>NC_068919.1:81535000-86535000 GCF_023091745.1 Budorcas taxicolor
ATAAAGAAAGCTGAGCACTGAAGAATTGATGCTTTTGAACTGTGGCATTGGAGAAGACTCTTGAGAGTTCCTTGGACTGTAAGGAGATCCAACCAGTCAGTCCTAAAGGAAATCAGTCCTGAATATTCATTGGTAGGACTAATGTTGAAGCTGAAACTCCAATACTTTGGCTACCCGATGCAAAGAACTGATTCATTGGAAAAGACCCTGACTCTGGGAAAGATTCAAGGTGGGAGGAGAAGGGACAACGGAGGATGAGATGGTTGGATGGATCACTGACTCGATGGACATGAGTTTGAGTAAGCTCTGGGAGTTGGTGATGGACAAGGAAGCTCAGAGGTTAAAGCGTCTGCCTCCAATGCAGGAGACCTGGGTTCAATCCCTGGGTCGGGAAGATCCCCTGGAGAAGGAAATGGCAACCCACTCCAGTATTCTTGCCTGGAGAATCCCATGGACGGAGAAGCCTGGTAGGCTACAGTCCACAGGGTCACAAAGAGTCGGACACGACTGAGCGACTTCACCTCACCTCACCTCACCTCAAGGAAGCCTGGAGTGCTGTAGTCCATGGGGTCACAAAGAGTCAGACACAACTGAGTGACTGAAGTGAACTGGACAAATCTTATAAATCTAGTAGAATTATCAGTGATTATGAATCTTAAATGCTCCATAAAATTGTAAAATTCTCTTAACAACTATGAACTTTAAATAATCACAACCTAAAATTCACTACTCCAATATTATCTTAGTATTATTTTTTGGCTGCACCATGTGCCGTCCAGGAATCGAAACTGTGTTCCCTGCAGTGGGAGCTCAGAGTCCTATCCACTGGACCTCCAGGGAATTCCCATTCCATCTTACTTTTTAAACTGGAATCGCAATGCAGTGTCTTATTCCTTAATATTCCAAATTCTCTTAAACATTTTATCATCAAATATACAAGTTTTCCCAATGTTCACAAAATCTACTCTTAAACCGAATAGGAAAGTATTGATTCTATGAAATGGATGGACTTCACCATCTCCTTAAGACTAAATCTTTTCCAGGCTACGGTTATCATTTCAATTACCTGAGGTTGCTAACTGAGGGCCATGAAGAATTTGACTGTGATGAGCAGTCTAGACCAGCAGGTATGCAGGGGAGTCATCCCTGGATGTGCACTACATTTTGAACCCTTTTAGAATTGTTGTACCGATAACGTGGTCTTGTAGCCCAAGGTTCTCTGGTTGGAAATAATTGATTCTCTCTTTTCACTTACATCTTCATTCCTTTCCACTGTGCAAGTGCACTTTGCAGCTTGATTGGATTCTGTTCCCCTGTTTACTGCCTTATCGTGTTCCGAAGCTTGTTTCCCTTTGTTCCTGTTTCTTCTTGCCTAGGCCACAACTCTTAGAGATGCTTAATGACATCTGTTTGGATTCTGTATGGGTTTCTCAGAGCTTTGTCAGGTTCTGTGGTCACTTAATCCAGTGACAGCCCAGAGGTCTTCTCATCACTTGGCTTTCTCCTGTAATGGGGAGGTCAGCCTCTAGGCTGGATGTGGGAGTGGCTTCAGTCTCTCCTTCCTCTCTTCCAGGAAAAATACCCCCCCTGTACGCTGAGTGTCTTATAGACCTCTGAGGCAGAGCCCGATTCTCCCCAGGGAGCTGGTTCTCAGTTGGATAAAGCTGGACTTATTATGGAAGTATTCTTCTATGGGAGAGATTTCAATACTGAACTTTTTAAGATAACGAGATTTCAAGTGTCTCCTAGTACTTCATTTGAATATAAAATTTCGTGGGTATGCTTGGGTGACTTTAAAATAAAATAAAAGGGGAATGGTGGGAGGGATGGATAAATTGGGAGTTTGTGATCAACATATATACACACTACTATATATAAAATAGATAATCACCAAAGGCCTACTGTAAAGCACAGAGAACTCTACTCAATATTCTGTAATAACCCATATGGGAAAGAATCTGAAAAAGAAGGGATATATGTATAACTGAATCACATTGCTATACACCTGAAACACCACACTGCAAATCAATTACATTCCAATATGAGATAAGAATTAATTTAAAAGAATAAAAGTTATGTGACTTGTTCTAATTTTACTTCGGAAGGTCCAGGGATGTCCAAAGTGAATGGAAATCAGACTTCAGAGAAGCAGAAACTCGGATATCACTGGAAGCCCAAGTAGATTTCTGGTCAGGAGTAATCTATGTATTAAGATTTTGTACACAGAGAAAACAAGCAAGGATTTCAAACAAAAATTCACCTTGAATGACTGGGGTCAATTTTCAATGAGCTGCTTTTCTCCTGAGCATATGCCTGGGTACAGGGCTGCTGGAGATGAAAGGTTAAATATGGCTTTACTGATTCTCCAGCATGATACTGGGTTAGCCTGAATGTATTTTCTGTATATGTGATATATGCATATATACATCATAGGTATATGTATACATCTTTCAAATTAAAGGAAAGAATTAAACAGAAGTTCCTTAAATTTTTATTTATTTACAAAATATTTAGCTGAGTTTGACAAAACTTCTGAGTGTGTGCAACAGATGTTGTCAAATTGTTCTTCCGGCAAAATCCAGCCTGTAGGTGGGATTCATTCAGCCTATCAGCAAGAGCCCATGTGGTGTAAGAAAAAAACAATCAGCATTTAGGAGTAGGCAGGTAGCAAATAAATATCTGGATTTCTTGACAGTAGGAAAGCCTGGATACACAGCCAGGGTTCCCATGCAGTGAGACTGCTCTCCCCACTAAATGGGGCTTGCACTCTCCTCGTCACGGTCCCCATCTACCCCTATGTCTACCTGACACTGAGTGTCAGTTGCTATTTATCCTCACACCCGCCTTGTTATTTTTCTGAGAATAGCATTAAGAAGCAGCAGCATCCTTCTAGCAAAAATGGAAAAAGAAAAGACCAAGAGAGTGGCATGTTTCAAGAAAGAAAAGCAGGCGTAATTCTATGCAGAAAAAAAAGCTTTTCCTATGTTTTTTGACATGCAGGGTTTTCTTAGACCTGGACAGCATGAGGCATTGACTTGGCCTCTGGGGTTCCTACTGGCTTGTGAATATGCAACCCCTGAGTCAGCTGTGCTTGCGAGTCCCTGACAAGTGTCACCATGCTGTAACCCCCTGAAATACTCATGGCCGGGAGGGTGGGTGAACTTTGTAAACTTCAGCAGTTCTCTCTTTAGCTTTTCCCCTAAGGACCTCCTTTCTCACTAAACTTTCAAACCTGTCACATGAACTCCACTTCACACAAACATAATTGTCTTCACTGGTACCTTTTCCCTTTCCAATCTCCCTTGAAATAATTGGGTTATAGCACTGGAAGTGTTCACGGCCACGAGAGACTTAAGAGCTAATAGAGATATGTAACGCAGAAGACTCAGCTCTCCCTTAGGAAATTATTGTGGAGTATAGTTGAAAGGAGAAGATATTAAAATCAAGATTATGTTGAATAAGATTGAAAAGGAAACACTGTAATTGGGGAGAGGGGAAAAGAGGGTAGTTGAAGGGATTTCTTGATTTTAAAATTCATTCTATTAAAAAGGTATTGTCAGTTTAGAATAAGCTCTATGCTTAGCTTTTGATTAAAAGGTCGGGAGAAGAAATGAATATTTCAAACTTTCATATGGGCAGAAATAGCATTACGGGTCACTCATTTCAAAGGGGAAAGAAGAATGAATGTTTTCTTGCAGTGGTCCAATGAATGCTAGAAAAGAGGCAATTTTCCAGACAGCGAATCTACTTAAATTCAGGGTCTGGAGAAGCATGAAAACATAAAATCTTAGGGAGTCACTCTCATCTTGACCTCCTTTCTTTCCTATATAAGACTTCTATAGGGAATGATAACCTTCCATAACCAATGCTATGAACACAAAGGATTGACCTTTTAAGTTGTAGCCCCAAATAACTTTAGTGGCCCCCCCACCTCCAGGTCCTGGCTCAGATCTGCTCTGTGCAGCTCCTTTTTCTGACTTCGGGATGAGATTTAGGGTGGGCCAGCCTGTCTTGGTCACCCAAAGATAAGGAAAAATCTTCTGGTCACCTGAAGTCACAACATCAGGCTCATCTCAGTAATTAGGATATTTGATTCCACGAAGTGGTTAAAATGCCAAGTACATTTTGAGTTACAAGTTCTTTTCTCCTTGAAGTCAGGCCTGCGTTGTGCTGGATGTTGTGCTTAACTGCTCAGTCCTGTCCAACTCTCTGCAACCCCAGGGACTGCAGCAAACCAGGCTCCTCTGTCCATGGGGATTCTCCAGGCAAGAATACTGGAGTGGGTTGCCCTTCTCCAGGAGATCTTCCCAACCCAGGGATCGAACCCAGGTCTCCCGCATTGCAGGCACATTCTTTAACATCTGAGCCACCAGGGAAGTCAGGTTTGCCCCAGGAAAAGCCGACCTGATTGGATTCTTCAAGATTCCCCAATCCAGCACTTATACCATCCTCCTTTCTCAGTGTGCTGACCACAGAGTTTCTAATCATTCCAGGAAGTAGAGGAGAAGACAATTAAGATGAGGAGAGGTCATGTCAGGAGAGGTCTCACCTGACATGTATAGACATGGCTGTCATGAGGGCTGGGATTAGGACATAAAATTAAATAGGCTCCCCAAATTAGAAATCAAGATAAATAACATTTTAATCCAACATGTTAAAGAACTAAATGCAAAAATCCCTGGTGAACAAAATGTCAATGTTTTAAATACAGAATAAAATTAAATTAATTTTAAAATTATTTCAAATAGCCACACAAGAGAAATTGTCAAACACAGCAATTCTCTCAAATGAAAATAAGTAAAAAAAAAAAAAAAAAAAGCTGATTTTGAAAATATTATTGATGAGTTTGTGTCCATTAAAGCCAGGAAATTAAAATAATAGCAAATCTGTTGGGGGTATAAATAAAATATTTGAATTTAAAGTAATGTGGTTTCAAAACACTTTTCCATTTCTCAATATTTTTTTCACCTATGCTAATGTTCTGGGAAAAATTAACCATTAAAAAGATATATTAAAAATGTATGTATAGGACACACGTCTTTCCTTTCACCTCTGGCTCTAATATGGCTTGCTGAAACACTGTTACCAATTCTGCCTTTATTTAAAATATTAATACTTTGTTCATTATGAATGCTTTCCCATTAATTTTGATTTTAAAAATATTATGTCATTGGGGAATGTAAATTAAATCAACAGTGAGGGACCACTACATCTTTTTATATGCTTATTTGCCATCTATATTTCTTCTTTGATGACATATCTGTCGACTATGACTTCTGGCCCACTTTTTAAGTGGATAGATTATTTTCCTATTGTTGAGTTTAAAGATATTTTGGCATGGTTTGGCTAACAGTCCTTTATCAGATATGTCTTCAAAAATATTTTCTCCCACTCTGTGATTTGCCTTCTTGTTCTCTTGACCTAATGTCTTCTTCTTGGTCTAGGCTCCCATCTAGGTTGCTACATTATATTTGTCATTTCTCCGTAAGCTCCTCTTGGCTATGACAGTTTCTCAGACTTTCCTCTTGGTGATCTTGACAGTTTTGAGGTGTACTGATCAGGTATACTGTAGAATGTCCCACTGTTGGAACTCGTGTTCTATTTTGGTCATGATCACACTGGGGCTATGAATTTTTAGGAGGAAAGTAGTAGAGGTAGAATGCCATTTTTATGACAGCATTTTAAGGGTATAGAATACCAACATGATTTATGACTGTTGATTTTGAGCTTGAACACCTGACTGAAGCAGTGTTTGGCAGATTTCTCTACTGTAAAATTACTCTTGCTTATCTTCTTCCCATACTGTACTCTTTGGAAGGCAGTCGTTATATGCAGCCCATACTTAAGGAACAGGGAGTTACACTCTCCCTGCCACTGCTCCACTTTAGAGTGAAGTATCTACATAATTTATTTTAAATTTTTCTACATAGACTATCTGTGATTCACTAATTTATCCAGTAACTTAATTGTAGCAGTAGGACTTATGTATATTTATTTATTGTTATCTTTCATTTTTTTAACTTTTTATTTTATATTGGAATATAGCCAATTTACAATGTTGTAATAATTTCGGGTGCACAGCAAAATGACTCAGCCGTACATATACATGTATCCATTTTTTCCTAAAATCCCCTCCCATCCAGGCTGCCACATAGCATTGGGCAGAGTTCCCTGTGCTATACAGTAGGTCCTTGTTAGTTACGTGTTTTAAATATAGCAGTGTGTTCATGTATACATTATTTATTTTATTTTTCTTTTGTAATGTAGATGTTTATAGCCATGGATTTCCTTTAAGCACTACTTAACTGCATTCTAAGTGCAAAACTAGTTTTTAACTAACTCCTGAGCAAGTGCTTTAGAGTGACTATTTGCTAGCCACGTCTTGGGGCTGAGCTAAAACTGGACTGTCTTTTTAACATCCTGGTACACTTATGACAAGATTCTTTGGCACTTTACCAACAAACTCTCCCTTTTTGAAGTCCGTAATAGATTCACATCTATTTTACATTTCTATTATATTGAGCAAAGTCCCAGGGCAAGCATTGTGGGGTTGGGGATTGCCATAGCAGGAAGTTCTAATGTTCACAAGGGTTACCCTTAGTATGATTTGAGCATATCCTTAGACCAGCTGCACAGCTGCAATTAAAAGTTAAGCAGAGTAAACAAACATATCTCTTCTAGATTATCTGGTTAACTTAGACCAGCTTGTGTGTTTACATGTGGAGGAAATATGATAGAAGGATGGGGAAGTGGAGAAACGGAGAAAGTACATATTTGCAATCACTGAGGTCTGGCTCATAATTCAGAGAGGAGCCCAGACTACAACCAAGGGGCAAAACTCTCAAGCAGTCGTAGTGACTTCAGAAGCACGATTGCTTGGAAACTCTAACTGGTACAAAGCCAAAAGAGTAGCTTATTTGAAATAGGATTATCCTGGTCCACTTCCTTGTGCCTTGGCTCTGAAATAAACCAAGGTTACCTTTGGTTCTTAGAAGACTGACTTCCCAGGAGTAACTCCTGAGAAAGCTGGTATCCCATGGGGAGGGTATTGCCTTTGGGGCTTCCCTGGGCTGTGATATGATCACGCCATCCCTGGCTGCTCCATAACTTGTTGTGTGACCTTGGGCAAGCCCCCTTAACATCTCTGAGCCTCACCTTCCCTACAAAGAAAAATGAGACTGGAAAGATAGAGGAAATGATTATCTAGAGTCTCTTCCAGCTCCAACATTCTATGACAGATTTCCTGGCTGGTGTTGGCCCATCTTCCATGATAAAATGACCCCCAGAGAAACAGAGGACTAGTCCATATTTTCCTTCCCCCCCTTTTTTCTCTCCTCACCCTTGCCCGTACTATTCTTCCCAGTACTTTTCCCAAATAGCAAAATTTCCCTTGAACTTGAAACTGGGACGGAATTGACAAAAGATGTGATGTTTCCCATATATGTTTAGTAAGCTAGAATGACTGCTTCAGTTAGGGAGATAAGACCTCGGCAAGCCCAGCACCAGAAACACAGTTTCTAAAGGGCATGTCCTCATTATGTTTTCATTCAGGGCTTTTTCAAAGAATGAAAGATAATTAACAATGAAACAGAAGCAAAGCAAATCCATTTGTGCCCATCTGCATCCTCTTCACAGGGCAATGTCTAACTCTGGAAGCAATGGTAAAAAATTACAACAAAGAATGCTGTTGTGATTCAACAGGGAGACAGCACAAGTTAGTTTCTTTCAATATGCAAAAGGTCGAGGAAGGGGTCGAATATGATTAGGTTGCAAGAGGTTTGTTCTGCAAAAGCTCAGGGAACTTTTCATCCATGTTGTAGCTGGGGTTCCTGAAATTCCCTGAAGTATCTATTCTGCTAAAAAAGTTTCAGAGAAGGTTTTGGGGGGTACAGGGGAGGGGGAGAAGGCAAAAGAGAAATAGTGTCAAGGAAAGGTTCAACAATCTGGTTTATGCCAGAGAAGGCTCGGAATTAGATGTTTCTCAAGGATGACAGTACAGTAGTGAGAAGCACATTGGATTTGGAGTCCAAGTCAGAACCTGAGCCTCCTCACTCACACAGAACTCCACCTAACACTTGCTCACGTGTCTGCTGTGAAGGTCAAAAAGAGATCTGTTTAAGGGCTTGGAAAATGGCAGCTACTCACATTGGCCACTGTCATGAAGAGGTCATGCTCTTTGGAAAGAGAAATGCATTTTGAACTAAGCAGGGTTTGTTGTAAAGGAGGCTGTATTTGGGGATGAAGAGGGCTTCAGAGATCTGCACCTGCTCTTTTCCACAGGGGTCTCTTCCTACAGGGACAGATTGCTTGTGGCTGGTGAGGCAGGGCCCTGCGGGGAATTGTGCTGGGAGGGCAGGGGAAGCAGCCTTGGGGACTCCGGCTGGGGAGTTATCTGGGGACCTTGAGAGGTGCTTGAGAGAAGGGCTAGTGCACCACAGGGAACGGCTGCAGCCCATGTGCTGAGGGCCAGCTCAGCCCTCCTTCTAGCTACACCTGTTAGATGGATGATTATCATGATGTGATTTCTTTTGTCCTGTGATTCCTACCTCATCATATGTGAAGCTTGCTCGATTTCAACTATGTTAAGATATGTTAAATGGTTAAAAATGGAGTCCCAGTGGCCAGTGTGAACTTCCGTATTTGTTATTTTGAAACATTTGCTCTAGGACTACACATTTCTTAGGGTGGTGAAATAGAGAATAAGAGAATTATTTTAGATAAAAAGTACGATGGGAAATGTACGTGCCTGGAACAGAAAGAGGGACTGATAGCCAAGACCCCTTCCCTAGGGTAATGGTTACTCCTTAAAAAGAAACCGCTCAGCTGAAGCACTTGATGGCTCTTTGCTGGGGGACCTGACTCCACACTGCTGAGAGTTGTTGCTGGCAAAGTCACCCAGGGACCTGATTAGAAGGTGACTTGCAACTCACACATCACCAGACCTGCTGCCACAGCAGAGACTGCTGGTCTTGCTGAGATGCCTCCTCTGGACTCTCCTTGGGGTGGTGCATTACCCTCTTTTTCCTACTTTAACGCGTGTTGTGGGCTAATTGTCTACAATGAACCAAGTGATTCATGAATGGAACGATGGCTACTGTTCCATCCATCTCCAATTCCAGTGATTTTTTACCTGCTCTTGCTGCCATGCCCTGCAACGAGCATTAAACCTTCCCTCTCTGAAGGGTTCAAGTAATCATCCCATAGAACTACAGATTCAGAGGTCTAGGGGTTGCTGTTCCTCTCAGTTAACTCATTTCCTTCCACTATCTGACGGTCTTGTCTCTTAGCCTTCCAGTGTGCTTAACTCCTCCCAAATTCGTTGCCCTCTATCTCTTTCCTGTTTCAGGTCCTTCCTGTAGGTTCTCTGTCTCTGTCTCTGTCTCTCTCTCTGTCTCTCTCTCTCTCTCTCTCACACACACACACACACACACAGACAACACACACACACACAGTCTTTCCCCAGTCCTTCCTTTTGGGCAGTCTTCCAACCCTCCTAGAGAGCTTCATTCCTTCCTACATAATAAAGAAGTCCTGACCCCATATTCTTGTGTCCTGCAAACTCTGACTACTTGGATTTCAACAGGAGGCTAGTGGATGCTTGCCTGTGTTGACCCTACGTGTGTGTGGTAGGTGGGGCAGCAGAGGGGCGAACTGGATATGGAAAGAAAATGTTACATGGTTGTGGGATAAGATGTGCTTTTCTAATCCAGTTCTGCTTAGATGCTGCACCAAAGATGCACTGAATCCCCTCCTAAATGAACCCACAAGGAAACACACACCTTGGTATTTCCAGACAAAAGTACAGAAAATGGTGAACGTGTGTGTTTGTGTGTGGGTGTAAGAGAGAGAGTGGGGGAGAGAGGAAGAAGGAGAGAGAGAAGGCAAGGGATTTTAATGATGTTCTATTTTTAAGTGGAATACTTTTAAATTTTAATTTTCAAATTTTCAACTTGGAGCCTGCATAGATGGCTAAAAACCATTTAAGATCTTGTAAGCTTTAATGTCCACATGATAATGAAGGACAGTCAGAGCAAACTGAAGTAAATGATAATTCCAGCAGATTTGATATGATCTTGAGGCTTCATAGTGAATCTCCATAATGACTAGCAAAGACAGCAGTACCAAGTATCCACAGCAAGTATTCCACATAGCTCATTAAAAATTTCTCTAACTTGACCAAAAAGAGTTTGCAGAACAACACGCTTTCATCCACACATCATTCAAAATGGAGCATAACAAGTACACTAAAACCTCAGATTCATTAATGGCTTTAGTTTAATGAGAAGTAAAAATGGTGTTGACTTTATTTTAGTCTTTCAGTCAGAGTTCAGGTATGTCTTTTGAACATATACAAATGCATCATTTCAGCTTGGCCGTTTCTTCTTGAGCCTAAACCCAGATCCACGATCCCCGTCTCTAACAAGTTTTCTCCTATTCAGTGATTCTGAAACTTTGAAAGACGCTTCGAGCAATTTTCTTTGTTCCCATCATCTTATTTTTAGCCCAGATGTGTTTTTTGTTAGCCACAAGAAATCTTGAGACTCATTCAAAATTACATAATTGATTTTTCAATGTTACTACAACAATAGTCCTTTATTGATCAGTTTTATGTGTGATAAAAACTCCTGTGTAGGAGTTTTATTATATAAAACTTTGTGCTCATTTGCATCTCTACGGTTATAAAGCCTAGGTTTAACATAAGCATCTGAGTACCTCCTACACTTAAAAAACTGTCCACAGCTTACTTGTTATGGTTTTGGAAGTACCTTCTTCTTTATAAGATTGTACCTAAGAGGTAGGGAGCATGCATTCATCTAGCATATACGTCTACTCATGTCCACATGCAGGCAACACTCAGGAGAATCAGCCCATGCTGAGGCCACTACCATGCACCAACAGTTACACCACAGTGGTTTAGATCATCTTTCCTCAAAGGGTCGGTTTTAGGGTTTTCCAGATAAAAGACCAATAGGAAATACACAGATACGTAGAATGAGATTTATTGTTAGGAATTGGCTCAGGCAGTTATGGAGGCTGAGAAGTTCCATCTGCTGCCTGCAAGCTGAAGTCCTAGGAAAGCCAGTGGTGTATAGTTCTAGACTGAACCTGAAGACCTGAGAACCAACGGAGCTGATCTAAGTCCCCATCAGAGCCCAAAAGCCTGAGAGTGAGGAGTGCTGATGTCTAAGGGCAGACATCCTGGTCTAGGCAGAGGGCAAACTCACCTTTCCTCTTTTTCTTCTATTCAGACCCTTAACAGATTGGATGACACCCGCCTGCATGGTGAGGATGCTCTTTCTTCTTCAGTCTGCTGATAAACACTGGATTCCACCCAATGCTAATCTCTCCAGAAACACCCTCACAGACACACCCGGAAGTAGTGTTTTACCAGCCATCTGGGCATCCCTTACCCCAGTCAAATTGATGCAGAAAACTAATCATCTCAGGGTCTGAGTGTTGATCTTCTCAGCGGCATCTGTGTTCCCAGTCTCCTCACTGGTAAAAATAGTATGTAAACTCTGTAAAGATTGGTGGTTTGAATACTGACTTCTCCAGAGGAAGTTGAAAACTAATACCTTCATTTAGATATAGCACATATCTGTATGTCATTTCAGCTGGGAGATGGCGCTCATTAAAATTTTCAGGCAAAGAATTAAATGGTTGTTTGTCTTTGTGGCGAAAACGTGACCTTGAGGCAAAGGTAAAAGTGTGAATAGGCGAATTTGACCCTGATGATGAAAAGTAACTTGAAGTAACTTGCAAAGTTGCCTTTTTGTGGCAGATACTGTTTTTCATGGCTGACTGAGCATGCTCATTCAACACGAAGGCAAAAATAAATATTTTAAATTGCACTTGATTTGATCACAAGTAAAAATGTAGTTTGAGAGTTGGATAAAGGCAGTGGTTGTAAGGACTGTGATCATTTAAGACTGTTTGCTGCTGCTGCTGCTAAGTCACTTCAGCTGTGTCCGACTCTGTGAGACCCCATAGACGGCAGCCCAGCAGGCTCCCCCGTCCCTGGGATTCTCCAGGCAAGAGCACTGGAGTGGGTTGCCATTTCCTTCTCCAATGCATGCAAGTGAAAAGTGAAAGTGAAGTCGCTCGGTCGTGTCCGACTCTTTGCAACCCCATGGACTACAGCCTAGCAGGCTCCTCTGTCCATGGGATTCTCCAGGCAAGAGCACTGGAGTGGGTTGCCATTGCCTTACCTGTTTACCTGGCATCAAAAAAATACAGCCCTGTTGGTAAAATAAAGAACAACATTGGTAGTGATCCTTTATAAAAAGCCACTTAATGAATATTTCCTGGGGTTGTTAAGCCTAATAGAGGCTCCTTCAGAACAAAATGTAACATGAGCGACTTGACCACTTAAAGATATATTTAAGTTTGCATCAATTGAGTTTCAGTATCCTGAAAGCATTGTCCTATGTACCTCTCAGTACAACAGCATCTTTCCTCAGCAGTTACTGTGATGTTTAAGTTGTAAAAAAATATTGTATCCATTCTGTTTATGTATATCTGTATTTATAAATATTATGACACGAAGAGAGAGAGGAGAAATTGCAGGGATGGTGAATCTGCTATATGTCTCTCTCTTGCACCCTAGCCCCCTGTCCTGCCCAGGCAGCCCATGGTTTTCACTGCTCAGCTCCTTTCCCCCTCTGTCTCCTGTTTCTTTCAAACCCCTGGGTAAGCAGGTCATGTGATGACCACTTCCTCTTTGCACTGTAGTCAAAGGAGTTCTTGACCCAGGAGATCTTTCCAAAGTGCCTGTTAAAATCTTTGGGCTCAATTCCCAGTTTATCTGGTTGGTACTGTTGAACGTTTGCTGTTGAACGTTATTCAGCTGTGTTTTGTGGGCTTTCCCGTTCGGGGTACTTGGGCTCTCACGCCAGTGTTTGAAAGTGTTCTTTTCATTATGGCACTCTCTTTGACTTTGCTGGTTTTGAGTGCCTGGTATTTTTGGTCTTTGGTTCACTCTTTTTCCTGGGTTTCTAATAAGTGGCTTTTTAAATAGTCTCTAGGCTTCCTGTGGGTTTGCTTGCCTGATTTTTTTTTTTTTTCAATCTTGTCTTGAAACTCTTCCTTTACAATTTTTTCCCTAACTAGCATCCACTAGTGTCAAATTTTCCCTTTCTAACACTAGATATCTATGCAATGGATATGCTTTATTTTCTCTGCCCCTATGGATAGTAGGAGAGGGTTAGAGTTGGAAATGAAAAGAGAGGACAGGTATTATATATACAGTATATATAATTACATGTAATTTTTTTTAATCCTCACAAATGCTTATGCCCAAGATTATTTACAATAATGGCCAATATTTACTGAGGATTTAACACCTTACTAGAGATCAAGCTTTTGTTAAATTGTGTGTATTATCTTACATGATTCTCATGACAACAATATGGGGTAGATTATATTATTCTCACCATTTTAAATGTAAGGAAGCTGAGGATCAGAAAGTACAAGTGACCTGCCCAAGGTTACACAGCTAGTAAGGGGCAGAAGTGGGCTTCACATTCAGTCCACAGCTTAGGCAGCTGTGCGCCTGAGTACTCGTGTTAACCTGCGTTGCAGCTGGGGTTCTCCACCAGAGTTCACAACCAGCTAGGACTAGTCATGATGGCCTTGTTCCTTCCACTACGGCACCCTGCCTCCTTTGGTATTACTTGCTATTAAATTTAACTCCAGAGTGTGTAATTTAATAATCTCATGATTTCTGGTGCATTGTGGAAGGTAATATCCCAACGTTGCCTCTAAAGATGTCTGAAACTATGATAAGGCTAAAGCTATGACAAAACTAGACAACACATTAAAAAGCAGAGACATCACTTTGCCACAAAAGTCCATCTAGTCAAAGCTATGGTTTCTCCAGTAGTCACATACAGATGTAAGAGTTGGACTCTAAAGAAGGCTGAGCAACAAAGAATTGATGCTTTCGAACTGTGGTGTTAGAGACAACTCTTGAGAGTCCCTGGGACTGCAAGGAGAAAACATCAGTCCACCCTAAAGGAAACCAGTCCTGAATATTCATTGGAAGGACTGATGCTGAAGCTGAAACTCCAATACTTTGGCCACCTGATGCAAATGGGGGACCCACTGGAAAAGACCCTGATGCTGGGAAAGATTGAGGGCAGGAAAAGAAGGGGGTTATAGAGGATGAGACGGTTGGATGGCATCACCTATTCAATGCACATTGAGTTTGAGCAAACTCCAGGAGATAGTGAAGGACAGGGAAGCCTGGCATACTGCAGTCCATGGGGTCACAAAGAGATGTAACTGAATGACTGAAAAACAAAAATATGCTGTATTACTTTTTGTAATTACGTCCTCCTGCCTAAGTCTGTGATGTGCTAATAGTAATAGACAATACTTCTCTTGGATCACAGGACCTGGAAACACTTCTAAGCACTTTACTATCTCATCTCATTAATCCTTATAACAATCCCTCTGCAGTGGGGTCTTCAGTCACATCCTGGTCTAGGTAAGGTGAGGCCCACTTCTGTGCTGGACCTCTGAAGCACCCCAAGCAATCCTCTGTGAATTTTCACTGAACAAGGTGTGAGAGGAAGTTCAAAATCACGAGAGAAGAAAGCCTCCAAGTTCCTTGAACCACTTAGATCATATCACCTGGGTGCATCAGTGCCAACCACTTCCCCGTGGACCCTCCTATTTCTGCCCTTCTTGATCACATCTCCTTTTGGGTCTTTTAGTATCTTTATTTTATAACATTTTAAAAAATAGAAGTGAAGTTGATTTATAATGTGCTAGTTTCTGCTGCACAGCAAAGTGACTCAGTTATGTGCATATATACATTCTTTTTTATATTCTTTTCCATTATGGTGTATCCCAGGATATTGACTCTAGCTCCGTGTGCTATACAGCAAAAACTGATTTATCCTTCCGATATGCAGTCTTTTAGTAACTTTTAAACATTTTCTTCATATATCCTTGTATACTTTTTGACCAGAATATTGCTTGTACTATTTCTACTATTTGAAATGTATTGAGGTTTCCTTTGTGGGTTTAATATATGATCAATTTTTGTGAAAGTCCCATATGTACTTGAAAATTTAGGGTACACAGTTTGATGTATATCAGTTTAGACATATCATTAATTATTTAGGTACTTTATATCTTATTTATTCTTTTGCTTTACTTAGTGCTTTTTGGCTTAAATTTTTGCTTACCTTGTATTTAAGACCACAACCTCTGCTTTGTTTGGTTTATTTGTGTTTGCCTCATATGTCTTAGCATAAACTTCCATTTTCTTGCTGCATAACTCTTTTTTTCAGGTGTGAACTTTGTGTGCTGCATAGAGATAGTTTTTGCTTTGTGATCCAATCTGAAAATCTTTTTATCTTAATAGATAAATTAAGTCATTTGTATTAATTGATGTGACAAGTATGTTTGGTTTCAGTTCTATTATTTTAATTTATATTATGTTTCCTGAATTTGGAAAAGTTTTAAAAAACTTAAAAGTCATTTTTCTTTGTGTGTGGTTCCCTGGGTAGTATTTCTGATATATAGAAAGGAATCCTTTTTTTTTTTTAAGGAATAACAACTTATAATTTCCTTTAATGCCCTTAGTTCTTTGTTTCTTTAGAAAATATGCATTAATTTCTTGATGAGAGAAGTGATAAAGTTAACACCATTCCTTTTACTTTCTCTTTCCTTCTTTTCCTCCATCACCTGATTTTTGCCAATATTTCTCAGCTTTTCTTTTGAATCATTATGGGTACTTACACTTTAATTACTTATTAATTTATTTTAAATGATATCTTTGGCTCTTGTTTTTACAAATGAGAGCATCTCTGAACTTATTCTATTCCCTAACTTTCCCCTTCTCTCCCATTTTTTATTGCATACTTTTTACACTGTCAAGAATAAAATAAGAGTTTCCCTGACATACAGTGTATCATTTTAACATGCAGATTTAAGAAGGATCAATTTCTTGAATTTTATCTTTGAATGTTCTTCTCTTTCATTGTCTTGGTTTTCTTCCTTCTTTCAACTAAAGGTATATTGGGTTTTTTCAACCTTTCTCTATGTTTATCACTGTTCTCGCTCATCCTTTTTACCTATTCTTTTGTTGCTATTTCATTTCAGTCTTTATTTTTATTACTACCTTGTGTCTCTTATGTTTTTCTGAAACGTATGTTTTTTGTGCTCCTTCCAAATGTTATGGCTTTTTTCTTTTATATTTTGAGTTTTTCTTTTTCAAAAAATGGAAGTAAAATTGATTTACAATGTTGTGTTAGTTTTCCTGAGTTTTTATTATTTATGGTGTTTTATTTTTAATTGAAGTATGGTTGATGTACATTATTTTTTTTAAACTGAGGTATTCTAATTCAAGTTTTCGGAGAAGGCAATGGCACCCCACTCCAGTACTCTTGCCTGGAAAATCCCATAGATGGAGGAGCCTGGTGGGCTGCAGTCCATGGGGTCGCACAGAGTTGGACACGACCGAGCGACTTCACTTTCACTTTTCACTTTCATGCATTGGAGAAGGAAATGGCAACCCACTCCAGTGTTCTTGCCTGGAGAATCCCAGGGACAGGGGAGCCTGTTGGGCTGCTGTCTATGGGGTCACACAGAGTCGGACACGACTGAAGCGACTTAGCAGCAGCAGCAACCTTTCAAGTTTTATCCCCTCTTGAAGTTTGCCAGCTCTTCCTTGATTTCTTACACCTGTGCTCTGGATTTTCCTTTGTAGAAGCAATTACCTCATTCAGTTGTTTTAATTGTTAGCAAGCATTTGCTCACAATTTCCATCCATTTCATTGTAATACTTTTTCTGGTGGCAATTATATCTGTTGACAGGTTTTACTGCTCTTCTCCACCATGTTTTTTTCTTATGGTATCTTTGTATCAATATTGTGTCAGCTTAAGATTACTCACCTTTGAATGAGAAGAATTTGGAGGAAGCTCTTTGCAGGAGATTTCTTTGGGGGTAGGGCAGCAGTAACTTTTAAGGCTTCATAATTCAAAGGCTCTCTGCGATCAGCTGCAGTTTTCTGCAAATTTGGCTCATCTGGTGATTCTTTGAACAGTCCACCTCCACTGCTTCTCTGATGCAGCCAGACCAAGGAGGTCCCCTGTCACCAGCGCTGCTCATCTCAGCCTCCATATTTCTAAAGAAGAGAGACTTTTGCACCTTGAGTGAACCTGTCACTTTCAGGAAGAATATTTGATGACATTTTCAGAGATATGATACCATTGAACCCTCTTGCAATTCTTTATATTTCCTGTCTTCACTTTCTACTCTTAGGTGCTTGGGGGGCATCTTTTAGCATATTTTGAAGGCTGTAAATTGTATTTGTCTCCTAGTATAACTGAAACTGAATTTGTGGGTTTTCTTTTTCATTTTCTTTTTGGTTCTGTATATTTTTCAGGAGAAAGGAAAAGATACCGAGTTGCATAGCTTTGTTTATATCAGAAGTTTTGAAGAATGATTTTTTTTTAAATTGAAGTATGATAGTCGCTCAGTCATGTCTGACTCTTTGTGACCCCATGGATTGTAGCCTGTCAGGCTCCTGTGTCCATGGAATTCTCCAGGCAAGAATACTGGATTAAATAGCCATTCCATTCTCCAGGGGATCTTTCCAACCCAGGGACTGACCCTGGGTCTCCTGCAGTGGAGGAAGATTCTTTACCATCTGAAGTGAAGTTGATTTATAATGTTGTGTTAGTATCAGTTGTACTGTGAAGTGATTCAGTTATGTATATCTTCTTTAGATTCTTTTCCATTATAGGTTGTCACGAGATATTGAATACAGTTGCCTGTTTTATAGAGTAGGTCCTTGTTGTTTATCTATTTTATATAAAGTAGTATTTAAGGAACTTCACTTTCACTTTTCACCTTCATGCATTGGAGAAGGAAATGGCACTCCAGTATTCTTGCCTGGAGAATCCCAGGGATAGGGGAGCCTGGTGGGCTTCCATGTATGGGGTCGCACAGATTCGGACATGACTGAAGTGACTTAGCAGCAGCAGCAGCAGTATTTAAGGAATGACCTTCTTAGAATAAAAACCAGATCCTGTCATTCCCAGCTTAAAAATTTTTCGTGGTTTCACATTTCACATAGAATAGAATCAAAATCACATTTCACATAGAATAGAATCCAAATTCCTTTGTATTAATAAGTCTCAGGTGATGGTCTAGAGTCTGTTTAGCTTTCCAGCCTCACCTGAAGTTTCTCTCCTGCACACCATACTCCAGTCATGCTGATTTTTGGGGCTCCTTAGAACATGCTAGGTTCTTGCTTGCTAAGGGTTTTGTCCACTAAACACTCTCTTTGCCCTGCCCTCTCTGGCCTCAGCATTCTTTATTTTATTAACAACCTTCTCATTTTGTAGGTCTGAGATTAAAGAATACAGTTTCAGGGTTGCTTTCCTTGGCCATCCTATTCCAGCCCCTTGCTTGTGAAGGGGAGCAGAACACACCATGCTCAAACAGGCCACTTCTGTTGGTTATGATGAGCTTTAAATTCCTGAAAAGCAGTTGAGACATGCAGACGCTTTCTCAGAATTCCCCTTATTTGTCAAATGACAGATCCTCCAAAAGGAACTCACTTGTCCTATATCGCCTCCCTGGGGTGGGGATGGGGCTTCATTAACTGGGGAAGAGTGACTCTTACCACAGAGGGGAGGCTAGAGACGGACTGCACACCCAGGTTTTGTCACAAACGATCATACCTCACATCTATCCTGCTAAGGGCCCTTCATCTTTCCCAGAAACCATTCACTCTCCCCTAATAGGCCTACATATTCCCTCTCCCTCTTAAGATGCTATTTAATTCTGCTATTTAATCCTGAATTTGAAGTCATTTTGGGGAGTTACTTGGTTTTCCTGGGGGTATCACCCTTGTCTATGAGAGGTATACCTGATATTAAACTTTTGATTATCTTTTAAAAATTTTTTTATTTCATTTTCCAAGAAGTTATTTGACTTCTCCAGGTCTTAGTTGCAGCATGCAGGGTCTTCAGGTGCAGCATGCAACCTCTTAGTTGCAGCATGTGGAATCTAGTTCTCTGAGCAGGGACTGAACCCAGGCCCCTTGTACTGGGAGTGTGGAATCTTAGCCACTGGAGCACCAGGGAAGCCCCTGTTTTTCTCTTCTTAATCTGTCTTACTATAGGAGTCTCAGCTAAGAACTCAGAAAAGTAGAGGGGGAATGATTTTTCCTTCCCTATACTTTTTCCTTTCAAAGTACCTCATGTATTTCGTATTTTGTCTCTTTCCTTTTGATGAAACAAAATTCATAATTTATGGTGAGACAAGAAAAATTTAAATGTACAGTGTTTCTCTGCTTGTTTGGGCCTCCTCCCTCCCCCTCAGTGTGTATGAAGCATCTGCATTCACCAGACCTCTTTAGGAGATACCTTCCTTCTTAATCTCTGGACATACAGACCTCAATTGTGAAAACTGTTCATATATCATCTGTATTGACCTTTGTCTCAAAGACGTATATGACTGTACTTTGGTGTCAAATGGGTGGAATAGTCTTCAGAGCTTTCTGAAAGACTGTCTCCCAGGTTATCATCCTCAGCTTGACTCGAATAAAATTTTCTAATTCTGTCTTAGATTGACTATTGATCAACTTTTCATTGACACCTTCTTCCTTTCTCTCTCTTTCCTTTCTTCCTTCTTTCCCTTATTTCTTCCTCCTTCCTTTACTTTGTCCTTCTCTCTCTCTTACTGTAAACTTAAGGAATAAAGGAGCTGTGATGATCTCATTCTTTATATTCACCACAGTGCCTGTCATTAATATGCGCTCAACAAACATTTGTCAAGAGAGTAAATACATTAGTCAGTGAGGATTGTTTTCACACATGCTGTCATATTTGAATAGGGAAATCAATAGGGTCTGTTGTTCGCCCTGGAGAACAAACAGCTTGGGTGGCGGTCTGGAGAATGATTCTTAGAAGGTTTGGTTATAGGAACAAAGGATATTTCATTTTGGAAAAGAGAAAAAAAATTGAGACAGAAACTAACAGCCTTCAAATATAGGCAGTTTAATCTTGCGGTAAAGTGCTTTTCATCAAAAGAATCACCCGAGGAGATTGTTGAAAACATGGAAACCCAGGCTCTTTCCTGATCTTTGATACATGGGATATGGAGCAGTGCTAGAAAATCTGGTTTCATTGTTGCTTGGTTTTTATTTCATTTTTAGGACAAGCACCTCAGGAAGTTCTTTATATCAGAAAATGTTGGGAAATGCTACTTTATAAGAGGCAGCATTGTCACTGTGGGAAAAACTAGGACTTATGGGCTAAGTTGTAGAAAAGCAGATGTTGACGCAACATCCAGAAATTGTTTCAAGCTAGAGTTAAGTCACTCAGTCGTGTCTGACTCTTTGCGACCCCCTGAACTCTAGCCCACCAGGCTTCTCCATGGGATTCTCCAGGCAAGAATACTGGAGTGGGTTGCCTTTCCTTCTCCAAGGGCACCCAAATGGATGAGGCTGCCTCACTGGATGAACCCAGTAGAGACTGTCAACCCTCCAGGGGCTAGTCTTGCTGTGGGTCTTGCAGGGGGTGAGTGAGATACATGCTGAAGTGACTGAAATCTAGGGTTCGAGGAGATGCAAAGTGCTTTAAATACTTGGGGCTAGCAGTTATTCTAAAAGTGAGGAAAAGAAGGAAACAAAAATGACAAAAAACCCCACAAAACCACCACACACACAAAACCATGGGAGATTTCAAAGAAGGGAAAAGGAAGCAAAAGAGTGGATATAATTAAAACCTCAAAGGTCTGGAAGACCAGAGGAAATCTGACATTTATATATATATTGAGACCCACAGTACAAAGAATGAGAACGAAGTGAACTGTATCTTGGTTATTAGCTAGATTATCTCCAAGTGCAAGGCCCTCAGCAATGACCATGCTGAATCATCACACTTTTGCAAATGAAAAATGAGGAGGAAATGGACTGTAGAGCAGTGGGTTCCAGGCTGCAGAAAGATGAACTTGCTAGAAATTGTTACTCTGTGGTCAGTAATTCCCAGGTAGCCCTGGAGCAGGAGGAAGGTATGTGGCCACTGACTTCCAACCAGTGACAAATCAGAAGCCAGAAGCCACCTGATACTTTCCTGGGTGGTGGTGGAGACTGCTTCAGAAACAGGGACCAGTTCTAGAAACTCACTCTCAACTGGCCTGATGGAGACTCAGAAAGGCAGAGGTGAGCATCTTCACTGTTTTTTTTTTTTTTTTTAATATTTACAGTTTCTCGTATATTGTTATTGTATATCACTTAATTCTCATAAAAATTAAAATGACAAACTTACTCATCTCCATTTTATGATGAGGAAGTGAAGGCTCTGAGAATTGTGCAACTTGCCCAAAGGAACATAGCTATTCCCTTAACAAAAGCTTGTTGAGTATTTTCTAGCAGTAAGTGGAGGAGATTCTAGATTTTTAACTCCTCTAACTCCAAAGTCTACACTTTCTGTCCTTTATAACAAAGGGCGAGTTTTAATAACAAAGTGCTATTACAAACCTGTAAGTAAAATCCCAATAATCCAAAAGAAAAATTGCCAAACAATCCAAAAAAATCAACTGTTCATGACCCACGAACTGTGAGGTCAGCAAAAAATTAATACCAGTAAATTTAAAGGACATGAATGAGGACATCACAATGAAATGAATGCAGGGAACAAGCATGGGCAAATTTATTGGGGGGTGGGGTGTAAACTAGTGAAGCTTTTTAGAGGAAAGCTTGGCTATAACCATGAGGATTTTAAATGTACATTTCCTTTGGCCCAGCAGTTCCAGTCTAGGATTTTATTGTATATATATGAATCTATATATGTATATAACATTATATATATAAAACATATATATATATAATTATCTATATACAAGTATATATACACACACACATACATATAAAGCGGAGAAGGTGATGGCACCCCACTCCAGTACTCTTGCCTGGAAAATCCCATGATGGAGGAGCCTGGTGGGCTACAGTCCATGGGGTCACTACAAGTCGGACACGACTGAGCGACTTCACTTTCACGCATTGGAGAAGGAAATGGCAACCCTCTTCAGTGTCCTTGCCTGGAGAATCCCAGGGACGGGGGAGCCCAGCGGGCTGCCATCTATGGGGTCGCACAGAGTCGGACACGACTGAAGCAACTTAGCAACAGCAGCAGCATACATATAAAGATGTATCTGAAGACACTTAGTGTTGTTTGTAAAAGACCAGAAGCAACTCAAATAACCTTTAGTTGAGGATGTGTTAAATACATCATGATAAAACCTAAAATCAAATTTACAAAGCCCATACTTAATTACTGGGTGATTCAGCTCCTTGATAATGACTAGGAGACTCAGAGATAGTCACCACACCTTCTAGAGAGATGTTAAATTTTGTGATAACTTATAGACACTTGCAAATAGACTTTATTTTGAGCCTTTCAGCAACCCCAAGAAGCACACAGAGCAGGTATTATCCCATCCTGTGGATGGACAGGAGACAGAGGCTCTGCAGGGTTAGTTGTTCAATATATTGGTGAGAAATAGCAGAGGCCTGGAAGGCAGATTTTCAGACTCTTTGTTGGGTGCTTTTCCCAACATCTAGTATGTAGACAGTAGGCATCTGTAGAGGAAAAGCCACCATCATCTAGGAGAAGGGACAAGATGAGTTATATTTAGTGTTGATATGGAGAGGGCCCCCTTGGAATAGAGCATGTTTCGCTCTGCTAACAGAATGGTTTCTCCAGTCCCTGGTGAAGCCTGCCCTCCTGTCCCATCCAGGGTGTGGACAACTCTGAACACTCTCATCTCTGGGCTGAATGTTCCAAGTAGGGGCCATTTTGGGACAGATACCCTCAAATGTGGAACTTGCCCCTCTGCAAATCCATAGAGGATTTTCTAGCTTAAGAGCAAACACAAGGAGGAAAGGGAAGTAAAGCTGAGTCAGCTCAGAGCAACAGAATCGCGTCCCATTTTTCTCTATGTTAGGGCTTCCAACTCTGGCAGCATATTGGACCCATATGGGAGAAGTGATGCTTTGCAGTTGGTGTATATTAGCTCATGAAAACCAATTCAGAAAATTTCAGAAATTTTGTGAGCCACTTGTTGGATACACCTGTCATTAAAAATTAGTTATATGGGGAACTTCCCTGGTGGTCCAGTGGTTAATAATCTGCCTGCCAATGCAGAAGACACAAGTTCAGTCTCTGGTCTGGGGCGATCTCACATGTTCCAGAGCAACTAAGCCTGTGCACGGCAACGACTGAGCCTGCACGCTGCAACGTGCGCCTAGAGCCTGGCTCAGCAACAAGAGGAGCCACCACAGTGAGAAGCCCATGCCCCACCACTGGAGAGTAGCCCCTGCTTGCCACAGCTAGAGAAAGCCCATGCAAAGCAATGGAGACTCAGTGCAGCCAAACACAAATTTTAAAAACTAACTATATTAATGATAATTAACAGTATTACATTGAAAGTAAAGCCCATCACTTCCTAATTATTTTACCCTTCTCTACGCTCTTAAGGTTATTTGTGTCTATTGCACCTATTGTATGGAGAAGGCAATGGCACCCCACTCCAGTACTCTTGCCTGGAAAATCCCATGGACAGAGGAGCCTGGTAGGCTGTAGTCCATGGGGTCACTAAGAGTCAGACACGACTGAGCAACTTCCCTTTCACTTTTCACTTTCATGCATTGGAGAAGGAAATGGCAAGCCACTCCAACGTTCTTGCCTATAGAATCCCAGGGACGGGGGAGCCTGATGGGCTTCCGTCTATGGGGTCACACAGAGTTGGATGCGACTGAAGCGACTTAGCAGCAGCAGCAGCAGTACCTATTGTATGGTACCTATTGAACCTATTTGTAGGTTGGAAGTACTACATAATTGTTTGCAACCACTCATCGCTTCCCAACTCCTGTGCTCAGTGATGTCACACTGTCACCTTAAAAGTGACCATGAAGGGAGTATTCACACCACGAAAATTGGCAAATACTTGTGCTTGATCTACTTTCGTGTTGATTGTCTAGACTTAAGGAAATGATAGAAAAAAATGTCGATAATGCAGATTAAATGTAAAGGTATGTCCTGTTTATACCTGTTACGTTGTGACTAATACAAAAAATTGTACACTCCTCCAACATTCCAAATCATTATCTGATTAAAGAAGTTACTCATATTATTGACAATTGAGGAAAATTCTGACCTACATCTACATGTTTCATTTTCCTCATTAGCATGAATGAAAATATCAATCAACATTCATGTCCGAACTACACTCATTTGTCAATTGTAGCAAACACAATTTGCTGAATACCAGAGTTCAGGAAAAATAAATACAAGAGTTCAATAAAAATGAATGAAGGCATTTTGTGAGAATCAGAGGCTAAGTAAAATAGAGCCCTGCGTTTTATTTTTATATGCAAGCGGGGCGGTAGACAGTTTATGTCACTAAAACTTGTAAGCTTCCCAGGTGGTGCAGTTATTTAAGACTCTGCATGCCAAAGCAGCAGACACAAGAGATGTGGGTTCGATCCCTGGGTTGGGAAGATCCCCTGGAGGCAGAAATGGTAACCCACTCCAGTATTCTTGCTTGGAAAATTCCATGGACAGAGGAGCCTGGCAGGCTACAGTCCATGGGGTCACAAAGAGTCAGGCATGACTGAACACACACACACATACGTAAGTATATGTATAGTGACTTTTTTCTATTGGAGAGCTTGTTGTTAAACATTTCCACTACACCACTACTGCCTGGGAGCTTTAAAAACATCACTATTACCTAGAAAGGTGTCATCAGCAAGATGGTGGAGTAGAAGATAGCAGCCTTCGGTCCTCCCATATAAAACCACAGTTAGATATCCATGAACAAAAACAGCTCTGGGAGGGCTCAAGGCCAATTAAGAACATGTGGCAACACAATGAAACGTCAACATCACATCGTCATCAACAACAACACATGGGGAATAACTGCACAGAAAGGATTGTTGGGGAGATGTGCATAGCTGAGATGTCTGAAGATGGTCAAGAACAAAGAAGCCTGCTGGAGGCTATCGGTGTTACCCATTGATGCGGTGGTTCCTAGTGGCCTGCTCTGCTCTGTGATGGACCCCAGCATCCTTTGCCGATAGAGGCTGCAATAGCCCCAGCAACAGCTACAGGCTCCCAGCAGCTTTCACAGCAGAGGAAGGTCTGCTGGCACACACCCCAGGGGCTTGGTCCACAGAGGACTCTCTACTGTAACCTCCACTTTTCTAGGTAACCGACAGTCATCGCAGGCATGGACCCCCCTGGAGAGGGAGTGGCTACTGCGCTCCTGTCACAAGGAGCCACTGTTGTCCCTCCCGGGATCAGGGCTGACACCCACCTCCCAACCTCATACATGTCCTGAGGAGCCATGGTGGCTCTGTGTACACCTGTGCTCAGTCCCCAGGGCTGCTGCCTCTGTGGACAGGGCCGTGCCCTGCACTAGCTTGGGACCCCAGCTTGCGGGCCCTGTGAGCACTGTGGAAACCAGGGCGCCACTGCAACACGTGTGCTGCATCCTGGCCCACAGAGCCAAAGGCACTCTGCTCACCCCTGTGCCCCGGATTCTGTCTTCAAAGTCCCTCTGTGAGCATCTGGTGCCACCACCACTGGGAGTACATCCAAAAGCCAGACTTGGTACCAAGATTCATTCCTTGGCCATAACTTACCTGTGGGAGAGAAGAGATCCAGAAAAGCCCAGAAGCCTTTGCTATGAAAGACCCCAATAGCCCTCACTACCCCTCTGGCCACTTACCACATTGATTGCAGAGGATCCCTGTAATCTTTGCAAAGGCTGACCTCAGCTGATGGACAAGCACAGAGACTATAGCCCTGTGCCCTCCCTGAAGTAGCAGCTGCCACATCCCACCCAGCCAGTGCCCATGCCCATACCCATCAGCAAAGTCTTTCCCCATTGACACCAGTCCACAGAGTCTGGTAGAAGTAAATGCCACATTTAATGCTTACATTAACACAAGGATACAAGAAATCTGAAAACTCAAGGTAATAGGACACCACCAAGGGAACCCAATAATATTCCAGTAAATGACTCCAAACAATGAAGATCTACATATTGCTAGACAAATAATTCAAAAGAATTGTTTTCAGGAAGCTCAGTGAACTATAAGACAACATAGACAACTCAACGAAAGCAAGAAAGCAATATAAGGACAAAATAAAAAGTTCAGCAAAGAGGTAGAACCACAAAGAAGAAACAAACAGGAATTCTGGAGTTGAGGGATACAATGAATGAAATAAAAAGTACGAAAGACAGCATTGGTAGCATACTTGATCAAGCAAAAGAAACAACCAGCAAACTAAATGGTAGGTCATTTGAAGTCACTCAGGTAAGAGGAACAAAAAGACAAAAAAATGAAAAAGAGAGGGAAAAGCGCATGGAATGTGGGGTACCAGTAAACACCCAACAAAATGAGAAGGCAACTTATACAATGGGAGAAAGCATTTGTAAACCATATATCTGATAATAAATTAATATCCAAATCATCTGGTTTGCAAATGTTATCTCTCATTCTTTAAGTTGCCTCTGGTTTTAAATTATTCTTCCTTTAAACTCTATTTTTTTCCCTATCAGTTCCTTTCTTTGATTTTATATGACATCTTACTCATTATTGTGGAAAAGAATCAGAATAACTACGTGTTCTTCCCGAGTCTCCTCAGGGCCAGCAGAATGTCAACAAGCTGGCCAATTATCTCAGGTTGAGGTTCTCAGCCAGGTAGGAAACCAGAGCTAGAGGTTTCAAGGAAACGAAAGGGAAAAAGAGTGTTAAAGGGCCAGCCTATGCCAACATCATCTTATAATCAAACTCAAGTGAAATCCAAAGAGATCAGCAGATTGACTGAAGCCTGTGGGAGATGGGTGGCAGGGATATTGAAAAAAGTCCTGTTCTTTGACTCACAAACCTCAGGGTACTGCAGAGAGCCTAGCAGAAAAATGCAGAGCAGCCTGGATTATTCAATAAAATCCTCCATCTTCTACAATTCAGTTAGACTTGACTTCAGTTCTGCATATATTTTAGACATATTTAAGAGATGAGGATTAGAAGAGGAAATTGGAAAGAACTAAAACCAGCTGCTTCAAACAGAGACTGCTACTTATTCCCCAATTTATTAATTCTTGATTCCTTTTTAATACGGACACCATTTCTCATGTAAGCAAATGGCTACCTAAAACAAAAGCCCCTCTGTAGTTTGTTGAGAACTTAGCGGCAAAGTTCTAAGGGTACGTGAGATTCTAGGGAGTGTCCTGAAAGAGAGGGAATGTGTTCTTTGTCTCCTCTTCCTTCATGCTGGAAATGACTGGAATGTTGGTAGCCATCTTGGACTCCTGAGGAAGGTGAAGCGGAAGAAGGAAGGGGCCGGAGTTCCAGTTCCTGGTAAGATGGAGTAGACACCGTACCTTGTCTCCTGAATGCAGCTACACAACCTGGGAAGAATCCTTAGAGCCGATATCTGAGGACTCTAAAAAGCAAACGATACCAAGAAGACAAGAGGAAGACAAGAATTCGAATAATCACCAAATCACTGATAAACCCCTCCCCACTTTTCCTGTATTATCCCCCAGCCTAGACTCAAGGCAGCCTGAAACCAGTAAGTAGGCATCAAGGCAGGAGAAGCCCTCTAGTTCCGGCTTGAAAAGTGGGAAAGGGGATTCCTCACATATTGAGAAATGCCCCGTGTCTCTCTGTTTTCCAGTTCTCTTGCACCCCAGCCCCGACAATCCTGTCAGGGTGGTGGCAATGGCAACGACAGAGGCAGCCGTGGGACCTGCAGGCACCGCAAACTGGGAGGGCTCCTCTTGGATCACAGGTGCTGTGATCCAAGAGGGTAAGATATGCCTCTATTTTGGTTTCTCTTTCTACCGTTTGTGGCCTCTGTGATAGGTGCAGTTGTGGGAAATATACAACTGGGACCAATGAAAAAGTCCCAGTTTTCTGCCCAAACGACCATAAAGGCCCTAGAGAATTGGAAAGTACCAGAAATATAACAGAGAGGAAGTGATTGGGGAAAAAAAAATCTATAAGGCTACTGGGTTCACCTGCATTTTGTGTATACATAGACCTGACTATACAGCCCACTATAAACTTGAAAATGAAGTCCCAGACTGGCCACTGGGTGGCGCACATGACGGATAGATATGAATAGCGCAGGAAAGCCTGAAATCAGAACTGACACTGGAATTACGTTCTGCAGAAGACTGGTCAGAACTCAAATGCCTGAACCCAAACAGGTCTCTATCCGGGCACAACAGAAATGTCAACATTCTCTATAGGATTTAAACAAGACTTGGAGTCTCTGCTTTTGAACTGTGGTGTTGGAGAAGACTCTTGAGAGTCCCTTGGACTGCAAGGAGATCCAACCAGTCCATTCTGAAGGAGATCAGCCCTGGGATTTCTTTGGAAGGAATGATGCTAAAGCTGAAACTCCAGTACTTTGGCCACCTCATGCGAAGAGTTGACTCATTGGAAAAGACTCTGATGCTGGGAGGGATTGGGGGCAGGAGCAGAACGGGACGACAGAAGATGAGATGGCTGGATGGCATCACGGTCTCGATGGACGTGAGTCTGAGTGAACTCCGGGAGTTGGTGATGGACAGGGAGGCCTGGCGTGCTGCGATTCATGGGGTCACAAAGAGTCGGACACGACTGAGCGACTGAACTGAACAGAACTGGAGTATCATGGCACCATATCCAAAATGTCCAGGACGCAATCTAAAATAATTTGACATATTAACAACAAGAAAAATCTCAATTTGTATAGAAAAAGACAATCAACAAATACCAACTGTTGAAATGACACAGATATGGAGATTATCTGATTAGAATTTTAAAGTAGCTATTACAAATTGCGTCAAGAAGTAAGGGTGAAAATTCTTGGAAAGATAGAAAATTTCAGCAAAAACAAAAACCCAAAAGATATAAGGAAAATACAAATGGAAATTTTAGAACTAAAAAATACAAAATGTGAAATAAAAATTTCAAGGGATGGATTCAATAGCTGAATGATGATAACAAAGGTAAGAGTCAGTAAACTTGCAGATAAACCAATAGAAATTATCCAACATAGATTAGAGAGAGAAAAAGATTGGGAGAAATATTAACAGAGCCTCAGGGACCTAGAGGCCAATACCAAAAGTGTAACATTTGTGGCCTCAGAGTCCTAGAACATGCAGAGAAAGAGTGTGGTACAGAAAAAAAATAAGTGAAGAAATAGTGGTGAAAACACCACATTTCTCAGAAGACATAAACCTACAGATTCAAGAAGCTCAGTGAACCTCAAAAAAGATATAGGAAAGGAATCTATGTCCAAAGAGGTCATAATAAAACTGCTGAAAAGTGGAGACAAGGGGAAAAGATCTTAGAAGCAGCCTGAGAAAAACAATACATACTTTTAGTGGGAAACAGGTGGCTATGGATTTTTCAACAGGAATCATGGGCAGGAGTAAGAAGTGAAACTGCTTTTCAAAGTGCTGAAAGAAAATGCGTCAACCCAGAACTGTACTCCTGGAGTAAATCTAACTTGTTTATGAAGTGGTCTTGATTTTAGACTTTGCTGGATTTGGTTTGGGAATATTTTGATTTTTTTCCATTTGTTTATGAGAAAGATTGGCTTGTAATTTTCCTTTCTTGTATTTTTCATGTCAAGTTTGGATTTCAAGATTCTTTTTTCTATACTTGGCAACAGCTTGCATAAGATTGTTATTTTATTCATATTTAAAGATCCTTAGTAGAACTAGCTAGGAAGCCATCTGGGACTCAAGTTTTTTTTTTTTAATGGGATTTAAAAAATTGATTAATTTTCAAAATGGTTTTAGAATATTCAGATTTTCTATTTCTTCTTGAGTCAATTTTGGTAAGTTATATTTTTCTAAATGTTTACTCATCTAACGTTTCATATGTATTAGGACAGTTGTTTATAATACCTTGCTATCTTTTAGATGACTGTATCATCTAGAGTTGATGTCTCCCTCTTTATTCCTAATATTGTTGATTTTGCCTTTTCTTTCTTTTTTCAGGAATCTTTCTAGAGATTTTTTTTTCAATCTTATGAGTTTTCAAGAAATCAGCTTCTGATTTTGATCCTATTTGCTATTCCATCAATTTCTGTTTGTTTTTTTTTTCCCCCTTCTTTTGACTACAGCACATGGCATGGGGAATCTTATTTACCCAACCAGAGATCAAGCTCACATCCCCTGAAGTGGAAGCTCAGTGTCTTAACTACAGGACCACCAGGGAAGTACCAATTCCTGTGTTTTTTAAAATATTTGTTATTTTCTGTGTTTCATTTCCTTTGAAATGCTAACCTTTTTCTAAAACTTTATCTCATTTTCTAACTATATATATATGCATATAAAGTTAAATATCCCTGTAAGTTCTGTTTTACCCTACACCTTAAGTTTTAATATGTAGTGTTATTTTTATGATTATCCAACTTTAAATAGCTCTAATTTCTTTTATGATGAGAAACAGTATAGAATTTTGATTGTTTGTGGAATCTAGGGATTTACTGATCGACTCCAGCACTCCCGGTTGTACGAACTTGGGTAAATCACTTCACTCCTTGGGAGTATTAATTTGTTTGTAGAAATGAGAGAAAATAATGGCTACTTAAGGTGGATTTTTGTGCAGATTAAATAGAACCTGGCACACAGTAGGAGCAATGTATGTGTAAGCTGTTATGTGTTAGCTGTTATTATTTCTTTGAATCATTTATCATTCCTTAATTTCCAAATGTTTTTTTCTAGTTATCCTTTATAATTTATTTCTAGTTTCATTGCATTGTGATTAGAGAACATTTTCTGTATAATTTCAAGTACTGTATGACCCAGTAAATGGTCAATGCCAGAAAAGTTTGTGCTTGAAAATAAAATGCATTCTGCAGTGTTGAGTGCAATGTTATTGCTTTGTCAGTTAGTATCCTCTCAGGGAGATAGAAACCATGTTAGATATTTTAAACAGAGAAAATTTAATACAGTGAATTGATCACAAATTAGTTAGAAGTGCTGCTGCTGCTGCTAAGTCACTTCAGTCATGTCCGACTCTGTGTGACCCCATAGACGGCAGCCCACCAGGCTCCCCCGTCCCTGGGGTTCTCCAGGCAAGAACACTGGAGTGGGTTGCAATTTCCTTCTCCGATGCATGAAAGTAAAAAGTGAAAGGGAAGTCGCTCAGTTGTGTCTGACTCCGCAACCCCATGGACTGAAGCTCACCAGGCTCCCCTGTCCATGGGACTTTCCTAGAAGAGCAAAAAAAGTGGGGGTGAGGTGGGGTGGGGGCGGAAACAGGGAGCTTAGCAAATCCAGAAAGCAATTAGCAACCTCCCCACTCGAGGAGAAAAAGTTAGAATGACTTTGTCCAGAGCCAGGATCCCTGGACAACTCAGGGTGCTAAAGCACCACTTTGCCATTAGAACCATTGCTGCTCTTTTGTGCAAAGCACGGTGAGGAATGTTGTAGGAGCCCACCAACTGGAAGTCACGTGGATTGCTGCTGCTGTTGTTGAAGGTGCTATCAGAAACAGAAAAGAAAAAGGGGCTTCTTTTCAACTTCTGCCTTATAATCTCTGTCAAATGCCTCTCATTGGAAGCATATAAATTGAAGCAACTGAGCAAGCAGTATGAAAAACGTACTTTTTTTTAGGATTTAAGCCTAAGCAGTGAGACAAAGCAGTGCTTAGAGCAACTGGAACGAGGCAAGAACAGAAGCTGAATGACTGACCAACTAAAGAGTGTTGTTGAAATCTTTTGTATCTTTAGTGATTTTTTTTTTTGGTACTGCTGTTTTTTATGTATTATTGAGATAGTGGATCAGTTTATGTCTCCTTACAGTTCTGTCCCTTTTTTCCTGAATTATTTTGAGGCAGTATTATTGGACACATACAAATTTAATATTTTCAGAGCTTCCTGGTAAATTGGATCTTTTAAAAAATGATGAACTGACCCTCTTTATCTCAAGTAAGCATTTTTGCCTTAAAATCCATTAATGTGATATGATTATTTTTTATCTTAGGTTGGGTTCTCTAAGAGCAGAGCAGAGATAGGGATTCTCTGCAAATGTTACCATTTTACCCATTTGTAAGTGTATAGTCTACTCGCATTAACATCCACATTGTTGTGTAACCATCATTCTATAGATTTTTTGTAGATGCCCACTGTAACAGTAAGGGACTTCACATTTTTTCCTGGTTTGCTGAGACTTGTTATCATAAATGGGTTTTCCTGATGGATCAGGGGTAAAGAATCTGCAGGAGACACAGGAGATGTGAGTTTGATTTCTGGGTTGGGAAGGTTTCCCTGGAGAAGGAAATGGCAACCCCCTCCAGTATTCATGCCTGAAAAAAATCCCACAGACAGAGGAGCATGGTGGGCTACAGACCAAAGGGTCGCAAAGAGTCGGACACAACTGAGTATGGTAGGTTATCATAAATGCATGCTGACTTTTGTCAAATGTTATTTTTTCTGCATCTGTGAGATAGTTATGTTTTTCTGTTAGTCTATTAATTTGATAACTCATACTGCTTTGTTTTAAAATGTTCCATCGAACTATTTTGGTTAAAACCCACTTGTTCATAGAGGATTACCATTTCACTATATTGACATTCATGAGTGGTATTGCTCTGTGGTTTCTCTTTCTTTTAATATCTTTGTTAGTTTTGCTGTAGCTATGTTGGTCTCAAAAAACAAGTTGGGGAATATTTCTATTATTTGAGAACATTTTGCAATTAAAAAACCTTTTCATAAAAATATACTAGGCTTACATGGATTTACTGATGCACTCTATCAAACACTGAAAGAAAAAAATATTTCTAATCTTATTAAGAACCAACTTTTGACTTTAAATTGTTTCATTGCTGTTTTTTATTCTCCATTTAACAATTACTGCTCTTTATCATTTTCTTCCTGTTGCTTGATTTGGGCTTAATTTGTTCTTCTACATCTAACTCTTAATCTTAGATCATTATATTAGATCTTCCTTTTCTTTTAAAAATCTGCATTTATAAATTCTCCTCTAAGCAGTGCTTTAGCAGTGCTTTAGCTGCACCATTTTGTTGTATTTTCAGTATTCTTCCACTTAAAATATTTTCTACTTTGAGATTCCTTCTTTGACTCATGGGTCATTAAGAAGTACATTGTATAATTTTTTTAAATGTGGAGCTTTTATAATAGTTTATTGATTTCTAATTGAACTCCATGTGTTTAGAACACATACTCTGTGTGATTTCAATATTATGAATATTTTGATTATTTTATGGCCCAGAAGGTAGTCTATTTTGGAGGATGTTTCATGCATACTTCAGAGCATATTCTACCATTTTTGGTCATTGTGATCTATAAATATTAATTAGGTTGCATTATTGATAGTACTTATATTTTCTGTATTCTTACTGATTTTTAAAAATCTAATTGACCTATCATTGAAAGACAGTGCTAACATCTTCAGCTATGATTGCAAATTTGACTATTTCTACATTTAGTTATATCAAATTTTGCATCCTCTGTTTTGAAACACTATTATGAAGTACAAAATAATTTAGGATGATTATGTCTTCCTGGTGAACTAATCCTTTTGTCTTTACAAAGTGTCCCTGGTCGTAGTCCTTGTGATCTTTCTCTGCTCCAAGACAGCTGATTTTCCTTATGGTCTCCTCATTGGGGCAGGATGGCTTAATGTTATACTAACAGTGTAGTCATCTGGGGTTCTGGCTCTACAAGTGATATAATAGATGTCACTTCTTTTGAGATGAAAAAAGCTAAAAGAGAAAAATAGCATTTTGGTGGGAGCAGGGAACAGAACTCAGATGTAGATATTTTGTGTTTGAATTTTATAAGAGCTATACAGATACAAGTAGAGATAATTTTTTGAACCTGTTCTACATGACAAGCACAATCATAATCTTACTTTACATGTACTAAGAGATTTAATATTTGTAGCAGCCCTGTGAGGAGGATAACATTGTTATTCTCTTTTTATAGATGGGAAAATGAGGCTCAGAGAAGTTAAATTGCTTGCAGAGCTAACATAGAAGAAAGAGGTAGAACGTGAACCCAGGCAGTGATGCTCAGGAACCCACCTCTGAACTATGACGGCCATGGGTTCCTTTGTTGTTCAGTTGCTCAGTCGTGCCCAACTCTTTGCAACCCCACGGACTGCAACACACCAGGCTTCCCTGTCCTTCACCTGGTCAAATTCATGTCCACTGAGACAGTGATGTCATCCAACCATCTCGCCCTCTGTTATCCCCTTCTCCTCCCTTCCATCTTTCCCAGCATCTGGGTCTTTTCAAAAGAGTCAGCTCTTCGCATCAGGTGGCCAAAGTATTGGAGCTTCAGCTTCAGCATCAGTGGGTTCCTATTGCTCAGCAAAGGGCTTGACATATAATGCGCTGGTGCTCACTCAGTTGTATCTGACTCTTTGTGACCCTATGCACTGTAGCCCACCAGACTCCTCTGTCCATGAGATTTTCCAGGCAAGAATACTGGAGTGGATTGCCATTTTCTTCTCCAGGGGATTTTCCTGACTCAGGGAACTAAACTGAGTCTCCTGCATCTCTTGCAGTGGCAGGTAAGTTCTTTCCCACTGAGCTACCTGGGAAGCCCTTGACACATAATAGTCCTACAATAAATACCTTTCAACTATTTCAGTCCCAGAAGGAAAGCTGGCATCTTAGAGACATAGTTCTCTCTCTAGGCACAGGGTCTCCGAGAATTTGGAATATCTTATAAACACTTCAGGCACTGTGTAAGGCTCACATCTATTATTTAATTCACTGTCTGAAAGTTAGGTTAGTGTTCTCCTGGGACCAAGCCTCTGAAGATGAAATTTCTGAAACTTCTTGCTTTATGAAGTTAGGAAAGCATTTCTTGTGGTATTTTGACCTCATAGATTCCAGTAACATCTGGAAACAACAAATGCAAAGTCATGTATATTTATGAGACAGAAAAATGGCCAAAGCTATGAAATAATCCTTTTTACAGATTCTAAATAAATTTGTTTTAACCAATGAGAAGAGGGCATAGGGAATATTATTTATACAGAGATTGACTTAAAGTATGAAATGGATGCCAGCAAATCCCTGGTACCCCAAAGTATTTCCTTGTTGCTGCCTCAAATTCCACTTACAGCATTTTGTATAACGGCAATTGCCTCTTTTGAAATGCAAATATCATCGGGGTTGAGGGAGGCACAGCTAAATGAGATAGCATGATGAGCTGCTTTTAATGTCCATTTGTTCAATTTTCTTTTCACCATTTTGTGTGAATTAGTAAATCATCTCCTTCGCAAACTGACAGATAAGTTGTGAATAGGCTCCAGGAGGAGTGAAAGAGAGAAAAAGACAAGAGAAAGAGTTACTGCTGTGTGATCCCTTTTGGGAGTGGGGTGGAGAATCCTGAGTACCAAGCAACCAGGGAATACCATGGAATGCCAGGGAAGGAGAAAGACAGCCGTGTAGAGGCAGGAAGGAAAGCTTCAAAGAAGTTGCATCTAGTTCACTGTGCTTCCAGGGACAAGTTTATCAATTTCATTCAGCTTTGTTTAATGACCTGCACATACTTCTATCTTATGTATATTAACTTGAAAAAAGGGATTTTAAAAAGAGACAGCTTTATTGAAGTATAATTAACACATGATCAACTGTACATGTGCACTTTAAATTTTATTAAAATAAAATTTGATATAAAAATACATCTATGAAATTATCACGACAATCAAGATATTGAACATAACCATCACCTGCTAAAGTTACTTCACTCCTCTTTCTAAATCCTTCCTCTTGCCCCTTGCCCCTCTAGAAAACTGATTTTTCTTTTTTGGGGGGTGTTTATCTTTTTAAAAAAATTTTATATTGACATATAGTTGATTTGCCAACAAAGGTCCATCTAGTCAACGCTATGGCTTTTCCATTAGTCATGTATGGATGTGAGAGTTGAACTATAAAAAAAACTGACTCCCGAAGTGTGACTCCTGACACACTTTTGAATTGTGGTGTTGGAGAAGACTCTAGAGAATCCCTTGGACGGAGATCAAACCTGTCAGTCCTAAAGGAAATCAGTCCTGAATAGTGATTGGAAGGACTGATGAGGAAGTTGAAATTCCAATACATTGGCCACCTGATGCGAAGAACTGACTCCTTGGAAAAGACCCTGATGCTGGGAAAGATTGAAGGCGGGAGGAGAAGGGGATGACAGAGAATGAGATGGTTGGATGGCATCGCCGACTCGATGGATGTGAGTTTGAGCAGGCTCCGGGAGTTGGTGATGAACAGGGAGGCCTGGCGTGCTGCAGTCCATGGGGTTGCAAAGAATTGGACATGACTGAGCCACTGGGCTAAACTAAACTGATAGTTGATTTACAATATTGTGTTAGATGATTCGCTTTCTATCACTATTTCTTGAATTTTTCTATAAATAGAATTATACTGTGTGCATTCAGTTGGCATATTTGAGATTCATCACGTTTACATTAATACTTCATTGCTTTTTTCATTGTATAGATGTGCTACCATTTGTTTATTCATTTACCTGTTGATGTGCCTTTGTATTGCTTCCCATTTTGAGCTATTACAAATAAAGCTGCTATGGACATTCATGGATAATTCTGTATAAGTCTCGTGTGGATGTATGCTTTTAGTTCTTTTGGGTAAATACAAAGGACTAGAATGACTGAGTGATACAGTAGGTATATTTTAACTTCTTTAAAGAAACTGCCAAACTCTTTCCAAAGTGACTGTATGATTAATTTCCCATCAGGAGTATAGGAGAGTTCCAGTTTCTCTGCACTCATCACATTTGGAATAGTCACACTTTTTAATTTCAGCCATTCTAACACTGAGCAGTAGTATTTCCTTGAGGTTTTAATTTGTATTTCCTTAAAGACTGATATGTTGTTGAGCATCTTTTCGTGTGCCATCTGTATATCTTCTCTGGTGATGTGTCTGTTCAAATTCTTTTCTCATAAAAATTGGATTGTTTTCTTATTTTTGAGTTTTGAGAGTGCTTTATATATCCTAGGTATAAGTCTTTTATAAAGTATACTCTCTGCAAATATTTTCTGCGTCTTTCAGTAGTCTTTTGGTTCTCTAACAGTGTCTTCCAGAGAACAGAAGTTTTAGACTCTGATGAAGAGCAATTTACAATTTTTACTATTATGGACTATGCTTGGGGTATCATGTCTATGAAAGCTTTGTCTGAACCAAAGTCACGAAGATTTTCTGCTATGTTTTCTTCTAGAAATGTTATAGTTTGTTTTTGAATTTGGGTCTGTAATCCATTCAAGTTAATTTTTGTATATGGTAGAGGACTGGACAGGCGTTCTACATTTTGGTTATGGATATCCAGTGGTTCCAGTACCATTTGTTGAAAAGATTAGCCATTCTCCACCAATTTTTCTTAGCAATTTTGTTAAAACATAGCTGTCCATATATGTGTGGGCCTATTTCTGAACTCTATTCTCTGCCATTCATTTATTTTCCCGGTATTTATGCTAATAGCTTACTGTCTTGATTACTGAAGCTTTATCATGTCTTGAAGTCAGGTAGTATTAGCCTTCCAAACTTGTCTTTTTCAAAGTTGTTTTTGGCTAGTCTAGAACCTTTGCATTATCATGTCAAGTTTAAAATCAGCTTGTGAATTTCAACAACAAAAAAACCATGCCAGGATTTGAATAGGAATTGCATTGAATCTATAGAACAACCTGGGGAAGACTGAAATCTTAACAATTTTGAGTCTTACCAGCAAAAGAGACACAGATGTGTAGAGCGGACTTTCGGACTCAGAGGGAGAGGGAGAGGGTGGGATGATTTGGGAGAATGGCATTGAAACATGTATACTATCATGTAAGAAACGAATCGGCAGTCTATGTCCGATGCAGGATACAGGATGCTTGGGGCTGGTGCACGGGGATGACCCAGAGAGATGTTATGGGGAGGGAGGTGGGAGGGGGGTTCATGTTTGGGAACGCATGTACACCCGTGCTGGATTCATGTCAATGTATGGCAAAACCAATACAGTATTGTAAAGTAAAATAAAGTAAAAATAAAAATTAAAAAAAATAAAAAAAATTTTGAGTCTTACAACCTATGAACAAAGCATATTTCTTTATTCTTTTACGACAAGTTTTCCTCAGCTGATTTTATAGCTTCCAATGTACATGTTTTTAATATCTTTTGTCAGATTTATTCCTATATATTTCACATGTTTGATCCTATTATAAATGATAATTTTTAAAAATTTCAGTTTTGAATGTTCATTTCTAGGGAATAGGAACATTATTATTTTTAATATGGATCTATATACTACAATCTTGCTAAATTTACTTATTAACTAGTAGCTTTTAAAAATAGATTCCAACAGATTTTCTTAACAATTGTACTGAATGTTGTCTATAAATAAAGATAATTTTACTTCTCTTTTCTCAGCCTGGATGCCTTTTATTTCCTATTCCTCCCCTGCTGTACTGACTTGAATAAACTTATACAATAGTACAGTGTTGAAAAGACTTTACAAGAGCAGATATTTTTGTTTGTTCTAGATCTTAGGAGAAAAACATTCAGTCTTTCATCATTAAGAATAATATTAGCAGTAAGTTCTTCTGGATTACTAATATCTGGCTGAGAAAACTTCATTTTCAATTTGCTGAAGATTTCTCTTTTTTAATAATAGAAATGAATGTTCGACTTTGTCAATGCTTTTTCTGCATCTATTAAAATGATCGTGTAGTTTTTCTTTTTAACTAACTTTTTAAAAAGTTTGCTAATAGGCTGAGTTACATCAATTCATTTTCCCATGTTAAGCCAATCTTTCATCCACGGAATGAATTCTATTTGGTCATGATGTATTGTACTTTTTCTGTCTTGTTGGCTTCAGTTTGATAACATTTTGTTTAGAATATTTGCAAGCATGTTCATGAGAGATTTTGATCTGTAGACTTTTTTTTTAAATTGTAATCTGAGTTTTGATATCAGAGTAATGCTGACCTTATAGAATGAGTTGGGATATATTCCTTCGTCTTCTTTTATGGAAGGAAGAGTTTGTATAGAATTGATATTATTTCTTCCTCAAATATTAAGTAGAACTTCCTTAAATATTCAGTGAAGCCACTTGGGCCTTGGATTTTTCTTTGTGGGAAGGTATTTAATTACAAAGTTGTTTTTTTTTTTTTAATAAACAGCTATTCAGTTTGTCTATGTCTTTTTGAGTAGGTTTTGTGTTGGTCCCTTTTACCTAAATTACCAAATTTATTATCACAAAGTTGTTTCTTTCCTTATTAGTTGTTTACTATCTGTAGAATGTTTAATGAAGTAGCTACTCTCATTCTTGATATTGGTAGTTTGTGTTTTCTTTTGCAGATCAGTCTTGCTAGAGGTTTATCAGTTTTATTGATCATCTCATAGAATTAGCTTTTAGCTTTACAGATTTTCTCTATTGTGTTTCTGTTATCTATTTCACTGATTTTAATATTTGTTTCATTTCTACTAATATTTTTTTCTAGTTTCTTGAGCTGAAAATTGGTCATTGGTATGATACCTTTATTCTTTTCTAACTTAGGCATTTAAAGCTATAAATTTCCCCCTAAGTGACACTTTTGTGACAGTCCCCAAATTTAGATATGCCGTATTTTCATTTTTGTTCAAACTACTTTTTAGTTTTTCTTTCATTTCTTCTCTGACTCATGGATTATTTAGAAGCATTTAACTTTCAAATAATTGAAGATTTTCCAGAGATCTTGGTAATTTATTCTACTGTTGTCAAAAAGCATCTTTATATGACTTGGATGCTTTTAAATTTATTGAGACATACTTTATGGCCCAGGATTTGGTCTAGCATGGTAGATTTTCCTTGTGCACTTGAAAAGAATGTGAATTCTCCTATTGTTGGGGGATTGTCAATCAGGTCAAGTTGGGGATTGTGTTGTTCAAGTCTTTTCTATTTTTACTGATTTTTGTCTCTATTTGTTCTACTAGTTATTGACAAAGGGGCTTTAAGATCTCTGACTATAGTTATGGATTTCTCTATTTCTCCTTGAAGTTCTAACAATTAAAAACATCATTTACTTATTTATTTTGGCTGAGCCACGCAGTTCATGGGATTTTAGTTTCCCAGGCAGGGACTGAATCTGGGCCCTTGGCAGTGAGAGCTCAGAGTCCTAACCACTTGACTTCCAGGGAATTCCCTCTACAAACTTTTATTTCATGTATTTTGAAGCTCTCTTATTAGATTATGATGCCCTTTTGATGAAATGATCCTTTCATCACTATGAATTGACCTTCTTTACCACTGCTTTGCTGTGAATATTACCGATATTAATCTAGTCACTCAGTTTTCTTTTGATTAATACAACATGATAAACATTTTCCATCTTTTACTTTTAACTTTATAATGAATGTTTTTTATAGGTAGCATATATGCACCTTACTTTTTCTAATCCATCTGACAATTTCTACCTTTTGATTTGAGTTGCATGATGGTTAGTTTACTCAAGGCTTTCTCACAGCTCATTTTTAAAAATTCACTTTTTCTCTTTCATTGGTAGCTTCTACTGTTATGCTCAAGTTCAGTCTTTTCTTCTGCAATGTCTAATATGTCATCAATTTCATCCAGCTTTTTTTTTTTTAACCGTATAGATTACAGGTTTTTGTGTGTAATAGTTCAGTTTGGGCCATTTTATTTCTTCCACATGTCTACCTAACTCTTTGAACATATGGGATGTAGCTATGATGTTTTAATATCCTTGTTGGCTAATTCTTACTTCTGTGTCAGTTGGGGGTCAGTTTTGATGAACTGATGATTCTTCTTACTATGGATCATATTTTCTGCTTCTTTGTAAAGCTGGTAGTTTTTGACTGGATGTTAGACAGTGTGAATTTTACATTGAGTGTGGCACATTTTTGTCTTTCTAAAAATATCCTTGAACTTAGTTTTTAGATGCAAATTACTTGGAAACAGTTTGATCCTTTAAGGTTTAGCTTTTAAAATTCTTCAGGTGGTATCAGAGGAGCCCAAGATCCTTCTGAGTAATCAGTCTATTTTCTTATCAATGCTGAGGTTCTTCACTCTTTCGTCTAAGCAGTTCTTTCCCTGGACTTCAATAATTTGCTCACATGAATGTGCTGAGTTCTGAAGGCAGACCCTTTGAAGAGCTGCAGCATTCTAATCTCTCTATAGCTCTCTCCTTTTTGGTGTTGGTACTGTCCTGCCCGCTCTAACTGATTTGGTCTCATCACGTGATCAGCTCCATCGCTTCAAATCAGGTATCTGCCAGGCTTTGTTGGGGTTCCCTCTCACTGAGCCACAGCTTGGGATCTCTTTCAGGACAGTAATCTGGGGTGACTATAGAGCTCAGCATCCCTTGGGATGACTGTCATTTTCTGATGTATGGTGCCTTGAATATATTTTTGTATATTTGTGTCCATTTTTCTGGTTGTTTTAGGTTGGAGGATTATTCTAGTCCCTGTTACTCTATCTTGTCTGAAGTGAAAGTCCAAGGGATTCCTTTTTTACCTATAACATTAGGTCGTCATACTTGCCTTCTTGCAGAGTTCCTAGAGAACAGACTCAAGACAGTCAAATTTAATCACAAGGAGGTCCTTACATAGGATTGTTTCCAGACCTCAACTCCTTCATTGTCAAACCTTAGATTTCTGATGGAGATTAATATTTAGAGTCACAAAACAGATTTCTCTACAAGGTCAGGGAAGTGGTTTATTTAAATAGGAGTTTTGAGACAAGATGTCAGGGTTATTCCTCAGATTAAGAATAGGAATAATTTTTTTTTACTGTTATCCATTTATTATAAAGGCACTGCTGCTACTACTGCTGCTAAGTTGCTTCAGTCGTGTCCGACTCTGTGCGACCCCATAGACAGCAGCCCACCAAGTTTCCTCGTCCCTGGGATTCTCCAGGCAAGAACACTGGAGTGGGTTGCCATTTCCTTCTCCAATGCATGAAAGTGAAAAGTGAAAGTGAAGTCACTCAGTCGTGTCTGACTCTTCGCGACGCCCTGGACTACAGCCTACCGGGCTCCTTCATCCATGGGAGTTTCCAGGCAAGAGTATTGGAGTGGGGTGCCATTGCCTTCTCCCAGGAACAGCCAAATGGAAGAGATGTGTAAGGAAGGGGATGGGGATGGATGGGGTGTTGCGGGGGCTTCCTGCCCTCTCTAGACACATCGCCCTCCTGTTCCTGGTGAAATTGAGGTTCTTGAGGTCTCATTGCAGAAATAATTCAATGAAAGGGAAAGTGATAGGTAAGAAGTAGATTTATTTAGAGAGAAAAACAGTCCACAGATAGATAGAGTGAACTATCTCTGAGTGGATAGCCATTTCAGAAGGAAAGTGCCAGGAATAAATTTTAAAATTAAAGTTTCTTTAGTTATTATAGTTGATTTAAGAGTTTCCTTAATGTATACTTCAGGTTTTCTTTTTAAAATAAGATCCCAAAACTCTTAACAAATATAGCAATCAATATACAAATTAGGATCACAGTCAAAGGTTTTTTCCTCTCAGTTCTTCTCTGCTAGGCTATTATCTATCTCATACAGATTTTTCTCCTTTCACCCACCATTCCCTGTGTGTATCTCTAATCCTTTCTCTTTCTTATGAGCTTGGGACACAAGACATATATACTCTATTCCTAGAATTATTACTATGTCCATGAAACACTGGCTAAGTCACTTCAACCCACTGGCTATTTTTTAAACATTCATTTATTTATTTGGCTACATCCGGGATACAGGATCTTAGTTCTCTGACCAGGGATTGAACATGTGCCCCCTGCAGTGGAAGCACAGAGTCTTAACCACTGGACCGCCAGGGAAGTCCCTTAATCCATTGGCTTTTAACAAAATAATAAAGGTTAAATTAGTTGCCACCCCTCTATCTGTAGGAATTCTGGTGCTAGGTGATGTAGATAAAGATAGAGGTTCTCAAGTTTAACAGATTTTATGTGTTTAATCCTTCCAGGTAACTGTCTCTTATTAAAAATGCTGACAGGGGTTTAGGGCTGGGGAAGGTGCTCCTGGGGTAGTTTTGGGTGGTTGGGGGAAGAAAGAACTACCAAGGCAAAGGCACCCCCAGGTGGGTTTTGATCTCATAGTGCTATTCTCTTAAGTGCTGATTTTGCTTTGGGCTCTTAGAGGAGTTACCAGGGCCCATTATAGTTGAGTAGTCTTTATTACAAAGAAGGTGCTTTTGTGTGTTTGTGTATATGTGCCACTGACCTAACATATGTGCATGTAAGCACTAAGGAGGTTTTGAATTTTTAGACAGTCCCTTTGTAGCCATTATACAGAGACTGACCCAGGCTGTCCCAAATGGGCCCAGGATAAATATCTTCAGAAATGCAGCCACCATTTTCAATTGTTTCTTTCAAATGTAGCAGTCAGATTATATTGGTTTGTTGGTACTTTAAACTTGGGCAGGGCAAGAACCTCTAAGCTTTTGTTTCTTCATCTGAAATGTGAGAACATTTTATCTCCTGCACAGAGTTGTTGTGGGAATTAAATGAGACGCTGCATGTAAAGCATTTAGGACAGTGCCTGGCATATGGCAAACTCTCAGTTACTGTCAGCTACTACTGTTACTCGTGACTGAACAACTACTTCTTGAGTAACAAGTTCGTATGAAGCCCTGGACTGGGTTCTCAGATGTTCGAGTGAAAAAAAAATCACCTCTGCACTACAGTTTAGAGCAAGGACAGGAAAGTTTTTCCATGAAGGGCCAGAAGGTAAGTATTTTAGGCTTTGTGGGACATACTGTCTCTCTCACAGCTCCTCAAGTTTGCTGTTATATCTTGAAAGCAGCCATATATAAGGTATAAGCAAAAGGGCATGGTTGTGTCCCAAAGTCTCCAGTAGTTTGCCCACCGCTGGTCTAGAGGGAACACAGATATTCAAAGAGGCCATTACTATACAATGTGATAAGCGCTCTGACAAAGGAAGCAGGGAATACCGTAATCTCTTACTACTCAAAGAATGGTCCTTAGACCAGCAACATTGCTATAACTACAGAGCTTGTTAGAAATGCAAAATCTCAGGACTTCCCCGCTGGTCAAGTGGTTAAGATTCCACACTTTCACTGCAGAGGGCACAGGTTCAATTCCTGTTTGGGGAACTAAGATCCCACATACTGTATGGCACAGCCAAAAAGAAAAAAACAAAGGAAAAAAATAGAAATTCAGGATCTCATACCCTGCCCCAGAAGTGTTAAATCAGAGTTTGCATTTAATAAGAGAAGCTCTGGTAGGGGCCCACTACACAGAAGGAAAAACATCTTACCTGACAGCTGGACAAGTAGGAGATTATGAGGTGATGTAGAGGGTTGGAAACATATTTCAGGTAGAAAGCACTGCAAATGCAAAAGCTTAGAAATGAGAGAGAACATGTTTGAGGAGCTAAAGAAGTTGAAGTCAAACTTGCTGACATTGTTTAGATGTTAACATTACTCTTGGTTAGAAGAGATTTAAGCAACATAACAGTCAAAAGCAGTGACCTGATTTTGTTTAGATCCTGTTTTGAAGAAACCAATGATTAAAAGATTTTTGAGACAATTGGAAATTTGAATATAGAGTGGGTGTTAATACCACTGCTTGTGAAAATGGTTTTGTGTTTATCAAAGAAAATGCCTACTTATTAGGCATACATATAGAAAGATTTAGGGGCAAAATGACCTGATCAGGGGAATCGGTTAGAAAAATATTCACAAAAAAGGAAGACAGATAAAAAGAAATGGATGAAGCAAGTGGCACAAAAAGTGAATAACTGTTGAATCAGAGGATGGGCACATGGATTCATTATATTATTCTCTCTTCTTTTGTGTACTTTTGACAACTTTATAATAAAATGTTAAAAAAAGAATTTTGGATGTTACCAAATCTCTTATCTTTGCTTTTATGTGCAGTTCATGACTAAACCATCCCAAGAGCTGTGCACAAAGCAATATTTTCTTTCTTTGAAGACAATTCAGAGGCCCTTGACAGAAGGTCACTTTGAGCCCCAGTGGATCTACATGCATTTTCTTTTATTGGAAAGATCAGAAAAACAATCACTTTATAGAGGTTTTGACTTCATTTCTTTAAGCAGACGCACCTGGGCACAGGGGCCTTTGCCCAGAGGTAGCACAGACCTTTACCCAGAGGGTGCTGGTGTAGACACAGACAGACCAGCAGCCTGGTGGGCAGCATTCTGCAATGGCCACAAGAATAATGTGCACTTCTGTGCTCCTGGGTTTGGAATCATGTGTATATAATAGTGGGTTGCAATGGTAAGGATTATAGATTTTTCAATGAGGGACACTTACTGTATCTCAGAGCAGATCACTAATAAGGAAATGAGAGCAGCTAAAGGGGATGGCTTTGGAGCCACTATTTATCAGCTCTGTAGCCTTGAGGCAGCTATTAGGTTTCTCAAGGTCTCATTTCATCATCTGTAAAATTATTTCACCTACTCAATTGGGTTGCTGTGAAGATTTAATGAGATAATTTGTATAAAGGCCTGGTCTTATTTGGAGCTGTAAGAAATAATCAATAAAAGCATGTTTTTTTGTTTGTTTTTCCTGAGTTGGACTTCTTGGTACTCTCCCTTATTTCTTATGCGGTTTGGAAAGCCTATTTTTGGACCCCAAATTTTACTGTTCCCCTGGTACCCTGTCTTCATCTCTAATGCAAAAAGTGGCCTATTAGCATGCATCTCCTTACCTGGATCTTCTTCCTGCCTGAATGTTGACATGATTCCTAGAAGTGTGGCACCCATCTTGCCATCCTAAGGATTAGCTTACAACTGAGGGGTGTCAGAGCAGAAGGATCAAAACTGGGATCCTCAAGGGCAATGTGGGACTGTACCAGGGCAGGACTATCCACAGAATCTCACCTCTAGAACACATGTCCTGGAATTTTAAACTCCAGTTGTCTCTAGCATAAGAGAAAGAAAATAGGTGTAGGTAAGGAAGTGTGGCAGAATATTGATAAATGATGAATCCAGAAAATAGATACATGTGTTCACTATGTTTTCCTCTCTTTGTGTGTGTGTACACATTTGTGAAAATCTTCATAATAAAAACGTTTTTTAAAAATGTGAACTTCAAGAAAATTCCCATCTTATTTTGTGAAGATCCAGCTCATAGTTAAGCCCTTCCAAGAGCAGAGTGCAGTTGTTTCCTGTTGGTAGAGTTTTCACTGGCCTTATCCTCTCCAGGCCTGCCTCCATATTCCTGCCAAACTGCTGTCCTCTGCTGGCCCTTGCCATCACGTGTGCCTGAGGTTAAGCTTTCCACCATGTCCCAGAGGGTCCTGGTTGTAAGCTCTCTCTGCTGAACGTTTTCAGGGAGAGATGGGTCTCTTGATTTCAGATGACATTTAATAAGCGAGTGTTCCTTCTATTCTAAAATTCTTAATGCCTGCTTTTTGCAAGGCAACCTGAGTCCCCCAAAATGGCATGTAGGGAGATACAAGAGACATAAAACCCTGCCTTTGAGGTTCATGTTATGGGGATGAGGATTCATCCCACTGGAAGAATCCAGCTTCCTACTGGAGCTGATGCTCTCCTTTTGATTCTCACTTCTCTGACTTCAATTTTCTACTCATGGAGATGCTCTGGGATATATTTCTGAAATCCCATCCTTTTTATTTACTCTTAGGTTTCATGAATGTGATAGTGGTGAAATATTTGAGGACAAAGTGGCTATTTAAGATGGACTAGGTTAAGAAGCAACAGTTAGAACCAGACATGGAACCACAGACTGGTTCTGAATTGGGAAAGGAGTATGTCAAGGCTGTATATTATCACCCTGCTTATTTAACTTATATGCAGGGTACATCATGCAAAATGCTGGGCTGGATGAAGCACAAGCTGGAATCAAAATTGCTGGGGAAAATATCAATAACGTCAGATATGCAGATGGCACCACCCTTATGGCAGGAAGTGAAGAACTAAAGAGCCTCTTGATGAAAGTGAAAGAGGAGAGTGACAAAGTTGGTTTAAAGCTCAACATTCAGAAAACAAAGATCATGGCATCCGGTCCCATCACTTCATGGCAAATAGATGGGGAAACAGTGGAAAGAGTGTCAGACTTTATTTTTCTGGGCTCCAAAATCACTGCAGATGGTGACTGCAGCCATGAAATTAAAAGACACTTACTCCTTGGAAGGAAAGTTATGACCAACCTAGACAGCATATTGAAAACCAGAGACATTACTTAATCAACAAAGGTCTGTCTAGTCAAGGCTATGGTTTTTCCAGTGGTCATGTGTGGATGTGAGATTTGGGCTATAAAGAAAGTTGAGTGCCGAAGAATTGATGCTTTTGAACTGTGGTGTTAGAGAAGACTCTTGAGAGTCCCCTGGACTACAAGGAGATCCAACCAGTCCATCCTAAAGGTGATCAGTCTTGGGTGTTCATTGGCAGGACTGATTTTGAAGCTGAAACTCCAATACTTTGGCTACCTGATGCGAAGAGCTGACTCATTTGAAAAGACCCTGATGCTGGGAAAGATTGAGGGCAGGAGGAGAGGGGCACGACAGAGGATGAGATGGTTGGATGGCCTCACCAACTCAATGGACATGGGTTTGGGTGGACTCCAGGAGTTGGTGATGGACAGGGAGGCCTGGCATGCTGCAGTTTATGGGGTTAACAAAGAGTTGGACACGACTGAGCGACTGAACTGAATTCCTGTTTACTTATGGAAGTGAAGGGGTACATGTTAAAGATAGAAGGGAACTTTCAGAGATGATCTAATTTACTCTTCTTATTTTATAAACATGAAAACAGAGGGCCTTGCCAGAGGGGGGATTTATCAGATGTCCCATTGCTAATTCAGTTTTAGGCAGGCACTGGAGTTTAGCTATCTTTATAAGTACACTTGAAACATTTTCCAGGATAGACTATGTTCTGGATCATAAAAGATACCCTAACCAGATTAGAATGGAGAAGGCAATGGCAACCCACTCCAGTACTCTTGCCTGGAAAATCCCATGGATGGAGGAGCCTGGTAGGCTTCAGTCCATGGGGTCGTGAAGAGTCAGAACGACTGAGCGACTTCACTTTTACTTTTCACTTTCATGCACTGGAGAAGGAAATGGCAACCCACTCCAGTGTTCTTGGCTGGAGAATCCCAGGGACAGCAGAGCCTGGTGGGCTGCTGTCTATGGGGTCACACAGAGTCGGACACAACTGAGGCGACTTAGCAGCAAACAGATTAAAAGAATTGAAATCATACAAGTGCATTCCTTAATCATAATGGGTTTAAAATAGAATTCAATAACAAAAATTAGAGAAATCCCCAAACATTTGAAAAATCAAACCCTTCTAAATAATCCATGTATCAAAGAATGTCGCAAAGTATGAAATATTTTAAACTAAATAAAAATGAAAATATAACATATTGAGATTTGTTTAATGCCACTAGAGCAGGAGATAAAGGGAAATTTATAGCATTAAATGCTTATATTAGAAAATAAGTGTTTCAGATGAATAATCTCAACTCCTATCTTAAGGAACTAGGAAAACAACAACAAAATAAACCCAAAGCAAACATAAGGAAAGAAATAAAGATAAAGGTAGAAGTTACCTGAAAACAGGACAAAACAAAAAAAATCAATAAAATAGAAAACCTGGTTTTGGTAAATATTCATAAACTTGTGGACAAAGAATGTCACGGGCCATATCACTAAACAAAAGATACTGAGGCCATCAAGCCGTCAGCCACTGCAGCCACCCTTAGTCATGCAGCGTGAGGATACTCAGGATGGAAGAACATAGGATACTGGCCCAGATAGTTAAGGTGCATTCAAGGGAATGCTTTCAATAAATCTAGACTCTTGCTGGGTTTATTTCCCATATAAAGGCATTGAGTTCATTAATGTGAGATGTTTGATTTTCCTTAATTAAATGTTTGGACTACCTGGTTTCTGTGCAAAAGCTTCAATATATCCTGATACCTCCCTCACCACTTTGGAACAATACCTCTCAGAACTATCTGAGAGGCTGTCTCCATCACTTAAGACCTCAGTAAGTCCATTGAGTAACATATTAATTTTCAACTTTTAGGTTGCACATTTTTTTTTTTCCTGTTGACAATCTTACAGTAAGGCTGCCAAAAGTGACGGGGAAAAAAAGAGGATAGTAATTGCTGCCTTTCAGATTTAGCAGTGAAAGTCCTGCATCCCAGGAAATTCCCCATTCATGAGCAATTTGAGATGGTTGGTCACCCTACAACAAATTACCTAGGGATGAAAAAGATATCATTGCAGAATAAGGGAAATAAGGGAATACTAAAATAACTCTAGAGACAGAAACTCAACCAATGCAGATGAGATGGACTTTTAATAGTTCTTTGAAAATCACAAATTATAAAAACCCAAAATAAAACAACTTGAATAGCCTGATAGGCACTAAATAGATTGAATTTATAGATAATGAGTGACCTTCTGTAAAAGAAATCTCCAGGCCTAAATAGTTTCAGTGGCAAATTTTATCAATCATTTAAAGAAGAAATAGCACCAATTTTATACTCTCTCTTCAAAAAAAAAAAAAAAAAAAGGAAGGAATATTTCCCATCTATTGTATGATTACTTAATTACTCTGATCTCAAAGCTAGGAAAGAGATTAGAAGAAAACTATAGACCAATATCCCTTATGAACACAGGTGCAAAATTTTCCGGTGAGGTATTATAGAATTAAATCCAGCACATTCTATCTATCGACCACCCGTCTGCCTATTTATCTGTCTCATTATGACCAAGTGGATTTTATCCTGGTAATGCAAGAAGACTGATTCAATTTTCAAATAGCAATCAATGCAATCTACCATATTAAAAATATAAAGAAGAAAAACCGTATGATCATACAGTCTTTTTGCTTATTGCACTAGCTGAATTTCAGTGCCATGTTGACCAGGAATGAGGAGAGTAGATATCCCAGTCTTATTTCTGATCTTAGAATGAAAACATTCATTTTTTTCACCAGTAAGTATGATGTTAGCAGTACAGCTTTTTTTAACATAGCTTTTTCTTATCAGGTTGAAAATATTACTTTCTATTTTCTAGTTGATCAAAAATTTGTATCATGATTGAATGCTGCATTTTGTTAAAGTTTTTTCTTCACCAGTTGGTATGATTGTGACTCTTTGTGAGTTCATGGGCTGTAGCCTGCCAGGGTCCTCTGTCCATGGAATTTTCCAGGCAAGTATACAGGAGCAGATTGCCATGAGCAGGTTGCCATTTCATACTCCAGGGGATCTTCCTGGCCTGGGGGTCATACCACATCTCTTTGTGCCTCCTACACTGATAGGCAGATTCTTTACCACTGCGCCATGACTCCCCGCCAAAAGACAAAGACAGAAAGAAATATTGGTGTACAAATCTAACAAAACATGTAGAGATTTTGTACACTGAAAAACTACAAAACTCATGAAAGAAAAGACCTAAAAAAATGCAGATATAAACTTTGTTTGAGTTGGAAGTCTCAACACAGTAAAAATGTTAGCTCTCCACAAATTAATGTACAAATATAATTCCAATACAAATTTCATATGAACATTTTGTAGATATGAACAGCTTATTCTAAAAGTTATATAGAATGCAAAGAAACTAGTCTAACCAAAACAATTTTGCAAAAGAAACAGTTCAACCCTAAAGACTTCACACAAAAACTACTAGAACTGATCAATGATTTCAGCAAGGTAGCAGGATACAAGATTTCTATAAGTCTGTCACATTTCTTAACACTAACAATGAAATATGAGAAAGGGAAAGTTAAAAAAAAATCCTTTTAAAATCACAACCAAAAAAATAAAATATTTAGGAAGAGGCCTAACCTAAGAGGTAACAGACTTATACAGGCATAACTATAAAACATAGATAAAGGAAACTGAAGGTCATCCAAAGATGGAAAGATATTTCATGCTTTTGGATTGGAAAAGTATTGTTAAAATGGCCATACTACACAAAGCAATCTACAGATTTAACACAATCCTTATCAAGTTACCCATGAACTTTTTCACAGAACTAGAACAAATAATCTTAAAATTTATATGGAGCCACAAAAGACCCAGAATTGCCAAAGAAATGCTGAGGAAAATGACAATACCTGGCAGCATACCCTCCCAGGCTTCAGGCAGTGCTACAAAACTTCTGTAACCAAAACAGCATAATACTGGCTCAAAAACAGACATGACTCAATGGAAGAGAACGGAGAGTCTGGAAACAAACCCATATGTTGCTGCTGCTGCTGCTGCTAAGTCACTTCAGTCGTGTCCGACTCTGTGCAACCCCATAGATGGCAGCCCACCAGGCTCCCCCGTCCCTGGGATTCTCCAGGCAAGAACACTGGAGTGGGTTGCCATTTCCTTCTCCAATGCATGAAAGTGAAAAGTGAAGGTGAAGTTGCTCAGTCGTGTCTGACTTAGCGACCCCATGGACTGCAGCCTACCAGGCTCCTCCGTCCATGGGATTTTCCAGGCAAGAGTACTGGAGTGGGGTGCCGTTGCCTTCTCTGACAAACCCATATACCTACAGTTAATTAGTCTTCGACACAAGAGGCAAGATTGAAGAAAGACAAGTCTTTTCAGCAAGTGGTGTTGAGAAAGCTGGACAGCTGCATGTAAATCAGTGAAGTTACAACACTCCCTCACACCATACACAAAAATAAATTCAAAAGGACTTAAAGACTTAAATATAAGACATGAAACCATAAAGCTCCTAGAAAAGAACTTAGGCAAAACATTCTCTGACATAAATCCTAGTAATGTTTTCTTATGTCAGTCTCCCAAGGCAATTAAAATAAAAGCAAAAATAAATGAATGGGACCTAAGCAAACTTATAAATAAAGGAAATCACAAATAAAAAAACAACCTATGGACTGGGAGAAAATACTTATATTTTTTCTGAGAAGGGATTAATTTCCAAAATATACAAACAGCTCATACGGCTCAATAACCAAAAATAAATAAATAAATAAAATAAACAACCCAATCAAACCATGGGCAGAAGACCTAAATAGACATTTAGGTCTCCAAAGACATCCAGATGACCAACAGGCACATGAAAAGATGTTCAACATTGGTAATTAAAGAAATGCAAATTAAAAACTACAATAAGATACCACCTCACATGGGTCAGAATGGTCCTCATCAAAATGTCTACAAATAACAAATCCTGGAGAGGGTGTGGAGAAAAGGGAACCTTCCTACACTGTTGGTGGGGAAGTAAACTGATGCAGCCACTATGGAAAACAGTATAGAGGTTACTCAAAAAAACTAAAAATAGCAATCCCACTCCTGGGCATATATCCAGAGAAAACTCTAATTTGAAAATACATGCACCCCAGTGTTCACAGCTACACTATTTACAACAGCCAAGACATGGAGACAAACTAAGTGACCAACAGATGAATTTATAAGGAAGATGTGGTATACATATACAATGATATATCACTCTGCCATAAACGAGAGTAAAATAATGCCATTTGAAACAACATCAATGGACCTAGAGACTGTCATGCTAAGTAAGTTAAACAGGGGGAAAAAAATGATATCACTACAGGCAGAATCTAAAAAAATGTTACAAATGAACTTATATACAAAACAAAAACAGACTCACAGACATAGGAATAAATTTATGGCTACCAAAGGGGAAAGGTTAAGGGAAGGGATAAATTAGTAGTTTCAGATTAGCAGAAGCAAAATACTATATATAAAATGAGCAAAACGACAAGGTCCTACTACATAACACAGGGAACTAGTATATAATTTTATAAACTATAGCGGAAAAGAATCTGAAAAATAATATATCTCTATAACTGAATCAACTTTGTTCTACACCAGATACTACACGACATTGTAAATAAACTATTCTTCAGTAGAAGTAAATAAAGTTTGAGGAATCACACTGTATTATTCTAAGACTTACTATACAGCTATAGAAATCAAGACAGTGTAGTACTGGTGAAGAGGCACGCGACAGAGCAGTGAGACAGCCTGGAGAGACCAGAAGTAGATTTACGCAAATATGATCAACCGATGCTTGAAGAGGTTCAAAGGCAATACTAAGGAGAAAACATCTTTTCAGCAAATAGTATTGAACAACTGGATGTCTATGTGCAAAAAAAAAAAAAATTCAACCTAGCCCTCACACTTGTATGTGTGTGCTCAGTCATTCAGTTGTGTCTGTCACTTTGTGACCCCATGGATTGTAGCCTGCCAAGCTCCTCAATTTTTCCAGGCAAGAATACTGGAGTGGGTTGCCATTTCCCACTCCAGGGGGTCTTCCTGACCCTGGGATCGAACCCAACTCTGTTACATCTCCTGCATTGGCAGACAGATTCTTTACTACCGCACCACTTGGGAAGCCCCATAACCTTCACACCTACACAACACACCTAAGTCAAATTGATCATGGATCTAAGTGTGAAACCTAAAACTATAGAACTTTTATAGGAAAACTTTAGAGAAAGTCTTCGTGACCTGGGATAGACGAAGAATCCTGGATATAACACCCAAAGCATGATACACAGTAGAAAATAATGATAAATTAGACTTCAACCAAAATTTAAAAGTTTTGCTCTAATGTTAACAGAATGAAAATACATACCACACACTAGGGTAAAATATTTGTAAATCACGTATAAAGGTCTTGTATGCACAGTGTATAAAAACGGTCACCCTCCTAGGTATTTTCCCTAGAGAAATAAAAACTTTTGTCCATGCAGGTCTATTGAAAGTTGACCAAAGCTGGACATAAGCCATTAAAAGGTGAATCACTAACAAACTATGGTATGTCCACACAACTGAATTTTACTCAGCAATAAAAAATAACTGAATCTACTGATACATGTAACAACCTGCATATTCTTCAAGACATCATGTTAAATAAAAAAAGCCACTATGGAAAGATTATTCATTGTATTATTCCATTATATGATATTCTTGAAAGGGCTAAAGCATAGGACAGAGAACAGATTGCAGGTGGTGTGAAGGTGTGATTACAAAGATAACAGAAGCCACTGTTTTGAGGGTGACAGAACCTCTTCTGTATCTAGACTGTGGTAGCAGTTACTGAAATCAATATATATGTTAAAATCCATAGACCTGTACATACATCATGCTAATTTTTAAAAATCAACATAAGAATAGACATTATTTAACTGCTTCCAATATATAAATTTGGGTAAAACTCAATCTCAAATGCTGAAAAGATTATAGGAATATTAGAGAGAATCATGGACTCCAGTCCCATCACTTCATGGGAAATAGATGGGGAAACAATGGAAACAGTGACAGACTTTATTTTGGGGCTCCAAAATCACTGCAGATGGTGACTGTAATCATGAAATTAAAAGACACTTGCTCCTTGGAAGAAAAGCTACCTAGACAGCATATTAAAAAGCAGAGACATTACTTTGCCAACAAAGGTCCGTCTAGTCAAGACTATGGTTTTTCCAGTGGTCATGTATGGATGTGAGAGTTGGACTATAAAGAAAGCTGAATGCCGAAGAATTGATGCTTTTGAACTGTGGTATTGGAGAAGACTCTTGAGAGTCCCTTGGACTGCAAGGAGATCCAACCAATTCATCCTAAAGGAAATCAGTCCTGAATATTCATTGGAAGGACTGATGTTGAAGCTGAAACTCCAATACTTTTTGGCCACCTGATGTGAAGAACTGACACCTTGGAAAAGACCTTGATGCTGGGAAAGATTGAAGGCAGGAGGAGAAGGGGATGACAGGAGGAGATGGTTAGATGGCATCACCAACTCGATAGACATGAGTTTGAGGAAGCTCCGGGAGTTGACGATGGACAGGGAGGCCTGGTGTGCTGCAGTCCATGGGGTCGCAAAGAGTCAGACGTGACTGAGTGACTGAACTGAAAGAAGAAAGTAGGTGTTAATCACTGTTAACACCTGTTAAAACAGCCATTTTCTTTAACACATGACACAAGAAAAAGGTGGAAAAGAGTAAAGCATCATTCTAAACTTATTAGAACTCATTGGCATTTTAGTCAGGAGCTGTTTTGACCACAATCATTTAAACACAAAAGGGACCTCAGCCTTCTATCTTTCTACTCCTCATCCTTAGCATACAGCATACATCCTTAGAGTCACCTCCCAGGTCTTAGCTGATGGACTTCCAACCAGTTTGTTTACCTTCCAATGGAACAAGAACGATGAAGGGGAGGATTTGCAAAAACCTTTCAACTGAGTTAAGTCCTTTTTATCACTTTTCTTTGCCGATGCATATATGCTTCCTCTCATTGGCCAGATCTTAGTCACATGGGTAGCCCAATCTGCAAGGAAAGTTGGGAAATGTAGTCTTTTAGCTGGGCCCAATGCAGCCCAGGATAAGCTCAGAGTTGTCACTAGTGAAGGAAGGGAATAGATGTTGGGTAGTCAGCTAGTAGTCTCTGCCCTGGTGTAGTAGTAGATTCTCCCCATGGGAGTGAGGGTTAATTGGATCATGAGGAAGGGTGGGCCGAAAGGCAGTCTGCAATAGCCCAGAGAAGAAATTGTCTTTCAGGGGGATTATCTGTTTGAACAAGCGGCAGAGAACAATGGTGCCTCAGTAAAAATCCCTTTACTGGGAGGACTGTCAATATGACCAAGAGAAGATCCTCTTCAATCTGTCAGGATTTTAGAATAAGAACAGTCTTCTGTTTCTGGAAGCTTCCAGGAAGAATTACAAGTTGTACCCCCATGTGATTAGGTCTTGCTTGAGTCAAGGACACACGAGATCACCTCCTGCCTCGCAGATGAGGTAGAACAACCTAGCAGTCAGGACTAAAGGCTGGGTGGTCACTCAGGATTTGCACACACCAGGGCGAGCACGGGCTTCCAGTAGCTCTTCACTGACCCGCTTCTGCGGAATTTGGAACTTCTTATCATTTCCTCTCTTCTGTGGTGATGCAGCTGGCCTTAGGGAGGGACACAGGCATTTACAGTACTGAACTTTGTTGCTACCTTCCAGGACTCCATTCTTGGGAATCTGTTAATGCTGTTTCCTGGAAAAACTGTGTCTCCTGTTTGCATTCTCTTCTCTTCCTCACCTCGGCCTCTCCTTTTCAGTTGTGTCTTTACTTCGAATCTTTTCCCTCCCACTATGCTGTTGTGATGGCAAGTAAAATATGGAAAAATACATGTGTATTAGGCAGGGTTCTCCAGAGAAACAGAACCAATAGGGTATAAATAAATAAATATATTTTAATGTATATAATATTAGACTTCCCTGGTTGTCATTGGTTAGGAATCCACCTACCAAGGCAGGCGACAAGGGTTCAAGCCTTGGTCTGGAAGATTCCACATACTTTGGGGCACTAAGCAGTGTGCCACAACCACTGAACCTGAGCTCTAGAGCCGATATTCCACAAGAGAAGCCACCGCAATGAGAAGCCCACACGCCGCAACTAGACAGTAGCCTCCACTTGCCACAACTAGAGAAAGGCTGCACACAGCAACAGAGACCCAGTGCAGCCAGAATAAATAAATATTCTAAAAACACATATATATTAGAAATTGACTCACGTGATTATGGAGGCAAGGAGTCCCATAGCTTGCCATCTGGAAGCTGGGGGACAAGGGAAGCCAGTGGTGGAGATCAATCCAAGTCTGAAGGCCGGAGAACCAGGAACACTGACCTCCAAAAGTGGGAAGAGAGAAATATCTGGGCTCAGGTAGAGAGCGAACTCACCCCTCCTCCACCTTTTGGTCTTTTTCAGGTCCTTAAGAGAATTGATGATGCCTAGCTGCGCTGATGAGGCTACCGGTCTGCCAATTCAGATACTAATCTCTTTTAGAAACAGCTTCAAGGATGCACCTAGAAATAGTTTTCCCAGCATGCATGGCTATTGCTACCCATAGAAGATGGGGACCATTAGTTTAGGACAAACAGCACTACACACTTCAGGTGGCCCAAATGCATCAGTGTTTATAAAATTGTAGACGAACTGTTCTAACTTCGAGATCTTTCTTCATCTGATCTGCTAATCCATTGCCCACCGCTGTTGCCCAGGTGTAAACCCTTCTTACTTCTTGCTGGGATCATCAGTAACCATTTATCAGGCCTCTTTAGGCTCAGGTTTACCACTCTTTAATTCATCCCCATTGCTGTTGCCAGCAGAGAAGGCAATGGCACCCCACTCCAGTACTCTTGCCTGGAAAATCCCATGGACAGAGGAGCCTGGTAGGCTGCAGGCCATGGGGTCACTAAGAGTCGGACACGACTGAGCGACTTCACTTTCACTCTTCACTTTCATGTATTGGAGAAGGAAATGGCAACCCACTCCAGTGTTCTTGCCTGGAGAATCCCAGGGATGGAGGAGCCTGGTGGGCTGCTGTCTATGGGGTCCCACAGAGTCGGACACGACTGAAGCGACTTAGCAGCAGCAGCAGCAGCTGTTACCAAAGAGATTATTTTAACACGCAACCAAATTATGCTTAAAACTGTTCAGTAGCAGTATTTCCCAACCAAGGAATGTTGCAAATGTCCTAGGGGGTTACGCCCTTAAAGATTTTTTATTTCCTGTTTCAGATTCTGTTTTTCGAAACTTGAAATATGAACGTTAGAATTACTTAATAATTTCCACCTGTGAAAGTAGAAGCATTTGCTCCCCTCTGAGAGGGTGTGCACTGTGGTTAATAAGATGGGAAGAAGGAAAACTCTCTTGAAGCAATTATTCTCTGGGATATCAGGGGACCACTGATAGCCACAGTGGGAGTTTTAGCTAGTACACTATTTAAAGTTGTTTGTATTTTTGGTTATATATTTTAAAATTTATACCCATAATGGATTAATGGCTAAAGATGGGACAAATTTAGGTTCTCATGTCAAAATGCAACAAACAAAAGAAAACCATAAAAAGAGCATTCTCTAAATCTCTTCAAGATGATTTCATCAAATCTAGAAGTTTCAGTAATATAACAACACTTGTTATATAGCATATCAAAGCATTTCTTATACTTGTGACTGTTACATGTAATCTCATGTCTAGTTTACTTGGTATAAAGATCATTAATACTTACAAAGTGTTCTTGGTTAGAAGACCTGGGAAAGGGCAGCCTGAAGCCCTTTCCTAATTTCACCATTTAGAAACAAACATGAATGTTTCAAAAATAAACCAGTTGATATTTTTTTTCATAGCAAAGGCAAGCATTCCAACATTAGGTCATGAAAGCAGTTTTAATCTATTTTTGCTACTGTAAAATGTAGTCAAAATCGTTCTATATTAGGTGTGCTCAATCTCAAAATACACCCACAATACAAGATGTTAATAGTAAATGTACTGGTCAAGAAATTGTACTTTTACTTACATAATTAACAAAGTAAATTTAGAAGCACGTGTTGCCTATTAGTGGAACACCAGAAATTTGTCTTCTTAAATATTATTAGATAGTTATTAAAAGTGACTGTTGTAATATAGTCTGTAATCTAGCCCTAAAACTATTTTTTGACTCAAAAATATATCTTATGCCACGTGTAAACGACATTAGATTTTTAAAATCCTCCACGAGAATTACAAGCTTATCTATTTTATCTCTTTGAGAGGCATTCAAGGGTCATAACCAGACCTTTTGGTATGACACACTAGCCTTCTGAGACGTGGTTGATAACATTCCTGCCACTCACCAATGCATACTACCTCTTGGCTATCTCAAACCATTGGAAGTTCCCCCAAACATGTCTTCAAATTCTGGGTTTTGCATGTGCTTCTTTCTGCCTGAAATGTTCTTCCATCATTGTTGAACCATTTTTGAACCAAAAGAAGCATTTCTTGCTTAATCCTTGAGATCAATTTATCTCTAAACATTTCCCTTTCTGAAAGTCAGGAAAAGTTAGATGTCACTTTCTGTGTTTCCAAACCATCCTTTTCATAATCCACATAATTATCAGGAAGTTTTGTAAGTAGTTGAGTAATTCTCTGTCTCTGCCACTAGACTATGAGTTCTTGGTGGTGGGGGTTTTGTTTTATTCATGTTTACATCCCCTGGGCACAAAATTTGACTCTCAAGAAGTATTTAAAATGATGTTCCATAAGGTGACCCCCATCAAGAAAAGGCTTAATTATATTTTTAAAATTCTGTTTAGAAAACTAGAAAGTATCAACTGTATTTTGAAAAAAAAATCTCAAATGACTGAAACAGAAACAAAAATGTTGATATTTACAAAGGTGCCCTCTCAAATCTTCAGGGCACTGAGCTTTTTGCAGAACTCAGGCTCTAAGGGATCCTGGGTACACAGGCTGTGCTTAGAATCACTCTTTTCTCCCCACATGAGCTCAGCTGTGTCTGTCTGATGGATGTGCCCCAGGTTGGTCCTTTCATCCCTCACACTGGCTTTTACTTTCTTTTGGAGTGGGCCCTATTGCTGGGGGAATGAGGTAAAGGCAGAAAAGGACCAAGGAGCGGGCTGTTATTGTCATAAGACGTTATTTTAGTGTCTCACCAGGAAGGAGGCCCTCAGAGAAGTGAATCCACGTATGTAAGCACAAGAGATAACATTTAATTTCATTTCAGAGAAATACTGAGAAAAACTATAGGAAAGTAGTGGTTATTCTCTCTTCCTAGCCCAGGAATCAAGAGGATGCACGTGAAGCCTCCTCATTTCTCATAAATCAGGGCAAGGTGGATCTGTTGTGCGTCCTCTCTTTATACCTGAAGACTGTCAGGCAATCTCTAATTAATATTCTGAAGGTGCTCTAATTCTTTTTTGGAATCTTGTTTGAGCAAAACCCAAAGGATGAGGAAACAGAGAAGTCTTCCAAGTGTACCTTCTCTGTTCGAAAGGGCACCAGCGCATTCTGCCAGCTTCACTCCAACACTTCCCTGAAGGAGTGCATGTTAAGTGGAGTGCCCTTGTACCTTCCAAATGAGTTCAATTGTTTAACCCAGGTGCAGGTGATTTGGCTTTAGGCAGTTGGAACAAAAGCAATCTGATCAAAGGTAGTTTGGCTAGTAAGATAACTTTGGTAAGAAATGAACGCTTCTTGACCATTGGTTTTTCATGTATTAATCATTCTGGCAGACTAGGAGGGAGGTCTTGCAACCCTTAATGTATCGTTGGCTCATTTTTTTGGTCTCCTCTCCCTGTCTTTTTTTTAAGTGCAGTAATTTTTTTTCCTTATTCTTTGGATATTTTATTGGAATTAATTTTCAAAAATTTATTCCAGCTTTGCACTGTATATGATAATGAAAAATTAGAAACATTTTAAATGCCTAGTGAAAGAAAATTAGTTGAAATAAACTCCATGTCCAACAGTAGGTGGATTGCTTAAACATGTTACAGTATATTTCAAATAAGTATGAAAATCCACAATGATCCCCCAGATTAGCTATTTTTCAGGACTCAGACCTAAGGGATCTAGATATATAACTCATTCTTATAAAAAAGACATATGGACACACACAGGAAAAAATCTGGAAGTTGTATGCTTTGGTGATTGCCTCTAATAGGTGGATTTATATGGGAATACTTTACAGCTGCCTTTCTATGTTTTATTTTTAATGAATAGCTGTTGCCTTTTTAATATGAAAAATAATTTGAGAAACTTTCTTAATAAAATAAACTATAAAGATGACCTGGAATTTTTGTGCTTTGGGGGTGTGGTGGAGACTTGCAGCTGGCTACATCGTCATCAGGTTATTTGAGGCAGCGGTGCACTCAGCCAGCAGGCTGCCTCTCCCAGCCTCCCCTGTAGCTGCACGGGCCTTGGGACTGGGTTTTGACCTCAGCAGAGGGCCTACGTGATCTTTCCAGAACATCTCCTTAAAAGGGGTGGAGCGGGCCCTTGGCCTTCCCATCTTCTGTCCTCTGCCTGAACTTGAATATGATGGTTGACACTCCCAAGAGCTAAGGCCAGGGATAACGGACTGAAAATGAACTAAACAATTAAGGAAAAAACAGCAAACTTTCCCTCGCCAAAACATGAAAATATTTAGGAAAACAGAAATTCATAGGGGCTGCATAATCACCGCCCCCAACACTAGAACTGTTAATATGTTTTTTTAGTTAGCAACTTGAGATACTTATGTAACAGGATGAAGATAGGTGCCAGGTGGGAGTGTTTTCTCATATTAGTTGGATCTGATAACTAACTTTACTGCTGAAAACAAAACCTCAAGTTTCCCCACAATGTAAGAGTAGAGAATGGCCAGCTATTGGGGATGGCAGCTTTGCAGAATGACTGGCTAAGAGGCAATACTTTCAGCCCATACCACCACCAACTCCAACCTCCCAGCATCCCTCTGACCCCATCCTAGATGCCCACACCGTCTCCTAGTATAGGACTTTGAGGCAAGGAGGTGTTTTCAATAGGAAAATATTATGAAGAATAGAGATGCCTCATTTTCCTTATGCCCCTTGTGGGGACTGGGAGTAAGCTCCAAGACAAGTGGAAGGGGCAGGAACTGGAGAGATTCATTTGTACAACTTGGGAGTGTCTTCAAGAAAGGCAGACGGACATCTCTTCTGATTAGGAAGAGAGAGCCCTGGGAGAGATGATGAGAAGAGATGACTGGACCAAGTGGGAACAAGGGCCATCCCTTTAAATGTCCCACTCCTAGAAGGGTAGAAAATAGATTCTACTTGTGTCGGCAGATTCAAGGCTTATGAGGCTCCTTGAAATGATGAGGTGGGGATAGGGCTCACTGGGGAACATCAGAGCAAATAGCAAAAGCCTAGGCCTCACATGAGTATAGTTCAGGCTGCCCATGGGGGTCATCCTGAGGATGGGGTCACTCCTCTTTAGGCATCCTAGACACCCTGAGAAACTGTCACACATTACTAAAGCCTGTTGAGATGGTCCCCCAATCACCCATCCATACCCAGACCATAGAAAACTCCTTACAACAAACCACGGCAGATGCATACATCCACTAGGCCTTTCTGGAAATAGTGTCATTTTCCTGCTCTCTCCTCCCACCCCAGTACTGGAGGGAAAAAACGAGTGGGTGTGTCAGGGAGAATTGACCATACCCCCATTACATTTCAACTAGCCTGGGTTTGGTGGGGAATGGGGAGGTTGGGGAGCTTTGAATTCAGTGTGAAATGGAATTGCTAAGTTGTGTCCAAATCTTTTGTGACCCCATGAATTGTAGCCCGCCAGGCTCCTCTGTCCATGAGACTTCAGGCAAGAATACTGGAGTGGGTTGCCATTTCCTTCTCCAGGGGATCTTCCCAACCCAGGGAAGGAACCTGCATCTCCTGCACGGCAGGCAGATTCTTTACCACTGAGCCACCAGGGAAGCCCCTTGAAATGGAAAATTTCAAATAAACAAGACTGAACTTCAAGAATTAAAAGGAGATGACTTTGAGAATTGAAAGAAATTGAATAGCTAGAGGCTTTAAAGGAAATGTCAGTAAGGAAGTTCACTTCTCCAGGGGGAAGGGGTGTTCCATAGAGCCCGGTAGAGAGCAGGCATGGAAAAGTAGGCCTATTTCGTGTTTCCACTCCAATGTGGGATTTCCCCTCATTAAACCAATTATACTCCTTTCCAAAAAAAAAAAAAAACGTCCAATTGACTATATTGTTTCATACCATCTCAAAGGCTAGACAGGATATTGTAATGAGGTGGTCACACAGCACAGGTATGGAAGAAAGTTCTGGAAAGGCACCATGTGGTATGATGTGCTAGATACACTTTTTGAACCATTTTGGATCCTCTTGATCTCACCTGCCCCAGGGACCCTAGACCACTTGACTGTTCCAGGAAACATTTTTTCAGGGCCTCGGTCACCTTCTGGAGAGCCCAAGCCCGTAACCTCTAGGCCTTTTACTCTATTAGACTCCTAACTCCTGCCGTGGAGGATCCCTGCTGGTGGGGAGCCCCAACTTTGCCCTGAGGTTTGCTGGGGTGCCAAGGAATGACCCACAGTGGTCACCTAACAGGAGGTGGACACATTCTCCTTTCCTCCAGGGACAGGCTGCCTCAAGCTACAGTTTACAGTACCCCTTGGAGGGGGAGCCTTTGTGATTAAGCAGTCACATCTGAGACCAACAACCCCCACCTTCCATGCCTCACCCCTCTTGTCCCCACTCCCACTTCCTGGGAATCGTATTCTTTAATAAGGAGCAGTATATGAGCCTTTGCCTCAGGCCCTGCTTCTGGGGAACTCAGACAGGAATAGGTGTGCAAACCTGCCTGGACTTTCAAAGCATTACTCCTCTGGTACCTGTGCCACATTTGCCTTGAAAATCGGCTTGAACATTGTGTTAGCGCCAAAGATGCTGCCAGCTAGAGGCAGGCGATGGACCAAGTGCCCACTGTCTGCCAGGAGAATGTGGAATCAGACATGCTGTTGGACACCAACTCCAGTGTGCTAACCACGACTGGACTGTGGTTCCAGGGAAACCTTCCCAAACGGAGGAGAAAAGCATCCTTCACTTTGCAGATGGAGTGAGATGAAGATGACAGCCATGGGGGAAACAAACGTGCCCTCTAGACATTGTAGCTATCTGTGGCCCCTGCAGAGATTAAAACTGAACCCGACAGGCTTTCCCAACAATGGAAAATGACTTCTCTTCCGATGCGCTAAATTAAAAGCAAAGTATCCACTCTGAAAGCGAGAACAGTGTTCCAGCTACAGAATGCCTCCTAAGGAAAGGAGGCAAACCTTTGGCTAAAACCCCCCAAACCACTGGGTCGCCTATCAAAACTTGACCCAGTGTGGTTTACCAAAAGAAGGAGCTGCTAAACTCCAGGCCAGGGTCTTCGGAGAATCGCCGAGTCAGTTGGTTGTGCAAGCATACCATGGCCACTCCTGTGTGATGAAAGGCAAAACCATCTCTACAGATTTTTACCTTTTTTTTATTTTTCCCTCATTCAACTATTTGCCTTTTTGCAAACCAAACTAAAGAAAGCTGGGTAAGAGTCAGGATAACAGTGACATGTGTCTCATTCACCTCCAGCATGGGAGGAAAATAGGACGGAGAGTCCTCGGTGTTAGTAAGGGGCAAGTTAACGTCCTCCCCAGGAGATGGCTGAGACTGTTGGGGAGCAGGGATAGGGGGTGATGCTTGCTCATGACCCTCGAGCACTATCAGGGTAACCAAAGAAGTAGTTAACAGGGTTGATGCTAGACATCTGGGCAGTCTCAGAATTCACCCTGAGTGGGGGCTGCATGCCTGAGTGAGGCGTCAGATATCTCTGTGTATGATTCTGGCTTGGTGTTCAGAAAGGACCCCAAGGCTGCCAAGAGTCCCCAGAAAAATCCTAAGACAGGGGCCTTGGCTGCTGTCATTGCCCAGTTCCTGAAGTCCCCTGGCACAGAACATCTGGAGGGAGGCCACTTGCAGGCAGCCATGCCACCCAGCGGCCCAGGGGAGTGGCAGCCAGGGTCCTGCCCCCTCCAGTATGTTCCCAGGACACCAGGACTGTCCCTGCAGATTGCCCAGCTAAGGGCTGCGCGAAGGAAGAAGTGAGCCTCATTTAGTGGCCTCAGGCCTCCCACCTGGGTTACTGTGTAAGGTGGACATAGTCTGATGCCTGTACCTCTGTGAGGTGGTACAGGTTGTTTACAAGTCCTCCTGGGAAGAGGGACAATGCAGTAGGGAGGCAGGAGCATGGAAGAAGTCAAATCATCTGCCCACCGGTTCTGCTAGCTTTCCCATCCCCCGGGCGCCTGCTGACCTCTGATTGGAAAAGAACAGTGGAGGGAAAACTTTCTCCGCTGAGACCTGGCTCCTGAGGAACACGCTTCCTCTGGGCTGAGGAGCTGGTTGGTGAGTGAGTCTGGGGGTAACCTGAATGCTTGAACCAGACAATGTGCTCTCAGAACAATGATGGGGAATGGGAATGGAGGGAAAATCCCAAACCAGACCATTTCCCCCAGAATCTTCCACTCCCGCAAAAGGAGGCCACCCCAAGCTACAGGAGTGGCTGATGGAAGCCAGAATGCCTGCCGAAGACTCCAAATTCCTTGTCTTGTTAGTCCTGATGATTTCGTGTTCTTTCCTCCTGTTCGCACCCAGTGACCACCCTCCTTCACACCACACGCTGTGTATACCCAAGGTTTACTCCTTAGCTCTTGGCCCTGATGTTTTTCTCTCTGAGAGTTAATTCTCAAGAAGCTCACTCCTCCAACATCACCTCTGTGGACTCCTCTAAACCATCTCTAACTCCTGACCACCTAGGACCATTCCCCCTTGGATGCTCCTGTGACCGAAGTGTCACCAATAAACTCAGAACCTGGCTGTGCTGCGCTCTGAACACCATCTCCTCCCCCCACCACGTTCGGCTGGCCATCAAGGTCAAGTGACTTCCTTCTTCCTCTTCCTCTTTGCTCTTCCTGCATCTATTGCCCTGACCCAGGTCTCCATCCTGTCACACTTGAGTTACTGTCAGGGGACTTGGCCAGTAGTATTCTTTCCTCTCCAGCTCAGTTCTCAGCTCACCCTTGGATGAATCTTCTGAAGCATCTTTCCCCCTGTGCTCTCAGCCACTCAACATCCAAACGTCCAACCACCACCATTTCCCCGTGCAGCAGATCTGAGTCTGACCTGTTGGGAGCGGAGGGGCTGGGCAGATGAGCGGGGAGGTGAGGGAGCAGGAAGGTAAGTATTCCTCCCCGACAAGCTTTCCCCGGAGCTGCCCCGTGGGCAGCCGCCCAGCAGGGCTCTGGCTCCGGTTTCAGCTGAGGTTTATTCGGTTCTAATTACAAGCAAACACAATACCACCCCCACTCCTTCGCCGCTAACTCCTGTACTCTCACTCAGAGGAGCTGAAAAACGAGCAGTTTGCCACACTCCCGCCCACAGGATCGGATAAAAGAAGAATCGATTCGGTGACTCAGGGCTTCCTTCTCCCAGTTACATTCCCACCCTCTTGCCCGTGGTGCGCACAATTTCCCGGGATTAGGTTTCCGTGATCCGCGTGGCATGGCTGGATTCTCTGATCAGGAGGGAGCAGGAATGATGCCCTTTCTGTCCTGCGCTATGAAATCCGTCCTTTTCTCCTCCTGGAGTCTAATTTGGTTTAAGGGGTGCTCCCGTTAAGGGGTGCACCGCGGCACGCTGTCATGGACCCGGAAGTCTAATCATTTCTTTTGTGTGAAAGTCCCAGGGCTTTCTTGGTTTAAAAGGGAGTTTTAAATCTCATGCTGTAAGTGGGTAGAACCTAGCAAAACTGAAGAGAAAGTATGTGTAAATGTAGATAATATATTGCAAAACCTAATAGAAATGAGGGTTTTTTTTGTTTTTGTTTTTGATTCAGCAGTTGGTTTTATCCTGGCCACAGCTCCCTTCCTTGAGGGATGCCAATTCAGAATTCTATTTATTAGAGTCCTACCAAAACTTTGCTTCTGTCTGAGTTTTGTACCATTTAATCAGACATTTTGGGAACAGCTGTTCATTTTTCTGGATGTCGTCCACTTCACAGTTAATTCTCTTTTCTTCCCTCCAAAGATGCCTTGTCTGGATTCTTAATTCTTCAATGAGCCCAAGGCTTAAGAAAAGGGAGAAAAAACTCACTGAGAGCAGGGCTTCAAAGCTGTAGGGGCTCACAGGGCAAAAATTCACTGTGGATTTACGGCAGAATGCTACTTTCATTCCCTCTTTTTGAAAGCACAAAATGAAAGAGCTCAGAGATGTAGCAGGTAATTCTAAAAATTACTTTATTATTCACAAGTGAAAGATTTGTGGGGAAAGATGAGGCAGAGAGAGGAGTGGTTATGAGCATCTCCTTTGAACTGAGACAGAACTGGCTCTGCTGTATTACTTAGGGAAACTGACTTAACCTCTCTGAACCACCATAGCTCATCCATAAAACTAGCAGATAACCCCTCACAGTGCTGTGAAGATTAAATGAGTTGCTTAGCACAGCACCTGGTACATAGTTCAGTTCAGTTCAGTCAGTCAGTCGTGTCCGACTCTTTGTGACCCCATGAATTGCAGCATGCCAGGCCTCCCTGTCTATCACCAACTCCCGGAGTTCACTCAAACTCATGGCCATTGAGTCGGTGATACCATCCAGCCATTTCATCCTCTGTCATCCCCTTCTCCTCCTGCCCCAATCCCTCCCAGCATCAGAGTCTTTTCCAATGAGTCAACTCTTCGCATGAGGTGGCCAAAGTACTGGAGTTTCAGCTTTAGCATCATTCCTTCCAAAGAACACCCAGAACTGATCTCCTTTAGAATGGACTGGTTGGGTCTCCTTGCAGTCCAAGGGACTCTCAAGAGTCTTCTCCATCACCACAGTTCAAAAGCATCAATTCTTCGGCACTCAGCTTTCTTCACAGTCCAACTCTCACATCCATACATGACTACTGAAAAAACCATAGCCTTGACGAGACGGACCTTTGTTGGCAAAGTAATGTCTCTGCTTTTGAATATGCTGTCTAGGTTGGTCATAACTTTCCTTCCAAGCAGTAAGCATCTTTTAATTTCATGGCTGCAGTCACCATCTGCTGTGATTTTGGAGCCCAGAAAAATAAAGTCTGACACTCTTTCCCCTGTTTCCCCATCTATTTCCCATGAAGTGATGGGACCAGATGCCATGATCTTCGTTTTCTGAATGTTGAGCTTTAAGCCAACTTTTTCACTCTCCTCTTTCACTTTCATCAAGAGGCTCTTTAGTTCCTCTTCACTTTCTGCCATAAAGGTGGTGTCATCCACATATCTGAGGTTATTGATATTTCTCCCAGCAATCTTGATTCCAGCTTGTGCTTCTTCCAGCTCAGCGTTTCTCATGATGTACTCTGCATAGAAGTTAAATAAGCAGGGTGACAATATATAGCCTTGACGTACTCCTTTTCCTATTTGGAACCAGTCTGTTGTTCCATGTCCAGTTCTAACTGTTGCTTCCTGACCTGCATATAGGTTTCTCAAGAGGCAGGTCAGGTGGTCTGGTATTCCCATCTCTTTCAGAATTTTCCACAGTTTCTTGTGATCCACACAGTCAAAGGCTTTGGCATAGTCAATAAAGCAGAAATAGATGTTTTTCTGGAACTCTCTTGCTATTTTGATGATCCATCAGATGTTGGCAATTTGATCTCTGGTTCCTCTGCCTAAAACCAGCTTGAACATCTGGAAGTTCACAGTTCACGTATTGCTGAAGCCTGGCTTGGAGAATTTTGAGCATTACTTTACTAATGTGTGAGATGAGTGCAATTGTGTGGTAGTTTGAGCATTCTTTGTAACAGACAAAAATAACAAACCCCAAAACTAAAGGTGACTCCAATAATTAAACAGCACTTTTTCCCTTTCTTTTCTCCCTTCCTTCCTTTTTTATTATGGTAAAATAATACATACCATAAAATTGCCCTTTTAACCATTTTTATATGTACCATTCAGTGGCTTTAAGTGCAGTCGCATTATTTTCAACTGTCACCGCTATCCATCTCCAGAACTTTTCATCATCTCATACAAACTCTGTACCCATTATATTAACTCCCCACTCCTTTCTCCCCCTAGCCTCTGGGAACCTCTATTCCACTTTCTGTCTCTATGAATTTGATTATTCTAAGTACCTTATATAAGTGGAATCAGACAGTATTTGTCCTTTGTGTCTGGCTTATTTCAATTAGCATGTTGTCCTCAAGTTTCATCATGTTGTAGCATGCATCAAAGTTTCACTCCTTTTGATGGCTGAGTGATATTCCATTGTATGGATATACCACAATTGTTTATTCATCTATCAGTGAACATTTAGGTCTACCTTTTGACGGTTATGAAGCTGCGGTGAATATCAGTGTACAAATATCCGAGCCCCTGTTTTCTGGACAGCACTTTTAAAAGATGAGGTTTGTTATTAAAAATTATTCCAAACTTGGAAACAGGCCAAAGGGACTGCTGGATGTCCTTTCAGTACAGTGCTGTGTGCTGTTTAATAGTCTAACCTCTGTCGGGATAATCTGAGTTTCTAGGGATATTTACCTGTGTTTGATTTCCTATTTATGATTGATTCAGTTATTTTACAGCTCTGAAAGAGTAGAGGTTAGTGTGTTGAAAATCATCAGAATTACAACCTTTTTGTTGTTGTTGTTGTTGTTGTTCAATTGCAATGCAAACAATTTCTGCCCAGGAAGAAAGAAAGTGAACTCTAGGGTTACAGGTCATGCCTTGTGGAATATTTTAGCAGGTTTAAAAGGTACTAAAAGAAATAGGAAATTTGTACAATTTTAATAAGGATGGTTTTGGCTTCTTGGTCTGTCTTGCTCAGCTTCCCAAAGAGTCTCCAACAGTGTTTGTCTTCTAGCCTCGTTCAGTGCTTCATCTGCCTCCCAAGAAGTGTATTTGGAGGTTAGCACTTTTTTCCAGCCTCCGACTCTTTTTTTGGTCAAGACTCTTACCCTTGGTTGGAGCCTTAGTTTCTTATGGAGAATCCCGCTTTCTCTTTGAACAGTAGAGATGTATTTCCCCATTCTAGTTCATTTTATGACTTGTGCTTGTTTCTTTAGTTTGGCAACAGGCAGGGTTGTGGGTCAAAATGACAAGTTGGGTATTTGTAACCAGCGCTTTTTCTTGCTTTGGGGAAGTGTCTCTCTCTCTCTCTCTCTCTTCTAAGCCAAGACATACTTTATTCTTCTCAATCGGAGAATGAGGTCTCTATTTTTTTAATTTTAAATTTTCTTTCAGTTTTATTGAGGTATAATTGACATATACCTCTCTCTCTAGCACTGAATAGTTAAAGGTGTACAGCATAATGATTAGACTTTACATACATCATGAATTACTATCACAATGAGTTTAGTAAATGTCCAGACTGTACAGTTAAAATGTATGGTTAAAATGTATGTTTTATATTTTGTGACTTTTCAGTTCAGTTCAGTTCAGTTCAGTCACTCATCGTGTCTGAATCTTTGCAACCCCAGGGACTGCAGGATGCCAGGCTTCCCTGTCCATCACCAACTCCTGGAGTTTACTCAAACTCATGTCCATCACATCGTCTCATCCTCTGTTGTCCCCTTCTCCTCCTGCCTTCAATCTTTCCAAGCATCAGGGTCTTTTCCAATGAGTCAGTTCTTTGCATCGTGTGGCCGAAGTATTGGAGTATGTGACTTTTATCACAATAAAATTTTTTAAATAATTTTTCAGTTGCAAAATAGAGTCATTGGTATGACATGTACAGTGTGGGGAATACAGTTAATAACTATGTAATGCCTTTATAGTGACATGTTATAACTAGATTTATCCTGGTGGTCATTCTGAAATGTATGCGTGCTAAGTCACTTCAGTCCTGTCTGACTCTTTGCGACCTGCAGCCTGCCAGGCTCATCTGTCTGTGGGATTCTCCGGGCAAGAATACTGGAGTGAGTTGCCATGCCCTCCTCCAGGGGATCTTCCCGACCCAGGGCTTGAACCCATGTCTCTTACATCTACCTGCATTGGCAGATGGGTTCTTTATAAGCCCTTTGCATTCCCATTTGTCACAACTGAGGGAATGTATGTCTGGATCCCTTCACTTTCTTGTAACCCTCACAGAGCTCAGTTCCCCAGGGTCAGAACTAGGAAGCAAATGCCGTGAGTAGGTACCTGGGTGCAAAATGCAAGGAAGCCTCCTTCTCAGCATTGTCACCCAAGAGTGATGGCCTGGTCTTAATTTGTTCCCTAGATGACTCACTTACCTCACCTTAGCTATCCCCATCCTGTGGAAGTGACAGCACTGCCAATCTAGAAGCTTCCTCTCTGATACCGTCTTCCTCCCACAACAGAACCTTCATCTGGTTGCAGATTGCTTTCCTCATCCATAGCCTAGTCTTCTAACCTACCTATTGAAAGAGACAATCGTATTCAAATTGTTAACAAATCACTTAACCAGCACTAAAACAAGCAAGCATTTATTTTTTAGAAATAACTTTATTTACTTATTTTTGGCGGTGCTGGGTCTGCATTGCTATGTGCAGACTTTCTCTGGTTATGGCAAGTGGAGGTTACTTGCTAGTTGCAGTGCAAGTGCTTCTCATTGTGGTGGATTCTCTTGTTGCAGAGTTAAGGTTCTAGGGCATGCAGGCTTCAGTAATTGTGGCTGCTGCTGCTGCCAAGTTGCTTCAGTCATGTCCGACTCTGTGCGACCCCAGAGACGGCAGCCCACCAGGCTCCTCCGTCCCTGGGATTCTCCAGGCAAGAACACCGGAGTGGGTTGCCATTTCCTTCACCAATGCATGAAAGTGAAAAGTGAAACTGAAGTCGCTCAGTCATGTCCAACTCTTCGCGACCCCATGGCCTGCAGCCTACCAGGCTCCTCCATCCATGGGATTTTCCAGGCAAGAGTACTGGAGTGGGGTAGTTGTGGCTACTGGGCTCTAAAGCACAGGCTCAGGAGTTGCTCCGAGGCATGTGGGATCTTCCCAGAACAGGAATCAGTGTCTCCTGCATTGGTGGGCAGAATCTTAACCACTGAGGCACCAGGGCAGCCCAGGCATTTCTCACTAACTTAACTAAGTTAATTTTATTTCCTTCACAAAGTTGCCAAACTAACTCAGAATATAAAGACATGTGATATTAGTTTCTAAGATGCCTGAGCTAGGTGATATTATAGCCTTCTCTGGATTTTAGAAACTAAAGGTATTCTTCACTTCAGTTCTTATAGGGGTACATTCTTTAAGAAGCAGCTTGCTCTGTTCTTGAAGCTCACATGGTGGAAAGAAGGCAGAGCCCAGGTGGAAAGTCTTAGTGGTTCTCCTAGGATTCAGGAGAGGTCACTTAGGGAGTCAGTAACCACATCAAAGAACCAGAGGGGATTTGAGGGGTAACAATGATTGAGGCTGTTGGAGGGTTTGAAACACAAACATGTGCTGCAAAATTCACACAGTACATTCTTTTGAGCACAGGAGAGCTCAGAGGCTGTTCTCCTGGGATATTAGCAGTTCTTTCCAGCACCGTCTACTTTCATAAAAGACCCTCCCCCCTGGCCTTGTTTCTCTCCTGTGTAGCATCTCTGTTCGCCCAGGGAAGAGGAAGGCTATTTAACAGGGGGATAAAATTCCTTCTTCTTGCTCTTTCTCTCCCTCCCTTTCTTTGTCTGCCTTTATTTTCTTCAGAAATGCATGTAATCTTCAGACATAGAGATCAGACTTGTGGACACAGCCAGGGAAGAAGAGGGTGGGACGAATTAAAAGAGCAGCATTGACATATATACACTGCCATGTGTAAAGCAGACAGCTAGCGGGAAGCTGCTGTATAACACAGGGGGCCCAGCCTGGCGCCTCAAGGGGCAGGAGTGGGTGGGGAGAGAGGTTCAAGAGGGAGAGGATATATATATGTGTATATATATGATATATATGAATACATATGTATTTATGTGTGTATGTGTGTGTTAGTCGCTCAGTTGTGTCTGATACTTTGCGACCCCGTGGGCTGTAGCCCACCAGGCTCCTCTGTCCGTGGAATTCTCCAGGCAAGAATACTGGAATGGGTGCCATTTCCTACTCCAGGGAATCGTCGCAACGCAGGGATCAAACCAGGGTCTCCCCCATTGCAGGCAGAGTCTTTAGCATCTGAGCCACCAGGGAAGTCCACATATGTGTATAGCCACAACTAATTCATGATGCTATAGGGCAGAAACCAACACAACACTGTAAAGCAATTATCCTCCAATTAAAAATTAAATTTTTTTAAAAATTAAGAAAAATAAATGCATGTAATACTAAATTCAAAAAAGGAAATTGACCATCTCATTCCTTTCTAGTCTTTAGAAAACAATTAGTTCTCAGAACTTGGACTGTTTAGATTGATGTGATTATGTTGATATACTATTGATATACATGTTGATATACTGACAATAAACTATAGTTACATATGGTCTTCCAGGCTTCCCTGGTGGCTCAGATGGTAAAGAATTTGCCTCCAATTCAGGAAACACAGGTTCGATCTCTGGGTCAGGAAGACCCCCGGGAGAAGGGAATGTCAACCCACTCCAGTATTCTTGCCTGGAGAATTACATGAATAGAGGAGCCTGGCGGCCTACAGTCCATGGAATTGCAAAGAGCTGGACACAACTGAGTGACTAACATACACACACATATGGTCTTCCAGGAATCCCCCAGATGAAGAAGCTTCTTTGCCTATTATACTTAGCACTATCTGAATTTTTTGTTTAAGAGTTGGTTGTCCCTTCCACTAGAAGTTAAGCCCATTGAGGGCAGTGACTGCCTTATGTGTGGAATAAAGATCCTCACTTACTTTCATTATGCCCATTCCAGAATAGGCCATTAATATTGGATAAATGAATGAATAAAATAAGTGTATGAATGAGTTGCCTTCCAATAATGAGTCATCTAAGTAAGTAGATAATAGTGGGTTTTCATTCTCTCATTTAGTCATCATTCTCTCCAGGACACATTTGGAGACATATGCCAGGCAGTGTGCTGGGCACTGAGCTTAAGGCAGTGAGCAAGGCCCCCGTGGATCCTGCCTTCACGGAGTTTAGAGTCTAGCAGGAGACACAAGCAGTAAACTTGGGCTTCCCTGGTGGCTCAGCTGGTAAAGAATCCTCCCGCAATATGGAAGACCTGGGTTCGATCCCTCGGTTGGGAAGATACCCTGGAGAAAGGAAAGGCTACCCACTCCAGTATCCTGGCCTGGAGAATTCCACGGACTGTATAGTCCATGGGGTCACAAAGAGTCGGACACAACAGAGGGACTTTCACTCACTCACTCAAATACGTAACTTCTGTGTACTGCACTTTTTGTTAGGTAGAATTTAATTTTGTTTGTTATGACTTGAAGGCTATTGGGTACAGCTTGACAAAATGCATGAGAGAAACCCAGGGCTTCTGGTGGGGCATATCCATTAGAGATTGCTTTTGCCTGCACATGATAGTGTCCTGGCTGTGGAAGCTTAACCAAATTGGGATTTATTTTTCTTCATATAGCAAACAAGTGGCTCCATGATGTAGTCAGTGTTTCAGGAGGTTTCTATCTTCCTGCTCTGCTATCTCAAGCATCCTTCCTCCTCAAGTTTGCAGAATGGCTGTTCCACCTTCAGTCTGATGCTCACTCTCCATTTACTAAGAAGGAAAAGGAAATGACGTGGTACTAAGGGAGGTGCCTATTTTGGGAAATGAGAATCTTCCTTGAAGTCACTTCTTTCAAACCTGTGTCATGTGGGCGGCCTCAGACCAAAGGAGTTGGGGAACTATAGCTTTTTATTTAACCTTGGGCAAAAGCTGTATTGGGTGGGAGGATGGCAAATGCTACTCCTTTACAAAAGCAAGTTTCCATTAGTAAGGAAATGAAGGAGAAAAATATTAGGAAACTAGTAGCAATGAGCAGAGTCTTGCATAGACGACTGATTTCCTCTTGAACTTATTCAGGTAGATGGAGCTGGCCTCACTATGGGTTCATGACTGGAAACAAGAACTTTGTGAGTCACACAGGAGAATACATCTTCAGAATGCTGACATTTCAGCAGGTGGTGACAACAGACTTCAGCACGAGCAGCAGAAGCAGTGACCTGGTCCATAGAGACATCTCTCAGTATGGTGACAGCAGGATTTCAGAGCAGTCAGAGAAAACAAGGAAGAGAGTCGGTTATATAATAAAAGAGACTTTAAAATGCAGAGGCTTGAGCAAGGTGGGAAAATTATCCCTCTTATGTAGGACTTATTCTGGAGATGAGCTATCCTGGGTTATCTGAACAACTCTGTCATTTCCAACTTGTGGTTTCTATCTCAAGATAAGGAAGCCACCACAGTTTTCTTCAGCTCTTAGCCAGAATGAAGGAGAAAAGGATACATAACCAATCCTTTTAAATGCAAGACCTGGAAGTCTTCCAGCCTCGAAGAGCTATCCTGATTTCATTAGTGATTCAGGAATATGCAGATCTGGCTGTCTGTAAATTACTAAGCTTTGGAGTCGATGAGAGGAGAAAGAGGCCAGTAAGATTGGCAGACTTTCTATAAACTGGGAGATGGGAGTTCAAGTCTTGCACTTAGTGATACTCTTGGAAAGCTGTTATTTGTACTCCATTCTGTGAAGTGGAACTCCAGGTCTCAATAAAATGGGATGATTATAAAGGGAACTATCTTAGCCTGAGCACTGCAGAGCCTGAGGCAAGGATTAAGATGCTAACCCCCTTTATAGGGAGATGCAAGCACAAAGCGGGGAGAGGAAAAGAAAAAGAGACTTGATTCAAGAAGACAGGAAGTGATGTGATGCAAAGCATTACACACTGGTCACCATCTCACAATGAGCCACAAAGAGACACGGGACACAGCAGTTGTGTTCACTCAGTACATGCAGCGTTTTGCCCATGTGTAAAGAAGGAACCCCACCTGGAGTAGCTAAAAAGTGAAAGAGAGGAGGAAGCATTGATCAGCCTTGCTGCTCCCATTTCCTATTTCTCATTGATGGAGGTTCACCCTACAGAAAGCAAATGCTCCCTCTCCTCCAGGATCACCAGCTAGCCCCTCAGCTGCTCAGACTAGATCCTAAATGGCCAGATCCCAGGGCTTCCTTGTTGGCTCCGTGGTAAGGAATCTGCCTGCCAGTGCAGAAGACACAGGTTCGAGTCCTAGTCTGGGAAGATCCCATATGCTGCGGAGCAACCAAGCCCGTGTACCACAACTACTGAACCCATGCCCTAGAGCCCAGGAGCCACAGCTACCGAAGCCTGCACACCCTAAAGCCCATACTGTGCAACAAAGAAGCCACCACAGCGGGAAGCCCGTGTACTGCAGTGAAAAGTAGCTGAAGAAAAGCCCGTGCGGCAGGGAAGACCCAGCACAGGCCCTCCTCCCAGAGAAAAGCCAGATCGCGTAAGATCGCGTGCTCTACAACTGGGTGTCTAAGTCCTCAAGTAGAGGGCGACTTGGCACAGGGAGGACACCCATCAGGACAGAAAAGGAAGGAGGTGGGCAAGGGGGTTTGAGAGAGAGTGTGCAGGTGTCTGACCTAATTACAAGGGTATATAGGCTGTGATGGGAAAGCAGATGTTGAAGAGTTACTTTGGTCTAAAGGGTCAGCTGAGCTGCCTTGATATCTGCTCAATTTGGCTCCTAAGGAGCTATATACATATATATATATATAGGTACATCAATATTTATATATATATATAAACAGTGTTGAGGTACATATATAAATATATATACATTTATATACATATATACATTTATATACAATATATATACATTTATATAAATATATACATACACAAACACATATATATACTTAAAGTGAAAGTGAAGTTGCTCAGTCGTGTCCGACTCTTTGCGACCCCATGGACTGTAGACTACCAGGCTTCTCTGTCCATGGAATTTTCCAGGCAAGAATACTGGAGTGGGTTGCTATTTCCTTCTCTAGGAGATCTTCCCGACCCAGGGATTGAACCCAGGTCTCCTTCATTGTAGGCAGATGCTTTACCGTCTGAGCCACCAGGGAAGTCCATATGTCTTTACATTTATCCCTGAGAGTTACTGCATTTTTGGAAGCAATGAAAAAAAAAAAAAAACCCAGCACCAAACTATATACTTGATACAAACTGTATACTCTCTATTTGATACTCTCCTCAAACCTCCCTGGGAAGAACACCAAGTCAGGAGTTTGTGCTGTAGATGTTCTCTTGACAGCGCGCATGTTTTCTGATGTAAGTTGAGTGTGGAGCCTGGTGTGTCAGAGGCACGAAAGAGACACAATGCTGTCACTGCCCCACATCAAGAAAGAGAAACGAGTCACAAACAAATGAGTAGCACTGTGACACCACGTGGACTAAGGGACAAAAGAGTGATAAGGAATTCAGAGGCGGACACTATCACCAGGGCTTGGGTTGGGGGAGAAGGCTTCACAGATGGTCCGATTTGATCTGAGTCTTAAAGGAAAGCTGGACTTCAGTATGTTTGGAGTGGGAGGGGGGCATTCTGGGTTGGAGGCAAGGAACAGACAAAGATATTGTATTTTGGGGAAAGTACGTGGTGAACAGAAACCAGAAGATAAAGAAGAAGTGATAAATAATAACTGCCTTTGTCCAGAGAAGGAAAGCATAAGAAACATAGCTATCAAGAGAGGTTGGATCTTATAAACTGTGGTTATTCTTAAATACCGAGATAGGGAGTTTAAATTTTTTTCCCCCAAAGACCTTGGAGGTGCCAGAGAGGGATTTTAGCATTCAGAGAATGGGAAATTGGAGGGACAACTTTTGGAGGGGGAAGGGGAGTTGGAAAAGTCCCATTGTGAAAATTGTCCCTTATCAAGGACAGTCAATCAAATAGGTTATATGTACTTGCTCGGAGAGGGGACAGAGAAGTGGATAGGTCAATGGGGTAGTGTGCTTCATGGGGTGTAAAGTACAGAAAGGAAAAGCAGAAGGGTAATGAATGTGATTTTTCTATGTTGAGGTTTTGTCAAGTTTTGGCTGTGAGCTGACCAAGAGATTTGGTCAGCCTGATTCACGTTGGGTCCTTTTAATGTTACGTAGGAGGCAAAATGAGTGCAGGAGGGTCTCCATGAAGAACTATAGTAAATAGAAGTCTGATTTTATGGTTCTAAGATAATTTTCCAAGGAAGAGTGTGTGTGTGTGTGTGTGTGTGTGTGTGTGTGTGAACGAGAGAGAGATCATATTTTGAGGCTGAACTAGACTCTGCCTGTACTTCACGCTTCCTTCCAATGCCTTATAATTCCAGGGCATCCATCTTCTTGTTGGGCCAATCGTCAGATGTTTTTCAATGAGCATGCATACACTTTTGTTCTACCCTATTCTTTAAAATGTTATTTTCCAGATTATTCCATTTCTAACCATGTACCTGCTGCTAATCCTCCATGCTGTTAATTCTAGGGCTGCCTGCAGATCCTGCCATGGATGTTTTATAACTGTTACAATGTATTTTTCAAAATCATCTGGGATGTTTTCCCTGGAGTAACTTACCCTTCCAGAAAGTCTTTAGCTTCTACCCACACACCACATGAGTCACAACAGATCTTGATTCAGAGCTAGTGAAACCTTTAAGAATAAAGCTGTTATTAGTGAAAAAGACTTAGTTCAGGAGCAACTAAGAAGGATTTGATTCAGTTTGATCTTAAAAACAACAAAATACTTAAAATTTTGTTGTTTTTATACCTCAAAAATATATGTTTTGAGAAAATACTTTAGTACTCAGTGGGATTTTTGGTGAAATCAAATATGAGAAAATGGTTTCTGGAGTGAAGGGTAATTTATTTGAGTTTTATTTAATATCTGGAGAAGAAGGGCACTTTTCTAGATCTGGAAAAAAAAGCAGGCACTACAGTTCTTCGGGCAGTTTGCCAGGAAAGCCACTTTGACTTTTTCTTTTTAAAGTTTGCCTAATGCAGTCCCAGAGTCTGTACAATTTACATTCAGATCTCCCGTAGGTCAAGGGATCAGTCTTTGTTTTGGTTACCATTGCTGTAAGTTAATTCGCCCCAGGGGCAGAAATTCTGAAGGGCTTAGCTGGGAAGTTCTCTGAGAAGTTCTCACTACTCAGGAAGTTCCTGCATGTAATTGCAGTAAGATGTGTCCTGGGCTACAAACATCCAAAGGTTCGACTGGGCTGGACGTGCAAGATGGACCATCCCGTGGCTGGCAACTGATGCTCCCTGGTGGCTGATAGGGTCCACACATGACATCTCCACTAGTCTTAGAATAGTCAAGACTCTTACATGGCAGCTGGCTTGCAACATAGAACACACATTGCAACAAAACCAGGTGTAAGTAATATGGCCATTTCGAACCCAGCCTCAAAAGTCACGTGGTGACTGTACTGGGTGATGCAGTCATAGGCCCACCCACACTCATAGGAAAGAGGCAAAGACTCACTTTTAATGAGAGGAATATTGGATATTTTGCTGCTGTTTTAAAAAAGCAAACTGTTATAATCCTTTATTCCCAGCCTTAAGATGTCTCTGAGGATCTTTCTAGGGATTCTTACCAAGTTCATGTCTAATGCTGTTGGCATCCTGATATTCTATAGACTGTCTTCTCTAGCTTTTCCCCAGCACCTCCTTGTCATACTTTTCTTCCTTTTCTATCTGTCTACTTGGAGAAATCACCGTAGGTATCTCATCTTGAATTTTAAGGACTTTCTAACTGAATTGGTCCTGATCGGTTAATGGATTCCTAACTTGCACATAGAATGCCTGTCATAAAATTTATTTTTGTATTAATAGCAAAGCAGAAATTTTAATATAATAGCTCATTTTTTGAACTATCTTTCACATGACTACATTACACATGAATCATTATAAGACACATCATTTCAGTGAAGAGTGTTTTTCATCTTAACAGCATCTAATTGGCCTTCTATCTCAAACAACACAATGGAATTTCTTTATGATAAATTACTGTGGACAGTCCTTTGGAAATAATTATAATGGGTTGGACCCATGTTAGAAAAGGAAAGCTTCTGGGAGCTGGTTGAATGCCTGAGAAGTTGTATTCTGTTGAATATTTTCAAGCAATTAGCCACCAATAAGCCTCATAAAAATAGATTCTTCCCTGCCAAAGAAAACTGGATAATTGCCAGTAATCTTCAGCCAGATGGGTACAGCCCTCCTACAATCACCTTAAATTTTCCTTTTCAGTCTTCCCAGGTCAGCCTCAGAATTATGCTCACATTAGCTGTTTAAAAATGAATGAACTGAGATTGACAGGCTGGAGCTCACCCACTTCTCCTACTTGAGTAAAGGATGGTCGCGTGGCTCCTTCTACTGGAGGAGGAAGTTCTGAAGAAGGATGAAGAGGAAGTGTCACAGTGTAACCTGAGTATGTCACACTGAGCATGTCCAAGGGTGTGAACATGGATTTGCAAACTATTTAAACTGTTCTCCAGAGCAAAAGGAAATGGTCACTTTAGAAGGAAGAGCATGCCCCTGAGATGGCAGTTCAGTTCAGTCAGTTCAGTCGCTCAGTTGTGTCCAACTCTTTGCTACCCCATGGACTGCAGCACTCCAGGCCTCCCTGTCCATCACCAACTCCCAGAGTTTACTCAAATTCATGTCCATGGAGTCAGTGATACCATCCAACCATCTTATCCGCTGTCATCCGCTTCTCCTCCTGCCTTCAATCTTTCCCAGCATCAGGGTCTTTTCCAAGGAGTCAGTTCTTCGCATCAGGTAGCCAAAGTATTGGAGCTTCAGCTTCAGCATCAGTCCTTCCAATGAACATTCAGGACTGATTTCCTTTAGGATGGACTGGTTGGATCTCCTTGCAGTCCAAGGGACTCTCAAGAGTCTTGTCCAACACCACAGTTCAAAAGTAGTAGGGTATTCAATAAACTAAAAGGGCCTTCTTAGAAATTAAACATAGTTTATCTAAGACAGTGGATTATTAGGGATTTAAAAATATAATATGATTTCTGTCATACAATGGCATTTTTATGGCTTTTCATCATGATTTTGTATCAATGTTGAATATGCAGTTTTATGTTATAGAAATAGTATAACAAGACAGTAATAACATGCTCTACATACAGATGAATAAGTGACCTAAGAAAGCCTCATGGGATGGCAGTGTTCTGTCCAAGGGCATTTATCTGTCATATTATTTGTACTTTTAAAACGTTTCTGTGTAGACACTGTAAAATCTATATTAGTTGCTTTTTATCTATACTTCAGAGGCTGTTAGTTAATATTTGAAGTACTCTAATCAGAAATTATACACTAAAGGGATGGCTAGTTAGCGTTTGAAAGTATTAAAAAAGTCTATACTCCTGAGACAGATGATAATGGAGGGAACTCAGCATTCCTTGTCTGTGATCCACACTAGAAGCTTTGATGAATATAGCGGATCTTAGAATTCTGTCGCCAGTGAAATGAGTAGTCTTCAAATGTGTGAATGTGCTAGAAATATTGTGTGGGTGCTCCTACCTTTATATAAACAGGGATCTAGCAAGGCCAATACATTTCACTAGGATTTGATGACAAACTTGTCTTGGGCTCAGATGCTGATGAGAGAATTTTTGTGATTATACTTTGACTTGGCAACTAACTTTGCTGCTACAATATTATGACACTGGCTTTAAGAAAAATTGTCATGGAAGTTTCTTTCCCAGTACCCCAAAGGACAGAAAATTGAGACTTCATCATTTATGGAATAGAATGTATGACCCTTTTTGTGTTTATGTGTTAAAGTAACTTGTCAGGCAAACTAATTGCAAGTATATCTCAAAGGTATTTTTCAAACCCACTCCAGAAGAGGCTTATGAGCACACTAACTTAAATATTTCTTAATTGATTCATACATTTAGGGAAAAATAGTTTAGATAATCACTACTAGGCTGTATTTTTAAAAAATGTTTGTACAGGTACCCTAATGTTGATTATAGCACTTTTTACAGTAGCCAGGACATGGAAGTAACCTAAATGTTCATCGATGGAGGAATGGGTAAAGAAGATGTGGTACATTTTTACAATAGAATATCACTCAGCCATAAAAAAAGAACAAAGTAATGTCATTTGCAGCAACATGTACAGACCTAGAGATTGTCACACTGAGTGAAGTAGGTCAGACAGAAAAAGACAAATATCATATGATATCACTTATATGTGGCATTTTAAATGAACTTGTTTCCAAAACAGAAATACAGCCCTAGATGTAGAAAACAAACTTATGGTTACCAAGAGGGGAAAAGAGTGAGGGCGGGAGATAAATTGGGAAATTGGAAGTGATACATACACATTACTGTATATAAAATAGATAACTAATAAGGGCCTATTGTATATAGCACAGGGAACTCTACTGAATACTTTGTGATGGCCTATATGGGAAAAGAATCTAAAGCAGAGTGGATATATGATTTGTATACCTAACTCACTTTGCTGTACAGCAGAAACTAACACAGCTTTGTAAATAACCTGTGTTGTTGCTGTCGTTCAGTCTCTAAGTCATGTCCTGCTCTTTGTGACTCCATGAACTGTAGCCTGCCAGGCTCCTCTGTCCTCCAGTATTACCCGGAATTTGCTCAAATTCATGTCCATCGAGTCGGTGATGCTATCTAACATCTCATCCTTTGTCACCCCATTCTCCTGTTGCCCTCAATCTTTCCCATTATCAGTCTTTTCCACTGAGCCAGATGGTCAAAATACTGGAGCTTCAGCTTTAGTAACAGTTGCTGTCTATGTTTGTCATAGCTTTTCTTCCAAGGAGCAAGTGTCTTTTAAGTTCATGGCTGCAGTCACCGTCTGCAGTGATGCCAGTAAAAATTAATTTAAAAAATAAAAAGAATGTTTAAAGATTGTTAGACATTCTGGGAGACTGGGCATAGGTTGCTAGATAACTCATGACGTTGATAGTGGTTGTGTTAGTTTAGATCTTGGTAGAAAGCAAATGGCTCACTCAAAACAGGTGATGTGAAGACAGTTGGAGAGAGGTTGTTTGTTACGGTATGTGCGGGGTTTGGGGATACTAACAAGGGGTATGCACCTCAGGGCAGGCAACTGTGGGAGCCTTTGGTACTCCTACCTGAAGGGACAAGGCAAGGGAGCTGGCACTAGAGCAGAAGAAGGGAGCTATATAGAAGGTGCCACCTTCCAGAAGCAGAAGCCTTCAGGAGAGGGTCTAGCCAACCCATGGCATCTCTACAGGGAGAGAGAGCCAGGGCGTCGATATCCAGGCTCCCTCTCTTTCTGCCCTTTGCCCTCCAGTCTCCTGCTGGTTCTTCTCACTGGCCAACCTCCCCAAGCTAGAAAGCCAGGGAGCCCAGGAAGCAGTCCATACAGGCTACCTCCCGGCTCGTGAGTGTGGTGAAAGGTATAGAGTGGAGCTGGAGGGACACACAGAAGACCCTGTGCACGAAATTTTCTGGGCAGGCCACTTGAGCTCATTGAAGTCCATCAGAAATAGCTTATGTGATTTATCAGAAATGGTAATTACCTCTCCAGAGGAGTAGGTAACTTACATCAGACTACAGAGTTCTGCCCCCTTCAGAAAGAATTTTTCTTAGTATGTGTAGCAAAAATTGGTCTGACCTGACTTTTGTTATCGCTTCATCTACTTATAAGCAGGGGCAGCTATCAGGCAGAGATTAGCGTCGTGATACTGCGTGCCTGTGAAGGGCTGGATTGCATTGTGTAAACTCAGTTCAGTTCAGTCACCCAGTCATGTCTGACTCTTTGCGACCCTGTGGACTGCAGTGCGCCAGGTTTCCCTGTCCATCACCAACTCCCAGAGCTCTTTCAAACTCATGTCCATCGAGTCGGTGGTGCCATCCAACCACCTCATCCTCTCTGGTCCCCTTCTCCTCCTGCCTTCAGTCTTTCCCAGCTTCAGAGTCTTTTCTGATGAGTCAGCTCTTCGCATCAGGTGACCAAAGTATTGGAACTTCAGCTTCAGCATCAGTCCTTCCAATGAATATTTAGGTAAACTCCCTATATCTCTATACTCTGCAGCCTGTTCTTTTCTCTTATTGCACTTGTTGCCATTCAGATTATACATCTATTAGTTTGTTCATTTGTTTGTTGCCTCTCTGTTATCTCACTACGGTCTCTGAAGGCCAAAGTGTATATGTCTCTCTACACTGTCTATCATGATACCAGCCGCAGGGCAGGTGCTCAATAATTATGTATTGAATGAATGAATACTCTGGTGATCTGCTAGTAAGACAGTACTAGTGAAGTGGAGAAGATGCACGTTCTGGAATAAGGAAAAACTGGGTTTGAATCTTGGTCTAGTTAAGAGTTGAGAGGTCTTAGCAAATTGCTTAATCTCTCAAAGCTGCAATACCTTCCTCCATAATGTGGTGATTATAAAATTTACTCACCTGGTTATTAATATCTGAATCAGATACAGTTAAGTGCCCACAAGGACTGGGAACATGAAGGAAATGGACAAATAGAGTGATATGTGCTTCTGGTCTCATCTACCTATTGTTAGGGTTTGTTAAAGAATGTTTACAGAAAGAGAGGACTCATTTCAAGTGAGTAATGCTCATTAAAACATTTTTTTTTCTTGAAGGAAAAACCAGGGGCTTAGGATATAAAATAAAGGCTTTATCTTTTTGGGGGTTTTGGAAATTTCTTTTTAAAATAGTGATAGGTCACTGGGGTTTAGTACAATTTAGTGGATATACTGGAGAAGACAATGGCACCCCACTCCAGTACTCTTGCCTGGAAAATCCCATGGACGGAGGAGCCTGGTAGGCTGCAGTCCATGGGGTCGTGAAGAGTTGGAGACGACTGAGCGACTTCACTTTCACTTTTCACTTCCATGCATTGGAGAAGGAAATGGCAACCCACTCCAGTGTTCTTGCCTGGAGAATCCCAGGGACAGGGGAGCCCGGTGGGCTGCAGTCTCTGGGGTCGCACAGAGTCGGACATGACTGAAACGACTTAGCAGCAGCAGCAGCAGTGGATATACTGGAGTTTCCCAGGTGGCACTAGTGGTAAAGAAGCTGCCCGCTAATGGAGGAGCTGCAGGAGAAACAGATTCAGTCCCTGGATTGGGAAGATCGCCTGGAGCAGGTGCATGGCAGCCCAGTCTAATATTCTTGCCTGGAGAATCCCATGGACTGAGGAGACTGGCGGGCTATAGTCCGTAGAATAGCATGGAGTCGGACACAATTGAAGCAACTTAGCATGCACACACAGTGGGTATATTGGGTTGGCCAAAATGTTTGTTTGGGTTTTTCCATAACATCTTACAAAAAAACCCAAATGAACTTTTTGGCCAATCCAATACTTTCAGTTGAGTCTGAAGCCATTAGCATCTGTGAGACAGGGTGTCCTATGGAATTAGCATGGGATAAATGCAATAAAAATGTTCCCCAAAACATGTAAGCACATTTTTATCAATGATGTCATATTTAAATGCATTAGGAACATTTACCCTGTGGAGAATTCTCTTCTAATTCTAACAGTGGCTCTAATAGCCTTTTTAAAATCCAATTTTCTTTAAGTAATGCTAATGTGGGAAAACCCATATGCTGATGATGTCCTCTAGGCTGACTTTCCAAGTACTTCTCAATAAGACCCCCTTTTTAAGGTGACCTTTAAAAAAGTGATTGGTTCAAGCAACAGAGGCCTCAAACAATCAAACTATGATATTCCCTTAGCCACAAAAGTTGACTTGTAGGGGGATCCAATCAGCTTGTATCTTGAGGCTTTTGCTGGGAATTCTGCAATATAATGTTTCCTTTTTTGGATATGGAACATGGGTGTATAATACATTCTAGCCAATACAATATGAGGAAAACTTTTTTTTTTATTTTGCAGGGCTTCTGGAAAAGAAAACTGTTTTTCTTAAAAGGCAAATAGGGACAGAACATTTTGTCCTCAAGCTTTGGGGTGTTCATATATGAACACAGGTGGCTCAGTGGTAAAGAATCCGCCTGCCAGTGCAGGCGATGTGGGTTTAACCCCTGGGTTGAGAAGATTCCCCTGGAGAAGGAAATGATAACCTACTACAGAATTCTTGCCTGGAAAATCCCATGGACAGAGGAGCCTGGCGGGCTACAGTCCATGAGGTTGCAAAAGAGGTGGACACAGCTTAGTGTCTGAACAACAACAACAGTCCTTGGGGTTGCTGCACTCATCTTTCTATTGTAATGTGACAAAAGTCTGAGATGAGAATCAGCGTTCTAAGGAGAAAAGAATCTGGATTTTGATGGCATTATTGATCTACTGGAAACCAGCCTGCCTCAGACAGCTTGCTGTACAGTTAAGATTAAATCCCTTTATTTTTCAAGCCATTTAGAGTTGAGTGTTCTGTTGCTTACATCAATGATTCAACTGTAGAATATGAATAACCTATTTTTTCTTTGTAGATGTTTTTGTTTGGAGAGAAGGAGGCTATGGAAAAACATGAATAGTTCCACTCATTTTGTAGACAAAAAAATTACCAAAGGTTCTTTTGGAAACTATTTTCATCTATTTCATATTTTTGAGTGACATCAAGTCTTATTAGGGCTAAAGAAAATTTAAAACCTTTGTTTCCTGTTAGATGTGGAGATTAGGGTACCTCAAAGAGAACTCTGGGTATCTCTTGGGATGTTTTACTTTACTGGCACAGTTGCAAAATGTTTGAGTGCTCAGGAACAATAGTTTTCTTTTGAGGTATGTTCCTCAGGAATAAAATTGTCTGGAAATACAAGATTCAGACAGAGAAAAATCCTCTTCTTAGGGACAGAAAGAAAAGTTCTTGAAGCTACAACTTCTGGCAAAGTCAATATAGTCAGAGAAATAGAAAGAATAGATGTCTCTGGACCATATTATGACAAAGGAAATAAATCAAATATACAGACTTATTTGCCTTTTGAAAGGAAAGGATTGTGTGGTATTCACTTAAAGACAGATCAATCCTTCTCCCAGACTAAATGAGGAAGAGATTAATTGAAATCCTAATGAAACATAAAATTAGGCATTGGTGATATTGCCTGCAACCATTGTAGATTGATAAATAATGCAGCCAGTCTGTTTACCTTATTGGAATGAGCCCTGGGGAGGCCATAGATCCGACTCCTAATCTGAGAATCAAATATTTACTCCTTATTTTCTCTTGACAGGCTAATTTCCTTTCTCACTGGATAAATCAGGTGCATTTCCAGCTTCCTTTGTTTCAGCCTAGGGAAGATTTAATGATTCAATGACATTTGTCTACACATGGGGAGGTTAAGTCCAACACTGTGTTAAAAAGAACTGGGGTGCAGGAAAACCTTGCTCTATTAACAGCAGTGTTCCCTTTAAAACAGCAGAAGGGGAATGATGCCTTTTGAATAAAGCCCATGTTATCACCATCCTTTGCTCTCTACCAGTCATCTTTACAGTAACATTGTTGAGCTCTATGAGGGCAAGACTCTTCCCTTGTGAACCTCCTTATCCCCCTCTTCCTGTCATGGTGCTCTGGACATCGTAGATGTTTGGTAAATCCTAGTAGGCTGATAATTGAGCCAACCTGTTCTCCAGTCCACAATGTGAAGGGTTGGGTTCATTACCACTGAGCCTCTAAATAAAGATGGCTAGGGATTAACAGATTGTACTGATAGTGCCTGACATCCTGGGGGTGAAAAAGAAGGTGAGTCTTCTACTTGGATGAGGACAGTTCCTGAGTGAGAAGTCTTGTATCAGATAGTCATAGCATCAGATAGTGAATCTAAAGGGTGCTGAGTGGGAACAGAGATGGAGCAGAGAATAGGAGGCCAGCAACCAGAGGAGCAAATGAGCGAGTGGAGTTCACACTCTTCTCTTGAGACCTCTATTACCATTGTGATGGACCTATGTGTCATTGCTGATCGGTATATCAATACACAAAATGTTAATAAAGCCTCCTTTTATCTTAAAAAATTAGATAAGAAAAATAAGTAAAAATCTACTATTATCTTCATGCACCACAACTTTTTACACACATCCCACTTTGGACATGGCTTAAAAAGCAAAATGGCTGTCTGGGGAGGCCTTACAAATAGCTGTGAAAAGAAGAGGACTGAAAAGCAAAGGAGACAAGGAAAGATACAAACATCTGAATGTAGAGTTCCAAAGAATAGCAAGGAGAGATAAGAAAGCCTTCCTCAGTGATCAGTGCAAAGAGATAGAGGAAAACAACAGAATGGGAAAGACGAGAGATCTCTTCAAGAAAATTAGAGATAGCAAGGGAATATTTCATGCAAAGATGGGCTCGATAAAGGACAGAAATGGTATGGACCTAACAGAAGCAGAAGATATTAAGAAGAGGTAGCAAGAATACACAGAAGAACTGTACAAAAAGGATCTTCATGACCCAGATAATCACGATGGTGTGATCACTCACCTAGAGCCAGACATCCTGGAATGTAAAGTCAAGTGGGCCTTAGGAAGTATCACTATGAACAAAGCTAGTGGAGGTGATGGAATTCCAGTAGAGCTATTTCAAATCCTGAAAGATGATGCTGTGAAAGTGCTTCACTCAATATGCCAGCAAGTTTGGAAAACTCAGCAGTGGCCACAGGACTGGAAAAGGTCAGTTTCCATTCCAATCCCAAAGAAAGGCAATGCCAAAGAATGCTCAAACTACCGCACAGTTGCACTCATCTCACACGCTAGTAAAGTAATGCTCCAAATTCTCCAAGCCAGGCTTCAGCAATACGTGAACCATGAACTTCCAGATGTTCAAGCTGGTTTTAGAAAAGGCAGAGGAACCAGAGATCAAATTGCCAACATCCGCTGGATCATGGAAAAAGCAAGAGAGTTCCAGAAAAACATCTATTTCTGCTTTATTGACTATGCCAAAGCCTTTGACTGTGTGGATCACAATAAACTGTGGAAAATTCTGAAAGAGATGAGAGTACCAGACCACCTGACCTGCCTCTTGAGAAACCTATATGCAGGTCAGGAAGCAACAGTTAGAACTGGACATGGAACAACAGACTGGTTCCAAATAGGAAAAGGAGTACGTCAAGGCTGTATATTGTCACCCTGCTTGTTTAACTTATATGCAGAGTACATCATGAGAAACGCTGGGCTGGAAGAAGCACAAGCTGGAATCAAGATTGCCGGGAGAAATATCAATAACCTCAGATATGAGGATGACATCACCCTTATGGCAGAAAGTGAAGAAGAACTAAAAAGCCTCTTGATGAAAGTGAAAGAGGAGAGTGAAAAAGTTGGCTTAAAGCTCAATATTGAGAAAACGAAGATCATGGCATCTGGTCCCATCACTTCATGGGAAATAGATGGGGAAACAGTGGAAAGAGTGTCAGACTTTATCTTTTTGGGCTCCAAAATCACTGCAGATGGTGACTGCAGCCATGAAATTAAAAGACTCTTACTCCTTGGAAGGAAAGTTATGACCAACCTAAACAGCATATTAAAAAGCAGAAAAATTACTTTGCCAACAAAGATCTGTCTAGTCAAGGCTATGTTTTTCCAGTAGATATGTATGGATGTGAGAGTTGGACTGTGAAGAAAGCTGAGTGCCGAAGAATTGATGCGTTTGAACTGTGGTGTTGGAGAAGACTGTTGAGAATCCCTTGGACTGCAAGGAGATCCAACCAGTCCATTCTGAAGGAGATTAACCCTGGTATTTCTTTGGAAGGAATGATGCTAAAGCTTGGCCACCTCATGCGAAGAGTTGACTCATTGGAAAAGACTCTGATGCTGGGAGGGATTGGGGGCAGGAAGAGAAGGGGACGACAGAGGATAAGATGGCTGGATGGCATCACCGACTCGATGGATGTGAGTTTGAGTGAACACCGGAAGTTGGTGATGGACAGGGAGGCCTGGTGTTCTGCAATTCATGGAGTCTCAAAGAGTCGGACACAACTGAGCGACTGAACTGAACTGAACTGTACACATGGATAAACAAGGTAAACATAGTCTCTGCCCTCATAGGGGTTATAATCCACTGGGGAATATTAATAACAAAACAAATCATTATAATAATAATATAGTACCCATATTCAAACGCATACTTCCATATTTTATATGGAGTAATAAGTATGTGAGTATTAGCTGATAATAACATTTGTGTACAGTTAAACAGATGACAATATTTCTCAGCTGCTTTAGCAGACAACTGTGTCTTCTGCTCCCAAACCTCTATATCCACTTTTTCTGGGAAGCACATCCTAGAGTTTTTTGTTAGGATAACACCTCCCCTTCCCCATGTACTTAGTCTACCACTCCCTCCCCAGATCTAGGGGTTGGGAAATTATCCAGATCTCAGCAATATGATGTTTTAATCCCTGACCAGAAAGATTGTTTCAGAAGTAGTCATGAGACCCGTGTAGGCTAGTCCAATCAGAAAAAGTTCCGGGATTTTTTTTTTTTTGAGTAACTTAGAAAGAGTAGTTCTCTTTTCTAGACTTGGAATCAAGTAGGAAAGCTTGGGACTCCAGGCAGAAATCTTCTCCACAAGAAGAGATATGAAGAGAATCAAGACAGAGGAAACGTAACATTCAAGAGGTGAAGGCAGAGGGACTGAGTTTTGATGACATTTGAGCCATGAATTCCTGAAGACCAGATCTACTTGTATACCTTCCATTGATGTGAACCAATAGATTCTTGATTTTTTTTTCTTTTGCTTAATCCAGTTTGAGTTGGGCCTTGTCTCTCTTAACCAAAATTTTACACCAAATTTACTAATGTGCAGCTACTTTCAATGACTGCTAAGCTAACCTTGGTCTTATTTGAATGGAGTTCACCTTTTTAACATCCTGATTTTTTCTTGGATTATACTTTAGCTAATATTTGTCTTTTATCTCTGAGTTTTAACAATGATAATGGCTTCTGAATATCATTATCCTTCCTGGTACCCTCCACTGTGATTTTAGCTGCTTTAGCACAGTTTTTCCTTGGGCTGCTTTGGAATCATGAGATGCCCATTGAAAAGGCAGATACTGTGAAGGGTCTGACAATCAGAATTCTTAAAATGCTCCAAGGTGGATCCATTATGCACTAGCCTTTGAAAACCGAGTTCTAGGACTACATCCTCATCTATAATTACTTTCTGCTCTCCCCTCCAAACTCTTAGGTCATTCTTTCCCCTTGATCAATTCCTTTTCCCATCCACAGATAGACAGTGAATGAGAAGCAGAAGAGCTACTTGGACTTCCCATGGGTCAGTGGGACCCTGCCCTTTCTCAGTTGTTCATGTAACTGGGAAAAATTTCCCAGATGAACCATCTCAAAACTCAGCTCTTTGCCCTTTGGAAATCTCAATTTACGTTTCCTAACAAGTGTACTGATTGATGTCTTGTCTTCTGTATTTTTTGCAGCTGTAGTTTTTGCGAGGGGCACAGAATTCCTAAAACTCAGCCCACATCAGAAATGGGAAAACATGTACATAAATAGAACCTAACAAGATATTTAAAATTTTCCATTTTCTTCCCCCTTCTATGAGAGGCAAAAGAGGTCTGAGACTGAAACCGTCCTCTCTTCTGTAAAATGAGCCCACTTATCTTACGGACTTGTATGGCAGTACCATAACAGGGTCTTTAAACAAAAATATCCAGTGATTTCCTCAAACTTGATGGGACTGTTGATTGTGAAACATGAGGCTGAAGGAAAAGTTATGGGGCAGTCATAGAAACCAACTTTGAACTGGAAGCCTTTCCCATGACCTGTGCCCCCAAAATAGTAGCTCCCTGCCGGTGACCATCTGCAGCCCTGATCTGACCCTGCCCCAAACTTCTGGCATGTGGAAGCTGGCCCAGCTGTCACAGAGCAGGCAGATACATTTCCCAGTGTTTACAGACTTCTCTTGGCCTTGTGCATATTCTCGCAGTAGTCGCTGTTTAAAAACACCCAATAAAACTCAAGAATGTGCCAATAATAACTCCCTCATCACAGGCTGGGCTGAATTTGCAGTGCACCAGATGCTGAATGCTGCTCCTCCAGGAAAGGCCGGGCAGCGGGCTAGTGGTGGTCTCACCCTGGCCCCCAGGTCCATCTCACTCTAAACCACAGACCTGGTCCACTTCAGGTCAGGGAGATGTGGGCATGGGCAGAGTGGGTAAGGAAGGAAGTCTCACCTTATACACCAGCTTTTCTTACCCTTCTTTGCTCTGCAGGTCCTGTTGCTCATCTCACCATCCCCATCTCCCCACCTCTCACCCCCTACCACGGAAATAGATGCTTTAAAATCTTCATGTGAGTCACCTCTCCCAACCCTGTAAATTCTCCCTTTCTGCCCCTTTTCCCTAAATCTCCTCTACAAGTGAATGCCCAAGACTTTGTCTGCAGTGAGATGTTAAAAACATGTATTTTTCACTTATGGAGGAAAATGATATGTGAGCTCTACCACTTGAACTGAGAAATTGAGAGAGGCAATGTAAACCACATTTAGGGGCCCTTCCTTTAGAAGACCCAGGCAGAAGTCAGCACTTCTGGAAATTCAGGGACCACCTCCTTCCTCTTGTATTGTACACGGGAGGTTTCCTATCAAAAGAACTAAGGTGAGGACAGCAAGGGATAGGAAACCAGGAAGTTCATGGGGGTGGGATTGAGGTAAAGGTATAGTTAGATGGGGTGACCCTTTTATATCTCTTGGGAAAGACTTCTGCAAGAGAGGAAGACTTGGACCTGCCAGGGTGAACATTTCTGTCTTTCAATAAGTATTGATTGTCCCATACTGTGCCAGACAACGTATTGGATGTGGAAGATACAAGGATGGGTAAAGAGTTGTAGTTCCTGCCTTCACAGAGCTACTGTTGGGAGGGGTAATGCTAGTAATCAATTAATCATTAAATAAACGTGCACATGAAGTAGTGGTAAGTGCTGCTATGGAGAGGTCTGTTGGGCTAGGAGAGGCAGTTTTAGAGAGGATGTGGCCTCTTCTGAGGGGTCAGGGAAAGCTTTCCTAAGAAAGTGCTGACCTGATTGAGAGCTGAATGATGAATAAGAATAAGGCAGCTAAAGAAGGAAGGACAGAACTGCAGCTGGGGCTCAATAGGGGCCTGACAGGCAGAAGGCACCAGAGTAAGGACAGTGAACTGGAGTTAGCAGAGCAGATGGGGTCGGGCTGAGGCTCGAGAGGTTCTCGGGCACCGGTTAGGGAGCACCTCTCTTGTAAACCATGTTGAAGATTCTTGTCTTTATCATATAAGCAATGAAAAGCCATTGAACCATTTTTATTGGTGGTGGTGGTGGTGGTGTTCATGGTGTTCATGGGCATGGCGGGGGATGTGTTCAGATTTTGTGTGGGAAAGGGTGGTTGTGGTTACAGTGTGATGGATTGAGGGAGAGGGGATAGATTCAAGGTAGAAAGAAGAGGCAGTAGCCGAGACAAGAGATGACGGTAACTTGGGCTAAGTAATGGGAAGAGAGATTAGAGGCAAAATCAACAGAACTTGGTATGTGTGTGCCCTTATCACCTTCAAGCTTCCTTGAGTGTAAATTTGACAGGAGCCTGAAGGTAGCATGCCCACTGGTGCATGAGAGAGCAGGTCACAGCTAAATTAGATTTATCTGAACAAATAGCTCTGGCGCTGGATCCCAAGGAGCACTTTCCAGCCATCCTGCATCTTCAGCATGAGCAGGCACTGAAAATGAAGTGCTAGCGAAGGAAGCAGGCTCCTGGGTTATTTTTAGCAAGCTCTAGGAAATAGCCAACATTCTAATTTGAATCCTTCTCATTAAAATCCAGAGCCTCACCCTACACAGTTCTTGTTGCTAATGTCTGCAAACTTCTCTTTTTTCCAGATAATTGACAATAGGCCCCCATGGAGGTCTTTTCAGCATTTCTGCAAAAATTTAGGAAACATTAGGTTTGACACCATCATCATGTTTGCCAAGACAGCAAAAATCCCAGCCTGCAAAACTTGAAGTGTGATGAAGCGGAAGTACAGGGACAGCACAGAATGACTGATCATCTCAGGATGTTTCCAGTGTTGGCATTTTCCCTTGTCTTTGGAGCAGGAGCAGGAGGCAATGGTGGCTTTGGGGAAATGCCGAGGTGACGTAGGTGGGGTTTACTCCTCTTCCTTTTCAGGTTTTCCTCTCTGCCCTCAAGCAATTCCTGGATTTTAAGTTATTTTTCTCCTCCCATATCTGTTTTTTATTAATTGATTTATTTTTTGTTGGAGTATAATTGCTTTACAATATTGTGTTGGTTTCTGCCGTACATTATCCCCTCTTCCCATCTCACGGACTTACTCTATGTAATTTCAACATGGTGCATGTCGCTTCATTCATGTCCATCTCTTTGTGATCCTATGGACTGTAACCCATCAGACTCCTCTGTCCATGGGGATTTTCCAGGCAAGAATACTGGAATGGGTTGCCGTGCCCTTCTCCAGGGAATCTTCCTGAACCAGAGATCAAATCTGCATCTCTCATGTCTCTTGAATTGACAGGCAGGATCTTTACCACTAGCGCCACCTGGGAAGCCCATATTGAATTTTAAAACTGCTTTTTACTGTTGTTAAATAAAGATATTAAAATAACTTTAAGCTATTTTCAGTTCAGTTCAGTCACTCAGTCGGGTCCAACTCTTTGTGACTCCATGGACTGCAGCACGCCAGGCCTCCCTGTCCATCACCAACTCCCAGAGTTTACTCAAACACATGTTCATTAAGTCAGTGATGCCATCCAACCATCTTATCCTCTGTCATCCCCTTCTCTTCCCACCTTCAATCTTCCCAGCATCAGGGTCTTTTCAAATGAGTCAGCTCTTTGCATCAGGTGGCCAAAGTATTGGAGTTTCAGCTTCAGCATCAGTCCTTCCAATGAATATTCAGGATTGATTTCCTTTAGGATAGACTGGTTGGATCTCCTTGCAGTCCAAGGGACTCTCAAGAGTCTTCTCCAATACCCAGTTCAAAAGCATCAATATTTTGGTGCTCAGCTTTCTTTATAGTCCAACTCTCACATCCATACATGATTACTGGAAAAACCATAGCTTTGACTAGATGGACCTTTGTTGGCAAAGTAATGTCTCTGCTTTTTAATAAGCTGTCTAGTTTGGTCATAAGTTTTCTTCCAAGGAGCAAGGGTCTTTTAATTTCATGGCTGCAGTCACCATCTGCAGTGTTTTTGGAGCCCCCCCAAATAAAGTCTGTCACTGTTTCCTTTGTTTCCTCACATATTTGCCAAGAAGTGATGGGACCAGATGCCATGATCTTCGTTTTCTGAATGTTGAAGCCAACTTTTTCACTCTCCTCTTTCACTTTCATCAAGAAGCTTTTTAGTTCTTCTTCACTTTCTGCCATAAGGGTGGTGTCATCTGCATATCTGAGGTTATTGATATTTCTCCCAGCAATCTTGATTCCAACTTGTGCTTCTTCCAGCCCAGCATTTCTCATGATGTACTCTGCATATAAGTTAAATAAGCAAGGTGACAATAGACAGCCCTGATGCACTGCTTTCCCAATGTGGAACCAGTCTGTTGTTCCATGTCCAGTTCTAACTGTTGTTTCTTGACCTGCATACAGATTCCTCAAGAGGCAGGTCAGGTGGTCTGGTATTCCCATCTCTTTCAGAATTTTCCACAGTTTATTGTGATCCACACAGTCAAAGGCTTTGGAGTAGTCAATAAAGCAGAAGTAGATGTTTTTCTGGAACTCTCTTGCTTTTTTGATCCAACAGATGTTGGCAATTTTGTCTCTGGTTCCTCTGCCTTTTCTAAATCCAATTTGAACATCCGGAAGCTCACAGTTCAAGTATTGTTGAAGCCTGGCTTGGAGAATTTTGAGCACTACTTTGCTAGTGTGTAAGATGAGTGCAATTGTGGAGTAGTTTGAGCATTCTTTGGCATTGTTTTTCTTTGGGATTGGAATGAAAATTGACCTTTTCCAGTTCTGTGGCCACTGCTGAGTTTTCCAAATTTGCTGGCATATTGAGTGCAGCACTTTCACAGCATCATCTTTTAGGATTTGAAATAGCTCAACTGGAACTCTATCAACTCCACTAGCTTTGTTCATAGTGATGCTTCCTAAGGCCCACTTGACTTTACATTCCAGGATGTCTGGCTATAGGTGAGTGATCATACGATCATGATTATCTGGGTCGCGAATATCTTTTTTGTATAGTTCTTCTGTGTATTCTTGACACCTTTTCTTAATATCTTCTGCTTCTGTTAGGTCCATACCATTTCTGTCCTTCATTGTGCCCATCTTTTCATGACAAGTTCCCTTGGTATCTCTAATAAGTTATTTTAGAACACTTTATTTAAGTTTATTTTAGAATAGTTAGCACCTGATTCTTATGTTTGCCTTCCAGGCCCTCCATGGGCTTGACCTGTGTTCTTTAGCTTCTTTGGGTCTTAATTCCTTTGCTGGAGATGTGAAGAGGTGCTGCTCCAGGTTGGCATTGCTCCAACTTCAGTCATTCAGGCATCATCTTCATCACATTTGCATGCTGACTCTTCTCTTACATTATTACTTCATTAACATTTTTCCTCTTAATTGACATTTTTCGTTTATGTCAATATGTTTAAAAAAAAGTCTTGGCTATAATGTATGTGAAACTGTAGGACTGATCTGATAATGGTTTTTTAAAAACACACATAAATAAGCATATAATTAAAATAAAAATGTTTATCCTTTTCAAACAACATTTCACCACGATGATATTTAGACACCACTCTGGGAAATTCGGGGTAAGATGACTTCTAAGCTCTCTTGCAGTACTAATATATTCTTGTTCACATCTGGCCTTACTTACCCAGCCTTATTTCCCATGGCTTCCTGAAAGAAAACATCAAGTTTGGCCAAATCAGTGTCCTTGGTGCTCCTTGTAGACAGTGTAAGCATGCTGTTCCCTTCATCTAGAATCAATAATTCACTAAGGAAAGAAAAACGGCCTAAGAAGGAAAAACAAGTTAAGAAAGGTCACGATTGCATGGACAAGCTACCCTTGACCAGTTGGTCAAGAAAATCCTTTTGGGTGGGCTGTTGTTAGATGAAGGTCAAGTGTAAAGAGTTGAAGGGTTCGTCATCTGTGGGTTATTTTTTCCTTTTAAAAAGAGGGTTACCATTTACTGGGCAAATTTACTGGACAAATTTTTGAATGCCCCCCAGGGTTCTTCAGCTTCATGTTGGCATTTTCCAACCCTTCTCTAATGGAGAAGAGAAAATCGTATTTGACTATTAGTGTGAGTAATCATTATTTGCTATAGAAATTAATTAGTTCACTTATTTACAATGCATGGTGTTTTATTTCATACAGTCACTGGATATACAAAGATCATTTAGACATTTATCTACCCCTAGGAGCTCCAGTTTAGGAGGAGACAGAAAGTACATAGGGGAACTTGATAATGCCTGTTCAGGCCCCAAAGCAGAAATGTGTCCAGGGGACAGTGTGGCCATAGGAGTCAGTGTCAGCTTTATGGAGGCAAAACTTCCTAGGGGTTGCAAAATGATTTATAATTTGGGTCTTGACTTATTAGCCACTGTTGGTTAGGTGAATGGGTATTGTAGGACAGAATGCCCTCCCAGAGAAAATAAACACTGTTATAAGCTTATCTGGCATAGTCAGTAAAGCTGAAACGTGAATGCAATTTAATGGGGGTGGAATGTATATTAACCTGTGTGTGTGTGTGTGTGTATGTGTGTGTGTGTGTGTGTGTGTGTGTGTGTGTGTGACAGAGAGAGAGAGACAGAGAGAGAGAGAGAAATTGAACTATAGACTCTATTCAAGAAGGAACTATTGAAGATTTTTAAGCAAGAGGGTGATGCATTCAGAGCTATATACTGAAAGCTCACTCAGGCAGCTGGGTAGTGAATAATTGGGTTGGGAATTGTTTCCAAAGTACAGGCAAAGAGACAAGTTAAAACACTATACAGTGTAAAATACATAGCTAATGGGAAGCTGGCATGACACAGGGGGCTCATCCTGGTGCTCTGTGACAACCTAGAGGGATGGGATGGGGTGGCAAGTGGAAGAGAGGTTCAGGAGGGAGGAAACATGTGTATACCTATGGCTAATTCATGTTGATGTATGTACACAACATTGTAAAGCAATTATCCTCCAATTAAAAATAAATTAATTTTAAAAACCTCTATTACCAGTTTCCAGGTAAGAGAGGATGACAGCAGTAACAGTGTGTAAAGACGGAGGGAAGTGATGATGAGAGATCGGGTGATGTATATGAAGATGCCAAAATTTCCAGCTTGGGCGATTGGGTTGTGGTGCCACTCAAACCCAGGAGGAAAGATGCAATTTGTGGAAACATGAATTTCCTTTCTTTAAACTTTTTAATTTTATACTGGAGTGTTTGCGTGTGTGTGTGCTAAATCACGTCAGTCGCGTCTGACTCTTTGCAACCCTAAGGACTGTAGCCGCCAGGCTCCTCTGTCCATGGAGTTCTCCAGGCAAGAATACTGGAGTGGGCTGCCATGTGTTCCTCCAGGGGATCTTCCCGACTCAGGGATAGAACCCACGTCTTCTGTGGCTCCTGCACTGCCTGTGGATTCTTTACCGCTGAGCCACCAGGCAGGCCTATACTGGAATATAGTCGATTAACAACATTTTGATAGTTTCAGGTAGAAAGCAGAGGGACTTAGGCATATATACGCATGTATCCATTCTCCCCCAAACTTCCCTCCCATCCAGGCTGCCACATTAACTCTGTGCTATCTAGTAGGACCTTGTTGGTTTTCCACTTTAAATATGTTAATAGCAGTGTGTACCTGTCAATCTGAAAGTCTGTTCTCTGAGAAAACATGAATTTCTTTTGGAATTATATTCCCTGGGGCTTGCATGAACCAAGTGACTAATTATGCCCTAGTTTTTTTTTTTTTCCCATCTCTGTTGGTATGACTGTGTCTGACTTCCCAAGGTCCCTTTGTCCATAAAAGGCACTACCTGCTCTGGCTTGATCTGAAGTCTCAAAGAAAAGACATGTGAAAGTGCTTTGTAAATGGCTTCACAAATGTAAATATTTATGTCTTCAAGGAAGTGCAAGATGTAAAAGGCAGAGTCATCAGCACATTTAGCTTATAAATGGGCCCAGTGCAGGGCTGCTTTGCATTGTGATTCAGTATCCAGCAGAGATTTCTCTGTGAAATTGCCAATATCACTGCTTGTTCGCCTGACCAAGATGGCTTAATTCCTATGAGACTAAAATGTATTACTTTGCCCTGCAATAGTCCAATTCAAGGAACATCACACGTTTTTATTTTTCTAAACCTTATTAAATTGCTTTTCCATTCCTACTTGCTAGGGTGGCCAAAACATCTATCTTCAGTCAGAATTGAGAGTCGCATTGGATTACATAAAATTCTATTTTTCATTAGTGAAATGAGTAGGGTTCAGGGTATGTAGGTAGACTAGGAAATATTGCATAGGAAGCCCCCATCCCTTTCCTTGCATGAACAGGGTAAACTAGTCGTCATAGGTTTAGGTAAATGCCTGACACCTATTAATTCAGGCCCAGGTCTTTGAGATCCATTGCCCATAGAGCTGAGAAGAAAAGCCTGAAGTACCCACACCCAAGGCATACCCATGACAGCTCAGCAGCTTCATCATCCAGACCCTCAAACTGACCATTTATTTTTGGTTGCTTCTGGGTTCACAGTTTGGTGTGAAATAATCATACTTCTTATAAATGAGAAGAGTTGTAATGTCAACGGGGTGAGGAGGGCCAAGCTGGTGGAGGAAGCCCAAAAGTGAATCACTGGAGGTGGACACGGCTGATGGTTGAGTGTTCATGATGGAGCTGAGTTTACTAAAGACAAAGAGGAAGGAAATAAAGACTTTATCTGAAAAGAGGGCAGGATGGAGAAAAATAAGAATAAGAAAACATTTTGTGTTCATTGAAAATCTTTCTTATAATTGCAAATTGTGAAACTGTCAACTTAGGGACACTTCCCTTAGAATAAATATTTTTGATCAGAGTATTTTAAACGCTAACTTAACTCCTGGGAAGAGAGAAACCCTCTCCCCACTCTTAGAACAGTGTTTCTAGAGTTGGATACATGGACCTATGAGATGATGGTTGAAATTAAACATGGAAATATTCCCTGATAGCTCAGTTGGTAAAGAATCCACTGCAATGCAGGAGATCCTGGTTCAATTCCTGGGATGGGAAGATCCCCTGGAGAAGGGATAGGCTATCCACTCCAATATTCTTGGGCTTCCCTTGTGGCTCAGCTGGTAAAGAATCTGCCTGCAATGAAGAAGACCTGGATTTGATCCCTGGGTTGGGAAGATCTCCTGGAGAAGGGAAAGGCTACTCACTCCAGTATTCTGGCCTGGAGAATTCCATGGACTGTATACTTCACAGGGTCACAAAGAGTCAGACACAACTGAGTGACTTTCACTTTCACTTTCATTCTTCTGTATAAAAGTTGTATATTTATTTTGATTATCATAACTTGGTGACTCATGATAGTTTTTTATTTAAAGCAGTGACACTTAAAATTTTTTTTAATTTTATATTGGAGGTAATGGCAAGCCACTCCAGTATTCTTGCCTGGAGAATCCCATGAACAGAGGAGCCTGGCAGGCTATAGTCCATAGAGTCGCAAAGAGTCCGACATAACTGAGCAACTAAGCACGCACACCCACATAGTTGATTTACACTGTAATAGTTTCAAGTGTCAGAGAAAGCAATGGCACCCACTCCAGTACTCTTGCCTTGAAAATCCCATGGACAGAGGAGCCTGGTAGGCTGCAGTCCATGGGGTCATGAAGTGTCAGACACGACTGAGTGACTTCACTTTCACTTTTCACTTTCGTGCATTGGAGAAGGAAATGGCAACCCACTCCATTGTTCTTGCCTGGAAAATCCCAGGGACAGGGGAGCCTGGTGGGCTGCTGTCTATGGGGTCACACAGAGTCTGACACGACTGAAGCAACTTAGCAGCAGCAGCAGCAGTTTCAAGTGTGCAGCAAATTGATTTAGTTATACATATACATATATAGTCCATAGTGTTGCAAAGAGTCAGACACAACTGAGCGACTTCACTTCTTTCTTTTATACATATGGTGGTGTTAGTGGTAAAGAACCCACCTGCCAATGCAGGAGACATAAAAGAAGTGAGTTCTATCCCTGGGTCGGGAAGATACCCTAGACGAGGGCATGGCAACCCACTCTAGTATTCCTCCCCGGAGAATCCTATGGAACAGGAGCCTGGCAGGCCATAGTTCATAAGCAAAGAGTCAGACATGACTGAAACAAGAGCACGCAGGCATGCATGCATACATCCATTCTGTTTCAGATTCTTTCCCCATGTAGGTTATTACGGAATATTGAGTAGAGTTCCCTGTGCTAAATTGTAGCTATTTGTTTATTGTGTGGATCACAATAAACTGTGGAAAATTCTGAAAGAGATGGGAATACCAGACCACCTGACCTGCCTCTTGAGAAATCTGTATGCAGGCCAGGAAGCAGCAGGTAGAACTGGACATGGAACAACAGACTGGTTCCAAATAGGAAAAGGAATACATCATGGCTGTATATTGTCACCCTGCTTATTTAACTTCTATGCAGAGTACATCATGAGAAACACTGGGCTAGAAGAAGCACAAGCTGGAATCAAGATTGCTGGGAGAAATATCAATAACCTCAGATATGCAGATGACACCACCCCTATGGCAGAAAGTGAAGAGGAACTAAAAAGCCTCTTGATGAGAGTAAAAGAGGAGAGTGAAAAAGTTGGCTTAAAGCTCAACATTCAGAAAACAAAGATCATGGCATCTGGTCCCATCACTTCATGGGAAATAGATGGAGAAACAGTGGAAACAGTGTCAGACTTTATTTTTTTGGGCTCCAAAATCACTGCAGATGGTGACTGCAGCCATGAAATTCATTAAAAGACGCTTACTCCTTGGAAGAAAAGTTATGAGCAACCTAGACAGCATATTCAAAAGCAGAGACATTACTTTGCTGACTAAGGTCCGTCTAGTCAAGGCTATGGTTTTTCCTGTGGTCATGTATGGATGTGAGAGTTGGACTGTGAAGAAGGCTGAGCGCCAAAGAATTAATGCTTTTGAAGTGTGGTGTTGGAGAAGACTCCTGAGAGTCCCTTGGACTGCAAGGAGATCCAACCAGTCCATTCTGAAGGAGATCAGCCCTGGGATTTCTTTGGAGGGAATGATGCTAAAGCTGAAGCTCCAGTACTTTGGCCACCTCATGTGAGGAGTTGACTCATTGGAAAAGACTCTGATGCTGGGAGGGATTGGGGGCAGGAGGAGAAGGGGACGACAGAGGATGAGATGGCTGGATGGCATCACTGACTCGATGGACCTGAGTCTGAGTGCACTCCAGGAGTTGGTGATGGACAGGGAGGCCTGGCGTGCTGCGATTCATGGGGTCACAAAGAGTCAGACACGACTGAGTGACTGAACTGACTGACTGAACTGACTGTTGACTATTTTACATAGTATGTATACATTAATTCTAAACTCATAATTTATCCCCCCCCCCCACCTTTTGACACTTTCTTTTCAAATAAATTTAAGGAAGAAAAGTGAACTGATTTACAGAAAAAATATAAGTATTTATTAAAATAAACAGGTGATAGTATGGGAAAAATAGAAAGTAGTACTAGAATGACCAAAGTTTGGGAAACGTCAAAAGTTGTGCTACATTTGGGTGGGGAAGCAGGAAGGAAGTAGCTTACACTGTTTGTGATGACCACAGATAATTTCTCACCAGGTTACTTCATTGCATCGGCTTTTGTCTCCTGAAGATTGTTGTCGAAAAATGCAAATACTCTGAGAGCACCATATTATAACATATAAGAAGCACATTCCTTATTTACTTATTTTTTGGATGCTTACTTGGCTTGTGGGAAATCAGTTCCCTAACTGGGGATTGAACCCAGGCCAGCCATGGCAGTGAAAGCACTGGATCCTTACGGCTGGACGGCCAGGGAACTCTATAAGCATATTTCTTAATGCTCCGCTTTTACACTCTGGCCAGGACAAATCTGGAGGGAGAAAGGCTGGGCTGCAGCAGGGATGGCGTGGAGCAGACTCCAAGGCAGTTTACCAGCTTCACAATTTTGTCCAACTCTTGAGCAGAGAGAGTCCTTGGATACGGCATTTACCTTGAGCAGTGGCTGACAAGTAGACTGAATTCAAATAACATGAGGTTTAATTTCAAAGTGATGATGACCACCCCTTGAGGGTAGACTTGAGGCATTGTGACATTTTTTTTTATATGTAGATCCTGCAGGCTCTAGAAGAGTGCTTGGCACACACTACATAGATGCTTAATAAATAATGGCTAAATGAAAGAGTGAATGGCTGTGAAAAATGCACAACAGTTTATATTCATACCTGTGAATGAGTAGAAAAATGGGTAGAAAGGTTTGCAATGATACAGACCTGAGTTCACATCCCAGTTCTGTCCTTTTCTTGCTGTGTGTCCTTGGGTAAATTACTTAACCTCTCTGAATCTCATCTACCAGATGGAGCTAATCAGTGATACACTGGCAAATGTTTCACAACTGGCTCTCCAAGAAGAAGAAAAGTTCTGCTTTGTAGTGCTTGCTGATTTCTGGGACATAAATATTCCCATCAAGCGAACAAATGTTAAACAGCTAGCTTGCAAAATCCCCGCAAGTCTAAAAATCAACTCATAAGTGACAGGACACAGTCCACCATTGGAGGCTGCCTCATACGGGTGTCGATCATTTTTGGAGCACATGCTACCTGGTAGCCCATGCTTAGATTATTTAGTTCTCATAACAGTGCTATGAGGTAGAAACTATTGTCCCTATTTTAGGGGTAAAGAATACTGTTGGAGTAATTAAGGGATCTGTGTATGGACACACAGCCTGTATCCTCTCTACTAGACTGTCCTTCTGTTTAGTGAATTGAATCCAAAAAGGACAAGTACCACAAGGCACATAACAGATGCTTAATTAATGTTACTTTCCCTTCCTTCTTTACCATTTCTATGAAAACTATATCGGTAGACATCCCTGGAAAGGTCTGGTCATAGAACAATCCCAGAAATATTTTTTAAAAAGGTATTTTTGAGAATATATACTAGATATTGGGGAAGGGAAAAAAAGGACAACAGAAAAAATTGTAAAGATACAATAAAAAGCAGGTATAGTTTCAAGTACTTCAGGCATCACATTGTTGTCTAATGACCCATTTAACATCCTTCCTCGATGGTTCAGCAGATAAAGAATCTGCCTGCAACACAGGAGACACAGAAGACATGGGTTCAATCCCTGGGTCAGGAAAATCCCCTGGAGAAGGGAAATGGCAAACCACTCCAGTGTTCTTACCTAGAAAATCCTGTGGACAGAGGAGCCTGCACCCTACAGTCCATAGGGTCGCAAAGGACTGGACACGGCTGAGTGACTGAACATGCACGACCCATTTAACGAGACAAGGGTTTTAAACATGAATGCTTCCTCCCTAGGAGGGCACGGGCTACCCTCACTAACTTCTTGCCCAGGAAGAGGGCTTTGTAATAATTTACCAGCTAAATGAGAGCCTCTTCCTTCCTTGCTGTTGGTGCACCAGGCAATGTGAAATTCACAGGTGTTTCTAAGAGTTTGATACACAGCTATCATTAAATATTTGGATCTAAGTGGATGCATGATTATACATTTTCTGCCAGAAGAGTATGAACATTTTTCCTCCTATGGAAAACTATGACCATAACTTGGGTTGGAGGAAACTTGGTTGGGAGGATTTAGCTAAAGGGATTGGGTCTCCTACCTACTGGTCGTTCCCTTCCCACCTTCTCCTACCTGACAAAGTTGTCTCCATGAGATGCTGGAAACGCCAGGGACTTGCTTGCTTGAAGGGAAGATGGCCATGTAATGTACTCAGTTCTGACCAATGAGACTTGAGGGGAAATGTGTGAAGCAGCTTTTAGGAACAATTTTCTTTGGTAAGAAAGTTGGAAGCAAGCATGAATAAATTCCATATCTCCTTATTTGCTTTTTGACCTTGTCATCTGAGGGTGACAGATTTGGAATCTAACTAGGTGGATAGCCTGGAAATATCTGCCTCCTTATTTCTTGTTAAGCAAGATAAAGAAACATCCTTATTGTTTAAAGCCTTTTGTCATGTATTCTCTACTTTGCAGCCCAAAGCATCCTATACCAATTAAATGGATTATCAAGTTTACCCACTAGAATTTTAGTGTTAGAACCCATGATCACCAAAATCCTGTGCATAAGAAAGCTTTCTGCTGCAATTAATTCTAAGTCCTGACTCCAGCAGCTTCATATAGGGAAGTTTATCACTTCATGTGGCAGCAAGCACAGAGTCAGGACAGGCTTTAGGTGGCAGGCATGCCCCAGCTTTACTTCTCTGACACTCTCCCTGGTGGCTTTGGTCCTCAAACCAGCTGACTGCCAAGTTCCAGGCACCATAGCCCAACAAGACAGTGCCTGTTTGAAGAGGAAGACTTGTCCATTCCTGTGTCTTTTCAGAGCAGTGAGGATAGTTTCTCTGTCAATAATGGTTCATTTTCCATCCTTTCCTAAGTCATTCTCTGGCAATGGGAACATAAGATCTCCATGGGCTACATCTGGGTGGCATGAATTTAGAGGAACCCATGCCAAAGATCAAGTGTCACTTCTCTTTCCTCTGCTTGGAGATCTTTCATGGATCCTGGGGAGCTTGTTTTCTACCTAGAATCTCTGCAAGTCCTAATTGATCTTTTTTTTTTTTCCTTTCTCTTCTAACTTAGTTTTGAGCTTTAGCTTACTCAGATTGCTCCTAACTGACAAGTGGTTTCTCTTAAAAAAAAAATGGATCCTTTCTGTTTCTGGGTCCTGAATCTATGCCTGCAAATGGTAAAATGGGTATAGTCAAAAAAAAAATTGGATACCAATTTTGGATCCAAAGGAAAAAACCTCAAGTACAAACTACTGTTTTCATGGATAAAAATGTTTTACCTTGATTTGTTCTTCTGAAACTGGTCAGGAACCTGTGGTCCTTGTCCGCCAGGCCCATATCCTCTGCCTGTCTTTTGTCTGTGGAAACCTTTACCCAATGAATAAATTTAATCAGAGAAGTGAGAGAATGCAGAAATAAAGGAAAACAGTCAGAGGAGACCGGATAATAACAGTTTAGTCGTTAAGCAGAGTCAAGGACCTTTAGTTCCCTCTCGAGGGCTATAGATAATATTCTGAGCCATGTCCTGTGAGCTGTCTTATAGATACTGAAACTCATCACGTGGAGACGTTAACTGCTCGATGACCAGGTTGTAATCATGACATAAGCTGCCACAACTTCGAGAACTGGCTTCAAAGAAATGGAAACAAACTGACCCTGGAATTGAAGATTAACACTACCTAAAACAACTAAGATGACACTGGTCAGACCACCGATGACCAATGCGAAGATGCCTGTCAGAGCTAACTGTGCTGTTTCTGCGTGGAGTGCCCTCCCTCTGTCTATAGAAGCTCTTATCCCCTGATGGCTGGGGTTGAGGTGAATGGCAGTTGGCCTTTTAGATACACCGTCCCCCCTACCCTGGCTGGTAGCCGGCATCCAAAATAAAGCAAACTTTCTTTTCCACCCACCTGACCTCTTTATTGGCTTTTGAGCAGCAAGCAGGCAGTCCCTGCTTTCTATAACACTTCTTAAGCATATTTTTATACTTACCAAGAAAATAGGCACCATGCCTTTAAGAGGAGCTGTCTGTCAGATTTCGTAAGTGATATAAAGTTACTTAAGAAATAAGAAGAATTAGATGTGAAGTGACTTTTATCTGGGGAAAACTTCAAGATTGAATTTGGAGGCAAGAGTGAGTAGAGAAGAGAAACTTGTGTTTTGAGTGAACCATTTCCTCACTGGATGAAAGCCCTGCTGTTTCCATTACCCCTCACGTCTCCTTCACCTGTGTTCACAGGTGCAGCGATTAACCACCAAAGACTTATTTTGTGCCTGATTTCTACTGCTTTTAACCAGAGGATCCTCTGGGTGAATTGGGGGCTAGCACTAGCTGTTTCTGTTGTCGTTGTAAGACTACCCTGTATCCCATTCCTCCCTTCCCCCATCGTAAAGGACCCAGGGTCCACCCCGCCCCATACAGCCTATGTTATTGGGGGACCCCCATGCCTGTCCCCCCAGCTCTGGGGTCGGGGTAAGTCAATTAGGAGTCTGCAGTCATTGGCTCCAAGGAAGCCTGTGACAGACATGGCCTAGTCAGGAGAAAGCCAGGATTATTTTGCTTGGAATGTTATGGCAGACACAATCTCTCTCCCTCTGTGGATATGGAGTTGGGTGTTGCTTGCACTCTGCAAGGCAAAGAGAGATTGAAAACAAAACAAAACAAAGCAAAAACAGATGGAAAGAAACCCAACCAAGACAGGCTGGAGGCCTGACCTGGCTCTGGACCTTGCAGTGACCGGGGTCAAGAAATCTTTTTATTGTTGATTGAGTTTTCCATTAGCAGCCACCCAAAGGGCCACAGGGACAGAATGGCTGATGCCATGGGCTGAGGGAGAAGCTGCTTTCAAGACATTCTAGTAAGTAGGCCTATGTGTTTCATAAGTCTAGGTTCCTCAAGGCAAATAAGTGTATTGCCCAAGAAAGGGAGGAAAATGAATCCTTTGTGTTGGAGGGTTGAAAAGAGAATTAGCCTGATTTCAAGCCTACAGCCACTGGCCTGGGAGATAAAAATGGTTTAGGAATTCTTCAGAGGCGGAGCCCACACCCATTCAGAGGCAGCCAAGGTGTGGGGGGTCTCCGAGGGGACCAGCTGAGCAGGCTCCTAAAAGGACCAGGCAATTAGGGCGTCTGGGGCTGGGGTGAGCCTGGCAGAATGGCCATGGAGGAGCCTGTTGCCTAATCAGGGGGCTTGTCTGTGTCCCGATTCAGCACGAAGGGCAAAGGGTAGAGGATCAGTGATCTTCAGTCACGCTGTTTGTTAAAATGCAGATTCCCAGGACACTCACCAAAGCCACTGAATCAGAATCCCTGGGAGCACAGCCTGAAAACAGGCATTTCCAAAGGTATCCCAGCTGATTTGGGGATGAGCACCATTTGAGAAGGACTTCTCAGGTGGCTCGGTGGGTAAAGAATCCGCCTGCGATGCTGGAGATGCGGGTTCAATTCCTGGGTCAGGAAGATGCCCTGGAGGAGGGCATGGCAACCCACTCCAGCATTCTTGCCTGGGAAATCCCACGGACAGAGGAGGCTGGTGGGCTACAGTCCGTGGGGTCACAAAGAGTCGGACACGACTGAAGCAACTGAACACATACCCTTTGAGAACCCACCTTAGAGTGTGCAGAGGGTTAAGCTGAGGAAGCAGCCCAGTTGTCACCAGCCAGCCAGGAGAATGGCTGAAAGCAGGTGGCAGGAAGCCCAGAGTCAGGGTTCTAGCTGACCAGCAATAGAATGCCATCAGTTACTATTTGGGTCAGGTCCTGGGAGAGGAGAGGTCTTAAAATCCCTTAGAGTTAATTATCTACACATCTCAGACGCTTGTCCTGACTGGATCCCCCTGCCAGCTTTGAGTGTGGAGACGCGGGTGATGGGCATACTGGCATTGAGCCTGTCAGAGCTCCCTGACTGGTGTCAGGGTTACATGGTCCCCGTGACGGACTTCACTGCAGACTGGCTACAGCGTTGACGTCATGCAGCCTCTTCTGCTGCTGTTTTAAAAGTACACATAGGGCGGTTTGGCAGTGCAAAGATTTTTACTGCCACTGTTTACAAAGGAAGAGAGAAGCATGGAGTTATTAGATTTGTCTAAAGTCAAGCAACAGGGAGTCTAAGGGGGAATGGGAACCAGAGTGGTGTCTACCTGTGACCTGATGAGCCCTCAAGGTCAGTAGAGGTCACAGCCTAGGCAGCAGATCCCCACGTGGGGCAGCCGCTCCCTCTATCATTATTTGAGTCCTGAGTGTTCTTCAGTTAAACAAGCAACACAAATACAAACAACAGGGAAAACTTTTTAGCAGGCACCATTAAGAAGAATGCAGGGCTGGAATCAAGAGAATGGAGTTCTGCTCCCAGCTGCAATCCGTCAGCATTTCATGATCCTTTCTGAGCCTCTTCTTTCATCAGCAGAGTAAATAGCAGGAATTCATGGCAAAATTATCATCTAGGACTTCTAATGGTAGGTGTTTCCTTGTCAATTTAAGCCTTTCTAATAGACTCCAGTGGTTATGTATGGATGTGAGAGTTGGAGTGTGAAGAAAGCTGAGCGCCGAAGAATTGATGCTTTTGAACTGTGGTGTTGGAGAAGACTCTTGAGAGTCCCTTGGACTGCAAGGAGATCCAACCAGTCCATCCTAAAGGAGATCAGTCCTGGGTGTTCATTGGAAGGACTGATGTTGAAGCTAAAACTCCAGTACTTTGGCCATCTGATGCGAAGAGCTGACTCATTGGAAAAGACCCTGATGCTGGGAGAGATTGAGGGCAGGAGGAGAAGGGGATGACAGAGGATGAGATGGTTGGATGGCATCACTGACTCAATGGACATGGGTTTGGGTGGACTCCGGGACTTGGTGATGGACAGGGAGGCCTGGCGTGCTGCGGTTCATGGGGTCGCAAAGAGTTGGACACGATTGAGTGACTGAACTGAACTGAATAGAGTAACTTAGAAGAATGCTCTGTGTACATTTTGTTCTGGTGGTTTTTAGATTTTTCAGCTTCAGTTAATCTCCTTTGGACCATACTTCTCATATTCATCAGCACAGTGAAATTAAAGGCTTCATTCACCATTTACAGGCTTGTTTTCACTTGCTACATGAAATCAGTTGCTAAACACTTGATCCCATGAAGGGATTAGCTAATAGACCCCTTCTCTTCATGTTGCATAATTTTAGAGACCTCCCAAGGGAATGAAAATGCATAGTTTATTAGGATTCGAATTTTATTGCTGAAATTCTTCATTAATTGAGAGGAAAGAGATACAAACAGGGATCAAGTTTACCGCCAAATAATTTTGTGTTTCCATTTGATTGGATTCAGTAGTTTAAAAAAAGAAGCCTCCTACTTAAAAATATTCCCTCAGTGTAAATATTTATGTGTGTATATTTGCTTAAACCTCGATCTTTTTCCATTACATGAGATAGTTTTCATTCTTGGTATGTAATTTTGTTAAACAACCTATCGTCCTCAAAACTAACCACTCTAATAATTTCCTTGGGGATTAGTAGTTTTTCCTTTGCAACAAGTATGTAAAATATTTATTGATTCAGAGTCACATCAAATTTACTTTCTTGGCCAATAACTGTGCTATTTTGGGTATCAATCAGTGCCTAAAGACACTACCTCTACAATAAACTGATTTGTGAAGTTGTTGAATTCCTGTGGGAATGAATTCCATTTGGTCATATTAAACTTATTATTACCATCAGTTCAGTTTAGTCGCTCAGTCGTGTCCGACTCTTTGCGACCCCATGAATCGCAGCACTCCAGGCCTCCCTGTCCATCACCAACTCCCAGAGTTCACTCAGACTCATGTCCATCGAGTCCGTGACGCCATCCAGCCATCTCATCCTCTGTAACTACTGATATATAATAATACTTGAACAAAATTTTTATTGAGATATAGTTGATGTGTAATATTATATGTTTCAGGCATACAACATAGTGATTCACAATTTTTAAAAGTTATACTCCATTTATATTTATTGTAAAATATTGGTTATCCTTCCTAAGCTGTACAATGCATCCTTGGTAGTTTTGGGGTCGCACAGAGTTGGACACGACTGAAGCGATTTAGCAGCAGCAGCAGCAGCAGCCTTTTTGCCTCTAATCCCTTGTGCCTATCTTGCCCCTCTTCTCTCTCCCCACTGGTAATCACTAATCTCTATATCTGTGAGTCTGCTTCTCTGTTATATTCACTAGTTTGTTTTATTTTTTAGGTTCCACATATAAGTGGTATGTCTTTCTCTGATTCATTTCACTAAGCATAATGCCTTCCAAGTCCATCCATGTTATTGCAAATAGCAAAAGTTCATTCTTTTTTATGGCTGATTAGTGTGTGTGCATATATATATGCTAATATATATATGTGTGTGTATATATATATATATATACATACACAAATACATATGTACACCATATCTTCTTAATCCATTCATCTGTTGTTGGATACTCTCTGGAGATTAGCTTTTAATCTTCATCTTAGCTGTTCTATTTTTTAGGACTAGTATAATCTGAGGTACAGAATGGGCTTCCCAGGTGGCACTAGTGGTAAAGAACCCACCTGCCAAGGCAGAAGTCCTAAGACAAGTGGGTTCAATCCCTGAGTTGAGAAGATTCCCTGGAGAAGGGAATGGCAACCCACCCCAGGATTCTTGCCTGGAGAATCCCATGGACAGAGCAGCCTGGTGGGCTACAGTCCACGGGTCGCAAAAGAGTTGGACACGACTGAATAAGATATAGCACGAGGTACAGTGCAACCATGGTTTCTAGGCAGCTGCATTTAAAACATTTAACTCTTCTCCTCTTCTTGGTTAAAGAATAATTTTTCATTTTCCCAGAATGAGATACTCCTAGTCAAGTCATACACGATCCGCCCTCAGGCTGAGGTAAACCAGAAGGGGACCAAGGGCCCATTTCCTTTATAGTCATGTGCTTGGAGAATCCTGGGAAATTCTCGATAAGAAGTGGGTTCTGTCACCTGCAGCTCATAAACCCTCCAGAGTTGCTCCTAACTTCTCTATGGCTACTTGTATTAAGACAGTTGCAGCCCCTGAAGGGAGGAAGAATGAGGGTGGGTTCCTCCCGTGGCTCAGCTTCCCAGAGCATGTGCAAGTGAGGGGCAGGGCAGGGCCCCCCTCCCCTTTCTCTCTGCCGCAGGAATCCTCAAACTCTAGGGGGCATCAGAACCACTCGAATTACCCACAGCGCCTGATAAATGGCTAATTTTTCAGTCCCCATTGCCAGAGTTTCTGATTCAACAGAACTTTGAGGATGAGGAACCTGCCGTTTAACCCACAGGGCAACAAGATTTTTATGTATTAGTTAGATGTATAGGTGGACAGAGAAGCAGACAGTTAATATTTGAAATATCCTAGAGGAATGCCTATTCCGGGAGTAGAGAATTCACAGAGACTGTCATTTAAGGCCCACGTCTGTGCATGTGTGTGTGAGGGTGTTGGGTGGGCTTACTAAACACAGCTTCAATTATCTTTATCGCCCATTGCAGAGGATTTGTTAATTAGCACAATTCACATTAGAAATATTTATTTCATGGTGTGATGAGAGGGGTTAAAAATGTATAGATAGGCTGAGAAACACAGAGCCTTCCCTTGCATGAACAGGGTACTGATTGTCATAGTTTTAGGCAAACCCATGTGTGTGTGTGTGTGCGTGTGCGCACACACATGTGTGTGCCCAGTCATGTCTGATTCTTTGTGACCCCATGGACTGAGGCCCGCCAGGGTCCTGTGCTCATAGAATACTGGAGCTGGTTGCCATTTCCTTTTCCAGGGGATCTTCCAGGGATCTTTACCAGCCGGGCCACCAGGGACCCCAAATAAACCCATAACACCTATTAGTTCAGACCCAGGTCTTCGAGATCCATTGCCCATAGAGCTGAGAAGAAGACCAGCCTAAGCTACCCATACCCAAGACAGCTCAGCCATTCTTATCATCTGGACCCCAAAACTGAGGATTTATTTTTGATTGCTGTTGGGTTCACAGTTTGCTGTGGAATAATCATGTTTCTTTTAAATGAGGAGAGTTATACTATAACAGTGCAGGGAGGGCAAAGATGGCAGAGGGAGCCCAGAAGTGAATCACTGGAGGTGGACACTGCTGAGGAGGGCGGAGGGTTGAGTGTTCATGATAGAGCTGAGTTTACTAAAGAGAAAGAGGAAGGAAATAAAGACTTTATCTGAAAAGAGGCCAAAATGGAGAAAAATGGGAATAAGAAAGTATTTGGGGTTAATTAAAATGAACTCAGAAACTTTCTTATAACTCTTCCTTGCAAATTGTGAAAAGATCAACATGGGGCAATCACCCTTAGAATAGCATTTCTGATTAGGGTATTTTAAATGCTAATTGCCTGCTTCTGTGTATATTAAACCTAATGGACACACTTATATCTTGCTGAAATGCATGTTAAAATGCATTAGTTTCTGATGCCCCAGTTGGATGCCTCATAAGAGAGACAAAACAGTGATTTTGAGTGGGAAAGGAAGGCCCGTAGGCCTGTATATGTATATGTGTGTGAGGGTAAGTGTAATTAACACAAATTATAAAGTGAAAGAGGAGAGTGAAAAAGTTGGCTTTAAAGCTCAACATTCAGAAAATGAAGATCATGGCATCCAGTCCCATCACTTCATGGCAAATAGATGGAGAAACAGTGGAAACAGTGTCAGACTTTATTTTGGGGGGCTCCAAAATCACTGCAGATAGTGGCTGCAGCCATGAAATTAAAAGACGCTTGCTCCTTGGAAGGAAAGTTATGACCAACCTAGATAGCATATTCAAAAGCAGAGACATTACTTTGCCAACAAAGGTCCATCTAGTCAAGACTATGGTTTTTCCAGTGGTCATGTATGGATGTGAGAGTTTGACTGTGAAGAAAGCTGAGCGCCGAAGAATTGATGCCTTTGAACTGTGGTGTTGGAGAAGACTCTTGAGAGTCCCTTGGACTGCAAGGAGATCCAACCAGTCCATACTAAAGGAGATCAGTCCTGGGTGTATATTGGAAGGACTGATGTTGAAGCTGAAACTCCAATCCTTTGGCCACCTGAGGCAAAAAGCTGACCCATTTGGAAAGACCCTGATGCTGGGAAAGATTGAAGGCAGGAGGAGAAGGGGATGACAGAGGATGAGATGGTTGGATGGCATCACCGACTCAATGGCCATGAGTTTGAGTAAACTCTGCGAGTTGGTGATGGACAGGGAGGCCTGGCGTGCTGCAGTCCATGGGGTTGCAAAGAGTTGGACACGACTGAGCGACTGAACTGACTGACTGATATGCTTTGAGGATTCTCTCAAGCTTTTTGACCCTGTTTTGCTCTCTGTAGATAATGTCACTGCTACAGGAAATTCTCTAAGTTCCATGACTTTAAATCCCATCTATATTATATCTGCAGCCCTCATTCTTCCCCCAAAGTACAGAAATGAACATACAACTTCCCGGCAGACATGTCAAACCAACATGATCCTAGACTGTGTGCTGGTCTCCAGCACACCTGTTCCGTCTCATTGTTCTCTTCGGTAAATGGTGTTATCCTTTTTCCTAGTTTGTAAGGTTAGAATCATTCATGACTCTCTTTTTCTCATAATCTTTATCCAATTTATCAGCAAGTCATCAGTTAAATTATATCCTTGAAGTCAATGATTTCTCATTACTTTCACTCTGTCATTCTAAGCTGAGACAAAACACCATCCTCCCTTGCCATACTGATTACTACAACAGCTAAAGTCCTTGGGCTTTTCCCCCAGAGTCTGTGTAAAACACAGCAGCTAGAATTTCAATAATAAATATGATTGTTATTCTCCTACTCAAAGGCCTTCCCCCTCCCAGTGGTTTTCCATTGCACTTAAAATGACATCCAAAGTCTTTATCATGGTCTCAAGGTTTGTCATGATCTGAACCCCAGGTATTTCTCTGAACTTTTCTCCTTCTACTCTTTCTTCCTTGTGTATTCTGCTCTTCTTTGAACATGCCAAGCTCATTCTCACCCAGAGCCTTTGCAAAAGCTGTTGCTTCTATCTCACTAGATTTTACCCTAGATATCTACATGGCTTGCCCACCCTCTTCAAGTCTGTGCTCAAATATCATTTATCATCAGAAAGGCCTTCTGTAACCTCTGGCTCTAAAATAACATTATCCAGCTTTATTTTCTTTATGACATTATTGTTACTGACAATATATTTATCTGATTCTTTCTTTCTCTTTTCTTTCTATTTAACCTTCCTTACTACAAGGTATAGTGCTATGAGGACAGGCCTTATGTCTGTATTGTACATGATATATTTCTAGCACCTAAATTGTGCCTGATGTTTAGTAAGAACTCAATAAATATTTGTTGAATGAATAAACTTTCAAAGCCACCCTAAACAAATTGAGGTGATACTTTTTAAGCCATAAATCACAAAAGCCTTATAACTTTCAAAATATCCTGTGTACTTAAAATTTTGGGGGGAATAATTTTAGAGTTACAGAAAAGTTACAGTGATGGCATAGAGTATTTCCATAACTGCTTCACCATAATGTAATGTTTCCATATACACCTTCCCCTAATGCTAATGTCTTACATAACCCTGGTACACTTATCAAAGCTAAGAAACTAACACAGGTGCAATACTGTTAACTGAACCAACTCGATTCAGGTATCATACATTTTCCCACTATTGTCCCTTTTGCATTCTACCATGTGTTTCCTCTAATTTGTGTCAGTTTCCCATTCTTCCTTTGTTTGTCATGATCAGGATAGTTTTGAACAGCACTGGTCAGGTATTACGGAGAATGTACCACGTTCTTTTTGTTTGCCACAGAAGCCAGTGTAATAGGAAGTCACCAAAGGGGAACCCCAACACCCACTGAAAATTTTGCTCTAGCTTACTCCTTGAGGGTTCCTGTGGGAGCAGGAACTCATTCACATATGTAGGAGATTGTGGGGGCTAGGGAGACCAGGAGAACAGGGATTAAAGGCGAAGAAGCTTTTTTTTACAGTAGCTCCCAGCAGATTTTCCATCAGGTCCCTTTTGTCATGTGACATGGCCACAGAAATGGAATCACCATGACTAGCTTAGTTTAATGCAGATCCACTCTGGATCTAGACCATCCTTGACTCATGTTGCTAGAAGGGGGAGAAGCCAGCAAAGATGAAGGAGGAAGTTGAGGAGCATCAGGGATTGGGATGGAGCAAGGAATGGGTTTGGTAGACGACAAACTTTCTGTTACAGAGTCAATTTATATATTCTGTGTACCCATAAGGCTCAGATAGGTTATGGCCTCCTAGGAAAAGAACATGTCACAAGCGTGGTGCTTATCAACAGATGGCTGGTGTGAACAAACTATGGTAGAAATCATACAAGGAAACACTACCCAGTACATGGAACATCATGGATGAATTGCAAAGGCGTTATGCCAACCAAAAGAAGCCTGACAGACAAATGTGTACTGAATGCTTTCAATATGACATTCCAGAGAATGCAGAACCGTAGGGACAGAAAACATCAGTGGCTGCCCAGTGAAGGTGGAGGGAGGTGATTGGATGCAAAGGGGTATGAGGGAACTTTTGGAGGCTCATGAGAATGTTCTGCAGATTAAAGAGAAAATGGTTATGGGGTCTTGGGTGATGGCATGAAAAGGGGCAAAAGAACATTGTAGAGCATTTTGGGCATAGGGTACAGTTCTGTTGTCTCGAGAAATAATCATCTACCTAGACTCTGGTTTGGGCAAATGGTGCAAATTTCATTTCTGTGTTCTTTGGAACATCAATTAGGAGTTGGCAAACACAAGACTGCAGAGGGCTGAGAATACCCTATGAGCTGAGCTCTGGTTCTTAAATATTTGTAAAAGATCTTAATTAAAATACAGTTCTATTAAGGAGAAAGCTTTGCCAAGTCTTACAGAGGGGGTTTCACAGAGGGTTTTACAGAGGATGGTATGTGATCATTTGAGGGGGATGGGGCTAACTGCTTGCGTGTGCATGCATGCTAAGTCACTTCAGTTGTGTCTGACTCTTTGCGACCCTATAGACAACACCCTGCCAGGCTCCTCTGTCCATGGGATTCTCCAGGCAAGTGGGTTGCCATGCCCTCCTCCAGGGGATCTTCCCAACCCAGGGATCGAACCCACTTCTCTTATGTCTCCTGCGTTGGCAGGTGGGTTCTTTACTGCTAGTACCACCTGGGAAGCCCAACTGTTAGTAACTGATGGATTTTGCCTCAATAAAGGATCTTTCTAATTGAATTACAACACTACATTTACCAAGGTCCTAACCAGATGTACCTGTAACTGGTTATCAAAAACTGTGGGGATCCCAGAATCTAGCAGCAGGGGGACAGAGTAGAGGTGAGGGACAGATATTTTTGGCTGAGGTGACCAGTGCAATATTTCAGATCACATCACACAAACAGCTGCCTGTTCTGTGATGATTCTGGCCACAAGATCCTAGATGGAAGTGCCTGAAATCATGCCTAGGAGGTGATCTGATGAAGAAGCGTGGTCCAAAGAACTGATGTGAAGAGAATCCCATGGTTTGTTTGGGGCTGGTGTAGGTTTTCAAAAACTTGTTATTGTTGATGTAAATTTTCTCCTCTGTGCATTGGTTGTATATATACATATCCTGACATCTTGATTATTAATTACTGGGACTTTGTAAATATACGTTTCAATCTGACATAACGTTACTTCTGAGTTTCAAAACATTACCATTCCAGCCCCATGATATAAACACATTTCCAGAAACACGACTTTCACAACCACAGATCAAGTACTAAACTGTAATTGTAATGGAAAGAGAAAAAAAAATCCCCTTCATATCACAATTAGCTTGCTTGCCAGAGACCCCTCCTGAGAAGGAGATTATGCTATTAGTAGTAACAGAAATGCTGGGCATTCTATGAACGAAGTGACTCACAGGTTGTGGGTTGGTCACAAGTTGTTGGAGGAGGTCACAGTGAGGATGTGACCTCTGGTTCACCTGTGAGCTGAACCTGGGCGATCAGAGGCTCCTCCCCATCTCCCCATCCTTGGAATGAACATCCTGCCCACATTATCACAGTGTTCCAAGAACTGTCACCTTGACAGAGTAAGGAATCATTGAAGCCATCTGGATGGTATACATGACTAAGCCCAGGTAAGACCTCTGGGTAAGATTTCAAGATTCTGGCAGGGTATAGAAATCTACTTGCCTTACAGCCACCCAAGACAAGCCTCTCATGTAAATTCCCTTGGTTCTGACAACTGCCACCTGCCAATCTGGAATGCTGCTGCTGCTAAGTTGCTTCAGTCGTGTTCGACTCTGCGCGACAGCAGAGACGGCAGCCCACCAGGCTCCCCCGTCCGTGGGATTCTCCAGGCAAGAACACTGGAGTGGGTTGCCATTTCCTTCTCCAATGCATGAAAGTGAAAAGTGAAAGTGAAGTCGCTCTGTTGAGTCCGACTCCTAGCGACCCCATGGACTGCAGCCTACCAGGCTCCTCCATCCGTGGGATTTTCCAGGCAAGAGTATTGGAGAGGGGTGCCATTGCCTTCTCCGGCCAATCTGGAAGAGTCTGCCTTGTTCTTCAGTCTCTCCCTGTCCTCTAGGGTCGGTTTTCAAACCAACACAGATGTTTGTTCAATGGCAGAACCCCAGGTCCCATCACTAGAAATTTCTACTCGGCAGGTGTGAGGAGGTACGCCAGAATCTTTACTGCTCAGCTGTAGTACCTCAGGTGATATGGATGCTGTGGCCTTCGAGAAAGACCCTTTGGAGAAAGACCTCTTTTTAAAATATCTAACCAGGAAATTTATTTTCTTTCAGGGTTTAACGGGGGGTAAAATTTAATTCAGAATTTTTTTTCCTTTTATTGCCAAAGTGCAAAGAAAATCTTCGAAGTGTTTAGTATCTTACAATTTATTTTTTTTGTTTTTTGATGGTTTATTTTTTTAAATATAAATTTATTTATTTTAATAGGAGGTTAATTACTTTACAATATTGTATTGGTTTTGTAATACATCAAACAAATCCATTACATTACTTTCAGTAAGGCCCACAACTACATAGAGGGAGAGGGTGGGATGATTTGGGAGAATGGCATTGAAACATGTATACTATCATGTAAGAATCGAATCGCCAGTCTATGTCCGATGCAGGATACAGCATGCTTGGGGCTGGTGCACGGGGATGACCCAGAGGGATGTTGTGGGGAGAGAGGTGGGAGGGGAGTTCATGTTTGGGATCGCATGTACACCCGTGGTGGATTCATGTCAATGTATGGCAAAACCAATACAGTATTATAAAGTAAAATAAAGTAAAAATAAAAAGTTAAAAAAAAACCAAAAAACTGAAGATTATGATCCAAAAGAAAACAGCTCTTAATTCTCAGACAAGAAGACTACACTAAAGAGGCGGGGAAAAGATGAGCACTTGAGGAAAAGCAGCATCACCTGTCAAGTGTCACAAAATCACAGTCCACGGAAATAGGCCACGTGGTATCAGACTCATTATCCTCCCAAATCCACTGCCATAAACACGTGCACCAAATGCACTGATTGCGTTGTTCTCCTACCTTCGCCTGCCAATGCAGTTGAGACTAAATTGTCATCTCATTTTCATGCTTCTGTGCAATTTATCACCCTGATTGAGGGCTATGCCACAGTCAATTCTATTACATACTTTCCAGCAACTCCTTACTTGTTAATAAAATAATCAAAGGATTCAGGATTTTATCTATACATATATTTTACTTTATACTTGAGTTTGGGGAAAGACCATTATGTGCCGTATGCCCTTAAGAAATTATTGTTGAGTGAGTGAACGAAATGTTGAGCTGAATCACATTATTGTATATATTCCCAAAGTAGCAAATCAAATTATATTTTCAGTACAGTGAACAGTGAGTTGATTCTTAAAGAAAACTCATGGTGAACATTTTTGAAAAGAGATGATTCTGGGTGGGGGGGCAGGGAGTGGGAGTGGAATGTATCTTTTTTGAAAATCTTTTGTTTTGCAATCATTTTGAATTACAAAAAGTTGCAAAAACAGTTCAAACAGCTCCCCTACACCCTTAGAGTTGTAAACATTTCTGAACCATCTGAGGGTAAGTGCAGTTGTGATGTCCACTTTACTCCCTCGTAATTCAGAGTGTGTTTTCTAAAAACAAGAAAACTCTTCTAAATAAATGCAGTACAACCTCAACATCAGGAAAATAACATCGATCCAATTTAATTCAACAGAATTCATTGAAGTTTTGCTGTTAATATCATTTACAGGTCTTGGATGCCATTCAAGACTCTTGCATTTAGTTGTCCCTTTAGTTTCCTTCAATCTTAAACAGTCTTTAAAGATTATACATTATATCAGGAGACAACACAGGTTGATTTTTCCCATTACTGTTTTTTGTGTAAACTTTTGCCAGTTGATTAAGATGCTATCTCCCAAGTATTATAGCTATAATGTTAATAAGTATTTCATGTGTTAATTAATAATGAATATATATTAATGATAATTAATGAATTTTTAGGAACATGCTTTGAGATTATAAATATTGTCTTGCTTATCAAAAGTTTATCCACTATTTCTAGTATCCATTGATGATTCTGGCCTGAATCAATTATGATGATGATGATTGCAAAGTGGTGATTTTTTAATACTGTCTTTCCTTCTTCTTCTGTTAATTGTTTTCCACTGGTGGAACTTCCTTTCTTTCTTTCTATTGGCATGGACGCACTGATTCCTATTTTGCACAAAGGTAGCAACCTGTTCCTGTCATTGTTTATTTTGGTGCTTAAATGGTCCTGGATTTGGCCAGCGGGAACCCTTTCAAGCTGCTCCTATATTCTTTCATTTATTATTATTATTTTTTACAGTAGGATCTTTCTGGTTATCTATTTTAACTATAGCAGGGTGTACATGCTCAATCTCAAACTCCCAATCTATCCCTCCCCCCTCATTTCACCCGCCCCCCTATTCTTTTGACATATCTTCCTAACTCTTTATGAAGGAAATGGCAACCCACTCCAGTATTCTTGCTGGGAGAACCCCATGGACAATGGAGTTTAGCTGGCTACAGTCTATGGGGTCGCAGAGAGTCAGACATGACTTAGAGGCTGAATAGCATAGCTCTTTAAGTAACTTATTTTATTGCTTAATAAAGTATTCCAGTTTCATTCCCTACACATGGAGCCATAGTTCCTCTTGGTGGAGAATGGTATTTAGAAAAGTCTGAGTTCTAGGCGTGTTCACTGTAGTAGGGGTGCTATTGCTGTCTCAGCGGACAGAGCTAGGAAATATATATATGTTCAGTTGTTCAGTCCTGTCCGACTCTTTGCGATCCCGTGCGAACCTGGCGAAAACACTAGAGTGGGTTACCATTTCCTACACCAGGGAATCTTCCTGACCCAGGGATTGAAACCGCCCCCCACCCCGCCCGACTTCTTGTGTCTCGTGCATTGCAGGCGGATTCTTTACCCACCGAGGAAGCTCCTGATAACATCGATATTGCACACCGACCCCATGGTTACCGTGCAGAACAATCTTGTTTTATTTCCACCTGCAGCTTCCTGAATCCTTAACTAAGCATAAAATTTCAAAGCTCCCACATCAAAGAAGGCCCTCAGTTACCCTTTCTCATTTTCTGTTTCCAGCGTTTTCCTTCTTTCTCCAAGATCATCTGCAGACTTTTCTTAAAAGTTCTTTCGTGGCGTACTCGAGAAGAAGACTCATAAAACGCTCCAAACGCAGCCTGTGATGTAAATGGTGAATCAATAAAAATGACGAGGTGAGTAAAACACTATCCCTGACGATCGCGGCGGCCCATTTTAATTTAGAGGGCGCCAGCTACACGTCAACGAGGGATTCAAAAGCTACCGGGCAAATCGCTCCGGACCAGGAATCCCTAAGAGAATCCTGGCGCCACCGAAGTTTCCAGTGGTGGCCAGCTCTCGAAATTGCAGGAAGGAGCCTCCGTCTTTCTGAGCCGCTTCGCCAGTGTTCTCGCCGGCGCTTGTGTCAGAAATTTCTAGTTTTCTTCCCCCCCTCCTTCCTCGGGCATATCTCCGTCTGGACCTTCCGCAGCGCTCGGAACAGGTGAGCCGGGCGGCGGCGCGCTGGGGACGCGCCCAGGTGCCTCGGCCCCGCCCCGCGCCTGTCGGGGCCCAGGTGCCGGCGCCCAGGTGCGCGCGGTGCGGGCTGCAGCTCCGCCCGATACCCGACAGCGGGCGCCGCTGCAGCAGCTCCGGAGCGGCGGAGCTGAGCGCCTTCGCGACTTGGGGCAGCTCCTGCGCTCGGCCCTGCTCGGCAGCGAGAGCTCCGCCCGGGCGCCGGGTTCCCGGAGCTGCCGGAGCGGGCGGGCGCCGAGGGGGCGGACCGAGCTCCGCGGACCTCGCCGGCCTGGAGCGAGAGAGGCGGGCGATCCGGGAGCGCCCGGGAGCGCGGGGAGCGGGGCCAGCCCCCTGCGCGCTGGAGACACCCGAGCGCCCCGTGCCTTGCTTGGCACGATGCGACCCGCCGCGTCTCTGCGCCGGCCCGGGGCTTCGCTTTCTGCTCGCTGAGCCCCGGCGCTCGCCACCGCGGAAATTCGGAAAGACCGGCGAGACGTGGGAGAGCCGCGCGGAGAAGCACCCAGACGGACCCAGACGTCCCCTCTGCCCCCAAGAGGCTGCCGACCCCTCGATCCCTGGGCTCCTCTAGCTTTACCATGAACCTGGCGCACGCTTGGCGTTAGGAGAAATTTCTGAAGCCGGAAGGGGAGTCAAGGAAATTCTTTGGTTGCTAAGGTAATTGTAGTTGTGACAAAAAAGGGGCAAGACACAAACGGGGGAGAAAGATGTTTTCCAACGCGATGCCCTCCACCCCTCCGGTTCCTGTGTGTTGATTTCATTTCATCTCCCTGGTGTGGATGCTTGTCCATTTCAGATACGTGACAGGTGCTGGTGTGTGTGTGTGTGTGTGTGTGTGTGTGTGTGTGCAGTTTGGGACTGTAGAGGCACGAGCTTACATAAGTGGTTAGGCAAGCTGGCGTGTGGAGTTGTGTGGGGTGGGTGCAGGTCTGCACAGAAATCCTGTTCCTGGCTTTCTGGGTGTGAGGCACTCACCGGCCGGGGCGAGCTTGCAGAGGGTACGTGCTTTTAGGGACTTCCAGTCTACTGATTCCGCGATCTCAGGTGGGGCAGCTTTACCTCAAAAGCAGCCGTTCATTAACTTTTTCTCTGGATAAGCGCGCCCATTTGTGGGTTGGAAGAAAAGAAAGCGGGCGGCGAGGTGTGGAGGAGGGATGGGTGGTGAGGTTCGGCTGGTTTGGGGACTGCGGCAGGAGGGGCCGCGTGGATAATTTGCTCCGTGAGGATGGCAACTCGGGTTGCGTGACGGGACCGTGTTTACAGTCACTGCCAGGCTGCGTAAGAAGTGGCCCAGCGAGACAGGAAAGGACAGTGACCCAGAACATTTAATTTTGTTCAGAATGGAAGCTGCTGAATTTTATTATTATTATTATTATTATTTAATTTGATGTAATAGGAACGTTGTTTCTTTGTCTCTTGTTGAGAGGAGTGGCAAATTGAAGATATTTTGGGTCTTGTTCTTGGCCTGAAATTGTTCCCTCAGCATTTATCAATGCTCAGCAGCTGGATCTGCAGGTAGTTTCTGATCAATACGTTTTAGCAGTCCCAGAGTAAAACTGCAAAAATAAGCACTCCTAGGTAAAACCTAACATTGGACCTTTTTCTTAGCAGAGGGTGGTGAGAGATGGAAGAAAAAGAACTGGGCTTATAAGTGTCGGGATGGAGGGATGGAGTTAGAGACTGAGATACAAGTTTGTGTGTGTTGTCAAAAAAAAAAGAAAAAAAAAAAAAAAGCTAGCCTGAAAGGAAACTGTCAGATTTGACTTAATAGGTAAGGCTTTTCTAGATCACTTTTCACAGGCAGATAAGTAATTATATGGAGTTGGCACTGGGGAGGTTGGTGGGAAACTTTCTCTGAGCGGTACAGTCATTATAGTCTTGCTTCTTCTTTATTAATTTGTTGTTTTTGCAATGGGTGGGACTACCCTGTGAGAGAAAGCACGCAGAGGACTGAGGGAAATCGGAGATTCTTCAGAGGGTCCTTGTAAGTAAAGGCTCACGTGCTGAACAGCGAAAACCAAGATGGTGAATCTGTTTTGCGTTCTCCAATATGAAGCAGAAATGTTATGTAGATATGGTGATCTTATGTACTGTAAATGTTGGCATATTACTACATATATGTATATATAGCCTAAATAATTTGTCCTTTCCTGAAAGTGTAAGTTCCAGAAATGTCAGCTGTGGTGAGGTATTTGGATGAACTAGGTAGCCACTGGTGTTTCCTTTTCCATAATAATTACATTTGTTCTTAACTTCACTTTCCCGTCTCCTTTAAGAAACTTTAATTAACATGCACTGAATTTATATTGCTGAGAGTTTCAGTGAAACAGTGCTAGGTCGTCTTCGAGCAACAAATTTGTCTTATCAAGTGAAACTTTACAACAATGCTCTTGTGGCAGAAATGTCTCTTTAAATGAGACAGTCATTATTTTGTTAATTTATTATTTATGGAATGAGATAGCCAACGTAGTTCTTTTTTTTTCTTTTAACTGAGCAAACATTTCTTAAGAAAGGAAAAAAAAAAAGGATATTTTGGGCAATGAAATTTGCCAGTAATTTTGAATGTCTTATTGTCCACAAGGACAGAATTTTATGTGACAGTAGGATCATTCTCTTTCTTATTTCTCTGGTATTCTACCATGCATTTAATCCCCAGAACTCCTAAGACTTTGCCAGGAATTGCCAGACCTTCTGTGTTGTGCCAGGGGTTAAACATCAGGGAGATATGAGTAAGGAGCTATGTGGCACCTCAACATTTTTTCAAAAGAGATTCTCTCAGAGATCTCAGTACTGGGATTAGTTTTTCCTTTAGCTGTACAGTCAGCTTGTCTTAATTCATAGTGCTTTGAACCTAGGGAAGCATTTAACCTCTTCATTTTCAGTGCCAGCTGGAAGGAATATATTTACAGAATTTCATCTTCATTGTAACATATGGCATGATATAAATAATTACTACACACACACTATCCTGCTGTATGGAAAGAAATAGAATTATAAAATAAACCTTCATGTTGAGTGATATGGATGTAACATTTAAAAAAAAAAGTTTTACTTTTTTCTTGATTACAAAAGAAATAACCATTGGGAAAAATTCCAGAAAATACACACCCAAAAAAGATCATTTGTAATTCTCCCACAGAAGGTGAACCACTGTTGACATTTCTGCATACTGTTATGTTCCTGTAGGCTATATTCTGATCACATTCTGATCACATTATTCCTTGAATTTTTACCGTTCTTCCTATTCTCCCACCCCCATTTTTAAATTGTAAATGAAACTTGGATGTGTGTTAGAGGTTTGGAAAATTACTGCTAGTTTGTTAGATGGCTTTGATAGATCAGGTTTTAATTTTTGTTATTGTCTTTATTTTAAAAAGGAGGAAATTGGCTTCCCTGGTGGCTCAGATGGTAAAAGCATCTACCTACAATGCGGGAGGCCCGGGTTCGATCCCTGGGTGGGGAAGATCCCTGGAGAAGGAAACGGCAACCCACTCTAGGATTCTTGCCTGGAAAACCCCATAGACGGAGGAGCCTGATAGGCTACAGTCCATGTGGTCACAAAGAGTCGGACACGACTAAGAGACTTCACTTTTTTTAAAACAGAGTAGTTTCTCTTTTTTCTGTCATCTTTGAAAACCAAGGTTTGCATTTTGGATTGGCAATACTCCCTCTGAGATTTAGGGTTTAAAGTATCAGAAAAGAAATAAAGCATTGGCCATGCAGAGTGGGGGTAAGGTTGGTGGTGGGAGACCTGAGTTCTGGTTTCAAGTCCTCCACCAACTCCTTATGTGACTTTTGGCCTCTGGGCCTGTTTCCTTAGAGGACAAATGACACTTTCAGATTTAGCTCAGTAAGCTAACGGCATGTTTGTCAGTTTGACGTTTGATGAGGGTGATCCTTGTTTGAAGCAGGCTTTTTCAAATGCAGATGGCTAGGATCACCCCCTGAGTTTTGGACTTGGCCTGTCTGGGGTGAGGCCTGAGAATTTGCGTCTCTAACAGGATGATCTGCAGATGATGCTGATTCTGCTGGACCACCCTGAGAACCAGATGGTAAGCTCCTTGGGGGCAGAACACTGTTGCAGTTGTCTTTGCATCCATCTACCCCATGCCTAGGAATGTACCTGCCGGTAGGTGCCTAATAAGCATTGTTGAATTCTCTTATCAGTTTTCTCCTTGGGGAAACAACTTTCTGAAGCAGTCAAGATAAAAGAGCTCATCGCCCATCATTTGGAACCATTAAATCTGTAATAAGAGTAATAATAAGTCATGAAACCCAGTTCTTCCAAGTGCAGGGAGAGCAAAAACTGCTCACAAGTAGGCAATTAAAATGCACATTAAACCTAATGAGTTACATTAAATAACAACTCAGAGTACCTGCTTGAGAAACCACAAAGCTCCTCCAGAGCTTCATGGCTGTCTCCCTGAGACCTGTAAAATGCAATTCATTTTCTACCACATACAGATTCCAGTAAGGGGAAGGAAATTCACTATTAATTATCCCAAGTACCAAGGCAGTGGCTAAAGCAAGCCCTGGTCCAGACTCCACCCCTCAGCCGCCAAAAGGCAGACCTCCTCTCCTTAGCTCATCTTGACCAGTCTCCGACCACTTAGGTCTCCCTCTTATGACCGAGGAAACAAGAGAGAAGGGTGGTAAGTGCGTTTATTATCTAGGAGGTTCCAGCTGGCTGAAATATCCCAGTCAGAACTTGTTGACCTTCTTTGTGTGGCTACTTTGTAGGTAAAAAAAATGTATCCTTTTCTTCCACTTCCATGTTAGAAACAGGATGCAGAGGACACCCATTTTTAAGGATGGAAATAGAAAAATATGTCAATAGTGAAATACAGACAGAGCAGGCGTTTGTGAATGAGGCTTTTCAAGTGAGTTGTGGTGCAGACAGCTGTTCAAGCTTTTGAAATACTTTGGTAAAACCGTCAAAGGAAAAAAATCACTTTTGGCACATAGAACTCCCTTGTCCGCTACTATCTGCCCTACTCTGGAGGCTATTTTCTTGCACGGGGGTGGGGGTGGGGGGAGACGCACACTTCCAGGAGAGCATCCTGAGATGAGAGTGTCCTGTGTGAACCTGGACCGGTGGCGGCAGCTCTTGGAGGTCCCCAGGTGCCTGTGTTGCTCTTGATATAGGCCAGCCCTGAGCTCACACAGAGCTAGGATCCATAGCTCTTCAAGTAGCACAACAGGCTTTTCACACCCTGTTCATTGTGTCCTCGTCTGTAAAATAAAAATAAAGAATATACCCCTTGAATATGTGTGGCTGTGATGAGAAAAATAGGATCCTGGGCAGAGGAGGCCCAGTAGCTGGAGAAGATGGGCCCTGTTACGTCATGGTTGTTGTTTTCTGATAATTTTGATAATGAGTTATTCACAACCCTGGTTGTTACCTGGGCGAAATCTGAAACCAGCCCCCAGACACGGAGGACACGGAGATGGAAGAAAAGAGGGAAACGCAGCAGATTGGTAGGCGGCAAATGTAATAAGCAAGGGAACTTACATAAGAGGCTTGTCTTAGACACTGCAAGAGGGGTAGCTCCTTGTACCCACCCGCCAGTACCCTACAAAAGTATGTTTTTTTTTCAGGCCTGTGTTTCTGTTTTGAGGCTCTAACTGGGATCAGTCACATCTTAAGTCCAGACGGTCTCAGCAACTTACTGTCTCGAGGCTATGGTCCTTGCAAATGGCTCCCTGGGAGAGGGTGGGCAGAGTGTACATTCCAGGCACAAGGAGGGGTGAGAAGCCTCTGAGTGCCCATTCAACTTTCAGGTCAACTGGAAGCCGCAGCCTCTACATGACCTCCTCCCACAAGAGTTTGGTGGGAAATTGGTATTTCAGGGCAATGGTTTCCAACTCTTTTCTGTTCCTGTGGACCCGCTGTATCAGCCGAGCATTGGAGGAACTTCTGAGTTCTTTGGAGCAGCAGTCCCCAACTTTTTTTGGCACCAGGGACCAGTTTCTTGGAAGACAATTTTTCCATAGACTGGAGGTAGGGAGATGGTTTGGGGATGATTCAAGCTTGTTACATTTATTGTGCACTTTTTCTATTATTATTAAATCCGTTCCACTGCAGATCATCAGGCATTAGATCCTGGAGGTTCCCTACCCCTGCCTCGGAGAATGCTGCTCTGTGATTCTGACCCTGGAGGATGTGGCCCAAACATTCAGGGGAAATGGTGGAGTGGAGGATGGCCTTCCCTGTGGCAGCCAAAGATTTCCTTGAGCCTAAAGGTCACTGGTCACCAGCAGGAAGAGAAATGAAACACAGGGGCTGCAGCTGCATTGACATTTCTTGTGCCAGACTATGACCCACAGCGGACGAGGCCCTGTGCTGTTTTCCTCTATTTCCTTGGTATCTCTCACAGCGCCTGTGGATGGTAGGGGTTTGGTAAATATTTGCTGAATTGACCTGCAGAGTGACAGCTCTGTAGGGGGGTGGGACGGTGAAAATGGAAGGCAGGATGGACTAATAGTAGTGCAGTGTAGACTGGACCCAGTGTGGGGGCATAGACCTTTTCAAGGGTGGGTGCATGGACCGGTTTGAGTGCAGGTGCTTGGGCAGTTACACAGAAGATGCAAGGTACAAGTGGTTATTCTTATTGCTTGCTTGGTTCTGCCTGGCTAGATTCACCTGAGAGCCACAATATAGTGAGGCCCTCCAACCTAGTTTGCAATTGTACATCCACGTTTGTCTCTCCCACTGGTTTTATCTTGCCCCACTGCAAGGCAAGACACAGGATATGCTTGAGAGAAATTGGATTCCTAAGCCCAAAGTTGCCCAGCCTACAAAGCTGTGGAGCTGTCGTATGGCAGGGGACTGACCTTATAACTGTCAGTACATTAAAGATGGGGACTACCGAGGATGAGATGGTTGGATGGCATCACCAACTCAGTGGAGATGAGTTTGAGTAAACTCTGGGAGTTGGTGATGGACAGGGAGGCCTGGCGTGCTGTGGTCCATGGGGTTGCAAAGAGTCAGACACGACTGAGTGACTGAACTGAACATGTAAAGCTATTGGAGAGCAAAGTTTTTAATAAGAATTAGGTGGTATCACTCCCATTTTGCAGATGAAGAAACTGAAGTTGAAGAAGTGGTTCAGTCACTTGCCCTTGGTCAGATAGTTATTGAGTTATTAAAACCAAGATTTAAATCCAGATCTTTCCTGACCCAAAATCCCGAGTCTTGCGGGATATCACTAGATCAGGGATAAACAGAGACCCTTCCCTTGAGATCAGTTCAGTTCTTTTGAAGAGAAATAGAAATGAATAGAAAATACACAATAAAAGATGTTAATTGATGGTTTAGGAGCATAATGCATGGAATTTTATGTCAGATTATGTAGTAAGTAGATGATGAAGCCATAAATACCGTTTAGTTCAGAGAGAACACTGTATAATCAGACCTGGAAGAGAGGTTTCTGGAGAGAGGCAAAAATGTCATAGGTGAACAGAGGGGATAACAGCAAGCTTTTCAGGTATGAGGTATTAATAATTAAACCAATTGTTAAGCCAATTATTGTTTGCTTTCGGAGTAAGAGCTAATATTGTAAAATCTTCATCATCATGTCCTCCCAGACCATCGTAGCCAAAATAAAACTCCTGCTTCCATGGAGTGCTCTTTATTGCCTTATCTTCAGCTTTATCACCATGACATTGCACTATATGTTTTTCATTTGTATATTGTCTGTGTCCATCCACTAAAATGTCCACTCCCTGAGAGAAGGAACTCTGTGTTATTCCCTCTTGTTGCTTCACCGTTTATCAGATTCTGGTTTATAGTAATTGCTTGAGAGCTGATTGTAGAATGAATGAAGGGAGGAAAAAGCCTTAGAAAATGGGTTGCAAACTCAAACACAGAGCCAGTTAGGTAAAGCAGATGAATGAAACAAGTGGGGTTTCTTTCACAGCGTTAGCTTAAGTTGCATTTTTTTCCCCATCCAAATCGTGCTTTGTGTGTAAAACATGTAGAAAGTTTTTCCTCCCAGAAATAAATGTACTTATCCTCAGTTTTCTTGAAACTGGGAGCCCTCTGCCACATTTTTGAACGAGAGATGGAAGCCAGAAAACAATTTCACTTTTTTAAAAGCCTAACAGCCATCCATGTATAATGATGAATGGCACCTGGTGCTAGACCGCAGGGTCGAGAAGCATTAGGGCAGGTGAGGACTGCGTTAAAGCAAAGGGTGTGTGTTGCTTAGAAAGCTGTTGCCATCCATTTGTTCATCCAGTTTTAATTCCAATTAGAAAAATATTATAGGGATCTACACTGCCCAATCCAAATAGAACACTTGTTTGAGCTGGCAATTGTTTTTCTTTATTCTTCTGCTTATGACCTCTGTAGAAGAAAGACAACAACTTAAATATCCTATATATCTTTCCCTGAAGCCACTATGTAAGTGTTACAGTATTTAGATTCCAAACCGAACAGGAAGCTGCCATTATATTATTTTGCTGACCATACATCCTAAAACAAAGACTGATTCAGCAGCTGGTCAAAATAGAAAGGATGCAGTCACAAAGAATACATTTATTGATTATATTTGAGTTTTTTTGTTTTTTGTTTTTTTTTTTAAGGGAAGGCACTTTAACTTTCAGAATGGCAGGTAGTTAAGGGGCTTGACTGCTGGTGACATTAGACAAAACCACTTAATGCTACTGATCTGTGTTCTCTGCAAGTGCAGAACAGGGCTGAGAAATTATGATTGCTTTGAGGGCATTCCTGAAAGGGAGAGTATTCCTGGAAATCTGAGGTTTAGTCAATTCTTAGTTGGGGGGTGGGGGAGGATACAGGTCCCTATCCTAAGTCACTCTTGGTCTAAGGTCTCCGGTGTTCTCTGCTCCTTGTCCTGCTTGTTCATCATGTCAGTGGTCCCACTACTGAAGGCCCTTTTGTAGATGATGATTAATCAGATGTGGCTCTGGTGTTTAGGAAGTTTAAATTCTGTTGAGGGGGAAAAAGATGGATTAACAGGATGTGGTAAGACAGGCATGCATACATGGAATGGGGGAGGGAGACTTCACTGAAGAGGCTGAGTGGATGAGTTGGGTGTTGGAGGACCAACTCAGGTTGGGGCCCTGCAGAGATGGGGCAGGGGACACAGATGGCCAAAGTGTGCTTCAGGCAGTTCAGTGTAAGTAAAAGATTAGAGGTGACATTGTGTGCAAAGGATTTTTAATCCCTCTCTATTGAGTCAGGTACTTTCAGTCTGGGTAGATGAGCTTAGAACTTAAGGGGAAACAGGGAAGCGTAATTTAGGTTGTAAGGAAAATTGTTGACTATTTATGTTTATTGCAGGTAAAATGAGAAGGTAGACTGAGTGATCTTTTCCTCACCTCATGTTGGTAATGGAGGATATGTCACAATGAATTTCTAGTTACTTCCCACTGTTATCAAGGAGTTTGCTCCCCTGCAGTGAAACGAGAGAAAGTGGGTTTGCTTTATTACAGTCAATGCACAGCTTCCACGCAAATGGGCATTTCTACCCACTGTGCCAGGCTCACTGTCCAAATGTTCAATGCCTTTTTGACTTTCAGACTGAGACAGTGACCACTGACTCCCGGATCATCCTGTGGCTCAAGGGGAAAGTGGACACATCTTGGGATAAACTTAATTTAACTTGCTTGGCATGACCAGTTAGGAAGTTCTCAGATGTCTCACCCTAACACATAGGGTATTTAGCTTTATGCCAAAGCATATGCTGTCAATTCTAGGTTTTCCTTTCTTTGGCTTCCTTTAGCTTTCAAAAGCTTCTCTGCAAAAACCACTTACCCAGCCTGCCATCTGCCATACTCCCCCACTTAAAAAAATCCATTTCTAATCCCCAGTTTCTTGTATTTCCTAATTATCTTTAACAGGAATGAGTAGTTGACCATCAGAAGTGTATTTGGAAGTAGTTTTTTTTTTTAAGTTGAACTTTGCTTATTGAGAATTCTTGGTTGAGGGAAGTTTCCTGTGGTTGAAATTATTCATATGGTTGGTTATGCATGGATAAATAGTGACTGACAAGAAGTGAAAACTGGGGCCAGTCTATTGAAGGAATTGAATGCCACATATATATAATAAAGGTAATATTGATAATAGTGATAATGATGATTCAGAGTTCTCTTGGATGTAGACAAAAAAACAACTGCACTGAAACAAAATTCAAACCAACTGAAGGAATTAATCTGACTAGTAAATCTTGGAATTCAGGCATGGCTGGATCCAGGGACTTAAATGATTCCATTAGCACCTCTTACTGACACCTCATCATCTTGGTATCCTCCTTCTGTGCCACAAAAAGAAGATAGTCATTAATCTCCTTCCCTTCATAGGGCTTCAGACTAATCCCTCATGGGGAAGGGGCCTTCTTTCTTCCAGTGTTCTTATCTCACCCCTCAGAGAAGGATCCTGATTGGTCCTGATTAGATTCACGTCTGTCTTGGTCCAGTCAGTGTGTCCTGTGGTATGGCATACTTTGCTGAGGACAGTTCACAAGCCCACTTTTCTCTGTCAGAAGAAGTAAACTTTATATATATATATATATATTTATACACACACACACACACACACATATATATATATATATATATGTGATCACCAATCTAGAGCCAGACATCTTGGAATGTGAAGTCAAGTGGGCCTTAGAAAGCATCACTATGAACAAAGCTAGTGGAGGTGATGGAATTCCAGTTGAGCTGTTTCAAATCCTGAAAGATGATGCTGTGAAAGTGCTGCACTCAATATGCCAGCAAGTTTGGAAAACTCAGCAGTGGCCACAGGACTGGAAAAGGTCAGTTTTCATTCCAATCCCAAAGAAAGGCAATGCCAAAGAATGCTTAAACTACCGCACAATTGCACTAATCTCACATGCTAGTAAAGTAATGCTCAAAATTCTCCAAGCCAGACTTCAGCAATACGTGAACCATGAACTCCCTGATGTTCAAGCTGGTTTTAGAAAAGGCAGAGGAACCAGAGATCAAATTGCCAACATCTGCTGGATCATGGAAAAAGCAAGAGAGTTCCAGAAAAACATCTATTTCTGCTTTATTGACTATGCCAAAGCCTTTGACTGTGTGGACCACAATAAACTGTGGAAAATTCTGAAAGAGATGGGAATACCAGATCACCTAACCTGCCTCTTGAGAAATCTGTATGCAGGTCAGGAAGCAACAGTTAGAACTGGACATGGAACAACCGACTGGTTCCAAATAGGAAAAGGAGTATGTCAAGGCTGTATATTGTCACCCTGCTTATTTAACTTATATGCAGAGTACATCATGAGAAATGCTGGACTGGAAGAAACACAAGCTGGAATCAAGATTGCCGTGAGAAATATCAATAACCTCAGATATGCGGATGACACCACCCTAATGGCAGAAAGTGAAGAGAAGCTAAAAAGCCTCTTGATGAAAGTGAAAGAGGAGAGTGAAAAAGTTGGCTTAAAGCTCAACATTCAGAAAACAAAGATCATGGCATCTGGTCCCATCATTTCATGGGAAATAGATGGGGAAACAGTAGAAACAGTGTCAGACTTTATTTTTTGGGGCTCCAAAATGACTGCAGATGGTGACTGCAGCCATGAAATTAAAAGACGCTTACTCCTTGGAAGAAAAGTTATGACCAACCTAGATAGTATATTTAAGAGCAAAGACATTACTTTGCCGACTAAGGTCTGCCTAGTCAAGGCTATGGTTTTTCCTGTGGTTATGTATGGATGTGAGAGTTGGACTGTGAAGAAGGCTGAGTGCGGAAGAATTGATGAGTTTGAACTGTGATGTTGGAGAAGACTCTTGAGTGTCCCTTGGACTGCAAGGAGATCCAACCAGTCCATTCTGAAGGAGATCAACCCTGGGATTTCTTTGGAAGGAATGATGCTAAAGCTGAAGCTCCAGTACTTTGAGCACCTCATGTGAAGAGTTGACTCATTGGAAAAGACTCTGATGCTGGGAGAGATTGGGGGCAGAAGGAGAAGGGGATGACCCAGGATGAGATGGCTGGATGGCTGGATGTGAGTCTGAGTGAACTCTGGGAGATGGTGATGGACAGGGAGGCCTGGCGTGCTGTGATTCATGGGGTCGCAAAGAGTCGGACACGACTGAGCGACTGAACTGAACTGATATATATATACATACATATATATATATATATGTATATATATATCTGGGCAAAAAATACAGTATCTCCCTCAAACTTCTAAACTGCCTGAAAGACTTTGGATATATTTGCTGGGGAGTAGTGGGCTTCCCTGAAAGCTCAGTTGGTAAAGAATCTGCCTGCAATGCAGGGGACCCCAGTTTGATTCCTGGGTCAGGAAGATCCACTGGGGAAGGGATAGGCTACCCACTCCAGTGTTCTTGGGCTTCCCTTGTGGCTCAGCTGGTAAAGAAACCGCCTGCAGTGTGGGAGACCTGGGTTCGATCCCTGGGTTGGGAAGATCCCCTGGAGAATTTGGGCTATACCCAACTCCCGTATTCTGGCCTGGAGAATTCCATGGACTGTATAGTCCATGGGGTGGCAAAAAATAGGACATGACTGGACGACTTTCACTTTCAGAAAGTTATTAAGAACAAGTGCAGAGTATTTCAACCACTCTTTTGAAGTTTGGAGATATTTTGTAAGAGTTCTTTCGGTAATGTGAAGCATTCCTTAAGTAGTGTGTTTCTAATCTTGCTTCACTTTTGTATCATTTCTCTAGTTCTGTGATTATTGCTCCTGGTCTATGCCTACACACAGAGTAACTGAGTATGTATATAGTGGTGACAGATACAGCCTCTAGCTGCTCCAGCATCCCTGCAACCATATCTCTGCAATTTCATCCCTTTTTGCATTGCTTTAGATGATGTGAGTGCTACCTTGAGAATCCGAGATGCTATATCCTTTTCCGAGAATATTTGCATTCTTCCTGGAAAAGTACACAACTCATTTCTCACTGAATTTTCAAAGAGTAAATACATCTATATTGTCACTCCCAGGTTAAGAGAGAGTGACTACCTCTTGCACCCTCCCAGTAGTACTACATATCCTCTTTCCCCAGTGGTGACTACTAACCTGATTTCTAACACCATATCTTTCTCATATTTGAAATACATGAAATATGTATGGAATTATATGTATATACTCTTTTTGTTTCTTCTTAGGCACAGTACTGTTTGAGAGATTCATCCATGATGTGGTATGTAGCAGTAGTTTATTTTTACTCCTGTATGGCAACCCACTCAGTTGCATTTCACAGTTTATTCTTCTGTTGATGTGTATTTGGGACATTTCCAGTTTAGGGTTACTGTGAATAATGCTGCTATAATTTTTTTGTATGTGTTTTTTGGCACACGTATGAATGGGTTTCTGTTTGTTGCACTCCTAAGACTGGATCTCTGGGACATATATTCAAATTTAGGAGGGCCCTACAAAGAGATTTTCTAAGTGGTTGTACCAGTTTATGCTTCCATCATCAGTTTATGAGTGTTTTGGTTTCTCCAGATACTTGTCAACACTTGGAATTGTCAAACTTTTTAATTGTAGCCATTATGGTGGGCGGGTAGTTGTGTCTCATTGTGGTCTCAGTTTACCTTGTTAGTGTTTTTTTTTTTTTGGTCACTTTTATTTAATCTTTTGTAGTCCTTCTTCAAGTTTATTGCCTATTTTTCATTTAGATTATCTTTTTTTTATCAATTTGGGTTTTTAAAACAAATTCTGGTTTGTTTTAAATGGTATCTTTTAAAAACGTCATTTTCTAATTATTTGTTGTGGGTATATAGAAATACAGTTTATTTTTATATATTGACCTTATATCCAGTGCCTTTGTTAACTTCACTTGTAAATCCTAGTAAGTCCGATCGGTAGATTATTATGACTTTTCCATATACATAATTAAATTACATGCAAAAAGTTTTTCCTCTGTTTTGCAGTCATTGTTGGCTTCCCAGGTGGCTCAGTGGTAAAGAATCTGCCTGCCGTGCAGCAGATGCAGGTTTAGTCCCCTGGGTGGGGAGATCCCCTGGAGAAGGAAATGGCAACCCACTCCAGTATTCTTGCTCGGGAAATCCCATGGACAGAGGAGCCTGGTGGGCTACAGTTCATCGAGTTGCAAAAGAGTTGGATATGACTGAGTGACGAAACAAACACAACTGCTGTCTTTGTGCCTTTTATTTCTTGTTCGTGTCTGTTGCATTGGCTGAGACCTCTAATATAATGGTGAATAGGAGTGGTCCTGGTGGGCATCCTTGTCTCATTCCTAATCTTGGTGGGAAAATTTTTGAAGAGTCACTGTATGTGTTTTTAATATATCCCTTATCAAATTAAGCACATTTCCTCACATTTAAATTCTGCTCAGAGTATTTTCATGAATGGATGTTGGACTTGACAAGATACATTACAGCAGTGTTGCAGAAATGTCCACTCCCTTCTAAACTTCCCTCTTCTCCCTCCATATGACCTCATTGCACTGGGAGCTCTCTTTCCAAAATTTTATCCAAATTTTCTAGTTGTTCTGGGGTGTGTGTGTGTGTGTTCCACTATAAGACAGACCTATAGTGTAGGATATGGTACATTCTAATTGTACTATTTTTGTCTTCCATCTACATATTATGAATAAAATCATACCCTTAGGAATCTATCTTCTTATTTCTTTGACCTATATTTCTCCTGCCTGATGAGCCTTATGAATAGATCTTTCTTTTGTCAAGTCTTGCTGTCTCCAGAAGGGGAAACGTCTGTACACTCCACATGTATGTACTGCAGAGTCATGAAAGGATGAATCCCTTATTTTTCAAAAAGAGAAATTTATTTAATTAATTAATTTTTGTCTGTGCTAGGTCTTTGTTGCTATGCTTGGGCTTTCTCTAGTTGTGGTACACAAGCTTCTCATTGGGGTGGCTTCTCTTGTGGACCACGGGCTCTATGGGGATAGAGCTTCTGTAGTTGCGGCGCCTGGGCTTAGTTGCTAGGTGGCGTAGGGAATCTTCCCAGACCAGGGATTGAACCCATGTTCCCTGCAATGGCAGGCAGACTCTTAACCACTGGACTATCAGCGAAGTCCTGGACCCCATATTTAACTGCCTAGTTTTAGAGTATAAAGGTACTGATTTTTACCTGTTCTAAAAATTAAAAGAAGAAAGAAAAAAACAAAATCCCAAGGAGTAAAACTGACATCCTCTAAAAAAAGAAGCCAATTGGAGTGCTTTTCTTCTTGGTCCCCTAGGAACATGTCATCCTTTTCATCTCTTAGTCATCCCCTTCTTGTGCATAGAAGCTGGCAGAGCTTCTCTGTCATCCCTGTTTCTCCTCCAGCCGTCACACTATCTTTCATGTGAAATGAGAGAATAATAAAATGTTCCTTATGCAGTCCCCAGAGTCAGTAGTATTAGTCAGTAGTATTCGACACTGCAGTCCTAAAATCTGTACTTACAAAATGTAAGTCCTCTTGGGCACCTGGACCTGAAGACTTGCATTTTCACACTGGCTCTGTTAACTGACCGGGAAAGTGACATTCAAGCGTAATTCTGTCTCCCAGGCCTTGCTTCCAGCCCCTGAAAAATGAAGTGATCAGGCTTGTTCAGGGAACAGAAAAAAATTTATGTGAAGGATCAAAGAGAAAATACTTTGGGCTCTGTGGGCCACATCAACTCTGCTGCAACTTCACAGCCCCGCCCTTATAGTAGGAAAGCAGCGAAGGCAATAAGTAAACAGATGGATGTTGGTAAAACTTTGTTTATGGCACAGAATGTTGATTTTATGCGGTTTTCCTGTGTCACAAAGTATTATTATTCTTTTAACTTTTTTCTACCATCTGAAAAGGTGAAAACCATTCTTAGCTCACAGATCATATGAAAACAGGCAGAAGGCTAGGTTTGTCCAAGAGCCCTAGTTGGCTGACCCTTGAACTAGTTGATTGTCTGGGGAGGGGGCTATTCCAGAGCTCTGATAGGTTAATAGGCCTGATAGGCTAGTCTTAAAAAAAGTTTGTTTTTTTTTTTTTTTTTCCTGGCCAAACTAAAAACCTCATGTGGAAGCTCTGGTTACCTCAGTTCCTATTACCTGGTGCATTGTGTTTGGCTTTCAACAAAAAGTCACAAGCCATGCTAAGAGGCAATGAAAAAACACAATCTAGAAAGTCTTACCCTCTTCTTGTAGGTCAATTAAGAATAATAAAATACAAGACTTTATTTCCCTTTATTTCTTCCCTGATGCTTGCTCTTTAATTTGGTAGATCCAAGTTTCTGACCAATAACATTTTCCTCTGCCTGAAGAACTTTTAGCATTTCTTGCCGGCAAGTCAGCTAGTGATGGATGAACTCACTCAGTATTTATTGTCTGAGAAAGTTTATTTTTCCTTTACTTCTGAAGGATCATTTCACTAGATGTAGACTTCCAAGTTGGTGTTTTTTCTCTCTCAGTGTTTTTAGAATTCAGTTGCACTCATGTTTGTGTGATTTCTGGTGAGAGGCCCCATGTACTTCTTATCCTTGTTTTTCCATAGCTAAGGTTTTTCTTCATGTTTCTCTCAAGATTTTTCCTGTCTTTCATCTTCTGCAGTGTGAATATGGTATGTCTCGGGGTACTGTCTTGTTTTAATGTACGCTGATTGGTCTCTTATCTTTCTGGCTCTGTGTTTTGTGTCTATCGTTAACTTTGGAAAATTCTGTCAATATCTCTTTAAATATGTCTTCTTTCTCTTTTTTTTCCTCCTGGTACTGCAGTTATACTTAGACCTTTTGAAATGTACCATAGATTTTGTGTATTCTGTTCTATTAAAATTCCCCCCCACACCTTTTTTTCCCCACTTTTGGGAGTTTCTATTGACCTCAGCCTCACTGAATCTTTCCCTGGCCATATAGAGTCCACACATGAGCCCACGGAAGGCATTCTTCATTTGTTGCAGTGTTTTTGACTTTTAGCATTTCCTTTTTAAGGATTTTTTGGAAGCATTTCTACCTCTCTGCTTTCATTCTCATCTATTTTTCTGTTAGAACCTTTAGCATATTTGATCATAGTGATTTTAAATTTCTTGTCTGATAATATCAACTTCTGTGTCATATCTGGTTTTCACAACTGCTTGTCTCTCTCGATTGTGTGTTTTCATTGCTTCAGCATGGATCATGATTTTTTTTTTGAAAGCCAATTATGATGAATCAGGTAATAGAAACTGAGGTAACCAGGCCTTCCAGTTTTATTTAATTTGGCCAGGAGTTGGGCTGTGCTTAATGTTTCTTGTAGTTGTAGCTGCTAGAAGCTTCAAATTCCCCTAGTCTTCTTGTTTTTGCTTTCTCTCTTGACGTAACATTTCCCTATGACTCAATGGACATGCGTTTGAACAAACTCCAGGAGATAGTGAAGGACAGGGAAGCCTAGCTTGCTGCAATTTATGGGGTCGCAAAGAGTTGGACACAACTTAGCAACTGAATAACAACAGCAATGTTGCTGTCTTACAGTTCAGAGAGTAAGTGCCTTGGAGGTCTTTGAGGTGTAATCTGCTGTTATCATATAGGAGCCTGTCGGCGTGGTGAGAGGGTGTAGCTGAGAAGCAATGTGCTGTCTATCACCTTCCAGTGAAGAGCAAAAGCAGAGCAACTTCCCTTTAGTAAATGCACCAGCGTTCCTATCGCAACGGAAAAAAGACCAAGAACTTGGTGGTTTAGGTGAGGCTGTCTCAAGATGAGAGACTTGCCTTCTTGTTGTTGTTTGTCACTAAGTCATGTCTGACTCTTTGTGACTCCATGGACTGCAGAACACCAGGCTTCCCTGTCCTTCACTGTCTCCTCCAAGACCTCCAAGACACTTACTCTTTGAAGTGTAAGACAACATTGCTGCTGTTATTCAGTTGCTAAGTCATGTCCAACTCTTTGCGACCCCATGAATCGCAGCAAGCTAGGCTTCCCTGTCCTTCACTATCTCCTATAGTTTGTTCAAACTCATGTCCATTGAGTCAGTGATGTCATCCAACCATCTTATCCTCTGTCATCCCCTTCTCCTCCTGCCTTCAATCTTTCCCAGCATCAAGGTCTTTTTCCAGTGAATCAGCTTGTCCCATCAGGTGGCCAGAGTATTGGAACTTCAGCTTCAGTATCAGTCCTTCCAATGAATATTCAGCATTGATTTCCTTTAGGCCTGACAGGTTTGATCTCCTTGCTGTCCAAGAGACTCTCAAGAGTCTCCTCCGGCACCACAGTCTGAAAGCATCAATTCTTCGGCTCTCAGCCTTCTTTAAGGTTCAACTCTCACATCCGTACGTGACTACTGGAGAAACCATAGCTTTGACTATATGGACCTTTGTTGGCAAAGTGCCTTGCCTTCTGCTGGTTTCCGTTTCTTCAGTGGATTTTGAACTGAGCCCATCAACTGAGACCATGTATGAAGCTTGAACAAGAAGTTATAGCCAATTCAGAAGGCAAGTTTGGCAGGAAAACCTTTTAGGTTTGGTGAGCAGAATTGATTGGCTTTCTTTTCCTTTTTGTTTTTCCTTCCTACCTCCCTCCCTTCCTTCTTTCCTTTCTTCTCATTGAAATTTTGTGCTCATGAATCTAAACTGCAGTTTGTCAGCCTGGTGGTGTGATTTTCTCCCCACCCTACAGTGTTCACCTGCTCAATGTGAGCTTGGATATTCAGATATTTTGTGTGGTGGAGAGTTGGGTTCCACCAGTGTTGGAGTTTTGTCAGCAAATATGACACAGAAAGGGGGACGTGAGGAAGTGGAGGCCATTTGTAAGAGAGTGATGATGAGTGATTGAAATATTGGAGCCAGGGAGAGAAGACTGTGAAGGCAGAGTGAGGAGCAGTAAGGGATAGTACCGAAGGTGTGGTTGGAATGGAATGTCTGAGGATGAGGAATGTTTGCTGGGAATGTAGAGTAGGTGATCTGGAAAGAGGGGCAGTGGGAGGAGGGTGCCCTCTCGGTTTGTACCGGGACTTGAAATGGTACAGTCACCAGTGATGGCAAGCTTCAGCGTGTGGCCATGTGAGATGGTCCCTGAGGAGGAGGAAGGAAAAGAGTTCAGATGAGGGAAGAGAAGGGCAGACAAACCAGCTCTGGCTCTAACATTAAAGTCGCTGAGTTGACCAAGGGATGGAGAAAACCTCTGGGACCTGCAAGCTGGAATCTTCAGGAAATGCAAAGGCTTAACAGGAGAGGATGGGTGGCCTCACGCCTTAACAATGGCATGGCTGATGGTCTGAGTGTTGCAAGAGAAGTTTGGGTGGAGTGACAGGAGGGAAATCATTGACGCAACAGTGGAGAACCAGGAGGATGCTTGCCTTCCTTCCTGGTCTTGAGATAGGTAAGGTGAGGACCGCTGCGTGCAGGGTAGGGGATGTCTTTGCAGGGAGCCAGATTGCCATGAGGGTCACAGAAGGTTCGAGTTCAGAGAGGAGGTGGAAGGACATAGGGGGTATACTGTTAACAGAAGAAAAGTTCAAAAGGCAGGAGGAGTCAGCAAAGAATTGGCAGAGTCTGCACTGTCCAGAGCTGTGTGGAGTTTGCAGCCCCTGGTAAGAGAGGATGCCCTGAACTCCAAGTACAGATTGCGTGGAGGCATGTCACATGGCCAAGCACATCCTGCTCTGTGAAGAACTTTCCACTTCTCCCTCCCAGCTTTTTAGGACTTGTGTTTAATATAAGCAATGCAAAAATATTTTTCTTTATAAGCAGCTTTGGTCGATGAGTTTGTTTAGGCTGTCAGGCAGCTGAGCAACTTAGGGAGGATTATATTTGTTTATATGCCTTCAGGTAGGGTTGATATGGGGACATCCGCTTCACTGATGTCATTAAGAAAGAACCACTAATTAGTTGAGAACCTGCTGTGTACCATTTGTATCATGTACCAGAAGTACCTGCTACTGAGCATGCTGTAATTTGGCTATGTGTGCTAAATACTGTATATTTAAGTATATACTGAAATTTTGTATATTTACAAAATTTTGTTTTCAATACTGTGTATCAGTGATTTCACTGGAGACCAAGCTGACTTGTTGGAGAAAGTCTGTGGGCCTTGAAGTCTGTGGGATTTGAATTCTAGATTCTTGACTGACAGGCTGTTTTACCTTTGGGCAAGTGGCCTATGTTCTTGAGCTTCAGTGTTCTCATCTGTAGTGTAAGAGTGGTAACATCCACGTGTTAGAGTTGCCACAAGGCATTGCCCAGGAGATTCTAATGAGCAGGCAATGTGGAGACCCAGTGGTACAGGTGATGAGTATTTGTTCCATTTCATGGAAGAGGAAACCAAGGCTCAACGAGGCTAAATAAGCATAGAAATACGTTGTTCATGGTTGCACGGCTCTTAAGAAGCGTGGCCAGGACTGAGAGCCAGTTCTTTGACTCTAGGATCCTAGCTTTATTCATCACAGTGAGTTTCTGGCAGAATTCAAGGGAGGTTAAAGAAGCCCCACCTTAGTTAGCATGGCTGCCCAGCGAGTCAGCAGCGCAGGATGGGAGTGATCAGGTGAAGAGAAGGCAGACTCCATGGGATCTAAGTCACTAGTTCCCAAACCTGACTGTGCTTCCAAATCACCGGGGGGACGTTTTCATTTATAAGTCTCCAGGGACATCCTTTGAGTTGTAGTGCTGGAGAAGACTCTATAGAGAGTCCCTTGGACTGCAAGAAGCTCAAACCAGTCAATCCTAAAGGAAATCAACCCTGAATATTCGTTGGAAGGACTGAAGCTGAAGCTCCAGTGTGTTGGGCACTTGATGCAAAGAGCTGACTCATTGGAAAAGACCCTGATGCTGGGAACGATTGAGGGCAAGAGGAGAAGTGGGCAGCAGAGATGAGATGGTTAGACAGCATCACCAACTCAGTAAAATCTGGGAGATGGTGAAGGACAAGGAAGCCTGGTGTGCTGCAGTCCGTGGGGTCAGAAAGAGTTGGACACAGTTTAGCGATGAACAACAACAAAGGAACTGTCTTAGGCCTACAGGATTAGAATTTCTGGAGCATGGGAACCAGGAACATGTATCTTTATCACCGCCCTCCCCCCGCCCCCTCCCACCCCCACAACCTGGTGATTCTGAGGCTGCTTATCTTGTTCAGGTCCTTGAATCAGCTCTTGGGAATCCTTAAGTTCTAACTGAAGTCCTAAAATGACTTCCTTAAAATGAAGTCCCAAGTGACTACAGCCTAGTAAAATCCTGGGTACCTGGCATGCCAGCAAGATTGACCCCTAAGGGTTGACTATAGCCTATAGCCTCTTGTTTTCAAATCTTTGGTGCATTACTTGAAGCAGACACTCGAGCCGTCATGGAGTAGCTGAACTCTGAGTATACAGGAGACATCAAGTTGGCGGACTCTGCAGTAACAGAAAGTGTTGTTTGTTCTTAAGCGCTGTTGCTCTTCCTTCTTCCCCCTTGAGGTTCCTGCCCACTCAGTCAGATTAGAGCTATATAAACAAGATTGTACTACCGAGCTAGCACACATCTTATAATTTTTTTTTTTTCCTAAAGTGCTCAACACTGCTGATGTCAGAAAACAAATCCATTGGATTTTAATGGGCCGAGGCAAACAATATGAATTGGATATAATATGGAGGAGAGGAAATAACATCAACAGAAGTTCTCATTTGGCGGCATAAATATTTAGACTGTATCACAAGCAGGGTTTGATTACCTCTCCAACAAGGTCTTTCCCTGAATAGGGCTTTGAGGGATGGGCATTTAGGGGTGGCGGGCATGATGTTTCAGGCTTGTTGCTGCTTGTGATGCTGGTTTTAGTGGTGCTTTGGTATAAATGGCAACCCACTCCAGCGTTCTTGCCTGGAGAATCCCAGGGACGGGGGAGCCTGGTGGGCTGCCGTCTATGGGGTGGCACAGAGTCGGACACGAGTGAAGTGACTTAGCAGCAGCAGCAGCAGTATAACTGTAGTGGTCCGCTGTTAGCTGAGCATCAGGATCACCGGAGAAGCTTGGGAGACTGCTGGTGCCTCCATCTCAGATACTCCGAAGACCTGATGTGGGGGAAGGCTTTCTCCGGCGATTCTGGTGTCATTAGCCTGGCACTATCACTTGGCCAAGCACTGGTCAAAAACAAGACTGCTGGTCAGTTGCTACAATTCATTCTTTGCCAAGGAAATTTGTGTGGCTTGTTTTATTCCTTCCTCAATAGCAACCTCTGCAAAGTAGAGGATTCTCTGCTTCCAGGTGAAGACCCGAAAGTATAGGGTGAAGGAATCAATTGCCAAAGGCCACACACACAACAGCCTTGATGTGGCCAGAGCTGAGATGCAATTCCTGGTGTGAGTTTAAAGCCCCTCCCTTTCCCACATCAGCGAGGTCCTTCCTACCTGCCCTGCTCAGCATCATTGTCTGCTGGCCCCTAGGCCATGCTTGCTCTGGAGAGGCCAGCGTGCAATGGAAAACAGCTGGCACTGGTTGTAACTGAAGCTACAAATGCAATGTATGTTTGGAGTGAATTGGAGTCCTGACTTTCAGAAGATTTACTAATTAGAGTTTGAATCACAAATATTCAGTTGTTTTATTATTCACAGGGTCTTTCCTCATATGCTTTCTACCCTCCTACATATTCCCTCCGATCTAAATTGCTCATGGATTCCAAAAGTGTATTCCTGAGTTAGGGCGGGCCCATATCAATAAACCTTGGGGAAAGCCTTCATGTGTGATTCCATCCATGGGTCTTTGTGGATAAAGAGCCTTCTTTGCTGAGCAGTTTTAATGGCTTGTTAACCAGGTGAGCGTTCTTGATGGGATATATTGCATCTTAGTGAAATCTTACTAGTTCTGTCATTCATTAAAAATATTTAAGTACCTTCTAGATGTCAGGAATTAGAGGGATCAGCCCCACTGACAAAGACTCTGCTCAGGCAGAACTGGCTTTCTAGCAGTAGAGATCCCTGATAGACAGTGAGCAAAGTCATATGAATTCAGATAGTTGCAAATCCCTGTGGTTTCAGTTTCCACATTTGACTGACTCCCACTTAGTCTCCTTGACATCAGATCACCGTTATGGTTTTTGTTTTTTCCTTTCGAGTGTCTGCCACTTCTGTGGCTTCAGATGTCCATACCTGTGTTGTGACCCAGGCTGGAAGGACCTCTTCTGCCTCCCCCAGACTCCTGTTCATCCTTCTGATCGTCACCTCTTCCTGGTCTGTGCTGTCATAACTGAGCGCCCACACATTACAGTTCCCTACGTTTCTGGACCTGTCACCCCTCCTGGTCTCTGAGCGTTTTAAAGAGGGGCCATTTGTGTCTGATTTATCTTTATATCTCCGGAACGAAGCATGAAATTTTGTGCCATTGGATGGATGGATGCTCAGTGTTTGCGCCCAGATTAAATGTTGAGTCCTACGGCACCTAGTGGCGGGTGCTGGTATTACAGGAATTGCTTCGTGGGGAGGGGTGCTGAGTCTGGGAGGGGGCGCGCTAGCCTATCAGTTGGGTGATTTTTTGAGTTCAGCATGAATATGGCCATGATTAGAGGCGACGAGCTAGTATATAGGCAGTGATGATGGAAGAGAGGCAGCATGGGACATTATGTGAGTCTCTGAAGAAAAGTTAGAAATTTGAAGTTCTGAGGTTCTAAGGCGGAACTGGAAGAATCCTAAGGATGTGTAGCTGATGTCCAGTTAGGGCTGTGGTTTGACCTGGTTCCAGCAGCTAGGTAGTTGCAGATCAGGTGAGAAGTCCAGGCTTCTCGGTTTAGAGGGCTTTCAACTATGCTGGGGCTGTGGTTTGTGACAGATGAGAAAACAAAGGCACAGAGAGGTGAAGTAACTCGCCCCGATCGCTCAGCTAGGTGTGGAGCCTGGATTCAGACTTAGACCTGTCCAGTGACAGAGGCCAGCTTGTCACCACTAAGCGAGCATGTCTCTCTTTGGAGATTGTGAAGTGCGTGGTGGTAACTCGTTTGCTCTTTTTCTCTTTTATTAGTTGAAAATGAGTGTAGTTAAGTCGTTCAGTCGTGTCTGACTCTACGACCCCATGGACTGTAGCCCACCAGGCTCCTCCGTCCATGGGATCCTCCAGGCAAGAATACTGGAGTGGGTTGCCATTTCCTTCTCCAGGGGATCTTCCTGACCCAGGGATCGAACCCAGGTCTCCCGTATTAGAGGCAGACACTTTAACCTCTAGAAAAATATTATTATTGACATGTTTTCTTTCTATTGCATGTATTTGGGTTTTTTCAGAAAAACATTCATGAATGTTACAAGTTACTGTGTTTATATGCGTGTGTATTTAAGTAACACAAAGAAGGTTTTGTTTTTCTCCACCACTAAGTTTAAAAGACTCTTACTTCATTTTATTTAAAAGTAAAAATTTATGCCATACCGTAATAAATGAGAACCTAGTTCTTTAATTTTAGGAACTCCAGCTCTATAGTCAGCGATTTAATTGGAGCATCCTTACCTACACCTTTCACATCTAGTACTGTCTAACATCTGTTGACATATAGACTAGAAAGTGCTTGCATCACTATTTTAGAAATGATTCTTTCTAGACATAGGAAAGTTAAAATGACTTGTCTGAATTTTAAAATGAGTTGATAGGGAAACCAAAAATAGAAGCTTTTCTATTACATATTAGACTCACTAAAGTTCCAGACTAGAGGCTATTTGCCTTCACTGAGCAGTCTGAAGTCCAGAGCCTGGTTCACCAGCCTGTTTGAATACATGGGAATGTTGTTGAGGGTAAGGAGTGGCCAGGGAAAGGCAGAAGGAGGGCTGACACCTTTGTTTCCAGGTCATTTCCAGTCTTGCTATTATTGCAAGCAGAGAGGGAGGGAGGGAGATAATATGCTCATCAAACTGAAAGTGTTCATTTTGAAGTAAAGCAGTAGAAACCCAAGATGGGTCTGTTACATAGGGAAATGAGATACATAAATAGACTCAGGTTTTGTTTTTAATGCTCAGTCATGTTCTGTGTTCAGGTAAAAGAGTAAGTAGTAGTTTAAAAATGAAACTGCATGTTGTTCATTTAACTGTAAGAGCGACTGATTAGAATAATAATGAGTGTTTCCATGTAGTACAATATTCATAGAAACACTGACATTATAGTGGGTAGAGATAATAGAATGATTTTCTTTATCTCTGCTTGTAATCTAACTGTTAAAATGCAGACTTATTCATAAATGAAGACGAAAACAAGCAACATTATTCACATGGGATACTTGGGGCAATTAAATTCTTCACATAAATTGCAAATTCCTGTCTCTTCCCCATCTTCTGCCCAAATTTGTTTTTATGGGATGACCTTTGGTACCAACTTATTTTTCTAATAAAATGTTTCCTGAGTTTATATTTTAAATTGAAATGGCCTTTTCTGTCAAGTATGGTATTTATAAAAGTTTTCTTTGATGAAAAGCCTATGAATTTTGTGCAAACAACCCAGGCAGGGTCTTAGATTAGCAATAGCATTTGTATAGGACTTTTATGCCTTGATACGATACTTTACACTCGATTTATTTGACCCTTACCTGTGAATACTCAGTGAAATTCACATTTTACTGATGAAAGCAATGTAGGGGAAGGTGACTTGGCATGCTTCTGGGCACTAGTGGGCATTCAGCATGTTTGCTTTAAAAGAAAGTTAGCAAAGGAAACCAGCAGGTTATTTAACTTGTTCGAAGTCAGTAAATAGTGCATCATACCAAGAACTGAATTTGCTTCTTTAACTAAAAAATTCCATATGCTCTCATTGTCTACTGCTGTCTTTCCAGGCTGTTTTTTTAAAAAAAGGTCAAATTAAAAATATTTATTTTTCTTAATTGAGATGAAATTTGCTTAGCTTAAAATTAATTTTAAGGTGTACATTTTGGTGGCATTAAGTGCATTCACAGGGTTCTGCAGCCTTTGCCTCTATCTAGTTCAAAAATGTTTCCATCATCCTCAGAGGAGACCCCACATCAATTAAACATCCAGTCCATTTCCTCCTCCCCTTGACTGCTGGTAACGACGAATCTGCTCTCTGTCTTTGTGGGTTTCCCTATGGTAGATGTTTCATGTAAATGGAAGATGGACTGTCTTAGTCCCTTCAGGCTCCTATAATAGGGTTCCATAGACCCAGCGACCTATGAACAACAGTTCTAGAGACAGGGAAGTCCAAGATCAAGGCTTAAGTAGATTTGGTGTGTGATGAGAACTCAATTCCCTCTTCATGGGTGGCTTTCTTCTGCTTGGGTCCTCACTTGGTGGAAAGGAGCACTCTGGAATCTCTTTCATCAGGACACAAATCCCATCACACCCTGTACCTCTTAATTCTACCAGTTTTGGGGTTAGGATTTCAGCATATAAATTTTAGAGGGATATAAATATTCAGTCCATCGCAGTGACCTATTGTGTCTGATTTCTTTTACTTAGCATAGTGTTTTCAAGGCTGATCTATGTTGTAGTGTATATCAGTACTTTATTACTTTGGATGGCTGAACTATTTTCCATTGTAGAGACAGACCATATTTTGTTTAGCCATTCATCAGTTGAGGGACTGAGTTGTTTCCATTTTTCAGTGAATAGTGCTGTTCTGAACATATGTGTTCAAATATTGGTTTGAGTGCCTACTTTTAATTCTTATGAGTGGAATTGCCAGGTTATATGGTAAATTCTATATTTGACTTTTTGAGGAACTAACAAACTGTTTTCCATAGTGACTGAACCATTTACATTCCTATCAACACTGTACAAGGGTTCTGATTTCCCTACATCCTTGCCAATGCTTGTTTGAGTTAAAAAATTATTATAACCATCCTGGTGTGTGTAAGTGGTATCTCCTAGTGGTGTTGATTTGCATTTTCTTTATAAAATATTCATATTTTAATACATAGAGTTAATCATGAGATTTGATAAGACAAAATCAACATCAAAATGATTGACTTCATCTATCTCCAGGAGATTTTTTAAGATTGCCATCTGATCACCCGTAGAGTATATGATTCTGAGCTGAAAACAAAGCGCACAAACCATGTGGCTTTGGAATGAGAAGCATGTATATGGATAATCAGACAACAATTACCCCTGACTTTAAAAAAATGCCACTTAAACTAATGAGGAACAAAAAGGAATTACATCATGTTTCATTTCCATGCCACCTGCCAACAGATACTTAGTTCTTTGCATGGCAAAGCTTTTTTTATGTAATTCTTTCCTGTCTTAATGGTCTATTAATTTATTTTTGCAGTGTGAGTGAAGACACCCAGGATGGCTCAGGGATCCGGGGATCAGAGAGCAGTGGGGATCACGGACCCAGAGGAGAGTTCTCCAAATATGATAGTCTACCGCAAAGTAAGGCTTCTGGTTGAACGCTGTGGGCACTGCTGCGTGTCTGTAACCTGTGGGGATTGATGGTTGATGGGTGGCTCGACAAATGTTTTCTGCCTAAATTGCCTTGACTGATAATTGAACATTATTTTCTTCTCAGACCCTCTGATTCCCCAAGTTTAAAATTCAAGGAAGCTAGGCTGGTATCGAACATTTGAAAAACATTACGTGACTTAGTTTTCTTTAAACCAAAGACTGCCTAAAAGTGCAGATGGACATGTATTGTCCTTTCATGTAAAGGCCTTTGTGTAACATTAATTAATCAAGTGTTCTTCAGACCCATAGTACTCATAAGATCTGTTCTGAATGCTGTTGGAAGGACACAGAGGTATGTTTTTATTTGGTGCTTCACAGCTGGTAGGAGACATAAGATGTATGCAGATCACGAGAAGTGCAGGTAGAGTGTTCCATAATCTCCGAGGAGGTGGGCAGTTACTTCCAACCTCAGAGATCTGGCATGGGCTGTGGAGGAGAGGCCTTTGAACTCAGTTTTAAAGGCTCCACAGGATTGCTTTATGTGGAAAGCAGAAGGGTAGAGCAATATTCCAGGCAATGAGATGCTTTGCAAAGGCAAAGAGCGGGAGTCGGTGAAGGGCAACCAGAACTGGCTAGCTTGGGCAAAGGATGACTTGCAAGTGATTGGAGTACACGGAGGTGAGACTTAGAGCAGGGTCTGGATGGAGCCAAATGCTAGAGTTTAATCGTAAAAACTTCAGTGCCAGGAGCTGTAAAAACAACATTTTGGGGGGATTATGAGCCTTGCCCCAGTGTGGCTCTTTTCCCCAAGTGGCCTATCATCAAGGGTGGATGGGAGGCTTTGGCAGGGGTCGGGAGGCAGGGGGTGCTTCTATATACCCCCTTGGAAATGAGCAGGACTGAGCAAGAGGTTTAAAGAGTCTGAATTAACAAAAGCTTGGAAATAGAATGAATATAAAATCAGAAGGTGAATGGAGAGTCAAAGATGACTGGGTTTTTGCCCTTGGGTGATAGAAGGGCATCAGTGCTGTTAATTCAAATAGAAATATTCGGAAGCATATGTTTTAAAGGAAGGAAATGTGGCACATCGGTTTTACTTGTGCATTGCTGAGTTTGAGAAAATAGTTGCTGTTTCTCATACGCCTTTTTAATGTTTGCATGTTTGTGCAAACGGAGCTGAACTACGTCATACATATTATTAAAAATAAGGAAAATAAGATTGTACTCATTCATTTCACTAAATATTTGAGCTGTCTGCTGGGTTCTGTGTATTCTGCAAGACTCTGTGTTCTGTCTATGTTAATCATATGAACAGGGTTGAACTAGATATTCCTGGATGATCAATATGGTGAATTTTTCTCTTCTCCTTGTAAAAATAGAACTCTCAGAGTAGTCTTGCTTTTAGTACTATATTCCTTAATCCTTTGCTTTACAAAAGAATGTGTAGTTAACCCATCTCTAAGAGAGATGCTTATTAAGTTGTAGTAAAGAGAAAAGATTAGTGAGGCTAACCAAGTTGTGAGACATGTAAAATAACATAAAGACATTTATTCATTACCTTCTTAACCCACCTCAGACCAGGAGACCCTGTACCAAACTTGTAGGAACATGGGATTTGAAGTCAGACCTGGGTTAAAATGGTAACCCTGCCACGTCCAAGCTGTATGACCTGGAGTCAGTTAAATAACTGCTGTGAGTCTCTGTCTTTTAATCTATAAAAGTCGGGGGAAAGGTGGGAGGAGAGATGGTATCTCATGGAGTTATTGTGAAGATTCATTTGGATAAAGTCAATAAAGCATCTCACATCCTGCTTGGCACAGAGGTAGTCCACGATGAAGGCTTCTTTTCCTTTTATCTTTTTTCTTCTAGAGACAGTGACACTTGGAGAGGAAATAAATTATGAAATTGTATAAATGTTGGTGCTGTTAAAAAGGTGCATTCATACAGCGAGTTGCCTTATAAGACACAGGAAAACAATGCAAATATTTTTTATATCATTCAGGAGATTGCAAATCAATGGATTACTAAAGGTTAATAGGAGATGTAAAGGTCAGGCAATCCAAACACCTTTCCACAAGAACGTTTGGTATTATGTGGAAGGGGATAACTCCCTACAGGTTTGTGGGAACTTGATTTTTACTTTTTGGGTGGTACCAGGGGCCTCTTAATTTTTTAGTGTAATTTAGGGATAAAGTTGTAAAATCCTGTAATTTTTCAGAGAAATGACTACTAGTTATTTGGTTTCTACACTGGAAATCTTGCTTCTGTCTTGCTTCCTCATGACAAATCTGTGGTGGGTATATATGTGTTCATGTTATTTGCTGTGGTCGTTAATTGATGTAAAAGAGACATTGGATCTATTCAATCTGTTAGAAAGAAAGCAGATACACTTATCACCAAGTATGGGTCCAGGACCTGGAATCATTTAAATCTAGTTAATTGGACTAACTTAAGCCCTAGTTGTGCTTGAAACATGGGATATTCAGCTAGTTCTCTGCTGTAGACTGGCCGCTGGCTATGACCAAGACTTACCCAATGTAAGACGCTATCCTCAAGGTGTAGGTAAAGATTGAATCGTGAAACCAAGGTTGATTAAAAATATTTTCTGTGGAAGTCCTCTTATGTAATGATTTATTCAAGGTCAGAGCTATAAAGTCAAACCTTTCCTCAGAGGTCTATAACAGAAATTTACATTTAAAAATGTGCAAATGGTGCTTTCATTTTGATTTTTGTTCTCTTACTTGTTTGTTTCTTTCTCTTGTCAGATGTTTTCAGTGTGAAATTTTTGCCTGGACTGTGTTGTGTTGATTCAGATGCTGACATTTAAAAAGCTAAATCTAGAGAAATGGAGCTTTTGAGTAAACCTCCGATTAATAAGTGGGGTGATTATGTCCAGAGTGTTGTTGTGACTTTTAAATGCCAGTTAGGAGGATAACCTTCTGACATATGAGTAATGATGGGTGGGTTTCTTAAGCCTACACTTTTCAGAATACTTTTCATTTTCTTTTCATGTTTTCTATGTCATTAACTGTGAGAAGTTGTACTTTCCCATGGCATGGTTTATTTATTGACTTGAGCAGGCTTTGTAATTTAGTTTTTTTATCCTTCATATTCACATTTTGGATAGGAGGTGTTGCATGAAAAATGTATTGGTCACATTAAAAATCTATTTAAAAGAAAATATTAATTATTAATTAAGTTGCCTAGACCTGTTAACTTTTTTTTTTTACTGTTCCTGGGTCCGAAAGATCCTGGGGGTCATTGAACCTGGCTGTATATCAGATCATTTAGGGGTACTTTATAAAAATACTGGTCCTCAAAGGACCCTTGGGCTTCCCTGGTAGCTCAGCTGGTAAAGAATGTGCCTGCAATGTGGGAGACCTGGGTTTGATCCCTGGGTTGGGAAGATCAGCTGGAGAAGGGAATAGCTATCCACTCCAGTATTCTGACCTGAAGAATTCCATGGACTGTATAGTCCATGGGATCGCAAAGAGTTGGACACAGCTGAGCGACTTTCACTTTCACTTTCAAAGGACCCTCAAATTGTTTTTGTTTAATAGGTCTGAGCTGGATCCTAGGTATCTGAGTTTTAAAGTGTTTTCAAGAGAATGTGATGCCCAGCTAAGTTTGAAACACATTTATTTAGTGTCTTTTAATATATCTAGGTGGAGTATGCATTATAAAGTCATGGAGAAGTTGGTATCTTGAAGGGGTTTTTTGATTTTGTCATTATTTGCAGATCTTACAAGATGTAGAAAAAGAAGGCTCTTATCGAGTTAGAATTAAGACATTTTAGTGACTTCATCTTAAGAGATTTTCTAGTCAATATTCTCATTTTATAGATGGGAAAACTGAAGTATAGGAAAGATGTATAACTTGCTGAAGGTTACTTGGCAATTTCCCAGTGAATCCGTGATGGGGTCCTGGTGACTTGACAGGCCCAGTTGGTATCCTCTCTCCCATGGACTTATCAACCACAAGCTACCATTTCTACATTGTCGGGGCTGAAAGCCATTAGTTAAACTAATGAAAATATCATGTGGCAGATCTTTGATTTTCCAGGTTATTCTCCACGGTGTGACTTGGGGTACCTTTGAACATTTGTAATGCTCAGGCTTCATTCTGCTTGCTAGTGCTCTTGTTTCTTGGGTGAAGGTGTTCTGAAATGTTTGCATTCTTTAATAACTAGTAATTCTTTTGAGTGAAAGTAGGCTGCTTTCTGATTTTATTTGGTTCTGAGTGGTGTTGATAATGTCTCTTGACAAATTTCCGCCTGGGTTGGTCATTTGATTTGGTAGAACTCTGGGAAATTAAGTGGTAGGTGGTTGTTGTTTAGTTGCTAAGTTGTATCTGACTCTTTTGCAACCCCATGGACTGTAGCCCACCAGGCTCCCCTGTCCATGGGATTTCCCAGGCAAGAATACTGGAGTGGGTTGCCATTTCCTTCTCCAGGGGAACTTCCTGACTCAGAGATTAAACCCACGTCTTCTGCACTGGCAGGCAGATTCTTTATCGCTGAGCCAACCAGGGAAGCCCCCAAATGGTCGGTACAGAGACGAAATTGTAGCTTCCTGTGACCCAGGTTGGGAAGGTGAGGAGGTGGCACATTATGTGTGAAGATGCCAAACAAGGAGCTGAGAGCTCTGGCTCACTTAATGCTTTGGTTCTCCTGATGAGGGACGTCATCTTCCTGGCTCTGTTTCTTATTTTGCTGTCTTCCTTCCCAACTAAGAAATACTTCTTACCAAAAAGAAAAAAAAATTAGTCTACATAAAATAAAAAGAAGCTTGATAAAATTAACCCTGTTTACCCATAGGATAAACTTAATAAGTAAACTCAATAAATAAGATACTCTTTGGCTTCATTTCCTGTCATGCAAAGTGATGGGGTTGGACTAAATAATGTGCCTAGAAGGTTTCAACAGTTATTTCGAGAGAGCTAGCAACAGGACGTTGCTTCAGAATTCACTGAAGGCAGTTGTAGAGGCTGTACAGCTGGGAGTCGGAACCTGCAGACCCTGGTGACCAAGGCGTGATGAGGATCTTAAACTATTTAGTTAGCAAATATGTATTGAGTGTCATTTGTGTGCCAGACACAGATGCTAGGAAGGCAGGATGAATGCTGTTCCCTGAAAGAACGCGCTGGCCAGTGGGGGAGAGGTGGTGGACAACTAGACAATTGCAGTGCACAGAGAGGGAAGCTGAGGGGTCCAGGAGGAGATAGAAGGATCAGGAGGCCCATATCAGAAGAGGGGATGATGATGTCATCGAAGGCATCCAGAGAGTTGGGTTCCTGCCTTAACTCTTGAAAGATAAATAAGAACTAACCTTGCAGACAGTGGGAGAAGAAGTGTGGAGGCAGAAGGACCAACATGTGCAAAGGGACAGAGTCGGGATGTTGTAGCCTGAGTTCTGGAAGCTGCAATGCCTGCTTTCTTGGTGCTAGGTCTCTGTGATGAAGAGTTGAGAAATAAAGCTGGCTAGTTAAGTTAGGGCCAGATCATAAAAGAGCATATACATCAGACAAGGAGCATGGATGCTCTGTAGGGATCTTCTATTTGTGTCTCGCAACCCACCCTCCACTTCTTAACTTGCTGCCCACTGTACCACTTGGACTACGTCTACAGGGCTCCCAGAACCTCTGACTTTCAACTCAGTTTGGTCAACACGGGCTTGGGAAGACATGGGAGGGAGGAAGAAGAGGAAGGTCAGGGTATTTCTTTCCTTGACTCCCTCTCGGCAAGGTTTGCCACGGACTGTGTCCCATGACTGAAAGTCACTGCTTTTCTAGGCAGACTGCTCTCCTCCTCTGGGTCCAGACACATTTTTCTTCTGCTTATCCTTTCGGGCCTTGAGATGGTTCCAGTATGTATTAGTATTCTACCACTGTATAACAGATTACCCCAACCTCAATTGGCTTAAACAGAACATTTATTGCCACAGTTTCTATGGGTCCATAATCCCAAGTGCAGGTTAGGTGGGTCCTCTGGCTCAGGGTATCTCACAAGCTACGGTCAAGATGTAGCAGGTTCATCTAAAGGCTCAACCAGAGAAAGACCCACATCCAAGCTCACTTACATGGTGGTTGGTGGGATTCAGTTCCTCAAGGGCTTTTGAATGATGGCCTCAGTTCCTCACTGTGTGTTGTCTGGAGATGACTCTCAAGTTCCTTGCCCTATGTGTCTCTTCATAGGATGAGTCACAACGTGGAAGCCTGTTTCATCAGAGCGAGCAAAGAAAAGGTGGAAGGGGGTGGGTGGCAGTGGGAACCATACTATTTTAGAACCAAATCTTGGACGTGACGCTCCATCTCTTTCGTTAGGGACAAGTCATGAGGTCTAGCCCTCAGTCAAGGTGAGGGGTTTGGGCAGGAGCACAAATACCCAGAAGTGGAGATCATCAGGGGTCACTTTGGAAGCCATTTACTGTGGTTCTACTTCCACAAGTCAGAGGTTTCTGAATGTGCCCTTATGGTTCCCCTGTGCCCTGCCACGTGTTTATACTTGGTCGTTTTGGAAATAAACCTTGCATGAATTGCCTTTTATTTTATGTGCCATCTGTTTACAGATAAGCCTCTGACTCATACAGGTCTGATCCCCAAAGTGAAGGAACCCACTGAGATCCTGTTTTTCGTCATAAGGAAATTCTCCATGAAGTTAAATCAGGGAAGTTGTGTGTTCAGTGTGCAGAATGGGATTGTAGGGGGAGGCTGTAAGAGAAACGGTGGGATTAGTAAGCAGAGAAATAGTTTGGTGCTTTTACAGTCTTTCATGGGAGGAAAAAAGATGATGTCCAAATCAGCAGCAGTGATAATGTAGATGAAGGGAAGTGCTTGAGAGCTGTTTAGGAGGTAGAATCTACAGGACTTGGTGATGGGTAAGATCCAGGGCAGATTTGAGGATAATGAGGGGAATGAGAGGGGTTTTTCACTAGGTTATACCTGAGAGTTGTCAGAAGGTTTGGAATCAACAAAATTTTGATCCAAGTAACTGTGGAACTGGTTTGCCTTCCCCCTCCTTATATGTGAATAAATCAAGAGTGTCATAGAAAGAGTCTGTAACTGGACCAGCTTATCTGGCTCTTTATTGTCACTGCCCCACTGGTTCCCTTTTGGCTGTGCACAAGTTGCTTCTATGTTTTATTAAGTTCAGTTTGGTCATTTGTGAAGTGAAAGGTTAACTGGGCTGAATGATCTCCAAAGTCCTTCCAGTTCTAACATTCCAGGGCTTTGATGATTCATATTACAGAAATCCACAATTTATTATGCTTATTCTTTCATAGCCCCCTTTGCTTTCTTTTTCATTTTCTTTAAAAAGTTAACCCAAGTCCAAATTTGAAAACAAGGAAGCCAGTATGTTTAAAACAAATACATTTTGGCCTCAAACATAGGGCTGTCTTTCATCTATTCTATTTTTTTTTGCATTAAATAGAATTCCCAAGGACAAACTACAGAGCATGTTTTGGGTAACTAATTTAATTGTTCAATCTGCATTTTAAGATTCCTTTCATTAAATATTTTGAAGGTTCTTAATTGCCTTAGGAAAAAACTGTTCTGTTTTCCTTTTCCCCTAGGATTAAACTTGTGAGGGGAGAAGCTTCCCATCACATTATCTTGGTTGGCAGGAGACAGGAGTGCAGGCAAGTCCCAGACCAGTGGTATCAGTGTCCACAGATGAAAGGGATGGTATTTTTAGTCTAAAGAACAGCTCAGTGTGGTTTAATATGATATATTTCCCTGAGTATAACTTTCTAATTTGAAAGCCTTTGGTGTATTTAAGGTTTCATTTTATTTTTTCAAAAATTTCCCCTCACTGCGTTTCAAAGAGCCTAAGATTTTACACTTTGGCAGACAGTTTATTACTCTAACTATTGATATTCCTGTATCGTTACACTATGGAGAACCTTAGTGGTCACAGAATAGATTCCCCATTTGCAAGACTTTGAACAAAAAAAACTAAAATCTGATAAATACCTGTGAAAGGAAAATGTGTATATGTGTTAATCGCTCAGTTATGTCCAACTCTTTGTGACCCCATGGACTGTAGCCCACTAGGCTTCTCTCTCCATGGGATTTTCCAAGCAAGAATACTGGAGTGGGTTGCTATTCCCTTCTCTTGGGTTGCTATTCCCTTCTCCAGGGGATTTTCCCTGACCCAGGGATTAAACCCAGGTCTCCCTTATTGTAGGCAGATTCTTTATTGTCTGACCCACCAGTGTGTTTAAATCATTGCAGGGTAGGAAGGCTATTTTAAAAAAAATCTGTTAGCTTGCCATTAGAAATCAAAACTGAAAATGGACAATGAAAGAATGGAAAAAATATACAAAGCTATAAATATAGATACTGACATATAATCACTCCAAAAGAATGTCCATACCTCTTTGGTGAATAATAACCAAAGTTGTAAATAAATCAAATGTCTCTTGAAAGGGGGTTAACTGAATAATTATTCATATTTGAGATGACCCCACAGTTAGGTTACTGGACTACTTTTCTGGTAGACCTAATAATTGCCTTGAAATGGAGATGGTTACTGACATCCCGGGATATGGTCAGATTGACTGTTCTTTATTTTTAAAACCCTAAAAGGCTTCACCATTTTTGTTCTATTTGCTAAATATGATAGTTATGTAGCTGTACTAATATTATTGTTTCCAATGTTTTAATTATTTTTGGCATCTCTGTGCTTACATCTGAAATCCGTTTTCTTTTGTTTGAAGAACTACCTTTAGTATTTTCTTTAGTACAGGTCTGCTGGACATACATTCTAGGTTTCTGTTTGTCTAAAAATAACTGTTTCATCTTCGTTTTTTGGAGGATGTTTTTCCTAGATATTGGAATTCTAAATTGTCAGTTATTTCTTTCTACACTTTGATAACTTTCATTGTTTCTTGGCTTCTATAATTTTTGTTCAAAAGTTAGTTTTTGTTCATAAGCTATCTGTCAGTTTTATTGCTACTTTGTTGACTGTAATCTCTTTTGAAATCTTTGCTTTCAAGATTTCTTTCACTTTGGTTTTTAGCAGTTTTACTATGAGGTATTATTTTCTTTTTATTATTCTTAAAGTTAATAGCAATTCTTTATATTTGATCGGTGTTCAGAAAATTCTCAGCCATTAAATTGTCAAGTATTGTTTATGTCTAGTTTCTCTTTTTACTCTTCTTGAGATTTTGTTTATACATTATGACTTTCTCTTTGTGTTTCATATTCCTTATGCTCCTTTCTGTATTTTTTATTCCTCTTTGTTTCAACAGGGATATTTTCTAGTGACTTATTCTCCAGTTTTACAAATTCTTTCCTTAACTGTATCTAATCTGTGGTTAAATCCATTCAATGGAACTTATAACTTTATTGCTATTTAAATTCTAAAATTTCCATTAAATTACTGTTGATAGCTTCTAGTTTCCTGCTGAAATTCTCTGTTTTGTCATTTAATTCCTTAAAACTATTAATCATAGTTATTAAGTGAGTATCTGATATGTCAAAATCTATATCTCTTGCTGGATTGTTTATACTGTCTTTAAAATTTTTCTAGTTATTTTTTATTAAGTTCAAAACATTGTACAGCTAACATTGGAGAGGTAATTTTTAAGGCTCTGGGGGAATATTATCTTATTTCCCCAACCAGGGATCGAACTGGCGCCCCCTACAATGGAAACATGGAGTCTTAGCCACTGGACTGCCAGGGGAGTCTTAGACAGGACCTACTTTTGCTTTTGTTTTTTTCCTTTTCTGTCAGTTAGGCAAGTGGCAGATTACCTTAATCTAACTCAGTACAGAGATTGTGTAAAGCTGGATTTTAGTTCTTGTTAGAGCTAGTATATTTCTAGATCACCTTTTCTTTTGGGTGTGAGCTCTTCAGGTCCCACTAAAAACCCAGGATGTTTGCTCATTTCCTCAGCTTTGACTCTGACCTTCAGTTATTGTCCCTTAAGCTCCATGAGACTGCTGAAAGCACTGATCAGCTTCTTGGTCATGCCTTTGGCTTAAGAAATTGGCAGTGTCCTGAGAGGAAAAGGAAACTCTAATTGCCGGGCTCATCTTGGCTCTCTTCTTGCAGATCTTGGTTTAAAGTTCTTATTGCCTTGGTAGTGCTCCAGTACCTTCAAACAAATGTAACAAAACGGTTTTCATTCTTTCTGGTTGCTCTCAGCTGGAGGGTTATTCTGAAACATTTAGTCATTGACAGAAGTAGAACCTCAGAACGTTGACTTTGAACATTGTCTCTGATAGCCTTGGTTTGCTCTTAATATGTTTTAGAAAAGACATTTCCTAAGTGGTTTATTGGTCGAGGGTGGCAGTGGTAGAGATGAGAAAAATTTGGGTATGTTTAGGAAGTAGAATTGACTTGGAGGGTGAGAGAGAGGGTTGGAGGCTGATGACTCGGATATGGGCCTGGGTGTCTGGTGGCACCAGTCACGGGGGTAGGGAGGAGGAGGAGGAGGAGGAGGAGGAGGATTAGGCTAAAGGATAATACCACCACAGTACCCAAATGGGATTTATTCAACCCAACCCAGTTCTGCAGAACTCTAGGAAGGGGGCCTATGCTAGGCAAATAACTCTAATATGAAATGGTCCTGAAAGAAGCTTTATCTCAAGGAAATCTGTTGTTTAGTTACTAAGTGGTGCCCTACTTTTTTGAGACACCATGAGCCCACCAGGCTCCTCTGTCCATGGGCTTTGCCAGGCAAGAATACTGGAATGGGCTGCCATTTCCTTCTCCGGAGGATCTTCATGACCTCGTGTCTTCTGCTTAGCAGGCAGATCTTCATGACCGTGTCTTCTGCTTGGCAGGCAGATTCTTTACCACTGAGCCGCCAGGGAAGCCAAATGAAATCCTACCTGGCTCCAAAGACCTTTTTGATCTAGAAAACAGGACATAGCTTATATCTGTCAGTATGACACTTCTGAATATTTTTGTGTTGATTTCCTAGGGCTGCGCTAATAAATTACCACAAACTGTGTGGCTTAAAGTAATAGAAACATATGCTGTCACAGTTCAGGAGGCTAGATGTATAAGGTCAGTTTGTCAGCAGGGTCACACCTGCTCTGAATGCTTTAAGAAGCCTTCCTTGCCTCTTCACAGATTCTGGTGGCTGCCAGTAACCCTGGGTGTCCCTTGGACTGTAGCTGCATCAGTCCAATTTTGTTTCCATCTTCACGTGGCCTTCTGCTTCTGTGTCTTCACGTGGCTTACTTATGAGGACCCACCCTAATCCAGTCCAATTCAGGTCTGATATTCACTTAACTAAGTACACCTGCAAAGGCCCCATTCCCAAATAAGGTCACATACACAGGCACCAGGGCTTAAGATGTCAGCATATCTTTTTTGGGGACATGATTCAACCCATCATAGTTTCTAATTTTTCTCTCCCTGAAGCTTAGTGCTCCTTGCAAAAAGAAAAAACCCCAATCAACAAGTAGTGTATATATTGAACATCTGCTTCTGGTAAGGCATTGTGCTTTATTCCCCCACACACTTTTGTAGGGGAATAAAAAGTAGGATACCACATGCTCCCTGTCCTAGACAATTGTACAGTCCATTTGGAGAGCCCAGGAGTGGTGCAAGATTAAGGAAGAAACTAAGCTTTTACTGGCTCCCCACTGTATACGACATGCTATCCTGAGTGCGATACGTACACTGAATAATTTACTCATTAGAATAGCTTGTTAGGTAGGTGCTGGTCACCCTGTACTACAGATAAGGAAACCGAGTTTAAGAAGGATTAAATAACTGATATGGGTATTTGAATCTGGACTTGCTTTATTTTAAAGCATGTGGTGGTTGTTTTTTTTTTTTTTTTAACAAATAAACTGAATTATGTAGAAAAGGAAAAAAGGGAAATCTCAGGGCATTTGTAATTATTTACAAGAGAGTTGGTGTGTACAAGATGGTCATACAGAGGAAAAGACATTTGGAGAGAGATGAGTTGACTTAAATCTTTAAGAAAGGGAGGATTTGGTCTGGTAGAAAAAGAGCCAAGAGATGATTCTAGGTGATGGGTGCTATATGAGATGATAAACCATAAGATGTATTTAGGAGATTATATTTTATAATACTAAATCCAGGAGTTGTACCTGATGTAAGAATAGCCTCATTCTTCATACGGAGACCCTGAAGCAAGAAATCATAAAACATTTTTAGTTCTGAAACCCACATGGCAAGATATCGGTATAGCTGAGCTTTCCACCAACTGATTTTTTCTCTCCTCTCCCTCTTAAAAAACAACTTGTTTTCCATTTTAAAAGTAATAACTCAATTTGAAAGAATCAAAGCATGAACTATAGAAAAACATTTACCATGCAAATACGTTAATATTTTGTTAATAACATCTACCATACACTTAATATGTTGGTCTGTTTCCTCCCAGCTTTTAAAATTTGTAACAGCAGCATATATATTATATGTTAACCTAATGGAGAATCACAGCACATTAACTATTTTATGTTTCCCTACCATATCTTAAGCATTAATCTGTGCTACAATATGTTATCATAATTTTAAAGGTTGCTTAATATTCCAAGCAGATAATGTCCTATAATTTAATTACTTAGTCTCTTGTAATTAATAGCAAAAGTTAGAATTGCGAGGTCAAAAGGCATAAACTGTATTATAACTCCTGATCCACAGATACAAACACACATATTCTTTTCTAGAAGAGCAGTCTTGGTTTTTGCATGGATAGACTGGGTTTTCCTGGGCTGCTATCACAATTCTGTTTCAGCGGACTACAGAAGAGAGTGGAGGGGTGTCTAATCATCAGGGTCAGTGTTTTCTTTACTTTCAACCTCTAAGCCAGATTCTGCTAGTCCTGGTTCCTGACTAGCTTGCAGCCCCACCCTTGTCTCGAGAGCCCCAGTGCTAGGGGATTCAGAAACTTTCAACCTGGAACCTTTCCAAGCCATTTGTTATTTTGTCCTCTATTTGTTTTTCTTAAGCAACTAACTAAATAAGAATAACATCTCAGCCTCTTTCCACCCTCCACAGCATTTTCCCTGCCTGCGCCACCCCTGCCTACAGTTTAACCATGGGGTTGCTTCTTATATTTTAAAGCTCAATACAAAAGCACAGTCCTGAGAAGCAGCCAAGTTCTGCAGCCAAGTTTGAAGAATAAAACTTTAAAACAGCTCTTCTGTCACACACTGGAGAGGGGAGGCAGGCTTTGCTATAAATAAGTCACATTCCATTTCTATCTCATCCTTTGCAGTCCTCTTGGGTAATGCTTTTCGTATATAACTACAGTGTTCTCAAACTGCCCACTCAGCCTTTCAACTTGCCATCTTATATCTCATTTTATTTAAATAATTCGGTAGTTCTGGAGTTTAAGGACCCTGCATAAGAGGGGATAGAACTTTTCATCCTCCAGGGTTAGGTGTCATGAGATAAATTGGCCAACTTGTTAGAAACTATAGTTTACCTGGAACAGTTTTTAGCAGCTTTCTGTATCAGCTTTCTACTGCTGCTGTAACACATTATCACAAAACTAGCAGCTTGAAGGGGCTTCCCAGGTGGCTCAGTGGTAAAGAATCTGCCTGCAATGCAGGAGATGTGGGTTTACTACCTGGTCAGGAAGATCCCCTGGAGAAGCAAATGGCAGTTTTCTAGCCTGGGAAATCCCATGGACAGAGGAGTCTGAAGGGCCACAACTCCATGGGGTTGCAAAGAGCTGGATAGGACTTAGCAACTGAACAATAGCAACAAAACCCAAGCAGCTTGAAACAAAACAGATTTATTCTCTTAGCGTTCTGAAAGGTGAAAATGATTTGGCCGGGCTTCATTCTCCCTGGAGGCTCTGGGGGAGAATCCATTTCCTTCCTTTCCCTGGAGGCTGCCCACATGCCTCTCCTCAGGGTCCCTCATCACTCTGACCTCTCCTTCGGTCGCTGTGTCTTTCTCTGACCGTCCCTCCTGCCTCCCTCTCATAGGAACCCTTGATTACATGAAACCCACTCAGATACCCCAAGTTGACCTCCCCATCTCAAACCCTTAACTTTGTCATATTTGCAAAGTCCCTTGTGCCATGGAAGGTAGTGTATTCACAGGTTTTGAGGATTAGGACGTGGATATCTTTGGAAGGGGCATTTATTCAGCTGGTCACACTGTCTGCCTGAGGAAAGGGAAGGAAAAATAATTTTGGAATTTTATCTTTTTTTCATAGCTAGGGAGAGGATGTGCTAGGAAGGAAGGATTGTTACTCCTCTCAGTGTTTAGCAGATATGTGGTGGATTAATTAAGTCTGGGATATCCATTTGTATTGGGTCAAGTCCATTAGAGGGCAGATAAGAGAAGTCTTCCAGCAGTTAGCAGTGAGGATGGGTGGGTGTTTCAGTCAAAGATCTTCCTTCCTCTTCACTGGGTCTTCAGGACACACACAAGCTCTTACTCGTGAAGGTATATGAATGAGACTTCCCTGGTGGTCCAGTGGTTAAGAATCCACCTTGTAATGCAGGAGACATGGGTTTGATCCCTGATCGGGGAATTAAGATCCCACATGGCATGGGGCAGCTAAGACCTTGTGCCTAAGTTACTGAGCCTGTGACTCTGGAGCTGGTGTGCCACAATAAAAGATCCTGCCTGTGGCAACTAAGACCCAGTGCAGCCAAATAAATAGATTTTTTTTTTTTAAAGGGAAATGACGAAGTAGGTGCATTCAAAATCAGTGAAGGAAAACCTCCTTTATTGTAGCCCCAGATGGTGTGACCTCCTTAGAGGACTGTTTGTCTCCAGGTATTTTCTAGTTTAGAATCTATAAAAATTAGGGTACTGAGCAATGTAGTGAATAAACACTTTCCTCATGGCTGGCCAGCCAGGAAAGTCTGAAGACCATGATCTCACTTCAAAAAAAACAAAACGAAACCAAACAAGAGGAGTGCTGGCAAAATGCACTTGCCTTAGCCTGAGAGGAATGTCAGTCTGCTGGTGGACTTTCCTGAGGCCTCTCTTTCCACCTTTATCTTGTGCTGGCGAGGAGCTGTGACATGTCATAGCCAACAACAGGCACACAAGTGCTCATGTTGGCAATAAAACTGCCCGTGGAGAGCATGACCCTGGATGCTCGAAGGATTCATGGCAGATGAGCCCCTCCAAGGAGCTAGTCCAAGAAGGGGATGATAGAGCCTAACTGTCAGGAAGGGACTGGAGTGAGTGAACTTTTTCTTCCTGAAAGAAATAATATCAGTAGTTTCATTGCTTTCCTGGGAAGGAGAGGTCAGTAGCCGGAAAAAAAAAAAAAAAAGCTACTGCAACTGATAACATGTTACAACTTTAGAACAGTGGTCAGCAAACTACTTGCCCGGCGGCCTAATCCAGGCCACTTTTTATTCTTTTAAAGCTGTGTCAGGGTCTTAGTTGTGGCATGTGCGATCTAGTTCCCTGACCAGGGATCATCAAACCGAGGCCCCTTGCTTTGGGAGCATGGAGTCCCAACCGCTGGACCACTAGGGGGCGTCTTGCCAGGCCAGCTTTTTGAGTAGCACTTGAGCTAAGGATGATTTTTACATTTTGAAATGGGTGGGAGGAAACAAAACAGGAAAAATGCGTGATGTGTGAAAATTATGCGGAATTCCTATTTCAGTGTTCGTAAGTCGCATTTTATGGAAACCAGGCCCCGCCATTGCTCTGCCAGTTGTCTGGCCATTTCTGTGCCACGGGGGAGGAGTTGACTGGTTGTGGCAAGAAACTGACCGTACGACTGGCAGAGCCTAAAATATTTGCAAACTGGTCCTTTACGGAGCATTTGCAGCCTCTGTTTGGGGGATCTGGAAGAGACTGAAGAAGCATCTGCCAGCGTCCTTGTTGGGACAATATTTCCATAGGAACCAAGACCCAGAGACGCCGCAGAGTGCTGGCTCGTTGCCAGGAACCCACGGAGAGTCGAGCTGCAGGATGGACACAGGCGAGAGCTCGGGGACCAGGGTGCGTTCACCTGTCTCAGGAACACACAGGTCCTGCCATTTTCCCCCAGAATCGCATCCTCCCCTTTACTGAGGGGTCACAGACTTTAAACCAGTACTTTATTGAAGAGATTTTGTTTGCCTGGTTGTTTGTTTGTTTTTTTTTTTAAGTGAAAAAGAGCATATTGAGCCGTTGGAAGTGTTGGGCTGTGTGTTCTGAAGCGTCCTGGTAAAAGCGTTAGCTACCTACGTTTCAGATGCAGCGTCCAAATGGCTCTCATTCCTCCAGGATCCACTGTGTCTGGGTGTCCGGCCAGGGCTTTGGCGTGTGATTGCTCACAGTGATGGCACCTCGGAAGGCGCACTGTTGTTGTTCCCACCTGCCTGTGAGGAGAGGGGCTTCTAGTAGGTAAGCGTATGCCCGGAGTTCCACTCAAGGTATGAAGCCACTTCTTCAGAGACCAGGCTCTTTTCACAAGACCTGGAAGCAGCAACAGGCCAACCGCCTAGGGAGCTGGGTAATTCTGGCCTTTTCTCAAGGATAGAAGAGCCACCACAGGTCATAAGCAAAATGTCCTAACCCCTGAGTTAGAGTCTTCAGGGATAATAGTAGCTTCCGTTAACAGACACTTGGACTTCCCAGGTGGCTCACTGGGAAAGAATCTGCCTGCCAATGCAGGAGGCCTGGGTTCAGTCCCTGGGTTGAGAAGATCCCCCAGAGAAGGAAATGGCAACCCACTGCAGTATTCTTGCCTGGAGGAGCCCATGGACAGAGGAGCCTGGTGGGCTACAGTCCCTGGGGTTGCAAGAGTCGGACACAACTGACAACAGACGCTTAGGCCGTTTCCGCGTTTCGGCTGTGGTGACGAATGCTGCCAAGATCCTGATTCTGTTTCGTTTGTAGGTATACCTAGCTGTGGGCTTGCTGGATCATGTGGTAGTTCTAGTTTTAATTTTTTGAGGAACCCCCATACTATTTTTTCACATTAGCTGTACCTGCTTAAATTCACCAGCAATGAGCAAGGGTTCCCTTTTCTTCCAATTCTCCCCATTTTTGCCAACAATTGTCTCTTATCTTTTCGATAATGGCCATCCTAACAGGTGTGAGCTGACGTTTCACTGTGTGTGTGTGTGTTTTAAAATAAGATGACTTGTACTTATTTATGGACAGAGGCCCATAATATTGTACAGGAGGTGGGGACCAAAACCATTCCAAAGAAAAACAAAAGCAAGATGGCAAAGTGGTTGTCTGAGGAGGCTTTACGAATGGCAGAAGGAGGAGAAGCGAGAAGCAAGGGAGAGGGGGAAAGGTACATCCAGTTAAACACAGACTGTCAAAGAGTAGCTTCTTGTCAAAGACAAGAAGGCCTTCTTCAATGAACAGTGTTTAATAAGAGAAGGAAACAACAAAAGGGGCAAGCCTGGAGATCTCTTCAGGAAAATTGGAAACATCGAGGGAGCTTTCTGCCCAAAGATGGGCACAATAAAAGATAAAAATGGTAGAAACCCAGTAGAGGCTGAAGAGATCAGGAAGAGATGGAAAGAATACAAGGAAGAACTGAATAAAAAAGATCTTAATGAACATTATGTTTCTGACAGTCCTGAGGTATTGTTTATCTCTACTTTGTAAATGAGGAAACTGAGGCTCAGAGAAGTTAAGAGACTTGTCTAGTATCAACCAGCTTTTAGTTGGAAGAGCCAGACCTTCTGACCCAGGGTCTGGTGTCCTTATACACTAATTTCTGTGGCTTCTCTATGAAGCAGGGCCCAGCCTGACCACGTCACTGAAACTGATCTTAGCTGAGGACCATGCTAACCATCTAGCTCAACCTCAATGGTGGTTACCAACCGACCTCCAAAGACAGATTTCACATCCTGGGTATTTTTGGACATTACTTTAAAATTGTGGCTCTGTGGAATACAGTGTGCTGCCAAATCCCATTTTTTCCCCTCATCATCAACATCTGTTGCTTGTGTTGTAGCCCAAACGAAACAAAACAGAATAAAGTAGAAAATGGACTCCCATTCATGTGATCTTTACCGAATGGCATAATACACACGTTCTGCTCAGTAAAAGGCTGAAAAGTTAAAGGGGAGTGCAGCTTCAAAGAAGGTTTGTGTTCTTTAAGACACAAGGATATGTCATTAATCAGAACGGCAACTTAACAGCTGAGCAAGTTATAAAGACGTCTCATCTTAAGCAAATCTTTGGCACACGTAACAAGCCCTCTGCCCTGGTTTTGCCCCAATCACGTGCATTCCTCTCAGTAACTTCCTCCAACCATCCCAGGACTCCTCAGTCCCCTTCTTTCTGCATGTGGTCTGGGGGCAACCTCCTGTACTTGGAATACTGATCTGGGGATCCCCAAATTGCCGTCCCCTCTCCAAACTCCAAAAACCCTACCTCCAGCTACCAAAAGGACACCTCTGAATTTTCCTTGTTTACTGCGGACTCAAGTTATAGAACATAAATATGTATTTGTTTGCCCTCCTGAAACTCCTCTCTCTTGGGTTTGGTGTAGCATCATTCACCAATTAATATCTGAGTAAAAACTCGAACCTGATTCTTTAACAAGAACCATCACTCACCCCTCTGCACCATGTAAACATTTTAATTTTTGTGTGTGTTACTTTGAGTCTTTCTTCCATTGATACTGTAAAAGCTTGGCACCAAGTAGGCACTAAAAGAATTGGTGAACAGACCTGTTGATTAAACTTTCCTCCATCATATCCCATTATCTTTCCCAGATGAGACTGAAGGCCAAATGACTTCTTTCACTGGGTGGATCCTGTAACTCAGTCTTTGGTTCTAAGATCGGTAGCATCTCTCCAAGCTTTGCAAACTTATTTCTTAGGAATTACAGGGTCTGGCTGCTCTCTATGTCATGTAACTATTCTGCTCTCACATTTTCCTCCTTGCTTGCTTTCTTCCCTCCCCTTGATCTTTCACATTCCAGTCTGTGAGAGAGAATAAGAAGAGATGAAGACAGAAATACAAATCCATATTTTGCTAACCAGTTAAAAATATCTTTCCAGCTTGTTTTACCATTAAATGTGTTGTCTTCTCTCTGTGTCATAATTAAAACAGCTTAGTTTCTTCTTACTTTTAAAACATGTTTTATTATTGCAGAAATAGTTCCAGTTTATTGTAAAAAAATTTAAAAAACTATAGATAAAAGCACAAGAAGAAAATAAAATGTGTAAACCCCCATCTCTTACTCAGAGAGCTATAGTTAACTTCGTAAGTACCTACTTCTGTACTTTTTTTCTGTCTGCATACTCGAACAAAAATGGAGACCTTCTATTCTTGCTTTTGAGAAACTTGTCACTCAATAGATTGAGAACATTTCCCCATGGTTTAAATACTCTTCTAGATCAGGGTCAGCAAACATTTTCTGTAAAAAGTGAATATTTTAGGCTTTGTGGGACATAGTGCTTCTGTTTAAACTACTCAACTCTGCTGTTGTAGTGCAAAAGCATAGATAATATGTAACTAAATAAGTACAGCTGTTGCTAGTGGTAAAGAACCCAGCTGCCAATTCAGGAGATGTCAGAGACACCGGTTCGATCCTGGGTGGGGAAGACCTCCTGGAAGAGGGCATGGCAACCCACTCCCATATTCTTGCCTGGGAAATCCAATGGACAGAGGAGCTTTGGTGGGCTACAGTCTATAGGGTGGCAAAGAGTTGAATACAACTGAGCACACACACATGTGTTCCAGTAAAACTTTATTTACAAACCAGGCAATGGGCCAAGTTTGGCCGATAGGTTGGACTGTAATTTGCCCATGTTAGCTCTGCTGCTGCTAAGTCGCTTCAGTTGTGTCCGACTCTGTGTGACCCCATAGACGGCAGCCCACCAGGCTCCCCCGTCCCTGGGATTCTCCAGGCAAGAACACTGGAGTAGGTTGCCATTTCCTTCTCCAATGCAGGAAAGTGAAATTGAAATTATTCAGTCGTGTCTGACATTTCACGACCCCACGGACTGCAGCCCACCAGGCTCCTCCGTCCATGGGATTTTCCAGGCAAGAGTACTGGAGTGGGGTGCCATTGCCTTCTCCGCATGTTAGCTCTAAAATATCATTTTTAATAGCTAAATAGTATTCTACTTTATCAATATATTATGATTTATTTAACCAATCAGAATAATAGCAACTGTTGTTTGAGGCCTTATGCTGACCTTGGCACATTGCTGGGCTTGCTGTATGTACTTTCTTACTTTTCCTGCCTATAACCCTGTGAAGTGTAGGTATCATCCTTTTTATTTGACAGATGAGGAAACTTGGCCTCACTTTAGACGGCTAGTAGGTTGAAAAGACAGAATTTAAATTCATTTGATTTTGAGAGGCCAAGCTGTTAACCACTCACTATGCTTCTATGCATATTGGTGGTTATTTCCTTTAGGATAAGTTCCTGGAATTAAAATAGCCAGTGCATTTTGAGGCTTTTGATCTATGTTGCTGGGTTGATTTGTAGGCCATTTCCCAGGTTATATATAACAGGGCTGTATTCTTCACACCCTTGCCTATAGTGGGGACTCTTAAACCTTTCTGCTATCGAACCTCATTTAAGTCACATTAAAAATTATAAACAAAGATGAACACTCATCTTATGCTTATTTCTCATCTATATTTTTAATTAAGTATAGTTGATTTACAATGTTGTAAGAGTTTCAGATGTACAGCAAAGTGATTCGGTTTTATATACATACACACACACACACACACACACACACACACACACACACAGAGTATTTCCCCTTATAAGTTATTACAAAATATTGAGTATAGTTCCCTATGCTATACACTAGGTCCTTGTTGGTTATCTGTTTTATACATGAAATGAAGTGAAAGTTCAGTTGTGTCCAACGGACTGTGCAGTCCATGGAATTCTCCAGGCCAGAATACTGGAGTGGGTAGCCTTGCCCTTCTCCAGGGCCTCTTCCCAACCCAGGAATTGAACCCAGGTCTCCCTCATTGCAGGCAGATTCTTTACCAGCAGAGCCACAGGGAAGCCCAAGAATACTGGAGTGGGTAGCCTATCCCTTCTCCAGTGGATCTTCCTGACCTGGGAATAGAACCGGGGTCTGCTGCATTGCAGGCAGGTTTTTTACCAACTGAGCTATTAGTGAAGCCCCCATTTTAGTGTGTGTATATGTTAATGTGCATGTGTGTGTGCTTAGTCACTAAGTTGTGTCCAATGCTTTGTGACCCCTTTGACTATAGCCTGCCAGGCTCTTCTCTCCTTGGGATTTTCCAGGCAAGAGTACTGGAATGGGTTGCCATTTCCTCCTTCAGGGGATCTTTCCAACCCAGGGATCAAACCCGTGTCTCCTGCACTGACAGGTGGATTTTTTACCCCTGAGTCACCTGGCAAGTAGCATATGCTAACCCCAAACTTCTAATTTATCCTTCCCCTCTATATGTCTTCTTAGGTGAATTTTTCATTCATGTCTTTTCCTCATCATTTTCTAAGATTGTTTGCCTCTTCTATTGATTTGCTGAAGCCTTTCAAATAAGGGACTCCTTTGGTGTTCAAATAAATGTTACATTGCTTCTTATGAAATAGCCTGTTTACTTTGAAGAAATATTAACTTTACGATTGAAAAGAATTAATGAGAAAAGAATACTGTTTTTAACGTAATATAGCACCGGCCAGACTTCTGGAATTAAAAAACAAACAAATATCTGTAAGTGAAGAGAGAGCTCTTTCTTCTGGGGAACTTGTTCTTTAGTCTCTAACTCTTAAATCACTAAGGTTTGTGTTCTTTAATTGGAACTACTACTTTTCTGTGGCCATGGCAACACGTCTTAGCTGCCATGAACAGCACACACCTTGACAAAATATTTTTTTAGAGAGTGGTTTTCATTATCCAGTGTATTCATGGAGAGTCTAGATGAATTAAGGGGTGTAGACCCATCATTGTATAATAATAACAGTCATAAAAATAGCAAAATTAACAGTTACTATCTACTGATCACTTACTGTATTCCAACCACAATGCTAAATGCTTTGTATTGCTGAATCTGATCTTCACAGTAATCCTCGGTTGTAGCTATTGTTATTTTATACACGAAGAAATTGAGACACCAAAAAGTTAGGTGGCCTGTCCTGGGTTATACAGACGGTAAGTGCTGGAGCCTAACTTCGACTCCGATGCTATACTGTTCTGAGTCTTTTAGGTTTAATCCAAAAGGATGTTGTTGGGGGTATATGTTTATTTAAACATGCATGGCAAATATCTTGATTGTAAAAGCTGGAGTTAACACTACTAGCTTCTAAGACAACACTAGGTAGGATTGCTGGTCACAGTGACTGCCAGGATTTCAGAACCTATGCTCTTACGAAAATCAGAGTTTTGATGTTTCATTAGATTTAGAGAGCTCAAAGGGTAGCTGCTCCGATATATTCTATCTTGGGCTTCTCTTGAGGACCATCAATTCGGAAGAGGGTCTCTGATGGGGAAAACGGGGAAAAAATAGACTTGTAAGGCATCCTAGGCACTAAGACAGAGAACCACTTTCCTTCTTCCAGTTTTATTGAGGTATAGTTGATAAAATTGCATATGTGTATAAAAAACTCAACATGATCATTTGATTTGGGTGTACAGTGTGAAATATTTGCCACTGCAGAATTAATTAAACATCTGTCACCACACATGGTTACTTTTTGTGTGTGATGAGAATGCTTGAGATGTATTCTGTGAGCAAATCTCAGGCGTATAATATAGTATTATTTAGCTATAGTCATTATGCCATGCATAGATCTCCAGAACTTAGTTATTTTATAATGGAAAGTTTGTACCCTTTGACCAATATCTCTTCACTTTCCCCCTGACAGCCACCTGTTCTGTTCTTTTGTTCTGAGTTCAGATTTCACATATAAGGGATATCATACAATATTTGTCTTTCTGTGTCTGGCTTATTTCATTTAGTGAAATGTCCTCCAGTTCATTTACATTGTCACCAATGGCAGGATTTCCTTCTTTTTATGGCTGAATAATATTCTGTTTTCTATTTATTTATTGACATTCATACTAATAATGTATAAAGGTTTCCTTTTCTCCACACCCTCTTCAGTGCTTGTTATCTCTTTCTTTCTCTTTTTTTGATGAGAGCCATTCTGACAGGTGTTAATTGATACCTCATTGTGATTTTGACTTGCCTTTCCCTGGTGATTAGTGATGTCCAGCATCTTTTCAGGTTTCCATTAGCCACGTGAATGTCTTCTTCGAAAAATGTTTATTTAGACTCGTTGTCCATTTTTAAATTGGATTATTATTATTGCTATTAAGTTGTGTGGGTTCCTTGTATATTTTAGATATTAATCCCTTATAAGATATAGTTTGTAAATAATTTCTCTTGTTCTGTGGGTTCCTTTTTCATTTTATTGACTATTTCCCTGTTGTACAGAGGATTTTTAGTTCGTTGTAGTCTCACTTATTTATTTTTGGTCCTATTGACTGTGCTTTTGGTGTCATATCCAAAAAAATAAAAATCATTGCCTAGAACGATGTCAAAGAGCATTTCCCCTATATTTTCTTCTGGGATTCTTATGGTTTCAGGTTTTATATTTGTCTTTAATCCATTTCCATTTAATTTTTGTGAGTGATATGAGAGGGATCCAGTTTCGTTCTTTGGATGTAGATCCCAGTTTTCCCAGTGCCACTTATTGAAGAGATTATTCTTTACCCATTGCGTGTTCTTGGTGCCCTTGTCAATCAATGATTAGTTGACTGTATATGTGTGGGCTTGTTTCTGGACTCTGTGTTTTGTTCCATTAGTCTGTATGTTTGTTGCCAATACCTGTTCTGATTTTAAAATCAAGAATTGTGATGCCTCCAGCTTTTCTCAAGATTGCTTTGAGTCTCCTAGGTCTTTTCTGCTTCCATATGAATTTTAGGATTGTTCCCTCCTAATTCTGTGATTTACCATTGGAGTTTTGATAAGGATTGCATTGCATCTGTAAATCATTTTGGGTAGTTGTATCTTTTCCAGTCCATGAACCTGGAATCTTTCCTTTTCCATGTACTCGTGTTTTCCCCCATTGCTTCACTGATGTCGTAGAGTCTCAGTGTACAGGTCTTTTACTTCTTTTGTTAAATTTATTCCTAGATATTTTATTATTTTTGATGCTATCATAAATGGGTTTGTTTTCTTATTTCTCTTTCAGATAACTTATTTTTAGTGTATGCAAAATGTAGCTGATTTTTGTGTGTTGACTTTATATTCAGCAACTTTTCTGAATGTTTTTATTAATTCTAAGAGTTTTTTGGTGGAGTCTTTAGAGTCTTCTATATATAAGATTGTGTCAACTGCAAACAGAGACAGTTTTACTTTTTCCTCCCCATTGTGAGCTCCTTTTTATTTATTTATTTATTTTGCTAATCGTTCTGGTTAGGACCTCAAGTACTATGTTGACTAGACTTTTTTTTTTTCTTGACCTTGGAAGGAGTCTTTTCAGCTTTTCACTGGTGAGTATGATGTTAGTTGTGGGCTCGTCATACATGTCCTTTATTATGTTGAGATACATTCCTTTTGTACCTACTTTGTTGAATTTTTTTTTTATCATGAATGAATGTTGAATTTTGTTGAATGTGTCTTCTGCATCTATTGAAGTGACCGTATGATTTTATTCTTTATTCTGTTAATGTGTTGTATCATATTTATTGATTTGCATGTGTTTAACCATCCTTGCCTCCAGTGATAAATCCCGCTTGATTGTGGTGTGTGGTTCTTTCAGTGTACTTTTGAATTCAGTTTGCTAGTATTATGTTGAGGATTTTTGCACCTATGTTTTATGAGGAATATTGGCTTGCAATTTTCTTTTTTTGCAGTGTCCTTGTCGGCCTTTGATACCAGGGTAATGGTGCCCTTGTAAAATAATTTTGGGAGGGTCCCCTCTTCTTTAATTTTTTTAGAAGAGTTTAAGAAGCATTGATATAAATTCTTCAGGTATTCAGTAGAGTTCACCAGTGAAACCATCTGATTTGGGGCTTTTATATTGCGAGATTTTTGATTACTAATTCCATACCCTGACTCATTACTGGTCTGTTCAGATTTTCTGTTTTTTTTTTTTCTTTTATGACTCAGTCTTGGAAGGTTGTATATTTCTATGAATTAATCCTTTACTTTTTGGTTACTCAATTTGTTGGTATATAACTGTTCACAGTAATCTCTTATGATTCTTTTGTTTTTGTAGTATCAGTTGTAATATTTACTCTTTCTTTTTGTTTTTCTTAGTCTAGCTAAAGTTGGTCTATTTTGTTCATCTTTTCAAAATACCAGCTTTTCATTTTGTTTATCTTTTCTATTAATGCAGTCTCTATTTCATTTACTTCCATTCTGATCATTGTTATTCCCTTTCTTCTAACTTTGGACTTAATTATTCTTTTTTATTTTCTTGAGGTATAAAGTTAGGTTGTTTATTTTAAATCTTTCTTGTTTCTTAATACAGTGTTTGTTACTATAACCTTCTCTCTTAGAACTGCTTTTGCTACATCCCATAGGTTTTGGTGTGTAGTATTTCCACTTTTGTTTGTTTCAAGATTTTTTTTTTATTCCCCTTTTGATTTCTTTCCTGACCCACTGGCAGTTCAGAAATGTGTTAATTTCCACATATTCATGAATTTTCCAGCTTTATTCCTGTTATTGATTTCTAGTTTCATACCATTGATTTTGGATGAGATACTAGAAATGATACTAATCTTCCTACATTTCTTAAGGCCTGTTTGTTGTCTGAGATATGATTTGCCTTGGATAATGTCCTATATGCACTTGAGAAGCAGCACTCTGCTGCTGCTGGCTAGAATATGTATGCATTTTAGGTCTATTTTATTAGGTGCAGTTTGAGTTCAGAGTTTCCTCACTGATTTCCTGTCTGTATGATCTATCCGTTGTTGAAAGTGGAGTATTGAAGTCCCCTACTATTCCTGTATTGGTGTCTATCACTCCCTTCATATCTCTTAGTGTTTGCTTAATATGTTCATGCACTTTATGTTGGGTGCATATGTACTTACAGTTATTATATACTCTTGATAAATTGATCCCTTTGCTATTAGCTTATGTTATTAGCTTCTTTGTTACAATCTTTGACTTAAACTCCATGTTGTCTGTAAGTGCAGCTTAACGAAACCTGCTCCCTTTTGGTTTCCATTTTTGTGGAATATTTTTCCTCCCTTCCCTTTCAGCCTATGTGCATTCTTAAAGCTGACATGAGTTCCTGGTAGGCACAGTATAGTTGGGTCTTTTTTTTTTTTTTTTAACCTATTCAGTTACTCTGTGTCTTTTGATTGGAGAATTTAATCCATTTACGTATAAGGGCATCATGAATTGGCAAGACGTACTGGGCTTCCCCAGTGGCATTAGTGGTAAAGAACTCACCTGCCAATGCAGGAGACTTAAGAGATGTGGGTTTGATCCCTGGGTTAGGAAGATTCCCTGGAGGAGGGCATGGCAACCCACGTCAGTATTCTTGCCTGGAGGATCCATGGACAGAGGAGCCTGGCAGAGGATCTGCAGTCCATAGGATCACAAAGAGTTGGATACAACTGAAGTGACTTAGCTCACGGGCACACATGCAAGGACTTACTATTGCCATCCTATTATTTTCTGAGCATTCAGTAGTTCCTTTGTTCTTCTCTTGCTGTCTTCCCTTGTGATTTAATGATTTTTCTTTAGTGGTATGTTTATATTTCTGCTTCTGCTTTGTGTATCTATAATAGAAACCTGGAATGTTAGGTCCATCAATCAAGGTAAATTGGAAGTGGTCAAACAGGAGATGGAAAGAATGAACATCAACATTTTACGAATCAGTGAACTAAAATGGACTGGAATGGGCGAATTTAACTCAGATGACCATTATATCTACTACTGTGGACGAGAATCCCTTAGAAGAAATGGAGTAGCTCTCAGAGTCAATACGAGTCCAAAGTGCAGTACTTGGGTGAAATTTCAAAAATGGCAGAATGATCTTTGTTCGTTTCCAAGGCAAACCATTCGCTATCACAGTAATCCAAGTTTATGCCCCAACCAGTAATGCTGAAGAAGCTGAAGTTGAACAGTTCTATGATGACCTACAAGACCTTCTAGAACTAAGACTCAAAAAGATGTCCTTTTCATGATAGGGAACTGGAATGCAAAAGTAGGAAGCCAAGAAATACCTGGAGTAACAGGCAAATTTGGCGTTGGAGTACAGAATGAAGCAGGGCAAAGGCTAACAGAGTTTTGCCAAGAGAACACACTGGTCATAGCAAACACCCTCTTCCAAAAACACAAGAGAAGACTCAACACATGGACATCAGCAGATAGTCAATACCAAAATCAGATTGATTATATTCTTTGCAGTCAAAGATGGAGAAGATCTATACAGTCAGCAAAAACAAGGCTGGGAGCTGACTGTGGCTCAGATCATAAACTCTTTATTGCCAAATTCAGACTTAGATTTAAGAAAGTAGGGAAAACCACTAGACCATTCAGGTATGGCCTAAACCAAATCCCTTATGATTTTACAGTGGCAGCGACAAATAGATTCAAGGGATCAGATCTGATAGGCAGTGTGCCTGAAGAACTATGGATGAAGGTTCAAGACATCATACAGGAAGCAGTGATTAAGACCATCCCCAAGAAAAAGAAATGCAAAAAGGCAAAATGGTTGTCTGAGGAGACCTTACGAATAGCTGAGAAGAGAAGTGAAAGGCAAAGAAGAAAAGGAAAGATATACCCATTTGAATGCAGAGTTCCAAAGAATCCAAAGAATAGCAAAGAGAGATAAGGAAGTGTTCCTCAGCAATCAGTGCAAAGAAATAGAGGAAAACAACAGAATGGGAAAGACTAGAGATCTCTTCAAGAAAATTAGTGATACCAAGAGAACATTGCATGCAAAGATGGGCACAATAAAGAAATGGTATGGACCTAACAGAAGCAGAAGGTATTAAGGAGAGGTGGCAAGAATACACAGAAGATTACTGTGTATCTTCTTACATAGTGCAAAAAAGATCTTCAGGACCCAGATAACCATGATGGTGTGATCACTCACCTAGAGCCAGACATCCTAGAATGCGAAGTCAAGTGGCCCTTAGGAAGCATCACTACGAACAAAGCTAATGGATATGATGGAATTCCAGTTGAGCTATTTCAAATCCTAAAACATGATGCTGTGAAAGTAGTGCACTCAATATGCCAGCAAATTTGGAAAACTCAGCAGTGGCCACAGGACTGGAAAAGGTCAGTTTTCATTCCAATCCCAAAGAAAGGCATTGCCAACGAATGCTCAAACTACTGCACAATTGCACTCATCTCACAAGCTAGCAAAGTAATACTACAAAATCCTTGAAGCCAGGCTTCAGCAATACGTGAACTGTGAACTTCCAGATGTTCAAGCTGGTTTTCGAAAAGGCAGAGGAAACAGAGATCAAGTTGCCAACATCTGCTGGATCATCAAAAAAGCAAGAGAGTTCCAGAAAAACATCTATTTCTGCTTTATTGACTATGCCAAAGCCTTTGAGTGTATGGATCACCACAAACTGTGGAAAATTCTTCAAGAGATGGGAATACCAGACCACCTGAGCTGCCTCCTGAGAAATCTGTATGCAGGCAAAGAAACAACAGTTAGAACTGGACATGGAGCAACAGACTGGTTCCAAATTGGGAAAGGAGTACATCAAGGTTGTATATTGTCACCCTGCTTATTTAACTTATATTCGAGTACATCATGTGAAATGCCAGGCTGGATGAAGCACAAGCTGGAATCAAGATTGCCAGAAGAAACATTAATAACCTCAGATACACAGATGACACCACCCTTACGGCAGAAAGTAAAGAAGAACTAAAGAGCCTCCTGATGAAAGTGAAAGAGGAGAATGAAAAAGTTGGCTTAAAATTCAACATTCAGAAAACTAAGATCATGGCATCCGGTCCTGTCACTTCATGGGATATAAATGGGGAAACAGTGGAAAGAGTGTCAGACTTTATTTTTCTGGGCTCCAAAATCACTGTAGATGGTGACTGCAGCCATGAAATTAAAAGATGGTTACTCCTTGGAAGAAAAGCAATGACCAACCTAGACAGCATATTAAAAAACAGAGATATTACTTTGCCAACAAAGGTCTGTCTAGTCAAAGCTATGGTTTTCCCAGTAGTCATGTATGGATGTGAAACCTGGACTATAAAGAAAGCTGAATGCCAAGGAATTGATACTTTTGAACTGTGGTGTTGGAGAAGACTCTTGAGAGTCCCTGGGATAGCAAGGAGATCCAGCTGGTCAATCCTAAAGGAAATCAGTCCTGAATATTCATTGGAAAGACTGATGTTGAAGCTGAAACTCCAATACTTTGGTCACCTGATGCGAAGAACTGACTCCTTGGAAAAGACCGTGATGCTGAGAAAGATTGAAGGCGGGAGGAAAAACGACAGAGGATCAGATGGTTGGATGGCATCACTGACTCAGTGCACATGAGTTTGAGCAAACTGCGGGAGTTGGTGATAGACAGGGAAGCCTGGCGTGCTGCAGTCTATGGGGTTGCAAAGAGTCAGAAACGATGGAGTGAATTGAACTGAACTGATAATGGTTTTTTGCCTTGAGGTTACTGTAAGACTTACATAAAACATCTTATAACAGTGCTTTTTAAAATGATCACATACAAAATCTGTACCGTTTTACTAACCCCCCTCCATTTTATGTTTTTGATGTCACAATTTACATTTTCTTATATTACAGTGGATACATGTGTATCCATTACATCATTGTATCTATGGTTGTTTTGAATCATGTAAAAATTTTTATACTAGAATTAAGTAATTTACATGTCACCTTTACAGTATTAGAATATTTTGAATTTGACTATATAATTTCTTTTACCAGGAAATTATATACTTTCATATGTTTTTATGCTATTAACTAACATCTTTTCATTTCTCTTTGAGAACTCTCTTTAGCATTTATTTTAAGGTATTCCCAGTGGTGACCTTATTTGGAAATAGAGTCTTCGGTAAATATAATTAGTTAAGAGGAGGTTAGTGGAGGAAAGTGGGCCCCTGATCCAATACCACTGGTGTCCTTATAAAAAGGAACACTGGGACACAGACACACACACAGAGAGGACCATGTAAAGATTGGGCTTATGCTGCCACAAGCCAGGGAGCTAGGAGAAGTTAGGAGAAGAGCCTGGAGCTGATGGTTCCCTAGAGCATTCAGAGGAAACAGAAGCCTGCTGACACCTTGATCTCAGACTTCTAGCCTCCAGAACTGTATGTTTCTGTCCGTCAGTTTGTGGCACTTTGTTACGGCAGCCTCAGGAAACTAACACCAACCTGGTGTTTTTTCCATCCTCAGAACAAACGAGACGGGGGGTTTAAAAGTGTTTTTCCTCCTTTTCTGTGTGGAATTGAGGACTGGGGTGGGGGTGGCCAGGTAACAAAGTAACCAGAGCCTTCTCTATTATCTGCATCTCTGGCCCGCAGCTTCAGCCTCAGAGATCTTACTGTCTCCTCGGCAGCTTGAACACCAGAAACTCAGCGGGTCGAAACTAGACACGCAGGGTTTCCCTTCCAAACCTCTTCCTCCGTCTTAGCCCATCTCAGTTATTGTGATTGTACTCCTCTCAGTCCCTCTTGGAGAAGGCAGTGGCTCCCACCCCAGCACTCTCGCCTGGAAAGTCCCATGGACAGAGCAGCCTGGTGGGCTGCAGTCCGCGGGGTCACGAAGAGTCGGACACGACTGAGAGTCTTCCCTTTCACTTTTCACTTTCATGCATTGGAGAAGGAGATGGCAACCCACTCCAGTGTTCTTGCCTGGAGAATCCCAGGGACGGGGGAGCCTGGTGGGCTGCTGTCTATGGGGTCGCACAGAGTCGGACACGACTGAAGCGACTCAGCAGTAGCAGCAGCAGCAGCAGCATTCCCTCTGGCTAAAGCATCCTGTGATCTCTCCTTTTCCTCATCTCCACTTAAAAAAAAAAAAAAATCTAGATTTCCACCTTCTTTTGAAAAATAGGAAGATTTGGGAACATGTCATTACTGCCTGGTGATAACTGGCCAGACTGAGGGGCTGCCCCTTAACAGGGAGAGTGTGTTCTTGGTCCTGCCCCTAAACCTCCCTCTTCCTGGGGAAGTCAGAAATCAGGGCCGAGCTGCTCACCCTGGGCTCTGAGTCAGCCCATAGCTTTGCCTCCTGCTGTGTCCTGCACTGGCTAGAGGTGGCAGGGGGACTCCCAAGGGAGGCTCCTTAATCTCACTGGACCTTTGGACACTAATCTGGAGATGAGATAATAATGATTCTCGCCTCCTAGAAACCTTGAGAAGATTAAATGTTTTAACGCATATCAAGAGGTTAGACCCGGGCCCCAAGCAGGCGCTCCACAATGGTTCACTTGTATTTTATAGATTTAAGAAAATCTTATTGGCACTTATCCAACCTGTTTTATTACTTTTCATGAAGGAGGGTGTGGTTTTTCTTTGGTTTTCTCCCCATCCTCCACCTGTTTCACATAGTAACATGGTTCCCAACATTTTTGGTACCAGGGACTGGTTTAGTGGAAGACAGCTTTTCCACAGGCGGGGTGTCGGGGGTAGAGGGGATGGTTTGGGGATGATTCAGGGGCATTGCATTTACTGTGCACTTTGATTCTATTATGGTTGCATCAGCTCCACCTCAGAGCATCAGGCATCAGATCCCAGAGGTTGGGGACCCCTGTGGTAAGAGAGGTGGGGGTAGTTACGCAGGAAGAAGCAGGGGGCTTGGAGTAAAGCTCCCAGGCCTCTCCTGGCAGCCACATTCAGTGGTGCTTACCTGTCTTCTGTGTTGTTCAGCTTCCAGGGACCAGAGGCCCAGCTTGGCGACTGGCCTCCTGAGGCCCCCAGAGTCACAGGGATGGGGGGTAGGTGCCTCTAATTGGGTTCACAGTTGAGCACACCGGTATTTACCCTGGAGGCGGAACAGACTGCTGGGAATAGCTGCTTAACACAAAATGCAGCCAGCAAGTCTGGTGTTAGTTAGAAGCCTGTTACTTATGATTTGAAGAGTGGGCAGAGCCCAGACAAGCAAAAGGTGAGGAACCTCCCCCCTCAACACACACTCTAGTTGTTTCCATTCTGTTCGCTTTATAGGGCCCCTCCTAAGCAGAACTGACTTTTTCAGCTGATATTCATTGACTGAATTTTCATGAATCAATGGGGATTTACTACGGCAGCGGTCTCCAACCTTTTTGGCACCAGGGACTAGTTCCGTGGAAGACAATTTTTCCATCCATGGACTAGGGGTTGGGGAGGATGGTTTAGGGATGACTCGAGTGCATTATATGTATTGTGCATTTTGTTTGTACTTTGATTACATCAGCCCCACCTCAGATCATCAGGCGTTAGATCCTGGAGGTTGGGGACCCCGAAACAATTCCTGGATGCCGGATACAGTACCAGCTGTCAATAATAAATACAGACGGGTAAGACACAGTCCTGCCTATGAAGAGTTTATAGGCAGAGACGGGGAAGGTGGATGATACAAAGGCTGGGGGAGCACAGGTGTGGGTTTTGGGTCCCAGGGTGGGAGATCCTACAAGCTTGGAATTGACTGCAAGCAGCTGGGAGATCATCATACTGGTCATTGTTGATCTAATGTCCCAATAAGATTAGCTTTGTCAGGACAAGAATAGTGACTGTGTTTTTATTGCTCTGTCTCTAGGGCTAGCCCTGTGGTTGGCATGTAGCAGAGGGTCAGTAAACATTTGATGAATAAGGGAATTAAATGACATCTAAGCTGAGAATGGAAGGATGAGGGACTTACCAAGCCAGAGAGAGAGAGAAAGAGAGTGTGTGTGTGTGTGTGTGTGTGTGAGAGAGAGAGAGAGTGTGTGTGTGTGTGTGTGTGTGTGTGACTTACCAAGCCACAGTGGGTATATGAGAGATTTACCAAGCCACAGTGTGTGTGTGTGTGTGTGTGTGTGTGAGAGAGAGAGAGAGAGAGAGAGAGTGTGTGTGTGTGTGTGTGTGTGACTTACCAAGCCACAGTGTGTATATGAGAGATTTACCAAGCCACAGTGTGTGTGTGTGTGTGTGTCTGTGTGTGTGTGTAGAGGCAGGAAGAGATAGAGTAGAAGGGGGGAGTGGCAGTAGGAAAAAAAAGGTGAGGAAGGACATTATGAGGAGTGAGTGGCATGAACTCTCTGGAGGAGGGGCAAAGACTGAAACTCTGGAAACTGTGGCTCATGTGGTGGGGTAGAATAGAGACATTTCAGGGAGGCATGGGGCAGGCTGATGGTGAGGTTTTAAACAGAGGAAAGGCATAATTAAATTTGATATACATGTTTTAATGGGTTGAGGGGGTGCAGAGTAGAAGCAGAGAGGCCAATTCAATGCCTTCTGCAACAATCTTGATTAGAGATGGGGGTGGCTGGACAAATTACTGATAACTGAGATGGGGATGCAGATAGATTGAAAAGCAATGAGGGATGTATTAGAATTGTCAGAACCTGGCATTTTTCTATGGAGAAGGAAGGAAAGGTGTCCGAATGATGCCTACACCTTTGGGAGATCTAACATCATTTACTTACTTGTAAATAACAGAGAAAGAAGAGCAGCAAAGAGATAAAAGCTCAAGGGGACATGTTGAGTTTGGGTTGCTGGTAAGAAGTGCATATATTAGTCTTAACCTGACAAGAACGATCTGGCTTGAGATACAGGTTTGGACATTCATTGGCATATGAAAGCAAAACCTGGAGGTCCAGAGATACAATTCAAACAGGCCCATAAGTCACAGTCATTTCTTTGAAAATTTAGTGGATGAACATTACTCTGGAGAGTTTGCTTTGTATCAGTTTTCCAAAGGTCCCTATCTCCAAGGAAGTTATCCTTTGATCTGTGTGGTTATTGATGCTGGAAGGAGAGATGAAGCTTTTTAAGCACAGTGAGAAGGGAAGAGAGATGACGGTGGTGCTGCAGGCCTGGGAGGCCCTGTGCTAGGTTGGAAGTGAGCAGGGCCAGAATATGGGGAAGGAGATGAAGACTCCCAGAAAACATTAGCTTGACTGTTTATAAAGCATGCTCACAGAAATGTTATTCATGCCTCAGTAACTCAACTAGGTATTTATCACTTGGCTCTGGGTCAGTTAGAGGGCAGTAGAAGACACAGAAACTTGGCTGTGAGTTTTAAACAAGAATGGATTTAATACAGAGAGTTAGGTGCTTAAAAAAAATAAAACACTGAGAAGGTCAGCCACATGGAAAGATTTCCAGAACAGTCTGGACCCATGCTCAGAGCACACCCCTGCAGCTGCCATCCCAGCACGGGGAACCTGGGACCAGAAAGCCCCTATAGCCGCCACCACTGCTGCTTCTGGACCTTCAGGAAGCTGGAGGAGGGGTGCAGAGATGCTGCTGGGGATGAAAGGTCTCATGTTTCCCTGACTTTCCTTGACAGCAGTGAGCAGTCAAAAAGGAGTCAGAAATGACCCCCGTCTTACTTATACCTTCTAGAACATCTTCCATGAATATGTCTAATTAGTGGAACCTAATTAATTCCTTCCCCTCTCCTCCATCCCACCAATTCAGGAAAATCTGGGAAACATTTCCAACTGTTGCTGTTCAGTTGCTAAGTCGTGTCTGACTCTTGGATCTCTGCAGCACACCAGGCCTCCCCGTCCCTCACTGTCTGTAACTGTTCCACCTTAAAAGAGAGCAAAATGGAGGTAGAGGAGGGGATCTTTGTTTCTAAGGGGCTAGATTGTAAATAATTTGGTCTTAGGGGGCCCTGTGATCTCTGTTGTAGCTACTCATCTTTACCTTCATAGTGCAAATCAGCCATTGAAAATACATACTGAGAAATAGGTGAACATGGTTGTGTTCCAGTAAAACGTTATTTCTGAAAACAAGTGGTGGGCTGGTTTTGGCCTGGGGACCATAATTTGGCCACCCTTGAGGTAAGCAAGCCAATTCACAGTAATTATCAGAGTTTTTTTTTTTTCCACAGATGTTGAAACTAGAATTGGAGTGATTCAGGGTCATTTAGCCAGTGCCAGTGTACACACACCCTAGTTATTTTAGTTTCAAAGTTCATGCTCTTTTCAGCAAACCATGATGCTGAGTCTCCCTTTGGGAGACTCGTGATCTAAAATAGGAGAGAAAATGTGCACTTCACTGTTGCAGACCATGGTAAAAGCCCCGGGGATGGTGCAGAATATTTTTGCAGATGAGACATTTTTTAACAAGAGGATTCAGGACACATTTCATGGTGAAGTAGTTTAAGCTAGGTGCTGGAGAAAGCTGTGTCTTTGACAGGTGGAGGTGCTGTGAGGGTAGAGAGGTAGGGACCAGAGAGCATTTTGGATGGAGGGAGAAACTTCAAGGCAAGTTTAGGAAGTTCAGTTCAGCTCAGTTGCTCAGCCGTGTCCGACTCTTTGCGACCCCATGAACTGCAGCACACCAGGCCTCTCTGTCCATCACCAACTCCCAGAGTCTACCCAAGCCCATGTCCATTGAGTCGGTGATGCCATCCAGCCATCTCATCCTCTGTCGTCCCCTTCTCCTCCCACTCTCAATCTTTTCCAGCATCAGAGTCTTTTCTAATGAGTCAGCTCTTTGCATCAGGTGGCCAAAGTACTGGAGTTTAAGCTTCAACATCAGTCCTTCTAATAAACACCCAGGACTGATCTCCTTTAGGATGGACTGGTTGGATCTCCTTGCTGTCCAGGAGACTCTCAAGAGTCTTCTCCAATGCCACAGTTCAAAAGCATCAATTCTTTGTGTTCAGCTTTCTTTATAGTCCAACTCTCACATCCATACATGACCACTGGAAAAACCATAGCCTTGACTAGATGGGCCTTTGTTGACAAAGTAGTGTCTCTGCTTTTTAATATGCTATCTAGGTTGGTCATAATTTTCCTTCCAAGGAGTAAGCGTCTTTCTATTTCATGGCTGCAATCACTCTCTGCAGTGATTTTGGAGGCGCAAAAAATAAAGTCAGCCACAGTTTCCACTGTTTCCCCATCTATTTGCCATGAAATGATGGGACCAGATGCCATGATCTTAGTTTTCTGAATGTTGAGCTTTAAGCCAACTTTTTCACTCTGCTCTTTCACTTTCATCAAGAGGCTTTTTAGTTCCTCTTCACTTTCTGCCATAAGGGTGCTGTCATCTGCATATCTGAGGTTATTGATATTTCTCCCAGCAACCTTGATTCCAGCTTGTGCTTCCTCCAGCCCAGCGTTTATCATGATGTACTCTGCATATAAGTTAAATAAGCAAGGTGACAATAGACAGCCTTGACGTACTCCTTTTCCTATTTGGAACCAGTCTGTTCTTCCATGTTCAGTTCTAACTGTTGCTTCCTGACCTGCATATAGGTTTTTCAAGAGGCAGGTCAGGTGGTCTGGTATTCCCATCTCTTTCAGAGTTTTCCACAGTTTATTGTTTAGGAAGACAGGAATCCAAACTCATCAGAATATTGTGACTATAGAGGGTTTTAGCAGAGATAAGGCTAGACTATAGAGAAGCTTAGATGTTAGGATTAGGCATCTAGAAAGGAAATTAGGAATTTCCAGATTAGGAGTCTGGAAAGCAGAAGCAGTGACGTTTTTTGAATAAGGCTGTGATTACACACATGGTGTTCAGTTGCCCACTTGTGTCCAACTCTTTGTGGACCCCTAGACTGCAGCACGCCAGGCCTCCCTGTCCCTTAGCATCTCCCAAAGTTTGCCCAAGTTCATGTCACTTGCATCAGTGATGCCATCCAGCCCTCTCATCCTTTGACTCCCTCTTCTCCTTCTGCCCTCAGTCTTTTCCAGCATCAGAGATTTTTCCAGTTAATTGACTGTTCTCTTCAGATAACCAAAATACTGGAGATTCAACTTCAGCATCATTGATTCCAATGTGTGTTCAGGGTTGATTTCCCTGAGAATTGACTGGTTTGATCTTCTTGCTGTCCAAAGGACTTTTCAGGAGTCTTCTCCAGCACCATAGTTGGCAGGCATCAATTCTTTGGTGTTCTGTCTTCTTTAGGGTGCACAACCACCCAGTGGTCATGTAACATACATTACTTCAGAAAGAATTATCTGGTAACTGTAATGCAGAGAGTCAGAAGATTGTGGTAACAAGAATCCACATAAGTTACTGCAACATCTTTGCACAAGGATACAAAGGAAGCAGTGGCTATGAGGGACATCTTGAGCCGTTTCTGGGACTTGGAAACTTTTAAGCGTGGTAGTTGTAAAAGGATGGCTTTTATGAAAATGAGGATAATAACAATAATAATAATTCTAAGAAGAATAACTTAGAAATCTGGGGACAGGAGTCTGTTTTTTGTAGGAAAGGTATTAGGTTCCACCTCGGATATAAAGGGCTGAGGAGATAAATGGGACTATAGAGCAGGCAACTGGAAATACGGGCTTGATCTTCACAAGAGTGGTGGTGGGGAATTGTCACATACAGCTGAACAGAGAGCCACAGAAGAGCTCAGATGTCTAAGGGCGTGTGGATAGTGGATGGTGCACAAAACAGAATTCAGGGGACTTGGGTCCTTGAGACCCAGAAGAGGGAGTGCTAAGTTGCTTCAGTCGTGTCCGACTCTTTGCAGCTCTGTGGACTATAGCCTGCCAGGCTCCTCTGTCCATGGGATTCTTCAGGCAGGAATACTGGAGTGGGTTGCCATCCCCTTCTCCAAGCGATCGTCCCTGTCTCCTGCATTGGCAGACAGGTTCTTTACTACTGGTGCCACCTGGGAAGCCCAGGAGAGGGATGAGAAGATGGAGTAGGAGGCTAAGTGGAATGCCAGGATGCGTGCTGCATCAGAGGGGTCGAGAGAAGGGGCTGTCTCCAGGGACAGGACCAGCAGGCAGTGTGGCATGCCATGGCGGGTGGGGAAGTCTTCACCAGGGGCCACTGGGTAGAGAAGGGCGAGTAAATGGAGACAGAAGGCTGGGGACTATTCTCATAAAGAATCTGATACATGAGGAAAAGAGGAGAAAAGCTGGCAGATTGAAAATTTTGTGTTAAAGTTGATTAATTCTGCACTGCCTATACACCACACATGATTTAGCGTGTCAGGATGTCTCCTGACTTCTCCACTCCCCCACCAAAGTGGGTGGAATGAGGAATATCATCTAGATCTGGATTCCAGGCTTCATTCTTGGGTCCCTTGTTTGCGTCTGACTTGCCTATGCCTTTGGCTCTGCCGGTGGTCTCTGCCGACAGCCTGTGAGGTCGGCCACACATGTGGGCCGTTGTTGGGCCTCTGCTCAGAGCCGTGAGACTCGGCTAATACATTTGGAACACGTACTGGCTCCTTTCTCAGTCTCCACTCAGTGGGAAGAAATCAGTCCCTGACTTTGAAATTTCGGAGGTTATACATTTGTGGAATACCAAATCAGTGTGTTGATGATTTTTGTCTTACCTTATAGGATTCCTTTAAATTCCACTAGAGAATGGCTATGCCTGGCTATGAAAATTTAGTCTCCCCAGGGTTTTGTGTTTTTTTTTTTTCCCTAGAAAAATATAGGTATGCCCAAACCCCAAAAGGAACTAAATATTTTACATCAGTGCTTTCTGTGATAATAAACAAAAGCAACACACTCAACAACAAAAGCTACAAGCCAGACAAACTGTAGAGTTTCACATGGAAGTGATTTCATCAGTCTAAATCAAGGACGTTTTCTCTTATTTCCTTTCACACCTCGGTCGTTGGCTTCTACAGCGTAATCAGCTTGGTCTCAAATGAGTTATGAAATGGATGTAAGGAGAGGTGACTTGGATTAATACTTTTCCCTCGGAGGAGTTTACTTCCTCGCTCTCATATTTAAACAGCTGTGCTATACTTAAATGGCCCTGAGCAATGTTTCTCCAGAGCTCTTTAGAGATTAGAAGTGTTATAGTACTCTTTCCCATGTTTATAGAACTTTAGTTGTTGAAGTGTTTAGACAGCCATTAATCTCATTTGACCTGACAACAATTTATGAGATGGGCAGCGCAAGTATGACTATGAAGCCCATTATTGCAGATAAAGGGACTGAGATTCAGAGTGGTTAATTAACTAGCCCAGGGTCACACAGGTTGGGGGCAGCAGATTCGAGATTGAAGGTCAAGTTTCCCACCTCCCAATTCGTTATTTTTTCCTTTATGCTTTGGGTGGCATTTTCCACATTAGCATTTTCTTTCATTCTTAAGCACTTCAGAATATAAGGTTTGTGTAACATCAGGTTGGTTTCTGGTAGTACGTTGCTTGTGGAGGGCCAGGAGCAAGAAACCACAGACTTTAAATGACGGGTACTCTTATTGGAGGTTTGACCTTTATTGAATGGAGGGCTCTTGTTAAGGGAAGGTATGCATTGATTTAAGAGGCTTGCCAATCTTTCAAAAAATGGAAACTTCTGGGCTCCTTGGGGATGGCTAATGATGATTATGGAGGAGTCTGCCAGTGTGAAGTACTTGATAAACCCTGGGGGAGGGGCAGAGGACTGTGTACTTCTCGGGAGATAGATTTTTACATCTCTTATTCTCTGGGCACTGCTGCCTTTGGCGTGCAATTGTTCTTATAAATAAGCCTGTTTTGCTTCTCTTTTAGAAATGGCCTGTTATCTAGCTTCATGGCGGTTTTCTGTATGTGTGAGCTTGTGCTTCAGTTAAATTAAACACTTGTGCTACCGCAAAACTGAATTTAGTGACATTGCAAATATCTTAGCCCTCGAGTAGTCTTTAAACATTCGTAACCCTGGGAGCTGGCCCAAGCAACAGCTTATTTCTTTTTCCTGTACCACTCAGCACAAATTACTGCTGACCAAAGATATGTAAAGTACAAATCAATGAGCATTTTGTTTCTGTATTTTAGGGAATGAGATAGTGAGTGAAAGAAAGCCCCTCTATGAGGGCTTAAAAATACTGTCATTGTTCTATGGACTCATGGAGCTGAGGCTGCTCTTTTACTCATTTGTTGACCACGTTGTCTTTACATTCCTCTGGAAAGATTTTTTAAACAGCTTTATTGAGATATAATTCACATATCAATAACTCACTCATTTATGTCTTATTTTATTAAAATTTTAAAAGAGATGGGGTCTTGTGCTATTGCCCAGGCTGGAGTGCAGTGGCGATTCACAGGCACTATCCCATTACTGATCATCAAGGGAGTTTTTCCTGCTCCATTTCTGACCTGGGCAGTTCGCTCCTCCTTAGGCAGCCTGGTGGTCCCTAGCTCCTGGGAGCCCATCATATTGATGCCAAACTTAGTGCGGACACCCAATCGGCATAGTGCACCACAGCTCAGAACTCCTTGGCTCAAGTGATCCTCCAGCCTCAGCCACCTGAGCAGCTAGGACTACAGACGCACATCACTGTTTCCAGCCATTCATTTATTTTTTAATTCTATTATTATTATTTTTTGTGTGTGGAGAACAAGTGGTTTGCCTTATTATTAGTATTTTTTTATTGAAGTAAAATTGGCTTGCAATACAGTATTAGTTTCAGGTATACAACATAGTGATTTTATATTTTTGTACATTATGAAATGATCACCACTATAGGCCTAGTTACTGTCATTATACAAGATTGTTTTACTACTATTGACTGTAATCCCTTTGTGGTGCATTATTTCCCCATGAATTATTTATTTTATAACTGGAAGTTTTGTGTGTCTTAACCCCTTTCATATGTCACCCAGCTTTCCCCATCCCTTACCCCTCTGGCAAACTCCAGTTTTTTCTCTTTATCTGTAAGTCTGATTCTGTCTTGATTTATTTGTTCATTTTTAAAATTTTCACATATAAGTGAAATCATATGTCATATGTCTTTCTTTGGCTTATTTCACTTAGCATAATACCTTCTAGGTCCAGCCATGTTGTCACAAATGGCGAGATTTCATCCTTTTTTTAATAGCTGAGTTCAGTTCAGTTCAGCAGCTCAGTCATGTCCAACTCTTTGCAGCTCCATGAACCACAGCACGCCAGGCCTCCCTGTCCATCACCAACTCCTGGAGTTAACCCAAAGTCATGTCCGTTGAGTCAGTGATGCCATCCAACCATCTCATCCTCTGTCGTCTCCTTCTCCTCCCACCTTCAATCTTTCCCAGCATCAGGGTCTTTTCAAACGAGTCAGTTCTTCACATCAGGTGCCCAAAGTATTGGAGTTTCAACTTCAATATCAGTCCTTCCAATGAACACTCAGGACTGATCTTGTTTAGGATGGACTGATTGGATCTCCTTGCAGTCCAAAGGACTCTCAAGAGTCTTCTCAAACACCACAGTTCAAAAGCATCAATTTCTCAGCGCTCAGCTTTCTTTACAGTCCAACTCACACATCCATACATGACTACTGGAAAAACCATAGCCTTGACTAGATGGAACTTTGCTGGCAAAGTAATGTTTCTGCTTTTTAATATGCTGTCTACGTTGGTCATAACTTTCCTTCCATGGAGTAGGAAGTTCTGTATTTGGCTATTTTTTTGGTCAGCTTCATGGTACTTCAAATTGAGACAATTCAAAAACTTTTAAAATTGTGTGACTCTTGCCGATCCCTGGGTTCTTCCCTTCCCCCCTATACATGTCTCCTCCTCTACCAGAAAGATGACAAGAGTAACCAGCTGAGCAGTTGCAGAGCCTATGAATGGCTGAGTAATATTCCATTATATATTTATTTACATGTGTACATACATGCATGTGTCTGTGTGTGTATATGGGTGCTTATGTTGCTTGCATATCTTAGCTGTTATAAATAATGCTGTAATGAATGTTGGGGTGTATATCTTTTTGAATTAGTGTTTTCATTTTCTTTGGATAAATACCCAGAAGTGGAATTAATGAATGATATGGCTTCCTAGGTAGCACAGTGGTTAGGAATCTGCCTGCCAATGCAGAAAGGAGTTGCAAGTTCGATCCCTGGTTTGGGAAGACCCCCTGGAGGAGGAAACGGCACTCCACTCCAGTATTCTTGTCTGGAAAATTCCATGGACAGAGGAGCCTGGTGGGCTACAGTATCTGGGGTTGCAAAGAGTCAGATATGACTGAGCACACACCTTAGGAAGATTTCAACATGGCTCAATGTTTTATCTACTCTGAGTTCTTATTTATGTTCTGCTGATAACATTTTGCTGCCAGGATGTTAGAAATGTAAATGAGTGTGCATCTAGTTGGGAGGGCACTTATGAATCAACAGAAAAACAGTGAACACTTCCATGAAAATTTGGCAAAAAGCATGGATGTGTAATCACAAAGAAGTTCAAATGATCTTGAAACATTTTAAAGGGTGTGATCGTAATGTATTGTTTGTTTGCTGTTTGATGAAATGAAAGTTAAGACTGCATTAGCTTCTAGTCCTCAGAGGTGCTGAACGTGGTGGTGCTGGAGACATTTGTACCCTCTTGGTTAGGGTGTTGGTATAACCCTATGTTATTAGGGTATTGGTGTAACATTTATGATAGAACATGCAGCAGTCTGCATAGAAGTTCTTCAAAAGTGAATTTCTTTTGACATAACATACCTAATTCTAGAGATTTATTTTGATGAAGTAACCGCTAAGTATGTAAAGGTGTGTGCATAAAGGTATCAACACTGAGCTTTGTTGACAATGATGGAAAATTGGGAGCAGCAGAAATGCTCATTTGTAGGGATTGGTTACGTAAATTACGCTACATACCTATTCTGAAACTCTGTAGTCATTCAGAATATTGCAGGTGTACACGTGCTCACAGAGGAAGATAGCCACCATATACTTTTATTTTATTTTTATTTTTAAAAATTTTTATTTTTACTTTATTTTACTTTACAATACTGTATTGGTTTTGCCATACATTGACATGAATCCGCCATGGGTGTACATGAGTTCCCAAACATGAACCCCCTTCCGACCTCCCACCCCATATCATCTCTCTAGATCATCTCTGTTCACCAGCCCCAAGCATCCTGTATCCTGCGTCAAACATAGACTGGCGATTCGTTTCTTACATGATAGTATACATGTTTCAATGCCATTCTCCCAATCAAAAAATGCACCATATGCTTTTAAATGAGAGAAGCAGTTAGCAAACCAGCATGAGCCATTTTTGCATTAAAATCATATTTGCATTTGATGTGCCTGTAAGAAAAAGACTTTGTTGCTGGGAAAGAGTGAAGGCAGGAGGAGAAAGGGGCAGCAGATAGAAGGTTGGATGGCATCACTGACTGAATGGACATAAGTTTGAGCAAACTCCAGGAGATAGTAAAGGACAGGGAAGCCTGGCTTGCTGCCAATCATGAGGTCACAAAGAGTCAGACGTAACTTAGCGACTATAAAACAACGATAAGCAGTGTATTTTTTTCCGAGTGGACTTCCCAGATGGCTCAGTGGTAAAGAATCTGCCTGCCAATGCAGGAGACACAGGAGATGTGGGTTTTGATCCCTGAGCTGGAAAGATCCTCTGGAGGAGGAAATGCAACTCACTCCAGTATTCTTGCTTGGAGAATCCCATGGGCAAAGGAGCCTGCTGGGCTACAATCAATCCATAGGGTCACAAACAGTCAGACATGACTTAGCTAACTGAGCACAAAAGAATTACAGGTGAATTCTGCTTTCTACCTCATACTTCTCATAATATTTAGACTGTAAAAAGCACTACCTGGACATAAATTTATTATTTGTGTGTTAATTTTATATTCATGAAAAACACAGAGCAATTTCCAAAATGACATATTTCCAAAATTACACACACACATATATACATATATGCATATCTATACATACATATATGTGTGTGTGGTATATGTGTGTCTCTCTACCTGTCTATCCAGCAGTCTAAAAAGGTACAATCTATAATCCAATTAGTGGTTATCTCTAGAGCTTAGTTGGTAAAGAATCGGTTCCTGGGTTGGAAGATCCCCTGGAGAAGGGATAGGCTACCCACTCCAGTGTTCTTGGGCTTCCCTTGTGGCTTAGCTCGTAAAGAATCCACCTGCAATGCAGGAGACCTGGAATCAATCCCTGGGTTGGGAAGATCCCCTGGAGAAGGGAAAGGCTACCCACCCCAGTATTCTGGGCCTGGAGAATTCCATGGACTGTACAGTCCATGGGGATTGCAAAGAACTGGACACAACCAAGTGACTTTCACTTTCACTAGACTTTAAGGTCATGTGTGACTTTCTTATGCTTATTTACAGATTTTTGTGACAAGAGTGTATCATTTATAATGTTAAAAGAGAAAGTAACTTTGCAAAGAGTCAGACACGACTGAGCGACTGAACTGAGCTGAACTGAATTGTGCTTGCCTGACCTAGTTTTTCATCCACTATTTAAACTGCGCTTTGCATCTGTTTCATGTGAAGGGTCCTTTGGTTAGCATTTCTTTCTTCATCTTTGTCTTTTTTCTTGCCTTCTTATTTAAATAATCATTATTATGTGTTGAAAAGTTGTGTAGTTTACCAAATTAGGGGCATTTATTCCAACTTTCACACTTGTTATCAAATGGTGTACTTTCTTTTTATTCACCATGTTTCCTCCTTAAGTTTGGCCTTTACAAGAGGCATTTCCAAGTACAGCATTTGTCATTGACCATTATGCTTTTGATTCATCTGTTAAATGATAATGTGTCCTCCAAAAATATTGATAATAAAGTAAGTTGTTCCATAGCTGCTCTTAGGAAGAGCTTTGGGGTTATTGAATTTACCAAGCAGGTAGGATATGCAAAAAGAGAAATGCATAGGAAGCTTCGAGCAGGCTGAGGCTCTTCCATGTGTCTGACGTATCTCAAACATCCCTTTCAAGCCCTAAATTATGTCCACATCACCTCCTCTGGCACAGCAACTTGACTCCTGAGGGTAGGCTGGTGGTAACTTCTCCCATGTGGTTTTTAATGGCCCTTATTAATTTTTCTTGTAAGTAGTTGTTGATGGCTGCCATCCCATTAGACTTCCAGAAGGGCAAGGTGCTAGCCATCCACCAAGATGGCCCCCAGTGAGCCTCACCTCCTGGTATTCATGTATTTGAAAAATAGATTATGACAGAAGTGATGATTTCTCATGTCCAAGATTAGGTTGTAAGTGACTGAAGTTTCCATCTTGGGCTCTTTCTCTTGGACCACTCATTCTATGGAAAGCCAGCTGCCATGTTGGGAAGATAGGTAGGCAATGGATGGAGACACAGTCAGTCATGTGGCAGCAGCTAATAAGAAACAGGGGCTGCAGCAACCACCTGAGTGAGTTTAGAAGCAGATCTTGCCCCTGTTGAACCTTTAAATGTTATAGACCCTGCCCATCAGCTTGACTGCAACTCATGAAGGACCCTGAGCTGAAACCATCTGTCTGAATTTAGGCTCCCAAGTTCTGACTCTCAAAAAGCATGTGAAGCTATAGATGCTTTTTGTTTTAATTGAGATGGCTTATTACACAGCTGTAGGAAACTAATAAGATTTTGGTAGTAGAAGTGGGGTGCTGATGTAACAAAACACTAAAATGTGGTAGTGGCCTTGAATCTCGGCAGAGTGCAGTGTAAAAAGCTGTAAGGACCATGAGGAACAGGTTAATAAAAGCTTAATGTGCCTTGAATACATCTTCTATAGAACTTTGGGCGTTGAGGAGGCTGCTAGTAAAGGCTTACAGGAAAATCATGCCAGGAACAGGAAAAGGGAGAGCCTGTTATGTGGTGGCAAAAAAATTAGCAGTACTGGTGCCTGCAATAATGTGGAAAGTAGAAAATGTACCTAATGAGCTAGGTGAGTGGGTTAAGGAGATTTCTAACTGAGTGTTGAAAGTGCCTTCTGTTTTTTTTTTTTTTTTTTTCTCCTGTTGCTTATAGTAAAATTGCAAGAAGAAAGAGAAAAGCTGAAGGCAGAAGCAGTCAGCAAAAAAGAGCCAGGACTAGCTGTTTTTGAATATTAACAGCAAGAATTGGTTTCTAAGCAAAGATCAAATTTGGGTCACTTTTAGGAAAAACAAGTTCCAAAAGTGAAGCCAAGGGTGTGACTGTAAAATCTTTTCTTAAGATCTGAGGAATCAAAGATGTCTCACAGTACCAAGCAGCCAGCCAAAAAGCCCTTCACAGATCCTCTAGATCAAACCACAGCGTTTCTTGTGGCCTCGAGGATGTGATACCCCAGCAAAAACCCAAGGTGAGGAAGGACCAAATGCAAAATGATTGGTGGGTGGGGCTTTGGTCTAATGGAATAAAGCCTGAAAGGAGTCACAGAAGACCTTCTAAGTTTTTGAGTCATACTTGGAGAGATGCCATCAGATTGAAATGAAAGAAGCATAGAGAGAACGAAATGGAGAGATCTTTGGGCCCCCAGGGATGAACAAGTAAGAGTCAAGCTGAGGACACTACCCAGCTGCCGATGTGTCCTACTCTTCATGAAAATGGAAGGATGACAGGTCAAAACCAAACGTCCAGAGGGTGGGGTCAAGGGTCACAGAGATCTACTCTCAGACCTTAATTCTAGACCTAATCACGGAACTCAAAACATTTGCTTAGGATTCAGAATTGCTACCCCTGTGTGTTCTCCATCCGCCCCCACTTTGTGAGCAGGAGTGTTTATAGGGGTTACCTTCTGCTTGTCCCACCATTGCGTGTTGAGTGTGTGTTGCTATCGTGACTCATGTCTACAGATTGAGAAGAACCATATATTAGGGGCTACAGTGAAGGAGCCTCATCTGTACCGAGTTAGATGACAAGAGTCTGGACTTGGAACTGATGCTGTGATGGGATGAGACTTTTAGGGACCGTGGGAGGGGTGAGTGTATTTTGCAGGTAGGAGGGATGTGAATCACTGGGAGCCAGAGGCCAGGCTGTGGTAGGCAGCCTCCAAGACAGCCCAGCATGACCCCTGACTCTTGGTACCCTCTCTTCCCACATTGTACTAGACTTGGTCTTTGTGACCAGCAGTGGAAGTGATGCTATGTCACTTTGAGATAAGTTCATTAAGACTAGGGCTTCCGTTTGGGTCAGGTACTTGCTCTCCTGGATGACTCACCATGGGGAATGCCAGCTGCCATATGTTGAGGATGTGCAGGCAGCCATGTGGATCCCACAAAAGGGAGAACTTCTAGCCTGTCGCCATGTGTGAGAACTTTCTTATAAGCACACCTCTAGCTCTAGTCAAAACTTTAGATGAGGGCACCCTAGCTGGCACCTTGACTGCAACCTCATGGGATACTGCGTGTAAAGGAATTCATGTGGCAGGCCCGACACTGCTATCCTTAGAAAGCTCTGTCTGCAAGACTGGCTCTTGGCTGGCATCTGAGAACTTGGATTTAGGGAGGGTTTCCGCCATTCTCTGGGGCTTCCCTGGCTCAGCAGGAAAGAATCTGCCTGCAATGGGTTTGATCCTTGGATTGGGAAGATCCCCCGGAGAAGGAAATGGCAACCTACTCCAGTATTCTTGGCAGAATAATCCCAAGGACAAAGGAGCCTGGTGGGCTCCAGACCATGGGGTTGCAAGAGTGAGACATGACTTAGCAACCACACCACCACCCCCACCCCCCACCATTTCCTAACTGACGGTGAGAATGGTTTACAGTGCCTAAACCGTGCAAGCACTATTTTTTATTGTAGACACCTGTTTCTATTAATATCTGGGAGCCTTGAATTTTGGTATGTGCTAGACAGACGGTGGGTATGAGAACAGCCACCAATAAAGACCTCGGGCACTAAGTCTCTAAGGAGCTTGTGTGGTAGACAGTATTTCACAAATTGTAGTCACGCTACGATGCTGGGGAATTAAGCTTGTTGGTGGAGAGAAGACTCTCAGAAGCTTGTGCCTGGTTTCCTATGGACTTGACTCCAGACCTTTTTTGCTGATTTAGCTGTAATAAATCAGAGCTGAGAATAATACTATAAGAGTCTTGTGCATCCTTCTAGAGATCACTGACCCTGGGGGCTGTTTTGGGGACCCCCCAACACAGGCCCTGAGCCAGAGCCACCTCCTCCGAAACTGTGAGATAACAGTTGTTATTTTTAAGCCACTGAGTTTGAGTAGTTTTAAACCTCACAGCCACAGATAAACTAATACAGGAAGCCAGTCATTTCCCTCCCCCAGCATTTAGCTTAGTGTCTGGGACATAGGTGTTAAAGAAATATTTGTTGAGTGAATTGATATTTCTACCTCTGAAGAAATTTATAGCCCATCTGGCTGCTTTGTGGGAGAAATCGCAATCCTGGCATGGTATAAGGAAGCAGGCTTCCCTTCGTTTTCCTTTGTGTGGAAGAACCAGTTTCAGGGGCAGTCGTTCGCCTTATAGTTGTCACTTCTGGCATCTTCCTTTTTGGAGAGGACCCGTTATGTATAAGAATTAGTGTGTGGCCATCAGACCATGCTTCTTCTCTGTTACTTCTTAGGTCCCCTGATTTTTTCCTGTTTCTTCCGTGCTTTGGTGATGATGACTGTTCTTACCATTGAAATAAAACCTTCTTCCTTCTAAAAAATTAATTACCAGGTGTTTCAGGGCCTTGTAAGATATTAACATTTCTGTATTCAGTCTTGCCTCTTCATCATATTATTGCCTCGACAGAAGTTGAGACAAATGAACTTTTCTTGTTTTATATTGTTCCCTCCTCTGCACACTGTCTCAAAATAGAGTTATATACGAGGATAGCAACCATTTAGGCTAAGATAGGTTTAATGTGGGAGCGGAACCGAAAATATATACTAGAAGTAGACTTCCTTGAGTTATTTATGGTTTCTTAGAGAAGTATTTTAATCAGAAGGTGTGTGTGTGCTCATGTGTGGGTACATGTCGGTGCACACACACGCATGCATACACACACCCTGTATTGATTCCTGTGGTCATCATCAGAACATTTCCCTCTCTTCAGATCTCCTTCAGTCTTGGCAGATGACCTTGATTCCTATTTCCCTGATAATCTCAAGGTGATCAAACAGGATCCCTCCCATTTGATCTCCTTTCTACCTAATTAAAAAATTCCCCCCTCTTTTATGAAAGCATCATCTATCCTTCTTTTAAAGGGTCCCCTCTCTAGCCTTTCCTTTTTCTTCTAGAACATTATTTTCGCTTTTCACTCTTGCATTTCTTCCTCTCCCTACCAGTTTCTATAAGGATGTTCAGATTTCTCCAACACTAAGTAGAAGAACTGTCATTTTCCTTAGACTTGCTTTCTCTTGGAGCTGGAATTATATGTGTTTCCTTCATTTTCCTGCCAAGCCTAAAGTTAGTCCCTTCTGCTGGCTGCCTCCACTTCCTCATCACCCATCCACTGCTTCCCACAGAAAACCCACTGTTACCCTTGCCACTCTGAAATTCCCCTCCAAGGCATTTTAATGACCAAGTCTGTTAATCCTCCACCTACTCCCTCGCCCCCGCCATCATCCCATGCTGATTGTTTACCTTCCTAAAACATTTATTGCTTTCCAGTTGTCGTTTCTGCCATCTTCCTTTCTGCATGACGTTCATATGTATAAGGATTTGAGTGTGGTCATCAGATTTTACATCTATCTCTTTTGTCTCTGAGGCAGTTTTATATCTGATGAAGAGCTTAGACGAGAATTTGTTTCATTAATTTTTACTGGAGTATAGTTGCTTTATACTGCTGTGTTAGTTTCTGCTGTACAGCAAAGTAAATCAGTTACATGTTTACATATATACCCTCTTTGGGGGATTTTCTTCCCATTTAGGCCGCCTCAGAGTATTTTTTTTTTAATTTTTATTTATTTTAATTTTTAAATTTTAATTTTTACTTTATTTTACTTTACAATACTGTATTGGTTTTGCCATACATTGACATGAATCTACCACGGGTGTACATGTGTTCCCAAACGTGAACCCCCCTCCCACCTCCCTCCCCATAACATCTCTCTGGGTCATCCCCGTGCACCAGCCCCAAGCATGCTGTATCCTGTATCAGACATAGACTGGAGATTCATTTCTTACATGATAGTATATATGTTTCAATGCCATTCTCCCAAATCATCCCACCCTCTCCCTCAGAGTCCAAAAGTCTGCTCTACATATCTGTGTCTCTTTTGCTGTCTCGCATACAGGGTCGTCATTGCTATCTTTCTAAATTCCATATATATGTGTTAGTATACTGTATTGGTGTTTTTCTTTCTGGCTTACTTCACTCTGTATAATTGGCTCCAGTTTCATCCATCTCATTAGAACTGATTCAAATGTATTCTTTTTAACGGCTGAGTAATACTCCATTGTGTATATGTACCACAGCTTTCTTATGCATTCATCTGCTGATGGACATCTAGGTTGTTTCCATGTCCTGGCTATTATAAACAGTGCTGCGATGAACATTGGGGTACATGTGTCTCTTTCAATTCTGGTTTCCTCGGTGTGTATGCCCAGCAGTGGGATTGCTGGGTCATAAGGGAGTTCTATTTGCAATTTTTTAAGGAATCTCCACACTGTTCTCCATAGTGGCTGTACTAGTTTGCATTCCCACCAACAGACCTCAGAGTATTGAGTAGAGTTTTCTGTGCTGTATCACAGGTTTTCATTAGTTATTTATTTTATGTGTGCACGCTAAGTCACTTCAGTCAAGTCCAACTCTTTGTGACCCTGTGAACTGTAGCCCCCCAGGCTCCTCTGTCCATGGGATTCTCCAGCAAGAATACTGGAATGGTTAGCTACGTCCTCCTCCAGGGGATCTTCCCAACCCAGGGATCGAACCTGTGTCTCTTATGTCTCCTGCATTGGCAGGCAGGTTCTTTACCACTAGTGCCATCTGGGAAGCCCCTTTTTGTTTTACACATAGTAGCAACATCAATAGTGTATATATTGTCAATCGAAACCTTTCAGTTCATCCAACCTTTGCTTCCCCCTTGGTATCCATATGTTTGTTCTCTCTCCCTTTTTTTTTTTTCTCTATGTTGGACTAGAATTTGAATTGTGACGTAAATGTTTGCTAGCTGTGTAAGCTGAGCAGGTTCAAAGCACAATTTATCATCTGTAAACTGGGGATAAATCAATACCCACATGGCTGTATCTTGTGAAACTAAATGAGTTATTATGTAGAAATACGTAATAGTGCTTGGCATAGAGTAAGTAAATAAGAAACTTCAGCATTCTTTGTCAGCGCCTGTCCCTTGTGGAGTAACACAACTTAATCATCCAATAGCTCCTGTAAAATTAAGTTGGTTACATTTTTCAGTAAGATAAGTTATATATTAAAGACTTGGTTTCCCAGGTCTAATGCCCAGGAACCGTGAACATGGCAATCTCAACATGTGGTCGTTTATAGCAATATTGTGTAATCTTGCAGATTTAAAATGTTAGTTGGAGCCCTTTTGTAGGCAGGCCTCTATCATGAAAAATGAAGGGAGAATTAAAGAATTCTTAGAAGAAATTTGTCATTGGTTTTGTGAACAGTGTAGTTAGTTTACCCCTACACTTGATGAGGGTAGGGATGTGGCTGTTTCAGATCACCATTAGTACATCAGCCTAGCACTCAGCATAGTAGGCAGTCAATAAATGTGGGACTTCTTTGGTAGTCCAGTGGCTAAGAATCCACCTTGCAATGCAGGGGATGAGGGTTCCATCCCTGGTTGGGGAACTAAGATCCCACATGCTGGGGCAACTAAGCCTTTGTGCCCCAGAGCCCAGGCAACACCACTAGAAAGTCTGTGTCACACTGAAGGGTCCACATGATATAGCAAGGATCTTGCATGTGGCAACTAACACTCGGCAGATTTAAATATATAAATATTGAAAAAAAAACCTCGTGAACTAAATATTCATGAACAAACATATCTCTGCTTTGTTGAATGTATTGCAATGTATGTTTTCAACAGAATGCAAGGTTTGTGCTGAACTGGTGATGGACAAGGAAACTCTTGTTCACAGAGAGGGATGGGGGCTTGCAGGCGTTTCTTTAGAATTTTACTGGACTTGAGAATGAACAGCTTCAGAAATCATGCAGTTGCTCTTGGTGCACGGTGCATGCCTCCCTCTAAGCCAATCAAATTCTCTGATTCCTCTGACATCCCCTCGTTTTCTTGTGGTGTCTTGTCCTTATTGCAGCTACTGGATCCGATCTCACTGTGAAAACAGTGTTTCCTTTCTACTGACCCATGGGGTTCAGTGTTTGATTAACAACTTTTCCATTTTCTGTGCAAAATGCCTAAGTAAATCCCCCCTCTGGATGCTGCGAGGATCTGCAATAATTCACAACCACTGCGTGAGCTCTGTGTTGAATGGCACGCTCTTTGTGAGGATGTGGTGTTGTTTATAATGCTGGCTCCAGCGTTGCTTCTAGCTGTGTGATGTGTTGACTCTCATGTTAGGTGACATTGACAGTCAGGAGAGGAGTGACATTGGTCACTGCTGCTGACTTTTCAAAAAATCAGATTTACAGTATAAATGGATTTTACTCTCTTCAAAGTAGTGACCTTGGGATAGATGTAATCCTTTGATGCTTCCATTGATGTGGCTATTGCCCCAAACATTTCCGGAATCCTTTTTTATTAAGTTGTCTTCTGAGCCGATGGTGTATTTTTGGGAATATTTTCAAGTCTGACAAATAGTCGTCCTTTGTAGGAGGCTTTGATTTTTGGAAAAATGAAAGCGTCGTTGGCCTTGAGTCCAGCAGCTACAGTGGGTGATGGGGCCAAGGAGCACTGCTTCTGTCCAAAGCAACATAGGGTTTTAGATGTCTTTTCATCATGTCCTAAGACTGGTATGTTTTTATTTCAGACAGTGTTTCTTTCATTATTTCTATTGAGAAACATAGCAAGCCTGTAGAACATGATGGGACTCTATATGACAGACAGGTATGTTCCCAGCACTGATGTTGAATGAATGCTATTTTTCCCCCAAGCCAATTAGTAGTGTGAGCTTAAGCTTCAGTGATGCAGGTTAACCATTAACCAGCTCAGACCACAAACCAGATGTGAAGATGATCCCAACTGTGCCTGGGTCAGTGTTGCACTGGAAGAAAGGAATCCAAGTGGCTGAGGTTGCATTCTCTGGCTTGGCAGGGAGTTTTCTTAAAGACTTGTATGCCTCCCAAACAAGCTGGGCATAAATTTAATTCTTCATTGAAATAAGGGCTTCTGCTGCTGCTGCTAAGTTACTTCAGTCGTGTCCGACTCCATGGACGGCAGCCCACTAGGCTGCCCCGTCCCTGGGATTCTCCAGGCAAGAACACTGGAGTGGGTTGCCGTTTCCTTCTCCAGTGCATGAAAGTGAAAAGTGAAAGGGAAGTCACTCCAGTCATGTCCAACTCTTAGCGACCCCATGGACTGCAGCCTACCAGGCTCCTCCGTCCATGGGATTTTCCAGGCAAGAACACTGGAGTGGGTTGCCATTTCCTTCTCCAATGCATGAAAGTGAAAAGTCAAAGTGAAGTCGCTCAGTTGTGTCTGACTCTTTGCGACCCCATGGACTGCAGCCTACCAGGCTTCTCCGTCCATGGGATTTTCCAGGCAAGAGTACTGGAGTGGGGTGCCATTGCCTTCTCCATAAAATAAGGGCAAAAAACTTCAATTTTTACCTAATTTCCCAATTATGTAGACTGTAGGTATTCCTTTTTGTGATCAGATGCTAACATTTTGCTCTATTTTTTGTGTTCTTTCTTGTTTCTCTGAAAAAAAAAAATGTATTTTAGGCATTCTTAAAACCCTCTCCTGCTCCCCATGCCCATATGTCGCTTACCCTCCCTCTGTGGTCGTGCCCTGCCAAATGCAGGATGTGTTTAGGTTTTTTGGAGGTAGTGTTTTAAAATTGACATGAATCATATTTATTATACTGTATGTGGTTTCCCTCTGACTTTTTTTCTTTTTTTGGAGGCTTATCCATGTTGATTGGTTTAACTGCTCTGTGGTATTCTACCTTCAGAATTGTTTTGTCATACCATGCTCTTTCAAATATATTTGAAATATATTTCACGAATGTGGAAGCCTTGTTTTGCTTTGTTGAAATTACTCAGATGTTTTACAGATACATTATGAAAATTTGTCCTTTTATGATAATGTCTTCTCACCCACAAATATGTTATAGCTATGTTTATTTAGTTCTTTCTTAATGTCCTTCAATAGAATTTCATAATTTTTGGTATGCTTTTCTTATATATCTTTATTAAGTGAATCTTAAAGTATCCTATACTCTGTATTGCTATTGTTAACGGCATCTTTTTATTGTTTTTCTGTTGTTGCTGGTGTATAGGAACATTGGAGAAGGCAATGGCACCCCACTCCAGTACTCTTGCCTGGAAAATCCCATGGACGGAGGAGCCTGGTAGGCTGCAGTCCATGAGGTCGTGAAGAGTCAGACACAACTGAGCGACTTCACTTTGACTTTTCACTTTCATGCATTGGAGAAGGAAATGGCAACCCACTCCAGTATTCTTGCCTGGAGAATCCCAGGGACGGGGGAGCCTGGCGGGCTGCCATCTATGGGGTCGCACAGAGTTGGACACGACTGAAGCAACTTAGCAGCAGCAGGAACATTATTTGTTTTTGTATATCTCACTAAACTCTCATTTATTTTCATGGTTTATCTGTAGATACTCTTGCATTTCCTATGCATTCAGATATGTTAACTTTTGATAATGATATATATATATTATATATATGTATTTTTGTGCATATATATTATATGTGTGTGTGTGTATATATATATATATATATATATAAAGTTTCTGAGATGAAAGGAAAACTGTCTCTCTACTGACAACACATGTGTGGATTTCCCACATATTTCAATTCTCTGATTTTCTGTGGACCAACTGGATATCCTACAATTTAGTTCATTTCTGGCATTTACTGCCTGGAGTTAGCACAGACCCCTCAAAACTGCCCTCTCTTCAGATGCCAATTACAAGTCTGGGCCTCCCATACTTTTGACCAGTAGTTTCCAATGACCCCCACTTCTGAGTTCAATAATTTGCTAGAATGGTGCTTTTTACTTAAAAAATAATGCACAATGTGAGAGTTGTGAGTTAAGTTTTATTTGGGGGCATAATGAGGACTATAGCCCGGAGACAGCACCTCAGCTACCTCTGAGAAACTGCTTCAAAGAGACAGAGGGGCAGGTCAGTATATATGTGATTTTGATGAGGGGTGAATACATGCAATCAAGCACATATTTTTTTGCAGAAGATTTCTGTTAGTCATGAGGAGCAGTCATTGTCATAAAGGATTTCAGTGCTTTTCTAGATATGAGGATATATAAGAATTGGGCTCATAAAATTGGCTGCTGAAAATATCTAACTATCTGAAAACTGTTCTGCCAGTTTTTCCCAGAGCACAGAGTGCCTCATTTCTGCTTCCCTCTCTGAACTCCTTTCACGGAAATATTGAAAATCAGCAGTTATAAGAGCACATGATTTAATGCTTATAGAGGTAGGTGGCTAGTGACAATGATAAGTGTCAGTTTGTACTTGGCAACATGCAAATCTCAGGAAAGCACTGTACTTACTATCACCGATTTAATGTAGGGATACAACTTAGGAATGAGCCAAGTGAAAGAGATAGAAGGTCAAGGCATGGGGGCAGGGTGTACATGGGGCTTCCAGGCTCTCCTTAGGCACATCACCCTCCCAGAACCTCCACGTGGTCACCTACCCAGAAGCTCTCCATACCCTATCCTTTGTGGTTTGTGACTCCATGCCACCAAGCTCCTCTGTCCGTGGGATTCTCCAGGCAAGAATACTGGGGTAGATCACCATTCCCTTCTCCTGGGGATCTTCCCAACCCAGGGATCGAACCCAAGTCTCCTGCATTGCATTGCAGGCATATATATATATATATATATATATATATATATATATATATATATATATATATTTACCATCTGAGCCATCAGGGAAGTCCATGTTGAACATCAGGAGTGATAGTAACCTTTCTCGTCTCATTACTGACGTTACATGGAGAGCTTGTAATGTTGTGCCGTTAAGAGTGATCTTATTGAGATTTCCCTGACGCTCCGGTGGTTAAGACTTCACCTTCCAATGCCTGGAGTTCAGGTTTGATCCTGGTCAGGGAGCTAGGATCCCACATGCCACTTGGCCAAAAAACCAAAACATAAAACAGAAGCAATAGTGTAACAAATTCAGAAAAAGCCCTTAAAAATGGTCCACATTGAAAAAAAATCTTAAAAGAATTATGCTATCCATAAGTTGGTTAGCATGCAGCCTTTATTGGGTTAAGAAAATGTCCTTCTAGTCTTAGATTTGTGAGAAATATTTTCTTGCTTGCTAAATTCTGTTTTCTTTAAGAAATCATAAATGTTGAATTTTATCAAATGTGTTTGATGTCTGAGATCTTTTTTTTCCCTTCTTTTAAACATACCTAATTATATTCTCTCAAATTTTTCTATTATTTCCAGTTCTTGGAGCCACAATCCTCCTGCTCAGTGTGGTTTTATCACTTGTGAGTCTCCTGAGTCCGACTTTTCTGTGGGAATAGTCTGCAGCATGGGTTATGGGTGTTTTGCTCTCATTTTTCCCTTGCCCATTATTGGCCCAGGACCAATTTTTATGCTTATTTCTTAGGTTTGGAATTTCCAAACTGTAGCCTAAATTTATACCCCAAATTTCCAGAAGAGAGAGATAAGGTTCAAATTTTGCAGGAAGCTTTTAGTTTTCCTCTCCTGAAGCCAGAGATAGAGAAATAAGCTGAGCTGTTAGGGAAATTTTTTTCAGCCCTCCTTGCCTGTGATCACAGCTCTTTTGCAGGGCCTCATTTTAGGCAGGATCTCTTCTCCTGGGGCAGGACTCTTGGGCTTTGCCTTCTGTTCCCAGGTGTGAATTGACAGCTACACCCTGACTTCCCCTGGTTCATTACCATTCTATCCCTTCCTCTGCCTTTGTGCCCCTCAGTCCCAGGAGTGGCTGCCCAGTTTGATTCCTCTGCTTATTTCTGGTTTTGTTGTTGTTTTGTTTCTGGCACCCGGTTAATTCCTCCTCTTTATTGCAGGTTCAAGTATGCATTAAATATATTGTATCTGATATTTCTAGGTGCTTATAGCAGGAATGTTTGAATGTGCACATCATCTTAGCTCAACATCTTGGTGAAATGAGAGATTGCCATATAAATGCAGTTTCAGCATTCAACACCCCAAAGCAAAACAAAACCCAGTGAAACAAAAATCGAAACCCCCAAATCAGATCCCTGAATGAACTAATTGTGAACTGGGCAGCATACACAGTCCTCTGATACTAGCTCGTGTAATTCTTAAAAAGACCCCATAGCTCTTTGCAAATGGAGAAGTTGAGTAACTGGCCTAGCAGCTTGTCAGGGGGCAGAACCAGGTAAGGAACTTGGCTTTCCCTGAGATTCCCTCCTCTTCAGTGGTCTGAACATCAGTAACACTAAGTATGAAGTGTGCCCTTTCTCAAGGTGACTAATGTGAAGCTCAACACTCTTTCCCATCTCATATTCCTAATATATTTACACAATCATCTCACCTGGTAATTCAGGAATAGACTCATGATTGTGTCTGTCTATGAGAATTTGCAATTTTGGGTGCGTTTAAATTAAAAATCTGAAAATCAGTTGCCTAAGGGCTTTTAACAGTTGCAAAATGGAACACGAATACACTTTCTTCTGAGCACAGTAAAGCACCAGGGAATCAACAGGGGCCCACTGTTTTCCATGTTGACTTTGGAGAAATGGACCTTACTCTAACCTGTTAAAACATGTTTTAAGGATGTATTGCCATGCATGTGGTTTCTGGAAGGCCACATACAGGTGAATTTTTATATCCCCTTTGGTTCATTTACTCATCCTCTGAAATTAAGGCCTCAGCAAAGATGGAGTCAGTGGTCATCGTATTTTGTGATTAGGGGTTGTCGGTGGCTGATGTTTTGGTCTCGGTTAACAGCTGAGGACTCCAGGGCACTTCAGCTTGTTCACAATCTAATTTAGCAGCATCTTAATTTGAACTGAAAAATCACCTTAGGAATTTGTGCTTGGTGCTTGTATGAGTGTTTTGGAACACTGCATGTTACCTGATGCTACCTGAGAGGAGGGACTTGGGCAATTGTGGCTTGTCTGAGCCCTGATCTCTTGGGGGAGGTTGAGAAGGGGTAGAAGTTCTATTCTACCAGCAGCATAGACCCATATCACTATGAAATTGTGTTAATGACTTTGCCAGTAATTTCCTCAAGGCACAGTAGGCGTATTTGCTGGAGGAGTTGATTTTGTAATCCCCGTATATCTGGAGCAGTCAATTATGAGTCTGTTAATTAGCTTGATGTTTGGTCTCCCAGCTAAGTGAGCTCTTGTGAACTCTGCCAGAACCTGAATTTACAAATGATCTGACAGGAGAAAAGGGAAAGACTGGGCCAGAGAGGCTGTTACAGGTTAACTTCGTGTAATCAGAAGCTTACTCAGCACAAGTGCCAGCCTTTTTTTGTTGCCACAAATTTCCCGTTCTTCTCCTTTCATAGCTGCTAACCTGTCCCTGGATGAACTGGTTTCGCCTCCCGTTTGTTGTTGTTGTTGTTGTTGTTGTGGTTCTCAATATCAACATTTACAAAAACCTATGGCCACGTGGTCCAAGGCCTCCCCAGGGGCACTTCTCTTGCCTGCTTTAAAAGGCAGCCCAAATTTCTAATCTTGGAGAGTCTGTTAATTCTTCCTCTTCCTGGTAAGAAAACTGGAGGGACTCTTCCAAAGTTCAGCACTTTCCATCTGCCTTTCTCTTTACAACGTTTGAGATGTTCACCAATGAATGCTAGTATTTACTGCACGTGTTTTCTGTGCCAGACACTGTTGAAAGCACTTTAATAACACTCATATTACTCAAAGAGTCGGACATGACTGAGTGACTTCTCTTTCATATTACTGAGCATCTATTGTGTGCCAGGCACTGCTCTAGGCACCAAGGATGTGGAACAAACCAAACAAAGGTCATCCCTCCGGGAGCTTGCATTTTATTGGGCAGACAGCCAGACAGTACAACTCATCAGTAAACAAACACACACTGTATCAGACAGTTACACACAGGCCCTGAAGGAGAAACGGGGGCAAGTGACGGTTTGTGTAGGGCTAGCTAGGGAAAGCTTCTTGGGTGGGGAGAGAGCAGAGCCTCCGAGGAAATGACGGACCAAGCCGGCTGGGCTTCAGGTCTCCTCCCTGAGTCTTGCTGACTCAGAGCCAGTGGGATTGGGAGTCCTTCCCTTCTCTCTCTGCTCACTGCATCACTTACTTTCCAGATCCTAGTCTCTAGGCTTGAGCCCCAGCCCATCCCTCCTCTTTCTTTATTCAGTCACCACACCTCTTAGACTTTCCTTGGAAGTCTTTGTGGCATCCTTTCCACTGCCTTTGTGGAAAGGAAACCACTGCCTGGCTGAGAGCCTTGCTGGTCCATTTTAGAATGACTGTGGAAGTAGAAGTTGCTCAGTCATATCCAACTCTGCGACCCCATGGACTGTAGCCTGCCAGGCTCCCCTGTCTGTGGGATTCTTCAGGCAAGAATACTGGAGTGGGGTTGCTGTTTCCTTCTCCAGGGGATCTTGCCGATCCAGGGATCGAACCTGGGTCTCCTGCATTGCAGGCGGATTCTTTACTGTCTGAGCCACCAGGGAAGCCCTGAATGACTGTAAGTGATTCTTAAGCATTCTCTCTGGGCTTCTAGGCTCTCTTCTCATCAAATCTGTTATCACCCAAATGCTGGAATATACATGCCATTGTTTGTTTATTCCATAGGGTGGTGGATCCCCACAGGAAATTATGATTATATTATTATCCCCATTTTACAGGTGAGGAAACAGACTCCCTCAGAGTCACTCACTCATCCAGTAAACAGTTCAATCAGAATTGGCCTCAGGTCCAGCTGAATCCACAGGAGTCTTCTAGGCAGGAGCCCAGGCTGCCTCTCCCCTACCCTTGTGTGTGATTAAGACCCTGCTTTGATCTCTCTTTTGCTTAGAATCTTTTGTGCTTCCCATTATCTGGGGGGAAAGTTCAAATGTTTTGAAATAGTTTTCAAAGTCTTCCACCACTGGGGCAGGCTTCACCTGTCTCCCAGTTTTATCTCTGAGTTCTCTCCTGTGACAGCTTCTGCCAGGCACACACCAGTGTGTCCCGTTGGCAAGCTCAGCTACACCTGTGCTCACACAATGTTTCAATTTCTCTTTGTTAACTCAGCCTCCACGCACCAGCTCAGACTGCCTCTCTCTTACCTTCATCTGTGTCCGCTTTATCTCCAGCCTCAGAAGGAGTGTCCTGTTTTAAGCCAATCCTAACATCCGAGGATGCTCTGGGCCATCCTTTGACCACTGGTAGATCAGCCCTAGGATTTCTTTGGAGGGAATGATGCTGAAGCTGAAACTCCAGTACTTAGGCCACCTCATGCGAAGAGTTGACTCATTGGAAAAGACTCTGATGCTGGGAGGGATTGGAGGCAGGAGGAGAAGGGGACGACAGAGGATGAGATGGATGGATGGCATCACCGACCCGATGGACGTAAGTCTGAGTGAATTCCGGGAGTTGGTGATGGACAGTGAGGCCTGGTGTGCTGCGATTCATGGGGTCACAAAGAGTCGGACACGACTGAGCGACTGAACTGAGCTGAACTGAACTGAGTCTTAGTTCTCATCACCAACTGGCCATTCCCATTGATTTCCTTAGTACTTTTTCATGTGTGATCCTAAAATACTGAGAAGACTTATATGTCCAAAGTGAGCATAAATTTCTAAGGAAAGGTCTTGGGAGATACATACTTATTTTACTCAACCTTTTCAGAGCTCAGAACACATTTGGAGGAGCCCTGTTTGCTAAATTGCCTTCCAGCTACCCAAGATAGCCAATTTCCTTCTTTTAATAGCTGCAACTCATTTTTGGACCCATGATGACATGAATCCAGTTCACTCACCCATCTGAATCATCCGTATGGACTCCATTTAAAAATCTGATGATTTCCCGAAATCAAATCCTTCCTCCTGAGATTAAAAGTAGATATTCACTAGAATGTGCCGCAGGAAATTCTGAAATAAGGGTTCTGAAAATGTTGGTTTAAAATGCCAGGGGCTGAAACTAGGAGAAAGGCAGGACTGGAATCTTCCTCTTATTCCTTGATTCACTGTCCCTCACTTACCTGCCTCTTAGCGGAAGGCAGAGAACAAAACATGGAAGGAAAGGGGTAGCTGATCAAGAGACAGTTCGAATCATGGGGACCAGTTAAAACTCACAAAAAAGAAAATGAACAAAATTTTCTGCTGAATCCAAGCCTTTCTCAGGGGAGGAGGGAGCAGGGAATTTAATTTTGAAAATGGAATGAGGACCTGTCCACTGCAATTGGAAAGATGGATGATAGAAACAGGAGGAATGAGATGGAAAGGCCTAGATACCCTGGGACTGAGGAGTGCCTTTATTTACAAATAATCCTCTACAGATAAAGGAGAAGATTGCCCAGAGCGGGAGCCTAAGGAATAGAGGGCTTGGTCCAGTTTGGATCAAGAGCTTGGTCTTTACTCTCCTTGTCATATGCAACGCCACTACTCCGCACTTTTCTCTACAATGAACTCACTGAGAACTGCCGCTGAATTTTATTCTACTGTGTACATGCAGTACTTAGCACGCGTCTGGGCCCTAGTAAGGACTCAGTGCATATTTGCTGAGTGAATAAATACAAAACACTTGGTTACCGGAAGAGGCTGAGAGGCGACTTCTGCGTTATCATCTCTGATAGTGGCCACCAGGTGGTGCCTTCCGAAGTAAAAGTGGCTCAGTTACATCCGACTCCGCGACCCCTGGCAGACTCCGCGAGCCTGTCCATGTAATTCTCCAGGCAAGAATACTGGAGTGGGTCACCATTCCCTTCTGCAGGGGATCTTCCCAACTCAGGGATTGAACCCAGGTCTCCTGCATTGCAGGTGGATTCTTTTTGTCTGAGCCACCAGGGAAGCCCTTTTAAGAGCAGGAGCAAATGAGACCATGAATCTCGGGTGGAAGTTTTGAGAGAAGTCTTAGGTCTCACCTGGAACTTGTGTGGAGTGTGTGCCCTCTGGCAATTCATCACACTCTCTTAGTCCTCTTGTCGGATGTGCATGCAGAGTTCAGACAAGTGGCTAGTCCTGACTTTCTTTACTTGGAGTCCGTGTCACAGGAGGCGAATCCTTCAGGAAGTTTCCACTTATGGCTAATCTTTGGGACGTGAGACCCATCCCATCCCAGGCCACTGTGTCCCGTGAGTTCCTGTTGTTTCCCATTACCCTCCCTGCTCACCCAGAGAACATGTACTCCCATGGATGCTGTATTTTCTCTGACCTCTTCCCCCAAAGTCATTTATGGCCTCACACCCAGCTCTAACAGCCTGTGGGTTGAGCACTGGGCACCCCTGCCTACTTTAAGCTGCTGCCTGGTGGATCTCTGCCCTATGCCTGTGGTTTATATGTTTACAGTCTCAGAACAGTTCCATAAGACAGGCAGAAAGCAGAGTGGCAGCTCAGCAGGCTCGCACAGTGACATGGCCAGTCTTTGGGAGAGGAGATTCAAGCCCAGGGCCAGCTGCCCATGGGTCTTAGTGCATTTCACATGCAGTGAATGCAGTGTGCGTATCAGTATCTGCATGTATCAGTTCATGCAGATCCAGGGCCAATAATGACAGAACAACATCCACATCCCGAGGAGCTAACTCTTCTAGGAGGAGAAGTGTATCAGCAGACGCCCTCAGCTCTGGTCAGTGCCTCTGAAACAGTGCCAGAGACATAAATGCTCAATCTCCTTTGTGCCTATAAACCTAAATAAAGGTCCTAGAGGTTTTGATTGGCAAGAGCTGGGGATGGAGATGCTGAGCAAGTTTGCATGTGTGCTTGTGTGTGAGAGAGAAAGAATGTTAAATTTTATGAAGACCTAGAAAATGATAATTTTTTGCCTGGGCTTGATTTGGGCAAAGCCACAGAGTACATGGACTTTATCATGAACCTCCAGCCCCGTAGAGTCCTCTGCCTGCAAAGAGCCAATTCAGTGTCTGAGCGCCCCCTTCAGAACTTAATCCGTCCTGTGTCTCACTGTCTCTGGTTTCTGTTACATAAATTGCAATAAGTTGTACAAGCTTAATCAAATAAATAGATCAACATACGTGTGCATGCACTCTCAGTTGTGTCCGACTCTTTGTAACCCCATGGACTGTAGCTAGCCAGACTCCTCCGTCCATGGGATTTCCCTGACAAGAATACTGGAGTGGGTGGCCGTTTCCTTCTCCAGGAGATCTTTCTGACCCAGGGATCGAACCTGGGTCTCCTACATTGGCAGGTGTGTTCTTTACCAGCTGAGCTACAGAGGAAACCTGGATCAACATAAAGCACTTGCTAAATAGTGGTTCTTTTGGGAGAAAATGATTTAGCTTAAACTATCTCCAGGCAGAGGGGATGCCACTGTTAGGAATATCAGGAGTGATGGGTCTGTGAGGTGCCAGGGGAGTGGGGGGAGGAGGAAGGCAGGCAGGCAGAAACCCTAGGGTCATGATGGAGGCCAAGGTGAAGGGCAGACCAGAGGAAAGGGGAAGGGAGGAGTCGGGGTCAGGAGCACCTCTTGGAGTCTTTTAATTCAGCCCTTACTCTATGCCTTTTATTGGGCCACGCATGATCCTTCTGGGCTTTTATGGGCTTCAGTATCTACTTTGAGCCTTTCAGGAACTCTCCACATAGTAATATATGTGATTTATGCCTTTGAACACTCAGTGTGCTAGAAACTGGGCATTATTTCCACAATCCTCAGAGAAGCCTTGGGGGAGGTACTATTATTCTTTCCTCCTACCCTTCTTTCCGTGAATGAAATGGAGATTCAGGAAGTCCATAAGCTAGTAAATGTTAGAGCCAAAATTCAAAGCCAGGACTGTGTGATTATAAAGCCATTCACTTAGCAGCTATATTGTGCTATGAGAAAAACATAGCAAATCTTAAAATAGCGCTCATTATGAGTAATCTTGCAACCCACCCCCCCAACTGATTTATTCATTCAACGTGAATGTGCCAGGTGTAGTAGGTACGGGGGGTATAAGATGAACGAAACAGGCAAACCTAATTGCATGGAATTTACTCTCAGAGAATAAAAAAAAAAAGTTTCCACAAACTTAGGAAAAGTCTGATTGTTCTGCGACCATGGTAACAAGTAGCCAGCAGAACCAATTTTCAGTCTGTTCATTTGGTCAACAACACTTGTCTTTGTGAAAGCTGGTTTTAAAACCAACTGGTGTCAGTCCTCCACTTCTGAAAGTCAGCTAATCAGAGACAGATGCTGTCCAGAAAACTTGCCAATCACCATGAACCTTACCTGAATACCCACCTGATGTCAACCCAGCCTCTGAGCATCTGTGAATCACACAGTTCCATGTTTCCAAAGCCCTCTGTGACATCAGTCACCTGTTCTGCTTGGAGAGACCTTTTGGCCAGCACAGCTCTTCTTGGTTATTTGAGCAATAAATTCAGCCTTATGGTTCGATTTCAGATCCTGAGTAGTGCTCTCATTGTCCTGTGACAAAACAGATAGGTGCACACATGTCAGGAGGTCTGACTGCAGAGAAAATGGCACTGTAAGAGGTGGGCGCATGACAGGACGGGAGGCTCCGGAGAGCCTATTTGGTGGTAGAAGATTTGCAGAGAGTCCAGACTGAATTAAGAACGGTCCGTGCATGCGTGTCTGGTCACTCAGTTGTGTCCGACTCCTTGCAACCCCATGGACTACAGCTCACCAAGCTCCTCTATCCATGCGGATTCTCCAGGCAAGAATACTGGAATGGGTTGCCATGCTCTCCTCCAGGGGATCTTTCCAACCCAGAGATTGAACCCAGGTCTCCTACATTGCAGGTGGATTCTTCACCAGCTGAGCTACCAGGGAAGCCCCAAGAAGGGTCCCAGCATGTGCAGGTCTAGACCTAGAGCTTTTAGAAAGAGGGCCCCAGAGGAAGAGAGGATGCCCTGTGCATTGGGAAGAAGGAGAGAGGCTGGTGTGGAAATTGGGTGGAGGCTGATTCTCCAGGGCTTCAGGAGTTTGGACTTTGCTCCAAATATAATGGGAAGGCAGGAAACCACCCGAGAATAGACAGTGTCCTCTGCTTTTAAAAGAATGTGCACATGCTTGCACGTGTGACACACACACACACGTTTGGAAATGGAAGATCCTTCAAGCCTATCATAGTGGTTAATGCCCTAGAACGTGTGGGTCAGAAGGTCCTCTACTGCGTGCTGCTGCCTCTGCCCACACCCTCCCCTTCGAGTCCCAGAAGTGGGGTGATTTCTCTACCACTGATGGGGTCCAGTGACAGGTGATCAGTGATATAAAAAGTACCCATCTGAGAGATAGTTGACTTCATTGTAAGGCTGCCGTGTTGTGTCAGGTAAGTAGTCTGAGGCCACAGTAAGGCCCCAAACTACTGAAGCCTTCTCAAGTCCAAGTGGAGGTTGGTCTGCTCCTAAATACACTAGCCAGTTGTTTTTCTTAGTCATCACATGAAAAGCTTGATGTCTCTTTCTCACTCAGGATTTATCCAGATGACCATTGTTATGGAGGGAGTAGGGGCCCACAGAAGACTGAAATAGGCTTTGGTTTTATTCTTCTTACATAGTTGTTCTTCAGAAGATTGTCACCTGACCATCCTTTGTGGGGGGGCGGGGGGAGGCGTGTCTTTGTTAATTCATGAAGTCAGGCTGCAGGATGTGAATGTCACATGCTCCTTGTTTTTGTTTGGAGACTGCTGCTGCCCTGGAGGACTGCTTGCGGCTGCTGCGGCTCCTGCTGAGGTTGCCATTGCATTTATACAGCTGTGTGATGACAAGGCCAACCTGGCAGTTCTGTGGGGATGGGTAGGCTACTCTCTCTTTCCTGGCTGCTTTGCTCTTCCAAAAGCATTAACTCCAATTCAGCTGGAAATCATTCTCCTTTTCATCAGCCCCAACTTCTGAACCCATTCCTCCAGCCACACCTCCGGACTGCTTTGGACACTTTGTGAGGGGGGAGTGTTTTGCTTATTCTTGCTTGAATTGCAGCCTGGTCTGTGGACACTCTCTCCCTAGATTGTCAGTTGTTTGCAGAATTCCCAAGTACCAGGTACATCATTGAGTGGCAGGAAATAAAAAGACAAGCAAGGAACTAGTAGAGAGCACAGCCCTTTATCATTCTTCCTTCTTAGCTAATACGTCTAATAGTTGTCTTGGAAAAGAGAATTTATTTAAACATAGTAAATACTGTGGAGAGTGACTTTGATGTTTGTCATAGTAATAACACTGCTAATGCTACACTTCAAGGTACAGTGAATAAACCTTTGAAGAAATATCCTCATAATATGGTTTCAGAGGACATGCATCCTTTTGGGACACATTGTTAAAGTAGAGTTGTTGTTTTTACTTCTTTTTTATTATTATTTAAAAATTTATTTTACTTTACAGTTTTCTGAAATTAATGAGCATTACTAAAAAGATTGAAAGAGTTGTTGTTTTTAAAATTAGCCCAGAGAGACCCTGTTCTAAGGCTATATCTGTGCTCCACTGTAACTTGTCTGTAATGGATATAAAGTCTTGTGTGATTCAACATGGATAGCTGAAATAGCTAGAGAAGACTTAATGCTTGCTTGTTTTTGTGGTTCTGGTGAATTTCTCACAAGATGAGTTGAAAAATCGACATGGGTTGACTTCTCATTGTTGCTTCTGGTTGTGTAATGAGTCAAAAAGCATGTACTCTTCTTGAAGTCTTTCTGCCAGTTCCTTATTTACAGATGATGTTATAATTGAAAAGAATCTGCCTGCAATGCAGGAGCCCCAGGTTTGATCTCTGGGTTGGGAAGATCCCCTGGAGAAGGAAATGGCAACCCATTTCAGTATTCTTCCCTGAGAAATCCAATAGACAGAGGAGCCTGGCGTGCTACAGTCCGTGGGGTTGCAAAGAGTCAGACACGACTGAGCGACTAACACCACTTTCCACTAACACTTACATCATTGGAGTCATAAAAAGTAGAATTTCTGTGACACATGAACCAGTTTCTAGCATCATACTGATTCTTTAAAAAAAAAATTTATGTATTTATCAGGCCCCAGTGGGGCACTTGGGATCTTCCTTGCATCGTGAGGGATCCTCCTTTGGGTGCATGGACTCAGGTTGTGGAACAGACTTAGTTGCTCCATAGCATGTGGGATCTTAGTTCCCTGATCAGGAACTGAACCTACATCCCTTGTACTGCAAGGTGGACTCTGAACCACTGGACCACCAGGAAAGTCCCATACTGATGGTTGATGTTGGGATTCCATTGATAAGTTGGGCAGAATTATATTTTAAGAATCTCATATCACTTGGGTGGATAATGTGTTGGGTATGGACATTGCTTACAAGTCGCAATGCACTTGTAAACATTTTTAAGTGTTATGTGTAGCAGGAACCAATTTTTCATGCTCCCTCTTGCAGAGATTACTAGCTGGGAGTCTATCATGGAGGCCTGCAGTATAGTTTCAAACAAAGTAGCACCTGCATAATCCTTGTCACCCAAAGCTGGCAGGTCTTGCCAGAAATTGTATAATAGTGGCCTTGCTGATAACTGATACACATTCATCTGGTCATATGGCCATGTGAAAAAACTGAAGCCATCATTGTGTTTTGATGTCTCAGACTCTTGTGTCTTCTGAATGTGATTCAACCCCTGTGTTTCTTGGATGCAGAGGTCACCTGATCAAGCTCACCTGATGCTCCTTGAACTACTGTGAAAGTTCCCAGGCTTATTCTGCTGAGTTTCTAAAGTTTCATCCTTACAGAGATCCCTTCCTCTTGCACAGTTTATGTATAGCATCCATAAGTGCTGTCTTTTGCTGCAGGCTCAGGAACTGAACCGAACTGCAGATGTGGTGGGGACTGGTGTCCTAATTCCTGCTAACTAGTGGTATGATGTGATAAATAAGCTCCAGTGCAATGCCTCTTGGAAGGTCCCCCAAACTCATGTGATGAAAAACATTTCTCTCTTTTTCTTTGGATAGAGAGAGGCGCTTTGGATAAGAAAAGACCAATGTTCGTGGGACTGCAGATGGGAAGAAGAAGGTCAAGTGTTTTATTTTTTCTGTGATGAGAACCACCTCATTACAAAACTGAAAGTGAATGGTGGATACAAAATTTAAGCTAATGCTTGTGTTGAAGTCTAAGTAGTGATGGTTTTTTTTTTTCCCCCTTGAAGAGGCCAGCAGTGTGATCACAATGCTAAAGCTACAGAAAAAATATCTAGCCTTTTCTTGTCCTTTAATTCTTCATTTTGCCTGTTGTTCCCTCAGTCATTCTAGAGGGTTAAAAATAAGGAGTTTCAAGGTCTTTGCATTATCTGGGAAGAAATATAAATATCAATCAATATTAGTTTTGAGAAGTTAATGACACATGTTGTATTGTTAGAATAACCCCTAAAGAGTAGTAAGAGTATATAATTTCCATGCCAATAGATTGAAAACAAAATAATAAAGAATAAGCCAATGGGAATGAAGGAGAAAGAGAATTTGAATATTGGGACAAAAGTACTGCACACAAGACAAAATCCTAATATTTCAGTAATTATCTTACATGTAGTGGACTGAATGTTGCAATTGAAAGACAATGACCATCAGAGTTTAAATTTAAGTTTCGAAAAAGAAAAAGATGGAAAAATATATCATGCAAATACTAACCCAAGGAGAGCAGGTATCAGTGTTGATCATATTATGGACATGGTTGATGATGGTATAGATTTGTGCTTTATGTTGTATGAGTTTCTTGTAGGTAGAAAAAAGGATGAATTTTATGATTAATAGAAAACATTTCATAATTGTAGCTGATTTCTTTTTGTTTTTGATAAAGATGTAGGTTTTGTTTTACATCTGAAGAGATCTTTCAACCGTTATGTAAACTATGTACCATTATGTAAGATAAGTGGAACATAATATTTGTTTAAGCCATTGTAATTTAATTGGAAACATCTTGTGTTAACAATATCATTATCTTAATGGTGAAGGGGCAGGGAGAATGCAGTAGAAATCAGATCCCCTGGGGAATAGGCTCTACAGCCAAAGTAGAGTCATTTTTTTTCCTGACCAGTGACTTAACTTATTTTTTAGTAAAACAACTCAATGGTGTTCTCTAAATAAAGTAAGATTTAATTGAGTTTCTTTATAGCTGATGTGGATTTGGGTGCCTGAATAGAACTTGGGTATTGAGCTAGGAATCTTGAAAGGATAAGAAATAAGACGTTTAGCAGCAAAAAATATCTAGGGTTTGAGATTAGTTAACATAGGATACAAGACACACAGAGTTAGGTTGTAAATCTGTGGATAAACAAGAATTATACTCCATAAATTAAAACATTGGCCTAATAGCTCCCATTTTTCATGGGGGCATGCTGATAGGAAGGGATAATCCCTTCCTTCTGGAAAACTTTTAGTTCGCAAATTTTAAATGATAGAGTTCTGCTCTGAACTTTTTTTGGGTGACTTCCATGCTTTTTAAGGAATGTTATTTTACCCATTAGAGATAATCTATGAATGCATGGTATTTAAAAAACAAAGAGGTAGGAAAATTTCCTACCTATCCATCAAAAGATAATCATTATTAATATTTGGGGGTGTATGCTTTTAGTCTTTTTTCTAGGAATAAAATGTAACATAGAGATATACTCATAGCATATATAATTTTACTGTGTCCTTTTATACTAACCATTTAGTGTAATTAGCATCTTTCTGATGGAGTAGAGATACTGTGTCAGTCTAGATACTATGGTGACACAACCCCTGAAATCTTTGTGACTTAACAAAGATTTCGTTTTTGCTCTTGTTATGTATCTAGTGTGGATCAGCAGGGAGACTGTGCTCATTCAAATTCAGGAATCTACGATGAATTCAGGGATCCATGCTGAGTCTGATGGAGGCTCCATTTGGACACAAGCATTCACAATCACCAAAGCAAAATAAGAGAATGGGGTCACTCTTGCACTGGCTTTTAAAATCTTCCTAGAAAGGAAACACCGCTTGCATTTCATTGATCAAAGCAAGTCACATGGTCATGATAACTTGAGAGAAGGTGAACCAGTGCAATCCTACCATGTGTCCAGGAGGAAGAGAACTGAAATATTTGGGAACAGCTCTACTCAAAACCCCGAATGGCCATTGAAAACACTTTTTAAAAAGTGATTGGGATAATAGTCCTTTGAACACCTATGCTGTAGTTTACAGAGTTAGCCCTTCTATCTACATTTCCAACTCTCATACTTTATTAATATTGCTGAAATGAACATTTTGGTATGTCATCATACCTCCATTCTGCCCCCCTTTTGGGGTACTTGAATTAATCCTTATGGATTACAAACTAGATTAATTTCCCTCTTATAGAGTTTAATGGCCAGTTGTATACCTACTTTGTAGCACTTAATTTCTGCCTCCACACTGTAAGTCATGATTCCATCTAGGGATCATGACTCTTTTTTCTCTGCTATGTCCTCTCATTGGAACCTAATAAATATAGATATTCATCGATCAAGGAAGGAATAAATTAGGATGAAATTGAATCCTGAAAGCATAAAATAGTAAAGCTATTTAAAAGATTTTTTTCTGGGTATTGTTAAATTGCTTTCCAAAAAATTAAAGCAATGAATGTGTCAGTCAGCCAGGATTAGTCGACTCACTGTCTGTTGCTGTCATTGGTGATTTTTCTTTGCTGGATGGAAAGGCAAGAAAATAGTATTTAAGCTTTTTTTTTTTTTTTTTTTGACATTTTAATGGGCATGTCTTTGATTACCAGTAAGACAGTATTTTTCATACATTTTTCCTTGTGGTAAAAATCACATAACATAAAATTTACCATCTTAATGATATACAGTACAATAGTGTTAACTGTATGTACATTGTTGTGCAACAGATCTCTGGAACTTTTTCATCTTGCAGATTTAAAACTCTATATCCATTTAACACTTTTTCTCGCTCTTCTGAGCCCCAGACAGCCACCATTTTACTTTCTGTTTCTAAGAGTTTAACTATGTTAGATACCGTATATAAAGAGAATTATTCAGTAATTAATTGTCTTTTTCAGTTCAGTTCAGTAGTTCAGTTGTGTCCGACTCTATTACTCCATGAACCGCAGCATGCCAGGCCTCCTTGTCCATCACCAACTCCCAGAGTTCACCCAAACCCACGTGCATTGAGTCGGTGATGCCATCCAACCATCTCATCCTCTGTCATCCCCTTCTCCTCCTGCCCTCAATCTTTCCCAGCATCAGGGTCTTTTCCAATGAGTCAGCTCTTCACATCAGGTGGCCAAAGGATTGGAGTTACAGCTTCAACACCAGTCCTCCCAGTAAACACCCAGGACTGATCTCATTTAGGATGGACTGGTTGAATCTCCTTGCAGTCCAAAGGACTCTCAAGAGGCTTCTCCAACACCACAGTTCAAAAGCATCAATTCTTTGGTGCTCAGCTTTCTTTATAGTCCAACTCTCACATCCATACATGACTACTGGAAAAACCATAGCCTTGACTAGATGGACCTTTGTTGACACAGTAATGTCTCTGCTTTTTAATATGCTGTCCAGGTTGGTCATAACTTTTCTTCCAAGGAGTGAGCATCTTTTAATTTCATGGCTACAATTACCATCTGCAGTGGTTTTGGAGGCACAAAAAATAAAGTCAGCCACTGTTTCCCCATCTATTTGCCATGAAGTGATGGGACCAGATGCCACTATCTTACTTTTCTGAATATTGAGCTTTAAGCCAACTTTTTCACTCTCCTCTTTCACTTTCATCAAGAGGCTCTTTAGTTCTTCACTTTCTGCCATAAGGGTGGTGTCATCTGCATATCTGAGGTTATTGTTATTTCTCCCAGCAATTGTTTTTTTATGACTGGCTTATTTCACTTAGCATAATGTCCTCAAGGTTCACCTATATGGTAGCATATAATAGTATTTTCTTCTCTCTTGAAGCTGAATAATATTCCATTGCATATATATATATATTTTCTCTATCAATTCATCCATTGATAGACATTTACTTTGCTTTTGCCTCTAGGCTATTGTGAATAATCTGTAATGAATACAAGTGTGTAGCTATCTCTTTAAGATTCTGTTTTCAATTCATTTGAATATATATGCAAAATATATAGATGTGTGATTGCTGACTCATATGGTAATTCTATTTTTAATTTTTTGAGGAACCTCCATAGCAGCTGTACCATTTTACATTCCCACCAACAATGAACAAGAGTTCCAATTTCTCTATGTCCTTGCCAACACTTGTAATTTTGTTGTTGCTTTTATAGTGGTTATCCTAATAGATTGAGGGGTGGTAATATCTCATTGTGGTTTTGATTCCTTGATGATTAGTAATAGTGAGCATCTTTTCATATTTGCTGTCTATTTTAATATCGTCTCTGGAAAAATGTCTATTCAAGTCCTTTGCCCATTTTTATTTTTTAAAAAACATTTGGCTGTGCCAGGTCTTAGCTGTGGGCATGCCGGATCTTTTAGTTGTGGTGTGTGGGATCTGTTATATTCTAGTTCCCTGATCAGGAATCAAACTCAGGCTCCCTGCACTGGGAGTGCAGAGTCTTAGCCAGTGGACCACCAGGGAAGACTCCTTTTGCTCATTTTAAAGATCAAGTTATTTGTTATTGAGTTTTAGGAATTACATATATTCTGGGCATTCTAGATAACCTTTATCAGGTACATGGTTTGCAAATATTTTCTCCCATTTGGTAGGTTGCCTTTGATTCTGTTGATCATTTCCTTTGCTGCACAGAGTTTTATAGTTTGATATAGTCTTATTTGTCTATTTTAGCTTTGGTGATGTGTGATTTTGGCGTCATATCCAAGGAATCATTGTCAAATCCAGTGTCATATAGCTTTCCCTTATGTCTTCTAGGCATTTTATAGTTTCAGGTCTTATATTTAGGTCTTTAATTTACTTTGAATTAATTATTATATGGGCTTCCCTGATAGCTCAGTTGGTAAAGAATCCGCCTGTAGTGCAGGGGACCCTGGTTCGATTCCTGGGTTGGAAAGATTCCCTGGAGAAGGGTTAGGCTACCCACTCCGGTATTCTTAGACTTCCCTTGTGGCTCAGCTGGTAAAGAATCTGCTTGCAGAGTGGGAGACCTGGGTTTAATCCCTGGGTTGGGAAGATTCCCTGGAGAAGGGAAAGGCTACCCACTCTAGTATTCTGGCCTGGAGAATTCCATGGACTCTATCGTCCATGGGGTTGCAAACAGTCGGACGCAACTGAGAGACTTTCACTTTCAATTATTATAAATAGTATAAGGTAATGGCTCCATTTTATTCTTTTGCATGTGGATATCCAGTTTTCCTAGCACAATTTGTTGCAAACACTACTCTTTACCATTTGTGCAGTCATGTAACCTGTGTTGGGAATCATCTGACGATGTGCCGTAGGGCTTGTTTCTGGCTTGTCTGTTCTCCTGTGCCACTCTATATGTCTGTGTGCATGTGAGTACCATATTGCTTGGATTACTGTAGCTATGTAAAATGATTTTGAATTCAGGATGTATGAAGCCTCCAGCTTTGTTTTTCTTTCTCAAGAATGTTTTGGCTATGTCAGTTCCTTTGAAAGCCCATATGAATTTTAGGTTGTTTTTTCTACATCTGCAAAAATAACCATTGCAATTTTGATAGAGATTGCTTTGAATCTCTATAGATCCCTTTGGGCCTTACAGTCATTTTAACAATATTTTTTTTTGTTTAGTCACCAAGTCGTGTCCGACTCTTTTGTGAGTCCATGGACTGTACCTGCCAGGCTCCTCTGTCTATGCTATTTCCCAGGCAAGAATGCTGGAGAGGTTTGCCATTTCCTCCTCCAGGGGATCTTTCTGACCCAGAGATTGAACCCACGTCTCCTGCCCTGGCAGGCAGATTCTTTACCACTGAACCACTAGAGAATCCCTTTAATAATATGAAGTCTTCTGGTTCATGAATATGGAATGTCTTCCCATTATTTTCATTATCTTTAATTTCTTTCACCAATCTTCTTATAGCTTTCAGTGTAAACTTTTTTTTTTGCCTCCTTGGCAAAATATTTTATTCCTAAATAAAATGTTCTTAAATATTTTATTGGTCTTAATGCTCTTGTAATTGGGATTTCTTTTTTAATTTCCTTTTCAAATTGTTTATTGTTAGTGTATAGACACACAACTGGTTTTTTGTATGTTGATTTTGGTATCCTGCAACTTTGCTTAGTTTGTTTATTCTAATACATCACAGTACGATAGCATTCTGTATTTGTTAACATATTTAGAGAATTTTATATTTCATTGGAAAACTTCATATTTTTACATGCTTTCATGTTGCTGTTTAGTGTCCTTTCATTTCAACTTGAATTAGCGTGTTTTTGTATGACAGGTCTAGCAGTGATAAATTTCCTCAGCTTTGTTTACCTGGGAAAGTTTTTGTTTCGTTTTTATTTTTGAACGACAGTTCTGCCAGATACAGTGTTCTTGGTTTGCAGTTTATTTTAGCACTTTGAATATATCACCCCATTCTCTTCTAGCCTGTAATGTTTCTGCTTAGTCATTGATAATCTTTTAGGAGCTTCCTGGTACATAACAGGTCACTTCTCACTTGCTGTCTTCATGTCTTTCTGTTTGTTTTTTATTTTTGATAATTTGATTATAATGTGTCTCAGTGTGGGCTCTTTAGGCTTATTCTAGTTGGAGTCCATTAAGCTTATTGAATTTGGATGTCTATTTTCTTCCTAATGTGGGAAGTTTGGGGCCATTATTTCTTCAAATAATCTCTCTGCCCCTTTCTATTAGCTTCTTCTGGGACTCTTATAATGTGTTTATTGGTACATCTGACATTATTCCGTCAGTTCCTTAAATTCTCTTCACTTTTCTTCTTTTTAAAAATTTTTGTCATTTTACTCCTCTAATTGGACACTTACAAATGACCTGTTTGCAAGTTCACTGATGCTTTCTTGTACTTGACTGAATCTGCTATTGAGCTACTCTAGTGAAGTTTTCAATTCAGTTACTGTATTTTCATCTTCAGAATTTCTGTTTGGTTCTATTTTTTATGGTTTGCATTTTTAAAAAATTTTACTTGGAGGCTAATTACTTTATAATATTGTGGTGGTTTTTGCCATACATTGACATGAATCAGCCATGGGTGTACATGTGCTCCCCATCCTGAACCCCCCTTCTACCTCCCTCCCCATCCCATCCCTCAGGGTCATCCTAGTGCACCAGCCCTGAGCACCCTGTCTCATGCATCGAACCTGGACTGGAGATCTATTCACATATGATAACATACATGTTTAAATGCTATTCTCTCAAATCATCCCACCCTGGCCTTCTCCCACAGAGTCCAAAAGTCTGTTCTTTACATCTGTGTCTCTTGCTGTCTTGCATAGAGGGTCATCGTTATCATCTTTCTAAACAGTTTCTACCTCTTTGCTAGTATTCTCATTTTGTTCATTCATTATTTTCCTATTTCATTTGCTTGTCTACCTGTGTTCTCTTTTAGCTTATTGAACTTTTTTTTTTTTTTTAACCATGCTAACTTTTGAATTCCTTTTTAGGTAGTCGATATATCTCTATTTCTTTAAGATCAGTTCTGGAGACTCATTTTGCACCTTTCATTGAGCTATGTTTCCCTGCTTCTTCCTATGCCCTGTTGTTTTTGCTGGGATTTGGTCATTAAAAAACAAATACAAAAACAAAAACCACCTGTCCTGGTCTCTACAGACTGGCTTCATATAGGAGATCTTCCCCATTCATCCTGTCTAGAGAATCTGGAGACCCCTCCACCATTTTCTGGGATGCATCTTCTCTGGATTGATGTATATAATTTCCCAATTAGAGCTGTTGTTCAGTAGTTAAGTTGTGTCTGACTCTTTTGAGACTCTATGGATTGTAGCCCACCAAGCTCCTCTGTCCATGGGATTTCCCAGGCAGGAATACTGGGGACTTCCCAGGTGATGCTAGTGGTAAAGAACCAGTCTGCTGCTGCAGGAGACGTAAGAGATGTGGGTTCAGTCTCTGGGTCAGGAAGAGCCCCTGGAGAAGGAAATGGCAACCCACTCCAGCATTCTTGCCTGGAGAATCCCATGGACAGAGGAGCCTGGTGGGTAACAATCCATAGGGTTCCAAAGAGCTGGACACCACTGAAGTGATTTAGCAATAGCAAATACTAGAGTGCTTTGCCATGTCCTTCTCCAGGGGATCTTCCTGACCCAGAATTGAACCCACTTCTTCTGCTTGGTAGAGAGATTGTTTACCACTAAACCACCCGGGAAGCCCCCTCGATTAGAGAGGTTTGCTTATTTATTTTTCTAGAGCTCATTATCTCTTGCTCTCTCTGGTGTTTCTTTGCAGGTTCTTTGTTGCAGTAAGAAACCACCAAGCTCTCCATTGTTCTTGGTAGTCCCCAGGCACCCTATTAATGCCAGTTCCCCGCTAGTGCTCTGAGTTAGGTCCTAGGGTAGCTCCCTGAAAAGTCAGAATGTTGACTCTACATTTTACTCTCCTCTTTCCCTCCTGAACCGCAAGTTGGGTATTTTCTCTTGACCACACTAAGCTGTGCCAGGGAAAACCTGTTGAGGATGAAATGCAATGGCTTTTTCTTGCCCATTTTGATGAAACTATTTCTGGTTTTGTGCTTCCTTGGAGTACTGTGACTTCTTAACTGGTTTCTGGAGATCTCATAAAGGTTCCTGAATCATTGATAAGCATGTATCTCATGGAGAAATAATATCCGGGGCTTCCTTTTCTGCCATCTTGCTGACATCATCTCTCAAGAAGATAACATTTTATACCTATCAATGTAGGGCAGTGGAAAGGTTGTTTGTATTGAAGTTTCTACGTTTCTTTCTGTAACTAATGGTAGAATTACTGCTATCTTATAAGAATTTTAAATGGTGCTAGAATAGAATATCATTTTGTTGAAAGTAAAATCTGAAGGATTTTATCACTTATTTTTGCCTATTCTCAGAGTTTTAATAGTAAAAAAAAATTCCTTTGATAATTTTAGTATTTGGGGGACCTCCTTAGTGGTCCAGTCATTAAGACACAGGACTTCCACTGCAGGAGGCACGAGTTCAGTCCCTGGTCAGTGTACTAAGGTATGACATATATATATACATATATATATATATACACATTTTTTTTAGCCATGCCCCATGGCATATGGGAATTTATTATTTTATCTTATATTTTATGTCGTGTTTATTCATGGCGCTTTTGCCTTCATCTTCCACTACATTTTTATGTAACATAGTGGACCCAAGAGTATCTGTATTTGAGATAAGAAGTGAGGAAGATTAACATATACATTACCATATTTTAAATAGATAGCCAGTAGAAGGAGAAGGCAATGGCACCCCACTCCAGTACTCTTGCCTGGAGAATCCCATGGACTGAGGAACCTGGAAGGCTGCAGTCCATGGGGTCACTGAGGGTTGGACACAACTGAGCGACTTCCCTTTCACTTTTCACTTTCATGCATTGGAGAAGGAAATGGCAACCCACTCCAGTGTTCTTGCCTGGAGAATCCCAGGGACGGGGGAGCCTGGTGGGCTGCTGTCTATGGGGTCGCACAGAGTCGGACACGACTGAAGTGACTTAGCAGTAGCAGCAGCAGCCAGTAGAAATTTCCTTTATGACCCAGGGAGCTCAAACCTGGTGCTCTGTGACAATCTAGAGGAGTGGGATGGGATGGGAGGTGGGAGGGAGATTCAAGGCAAGGGGACATATGTACACCTGTGGCTGATTCATGTTGATGTATGGCAGAAGTCAGCACAACATTGTAAAGCAATTACAATGCTTTACTTCCAATTAAAAAAAAAAAACAAACAACTATCAAGAAGTGAGGAAGAGAAGTGAAGCAGAGCAACTGTATGAATAGTGCCCCATGGAGGTGTGCAACATGACAGCCTTGATTGATTGGAATCCGTAGTAATGAAAGAAGAAAAGAATCTCAGTGTATGTTAAGAGAAAGTCTAAGGGCTAAGGTATAGAAGTCCAGGCAGATATGACCTGCTGAGTCCAGATTTTTTAGAGTCAAAGCCGAGGGTACACTGGCTTGGCCCTGAACACCAAATTCCACCCTGAAGAGTTTTCTAGCTGACATTCTTGCACACTCCCCTGTGCATGCCACTTGAAGCTTCCTGTGGTACAGGTAGTACAGATCTCTACCTCTCTATGCAGACAGCACTGTCTACCTAGAATTCACTTTTCATTGAGATCCTGGACGCCCTTCAATTTAGTCCAGAAGTCTTCTTCTATAGAAAGACCTTTCTTATTCATTTCCTTCACCCATACCAAACTAATTTGCCATTTTGGGGTCCCTGTGGTACACATTCCCACCATCTATTGCACATGCATGTATGACTGTGTAGAACTGTGGGACATTCTTCAAGAGATGATAATACCAGGCCACCTTAGCTGCCTCCTGAGAAATCTGTATGCAGGTCAAGAAGCAACAGTTAGAACTAGACATGAAACAACAGACTGGTTCAGAATTGGGAAAGGAGTACATCAAGGCTGTATATTGTCCCCCTGCTTATTTAACTTATATGCAGAGTACATCATGTGAAATGCCAGGCTGGATGAAGCACAAGCTGGAATCAAGATTGCCGGGAGAAATATCAATAACCTTATATATGCAAATGACACTACCCTTATGGCAGAAAGTGAAGAAGGACTAAAGAAACTCTTGATGAAAGTGAAAGAGGAGAGTGAAAAAGTTGGTTTAAAACTCAACATTCAAAAAACAAAGCAGAGATGTTATGGGGAGGGAGGTGGAAGGGGGGTTCATGTTTGGGAACACATGTAAGAATTAAAGATTTTAAAATTAAAAAAATAAAAAACTAAAAAAAAACACAAAAAACAAAGATCATGGCATCTGATCCCATCACTTCATGGCAAATAGATGGGGAAACAATGGAAACAGTGGCTGACTTTATTTTTCTGGGCTCCATAATCACTGCAGCTGGTGACTGCAGCCATAAAAGACACTTGCTCCTTGGAAGAGAAGTTACGACCAACTTAGACAGCATATTAAATATCAGAGACATTACTTTGCCAACAAAATTCCATCTAGTCAAAGCTATGGTTTTTCCAGTAGTCATGTATGAATGTGAGAGTTGGACTATAAAGAAAGCTGAGTACCGAAGAACTGATTCTTTTGAACTGTGGTGTTGAAGACTCTGGAGAGTCCCTTGGACTGCAAGGAGGTCCAACCGGTCCATCCTAAAGGAAATCAGTCCTGAATATTCATTGGAAGGACTGATGTTGAAGCTGAAACTTCAATGCTTTGACCACCTGATGCAAAGAACTGACTCATTGGAAAAGATCCTGATGCTGGGATAGATTGAAGACAGGAGGAGAAGGGAACAACAGAGGATGAGATGATTGGATGACATCACTGACTCAATGGATATGAGTTTGAGCAAGCTCTGGGAGTTAGTGATGGACAGGAAAGTCTGGTGTGCTGCAGTCCAGGGGGTTGCAAAGAGTTGGACACAACTGAGTGACTGAATTGAACTGAACGGTACATGAGTGTATGTCTCTTTTTCCATACTAAATCATGAATTATGTGATGGTCTAGCTCATTACTGTGTTACATGAGCCCAATACAATGGACTTTCAAATAATCATCATATGACAATTTATTTATTGAGACTTACCCCACTCCAGTACTCTTGCCTGGAAAATCCCATGGATGGAGGAGCCTGGTGGGCTGCAGTCCATGGGGTTGCTGGGAGTCGGACACGACTGAGTGACTTCATTTTCACTTTTCACTTTCATGCATTGGAGAAGGAAATGGCAACCCACTCCAGTGTTCTTGCCTGGAGAATCCCAGGGACGGGGGAGCCTGTTGGGCTGCCGTCTCTGGGGTCGCACAGAGTCGGACACGACTGAAGCGACTTAGCAGCAGCAGCAACACAGTGTCTTGGCACTCTTTTAGCCTCTAGGGAGTCACTGTGAATCAGACAAAGGTCTTGCCTCATGGGGCAATAACCACACATAAAATAGCATCAGAGAGTAGTAAGTACCTTGAAGAAAAATAAATCCAGATATGGAGATTGAAGGTGATGAGGGCAGGAGAAGGGGTGGTTAGCGGGGAGGAAGGAAGGTTTGGGGTAGGGTGGTCAGCAAAAGACTCTCTGAGGACATGATGTTTGGGCACTCGCTGGAGGAACATAAAAGGAAAGTTCAGAAAGAAATAAATGAAGAGAAAAATGTTAACTATGAGATTCCTTCTTAGGGAGATTTAATCTATTGGTTTGGAAAAAATGTGTTGGTCGGCCAGTTTGAAGTAGCAGATGGGGCCTCCAAAGGGCTGACTCAGAAAGATGAAGAGGGCCTGGTTTGGCCCGGAAGCACAGTGGGAGGAGCAGACACAGGGGAAAGAAGGGGGCCTAGCAGGGGGCAAATGACCCTGTGTGTGGCCCCCACCCCTAGTCTTCACTGAAGTCTCCGGACCCGTGAACTGCTTGGTGGGCACACAGAGAAACAGAAACAGCACATGCAGTTGGAGGAGCCCAGGGTCAGACAGACCTTGGCTGAGACGCAGGCAGGCAGGTGGGTAGCAGGTTATAGAAGGCAGGCAGGTTGAGACAGAGGCAACCCAGAAGCAGGTCTAGAGAGTAAATGGAAGACCAGAAAGTAGCAGTGGAAGCTGGGAGGAGGGTCCATGGAAAGTCAGCACTTGCCAGCAGCTCCTGTAAGGATAATTTCAAAATTTAAACCAAGCTACTCTATCTACTTAAAAGTCTGTAACATTAGTGCTCAACTCCAATGTGAACTGCCAACATGCTTCTATCTTGGCTTCTACTTATCCACATAGCATCTTGACATGTTCTCAGAGATCTTGCTGCTCTAGGGAGTGAAAGCAAACGCTGCTGTCTTAATCTATGGTGATCGTGGTTCTGGGCATATCCTAGAACGTGTGGTGCGTGTGCCTTTGTGAGTGTGTGTCTCTGGGTTGGTGGGTGGGTATTGGGAAATACAAACTGTCTTCCAAAGAGTCTGGTGGCAGTGAAGTTCTTGGATGTCTTAGGTCTCTCTTTTTATGCCTCAGAATCTCAATGACATCATCCGTTCTTGGTAACACAGATCAAAATGTTAGTTGACGTTTTCTCTGGAGAGTCTCTATTTTTCTTTTTTTTTTTTTCAAATTGCTAGGCTATGTGAGAGACAGATTTACCCCTTGAAATTTGTTTTTTTTTTTTTTAAATCCGATTATGGCTGTAATGATGAAATTTCAGCTTTAACTGTTAGGTATGGACATATGCACATCTCTCATTTTCTTCAATTGCTTTTTAAATTCCCATGTCCAGTGCCTATTTTTCATCTTATATTTGCTAACCTGAAATATTTTATTTCTAAAATTGCTTCTCTTAATTATATAGCATTTACATGGCTTATGATAAAGACATTAATTAGGAAGAGTCTAGGATCCAAGTCCTAGTGTTTTAAGAGTAAGTGACTTATTTTGGCAGATGTGGGTAGAGGAGGTTGGCAAGCTTTAGCATGCACTGCCTGTGTCTGTGTCTGTGGACAGTCCCGCCATCCCCCTACATCCTTCTCCTCTTCCTACTTCTATTCCTTATACCCCACCTCCAAGGAGTTATACTGGCATTAGAAATACCCCTTAATGACTACTTTTCAGATATTATCTCAGAACTTGCTACCTGATTACAGAGAGATTCTAGGACAAATGTCGTATGGAATCAGACTCTGAGCTTGGACGTGGAAGAAATATATTTCTCTATTGAAATCATACTAACTTTCAGCCATGCTGAGAAACTCATTACTCCTGATATTGACGAATAATAAAAATTGACTGTACATAATAACATCTTTATTTACCTAGTCTCATGGCCATCTGATTTTGTTACATGATCCAGTTGCTGAAAAATGCACCAGGATTAATGTTCAAATAGTAAATCCTTGTTTTCTTTACAGAAGATGCTTTCTATCCCAAATACCAGCTCTAGTAGTCATTTGGATAGGCAGTTGTTCCTATGACCTTATGTTATAATGTAAAACTAGTGCTGTGCCCCAGGTAATACTCTACTTTGGAAAACTCTGATATCTGGAATTTCTTCCTAGCTGCTTTCAGTTGTTAAGCCAGAGACGTCCATGATTAAACTGTGTTGTTTCTGGAAAGAGTGATGGAATCAGCAGAAATGGCTGTTACTCAGTGAATACTTACCATGTGCCAGGTCCTGACCAAGGGCTTCATGTGCCTTTTTTTTTTTTTAAAATCCTCACAACAGACTTGGGAGGTATTATCCCCCCTTTGCATATGAAGACACAAAGATCAAACAGCTTAATACGTGGAGCTGGTAATAAGTCCTGTTCTAGCCACTAATATTCATTAACTCCATCCTGCAGACACTTTTGTTTAAGTTGTTTAGCCAAGTCACATGATTCCTGTTGGAATGAGGCAAAGGAGAGGTAAGTGATGACTGAGGACACAGAGCAGAGAAAGGTTCTTTTTTTTTTTCTAATTTATTAAAAAAACTTTTTTTTGATGTGGACCATTTAAAAAATCTTTATTGAATTTGTTACAGTATTGCTTCTGTTTTATGTTTTGGTTTTTTGGCCAAGAGGCATGTGGGATGGATCTTAGCTCCCTGACCAGGGATCGAGCCTGCGTCCCGTGCGTTGGAAAGCAAAGTCTTAACCACTGTGCAGCCAGGGAATTCCCAGAGAAACATGCATTCCTATAGGAGTGTAAATCTGAAACTACTTGACATAATGCCTAACAGATGTGGCAGTGGCAGTGGTTAAAAGGCTTATTCCTAGTGCAGTATATGACCTTTGCCTTACCATCATGGTCTGAGTCTGCAGGCTTCAGTTGGGGAGGGTATCGCTTCGTATGTGTAAAGCCCACGACTGAACTAAGCTGACACACAGTACCTGGACAAGAATCTCAAATGCTACTGAACCAGGAGTTCTCCAGGCAAAGTGATTTGAACTGAGAAAATGTTGATTCAGATTTTTTTCCCGTAATCACACTTCCGAACAGGTCATCACAGTGTGTCCTAGGGTAAATAATAGCTAAATTATCCCCCAGCTTTAAATGTTTTCACTTAAATCGGGCTACCAGATGGCACTTTAGCCCCGATTTTCCATCAAGCTTCAGAACTACAGACTTTTTTCTTAGTCTCTGTCTTAGGATTATCTAAGTTAGTGAGGCCCTCAAAACATTTCTTCAGTTATCACAACTCCTGTAGTCTTTTCTTTGCCATAAACGAGTCCATACTGCCTTCTCCTCACACCTTTTTCGTGCCTTCCCTGGTGGCTCAGTTGGTAACCAATCTGCCTGCAATGTTGGAGACCCGGGTTTGACCCTTGGGTTGAGAAGATCCCCTGGAGAAGGAAATGGCAACCCACTCCAGTATTCTTGCCTGGGAAATCCCATGGACAGAGGAGCCTGGTGGGCTGCAATTCATGGAGTTGAACATGACTTGGTGACTAAACGACTACCACCCATTTCCCCGAGTTCCCTGCTGCCTGCTGCCTCTCCTGCAGAGCCATAGAAAGATAGTCATAAGGCAGTATGACACAGGGGACTTCTCTGGGCTGGTTGTCCTTTTGAATCAAAATGGAGATTTATGATCATCCTACTTCCCATAAAGTATTTACAAGTTTTTAGGCAATCGGTGCTTGTATCAGTGGTTCTTGTAGGTAATATTTGGTTAGCCTGATCTCCACACAGACTGTCCCTTGTTACAGGGACACTTTTTCTTTTCTTAAGCAGAAGAAATAGAGATGCAAAATAGTTTCCCCAGTCACTAAAATAGACAAAACCATCATCATTCCTATTTTGTTGAACTGTTCATTTAATTTCACCAACAATACAAGGCAATTATAGACATTTAAAAAAATAGAGAAGAGCTAAAAGAGAAATAAAACCCTATATAATTGCACTACCCAGGGATAAGGGCTGACCTTATTCATCTCGTAAGTTCTATTAGAACTATTGCATTCTATGTAGCCTACTCATTAAATATTGAGAGACTAATATTATTTTTATTATAATGGTGATTTGTAAATAATTGCCCAGTGTTAATTCACAGAGATTTGAAATTATGGTCACAATAGAAAGTTAGGCTTTTTGTTTTCTCAATTGAAAACAAGAAAAACATGTAACCATGGATTGTTTCCCAGCAAACCCCCAGAGGTTTGGGAAAACCCCCAAGGAGAGTGCCGCTGCAATAGCAGGAGGAATGGAAAACAGCAAGTTCAAGGGTGTTAATTTGGAAACTGCCGTCGTCAGGAACACAGAAGAACTGGCCGTGGCCTTGGACTCAGGCTTACTGGAGTGGGTTGCCATTGCCTTCTCCGTTACCTGTCTTTACCAAGGTTCAAAATCAAGGAGGAGCTTCCAACCACAGGTTAGGATGTTGGAAACGTTCAGCAAAACTGTGTTAGGTCCCTTATGATACCTAAGTATGATACCTACAACCTTCCTTTGGTAAGAACAGATCTAGTCTTTTGCAAACCTCTTAAGTTCCCACCGGTAGAAAATGAAGAAGTTGATGAGTCAGGAACAGTCAGCCAGGAGCGAACAAATGGGTTTGGACATGACACTCCAGCAGCTGACATCGAGTGGCCTGCTACTAGACTTGCCCTTTGAATGTCCTTGGTGATCACATTTAGAGGTAGTTTGAGCTTTGTCTTCTTGCCTTCATCTGCCTCATTTGCTGGTGGGTTTCTCTTCTTGAAATTCTAAAAGGGAATTCTGTTGACCCATCCTTAGTTTTGAGACAGAAAAGGACTTGAAATTTTATGTGCTATGTGTTGTTTCTGAAAATATTTTTGAAGACTTCCTGTATAAAAAGGAAAAAAAAACAATTAAAGAAAATGGAATATATAGCAAGCAAACAAAAAGTGACACGAATTAAAAAAAAAAAAAAGCTCATATAGCTGAACTGTAGTCTTGTCTAAAACTGACCAGCTAGATGATCTTGGTGATGGAGTAAAGGCATGTTTAGCCTGTCGAAAAGAGAAAAGAAAGGCAACTAGAAATTCTTGGGAAAAAAAATTTGCAAAGGAAATCCCAATTTAACTATGAAGTAAACTAAACTGTGACAGAATTCTGAGTAATTGATGTATAAAAAGAAAAGAATACATTTGAACTTGATGCTTGGAACTGGTATAGAGACAAAGGATTATGTCTCATTTAACTGGTCTAGTTTTGATATCTGGATCTGTACTGAAGAAAAGTACTTACCTAGTTGTAATATTAGAGACATTTCATTTTCAGTTTTCACAATTAACCTATTTGTAGAGCATGAAAGATAAATTTTATTTTCTGAATAAAATGGAAATGCTGTAAGGCTTGACGTTGTGAAATAATGATATAGGTGATAAAATGTAAGAAATGGAAAGGGCTACAAGGTAGACTGAAGCAGAAAGGCACACATTTTCTCCTACCTCATGATATGTAATGGACTTATCTTTTCTCATGATAAGCAGAGAAATAAAGCTGTAGCTCTATGATTATGTGATTAAGGTAACCAATAAAAGATGATTTACATGTGAAGGAGACAAAAGGAAAAGATGGTGTCTCCTACAATCTTTTTCTCTCATAATGGGGAATCAGTATAAATTGCTGAAAGTTTATACAGGCTAAGGGGCAAGGAAAACGGATACTTTTCATTCTATGTCCTTGTTCAAGTTAAAAAAAAAATAACCCATATGCATCTTACAAAATTGAAAAAACAAGATGAATACAGTATCTCTAAGAAAGTGTGATAGGAGTTGCAGTAGGAAAACTTCACTGAACTTCCCTATTAGAAGACTGCAAATCAAGACCACAATGAGGCACCACTTCACACCAGTCAGAATGGCAGTGATCCAAAAGTCTGCAAGCAATAAATGCTGGAGAGGGTGTGGAGAAAAGGGAACCCTCTTACACTGTTGGTGGGAATGCAAACTAGTACAGCCACTATGGAAAACAGTGTGGAGATTCCTTAAAAAATTGCAAATAGAACTGCCTTATGACCCAGCAATCCCACTGCTGGGCATACACACCGAGGAAACCAGAATTGAAAGAGACACGTGTACCCCAGTGTTCATCGCAGCACTGTTTATAATAGCCAGGACATGGAAACAACCTAGATGTCCATCAGCAGATGAATGCATAAGAAAGCTGTGGTACATATACACAATGGAATATTACTCAGCCGTTAAAAAGAATACATTTGAATCAGTTCTGATGAGATGGATGAAACTGGAGCCGATTATACAGAGTGAAGTAAGCCAGAAAGAAAAACACCAATACAGTATACTGACACATATATATGGAATTTAGAAAGATGGTAATGATGACCCTATATGCGAGACAGCAAAAGAGACACAGATGTGTAGAGCGGACTTTTGGACTCTGAGGGAAAGGGAGAGGGTGGGATGATTTGGGAGAATGGCATTGAAACATGTATACTATCATGTAAGAAATGAATCGCCAGTCTATGTTCGATGCAGGATACAGGATGCTTGGGGCTGGTACATGGGGATGATCCAGAGAGATGATATGGGACTTTTGGACTCTGAGGGAAAGGGAGAGGGTGGGATGATTTGGGAGAATGGCATTGAAACATGTATACTATCATGTAAGAAATGAATCGCCAGTCTATGTTCGATGCAGGATACAGGATGCTTGGGGCTGGTACATGGGGATGATCCAGAGAGATGATATGGGGTGGGAGGTGGGAGGGGGGTTCATGTTTGGGAACGCATGTACACCCGTGGTGGATTCATGTCAATGTATGGCAAAACCAATACAGTATTGCAAAGTAAAATAAGGTAAAAATAAAAATTTAAATTAAAAAAAAAGACACAGGGTTTCAGATACAATACAATAGCACAGTCAGTCTCCGTGTTGTCTACCTGGACAAACCGGCACCGAGTTTGACCAGAAGTTGACAGGCACAGACTTAGACAAGTGCCAGGCATAAAGAAAGAAGGATGATATCGAGGCAAAAAGCATTAATGGACAAGAGGGGATTTTTTTTTTTTTATGTAAAGAGTTCCTGGCCACCAAGAAATTGCTTTAGTCATGGATCTTTACATATGGAAAAACAGCACAAAAGCAAAAAGTATTAGCAGATAAAAGAATTGTAAAATAGAGAGAAGCACGCAGAAAATCAGAATAACAACTAAGTGGCTCAATTTCATATACTAAATCAGAATATACTTAAAAAAAAACAAGTCTGCATCTACAAAGGAATCTTGAAGGCAAGCCTCTGGGGAGTGGGAGGTGTCGAAGTGTACAGGCAGTTTTTCCTACTCATGGGTTGCAGTCACTTTCTAGAGGAAGGAATGAAAAGTTTTATTTCTGTGGCATTTTCTCATGGTAAAATTCCATAAAGTTGAAAACTTTAAGATAAAGGTATTATCAGGAGATACTGTCATGATATTTAGTGTGTGAGCTCTAAATTCTGTTATCACCAGGTCACTGAGAAGCAAGACTGCTGATTTTCCCAACTTAGTAAAACAGAATGACCCACCGAAAAAGCGATTCTATTGACCTTCATTCTTCTCCATCCAACCCCAGTGCCCTTCCTGCTTCTATAGATTCTAGCCAATATAGAAATTTTAGTGGCATGGCTCGTTTCCTCCAATAGAAGTGAAGATTGAAAGCAGAAGAAGGGCTGCTTGGTACCTGTGCAAATGTCAGCATCGGGGGGGAGGCAGGCAGGAGACTAAGAAAGATGTACTTTGAGTACCAGGAAAAGCTCTTCTGGTACCAGAGACTTGGAAGAGAAATTTCCAACTAAGCCCAAAGAACACTTTAAAAAACAAAACAAAACAAAAACCCTCCTGGCTTATACCTTTTAATCAAATAGCACTGTGATGTTAGTACAATCTGTGGACAATAGATGTTTTTAGTACCTTTGGTACTAAACATAAAATGTGTTAATGTGCCATTTTATCACAAACCTTTAAAGGGATTTATTAATGGACAACTATTAATAGATATTCATGACAGAAGTTCTTTACCATCACCTACCCTATACACACTTTTCATAATCTCCTGATTTGAAACACTTGTGAAATCAATACAGACAAATTAACTTAGTGAGTGCCTGCTCCCTGGTGTCTGGCTGCAATGATGAGTAGGCTGTCTGTGGATGGACTTGACACCAGGTGGTATTTCCTGTTGTTGTTTAGTCACTAAGTTATGTCTGACTCTTTGCGATCCCATGAACGGTAGCACTCCAGGCTCCTCTGTCCTCCACCGTCTCCTGGAGTTTTCTCAGATCCGTGTCCATTGAGTCCATGATGCTATCTAACCGTCTTATTTTCTGCCACACCTTCTCCAATTGCCTTGAGTCTTTCCCAGCATCAGGTTTTCCCAGTGAGATAGCTCTTCGCATCAGGTGGCTTATTTCAACACGTGGACTGAAAATGGGGCAGATCAGGGATCAAAATCTTACCTGTTTCGGTGTCTTAGTCTTTTAAGATGTCAAGGAACTAGGTTCCCCAGCATGAGGAATTTTTCTTACTGGATTTTTAAATGCCCTTATTTGGCTGTGATTTATTTGAATTCAAACATCAGGAGAGCGAAGAAAATAGCCTTTTCAGGTGATTAAAACTGGCCCAGCTCTGTATTTTTTTTTCCTTCTTGTTTAGTCCTTTCAACATTGCTAGCAGGTTATATAGGTAAGAAAGCAAGCTGAGACATTTTTGCAAGGGCATTAACTCTCAAAGGCCACGAGAGTATCTTTTAAAATGTATTGATAAAATTGAATGGATACCGTATCAGACCCTCAAGGGTTCTTTCAGTGTGTCTGATGTCCAGGACAAACCATGTGTTTATTTAGATTTATACTGTAAGTTGTAAGACGATATTTTCTATGAGATATGGTCCCGGGTCTAGCCTCCTGGTCCCATGACCCAGATTCTGATTCAGTAGGCCTGGTGATACTTTTAGGAATCTGCATTTTCACATGGTCTCTGGGAAGTTTGTAGACATCCCAAATTTGAGAATCACTGCTAAGGGCCATTATGTTTCCACGGGCAAACCTATTTTTCTGTTTTCACTTTACGTCACACGTAAGTAGGAGTTTAAGAATTTATTTTTGGTAAAACTGGAACACTATCTTTAAATTAATAAGAGCCTTATTGTGTAGGAGAAAGCATCACTTCAAAATTCCTCTATGAAATTGATCTTAAAAGGACCTGCTGACTCAAATGCTAGACAAATCCGTCCTCTCTCCGACTGCTGCCTGTCAGAATTGCTGACCTTAAGATTATGTATTCAAATGCTTCGTGAAAGTCAAAACATGTTTTCCAAAGTTTCTAATGGAAAAGAACTGAGCCTGTCACTCAGTTTTAAAAGAGAGAAATTGAGATAAGACAAAATGGTTCGGATAAACTTTACTTCTCAGGATTAGAGGGAAGGAAAGAATAAAAATTCCTATAACTGCTATCAGTTATATCTTGATGGAGGATGTCATGAGATAGGTAACTCCTTTCTCCCCAGGCCACAATAAATATTAGATGTAGCCATCTGCCTAATGATTCCTGCTGTGTCAGAGATTAAATTACATTAATTTCTCATAGAATGATGAAGAATATAGCCCTTAAAAAGAGGGAATTGCTACATTAGAAATTGGATTTTTTTTTTTTTTTGCTATTGTTTGGGAGATTTTTTTCCTTCCTAGTTATTCTCAATTAGCTACACCAAGGGCACCTTTGGCTGGCAAGGAGAAGGTGCCACTGTGCTCAAGGGTGATAGTTCAGTACCACGACCTGACAACTTTGAGATTCTTGCTTCTAAAGGGAGACAGAATCTGCAAGACAGAGTGATTCTAGCTTGTTGAGTATTTGATTTTAGAATCATTGAAAATCCCTCGATTTTCCTTCTTCCTGGATTGGGGTCTATTGTCCTTATTGAGAGAATTTTTTTTTTCCCTCTGATTCTTTGGAACTCCAGTGTACAGAATTAGAACGACCTTAATTAGTTCATGACATATCACCAACTGTCCATGCATGCCTTCTTTCATGTTACTTATTTTAAAAATGAAGACATTTTAAATATGAATACATTGCTTGATCTAAGAATCAGAACATTGTTAGTTTGTTACATTCATCTCTGCAGTTGTCCTTTTCTCATTTTTTTGCCTCTCCATCCTTCTGACATCAGAGGTAACCCCTATTCTGAGCATTGTTGCAGTCTTGCTTTACCCCCTCTTTATCTACCTGTTTGCCAGAGTGATACATTGTTTCATTTTGCCTGGCTTTGGACTTTATGAAGAGGAGTCATCCCTGGCTTATCTAGTCTAGTGAGACTTGCTTTTTTTCACTCTACATCTTGCTTCTGAGATTCATCCACACAGTCCTTGCTGTGTAATATTTTGTTATTACATTATAGTTCATCCATAACTTATAGTGTGATTTATACCATGACTTATCTATACTCCTGTCAATGGATGTTTAGGGCATTTCCAGTTTGTGCATCCATGACCAGGCTGCTCTCTGGTATGAGGTTTCTCTTCTAAAGGTAGAACAGCAGCCACTTCCAGGTGGTAAGATGTAAGATTGTTCAATTGTGTATGATAACATAAAAGTGCTTTCCAAAGTCATTATATCAATTTACACTTCCCTTAGTGGTACAGGGAAGTGAAAAGCAGAGGAGAAAAGGAAAGATATACCCATCTGAATGCAGAGTTCCAGAGAATAGCAAGGAGAGATAAGAAAGCCTTCCTCAGTAATCAATGCAAAGAAATAGAGGAAAACAATAGAATGGGAAAGACTAGAGATCTCTTCGAGAAAATTAAAGATACCAAGGGAACATTTCATGCAAAGATGGGCTCAATAAAGGACAGAAATGGCATGGACCTAACAGAAGCAGAAGATATTAAAAAGAGGTGGCAGGAATACACAGAAGAACTGTACAGAAAAGATCTTCACGACCCAGATAATCACGATGGTGTGATCACTCACCTAGAGCCTGACATCTGGAATGTGAAGTCAAGTGGGTGTTAGGAAGCATCACTACGAACAAAACTAGTGGAGGTGATAGAATTCCAGTTGAGCTATTTCAAATCTTGAAAGATGATGCTGTGAAAGTGTTGCACTCAATGTGCCAGCAAAAGTGAAGAAGAACTAAAGAGCCTCTTGATGAAAGTGAAAGAGGAGAGTGAAAAAGTTGGCTTAAAGCTCAACATTCAGAAAATGAAGATCATAGCATCCAGTCCCATCACTTCATGGCAAATAGATGGGGAAACAGTGGCTGACTTTATTTGTCTGGGCTCCATAATCACTGCAGATGGTGACTGCAGCCATGAAATTAGAAGACGCTTACTCCTTAGAAGGAAAGTTATGACCAACCTAGACAGCATATTCAAAGGCAGAGACATTACTTTGTCAACAAAGGTCTGTCTAGTCAAGGCTATGGTTTTTCCAGTGGTCATGTATGGATGTGAGAGTTGGACTGTGGAGAAGGCTGAGCACTGCAGAATTGATGCTTTTGAACTGTGGTGTTGGAGAAGATTCTTGAGAGTCCCTTGGACTGCCAGGAGATCCAACCAGTCCATCCTAAAGGAGATCAGTCCTGGGTGTTCATTGGAAGGACTGATGCTAAAGCTGAAACTCCAATCCTTTGGCCACCTGATGTGAAGAGCTGACTCATTGGAAAAGACCCTGATGCTGGGAAAGATTGAAGGCAGGAGGAGAAGGGGACGATGGAGGACGAGATGGTTGGATGGCATCATCAACTCAATGGACATGGGTTTGGGTGGACTCCGGAAGTTGGTAATGGACAGGGAGGCCTGGCGTGCTGCGGTTCATGGGGTTGCAAAGAGTTGGACACGACTGAGCGACTGAAGCGAACTGAACTAGTGGCACAGAAATGATTTTGATCTTTGATCCAGATCTTTAGCAACTCTTTACATTTTCAGACTTATTTGATTTAGCTAATTTTGTGGGTGTGAATCTACTGACATACTTTTAAAGTAGTGTTCAGCATGTTGTGTATCACTTAGAATAAAGTATGGCATACAATTTGATTCCCTTCATGTATATTGGCTAGAGAACATTTTATGACCATGCCTGCTTAGTTTAATGGCACCCCAATTTTTCTCCCAATTATCTCACTGTTTGTAGTTGACATTTCTTTCCCTATACTTGCTAAAAAATATTAAAACCTTGGTTGCACAATGGAATTATTTGGGAAATTGTTAAAAGAACTAAAGCCTAGACCCCCGCCTCCAGAGACTCTGATTTACTTGGGTTGCAGCCTTGAACATGGAGAGTTTTAAAAGCTTCCCAGCTGACCTGAATGTGCCATCAAGGTTAAGAATCACAGCTTTCAATGATATTAATAGAAATCTTGAAAAGTAAGTATAAGCTCAGGGTAGCCTGATGCTGTTACTTTTTCAGTTTTCTAAAGTATAAATTTTATGTTGCTTTCAAGTGTCCTCTTGCTTGTAATTTGAGGTGTGTGTGTGTGTGTGTGTTGCTAGTAGAAGTAAATAGTAGTTGACATTCAGTGAAAGTTATTATGGGCTATCAGTTGTGCTTGTCACTTATTTTATGCTTCCAACTATGGATCTCAAAGTTCACAGTGCATAAGACTCTCCTAAGACATTATTTTGGTTGTTTTTTAGAATGCAGACTTTGATTCCAAAGGTCTGGGTTTGAGCCCAGGAATCTACCTTCTGATTAGCATGTCAGGTGATGATGATACAGGTAGGTCTGGGAGCACCCTTAGAGGAAAGCTACATTCTCACTACCCTGCAGTGTACATTGGATTCTCATTATCGATGAGGGAATGAATGGGAAGCTCAGAGGAACTGAGGAACCTGGACCAGGTCACACAGCTGCCAAGGGGTCAGCCTTTGCCCTGTTTGTTGTTAGCCTTGCTTCTAGAGCACCTCCAACAAGACTCCCAGCACATGGGGAAATCTGCCTGAGTTTATTTATTTTTTGATTTTAGTTGCTTTTATGGTTGATTTTTTTTTTAATGTTAAAAAATTTTTTTGGCTCTACCAGAAGGCATGTGGGATCTTGCTTCCTCAACCAGGAATCAAACCCGTGTGCCCTGCAGTAGAAGCACTGAGTCCTAACTTCTGGACTGCCAGGGAGTACCCAGCTGGCTAGAGTTTAGAACATGTGTCATCTTCTCTACATTTAATGTTCTTTTTTAAAATCTGGGCACAATTCCCCCTCCCCACTCTTCAAATAGCATTTAATGTCCTAGGAAAATTCACCTCATTCCTGTGGGCCATTAGGTCAGCCACAGTCTGGACACGGCCCTGGGCTGCCCTGGGCTCCTCATTCTGTAGGTTTGTGTGTGTGTGTTTTGTTGCCCAGTTTGTAACCAAGAGCAGATGTTTCCTTTGAGACTTACACGTGTAAGTTTCATTTACCCGTGTGTTTTGATTCTTTAGGATAGGTTGGATTGCAAGGGAGAGGATATCAAGGTGAATAGGCAGAGGGGAATTTATGGGTTGTAACACAGAGCCGGGGCGGGGGTACAGCTGGGGTTCAGGACCTGTTAGCACTAAGGACCCCACGCCTTTCTCCATCTCTGCAATGAAGGTGTCCTTCTGTGACTGGCTTCTCCTGCTTAGTGATGGATGTGGCTTTTGAGCAGAGTGTGGTCTTGTCCTGCACAGCTTCATGGAAAGGGAGTCCCTCGCTTTCCTAGCTCCCGAGTGTTCACCCTGGGAAGGCTCTGGCCTGGTTTTGGCTCCATGCCTGCCCCAGGATCGGTTAACTCCACAGAAGATGGGACAGTATGATTATCAACCTTACGGGGTGAACAGAGAGAGGAACAATTTTCCTGTGAATGGGGTAGGGGTGGGTGTCCCAAGAAGGGGCTGGGGGCTGGTGGGCAGTCAGAGTGTCTGAGATCTAATTCAGGTGCCTGTGGCTAATTTTAAGGGGGCTTCCCTGGTGCCTTAGACGGTAAAGCGTCTGCCTGCAGTGCAGGAGACCCAGCTCCCTGGCTTGGGAAGATCCTCTGGAGAAGGAAATGGCAACCCACTCCAGTACTCTTGCCTGGAAAATTCCATGGACAGAGGAGCCTTGTAGGCTCCAGTCCATGGGGTTGCAAAGAGTCGGACACTACTGAGCAACTGAGATGAGCATGTGGCTAATTTTGGAGGGGCAGGGTCACTTCATGGCGTTATGGCCCGTGGCTTTTTGATTAGCGATGGTGTTGAGCATGACGTGTGTATAAGTAACTCTCCAGTGTGCCTGTCTCCACAGGTAACCGATGATAAGGCTAAAAATGTTTACTTGCCTGCCATTGGCTCAGGACACTTGATTTTGATTTTGAGGTGGATTATATTTTCTGAGGAAACCGTACATAGAGACTTCATTAAAAACTGAAGTCGAAAGAGCAAAAATCAATGTGTTAAGTTTTTGTTCTTGTTAGGCCCTCAGCAGTGACTTTAGTTGATAGTGATTTCCCTGCAACTTTAAGAATTCTTCCTAAACTCATGTACAAGTGGGTGGAAAGATTTCTGTGCACGTTTTAAAACCTTATATTCCGTGCATGCTCTCCTCCACAAATTGGGACTTTGCCATGAAATCTGGGCCTTTGGCCTGTGTATTTTAAATTATATTCATATTGTACTACATCTGCAACTGTCTGTAATACAGCTGTGTATATCTACATGAAACACAATGTGCATTTAAGTTTCCATTCCATTTGTGAGCAGATGGTAGCTTGTCAAGGAAACATTATAAACAGGATGTTTATGGCCATATTTTGCCATGAAAACCTTATAATCACTCTCAGTAGTTACATCTCCTTGTGTTACCTGTAGTAAAGGCAGTGCCATCATATATGTTGGCTTTGTGATATAGATTCTTAGTATGCAGAGAATGTTTGCTACTGTAGGCACATTTGTGTCTGGACTGTGTGACGTATCAAGGGGGTTTTCTAGTTTGCATCTGTAGCCACTTCAAGAAGGATGTCAAAGGGTCTGTGCTTATGCTCTTGCGTGAGCCCCTGACTCTGGCAACCACCAATCTGTTACTCGTTTCTATGACCTTATTTTTTCCTCCTTCTAGGATTTCACATGTAATATACAAGATTTGCTTTTCTCTCTCCATCTTATTTCACTTTGCATAATGCCCATTAGGTCCATCCGTGTTGTTGCAAATGACAAGATTTCCTTAATTTTTTATGGCCAAATTATGTTCTTTTGTATACATATACTGTGTCTTCTTTATCTGTTCATCTGTTGATGGACACATAGATTGTTTCCATATCTTGGCCACTGTGAATAATTCTGCAGTGAACACAGGGTGTATGTATCTTCTCGAGTTACTGTTTTTGTTTTCCTTAGGTAAGTTCTCAGAGGTGGAATTGCTAGATCATAATGGCAGCTTTAGTTTTTAACTTAGTGAGGAACCTCTATACCGTTTTCCACAGTGACTGCACCAGTTTACATTCCCACCAACAGTGCACAAGCATTCCCTCTTCTCCACATCCCCACCAGTCTTGGTTTTTTTTGTCTTTTTGATAAAATCTATTCTAACAGGTGTGAGGTAATACCTCATTGTGGTTTTGATTTGCATTTCGTTAATGAGTAGTGATGTGGAGCCTCTTTTCATGTACCATGTTGGCCGTCTGTGTGTCTTAGGAAAAGTATCTATTCAGATCTCTTGCCCATTTTTAAATTGCATTGATTTTTTGTTTTTGCCATTGAATTGCACGGGCAGTGAAATCTTTTCAAATGACTTTTTTTTAAAGGCTTCATTCATTCCAAGGCCCCTTTAAGGGTCATTTTGTACTTCTTAATGCTCAAAGGTGGTACAGTGTCAACTAGTCAAGAAATACTCCTGTCACCCATGATCTCTCAAAGTTCTCAGTATGGTCAAAAACTTAGAGTTTCATTCTTTGTAGAGTTTACATCTGGCTTGGCAATTAATGCTGTATTAGCTCCGTACAACTCTCTCCAAGTCTCTTGAAGGAGGTGCTAACCTTTTCACTGGATTCTGCTCAGGATCACAGTGACCTCTGGGAGTAACTGCCCCTAGATGTGCTGCCATGATAATGCAAGCTTATCCTGGTAGATGATGCTGGTTATCATATTGTCAGTTCATGACTTTTTTTTTTTGCTTTTCATATTCATGTATTTCCAGAGCACAGTCATTGATATGCAGAAGACACGGCTGTAATCAATCTAGTGTTCTGAGATGTGCTGAAGCTTCAGCATGGGTCTTAAAAAGTTGTGTTAGGATACCCATCTTCAGAAAATGTTCTTTGAATCTGATGCAGTGAAACAACTACCAACTGAGCCTGTGTTTTGGAGTCGTTTTCCTTTTCTGGGAGTGTATGCTCATCCTCACTCTCTTTCCGGTATCCCTGGCATGAAAATTTTCAGAACCGGTCAGAGTTGGTGGAGAGGTCCTTCTTTGGTCATGAAGGGATGATGACACATTCTAAAATCACATGGCTATTCATCATTAAAAGCATTTTTTAAAATCCATTAACATATTTACCCTTTATAATAGGCTCTGTGAGGTAGATGTAAAAATGTTTTTTGTTTTTGTTGCCAAGTGTTATTTAAAAATAATCATAAAACTTAAGGAAGGAAAACCTAATTAGCAATTACTCCATCTAATTCTCTTACTTTACAAATGAAGAGACTGAATCCCATAGTGATGAAGTCACTTGCTTGTGACTCCATCTCTATTTAGTGACCTAACAAATCATTTCCCACCCCAAATATGGTTTCATGGATAAAAGTACATTGGTTGAGATCTGATTCTCATATTTTTGACTGGATGATTTTTTCCCCCAGTTGTCTAACATTTCTGGGTCTCTGTTTTTTCATCTGTAAAATGGATTGTTGTGAATATAACATTAGGCTGCATCTGAAAAAATAGTTAACCCAGTGCCTAGCAACAAGTAAGTAGTTAATTTATGTTAACAGTTCACAATTGGATTTATATTTTCAATATTCTCTCACGGTCCTCGGGAGCTAGAGTGGGATAGCGAATTTTCAGCTTTCCCATCTTTGGAAGCCTTGTATTTATACATCGTTGAAAGTTCTCCTCATGCATTTTAGAAGGTTTCCCCTGAAAGAAGAGCAGGGACATTGTTTGGGAGAGTTTAATGAGAACTTGTTATGTGTTGGTTCATTCAAAAGCTGAATGAGTTGCTTTCTTTTCGCTTGGGTATCTTCATTTAGCTGTGAAGGACTTTGGCACTTAAAATAGGGTACCATATTTTTTGAAACCTGGAAACCCAGTGACGTGTCTTGAACTCATGCTTCAGAGAAGAGTCTGTGTTTCATTATCACCCAGTCATGCCATGTGTTATCACTTGTTACAGGCTAAATAAGTCATCCTCACCCCCACATTCCCCTTCCCCCTAACTCCAGTCACCAGTTGATATGTTGAAACTTTAACCCTCAATGTGATGGTATTTGGGGGTGGGGACGTTGAGGGGTAACATGCGTTAGGTCAGGTCATGAGGGTGGGGTCTTCATGATGGGACACATGGCTTCATAAGGGGGTGACTGAGGTGGGGGGAGAGACGGAAGGGGAGACTGAGCTCTCCGTTTGAGCAGAGGATAGATCTCGTGAAGACTCAGTGAGAAGAAAGCCATCTGCCAGCCAGGAAGGGGGCTCTCTCCAGACACTGAACACTGCCAGACGTTGATCTGGGCTTTGCAGTTTCCTGAGCTGTGAGAAAAGAAATTTCTGTTGTTTAAAGAATTGAATCTGCAGGATTTCGTTAGGGCAGCCAAAGCAGATTAAGACATTTCTGCAGAAGTGTGTGTTATTCAGCCATCTACTTCCTTGTTTACCTATATAAGGCTTTGAATTGGTCTCCACGATGAAAGAAGTATGACTGTTCAGAGGCATTGAGAATTTTCTCTTTATCCACCAGTGTGGATATACGCCAGAGTGTGAGGGGACACTGGGCCAGGCACTCAAAGGAGCATCAGCCATCAAATCCCTTTCCATTAGGTCTTTGATGATTTAAAATTGCCTGTTAGATAAACTAAGCTGTTGGACAAGTGTTAATGTTCAAAGTTGATGTATAGAACATGAAAGCTTTGTAATAAAATTATTTTATATATAAATGATTTCCTGCAAGTATTTACTCTTCATTTCCATTATTGTTTATCTTTTCTTTTAACATTCTTTACACCCCTCCCCACCATACACACACATACTTTTTTCTTTAAAACCACGATCCGTATGTTTTTATGTAACCTGAGCTATAAAGACTGGAATACTGAATTATTCATCCACTTTCATTTTACCTGTTGCATCTGTCATTTTCTTACGAGGAATGCTTGGTCTGTCATGTACAAATCTCTGCATAGACACCAACACTTTTTGGCTATTCATTAATCTTATCTTGTTCCTTTGGCTTCTGTTTCATCTTTAGCTGAATTTGTAATCATCTGAGGTCAGTGCTTGTTTTTATTTAAATAGATAAGGTGCAGCTAAACCTGTATCATAGCCAAGAAAGAGCTTACATAAAATACCTACAAGATTAGAAGTATTACCAAGGAAGCATCAGGAGAGTTTTATTTACTTGTGTCTTATTCTTAAGTAAATTTTATGCGCTGGTGATATAAGCTTTGGGTTGCTATTGTGAACCTCCTAGGAATTTCACTTTTAATTTTTGAAACATGAATTGTTCCCTTCCTTTGTTCTAGGGATTTTGGCATGAGGGGCTGGGGCTGTTCATTGCAGGCCACTTGTGAGTTTACACATGTCACTGGGTAGAATGTGTGAAGTAAACAGCCGTGTCTCTACCTGCTACTTTAAAAAAGTTATTATTCCTCTGAGGGGAATGTGGCAGTCATCAAGGCTGCAGATATTCTGACAGGATTGTAGAATTTCATCTTCCCTCTTCCTTTAAAGATAGGAGGGAATCGTGTGACTTTCTTTGGCTGGTGAAATGTTGGACAATGAGCAAAATATTGGAGGCCTTAAGAAGTAGTGGATGGCAAGTAGATTATACTTGTAAAACCATAAATGGAAAACATACAGTAGATTCACAAGAACCAAAAAGAAAAAAGTACAAGCATAATACAAAGGGAAACAATCAAACCACAAAGGAGGAAACAAAAAGAAGGGAACAAAGAAATACAAAGTCAGTTGGAAAAATTAAGATTAAAATGGTGATGAATACATATCTATCAATGATTACCTTAAATGTCAATGAACTAAATGCTCCCAGTAAAAGACACAGAATGGCAGGTTGGATTAAAACAAACAAACAAACAAACAAAGAGCCTGCCTACAAGAGACTCACTTTAGGGCAAAGGACACACATAGAATGAAAGTGAGGAGATGGAAAAAGATATTTCAAGCAAATGAAAATGACAAGGAAATGGGGGTAGCAATAGTCATATGAGACAAAACAGATTTTAAACTAAAGGCTGTAAAGAAAAATAAGGAAGGATACTATATAACGATAAAAGGATCAATACAAGAAGAAGTTATTATATTCTAACATATATGTACCCAGTATAGGAATATCTAGGGCTGATAGGGTGGCTGAGATGGTAAAGAATCCACTTGCAATGCAGGAGACCTGGGACATCCAAATACACAAAACAAACTAACAGACATGAAGGGAAAATTGACAAGAATACATCAATGGTAGGAGGCATTAACACCCCACTTACCTCAGTGTATAGATTTTTTCAGACAGAAAATCAATATGGCATCAGAATTGCTAAATGATACTATGAAACAGACCTAATTGATATTTTCAGGATATTAGCTCCCCCACAATAGAATGATACATTTTTTTTAAAAGTGCATATGGAACATTCTCTAGGACTGACCACATACTAGAATACAAAATAAGTCTCAAAAATTTTAAGAGGATAGAAATTATTTCAGGCATCTTTTCTGACCACAATGACAGGAGACTAGAAATTAACGACAGGAAGAGAAATGAAAAAAAAATCAATTACGTGGAGACCAAACAGCATGCTACTAAAGAACCAATACATCAGTGATGAAAGCAAAGAGGAAATTCAAAAATATCTTGAGGAAAATGACAATGAAAACACAACCCTACAATGTCTATGAGATGCAATGAAAGCGGTTATTAAAGGGAAGTTCATAGCAATACAGGTATTCCTCCAAAACCAAGAAAAATCTCAAACAACCTATCACCCAAAGGAATTAGCAAAAGAAGAACAACCAAAACCTGAAGTTAGCAGAAGGAAGGAAATAATAAAGATCAGAGAGGAAATAAATAAGATAGAGATTAAAAAACAGAAAAAAATCAATAAAACCAAGAGCTAGTTCTTGGGATAAACAAAATCAACAAACCTGTGGCCAACCTCACCAAGAAGAGAGGACCCAAGTAAACAAAGTAAGAAATGAAATAGAGGTAACAAGCAGTATTGCAGAAATACAAAAAACCATAAGAGAGTACTGTGAGCAATTATATGCTAATAAATTGGACAACCTAGGAGAGATGGACAAGTTTCTAGAAACATTCAGCCCACCAAAACTGAATCAAGAAGTAATAAATAATTTGAATGGACATCACCAGAAGTGAAATAGAATTTATAATAGAAAAACTCCCTGCAAACAGAAGTCCAAGACTAGATTGCCTCACTGTAGAATTCTTTCACACATACAAACAAGAATTTATACTGATCCATCTCAAACTATTCCAAAAGATTGAAGAGGACGGAACACTCCCAAAGTCATTATATGAAGCCATCATTACCCTGATACTAAAACCAGAGACAGTGCCAAAAGAAAATTACAGGCAAATATTTTTGATGACTGTAGATGCAAGATTTTTCCATGAAATATTAGCAAATTGAATCCAGCAACACATATAAAAGATCATATACCATGATCAAGTTGGATTCATCTGAGGATCACAAAATACACAAAATTCAACATGCACATAAATCAACATACACAGATCAATCAATGTGATACATTATATCAATAAAAGAAAAGACAAAAACCACATGATCGTCTCAATAGATGTAGAACAAAAGCATTTGGTAAAATTCAGCTTCCATTTATGATAAAAATTCTTACCAAAGTGAGTATAGAACATGTTTCAACATGATAAAAGCTATTTATGACAGATTCACAGCTGACAATATTCATCAGTGAAAAACTGAAAGCCTTCTGGCTAAAGTCTGGAATAAGACAAACACACACTCTCTCACAACCTCTATTGAAGATAGTATTGGAAGTCCTAGCCACAACAATTGGTCAAGGAAAAGAAATAAAAGGTATCCAGCTTGGAAGAGAAGAGGTGAAATTGCCATTATATGCAGATGACATGATGTTAACACTATATATAGAGAACCCTAAAGACTCCATAGAAAAACTATTAGAACTGATTAATGAATTCAGCAGGGTAGCAGGATGCAAGATTGAGTTACAGAAGTTGCTTGCATTTCTTTACACTAATAGTGAGATAAGAAAGGGAAAGTGAAAAATACCCCCTTTTAAAATTGCATTAAAACATAAACCTGACCAAGGAGGTGAAAGACTTTTATGCTGAGAACTATAAAACACTGATAAAGGAAACCAAAGATGGTTCAAAGACATGGAAAGATATTCCATGCTCTTGGACTGGCAGAATTAATATTTTTAAAATGGCCATAATATCCAAAGCAATCTACAGATTTAATGTGATCTCGGTTTCCCAGGTGGCACAATGGTAAGGAACCCACTGGCCAATTCAGGAGACGCAAGAGACATGAGTTTAATCCTTAGGCCAGAAAGATCCCTTGGAATAGGAAAAGGAATAGGAGATGGCACTACAGTATTCTTGCCTCGAAAATTCCACGGGCAGAGGAGCCTAGCGAGCTGCAGTCCACAGAGTCACAAAGAGCTGGACACACATAAGTGACGGAACACACCAAACTACCCATGACTTTTCTCACCAGAGCTAGAGCAAATAATCCTAAAATGTATATGGAACCATGAAGGACCCAGAATTGCCAAAGAAATCCTGAGGAAAAAGAACAAAGCTGGAGCTTTAACCCTTCTAGACTCCAAACAATACTGCAAAGCTACGGTAATCAACATATCATGGTAATGGCACAAAAATAGATTGATCAGTGAAATAGGAGAGAGAACTCAGCAATAAACCCACACACCTATGGTCAGTCTTTGACAAAAGAGATACGAATATACAATGGGGAAAAGACAGTCTCTTTAGCTAGTGCTGTTGGGAAAGCGGGACAGCTGCATGTTAAGCAATGAATAAGAACACACCCTCACACCATACACAAGAATAAACTCAAAATGGCTTAAAGACTTAAATATAAGTCATGACACCCTAAAACTCCTAGAACAGAACATAGGCAAAACCTTCTCTGACATAAATGATAGCAGTGTTTTCTTATGTCAGTCATCAAGGCAATAGAAATAAAAGCAAAAATAAACAAATGGGACCTAATCAAACTTATAAGGTTTTGCCCAGCAATGGAAACCATAAAAAATGAAAATATAACCTATGGACTGGGAAGAACATTTGCAAACAATGCGACTGACGAGGGCTTAATCTCCAAAATATATAAACATCTCATACAACTCAATAACAACAACAAAAGAAACCCAAACAGCTCAGTCATGAAATGGACAGAAGACTTGAAAAGACATTTCTCCAAAGAAGACTTAAGATGGCCAACAGACACATTAAAAGCCGCTCAACATCACTAATTATTCAGTTCAGTTCAGTTGCTCAGTCGTGTCCGACTCTTTGCGACCCCATGGATTGCAGCACGCCAGGCCTCCCTGTCCATCACCAGCTCCCAGAGTTCACTCAGACTCACGTCCACAAGTCAGTGATGCCATCCAGCCATCTCATCCTCGATCGTCCCCTTCTCCTCCTGCCCCCAGCCCCTCCCAGCATCAAAGTCTTTTCCAATGAGTCAACTCTTCTCATGAGGTGGCCAAAGTACTGGAGTTTCAGCTTTAGCATCATTCCTTCCAAAGAAATTCCAGGAAACTACAATGAGGTATCACCTCACAATGGTCAGAATGGCCATCAACAAGAAGTATACAAACAACAAATGCTGGAAAGGGTGTAGAGAAAAGGAAACCCTTCTACATTGTTGGTGGGGATGTAAATTGTTGCAGCCACTAATGGAAAACCATATAGAGGTTCCTCAAAAATCTAAAGATAGAGTTGCCATGTGACCCAGACATCCCACTCCTGGGCGTATACCTGGAGGAAACTCTAATTTGAAAAGATACATGTACCCCAGTGTTCACAGCAGCACTATTTACAATAGCCAAAACAAGGAACCTAAATGTCTATTGACAGATGAGTGAATCAAGAACCTGTGGTGTATATGTGCAACGGGATATTACTCACCCATAAAGAGCATGAAGTCTTGTCATTTGCAGCAACAGGGATGGAGCTAGAGATTTTCATACTAAGGGATGTCAGAAAGAGAAAGATAAATACCATATGATACTGCTTACATGTGGAATCGAAAATATGACCAAAATGAACTTATTTATGAAACATAGACTCATGGACATAGACATAGAAGCACTGCGCTGTACACCAGAAACTAATACAACATTGTAAATCAACTATACTTTAAAAAAGAGAGAAGAAATATAAAAGAACTGGTACATGGTTCACCACATACATTGCCACAGTGATTATGAAAGCAGTGGATGGAAACTGTGTCTTTCTAGGTCCTGAATTGACCATGATAAATTGAATTGTAGCTGACCTGTATTAGACATGTGTCTTAAGCAGTATTATGTTGTTGACATTTTGTTAGGATAAGGGACTGTGATTTAGCATACCCATCATAGCCTAACCTATTCTGACTATTACGGGAGGTCAAAGAAGAACCTTACGTGCAGGGAGCCTGTGATCTAGGTGGGCAGGGAAAATGCATTTCCACAGTCAAGAAAGAACTAGACACTTAACTATACCTTTTATTTAGCCACATTTATTACTGAACAAGAGGGAAGTTGACTGTGGCATGGATTGAGCTTTTTAGCTTTAGATCCTAATTTCAATGGGGAAAATAACTTTTTAAAATGAGACTTTCAGATCATAATTGATCATAACACCTAGCCAGGGGATTAAGGTCTACTTTGATTAGCTAATGGATGCATGATATCTTTAATCTGAGACTAGGGATAAGAAGAGCAATTATGAGTTATATCTCTATTGTTCTTTCTATCTTGATATTATCTACCCAGGAAATAGAATTAAAATCTTTAAACAACAGAGTTGCTTTGATGGCGTCTATCAATCAAAATTGCGCTTTAGCTTTTTGGTATGTGGGGGCAGCCTGCCTGACTGCACATACTAATGGCTAATATTGGTTAAATTGGTAATTTATTAATTGCTTAAATTTGTAATTCATTCAGCAAACAATTTCTGGGTATCTGGTATGAACCAAGCCCAACACTAAATGCTATGGATACAATAAGGAACAAAACAGAGCCTCTAACTTCATGAATCTTACATTTTAGTGAGGAAGTTGGGGAATAAACAGCTAAACAAATAACATGATATCAGTGAGTGAGTGCTGTGGATACAAATAAAGCAGGAAGATGGCATCAGGAATGGCAAGGTGCATGATTTTGGATGCAGTGGGCAGAAAAGTCCTCTCTGAGAAGGGGGCATTTGAGCAAGAAATTAAAGGAAGTGAGAGGGAAAACCCTGTGTGCACCCCAGGGAAGAGCGTTCCAGCAATAGCAACTGTGAAGGCTCTGAGGTGGGGACATAGTAGAATATTTGGAGGTTAGCAGGAAGGACAGGATGGTTAGGGAGGGGTGAGCAAGAGAGAGACTGGGAGGAGTTAAAGTCAAATCAGTCTGTCAGCAACTAGATAGCCAGGGCCTCTGGATCTTTTCTACATCTAATGGGAAGCCATAATAATTTTGAATGTGGGCAAGCCATGATGTACTTTATGTTTTAAACAGATGACCTCAGAGTAGTAGTGTATAGAGAACAAGAAAACAATCAGGAAGATGGGTTAGGAGGCTTAAGTGTGAGTCCTGGTGGGAGACAATGGGGCTTGGATGCAATTGGTAAGTGGTGGTTGTAAGATGTAGTTGGGACTCAGGATATATTTTAAAAGTTTTGTTGTTAGGATTTGAGGACTGAATGTGGACTTTGGGTTGAGAATCTGGCTGAAGATGATGCCATTTTCCTAGATGAGGAAAATGTTTGAGATGCCGTTACCGGTTCAAGAGAAGGTGACCACTGTGTCTATCAGCCTTGAGTTCAGGGGACAGGTTACTGCTGGAGGAGTAAGGTTGGGTGTTCAGTTGGTAGGTGGATTTAAGTCTACAAGATTGCATGAGATCCCTAAGGGAGTGAGTGTAGTAGGTCAAGAGAAGATACCTGAAGACTGAGTCCTGGGGTCCAGCATTTAGAGGTTGAGGAGCTGAAGAGGAACTAGTGAAGGGGACTGAAAAGGAACAGTCACTGAGGATAGGAGGATGGCCAGGCCAGTGAAATGTCACACAGCTACAAGAAGAGAGTGCAAAAAATGAGAGTGAAGAACTACAGGAATGCTACAGAGCAGTCAAAGATGTTGAGCATGAATTGAACATTGAAGGTAGCAGCGTGAGGTCACAGTGATCTTGACAATGTCAGCGTCAGCAGCTGGTTGGAGGAAAAAGCCTGATTGCAGGTGGTTCAGTTGAAGATGAGGATACGTGGTTCTTGAAGATGAGGATCTGGAGGGAGTAGGGGAGAATAGCTATGGAGGATGTGAAGTCAGATGTATTTATCTTCTTTATTTATTTGTCTTTTAAAATTTGTTTTTTTTTAATTTTAATTTTTAATTTTTATTTTTACTTTATTTTGCTTCACAATACTGTATTGGTTTTGCCATACATTGATATGAATCAGCCACGGGTGTACATGAGTTCCCAATCCTGAACCCCCCTCCCATCTCCCACCCCATATCATCTCTCTGGATCATCCCTGTGCACCAGCCCCAAGCATCCTGTATCCTGTATCGAACATAGACTGGAGATTCATTTCTTACATGACAGTATGGGAAATTCTATAACATGTTTGAAAATTGATGGGGGATTTTTAGTATTGAGGAAAGAATTGACCGAGGGTCTCCTTTAATAGACAACGGGGGATGAAGCTAAGGCATGGCACGTTCTGGATTTGTACAGATTCATATAGATGACTACACATAGCTGTGAGAAGATGCAGTGTTATCTTTTGTGTGCTCCTATTTTCTGAGAAAAATAAGAATCAGCATCATCATTTGAGTGTGAGGAAGAGGCAGAAAGTATTGCTATAAAAATAGTTTTCTAGCAGTAATAGGGGTAAGCTAGTCAGGGAAGTGTGGTAGGACCATTAAGGTGAACTGAAAAGCTCTTGAGATTTGTGTCCAATCTTTAAAGCAAAGCCAGCCAGTATAGTTGTTTATTTTCTCTGGATTGGGTTAGTTTCTTTGGGATAGGGAGAGAATCCAAGGATAATTGTATTTCATCAAGGCTGTAGTTTTGCCAACTGAATAATATGAAAGCAGAAAGAGGCCAAGGTGGATTGGGAACAAATGCAGGGGGGCGATTATCGTGTAGTGTGATGGGTCAGGTGGGATGGCAAGGAAGGTGAAGCCGCAGGGCTGTGATTGACCGTGAAGAGGTGGTCAGGTCAGTGGATTGTGGGGCCACTGACATTGAATTGTTGAAATTGGGGCCTTAGAGGAAATGAGCTGGAAATGCATTTGAAATAAAAAATTGGCAACTTTCCTCAGGCTGAATCTCCAAAAGAAACATTAAAAAAATTCCTTACATTTGCTGCATGGCTGGGGAAACCTGTATTTTTCAAATATGACTTCCAACTCATTTTGTATCAGGATATTCACCCTGATATTCTTGGGCAAGTTATGAAAATTGGGCAACTATTTCTGTATCTTCACTCATAAAAGAAGATGAGTGAGAAAGCAGAACTGAATACTTAGTGATTGTTAGATTCTACTGAATTTCACTGCTTTGTTGCAGTTTAACTGACAGGCTAGAATTGCAGAGATGTCATTTCAGTTAAGCCAACGAGTCTCACATAAGAAGATAAAATTGGAATACAAGGTCGTGGTTGGCACAACAAAAGAAGCTTCAGTGTGTCACAAATGAGAGATCATTGGATAGATGTCATCTATTTGATTGTTAAATAAAGCACATAAAGAAATCTCCTTCTCGAGATTTGTCATGTGTATTTATCTTGTGAAGCATCAGTGAATAGAAAACTTTCTTTGGAAATATAAAAATGTTCTCATCGAAGATATGGCAGTTGTAAAGTTTGTTATATATATGTAAATATATTTAACGTCACAGATGAATCTTGCTATTATTTTTTTTACAGTATCTTGGCATAGAACTATTACAATAGTCAGATTCATTTCCCATTTATTGAAAGCTACTGTAAGCATTCTCATATGCACTGTGTTTTTAGGGGAAATTTTAGATGATTAACATATGTTGCCTAGAAGTAGAGCTTTCTGAATTGAAACTGAAATAAGATAATTGCCACTTTTATTAAATATCCAGCTGGCACACTTTGAAAGTGTTATCCCCCAAAGAGAGAAAATGTTATCTCAGCATCTAGCATTAGTTTTATTTTGGATTCTAACTTCCCTATTTATTTTATTCTGTTAGGATAGGGGAGTTAGGGTTACAGATTTTGTGTTTTCCCTGTATGACTGATCAAGATTCCTAGGTCTGTCGACTTTATTCCAGAAATACTGACAACAGCTATTTCTTGAGATAGTTTTAGATTGATTCCTACATTAATATATGTTTTGAGGTGGATGAGTGCTACGTAATACCTTTAGTCTTAATATGAACGCTGGTTTAATTTGTTAGTGTTAGGATGAGGCTCCTCATTGGTTAATTTACCCATCTTTGACTGCCCAATAGAATCTCTCCCATTTAGAATCATCTTTATATTGCCATATTCTTCTTGTCTTTAAAAAAGAATGGGTGAATTGGGAGATTGGGATTGACATACATACTATGTATACAGTAGGTAACTAATGAGAACCAGCTATGGAGCACGGGAGCTCTAACTCAGTGCTGTGTGGTGACCTGTTACGGAAGGGAAGTCCAAAGAGGGGATATGTGTATAGCTGATTCCCTTTGCTGTATAGCAGAAACTAACACTACACTGTAACTCAGCTATACTTGAAAAAAAAAAAAAAATGACTTCCAGCAGTAACAAACCCTCAAAAGTCACTGGGATCCTCAGGGTGTTTCTTTTCTTTTCAGACCTTTGGCACAGAGTCTCCTGACGCTGAGGGTTTTCAGACTGTCTGCAAAGGAGCAGGGAGTGGAAGGCATGTGTGTATCACGTGGCTTTTGAAAGTGGCCCTCGTCATTAACTCATGTCTCTGCTTGTTGATTAGATGTTAACTGTTGACTGTATGGACTGAGGTTGGAGTATCTGCTGTAAATGTTTGGGAGTAGTCTTCTTTTTGTGTGCAGGTTGAGGTTTAAAAGTCCTCTGTAAAATGCACAGGAATCACCAAAGGAACAAATGTGGCCAAGCCTGATGCGACTGCTTTATTGATGCCTTCCAAGTGTGTACTTTTTTTTTTTTTTTTTTACTTTATTTTACTTTACAATACTGTATTGGTTTTGCCATACATCAACATGAATCCGTCACGGGTGTACACGTGTTCCCAATCCTGAACTACCCTCCCGCCTCCCTCTGTATACCATCCCTCTGGGTCATCCCAGTGCACCAGCCCCAAGCATCCTGTATCCTGCATCGAACCTAGACTAGCGATTCGTTTCTTACATGATATTATACATGTTTCAATGCCATTCTCCCAAATCATCCCACCCTCTCCCTCTCCCACAGAGTCCAAAAGTCTGTTCTATACATCTGTGTCTCTTTTGCTGTCTCGCATACGGGGTTATCGTTACCATCTTTCTAAATTCCATATCTATGTGTTAGTATACTGTATTGGTGTTTTTCTTTCTGGCTTACTTCACTCTGTATAATTTGGCTCCAAGTGTGTACTTTTAATCTCTGAAGGTGGGTGGTTTGATTGTGGGGAAGGAACAGGTCACTGGAGACCTGACCTTTGCTGTCTCATCTCCCCAGGTTCTATGCTTTGAGAATACAAGGTAGATAATTTGGCAAAACCCTATATAGGGCCAAAGATTTTTCTACAGATTTTTAGGTCTATATTTAGTTCTGTATGTTACTACTTCAGGCTCAGCACCTGGCAGTTTTGGTTTCACTGAGATTGTGTTTTCTTTAAATACAGAAGATAATAGCACTTTCATACAAACTATGTTATATACATTTATTTAATCTCATCAACAGGTTTTTTTCTTTAACTAGTTTTAAGCCGATTTTTAATCAGTTTTAAGCTGATTTCTCTAACTAGTTTTAAGCTCTTTTCAAAGAGTAGCATATCCAAGGAAAGAGCTCTGCTTGGAAGATGCTCCGTGGCTATCTACTTAAAAGTTGAAATAGGTCAGTGTTATTTTGTCTTTAGGTAACAAAAGTGAAACCCCAAGTGAGTAATGACTTGGGATTTTCTTTAAGTACTTAATCTCCTGAAGAAAAGATAGTTTGAGATTGAATAATTATTATGTTACTGAATAATTACATTTTCTTCTCTGCTCCCAGTGTTCCTGGACTTTAGAGACAAATATTTTTTTTTTTTTTTAAGACCGGAAACACTTCTGGGACAAATGTATTCTGGAATTTGGGATTTTTTTGGATTTTAGGAGGATCTGATGTGGCACTTTTTAATCAAACACACTAGAATTTCTGCAGCAAACCATGAACACTCACACTAAGTGGGATAAAGCTGACAGTAACCTCATGTTCGTTCAGGGAACGCTTTGCCTCCTATTGAGCCTTGGTGTCAAACTTAAAAATCAACCAACCAAAACTGTTCTTAAGCACTATGTGCCTGACACATTACCAACTCTGACCTTGAACATTAAATGTTCTGCTTCAGGGTTGTCCGGGACCCTGATGACTGTATGAATTTGTGCTACAGATTTGCATGGGCTTTGGTTTCCTATAATGAAATTTTAGGGTTGATTTATTTTCTTCTTCTTCCATCCATGCCCAGATGTGAAACAGGTAGGTTTCCTGATGTTGGTTCTGCCGTGCTGTGCTGGGAGGATCTCCTCTGCCTGTGGGCACACAGCTGGTAGAGGGTGCACAGGCTAGGTTTCAGCTCAGCCCTGTTTGCTGTGGCCTTCCTGATGGGTGTTAAGTCAAAGCTCAGGGAGCCTGGAATTAGCCAAGTGACCTCATGGCAAAAGCCAGCTTTGGAGCTTAGCTTGTTTCACAGGAACCATATATTCATATACGTATGCAGATATATGGGCTTCTCAGATGGTGCTAGCAGTAAAGAACCCACCTGCCAGTATAGGAGATGTAAGGGACATGGATTCGACCCCTGTTGAGAAGATCCCCTGGAGGAGGATGGCAACCCACTCCAGTATTCTTGCCTGGAGAATCCCGTGGACAGAGAAGCCTGGCGGGCTACAGTCTGCAGGTCTGCAGAGTCAGACATGACTGCAGTGACTGAGCGTGCACATAGTGCTTGGATTCACACATTTGTTCCTTTAGTCTAATGTTCATCCCCCATCCCCTCCATTATGGGGAAAGAAAGTAAATGTAGGTCTGGGAAGCTTGATGTGTTTCAAACTAGGGTGTAGGAGCTCTGTTCTGAGAAGGCAGTGGTTTACTTACAGTCCTTTCAGGTAATCACCTGTCCTCCACTCAATTAGCAACTTAATATATGATTTGCAGATTAAGTTAGTTTCAAATGGGTGTTAATTTTCATGTCAAAATATATTAAGCAGCTTGCCATCAGAGTGAAGGTGAGCCTAGTAATCAGAGCGATATGGAATCGTGTTGTGGTTCTTATACTTGGCTGCATGTTGGATCTATCTGGGGAACTATAAAAACCTGCAACCTGAGAGTCACCCCCAGAAACTGTGATGTACCTGGTCTGGATGCGGCCTGGGGCATCAGCAGTGCTCTGATAAGTACTCTCCCAGTGCTTCTAATATGTGTTTAAATTTGAAGATTACTTGGCAGTAGTGAATTATATGGGTGCCACATTCAGACTGACTCAGTTCAAATCTTGGCTCTGCGACTCGTGAGATGTGTGACCTTGGCAAGTTTCCCAATGTCACTGTGGCTCAGTTTCTTCATCTGTAAAATAGACGTGATGATGACGATGACGGTGTCTCCCTCTCAGAGTGTTGTCATGAGGATAAAACGAGTAAATGCATGTAAAATGTTTAGCGTAGTGGCTGGCACAAAGTAAACATTGATTGTTCTTTTAAATACACTGCTGATTCAAAATTATTACTATTGTTGGATAGTTTCTGTCTCAAAAGCATTTGGAGGGGGGTAAGAAATTAAATCAAATAAAATTTTACATAGTACCAACCTGAGTGCCCAAGAATTGATGCTTTTGAGCTGTGGTGTTGGAGAAGACTCTTGGGAGTCCGTTGGACTGCAAGGGGATCCAACCAGTCCATCCTAAAGGAAATCAGTCCTGAATTTTCATTGGAAGGATTGATGTTGAAGCTGAAACTCCAATACTTTGGCCACCTGATGTGATGAACTAACTCATTAGAAAAGACCCTGATGCTGGGAAAGACTGAGGGCTGGAGGAGAAAAGGACATAAGAGGATGAGTAGGTTGGATGGCATCACTGACTCAATGGACATGAGTTTGAGTAAACTCTGGGAGTTGGTGATGGACAAGGAGGCCTGGCGTGCTGCAGTCCATGGGGTTGCAAAGAGTCAGACACGACTGAGCGGCTGAAATGAACTGAACTGAACCTGACAGTCTGATATCTCCAGTTAGATATTAAGAAAATTACCTATTTTCCAATAGTATTTAAAAGTAAACCAGGACTTGTGACATTACACTAATCAAAGCATTTATAAAATATTATTTAATTTCTTTGTTCTCATTGTAGAGTCAGTTTTATTAAGTTGTAAATTCATTTATTCATTATTATTTTTTCCTAGCTTTTATTAAAATGAGCATAAATGTATTGAAATATCTATATTTTAGAATAGCTTTCTTTTTAATTAATTTATTTCTTAATTGAAGGATAATTCTGCTTTACAGAATTATGTAGGTTTCTGCCAAACATCAACATGAATCAGCCATAGGTATACATATGTCCCTTCGCTCTTGAACCTCCCTCTCACCTCCCTCTTGAACCTCCCTCTCACCTCCCCCCATCCCACCCTTCTAGGTTGTTACAGAGCTTCTGTTTGAGTTCCCTGAGTCATACAGCAGATTCCCATTGGCTATCTATTTTATGTATGGTAATGTAAGTTTCCATGTTACCCTCTCCATGAAGTGAAGTGAAGTGAAAGTCACTCAGTCACGTCCAACTCATGGACTACATACAGTCCTTGGAATTCTCCAGGCTAGGATACTGAAGTGGGTAGCCTTTCTCTTCCCCAGGGGATCTTCCCAACCCAGGGATTGAACCCAGGTCTCCTGCATTGCAGACAGATTCTTTACCAGCTGAGCTACAAGGGAAGCCATACCTCCCACTCTCCATACCTCCCACCTGTACCCAACAAGATGATGTGATACAGCCTTGTACTTAAGGATTTTATAGTCTAGGGAAGACACACACACACAGAGCACACACCATGTCTGAAGATATGAACAGACATAAGATGAAGATAAAATGCAAATCAGGCTTTTATATTTTGTCTTTCCCATACACTAGTCTATTTTTTCTTTCTTACTTAAGTAGAATAGATTACTTTTTATTATGAACATAATACATGTTCACTGTAAAAGAGAGGTAATTTAGAAAAGTATATAAAAGAAAGAGAAAGTTACCTATGGTGCCACCACCTAGAAGTAAGAACTATCGTTAATGTTTTTGTTATTCATTCTTAACAAATTTTTCTGTGTAGGCACAGGCTGTCCCCTTTTTTTTTTTTAACAGATATATTCTCAGTGTATTCTAGGCTGCTACAATTGTTCCAGTGCCATACCAGCCTATGCAAGTCATTAGCATGAGTTCCTACCATTTCTTAGTCCTGGGTACCTTGTGTATCCTCCAGACATCAGTACAAGTGTTGGAACTGGTAGGCTGATGGGAATATGTGAAACCTAATTGATTATGTATCTGACCAAAATCAGTGAGATGGAAAAGTTGGTGATCCCCAGGAGTTCTATACAAGACAGGGCTCAAGGTCACTTGGATGCATTCCTAAAATTCCTCCTTCAAAGACCTTTGGTTTCTTTGGAGGGCAACATGCTCCCAAACTCCTACCTAGACCTTGTCTCCAAGAGGTCCTGGTGAGGGCAATGGGAATTTACCTCTGTCTTTCTAGCTTTTGCATTTTGCATTCTCCTTACTAGAAGGAGAGCAGAGTGGTGTCAGAGAAGCTGGGAAGTGATGCTTTAATGTGCTACCTCCACAGACACCTTGACCCTGCGTGGTTAAATTCTCGTCTCTTCTTCGCTGTGTTGGGGAAGAAACAGGATAAAGTATGCTGGAGCCATACCCTTTCTGTTCTTGTTTTGTCTTCCTCACTCTAACTTTATTGCTTATCTTACTAGGTTTTTAGTAATTAATTTTGATTTTTTGTTTAAAAATGTTTTTATTTAAGTATAGCTGATTTGCAATGTTGTGTTAGTTTTAGGCATACAGCAAAGTGATTCAGTTATACTTACATATATATTGGGTTGTTTTTTCAGATTCTTTTCCCTTATAGGTTAATATCCTATGCTCTATGATAGGTCTTTGTTGGTTATCAGTAGTATGTACATGTTAATTCCAAACTCCTAATTCATCGCTCTCTCCCTTTTCCCCTTTGGTACCCATAAGCTTGTTTTCTATGTCTGTGGGTCTATTTCTGTTATGTATATAAGTTCATCTGTATTATTATTTTTTTAGATTCCATATATAAATGGTATCATATGATATTTGTCTTTCTCTGGCTTATTCAAATTGACAAACATTAAAGACAAAGAGAAAATATTAAAAGCAACAAATAACACACAAGGATATCTCCAAAACACTATCAGCTGATTTTTTTAGCCAAAACTTCAGTCTAGAAGGGGGTGGCATGATATATTTAAAGTGATGAAAAGGAAAAATTAGTTTTTAATAGTTATGGACATACCCTTATATAATCAACTACTTGTATAACATTTTCATTATTTTTAGTTTTTCAATATTCTATTTAACTCTACAATGAATATTCTTTTACCTGAGACTTGTTTCTAGATAGAGAATTACTGGATTTTAACATGTGTACATGTAACACATGTGTGTGTATTTATATTTATATATATCTCTCTCCAAATTTTCCCACAGAATTGTGCCAATTTATATTGCTGCCTACAGAGCATTATAATTTCCTTTTCCAAGAGCCTTGCGAGCAGTGGTTATTTACAATCCTTTCAAGCTTTGTAATTCAAATAAATAAAAGTATATTGATATATAATCATTTAATGGTTGAGATTCCTCCCACAGTTTTCTTAGACTTATTAATTTCCTCCTATTTTCCTCACTTTTTCACTGAGTTGTTTTTCCTTTGTGATTTATAATGGCTCTGTGTATAATAAAAACATTAGTCTTTGCCTGTTTTACACAGTGCAAATATTCTTCTCAATTTTACGTCAGTTGTTTAACATAAGTTTAGTTTTATTCTTCCTTTGGAATGCTAACTTTATGTAATCCTATTTTTCAGTCTTTTTTTTTTAAATTGTTTCTGACTTTGACAGCATGAATAGAAAGCCCCTTCCCATCCCAAGGTTATAAAACTACTGGAAAGTGATGTTGAAATGCCGCTTTTAATATTTATTAGATGCTCTTGCAAAATCTGGTCTACTTCTTCCTTTAACTTGTCTTTTTCTGTGTCTGTTCCTTACCATTGTGACTACAGCAGGCTATCTATTTATATCTACCTATAAAGCCATATGGGTTCCGCAAATACACCTGTTACTCTTTATATTTTTTTTTCAGTCTACTCTTGGATGTTTATTCCTTTAAATGAGTGTTAAACATTTTGTAAAGTTCCAAGAACTTTGGTAGCTGTATTTAGAATACATTAAATGGTTAGCTAGTTCATAGGAGAATCAGTATCTTTGTAGTATTAAGGCTTTTGGTCTAAGCTAGCCTGCAGGCATTACCTGTCTTTATCCCCTGAGGGTTTTTTTTCCCCAAGTTCTCAATGAGGGTGTCAAAATCCTCAAATCCCCCTGCACCAGGATTCCTCTCCCCTAGAGCTCTGTGACAGTTAGCCCAGTGAAACGAGCCCAGCCCCGCAGTGTCAGCCTGCCACTATACTTAAGACTACCCCCTTACTCTTCTGCATCCGTATCTCAAACTTCATACACCTGTTGCAGTTATAGCTCATGTCTTTAATTATTTCCTCCATCTTCTTTTGTATTTAAGTTTTTCTATTTTTTCCTTTTCTATTTTTACTGAATGTATTAGAATTTGTACATTTCCTTTACCCCTAGTGATTCTTAGCTCAATTAAAAATGTCTGTTTTGCCAATGCTTATCTTCCTGTTTTTAACAGTCCTATATCAAACCAGATTTCTTCACAGATACTCCAAAATTAAAGAACATCTTAGATGTTCGACCCCAGCTAAGGTGTTTTTTATTAGGTTCTCAACACACAGGTATGTATATGCGTGCTCAGTCACGTCCAACTCTTTGCGACCCTGTGGACCGTAGCCTGCCAGGCTCTTCTTGACCATGGGATTCTTCAGGCAAGAATATTGGAGTGGGTTGCCGTGCCCTTCTCCAGGGAATCTTCCGAACCCAGGAATTGAACTTGTGTCTCCTGCATTGCTGGCAGATTCTTTACCCCCTGAGCCACCTGGGAAGCCATTTAACCCGCATACTCTTCTCTGAATTGAGGAAAGGTATGTACAGGCTTCTGTGTCATTATTTTTTTCCCTCTACTCCTTACTTGAAAATTCTGGGGCTAGTTGAATTAATTTAGAATTGTAGTTTTAAGATACTATTAACTTTTTAAACTTTTCTGCAGCATGCTTCTGTTGTTTAAAGGATCAAAGCTTTTCACTAGTCACATGTATATTAACTGCTTTGACTTAGCTATATTATCATAAATTTAACCTATTTTCCTAAAAAAGTACTTCTCAGCACTAATTCTTACATTCTTCATCTTCCCCTTGAGATCTTTGCTTTTGTTTAATTTTTATTTGATTGGGATACTGCCTTAGAGCCCAGTGCTTGTATACTTTCTTGAGCTTGTTTCCAAAAATATCTTTTTTTCCCCTCAAGTATGTATTTTAGCTGTGTGGTTTTGGATTTCTTTCACATGGTGTATAAACCCTGTTTCATTGGTGTCTGTCATCAGTGTTGCAGATGAGAAGTCCAATGCTGATATTATTTTTCCTTTTTAAATGACTTGCTCTATCTCTATGGAAGAGTGCAGAATTTTCCCCTTTCCCCTTGAAATTTCTCCAGAATATGTACAGATGACTTTTTTTCTTATTAAGCCTGAGTAGGATTTGTGAGCCCTTTTATTCTCAAAATGCAAATCTGTCTTCAACTTAGTAAAGCTTTTCAATCTGAAAACTGAAGTTATAAAGTTGGTGAAGCGTTCTCTCTCTTTAAAAATTATTATTGCCACGCCTACTTTTTCTTCTTATATTTGTTAACCTTGAAAAGAAGAAAGAAAAACATTCAGTAAGTTCTCATTTAGCCCAAGCAAGAGTTAAGTATTAACCTCTTGTTATTATTATTTTTTTAAATCTTTTTTTAAAAGTATAAGCTATGGTGCTGGAGAAGACTCCTAAAGTCCCTTGGACAGCAAGGAGATCAGACCAGTCAGTCTTAAGGGAAATCAACCCTGAATACTCTTTGGAAGGACTGATGCTGAAGCTCCAGTGTTTTGGTCATCTGATGTGAACAGACGATTCATTGAAAGAGTCCCTGATGCTGGGAAAGATTGAGGGCAGTAGGAGAAGAGGGCATCAGAGGATGAGGTGGCTGGATGGCATCACCAATGCAATGGACACGAACTTGGGCAAATTTTGGGAGATGGTGAGGGACAGGGAGGCCTGTCGGGCTGCAGTCCATGGAGTCGCAAAGAGCTGGACGTGACAGGGCGACGGAACAACAACAAACATATTTTAAAATATTCTCTAGAAGACAGGAGTTATAGCATTCAGTTATTTCCTAATGGTACTTAGACAGTTGTTGGTGATTTAGAGGATGGTGACAGGAATGCTGCAAGCAGCGGAAAGAATGTTTTAGGGGGGAAATAAGCGTATTGATGGCGTTTTAGAACTTGAATCCTAAGTGTCCATATGGTTTTATAAGTATTTGTAAAGGACGGTACAATAGGCTATTTTATTAGGGTGCCTTTGACTCAAAGTTACAAAACTCCCCAGCTCAAATTGGCTTAAAGAAACGGCTTCATTCCGGTAACAAGGGCTCGTCAGCTTCACTTCAGGCCAGGTGCTCATGCAGTCACCCTGTCGGCACAGGAGTCGCAGGTGTGCTGACCCCTGGGCACACGCCTCCGGATGTAACAGTATCTGCCTTTCACATTGCTTTATGTTGTTGTTCACTCCGTAAGTCGTGTCTGACTCTTTGCTAGCTCATGGACGGCAGCACACCCGGCTTCCCTGTCCTTCAGCGTCTCCCAGAGTTTTCTCAGGTTCACGTCCATTGAGTCAGCGTTTCCCAGAGTTTTCTCAGGTTCACGTCCATTGAGTCAGCGTCTCCCAGAGTTTTCTCAGGTTCACGTCCATTGAGTCAGCGTCTCCCAGAGTTTTCTCAGGTTCACGTCCATTGAGTCTATCTAACCATATTGAACCGTCTTATCCTCTGCTGCACTCTCTTCCTGTTTCCTTCAGTCTTTCCCAGCATCAAGGCCTTTTCCAGTGAGTCATCTTTTCACATCAGGGAGCCAAAGTATTGGAGCTTCAGCTCTAGCATCAGTCCCTCCAATGAATATGTGGGGTTGATTTTCTTTAGGATTGACTGGTTTGATCTCCTTGCTGTCCAAGGGACAGTGAAGATACCTTTTCCAGAATCCCCCTAGAAAACTCATTGTAAACCTGGTCCAGTGCTTACTTGTACTGAAGGGTGCTGAAAGCTTAATTTTATCTCCAAAAATGTGTTTTTATGAAATAACCTGTGACCCAACTTCAAACTTGTATTTCAAGGTGGGAGAGTGAATGAATGGCATTCATTGTTTTTTGGGGGGTGGGGCGTTGGAGAAAGGAGCTTCCCTGGCAGTCCAGTGGTTAAGACACCACAGAGGGCACAGGTTTGATTCCTGGTCGGGCAACTAAGAGCCTTCCTACTGCACAGTGCGGCCAAAAAGCAAAAAATAAAAAGCACAAAAAAGCATCCAGAGAAAAATTGAGGCTACATTCCATCCCTGTCTCCCAGCCACAACATAACTATATAAAAGAAATACTTAGGTTCTCAGTACTCAGAATTCACTCACATGCTTAAACCAACCTTAAGAAAGAATGAAATTCCCATGACTGGCATAGAACCAGTGATTCCCAAGCACAGCTGATTTTACCCCTAGGAGACACTTGGCCAGGTGTGGAGACAGCTCTGGTTGTCACAGCTGAGGACTGCTGTTGGCAACTAGTGGGTAGAGGCCAGGGAAGCTACCAAACACCCTACAGTACACAGGACAGGCCACAACAAAGAGGCCTCCAACTCAGACTCAGTGGTGCTGAGAAACCCTGACAGACAAACCTGAATTTCACCCCTCCGAGCTGAGGAGACAGCTACTTTCTGCTGAAGTACAAGGATGAAGAGGGGAGGGTTGGGTATTGTGGAGACCACCAAGAACCCACTGCCACCCCTGATGCTCCCTTTTATGAGGCTGGTCTCCTGAGCTGTCAGAAAGGACAGCTCCAAGCTGTTGAGCTTTAGACTATTACTAAAAATTAACTGATTGCATTGAATTTCATGCTATTCTCTAATTCATTTCCAGTCTTCTTGTTGGCCAGACTTTCTGCTAAAGATATTTCTAAAGAATGTAAGCAGGTTCTTATTAAAAAAGAAAAAAAATCCAAGAGCCTGTGTATTGCTTGAGCAGGAGCCAGAAGTGACACAAGAGGAAATGGCCTGAATTAGACAGGCTTGCTTGTCCATCTTGTACTTGGGGACTGAGCAGTCTGGAAGACAGGGAGGGAGGTCATTCTAGCTTCACAGCGAAGTTCATTAGCACCGATACCTCAAAGCATCAGGGTTGAGAATTGTCAGTAATGGCAATGGTCATGTGTTGAAATTCCACATTGCATAGACCTTTGCCTTTTTTCCCTGCTAAAAACATGGTGGTTTTGGAATGAGTAATAGACTAGAATTTTCTGGACTAAGCACTTAAGGCTGCTCTGCAAGTCTGCAAGGCTTGACTGGTTGCAGCTTTGGTACTCATCTATAAAATAAAGAAATTGAATTATAAGATCGAAGAGATCCTGTAATTCCCCTTGCTTCAGATGAAAAATAGATCCCTTTCTCAGTTCAAGAGAATGCATGATTGTGATAGCAGCTACTGTGAGCATTTGCTTCGCACTTTTATTGTTTTTAGCAATCAGAGGGAGATTCATCAGGTAAACTCTCTCAGGCCTGCATATATTGGGTCAGAGCCCGTTTATTGATTTTTTTCTGCTGAAACCTGCACATACATAAAAAACTGAAAAAAAAAACAAAGTTAATTTTCAGCAACTCTGTGTCTGGATTGTGGTTATTTGTCTCCCCAAAGCCTGAGTTGTTCTCAAATGGTAAAGTAGGCTGTAAAACCTTGAAAATATCTAACCAGGTGCAAAGCATTTCTGAAAGGATCTTCAATCTGAAATCCCTTGGCCTCACCCCTGATTCGTTTCCTAAAGAAATCTACTGCATAAGAAGCTCAGTACCTTGGGCATCATTAGCTTCAGTGTTAACATGAATTATGCTAATTAGGTTGTTAATTACTGGGCTTTATTTGGACTTCATACATGTAGAATGACTGAGAGTTATTTTCTTTGCAAAATAAGACATGAGGATAAGGAACTAAGAACATAAAAAGGAAAGGAATTAACATTTATCGAATGCTGTCTTTATGACACCCACACAGATATCTTAATCACTTATTGCATGCTCAGTCATATCTGACTTTTTGAGCCCATGGACTGTAGCCTGCCAGGCTCTCCTGGCCCATCGTTTCTTAAAAAGATTAATTCCAAGAGATCAGAAATTGGGGCTCTCCCTCCTCTTCTTGTAATGCCAAGCCAATACCAAAGTCATTTTTTAAATTTTTTAAATCTCAGGAATAAAGTACACTGAATGATCACTGTCTTAGAAAAGGCTCAAATGAAGCTGCCTGTGCATCCAGAGAAGCAACAGGGGAACCAGTTTCTGCCTCCCGCTCCCTGCTGATAAGATGCTGTGGGAGATAAAACAGTTTCCCCACTGTGTTCTGGATCACGACATCATAATATTTGCTGGAGGACACCTGCGCATTCCTTTGGACTAAAGGCATCAATTTTTTCCCCACAGTGTTTGCCTTTGTTATTTTAATTGTATGGGTTCTTCTGTTTGGTTTGTGCCTCATTCTTTACATCCAGAAGGAGCGGTATAGACATTTTACTGTAGGCTGGGCATTGCTGCTTTGTAACAGTGAAAATGTTTCCAGTGACATTTTGCATTTTCTTAAGGCCTTCTCTAGGCTTTCTCAGTGGCTCAGTGGTAAAGAATCTGCTTGCAGTGCAGGAGACACAGGAGATGTGGGTTCGCTCCCTGGGTTGGGAAGATCCTCTGGAGAAGGGAATGGCAGCCCACTCTGGTACCCACTCCAGTGTTCTTGCCTGGAGAATCCCAGGGATGGGGGAGCCTGGTGGGCTGCCATCTATGGGGTCACACAGAGTCGGACACGACTGAAGCAACTTAGCAGCAGCAGCCAGTATTCATGCTTGGAGAATCCCATGGACAGAGGAGCCTGGTGGGTTACAGTCTATGGGGTCACAAAGAGTCGGACGCAACTGAAGCACAAGGTCATCTCTCTTTCTTCTTTGTGCTAACATCTTCTCCTTTTACCTTATTATACTTTATTAGAGCATATTTTCTCCCCCTCAAAGGGAACCCTCCTACACTGTTGTTGGGAATGTAGGTTGGTGCAGCCACTATGGAAAATGCAGGAAACTAAAAATAGGATTACCATATGATCCAGCAATCCCACTCCTGGATATATATCCAGACAAAGCTATAATCCAAAAAGATATATGCACCCTTATGTTCACAATAGCACTATTCACAATGGCTAAGACATGAAAACAACCTAACCATCAACAGATGAATGGATCTGGAATACTACTCAGCCATAAAAAGAACAGTGGCATTTCAGCAACACGAATGCAACGAGAAATTATCGTACTAAGTGAAGTGAGTCAGAAAGAAAAAGACAAATACTGTATGATATCCACTTATATATGGAATTTAAAACATGACACAAAATGAATCGATAGATGAAATAAAAATAGACTCACAGAGAACAGACTGCTGGTTGCCAAGGGGGAGGGAGTTGGGGCTAGTGGAAGTAAACTAGGGTATACAGAGTGGATAAACAGCAAGGTCCTCGGTCCAGCACAGGGACTGTATTCAGTACCCTATGATAAACCACACTGGAAAAAATACTAAAAAGAATATATAGGTACAGCTGAGTCACTGTGATACAGCAAAAATTAACACAATACTGTAAGTCAACTATATGTCAATTAAAAAAATATTTTTTCTCCACCTCAAAAAGTCTGGAGAAGGGAATGCAAACCACTTCAGTATTCTTGCCTTGAGAACCCCATGAACAGTATGAAAAGGCAAAAAGATAGGACACTGAAAGATGAATTCCCCAGGTCGGGAGGTGTCCAATATGCTACTGGAGATGAGTAGAGAAATAGCCCAAGAAAGAATGAACAGATGGAGCCAAAGCGAAAACAATGCCCAGTTGTGGATGTGACTGGTGATGGTGTAAAGAACAATATTGCATAGGAACCTGGAATGTTAGGTCCATGAATCAAGGTAAATTGCAAGTGTCAAACAGGAGATGGCAAGAGTGAACATCGACATTTTAGGAATCAGTGAACGAAAATGGACTGAAATGGGCAAATTTAATTCAGATGACTGTTATATCTACTTCTGTGGGCAAGAATCCCTTAGAAGAAATGGAGTAGCCCTCACTGTCGACAGAATCCAACATGCAGTACTTGGGTGTAGTCTCAAAAACGACAGAATGATCTCTGTTTGTTTCCAAGGCAAACCATTCAATATCACAGTAATCCAAGCCTATACCCAACTAGTAATTCTGAAGAAGCTGAAGTTGAATGGTTCTATGAAGACCTAAAAGAACTTCTAGAAGTAACACACACAAAAAGATGTCCTTTTGGCCATAGGGGACTGGAATGCAAAAGTAGGAAATCAAGAGATACTTGGAGTAACAGGCAAATTTGGCCTCAGAGTACAAAATGAAGCAGGGCAAAGGCTCATAGACCTTTGCCAAAAAATACACTGGTCATAGCAGACACCCTCTTCCACCAACACAAGAGAAGACTGTACACATGGACATCACCAGATGGTCATACAAAAATCAGATTGATTATATTATTTGCAGCCAGAGGTGGAGATGCTCTATCCAGTCAGGAAAAACAAGACCAGGAACTGACTGTGGCTCAGATCATGAACTCCTTATTGCCAAATTCAGACTTAAATTGAAGAAAGTAGGGAAAACCACTAGACCATTCAGGTATGACCTAAAGCAAATCGCTTACAGTTATACAATGAAAGTGACAAATAGATTCAAGGGATTAAATTTGATAGAGGGCCTGAAGAACTATGGGTGGAGGTTCACGACATTGTACAGGAGGCAGTGATCAAGACCATCCCCAAGAAAAAGAAATGCAAAAAGGCAAAATAGTTGTCTGAGGAGGTCTTACAAATAGCTGAGAAAAGAAGAGAAGCTAAAGGCAAAAGAGAAAAGAAAAGATATACCCAATTGAATGTAGAGTTCCAAAGAAAAGCACAGAGAGACAAGAAAGCCATCCTCAGTGATCAATGCAAAGATGTAGAGGAAAACAATAGGATGGGAAAGACTAGAGATCTCTTCAAGAAAATTAGAGTTACCAAGGGAACATTTCATGCAAAGATGAGCACAATAAAGGACAGAAATGGCATGGACCTAACAGAAGCAGAAGGTATTAATAAGAGGTGGCTAGAATACACAGAAGAACTATACAAAAAAGATCTTCATAACCCAGATAATCACGATGGTGTGATCACTCACCTAGAGCCAGACATCCTGGAATGTGAAGTCAAGTGGGTGTTAGGAAGCATCACTATGAACAAAGCTAGTGGAGGTGATAGAATTCCAGTTGAGCTATTTCAAATCCTGAAAGATGATGCTGTGAAAGAGCTGCACTCAATATGCCAGCAAATTTGGAAAACTCAGCAGTGGCCACAGGACTGGAAAAGGTCAGTTTTCATTCCAATCCCAAAGAAAGGCAATGCCAAAGAATGCTCAAACTACCGCACTATTGCACTCATCTCACACGCTAGTAAAGTAATGCTTAAAATTCTCCAAGCCAGGCTTTACCAATACGTGAACTGTGAACTTCCAGATGTTCAAGCTGGATTTAGAAAAGGCAGAGGAACCAGAGATCAAATTGCCAACATCTGCTAGGTCATCAGAAAACTAAGAGAGTTCCAGAAAAGCATCTACTTCTGCTTTATGGACTCACCAAAGCCTTTGAGTGTGTGGATCACAACAAACTGTGGAGAATTCTTAAAGAGATGAGAATACCAGACTACCTTACCTGCCTCTTGAGAAATCTGTATGCAGGTAAAGAAGCAACAGTTAGAACCAGACATGGAACAACAGACTGGTTCCAAGTTGGGAAAGGAGTACGTCAAAGCTTATATTGTCACCCTGCTTATTTAACTTATATGCAGAGTACATCATGAGAAACGCTGGGCTGGAGGAAGCACAAGCTGGAATCCAGATTGCTGGGAGAAATATCAATAACCTCAGATATGCAGATGACACCACCCTTATGGCAGAAAGTGAAGAAGAACTAAAGAGCCTCTTGATGAAAATGAAAGAGGAGAGTGAAAAAGCTGATTTAAAACTCAACATTCAAAAAACTAAGATCATGGCATCTGATCCCATCACTTCATGGCAAATAGATGGGGAAACAGTGGAAACAGTGAGAGACTATTTTATTATTATTATTTTTTTGGCTCCAAATCACTGCAGATGGTGATTGCAGCCATGAAATTAAAGACGCCTGCTCCTTGGAAGTAAAGCTCTGACCAACCTAGATAGCATATTAAAAACCAGAGACATTACTTTGTCAACAAAGGTCTGTCTAGTGAAAGCTATGGTTTTTTCAGTAGTCATGTATTGATGTGAGAGTTGGGCTGTGAAGAAAGCTGAGCACTGAAGAATTGGTGCTTTTGAACTGTGGTGTTGGAGAAGACTGCTGAGAGTTCCTTGGACTGCAAGGAGATCGAACAAGTCAATCCTCAAGGAAATCAGTCCTGAATATCCATTGGAAGGACTGATGCTGAAGCTGAAACTCCAATACTTTGTCCACCTGATGTGAAGAACTGGTTCAATTGGAAAGATCCAGATGCTGGTAAAGATTGAAGGCAGGAGGAGGAGGGAACAACAAAGGATGTGATGGCTGGATGGCATCACCGACTCGATGGACATGAGTTTAGGCAAGCTCCAGGAGTTGGTGATGGACAGGGAAGCCTGGCGTGCTGCAGTCCATGCGGTTGCAAAGAGTCGGACACAACTGAGCAAGTGCACTGACTGAAGATTTCTAACAGGAAGTTAAAAATAAACATTTCCCTCTTGATTTTTTTTCTAATCAGTCAGCTAAATAGTGTCTGAATATCTGCAGCTAATGAACAAGGGCCCAATTACTCTAGCCGCTAAATATCTAAACCCTAGTTTCCCTGAAGTATTATTATTGTGTGTTCTTAGGACCATCATTATGAAATATAAGTTAGATTACTTTGCTCTGAGTATTTTGCCTCCATCAGATAAGATGAAAAACATTTTAAAAAATATGTAACTCAGTGGAGGATTATGAAGACGTGAAATGTGAGTGAAGTATAGATACTGTCAACATGGATAAATCTTAATAATGACTGGGAGTTTAAAAGGAATTCCAGAAGAAAGTAATGAGTATAAAACTGTTTTCATTAAATTCAGAAACATCCAACTTAATGTTACATTTTTATTTTTTAAGTAGTAAGCACAAAATTTGAGATAGTGGTTATGTTGGGGAGTGGGATAACTATTAGTAATGTTCTAATTTTTTTCAAATTTTTTATTTCATGTTGGAGCATAGCCTATTAACCATGTCGTGATACTTTTAGATGGACTGCAGAGGAACTCAGTCATACATATACGTGTACCTATGCTAAGTCACTTTAGTCGTGTTTGACATTTTGCGACCATATGGACTGTAGCCCACCAGGCTCCTCTGTCCATGGGATTCTCCAGGCAAGAATACCGGAGTGGGTTGCCACACCCTCCTCCAGGGGTTCTTGCCACCCCAGGGACTGAACCTACGTCTCTATGTCTTCTGCATTGGCAGGAGGGTTCCAGTGCCACCTGGAAAGCCCGTACATGTATCCATTCTCCCCCAAGCTCTCCTCTCATCCAGCCTGCCACTGTAATGTTCTAAATTTTTGGATTAAGTCCTAGGTTTATGACTCTCCACTGTAGTATTATAACTGATTTTTTAGGCACACATGTGGATCAATGATGATGGTCTCTCCTGATTACGAGCAATCGGTTCTCATCATGCAAGAGCTTTTGAAATAAGTCCCATGGATGAGCTCATCCATTCCAATTTTGAGATTTTTCACCTTTCTGCTGTTCTCTGTTTTTTTGTATTCATAGCTATTATCTTCATAGAACAGTGAAAGGAAAAATTATTCAGATACTTGTTAGAGGTAGTAAGCAGGACCTTATTTAGGGAGTGAGGTGAGGGGGCTACCCCAGTGGTCACATAGAGAATTCATTAGGTCCAACTCTGAATATGAGGTCAAGTGGGGATTTACAGCCAAGGAGCAGAGTGAGGAGGTTGTGGATGGGAAATTATTAAGGATAGCAGTCCCGAATCTCTTTGGCACCAGAGACTGGTTTCATGGAAGACAGCTTTTCCAGGGACAGGGTGGGAAGGGGGATGGTTTTGGAATGATTCGAGTGCCTTACATTTATTGTGCACTTTATTTCTGTTATTACTACATCAGCTCCACCTCAGATCATCAGGCCTTAGATCTTGGAGGTTGGGGACCTCTGATTAAGAGGAAATGACTTAAGGACTCGACTTACAACTCAACTGAACCACAACAGTTGACTTACAGAGTTGCATCATTTCAGGTGTATAGAAAAGTGACTCAGTTATCCAAGTGTAGATATCCATTCTTTTCCAAATTCTTTTCCTATGTAAGTTATTACAGAATATTGGGAAAACTGGACAGCTACACGTTAAAGAATGAAACCAGGACATTCTCTAACACCAGCCACAAAAATAAACTCAAAATGGATTAAAGACCTAAATGTGAGACTGGATACTATAAAATTCTTAGAGGGAAACATAGGCAGAACACTCTTTGACATAAATTGCAGCAAGATCCTTTTGGATTCACTTCCTAGAGGAATGAAAGTAAAAGGAGAAAGTCTTTGTTACAGCAAACCAGCCTGTAGCTACTAACACTAATGGCAGAGATACAGATCAGAGAAATTTTGGAACCATGGGGCCAGGTGGGAATGGGCAAGCCGGTAGACAGGAACTTGTGAGGAGGCGTAGGAGCAAAGAGAAGACTGTGTCATTTTGAACTGCCTAATTCTCTGTATTTAACAGGAAACTTCATTCTTAAAGGCACCAGTCCTCTGAGTTGCCAGCTGCTGAGCTTCCTTTGGTGGCAGAGTTTTGATTAAATAGCATGCTTTTCCTCATTGTTGACCCGTGGGGCACATTTTGTTCCTAAGAAATAAATGCGGATGCTGTTCCTCTGAATCAAGGGTGAAACTGCCAGCTGTGATGCACTCCTGTTTCCATGATCACATCAGTGGTTCTGAGTGACCGGCTCCTGGGTTCTGCAGGCACTCTCCCCTTCCAGGTGCCGGCTGAGGGAGAGGTTATCTCAGCCCAATGCTCACCCTGTATCACTGCCTTTCTAGTAAGGCTTCTGCTCTCTTTGGTGAAACAGGAGTGGGACTTCATTTGAAATGATTCATTGAAATGCTACAGAGAGGGGAAGGGGACCATCTAATGTAACAGTTATTGACATCAAGTTACCATCATCTTTAGTCTGAACAGTTGTGAGGCTGCCCTGCTCCTTTAAGTCCCCATGCGCAGCTCCCCAGTCTGTTTCTATCCCCAGCCACGGTGATCTTTAGAAGGATTGAAATAGACCAGATCATTCTCTCGCTTAAAAACTTTCCACGGATGGAATTGTGGGAGGGACGGGATGAATTGGGGAATCGAGACGGATGTCTGTGCACCGCCATATGTACAACAGCTAGTTGTAAAACAGCTGGTGAGAACCTAACACATAGCACAGGGCACGTGGCTCATTCGGGCGTGTCTGACTCTTTGCAACCCCAGGGACTGTAGCCCGCCAGGCTCCTCTGTCCGTGAAATTCTCCAGGCGAGAATACTGGAGTGGGTTCCCAGTTCCTTCTCCAGGAGACCTTCCCAACCCAGGGGCTGAACCTGCGTCTCTTACATCTCTTGCATTGGCAGGTGGACTCTTTACCACCTGCGCCACCTGGGAAGCCCACATAGCTCAGGGAGCTCAGCTCAGCTCAGTTCTCTGTGGAGGGGTTGGGGTGTGTTGTGGGGGAAGAGGTCCAAGAAGGAGGGATGTGTGTATGCATGTGGCTGGTTTGCTTCGTTGTGCAGCAGAAGCTCACACAGCATTGTGAAGTGGCTGTACTCCAATAAAAAAATAAAAAATGAAACCAAATCGGTGATAGGGACCAGGATCACAGTTCTGAGTATGTCAGCACTGAATAAATACTCATTTGATTGATGCAAACAAAAAGTCCTTTCTAGTGGTTTGCCATTGCCCTGAGAATAGCATCCATGATTTTATTACATGCTAGTGGGACTCACCACACTCTGGCCCCTGCCTGTGTCCCCTACCTCAGCTTGTGCCATTTGGCCCTTTGGTCTCTAGGTTCTTGTTGTTCGGTCACTAAATCGTGTCCAACTCTATTCCAGCTCCATGGACTGTAGCCCACCAGGCTCCTCTATCCATGGGGTTCTCCAGGCAAGAATACTGGAGTGGATTGCCATTTCCTCTTCCAGGGGATCTTCCTGACCCAGGAATTGAACTTGAGTCTCCTGCTTGGCAGATGAATTCTTTTCCACTGAGCCACCTGGGAAGCCCAGGTTTTTGTTATCCTGGTCTTTTCTCTCTTCCTCAGTCACCCTGAGTTCATTTCCTCCTCAAAGCTTTTGCACATTCTGTTCCCTCCCTAGGATGTTCCTCCTCCAGATCTTCGCAACACTGTCATGATTCACAGAAGGGAACCACTGTGTCTAAAGTAGCCCCCATCCTCGCCCCCTGCTTCAGGGACACTGTCTCACTGCACCTCATATCATCTTCATCGCCCTTACTGCTCTCTGAGATTATTCTGGTCACATGTATGTTTATGGGTGCCCCAGTTAGGATTAATTTCCATAGGAATCTTGAATGATTCCTCACTGAATTCCTGGCACCCAGGATACTGCCTGGCAAATAGAAAATGTTCAGGACATGAAAGCAAAACTGAAGATGGAAACTCGCTGTTATGTGTGTCTGTCTCACAGATCACTTCCAATGAGCAAGGGGGAAAACTTCCCGTGTTTCCAGAATAATATCACAAAGGATAGAAAAGAAGGGCGCACAGCTGAACAACACTTAATAATGCTGCGACCTGCTAGTGTGCCTTTGAATAAATATTGCCAAAAGAATTAGGCCGACATCGGATGATCTGAGTTTATGTTCCTACACATTGTATATTCGTTTCCTGATGATCAAAACTGGGTTAATTAGTCTATGCTGTGTCTTTTCTGTTAGGGATGTGAAGCTATCTGCTCTATCCAATTTGTTTTTTCTCAGCTGAGGAATCATTGTTGAATTTTAAAAGCCACTTGCTTGGCCCTGTTTCCTGATCTTTTGATGGAAATGGTTTAATGGGGAAAGAATGTTTACTAGGACCAGATAATTAAATCGTGTTATGTATTTTTCATATGCTAATACTTCCACATGCCTTTGAGGGACAGCGCTGTCTGTCTCATCCTTTCTCCCAGCCTCCTCCCTGGGCCAGGTCTGGAACTTCCTCTCTTCCTCAGCTTACAGTTCATCTTTTCAGGTTTTACCAGACAGTTTTGCACCATTGACACTCCCTCACCCTTCACCAACTGCCATCCACACACCAGGGCTCCAATTCCCAAGTGGGCTGATGGGAAAGGAGATTGGAAACAGCTGTATGGTTAACTGGTGACTTTATGAGGCACATTGCAAGATACTTGCATGCATGCTAAGTCACTTCAGTTGTGTCCGACCCTTTGTGACCCCACGGACTGTAGCCCACCAGGCTCCTCTGTCCATGGAATTCTCCAGACAAGAATACTGGAATGGGTTGCCATGGCCTCCTCCAGGAAATCTTCCCAACCCAGGGATCAAGCATGTATCGCTTATGTCCCCTGCATAGGCAGGTGGGTTCTTTACCACTGGCGTTACCAGGGATTGCAAGATGTGTTGAACGATAATTAGTATCAAAGCTGCAAAGAACAAAGAGCTTTATTTGGGGTGTTAAGAGTTGCACAGAGACACAGAGTCTGGTCAAACCAAACCAGTGTTCTGGGGAAGAAGAGGGCTCAGGTGCTTCCAAAGGCAAAAGCCACATGGTCGTCCAAGAGTTCTGATTGACCCAGACGTAAGAAAGGCAAGATTTGTCCTTAAGGGATAGGCTGTCATGAGTTGTTTTGGGGTGAAAGGGTCCAATAAGTATCTTTAGCTTTTGGAACATGGGGCAGATGTTCTGGAAGCCTGCGTTAAGGCAATCAGTGGTCAGAAGGTCAGATTCCAGCCGAGCTGAGATGTGCAAGTCACGCTTCCTCAATGGCCTCCTGGCTCCGTTTTATCTATTTTAGTTCAGTTTTGTTTTCGGCTGCATCGTGTAGTACCTTATTAGTTCCCTGACCAGGGATTGAACCCTGCCTCCTGCAGTGGCAGCACAGAGTCCTAACCCCCTGGCCCACCAGGGAATTCCTCCTGGTTCCATTTTAGAGAGCTCTTTTTTAGCAAAACCAACTCCATTTTTTAAAATTTATTTTAAATTGGAGGATGATTGCTTGATAATGTTGTATTGGTTTCTGCCATATGACAGTGTTAATCAGCCATAAGTATACGTATATCCCCTCGGTCTTGAATCTCCCTCCCACCTCAACTTCATTCCACCCCTCTAGGTGTCACAGAGCACCAGGTTGAGCTCCCTATGTTATACAGCAACTTCTCACTAGCTATCTATTTTACATATGGTAATGATTTTCCTTTCACCAGATGATAGATAAATGTAACACATCACAATTTAATAACAATAATAATAATTCTTTAAGGAACTTCATTTCTGGAGAGTTAATATCTTAGATTTTCTTTAAACCAAAATTTAGGTAAATCTGAAAAGGAATAAATGAGTAAATGGCCATAGTGGCATCTGGTTGATAATTATCAACCTGGAGCCGGATAACTGGAATATGAGTTCAGAGAAGCAAGGAAAAGAGAGTTCATGGGTACTGACAGTGTTTGCCGGCATGCTGGGTGTTTGTATATATCCCAGTTCCTCCTCATGTCTCCATAATTGTGGAGATATTATGTGTTCCATTTACCAGTCATGCAGACAGAGGCCCAGTGGTTTGATGCAACTTGCTCCCAGTCACAGGGCTAGCATAGGCCCCTGAATTTGCAGGCGGGGTCTATCCACGGTCCATTCCAGCGTCCATTCTCCAACTCCATCACTTAGTTGAACTTTTTACATGTTAGTTTCCTCATGTGTGGAAGGAGTAACAATGCTGCATTACCCACTTTCCAAGGCATTCTGAGGATTGCATGGAATGTGAAACTTTAAAACTCAGGTGCAATTCTGCAAACACAGGGATAAACAGAATGATCACTAGGTTTTATTAGCAAGAGAAGTCAGATCCACATCCCCACAGTTCCTTCTCCTTTTCCTCTTTGCATTGTCTAACCCCTCTCCCCAGTTCATCTCTTCCCTCCTTTTTTCTGTCAATTTAAAATTGTCTGGTAGGAGGACTGAGCTTAGACCCTGAATATCCCCTCTTTCTCTCTTCTTGGTTAATCTTCAACTCACTGCAGTAGGGCTTTGCCTCCTGCACTCCACTGAAACTACCAGCTTCTTCACCAGCACACTTGGTACCTTTGTCTCAATTAGGAAAAATGCCACCCTTCCTCAAAGGGGATGCTTTCATGAGCACAATGCAGGCTGGTGTCCTTTTTCAGTCAACAGCTTGTACAACTGTCTTTGGCCAATGAGCATTGCTTTGGCGAGGTCATCAATGATCTCCTGACTCTAACAGAGGAACTTCATCTTACTGAAGTTCTCTTCATATTTGATGTCGAGAATTCCCTTCCCCAGTGAAGCTGATACTGGTGTTACCTGATACTTTTCCTGAAGATCTCGTTTTTTCTTAGTCTCCTTCAGAGGCTCTTCTTCCCGGAGAGTCTTCTAGGTTCTGTCTTGAGACCTCTTTTTCCCTCCCTCCAGCTTCCCCAACCCCAGTTTTTGGAAAGGCTTCAAGAGTGGCTAGACATAAAAGCTGAATCCCTTTAGACTTCTTGCAGTGCCTTCAGAGTTCCTTTATACTCTGTGGGTCCTTGTTGGCTCTGGGTCCTTGTTCATTGTTTTTTTATAGGCAGCTCTCCTTTAAATGATCAAACTCATGCACAGACTAGTGAAAAAAGAAGGTCTTCTTAGAGAAGATTAAAGGGAAGGGAGGGCAGTTCCCACAAAGTTCCTTTTTTGGAGACCTTCAGGCCATGTCCTTGGTAGAACACCTTCTGCACATGTGCATACATTCTACCTTGGGATTTGGGGCAGGAGGATTTCTGGGTGTCAAGTCTTATCTTTGACAAAACAGTGTATTCATTCATTTAATAAATATGGAGTGAGCACCTAAAATGGGTAAGAAACTGAACTCGGCTCTGGAGGTAAATGGAACAAGAATAATCCCTCCTGCCTTGTGGGGTTTACAGTATTATTTGGCAAGACAAACAAATTAAAGATTTAATTAAAGATAAGTATGAACTATATATATGTGTTATAAAAATATAGAACATTCATTAGTGTTGTGTGCCAGAAAAAAAGATAAAGGTAATTGAGAGATGGTGAACCTTAACATTTATCTGGAGGTTGTAATTTACCATAAGAATTCCTGACAAGGAAAGTGCTACTCTCTTGTTAATTTATGTACTTCCTTTTCTCTCACAATGGAAGCACTGTAAAGCAAAGAGTTTCCTCTTTTTGCCTTAACCACTAGGAATTTCACATCTAAATGTAGTACCCAGCTGCAGAGACTGGCACATTCCAGTACCTTCGGTGTGTTTACATTTCAGCTTTTTAATAAAGGGTTTTCTTTTATTTCTATATGCCTTGTTTTACATACCACATCATTTTGAAAGTAACCAAGGTATATATCTTGGAGGGAAGATAAGATGTTGTCATCCCCGTTTTCAGCTTTTTGTAGATGAGATAGCCTTCTTTTTCTGGAGGCTAAAGGTATTTTTGTAGGGGTCTCGCGGTATTGGCATGCTTGCTTGATTCCAGTGTGAATTCTCCAAATTAATTTATTATCCATCAAGAGGCAGTTTGTTCCCTAAATACTTCACTTAGATGATGATTCTTTTTAATCACCACCAACACACACACAAACAGAACTCCTTAGCAATTTCTCTTGGCTGTACTGCTATTTTTAGGAACGTTTGTCTTGTCTTAACTACTCTTCTTATAAAGACATCTAGTTTTCTGTGACATTGTTTACTTTCATTATACCTTAATTATGGGATTCTGATAACTATGGAGGAGTAGAGAGACAATAAATGGGATTTTGTGGGTGATTAAATGCTAAATCAAAGCTGAGGCGTTTGATAACCACAACAGTTGTTTCTGCAAGTATATTCCAAAAACAGGAATATTATGGCTATTATACAACAAGCAAGGAAAAAACCTCCCACAGATCACTCTGCTACTTTTCGCAGCCACCGAGCTTTTGAAAGTCTAATGCTCTTTTGTCTGATTTTTTTTTTTTTTTTTTCGATTGTCAGTCTGAGTAGCTGGCTCTTGGCGGCAAAATGCTATTTAAAGAACAAGTTCTCAGTGTGAATGTGTCACTTACCTAAGTGAGTGGTGGAAGTGGGCAAAAATGTACCTCATCATCAACCATGTGGAGCATAGTATAGTCTGAAGAAACATTATATTTGAGGATCTGTAATTGAATGCAATCTTACAAGGGCTTACTAGGTTTTAATGAATAACTTAGCATTGTCACAAAAAAATGCATGTGACTGCAGGTAATGGAAAATGGAATCAGTGGCAGTTTTAACAAGTAGGGTTTATTTTTCTCACATGACGAATCTCATGAGATAGGCAATTTCTAGGATTCATTTAGTTGCTTGGCAGTTCCATCAGAGACCAAGGTTCTTTTTTGCTTTCTGTTCTCTTTGTAATACACTAGCATTCATCCTTACGATTATTGCCTCATGATTGCAAAATCGCTGCAGCAGGTGTCACATCCATAGTAAAGGAGGGAGATGTGAAGCTGGGATGCTGGCCCTCGTCACCCCCTTTTTATCAGGATCGTTTCATCATAACCCACCCCCTCTCTGCCCCCCAGCAGACTTGCTCTTGATTCTAAATGGCAATAACGGATTCACATGGGTATTGGAAAGCTCAGAATGCTGGATATTTAGCTGAGACATTAAGGTTTCAAACAAAGTGGAAGATATTGACAAGGAACACACAGGGAGCGGATACTCACAGGGCAACTAGCTGACAGTCATCAGCCTATCACATACTGCACCCGAGAGTTTTGCTGTTAAGCATGTAATGTAAAAATGAATGCCATCATCATGAAAATGGAAAACTAGTACATTTTTATGTCATGCCAGTTCCACAGTTAAAATGGAAAGATAGCAAATCTGTCGCACTGCCTGTATCAATGTATTTGCTTGTTGACTTTACAGCATAAAGGTTGCTGGTGGAGACAACCGGATCTGGCTTTGTTTCGGAAGATTTTGCTTTCATTTTTCCTTTTTGTTTCTGACCTTGAAGATAATTAAGAAAGAAACATAGACATGAGATGCAACCTGTTAATTCCATTTATATTCTTGGAAAATGCATACTTTTATGCCTTGGTTGTCTTCAGGTGATCACTAGGGAAAGGAAGCAAGAGATAATTATTAACTACAGTCAATTAAAAAAGCTAAATTGGGCCACAAATTTCAATCTCATTCACCATGTTGCCACAGGTTACAAAAAAACCCATTTTTGAAATGTCAGGCTTTCAAAGCCCAGACAAAGGCAGAATATGAGGCATGGTCAACTGGGGACCATCTTTGGAGACATGGTGCCGCAGTCTTCTTCTTTTCTTCCTCTTGGGGATTGAAAGAGCCATCAGAAGCTAGTCAGAAAGAGAAGAAAAGGGTGAGGGTTCCCTTTGCTTCCCTTTGCTGCCCTTGGCCTTCCTCTTCTGGTTATGTCTTGCTGTGTAGTTAGCCACAGCTTTGTGGGTTGATGGGGTCAGCCGAGACCTCTCATGCTCAGGCTCTCTAGTGGCAGCTGGGGCTGGCGTCATCTGAAAACTTGGGCTGAGCAGATGTCCAGGATGGCTCATCACATGGCCTCTTCATGTGGATTTTTCTCACAGTCTAGTGGCTGGATTCTGAAGCTGAAGGTTCCAGGAGATCAAGGCAGATGCTGCGAGCCTTCTGACCTTGGAAGTCAGGCGGCATCCACCTTGTCAGTTACGAAGGACAACCTAGACAAAGGCAGAGGCATGGTCAACTGGGGACCATCTTTGGAGACATGGTGCCACAGTCTTCTTGTCTTCCTCTTGGGGATTGAAAGAGCCATCAGAAGCTAGTCAGAAAGAGAAGGAAAGGGTGAGGGTACTGCTGCATGTAACAGGCAATGAAGCCAGGATGCTACAATTTGCCATCCTGGTCCTCTAGGATATCCTTTCCATGCTGTTTTGAAATATGACAATGGTAATTATGAGTGGAGTTAAAATCTTCAGCTTTTATCTTTAAAATTTTCCATCCCTTTCAGAGGAAAAAGAAGCAAATGTTAACCTTGTAAAAATAGTTCTTTTAATACTAACAGTTGCAAATAAAACATAAAACTTACCACAAACCTAAGCTCAAGTCAAAACCAACTCTGAACTTTGTTTTGATGTATGATTTCTAGTCTTGATATGTGAATATTTCCTCTTGTATTGGAGGCCTAGCAGAGAACATTCTAGTCCAAATAAATGAGCTCAAAATTGATTTTATTAAGAGCATCATCTTTCTTTGTGTCAAGACCATAGGGATACAGTTAAATACATCTGCATATAACATAGGCACTTGAAATCATTTGTCTTACGTTGGCCTTTGGTGATTTTTTTTCATCTTTGCTGGCTTTTCATGTGAATGAATGGCAAAAGCAGAGCAAGTTTATAAAATCTATAGGGATCCTCAGAAATTCCTATCTTGCTGAGGCACAGGAAGGCCATAATTAACAAACAGACCAAGAATGAAGAGGTGGAAAAGAGGGCGGGTATCTTCGCTGCTATAAACTACTAGCTTTCACCATTCTGCGCCTTGCCTGTGTCGCTGCTGCCACCTGGAACAGCCTTGCTCCCCCTTCTTTGCCTGGCAGGCTCCCACTCACTCCCAGATGCAGCCCAGCTGGTGCTTTCCATGTGAAGTCATCTCAGCTGCCTGGACAGGGTGCTCCACAGCTCCAATCCCCACATCTGTCACCTTATTTCTTGGCTTATCACTCTTTGGATCATGGCTTCTTCTGGGCAAGGACCACCTCTTAGCTTAACACTATCAGTCAAGAAAGCAGAGTGTTCAGGGGCTTGGGAAAAGTTTGAAAGCAACTTTTATACACAGTCAACTGCACTGATATACAGGTCATTTTTATGGTGACTGGCAGTCATTGCATTAGTTGGCTTATATCCTGCCCTGACCAAAACAAAATAAACAAGCACTAAAACAATAAACTGACCATACACACTTTTCCAAGGTCGAAGATGAGAGTGATGTTAGAATAACCTGAGACAGTTGTGCAGATGCTCGTTTGGTCCCCGTTACTAAAGGTCCGTATAGTTTCAGCTATGGTTTTTCTAGTAGTCACGTTTGGATGTGAGAGTTGGACCATAAAAAAGGCTGAGCCCCGAAGAATTGATGCTTTCTAAGTGTGGTGCTGGAGATGGCTCTTGAGAGTCCCTTGGAATGCAAGGAGATCGAACTAGTCAATCCTAAAGGAAATCAACCCTGAATATCCATTGGAAGGACTGATGCTGATGCTGATGCTGAAGCTCCAATACTCCTGCCACCTGATGTGAAGAACTGACTTATTGGAAAAGACCCTGACGCTGGGAAAGATAGATGGCAGGAGGAAAAGGGGACAGCGGAGGATGAGATGGTTGGATGGATGACATCACCGACTCAGTGGACATGAGTTTGAGCAAACTCTGGGAGATAGTGAAGGACAGAGAAGCCTGGCATGCTGCAGTCCGTGGGGTCACAAAGAGTCAGACACAACTTAGCAACTGAATAATAACTAGAACGTACTCCTCTATCTCCTCCAAAGGCTCCCCATCCTCCTCGTCTAGTTCAAGAGACACCTTTCTTGTGGTCCTCTTGTAGCCCCCAAAACCTTGGAGTCTCCCTTCCCCTAGATCCTTGTGGAGTCTTGAATGGACACCACACAACTGAGCGGTTATAGATAGCCTGACGTTTTTGCTGTCATTTTACTTGCACGTGTCTGGCTTCTTGGCTAAGATAGAAATGTCCATCCTTAGTTTTTTCTGGTCCCTGAAGGCTAGGTAGGGTGGATATACAGCAGGCACTCACTGTAATTGCCCTTGATTGCCTGGAGCCTAAGCTATGCATGGATATGGCTAAGAACTGATACTTAACACCTTCATACCTCCAGTGTTCTTGCCTGGAGAATCCCAGGGATAGGGGAGCCTGCTGGGCTGCCGTCTATGGGGTCGCACAGAGTTGGACACGACTGAAGTGACTTAGCAGCAGCAGCAGCAGCAGCAGCCTGGAGCCCAAGGTATGCATGGATATGGCTGAGAACTGATACTTAACACTTTCATACCTCCTTTTAGTGGGAATTGATTCTTTGGAAGATGTGGCCTGGGAGACATTAGTTTGGGGATATGGTTTTTTATGAGGCAGGGGGGATATATTTTTCCTTCAGGCTTAAAGCACATAAACTGTAAGGGGGTTCAGCCAGATTTGTCTCATAGATATAATTTGATTGACCTGCACAGGATATTTAAAAATAATTGAAGAGTTGCCAACATAACATTGGGAGATTGCACGTAAGAATCCAGAATTCTAATTTCTCTTGAAAATTTGGAAGGTTTGGCAGAATTGAACCTTGATTCCCAGTTAGCAATAATTGCTTCTAACCAAGCAGCGACTGTTCCCTTCAGACAGAAAATGAGCCTCCCTTCTCTCTTTTCCTCTAAAATGACACCCCATACTCTGTTTTCCTATTTGTGTTACCTGCCTTGTTCTTGGATAAATTATTCTAGGAAGTGCCTATTATATGTACTGTTCAATCACTAAATCATGTCTGACTCTTGGTGACCTCATGGACTGTAGCACGCCAGGCTCCTCTGTCGTCCACTGTCTCCTAGAGTTTGTCCAGATTCATATCCATTGAGTAGGTGATGCTATCTAACCATCTCATCCTCTGCTGTCTCCTCCTTTTGCTTTCAATCTGTCTCAGCATCAGGGGCTTTTCCAATGAGTCAACTCTTTGGATTAGGTGGCCAAAGTATTGGAGCTTCAGCAATAGACCGTCCAATGAATATTCAGGGTTGACGTCTTTAAACCTTTTAACTGGTTTGACTAAGTGCAAAAAGCCGTAATATACACAAGACTGCCAAAAGATATGCGAACAGCTTACATACAGACTTCTTTCTTATGTGTTGTACATATGTTAAGAAGTGTCAAGGTTTCTGTGCATCCCTTAGAATTGTATAGTGTTTACATCAGTTGGCTTATTTAACTGATCATAATAACAGCGTTTTTTATTGAGGACTTACTGTGTACTTGTTACTCTTCTAAGCACGTATTAACTCACTAATCTCCCAATGCCCCTGTGAGATAGGAGCTTGATTACTCTCATTTTCTAGATGAGAAACCAATAACTTAAGCAGCCAGGAATTGACCTAGCCAGGCTTCAGACTCAGGCACAAGAGGAGAGAGTTATACATGTTTAAGATTGATTTCCAGGACAGTAAACATTTCTTAGATGTCTGTTTCATGGGCATTTATATGTGCTCATGAGCCAGAGCAGAACCCTTTGGTCCTTCCCCATCAACCCCCTGCCCTGTGTCCTTCTTCTGCCTTTTGTCTGTAGAAAAAACTTTAGCCAAAAAATACATTTAATCAGAGAAGTAAGAAATGCAGAAGCAAAGGAAAACTGTCAAATGAGACCAATTAATACTAGTTTAGTCACTGAATAATGTCAAGGATGTTAAGTTCCTCCTCAAAGGCTATAGATAATATTCTGAGCCATGTCCTTTGAGCTATCTTGTAGATACTGAAACCCCCACCAGGCAGAAGAAGTTAACTAGGATGACCAGAGTGTAGCCATGATATAAGCTGCTACAATTCTGAGAACTGGCCTCAAAGAAATGGGAGCAAACCGACTCTAGAACTGAAGATTAATAGTACTCAAAACAGTCAAGGTGACACTGATCAGACCACCGCATGACCAATTTCAAGATGACTTCCTGAGCTAACTATGCTGTTTCTGAGTGTAGCCCCTTCCCTCTACCTATACACCGCTGAAACTCCGCTTTCAAAGCTCTTGCCCACTGATTATTGGGGACTGCGTGGGAATGGATGGTGGCTATCAGTCTTTGGACAGAAGTCCATCCTCTAACCATCTGGCCTCCAAAATAAAACAAATTTTTCTTTCCACCAACCTTCAATTCTGTTCAGTTCAGTTGTGTCTGACTCTTTGCGACCCCTTGCACTGCAGCACTCCAGGCCTCCCTGTCCATCACCAACTCCCAGAGCTTGCTCAAACTCATGTCCATCAAGTCAGACATGCCATCCAACCATCTTGTCCTCTGTTGTCCCCTTCTCCTCCTGCCTTCAATTTTTCCCAGCATCAGGGTCTTTTCTAATGACTCAGTTCTTTGCATCAGGTGGCCAAAGTATTGGAGTTTCAGTTTCCTCATCAGTCCTTCCAATGGATATTCAGGACTGACTTCTTTAGGACTGACTGGTTTGATCTCCTTGCAGTCCAAGGGACTCTCAAGAGTCTTCTCCAACACCACAGTTCAAAGCATCAATTCTTCGGCGTTCAGTTTCCTTTATAGTCCAGCTCTCACATCCATACTTGACTCTTGGAAAAACCATAGCTTAGACTAAATGGACCTTTGTTGGCAAAGTAATGTCTCTGCTTTTTAATATGCTGTCTAGGTTGGTCATAACTTTTCTTCCAAGGAGTAAGCATCTTTTAATTTCATGGCTGCAGTCACCATCTGCACTGGAGCCCAAAAATATAAAATCTCTCACTGTCTTCCACCAACCTTACCTCTGTAGTATTAGCTTTAGAGTGGTGAGTGGTGAGCCAGATCCCACTTACAGTAACAAAGTCAGAAGTGTTTTGTTGTTGTTAAGCAGTCTGCTCTGAAGAAAGTACCATTGGGCATGGAGAGGGTATCCTAATGTTTAAAGTATACAGTAGAATTGACCCTCAGAAGCCATAATCTTTTTTGGCAAGACTATAAAAGAGAGATTAGTAGTTAGAGACTTATAGAATGAGAGGTTAGCTCTTCTTTGAATCTTTTCTCTGAAGCCACTTACTTGTAGTGCAAACTCCCTACATGCTTGAGACTCTGGTTCTTGTTTTCCCTTCTCTCTCCTCCAGGATCCCCTACTTCCTTTGTTGCTGTTTTATTCTGCTCTTTTACCTTTCTTCTTTATCTCTGCCAAAATTTTTATTGAGTGCTAATGCCTCAGGGAAAAAATGATGGCTTCTGCTCTCAGAAGACTTAGTTTTGTGGAGGCAGGCAGACATATAAGCAAAAAATCAATTTTTTTTGGAAGCTTCACATTGTATTGCATCATTTTTCATCAATTCTGTGCTCAAGAATACAAACAGAAAAAAGTGATTACTGATGTTGGCAAAACCTAAGATAGAATGAGTCTTCTTGTACATTAACAGTATTAGGACCTATTTGAGAATTTGAAAAGTATGTACTTTTTTATATCATCCAAAGTATTATCAATCAAACTTTCAGAGACTTCAAAGATACTTTCTAAAACAAAGTTAAAAATATGCTAGTTTCTTGAGACATAGACATATAGCTCATCCTTGAGAAAGCTCCATGAAGAGAAGGGGGACTCCAGGGTACACCTAAGGTACAATTTTTGTGGGGCATCTTGGACCAAGGTGATAGTCTGGATGTCTTGAGAAAATTGTATGTTTCTATAGAGTAGATTTTCCACAGGCGATATGTAGACAGCAAGGAAATTATAGTGAGTGAATTGAATGAATGCTGAGAATAGACAGAATGACTTGCTTAGAAAATGACAGATGAAAAGGGATACTCACAAGGAACATCTGTATAAGAATGCACCAGCCATTGCGGGAGCCACAGGAGACCTGGGTTTGATCCCTGGGTCAGCAAGATCCCCTGGAGTAGGAAATGGCAACCCACACCAGTATTCTTGCCTGGAAAATTCCATGAGCAGAGGAGCCTGGCAGGCTACAGTCCATGGGGTCACAAAGAGTCGGACATGACTGAGCAACTAAGCACACGCATGATATTCTCATCAAAATATTCTGACAATCTCTCCAAAGCCATCAGTGCTCCTTCTTTCTGATCCAGTAATGCAACTTCTGGGAATCTAATTTTAGGAAATACTTCAAAATATGGAAAAATCCATATGCATGGAAATTATTCACTTTGGTTCTATTTATAATAACCAAAATGCTCTGTGTGTCCCTCAGTAGAGACATGCTTATGTAAGTTAAAAACATTTTCTTCATGGAATGTTATGCAGCAATTAAGTGATGATCTTAAAGACTGTCAAGTAATTTGAAAAATGGTTAAATAATTTAAAAATAGGATAATAATTGTGCACTATGACCAAAACTATGTAAATGTGCTTGGGGACAGGAACAAGATAGGCAAGAAATAGAGCTAAATGTTTATAAGTATTGTGTTAGTGCAGGATTATGGGTGTAAAATGATTAATTATTATACTGCCTGATTGTATGATGAATTTGTGATTACTTTAACTATGGAAATGGTCCATATTTAAACACAGGACAAGATAAGTAGATGTAGGTGCCTTTCTATATGTGAGCAGAGTCAGTGGAGGCTTTCCCTGGGACATATAGCTAGAGTCAAGTCAGGCTTAAGGATTTGGCCAGTCAATCCTAAACGAAATCAACCCTGAATATTCATTGGAAGGACTGATGCTGAAGCTGAGTCAGGTGAAAAGTATAGCTTAAGCCAGTGGTCTAGGAGATGACACAGAAGGGCCGCAGAGGGAGGCAGAGGTCAGACGATGGCCGTCATGCTGATTTGAGAGTGTCAACTTTAACATGTTATTTGTATCCCGGACATCAGAACCCCATCCTGCCACAGCTGGCTTGCCCAGGGAAATAATGATTTTTTCTCTGCCTTCTTTGGAGACCCTTTGCCCCACTTGATTGGCTCGGTAGTTCTGGGATTTGCTCTCTTCAGGAGCTATTGATGTCCTAGAAAAAGGCTGAGTCAGATGTACTGATGACTCCGCCACTGTTCTTCTGAGGAATTTGCCTCCTCTCTTCCCTGTAGCTTTAGTTAGGATTATTTGTCTTTGGACTCATTCATTCCTTTTTGTGGAAATGATAATAGGGTTCATCATGACAGCAGCCATGACTAACTTTGTAAGCACATATTGTGTCAGATGAAGAAAGCACTCGCAAACTCCCCATTTTTAGAGGGACACATGAAAGCTTAGATGTTTAAGTAACTTACTAGGATTATATAACAGGTCAGTGGTAGAAATACAATTAGCTTTTAAAGATGTGTTCATTATCTTTTAAATATCGTTATTGGCTAAAAGTTGGTAACTTAATGTCAGTCCTTCAATTATTATTTTTCTCCCCTAAAAGTCCACCTGTTCTTGAAATCACAGGGCCTTGGAAACCCTGGATTATTTTTTGAACCCAAAACTCAGGGTCTGTGATTTGACAGTAGAAGAGAATATTTTAAATAGGAAAAGTGCCAGAAAACCCCAACTACAAGATTGCTGTTAGGTTCAGAAAAGAACCAAAGATTCAGCTTGCTGTTCAGAGTTTAACACTGTGTACAAAACATCTTAAGAGGAATTTGAGAGCTCCATTATTTAAGATGTAGGAAATAGACATGTCTCAGGCCATGTGCAGGAAATGGCAACCCACTCCAGTACTGTTGCCTGGAAAATCCCATGGATAGAGGAGCCTGGTAGGCTACAGTCCATGGGGTCGCAAGAGTCGGACACGACTTAGTGGCTAAATCAATCAGGCCTTGTGCAATCCTGCTTGTCTCTCCATAAGCAAGGCCCCTTCACCATGCATTACAGCCAGCCCCATGCCATCCTTTCCCATCAGGAATCATCTTTTATAAGTCTCCAGATTGCAAACATGTGGCTCTAAGTGTCAAGTGTGGCATGCCCTGTATTTAAGTACCACTTAGGAAGAAATGCAAAAACCTCAGCACTTTTAAGTGATTTTTAAATTATTATTTAGGGGGGAATTTCTGTCCTATCTATGCAACTAAACACATTTTGTGTAATTTTATTCAAGTCCTTGAAAACACGGCATGAATCCACTTTTCATTGTGTCTCCTCTTCCCCGATAGCAGCAATCAGCAAGCTAATGTCTACTGTCTTCTGTTCCGGGGAACTTGCCTATCTTTGTACATACAACTTAGGGAAAAAACGAGAAGAGAACTTTTTCCCTAAAAAAAGAAAAAAAAAATTACAGAAAGTTTACATTGAGGGGGAAAGAAAATAAAATTTCAATAAAATTTTTTTCTGGGTTGAAATGACTATGCCTGGGCTTGTTCTCATAGTAGAGACTTCTGGGAGTGTGCTATAAGCAGGGAAGGCCTCTGGAAGCCTAGACTCAGAAATGACACCTTCTTCTTCCTCTGAGTTCTACTGGTCAAAGCAATTCATCGAGACCTGCCAGACTCAAAGTGTGGAGAATCAGAATCCATGTATGAGTGAAGGAGTGTGGCCGTTTTTACAGTCCATCAAAGGAGTGGCTTTGTCAGAGGTTATTAATAGAGTTAAGTGAGTGAATGTAAGTAAAGGGCTTAAAAGAATGCCTGACATATAGTGTTACCCATCAGGGTTCTTGACCTCCTTAATCAATAGAAATTGATCAGAAGCCAGACCAGAAAATCAGGCAAGGCTTTATTGGGCCCCTGCTGCAGAGGTGAGAGAGCAAACAACAGATTCCCTTGCTTGCCTCTCCACTTAGTCAGGCCAAGCTGGTTCCTTATATGGGATGAGGGTAGGGGTGCATCCAGGGGTCTGGCCGGAGGGTTGACTTAAGTGTTTTGCTAGTCAATCCTGAAAGAAATCAACCCTCAGTATTTGTTGGAAGGACTGATGCTGAAACTGAAGCTCCAATACTTTGGCCACCTGATGCAAAGAACTGACTCATTGGAAAAGACCCTGATGCTGGGAAAGACTGAGGGCAGGAGAAGGGGACGACAGAGGATGAGATGATTGGATGGCATCACTGACTCAGTGGACATGAGTTTGAGCAAACCCTGGGAGATAGTGAAGGACAGTGAAACCTGGAGTGCTGCAGTCCACAGGGTCGATAAAGTTGGGCACGACTTAGCAGTTAAACAACAGCTACAATAGATGGCATTGAGGGCAGTGTGCATACTCAGTACCCTGCCTTTGTTCTGACACCCAGTTTTTGCTCCAGGCTCTTCAAATTGGCAGTTGGGTTTTTGGTCTCTTTGTATCTCTGGAGTCCAGAATTTGCCCCAGCTGAGCATGGACACAGTTATCTTTAGTCCTATACAGTTTATGTATTAATATTTTGTTGCTCAAAGGCTTCCCTGGCAGCTCAGGTGGTGGTAAAGAATCTACCTGCAATGCAGGAGACCCCAGTTCAATTCCTGTGTTGGGAAGACCCCCTGGAGAAGGGATAGGCTACCCACTCCAGTATTTTTGGGCTTCCCTGGTGGCTCAGACAGTAATGAATCCACCTGCAATGTGGGAGACCTGGGTTAGTCCCATGTAGTTTATTTGTATTAATATTTTGTTGCTCAAGGAGAAGTGTGTCCAGGTACAAGCACTGTAGCAAAGGGTTCCAGATCCCAGGACTGTCTCAATAGTAATGGCTGTTTTGCTACTTGTTATTCATATTTCACTCCTATTATCTGTAGACATTTCCTTGAGAGCTTTTTGCTGCTGCTGCTGCTAAGTCGCTTCAGTTGTGTCCGACTCTGTGCAAACCATAGACAGCAGCCCGCCAGGCTCCCCCAACCCTGGGATTCTCCAGGCAAGAACACTGGAGTGGGTTGCTATTTCCTTCTCCAATGCATGAAAGGAAAGGGAAAGTGAAGTCACTCAGTCGTGTCTGACTGTTAGCAACCCCATGGACCGCAGCCTACCAGGCTCCTGCATCCATGGGATTTTCCAAGCGAGAGTACTGGAGTGGGTTGCCACTGTCTTCTCCGGAGAGCTTATTGAGTATCCTTTAATTTTACTTTTGTTTTGTTGTTTAAAATGTGTGGGAGAAGGAACAGCGGTAACTCTTCACCTAGAAAATGTTAGTTAAGGATGCTATCCTTTGTCACCGGAAATGAAGATGTGGGGTGGGAGAGATGTTTCTAAATGGAGTGGTTTCCTGACATCCAGGCATCCTGTTTCTTCCAGCTTTTTCCTTTCTTCTCTGTCAAAATTAATTCCGATCCTTTATTTTAACCACTATATTGTTTACCAAATCTGAGTGATATTTCCTTTTAAAAGGAAAACAGTCTTGTGAAGTCAGGTGTGAATATATATTTTTATTATAATGTTACTTAACTGTGTACAAACATAAAGCTAGATATAAGCTAATTATGTTTGAGTAGAGCTTTTACAATGTACAATGTGCTCAGTTGCTCAGTTTTGTCCGACTCTTTGCAACCCCATGGACTGTAGCCCATTAGGTTCCTCTGTCCATGGAATTGTCTAGGCAAGAATATTGGAGTAGGTTGCCATTCCCTACTCCAGGGGATCTTCCTGACCCAGGGATCGAACCTGTATCTGTTTCATCTCCTGCATTGATAGACAGATTCTTTACCACTAGCGTCATCTGGGAAGTTCATGTATAGCTTTTATGCATCCATAGAATAAAAGACACTTTGAAAATGATTTAAAAATTAAAGGCAAAGCAGGGGAGGGATACATTAGGAGTTTGGGATTAAAGTATACATGCTACTATATATAAAATAAACAATAAGGACCTACAGTATAGCAAGGGAACTATACTCAGTATTTTGTAATAACCAGTAGTGGAAGAGAATGTAAAAAAAGAATATATAGATATAGATATCTATAGCTGAATCTCCTTGCTGTACACCTAAAACTAACACAACATTGTAAATCAACTATATTTCAATAGATTAAAAAAATTAAAGGCAAGAAACACTTCAGAATTTCAAAGTAATGGCATTAATCTAATACGACAACGTTGTTTTTATAAAACCATTCCTAACTTCAAACTGCCGTGGCCTTTGATGCCTGAGGTCTCCCTTAGTTTTCTCTGTTCAGATGACTGCAGACTGTTCCATTGCACAGTGTACTGTGAGATCATTTGACCTTTGTTTGGCATGAAAGCATCCTTCAGATATCAAGTCCATCTCTCTTCCTTCTCTTTAGCCCATAAAGATTAGAACAGCACCACTTGGTATCAGCTTGACTGTAAACACTGTAATCGGGGAAGTCACCTGGCAGGGCTTGGTTATCAGATGACTGCCTAATTTAGTGCCTTTCAAATTTTAATAGGCAGATGAATCACCTGAGAATCTTGGTAAAATGCAGACTGGTTCAGTTGGACTGGGGTAGGGCCCAGGATTCTGTATTTCAGTAAGCTCTCAGGCGATGCTTGTGCTGTGGTCCAGGGACAGTACTTTAAGTACAAGCCTCTGATTATGCCTCTATCGATATCTTTTAGATTATTATTTAAACAAAACATGCAAACATTTAAAGGTTAGTAGAAAATTCACTTTTGTCTGTGGATATGTCCTGGGTCCCCAGCCTAAGAATCACTGTGCTGAAATACAAATGCAGCGAGATTATTAGACTATTATACTGGCCCCATAGGAATCAAACCCTAGCATAAGTATGAAACTGCGTGTATTGAATACTAGGCGTCAGCCAGTAGTGTAGGAGGAAGTGAGGCTTGAACAAAGCCTTCTCTGGATATTCCAGACATAACTCATAGATGATTCCTCTGCCAGTGCAACAGGCCAGCTGTATTTTTGCTTCTAATAAATCAAATCTCTCTCTCTTTTTTTTCTTTTGTACCTCTATTATATGACCACTCACGTTTTGCCTGGTCTTAGACTTTAAAATGTTGGTGGAGCTTTTTCAACTTTAATGTCCTGAGGGCAAGGATTATGTTCTATTCATTTTTGTACTTTCACATAGCAGGCATATAAACAATTGTAGAATTGAATTTATGAGCTAGATAAATCTAGTGAGTGCCCTTTGATATTGCATAACCAAGGCTTGATTTTCTTAAAATTCTAGGAATTTTACTCTCATCTTTGTATTTTAGGACACTTGTTATTTTATTTACTACTCTGATTTTTTTTTTTTTCTTTCTAGGAAATACTCCTAAAACTTAAATGACTAAAGCTTAGTTTCTGATACTTGAACTTAGATCACATTTTTATTCTTGGCTGTCAGGTACACTTTGCCTTTTGTTCTGGTCTGAGGATGAACATTGAGAGGATAAGAAATGCTCTTAGGTATGTACTTGATAATTTGTGAGACCAGGATTTCTTTCTTCTAAATAGTTCCATAGAAGTCCTCTGGAGAAAAGTCCTGTCCGAAGATGCAGTAGAATGAATTTTTCTTTAACAATGAAGTGTAAGATTGTAGAGAGATACCCAGATGTAGGCTTTGTATATATATCTTTTCTATGAGGAAAAAGAAAATAGTGTCTGACCTTATTAGTAAACCATTATAAGATGTCTTCTACATCAAGAACAGTCCAGTTCTTCTTTTGGTTTGCAAAGCTTTCAGATAGTGATTGAGAAAAAGCAGTCCAGAAGTCACAGTGTGACACCTAGCAGAAATAAGCTGTGTAGTACATTACCGAATGGGAGAGATCAGGCATATATGAATGGTAAGGCACTCTTCTCAAGATATTAATATGATTTTTCCTAGTTCTGTTGATTTTCTCTGTCTGTCTGTCTGCCTGTCTTTACACCCATCAAATCCATCCACACACTCAACCCACCCAACCAATTCAATCTATTCATCCCATCCTTCCATCTATATATCCCATGCATCCCACCCAGCCTATACACCTGTCTATTTATCCATTATCCATCCCATCCATCCATCTTTCCCATACATCCCACCCAGCCTATCCATCCAGCCCATCCTTCCATTCATTTACTTAACCTTTTCATTGAAAAATAAAACACAAACTGAAAAAAACACATAAAACAAATATGTCTTAATGCAAAGGTTGTTATAGTATGGACTACAGAGCTGCAGCATCAGCTTCAGAAAAGTACACGTTTGAGTTTCTGTGGAAGCTTATTAAATCACAAACTATGGAGGTGGGGGATCTTTTAAAACAGAGATTTCCCATGAGTTTGAGAACCACTGGCTTCAGTTCAGTTCAGTTCAGTCGCTCAGTCGTGTCTGACTCTTTGTGACCCCATGAATCGCAGCACGCCAGGCCTCCCTGTCCATCACCAAATCCCGGAGTTCACTCAGACTCACGTCCATCGAGTCAGTGATACCATACAGCCATCTCATCCTCGGTCGTCCCCTTCTCTTCCTGCCCCCAATCCCTCCCAGCATCAGGGTCTTTTCCAATGAGTCAACTCTTCGCATGAGGTGGCCAAAGTACTGGAGTCTCAGTTTTAGCATCATTCCTTCCAAAGAAATCCCAGGGCTGATCTTCAGAATGGACTGGTTGGATCTCCTTGCAGTCCAAGGGACTCTCAAGAGTCTTCTCCAACACCACAGTTCAAAAGCATCAATTCTTCAGTGCTCAGCCTTCTTCACAGTCCAACTCTCACATCTGTACATGACCACAGGAAAAACCATAGCCTTGACTAGATGGACCTTAAGTTTGAGAACCACTGGCTTAGTGAACTATTATATGGTAGACTGTTTTTGTAGCAACCATCTAGGTCAAGAAATAGAACTTTTGTAGTCATTTCAGAAGCCCCTCTATGTGTGCCTCCCAACCACAGCTCCTTTCTCCTTCTGACAAAACTGCTCTCTTGAGTTTTATAGTAAAATTTTCCTTGTCTCTCTATAGTTTTATCACTGAGTTGCATATCCCCAGATATTAAAGTCTAGTGTTTTCCCACTGATATTAACTTTTTTGTCTTTCAATCTATAAGTTCCCTTCATTGTCACTTTCTTTATCATGCAATATTTCTGTTGAAGAACCTAGATTGTTTGACCTGTTGGAACTTCCCAGAATATAGCTTTTGCTGACTGCATACTTGGTTCAGTTCAATGCATTCCTCTGCATTTCCCGCATATAGGCAGCTGGGTATAGAGGCTTTAGCAAACCCAAGACTATACGTGGTACTGAGTCCTTTCAACAGGAGGCACATGATGTCTAGTTTTACTGTTGTTTGATGTTGACAACCACAGATGCTCAATATCTAGATCTATTGGGAGGTGTATATTGGCATATTCTTCCATTTAATTATTTATTAGCTAGATTAATTCCTGTGGAATGAACTTATATCACTAGGTGGCTATTCAGTGACAGGTTTCATACATGAAAGCAGATCAAATGTTCATCTTTCCTTTTCTATACCTAGTTTCAAGATGGTGAATTGTTTTCCTTGATGTGTCCATAAGATGACCAATTATATTTTTAAAAAACAGCATTATGAAATACTATGTTTAGACATATTGGAAGGGTATCAAATAATGCAAATGTTATCTTTATTAAATCTCAAACTATTCCATTCATTGACCAGTGGGAGTTTCTTCAACCTGGTTCCTGATTCCTTTTGATTTAACTCTAGCCCTCTGATTCCTTCTGTGTTCCAGGCTCAATTTGTACATTTCTTGCCTGAGACCATTTCTTCAAGAAACCTCTGCCACTCTTAATGGGAAAATGGTCTATCACGCCCACAAATTAGGCACTCACAGCCATTGTCTCTGTCCTGTTTCTTGCATTAATTTCCATGATGGAGCTAGGAAATACTGTCAGACTGATGTACTACCTACTGCATGAATAAGGCACCTGGTGCTAGGAAATGTTTATAGATATATGAGTATCTTCTTCTGTACATATATATATGTTTTTATAGTTAAATATATATTCAGATATATACAAAGTTAAAATGCCTCATATGTTTATTCTGAAATTTACACTAGAGAACTGAGAGTTTTTCATTTAACCTCTCCTGTATGGCCTCTGTAACATCCTTTCCTCTACCTCAAGAATCTTCATTCTCAAAGACATGGAGAATACTAGATTAGAATATCTCATAATTACTCAGTTGCTCTATTCCACGTTACACATACAATATTGTTGCTGCTAGCACCAATTATGATTACTAAAAAGAGTTTAAAATTTGGGGGCATATGCTAGTTCTATTTTCCCCTAATATTTTATGGTAATATCTAATCTCTGTTATCAGATAATAATTTTATATGCTATACTCTCTCCCATTCAACCTTCATTTAATGTTAGTTCTTAATTTTGTATATTTAATGCCACTATCTTTATATCAATGACTATCTAGGTTTTCTGAAGCTTATTTTCTGGTGGATTCCTTAGGAAGGGCTTATGGTTTCATTTTGCTAGATATAAAATCCTTGGCTTATATTTTTTTTCTTGAGTGACATAAATATGTTAGTCAATTTTCTTCTGACAGAAAATATTGCCTATAAAATTTTTTACTATAATTCAGTTTTCTTTCTTTTATTAAACATATTCTCTTTTTGTCCTAGAAGTCTAAAAAAATTTTTTTTAAGTCTTACAATTTCTAGTAGCATACGTCTTGGTACTTTTGGGTCAGTATTTCACATATATGAACCTATAAACATTTTCTTGTTTTACTTTCAAAGTGTTCTGGGCAGCAAATAATAGCCTTCTAACCTCTCTTCTTATCACTGTGGACACCATGGTCTGTGTGCCTCAATCCCCTCCGCTTTCTGCCTCCCTAGAGACGTGCATGTGTGTCCATGTGCACACGCATGTACAGGAGAGAAGCATCCTGAATGTTTATCCTGGGAGGGAGTCTATTCTGTCACATGGGTCTTGTAGGAGGAAGGCAGTCCATCTTGTTTTCTCACCTTTTCCCTTTCTATCTCCCACCCTGCTCAGCAGTTCACTCACTGAGTATCGTAGCACAGATCCGGTGTGCATTCCTCGCTCGTGCCAAGAGCATGTTCATTCATGTGCCATGTCCTAATGCAAAACTTCTGCTCGAACTCTTTACAACCCGTTGCTTTGATGTTTAGGGCTATAGAATGAGCAATAACTAAAACCAGAAATGCTTAAAGAAAGAACTTTTTGTCTGATCCTTTATGTCTGTTGGTCCAAGCCTCACAAGGGCCACACGAAGCTGGGGAACAGGAGACACGCACAGGAGGCCTGCACATTGTTGGGCCTCCATCTTTTCCAGGGCTCATCACATCCACTAACTTCCTCACTTGTCTTCTTGGCTTGACCTTTATCTTTCTCAACTCCACCAAATACTTGGACCAACCAAGGCCCCCAAACTCTTCTTTCACTAGGTCATTTTCCTTCCCAGCACCCACTGGTAACTTTCTCATTGTTCCCCAAATCAAATGAAAACTCCTGCTTGACTTTCAAGCCTCTCCCATCGTTTTTTACTGAGCTCTTTACTAGGAGGGCTGGAGGGCTAGAGTTGTGATGGTCTGTAATCTTTCTCTTCCTTCCAGACTGCCTTTCTCTGCCCCCTTTTGCTTGAGTAACATTTTCTTTTCCATAGTTATTGTAAAAAGAGATCGATTCTTTTCAGCTAAAGCAAATGACATCCAACTCCCCTTACATGGAGAAAAAAAGGCACTAAAGTGCTGACAGATACAATCTCGGAAGTGGATGGATGTTTTTGCTGTTTTCCTTCCAGGATGATCAGAAACAAAATTCAACTGGTGAATGGCCATTCATATGGAGAACAAGTGGTAAGTCACGCTAAATTAGTATACCTTCCAGTAGAATACACAGTATTTCTGTATGATTTGCCACTTACAGATTACAAATATAAAAGAATCTCAAATGGAAAGACAGGATGACTCATATACTCTGTCTACATTTATCTCTTTAAAATACCTTTTGAATAACAGAGCCACAAAAACATGTTAAAAGGCCTGTTAAAATTTCTAGAACATAGAAGAACTTAAAAAATTCCCGTTACCATTATACATTATTCATGGCACCCCCAACAGGGTTTTGATAAAATGCCTTTTCCTGACAGAAGCCACTGCCAACACAGATCAAGAGACCTGGGGAAGGACCACACTTGCATCTGTGTGGCCAGCAGCATCCATGGGGTGGGGTGAGGGGGTACATGACTCTGGATGGAGCTTCCAACAGCCATTCACCAGTTGCTTAAATCTTTGTATGCCCATAAAAAGTGGCAGACGACAGCTTCAACTAGTGACCTGGTAGTTAATCAATGTCTACAGTGTTTCTTAACTGAAAATGTTAAAGGAGCTGGGTGGGCCATTCGCTACTGCCAGTTCTGTTTTGCACTTCTCCTTGACTACACCGCAGCTTGCATCTTTGGTATAATCCCTCTGAGAGGTTAGAATCTACTGGCGGGGCTCTGGGTCTTAGCTGTCAAATGCATGAGGTTTATTCTGCTGGTACTTGTGACGCTGGGCAGATGGTGGCATTTACCATGTTGATCAGCAGGGAGTGTCTGCACTCCCAGCCAGATGGGCAGGAGGGCCTCCCGGCAAGATCGCATCCACCCCCTCTGACACACCACGGCAGGTAGTTAGCTGCTGCCTCTTTCTGTTTCTTTAGCGCTTGTGCTTGTGTTTCTTTCATGTTACCCATTGGTGGTGGTGGTGCCAACCTGTCCTGATGGGTACGCCTCTGAGGCTGTCAAGTCTTCAAGGGCAGGGACCTGCCATCTGCTCCAGGGGTTAAGAAGTTCTGCACTATGCTCAAGGTCACCAAGCAGCTGAGTGGCAGCCATGCAGGGTCTCAGCGTCATTCTTCAATCTCCAAAGCCCAGGCTCTTAATTAGGCCTATCATGTCATTGAAACAATAATGGTCCTCTGAGGGCAGAATAATGTGTGTGAAATAGTCCATCGTCCAATAATAATTACAATAGTAATTGTTTATTGGGTTCTTAGAAACTGCACTAATCATTTTATAGATAATCATTTCAGTTAATCCTTCCAACAGTCCTATGCCTAGATAGCATAAACACCATTTTCAGTTGGCGAAAAAGTTAAAAGACTTGCCAACCAGGTCACACAACTAGTAAGCAGGTCCTACTTTAATCCGAATTGGTTGGATTCCAAAGTTCTTTTGTTGTCTGCTAAGCTTTAGTGCCTCTTGGCACAAACATGGGCCTTGGACAGCTGAGAAAAGACTCCAGCCTGGGAGCCCCTCATCTGTATGTGTCTCTCTTGCTACACCGAAGTCCAGACTCTACGGATCATTTGTTGTTCCCTTGAGCATGAGAAAACACACAAAGTGATAATAGGCAAATGTTTATAGACAGATAGATATAACTTGTCATGCACCTGAATCTAATTGTAGAAAATAACATTGTGTAATTTTCAGGTGTACAGAAAAGTGATTCAGTTATACATATTCATGTATCTGGTTTTTTTCAAATTCTTTTTCCATTTAGGTTGTTACATAATATTGAACAGAGTTCCCTAAAGTATGACCCAGTATAAAATAATATATAAAATACACCTGAGTCCAATTTAAAAGGTTGTAGAAAATAATTTTTCTCATCTGTCATCCCTCAGTTCATTTGAAGTCAGTGGGGAGCTTGGAGGGACCGACCATTGGAAACTGCCAGCTGCAGCCTCCCTTAAGCTCCCAGACGCACCCTTAGATGTGAAGGGAGTGACTCTGGCAATCCCCCCGCACCATGTAGGTGATTATGGAGCGGGTGATGGTGGAGGTGGCAGCAATGAGATCCTAAATCAGTATGCCCTGTATTTTTACACGTATTCTTATCTGGTCCACCTCACAGTTTGGTTGACCAAGCATTACGCATTATTCTTTTTTTCTCACCTAGGAGGAAACTGAGTCTCAAGGGTGATTAACTGATCTAGAGTTGGATTTGAACTCAGGACTCCTGTTTTCTGATCTGGTGTGGTTTCTGTTGGAGTCATTGCTTTCAAGCTGTGGTGCGTGGAGACGCTTCAGAAGCTATCATGATGGATGGGGATGGGGGGTGGGGCTCAAGGACCTACGTCCTGCTTCAAATGGAACAGATCCCCCTTCACCTGCATGATTTACAGGACTCTGCATGCGATTTTATTTTATAAAAGGGTTCTGGCATTCTCAGTTTGCTATTTGTGTAACAAAGCCCTACCAAAATGTACTTATAGGCAGGTTGGCAGGGCCTGCCATACCTCAGGCTGCAGCAGTGGGGCAGCTCTTCCAGGCCTGTGGGTCAGCCAGGGTGGCTCTCATCCCTCCTGGACCAGTGGTCTAGGCAGATTTAGGCTTGGAACTGGCCTGCCATCCCTTACAAAGCCAATCACATGGCCAAGTCCAAAGTCATGGGGTGGGGCAGTTCATGGCTCACAGTGTGGCTGTGACCAGGTCATGGGTGCAGAGATGGTTGAAGAGTTGGGGCCAGTCATGCAGTCAACCCCAACCACATTTACAAATTGTAGTATCGTTGCACTGTCTAAATTTGAAAATAATGACAGGTCTTCAAGCCATATGTACTTATAGGATCCATAGGAGGTGGCTGTATAGCAAAGAACGGGAGATTTGGACCCAGAGATTATCAGGCCTGCAGAATGTTGCCTGTGAGTGACTGCCGGTTTGGGTCCTCATCTTTTCATCACTTGCTCAGGTAGAGTGATGTTTGAGTACATATGTGTGAGTGTAAGAGACAGGAGGCAGAGATGCAAGGTCCGTGTGTGCCCTGCCTGCCAGCCTCATCCGCTTCCATCCTTAGTTTACCTGAAAACTTTATTCTGGGCTTCACCTTCCCTCCCGCCCCTGCTCTTCTCCCAGCATTCACATGTAAGTAGCCTCCTCTGCCTCTCTCTCCTTGGTTAGTGTCAGCCACATGTCTACATTCTAAGCTTTACCTGCTGAAAGCCAGTCCTGGGTGGTTTGTGCCTTCTGACCCTCATCTGGCTAATTTGCCTTCATAAACTGTCAGATTCTGTGAATTTGTTTAATTCTGTCTTCTTTGTAATGTGGTTCAAGAAAAATGGACAGAGGTCACAAACGAGAAATCTGCCCTGAACACGACATGCCAGTGGTATTCTAATCATCATTGAAAAAAATGGTGCAGGAGTAACCAAGTAGGATATTTACGACGTGGACTCAAGGAGTTTCTAAGAACAGATGCGAAATATTTTAATCACAAAATAAAAATTAATTCTGGAGGATTAGGACAGACAGACTCTCCCCCATCTTCCTATTGCAGTTTTTTTCCAGTATGTTTAATTACTTGGGTGACAGTCCTTGAATCACACATCATGCATGCCAAGTGATTCAACGGCTTTTCACCAAACATATGAGTGGGAGGGTGATCACCTTGGAGGACAAGTGATTATGATAAAGGAAAACAAGTAAATCAGCAGATGATACAAAAAGACACGTATCCAGTCTGTTTGGACAAAATCAGTTTCAATGATGTTTAAAAAGATGGAAAGAATCATAACCATAGGCACTGTGTAAGTAAGACCACTTTATCTGAGCTAGCAAGTTATTTTCTAATTATCTGGAGTCACACTGAGTGCATCTACATGCTAAAATTCATTTCCTTCTAATAAGATCTCATCCACCTGTGTCTCAGTAATGTGACAGTCTTGTCAGTGTGGAACATGTCTCTGATTACAGAAGGAGGTGGGAAGGCCACCAAATTGCCAACCCCTGTGTCTCAGTCAGGATATGGCCAGAGAAGCAGAGTCACCAGACTTTCTGATCTGGATCTCACGGATGCAGTTGGAGGATCTGGTTAAACAGTCAATAGAAGGTTGTTATCTCTGTATCTGTCCCTGGTGCCTGAAGTCAGCAGAGCAGGCACTGGGAAGGAAAGATGGAGTGAATAGAGGAAGCAAAAAAGCGCTGGGATTTTTAAGGATAAACCAGACTCCTGGGGGATGGACTGGAACCCATGTTGGTCTCTTATGGCCTTTGAGCAGCTCCCATGATGGGGACCACTTTCAGGAGCTTACTGACCTTCACCATGGAACTAGGCAAGCACCTGGCCAGGGGTCAGAGAAGGCAAAGGGCAAGTTCCTGAAGGGTTGGACAGACCCATTTGCTCTCTCTCAACAGCTGGATGGTCTGCAGACAAATGATAACCGTGAGAGCTGCAGTGGCCTCTGGCCACCTGCACTGACTTCTCAAATGCAAAGGCGCCATAGCTGCTGTTCCCCTTCCTTCTTTCAGCTCTCATAGAAAGGATGTCCCCTGCAGTCCATGTCAACCCGGAACTACACAGGAGAGGGAGGTTTGGGAAACACAGTTCCAGTTTAGCTGGCTTACACGATACATGCCTAGCACAGTTGGTCTCACAAGCCCATTGGTCACACGTGGCCCACCTGGACTGGAATGACCCCTGTTGGTTCACTGTTTTGTAAGGGCCATTTTTCACCCAGTTTGCCTAGTTAGGGCGCTAGAGTATTGGATGCAAACATCAGTTCTGTAGTGCCTGTGAAAGACATACTTGTTTGGTGTTTAGTTACTAAGTCATATCTGACTCTCTTGTGACCCCTTGGGCTATAGCCTGCCAGGCTCCTCTGTCCATGGGATTTGCCAGGCAAGAATATTATTGGAGTGAGTTGTCAGCTCCTTCCTCAGGGGATCTTCCTGACCCAGGGATCAAACCTATATCTCCTGCGTTGGCCAGTGGATATTTTACCACTGACCCACCAGGGAAGCCCCAAAAGGTCTGCTCTCCTGATGGGAATCTTCTTATTTATATTTTATTTGAAGTATAGTTGATTTATAATGTATTATTTTCAGGTATACAATAAAGTGATTCAGTTATATATATATTTATATATTATATACATGTATATAACCTATATGTATATTATATAGGTTATTACATACACATGATATTAATATTAAAGGGAATTACATATTCTTTTTCAGATTCCTTTTCATTATAGGATATTATAAGATGTTGACTATAGTTCCCTGTGCTATACAATAGGTCCTTGTTGTTTGTCTGTTTTATATATGGTAGTGCTCAGTTGTATCTGACTCTTGACCACCCCACGGACTGTAGCACACCAGGCTCCTTTGTCCATGGGATTTGCCAGGCAAAAATACTGCAGCGGGTTGTCATTTCCTTCTCCAAGGGATCTTCCTGACCCAGGGATTGAACCTGTGTCTCCTGCATTGGCAGGTGGATTCTTTACCACTGGTACCACCTGGGAAGCCCATATATAGCAGTGTGTATTTGTTAATCTCAAAGTCCCCCAAGGGACTCTCTTAACTCTTGAATTTGGGATGACATCAGAATGGTTATTTGAGAAAAACTGATAGTCATATCTGATGTGGAGATACATATGCATAAATGGATATGAATATTATATACACATATATGCTACAAATAATATACTGCCATTGGTATAACATGGTGTCGTGAAGATGCCTCATCAGCAAAATCCAGGAGCAAGGGTAGCTTAGTCCTTAACAAATGTTGATTGAGCACCTAGTGTGTGTCAGGTCAGCAATTAATAGAGCAATGATGGCTCCAAGGTGTTTCAGTTCTTTTTAGAAAAAAATATTAATTAATTTGACTGTGCTGTTTCTCAGCTGTGTCACGCACAATCTTTGCTTGAGGCATGTGAACTCTTAGTTGCAGCATGTGGGATCCAGTTCCCTGACCAAGAATCGAACCTGGGCCCCCTGTATTGACAGCGCAGAATCTTGACCACTGGACCACCAGGAAGTCCCAGGGTGCTTGGGTTTTCTCCCAGGGCATCACAGCCAAGGTGCTATTGATTTTGTTGGCTGGGTAATTCTTTGTTGTGGGAGATTGTTCTGTGCATTGCAAAACATTGAACACCATTGCTGGCCTCTGTCTACCAGACGTCAGTACTCCACTCACTCCTCTGCCAGTGGAGACAAGCAAAAATGTCTTTCAGTTCAGTTCAGTTCAGTCGCTTAGTCATGTCCAACTCTTTGCGACCCCATGAATCGCAGCACGCCAGGCCTCCCTGTCCATCACCAACTCCCGGAGTTCACTCAGACTCACGTCCGTCGAGTCAGTGATGCCATCCAGCCATCTCATCCTCGGTTGTCCCTTCTCTTCCTGCCCCCAATCCTTCCCAGCATCAGGGTCTTTTCCAATGATTCAACTCTTCGCATGAGGTGGCCAAAGTACTGGAGTTTCAGCTTTAGCATCATTCCTTCCAAAGAAATCCCAGGGCTGATCTCCTTCAGAATGGACTGGTTGGATCTCCTTGCAGTCCAAGGGACTCTCAAGAGTCTTCTCCAACACCACAGTTCAAAAGCATCAATTCTTCAGTGCTCAGCCTTCTTCCCAGTCCAACTCTCACATCCATACATGACCACAGGAATTTAGACACTGTCAAATGTCCCTAGGGGGAGTCACCCCCAGTTGAGAACTGTTGTTTCAGGGAGAAAGGCAGATAATAGATGCCACTGACATACTTTCAGGCCCTGCAAGGTACCATTGAGAGTATAAAGCAGCACAGCATGGTTCCTGACCATGTTCAGCGTGGTTGAAAAGGCCTTGCAGGGGGAAGTTGGCATTTGATTTGAGATGCAGGCAACCCTTCAGAGAACTGGGAGCAAAATACTTCAGGCAGAAGACAGAGCCAGTGCCCAGACCCTGGGGAGAAACATGCTTGGGGTGTTGGAGGGCAGAAATGCCAGGGGACGTGGAACGCCTGGGAACGGGGGAGACAAGTGCCTGGGGTGGAGGGCTTTGTTGCAGGGGTCATGGTACAGAGTCTGCATTTAACCTTGGATACTCTGGAAAGTCCAGGGAGAGATTTGATCAGGGGAATGAGGTAATGTAATTTATTCTTTAGAAGGACCACGCCACCGCTCTGTGGGGGGTGAACAAACGCCTCGTTGTACTGCACCGTCATGCCCCCTGCTTCCCATGTCGAGTGACCTACAGGGACCCATTATAGCCCCCTGCAGCTGGCTGTTCCATCTAATAAGCAAATGGTAGTTTTAAATCTCAGAGTCTGCCAGTGATCAAAATTGGACTTGAAAATCTGGCACTTTCATCATTGACATTTCTTAAATGCTGGCTGCTTCAGTTTCTGGCCCTTGTGTGTACACATCAGCATTCTTGCTCAAGGGCTTGGCCCCACCCTCACCCCTCCTTTTAAAAACTGGCCTTCTGCAGCCTTTGGTGAGCATCAGCTTTTCCCTAAGGCTGTGATGGTAACGATGCACATAGATTTTGCATTTGGGTAAAATATGAAAATCTCCTGTCTGATTATTTCCTATAATATTCTTTTCTTTTTGATCAGCAAACCTTCACCCTGGGTTATTTCTCTCCATCTGTCTTCCTTCCTCTCTTCCCCAATACCCCCATACCCTCACAAGATTTTACTGTTTTTTAAATTAATGAATTGTTTTTGGCTGCGCTGAGTTCATTGCTGCTGTGTGCAGGCTTTCTTTAGTTCCGGCAACTGGGGGCCACTCTCTAGTTGTAGTGCGCGGGCTTCTCACTGTGGGGACTTCCCTTATTGTGGCGCTCTCACTCTAGAGCATGAGCTCAGTAGTTGCTGCACATGGGCTTAGCTGCCCCACCGTACGTGGTGTCTTAGTTTCCGGCCCAGGGATTGAACCATGTCCCCTGCATTGCAAGGCAGATTCTTGGTTATTTGAGAAAAACCGACAGTGCAGTGTCACGTACTGCACTGATGGTCATACCTGATGGGGAGATACATAAACATAAATGGCTATGAATATTATATACACATCTATGCAACAAATAATATACTGCCATTGATATAACATGGTGTTGTGAAGATGCCCCATCCGTGAAATCCAGGAACCACCAGAGAAATCCCTATTTTACTGGGTTTAGGCCCATTTATATTTGAGTTGCATGGCATGAGATTTTATGCTCTTCATTCATAGGAGAGGCACTCTGTCCTGCAAAAAATGTTTTACTTTGATTTTGGACCCTACTTAAATACATGATTGTCTGAGTAGAAGCAGTGAGTAAATGGCAAGAAGAGTCGTGTTCCAGGCTGCGGTGAGATATGGCATCTGACAGCCTGTGAGCAGGACAGGAGACCCAGGATTCAAAGATGTCTTCCTGAGGTCAGTACAGGGTCATTGGCCCTGACACCACCATAACTAAGTCATCTTGAAGCCTCCTTTTATGATAGTCCAGCATGGCAATGGATTTCCTAATGAAGATCATTAGACATCAAGATGAAATTAATGTCTTTTTAGTGTAGTCTATCTAGCAATGCAGGGAAATGTTACCCTTTTCAGTTACGCTTTTATTTAAATTGATTAAAAAAAAATAGGAGTGGTTCTGATGCTTAAAGAGTTACTTGAGGAGAAAATTGATCACCCAGAGTGCCTCTGTAAAAGTTACCCCTCAAATTTTTATTATTTGGCACAGCTTTCAGTAGACTCTTCCAAAAGGCAGCAATCCATTCTCTTGCTTCAGTGCATGTTTTCTTGATGGATATTATCTATTTTCTGTTATGTTGTAAGGTTTCCAGGACACATAAAAGTTGGAGGATATATGGTCAGTGCAAAATAATTCTGTAGAGTAATGAGATTGATTTGGGGAGGTAGTTTAAAGAATACAGATGCCTTCCTTTCAGTTTTCCTGAGTAGATGTAAAATGAAAGGGAAGGAATAGCATCTGAAGCTAAGGAAAGAAACATTTGAGCTGAAGACTAAATCGGAACATATTGAGCTTTTTAACACAGTTCCAAATAGCAGCTGACTTAGACCAATGGCAAAACGAGCACTGCAGGCACTTAGAAGCCTTCTAAAATATATATTATTGAGCTTGGACAGGAAATCAGACCCCGGTTGTCCTAAAAGAAAATCAACACTAGTTTTCCACGGGCCATTTGTGCCAATGGTAGTTTTGTGGGAGGCATGATTTATAAAATTAACCACGTATCTGAAAGGTCATTGAGGGAGGTAGCCTTGTGAGTGAATGTTCCATGGATGTCCTTTATGATTTCTTCTCCTGTGAACAGCCTGAATTTTCACTTGGTTTAAAGACTGAGGAAAATAATAGCTATACATACTCACAAATCACATTTGGCCAGTATTGATTTTAGCCTTGTATGAGCAAGGACTATTTTTGGTGGTGTACATGAATCAAGGGAGAGCGGGAGACTGTCTCTGGCTCTTGAGACGTGGAAGTGAGGACGCAGTTACATATATAAGAGTACACACTCTCTGATTCCATATATGTGACATCTGAGAACTTGTAAAACTCACCAGTGGGGTGAGGAATTAGACGGTGGTGGCTTGCATGGCAGGAAGGAGGGTGGACCCAAAAGAGGCACAAAGGGCCTTTCTGGAGTGTTGGAAATCTTCTGTATCTTGCTTTGTGTAATGGTTACATTTGTGTATTCACTTGTCAAAACTCATCAAACAAGATGCCAAAGATGTATGCATTGTACTCTATGTTCGTTGCCCCTTAATTAGTAAAAGTTGAGTTACCAAAGGGTCCTTTTTAGGGAAAGAGGCCCAGTTCCCATGATACCAGAAAGACTAGTGGCTGGAGCTTAGGTTTCCTGGCTTCCTAGTCCAGTGCTTCTCACCATACCCACCTCCTTCAGACTCATGCATCCTCTTCACCGATGCTTCACCACCTACTCAGCATCACCTGCAACCCCTCTCCCCACAGTTCACAGACTTCACTGTTGCTGAGACGTATTAACTTGATGGTACTGTAGAATTTCTGACTCAGCTTTTAAAATTTTTCTACAGAGAGACCAGAACTGGCAAACACAGCCACATTTTTCTTAAACCGTGCTTCATTGGTATTGCCAACCCACTGACAAGCAGTGTTCTATCCCGTAGCCTTGGGGGGCTTGTGTGACTTAGCCATTTTTTGCTAGATGGAAAGGAGCAAGTGGGAGAAGGCACTGGTGGCTTCCACTGAAAACCTGTTTACCCAAGTTACCTCTCAAGGCACACCTTGTTGTTGCGTATCCAGAGGCTTACCTACACAGATGTGCAGTTCAGCTGCATTAGTGATCACCAACCAAGGACAATATGCTACTGTGCTAATTGGCCTAGATGTAAAGAGCATTGTTCTAGGAGAAGACGGTGGGAGGTGGTGAGAGTTTATTACTGCCTTCTTGCTCATGGAAACATTGGACAGCCCCAGTGAGTTTCTAACTGCTTTTCAGGAGGATCTACCTTTTTTTGCCCTCCTGAGCCATTGTTCATAGTCTCTGCCTGCAGTGTGCCAGGCTGAATTTCCCATCCACAATATCACACACATTCACTCTACTGAGAACTTTCCAAAGGCTGGGACTGTGTCTTTATCATCTTTGTGTTCCCAGAACCAACAACAGTGCCTTAGTCTGGAAAGATGGGTCTTAACTAAGAGCTCTTTTGTGCCCATCATCCCAGGGGATATTTTGCAACGTCTAGAGAAGATGTTTTTGATTGTCAAAAACTAGGGGCAGGGTGTTACTGGCATCTGCTGGGTAGAGACCAGAGATGGGGCAAATAATCCTATGGTGTACATAATAGCTCTCCATATATGGAGTAAAAAAATTACTCAGCTCAAAATGTCGATAGTGCCAAAGTTGAGAAACCATGATTAAGAATATACTTTATTGTACAAAAGATAACAGATCAACAACATGGTGAAGCCATTGCTCGGAGCTGTGTCAGAGATTTCCATTATGGTGAATGTCTCAGCTTCTGTTACCATTCTTGATTCTCTTAGCATCACAGTCAAACTCTTGGAGATGAAGGAGTGTGTGACAAAGTCAGGAAGCCACTTTACAAACTGGAATAACCAGCCCATCTCAGTCTGTCTCTCTGGGTACTTCCCTGGTGGTGAAGTGGTGAAGACTCCATGTTCCTACTGCAGAGGGCACAGCCCTGGTCAGGGAACTAAGATCCTTAATGCTATGTGACATGGCCAAAAAAACCCCACAAAACAATATTACCTTGATTCAGTTTGGGTATTTCATCCATTAATCTGTAGCCAGATAACAGGGATCTTGGCAGAAATCTTGGAGATCTGCCTGCTCTGCTTAGATGGGATCTGTGGGCTTAAAAACATGAACTTGGGTTAAATTTACTTGCCCAAGGCCACATAGCTAGTATGTTTTGCCTTCCAGAGTCATCGTTTGCTAATCTATATATTTACTTTTTGCTTTCTTGAATTTCAGTAAATGTTCCCGCCTCTCCTTGGTAACAGTGGTTGCCCCCGTCCCAGACTCTCTAGGAATCTTGGTCTCGGGCTTAGTCCCTATGTAAGTACAGAGATACCACCTTGTTTGTTAGAAGTTGTAGTTTCACGTATTCAGGTCCCGATCAGGCCAGCACTCAGGGTTCTAGTTTATCTTGTTCAGTCTGCACATTTCGTAAGAATCTTTGTAAATTTAAGGTAAAAATTAAAATGTGGAGAAAAGTGGAATGAAAGGAAAAACCCAAACAATTTTAGTTAGGTTACTAATTTCATATTACTAAGGGCAAGTCATTTAAAGTCTCTCATTTTTTAAATGACAAATAGGATTTCTTTCTCGATCTTAAAATTTATGATGATAAAGCTAGTTTTTTTAATTTATATCTGTTTTCCTTTGTTTAAATTTTAAACAAAATCCACTTTTTAATAGATTGCTTGCACACCTACGTGCTCAGTTATGTCTGACTCTTTGCGATCCTACGGACTGTAGCCTGCCAGGTTCCTCTGTCCATGGGATTTCCCAGGCAAGAATACTGGATTAGGTTGCCATTTCCTCCTCCAGGGATCTTCCTGACCCAGGGATCAAATGCAACTCTCCTGTGGGTGCTATGTCAGGCAGATTCTTTACCATTGAGCCACCTGGGAAGCCCATTTAACAGACTTGTTGTTCAGTTGCTCAGCCATGTCTGACTCTTCACGACCCCATGGACTGCAGCACGCCAGGCTTCCCTGTCCACCATTTCCCAGAGCTTGCTCAAACTCATGTCCATTGAGTGGGTGATGCCATCCAACCGTCTCATCCTCTGTCATCCCCTTCTCCTTCTGTCTTCAATCTTTCCCAGCATCAGGGTCTTTTCTAATGAGTTGGCTGTTCGTATCAGGTGGCCAGAATATTGGCGCTTCAGTTTCAGCATCAATCCTTACAGTGAATATTCAGGACTGATTTCCTTTAGAATGGACTGGGTGGATCTCCTTGCAGTCCAAGGGACTCTCAAGAGTCTTCTCCAACACTACATTTCAAAAGCATCAGTTCTTCGGTGCTCAGCCTTCTTTAGTCAAACTCTCACATCCATACATGACTACTGGAAAAACCATAGCTTTGATTAGAGGGACCTTTGTTGGCAAAGTAATGTCTCTGTTTTTTTAATGCACTATCTAGGTTTGTCATAGCTTTCTTCTAAGAGGCAAGCATCTTTTAATTTCATGGCTGCTGTCACCATCAGCAGTGAATTTGGAGCCCAAGAAAATAAAGTCTGTTACTGTTTTCATTGTTTCTCCATCTATTTGTCATGAAGTGATGGGGCCAGATGCCATGATCTTAGTTTTTTTAATATTGAGTTTTAAACCAGCTTTTTCACTTTCCTCTTTCACTTTCATCAGGAAGCTCTTTAGTTCCTCTTCTCTTTCTGCCATAACGGTGGTGTCATCTGCATATCTAAGTTATTGATATTTCTCTTGGCAGTCTTGACTCCAGCTTGTTCTTCACCCAGTCCAGCATTTTGTGTGATGTACTCTGCATATAAGTTAAATAAGCAGGGTGACAATATATAGCCTTGATGTACTCCCTTCTTAGTTTTGAATCAGTCCATTGTTCCATGTCTGGTTCTAACTGTTGCTTCTTGACTTGCATACAGGTTTCTCAGGAGGCAGATAAGGTGGTCAGATATTTCCATCTACTTAAGAATTTTCCACAGTTTGTTGTGATCCACACAGTCAAAGGATTTGGCATAGTCAATGAGGCAGAAGTAGATGATTTTCTGGAATTCTCTTGCTTTTTTTAAAGATCCAGCAGATATTGCCAATTTGGTGTCTGGTTCCCATTAAGAAAAAAAAACTGTGCTAAAGCAGGAAAGGTAAGGTTTCATGCAATTGGTAGAAATCATGAAATTCAGTTTTAAATGTTGAGTGTGGATTGGGAAAGTATTTATTTCTCTAAGGATACTTTGCTTCTCAGATAATCTGCCTCAGTTTCTGCATGCTTTAATGCGATGACTAAACAGGGAGTATAATCAAGTGTAATGTGCTCATAATGAACATATGACCGGCACTTTGGAAACATAGTATGGCAAAAATCACCTAGAATCAGGTAAATTAGGAGTCATCTTTTATTCTTGTGATGAGAAAGTGTTTACAATGGTGAAGAATTAATTAAAAAAAAAACACATTCTTTAAAATGACAGACCCAAGTTTGAATTTTAAGCAATGCAATTTTCAGAAGTTTGACCTGTACCAAGCCTTTCATAAGCACCTTACGTAAAGCAGGGGTTCTGTGTCTCTACTGGGAAAGAAATATTCTTCAAAACTTTGAAAAACATTCAGATGAAAAACATGGAAGTGGAAATGCGCTCTTCTTGACTCTATGACAGATATCCTCTGGGCTTGATTTGCTCAAGGACTGACTTGATCCCAAGCTGGTCAGGGCTTGATTCCTGTGGGTAATGATCACAATGATCCTATAATGTCAATAACAGAATATAGGGGATCTCCATAGATAGCAGCCATTTAAAACTTCCCCTTAAACTGTGAGGTGAAGCACTAACGAAGGTCTGCAGTGGAAGCTGGGTGACACGTGCTTTGTGGTCTCCTGCAGCCAGAGCCCAGGACCAAGTTTTTTTTTCACGCACTGTCTAATAATAATAGCAGGCACTTAATCTCTTTGCTGATCCAGGCTCTTTGCTTTCCAATGTTGTTTATTCCATGCGAGCTTTTGATATTAGTTATAAAAATGTCACTGTGTCTGCAGCTGCATTTGTCATCTGGTAAACTCCCAGGGAACTCATCAATTTAACCTGCTTTGTACAGTATGAGCAAACCACTGCAGGCAAGATAGGCTTGAGCAAACTTTTTTCTTTATAATGAACGCATTACTCTGGAAAGCCTAGCAACGAATGAGCCTGGACTTCTAGGTAAAGACTTACTCTATGAACATCTATATTTAAATTAAGGGCTTTGCAATAGAATTCTTAACTAACTGTATGAGCAAAATCACCATAGGATGCCTCCAAATAGCAAGTGTGTCTTAAGCATTTGAAATAGAATTTAATCTATAAACAGTTTACCCTAGGCTTTAAGCAATTCATTGCTGGTGAAAAAAAAAATCTGGATTCTTTAAAGTAGAAATATAAAAGCATTTGTAGTAACTGGGCATTGTTGCAGCTACAGAAATATAAAGATAATTTTCTTTTGTATAATTTTTGAATTATACATTGCTTGTCTTTCTGTACTAACTCACTATAGAAAGGACTCTTCTTGCTCAGTTTACATAAAAGTGTCTGGAACAGTTCGGTGACACACGTGTTAGAAATTAAGGACTTTCCCTGATAGCTCAGTTGGTAAAGAACTACATCTGCCTGCAATGTAGGAAACCCCGGTTTGATTCCTGGGCCAGGAAGATCCACTGGAGAAGGGATACGCTACCCACTCCAGTACTCCTGGGCTTCCCTTGTGGCTGTGCTGGTAAAGAATCTGCCTGCAATGCGGGAGACTTGGGTTTGATCCCTGGGTTGGGAAGCTCCCCTGGAGAAGGGCAAGGCTACCCACTCCAGTATTCTGGCCTGGAGAATTCCATGGACTATATAGTCCATGGGGTCTCAAGAGTCGGACACAACTGAGCGACTTGTACTTTCTTCAGACTGAAGCTTTTTCCCCCTTCCCCTCCCCACCTCCCAGACCTTTATCCAATACTAAGTAGCGTAAAGGGCAAAGTCAGATGAAATGATGTAAAAAGAGAAGGTGACTGCACCAGGGACAAGAGTGAGGCTGTCTGATCTAATGGAGAGACACCAGTTGACATTTTCCAAAGATTTTTAATGAGAATCATCTTCAAAGGTTCTCTTTCACTAGTCAACAAATATAAACTTTCGTCAACCCCCTCCAGACACCAAATGTTTGTAATAGAATTAACAGTGCTCCAACCTTTGTTTCCTGCCAGGGAGGTCCTTGTGGGCACCTCAGGCTGGGCCATCATAATTCTTCAGAGAGCAAGCATTGCCTGGTTTGAAGGGAAGTGTCCATGGGGATTAACTCGCATCAAGTGCTGGACAGCTTTTCCAGACTGCACTAACCTGGCCGGGTAACAATGGTGCCTGGTCTGCTTCCTCAGCTGTGCTGCAGCAGTGCTAAAGCACCAGGTTTGTGGATTAGGTCTGGGATTCTGGAATTGCAAGGTGTGTACTGGGCATGTACAGATGGGCTGCCTCCTCACCTTTCCCAGCGCTCCCCAGCACCTCGCCATGCCTCCATCCTACTTGCCTGTATCATAGGTAATCTGGCTGACAAGCACAGGGAATAAGTAGGATCTAACTGTTTCTTGAATCCTTTTCTGAGAAGTTTGGGGTGAGAACGTTTCTTCCTCTTCGTTTCCGCTTCAGAGATGAAAATCCTCATTTTCCTGACTTGTTCATTAGTCTGCAGTTAGTAGAGAGTTTTAGCAGGTGTATCAGAGAAAGGTGGCCTGCCCTCCTAGCAAGAGCCACTGTGCAGTAATGTAGCCTTGCCCCTGGCAGCTGTCAGGTGAGGGACCGAGCCCCTTTCTGGTGGCATGGACTGCTGTTCACAGGAACCACCGGCTCCACGGCACAGGAAGACATCCAGTTAGATGTGCTGTGTACAGTCATGGTTGTCTCAAGCCTTCTCGAAGGCGTCCCCTGCCTACACAGGGCCTTTGGAAAGGGATGGTGCTCATTTTCCACAAAGGGGACCTGGTGATGGCTTTAGGTCCTGCTTACTAGTTTTTGGACATCATGAGCTTTTGTGTTTCCTTGTGTATTTGGTCAGCTGATACCTTTGAATTTCTTCAGCCTTTTTGGGGTAGGTGCTAGTTAGGTAACTCTTACTAAGAACTTAGAAAACACTTGAGTTCCCTATTTTGCATGTGGTGATCTTTAAATCAGGGCATTGGAATTGACTGATTGACTGTAGCCGATTCCATGAGGCTTTTTTTTTTTTTTTTTAATGAAATTTAGTTGATCTATGATGTTGGGTGAGTTACTGGTGTATAGCAAAGTGAATCAGATCTTTTTCTGACTCTTTTCCATTATAGGTTATTTCAAGACATTGATTATAGTTCCATATGCTATACAGTAAATCCTTGTTGTTTGTTGATTTTATATACTGTAGTTTATATATGTTAAATCCAAGCTCCTCATTTATCCTGCCCCCACCCTCTTTCTTCTTTGGTAACCATAAGCTTGTTTCCTATGTCTGTGAGTCTGTTTCTGATTTGTAAATAAATTTGTTTCTGTTTTATAAGTAAATTTATTTGTATCATTTTTCCTAGATTCCAGATGTAAGTGAGATCATGTGATACTTGTCTTTGTCTGACTTTGTTAGCTTAGTATGATAATTTCTAGGTCCATCCATGTTGCTACAAATGGCATTATTTCATTCTTTTTATCAGTACAGTTCAGTCGCTCACTCTTGTCCAACTCTCTGCGACCCCATGAATCGCAGCACGCCAGGCCTCCCTGTCCATCACCATCTCCCGGAGTTCACTTAGACTCACATCCATCGAGTCCGTGATGCCATCCAGCCATCTCATCCTGGGTCGTCCCCTTCTCCTCCTGCCCCCAATCTCTCCCAGCATCAGAGTCTTTTCCAATGAGTCAACTCTTCGCATGAGGTGTCCGAAGTACTGGAGCTTCAGCTTTAGCATCATTCCTTCCAAAGAAATCCCAGGGCTGATCTCCTTCAGAATGGACTGGTTGGATCTCCTTGCAGTCCAAGGGACCCTCAAGAGTCTTCTCCAACACCACAGTTCAAACGCATCAATTCTTTGGCACTCAGCCTTCTTCACAGTCCAACTCTCACATCCATACATGACCACAGGAAAAACCATAGCCTTGACTAGGCGGACCTTAGTTGGCAAAGTAATGTCTCTGCTTTTGAATATACTATCTAGTTTGGTCATAACTTTTCTTCCAAGGAGTAAGCATCTTTTAATTTCATGGCTGCAGTCACCATCTGCTGTGATTTTGGAGCCCAGAAAAATAAAGTCTGACACTGTTTCTACTGTTTCCCCATCTATTTCCCATGAAGTGATGGGACCAGATGCCATGATCTTCGTTTTCTGAATGTTGAGCTTTAAGCCAACTTTTTCACTCTCCTCTTTCACTTTCATCAAGAGGCTTTTTAGCTCCTCTTCACTTTCTGCCATAAGGGTGGTGTCATTGCATATCTGAGATTATTAATATTTCTCCCAGCAATCTTGATTCCAGCTTGTGTTTCTTCCAGTCCAGCGTTTCTCATGATGTACTCTGCATAGAAGTTAAATAAGCAGGGTGACAATATACAGCCTTGACATACTCCTTTTCCTATTTGGAACCTGTCTGTTGTTCCATGTCCAGTTCTAACTGTCGCTTCCTGACCTGCGTACAGATTTCTCAAGAGGCAGGTTAGGTGGTCTGGTATTCCCATCTCTTTCAGAATTTTCCACACTTTATTGTGATCCACACAGTCAAAGGCTTTGGCATAGTCAGTAAAGCAGAAATAGATGTTTTTCTGGAACTCTTGCTTTTTTGATGATCCAGCGGATGTTGGCAATTTGATCTCTGGTTCCTCTGCCTTTTCTAAATCCAGCTTGAACATCAGGAAGTTCACGGTTCATGTATTGCTGAAGCCTGGCTTGGAGAATTTTGAGCATTACTTTACTAGCATGTGAGATGAGTGTAATTGTGTGGTAGTTTGAGCATTCTTTGGCATTGCCTTTCTTTGGGATTGGAATGAAAACTGACCTTTTCCAGTCCTGTGGCCACTGCTGAGTTTTCCAAACTTGTTGGCATATTGAGTGCAACACTTTCACAGCATCATCTTTCAGGATTTGAAATAGCTCAACTGGAATTCCATCACCTCCACTAGCTTTGTTCATAGTGATGCTTTCTAAGGCCCACTTGACTTCACATTCCAAGATGTCTGGCTCTAGATTAGTGATCACATCATCATGAATATCTGGGTCGTGAAGATCTTTTTTGTACAGTTCTTCCTTGTATTCTTGCCACCTCTTCTTAATATCTTCTGCTTCTGGTAGGTCCATACCATTTCTGTCCTTTATCGAGCCCATCTTTGCATGAAATGTCCCCTTGCTATCTCTAATTTTCTTGAAGAGATCTCTAGTCTTTCCCATTCTGTTCTTTTCCTCTATTTCTTTGCATTGATTCTTTTTATGGCTGAGTAATATGCCTGTGTGTGTGTGTCTTTGTGTATTTATGTATGTATGTCTATATTTTGTTGTTCAGTCACTGAGTCATGTCTGACTCTTTGTGCCCCCATGGACTGCAGCACATCAGGCCCCCCTGTCCCTTACCATCTCCTGGAACTTGCCATCCAACCATCTCATCCTCTGTCGTCCCCTTCTTCTCCTACCTTCAATCTTTCCCAGCATCAGGGTCTTTCCCAATGAGTCGTCTCTTCACATCAGGTGGCCAAAGTATTGGAGCTTCAGTTTCATCATCAGTCCTTCTAATGAATATTCAGGATTGATTTCCTTTAGGATTGACTATTGATCTCCTTGCAGTCCGAGGGACTCTCAAGAGTCTTCTCCAACACCACAGTTCAAAAGCGTCAATTCTTTGGTGCTCAAACTTCTTTATGGTCCAATTCTCAGATCCGTACATGACTACTGGAAAAACCATAGCTTTGACTATGTGGACCTTTGTTCACAAAGTTGTGTGTGTGTGTGTGTGTGTGTGTGTAATTATGTGTGTGTATATATATATACACATACATTGTATTTATATACACATACATATACACACCTCATTTTCTTTATTTACTCATCTATCTATGGACACTTGGGTTGCTTCCATGTCTTGGTTCTTATAGAGGCTGTCTGGATTGGGAGGACATTTGGCCTGCCCAGAAGAGGGTCTTGAGAATATGATTTAAGATTAAAGTGAAAAGGAGGTGGTAAAAATAGGGAAAAAATGCTTTGGATTTAAAGTCATCAACCTGTTAAGGCACTTTGATAATGGTGGACAGAAACAGCAATATTACTGAAAAATGTAAGACTTATTACCTGAAGGAAAGTTACATGGCTCTAAATAGCCCAGAGTTAAAGCTCCCCTCCAGGTCTTCCCCACCACTCTATATAAAACAAAGAACTCTCTCACTCAAAGAAAAAAGTGGACATTAAAGTTGATTACACCTAGCTCCCAGCCGGTCCCGGCCTCTGCACGATCTCCAGAATTCCTTGCCCCAGCCATTTAAGAGATAACTAATCCGGACAACCCTGGAGAAGAACAGACCTTCTTGACGGTAGCTTTCCACATATATGCCTACATATACTTACTCTTCTTGGGTTAGTGCAGCAGCTCACTAATCTGACTGCTGCCCCTTCTCGCCTCATTAAAGGTGGTCTGTTCTTGTAGAGTGCTGGTCTCGTTCTTTCTCTGAACCTCTCTTTCTCTAATTCCCTTACCCTATATTACCTTTACTTTGAAATTAGTGGGGAAAGGAACATTTTGTTTACTCCATTATTCTTCATCTTTAATTTTTTTCCTGTTAGTTTTATTGAGATATAATTGACATACAGTACTGTACAAGTTTAAAGAGTGGTTTGACTTAATGTACATCATGAAATGACTATCAGATTAAGTTTAGTGAATATCTATCATTTTGTATGAATATAAAATAAAAAACTGTCTAGTTATTATCTCTCAACACACAGATATCACATGATTATTGGCTATATTTCTCATGTTGTATATTTCATCCCCATGACTTACTTATTTTATAACAGGAAATTTATTCTCCCTCACCTACTTCTCTCACTCCCCAACCCCCTCCCCTGTGGTAACCACCTATTTGTTCTGAGTCTATAATTCTGTTTCTGTCTTGTTATGTTTTTTCCTTTGTTTGTTTCTTAGACTCCACATGTAAGTGAGACCCTAAGTTATTTGTCTTTCTTTGCTGACTTTTTTCACTTAGTGTAATACCTTCTGGGTCCATCCATGTTACTGCTAGTGGCAAGGTTTCATTCATTTTTTGTGGCTGAGTAATAGCCCGTTGTGTATGTGTCCATACCTCACATCTTCCTTATATCCATGGGTATTTAGGTTGCTTCCATTTCTTGGCTATTGTAAATATAATAATGCTGTTTTGAACATCAGGGTGCATGTTATCTTTTCAAATTAGCATTTTTGTTTTATTTGGAAAGTGCTACCTAGAAGTGGAATTGCTGGATCACATGTTAGTTCTATTTTTAATATTTTTGAGGAATCTTCATACTGTTTTTTACAGTGGCTGCAGCAATTTCCATTCCCACCAACAGTGCACAAAGGTTTCCTTTTCTCTACATCCTGGCCATCAGTTGTTATCTTTGTGATGCCATTTTGACAGATGTGGGGTGGTATCTCATTGTGGTTTTGATTTGCATTCTTTTGATAATTAGTGATGCCGACCATCTTTTCATGTGTCCATTGACCATCTCTATGCCTTCTTGAAAAAATGTCTATTCAGGTTCTCTGCCCATTTTAAAACTGAGTTGTTTGTTTTCTTGATAGAGTTGTATGAGTTCTTATATATTTTGGATATTAACCCCTTATCAGACATATTGTTTGCAAATATCTTGTCTCATTCAGTAGGTGGCCTTTTCATTTTGCTGGTAGTTTCCTTGGCTATGCTAAAGTTTTTAGTTTGAAGAAGTCCCATTTTTTAATTTTTGCTCTTGCTTCCCTTGCCTAAGTTGACAGATCCTAAAAAATATTGCTAAGAATAATATCAAAGAGCTTATTGCTTATGTTTTCTCCTAGGAGTTTTATGGTTTCAAGTCTTACATTTAAGCCTTTAATCCACTTTGAGTGTGTTTTTGTATATGGGATAAGAATGTGATCTAATTTCATCTTTTGCCTGCAGGTGTCCAGTGTTCCCAACACCATCTATTAAAGACACGGTCCTTTCCCCATTGTATAGTCTTGCCTCCTTAATTGTAGATTAATTGACTATATAAATGTGGGTTCATTTCTGGCTCTCTGTTTGGTTGCATTTGATCTATGTCTTTTTGGGTGCCAGTTCAATACTGTTTTGGTTACAGTAGCTTTGTAGTATAGTCTGAAATCAGGGAATGCAATACCTCTAGCTATGTTCTACTTTGTCAAGATTATTTTGGCAATCTGAGATCTTTTTATGGTTTCATACAAATTTTAGGATTATTTTTTTCCAGTTCTGTGAAAAATGCCGTTGGTATTCTGATGGGGATTGCATTGAATCTGTATATTGCCTTGAGTGGTATGATCAGTTTAATAATATTAATTCTTCCATGAGCTCATTAATCCATGAGCACGGTATATTTTTCCATTCATTTGTGTTGTCTTCAATTTCTTTCATCAGTGTCTTGCAGTTTTCCAATTCCAGGTATTTTATCTCCTTAAATTTATTCCTAGGTATTTATTCTTTTTGATGGAATTGCAAATGGCATTATTTCCTTAATGCCTCTTTCTGATAGTTTATTGTTGGTGTAGAAATGCAAGAGATTTCTTTAAAGTAAAATTTCCTGTAAAATAAAAACAGAGCATGTAAAGGAGCATTTAGTTTACTATACCATTCTTCATCTTTAATTTTTAAATTGTGAGACTTACGTCATCTGAGTACAGCCAGAATACATTCTAATATTTAATTGTTTAATTTCTCCTTAAACTGCGATTTAAACCCAAGTGATAATTCTTAAGCTGGGTTTCATTACTTTGGGAACAATGTTTGCTCATAGAACACATTAATGGTTTTTAAATGTGAGGTAATGAAAAAAGTGTTTTCACTTAAAGTTGCGGCAGAATTCTACCACAGGATACAATTAACTAGGACTTTTAAAAAAATAAACTTTTAGTTTTGAGTTAATTGTAGATTCATGTACAGTTGTAAGAAGTCATACATAGAGATCTTGTACTTCCCTTTGCCTTGCTTCCCCCACGTGCCATGATAATGTCTTAGAAAACTATAGTACAATATCACAACCAGGTGTGATAATCGGACGATTCACATGGGTACAGTGACATATAGAATGGTTAGCAGACATTTGATCCTATCTAAAATGTCCAAAATAAAACATTCAAAAGGTCCTTGAAATTTGGTCCTACCTGAAATGTCCATACCAAATGGTTATGGACAGGACAAAATGTCAAGAACTTTTTGGCTTGGACACATGTCTCCATGGACATTTTGGACAGGACCAAATATAACCAAATATCAGGTACCTTTTTATGTGGACCAAATGTCTTGGACATTTTGGACAGGACCAGCTGTCCTGCAAGGGTACAGAATGGTTCCATTAACATAAGGCTCCTTTAAGTTTTTATTTATAGTCCTACCCCCTCCCTCCAATATCTGACCTCTGGAAATCTGTTGTTTCTGTAATTTGTCATTCCAAGAAGGGAATCATACAGCGTGAAACCTTTCAGTGTAGTTTTCTTTCCTTAGCACAATTGCCTCATGATTTATCCAGGTTGTAGTGTGTGTATTTCGTGTCTTTTTATTTCTGAGTATTATTCCATGATGTGGACGTGCCACACTTTGTTTCTTCAATCATTGAAGGATATCTGGGCTGTTTGCAGGTTTTGCCTATTAGAGAAAGATAAGTAGGACTTTTGAAAAACAGAGGTATAGAGATACTTATGACTGTGTTTTATTACAGAGTATTTTTGGGGCTGGGCAGAGTAAGATTAAAAGCATAGAGTCATTTAGGACTAAGACATACATTAAAAACAATGCAGTCTAACTCAAAGTAGCTTGATTCCATAAATGTAGTTTGCAGTGTGTAATCTAATTTATTATTGGCCAGTGTCCATCAATGCAATTTATGCCCATATTTTCATTTCTGCTCTCAACCTAAATGATAACTCAATATACATTAGAAATATTTGCTTTTCTTAAACGTTGCTCACGCATTGCATTGTTTTTGTTCAACCTGGCAATGTGAAAGCACGTGGTTGTGTTGATTTTTTGCAACCAAGCCTAATAGTTAGATGTTTTAAAAGCATTACATACCCTTATGCACTTGGAGTCTCTGATGAAAGGGCTTAATTAAATAGACATTCCATTATGAATAGAAGTGCCAGCCCAGGCTAAATCCATGAAATGCACTGTTTATTGATGGATTCTAGGTAATCAGTCCAGGGACACTCAGGAACATGGTTACTATGGTAGGAAGTAGAAGGAGCCTGTCTGCTCCCCATCGGATCCTACAAAGGATCTGTGTGCATTTGCTCATGTGCCACCGTAACCTTGGCAGGGACAGAAAATCAGATGACTGGCGTCTTGTCTGCCCAGCAGATGATTCTTCTCATGGTCATTTGCTGATGTTGCTTTTAGTGTAATTCGCAGAATTTCTAGGCAGACATACCTTTGAATGGCCAGTAAAATGTAATGTGTTTAGGAAATTTTTCCTACAAGGTATAAGTTTTAAAAAATATGTCTGCTTTAACCACATAACAGTCTTTTGAAAATATTGTTAACTCCCTTTGGACCTTATTTAAAGTTGGAGAAATTGAACCATAGAAACCAGGTAGGTCTGGGAAAACTTCACAGACAAAAGACAATGAGTTGAGTCTTGCTTGCCCTAGAAAGTGGGGAATCTAAAGAAAATAGTTATAGAGGATAAAAATTGACAGTTTTGTTGAAGAGGGAAAAAAGTGAATGAGGTGATTGGGTTGAAAACTCCCTGAAGGCAAGAATTGTCTTTCATCTGTGCGCTCGTTACCTACTTAGAGCCCAGCTCCTGGAAAGAGTTCAGTAAATGTTTGCGTGATGCATAAATAAACAAAGGGATGAACAAACAGACTGAAATGATTTTTTATGTTGTTACTAAAAAAGCCTTTCTCAGACTATTCAGTATACCTTGCCCGGATTGTCTTGTTTGTGTTGAGTAGCTATGGCTGCATAGCAAACTACACCAAAACAGAGTGACTTATACTAACAGTGATTCTGGAGGCTCACTGGGTTCAAATGCTGGTTATCCAGGGTCTCTGTCTTGCAGTGGAAATGGAGTTTCTGCGGGCTCCACTTGGTTACAGAATATCAAGCCTGTCTCTCCCTCCCTATGGGTCTCAGGGATTCTCTTCTCCATGTGGCCTTTGCCACAGAGAAACTCTACTTCTAAAGAGGGAGCTGAGGTCTCCTGAGTACAAAGGTGAAAGCTACCAGGACTTTCAAAGGCTTTGTCCTGGAACTGTCACTGTGCTCCTTTTTTAGCTTCATTTCTTTAAACCATCATGGGGTCCAGCTCAGCCTTAAAGGAGTGAAATAAACTCCACCTCTTCATGGCTCTCTGCCTCTTCACGGGGCTTCATTGTGGTTCCCAACAATCTCTAGTACCAACTGGGTGTCCTACAGTCACATCAACTGATTCTACCTGGAGTTAGCACCGACCCTACAGGTTAAGGACTCTGTCCCATTCGATTCCCCCTGCAACTGCCACCCTCTCCAGGCACCAGCCACAACTGAGAGAGTCCCAAGCTGTCCACTCTGCCACCCAGCCCACTGTGAATTTGGGGTTCCCCCAACCCACTCCAGGTTTCATAACTCACTAGAACGATTCATAGAACTCAGCAAAGTACTATATTTAGGATTACAGTTGATTGTAAAGGATATAAATAAACAAGCTCACAAAGAGAGACATGGGGTGAGGGCCAGAGGATTACTGAGTGCAGGGACCTCTGTCCCCTCAGAGTAGGGTGTGCTGGCCTCCTCATACAGCATGTTCACCAGCCAGGAAGCTTCCCAGACCTCATTGTTGGGGAGTATTTATCAAGGCTTCATTGCCTAGACGTGATCGATGATGTCATCAGCGGTTGGTGGTTGAACTCAATCTCCAGCTCCCCCCTACTCCCTAGTAAGCAGGGGATAGAGCCAAAAGTTCTCACCTATAATCAGGTGTGGCCAAGCCCTTAGCTTGAAACTACCTAAGGGCCCACTTTGAGTCACCTTGATAACATAAACTAAGGTGTAATCCAAAGGAGTTCATGATCAAAGACATCCCCATCACCCAGGAAATTCTTGACACTCTGTGCAGAAAGAATTGGGACAAAGACAAACTATATATTTTTATTATACCACAGGGGTGATGACAAAGAGTTTGTGGCCACTTTCAGTCCACGACACGGTCCTCCACAAACTCAAGTTGGCCTGTTACCTGACACAAAATGGATGGCATTTTAAAACCCGCTGTTTTCCTCTCATTGCCTTGGAAAATGGCCCTACTGTGGATTTTCACCGTCACTAGAGCAGGCTCCCAGAAAGCTGGTGCTATGCCTCATGGGCACACATGTCAGATACATACAGGGATTTATCAGAACCAGCGTGTTGAATTGATAGATGTGGAGGAGAGGATGGTGATGGGAAATCCTTGTGACATGTCTCGGTGTTGGACCCTGGATAGTCATGGCTTCTTGGCAGTGTCCTCCTTGAGCACCCCAGCTCCCTTGTCTGCTAGGCTCTGCCTGGAGGAGATAGCGAATGATTCTGGTTTCCCTGAACTTGACTGTCTCCGTCATTTCCCTCCTCACCATTGTCTGAATCACCCAAGCCCAAATCCGGTGTCCTAGTTTTGACCTTGTTTGTTTTCTTCTGCTCACAGATTATTATTCTCTTGGACTGGATTTCTGGCCTTCCAACTCAGTCATCTTATTCTGGCCTCTCCAATATTTCTTTCTTTTTTAACCCGATCTTGCTAAAAAGCTATTTTTGGGTTTGACTGCAGCTTTGGAGCATCATTACCTTACCAGGTCTAGCTTGGAGGCTCCCCTGGGGGTTTCTTGCTGGAATCTTGTCTTTTGAGAATTTCCTTGTCTGTGTTAGCTATAAATGTATAATCATTGTTTTGTCCTGAGACGGACCTTATTATCTCCATTCAGATATTTAAAAATCCTTAAATATCTGCATCTCTCTGCAGCTAGAGTTTTACTTTTTTTTAAGGGACATTTTCTGATAAGCTGCCAGTGGTAACCTGTGACATGGCCCATTTACCTTTTGAGTTTAATAGTAATCTTGGTGAGAAAATTTTATCCCCTTCTGTCCCACTTTGTAACTGAAATCCTCAAGAAACATTTGTATCTCTCCCACATCCCAGAGCTAGCTTGGAGTATGGCCTCAGGCAACAACCAACTAACAGTGCCTTGAAGATAATTCTCTGGGGAGTTAATTAGGATAGACTGAATAATTTAAGAAGCAGTTTTGGTGAATCAAATAGAGATGAGAATTTCAATGTCAAGGGTTAAAGCATCCCCTCCATCATTTCAGGTCTTACCTCTATTTTCTTAATAAACATTAAAGAAATGTATCCCAGTTTTATACATTTGATACTAGTAATTAGTTTGGGTGCTCACTGTGGGCTCACTGTTGGGCTAGGCTCCATGAAAGTTTGAGTTGTGATTATAAAGAAAATTTTTAAAAAGTATATAGTAAGATTCTGGGCAATCTTTAAGACCCATCCTAGAAGCCACCACCTCTTAAAAGTCTGACTGGTATTCTGCAGAATTGGTCATTCCCTCATCCTTACTCCTTATAACTTTTTACACAGCCAGACTATAATTTTTCAGGCATCATCTTGTAATTGTTTGCAATTATTTGTTTACCAGCCTGTCTTACCCATCAGACCTGCTTCACTCAGTGGTGGAAACTGTCAGTATCATTCTTTTAGCCAGTTACCTTAATTAAGCACCTGAAATGTGTCAGGACTGAATTTGGTCCATGTTTAAAAGAAGGAAGGCAGGGCTCATTTTGGTTATTTCTCTATGTTTGTTTCATTTGTCAGTCATCTGGCAGCTGTATATCCACCTGACATGCTGTTTGTCTTATCCACAATTAAGAAATCTAAGTGTTTTGAAGAAATACTTGACTATGATTGTGGGTAAATGTTCTCTAAGCTTTGTTAACACATCTCCAGTCAAAGGTTTCAAAGCTAGACTTGCTACGTTTGTAGACTTGTCTCTGTCAGAAATATCCTGTACTGACGGCTTCTGATGAACATTTTGGGGCCAGAGACATGACTTTGTCGATCTCAGTTTCTTCAGCAGTGTTTTGCTCATTGAGCACATTCGGTGCTAAGTAGACATTTCTCCAAAGAAGACATACAGATGTCCAACAAACACACGAAAAGATGCTCAACATTGCGTATTATTAGAGAAAGTGAAAGTGAAGTCGCTCAGTCGTGTCTGACTCTTTGCGACCCCATGAACTGTAGCCCACCACACTTTTCTATCCATGGGATTTTCCAGGCAAGAGTACTGAAGTGGGTTGCCATTTCCTTCTCCAGAGGATCTTCCCGACCCAGGGATCGAACCCAGGTCTCCCACATTGTAAGCAAGACGTAGAGAAATACACATTAAAACTACAATTAGGTATCACCTCACACCAGCCAGAATGGCCATCATTAAAAAACCTACAAACCATAAATGCTGGAGAGGGTATGGAGAAAAGGGAACCTTATTGCACTGTTGGTGAGAATGTTAAGTTGATACATTCAGCATGGAGAAGAGTATGGAGATTCCTTGTTATTGTTCAGTCACTCATGTCTGACTCTTTGTGACCCCATGGACTGCAGCACACCAGGCTTCCCAGTCCATCACCAACTCCCAGAGCTTGCTCAAACTCATGTTTTATTGGGGTATAATTGACATGTACCTCTCTCTCTAGCACTGAATAGTTTAAGGTGTAGAGCATAATGATTAGACTTCACATACATCATGAATTACTATCACAATGAGTTTAGTAAATGTGCAGAACTGTACAGTTAAATATGGTTAAAATGTGTGTTTTATATTTTGTGACTTTTCAGTTCAGTTCAGTTCAGTCACTCATCATGTCTGAATCTTTGCGACCCCAGGGACTACAGGACGCCTGGCTTCCCTGTCCATCACCAACTCCTGGAGCTGACTCAAACTCATGTCCATCACGTCAGTGATGCCATCCAACCATCTCATCCTCTGTTGTCCCCTTCTCCTGCCTTCAATCTTTCCCAGTATCAGTCTTTTCTAATGAGTCAGCTCTTCACATCAGGTGGCGAAGATTCCTTAAAAAACTAAAATTAAAACCACCATTTGACCCAGCAGTCCCACTTCTGGGCATATACCCTGAGAAACCATAATTCAAAAAGACACATATACGCTAATGTTCATCTCCTTCCCAGAAGACTACACCTAGTTGTTCTAGGGTTGCCTGGCATGATATTTTAATACTTCAAAAATGTTGAGGCTTCAGAGTTAATCCTATGGAGGCTTTTCCATTTTCCCTGGTTCTATGGGAACAAACATAATCATTAATTAGATCTCTCGATATAGAAATTAAAGTGGGAATGTGCCATTTAATATGCTTCCCACGTGTTTTTAAAATAGCTTAATTTCTCATCTGTTTCTTGTATGTGTGCAGTGGTTGAGTTACAATCTTATCCTTTGAGTTTGCCAACCACTAGGGTAGGATCAATGTCTTGCTCTGGATGGCATTTAACACGGTTTCACAAAAACCTTGGCCTTAAGCATCTTTAAATGATAAACTTCACAGTGTCTTGGAGTCCTGAACTTCCTGATGTGTGGGTTGGGAGATTGCCTTGGCACAGTGCTAACTGGCTGCTACTGTGGGTTTCACCCAAAGACATGGGCCTCAATTGTTTTAGCCGGAAAACGTGAGGATGGACTTGAATCATCACCGAGCTCCCTTTCAGCTCTAAACTTCTCAGAGTCCTCCTTTCTATGGCCCTGTGTCCTCCACATTCTGGCCTTTCATATCTAATATTATGAATTTGTCCCCACTTTTAAAGCTATTTATAGGATGGAGAAACAGGTGAGGAATAGTTAACAAAATGGATTCTGAGAAGCCTAATTCTTTTTTTTCCTGCCAAACTTCTCTTTCCTCCTCTTCCTCCAGCACTTTGAGCCAGGGGCTGTAGGTGGTGGTTGGATGGGTGGGTGGCTGTGGGTGACTGTGGTGATACTGATAATTCAGAGAGGAGTAGGGAATACAGGATTGCAAGGGTTCATAACAGATGGGTATATGGTGTCACTTTAGGAGGGTTATTAAAATAGCATCTATTTTCCTGACTAGTAGAATGTCTTAAGTGTTTTGGCTTAAAACTACTGTGCAAATAGAAAAAGGAGGAGTCAAGGAAACATAACTAGAACATTTTTACATTATCTCCATTTTCTAATTGTTCCTGAGCAGTAGTGTGCATACCTACCCTATAGGGCTGTAGAAAGGATTTTCCAAAAGAACACATGTAAGGCCCGCAGTATTTAATTTAATTTTGACTGCAAGGAAATTGGTTGCACCATTTTTCTGGCAGTCGTTATATTTCCCTCCTCTAAATCCTGCTTTGCTGGAGCTCCTTTTGCACCTTACCCGAGAGACTTTGTCAGCCCATGTCAGGAATGCAGTGGGTTGGCGCAACCTGTCTCCTGAGGAATTATATCAGACTTGGGACGGATCCAGTTCATGCTCCCAGTATCCCCCAAAGGAGAATAGGAACTGCCCTCGTACCTCCAATGCAGAGTGAATATATGGCTTACGTTGGGTGTCCAAGAAAATATTTTTAACTAAGAGAACTGAGGTGTGAGGAAGTGAAACTTATCAAGCTTGTTTAGGAAAGCTGTATTTGAACTTTGTTTTTCCCTGTTTATTGGAATATGCGTGCGTGCATGCTAAGTCGCTTCAGTCATACCCAACTCTTTGCAACCCTATGGACTGCAACCCACCAGGCTCCTCTGTCCATGAGATTCTCCAGGCAAGAGTACTGGAGTGGGTTGCTGTGCCCTCCTCCTCCAGGGGATCTTCCTGACCCAGGGATGGAACCTGCATCTCTTATGAATCCTGCATTGGCAGGCGGCTTCTTTTTCACTAGTGCCGCCTGAGAAGCCCTCATTGGAATATGCCATCAAATTGTCACTTTGGTGGATTATCGTGCAAACGTTAAGTTACGTTGACCTGTTTTCTTCCCTTCCTTCCTTTTGTGTATCTGTTTTCCTTACATGCTAACTTAAGGACCTACTCTCCTGAAAGATGTTATCCTGTGTAGTTTCTATGTGAAATGGACAGAGGATGTCTTAGACTATGACTTCTCTCATTTTTACATTCCAGCTCCTTTGTCTTTCTAACCCCACCCTGCATTCCTTCCAGTGAAGGGCAGTCATTTGGATGGTACTAGCTCATGGCCCTTGGTGAGGGGCCTGCTGAAGCTCTAGAGGATCCCCCAATTCTTAAACACTACAAACTGAGGTGCAAACACTGGCTGTCAAGCCAGATTTCCTCACTGGTTTCATTCACATTTGTACTGAGGGCCTTACTTGTGTTCTTTTGTAAAATCCTTCCTACAGTCCTATATGGCAGGTATGAACACTATTGTAAAGCACCACTACAAGTAAAGGTTACAAGTAAAGAACAGGAGACACAACATAGAATCTTCAGATGCCAAGGGCCTGCTAGATACTCTCAATGAGAAGGTAACTTATGTCACCTGTTACTGAAAACCAGAATAGAAGCGTGAAACTGACCAAGACCTCTGCAGAGGTGGAGAAGGTTGATATCTGTCCAAGAGCATCATGAAAATGGACATCGCGAGTACACTAAGGAGGAGGGGTGGTGCCTTCATCACTCTCCCTGTGGTCCAATTACATTTGCATCCTTGCTGGTGGAAACACACTTCATTGTGGTGGGTCTTTGCCTGGGTTTTCTTCCTTGGAAGGACAACCCTTCTATCTCAGAAGTTCCATCTCCCTGTGTCCTGGTGGCTAGAGCAGAGGTCTGTTACCTGGGCTTGGCCCTGAGGAACGTGTTGTAGAGGTCCAGGGACACCTGAGAGAGGTTTTAAGGCAGCAGCGTTGCTGCGAGAAGCTGCCTGCAGGCCAGTGGGCCAGTGCCAGCTACCACACTGTAGACAGGTAGATCTTGGGGCAGCCAGCCTTAGTTTCTGCCTGGGTCTCCAACCCTTCTGTCAATTCAGTTCTTCAGTTCTTCCCACACATCCCTTTTCTGTTGAAGACAGCCGGATAGAACTTCTGTTGCTCACAACCAGTGACCCTGTGTAATTCAGTCTCAATATTGTGTGGTTTGCATAGTCGTGTGACATAAACAGCCTCTGCTCATGCAATTTAGCAATGTCTGTGGTCCATGTGCATCTCTATTAATTTAACTTTTATGTTGAAAACTAGTCCCTTGTGGGGAAGCAGGGTTATTTTGGTTTATGTTTAATAAATAGAAAACAGAGAAATACTATTGGCACTGAGCAGTAAAATATAAAGCAGTGAAGCTGCTGATAGGTAAAGTCTTAGCTAAGCTCCATAGATTTATTTGTTTATAGTTTCTTGCTATCCATTCAACAGTAAGAACTAGGGAAATCCATGAAAAAGAGAAAATAAAGCAACCAAGAGGATAAATGCTTAAATCTTTCATACTCATTATGAGAGTACTTCACATTTCTCAGGCAAATTTTTTTCCATCACTTGGTATTATCTGCATACACTTGCATATTTAAATAATAATCTAAACACCCCAAAAATTGGTCAGGCTTTTCTTCCCCATCTGATTCTCTGTTATTTCAATTCAGTGAGACTTGTTATGGAAACCATTTAAGAGTTGTAAATGCTACTAATTCATTCCAAAGTAAAGATGAGAAATTCTCTCACCAATTCCAGGTTAAAAGGTCCTGACATTTCTTGATGAAATTGGCCTTGAGTGATCATTTATTAGTAACTATCTCACTCCATACTAAGCTGCTCCCCCTGGAATGGCTTTATAACAAGGTAGAGAGAATCTTCATGGGCACCAGTGGCCATAACCAGCTTATTGAAAAGCAAATCAAATTCACATTTAGCTTGAGTGCTGGGTAGGATCTTTGGTAGGTGAAAAAGGAGCTAGAACCCTGATACTGTTTCAGCTATTAGGCATCAAGTCTTCAGAATTGAAAAGGGCTTAATAATCATTTTCATTAGTGGTTTCTCTCCAAAGCCCTGGGTGTGACATGACAGGCACCTTGTCTAAGAACACTGTGGTTAGTGGGCTGGCATTGCCACAGGATGCTAGTTGGTGATGAGCTGGTAAGAGCATCAGAGTGAGGGCAGTTTTACTCCATAGTCTGGTGAACCATGTTGTCTTCTCTATTTTTAGAGGCCTAGGTGGGATGGAGGAAAGCAGCTGATGAGTATTATTGTTATAATTTAAATGGGCAGAAATGATTTCTAAAAACATCATTACAAATGTTGACAGAAGTCCATTACAGAATTAAAATAGGACTTCCCTGATGGTTAAGATTCTGTGCCTCCAGAGCAAGGGGCAAGGATTCGATCCCCGGTCAAGGAACTAAGGGACCAAGTGCCACACAGCATGACCCAACATACATGTAATAATAATAACAGCAACAAAATGAAAGCAGGGCTTCTCAAAACAACCACCGACAGAAAAGCACCGCTGATGGCAGTCAACCTCTAGCCAGCGACCAAGATCACATTTGGCTTTGCCCCTTTCCAGAATGGCTGTTTGTACAGGCTTCTTGTCTTGACCTGAGAGTTTGCAGCTGGGCTTTTGAGAAGACTGGACTTTGACCCTGGGAAGAGATATGGCCCTCTTTGCAATGGGCTCCTGGCAGGCCTGTCTCCATCCTTCATTCATGAGCATCGGCTTCACCCCTGATGGCTTTTCTTTGAATTGAGAATGGTTATTGGACCATTTTAACTCCTGTGTAAAGTGTACAGTGGCCCTTGTCAAGACAGAAAACTATCAGAACATGCTTTCCTGATTACTGTTGTGTGCAGATGGGAAGCTTTATGAGAGCAAAGACTGTTCTTCTCTATTTACATCATAAGCCAGCATCCAGAGATGTGGGCATTTTCTGAGTTGGTACTGTTGATCAGAGCCTTCACCTGGAGTTTCTCAGGCCATTCTCCCACTCAGTAGTTGGGGACATTGACGCAGGGCGGGGGCAACATTTAGTGAAAGAGCCTGAACACAAGTCTTTAGTGCTGTATTCCTCATTTTGCTGATTCATCTGTGACACAGGAAGCCCAGTCATCATACATCCCATCACCCTGAGGACTGATTTGAGGAATATTACTCCCCCAGGGCTCTCTTTCTTCTCAGCCACAGTTCTGGAACCATTGCATCCATCCGCCTCTTCCAGTGCTGATGTCTCTCAATCCTCTCTGGCCAATGGTCAGTCACAGTACCCCGGTGGGTCCAATAGGGACAGCTCTGAGTTTCCACCACTCTTCGCAGGAGCTGATTTTCTAGGCACTATCTTAACCGAGGTCTCTAGAGCTGCAGAGAGCCAGAAAGCTCTGAGAAGTCTCATAGTTGTCATCCTGGCGGTTTTCCTAGACCTTGTCCTCCACTGGACAAGGAGGAAGAGACAGGCCATGTCCTTGACTCCAGGTGACTTCTCTTGTTCCCAAAGATCTTCCTCTTTGGTGTTCCCTGATGAAAAGCCCATCACTTCTCATTGGCTGTGTCCCCGCTTGGGTTCTTCCACATGTGTTAATCCTGAACACATCTTTGAATATTCCTGCATAGGACCTGGGACTCAGAGTAAACTTTAGAGCTAGAAGTAAATGTCAGGCACCCATGTTCCATAGGGTTCCTTATGGACTCAAATTACATTCCTAGACTACAGATTTTATATTTAAAAAAATTCCCAAAGGATCCAGGAGGACATTGGATCCTTAATAAATGCTTGTTAACAATGGAGAATCCATTAAATATATATCCAGGTATGTTTTTCCTCCCCTGATTGCCCTCTCTTGATCCTTACTATTAACTTTCCCACTCTGGGGAGTCACTCAGATAGCACTTTCTAAGAGAGAAGAATGGGTATATTTTGTAGTCATCAGATAGTTACTGTTATGGTGCTGAGTTTTTCAAAACCTGTTAATTGTACTCGCTTAAGGCTAAATTACATGTTCCTCTCTTCATACAGCGGTGATGATTTTATAAATGCTGGTTGGATAGTGCTGTAATTAGTGAGCACCAGCTTCTATTTTGGTGACAATTTATTCTTATACCACATCGAAGAGGTTTCTCTTTCCTGTGGTCACAAAGAAGTAAAAAAAAAAAAAAAAAAAAAAGCATCCTTTTTAATAAGGCATCCCAAGCAGTCTAAGTTCCTATGAATTATAAATGAAAACTTTCCAGTGATTAAAATAAGGATCCTGATGCACCCGTTCTCTGTGTCATTGTTTCTCAAGGCCTACATGCAGATCACTCAGGGAAGTCCTGTGGGTCTCTGAGATCACTTCCATCCATTTCATGCTTTTTTAAAAAATATATTTAATTGATTGATGATTGCTTATAGTATTTGTTTGATATCTATCATACATCAGCATGAATTAGGCATAAGTATACATATGCCCCTTCCCTCTGGAACTTCTCTCCCACCCTCTCCCACCCCTCTAGGTTGTTATAGAGCCCTAGTTATGGAATCTAGAAAGATGGTACTGATGAACCTATTCACAGGGCAGCAGTGAAGATGCAGACACAGAGAACAGACTTATGGATAAGAGCAGGGGAGGGAAAGGAGAAGCGGAGATGAATGGAGAGAGTAAAATGGAAACATATATTCTAGTATATGTAAAATAGGTAGCCAGTGGAAATTTGCTGTATGTTTCGTGAGTTTTTATGATGTGAATCAACAGGAATCGTGGGCAGTGGCATTTCAGCTACTTTGAGGAGAGGGGCTCACTCTTCCCAGGAGAGTCAGCAGCCAATTACTGACGGTCAGAGAGGGCCCCTGGGTCCAGCTCCTCAGTCTTAGGAGTCGTGGTTGCCTAATAGAATCTGGTCCCTGAATAATCAATTTACAACATGTCATTTTCAAGGATGATCCCATTCCTTATTTTTTTCCCCCACAGGTGAGGCTTCATTTAGTAGTGGCAGTGGCAGGTAAGGGCAGGTGCTGAGGCAGACGGTTTCAGGCATCAATAGCTGCAAGAGAGGCTCATACATTGAGAAATCTTGAAGACGGTCACTCTGAAGGGCTGAACACAGTATCAGATGGACACAAGTCAGTATTAATTCATGTCATTTCTAGGAATTCTTCTTTTCCTTCTCTCAGACTTAGAGCAAAGCTCTGACTGTCATCAGTGGTCATTGTGTAAAAGATTGGTAGCAGAAAAATAGCCCTCAGAGGTCATAGGAGGTGCCAGAGAGAAGGGGGAGGTCTGGGTGAAGAGGGAAAATTTCCTAGTTCTTCTTCCTTGCCCTCCATTTCCCTTTTTTTGATCAGTTTTTGATTAAATGACATTAATTTCTGTTGCAGAATTGTACATAAGAGATTATTGGCCTTTTGCTGTTCAAACTGGAAATGAAAAGTGATGAGGGTTGCAGGTCATTGGTTCTAAAATGGCCCATTTTGCCGATATGATTAACAGCTTTGGGGGAGCAATTAACATCAAGGTGAAAGCAGTGAAGCCTTCATCAAAAGGGAGTGAGCCAAGAGAGTATTCACTGAGCCTTCTGCAGACCTTTCTCTTGCCAGAATATGTATTTTTTAAGGTCCAATGTCTACCATTTTTGACTTCTTAATTCAAAGTTTTAATGTACTTCAAGTTCTTTTGATAGTTTGTTTAGATGATTAAATCTTTCTTAATGTATGTAACAGTAGTGCAGGAAGTTCAGTTCAGTTCAGTCGCTCAGTCGTGTCCGACTCTCTGCAACCCCATGAACTGCAGCACACCAGGCCTCCCTGTCCATCACCAACTCCTGAAGTTCCCCCAAACCCATTCCAATGAGTCGGTGATGCCATCCAACCATCTCATCCTCTGTCGTCCCCTTCTCCTCCTGCCCTCAATCTTTTCCAGCATCAGGGTCTTTTCAAATGAGTCAGCTCTTCACATCAAGTGGCCAAAGTATTGGAGTTTCAGCGTCAAAATCAGTCTTACCAATGAACACCCAGGACTGATCTCCTTTAGGGTGGACTGATTGGATGTCCTTGCAGTCCAAGGGACTCTCAAGAATCTTCTCCGACACCACAGTTCAAAAGCATCAGTTCTTTGACACTCAGCTTTCTTTATAGTACAACTTTCGCACCCATACATGACCACTGGAAAAACCATAGCCTTGATGAGATGGACCTTTGTTGGCAAAGTAATGTCTCTGCTTTTTAATATGCTGTCTAGGTTGGTCATAACTTTCCTTCCAAGGAGTAAGCATCTTTTAATTTCATGGCTGCAATCACCATCTGCAGTGATTTTGGAGCCCAGAAAAATAAAATCAGTCACTGTTTCCATTGTTTCCCCATCTATTTGCCTTGAAGTGATGGGACCGGATGCCATGATCTTAGTTTTCTGAATGTTGAGCTTTAAGCCAACTTTTTCATTCTCCGCTTTCACTTTCATCAAGAGACTTTTTAGTTCCTCTTCACTTTCTGCCATAAGGGTGGTGTCATCTGCATATCTGAGGTTATTGATGTTTCTCCCGGCAGTCTTGATTCCAGCTGTGCTTCCTCCAGCCCAGTGTTTCTCATGATGTACTTTGCATATAAGTAAAATAAGCAGGGTGGCAATATACGGCCTTGACGTACTCCTTTTCCTATTTGGAACCAGTCTGTTGTTCCATGTCCAGTTTTAACTGTTGCTTCCTGACCTGCATACAGGTTTCTCAAGAGGCAGGTCAGGTGGTCTGGTATTCCCATCTCTTTCAGAATTTTCCACAGTTTCTTGGGATCCACCCAGTCAAAGACTTTAAATATGGTGCTTAATAAAACCTTTATCAATAATATTTATTGTCTCCAGATTAGGACCAAGGTAACATCAAATTAGCAAGCTGCACATCAATCACAGACCTTTCAGGGATGTGAAGTAAAGAAGACCAAAGAAGTGGAAGAAACAAATGGATTCATCTTTGGAGAGTTTCAAAACTATCAGTGAGACATGGACAAAACTGGGAAAATTATTTCTGAATCTACAGCCAATGATGTCCCATGATCAGACCATTTGGCTATCATGTGTTTAGATAGCCTTTATGTTTCTTTGCATATTTACTCTAAAAAACTTTTATCCTAAAAATTAGAGAAGAACTGCAATCACAATAAATTTGTCTCATTTGCATGGATTCATGACACCAGTTTCTTTCCATTTCTTTCCATATAGTGTGGTTTACAGTACTGCCCACTTAACAAAATAAGAGTCTGTAAGGGACAAAATAAGAGTCTGTAAACGAGATCAGTCCTGGGCGTTCATTGGAAGGACTGATGCTGAGGCTGAAACTCCAATACTTTGGCCACCTCATGCGAAGAGTTGACTCACTGGAGAAGACCCTGATGCTGGGAGAGATTGGCGGCAGGAGGAAAAGGGGACGACAGAGGATGAGATGGCTGGATGGCATCACTGACTCGATGGACATGAGTTTGGGTAAACTCTGGGAGTTGGTGATGGACAGGGAGGCCTGACGTGCTGCAATTCATGGGGTCACCAAGAGTCGGACATGACTGAGCAACTGAACTGAACTGAAGGGACAAAATACTAAAGCTATCGGGCCCTTAAGGAAAAGTGTGCAAGTTACATCTTCTATTTTTAAACCCCTTTCCCCCTTGTCATAATCCCTTGGAGTGTTTCCTTTTAAGAATTCATGGGTCAACAGCTGGAAGATGGTTGTATTTTTGAACTTTGAGGTTCAACTGTTTCTCTTCTAAGCTTTATATGCTGGAGGAACTTTTGGAGTAATTCAAAATAACCTCTCCACTCATTGATAATTTATTGAAAATCTATTTGGAGCAAGGTTTTGAGGTAGATTTAAAGATAGAGGACAAATGGTTCATTCACTCAGCATGTAGATGTTGTTCACATATTATGTGGTTAAGAACTAGGAACAGAGTAGAGAGCAAAAGAAGCCACCTTTTCTGCCCTCTTGAATTTGAGTCTAGTAGACGAGGCACCTAGAAAATCAAAAAACCACACAGATCAAAACTAGTGTAGCATGCAATATGAGATATAAATGGAGGAATCTCATGCCTGGGGCAGAGGGCTTCCTTGAAGAAGGGATATTTAAAAGAAGACCAAAAGCTGAAGAGAGATTAACTCAGGGAGGAGTGGGGTGCAGAATTGTATTGCGGGTAGAAGCAGGAGCTGGTGCTGACGTTCTGTGGTGAGAACACCAGGTCATTTGAAGAGGGTCCTGGCCATGGTGCTGGAGTCCAGAGAACAAGGGAGAACTCAGGGTGAGATGAATTTGGAGTAGAGGTGGAGGCCAGACCATGTAGGCCCTTATAACCACTTTAAGGACTGGGGGTTTGATTCTAAGAGCAGTGGGAAGTCACTGAAGGGTTTTAAGCAGGGACGGTAAAGGGAACCCATTTGTGGTTTGCAGAAACTGCTCTAATGCCATTGAAATGGAGAGATAGCAAGCTCAGTTAGAGCACTGTTGCACCCAGGTGAGGGATGACAGTATCTCAAGTGGACGTTGTAGAGAAGGGACCCATGAATGTTTTTTGGACACATGGAAGAGTCAGAAGCAACGGAACTTGGTACTGATTGACTGTGGTTGGAGGGAGGGTTGTAAACTTGACCCTTATGTTTCTAGCTTGCTTATAGGGCAAATGGTGGTCCCAGTCACTGAGACAGAAAACTGGGATAAAATAAGGTTTGGGGGAAAGCTGAATTTTACTTTGGACATGTTGAATTTGACCTGTTATAATGTGTTATAAAGTAGACTTCTGTTATGTAATCTGAAAAAAGTAGATTTTAGAAAGATTGAGATGGCTAGAGGTAGAGTGCTCCAGTTATTTAACATTGTGTAACAAACACCTAACAGTTAATGGTTTACAACAACATTTATTTTGCTCATGAGTCTGGAACACTGGTAGGAATTTTGGAGTTCCAGATAGCTCGTCTCTGCTCCACTGGCCTTCAGGTTACCCCGGCTGACACCAGGTGGAGCAGAGACGACCTATCTGTAACTCCAAAATTCCTACCAGTGTTCCAGACTCATGAGCAAAATAGGAGAAGGCAATGGCACCCCACTCTAGTACTCTTGCCTGGAAAATCCCATGGACGGAGGAGCCTGGTGGGCTGCAGTCCATGGGGTCGCTAAGAGTCGGACACGACTGAGCGACTTCACTTTCACTTTTCACTTTCATGCACTGGAGAAGGAAATGGCAACCCACTCCAGTGTTCTTGCCTGGAGAATCCCAGGGACGGGGGAGCCTGGTGGGCTGCCATTTCTGGGGTCGCACAGAGTCGGACACGACTGAAGCGACTTAGCAGCATCAGCAGCAGCATGGTGGTGGATACTTGCTGTTGGCTGGTAGATGGAATTAGTTCAGGATCTGGAGATGAAATCATCCTGAGTTTAGGGTGGACCTAAGTCCAGTGACTCCTTTGTGAAAAGGAGAAAGGACCCAGGGACAGAGGGAAGAAGGGCATGCACACATGCAGAGGCAGAAATGGGGGTTATGCATCTACAAACTGAAGGTTGCCAGGAGCCACCAGAAGGTAGGAGAGGCCAGGAAGGACGCTCCTCTAGAGCCTTCAGAGGGAACATAACCTCGTCAACACCCAATTTCAGACTTCCTGTTGCCTAGAATTGACAGAATAAATTTCTGGGTTTTTTTTCTTTTTTTAAGTCAGTATGTGATGATTTGTTATGGCAACTCTAAGAACCTAATATCAGGATTTGGAGCCAAGCATAGAAAACATTGATGTTAGTTTGCCAAATGCCAAACAATTTTGAATCTGCTCATAACTGGGTATCATTTTATCACACTTAGCTTCAGGAAATCAAAGAGTCGAGCATATTTCTAAATGTGCTGCCTACGTATGGTAGCCTGGAAGTGGGGATACGAAGTGTCAGCCATGGGCTCGACCAAAGCACCCTTGTAGACTTCCGCTCGGGCCTGTAACTGCCCTGGTAGATGGTCAGCACGAAGGGAAATGGTCCCAGGAAGACTCCCAGGTGGAAGCTGATGCCCTGAGGTCCAGTCAGGGCAGGACTCATGCTTGTGTACAAGGAGGCAACCTGGCTCTTTGTCTCTATTACGGTAAATAGAGAAGAAAGCAGGCCTTCCTATGGCAACAAGGGATTGTTAATGAAGTAAAGGAAACAGAAGAAACGTCCCAGTGGAGAAGGAAGTGTGTCAAAAACAGACTGTGCACATAATTACTTTCTCAGACCTTCCTGACATTATCAGCAGGAGTGGTGTTTTGATGAGAAAACTTAATTAAAACTTAATTTTTTTTTAAGTGGAAAATATTCAGCATGGTTACAGGAGGATTGAAATCAGGACATTGTGTAATTTTAATCGCCTTCAAGAGATGTGCTTCAGGCAGGTGAGTGTGAGGAGAAAGCAGCCAGAGGGACAGAGGTGAGTGGCCCTGTCACACCTCCAGCATTGGCAGGTGGTGGAGGCCGTGCGCCAGGGTGGCGCTTTCCCTACTCTTCTGAGTGACTGGAATCAAACTCAGGTTCCATTGTTGGCACATCCACCCAGAGCAGGGGCAGTCTCGGGTCTATTCGGGAGTGTACTGGCAAGACCCCATTTGGATAATACGTTGTAGGAAGAATGTTGATTTTTAAAAAAAATTTAAATTCATTTATTTGGCTGCACGTGGGATCTTCATTATGTCATCATGGACTTCAGTAGTCGTGGCACACGAGCTTAGTCGCCCCAAGGCATGTGGGATCTTCCCAGACCAGGGATCAAACCCATGTCCCCTGCATTGGGAGGCAGATTCTTAACCACTGAACCACCAGAGAAGTCCCAGAAAGTTGATTTTTAAATTATAAGGTTTGTTCTCCCCAAAAAGGGAGACTGAAAGTTGAGGAGTTTAATGTTCCACATGAGGCAACAGGTTTTAAATGCTGATCTCTGAATCAGTTCTGTCAGAATCGCCTGGTTCCAGTTCACTAAATCTGCTTGAGAACCTATGTGTCTCTGTTTTTAAAATAGACCTTCCCAGGGGATTCTGGGAGTCAGGTGTGGGAACCGCAGGTTTGTAATGAGAGGAGCGTGAACTTCGAAAGAAGTAAATGTGGACCATGCCCTTTACTTCTCGTGGAGATTCAAGCTGATTGCTCAGCTTCCTCCATCAAATGGGACTAACAAACTTACCTCATGGCATTTTGTGATAATCAAAGATCACACCAGTAAGTGACTGAGACACAGCAAGTGATCTCAAGATGATAAAACTGAATGAGAAGAATTGGATCAGGCTCCTTGCTAAATTTGGGGAGATAAGGCGGCTTTCTTCAAATAGTTAGAGGACAGCTGTGTGGAAAGGGTAGGCAACTCATACCTTGTGCCCTTTAGAGGTCATACTCAGGTCCAGCAGGTGGAAGTCAGAAGGAGATAAATTTCAATGCAATATAAAGTGGAACTTTCTAGCGAATGGTTCAAGGATGACCCAGGCTTACTTCAGAGAGCAGTACCTTCCTAATCCCTGGAGCAATTATGTTTGTTTGTTGTTTAGTTGCTAAGATGTGTCCAACTCTTTTGGGTCCCCATGGACTGTAGCCCCCCAGGCTCCTCTGTTCATGAGACTCCCCAGGCAAGAATACTAGAATGGGTTGCCATTTCCTTCTCCAGGGATCTTCCCAGTCCAGGAGCTGAACCTGGGTCTCAGGCTTTGGTAGGCAGATTCTTTACCACTGAGTCCACCAGGGAAGCCCCAGAGCAGTTATTGCAGCTAGCTGCCATCTTGGAACTGTTGCTAGGTAACCACCTGGATCAGTTCTTGGTGGGATCTCTGATTTCGTGAGGAGCAATGGCCAGCATTCCATTGTTTTATAAACTAATAACACTTGCTTGAAGGAAGTTTTAGTAGAAATCATGCACAAATAAGATACACACATGTAGAGATGCTCTTTCAAGTGTTCTCTCGCTGAAACATTATTGTCACCCTAACACCGGGTCTTTCAGAAAGGGGGCATATTTAGGTTTCTCCAGTGACTAGGATTGCAGCCATGAAATTAAAAGATGCTTACTCCTTGGAAGGAAAGTTATGACCAACCTAGACAGCATATTCAAAAGCAGAGACATTACTTTGTCAACAAAGGTCCATCTAGTCAAGGCTATGGTTTTTCCAGTGGTCATGTATAGATGTGAGAGTTGTACTATAAAGAAAGCTGAGCGCCGAAGAATTAATGCTTTTGAACTGTGGTGTTGGTTCATGGGGTCACAAAGAGTCAGACATGACTGAGTAACTGAACTGAATGACTAGGAACTCTAGTGGCGTTTTTATAAGTTTTTTTAAAAAAGATTTCTTTTGACATGGACCATTTTAAACGTCTCTATTGAATTTGTTACAACATTGCTTCTGTTCCATGTTTTGTTTTTTTGGCTGTGAGGCATGTGGGAAATTAGTTTCCCATCCAGGGGTCAAACCTGTACCCCCTGCATTGGAAGTCTTAACTGTTGGACCACCAGGAAAGTCCCTTTGCTAGCATTTTAGGGGTAGGTGTTAGAGCTATAAATGAGCTGAAAAGATTAAGACAGTCCCCAACAGTAAGACATTCAGTTCAGTTCAGTTCAGTTCAGTCACTCAGTCGTGTCTGACTCTGCAACCCATGAATTGCAGCACGCCAGGCCTCCCTGTCCATCACCAACTCCCGGAGTTCACTCAAACTCACGTCCATCGAGTCAGTGATGCCATCCAGCCATCTCATCCTCTGTTGTCCCCTTCTCCTCCTGCCCCCAATCCCTCCCAGCATCAGTCTTTTCCATTTAGTCAGCTCTTCGCATGAGGTGGCCAGAGTACTGGAGTTTCAGCTTTAGCATCATTCCTTGCAAAGAAATCCCAGGGTTGATCTCCTTCAGAATGGACTGGTTGGATCTCCTTGCAATCCAAGGGACTCTCAATCCCATCCCAAATATCAACATGGTCTATGGGAAAATGACACCTTATTGAAATCCAGTTGATCCCCCTGAACCAGCCCCTGAGGGTTGTTTTTGGAGCAGAGGGCTTCCCTGGTGGCTCAGACAATAAAGAATGCATCTGCAGTGCAGGAGACCCAGATTTGATCCCTGGGTTGGGAAGATCCCTGGGAAAAGGGAATGCTACCCACTCTAGTGTTCTTGCCTGGAGGCTTCTACCTACAGAGGAGCCTGGTGGGCTACAGTTCCTGGGGTCGCAAAGAGTCAGACATGACTGAGTGACTAACACTTTCACTTTGGAAGCCTCTGATGTAGAATGGGCTGAGTTCCAGGGCCTTCCTTCCTGGCATTCCCTGAGGCCACAAGTTTAAACCCTAGTGACATAAAGAAGGAGACCTGGGCCTGGCCTAAAGCAGAATGTAAAAAGAATAATGGGATGTGAAGATGGCTTATCTCCTTTTCACTGGGGCCTTATTCACGTGTATGCTGACTCACTTTTGAGAAGCAGACTTAACCGTTTTCCCAGTCTATCCCTCTTGTTATCAACAAGACATTGGGGGATCCATTTGATGGGGATGAGGGGAGTAGTTTGTGTTCATGGAGTTTGATCTCCCTGCATGGTACTGTGTGGGGAATCTGATCTCTGACTTTGGCCTTGGCATCACAGACTCCAGCCAACTGACATGAGAGCCATTCGTAATCAATTTCATCCCGACTAACTGAAGTTTCTGAATCTTTCCTTTCTAAATAGCTGTTCCTTCTGCCTGCCTTATTTTATTTACTTATTTATTTTTGCAAATGCCTGTCACCAACTGTTACGTTGTTTGCTGTGATGGCTATTTTCCCAGTAAGTGGTAGGACCTCGTATCCCTTCTCCGTTGGTGTTCCCTGATGAAGCTGGTTGTCGCAGGGGCACCTTGAGGAGTTACAAGGGCATGACCATGTTACCGAGCAACATAGTGAGAAAAACACTTCTCAGGGGTGCTCCACAAGCCTAGGAGAGGTGCCACAGCCGTTGGCAGTGGGAACTAACAAAAGCCCTAAGTGAATTTGACCTTCCCTAGGACGGTGATCAGAGGCAGGTAAACATCTCCACGCGGCACGGTTCCCTCTGCAGCCTTCATTGTTGGCTTTCTGGGAAGCCAGGAAGCAAGGCAGAGAAACAAATTACTTCCTTTGGAGCGCAAGGGCTCTTCTCACCCACGCAGTCTTCCCGGCTGTCACGTGGAGTCACGCCCCCGGCTTTCTGGAACCAGAGTGATTGTCTCTGGTCAGCTCACATCTTGCAGCGATGCCAGATCCAACCTGTGACACTGTCTGAACAGCAGGGCCTTCTGTTCCTCCTGGCTTCACTCTGCAGAGCAGAGCAGGGGCCCAGGCAGACCACAGCTCATTCATTTTCTTCCTAGCATTCTCTAGAGCCCTCAGGGCCTGACACCTGAAATCAAAGACTTGCCAGCACTAAAGAGGATCTTAAAGGTCAACTCGTTCAACCTCCCGCCCAGGATATGATCTTCCAGAACTGACCACCCACATGGCACATTAGTGATACTGTATGTGCTTCCTCAATGCAATTGTGTCTTTTCAGGAGAAGTGACTTGTCCCCAGGGTGTCATCAGACCCAGTGTAATGAGCTGGGCTGTGATGGAGGTTGACTCTAGTCTCCAACCTTAATTATGAGTGGTTTGGATCCTGTAAGTTTATGATGGGTTTCCTGATTACCAATTATGATGCGCTACATGCCATTTCTTGAATATGACATGAGGCTCTGACCCACTTTCAATAGCACAGCAGCAAATGCCCAGCAATTGACAATTTCCTCTTCTACGATCAGCTGTCCGGACCATCCCATCTTCTGCAATGGCTGGGGACCAATTTTCTTCATTCCCTGGCTTTGGTGTTATATTCTGATGCTTGTCATTATCTACCTGGGTGCAGCCGTGTGCCATGCTGAGACCTCAGCTCTGTATCAGTGAGGAAATGAGGTTCCACTGGGGAAATGGCCTAGAGCCATTGTTCTCAGACTTGACTGCAGAGTAGCCTCACCTGGGGACCGTTACAGAAATGCTGATGCTTGGGTTTCACTCCTGGAAATTCTCATATGATTGTCTGGGTTGCAGCCTGGGTTTCAGGACTTTTATTATCTCCGTGGATAATTCCAGTGTGCAGGCAGGCTTGTGAACCTGTGATTGGAGGGACTGGCCATCAAGGAGAGCAGTGCATGGTGGTGAATCGGGGGGGCTTAAAAATGGACTGGTGATGGTGAGAGCTTTTTCACCCTGGAGGTCTAATTAGGTGGTAGCGGGGATGGCAGGGAGAAGGTTTGCTCATTAGATTGGGTATACAGTGGACAGGGACAGGATGTGGCTGCTAAGGATTAGAGTGATGCGAGGATGGGGCAGATTGACAGTTTGCTAGTAAATAAGATGGGATCTGCAGTTCCTGCAGGAAAAGGTCAGATAAGGAGCTTGGACACTGAGAGGTGGTGTGGGCTGTGTCCCAAACTGTGCTCAGAGGACAAGACCGCAGCTTGCTTGTCGTGCTCACATTGGGCTGGCTGCTCTGACAGACAGTGAGGCTGCCTCCCAGAGTCTGCCTTCTGGCTGGGTGATGGGGCTCTTCATTTATCTCCAGGCTCAAAGCTGAGCCACTAGGACAACAAAAACTGGAGTTCTTATGTCATCCAAGACAGAAACAGAGAAAAATCGACTTGAACCAAGGGAGTTCAGGATAAAAAGTTGCTCTTAGTCTGTTGTAATGATCAGGGTAGTTATTAGGACTTGCAGGAAAGGTGATGTTCTTGGTTGTCTTCTTGTGAAAGTAATTTCCCCTCCCAAACCAGGCTGGTAAAACTTCAGCTCTCATGTAGGACGTGTTGAATTAGGTAATATCTCTAAAGCTGTTTCCGGATTCCTTAGAAGAAAGATCATTTGAACACATGTCTAGACAGGAAAGAAAATGCAATTTTCCCAAGTACTGCACCGTATCAATCTTCACCTGTAAATGGACTTCTGGCAACTCGAAGCCAAGGATTTAGTATGAGAAGGCTGGATATTTGTCTGAATAGAAACTGGGATGTAGCTCAGGATTTGAAAGCATTAGAAGTCTGAGAATCTTTTGTTTACCAGGTGTGTATGTTACCCGCTTGAAACTAGGGAAGGTCTCTTGTGTAGAAAATCTTGCTCCTTGTCCCTTGGCAGCACGGGTGGTCTGTGAGGGCGTAGAATTTCCTCCCTGTTCTGGGAGATGACTGCCCAAGTTTCCTTCACCACACTGCTGTGACTGGGCCACTGCAGAAAGATGTTGCCTGTTCTATAGTTTAAAAGTGACAAGGGATTTTTCAGGACCCCTTGGGAAGAATTTGGGCTTTTCCCTCAAGACAGTGGGGGAGCTACTGGAGGTATTTGGCCAGGTGGGCAACATGCTGAAAGAAATATTTTAGGAATATGTACTTGGCAGTCATGTGTAGGTGGGGATAATAATACTTAAATGTTGGCTTGTTGTGAAGAGAAAATGAAATATGACTGAATGTGAAGATGCAGGACGACTGTTCTTTTATCCATTCTATTGCTTCCTCTGAGGTCTGGTGCCCCCCAAGGACACAGTAATCTCTTGACCAGTGTATTAGCTTGCTAGGGCTGCCACAACAAAGTCCCACAGATTGGGTGGCTTAAATGACAGAAATTGATTTTCTCATACTTCTGGGGGCTGGTTGTCTGACATCAAGGTCTTGGCACAGTTCTTCCTTCTGTAGGCCGTGAGAGAAGGATTTGTTCCAGATCGCTCCTCTTGGCTTGTTAATGGCCGTCTTCTCATTGTCTTCCCTCTGTGTGTGTGTCTCTGTCCAAATTTCCTCTTCTTGTAAGGACTCTAGTCCTATTGCATTCGAGTTCATCCTAATGACCTCATTTATATTGACTTACCCCTAGAAAGACCTTACCTTTCAATATGGTCACATTGTGGGGAACTGGCTTTAGCACTTTAACGTACGAACTAGGGGAGGAACCACCATTCAACCCATGACACCGAGTCTTTTTGGAGACTTTCTTTATCAGGACCTTGCTGCTGCTGCTGCTAAGTCGCTTCAGTTGTGTCCGACTCTGTGCGACCCCATAGATGGCAGCCCACCAGGCTCCCCAGTCCCTGGGATTCTCCAGGCAAGAACACGAGTGGGTTGCCATTTCCTTCTCCAATGCATGAAAGTGAAAAGTGAAAGTGAAGTCACTCAGTCATGTCCAACTTTTTGCAGCCCCATGAACTGCAGCCTACCAGGCTCCTCCGTCCGTGGGATTTTCCAGGCAAGAGTACTGGAGTCAGGTGCCATTGCCTTCTCTGTTTCAGGACCTTACACTTAGGTAATTACTTAGGTAATTAATTACAGGCTATCTTAAGAGGCATTTCAAGACCCAGGTGCCCTCTCCTCCACCCACCATATGCCCTAAATTATGTTCATCATCTCTTGGTTCCTGTTATTCCTGTTAATTTCTCAGTTAAATAAAGCAGTGATTTAGGATAATTTCTGTAAGCATGCACTCCTTTTATATAAGAGGAGTGAAAATAGCAGCCAGTGAACTACTAGGTGAATTTTTTGACCAAATGGCAAACAAGTACTAATATGTGAGAGCTAGTTCGGGAAGCTATGATGTGATGCACAGTAGAGCACATTTGGCATAACCCATGGAATGTTGTGGAAGACTGAAGGCTCTGGAGCCAGGCTGCTGGGATCTGAATCCCAGCTCTGCCCTGTTGTGCCTCTGTGACCTTAGGTGTATTAATCTCTCTGATTTTTATTTTATCTGAACAATGGGCACAATAATAGCACCTGCCTGGTTGATTAGATGATAAATAAGCTATATTTATCATCTAATATGATAAATATCATCACATATACATAAAGTGCCATGTCCAAAGTCAACTTTCAATAAATATCTGCTATTGTTGTTATAATTTTATATGAATTACAAAGCACAACCCTTCTTGGCTATTTGTTGATAAAGGCAATCTTTGAATGAGATGGTTTCCTATATCAGATACGTGGAATCCAGTTGCCTCAAATTTCCCCATCCTATGTCGGTTCTGCCAGGTGACCTGCCTGTGTGGGTTTTATGATGTTTTCAGTCCTCAGCATACAGCCTGTGATATATTTTCTAGGACCCCCGATTATAAACTCAGTGCATTAGAGCAGAAAAAAGTCCCTCCCTGTTCTCCAAAGTGTGGTTCTCACCAGGGTACTTATTGCATCCTCAAGCATGCAGTGCTTGCTTGAGGACAACAAAAATAAATGGGGAGAAATCAGCATTCTCCTAGTAATGAGGCAAGGTTGAAAGATGACATCATTAAAATGATGACGTATCACCAACTTGGAACTTTGCATATGTCTGCGAAGATGGCCAATCTTGCTAATTTCAAATTTTAAAATTCAATTTAAAACACTTGGTAAAATTATTTTTTTATCTTATGAAATAAGTTTGGTTCTTTATGCATATGTCTTTTACCCATTAAATTATGAACCAACTCATGGGTAAGCACTAAGACTTTGTATCAGAGCTCAATGATGTCTGGAAAATAGTAGGTGTTAATAAATGACAAATGTTCAGTTGAATCAAAAGCTTCGTCTGTACCACCCCTCTGCGTCACTAGGAATGCCTATATTATGCCTCAGAGCACACTGAATTCAAGTACAAGAATAGAAGTGATTTTAACAAACCCAGTGTGCTTTAATAAAGGCAGAATTATAGCTATTTCTTTTCCCTTTGATTATCAAAGCAACCTATGAAATTGGAAGTGCATAAATATATGAGAGTCATCAAATGCCATAAGAGAGAACTGCTGTTTTACAAATGATTCCTGTTGTTTCATTGTGTGTGGCAAGGATGGACGAAGGTGGTGTTGGGTAGAGAAAGACTTGTCAATGAATTATTGACCTTGCCTACTGTTACAATTGATTTGTGTTCCACCAAATCATATGCTGAAGTTCTAACCCCCAGTACCTCAGCATGTGACTGTATTTGGAGGGCCCTGAAAGAGGTGATTAAGTTAGGACAAGCCCTAATCCAATCTAACTGGTGTCCTTATAAGAGGAAAGGTCATTTGAGGACTCAGTGAGAAGACAGCCATAGCCAAGGAGAGAGGAGTGAGTGAGTGAAAGTCACTCAGTCATGTCCGACTGTTTGCAACCCCATGGACTATAGGAATTCTCCAGGCCAGAATACTGGAGTGGGTAGCCATTCCTTTCTCCAGGGGATCTTCCCAACCCAGGGACTGAATCTAGGTCTCCCACATTGCCGGCGGATTCTTTACCAGCTGAGCCACCAGGAAGGCCCAAGAGTACTGGAGTGGGTAGCCTATCCCTTCTCCAGTGGCTCATCCTGACCCAGGAATTCAACTGGGGTCTCCTGCATTGCACTGCAGGTGGATTTTTTTACCAGCTGAGCTACCAGGGAAGCCCAAGGAGAGAGGAGACACCTCCAAAGAAACCCAACCTGCTGACACCTTGATCTCAGTTTGCAGTCACCCAAACTGAAAAATCTGTTTCCATTGTTTAAGCCACTCCGTCTGTGGTATTTTGTAATGGTGGCCCTAGAGAACAAATATGAACCACCTACTTTGCAGCCTTTGCAGGATCCAAGGATGAGAACATATAAAGTAGAAGGGGAGGTGATGGTAATAGATGTAGACCCTTACTTATTAATGGAAGTTTTGTAAGTATCACAGTGGGCAATGAAAGAGTCCATGTGAATTTTGCTTGTTTCTTTCCATTCTGACCCCAAGCCGTCTTGAAGGAGGCCAAATGGGATCTTCTACCCAGGTGCCATGGACTGGGGGCTCAAGAAAGACACTGTGATGAAGTCAGTACTGAAATATTCTGTTTCCATGAGGTTTCTGCCTGTCATTCTGGGTCCTCTGCCTCCAGCCTTAGCAAAACTACAGGAGTGCTGTGCAGTGATGTCTTCCACCTAGAACTGTGTTTGTGGTCAGCTTTGAATTAAACTATTGGACCATATCTACCAACTAGAGTGCCGGGTAATGAATGAGGAAAATGAAGTGTGAGTTATTTTTTTCCACTGTACGATGGGGCTTCTGTTTTGTTTTCCTCTTGTTCTTCAGTTCTGTGGTAAACCCATGGGAAGTAAGAGGTTCTATCCAGGGTATTTGACTTCAAATCCTTTCATCTCTTTTGTTCTCTCTTTCATCTATTCCACTGAGTTTGTATAATATACTCAAGGGCAATATTAACAGCAGAGCAGAATTCTGCTATGAAATTTGAGTGACATGAATTCTTTATCAAAATTTCAAGAATCAAAACTTTGACTACAGTCTAGCCCATAACTGGCCCTTGTATGCACTTGACGTTGTAAACAGACATGAAATGCCGAATGAGTGCAGTAGAAAGGGGAAAATGTTGTGGGGAAGAAGAAGTGATTGCTCTTCTGTTACTCATTGGAACATTCTGTTACTCATTGGAAGGAAGGACTGGATTTATTTCAACTTGCTATTTAGGTAAATATCATTGATGGACTTCCTGGAGTGTGAAAGGGGTAGATGCTGTTCTGCCTCCATTCCCTGCAGTGTTGCCTGGAAGGATGCTGCAGAATAGACATAAGGCTGAATTACTCTGCAAAATGAAGTCGAAGAATTTAATGAGTTCTGGGGAGTGGAGAGAAGAGAGATGACTTATGATGAGAATGTGGGTCTGGGTGACATGATGTCTGGAGCAGCGGACAGAAAGCTCAGCCAGGAGGTGGTCCCTCAGGCAGGGGACAGGACAGCAAGGAACAGTAATGCCTAATATTATTAATATAATACTGAGCTTTGCTATTCTGTAACCTCTGTTCACTATACTCCCCCCACAAAAGCCTAGTGTACTTACCAGGGATTTGTTTCTTGGTAAGTAAAAACTCCAGTGGATTTTTATGCTAGAGTTCGTTTGGGGTGGCAAAAGAGAATGATGACAAGAGGTGAAATGCAAGTGAAATTTAATGGGACCCACAAATCAAAGTCAAGAGATGGCAGAGACTATAAACCCACCAGGAATCCACAGAGTTTCAAAGAGGGCACTGGACCCCTGCAAGTATGTGAGACTGGTGAGGGTTTTGTTTGAGCCATTAAAAATAAATGCTTGAATAGTAATGACCAGAAAGCTGGAGATCTTGGGGGAAACCCAGGCGAGAGATTTGGGTTTAAACAAAACTGCAACTGTAGAAACTTTGCGATCCCTCCCGTGAAGCTAGGGGAAGAGATTGTTTCTGCTAAAGTACTATTTGAGACATGGGCGATTACTCTTTTCCGGGGGAGAAACAGGAGGAAGGAACTTCCCTGGTGGCTCAGACAGTAAGGAATCTGCCTGCAGTGCGAAAGACCCAAGTTTGGTCCCTGGGTCAGGAAGATCCCCTGGGTGAGGAAATGGCTACCCACTCCAGTATTCTTGCCTGGGCAGTCCCACTGGTAGGCTCCTCTGTCCATGGGATCACAAAGAGACAGACACAGCTGAACAACTACCATTACTACCACTAGCAGAAGGAAGAGGTGCAAAGCAGAAGGTAAATAAAATGAAAATATTCCATGTGTTAGTAATTGGTCACCTAAGAAGGTTTTAGGAGAGAAAAGAAAAAAAGACCTGTTCTAACCAGCAAGCTGATTGATCACACCTGCCCTTCTCTATGCCTCTTGGCCTGCCTTTTCATTTGGAGCATTTTGTATTATTTTATGCAAAGAGATTTGAGAGGGAAGGTGTTATCTGTCTCTGGGCACAGAGTTTTAGAACGGTACTTCTCTGGGGTCATAAAAAGAAAACTAAGTCTTTGATTTGCAGGTGGTTATTTTGCTCCTTGTATTAAGTGAAACAGATGGAATATTTCATCCTGCGTCTCTCTGGATGTTCCCTGCAGCCTCAGGTGTGAGCAGCTCCCCCCGAAGGGAGGGTACAGAAAAGGAGAGAGGAAGGAGAGAACGGGACCTGGAATTCATTGCTGGAGACCTTCTCTGTGTCAGGCACCTGGAGTGATCAGCTGCTCAAATCTGCAACACAACCATTGCACAGAGGAATGATATTGCATTTTATAGATGAGGAGACCAAACCTCAGTTCAGTTTGACTCTGCAAGTAGCTCACAGTTACCAAGTGGCATGGTGCAGTTATGGCATTGAAACCCAGGGCTCTTTGATCAGAAGTGGGGCATTTCATGACTTAACCCTCCCTCCATTCTTTCTTCATCCCTTTTCCTCCTTTCCTTCCTCCCTTCCACCTTCCTTCTTTCCTCCTTTCGATGTCTTGAGACAAATAGTGATACCTCTTAAGCAGTAGAGGTACGTTTTGAATAAGTAATGACTTCAATTTGTAACCATCTTTTATTCCAGAATTTTAACAAAGGCAGCATGTTGGAAGTTATTTTCCAACAGCCCTGATGAGGTGGTGTATGGCTGTGACTATTATTTATTTTCTACTGGTAAAGACAACGTGTGTGTGTGTGTGTGTGTCAGTCACTCAGTTGTGCCCGACTCTCTGTGACTCCATGGACTGCAACCTGCCAGGCACCTCTGTCCATGGGATTCTCCAGGCAAGGACACTGGAGTGGGTTGCCATTTCCTTCTCCAAAAGACAACGTAAATACAAGGTATACTTGCATATGTCTAAAGAGGACAGGCCTGGAGGAGGCCGTGGCAGCCCACTCCAGTATTCTTATCTGGAGAACCCCATGGACAGAGGAGCCTGGTGGGCTACAGTCCTCAGGGTCACAAAGAGTGAGACACGACTAAAGCAACTTAGCACATAGCAAAGAGCACAGGGTGTGAGCAGCCAGCTAGGGCTGGGGTGGAACCAGGAAGGTAAGATCTCCTAGGTACATGAGTTCTGTTAAGGGGCACCTACTTCGGTGATAGTGGTGTTTGACTCTTTGCAACCCCATGGACTGTAACCCACCAGGCTCCTGTGTCCATGGGATTCTCCAGGCAAGAACAGTGGAGTGGGTTGCCATGCCCTTCTCTAGGGGATCTTCCTGACCCAGAGACTGAATCCGGGTCTCCTGCATTGCAGGCAGACTCTTTCCCATCTGAGCCACCAGGGAAACCCAATTCATACTTTGTGAGTTCTGACAAGGAGCCAGGAACATGCTAGGGAGAAGCCAGGGCACTCGCCTTGCATTGCCCACTGAGCCAAGAACATGAGTCAGGCTCAGGTGAGGAAGAATCACATTACACGTATGTGCTCGACCTGGAGATGTGAGGACGGCGTTTGAAGGACATCGACTTAATGGGTAGATTCGCTCGTGGAGAAAAGAGTGTGAGGAGGAGGGAAGCAGTTCGGAGGTTGCCTCACCGCGGGGACTCATGTAGTTTTTTTCAGTCTGGCCTCACCTGTGGTGAGCAGGATGGTCTCCTAGCACCTCAGCTGCAAGTGGTTCTGCTTTACAGCCAGTAGCCTTCCGGGCACTCATGATTTAAGAGTGTTGCTGGGTATCCTTTGGGCCCTGCTTTCATTTGTTGTGGTCTCGTGGTTTGTTCTGGCACAGTGTCCTGCATGGGTTTTTCCAGCTTTCTTAGTGCATGGGCATCTTTCCACCCAGGCAGCATGTTTACAAATGCCAGCCCTTCGTTTTCTGAAAATACCACTGAAAAGAACAACCGCACCGGGCTGAGCCATGTGTTGGAGGCCAGGCTGCCAGCAACCACCGGCATGGGCTCTTCCTGGTGGCCGGTCTGCTTGGAACCACTCCTCATTTTGCCTCAGTCTCTGGGACTCTACAACCCCGAAATGGGCCTGTCGACTGTTGACGTGCTGTTATGTTGGAAGATAAAACCCTTTCTGGCAGTTTTTGCTATGCTTAGTGTAATAAGGCCCTGATGTAAATTTGTCAAACAGTCTATAAAACCGCTTTGTATAAACTCCATATATAATAGTGAATGTATCCAAACTCTTTAGAGAGCATATTTGAAGGGATCCGGGTTAATCAACAGTAACTAATCTGAATGTTTTAAGATTTGTGTTTTCTCTGCAAGTCCCTTCAAACCACTCCTCCATCTAGCCTCTGTTTTGAAAGATAGTCAGACCCCACCATATCTCACTGGTTTTTAACTGATGGTCAGATGACTTCCTCCCGTTATCTTCCTGCTGTGAAAATCTCCACTTCTGTTGTCGTTTGCTCTGTCTATTACAGTATTTCTTACTTTCAGAGACATGTAGGTGAGTGGAATTCAAGGGCTTCCAGTTATTTGTCATACTTGTAAGCTCTTTTCTCTGTGTATGTATTTTCTCAATGTTACTCCTGCATACAGATTAGTAAATGTATACGGAAGAGAGAAAGCAGGGAGTTAAGCCTTTTCACACACTCAGGGGTTGACCAATTCGGGGATTGTCTGAGTGGGGAAGATTTCACTATAAGGTGGCACTAACCAGGAAAGGGCGTTATGGCAGCCTGTCTGTGACAGACTTCAGAAATAGACCAAACATGGCAGGAGGCTTGAGAAATCTAAGGAAGCATAGAAGCCGTTCTTAAGGTTTGAGGTCAAAAATGATTGGTAGCTATGAGTCCATCTCACAATTTGAAAATGCTATCAGGGAAAAAAATGCACTGTTCTATAGACCTGTAAATTTTATTTTTGTTTTTATTTCCATTATTCTGGGAGATGGATTGAGAGAGATGTTGCTGTGGTTTATGTCAGAGAGTGTTCTGCTTATGTTTTCCCCTAGGAGTTTTAGTATCTGTTCTCACATTTAGATCTTTCATCTGTTTTGAGCGTACTTTTCTGTATGGAGTTAAAGAATGATCTCATTTCATTTTTTTACATGTGGCTGTCCAGTTTTCCCAGCACCATTTGTCGAAGGGACTTAGACCTGTGAATCTCAGCCAGTATCACACAGATGGTGGGCGCAGCAGCCATCCCCCAGACCCCCAACATTCTGTTTTCTTCTTTGTCATGGGTTCTCAATTTATTGTGATGTTTTTTCCTACCTAATTTTTGGTGGCAATATTAGAGGACTGGTAGTTGGGCTGATTTAATCTTCTTCATTCATTTGTTTATCAAATCATTTTGTGTGGGTTTTTGCCAGGTGGTATTTCAAATATTGGGCACAGCTCTAGATCCAGTAATTTAACTTCTTTCAATTCCTTACCAGCCCCCTGGCACATTTCAAATGAATAAGTCATTTTTGAAGGGAGAATTCGTTTTAAAGGGAGAATGTTTGTAGTTTCTACTACTTGTTCTTTGAGGGGAAGTTTGGAGGTGCAAGGAGGGGTTAAAAGCACTGTCTGATAAAGCAAGAGGTGAATCCTAGCATCTCCTCCGCAGCTCAGCTTGAGTTTCTTAATACCGCACACCCAGTCCCCACCCCACCAGAGTTCCTACCTGTGAGACGACAAGGCTAGACCCTTGAGGGCCGCTTTCTTGCAAAGTTAGTGCATCAGACCTAGTGGACTCATGTTTTATTGCCTTAACAATCTGATTGATCCTGGTTAGAAACACAGGATTAATGTTCTAAAAATCCGAGTATTTTCTTGGACACACTATGTTTCTTGTAACAAAATGGTCTCAAATCTATTGTACATTTAAGCTAGATTTTTTTAATTTATGAAAATGAAACATGAACACAGCAACAAAGCTAAAATAATACAAAAAGTTACACAAGCACAGTGTACTCTTCCTTTTCTCCCTCTGAATCTTGGTCTGTTTCTCTCAAGGTACTACCTCTTGAGATTTTCTTATTCTAAACATTTTCTATACATGCACACCCTTGCATGTGTATATATTAATATGTATGTATACATGCATTTTTGTACATTTCAACCAGAACATATTTGCTAACTTTGTTAGCTATGTATTTATAACAAAGCACCACAAGCACAGATGCAGATCACACACACTTGTGATCTGACAGTATCTGTCGGTCAGGAATCTGGGCATGTCTTAACTGAGTCCTCTGCTTCAGGAGGGTCTCATGAGGCCCTCATCAAAGCATTGTCCAGGACCAAGGTCATGTCTAAAAGCTTGCCTGGGGATGAGCCACATTTAAACTCATTTACATAGTTGTTAGCAGGATGTAGCTCCCTTTGGACTGTTGGACTGAAGTCCCTCAAGTCCTAGCTGGCTGTGGGCCAGAGACCACCCTGATTCTTCACCAAATGGTCCTCCCCATCATGGCAACTTGGCTCATCAAAGGCAGCAAGGAAGGGAGTCTGCTAGCACGACAGGAGTTACAGTTTGATGTAGTGCAGTCACAGAAGTGACAGCCCATCACCTTTGTCATATTCTGTTGGTTAGCAGCAAGTCATAGAGCCTGTCTACACTTGGGGAGGGCATTACATGAGCATATGAATACCAAGAGGTGGGATTATTGAGGGCCATCCTAGACTCTGTCTTCTATGCTATCTGAACACTGAACGGTAATTTTGTATTAATTATATCTGTCCTTCTACATAAGGGTACTCTGCAGAGGAGAATTCACTGACTGTCAGATGATTCCTCTAATTTCCTCTATTCATCTTTCCCCTCCATCCAAACTAACAAAACTTTAGAGCATATCAGCAGTAGAACAGAACCCTTATTCCAGAAATTTCATTAATAGTCAATAGAAATAAGGACCATTTGCTTATTGTGGGTAAACTAAACATCATCACAAGAAAGAGTGGGTTCAGTTCGGTCCAGTTCAGTCATGTCCAACACTTTGCAACCCCATGAATTGCAGCACGCCAGGCCTCCCTGTCCATCACCAACTCCTGGAGTTCACTCAGACTCACGTCCATCAAGTCGGTGATGCCATCCAGCCATCTCATCCTCTGTCGTCCCCTTTTCCTCCTGCCCCCAGTCCCCCCCAGCATCAGAATCTTTTCCAATGAGTCAACTCTTCGCATGAGGTGGCCAAAGTACTGGAGTTTCAGCTTTAGCATCAGTCCTTCCAAAGAACACCCAGGACTGATCTCCTTTAGAATGGACTGGCTGAATCTCCTTGCAGTCCAAGGGACTCTCAGGAGTCTTCTCCAACGCCACAGTTCAAAAGCATCAATCCTTCGGCGCTCAGCTTTCTTCACAGTCCAACTCTCACATCCATACGTGACCACAAGAAAAACCATAGCCTTGACTAGACGGACCTTTGTTGGCAAAGTAGTGTCTCTGCTTTTCAATATGCTATCTAGGTTGGTCATAACTTTTTTTTCCAAGGAGTAAGCATCTTTTAATTTCATGGCTGCAGTCACCATCTGCAGTGGGTTAGAATATGCAAGATACAGTTCAGTTCAATTCAGTTGCTCAGTCGTGTCCGACTCTTTGCGACCCCATGAATCACAAAATACAGTAGCTAATGTTACATAGTTAGGGGTGATGGTTAGAATAATGAACAGCCTATATAGCAGGAATTCCCAGGTGGCACTAATGGTAAAGAATCCACTTGCCAATGCAGGAGATGTAAGAGATGTGGGTTTGATCCCTGGGTTGGGAAAATCACCTGGAATAGGAAGTGGCACCCCCTATAGTATCCTTGCCTGGAAAATTCCATAGACAGGAGCCTGGCAGGCTACAGTCCATGGAGTTGCAAAGAGTCAGACATGACTGAGCACAACACGTACAGCAGGGATATTGATCAGTGGCTCTGGCCTCTGGAGCAGCTGCCTGGAAGATCCTGGCTGTGCCTAGTGTTAACCCATCAGTTGCTGGATAGTAGGGAGATTTTTAGGGGGGATTCTAGGGAAGGGGTCTGAGTGGCAGTAATAGAGGACTCTGAGAGAGCCCAGGACAGTTACTGTTAAAGACGTAATTTAATAACTTAATAATCAGTATAGCAAAACCAGCACATAGAGCTTGAATATCACTTCTCTTGTTAATAGCCAACCCTTATTGAGGTCTTTAACCATATATAATATTGGTGATGTATAGAAAGGGAATGCAGCCAGTTTTGCTTGTGCCAGTATCTAAGCCCTGTTAGAGGGTCTAGCAGTGATGTGATCTACAGTTTTCTGTATACAAAGAGCCAGTAGTAGATGGGACAGTTTCTTCATTCAGCAGATGGCAGGGTTGGGGAGAGCCAGCTCCAACCTGAATCCTTCTCCCCTTCTTTTTGCACCCCTGCCCTCCTTCACTGTGCAGTGCCCAGCACACATGCATGGCACCCAGGATACATGTTGAAGCTCCACCCATACCCTCTTCAAACAGCTATTCTGTGGTTCCCCTCAGACCTCAGATAATAAGGTCTGGAGAGGGGGCCCTGGGAGTGGACCACGGATCCTATGAGGGATTCCAGGGCCTGTGACCCAGAGCCTGGTCTGAGGCTTGCTGCCAGACCCAGTCCCCAACATGTGACCATGGGGTGCTGGCTGACACGTGCTATACATGGAAACACACACTGGACTGATCATGAAAAGTGAAGAATGTAAAATATCTCTTTAATATCACTATATTGGTTACATGTTGAAATGATATTTTGCATATATTGGGATAAATATATTATTAATTAATAATTATAAATTATATCAAGTATTATTTAATAATTTTGCCCATTTCTTTTTTAATATACTAAGTAGCTTTTAAAAATATATTTATTTTTATTTGTTTGGTTGCATTAGGTCTTAGTTGCGGCATGCGGGATCTTCATTGCGTCATGCAGATCTTTTCTTGTGGCCCATGGATCCTCTTAGTTGCAGCATAAGGGCTCCAGAGGGCATGGGCTTCAGTAGTTTTTGCTGCACTGGCTTAGTTGCTCCACTGCATGTGGGATGTTAGTTCCCTGACCAGGGATCAAACCCACCTCCCCCACATGGCAGGGTGGATTCTTAACCACTGGACCACCGGGGAAGTCACTTCCTGTTTCTTTTTTATTTTCTAGTGTGGCTACTTACAATTTAAAAATTGTGTATGTAGCTCGCATTGTGGCTCCCTTAACATTTCTCTCGGGCAGTGCTGATCTACAAGGAGGACATAGAAGTCTACTAGGACTCAAGCTCTTTGGAACCTTGGGTTCCTTGTCCTGAATGGAGAAAGGGCCAGAGTAGAGATCTGTAGAGCGTGGGGCCCTGTGCAGGGGCCCCTCTTGCCCAAAGATGGTTTGGTCTTAAGATCATGTTCATAGTTAATTTGCTTCTCTACCCTCTCACGGCTAAATGATCTCCAGATCTTGCTCTGCTTTTCTCACAGGAGATTTTACTGTGAGATTTCACAGTAAATTTCTCACAGGAGATTTCACAGGCAGCAAATAGGCTTCCCATCCCCCACTGCTACATCACAGTTACTTTTGAATCAGTAGCACCAGCACAGGATGTAAAATTGGTATACATTAACCATTATCTCTTGAGAAGCTGTTATTCTTTGCATAAAGTGGAATCAATCACGATGCAGAATTTTTGTAGGTTCTGAGCCTCTTCCCTCCCTCTCTGTTTAGTTTGAAGAACACATTAATCTTTCTGAATTGATTCTTCTGGTAGGGTGATGACATAAGGGTCAGGAATACCTTTTTGGGATTCACGGGGTGAACATTCTGCTGTATGTTTTAACATCATACAATATATATAGTAGGACTTCCCAAAGTGTCTGCCTACAATGTGGGAGACCTGGGTTCGATCCCTGGGTCAGGAAGCTCACCTGGAGAAGGAAATGACAACCCACTCCAGTATTCTTGCCTAGAAAATCCCATGGACAGAGGAGCCTGGTAGCTAGTCACAGTCCATGGGGTTGCAAAGAGTTAGACATGACTGAGCGACTTCACTTTCACTTTCAATACATATATTTTCTAAGAAGAAAATCTACTTATCAAATCTCTAGAGAAGAAAACTTTAGACAGTCCCTTATGACTTGCTTAAGAAATTCACGGATATGGTAAATTGCTTTATGACAGCTTTAAGAATTTACAGTGAATGTTTTAGATTTGAGACTTTAGTGTTTCAGCAGAAATAACGATTTATTTAGGGGGCTTGTGCCTTTTTCTCCTGAACAACTCTGATTTGAGCTTGCAAATAGAAAGGATGAATGATTTAGATGTTTGAAATCTCTTTAGTTTATTGCTGCTTTTCTTACTGTGGCAGATAGTGGCTAACTGTTAATAACACTGTTTTTCCTCCTGAACACAGAGCTGATTTACATTACCCAAGCTCCCTTGCAGTTAGGTATGGCCATGTGACTGAGACTGGCCAATGAGGTGTTGATAGAAGGAATAAATTCCTGCCTGCACTATCATTTACTCTCTCTTTTTCTTCCTTTGTTTGCAGACACAGAGTATCCAGGTGAGAGATTGAGAATGTGCATTTTAATAAGGTCCCCAGGTGATACCTATGCACAGTCACGTTTGAAAAACACTGTCCTAGGAGATGACAGAGCCACCAGCTGGAAGGAACATGGGTTCCTGCCTTGTGGCTTAGAGGAGGGCCACCCAGGAGAGTTGCCCCTGGGAAGAGCCATCTTAGATTGGTATATGTACTAGAAACCACCCTTTATTAGTATTAAGTCACTGAGATTTGAGGGTTGTTTGTATTTGCAGAACTCTGTGCACCTCTAATATATCCCCTTCTTACAAATAGCCTACCAGAATGATCTTATTACACCTCATTATCCAAATTATTTAATATAAAAGATCAAGATAGACCTTAAAAAGTGACATGAGCGAAACCCTTGTGGAGAATTTTTAGAAATCACCAAAGTTACAAGACACTGGAAATTTGCATTTTTCCTATATATATATATATATATATTTTTTTTTTTTTTAATTTTCCTCTCTATCCCTTCTTTCCATCTTTTTTTTTTTTCCAAATGCCTCCTTCACTTCCCAGTAGCACCAAAGTTAATGGGTTAAGATTGCCTTTGCTTCCATGAATGGGTGAGGAAGCCACTCTTCTGCAAAATCCCCATGGAAGCTGAAAGATACGAAAATGCAGGTGTAAGAATATAAATTTTCATTTCTCTTAATTACATTGTCTTATTTTCCCTTGATTATCTTTAATTTCTTTAGGCCAACATTGATTTATTTAACTTAATTGTAGAACTTAAAATGATAAAATATATCTTTCTTTAAAGGTACAATTATTTATATATTCATCTATTTATTCATTCATTCCTAGTACAGAGAATAGTCAATCAAGAATAATCTCCTCTGCCTATGACAGGTAGACAAAGGCTCCCAGAGATCGGTCTCTAAAATGTTCATTAGAGATTTACTATTTTTTTTCCCTATAGATCTGGAGATGCAAAATATCCATGAGATGGATGAGTTTATTGGATGTATATGTGAATAGCTGTCATTGGATTATGCAGAGTCAGTCTTTTAAAGCTTCATCAGAATTTTTTATATTTATACATTTTAAGAAATCCAGGCAATTTTTGCTTATTGGCTTACATTATTCCTAGAACTAAATTATTAAAATGCCAGCATGTCTAAGCCTCATTATTTTTCTTAGACACATATATGTATGCACATACATGTGTATGAATACACACACACACACATTTCCATGCCTACCCATACACATGTGCTGAAGAAAAAGGAAGCTGAAAGAATTTGTGCATACACATGGACAGCCATGCATTTGCACACATGCATGAACACACAAACTCCTTCAGCTTCTTTATTTTCAGCCAATTATTGTAGAGAGGGATGACTGCTGTTGTAAAAATTCAAGCAGAAAAATGTAATATACAGGAACCACTAGCCTAGTGGTAGAGAAAAGAAGATTCTTTGAGGCTTTCTGTAGTTGATCTACACTAATAATAGATCGTGTTTCCCAACACCGGGGGATGAGGGGTGCATCATGGTGTTAGGGAGATTAGGCACCATTGTGATAGAGGTTTTTATCCCATTTGAACTTTCCTTCACCTCTTACTAAAATATCTTGGGGGTGATATATGGAGATATATGGAGATTTTGTTTTTATGGGTGAGATGTCTCTTTCAGAAACAAGAGGAGAAGGAAACTTGTATCCTCTTTTTTATGATAAGGCTTCATAGCCTAATAGTGCATCTTGGCTTCATTGTTTTTATGTTTAGCGGCAGAGAAAGGGAAATTGTAAATAGTACCCACATAACATGAGTTCATGTAACCTGAGTTTTTATCAAAAATTGAATAATTAACAGTGCTATATGGGTATTTCTCATTTAATCCTTAAACAACCAGCTTATGAGGTGTGGACTATCTTTGTACCATTTTTCCGAGGAGGAAACTGAGGCACAGAGAAGTTAAATACTGCCCAGCATCTCTTGGGATTCTAATTCAGGTCATCTGGCTCCAGGAGCCAGGGTCTTGCTCATGTTCCACTGCTGTGGAGTTGAAGAGCTTACCCATGCCTCATGGCCATTCTCTCATTCTTTGTGCTTTGATTCTGGGTCTGGGTAACTCACTTAAATGTGGAAGTTCTACAAAGATTCAGACTGCTCAGGGATAAAAAAAAAAAATGACTCATTGGCAGGGTGGAGCTTTCAATGAAGTCAATTTCATTCCCTTCCTAATGGGCTATGCGAGTTTGCAAAAAATCAAGAACTGTGATGATTTAAAATGGGTCTGAACTCTTTTAGATTTCCATAGAACCTCACTCAGCAGTCCTTTTGCGATGATATCATAGTTCTCTGTAAGCTAGTAATGCTTCCAGGGGAGGAAGCCAACATATTTTACAAATGTTATCTTATCCTTACAACACCCTTGAGGCTTAGTGAATGGTATTTAGTTACCGTTTGGGGGACTATAAAAATTAGGTTGTGGTTTTTAAAGTTTGTTTTTGTATCATGGATAACTCACACACTTATATGCATATGCTCTCTATATAATATTCTAGGGACTTCTCTGATGGTCCACTGGTTAAGACTTCACTTCAGTGCAGGGGGTGTGGGTTTGATCCCTGGTCAGGGAGCTAAGATCATACATGCTTCAGGGCCAAAAAAATCAAAACATAAAGCAGAAGCAATATCGTAACAAACTCAACAAAGACTTTAAAAATGATCCACATCAAAAAAACTTACCAAATTCTGTATCATGTGTTATATATATACATACATGTACATATATGCAAATACTTCATGAAACACTCTTAGTATATGTGATACACCTTGGCGCATTGCATTCTGTTCCATTCTATTCCCCTGAGAAGAATGCCGCTTGTGACCTACAAAGCTGATTTTATGAGCTACAAATGGGAGGCAACCTACAGTTTGAAAACCGTGGCACTGAGGGGACTCCCCAGCATTTATGGACATAACTCAGGAGGTGCCCTGGTGCCTCCCTTCTGGTATTTTACTGCTCTCACCCACTGTAACTTGAAAACATCAACTTTTTAAGTACCTGAAAAGGTAGCAGTGTGGCATTAGCTCTCACGCTGTGCTGTAGAATCTCTTTCAGATGCTTGGTGAATATTTTTTGAGTGCCACCTGTGTGCCAGGCACTGGCATTACAGCAGTGACTCACTGAGTCACAGCGATGGAGAACTTGACCGCCTAGTGGGCAGAGCCAAAGAGGGAGCAAACTCATTAGTTAGGTGACGGTGCCTGCTTCTCCAGAAACATAAAGTAGGCTGAGCTATAATGACATTTCAGCAGAGGGCTGCTTCCCCACTCTCACCTTACCTGAGGCCTTTCTTGCTCTCAAGCAGCAGTTTTCAACCAGGGGTGATCCTGGCCTCCTAGCGCTACCAAGTCCAAGCTCTCTCTGCTTGCCACTAGATAGGCCAGTAAATACGAGACAAAGTGTTGGGATGAGAAAGGACTTTATTCCAGAGCTGGCTGACTGAGAAGATGGCAGGCTAGTGCCTCAAAAGAACCATCTTGTCAGGGCCTGGTTGCCAGGTTCTTTTATGGATCAGAGATGAGGGAGAGGTGAGGAAACAGTGAAGTGAAGTGAAAGTCACTCAGTCAGGTCCGACTCTGCAACCCCTGGAGTGGGTAGCCGTTCCCTTCGCCTGGGGAGCTTCCCAGCCCAGGGATCAAACCCGAGTCTCTCGCATCGCAGGCAGATTCTTTACCATCTGAGCCACCAGGGAGGCCCAGGATATAAAGTACAAAGAGTGTTCAGTCTTTGCAGATGTCCCCTAGAATGGCAAGCCTCAGGCAGGGGTATGTATGTTTCACTTCTTTGCAGTCCTTCACAGGTGGGCGGCTCAGGGTACTCCCTGAGGCAGGCCATTATGTACGCCTACAGGAACAAAAGCTGCAAAAGGAAGGTTAAAGTCGCAGAAGCAGATCCAGCATAAAATCGAAATTACCCTTCCTGGTTACACTAAAGGACATTTAGCAATACTTATTGTCACAACTGAGGGAAGTGGGTACTACTGGTATCTAGTGGGTAGTTCCGGGCATGTGGCTAACATTCTACAATGTACAGAGCAGTCCCCCACAACAAAGAATTTTCGAGCTCAGAATGTCAGTAGTGCAGAAAGTATTCAAGAGACATGCTCAGGGGTCCGGGAGACTTCCTGAAATGAGCATGAAAGGGCAAAACTTCTTTTCCTCTGGGATCCCGTTTTCCGGCCCAGGCAAACCTATGCCATAGCCTGTGTCGGTGACAGAATTGTTTTCTCTTGAGTCCCAGTGTTTTGGCATCACCTTTAGACTTGCCAAGGAGCCTCTCAAATGAAAAGCATGTCCAAGGAGAGAAACATGTGACATGGCATGTTTTTCCATTCTTCTCTATCACCTCATGCCTTGAACCAGTGATGGGCATTTCAACAGGGGCTGGTCATCTGGGCTTTGGGTCTTGCATGAATTTTGTTTAAAAATACTCAGATTTAAAAAGAATCTGAGAGTCTTGGAATCAAAACCTATGGACAACCTCTTACCTACTCCTCTCGATATTCTAGTTCAATAGAAGCATCTTTGTTAGAGATGTGGCTCTAAAAGAAAAGGCAAAACTCATCTCTTCTTCAACAGCACTTTATCAGTTCAGTCGCTCAGTCGTGTCCCACTCTTTGCAACCCCATGGACTGCAGCACGCCAGGCTTCCCTGTTCATCACCAACTCCCAGAGCTTGCTCAAACTCACGTCCATTGAGTTGGTGATGCTATCCAACCATCTCATCCTCTGTCATCCCCTTCTCCTCCTGTCTTCAGTCTTTCCCAGCATCAGGGTCTTTTCCAATGAGTCAGTTCTTCTCATCACGTGGCCAGAGTATTGGAGTTTCAGCTTTAGCATCAGTCCTTCCAATGAGTATTCAGGATTGATTTCCTTTAGGATTGACTGGTTTGATTTCCTTGCAGTACAGGGGAATCTCAAGAGTCTTCTCCAGCATCGCAGTTCAAAAGTGTCAATTTTTCAGCGCTTAGCTTTACACCTTTATACAGCAAAAATGGCAACCCACTCCAGTATTCTTGCCTGGAGAATCCCAGGGACGGGGGAGCCTGGTGGGCTGCCGTCTAAGGGGTCACACAGAGTTGGACACGACTGAGCGACTTAGCAGCAGCAGCAGCAGCAACAGCACTTTCTACCTCTCCCTTTTATACCCTCAGCTGCTGGAATTTCCCACGCACAATGATTTGAGAAGATACTCAGGCTACCTGGAAGAAAAAACATGCTTTTACCGTCCTAGGGCCCCAGTCTCTTAGGCTGTGTGTAGAGTACACCGGCAGGCCCCTTACTGCACCGAGTGTGCACTGGAGACAGTCAGCACGGTGGCTCCTCCCTTCTGTTGTGCCTTAGTTCCAGGTGCTCCCAATGGACAGAAGACCATGCAGGACTGTTAAGCAGCCTGGTACAGAACCAGATGTTCTGGTCTCCCATCATTCTTGGGAACAAGCTCTATGCCTCCCAGCCATAAGGCATGGAAGCTCAAGGATGGTTTCAGGCGTAAATTTGAGACGAGGGTCTCAGGGGAAAACAACAACAACAAATAAACCCTCAGAATATCCCATAGAATCTAACTCTTGGGGAAAGACCTGTCTCCATCTCATTATCTAGAAAGCCTGGAGTGGACCTGGTCAGGATGTAGGGACAGAAGCTAAGGCTTCTGTCCTAGCCCTCACCCCTCCTGCAGCCCAGGAGCCTCTCTACCACCCGAAGATTGGGAGCAACTTGTCACCTGGACACAACTTAGGTGACCACTCGCTCATTAGAGCTGATCCACCAGGTGATGGCATGGCTGAGTCAGAGGGGCACAGTGACATCCCAAGATGGCAGTTTTGTTGAAGGCCTTTACAGAGACCCTTGTGCATTAACTGGACCCTATTGCATTTACTCACTGGATAAAAAATGAAAAGGAATATAGGAAATCCCATGCTGCCCAGGAAGGAAAGGAGACAGAAGGGCTCCCAGGCAGGTCTTTTGTCTGGGGAATAGAGCGAGGGGTTGATCTACCCTGCCTGGAGCTGTTCAGGATACTGTGACTGTACTGTGTGTCATGGAATTGCCTTCCGTAAAGCAGAGCCTTTTTTTTTTTTTAACTATTGCAATTACTAAATGTTTTCCTGGCAATTTCTCTAACCAAAAGTCCCCTCTCCACCACCACCACCACACCATCCTCTCCAAACCCTGGATAATTCTTTAACTCTGTGCCATTTTCATATCATGTACCTAGAACTCTTGGCTTCTGAATTGTCCCAACACAGGAAGGAGGAAGCAAAAGAAGGCAAGAGAGGGTGTCTCTGAACAGACTATGCTTTTTAAAAATTTTCAGTCATAATTATATTTCATGGCCTCTATGTCAATAATCAACTTTTTAAAAAAATAGAAGCAAAGGGAGAAATGTTGTAACCTGTCATATCTACATGACTGGTTTCATTTGTTTAGGCATACATGCATTCATTCAACAAAATTTTACTGAGTGCATATTATGATCTAGGCTTGGGACTAAGCTGACTCTGTGGGAAATACAAAGATGAAATAAGGCACATTCCTTTCAAGTTTGAGTGGAATGGAGATGATTTGATATTGGTTTAGCCAAGTATAAACTCTCCTAGGAGGCAATAGTCTAGGATGAAACAAAGAACTGTGCAAATGTTAAATGCATGCTCAGTCAGCAAGACTGGGTCAGGGGTTCCTTGAGGTTGGGGACTGTGTTGAGGAGTTGCCGGGTTGCCTGGTGGCTAGCAAGTGACAAATGAACTCTGTAGTAGTGTAGAGGGGGGTGAAGTGAGAAAGTTGTTTTCTGGCACAATCCATGAAAGACAGGAGTTAATGAGACTGGCTAAGGAAGATGGGTAATGCTGGTCCCCAGTCTTTTTAAATCTGATAATGACCAAACTTTCAACCCATGGGATTTAGCTGAATGTCTCTGTATCTTGAGGTCATGTAATATCACTGAGAGAAGTCCATCCTTGCTCCCCCAGGTTACTGCCAAGGTTCCTGTTCCTGCTCATCCACATCTTAGGAGTAATTGGAAGGACATGGAATCCAGTGGAGGCAACTTTCTGTTGCAAACAAAGACAATACATTCCAAGTGGTACATCACATGTGGACCCCAAGTCACTGTGCAGATTCTTCTAATTTACACCTTAGCTAGAATGAAGTGGACTTTAATGATCTATAGCTGCCAGATAAATCAGTTATTTCGAGCAGTGTGCTTGGGTGGTAGGGAAACATCCCTTTTGGAGACCCACATTTGAGGACCTCAAGAATGTGATACATTGTCCCTCCTTCCCACCCACCATGGGGAGAGATGACAGGCAAGCTTCCCCGCAAGTTGGCAGTCTGTGCAAGAAGGGGAGAATGGCGTGCTGCTCCTTAACTTAGGTTGCTGAGGATGGACCTGCAGACCTGTTCTTGAGTTACTTTCAGAGCGAGAGGGAAAGACCACAGAAACAGATGCCACCAAAAGGGTGCAGAATTCCAGTCAGCACGTGGAGCTGGTTGAGGACATGAACATGAACCAACTGTTCTGTGTTCTGTCTCCACTAGCATGCCTTTACCCACATACCAGACTTTTCTCTGTCTTTGCAGCCAAGAAAGTGCCAAGAGTAAGCCTGAAGTCTGCTGAGAATTCAGATGCAAAGAAATAGGGGGAGAAGGCTGGGAAAGAGCCAATTTAGGGCTGTGAACGGTGATGAGTTAATGAAACTGTTTGAATCTGCCTGAAAATTTACCGAGAGCATTTTAAGACAGAAGAGGCTGAAAATATAAAGTGCACTAATCTTATCTGTCAAAGTGAACTTCTACACACGTGTATACACAGACACACACAGACATGCATGCCTCCCTATATAAGCTTCATTTGTGTCAAGGTATGGAGCTTCCCACCACCCTAGATGGAGTGTCCTGTGCTCCTTGCTCAGTTACTATCTTCCCAGTGTAACCATTATTCTGACTTCCATCACCACTGATTAATTTGACCTATTCTTATTCCTGAACATCACTAAATGAGCTCATGTAATATGTACTCTTTTGTGTCTGGCTTCTTCTCCTCAACAGAATATTTATGAGATTTTCAATGTTGCTGTATTAGTATTTTCTCTTTTAAAATTCTGTCTATAATCCATCGTATGAATAAAGCACAATTTGCTTATTTATTCACCTGTCTATGGAAATTTGAATTGTTTCCAGTTTTTGGTGCTTTGGAATAGAACTGCTATGAATATCCCTGAGCATATCTTTCAGTGGACAAAGGCACTCATTTCTCTTAGAAATTTATGTAAGACTGGGATTATGCATTGTAAGGTAGGTGTAGGTATAGCTTTCTACCTGGTCTGTTCTATTTTCAGCCCAGGTCAAAGGTAGTAAACAGAGTGTCTGAAAGCAGGGGGGTTAAAAGGGCTTGTGTGAGCAGGGTAAGCTGATGGCTTGTGCAGGGGCAGAGGAACAGGTGCTGAAAAGACCCCCAGAGGGGACCTGATGCCAATTCAACCAGAGACTGGGGAAGACTCATTAGGAATCAGCTTTAACTTTGTCTAGGCTCAGGGAAAGCAGAGCCAAATGAGAGAGGGATAGATTTTAAAAATTGCAAGATTTTTAGTCTACATTCTAGTTTTGCCCATTGGCACAACATAAAATAGTTGACCTTGGGTGTATAAGGATCCCTCACATCCTGTTTTCTCGTTTATAAATAAAAAGGTGATCCCTAAATGACTCTTATGAGCTCATAATTGTTTGAATAGTGGCTTAGTTGTCAGTGTAAGAGAAAATCACATGGAGATTACTAAGAGAAGCCCTCAAGTACTTCCTTCCTTTGTCTTAGCATCTATCCCTGGGTATTAAAAGAATATGAAAATATATTCTCAGGGCTTTCATCATTCGACCAGGCTAGCTATGTGCCTTTAGTCCTTCATGGAGAGTGGCTAAACCTCTCTCCTGGTCCCCCAGTCTTTGTATCCCACCAGGGAGCACTGGACCTCAACAGCCATCCCCCACAGGTGCTAGTCCATTTCCTCCCCAATCTCTCCCTGATTCCGCCACTGCTTCTGGATGGTCTACTGGTAATTCTGTCACACTCACTGAAGAACACAACTCAGGATGGACATAGGGAGGTGGACCATTTTCTTTCATTCATTTTTCCAGTCACAAAGTAACTCCAGATATGGCCCCTGCAGCCAGCACCTTACACACTGAACTGTCTTTGATACCTAGTCCCTGCCTGCTCCGAGATATGGCCTAGACCTCTCTCTCCTGTCTTGAGCTAAATCACCAAAAAAATCAGTATCCCCCATAGGACACTCCTGTATCTTAAGACTTCTCCCTCTGTCTTTCAGCTCAGAGACTGAAGTAAACAGATCAACCCCAGCTTTGCTGATGCCTATCGGGTGCTGTAAAATGACTCCCCTGCCAAGATGGGGTTGAGGGGAGCTCTGGAGAAATAAGATGAGGCTCTTAGGAATTGCTAATTCACAGCCTCCTTGATGAAGCCCACACTTGTGATACCTCAAGATCCTTCCTCCATCCCAACAGCCCAACCTCCTCTAACAGGGAAGCCCTCTTTTTCCTCAGTCTGTCCTGGTCCTGGGAATAGGGTATCCCCAGAGGCCATTTTTTCCTGACTCTTCCTACCTGAGAAGCTGGAAGTTCTAGTTTGTTGTTTCTTTCAAGGCTGCATTGAAATATTTTTACAACTTGTGTTTATTGTTTGTTAAAATTTAACTATTTATAATAAGTAATTATATTTGTGATAATGTAAGGGCTATAGCCCCCTGCATGGATCACAGCCTTGTCTTGGTGAAGGGGCTTGTATATCTCAATGAAGCTACAAGCTATGCTGTGCAGCGCCACCCAAGATGGACGGATCTGACCAAACATGGTCTGCTGGAGAAGGAAATGGCAACCCACTCCACTATTCTTGCCCAGAGAATTCCATGTACAGTATGAAAAGGTGAAAAGAAAAGATGGACATTAATTTGAGCAAACTCTGGGAGACAGTAGAGGACAGAGGAGCCTGGCATGCTACAGTTTATGGGGTCACAAAGAGTCGGAAACGACTTAGCTACTGGACAACAACAAAGGGCTATATCCGTCCATATGTCCGTTCTTGGTTCCTAGCTTGGTATCTAGTGTATACAAACTCTTCATACCGAAAAAAAGAGAAAGTGGAAAGTAGTTTTGTCAAGAGCCCGACTCAAGGCTGAGATGCTAACATATCATCACCCCCTGGTGACAGATTACCTGAATTGCAGGAATATGCCACAAACAGAATATTCATAGTGAACGTTTCAGGTAATAACACAGAATTTTTTTTTTAAAAAAAGAACAAGTTTTATAATTTCTATAAATAATTCAGAGCTTGTGAAGAACTTGTGGCCATGCTCTCATAGGTCAAGAAAAAAATTGAAAGTCCCTTTCTTAGGTTTGTTGCTATCAGTATATATAATCTTGAAACATTTATATACCACATTTTTTTTTCATGTGGAATCCAGCACATAGGTCTGATCCAGTGAAAGCTAAGAGAAGCTCAGTCATAAAATTAATTAGAAAATTATAAAATAGAAATCTGGCCCACAACTTTTCTTGGGAAAATAAGATGCTGGTCCAGAAATGAAAAATGAGACCTATCGCTGTAACAGATTATTCAAAAAACTGCAAGCAAAGATCTTTTTCCCTGTTCTGCAAGTTTGTCTCCTTAGCTTCTTTTCTAGGGATAAAATATGTGCTTAATCTGCATGTGATTGCTAGTCCCAGGTTGGTGGGCCTGCTGGAATCCCTCAGATCCAGCTGGTGTGATTCACAAGGGCTATCAGGCTAGGTTTCCTGTTTTCTTTGTTTTAGCCGTCTTTGCCTAGCCACCTTGGGCTGGCAGGCACTGCTCAGTTAACAGTGCCTGGCAGATGGCAGGTCCAGTGTTGAATGAACTAGCAGATACTTCCAAGTGATACAGACAGCAACCCTGGCAGTTAGCGGTACCATAGCCCCACAGCAGGGACCGGAAAGGCAAGCCTTCTCTGAGCCCCTGCTGCACACAGAGCCTGTCTCTGGGCACCCAGGAAGCCAGGGATATCCAGCCAATTATTTGCACTGACATCTGCAGCATTTTGTAGGACCCAGGTCTGCACAACCCTGCCCCTACCCCTGCCAGTGTGCTGTACTTTTAGATTATTTGTGAACTGAGTCCTTTTATAATAGTGATTCCTAAAGATTGGTCCCTGCACCAGTAGGATCAGGATCACCTGGGAACTTGTTAGAAACACAGGTACTCAGACCCCACCTCAGACCTACTGAATCAAACATTCTGGAGGTGGGGCCAGCTATCAGTGTTTAACACGCCCACCAGATGATTCTAATGCATTCAAGCTCCTGAACTACCACCATGTAAGCATCACTACCAATAATCCCACATCACTGTCAGAACACGACTTTGAACCCATTTGTTCTGATGGATCAAGGGGCTCTCTGTGGCTGGTTCTCGGGCAGGTCTTCTCCGCTGAAAAATTATTTGGGTTTTCAGAATTAGAAATGGGAAGCAAATGGGTAGTTAAGAAGGAAGTTTGGACTTTTACTGGGGAGAGAATCATAAGCTCTCTTCTTCTCTGTTACTTATGTGGTGATGAAAACTGCTGAGGACTGCGGCAATCTTTTGACACTTGGGTGTGTTACATTGCAGCTTACCTATTAGTCGCCGTGTTGGGTGTTAGCGCTTAAGCCACAGACACATCCCTCAGGAAATGAAATCTCAGCACCAGAAATCTCGAGTTGGACTAGGCAAAAGCACTTCACATAGCAGCTGTTGTTGGGACCTAATGTAAGAGACGCTCAATCGATGTTCCTTTAATTGAGTAGAATGGTTGTAGTCCTTGAGTGGCTCACTGTAAACGCTATGAAAGACAGATGATGGCAGCTTTGATCTCAGCCTTCGTAATCCTTAGCCTTTCTTACTTTCCTTGAGAAAATCATGGTCTCAGGTCATTACAGACTCAGGCTGTCATAGGAGATTCTGTCTCAGAAATGCTCCAAAGTCTCTTCTGAGGCATATTTTGGTTCATCATCAGTTCTAAAAATGGAAAATTTGTCCCCCTATATCTTGAAGGGAATTGCTACCCATTCCAGTTTTCTTGCCTAAAGAATTCCATGGACAGAGGAAGTTGGGCTATATATAGTCCATGGGCCCACAAAGAGTTGGACACGACTGAGTGACTAACACTTCCCCTTGTGGGCGTTCCAGGTGGCTCAGTAGGTAAAGAATCTGCCTGCAATGCAGGAGATAAAGGAGTTGAGGGTTTGTTTCTTGGGTTGGGAAGATCCCCTGGAGAAGGGAAAGGCTACCCACTCCAGTTTTCTGGCCTGGAGAATCCAATGGACAAAGGAGCCTGGTGGACTATATAATCCATAGAGTTACAAAAAGTCAGACATGACTGAAGTGACTAAGTGTGAGCACATGTCTTAAATAGCCAGGGCAGCCAGAAGGTAAGAAACCTCCTTTTCATAACTCTCTGCCTCTGTTTGTATTTGAGTGCTGTCTTAATTCTGGAAAGTCTGGTCAGAGGACAGCAACTTGACATTGTAGCACATCTCTTTGGTGTCACTACAGTGTTGATTTAATTAAAAACACTGCTTTATTTGTCCCCGTTTGATAATAATTCACATCTTAGGAAGCCAGCCTTTGTTGGGATACTTTGGTCAGTTCAGTGTGGCCAACGGGATTTCCCATCCTTGACCTTCGTGACTAGGTGAGTAGCAGGTGCTTGGTGGTTATTATTGCCACTGGGATAACTAAGGCTCAGTTACCTGTTGTTTTGATCTGGGCCCTGGTAATTGCTCTGCAGTGTTCAAAGCCAGATCCTTCCTGACCATGAGGTGCTGACAGGACACTCATTTTCGCCATCATTCAGAGCCCTGCAAGAGAGTAAATTGCTTGTTACTGAAATGTGTTTGCCTTTGATGAATAAAAAGCTGAACTGACACTGCTGGGATCTGAGCCGCCAGGTGTAGGGATTTGGGAAACCTGAGTGTGCTGTAGGATGAGGCTTAGCAGGACTAAGCTGATTCCTTCAGCATCATGTGCTGTATTATTAAACCCATCTGCATTGTGTGGAGTGAAGACCTTTCTTCAAGCAGATTTGGAATTTTCTTGAAAATATCTTGTTGTTATGATAAAATAATCAGGTTCTCTCTAACCTTGCAACTTAACTAGCTCTTCCTTTCGTAGCCCTACTGACAATACGAGGTTCTTTCTAACCAACATTCAGTGCCTTTTATGTGCTTAATATAGGGTGCAAGCGTAGCTCACATTACAATTAATTTGAGTTACCAACAGCTTGTCTTTATTATACAAATACACAGTGGCGACAATAAGATTGTCAGTGCTCCATGTGTGTATACTCCCAGATTACTAAGTGACCAATTTACTATAAAAAATGGAAGGAAAATTACTGAGATTTGTTGCTTTTTGCTTCTTGTTTTGCATTACAGTTCAGTTGGGATTTTCACAACAATTCAGAAATGAAAATTGTTTTTACATAATGGTACCAGGTTTGAGTTTTTTCCCTATTTTTTTTCCTTTAGAAAATATACAGCTTATATTTTCCCTTAACTTCAAAAACCCTACACATTTTAAAATGCTAGGTCAGTGCTGGGGATACAACCCGGCAGGCAGACTGTGGCTTTTTAATTCACAGAGAGAGAGAGATGGTGGATGGGGGTATTCTGGGAAACTGTTGACAGGACCAGTTATCCACATCCAAAGTTGAGTGGAAACATGGTCCAGAGGAGAGCAAATTAAAATATGGATGATGTTTTCAAAGACGCAAGGAATAAATCAGGGACGAACACACACTATTTTAGATAAGACCCACGACAATTTTCTAGTGTGTAAAAGGGGGAAATCCATTCTAGGGAACTCTGCCAATGACTGTTTTTGGTTAAAGGTTGGAATAAGCAAGATTTAGCAGAACTTTACAAAATGTATTTTGAGGCAGTTTAGAAGAACATCTGATGTTCTGGTCATTGATTTTTTTTTATTTCCTCATACTGTGTTTGGTTCAGGATATCTGTGAAAGAATAATGTTGTGTCAGTTCACATCCCAAGCCTACCCTAAGCTAGTATCTTTTTCAACCTTGTGGTAAATTCCCCGTAACATTTGATGGAGACCATGCAGGTCCAAGGTAGAAACTTCTCTGGCTGTGTTGTGGTAAATGCATTTTCCCTGGCCTTCAGATACACTATTAATTACAGTTCAGCAATCCTCGTCTGTTTGATCTGATAGGATAGCCTTGCTTTAATGTCACCTTAAAATGAGGTCAAGCTAAGTGCTGCAAGATATCAAGTATTCAGTGGCAGTACTCCTTTCCTGCAGGGGACAAAGCAAGCCTGACTTAGGTAATTGCATTGTAGCGCTTGAGCCGGGCCGAACTGTTTCTGCCCCTGCAAACCACTCTTCTATCTTTTGCATTTACAGGCTTACATCTCTTCGGCATGTAGATCTCAGACCCGGTGTAGCCTCTTGTATAATTTGTGTGATTAATGAACTCTGGGTCTGGCCTATTCCTTGCATTGTAGGTCTATAAATTACCATAATAATATAGGCATAATTGCAAGTACGTTTTTATATCCGTCTGGTTCTGCAATGGTTTTATCATTCATTCACTGAGAACAATTATTAATCTTCAACCCCAAGGCAGGACACCCAGTTCCAATTTGGCCCATAAATAGTACATCAGTTTATGATAGGATCGGAGGACAAGACAGTGTAGATTAAAGGGAATAATATACTAAATCTGGGGGTAGGGAGGGGCATGCAGCAAGTGGGGCAAGAGATTGCAGAGAAGTTTAAAAACACGGAAAAAGTCAAAATGTCACAGCAAAGGTGCTCACATTTCAAAGATGTGAAGAATTCTTTTTCCTTCTTCTGTGAATCTGAACTGCCTCTCTGTGACTATGTGGGTCCTGGGGATCCAGAGGTTTGTAACTAATAAAAAAAGAAGATTTTTCATCTTAGAAGGTGCATTTGCTTGTGTTGGCTCAACTACGGCTAAATATTCTAGATGATCGATGGACAACAGCCTGATAACATGCCATTTTTAAGGGATTGTTTATTTGAAGATGATACATTTTAAAATATTTCTTGCCAGTTTGCACCCTCTGTAATTTCTGTACCATTAGTAGTGTCAGAAATTTGCTTTGATAAGAATTTTCTAACTAAAAGCAAATTTGTTGGCCCTGTGCCTTGTCCCTGTTGGAGCCCAGTAGAGACATTTGAGCTTTTGAGACACTTCAGATGCCATTCCTCTTTCAAGGAGTTTCTTAACGGGCAGGAACTGGGCCTCATTCATATTTTTGTTTTATATGAGGCTTGCCGCAAATATTTATTGAATAAGTGAGCAATACAATTTTCAAAGAGTCTCTGAGGCTTACAAACACTTTATATTTTTTGCTGTGACGCTTGTGGGATCTTGTTCCCAGACCAGGGTTCAAACTTGGGCCCTCCACAGTAAGAGTACAGAGTCAACCACTGGACCACCAGGGAATTCCCCAAAGCATTTCTTCAAGGTAGTTAATAAAGCAATAAAAACACTAGCATTTAGTGATTACTTGTTCATATAACAAAAGTATGTTATACATACACAAAACCACTCAATCTAGCAACCACTGAAGGGAAACCAATAAAATGATATCATTGCTGCTGGTTACTGAGTTTATAGTTGATTTATGCTTTCCTCTGAGTATATATAATATTCATTATGTAAGAGCTACAAATAAAGGGTAACCATTTCTATGCCTGTCACAGGTATTCTAGTTTAGAAATGTTCTGTTGGAGTCAGTAGGCTGGAGACAAAGACTTGGTTATATTCCTTTATATAGTTAAGCCTTGGCTTTCTTATTGAGTAGATGCAAAAATGCCAAATTTGCTTTTCTGTCTTTTGGCAAAGTTCATTATTTTCCTAAGCCCAAGAAGATACATACTTTTCTCCTATTGACACAAAGTTTTTGTTTGTAACAAATATAGAATTCTGTGAAGCATATTTATATATATATATTCCTATCTGAGTGTTTCTGTAAAAAAACATGCTTCATTTTGAGACGAATCCAATCCTATTAAAATACCCTCATAGAAAACTCTTGATAACTGTAATAATTATGTCCAAGTCCTCTCAATAGCAAATTTATTTCTGTCACTATTTACTACCACAAAATGGCAGCCCTACTACGAATGAAAGATAGGATGTGGTTATAATGTGGAATATGAATTACTTGGACTAGATTGTAAAGTAGACATAAACACCCTACATGAAAGAAGTTGCAGTAATTATAAGTCATAAAAATTAGCATTTGTAGATGATTTTCTGATGTATCAACCATTTTCCAAGCACTATGTCATTGATCCTCAAAATAGCCCTTGTGAGCATGGTTGGTATCTGTTCTATAAATGGAAGAAATGAGTCTTGAATTCAGTGCTTTTGACTCCAAAACCTATGCCCAGAGATGTCTGTCAAGCCTGCCACCCTCTTTTTCAGATGCCAAAGCAGCTGTCACCACCTGATCCCATTTCTTTCTCTCTGAACCAGATGAAATGCAAATCTGTCTGCTCTCCTGCCCTGGGTTCTTTCTAGGTGTATTTTGCTGGGCACAGGTGGGGATAAAATGAAGCCAGAGTTTGCGTAAGAACCACGTAACATGTCATCAAGCACCCAGCCTGATCCTACAAGCTGCCTTTGGTCAAAGGAGGTAGAATTCCTGTAAAAGGCTTTGGTATATTTTATCTCCTCTGGGAATTTTGGTCTGTGTCCTTTGGGAGGGGAGAGGTCTTCTGCTCAACACTGACTCCCTTTATTTCTTCCTTCATGAAAACTTTAGTCTAATTGGCCAACTTGGAGTGTGCTGAGGTGACCTATTTCTGTCTGGGATAACAAAAACATTCCAGATGACTGACGCCTTTTACTGGGGACAGTTTGACCTGATTCTAACCCTCCTGCTCTGCTTGCCAAGGAAGATGATCACTGACAGGTCTTAGCGCCGACCTCTTTTTATTTCTCATCTACAATGTTTTTTCTATTTTTTTGCAAAAATAGCCAACTTGTCCAAGTGCCTAGCTACTATGGCAGTAAGTGCTATTTAAATAGATGCTGAATACATGTGTCCCAGCTTCAGTGAGTCAGTGAAAATAGTCGTGGAATCTGATTGCGTAAATGCATGGGAATAGTGTTCGTCTCTGGGGAAACAGAAACTCCTTTTGAGACCTTGAGAGGACTGTATGTAGATGCAGAAAGGCTGAGGTAATGATCTTACACATTCAGGTAGAAGAAAGGGTCAAGTCCCTCCCTAAATGGAAAATGTCAAGAAGTGGCTGTTTGGATTTTCTGCTTTGTAATCACAGCCAATGCCTTAAGAATAAGAGAATGAGCAAGGAAACGCCTCAGAAGCTCTAATAGGCTTGGAAAATGTGCAGCTCTTACTATTGGTTTATGGTCTTTGTTTGCCTAAGCAAATGTCCTGGCTTATTCCAACATGTAGATTGATATTTTTTTTTAGTACACAATTGACATTAAGAAACTTAAACCTAAAGAAGCGAACCTTGCCTTACAGAACACAGTCGAACACGTCTTGAATGCTTTGGGAAACCACACCACTCTGCACGGTTATAAAGGCAGAACTTTGTTGATGCAAAGTTGACATTTTTTGAAGAGGCCTTTATCATGTGACTTTCAGTGTGTTATGCTAATTCTACCATCCTGAAATGTTCAGGGCACACAGGTGGTCTGTTAGGGCTACTCAATTACTAATCCTGCCATAGAGATATGGCGTGGTTCCTAAGATTACATTCTTTCAAAGTTGGCAGTGGACTTGAGTGCACAGAGATTAGCAGTCTTTTTTTGGTCTTGGCAGTAGGCAAAGAAGTAAGGAACAGGCTTGAAATTTCAGTCAAACAAGTTCAACATTAGGAAGTCTTTCTGATTTTTAATATCCTCTAAACTTCCCTTTTTTTAAAAAAAAAAAAAGGATCTTACAAACTCCCACTCCTCCCTCCTCTCTCCTCCTATTACCTTTTCCTTTTCTTTCTTCGGAGACTCATCATCTGTAAAATGGGGGAAATAATAATACATTCTGTCTTCATTATTCACAGATTCCATACTCATGAATTCACTACTCACTAAAACTTTCAGGTGACCCCCAAGTCAATATTTGCAGCACTTTTGTGATCATTTGCAAACACAAAAACAGAGAAAATTTTGAATCACAAGGTAACACTCCATCAGCTTGTGGGCGTGTTCTTTTTGTACTCTTCGGTGCTACATTTTTCACATTTGTGTTGCTTTTGGTTGATTTCACTGTTCAAAACGGCCTCCAAGGCGAGTGCGGAAGTGCTGTTTAGCGTTCCTAAGAGCGAGAAGGTCGGATGTGACTTACGGAGGAAACGTGTGTGTTAGGTAAGCTTTGTCTAGGCTTGAGTTACAGTGCTACTGGCTGTGAGTTCAGTGCTAGTGAATCAACAATATACATTACATAAACTGTCTCTGGACAGAATGTGTTGATTGGCTGATGAAAATGTGACCAGAGGCTGGCAGGAACCTAACCTCGTCATTTCTTGTAGGAGCAGTTGTGCAGTATTCACTGACTCAGGGTTCACAGCAACTTTACAGCTCACAGTTACCACAAATACGAGCATTGACCATACATACCTCTTAGTGTTGCTGTAAGGACCACCCGAGTGGATGCCTATGAAATGCATGTTGCCTGGTACTGCACTCAGTAGCCATGTGTACAGCTATCACTGGTGTCACCATTATTACAAGTTAAAACCTGAGAAAAGAAAAAAAGTAGCTCCACTATTTTATCTGAACACCTGGCTTCATTCTGCATCTTCCTTTCAGCCTTTGTTCCTCCATATTCACGTTTTGACAAAAGTGCATTAAGATGCACACGATTTCAAGTGATTGTTTTTCACCTACCATACTGTCATGCGTTCTGTTCTGTGTTGTGACACAGCCTTCATTTCCCTGGTCTTGTTGACTGAAAGTGTTGAACATTTTCTTCCTGGGATGAGTTAAGAGCAATCCTTTTCCAGTGTGAGGCTGATTAATCTCTCACGACCCTGACAAGCTTTTAAATTCTGTGATTAATGCTAAAAGAAAAAAAAAAAAAAAAGAACTTAGCAATAGAGAGAAGACTCTTACTGAGCAGGAAAATTTATTATGCAATCTTTTTTTTTTTTTTTTTTAATCTCCAGTGGAAAACTGTATGTTTTCAGCCAGAGGGTCTAGATCATTATTCAGTGGAACATGAATAAAGTGCTGAGGGTGTACAAAGGAAGAGTAATTCCAATCTTAGTGAAAGTGTTGGTCTAGCACAGGGATGGTAACCTTTTTCTACAAATGGCCAGATAGTAACTGTGCTAGGTGTTGCAGGCCATATGGTCTCTGTTACAGCTACTCAGGTCTGCACTGAAGCTAAAAGGTAGGTACAGATAATATGTAAAACACATGGCTGTGACCGTGTTCCAGGAAAACCTTATTTACAATTGAGGTTCAAATCCAAACACAATGTCTGATCACCAGGGTAGGCAGTTCCTTCATTCACTCTGTTCCTTCCACCAGATCTGTAGTGTGTGTCAGGTTTTATACTGATTTCAGGAAGGTAGCAAAACAAGGTTTTCTGTATCTTAGGAAGTTTACAGTCTGGAGGGGAAGAGAGGGGTCTTAATTGTATAAATTAATGTGTAATTTACTCAAGTTGATAAACGCCACGAAGGAAGAGATTAGTGGGCAGTAAAACTATACAATATGAGAGATGCAGGCGCTAAATTTAGAGAAGGAGCTGTACCTCGAGGCTGCCATCAGTGAAATCATAGAGCCTTGCTCATTGCGAACTAAATGATTTTTGTTAACAGGAAATTTAATGATGTGCATAACTAGCAGGAAGTAGATGGTAACTCTTAATATATTTTCAACAGTCAATTGGTCCTTGAACCAGGGCAAAAAAAAAAAAAAAAAAAAAGGCAGGGGTTTTCTACCTTGAACTAATAATCCCACAAACAACCTGTTAATTCATGTGCAGATATAACAATCATGCCATCTTGATTCTTAATACAAAACTCAGAATTTGGGGGTCCTTTTTATGTAGCACCTTTTTTTAAAATAATGGTTTTACTTGCCAGCTCCTTGTTTGCTAAGTTGGGAATGGATTTATATACATCAGCCACTTCCTTAGTATTTTATTTTTTTGTATTATTGGTCTTTCTAGGGAGAAATGTGCGAGGTTGAGAAATGTACAAAAATCAGGGCAACAGCAGCTACTCACCAACTCTGATAATTCAAGGGCAATGAGGAGTCAGCAGACCCTAACTCTCCACAGGCAGCACTGGGGCAGAGCCTGGATATCCCCATGGGCTTCCTGGGATGAGACGTGTTTGTGAAGATATGTGGGAGAAACCCAGAGACTTCTAGAAGTATGTGGAGGAGAATCTAGGGGGTGCAGTGTAGGGGCTGAGAATTTGAGATGTATAGCTTATTACCATTAATATGATCTCAACTTTTCAACAATATCCCCTGGTGGCTCAATGGTAAAGAATCTGTCTGCCAAGTAGGAGGCTTGGGTTCCATCCTTGGGTTGAAGAGGCTCCACTGGAGTAGGAAATGGCAACCCACTCCAGTATTCTTGCTTGGGAAATCCTATGGGCAGAGGAGCCTGGCGGGCTACAGGCCATGGGGTCGCGAAGAGTCAGACTTGACTTAGCAACTGAGCATGCAGGCGCACATGCAACTTTTCAACAGGATATGCAGACCGTCAAAGCATGGGTTACCCTGTTAACGTGTGGGAAGTCCAGATTGCATCTCTTTTCCAGCTGTTCAGTCCTTATATTAGTCCTTTTGAAATCCCCATAAATCCTTGAGATTAGAAATGTAAGTTGTCCCATATATTGAATTGCCAAAGTCCTTCTGGGCATTGGTAGAAATAGATTCCTCCCTCCTCACTAGCAATATGTTTCCTTTTCTTGGTGGGTTTTTTACCCTTTGCTAGTTTTCCATGTCAAGGCTCCCTTGTTAACACATTTAAAAAGTTGTCTCATCAATATTATTCCAAGTGAATTTTGCAGTATCCTTTAAAGGGAGGAAAGAAAGTGAAAGTGAAGTCGCTCAGTCATGCCCGACTCTTTGCAACCTTATGGACTGTAGCCCTCCAGGCTCTTCCAGCCATGGGATTTTCCAAGCAAGAATACTGAAGTGGGTTGCCATTTCCTTCTGCAGGGTATCTTCCCAACTCAGGGGTCGACCTCGGATCTCCTTCTTTGCAGGTAGACTCTTTACTGTCTGAGCCACCAGAGAAGGGAGAGGGCAACTCATCATGTGATTCCCTCTCTTAAAACCCTTGATTCCCCGTGATGTTAGGATTAACTGAGCTGGGGCCAGGGCGCCATGTAAGGGACTGTTCCAAGAGTCAGTAATCAAGATTAAAAAATACTTAATGCACTGTTTTCTAAAGATCTCATAGGCGTCAGTGGCTTACATCTGCATTTATAAATGAGGTCTTGAGCCACGCTCGTGATGTCTCTGAGAGGCCACCGCTGTGGGCTTCATCACATGTCCTGCCTCTCTCCATTCACACTGACCTCTGTAGCCACTTACTTTTCTGGAACTCAGCATGCTTCCTCTACCTCATCTGCTCCCCAGGCCCTTGCCCAGGTTGTTGCCTTTCTAATACCTCCCAGGGCTGGCCCTCCTGCTCATCCTTCAGAACGTGCTCAAGGCCCTTCTCAGGGTCAGCTCCTCTGCTGTGTGTCCTCATGCAAGCGAGTGCCCTTCCCTGAGAGCGTTTGCCCAGTAGACATGCATGGGCTCATTTTGTTTACTGACATCTATCTCTTCCAGTTGGTTGCAAGTCCCACAAGAGCAGCACCAAGTTTGTTTGTAACTCTCCTAGCACAGCGACGCACACACTGATGATTCATGAACAAGTGATGGATGGTTATCTCACGTCCTTCTGGTGGAAGGCCGTGATTTTGGATTGGAGACTTTAAGTATAATAGTTGTTCTCCTGGTGGTGGACGTGTCACTCTCACCTTGTTCACGGTTGCAGAGTACTGCTCCTTTTCACAGTAACCTTTGTGTTGTGACCTTTGTTGACAGCATTTGCAAACAACTGCTCTATCTAGAAGGCAATGGCACCCCATTCCAGTACTCTTGCCTGGAAAATCCCATGGACAGAGGAGTCTGGTAGGCTGCAGTCCATGGGGTCGCTGGAAATCGGACACAACTGAGCGACTTCACTTTTACTCTTCACTTTCATGCATTGGAGAAGGAAATGGTAACCCACTCCAGTGTTCTTGCCTGGAGAATCCCAGGGATGGGGGAGCCTGGGGGGCTGCCGTCTCTGGGGTCGCACAGAGTCAGGCACAACTGAAGTGACTTAGCAGCAGCAGCAGCAGCTCTATTTAGAGGAAGGAGTAAAGTGGTTTAAAAAAAAAAAGAAAGTACCCCTCTACAGAAGAGGAAAATGGTAGTGAATTGACTTGCCCAGGAGTCTGTAGCACAGCAAGAACTCCTTGGGTTTATGACTCTGAGCTTGGGCCTCATTCTGCTTCCCTAGGCTCCATCTGTCAGGGGAAAATACTGGAGAAGATTCCCCTTGCCATTTGCAGCAAAAGGACAAAGGAGATTAGGAACCTTTTCTTAGCATGAACACCTTGCCAATTTCTAGACCTCCTTTACTCACTAATCCCTTATAACATCCAATTTGCATCTCTGCTCTTAGAGGCTGAGTGTTTGGTGTACGTTCCACAGTGGATAAATGAAATAAATAAATAAAAAGTAATAAAAGGTATCTCCTGGCAGAACAAAATATTCTTTCTCTTGTTCACTCTCTCAGGCTTACTTTATTCTCTTCACCATGAAGGGCTTAATTGGAACTGGCTCTCTTATTAGCCTTCCAGTTAAATCACTGCCATGGAGGGACTTTCCTGCTATTAGACCTGTTTGCTTGACAGACCTTTGCAGGAGTTAAGCAGAGACTGAAGTATTCATCAGAGTAGGGACCCAACACAGGGTCTGAATGGTTCCATGAGGCCTTGACTGAAGACCTCGGCTGCTATTTCTACTTCCGCCTGAACCCTGGGCTTCCCTGGTAGCTCAGTTGGTAAAGAATCTGCCTGCAATGCAGGAGACCCCAGTTCGATTCCTGGGTCAGGAAGATCCCCTGGAGAAGGGATAGGCTCCCCACTCCAGTATTCTTAGGCTTCCCTTGTGGCTCAGCTTGTAAAGAATCCACCTGCAATGCGGGAGACCTAGGTTCGATCTCTGGGTTGGGAAGATCCTCTGGAGAAGGGAAAGGCTACCCACTCCAGTATTCTGGCCTGGAGAATTCCTTAGACTACAGTCCGTGGGGTCACAAAGAGTCGGACATGACTGAGTGACTTTCACTTCACTTCCTAAACCCTGCTGTGGTTCAAGGTCGGGCCTTAGAAACAGTCCTTTTGTAGCTGTCACTCTCTAATACAAGGCCACATCCTTTCCTCTATAGAGTGTGCAGGCCTCAGAGAGAGGATGAAGTGCAACCTCAATGGGTGTTCAGGCACTGAACAAATATACACTGGACATCCACTCTGTGCTTGGCGTTTCTGAACCCCAGAGACACGAACAGCTGAGAGACCCCTGTCCTCTTGGAGTTTGCATCCTCATGAGGCAAACAGCCAAGGAATAAGTAATCAGATAAGTTTCATTTTCAGTAATAAGTGCTGTGGAGAAAAATGAATTAGAAGGAATAGGGATGACATTTCATGCTGGTGGTAGGTGGCAGATGGGGTGGTCAAGGAAGGCCTCTCAGTGGGGTGACATTTGACCAGAGGCCTGAATTAGAGCCATACTAATGTCTGGGGGTGGAGAAGGTGATAGCACCCCACTCCAGTACTCTTGCCTGGAAAATCCCATGGACAGAGGAGCCTGGTAGGCTGCGGTCCATGGGGTCGCAAAGAGTCGGACACAACTGAGTGACTTCCCTTTCACTTTTCACTTTCATGCATTGGAGAAGGAAATGGCAACCCACTCCAGTGTTCTTGCCTGGAGAATCCCAGAGACGGGGGAGCCTGGTGCGCTGCCGTCTATGGGGTCACACAGAGTCGGACACGACTGAAGTGACTTAGCAGCAATGTCTGGAGGAAAGTGTGCCAGGCAAGGTATAGAGTTGTGCAAAGCTCTGAGTCCAGAGGAGGGTGATTGTCCACCAATCAGGAAGAAGCCACTGTGCCTGGAAAGCATGGAAAGAGAGAAAGGAAGTGAGACCAGAGTTGTGGGCAGGGGATAGAACAGGAGATGTTATGCAGAACATGATCCATTACGGAAGGGCACTGCAGAGATGTGAGCTGGAGAGGGTCATGGTCATTATTTATTTGTACGTTAAAGAGGCCTTTCTGGCTACTGTGTACAGTGAAGAATGGATTTGAGTGGAGCAAGACAGGAATGGGACAGGGAGATCCGATGAGAGGCTGTTAGAATAATCCAAGTAAAAAGATGAAGGTGACTTGGAACAGGGTGTTACAGTGGAGGTGATAAGAGGTCACATCTTTGTGTGTGTTGAGGGTGGGCTCATTCACAGATGTTGCTGGGCCAGACGTGGGCTATGAAGGAAAGAGATGAGTCAAGCCTCACTTATTAGTTCATTTACAAATGTTTACTGATAATCTCTCAGGGACCAGCCAGTGTTGTATGTGCTTGAAAATACCTGTGAATAAAATAGAGACCCCTGCCTTTGTAGAACTTACATTCTAGCAGGGAAAAGAAGAAACAGAATAAATGTAAAAGGCAGCACATTATATTGCATGTTTAGAAGATGATGCATGTTATGGTCAAAAGAAAAAATAGAGGAGAGCTACTTGGGAAGGGGAAACAGTTGCAATTTTAACTACAGTGGTCAGAGCATGTCTGTTTAAGAAGTCACTGAAGTTTCCGGCCTGAGTAGTTAAATGGAGGATGATGCTATTTAATGAGATGTCTAAAAAGAATAAATAAACAAAACTAGAGGAAGAAGGAGATTAGAGGTTAGTGTGATATAAATAAGTACAGTTGACTCTCAAACAACAGAAGTTTGAATTGCGTGGGTCCGCTTATATACAGAGTTTTTTTCAGAAAATACATATTACAGTACTACATGATCCATGGTTGGTTGTATCCATAGATGTGGAACCATGGATAGTGAGGGTGGCCTGTAAAGTCATTTGGGAACTTTTGGCTACATGGAGAGTGGGAGACCCTAATCCCTGCATTGTTCAAGGGTCAACTACAGTTGTTGTCTCTAAGTACTGAGCCTGAGTTGCCTCTTAGTGAAGACATTAAGTTGGTGGATATTCAGGTCTGAGCCTGAGGGAGAGGTCAAAGCTACAGATGTAAATTTCAGAGTCATCATAGCCTAGAAGGTTTTTAAAGCCAAGGGACCAGTGGGACTTCCCTGGTTGTCCAGTGGTTAAGAATCTGCCTTCCAGTGCAGGGGATGCAGGTTTGATCACTTGTCGGGGAACTAAGATCCCACATGCTGAAGGGCAACTAAGCCCATTTGCAGCAACTATTGAATCCGCATGCCCCAAGGCCCATGCTCTGCAACAAGAGAAGCCTGTGTATTGCAACTAGAGAAAGCCCAAGTGGCACAAAGACCTACTGCACCTCTCCCCGCCCCCAAAAAAATAAATTAGAAAATGAACAAACCCATGGGACCAGAGGAGCTCTCAAAGTGCATGCATGTAGAGACTGAAAAGAGAGTCCAGGCCAGTGGGTCCTCCAAGGGGAGGAATGAAAAGAGGAGTTAGCAAAGGAGGACCTGAAGTAGCAGTTGGGAAGGCAGGAGAAAGATGAGGAGTGTATGAAAGAAGAGTGAGGGGTAGAGAGCAATCCACCGTGTTCAAAGCATCAAATAAGGTATATGAATGGGTCAGGAGAAGGGAACATGGAGATCTTTTTCATAGGCTACACCGCTTGAGCTGCAAGTGATCAAGTCACCAGTTGCCAGGTTGTTGCCATTGAACTACAGTGCCTAGAGTCACAGAAAGGTATCATCTCACTGCGTCCACCAAAAGACCAGAGCCCTCTGTGCTGGTCAGTGTTGATGTGATTGACTTAAGAGTAAATACTTCTTCTGCAAGGCAGAGCAGCTGGTGCAGATCATGGAGGCTCTGATTATCATATAGAATATTCTGAACTTAATTTTATGGGGGGGCGGGATTGAGGTAAGATATTTAAGCCAAAGACTGACATATCGAAGCCCATTTCATATAGATATTTTGGGGAGCAGAAGGAAAGATGAGTTGAAGTGGGGAGAGTGATTGGTAGGGAGACCTGGTAAGGAAAACTGTTCAGTTGTTGAGGCATGAGATGGGGTGGGGATGGTGGCCGGCTGAATAAGAGGAGAAGCAGGGAGAAGGCAAAGGGGAGGACACATCAGAGAGACACTGAGAAGGTAGATTTCGTGGCATTTGTTAAGCCATCAGAAGAGACATGGAGGCAGGAAAACTGGAAGACAACTCCAGAGTTTCTTTCTTGTGTGACGGGTGGGGCGTAGATCACACTGTGGATTTTTGCTGGGAGATCAAGGGAAGGAGTTGACGGATTAACCAGTTTATGGATTAATTATTAAGACACAGCAGGACCCTGGGAGCAACCTTCCTTACTAATTAGTTAGCTGGTAATTAGGCAGCGGCTGATTAATGCTATTGCCTGCCCCCTAGGGTGTGGGAGGAGAAGAGTTGGGCCCCTACCACCTCCCAGAGTGCTCTGCTGCATGAAAGAAGGGGGACCCAGAGTGCTTGTCATTATTGGATGTCTCCACCATCTGCCCAGAAACCCAACTGTGAGGGGGTATGCTTGACACCAGATTTTTTCTTCCCGTAACCCTTCAGATGTTCTCTGCCTAATGGGGAAAAAGCAGGGAAAGAGGGAAATCTGTGTACCATGAAATTCTCATTCTCAGAAGTGGTGTTTTGCAAAAACGCCATGGCAACCTTCCTCTTCCACTACTCGGGATTTGATTTTCATGCATCTGTCAAATGCACATCAGAGTTTAATTTTCTGCTTTGGAACTACAACGTGGGTTCTGCTTCCTCCATCCTGCGCTTCTGTCCTCCTGAAAAGTGCCTGCTATGACACAAAATGGAAGTTTCCCAAGGCTGATGTAGCAGGTGAATGCTGAGCGTCCGGGAAGTAACCCAAAACAGAATTTGGTAAATGCTTTAAAAAAATCTATAAATTTGCTGGAGACCCAAGTGACTTTAATTCATGAGGCACATTCTGCCCTCCTGTTGGAGCAGTGTGAGAACTAAAGGGGGGATTGTTTAGAATCCCCCCTCCCCAGCCCCCTGAATTCCAAACATTCTCTGATGATTTAGTTCAAGTACTCATGTCTGAGTGCTATTTCAGAGTTCGTTAAAAATATCTGTCTCAGGCAGGAGTCCTGTGTCTATAAGCTTCTCATCCAGTGATGGACACTTAGCCAGAACACTTTGCAGATGCAAGAAGAAAAGGTCCAGGGGATCAGGGGCAAAGAGCAGAGAGTGCTAGATGGGCCAGATGAAGGCTTTATTTATTTTAGTATTTTCAAACATTAAAATGAAGTGCTAAAATTTAGAAATCCATCATTTTTTATTTAAAAACTCCAATAAATTCTCCAAATCCCAAGAAATTAGAGGTGTGGGGTTAACAAATGCACACTGTTTGTTTTTTTTAGTCATCGCTTAAAGTGTCTGACTCCGCGACCCATGAACTGCAGACTGCTGGGCTCTTCTGTCCATGGGATTTCCCAGGCAAGAATACTGCAGTGGGTTGCTGTTTCCTTCTCCAGGGGATCTTCCTGACCCAGGGATTGAACCTGCATCTCCTGCATTGGCAGGGGGATTCTTCACCACTGAGTCACTAGGGGAGCCCAATAAATGCACACTATGATATATAAAATAAATAAACAATAATGTTTTACTGTATAGCATAAGGAACCAAATTCAATATCTTGTAATAAACTGTAATGGAAAAGAAATACAGAAAGAATATAGATATATACGTATATCTATAACCAAATCACTTTGCTATATACCTGAACACAATATTATAAATCAAATATACTTCAGTTAAAACATTTTTTAAACTTTCAAGTAATCAGAAGTCATGGAACATTGGGACCCCAGTTTCCATTTGTCAGATGTCAACTAGAGATGAGTTGGTGTGCTTCAGAACTCAGGGCGTGTATGGTCCCAAATGTCACACCTCCCACCATACCTTGCTGTCTCCACAATGCCGCAGAGCCACAGCATTCACCGATGAGTGATGTTCCTCCAGAAGACTTTATTTTTTTATTAATTAATTTATTTTAATTGGAGGTTAGTTACTTTACCACATTGTAGTGAATTTTGCCATACATTGACAAGAACCGAAGAGCTGACTCAGTTGAAAAGCCCCTGATGCTGGGAAAGATTGAGGGCAGGGGGAGAAGGGGACGGCAGAGGATGAGATGGCTGGATGGCATCACCGACTCAATGGACGTGGGTCTCGGTAAACTCCGGGAGTTGATGATGGACAGGGAGGCCTGGCGTGCTGCGATTCATGGGGTCGCAGAGTCGGACATGACTCAGCGACTGAACTGAACTGAACTGACAGGAACCAGCCATGGGTGTACATGTGTCCCCCATCCTGAAACCCCCTCCTTCTTCCCTCCCCATTCCATCCCTCAGGGCTGTCCCAGTGCATCGGTTCTGAGCACCCTGTTTCATGCATCGAACTTGGACTGGTGATCTATTTCACATATGGGAATATACGTGTTTCAGTGCTGTTCTCTCAAATCATCCCACCCTCTCCTTCTCCCACACAGTCCAAAAGTCTGTTCTTTATATTTGTGTCTCTTTGCTATAGAAGACTTTCTTGATCCTCCACATAAGGGTCAGTTGCCTTACCAGTACTTCCAAGATAGCCAGAGCAATTTCTAGTTGAATATATAATATCATATATATATATTACCTATAGTAAAAATACACTATGTGTAGTAAAAATTACACATATAAAATTTATGTTTTAAAAATTTATAGTTTTTATATATATAAATTTTACTTTTTTACTATATTTGTGTATATATAATTTTTTATTATTATTACATTATAATTACTTGCTGATTTATCTCAGTCCCCCCTCACTGTAATTTAGGCTCTGTAAGAGCAGGTATTTTGTCCCATTTACTATTATACCTGGGTTTCCCAGGTGGCATAGTGGTAAAGAATCTGCCTGCCAATGCAGGAGATGCAAGATTCATGGGCTTAATCCCTCAACTGGAAAGATCCCTTGGAGTAGGAAATAGCAACCCACTCCAGTATTCTTGCCTGGAAAATTCCATGGAGAGAGGGGCCATGGGGTTGCAAAGAATCGGACATGACTGAGCATGCAACATACACGCTGTTATATCTCCAACATCTTGCAAAAAACCTAGCCCAGAGCAGTTACTCTTATATATAAATTTATAAAACAGGAACTGTAGCCTAAATGATCTCCAGGGTCCATTCTAGTTGTAATGTCCTGTTGCTCCCATGTTTGTCTTCAAATGACCAAGTATCCGTGTCGTTCCCACTATGGGACACATTTTGCTTGCCTCTGTGAAAACCTAGTTAGCAATACTGTGCTCTGGTTCAGTTCCCTCTTATATATCTCATAGCAATAGCGACTATAAGAGATGGAAATGCCCTTGGAGTTCAACCACCTAATTTGCAGGTGGGGAAATGGAGGCTCAGAGAAGAGAAGTGACTTTCTTGAAGTCACAGTTATAACTCAGCTTAGAAAAGAGCTGCTACAGAACAGTCCACCTACCTTGTTCTGAAGTCTGGAGGAGCCACTGACCAGTGCAGAAGGAAGGAATAAATGCCCCGTGTCACCTGAATGGTGAAAGTAACACATGCTAGGAAGGTTTCAGAATCATCACTAGGTTTAAGGAATTTGGTTTCCATAGCAATAGTTCTCAAACTGGGGTGCTCAAATCCATTCTCAAGGGGACTCTGTGTCCTCTCTGCAAGCAGGGATTATGCATACATTCTGATTATCTGCTGCTGAATATCAGAGTTTTCATTGATTTCCATTGGCAGGTATGAGGCAATCCCGGCCGATGAGGTGGGGAAAGAAGGGGTATTGATTTGTAAATGACACGTACGCACTAAGGGAAAGCCCAGGGGTGGCAGGATGGTGTTTTGCAGCAGTCAGGGAGGCGGTTAATGACTTCTTTACATCGCAGGCCATGATTTCGCTGCAGCAGGACACCATGATCCACTGCATTATTTTATTTTGGTTTCTGAATTGCATAAGAGCTATAAGCAAAAGCGCTTGGTATTGAGTTGTATTAGTTTTTTACATATTTAAGCAACATTGTGATAAAAGTAATCTAAAATGATGCTGAAGGCCCAGGAGATGTTATCTTTCTTTTAAAAGGCTCCTATGCATTATTCAAGGGTGTTGTACACTGACTTCCTTTCACATATTTATTTAAGTTATGAGGATATATTGGCATGAGCAAGAATTTTTGTGGCATGAGCTCTTTGGCTGTCAGAGCGAATTACTTATAAGGAACTTGGTGTGGGACGTGTGATATGCTCTATCTGCAGTAAATTACTGTTCCTACAGGCAATTCTGCAATCTAGGAGGTAATTCTGACTACTGTTTGCTAACTTTGAAACCTAATCCTTTGTAAGATGTTATGATGTACATGGGCTGAGAAGTGAGAAGGTATATCTTCTCTTTGATACACCGTAAGCTGCTATTTAACTTATATGCAGAGTAAATCATGAGAAACGCTGGGCTGGAAGAAGCATAAGCTGGAATCAAGATTGCCGGGAGAAATACCAATAACCTCAGATATGCAGATGACTCCACCCTTATGGCAGAAAATGAAGAACTAAAAAGCATCTTGATGAAAGTGAAAAAGGAGAGTGAAAAAGTTGGCTTAAAGCTCAACATTCAGAAAACTAAGATTGTGGCATCTGGTCCCATCACTTCATGAGAAATAATGGGGAAACAGTGGAAACAGTGTCAGACTTTATTTTTTGGAGCTCCAAAATCACTGCAGATGGTGACTGCAGATGGTGAAATTAAAAGACGCTTACTCCTTGGAAGAAAAGTTATGACCAACCTAGATAGCATATTCAAAAGCAGAGATATTACTTTGCCAACAAAGGTCTGTCTAGTCAAGGCTATGGTTTCTCCAGTAGTCATGTATGGATGTGAGAGTTGGACTGTGAAGAAAGCTGAGCGCCGAAGAATTGATGCTTTTGAACTGTGGTGTTGGAGAAGACTCTTGAGAGTCCCTTGGACTGCAAGGAGATCCAACCAGTCCATCCTAAAGGAGATCAGTCCTGGGTATTCTTTGGAAGGACTGATGCTGATGCTGAAGCTGAAGCTCCAGTACTTTGGGCACCTCATGCGAAGATTTGACTCATTGGAAAAGACTCTGATGCTGGGAGGGATTGGGGGCAGGAGGAGAAGGGGACAACAGAGGATGAGATGGCTGGATGGCATCACTGACTCGATGGACGTGAGTTTGAGTGAACTCCGGGAGTTGATGATGGACAGGGAGGCCTGGTGTGCTACAATTCATGAGGTCGCAAAGAGTCGGACATGACTGAGCAACTGAACTGAACTGTACTGAAGCTAGAGGTCAGCAAGCTATATAGCCAAATGACCAAATTTGACCTACAGAATGTTTTTGTAAATAAATTTTTATTGAAAGTTAGCCACACCCATTTGCTTACTAATTGGCTCTGACTGCTTTTGCACTGTAATGGCAGAGTTGTGAAATAGAGACCCTATGGTCTACAAAGCCTAAAATCTTTACTATCTGACAGACCCCTAGGTTACACCTTCTACATACCATTATTTCTACACTGTGCTTTCAGCTCAGGTCCATTTCATTTATTTGATTCTCTAAAGTGTCTTAATTAGTCTGTTCTGTTTGAGCAATTAGGAAATTCGACATGGCTGTTGCTTTGTGTCAGCATCCTTGATTTCTCTAATAAAGGCATCTACTCTCCTCTCAATGTTGACTGCTACTTTCCTTAAATTGTTAGGAAATTGGAGGCTGGTGAGATGCTGCTTTAACTATGGACAAGCAAAATGGCTGTCTGAAGAGGCCTTACAAATAGCTGTGAAAAGAAGAGAGGCGAAAAGCAAAGGAGAAAAGGAAAGATATAGGTATTCTAAATGCAGAGTTCCAAAGAATAGCAAGAAGAGATAAGAAAGCCTTCCTCAGTGATCAATGCAAAGAAATAGAGGAAAACAACAGATTGGGAAAGACTAGAGATCTCTTCAAGAAAATTAGAGATACCAAGGGAACATTTCATGCAAAGATGGTCTCAATAAAGGACAAAAATGGTATGGACCTACCAGAAGCAGAAGATATTAAGAAGAGGTGGCAAGAATACACGGAAGAACTGTACAAAAAAGATCTTCACGACCCAGATAGTCATGATGATGTGATCACTAATCTAGAGCCAGACATCTTGGAATGTGAAGTCAAGTGGGCCTTAGAAAGCATCACTATGAACAAAGCTGGTGGAGGGGATGGAATTCCAATTGAGCTGTTTCAAATCCTGAAAGATGATGCTGTGAAAGTGCTGCACTCAATATGCCAGCAAATTTGGAAAATTCAGCAGTGGTCACAGGACAGGAAAAGGTCAGTTTTCATTCCAATTCCAAAGAAAGGCAATGCCAAAGAATGTTCAAACTACCGCACAATTGCACTCATCTCACACGCTAGTAAAGTAATGCTCAAAATTCTCCAAGCCAGGCTTCAGCAATATGTGAACCGTGAACTTCCAGATGTTCAAGCTGGATTTAGAAAAGGCAGAGGAACCAGAGATCAAATTGCCAACATCCGCTAGATCATGGAAAAAGCAAGAGCGTTCCAGAAAAACATCTACTTCTGCTTTATTGACTATGCCAAAGCGTTTGACTGTGTGGATCACAATCAACTGTGGAAAATTCTGAAAGAGATGGGAATACCAGACCACCTGACCTGCCCCTTGAGAAACCTATATGCAGGTCAGGAAGCAACAGTTAGAACTGGACAGGGAACAACAGACTGGTTCCCAATAGGAAAAGGAGTACGTCAAGGCTGTATATTGTCACCCTGCTTTTTTAACTTCTATGCAGAGTACATCATGAGTAACGCTGGACTGGAAGAAACACAAGCTGGAATAAAGATTGCCGGGAGAAATACCAATAACCTCATATATGCAGATGATACCACCCTTATGGCAGAAAGTGAAGAGGAACTAAAGAGCCTCTTGATGAAAGTGAAAGAGGAGGGTGAAAAAGTTGGCTTAAAGCTCAACATTCAGAAAACGAAGATCATAGCATCCGGTCCCATCACTTCATGGGAAATAGATGGGGAAACAGTGGAAACAGTATCAGACTTTATTTTTTTGGGCTCCAAAATCACTGCAGATGGTGACTGCAGCCATGAAATTAAAAGACGCTTACTTCTTGGAAGAAAAGTTATGACCAACCTAGATAGCATATTCAAAAGCAGAGACATTACTTTGCTGACTAAGGTCTGTCTAGTCACGGCTATGGTTTTTCCAGTAGTCATGTATGGATGTGAGAGTTGGACTGTGAAGAAGGCTGAGTGCCAAAGAATTGATGCTTTTGAAATGTGGTGTTGGAGAAGATTCTTGAGAGTTCCTTGGACTGCAAGGAGATCCAACCAGTCCATTCTGAAGGAGATCAACCCTGGGATTTCTTTGGAAGGAATGATGCTAAAGCTGAAGCTCCAGTACTTTGGGCACCTCATGCGAAGATTTGACTCATTGGAAAAGACTCTGATGCTGGGAGGGATTGGGGGCAGGAGGAGAAGGGGACAACAGAGGATGAGATGGCTGGATGGCATCACTGACTCGATGGACATGAGTTTGAGTGAACTCCGGGAGATGGTGATGAACAGGGAGGCCTGGCGTGCTGCGATTCATGGGGTCGCAACGAGTCAGACACGACTGAGGGACTGAACTGAACTGAACTGAACTGAACCTACCTGGTGGAGCTGGCCTGAGGCTGAGCTGTGAATTGAATGCTTGTGTTTCTCTCTGTCCACCCTCCCTTGCTAAGTCTCCCATGTTCATCCTGTCTTTCTCTCACCATCAGCAGTGCCCTCAGTTCTTTCTTGCCTAAGCGCCATATCAAGGAAGGCTCAGATACCTCTCTTTTATCTCCATTTAAATTCATTTAGTTTGTTCACGTCTTAGTTCCTCCAAGGGTATTCACACTTAAAGCTTTTTGTTCCAACTAATGAATAAGAAGCTTTTGCCTCTGTGGAAGATTTGACCAAGTTAGAGGTGCTGAGGAAGTTTGGAAGGATGGGGGTGGTACCAAGGAGAGCGGGTGGGGACAGATATTTTCCTGAAAATGGCCAACCCCCCCTTGATGACTATGGTTTGATGCATTGAATCTTGAGTTTGCTGTGAGGGTCAGAGTCTATGTCTCCCTCACCCCAAAGCCCCAAATCTTCAGGGGGATCTCAGACTTTAAAAATAAATTCTGTCAATGTGGTTGGCTTATTTGCGGAACCACCCAAGACCAGCACAAAAAGCAGAAAATTCAAATGCTATTTGGGACATTTGACTGGAGATGACTTCCTTAGCAGTCATGCCTAGGGCCATCATCAAAGATTTAGTAGAGTATTATAGGATTTAGGGACATTTCCTAAAAGAAGCTATCTGTTGCTGAATATGCTTTGCTAGAGAAATTGAAAGAAATCATTGTTGTGAGTAACCAAAATAAAGGAAGACACTTGAGCTTTTGTAGCCAACTAAGGCTATTCCTGATCATGCCAACATGACCTATCCTCTGAAGATCAGGTCAGCCATCATGAGCTTTAGCAGTTCAATGGTGCCTCAAGGAGCCAACAACTGAAGAGCAAAGGCTGGTGGCCATTGAGGTGCTTATTTGATTCTGGTTTTTCAATAAGTAGAGATAAGAATCCTGTTTTGTCTTTATGTCCACTTGTTCTTACCATGGCAGTACCTCCGGACATGTCAGGGATTGATCCCAGGTCTCCTGCATTGCAGGCAGATTCTTCACTGTCTGAGCCACCAGGGAAGCTGAACATGTCAGAATTGTTGCCAATTAATTGCTTATTCTGGAAACTAGTAATTTGTCACATATGTCCCTGAGAGTTTCTTCAACTAACATTTACTGAGCACCTACTATATACCAAAAGAATTGGCACAGTTGTGAATAAAGTTTTCCTGATCCAATAAAAGTGAAAAATTGCAGTCTAGAGTAGCAACATTAAGAAAAATCCCCTTAATAGTGTGTTCCTTTCATTTCTTTTACACGGAATTTGATTTTTTTTTTTTTTTTTTTTTTTTTTGCCTTTCATTCTTCATTGGGGTTTTGGGGTAGTTTTTTTGTTTTTATCGAAATATAGTTGATTTACAATGTTGTGTTAGTTCCAAGTGTACAGCAAAGCGATTCATACACATAAATATGTTCTTTTTCAGATTCTTTTCCCTTATAGGTTATTATGGAATAGTGAAAATAGTTTCCAGTGCTATCCAGTAGGTCCTTGCTAGTTATCTATTTTATATGTAGCAGTGGGTATATGTTCATTTCAAGCTCCTAATTTATCCCTCCTTCTCACTTTTCCCCCTGGTAACCACAAGTTTGTTTTCTATGTCTGTGGGTCTATTTCTGTTTCATATATAAGTTCACTTACATCATCCTTTTATTTTAGATGTCACGTATCAGTAACATAATATGATGCTTGTTTTTGTCTGGCTTATTAAACTTTCGCATGGTGATTTCTAGGTCCATCCATGTTGCTGCAAACAGCATTAGTTTTCTTTTCTACGGCTGAGCAGCATCCCATTGTATTTACATAGACCACGTCTTCTTTGTCCATTCTTCTCTTGACAGACATTCAGGTTGTCTAATAGCGTTACAGTGAGCACTGGGGCACATATATCTTATTGCATTTGACTTTTAAAATTCAACAGCAATCATCTGAAGCCTAAGCTGTTTAGCTTTCTAGAAAACATTCCGAGTGAATCTATAAGAATTTTAATTAAAGAAGTGAATTTGAATATGTTCAAATTGTGGCTCATAGAAGAACAACTTTTCTGCTATGTATCCTCACCATTCTCACATGCCAAATAAATTTGACCAGGTAGAATAACATAGTCGAGACCATAGGTTGGCAAACTACAGTCTGAGGGCCTTGTTCCTTCTGCTGCCTATTTTGATGAATAAAGTTCTGTTGAAACACAGACATGTCCATTCATTTAGGCAGTATCTGTTGTCTATAACTGCTTTCAAGCTACAATGACTGAGTGGATAGTTTGAACAGATATAGTCTGTGGCCAGTAAAACCTAAAATAATTCCTATCTTGACCTTTACAGAGAAAGTTTGTCAACCCCTGGTCTAGACTATATTAGACACCACATAAAGTAAAGTGTAAAAATATTCTGCATTTCTGACTGTAAAACAACTTAAGAACTAGTACATTTTTACATTTTAACATTGATTCGAAGTCTAGACAGATTTGGGTTTCAATTGAAATCAAATATCCACTTCTTCTATGGCAAGTATTCACATGGGAAGTATTTAGCACTCATGTACTCTTAAGTTTCTCTTGTTTTTGATGTGTCTATTTATACAAATTAAGGATTGCTAAATGCATTTAGGAAGCAAGTCATCTTCACCAACCAGAGAGTGCTGCTGCTGCTGCTAAGTCGCTTCAGTCATGTCCAACTCTGTGCGACCCCACAGATGGCAGCCCACCAGGCTCCCCCGTCCCTGGGATTCTCCAGGCAAGAACACTGGAGTGGGTTGCCATTTCCTTCATTAACCAGAGAGTAATAGTAGTCAAATCACTGATGCTGAGGTAAGAAGAAAAAAGACTGAGTGTTACTCCTACCGCACAGTTAGAGGAAGGGCTGAAAGAATCAGCCGAGGGCGCAAAATCTCATTGGAAGAGATGCGTTCAGAGGAAGAGTACATGTAACATCTTCCAGTGAAGCTCCCCCTGTCTTCCAGACTCCCCAGTGGGCCTGCAAAAAGTTCGTCCTGTAAGAAGGCCTCTCTCTGGATCTGAGAAGCTCAGCCATTCCACAGGCCTTTCTTTCAGGGCCCTAGGGGAGAACTTACACAATGGTCTGTGCCCTGTGTTTCACAGAACAGTTTTAAACAATCAGTTCTCCGAGTTTTATAGCCGAACTCAGTATCAGCAAGGTCACGTCCTCTCCCAGGAGAAGCAGCAAGGCAAGTGCCCAGATATCCCTGCACAGTGACTTTGCCTCTAGCTTTGCTGACAGGCTGGAACTGCATGTCTCCACAGGGACTGGAGATGCAGTCCCCTGGGAGGAAGGAAACGGGGAGAGAAGGAAGGTGTTAACCGGGGGAATAGGTGGAAGCATGTACAGTTTGGATTGCCTACTGCGGTAATGGCAAGTTGGTCTCCTGATAGGAAGCCAGAGATTATGCAGAAGGGGTCCTGTTTGTTTAAGAAAAAATTGGCTATTGATACATCACTGTATGTATTGTCCCTAGCGTGGTATATACCTGGTACACAGCACAAATTTATATTTGAGTGAATGAATCAATTAATGAATGAAGACCTTAGACTCTGAGGACAGGCAAAATAGGATCTAAATTGTAGTGTTGCCAGTAGCTATCAGTTATCAACTGCTGTGTAACAAATTACCCCTAAATTTAGCAATATAAGTTTTTATCTCACAGCCTACACTGGACAATGCTTATTAGCTCATATGTTTCCATCATATCGCCTCTGGGAATCGGTCCATCCCTTCCCTCAGTTGCTCATGTTTCTGTGCATAAGCAATCAGGTCCACTGAGTACCTCCAGTGCAGGGTCTTTGTTAAGGCCACAGCCATCTCAAGGCTCAGCTGGAGGAGGACTCGTTCCCAACCTTACCCGTGTGGCTGTTGGCAGGCCTCAGATCCGTGATGGCTGCAGCCAGCAACATCAATCCCTTGCCCCCTGGCCTTTCCAAAGGGCTGCTTTACAGCATGGCAGCTGACTTTCCCCAGAGAGTGGAATCACAGAAAGAATCCCAAGATGAAGCTGCAGTGTTTCTTTTGTTCTTTGAACTTATAAAAATTGGGGATATGTACACTTATAGCTGTAAGTGTATGATCCAGTGGCATTAAGCATATTCACAGCCACTATCATTATTCATATTCAAAACTTCATCAGCCCAACCAAAGCTCAAAGCTCTAAGGTCTTTACCACCTAATCTCAAAAGGGACACACCATCACTTCTAATCTGCTCCTGGGAAACGAGTCACTAAATCTAGCCCACACTCGTGGGAAGAAGATTACACAGGGTGAGAACACCAAGAAAGTGGGTATCCTTGATGACCATCCTAGAGGCTGACTACTATAGAAGCTTTGTGATCCTAGACTTAACCTCACTAAGCCTCAGTTCTATCCTTTGTAAATCAAGCATAATATCTACATCACAGAACTATGCTCATGTCCAAGGGAAAAACCACCACACTTTCTCATGTTCGCATGAGATAAAATGCATGTCCTTCAGCCGTGATATTTGACCACCTTGAACTGTGTCTTTCTGCACAGCCTCTTATGTTCTCTATGATGATTCAGTAACTGTCACATCTTCAGACCCTTGACAGCATGAGAAGAACCCTGGAGAAACAGGCAGCAATCTCTAAATATTCATAGTATAATCTTTAGGCAAAGGCAAGCTTCCTCTGAAGAAGCCTATGCTGGACAATACTGCGTTTATATGTTCCCATTGTATTACCTCTGGGAGTCGGTTCACCCCATCCCTCAGTTGCTCATGTTCACCACCATGATGGTCTCCTTGTTCCATTATGGTTTACTCTTTCTTCCATGCAAATTCCCAAACATTGCTTTAATGCATCTCCTCTCTTTCCTGATGAGCTGTCCTGTGCAGTGAAAAAGAAGCAGTCAATACCTCTTCAACTCTGTATGTGGGATTATGCATTGAGCAAGCAAGCTGCTTTTAAAACTATCCTTTACATTTTTACAAAATAGCAACATATATTTCCATTTTTGTCACCTCTCAAGGTTGATCCTAAACAGGTCAGGGGTTCATTTCAAACACCAGTTTACAGGTGAGTTCTGGGTTTACCATGCATTCAACCGTGTCTTTTTGCATCTTCTGTAGTTCTTTAAGGGACTATCAGTTTCGATCCAGAGCTAATCAGCTGTGTATCAATTCCATTGTACTTTTAAGCCAAAGAAGTAAATTAATATTCTGTACCAAGTTTTCCAATGATAAGTATTTTGGGAAGACTATTAAAAACATTTGAAATTAAAATAGTTGACTGGCTAATGCTCAAAAACCAAAAATAATTACTGAGCAGTGTTTTCCAAAGTGTGGGCTGTGGAATGAAATATTATTTGTTTGCCCACTGACCAAAATTAAATTGATAATCTCTAAAGTGGATGAGAATATGGTGAAGCAGTCATAGATGGTTTGCTGCTGGGAGTATAAATTGGACTTGTCCGTAGGGAGACAAGTTGGCAGCCTCTATCGGAACTGAAAATGTATGTGTCCTTTGACCCAGAAATTCGACTTTTGGAAATTAATCTTAAATCATCCTTGGCTTAGTCCTCTGGCTTAGTCACTCAGTCATGACCAACTCTTTGCCACCCCTTGGACTGTAGCCCACCAGGTTCCTCTGTCCATGGGGTTCTCCAGGCAAGAATACTGGAGTGGGTTGCCATGCCCTCCTCCAGGGAATCTTCGCAACCCAGGGATTGACCCAGGTCTCCCACACTGCAGGCAGATTCTTTTACCATCTGAGCCACCAGGAAAGCCCATAGGTCTCCAAACCAGGGTCTCCTGCATTGCAGATTCTTTATCAACTGAGCTGTGAGGGAAGCCCTTAAATCATCCTTGCATGTATACAAAAGGGCACAGAGTCAAGGAGTTTCACTGCTCTATTGTTTGCAGTAGTGAAAAATCAGAAACAACTCAAATGTCATCAATAATAGACCAGGTAAATCCGTTACAGTGTGCCTCTATTCTGGAGTACCGTGGAGCAGTCAGAATAGTGAAGCAGATTTATGTGCCTGCACTATGAAGCGTAGACATAATAGTCTGTTATCTGGCTGAAGTAAACCGTGGAGAAGTATCTCAGTATCATCCCTTCTGCAGGAAATTCTATGTATATTTGAATGTGATATATGAAATCGCACATGATATGTATATATATGTATACATACACACACACAAATACCCACCTAAATTTGTGTGAAAGGATACATAGCAAAATGTTAATAGTAATTCTTCTTCTCTTGGGAAAGAAATAGAATTTTCTGGAGGATGGAAAGGTTGTTTCCCCCTCTACTGTATATACCTGCATGTAGTTTTAATTTTTTTCTGATTAGCATAAGTTGCTTTTATAATGTTCATTTTATTGTTAGTTGCTCAGTTGTGTTCTTTTTGTGACCCCACGGACTGCAGCATGCCAGAATTCCCTCTCCTTCACTATCTCCTGGAGTTTTCTCAAACTCATGTGCATTGAGTCAATGATGCCATCCAACCATCTCATCCTCTGTCGCCCCCTTTTCCTCCACCCTCAATCTTTCCCAGCATCATGGTCTTTTCTTTCATAAAGCAATTTTAAAATTACCTTTCAAACTTATTATAGAAGTAACATATATTTATTTTTAAGCAAAGAAGAATTATAGTTTTAGGCAAAGAAGAATTATCCATCTTTTTCTACACATGTACTTACTGTTTTTTAAAAATGTAATTATTTTAGATAGACTGTTTTGTGATCTACTTATTTGAATTTAAAATATGCAACAAACATGACTGTTCCCTAAAATATTATATGATCAACATATTTATGTGTCTGTAGATACCAAGAATGGCGGAGCCTGGTAGGCTGCCGTCTATGGGGTCGCATAGAGTCGAACATGACTGACGCGACTTAGCAGCAGCACCAGATATTAAATTATAATATGTCAATGGTTATAATAATATGATTTTTAGGTACATGAAATTGTTGGCAACTAGGAATTCAGAATGGGGCAAGATAAACTTTTAATGCAAGAGCCTCTTACCTGGTTCCTTGCCTTCAGGCTTGTCTGTCCCTATGTCCATACTACCCAAAGTCTATACCTAAGTTCTGTCAGTGTCTTGAATAAAATCTTCCATGGCCATCCATTGGCCTCATGATGCAGTGTATGGACTACATACATGGACCCTGTATGGACTACAGGGTCTCTCATTTTCAGGCTCATGTTTATCCTTCAGCTCATCTTTGGCCCATACCTTTACCTCCAAGACCTGTCAGCCTCCCATGTCACCCTGACTTAACTCTCATGCCTCCATTGCTGATTCAGTCATTTCTCTGATTCCCCCAGCATCCTGGACTTTCCCTTGGTCCTGGACATCTCTTGCTTTTGCTGCCCGACACTTCCTCTCCTTTTTCCTGACAAACAGTTCATCATGTGTGGAGACCTGGAATTATTAAGGTTATTAACCAATCTAGTCTACTAGGCTTCTCTGTCCATGCGATTTTCCAGGCAAGAGTACTGGAAAATGGGTTGCCATTTCCTTCTCCAAGCTTATCATCTATTGATGGGATACGAACAATCTCAACCTGCTCAGGTCATTAATTAGAGGAAGCTGATGAATACCTCTCAGCAGCTTGGATGTGCCAGGCACAAGGTAAAGTCTCCCTGTGTGTGGCTGCAGGCGCTGGAATTGGAATCACCCTTCTTGTACTCAGTCAGTCTGGTTTGGTTGGGATTGGTTCCACCTTCTGCTGTAGAGGTAGATTCCTGATTAGCTAAAGAGATCAATTAATCTCTTCCTCCTAGATTGTGTAATTGATATGGAAGAGGACACAAAACCCAAGTTGAGCCATTAGGAGTCATTATGAGAACTTTTAAATTTTGAAGCAGAGAACCTATTTTTTTTTTTTTTTTCTCTCTCTCTCTCTAGGCTTGAGCATATTGTAATGAAAGTGAAAGTCACTTAGTCATGTCCAACTCTTTGTGACCGCACAGACTATACAGTTCATGGAATTCTCCAGGCCAGAATACTGGAGTGGATAGCCTTTCCCTTCTCCCAGGGATCTTCCCAACCCAGGGATCGAACCCAGGTCTCCCGCATTGCAGGCAGATTCTTTACCGACTGAGCCACAAGGGAAGCCCTTGTGCACGTTGTATGCCAGGCTTATTGCTGCTGCATGGAGCCAGCACAGAAGGAAGCAGAGCAGAGCTAAGAGAAAGCGCCAGTAACTGTGTGGGGCCCTTTCATGATCCATCGCTGACCAGCTCTTCCCTCAACTCTTCAGTCATCTGAGCCAAAATATTCCTTGTTTACTCAAACCACTTAGGGCTGAATTTCTGTCCCTTGTGACCCAGAGTTCCAGGACATATATCCCATGTCTAACCAATGTTATGTCGCAGTATAATGTTCTGTCTACTGGTCTTTCCTTCTTGCTAGATTTTAAGTTCTGTGAGGAAAGGGCCTGAGTCATACTCAACTTTGCATCTCCAGCCCCAAGTGCAGTGCTTGAGAATATTAGAGGTTAAGTATTTGTTAAGTGAATAAAATACCCCAGAGTCTACCTTCAGTGTTTCAACAGAAACTTTTCAGTGCTGCTGGCTTATCCAGGCTTAAAATTCTGCTGATTGACATAATAGGATGGGAGGAGAGATTAACACTATTGAATGCGTAATTAGGAGCCAGGTAACCGAAATCAGATTGATTATATTCTTTGCAGCCAAAGATGGAGAAATTCTCTACAGTCAGCAAAAACAAGACCAGGAACTGACTGTGGCTCAGATCATGAACTCCTTATTGCCAAATTCAGACTTAAATTGAAGAAAGTGGGGAAAACCACTAGACCATTCAGGTATGACCTAAATCAAATCCCTTATGATTATACAGTGGAAATGAGAAATAGATTTAAGGGACTAGATCTGATAGAGTGACTGATGAACTATGACAGAGGTTCGTGACATTGTACAGGAGACAGGGATCAAGACCATCTCCATGGAAAAGAAATGCAAAAAAGCAAAATGGCTATCTGAGGAGGCCTTACAAATAGCTGTGAAAAGAAGAGAAGCGAAAAGCAAAGGAGAAAGGAGAGATATAAGCATCTGAATGCAGAGTTCCAGAGAATAGCAAGAAGAGATAAGAAAGCCTTCTTCAGCGATCACTGCAAAGAAATAGAGGAAAACAACAGAATGGGAAAGACTAGAGATCTCCTCAAGAAAATTAGAGATACCAAGGGAACATTTCATGCAAAGATGGGCTCGATAAAGGACAGAAATGGTATGGACCTAACAGAAGCAGAAGATATTAAGAAGAGGTGGCAAGAATACACAGAAGAACTGTGCAAAACAGATCTTCATGACCAAGATAATCACGATGGTGTGATCACTTACCTAGAGCCAGACATCCTGGAATGTGAAGTCAAGTGGGCCTTAGAAAGCATCACTATGAACAAAGCTAGTGGAGGTGATGGAATTCCAGTTGAGCTGTTTCAAATCCTGAAAGATGATGCTGTGAAAGTGCTGCACTCAGTATGCCAGCAAATTGGAAAACTCAGCAGTGGCCACAGGACTGGAAAAGGTCAGTTTTCATTCCAATTCCAAAGAAAGGCAATGCCAAAGAATGTTCAAACTACTGCACAATTGCACTCATCTCACATGCTAGTAAAGTAATGCTCAAAATTCTCCAAGCCAGCCTTCAGCAATACATGAACCGTGAACTTCCAGATGTTCAAGCTGGATTTAGAAAAGGCAGAGGAACCAGAGATCAAATTGCCAACATCCTCTGGATCATCGAAAAAGCAAGAGCGTTCCAGAAAAACATCTATTTCTGCTTTATTGACTATGCCAAAGCGTTTGACTGTGTGGATCACAATAAAGTGTGGAAAATTCTGAAAGAGATGGGAATACCAGACCACCTGACCTGCCTCTTGAGAAACCTATATGCAGGACAGGAAGCAACAGTTAGAACTGGACATGGAACAATAGACTGGTTCCAAATAGGAAAAGGATTATGTTGAGGCTGTATATTGTCACCCTGCTTATTTAACTTATATGCAGAGTACAGCATGAGAAACGCTGGCCTGGAGGAAGCACAAGCTGGAATCAAGATTGCCAGGAGAATTATCAATAACCTCAGATATGCAGATGACACCACCCTTATGGCAGAAAGTGAAGAGGAACTAAAAAGCCTTTGATGAAAGTGAGAGAGGAGAGTGAAAAAATTGGCTTAAAGCTCAACATTCAGAAAACTAAGATCATGGCATCCGGTCCCATCACTTCATGGGAAATAGATGGGGAAACAGTGGAAACAGTGTCAGATTTTATTTTTCTGGGCTCCAAAATGACTGCAGATGGTGATTGCAGCCATGAAATTAAAAGACGCTTACTCCTTGGAAGAAAAGTTATGACCAACCTAGATAGTATATTGAAAAGCAGAGATATTACTTTGCCAACTAAGGTCCGTCTAGTCAGGGCTGTGTTTTTCCAGTGGTCATGTATGGATGTGAGAGTTAGACTGTGAAGAAGGCTGAGCGCCGAAGAATTGGCAGGTTTCAGTCCATGGGGTTGCAAAGAGTCGGACTTGACTAGGTCAAGTCAGTCACACACACACACAACATATACAATACATTTCATTGTGTCATTTAATCAAGAAGACTAATTTCTCTTTCTCCTTATCTGCTCTTCCATGATAGGGGAGTGATTTTGTCTATCAGTGAAATAATGTGAAATGCTGAAGTAATCATTTGCAAATCAGTGATTTTATCTGTTAATGAAATAACAAAATATGAGCTATCTTCAGGCATCTCATAAAAATGAAAAGCAAATTAAAAGCACACAAGTTCTATTATTTAAGAGGAAGCAATCACTTGAGTTTTTGGAATTAAGATGCTAGATTTTATAAACTATTACTATTGTTTTTGAAAGAAATGATTTCATTAACATATGCCATTTTAATCGCAAAGCATTTATTTCAGAATCCCCTAAGAAACAGAAAGTGAAGTACTTAATTAAGGGAAGTGATGTGGTTGTCTATGTTTAGACCAATTAGAAGGTCATAGGAACCCTCTGACCTCTCCATGTTGCCAGTTTTTTGTCCCTTAATTGGTGACACTCAATTTGGGGACTGTTGACCAGGACAGAAACACTGAACAGCCTCCAGTCCAGAAGGTTTTCTGTGCTGATTTTGTCCCTGATTTCAGGACTTCCCTGGCGGCTCAGATGGTAAAGGGTCTGTCTACAATGCAGGAGACCTGGGTTCGAGCCCTGGGTTGGGAAGATCCCCTGGAGAAGCAAATGGCAATCCACTCCAGTACTATTGCCTGGAAAATCCCATGGACAGAGGAGCCTGGTAGGCTACAGTCTATGGGGGCCACAAAGAGCTGGACACAACTGAGCTAATTCACTTTCACTTGCTCAGAGAACATTACAGTAAGAATTGTAATACTTGTCCTCTATCTGTGTGCAGTTTATATTTTTTTAGGTTAGTTTTCCAGAGAATAAGAATGAAGATTTCAGTACAGCCAATCTCTTTCTTGTGTACGTACTCTTCATAAAGCAATCTATAGAAATATATTGAGTAAGTAAAAACAGTTATTAATCATTGAGTTATCTGCATAATGGTACTTAAGAATTATTGAAATCAATTATTGCTATGTTTATTCAGAAAATATTTAAAGAGCATCCTTCTATGGACCAGACTTTGTTGAATACAAAGATACCTGGATTGCTTGCCTGCAAGGAGTGATAATCGAGTTGAGTTGTTCTTGAATTGCCTTTTTCCATTATAGTGGGAATTTTGATGGATGGACAAATTCATCCAAAAAGAATGCTGAAGTAGTTCATCTGCACATATCAGTGAATTAAGGATTAATATTTAATGAGAGCCATAGGCAGCCTGAGGGCTTCCCAGGTGGTTCAGTGGTAAAGAATCCACCTACCAAGCAGTAGATTGGGGTTCAGTTGCTGGGTCGGGAAGATCCCTTGGAGAAGGAAATGGCAACGCACTCCAGTATTCTTGCCTGGGAAATCCCATGGACTGAGGAGCCTGGTAGGCTACGGTTCATGGGGTTGCAAAGAGTCAGACACAACTGGGCGACTGAACAACAACAGGGATAGACTTGATAGGATATTATGAGTATTTTTAGGTGGAGAATCTTCAAGGGAAATAATTTTTACATCATTTGAAAGAAGAGTTTTCATTTTGAGTCACTTCAGTTCAACTGAAGTGATTTTGTCATTTCCGGTCTTTGTTGTGGTAACAGATTCAATCTTATTTAAACTCTGTCAGTGAGAATATTCCTGGGTGGCATGGGAAGCACTTTTGCCTCATTGCATCCTATAATCTGGAAAATGAGATGCATGTTAGTGGTGAAACACCCTTTTAGGGCTGATCTGCTTGGTCTTCTGCTTTTTCTTTTCTCCATCCTTTTCATCATCAATTCCCGGGAGCTCCATCTCAGAACTCTTCTAACTCTACTGACTGACCTTCTCTTCTGTCCATTCCTAGTTTAGCTTTTAATTTTTCCCCGTCTTACAAAGTGATAGCTCCCAAACACTTGTTCAGTGAGCAATAAAGGATAATAAACCTTTATTTGTATGCACCGATGTTTTCAATCAACATACTTAATAACAAAGTATCAATAGAACATGAACAGTGTCAGATTTTGTTGAAAATCCAAACCCTCTCTTTTACCCTTTGCTTCCAAGTATGGGAGAGCCTGACTTCCTAAAAAAAATGCTAAACATATCAAAGAAATGGAGACAAATATATGTGAACAGAGAAGGACACTGACACCAATCTTGGCTGCAGCCTGCAGTTACTTGAAAGTATATCAGGAAACAAACCTTGGGGATTTCCAAAGTCCGGAAAGACAAACCTGGGTATTAAGGTGTCACAGATACCAAGGCTAGTGTTTCAAGGAGGAGGAAGAGGTCAAAGGGTCAAAAGGCTGCTAAAGTATCAAGTGTATAGAGAACTGAAAAGGACAGTTTGGATCTAGAGACTTGGAGTTACCAGTGACCTCTGCAGAATTGTCTTTGGGAAGTTGTGAGGCTTGAAGTCAAATTGGTAGCCCAAGGAGTGAGTGGAAGATAAGGAAATTGATGTATAGATATGGATGCTTCCTTCAAATTCATTGAAAAGAGGGTAATAGAATGGTAGCTGGAGGAAATGTAGGGACCTGAGAACCGGGAAATGCTTTATTTTACCTGGGAGATACTTGAACAGGTTTAAAAGCTGATGGGAAGGATTCAGTCAGAAGGCAGAGGCTGAACTGAAAGGCCTTCAGAGATGATATAATAGATGATGTTAAGTTCCTGAGATCTACAATGACCCCAAACCCAAGAATCATCTTAGAATAGACCTGAGGTTCAAGGTTCACCTGGGAAAGAGTCTGCTTTCAGATGGCCTCTGAATTTAGGACGGAGGTTCGCCAGCCTGTCCCGAAGTGTGGGACAGGACAAGAGAGCCAAGTTACCATTGGCTTCTCCTCTGACTCTAAGGGACGCAGTTCATGTTCAATATCAATCAAGCTTTGGAAACTAAGGAAAGGAGCGGGTAGTGAGGATGCATAAAGATTAAAATAGAAAAACTAGACATGGCCAGTAATTTTGTCACAGGTCAGTCCAGCTTTGCCATAACCTGAGAAAGCTTGGTTAAGCAGCTCGGTTTTATCGCGCGTTGGGCTTGCGAATATTGAAAACTGTCACTGAAGAAACCAGTGTGGAATCAACACATTAGCTGGGGAAGAATGCCTAGAGCCATAGCTCTATTGCCTGGGAAAGTGAAAGTCACTCAGTCATATCTGACTTTCTGCGATCCCATGGACTATACAGTCCATGGAATTCTCTAGACCAGAATACTAGGGTGGGTAGCCTTTCCCTTCTCCAGGGGATCTTCCCAACCCAGGGATCAAACCCAGGTTTCCCATATTGCAGGCGGATTCTTTACCAGCTGAGCCACAAGGGAAGCCTGGGAAAGGCCAGAAATAAAATCATTAAAGTAGCTGTGACCAAACAGCAGTGCCCTCCTGACACCTGCATTGTACATCACTGCTTTGCTGTCCATCCCGAGGGCTCACCATCCAGAGTTCTCAGCCTGAATCACTGGGCAGTGCTTCAGGGATGTGGCAATGCTAATTATGCTAAATATACATGATTAGCTGTCTAATCTTATAGTTACATTGATAGCTTAACCTAATCAAAGACTCACTTCAGCCAAGCTGACCTTGCTGATTGCCTGTGTTGGCTGCCAACAATTTCATCAGAGAGGAGAGTAATAGGGAAACTGGAGGCAGATTGTATTATGATTTATATGGGGCCATGAGGGTAGTGTTTGTATCAGCAGGAGCTGTGAATAGATGCTGTGGGCAGCTGGATATGGCAGAGATTTTTCAAAAATTGGCAGGCATGTTACTTTTGGAAAATTTCCAGTGAAACAGAGATTTAATAGTTTTTTTTTCCTTTCTTTTTTTACAGTTTGCTTTCTGTGACATCTCTCTCCTTGATGCTTAATCCATGTTTGTTTCCCAGTATGTGTTTGTCACTGTTCTGAGTTTGGGAAGATGAAAGAAAACCTCCAAATTAATACATGCCATCCAGAAGTGATTCTCTAGGTTGTTGTTTTTTTTTCTGTTGGACACAAACCCACAAAATAATCCCTTTTGTAGACTAATACAAGAGTAAAAGAATTCAACTTCCCTGCTTGCGGGGTGGGGGGGGGGGGGTGGGTGGGACAGTTAAATTCCAGTGGATGTCTGTTGGTACCCTGTAGATCAAGAGAGAGACAAGAGCATCTTCCCTGCCCATTTACATCATTTTCTGAACAGAGAGAGAACATCCAAAGGCAGGACCATACTCAGATCTTTGACTGTTTATCCCTTTTGAAAGCCTCTCCTCTTAGGTCTGTAAACTGATTGGATTTCATTGTCTAGGTAAAGGAATATAGAGGGAAGGGGTGGAGAGGAACCAAGGCTGATAAGACCAGTGTTCCCCTGGGTTATTTTATAGTTGCTCGTGCTAACCCAGGGAGCTTAACCCTTAGGAGTTAGGCCTGTGGTTATGTGGTTTCTTCTTGGGGGAAAATAGTCTTACCAGCGTTTCGGGCTGCTTTCCCAATTGTTAATCACTACTTCTGTATATTACCCTTCCAGAGCTGTGAAGTGGACAGGATGACTGCTCCAGGCTCTCTATGAGGGCCTCTGATGTCCTGCAATGGGTCAAGAGAGAGGCCCTAAAGTCAGGTTGGACAGGAGGGAGAGTCACCTCTTCCCACCCGTCTCAGGTTGCACTCTGTTGTGCTGTCCACCCGTGCTGGCCAGAGGGCCCGGGAAGCACCTGGGGTACCAGCACCATCTAGTGGGAAAGCGGTCCCTTCTTTCCAAAAACTTTTGCATCATCACCACATCCTTATGGACAACGTACCGAGAGATGGTGGGTGAGAGTGGACCTTTAGATTAGTGCCCAAACTGTAACATATTGGCAGCTGCAGTTCCCTAAAGTCTAGATATCAAACAGTTCCAGGTAGGTGATGATTAAAATCACAAACAAGAGTGGTTTTGGGTTTAAATGAAAATATTTTTTGTCTGAACTACTGATGGTGTTGAACTTCACCTGTGATTCTGGAAAACACTGGCAACTAAGAAACATTCTTCCACCCTCTTGTGTTCTGGGACAGCTTCCTGCACAGTCGCCTCCCCCGTAAGACTCAGGGATGACCCCCTTTTTACTTGTGATAAGGCCAGACACAGACCCTCCAAAATCCGATTCTTGGCCTCCTACCTGATTAAGTGAATGTGCCCCTGTGTGCGTGCCCACTGACCTCTGGACAAAATGCCTGTTCATTGAACATGAGGCCAAATTTTAGTTAAGCCCAGAGGTTGAGCAGACCTTGAAACACAAAGCAGTCCCTCCTTGTTGGGCTCTTCCTAAGCGTCTGGCAGCTGCAGGTCATGCCCCTTGCCCACCCCCAGCCTGCCCCTCCAAGCCTTGTTGATTCCTCTGTGTGCAGAAAGGCCCTTTCTGCCTGTACTGCCCTGAGCCTTGTCCCCACCACACTAGTTCCCCTCCCCCTTTGAAACAGTCTTTTTAAATAAAATCTTTTCTTATCTAAGTCTGGAATGGTTTTTCCTTGACACTGTTTTATTTTTTAATACTGTGTCTATTGGACAGACTTTTTCTTAATGACCTGGCTTCCTACTTGAGACTGTGAGTCATGGCATTGTACCCAAGAGGTAGTTCTTGGTGATAAAGCTGATGCTCATCTGGAAGTAACACTGGAGCTGATGTATTTAAGGGATGAGCAGCTACTTTTCTATCATGTATCTCTGAGTTACGTTGAGCTTATTTGGGTCAAGTAACATGGGGACCTTATACTTGGTCAGGAAAAAAAAACTAAGCTAAACTAAAACACTGTCTGCAGAGTTTACACTTTCCACTAACCCCTGTGTGTATACAGAAGCATATGCACACAGGCTTCCCAGGCGGCCCTGGTAGGAAAGAACCTGCCTGCCAGTGCAGGAGACATAGGAGACAGGGTTCGATCCCTGCATCAGGAAGATCCCCTGCAGGAGGAAATGGCAACCCACGCCAGTATTCTTGCCTGGAGAATTCCATGGACAGAGGAACCTGGCGGGCTGCTGTCCATGGGGTCACAGAGAGTCGGACGTGACTGAGTGACTGACACATATGTATATACGTATACACACATACATATATAGAACTCTTGTGGCTAATTTCTAAATTAAGTTTGTATTTTATGTAGGTGCATATAGGTGTGTGTGTATATATATGTGTGTGTGTGTGTGTGTGTATATATATATATATGAAGTGAAGTGAAGTCGCTTAGTCATATCCAACTCTTTGCGACCCCATGGACTGTACCCTACTACACTTCTCCGTCCATGGGATTTTCCAGGCAAGAGTACTGGAGTGGGCTGCCATTTCCTTCTCCAGAGGATCTTCCCGATCCAGGGATCGAACCCAGGTCTCCCTCACTGTAGGCAGACGCTTTACCGTCTGATATATATATATACACACACATATGTATTATGAACTCTTATGCTTAGAAGTTAGCTATAATAATCAGATAATGTGAGCTAACTTTCTGAAAGGCTATTGAGATATAACATGGGCATCTGGCTGCCATCTTATTTTTACCCCTCAACACATGAAATGTTAGCAAAAACAAAAAAATTAAGTAGCAACTGATAGTATAATTGCTTATTATACCTATAATATCTGGTAGAACATGTAGATACAGCCCTTTATCAGAAAGGGGATAAGGAAAGAAGCAGGTAAAAGTAGAAAAAAAAACAAACCACCTTGCCATGAGGCTTTAAGAGCAATGTGATATCAAAATTGTTCCCATTTTACACATGAGAAAGATGAGACTTGAGAAATTGTGATTTGCATGAAATCACCTGAGCTATAAGAGGCAGAGCCAGGATTGAACTAGGTTATCCTATTTTCTAGCTTAGGGCTCTCACCAGCCCGCCATGAAGGGCTGGCTGCTAGCCACTCCTTTTCCAGTCAGTGTTCTTATTCAAGCAAGTAGGAGCTTATTGCCTTCCAGCCAATCAGAGGCATGAGATCTGTTCTGTCCATTATCTCTTTGGGGCTGTGTCTATTTCTGAGTACTTAGGGGGGGCTGTCACTGCACTGACAGAGGTGGGAATAGATAAGAGAGGAAACTCTGTGTTCCTTTATCAACTTCCCAGATCTTCTGAAAATCTTCCTGAGGTTCTAGAAGACAGAAAGTATCCTAGGCACAGAAATAGTACTGTCTTCTACTCACTATCCATCCTATCATCACAAGATCTCATAGCAAACAGTACACATGAGCATACAGTCTACCGTGTACAGTGGAGCCAGATTCTCTTTTGAGAATTACATGGCCTTCAAATCTAGTTTATTCCATGGAAATAGCATTTTCATTTCAAAGAGATTGAGTGATATCCTCAAAGCCTCACTTTTAAGGTGCAATGTCTCACCCAGAGCAAGGTGCCACCTTTAGTCTAGCCAGCCTCACTGGATGCTGCCCAGTATTTTAGCTGTCAGATCAAGCTCTCTGTAAAGGCAGAGGTGTCATGTATATTATGAAGGGGCCACAGATGGATTTAGAGCATGCAGCCTTTGCCATTTATCCGAACGTCTGCTAATGGTTACTGCGGAGACAGAAAAATAAGAGTAAGATGCAGTCCTGATACAAGGAGTTGATCAATCTTGTTACTGAGGGGAGAGCAGAATCCTTCCATATAGAGTAAATCTCTTTCCGGGCTCTCTAAATGTGAAATGTAATACGACATTTAAAGATCAGTTCACTAACACGTAAAGGAAAATACAAACATGTGCACATTAAATTGAAGGTTTCACAGTTTTGGTACTAAGGAAACAGTAATTAAAGTACATTCAAAATGATACTTGCTAACTGGGAACAGATCCATTGAAATAAGGGTAGAAATGACATGGAAGAGCTAATCAGGTTTCATGCCCCTCCCCACCACCCCTTTCTCTCTGGCTGTTGCTCATCTCTTACTTTACCTTCCACTCCCCTGTTTTCTGTCTCTTTCATGAGACACATGGTTTTTACATTGGGCAACAAGTCTACCATTCTCTTTAATAATTACATAGACTGAGAATATATTTGCTTTTGGAGGGAAGAAACATTTGCTTTATAAATGTAGAAAAGAAAGCAAGAAGTTGGGCTTTGTGATAAAGATAGCTAAGTCCTTTCTTCAGCATTGGAAAAGGCTGTACCTTGTACAGGGAACGAGGACGGTTGTGTCTCATTTTATAGTGATGGCTTCTCCTAATCTTTTTAGGCTTCTCCTAAGCTTCGGGCTTCCCTTGTAGCTCTGTTGGTAAAGAATCTGCCTGCAATGCAGGAGACCCAGGTTCAATTCCTAGGTTGGGAAGATCCTCTGGAGAAGGAAATGGCAACCCACTCCAGTATTCTTGCCTGGAGAATCCCATGGACAGAGGAGTCTGGCAGGCTGCAATCCATGGGGTCGCAAGAGTCAGGCACAACTTAGCGATTAAACCATCTCCTAATACACATCTCAAAAGGAAAATGACAAAGCTGTTGTTTCACAGGGCCAGCAGCAGTCACCTCCCCCAAGAGCTTGAAGAGAAGGAAAATCAAGGTGGCCCCTGAGGGTAAATGAGGTAAACCCACACACAGTGGATGTCATTAGCCATCTGTGGTGGGAAAGGAACAGATTCTCAATTAATGCCTGGTTAAGAGTTGGAAAAATACCCAGAACTCCAGTCAAGGTGATACAGGAACCATCTCATCAAAGTAGAATTGAATGGTGGTTACATTTAACTCTGACAGCCTCATTGGTTGTATTCCCATAGGAAGAGTGTGTGGATTAAAAGGTGATGTCGGCCCAGAGCTGGGTTCTCACAGTGTGGCAGGAAAACCACCAGCCTAAGAATCTCCTGAGGTGCCTGTGAAAATGCAGATTCTGGAGCTTCATTGTATAAACACTGAACATTTGATTGGGACAAAATAGTCTGCATTTTCTTTATCTGTATTCAATTGAATTTTCTTTTTGATATTTTCTCTTTAATTTAAAAATGTGTATATTGTAACAAAGGTTGAAACTATGATAAAAGAAATCTTGCATGTTCAGTTCAGTTCGGTCACTCAGTCATGTCTGACTCTTTGCGACCCCATGCACTGCAGCACGCCAGGCTTCCCTATCCATCACCAACTCCTGGAGCTTACTCAAACTCATGTCCATTGAGTCAGTGATGCCATCCAGTCATCTCATTCTCTGTCGTCCCCTTCTCCTTCTGCCTTCAATCTTTCCCAGCAGCAGGGTCTTTTCCAGTGAGTTGGTTCTTTGCATCAGGTGGCCAAAGTATTGGAGTTTCAGCTTCAGCATCAGTCCTTCCAATGAATATTCAGGACTGATTTCCTTTAGGATGGACTAGTTGGATCTCCTTGCAGTCCAGGGGACTCTCAAGAGTCTTCTGCAATACTGCAGTTCAAAAGCATCCAGTCTTTGGCACTCAGCTTTCTTTATAGTCCAACTCTCACATCCATACATGAGTACTGGAAAAACCATAGCACTGACTACATGGACCTTTGTTGGTAAAGTAATGTCTCTGGTTTTAAATATCTTACATGACCCCTCTGTTTTTTCCTACCCTGAGGTAACAGTATTAGTGGGTGGTAAGCACCATTCTACCCTTCCTGTCCAAGATACTCCTTCAAACATATACAGTTTTAGAAGTGGTGGCGGTGGTGGTTGTTGTTTTGCTTTTGCTGTTTATTTTTATAAACTGGATCATATTATACATATTATTTTGAAATTTGTATTTCTCAAGTCTTAATAGAAAACCCTCCAGGTTGAAAAAACATATGTATATATGTACACAACACGCAGAGTTTGATTGGAAATGCAGGTCAACTCCATCTAACGTGGTAAACTCCATCTAAAACCAAATAATAGCATGATAGTTACCCACTACCATAAGAAAAAGTTGGGAAAAAACCTCTGGAGAAATATATATATAAATTCTTTAAAATCACTGTGTAATTTTTCATGGTATGGATATAGTAAGATATTTAAGCATTTGCCCTTCAGTGAATGTTCAGGTAATTTCCTAATGTTGTTGTTTTGTTTTGATGCCTTTACAGCTAATTCTCCTATTTTGGGAGGATAGATTTGCAGAAGTGGTCAAAAGCTACATTCGTTCTTAATTTGATTAATACTGGAATATTAACTTTCCTAAAAGATCGAGACAGATCATAGTTGATTATCATTCCACTTAAGTGTCCTATGAACATCATTGTGAACCCTAAAGTAGTAAATACTAAATCAAGCTTGTGGTCAACATTTTTGTCAACCAATTTGTAACCTTGTTTTATGTGTTCCTGTTTAAATATGGCTTATTTATTATATATCATTGATTCATTAACATTGAACTCGCAGCCAACAGCACTGTAACTCATGCCTGCCCCAAGTTTATCTAACACACATATTTTCTCTGAAAGCACGTCACAGCTTTCTTTTGTTTAGAAATGTTAGCTTATACAGCAAAGCCCCTTTTTGCAGAGCAGGAACAGAGATGCAGATGCAGAGAATGCACTTGTGGACACAGCGGGGGAGGGAGGGGGTGGGACGAATGGAGAGAGCGGCACTGGCGTGTATATGCTGCCATGTGTGAAACGGACACAGCTCATGGGGAGCTGCCGTATGACACAGGGAGCTCAGCCTGCCCAGAGGGCTGCGATGGGTGGGAAGCAGGGCCAGGAGGGAGGGCATATACTTATGGCTGACTCATGTTTTGTATGGCAGAAACCGACATAACATTGTAAAGCAGTTATCCTCCAAGTTAAAAAAAAAAACAACTTACATAGAATTTTATACTCTATAAAAGAATATTTTATACAATAAATATATTCTTGGTTAGCTCAGCTGGTAAAGAATCCACCTGCAATGCAGGAGACCCTGGTTCAATAAATTCTGGATTGGAAAGTTGCCCTGGAGAAGGGATAGGCCACCCACTCCAGTATTCTTGGGCTTCCCTGGTGGCTCAGATGATAAAGAATCCACCTGCAATGTGGGAGACCTGATTCAATCCCTGGATTGGGAAGATACCCTGCAGGAGGACATGGCAACCCACTCCAGTATTCTTGCCTGGAGAATCCCTATGGACAGAGGGACCTGGCAGGCTATAGGCGGTGGGGTCACAAAGAGTTGTACATGGCTAAGCACAGCACAGCAGGACATACAATAAAATGAACTTGGTTTCCAAAAAAATTAAAATAAAAAAGCAAAAATAAAATGCAGGAAACATTCAAACTAAATAGATGCTGGAAAGGACTCTTCTTTTTTGTATATGAGCTAAAACAAGAAAACAGAAGATGACCTTGTTTGACCTCAGTTGGAAATGTACCTATTGAATGACTAATTTTAGTGTTCTGCACATGTCCATGAATAACTCCATATGACTGCAAAAGCAATTCAAGTATTGAGTTTTGGAGTTACAGATATATTTTAACAAATAGGTGAATTTGTAAATATGGAATCCACAAAATGATAAGGATTGGCTATATGCTCACCAGCAATGTGCTTTTCATGCTCACTGTCCTTCATCTTTACTAAATGTTATTGTTTTTAAAGTATTTGTGAAGTTTTTGTAAAAAATATTTCTTTGTTACTAGTGAGATTGACTATATTTTCTTGCATTTCTTATACATTTTCATGCAGTCTGTGCCACTTACCTGTTTATATCCTTTATCCACTAAGAAGTGGCTTATTTTTCTCATCAACTTATGGAAACTTAGGCTATTAGAGATGTCAGCCCTTTTTTATATGTTATGCAGATATTTTTCCACTCTATTAGTTTTCTTATTTTGGCTTAAGTATCTTTGTCACATTTAATAATCAAGTATGTCTGTTTTCCTTTTATGATTTAAGGTCTTCTATCTTATTATATCGCTAAGATTACCTAGTCTTCAAATTATTCTTCTAATATTTGTATGGTATAATTTATATTTAAATTTTGAATTATGTAATTAAGATCAACCAGCCCATGGAATGGGAAATAGAAACCTGATAAGCCACAAGTCAGAAGGTCTGATTCAAGCACTGTGTAGGAAAAAGAACACCCTAACTCAAAGACATGATCTGAATGTCTTCCTGCTAGGTATGTCTCTTAAGTCAACTAGGACTCCATGTTGCAAACATTAAACAGCCAAATAGACATGGCATAACTAATAACATATTCAATCACTCACCTCACTGGATAATTCAAGGTAGAATGGGTTTTTCAGTTGCTTTCATCTAGTTCAGTTCAGTTCAGTCACTCAGTCGTGTTTGACTCTTTGCAACTGCATGGACTACGGCACACCAGGCTTTCTTGTCCATCACCAACTCCCAGAGCTTGCTCAAACTCATGTCCATTGAGTCGGTGATGCCATCCAACCATCTCATCCTCTGTCATCCCCTTCTCCTTCTGCCTTCAATATTTCCCAGCATCAGGGTCTTTCCTTGTGAATCAGTTCCAGTGAGTCATCAGGTGGCCAAAGTACTAGAGCTTCAGCTTCAGTATCAGTCCTTCCAATGAATATTCAGGACTGATTTCCTTTAGGATTGACCGGTTTGATACCCTGGCAATCCAAGGGACTCTCAAGAGTCTTCTCCAACACCAGAGTTCAAAAGCATCAATTCTTCAGTGCTCAGCTTTCATTATAGTCCAACTCTCACATCCATACATGACTATTGGAAAAACCATAGTTTTGACTAGAAGAGACTTTCATCTAATAGCTCAATGATATTTCAAATAAGCAGATTCTTTCCACTTGTGCTCAGTATTCCCTAAGGTCAGCTTTAACCTAGGATTGGCTTTCCTTGTATTCACAAGATGTTCACCAACAGCAAGAATGAGGGTGACGTTCTTTCTTGTTCAGGCAGAGTGCCTGTGGTTGACATGGTTCTTCTGGGGTGGTTGTTACAAGGTTCCTAGGATCTAAAGTCAAGTAGTGCTGATGTCTTATAAGGAGGATCAGTGTCAGTGTACGATGTGGTGGAGTGTTTTTTCCTATCTGAGTTGTATCTGCAGCATCTGAGTCTGGTTCCCAGGCCCTCCCAGAGATCCTATCTGCTACTTTTATTCATCTCTTTCTACTTAGCCTGGTTAAAGTTGATTCTGGTTTTTGCAACTAAATTTTGCAGTGAAGAATAGTAAGTGGTGCTGAAAATGTTTTCACATAACATATTATTAAGGAAATGGGAATCTGAGATTAGTTATTTTATCTAGTTTGGTTTAAAGGCATGTGGAGTGGAGCATTTTCTTAAACATCGGCTGTGGTTAATTGGAGTGAAGTGCCCTCGAAAGATAGGCATCTGTGGGCTCAAGTGGCTGCTTTCATATACTATTCTAAAGAAATCTGGTTGTACTAGCTACATATAATTGAGCTAGAGAGCTTAGAAAAAGAAAACAGGTTTTCAATTCTTGCCTCATTGTCGGCTCAGAAAACGAGGCAGTTTCTAGGTCTGACTTAAAAGAATATCATCTCATAGCCACTGAATTGATAAAGCTGAGTATCAGATATACGCTCTGATCCTGTTGTTGTTCAGTTGCTAAGTGATGTCTGACTCTTTGCAACCCCATGGATTGCAGCATACCAGGCTTCCCTGTCCTTCACTATCTCCCAGAGTTTGCTCAAACTCATGTCCATTGAGTTGGTGATGCCATCCAACCGTCTCATCCTCTGCTACTCCCTTCCCCTGCACTCAATCTTGCCCAGCATCTGGGTCTTTTCCAATGAGTCAGCTCTTCACATCAGGTGACCAAAGTATTAGAACTTCAGCATCAGTCCTTCCAATGAATATTCAGTGTTGATTTCCTTTAGGATTGACTGGTTTGATCTCCTTGCAGTCCAAGGGGCTCTTAAGAGTCTTCTCCAGCACCACCACAATTCAAAAACATCAGTTCTTTGGCACTCAGCCTTCTTTAAGCTCTAACTCTTACATCTATACCTGTGAAAATGTGAAAGTGTTAGTCACTCAGTCAAGTCTGACTCTTTGTGACCCCTGTAGCCTGCCACTCTCCTCTGACCATGGAATTCTCGAGGCAAGAATGCTGGGGTGGGTAGCCATTCCCTTCTCCAGCAGATCTTCCTGACCCAGGGATCGAACCCGGATCTCCTGCATTGTAGGCAGATTCTTTACCATATGAGCCACAAAGGAATGACTAATGGAAAAGGCATAGCTTTGACTATATGGACCTTTGTTGGCAAAGTCTCTGCTTTTTAATATGCTGTCTAGGTTGTCATAACTTTCCTTCCAAGGGGCAAGCATCTTTGAATTTCATGTCTGCAGTCACCATCCGCAATGATTTTGAAGCCCAAGGAAAGAAAATCTGTCTCTGCTTCCACTTTTTCCACTTCTATTTGCCATGAAGTGATGGGACTGGATGCCATGACCTTGTATTTTGAATGTTGAGTTTTAAACCAGCGTTTTCACTCTCCTTAAGAGGCTCTTTGATTCCTCTTGTGGTTTGTTGTATTACAACATGGGCTGAATTCACAGGCTTGCTGGTTCCTCAAGTGAAAGTTAAAGCATTGGGATGAAGAGAATGTGACCTTGTAAAGTGAAATGGAGACTTTTGGGAGGATTCAGATAACTCATAGCTCACCCACACCTGAAGACCCTGTAAGAAGATTTTCTTTTCTTGTTTTTGGCTATGCCACACAGCTTGTGGGATCTTAGTTCCCCAAGCATGAATCAAACTCAGGCCCATTGCAGTGCAAGCAACAAGACTTAACCAGTAGACCACCAAGGAATTTCCTATAAGAGAATATTGATTTCTCATTACCCACTGCTATGATCCCCTTCATTTGCTTCGATTTGTCTAACTGAAATCCGACATAAAAGTGTCACAGAGAGTTAATTGTAAACTCATAACTTGGAAGAAAAATATTTCTTCTATCATTGCTACTCGTATAATTTTTACATGCCAAAAATTACAAGATTTTTCATTTCATATCTGCAAAAATCTTTATAGTGTTATCCATCACACGCTTTAATTTCCTTTGTAATTAACTGGAACACCTGTTTTTTAACAACTCAGCTGAAATACTACATTCCCCAAACTTCTTAGCATCTAGAGATGATTAGGTGACATAGTGAAAGAGACACAAGTGTAAGTCTGCTGATTATTTTTTTAAAAGTTTTGCTTCCCAAAGTGCTGCCCTTTCTTCTTGTACCTTTCTCTTTATTCCCTGGAGATGGTCATAATGTCTGAAGCTCTAGAAGTCATCTTATCCTCATGAGGGAAAGGCCAGGAGAATGGCTAAGACTTTAGAACTGACCTTTTTAAGCCCCTGAACAACTCACAGTGGTTACTTTCAACTTTTCTTCTTGATTACTTCATAAAATGGAAAAAGAAGCCAATTTCGTTTAAATCATTTAGTTGACTTTACTTTTTACGTCTAGCCAAACACAATCATGAATAGCCAGTGTACCAGGTAGAAAGCATCTATTTTCCCCTTAAAAAAGCAAAAACCCCTTAGCTTCACTGATTGGGTCAACTTCAGTGGCATATCAACCCTATCTCCAATTACTTTGGCAAGAGAAATGCCGTGTGCTAAATTGGTTTAGTTCAGTAAGGACTCACCTTTGGAGGTGGGGTCAGTCCCTTTAAACCTACTTGTTTGCAGCTCCAAGGGGGTAAGTACAGGAGAAAGAAAGGGAAGTTTGGGTGTGAAGTAGGCAGGGAGCAGGTCTACTCCATCTCTATTGTAGATAAGCCTTTAAAATTAATTACTAATTATTCTTAATCTACTGATCTGCCGGTTAGATTTGACGCCTGTGTAATTTATAACAGAGTGATTGGCGCTGCTGATCTGAGCCATGTGCTCTGACTGGGTCAATACATTCAAATACAAGATTTCATCAGTCAGCGTCTCTGAGCTTAGTTAAAGGGAGTCCTCCATCCCCACCTGTAAGGTATGGATCTAGTCTACCTGTCATAAACCAGGTCTTGGAGCTGGCAGGCAGGGCCAGATCCCAGACCAGGGAGTTCTCCAGTCAAGTGGCATGCTCTGAGCCATCTGGGCATCTAGCTCGCTTGCCTCCTGGGCCTCCCTCTGCTATGCTCCTCGGCCTCTCCTTGAACCCTTAAAACTGTCATGAGTGCCACGTGCGTTCCATTCTCTTTATGACACATTTCAGCAGGAACGTTTGCTCTGTCTCCAAGAGAGCCCAATATACAGTGCAGGGTGGGACAGACCCAATTTCTGTCTTCATAGAGTCAGGATGAGTCCAGAATCTTCACCACTGTAAAATGGAATCACTTTGATCGGCTGCAATTCAGTTTAAGGGTGCTTGGAAGATATAACCAGGTTTAAAGAAATCACAAAAATGTAGAGTGAGTTTGAAAAGAAGAAAAAAAAAGATTGATTCTGTAACCAAAACCCAGCAAAAAAAAAAAAAATTCCGGGCTATAGGTAACTGGCTAATATTTATTGAGTATAAAAGATACACATCTGACTAATAGAGATCTTAGCAATAGCAATCAATAGGATGAAGGGAGTTCTGGACTGGAAGAGAAGAGCCTTAAGTGCTAATTGATTCAATATGCACTGTGCAGCTGTGAATGAATCACCTCAATAAAATGATCTTCAAGTTTCCTTTCAGTTCCAAAACTGAGTACTCATTAAGGTTAAATATTTCCTGAGCAGTTTTATTTATCTCATTAATTTTCTTAAAACAGCTTTCCACAAAAGTTCAAATTTATTGTAATTTTTTAAAACCAGTTATCACAAATTCTGTGTTTGTGGAATCCAAATTAATGAGGTCTTACTGCATGCTAATTAAAGCTGCTTAGAATTCTATGAAGACATTCCCTTCAAGAGTTCAGATTTGTTGATGAAAATTTCTCATTAGTCTTCATGACGAGCTTGGGAAACAAATGATCAGTCTGTGTACCCTAAAAAGGAAAACTCTGGGATTTTCTTCCCAGTTTTTGCTATGGAGGGCTGTAAGAGAACAGCAAAGAAACCTAGCCTTCTGGTTTTAACATCTTGCAGATAACTCACTCTCTTAAAGAGATTCTTGTAATGATTTAAAACCAAACTGTAATGTAGCTGCAAAGCTCAATTAGCAGATTCATTAGTTGGGTCTTGATCACAATTCTGGTTGTCACCCCTAATAGATTAAATTAAAGTGTTCATTCACTACGGTCATTAGTCTCTGTCAGTGATAAGAAGAAATCTGTTTGTGTTCAGTTTCTAATGAGTGTGTTAAGTGGTGTCTCTGCTTAGAACATGTATCAGTTGTGGTTCAGGGTGATGTGATCTGTTTAAAAGCCATATTCCCGCAGGTAGAGTCTAGGAGGTTTAGCTGGAACAGCTGAGAAAAGGTGACACTACCCAATCTAGTAGTAATAGAAGGGGATAATTTGGAAGGCCAGATCTTCCAGAGTCAAGAAGAAAGGTAGGGAGGGAGTTTTGCTTCATCCCACCCAGAAGGGAGTTTTGCAATGGAACAAAGGCTTACATTAGGCCAGGTTTTCCCTAGATATAGTAGGGAAATGATCCCTACTATAGGATCCTGATCCATTTGCATCAGGATCATTTAGGAAGTTTGTACAAAAAACAAAAAACAAAAAAAAAAAACAACACTGCCAGCCCTTGGGCCACAGTCCGGGCCACTGGGGATAAGGTCCAGGAATCTGTGTGGTTAATAAGCACATCATATTATTTCTGGGCTGACTAAAGATTGAGATGATGCCTGCAAGAAGAGACAGAGAGGCAAATCAGATGCAACAAAAACATCAGAGCATTTTGTAAGAAAGTATTGAGGCACCTTCTCCCCACTCCAGTATTCTTGCCTGGAAAGTCCCATGGACAAGAGGAGCCTGGCTGGCTACACAAAGAGTCGAACACCTTTTAGCAACTAAAGAACAAGGCCTAACCCAGACCTTCAAATCTTTGGAATTGCCACAAAAACTATTTGTTATGCCACAGGAATAGTAGGAACTTAACCCATCTTGGGTGGCATGTTCCAGATTTTCCCCCTATTAGCTAATCAAGGCCTGGTGGAAACCACTTTTAAAGGCAGGTTTGATGCATTTTGTCCTCCCCGTTGAGGACCTTGGGCCCTTTGTCAGTTTTAACCTCTGTATTTATATTTTATTACCATAAATGAAGATGGTGTTTTCTAGCATCTGGATTTTTCAATCTCAGAGTTTAGTCTAGGGATATGTGAAAATGGCCCATAGCTTAGTCTGGGCCCATTATAAATTAAATTTTTTTAAAGATTATTCACTTCAGAAAAAAATAAAAATCAAGTCTCCGATAATACCACTGCCAAAACCACCAAATATTATTTGGAGTGTGTTACTCTAGCATACATTCTATACCTTTTTTTTTTCCCCAAAAAAATAGGATCATACTATATTTAGTGTGATCAAATCTGATTTATTCCCTTAATATATCTTATCTATCTATATAAATAGATACATCTATTGTATTATGTTTACTGACTGCTGGTATTCTGTAATATTTATGCATATACTTTATTTAATGAAGTGTCTGTTAATGAACACTTAGGCTCATTCTGTAAATTGGATTTTCTAGTATCTTTTGGAGCTTATAGCCATTAAAATTTAGGATTCTTGCTGCTGTTATGGCTCATCTTGAAGTCTCTGAAGAAACAAGTGCTTTGTAGAATAGAATCCAATTTTCTTGCTTAAAAAAAGAATTCCTCAGAGTCAAGGGTTATTTAGATGTAATTTTCACTTTATTCTGGAAAACTAAGAATAAATAAAAGTTCAAATCTATAACCAATGCCCACCCTTCTCATGAAAGTAATCAGCCTCTGTCTCTGAAATTTCAAAGGAAAAAAAAAAAAGCTGAAAATGTCACTGAAATCATTTTTAATTAGGCATTTAGCAGTTTCTAAAGCAAGATATAAATTGGCCTTCAAATGTGGTATTTTTTAAAGAAAGGAGCATTTTAATTGGTATGTTCTTGTTTAGCATTTCATGTCAGATGGTAAAGTTTTAAACTTTAGATGTCATATCTAAGTGTACCAGAGCAAGAATATGATTTCGTCTATCTTCTAATGAGCTAAACCATGACACCTAAGTGGATGTGTCTACATGGTCTCTGGGAGGAAAGGGAAACTTTTCTGTTAGCTCTGGCTTGATGTCATGTTTGGGGGGCCTGGAACTACCACTCTTATCACATACGCACTGTAGAGGCTCTTAAAATGTGGTCCGTGGACCATGGCATCAGCATCACCTAAGAGCTTGGTAGAGGGGGTCCCACCCCACCCCTCCTGAATCAGAGTCTTCATTTTAGTAAGAGCCTCAGGTGATTCCCATATGCTTTAAAGTCTGAGAAGCACTACTAAAGAGGACACCCAATAAATCAGACCAAGCAAATATATATGCAGCCTCCATCCACTGCTCTCCACTAGATAGGCAGCATTTCTTTCAAAGGGATTGATTCTTGCAATTGCGTTTGTCAAGCAACTTAAACTATGAAGCTCAAACAATGTCAACATTGTTTGACATTAATGTTGGAATGCATGTGTTCAAGTGAATTGACATAAATAGGAAAACTTCTGTAGAGTGAATCTTATTGCTCACTTTATTTTTATAGTAAAATTAGATGCTTCCAGTTTGAAAAATACCCTGGTTTATAATATTATAATGAAAAAAAAAAAGAATGAATTAAGGTGCTCACCAAACCCCTGGCACTTTGGGTGTCAGGGACCTTAAAAACCTTGAGTCTCTTCCCAATACCAACCATTCTTCAAACTATTCATAAGCACAAGAGTGTTCCAGGTGCTTCACTGGAGAGGAGGGAAAATCAGTTCATATACTAATAATTATAAAGACAGAGGTGTCCTGGGATTAGAGAGAGCACCTAGCTTTGTACGAGGGGGCCAGGAAAGCCAAATGGTGGAGGAGGTGTTTGAACTGAATCTTGCTAGATAAGGAGGAGTCCCTAGGAGAGCCAGGAGGACAGAACACATCAAGTAACTGAGGATGAGTATAGACATCCAAGGATAGGTTGCTGTGTTACCACTGTGTTCTTCTTCCTGTTGTTAGTAGGGAGCCACGGGCAGATTTTAATCAGCGAAGTGACATAAGATTTTTATCTGAGAAAGACAATTCTTGTATTCAGCAATAATAGAGCACGGTGAGGTCGGAGGGACATCAACAAAGAAGTTGTGGCATTAGCAGCGGTGGGACTGAGTTCAGAGAGATGCTAGAAGCGGAATCGGCAGGATTAGAGACAGAGCAAAGAGATAGGACAGGAAAGGAAAAAGATCAAGACTTCCAAGATTCCAGCTGGGCTAACTGGATTGCTGTTGGTGCCATTAAAATGAGATGGAAATTTAAGGTGTTTTCCTATGCTTTCTACTCTTCTTCTGTGGTTGCTCCTGTTGTATCTTCCTTCCTTGTGAGACCAAAGACATAAAGAAAACATTTGTAGGTACATTTGTAGGAAATAATACAGAGAGACCTTTGTATGCATAACCCATTATCTGTGAATGATAGTGTTAACACCTTGCAAAACGACAGTAAAATAAACCCTCCTAAAAATGTTATTATCTTTGGGCAATTTTGAGTCAAAACACCCATATACTTTCGTATTTATTTAGTTATTGTCTTAAAAAAAGTGTTTTTGGCCACGCCATGCAGCATATGGGATCTTAGTTTCTCCACCAGGGATTGAACCTGCATCCCCTGCATTGAAAGTGTGGAGTCTTAACCACTGAACCACTAGGGAAGTCCCATATACTTTCATTTTGAAATAAAAATCAAAATAGTCACTTCACTAGTCTCCCCACACCCTCCCTGTCCAGTGCTTCCTATCCCCATGCTCTCTTGGTGGAGTAGATCTTAACCCTGGTGTGGGAAATCACATCATTTTGTGGTCATTAGTGTCCCTCTGTCCCCAAAGATTGGGACTGGCCTTTGTATGCGGGTGACTCCCAGAGTCACCCTCAGGTATGTGCTTGTAAGGACAGCACTCACAGCATAGCTCTTTACCATGTTGGTAAACATGTGGCATGTCAGGGCATTGATGCTGGCTCTGGCTCTCCCAGATGATGGACAGAATCTCTTAGGTCCTTGTTCCACATTTCTGAAAAACCTGTTCCTATGGTAGTTAGGACTTTGGTATGCCAGTGACAGTCCCACGGGTCAGATTAACTTAAAACATGAAGTGTACTGTATTTGCTTAATGATCTGGGAAGTTTGGGAATAAGGGTCCTTTCTGAGACTTCTGGGACTCAAACAATATGATCAGGACTGTTTCCCTCTTCCCTTTGCCCTGTGTGTTGAACTCATGCTCTTCATAAGGCCACTGGTGGATGCCGATTCACATCCTTACAGCTCAGAGGTTTGTGTGGGGGCTAAGATTTGCACCTCCAACATCAATATAAAACCCTACTGAGGAAGAGTTCTGTTTGACCTAAGTTACATCCTACGCCAGTCCCATGGACCATCACTTGTTCAGGGGCATGGAGTATATAATGAAGTACTCAACTTTTTATCATCTACTCATGATAAGATGAACTTCTTGTTTTCTACCTATGATAAAAAATGAGCTACTCATTATCTGATGGTCATGGGATTGGGGTATCATGTTGGCAGCTGACAACCAAATGGAAAAGGAGAAATGATTCTTTCAAAGGAAGGGAGAATGCTGGACTGGGCAGAACAACGTTCCGCTTGCACTGGGCAGCTTCTCTCTAGGTGCGGAGAGAGGGGATGTCACCTGGTACTGATAGCTGTCCCCTCCAGGAACTATGGTCAGTGTTGGGAGAAAAAGACAATGATGACTGCAAGCAGAGAGATGTTCATATGTGTGAAGTTGGAGTTGTAAGGAGTTCAAATCTAATAGCTGTAATTGTCTTTGCGACATAGAAAACAACGTCTTCTACTGAAAGAGAGTGGAGCAGAGTGGGGAGCATGAAGAGTGAGTTGAAGGTGTGAGGGGTGTTGAGAGATGTATTGGGTCCAGGACAATGAAAAGAATTGCCGAGAGGTGTGGAAGATCCCACTGAGATTGGAGGTGGAGGCGAGGCAGGGTTCTCTGGAAAAACCAAGCAAATGGGATATATGTACAGAATATGTCTGTGTAATCACAAACACATGGATATACATACACTTCTATAGAAAGAGAAGTACTTCAAGGAACTGGTTTACTCGGTTGTGGAAACTGATAAGTCAGTTATCTGTAGAGCAGACTTCCAGGGTGGAAGCTCTTAGACACGGGCAGAGGCTACAATCCACTAGCATTGTTGAGAACAATCTGCTTGACTTAAAGTCAGCTAGTTGTTGCTGACAGACACATCTACAAAATACCTCACAGCGACAGCTAGGTTATTGCTAGATGGAATAACTGGGTACCATAGCCTAGTCGTAATGGCACGGAAAACCACATCTCACAGAAACCATAAGCTCTGCGAACTTATGGTTTCAGGGTATTCAATTTTTTTTTTCCTCTTCAGTTCAGCAGAGCTAAGTGCCCAGCATATAGGAGTAGAGGTGAATTGTTAAGTACAAGAGGAGGGAACTGTCAGGATAAGAATACTGAAGGCTACAGGGCAGATGATGGGGAAGATGCTGTTGAAGAATGGTGGGGCTATGCGCCTCGGGGCCAATGCTGCACTGAGAAGTTACTTCCCAACTATAAAGTGTCAACAATATGAATATCAACCACATAGGTTAAAATAAATAATGCATGAAAAACACTTATGTTGGTCACTGAACTAAGTACCAGATTAATTTTGAATTGTTAGCATTATTGTCGTTTCATTTAACTATCAAGGAATTGATAGTTTCTATAAAGTCAAAAAGGAAAGTTATGACCAACCTAGATAGCATATTGAAAAGCAGAGACATTACTTTGCAACAAAGGTCCCCCTAGTCAAGGCTAAGGTTTTTCCGTTGGTCATGTATGGATGTGAAAGTTGGACTGTGAAGAAAGCTGAGCTCCGAAGAATTGATACTTTTTGAACTGTGGTGTTGGAGAAGACTCTTGAGAGTCCCTTGGACTGCAAGGAGATCCAACCAGTCCATTCTAAAGGAGATCAGTCCTGGGTGTTCATTGGAAGGAATGATGCTAAAGCTGAAACTCCAATACCTTGGCTACCTTACGTGATGAGTTGACTCATTGGAAAAGACTCTGATGGGGGGAGGGATTGAGGGCAGGAGGAGAAGGGGACGACAGAGGATGAGATGACTGGATGGCATCACTGACTCGATGGATGTGAGTTTGAGTAAACTCCAGGAGTTGGTGATGGACAGGGAGGCCTGGCGTGCTGCAATTCATGGGGTCACAAAGAGTTGGACAGGACTGAGCGACTGAACTGAAATGACTGATAAAAGTCAAAAAGCAGATTTATTGGAGGTGAGAGAGTGAGTGTGGTACAATGGAGTTTCTTTATTTATTCTTCCAACAGTGATTCAGTAACCATGGTTTGTGAGCACTGTTTTAGGTGCTGGAGATACAGAAGTGAACAGGCAACATCTCTGTGCCCTCATGGGGCTTATGTTCCATTGGTGGGAAGAGGCATCAGCTAATAAATAATTTTAACAAATAAAATAGCTTCTGGTCCAGTGGTACACGTGCTGTGAAGCAAAATAAAGTGATTAGACAAGATAGAGCAATGTGGCCAGGAAGGGCAAGAATTTGGATGATATAATCATAAGGAAAGCTTTCTAATAAAGTGACATTTAAATACGAACCCGAAGAACAGAAATGAGGGAGTGTTCAGGAAAAGAAGCCCTGAGGCAGGAGCCTTTCCTCCCTGTAAGGAGGAGAGAATGGTGGAATATGATTCAAGAGGAGAAGGTGCTTCCACTATGCTGACCCAGAAGCAGTGGGTAACTTTAGCTGTTGTTGTCTAAAGGCAAAAACCCTGTGTGTCCACAGAGGCCTGCTGTAGTCCGAGTGACTGACCACCCTGGGTCAATTTGTACTCGAAATGACCTGTTTCAACTTTTATTATTTTCTATTTTAACTCTTATTTTCATAAGCTAAAAAGATCAAATCCCAAAACCTTTTGGAATTACAAACCAATTTTCTTCTTAAAAAAAAAAAAAAGATAGGTGGCACCAGGAAAGGTCAAGTTGGGTGTGGTAGGTCATCATAAATTCACTGGTGCTCACTCTCAGTGAGGTAAGCAGCCAGTGGAGAGTTTTGAGCAGAGAAATGAAGTGATCTGACTTACCTTTTATGAGGGTCATTTTGGAGACATTGTGAGGAGTGGACAATAAAGGGACAAAGGTAGAAGGAAACCAGTTAGGAAGCTGTTACCATAATCCAGGCAAGACGAATTTATGATCTGAAAGCAGTACCTGGTGTGAACAAGGCTGGGTTGTGACCAAAGGGATGTATTACTGAAGTGCTTGCTGGCAAAGATCAAGGTGGCCCAGGACCTTAGAAAGGCATTTATTGGGGGGAGGGGCAGTGGGAGGGGTCTTCGACATTGATACAGACCTTGGGGGCAGAACAGGTATGGGTGGGGAGCAGGACCATGATCCAGGTTTCAGAGTCCTCCCTGAGTCAGGGAGTAGGACTGAGAGGGTGGTAGCAGACAGCAGCAGAGGGGCATAAAGACTAGGTTTAGCTGAATGGTAGGTAGGCTCTTGACTGAGGACCTTTGCATACATTGCTTTCTTTGCCTGGAACATTCGCTTCCTAATATCCTCGTCATTCATTCTCTTTCTTTCTCCCTTCAGGTTTCTATTTAAAGAGATCTCAAGGCTGTTGATCAGGAAATGGTACATATAAGAACCAAGAGAACGTTTGCTCCTCTGGGCCTGAATCACCTAGAACGTGAGAGAACGGGCACCTTCTGCCTGAGAGGTCTGACACGGAAGTAGTGTCCTCAGGGAAGGTTTGGCAGGTCTGGGTTGAGGCCAGAAGGTGGAAGGAGTGTCCTGTGAAAGATGGAAGAAGGCCAGGGACTTTACTGACCACAGGTCAAGGGTTTCAGCAGATATGATGGTGGGGGGGGGGGGTGCGGTATCAGAGGGAGATGAGTGGAGGGGGAAAGATTCAATCAGGGAGGAAGTGATGAGGGGCCTTGAGGAGCCAGTGATGAAATGGAAGCTGAGGCTGCAGACAGTGAAGCAATTGCACTTAGAGGTCCTGGCGAGACGGAGGCAGACAGTGTGTGCAGCCTCCACGTTTCCTGGGGCACCGAACAGAACATGGGTGCCCATGAGGCGTGAGTGGGTGGTCCAAAGGGGTGTGAGGAGTGACAAGATAGCTCCTGGGATGCATAACTCTTGAATGAGCTGTGGCCTGGGGTTGTATGAAGGCCTGAATCCATCCTGGATGGAATTAGCAGAGAGGAACTCGACCCAAGGAGGTCTTTATCCACAGTAGGCAAACCCTTCATACCATCATGCTTCAAGTCCCAACCTTTCCATTTTCAATGCCAACAGCTTATATTCAATGCCCTTACATTTGTAGAGAAGTGAGTTCCTTGTCACTGAAGGTATGTAAACTATAAAATAGACAACTTCTGGGAAGGAATATAGAAGATGAAAGCTCAAGCATTTCTTGAGGGCTAAGCCAGATAAATTTTGTTTGCCACTTGACCTTTTGCACCGGAGACTCTCTGGCTATCAAATGCTGTCTCAGGATTTATCTCTGTGAGGATAGAACACAGGCAGCTCTCAGGTGGGTCAATTATTTATGGACTGCAAGGACTGTGGAACTTTAAAAACTGTATATCAATGTGGAGACCATATTAAAAATGAATTGAGATCGGCAGCTCCCACAATCTCTGCCTATGAATTGTCACTTCAATTTAAATACACATCAAGGGATCTGGGTTGATCCTTTGTGTCCTGGAAATGAGCATAGTTCGTATAATACTGCTTTCAGTAACTGGTTAGTAGCTCAGCGGTAGAGAATCTGCCTACCAATGCAAGACACACAGGTTTGATCCCTGGGTTGGGAAGATCCCTTGAAGAAGGAAAGGGTAACCCACTCCAGTGTCTTGCCTGGGAAATCCCATAGACAGAGGAGCCTGGTGGGATACAGTCCATGGGGTTGCAGAGAGTCAGACACAACTGAACAACTAAACAACATTTCTTAGTGCATGCTAGGCAGGGCTGTTTCTGTATGAGCCCTTAGAGTGAGAAAAGGGACAGTGTGGTGTCTACCTCTGGTTTCACAGTGACTTGGTAGGGAGAGGGTCACGGGCTTGTGTGAGACAGACCAGAGGCTAAAATTGGGGAGAGTACCGTGAGCCTCTCTGCCTATCATAAGAGCATCAGTTAATCTGGGCTCTGTGGGAGACAAGCACATCTCCAGGGCCATGGCTTTTTGCAGTGATAGTGTGAGACCTGTGGCAGCTAGACATCTTTCCTGAGTGTCCGTAGGCAGGAGGATTTCAACCCCAGCATTCACAGGTGCTGGCTGTGTTTAGGGTTGGTTAAGGGGGTGGGGAGGCATGATTGTGGTTTGCTTGACAGCAAAGTTCTCTGTCTAGAAAAGGTATGAGCTGAATCTTGATTGTGCTGTGTGGCGTATATATTTTACTGAGCACCTATTATGCTTCTGTGTTGATAAGCACTTAGCATCAGTTCAGTTCAGTCGCTCAGTCATGTCCGACTCTTTGCGACCCCATGAATTGCAGCACGCCAGGCCTCCCTGTCCATCACCAACTCCCGGAGTACACTCAAACTCACGTCCATCGAGTCAGTGATGCCATCCAGCCATCTCATCCTCTGTCGTCCCCTTCTCCTCCTGCCCCCAATCCCTCCCCCCATCAGAGTCTTTTCCAATGAGTCAACTCTTCGCATGAGGTGGCCAAAGTACTGGAGTTTCAGCTTTCGCATCATTCCTTCCAAAGAAATCCCGGGGCTGATCTCCTTTAGAATGGACTGGTTGGATCTCCTTGCAGTCCAAGGGACTCTCAAGAGTCTTCTCCAACACCACAGTTCAAAAGCATCAATTCTTCAGTGCTCAGCCTTCTTCACAGTCCAACTCTCGCAACCATACATGACCACTGGGAAAACCATAGCCTTGACTAGACGGACCTTTGTTGGCAAAGTAATGTCTCTTGCTTTTCAATATGCTACACTGCTCTTAATTTCCCCAGTCAATTTTGCACTTTCAGTTAGGCAAGCAGTTAAGGCAGGCTGGCCCCCTGACAGGACCCCACACAATGACTGTGCCTCTAAAGGGTAATCATTTTCTGAGATCTGGGTCTCTACCAGGTAGGTTCAAAATTCTGGTGTGTAACCAGAGATGAATGGATGTTTAGGAGACTGACACACTATCTTGACTCATAAAGAACCCATGTATGAAAACAGGACTTCCCTGCTGGTATGGTGGATAAGAATCCACCTGCCAGTGCAAGGGACATGGATTTGATCCCTTGTCTGGGAAGCTTCCACATGCCTCAGAGCCACTAAACCCATGCACCATACTACTAAGCCTGCACTCTAGGGCCCACGAGCTGCAACTCCTGAAGCCACGTGCCTAGAGCCTGTGCTGCACAAGAGAAGCCCCTGCAATGGGAAGCCCATGCATTGCAACTAGAGCATAGCCACTGCTCACCACAGGTGGAGAAGGCTCGTGCACAGTGATGAAGACCCAGCACAATCAGAAATCAATTTAAAGTAAAAACAGGACTGTTAGCCACCTATCTTACAGCGATAAGGAAAATAACCCTGAGAACAAGATACATGCGTTCTCTGATTAGAGCACCTTCTCCAAAGGAAAGGTTATATGAGAACACAACTGAAAATCAGAAGGTTAACGTTTGAGCATGAAGCAGCCATGGTTGGATGAGGTAGGAGATCTTACAGGCTGGGCCATAGCCCTGTGAGAGTCTGAGGCTGAATGTTACAGCTACTCCCATGGTGAGGGGACGTCCAGCCTCTCTCAGTCTCTGCTTTCAGTACCTCCAACACTGGTTGGCATCTAATTGAGCTAATACAGGCTTTCTTTAGATATTTTAATACTGGCTCTTAAATCAAGTTGTCATCTTACTTTAAGAGTATGTTTTCTCTTTGTGATGTCTTTGCATATCACTGTTTTAGTCCATTATTTTTGTTTTATGGCTGTAAGATGTTGTTGTTCCATTTCCAGATTTGTGGGGAAGGATAAGAACAGTGGGAAAGCATCATACTGTCACCCTTACCTGCCACTGGAAAGAAGGTGTTATATTCCCCATCTTAGAGCTGAGTAAACTGGGTCATGCCGAGCTACAGCGCCATCCTGTGTAGTAGGCATTTAGTTGCTTGTTTATTGTCAGTTTCTTCCATTTGACTGTAAGCTTCACTGCAGTGGGATCTCTGTTTTATTCACTACTATGTTCCCAGCACCTGTAACAGTGCAGGGTACCATGTAGGTGCAGGCAAAATAAATATGTTTTGGGTGGATGAATGATCAGACACACAATTCCAGGTGTATCTGGCTCTGAAGAAATGGTGCATGCGTGTGCACTAAGTCACATCAGTTAGTTGTGTCCATCTCCTTGTGACCACATGAACACAGCCCACCTGGTCCTCTGTCCATGGGATTCTCCAAGCAAGAATACTGGAGTGAGTGGCCATACCCTCCTCCAGACGATCTTCCCGACCCATGGATTGAACCCACCTCTCCTGCGTTTTCTGTACTGCAGGTGGATTCTTTACCGCTGAGCCCCTGGGGAAGCCCACTGTATTCCTATTATTAAAGCACCAGGCTAGCCTGGTGGGGGCTAGAGCTGGTGATGCGCAGTGACACCAGAAGATTGAGGGCCTTTCTTGGGCATGATTGAAATAAACTTTGATGCTAAAGAAGGAAACAGTTTGTCCTTCTCTTAATATTTTTTAGATGATAGCTGGAACCATGTATCACTCACAGTTTCTACTTCCTTTTTCATTTTTGTTTCAAGTATTTTCATCTGTAGTATCACATCCAAAGGTGACATTGTTTACCTGGTAGAAATCTGCATTTTAGACATTAATATCTAAGAAAAAGAAATTGTCCAAGAGTTGCCTTTTTGTAACCCCAAATCCAGGATGGATTGTATGACTCTAATATACTCTGTTAATTTGCTAGTTGTTAATAACTGGTTGATGGATGTAGGTGTATACTCTGTATATTTTATTCTATAGCTAACCCACAGAACTTTTAATTCGTATCCAGTATGTCATACCAGATGAACCTTTGATATAGAGATGCTAAATTATCCTGCACTTATTATATTAGAGAGTAGGATTATTTTCTCTAAAGATTCTTAAAAGCCATTAAAATAATATCTTATTCCAAATCAAATGGAGCTACTTACTGCCAGAGTGTTGTACCTTTTTCAATGATTAAAGAAAGCAAGCAAGATTTATAGACAATGCAATTTTCATGACACATCAAAAAATGTGTTCTTATAGCAGTTGTGTATCATACTGTCATTTTATTAATATCTTAAAATTGCTTGGCAAAGTGAGAGGGAGGTAGGGGTGGTGATGAACCCTCCCAGCATTTTATTAGGATGCTTTTCAAACAAACAGAAAATCTGAAGAAATTGTACAGCGAGTACTCATGTACCTGCCACCTATATTTTACAAGTAGCAGTTTGCTGTATTTGTCTGTGTCTATCCATCTGTCCATTTCTCTTATCTTATTTTTGATACATTTTGAAGGAAGTTGCAAAAATCAGTATAGTCGGCCCTAAACATGTCAGCATGTCTGTCATCAACTGGAATTTAATATTGATTTATGGTTTTTATTCAGGTAAAATTCATGTGCAATGACATACACAATTTTACTTTTTTAATTTAAATTTATTTATTCTAATTGGAGGCTAATTACTTTACAATACATGCGCAAATTTAAATTTTCTGTTCAGTGAGTTTTGACAAATGCATACACGTGTGTAATACCTCACAAAGAGGTAACCAATGTTCTGATTTTTCTCAATAGGCATTAGTTTTGTCTCTTCTTGAGTATATACTATTTGGGATAATTGTGTAGATTATACACTTTATGTTGTGTAAGCCTTTTGTTCTGCATATTTTTGAGATTCATCATTTTTTTGCATTTATCAGTAATTGGTGTCCTTTTTAGTCCTGAGTAGTATCCCAATGTTTGGAGAGACCACAATTTGTTTATTCATTCATCTGACGATGGTTACCTGACCTGTTTCTGGTCTGAGGTAATTATGATAAAGCTGTTATGGACTTTCTTATATAAATCTTTTTTTTAGACATATGCTTTTTGCTTACTTTGGAAACCCCTAGAATATGTAGGCTAATAGTGTCTATAGCCCCCATCTCCGGTGTCCCTGTAAAACTGGCATTTCCGCAGAATCTTGAGTTTTTGGATTGAGGGAATTCTTCCTATTAGTATGAGTTTTCTGCCTCTACACTTGATGCTGTTAGAGCTCCAGCCCTGATGCTTATCACCTTTTATTCTCATTGACAGCAAACCAGTGAGCAGGCAAATCAACTGTGAGTTAACCAGTGGAAAGACTTACTGAAATTCATTCCTTGGGGATTTTTAAATGCAAGTCTAATGTTTAAATGCAGCTCTGATATGGTTCTTGGCTCTCCGAAGTGACTTCATTTGGAGAGGGAGCTTTTTTTACTCAGGGCAAACAGCACAGAATCTGAGCAGCAGCATAATGCTTTCAAGTGATTCTTCAGTCTATTAAAGTGGGACTCACTTTGTAACTATTGCTCTTAATTAAGTTTACAGCCTCATTACTAGTTCCTGGCTCTGCTACTGTTATTAATTATGTTGATAAAAATTTATGATAGTAGGCAGTTCCTCAGGGAATCTTTCTAAGCTGTATATTAAAATTAGAAATAATAAATATTTAAGTTTCCTTACCAGTATACTAAGAGTCTGGGGATTTTCTTTCCAGCACTTTATACATTAGAAAGATGGTGTGATGATTGGAGAGTTGGGTTTTTAATTGTATTTCCTCTCCTTTCTAAAATGTTATCTTTATGGTTTGCAGCAGAAACTTTGTAACACATCCCTGTGTGGTTTAACATTTTAATGTTTAACCCATTCTGTGATAACTTGTAGTTTATTTCAAGAATGAAAATTTTGTCTTTACAAGAGAAGGAAAAGTAAAAGACATTGATGGGATTTTGTATAAATGGGAACTCAAATTGTGTTGGACAAATATGAATGTAAACTAGTTTGTTTGTATATTGATAATATTGGGGAGAATTTTCCTGTACTCTTCAAAGGTTCTTTCAGCTGGTCTAATAATCAGATAGACATGAGACAGATTAACGGAGAAAAACAAATTTAATTTCATACATAGGAGGAGCCCACATAAAGAGAGGTTCAAAGACAGAAGGGTAAAATGAAGTGTATATTGCCATCCTGTGCTAAGGAATGGGAGACGGGCATGGGGTTTCTTTCTTTTTTTTTTTTTAATTTAAAATTTTATTTTATTTATTTTATTTTTTTAATTTTAAAATCTTTAATTCTTACATGTGTTCCCAAACATGAACCCCCCTCCCACCTCCCTCCCCGTAACATCTCTGTGGGTCATCCCCATGCACCAGCCCCAAGCATGCTGTATCCTGCGTCAGACATAGACTGGCGATTCAATTCTTACATGATAGTATACATGATAGAATGCCATTCTCCCAAATCATCCCACCCTCTCCCTCTCCCTCTTGAGTCCAAAAGTCCGTTATACACAGCTGTGTCTTTTTTCCTGTCTTGCATACAGGGTCGTCATTGCCATCTTTCTAAATTCCATATATATGTGTTAGTATACTGTATTGGTGTTTTTCTTTCTGGCTTACTTCACTCCGTATAATCGGCTCCAGTTTCATCCATCTCATCAGAACTGATTCAAATGAATTCTTTTTAATGGCTGAGTAATACTCCATTGTGTATATGTACCACAGCTTTCTTATCCATTCATCTGCTGATGGACATCTAGGTTGTTTCCATGTCCTGGCTATTATAAACAGTGTTGCGATGAACATTGGGGTACATGTGTCTCTTTCAATTCTGGTTTCCTCGGTGTATATGCCCAGCAGTGGGATTGCTGGGTCATAAGGGAGTTCTATCTGCAGTTTTTTAAGGAATCTCCACACTGTTCTCCATAGTGGCTGTACTAGTTTGCATTCCCACCAACAGTGTAGGAGGGTTCCCTTTTCTCCACACCCTCTCCAGCATTTATTGCTTGCAGATTTTTGGATCGCAGCCATTCTGACTGGTGTGAAGTGGTACCTCATTATGGTTTTGATTTGCATTTCTCTAATAATGAGTGATGTTGAGCATCTTTTCATGTGTTTGTTAGCCATCCGTATGTCTTCTTTGGAGAAATGTCTATTTAGTTCTTTGGCCCATTTTTTGATTGGGTCGTTTATTTTTCTGGAATTGAGCTGCATAAGTTGCTTGTATATTTTTGAGATTAGTTGTTTGTCAGTTGCTTCATTTGCTATTATTTTCTCCCATTCAGAAGGCTGTCTTTTCACCTTGCTTATATTTTCCTTTGTTGTGCAGAAGCTTTTAATTTTAATTAGATCCCATTTGTTTATTTTTGCTTTTATTTCCAGAATTCTGGGAGGTGGATCATAGAGGATCCTGCTGTGATTTATGTCTGAGAGTGTTTTGCCTATGTTCTCCTCTAGGAGTTTTATAGTTTCTGGTCTTATGCTTAGATCTTTAATCCATTTTGAGTTTATTTTCGTGTGCGGTGTTAGAAAGTGATCTAGTTTCGTTCTTTTACAAGTGGTTGACCAGTTTTCCCAGCACCACTTGTTAAAGAGATTGTCTTTACTCCATTGTATATTCTTGCCTCCTTTGTCAAAGATAAGGTGTCCATATGTGTGTGGATTTATCTCTGGGCTTTCTATTTTGTTCCATTGATCTATATTTCTGTCTTTGTGCCAGTACCATACTGTTTTGATGACTGTAGCCTTGTAGTAGAGCCTGAAGTCAGGCAAGTTGATTCCTCCAGTTCCATTCTTCTTTCTCAAGATTGCTTTGGCAATTCGAGGTTTTTTGTATTTCCATACAAATCTTGAAATTATTTGTTCTAGTTCTGTGAAAAATATGGCTGGTAGCTTGGTAGGGATTGCATTGAATTTGTAAATTGCTTTGGGTAGTATACTCATTTTCACTATATTGATTCTTCCGATCCATGAACATGGTATATTTCTCCATCTATTAGTGTCCTCTTTGATTTCTTTCATCAGTGTTTTATAGTTTTCTATATATAGGTCTTTAGTTTCTTTGGGTAGATACATTCCTAAGTATTTTATTCTTTTCGTTGCAATGGTGAATGGAATTGTTTCCTTAATTTCTTTTTCTACTTTCTCATTATTGGTGTATAGGAATGCAAGGGATTTCTGTGTGTTGATTTTATATCCTGCAACTTTACTATATTCATTGATGAGCTCTAGTAATTTTCTGGTGGAGTCTTTAGGGTTTTCCATGTAGAGGATCATGTCATCTGCAAACAGTGAGAGTTTTACTTCTTCTTTTCCAATTTGGATTCCTTTTATTTCTTTTTCTGCTCTGATTGCTGTGGCCAAAACTTCCAGAACTATGTTGAATAGTAGCGGTGAAAGTGGACACCCTTGTCTTGTTCCTGACTTTAGGGGAAATGCTTCCAATTTTTCACCATTGAGGATAATGTTTGCTGTGGGTTTGTCATATATAGCTTTTATTATGTTGAGGTATGTTCCTTCTATTCCTGCTTTCTGGAGAGTGTTTATCATAAATGGATGTTGAATTTTGTCAAAGGCCTTCTCTGCATCTATTGAGATAATCATATGGTTTTTATTTTTCAATTTGTTAATGTGGTGAATTACATTGATTGATTTGCGGATATTGAAGAATCCTTGCATCCCTGGGATAAAGCCCACTTGGTCATGGTGTATGATCTTTTTAATGTGTTGTTCCATTACTGGTCACTCCACTGCACTCCAGAGAGAAGAAACCCAACTCCACCCACCAGAACTCCAACACAAGCCTCCCTAACCAGGAAACCTTGACAAGCCACTGATAGAACCCCACCCACAGTGAGGAAGCTCCATAATAAAGAGAACTCCACAAATTACCAGAATATAAAAAGGCCACCCCAAACGCAGCAATATAACCAAGATGAAGAGACAGAGGAATACTCAGCAGGTAAAGGAACAGGAGAGTTGCCCACCAAACCAAACAAAAGAGGAAGAAGTAGGGAATCTACCTGAGAAGGAATTCCGAATATTGATAGTAAAAATGATCCAAAATCTTGAAATCAAAATGGAATCACAGATAAATAGCCTAGAGACAAGGATTGAGAAGATGCAAGAAAGGTTTAACAAGGACCTAGAAGAAATAAAAAAGAGTCAAAATATAATGAATAACACAATAAATGAGATCAGAAACACTCTGGAGGCAACAAATAGTAGAATAACGGAGGCAGAAGATAGGATTAGTGAAATAGAAGATAGAATGGTAGAAATAAATGAATCAGAGAGGAAACAAGAAAAACGAATTAAAAGAAACGACAATCTCAGAGACCTCCAGGACAATATAAAACGCTCCAACATTCGAATTATAGGAGTCCCAGAAGAAGAAGACAGAAAGAAAGATCATGAGAAAATCCTTGAGGAGATAATAGTTGAAAACTTCCCTAAAATGGGGAAGGAAATAATCACCCAAGTCCAAGAAACACAGAGAGTTCCAAATAGGATAAACCCAAGGTGAAACACCCCAAGACACATATTAATCAAATTAACAAAGATCAAACACAAAGAACAAATATTAAAAGCAGCAAGGGAAAAACAACAAATAACACACAAGGGGATTCCCATAAGGATAACAGCTGATCTTTCAATAAAAACTCTTCAGGCCAGGAGGGAATGGCAAGACATACTTAAAGTGATGAAAGACAATAACCTACAGCCCAGATTACTGTACCCAGCAAGGATCTCATTCAAATACGAAGGAGAAATCAAAAGCTTTACAGACAAGCAAAAGCTGAGAGAATTCAGCACCACCAAACCAGCTCTCCAACAAATTCTAAAGGATATTCTCTAGACAGGAAACATGAAAAGGGTGTATAAACCCAAACCCAAAACAATAAAGTAAATGGTAATGGGATCATACTTACCAATAATTACCTTAAACGTAAATGGGTTGAACGCCCCAACCAAAAGGCAAAGACTGGCCGAATGGATACAAAAACAAGACCCCTCTATATGCTGCTTACAAGAGACCCACCTCAAAACAAGGGACACATACAGACTGAAAATGAAGGGCTGGAAAAAGATATACCACGCAAATAGAGACCAAAAGAAAGCAGGAGTGGCAATACTCATATCCGATAAAATAGACTTTAAAACAAAGGCTGTGAAAAGAGACAAAGAAGGCCACTACATAATGATCAAAGGATCAATCCAAGAAGAAGATATAACAATTATAAATATATATGCACCCAATATAGGAGCACCGCAGTATGTAAGACAAATGCTAACAAGTATGAAAGGGGAAATCAACAATAACACAATAATAGTGGGAGACTTTAATACCTCACTCACACCTATGGACAGATCAACTAAACAGAAAATTAACAAAGAAACGCAAACTTTAAATGATACATTAGATCAATTAGACCTAATTGATATCTATAGGACATTTCACCCCAAAACAATGAATTTCACCTTTTTTTCAAGTACTCATGGAACCTTCTCCAGGATAAATCACATCCTGGGCCATAAATCTAAACTTGATAAGTTCAAAAAAATCGAAATCATTCCAAGCACCTTTTCTGACCATAATGCATTAAGATTAGATCTCAATTACAGGAGAAAAACTACTAAAAATTCCAACATATGGAGGTTGAATAACACACTTCTGAATAACCAACAAATCACAGAAGAAATCAAAAAAGAAATCAAAATATGCATAGAAACTAATGAAAATGAAAACACAACAACCCAAAACCTGTGGGACACTATAAAAGCAGTGCTAAGAGGAAAGTTCATAGCAATACAGGCATACCTCAAGAAACAAGAAAAAAGTCAAATAAATAACCTAACTCTACAACTAAAGCAACTAGAAAAGGAAGAATTGGAGAACCCCAGAGTTAGTAGAAGGAAAGAAATCTTAAAAATTAGGGCAGAAATAAATGCAAAAGAAACAAAAGAGACCATAACAAAAATCAACAAAGCCAAAAGCTGGTTCTTTGAAAGGATAAATAAAATTGACAGACCACTAGCCAGACTCATCAAGAAGCAAAGAGAGAAAAATCAAATCAATAAAATTAGAAATGAAAATGGAGAGATCACAACAGACAACACAGAAATACAAAGGATCATAAGAGACTACTATCAGCAGTTGTATGCCAATAAAATGGACAACGTGGAAGAAATGGACAAATTCTTAGAAAAGTACAATTTTCCAAAACTGAACCAGGAAGAAATAGAAAATCTTAACAGACCCATCACAAGCATGGAAATTGAAACTGTAATCAGAAATCTTCCAGCAAACAAAAGCCCAGGTCCAGACGGCTTCACAGCTGAATTCTACCAAAAATTTCAAGAAGAGCTAACACCTATCCTACTCAAACTCTTCCAGAAAATTGCAGAGGAAGGTAAACTTCCAAACTCATTCTATGAGGCCACCATCACCCTAATACCAAAACCTGACAAAGATGTCACAAAAAAAGAAAACTACAGGCCAATATCACTGATGAACATAGATGCAAAAATCCTCAACAAAATTCGGGCATGGGGTTTCAAAGGGTGCTGGAGGGCAATCCACAGAACAATAAGAACAGATGTTTGGTAATTAGATGTTTGCTTTGCTATATAGGTGGGTCACTCAGGTAAAATATATCTGTGGTAATAATTCTCAATCTGAGAAAGACTGACAATTGAAATTATTCTCAGTAGTTAAGAGAGAGGCAGAAGTTTCTCTTGAGCCTGCAGATCTCAATTGTCAAAATAACCCACATGCCAAAGTGGTGCATTTGGGGGAGGCTCGTTCTGCATCCCCTTCAAATAAAACAGCCCCTTTAGTTAACTGTACTGTGCCCTTTATTTTTATTTTTTTTATTTTTGAAAAAGCTTTAAGTCCCTGCAATTCCTTGATTCAACTCTCCAGACAGTGTTGGCTAACTGGGTCCATAAATAACTATGGTATGTGAAATGAAATATTTCCTGCCATATAAGTGGGCAAGAAATGCCATAGCTGTCACTGATTTTGGGTTGTGACAGATTTTTTAGTTGACAGGTATATTTTGGTTGGTTCTTTTACTAAAGCTTGGCCTTTTATTTTTTTATCTTCTATTAAGAAGAAACAAATCACTCATAATCCTCCATGTTAGAGAAAACAACTATTAGAATTTTTATTATGTATTTCCTTCTAAATGCCTTCCCAAGCATATATATAAAACTAAATTTAGATTATATCCATTTTATGGTCTTTATTTTACTGCTTAACATTTTATTTAGGTATTCTTTATTATTGGGCATTTAAATTGTTAGTAAGTTTTGACCTTGAAAAATAAATATATATTGTGTTGAGTAGCTCTTTAAGTAAACATTTGAGAACACATCTTATTATCTCCTTAGATGTCTAGAAATGAAATTTTCATGTCTAGAGACCCCATACATTGTTAAAGCTCTTGGTACTTATTGAAAAATTGCTTCCCAGGAATTTGTGTGAATTTCCTGTCCACTGGAAGTATTTCAAGGTCCCTGGTTCACTGGAACCACACCACTTAATACATCTAGTAAGGTAATAATAATATTATCCACTTAAGTTATCCACCAAACTTAAGTCGGCCTGCCTGTGCATAGCAAACCCAATCCACTGTCATGGGCTTGTGGTGAAAGAAAGTACAGCATTTATTACAGGGCACCAAGTGAAGAGAGTGGACAGCTAACACTCAAAAGGCTTGAACTTCCCAGTGACTGTCAGGAAAAAATTTTTAAGGTAATGTTAGAGGTGAGAGTTGCAGGATGTGTAATCAGCTCATGGAGTTTCTTCTGATTGGTCAGTGATGAGGTAATAGAGCGGTGTTTTGGAAATCTTTGTCATCAACCTTCTGCTTCCAAGGAGCCTGTGATCCTTGTGTTTGTGGTGAGCATGCTGTCACCACCCTCCACCTGAATGAAGGTCTTAGTTTCTTCAGAACAGCTCAAAGAAATGCATCAGGTTGTTGTGTCTATCCCTAGAGGAGAGACTAGGGCTCTGTTTTATCATTGAACTATTGTTTAAGATATCATTACTTTTCTTGCTGACTGCTTTTTTGTTTGTTTTTTTCTGTATTTCCTTAGTTCCTTAATTAGTAACTGCCTGAGTTTGCTCTTTGGAACTCAGGGAAAGCCTAAGAGACAAAGCCTTTATCTACAAACAAGAAATGGGAAATATAGATGGGTCTGTCACCAGGAAGGCCCTTCATGGGTGCATCATGGTTTCAATATTCACTTGTTAACTTAATAGTTTTTGAATTCAGAAATTTGATGAATAAAATGCACTGGAATATCAAATAATATTCTATTTATTTTCAAAAAGGCTTCCCTGATAGCTCAGTTGGTAAAGAATCCTCCTGCAATGCAGGAGACCCTGGTTCTTTTCCTGGGTTGGGTAGATCTGCTGGAGAAGAGGGAGGCTACCCACACCAGTATTCTTGGGCTTCCCTTGTGGCTCAGCTGGTAAAGAATCTGCCTGTAATGTGGGAGACTTGGGTTTGATCCCTGAATTTGGAAGATCCCCTGGAGAAGGAAAAGGCTTAACCACTCCAGTATTCTGGCCTGGAGAATCCCATGGATTACAGTCCATGGTGTTGCAAAGAATTGGACATGACTGAAAGAGATGGGAATACCAGACCACCTGACCTGCCTCCTGAGAAATCTGTATGCAGGTCAGGAAGCAACAGTTAGAACTGGACATGGACAACAGACTGGTTCCAAATAGAAAAAGGAATACATCAAGGCTGTATATTGTTACCCTGCTTATTTAACTTATATGCAGAATACATCATGAGAAACACTGGGCTGGATGAAGCACAAGCTGGAATTAAGACTGCTGGGAGAAATATCAGTAACCTCAGATATGCAGATAACACCACCTTTATGGCAGAAAGTGGAGAGGAACTAAAGACCCTCTTGATGAAAGTGAAGAGGAGAGTGAAAAAGTTGGTTTAAAGCTCAACATTCAGAAACAAAGATCATGGCATCCAGTCCCATCACTTCATGGCAAATAGATGGAGAAACAGTGGAAACAATGGCAGACTTTATTTTTCTGGGCTCCAAAATCACTGCAGATGGTGATTGCAGCCATGAAATTAAAAGACGCTTACTCCTTGGAAAAAAAATTATGACCAATCTAGACAGCATATTAAAAAGACATTACTTTGCTAACAAAGGTCCATCTAGTCAAGGCTATGGTTTTTCCTGTGGTCATGTATGGATGTGAGACTTGGACTGTGAAGAAAGCTGAGTGTCAAAGAATTGATGCTTTTGAACTGTGGTGTTGGAGAAGACTCTTGAAAGTCCCCTGGACTGCAAGGAGATCCAACCAGTCCATCCTAAAGGAAATCAGTCCTGAATATTCATTGGAAGGACTGATGCTGAAGCTGAAACTCCAATACTTTGGCCACCTGATGCAAAGAGCTGACTCATTGGAAAAGACCCTGATCCTGGGAAAGATTGAAGGCAGGAGGAGAAGGGGACAACCGAGGATGAGATGGCTGGATGGCATCACCAACTCAATGGACATGAGTTTGAGTAAACTCCGGGAGTTGGTGATGGACAGGGAGGCCTGGCATGTTGCAGTCCATGGGGTCTCAAAGAGTCGGACATGACAGCGACTGAACTGAACTGAGTGAGTTTCATTTTCACTTTCTTTTCAAAGCTTCCCTTTGCTCTCGTTGGGAGGATAATCTTTCCTTTTCAAACTTGGGACCTGTAGTTGGGGTCCTGCAAATTAACTGAAAACAGGCAGACTAACAGGAGAAAAGGAAAACTTTATTTACACATGCACTAGACAGCTGCTCAGCAACTTACTAAATAACCAGAGATAAATGTGTGTATATACCAACTTAACAATGGGCGTGGGAGTGGGGGTGGAGGGGTGTTAGGGCTTTAGTACAACAATATGGAAGGTTCCTTTGGGCTTTTGTGATGCAAATGGAAGGAGGCGCTCAAGTCTCCATGGTGGCTGAATTTGCAGCAGAGTCCCTCAGAGGAAGGTTAATAATAGCAGCTGTATTCTGGGGAAGCTCTGCTTTAGTCCGATAAAAGAAGTTTAGATAAGATTTCTTTCTGTATGTTCTGTAGCTCAAATGTTTTCATTTTAAAATCACTTTTATACTAACAATGGGAGTCTGAGGAGGTCACCACAATTTTTATGTTTCTAATATTACAAATGTGCTCAGTGATACATTTTCTATCATGAATTTTACTGAGAATTAGTATTAACAGTGTTTTATGCCATTTTAAACAGGTAAAAATTGCCTGCAAGGGATGATTTTGAAGGATAAAGGGGAAGGTTTTGTTGCAGGAAGAGGGACCCTTTCCAGGGTTTTAGAGTGGCCTCTTGTCTAACGCTCAGAAATGAATTGTCCAAGGAGGCACTTTATTGGGAAGGGGTGCCCAGTCAAAGAGCAGCACGGTAGGGGAACCCAGGACAACTGCTCTGCCATGTAGCTTGCAGTCTTGGGTTTTATGGTGATGAGCTTAGTTTCTGGGTTTTCTCTAGCCAATCACTCTGACTTAGGGTCCTTCCTGGTGGCATGTACGTCACTCAGTCAAGATGGATTCCAGTGAGAAGGATTCTTGGAGAGCATATGGACTGGAGTAGCCTCTCTTCCTTTCGACCATTCCCAAATTCTTCCAGTTGGTGATAGCGTGTTAGTTCCATGTTCCTTATCAGGACCTCCTGTTCTAAGATAACTCCTGCAAGTGGCTACTATCTTGCCTGTCCAGGGCAAGTGGTTTCAGTTAGTGTTTTCTCTAACAGTTCTGAGGATAATTTTTATCGCAAATATGAATATTTGCTTGAAACTGACAACTACTTTCAGAAGAAAATTAGGCAAAAACTGACTCTAGTGTATGGAGATAGGGAGGGATAGCAGTTGTAGGTTTCAAAGAATGTTTGGCATACCCCTTGACACAGCATTACCTGGAGTTCGTTTATTTCAGTTTTCAGTGATGGAATATGTTTAAAACTTCTGAGTGACACTGTTTGGAATAAATAGTCATAAATACCAGAGTTGGACAGTTAAATTAGTTCCTCCTCATTCTAATGCTCACCTAGAAAGCAACATGCTCTATAGATATTATTCAAACAAATCTGAATTCCTGAATCTTGACTTTTGTCGCCCCCGATCTGATGGACAGCCATCACATAGCAGGGCTTCCGCGATGGCTCAGTGGTAAAGAAAGCACCTGCCAGTGCAGGAAATGGAGGAGGCATGGATTCGATCCCTGGGTTAGGAAGGTCTCCTGGAGAGGAATGGCAACCCACTCCAGTATTCTTGCCTGGAGAATCCTTTGGACAGAGGAGCCTGGCAGGCTGCAGTCTATGGGTGGCAGAGTTGGACACAACTGAACGACTGGGCGCGCACACACACACACACACACACACACACACACACAAGAGTGTGCATCATCACATAGCAGCTCTGTGGCCTGAGAGACATAATCAAAAGGCTAAACAAGTAATAAAAGGGGTTCATACCTCAAAACAAACCTAGTCATAACATAGAAGGGGATGTAAAAATGTTCCTTTCTTCACTTCAAGGTTCTTTGGCTGGTCTAATAATTATACTGACATAGATAGGTTAATCAGAGAAAAACAGGTATCTGTATGCCCAAGAGCCCCATGAAAATATAAGACCTAAAGGACAGACAGGTAATTGAGGCTTAAATAACATCCTGAGCTAAGGAAAGGGGTAAGAGTCTGAGGTACAAAGGGAGGGAAGGCAGAGGCAATGTTTGGAAAACAAAGGCTGCCCTGTTACAGAAATTTCTTAGGTTAGAAAGGTATCTCTGATTATAGCTCTTTTCCTGGCACAGGCCCCCCATCCAGTGTAAATGTAGGCAGTTGAGGGGAGGTGAAGAGCTTTCCCTGAATCTGCTAGAATTTGATTGCCTTTAGCTCAAAATAATCTTCATGCCAATGTGGCATATTTTGGGGTGACAAATTGTGCTCCCCTTCAGTGTTATACATTATACATGTGGATCATTTTGGACTCTTCACTGCATGCTTGCCGCATAGATTCATTGCCTTCCAACTCTTCCCAGATCCTTTTGCAAGTCCTAAAGGCATAAATCACTTGCATTGGAGGCAGATAAATTCCTTCCCCTTCTTTTAGATTTCATGTGAAGGCTAAATACATTGTTTACAATGAACCACCTTGTTTCCTTCTATTTTATTGAAGGGGAGGGGTGGTATTTAAGCATTTCCTCTGGGAAAAACACCTTTTTGTCTCTGCCTTCATAACCCTGGTATCTAGTGTCACTAATTCAGCTATTCAGTCTAGGACAAAGGGACTTTTAAGTTTCTAGAGCAATGAGGAAGCTTTAAAAGGAATGCCATTTACTCTGCTAGAGAAATAACAGCCTGGGAGCTCAGGGACCAGAAATGTTGCTCTCCAAAGATTTGTTAGAGCTTTACTTTGAATTTTATTCAATATTTTTGTTGGTCTGAACTAGTGACTCTAATTATATATAGAAGATAGAAACAGCAGATATATTTAGCAAGTTAATAGAAAAATCCCCGCAGTCTATCCTAGGAGCAGTTAAACAGGGGGAGCCAACCTGAGACTCTGAAGACCCTATTAATTCCCTAAGAGATATTGATGACTTAATAGCCCAGGGAACACAACAGAGCTGGAACACCAGACAAGAAAGGTCATCAAGGGATGACAGTAAGAAATACATCTGACTGTAATCAAACTGAATGAACTTGAGTCCATTCACCCACAGCATAGCAATGCCAATCTAATTCACTGACACCAGATTGTGGTAAAAGTAAATATGGTGTCTATTTGCAAGATACCAAGCAAAGGAAATGGGCAACTCATGCTCAAAAGACCCAAACTCCCTGATGGCTTTCAAGGAAGGTGTTTTGTTGATTTAATAAATAGTCACAACCTAAAACTTGAGAGTGGAAATTTTTAGGACTTGAAGTCTGAGAGACAGCATCTCAAGTCATGCTGAGAGAGCTGTTCTGAGAGGGCAAGGGGAGGAGCTAGGTTATATAGAAGTTTTGTAGCCTGAACATCAAAAAATTATTGTTTAATGAAGGAAGCCAGATATCCCAAGGTAGGGAATTTAGTGCTTTTCTGTGTATGAGAGAGTGCAAGAGCCTGGGCTCACTGAAATCATTGCTTTCATAAGCCTCTCAGCTCTCTGGGCCAGTGTCCTGTGTTGTTCATACCCTGAGCTCCACTGGGGCCCACCGTAGGGAGTGGCTGCAGTCTGATGGCTGCCAGATGGCAGGTGTTCTTCTCCTTCCTGTGTGCCCTTAGGGCTCACCAGCTCTTGTTGAGGGTCCAATCACTGATGACTGTGCCATCCTTGTTTACTCATATGGCATACAATACTCCATTTCTCAGTTTTTAAAGGCAACCTTGGGGTAAGGTTTGCAGCTCATGATCTTTCTTCTGATTGGTTGGTGGTGAGGGAACATGGTGATGTTTCTGAAATCTTAATCATCACCCTTCTCGTTCCAACTAGTCTTGGGTGTATATGCTTGTGGTAAGCATGTAGTCACCATCATCTGTCTGATTGGGGTGGGGGGTGGGGGGGCGGTCTTAGTTTCTGCAGAACAACTCAAGGATATGCATCAGATTGTTATATCTATCCCTTGAGTAAGAACTAGGACTCTGTTTTATCATTGAACTATAGTTTAAGCTATCATTACTTTTCTTGCCTGATTGCTTTTCCTTTATTTCTGAATTCCCTCTCTTCCCTAACTAGTATCTGTTCAAGTCTGCTCTTTGGAACTCAGGGGAGACCTGGGAGAAAATCCTTTTTCCACAAACAATAAATGAGGGACATGGAGAGGCTTTTGTAACCAGAAGGGTCCTGCTTGGTTTCACAGCCAATCCCCTTCTCCTTGAGGGAAAATGGGAAGCATAGGATAAGGAATAGACAGGACCATAAAGCTTGGGAGCTCTTATCCCCCTTGTAGCAGTTTGCTCAGGAAGTAAGCATGGGTTGTTTGCTTAGAGAGAGGTAAGTAGGATTGACACTTGAGGAAAGTAATAAAAGGCTGATACAGAAAATATCCAAAATTTAAAAATCTAGACAAATAATACACAAAAGCATGGGGTAGCAGCTGGGAATTCTTCTGGAGGGCTTATTAATGACTTTTGTCCCAGACTGAATAGTTGTTATCTATTGAGCCTCCACTGGGAAGTTGCCCCAAGAACAGTCAGTCCCCACGCTATAGCCACTGGTTCCTTTCCTCCCACCAGAAAGCCAGTTACAGTCATGAAGGAACTGAAGGGTAGAAAGATGGGGGAGCTATTGTGGGGCCTAGAGCAGGCTTTTCCCATCCTGTACCCCACATTCCCACTCTTCCCTTCGATGTTCACTCCTCTGGTGGTAAACCTGGGTGAGGCCACAAGTGCACCTGGCCTCAGATCCAGTAAATGAGTGCATTGTCTGTGGAAGTTTTAAAACCATTAGTGAAACTGACTCAAAGATGATCTGTATTTTGTTTCCTCCATGTTCTAAACAATTCTAAATGAATATAATATTCCTCCCTAGAAAATGGTTTTTTTAATTAAAATTTTTTTGTATTGAAGTATGGTTAATTTACAATATTATATTGTTTTCAGGAGTACAACATAGTGAATTTGTTATTTATATTCATTATACTTTATAATAACTTTAAATGGAATATAATCTCTAGAAATGCTTCTGTTATCTAAGTTCTAAACAATGGCTGCAATGATTGTTGAGTCTTAATAAAATAGCATATTTTTGACTTATTCTTTCATAAATATTGTCTTCTACCTGGAATTTAATTTGTGGAACTTCCAGCTTTGTTATATGACTCCCTACACATTCAGACTCAACTATACATAACCAAGTGTGTGTTGGTTAATTTTATGTGTCAGCTTGACTGGCCATGAAGTGCCCAAATTAAATATTATTTCTGGGTATGTCTATGTGAGGGTGTTTCTGGGTGATATTAGTATTTAAATCAGTGGACTGAGGAAAATAGATCACCCTCTTCAGTGTAGGCAGGCATTATCTGATCCAATGAAGGCCTGAGTGGAACAAAAGGCAGAGAACAAGGAATTCAACCCTTTTCTTTGCCTCAGCTTGAGCTGGAACATCTCATCTCATTCCCTACTCCCCTTGGATTAGGATTTATGTCTTCAGCTCTCCCGGTTCTCATGCCTCTGGACTTGGTTTAAGTTAGCCACTGGCACTTCTCCAGCTTGCAGATGGCAGATCATAGGCCTTCCCAGTCTCCATAATTACAATCAGGCTTCCCTAGTAGCTCAGCTGGTAAAGAATCCACCTGCAATGCAGGAGACCCTGGTTTGACTCCTGGGTCAGGAAGAGCCACTGAAGAAGGGATAGGCTTCCCACTCCAGTGTTCTTGGGCTTCCCTGGTGGCTCAGCTAGTAAAGAATTCGCCTGCAATGTGGGAGACCTGGGTTTGATCCCTGGGTTGGGAAGATCCCCTGGAGAAGGGAATGGCTACCTGCTCCAGTATGCTGGCCTGGAGAATTCCATGGACTGTGTAGTCCACGGGGTCGCAAAGAGTTGGACATGACTGAGCGACTTTCACTTTCAATAATCTCCTATTGGTTCTGTTTCTCTGGAGAATCTTGACAAATACAAAGTGTAAGTTTAGAAGGATTGGAATCAATTGAGTTTGCTTCCAGCGCAGTCTGAGTCTCTAAGCCCTGGAACACGACATACTTCTGTGTTTCAAGGGTACTGTAAATTCAAAATGAGGAAGGCTAACACAAAACCTGTAAGGGCACAGAAACAAGGTTGGGCTTACTGCAACTTTACGTGCAGCTCTTTCTCCAAACCTTGTGGAGCTCACTCCTTTCAAAATGCTCCTTTTCTGTGCCTTTTGAAGAAAGACTTTAGTGTAATTAAAATATTAATCCATGACCTTTCCTTCTTTTCTGTCTTGTAGTAATCATAGGCCTCAGTATATATACAAAACTTAATAAAAGACTATTTTTTATGTTTGCATTTCTTTTTTGGTCTTTATTATTACTCATTTTATTGTTAAGATCATTTCTGAACATAACTGTGTTCTGTCGAGGAAGGAGGTCTTCAGACCCACTCTGGAGATGGCCATGCCCCTGTCCCCCCGACCTCATACCTTCCCCTTCCCCATTTTCATGCCTCTGTAAATACCTAGAAAAACTTTATATCTTCTGTGAAGACTTGCCCAATTATTCTTCCTCCTTTTTTTCTTCGCTGAATTCTTCTAACATGTCATAGTTTCCCACAAGATGTAACATGTAGTTGTTTGCCAACTTAGACTTGTTTCTAAGATTTCTTTTCTGAAATAAATTGTCGATGCCCTGAAAGCCTGAGTTAGGCCTCCTGTTTTCTCTCTTATGTTCCACTTACCACACCCAAAGAGGCGGCCGTGACAGAGCATGCACGCATGTGCGCGTACACACACACACCACACCTTGTGGAAATATCTGATTGGTTAAGATATCTGCTCTGTAGCACTAACTCAAACCCTTCCAAAACAACTCCTCCACCCTTAAAGACTTCACTGTCTCTCATGACTTTATATGATCATTTTTTAATCACATTTTTCTGAAACCTTGATCTGGGTAACCAAATGCAACCACTTATCTTCAAGGAAACATAGCTTGCTTCAGATATTCATCCTAAAGGCACATGAGGAGACAGGAGGAAAATCAATAGCAACAGTTAATTTCTGGTTTTACCTCCAAGATAGGTACTTTTATAACACTGTAGAGGTACTCAGTGAAGAGATGCTGCTGCTGCTGCTAAGTCACTTCAGTCGTGTCCGACTCTGTTCCACCCCACAGACGGCAGCCCACCAGGCTCCTCCATCCCTGGGATTCTCCAGGCAAGAACACTGGAGTGGGTTGCCATTTCCTTCTCCAATGCATGAAAGTGAAAAGTGAAAGTGAAGTCGCTCAGTCGTGTCCGATTCTTAGCGACCCCATGGACTGCAGCCTACCAGGCTCCTCCGTCCATGGGATTTTCCAGGCAAGAGTACTGGAGTGGGGTGCCATTGCTAGCAGACTCTATATCCGTGAAAGCCATCTTTATATGTATCCCCTATCTTAGGCCAGCAGTTCTCAAAGTATGATCCAGAGACCTTTCTAGGAGTTCCATGAGGTCAAACGATTTTCATAATATTGTCCTAATATTGTTTGCCTTTTTCATCCCCCTCTCATAATCTGAGCAATTGAATAGAATCCAGTATGGACCAGGTACCTCTCCTATATTTTTAAAGTTCTGGTGAGGTGATTTTGATGCATAGTGAGGATTAGGAATAGATGATGACACAGTTAAATATCTGATCAGGCAACCAAACAAAGCACATAGTTTTTAAGTGTATAGATTCAATCATTTATTCATTTAGACTTTATCCAGAGCAGGGACCCACCTGGTGATTTGAACTCAAGTCTTGTTTACACGTAAGTATTTTCCAGCCTTATAGATTGATTGCTAACCTTAGTGAGAAACTTGTTGAAGGTGGGGATAATTTTTTTAAATTCCTCAATGATAGCTTACTCACTGTGTGAGCAATACTGTTGGAATAAAGGCTCTGAACTAAATTAGAAGGAATGTGTTAGACCAGGTTTTGCACTATAGGACCAATTTCCCTGTTTCTTTGGTGCAGTAATCCCGACTCATGGCAAGAGATCCCTGATGGCTGTGAGTTGTAAGTAATGAAAATCTATCCAAACATCAATAAACCAACCATGTAATGTGATTCACTTATACTTACGTTAACCATTCTTTTTTCAAATGTATGCATGGACTTAATTGTCAGAAAAGATAAAATTTATTTTAAAACATTATGAAACACATGATTCCTTTTATTAATTAGTCCAGAAATATTTAATGAGCATCAACTATGTACTAAGTTCCTAGAATACAGTATTGAACAAGACAGCCTCAAGCCAGAGACAGACAGATTAATGGATGATTGCCATCTAGTGAATTTAGTGCCAGTCCCTTCATATCTATCTGTGGTATAACTTTAGGTGTCTGTAATTCTAGAAAAATTGCCTTTAAAGCCAGCATGTCTGCTCCCATCTCCCTATTAGCCTGTACAGATCTTTTCAAGTGTTAATTAGCAATCCCAGAGGAGAAGTACTGTCATTGATAATTGTCTCAAGATTACCTTTAGATACCGTAAACAGTGACTTGCAATTGATGAATGTTATGGTTTTAGCTAAAGACATTTTCTCAGTCTATAGTGACTCAAAGCAGTTGTCATGGTGGGGGAAGGAACTGATGTTCAAAATGTGTCGATATGAAGCGTTGAAAGTAGTGATGAAATTTGATGACCTCATTTTACAGAGAAGGACTCTGAGGTTGAGAGAGACTTATACCAGATCCATGGTCTTTTAAGGATTTTTTCCATAGTGCTGAGCTGACACTTGCACACCAGGATTTCTTGAGATCCTTGAGATCCATTGGTTCTGTTCCCCCCAAAACTGCTCAGCTGGTCAGTTGTGTTATTGCTCCCACTTACTGTTTTTTCTCTGTATGAGTATCACACATCCCTGCACATAATCAGGTAACTCACAGTGCCTCCTGTGGTGGAGAGTTCAGTTCTCTATCCAGTGATGTCAGGCTGGGCCATGTGATTTTCACTGGCCAATGAAACATGGGCAGAAGTGATCTAACTGTGTACCTTCATGGTTAAACTTTAAGAGCCGTTGTGAGATTCAGCCATGCTCTTTTCTCTCTGCCACAAGCATGGTATATTCTAATAGGGAATACTTCATCAGTCCATGCAGAAGACCCAAGTCAGAGCCACAGCCTTCCCACAACTGATATGTAATGGAAACGAGAAATAAACCTTTGTTTTTGTAAGCTCCTGTGATTGGAAGGTAGTTTGTTATTGCAGCATAACCTAGTGAAAGCCAACTAGCACAGTAGGTCAGAGATCTACAAACTTTTTCTTAAAGGACCAGATAGTAAATATTTTAGGCTTGTGGGTCACATACAGTCTGTGTCACAGCTACTCAGCGCTATGGCCAATATTGCTACAGACTGTATGTAAACAAATGGATATGGCTATGTTCTAATAAAAGTTTATTGTGGTACAGTTGGTAAAGAACCTGCCTGCAATGCAGGAGACCTGGGTTCAATCCCTGGGTCGGGAAAATCCCCTGAGGAAGGAAATAGCAACCCACTCCAGTATTCTTGCCTGGAGAAGTCCATGGACAGAGGAGACGGATGCACTACAGTCTATGGGGTCACAAAGAGTCACACACGACTAAATCACTAACACACACACAGCAGCATAGTTGGCTGGCCAGTGAGCTATTGTTTGCAAACCCCTACTGTAGTTGGATGTGGCCAATGAAATTGGGTGTATACTAGCTGAGGCTGGTGGAAGGCAAGTCATTTGAAGTCTGGTGCATGTGATGGGTGCTCTGTCAGCCTGCACCTTGGTAGAGAATATCAGAAAGCCGAGCACTGGCCAACCCCGATGGACATGTAGTATAACTAAAAACAAACCTCATTGGTTTAAATTGCTATGATTTGTAGAAGGTGTTCAGTTCAGTTCAGTTCAGTTCAGTTGCTCAGTCGTGTCCGACTCTTAGCGACTCCATGAATCACAGCACGCCAGGCCTCCCTGTCCATCACCAACTCCCGGAGTTCACTCAGACTCAAGTCCATCGAGTCCGTGATGCCATCCAGCCATCTCATCCTCTGTTGTCCCCTTCTCCTCCTGCCCCCAATCCCTCCCAGCATCAGAGTCTTTTCCAATGAGTCAGCTCTTCGCATGAGGTGGCCAAAGTACTGGAGTTTCAGCTTTAGCATCATTCCTTCCAAAGAAATCCCAGGGCTGATCTCCTTCAGAATGGGCTGGTTGGACCTCCTTGCAGTCTAAGGGACTCTCAAGAGTGTTCTCCAACACCACAGTTCAAAAGCATCAATTCTTTGGCGCTCAGCCTTCTTCACAATCCAACTCTCACATCCATACATGACCACAGGAGAAACCATAGCCTTGACTAGACGGACCTTAGTCAGCAATGTCTCTGCTTTTGAACATGCTATCTAGGTTGGTCATAACTTTTTTTCCAAGGAGTGAGAGTCTTTTAATTTCATGGCTGCAGTCACCATCTGCAGTGATTTTGGAGCCCCCCAAAATAAAGTCTGACACTGTTTCCACTCTTTCCCCATCTATTTCCCATGAAGTGATGGGACCAGATGCCATGATCTTTGTTTTCTGAATGTTGAGCCTTAAGCCAGCTTTTTCGCTCTTCTCTTTCACTTTCATCAAGAGGCTCTTTAGCTCCTCTTCACTTTCTGCCATAAGGGTGGTGTCATCTGCATGTGGAAGGTGTTATCACAGCATAATTGCTTATCTTCCCTGCTGTAGGGCTGTCTGGCCTGACATTTTAGGGAACTTCTATTCCCTCCCCTTGCATTCCCTGCTCCTACCATCCCAGTAGACCCCATGTGATGCTCTAAGTTATTGCTTCTTTCCCATGTTTGGGTCATAGATCATAATTGTGGGCTTCCCTTGTGGCTCAGCTGGTAAAGAATCCACCTGCAATGTGGGAGACCTAGGTTCAATCCCTGGGTTGGGAAGATCTCTTGGAGAAAGGAACGGCTACCCACTCCCGTGTTCTGGCCTGGAGAATTCCATGGGCTAGTCCATGGAGTCACAAAAAGTTGGACACGACTGGGCGACTTTTACTTTCACTTTCACTTTTTTCATAATGGTAGAATTTACTTAGATGATGTTTTGATTATGATAGCAATGTGTAGGATGGATTATTCTAATGAATCTATATAATTTCAAGTCTTTATAAATAGATAAATTAACTGAATGAGCTCTTAAATATTTTCAAAAGTGTGAAATCATCTGAAATAACTTTTAAATTTGTGGTAGATGAAATCTGTTAGCAGTTTGGTTCCCTAGGTTGGGGTCTTTGAAAAAAAATCAGACTGCCACAATATCCATATTTCCCTGGTGTGTAATGGTTAATTATCAAATTCATGCTTGGCGATGAAAATGTGAGTTCACTGAAGTCATCACATTACATGACCGGGAGCGGCCCTTATTCCCTACTGTCTGATCCAGGTCTACTACGTGAGGGTCTGCTTAGACCTGTGGCCTCCTTGTCTTATCCTCTTTCCATGTCAAGCCCTATCTGCTTCTCAGCTGGGTTAAACAGAGCTCCCCTTTTCACAGCTCCTGTTCCTCTCTGAGGTCTGCCTAATTGCTCCTCTGTGTAACATGTTGTCCAGCTTAAGCTTGCCGGAAACCCGTCTGCACTTAACTCTATGATCTCAACTGTTATTCCTGGAAAATTCCCAGTTCACAAGGGGATTTCTGTCTCCCTTCTTTATGCTCAAGGGAAAACAAATCAGAAAGAAGCAGCAATCCCTCTGTGTCTCAAACTACACCTCCGGGATGGAGCCACAAAACAAAAGGCAGAATCCCATTGTTGCCCAGAGAATATCCGGTCCTGGTGGGCTGGGCGCAACTGGGCCATGATAATGGCTTATGCTTTCCAGACATTCCCTATAGCATCTCCCACAATTAGTCTTAGAGTTTTTGTTTAAAATGAAAGGTAATAGGCTAGGGTTATGATCAGATTGCCTTGGATGAGTTACGGTGAGGCCAGATGCAGCTCAAGAAAGAGAAACCAGAAAGAAGAGCCTTATAGTCTTGTCACTTGCAGTCCCCTGTGAGCAAAGGCACATCGCGTAGGGTCACTCTGGGGAAGCAGCAGGGTGGGTCACCAGGCAGGAGGGCGGGAAAGGCAGCAGTCAAGTCCATTTATCATGTGGTTTCCACAGGAAGGAAAGGATGAGGCAGAGCTGCAGGTTTAGGAGTGGCTAATTTGAATAATTTCGGCAGACTATAGCGCAAAGGGGCTGACCCTGGTTGTCTGGGTCCTGGCCCCAGCGTGGTTAGGATGGGTGCATGGTGGCCTGGCATATGAAATGTGTTATGGGAGGTGGTTGGGAGTGTGGACTTAATTAACTGCAAATGAAGTAAAATTGACCAGCCTTTGGCCAAGGCCTCAAAACTTGGTTAAAATAGCACCGAGAAACTATGATATAGCTCGGACAGATACTAAAATGCTGGGGGCCTTGTGCCTGCCTCAATTATTCTATCCACTGAAGTATTATTATATCAATAAAAATGAGACTAGTGAGATATTAGACTGAAGTCTGTGTTTGTTTAGATGGAGATTCTGACTTTGTTTCTTCATTGGTTCCCAGAGATGGACAGAGACATGTAACTGCCAGGAAAGCTATGAATGGGAAATAACATTCTTTCTTCACTTGATACTTTTTAGTGAAGACATCAAAAAAACTGATTTTCTATTACTAAAAATTTCATACTTCTTTTTGTATGTTCACAGTAAGATTGTAATATATACACTATCTATCTGTGTGGACTTATTCACTCAGACATGTCTGACTCTTTGTGACCCCGTGGAAGGTAGCCTGCCAGGCTTCTCTAGCCGTGGGACTTTTTACACAAGAATATTGGAGTGGGTTGTCGTTTTCTCTTCCAGGGCATCTTCATGACCCAGGAATCTAACCCATGTCTCTTGCGTCTCTTGCAATGCAGGTGGATTCTTTACCCATTGAGTCATTGGAGAAACATATACTATCTATAAAAGAACATTTACTTATTGGAAGACTTTTATTTCCATTTCACATTTTGCTACCACTTCTTACAAACTAGAATGAGTTGTTCACATTCAGTAGGGATAGAACTAATAACCTACAAAGAAAATTTTATTCAAATATGTATATTTTTACCTGGCTTATAAGTCAGTAAAATATTTCCCCTTTTCTTACAGCTTTCCTTTGCAATTTCTTTTGTGATTTTAGAAATATACATTTTATTTGACATTTACTAAATGTTTTAAATTTTAAATGGTCAAATAAACTGTTTGTTTCTCCCCTTACAGTGTTATCCTATGCTTTATTCAGTTTCAGAATTTCATTTGAACATAACTGATGGCTACAAGTAGCTGTCAGTTTACTGATGGTGAGGTTGGGGCAAGTAATACTAGTAATACTCTAGTAATACTACCCTGTAATATACATGTGTACCCCCAAAACATGCTATATAGATGGGTTGACTCCAAGAGGAGTGCTTTTTTTAAAAAGTCAAAAGAAGATGCTTTATACTTCAGTGGGAGTTTTGCCAGTGATGTTAGAAGTTGCTGTGGAAACCAGAATTAGCTGGTACTATATTTTTGGTTTGTAAATATATTTGGTTTGTACTATATTTTAGTGATGTTGTAATGTCCCTCATAGATTATCACCCAGCAAGAACCGTGGTTGATGGAACCCGAAGATTCTCCAAAGTACTTTAGATGTTTATGCCACACTAAAGCAGGCTCAGTAATAAGATAACAGCTGAGGAGCCCCGAGGGCTGGCCACCCTAGAGGAGAGAGGAGAAGGGTCAGGCTGTCTTTAAAACAGCTCTGACCCAAGAAGGGCAGCCCACCAAGCCCAGCCCACAAGCCCCCTCCTTATAATAGCCACCCAGCCACAGAGCACTGGAGTTGCATGAAGTGCTTAGAATAAACAGTTCTGCTGCTTAAAAGGTTTAACCACCACTGTTATAACATTCCTTATGATAAAAGAAACCAAGAAGGAGAACAATACTGAATCTGAACAACTAATTTCTTAAGACCTAGGAACGTCTGTGCTCATATAGATATAATTTAATCCAAATACTTTGGAACCATGCTGTGATTCAGTTCTAGGCAGAGAACAGAGTTTTGTACATGACATTCATTTTGGAGCACTCTCTGAGGATTTGGTTATAGAAAAATCCACAGGCCTTCTTTGTGTTCTCTCACTCATAAATCTTCCCCACGGCCTGGATTAGAGGGCCTCTCTACGACGTGCCATGGGAAACACCTCTTTAACTTCATAAGACATACTTGAGTTGTATCCTAGTGTGTACACTTGTTATACTTGGCCAGATTCTATAGCCTGGTTCTCAAGCTGGGGTTCCTTTTCAGCCCATTAATTTGTTGTTAGCACAGCAGGTTCTAATGCCTTCAGAAACAGCGTACTGTGTACACTGCACACAACTCCAGGGGGTATCGCCCTGTGTATTGCGATTGCCCTATGTTCTGGGGAGCTGTGCCCCTTCATGGTATAGTGGCTTTGGGCGAGGCCCTCTCCAGCTCCTGCAGTACAGTAAGTCCCCTACATGTGAATGAATTCTGTTCTGAGAGTGCGTTTGTAAGTTCAGTTTGTTCATAAGTCCAAAAAGTTAGCCTAGCTACTCAACTAATACAATCAGCTGTGTAGTACAGTAGTACTGTAGGAGGTTTATAATACTTTTCACAGAAATAGTATGTAAAAAAAAACAAAAAATAAGGATTTTTTAATCTTACAGTACAGTAGTCCATACAGTAGCTGGCATACAGAGGCTGGCAGTTAGTGAACAGGCAAGGGAGTTACTGACCGGAGGAGGGAGAGGAGGTGGGAGGTGGTAGACCTGAAGGATCGTCTGCAGTGGAAGGTGGAAGGCAAGTTGCCATGCCACTCACACTTGATGGAATGCACATTCACATTTTTGAAAGTTTGCAACTTGAAGGTTCATATGTAGGGAACTTACTGTATCCAAGTCTGGGTTGCATCTAAGTTTGAGGTCCTTGTTATGTGACTGCTAGTCAACAGAGTACCTGGAGCCCGAAGACCAAGGTTAGGTCTTTGCATTTCCCGATTCAGGTGTTAATTATCAAGTCAGTTAACCTTGTGGAGCTTTGGGTTATTGCTTTATCAATGAAACCTGTAATATCTATTTCAGAGGGGTTATTGTGAACATCATTTATACCTTGCTTTCCAAAGAGGATTTAGAGTGGACCCATATGGTTTCATAAAATACAGCAAGATAACATAAATTAGAAGTAACTGAGAAAGAAAAAGAGGAGAAAAAGTATAAAACAGGGCCAACAGGTTGCCTGGTGGCTCAGACAGTAAAGAATCTGCCTGCAATGCAGGAGACCAGGATCATTCCCCGGGTTGGGAAGACTCCTCCAGAGAAAGGCATAGTAACCCACTTGAGTATTCTTGCCTGGAGAATTCTATGGATAGAGGAGCCTGGTGGGCTACGGTCCATGGGGAGGGAAAGAGTTGGACACGATTGAGTGATTAACACTTTTTTAAAACAAGAGGTTGTACATTCTGTCCAGATCTACATGCTTCCTAGGAGTGGGCCATAAATTGGCTTCTGGGAGTCCTGCCAGCCAAGGAGAAAATGGAAGCTTGATCATTTTCTTTCATCACCATGTCCACAAGATCAACAACACACTAGAAATTTAGGAGAAATAGTCCTCTTGCAAATACCTTAACTAAAGGAGACTGCTCTCAAGTATCTGCATAGCAGGGACACTGCATAAAGCAGCCAACAATATCTGCTACAGAGAGAGGTTGCAAACTGACAGTCCAAAGATGTCAGCATTTGCAGTGGTTTAATTTGGCTCTGTTTTGGCTTGCTGTCTAAAAAACAAAGGAGAAAAGACAGCCTTCTGAATGGGAGAAAACAATAGCAAATGAAGCAACTGACAAACAACTAATCTTAAAAATATACAAGCAACTTATGCAGCTCAACTCCAGAAAAATAAACGACCCAATCAAAAAATGGGCCAAAGAACTAGAGATTTCTCCAAAGAAGACATACGGATGGCTAACAAACACATGAAAAGATGCTCAACATCACTCATTATCAGAGAAATGCAAATCAAGACCACAATGAGGTACCATTTCACACCAGTCAGAATGGCTGCGATCCAAAAGTCTACAAGCAATAAATGCTGGAGAGGATGTGGAGAAAAGGGAACCCTCTTACACTGTTGGTGGGAATGCAAACTAGTCCAGCCACTATGGAGAACAGTGTGGAGATTCCTTAAAAAATTGCACATAGAGCTGCCTTATGACCCAGCAATCCCACTGCTGGGCATACACACCGAGGAAACCAGAATTGAAAGAGACACATGTATCCCAATGTTCATCGCAGCACTGTTTATAATAGCCAGGACATGGAAACAACCTAGATGTCCATCAGCAGATGAATGGATAAGAAAGCTGTGGTACATATACACAATGGAGTATTACTCAGCCGTTAAAAAGAATACATTTGAATCAGTTCTAATGAGATGGATGAAACTGGAGCCAATTATACAGAGTGAAGTAAGCCAGAAAGAAAAACACCAATACAGTATACTGACACATATATATGGAATTTAGAAAGATGGTAATGATGACCCTGTATGCGAGACAGCAAAAGAGACACAGATGTATAGAACAGACTTTTGGACTCTGAGGGAGAGGGAGAGGGTGGGATGATTTGGGAGAATGGCATTGAAACATGTATACTATCATGTAAGAAACGAAATGCCAGTCTATGTTTGATACAGGATACAGGATGCTTGGGGCTGGTACATGGGGATGATCCAGAGAGATGATATGGGGTGGGAGGTGGGAGGGGGATTCAGGATTGGGAGCTTGTATACACCCGTGGTGGATTCATGTTGATGTATGGCAAAACCAATACAGTATTGTAAAGTAAAAGTTAAAAAAATTTAAAAAAAAGAAAAGGGAAAAAAACTGGTCAGTTTCACAATATATGAATTTTTAGATTTTCTTGTTTTAAAAAATCAAATGAGCAGATAATATCATAGCTGCATGTCAAAGATAGTTGGCACTGAGTAGGAGGTGCTTTTTATTTTGATGTGGTTTGTGATTTCAGGAGCACCACAGTCCCTACTACTCCCTACTGCCTCATCTCTTATAAAACTGCTTGGTTACTTAGGAATCTGCTTTACTGACTCTTATTCTACAACATCCTTTTTGCAGGTTCAGTAGTGTTTTCTCCTGAGAGCACTGACTGAGAAAATGAATGGGGAAATGCTCGCACGTGATAGAACAGTGTACTACAGTAGAAGTGGAAAATATTATTATTAAAATCACACTACTGAAGGTTAAAGTCCTTAAATGGATGAGTGAGAAATAGCTAATTAATAGAATGTCAACAAATTCATGAATCTCCCAGAGTATTCTTTTGTTAGAAAATAGTTTACCCACAATATCCGTTCCATTTGCTTTTTAATAAAAATATTTTTAAAGAATTTTTATATGAAAAAATGGGCTTCCCCTGGGGCTCAATGGTAAAGAATCTGCCTGTCAATGCAAGGAGATACAGGAGACGTGGCTTCAATCCCTGGGTTGAGAAGATTCCCTAGAGGAGGAAATGACAAGTATTCTTGGCTGGAGAATCCCATGTACAGAGGAGTCTGGCAGCTGCAATCCATAGGGTCAAAAAGAGTCAAACGTGAGTGAAAGACTGAGCATGCACACATACATATAAATAAATAAACAGAGCTATATATTTTAATCAGAAAAGAGTATTATAGCAAAGCCATGTTTTAATATGCTTTTCCATTTATAAAGCATGATTGTTAGACTCTATTATATGATTATAATAGTCACTACTTTTACAGTTGAATCCTGGTAAGGTTGGTATTTAAAGTCAAGATTCACTTCTGACTTGTAGACTCATTGAATCAGGTAGTGCTCTTAGCACTGAGTTGCTAATTTTCCGGAAACATAATGTGAAGTCAGGAAGTTGATGGAACTTCTCCAATTATCAGAAAGAATTAATACTCCAAAGTAGAAAATGAGTGATAATTGTCTAATGTTTCCGAAACACAATGTTAGACTTGGCTACGGAGTGTTTAATAAAAGATACCGGCATCAGTCTAGTGACTCCCAGCCCCCAAGTTCTAGCCCATGTTAGAGACAACTCGTGACCCAGAAGGTCTGTACTGATGTCACTTCCCCTCGTGTTGACCCTTGAGGAGCTACAAGCAGCAAGTTGGTGCAGGGAGCAGTGAACGAAATAGGGCAGACTAAAAGGGAAGGCCATGGGTCCCTCCCTACCCCAGGCCTTGGAGATGGGGCAGGAGGAGAGCAGCTTTGGATCGGTTGAATTTGGATATGAGATCACTAGACCTTCAAAAAATGAGTGAGTCTTGGTTTCCACAGACAAGGTTGTTTTCATAAGTGAAAGGGATTGAAAACCTACAAGATCTTTGTGAAATGCTCTCCAGCCTCAGGGAAGGGAGCTCCAGCACGACATAGAACAGAATATGCAAAGACAGTGATGAGAGAAAAGTGAGACCATATCCTCAAGTTCCTACCATTCCATACACCATGAACCAGCTCTATGGAACTCATATTATCTGCTGAGATTCTAATACGAACCTTCCCTTGTCTCTTCCCTACCAACTTATGCATTTTATAACCGGCTTCTGTGGCAGTGTTTCTTATTCAAAATTAAATTCTTGCAACCAAGAAGTCAGAATCATAATCTTCTAGGCTTTTCTTGAAAATATTTTCTCTTACAGTTGAATTGGTTGACTTGCTTAGTGTCAAAGGTGAATCTATTCTAGACATCATTTCTGAGTCATGATGTATAATAGTTAGCAACTATTTTGATTTTGATCTTCAGTCATGGTGATTTCAAATGGGATAATTAAATCATTGTCATTTCATGTTTTATAGAAACTGAAGAAATTAATATAAACCATCTTGGATTGCTTCCTTTTTTTGTGTTAATTCATGAGTACCTTCCAGCAGTTCCAGTTTAAAGGGAGGTAGACTCTGGTTTCCTGTTTATCCACCTCATGGTTTTTCCTTTCGGTAGTAGAGAATTCAGGGCTAAGAATAATCCTTACAGTGTGACAGACTGTTGAGTTGACCCCCCTCTGAAACTTCATAGGGAGTTTATTAGCTGGCTTAAGTTGCCATAACAAAATACCACAGGCCAAGCGGCTTAAATAACAGAAATTAATTTTCATGTAATTCTGGAGGTTAGAGGTCCAATATGGAGGTGTCATCAAGGTTGGTTTCTGATGAGACATCCCTTCCTGGCTTGTACATCATCACTTTCTCACTGTGTCCTCACATGGGCCCTAGTCTGTGCAGCCAAAGAGGGAGAGGGAAAGAGAGAGACAAGGAGAGATATGGAGAACAAGCCAGAAGCTCAGGTCTCTCATCCTCTTATTGTAAAAATGCCAGTCCTGTTGGATTAGGGCTCCACTCTGTGACCTCATTTCACCTTAATTACCTCCCTAAAGTCAAAGTCAAAGTGTTAGTCACTCATTTGTGTCTGATTATGTGATCCCATGGACTGTAGCCCACCAGGCTCATCTATCCATGGAATTCTCCAAGCAAGAATACTGGGTTGGATTGCCATTCCCTTCTCCAGGGGATCATCCCGACCCGGAGATCGAACCTGGATCTCCTGCACTGCAGGCATATTCTTTACCACCTGAGCCACCTGGGAAACTCGTTACTTTGAGCTTCCTATAGACCATAACTCCAAATATAGTCACGCTGGGGCTCAGGGTTTCAGCGTAGGAATTTGAGGAGATAATAATTCAGTTCATAACAGGAAAGGAGGGAGAGATTCTTTGAAAGTTTTCTCCTCTTAAAATTAATGTTTCTAAAAAAGAAGATTCTTTAATTTCAAATTTAGGAGACTTCTAGAGCTAGTTAGCTATGGAATTTTCTTTTACATGTGTCTGAAACTCTGCTTGAACTAGTCAAAGAAAAACTGGGCATTTTTGGCATATGGCCAAAGGTCACATTCGTCAGCCACAGCTGGATCCAGGGCTCCATAGTTAAGTGTCTGTTCTCTGCCCCAGTCCTATTTTCCACTGGTTTGCCTTCCTCCTCATGTAGGTGCTCTCTCGGTAGTGGCATCAGTGACCTGGGGCAGCTTCAGGCTGACCCAGTCCTTAATGTTCGTAACTTTAAAAGGAGAGATGCTCTCTCCCAAGGATTAGTTCTAATTGCCCCTGCATGGGATAAGGGATACTTGCTGATGGCCTGGACCCTTGCAGGTGGGAGAGGCCCAGCTCTCAAACAGAGAAGATTCAGGGTGGATTAAACTGTAAGACATGCCACAGTCTTGCCCTTCTAAGTTTCTGAGATAAGACAATTTATTCATCCTTTTCTAACTTGTATAATTTTGTAATTGCCAGTTCAAGGAAGTTTCCAATTAGTTCATCTTTATCATATTTGAAGAGGTTCTATTTTAAGGTTGTTATAATCTTTTGGAAAGCCAATTGGCATCATGTTGACCTTTGCAAGTGTCTCTCTACAGATCCTTCAGGAGATTTGGCTCCTGTGTCTTTGCTACCTGCAGGCTGTCTGCTGGGATGGCCTGAATCTCTGTTCTCTCGCCTCAACCTCTCTGCTCCCTTCTGCACACCTGGTGTAGCCCCTCTCACATGGGTGCACATGCCTGATGCTGCATCTGAACTTCTTGGGGTCAGACAGAGCTCTCATTTTAGAAAAATCACACGGTACATATACTGTAGGTATATAGATACTCCCAGCAGGATCTGGGGTAGTACCCAGGTTCTATCTCATTGACATTTCTGCAGGGCAACATGTGAATGTTGACACTAAGTGGGAATAATAGAAGTCTACAGCAGCCTTGAGACAGGCTGGGACCTGCGGGCTGGGACCCTTTGCTACAGTGCTTGCACCCAGACAAATGAAAATGCAAAGAACTTATGAGGGACTAAAAATAACTGTATGTATGCACAGTTGGGGCAAATTATCAACAAGATATAAAAAAGATCAAAAACCTAACTGCCACTTCTGAAGAGCTGGGAGTAAAAAAACAGGGTGTCAGGAGCAAAAGTAGGGTACTGTGCGTGTCCCCTGAACTCAGCACCACCAATGGGGTGGGCAGACCACCTAAACCAGCCTCTGGTCCAGCCCTTGAACCTGCCCTACCCTCACCCATATATAAGCCAGCTCAGTGGGGCGGACGGAGGCCTGTTATTTGTTCTCACTTCTCCCTGCTGCAGCAGGGGCCCCAGTAAAACTTTGCCTGAGTTTCTTATCTGGCCTCTGATCAATTTCTGTTGATTAAGAAAGCCGAGAAACCTGATCAGTAACAGCCTGGTATCAGTTCAGGCCAGATTCGGCCACTAAATAAGTTATGAGAGATTTATTTTCAGGGCACTTTGCATTTCAGATTTGTAAGCAAGGATTCTGGACCTATGTTTGCATGTATGTAGTAAGTGCTTGTGAATACCTCTGCTGGAATCTCAGTAGCTCTGACTGGTCTCCATGAAATTTAAAACTTAAGAAACATTTTAATTTAAAGAATGTAAAGTAGTACTTTCTAGTGTCTTGAGTTTATACATGTATCTGTTGGGGGTAGATAGCTATAAAGAAAAAACGATTTTGTGCTGATGTCTTTACTTTGAGAGGTTCCTGGTGGGTAAATAGTTAGAAAGCCACAATTAAAAGCTTCTGCACAACAAAGGAAACTATAAGCAAGGTGAAAAGACAGCCTTCAGAATGGGAGAAAATAATAGCAAATGAAGCAACTGACAAACAACTAATCTTAAAAATATACAAGCAACTCCTGCAGCTCAATTGCAGAAAAATAAACAACCCAATCAAAAAAAAGAACTAAAGAGACATTTCTCCAAAGAAGACATACAGATGAATAACAAACACATGAAAAGATGCTCAACATCACTCATTATCAGAGAAATGCAAATCAAAACCACAATGAGGTACCATTTCACGCCAGTCAGAATGGCTGCGATCCAAAAGTCTACAAGCAATAAATGCTGGAGAGGGTGTGGAGAAAAGGGAACCCTCTTACACTGTTGGTGGGAATGCAAACTAGTCCAGCCACTATGGAGAATAGTGTGGAGATTCCTTGAAAAACTGGAAATAGAACTGCCTTATGACCCAGCAATCCCACTGCTGGGCATACACACTGAAGAAACCTGAATTGAAAGAGACACACGTACCCCAATGTTCATTGCAGCACTGTTTATAATAGCCAGGACATGGAAGCAACTTAGATGTCCATCAGCAGATGAATGGATAAGAAAGCTGTGGTACATATACACAATGGAGTATTACTCAGCCGTTAAAAAGAATACATTTGAATCAGTTCTCATGAGATGGATGAAACTGGTTCTAATGAGATGGATGAAACTGGAGCCGATTATACAGAGTGAAGTACGCCAGAAAGAAAAACATCGATACAGTATACTAACACATATATATGGAATTTAGAAAGATGGTAACAATAACCCTGTATGTGAGACAGCAAAAGAGACACAGATGTATAGAACAGTGTTTTGGACTCTGTGAGAGAGGGAGAGGGTGGGATGATTTGGGAGAATGGCATTGAAACATGTATAATATCATATAAGAAATGAATCGCCAGTCTATGTTCGATGCAGGTTACAGGATGCTTGGGGCTGGTGCACTGGGATGACCCAGAGAGATGGTATGGGGAGGGAAGTGGGAGGGGGGTTCAGGATTGGGAACACGTGTACACCCGTGATGGATTCATGTTGATGTATGGCAAAACCAATACAGTATTGTAAAGTAAAATAAAGTAAAATAAAAAATAATAATAATTAAAAAGAAAGCCACAATACTTAAAATTAAAAGTTTTTCATTTATTCATTTTTTTAAGTACTGCTCACCATCCAGGAGAAGGAAAGCATTCTCAACAAAAATGGTTATTACCAAGTAAACTGAGGTCAGCGTGAAACTCGTTCATAACTTTCTATTTCAAACCCCTTGTGGGGTTTTCACAAGAGGATTTTCCACGTGCTTTTGTCTTAGAGAGCAGAAATTAGAGAACACTGTTACCAGGAGTGAAAGCAATTCAAGCAACCAAAAATAAATTATTTTACCATTTGGAACCAAGAAGTTCAAGAGAATTTTTTAAGTTTACAACTCTTGGGCTCTCCCAGGGAGAGACAGAGGGCAAAATTGATTCTAATGTTTGCTAATGTTCCTGCCAGCTTGTGTCAGCCAGTTACCCTCATGATGCCTCCGTTGTCCCATCTGTAAGCACCAAGAGTCTTTGCTGTATTTCAACATGTCATGTTTTCAAGAACTTCTCAATGCTACATTCTGTTGCCTGGCAAATGTTGTGGGTGAATTTGCTGCACTTCTCTCTGATGCCTGCCGGGAGGGAGCTGGAGGAAGGCTTTAGAGCATCTTCTGGTAAATCCAGATGATCACATATACTCTGCCATTGAGGTGAGAGACTGGAGTTAGGGGCAGCTGTCTCATTAGAATAGTAAAAACTGACTTTTTAAATACTCTGTATGATGAGTATGGGGTTGGCTATGTGCATAGGAAATATCCTGATCTGGAAAACACTCTAGGATTGATAAAACTAGTGGATTTTTCAAATGTGGTTGGTTAGAATGGTGACACAGGATTCAGCATCTTTGCATTGTAAATGAGGCATCAGAAAATTGGCATGCCAAGGAACTTTGGCAGCAACATGACATTTCGGGTTTGCACCCATTGCCACTGTGTTTCTCTCCACTTCATGGGGAATCTGCCACCTGGTTCAGCCACAGGCCTGGGGGGTCAAATGGAGAATTTCCTGCCAGGTACTGGTCTGGGTACTAGAGGGCAGAGAAGACTTCTTGGGAGCCATCTGCCTGTACAAAGCTTTCCTTTCAGATTCAACCCAGTTTCTTCCTTTTCTATAGCTTTCCCTAAATACTCCAACCCATATTGATCTTTTCCCACTCTGAATTTCAGTCATGCCACTTTTTGCAGGCGAAGGGAGAGGGGAGTGCATCTCTTCATATTTGCTGTTCTGCTTATCTATGCTATGGAACCACCCCCAAAGTTTAGTAGCTTAAAACAGTAAATGTTTTCTCATGTCTCCTGGGTTTGTGGATCAGGAATTCTGGCAGATCTCAGGTAGGAGTTTCTTTGATCCTTGTGGACCGCAGTCGAGGTCACTCAGTGGTCTGTTGGCAGATGGCTGATCTGGAGGAAGGTAAACAGCTTCACTTACATGCCCAGTGCCTTGGTGGAGTGGCTGGAAGGTGCACACAGCTGGAATGTCCCCGGACCACTTACACCTACCCTTGGTGGTCTCAGACTGACTGTATGGCAGCTGATCCACCCATGGGGATCACTTCAAGAAAAAGGAAGAAGAAAAAGGAAGTGGAAGCTAAAGTATTCTAAGCCTGGGCCCAAGCAGTTACAACTCCCAACTTTAAAGGCAGAGACTCTAGTCCCCACGTCCTATAGCATAGTTGGCCGCCACCTTTAATCTTCACACTTACCTTTTTTGTTATCCAATTTTCTTCAGTATTGTGCTGCTTTCTCCAAATTAGATTGTCTCATAAATCTTCGGTACTTAGGGCAGGGTTCAAGGAATACTGGTTGAAATGAAAAGAGTTGAAAGTTTCCCTCCCTAATCACTTTCTCAAAGAGATGTCCAAGCTTTGGGAAACAATTTAGGGATATCTCTTCAAATCTCATTGCTCAGAATGAAGCTCATAGGCATTTCTAGAATTCTTCCCAGGCTGAGGAATATGTTCTTTCCATCTGGGGCTCAACAGTATCAAGGCTGAGCTAGGCTCAGTGAAGGCTTTTTTTCCTGATAGTTCGTTAGTTCAGGGGCCAGCAAGTTTATTTGACACAAGTTTATTTTGTGTCATTCCAACTCCATGGAACCTGTGGCTAACTAAACGTACTTATTACTTGCACGTTGCTTGTACAAGAAGAATGGAAGACTTCTGTTGTTAGCCTATTCCTGACGCTTGAATCTCGTCTTTCAGCCCACTGTAGATTAGAGACTCTTAAGCAAAAAAAGAAAAGCATTTTTGTCACCATAGCCTATTAATTTCTACCCTGAAGCTTAGAATGTGGTTATTTCTATAATGATCTTAGTTTCCGGAGTCAGTGATGGTTCAGTGACATACCTAAGCACACACTCCATGTGAACATTTATCGGAAGAATCTGACTTAGCTTTCAAGAGTGATCATTTCCCCCTAATTATTCTATACATGGTGTTTAGAGAATTTGTAGTTTATGTAGAATCAGACATGACTTAGTGACTGAGCAACAACAAATATTGAAATTTGCTGACATTTAGGCTTGTCTTGTAGATTGTTATTCTAGAGTCCAGGATATCATAGGAGAAACTCATCATTAAGAATAACTGCTCTAGTTCTTGACAAGCCCACCTTTGGGAATATTTCTGCCCCCACCCCACCAAGCCTTGAGTGGCCCTCTCTTGTTAACATAAGAATAACAAGCTGATACCCAAAGGTGAGTTTTTTCCTAAGGTATCATAATTGGAATCTTTCTGTCTCCTCCTTGCCTCTTCTATATTATTATTTTTTGGTTCTTTTAAATTCCATAGCAATTTTTTAAAAACCTCCCTGCACAGTTTGATAGGCAGTGAACTTTCTCTTCTGGGTGGTTTCTACCTGAGGGAAATGGAATAGCATACCCATGATATTTCTCTGACTTCCTCCCACTCTGCCTCACAAATCAACGAAAAAGAGGCTGCTTCAGGGCTCTGAGCACTGGCTCTGTGGCATGTGAGTTTTCAGTCACTCTTCCCCCGAATAGGATTTCATTCACCAGTTGCTATAAGTGACTTCTAATAGACTTTGCAGCAGTGATTCATTTAGCCTTGGCTCAGAGAGAGAGAGATTTTAGGTGAGGAGGGATGGCTGGGAGAGGGGAGGTGGGTAGGCAGGACAGGTGTGGCAGAATCCCTCCCCACAGGGTAATAACAGCCTTCAGTGTTATGCTTTATACCAGGCATGACACCACCTTACATGTTATCCTGGTTGAATCTCTCAACAGTTCTGTAGAGTAAAAAGGCATTACTGAATACAGAGGGAAATTGAGGTTCAGAGGGGTTAAGCGACTTGCCCAGTGATATATAGCTGGTAATTAGACCCAAGCTTCCTGTCACAACATATTCCTTCAGGCTGCTCCATTTCACTAGACGGTACAGCAATGTTCCTATTAAACGCCTAGCTACGATTGTACTTTCTCCCTTATTTCTCTCACATCCTGCTTTTAGTGTAGCAGTGAATCCCTGCCAGCTTCACTTTTCGTTTTCTTTTTTATTGGTTTATGACCTCATATAAGTTTCATATGTACAATGCTGTATTTTGACTTCTGTATACACTCCATCATGTCCATCACCAAAAGTTTCGTTTCTATCCATCACCAAACTGTTGACCCCCTTTACCGATTTTGCCCTCTCCCACCCCTTTCCCCTAAGGTAACCACTATTCTGCTTAAATACACCCAGAATCTATCTCCTCTGTCACTCCTACCCTGATCCCAGCCAGCATCATCTCTCTGCCTGACCACTGTGATAGCCTTGTCCTTGGCCTCCCTGCTTCTGCCCTTGTTCCCCTAAAGTCAGTTCCCAGCACCCAGGCAGGGAAGTCTGTACTAGGGCTACAGTCTGCCTTCTACCCCCATTCTTTCTCTGCCCTGCCTTGCCGTCATTGCTGATGCTTGTTCACTTTACTTCAGTCATATTGCTATCCTTGCTGTCTCTTCAAAAATCGTGGCCTTTGCATTTCCTCTTCCATCTGCTTGGGATCCTCTTGTCCCAGGGAGCTACATGATTTACTCTCTAACTTTTATGTCTTTGCTGGAATGATACCTTTTTAATGATGATCCTGTGTAAAAACCTTTCCCATCCCCTCTCCCCACAGCTAGAATTCCTCCTTTCTCCATAGCACTGTATTTTTTCCCATAGTACTATCATAATCTGGCTTACTGAATATTTTACTCATGTATTTGTTTACTGTCTGTCTCCTACTAGAATGTAAGCTCCATGAGGACATGACTTCAGTGCTGGATTCCTAGTAGCTCTCACAATGCCTGGCATATAGTAGATGCTCAATAAACTTGAGTGGTAAATGAATGGGTTATTTAATCTTAGGACTTTAAATCCCACCATCTCTGCTCTTTCCAGATGCTCACCATGCTGCTGGTTAATTTTTGTATGATTACATTGATAGAAAACAGCTCATTTCAGGAAATAGCTGAAGAATGCATGTACAAGAGAGGAAACTGGCCCCTAACTTCTGACATCCATTTGGACTTTGATATTCTGTGATTACAAAGGCTGATTTTGTGATACAAAATTGTTTCTGTGTCCCAGAGGACAGGGTGTCCTTGGGCTGTGAATGTCATCTCTCTGGTCCTTAGCTTTCTTGTCTATAATATATGCAAATTGGTAGATAATCATTACCCTTTTCCTACATTAAATATGATAATTTGGCCCACTGAGTTAAATAAAAGGCCCTACTTGCTTAGTTTGTGTTGCCTCCTTCTGAATGTGTTGTTGTTAAGTCGCTAAGCCATGTCTGATTCTTTTGCGTGTGTATCAAAGGCTTAAGCTCTCTGAGAACCAGAACTAACTTTTCCTTTAGTTGGTTTATTTCATCACAATCCCAGATGTGATGTTCTATACTCAGCTGCATGTCAATATGCTTTGTTGACACAACTAAGGACAAAATCACACTGAGCGCTGAGCTTTCCTGTAATCTGAAGTTCATTGGTTGATAAATTCAGAGGCCACTACATTTCTGCATACATATGATGGGATCCACAGTCACCCTAACCAATGGTTACTTCTATTTGGCAAAGTTAACTTCACATGGAGATCAACAAGCAGGCTATCAAGAAATATTAGCACTGTATGCATTGAAGATCTTCATGCTGGAACTCTTAGGATTCTGTGGATTGGTATAAGCATCCAAGTTCAAAATCTACCTTGAATGAAAGGATGAATGCTGAGTGACCAACTTGGCTTGATCAATACTCACAAGTGATTGCTTGTTGTGTAAGATTGGAAGAGAGTGTATTTGGGAGAGGAAATACATTTCAGTGTCCTAAATCCACAGCATCAAAGAGGTAAAGGTATTGGAGATGTTGAAAAGAGTGTTAAAGCTTGATGGACCTCTAATGGCTGTGATCCTGTCCTTAAGATTTTTAAGAAACTCAGGACAGATCTGTTTTAATATTACCAATCACCACATTTTAATAAGAACTGGTTGACTTCCCTTTTAGTGTGAGATTTTGAATAATGTGTGTTATTTCAATGTATGATTTTATAGATGGACAGGATGTTTTCTCCTTCCAGAGGAGTACTTCCTAAATTTTATAGAGAAAATGCATATTAAAAAGAGCTTATGTTCAAGCACTCTTTCTTTCTCTCCCTTCCTCTTTCTTTCCCTCTCTGACTCCATATACACACATTTTATCTCAATGAAGTGCCATGTACTTTTAATTTAATACATCAAACATGGACTTAGTCCCTAGTGTGCAAACTATTCTGTTGGAATCTTAGAGGATAGAAACAGTTAAATGATGCATATATCCTACCCTCAGAAGTTTACATTTTGGAAAGGTAAGAAAATCAAAAGCTAGCATTCATTGCGCATAGGAAAAAAAGGTGCAAGTCAAATGCTTTGCAGGGAGAATCTTTTGGCAGAAATCCCAAGAGATTTCCTGGAGGAGGGATTCGCAGAGGAGACCGAGGTGACGGGATAATTTAGATCAGGTTCCCCTCTGCCACGTGCTGCTCTTTGCATTCAAAACGTTCTAGTTTGCAAGATGTCAGCTCCCGTGCAACTTTTCTGGGACTCAGGTTCATGCTCACAGCATTGGTCTGTGGAAAAGAATGAGACTGGGTGACAGCCAGAACAAATGGAATCCTCCAAGGCAGGGAGAAATATAGAGAAAGGAAATGAAATGACCTGATCCTAGGAACTGCCACAGGGAAAGGGTGGGAGAGAGGAGAGCGGGCAAAGACTATTCATTGTCAACTGTCCAGCCTTTCAAATGTCACCCGAGGACACAGCCACAATTAGCATGCAACCAGACAGTGCACAATGAATGCACATTTTGGCTTGGTTGGCGGCAATAGTTGAGACTCAGACAAAAGCAGTTTCAGTTGCAGAGCTGGTGCCAGGCTTTCAGAGAGAGAATAAATTAGGCTGCTGTGACAAGCTGTTCCATTGCAGCAACAATAGTTTGGACTTGCAACGTGGCCTGTCAACCAGGCCTCAAAATACATCTTCATTTGTTGTTGGGCAGTTGGGAAAGATGCATCATTAAAGAATTCTATAATACATCAAAGGCCATGAATTCCAGCTTTCATACAGTCACACCTTACCCCAGCCCTCATTCTGCCAAAAGAAACTGTTGAGTATACCAAAAATTATGTGGAGTCTCTCTTCTTTATTTAGTGCTATTTATAATATGCTGTGTTCCTAATTCTTTGCAAACTGTGAGAGGGAAAAAAAAAAAAATCAGCCATTCTCTTTAGGATTGAATTTGAGTTCTGCAAACATTCATTGAACACCTACTGTTTCCAAGCATTATGCTGGTTGGTGGATTGATGGATGAAAAAGTTGTGGTTGGAAAGCCCAGGCCTGTTAGTCAGGCTGTTAACAGCGCAAGAGAAGTAACACCAGCAATGTGTTGGGCGGTTAGGGGCAGGAGAGGCTGTGGTTTGAGAGAGTGAGAATCCATTGAATTGTGGATCTGACCAGGTTCACACCTGGTCAAGAGTCAAAAGGAGCTGGTTGGAGAATGGAGCATTTTAACATGTGATGATTTGTGTGGAGTCATTCCAACTTTGCATTGCTTTTCTGTGGCTACTGTAACAAATTATCACAACACAAATGATTACAGTTCTGGAGATGAAAAGTCTGGCAAGGGTCTCAGTGAATTAAGATCAAGGTGTTGACAGGGTATGCTCATTCTGGAGATTCTGTGGGGAATCTTGCCTCTTCCATCTTCAAGAAGTTGCCCACATTTCTTGGCTCATGGTCCCCTTCCCTTTTCAAACCCAACAAAGGTGAGTTGAGTTCTTTTCCATGGCATTACTCTGTTTTTTGCCTCTTATGTGTAACGACTCTTGTGATTACCTTGGGCTCACTTGGATAATGTGGGATAATCATCCTATTTAAAGGACAGCTGATTAACAACCTTAAAAATTCCATTTACAGCCTTAATTCCCTTTGTCATATGACCTAACATAGTCACAGGTTCAGGGCTTAGGATATTAATCTATTCAGTGGATGGAAGATGAGCATTATTCTGCCTACCACGTTCTCATCCAGCCTCCAAAATCACAGAATGTGATCAGTTGGATAAGGACTCAGGACATGTACTCTGGGCCCAGCAGAGAGGAGGGTTACCTGACCTTTGCTAAGAGCAATCTCATTTCACCATAGCCAGTGCAATTGAGGCTACAGATCCAAAGGAAAAAGAAGGGGCAACGTGTTATATGGGAAGAGCACTTGCCTGGTAATCAGAAGACTTAGATTTTGGTTTCTCTTCTGTAAACTAACTGTGGCAAGTCACTGGACAAGTCTGGATTTCCACTTCATCCTCTATAAAATGAAGGCGGTGGATTATGCTAGTGTAAGTCACTTTCAGTTCAGTTCAGTTCAGTCGCTCAGTTGTGTCTGACTCTTTGCAACTCCCTGAATCGCAGCACGCCAGGCCTGCTTGTCCATCACCAACTCCCAGAGTTCACTCAGACTCACATCCATCGAGTCAGTGATACCATCCAGCCACCTCATCCTCTGTCGTCCCCTTTTCCTCCTGCCCCCAGTCCCTCCCAGCATCAGAGTCTTTTCCAATGAGTCAACTCTTCTCATGAGGTGCCCAAAGTACTGGAGTTTCAGCTTCAGCATCATTCCTTCCAAAGAAATCCCGGGGCTGATCTCCTTCAGAATGGACTGGTTGGATCTCCTTGCAGTCCAAGGGACCCTCAAGAGTCTTCTCCAACACCACAGTTGAAAAGCATCAATTCTTCGGTGCTCAGCTTTCTTCACAGTCCAACTCTCACATCTATACATGACCACAGGAAAAACCATAGCCTTGACTAGACAGACCTTAGTCAGCAAAGTAATGTCTCTGCTTTTGAATATGCTATCTAGGTTGGTCATAACTTTTCTTCCAAAGAGTAAGCGTCTTAATTTCATGGCTGCAGTCACCATCTGCAGTGATTCTGGAGCCCCCCAAAATAAAGTCTGGCACTGTTTCCACCTTTTCCCCATCTATTTCCCATGAAGTGATGGGACCGGATGCCATGATCTTCATTTTAGTCGTGTCCAACTCTTTGTGACCGTATGGACTAGCCCGCCAGGCTCCTCTGTCCATGGCATTCTCCAGGCAAGAATACTTGAGTGGGTTGCTGTTTCCTATTCTAGAAGGTGGTGGATTAAATGTTCTCAAATCAGTGTTCTCAAATGCCCTTTCAGTTTCTAGCTCTTCATGACTCTTTACTAACAAATGTACGGAAAACACAGACTGGCCTGTTGAAAATGTCTTGCCATCACTACAGCATCAAAAAGCTAGACTAGTGTACAAAATATTGTCTATCCACAACTCAGGCTCTGTACCCCTTTTACTCCATCCTGGGTGCAGCCCCATCATCTTGCTCCCAGTGACTATAATGCACTGTGTCCATCCCCATTCTTTTTTCTTAAATTGGAAATTCTGCAAAAAGAGTCATGCCAGCAAATTAGGTGAATTAGAGATAAAACTGGTCCTGCCGGCAATGTGAGAGACCTGGGTTCGATCCCTGGGTTGGGAAGATCCCCTGGAGAAGTGAAAGGCTACCCACTCCAGTATTCTGGCCTGGAGAATTCCATGGACTGTGTGGTCCATGGGTCACAGAGTTGGACACAACTGAGCGACTTTCTCATTCACAGTTGAAACATGGCTTTAAGGAAATTAAATTGGAGATGTATGAGGTCAGGCTTCACTGCTGGCTCAGTGGTAAAGAATCTGTCTGCCAGTGCAGGTCGGAAAGATCCCCTGGAAAAGTAAATGGAACCCATTTCAGTATTCTTGTCTGGGAAATCCCATGGACAGAGGAATCTGGCAGGCTGCAGTCCATGGGGTTGCAAAAAGTGTTGGAGACAACTCATCGACTAAACAGGAACATGCATTCATATGAAGTCGTACGTAATTGAAATGACTTGAGAAGGTTGGCTCTGCCTTTCAGAGCTTGCATTATGGGCAAGAAACCTCAGCCTAAGAAGAAATAATATATATGTGGGTCATTAGACAACTTCTTCCTTCATTACCTTTTTTCCTTTCATCAAAGAACTATGCATATGCAAGTAACTAGATCACCTCCTCTCTTCTTTTTTCCCTTTAATCACAACTGAGAGAGAAGTTTCCAGCTGGGCATTAAATTGGGTCAACAGCTAACACAGCAGTATAGGTAACAGGGACAGCAAGAGGTATATACACTGTGAATAAAGGACACTGTGTAGCCAGCGTGGGTAAGCTACCAAATAGTGCAGGGGCCCCATGAAGATTTAAAGTAACAAGAGATGAGAGGAAATACAGTTACCAGCCGTTGATAAACACTCCTGCCTTATGAAGGTGTTAACTTCACTCACTGGTTCTTGATGCCTCAAGGATAATCTCACGTGGTGACCTTTATCCCCCAGCACAGGCCTAAAGGACACCTAGGAAATGTCACCTTTGTAGTTGCTTGAAGAATAACCTTGGTAACTGCAGGGAGACCTGAATACATTAAGTATGGCAGGTGTATGGATTTGCATCCATTTACAAAATTGTTGATTCAGCTTAAGAAGGTATGAAAAAGATGTCCTTGACCCTGGTATGTGCAGATGGAAGTGGCATTTCATCAGGAGTGTATATGGGAACGTGCCTAGCTGCAAAATGGAAGGTATTTTCTGCTCAAGTATGTAATAATTTGGAACCATTCATTACTACTGAACAGCAATGTTTCCTCCCGGTGAAACTGCTAATGTTGGACTAGGACAGCCCATACAGCTGGGAGTACTGTCCAGATTGTTCCTGGAGGTCTGAGGGAGGGGGCCACTCCTTCCCATGCCATACCCAGTTAGGAGTGTCCTAGAAAGTCATTTACCCCTGCCAAACCTGAAGTGGCAAAGACAATGGATTAGGGGCTGTTCTAGCATCAGTCTACATTGGGTGCAGAAGCATCTTGCCCCTCTGACTTAAGAAGTACAGCCATGCTCTCTTTGAGTCTATCGGGTCAGTCCCAGTTCATATCATAACCCATCAGTGTGCCTGGAACTCAGGTGCGTGTTCATGAGCTCTCAAACCAGAGCCCCATCAGTGTTGCATCCAGGGCCTGGGGTTCTACTCCCTGCCATCCAATCACTGCACGATTAGCGCAGCTCAGCCTTCACCACCGGTACCACCCCAGACCTTCCAGAGTGAAACCAGAGGCCACAGGAGTTTGTCTTCATCAGGCCCAAGGCTCACACAGTAGACATAATAATGGATGGCCATTGTGGATGTCCACTTCCAAATGCCCAGAGCCTTTGCATTTACTACCGTGCATGGCAGAAGGGACTTTGCACATGTAAGTTCAGGATCTTTCAGTTCAGTTCAGTCACTCAGTCATGTCCGACTCTTTTCAACCCCATGAACTGCAGCACGCCAGGCCTCCCTGTCCATCACCAACCCCCGGAGTTCACTCAGACTCACATCCATCGAGTCAGTGATGCCATCCAGCTGTCTCATCCTCTGTCATCCCCTTCTCCTCCTGCCCCCAATCCCTCCCAGCATCAGAGTCTTTTCCAATGAGTCAACTCTTCACATGAGGTGGCCAAAGTACTGGAGTTTCAGCTTCAGCATCATTCCTTCCAAAGAAATCCCGGGGCTGATCTCCTTCAGAATGGACTGGTTGGATCTCCTTGCAGTCCAAGGGACTCTCAAGAGTCTTCTCCAACATCACAGTTCAAAAGCATCAGTTCTTCAGCTCTCAGCTTTCTTCAGGTAGGGAGATTACCCCAGATTATCTACATGGGCCAAATGTAATAATAAAGGGATAATGGCAGGAGGCTCAGGGTCAGAGAAGTGTTGTTGTGATAGAAGCAGGGGTCAGGTTGATGCTACTACTGGCTTTGGAGAAGGGAGAGGCCACACGCCAAAGAATGCAGGCAAACTCAAGAGCTTAAAAAAAGAAAAAGAAACAAGGAAATGAATTTTTCCTCTAGAATCTTCAGAACAAACACAGCTGTACCACCCATTTTAGATTTTGGACATACAGAACTGAAGAGAATTAATTTGTGTTACTTTCAGACCCCGAGTCTGTGATAATTTGTTAATGTAGCAGCAGGAAACAAATGCAGTTTACCTGGTTCCATGACTCGGGATTAACTGCTTTCTGGGTTAATTAACAAGAGCACATCTGTTTCCTTTAACAGATAATTTATCCTCACCCACCAGAGTGAAAGTTTGCTACCTGGATTCCATCAAATTCCAAAAGCACTGTAGCATCAACTGTGAACAAGTCAACAATTAACAAAATGTTTGTCTTGTGTGGTGATTACAGTTGGATATAGTGAGATTACTACTTTCACTGTTCTGATTTTCTATATGTGTTTAATGAGCATGTGTTATTATTTTGCAATTAAATGACTTAATAAGTGAACATTTTAAAGGAAAAGAGAAATTTCTCATTTCTATAGTGCTACAATCTGTTACCTAATTATTCATGAGAACATGAGTATTGTTTGCCCAACAAGAAGGTAGAAAAACAGTAGAAGAGCGCCCCTGTGAGTGAAAGCAGTTACTTATATACCAGGAACAGTGCATAACAGTGAGTCTTACCTGTAGATTTCTAGACCATCATGAGTTTAATAAGGGCACTGTAGTAAGCAGAGTTCTGAGAGCCGCCAAGGGTGTACCTGCTTTGCATAATATCTGGATCTTTGAATGTGGGTCTGTCTGTTTATTTCTAGGATCAGATATGTTATACAGCACAGACTTTCATAACATGGGGATCATTTGACTGGGCTTCTCCTCCCATGAATCCTTCAAGAGCAAAGTTTTCTCTGGCTAGTAGCAAAAACAGAACTCAGCCTTCAAGCACGAGAAGGATTTTTCTGGCTGTCAGTGGATATGTAGGGTATATTGGTAAAGCTGTTCTTTCACTTCTGCCCCCTGAATTTCACACATGAAGGTCTCTTATGGCCCATTCTAGTCAGAAACCTACAGAGCAGGAAATTCTGGGAAAGGTTGTTCAGCCTACCCAAGGTGACAGCAGAGTCTCGAAAGAGAAATTGTGTTATGGGTCAGGGGAAGATGGGAACCATTAGCTGACTTAAATGAGTGATGGATGGCCCAGAAACAGGCCTACAAAGGGCTGGAGATACTCCTTAGAAGGAATTGGCTTGTGCAGTTGTGGAGGCTGACAAGTCCCAGGATCTGCAGGGTGAGTCAGCCAGCAGGAGGCCCAGGAGACCTGATATGTAGTTCCAGTCCAGTGACCCACAGGCTCAAGGCCCAGGAAGAGCCAATGTTGCCACTCAAGACTGGATGGCAGGGGAAAAAATGTTCTGTCTCCAAGGGCAATCCGGCAGGGGGAATTCCCACTTACTCAAGGGATGGTTGGCTGCCGGGGTCCAGCCCCAGTTGGATCCAGGGTATCTTCAGGGTGACAGCGTCAGCAACTGAGCTTTAGAGAGAGATAAAGAAAGAATGACACGGGGTGACCAAGCTTCACTGAGTGAGGCCCATCACTTTATTTTCAGAGAGGGCTTTTATATCCTGAGTTGTATATGGAGCAAAGTGAAAAAAGCAGAGTCGACTCAACATTGCATCAGTATTAACTTTTATTGATACCAGGTTCTTTCCTGCAAGAGTCTTATTTTTTGTACATTATATTCTGGCCCGGAGGCCTGTTAACATTTTATGACTCCTTTTTGATAAAGGTTGGTCAGTTAAAACACTTTCCCTTGAAATGTTTTTTCTTAAATTCCTTAGCCTGCATCACCCTTAAAGTACAGAGTCATATTTTTACGGAGCAAAGATTCAGCGGGTTACAGCAAAGAAAGAACTTATTAACTCAAAGTCTAATGTTGCTAATGCTAAAGCTGCTGCTTGTTTTTTGTACATCCTGACTATATGCACTCCCAGGAACACATTGGATAAGGGATGTGAGAACTTGGTATCAAGCATTGGCTCAACAATGTTGCAAGAGTCTGGATAAACCTGCCAAGTAAGCTAGAATGCTAACAGGGGGGTTGAAACACTCCTTTCATGCCCAGGAGATTTATCAACTAGAGCCCTAAGTTGATTTTCTCCAGAGAAAGGTGGTTGAGGATAGCCCCTTGTTAATGTCAGAGGAGTTGGTGAAAGTCATGAAAAAACAGACAGATTCTGGTTTTGGGGTAGATGCTTGAGAAGGGGGGCCCCTTGAGGCCTGATCTCGCCTTTGCCGGTCAGGCCTCTTCCTCATGACCTTTGCCATGGGCAGGATTCTCCACGCTGGCTCCTGGCAGTTGGCCTTTTGTTCTATTCAAGCCTTCACCTGATCGGATGAGGTCCACCCACACCCTGCTTTATTCAGTCTACTGACCTAAATGCCAAACTCATCTAAGAGCACCCTCTTAGAAACAACCAAAAGTATTTGACAAACCACCCAGAAGTATTTGACAACCCCCCTGTTAGCCCGGTCAAGTTGACTTATCGAAGAATGTGAGTGTTACCGTTAAGTGTCAGTTTTGCTCTCCTGACCAGCCTTTTGTAACCTCAGGCTCTTCACATGTGAAGTGGGGGTGATGTATTTATCTCTCAGAACAACTGTGAGGACAAACTGCTAATATAACCACTCAACAAATGTAGTGAGCACCAACTGTATACTAGATGCTGTTCCCCACACTGTAGACACAGTTATGAAGAGAGAAACCACATCCTTGTTCTCATGGAGCTTATGGTGTAGAGAGAAGAGATGGATCAAAGCAAATCGATCAATAATTATTATTTGATCACCCAATGCACAATGTAATACAAGTTCTACATTCACTTGCACCCTGGGAAGTAGTTATAATTTTCCTTTTCTAAATGCTGAAACAGAGGTTACTTGCCTCATATCTCTTCTACCAAGGGTCAGTCGAAGTCTTCTGACTCCATTCCAGCACTCTTTCTACAAAGCACTCTTCCAGGAGAAAATATAAGCCTCAAGTTCTCACACTGTTACTAAACCTAAGTGGAGAATCTTATCTCATGTGGACACATGGCTATGACTTTATACACTAAGAAAACCTACTTAGGCAAGTGTTTAGGCTATAAGGAGAAGTGGAAACATGACCCTAATCCTAATTTAATGGGTTTGCTGAAAATTATTGGTTGCTACTAATACAGAGATAGTTATTGGTGTATTAATGCAGAGAGAGCAAGACATATGTAGCAAGCTAAAAAGTGAGGGATATAACAAGATTCTCAGGGCAAGAGAGACCATTAGGAACTAGACACATTTATTTCATGAATTTAAATAACACTGAGTTTCTACTACTAGAGTGATAAATGCAATGAAGAAAATAAAAGTCAGTGATGGGATCACGTGGCTAGGGGAGGGGCCCTCTTGATACAGGTTGGTCAGGCAAGGCTTCTGTGAGCAAGTGACTTCTGAGACAGGACTGCAGAGGCAGGTCTGCAAAAACCCAGAGGAAGCTCACTGTAGGAGAGGGATTGCCAGTGCAAAGGCTCTGAGGCAGAGCGAGTTTGATGTGCTTGAGGAATAGGGTGAGGAGTGGCTGGAGGTTGCTGAGCGACTGGGACATGGTAACCCATGCATCTGGAAGGGTAGAGAAGAGCCAGATCCTACAGGGCAGTATAGCCCACAGTGAGGGATTTGAATTGTACACAATTCAAATTCCAGTGAATTTTTATACAATTCTGTTCCAGTTACACTGGAAGCCATTGAAAGATTTTAAGCAGAATTAAAATGATCCCCTTTGTGTTTAAAAAAAAAATCAACTGTAGCTGACATAAAGGTCTCATCAGTTATATGGTATTTCTAGACATTTTAGCACTTTTTAGAGATTATTGTGTTCTGGATCATTCATGTATTCCAAAATTGAAATGGATGAGAAAAATGAAAAGCTTGTGAAACATCAGTAAAAGCTGCTAGGATTCTGGCTGTAATGCAGACCTTTGAGTGGTGGCATCCATGTGAAATAGATGCGGCGGCAGGAAGATCATGTTTGTCCCTTTTTTCCATCAAACATACCTGACCTTCCTATGACCCTTTTTACTGATTGGTGACTGGGTACCAGTAGATTAGCATCGATTGGTTTTCAGGAATCTGTAACGGATAGTTAATGCGTTACCCTTTTCAGGTAATAGGGTTCCTTAAAACATCTGAAATGCCCAAATTGCCCAAAAGCCCTTAATATGTGACTGTCTCAGGGTTGGGATTTCCAAACCTGCAATGTGTCATTAGGAGGGGGGTTGAAAGACAAGATAGAACACAGAGGCAGCCATGGTTAACTGCTCTGCCCATGTCTCTGCTTCCCGGGGTGTAAGACATAAGCCAACTTTCTCTTTAGCTGATGTGGGTAGCTGTTCCCTTCTCTAGGGGATCTTCCCAACCCAGGGATCGAACATAGGTCTCCTGCCTTGGCAGGCAGATTGTTTAACATCACGCCACCAGGGAAGCCCCTTTAGCTGACAGGATAACATAAATGTTATATTCAGTGACTCAGTCATGTCTGACTCTCTGTGACTCCATGGACTGCAGCACACCAGGCTTCCCTGTCTTTCATCTTCCAGAGCTTGCTCAAACTCATTCCATTGAGTTAGTGATGCCATTCAGCCATCTCGCCCTCTGTCAGCCCCTTGTCCTCCAGCCTTATGTTTTCCCCAGCATCAGGGTCTTTTCCAGTGAGTCAGCTCTTCACATCAAGTAGCCAAAATATTGGAGCTTCAGCTTCAGCATCAGTCTTTCCAATGAATATTCAGGACTATTTCCTTTAGGATTGACTGGTTTGCTTTCCTTACAGTCCAAGGGACTCTCAAGAGTCTTCTCCAACACCACAGTTCAAAAGCATCAATTCTTCAGTTCTCAGCCTTCTTTATGGTCCAACTCTTACATCCACACATGACTACTGGAAAAACCAAAGCTAGTTGTTCTTCAAAAGATACTAGAAAACTCAGTTCTTTCTTTCAAGACTCTTCCATTAGTCTGATGTCTTGGCTTCCTAAGTAATGCCATGATACTGAATTCATTTCATGATGCTATTGAATGAAAGGGATCTGTGGCTGGAAATAGACTTGATATTTGGCCAGGTAGGTTAAATACTTGGATAAATTAGCTAGGGGGCTGCTTTCAAGGGTAATAAGTAGAGAAGAAGGTCATATTGGTCTGGTTGGGATGGAAAAGGAATAACCCCAGTGGTCTGCCAGAGTCTTCAAGTCAAAGTGGAAAGATGGAGCTGCAGGCTGGAGGGAGATCAGAATCACCATCTAGGGAGAGAGGGTACCTGTTGAGCAGAGGTGTCTACATATTGAGCAGACACCATGTGTCTGCAGTAGTGTATGTAGTGAGGTTTTCTAGACAAGGAGACATAGAGAATGAAGTTAGGAAGGCAGCTTGAGGGGAAAAGAAAGGTCAGATACTTTAGAAGGCGGAGAGTTCTAGAAGCATGGACAAGAGTGTTTGGCAGAAGGACGGCACCTTGAAGGTACAACAGCGTGCTTTTGTCGTGGATGGCTCACCCTGCTGGAAATGTCTTGCTAAGATGGAATTTTTAAAGGGAGTTAGTTTCCCTGGCTTTGCTCTCTCTGGGTACCTGAATCTTGATTCTAAGACTTAGGTTAGTTTCCCTTATCCTACATATTTACAAATGCCAATAACAAGGGGAATCCTTGAAAATAGTAATATCATGAAGGTGACAAAGGGTCCTGTTGAGCCACTAAACCCACACTTTGAAATGAGGATTATAACCAATGTCTATACAACAAACTAGAAAGGATTATATGGTATATAAGTCTTTAAATTTTCCCTACCAAAGAATTTGTGTTAATCCTTAATCAGCTGCTCTGGGAAGCATGTCTAGCCCAGCGTGGATCTTCATTGCTCTATCTCCTCTACTGTCTGATGATTGCTTTCTATGCACTTGATCTGAAAGTGATGGCTGATTCCAGGTCGTGTAACCTACATGCTCTCCCAGTCTCTTCCCTTTGGCTCCCATGTTCTCCCTATGAGATTAGCATTTTCTCTTTTTCTGCTGCGAAAGCTTGTTGTCAGAATGAGCCCCTATTACTTAGAATACAATCGATTGATGAATTGCCCTCATGAATGCCATATGCTGCTTCCTGGTAATACAGTTAAATTGCAATCCCCACCCCTACTCTTATCAAATGTTCCTTAGGGCATTGTTATTTAATCGTGCAGTGCCCAATGTCACAGAAGTTATACAGTCCACTTGCATCCTAGGAAATAGTTATTACAAATGCTGAAACAAAGGTCCCTGGCTGGAGACCTCCTTGCTACCAAATGTCAAAAGTGAGACTCAGCCCACGTTTTCTGACTCCATGTCCAACACTGTTAATGCAGTCAAAACCCTTTTCTGACAGAAAATATAAGCCTGCAGTTCTCACATCCTTATAAAACTGAAGCAGTGTATTATCTCATGTGGACAGATGGCTATGACTTTATACACCAAGAAAACCTATTTAGGCAGATGTTTCATTGACGACAAGAAGTGTAAACATGACCCTAATTAATGGACTTGCTGAAAGTTATTGGTTGCTCTTTGTCAGAACTGTTGTTTCTCCTGTCACTTCTCAGATTGGATACATAGAGAAAAATTAAGCATGAAGAAAATTGGCATTTAAAATGTGTTTATTCTTTGCCATCAAGCCAAATAGAACTTTTCATTCAAAAAAAGGAATGAAGAGTTCATTGTGCTATGGAAAATCACATGTGAGGAGAAGATAGAAAAATTCGAGTAAGATTAATATTGCTTTTGACAAAATGAGGAAATAGAAGTCTCCTTGCAAAGAATTCTGCAGGTGCATAAAGGCTAAGATTGGACCGATCTCCAAGTTCATGGGTGATCCCCAATCTCTGCACCCTTTGGGTTTATTCTCAAGAAGGCGGCATCATCCCCTTGTCTCCTGCCTAGTCCACCAGCGATTCAAGCCGTTCTTATTCAGCCCTTGCCGCTCCCAAGCAACTCCCTAATGCCTGCATTAACTTCAAACCTAGTAAGTGGTCAAGTTTCCTTCAGACTGTCAGCAGGCCCTCTGACCCCCAGCTCTATCCCTTTCTACAACTTCAGCAGAAGGTATTTGCAAGCTCTTTAAACTGATCCTTGCTGAGAAAAGCCGTTTTATGAGTCTCGGGCTTTTAAAAGGTCTTGGAACTCACAGGACCCCCTCTTTGAGGGCTGACTTGCTGATACATCATTATTGCTTACCCTGCTGCAGAAGCAGGTGGGCGGCTAGGCTTGCAGTGGGAGAATCTGTTAATTAGAAATCTGTCCTCATAGAGGGTCGTAAAGGAAACGTTCAATTTGCACCTCTCTTAGCGGATCCTCCCTAGAGTTAATTAAAGCTATTGCTCCTACCAGTGAAACCTTCATGGCTGTGCTGAATTCTCTGCAGCTGCCAAAAATGTACAAAGGGGAGAAAGGTTTCAAGCTGGATTCCTTCCCAAGAGGAAGGTTCTTTCATTGTGCAGATTCCAGGGAGGCAGCATCTCAGGGGAGAAGATAGGGAGGAGTAGTTGGGGTGCATTTTCCTCCTGTGTCTGCTCTCCCATCCCTTCCTCCTCCTGTGCTGAGGTTTGTGCTCCCTATCCCCAGCTGTTCTGGCCAGCTCCTCAGTGATCTTCAAAAAGCCAGTGTTTTCAACTGCTCCTTCCCTACTTTGTTATGTTCAAGCCCTGAGCATGGCATTCTTCTGAGATGTCCTGTGTCCATCTCCACCCCCATGTCCTTCCATGAGTTTAGGAGGCCAGCCATAGTGGGCAGTGCTTATGTACCCTCTTCCCAGGCCACTGCCCCAGCCAAATTGCCCTTTCTGTCTTCCCCGCTTCAGGAAGCTCTATTAATTCACCATGGCTGTGTTCAAATCCACTTCCTCCTCTCCCCGCTAAGAGCTCATTGTTCTTTTTGTCATGCTCCTAAAGTACGCCTCTCATTTATAATGCATTGTAGCCCGCATTTGTCCCCATCTAGGTTACAGGCATTTGTGTGGCTTTTCTCCCCATTGAAGGCAGAGTTTTCAAGGTTTTGGTCCTCATCTTATTCATCTCTGCAACCACACAGTACCTAAGAGAGTTCTTTGTACAAACCCAGTGTGCAGAAATGTTTGTTGGATTGAGAACAGCAGGACAACCTTTCTGATGAGCCAGAAAGATGGAGCAGATTAGCTTTTCTAAAGTCGTGAAGGGCAAAGCTGATGAAAGACTTGTTCTAAGAAAGATTTTCCTTTAGGACCCTCATCACTTCTCCATAGTGGGTTTGAAAAGAAAGTCAGGGCTGAGCACGTCAGCACTGCCTACTGAGTGTGCGTATGTACAGGGCCAAACGTGGATGACAATAGAAAGGCACAAGGAGAAAGAGCACGTGCTTTTTGTATCTTAGGAGCTAAGCATTTTCCAATGATTTTCATCTCAGGCCCCAAAGGACGTTTTGTTGTTAACCCTGGAATAGCTGTACATGAATGCCCAGCCAAACACACACTCACGTGTGTGTGTCTGTATACATGCATGTATATGTGTGTCTACCATGTGTTCAGTTCAGTCACTCAGTCAAGTCCGATTCTTTGCAACCCCATGGACTGCAGCACACCAGGCCTCCCTGTCCATCACCAACTCCCCGAGTTTACTCAGACTCATGTCCATCGAGTCGGACATGTGGATTCAGTTTAGTCCCTCAGTCACGTCCGACTTTTTGCGACCCCATGGACTGCAGCACGCCAGGCCTCCTTGTCCATCACCAACTCCCGGAGTCTACCCAAATTCATGTCCATTGAGTCGGTGATGTCATCCAACCATCTCATCTTCTGCCGTCCCCTTCTCATCCTACCCTCAATCTTTCCCAGCATCAGAATCTTTTCCATTGAGTCAGCTCTTGGCATCAGGTGGCCAAAGTATTGGAGTTTCAGCTTCAACATCAATCCTTTCAATGAACGGTCAGGACTGATCTCCTTTAGGATGAACTGGTTAGATCTCCTTGCAGTCCAAGGGACTCTCAAAAGTCTTTTCCAACACCACAGTTGAAAAGCATCAATACTTTGGTGCTCAACTTTCTTTAAAGTCCAGCTCTCACATGTGTATATATGTGTGTATATATGTATGTATGTGTTTATATATAAGTATGTGTATATATGGGTTTTTGTATATGTATGTGTGTGTATATTTGTGTCTATTGTGTATGTATTAATATATTTGTGTGTGTATGTATATATGTGTGTTACATGTGTATGTATTGTGGGTATATGTATGTGTACATATGTATTTATATTGGGTTGGCTAGAAAGTTCATTTGGGTATTTTCATACAATATGATGGTATGACAGAAAAACCCAAATGAACTTTTTGGTCAACCCAATACATGTATAGGTGATGTATGTGTATATCTATATATCTCTGTATATGTGTGTATATATGGGTTTCCCTGGTAAGCTCAGCTGGTAAAGAATTCACCTGCAATGCAGGGGACCCTGGTTTGATTCCTGGGTCAGGAAGATCTGGTGGAGAAGGGATAGGCTACCCACTCCAGTATTCTTGGGTTTCCCTGGTGGCTCAGCTGGTAAAGAATCCACCTGCAATGCAGGAGACCTGGATTCAATCCCTGGGTTTGGAAAGATCCCCTGGAAAAGGGAAAGGCTACCCACTCCAATATTCTTGCCTGGAGAATTCCACGGACTATACAGTTCATGGGATTGCAAAGAGTCGGACACGACTGAGCAACTTTCACTTTCATGTATATATTCATGTATGTATGTGTTATATGTATATATAGTGTATATGTGTATTATGTTTATACATATGTGTTATATGTATGTATATCATGTGTGCTATGATTATACATATGTATGTGTGTATGTATAAGTGTGTGTCTATGTGGAGATGCACATATTTGTCTGTATGAATGTGTGTGTGTATATATATGGCAATCCACTTTTAAAAAGCTGATGTTAAGTAGCACATTCCAGATGAATCCAAAGCTAAGAGACTCAAGCCTGGGAACTCGACTGGACCCACTGCTACGGAACAGCCCGGTTCAGAGCATCCTGAGCAAACTGTAGTGGAGATCCTCACCCCAGGAGATGTGGAGACTGCTTTCCCCAGGTTACTGGTTTTCTGTGACAGCGTGGCATCAAGTTAATCCCTGCCGGGCTTCAAGCCTTGTGTTTAGTAAATTTGTATTCCAGTCACCAGCGCGGATTTGACACTTTGGTGTGGTCAGCTCCGCCTGCCATCTGCCCTGCCCTTCTCTCTGCCGGCGCAGTGGCTGGGACGGGTGTCTCAGTGTCACCACACTTCACTTTCCCTGACCACAGGCACAAAGGAGGAGGGCAGCCACATCTTCCACTGCCAGGGAAGCAGAGAAGTTGAGACTCCAGGCCAACAGGATGAAGGCTGAGCCACGGCGAGGAGGACAGTGGAATTAAAAATCACCAGGGGGGTTCCCTACACTTAGAATTGTCCCTGTCTGCAGACTGGAGAAAAAGGAGTTGGTCCTGGTAATAAAATAAACCTTGAGTTCCCCTACCCATGTACCGTTTACTGCAATTTTCCCCATCACACTGTTTTAACAGTGCCCTCTACAGGCTGTTTCTAAAACTTCAGTGCTCTGCAGGCTTCACTTGTCTCCAGGAATGCCTTCTGCCAGATGGGCTGAACCTAGAGCTTTCTTTTTTCCAAATGAATTTACTTATTTTAATTGAAGGCTAATTGCTTTACAGTATTGTAGTGGTTTTTGCCATACATTCACATGAATCAGCCATAGGTTCTTGATGTAAGAAATATATTACTAACTTGTAGGTTCTTAAGAGCATAAAAGTAAGCCATCCCATCTAGCTGGAAGGAAGGAGGGGCTCTCATAAGAGATTTCTTTGTGGACGTCCACCAGGATTTCAGTCTCACCTCCTCCTGAACTGGGGAGAGAGGCCTGGAGGGGTTCTGAAGATGTGACACAGGAACCTTGATGTGGGGTGATGGATTGAGAACACAGTCGCATTTTCTGAACACGTCACTTGGCTGACAGCTCTTAGTCTCCTGTGAAATGCTCTTTCTCATCTTTGAAGCATACTAGTTTTTCTCTGGTGACGTTTTTATTGTGGTTATTCTGCATCTGTCAACATTTCATCCTCTTTTAACTCATCCCTTGCAAAAAAAAAAAAAATTACTCTGGGCTTATTAATTTCTTCTACTCCCTCTTAAAGAAACTCTAAATAAAACCCTACTTATAGTTACAGCCAACAGGTGTTTTCTTACTAGATATTCCCACCAGAAGACTGCATGTATATTTATTTTAGTTCATTCTAAGCTACTATCATGTAACAAATTCAAGAAAATTGTGTTTTCACCCCCCAATTATTCACGATCTCTCTGCCTATTGAAGACCATTGAAGCAGCACAGAAAAATAGTAAAGCAACAGAGGAGGCCTTCTTTCAAAAACCCTGTGAAACTGGTATACAACATTCTTCGAATTATGATTGGGGTGAGACTTTGAAAGTTTCTTCTGATGGGTTAGAGTTTTGCTTTTCTTCCCTCTTTCCCCAGACCTTAAATAGAAACAGAATAATATGTATTCTTATAATCAATAAACCTGATTTATCCTGCCAGAGAATATACTGCTCAACCTTTTGTAGGGGGAAATGAACTTCCATAGGATTCCAGCATTACATTGTGTTTTTAAGCAAATGTTGACCAAGTGCACTTGAGATGCATTTCCTGTACTCAGTAGTAGATTTATTTCATTATTTAGAGTGTGGATCTTTAGAAAATGAATATCAGATACGGGCTAAGCCAAGGGTCAGTGAACTGTTTCTGTAATAAGTATTTTCAGCTCGTGGGCCTTATGATCTCTTTGTTGCAACTTACTAAGTTTGCAGAAGCATCCCACAAATGGGTATGATTGTGTTCCAGTAAACTTACTCACAGAATTAGGTGGCAGGCTGGATTTGGCCCACAAGCTCTTGTTTGCTGACTCCTGGGCTCCACTACTGGAAGGCCACTACTGATTGGTGTGGAGGCTGGGCTTTGTCTGACGGAGCCCAGCTAAGGGAGACCCAACATCCCATCCATGCTCTGCTTCTCACACAAAGGTACCATCTGCTCACAGGCCATGTCCACTCAGGAGGAGCATCCTTCCTAATGTATTAGTCAAGGTTCTCCAGAGAAACACAGCCAATATGATATATATAAACAGACAAGATTTATTACAAGAAATTGGCTCACACAATGTTAGAGGCTGGCTAGTTCCAAGAGCTGCAGGGTGAGTCAGCAAGCAGGAGACACTGGAGAGCTGATGGATCATTCCCATCAGAGTGTGAAGTCCTGAGAACTAGAAGAGCTTATGTTTTACTTCCTGTCTGAGGGCTAGTGGGCTCAAGACCCAGGAAGAGGCAATGTTCTGTTTTGAGTCTGAAGGCAGGAAAAATTCACCCTTACTCATATGAGTTGTTGTTATTGATCAGTCGCTAAGTCATCCAATTCTTTGTAATTCCATGGACTGTAGCACACTAGGCTCCTCTGTCCTCCACTAACTCCCAGAGTTTTCTCAAATTCATGTCCACTGAGGTGGTGATGCTATCTAACCATCTCATCCTCTGTCGCCCCTTTCTCCTTTTGCCTTCAATCTTTCCCAGCATCAGGGTCTTTTCCAATGGATTAGCTCTTTGCATCAGGTGGCCAAAGTATTAGAGTTTCAGCAACAGTCCTTCCAATGAATATTCAGGTTTGATTTCCTTTAGGATTGACTGGTTTGATCTCCTTGCAGTCCAATGGACTCTCAGGAGTCTTCTCCAGCACCACAATCAGCCTTTTTGTTCTATTCAGGCCTTCAAATTATTGGATGAGGCCCACTCACATTAGGGAGGGCATTCTGCCTTATTCAGTCTACTGATTCAAATGTTAATCTCATCCAGAAATATCCTCAAAGACTCCAAGAATAATGTTTGACCGAATATCTGGGCACCTCGTGACTCAGTCAAGTTGACACATCAAATTAACCATCACACCTAATTTGCAAAATGATGCCAGCTATTCTAACAGTAGTGCTAAGTACTTTGCTTTCTTTGCTGGGCTTTATTTTCAAACTTAGGACCTCACTACGTCTATTTTAGTGTCCACATTCCTCGTTATAAACAAAATTATTGTCCAGACAGTAAATGAGTGGATGCCATCATCAGGACCATAGAACTGCAAGGATTGGAATTTCATTCTAGCCCCCAAGTCAATGGAGGGTCTGAAAAGAACGAGGACACTAAAGCACAGCAAGCTATGTGGTGTAGGAGGTGGGAAAACTGTTTCCTTTCATAGAACCACACGCGGTCCTCACATCCTTGCCTCTCTATTTCTTCATTTTCTCACCCTCTTCTACTTACGCATGGTCTGCCCCAGCCCTAGCTCACTGGATCCTTTCATTTCGGGCATTTGGCTCTCTTACCTCCAGCCATCCAACTGATCTACTACTTGTTTTCACAACCCTAGATTGACGAGAGAGGGACATAATTCTCCTGGGTTAAGATTAAATCTCTCATGGATCTAATCGACTGTTACTGAAATGAATAAGGTCAAACGATTTAAGTATGACTTCCTTGACCTGCACCTAGGGACTCGGAGTGGGCAGCCAGAGCAATTTCAAAGGAGAAATAGACTGGACAAGTACCCTAGGTAAGGGGAAGCCTGAAGAATGTGAATTCATATGGTTAGGGGTAGCTGTGGTCTGAATATTTGTGTCCTAAGCTTCATATGTTGAAAGCTACGCAAGTTCATGGTCTCAGGAGAGTGGGTGTCAAGAGAGGCCTTTGGGAGATGATGAGGTCCTGAGGGTAGAACCCTCATAAATAAGACTTAAAAACCTTAGGAAAGCTCCCTATCCCTTCTGCCATGTGAGGCCACAGCAAAAACACAGCCATCAGTGAACGAGGAAGCAGGCTTTCAGTTCAGTTCAGTCACTCAGTCGTGTACAACTCTTTGCAACCCCATGGACTGCAACACGCCAAGCCTCCCTGTCCATCACCAACTCCCAGAGTTTACCCAAACTCATGTCCATTGAGTTGGTGATACCATCCAACCATCTCATCCTCTGTCGTCCCCCTCTCCTCCTGCCTTCAATCTTTCCCAGCATCAGGGTCTTTTCAAATGAGTCAGCTCTTCACATCAGGTGGCCAAAGGATTGGAGTTTCAGCTTCAACATCAGTCGTTCCAATGAACACCCAGGACTGATTTCCTTTAGGATGGACTGGTTGGATCTCCTTGCTGTCCAAGGGTCTCTTAAGAGTCTTCTCCAACACCACAGTTCAAACACATCAATTCTTCGGCACTCAGCTTTCTTTATAGTCCAACTCTCGCATCCATACATGACCACTGGAAAAACCATAGCCTTGACTAGACAGACCTTTGTTGGCAAAGTAATGTCTCTACTTTTTAACATGCTGTCTAGGTTGGTCATAACTTTCCTTCCAAGGAGCAAGCGTCTTTTAATTCATGGCTGCAATCACCATCTGCAGTGATTTTGTAGCCCCCCAAAATAAAATCTGCCACTGTTTCCACTGTTTCCCCATCTATTTGCCATGAAGTGATGGGACCAAATGCCATGATCTTTGTTTCTGAATGTTGAGCTTTAAGCCAACTTTTTCACTCTCCTCTTTCACTTTCATCAAGAGGCTTTTTAGCTCCTCTTCACTTTCTGCCATAAGGGTGGTGTCATCTGCATATCTGAGGTTATTGATATTTCTCCGAGCAATCTTGATTCCAGCTTGTGCTTCCTCCAGCCCAGCGTTTCTCATGATGTACTCTGAATATAAGTTAAATAAACAGGGTGACAATATACAACCTTGACATACTCCTTTTCCTATTTGGAACCAGTCCGTTATTCCATGTCCAGTTCTAACTGTTGCTTCTTTACCTGCATACAGATTTCTCAAGAGGCAGGTCAGGTGGTCTGGTATTTCCATCTCTTTCAGAATTCTCCAGTTTATTGTGATCCACACATTCAAAGGCTTTAGCATAGTCAATAAAGCAGAAATAGATTTTTTTTTTTTTTGGAACTCTCGCATTTTCGATGATTCAGAGAATGTTGGCAATTTGATCTCTGGTTCCTCTGCCTTTTCTAAAACCAGCTTAAAGACTTCCCTGGTGGTTCATATGATAAAACATCTGCCTACAATCTGGGAGACCTGGGTTCAATCCCTGGGTCGGGAAGATCTCCTGGAGAAGGAAATGGTAACCCACCCCAGTATTCTTGCCTGGAAAATCCCATGGATGGAGGAACCTGGTAGGCTACAGTCCATGGCTTTCCCCAGACACCAAATCTGCCAACACCTTTTTCTTGGACTTTTCCAGCCTCCAGAACTGTGAGAAGTAAATTTCTATTGTTTATAAGGCACCCAGTTTATGATATTTTGTTATAGCAGCCTGAATGAACTAAAATAGGAATTTTGTTAGTGGTGACAATTTTGTAGTGAATTGACACAACCAGAATCCCTTCACAAAGTATGTCCTTGTCCAAAAATTGTGATTTAGGCCACCAAGTTCTATTGTAGAATGGTAGAATATTCAAAGTAGGTGGAAACAAAGCATACTTTTTCAAATTTCAACATCAGAATCCTTTTTCTCAAATAAGATCCTATATGGTACTCGAGTATTTATAACTGAGAAAGGGGGAGTTGTCTGGCACAAATGGACAAGAAAGATGGAAGAGTGGTCCTCATTGTTCATTTCCCTCCTTGGCTTCCTGCTTGGCCCAGATGTAGCCACTAAAACTGCTCTAAGGAAACAATTTGAAAACCTTGGCTATCACTTTGAGATGAAATCATTGGGGGGTAATAATATCTTCTACCAGCTTTTGTGGGCAGAAAAACTTTTCCTTTCAAATGCTTCCACTCTCAATTTTTTTGTTGCAAATACATTTAGAATATTTTATAGAGATTAATATAGAATTGTAAGGCTGACTATAATGTTGGTATTTGACATTCTGTTGAATCTAAGCAGCCAGGGGAAGAGATAAATAAAAATAACTGCACAAAGGAAACGGCTATTAGTTTCTGTGTACATGTGCATGAAATAGCACGTCAGCTGGGCATATAAACATCTCGATAGAAGTTTTTTCAGTTATTTGTTTGAGACATGTTTACATAAAATGAAATGCATAGCTTTTAAGTGCAGTTTGATCTTGTGTTAACAAATGCATGCAGTTGTGTAATCCTCCGCATTCTAAAATATACATTTTTGTTAGCGAGGATATGGAGAAAAGAGAACCCTTGTACACTGTTGGTGGGAATGTAAATTGGTACAGCCACTGTGGAAAAGTATCACAGTTTCTAAACAAACTGAAAATAGTACTACCACATGATCCAACGGTTCTACCTCTAGGTGTGTGTTCAAAAAAACAAATATACTAATTCGAAAAGGTACATACATCCCATTGTTCCTAGTAGCATTATTTACAATAGCCAAGACATGAAACAAGCTAAGTGTCCATCAAGAAATGAATGGATAAAGAAGGAGTGGTAAATATATGTAATGGAATACGACTCAACCATAAAAAGAATTAAAAATTTCCATTTATGGCAACATGGACGGACTTGGAGGGCATTATGCTAAGTGAAATAAGCCAGACAGAGAAAGACAGGTACTGAATTATATTACTTATATGTGAGATCTAAATAAATACAACAAACTAGTGAATATAGCAAAGAAGCAGACTTACAGATATAGGGAGCAAACTCTTGGTTACCAGTGGGGAGAGGGAAGAGAGGAGGGGCAATAAAGGGCAGGGGACTGAGAGGTGCAAGTATTATGTATAAAATAAACTGCTGAAGTGCAAGGATGTGTTGTACAATGTGGGGAATATAGCAACAAGTTTATAATGACTATAAATGGAGTATAACCTTTAAAGATTGTGGATCAGTATATTGTATACCTAGAACTTATATAAGATTATGCATCCATTAGACTTCAATTAAAGTTTTAATGGAGTTAAGTGTTATATATATATAATGTTTCTTTCATCCCAGAAAGTTCTTTCTTTCCCCTTCCCCCAAATTGAACTCCCCTCCTAGAAACAACCACAGATGTGATTTCTATCATCATGATCAGTTCTTCTTTCTTTCTTTTGAATTTAAATGCATTTATTTAGGAAACGTGCTATAATACATAAAGTAAATAGAGAGGTTAGAATGCCATAATGTGACAGTATAGGAGCAATTGCTTAAATGTTGACTCTATGAAAATGTTGATAACTCTGCGCCAGAAGCTAAAGAGTAAACTGCAATGTCATCCTAGTACACACTTTCCAAAAGAGCTGAAGATAAACGTAACGAAAATCAACATGGGCTTCGTGATTTGTTTTCTATTCTAGAACATCATGGAAATGGAACCATACCATATACACTCTTCTGCGTCTGGCTCCTTTAACTTAGCATATTATTTTGAAGATTCATCCATGTTGTAGCATAACAGTTCAACAGTACAAATACAAACTAATTTACTTGTCTTGTTCGTGATTGGTAGATATTTAGTTTCACTCTTTGGTCTTACAGCACTGCTGTAGTGAATTTTCTTGACCAAAAGTTACCTGATATCTGAAGGTGTGGATATTTAGAAGTTAAAGTGTGGGTCAAAGACTATGCATATTTAAAATTTGGATAAGCATTGCCAACTTGCTCTCCATAAAATATATACCAACATAGATTGTCAGAGGCTACATCTGAGAACCTGTCCCCCACATCCTTGTCAACTAGGATGTCATCAAACTGTCTAATCTTGGCCAAGGTGATAAGTGAAAAATGTCAGGTTGCTGTGCTTTTAGTTTATACTCTTCTTATTAGAAGTGAGTGTAAGTGTCTTTTCACATCCTTAAGATTAGTTTATATTTCTGTTCTTTTTCTTACTGACTTTACGAAGCTTCTTCTATATGAAGTAAATTAGCCCTTTTTTCTATAATATGGAGTTTAAATGCTTGTAGTATATTATTTGACTTTGTAGATTTTTCTGTCCAGCCTTTTTTGATTTTATGTTGTTAAATTTATTTTCTTAAATAAATTCTGTTTTCTTGGATCACACACATAAAGAGCTTCTCCACTCTATAGCTGTATAAAGAAATTCTCCTGATGTTTTTATGTAGATTATAATGATTCAGTGGTTACATTTAAATCTTTGATTCATCTATGCTTTTGTGAAGTATAAGATAAAAATCTGCAACTTTTCTTTTTCCAGTTGAATACCTTGTTGTTGTTCAGTCACTAAGTCATGACCGACTCTTTGCAGCCCCATAAATTGCAGCATGCCAGGCTTCCCTGGCCATGGGCATATGGGATCTTATTTCCCAGGGATCAAACTTGCACCCCCTGCATTGGAAGGCAAAGTCCTAACCCCTGGACCATCAGGGAAGTCCCTCTATAAGAACTCTTAATGAACTTCCTTGGTAGCTCAGCAGTAAAGAATCCACCTGCCAAGGCAGGAGACCCGGGTTCAATCCCTAGGTCGAGAAGATCACCTAGTGAAGGAAATGGCAACCCACTCCAGTATTCTTGCCTGTGAAATTCCATGGACAGAGGAACCTGGCAGGCCACAGTCCATGGGGTCACAAAGAGTCAGACACGACTTAGAGGCTGAACAACAACAGTGAACTCTTAAATCATCTTGTCTACAATTCCATGGATAAATTTTATTGCTATTTTTGTTGAGGTTATTATAAATATATATTAAATTGAGAGCAGTTAAATCTTTAAGGTGCTGAGTTTTCCCATCGAAAGATGTGATACGTATTTTATTTCTTTAAAGGTCTTTATGTCCCAAACAGTGTTTTAAAGTTTAGTTTATACAGGTATTGTGCCCTTCTCACTACGTTTATGCCTAGATATTTATAGTCTTTTCTTTGAGATTTTTAAAACTAGTTATGATTTGAAAATATTAAGGTTACTGATTTCCAGATATGAATTTCCCATAGCCATCTAATTCAATTTCATGTTACATATAATAGGTTTCCAGGTATACAATCACATCATCTCTAAATAATGATGATTTTACTTCCTTGCTTTTCGTTTTTATAGTCCTTATTTATTTTCCCTTGTCTGTTTTGGGCTGGCCTTCACAACAATATTGAGTAAAAGATAAAGGATGCCTTTATCTTATTCTTGACATCAACTTCTGTGGTTTCACCACACCACACAGGAACAGAGTAGCCACCATGTTCTGGGCACCAGGATAGAGCAAATCCAGCCGTCATTCAACCAAACTCACCTTCTTCCAAAGCCCCTTTTGATCATGCAAGCAGAGGCTGTCTTTGTCTCTTCCGAGCTTCACTTACTCCTCCTCTGTCTCCCTTCCTGCTGTTTATCCTGTTTCAGAGTTATTTGTACCGTTTTCTTATATAGTTCCCTATAGTTTCTTTTTTTTCTTTCCTCCCTCCTCCTTCCCCATACCATCCCTCTGGGTCGTCTCAGTGCACCAGCCCCAAGCATCTTATATAGTTCCTTTTCTTATATAGTTTTTCCTTAAGCTAGAGAAGGCAGGGTCTTTGACTGACCCTCCAGTTGTGCTCAGAATTCTGGCCCTGCACATAGCAAATGCCCAACCCTGTGCTGCTTAATTGATTAATGAATGTCAAGGTCTGCTCAAATAAACTCTAAACCTCTGCTGAAATAAAATGTGGGGTCTTCATCCAGAACACTTAACCAGAAGTAATAAACATAAATCCAGTGGACAAAATATACACGTACATATGTTCATATTCATCACTAGCCAAAAAAGGGATTCAAAGTTTACCTTTCAGTGGTTATGGAGGGAATAAAATAAAAAGGAAGAAGCCATTTGCACCCAGAGAGCTGGGAAGTTTTGAACCTTAATCAGTTCTGTAAATCTAGACAAATGCTATAAATCGTCAAGTCATTTCATGCCTGTTAGGTTTAACCTCAGAATCTTTTTCACTAAAAAGCCTCTCTCACTGGGGGTAGTAGAGTAAATGACCTCCGTATCAGTGTTTAATGTCTTTGTAGTATGCAATTGGTTTTATCTGGTGTTGATTTTAAATTCCTATTTTTAGCTTCTCCATATTTTGTGTTATGTGTTCACTCTCACTCTCCGCCCCCTCACACCAGAGATTTACCCACACACCCTCTGTAAGTCTCTATAAAAAGGCTTCAGGCAGAATTGGAGCTGTCTGGGGTGACCTGCCATCAGCCTGCTGACACCTGGCTCCCCGCAAGCTCAGGACCTTTGTGAGGATGGCATGTGAACGTGGATGTGTGAGCTTGGATTTTCTGACTCCTCTGGTTATAATTCATAATAGAAAGAAAGTGTCGCAAAACCAGGAACCATGATTTAGCTGCTAGAACCTAGCATACTGGCTGGCACACATTTGACTCTTACTAAATGTGTGTTCAATGAATGAACAACTAAGTGAAAGTCACTCAGTCATGTCTGACTCTTAGTGACCCCTTGAACTATACAGTCCGTGGAATTCTCTAGTCCAGAATACTGGAGTGGGTAGCCTTTCCCTTCTCCAGGGGATCTTCCCAACCTGAGGATTGAACCCAGGTCTCCCGCATTGCAGGCAGATTCTTTACCAGCTGAGCAGCAAGAGGTTCAGTGAATGAACAACTAAATGGACAGTGAATGAGTGAACACCCTTGAGTCTCAACAGGAGATGAATCACAACCTGATGTTTTCTATAGACTCATTTTTAAAATATGATTGAAATTGGCAGCTTGTACATTTACACTTGGTTTAGAAAAGCTCCATTAACCTGGTCCTCCTGCAATGTCATGAACTTCAGGTTGCTTACTTGACAAATATGGCTCCATTATTAATTCATGCATCTGAAAGAACACACACGTTGGAAGCAACAGCACATCCTTTTAAGTTCTGTACTCTGGTGAACAGCTTCTTTCTTTCACACTCAGGAGAAAAAAAAATAATCACCGGTGGTGATGGCAGCAGACGGGTGCCTTGAATCTCTGTTCATAGTCTGTGGGGGAGAGAGCCCACAGGGGCAGGTTACCTGTATGGTCATTTCTGTGATTGGCCAAAATCGTATGCTCAGTATTCAGCTCAGATTGGAGACGTATTCTGGGTATTGCAATTGTTAGTTGTCCCAACCTTTGTTTTCCAGCAAATCATTCCTCCCTCTCTTCCTTGCTCAAACATTGGTATAAACTGAGCTTTGTGGGTGCACAGCTAGGCGCCTATGTCGGCTCCCTGAGAAGACAGCTCCTCCCCTCCCTACTTCCCCCTCCCTGCCCCTCCACCAGCTCTTCACACCCTATGGGCCATCCATTATTGATGATGCTTCAGCACCTTGTCCCCCCCAAGGGTGCCCGAAGCCCTTGTGCACCGCTGAGCGGAGTCCAGTGCAGGATCTGGTGGGGGGGGCCGGCACTGCTGCTCCAAGGCTGTTGGGACACCTTTCTCTTCCTGCTGCCAGAGAGGACACTTGGCACCAGAGATGTGACAGCGGTGGCGGCAGCAGCCAGTGCCCAAGGGGGGTCGTTTCTCTCGTCTCTTCTCTGGGAAGCAAAAGGTTAAGCTGTTCATTTTCAGAGACCTCCCGGGGGTATAAAATCCTGGTCATCATCTTCCTGGCGTGCACTGATTCCTAGGCTCTTGACCTTAACTCCAGCATGTCTGAAACCCATCCCTTAGAAAGTGGCTTTCTCTGCTATTTGGTCAGCTTAGTTACTGGGGACAAGTACTAGCAGCAAAGAAACGGATTCTCTGCCTTTCCCCCGTCTTATACAGGCAACTTTTAACAAGATGCTCTGGGGTGATAATTTCCACAGCAGATTGTCTGCTCAGGGATTCCTCAGAGAAGGCTGGAGCCCCACTGGACCTGTCCACCTTTTCCCATTTGTATGCATGATTTACGAACACCGGGCTCCATCCACACATCCACAGGCAGCCTCCCCGGGGCTTTGAGAGACGCAGGCTGCTGTTTCAGAGAATGTTAGAACCAGACCCTCGCAGGGACTCATCTGACTGATTTTTCCCTTCATGATTAGATTTCATATTTGAGAATTCAGAATTCTAGGGACCAGGGTCATTTTAGGAAAAGGCAACCAGACCTCTGCTTCCCAGTTCCCAGAAGGTAAGTGAAAGTGTTAGTTGCTCAGTCATGTCCGACTCTTTGTAATTCCATGGACTGTGGCCCGCCAGGCTCCTCTGTCCATGGGATTCTCCAGGCAAGAATCCTGGAGTAGGTTGCCATTCCCTTCTCCAGGGGATCTTCCAGACCCAGGGATCGAACCCGGGTGTCCCGCATTGCAGGCAGATTCTTACCATCTGAGCTACCAGGAAAGCCTTCCCAGAAGGTAAAATAGGTGTTATTCTTGACAGAATAAGGAAAGCAGGACCCTACTGTGTCCCAGGTGGCTCAGTGGTAAAGAACCCACCTGCCAATGCAGGAGACACAAGAGATGCGGGTTTGATCCCTGGGTCAGGAAGATACACTGGAGAAGGAAATGGCAACCTACTCCAGTATTCTTGTCTGAAATATCCCATGGATGAAAGAGCCTGGCAGGTACAGTCCATGGGGTCGCAAAGAGTGGAACGCAATTTAACATTCAGACACCCAACAGACTTGACTTAGACGTATTCCAAAAAGCAAGGGAGTGATTTGTGTGCTCACCTTAGCTAAGGAGTATGTGGAGAGAAGGGAGGACCATCGTTTTAGTCCTGACCTCCTGCCAGGGACTGTGTACTTAATGCTTTTCCAGCCTTGCTCAGGATTGTATCAAAAAAGGAACAATTCTTTGCCCCACAAAGTATTTTAATGAAAGTAAAACAGGGACTAAGAGCCTCATGTAATACTGGTCCTGGCTATTTCACACCTTCAAAGGCCTTTAATGATCTCCATTATGTGGTTATGTGATTTTTATCACACAACCTCAGACTCTTTACATTTTTAAAATAATTCACCAGCAAGTACCAATGTCAGAACTAAATGCTAATAAGATTTGGTCTGAGAGACTAACATGGTAAGATTGTTAATGTTTAATGCACTCACATCAAAGTGGGATAATCCTGCTGCCAAAGGTCAAGAGAGCTTTAAAAAAAAAAAAAAATAGAAGAGAAAACACAATTGTAGCTGTTCTATTTTTTCTCACTCAAATAAATCTAGTATAAATGTATTATAGCCAGGCCCAGGAGAGACATTTCCTGGCAGTCTGGCAGTTTCGCTTGTATTGTTCATGTGCTTCATCTATTCTTTCTTCCTCTTTGTTTCTGATGATGATGATGAAAAGCATCCCTGGAATATGCCATGCCTCCCCAGCGCTTCTCTCCTTGTCACTCAGAAGGACCGCTGTTGGGTTTTATTACAGTCACTGATAGACACAGTTCATTTGCATACAAAATTGCGGTTTGGTTTCAGAACTTTGGTGATGGAAATTACCACTGCTGATGAGAAAAGGAAGGATGACCTTCAGCCATGCAGTAGGAAATTGCAAAGAGTTCCGCTTCTGGTTCCCTTGCCGGATCAAAAGATTACAAGGGTCAAGATCGATTTCTTCATTTTCTTTAGGCAGCATTCTGAAGAGGCCCCCAGCAGAAAACTCCAGCTGTAGGATTTCTAGTAACTGAAAAAAGAAGGAAGTGTTCTTGGGGACCATGTGATGCCCATAAAAAGGCACCAGCTCCTGGGGGCAGCCTGGAGTCACTGGGTTCAGTTTGTGAATGCAAACAGATGGCCCCTTCAGAGTTTCTTTAGGGGAAGGGCACCCTGATGCTCTGTATTAAGATTCCACACAAGCTTATAGAGTTGCTTTATTTGGCTGGTAAATATTTTCTTGGTACTCAGATTTAATTTTCTCTGGCAAAGGTTGTTCCCGTAGCTTTTTTTAAATTTTATTTTTAGGAAAATTACTTTACAATGTTGTGTTGGTTTTTGCCATACAACAACGAGAATCAGCCAAAAATTATATCCCCTCCCTCCTGAGCCTCCCTCTCATCCCTGCATCTTACCCCCCTAGATCATCACAGAGTGCCAGGCTGAGCTCTCTGTGTTATACAGCAACTTCTTATAGTTTTGAGATAAATGCACCCACTGAAAGCTCTGGGATAAATCTTCATGTAGTTCTATTATCACTCATCATTTTGCCAAGTAACATTTGTGAAAAAAGCTATAAAGTGGTCAATTAAGTTTTTGTTTTTGTGTGTGTTGTTTGTTTCGCCTTTTCACCTTTTTGTGTTTTAGCAGGGGAAGTATCTGTCTCAGATGAAAAATTCAGGATCTGATTTCAGTTCTGCCCACTAACTTAATGTGCTTCTTTGTGCAAAGGTTTGAATCTTTCTGGGAATTAATTTCTTTGTTTGTCAAATGACCTAATAATACCTGCCACAGTTGACCTACAGCATGGTAGTATGGATGAAGTAAAATCACAAATGTGAAAGTGTTTGCAAAATTCTAAAATATTTAGATAGTGTTTACTGGTGTGTCATGGGGATAATGTGTTATAGTCCTACAGCAAAAATGGAGAAGGCAATGGCACCCCACTCCAGTACTCTTGCCTGGAAAATCCCATGGACAGAGAAGCCTGATGGGCTGCAGTCCATGGGGTCACGAAGAGTCGGACACAACTGAGCGACTTCACTTTCACTTTTCACTTTCATGCATTGGAAAAGGAAATGGCAACCCACTCCAGTGTTCTTGCCTGGAGAATACCAGGGGCAGGGGAGCCTGGTGGGCTGCCGTCTGTGGGGTCACACAGAGTCGGACACGACTGAAGTGACTTAGCAGCAGCAGCAGCAGCAAAAAGGCAGTTAGGAGGATTGAATGTCAGAAGGCTTAGAGGAGACCCTGACACATGAATTGCACCCTGTAGATGGCAACTGTAGAGGCAACCAAGCAGAGGGGGTGTTAGCCCTCCAAAGCCCTTCTATAACTTCCTCTGGGCTTCCCAGGTGGCTCAGTGGTAAAGAATTTGCCTGCAGTGCAGGAAATGCAAGAGATGCAAGTTCAGTCCCTGGGTCGGAAGATCCCTTGGAAAAGGAAATAGCAATCCACTCCAGTATTCTTGCCTGGAGAATTCTATGGGCAGAGGAGCCTAGTGGGCTACAGCCCATGGGGTCCCAAAGAGTCAGACATGACAGAGCGACCAGACAATGACAACAGCAATGCAAAGCCACGGAACCTAATCGGCCTCACTTCAATGCTATGGCGCCCACTCCAGCACTCTCGCCTGGAAAATCCCACGGACGGAGAAGCCTGGTGGGCTGCAGTCCATGGGGTCGCTAAGAGTCAGACACAACTGAGTGACTTCACTTTGACTTTTCATTTTCATGCATTGGAGAAGGAAATGGCAACCCACTCCAGTGTTCTTGCCTGGAGAATCCCAGGGGCAGGGGAGCCTGGTAGGCTGCCGTCTATGGGGTCACACAGTGTTGAACACGACTGAAGCAACTTAGCAGCAGCAGCAGTAACAGCAATGCTAATATCCATCACTATAATGCCAATATTCTTCAGCTTTATAGATTTTGGTTTCTTGGATCCTCACATTTCTCCTTTCCAGACATTCGCCAGAGTTTAGCTATCCTATGGAAGAGAATCCAGCATCAGCAAAGAACGACCTTGGAGCTAGAATGAGCTTGGTGCTGTTTGAAATCTAGCTCATCCATTTACTTTCTGACTGTGACCTTAGGCAACCTTCCTCAATCTTCCTCAACCTTCCTCAAGAAACTGGGCCTCAGTTTCTTCAACTAGGGATAGTATTATACTATCTCGTTCACAAGTAAGGTAAAGTGTTAGTCGCTCAGTTGTGTCTGACTCTTTGTGACCCCATGAACTGTAGTCTGCCAGGTTCCTCCGTCCATGGGATTTTCCAGGCAAGAATACTGGAGTGGGTTGCCGTTTCCCTCTCCAGGAGATCTTCCCAAACCAGGGACTGAACCCAGATCTCCTGCACTGCAGGCAGACTTTTTACCATCTGAGCCACCAGGGAGCACACAGCAGATGACACAAATGCCACAGTCAAAGAGGCTACCTAACTGGCAGGGCCCAGTGCAAACTGAAAATGCAAGGTCCCTTGTACCTGCATTATTAAGAGTTTCAAGATGGCGACAGCAGAGCATTAAACCAAGCGTGGGGCCCTTCCAAGCCCAGGGTCCCATGCAGCCTTGCAGGTCACACCATGAAGCTGGCTCTGGCCACAGTTGCTGGCACAGTGGCAGCCTGCCACATAATAGGCAGTCAGTGAAGGCTACGGCTTTCTTTCTTTTCCTCTCCCCTTCTCTCTCTTCTTTTCCTTATAGTTACATATCCCCAGGGAGAGTTGATCTTACTCTTAAACCTCCTGCAGTTCCTCTCACAAGTTTCTTAGGATGACTCCCTCTGATGGTCAGACTGCTTCTTCCTTTCTGCCTCTGAAATTAGGGTGCCAGGTGGTAGGATTGAGAAGATAGCTTATCTATACACTCATCCCATCTCTGTGCCTATTTTCCCAAGCTCTTTCAAAGGTAGCCCAAGAAAATAAAGAACTAACAGCATCATGATACACAAGAGGCTAATATATATAAATATATATAGTTGTTGTCGTTTGGACTTCTCAGTGGTAAAGAGTCCACTTACCAATACAGTGCAGGTTCTATTCTTGGGTTGAGAAGGTCCCCTGGAGAAGGAAATGGCAACACACTCCAGTTTTCTTGCCTGGAAAATTCCATGGACAGAGGAGCCGGGTGGGCTACAGTCCATGGGGTCACAAGAGAGTCGGACATGCCTGAGCAACTGAGTATGGTGTTTAGTCACTAAGTCATGTCCAACTCTTATGCCACCCCATAGACTGGAGTGGCTTGCCGTTTCCTTCTCTGGGGGATCTTCCTGACCCAGGGATCAAACCCATATCTCCTGCATTGGCAGGTGGGTTCTTTAGCATTGAGTCACCAGGGATGCCACATATATATATATATGTACATATGTATAGATATGTATATATGTATATATATGTATATATGTATATATATGTATATGTATGTATATGTATATATGTATATATAGGAGGAGGAAGAGGAAATGATGGGGAAGGTAAACTGAGGTGATCAAAAAAGAATAAAGGAAAATAATGGTATTAGAAGAAAATACGTATACTTCATATAGGTTATCATTTTGTTACCTATCATTCGCTATCATTTTGTGTCTAAGCGCAATGGATGTAGATTAGCTATAAATCACTTCTAATACTTCTTTCCCCAACTTTTGGCCATATCTGTGAAACAGAGCAACCAAACATTTTCTGAAGGTCTGATTCCCTTGTCTGTGAACTTTCTAATTAACAAAGGATTTTGTTATGCCTTGTTTTATTCAGAATTCACAATATCTGTGTGTTTGGGCATGTTATGTCTTCATTTTGTAGAGGAGAAGACAAAGTAACCTTCCAGAGTTACTGGGTCAGTGGGAATATTTTGCTTCCATGTAGTAGAAGATATGAATTACTCTGTCTGTATTTGGTGGGGAGAGGTCCTCATAATAAGAGTCTTAGAAGCAGACCACCGCCTCAGAGGCTGGACAGCATCACAGACATCGTGGTTCTTTCCTGCTGGTCTCTTGGTCTTTCCTTTAAAGTCACAAGATGGCTGTTTTCGCATCACAGACATGGTCAAGAGAAGAAGAAACGTAAGAAGGAACAATATCAGCCATCTTATTTTCTTTTCTCCTGAAAGTTAAACTTCCTCAGGCATCCTCTGGTTAGCCTTCTGATGTAAGACGTAAGACTGCTGCTTACGTCTCATTGGTTAAAACTATGTCTCATGGAAGTTCTCAGCTACATGAAAGGCTGCTGTTGTTGTTCACTCGCTATGTTGTGTCCGACTCTTTACGACCCCATGGACTGCAGCATGCCAGGCTTCCCTGTCCTTCACTGTCTCCTGGAGTTTACTCAAACTCATGTCCATTGAGTCAGTGATGCCATCCAAGCATCTCATCCTCTGTTGCCCCCTTCTCCTCCTGCCCTCAATCTTTCCCAGCATCAGAATCTTTTCCAATGACTCAGCCCTTTGCATCACGTGGTCAAAGTATTGGAGCTTTAGCTTCAACATCAGTCCTTCCAATTAATATTTAGGAATGATTTCCTTTAGAATTGACTGGTTTGATCTCCTTGCTGTCGAAGGAAGTCTCAAGAATCTTCTCTAGCAACACAGTTCAAAAGCATCAATTCTTCAGTACTCAGCCTTCTTTATGGTCCAACTGTCACATCCGTACATGACTACTAGAAAAATCATAGCTTGGACTATACAGACCTTTGTCAGCAAAGTGATGTCTCTGCTTCTTAATATGCAGTCTAGGTTTGTCATAGTTTTTCTTCCAAGGAGCAAGTGTTTTTTAATTTCATGGCTGCGTAAACGGCTGAGAGAGTGCTTGCTTTTCTAGCCTTTGTACTGGTGGTGAGAGAGAAGGGTGCTGAGACACTTCTTGGGTGAAGCGTGCAACAGCATAGGCTCTGTGACACAGATAACAAGTGGGAGGGCCAGAGACTGAACTTGTCCTCTGAGCCTGAGTTTAGTGGGTTTATTACTGTGCCATATTGTACTTCTTTAAGAAAGTCTTTCGGCACCATCCCACTTGGACACTTTCTGCTTGTAAGAAATGCCGCAGGAAGAAAGAGCCCCCTCTATGGACCATTGATCAGAGCCTTTATTGGGCGGTCGCTCTCGGGCAGAACTCCCGGGGGCGGGTGAGCAAGGAAGCAAAGGGAGTCTGCGAGGTATGAGGGGGTGGGGAAAGGTTTTATAGCCAGGGCCGGGCTCCCATATAAGGAAGAAAGCGCGGGCTAAGCGGTGGTTGGTGTCCAAGGGCTCCGTGTCGGCACCTGATTGGACGGCTTGGTTGTCGGCCCGCCTCCGGGACTTGTCTGCAGCACTTTTCTGGGGCATGCCTCAACAGGCCCGACCTTGCCCGACCTTTCACTGCTGAGACGAGCAGACAGAAGTCACTCCACATTATGGAAATTTTAAAACAGGGAATATATTTACTATGTCTTGCCTTAAGTCTCTTCAGAGAGAAATTCTTCCAAGTTATGTAAAACTGAGAGATAGGTGGCATAAAGACAATTTATTCCTCCCCTGAGAAATCCTGTGTGCTTGAAGTTTCAAGGAACTGGTTGTTGTATATTTGCAAACATGTAACAGAAACTGTGTAAGATTTCACTTCAGGCTCTAGGCCCTTTCAGCCTTAAGCTGCCCCTCCTCCCACCCTGCTTCAAACCACAACCGACTTGTTTTTTGGTAGGAACTATTTACATATGAAGATCCGATTTGAATGTCCTTAGGAATTTATTAAGACCAGAGTCAAAAACATACATAAATATCAGTTGGAGAGATTAGAAACAAAAACCAAGACTGAATTTCTCCACTATAATCACCACATGCATTTACCACAGCAGGGAAGCTAAGTTAATTCAGTCCAAGGTAGAGAAAGAACAGAAACTTGAAATGTAAATGTTTCTGTTGGAGATACTTGAAGTCACATTATTGCCAGTTTCTTTTTTCTTTTAGATGGAGAATGTTGTGTGAGGAATTTTTGTTGTATTTTCTTTAAATGCTCCTGGCAGTAAATTGTAAATATAGCACCTACTAAATGTTTAGTTAGTAGTTGAAACATTGAATAAATCATGAAATCTGTAGGTGAACTGAATAATAGCTGCCCTGGAGAGAACTGTAATTCAGTGTTGACAAAATAAATCTCCTTGTATTCTTCTAGGGAATCTTTTATTTTTAGCAAGGGTTTTTGATACTCCTAAGTCAGTTAAGAATTTTGACAGATTGGAATGTTACTGGACCTAGTGGTAGTGTTTAAGAACTTCATTTATGTGCTAGGTATCTGCTGCTGCTGCTGCTGAGTCGCTTTAGCCGTGTCCAACTCTGTGCGACTCCATAGACAGGAGCCCACCAGGCTCCGCCATCCCTGGGATTCTCCAGGCGAGAACACTGAAGTGGGTCACCATTTTCTTCTCCAACGCATGAAAGTGAAAAGTGAGAGTGAAGTCGCTCAGTCGTGTCTGACTCTTCGCGACCCCATGGGCTGCCTCCCCCAGGCTCCTCCGTCCATGGGATTTTCTAGGCAAGATTACTGGAGTGGGTTGCCACTGCGTTCTCCAGTGCTAGGTATCAGGTTAGGCAACTGTGTAAGCACTGGATTATTAAATTCTCTTCCAGCACTGTGTAGTTCTCAACTCTGTCTCTCTCAATGAATAACCAAGACCCTGAGAGGCTGCGTAAGTAGTCCAAGACCAAGGCAAGGAAGGACAAAATTTTCTGCCACTTCTTCATAAAGAAGTAAGTCCCTTCCAGGATGATTGGTTTATTTAACCCTTGTTACAGCTCATTCTGCTTTGTCTGCTCCATCCACAGAGGCCAGAAACGTCAAAGTCTCAGGCTTCCTTGTGACTTGGCTTGGGGTAGCTGGTAAACACAGTTCTGTCCAATGATGTGTGGGCAGAATTCCCTAGGGAAACTTCCCTCTCCTGCCTCCCCCAGTAATTAAGTCTCTTTGCCTTTTGCTCTTTGTTCAGGAAAAGAAGATTGGCTCTCTAGGCATTCAGTGCTTACTCTTGACAATGAGAAGGGACATTGCAGGAAGTCCAGTTCCTTGCTGTCATTCTTGACCACTTATACTGGCCCTTCCCTGCTGGCTCAGAGGTTAAAGCGTCTGCCTCCAATGCAGGAGACCTGGGTTCGATCCCTGGGTCAGGAAGATCCCCTGGAGAAGGAAATGGCAACCCACTCCAGTATTCTTGCCTGGAGAAACCCATGGACGGAGGAGCCTGGTAGGCTACAGTCCACGGGGTCGCAAAGAGTCAGACACGACTGAGCGACTTCACCTCACCTCACCTCACTGGCCCTAGGTTACCTGATGTTAGAATCCTTGTCACACAAGAAAATTAATAATATCTTCTTGTATTCAGTAAGCCATTGATTGATGTTCTGTTTCCCTGCCCATTCCCCACCCACCTACAGCCAAATCAGTGCATCAAGATTTCTCAAAGTGTAGCTCCTGGTATATAAGTTGTTTCTGAGGTAGGTAACTGAGAAATGTGATTGTGTATGTATGTAGTTAATGTTGCTCTTAGAATGCAATTCCATTAAAATGGTAGTATAAACTAGATAACTGATGACTAATAGTAGTTACCGTAAACCGTGTAGTAGTTGGGTGGGTTCTAGTGCTGGATGCAGCACTCATCGGTTATGTGACCTTGAACTAGACAGTTAAACTCTCGAAGTCTCAGTTTCTCATGTATGATTGGAAATATTCAATAATAGTAGCCCCACATCATAGGGATTTGGCGGGGGGGGGGGGGGGGGTGCATTTAGCACTGGCTCAGGCACATAGTATCCACACAGCTGGTGGTATTATAATTGCTGATGATAATAATAATAGATTTATTCAAGACATACAGATTGAGGGAAAAGTTATGAAATATATAACAACCAAGGTAAAAGTGTTCTAATTTTCTCTCTGGAGTCACCTGTTATGGTCCTCTTTAAAATTCGATCTAACATTAGTATCCTTCCAGAATTAAATCAATCTTTCTTAAATGTCAATGCTCTCTCATCCTAGAGAAGCTTCTTTGGGCCTCTGGGGAATGGGGAAAATGTCTATGTTTGCCCCTTGTCTTTATTTTCTTTGTCAAAGGTCTTGGCTACTTTGCCTAATTACTGTAGCCAGCCACTTCCTGACACATTTATGACCTCAAAGTTTAATACTTGATTTGGTTTCTTTTGACACTTAGTCCCCTGTGTTGTGTTGATTTGTAAAACTGAGATTCTAAATCCTAAACCAGAAAGAAGAGCCAGGAGTTTTTTATACACTTTGGAGTAGTAAACACAGCATGATATTCTTTAAATTTTAAGATTTTATCAGAAAGAAAGCTCTTTCCATTTTCTCTTGAAAGTTATAAAATAAACAACAACCAAAAAAAGAGTAAAAAGTATAAATTCCATTTTCAATAAAGCTAGGAGATTCTGTATCTGTGAACCACAGTATGTGACATAGAACCGGCCAAACTCAAGATTTCAGGAAGAGCTGAGACAAAATGACTGTGACCAGGCTATCAAGTTCAATGAAGCAAACAGAAAATAGAGCTCCAAACTGGCACTACAGAGTAAGCATATCCTGAAGGATGAAACCAACAACCCTTTGAAAAATGGCAATTGTGTTACAAAGCTGGAAACAAAAGCATCCTTAGGCTCTACCTAGGTAGTAGCATATGAAGCCAAAAAGGAAATGCACAAGTATGCTATGTAGATTGGTAAGGCATTGCTGTAGCCTGTTAGCTGAGAAGAAGCACAGCTAAAATAGCTCATAAATACATAAACCTTTGTAATGAGATTCATAGGTGAATCAGGGCAAATTTTTACCAATACACAGTAGTGTCCTGCCTCCTCCCCCATATGAACTTTTTACAAGTATCTGGATTAAGAAGAATTCTCCACATTGAAAGAACAGTGACAATAAAGAAAGGAACCAGCCCAGAACACCATAACATACTATTTGCTACCACAAAACTATTGCAATAGAAAGAGAGAAAAAGAACTGGAAAAACAAATGGTAAGTGGAGGACACTGGTGACTAGCGATTCTAACAGACACTGAAAAAAGTAATGTTTGACCATGAACACAAATTAAAGAAGTCACAGCCGAGTTCAAAACAGACGAAGAGGTCATGGATGGCGTGGTAAAATGAGAGGAGAAAAGGAATAATTGATGTAGCTGACCAAAGAGGTGAAGTAGGAAAATCAGCACGGATATGAAGGTGATTTTGAAGCAACACCGAGGAAAATACACACTGCTAAAAACAGAAAAGGAAATCTTAAGGGCAGGATTATCAAAGCAAATAAACTAAAAAGGAACCAAGAATTTGAAAGGCGTAGAGATGAAACAGTAGTTTTTTTTTTTCATGGAATGGTTTATTTAAAGTTTACTTCAAAAATGTTATTCCATTTTCTGACATAGAGTCTAAATTATGAGATATTTCTGAGGACCAGTTGAATAACTGAAAATACAAAAGTATAGACAAACTTAGATTTTTCTGCAGTAGTTCGAATTTCAAATTTTCATACATTCTATTAACAAATATTCTTGAATTTTATATTTCTTTTATGTAATGTTATTATCTTAAATAAAGAGAATTTTTTAATTGTACACAAAATATATTTTTAGTTATTTGTAAGTATTTTTAATGCAAATCAAAACCCCACAGATACCTGATAAAATATCACTGAAGAGAAGTAAAAAAAATGAAACACAAAGAAGCAGTCAAAGATATAAATCCACACAACTTTGAAAAAAGATGATAAGAATTTATAGATTGAAAGGAATTTGCTTAAAAGCCATCAACACTAATCTGTATCTTACGGGTGTTAATAAACTTTAGAGATAAGTGATCATTTGTCCAAGAATACCAAGTAACCTATATAAAACCAGAAGTGTTGTAAAAGTCAGGCTAATGAAAAAGAATGAAATCATGCCATTTGCAGCAACATGGATGAACCTAGAGATTGTCACACTGAATGAAGTCAAACAGAGAAGGTGAGATATCATATGACGTCCCTTACACGTGGAATCTAAAAAGAAACCACACAAATGAACCTACTTAGAAAACAGAAAGAGACTCACAGAATTTGATAACGAACTTATGGTTGTGCGATACGGGGGGTGGAAGGAGAGGGGAAGTGATAGGGAATTTGGGATGGACATGTGCACACTGGGGAATGGGGAAAATGTCTATGTTTGCCCCTTCTCTTTATTTTCACTGTCAAAGGTCCTAGCTACTTTGCCTAATTATTGTAGCCATCTGCTTTTATTTTAAATGGATAACCAACGAGGACCTATTGTGTAGCACATGGAACTCTGCTTAATGTTATGTAACAGCCTGGATGGGAGAGGAGTGGGGGCGGGGGCAGGAAATGAGTCCAGGTATACGTATGGCTATGTTCCCTTACTATTCACTTGGAACTATCATAATATTGTTGATTGGCTATACCCCAATAGAAAATTAAATGTTTGGATTTAAAAAAAGAACAACAACAACAAAAAGTTAGACTAAACTAAGGCTCCCTTACAGAAGCATTCAGAATTAGTGGAGATAATGCCTACGAATACCTCAGTGAAAGAAAAAAAAGTGGGTGGCCTAAAGATTTTACACAAGCCACTGTCAATCAAAATAAAGACAGCAGATAAAACTTGTCCAACATTTAAGAACCCAGAGAGGTTGGTTCCCATGAGTCATTCTTTTAAAAAACTATTAAAGGAGAGACTGTAGCTGACTACGAGATGAACGGAGAAAATCTGGCAAAAGAACTTTCAAGTAAACCCTGAATACATTTAGCTTTTGGATTAAGTCTAAAATAAATATGGAAATTTTGGTTGCAGAAAAGCAAGTATAAGTCCTGACTATATGTAGATATTATGATTAATATAATAATAATATTAATAGAGAAGTGAGAAGGTGGCATGTGTTGATTTTTTTCATCATTTACAGATGAAAATCAAAGGCTCTCATTTAAGCATGATAAATCAAGAAACTGCTCTATAAGGATATTAAATATACAAAGGTTAGAAGTATAACATTACATATATATGTGTGTGTGTGTGTGTTTGCTGTGTGTGCTGTGCTCAGTCATGTCCAACTCTTTGTGACCCCATGGACTATAGCCTACCAGGCTCTTCTGTCTATGGAATTTTCCAGGCAAGAATTTGGAGCGGGTTGATATTTCCTCCTCCGGGGAATCTTCCTGACCAAGGGATCAAACTCATCAAACTCATGTCTCTTGTGTCTCCTGCTTTGGCAGGTGGATTCTTTACCACTGAGCCACCTGGGAAGCCCATATGTATGCTTAGTTATATATATATATACACATACACACACACTTATATATGGTATCCTCCCTGATGGCTCAGATAGTAAAGAACCTGCCTCTAGTGCAAATCACCTGGGTTCAATCTCTGGGTCCATAAGATCGCCTGGAGAAGGGAATGGCTTCTTACCTGGAGAATTCCAAGAACAGGGGAGCCTGACAGGCTACGACAGTCCATGGGGTCACAAAGAATCAGACACAACTGAGCAACTAACACTCATTTTCACATACATACATATGTGAACATATATATAGTTATACATACATTATATACGTTTACCTATATCTATAGCTGCATATATTTTACATGAAATTTATTTGATGGAAGGAAGAGAAAATGGAGAACAATTTTTTTAAACTGAGGTTTAGTTGATATACAATTTTATATGTTACAAGTATACAACAGTTTTTATTGTTCAGAGTGGGAAGTTAAACATCAGTGTTTTAAGAAATAGAGAATTTATGTAATTATAAAGTTTAGTTATAAAGGTGATGACTGGAAAAATTAATCCTAACACAAACCTGCCCAGATAGTACAGGGAACATTCACAAAAGCAAAACAAATATAGACTTAAGAGTATAAGATTTTAACAAATAAAGCAATAGAAACATTAAAATGACATAAAATGTTGTGAATTAAGAATAAACACATCTGTCATACCAATAAATGTGTAGGCTAAACTCACAATTGAGTAATTAAATAAAACTTAACCATATGTTATATACCAGACACATACCTAAAGCACAGTGGCTCAGAAACACGAAAGCAGAAGGATGAACAAAGGAATGTCATCAAGTGCCAACAAGAAGGAAAGGAAAGGCCACGAACTCAGTGTAAAACAAGGTTTATTTTAGATCAAAAAGCATTGGTATTGTTGTTCAGGCTCTAAGTCGTGTCCAACTCTTTGCAGCAAGCCAGGCTTCCCTGTCCTTCACTATCTCCCAGAGTTTGCTCAAACTCATGTCCATTGAGTCAGTGATGCCATCCAACCATCTCATCATCTGTTGTCCCCCACTCCTCTTGCCGTCAATCTTTCCCCAACATCAGGGTCTTTTCTAATGAGTCGGCTCTTCTCATCAGGTGGCCAAAGCTTCATCATCAGTCCTTCCAATGAATATTCAAGACTGATTTCCTTTAGAACTGACTGGTTTGATCTCCTTGCTGTCCAAGGGACTCTAAACAGTCTTCTCCAGCACCACTGTTCAAAAGCATCAATTCTTCGGTGCTCAGCCTTCTTTATGGTTCAGTCTCACATCCATACATGACTACTGGAAAAACCATAGTTTTGAGTGTATGGATCTTTGTCAGCAAAGTGATGTCTCTGCTTTTTAATACTCTGTCTAGGTTTGTCATAGCATTAAGCAAAAAGCATTAGACAAGAAAGATAAAGATACTTTGTATAATAAGGTATATGTTCCAACAAGGAAGGGCCAGCAGTCATAAGTATTTCTGCACCAACTAAAGTAGCATGAAAAGTTATTAATCAAAGCTATAGAAAGTAAAAGGAAAACTAGTTTAGTTATAGAAAGTTTAACAAATAAAATGGACCAACAATATTAATGATATAAATGGCCTCAATAACAAAACAAAGCTGTGTGTGTGTGTGTGTGTGTGTGTGTGTGTGTGTGTGTGTGTGTGTGTGGTTCAGCTGGTAAAGAATCTGCCTGCAGTGTGGGAGACCTGGGTTCAGTTCCTGGGTTGGGAAGATCACCTGCAGAAAAGAACCGGTACCCACTCCAGTATTCTGTCCTGGAGAATTCACTCACTCACTCATGTGTGTGTGTATATATATGTGTGTGTGTATGTGTGTGTGTGTGTGTGTTAAATAATTTCTAAAAACAGAATACTTCATCCTGGTTTGCATGTCCATAGAGCATTACCCCAAACTGACTGTACTTTAGACCACACTGAAGTAGAATTACTTTTTAATGTGCCCCTTCTCTATCTGTTAAATTTCATATCCTATATATGTATCACCTATTCAAAACTTTCATTTCAGTTTAGTTCAGTCACTCAGTCATGTCTGACTCTTTGTGACCCCATGAATTGCAGCACGCCAGGCCTCCCTGTCCATCACCAGCTCCCGGAGTTTACTCAGACTCACATCCATCGAGTCAGTGATGCCATCCAGCCATCTCATCCTTGGTCGTCCCCTTCTCCTCCTGCCCCCAAGCCCTCCCAGCATCAGAGTCTTTTCCAATGAGTCAACTCTTCTCATGAGGTAGCCAAAGTACTGGAGTTTCAGCTTTAGCATCATTCCTTCCAAAGAAATCCCAAGGCTGATCTCCTTCAGAATGGACTGGTTGGATCTGCTTGCAGTCCAAGGGACTCTCAAGAGTCTTCTCCAACACCACAGTTCAAAAGCATCAGTTCTTCGGTGCTCAGCCTTCTTCACAGTCCAACTCTCACATCCATACATGACTACTGGAAAAACCATAGCCTTGACTAGATGGACCTTAGTTGGCAAAGTAATGTCTCTGCTTTTGAATATGCTATCTAGTTTGGTCATAACTTTCCTTCCAAGGAGTAAGAGTCTTTTAATTTCATGGCTGCAGTCACCATCTGCAGTGATTTTGGAGCCCCCCAAAATAAAGTCTGACACTGTTTCCACTGTTTCCCCATCTATTTCCCATGAAGTGATGGGACCAGATGCCATGATCTTCGTTTTCTGAATGTTGAGCTTTAAGCCAACTTTTTCACTCTCCTCTTTCCCTTTCATCAAGAGGCTTTTTAGTTCCTCTTCACTTTCTGCCATAAGGGTGGTGTCATCTGCATATCTGAGGTTATTGATGTTTCTCCTAGCAATCTTGATTCCATTTGATTCAAAACTTTAATCAATTTAAATCCCAATTCAAATCCTATGGTCTCCTATTTTCAGCTTTGTGATCTTATGCAAACCATACCCCATTTTTCCTCTCTGTGGAGCAGGAATGATCATAATCCCCCCTCCCCAGCTTGTGATCAGAGTTACATGAGATTATCATGAGAATGTAGCCAGCACAGAACCTGCCAGTTACATGTAATTGCTTAGTAAATACCCTCCACCTTTTTTCCCTGAGAATTCAAGTAATTTGCTGTAATCTATTATAGTTGATAAACTGCATAATTGGGCTTTACTGTAGTTTTACTCTTTTCTGTAATACACAAATAACTTAAACATCTGCTTTCCTTAGGCACAATTAAGTAAGAGGGAAAGCAGTGTATATCATCAGTCAGGCATTCTTTCCTTGTTCTAAAAGTAACACTTTTTACTTAAGAGCCAAGTCTAGGTGTTAACCAGTCCTTGAAACAAGTAGAATAAGGTTAAAAGACTAAAGCTGCCAAAGGATAATTAAGTGCTGGTCTTGGATTTCAGAACCCTGAGTTCAAATCCTGCCTCCCTCACTCCTGACTGCCCCGTAGTGGCTGTTTATCACTGGAGTTGTTTCATTACTTCTCTGCCTTTCCACAACATCACGTTAAAATGAGAACAACCACCCCACAGAGGTGCTGTCAGGATTAAAGTCAGTCTGTCTAGAAAATCACCTGATACATACCAGGCACTTAACATATAATTTTTGTAAGAGCATTAAACAGCAACTATGTACAAGGATGAAGAAATAATTCCTACCTTCAGAATCCTTACGCATGAATATGGGGGAGGAAACCATGACTCAGATGTTTACAGGACCAAGCCACTTAGTGATAGAAAATGAAATGAGAGGGTAAGCACAACTAACAGAGTCATCACCAGTGAACCAGTGGCCACTTGGACTAACTATAGCCAGAATACCAAGGAAGAGGAAAACCAGCTTCTGAGGCCAATATATCAAACTTGCAAGCAGAGGAGAGACTCCTTCCTACATGGTGAAGTATACACTCCTTAATGGTATCACATACACTTGTGTTCTCCACAGCACCAGACACAGCAGCTGTGCAATAAGCATTAGTATAGGACCGACATTGTACGTACAAATCTTTCGCCAGCATCAGGAGCCTTGCCAGCATCTGCCATCAGGCTCCAGATCCCAGATGATGGTTTTAAACATTCCAGTCCACTTCCCCCAGTTACCAGTCTTTGTTCAGGACTGGTATTAATGTACTATCAGTCCTTGCTGCTGCTGCTGCTAAGTCACTTCAGTCGTGTCCGACTCTGTGTGACCCCATAGACGGCAGCCCACCAGGCTCCCTCGTCCCTGGGATTCTCCAGGCAAGAACACTGGAGTGGGTTGCCATTTCCTTCTCCAATGCGTGAAAGTGAAAAGTGAAAGGGAAGTCGCTCAGTCGTGTCCGACTCTTCGCGACCCCATGGACGGCAGCCCACCTGGCTCCTCTGTCCATGGGATTTTCCAGCCGAGAGTCCTGGAGTGGGTGCCATCGCCTTCTTGACAGTGCTTTAAATGCCCACCATGTGCATGTAACACACAGCCAGTGGGTGTTAGGGTGACCCCATAGAAAGAACCGCGCTCTGTCTCGACATGCCTGTAATTTCAGCATACTTTGCTGCGTTCTTCTCTGTAAGGGGTCGGCATAGATAAGGAATGTTTGAGAGCCTGTGTGAGTTCCTCGGGCCACGCACTCTCAACATCATGAAACGGGGCATCCAAGGAGGATGAATACCCTCTTAGCATATTTTTCCCAGCTCTTGCCAGGGAGGTTGTTGACAGGTTGAAAAATCAAGGCTTCTGCCATATTTTTCTGAGGTTGATTCATCTGCAAGGGCATCAACTTTTCATATGCCTCAGCTAAATGGGATTTTTAAAACCCATGTTCGTGACAGGATATTTAATTTCAGATTCACAGGGCCCACATCTAAACTTAATGTTGCAAGCTTGTCAGAACAAATTCCAAACCCTCTCTTAGCAGCTGTCTATGGGACCTAGAGACCCCTGACCAGATGAGGGTGTCAGGGGTTCCATCTCAGCTTTCAACTGAATACCTGCAAAGTGAGATGACCTGTCAAAGTTTTTAATGTGGCCTGTCTACCCAGATAGCATTCATGAGTCCATCAGTTTTCATGCTTTCCAGGGCCCCAGGTCTGTCATGGAGTGGGGCTTCCCCTGCCCTTGATTAATCAATTTCTCATAGATGATGCAGACCGGCTGCTGGCCCAGGCCACCAAGGGCTTTCAGCTGAGACCATCTGGAGGGTGAATCTGGAGAAGGCAGCCAACAGGCCAAGGACTTTGCTAGACACAGAGAAGAGACTGCTCAGTTCAGTTCAGTTCAGTCGCTCAGTCGTGTCCGACTCTTTCTGACCCCATGAATTGCAGCACGCCAGGCCTCCCTGTCCATCACCAACTCCTGGAGTTTACTCAGATTCACATCCATCGAGTCAGTGATGCCATCCAGCCATCTCATCCTGGGTCGTCCCCTTCTCCTCCTGCCCCCAATCCCTCCCAGCATCAGAGTCTTTTCCAATGAGTCAACTCTTTGCATGAGGTGGCCAAAGTACTGGAGTTTCAGCTTCAGCATCATTCTTTCCAAAGAAATCCCAGGGCTGATCTCCTTCAGAATAGACTGGTTGGATCTCCTTGCAGTCCAAGGGAGTCTCAAGAGTCTTCTCCAATACCACAGTTCAAAAGCATCAATTCTTCGGCGCTCAGCCTTCTTCACAGTCCAACTCTCACATCCATACGTGACCACTGGAAAAACCATAGCCTTGAGACTGCTCAGCCAAAGGCAAAGATCAAGAAGACTCAAGGAGAAGTTAAGGGTCCACCCATTACGTGCACCTGCATTGGCTGACTAGGAAACCAACACAGGTTGTTCAAGATTAAGCTGTTTGCCTGTGGACTTTGAAGACCTTCTTTGCTGAGGGTAGCAGTTTGTCAGAGAAGTGACCAGGCATTCATATTTCACTTACAGTCAAGGAATATGCACAAGGCCAACGGACTGTATATTCCCGAGGGGTCTCAATGTCCTCTGCTTGGTGAGATGGGTCTGCCTCGCTAAATTGTGACTGGAGAGGGTTGGACAGGATGAAGTGATCCCTGGCAGACAGCCCACAGAGCTGTCTTTTCCCTTGGTGTCCACAGGGGTTGCCTGACCTGGGGCTCCAAGTCTCCTTTCAGACCAAGGCTCCAAGGTCAAGGGCGTTCCGCCCTTTTTTCATCCTTGCTGTCTCCTCTCTTCTCACTCTTTCCCCACCCCTTTCTTTCATCGCCTCCAGCACTCCCTTTGAAGCAAATCACAACCGGTACCTCCCACCCGCCTTGAGGACCTCTCTGTAAGGCTGCTCACCTCCCCTCCAGCCCTAGCAAAGGAGAGTAAAGGGAAGTGTGTCCAATTTATCATTGTAACAAATGCCCAATTTTGTTTTTTTTCCATGGGTTGTCCAGCTGAATGCTTCCTTCAAGTTTGAGTTTGCCATATTTTCTTCCTTAGAGATAAGAAAGCCATTTACGAATGTGAAATTATTCTGATTATCTAACCTCTGTTGCATTCCTTGGCAATGCAAAGAGTTAAATGATGCATGAAATCACCTGTCAGCCCCCCCACTGGATGGGGCTGTGTTTACGTATGCAGAGGTGGCCTGTGAATTATTTGAACGAAGGGGCTCTTGGCTCTTGGCTCTGAACTAGACATGGTTCAGCCCGAGTTACCTTGGAGGTGCTGTTTGGAGCCCCAGCTTCCACTTGGCTCAGGAAACTGTCTGACAGACACTGCAGGCTGCTGCCAGCACTGGGTCTCCTTGAGAACAACTTGAACTAAGCTCCTATAGGCTCCAGATGGCTCGCAAACTACAGCGGAGTGTGCAAAGTCCCCCAAATCTTCACCAAAAAAGAAAGTTGGCGATGTTTCAGTTCATGCAGGAGATTCACCCTCATACGGAGGACCCAGGGATTATTGCTGGGGCTTCAGAGACTCTGTTTACTAACACCCCTGATCCCCATCTGGATCTGGAAACAATGAGAGAGAGAAAGAGAGGAGTGGAGGCAAGTAAAAGTCCAAGTATCACCTGTAATTAATGTATGGCTCTACTGATGTGAAATGTGCAGAAAAGGGATATTTATATCTGTGTGCTGGGCTTCGTCATTCAGTCGTGTCCGACTCTTTGCAACCCCACGGACTGTAGCCCGCCAGGCTCCTCTGTCCATGGAATTCTCCAGGCAAGAATGCTGGAACGGGTTGCCATGCCCTCCTCCAGGGGATCTTCCAAACCCAGGGATCAAACCCAGGTCTCCTACATTGCAGGCAGATTCTTTATCATCTCAGCCATCAGGGAAGCCCTTATGTATCCATAGAGAAGGTTAGTTAGTGGTTGCTTAGGGCTGGCAGACGTGGTCAGGTGGGGGAATGATAGGCAAGAACTAGAGGGACTGCTAATGGGTATGGTATTTCTGATTGGGATGATAAAAATACCAAAATTGATTGTGGCAAGGTGGCTCAGATGCTGGGGTGGTCCTGGTTCCTTTTGCCCCCAAGCAGGGAGCAAAAATGAGCCATATTTTCTGTAAGCAGCTGGTCCCCCAGCTCCAGGGACCGTTTCTGTAGCCCATAAGCTGACCCTCCATATCAGCAGATTTCTATCCTAGGTTAGTTGAAACCACAGATACAGAGAATTGACTGCACTACACCGTTTTAAGTCCAAGAAAGGGACTTGAGAATCCTCAGATTTTTTTTATCCATGGGGGTCCCAGAGCCAATCCCATTGGATACCAAGACATTATTGTACTCATTTTTCAGGTAAGCTTTCTCCACTCTTCTGTTGGGAAGAGGGAGGGTAGAGGCTGTGGCAAGAGACACATCTGGAGGGGAGCCTTCCCCTGGGGATACAGCATTCCTTGTATGTCCTAAAGGGATGTGTCAAGCTGAAGATTTGGAGCAAGAAGATTATGAGATCTGGAGAGGATTTTGGAAGCCATGGAATGCTTTTATTTGCAGAAGGAAACTGAGAGATAGACTCACCCATGATTATTAGCTAAGAGCAAGGCTGAGTTCTGTGTGACCCCCTCCCAATGGTGTGCAAAACACCTGCTGGATGGCACAGCAGAGGGCTCTTCACCCCAGAATGAGGAAGATGGGGAGAAGAGGGCACCGTGGAGGCCCTGTACTGCCTCTAGGGCCATGGGGGCTCCACACATTGTGGGTCTCAGGCCACAGATGTGTAGGGATGTGTACCTATCCCTACACATCTACCCCACCTCCCCAGAATGGAATATGCGTAGGGGATGCACAGTATAATCTCCCTGCTATTTGTAGAAAATTGAAATATAGGGAAAAAAAGTTTAATATCATGAACTTGAGTCAAATAAAGGCCTTTGCCGATGCTTTATCCTTGAGCTTTTTCAACTCTGAACACACAGTTGGGAATGTAATCAGCTCCTGCCTGAGCCATAGGGCAGCTTCGAGGGAGGTAGAAGAGGGAAGGGGGCCTAATTGGTATGTCACTGGGAAGATGCTATTGCCTCCCAGTCAGACAGGGATGGTTGTCACGCCTGCTTCTGCAAATGCTCAAACCTCCAGGCAGCTCCGCAGCTCCTCTCTGTCTTCTGGACACAGTCCCCGCTGCTGTGTTTACCTCATCAATAGTTCCCACTGTCAAAAATCACATTTCTCCCGGCCGCTCACTGTGTTATTTGATTTGCGCCTTGTGGTTTGCTGGTGTCTGGGGCTCAAACCCTGAGCTGCTTTGGCTTGGCCTCCATGGAGCAGCCACGCCGTGTGCTGGAGACACAGGAAAGGGCTTTGTGACCGTGGGGAGGTGACACCTTTGCCATCACACTCCCCCAGAGCTCTCGTGCCCTCCCTGCCAGAGGAGCCACTGGACTCCAACACCTACTGGCTGAGTTTTATTTCCAGCCCTGCGAGGTCACAAGATTTCACACACACACACACACACACACACCAGATTTCTGACCTACGTGTGGACAAAGGCTTTTTATCTGCCAGAATTCATATCAGATGGAAGTTTTCTCTCTCTGCTGCACACACATTATCACAACTGCAGGTGGTATAATTTTCTCTCCATCTCAGCCATTCCCCTCCCCTGAACCTTCTGCACCCTCCACCCCACCCCCAGGCTCTTAAATGTCAGAGGAGAATGTCTGAGGACAGCATGTAATTGGTGTCCAAAAAGAGGTCTCTGGGGAACAAAAAGGACCTGTTTAGGGCACTCATCCATATTTTTTAAATATCTTTTTTAAATTGACATACAGTTGACCTACAGTGTTGTGTTAGTTTCAAGTATAGAGCAAACTGATTCAAATTCTTTTTTCAGATTCTGTTTCATTACAGGTTATTCTAAGATCCTGGATACAGTTCCCTGTGCTATAGAGTAGGTCCTTGTAGTTTATATGTAGTAGTGTGTACATGTTAGTGCAAAACTCCGAATTTATCCCCCGCCTCCTTTCCCCTTTGGTATCTATAAGTTTGTGTCCTATGTCTGTGAGTCAGTTTCTGTTTTGTAAATAAGTGTTCATTTGTATCCTTTTTTTTAGATTCCACATATAAGTGATATCATGTTACTTGTCTTTCTGTGTCTGACTTACTTAAGTATGACACTCTCTAGGTCCCTCCATACTGCTGCAAATGGCATTATTTCATTCTTTTTTATGGCTGCTCACCCATACTTTCAATGGTGCTGTCCTTCCCCAGAAGGCCCAGTGCAGGGTAGGCCTCCAGCCATGCCAGAGCTCACCCACCCTGAGGCTCAGGCTGGACCTCTCTGCTCTCCAGGGCAGTGGGGCGCAGGAGCTGGGCCATCAACACTCTCTCCCAGCTTTTGAAAGAGCGTCCGCGTCTCATCTGAATCCTGCACCAACCCAGGGAAGCAGGTGGGCGCAGAGGTGAAGGCCACGTGTCGGGCAAGCCAGGGAGTGCTTCTCCTTCTCCCTCCCCTCCCCTGGGAACCATCTTTCATCTTGAAGACAGGAGGAAGGACTCCTGGTCTGGAAAGATCCAGAAATCCAAACAGACCCACGGAGACATTTGGATATCAGGGAAATGAGGGAGGTCTGTCTTAAACATTTTCTGCAAAAATGAGTTCCATGATGGAGCGCATCCAATCATTTACGAAAGTGAAAGTCGCTCAGTCATGGCCGACTCTTTGCGACCCCACAGACTAGAGCCCGCTAGACTCCTCTGTCCATGGGGATTCTCCAGGCAAGAATGCTGGAACGGGTTGCCATGCCCTCCTCCTGGGGATCTTCCCAACCCAGGGATCGGACCCAGGTCTCCCGCATTGCAGGCAGATTCTTTACCAGCTGAGCTAGCAGGGAAGCCGAGTCATTTATAAGGAGATTGATACCCTCAGAAGGGGCGTGATTTCCTTGTGACAAAGCAAAGGTAAGAACCACATGCAGCTACTCTGAAAGGCTTTTTGAGATGAAAACGTCACTCCTCCCCCTGCCTCCCTCCTGGACACTTTTCCCCCCAGGGGGCCTGGCAATCTCAGGCTTCCCCTGGCTCTGGAGGGGCCCTTCCATGCCACCCTCACCCATCCCCTCTCACACAGCCCACTTTAGAATTCAAGCCTCAGATTCTACCCCTCCTCCTACCCCTCATCCCCCACCGTCCCTAGCCCTTTAGGGGGACCCTGCTCTCTGGCTGTTTCTGGTGATAACTCACTCATCTGATGGACTAACTCATCCCAGGGAGGATGCAAGTAATAGGTTAACAGGTTTCCCTTTCAGGCTGACTTAGTTGCATTTTAAGGAATGGAAGTGACTCCTAGGGACCAGGGCCTTGGCTCAAGAACTGATTCTAGAGCTTGGCAGTGATAGATCAAAATCTCTATATAGGAAGGGCCAGGGGCTGCAGGCCTTGTTTGGAAGCTGTGTTTACAGAGCAAACACACTGTTCTTTGAAAATAAAGTTGATGTACAATATTATATGTTACAGGTTACAATACAGTAATTCATAATTTTTAAAGTTTATACTTCATTTACAGTTACTGTAAACTATTGGCTTTATTCCCTATGTTGTGTATCCTTATAGCTTATTTTATGCCTAATGGTTCGTACCTCTTATGCCCTTACCCTATCTTGCCCCTCTTTCCTCCCCTCTCCCCATTAGTGACCATTAGTTTGCTCTCTAGATCTGTGAATCTGTTTCTTTTTTGTTACATTCACTAGTTTGTTGTTTGTTTAGATTCCACATATGTGATATCAAATAGTATTTGTCTTTCTCTAACTTATTTCACTTAGCATATTACCCTCCCAGTCCATCTGTATTGCTGCAAATGGCAAAATTTCTTTTTATGGCTGAATAGTATTCGATTATGTATATAGACCTTATTTTCTTCATTAGTTTATCTGTTGATCGACACTTGGTTGCTTCCATACCTTGGCAATTGGAAATAATGTTACTGCGAACATTGGAGTGCATGTATCTCTTTGAATTAGTACTTTTGTATTTTTCGAATATGTTCCCAAGAGTGGAATTGCTGGGTCATGTGGTATTTCTATTTTATTTTTTTGAGAAAAGCTCCATATTACTTTCTACAGTGGCTGCACCGATTTATATTCAGTGTAGGGGGCTTCCCTGGTGGCTCAGACAGTAAAGAATCTGCCAACAATGTGGAAGACCCAGGTTCGATTCCTGAGTTGGAAAGATCCCTGGAGAAGGGAATGGCTACCCACTCCAGTATTCTTGCCTGGAGAATTCCACGGAGAGAGGAGCCTTGGCAGGCTACGGTCCATAGGATTACAAAGAGCCAGCCACGTCTGAAGTGACTTAGCCTGCATGCACTCACAGATAGTTTTAGAACAAATAAAAACCAGCTCTGGTAATACTCCTCACTCCTTATTCTAGGAAGTATTGTTTTCCTGCACCTCTGGTTCTGAATCTAGCCTCAGAACCTGTATTTACTCTCAGCTCTCACATGAGACAAGGTCTTGGCTTTTTAAAAAGGCAGAGTTTTGAAGTAGTATGCTGTGTGGCTTCCTGGGAATTAGACAATATGCAAGATGTTAAATAAGTCAGTCTGGCACATGGCACTTTGTCTAATCTGGAAATAATTAGTCATCGTCTCTTGAAGAGAGAGAGAGAAAGAAAGAGACAGTGTGTGTGTGTGTCTCTGTGTGTGTGTGTAGGGAGAGAGCAGTGGAGAGAAGGGACCCTGAGAGGAGATTGTTTTCATTGCATGCTGAATGGAAGGAGTTGGAAAATTAATTCCTCTGACCTATAAAGTCATTGAGGAGTGTTAAGTTTGCTAAGGCTGCCATAAGAAGGTGTTACAGATGGAGTGGCCTAAACAACATAAACTTACTGTCTCAAAGCTCCATGTCTGGAAGTTTGGGATCCAGATGTCCACAGAGCGGGTTCCTTCCAAGGGCTGTGAGGGAAGGATGTGTTCCAGGCCCTCTGCTGAGCTTGCAGATGACTGTCATCTCCCTGAGTCTCCACATGGACTTCCTGTTACCTGTCTCTGTGTCCGGTATCCCTTTTTTGTATCGACAGGGTTGTTCAGATTAGGACCCACCCTAATGACCTCATTCTAACATGATGGCCTCTGTAAAGATCCTGTCTCCACATCAGCCCACATTCTGAGTTACTGGCTGGTAAGGACGTGAAGGTAGGACTTGGGGGAGAACAGAATTCAGCCCACAACAAGCGGATTCACAACAGACTGTAATAAGAATATCGCAGCAGGAAGCTCCTGTGAAGCCCGTAGAGCTGCCTGTGGAAGTCCCGCTGGAGACGTGGCCTTTCTAATGTGATCCTGCTCTGGAACTGGTCCAGTTCCCACCAACCATGTACCTATTCCACACTCCTGCCAATCATCTGAAGCCCTATAACAGCCTTTCTTCCTAGATGGCGGTGGGGGTTATGGGGAGAAACCCTCTCCCTTCCAAACTGCTGTGATCACGGATTCAAATCCAGCAGTTTCTCCCATTTGTGTCCCTCCTCTGCACCTCTGGTTCCCTGCAAATCCTCCCACCACAAGCAGAGGAGGGAAAGGGTCGTCTTCATTTAGATGGGAGGGGCCGGGTGCCCTGCTTAAACTTCTCCTCTCAATTTCCTCCTAAAGGCTGGGTGCATAGACTGCAGCATCTCTGTTGAAACTTGAAAAGCTAGGGTGTGTGGGCAGCTGAATGACTGTCAAGTTGCAGGATGACTCTCCAACCACCCTGTCTCCCCTGGAGGTGGGGGCTGAGCACCCAGGTTGCTCCTGGGTCCTGCCTGATAGGCCTGCAGGCTCCGTCTGACCCTCACTTGCTCTCCTGTTGTAGAAGAGCTGCAGGGAGATTGCAAAAATAGTGACTACAAAAGTCACTTAAACCTGTGTAGTTAACAGAAGTCATTGGCAAATGATCCCACTGCCCTCCCAAGGGACGTGCAGGGTTTATTTTCAGGTATGGGTGGTGGCTCAGACGGTAAACAATCTGCCTGCAATGGGAGAGACCTGGGTTCGATCCCTGGGTCGGGAAGATTCTCTGCAGAAGGGAATGGCTACCCACTCCAGCACTTTTGCCTGGAGAATACCATGGACAGAGGAGCCTGGTAGGCCACAGATTATGGGCTCGCAAAGTCAGACACGACTGAGCAACTAACACTTTCACTTCCCTTCATGGGTATTTATCCCACAGATTTTCAGTGTGTGGTCAGCAGAGTATCACAAGCTTCCCAGAGTTTCTCCAGTCCTTCTTAGATTAAAAATGGAATTACACCAGGTGGATACATACTGTATTATATCTCATTTTCTTGGAAATGAAAAACAAATTTATCTTTCAGGTCATGATTTCAGGAGCAGGAGGCACAAGACATAGAAAAACACCTATTCCTGGGCCTGCAAAGCTTGTCCTTTCTCCAGACCTCCCTTCAGTTTCAGTTCAGTTCAGTCGCTCAGTCGTGTCCGACTCTTTGCGACCCCATGAATCGCAGCACGCCAGGCCTCCCTATCCATCACCAACTCCCGGAGTTCACTCAGACTCAACTTCCATCGAGTCAGTGTTGCCATCCAGCCATCTCATCCTCTGTCGTCCCCTTCTCCTCCTGCCCCCAATCCCTCCCAGCATCAGAGTCTTTTCCAATGAGTCAACTCTTCACATGAGGTGGCCAAAGTACTGGAGTTTCAGCTTTAGCATCATTCCTTCCAAAGAACACCCAAGGCTGATCTCCTTTAGAATGGACTGGTTGGATCTCCTTGCAGTCCAAAGGACTCTCAAGAATCTTCTCCAACACCCAATTCAAAAGCATCAATATTTTGGTCCTCAGCTTTCTTTATAGTCCAACTCTCACATCCATACATGACTACTGGAAAAACCATAGCTTTGACTAGATGGACCTTTGTTGGCAAAGTAACGTCTCTGCTTTTTAATATGCTGTCTAAGTTGGTCATAACTTTTCTTCCAAGGAGCAAACATCTTTTAATTTCATGGCTGCAGTCACCATCTGCAGTGATTTTGGAGCCCCCAAAAATAAAGTCTGACGCTGTTTCCACTGTTTTCCCATCTATTTCCCATGAAGTGATGGGACCAGATGCCATGATCTTCGTTTTCTGAATGTTGAGCTTTAAGCCAACTTTTTCACTCTCCTCTTTCCCTTTCATCAAGAGGCTTTTTAGTTCCTCTTCACTTTCTGCCATAAGGGTGGTGTCATCTGCATATCTGAGGTTATTGATAATTCTCCTGGCAATCTTGATTCCAGCCTGTGTTTCTTCCAGTCCAGCTTTTGGCAAGGTGCTACCGGTGGCCAGGAAAGTCCTGCTGCTTATCCTGCCACGTGGTGGGGCTTGGGATGGAAGGTGGTAAAAGTAAGGCTGCTCACGGAGCCCAGGGGTGATTCAGAGTTGGTTCCTGGGCAGACCTCTTCCATGGAGTTGGAAACCTATAGTAAGTGGGCTCATTAGGTAGGAAATGACTTCAGTGACAGCTCTTTGGAAAGCATGGCTCTTCATCCCCAGCTGCCATCTGCTGAGGCTTCTGTAGGGGACTGAAAACAAAGGGTCAATCACATGCATCTGAAGGGAGTAGTAGAATCTTTTGTCATTAATCATTTCCTTCAGATAGAAGAAGAAATTAAATCTGTTTTGAAGGAGGGGAAATTAACATTTATTGGAAGCAACTATCTATGTGCCAGGTACTGTGCTAAGAGCTTTTGCCTACATCGTCACTTAAATTTTAGAAATAAACTGTAATTCCTTAAAATTAATAAAAAGTAGTTCATGAATATTTTTAAAAGTTGGGCAAATACTATAAAAAGGTGAGTAAAAGTACCCATCGTGGCTTAGTCCCTTCTGTTTAATCCTTTGGTGGCTGGATTGAATGAAAGGAGAGACCAGCCATTGCAGAAAGAGCAAGGGGACCTCGTGCTTCTTTCTTATGTAAGGAAAAAAGGGACAGGGGCACTTACAGTGCAGAAATGCAGTGAGGAAAAGGGGATGCAGGCCTACAGGGGAGACAGCAGCCTCTGGGCATCAGTTACAGAGCAGGGGGGCACTCTGGCATGACTCAGACAAGTGTTCCAGAAAGCAATGTACTGGGGTGTTCCAAGCAGCATTATCAGCAAGGAGACGCATCAGAGAGTTTCCCAGGTGGCTCAGATGGTAAAGAATCTGCCTGCAATGCGGGACACCCGGGTTCCATCCCTGGGTCAGGAAGATGCCCCTGGAGAAGGGAATGGCAACCCACTCCAGTATTCTTGCTTGGAAAATCCCACGGACAGAGGAGCCTGACGGGCTACAGTCCATGGGGTCGCAAAGACACAACTGAGTGGCTAACAGTTTCACTCTTCAGATGCATGAGACTCAAAACCTAGAACAGAATCGTTGCTGCTGTCCCTTTGGCAGCACAAGCCAGGGTTGCCCTGGGTCCCACCCAATAGTGTGGGGACCCCAGGTTGCTGAGGGCAGTGCTCAGGGGCACCCTAAGGAGTGGAGGCGGGAATTTCCTGAAGTCAGCAATGTAACTGCCCCTCCTTCTGCACAGCTCCTTTGGGGACTGTTCCTCTGCTTCCTTAGGCTCATGTAAAAACCTCAAGGGACCTCCGCGCCGAAAGGTAAGTATTGAAGGAAAACCCTCCTGTCTGGTTTTCCAGTACCTAGCTCCTAGTGAGCATGCAGATATACTTGGGATCAGTGATGATTTGCCTCCTGTTTCTCCTTTAGGACTGGGTCGCCTGGCTTGGCCTACTGGATTTTCTCAGTCTCCCTTCCCTGGGGGTAACTCTCCTGTGCTCACTGGAGCATCTGGGGACATCAAAATTGAAGAATGATGTCACCAAAGAAGAAAATGCCCCGGAAAGAAAAATGACAGGATCAGCAGCAGTGGGGCCACCATGCAAGGAAATGGTGAAAAGACAGGGCCCCCTTGGGACAGGTGGGGCTGGGCCAGGTGAACCACAGGCCCAGAATCAGAGTCAGAAGGGCTGAGGGGAGTCCTGCAACATCTCCCTCCCCACTGGAGGGAAGGATGCCATTGTCATCACCAACAGTGAGATGTTTAGCACCAAGTCGGGATGCCACCCTGGCTTCTTCTGAGTACGGACGGCTGTGGCTCTGAGCAAAGCAGACAGGGGCTGCGGGGGACAGGCAGCTGAGCAGTCTTCAGGCAGCCCTGTCGGAAGAGGTGTGGACAGAAGTGAGAGGGGAGCTTGGGGCTGCCTCAGGTGCAGCCCTGCTTTTTCTAATTCTCTAAAACGTCTCTAGGCATCCTGGGGGTTGCAGTTGCTGAGGAAATTTCATTCTAGCCCTTCTTGATCCATCTGGAAATTCTCTTCTCTCTGAAGCTCTGGGAGACTGAAGGGCTGGCTCTCTCATTATCCTGAGATTAAGGGGTGAGTCCTTCCTGTTTGAAGGGCTGACTGTCATCCTCTGTTTTCTTTTTCTGTTCGATGGGGCCCAGGTACAGAGGACCAGGTCCTGTCTTCAAAGATGAGAACTGTCTCTCCCCTTCAGAAAGTTATGGTCCAGAGGGAAAGAAGCAAAACTTCAGTAACAGAAAAAATGTCCTAAGTGGAGGCATATGGCACTTACCATTGGAGCAAGGGAGAAACATTATGTTTTGGATCTTACCTCACATCCTTTGAATGGAAAAAGGGAGTAAAAAATATAAACATTCATTTTGTTTATCCATTCTATATATAATAGCTTACATTTGTTAATCCCAACCTCCTGCTCCATCCCTCCCCAGTTCCCTTCCCCTTGGCAACCAAAAGTCTGTTCTGTATGTCCGGGAGTCTGTTTCTATTTCATAGATAGGTTCTACATGAGAGATAGGTCTCTACATATAGAGAATGGATTAAACAACAAGGTCCCACTGTATAGCACAGAGAACTCTATTCAATATCCTATGATAAACCATAGTGAAAAAGAATATATTTTTTAAAAGAATATATATGTATATGTATAACAGGATCACTTTTCTGTACAGAAGAAATCAACACATTATAAGTAAAATGTGTGTGTGTGTGAAAGTCGCTCAGTCATGTCCAACTCTTTGCAACCCCAGGGACTATATATATATAGCCTGCCAGGCTCCTCTGTCCATGGAATTCTCCAGGCCAGAATACTGGAGTGGTTAGCTGTTCCCTTCTCCAGGGGATCTTCTCAACCCAGGGATTGAACCCAGGTCTCCTGCATTGCAAGCAGATTCTTTACTGTCTGAGACACAAGGGAAGCCAAGTAAAATATACTTCAATAAAAATATAGACATTCTTAATGCCTATGTATGCATATGCTGGAAAAATCAAGTGACATTTCCTAGAGGAAGAGATTTGTACAGAGCCTGGGAGCGTAATGAGGACCCAGTGGGTTTGCAGTGGTGGACAGATTATCATTGCATGAGAATACAGAGAACTGTTTGCAGGTAGGTGTATCCAAGAACCAAAAGTTTGGAGAGCTAATGCTGGAAAGGTAATTTGATGCCCAATCATAGAGGACCTTGAATCCCATAATAGGAAACCTGGCACTTATTTTGTAGCAATAGGGAACCACAGCAGATATTTGAGGAGATGATTTACATGAACGATTCTAATTCGCTCCAGTGACCAGTTCAGTTGTTCAGCTTGGAGTCGGGGAAGGTGTTGAAGAGTCAGAAAGGGTGAATGATTCCAGAGTCCAGGATGTCCTTGCTGGGGCAGGGACGGGGGGCAGAGGGGGGACAAGTCTTATGTTTCTTGTTCCCCCTCCAGGAGGAAAAAATATAGTGAGATTTCAAGATACTGGAGGGACCAGTTTTCTTTGGAAACTAAGATATTGACTTATTACTGAGGGAAGTAAGGGGAAAATGATGTACGTGTTGAACTAGAATCTTTCTGTAGAAGGCTTCATGTTCAAAGTTGGAGCATTTTATGATGCTGACCTAATTATCTATATTGTGTCTCCACTTGATGTTTTTTGTCCAATTCTCCTTGGTAGGCTAACTGAAGAATGTGGCAAGGGAAGATTGGAGATGAGAAATAAGAAAGGGTATTTGTTTTTCCATGTGTAGATTGTGGTGTTGAAGTTAATTAGCGGGCTGCTGTGACCCATTTAAGAAACTCCTGGAAATAACCTCTGAGCCACTCATCTAATTGGTCCCAGTAGGCCAAAAACTGAAGCATTTAAAATGTCATGGAAGCAATTACTTCGGGTTAGAGACAGACATCTTCCCTGTCCTCATCCTTGACATCTTCCCCAAGCAGACAGCCACAGTTTTTGGTTGTCCATTGGTTTGGCAGTTAAACTGTGCAGAAAAAGCAGAGAGCAGTGGAATGTGGGAAATCTACCCACTTCCTCCCTGGGAGGAGAAAATATTAAACTGTTTTGCAATACAGAATAATGGTTTTTCCAAACATTTGTTCTTGCATAGGGGTCACTGTTGCTGCTGTAACAAATTACACCACAATTTTAGTGGCTTAACCCAACATACATTTGCTGTTCTATAGTTCTGGGGCTCAGAAGTCTGAAATGGGCCTCTCTGCGCTAAAATCAAGGTGTTGGCAGGATTGCACCCCTTTCTGAAGGCTCCAGGGGACAGTCTGTTTCCTTGCTTGTTGTAGCCTTTAAAGTCCTCTCACATCTCTTGGACTGTGGCTCCTCCTTCCATCTTCAAAGCCAACAAAGTCTGATTTCCTGGACCTCTTTTCTATAGTCATATTTCTCTGTGTGTGTGTGTATGTGTGTGTGTGTGTGTGTGTGTGTGTCTGTGTCTGTGTCTGACTACAGCTGGGAAAAGTCTTCATCTTTCAAGAACTCATGTGATTAGACTGAACCCACCTGGATAACCCAGGATAACCACTCCATCTCAGAGCCCTAAACCCATTACATCTGCAAAGTGTCTTTTGCCATGTAAGGTAATAGTCACACGTTCCAGTGATTAGAATGAGGACATCTTTTGAAGGGAACATTTTTCTGTCTTCCCCACTGTGTATTAAACTTTTAAGCACAAGATGTGGCCCCATCTTTTGCATCTCCTTGCACTCAGCTAAAGCCTAAGGTTAAGCGAAACCTCCCTGGGAGCTGCCCTGGCACTGATGTAGTGACCCAGGGAGCCAGCTCTGGCTCAAGGCTGCCAGGGTTTCTTATCAATAATCTTACTATTCAAGTCTCATTTGGCCTTGGACAGTTTACCTTCCCTAAGTATCAGTGTGCTTATTTGTGAAAGGGGGATGGTTCCCAATAAGAAGCAGATGGCACACTCAAATTACAGTAATTTGAGATTATAATTAAAAGATTTTAGGTCCTCTGACATCTCTAGAATGTGTCATTGGTCAGTGTCCATTTTCCTCATTTACACTGTATCTGACCTTCCTCGGTCAGACATTCTTTATTCTGTGGCTTGCCCAAAGGACCAGCTCTGCTCATATTTCCAAACAAACAATAGATTCTTCTACAAGAGAGACGATGCCTTCTAAGACTTGACTATTCTAGCCAAGCTCAAGGGAAAGTCATTTCCTCTAAAGTATCATCAATAAGCTATTTGTTCACTGACCTAGAGCATCATTCTTGCCTACTTTTTCTCTTCAATTAAATGAAGATGTTTTCCATAAAAGTAATTTATGAAGCACTACATATGGTAATATTAAAACCATAAAAATAAACTTTCAGGAGACAAAACAGTGCTGTTTCATCTTTCCAGCCTAGCACTGCCCCTGGGTGATGTTAGGCTCAGTATACTGGGGAATTGGCTCTTGGCTCAACTAGTACCTAAATGCCTATTTAGTAATTCCTTGAACGTTGTTGCTAAGGTTCAAGAAATCTTGAGATTTCTACTTATTTAACATATTTCCAAAGCAGAATTATCTTAAAAATGCAAATGCCAAATTTACTTTAAATTCCAGATATCACTACCCCTGAGACTCTAAAATATTAAGTATCCTGTTCAATGCTGGATTCCAAGATAAAGTTGTTTAAGAATATAGCACTCATGTCATTTACTCATTCATTTACTGATGAATACATTTGATTATAAGACTTTCCTGGTGGCTCAGTGGTGAAGAATTTGCCTGCAATGCAGGAGACACATGTTTGATCCATGGGTCAAGAAGATCCCCTGGAGAAGGAAATGGCAACCCACTCCAGTATTCTTGCCTGGGAAATCCCATGGACAGAGGAGATCTCACAGGGTATAGTCCATGGGGTTGCAAGAGTCAGACACGACTTAGCAACTAAACCACCACTGCCACATTCAATTATTCATAAATATATATTTACTGAGCACTCACAATTAGGTTTAAATGATGAGTAAAAAAAAAAAAAAACCCTAATAGGAAATGCAAGTACAGATTATGGTGATACAGGCTGCACGTAGAGAACAGATGAGAGATGAATCAAGATCTGCCCAACCATCCTTCATGAATGTTCTTTAATACAAGGTCTTAGTGATAGACAGAGTTACTCGGTGAACCCCATCCCATTTCCATTCCCCTCTTCCCATACTTCCATGTGGTGAAGAGGCTGGAAAAGCTAACTACACTCTTCCCAGCTTTCTTTGCAACCACATGTTGCCATATGACCCTGTTCTGGTCAGTGAGACAAGAGCAGAGATCTGTTGGAATCTTCTGGGAAGGAATATGCTTTTCCGGATAAAAGGAACAAATATGGCTATACTAACAGTCCCTGGTTCTTCCCACTTTTCTACTTCTCTAATGTAAAAGTGATGTCTAGTGCTGGGGTAATCTTCTGGAAACCATGAAGGAATGGCCAAGATGGTGATTCAGGTAGAATTGGATAACTGTAGTAATGCCGCAGCCACCCACATGCTGATTGGTTGTTATATGGGGAAAATGCAGTAAGTCCCCTACATATGAATGAGTACCAAGCTGAGAGTGCATTCCTAAGTCCAATTTGTCCCTAAGTCCAACAAATTTAGCCTAAGTGTCCAACCAACACAATCAGCTATATAGTACAGTACTCTAACAGGTTTATAATAATTTTCACACAAATAACACATTTTTAAAAAACAAAAAATAGAGAAAACTTTTTTTTAATTTGTATTTTTACTTTATTTTGCTTCACAATACTGTATTGGTTTTGCCATACATTGACATGAATCAGCCATGGGTGTACATGAGTTCCCAATCCTGAACCCCCCTCCCACCTCCCACCCCATATCATCTCTCTGGATCATCCCCATGCACCAGCCCCACGCATCCTGTATCCTGTATCGAACATAGACTGGCACTTCGTTTCTTACATGATAGGATACGTGTTTCAATGCTATTCTCCCAAATCATCCCACCCTCTCCCTCTCCCACAGAGTCCAAAAGTCCGTTCTAAACATCTGTGTCTCTTTTGCTGTCTCGCATAGAGGGTCATCATTACCATCTTTCTAAATTCCATATATATGTGTCAGTATACTGTATTGGTGTTTTTCTTTCTGGCTTACTTCACTCTGTATAATAGGCTCCAGTTTCATCCACCTCATTAGAACTGATTCAAAGCAAACATTATCCTCAATGGTGAAAAATTGAAAGCATTTCCCCTAAAGTCAGGAACAAGACAAGGGTGTCCACTTTCAATGCTACTATTCAACATAGTTCTGGAAGTTTTGGCCACAGCAGAGCAGAAAAAGAAATAAAAGGAATCCAAATTGGAAAAGAAGTAAAACTCTCACTGTTTGCAGATGACATGATCCTCTACATAGAAAACCCTAAAGACTCCACCAGAAAATTACTAGAGCTAATCAATGAATATAGTAAAGTTGCAGGATATAAAATCAACACACAGAAATCCCTTGCATTCCTATACACTAATAATGGAAACATAGAAAAAGAAATTAAGGAAACAATTCCATTCACCATTGCAACGAAAAGAATAAAATACTTAGGAATATATCTACCTAAAGAAACTAAAGATTATATATAGAAAATTATAAAACACTGATGAAAGAAATCAAAGAGGACACGAATAGATGGAGAAATATACCATGTTCATGGATCAGAAGAATCAATATAGTGAAAATGAGTATACTACCCAAAGCAATCTACAGATTGAATGCAATCCCTATCAAGCTACCAGCAATATTTTTCACGGAGCTAGAACAAATAATTTCACAATTTGTATGGAAATACAAAAAACCTTGAATAGCCAAAGCAATCTTGAGAAAGAAGAATGGAACTGGAGGAATCAACCTGACTGACTTCAGGCTCTACTACAAAGCCACAGTCATCAAGAGAAAATATTTTTAATCTTGAAGTACAGTAACTTTAAAAGTACAGTACAATAACTTCTTAGCAGTAACAGCAACATCTCTGCTGCTTTTATGCTTGCTTATAGATATCCTAGGCTTGAAAAAAAGATACTGGTCTATTGTTTTCCATACAGTATTGTACAGTAAAGTACACAAAAGTACAGCCACTTGTGGAAGATGCACACATGTGATGATGTATGCCAGACACGTGAACTAACTTACACGGCTGGACAGGCAAATACATGTTCACATCTTTGAAAGTTCACAACTTGAAGGTTTGTATGTAGGGGGCCTACTGTATCCTCTGTGTTTGGACTTTAAAAAAAATTTATTGAAGTGTATATATATATATATGTGTGTGTGTGTGTGTGTGTTCTTTTTCAGATTCTTTTCCATTAAAGATTATTATAAGATATTGAATATGGTTTCCTGTGCTATACAAAGGACATCTTTGTTTATCTGTTTTACATATAGTAGTATATATGTGTTAATCCCAAACTCATGATTGAGCCTCCCCGTCTTTCCCCTTTGGTCACCACACGTTTGTTTTCTATGCCTGTGAGTCAGTGTCTGGTTTGTATGTAAGTTCATCTGTGTCATATTTTAGATTCCACATATAAGCAATACCATATGGCACTTGTCTTTCGGTCTGCTTTACATCACTTAGTATGATAATCTCTGCAAATGGCATTGCTTCATTCTTTTTTATGGCTGAGAAATAGTCCACATCCGTGTATATGTGCACACCACGTCTTCTTTATCTGTTCCTCTGTAGGTAGACAGTTAGTTTGCTTCCATGTCTTGGCTGTTGAAAATGGTGCTGCTGTGAACATTGCATGTATCTCTTTTAATCATAGTTTTCTCTGAATATATGCCTAGACATGGGATTGCAAGATCATATGGTAACTCTATTTTTAGTTTTTGGGGGAACCTCCATACTGTTCTGAATTTGGATTTTTAAAAACTTTTTGTCAAAAGCCTTCTAGGCTGTGACAGAGATTCAAAAGTAACTTTAACTGAACACAAATTAGGAGGCACTGCAATCTTGTCGTAACTAGCACAAGGAATCTCAAATTCTGTTCCTGCCCATTGAATGGGGTGGAGAAAAAGGGAGGAAGCCTTCATGGTTCCCCTTCTGAGGGCTTCTGAAAGTGATATTCCTTAGTGTTTCCAGCTTTTTTTGGAACTCATACTTGGCTCTGCTATCTCCAACACAGACTGGATCCCTGAATCTTTCTGAAATTTATTAGTCCATGATGAAGAGGAACAGATTTTGTCTTTTACCTGCTTTTTGTTACCATAGAAACTAGATCAGTGGCTGGCACTGTGTAGATGCTCAATAAATGTTCACTAAACCAGTAGGTGAAGCAGAGAACATTTACAAGTTGAGAAGAGCAGTGTTCTGTATTTTTAAAAATAAGAGTGAGAAATGGCCTGATCTTATGGAACACATATGGGACAGAGCATGCTCAGTGAAGCATGCCCATTTTGGATTAAGAAATATGATTATCATTTGCCAGCTCTGATTCCTGCCTCCGGGCTGATAAGATGTGTCCAAAGAGTCATTTTCACTCATTCACAGACACCAAAACAGAAGGGATTTTTAATGAATGCAGGAGCTGAAGTGACAGTCATTAGTAGCTAGAAATAGACAACTGATTGCAAAGTCAAGATGAAATGCTTCAATAAAAAGACCCTCATGCCTGGGGCATACTCTGCTTTCTTTGCTGAAGATGGGGTGGACATTTTTTTTTAATAAAGCAGCATAGTTTGCATAGTCTTGAAGTTTTCTAATCTTCCACTGAGGAAAAATTGGAGGAGCTAAATAAATTAGTTTTCGGGTAATTAATTTACACAAACAAAACCAATATTGGCCATTAGTCATTTCTGTTAGGCATGCCATCTATCCAAGTAGAGATGGAGCTGGCCAAGAAGGGCAGTGTCAGGGCCTCTTTGGATCATGTCTCTGTCTGGCTTCTGAGGCCATCTGTCCAAAATGATTTCTCAAAACATCAAAACTCTCTGGTCCTGCCCAGCACCTTTCCCTCACCTTGCACTGCTCAGCACAGGGAACGTCCTGCACTGATCCACAGGGCAGATGGGCAGAAGGGGAACCTGGCAGCCTGATTGCTGCTCCTAGTCTTTCCTCGCAGACACAGCTTTGTATCTGTCAGGTCAGAGAAGTCTCTCATGTTTTAGAATTAGAAATTTTAGTTTAGCAGCCAGGGCTATCACTGTAGAGATGAGGGACGTAAAGTCCAGAGAGTTTAAATAACTTGTCCAAGGTCAACACAGCAAGTCAGTGAAACTGAAGTTGGCATTTCTCTGGGGCCTCAGACCAGTGTTCTTCCTAGCATCCTGCTGTGGCTTCAGTTTGTAAACAGAGGATTGCTTCTCCTCACTCCTCTCTTACACCCCATGGCTACTTCAGTGAGTTACATCTACAGTCCTCATAATATTCCTCATTTCAGAGAAAACCCACTATGGTATAGTGAGTGGTTTCCATTTTTCCTGCTGTTTTACGTGCTTGTCAGTGCTTTGAGCTTTGAGCTCCTTGAAGAAGGGTGTCTGGTTGTCGTGAGCCATCCAGGCAGAACAGGTAGAGCTGGCCACGTGGTTTCTCCGCATGGCTTGGCTGTCAGATAAGGGCCACCTGCTTATTGATTGGCTCGGTGTCACTTAGGTCCAGCATGCTCCCTGGTGACACAGAACTTCATATTAAAGGATGACAGGGAATTGATGTTGCTCTTCTTCAGGAACAAAAGGTACCAGAAGTTAGATGGAACTGAACAGTCAAGGAAACAAAAGTGTATACCTCCCCATCCCCAACCCGGAAGCTGTGATCTACCAATAGAAGATAAATCCAGTCAAGCCCCTGAGACCAAGAGGGAAAATGCTGAGCAACAAGATACCAGCAGTCATTGGACCAGAACAAACCCTGAGAGGGTTGAGAATCTGATTATCTAGATCAATTTCTTTTTTCTCGTATACCCTCTTAGGCCTGAACTAAACTTTCCCTTCAATGCAAACAGTATTAAGTGCTTTCTAGCTACAAAGCATGTTGTCAGGCACTGGTTGAAGATATAAGATGAATCTTAGATTTGATAGAAAGAGCTTGGGCATTGGAGATAAGAAGAATTGGGGAAGAAATCCTGGCTTTGCCACTTTCTGGCTATGTGTCCTTGGATAAACCACTTAACCTTTCTGAGTTTTAATTTCAATATCTTTGTTAAATAAATTGTAAGACCACGAATATTTATTATTGATTTTAAATACCTAGGATAGAGCATAACATAGATGTTCTGAAAATGTTTGTCATTATAATTTATATAAGCTCCTGGGAACCCACTTTTGAATTTTTGGTGGGTCTGTACTCTTAGCATTTCTCTGTACACCATGAAAAAAAAATTCAGAGACAGTATTATTAGCTGATGTCACAGTGAACCATGCTATGGAATCAAACTCAACGATCACAAATTTGCCTGGCATAATGCTGGTAGAATTGACCTTAAGAATTTTTAAGCACATAATGAATAGTGTAGGTGGAATTTCTACATTTTTTAAAAGGTTTGGATTCTAGGATACTCCACCTCTAAAATTTATTGATCCTTGTTACCAGGTATTTGTATGTCTTCATCAATTTTGAAAATGCATGTTTTCCCCAGAGCTCTACGTATCAGTCAGCAATAGCCACAACTTTTCTGCAGAGTAAATCACTCCAAACTCCGTGGCACACAATAAGCATGTATTTTTCACTAACAAATCTACAGCTCAGCTGACTTTTAACCACAGGGTAGTTGGACCACTGTCTTACATGATCTTTGACTGATCTAGCTATGTGTTTCACCCCTTCTGCTCTGGATGTCTCTCACCTTCCTTGAAACAACAACTATCTGATGCAGGAGGGTAAGGGAGGAGGGTGAGCATCACCCTCCAGGTATATTGAAAGTCTCTGCTCATATCACATTCAGTAACATTATATGAGCCATGCAAATCACATGGCTAAGCCCCAAAGTAAAGAAGCAGACTTTTAGCCCATCATGAAGCCAAGTTAAGGATCTGGGTATACATTAATACTGGGAAGGAATTAGAAACTAGGGACCAATGAAACATTATTCTACACCTCCGATGTTATAAGCTATTACTGGAACATTATCCCCTTTCTGGTCACTTAAGGGAATTGTCCTGTCATCTCTGATGAGTGATCTAACCCTTGGTACATGGTGGGCCAACATAAGAAGATGGATCTTCTTCTTTAGTAAATAAGTCCTTTTAAGATTCAATGGTGTGATAAAACAACTAAACAGAGCAGAAGAAAAAGAATCATGGAGATGACCTCTGCCAGTCTTTAAATCCAGTCCATATCACTTAACTGGAACTTTTACCCACTAGTGTCAAGTCAGGGGTCTAATTGAATTACAACATTGGCTTTCCTCTAATTCCCAGTAATTTTCAAGCCATAAAAAGCAACAGTGTAACTGATACTTCTGGTTTCACATAGCACACTAAACCAAAAGCATAGATTATTTTGAAAATATGATCACTTTTCTAGGAATAACTCTGCTGGACTATCAATAAGTAGTAAATACTCAAATTACTTTGAATCACTGGGTTGAGTTTAGAGGACAGAAGGTGGGGCCCTAGTTGAGACTATGAATAAGAATATGGTTGAAAATCCTCCTGATACAGAATACAGGTCTTCAGAGAAGGACCCTTTTTTCCTGGTGTTATATATTCAACCACTGCCTAAGGGACCAGGAGCTTAAGTTCTTTCTCACTGTCAGTCCTTCTCAGGGAAATCAAGCGATATCCAGGGGAGAATGGTCTCCTTGCTTGGCTTGTTCTCTGAGACTCTTACTGGATGACAGAGCATCCCAGGGCTCAGAAGCCTGATCTCTGGGGTGTGTGGCTGGGTTCAAGTTCAGGTCTACCACCGCGTAGCTGTGTGACCTTGGGAAGGTGGTTTAACCTCTAAGGTGGTCACTGATGCTGCTCACAGGTGGTCAGCTCTCCTCTCTTCCTGGCACCCAAAAGACTGGCTCCTTTGTGGTTGGGTGGTGACTCATTTTGTCTAAAGAGCTGTGACATTATTATATTAACATCTGGGCTATAGCACGTAATAACTCATGCAAGAATCTTTAGAATTCTCTCTTGTCCCTCTAACACAATGACCAGCAACATTCAAGATGGTGGCTTCTCCATCAGCCTGGGTCCCAAAGAAACTGCAATGAGCACAGTCCCCCTTTTGACCTCTGGTAGACTTGTAGCATGAGAGAGAAAAAAATGGTTATGTTAACCATTGTGATTTTGAGAGTTATTTGTTACCTCAACTTAGCCTAGTCTAGCCGGATTGATACACCTCACCAAATCTCAATTTCTTTATCTAAGAATGAGGATAATAGTGGAATTGAGGTTGTGGAGTACTCAGTGGAATGAAATAGGATAATATGCGTCTAGTACATAGAAGAGTACTACATAATAAAGTCTAAATATATTTTGGCTATTGTATGTTATTATTACATTATGTCTTATCCTAACTTTGTCTCTAACAAGTTATGTTTCCTGCAAATAAGTTGTTAGTCGTGTGACTTTGAGAAACTCACCCACGAATTGCTATGCTAGCACATTAGACTAGCTGAACTACACTTTAAATTTCTAGACTTAAAATTATGTGACTTATATGGAAGTACTCAGAGAATCCATCCTGGTGTTTCAACTATATTCTGTTGCTTAGGGGAACAAAATAAGTGATAAAGCTAAACACTATCTTCTCTTCTTTTCCAGTTGCCCTCCCCTACCCCTGGACAAACAAAAAGATCTATGTCCTTCTTACAGGTTGCTCTGTATCCTATTCTGAAGATTTCTGCCCAGGGAATTACATCTGCCTTGTAAATTCTCAGCTACAGATTGGTTTTCCAAGTTAAGACACTGTATTCTTGGTCGTCCATCTCCTCTCTCTGTTCTTTTTTCAGTATATGTACAAGGTATCTGGTTTCATCAATACAATTTCACCTGGCTCCAGGCCGTAGCCCACCGTGGCCTTTCTCCTGATAGCGTGGTCTTCCCTAGTCCAAAAGGAGAGGATCCTGTTCTTGGCTCAAGGCAACCCCCTTCACACCACCACTCACAACCTTGAGACTTGTCCTCCAACTTCTCCAGATCAGCACTTTCCATGTCTTGATTTGTATTCTTTTTCTCCTGTGCCACTCTGTCTGGATTCTTCTCTCATCCCAAAGGCAGCCCTGCCTATACTTCCAAACAGCTGTGTGTTAATATATTAGAGGAAATTTCCTTTTCTTTAGGTTGAATATGGCAATTTCATGTGATTCAAATTATATATAAATCCAGTCTGGGAAAGGGGAGGAACTTCATCACATTCATACTGAATTACATGTTGGATCCCATCAAGAATTTTTTTCTCCCTGCCTTACTGAACTGGGGGCACAGCCTTGTTCTTAGAGATCATGCTTTTTGCTCTTCATATATAACCCCTTGGCCTCTGCATCCCCAGCACAAGACCCATAGCAGATCGTGCTGTTATGTTTATTGACACCGCAGAGGCCTTTCCTGGTATCTCTTGTTGGCATCCATGTTCCCACATTTTGGCTATTTATAAAGGTACCATTTGCAATTACTTTGTGATATGCAATAACACTTCTTTTCTTTAATCTCTTTCAGATTGAAGACATCATTACAAAGATGCAAGATGACAAGACAGGGGGTGTGCCCGTCAGAACAGTGAAGAGCTTTCTCTCCAAAATCCCCAGTGTTGTTACAGGTAAATATTCTCCTTACAAGGTATTGATGGCAACAAGGAAAGATTGCTGAAGTGTTGTGTAGCCTTGACTGTGACCTGGGAGGTGTCTAATAATTTGTGAATGACAAACATAATATGTTCAATGTGGTTCTTACATAAAGTCAATTTCTCGTCCTGGTTTCTAGGAATGAGCTACTCTTTGTCAGTCATTAATATCATCAGTAAGTAATAATATTGAAAAAGAGTGGTCTGACCAGCCTATGGTTGAGGCTTCTGGAAAGAAATAAGCTCATTAATAAACTAGCCATTTGCCCTGTGGGGTGTGCACAAAAACACAGTATTAAAGAAATTATTTTATATTTAAATAAGCTTCAAGAAAGTCTTATATTCTTCTACAAAATGCCTTTAAGTGTTTTAATTGATTATACTTGAACTTCCAAAAGAAGTGGTTGTCAGTTTTTCTGCATTACTTTGGGGTTTGTGTGTTTTGTGTGCTCATATATCTCTTTAAAAGTTGTTAATTGAGAAATCTATCAAGCACATGGGTATAGTTTCAAGAATAGAACTGTCACATGTACCACCTATACCACCAAGCCACTTTATAAATAATGCATAATGGGTATCTTAGAGCCTCTGGGGAGCATAGTGGATGGCATCTACCTCCCTTTCCATTAGAGAAACCACTATCTACTTCTATACTAAACGAATTGTTGCTCTTCCTCGCAATCTTTCCACATATGGGTGTATCCTTTACACCTCTATCCAAACAAGTAACCAAATAAAATAAAATTTTAGATGACTCCCTAACTATTAAAATCTGGCTGTTTGCTTTCCAATCTGGGGGAACCAAAAGGACTAAGCCTCTACTCCATACCTATAGGATGGCTAAAATAAAAATCCTGATAATACCAAGTGGTGGTGAGTTTATGGAGCAACTGGAACTCTCATATACTGTTGGTGGGAAGATAAAATGATGCAGCTATTCTAAAAGTTTCTTATAAAGTTAAATGTATGTTTACCATATGACCTGGCAATCCCTAGGCACTTATCCAAGAGAAATGAAAACTTGCATTCAGGTAAAAATTTGTCAGTATTCATAACGGCTTTATTGATGATCTCCAGACTGGAAAAAACCCATATGTCTTTCAGTGAGTGAATGAATAAACAGACTGTGGTGCATCCAAATCCAGCAATGAAAAGGAGTGGGCTACTGAGATAGGCACCAACTTGGGTGAATCTTGAAGTTATTTGTCTGAATGGAAAAAAGTCAATCTCAAAAGATTACATACTATGGTATTCCACTTATAGGACATTCTAAAATATAAACAAACCCAAAAAAAGCACAAAACCTATAGTGATGGAGAATGGCTCACTAGTTGAGAAGGACTGGGAGTATGACAGAATTCCATGAGGTGACAGAACAGTTCTGCATTCTGACTGGGTCAGTGGTGATGACATAAATCTATGCATAGGTCAAGGTTCATAAAACAGCACACCAGAACAGTCTACATACTATACGTTACTTTAAAAAATAAATACACTCAGTTGAAGTATCCACAAATATGCCAACTGATTATTTAGACTGTCACTGTTTGAGCTCAAGTACCAAGTGGATTTGGATAATGAACAATGCTTGTATTCTTAGTGTTCTCTAACTTTGAAATTTATATAAATGGAATTATGCCCTAATGTTGGCCATGATATATTTTTCATACTTTTCTGGATTTTATGTGATAAACTCTTATTTAGGATGTCTGTATCTATTTTCATGGGCAAGATTGGTCTGTTGTTTTTCTTACTTACCCTCCTTGCTAGTTTTGGTAACAAATTTATACTAGTTTCATAAGATGAACCGTGGCATACATCTCTTTTGTTGACATTCTGTTGTCCTTTGAAAAATAATTTTACCCTTAATCTAGTTTTTAGATATTTCAATTATTTTATTTTTATTTGTAGACAATGTTCCATCTGGTTCTTCTTTCAATATGTGTTCTCATTCATTCAACAAATATTTACTATTTGTATTACTATTTTAAATACAATAAGTATTTACTATTTTCTAAGCATTATTGGCACTGGGAATTTAGAAGTAAATTAAATAGATGAAAATTTCTGCTCTCATGGAATTTATATTCTAGTGGAGGAGACAGCAAAATAATAAGGAAAGTTGATAGAATTTCAGTAGTGAAAAAGACCAAGGAGAAAAATTAAGTATGAAGAGGGGGATAGGAGTGTTAAAAAATTTGGAACCAGTGGCCAAGCAAGAACTTCCTGAGTAGGTTACATTTGAGTAAAGATGGAAGGAGATGAGGGGTTGAATTATGTGGATGTTGTCATAGTCAAGGCTGTGGGTTTTCCTGTGGTCATGTATGGATGTGAGCGCTGGACTGTGAAGAAAGCTGAGTGCCGAAGAATTGATGCTTTTGAACTGTGGTGTTGGAGAAGAGTCTTGAGAGTCCCTTGGACTGCAAGGAGATCCAACCAGTCCATTCTGAAGGAGATCAACCCTGGGATTTCTTTGGAAGGAATGATGCTAAAGCTGAAGCTCCAGTACTTTGGCCACCTCATGCGAAGAACTGACTCATTGGAAAAGACTCTGATGCTGGGAGGGATTGGGGGCAGGAGGAGAGGGGACGACCGAGGATGAGATGGCTGGATGACATCATGGACTCAATGAGCGTGAGTCTGAGAGAACTCCGGGAGTTGGTGATGGACAGAGAGGCCTGGCGTGCTGCGATTCGTGGGGTCGCAAAGAGTCGGACACGACTGAGCGACTGAACTGAACTGAACTGAACTGAACTGAACTGTGGGGAAAAGCATTCCCGAAAGCCAGAGCTAAAACTCCAAAGCAAGTATGTTCGCAGAGTCTTGAGGAACTAAGAAGAGGGAGCTACGGCAGAGTGAAGAATGAGATGTCGCTGGTGGTCCGCTGACTGGGGTTCCAGGCTTCCGCTGTGGGGGCATGGGTCCAGTTTCTGGTAAGGGAGCTGAGACTCCATAAGCCGCATGGCTCAGCCAAACAGGAAAAATGCAGTAGAGTGAAGGGAAGAAAGGATAGTAGAGATGAAGTCAGTGATGATAGTGAGCTAAATCGCATCGCCCCTAGGTCCCAGGACGCCTGGAGGACTTTGAGCATGAGTGACATGCTCCGACCTATATTTCAGTAGGATCACTCTGTTTCTTTCTGCTTACTCTGAGGAGTTTGATTGTTGATTGGATTTTTTTTCTTAATATTGAGCTGATTGTATATTTTGAAAATTAATCCCTTGTTGGTCGCACCATTGGAAAATATTTTCTCCCATTCTGTAAGTTATCTTTTAGTTGTGTTATGATTTCCTTTGCTGTGCAAAAACTTGTAAGTTTAATTAGGTCCCATTTGTTTATTTTCATTTTTATTCCCATTACTCTAGAAGACAGATCCAAAAAGATGTTGTGGTGATTTATGTCAAAGAGTGCCCTGCTAATGTTTTCCTCTAGGAGTTTCTATAGCATTTGATCTTACCTTTAGGTCTTTAATCCATTTTGAGTTTATGATGTTAGAGAATATTCTAATTTCATTCTTTTATATGTAGATGTCTAGTTTCCCCAGCATCACACATTGAAGAGACTGTCTTTTTTTCATTGTATATTTTTGCCTCCTTTGAGATTAATTGTATGTTCATTTCTGGACTTTCTAACTTGTTCCATTGATCTGCATGTCTGATTTTGCAAAAACTTCATTTTTAGACATACTAAATTTTGGGGACCTATTATACATTCAACTGGAAATAACAAGTAGGCACTTGAGTTTGTGGATGTAGCTTTTTAAGGGAGAGTCTGAGCTGAGACATAAGTCATTGGCATATGGATGGTATTTAAAGCCATGGGATTAATGAGCTCACCATGGGAGTGAGCACAGATAGAAAACATAGTCTGAGTCCTGAAACTTGGGATACACTAGTATACAGAATCTAGTCATGCAGAAAAGAAGAAAGCAAAAGAAACTGAGAAAGCACAGCTGGAGGTGAGGAATATTAGGAAAATATGGTTTCTTGGAAGCCACATTTTCTAGAAAGTATTTCAAGCAAGAGTAGATTTGATCTACTATACGACATGTAGCTGATAGTCAAATAAAAACTGAGAATCAACCACTGAATTTAGCAGCATTGGCTCCACTGCTGACCTTGGTAGGTTCATGTTCTATGAAGCATTGAGAGCAAAAAGTCTTATTGGAGGGAGTTCAAGTCAGAATGGGAAGAGAGTGAATCGAGTTTATTAACCTTTGTAGGAGTTTTTCATAACAGGGAAAAGTACAAGTAATATCTAAATAGGTAAATGAGATTAGGATATGTCGGTTTTTTTAATTAGTATGAAAGTCACAGTATGTTTGTATGATGGTGGGAATGATTCAATAAAGAGGAAAAATAGTGCAGGAGAAAGAGGGAAAATTCAAGGAGTGATTTCCACAAGCAGGTAAGGGATTGGATGCGATGCACCAGTACGTGGGTAGCTTTAGCTAGAAACATATGCAGTGTATTCATAGGAAGAGGAGGGGAGGCATAGCAAATACACAGGGGTACAAATAATTGTTTACATTTTCTTAATAATAGTGGAAGCTAAAAAGGTAGAGATGCTAAAGGATTGGGGAGGGATTAGAAGTTATGAAATAGTCATTTAGGGGAGTCAAGGGATTGGACTAGGGAAACAGAGTTTTGACTCCTAGGTAGCATTAGGGACCCTCTTGATTGTTATTAATATTTATGAATTTAAAGAGAGGCAAATCTTTCTCCAGCCACATTCAACTCCCTTGAGTTTGAGCATGTATCAAGTAGAAAATCAGACTTCATTAGAAGTCCTTAAAAGACGATAGCAAGTATCAGAGTGTGATAAATCAAAGAGAGGCAAGAGAATAACTAAAATGATTGACTACTAAATTTTAACTGAGTAAGGGGAAAAGTGAGAATAAAGTGGTAAAGAACGGTGAAGAGAAATGATTACAATAAATGTCTAGGTTCCAGTGGTGAAGGAGTTTTGGAGCTGGAGGTGTGAAAAAGAGAGCCAGAAATATAAGAGATGGTGGTTGGATAATAGAGTATCTGAAACTGAGGTTGTAGAGGTGCAGTCAATTAGTGATGACAAGATGGAAGGTATGACCATGGGAATAAGTGACTGAGATAGGGTGGGGGTCAAGGAACTAGCAGGTCGTGATTTTGGAAGAGTGAGCTCTCCAGATGTTGAAATCACTTCTGAGGAGTGTTAGAGAGGGTACTTGATAGTTTTTATATAGAATGAGACACAAGGACCCGCAAATCAGTATCTGACTGTCACAGTAAGGGCTACAGGTGGTTTAATCTGATGTCAAGAGAGTAAAAAGCTAAGTGTTCTTTTGAGAAGAGGGAGGAATTGAAGACTGAATGAAACCATAAGAAACAGAGATTGCTTACCTACCTTCAAACCCTATAGAATAAAAGGCATGGGGCAAGGGAAGATAGCCACCACCTAAGAGGGCTACAGGGAAGCAGGGCTATTCGGTAAGAGCAAGATATAGAAAACATTAACTGAAAAGGCTGAGGATATAAAAAAAAAATCTTACCATGTTTTTGAGCATATGTTCCAGAGAGCAGATGAAAGCATTTCAGGAAATGGTGAGTCTGTGACCTGGGCAATAAATGCACATGGTTCCTCTGTACCATGCACTAGGGTAGGCATGGGAGATATGATGGTGAATAAAAACTTGATCTCTGCTTTTGAAATTTCTTTAATCTAGTGAGAGAAACAGATACAGGTAGACCAACAGTTATATGAGCTATGTGCTATAATAGAAGATTACCCACAAAGCAGAGGAGAGAATCATGAGTTTTCCTTGAATATATCTAGGACATTTCTCTAAGGATGTATCAGTTCAGTTCAGTTCAGTTCAGTCGCTCAGTCGTGTCCGACTCTTTGCGACCCCATGAACCGCAGCACTCCAGGCCTCCCTGCCCATCACCAACTCCCGGAGTTCACCCAAACCCATGTCCATCGAATCGGTGATGCCATCCAACCATATCATCCTCTGTCGTCCCCTTCTCCCGCCTCCAATCTTTCCCAGCATCAGGGTCTTTTCCAATAAGTCAGCTCTTTGCGTCAGGTGGCCAAAGTATTGGAGTTTCAGGTTCAACATCAGTCCTTCGAATGAACACCCAGGACTGATCTCCTTTAGGATGGACTGGTTGGATCTCCTGGCAGTCCAAGGGACTCTCAAGAGTCTTCTCCAACACCAGAGTTCAAAAGCATCAATTCTTCAGCATTCAGTTTTCTTTATAGTCCAGATCTCACATCCATACATGACTACTGGAAAAACCATAGCCCTGACTAGACGGACCTTTGTTGGCAAAGTAATGTCTCTGCTTTTGAATATGCTGTCTAGGTTGGTCATAACTTTCCTTCCAAGCAGTAAGCATCTTTCAATTTCATGGCTGCAGTCACCATCTGCAGTGATTTTGTAGCCCCCAAAAATAAAGTCTGCCACTGTTTCCCCATCTATGTGCCATGAAGTGATGGGACCGGATGCCATGATCTTCGTTTTCTGAATGTTGAGCTTTAAGCCAACTTTTTCACTCTCCTCTTTCACTGTCATCAAGAGGCTTTTTAGCTCCTCTTCACTTTCTGCCATAAGGGTGGTGTCATCTGCATATCTGTGGTTATTGATATTTCTCCCGGCAATCTTGATTCCAGCTTGTGTTTCTTCCAGTCCAGCGTTTCTCATGATGTACTCTGCCTATAAGTTAAATAAGCAGGGTGACAATATACAGCCTTGACGTACTCCTTTTCCTATTTGGAACCAGTCTGTTGTTCCATGTCCAGTTCTAACTCTTGCTTCCTGTCCTGCATATAGGTTTCTCAAGAGGCAGGTCAGGTGGTCTGGTATTCCCACCTCTTGAAGAATTTTCCACAGTTTCTTGTGATCCACACAGTCAAAGACTTTGGCATAGTCAACAAAGCAGAAATAGATGTTTTTCTGGAACTCTCTTGCTTTTTTGATGATCCAGCACATGTTGGCAATTTGATCTCTGGTTCCTCTGCCTTTTCTAAAACCAGCTTGAATATCTGGAAGTTCACGGTTCATGTATTGCTGAAGCCTGGCTTGGAGAATATTAAGCATTACTTGACTAGTGTGTGAGATGAGTGCAATTGTGCGGTAGTTTGAGCATTCTTTGGCATTGCCTTTCTTTGCGATTGGAATGAAAACTGACCATTTCCAGTCCTGTGGCCACTGCTGAGTTTTCCAAATTTGCTGGCATATTGAGTGCAGCACTTTCACACTGAGGATGTATATCAGTTATCTATTGTTGTGTAACCAGCTACCACAAACCATAAAGATTTTTCGTTTTTCACAGTTATGATTCTGTGAATTAGCAATCCAGGCAGTTCTTCTGCTGGTCTTTCCCATGTGGTCCTATTCATCCACTGGTTCATTTCAGGCTAGAGGGTCTATAAGGTCTCAACTCACTTGCTTGGCAGCGATGCCTTCTTTTTTCTGAGGCTTCTGTTCATCTCCACATTGCCTCATATCCCATGGTATGCTACACTGGGCTGCTTCACAGCCCGATGATGTCAAGAGTTTCAAGCGAGAGAGGATGAAAACAGAAAGGCTTCTTCAGACTCAGGCTCTAGAACTCATACAATGTCAAGTTCACCACTGTCTATTCTTTGAAGCAAGGCACCAGACCAGCCTATATTGAAGAGGATAGAGAAATCAACTCCATCTCCTGTTGTAGGAATAGCAATGTCACATTGACATGGGGAGACATGATTCATTGGAGGCCATTATCCTAATGATCTACCACAGGAAATAATTTTAGAACTAAGTGTTACTCAAGAGGAAAAGATGACCTGGGGAAGGTCACTTCAAGTGGAGGAAATAAAATTTTCATAGGTTCAAATACAGGAAAAGTATGCCAGATTTCAGCAGGGATGAGCTTGTTTATGTGTTCAGAGTTTAAGATTCAGTTGTGTGTGTATGTTTGAGGAGAGGAATGCACTGGCAGGACAGCCACAGGAATTAAAAGGATTTTAGATTTAACCATAATAACAGGTTACAAAGAAACCTTGACTTGTGGATTTTATCCTAAAGGTAGTGGACTGCCATCAGAGGTTTTAAAATAGGAGGATAAATCACAGTTATATGTTAGAAGTGTATGAAAGATGGAATAGGAAGAGATAGGGAATCTGAGACTACTTAGGGGATCTTTAGAAGAGGGAGTCTAAGCAAAAACTAAGGAACCACCACCACAGCATCAGCTGAAACAACTTTAGAAAAATCAACTTTAGCGCCACACTTGATTTAATCTTCACAGAAATCCTATAAGAGAATAACTGGTATCTCCATCTTATAATTGAGGAACTGCAAATTCAAAGGCAAACATTACTTTTCCAAGGTCACACAGCTAGTTAGTAGCAGGACCTGTGCTTTGAGGGCCCACTGTGAAAGAACGTAAGATTCAAGACATCTAAGGAAAAGGTTGAATATAAGATTGATAGGACTTGGTGACTAGATGTGGGGCATAAAATCCATTTAAAATTGGATCCAAGTTAACATGATGGATTGAATACATACATCTTTTCTCTTCTGAAATGACACAAAAATTATGACAAAGGATTTTTTTTTAAAGATTTAATCCCAAAGTTGGAGGCCATTATTATAATGATCTAACATGGAAAGTAAACATCATCCTTGGATTAAACAGCCTTGAGAAGATAGTCCAACAACAAAAAAAAAAAAGAGGAAATAATGCTTCACTGTCTAGATGTAACACTATGGCAGAGATCCATGGAGAGTGGCTTTCAGACATAGGAGATAATGACCACAAAATTCAGGAATCTGAAAAGCTTACAGATGAACCATAACTAACAATGCTGAGACAACCTAAACCATCACTAGTCAGTGGAAAAGTTAAGAAGCAGCTCTGTTTAGATGATGGAGTCCTCCCAAGACTCACACTAGTAGCATCAGTAGACCATTCTATCGAGTTAGAATGTATTTTACTAACATACTCACCTTCTGATTAATCACCACCACTTAACCAGACACTAACTTAGTGTCTACTGTCAAGTAAGATCAGGTCCCTACAGCCAGCACAGCCCAGGCTGGGGTCGAGGTGGCCAGTCAAACCCCAGGATAGAAGGTAAATCTCATACTCAACCTGTCCAAAGTATCAAACATATCATTCAGCCAGTACCTGTCATGGCACAAGAAACAATTACCAGTTAGAATACAGGAAATTCATTTGACAACTCCAACCAATAGCCAAGAACTTCAGCCTGCACCAGTGAAGAATTCTATTACAACTCTCCTGATGGAGCCACAGTTGCAGTCAATCCCAAGAGCGTTATGTTCAGACCCACAGCCCGAGCTAGTACCAGCACAGCAGCTCCAAGCTCTTCACTCCTACCAACCACCTCTAGAGAAAACCCTGATGGTATTTCAGGAAATCATTATTCCTCTTCACTCTCCTAACATTGCTTGTAGTAGAGTGGAGAGCCACATACAGAGAAAATCTACATTGCTGAGACCTATGGATACCAAACCTGAGTAGAAATCCACAAATATATGGCCACTCTTACTATGCCAATGGAGGCTGTATCTACAGAACAGTCATCACCTTTTTCTCCTGCTCAGCAGCCTCCCCCAGCCTTTTAACCCTTTGTGAAATAACCAGTCTCCCATCACAAACCAGCAAACACCCTTTCAAACATTTTAGGAGTTTTATCACCTCCAGGAGGCAACAGCTGGGGGTAGCCTTATCTCTTCTGTAATGGGAATCTCTTTCGTTAGTAAAGATTAAGAATAGATTTATGTATATGTATTCCTATAACCAAATCACTTTGCTATTCCACAGAAATTAACAACTTTGTAAATCAATTATACCTCAGTAAAAATTAGAAAATAAGAAAAAATAAAATGACAGTAACAACAGAAAAGAATGATGGGGATAGTGAAACTGATTTAACCAGCATAGTGTTTCTCTCTTCCATTGCTAGACAACAAACTGTCCATACCTACATGTGAACAACCCCTTGAGTAAAAAGAGAGTGATTTCAGTGAGAGAGAAGAGACAAATAGCATGATGACAAAGGGCCTCTGGTGAAAGCTGAGGAGGGTAAGTTTCCTCCCAAAGACCGTGTTAATGAGGAGCATGTGTATCCCAGGGCGTCCAGGATGCCATCACTAACACAAGCTCTAGAAAACTACTGATCACCCACTTTCTCAGCAGCCTGGTGAAAATCAAAGATGAGAATAATACTCGTCAACAGGAAGTAGCCCTGTTGGAAGACCCATCTCTGTGCTGTCCAGCTATACTGAGTTGAAAACTTCACCAGCTTGTCCAAATCATCCAAAAAGTTAAAAAAAAAAAAAAGAAGCAACTATTATCTACACCAAATAAATAAACATAATACACAGAAATATGCAGATATATACATCTGTAGTGGATCAAATGAGTGAGTCTGGGTGAGAAATTCCAAACTGAAGGCATTGACATATAAGAAGAAGGTCCCAGAACAAGAATATATTTGCAAAAAAGAAAAAACAACATTGAAATAAAGGGGGATATGGGCTTTGAGAAATAGAATTAGGGAAGAATGAGGGCTGAAGTAAGGGAAAGATGTAGTTGTAAGAAGAGCAGAGCATCAAAATAAAGACAGTTTTCTAGAATTCACAGATAGCCATCAAAGAGATCCAGGGAACTCAATGACACAAAAAAATCAGAGCTCAGTGGATTTTTTTTTCAGACGACTCCCTTTTGAAGCAGACTTTGTGGTCCATTTATTTACAACTTTCCTAATGTGTTGGTACCTATCAATTGGAGTCAGTTACACAAGAGATGGTAGGCATTTCTTGATCTTTTACCCTACAAATTAGGTTTATCTGGTGAATTCCTAGAGGACCCATACAGGGTATTTAGGTCGCATTGTCCAGGAGACAGCTGAAAGTGAGGCACTGAAGTTCTGCAGAACATTTTCTATAAGACATATGGGTTTGGGAGTCATCAGAGCCGAAGTGGCAGAGATTTTCAGAGACATGTTGTTGTTGAGTCGCTAAGTCGTGTCTGGCTCTTTGCAGCCTCATAGATTATAGCCCGTCAGGCTCCTCTGTCCTAGGCAAGAATACTGGAGTGCATTGCTATTTCCTTCTCCAGGGGATCTTCCTGACCAGAGATCATCTGGTCTCCTAAGTCTCCTGCATTGGCAGGTAGATTCTTTACCACTGAGCCACCTGGAAATCCCTTCCAGGGACATGAGTGGGTACTAACATTTGTATCTTCATCTGTAAACTATGTGCCAGTCTTATTTAGCCTGAGATAATTGCTAACCCACCCCCATCTCCTATGATTTTGATTTAAAATTTCCCTGCTAACATCAAGAAGTCTCCTTCACCTCTCAGGAACTTATAAGTGAATTCACAGATCTTGGTAAAATGGAGACAGTAAAGGGATGCCCATTGGTTTACCTGGGGACCAGATATCTTGGAGTTAGGAAGGCCATCCCAGGGAGTAAATATACCAAAGTAAGGAATAAGTATATTTATAGAAGATCAAACATAAGAGCCATTAGAATACAATTTATTTCTCAAAAGTGAAAAATTAAAGAGCTCGAAGAGGTGAGGCTTAGCAAATTTTCAGAGAACATAGCTGGAAAATTAGAAAAAGAAAAATAGGGAAGAAAGAGAATCCAATATTAGATTAAAAGCCAAGGCTCATTGGCTTTAGAGAGGGAAGGCTCATTCATAAGAAACAAAGTTGCCAACCCTTCCAGAGACTTGGTATTTCCAGGCAAGGTGCCCACAGAAAGGGCACTTACTGATCACCTTATCACTCCCTTTTCAGGACAGTAGATCAGCCTTCTTGGCCCTCCTTTCTGAATGTTAACTAGGTTTCAGAGATTGTGGTTAGAGCCAAGATGGGGAGGTTTCTGAGTTTCCAGCTTCCAGCCTGCCAGCCCTCTCCACTCCCCACCTGCCCTGCGTGTGATAGACATATCCTGGGCCAAATGCCTGCCAACTCCAGGAAACCAGCCAGCTTGCACGGCCTTGCCCAGCTGTCTTAGACAGTCATTCCAGGATAATTCTCCATCATCTGAATGTCATAAGGAATTTTCCAGGGACTTTGAAGATTAGTTTCTTCCAGGGCATCATCAGAAAAACAAATTCCTCCCTTGTAAGTGCCATAAGATAAGCAGCACTTAATTTTGCCGGCAGGAAAATTGAGTCTCAGAGACATGATGTCATGTGCTCAGAAATCACACAGCTTGTCAGGGTCCAAACCAAGATAGAATCTGGATTCCTTGTTACTGTTACAGGGCTGTTTCCATTACCTTATAGGGAAAATTATAGACTCTTGAATTGGAACAGTTCCTTACAGGCGTCTGATGCATTCCCTGTGAACACAAGAATCTCTTAGGTAGCTTATCAAGGATACACATCCAAGGACATCCCTATGTTCCTGGGCTCAGAAACCTTCGCTTTCAGCATCTACCCAGATTATCTAATGCAGCCTGTTTGAATTTGGGAATCAGTACAATCGCCACATTCCTGCCAAGTGCTCTCCAGCCTCAGCTTTAATAACCTCCAATGATGAATGTTATCATCTCTCATTCCCACTTTGGATAACTTTGACTTTTAGAAACTTCTTTTCTGTAGCCAATTGAAACTTATCCACAGCCAGCTTCAACCCATTAGTCCCAATTCTACTTCTCTCTCACAATCAAGAAACAGAGGAATGAATTCAATTAAAAGTATATTTACATAGCTTTCCTTGTGAATGTTTACTATACAGTAATTTTCAGATTGTAATGCTAGGTATATACATGATTTTTATTTTGTTGATCTGTATATTTCTCACTTTATAGTCCACAAATTTCTTTTGAATGACTTTATGGTCACATAAACATTTAATTTATTTAATGATGCTATAACAAATTTTATTTATTGAGGTCTTAATATAGTATACCTTTTGGATATTGTAAGTAGCCCTATTATTCTTAATTTGTGATGATTTAAATTATATATATATAAAACATTTTTAATTAGCGTATCAAAATTTATACATATATAGGTGTTATTCCCTCCAAATAATTTCCTTGAAAAGTTGCATATTTATTTCAAGATTGCTGTCATTGATTTGATTATTTCCAGAATTTCTCTCTGACAAGAACTTTTAAAGCTTCTAGAGTTTGTGCTTCTTCATGAGAAGCACAGTCATAAATCCATATATGTATGTACACACACACACACACACACCCCTACATATACTGTGCTTGGGGACTAAAGGTTTGCATAGGAACATTCTATGCAAACCAACCATCTAGCTGAGAGCAACCAGAAAAGTTGGGGTTGGGGAGGAATCAAGTTGATGCTGCTGGAGACCTAATAAGAGAGTGAAGAGTTATTGGGCCAAGGTTCATAATAATATGAAAATCTGTAGTTGTAATCCTGGCTTTAGGAACATTTTTTACCCTGAGGACATTTGACAAGCCAAACAGGCAATTGCAAAGCTGAGGAGTACCTTTGATAACATCATGGGATGAGAGTAAGTAACTAAAACTGGAGTCTGAAGACCACTGAACATGAAGACCCTGAGAAATTCACCATGCTTTCAGACAAGGCTCTGAAAGACTTGAAAGTCAAATGAAAATATTCAGTCTTCATACAGGCTGAAGACCAACTTCCAAGAATCAGGATAGGCCAGAAAAATCTAAATTCTTGATTTTGGTGAAAAGTGATTCCGGATCATTAGTACCCATGGGCACTTGGATGCAGCAGATACAAATACTTTCTAGAAGAAGTTAACTTTATTCTAGTCCTCAAATTATTTCCACCAATGACTTTCCAAATATAAAGTTAGTACACAGTCTGAGGTAACAGGCACATAAGGAGATAAGTTAACAGGAATGAGAACTAGTGGAAACAATAGATGATTGAAACAAACTCAGAAGAGCTCCAGATGGTGAAATTATCAACTGTAAATAACTTTAAAATAACTGTCATTACTGTGTTTATGATATAGATAGAAAGCAAAAGAGGAAATTTTCAGCAGAGAACTACAAAACCACTAAAAAATACTCATATAACATTTTAATAGACATGCTAGAATCAGAAAATTTTAATAACCAAGATTAAGAACTCTGGTGCATGGTTTTAATGGCATACTAAATGTGGCTGAAAGGAGAATTGCTATACTGGAAGGTAATTCAGAAAATAATCAGCGTTAAGACAAAATGAATAGGATGAGCAATTGAGAATAGAAGGTAGAAGACGTAGAAGTATGAGAAAGTTAAATGTTTAATGGAGTCATATAAGTAGAAGAGAGAAAGAATGAGCCAGAACAAATATTTGAAGAGAAATTAAGAATCTTTTCAAAATTAATAGAAGACACCAGCTCACAAAATCAGGAAGCCAAACAATCTTCAAGAGGAAAAAAATAATAATTTACACTTGTACATCATAGAAAAATTATAGAAAGCCAAAGATAAAGATAAAATTTGTAAAGATAGCAAGAAAAGAAAGGACAGATCTAACTTCAAAAAGGCAATAATTAGACTGACAATTTTCTTGAGAAACAGTGGAAGCTGAAAAATAATAAGCTGATAGCAAATAACTGTCAATCTAAAATTCTATACAAAGCAAAAATATCCTTATACCAACAAATTTAACAGCATATATGAAATGTAAAAGTTCCTTGAAACACAAATTACCAAAACCAACTTATGAAGAATTTTAAAATTAAATAGAACTACCTGTTTAAAGGAATTGAATTTATAGTTAAAATTTTCCCCACAAATAAAACTAGGGTCCCATTTGGTTTCCCATGTAAAGATTTAAAGGAAGAAGTAATATCCACTCTATATTGAGAAGGTGAGAGTACTTCCCAACTCATTTGATGAAGCTAAGATTATCATGATACCAAAAATAAAACATGGCATTACAAAAAAAGAGAAGTGCAATACTATGTATTTCACAAAAGTAGATGCAAAATTTTGAAACAAAATATTAGCAAATTGCATCAAGTCATATATGAAAGTCAGGAATCGGCAAACTTTTTCTCTAAAGGCTGTGTTAGCAAATAATATAGACTTTGTGAGCCACAGTCTCTGTTACAGTTATTGAGCTGTGCAGAAACAGCCACAGATAACATGTCAACGAGTGTGTCTGTGTTAATCACTCAGTTGTGTCCAATTCTTTGCAACCCCATGGACTGTAGCCCACCAGGCTCCCCTGTCCATGGAATTCTCCAGGCAAAAATACTGGAGTAGATTGCCATTCCCTTTTCCAGGGAATCTTCCCGACTCAGAGATCAAACCTGGGTCTCCTGCCTTGCAGGCAGATTCATTACCACCTGAGCTACCAGGGAAGTCATGTCAACAAGTGGGCATGGTTATATTCCTATGAAACTGTGTTTTCAAAAATAAATGACAAGGCCATAGTTGCCTACCCTTGCTTTAGATGCATCTAGTAAACAAGACATTGAGTAAAGAAGGCATATGCAGAAGGATATATACTGTATGATTTCATGTATGTAACATGCAAAAACCAAATTATGGGATGATAGCATTGAGGAATATAAACAGGTGATAAAAATGATAGAGAAAGGATGAAAATGACTACTGTTTACCTACAGGGAGGTATTGTGATTGAGATAAGACAAGCAAGGAGCTCCTGGAGTGTCGGGGAAATTTCTTTAACCTCTGTCACAGTAACATGAGTATTGTCTCCACAGAATTTAAATAGTACATATTATATGTAATATTTCATGATTAAAATTAAATTTTCTTTTCTTTTTCTTCATTAAAAGGTAGTTTGAGTGCAGTTTGGTGAGTAAGGTCTGTTGTGCTTAGTTACTCAGCTATGTCTGACTCTTTGCAACCCCATGAACTGTAGCCTGCCAGGCTCCTCTCTCCACAGAGGTTTTCCAGGCAATACTGGATGGCTTCTCATCCAGAGGAACTTCCCAACCCAGGGATCCAACCCAGGTCTCTGGCATTGCAGGCAGATTCTTTACTGTCTGATCCACCAGGGAAGCAAGGAAGGTCTGGGTAAGGCCAGTTGCTAGGGAAGAATGCCAATTTTGCTTTAAATAAGGAATGATTGAATAAATGAAGCTGGTTTCCTTGTTGTCCTTAGAAACTGGTGCATAGGTTTATTTCTGAAGAGGATTTCCAAAAATATTTGTAGCACAGCCAGTACTGCTTGAAATAAGGACGTAGCCTCCAAGCGGCCAACTCTGAAAAAAGACAATGGTTAATTAAATATTGACTATGCTGTATTTCCCTTAACAAATATAACTCTTCTGTACACATTTTCCTTCAGTGTGTGCATTTTCACTTTCTTCTTCTGAAGTTCACTTCAGCGACAACATCCTGAAATCCTGTCAAGTTATCATTGTGAAAGTAAAAGGCATAACTCTGATATTCTTGGCCTTGGTGCCATTAAAATCTTACTCTAAATGTCACATTAATTCATCTTTTCATATTTTTCCTTGTTTGATTTTTTTCCTTCAAGAAGAAATGGTAAGTGGAATGGAAAAGGAAAAGACAGCTCATTTATTAAAAGTGAAAATATACCACCTGATCCTCTAATTTGGACTCTAACATTTCTTTTTTAACACTTCTATTAAAAAGTCTGGTTCAAAGTGGACTACAATTTAAAGAGAATGAAGTCCAAATTTATTTTAGATTAGCCCAGAGTCACTGAGTCTTTTTAAAAAGAAGAATCAGAAACTATCATGGGCACTGTGCTTATAGGTGGTAGGTTAGCAGCAATGACTATTGGTTTCATGAATCAACTACTATAGCACAGAATTCTTTACTCTAAGTTGGCTGAATGTGTTGCTGGTAGGTAGACTCTAGCAAAATCATATTGCTGGCAGGAAGTCTATGTAAAGATTATGAACATGTAGACCATTGACTTTCAGCCTAACTCCTTTTTGCAGTTTATTTTGTCATTCTATTCTACAGTGGTAGCAGATAGAACTTTAATTTATGGAAGCATAAAACATTTTACTGGCATATTAAAGTAGTTATGGTACATGTTATATATTTTAAAATTTTAAGCTGAATTTATATGTTGTTATTATATCATCCATAAAGGCTTTTTTTCCCCTTAAACACATTGACATTAATAAGGCATGGTCTACACAGATAAAGCCTAATTCTACCCACAGTTGCTGCCAGAGGAAAATTGAAATTGTTTTAATATAAAACTTGGATTATGACACTTAGCCTAGTTTTGGGTTCTAAGATATCATTTTCTCGGTCCAAGAACCATATCATTGGCTCAGGAACTTCTACAGAATCCAGTTCTACCCTGTATATTGTTTAGATAATATGCCCTTAAGGTATTATTTTCATGAGAATTAATGATAGCAATATTTGTAGAGCTCATCAGAGCTAGCACTTGTTGACTATCTCTAGTGTCTGAAACACTCCCACCTTTATCCTGATGTATTGAAGCGAACTGCTGGGATGGAGAGTGGGCTGGGAAGCCCAGAAAGCGCCCTCTTCAGAGTCACTGTTGTAGGTTTTTCTAAACAACCCTTCCTATATCCAAGTATTTCGCCCTCTAAACCAAGTGAAGCGGGCTCCAAGAGAATCACTGGTGATGATTAGGACTTCCACAAGAAGCGGCACATTGGATCCTCTCTCTAACTAGATTCTTACTGAACTCTTGAACCCATCCATGCATGGTAAGTCATTTCAGTCATTCCGACTCTTTGCGACCCTGTGGACTGTAGCCCACCAGGCTCCACTGTCCATGGGCTCCTGCAGACAAGAATACTGAAGTGAATTGCCATGCCCTCCTCCTGAGGATCTTCCCAACCCAGGGTTCAAACCCAGGTCTCCTACATTACAGGCAGATTCTTCACCCTTTGGGCCACCAGGTGAGCCAGTTCTTTCTTATTTCTACCACCAGGAAAAAAAATACGGAAAAATTCATGGGAAGCTTGGCAAGTATCTCTTTGACTTTGTGGATATATATAAACTATGAGTGATGTCTGCTTCTTGAAGCTAAGAGGCTGGAGGGGGCAGCTCACACCAACAGGAAAATAGGGACCATGGTGTGGTATGATATGCAAGGAGAAAGATATGGACCATGGTCCCCAGGATCCCTGTGACCCTTGGAGTCTCAAGGAAGGATCTTCATGGAGACTGAAAAAGAGGGAGAAAGAGGCAATATCAATGCTCACCCAATTACAAGTCCCTCTCAAAAGTACTGGTAGAAGGAAAAGAAATAAGATTTAAATTGGGATTAAATTTTAAACACAAGTGACCAGAAAGCTAAAGGGTCTACCCAAGATGCCATTGTTGTTCAGTTGCTCAGTCATGTCCAACTCTGCGACCCCATGGATAGCAGCACGCGAGGCTTCCCTGTCCTTCACCGTCTCCCAGAGTTTGCTCAGGCTCATGTTCCTTGAGTCAATGATGCCATCCAGCCATCTCATCCTCTGTCGTCCCCTTCTCCTCCTGCCCTCAATTTTCCCCCGAATCAGTGTGGCAAAGGAGATCTGCCTTTACACGTTTGAGGGCAGTGATTAGAGAAAAGTGAAATCATTTCAAGGAAGGATCCGCATGTTGCAGTCCATGGGGTCACAAAGAGTCAGACACGACTGAGCGACTGAACTGAACTGAACTGAAAATCATTTCATGTTTGTCCCTCAGTGAGTTCAGATTGTGCAGTAAACTGGATATAATGTTTAGTGATAAAAGGAATTGGGGACTTCTGTTGCTGGTCACACAGCTAACTAGATGTCAGAAGAACACGCTTTGTTCAGAATACTGAACCAATAAGTAAGATAAATCTTTCAAGACTATAATCTAGAAAGTGAGAATCCAGAAAAGTCAGCTAGGAGAGGATTAGCCTTTTAGGGGACATCTATCAATCCCAGGTAGTCCAGGGCCTGGCTTTTTAGAGCCTATGCATGTGGGTGTTAAGAAATAAAATTGAGTAGGGAGACAGTCACTTCAGAGACCCCTGAAAGGCAATTCCATTTTTAGTTGAACTAGGGTTAAAGAGCTTCAGAAAGGGAGGTGACAGGAATAATCATTTCAGCCTTGGTTATTATTAGAATGAAAGAAAGAAGGAAAAATATCTCCCTAAATAATTCCAGATCCTAAATCTCACCCTGCTGATGTGTCTCACCAAACCCCGTGTGCCCCCACACCCCTGCCCCAAAAAAGACAAGCAAAAAATATAAAGTTTCTCTATTTCAGTACTGCTCCCAGGTACCTGGCAGAAGCAAACACATCTCCTGTCTGAAGGAACACACTTTAAATATGGACCTCAAAAATTTCCAGAAAAAAAAAAAGCAAAAAGAGGCTTACCATGCATGCATGGGTTCTAGAAACGTAAGAGAGCAAGCTAGCATGAGTGAAAGTCGGCAGAAAGCTTGAATGGAAGAATCCAACCCATAAAGACTGTGAATGTTGAAATTATCATATATAGACTAGTTGTTAGGTCAGAGCATATGAAACTGTCAATTTTGCAAGTCAAAACTGGTCAATATCTGATATTTCATATATTTTACCTAATATTTTTAAAGAAATAAGGGGATATTGGAAATATCTTGAAGGAAAAAGCATTGTGTACTCTCAAAAAGGACTAAGAGCTTTGATAGGGAGCCAAATGAAAATTCTGGAAGTGAAAAATATAATAATTGAAATTAGAAACTTAATAGAAATGTTCAATAGCAGATTTAGCTTAGTTAAAATGAGAAATAATGAACTATAAGATAAAGCAGATGAAAGTTCACAGGATATAGTAGGGAAAGGCAAACACAGAAGTAATATAAAAGAAAGGTTGTAGAAAAAAGTGAGAAATCCCAACACCTAATCAAATTTTCAGAAGGAAATAATAGAAAAATGGGAAGGGTCACCATCCCCATTTGTTCTATTCCTTCTTGATTTAAAGATATGTGTTGACAATTTTGCAGAGTTGATTAAAATCTTGAGTCCTCAGCTTCTAAAACTTAAGCAAATTCCAAACAGGATAAAAGAAAATAAATTTATGTCTAGCTACATTCACTTCACATTGGAGAAACACAAAAAGAAAGTCTTCAAAACAACTGGAGAGAAAAGACAAACTGTTTATTCAAAAAAAAAAATGACTGACCGGTGACATTTCATATAAAAATGGGAGCCATAAGCCAATGGAAGAAAATCTTCCAAGTGTTTAGGGAAAATAACAACCACTTAAAGATCTACATGTAATGAAGCTATCTTTCAACAAGAGCACAATTATCATATAAAAATGAAGGGAATGTGTTATTAACATACACTTACCAAAGGAATTTCTATAGAATATACTTCAGAAAGAAGGAAAATTACCCCAGAGAGAGTCTGAGATGCAAAAGGAAGTAGTAAGTAAGGAACAGAGGGATTAATCTAAAACACATGAGCTACATAAAACAAAATCAATTATCTTCATTCTAAGTACTCAATAGCCACCTGTGATCAGGACAGAAATACAACATTCTCATAATTGCAGAAATGTATTATTGGATAGTACTGCTATGGGTTTTAAGATTTATAGCTGTATTAGTTTGCCATTGCTACTGTAACAAATTAAATTTAATAACAAAATCATTGAATCAACATGTACTTATTATCTTACAATGCTGGGGTCAGAAGTTCAAAATGAGTCTTAGGAGGCTAAAATTAAGGTATTTGGTAGGGTTGTGTTCCTTCTGGACACTCTCTGAAAAAAATGTGTGTTTTTGCCTTTTCCAGCTTCTAGAGGATACTCACAGTCCTTGACTTATGACCCCCTTCTCGATTTTCAAGTCCAGCAACACCTAGCCAAATCAACCACTGAGTTTTCTGTCTCCCTCTTCCATGTTAAAGAGCCCTTGTAAGACATTGGGCCCTCCCATCCCCCCAGATAATCCAGGATAATCTCCTCCACCTCAAGATCCCCGATTCCACACACCAAGTCTCTTTTGTCATGTAAGGTAATGTATTCATAGAGTCCAGGAAAAGAGTGTGGATATCTTTGGTGGGGAGGGAACCATTATTCAACTTGCTACTGCATCGCATCTTAAATTTTCTAGGGAACTTCCAGGAGTACAGAAATAGGATATAAACATCTTCTCCTCAGAGAGAGAAGAAAAACCTCAATCCAACAGGCATGAAAAAGGAAAGTGTGTGTGTGTGTGTTTATATGTATATATATATATAAAGAGAAAAGGCAAATCAAGAAAATACATAATATATGCTAGTGAGAAATTGGTCTAAATACATGAATAATTACATATACATAAATAGTAGGCTCTGCATTTAAAAGAGCAGGATTGCGAGACTGTATTTTTTTTTTTATAAAGCAAACTATATGCTATTTATAAGAGATTTTCCTAAAATACAGGAAAATAAGAAAAATAGACCAAATACTAACTAAAAGAAAGCTGGCACGACTATAGTAATATCAGAAAAAAAGTAGAATTTAAGACAAAATAATGTAACTAGAAAAAACGAAGGTGAGTAAATACAAATAAAAAGTTTTGTTTACCAAAAACATATAAAAATTCTAAATTTGTGTATACCTAATAACATCGCTTCAATGTATTTGTTCAGTCGCTCAGTCGTGTCCAACTCTTTGCGACCCCGTGGGCTGCAGAACGCCAGGCTTCCCTGTCCATCACCAACTCCTGGAGCTTGCTCACACTCATGTCCATTGAGTCAGTGATGCCATCCAACCATCTGGCCTTCTGCTGTCCCCTTCTCTTCCTGCCTTCAATCTTTCCCAACACCACGGTCTTTTCTAATGAGTCACCTCTTCGCATCAGGTGGCCCAAGTATTGGAGTTTTAGCTTCAGCGTCAGGCCTTCCAGTGAATATTCAGAGTTTGATTCCCTTTAGGACTGACTGATCTCCTGGCAGTCCAAGGGACTCCCAAGAGGCTTCTCCAACACCACAGCTCAAAAGCGTCAGTTCTTCAGCATTCAGCTTTCTTTATGGTCCAACTCTCACATCCATACATGACTACTGGAAAAACCATAGCTTTGACTAGATGAACCTGTGTTGGCAAAGTAATGTCTCTGCCTTTTAATATGCTGTCTAGGTTTGTCATAACTTTTCTTCCTAGGAGAAAGTGTCTTTTAATTTTGTGGCTACCGTCACCATCTGCAGTGATTTTGAAGCCCAAGAAAATAAAGTCTCTCACTGTTTCCATTGTTTCCCCATCTATTTGCCATGAAGTGATGGGACCGAATGCCATAATCTTCTTTTTGTGAATGTTGAGTTTTATGCCAACTTTTTCACTCTCCTCTTTCACTTTCATCAAGAGGATCTTTAGTTCTTCACTTTTTGCCATAAGAGTGGTATCATCTGCATATCTGAGATTATTGATATTTCACCTGGCAATCTTGATTCCAGCTTGTTATTCATCCAGCCCAGCATTTTGCATGATGTACTCTGCCTATAAGTTAAATAAGCAGGGTGACAATATACAACTTTGACATGTTCCTTTCCCAGTTTTGAACCAGTCCATTGTCCCATGTCCAGTTCTAATTGTTGCTTCTTGACCTGCATACAGGTTAATCAGGAAGCAGATAAGGTGGTCTGTTATACCCATCTCTTTAAGAATTTTTCACAGTCTTATGTATGAAACACCAAAAATGATAGACCTGCAAAGAGAAATGAACATATCCCTAATTATGATGGAAAATTCTAATACACCTGTTTCTAAGTATAACTGATATATCAGCAAAGAGTAAATAAGAAAGTACCATATAGAAGATTTGAACAGAAAAATGAGCAGGCTTGATCAAATGAATATCTATTTAAAACATAGCCAATAACTCAGAATTCACACAGAAAATGTATTATAAACTAACCCCATGGCTCAATGATAAAGACTCTGCCTGCCTATGCAAAAGACATAAGAAGCATGGATTCGATCCCTGGGTTGGGAAGATCTCCTGGAGAAGGAGATGGTAACCCACTCCAGTATTCTTGCCTGAAAATTCCCACAGACAGAGGAACCTGGCAGGCTACAGTCCAGTGGGTTGCAAAGAGTTGGACGCAACTGAGCAGCTAAGCTTGCATGCAAGCTAATAATAGACCATAAAATAAGTCTCAACAAATTTCAAAGATTTGGTGTTGCACAGGCCACATCGGTCACCACGTATAGTTGCAAAGCTTTTTTTCTTGTGATGAGAACCTTTATGATCTACTCTCTCAGCACTTTTCAAATATCCGATACCAATATTATTAAACATAGTTGCCATGCAGTACTTTACATCTTCAGGATTTATTTATCTTATAACTGGAGTTTTGTACCTTTTGACCCTCTTCACCCATTTCACCCATCCATCTGGCAACTGCCAATCTCTTTATATCTAAGTGTTCATTTCTTTGTTTCTTTTTTTTTTTTAGATTCCATGTGAGATCATATGATATTTGTCTTTATTTCTCTTAGTATAATGCCCTCAAGGTCCATCCACATTGTCCTAAATGATAGGATTTTCACCTTTTTTATGCCTGAATAGTATGGCATTGTATATATACGCAAATATACATATGAATATAGACACTATATATATATGAAAAACATTTTCTTTATTCATTTATTGACCAATGGGCATTCCTTTTATGCATATTTTGATGATGTGTTTTACAATGAACTTTTTTAGTGTTTGCAAGATACCTTATCTATGCATATATTATAGTTACAGCAATATAAAAATTATGTATATATGCACATGAGCATGTGTAGGTTTATATGGCTAGGAGAGGAGAGAGAGAGAGATAGGGATATTTTAAAGGAACAAAATAAAAGTATGTCATGAGATAGAGGTAAATGAGCACGTTTACTTTTAGAAGATGAATTGGACTTTGCTGTGCTTTGGAATTATATCCTGTCTCATCCGTCTAACTTTGGGCTTTTAGAAGGCAGGAGACCATTGAAAATCATTCAAGCTTATATATTTCCAAACTGGCCATTCTACTTTGGGTGCTGTGTGTTTCATCCAGAGTGTCAAGCTTCTGTAAACACACCTGGAACATGATCCGTCTAACTGACTGCTCCCTAGTCATTATCCAGTTATCACCTATTCCACTTACTTTCAACAGGAGATATTCCTGCCTGTGACTGACACCCTCCTTTGATAGGTCCCATGTCCAGCTCTAAACAAGACTGTGAAGGAAGTAAATAGAGTTCATTTTCAAAACCGAGCTCTCACCTATTCCTTCTGTTTTCACGCTCTCCGAGGAAGGTCATGAACCCTTCCAGTGGCGAGCCACGGGTGGGTCTGGCTGTAGGAGCCCTCTACTCCAAAGGCAGCCACTGAGGATGTGGGTGTGGGGAAGGGGGCACTGTCTGCTATTATTTTAAAATAATAGTAAAACTGAATGACAGTTGTTCTACTTTATATTTTATCACCTGCAGTTCTAAATAGTGAAAGTCGCTCAGTCTGTGTCCAGACTCTCTGCAACCCCAGCGACTGTAGGCTGCTAGACTCCTCTGTCCATGGGATTTTCCAGGCAAGAATACTGGAGTGCATAGCCATTTCCTTCTCCAGGGTATCTTCCCAACCCAGGGATCGAACTCAAGTCTTCTGCATTGCAGGCAGACTCTTTACCATGAGCCACCAGGGAAGCCCCACAATTCTGAATAGTCTTGGTGTTGTTATATGCCTCTCCACAAAAGTATTTTTTTGATCTAAGAGTTCTTAATTGTAACACTTACTAATGAATAAACTGATATATGTATATATATATATATATATATATGTAAGCTTCAAGTTAGCACATTTTAATACCTCTTCTTAATAACCTCATATTCTACACAGATGTTAATTTAGAGAACCAGGAGTCTTATAACTCTGAGTATACTTAGCAGCAAGCATTCATTGTGAGGGTAAATGTATGACAACTTGGTATTAGGTACAGTCCATGTCTTAAACCTCATTTGGCACTATTGAAATGACTGGTGAAAATAAACATTGATAGAACAGAGATGGTAAAGATGAAAAAGAAGAACTTAAGTTATTTCTGTCATTCTATGTGACCACTAGGAATTTATCCTTGTATTTAATAATTTTGTATCTGAAAACAGCGAGAACTGTGGAAACTGCAAAGTGTTGTATATTTCTTTGGTAAATATAAGTTTCGATTCATGTATGAAATATACACTGAATTTAGAAAGAGCTTTAAAGATCAAATGTATTCTCTTTTTTGTTGGGTTTGTTTTTTTTTTTTTTTTTTTGGTTTTAAAAGTAAAAACACACACAAATCAAGAAATTAGACTTTATATGACAGAGTGGTATGATCTAGCCTAAATTGTGCCTTTTGTGGATGTTTCTGTTTTCTTAAAGTTCATTTCCTGGTCACTGTCAGTAAGCAAAGGCTGTTAGAAATGATCTGTTTGGGGTATTAGATACATAGATGTTGCCTGGAATCCTCTTTTCCTTTCTGCTCCCAAGGAGGTCAGTGGGAAATCTAGAGCCTAGGGCAAGAGGAAGAGGGCTGCCTTAACTGGAGGGGACTTGGCTGGATGTTTTTAGGGGAATATTCAACTTGCACGCTTTTTTCTAGAACTTGCCCACCTGAAAGCATACCTTGTTCGCCATTTCGCTTATACGGTTGTCCTTTTCCGTAAACTGAACAATTCAGATCTCCAAGATCTTGTCAAAAATGTACATCAAGCTTGGATGTCATATCCCTCACACCTGTAGTTACATCCTCACAGCCATTTCAATGTCATTCTAAATGTTTAGATGTTACCTTAAAAATATGTAAGGCAGTGCCTCACTTTGCAAAATTCTTTCAAGGATGACTCGGGGAGGAAAATCTGAAGACTGCTGTTATAAAATAGTTCTAGCAGACAGGGCACACATTTACGAGATTTCAGCATCCAGTAGCCGAGTCTCCTCAGTGTTTGTCATGAAAGAATTCTTAAGAAAGAAATTTCAGGCAATTGACATGTATCTCTTAAATCACGCAGTAGAGGGTCTTGTTGTTGGGACTTTGTTCTTGGTGAACCAGCCCTTGATAGATGTCTTCTTATTTAATACTCCAAATAACAAAGGAACACATTGCTGTGGGGCCCTTTTGATGAAGGTGAGGCTAGGGGTCAAGGTTCACTCCTGACTCACTCTACTGGGGACCCCAGACTTGTTGGTGATGGGCTGAGATTTTCACCCAGTCAGCCATTGGCATCCTCCTCCATTATACTTTTTATTTACAGGGAGGTAAAAATAAAATCTCAAAGGAAGCATGAGTTAGGGATCTGAAAAACGTCTGCTGGAATCCTGGTGCTGTCCTTGTGACCCGCTGGGTAGAGGCCCCTCGTCTGTAAGCTGTCCTGTGTTTAGACCTGGTTTGGACCTTCAATGTGATGCTGGACAAAGGATTTCAATGGGACAAGTGGGGAAGACAGCACTGAGCTGCCCTTTAATTTGTAAACGTGGCCCAAATCTCTTTTCAACCTGTCCTCTTTCAGTCATAAGTGATGGTGGAGAAAGCATCTGTTACACATTAACCTTTCATCCTGCCGTGGAGAAGCTCCTTGTGAATGTGCTGAAGAATTCGTTTGTGCCAGAGGGCTTGGCAAACCTGGAGAACTTGGTGCTGTCAGATGAGCATCTCCCCTTATGAGAGTAGTCGCGGGGTTTTCTTTCTAGGGTCACACGTGTGCAGGCAGTAATGTAAGGAAGCTGACCGGCATCTTAGGCAGCAGGGCTTGCCTGCCTTCTGTTTCCAGTCCTGGTACTGACGGACCCCCTCATGTTTCTGTCTCGCTTCCTCCTATCTGAAAATCTTTATGGAGGCCTATCTGATGGCCACCAACTTAAAAAATTTTTTTTTATTTTGTACTGGGCTGTAACCAGTTAATGGGTGGCTCAGCTGTACAGAATCTGCCTGCAGTTCAGGAGACAGAGAGATATGGGTTTGATCCCAGGGTCAGAAAGATCCCCTGGAGAAGGAAATGGCAGCCCACTCCAGTATTCATGTAGGATGAAAAAAGAAAGCAACTTAATTGTTGGCTCAAAATTGGCCTAAAACTATAAATATAAATATATATATAATATAAATATATATAAATATACTATATATATATTTATATTTATTCCCAAACTGTATAGCCTAAATATAGGGTGAGTCTTCATTTTTAGCACAGGTTTTGAATTCCAAAAAGTCCTGGTCCTCTTGAGGCAATGTCTTTGTGAACAGCAAATACAGGGAACTTGCCCTATTTCTGACCACTGAAAAACTCAGAGGAAGGGAACTGGTTTTAATCTGGGGCACATTATATCTGTAAAGAGATCAGACCCACCACTTCCTGAGCAGGTTGTGGATACACATCAAGACAACGTCTCACAATCCTGCCCAAGAGGGAGGTGGTGGCAGTAACAATCTTACAGACAAGAGGTCTGTGCCCAGCGGGTCACAAGGGCAGCACCAGGATTCCAGCAGACGTTTTCAGATCCCTAACTCATGTTTCCTTTTGCATTTTATTTTTACCTCCCTGTAAATAAAAAGTATAATTGAATAAAGGGCAACATTGCCTTTTTACTTAATAATCTCAAACATAAAGCTAATATTCCAATTATCTGAAATTCTATTAATAAAAAAGGCAAAACTATCATGAAAGAAAGCAGATCATCGGTTGCCTAGAGCTACAAATGAAATTGGGAAGAGAATCCATGATGAAGGGGCACCAGGGAGCTCTGTTAAGTTTTGAGAACTTCTTTAGCTTGATTGTGATGGTGGGTATACAATTGTATACAGTTACTGACATTCATCAAACAGTATGTTTAAAATAGTGAATTTATGATACAATTATGGACATGAGTCTGAGTGAACTCCGGGAGTTGGTGATGGACAGGGAGGCCTGGCGTGCTGCGATTCATGGGGTTGCAAAGAGTCGGACACGACTGAGCGACTGAACTGAACTGAACGGATACATATAATTTTTATGCATAAAAATTTTATAAATTTTTAAAAATGTATACATTTTAATAGTTATTTAAAATATTAATATTTTAATATATATATCTCTTTCTACCCTCCCTCCCCCAAATGTGGGAATGAAAAAAGAATTCTGGTTCCTGGAAACTCATAGAGAGTAAGAACAGTTAAAGATGGCATACTCGTTTGCTCATGCTGCTGTAACCAAGCACCATACACTGGGTGCTTACACAGTAGAAATGTATTTCCTCGCAGTTTGGAGGCGGACGTCCCAGCTCAGGAGGCCTCTCTCCTGACCCTGTGGATGTCCATCTTCTCCCTGTGTCTCCACGTCGCCTCCTTCTGTGTGTGTCTGCGTCTAAATCTCTTCTCAGAAGGACATTATCATATTGGATTTCAGCCCACCCTAATGACCTCATTTTAATTTAACTATCTTTATAAAGTTCCTGTCTCCAAATGCAGCCATATTCTGACATTCTGCGGGTAGGATGTCAACATGCAAATTGGGCAGGACACAGTTCAGCCCACAATAGACAAGGAGTGGTGACCGAGGTCCTTTATTTACTCAACTTGGTCATCTTTGAATATTTTTTTTTAACCAGGAGCATGTGTTTATAACTTAAAGAATATATGTGGGAGAAACATTTTATGTATGTTTTTTTTTTCAAACAAAGCAGAGAAATATACATACGTATTTTCTTTCAAACAAAGTTGGTAGACTATACTCCTCATTGGTCTCCATGATTTATACCTCATAAACTGTTACCTTCCACACAGATGCCATAACTCGTGCAATTCTTGCACACAGCTGTGCAAGAAATATGGCTTTACTCTTATGTAACTGAACTTTATTTCTGCATGAGACGCTTTTTCTCAGAGTGGCATCTGAGTTTGTGGGGGCAGGGGCGTGGTGAGGGCTCCAATAGGGAAGGTGGGCAGCTCTTCTGCACCTTGGCCAGAGTCTGCGGTCATTTCTCCGGATGGCATCCATTCGCTAGCCTCCCGCCTTCCTGTCCTCCAAATCCACGTGTGTCATTGCTACATCCTCTTTGTCTTAACTGTAAGGCCTCTTCAGTTTTGCCACTGGAGCTAGACTCCTTAGATTTACATCCTGCTGCTGCTTCTGCTAAGTCGCCTCAGTCGTGTCCAACTCTGTGTGACCCCAGAGATGGCAGCCCACCAGGCTCCCCTGTCCCTGGGATTCTCCAGGCAACAACACTGGAGTGGGTTGCCATTTCCTTCTCCAATGCATGAAAGTGAAAAGTAAAAGTGAAGTCGCTCAGTCGTGTCCAACTCCTAGCGACCCCATGGACTGCAGCCCACCAGGCTCCTCCGTCCATGGGATCCTAGCTCTACTTATTACTGGCTGTGTGTCCTGACCTCTTTACTTAGTCTCTCTGTGTTTCAGTTTCTCATTTATAAATTAGAGCTATTTATAGTAAAGATACCCACTTCATAAGATTGTGGGGATGATTAAAGGAGTTAATATGTAGCAATATTTAAAATAGTATCTGCTACATAGGAGAAGCTATATTCCATAAAATGTTTCCAATTGTTTGTACCAGCAGTAGTGATATTTCTTTCTTGTTATTTCATCGCTTCATTGGTCCTTTATTTGGAAGCACACGAAATACCAGATTTACCAGTTAGCTGCGAAAACTCTACTGGGAGTCTTGGGCCCATCTGCCAGACACCTTCATTCTGCCCCAGCATCATGCTGGGAATACAGACTGTGAGGGCAGGGGTGCAAAGAGGTGTGGGACCTCACAGATTCACTATATTTCCCTTGGGAGGTTGAGGGATGTGAATTATTTATGTCCCAGATGTCCAAATCTTTGTTCTGTCAACTGTGCAGCTGGGTACCCCTGCCGCTCAGGGGAGGTAGGCCTCTCTGCCTCTTTTCCTTCTCTCCTGGGCCACCAGTCCACACACAGCCTGCTTCTCCTGGTGGTGGGGGGCAGGGGCAAAGAATGAATGGGCTGTTGAGACTCAGACTCAGAAATGCTACTCTTGGTCTGCTGGTTCTGCTGAGTCACTCCCTGCCAAGGCAATAAGTGAGATTTCCCTGACTGTTCCTTGCGATTAAGGGCAGGCACTGACTGATAGTGTGGTGAGGGAAAATCACTTAAATTGATGTACAGAAATATCCCCCCCAAAACACCAAAATATCCCCCTTACAAACACCTTTGTAAAGGTCCTTCCAGCATCTGAATGTAAGACTATCACCTGTATTCCACCACCGGATCCCCAGGGCCTGATGCATGGTCCAGAGGATATTAGAAAACTAAGTGTCACGAGTTACAGTCTCCTTGGTGGTATACTTGTTTACTTCTCAAGATCCATCAGTAATTATGGCTGCTTTGTATTTTTCTGTCATTTAGACACAAACTGTTTTTTGAGACTCAGGGGGAAAAAATCCCACAACAGAACTCTTTGGATGGCTTGTATTCAAGTTTGAATGCTCTGTGCAGATTATCGAAGTTGAAGCCTATCTCATGTGAATAAAAATCCTGGAGTCACATTAATTAAATGAGTCTATTGAATTAATTTTCATAAATTCTTCTGAGTCAATTGCACATTCTCAAATTAACAATGAAAGTCAAAGTAGAATTTAAAGTTTGGGTCCAGGGAGAGCACATGCTGAATAAACATACTTGTATAGTTAAAGACTCAATAGCAGATGGTAGGAACAGCAAAGTGCAGGAAAACTACAAAAAGTTTTCCTAAAAAATTAAATGGGTCCTTAAAATAGATGAATGCTAAACCTCTATTGCCAAATAAAACAGAAGATTTTAAAGGGCCGTGATTCTTAGTGTAGAGTGAAGCCTCTCACATCAGCTATGGCAGCACCTGGAAAAGTCCCAAGTATGGATGTGAAGAAAAGGTTTAGTGGGGAAAAGAAAGAGAATGTTGGGACAATGGTGAAAAGTTTTAATTATAAGCCCGTTGTCATGGGAAAGATAGAGATAAGTACTAATTTCATAAATTTCCACCAATCTTCCCCAAAGTCATTGTATTTGTCTAATAAAAGTCATTTACCATAATAGCTGTCAGAAAGGGTACATGTAGAATCATATACTAGAGTTTAAGGGTCCTTTGTGATCTCCTGCCCAGCTGATTCATTTTACAGGCAAGACAATGGAGACTCAGAGTAGTTGGCTAAGTGGACTCTGCTGGGTCCCATGACGAGTTAGGGACCATCTAAATCCAGATGTCTGGCTCTCAGTCCAGTTCTGAGATGTACCACTGATCCTCCAGGTTGCTGGAGACTTCCTGGTGGGGCCACAGATAATCACTGGTCTTCTAGAACCTTCCAATCAGACTTCATGTGCCAGGGTTGTGTCCAGAGCCGAGGAGGGTGCTATCCTGGTGGGAGGCAGAGACTGAAATTCAAACGTGCTTTGGCAGATACAAGCATGTGGGGAAAATCAGCTGAAATCAAGGCAGAGAGCTTTTCTTCTTTAAATTATAATTGGAAAGAAAGGTGAACATTCACCGTAATGTGAAAGATTAAAGCCAGGTAGAGACAGCTAGAAAGAGAGAGCCAGGCAGAGGGGACTGCATGTGCAAGATAACCGCAGCAAGTAGGTGGGACTAAAAGATCATGGAGGTGGGAGCAGAATAAGGCAGAGGAGCCTGGCCTGATGGGAGGCTGGAGGGATGCCTAGGGACATTGGTCTTGAGAGCAATGGGAAAAAACACTGGAGGTTTTAAATAGGCAGGACATGATCAGATACGAATTTTGAGGTCACTCAGGGCTCAATCAGAGAAACAGAAGCTCTAGAACATAGGACTCTGTGTATGAATATCACTAAAGTATAAATATGAATATATGTGTTTTCTTTTCTTGGCCGCACCACACGGCTTGTGGGATGTTAGTTCCCCAACCGGGGTATGAACCTGTGCCCTCAGCAGTGAAAGCTCAGAGTCCTACCTGTTGGACCACGAGGGAGTTCCCTGAATATATGTATTTGCCACAGGGATTTGATGGGACCCAATTGTGGTTGCTAGTTAAGCAGTCTCTGTAATGCTATCGCCTTCCCATCTAGTCACCTGATGTTGGATCTCGGAGTCTGCAGGATGGGCATTCAAGAGGGAAGATGGATGTAAGACAGAGGGAGAGAGAGGAATCATTGGGGCCCCCCACACACTGGAACCCAGAAGACTGGAAACACATTAGTTCTCGTCGCCTCCCTTAATGACTCAGTGGTCCTGCTGGCCGATGCTCTCATCATCAGAGAGAGAAACACACACTTGGACCAGGAGTCAGAGGAGCCAAAGGAAAATCTAGGGGAATGTGGGAGCTGCGAGCCTGGCTGCTGTCCGCCCCCTCAATGATGTGCACCCCCAGAGAAGGGCCAGCGTGCGTGTTCCGCCGCTGCCCTTCCACTCTCAGCACAGGGAGTCCCACCCTAGCTGGAAACGGGGGGAAGGCAGCCTGGAAGGTGGTTCAGCCTCGCTAAGGAGACAGAGCTGCCCAGGCAGCCTGGCTGCAGTGTGGAGACTGTGTGCAAACCTTCTACCTTCCCCTCTGGCTGCTCCCACCCTGCCTCCTGGGTCAAGGGTGCACTTGGAGGGGGCATAGCTTCTCCATCTGCATCCCAGTTGGCTGGGGGGAAATTCAGAATTCCTGGGTGAGCTGCCAACAGGCAGAGATTGGAAAGAAGCCGCTAATAACATTACAAGTCCATTTGGCAGCAATGCACACCCCCTCAATCACAACGAGAGCAAGTGGAGGGGAAGAGACTCTCTTAATGGCCAAATCAAATGAGGAGTGGCAGCTTCTCAGAGACACAGACTAGAGGAAAAAATGTATGGACACCAAAGGGGAAAGTAGGGTGACATGAACTGGGAGTCATACTATGTATATATACTATGTATGTGTATATATTGACATACGTACTATATATAAGACAGATAACTAATGAGAACCTACTGTAACACAGAGAACCCTATTCATTGCTCTGTGGTGACCTAAATGGGAAGGAAATCCAAAAAAGAGGGGCTACATGTATACGTATGGCTGATTCACTTTGCTGTACAGTAGAAACTGACACACCAGGGTGAATCAACGATACTCCAATTAAAAAAAAAAAAAAAAGAGCAGTGACTTCTGAAGATACCAAACCCTACATGATATGTCCTTGAAACAAAGAGTCTGATGTCATTCCCCCTTTGGCTTGTCTGCTCAGATAGCTAGGGTCTTTTTTACCTTCTGCCTGAGGATCTCCAGGCCACACACTACGGGAGGATCTGATACAGTCTGGCCACCTCTTCTCAGAGTGTTTGGGAGCCAGAACGGAGCCTGCAGCAGGATAGTCTGTGATGTAAGATGGGTATTTTTGATGATCAAGTAACTTAGTTGTCCTTGAATCTGACTATATCTTAGAATCACCTGTATAGCTTTATAGACTTTACAGTGTCTAAGCTCCCTAGAGCTTGGGATGGGGACAAGACATCACTAATTGGTAAATCCTCCCAGGTGATTTGAACGTACAACCAGGGTCAAGAAATTCCAGTCCTCTTGTTTCCAGATAAGGAGACTGAGTCAGAGAAGTTAGGTGTGTTGACCAGCAGGGCTACAAGAAATAGGACCCAAGTCTCCTAAGTCCAAAACTCATCACTTTCCACTGGGTATCCTGCCATATCTCCTGTCTAAGATAAATTAAAACAGCATTTTCTAATGTGACCTAAGAATGTGGTGATTTTGAAAATATCTTATTTATGAAGATAGGAGGTGAGAGTAATACTCATTCATTCAATTGGGACTTCCCAGGTGGCTCAGTGGTAAAGAATCTGCCTGCCCATAAAGGAGACATGAGTTCCATCCTTGGGTCAAGATCCCTTGGAGGAGGAAATGACAACCCACTCCAATATTCTTGCCTGTAGAATTCCATGGACAGAGGAGCCTGGTGGGCCGCAGTCCATGGAGTTGCAAAGAATTGGAAACAACTGAGCAACTAAGTATATATTCATTCAAACTCCTAAAACATGTAGACAAACATGTGTGACCCAGTGATCCTAATACTGCCAGGCAGACCCAGGCTATTCATTTACCTTGTCCATAGCATGAGAAGAGAAAGGAAAAGAGACAAGTCTAGGAACATATTGTTCAGTGGAATGCATTCTGCAATGATTCTATAAATTACAGCCTTAATAGCCAATAATTACATCTCCTAAAAATGCAACCATCTTAACTAGTTTATGGCCACATGCTCAGTCTAAGACAGACCCTAGAACCTGTGCGCCAGCCTGCTTCAAAAAGAACAGTAGGAATGGTGAATCTGATTAAGACAACTTTTGTGAACTAGCAAAGCAACATTTAACCTACATTCTTTCCTCATAATTGTCATTATTTCTTTTAAAAGACACAAAACCAAATTTTTGGACATTTTCAATCTGTGGCAATAACATGATATACCAGTATCTGCTTTTACTATCATCTTATTTTTTTTAACTAAATAAAAATTGCAGTATTGTTTGTATTAAAAAACATACATACTCCTTCTTAAGATTTCAACAGTTTCTGAAAAGTACAAAGTAAGAAGTAATCTTCCAGATCTCACCACCCAAAAACAGCAGTATTGAACATTAGATAAACATCAGTTTAGAATCTTTCAAAGAGAGGGAGAGAGAATATACATACATACATATATATATATATATATATACACATATATATATATACACACACACAGAGAAACTGGCTGGATACCTAGACACACATAAAATTGGGATCATATGCTCAGGCCTTTAAAATATTTAAATATATATAAATTTATATATATATATTAAAATTATATATATAAATATATTAAAATTTATATATATATATATATTCAGATTGATTTTACTTATGTACAGAAGTCAAAGAGAATGAAGTAACACTGGAAAGATTCTGAAACTCATTTAAGAGTTTCTTTACTACCTAACATGTTGTTTCCCTAAAGATGCCTTAACAAAAATTATTATAAAAGTCATTGTGGTCATAAAATTTTTCTTAACTACATGGTTCGGTTTTATATAATATCAATTAACCCCATGCTATGGAAGGATATTAACTTCTTCCCACTTCTCTAACCCTCTCCTCCCAATTTCTGTAGTAGTTTATTCTCATTTTTTTCATTCAGCACGTGTTCACTGAGGGTCTGCCTTGTGCAAGTCCCTCTCAAGGTTCTGGGCCAATAGCTATAAGCTGTAGACAGAACAGACAAAATTCTCACCCATCACGATCCTTGCATTTTCATCGAGAGGAAAAAATAAATTGCAGTGTTGACATTGTACAGATTCTGTTCACCAGCCATGAGTCCCATGATAGCTCAGTATTGTTTCTATATTCAAGTTCATTTGATGCTTGTATATAGGTGGAAGTCTGGCAGACTAGACAGATAGCCAAGAACACGTTTTTGAAAGTGGGGTGATGCTATAAATTCACTTTCGTCCTGGAAAGTCAGCCCTGTCCTTCGTGTGCCTTCTTACAGTCATTCCTCACCACATACTTCTCCACTTCTGCCTCTTTAGAAGGGAAAGTCCTCTCCTCTCCAGATTCACGGGGAATGTTTCCCCATCATGCTAACTCCCAGGTTTGATTTTAAGGCACAAGACTGGGCTGGTGGTGGCAGTTGTGGGCTGGGTCTTTCTCCACCGCTTCTCTGCAGAACTGCCCTGATTGTCAATTTGGAAGCAGGTGGCCTTGTATTATGTCCCTTTCCATTTTTGGATGCTGCTGATAAAAATTTTGACTGGTTTTCACTATTTTTGTTGTTATTGTTCAGTTTATTAAGCGTCATTGAATTAGAGAAACATTATGATCAGTTTTGGCTGCCGTGTTTTTACCCAAAGTCTAACTTTAAAATACCACAGTGAATACAAACCCCTGATATAAAATCTAACCATCCTATGCTTCCTGGAGTAGGGATAGAAAGATATTTAACTAAATCTTCCTTGTCTGCTTCTTGTTGGATCAACTCCTAAAGAATAATTTATATTCCATCTCTTGTAAGCTTTCCCAGCCCTGGCTTGTTCTCCTGAAGAGTTCCAAAGCAGATGGGAGAATCTTTGATAACTGGCAAGGTTCACAAGACTCATTACTGCAACCCACCCCATCATTTGCGAGGGTATCACAGCTAAGTTGTTACTAGAAATAAAGAACAAAAATCACAAATGAGCTTATATGTGTGAGATGTTGCCACATGAGAAGATGTAGAATGAGAAGAGATTGACTAGGTGACCTCCAGGGACCTTTCCCACCTGGAGATTCTGTGACAGTTTGGGATTTCCAAGTGATTTGAATGAGAAAGGAAAGGAAAAATATCCAAATAAATCACACAGCTATATAGGAAACGCTCTGAAGAGTCCAAATATTAGAAGGATGCATTCAACAAAGCAAGGAGGGTAAAGAAATAAACATGTCTGATCCTGAAAGAATAATATTCAGCTAGGCTAAATGCTAAGAAAGATTGGAGTCTTGCAAACTCTCCCAAGGTCAAAAAATGACAGCAGAAAGAGACATTATTTGGAGTGACAAGAAGGATAAATGTGGGTCTCAGAGGAAGCAATGGCTCACTGATGATCTTCAAGGATATTTTAAAGAAAAGATTTTTTTTTAAGTATGGAAAGAGTTCAGAAAAAATAACATGATGTGGAGCGAGTTGGAACCTGTTGAGAGTAATTGTTTGAGAAGGGACAAGACAGAAGCAGTGGCTGTCAGTGGTAGACCCCAGCCAAACCATGGAATCAGGCAGGGAGTGTGCTGACCCCACCATGTTTGCATTCCCCCACCTCCTTCTGGTGTTATCTCCTTTTGGCTGAAGCCACCCGGAAACCAGAGGGCAAGGGGACCCATTAGTACTCCCCATCCAGGATAACCTCTCTAGGCTCAGAGCAGGGTGGAGAAAAGAGTTGATTCTGAGAAACAAGTTGAAGATATCCAGCAAAAAGGACAAACAAGGGTCAGGGTTACTTACTACCTAAAGACATTGGGTTGTTACGGTACCTGATAATAAGAAAGCAGACGAATTCAGTGTCTACGTCATATTTATCTTGTGTATCAGAGACCATGATCTAACTAGAAAGAAAGGAGCAAGATTGAAGGCAAAGCGAAACACTTACCTATTTCAAACTTGCTCAGTTTGTGGGCCTCTGTGACTTTTTATCTGAGTACTGAAAAAAGTTATCTTCAATTTTCAATGTAGTGTATTATTGAATTTATAATAAAGTTATTGAAATTAAAAGGAATATCTCAAATATCTTAGCTTCAGAAAATATTTGATGGCTCCTCTCACAGTCGTTTGGGAATATTGCTGGAGAGATGCTGGTGGACAGTAAAGCGGGGCTTACCCCTGGATAACAGTAATACACAATGAATAATTATTAGTAATGATGCATGCATAATATATAGAGAGGGCACAGGATCCTCTCTCTGATTCACATTGTTGTAAAGGATGTACATATTCATATCAAAGTTATAACTGATTCAAAGTAAGAAATGAAAAGCAATTCTGAGCAACTCCCTTAAGATGACTCAGGATATAGGAGGGGTGGAAGTCCTGGGTGGATGGAAAAATACTGCCTGAAGCTTGAGAGGAGGTGTTTGATGACGTTAGTCTATTATGCATTGGATGGAATCAGAGCCAGAATGACCCTTCTTGGTTGGTCTAGCACTCTGAGCTCCAGATTCTAGCTCCTACATATGGCTCTACACCCCTCAGGGAAACCCCTGTTGCCCCTCCCTCTAATACCAACCTGGATGCTGTGTGAACCCTCACCACAAATGCAGAAAGGCTTCTAGCAGCCTTACCTGCCTCAGGACCGACCCCCCCCCCCGCCCCCCCCCACCCCCGCCCCGTGGTCCCATAGGACAAGCATGACAAATAGGCCAAATGAAAAAACTTTAGAAGATCTCAACTGATAGATCACATTAAATGAAATGTTACATAATGGAATTTTATGGTTTATAGAGCTACTTTATCTATCATATGCTGAAGATGAGCCAGACTGAAGGCTGAAAGAGTGACAAAGCTGCTGCTGCTATTGCTGCCACAGGTGGAAAAACAGTGTCTAAATTAAGAAAAGTGACAGGCCTCTTGTATTCTGACAAAGCAAGAGTGCATCAGAGGTGCTGTCTAAATGGCAATGAATTCATTTTCAGAGAAAAGTGACAAAGCTCAGCGTCTCACTGGGAGAGTGACCAGCAGAGTGATGAGGCTAGAAAGTCTGTCAACGTGAAGACCAGTGAAAGGACCTGGGGACCCCGGAGTAGAGAAAAGCTGAAAGGGATTCACAAGAAGTTGAACCTCCATGAGATGAGGTTGCAGGGAAATAGATTTTAAGATCAGTGAGAGGAAAATCCTTGACAATGAGAGATGTTTCAGAATGGAATCCGCAGCTCTTTGAGATGGCGTCACTACAATGAGTATGGAGAGAGGGCTGGGTGACACCTGTCAGTAAGGCTGGGATTTACCCCTACAAGGTCTTGGCTGCCTTGCAGTCCACTTGTTCATGAGCCTCTGAGTCATGAGGGGGAGTGGGAGGGAGCATGGAAAAGAGAGGGAGAACCTTCTTCTGTTTTCTTCACCCTTCCTTTTCCCCATAAGATGACTCATCAGTCTACTCTTAGAAGGATAGACGGCAAACTGACCCAAAATGACCACTCAATAATAATGACAATCCCTTATGTTTGTTTAGCTATTTAAAATCCTGAAAGGACTTTAACAAGACAGAAACAAAAGAACTCACTTTTAGGAGAACTGGGTTCAGGATCTGCTCCACCAAAGACTGTTTCACCTTGAGCAGACACCCAGGTCTTAACTTCCCTCTTGGTACACCAATGCCATCCACCTAGGAGGTCCACTGAGAGCTCACACACGATGACTTAGACTATGTTTGTATATGTATTTATACAGACATGAACATGTAGAAATGGTTGGTGTTGTTCAATAGCAAAGTCTTGTCCGCCTCCTCGCGACTCCATAAACTGTACCACCCCATGCTTCCCTGTCCTTTACTATCTTCTGAAATTTGCTCAAGCTCATGTCCACTGAGTCGGTGATGCCATCCAACCATCTCATCCTCTGATGCCTCCTCCTCCTGCCCTCAATCCTTCCCAACATCAGGGTCTTTTCTAATGAGCCAGCTCTTTGCATCAGGTATGGAGCTTTGCAAAGTATTGGAGCTTTAGCTTCAACATCAGTTCTTCCAGTGACTATTCAGGACTGATCTCCTTTAGGATGGACTGGTATGATCTCCTTGCTGTCAAGGGACTCTCAAGAGTCTTCTGCAGCACCTCAGTTTGAAAGCATCAATTCTTCCACGCTCAGTCTTCTTTATGATCCATACATGGCGACTGGAAAAACCATAGCTCTGACTCTATGGACCTTTGTTGGCAAAGTAATGTCTCTGCTTTTTAATATGCTGTCTAGGTTTGTCACAGCTTTTCTTCCAAGGAACAAGCATCTTTTAATTTCATGGCTGCAGTCACCATCCACAGTGATTTCTCAAAAATAAAATAAAATAAAATAAAATCTGTCACTGTTTCCACTTTTTTCCAATCTATTTGCCATAAAGTTGATGGGACTGGATACTATGAGCTTAGTTTTTAGAATGTTGAGTTTCAAGCCAGCTTTTTCACTTTCTTCTTTCACCCTCATCAAGAGGCTCTTTAGTTCCTCTTCGCTTTCTGCCATCAAAGTGGCCACCTCTGACACTTGCAACCTCATGTCAGCCCAGGTGAGCTCACTGAAGCTCCCAGTGACTAGAGTTTTGGGGAAGCACAACCTTCCACTGACATTGGGTCTCCTTGTCTGCCTGCAACCCTCAGCTGAAGGAATCACTGCCAGGGACATCCTTCAGTGATGGGGTTTAACTTTCTATTAATTCTTGCTAAAATGTAATCGGCTTTCACTTCCAGCTGTGATCCCTGCCTTGTAACCTTTCCAAAACCAGAATGTCATTCAGTTTTTCAGGGCCACTGTCTTTTTCTACAGCATGGCCCTCTCTTTTCCATGTGTCCTTGGGTTGCTGAGGATATATAAGTCCAAGGTCAATAAACGGGAGAGGGAATGGGTTAGGGGTAGAGTTTAAATGTATCTGGTGCTGGAAAGCTCAGTCCTGTCCGACTCTTTGCGACCCCGTGGATTGTAGCCCACCAGGCTCCTCTGTCCTTGGGATTTCCCAGACAAGAATAGTGGAGTGGGTTGCCATTTTCTTCTCCAGGGGATCTTCCCAACCCAAGGATCGAACCTGTGTCTCCTGCATCCCCTGCACTGGCAGGTGAATTCTTTACTGCTGAGCCACCTGGGAAGACACACATAAATGTATCCAAGGTGTAGGGAGAAGACTCTTGACTGCAAAAGAAAATGCTACTTAGCAGAGCATCAGGCAAGCATTTTATTGTGCCCATCTGAGTTTTTCTTGCTGTGAAAATGGAGACAGCAGAGGTGGTATGAGGATGTAGGTGACCAGGGGCTGGAACAACACAGATGCTGGTGATTGTTTACGAGTGGCACATAGGCTGGGGCCTTCCCTTGTGGCTCAGTTAGTAAAGAATCCACCCACAATGCGGGAGACCTGGGTCCGATCCCTGGGTTGGGAAGATCCCCTGGAGAAGGGCAAGGCTACCCACTCCAGTATTCTGGCCTGGAAAATTCCATGGACTGTATAGTCCATGGGTCGCAAAGAGTCAGACACGACTGAGTGACTTTCACTTTATAAGCTGGGGCATCTTTTCTATCACCGGCTACCAGATTTATCCCAAAGATAGAAAGAGCCCCATCTGTAGTGACAGGTTCCAGTCTGTGTTTTCTTTGTGTCTGACATGTCTCATCTTTCCTTGTAGTTGAGGTACAACTATATGAGTATCTTAACCTGAGTATTTTGGGGCCAAGACTACAGCCAGCTACACAAGAAGATGTCCGTTGGTTATAGGGGAACTGGCAGCAACCACCACCTGGGATTTGGCCAACATGGGCCTCCAGTCTTGGTTTCATAGTTGGGTTTGTCCATGTTGTTCAGATATCTTTAGGCATCATGAACTCAGACTGTATAAAAAGAACTCATGAGAACAACTGAGGTCACTTTTGATAATGAAAATTGTATGGAGGTTCCTTCTGTTACCCTGACATTGTTATATACTGTTAATAAGCAACTAAAATTGATTTGTAAATCATCATGTCATATTGTATTATAGATTCTAATACTAAGTCTCAAGGTCTTCCTTTCTTCAAGACTGCTGACCACCTTTAACTCACTGGCACAGCATTGATAGTTCTAGAATGATCTGGGTCCTCTCCTGTATGTTCCATGCAGCACTACCCAACGCCACCTGTGCTAGGTTGCCTCTGTGTGTATGTGTGAGAGAGAGAGAGAGAGAGAGAGAGAGACTCTCTTGGTCTCTGCTTTGCATGTGTGCAGGGAACCGTCTTTCAGCAATGAGTCTGTACTGGCTGCTGTCTGTGCCTCCAGCACATCTGGTGGCTTTCTGTCCCTGCGCCAACTGCTGTATTGCTAAACTCTCACCCCAGCACCCTCAGTGTTCTTCCAGGCAGTGACCTGGAATAGCCTCCTTTTGAAGTCTCCTATGTCAAGAGCCATCTTCCCTGGTAGCTCAGAGGTTAAAGCATCTGCCTCCAATGCGGGAGACCCGGGTTCAATCCCTGGGTCAGGAAGATCCCCTGGAGAAGGAAATGGTAACCCACTCCAGTATTCTTGCCTGGAGAATCCCATGGATGGAGAAGCCTGGTAGGCTACAGTCCATGGGGTCGCAAAGAGTCAGACACGACTGAGCGGCTTCACTCACTCACTTATGTCAAGAAACACTACTTCCTTTTAGAAGCCGACTTTCCGTGGGAACACAGATGAGATGCCATGACCTTTCCAATGCAATGGCAGTTGAAGCTCAAGAGAAAGGACCATCTCACAACCTCTCCAGAGATGAAGAACACCACTGCCCTTGTCATTTTCTTAACTTCGGCTCCACTCTTACGTAGTATTTGTTGCAGTCTGTGTTCACGGGAGGTGACCAGTGTACGAAAGGGGGGCCCAGACTTGAAACAGTAGAGGCAACTAATTAAACCACAGGGTTTGCTCTGCTTACTGAAATCAGCCAGTCTTCCTCTCTACGTCTTTGGAGAGAAGGAGCTTTAAATGCAAAAGATATGCTCCCCAAAACGTTGTATTTAGATCAAGTTTTAATAAGCCAATTCATACAATTAATCCAATTAATTCAATTCATACTAATAATGTTTTAAAGGAGATGTTGGGAGTTCTTTTTTTGCCATTCCATCGTGAGGACAGACTTGCACTAAGCATTTTTAGATTGAATCCAGGCTTTTTATACTAAGATCTACAGACCACACGCCCCCCCCCTCCCCCCACTGGCTCTCAGATGACTTCAGGATTTGCAAATTTTACTAATTTTTTTTAATATTGTGGTTTTATTTTTTATAACAATTGCTTTCAATTCTTTTGATGATCTTTTCATTGTTTATGATAAGTATATGTGTGTGTGTTAGTCACTCAGTCATGTCTGACTGTTTGTGACCCCATGGACTGTAGCCCACCAGGCTCCTCTGTCCATGGAATTCTCCAGAGAAGAATACTGGAGTGGTTGCCATTCCCTTCTCTAGAGGATCTTCCTGACCAAAGGATCGAACCCGGCTCTCCTGCACTGCAGGCATTCTTTACCACCTGAGCCACCATGATAAGTATATTTGTATACATATATATGTGCTTAGTTGCTCAGTTGTGTCCAACTCTTTACGACCACATAGACTGCAGCCCACCAGGCTCCTCCATCCATGGGATTTTCCAGGCAAGAGTCCTGGAGTGGGTTGCCATTTCCTTCTGAACGGAGTGACTCCTCCAGGGTATCTTCCCAACCGAGGGATCGAACCCGGGTTTCCCGAATTGCAGGCAGATTCTTTACCAGCTGAGCCACCAGGGAAGCCCAAGAATACTAGAATTGGTAGCCTATCCTTTCTTCAGGGGATCTTACCAACCCAGGAATCAAATTGGGGTCTCCTGCATTGCAAATGAATTCTTTACCAGCTGGGCTACCAGAGAAGTTTGTATATACATATATAGAAGGAAATAGCAACCCACTCCACTATTCTTGCCTGGAGAATCCCTGTGGACAGAGGAGCCTGGTGGGCTACAGTCCATGGGTTCACAAAGAGTCAGACATGACTGAGCAACTAACACTATCTAACACTATCTATCTATCTATATATAGTATACACACATAGCTATATATAACATATATATATATAACACATATTACCTATATACGTGCATATATATATATATATATATATATACACACATACATATTAGCTAATACCTTCTAAACAACTAAGTTCTGCTGAGGGATTTCAGTGTCTGTATTCTCAGTCCTGCAGGTAACTTACGCATCATCTAAAATGACATCATTTAACTTTAAATATTTGCAAGGCATATCTGGCTGTCATTTGGTTGACAGCATCCATCTTGTAGTCACTTTGTACTGTATTGGAATCTATCACCAGGTGCAGAAGTGAAACTTCTGTTGTGCCATGATGTGTACAGTTGAATGACATTTTTATAGACTGGGAGTTTAGTTTCCTCGAGCAGCTAATAGATTAATTTGGTATCATGGAAATGACATAGCACATCACAGTCATATACAACTTGAAGTGCCACAGTCTAGTGATAAAGGACAGAAAAGGGCATATTAGCTAATTGTACATTTCTGCTAAATGAAGTCATGGCAAGTTGAGAAAACAGAAGTTTCACAGTAATTTGGAAGGATAAAAATGATGTAGAAATTGAGTCATCACAGGGAGTGTGTCCTGTGGCATCATCCCTGGTTTACCTTGCTAGCAGGTATCTTCTGGGTTCCATCTGAGTATGTACCATCTTAGCAACAAACACAAAATGACTCTTCGGTTAAACAAAGTTTGGTTTTTTTTTTTTTTTTTTTTTCCATCTTGGGTGGCCCTACACAGCATGGCTCACAGTTTCATTGAGTTAGATGAGGCTGTGTCCATGTGATCAGTTTGATTAGTTTTCTGTGATTGTGGTTGTCATTCTGTCTGCCCCTCTGATTGATAAGGACAAGAGGCTTGTGGAATCCTCCTGATGGGAGAGACTGTCTGAGGGGGAAACTGGGTCTGACGGGCAGGGCCATGCTCAGTTCAGTCAGTTCAGTCGCTCAGTCGTGTCTGACTCTTTGCAACCCCGTGGACTGCAGCACACCAGGCCTCCCTGTCCATCACCAACTCCCTGAATTTACTCAGACTCATGTCCATCAAGTCAGTGATGCCATCCAGCCATCTCATCCTCTGTCGTCCCCTTCTCCTCCCACTTTCAGGAGTCAGTTCTTTGCATCAGGTGGTCAAAGTATTGAAGCTTCAGCTTCAGCATCAGTCCTTCTAATGAATATTCAGGACTGATTTCCTTTAGGATGGACTGGTTGGATATCCTTGTAGTCCAAGGGACTCTCAAGAGTCTTCTCCAGCACCACAGTTCACAAGCATCAATTCTATGGTGCTCAGCTTTCTTTATAGTCCTACTCACATCCATACATGACTACTGGAGAAATATAGCTTTAACTAGATGGACCTTCATTGGCAAAGTAATGTCTCTGCTTTTTAATATGCTATCAAGGTTGGTCATAACTTTTCTTCCAAGAAGCAAGAATCTTTTAATTTCATGGCTGCAGTCACCATCTGCAGTGATTTTGGAGCGCCAAAAAATAAATTCTGTCACTATTTCCATTGTTTCCCCATCTATTTACCATGAAGTGATGGGACTGGATGCCATGATCTTAGTTTTCTGAATGTTAAGTTTTAAGCCAACTTTTTCACTCTCCTCTTTCACTTTCATCAACAGGCTCTTTAGTTCTTCTTCACTTTCTGCCAAAAGGGTGGTGTCATCTGCATATCTAAGGCTTTTGACATTTCTCCTGGTAATCTTGATTCCAGCTTGTGCTTCATCCAGCCCGACATTTTGTATGATGTACTCTGAATATAAGTTAAATAAGCAAGGTGACAATATACAGCCTAGATGTACTCCTTTCCTGATTTGGAACCAGTCTGTTGTTCCATGTCCAGTTCTAACTGTTGCTTCTTGATCTGCATACAGATTTCTCAGGAGGCAGGTCAAGTAGTCTGGTATTCCCATCTCTTGAAGAATTTTCCACAGTTCATTGTGATCCACACAGTCAAAGGCTTTGGTGTAGTTAATAAAGCAGAAGTAGATGTTTTTCTGGAACTCTCTTGCTTTTTCGATGATCCAACGGATGTTGGCAGTTTGAGCTCTGGTTCCTCTGCCTTTTCTAAATCCAGCTTGAACATCTGGAAGTTCACAGTTCATGTACTGTTGAAGCCTGGCTGGGACGATTTTGAACCTTACTTTGCTAACATGTGAGATGAATCCACTTGTGTGATAGTTTGAACATTCTTTGGCATTGCCTTTCTTTGGGATTAGAATGAAAACTGACCATTTCCAGTCCTGTGGCCACTGCTGCATTTTCCAAATTTGCTGGCATATTGAGTGCAGCACTTTCACAGCATCATCTTTTAGGATTTGAAATAGCTCAACTGGAATTCCATCACTTCCAGTAGCTTTGTTCGTAGTGATGCTTCCTAAGGCCCACTTGACTTCACATTCCAGGATGTCTGGCTCTAGGTGAGTGATCACACCATCATGGTTATCTGGGTCATGAAGATCTTTTTTGTATAGTTCTTCTGTGTATTCTTGCCACCTCTTTTTAGTATATTCTGCTTTTGTTGGGTCCGTACCATTTCTGTCCTTCATTGTGCCCATCTTTGCATCTTTGCTGCTGCTTATGAACAGGCAAAAGAACTTAACCCTTCAGGCATGGATCAGCACTGCATGCTGATTGTGACATCCGCATAAAGGGAAGAAATGGACTGTAGCAGCCAGTGTTCTGATTTCAGGAACTCTCCCTGCCAACTGAACTGTGTGATAGGCACCAGGCTCTGAAGAAATTGCAAAGGTCTATTGCAATACTGATTATGACATTATTAAATAATTTTTTCCAATTCATGAAAAGACCTCCCAACCTGTAAGCCTGGGAAGGTTCAGTCCTTCAGTTCCTCTATTTATTTATTCATATCCACTCCCTCCTTCAGCCAACAGCTGACCAAGCTTCAGTGCTTTTGGAAGAAGGCAGCAGTCAAGCCTGGAAAGATGATTTGGCATTAGGCTAGGAAGGGGCAGAAAGTCAGGCTGAAGATCTCAGGTTTATTTGCTTTTTTTCAATCCCTAGGGAGTCTGAATTTGGAGACTTCTAGACGCTCTGGCACCCTATTTATTAACGCTGCTGCTACAAATAAATCACTTGTGGGAAGACAGGACCACTCAGTGGAAAGTATGAGGTGTGGAACTGGTTCTGGGTTCAAATCCTAGTGCTGCCGCTGATTAGCCAGATGAACTTGAACAAATGACTTAGCAAATCTGTAGGCAGTTTCCTCACCCATGAAATATACATGAAACACACATACGATAGCACCTCACAGGGGTTGTTATGGAGCTTAAATGAGTTATCTGTGCAAAACACGTGGGATGGTGCCTGGCACATCAGTGGAGCTGCACTGATGCTGTTCCTAATCCTCGCCTCTTTGGACCTCAATCTCCATGCCAGTAGTAAGAAGCAAATGGACTGCAAACTTCTATGTCCTGTTTTACTTGGGGTTTTGATCCGCAGATCTAAGGCTGTGCTTTCAATTGAATGTGGTGGTGGTCCTAGAGTAGCCAGGAGGAGGTACAAGAGCTTGGAGGCTGCCCCTGCTTCACTGATCTCCCTCCTTCCCTCCATGCGCCCCACCCCCAGCCCCAGCTTCCCTGCAGAAGCCCTTTTACTGGATCCAGGCAGTGTGGGAGGCATCCAGGGGACAGACATCACCTATCTAACAGCCCTCCACTGTTTAGTGCCAGCGCCTAAACTGAAGAGAAACTTCTTTGTCAGGAAATTGAATCAGGAAGAAGGGGAGAAGGAAGTTAGAGCAGGGTCAGAAAGATATCTTTTGGAAGAAAAGCTATGACAAACCTAGATAGCATATTAAAAAACAGAGATATCACTTTGCTGGCAAAGGTCCATCTAGTCAAAGCTATGGTTTTGCCAGTAGTCATGTACAGATGTGAGATGAACCTTTAAAACGCTGAGTGCTGAAGAACTGATGCTTTTGAACTGTGTTGCTAGGGAAGATTCTTGAGAGTTCCTTCCACAACAAGGAGATCCAACCAGTCAATCCTGAAAGGAAATCAACCCTGAATATTCATTGGAAGGACTGATGCTGAAGCTGAAGCTCCAATACTTTGGCCACCTGATGCAAAGAGCTGACTCATTAGAAAAGACCCTGATGCTGGGAAAGATTGAGGGCAGGAGGAGAAGGGGGTGACAGACGATGAGATGGCTGGATGGCGTCACGGACTCAGTGGACCTGAGTTTGAGCAAATGGAGACAGGGCAGGGCAGGGAAGGCTGACACGCTGCAGTCCATGGGGTTGCAGAGTCGGACACGACTTGGTGACTGAAGAACAACAACAGAAAGATAAGAAAGTGGTTTTTAGTTTTATTTTTGTCTATAATAATAGTGCATCCAGGATACAGACTGAGCAGGCTCAAGGACAGAGAGGCAGACCCACAGCTGAGAGAGCCTGCAGACCTCCCTTCTCAGAAGACAACTGGACGCACACTTACTCTGCGGGTTGCTGTTCTTCCTCCCCTCTCTTCATCCCTGGCACCGTCTTCTTCTGCCCTTGAACCTCAGCAGATAAAAGCACAAATCTGCTGAGAGGATGCCTGTCACAGTGGTCGGATGAATGATAGCCACAACTCCACATAGATAAGCACCCAGGTTGGCGCCTCAGCTTGGCCTGGGAGGGGGCAGGCAGTGGCGGTGGGGGGACCCTCACTATTATCAAATTGTGCAGTTTAGCAAATGAGTGGTGGCAGGCTGGAATGATGGTGAGTTAATCTGTTTCCCATGCACTCAAGGCTTTTGCCAAATAGAGGTTCTCTCTGAAGATGCGAAGCTGGAGCCCACCCACGGAGTGAGTTGCTGGGGTTGTGTTTCCCAGCCCACTGCAGTGGATGCCATTGGAGCTGGCTGGAGAGATGAGCCGGCATAGTGATAAACACAGCGTTCTTTTTCCTTACTGTGAAAGAGAGATACTGCTAATTGGCAAGAAGTCCTAGGGTGTGTGTATTGTAATTAATAATAATAAAGATACTATTCAAAGCTAGCATTTACTGACAGCTTGCCTTACATGTGGCACTTTTTCAAGTGCGTTACAAGTGCTTGCTGGTTTTATCCTCACAGCATCCATGGAAAGTCACTGCTGTCATTATCTTCAGCACAAGGGTGAGGCCAGGTGGGAGGAGGAGGGGTACTGGTCAGACTCAGAATAGCTGCAGAAGTCAGCCAAATGCCTCAGTATACAGATGATGGACCCAAGATTTGGCCAAGTGCCTGGAACAATGCAGTAATTACTTAGTGGTAGAACTCAAGTCTCAAATCTTGAGCTTGCCCCAGCTTTTCTTTGTATTCTTCACCCAGTGCAAACATGTGGGTAACCAGGACCTCACAAGGCCAGAGAAGCTTCACTTTCTAATAACCTGTTTTCTCTGACAGTCTCCAGTTACATGGCCTGTGAGGCTTTAACCTCTGAGCCACCAGGGAAGCCCCTGTTTGGAGTTAATCTTAGCCAAATACTGCCCAGCACTGCAGACAAGGATCAGCACCACATATACTGGGAGAAACTGAAGATTTGAGGACTTGAGGTTTGCTGCAGACCCTTTGAAGAAGCTGGGCCTCCGAGCCACTGAAACCACTGGCTTAATTACACTTCTTTAACAACCAGTCCTCACTGTTGCGTAATTTACGAGGCCTGGTGTCATTTCGGTCCTGTGTGCTTCTGTTCGCTTGGCTTTCCCCCTCCCACTGTCCCTTAATAAATCTACAACTTTTCTTTCCTGCCCACTCATTTTTTCCCCTTTTATCTTTTGAACCGGCATAATTAGGATGTTAATTTAATCCACACAACCAGCAAGTCCAGGAACACTTTTAAACTGATGAAAAACCTTCACAGGCGACTTTTCACTGTAACCAAGGTTTCCCTTGGTCTTCATTATTTGCCTCTGGAAAATACTATAAGTGACATCAAAAAGATTTGAGATCTTTACCTCTGGAAGTAAGAAATTAAGGAGTTATTCAGAACACCAATGATTATTAATTCAAAAGAAAGAAAATCAATTTCACAATCCCAGATCCTAGCAATTTTTTCCTAACGGGACACAGCCTGCTGAAGCATTGCCGCTTTCAAGAGCAACAGCGCCCCTGTGTGCTCATAATAAACATTGCGCCTCAGGAGTAATGGAGAACTCAGTGCTCAAAATCCTCCCAGCCAGGGTTTCAACAGCACCTGAAAGGAGAACTTCCAGAAGTTCAAGCTGGATTTAGAAAAGGCAGAGGAACCAGAGATCAAATTGCCAACATCCATTAGATCATAGAAAAAACAAGAGAATTCCAGAAAAATATCTACTTCTGCTCCATTGATTATGCTAAAACCTTTGACTGTGTGGATCACAACAAATTGTGGAAAATTCTTAAAGAAATGGGAATACCAAACCATCTTACCTGCCTCCTGAGAAACCTGTAGGCAGCTCAAGAAGCAACAGTTAGAACTGGACATGGAACAATGGACTGATTCAAAATTGGGAAAGGAGTATGTCAAGGCTGTATATTGTCACTCTGCTTATATAACTTATATGCAGAGTACATCATACGAAATGTCGGGCTGGATGAAGCACAAACTGGGGTCAAGATTACCAAGAGAAATATCAATAACCTCAGATATGCAGATGACACCACCATTATGGCAGAAAGTGAAAAGGAACTAAAGAGCCTATTCATGAAAATGAAAGAGGAGAGTGAAAAAGTGGGCTTAAAGCTCAACATTCAGAAAACTAAGATCATGGCATCCAGTCCCATCACTTCATGGCAATTAGATGGGGAAACAGTGAGAGACTTTATTTTCTTGGGCTCCAAAATTACTGCAGATGGCGACGGTGTAGCCATGCAGCCATGAAATTAAAAGACGCTTGCTCCTTGGAAGAAAAGCTGCGACCAACCTAGACAGCATATTGAAAAGCAGAGACATTGCTTTGCTGACAAAGGTCCGTCTAGTCAAAGCTATGGTTTTTCCAGTAGTCATGTATGGATGTGAGATTTGGACCATAAAGAAAACTAAGTGCCAAAGAAGTGATGCTTTTGAACTGTGATGGAGAAGACTCTTGGGCGTCCCTTAGACTGCAAGGAGACCAAACCTGACATTCCTAAAGGAAATCAATCCTGAATATTCATTGGAAGGACTGATGCCAAAGCTGAAGCTCTGATATTTTGGCAACCTGATGCAAAGAGTTGACCCATTAGAAAAGACCCTGATGCTGGGCAAAACACAGGAGGAGAAGGGGACGACAGAGGGCTAGATGGCTGGATGACATCTCCGACTCAATGGACACGAGTTCGAGCAATCTCCAGGAGATGGTGAAGGACAGGGAAGCCTAGCATTCTCATGGGGTCATAAAGAGTCAGACACAACTGAGTGACTGAACAACAACAAGGTGGGAAGAAATGCTGACTTCAAGCAAGGACCCTGATTCATCCCCAAATAACTTCTGCTTTGAATCTACAGGCTGTTTGTATAAAAGAAAATATGAGTGCAGGTAGATTTTATTGTGCTGATATTCTGTCTTAAAATTTGGAGATTTCTTTTTCTTTTTTTCCCCTGTGAAACCAGGAACAAAAACAGAGAGCCACATGGATTGATTGGAATAATTCCCATGATTTGAAAGTGTGGGCTGTGAGTGGAAGGGATGGGATTGGAGAGAGGGATGAGTTGGTTGGATGGAGGGAAGATCAGTGCAGAGATGAGGTGTGGCAGGATCACCTGGGAGACAAGGAGTGGAGTGGGGATGGGGTGAGGTTTACCTGGTAAGAAGTACGGAACACGTAATCTTTGTATTTTAAACTAAAACAAAGGCTGCATAGAATTGTCTTGCACCCAGAATAGAGAAGTACTGTCACCAAAATTCAGAATTCCCAGTTATAGTATGATGCCTTCTGACCCCAAGCTGACCCTCCAGCTTTTTTTTTTAATCTAGAGATTTCATCCCCTTAAACTCACCAATAACTAAACTGTAAGGACTACAAACCTGATAGAAGCACATACTTTGAACAGTAAAAGAGGAGACAGCAAATTGCAGCCTGTGCTGGGGACAAGGGCCAGGAGGGTGAGACCACACCTGCCTTTTTTGGATCAGCAGCCCTTCAGGAATAATCAGGGAACTGTAACATGGGCGCTTGTCTTATTGCTATGATGCCTGTCCCAACCCTCACTCCCAGTTATCTCATTTTAGAAAAGCCTCTGACTCAGGTCCTTCTTGGCCTCCATGAAGGGATGGTAGGAACTCCACCCCTCCAGACGTGGGGTGAGAAAGGATTGAGAAAGGATTTATAGTGTCTCCTGACTGTGAGCTGAATGTGTGGGATGCGCCCCTCCAGATGCTTCTAAAATCACCTTCCCCTGACCTCTAAGGGGCCACAGTGGAAAAGGAAAAACACTGGAGCTGAAACTCCAAGGCTGGGTTCTATTCCCACATCAGAGGAGTCCCAAGGGGAGAGGATATTCATCACTGATATTCTTCACTGTTCTTAAATTCTCTGTGGACAGTACACCCCGATCACCTGTCCCCTGCCTACAGCTCCCACTGCCTCCTACCTTAGAGGCTACGGCACCACTTGAAAGTTGGGCCTCCAGTTTCCTCATCTGAAAATTTGAGAATAACTCTCCCTGTGGACCTCGCAGTGATGTCAAGGGTTAAATGGGCCATGAGAATGAAATTCTTATGTCCCTGTAACTGTAATACGCAACTTTTTATGTAATACATCAAGCAAATAAATACATAATATAAAAGATACATATCTTTATTGTATATTATGATAAAGGAGTAAAATAACTCAATGGATGTGAGTTTGAGCAAACTCTGGGAGATAGTGGAGGACAGAGGAGCCTGGCGTGCTGCAGTACAAGGGGTCGCAAAGAGTCGGCCATGACTGAGCGACCGATCAACAGCAAGGTGCAGGAGGGAAAATGCAGAGGAGTCACTAATGAAGAATATGAAGAGGATTGGGAGAAAGGCCAGTGTGGGGACAGACGCAGGTAAGAATTGCAGGGACGCAGCTACCAGCCAAGGAGCACCGAAGGTTGCCAGAAACTGCCAGAAGCCGGGAGGGAGGCATGGAACAGATTTTTCCCTCCCAGCCTCTAGAAAGAACCAACTCTGCCAGAACTCTGATTTCAAACGTCTAGCCTCCAGAAGGTGATCCTTCAGCCATGTTTGAAGTGAGAAAGACAACTTCGGAAGGATTCTTTCAGCAACCATTAGTGTCAGTGCTGGTATAGACCAGATTGTAAAACAGGCAGGACTCGGTCTCATTTACAGGGCCTTTGCTTTTCCACCCGTGCTCCACCATGTAATATTTGCCTGTGTCTCACGCATAAGCTGAATGGCCTCAGGCTGGCTTGCTCCTCTCAAGAGTGAATGGCTGGGCCCTAATTCTAAGGCATAACATGAGATAGAAATAACAGCAATTTATTCATGGCAAAATCCATGATCGCACACAAGTCAGGAGTAGGGCGCTGCTCCTTTCTCCTAGGAATTCATAGACCAGTGGAAAGTTTCATTCCTATCCATTCATTCACTTAGTGCTGGACTGGTCTTGCGATGAGCAAAAGTAGAGCCTGTTCCTGTCTTCAGGTGGCTTCCAGTCTCCTGGGGACATTTATTCAGGTGATGAGGCCATACAGATGGCATTTCCGGCATGAGTTGGTTCCAGTAGATAAAGGTGGGAGGTCTTCTTGGGTTGCTGTCTGCTTGGGGCTTTTCCTGGTAGGGCCTGGCACTCCGTCTATACCTAGACAAGCCTGTTTATCCCCCACAAAGGCAGACTGAGAGGTCTGTCCAGTACCATCTTTGCTAGAATGTCCCAAGTACTGTGGGCTCGAGTCCTCCACATTTCCTCCAGGGCACTGATTTGGGGGTGAGTCTTCTGAGGATTTATGATGGTTCACTTCCAAAAAAATTATGAGATCGAAAGAAGTAAAGCATAACAAATAAACAGTCTGAGGACCCTGTGACTTTTCTTGAGTTGATGAAGTCCAACCAATGAGCAGTAATCCTGAGATGCTATTTGTAGGACTTTTGCAGTAAAAATCTTTGAAGGAAGGGTAGTTCTTTTCTTGTTGAGATTCTATGATTCAGAGGGATTTGAAAAAGAGACCTAGGGCATAGATAATGTCTGCCTTAACAACTTACTAATGAAATGAAAAATTATATCATAGATAATCCTTCCTTGGTATGGACCAAATGCTTTTTTTGGTGTCATTTCAAGCCTTCTCATTCACAGATGTTCACATACCTATCTCCCTAGCATCATCCTGCTTACACAGATGTTGTTTAGTCGCTAAGTCATGTCCGACTCTTGCAAGTCCATGGACTGTGGCCGCTGGGCTCCTCTGTTCATGGGATTTCCCAGGCAAGAATACTAGACTGGGTTGCCATTTCCTTCTCCAGGAGATCTTCCAGAACCAGAAATCGAACCCGTGTCTCCTGCATTGCAGGCAGATTCTTTACCGCTGAGCCACTAGGGACACCTATATAGACGTTACTCATCACAAAATGGCCTTGAGAGCCAGGAACTGGAGTTCTGGGCAGCATCACTATAATCTCTGCTCAGAGTCAAAATATTCTGTGCACTTGGTCTTTGAACAGAGTGGGGTGTGTTGGGGGTTTTATTTCATTCATAAACCCTACTATGACAGATGTTTTCATTCTGAGTTCAGCCCTATGCTTTAGATGATGCTTCAGTGTTTAGAACAATGCCTGGCATGCAGGAAGCATCCAATAAGTATGTGTTGAGTGCATGAGTTAATGAATTCAACAAAACCTTATAAAAATTCTTTGTCAAAAAGTCTTGACAATATTGCAAGCACATCAACAAATGCATAAACCATAAAAGAAAGTTGATATATTTGAACATAAAATATTTTAAAGCTCTACCTCTAGAGACACCTTAAATGTAAATGAAAAATTGGAGGAGGGAAAGCTGTGTAGCACAAATTTCAGATAAAATGTTATATCCTTAATACTTAATGAGTTCGTATTGATAGATATAAAAGATAGGTACCCCAACAGAAGAAATACATATGGTCAATAACTGTATTAGAAACATTGAAATTTCACTTAAAAAAAAAAAGTGATTGTCTGAAATGGGCTATCACTTCTCCCAATCAGGTTGGCAGTGATAAACAAGAATGCTGGCTAGGGTTAGGGAAACGGGCACGAGTGCGCACTTCCAGAGAGAGGAGAACTGGGTTCAGTGTATCCTGAAGGCCAGTTGTATCGTAGAGTCTGAAGCCTTGGAAGTGATCCAGAAATTTCACTCATAGAGATTTGTCTAAAGGAAATCATAGGAGGTATGAAAAGTTGCTGTTTACCGCTTTATTGCTTATCGTTGCCCACCCCCCTCAAAGTGGACAACTATTTCTTTGAAGGGAGCTAGATATAATATAAAACTAGAAAAATTTATTTTTAGAAAGAGATAACAGATGGAGAATCTAAGAGGAAAATTTTATGTGTGATTTCTATTTTCTTCCTTATGCTTAGCTGGCTTTTCTAAAGTTTTCACTGAAGTAAAATATTTCACTTTTGTATTCACAAAAACATATTTTTACCTAAAATAAAAAATTGAGACTGCTTAGATAATAATATAATTATTACCAAGTGATATAACCCACATTACTGAGCCCTTACCATAAGCATATGTATTTCTTTGAGTTAACCTTTGATATAACCTTTGAGTTATATCAAGTCCTTACCATAATTCTCAGGGTTAAGCAAGGCAATTAGCCTTATCCCTGAGTGAGTGAGTGAGTGAAAGTTGCTCAGTCATGTCTGACTCTGTGACCTCTTGGACTGTAGCCCGCCAGGCTACTCTGTCCATGGGCTTCTCCAGGCAAGAATACTGGGGTGGGTAGCCATTCCCTTCTCTAGGGGACCTTCCCGACCCAGGGGTCAAAGCTGGGTCTCCTGCATTGTAGGCAGATTATTTACCATCAGCGCCACCAAGGATGCCCAGCTTTATCCCTCCACATGAGAGAGCTGAGGCTCTGAAAACTTACGTGGCTATTTAATATCACACAGTTGATGAGTGAAGTCCAGGCTGCTGCACCCACAGCTCAGTAAGTGCTTCCTCCTCTATGGTCTGTTGATTGCTTCAGAACAAAAATCCAAATGACCACTAGACCGTTGTTGGCCTCCAAAGGTATAGAGTGAAGTATTTTGTAGTTTTAGGAACACTTACTCAAGTGTATGCCTATTATATCATTAGTGTCAAGCAGACAAGAAAAGTATAATATTCCCATTTTACAGATGGGGAAGCTGAGGCTCAGGGATGTTCCATGACTTTCCCAAGGTTGTGCACAGTAATGATGAAGTTTGGATTTAAACATGCTTTTAGTCCAAATCCCTTGCTCTGTCTACTTGAGTTTGGCGTAATAAGCTTTCTCAACATCTCTCAGTCTGTCCAATTGTGTTTCAAAAGGCTTGTGATGGGCGTAAGTCATGCTTAAGTGCCCTTTCAACATGGTTGTCATGAGCTAACAAGGCTTTGGGCCTATCTTTGTGTGCCAGGTTGTATTTCTAAAGATGTCTGGAATACTATCTTCAATCCCACATGATCTTCTAGAACTTTGGTACCATTCCATCCCAAAAGACAGAGCCAACAGAGTATAACATGGTGCTCATGTTACCCAAGGCTAAGTCATAACAACGGCATGCACCTCTGCCTTGTTGTCATGGGAGGTTTGCTCTTGGAGCGCAGTCACCATGCTGTAAGGAAGCCCAAGCAGCCCATGGAGAGGCCCACATGGAAAGGAACTGAAGCCCTCAGCTTACACCCTTGGTTGAACCCCCAGCCATCAGAAAGAGCTAGCTTGCAACCATTGATCAGTTTCCACTTGAAACGTGCCCCTAGCAAAGCCACCTCAGCTGAGGCTGCAACATGCAAAGTGAGTTGAACTCATCAAACTCTGCCCACATTGCAGATTTGTGAGCAAAATAAATAATTATTTTAAGCCATTCACTTTGAGGGCATTTTGTTAGACAGCAATAAAAGGCAGACACGTCGAGAACTGAATCACTCTTTTAAAGTTAATTCTGTGTGAAAAACATATTCATATTTATTACGTGCCTATGATGTGCCAGGTCGGAGAAGGCAATGGCACCCCACTCCAGTACTCTTGCCTGGGAAATCCCATGGACGGAGGAGCCTCGTAGGCTACAGTCCATGAGGTCACTAAGAGTCAGACACGACTGAGCGACTTCACTTTCACTTTTCACTTTCATGCATTGGAGAAGGAAATGGCAACCCACTCCAGTGTTCTTGCCTGGAGAATCCCAGGGACAGAGGAGCCTGGTGGGCTTCCGTCTATGGGGTCACATAGAATCAGACACGACTGACGCGACTTAGCAGCAGCAGATGTGCCAGGTATTCTTTTCCAGGTGCTTGGAGGTATCAGTAAGCAAAAGTGATGAAGATCCTTGCCCCTATGAAGCTTATATTTCAGTGTGGTCGGGGGGGTGGATAAACTGGATAATAAGCATAATAAATAAGTAGCATCTCGTATGTGAAAAGGGATAAATGCTTCTGAAAGTTTAAAAGGTGAAACAGAAAGAATCGGGAGAGCAGATTTGGAGCAGTTTGCTGTATTTACAGTGTGGTCATTAGTTATCTATGGGAACCTGTTGTATAGTGCAGGGGGAGAAAAGGTATTATCTGTTTGTAGGACATATATTGTTAGCCTTATAAGTGCCTTCCAGTATACATTAGGGACTTCCCAGGTGATACTAGTGGTGAAGAACCTGCCTCCCAATGCAAGAGACGTAAGAGACACAGGTCAATCCCTGGGTTAGGAAGATCCCCTGGAGGAGGGCATGGCAACCCACTCCAGTAATCTTGCCTGGAGAATCCCATAGACAGAGGATCCTGGTAGTCTGCAGTCCATGGGGTCACAAAGAGTTGAATACAACTGAAGCAACTTACATGTACACATACATTAGATGGAGACATATACTGTTTGATTTCACTTATACGAGATACCTAGAATAGTCAAACTCCTAGAGTCAGAAAGCACACTGGTAGATGCCAGGGGCCAGGAGGTGGAGGCGCTGGGGAGGGGGGTTGGGGACTTAGTGTTTAATGGGGACAGGGTTTCAGTTTAGGAAGGGGAAGATTTCAGGAGACAGATGATGGTGAGAGCCGCACAACATTGTGGACACACTTAGTGCACTAAACTGTACAGCTGAATGTGGCTAAAACTGTTTTATATTATGTGACTTTCAGCACAGCATTAAAAAAAGAAATGCAGTTGGAGAATCCGCCAGGATAAGGTGCCATCTGAGCAAAGATGTGAGTTCGCCTTGTTGATCTGAGTAGGGGTGTCAGATGATGTAGTCTTGTTGGCTATTGTAAGGACTTTGGCCATTTCAGGGTTTTGAGCAGATCTGTCCTGAACAACATTTTTAAAGCTTCATTCTTTCACTACATGGGGCTCCACCATCAGAAATCAAGGGTGGAAGCAGGGAGACCACCAGGGAATCAGGCAGGAGAGACAGAAGCTCAGTCTTAGGTGCGAGCAGTGGAGGTGGTAAGAAAAGCTAGATTGCAGATGGTATTTTGTGTTTGGAAGGTAGGGCTGAATGGGTTTCCTGTCTGGTCGTCTGATTGGATGTGAAATGTGACAGGGAACAAGAATTTGGGGATCACTCTGAGGTTTGGGGCCTGAGCAACTCTAAAGATGGGCAGCCCCCAGCTAAGTCGCCGAAGACTAGGAGTGAGAGATGGATTGAGAGGTGATGAAGGTCAGGAGTCCACCCTACTTGTTGTCTAGCTTTGGACGTTATGGGTTTTAAAGGCCCATTTTTTCCACAAATGTTTATTGAGTGACTACAGTGTTGGGCACTGAGCTTGGCACAGGAATTTCGAGATGAATAAGACACAGGGCTTCTCTGCAGGTGGCTTGTGGATAGTGTGAGGAGCAGATACCTGGACAGGCAGCAGCAGTGCAGTGTGACAAGCATGTGATAGAGATAAATGTGTATGGGCTGTGAGACCACATGCAGTGAGGGTGGGAGTAGAATCTGAGCTGGGCCCTGGAGGTGGTCTTGATGGACCAGCATGTGCCAAGGCCCAGGGGTGGGCAGCAAGAGGCTGGAGATGTAGGCCTGGCCTTCTGTAGGTCCTGTTAAGAGTCCTGAATTTTACCTGTTAAAAATAGGACTGCTCCCACTTGCCTGGACGTTGGAATGTGTTTGGAGAAGGTGCTATTTCCTAAGAGGAAAAAAGGTGTTTAAGTATTTGCACAACCTTTAACAATCCTTAGAATGTATTTTCTAAATTCTGGGGCCCTGGAACAGAACCCTAGCCACCCTTTTCAACTCCGACTCCACCTGGAATCTCTGTGCAATTTACAAACAGGAGGAGCAAGATGATTTGAATGTGAAGGTCATTGGAGTCGAGGACAGGGAACTGAGAAGCTGACATATTCAGTAGGTTTCCCACGTGGATAATGATGTCATCGAGGATAATAGCAGGATTTTGGGTAGAGAGCAAGATGGTGATCCGGGCTCCAAAGTCTTCCACAAATGAGAAGAAGTTAACAAGACTAGAAAGAGATGATAGACCAGAGGAGTAGAGAGGAAACTGGTAGTATATATAAGCCTCAGATAATCAGAAATGTTTACATAGGAAAAGGAGAAATATCATGACAGGCAAGATGATGCCTACTTTCCCTCTGAACCCCAAATTAGGTGGTGGAGGGAAGTGGCACTAGGAGGAAGGGCTCTGGAAACGGGATGATCCATGTAGACCAGGAGATAGAGGGTCCCTTCTGTGTTTCTGTGAAGGTTATGCAGAAACTTTTTTCACCAATGGAGCCAAAGAACAGAAGTTCCAGATATGGCCATGGGGAATGGGTCAGGGACCAAACAGGGGAAGAGTATGCTCAGACAGACATGGAGATGAACTGAAAAATTAATGGGACCCCAAGGCACTAGGGTTTTATCCACTGACTAAGGATGCGGGGAAAGTAGCTGGTGTCAACATTTCTAATAGCTCAAGTTATAGGTAATCTAACACATATTTGTGAGTTAGTTGGATGGATGGATGGATGCATGGACGGACAGATGAGGGGACTTATTTATCTCTGGAAGGCTCTATCTCACCCTGAAATGATGATGTTTTGAAGAGAACTCTGGCAGGATTTGTTCTCTCCCAGTTCCTCGTGGCATGGTGGAAGCAATGGTTGATCAAGGGGAGGCCCTACTGAGCATTCTTAGCTCTCCCTGGGGACTGGTTTGTTCTTGAACTTGGCCTTACCAATCCTGGGGCTCTCTTCTGATTTTATATCCTAGGGCTTTCATGGAAGAAAGCCATTTCTCCAATGGTCATTGGAAAAATCCCCCTTGATGTCTTCTGTCAAAGGTGGACACTGGGCATTTCAAGTGGAGGGAACCATGGAAACAAAGGCCTGAGGGCAGGAAGCCCAGATGTGTTAAGCCATGTGTCCAGTCACAGGCTGAAGTGGACCAACCTGCTGAGGTACTGAGGTCATGTTGTGAGGGCCTTGCTTAGCTGTTAGCACCCGTAGCCTTGGAAATTCATTTGTCTCTCGAGAGTCAAGCTGCTTGGATTACAATATCTGACCCTACTTATTAAGACTCTCACCCCCAATAGATTGCAAATTCTTTGTGGGGCCAAAAGTTTACTTCCCTTTGACCAAAATTAATCTGTCTGCAATCTAGTGACATTTCTCACGGTACCATAGAGAACTTTGTATTTCTCTTTCTCCCTACCAGATGTTAGCACTTTGAATCCCTGCCAACTGCCTTCAAAGCTTCCTGCCACCACTTCTAGGTCCTTCAGTGATTCACACAGGGCAGGGGGAGGGGGGCTTTCCAGGCAGGTGTCTGCCTTACTCTCCAGTGTTGATCCCAGTTGGGCTTCCTTTCCTCCTTTTATGCTGGTGGTAGTCCAGGAAATCTTTCTGCTTTTCTTCCCTTAAGACCTCACCCTGGTCTTGGCCTTGGGTTTTCCCATTCATGGAAAGAGCAGGAAGCATAAAGGATGTTTGTCATTTATTTTGGCTATCCAGCATCTGAATATCTTGCTTTGATTATGAAACTCCCAAATAATGAATGTCATGGTGGGGAGGGCGAAGACCACTCCCAACTATAGACAAAGGAAGTATTAGAAATTCTCTTGTCCTGCGCTGGGCGCAGCCAGGACACATGATGTGTTCCAGGCTCTGCCAGTCAAATGTGCCTCCTTCCCCTTGACTTTTACTTAGGAGCCAGAGATATAGGAGACAGAGTAATTTCCTCCCCAGAGCCTGTTCTGGGCCATGTTGACAGGCATTTGCCAGTTGCCTTGTCTCAGCCTAGTTTTCTAGTCTTTATCAAGGCAGACTCTGTAGAACTCTACATGGTGCAAGGACATGAGGGATGTCATTTAAGGAGAAAGAGACAGCTTTGTCCCTGGCCTCTCACCTTCCTAGGGAAGACATGTCTCAAGAAATGGGCAGCTCTGAGCTGGGGTCATGGCTACAGTACATAAGGGAAAACCTAGTGGAGAGGATAAGACATCCAAGAGTAGGGGTAGTGGAAGAAAGGTCTCACATCATCGCCTTAACTAGGTCTATTGATCCTTTTTAGTCTGTGTCAGGAAATATGGACTAAAAAGTCTTTCTTTTGTACAGTAACTTCATCATGCATCTCTGAGGACCCCACATTGCCCTTGTTTCTGTCCACCCCCGCCTCTCCAGGTGGGCAAAACAGGAGAAATGTCTCCATCTCACCTTGGTTAAAGCATCTCCGCTTCCAGGGAGGGTGAGTGAGTGAGAGTCATAATCCTGAGGAATAAGCTGTGTGCTCCCTTTACTTGATTTTGGATTGTTGCTTACTTTAATGAAATTTATGTGACCCCAGAACCAGGCTTCTAGGAGTAGCCACTTGAAGCAGAGGAAATATTTAGTCACATTCTACAACTGCAACCCAAATATAATGGGAGCCAGTTGGTTACTCTAAAAAGGGAGTGTCACTTACCAATCCAATCAGGATGATTGATCATCATTCCACCCTGGCTTATCTGCATCTGGGGAATAGAAATCTTAGAATATACGTGTCTCAGGAATTCCCTGGTGGTCCAGTAGTTAGGACTTAGCACTTACACTGCTGGGATGCAGGTTCAAACCCTGGTTGGGGAACTGAGATCCCTCAAGCTATCCAGGATCTAAATAAGTAAATAAAGATCTCATTCTGTTCTATAGCTTTGCACCTGCCAATTCACCACACATAGCTTGACTGTAAAAGAAGTGTTTACAAGGTAGAGGGTGTTTGCAAGGTGTTTACAAGGTTGAGTCAGATATGATACAGCAGTTTTCTGTAATGCAAATACTTTGCCACACTCTGCCTGTTTTCTCTGTTACCTGTCCTAATTGCCTCTGAACACATCATAGGTTGAAACTGGAAACTAATTCCTTCTCACAGGCAGCTTGGGAACTAGCCACTCTGTTTCCTATAGTTTGGTATAAGATAGTCCAGGAAGCCAAGCAAAGCCAAACTATAAAATTCTCTGGGGACAAGAGAGCATCTTAAGTAGGATTTAGAGAAAGGGAAAGTATTAGTTGCTCACTTGTGTCTGACGCTTTGCCACCAATGGACTGTAACCTACCAGGCTCCTCTATCCATGGGATTCTCCAAGCAGGAATACTGGAGTAGGCTGCCATCCCTTCCCTAGGGGATCTTCCCAACCCAGGGATTGAACCCAGGTCTCCTGGATTGCAGGCAGATTCTTTACCATCTGACAGGATTTAGAGAAAACTCACCCTTAAATGACCTGTAACTTTCAAGTTCTGGCCCTGCCTGTCTCCTTAATTACACCCTCCCCTCCTCCACAACCCTCCCACTGAACCACGCAAAATGACTGACTCTGAGCAATGACTGGAGTCAAAGTGCCTTGGTTCAAATTCTAACTTCACAGACCATGTGACCTCAGCAAGTACCTACCTGCTCTCTGCCTCACTATCTTCATCTGTAAAATGGGATAATGACAGTAACTGGTTCATCAGGTTGCTATGCATATAAATGAGTTAATATCTGTGAAGTGCTTGGAACCATGCCTGGCATATAATAAAGAGTATATAAATGTTGATTTCAAGCTATAGCGGCTTTCATGCATTGGAGAAGGAAATGGCAACCCACTCCAGTGTTCTTCCCTGGAGAATCCCAGGGATGGGGGAGCCTCGTGGGCTGCTGTCTATGGGGTCGCACAGAGTTGGACACGACTGAAGTGACTTAGCAGCAGCAGCAGCAGCATAGCGGCTTACTGTCTGACTTTACCAAGAGCAATTTTAGAGACCAAAGGTCTTACTGATAATAGTGGAAGTTACTTCTCTCAAATTCAAAGCCCTGCTTTAGACTAGGGCCTTCACAGCCGGGCTCAGGCACACCTGGTTAGTAACTTTCAGCTTTACAGAGAATATTCTGCCTAAAGAATTACTTGAATCCTCTTTTGAATCAGTTGCCACAAATCTTTTAAAGCTATTTATGCTACCTTCTAAGGTATGTTTCCTCAATGTGTATTCAATCCTGTTTTGAGAATACTTTTCTGTTCTGCTAAATGTAGAGACCCTTGCATTTGCGTAACAGTCTTGCCTGGAAGTCTGCTGTTCCTGACCCCAACGTCTATTTTCTTTCTCACTCAGTAATATGGTCCCTCTTTTGGCTGAGCATCCTATAGCTCAGAATAAAACTATTTCCCAGGTTGTCAGATCACTGAATTCTGGTGTCTGAATCATGTATGTATTCATTTCCCATCACAGCTACAACAAATAGAAATTTGGTGGCTTAAAACAATCCAGTGCAAATGTATTATAGTGCTGGAGGTCTGAAGTGGGCCTTACAGAAGTGAAGGTATTAGCAGAGCTACGTTCCTTCTGAAACTCTAGGGGAGAAACTGTGTCTGTCCCCTTTCCAGCTTCTAGAGGTTGCCTGCATTCCTTGGCTCATGGTCACTTCCTCTATTTTCAAAGCCAGCAGCTACCAAGCACTCTCTCCACCCCAACCCCTCTGCCCTTCCCCAAGCACTCCTCTGAACACACACTCATGTGCGAGCCCACCCACACCTTTGCTTCTGGCATCGCATCACCTTCTCTCCCTGATATTCCTCTCTCTCTCTTATAGAGAGCCTTATGACTACATTGGTCCCACCCAGATAATCTAGGATAATTTCTCCATCTTGAGGGCCTTAATTTCATCTGCAAAGTTGTTTTTGCCATGGAAGGTAGATATTCACAGTTCTGGAGACTAGGACATGGACATCTTTGGGGAACCATTATTCTGTGTATCACAATATGTGAACAGAAAAGGGGACTTCCAGGAAATGTGCTTAATAGGAGGGGTCTCACCTGCGAAAGGCACTCTCTAGCTTTCTGCTTTTCTTTCTACCCCCTGCTTGATGCTGAGATGTGATAGCTGGTACTTCAGTAGACATTCTGAAGCGTAAGTTGACCTTGCGGGTGAAAACCAAGAACTTGGAGGGTGGAAAAGAAATGTTAAAGTGTGGATTCCTGAAGATCCTATGCAGCCACCTCCAGACTTCTTTTTACCGAATATACTTCCATCTTGTTTAAGCCACTATTATTTCGCTTGTTTGTTTTCTGGAATGTAGAGCTGAGCATAGTCCCAATTCCTCAAAATTATACACGTCTCTCTCCAAATGAACTCCAAGTCTGGGTCTCTCAACCTACTACCTGGATATGACCATTGCTGAGAAAATATTTTAATAAAACAGACAATGTTTTTTATCATGTTATTTGATCAGACACCAACCTTTAGTTCAGTATGTATGCTAAGCCATACAAACTCAATAGTTGCCAACAAAGCAACTGACAAGGGATTAATATCCAAAATAAACAAATAGCTCAAACAGCTCAGTATTAAAAAAAGAAATGACACAATCAAAAAATGCCGGGAGCCCTCGTGAGGAACTCCGCCCATGGCAAAGGTCATGAGAAAGGAGGCTTCGGCATATGCAAAGGCAGGATCGAGCCTCAGGAAACCCCCGTTCCTGAGTATCTACCCCCAAAACCAGGGTCTGCCTACTTTACTGTTTTATGCTCTCACCTATACCTCTGACTTTACGAGGGGCTGACCCCCCATCACCTCTCTCGGAGAAGGAGTTAACTTGCAGCTCCAGTTAATAAAAATTCCTGGGCGTGACAAGAGTGTTTCAACTTACAAACTCCTCTGAAGGTTCTCTAGCCTGCCTGAGCGGGTTCATCCGGCCACATGTGATTGTTTACAGCCTCCCAACCATGAGAGGCACGAGATGCTTTAAAACTTTCTAAATACAGACTCTTTTGAGAAGTTAGAAAATTATTAGTATAGTGTAGTGGGTTGATTAGAACTTATATCAGTGAAGGGTTTTTCATTTGTTGAGCCAATATTTGCTGCTACATCTCCATATTCCTTGCCCTTATAATGAATATAACTAGCATATAGGAAAAATAAGTATTAACCTTTATAATCATGTTAAACCTTAGGCTAAGTAAATTCCTTTCTTGATTGTAACCCACTACACCCTCACCCTATAGGAATGCAACTTTATTTGGAGGGTGGTGCTTGGTTTAAGAAAAGATCACCCCTGGAAAAAATAAGTTTTCTGGTTGACTGACCGTTATCAGAAAGGGCCATAAAATGTCAGCAGGCCTCATGGCCAGAAGATGATGTAAAACCCATGAGACCTTTGTATAATTTTATATGAAGCACCTGATTTTGACAAGGGTCAGGTCTGCTGACCCCCGCATGACTCTGTATTCATCCCTATGTATAACAAAAAGTATATAAGCAAACCTGAAAAATAAAGAAATGGGATCAGATTCTGGAAAAACTGATTCCCCCGTGTCGTTTCTTCCTTGCTCCCCATTTTTCTGGCTGAATTCCCATCTGGAGCGTGGGTGCTCGCCACGTCTACTTACTTGCCCTGGCTTTTAAGTTCCACGTGAGAAGGAGACCAAGGAGGGGCACCTTCCGATATTCAAGTGGCACCGGTGGCCCAATGTAGATGGTGCAAATTCCTTGTCTTGGAATTTTATTGGTATTCCACATAAACCAAGTTATTCAGCCTCTTTTTCTCCACTAATATTTCCTACTACACTATCCGTTTCTAATCTCTCTATATATCTTTAATTAAGCAATTAACTCCTAGGACGCCGATTCCGTCTCCCCTTCGAATTACCCTGGATCCACTGGGGCTGGACCCCAGCAAAAAAAGAGGGGGAAGATCTAAATACATATTCTTTCAAAGAAGACATACAGGTGGCCAACAAACATGAAAAGATGCTCAACATCACGAACTGTTCAGTTCAGTTAGTCAGTTCAGTCGCTCAGTCGTGTCCGACTCTTTGTGACCCCATGAATCGCAGCATGCCAGGCCTCCCTGTCCATCACCAACTCCCAGAGTTTACACAAACTCATGTCCATCGAGTTGGTGATGCCAACCAGCCATCTCATCCTGTGTCGCCCCCTTCTCCTCCTGCCCCCAAGCCCTCCCAGCATCAGGGTCTTTTCCAATGAGTCGACTCTTCGCATGAGGTGGCCAGAGTATTGGAGTTTCAGATTTAGCATCAGTCCTTCCAAAGAACACCCAGGACTGATCTCCTTCAGAATGGACTGGTTGGATCTCGTTGCAGTCCAAGGGACTCTCAAGAGTCTTCTCCAACACCACAGCTCAAAAGCATTAATTCTTTAGCACTCAGCTTTCTTCATAGTCCAACTCTCACATCCATACATGACCACTGGAAAAACCATAGCCTTCACTAGACAGACCTTTGTTGGCAAAGTAATCTCCTACTTTTTAATATGCTATCTAGTTGGTCATAACTTTCCTTCCAAGGAGTAAGCGTCTTTTAATTTCATGGCTGCAGTCACCATCTGCAGTGATTTTGGAGCCCCAAAAAATAAAGTCTGACACTGTTTCCACTGTTTCCCCATCTATTTGCCATGAAGTGATGGGACCAGATGCCATGATCTTAGTTTTCTGAATGTTGAGCTTTAAGCCAACTTTTTCACTCTCTTTCACTTTCATCAAGAGGCTCTTTAGTTCCTCTTCACTTTCTGCCATAAGGGTGGTGTCATCTGCATATCTGAGGTGATTGATATTTCTCCTGGCAATCTTGATTCCAGCTTGTGCTTACTCCAGCCCAGCGTTTCTCATGATGTACTCTGCATAGAAGTTAAATAAGCAGGGTGACAATATACAGTGTTGATGTACTCGTTTTCCTATTTGAAACCAGTCTGTTGTTCCTTGTCCAGTTCTAACTGTTGCTTCCTGACCTGCATATAGGTTTCTCAAGGGGCAGGTCAGGTGGTCTAGTATTCCCATCTCTTTCAGAATTTTCCACAGTTTCTTGTGATCCACACAGTCAAAGGCTTTGGCATAGTCAATAAAGCAGAAATAGATACTTTTCTGGAACTCTCTTGCTTTTTCCGTGATCCAGCAGATGTTGACCATTTGATCTCTGGTTCCTCTGCCTTTTCTAAAACCAGCTTGAACATCTGGAAGTTCATGGTTCATGTATTGCTGAAGCCTGGCTTGGAGAATTTTGAGCATTACTTTACTAGCATGTGAGATGAGTGCAACTGTGCAGTAGTTTGAGCATTCTTTGGCATTGCCTTTCTTTGGGACTGGAATGAAAACTGACCTTTTCCAGTCCTGTGGCCACTGCTGAGTTTTCCAAATTTGCTGACATATTGAATGCAGCACTTTCACAGCATTATCTTTTAGGATTTGAAATAGCTCAACTGGAATTCCATCACCTCCACCAGCTTTGTTCATAGTGATGCTTGTTAAGGCCCACTTGACATCACATTCCAGGATGTCTGGCTCTAGGTGAGTGATCACACCATCGTGATTATCTGGGTTATGAAGATCTTTTTTGTACAGTTCTTCTGTGTATTCTTACCACCTCTTCTTAATATCTTCTGCTTCTGGTAGGTCCATACCATTTCTGTCCTTTATCGAGCCCATCTTTGCATGAAATGTTCCCTTGGTATCTCTCATTTTCTAGAAGAGATCTCTAGTCTTTCCCATTCTATTGTTTTCCTCTATTTCTGTGCATTGATCACTGAGGAAGGCTTTCTTATCTCTCCTTGCTATTCTTTGGAACTCTACATTCAGATGCTTATATCTTTCCTTTTCTCCTTTGCTTTGCGCTTCTCTTCTTTTCACAGCTATTTGTAAGGCCTCCTCAGACAGCTGTTTTGCTTTCTTGCATTTCTTTCCCATGGGGATGGTCTTGATCCCTGTCTCCTGTACAGTGTCACACACCTCCGTCCATAGTTCATCAGGCACTCTGTCTATCAGATCTAGGCCCTTAAATCTATTTCTCACTTCCACTGTATAATCATAAGGGATTTGATTTAGGTCATACCTGAATGGTCTAGTGATTTCCCTACTTTCTTCAATTTAAGTCTGAATTTGACAATAAGGAGTTCATGATCTGAGCCACAGTCAGCTCCCAGTCTTGTTTTTGCTGACTGTATAGAGCTTCTCCATCCCTGGCTGCAAAGAATATAATCAGTCTGATTTCGGTGTTGACCATCTGGTGATGTCCATGTGTAGAATCTTCTCTTGTGTTGTTGGAAGAGGGTGTTTGCTATGACAGTGCATTTTCTTGGCAAAACTCTATTAGTCTTTGCCCTGCTTCATTCTGTATTCCAAGGCCAAATTTGCCTGTTACTCCAGGTGTTTCTTGACTTCCTACTTTTGCATTCCAGTCCCCTATATGAAAAGGACATCTTTTTTGGGTGTTAGTTCTAAAAGGTCTTGTAGGTCTTCATAGAACCGTTCAACTTCAGCTTCTTCAGCGTTACTGGTTGGGGCATAGGCTTGGATTACTGTGGTATTGAATTGTTTGCCTTAGAAATGAACAGAGATCATTCTGTCATTTTTGAGATTGCATCCAAGTATTGCATTTCAGACTCTCGTTGACCATGATGGCTACGCCATTTTCTAAGGGATTCCTCCCCACAATAGTAGATATAATGGTCATCTGAGTTAAATTCACCCATTCTAGTCCATTTTAGTTCACTGATTCCTAGAATGTCGACATTTACTCTTGCCATCTCCTGTTTGACCACTTGCAATTTACCTTGATTCATGGACCCAACATTCCAGTTCATATTCAATATTGCTCTTTACAGCATTGGTCCTTGCTTCTATCACCAGTCACATCCACAACTAGGTACTGTTTTTGCTTTGGCTCCATCCCTTCATTCTTTCTGGAGTTATTTCTCCACTGATCTCCAGTAGCATATTGGGCACTTACCAACCTGGGGAGTTCCTCTTTCAGTATCCTATCATTTTACCTTTTCACACTGTTCATGGGGTTCTCAAGGCAAGAATACTGAAGTGGTTTGCCATTCCCTTTTCCAGTGGACCCCCTTCTGTCAGACCTCTCCACCATGACCCACCCGTCCTGGGTGGCCCCACAAGGCATGGCTTAGTTTCATTGAGTTAGACAAGGCTGTGGTCTGTGTGATCGGATTGACTAGTTTTCTGTGATTATGGTTTCAGTGTGTCTGCCCTCTGATGCCCTCTTGCAACACCTACCGTCTTACTTGGGTTTCTCTTTCCTTGGACGTGGGGTATCTCTTCATGGCTGCTCCAGCAACGCGCAGCCACTGCTCCTTAACTTGGACAAGGGGTGTCTCCTCACGGCTGCCCCTCCTGACCTTGAACGTGGAATAGCTCCTCTCGGCCCTCCTGCACCCGTGCAGCCACCACTCCTTGGACATGAGGTTGCTCCTCTCCGCCACCGCCCCTGACCTTGGGCATGGGGTAGCTCCTCTCAGCCGCCACCCGTGACCTCAGACGTGGGGTAGCTCATCTCGGCCTGTTCTCTAACGAACTATTAGAGAAATGCAAATCAAAACTATAGTGAGGTATCACCTCACACCATGGCCATCATAAAAAAAAAAAAATCTACAAACAATATATGCTGGAGAGAGTGTGGAGAAAAGGGAAACTTCCTACACTGTTGGTGGGAATGTAAATGGTTCACTATGGAGAACAGCATACTCAGAAACAGAATACTCAAAAACTAAAAATAGAACTGCCATATGACCCAGCCACTCCTGGGCACATACCCAAAGAAAACCATAATTCAAAAAGATAGCACTCATCCCAGCGTTCACTGCAGCACCCTTTACAATATCCAGGACGTGGAAGCAGCCTAAGTATCCGTCAGCAGAAGAATGGGTAAAGAAGATATGGTACATATATGCAACAGATCATTGCTCAGTCAGAAAAAGGAACAAAACCATGCCATTTGCAGAGACATGGACAGACCGAGAGACTGCCACTTAGAGTGAAATAAGTCAGAAAGAGAAAACCAGACGTCATAGAGTTTGGCTTATATGTGGAAACTAGGAAAATGGTACAGATGAACTTATTTGCAGAGCAGAAATAGAGACACGGATGTACAGAACTGAAAGATTGGGATATAGACACTACTATGTATAAAATAGATAGCTGATGAGAACACGCTGCACAGCTCAGGGAACTCTACTCAGTGCTCTGTGGTGACCCAAATGGGAAGGAAATGGAAAAAAGGGGGGATACATGTATACATATAACTGATTCACTTAGCTGTTCAGCAGAAACTAAGACAACATTGTAAAGCAGCCATACGCCTGTAAAAAGTAATTGTAAAATGTTTTCTTTATTTTTTGTGTTTGTTTTCTATGTATTATTTGTGTGAGAAGTATTGTAAGCCTAGCACAGTACGATTGGCTAACTTTATCTAGGCTAACTAGTTATCTAGGCTAACTTTGTTGGACTTACAAACAAACCGGACTTATGAGTGCGCTCTTGGAACGGAACTCATTTGTATGTCAAGAAACTGTACAAGATTTCTCAGTTTGAAACATTCCTAACATGTTCTCTGAACAAAAGCCAGCTTCTCTTGGTCTGGAGCTGATGGAAATGAAATGAGGCTTGTCCACTAGAAAGACGGCATTCCTCCCGAGTCTGTAACCCCAGGTGGGATGTGAAGCTTGACGTCACTCCCAGGCTGTGTTCACCCAGCAGAGCTCAGCCACGGGCCAGCTCCAGAGCCCCCACAAGATGCTTTCAGGGAACTTAGTGACAGAAAAGCCAGAAAGCAAGTTTTTAAACTAAGTTATAAATCAGAAGAGAACACAGAAACCCTTAGCTGCCGCTCTGGCTTGGGTGTTGGGCAGAGCAGTCAGGTGCTGGGCATACTGGGTAGTGTTGATTTTTCCCTGAATCATGATGTGAGCTAGAAAGGGAGGTGGCTGGAGGGACGGGTTCCAGGAGGAGCTGGCGGAGAGTTGGAGCTCATTTATCCTCTCGTCTCCCATCTCCTGAGGAAGAGGATGCATCACTGGATAAGTCACCTATTAGAGAAGCCCGAGCGCTCAGGGTAACAGAAGGCATTCCAGAGCGAGGATGGGCAGGCTTGGGTTGCCAGCCAGCCATGCCACTGCCAGGCCCAGGGTTTGGTTCCAAAGCCCTCTCTTCTCTGTCTACGTGTTCTCCTCCGGTGATTTCACCCAGCCTCCCTCCTTGAGGTACATTCTACCCACCAGTGACACCCAAATACAATCCCAGGCCTGCTCTGTCCCTGAAAACTCAGCCTCCTGTGTCCATTGGTATCAACATCACCACTTGGATGGCTGCTGTATAATCTGATTCAGACAAAACATGGCCAATAATGAACCCAGGCTTCCTCCCCAACCTGCTTCCCCATCTCAGGTAGGCTAAGCTCCACCTGCATCCAGTTAGTCAAGCTAGAAACCAGAAGTCAAGCCTGACTCTTCTTGTTTTCATACTCCGGGTCCCATGCATCCAAAGGGGACCAGGAGCCCTGCTTCTGAAACAGACCCAGGCCCCATTTTGCTCCTCTCCATCTCATTGCCACCAGGGAATCCAGCCTGCATTAGATTTCTTCTCAAAACCATGAAAAATGGCTGCTGGCTGGTCTCCTGCTTATCCTGCCCCTCTGCAATCCCTTCTCCACGCAGCAGCCAAAGCAGCCTTTAAAAACGCATGCCTCCCTCTCATATCATATCCTAGAGAAACTGAAGCCTAGAAAGAGTACGGCACATCCCCAAGGTTGCAGAGCTGCTGGGAGGGGGAACCCAGATTCAGACATAGGATTCGGATTCATGGCCCACCCTGGTGGTAAACGCCAGGATAAGGGCTTGGCTGTAGCTGGGATGGAGGAGAGATGTTGGGGTCCTTTGGGGTTCTGTTTTATCTCAGGAACTGCAAATTGAACTGGGAGTAGATCTTCTACTGATGGAGAAGGTCCCAGACCAGTTTTCAAAAGGATGGACTCATTCATCTGAATGACACAGAGAAGCTTGAAAGATGGAAGCTAGAGCCAGCTCTGAACTGTCTAGTCTAGGCCTACAACACAGGCTAGGGGAGGAGCCAGGAGGAAGGCTTGATTCCACCTAAGGCTCGCTGCCCAGGAGATGAGCTCCAGGCCAGACTCCACTCAGGGCAGATGGAGGTGTGCATCAGCTGTAAGCAGAAAGGAACCAGAACTACTCATGGATCGGGGTGCCCACCTCCATTTAAATACTCATAACACAGTCTGGGGTAGATTCTGTGATGGACCCATTTTGCAGGTGGGTAAACTGGGTCTCAAGGTGGTTGAATAACTCATCCAAGGTGATCAGCTAGAAGGGGCAGAGTCAGGATATGAACCCAGGTCTGTCTGATGACAAAAACCAACAGTGTTCCAGGAAGCCAGAGCTCCAGGGCCCCGGAGCTAAAATGAATGCAACACTGATTCAGTCTTTGCCCAGGCACCTGCGTGTCCCAGACTCTGCTTGAAACCTGGTCTGCTCACATTCCCTGCTGAGCACACCTTGCCCTTCCCGAGGTGGTGGCAGGTGTCCAGCAGCACTTTGCAGATGTAAGCCTTAGATCAGTGCTGTGGAAGCATGTCAGCATTATTCCCAAACAGTACAGTCAGACAGATCAGATTCCAGGTTAAGTGATTGCAGCCTGCACACCTGGGCATCACAAAGACTGCTTCTCCTGCTCCCTTCCAGAAAGCCTTAGCCTCTCAGATTAATTTCAACATTCTCAGACCACGTTTCAGGTTCAAAGGCACACAGATGAGGTGACCAGTAGACAGCACCTGCCCTGACACCGTCCAGCCCTGGGACCCCTCCAGCCCTCCTGGAAAGGAGCCACAGTCCTCAGAACGTTGGTCACGTTCTCTCCAATGTGGCTAGTGGATACCTGGCATGAGCTCACTTCTCCCCCGAAGCTGCAAATCTGCTTGTCTGTTTTTCATTTCTGCTTTCGGATGGGGCGGAAGGCGGGCCTGGGCGGCAGCCACCCTCAGGAAGCAGGGTCTACCCGCCCCCCCACCGAGGCCGAGACCCTCCATCTCCCTGTGCGAAATGCATCTGTGTAGCATAGCCAGCCTCCCCTTTAATAAGCTGATCGTTGAGCTAAATCCCGGGTGTGCACCTCGCCCTGGACGCTTTTGATTGACAAAACTAATCTCTCCTCCACCCCCGCTTCTGCCGCCGCCCGCATCCTCTTGCAAATCATGTACTCGGCGGGTGACAATTAGATAGAAGACTTGGGATTCGGACGCGGAGGGTTATGAGGTTATGAATCAATGGTGGGGGCCCTGGGTGAGATAACAAACCGGGGGGAGCCCAGCTCAGACACCTCACCACAACCCTCCGAGCTTCCCGGTTGATTTATGAGTTGGTAATAACCTCGCCCGGTCTCCTGCCCCCTATTATTTTTCATAATGCATGGGAAGCACGTGGGGAAGCGCGGTCTGAGGTGGGGGGAGGGGGCAGGCAGGAGAAAGCCCACCACGGGGTTCCCCGTGGCTGGCTGGCTGTGTTTCCCACTGTGGGTCGATGTGGGGCGCAGTTGCCACGTGCCCATGGAGGTGGGCAGGCCTATGTGCCTGGCCTGGAAAGAACACCCCAGGGAGGTGGGCCCAGCCCGCCCTGGTTTAGGGCTGAAGAAGGCAGTGATGCTTGGGTATCGCCGATTCAAAATCATCGGTCGTGTGTCTGGATTTCATTGCTCCAAACTGTTCAAGTCAGACTGACACAAAAGCCTCCTGTTAAGAAGGGAGAATCAGCGCCGATTCCAAGCCGATCGCAGACAGTGTGAACTCCGCAGCCAGAGAGCCAGGGGGGTCAGCGCAGGGCCAGGAGAGAGGAGGGAGGAGGGGGTCTTTCAACCTGAGAAGAGCACTGAAGACCACCTTTCCTTCTACTGGTTGCCCTCTTTAAGTGACAGCCAGGGTTGAATGAGGAGACGGGGGCAGTTCAGATTACTGCCTAATGTTTTGGGTTTTTTAATTGAAGTATAGTTGATTTACAATGTTGTGTTAATTTCAGGTATACAGCAAAGTGATTCGGTTATACATATATGTATATGAATAGGTATCTATGTTCTTTTTTGGTCCTTTTCCGACTCATTGGAAAAGACCTTGATGCTGGGAAAGATAGAGGGCAGAAGGAGAAGGGGGTAACAGAGGATGAAATGGTTGGATGGCATCACAGACTCAATGGATGTGAGTTTGAGCAAACCTGGGAGATAGTGAAGGACAGGGAAGCCCGGTGTGCTGCAGTCCATGGGGTCACAAAGAGTGGGACAGGGTTTAATGACTGAACAACAATTATAGTTTATTCCAAGATGCTGAATATAGTTCCCTGTGCTAGGCAGCCAATCCTGGTTGTTTATCTATTTACCTAATGTGTTTTAAAGTGTTTGTTGAGACTTCCTTTTACAGGGAGAAAGGTGATTTTTGAAAGCAAATGTCAATGGATGAAAAACCTTGAACTTTCTTCTAAAGCAGTAGTTGCAAAATGCCTAATACCACAACTGGTGCTGGCCTGTGATGAAGTTTTCATGTGTCACAAAAAACTGATAAAAAAATTTTTTTAATGTAATGAATATGTGCAATATGAATGGCTGTGTATTACATGATGCCCATTTGAATGTAGCTATTGATCAATAAGCATTAATTAAACCAGCTTCATGACAGGTTTTTGCTTGGTGCTGGAGATGAAATAATATAAGAGTCCTGGTTACTCAGAACGATTGTTATGGGTTGAATTGTGTCACCCCCAAAATTTCTATGTCATGTTTCTAACCTCCGAGCCCTTAGGATGTGACCTGATTTGGACACAAGGTTGTTGATGTGTAATTAGTTAAGGTGAACTAGCTTAGGTGGGCCCTCATCCACTATGTCCTTAGAACGAGGAGAAAGTGGACAGAGGGAAACACACACAGGAAGGGGCCATGTGAAGATGAAGGCAGAGGTGGGGATGATGCTTCCACAAGACAGACACACCAAAGACTGCCAGCAAACCTCCAGGAGGGAGAGACTGAAACAGCTTCTCCCCACAGCCCTCAGCTGAACCAGCTCTGTCTGCATCTGCGTCCGGGACTTCCCGTCTCCAGAACTGAGAGGCGATACCCTTCTGTGGTTGAAGCTGCTCTGTTTGTGGTGCTTTGTTAGGTGGTCCCAGGAAGCAGATACGGGGGGGAAGCAGACACTGACCAAGTCATCACATCGTGGATGTCTAGTTCCAAACTGAGATGAGTGCTCCTAGGGAAGGTCCTCCCTGACCCAGAAAGTGTCCTCTGAGGAACAAGGCTACAAAAGCTGCCGGAGCAGGTCCCCCGCCCCCTGGCTCCATGAGGCCCCGCCGCCTCGTAAAGCTTGCCTACTGCAACTCCCTCCCCTTCTGTCCATCAAGAAAACCCTTCCTAAAAAGTATCCGAAGACCTTTGAGATTCTCTGAGGCCTGAAGTGAAAAACCAGGCAGAAAACAAGCAGTTCAAGTTGTTGCTGCCTCTCTGAGCCATGCTGATGACTTGGCTCCAATGTGAATCTGAAACACAGACTGCCTCCATAGCTCACGCGTGTTATGCTTATTACATCCCAGGCACTGTGCCGACCTTGCTCATACAGCGTCTCCTTTAACCCCAGAGCCTAAACATCAGGTCCTTCTTGTTATCGTCCTCATTTTCATACAAGAAACAAATGAGGGCACAGAGCAGGTAGGTGACCTAATAAGAAATTTCAGCAAAACCACGGGTCAGGATTTTGGTGAGGATTTCTCTTGTTTTATCCTGGAAGCAGGCAGAATTTCCCCCAGCTAACCCATGAGTATGGAGATTGGAGTGGGTGGTGGTTAAGGCACCTGCCCAGGGTCATACAGTTTGGAAATGATGTACCATGAGTGGAACTCAAGTCTGCCCGACTTTATAAGCAATGTGCTTTATTGCTTCATATGCTTGGGAAGCAAGTGTATATCTGTTAAATGTGACACCATTTTCCTTGGAAAAATCAAACCCATTGATCAAACAGTACCCCTCAAAAATGCCACTAGGCTTTACCACACTAGTCCTTCTACCTGTATTTCCTTCTCTCCTACTGGCAGCTATTCACTTCGTCCACCCAGCAAAGCCCAGTTCAATGTCTCCTCTTAAGCTTTCTCTGATAGCTAACTGTTATATTTTATTGTTTTTTAACCAAGTCAGAAAAGAATGGCCTAAAACTGTAAAATCTTCTCTACTTATAGAGTGTCCTTCAATTCATCTGCAAAATGGAGATAATAATCTGTTTACATCATGAAATTATTATGGCGCTGGTGGTAAAAGAACCCGCCTGCCAATGCAGGAGACATAAGAGAGACAGGTTTGATCTCTGGGTCAAGAAGATCCCCTGGAGGAGGGCATGGCAACCCACTCCAGTATTCTTGCCTGGAGAATCCCATGGACAGAGGAGCTTGGTGGGCTTACAGTCCAAAGAGTTGCAAAGAGTTGGACATGACTAAAGCGACTTAGCGTGCATGCAGTATTATAGTAGAATCATTCTAAAACTTCAAATAGAGAAATTACTCAATAAATTATTAGCTTAATAGCTAAAGCAGTAATTATTATTATAGCTAAACTAGTGTCTCAGCTTCAGGAAGGCAGTTGAGTACAGAAGATAACTTTTCCAGTTGTTCTGTGTACTACTGGGAAAGCTATTCAGAGATAAGAGGAGCAGAACAGTGTAGTGGAAATAATATTAGACATGAGATATTCTGGGTTATAAACTGGGCTGCATTAAGTACTAACATGTGACCTGGGACCTCTCTGGGTCTAATCTCTAAAATGAATGTGAGTTACTATATTTTACATATTGTCAAGATGACATATGACGACAGGGTTAAGTGTCTAGTGCTGGCCTAGTACAGTGGGCACTGGGGATTGTCATCCTTCTGGGTGGACACTGGCCTGCACATAGCACCTGCTTGCATGATGAGATGGCATAAAGCTGCATTCTGCACTCAGAGGAGCAGCTGAGACCTTGGCAGTTTCGTGAAAATCCAATGGAGGATGGAGTCATACCCTTGCCTAAGGACTACCATCTTATCCTCAGTTGGGCTCCAGAAAACAATAGTTTACTCAAATGGAAGTGTCTTTCCCCAGTGGGCAGGACTGATGAGTAAGTTGTTAATTGCTTCAGTTACCAGAACCATGATATACAAGCTACCAAGTTGCAGGGAACTTGAAATTTGCAGGTGACTGGAACCAGTCTTTTGTCAAGCTTGCATAGTCTAATTTGGGTTCAGATTGATACAAAACTTTGGGGGAAATGAAAGAAGTGTGTCATCGTAGGATCTGCTTGGGTTCTGACTTTTTTCAAAAGAAGTTCAAGGTATCCCTTGTTCTTTCAGGGAGCTTAAAACACCTGAAGCTGAGCCCAGAACAGAATGCTTTTATAATAAGGGTCTCCCCCACACCAGAAAGAGAGCTCTCTAAAATCTTGGAAGGTCTTACTAGCTTACTCAAATCCAGTTTATATTGATCTAGACTTAATATGACTTGGAAGGAGGTCACTGAGTCTCACTCTACCCAAGTAAGTAAGTAAACAAATGGCAGGGAGGAGGGGGTCACCCTTAGTCCAGCCCCATTAGAGTCTACAGAAGGCCACTCTGAGACTCAGGCCCAGCCAGATGGCCAGGGAGCCACTGATCAGAGGCCCATGACAAGCGTCCTGCTCTCTCCTCCTCAGGAAGTAGACAGATTTGCAAGTCCTATCTTCATTCCTCTGCCCTTTCCTTGTGTGTGTGCTTGGTCCCATTCTTTGTGCTCCATGGACTATAATCCACCAGGCTCCTCTGTCCATGGGATCTTCCAGGCAAGAATACTGGAGTGGGTTGCCATTTCCTCCTGCAGCGGATCTTCCTGACCCAGGGATTGAACCTGCGTCTCCTGCATCTATTGCTTTTCCTGCATTGGCAGGTGGATTCTTTACCAGTGAGCCACCTGGGAAGTCTTGAAGAGCAGCAAAAGTGCCGGGCCTGGGGCAGTGGGAGGCTGTGCTCCAGACCCGCTCCACTTGGGACTGCAGCTTGACAAAGATAAACAGAATCTAGTAGCAGTAACAAAAGGCAACCATCAATTCTGGATAGAATAGAAAAATAATCTGCTTGATTTCTTACTAGAATAAGAAGGGAAGAATGATTGGGAGAAGGGGAAAAGAGGGAAGAAAGGGAAGAGGAAAAAAGAAGACTAAAAATGCTTTCCCCTGGTAATGATTTGGACTATTTTCGCTTGATTCTACAGTGTAGTAATTGTAGCCATCTTAAAGGACATAATATTATGACAGGTTTCCCTTTCTTGTTCCTGAAGCTGAATCTGCCACAAGGCTGAGGCTGGCCCTTCCTGGATTAGCCTGGCGAAGCAATAACCCATGCCCATGAGAATGAAATTGTCCACAGTCCCGGGCATCACTGTGTGTGCTCAAGTCCCCCAAGCAGGGCCCACGTGTGTTGAGGATGGCAGTGGGGTGTGTGCTGCTACAGACAGAAGGTGGTACCCTCAACAGCCAGGGGCAGCAGCTCGGCCCATGGGGGCCTGAGGATGGTCACCCGGCTCCCCGAATGAAATAGGGACAGTCATGATGGCTGCACCAGCGACTAGAAACCCAGGTCTGTGGTCCCCGCAGTGCCAGAGGAGAAGGCCAGGGGCTTTTGTGGCTTTCCTTTCTTTACCAAAATTGTGGTTACATGTGATTCTTGAGCTCTGTGAATGCAAACCGGAGCCTGGTGGACAATTAGGCCGGACATGAGTGCAGAAAGCCAAAGCAGGACAGAAACCCAGACAATAGTGCCGAAGGCCCGGGTAGGGTGGGGGGTGGGGAGCGGATATGATAGCAAGGAAGGAGTTTCAATGTGAATGAATACTAATTAGTGACATGGATATTAATGATGACAGTAATTAACAGGGGAAAGGAAGGGCTGTCATTGTCCCAGGGTGAGTAATCAATCTTGGCAGGTGATAAATAATGGTTCAGCAAGCTCAGCAGAAAGATAATCCTCCTGCCCGGGGGAGAGCTGTTGCTGATGCTGGAAACCTCTCCGTTTCTAGGCAACCCACAAAAAAAAAGGACTATTTTTCTTTTGAGGGAAAAACAGGTTAGAGTCTCCCCCCACCCCACCCCCAACTTGGGATTACAGTTCTTATTTGATTTCTGCTTTGTTCTTCATTTCCGAGGACAAATGTTGAACTTGTATAATTTGGAGGAAGTGGACACACACACACACATACTCACCCTTTCTCTCAAAGGACATGAATGAATAGGAGTGTTTTCAATCCAAAGTTTAGCTCATAGATGCCATCCAGGAGGGGCAATGCTTAGAAGTCCTGCTTTTGAGGCTGAAATGTGGGGGACTTGCAGGGCTGTGTCAGTGGAGGCTGGTCCTGGGCGGATAGGGTGGTACACAAAGAACCAGACAGTCTGCTCTGCAAGACTCCTTCTCCTTCCAGAGAGCAACAAAATGTCTAGTACTCAGGCCTGTACTGATCTCACTTCTCACCCTCAGTCAAATTTCTGAGCAACTTTCCTTTTGGAAAAAGGGAACTATTTGTTCAACCCCCTCTGCTGGTTCTCCGGTGTTTCAGCTGGGAGTCAATGCAAGGAGAGCTGATGGCAGGCCCTCTCCCCTACTGCACAACTCAGACCCATGACAAGACTCGGGTCTCTGGAAACACTGCCCCTTTCAGATTGTTTTCCATCTAACATTTCATCCTGAGGTGATAAAGTACAGACCTTTGAAGATCTGCACTGGTTTAAAGAGAGGTATGGGAATGACAATGGTAGATTGTCCAGAAGTTCAGAACCTCCCAGAAAATTGCACTCCTCTACCCCCACATGAGGGCTTCCCTTGTGTCTCAGAACGTTGAGAATCTGCCTGCAATGTGGGAGACCCAGGTTTGATCCCTGGGTCGGGAAGATCCCCTGGAGAAGGAAATAGCAACCCACCCCAGTATTCTTGCCTGAAGAATCCCATGGAGCCTGGTGGGCTGCCATCCATGGGGTCACAGTGAGTGGGACACGACTGAGCGACTTCACTTTCGCTTTCACCCCCACGTGAATTGCACTTTCCTGAGAACGCTGGTCCTAGGTGCTAAAGGGAGGCAAGCAAAAGCAAATATGTTCAGAGAATATTGACCACAGTGATGAGAAACCCCAAAGTATATCATGGGAAGAAACAGCTGAGGAATCCAGGCATGTTTCACCTGGAGCAGGGGAAACTCTAGGATAGCATTGCTAATACACTAAGTGCACTGTCCATATAAGTGAAGGACTGTCTCACAGAGTGAGAGGTCTGAGTTCTCTCTATCATCAGAGGGCAAAACTAAGGCCAAAAAGAGGAATTCAGAGAAGGGCCAACTTCAGAGAAATTGAAGATGACTTACCTGGGACAGGCTTGCCAGGAAGGAATTTGTGAGTTTCCAGGCACTTGGGTTTTTTGTTGTTTGTTTGTTTGTTTTTAATGGAAATTAGAACACCTCTTATCCAGGGTATTGTGGATGATGCTTGGCTAGGATTGGAGTAGGTAAGTTTTAAAAGTCCCTTCTGATTCTTAAGATTTACATTAGTTCAGGTCATACTAGATACTAAAACAGATGACTCTCAAATGCCTGGGTTTCAACATCACAAGTATATTTTTCAGTCAGTTCAGAGCCCCAGATGGGCATCAGTCTTCATGTCTGTTCAGGATCCCAGGCTCCTTCCACATTGTGGCTCTGCCCTCTCTCCCTTCATCCAGCAGATGGGGATGAAAGGGTGTGGGATGTGGAGGGACAGACAGGAGTTTTTATGGTCCGAGTCTGGAAATGGCATATGGCATTTCCACCCACATTCTTTTGTCAGAACTCAGTCCATACCCAACTGCAGGAAGGTCTGAAAGTGTAATCTAGTTGTTGCCCAGGGGATGGAGGACAGAGGTTTGGATGAACACACAGAAGTTTCTCCCACAGACACAGGGGCTTATTCCTTCAGGATAAGCCCAGTCCAGAAGAAATTAGAGGGTTTTTTTTTTTTTCAGGAACCTGTATGGTCATTTCTGTTGGGCAGGCCTTGTCCATTTGGGATAGGGAGCTAAAAGAAGTCTCCTCCCTCAGGAAATGTTCTGGAGTGATAAAATGTCTTCTAGCCTGTCATCAAAATATGTATTCCCAGGAAGTCCCCTCCCGAAGCTCCCTAGAAACGTGGATACAAGATCATCCTGAGTCATCAGACATGGATTTTTTAAGGAAAAGAATGGGATTGTGACTATGGAAGCATCCTAATGGGTGGAAAGAGTTGGTTAGGATGGAAAAGTATAAGTATTACCTAGCTCTCCATGAGTGTGCTAATTGGACCTAGGGACCTCTCGGGTAACCCCATGTTTCCTCTGCCACAGAATAAAATATCCATGAGGTCTTCAACTGAAATTGCTTTACTGTTGCAGGTACAGACATTGTACAGTGGCTTATGAAGAACCTTTCCATCGAGGACCCAGGTACTTGACCCTCAACCCTGACTTTACCTGCATGATACTAGTGAACAAGCCATACCCAAATTCCAAACCAGTTTCTCCTACCCTCCTGAGAACTGGGCTTATACAAGTGAATTCCAAGATGTGGACTCACTCCCTTTACAAACAAAATTAATTTATTTCCTCCACTGAGTTTCTGTCTTTAAATTTAAATTACCCTTGGAGGAAATGAGCAACCATTTAGAATGCCAAAGAGCCCGATACAATAACATGGACTCTGGTTAGCCACAGCAATTAAAGATAAGTTGTAGCACTGTCACAGAACAGCCTTCTATAGCCAGCTCTTAAAATTAGATTGCCTGATCCACAATTAGGAGGTTTAATTATTTGCTAAGACTCCTTCTGTTCTCTGCTTCTGCAAGAAGTGAAGGAGTGATTTTTTTCAACTTTAATTGTGCAATGCAATTAGGAAAACCTCACCAGAAAAACAACAGCAAACCCTGGCCAATAAAGCAGTTTTCAAATCTGTGTTCCCACCAGCAAATAAGCAATAAAATTTATTTTTACAGCATAATTAGAAAATGGAGGTGGGGGGGTTCCAGGAAAAAATAAAAATTCTAGGTAAGTAAACTTTTCTGAAGTTATTATACACTCCCCATCTTAACTAAGTATTCTTGATGCCTGAAAGTCATATTTACAAACATCCAGTAATGTATTCTGATGTTCTTGGGGATTAGATCTACTTGCCCCAAATTAAATGGCCTTCAGTTGCTCTGCTTTTTAAAGATTTTTTTCAAGTGCCTATTCTAGGTGTCTGGCTTCAACTGTGGTTCCTTGCTGGGGTCACTATGACAGCTCAAGCATTTCTGTATTTTAATCTGATGCTCTTAATATTAATAGACTATTTGTAAAGTTATTTTTATTTAGTGAGTTTTGGGGTGGTGGAGAGCTGTGCGTGGTCTTTGTTGCTAAGAGGGCTTTTTTTCCCTAGTTGTGCAGGCTTCTCATTGTGGGGGCTTCTCTTGTTGCAGCTCCCAGGCTCTATAGCACAGGCTCAATAGTTGTGGTATATAGGCTTAGTTGCTCCTTGTCACATGGGATCTTCCTGGGCCAAGAGTCAAACTCATGTGTCTTGCAATGGCAGGCAGACTCTTTGCCACTGAGCCACAAGGGAAGCCCTAAATAGACCATTGACTATGGAAGTGGAAGTGTTAGTCGCTCAGTTGTGTCCAACTGTTTGTGACACCATGAACTGTAGCCCACCAGGCTCCTCTGTCCCTGGAATTCTCCAGGCATTCATCCTGGAGTAGGTTGCCATTCCCTTCTCCAGGGGATCTTCCTGACCCAGGGATCAAACCCAGGTCTCCTGCATTGCAGGCAGATTCTTTATCATTTGAGCCACCAGGGAAGCCCAATTTATAATTTACATAGAATTCAATTAAACATAGTTGCCAGAAATCTGAGTGCCAGAAAAGCAGGTCATGAACGGAACTGGCACTAGCCTTTCTCTCCCTCGTGACTAGTGATCACTGTCATGTCGAGTGGAAATTCTTAATTCTATTCAAATTCTTAAACCACAGGAGAAAACTATAAATGCTAATCCTTTTAAGGGAAAAACCCATATTGACTGCCCTAAGTGTTTGCCTTATGCAGCCTGGACTTCCGATTATCTGCTTCTGAAAAACCGGACTGTGTAAGTCTCTACAAGTTTAGTTACATGATGAAGAGTCACCCTTCTTCATGATGGGGTTTTTTTTTCCTCTTCCAAGAGTACTGTTTTCTTTGCCCTTCTGGAATAATCATCATTTCTGACAGGTATTTTTTCATTATCTTCAGTGCTAGTAGCAGCAGCAGCAATGGTATATTCTGAGAGCCCTGAACCACCTAGTGGTGAACCATGCTGTAGGAATCCTCTGGTTCTGATGAGCAAAGCTTCTGTGAGAGGTCCTGAATGATACAGGTCTTATCTCTCACGGTCTATTATACTTTGATGCCCTTGGGAGGATATCAAGGTCTGGAACCCATCTGGGCTTCTGAGAAGTAGTTGAGCAGTAGTCAGGACAATTCACCAGCAGAAATGAGGCCAACCAAGACCCTGGGAAATCAGGTGGCCAAAGTCCGCCCTCCCTCCCTTCTTCCTTCCCATCTGCAGCGTCTCTAAGCACAAGCCTTTTGAAGAATGAAGTGAGACTTCTAGCTCCAGATTGGTGACATGAAAGTCCCCTTCTTACTGGGTTTTGTTCTTCCTTCTCTGAAGAAAGAGCAGGTGATGAAATTTCCCTTTTCTGCTGGACTCATGGTTCTTGAAGCATATAGATTTCAGAACCAAACTCGTTATCACTAAGCAAGTAAAATACAATTCCATTCATCCCAATTCTACCAGTGATAAATGTATGCACTCCTTCCAAAGAAGAATAGCAGACTCTCAATATGCAAAATGACTGGATCATATACAACCTCTTGAAAATTGTAGCACTATCGCTGAGCAGCCTTCTAGAGCCAGCTCTGAAAATTACATTGCCTGAATCACAATGAAGAGGTTTAATTACTTGCTAAAACTCCCCAAAAGTTTGCAAATAAAGCCAATACAAGTCACTTGAAAAGCTTCAGAACTTATGAAATTAATAATTCCTAGAGACTCCCTGAGTATGTCAATAATTTCTACAGTCAAAAATTAATTTTTATTGATAAGAATTCTTTTAGACTTTTAAAAGATTATCATGTGGGCTTCCCAGGTGGCTAGCGGTAAAGGACCCACCTGCCAATGCAGAAGACATAAGAGATACAGGTTCAATCCCTGGGTTGGGAAGATCCCCTGGAGGAGGGCGTGACAACCCACTCCAGTATTCTTGCCTGGAGAATCCCATGGGCAGAGGAGGCTGATGGGCTACAGTCCATAGGGCTGCAAAGAGTTGGACATGACTGAAGCGACTTAGCACACACACATCATGTCTGATAGAACCATCTAAATTTCTTTTTTCTTAGCTCTGCTCAGAGTAAATATAGATTCTTAACTATTTATGTGAATCTACTTATGGCTGGTGCTAAAGTAACAAAACAAGTTGTGGCAAAAATATCAATGTTTGTATTAGGTTGGCCTTGCTATGCTACTGCCTTCTCTTCCTCTAATCCCTCTTTATCCATAAGAGAACAGTAATACCCTCCTCGTTGCTGGTGAGATTCTCATGTCAGGAAATGCAATGTGAGTCTGAAGACTCTGTGGGCTGCATATTCATTGCTGGTGGTGATTAAAAAAAGAAAGAATGAAACTAAAAATATGAATCAGGGCTACCAGCATTTACCATGCACCAGACACTGCTAAGCACTTTACATGAAGCATCTCACTTATTTACAGACTTCCACACCAGAGCTCATGATCCTAACTGAAAGCTAGACTTTTTTTCTGGAAGTCTTGGGGGGGGTTAAACAATATCAGACGCTCAGAGCTGGGATCCATAGGAGTCTCAGACACGTGTCACCTTCCCAACCGTTGATATCTCCACCCAGCCCAGTGCAGTCGTTTCAGAAATTATCAGTCAATCATGCTGTGATCTGGGGGTGATGACAGTTGACTTCTAGTTGCCTTTCTGCTCACCCTACCCCATCCCACTTACACCTTATCTAAGTAGCCCCTGCATTATGACAGTTTTGCAATAACTTCTCTTTCTTCTTCCCTGTCCCTTCAGTTGAAGCAATACACTTGGGAAGCCTGATAGCTGCCCAGGGCTACGTCTTTCCCATCTCAGACCATGTTCTTACCATGAAAGATGATGGCACGTTTTATCGTTTCCAGGTAGGCCTTCAGCTTCTCCTTTTCTTCTCATCATCTGATCTCAGATTAGAACTACCTAAAAAAAACTGATGGTATTTAAGGAAGCAACTCCTACCTCCCACCAACTCTGGGAAACAAAACTTGTCTGTGCTATTTTTTGCACACACCCCCCGCACACACACACACACATAATAGTAAAATGCCCTCATGGAGAACTTAGCATTCACTGGTTGCTTTACACACATCTCACTTATTCTAAAGAACAAACTTTGGGGGGATAAAGATCACCCATTTTACAGTTGCAAAAACTGAGCTCCCTGGAGAATTAATGGGACATTTAGTCAATCCAGGGGACAGCCTTGATTGGAACCTAGATCAGCTGGATTGCAAAGTCCTTAATCCTACTGCTATATCATGTTACATATACTTTCTTAGTGTGAAATTTCTATTCACTACCTAGTAACACTTCCCAAACATTTTCCTCTCCTTTTCTCAGATCCTATCCTACAGTAAATTTGAGCAGAGCATAAGGGGTTGTGTCAAGGTCTAAACCAAAAGGCTTTGGAATGGAGTTCTTCAGACAGGGTCAAAGAATGTCTGAGTTTGCTCAGCTGCCATAAGAAAATACCAATACCATAGACAGGGTGGCTTAAACAGCAGAAATGTATTTCTCGTAGCTCTTGAGGCTGGAAGTCTAAGATTAAGCCTCAAGTGGAGTTCAGTTTGTGAGAAGAGCTTTCATCCTGACTTTCAGATGATCGGTTCTCACTGTGTCCTAACGTTGTAGAGAGAATGACACATAGTGACAGAGGTTTTTAGCTCTCTGGTGTTTCCTCTTATAGGGACACTAATCCTGTGTGATCAGGGCCCCACCCATGTGATCTCATTTAACCTTAATCACTTCCTTACTCCACATACAGTCACACTGGGGTGGGGGTGGGGGGTAGGTAGGTTAGGGCTTCATCATAGAAATTCAAGAGGGCACCATTTAGTCCATAGCAAAGTGATAAAGGGACTTGGAGTTTGTGCCCCAGGAAACGGTGCTTGTCTGACTCCTGCATTAGACTTCTATTGTTTCAGGATATGAAGTTTTTGCCCTGTAAACTAGGTTTCTCATTTTTGCATTTATTTGGCTGACCTGAGATTTTATTTCTCAACACTTAGATCAAAATGTTGACTGGCCTCAGCTATGCTAAGAACAGGAAAGAGTCAGGGTGCAGTGTCAACACAAAGGACGTGCAGACAGAGCCTGTCAGGGAGGAATCCTCCGTGGGCCAGGGGAGGGCTGCCCATGGGCCCCTGGCAGGGAAGGGCATGAGTTGGCATCCTCAGTCCTGACTTCTGTGCTCTTTTGCAGGCCCCATACTTCTGGCCTTCAAATTGCTGGGAACCTGAAAATACGGACTATGGTGAGAACTGAAGCCACGGCCCACACTTACTGGGAATGCAGAAGGCACATCTTTGCTGAGTGGGTGACTGTGGTGCACGGGGAGGAGGGTCTTTGCCCTGCTTAGCCCTTTCTCGTATAGTTGACAGGTGCTGTTCCACATACTGGTGAAAGGCAGGGCCCACTGAAAGAGGCAGCCCTTGGAAGGGAAGGTGGGAGGGGAAGAAAAGTTTTATCAGGTCTGGCCAACGTGCTCATTCTGTGGAGCCATGGAGAACTGGGCCAGTGGCCGTTGACCACTACTTCCTGGGACAGGGTTTCAGGCAGGGCTGGATCAAGGGGGCACGTCCCCCTGGCCATTTCCTTTCTCACAGACTTGTTAAGACTTTTTAATAATTCATTGGTGTTTTTGACGGTTGGAAGTTGGAGGGGAAGAGAAACAGGCCTTGGAGGGGTATATAAGAGTTACCCTATCTGAGCAAACAAAGAGTGGGTGAAGCTGGGCCCTGGGTAAGCAGGGAATTACCTCTGTCCAAGCAGGGGTTTATTAGACTCTTGCCCTGTATTCTCCATGAAGACTGTTTAATGTATCAATGTGTCAGTCTTCTAAAGCTATACTATCCCTGTACTTCAGGTACAGCTGAGGCCTAGAGAGGCCACATCCTCGCATCTGTCACACTGTACTCAGATTGGATGCCCAGTCAGTTGCCAGCCCCATGAGGGGAGGGCTGGTCCACCTCGTTCACGTGTATTATCCAGGGCATAGTGCGTTCCTAAGCCATAGTGGACACTCAGTCAGTATTTGCTGATGGTTCTGCTGATGGTTCTGCTTCTCTGTGGAGAAGGCAATGGCACCCCACTCCAGTACTCTTGCCTGGAAAATCCCATGGGTGGAGGAGCCTGGTAGGCTGCAGTCCATGGGGTCACTAAGAGTCGGACATGACTGAGCAACTTCCCTTTCCCTTTTCACTTTCATGCACTGGAGAAGGAAATGGCAACCCACTCCAGTGTTCTTGCCTGGAGACTCCCAGGGACAAGGGAGCCTGGTGGGCTGCAGTCTATGGGATCGCACAGAGTCGGACACGACTGAAGAGACTTAGCAGCAGCAGCAGCAGCTGCTGCTGCTTCTCTGACTGTGTGGATCACAACAAACTATGGAAAATTCTTCAAGAGGTGGGAGTACCAAACCACCTTACCTGTCTCCTGAGAAACCTGTGTGCAAGTCAAGAAGCAACAGTTAGAACTGGACATGAACAACAGACTGGTTCAAAATTGGGAAAGGAGTATGTCAAGGCTGTGCATTGTCACCCTTCTTGTTTAACTTACTTATAGAGTACAGGGCTTTCCTGGTAGCTCAGCTGGTAAAGAAACTGCCTGTAGTGCAGGAGATGTGGGTTCAATCCCTGGGTCAGAAAGATCCCCTGGAGAAGGAAATGGTAATCCACTCCACTATTCTTGCCTGGAAAATCCCATGGACACAGAAGCCTGGTAGGCTACATACAGTCCATGGGGTCACAAGAGTTGGACCTGACTAAACCACCACCATGAGAAATGCCAGGCTGGATAAAGCACAAGCTGGAATCAAGATTGCTGGGAAAAATGTTAATAACCTCGTATATGCAGCTGACACCATCCTAATGGCAGGAAGCTAAGAGAAACTAAAGAGCCTCTTGTTGAATGTGAAAGAGGAAAGTGAAAAGGCTGGCTTAAAACATTCACAGAAAAAAGATTATGGCATTCAGTCCCATCACTTCCTGGCAAATAGATGGGGAAACAATGAAAACAGTGACAGACTTTATTTTCTTGGGCTCCAAAATCACTGCAGATGGTGACTGCAGCCACGAAATTAGAAGGTGCTTGCTCCTTGGAAGCAAAGCTATGACAAACCTAGACAGTGTATTAAAAAGCAGAGACATCACTTTGCTGACAAAGGTCCGTCCAGTCAACGCTATGGTTTTTCCAGTAGTCATGTATGGATGTGAGAGTTGGACCATAAAGAAAAGAATTGATGCTTTCGAATTGAGGTGTTGGATAAGACTCTGGAGAGTCCCTTGGACTGCAAAGAGATCAAAGAAGTCAATCCTAAAGGAAATCAACCCTGAATGTTCATTAGGATGGCGTGATGCTGAAGCTGAAGCTCCAATACTTTCCCCCCCTGCATGATGTGAAGAGCAACTTCATTGGAAAAGACCCTGATGCTGTGAAAGGTTGATGGCAAGAGGAGAAGCGGGAGACAGAAGATGAGATGTTTGGATGACATCATCAACTCAATGGACATGAGTTGGAGCAAACTCCAAGATATAGGGAAGGATAGCGAAGCCCGGCATGCTGTAGTCCATTGGGTTGCAAGGGGTTGAACACGACTAAGCGACTGAACAACAACTGGTTCTTTATCAAAGGTGATTGACAGACACTCAGTAGAGGCAGCAGAATTTGACCTCGGATGCTCCTTTCATGGTCTGCCCCTCCACCCAGCACCCTCCTCACTGATTCAGCTGCTGGGGCAGCCCACAGCTGCTCTCCTTGGGACCGGAGCATGCAATGAGACCTGTAACAACTTCTTGGATTCTCTGCGGGATGGTTTTCCCAGGAAGGTAGAGCCAGCCGCAGCTGGGTGGTACTGCAGGGAGCCTGTCCTGAGACCCTGTGATAAGCTGCACGCTCTGGATCACACTTCTGAGGGAGGGGAAGCCAGCAACTGGAAATAGTTCTGAGGATAGAATCCTGGCAAGCCTCTGCCCTACGAGGCTACAGTGGTTCTGTTTCCAAGTCTGGAGCATGGTCCCGGTGCAGGAGGCGGGGCCCCGTGACTGTCTCATCAGCTATCTGCAGGCATCTCCACGGGTCCCTCTGGACCTGTGCTGTGCCCTAAATGACGTGATAAGCGGGTCCAGCCAGGCTTCCGGCTTGAAACGGGAGCAGCATTTGGCTGCTTATAAAATGAGTGCTTCTGGGGCTGAAATACTGCTCACAAAAGCCCAACTCGGAATTTGAATGATTGTAGCTCAGTTCCATGCAGCAGCCGTGTACCCTTGTGAATGTGAAAACCAATATTTTTCCAGGCAATGGAGAGGGTTGGGAGGATGGTGGGACCCGAAAACCTGGGCCCAGGTAAAATTCAGATATTTGCCTGAATATAAACCCACAACCATCAGCCATCTTACCCTGCATACAGCAGGGCACCATTTCCCTTTCTCAACAGATTTTTGTGATTTTAGTTGTGAAGGAAGAACAGGGATAAAAATAATAATTTATCAGGCTCTCACTGAAGCAAAATTATTTTGAATTCCTGTACCTCCATTTTGGGAAATCAAATAGAGAAGTTAAAGTTCAGAATACAGAATACTCATTGCCTTTTCCTGGTTAATCAGAAAAATCAGTATTTACCAAGAGAGAAGTCAGCACAAAGGGCCCGTTGTCGACTGGTTCCACTAGCTGTGTGATCTTGGCAAGTTACTTAACCTCTCTGTGCCTCTGAAATCTCATTTTAAAAGCAGAATAATAATAGTGCTTCTTGGGTTGTTGGTTAGGATTAAATTGTTTCGTTAATTAGAAATGTGTGCAAGTTTTGATGTATGGCACATAATAAGGAGTCAATAAAAACCATAGTGGGGGTTGGTATTAGTACTCCCAAGATGACGTTTGATCTTATTTGTTCTGTGGCAGCCCTATTCCAGAAAGTATATGCCACTGGAGCTAAGAATTCAGAATAGGTGTGGCTTGGATTGAGGAAGAACCAGAAACTTCCCTTCTTTAAACATCTACTTTGTGTCAATTGCTGTCACGGATTTGAGTAACAGGCTTGCCCTCCAAGCATCTCAGGCTGAGAGAGAGCAAGCAAGAAGAGGATGTGCAAGCAAGAAGAGGATGCTAAGGAATCTGATCCAACTACTCAAAAGATTTTATGTTGCTGAAGCATGATAACAAAGGTGGAATAATTTTGGATGGACAAGTTTATGAAAAGGTCCTCGTAGTTGAGGAGAGACATTTAGAATAGGTTCGGCAGCTTCCCAGAGCCACTGTGGGTCTCCGAAAATGGGGAATAACCTGAAAAATTCCCTCACCTATGAAAGGAGGCTAATAGCAGAACTTGCCTCATAGGTTATTATGAGGATTAAGTAAGTGGACATTTGGGAAGTCCCTAGACCACTGCCTGACATTCAACAAGCTCCATGTACGTGGGTAGCTGCTAGTGTGGTGATTTCCCTAGGACCTAAAATACTGCTTGGCGCACAAGTGAAAGTGTTAGTCGCTCAGTCGTGTCTGACTCTTTGCGACCCTATGGACGGTAGCCTGCCAGGCTCGATCCATGGAATTCTCCAGGCAAGAATACTGGAGTGGGTTGCCGCTTCCTTCTCCAGGGGATCTTTCCAACCCAGGGATCAAACCTGTGTTTCCTGCGTTGCAGGCGGATTCTTTACTGTCTGAGCCACCAGAGAAGAGGCACTCACATTTATTTTAATTGGAGTATAATTGCTTGACAATATTGTGTTAGTTTCTGCTGTACAATGAAGTGAATCAGCTATATGTACACGTGTGTCCTTTTCCTCTTGGGCCTCCCTCCCGCCTCCCACCATCCTACCCCTCTAGGTCATCGCAGAGCGCCAGGTTCAGCTCCCTGTGCTATGTAACAGCCTCCCAGTAGCTGCACTCACACATGTCAGTGCTACTCGCTCAACTCACGCCATCCTCCCTTTCCTCCCTATTCTTCTTCTTGCCCATTCTATGCATTTGTGTCTCTTTACCCACCCTGAAAATGGGTTCATCCATACCATTTTTCTAGATCCCACATATATACATTAAGGCACTCAGATTTTTAAATGGGAGAATGAATGAGTCAGTGAATGAGTACACGGAGCAGTGACTGTCATAGTGAAAAACTAGACCCCAATTCTAATTCCACCTCTGCCACTAACTAGTCCATGAGTAAAGCACTTCAGCTCTCTGAGCCTTTATTTTTCCATCTATTAGTGAGGGGTCTGTACCTGATGGTCGCCAAGGTTACTTCCAATGCTAAAATTCCATTGTTCTAAAAAGTAATTAGAAGGTATGGGGGAAATAGAGAAATAAATGGTTTGTGTGTACCTTAGTTTAGGAGATTGAGGAATATTATGATGTCACTAGTAGAGAGACTAGTAGAGACCAACCTAGACATTATATTAAAAAGCAGAGATATTACTTTGATAACAAAGGTCCATCTAGTCAAAGCTAGAAAGCTGAAGAATTGATGAAGCTGAAGAACTGATGCTTTTGAACTGTGGTGTTGGAAAAGACTCTTGAGAGTCCCTTGGACAGCAAGGAGATCAAACCAGTCAATCCTAAAGGAAATCAGTCCTGAATATTTGTTGGCAGGACTGATGCTGAAGCTGAAACTCCACTAGTATGTCTACCTGATGCAAAGAACTGACTCATTGGCAAAGACCCTGATGCTGGGAAAGATTGAAGGCGGGAGAAAGGGATGACAGAGAATGAGATGGTTGGATGGCATCATGGACTCAATGGACATGAGTTTGAGCAAGCTTCAGGAGTTGGTGATGGACAGGGAAGCCTGGCGTGCTGCAGTCCATGGGGTTGCAGAGTCAGACACGACTGAGTGACTGAACTGAGTAGAGACAGAAAGTTTGGAAAGGGAGTCAATTTTTAAGGACATTGACATATGATAGGTTCAATGTTTTTTAAATGCACATGTAGTACATGAATCTATTGACTGTAAAAATTTTTTATTGCATTCTGTTTTTGTCCTGGTGGGATGCCAGTGAGCTTGAGATGCTGACATGAGGGCAAAAAAGACAAGTATTTTTCCAATGAGAAATTGCATATCCATAAAAAAAGCCAGCATCTGAGCTTTAAGAAAGTCCCCGGATGCCCTGTAAGAGGACTTGGCTTTTGTTGCCAGTGGTCACTTGATGGGTTGGGTGTCAGAGGGAACACTGCTGAGCCACTGAGGAAGCACACAGTCCCCAGGGAGGGCCCCTCAACTGCTGCTTGCCACCTCCCCAGTGGGGTGGACAGACTGCCCGATGCATGACATTCGCTGCACAGGAAGGGGCCCGCCAACGTGCCACCATATAACTCATGCTCATCAGGAGAGGTACCTCTCCCTTCTGTGCATGGTACTTTACTTCTCAACTTAGCTGATCCATTTTGACCCAGATGGGCTGGAAATTTCTTGGGATGATCCCACTTAAATAAAGACCAAATCTGGGTTAGACTTTCCAGAGTTTTTAATTTGGCCAATACGAAACACTGTGAGGGACTTCCCTGGTGGTACAATGGATAAGAATCTGCCTGCCAATACAGGGGACACAGGTTTGATCCCTGGTCTGGGAAGACCCCACATGCCTTGGGGCACCAAAGCCCATGTGCCACAACTACTGAGCCCACATGGCTGTAGAGCCCATGCTCCGCAACAAGAGAAGCTACTGCAGTGAGAGGCCCGCACGCTCCACCTAGAGAGTAGCCCCCACTTGCCTCAGCTAGAGAAAGCCCACGTGCTGCAACAAAGACCCAACGCAGACAAAGATAAATTTAAAAAAATAACACCGTCCAAGGCAGTGTTGCCAAAGTAGCTCCAGTAGCTATACTGCTTAAGGATCACTGAGACCAGGGGCAGGTGACATGCCAGGTTTCCTGCTACAAGTTTCCTCCAGTTCCACAGGCTGCCTAACTGGTGACCCAAGAGATCAAAGGAGGTACCTTTTAACAGAGCAGACACCCCTTATCTGACATAGTGCAGAGCTGTAGCAGTTTGTTTCACTGGAAAAGTTGGTAAGGAGAGAATCATGAAGAAGTGATACATGCATACCTTAAGCACTTCAAATGAATGGAGAATATACCAAGGAATATTCACCCAAGAGCCTTTTGAGATAGAACCAAAGATTCTCTTTGATTTTCGGTCCCCATAATTTGAGTTTCTATCTTAAATAGACCACACTTGAAATAAACCACCCAGTTTTGACCTCCTTAAAGTACATCAAGAATTTAAAAAATACTTTTAAAGCAACTGTATGTTGACCCCTCTCATATTTTTACTTTTTTTCATGTATTTTTTTTTCACTTCTCTCACCCATACCAAATTTATCAGCAATTGTCTTAGCTGACTCTCCTTTATCAAGTTGTTCCAAACCATTCAGCTAGGTCTTCATAGAAACAGCTGTGCTCTCTCTCTTCACATTAACTTCATCAGTGCATGTAATATTTAGTGATTGTACGTTATTAAAATAACCAGGATGCCTAACATAAGCAGATTCGAGAACAAACACAACTGACCCTCACTCGCAAACTCGAATGATGTGAGAAATGTGGGCATACAGAGGAGACTGCTGCCAGAAGGCTCCATACTGTAGCCTGCATCAGGAAAATTTTCAGATCACATGAGCAGGTTAGTTAACCCAGCAAGGAGTTTACTAGAGTTCCTGGTATAATTAGGTTGTCAAACAGCAGATCGGTCCTGGTCCTCTCTGACCTTCCCTCCTAGTCATCCTATTACTCATTCATACCATTTATCTGTTGTCTCCCCTGGGTCATTCTACTTGGCCCTGGAGAAAAAAGGAGATACTGAAGAAGCGGAGGCAGGAGAGGAAGTGATGAAGGCCATGTTGGAGGAAGAATATCCTGACAATTGTCAGCCAATAGCCCTTCCTGAGCTTGGGAAAAGACACTTAAATTGTCTTCCCTTTCCACTATCCACTCACTCAACCTGGCAGGCCCCGGAGCTTGGTGCAAGGGTCCATGCTGAGTAGGGTACAGCCTCTACCCTAGAAGAGCCTTCAGCCTGGAGCAGGGACAGCTGGTAAACTCACAAGTACTGCACAATTGAATTAGGTCCAATGGTTGAGGATGGATAGATGCTATCAGGAACACCAAGCTGGGTCTTCAAAGATTGGTAGATGGTTTCCAGATGGAGGGAAATAAGATGGAAGAGGAAAAGGCCTCCAAGCAGTGGACACATACACAGAGAAGTGGAACCAAAAGGGTTTGGTAGCCTCACATGCCTGAATATCCATTGGAAGGACTGATGCTGCAGCTGAAGTGCTAATACTTTAGTCACCTAATGCAAAGAGCCGACTCATTGGAAAAGACCCTGATGCTGGGAAAGATTGAGTGCAGGAGGAGAAGAGGGCAACAGAGGATGAGATGGTTGGATAACATCACTGACACATTGGACATGAGTTTGAGCAAAATCCAGGAGATAGTGAAGGACAGGAAAGCCCAGTGTGCTGCAGTCCATGGGGTCACAAAGAGTCAGACATGACGGAGCAACAACAGCAACATGCCTGAATGAGGGAGGGAAGAGGTTGACAAGACAAGCAGAGACTAGATCTTGAAGAAACAAACATGCTGCCTTTAGAAGCCTGACCTTTCATCTGAGCTCTCTAAGGTGTCAACGCAGGAAATTTAGGCAGGAAAGTAACATGGTCATATTTATGAAAGGTCGCACTGATGGAGGACGTTTGGGATGAAGCAGAGTGAGGAGAATGAAGGGAGGTTGTCAGAATCAGATGAGGGGCGGTCCTCATCCGATCCTGACCTATAGAAATATTCCTAGAGGTCAGATGGCATGACATCCACAGAAAAACTTATTCTTCACTGCACAGTGCTGGGCATATAGTGAGCGCTGGCTGGCTGGCTGGCTGGATGTGTGGATGAACAAATGAGTGGGTGGATTATGATTCCACCAAACTGCTAGTCTTACATGTATTGTAATTTCTCTTCCTTCAGCCATCTACCTCTGTAAGAGGACAATGCAGAATAAAGCAAGGCTGGAACTGGCAGACTATGAAGCAGTAAGTATGATTATTTTCCAGGTATGGTGTAGGAGAATATAAACTGCCTGCAGCTCTGACTCAGCTTGCATTTTTCCCTTTTTCTTCCCCCAACTCCTTCAGACAGTGGAAAGGAAGTCTCTTCTATTCCCCTTTTTTTGTTCTCAGCTCTTCTTACCGTCACAATATAATCATATCTTTATATAAAGGACTCTCAAATCTCAGCAATAAAAAAAACAACTCAGCTTAAAAATTGGCAAAGGACTAGAACAGACACTTCACCAAAGAGGGCTTAAGTATGAAAAAGAAGCATATGGAAAGATGTTCAACAGCCATTAGAGAAGTATATACTAAACCCATGATGAGATACCACTACACATTAGAATGGCTAAAATTAAAAGTACTGATAGTTCAGGTGCTGGTAAGGATGTGGTGAGCAACTGGAATTCTCCTATATTGCTGGTGGGAATGCAAAAGGGTGTGGCCACTCTGAAAAATGGTTTGGCAGTTTCTCATCAAGTTCAATGCACACATACCATATAAACCAAGTAATCCCACTTTAACATAACTACCTACATATCCCCAGAGAAATCAGAACTTACAGCCACTGTACACTAATGTCCATAGTGGCTTTATGTGTGAAACCTCAAAGATGAAAACAATCCAAATGCACTTTAACAGATGAATGGTTAAATGAACTACTCTACAGCCTTGGAACAGAATACTATTCTGCCATGAAAAGGAATGAATTATTAATCCAACCACTTGGATGAGTATCAAAGACATTATGTTGAGTGAAAGAAGTCAGTCTCAAAAGATTGCAAACTGTGATATTCCATTTATGTGAAAAAGCTGTCATGAGGGAAAACAGATCAGTGGCTGCCAGGATGCATGCAGCTATAAAGAGATGGCATGAGGGAGTTTGTGGGGCAGGGGGTGGTGATGGGAACATTCTGTATCCTGATTGTGGTGATGGTTACACATGCATATACATGTGTTAAAATTTATATTACTATACACCAAAAGAAGAAAAACAACTTTACTATATGATCATTTTTTTAGCTTAATATATGATAATTTTTAAAAATTGCATCTTCAGACCCAATTCATCAGTACTTGGCAGTAGATGCAAAATCGTAGGACCAAATCCAATCCAGAAGACAAGACGGGTGTCAGATGGAGATATACACTCCCAACTTCCCTCCTCCTCCTTCTTTCACAAGGTGTGATTGCTTGCAGAAACTGGAGACCCCACCGTGCTCATATCCACCCCCATTTAATAGAACCAAGGCACAGCGAACTTGAAGAGTCACAGATAATGTTTTAAGTATTTAAAATCCGGGATTGCAAAATCTTTCCACTGAAACTGCTGTCTGTACAGGTCACAGAAAACCTAGAATATTGGCTGGCTTTTCACAGGCCCTCCAGAGGAGGTGTTGTGGAGCCATGAAATGACTGAAGGGCTGACAGCCAGGAGAGGGGGAACATCAGGGGCAGTGAAGACTCCTCACCCCTGGATACTCCAGCATGAACAGCACCTTCAGATTCACCCATCTCCCCATGTCTCTCGTGGCCTCAGTCTTCTGAAACAAGAGTGAGGCCCTGCTCACCAGACCTTGTCACTCGTGGGTACCTGCACCCAAGTCCACCCACCCAGCCACCACTCCCTTCACTCACCACAGCCCAAGGGGATGTGCCTGCCCTCAGAGAGCAGGATGGGTGTGTGGCCCTCCACTCTTTAGTCCCACTGGCATCACAGGACCTGTGGACTGGCGGGGAGACAGTAGTGCAGAGCGGAAGTTCACTGGGAGCCTTGGGCCCTGGCTAAAGTTGGCTTATCCGTGAGAGCCATGAAACATAAATGTGTTGGGACTTTATGATCTCCCCATGCATCCCCAGCCTGGTAGGTCTATGGCTCTGAGCATCGTAGGCGCCCAGTCCCACCCCCCTGACTCCCCTCGTGTACCAGCAACCACCCCTCTCCCAGAAGACCGCTGCCTGGCTCTTTGGGCACCCAGCACCAACTGCTTTAACTTGGACATGACCACATCCCTTCCCGAGCATGACCTACAGGAACAACCCAGAGTGCAGAAGCATGTGGCCCCTCCATCCTGTGTCTCCCCTCCCAGTAGTTCCCATGTTTGTAAAAAAGCTCCTAAATAGAAACAGGACAGCACCAACTCCTAACATGCTTTAGTCTGTTTTCTATTCTCTTGCCCTGCAACATTCTGCTTTGGTATTGGTAAAGAATATGGCATTAAGATGTTCTTTCACGTTGAAGTTCTGTCTAAAAGTGGTTAGAAACTAAAAAAAACATTTTGTCTTCACAATTCAGTAATTTTATTATTTTTAATGTGTATTATATAATTTCATTATTTTTTTTCCTGATGGCATAGTATCTTTATAAAAACAAAAATTCAAACAACAAAGCAGAGAAAGGAGCCTGCAGTCCTTTTTTCTGTACATACACTTTTTTTTCATAACAAACTTAGATCACACTAAACAGTTACTGTGTAAGCTGCTTCTTTCTCCAGTCGTATACTGTAGGGATGTTGAGACTCTTTCTATAGCAGCAATGACAATCTACAGTCTCATTTTTAATGGCTGTCTAGTATTCCACGGTATGACTGTATCATGATTTAGGTAACTGCTTCCCAGTTGACTGACATTCAGGCTTTACCAGCTTTGCTTCCTGTGAACAGTGAAAAACACAAAAGTGGGGGGGAAAAAGTGAAAGTTGCTCAGTCGCATCCAACGCTTTATGACCCCATGGCTATACAGTCAGTCCATGGAATTCTCCAGGCCACAGAACTGGAGTGGGAAGCCTATCCCTTCTCCAGGGGATCATCCCAACCCAAGGATTGAACCCAGGTCTTGAACCCAGGTCTCCTGCATTGCAGGTGGATTCTTTACCAGCTGAGCCACCAGGGAAGCCTAAGAATACTTGAGTGGGTAGCCTATCCCTTCTCCAGTGGATCTTCCTAACCCAGGGAATGAACCAGGGTCTCCTGCATTGCAGGTGGATTCTTTACCAACTGAGCTATCAGGGAGAATCAAATGGTGGGTTTTTTGAAATGTTTACACAGCAAGCCTTGGTAATAACTGAGTTTACATGTATTGGTCTTCAACCAAAGCTCCTTTTATATTAATAATCCACTAATGAGGGTAATCAATTAGTTTTGGCATGAGCTCTATGAAAACACACAGCATAATGTGGGCTCTTGCCTTGCATTCCATCAGAATTAGGCAAGTCATTAAGGGACCTGTCAAACACCCCACCCCACTGTCCTGTTGTGCCACTAGGTTGCTCAACAGACTTTGAGAAAAGACTTCTTCCCTCTCCCTCTAAAGGTGACCCAGAATGCCTTTCCTTTCCTATGGTTTTTGGGTTTTCCTTTCATGAACATCACAAACCTGGGCACTCCCTTCTTTCCCACTTTTGAATCTGGACTTTCAAAGTGATTAATGCAAGGTCCTCTGGGTTCTCCTTTTCTGCCACCTTCCCAGCCCCCCGATTGCTAGAAGACAAATCTTGAGAATTCCATTCTTGGTCTAGCAGTCAGTTGCAAAGACAACTCTCATTCCTTCCCTAAATCCTGCGTAAAAAATCACAATCCAGTCTCCCTGTCTTCAGTGGCCTTTACAAATGCTGTGTGAGTCGTGTTCCTTAAAACACACAAGAAAAGAAGAATCGGGGAACCACAGAGACTTCAGACTTAATGGATGTGTAAATGAATATTAATAGTTCTGTTCTGTACAGCAGGGTCTGGTGCAATGTCAAACTGGGTTCATGTCCGGTGGATTTAAAGTAGGGCCCTGCTGGTTTTTTGCAAGTAACCAAAATAGATGGCTGCCTTGTAATAAGTATTGATGTGCAAACTCACGATGATTAATGCCATCTTGTTGATTTTCATTTCTCTTTAGGAAAACTTAGCAAGACTCCAGAGGGCCTTTGCAAGGAAGTGGGAATTCATCTTTATGCAAGCAGAAGCACAAGTCAAGTAGGTGAACTTCGTAGGCCCCTTGCAAAGAGAAAAAGACTCTCTGGAATTTAGAGGTGGTATGAGAGTGGGGTTTCCTTCCATGGCCAGCCATGGTTAGTCACTGTCTCTCTCATGACAACAACTGAGCAGAAATCAAGGTCAGGGTGGAGAAGTTGCATTTCTGTCACCCATGACACCCTGAATAATCTCCAAAGTGTGTGTTCCAGCAGGTAATGGGGTCCCTCCCAAATGTATAACTCTGGTTCTAAGAAGCTGTACCTAATTCCCAAGGAGATTTCCAAATCTGTGTTCAGAACCTGAAAAACACTGGACCCACTTTACTTATTGGTCTGGAAATTTCATCTTTCTGGGAAAAATACTGGAGTTTTAGGAAAGCCAACAAGTGGCCCCTCTTCCATCTCTCTTAAGGGGAAGGGTTCAGAACCAGTCAAAAACAAGGCACAGAAGTCAGACATTTGAAGTTCAAGATGTCAGATTGCTACTGATAAAACTAGTGATGGGACATGATTTTGGATCCAGGACCACAAATCATTGCCCTAGAATTACAGTTTCTCATCCAGGGCAGAACTGGGTATCTGTAGTACCACCCCCCAGTCTGAGGGCAGAGTCAAGCCCTGTAAGTTTACTGCCTGCAGAGAACAGGTGTCCTGAGAACAGAATGATCTAGACTGGGCCCAGATGGAGCAACCTCAGCTTTCTCTATTTCTTTTTTCAAATGTGCCAATAAGTTAAATCAAGAAGAGATGAAAGGAGGAGAAAGGAGGAGTGTTTTTTCCATATTCTTCCCTCCCAGGGGGTGTAGTGGAAATTCCTTTCTCTGTAAGGAAACAGAAGTGGGCAGTGAATGTCCCCCAGAAACATGGTCATCAACCAGATCCTTTTGATTCTGGGAAATGGGTTTGCTCAGGTGGGGTTCCCTCTTGTTCTTTTTGGCAACGAGCTCTGATTTAGCTGCAAGTGATGATGGAAGAAATGGGACAGAGGAGGGGGTGGGGAAGGGATGCTGAACTGGGAGGAGGTGAGTATCTTTTCTCTGGGCACCACTTGTACCTGAGCAGCCCCCATGGGTCTTCAAAGGGTCCCTCCCCATGCTCTGGGCAGTGTTGCAGCCCATCCCCCAGGGCTGATGACCAGTCTGGTTGCAGCTGGAAACGACGTGAGGTCCTTGGGTCCAGTGAACTGTACCCCCTCTTCCTCCCCCTACACCCTCTGCCCCCTACCCATGATTCCACATGCCCACACCCCACCTCAGTGCCCCCCACAGTCCCTGAGGAAGGAGAAAGCAGGCGGGTGGGTGAGGGGTGAGGAGGAAGAATTGAGCCAGTGCACTCAGGAACCACTGGGACGAGAAGGTCTGGTTTACACTTTCAGGACCACACAGCGTCATCACACGTTATAAAAGGAGGGGAAAATACCCCTTTGTATATATATGGTATTTCTCGATTCCCTATTTTGATTAACTCCGTGATTACATTATAATTCTGGGCCGTTTAAGTACACAGCAATTATCACAAAAATCACAGGGTTATTATGACTTTATTTTAGTCTAGTAAACTAAAGTACTCTCAAGAGAGCCAAGAACCAGGAGTTACACAGCAATTAATTGAAGTTACTTTCTACTTAGATAACATGGAGTAATGCAGGCTGTTTTTTAAGGCTCTTACCTATGCTCCTGACCACAATATGAAGAATCTGTCTGTCTTGCAATTTGTGCCTCCCCCTTTGAGGCCAGTGATATTTACCTTCTGGATCTTGTCATACACCAGGGCTATTACTTTGCTTTTAGAGAATCAGATGGTTTAAGTGACTTTTAAAACACATGAAAAGTGAAAAGTGTGTTCGTCACTCAGTCATATCCGACTCTTTGCAACCCCATGGACTATAGCCCTTGCCAGGCTCCTCTGTCCACAGAATTCTCCAGGCAAGAGTACTGGGGTGGGTTGCCATTTCCTTCTCCAGGGGATCTTCCTGACCCAGGGATTAAACCCAGGTCTCCTGCATTACAGGTAGATTCTTTACTGTCTGAGCCACCAGAGAAGTCCTATTTTAAAACACATAACTGCAGCATTTTGAAGACATTTCTACTGATTCTGGAAGCTAAAGCAAACTTTCAGATTTGAGGATGAAAGATTCCAAGCCTATGGTTATATTCCTTCTCATAGCTTGAATATGCAGTGTCCTTCGATAAGGTGTGGGGGCGGGGAGGATGACAACAACTAATGCAGTTCTTAATAATCCAAATCTTAACAATGCAAAAGGACAGCTGCATTCCTGAACACTGGATAGGCTCACCCTATTCACTATACATAATCAGTAATTTGCAATCTAGCTGAAAACAAGCTCTCTTACCATGTGTGGGCTTCTTGAGGGTTCCTTGAGGGAACTATGCACCCGTATCATACAGCTCTGCAGAGAGCAGGAGCCACACAGGTGCCAAGAGCCCTATGTACACTAAGCACCTAAAAATGGGACCTAGAACTGGCATGTGGATCAGGAAGAAAAAACAGAATAAAAACCCTCTGATTTCCCTTTTTTCATTCTTCCAGGATTGATCGGAAAAAGGATAAAACAGAAAGAAAAATTTTGGATAGTCAAGAACGAGCCTTTTGGGATGTCCACAGGCCAGTGGTGAGAAAGCTCTGCTTGGTTCTCTATTTTTCAATTTTCTCTCTTCCTTCACTTAAAAGAAAAGACTGTCTTTAGCCACAAGGCGTCTCACTCTTAAGAAAATTGCTAAGCTTTGTGAAATTGCTTTTGCCATTCACTCAGATCATCTCAGTAGATCTTCTGGTATGTATATCAGTTCTACCTTTTAAAAATGATTCATTCACGAAATATGAAATGGGAAATGGTGAAGCTGTGGGAATTCCACCCAGGGAACTTTGGGCCCCAAAGTTAACAGTCCTAAAATAAGCAGTTTCCATTTCTAGTGTTATTCAATTCCAACTTCTAGAGTATTCTCTTTCAAATGCAACCGATTGATGTTACTCACATCACTGGTCATCGAAAGCACTGAATTAATGGATTCTGAGTCATTATCCTGGGAGAAATACAGGGTTAGTTTCTTGCAAGCCTCCAGTCACATTTTCATCAACCAATCAATACAGAACCTTGTTTAAAGTGTGTTTCAGCTTAAAGCCACCTTATTTAATGTATATTGTTGATCACTGACTTTGAACTCACAGCACACGCCTGGATGGCACTTATCTTACACACCTCTTTTCTCCATAAAGCAAACCCCAGCCTTTGTGCACTTAGGAACACGAGATAGCACATCAGCCCTGGGCTTCAGAGCCATGTTAAACAGCCAAATCACCAGCAGAACACACAAAAATGTGTCAAACACAGTGCTAAATAGACCATGAAAAGGACGCTTGTTTACAGCAGGAGAGGAAACAAGAAGGCACCTCCCAGGGAACATGCAGGTCAGGCAGCTCTACATTTTTGCTGCTCTGCACACATGCACCAGTGACCATGAAGTCACCACGAGCATCAGTGTGGGAATTATAAGTAGATTTCAGCAAGTAGGCAGATTCACAAATACAAAATCCATGAATAATGAGATCTGATGCATTTCCAATTTCATATTATTAAAACAAATTTTGCATTTTCCTCATGAAATGAAGCTAAAATGAATAAATTCTGTCAGCCCTCCTCAAGTCTGATTAGAAGCAAAACCATAGACTGCCAGGCTCCTCTGCCTATGGAATTTTCCAGGCAAGAATACTGAAATGGGTTGTCATTTCTACTCCAGGGGATCTTCCCAATCCAGGGATCAAACCCACATCTCTTGCATTTTCTGAATTGGCAGGCAGATTCTTTACCACCAGTGCCACCTGGGAAGCCCTTAGGTGGCTGCTGCTCCGGCTGCTAAGTCGCTTCAGTCGTGTCCGACTCTGTGCGACCCTGTAGACAGCAGCCCACCAGGCTCTGCCGTCCCTGGGATTCTCCAGGCAAGAACACTGGAGTGGGCTGCCATTTCCTCCTCCAATGCAAGAAAGTGAAAAGTGAAAGTGAAGTCGCTCAGTCGTGTCCTACTCTTTGCAACCCCATGGACTGCAGCCTACCGGGCTCCTCCAGTGTGTGAAATAACAAAGGCTCTAATTGAAGCCATCCACTGCTTTGAATAATGAGTTTACTCTTATAAACTGTACACTGTACCATCTACATATCATCCTTCGATAGTATGAGCTATGCTATTTTATTTCAAATGAGAACTCTGTGGAGGAACACATATTACAGATGGAAACACCTTTGTAAAAACAAATTGTCAATGGCAAAATGGAGGTAATCATGTATTATGTGTAACAGGAAAGACAAAGACTGTTTCTGAGGGTGTCACTTGAGCCAGCTTGGAAGGTATGATTGTCACTTAGTAATTTACATGATTTTTTTTCTCAGCCAGGCTGTGTGAACACAACAGAAATGGATATCAGAAAATGTCGACGTTTGAAGAACCCACAAAAGGTTAAAAAGGTTTGCTAGTTTAGCTGAATTAAAATTCTTGATGGGAATTGCCCTTCCATTTTGAATACTGTTCAAATAACAATTCGCTATTTGTAATTCTCCCTGTTTCATCCTTGGAAACCATTTCATTCATTCTACAAGTGTTTATGGAGTGGCAGGTGTGGGCTTGGCTGCAGAAATACAGTGGCAAGCCCTACAAGTGAAAGTCATTCAGTCGTGTCTGACTCTTTGGGACCCCATGGACTATATAGTTCATGGAATTCTCCAGGCCAGAATACTGGAGTGGGTAACCTTTCCCTTCTCCAGGGGATCTTGCCAACCCAGGAATCAAACCCAGGTCTCCCGCATTGCAGGTGGATCTTTACCAGCTGAGCCACAAGGGAGGCCCAAGAATACTGGAGTGGGTAGCCTGTCCCTTCCCCAGCAGATCTTCCTGACCCAGAAATTGAACTGGGGTCTCTTGTATTGCAGGCAGGTTCTTTACCAACTGAGCTATCAGGGAAGTCCCTAGCCCACAGCCTGGTAGGCATGAAGCAAGCCAGCAGGTGATGATGGGAAGTTCAGGATGGTTCAGGAGCACAGAAGGGGGCACCAGACCAGGGGCTTCCCAAGGATTTCCATAGCAGGCTCAAGGGTACAGAGGTCCAGAATAGCTCTTGACTCTGGGGAGGCAGTGGAGAGGAAAGGACACATAAGGAACCATAAGTAATGAGATCCCACAGGGGCTGGTTTGATGCTTTGACACAAGTGAAAGTCTTAGTATATTAGATCTCCCCCAAGTCAAACCACCATCTCATCCAGCCATGAATGATCCTGTGGTCATTTGTGTTTCACTTACTGGAAGGGGCAGTGATTCTCTCTCATCTGTATACGTGTCATGACATATGTATCAACTCCTTGATTTTACTTATATATTTTGTTCTTCATTGAGTTATTGATACCCACTGTATTATCCTTTTTAAAAATCTTACATGAAAGAATCTTTGTTATTATCATTGCAGTCAGGAAAGTATGCGAGGGTGCTGCTGTCATTTCACAATACCAGGGTGATGGAAGGCCGGAATAAATAGATGACAGATTCAACACCTTTATATTTTTTACATTAGTCTTAAAATGTCCTCATTTCATCTTTAAAGACCCCCTAATTCTAATCCAGAATTTCATGGAGCCCATGTGCACCTTATCTGAGCCTTCCATGATATTATAGATTTCGGCTATAAACTGTACCCTTCAGGGTTATATTTCTTTCCCAGAACAAAGAATGTCTTTAATGTGTTTCTGACAAAAGGAACAGATTAAAAGTAGCCATACCTGTGGTTATGTGGGAAGACTGAGTCCAGAAAACTGGTCAGAAGAAAAGGAAAAAATCTGAAACCCTCCCATCTTATTTGTACCAGAGAGGCATAACCAATAGAAAGTCTAGAGGGGGTCTCTTTCTGCATAATCTTTAGCCGTTCTTGAACCTTCTTGTGTCTCAGAATCACCTGGAGCATTTGGTAAAAGTGCAGGCTCCCCAGCTCCACCCACAAAGATTCTGGTGCAGTGAGTCTGGGGTAGATTTCAGCAATGTGCGTCTTTACCAAGTACCCAAGATGATTTTTTGCAGGTAGTCTATGGACCATATTTGGAGAAGCACTGTTATGCCAGGAGACCATCAATGAAAGGAAGGATTTTCTAGCAGTGATAACCCAAAGATGGGACCAGTTGTCTCAAGAGCCAGAGTTCCCATCACTGGAGAAATTCAAGCAGAAGCCAATGACTTATTGTCAGGATGTCATAGAGGAGCGCAGAAGCATCAGATGAGTGCTCGAAGTAGCTGACCCTCTGGGCCTCCTTCAGCTCTTGAAGGTGCTTGATTCAATGTTCTTGTTTCTCCTCTAGTCTGTGTACGGTGTGACTGAAGAATCCCAGTCGCAAAGCCCGGTGCACATCCCCAGTCAGCCAATCAGGAAAACTACAAAAGAAGACGTCCGGAAACAAGTGAGTGAATTGGTTGCTGCATTCTCAAAGGGAAACATGGCCAGTTTGAAAGCCTTTTGAATGTTCACAGGGAGCTTTAAGTTCCCGGAAAGCACAGTGGAAGCAGTTATGGTGACTTGAACCTTCAAGCTCTGTGTGTGAATAATTCATGGAGGCTCAAGAGGAGAACTTCTGCACCGAGTTACTCCAGCAGTTAGCAGAAAAGGACATAATGAGTTATCATAACACCATGGGCTGACTGCTATAGTAGGGTTTTCTACAAGATGCTGTAGGAGCTGGGGGAGGGGGGTGGGTAGGGTAGGGAGCACTCATGTCACAGGGTCCTTAAAATTGTAATGCACTTTCAGAGTAAACCAGCTCAGGACCACCAGCTTCACTGCTCTGATTCAGAAGGAAAGCTGACGAACAGAGCAAGCCCTACTCCCAATGCCGTTTCACCATTATTTGGTTCCATGTTATCATCCTCCATGATGAGGAGTTAACTGGTCAACCCAAGTCAACAGACAGTGGCTGACTAATTACATTACTCCTTTCCAGGAGTTCACTGGTAATAAAGTGACTTGGGACTTCCCTGGTGGCTCAGACGGTAAAGCGTCTGTCTATAGTGCGGGAGACCTGGCTTCGATCCCTGGGTCGGGAAGATCCCCTGGAGAAGGAAATGGCAATCCACTCCAGTACTATTGCTTGGAAAATCCCATGGACAGAGGAGCTTGGTAGGCTACAGTCCATGGGGTCACAAAGAGTCGGACACGACTGAGCGACTTCACTCACTCAAAGTGACTCGAGGGACTACTTTTTACATTATGCTTTACTGGCTCCTAGGGGGCTCCCAAAGGCATAAACTGTGAGGTGCCTGACCTTGATAAGTTTATTACTGTGTGGGAGAAGGGAAATAGATTATGGAAAATAGCTACTCAGTGATTCCAGGTAAGTACACCAAGCACACAGGTGTGATGTAGGTGTGAAAGTTGGGTAGGAGATCACTGGAGAATAGACAAACCAAGTAGTTAGGGTGTGTGGGTTACCTCCATGCTGCTTCTAAGCTTTGTAGAATATAGACTATCTTTAGGTTAGCAATCACTTCTGGGAATCAAGCCTTAAGCCATAACATAGTACAGGAGAATATGTGATGTAGGCTAAACTGTAGATTGTATTTCTTGAGTGTGGTAAGAATTTCCAAAAGAGGAAAATAGTTGCTGGAGTGAAACTTAGAGGGCTGGAGAAGTCTGTCCAGTGGACGTGTTTGGCTATTGGTAGAAATACAGGATTTGGGTTCCTGGGGTGAAAGGGTGAAAATATCCCAGTTTAGTCTTAACGCTTCTGTTCTGTCTTTCCCCAGATAACATTTTTGAATGCACAGATTGACAGACATTGTTTAAAAATGTCCAAAGTGGCTGAAAGGTACGTTTCCCCTTAATGTTACTATTTTTTTCTAATTTAACAAAGGAGAAATGTGCCAGGGTTATGGCTGATGAGTGTGTATCAGGAGGCAGTCCACAGTCATTTCTTACACTGATGGGTGGAAACACCACAGGCATGTTTGAGTACAGCTGAGATAGCCGACCTCCCTTGAGTGATGCCAAGAAATGTTCTGTTGCTAAAGCTTTTCAGGAGGGCAGCTGAGAGACCTTGTCAATCAAGGAAGACCGACCTTAAAAGCTACAGAATGCACATTTACCTTCAGCCTCTTGATTAATTCAAATGGAAGTGCTCCCTTTTCAGCTGTAAAACGCCCAGATTCACTTTACAGGGGGAAAAAATTATGTGTGCCCTTTGAGGTGCTGGCTGCGCAAACAGGGGGGACTGGACCATCAGGAGGCGTTCCGCCTCCACACACCATCAACTGCCCAACTGCATCGAATCAGCTGTAAAGAAAATACTTGGCACCTGCAGTCTGGCTTCCGCAGGAGCCTTGGAGCTACAGTCTGCACCAGGAGTCGGTTCCACTCTTAACTCATGGGAGACTTGATTTTGTCAATGAAACAGTCTGTTTTTTGAACTTTTTTAAAGAGGGGAGACCACCTGGGGAGTCTATATGGAATAAATTTGAGCAGGTAACCCCAAACCAGAGGTTTACTCATCCATATGCTGCTGTTAAAGTGGCGACCAATATCTGAAGGCTCTAGGGCTTGAGCTGGGTCTTAGTATTTATTGATCATCACAGTAAAGTGGGTCCTTTAAGCCCACCTGACATGGAAGGCTGGCTGTGTGCCCAACCTGTAAGCCTTTTCCCTGCTGGCCCCTGGGTTCATCCATATCTCCTTTCTAGATAAATAACAGCAAAAAAAGTCAAGCCAAAGAAAACTCCACACATGAACGCCAAACTGGGATTCACACTTTGCCCTTAGGTGGCCAAGAACATCCTTGGATATGGGCTCATCTCTTTGATGGCACCTCGTATCTATTCCGGGACTTCTCAGTAGTATCACAGTTGACATTCTGGGCCGAACACTTGTTGGTGGCAGGAGGCTGTCCTGTACATGACGTTTTTCAGCATCCTTGACCTCTACCCACGTATGTGTGCTCAGTGACTGAGTCATTTCCTACTCTTTGTAGCCCCATGGACTGTCGCCCGCCAGGCTTCTCTGTCCATGGGATTTCCCAGGCAAGAATACTGGAGTGGGTTGCCATTTCCTTCTCCAGGGGATCTTCCGGAGCCAGGGATCCAACCCACGTCTCCTGCACTGGCAAGAAGATTCTTTACCTCTGTACCACCTAGGAAGCCCTTGGCCTCTACCCGCTAGATGCCAAAACCCCACCTCACAGTTTATGACAACAAAAATGTTTTCACACACCATTAAATGTCCCAGGAGGGGGCAAAATCGACCCTACTGAGAATTCCTGATATTCCTATTTACCCCTAATGCACATGCTTGAGAAGGTTGCCGTGGCTGGAGCTCACCTCACATTAGACAAGTGTTCCAGGGGTCACAGTTTTAGCCTGGCAGGCTGGGGAGCCTCCTCACCCCACCATCATAATGTGGGGCTTTCAGAGTACCAGGCTCTGAGGTTGCTTTTCAAACCTCACTGTGGTTGTCTTCATCCCAGCAGAGTGTTTGTGAGTGAAACAGCTGGGAGGACCTCGGCTCCCCTGGTGTTGTAACCTGTGAGGAACTGCAAGCTTCTTTGTCTGTGAATGGGGGACAGTAATGTCTGTCCTGGCTGTCCTAGGATCAGAGCTAGCCGTGGAAGGACACTCTAAAGTCTGCAGACCTAGGAGAGCATGTATGTGGGTGTGTCTTTCCCTTGGTCTGCTTGCTAGGGTCAGTGGTTTTGTGCCTAATCATCCAGGTTGGGGAGGGGGTTAAGACTGGAGAGTCTTAAGCCGTCGTGCTAGGAATTGGACTCAGTGATTCAGAGTAGATCAGGGAAACTGGATTTTGAATACCCCATGGTGGACTGACCAGGTCTCTGAAGATTTGGGAAAGCCACTGCCCACCACACACAGCAACCTGAGGGCTCACATCAAAAGGGACACCCAGCCTGGTCTCATCTTTGGGGTGGAGGGAAAGATCCCAACCCCGGCAGCACGAGGGTGGCCAGCTGTGTGGGTGTGCATGGCAGGAAAGGAGACAGCCCTGGCGGGGGCGGGGAGCCTAAGCGCACACATTGTTTATTTACAGGCCTCACCTGGTACCATCTAATTATACTTGAGAGCCTGCTCACACCCGAAGAGATTATTCATTCCGACCCTGCCCTCCTCACTCCCCAGCCTGAAGCTTTCACGAGTCTCCGCCCAGCAGAGACTGCATTTTATTCCCAGCAGCAGTAACTGGCAACCTTTCAATGTGACACAAGGGTTTTTCATTAGAGCCACAGGAAACCCCCAGATAGAGAGGAGGAGGGAAAGGAGACGGGTGTTAGCAGGAGATAAAGCAGCCTGGAGCCTTGGTCTGTCAGCGGCTGGGTGGGGGTGAGAATAGTGAGGTAGCGCTGGCAGCTGGCCTTGCGTGTCACTGCTCTGCTCACCAGAGGTGGCAGCTGAGCAATCTCAGGTGGGCGGACCTGGCTTCCCTGGACCTGCTCCAGGCAATCGTGGTCACTAGCCAGAAGCCATCAGGCAAAGGACCGCAGACCGCCGAAAACAGGCGCGTGTGGTTTTCCCCTTAGTTCTCTGAGAACTGAAACTGGGGAGAGGGCAGGAGGGCTGGTGATCATAAAAGTCCAGTTCTAAAAAAGGCAGGAATCAAGATTGGGTCAAAGGATGCAGCCAGACACAGCTGGGAAGAGAAAAAGGAACCTTTGCAAAGTAAAGGAGCAGAACCCACAATGGAGGGGAAGGATGTGGAGCCAGCTGTCTAGGTTTGGATTCCGCCTCTGCCATTGTCTAACTGTGTGATCTTGGGCAGGTTGCTTGACCTCTCTGTGCCTTGGTTCACCTCTTGAAAGGGGAGAAAGCAGTGTGGTGCTTAACTAACAGAGTTCATGAGTTAATCCTCTGCGAGAGCTTGATCTAGCCCTTGGCACTCACAACACTTGTAGTGAGTGTGAACAGTTATTATATTCCAGTGTGATGCTTTGGGAAGGAGCAGAATTCAAGTACATAAAATGGCATGAACCTGCTGTGTGGTGTCCAGAGGGACAGAGGACAGGTCAAGGAAAGAGGCTGGCCCTGCGGATGGCAGTTCTTCCCACCTCTTTCGTCTCCACTCTCCAGCACAGAGAGTCCCGCAGGCTCCCGAAGGCTGGCCCTGCAGCCTCCAGTCTGTGGGGCTCCCTGGGCTGCCTGCTCTGGTACTATGAACCTGGAACCTTTGAGGAAGGAGGTTGGCTCTTCTGTGCAGATTTTCCTGGGTCGTCTTGATTTCACCTCTTCTGTCTCATTGTCCCCGTGAGTGGTCAAATGTCCTAAAATGCCTACATCATGGCCACCAAACTACATTTCCTGGAAGCGGTACCAAAGCCCATCTGAAATGTCACCTACTTTTGGCTTCAGAAAGTATGGTCCCTGCACACACAAATGAATTTTCCAGACAAATAATGCTTAACACCTTGAGTTTTTCATGTTAACTCTTTTGAATGAGAATATTGCTTAAAAATGCCCTTGCCTTCTTAAAGAAAGAATATTGCCTTTCAGTTAAGTTTTCTGGATAACTCAGGGTCAGTGTTCACATATTGTGCTTTAAAATTCTGTCAGTGATCAAGGTCTTATCAAATATTTCCCTTTCCCGTAGCAAAGCAAAAGTTCTGATCGTTCGGTCATGTCCGACTCTGTGACCCCATGAACTGCAGCCTGCCAGACTCATCTGTCCATGGAATTCTCCAGGCAAGAATACTGGAGTGGCTTGCCATTCCCATCTCCAGGGGATCTTCCTGACCTAGGGATCCAACGTGGGTCTCCTGCATTGCAGGCAGATTCTTTACTGTCTGAGCCATCAGGGCCCCAGACCAGTATGTTCTTTGAGTCTGTGTTTTTGCTTTTTAGTTGCTGCCTTGTTTTCTTATTTCTGTCAGCATGGCTTGTCTCCAGTAGCCCTTCTTCCTCTCTAAACTATTCCCATTTGCAGTATGTAGCAGGCCAGGTGTATCAGTTAGCTATTGCTGAGTAACAAACCACCTGAAAGCATAGTATCTTCAAACAAGTGACACTTACTATTGTCACATGGCTGGCTACCTGCCAGTCTGTGTGCTCACGTGTCTGTGTATGTAAGTCTGTGTACACATGTCTGTCTGCTGGGCCACCCTCATGTCTGTGTGCCTCTGTGGATTCAGTTGGCTGCTCTACTGGGGGGCTCTCACATGTTTAGTTCCGCTGGTTTAGGATGACCTCGGCTGGGACCATTGAGCAGAGCTTTGCATGGTCTCTCATCCTCCAGCAGGCCGGTCTGACCTTGTTTGCCTGGAGACAGAAGGATTGCAAGCAAGAGAGCAGAAACATGCAGAGCTCCTTGAGGCTTGAAACTGGCATTCTGACACTTCTGCTGCATTTTATTAACAAAAGCAAGTCACAGGCCCAGATCAGATTCAAGAACTGGGGAAATAGACTCCGTTTTTAAAACAGATCTACCACACCAGAAAATCAAATAATCAAGTTCTTTAGTCTCCATCCAAAAGCAAGAGAAAAGAGTCTTCATGAAGTGTGCTCTTCTTAATAAGAGGCATTGAGCCTTGGGGCATATGTATTTCATTGTAGACTCTGCTCTGAGGCCCTTTTGGTCATTTATCTATGTTTCCTCCATAGGTGAAATTGCCAAATAGATGAGGTCTTGCTCTTTGCAAGAGTGCTAAAGGGGAGCCACTTTTATTCAACCCAGCTTTACAGCACTAGGCAAACCAACTTTGAGAATGCAAAAATCTATATATTTTAGTTCCAAATTGTCTGGAAAGTCTCTATATTTTGCTATGTTTCTCCACCTTTAGTGGCACTGAGCTATGGCCAGTCACTGCCCGGATCATGCAGAGCTGTCCCACATGGAGAAATAGTGTTGTGTGACTTTGTATCTGCTCCTGCACTTAGCTTGTCCTTACCTGATCCTTGGGAGCCATGTGTGCATCATAGCCAACTGCTGAATTGACTTCTTACCTTCACCTTGCCTGCCCATGTCCAAGATCACTGCTGCCCCCTGAAATTATAGCGGGTTCCTCCTCTGCTTCCTGACCCCTCTGTGAACATGAAATGTAACTCATGAAATGAGATAATGAGCAAGGGACTGTAGACCCTAAGAGTCTATTAAAAACCTGCTAGGATGATAGAAGTCTGTGAACTTAATGTCTAATGATAGTTTCAGGGAGGATAAAAAGGGGACCGAAGAGGTCATTACCACAGCGCTTTTATGTGGTTCCAGATACTGCAGAGTCCTTGCTTCTCTTTCCCAGCTCATGTTAGGTGATAGAAAAGAAAACACCAGAGGTAACACTGTAGACAGGGTGCCTGTATCCAGACCAAGACCTAGAAAGGCCGTGATAGCTGGCCTGGCGTATGCTCTTCTGTCTAAGGGGCCACCTTCGCTTCCACGGCCCTTCCCTCAACCTGAGTTTCTCTGTTGCATATCTTTTCTCTGGGTGGCCCATAATTAAGGAATTCTTTCTTTATATGGTCTTTCCTCCCCATTTTCTCCAACGTGAAGAAAGAGAGATGAGTGGATTAATAAGAAGCAACCTTTTTTCTTCTGTGTCTGCTGTGCTGCTCTGCTTTTCATTCCCTTCCCGTTCAGATCCTCTTCCTGCCCGGTCCCCCTTTGTGCGTCATCATTTAGAAAGTACACGTACCAAAGGGGTTGCAAACTCACTCTCCTGTTCACCCTTCTCACATTCTGTCTCTGGGTTTCCTTCCCATGGGAGACCCTGATCTCCTAGGGAGTGCAGCAGCACATTAGTGTTGTATTTCTAAAGTCAGAATGATGGTCACTCTCCCAGAATGCTTTGTATTCCATGCCCTTGCTCCCCTTGAGTAATCACTTCCCACAGCTGCAAGCCAGCCCTCACTGCCCATTTTCCTTGGAGCCTGACAGCATCTCTCCTTCTTCCCCCCAATATACTATGTACCGATGCCATGTATATACTTCATTCTTGGGATGCTGTGTAGGGAAAAAATATAGTCTTCCTTTCCCCGTGTTTTTCCTTTACTTTCACCCCACCATAGGCTTCCCTGGTGGCTCAGATGTTACAGAGTTCGCCTGCAGTGCAGGAGACCTGAGTTCATTCCCTGGGTCGGGAAGATCCCCTGGAGAAGAGAATGGCAATCCACTCCAGTATTCTTGCCTGGAGAATTCCGTGGATGGAGGAGCCTGGCGGGCTACAGTCCGTGGGGTCGCAAAGATCCGGACATGACTGAACGACTGACACTTTCACTTTCTCACGCCACAATACTCACGGCTCTGTTGACACTAGATACAAGGGGATATTTCCCCCACACCAGACGATTCTCTGACACCAGCTAGGTGTCCTCAATTTAACTTAGTCTGACACTCTACCTGGAGATAGTGCCAGAGTTCAGTTGTAAAGAATCCGACTGCGATGCATGAGAACCCAGTTCAATTCCTGGGTTGGGAAGAGACCCTGGAGAAGGGAAAGGGTACCCACTCCAGTATTCTGGCCTGGAGAAGTCCATGGACTGTAGAGTCCAAGGGGTCACAGAGTCAGACACAATTGACCGCCTTTCACTCACCCCACTTCAGATGCCAGTCATAACGGGTCCTTAGGTTCCCCACAACTTCTGTCTGACTTGGCTATAAACAGAAGTTCCCATGACCCCTTCCTTGGGTTTGATTAATTTGTGCAGTGTCTCACAGAACTCTGGGAAACACTTTCACTTACCAGTTTATTAAAGGACACAGATGAACAGCCAGACAAAGAGGTACGTTGGGCCAGGTCAGGAAGGGTCCCGAGCCCAGGAGCTCCTGTCCCTGTGGGGTTGGAGTGCGGCACCCTGTCTGTCTGGATGTGTTCACCTCAGGAAGCATGAGATTGGCCCATGTGGCAAAGGGATGCCTGCCCTGGGAGCTATCACAGCCCCAGCTTATCTCTTGATCCTGCAGTCACAGTGCTCACTTAGAGCTCCTGTGCCTGTCCATTCTCACCTGAGATGCTGGACGGCTTGTATGGATGAAGCCTCGCCCACACAAAATGTACCACCAGCAAGAGATTTACAGGGTGGTGGGCATGCACTGCCGTGGCGGTTGCAAGCATCTGTCTTACAGTTGTTGGGTAACTGGAGGACTCTTGAAATGCTTTCCTATTTTCTTATCAAAAGGTCCTGAAGGCTCATCAAGGCCATTAGGTAATAAATGGCGAACTTGCCTTATAGCACGCCAGGCTCCTCTCTCCATGGAATTTGCCAGGCGAGAATACTGGAGTGGGTTGCCATTCCCTTCTCCAGGGGATCTTCCTGACCCAGGGATCAAACCTGGGTCTCCCTCATCACAGGCAGATTCTTTACCTTCTGTGCTACCAGGACAAAGATCAGTTCAGTGGCTCACCGAAGAATCAGAAACCAAAGCTTTTCAATTTGGTCCACTGCTTCTCCCACCCCCATGGCGTTACAGTCCGTGCATGAGACAATGTGTTTAAAACTAAAAGTATCACAGGCTCCTTCATCTTCATTTGATGAATAAAACATCCTGAGCCTCTCAGAAAATTGAAGAATGGGACGTGGTGCTTCTCAAACGTGCATATCGTTCACCTGGTGATCTTATTACCAGTGCAGATTCTGGGTGGGACCTGAGCTTCTGCATTTCTTATAAGCTCCCAGTGATACCTGTCCTGCGCTTCATGGACCACATTTTTGAGTAGCAATGAGATGGAGCTGCCAACGAATTTCTTCACATTCTCAGAAGTAAGCCACTTGGCCACGCCTGCTCTTTGCAATTCAGTAGCAGGAATTGTGACCCTGAACCTGCCATTACAGGGGAAGCTGGTGACACTCAAGATGGCAATGCTTACGGGAAAGTTTTATTGTGGATCGATAACCATAAAAAGATTTATACCTGCTGGTCCAATAATTCCACTTCTGGATATTAATTCTAAATAAATAACCTAAAAGACAGAAAAACTTACATGAACAATGGTGTTTTACTATAGCCAGAACTATGTATACTAAAAGAAAGGAAAAGTCTATGTCTAATAAAAAGGAAATAAGTACATAAATTATAATAAATTCATTTAAGATACTAATAATATTGTGGACAAATATTTGTCTTCTCTCTCTCCCCAAAAGTAACATGTCAGTAAAGAATAAAAATAGTATAAACTCACAAGCTCAACAAATGAATGAATGAATGATTTCCACACATTTTCCCAAGAGCACAAGTGTATGAAATTAAGGAGTATGACCACAGGCTTCTGTCTCTGTTTGTAATATTGTGCTTCTTTTTATTGGGTGGTGAGTTCAAGGATGATGCTCTTATAATTTTTATGCCAGAAATGTTTCAAAATTTAATAAAAATGAAATTGAATGGGGACAGAATGAAGAACATTATGACCTCCTTATTAGGGGTGGGAGAATTATAACAAAACCAGTTTGCCCAGCAAAATCTGGCTTTGGTTCTTGAAGGCACCCAGGACCGTGGGAGGCAAGAAGGAGGCATGGGGGTAACCCCAGGGGAATAGGTAGTCAGTCTCTGGAGCTTCTGCAACCATGATTCCAAGCCCACAAAGAGACCCTCTCTCCCCACTAGTGACAAACAGGAGGTGGGCACTTTATTCTCTGGAGAAATTGAATCCCAGTAGCTCAGAACTCAGACGCATCACATCACAAAGGGCAAGCTGAAAGCAAGAGAATTACTGAGTGAGTTGCATACAAGCTATGGGACCCCGACTCCTCCCATGCCTTGCTCTCAGGAGCCAGATGTAGATGCCCATAGGCAAGAGACTGCTAACTATAACACGCAGGCCAAATCCATTCCATTCCACTCCCTGTGTTTGCAAATAAAGTTTTATTGGAACACAGTGACACACGTTTATTCATGAATTATCCGTGGCTGCTTTTGTGCCATAATAGAAGAGCCAAGTAGTTGCAACAGACACCATCTGCCAAGCCTAAAATATTAACTCTTTCGGTGTTGCAGAACAAGTTTGTCTACCACTACTTTGGGTTTCTCTGGTGGCTCAGAGGTAAAGAATCTGCCTGCCAGTGTAAGAGACTCAGGTTTGATCCCTGGGTTGTGAAGATGCTTTGGAATAGGAAATGGCAACCTGCTCCAATACTCATGCCTGGAAAATTCCATGGACAGAGGAGCCTAGTGGGCTACAGTCTAGGGGGATGCAAAGAGTCGGACACGACTGAACGGCTGAGCACACAATATCCCCAGAAACCTAAGAAGATATTTCATTCATAAAATAAGAACTAGATACCATGATAAACAAGAGTGAACTCTGGAAATGTAAGAAAGTGATAGTCCATAGTGGAAAAAATAAAGAAAATTTCAGAAGAACCAATAGACAAGAAGACAAGAGAACAAAAAAATAGAGAAAATTTAGAAATATTGGATTATCAATTCCAACATTTAATTTAAACGAGTTATAAAAAGAGAAAACCAAGGAGATGAAGGTTATGAAATTACCAAAGAAATACCATGAGATTTCTGGGAAATATATATATATGTGTGTGTGTGTGTGTATATATATATATATATATATATATTTTTTTTTTTTTTTAACCTATTGATTGCCCACTGTGCACAGTGAATAAAAACTACCAGCAAGGGTCATGGAGAAATTTGAAAGCACTATAGCAAAGAGGGAGAAGGCAATAGCAACCCACTCCAGTGTTCTTGCCTGGAGAATCCCAGGGACAGAGGATCCTGGTGGGCTGCCATCTATGGGGTTGCACGGAGTCGGACACGGCTGAAGTGACTTAGCAGCAGCAGCAGCAGTATAGCAATAAAGAAACGACTCTAGGCTTCCAGAGAGAAAAAAAACCAAATGAAAGAACAAAAATTACAATGGATTCAGACTTCTCAATAGTACCATAACAAACTGGATATCAAAAGAAATGGAGCAATGCCTTCAAAATTCTGAAAGAAAAATGATTTTTAACTCAGGGTTCTATATCCAGCACTGTGAGTGAAGTATGAAGTAAAAGCATTTTTAGGCCTGCAAAGACTCAAAATATTTAGCTCTTGTGTATCCTTTCTTAGGAAACTGCTAAAGGATGTGCTTCAGCACAACCAGGGAGTAAAACCAATAGGCAGGCATGGAATCCAGGAAACCAGGGCGCCAGCAGAAGTGAAGGAAGGCCCAAGATGATGGCTTTGCATCAAGCCTATAGAACAAACAGTTCAGAATAGAGCAAAAGGACTCAAGACTTTGGGGAGAGGGCCTCCAGGAGACAGAGAGATAGAACTGATTGATTATCTGATGTGCTGTGGGAAAGTATTGCTAGGTGTTTTTACAGATTTGTTAGAACACTTAAAAAGTGTAATACACTACTGAGCCCAGCAGCAAACAATTATTATGTAGTTTAATAACATGAACACTGACTACTGATATAACAGAAGTGTTATATTTGGAGGATCATGGGAGGAAATGATGGAGGGAGTTGGGGATTGGTAAGTAGAAAGTTAATCTTTGTTTTAAATTATAATCAAAAGCAGGTATGAAAACATATAATTTAGGAATATCCAGGTAAATGCTAAAAATAAATAAATAAATAAAGACAGAAAGTAAGTGCCTGTGTGAGAAGGGATAGGAGAAAAAACATTGCTATTGCTTTTTGTACAGGAAAGTGTTTAGCACTATTTTATCATTTTAACTACATGAACTCTAAAAAAATGAAATTCTATTTTAAAAGATTATGACTTTTTAAATTATAACTGTAAAACTGAGTTACTTTTTGGGGAAATCCTTTAAATAGGTTAACTCCTTTTGGTCTGCCAGGACTTTAAAGGCGTTATAGTAAAGCAGTCCTCCAGCTGGGAAGGAATACTGGGCTGGCAGCCTTGAAAAACTGTAGCATCCGCTGTGTGCCCCAGATGCCCTGAGATCTGCAGTCCCCGTGGGAGGGTGATACACAGGCAGGTTTGGACCAGCGTATCAGTAAAGCTAGCATAACCAGGAAGGGATGCACCAAGATTCAGGGAAAGAGTTAGGTGGGAAAAAGATTTAAAATGTATGTGTATACTATGACTGCAATAATGCAGGAACAATATGTCCATCATGGGGAGAGAACAAGGACAAATGAAAACAATTTGAGTTGTCAGAAGTGGGAGTGGAGGTAATTTTTTTTCCTTTTAACTTGGAATTATATGAAGACTGATAGGATGTTTGTGTTAAACAGAATACCTGTTGTTATAGGAAATCGGTGGTATTCTTTGCTCTGCTTTCCTCCTGCAGCTTAATTGCTTACACGGAACAGTACGTGGAATATGACCCTTTGATTACACCAGCTGAGCCGTCCAACCCCTGGATCAGTGATGATATCACTTTATGGGACATAGAGATGAGGTAAAAAAAAAAAAAATACAAAAATGTTTTAATGTTTGGAAGTGGGGGGAGGAGCACAGTGCCTGAGATCATGAGATTATTATTATACCCTATCTTAATTTGACTCTTTTTATCAAGAGAACAGAAACTCCTCCTGTAACCAGCCAAATGATTTCCTTGCCCATGGTTTCTACCTCTTTGTAGCATTGTATGTGGGTCCTGTTTGGCTTCCCTCTGACCTCTCTCTGACTCTATGTATGTTACGATAACTGGGACAGTCCGTCACAGTTGCTAGTTCTGACTGCTGGAGGGCAAGAATCTGTGGATCATTTGCTTTTCATACATTAGCAACAACAACAATCATAGCTAGCATTTACTCTGTACTTGGTCTCTACTGAGTATCTTCCAATGAGTCACCACAACAGGTAGACATTATTCTCAGAATTGAACAGATGGAAAACGGGAGTCAACGGACTTGGTCGAGGTCACACAGCAAGAAGGTGGTAGAATTAGGATTAGAACCCAGGCAGCTGCTGCTGCTGCTGCTGCTAAACCACTTCAGTCGTGTCCGACTCTGTGCAGCCCCATAGACGGCAGCCCACCAGGCTCCCCTGTCCCTGGGCAGAGGGCCCCAGAGCTGCGGTCTTCATCTCTCTGCTCTTCTGGAGAAGCAGGCACAATGGTTCCATTCAGAAGTTCCTTGTGGTTGAGAGAAAAGTGAAAGTGTTAGTTTCTCAGTCTGACTCTTTGTGACCCCATGGACTATAGCCCTCCAGGCTCCTCTGTCCGTGGAATTCTCCAGGCAAGAATACTGGAGTGGGTTGCCATTTCCTTCTCCAGGGGATCTTCCCGACTGCAGGGATCGACCCTAGGTTCCTGCATTGCAGGAGGATTCTTTACTCTCTGAGCCACCAGGGAAGCCCATACAGATTAGAGAAGCTGGTGTGTTTCAGTTCAGTTCAGTTCAGTCGCTCAGTCGTGTCCAACTCTGTGACCCCATGAATCGCAGCACGCCAGGCCTCCCTGTCCGTCACCAACTCCCGGAGTTCACTCAGACTCACGTCCATCAAGTCAGTGATGCCATCCAGCCATCTCATCCTCGGTCGTCCCCGTCTCCTCCTGCCCCCAATCCCTCCCAGCATCAGAGTCTTTTCCAATGAGTCAACTCTTTGCATGAGGTGGCCAGAGTACTGGATTTTTAGCTTTAGCATCATTCCTTCCAAAGAAATCCCAGGGCTGATCTCCTTCAGAATGGACTAGTTGGATCTCCTTGCAGTCCAAGGGACTCTCAAGAGTCTTCTCCAACACCACAGTTCAAAGGCATCAATTCTTCGGTGCTCAGCCTTCTTCACAGTCCAGCTCTCACATTCATACATGACTACTGGAAAAACCATAGCCTTGACTAGACGGACCTTAGTCAGCAAAGTAATGTCTCTGCTTTTGAATATGCTATCTAGGTTGGTCATAACTTTTCTTCCAAGGAGTAAGTGTCTTTTAATTTCATGGCTGCAGTCACCATCTCCAGTGATTTTGGAGCCCAAAAAAATAAAGTCTGACACTGTTTCCATTGTTTCCCCATCTATTTCCCATGAAGTGATGGGACCAGATGCCATAATCTTCGTTTTCTGAATGTTGAGCTTTAAGCCAACTTTTTCACTCTCCTCTTTCACTTTCATCAGGAGGCTTTTTAGTTCCTCTTCGCTTTCTGCCATAAGGGTGGTGTCATCTGCATATCTGAGGTTATTGATATTTCTCCCGGCAATCTTGATTCCAGCTTTTGCTTCTTCCAGTCCAGCATTTCTCATGATGTACTCTGCATAGAAGTTAAATAAGCAGGGTGACAATATACAGCCTTGACGTACTCCTTTTCCTATTTGGAACCAGTCTGTTGTTCCATGTCCAGTTCTAACTGTTGCTTCCTGACCTGCATACAGATTTCTCAAGAGGCAGGTCAGGTGGTCTGGTATTACTTAATAGCTAAGCAACTAAAGCCCAGGGGGTCTTAGACCACATTGGAGATTACAGAGGATGCATCCTCATGCCCCTTGGCTAGACAGTTCTTTATTTTGTTCTTCATTTCTTTGTATCTCTCTCATTCACTTTCACCCTTGTCTTTTTTTCTGACTTATTTTCTTAAGATGGAAACCTTGTAAAAAGGAATAGAAGTCACAAATGCTCATTATAAAAGGTTCAAACTGTCTTTGTGTGTGTGCATGCTCAGTTGCTTCAGTCATGTCTGACTCTTTGCAGCCCCATGGAGTGTAGCCCACCAGGCTTCTCTGTCCATGGGATTCTCCCAGGCAAAAATGCTGGAGTGGGTTGCCATGCCCTCCTCCAGGGGAACTTCCCAACCCAGGGATTGAACCTGCATCTCATGTCTCCTGCATGAGCAGGTGGGTTCTTTACCACTAAGCACCACCTGGGAAGCCCTTCAAACTGTTTAAACGTATATAAGAAAGAAAACTCTCTCTTGCTCCACCCCAGTCTCACTTTCCAGAAAGAGCCTTTGTTGACAGTTTAATGCTGTGGTTCCCAAACTGCACCCAAGCACTCTGGGCTGCTGCAGGGAACTCATAGGATTCCCGGGAGACATTCTAAATCGTTAAGGAAAACACTGTTGTTTGACCTATGTCAGATACTGTATAAACGACTAGCTTAAGGTAGTTCCCTGTTTCCAACATTAGATCACATTATATTCCTTCCAGTGATGCCGTATCTTTGCAAATCCGGGTGTTTGGGGCAGTTGCTGTGATAAAAAGCAATTACTGAGCAAAAATCAACACCAAATAGGAAATGAAGGTGGCGGGGTTGAGAAGATGTGCAGCGCTCCACAGCACATGTGTGCTCATTTAGGAATAAAGTAAACATACTATATTTTCTTCCAATTTATATATATTTCAAATAACTTTGAAACAACTTAAAAACAACCCAAGCATTATCAATCTTTTTCATCTTCGCCAGTCTGACAGATTAAAATAAACATCTCATTTTGCTTATATTTTTTGTTAAAATACTTGAGAATCTATTCTTACGATTACTAGATACTCATTTTTCTTTGGTGGCTTGCCTGTTTTTTTGTGTGTTCTTTGCCATTTTTCTAGCGATGTGTTTTGCCCTGGACGTGGGGATAGAAAGCAGTCACATTTACTCAGATCACATAGTTAACATTTTTCCCAGCTGTTTGTTTTCTGAATCTAATTTTTCTCCCTGTTTCTTTTTCTCTTCCTTGAGTTTTACTTTATTAGTCAAGTTTTGTGTTAGCTTTCTTACCCTAGTTCTGGTCTAGTCGCATGTGTGTGTGTTAAGTCACATCAGTTGCGTCCGACTCTTTGTAACCCTATGAACTGTAGTCTGCCAGGCTCCTCTGTCCATGGAATTTCCCAGGCGAGAATACTGGAGTGGGTTGCCATTTCAGCCTCCAGTGGATCTTCCTGACCCAGGGACTGAACCCGTGTCTCTTATGTCCCCTGCATTAGTCAGACACCTGGGAAGCCCCATGTAAGAAAGGCAACTTCTTTTTAATTATTTCTGACATGCCCTTGGTAGTCCCTTTGATATGATCCAAGAACTTAAATCTTTCTTTAACTTGCTTCTCTTCTATCTCTCTCCCTCTCCATTCTACCCTCTCTTTTCAGGAAATCCTTTTGTAGGAACTCTGGTTATCTGGGGTGTAGTAGCACTATCTCTTATCTTTTCTCTATTAAAAATTCCATCTCTTAGTCTTTATTCTATATTCAAGAATAGAATCTCTTGAGTTACTCTTCAGAGTCACCAGTCTCAATGGTATCCATTCTGTGATTTTATACTTTAACGAATTTTTCTTTTCCTACTGAGTGCTGGGAGGGGTAGTGAACACTTGTGCTTTTAATTTCCAAGAATTTATAATATTCTTGGACTGCTTTTTCTTCACAGCCTGGCTCTGTTCTAGTGATGTTTATCCTCTTGAATTGCCCTGAGGATGGAATTCAGATTTTTTTCATATCTCCCCTCTATTTCTGCCTCTTAGTTTATTTCACAAGGTGTCATTGATCAGAGAATCATTGTTTCTGTTCATTATGTCATTACCCCAATCACTGTTCAGAGCAGATCAGTCCTTTCAGACAATTTGGGGTACTACTGGTTTTCATAGGTGAAGGTCTTGGCTTTCAATTTTCACTATATATTAGAACCACCTGGAGAGCTTATTTTTAAAAATACCAGTGCCTAATCCCCTCTCCAGGTCAGTTAAGTAATCATTTCTGGCAGTGGCGTACTGTTTGTTTGTTTAATCTTATGCTAATTACAGGCCTGATCTGGAAGCCCAGCCTTTCCTTGGCCTAACGTTCCCACAGCCAGGCGCGCCACTCTGGTTTGGGCCTGATGGGTTTAAGTCATTCTGTTTCCTCTCCACGGTGCACCCCAAGAAGGACACTCTTCTCCCATCTGTTGAGGGATCTTAGGGGGACACAGAGAGATCTGCAGAAACCGGTGAGCAGCAGGAGGAAACCTCAGCATCTTTGGAAGTCTCCCTGCCTTGCTGAGATGTTTTCTCATCCATATTAGTTCTACCACCCCTAGGTTACACAGGCACCACCCTCTGGCTTTACTTCTCATGTGAGAAGCTGGCCAGAAAATGTCCCCCTTTTATTTAGAGACCCTCTTGGCGCGGGGAACCCATGTCTCATATTTCTGAGTTCCTCCCCTATGCACCCCCATTCAGTACCTAGCAGCTGCCCCTACTTCCAGTCTTGCTGCTCGGGGCTTGGGATTTTCCCAGGCTTCTGCTGGCAACACCCAGTTATCTTATTCCCAGATGGCACCACTGGAAGCCTATGTGGCCCACGATCAGCTTCATCACCAGTTCACCTGCTTCATAAGTTCCCAAAGTTCCTCAACATTTATCCTCTGCTGGTAGGAAATTTATTTGCCTCTTACACTCTATTTTTTACTTTGTTTTTTGATATTTCACTGGACTCCAGATTCTTATCTGTTCCCTCCTCCTGCCTCTCACAGACCCTCACATGGCTGGCTTCCCTTTTCATTCAAGCCTCACTCAGCATTGGTGTCTTTTTCTCAGAAAGGTCTTCGGTGACCACTCACTCTGTAGTGGCCACCCCACATCCATGCAGTCTTTCTAGATCACATCCTCCCCCTGGATCTCTTTCTAAATAAGATTTACAGTTATTTTAGCATCTAGACCTATGTCTGGCATGTAGTAGGTACTCAGAAAGTATAGGTTGGATGGAGGGTGAGTGGAGAAGTGACGATTTATCGGCAATGCTGTTGGCATTTGGGAAAGGAAGAGCAGTTAAGTGCATGAATTTAATTCACCTTGATGACATTGGGATTTCGTCCTTTCTTGAAATTCAGCAAAAAAAAAAAAGGCAAAAAGCATGATAGTTTGGGAAGATGGTAGCCACTTGGCCTGTTGGTTTATTCAAACATATCAGCACTTTGTCCCCAAGGGACTCACTGCCCCCACATCTAGGTTCTGGGTCTGTTTTTACAGCTCAGGCTTCTACTGTAATCATAGCATCTGACCTAACACCTACAGTGTTCTGTTCATCTTCAAGCTAGTTATGCAGATACAAGGGAGAACGAAGAGAAGCTGTGAGGCCCTCTTTCTTCTCCCAGCAGGACATTCCCACCCAGTCAGATGCTGGCAGTGATTGGGAACCTGCCTCTGGTGCTACAGAGTCAGGGATCAGCGCCAACATGCTTGTTCGGTCTAGAGATCAAACAGCCTTTGTGCATGAAACAAGGGCTGAGTGTGACCAGCAAAATAGTCGAAGGTCATCTTTTTCTCAGTTTCAGTTTAATTTAGTTTAACCAATAAAGAGTATTGAGACCTACTATGTGCTATCTTCTAAATAAGAAAGTCTCTCAAGATACCCATGTAGCAAGGTGAATAACATGCTGTCTTACCTCCTGGCTCCAGGATTCCTCCTTTTTGGCAAAGGACATTAATGTCACTTGGGGCACAGAGTCAGGCCCTAAAACCAGGAGTGTTGGCAGAGACTCCACAACAAGTGGAGAAGTTGTGCCCCATAAGAAAACGAGATGAATGTACTTTTAGTCCCCAAGAGGGGAGACCTCAGGGCCGTGAAAAGTGAGGGTGGAGAGAGGAGCGGAGAGACCAGAGAGAGCAAGCCTCCGTTCAGAGCCATGAAAACCCCTAGTGCTGAGGTGTCCAAGGACTTTTCAAAGTGGGAATGCTGAATATGTGATTTCTAAATTGCCTGCTGCTGGATGGTGCAATCTTCTCAAGACCCTTCTCAAGACCCTCCAATTTCAGTAAAGGCTTCTACCCTCTCAAACACTTCATATGAAGTTGGTTTTTGGTGAAGATGGGTGAAGTTGTATGGAAGAGTCGAGGCAGCATGGGAGACCGTAGGGGTTACTTGGGACTTCATGTTCATCTGAGGTGGGCTGTGATTTCTCCTGGGCGTGAGTAAATGGGTACAGACTCTTTCCAATGCCCAGGGCAGAGGTCATCACAGATAACGTCTGGATTCTACAGAGGTGAACATACTGTCTCAGCCATGTAGGGTTTATAGACAAACCAGTCAAAGACAACAACAGGGATTAATAGAATAATTGGCAGGATAAAGCAGGATGTAGCATAGACAGTAAGAAATTGTGCTTTAATCCTCTCTCCTTTTCAGACAAACTATTAGATCGAGAAATCCAAGAATGAGAAAAGGAATGTTCAGAGGGCAATACAAGACTGCCTCTTTAAAGGATATACCTGAAGTCTATTCAGTGAAAATTCTGAGAAGTCAAATTTAGATAAAGAAGATAGTGATTGCCAGGGCTCATCACTGAGAAAGAATCAGCCCCAAATTGCCAGATCTCAGTTGGAGAGAGCTCTGTCATCTGAGGGCTTCCCTGATAGCTTAGTTGGTAAAGAACCTGCCTGCAGTGCAGGAGACCCCAGTTCAATTCCTGGGTCAGGAAGATCCGCTGGAGAAGAGATAGGCTACCCACTCCAGTATTCTTGGGCTTTCCTTGTGGCTCAGCTGATAAGGAATCCGCCTGCAGTGTGGGAGACCTGCGTTTGATCCCTGTGTTGGGAAGATCCCCTGGAGAAGGGAAAGGCTACCCACTCCAGTATTCTGGCCTGGAGAATTCCATGGACTGTATAGTCCATGGAGTCCCAAAGACTGAGGCCGCACTCACATGACTGAGTGACTTTCACTTCACTTCACTTCATTCCACTCCACTGTCATCTGAATACCACCAGGAAAGTGTCCCCGGGAAGATGCCATCAGCCAGATAGTAGCTCTAACAAGAACCTGGCATTGCCTTCAGGATTGGAGGTTCATGACTTGCCCTCACCACATGGTATTGGTTTGACTTTCTCTCTCTGCTGGGCAACAGGCACATGAGCAAAGAGCTACAAGGAACCCGGCTCATCCTACTTGGTCAAAGGCATCCACTCCCAACTAGCCCAATGTGCTGAGGGGCAGAGACCATCACTGAGCTACTCAGCAAGTCTGATAGAACTGTAAATCCATGGTATTAGTCAGTCTCCCTCCCCGTGGTAGTCAGTCTCCATATACGGCCCCATCAGTGCTTTCCTGTTTGTATGCAGGCCCTGCTTCTTCCGTGGGAAGGGGACACCTCGCTCACTTTTCATCCAGGCTGGTCTTGACGTCTTATTTAACCAACAGAGTATGGCAGGAGTAATATTCTGGGAACAGGTCATAAAACAGCTCTTGGTCATTTGAGACATTTGCTCCTAAGACATTCTTTCTTAAAAACCTGTTGGCTATGAGAAACCCAAGCGATCAGGGAAATCATGGAGGTTGAGAGCATTGGCTGAGCTTCTGGCCAAAATCAGCATCATCTGCCATGTGATAAGCCATTTTGGATGTCCAACCCAGTCCACCCTTCAGATGACACCACCCTCAGCTACTATCCATCTACAACTCTTGAGAGACCCGAAGTGAGAACCTCCCAGCTGAGCCCAGTCAACCCATGGGATGTTGAGAGAGAAGAATAAATTGTTGTTTCAAGCCACTGAGTTTGAAGATGGTTTGTTCCACAGTAACAAACAACAGGACCACTCCTTGCTGAAGTATTAGGACCCTCAGGTTTTCTTGGGGCATTAAGTAATATTGTGATTGTTTCTTCAATAACCTTGGTCTTGAGATGGACTCATTGGTTATTCACTCTTTAAGGAACAATCCCTTGTTTCATAATTTTTCCGGTAACTTGAAACCTTTTGAAGATAGCTGGATGTTCTTATAGATAGATGCTTATTCTGAATCTGGCTTTATTGTTCTCGATTTGGGAGAACAGCTGGAATGAAAGACAGACTCCCTGGGAGAGCCACCTGTCTTGGCTATGTTAATTTGGGCTGCTCAGTGGGAGGCAGGAATTTGGTGAGAAGCAATGGGCACAAAAGAGAAATTAGAGTTGGAAAAAGACATCCAGCTAGCAATTAGAAATATAAGGACACATCAATGTCAATATAAGGACACATCACCCACATTACTGTACACATTTTCTTACTGATTTCCCTTTAGTGTTAAACACTTGCCGTGTGAAAAGCACTATGATAAATACAAAGATGTGGTCTCTGCCCTCAGAGAGCTCACAAGATAGCTGCAAAGACAGTGACATAAACCCTTTAAGAGTTAAGTGATGGTACAAAACCATAATCGGAGATATGTCATGAGAAAGCCTTACTATACAGTGGATGAAAATAGAGGGGCTTTGTGTTCCATGGATTATCTGAGTGAGACCAAGGGAAAGTTATTGTACTAGTCACCTGGGGATGGATATCCAGAGATAACTTTTCAGAATTATTTTATAACCACAGAGATCATTCCATGGTAGCAACATGTTCACATCTGATCTTAAACATTCAAAGGGATGGTGCTTGGAAATAACCAAGAGGTACAAGAAAGACATGTATAGAAAAGTTGTATCCAAGGAGCTTTTAATAGGATAGATCCAATGACCAGATTATTAGAAGAAAAAAGAGCAGATGTAAGGTGTCCAGACACAGAAATAGGATTGTGAATAATGAGTAATTGAAGGAACCGAGATATACTAGGCTGAATAGTGTCATCTAAAAGTTCAAGTCCTTCCCAGAATCTCAGAATGTGACTTTATTTGGAAACAGGACCATTAAAGATGCAATTAGTTAAGATGAGGTCACCCTGGGGTAGAGTAAGCTCTTAATCCAGTATGTTGCTCCTGCTGTTTAGTTGCTAAGAGTTGTGTCCAACTCTTTTTCAACCCCATGCACTGTAGATCGCCAAGCTCCTCTGTCCATGGAATTCCCCAGGCAAGAATATTGGAGTGAGTTGCCATTTTCTTCTATAGGGGATCTTCCCGACCCAGGGATTGAACCTGTGTTGGCTGCCTTGGCAGGCGGATTCTTTACCACTGAGCCAGCAGGGAAGTCCAATCCAATACGACTGATGTCTTTATAAGGAGAGAAAACAGAAACACTGGCACATACAGAGCAAAGGCCGTGTGAAAACCAGACACAGAGGCAGAATACCATGTGATGGCAGAGGCAGAGACTGGAGTAACTCATGAGCAGGCCATGGATGCCAAGGATTTCTGGCAGCATCAGAAGCTAAGAGGAAGGCACGGGCCAGGTTTTCCTCTAGAGCCTTCAGAGGGAGTGTGGCCCAGTTAACGCCTTGATTTCAGATTTCTAGCCTCTAGAACTGTGAGAGAATACATTTCTATTTTAAGCCATCCAGTTTGGTGGTATGTTGGCCAACTAGGAAACTGCCACACCAGGGTAGCCTGTCTCTCCAAAACTCCTTGTTTCTGCTGAAGGCTGAGCTTGCAGCTTTCTGTATATCCAGACATCTGTCCTGTGCCTCTGGTTCTGCGTCTAGAGACACCCCTGGCTCTCTGGCTTACCCCCAAAATGGCCCTTATCCTCCACCACCCTTCCCCCTGCCACCACCAAGGAACCTGGTGGAATGAATACGGACTCACTGCTTGCAAACCAGAAAGTAGTGACACCGGTGGTGGACGTGTGTCCATAACACAGTCACAACAAAGACTGAGCAACTTTCCACACCTGGCTCTCTGGGCGCAGCCGCTGATTGGGGTACAGCTACCATCAACACCATCCCCGAAGAGCCCTGCAACCTTGGTGGCCATCCCAGGTCACAGCATGACCCTGGCAAAAGCAGATGTGTTCCTGCAGCTCGGTGGGGCTTCCATTTGTTGCTTGCCTCAACCCCAGGGTGGGGATAGTGACAGCGCTTTTTGTCCTCTGGAAAGCTGTTGAGTTTGATTCTGTGGCTTGAGTTTGAGAGAATCTAGGATCTGTCTTCTTGGCTCATTACAGAAAGCCCAGCCTGGAACTTTGGGAAAAAATCTTTCTTGGAATTCCTTGGAATTGTTGGTGGCTCAAATGGTAAAGAATCTGCCTGCAATGTGGGAGACCTGGGCTTGATCCCTGGGTTGGGAAGATCCCCTAGAGGAGGGCATGGCAACCCACTCCAGTATTCTTGCCTGAGAAATTCCATGGAAGACATCATAAAAAAGGTTGTGTCTAATTTTAAAAAGAAGGGAAATATGTGGATGTGATCGCTGTACACTGTGCTAAAGTGCAGGGCTCATAGCTTAGTGCTTGCAGATAAAATGTACCTTCTTTACATCATTTGCTGAGGCTACAGTTTAGTGGTTCTGAACCCTGTGGGCAAGAGCCTTTTAATGTGGCTAGCATTCATTCCACACCAACACACTTTCCATTTCTACCTTCCATCCTTGGCAGCAGAGCTGCATGGGGAGCATATGTTTGGACTTGGGGAGTGAAGAGACGGCTACTGTTGAGCTCCTGCAAAAAGCCTGAAAATGAATGGAATATTTTCTCCACCAGTTTTTGAAGTTTTCTTGTATGAAACTGTTCTGTGCTGTGCTTAGTCACTCAGTTGTGCCCAATTCTTTGCAACCCCACAGACTATAGCCCGCCGGGTTCTTCTGTCCATGGGGATTCTCCAGGCAAGGATACTGGAGTGGGATGCCATGCCCTCCATGACAATGAAGCTACATACTTCATTATTTGGCTCTCCAGAGATATACCTTCACCACCCTAGAATTTAACATCATGCTTTCGACTTTTGTTGAAAGTATTTAGTTCATGGACACATGCTGTTGTCTTTCCACTCAAGTGGTGGACCAGCAGTGGAATCTTAGCCCCACTTCAGACACACAGAATTGGAATTCCCAGCTTAACAAGATCCCTGAGTGATTTAAGTGCACATTAAACTCTGAGAAGTTTGCATGTTATGAAAAAACTCAAATGAACTTTTTGGCAACCCAATAGCTGTATGTAAAAGTTTCCTGCACTTTTTTTTAAATAAAGGTATCAGAAATATCATTCATTGTTTCAATGCTCCTTATGTAAAGACTTGTGAGACAATTCCTCTTATAATTCAATACTAGAGCAAAAATGGTCTTTACTGGCAAACTTACATATTACCTCTTTCAAATGTTGAGAGTGGTGCAATCCATTCAAATCTCTTTTTATCTTGGCTCCAAGGAAGCTCTAAAAAATTCCCCTAGGCTAGGTTTTTGGTATAATAACCATCCCCTACTAAGACTTATCATCACTTGTTTTTATTACTATTCTTTCCTATATTGGGGTTTCCCTGGTGGCTCAGTGGTAAAGAATCCACCTGCCAGTACAGGAGACATGGGTTTGATCTCTGGGTTGGGAAGATCCCCTGAAGGAGGAAATGGCAACCCACTCCAGTATCCTTGCCTGAGAAATCCCATGGACAGCGGAACCTAGTAAGCTACAGTCCATGGGGTCACAAAAGAGTTGGACATGACGTAGCAACTAAATGACAACAACCAAGATTTACCATCCCTTGTTCTTATTATTATTATACTTGCCTATGTTTAAGGGCTTGGGGATTTTGTTATTGTTGTTTTGGTTTTGTAATTGTGTGTTCCTGTAAACCTCTGATTCTTTTTGGACCTAAATTAAATATCAAAAAATCAATGGATATCCAAAAAGGGAGGAAAATAAATATTGGTAGACCAATGTGTCTCAGAGTTTAATGTGCACTAAATCACCCAGGGATATTGCTAAGCTGTGAATTTCAATTCCACGAGTCAGACGGGTCCTGAGATTCTACTGCTGGTCCACAGACTACCACTTGAGTGAGAGATAGCAGCATATAGCTCATGAACTGGAAACCTACTGCTGCTGAAAGAAGTCAGAGGAGTAAAAACAGCAAAGGAACTATAAATGGAAAGACAGAAGCAGAAGGAAATATCTTCATCTTCCAACACCAAATGAATTAGACCAACTCTCTGTGCCCCGTCCCTACACTTTGGTTTGGAGAGAGTCCCATGGACGTGAGGCAGCATGGCAGAGCTGAGAGCTGTGTTCTGGGACAACGCTGTCTGGACTTGAGCCTCAACTCCATCCCTTCCTAGTTGGTCTTTGGGTAAATTGTCACCAGGCCTCAGCTTCCCTATCTGCAAAATGGGGATGGTATTAGTACATTTTTCAGAGTAGTTTCAAGGACTCAGTGAGTTAACAGGTGTGAAGGCTGGGAACGATGCCTAGACCATTGTAGACACTGTGCAGGTGGTGGTTAAATCAATGAATGGATGCAACATTCTGCTTCTAAGCACCTGTATCGGGTTTATCCTGGATGAGCTGGCATATTTCTGATCAGTTGAACATCACTTGGTTCTAAGCTGGACTCTGTTTTTCCCCTGGGAATTGAGGAAGGGGCAGGAGGTGGGGGCAGCATCTTTGACGAAAGATCAGATTCACAAAGCATCCTCAGTTTTTAAGTAAAAAAAATAAAATGATGGAGTCAAGAGTTGGACCCGTGACTGACAGGGGTGGCCCAGGAAAGCCAAATCAGTGGAGTTGTTGGATGTCCTGTAAGCAGCACTTGACAAGCATCCCCTTGACGTGGCCCCTTTCAAACACCTTTAAAGAGACTTTTACCTTTGGCTAGTGTTGGTGTAAAAAAGTCCGCATTCAGGATTTGTGCAGGTTTGATGGACTCTGTCACTTAAATGAGACATTTCCGTTTGGCCTGTGACAGCTACATAAATTTGAGTTGTTGAAGAAACTGTGCCACAGGTTTCTGCCTGGTATTGATCACCTTTTAAACCTTTGTTCCCTCTCCCAAAGCAAAGAGCCCAGCCAGCAGCGAGTGAAGAGATGGGGCTTCTCTTTCGATGAGATCTTGAAGGACCAGGTGGGGCGGGACCAGTTTCTACGATTCCTGGAGTCGGAATTCAGTTCAGAAAACCTCAGGTACATCTCTCCAAGGTTTGAGTTGTGTGCAGGTGTTTGTGAAGAAATTTGCATCATCGGTTTCTCTTGACACCTCCCTTTCTCAGTCAAATGCTATGGCTCAAATTCAAATTCCAATTAATGTGGCCAAGGTTGGAGAACAAACTTTATGTTCAAGCTTTATTATCACTGGATGAACACCCACCAACGCCACAATTTTTGGTTCTTTAAATCCAGATGACATGTGTTCAAGCTATTGGAAACATGTCTTCAATAATAAGTCAATGGTCGAACGGATTTAATGACACCATCCTTACACTAAAACCATAAAACCATGGAACTCCATGGCAGAAAGGGAGCTCAGAGACCTTTCCCTTTAAAACTTTCCAGTCTCTGGGGTCCTGAATACTTGACAGGCTAACCAGAAAAAAGAGGAGTCAGTGGGTTCACTTCAGAATTTCAAGAAGTCACAGTAAATACTGTTCAAGAACTGGAGACATAACTATAAAAGCTAACTAAAATATACTTTTCCTTTTGGGGGGGAATTCGAGCAACTCCAGTAGTGATTACTTTGGTCACTTAACGCCAGTGAAAACATTGATTGTTCTATTGGTCTATGAGTAATCAAGATGGGGAAAATGTACTAATGTGTTGATAGTTACTGTCTAGTAGGAAAAAAAACTTTTAAAACATGGGGTTCATTATAAGAGAAAAGCAAGGGAGCTTGTACAAAGGGGTAGGGATGGTGGTCATGCAAAACTGAGTAACCCGGGATTTATTCAGGCTTTCATTGTATTAGATGTGGAAACAGAGACATACAGAAAATGTGACATCTAAGACCCTGACTCATCTTGGCCAAGTGATGGCTTCTCAGCGGATAAGATGGAAATCTCAGTGTCTTCTTGGCACCAGGCTCTATTTTACATAAAAGTTAATTCCCATCTTCCAATGGCATTTTTCCAAAGAGTGACTTTATTAATCTTTTTTCCTTTAAAAAGACCATACTCTGTGAACAAAAGACTGTGTGCTATAGTGTTAATGTACAAAATACATGTTATATATTTGGAGTTGGAGACCATATCAGTCCCGTACATCAATCAATGATATTTATCACACACCTATGCTGTCTCCAGCCCCCAAGAATCTGCGGAGGGGATGTAAGAAGGACAAGATGCATGATCTTTGCCTGCAGCAACCTTGTTGGTCCTTGAGAAAAACACACAAGAAATCCTTAAATCATTAAATGAATATAAATGAGTGTAAACTCTGAGAACCGTTTTGGTAATGTTTTCAAAACATCCTACCAGAGTAGGCACATCATAAGCTGGGCTTTAAAGAGTGTACAAGATACTGATGTAGACGAGAAAGAGGGAGGGGGGCTGCTCTCAGCTGGAAGACCCTGAGAGCGGAGCTGTGGAGGCGGGGGGCGGGGGGGGGAGGGTGCGGAATCTCACACACCACGCAGTCCTGGGAGGATGGGTAGATGCTGATTAACTCGAATAGCAAGGCCGTTCCAGGCAGCTGTTTACCTATTGTAAACCAGATAAGGTTGAATATCTGATTTCAGGTTATGACACAGAAGAGCTCTTTCCTTGTGCTGAGGCATTATTCTACACTTTGCTTCAATTCCTGATTGAGTATTTGTAATAGAAGGCTTGACTCTAGACCACTTAATCAGGATGGTGCTCAGACCAGCCTCCTAGGCCGTGCCTGCAAGTGTCCTGGGTGAGAAACCACCCTCTCTGTGGCCAGTATGCTGTGCCCAGGCAGACTCTGCGTGACTAGTTCAGCCTCAAATCCCACCTTCAGCTTGGTCCCCATGAGCTAGCCCTGGGGGTTCTCCCCATGTTCCCTGCTCATCCCTATCCACAGGGACCCCAAGACGGAGTGTTGTGTGGTTTGTGGTTTAGTCAGGAAGTCATGTCCAACTCTGTGCAACCCCATGGACTATAGCCAGGCTCCTCTGTCCGTGGGATTTTCCAGGCAAGAATACTGGAGTTCGTTGCCATTTCCTTCTCCAGGGGATCTTCCCCACCCAGGGATCGAACGTGGGTCTCCTGTATTACAGGCAGATTCTTTACCAACTGAGCTATTCCAAAAGCCCATGGAACTGTATAGAGGCTCCCATAACCTGGCTATTTCATAGCCACCTGCACCATTGTGGAGATTTGGAAGGATGACCACAGCATCCTGGTCCTTGTGAGGGGCCCTGGGGTGGGACCATCAACTGGTTCAGCACTGCCTTGCCCAGTCTGAGTGTAGCCAGGACCATGAAATCTGCATGCATTTCAGGCCAGAAGCACACGGAGGAGGGTGTCCCTGGCAGGTGTCAGTGCCTCCTCCTGCCTTACCTGCTATACTCTGCCAGCGCCTCACTCCAGGAGGGCTGCAGTCAGTCCTGGGTGAGAGAGTGCATGTGAGCGGGTGTGAGTGTGCAGTAACTAATCTCCTCCCCCAGCGTGAATGCATAAATCCAGACTTAAAGAGGGTCCCTTCTGATCCGTGACAGGAGAGCGGATAAAGGAAATAGAACAGCCTGAGATAAAAAGTATAGCCCAGGAGCTTCTAAAATCCTCTCTGCAAGCCCAAATTCTACTTGTATGATATTCAGCATAATTGGATATATGGGGGAAGCTTTGGTTTTAAATCACACAACTTTAGGACTCTTGGGTCGCCTAGAACCAGGTCCTTTCCTCCCCCTCCATTTGCAGTCATTCCTGTGGCCACAGATACCAGCCTGACATCCGCTGTGACCCAGGTCCTGAGGATGCAGAGTTGAATGCGTCTCACCTCTCACCCAGGGCATCCTCAGGGGGCCCTGTGGCTGCATCTCCCCTGTGGTCCCTGTAAAGGTGAACGCCAGGGCCATGCCATGCGGCACAGCTCAAGGACACTGCCCACCTGTGGTGCTGGCCATGCCAGGATGGTCCTTCCTCCCCCGGACTGGTCAAGCCCAGGCAGCTGGCCTTGGATCAGGGGAGGGAAAGAGAGAGACTGACCAGGACTCAACTGGATGCACTGCAAAGGATTCTCCACGTCTGTCTCCCCGAGCTCCTTTGCATCTCTCCAGTGAAAGGGGTACTTAGAGCATGACATTTTTGCATGACACCTAGAAAAATCTTGCCAGCTCACCAGCCAAGTGGTTCAATTTCTGCCAGCGCTTCAGAATACAGAGAGGAGGAGCCCCAAAGAGGCAAAGGTGTTGCTCTCACCACAGCAAAAGGTCACCCTGGATCCTTGAAGGAAAGAGGTCTGTGATCATACAAGTGGACATCTTCTTTCATCATTTTTTGGGGGGTGAGCCTGTGAGATGAGGGAGGGGCAATACCTCTGAGCACTGCAGGCCACGTGGCCAGGGCATTTGCGGCACACAGCAGGGCTCATGGTTGCAGGCTGTTTGTAGGCTGAGCCCAGGGCTCCATTTGGATAGGGTGGGCATCCCCCACGGGAGACAGCTGTTTGCTCAGAGCCTCTAGAATGCATGCAAGGTGGGACCTCCTTGTTCTGAAGCAGAGGGTCCCAGGGCGTGGTCTGGCTTGGTTCCTCTCTTTTCTTTGTGTGCTTTCCTAGAAGGGAGACAGGAACCCCTTGCCCCTTGCCACCTTTGCCCCCTCTCTTGCACAACAAATCTTTTTTTTTTTTTTGTTTGTGCCAAGAGGCACGCAGGATCTTAGTTCATGCAGGATCTTAGTTCCTGGGCCAGGGATCAAACCCACGCCCCCTGCTGTGGAAGCGCAGAGTCTCAGCCACCAGACCACCAGGGAAGTCCTACGACCTGCACAAGTCTTCATCCTCCCTGACTTGACCACCACTGCCGCTCAGCAGGGCACGAGTTAAAAGTCAAAACCCGCAGCCAAGAGCATCCCCCGTACATTTTTTATGAGCTGTAACGTCTCCTGAGAGAACGTGGTGGTTCTTCTAACCTGCAGATTGATTATCCTGGTTCCACACAGTGTCAGCTGAAGGGAGAAGCAATTAAAGAGAGCACAAGAGTGTTAGCAGTTTGTCCTGGAGCGCTCCAGCCTCCCAGTTGCCCCGAGTCCTACGAAGACCCCGGGAGGTGGGCCAGGCCTGGTGGGCTTCCCCGAGAACTGAACACATGATTCACGGGGACAGAGGTGCTCACCCGGCACTCGGACAACCTGTGGCATTTGGGCTACTGCCCCGCGAATGTCGCTCAGCTCAGCTGCTGCTGCTGGTGCTGAGATCCCAGCCCAAACAGAGACCAAGTCAAGTGGCAGCAGTTGTTCCCGAGTCTCTGTTGGCCAGCAGAGGGCACAGAGGCCCTTCCTTCTGCGTGGAGCTGGCTTTTCCCGGGAACAAATGAAAAGCTGGGTTTTTCTAACACATGACAATCCTAGTTGATGAGAAGATAGGTAAGCAAGGAACCAGGGCCTGGCCAGACCTCCTGGAAGGACGGAGTGCTGCCCGCTGCTTCATGGTTCCCCTTGTTGCAGCCAGCCCTGAGGAGGAGACCCCATTCCATGTCAGCACCCCGCCCCTGCGGGAGACAGAAGGCCACCTGGGGCAGCCCTGGACGGCCCTCAAGTCCCATCCCCAGCTGCTCGGTCTGGGGGGTGGGGTGGGGTGGTTCTGAGCCCAGGCTGCCTCCCTGAGAAGGCCAGTTGCCCCCCACGGGCATTCCTAAGCCAATGACATGGATCGGATGTCGGCCCTGGGCTGCCTCCCCTGACTCTGCCGACTCTGACAAAGCAGGACAGGTGATCTCCCTGGTACCCACGCATCCGCCTAGCCTGCCAGTCGTGACAGCCCTTCTGCCACCAGCAGGCACGGAGGCTTATGCAGGGTGGGCAGGTCCGGGGCCGCTGACAGTCTCTCCTCCCCGCTGGCATCCTGGAGAAGCAGCGGTACCTGCGGGCTTGTGATAAGAGCGGACCAGTGCAGGCCTCAGTGGGCCTCCCATCCATCTGTAAGAGATAGGCGAGGGGCGCTTCTAGGGCTCTTTCGAGGGGAGGGTGGCCGGGCAGCCGGGGCTCAGAGCCCCCAGCTCAGGCCCATGGGCTCACAGATGGCCAATACAAACCTAGCCTGTGAAAGTGAAAGTCGCTCAGTCATGTCCGACTCTTTGCGACCCCACAGACTATTACAGTCCATGGAATTCTCCAGGCCAGAATACTGGACTGGTAGCCTTTCCCTTCTCCAGGGGATCTTCCCAACCCAGGGATCGAACCCAGGTCTCCCACATTGTGGGTGGATTCTTTACCAGCTGAGCCACAAGGGAAACCGAGCCTGTACTGAATTTCAAACTGGCACAAAGGTTCTTCGAAGCCGGTGATGGTAAACACGTATGGGATGTCAGGATGGGGTTATGACGGCATTTTTACTGTCACCTGAGAGACATAAGGCAGGTCATCTCCAAGGCAGATGGAAGGCCGAGAGGGTCCCCATGCGTGCAGGAGAGAAGACTGCTGTCTGGGGGGTGTCATCCCTCTTTCTCCCTGTCCTCCCCCTCCCCTTCGTCCCCCTCAGCTCCTCCTTCTATTTCTCCTCCTCCAACATGCCTGTTGTTTCTTTTTATACTTTTTAAAAAACTCTTGGTTTTATCTGATAAAGGGAACCTTTTGATTTTTTGTGTGTAAAAGTTGATTATATTCAGTTGATTCAGAAATTTCCCTTCCCACCCGCCCCAGACTTCTCTATACCCAGCTGATGTGCATTAATGTGGCTCCCAACTCATTCTGCCGAAAGGACCGCTAAGGCCTCAGGAACCATGGGGAGCCTGCGGCTTTCAGAAGCTGCAGGGGTCCTCGGGGCCTGCCCAGAGCTCCATCTCAGAGCAGACTGAGACAAGGGACAGAAGGTGATGCCCACATGACCCTGACTGAGGCATCAGGAAATCATCCTCATTTGTATAAGAAATTGCAGAGTCCGGTAGGCTTGGGATGGACGCTGGCCCAAAGGAGTTGCTTCCAGCCCAGCACTCAGCCAGAGGTGACTCCCTAGGGCTGCCAGGGACTCACAAAGCTGCACGTCAGTCTTCTTCCAAAAACCTTCTGAAAACCAACACTAGCTCCTCTCTTTAGAGCCGATTTCCTAAATTTTACCTGCCCATCGAACATGGTCCTCTGGGAGAAGAAAGCCTTTGTAGGTACTGTCTTCACCAGCTGACCATTTTCACTTGAAAGCACTTGGCTACCTCCTTCATTTCATGGCAAACCTCAGTGGGAGTGGGGGTGCAGAGAGACCAAGGGAACTTAGGGAATGGCCAAGGGGGTAGAGGAGACTCCCCCTCCCAGCTGAGCTTCAAAGACCCTTCTGAACAACTGATCAGTTAACAGCCCCCTTTGAACTCTGCCCAACTCCCTCCCTGCTCCACCACCACCACTAGTCTGGACTCTGGTTAAAGACTGGCTACTGTTTCCCTGGGTAGCCAGAGGACAGGATTAGGAAAGACCTGAGGTGAGCAGAAAGATAGAGGGCTGGTGTTAAAGGGCAAGTGAGGCCAATGTCAGTGGCAGGAGCCCCAGGCCTTACCACCCAGGCCCCTCCCGACCTGTGGTCACCGTGAGGCTGCCCCTACAGCACCCACCCAAGGGGCCTGAGAGTATTTCACAGTTACACCGGGATGGGATGTACTCAGACCCGTCCACATACGCCTCCCCCTGCTCTGAAGCCATCGCGCCAGGAGGAGAGAGAAGCCCAGAAAGACACAGCGATGCCAAGAAGGCAGAACAGCTGGAAGCAGGACTTCCTCATCTTCCTCAAGCCGTCAAGGCTCCTCCCTGCCTCTTGGTCTTGGCGAGAAAACCATGAGGGTTTTCTTTAGCGAGATCATCAGAATCCCAAATGGTAAATCAGGGGGAGAGTTGGAACTCAACAGAGCTGTGTCTCGCACAAACTCAGACCCACACGCAGAGACCACTCCCCCCGGCCCCGCCCCCCAGTCTTCTTTCCTGGTGGAAATGAAGCTGCGTTACCCGAGTTGGCCACTGGGTGGCACCTTTAGGCCATGCACATGGCTCCACACACCTCTGAAGAGCAACAGAAAAACATGCTTAACCTTTAAAAAAAAAAAAAAAAGTGCCTCTTACTTTGGGTGAAATTCGATGACAGATTGAATGCACCTTCCTCCATGTCATGGTTCAGCTTCTCTTGTTCCTGCCCTTTCGTTGACTTGAGTACATGTGATTCCCGTGGCTGCAGGAACCACACAGCCAGGGACCTGTCCTCCCGTCTCATTGATGGGGAAACTGGCCTGTTTTGTTCACAGGACACAAAATATGCCACCCAGACCTGAGTCCTGCTGAAATCCCTCTCCAGGGTTGCCTTGGGAACCATCGTCACGACCCAGGGAGCTGTTGTCCAAGCTTTGGCCCTGGCGACTGCTGTTCTCAGCAGAAAAGAGCTTACAGTGCACGCCCAGCCCTCCAGCACCACGCAGATGCTGAGGGATTCATGAGAGGCAAATACAGTCGTGAACAGGAGGCTTCTCTCTCCAGCAATCCCTGGAGAATCTTTTGTAGAGGGACCCCCGATATATGTCCCTTCAGCTTTGTTCCAGATGAGCCCACCTGCAATCCAACAGACATTTTCTGAGCACCTGTGCTGTGCTTAGTCGCTCAGTTGTGTCCAACTCTTTGCAACCCCATAGACAGAGAAGCCTGGTGGGCTACAGTCCAAGCCCAGTCTTTGCCTGGATTCTCCAGGCAAGAATACTGCAGCAGGTTGCCATGCCCTCCTCCAGGGAACATGCCAAACACCATGCCCACATTGATGCCGCAAATAGGCTCCGTTTCTCCATCAACAGCATGTATGGCTGGGTCCTTCCAGCTCAAATATTGTTAATGGCTCCAAGATACTATTGCTTCTGGGATCTTTCTTTCATTTGAATACCTCCAACTGATCCCCACCACTCACATTGTCTGGGTCGTGGCTTCTATGTCAGACATTGGTTCTCTCCCAAGGGTGAATTTACCTCCCAGAATACATTCGGTAATGGCCAGAAACTTTCTGGTTGTCACAGGTGCGGAGAGAATGCCCCTGGCATCTGATGGGCCAAACCCAAGGTTGCTGCTACATATCTTTCTATGTACAAGGCGACTCTTACAACAAAGAATTATCCAGCCCAAAATGGCAACAGTACCGAGGCTGAGAAACCTTGAGGTGGAGAGAGAAAAATCTCTTTTTGGTAACCAGAAGCAAGGCAATCTTCTAACATACATTTAGTGCAATGATGGAGCACCTTTGTATTCTCAGCAATCCTTGTAGCCTTCATGACCTTGGACATGGCTACTGGGACAGCTGGGGGACAAAGAATGAGTGCCATGGGATGTCAGTTCCAGGACCACGTCCCACAGAGCAGCTACTGTCGGAGCCCCTGGAACGAACTGTCCTTGTGCTTCTGTTTCAGGTTCTGGTTGGCAGTCCAAGATCTCAAGAAACAGCCCCTCCAGGATGTGGCCAGGAGGGTGGAAGAAATCTGGCAAGAGTTTCTGGCTCCCGGGGCCCCAAGCGCAATCAACCTGGATTCTCACAGCTATGAGATAACCAGTCAGAACGTCAAGGATGGAGGGAGATACACATTCGAAGATGCCCAGGTTTGCTCATCTCATCAAATAGTTCTGTCCCAAGATGTTCATGTGTCGACTCCACTACTCGAGTCCTTGAACACACATCCAAGGTGTTGTATGTAGTTATAGTCTCAGCCTTTATTTATGAGGCCATCAATGGGGACCATTCCAGGTGGTTGCCCAGTGCAATTCCAGGAGGACTGCTTTTCCTAAATGAGTTACGTTATTACGTAGAAATAGAAATTTACCATTATGTGTGTGCCTTTTCCAGGAAAATCTCAAAAGTGTTTTACAAAACCCGAAGTCCTATAGTAAGTCATAGTAAAATCTGAAAAGTAGAGCACAACATCAACAAAATGGAGAGAGTGGGCTGGAGGGCCAGGGATCAAGACCATGCTCATAACCACCGCCCTGCACTGTGATCACCAATCCTGCAGTGATGGAGCATGTCTGAATTCCATGCCATGTGCCATGTGATGAAATACCACCAGAAACAGACCAAAGCTCCTGCCCTTGAGGAAGTTAAAGGCTAGTAGGAGAGAAAGGCAGGGAAACAGGCAATATCACCAATAAGTGAATGAGCTCTGGGGTGTAAGGAACCCATGAGTTGGCGGGCAGGGGGGTGACAGGGAAGGACGCACGACTCTGCACAGCACCACTAGCACACAGATGCTGGTGAAGCTGGTGGAAGAAACAGAAGCCGCCCTAAATGGCAAGCTTAACTTGAGGGCTGGGAGACGCCATCTCTAGAGATAAACATCAGATCCATTTCTCACTTCCTGGCCCCTAAATTTTGTTTCCTGCCACCATCCCACACCCGGTGACAGGGCTTAAGGTTTTGCTCTGTGTCCTCAACCCTCTTCATCTCTTGCACCTGTGGGATCCCCAGGTGAGAACCTACCCTCCCACAGACATTATCATCTAATTTAGGAAACTCAGTCTCTGGTGCAGATAATGGCATGAGGAGAGAAACAGTGGCCTCGTCATCCCAATCTGCCCTGTTATTTGCTCAGAACTTCAGAATGGAAACGCGTAGCAGCCTCAACACCACAACTGCCTTTCATGTGACCCCCCTGGTCATGAGTTCCACTGAATGCCTGGGCCAGGTAGATTTGGTTCCGTAGAGTTCAGTGACTTAGCTTTATGACATCCTGACTCCCTCACACCCTTTGCAGCTTCAAAGTGAAATACTTAAGTCACAAGAAATCTTTTTTTTTTTTTTCTGAAAGATTTTTGTATGTGTGTGTGTATGTGTACCAAGCACATAGTGACATTATCCTGGTGAGGAGAATGATGGAGAAGCTTCATAAGTGATGGAGAAGCTCCATGGGTGATGGGGAAGTCCCCAGATGAACAATCTGAAGCACAATCCTCAACTCTCCATCATTCATAATACAGATGTTTCATGTTTTTTGAGATGAGATGTTTCAAAGGGATATTTGTCAGAGCATCATACTCCCTGCCCAGTATTATCACTCTGAGCAAGATGTCAGAAAGGACTTGTTTTAATGTTTTATTATTGAAACTTGTGGGCATTTTTTATGGAAAAGTAAAAACTTTGTGAACCCTCATCCAGCCTCAGCAATCATCAAATATAAGACCAATCTCATTTTATCTATGTCCTCGCCTACTTTTTCACCATTAGTTTTAAAACAAATCCAAAACTTAACCATTCCATCTGTAAAATACTTAGGTATGTATCTCTAACAGAAACTGACCTTTTGGGCTTAACATTCCCGCAATACCTTAAGAAATTAGCGATTCTCTCTTAATATCATCAAATGTCGTGTGAGTGTTCAAGTTCACAGTATTTCCTAAATGCCATTTTTAAATTCTTAATCAAAATCAGAATCCAAATAAGGCCCACACGTGCAGCTCGCCTTGTCTTTTAAGTACACTGTAATATACAGGCTCCTTTTATGTTCTCCTCACCCTTGCAGTTTATTGGAGGAAGAAGTTGGGTCTTTTGTGCTGGAGAGATTCCACGGTCTGGATTTTTCTGTTTGCAACCTTGTGTTGCTATTTAATGCGTCCTACCATCTGCATTTCCTATAAATTGCTAGTTTGACTTAGATATTTAATCAGATTTTAGCTTGATTTTTGTGGGCAAAACTACTTCCTAGACTGTGCTGTGCTCTCTTGTCAGAAGGCGTATGATGTCTAGCCATTTCCCTTTGTGGTTTTCGCAGCCATTGATGTTCATAGTTTAGACCCATCAGTTAATTAGGGGTTACAAAATGATGTTTTAATCCTGTCATTCTTGCTTCATTTATTAAGTGAAGTACAAATAGTCAAATGCATCTACTATTTGATTATCTAGTAATACAATTCACATAAGAAAGATGGAATATATGTTTGAATCATTTCCTCTATTTGCCAATTTTAAAAATAATGAAGAGTTTACTGTCATCTTCCAATGATGACCAATTAGGGTGTTTTTGTGTGTTTTTTAGTATCCTTGTAAACCCATGGGTTTAAGCATATCTGCTATGTTTTGACCCATTTTGTTTATTATTGTTGTTGCTGCTTGCATTGTGCCATCTCTGGCCAGTTGGCTCCTTCTGACATGACCCTGGTAGTCTTTGATGTGATCCAAATATCAGGGAAGCTAAGATGATCTGAGCCCTTCCCCAGACGTGGAATCAGCTAGTTCTTCAAGAATCTAAGAATCCTTTGTTTTTCTTAGTGGGAAATATTTTTAGAGACGATAATCTGGGCATTTCGAGGCACTCATTGTTCCTGTGTTGGTTATCATTTTTAGACTTTTCCAGTGGCCAAAACTAGGAAATAGGTGGTGGTTGTTTCTGATGAAAATACATCATGAATCATACTGATACTTTCCATTCAAATTCAGAACTACTGCTAAGTCACTTCAGTCGTGTCCGACTCTGTGCGACCCCATAGACGGCAGCCCACCAGGCTTCTCTGGGATTCTCCAGGCAAGAACACTGGAGTGGGCTGCCATTTCCTTCTCCAATGCATGCAAGTGAAAACTGAAAGTGAAGTCGCTCATGTCGTGTCCGACTCTAGCGACCCCATGGACTGCAGCCTACCAGGCTCCTCCATCCATGGGATTTTCCAGGCAAAAGTACTGGAGTGGGGTGTAGGCAGATGCTTTAGTGGATCCAATGGCAGTGATAATACCTGAGCATATTATCAAAACTAAAGCTAACACAATCTTTTCCGGAATCTGGAAAGCAATCCTGTGAAAGTACTGCTTCCTAGTCGGGGACTCTGTTGACCGGACCACGCGGCCGCGAACAACTCGCCCTCAGCGTCTTGCGCGATCCTGGGGCAAGCGTCTCCAGGAGGCAGCCACGTCGGGTGAGGATGGCGTCAGCAACGGCTACCTCGCACTCAACCGCCATTTAGAGAATAAGCATTGTTTAATGCTCCGCTTTAACATCCACTTCACGGGCCACGCTCGGGCCACGGTCGCAGTGCAGCCCTAGGCCCGCCGTCCACAACCACCGCGTGCCCTCCGCCATCAGGGCTCAACTCCCGCGGCTGGACCCCACCCTGCCCCACCCCGTGGGGCCCGGGAAAAGCCACAAGGGTGACCCCTCCGCCACCCCCAAGGCCCGGACGCCCATGTCCTGTTTCCGACCCCTCCAGAGACAGATGCCGTGTACCAAAACTACAGGGCATTTTATTTAACCTCTTCTTTCTTAGGTCTGTGTCTCCTTTTTCTAGAAACCTGATTCTCAAAGGCACTATCGATGACAGTGTTAGTTCTTCACGTCATTTGCTTTATCCTACATCACCACAGAGCAGCCTCGAACTCACAATGCCAACTAGCAGCAGCAGTATAATCGAATCAATGCTGCTCACTCATTGCCTGGTTGGTGGCACTCGTGGTAAAGAACCTGCCTGCCAGTGCAGGAGACATAAGAGATGTAGGTTCGATCCCTGAGTTGAGAAGATCCCTTGGAAGAGGGCATGGCAACCCACTCCAGTATTCTGCCTGGAGAATCCGCATGGACAGAGGAGCCGGATGGGCTATAGACCATAGGGTCACAAAGAGTCGCACGCAACTTAACACATGCATTTCAAGTGTGGAAGCACTATAGTTTAGTCAACTGACTATTGAAATTTAGTCAATACTCCTATCAAATATTTCTTGACATTTATATTGTTACTAAATCAAGAAATATTTGATAGGAAAGCTTGGGAAGTCAGCGTATCGTGCCTTGACGTGCTTCTCAATATACACCCTCCATTAGCATAGTTCTCTGCCATTTTTCAGGTACATACTCACAAATATTGGGTTGGCCAAAAAGTTCCTTTGGTTTTCGTTAACATTGTACAGAAAATCTCCAGTGAACTTTTTGGCCAACCCAATGTATTGTGTCTCCTTACTGAAGTAGACTAGACATGTGGATACCCAAAGAAAGCATTTGTAACCTCCTCATCATCTGTAAGGACTGGGATTCTGTGACTTCTAGTAAAGCACTCTTCCTAAACAAGTTTCTCTTTTCAGCACATTCCGCTTTGTTTCTCAAGCGTATTTTCATCATAAGTACACCAAGTGCTTCTCACCAGCACTGTGACCTTGGGCAAGTTCCTTAAACTCCCTGAGTCTTCTTCCCTCATCTGTACAGAGATACAAGGGTACCTGTACTGTGGAAAGGGAATTAGGTGAAATAAAACATATCGACAAGTAACAGTGTCTGGCCCACAGTAAGACATTGCAATTCTGTCTTATTAATGTCATTAATATTGTTTTCTTATACTTTCGTGTTTAACAAATTTGGTTTAAAAAAATTCACATAACTGCATGTAACCTTAGTACCCAGAGATAACCGCTATTCTAGTACTTTTTTTTCTCTCTCTCAATTCATGTGTATAGAGTGGCTGTGCAAATAGGTTGATTCTGTAGCCTGCCTTTTACACTAAACTAAGAGTTGGTTTAAAAGGCTGAATTTCTTCTGTGAATGGCCAGACGGTTTAAATTTTGAGCTTTGTAGGTCATATAGTCTATATTACTAGTACTCAGTTCTGCCATACCCAAACAGCTACATTGTCATAGTGTAACAATGGAAAATACATCAATAAGTGGACACGTCTGTGTTGAAAACCTTTATTTTTGGACTCTGAAAGCTCATGAAACATTATTCTCCTTTTGATTTTTCTCAGTCACTTAAAAATATAAAAACCATTCTTAAGACATAAAGAAGTAGACGAGGGGCAGGGGTGCAGAGTTTGAGATCACTGTGCTGAATAATATACCATGAAAATCATTGAAACATTTCAAGAAATCCAGAAAGATAGACGATAACGGGTTGGGAGCCATTAATTTTTCATTTATATGGGAGAGAGGGTTAGAGGAGACCTTGGTATAGTAACAGTAATCCACCGATCTCCATGAATGTGTCTGCATTGGGGTTGAGTATTCTAGAGCCCGCGACCGAGGGGAAGTCAGTCGGTAAGTACCATGGTCCTCGCCCTGCCTGGCCAGCCCTGCTGCCTGCACCGGCTGCACAGGTGTGACTTCAGGGTTTCCAGGTAAGGGGGACAAGGCTAAAATCCAGCCAGAACTTGCTCTCAGATCTCCCAACTTGCCTGTCAGGTCTACTATAGCACTGCCCCTGGGTTATCAGAGCTGAGGGTCAGGTTGTCATGCAGAGACCCAGAGAAAATCCCCAAGCCGGGGAGCAGGCTCTGATCCTAGTCACATGCTCTGTCTAGGCCTGTAGGACTGCTCCTGTAAGCCCTTTACACTTGCTTGCAGTCACTCAGTTTGCCCATCTGGGAGGTGGGAATGATGACGCCTAAGCCCTTTGGAACACCCGCCATTGGAATCAGAAGCCACCCAACAGCGGTCAAAGAACCGATAAACATGTGACTATCTGGGGTCAGTAGCTGGAGTGAAGACCAAGCCCCGTTTATGGATTCATTTGAAATGGGCCCCAGGGGAGGGGGTGTAAGCTCTCTCTGAGGGTTTTGTTTTTTCATGTGACCACAGGCATTGTTACAGCAAAGTTAATTGCCTGTGTTTGCTTCCTGTGGAAATATCCCACAAGACGCCCTGTCAGCATGGGCCCAGCATTTGCACTTGTGTTTTGCCTATCCATTTGGCTTCTTTGAAAATTTGGGCCAAGATCAAATCTTCCATAAAGGTCTGTGGGCTGTGACCATAGCCCTCAGCTGTTTGCTGTGTTGTTCCAATTTCACAGATTTAGCTTCATGAGGGGAGAAAAAGAAGAAAAATGAGCCATGATTTTATTTATGGACTCAGTTCTTTATGCTAGGGATTGAGTTCTGTTCTCAATGCTGGGGCATCAGGAGAGCTACATTGCCACCCACTTGCCTTGTCATCTCAGGCAAGGATCTTAAAGATTTGTGCCTTAGTTTTCTCATCTGTAAAACGGGGATGATGTCTTCTCTAAGCCCTCTAAGGGTTTTTGAGAAATCAAATGAGCCAATAGCCCTGAAAACTCTTTGAATAAGTGCTATATCCTTATATGTGTGAACTCACAAAAATTAATGGCTTTAGTATTCCCTGAGGTCTCATAATTCCAAGCTAGCTCTAAACTCCCAAGAAGATATCTGCTCTTGGAAGGAGTTCCTTGTGGGGAAAAGCAAAAATAAGGTATGTAGGAGCCAGATCTGGGGGACTCTGGGTATCTTCCTAAGGAATTTGAATTTTCTCGCCCTGAAGACAGTAGGAAAGCATTGAGGGCTTAGACCTGAAAGAGGAGGAATCAAATGGTGGTAGGCGTAGCAATAGGAGCCGAGAGAGACCTGAATCTGGGGGCTTGTTGTCTGAAGCACTGCTGGTGGGTTTCAAGGAGAGAATGAAACCACAGGCTTCCTCTTAGGGCATTCACCTCTTCCCAGAGCCTCTGCAGGCAGCAGGAGGCAGGCGGGAGTCAGCTGGCTGGCACACGGGCTGCCTGGCTTCAGTTTTAAGTGTCAGAGTATCTGAGAAAGTTGAAGCCTGGCTTGGAGAATTTTGAGCAGTACTTTACTAGCATGTGAGATGAGTGCAATTGTACAGTAGTTTGAACATTTTTGGCATTTGCCTTTCTTTGGGATTGGAATGAAAACTGACCTTTTCCAGTCCTGTGGCCACTGCTGAGTTTTCCAAATTTACTGGCATATTGAGTGCAGTACTTTCACAGCATCATCTTTTAAGATTTGAAATAGCTCATCTGGAATTCCCTCACCTCCACTAGCTTTGTTCATAGTGATGCTTCCTAAGGCCCACTTGACTTCACATTCCAGGATGTCTGGCTCTAGGTGAGTGATCACACCATCATGATTCGCTGGGTTGTGAAGATCTTTTTTGTATAGTTCTGTGTATTCTTGCCACTTCTTCTTAATATCATCTGCTTCTGTTGAGTCCATACCATTTCTGCCCTTTATTGTGCCCATCTTTGCATGAAATGTTGCCTTGGTATCTCTTATTTTCTTGACGAGATCTCTAGTCTTTCCCATTCTATTGCTTTCTTCTATTTCTTTGCATTGATCACTGAGGAAGGCTTTCTCATCTCTGCTTGCTATTCTTTGAAACTCTGTATTCAAATGGGTTTATCTTTCCTTTTCTCCTTTGCCTTTTGCTTCTCTCCTTTTCTCAGCTATTGTAAGGCCTCCTCAGACAACCATTTTGCCTTTTTGCATTTCTTTTTCTTGGGGATGGTCTCGATCCCTTTCTCCTGTACACTGTCATGAACTTCCATCCGTAGTTCTTCAGGCACTCTGTCTATTAGATCTTTGTGAACTTTCGGATGTTCAAGCTGGATTTAGAAGAGGCAGAGGAACCAGAGATCAAATTGCCAACATTTGTTGGATCATCAAAAAAGCAAGAGAGTTCCAGAAAAACATCTACTTCTGCTTTATTGACTACACTAAAGCCTTTGACCATGTGGATCACCACAAACTGTGGAAAATTCTTCAAGAGATGGAAATACCAGACCGCCTGACCTGCCTCTTGAGAAATCTGTATGCAGATCAGGAAGCAACAATTAGAACTGGACATGGAACAACAGACTGGTTCCAAATCAGGAAAGGAGTACATCTAGGCTGTATATTATCACCCTGCTTATTTAACTTATATGCGGAGTACATCATTAGAAATGCTGGGCTGGATGAAGCACAAGCTGGAATCAAGATGGCCGGGAGAAAAATCAATAACCTCAGATATACAGATGACACCACCCTTATTGCAGAAAGCGAAGAAGAACTAAAGAGCCTCTAGATGAAAGTGAAAGAGGAGAGTGAAAAAGTTGGCTTAAAGCTCAACATTCAGAAAACTAAGATCATGGCATCCAGTCCCATCACTTCATGGCAAATAGATGGGGAAACAGTGGGAACAGTGACAGACTTTATTTTGGGGGGCCCCAGAATCACTGCAGATGGTGACTGCAGCCATGAAATTAAAAGACACTTGCTCCTTGGAAGAAAAGTTATGACCAACCTAGATAGCGTATTCAAAAGCAGAGACATTACTTTGCCAACAAAGGTCCATCTAGTCAAGGCTATGGTTTTTCCAGTGGTCATGCATGGATGTGAGAGTTGGACTATAAAGAAAGCTGAGGGCCATAGAATTGATGCTTTTGAACTGTGGTGTTGGAGAAGACTCTTGAGAGGTTAGGGAGGGGTTAGGTGGACCAATCCAGCCTGTTGACTTTAGTCCCTGCAGGTTCCCATGTAGGATTCCTCGGTGTTCAAGCCCCTCTGCTTCCCTGACCTGCAGTAGCTACTGAGATGCCCCATTAGACCTGCAGTGTCTAGGCTTCCAGCACCTCTGGATTTGAAGTCCTTCACTGGGAGCAGTCAATTGGTCTTCCTTACCCTCTATAAATCCCTATGACACTAAAATAATGCTCTGCAAACAGTTGTGGTTTAGAAAAACTTTTTTCTTGACAATTTGGTCCAGAATGATAACAAACGCAGCTGTACCTATCATCAAAAAAAAAAAAAAAAGCAGTTTGTTCCTTGGCTTTCCATTTGGAAAAATCTTGCCACATGACCTCAGAGAGCACACAGAGGAGGTGATCGACAAATATCAGTTGAATTCAGTTTTTCCAATATGCCAATTCAGAAAACTTGGAATAGCTACTAAAGGTCAGATGTTCTAGACTCTGGGAATATACAGATAAGTAGGCTTTTCTCTTAAGCAGACCCCCGTCTAAGTTACTGAAACTCTACTTGGCCATCATCCATGCATGGAATGATCAAAGACCAACCTCAAGGTCAAAATGAGGTCAGGATGATATAACAGCTGAGAAATACACCATCAAGTTACACCCACCGTGAGCAGACAAGAAGCCTCGAGCCTCGAGTCTCTGTTCTTACCTAAATGTAGATGTTTAGAAGCAACTTGATTAAGGACTCAAAGTCTTCTAACGTTTGCTTTGTTCAAATGTCAGAGCCCAGGGAGCCCACGTTTACATTTGCCCCAGATGACTCAGAAGCAGACGTCTTCCTAGCTTGGTGAAGGCTGTTAATCTTTGCCCCAGTGGTGGAGGTGGTGGCATTGTGTGCCAGTATCACAAGACTGCCCCAAGTTTCCTGATATTAATCCTCGCTTGGAGGACACTTCCTGGTAGACTTCCCATGCCAGACATATTTTAATAAAATATGCTATGGAACTGCTTACTCCAGGAGTTACTCATTTTATTCTGTGGGTGGTTTTATTTTAGGGAGATGAACAGCAGAGGGAGGCATGCATTTTGAAAAGAACAAATCAGTTGTTTGTGAGAGGATTCTGTTTATTACCACACAGAAGAGTAGTTCCTGAAGAGAAGGCGTCAGAGAACCAAATTCCAAAATTTCTTTGTTGATGCTTCAGAGCAGAGATCTCCTGCACCAAACACCCCTGCCCTTGAAGAGGAGAAGGTATTAACATTTGTCTAAGTTAATACCCATGGTATTCGGGGAGGTGAAAGAAAATATGCAAAGCTGCCTTTGAAGCTACTCTTATCTAAGAACAGGGATTGAGCAGCATCACAATACTGTGCCCTTTGGCCAGTTAAATTGAACATGTTTATAAGGATGCTTTAAAGGCAAAAGATAATTCACTCTTACACTCTCTTAGGGCTTGAATGTTGCATTCCGTGTAAACAGTGACTCACACATCCTGCTTAGAAGGATAAAAAAATCCAAATGGGGGCTTCTCATTTAAGATCCACGGGACCCTAGAATATTTTTTTAAAGAATAATTTTTATATACTGATACATATGTATGTATACATGTATGGGGCTTCCCAGGGGCACTAGTGAAGAATCCGCCTACCAAAGCAGGAGACATAATGAGCCACAGGTTCCATCCCTGGGTTGGGAAGATCCCCTGGAGGAGGGCATGGCAGTTCACTCCAGTATTCTTGCCTGGAGAGTCCTATGGACAGAGGAGCCTGGCGGGCTACAGTCCATAGGGTCACAAAGAGTCAAATAGGACTGAAGCGACTTAGCATACACATGTATATATGTATAACTGAATCACTTTGCTATGCATCAAAAGTTAACACAACACTGAAAATCAACTCCATTTCAGTTTGAAAAGAGAAGGAAAAAACATGGGGAGAAAAAGATTCACAGGATCCTGGGATGATTGTCCAAAGCTGCATCCTGAGGACAAGAGGCTACTATCTCTCACTGAAGTGGTTGTTCACATGGCCATGGAGTCTTTGCTATGTTTATTCAGCAGATAATGACTTAGGATCCCCATCAATTCCCTACCCTGGTGCAGCCCCACCTTCTGTCCTGCAGGACCCATGATGAGAAAAGTGTTCATTTTCCGTAGACTTCAGCAAGCGAGGTGTAAGGTCTGAAGGCCTTTGCCTTAAGATATCTTCTTGAAAGATGAGACTCGGGAATCTCTTGGGTGACTTTCTGTGACACAGACTTTCTGCCTATGACTCCACAGGAGTCTGATCAGCACTCAGAGCTTTGCCAGGTTGGCCCTTCCTGCTGGTGCAGAAGGCAAGTTGGACGCGATCTGTGAGGTGAGAAACCAGAGCCTGTGTCACCCCGGGTGACTCAGCCGTTGTTCTCACTGACAAGTGGGGCTGGTGAACAGTTCCCAAAAGAGAATGGTGAGCAGTGGCTGCATCCGCCCCTGGGGTGACTCAGATGAAGGCTTGAGAAGAGGCCCCCAATGTTTTTGTTGACCACACATTGAGAACTTTGTCTCAGCCACACAACCTGGCTCCCTTGAAACCCCACCAGAAGGACCATGAGCAGCAGCAGGTGCCAAGGCAAGAGTGTGAGCTTTGGGGCGATCACAGAACGCTGGGCTCAAATCCTGACTCTGCTCAGGCAAGGCACTCAAATTTGTAGGGCTTTAGTGTCCTCATCTGTAAAAGGGAGCTGTTTAAACACAAACACCGATTCTGAGCAAATAACAACAGCAGTTAAAGTGAGACAACGTTCCCCCTTCCCCAGGAATCTTATGGTCTTTGGTCTCCTCCCCCACGTCCTCTCTGGCAAGGGCAGTCCCATCATGTAAGCCAGTTATCATTATTACTTCGCTTGTGTACAGTTTCTGTAATGAGTTCCCCTCTATTTCCTTGGTTAACTGTGTGCTTGGTGGGACTGGAAAAAGCCGAGTGGGGACCTGAATTCAAGCCTTTGACCGCTAGCCTGGTCCCCCTTCCAGCATCTCACGCAGCAACATCACATCTTGCACCCCAATCTTATCTTCCTTCAAGGGACCACAAGGGACTCAACAGTGCCCAAAGCCTGGATGTTGTTCCAGGAGGGGTGGATGTGAAGACAGAGACGAAGAAAGAAAAATAGGACACTTGAAAATCCCAAGAAGGGCTCTTGGCAGCTGTGCAGTGCTCCAGCTGAGTGGCCTCCCACTCCAGGAGGATGCTCTAAAGCTGGGGAATGAGATCGTAACTGCCTCAGGAACCCACAGCCAAGAGGAGGACCTAAGGGTGTTCTTAAGTCATCCAGCTGCTCTGGCATGCTCAGGGCCCAAAGCCTGGGCATTTGTCTGATTACCTTCCCCAGCACTTGTGAGGGCCACTGTGTTTTGTCTAAAAACAAAGGAGCTTTCCAGCTGAGGACTCTCCCTGCAAAACATTGATTTGTAGCAGGTGTGGTTCTGAGACATTGAGACACTTCTCACTCCCTCCACCTCCTGCATGTGTCTTGGACTCCACCGATTCTGGTCATCTTTGGGGGGGGTTTCTGTTTTCTTTCTCTCCGTTGCTTTCTTTTCTGAAAGAATCTTTCTTTTTGAGTACCCTTGATTTACAAGATTATATTAGTTTCAGGTGTACAACATAGCGATTCAATGTTTTTATAGATTATACTCCCTTTAAAGGTTTTCTAAAATGTTGCCCATAGTTCCAGCTGGTTTTGCTTCTGCCTTAGCATCTCAGGTATGCAAAGCTCCTGTCCCAGGGCTGAGCCCAAGAAGGGAAATGAGGGTGGAGGGTCTCATCAGCGTGACATCCCTGTCACCCGCCACAGGGGTGTGAGCCCCTCCCTCCACTGAGAATTGTGGCTGAGATGTTCGGTGTGACTCAGGGCCTTAGAACGTCAGTTTCTCTGCCAGTGAGACTGAGCCTCTCCCTGTCTGGAGCAGGTGCCTCCCTACATGGCAGGAAGGCGGATGTGGACCCTAGTAGTACTGCTTATTCATAGTTAACTCAATCATCTCTTTTTTTTAGAAAGAGAGGGAACAAGGGAGGGATCTAGGGAAGGAAGAAGGAAGAAAAGAAGGAGAAATAAAAGGGCAGAGAGGAAGGGGAGGAGGGAAGGAGGAAGGGAGGAAAATAAGACAAGAAAAAGCAAAGAAGAGAAATGCAAACTCCTTTCTCTCTGGCCCCTTGGGAATTCTCTGGGTGGGGCTCACTGGTTTCACCAGCAGCTCCCTTGCTCTGAGCAGATCCTGGATATACATTTTCCTTAAGACTGGTTGTCTGCAAAGCAGGGGAAACAAACCAGAACCCCTCATAAATCAGTCGGGGTCACTGCCAAGAGCTTTGTACACTTGCTGTCCCTGGCAGTGATAAACTCATTGCATCTGGGAACCGGCCAAAGACCCTGAGTCCTATCTTAGTTCTCATTCCCAGAAAAAAAACCTCAGCGCTCCGTTCCCCCTCCCCCTGTTTACTGTCTTTGTGTTTCTTAGAAAAAGCTGGCGAGGAGGAAGGAACAGAATTCCATCAGTGGGTACAGCAAAAGCTCTGCTTCTCCGCTTCTTTGCTTGGGGGAGGAGAGGAGGGCAGAGGAGAGCCCTGGATCCATAGACTGTGGGGAAGGAGGCCCCGCCCAGAGGGGCCTGAAGCCACAGTAGGGGGCATGAGGGATCTGTGTCTTCGATTCCATTTTGCTCAGACCATGATTTCCACCTGCTGTTGTTGTTTTGTGGTGGTTCCCTCATGGGGCAATTTGAGATGGTCATTGTGATGGTCAAGAGCTAGCAATAGGGTTGGCAGAGTGAGACCACCTCGTGCAGCCCACCTCCAACAGGCAGTGTTCTCTTTACTGTCTCCCCACGCGGTCCCTGCCTTGGCTCTGGCCTTGGCAACAAATTGTCAAGATGCCATGTGACATTAGGACAAGAGCGGAGCCCAAACTGTCCCTCTGACCCATGTTGACCCCCACTGCCGAAGAGGGGACCACTGTTTGCTGCGCCTTCCTCCTCAGCCCTGGATCATCCTTCTTTCTCTGGTTGACCAGACCAGGAACTGGGAGACACTTCCTGTCTCCTTAGCTCTTCCTGCCATGACGAGGCTCTTTCTGGTTGTTGGACCAGCATTCCCCACCTCTGGCAGGGAATTCATCTTCAATTTTACCCATTCACAGCACCTTGAACCTGAACTTCTTCTTTGTAGCCCTTAGCTCAATTAGTCATGCCCACCCTTGTGCAATGAAATCCAAGTTTTATGACAGCAAGGAGCTCTTTTGTCTCTTTCATGCTGTGATCTCAGTGTCTGACACAATGCCTGGCACCTAGGAAATGCTCAACAAATATTTTGGGGAACAAATACTGAGTCATCTGCTTTATTCTGTTCTTTCTCAATTGACAAATTCTTTCTTTCAATGGCTTCTCTTGTTTATGATGAGTTGGAGGAATTAGCTGGATTGAGGGTTAAATTTGTTCTCAAGGCCAGAAGGGTTGGGCTAGGAGAGGTTTCCTTACTCCTCTTGGGGCAGAAGGGGGAATTTTGTGAGATATTCCTGAGCATTTCGATTCTTGTGACAAATCAGAGCAACAAGCAGGGGGCTGTGGCCTTGGAGAGGGTTTGGAGAAAGTCCAGGTCTGAGGGACACGCCTCTCCAGATGACTCAGGAGCCACCTGGCTCTGCTGGCCAGACAGAAGCCATGCCTGAGACAAGAACAAGGAGACAGTGAGCCATTTTAGCTCTGGGTTAGCATCTGTACCTTGTTGTTCAGTTGCTCAGTCATGTCCCACTCTGGGAGCCCATGGACTGCAGCACGCCAGGCTTCCTGTCCTTCACCATCTCCTGGAGTTTGCTCCAACTGATGTCTATTGAGTAAATGATACCATCCAACCATCTCATCCTCTGTCACCCCCTTCTCCTCCTGCCCTAAATCTTTCCTAGCATGAGGGTCTTTTGTAATGAATTGGCTCTTCCATACCAGGTGGCCAAAGTATTGGAGCTTCAGCATCAGTCCTTCCCATGAATATTCAGGGTCGATTTCCTTTAGGATTGACTGGTTTGATTTCATTGCAGTCCAAGGGACTCTCCAGAGTCTTCTCCATTCATACCTTAGATGTAAATGTTAGGCCACTTTGAAAAGATAACAAATGCAAAGACCCTGATGTCTCTCAGTCTGGGCTTTGAGACAATTAGGGCTGAATTAAGATGCCTACATAGGGACCTCCTCTGAGTTAATGTGATCCTCCGTCTCCTTCCATACAGAGAGCAGAAACTGATCATAAACCAAAACAAGTATGGAGCCTGTTAACTTGCTCAGTATTTGCAGGCTCAGACCAGTATTTTGGTGAACCAAAAAGCCGCATAAATTCTGCTAACATTTAACCCCACACTGGACGCTATGCACATGAAAGAGATTAAAAACACATTGTTCCCACAGGGAACTTAAACCAGAGTGGGCTGGATTTTTGTCTGAAATTTGCAGGAAAACACTCAGCAACACGTGTTCTCACGAAGCTTATTAACTCAGAACGTATCTGGATCATCAAAGTAGGTTCAGATCGAAGCCAGTGCTTCATTTCTCTTGGCTCCTTGTAGTGGTCCCATTCCCATGAGGAGGGCTGCACCCTGCTTTTGTAAATATGGGATCATCTGTGCAAGAATGAAGCTGGTGCCCAAACAGGTCCGCGTGTGGTCCTTCATAAGATGGCCAGAGAGGGACCCACATGGCACCAAGTTGATGGTTGCTTTCTGCCTTCGCTTTCTTTCTTTTGTTTTTTTGGCTGTGCTGGGTCTTATTTGCTGCACATGGGCTTTCTCTAATTGTGAGCGGGGAGTACTCTCTGCTGAGACAGGCTGCTTTCTCTTGGGGTGGCTCCTCTCACTGCAGAGCACAGTATGCTCTGTTGTGTGGGCGTCAGTATTTGTGGCGCACAGTCTTACTTGCTCTTCAGCATGTGGAATCTTCCCGGAACAGGGATCAAACCAGTGTCTTCTGCATTGGCAGGTGGATTCTTAACCACTGGACCATCAGGGAAGTCCATGCCTTCACTTCCTTTTGAGATGGGTAGGGAGAGGGTTTTAGCAAGCCCTTGATGTAACCCAGCTTCCTCTGGGATGTACCAGCATTTCAAAAATGGCCAGGTACCTCTACAGGGTGCCCCCAACTGAGAAAAGGTCTCTACCTCACCCATCCCCTGAGAAGAATACCCGAGGAAGAGGTCATTAATGACCAGTCCAGCCTTTCCAAGGAGCGTCCTCTTCACTGGCCAGCTCCCCATTCCTCCAAGCCCTGGGGCCCTTATCCAGATTCACGGGATAGACAAGGAGTGTACATCAGAGAAGATGCTTCCCCCCTAACGATCCCACCCTCCCTAGGGAAAGCCCACCCTCCTTTTAACAGGTCCTCTCTTGGGACAACCAGGCTTTCCCATGCCGCTGTGCTACCTTACATTTCAACTGATAAATAACCCTTTTTCAATCGATAAGCTCCATCTTGTAATGAACCTGGCTTTCCCTGTCCTTAATGAGGACAGACCTATTAGAAAGGGATCACGAGGCTACAGGAATTAGCTAAAAGTCAAGGGTAAAATCCATTGCCATGGCCAGAATGTAACGGCTCTAGGAGCCCAGGAGGCCACCATGCCCCAGCCTCTGGCATATTTGCCCACAAGACCCCATGATCTGGCTCTAAGAGCACTCTTCCAGGATGGGATGGTGGCCCTGATGTGCATTCAGTTCAGTTCAGTTCAGTCCCTCAGTCGTGTCCGACTCTTTGCAACCCCATGAGTCACAGCACACCAGGCCTCCCTGTCCATCACCATCTCCCAGAGTTCACTCAGACTCACGTCTGTCGAGTCAGTGATGCCATCCAGCCATCGCATCCTCTGTTGTCCCCTTCTCCTCCAGCCCCCAATCCCTCCTAGCATCAGAGTCTTTTCCAATGAGTCAACTCTTCGCATGAGGTGGCCAAAGTACTGGAGTTTCAGCTTTAGCATCATTCCTTCCAAAGAAATCCCAGGGCTGATCTCCTTCAGAATGGACTGGTTGGATCTCCTTGCAGTCCAAGGGACTCTCAAGAGTCTTCTCCAACACCACAGTTCAAAAGCATCAATTCTTTGGCGCTCAGCCTTCTTCACAGTCCAACTCTCACATCCATACATGACCACAGGAAAAACCATAGCCTTGACTAGACAGACCTTAGTCGGCATTAACTGACCCAATTGCATCATTGCCTGTGGACTACTGTTTTTAGTTAATCTTTTTGAGATATTTTTAGCTTCACAAGCACTTATAAGAAATATTATAGACACATACCATTTACCCAGCTTCTCCTAACAGTAACATCTGCAAAAACTATAGTATAATATCATGGCCATGATGTTGACATTGCTACATCCCCTGAGTTTATCAGATTTCCCAATTTTTCTTGTACTCACATGTACATGTGTGTGTGAGAGAGGTTCTATACAACTCTATCACATGTGTAAGATGTGACAAGATACAGAACTGGCCCTTCACCAAAGAACCCTTCCTGTTGTCTGTTGTAACCACACCTCCCTCCCCTCCTTGCCCCTCTCCCGTCCCTGAAATCTGGCAACCACTTATCTGTTATATGTTTCTATGATTTGTCATTCCGAGAATGTCACATCAATGGAATCATATAGTCTGTAAACCTGGGGCTTTTTTTTTTTTTTTCCATTTGTGATAATTCCTTTAGGATTCATCCAAGTGGTTGGGACCATCAGTAGTTTCTTCCTTCCTATCGCTGAGCCTGTGGTTTTAATCATTAAGCAATAGTGCATCTCAGTGTGGCACCAAGGCCCAATTACAAAGCTTCCGGGACATGATCTTCAAGGATCTTTTTAGGCTGAGAAAGAAAATGGGTTTTAGTTGATGTGTTCTGAGTGGGGGAAAGAGAAACAACGAAGCAAACATGGTCCCTATTTTTCCAAGTTCACACCAGCATGGTTTGTCTTGTTTGTTTCTTCCCTAACAGTGGCCGCTTGGGTTGCAGTTCCCTTTAGTATTGGGTGACAGTTCTCTCTTGTGTCTTCCCATCTCCCACCTCCCCAGGAGCACATCTACAAGCTGATGAAGAGTGACAGCTACGCCCGCTTCCTCCGGTCCAATGCTTACCAGGACTTGCTGCTGGCCAAGAAGAAGGTATCCCTGGAAGGGCAGCCTTGCCTTAGCTCTATTGACCTTTGCCTGCTGCTTGCTGCTGGTGTGACGTGAGAATACCATCCCTTGGGTTTTCTTTCTTTTCTCTCTTTTTCTTTCTCTTCTGTCCCTGCTTCCACTCCAGTAGAAGAAAATTAGGATTGTTACTACCCCAGCCCAGCCCGCTGAGGTTCAGGGTGTGGCCTCCTGTCTCCCGGTACCCAGCATCTCCATCTGCCTGTCTGCCCACGGTGGAGGGAGTGACCACCGAGGAGGCCCCTGGGGCTCAGCCCAGGAGCAGAGGGCTGGCTGTGACGTCAGCAAACCCCTGAGGAAACCACTGCCGTGTCCAGCCCCCTCCCACAGAATTTCCTGCCCCAGTCAGCACGCAAAGATGAGTGTGAGGCAAGGATTGCAACAGCCCCCTCTGCATAGAAAGGCTTAGAGTTCTTCCGGGGCGATGGGGCACCGCAAATCCTGCCTGAGGTTTTTGCCCTGTCCTCTCTCCCAACTGCCACCTCCCCCAGAGCGTTTGCCTTTTCTTTTAACCAAGAAAAAGTGGCATCCTAGCTCCTCCCTCCCGGCCCTCCACTCTGAATGAAGTCTTGGTTCCCTGCAGCCCTCAGGGTCTAGATTTAGGGGTGCAGGGACACCCCCCCCCCAGGATGCAGGCAGTGAGGGGTGATTGGAACAGGAATGAATGTGGCTGGATTTCTGGGAGGAGGGAAGGCAGAGCTGGAAGGACAGGGGGTGAGGGAAGGGGAAGGTGGGGGTTGGCTCATGGTTCCAGTGTGCCAGTGAACACTCTGTGCTTTGTGGGTCTGATCTGAGGTCCACGAGGGGTTCGGTGTGGCTCTCCTCTTGCAAAACTCCAGGACTCGCGTGCCTCGCTGCTTAAGGCCACGTGCATCCCTTTTTTCTCCCTCTCAGCCTCCCGGTGGCAGTCCCCTAGCCTGCGATTGTCCAGTAACACACTGTCTGTCCGGCTGCCTCTCTCAGTCATGCAGCCTCTCTTTTTGTGTGCTGTGACCTCATGGGCTGGGAGCCTGTCTGTGTACCTGGCTGGTAACCACGTCACTCTCTAGACTAGGAGAGCATTTCTCTCCTGCTCACCTGCCCTTGGGTAGCCCTGAGGCCATCCCTGAGAGTCTTAGAAAGAGAAGTAGATTTGGGGGACACCCAGAGTGTCCAAGACCCGGCTTTCTGGGCTGGCATCCTTCCCATCATATGTCACTCCTGTGATGGACAATGTGAACCCCACCCTCCACCCAGCTCCCTGGCAGGAGGGTGGAGGTGGAGGGGCTGTGATGGAGCGGGCTGACATCCCCCCAAATAATGGTTCTGATACCCAATTTTTCAAGAAAGGTGAAGACTTTTAGTATCGGCAGGCCAGATCTCAGGGGAGGTCAAAGTGAGCGTTCCTTACTTCCTGCAGCTCAAGACCCTGAACCGATCCCAGTGTGGGGAAATCGTGGGCTCCCACAGTTGGGGTCACCTGGGCCTGTCCACATACTTGTCCACACACACAGAAGAAGCCAGAGGCCATTCAATCTCCTTGTGAGTCTGAGTACAAAGGGAAAACACACCCCCGTGCAAGGAGTGGTGCTGAGGTTCCTGCGTCCTCAAGTCCTCCTGTACAAGAAAAGCTTCACAGAGGAGGTCACTCAAGTGAGGCAGGAACAGATGGCCTGCCTGTGACATGTCACCAGTGAAATTTATTAGATTTTTCATCTCAGCCCTCTCAAGGGGTGTCCTTGGGGGCCGAAAGCTCTTGCCGAAGCCAATGCCCTTTCGATATTCAGGGGGTAGATGTTTCTAAAAACAGTGACAAGCCTACCTTTTCTTCTGTTTTCCCCTGAGCTCCAGGCATGGACTACAGTTGTAACTCGGCACTTCCAGGTAGACCCAGAGTGTCTTCTGTTCCCAGGGGTGGGCTCACCATGAGATTGACATGTCCAGGTCATGAAGGGATGTGAGTCATAGTCCCAGCTAAGAGGTGAGCTGTAAAGCGGCCTCACTTTTCTGCTCACAAAGTCCCCTGATGCACTGTGGGGGCACAGGCTGCCGACCCTTCCTCCCTAATCCATCCTCTATCCAAGTATCTTAGTCATTCTGATGAGCCAAGTCCTCAGGGGGCAGGTGAGCTGAGCTTGGAGGACCCCTTAGGACAATTTGAGGACCCCTCCAGGACAATTTGAGGACCACCCCCCCAGGACCCCTCCAGCTTCCCTGGTGGCTCAGAGGGTAAAGAATCCACCTGCAGCGTGGGAGATCTGGGTTCAATCCCTGGGGTAGGAAGATCCCCTGGAGAAGAAATGGCAACCCACTCCAGTATTCTTGCCTGGAGAATCCCATGGACAGGGGAGCCTGGTAGGCTCTATAGTCCGTGGGTCTCAAAGAGTCAGACACGACTGAGGGAATAAGCATAGCCAGGACGCTTAAGAATGATTTTCCAGGGCAGCTCCAAGAGCCTCTGCAAGGCAGAGGAAGCCAGATGAGTCAGGCTGATGGTCCCTCTCTGTGAGCAGCCACTCGATAGCCAGGGGATGAGAAGGACAGGCACAGAATTCCAGCTGTGGGGCCTAGGACCGGCCTGATTTGAGCCACATGGATGGCCCCCAGGCTGCCTACTGGATTGAAGCTGAGTGCTGCCATCCCCAAGTGCAGACTGCGTACGGTGCCAAGCCCAGCACATATCCTTCAGTGCTGCGTCTGAAGGACAAAGACCAGCCTGGCTCTGCTGCTGTGTGTCATTCGTGTTGCATTTTCCTCCTGAATTATGCTCTCTGTCTTCAGCAGCCAGCCTAGGGGATAGGACGTGACGGCCAAGGAAGCCGTCTGACCTTGTCCGAAGTGACACACGGTGACTGCCTTTTGCCACCTCGGCTTCCAGCACGTCCTGCAGACCCCCAGACCCCTGGCTGCTTCTTCAGCTCTCTAACTTCCATTATTTGCTCTGTGTCTGTGAGTGTGTGTGTGCACGTATGAGGGTGTGTGTCTGTGAGTATGTGTGTCCATGGGAGTGTATGTGTCTGTGAGTGTGTGTTTTGTGTGTCTGAGTATGTGTGTCCATGTAAGAGTGTGTGTCTGTGAGTGTGTGTCCATGTGAGTGTGTGTACTCTCCAGATTTCCCAGGCATGGATTCAGGACCCCGGAGCTGGGCTCTAGGAAAAACTAGCAGGTATTTGGGATGTATTTCCGCCCCCCTTGGAAAAGCAGGAAACCTGGGGAGAGGGCCAGATACAAGCCACGCCCCCTACTCCATAGAGGAGAGCTGCCTGGCCTGGGGAGTACGGGGCTTTGCCCCCTCTTCCCTCTCTGTGTATTGTAGAGGGATTGGGGGTGGCAGGGAGGGGATGCCCTCAGCTGAGACTCCCCAAGAGGCTCCTGAGCTGCCTGTCATCTGCCGCCTGCTATGAGTAAACCTTGGAAGGGGTCACCTGCCCAGGTACTGGAAAAGTATTTTCTGTCCAGAATACTCCTTCTGAGACCCAAGACCTCTGTGGTTGCAAAAGACATGGGCAAAGAGAGCCTCCTTGATCTCAAGATACAGAAAGAGCGTCCTTAGGGGGCCTCAAGGATGTCCTGGAAGTTAGCAAACTTTCTGGCTGGAAGATCTCAGAGAAAGTCCTAACCCAGACTCATGGAGAACTTGATGACCTCGCCTTGCGCACATCTCAGTAGCATCCCCCCAACACCCCACTGGCCCTGGGAACTGGTCTGGACTGTGTCCCCAGTTGAGGCCCCCAGTTTTTCCCTGCATGGGGGCTTGGCTGGTTGAAAGCAATGATCAGGCATCACCCAGCTGCTCCCAAGGGCCCGGCTCCCAGCCCGGTGGCTCCCACTCCAGCCCAGAAGCAAGATGAATGACTCTTCTAGAAGCAAACACCCCTCTCTCCTCGCTGCTCTGAGGAGGCAGCCCCATCTCTCCTGGGCTTCTGTTTCCTGTCTCTCCCACTGACTCCCGCATACAGCGCTGGCTGCTTCTCTCTTCCTGTTTTTTGTTTTGTTTTTGTTTTCTTTCTTCTCTGCCCTGTTTTGCTTTTGTTTTGGTTCATTAGCTGCGGCTGCTGCTGTTTAGGAACCATGTGTTATCTGAAGAATTTTTTTTTCTGTATTTTTCTCCCTATCTTTTTTTTCCCTAAAGCCAGAAAGTGAGCAAGGTCGTAGAACTTCCCTAGAAAAGTTCACTCGCAGTGTGGTAAGTTCAGCTGGTTTTCTTTGGTTTTTTGGCTTTCTTTCCGTTTTTCTCGGTGGTGGTTGTCGTTTCCTTCGGGAGGGGAGGGAGCCCAGCGCTCTTCCCTCAGCACACCCACCCATGGTCTTCTGCGAGTGTTGGTGGCTTCTCTCCTAGGGACCAGTTTGCAAAAGACAAAAGGCCCAGCAGCTCCCCCTGCAGACGGGTGCATGCCCCCCCTACCCAGCCCCTGGCCCGACATTTGCTCTCCTGGGCAAGGGGGCTTCGAGAAGGAAGAACCACCCCTGCCCTCACCCTTGGGGCTGCTCGGTGGGTGCACCTTCTGCAGCAGCCCAGGGAGAAGCCCGTCTAGCTGGACCATGAAATAAATTGGCTCAGAACTGTAGCTCATAAAAAAAAAAAAATCCACATTTCCTTCTGGGACTCTGGCAGCCACACGGGTGCGGGAGGCAAGCTGCTGCTGCTGTGCCAGTGGCTTTTGCGTATGCAGGAGGCGGCTGTGCTGCATGGGTTCTGGCAGTGAGGTCCAGCTGGCGTGTGTGCGTGTGCGTGTGTGTGTATGTGTGTGTTGGTGGCCTCTGCATGAGTTCCCATGTCCCTGACAGCCCCTTGTTAGCCTCCTTTGCATAGCATGACAGGGCAGTAGCCAGGGGGTGTCGTGGCCATGGTGGGGAGGTCATCCCCATGGTGCCTGGTGCAGATTCTGAACTGTGGTCTGCAGTCAAGCACAGATTCATCTCTTTTTTCCATAATGTTCTCTGTAAGATTGGGCTTCCCAGGTGGCTCTAGTGGTAAAGAACTCGCCTACCAATGCAAGAGGCATTGGCAGATTCCATCCCTGGGTCAGAAAGATCCCCTGCAAGAAGGCATGGCAACCCACTCCAGTATTCTTGCCTGGAGAATCCCATGAACAGAGGAGCTTGGCGGGCTACGGTCCATAGGGTCGCAAAGAGTCAGACACGACTGAAGCGACAGCATGCACACATACTCTGTAAGACTGAGGCATAGGGCTTGGTACATGGGAAGTAGCCAGTCCCCTTCTTTCCTGAAACCAGCTACTGAGCTCCTGCAGCCCAACTTGCACTGTTCACGTGGAACCAGCAAGCAACCAGGGAGCCAACATCCCATGCATAGCATTTGTCAAATTTCGCTTCCCAAAGGATAGAAACCCACTGATGCTAACTTGCCTTTTTCCTCCCTCTGTTGCAGGGGAGAGTCCTTGTAAACCTGAATACTGTGTGATTAGTATCTTTATTTTATCTTTTTAACATAAATTCTAAGAATTCTGGGTGGACAGCAACCTGGTCATTTACCTGTAATAGCTAGATGCATCTTAACCAAATTTAAACAGTTTTGAATTTGCTAGATGTCAGCTTCACAGCAACTCAAGTAGGTGGCAATTAAAATATGGGTGCTCATCCCATCTCTTCTTTGGTATTCTCTCTCTATGGTCTTTCCTCATGAGAAATCAGAACTTGCAGAATGTCAGACCTGTAATCCCCTGTATGTCTTCATGGCTGGTTTGCCGCAGCCATCCAGCTTCATGCACCAAGAAGCTGCCATGGGCTGTTGGAGGCAAGGCCGTGGGAGTCCCTCCACCCCTGATGGCTGATAGAGAGTGGTGGGAACTCATTGCTCCCTCTCTTCTGAGGCCTGGAGGCTGCAAGTGGAGAATATTCAGGGATTTTGTTGACAAGCCCAGAGTATATTATGGAGAAAGCAAAACTCCTGCAACCCCGGGCAGGCCCTTCAGGTTGACCACGTGGGCTGAGGCTGTGAGAAGAAGCCTGGTCCTCAGATGAGGCATCCAGATCTTGCTAGGCTGCTTTTCATGAGAAGTGGGTGTTGGGAGAGCAAACACGATCTCGATGAAGCTCCGTGAGGAGCATTTATTGACATCCCTTCTTCCCAAAAGTGGTGTTGGTTCAGTGGTTCTCCAAGGTCTGTTAACAAAGTGTTTGGAATGAGAAAGCACCAGACACCTTCCAAGCATTTGAAGTGTACACCTGGGAGAACTTAGAGAGATGTTTTCAGGGCCAGCTGAAGGAGAAAAATCTCCTAAGCTCCTGAGATTTTTAGAATCTATATGAGAGAACGCCCAGCCTTCCAAACCAAAACATTCCTAAGTTGCCTGTTATTTTTCTGTAAAGACTCTAAAGGGTCATGCATTCTGATTTTTTGTTTCCAGTAGTAGAAATAGAGATGGACTTGTTTTGATCCATCCATGCTCCTTGTGATCTTGAGATAACACCACTTGGGGTAACCAGACGAGGCTGAGGTTGAGGAAATGACCCACAGCTCTAGAGCGGTAGCAACTCTCAGAATACTTGAGGCTGGAACTCAAGAATGTGGTTTTCACAGCCCAGTATTCTAATCAAACAAAATTAACCAGTCAGCCAATATGTCTTGCAATTTGATAGCCATTTTCTGGATCTAATATACATAAAGTGCGTGATTTCTTTGAAAGAAGGTCTACGTGAATATTTCATCTTCTGAATACTGTAAACTATAAAACCCAATGAAAGGCTAGTGCAGTAGCAATAATGGTCCTGGGAAATACATGAAGAAAGACCATCCACATCATGGGAAAATGAGGGCGCGAAGCTGGGCAGTCCTTGGACCAGGGATGTGAGGCCAGCTGCCATTCAGGACTAACCAGTGACAGGAAATGTTGATCCAGATCGTTCATTATCTTGGTCGGCTAACTTATCAAGATTGAATCTGGGTCCAACATTTCTCCCATGCAGTGCTCTTTCTTTTCTTGGTAAAGGAGGAACATTTGGAGAAAGCAAATTGTTCTTTCTAAGACTCCTATATCATGATATGGAAGGATTGACTGTGGAAGGCCACAGAGGCCCCCTTTGACATGGGATCCTAGAAAGGAGTTCAGTATGGTTCATAGAAGCTGCTGGAGCCATGCTAGTTTGAGTGCAGAGGAGCCTTACGATCCCCAGCAGAGGCTTTGTTTTTCACATGGCTCCTTTTAGTGGAAGCTTCATTCTGAGTCATGCAGAACTTGAGTAGCAAGTAGCAGATAGGGGTTATGCTGTGCCAAAGCACTGTGTACTGTGGCCACCCGGAGCCACAGAGCTTACATAAAGGCCTGCTTTTTGATAGGGCCAGCCCAAGTTCAGAAGCGAATATCACTCAAAGTCCACGGCATGGTGCAGCCAGCCCATAGTGCGTCTTTATCCAGAGCGGAAAACAGGATCCTTCTGATGGGCCCAACCCCACAGATGCCCAGCTGGCCAAGCAAAGTGCAGCTGGATTTCAGCCCCTTCTTAACCCTCATCTGCCCTTGTACAATAGATGACTCACCCCATCATACAGGGTGGCTCTGCTCACAGGAGCCCTGGGCCCAGGAAGAGCTGTGACACATAGCAGGTTCTTAAAGTGAGGGGGTGGGGGTGGGGGGCTCAGACATGACCTCAGATCAGATGAACAGAGCCTCTTTCCCCCAGCTCTGTGCACTGGGAAGCGTCCTTTCACAGTGGCTATAAAATATGGAAGCCACAATAGGAAGCTTCTGTAGATTGTGTTTGCATTGCCTTCCATCTCCCCTTCAGACTCTCTGGTTGGAGGTCCCAGGCATTGCTGCCTGGAGAGAGGAGGGTCTTCTCTAACTGAAGACCACTTCCTACTGCCCAGGACCAAGCAGCCTGCCATCTCCCTGGTTTTGCAGTCAACAGATGGCCTCGAGGGTGTGAAGGGGGCCAGAGGGGAAAGGCTGTCCATTCCATTACTCCCTCTTGGGCGTGCTCACGCCCTTGGGGTCTACTGCAAAGTAAGGGCCAGCTCTGACACAGAGGGCAGAAGGATGTGTGGGAGGAAGGCAAGAAGTAGCAAGGGCCATTAGCCAGGACTCAGCAGCAGCAACTGGATTATCCCTCTTCGGGTGGCGGCCAAAGCCATCTGGTGAGAACTCCAGAGGAGGAACTCTGAGGAGGAGAAGACAGAAAAAGTCCTCCGCATCTTTGTACAAGGGACAGCACTTAACTTAGGAGAAGTGGCAGCCCCAAGGGATGGTGGCATCAGCCTCCCTGGACACCTTTGCCTGAGCACTCAGTCAAAGCCCCAACTGTCCTCTTGAGAGCCTCATCGGCTGTAGCCTCAGGCTCCTGAGATGGACAAAGGAACAGCTGTTGCTGGAGGCCTCGGAGGAGAGCAGAGATGAGAACCAGGTGTTCATCCTTCTCCTAAGAAAACATCCCAGTTGGTCTTTGCCAAGGTGCTCCTAGGAATTGAAACAGCAAGGGCTGGGAGCTGAGGGAGCCTTGGCATGCACCAAGCGGCATCTCCATGACAAGCATTTCAGTCCTGCCTGCCAAGGAATGCAACGGGGAAGTCAGAAGGAGACCAGGAAGCCCTAGGAGCCAGCTGTCACCCGCCTTCCTTCTCCCTGTCCCCCCGCCACCCCCACCCCAGACGCCAAGGAAAAGCTCTTGAGAGTAACCTCCCCCCACCTCCTGGGCAGCTCTGCACGCAGAAACCCCCAGCCCCAGGCCCAGGTGTTGAACCGGAAGTGGAAGGCTGAGGCCCCCCAGGCAAGGCAGAGGGCAGGCAGCCAGGGTGATCAGCCCACCCCCTCCACCCACACAAACACACAGCAGCTCCTTCTCCCCGCCTGGAGGCTGTTTCCCCTCCCCCTCAGCCTGTCAGGGCAGAGCCTTGGGCTCCGCTGAAGTGAGCTCTCAAACACCTAGACAGCAGAGCCCCTAGAGGGCCTTGACCTCAGTCAAACAGATCCTTTCAGCAAGGAACAGTTGGCTAAAAATCTTTAGAGTTGCTTTTGATTTCACACAGTCCTTGGGCCCCGTTGGGATGTCAGGGTCACAGGCTATATAGCGCCAGCCTGCTCCCTTCGGATCTCAGAGCCCTCTGATTGAGCAGCTGTGAGACCCGGGTCTGCCTAGAGATGGAGGTGAATTTCACAGCCATGCTTGGGAGGGAAGCATGAACTGGTCTCTCCTGGGAAGTGAGGACTTCCCCTAGGACTCTGGGAAACTCCTCAGAGCCCTGCCCAGGTTGACTCCTGCTTCCAGCCTCAGCCTGCTACCAGTGTGACGTCAGGCCCATTGCTAGCCCTCTCTGAGCCCTGGTTTTGTCCTGTGTACAATGGCATGGACTGAATCATCTCTAAGGCCCTTTGCAGCTGGGACGTTCTATGGGTCTGTGCTTCTCTCTGTCCTGAGATTTTCGAGTTGTGCTAATCATCCCTCAGAATGAGAGAGGAGCCTGCCCGAAAAGTGGCTGCCCACCCTGGAGGCTGAGAATTAAAGCAAGGAGAGAACTGAGTTGGGTGTCCATTTAAAATCCTTTGACAAGCATTTGAGGATCAACACTGGCAGAACTGAGTGCCACAGCCCCCTGACCCCACAGGCCCCATCCCTCCATCGTTTGGGGCTCATTCTGCACTGTGACCCCTGGAGGGCAGGGAAAGAGAGGTCACAAACAGCAGGTTAAGCACTGCACACCCTGTCAACCACGCCAGTGCTGCAGTGCCCACCCTTCTGGGACGGATGCCCAGCTGGGTGTATGTTGGGAGGTGGGGTGAGGTCAGCTGGGCAGAAAGGTGGGCCCTGTGCAGGTACTGCAAAGTCACCATGGGCATGGGGCAAGGGCATGGGAAAAAATGAAGTGTGAGCATCTGAGGACCTCAGCATCACACTGCCTCCCTCCTGCTACCACCCTTTCTGGGTCCCTGGAGACCTCTGGGCTGGCTCACCACTGTCCTGTCGGAGATGCCCAAAAAGAGATCACAAGAGGGCATGTCATCCTGGTCACAGTCAGCGGAAGGTTAAGTCTCCTCCAGTCTCTATTACTCTCTCTCCATCTTGGGTCCAAGTGAAATTTGAAAAGCATGTTTACTCTTTTAGTTTTGAAGCTAGAAAAGGAAAATGTAAAAGTCTGATTTTTGCAAACCAACAATAATATGTCAAGATGGCTGAATCAGTTTGGCTGGCAGGATACAGAGGCGACAAAGAGATAAAATGGTTCTCCATGAGGGCCCTGGACAAGGTCTTTCTGAAAGCCTGAGGAAGGGGGAAATTTTTATTTATCCAAAAGGTCAGAGGTGGTCATTTTTGAGAAACCCAGCCCTATGCCCGGCCACTCCTCTGGAAAGGAGGAGCCCCCAGCTATTGTAGCTGATGGTTCATCTGTCAACCAAAAGCAGCCAAAAACCCTCTCCCTGCGGAGTGCCCACTCAAGCAAAAGTGCACCAGTGACTCAGCCCCCGGACACAGGGGAGAGCTCGGCACTGCAAAACTGCTCCTTCCTCCTCCCTCTCCCCTACCCGGCCAGCTCCTGTCTTCCCCAGACCCCAATGTGCTGAGCAGTCAAGTGAAAGACTCCTGTGAGGCAGAAAGGCACAGCTGTGTGTTTACAGCCACTGATTCCAATCCAAATCGCAGCCCTGCCAGTCTCCCGCAAGGCAAGCTGGGGGCAAGCCGGGGATGGATGCGCCAGGCAGGAAGCTATTTTGGGAGCTGACCTGCAGCCCTTTGCTGTAGCAGAGCCTTCCTCCCACCTCCTCCTCCACCCCACCAACTCAGGAAAGACGTCCTTCTAGAAGGAGCTCCCACTTGAGAAGCGGCTGATGGGGTTGTGGGATTTCAGTCTGTTCCTTGTCACTTGTGAAGTCAGATTTCTGGCACCTGTCCCCAGGCAGCCACGCGAGGATGGCCCAGGGTTCCCATCTGTCCAATGAGAAGGCAGAGGGTGAAGGTGACCGATGGCAGGGCGCTTGGTGAGATGAGCAGCAGGGAGAACAGGCCTGAGTGGGGTACAGGATGCCCGTTTCTGCCCAGGACAGAATCTGCATTGGACCTGCCAGGGGAGATGTGGCATCACCCAAGGGGCAGGAGAGAAACCTCCAGGCGCTAGCCAGGCTTTGGAATAGCAGGAACCTAGAAAGCGGACCAGACTGCCAATGTCAAGGTCAGGGAGAAGAGACCCAACTCTGCTTGTGTCCAAACTGGAGGGTTGGAAGTCAAAGTGCTCAAGGTCTGAGGACTTCAAAGGCTGAGAAATAAGATGGCCATGGCATTCCTCCAAAATGAGCTCCTGGTGAAAAGCAACATAGGAGTCTTCCTGTTTGTAAGCAGCAAATGAGCACTTTGGTTCTAACCGAGTTTGGGAAGCACGGTATTCTGGAAGAAAGGCAGGATACAAATCCGTAGGAAGGAACAATTGCTAAAACGTTGCTATGAAGCAGAATGCTAAGTGGGACACCACAGGGGAGCTGGAAAGAGCTTGGAACAGTGGGATCTTCAGTCCAGTGATATTACCCGAAGGCCTAGGAGAGAAAGACCCTAGAGTGTTTGTTTTGGGGCTCCCCCATGGAAGGGATGGTGGCATGGGGTGGAGAGTGTATAGCTACCCCGGCAGTGCCAGCATCCAAATGGCTGGTGAATTCACAGATCTATGTCCATGGGACATGCAGTTTCTGACTGTGGCCACAAGGGTCCAGCCACAGCCCTGTCTAGTCCAACATCCTTTTTGATGACTCAGATGAAGAGACAAACATGCCAGTCATATTCAAAGATGCACATCCTAAAAGGTATTGCTCATTTGACAGGTAGTATGGTCTGCCATGTTAAGACCATCTCCTTCAGGTGGAATGATGGGTCCAAACAACCAGGGATAATTTAACCACATAAAATTTATGTTAAAAAGAAATTCAGTCTCACAACTACAGGATGACATTCCTAGCCTTCGCTGTAATTCAAGTTTTAAAAACTCTGGGGGTTCTAGTTGACTGCAAGCTTGATACAAGTAAAAGTGGGAGGCAATCACTTTTTTTTTAAAGTATCTTTAGGTTGTAATAAAAGTGGAACGGTCAGAAGTGCTCCATTGCTTTCAGTGTTGCTCTAGACTGTGTTGAATCTTGTTTCCAAGCGCTCTTATTTTATCAGGAACTTCAATAAACTAGAGACAATTTAGAAAAGAATAGCTGAGGACTCTGGAAGCCCAGTGAGATGAAACTGAAGTATATACACACATCCTGCCCTGGCACCAGTGGTAAAGAGAAATGCAGGGGATGTCAGAGGTGCGGATTCGAGCCCTGGGTGGGGAAGATCCCCTGGAGGAGGGCACAGCAACTCATTCCAGTGCTCTTGCCTGAGAAATCCTGTGGACAGAGGAACCTGGTGGGCTAGAGTCACAAAGAGTCAGACACGACTGAAGCGACTTAGTGTGCATGCAAGGAGATCCAGAAACCATCAGGAACTCTATGTGTGTTTGTCACCCAGAGTGAGTGGGCAGTTCTGGATTGTCCCAGACAAAGCTAGAACAAATGGATAGAAGACATGGGCAGGGTCACTCTACTAAGAATATTCTAACAGTATCAACTTCCCAGGGGTAAAATATGTCACCTCAAGGAACAGGGAGCTCCCTGGAAACATTCAGACGTTGGATGGCCAGGGATATCGTAGAGCAGGTTCTATGCTGGATTCCACCCGCCTCCTCCAAGAGAACCCTCAGGTGCATTGAATATTTGTGAAACATTGCATGTTATCATAGGTTTATAAATAAACTATGGGAAAGGAGAACAGATCAAATGGAGTGTGTTTGCTGAGACTGGAGAAGAAGGATCCAGAGGAGTCAGGTGAAACGCTGGACTGGAAGAAACACAAGCTGGAATCAAGATTGCTGGGAGAAATATCAATAACCTCAGATATGCAGATGACACCACCCTTATGGCAGAAAGTGAAGAGGAGCTAAAAACCCTCTTGATGAAAGTGAAAGTGGAGAGTGAAAAAGTTGGCTTAAAGCTCAACATTCAGAAAATGAAGATCATGGCATCCAGTCCCATCACTTCATGGGAAATAGATGGGGAAACAGTGGAAACAGTGTCAGACTTTATTTTTTTGGGCTCCAGAATCACTGCAGATGGTGACTGCAGCCATGAAATTAAAAGACGCTTACTCCTTGGAAGAAAAGTTATGACCAACCTAGATAGCATATTCAAAAGCAGAGATATTACTTTGCCGACTAAGGTCCGTCTAGTCAAGGCTATGGTTTTTCCAGTAGTCATGTATGGATGTGAGAGCTGGACTGTGAAGAAGGCTGAGCACCGAAGAATTGATGCTTTTGAACAGTGGTGTTGGAGAAGACTCTTGAGAGTCCCTTGGACTGCAAGGAGATCCAACCAATCCATTCTGAAGGAGATCAGCCCTGGGATTTCTTTGGAAGGAAGGATGCTAAAGCTGAAACTCCAGTACTTTGGACACCTCATGCGAAGAGTTGACTCATTGGAAAAGACTCTGATGCTGGGAGGGATTGGGGGCAGGAGGAGAAGGGGATGACAGAGGATGAGATGGCTGGATGGCATCACTGACTCAATGGACGTGAGTCTAAGTGAACTCCGGGAGTTGGTGATGAACAGGGAGGCCTGGCGTGCTGCGATTCATGGGGTCGCAAAGAGTCGAACAGGACTGAGCGACTGAACGGAACTGAACTGAACTGAAGGAAAAAATAAAGCTAGATTATGATAAAGTCAGAGCAAGACCACTATCAAGAAGAGGAATTGCTGCCCTTCAAGCAATTGCAACTCAAGCAATTGCAATTCAAGCAAGGCAAAGTCATCCTTGCCTTTTGTTTTTGGTTATTTAAGCCGATCACTGCTTCTGCAACTGAGCACTGGGCAACAAGGCTCTCTCCCCAAATGCCTGGGAGGGGATTAGTGAGCGGAGGACACTCGTACCCATGGGCTCAGGGAGGCTGAGCACAGCCGGTGGGTTCCCTGGCTCTGCACTGGAGAAAGCTTGGCCTGACATCATTCCTATCCAGAAACGGTGTTTTGTTGAGAGCAGAAAAGATGATTGAGCGGCTTGCTGGTTCCAGGTGGACATTGGCACCAACTTTCTCAGCTGGGCCAAGAGCAGAACACGCTCCCTGAGACCTTAGAGCAAGGGGAAATTATGCTCATGGGCCCCCTCCTCCTGGGCCCTGCCATAAAGACTCATCTTCAGCCCAACTCAGGGGAAGGGACGAGCTATCCTGCCACATTCTTTCCCGCTGTCCTGAGGACCAACCTGATTGCAAATGACACTCCCTCCTCTCCCAGGCTTTGCCAGGGCTGCTTTCACCTCATCATGGAATTGTATAATTATGGTGATTACAGCTTATGGCTTTTTCCTCTCCTCATCTTTTGCTTTCAAATTCTTTGAGGCCTCTCATTAAATATGGCGATCCTGATAAAGGCAGCAAAGTTTTAATAAGATGCATTTTGAAGCTAAAGAAAGCCCAGTCAGAGTTGATTGTTACTATGTCCCCTCATGCTGCTGGTGCTGCTAAGTCACTTCAGCCGTGTCCGACTCTGAGCGACCCCATAGACGGCAGCCCACCAGGCTCCCCCGTCCCTGGGATTCTCCAGGCAAGAACACTGGAGTGGGTTGCCATTTCCTTCTCCAATGCATGCACGCAGGCTAAGTCGCTTCAGTCGTGTCCGACTCCATGCGGCCCTATGAACAGCAGCCCTCCAGGCTCCTCTGTCCACAGGATTCTCCAGGCAAGAATGCTGGAGTGGGTTGCCATTTCCTTCTCCCGTGTCCCCTCATAACAGGCCTTTAAAATTCTGTGGTGGGTGATTAACCCTGAATATCAGAGGTAGGGGAGAGAGAGATGGAGATCCAGACTGGGGAGTGTGACTGTGCTTTTTCACAGAGTTGGAGAATGGTTTTACTCCCTGCCCCCTGGCCTTTCTCATTTACACCAAGAGCATGGTGCATCTGAATCCCCACACCTAATGGAAAAAGACGACTGTCAAGTAAGGATAAAGGGCCTGGCGTTTACATCATAGCAGGTTCAGTTGGGAAATACACATGGAGCAGTTGACACAAAACTCAATCACACCTTAGGAGCTGCAGCAAAAGTAAAGAGGAACTGCTGGTGGATTCTCTGTCCTCGACAATGCTGGAAGGTTCTAAATATGTAAAGGACCCAACCATTAGCATTTGAGAGTGGTCACCATCCTGTGGTCATATCCTCAAGGATGGTTTCCTTGGTAATGACAGCTTCAGAGCCTATCATTTGCTGGCCTTCAATCACAGCTTTGCTGAACTGTTTCTAGATGTGCAGGATGTTAGGAGAAGGATCACCAGGAAGGCATGTGGCGAGGGTGGGGGAGTGACAGGGTGGCCGCCAGAGTCCCCAGCTTGCCCTTCAAGAGCTTTGTGCAGGCGTGATATCTGAGTCCCCTTTATTTCCAGCCTCCCCAGGACTGCGTGGAGAACTACCCAGCAAGGTGCAACTTGCCTTGGCAGGAGTCTCTTTTGAGAGGCTCCAGCTGTCCCCTGGGAGCTGACTGCCCTGAACCATCGCACAGCTCTTTAGCCAGCTGGCAGTTGGCTATCTGAGTAGCACCAGCCATCTGGGGTTAAATGCTGTTGAAAACCTAGCAGTGATATTTCCCCCAACTGCATTCTCATCCCCTACTGAAGATGACCTACTAGCTCTGCCCCCAAGAACAACGTCCCTTTAGTGCCCCAGAATGTAGAGAGTGGGCTCGAGCTGGGGGTTGGGCAGCCCCAGTTGAATTCTGTTTCTCCACCTGGAGTTGGGATAAGACCCCAGGCAAGTTGCTCACTTGCCCAAGGGGTACAATGACGTCTACTGCCTGGGGTGGACGTTGGCACTGAATGAGGGCATGGCAAAAACAGCTGCCGTGTCTTGGGTGCTCACAGTGTCACAGTGTTGGCATCCGTGTTGTGCAGATCTTGGCCTGAGAAGGACTTAGGTTCTCCTCCAGCTCCACCACTTAACTCTGTGACTCAGGCAGCACCTCCAAGCCGAGGTTTCTGCACCTTGTAAAAAGGAGATAAGAGGAAATGATTAAGGACTTTCCTGGTGGTTCAGTGGTTAAGGCTCAGCCTTCCAATGCAGGGGGTGTGGGTTTGATCCCTAGTTAGAGAACTAAGGTCCCACATGCTATATAGGCAGTGGCCAAATTAAAAAAAAAAAAAAAAGTAAGTGATTAGGAGGGAAAAAATACATAAGATGCTTAGCATAGTGTTTGCAGTATATAAGCTCAAGCATAACTCTTTGTACTGTTATTATATTCTATTATGATGATGTTACCTGCAGCCCACGCTTAGCTCTTATTCTTTATCTGATTTCCAACAGTGTTCTGCAAAGTAGGTATTACTGTATTTATTTAGCAGTTGAGGATGGGGACACAGATACCTCAAATACGACAGTGTGTGCAAAGCACATTCATTTATTACAGCAACCAGCTCATGACCCTACTCAATGAATGGTAGCTATTATTACTGTCTTATTTTTAAAGTCAACTCAGAGAGCTGGTTTCTCTGCTTTCCCTCAGAACGGAGGGACTGTGGTACCAAGCAGACTGGCTTCTGCCCTGTGGTCTATTTCCCACTGCCCCTTTGCTCTTCCCAGGAAGCTGTAGGACCTGGGGGCTTGCAGCAGCATAGTGCCAAGACATGGGGAGGGCCACCAGGGAAGCACTGCCTATGTTGCCAGGATCTGGCATTTGCTCCCATCCCCCGAGGTGCAGGACCCTAAGAAGCCTCCTGCTTCCAGACCCAGATCAAAGCTAGTTCTCCCCTAGCAGAGCGTGAACTCCAGTTCTCCAGAGGTAGCGCCCTACATGGCAGAGCCTCATTCCCAGAAACTCTCATCTCGCCGCTGGCTGCCTGGCTGGAGCCGCCCTGAGCAGCGCAGCCTCCCCAAGTCCGGTTGTTTCCTCTGCCAGATAAACAGAGGCTTCTCTTTTTTAAGTGCTACACTACAAAGAGGGGTTGGAGGAGGAGTTACGACCAAGTGGCTTTGAAATCCAGGGATGCCTTGAAATCCCTCGTAAACCAGCCCCCTGGGGTGCACACTCCCCCCTGCTTGTAGTATCGACAGAAACAGAAGCACAGAAGCCATTTCCTCTGACACAAATAAATGGCTTTGTCCTGAGGAAAATCGGGTTTATAGATGTCTCTTAAGGTAAATGCTTTAGATGGGCATCTTAGGAGTCTGAGGTAAAGCTCTACAGCCAAACACGTGGTTGCTTATGAACCTTGCACAAGACGCTCTTTTAAGTGCCTGTGGTGTAAACGCGCACATGGATGTGTGCACGGCTGCGTACACCGGTGCATGTGCTACCTGCCCGCTGCACGCTTCCGTGTCCAGTGTATGTTGCGTGCGGCACATACGCAGCACACCTGCCTGTGCCTCTGCGCGTGGACCGCCTGCCCGCCGCTGCTGCCGCCGCTGCTGCTGCTGCTGCTGCTGGGTGCACGTCTGGGCAGGGGCTCCCCTAAAGCCACCGGTCTTCACGGTTTCAGCTGGATAAGTTGTTCTTCACTTCCCTTCCTAAAAACACTATTGCCTAGTGCTGCTGGCGCAGAGTCAGAATGGCCGCTGCATTTCACCCCCGAGGCGGCTTCCTTCCAGCAGTGGGTGAGTGATCCCGGCGTCCGCACGCTCTAACCTTCCTTGGAGGCCTTCTGCAACAGAAGGTGCTCCCCAAACCAGAAGAGATGATCTGTGTGTCCATGGCCTCATCTCCACCCACCCCTCCTGTTCTCACGCCCTAGTTCCATGGACAGTCAGCGGCATCCTTTTTTTGATGTTCCCCCCTTTTTTTTTACACTATAGTTTTTTGTTTTGTTTTGTTTTTTCTTCCTGAGAAGCAAGAAGCCAAGGGCTCCAGAAATGGCAGGGAGATGAGTCTGTTGTCCTAGAGGCAATGTTCAAATAATGTCTTTGGGTACTGATCCTGTCACTCCTGAGCCCCTAGCAGAAATGCCCACTACCTTTGAAGATACTTTTAAATCCAACAGCAGTATCCTTAAGCTTAGTAACCCCCTTACAGCTTCCGTTACTCTTAATCTGTGGCCCAGGGCCAAGTCCTGTGGGAAACGGGAAAAATCTCACCTTTCTACCTGCTAGACCACCAAGGGAGAAGAGGGCTAAGGAACCAACCCATTACCTGTCCAGCATTGCAGGGACATGTGAAAAGGGTTCAGAGGGAAGTAAGAAGGTTCCCGGTGGCTAGGAATTCCATCAACCCAGAGATGCCTTGAAAAATGCTGCTTGACCTGTCCCCTGTTACACTTTTTCAGATTAGGAACACCTGTCTGATAAATGCCCACCTAATTGCATTCCTGATAATAGGGAGGAGAGAGAAATGAGTCAGCCCTCTTTGCATATGCTTCTAAATGAACCTGGACATCCCCAGAAAGATGATGCTTTGGGGCAGTGGGAGACAGTCAGCATGTTGACCACCTCTGCCTTCGAAACCCTGCCTTGGCAGCTGCCTTAACCAACAACCCCACCCCATGGATGTGTTCTGCGTGAATGTGTTCACAAGAGATGAGACGTGCCCTTAGGAGGGTGGGGTTGGTGTCCTTGTGGGTCCTGAGAAGAATCAAACACACTGCCCAGCCAGTGACCCTACCTGCTGTCTCGTCCACTAAACTTCAGCAGCGCTCTCCCCTATGGCCATAGTTGGGTCACTTGAACTTCCTAGTTGGGAAAAAAGTAGAATCAAGTTGTTGCCAATAGCAACTGAGCCATGTCCCTGTTCTTGAGTCTTTTGGCCCTTGCCTAACTTGGAGTGAACCAACTCAGAGATGCCAAAGTACATTTAAGGAGGAGGAGGAGAGGAAGAGGCAAGCCCAGAACCAGCTACAGGAAGGCATGCTACTGAGGGGCTTTGTGAACAGAATACTCACCTCTGCTCCACCCCTGCATCCACCAAGAACTTGGGGCAGGCTGCTTATAGAAAGAGCACTGGGGTTATTCAATCAGAGCTAGAGAAAGGAGATAAGAGATCCAGTACTGAAAGAGGGGATTTCTTCTGCCTACAGAGAAAAACGCAGCAGGAAAGTGGAAGTGCACAACTTGGACAGGAGGCTGGGGAGTCTGTGCCTGGGCATTGTGCCACCCGTGTTGGGCACAGCTGCTGAGCCCTTGTCACTCTCGGCATCCCTCGTGCCTGTCCGGTGGCTGATTTGTCCCTGCACAGATGGGGACTGTGGAGGAAGTTCTCCCATCACCCACCAAAATTAACAGGCAGAGGTCGAACTTTGCAAAAGAGCCCCAGAGGCGATGAGCGTGATGAGAGGACAGGAGTCAGGAGCGCCAGGAACAGCAGCCAGGAAGGGCTTCCCCCAACCAGCCTGCTGCAGGGATTTGGTTCTAACTGGAGTGAAGCATCTGCCTGCCCCTCCTTAGGAAAGGTGAACATCACACCTGCCTTTCTCTTCCCGGGACTGTTGCTATGGAGATCCCAGGGGCGTCAGCACCTGTTACACAAGGTCACAAACAGAAGTGGCAGCCTCACTGGCCTGTCGAGCAGCCACCACTTTAAATCCATGAGCACCAAGCAGCAGTGAGCTGTGCCTCAACTTAGTCCAGCAGCCAAAGTCAAAGGGAAGCCCGTCAGGCAGAGCAGAAATGTCCTGGATGCTCTCAAGCTTATGCCCGAGAGCTGAAGCTTCTTTCTCAGTGAGGTTGAGAAAATCACCTTGGTCTGCCCAGAGAGGAGGCCTGGTATGGGCGGGCCTGGAGGAGTCCCTAGTCCTGAGCATTCCCACCTGCCCCCTTCCTTGAGAGTGGTGGTCGTGTACCAAGGAGACGGTGGATGGGCCATCAGGGCCACTGACCAGCTGTATATGCTCAGGCTAGTAGCTCAACCTCATGTGTCCAGCGGGTGTTACAGGGAGACCTAACTGGCAAGGATGCTGTGGACATGGGCGCAGGTGTCTGTCAAAGGCAGAGCATACTTGACACACAACAGCTGCTCGATGTTTGATCAATGGATGGCCATGGGTAACTGTCCTTGACAGCTAACCTGTGCCTCTTGTAAGGGGACCATCCCCATGCTGCTACCATCAAGGTCTGGGTGAGTAGAATAGGAGGGCACTTGAAAAAGGAGGGAGCAATGCCACCCCGTGCAAGAATAAAAAAATTCAAACATAAAGTCCCTGGGAGGTAGGGCATAGAGGTTGGTCCTCTCACATTTAGTTCAGATAGGAGGGCTGGCAACTCATAGTTGCTAAATTTAAAAAAATAAGTTAAAAAATAAAGCACTGCTATTTTCCAATACGGAGTAGAGTGAAGTGTCTGAACCTGCTAATTGTTCCAGGAACATTTTGTGGGCATTGCTCTCAGCATGCGTGACGGCTAGCAGAGTTCACAGACCCACCGTTGACATGAGAAAATGTGACTACTTATTTATATTACCGTACATAAGACGGTGGGCTGTTACAGAAGACTCCATTGTTTTTATTTGACCATATTCCTTACTTTTTAAGTAGGTTTAATGTGCAGTGCTAGTGGTAAAGAACTTGTCTGCCAAAGCAGGAGACGTAAGAAATGAGGTTCGATCCCTGAGTCAGGAAGATCCCCTGGAGGAGGACATGGTGACCCACTCCAGTATACCTGCTGGAGAATCCCATGGACAGAGGAGCCTGGTGGGCTATAGTCCATAGGGTCACAAAGAGTCAGACACGACTGAAGCGACTTAGCATGCATGCACATTGTGTATTAATTCTTTATCCAGTGAGTTTTTTTAAATTAATTCAGTTTCAATCTATCTTTTGATTTGGGGGCTTGTTGTTTTATGTTTGTGGTATCTGATTTTTAAACAGTTGAATGAAGAAAATATTTTAAAACCAAATAAAATGCCCTTCAGATCCTGAGAGAGATCAGAAAGCTTAGCAAGGACCAAGGAGTAACACAGACCCTGGGAGAGGATCTTGTCACAGGGGGCCTGCCCCTCCCCACCCCCTCCCCATCCCCACCCCACTCCCACCCCCTCAAAGAGTGAGAAAGCCAGAAGCAACCTCTCTTCCCCAGATGCTGTTCCAGCCTAGCTCTGCCGTGGATCAGCTGTGGGTAACTGTTGGCTGGTTCCCACTTCATCTGCCCATCTTGCTGGAGGAGGAGAGTCAAAGTGTTTTCAAAGGATTCTCTATAACATATGGGTTTTCCTACAACCCCCTGACAGAGCTTCTCAGCCTTAAACTATCTTGAGCAAATGGCACTCTCGCCCCAATTTTAACCATCATGGAGAAAGGAGATGCCACAGAATTCCTTACACTTCCTTTTGAAATCATCCCTTTCGCTTTGCTCAATAGAGAAGGGGCACCAGGGTGACCAAGCTCCAGGAAAGTCACCTAGGAAGTCGGGCTGGTCTGTGGCCTCTGCCTCCTGATAAACGCAAGCTGAGACCTCTCCTTTCTACCCAGCTCTTAAGTCAGGGGCTGACCACTCTCCCAGTGAGTCCCCTACAGACCTGTGACTCCACACACACTCATCGTTATTGGACTTGAGCATCAACTACTCATAGGTAACTTTCAGTCTCCTTGAAAGGACAGCTTATCTCTGGGGCCTCCCACGTCTTGCCTGCTGAGGTCACCTCATGAGCCCTATTCAGCAAAACACCATTTTTCATTAGCAGGGATGAAAAATGTCTGTATGTCACCACAAGGTGATCGGCTTGGATCGATGGAGACCAGAAATCGTGTTCCAAATTAGCTCTATTGCAAGTTCTAGTTCCTCAAGCAGAGGAATCTGGGTTTCCCCCATTCCGGAGGGGGAAGCTTTGAATTCAGCCAAAAGGCAAGGTTGCTGGGACAGCAACTGAAAAAGAGTAAGGGGTGGGGAAGTTCAAAGCAGAGATGTGATAGATGGATTATTTTTAATCTTTTTTTTTTCTTTTGAGGCATAATTACATGTGGCAAAATCAATAGATCTGAAATGTATGGTTCAATGAATTTGACAAATGTATGTACCAGTGTAACCTACATCCCATCACCCTAGAGAGTTCCCTCATGCCCCTTTTCAGTCAATTATATCCCTCTGCCCTAGAGACAACCGTGGTTGATTTCCATCCCCCTTGTAGCCTGGTTTGGACTTAGTGAACTTGCAATCTGTAACTGTGGTCTTAGGTCATCTGGACAAATCAGCAAGAAAATCTCAGCAGCAGCTCAGATGTCTCCACTTTCTTAGTGCTGCAAAAGGTCCTGCCCCTGAGCTGCCAGTGCTTGGCTCCTCTGCCCCCAGTGTGCCATCTGACCCCCCAGGGCTACCCTCTGAACCACAGCCCTTCTCCCACTCAAAGAGGTTAGCACCTGTCTCCCAGGTAAGTGAGTGGTAAAGCTCTTGGTAATGGTGACAGTGCATGCTTTGTTGATTAATACCGGGACGTGCAATGCACAGAGTCACGGCATGTCAAGCAGCATGTTGATTTTTACCGAAGCACCATACAAAAGGGAGCTCTTCCTTTTGTGCATTTCCTTTTAGAAACAAAGGATTCCATGACTACCTTCTTCCAGGCTTCTAGCCATCAAGATGGCTGCAGAGCTGAAATGATTAGTAAGCGTGGAGGCTGGGAATTGAATGTGTGTAGGTGTTTGTGATCCCAGCCCTGAGCCCGTGGTCCATGAAATTGAAGGATCCCAAATTCTATTGGATTAAACTTAGCCAAATGTCTCGAAGGTGAAAAGCGCTTTGTCTGAATGCAAAGCTTTGGTGTCTCTGGAATGTACCTTCTGCAGCTCAGTTCTTAATCACTGTATATTTTTTCACTTGGACAAAGGCTGCCAGCTAATAGCATTTTCAACCACCTTCAGCTGCTTCACTCAACTACGCCAAGGCCTCAGGCTGAGCTGGTAGCAGTTTCCTGGCACCGTGATCCATTCCCAACTGACCAGCATTGAGGAACAGCACACATTCACACCCTGAAAAAACGCCTTCCCCCTGTAACTATGCAAGATGCCAGGCAAAGGCAGAATTACTACTCCCCTCCCTAAGTGTCTCCTGCAAACCCATCCAAGTTGGAGGATGGGGGTGAAGAGGAGGGAGAAAAGAGCCCTAGATGGTGCAGGGCAGGAACTCTCCTCTCTCTCTGGGCAGAGAAGGTCGCTAGGAGCTCCCAGCAAGCCCATAGCAGCACAGACCTTGAAGCAGCTCATCTCTGAACACCTCTGCTGTCAGATTTCACTTTGATCCCTGAAAATTATAAGAACCTCAGCTCTTCAGAAGAGAGGCAGCTGCTGAGCCAGGGTGATTGCAGGATTTCTTTCCCCCAAGCCGGAGGGCAGGCATGTAGCCTTGCCTGCGTCCTGCATGAGTAACCACCTTCCAGCCTCACCCGCGAGGTCACTGCCTAGTGAACAGATTTCGGTTGGGCTGGGCTGCCCCTGGGCTGACCTGAACGCTCACGACCTCCTTTAGCAGCAGAACTGGCATTTGGTAAATGCGCAAGTGCAAGAGCGGGCAAGGGAGGCAAAAAAATGCCAAGGAGCACCACCTGGATGGCTAGAGGTTGGGAACATTCTCCAGGCTGGTCAGCTGCACCCCACTCCTCACCCGTGAAGCCCCGAGCCCTGGAAACAGCTGGGGGAGAGAAGGGGAAGGATGGATGGGCTGGCCATAGGTCTTTGGAGTCAGAGCTGTGTGAGCTCCAGGACTTAGGCAGGAAGAGATTAATTAGCGCCTCCCAGCCCAGCCAGCAATATAGAAGAGGGAGGTGTGGAGGGTAGGGATCCTCAGGGCTAAATTCACCTCAAACAGACAGACATACAGTCATCCAGAAATAGAATCTCTAACCTCTCTCAGCCACAGCCCCCTTTCCAGCCAAAATGACCTCACTAATGAGAATGAAGCTGTAATGAGGGTTCAGATGCCTGGTAAACCTCACCTTCTTTGTCTCTGGGCTTTTACCATACCCACTGGCAACAGACTGTTATAATTTAGAAGCTTTAGTGATTCCTTTTGTTCACAGCCACCAGCTAAATCAGAGTTGTGAAGGCCATTGTATGGCAGACCTGCAACATATATATTTGGGTACTCAATATGTAATGTGTGGCCCTGTTGGAGGAGGGATGGAAAGTGAAGGGAGGAGCTGGTATTTGGTGTGTGGATTCCACAGCAGTAAGCAGTACCGAAGAGGAAAGTGACCTTCCTTGGTGCGTTTCCTGTGAGCAAGGATAGACAAGGGTGAAAGGGACTAGGGGAGTTTTGGTAGAGGCCCCCAGACTGGAGACCTCTGGACTGATCAGTCCCTATTCCCATGTGCTTCCTGTCTTCAGGGGAGCTTCCCCGATGGCTCAGCAGTTAAGAACCCACCTGCAATGCAGGAGACATGGTTTCGATCCCTGGGTCAGGAAGATCCCCTGGAGGAGAAAATAGCAACCTGCTCCAATATTCTTGCCTGGAAAATCCCATGAACCAGAGGAGCCTGGCGGGCTAGAGTCCATGGGGTCGCACAGAGTCAGACGTGACTGAGTGACTGAGCAAACACACACGCACCTGCCTTCAGGCCTGCACAGAGAAGGCACAGCCCCAGGTGACCACCTGGATGACAAATGCCTCCAACTCCGTGTAAGAAAGGGCAGTCAGAAAAGTCCCCGCTACATGTGTGCTGAGAACCAGGCTGGAGGGGGTCCTTGCAGATCAGCCTCTGCCACCTATAAGCTATTGTGTACCTAACCCACTCCACACAGAGGAGTAGCCATCCTTCTCTTAGTGATTTGCAAGAACTGGCACTTGAAACCTTCTAGGATTTTTTTTGTTGTTGTTAATCTGATTTAAAAAATCCTTTAGCCCAGTATAAATGTATCCAGCTGCAGGCTAAGTTTAGTGTATCTGAAGATTCAGATAAGGTTGCTGATGGGGAGATTTTGTGTGTGTGTATGTGTGTGTGTGTGTGTGTGCTAAGACAGAGGAGGAAAAAAAATGAAAAGTGCTGTCCAACGAGCAAAAATGAGGAGTGAAAGGGGGGAAAACAGAGCAAAGGGGAGGTAGATGCAGACTGTCCAACTGTGCCTGAGGGTGTTTCCATTTCTGGACAAGCTCCCATCCATGCCATCGGAATTCTCAAAGTCAAGCTGGCACGTCCCTCCATGGAGAGCTTAGCCAGATGACACGCTCGTGTCCGGCAAACTCACAGCCCGTATTGTTCGTTTGTTGGAAATGCCCATTATCAGTCAATTCATCAATCAGCAGGTTTATGGAGTACCCTACCAGGCTTCACAAACCTGATCAATTTTTTCTAATTACATCCAGCGGACATGTAGCCAAGCCCAGTAAACAAGACGCGCCCTCATATCCCACTTGGAAATGAACATGAGGAATTGCCGGCGCTTGCCACCTCACGCTGCCAAACGCTGCAGCACACGCTGACGGGCGAGCGTGTGCTACCCTTGCAGATGGCGCTGGTGTCACTGACCCACTGTCAATAATAAGATGAGTTCTGAGTGTTTTCTCAGACGCAGCAATCCATTTGCTTGGGTCCAGCCATACTCTCGTCTAGACCCCTCTCTAACGCTATGGATTTCCGTGGAGAGTGGGCAGGCGATGGGTTCAGACTATGGCCGGGAAACAAGCAGGGAACTGAGCCTTGCTCATTGTCCTCCCGGTGTCCAGCCCCACATCAGAGGCTCCTCAGCTGCCTCCTTCTGGGCATGTGGACAACTGGCCTCTCACAGGGGGCCTCTACGCCCCATGTACCAAGACTCATGGTACAGTAAGTCTTTTTTTTTTTTTTCTCTCTCTTCACAAAAGAACAAGAACAGCTATGTTTTGTAAGTGAAGGGCTGGTTAGACTTCCTGAAGTGGAGTCATCAAAGTCAGCCTCTGAGTAACATAGATGGAGACCAACATAGGAGCACGTTATCCTGTGTCCTGTAGCCCAGGATCCAAGCCTTGGTAGATACCCAGACCTTCCCAGTCCCAGAACTGGTCATCAAGAGGACCCAAGGAGAGGGAATTCCTTGGGGATCCAGGGATTAGGACTCCATGCTTCCACTGAGGCAGGGCGGGGGGGCCTGGATTCAATTCCTGGTCAGGGAACTAAGATCCTACAAACTGCATAGTGCAGCCAAAATAAGTAAATAATAAAGTTTCAATTAAAAAGAAGGATCAGGGGCTTTCCTAGGGTCTGGTTGCTAAGAGTCCATGCTCCCAATGCAGGGGGCCCGGGTTCAATCCCTGATCAGAGAACTATTAATAGATTCCACATACTGCAACCAAGACCCAGCACAGCCAAATGAAAATAAATTTAAAAAAAATTTTTTTTAAGGATGCAAGGAGAGCTCAATCCTATGTTTCAAATAGAATTCCTTCTTTCTTCTTCAGACTAGTTAATTCGTTAGTTCCAAGTCACCCAGATCCTTAGCCGTCGTCTGCTTGGGTCAACCCAACCACTGGGTCTTACTAGTCCCCTGGCCAACCTTTCCTTCCTCATTTGGATTAAATCAAGTTCAGAGGCAGCCCACAGGCATTAAGAGATACTCCAAGGGTTGAAATCCCTGGTTGGGGTAAGTAAAATCCCCCCACACTCAAAAGAGGACCAGCAGCACACCCTCACCCTCTAACCTGGACCCGGAGAGCTGGTTGTCCAACTGTCTGTGGTTAAGCCTCCCAAACCCGGAGATCAGAGGGGTCGGTGAGCTAAGTGGTTTGGCCTCCGTGGCTCATGCAACAATTAACCCACCTGTCTGGCTCTCTGTGTCTGTCCTGTGCGTGCGTGTGTGTGTGCGTGCGTGCCTGCCTGTGGTGCCCTCTGTCGCTGTCTCTGCAGGGAAAGTCACTGGCGGGCAAGCGCCTCACCGGCCTGATGCAGTCCTCCTGACGGTCCCTGCCGCAGGACCCGGGCCCGGGGACCACGCGGGCAGCCGGCGGCGCTCCACGTCCGCCGACAGAGCATCCCTGCGGGGAGATTTGGTCACTGTGAAGGAGAAGGAGTGAGGGCCGGGCCACGGCGGGGAGACGCGGTGCGTGAACCAGAGGGAGGCCAGAGAGAGCCCTCGGAGGCTGGGGTCGGCCAGGCAGAGGCCCCTGTTTACAAACCCCTCTTCTTGTACAGTCGTGCGCCAACTCCTCGCTCTGTAGGAGTTCCCAGTCCCTCACGTGTTCTGGGGAGAGCGCCCGGCTGGGCTCCTGCTGTGATTGTCCCCTGAGGTTCCATTCTATCATCACTCCTCCCCGCTGTCTGGGGGATCACGCCTTCCAGCGAACTCGAACTCGAGAGGACCCGCCGCCCCCAAGCACATTCAGTATTACCACCCACCGCCTGTGGTGCACCCGCGGCGCCCGCCCCAGTCACACCACTGTGTCCCAACTGCCTCCCGCCTGCCCCATCGCTGCGGCCACCGCGTGTAAGGAGCCGAACCGGGCTGCCCTCACACCACGCCCCCGCACCCCCCACCTCCACCCCAATCACACCGTCAGCACTGAGCCGCCTCGAGGATCACAGCACTTCACAGTCTTCCAACCCGCTTTGAGGCCACCTTTCAAAGGGGTCACCACAAGGCACCAGCGGCTGCCCCCTCTCCCATCAACCGTCTGGAGGATCCAACACCAGAGGAGGCCCTGATGTCAATGAAAGAGCTTGTGGTTTAACAGCCCTGAAGGTCCTGACCATCTTTTAAAATTTTGGGTTATTTCGTAATTTATTCTGTTGTGGCCCCTCGCTCCTTGGTGTGTCCCCGTGTGTCTTACTTAAAATAAATGTGGCGGTGAACTTGGGGGCCCTTGGGATCCTCCCCTCCGACAGCCCCACATGGGAGCTGGGGGATTCAGGCTGGGAGTCCTGGGTGTGGCCGGGCCCCTGAGGCCAGGTCTCAGTTGTGTCTGAAGCCAGGGGGGAGGCCAGGGCCCACTGGTCCTCTGATGGCCTAGCAAAGGCACTGTCCTCCGCAATGTCCGTGATCATGGAGAAACGCAAGCACAGAGCCCAACCTGCAAACACCTGCATAATATCCACTTGTGTGTGTCAGAGTCACCATCTGCCAACTTGGCGGTGAGGGAGTCATGCAGAGCATGGAGTCAGGTGCCTGGCGCACAGTAGGTGCTTGGCAAGTGGTAGCTATTACTCTCATTGTTGTCACTGTCATTATTGTGACTCCCATGAGCCCTCGGACAGAGTGGTATAAGCCACATGCTTTTGAATTCAGACACTCACCCACCCCACCCCCATACCCTCCCCCAACTACGATGACCATCTTCCTTTGATGTATTCTGGCCAGAGGTAGAAAATATCCTTTGGGAGTATATAAACAGAAAACACAGAAGCAAAACAGCGATCACTGGTATTTCTTTACTTATGTGGGCAGATTCACCAGCTGGTGAGTCTCATAAGCTTGTTTGCAGGCACTGCCTCCTGGGTGCTCCCCTAGGACCACCTTTCCAAGCCCACCTTTGTGCTGTGTCCCCAGGGCACCAGCTTCCATCCCTCACAGCAGGGCCACCGAGGCCATGAGGGGTCGTGATCATGGTGGCACCTCAGCGGATTCTTGAGCCCCACGCCTCAGTTTCCCCCATGGCAGTAGTTGGTCTCTTTTAGAGGTACAGTGGAAATTAGAGACATTCTGTTTCATCCTCAGAGTGTCTCCAAGGGGGTGCTATACACCCAGGTTCCTGCAGACACTCCCTGCAACCCTTGCTCATTCCAGGAGACCTGGACACAAAACCTGGCACCTGGCAGACACCGGGCAACTGCTTGATGAGGAAATGAGTTCCCTGAAGCCTTTTCCCATGTGGGGTCTGCTGACCCCCTCTCTTCATCACATGCTTTTGAATCCCTTTGCTTTTCATACCGATCTCCTGTTTCAGAGCAGAAGTGCTGCTCAGGCTCGCCTGCACCCAACATTGTCCCAAGGAAGCAGCTCCTGCCAAGGTGCCCCGTCCATGCTGACGGACGCACAGGGTCTGTGGACACTGGCAGTTCTAGAACAGCAGGTCCCTCTATGCCCTTAGTTAGCCCGGGCAAGATCCTGGCTGCCTCCTGTCCTTCCTCCTGGCTGCAGTCAGGGCCCGGGTGGTCTCCCTGGCCAGGACGTCAGTGCCACCCAGCTGAGGTTCCTGGAGCTCCCCAGAAGGGTCCAAGGCAGGCGGACTGCAGCCCTTAGAAGGAGCGGGCTGAGGGCATCCTGACACCTCTGGGGACATCCCGCAGGCTCGATAGACATGAAGGCAATTTCGGATGGATTCAAACCCAGAGCAATAACCCCCTCATCCTGCCTCCCAACCAAGGCACACTCTGTCTTGTGACCACCATCACGTGCCACCCCCACAGCAAGTCACACCCAGAAATGGGGGAGAGAACAGGATTGTGCCACCCAAGTTGGCTAATCCAAGGGCAGCCTACTTGACCTAGTTCACATAGGCTGGGCACTTAGTCCAAGGGCAGTCTACCATGCAGACCTTAGAATGCAAGTACGCTTAGAAAAAGCTTCCCAGGTGGCGCTAGGTAAAGAACCCAGGCAGGTAAAGAACCTGCCTGCCAGTGCAGGAGACATGAGACACGAGTTCAGTCCCTGGGTTGGGGAGATCCCCTGGAAGAGGGCCTGGCACCCCACTCCAGTATTCTTGCCTGAAAAATCCCATGGACAGAGAAGCCTGGAAGGCTATAGTCCATAGGGTCACACAGAGTCAGACATGACTGAAGCAACTTAGCACACACACTTGGAAAATCTGGTCTTGGCCAGTTCCCCACTGGCTTGGTTGACACAACCAAAAATTCAGACCCAGATTAAACTTTTGAAGGAGTTCAGTTCAATCACTCAGTCGTGTCCGACTCTGTGACGCCATGGACTGCAGCATGCCAGGCTTCCCTGTCCATCACCAACTCCTGGAGATTCTGTAGCAAGACAAACTTTTCTCTTTTTTTGCCCTGTCTTGCCTTAGTTGCCCTGACTGGGCATGGTCTCTGGGTCTGGAACTCTTCCTGATTTGGGCTCACAGGGCAGATACCATGTCAGCAGCCCCACAGCCAAAGCATCAGGGCCATCTTAGAAGTGATCACCCACCCGTCAGGGCAGACACATAGGCGCCAGACACTGGGCATCTGACTAACATAGACTTTGCCTGTATGGGAAGAGTCAAGCTTGTTGATTGGCGTGGGTAAGTGCCCAGCAGCAGCCAGAGGGCCTGAGCAGAGCAGCAGGAGCTGTCTGGTCAGAGGAGAGGGCTTCTGCTTTTCCAGGAAGGGATGCTCTGTCCTGCTGGGAAGGGGTTGCTATGCCCCAGGAATTTAGCAAAGCTGAGCCCACCAGGGCCATCAGAGGCACTGTGCTCCAGGCCACCCCTTCCAAGGGTACAGGCCAGCACCTGGGAGGGACCTCTTAGCACTCCAAGTTGCTTCTCTGAGCAGTGAATCACAGGGGGACATGCTCTGGGGGCCTTCCCTGTAGCGAGGTTCCTGGTGTGTTCAAACTACCTCACCAACAGGGCGTAACCCAGGAGCCTGCCACCCATCTGGCTCCTCGGTTGGTTGTAGAAGTTGATGTGTTTCCTAAAACGCACCCCTCTCATGATGCTTCAAGTGCATGGGCTTCAAAAGCCACCACTAGGAAGTTGTCCCTAAAGCCCAGGAAAGACTGAGTGCTGCTGGTCTTTGAGTCTGCAAGGGGGATCTTCCAGCAAAGTCCAGGAGCTGAAAAGTCCCAGGCGGAAGTAACATGTCACCACCCCCCAAAAGGGCTGGCTGAGCTGAGTATGTAGCAAGGACCGTGTGTGGCACAGTCCAGTTGTGGCCAAATGAATCCCTGAGAACTCACCACGGGGCCCTCTGAAGAGAGGGCTGTGCTCATGTAACCATGGCAACTGCAGATGCCAGCAGTCTACTCCTTAGTACCACCCGCTGATAAGGCAGCCCCCCTGGGCACAGCCCAGGGGCCATAACGTAGCAAAGTAGCCAATGTAGCAATAAGGGGCCCAGGCCGTAAAGGGACAGGGTCCACACGACCCGGCCTCGGCCCTCCCCCCACGTCCCTCGTGAGGGCTCAGAGCCAGCTGCTGTCAGCTATCCGAGGAGGGAGGCCCCGCGCCCCGCCGAGCGTGCCCGGTCTGTATTCTCTGCCCACTCACCGCATGATCACGGACACATCGGCGTGGCCTTCTCATAGTGCATGTGGTTCTCATTAGTTTATTTTTCTGGAATTTGGGGATTGGACCCCAGAACCAAACATGCTGGTACCATCTACAAATAAATGACTTGAACCCACTATAACCAGTTAACTCTGTGTGGCTCCTTGGTTTGGGGGTTTGTTGGGCAGGATTTACTGCTAGAAAGATATCTACCACCCCTCCCCACCTCCCCTCCACCACATACACACACAGCCTGTTTCCCCCTCACTCCCAAGCAGGATGCTGAGAAGCTCTAGGGTGGGGAATACCTCCTGGTAGGTTAGAACAACTGTTTCACGGGAAGGCTAAAATGCCCCTGACTCTGCCGGGGTGTCCTTGGCTGCGTGGTCTCTATGCCTCATTGTCTGTGCCCGACCATAAATCCCAGGGGCCTGGTGAGCATTAGCAGTGGCCATTGCTGACTTTCAGTGGCCAATCTGACTTTCTTAAATGAAGTCCCAAGATGGAAGTCTGTTACACACAGATGGGGATCTTTACAGGGAGTCTTGGTTTCCTGAGCGACCAACAGTCTCATCTTCCACTCACACCAAAGCAGCAGGGCTCTGAGGACCTAAAGTCAGGCTGACAAGGGGAGGAAGAGAAGGAGGTAGAAAAGGAGCCACAGTACTGCGATTCTGTAATGATGAGGCTGGCACCTGCCAGGTTGCTTCATGGCAGAACCTCTGCTCCTGAAAGTAGAAATGATCTCGGAAGATCTCCCATCCAAATGGCATGGGGAACGAACTTGTCTCCCAACCCCTGGGTCATCTCCCAGAGCAAGACTTCCTGCCCCACAAGGTCAAGACCAAGGTCACACCTGCAACAGCCCCTACAGTGTCAGGCAGGTCCTGGCCCCACCACAAAACAGCCATGCTTTCCTGTCCTCCCTGATCATGTCCATCTCCTCCCCAAAACTAGAGCTCCTCCTTCCCAACCCAGCCATCTGGCTTATTCCAGCAACCTGTCACTGCACACAATCCCACTGACCACCAAGGACAGAGGTCTGCTTGAGGTCCAAGGTGGAGGTGGGCATTTGGGGCTGCCCATTACAACACTAAGAGCTGTGCCCGCCCACGATTTTCTGGCATCCCCCTTGAGTGCTTCCTCTCGCCCCACACCCTTTAGGGGACTCCTGGCAGAAAGGGCATGAGGCTGTCCCTTCCCTTGCTGGTTGCTCAGTCACTAAGGTGTGTCTGACTGTTTGTGACCCCATGGACTGCAGCATGCCAGGCTTCCCAGTCCTTCATCATCACCCTGAGTTTGCTCAGACTCATGTCTGGACTCCTGGTCCCCTTCCCCGGGCTTCCTTTCAGTATTCACAGTGAGGGGTTATAGGATATTTCCCCAACCTGCACAGTGCAGGGCAGGCCACCCAGGCCAACGAGAGGCTGCTGGCTCTGGCTTGTTTTCAAGAGGCTTGGAGTGGGGTGTGTGCCCTGGTGAGAGGTCCCTCTGGCCTGGAGCTCTCTGTGAGGCTCCTAGCCCTTAAGGCAGGTCTCCGTGCTCTCGGAGCCTTGGGCTGGCCCAGCCCCATCTGGCTTATTTCAGCAAAGCGAGTAACATCTCCTGATGGCAGCTGCTGGGACACACACCTCAGTCTGAACACTGGTTTCCTTCATTGTAAACCAGGGAGAAGCATTTCTGAATCCTGAGGTAGTCATGAATTAATGTAGAGAACTTCGCCTATGCCTGGTACATAGTAAGTACTCACGAAATGAGTGCTGATATGAGCTGTTGCTGCATCTGAGAGATGCCCTGGGAGGCAGAGGCAGTGAAGGTGGAGGGCCTTTGCAAACCCCTGCTGGGCAGCGTCCCAGCCCTTCTTGCCAGAGAGGGGTGTGGGTTTTGTTTGCCTGTGCAGGAGTGGTCTCTCTCTGGCTATGACAGGCCCCTCGCTCTCTTCTTCCTGGAGAGGGCCTTGTTCCCTCACTGTGTGTAACCTGAAGAGCCTCAATCAATAATCCCACATTAGGCCTCAGTAAATAGCAGGGCAGAGACATGGGGGTGAAGGGGAGAGGGTTTGGGGAGCATTGGGGTGGGGAGGCTTCCTTCTGCAGGCCCTGGAGGAAAATGGAAGCGGAAGTGTGAGTTCACCATCAGCACTCCTGTTTGTCTGACAAGCCTCCGTGGCTGCTTCACTGGGATTTGGATTCTGAGCTCTTGTTCAGAGATATGCCATTTTGTGGTGCTTACTCAGACTTCAGGGACTTCCCAGCTGGCTCAGTGGTAAAGAGTCCTCCCACCAATGCAGGAGATGCAGGTTCAATCCCTGGGTTGGGAAGATCCCCTGGAGAAGGAAATGGCAATCCACTCCAATATCCTTGTCTGGGAAATCCCATGATTAGAGGAGTCTGGCAGGCTACAGTCCATGGGGTTGCAAAGAGTAGGACATGATTTAGTGACTAAACGGCAACAACAACAACTCAGACCTCGGACCCAGGATGAGTGACTAGCCAATGCCTCCATCCTCAGAGAACATCCATCAGCCGCATGGACACACCTACCTCCCAGAGGAAGGGCCTTATTCCTAAAACGGCCTCCACACCAACATGGCCTGTTTTCCCTGTTTCTCCCATTAAGGCAATGAAGACTCTTGAGTTGGAGAGGAGGAGGCGGGATCAGGGAAAAGTTTAAAAACTAGAGGAGGCCCTGGGTATCTCTTGCTGCCACCGTTCCCATGACGACACCCATAGACAGAATCAGTGAGTATCAGCACTGAGAGTTCCTTGGAGATTTTCTGGTCCAATTATGAGCGTGTGTATGTGTGCATGAGTGTGTGTATGTGCGTATGAGTATATGCATGTGTGTTTTACATTTTGATTGTTTATTGAAGTATAATTACACACAATAAAATTCACCCTTTTTTAGATATAGTTACAAGTTTTGACCAATTTATACAGCGATGTAACTAACCACCAGCCCCAAATCCAGAGAGTAATTCTATCATCCCCCAAAATTCCTTCATGGTTAATCCCCTCTCCCCAACCCCATCCCTGGCAGCTATTCATCTATTTTCTGATCCTCTTTCAGAAAGACCCATGAAAAGGATCAGACAGTATTGGCCTCTTGTGTCACTTTGCACAATTCACGTTATTGCCTAGATCAGTAGTATATTCCTCAATGTTCTGTTTTTATCCATAAAGAAACTGAGGCCCAGGGAACTTCCCTGGTGATCCAGTGGCTCAGACTCTGCTCTCCCAATGCAGGGGACCCAGGTTCGCTCCCTGATCTGGGAACTAGATCCCACACATTGCTGCTAAGAGCACGAATGCCACAGCTAAAGATCGCACGAAGATGGGAGACCCCGTGTGCCACAACTAAGACCTGGTGTGGCCAAATAAATAAATATTGAAAACAAAAAAGAAAGAAACTGAGGCCCAGAGAGGCAAGGCCGAGAGCAGGCGGAAGATCCAGGCCTGCTGCCAGACCCTCACTGCCATCCACCCACCAGGCCCCTTGGCCACAAATTCTTCAGTAAAAAGTTATCTCTTTAATCTCTCAAAGTCTATGAGCCCATATATGAGGAAGCACATGATCCCAGAACCTGCACCATGAAGACAGTGCATGGTTCCTCACCTAACAGAAGCAACTTAGTGCTAAGTCGCTTTAGTCGTGTCTCTTTGCAACCCCATGGACTGTATATAGCCTGCTAGGCTCCTCTGTCCATGGAATTCTCCAGGCAAGATTACTGGCATGAGTTGCCATTTCCTCCTCCAAAAGAAGCAGCTTCAGTTCAGTTCGGTTCAGTCACTCAGTCGTGTCCAACTCTTTGTGACCCCATGGACCGCAGCATGCCAGGCCTCCCTGTCCATCACCAACTTGGCAACAAAGGGAAGCAATAGTACATATTGGAGCCAGGCATCACTGATTCACTGAGCAAGAAGTGCTTCATGGACCTTCTGCCTGCATGCATGCTTAGTCGCTCAGCTCAGTTGTCCAACTCTTTGCAATCCTTTGGACTGTAGCATGCCAGGCTCCTCTATCCATGGGATTCTCTAGGCAAGAATGCTGGAGTGAGTTGCCATGCCCTCCTTCAAAAATCTTCCTGACCCAGGGATCGAACTTGAATCTCCTGTGTCTGCTGCATTGCAGGAGGATTCTTTGCCTGCTGAGCCATCAGGGAAGCCCCTCATAGATCCCCTACCAACAGGCAAAAGATCCCTATAGATATTCCTCTGAAGAAGATATACAAATGGTCACCAGTATCATGAAAAGAAAAATTCAGCCTCATTAGCCATCAGAGAAATAGAAATCAAAAACACAATGATATGCCACTTGGCACCCACTAAGATGGCTATAACTAAAGAGACAGATAATAAATGTTGGTAAGGGTGTGGAGAAATTGGAGTTCTCATAGACTGCTGGTGGGAATGTAAAATGCTGCAGCCTCTTTAGAAAAGTCTGGCAATTCCTCAAAAAGATACACATGGAGTTGCCATGTGACCCAGCACTTCCACTCTTAGGTATGTACCTAGGAGAAAAAACTATAGCTATACAAAAATTTGAAGACTAATGTTCATAGCAGCATTATTTACAGTGACCAAAAAAGTAGAAATAATATAAATTGATAAATGCATAAACAAAACGTGACACATCCATACAAGGGAGTATTATTTGGCTATAAAAAGGAACGCAGTACTGATACATAATACAGTGTGAATGAGCCTTGAGAAACATGCTAAGTGAAAAAGCCAGTCACCAAAGACAATTTCATTTAGATGGAATGTGCGGAATAGACCAATCTATAGATACAGGAAGTAGATTTGTGATTGCCTAGGTTTGGGGGGCGGCTGGTGGTCACTGCTAATGGGTATGGGGTTTCTATTAGGGGTAATGAAATGTTCTAGAATTGATTGTGGTGAGGTTTGCGCAACTCCAACTCAGTGAATCTACTAAAGACGATTGACTTACACACTTAATTGAGTGAATTGTATGGTATGTGAATCATATTCCAGTAAAGCTACTAGGGGAGGAGAGGTGGGGAGGAAAGGAAGGGAAGGAGGAATGAAGGGAGGCGAAATAGCTATAGACCAGGAAGAGATCCAAGCCTGTTTTTCTAACTCAGCAAGAGAACAGGGCTGCTCCCCTAGAGAGAGCGGGGGAAGGTAGCCACAGACAACTTTGACGTCCTGCCTAGTGTCAAAGGCAAGGTGAGCAGGTGCCGGGTCGCACCAGAGTAAGTGGTCCATTTCAGCCATCTCTGCCTGCACTGAGAATTCAAGCCCCCATGTAGGGAAATAATTAAATTAGGTCTGCAGGATAAGCCATCCACTCAACACTCTCCTGCATCCAATATGAGCCTTGTTTCCAAAGCGTTAAGCCCCAGGGACATTCGGGCACATTCCAGGCAATGTCCTGGATGGAGTCAGAAGATTCCAGTGCTAGCCTTGCACTTGCTACCATTTGCTATGTGGCCTTAGGCAGCTCATGGCAGCCCAGCCCCACCCCACCTTGGGAAAAGTTAAAGAGAGTCAGGCTCCACCTCTGGAGGTTCCAAATGAGAAGTTCTGAGAAGAACCCCAGGAATGTCTGTTTTTCATAAATAATCCTATCTGCACAGCAAAGGAAGCTATGAACAAAATGAAAAGGCAACCTATGGAATGAGAGGACACATTTGCACAGCATATATATAAGGAGTTCATATCCAAAATACATAACGAACTCATGCAACTCAATAACAAAAAGACAAACGACCCAATTAAAAAAATGGGCAGAGGAGCTGAGCAGACATTCCTCCAAAGAAGAAACACGATTGGCCAAAAGGTGCATGAAAAGATGCTCAACATCACTAACCATAAGGGAAGCTCAAATGAAAATAGCTGTTCTAACAGTGAGATACCTCCTCATACCTGCTAGAGTGGCTATTGTCAAAAAAATAAGAGATAACAAGTGCTACCGAGGATGTGGAGAAAAAGGGACACTTGTGCACTGTTGGTGGGAGATAAATTAGTGCAGCCACTATACAAAACAGTATGGAATTCCTCAGAAACTTAATAGAACTACCACAAGATCCAGCAATTCCACTACAGGGTATATATCCAGAGGATATGAAATCACTGTGTTGAAGAGGTACTTGGACTCCCATGTTCGTTGTTGTTGTTTACTTGCTAAGTCGTGCCCAAATCTTGCGACCCAGTGGACTGGAGCCCACCAGACTCCTCAGTCCGTGGGATTTTTCCCAGGCAAAAATACTGGAGTGGGTTGCCATTTCCTACTCCGGGGAATCTGCCCAACCCAGGATCAAAACCCTGTCTCCTGCATTGGCAGGTGGGTTCTGTACCACTGAACCATCACAGAAGCCCACTCCCATGTTCATTGCAGATTTATTTACAATAGTAAAGATATAGAAACAACCTAGGCTCCTGTCAATGAATGAATGGATAAAGAAAGCATAGTGTATATACACAATGGAATATTATTCAGCTGTAAAAAAAGAAGAAAATCCTACCATTTTAGACAACATGGGTGGAATGAAATGTTAGGCAAAAATACTGCATAATCTCACTTATATGTAGAATCTGAAAAAAAAAAAACAAACACCCCAAACTCGTAGAAACAGAGAACAAATCGGTGGTTGCCAGATGCAGGGGTAAGAAGTGGAAGACATTGGTGAAGGTGGTCAAAAGGTATGAACCCCGCATTATAAGATAAGTTCTGAGGATCTATCTACAGCATGGAAACTATGGTTAACAATAAATGTGTTATATATGGGAAAGTTCTAAGAGAGTAAATCTTATAAGCTCTCATCATAAGAAAAAAATTGTAAGTATTCGAGGTGATAGATGTTAACTTATTGTGGTGACCTTTTCACAATATATACATGAATAAAATCATTCTGCTATATACCTTAAACTAACATAATGTTACGTGTAAATTAATAAAACTGGAAAAAATCCCAGGTCATTCTGATACACAGGCAGATAAGAACCACTGGACTAGATGATTTCTGTGTTTTCTTTCAGCCTGAGAACTGTACAGGGAGAGGGTTTGACTGAAGTCCAGAAAAGACACATGACTCCTCTCTACTTCTTCTCCAACCAAAGACACCTCCCTCCATCTTCCCCAGGGTGAAGGTCTTTGCACTGCTGTTTGGCTGCACCCAGGATTTTCCTAAACCAACTCCAACCCCTTCTGCTGGCTCTCTGCTTGCCGCCTGCATAAACCCATCCTGGATTCCCCTCCTGGAAAGCAAGTCGAGGGTTAAGGATGCTCCATGTTTATACAAGAAGAGAGAGAGACAGGTACATGCACAGGCACACATCTGTATGCCCGTGACTATGAGCTAATGCATTGAGTAAATGCTTCTATTCATGCAGCGCTTTGCCAAAGTGAACTCACTGAGCCTGCAGATGAATGCATCACATCAGAAACAAAGGGGGAAATGCTGGGATCAAACCAAAAGATAAATTACAAATTGGATCAGAGGCTCTTCCTCTCGCTGTGCTGTGGAGGCACGTTATTAGCTGCCTGGACATGCCAAGTGACTGGCAACACTCACACACACCGACACGCGCAGCATCCACAAGTCCCCTCCCCCGGTCCGGCACGAAGGCAGAGGTGACCTTGACACTTCTCACACTCCTAAGCCTTGAGCACTAAGACTCGTGACTGCACTCAGGACTCCGAGCTTTGGGCAGGAAAAAAACGAACTTTCCTTTTGGCTCTCTCCCACACGGTACCAGCTGGCGAGCCCACAGAACTTCTGCCAGTTCACTCACACAGCGTCCTGTGCCATCCCCGGTCCCTCCTGCCCCCTCCCGCCCCCTCCACAGCCCAGCCTCAGGCTTGGCAGAAGAGGAATGGCCAGCCAGTTGGCCCCACAGAGGAAGGAGGAACTGGCAGAAGGCAGGCATGCATCTGCCCCCAAAGAATGTAGGTGGGAATGAGGCAGGATTTGGTGGCTGACCTGATAAACGACCCAGGGAGCCAGTTCTGATGGAAGGCACGTCCTGGGAAATTTACGTCTATAAGTATTTATTGTGATTGGCCGTGTGGCAGGTGTGGGGCTGGCTGCCAATCTTACAGAGTTGAGGAGAAGTGGTTCTGTCCTCAAAGACCACACCTTCTGGTGGGAGGTACAGACATGGAACTAACCAAATGGCAACAAAGCCAAGGGCACAAGTACAAAAAGCACACCCACTGCAAGCAGCTAATTCTATCTGAGAAGAGATGAGGAAGCAGGTAGCTGACCTGTTCAGGGAGCAGGGAGTGGACCCCCATGACTGGAGCGTGCAGAGTATGGAGTCTAGGGCTGGTGTGAAGGAAAAAGAAAGGTCAGAGCTAGACACCAAAGAAAGATGTTGTGATGCCTCAAACCAGGGTAGGGCCTGGCAGTGAGGAGGGAGGGAGCGGACAGACTCACAAGATGCTGTGGTAGACTACAAAGCCCCTTGGTGACTCAGTGAATATCAGGGTTGGAAATCGAGAAATGCGTACTGAATATTTCAGAGGATTTTAATCAGAACAGAAGAATGGTGTGGGGTCAGTAGACCTAAGGCTGATCCGAAAGGGGACTTCCCTAGTGGCCCAGTGGTTGGATCCCATGCTTCTACTGCAAGGAGCGAGCGTTTGATCCCTAGGCAGGGAATTAAGATACCACATGCCTCACAGCCAAAACATTTTTTTTTTTTTTTTTTTTTAAAGACAGATTCTAAAGGGGGAAGCTAGGAGCAGGTTTCCTGGGCACAAAAGCCGTGAAGGGAGTGAAATGATAAGAGATAGTGTTTAGAAATTTTGGAGTTTATTGTATCAGAGCGGGGAGCAATTTTGAGGCAGCCAGGGTATGGCTGTAGCTGAAGTGGAGAGGAGCAGGAAGGACATGTGCAGGAGATAGGGGTCATGCCAGGGATGCTGAGGTCACTTGGGAGGACAGCAGAGGTGCAGTGGAGGACGAGCCTAGGAGTCGGGGAGTCCTTGTCCCAGGGGAATACAGAGATGTGACCCAGAGGCCCATGGATGCTGTTCCTTCCGCAGGAGAAGGCTCTGGGACAGAGATCACAGGTAGGTAGGCGGACGGCAGCTGTGAGGGGGGTGGGCATGTCTGCCTCCAGATTCATCCAGCTGCCTGCAGAAGTGCACCTGGGGTGAGCCCTTCTCCACACCTCCATCGCTTCCAGCAGTAAGCCAGTCCCCTTGGGAAGCCCTGCGGTGTGCAGGGCTCAGCCTAGAGCAGTCCTCGGGCGGGGTGGCTTCTGCTCGGGACCTCGTTCCCATCTGCCCGGCTTCTCTCTGGAAAGTCGTCCTGCTGCCGCCCAGGCTCCCCGTCCAGATCTTCACGGGCCATCTGTGGGCTTGCCTCTCGGGAAAACAGTCTGATGACGATATCCCTTTGACTTCTCAGTCATTAGACCCCTCGATGGGGTTCAAGGTGACCTGCCTCATATCCAATTTCAGCCTCGCGAACACAGCTGAGGGAGGAGTCTCAGCTCTTTCCTCAGGGCTGAGGTTCTCCTGCCACCTTTTCTTTCTCCTCCACACGAGCAGCACATGCTTTATGCTCCCAGCTTTTCCATGTAAGGCTTTTCCTCCAGTCCCTGGCCATGTGAAGGCGGCATCTATGCGTGCAGCCCACCACATGTGGGATTCCCGGCGACCAAACAAGATGGCGGTGTTCTCCTGCCCAGAGAGTGCACAGTCTTCGTGGGATAACATCATCCTGTAATCTGTAACAGAAAGGAAAGAAGTGATGACAGTTCATAGCAAATGGACCCTGATCTCCAACACAATAATGCCATTCCTTGCAGAAAGCAGCTGACAGATCAGGTCACACTGGTAATCTCATACAATGCTTACTGCACCTTGAAGCATAAACCCTTTTGCCTGTTTGTTTCAACCATTTGCACCAGACATGTCACTTCATTTGCAGACATGTCATCAGAGTGAGTATCTGGAACCACATAGGTTGGTGCTACAGGGCTGTCCTTAGACCGTGGTGTGGTCTCAACCACGCAAGCAGGCTGGGAGAGTGGGAACCTACCGCCCCTCTTTCTCACTATCAGTCGGGGCTTCTCAACGGCCCTGTTCTAGGCCCTCAGTGTCCCCTCAACCTGCTGTCCACTCTGCCTTGGAAAGAATGAAAGACTTTCAGAGGAGATCTGAAATCAAGCAAGTATCATTCATGATATTAACTTCCACTGAATTCTAAACCAGGGCCCTGGTTTGAGGGCCTAAGATGTGCCTTATGTCCTTCAGGTGAAATAAACACATGGGCTTTGTGACAGCATTGAACTTGGTTTAAAGAACACCTCGCTTCTGGAACCACTGGCATGATCTTAAGAGTGAGGCTGCTGGTAGAGGGCCCCCAGGGTCATGAGGCTGCCCCCCTTTTGTCTATTAAGGTCACCTTCATGCATATCTGTACTGAACTTCCCAACACGGGGCTGTAACAGACAGAGGTATTATTGACATTAACAACAGAGCCTCAACTACCTCTGACTCAAGAGCAATTTCTCTTGCCCAGAATTCTATATTCATATGCATATGAAATTCATATTGCTATGAAAATTTTCTGAGCAAATACATTGAAAGTTTGAAAGAGTGGTCTACTGTGACTAAGTCCCAGATATTTGAACAAAACCGCTTAAAGAAGAAAGCTAATTATCTACATTTAAATACAGCCAAGAGACTTCCCCAGTGGTCCAGTGGTTAGGAATTTGCCTTCTGATGCAGAGGATGCAGGTTCAATCCCCGGTCCAGGAGCTCGGATCCCACATGCCTCATGACCAAAAATAAACAACAACAACAACAAAAAAAAGAAAACAGAAAACAGAAACAATATTGTAACAAATTCAGAAAAGAGTTTTAAAATGGTCCACATCAAAAACAAAGAGAAAAACGGAGCCAGAGTCCTACATCCTTGCAGCATTTGCCAGCTCTTAGAACCCACCTCTTACCTATCTCTCCCCCACCCTCCCTCCCTCCACAAGTGGCCCGTTTGGGCCCCACTTCTGAAAACACATGCATTTAGTGCAGGTTCGTTTTCCAGCGTGACCAGGCAATAGCTGAAATGTCACCAGGAAGCATCTAGACAAGCACAATTTAAAGAAAACTGTGTTAGGTTGCCCATGTCTATAATAAAAACTTGCCCAGGGAGAAGTGTTTTCATACCATGCACCCCTCTAAACCATGACCCTGGAGCTCCAGGCACACATGACATCCGAAGCCCCACCTACCACCCAAGGAAGATGACTTATGTGTCCCCATGTTCTTGAAAGAAGCCCAATGCAGCCCCTATAGGAGAAAGCATTTCCTCATGTCACTGAGCTGCTACTGCTAGGTCTGAAGGACACAAGAACAGCTCAGATTAGTGGCGATCTAACTCCAGGCCATCAGCTCCAGTTACAGAGAGATGTTGTTTTCAACCCCCCAATGATATCTTGATTGAATTAGAAGTTGAAGTGTGTCACCTTCAAGCCAAGCACAGAGGCTCGGTGAGTGGTCTGGGAATCGGCACAGGGTAAAAGCCACTCCCCTGCCTCCAGGGGCCAGAACTCTTGACCCTCAACCGCTTGTCCTTTACAGCAAGTGGCTGAAATTAGCTAACTCCCTTCACACCTGGATTCTGACTCATAACTGGTCTACTCCTTTGTCATAGCCAATCTACTGCTCTGATCATTAGAATTTAATTTTCCTCATTCGAAAGACACTCATTTTACTCCTTTGGAAAGGAAAGAGCGCTTTGAATTTTTCTTTGGTTTGGGAGGACCTTTGCTATCTTCTGGGACATATCCACGTCCTCCCGTTCTCATAGGAAATGCCTTGATGATACCCACAGACCCCACTTCCTAGCACCTGGGAGTCAGCCTCTGGTGCCCCCTCTCCTCCAGGCTTCACACCCCATCTGATATCCAGTCCTGGGAATTCTGCTTTCCTCCCCTGAGGTCCAGAATGAGGCTAGTTGCAGTCACATTTCTGTCTCAGAAGACTTCCAGCACTATCCAAATATATTCATTTCCTGCTTCAAACACCTTGGTGGCTCCCGATGGGCATCAGAATTCACTCAGTTCAATTCCGCAAATGTGTATCTTGTACTCACAACATGTCAGCCTAGTGCTTAGGATATAAAGGCACACTAAGCAGGTCCATGCCCTGAAAGGATTTGCAGCAGTCTGCCAGTGGGATGGGAACTCACACAAATGTGGCTTCATGTGAAAAACACTCAAGAGAAAGGAACCATAAAACATCTTGGAATTCTGGGACTCCGGGATTAGGGGAAACTACAGAAGACTGGGACATTTGAGCTGAGGCTCAGGGGGTAAGTAGGCGTTTGTCGGGAGGACACTGATGAAAGGCGTGCTGAGGGGTCTTTCAGGAAAAAGAAAACACTTGGGCAAAGGCATCGAGTTATGGAAGCCCAAATGGTTCAGGACCTCTGAATGAGCAGGCATTGCCCCTGGCCTCCACTGTCACATGTCACATGTACCATCTTCAGCAGAAAACCTTCAAGATTAGGACAGAGAACAGCACTCTCCCAGCTGCCACACCAGGTGGGAAGCCAGTCATTCAAACAACAAACCCAGTGCAGAACGCTAAAGGGTCCCTACAGACCATGCAAGGGGCTATGGAAGGGCAGAAAGAGGAGGAAATGTCTGGCCCTGATTCTCAGAGACACTGAAGAGAAACCCGTGGATCAGTCTCTGGTGGCATCTCTCTTGGGATGAGGCACTCCTATGGTCCTCGGAGAGTGATATCCAGTGACGATGACCACTGATGCCCTGGAGACTCTTCCCTTAGAATGCTCTGCTCAGCATCAAGCAAGTGCCACAGGGGACCCGCAAAGGACAGAACTGGGCCTTGGCCCTGAGCGCAGGATACTCAGAATCTCAGTGCAAAGATGAGGCCCATGCAGAACACCGAGTGGGAAGGAGCATATGAGGATGAAGTGAGTATGTGACAACTGCAGGCCACTGCAGTAACCGACCGTTCGAATAGTCACCATGTGGGCTGGCATCATCGGGGTGGGCCCAAGGAGCAGTTGAGTCAGGGTACAGACTGAACCAGGGAGGATGAGTGGGAGTCGGGCAGTAAGAAAGAAAGGTGAAGAGCAGCCTGAGGGAACACCGTCGGCTAATGCACGAACGTGGACCCAAAGCCCCTCAGAACAGGAAGACATCCTGAGGCTCAGCCATCCGAATTCTCGGCCATCACAAAACCCCCCTGCAGAACCCCGACCAGCCAGGCTGCTGTCAGGGCACAACAAAGAGAAACTGAATGGAGAGACCAGGCAGCCAACCCATATGTCCCTGTGCTGCCTCTCCTGATGGAGTTTCCTCCAAGGGGCCAGCATCCTAAATCTCAAAACATCTTGCTTTGGGACTCAAAGGATAACCCTCCCCCCTAACCCTCTATCTTAGCAAAAATGCCATCCCCACCCCCAACCAGGGTGACAGCTTTGCCCTGCAGGACAGAAGCAATCAGCCTCCACCCTCGGCATCCATATTCATGGGAATCGCTCAGGCTCTGACCTGTAAAACCCTGTGTGGGCTGTCAGCCGGGGAGCCGGGGCTGATGGTCCCCAGAAGTGCACTTCAGGAATGAGCCCACAGCCATCTGCCTCTCCTCCAAGTAACTCGGGCCCTGGGAGGAATAAACAGCTGTTGTCACTGCCATCCCAGAGAAGCAGGAAATAGGGCAAGGAGGCAGGGGGCGGCACCTTTCAGAGCCCACACAGCTCCTGAGAGTGTTGGAAGGTTATTAGTGTGGCTATAATCAGGCCGTTAGCCAAATGCAGGTGGAGAATGAAGTGGCTCTGAAATTGCTTTCCAGAGAAAGCGGAGCCTGCAATGGTATTAATATAATCTATGCATACGATCTCTTTCAAGTAGTTCTTCAGCTTCCTACACAACCAAGAAGCTAGGAGTCGGGTTCCCAGCTAAACTAGGGTAAGAAATGTGCGCTTCTCTGAACTGTCTCGTCCACCTGCCCCGTGAGAGCCAGTCCAAGCCATGAGGTCCTTGTCGTATGCCCAGTCGGGGGCCAGAGACCCTGGGGGCTCATTCACAGGCAGGTGGTCTCATTCTGTGGGCAGTGTGCTGTGCCCATTCTGGCCAGCCCGGCCCCTGCATGCTTCCCAAAGGGACTCAACAGAAGCCTCCTTTCAGGGGACAGGATGCTGATGAGAAGAGGGGGTCCTTAGCATCCCCTGTAGACAAAGCCTCCTGGAGTCCAGGGCCTCTTCTTCTGAGCCTGCAAAAAGAGGACAGAGTGTCCCCACCTGCTCTTCCTTGAGGGTCCTTGTCTTCACTCGTGGCACCCCCAGCCATCCATGTCACCAAGTCTTAAGGTTGAGTCTCATTCTCTCCATCATCCTTCTCCACAGCCAATCAGATACAAATTCTATCCCTGTATCAGTTCTACCCAACCACCCTCCTCCTCCCCGCTTGCCCTCCAGTTGCTTCTGGCTCCCACCACACAGCCTACCTGGCCCCCTGCATGCAGTTCCATCTCTCTCCAAGCCATTTTTCATGCTGTAGCCATGATCATCTCCCAGACATTTCAGGGCTGATCCTCCAATACCGCTGATCAATCTTCCACAGCTCTTGTCCTTAGGACATTGTCCAAATGCTTTATGTGCCTCTCCACGAGCCTATGCCTTGAAAGGGTTCATGGTGCCCCGGAAGGTCTGCTTTTGCTCCCCAGCAGGCTGTGCACATGGCTCCACCTCTGCCCAGAATGCTTTCCTTTCTCCTCCCTTCTCGACTAAATCCTCTTCTTCCTTCAGAGCATGGCTCAGGTGTCCCTTCCCCCGACTTCAAAGCCTTCTCTGATCCCTCCTTCCCCCAAGTTTGGGATAAGGGCCCCTTTTCAAGGACTTGCTGCAGTGGATGACAGGTACACCTCTCTCCCCTGCCTGTCTCTGGGCTCCTTCAGGGCAAGGATGCTCTTATAGACAATTCTGTCTCCCTTATGGCTATGATAGCACACCGCACTTAAGAAGCATTTCAAAAGCATCAAATGGTGGGATTCATAAAATAATGGAAGAGGCTGAAAAATTGTTCAGGGACCCAAAGGGCCAATCCCTTGGAATGAGTGTAGCTGGAGATTAAGATGGGAGAATCGGGGACTTCCCTGCTGGTCCAGTCGCTAAGACTCCACACTCCGAGTACAGGGGGCCCAGGCTTGATCCCTGGTCAGAGAACTAGATCCCACATGCCACAACTAAGAGTTCATAAGCTGCAACTAAATATCCCGCATGGCACATGAAGACCCAAGAGCCCACAACTAAGACCCAGCATAGCCAAATAAAGAAATAAATATTTTTAAAAAGATGAGAGAATCACACATGCAAACCACACACGCAGAACTAAGAAATGTTTTCAGAAGGGGTCCCTTCAGCTTAAACTCAAAATCCCCTACACGTCTGAGGGATGTATTCCCCCTGATGTGCACTCAGTCGCCCAGTCGCCCAGTCGCTCCGACTTTTTTACAACCCTTTGGACTGTGGCCTTCTAGGCTCCTCTGTCCACAGGAGTCTTCAGGCAAGAATACTGAAGTAGGTTGCCATTTCTTCCTCCAGGGGATCTTCCTGACCCAGGAACTGAACTTGCATCTCCTGCATTGCAGGCAGATTCTCTACTGCTGAGCCATCGGGAAAGCCCCCTAGTCCCATTCAGTCTGATGTGCTGACTCTTGGTTCTGTGAGTCTTATCACTGACCAAGGAGGAACCTTCCATAATGAGCACATAGGTGTAGCCCGACTAGTGTTGGATGAATAACTTGGCCATGATGCCAGGACTAGGATCATAACCATAGCCTCCAGCCCACATAGTCCCCTTACCACATCAAATTTGACGTGCTGGGATGTGTTTTTCAACCCTGGGTTGGGTAAAATAACCTCTGACATAGTCACTGTATTCAAAGTAGTCTGATGGAAGTGAACTCAGAAGACAGTCTTCTGAGCCTGTATTTTCTGGTTTCAAGAACAAGTGGAGGCAATTGAATTATACCCTGACTCACAAAAGTAGAAACTACTCTGTCTAGCTCAGCCTTTTTCTTGGGCCAGTTTTTCTGTCAATCCACTTTAGTGCCCCCAGCTCTCCCCAGGTCGCTTTCCCAAGCTGGCAGATGTTTTCAATACAATGCTGGCAAAAATGACATACAGATGGTCACCCATATGGTGCCAGTTTGGATCGGACTCCTGGAGAAAATTCTGGAAGCCCACTCAGCTATGAAGGACACCCACCAGCTTCCTGCACTGCGTCCAACGCTGACTGCTCACAGGGACACAGGTGGGAAGCAGGTGTTTCACATGCGTGGACCGCCCTCTGCTTATCACCACCAATCAAGCTAGCGGTGCAGGAGACTGCAAATGAGACAGAATCGTCATCCAGGAGATGAAATGAACTGGTGGCCAAAGCATGGGCGGGCTCTGAAGTCCCAGAACATAAATGGTCATATTTCAGGCAGGCGTTGCTTCAGAGACTTCAGGTTTTGCCAGAAACTTGGAGGCAGAGTGTGAGGGTCTTCAGATTTAATTCCAGTTGATGCAATTTCTAGGGGTGTTCAATCAATTACATTCCATCTAGCCAGCATCCACGACTGCCAAAAACAGACTCAGTCAGCCAATCGTTCAATGCTTACTGAGCTTCCAATATGTGCCAGGCGCTTACAAGACACCTACCATGGTGCTAGGCACTGTGCTGGGTCTGGGGACAGAATGGCAAACAACTACCATGAAGGTCATCCTTTTTAGAGACTTACATTCCTGTCAGGGGAAGACAGAGAGACAAACAAACAAATGAGAAAGTGTTACATAAGTAATAAGGGTGATGTGATAGAGGATAACTGGTGGCTACTTTAGACTGGGTGACTAAGAGGGTCCTCTGTGAAAAGCTGACACTTGAAACTCTAATCTGAATGACAAAGAGGAACAAACTAGGCACACAAGCATCAAAGGAATAGTGCAACTGCTCAAGGTGAGACGGGTTGATGCCCAAAGATAGTTGGAATAGCAGTATCCTGACAATGAGTGGGGCTACAGAGTAAAATTCTGCTTGACAGTGGGAAGGTCCAGAAAATGATACAGACATGGAGTGAAAGCATCACCACGTTCAGCCAAGAGAGTCTGGAGAAGGCAGGGATTGACAGTGACTAGCCCAACAATATTTACCATTGAGATACTCAGAATTCTAAGACGGATTCACACCAAGAGTAGGCTGGGCATTGGATCATGGAGACAGGGAGAAAAGCCAGGTCTTGGGGCATTGGGTCAAGGCTACAGTGAAGTGGACAAGTATAGGAGAGACTGGAGCTGAAGTCTGAAGGATAGGGTTGAACCAAGCCCAGGGTCAGAATCTAAAGGAGCAGGGCTGACAGCCAGAATAACTCGGATCAGGAATTCAGGATGCAGTCAGGAGCCAGACATGAAGCCAAATGGGAAGAAACCCAAAGATCATGACACTTCCATTTCCAGGAAATTCGGTATATGCCCCCTGTTGGGAAAGGTGTGAATTCAAGACTTCAGCTAATCTCAGAATACTGCTGCTGCTGCTACTGCTGCTAAGTCGCTTCAGTCGTGTCCGACTCTGTGCGATCCCATAGACGGCAGCCCACCAGGCTCCCCCATCCCTGGGATTCTCCAGGCAAGAGCACTGGAGTGGGTTGCCATTTCCTTCTCCAATGGTTGAAAGTGAAAAGTGAAAGTGAAGTCGCTCAGTTCAGTTCAGTTCAGTTCAGTCGCTCAGTCGTGTCTGACTCTTTGCGACCCCATAAATCGCAGCACACCAGGCCTCCCTGTCCATCACAAACTCCCGGAGTTCACTCAATCTCACGTCCATCGAGTCGGTGATGCCATCCAGCCATCTCATCCTCGGTCATCCCCTTCTCCTCTGGCCCCCAATCCCTCCCAGCATCAGAGTCTTTTCCAATGAGTCAACTCTTCTCATGAGGTGGCCAAAGTACTGGAGCTTCAGCTTTAGCATCATTCCTTCCAAAGAACACCCAGGGCTGATCTCCTTCAGAATGGACTGGTTGGATCTCCTTGCAGTACAAAGCATTCTCAAGAGTCTTCTCCAACACCACAGTTCAAAAGCATCAATTCTTCAGTGCTCAGCTTTCTTCACAGTCCAACTCTCACATCCATACATGACCACAGGAAAAACCATAGCCTTGACTAGACAGACCTTAGTCGGCAAAGTAATGTCTCTGCTTTTGAATATACTATCTAGGTTGGTCATAACTTTCCTTCCAAGGAGTAAGCGTCTCTTAATTTCATGGCTGCAGTCACCATCTGCAGTGATTTTGGAGCCCCCAAAAATAAAGTCTGACACTGTTTCCACTGTTTCCCCATCTATTTCCCATGAAGTGATGGGACTGGATGCCATGATCTTCATTTTCTGAATGTTGAGCTTTAGGCCAACTTTTTCACTCTCCACTCTCACTTTCATCAAGAGGCTTTTTAGTTCCTCTTCACTTTCTGCCATAAGGGTGGTGTCATCTGCATATCTGAGGTGATTGATATTTCTCCTGGCAATCTCGATTCCAGCTTGTGCTTCTTCCAGTCCAGCATTTCTCATGATGTACTCTGCATATAAGTTAAATAAGCAGGGTGACAATATACAGCCTTGACATACTCCTTTTCCTGTTTGGAACCAGTCTGTTGTTCCATGTCCAGTTCTAACTGTTGCTTCCTGACCTGCATACAGATTTCTCAAGGGGCAGGTCAGGTGGTCTGGTATTCTCATCTCTTTCAGAATTTTCCATAGTTTATTGTGATCCACATAGTCAAAGGCTTTGGGATAGTCAATCAAGCAGAAATAGATGTTTTTCTGGAACTCTCTTGCTTTTTCCATGATCCAGCGGATGTTGGCAATTTGATCTCTGGTTCCTCTGCCTTTTCTAAAACCAGCTTGAACATCAGGGAGTTCACAGTTCACGTATTGCTGAAGGCTGGCTTGGAGAATTTTGAGCATTATTTTACTAGCATGTGAGATGAGTGCAATTGTGCGGTATTTTGAGCAATCTTTGGCATTGCCTTTCTTTGGGATTGGAATGAAAACTGACCTTTTCCAGTCCTGTGGCCACTGCTGAGTTTTCCAAATTTGCTGGCATATTGAGTGCAGCACTTTCACAGCATCATCTTTTAGGATTTGAAAGAGCTCAACTGGAATTCCATCACCTCCACTAGCTTTGTTCATAGTGATGCTTTCTAAGGCCCACTTGACTTCACATTCCAGGATGTCTGGCTCTAGGTGAGTGATCACACCATTGTGATTATCTTGGTCATGAAGATCTTTTTTGTACCGTTCTGTGTATTCTTGCCATCTCTTCTTAATATCTTCTGCTTCTGTTAGGTCCATACCATTTCTGTCCTTTATTGAGCCCATTTTTGCATGAAGTGTTCCCTTGGTATCTCTAATTTTCTTGAGAGATCTCTAGTGTTTCCCATTCTGTTGTTTTCCTCTATTTCTTTGCATTGATCACTGAAGAAGGCTTTCTTATCTATTCCTGCTATTCATTGGAACTCTGCATTCAGATGCTTATATCTTTCCTTTTCTCCTTTGCTTTTCGCCTCTCTTCTTTTCACAGCTATTTGTAAGGCCTCCTCAGACAGCTATTTTGCTTTTTTGCATTTCTTTCCCATGGGGATGGTCTTGATCCCTGTCTCCTGTACAATGTCACGAACCTCATTCCATAGTTCATCAGGCACTCTGTCTATCGCTCAGTCATGTCCAACTCTTAGCGACCCCATGGACTGCAGCCCACCAGGCTCCTCCGTCCATGGGATTTTCCAGGCAAGAGTACTGGAGTGGGGTGCCATTGCCTTCTCCGAATCTCAGAACACTACTGGTCCCCAAATCTATACTTGCATTGTACACATTTCTTTTGAAATGTAGTCCCAACTTTCCAAAAGTCTTAGGAAGTTCAAGCTCAACTTTTCCAAGTTTAAACTCCCTCCTACCTCCTTCAAATCACCTTCTCTTTCTGAATTCCACTCTGCTCACAACCAGGGAGTGAGACATCATCCACTACACGTTTGCATTTTCCATGAAGCAGCCTCTTAGATGACGATTGGCATAAGGAGACGTACCAGAAAGTGTTCCTGGCATCTCCACCTGTGGAAGGAAAGGCTGAAAAGCAGAATTGAGCAAAGAAGATGTTGAACTCCAGTGAAGCCTCAACCATGGTTTCAGAGCCCACCTCTCAGGGGGCTCTGATGCTGGCAAGGCCCTCAGAGTTGTCTCAAGGTGGGTCTGAGATGTTGCTTCTATACCCTAATGTTGTCGTTGGATGCAAGCTATCTAGGAAAGAGATGAGAACTTGGACAAGTTAACTATTTTCAGCTGAGGGCACTTCTCCCAGCAGTCAGAGGACTAAGTCCTTCAGCCCTAGAGTTCCAAGTGGTACATCAAAGCATCTACTTCTTTTTGCCTTACTCCTACCAACCCATGAGGGATGAGATGTCCCCAGGGGGTCTACCTTCCATACATGTCTCCCACCCATCCTCATCCTCTTCTCTCCTTCCACCTTCCCACTAGTTCAAGACTCACAGTTTCTCAGCTGGGCTAGGTCTTTATCCGGCTGGCCCTGGCCCTCTCTCATCTATACTCCACATGGCTGCCACACGGCTGTCATATGTTTCCAAGACAAATCTAAGTCCATTATTCTACAATGTGAAACTCTTCAGCAGTTATCTTCAGAATACAATCCGAGTTCTCTACAGGATTAAATCTGAATTTCAGATCACAGAATTGCAGATCCTTCATGACCTGGCCGCGATGACACCTGTGTCCTCCTCTCTCCACACCCCCATCCCTGGACTCTACCTTCAGTCTTTCTTCATGACTCAGTGTTCCCTAAAGGTTCCTTTGGACACGTAGCTCTTTGGGCCAGAAAGGCCTTTCCAGTCTCACCCCTCTGACTTGTAGGACTCACTGCAGGGCTCACTCTGTCCTGAAACGATAGATTCACCATGATCCATCCACAGCTCTCCCTGACCCCTAGGTCACCTTGGTCTTCCCTCTACCCCAATACTCACAGCTCTCTCATAATGACCTGATGCCTTGCTCTGCTTGCCTGTGACACACTGAGATTCTTAAGAACAAAGACTGTGTCATCGTCTTCATTCCATCCCCTAACCCTGTCACAGTACATGGCACATAACAGGCACTTAGTACATATCTGATAAATGAATCAAGTGGTCAACCAAGGAGAATAAGAGAGTAAGTTAGTAATGTTATCTATTTAATATCAAAACAAGATGCTTTAAGGACAGAGTATAGAGACACAGTAGCCACAAGGAAAGGACAGAATGAATCGTCATCCAGGGCAACAGCTCCCAGAGGGTGTTAGGACTGTGTGCAGCTGTGAAGACCCGTCATCCCTGAGCATGGGTTTAACCTAAACAGAGGGTCAGCAGTGTCTGTGTGTTTCTGAGATGCTGGGTCTATGTCTGTGAGAGGCCTACTGCAAACCACCTAATACTCATGCCAAACCCCTTCTCGCACTTCCTGGACTGCAGAGACTGAAACCACACCATTTCTAGACCCCACGTGACCTACTTTCCACCAGATAATCAGAAAATGGAAGTGAGTAATGTGAGGCGGCAGCCGTGTGCTGGGAGGTCAGGACGGGTGGCAGAGATGCTGGGTATTTGGGGAAAACTGTCGTGGAATTTCTGCTGCCTGTTCCCTGCCTCAGAGAGAGGGGGAAAGTCGGTGTAGGTGGACCCAGCATGGGTTTGTGCTCCAAAAGTCATTGGGTGTTTTTCCTGAGTGGTTTCCTTACTCTTCAGTAAAACTGATACCACATCTTTTAATAAACCCCTTAACTGAACAGTACAACCAGTTATGAGCAAGCCTGCAGATTTTCCTTGGGAAGGGGTTCATCCTTGGGGGAGAAGCAGTGATGTGATAAACTTAGCCCAGCGAGAAAACCTCTGTCATCAGAAGGCTAATTCTGTCCTTCAGTTGTGTCTCTGGCCCAGCTCACCAAGACTCCTATCTGAATCCCAGTAAGAACAGAACTGTCAGTAAAAATAGAAAGAACTGTCGACAAACACCGTATAACCCACTGAGGCATAGCCAGCCCAGCTTGGCTACCGTCCAACAGAGGAGAAAAATGGATGCTACCCCGCTTGGCTTCAAACGATTCTGCAGCTCTGCCATCCCAGAGGCTCCAAAGGCTTTCACTAGAGGAGGGCACCATCCCCCACCAAGGGATGGCAGTGACTTCATCTGATGTCCAGTGGGAGGCACTAGAGCTCAGGGAGCCCAAGGAGCAGCGGCCACGTTGATGAGGGGAGGTCTTGTTTGTGAACTCAGGAGCAGCTCTCCCAGGGGTACTCCCAGGAATGCCTGGGCAGGGGAACTTGCTAGGGTACAGAGGTGAGACACCACCTGGGGACTGCCATGATACTAGCGGCACTCTTATCTGCAAGATGCTGTGGGAACTTCCCCTGGGAGTTCCCAGAGATACTTGGGGAAGATTTGTTTGTGAACTGATATTCGGGGTTCCCCAGGGGCTCTCATAAATGCTGTCAAGGGGTCTCTCATCTGCAAGCACATGCGGGGTGCCCTAGGGATTCCCAGAAAGACCAGTCAGTTATGAGCTCACGGAAGCCATCCCTGGGGACTCCCACAACTACGTGAGAATTATGTGAGCCACTCCTGGGCTCCCAACATTCAGGGGGCCCTTCGCGGGGCTTAAGACATCCTGCATGATCAATCTGAGGCAGGATCCAGTGAAATCTGAGGATTGCAACCCATGGGACCTTTTTACCCACAGGCCCAGGTACATTTTGACATCCATTTTGATACGGAAAACAGCACCCCTCCCCCTACCCTAGGGAGACAAACTTATTATTGAGGTCTGGCAATTCTTTTTTTGAGGTTACTATCAAAACTTGCTGGCCTGGGAGCCATTTTAACCCTGTCTGGTGACCTTGCATATCACAGTTGTGCTCCATTAGGCAAAAAGTTACAATTTAAAGCTCAGAAGGCAAGCTTTTGTCCCTCTTTTTTGAGACTATGTTACCCTCTTACTATTTACAGAAATAAAGGCAAGCTTTCACAAAGTGGTTGGCCTGTGTGAAGGAAGGAGTGTGCAGGGGCCCCCGGGGTCCCGGGTGCCCCACGGAGCCAGCACCCCCTCTCTGATCAGCTGCTGGCACATTTCTCTCCTCCCCTGACTCCAACACTGAACACTCGTCTGCTGCAAGATCTCTGCAGAGTCGGGAAACGTGACTTAGAAACCCATTTGAAAACAAAAAAGATGAATAAACAATTCACAGAAGAAGAAAGACAAATGACTACCAAACACTTGGAAAGGTATCCAACCACACTAAAAATTTAAGAAATGCAGCTTAAAATCAGCCACCATTACCACCTATTAAGTTAGTTAAAAAAAAAAAAAATGTTTTCAAGTAAGGATATTCAGAGCTGGCAGCAGTGGCATAAAGTGTGATTTTCACCTGCCACAGGTAACACTTTAAACTGGTTCAAACTTTTGGGGGAAATTTGGCAGTAGATAACAAATGCCCTTAATATGCACTAACTTTTGAACTTGTTACTCTGCTTCCAGGAATCTACCCTAAGGAGAAACCAGCTTTCTGTAAAATGATACATATTAGAATAATCACAAAATAAAAGTTGAAACAGAAATGTCCAATAAGAAGAGAATGATTTAATAAATAAAGACACATTAGTATGGCAGAATATTAACAAATAATAACTATGTTTTCAAACAAAGTAGTTGCATGAAAAACTGCTTACAATACAATATTAAGTTGGGAAAACACAAGGTTCAAAAACACATGGGACTATCTCACAAAAGACTTGACTCCAAAAAAAACAAAATTAGAACTAAATAAGACAATAACCCAGTTAAAAAGTGGGCAAAAGATTTGATGACACTTCACAAAGGAAGTTATGCAAATGGCCAATAAGCACAAGAAAAAATGTTCAACCTCAGTAATCATCAGAGAAATGCAAACTAAAACAAAGAGATACCATCACACACCAACCAGAATGTCTAACACTGAAGAGATGTGTAATACTAAGTATCTTGCAAAGACGTGGAGCAACTGGAAACCTCATTTATGAATGAGAGGAATTAAACATATTCCAGCTTGGAGAGCAGTTTGTCAGATTCTCATAAAGTTAAGCATACTCTTACCACAAAACCTAGCAAATCTACTCCTCAGTATTTAACCAAGAGAAATAAAAGTATATGTCTACAGAAAAGTACTTGGCTATGAACACTCATTATCACTTCATCAAAGCTGACAACAACCCAAATGTTCACCAATAGATGAACGGGTGAACAAATTGTGGCGTTTATTTATAATGGAATCATGTTTTAGTCGCTAAGTCGTGTCCGACTCTTGAGACCCCATGGACTGTGGCCTGCCAGGTTCCTCTCTCCATGGGATTCTCTGGGCAAGAATACTGGAGATTCCTTTGCCATTTCCTTCTCCAGGGGAATCTTTCCAACCCAGGAATGGAGCCCAGGTCTCCTGCATTGCAGGCAGATTCTTCACTGACTGAGCTATTACTTGGCCATAAAAATAACACAGTATTGATATGTACAACAACCTGTAAGAATTTCATAAACATGACACCAAGAAAACGAAGCCAGACACCAAAGTTTACGTACAATATGTAAATTACCCTGAACCTAGAATTCTGTACCTGACCCAATAATCAATCTAGTGTTATGGTAGAAGAGCCAAGGACTCAAAAAACGTACTTGCCTTCACACAAAGTTTTTGGAAGTTACTTGATGTATTGCAACCAAACAGAAGCTTTAAAAAAGGAAAGCAGGCAATCTGTGAAAAAGAGGAAGTGTGCCAAGAAAAGAGTTTGAGGCTCTCAGCTGGGGCCATGCTGCAGGCTCAGGGGTGGTCAGTCTAGATGGGAGCAGGACAGAAGACCCTGGAGGAGAAAGAGCCTACAGAACAACAAACAACAAACTTCCAAGACAACAAACTGTGGATACCGGTTGGATGGAAAAGTTAGGATGAAATAGGGAATTCGATAAAGACAGATGAAATAGACAACAAAAACCTAAGCAAACAGAGCTGTTCAAGCAGCAAATGTACCCCAGGAGCACTGCATGGCTCTGCAGAGAACGCCAGGGACACAGCGCCAATGACATACACACTATTTACTCAGTTCTACTTTTCCAGATGAATTTATGGGAAAGATGGAAAACGTCATTGTTGTGGACCACCATGCACATAGGTGGTATGGGTGGTTTAGTCGCTGAGTTGTGTAACCCCATGGACTTGTAGCCCGCCAGGCTTCTCTGTCTGTGGGATTTCCCAGTCAAGAACCCTGGAATGGGTTGCCATTTCCTTCTCCAGCAGATCTTCCCAACCCAGGGATCAAACCCACATCTCCAGCATTGTAGGAGGTTCCCTGCATTGCAGGTGGATTTTTTACCAACTGAGCACCACCATGTACATGCTGACATGGAAGAAGCCAAAGTACTGTCGACAGAAGTTAATCCATGGAATATAGAGAAGAGAGCTGAAAAAGGATGTGTGTGGGGGGGGGGGAGGGGTGTTAATATCCTCCCTGTAGAAAATGAAGCGTCAAAATAACTGTATACAGTTAATAAGCCAAGATTAAAAAGATGTAAGTTTGATGCTTACAGTAAAAAGTAACCAACAGAGGAATTTCCACCATGGAGGAGACGAGGCCAGAGACACCACACTGTGAGAGCAGGAAGTCTAGCAGATAAAGTCTAACACTGATAAGCAGGAAATAGCGGTAGACCCTTGTCAACTGGAGATAGGCACTGACATAACCACCAGAAGAAAATATCAGAAGGACTAAAGGCAGCTGCCTCTGAGGATCAGAACTGGGGATAGACTTTTCCTCCTAAGCAATCCTGTACTTGCCATTTTTATTTAACCATGCGAACAATTAAGAAAGAAGTATTTAAAATAAGATACCCATAACATACGCTTCCCTGATGGCTCAGTGGTAAAGAATGGGCCTGCAATGCAGGAGACGCAGGTTCAGTGTCTGGGTCGGGAAGACCTTCCGGAGAAGGAAATGGCAACCCACGCCAGTATTCTTGTCTGAAAAAATCCCGTGGGCAAAGGAGCCTGGCAGGCTACAGCCCATGGAGTCAAAAGAGTCAGACACGACTTAGCAACTGAAAACCAACAACGCATAGCATATGATTGCCAATATTGTCAGTGCATATAAATAAATTCACAGAAAAAAAGACTGGAAGGCAGTACAGTAGCTAAGTCTGGGTAAAAATTTTATGATATTGTTTTGCCTGTTGTTTAAACTTTTCCATTTTTCCACATTTTCTATAAGCATCCATTATTTTTGTAAACATAAGAAACATTATGGAAAGAATCAAAATGACTTTAGGGACAACTTTTAAATGATATTGGAAATGAAGTAAAGGAAACAAATTTGCACATAAAATGAGTATGATCATTTAACAATATACATAAAAGTAGAAATACTTAAGAAAATATTACAGTAAATATCTCAGTGGTGAAATATGGGTGATTTTTTTTTGTCTTGTCTTTCCTTTTTCCCCACCCAATATGGTTTCTTCATAATAAGCATATTAAACCAGGTTTGACTAGAAAGCTAAATTTGATCTCTCCATTGGCTTCAGACCAAAATAACTAAGTAATACCTCTGGGGTGGTGCTGACACTTTGAAAGCCCTCACACTTGTGGCATTAATGGAACTAAAGGCAAATGGGGTTCTCTGGTGACTGCTTCTAATTGAGCCTATTGGCTTCGGTCACCCACTCACCATTCATCCAGTGCCTACTGTGTCCTTTGACTTGCAGGAGGGGCTGCATGGTTGTTGCAAACGGGAGGTGCTGGCAGACTCTGGTCTTATGTGGCAGACCAGTTCGCAGAAGAGAATAAACACCCACAGATGAAAACAGATGGAAAATGTGCCCAGAGCTACAACAAACAATCTAGCCTGAGTGATGGGTATCCTCTCCAGACCAGTGCCACCCTGGCATCCTTGGAGGAATCCTACATGGCAGGGTTCCTCTTCCTTCCTCCTAGAGAGACTCTGGGAATTCTTTACCAGCTGAGCCACAGGGGAAGCCCAAGAATACTGGAGTGGGTAGCCTATCCCTTCTCCAGCGGATCTTCCCGACCCAGGAATCAAACCAGGGTCTCCTTCATTGCAGGTGGATTCTTTACCAACTGAGCTATGAAAGAAGAAAATGAGTGAAGTGAAGTCACTCAGTCGTGTCCGACACTTTGTGACCCCATGGACTGTAGCCTACCAGGCTCCTCCATCCGTGGGATTTTCCAGGCAAGAGTATTGGAGTGGGGGTGCCATTTCCTTCTCCAGGGGATCTTCCTGACCTAGGAACTGAACCCAGGTCTCCCGTATTGCAGGCAGATGCTTTACCGTCTGAGCCACCAGGGAAGTTCCCCTATGAAAGAAGCAAAGTAAATATAAAAAGATGTTAAATTGAAAGTTTTGCCAGAAGCACCATGATACAATCAACATGACTCCCCAATTTGGTGCCGAAAGAAGAAGCACATTTTTAAGGGAAGAGCTAAAAATTTGTTATGGAACTCAAACTTCTCACCTACACCCACGTTGAGGGCATAAAATACTCTGGCTTTTGCAGATTGAAGGAGAGGACTTGTAGAGAAGATTAATTTAGGGGAAAAAAAATAAAAGCATTGATGTACTGTGAACTTCATCCCTACCAGGAGGGACAGTGAGAAGTTGCCATGTCTCTTCTCAAATATAGTGAAGGGGACTTCAGGGGAAAAGCTTGGTAAGCATCCTTTGTGATTCAGGGGACAGAGTGAACCCAGGTTGGATTCCTGCCTGGAAAGCTAAAAGGCAGGGATAGATGGGCTGGCTGGCTGCTCCCACCATGGCTGGAAGGAGATATTTCTGCAGCTTTGGGACTCACCCACAAACTCCCAGAGTGGGTCTGGGCAGGGACACCTGGGTGTCTCCCTTGGACCAGATCTGAGCCACTGGTGCAAGAGAGAGTGGGTGTGGTCACCTTGGACCAGTCCAAGAGAAGCCTTTCCAAGAGGTGAACAGTTCTCAGCAGGGAGAAGCTGAAATGATCGCCAGGTCCTGTGAGCTATGGGAAGAGTTCTGTGATGAGCTAGAGGAGAATGACTGTCCTGGACAAGAGAGCTGCAGCAGACAGTCCTGGTGATGGAGAGCCTCCTATGGACCAATCATGAAAGAACATCAGTCTTCCCTACAGCCAGTCAAGCAAGAGCCTCCCTGCCCCTCTCCTTTCTTCTCCCCTGCCTGCTCCATTTCAGGACCTTAATTCCACCTGGGGGACTAGAGGAGGAGGAATCAGGAAAGGAAGAAGAAACTCTCTGTTCCCACACTTGTATCACCCACAGGCTTCCCACCTGTAGTAGCCCTGGCTATTGAGTTGCGGGGTTAGGGTAATTGCATGGGTCTCAGCATTCTAATATCTGGGTTGAGATACTATCCGATGACTTAGCATGACTGCAGGAATTTTTATTATAACAGAGGGTGCAAAAAAGTCATGGAACTGCATGAGTTCTTATCTAGGGTAAGGAAAAAATTTTCCTCCATGAGTACATTTGAAAAGGACAATAGAAATAAAAATAATGTTGCTTTATACTTACATCTCAAGATTCTTGCTCTTTCAAAGTCCATATCACCCATTCTGCCATGGAATCTATGACTTCTCAAATCCAAAGAGTGCCCTGCCTTACAGCTGAATTCAGTTAGAGTCCTTTATATAGAGATACAGGCTAACTACTAAAAATGTTCTAAGGGACAGAAGAGGAGAATGTGAGGAGGATTGTGAATGTGGGAACTCCTACAAAGGAAGATATGAGGCTGTTCAAGCAGCCATTACTGTTCTCAGGATCCAGATATTCTGCAGTGCCAAGACAGGAGGTCCAGAAAGTTCTACCAGCTCTACCAGCAGCACCAAAAGGAAACAACCATAGATAGAATTACAATAACAGGGTGGGGGGAAGAAGGAAAGGATGAATCTAGGGTTTTGGTGAGCACTTTACACATACCAGTAACTTTTACAGTCATCTCACTTAATTTTTGGCACTGTCATGAAAAGTAATACATTTATCCCCATTTTGCAGAGGAGATGCTGGGACTCCAGAAGTTAAGTGACTTGCTCTTGGTCATTGTCTGTCTGTAGAGCCCATCTCCCTTCCACCATTTCAGGGTACCTCTCATATTGTTATATATTTAGATAGTGACTCTAACGGGCAATGTAATGCAAGGGGCTATGGAATGCTTGGCTAATGGCACTATGAGTGATGCCAGAAAATCAATACAGAAAGATAGCCCCTGCTAAAGGACTCCTTCCCACAGTATTTTGCTGAGAGAAGCAGATCCTGGACTACCTGACCTTCATCACCAGCTACTGTGTGGATTGGCCTAAGGGTCAGAGGCCTAGGAAGGAATCTTGTATTAGTCAGGGTTCTCCAGAGAGATAGAACAAATAGGAGATTGGATACAGCTATATGCATTTCAGGCAAATTCTTTACCGACTGAGCTCTCGGGGAAGCCCATATGGAGAGAGAGAGAGAGATTTATTGTAAGAAATTGCCTCATGTGAAATCTACAGTCATTAAGCTGGAGACCCAGGAGACCCATTGTGAGATTAATCCAGTCCATTCATTATCAGAATTTTACAGGTAAGGAAACAAAGACTTTGAAAGCTTGTTGCTGTTGTTCAGTTGCTAAGTCATGTCTGACTCTTTGTGACCCATGGACTGAAGCACGCCAGGCTTCCCTGTCCATCACCAGCTCCTGGGACCTGCTCAAACTCATGTCTATCAAGTTGGTGATGCCAATCCAACCATTTTGCCCTCTGTCATCCACTTCTCTTCCAGGGTTTATTTCCTTTAGGACTGACAGGTTTGATCTCCTTGCTGTCCAGGGGACTCTCAAGAGTCTTCTCCAGAACCAGTTTAAGAGCATCAGTTCTTCTGTGCTCAGACTTCTTCATGGTCCAACTCTCACATCCATACATGACTGTTGGAAAAACCATAGCTTTGACTAGATGGACCTGTGTTGGCAAAGTAATGTCTCTGCTTTTTAATATGGTGTCTAGGGTTGTCATAGGTTTTCTTCCAAGGAGCAAGCATCTTTTAATTTCATGGCTGTAGTCACCATCTGCAGTGATTTTGAAGCCCAAGAGAATAAAATATATCACTGTTTCCACTTTTTCCTCAACTATTTGCCATGAAGTAATGGAACTGGATGCCATGATCTTAGTTTTTTAAATGTTGAGTTTTAAGCCAGATTTTTCACTCTCTTCTATCACCTTCATCAAGAGGTTCTTTAGTTCCTCTTCGCTTTCTGCCATTAAAGTGGTATAATCTGCATATGTGAAGTTGTTGATATTTCTTCTGGCAATCTTGATTCCAGCTTGTGCTTCATCCAGCCTGGTATTTTGCAAGATGTACTCTGCATATAAGTTAAATAAGCAGGGTGACAATATTCAGCCTTGACGTGCTTCTTGTCCTGCATACAGGTTTCTCAGGAGACAGGTAAGGTGGCCTGGTATTCTCATCTCTTTAAGAATTTTCCATAGTTTGTTGTGAGCCATGCAGTCAAAGGCTTTAGCATAGTCAACAGAGCAGAAGTAGCCTTTTTTTTTTTTTAATTCTCTCGCTTTTTCTATGATCCAACAGATGTTGACAATTTGATCTCTGGTTCCTCTGTCTCTTCTAAATCCAGCTTATACATCTGGAAGTTCTCGGTTCACACAGTTGAAGCCTAGCTTGAAGGATTTTGAGCATTAACTTGCTAGCATGTGAAATGAGCACAATTGTATGGTAATTTGAACATTCTTTGGCATTGCCCTTCTTTGGGATTGAAATAAAAACTGACCTTTTCCAGTTCTGTGGCCACTGCTGAGTTTTCCAAATTTGCTGGCATATTGAGTGCAGCACTTTCACAGCATCATCTTTTAGGATTTGAAACAGCTCAACTGGAATTCCATCACCTCCACTAGTTTTGTTCGTAGTAATGCTTCCTAAGGCCCACTTGACTTCACTCTCCAGGTTATCGGCTCTAGGTGAGTGACCACACCATTGTGGTTATCCAGGTCATTAAGACCTTTTTTGTGTAGTTCTTCTGTATATTCTTGCCACCTCTTCTTAATCCATTCTGCTTCTGTTGCTGCTGCTGCTAAGTCGCTTCAGTCGTGTCTGACTCTATGCGACCCCCTAGACGGCAGCCCACCAAGCTCCCGCGTCCCTGGGATTCTCCAGGCAAGAACACTGGAGTGGGTTGCTATTTCCTTCTCCAATGCGTGAAAGTGAAAAGTGAAAGTGAAATCGCTCAGTCATGTCCAACTCTTAGCGACCCCATGGACTGCAGGCCCCTCCGTCCGTGGGATTTTCCAGGCAAGAGTACTGGACTGCTTCTGTTAGGTCCCTACCATTTCTGTCCTTTATCGAGCCCATCTTTGCATGAAATATTCCCTTAGTATCTCCAATTTTCTTGAACAGATCTCTAGTCTTTCCCTTTCTGTTGTTTTCCTGTATGTCTTTACACTTAACATTGTTCACTTAAAAAGGCTTTCTTATCTCTCCTTGCTATTCTCTGGAATTCTGCACTCAGTTGGGTATATCTTTCCCTCTCTCCTTTGCCTTTCACTTCTCTTCTTTTCTCAGTTATTTGTAAGGCCTCCTCAGACAATCACTTTGCTTTCTTGCATTTCTTTTTTCTTGGGGATGTTCGTTAAGTCCAGTTTGTTCCTAAGTCCAACAAAGTTAGCCTAGGTACCCAACTAACACAATTGGCTCTAAGGTATTGTACTGTAATAGGTTTATATACTCCTCACACAAACAGTACACGAAAACAAACACAAAAATAGAGAAAACATTTTAAATCTTACATTGCGGTACCTTGCAAAGGACAATGGCACAATGCAACAGCTTGCATGCAGGGGCTGACATTGAGTGAAGAGAGAAGAATTACTGATTAGAGGAAGGAGAGGAGGTGAGAGATGGTAGAGCTGAAGGATCAGCGGCAATAGGAGAGGAAGGGCAAGTTGCCATTTCCCTCACGCCTGACACTGACGAAACACATGTTCTCATCTTTGAGAATTCGTACCTTGCAGGTTCATATGTAGGAGATTTACTGTGGAGCAAAGATTCAAAGCGGGGTCGTCCTGCCCGCAAGCGCAGCCCTCCTCTTCCTCATCCTCTTCCTTTTCCTCCACACTACCTCTCCAACAGGAGGTCCGCTGTGATTCAAACACTCCTGGAAAAAGTAAACGCATTTCCCCTTTGTCATCAACTGTGAAGGAAACAAAAAGCCTAGGTCCAACTGTGCCCCTGGGCAAACTCCTGACAGTTCTTCAGTTAGCTGATTGCTTTCCCCAGCCTTCTAGAAAGATCTTAACAAGTTCTATTTATAGCTGACCCAGAGAGCATGGATTCTCTCCTTCTTTGGGCTCCCGAGGCCTCTATCATTAGGCTATCGCAGTTCTGATAGTCTGAGTGTGGGCAGAGTGAGGATTAAAAAACTTTCTGCTGGTTACCCAAAAGCCTTGATAACATCACACCATCTTTCACCGGGTGTGCTAAGAGGAAACCACTTCCTCCCTCTCTGGAGCTGCTTGCATATTTACAAATTAATTGTCCAAACCTCAGTGATGTTGAATTAACTGCTTTTTCAGCTGGCCTCTCCTCCTCTGGCCTAGAGTGGGAATATGGAAGAAAGTACGGCAAAGGACCCGTTCTTATGTGAGGGACCCTTACAGTGTGAATACCACGACAGGGTGACTCCTGAAAGCCAGCCCCCTTGGGCTCATTCTCTGCCCACACACTTTCCCTTCCACACTAAATCCTTCCAGTGCATGCAGGCCCATTTCTGTGGTCAATAGTCATGTTTGAAAGCCATCCAGAAATAGTGACTGAGTTGCCCTTACCAGCCATATTTTCATCGGCTTTGCTAAGCATGGTGTCTTCCATAAATGATTCATGGGGGAACTCTAAGTGCATTTTATTTTCTAATAACCATCTCTCTCTGCCAGTCCATTATAGATGAACTAAGATACGGAAGAGTAGTGAACCCTCATGAAAGATTATGAAAAATTACACCCTGCGTACCTAAAATGACCAGGCTGACCTTAGCAATATTAATCCCTGGCCCAGTTTTGCTGAATATGTCATACACATCATCAGGTCACTGGAACTATGGCTCAGTGTGTACTAAGCATCTGTACTAAGCAAGCTGTGTATAAGGTTTAATCATGAGTGTAAATGTGCAGGCTGAAATCACAACATTTGATCCTAGAATTAAACGGTGACATATACTATCCAAGGAGGAGGGCATGGTAACTCTCGTATTCTTGCCTGGAGAATCCCAAGGACAGAGGAGCCTGGTGGGCTATGGTCCAAAATGTCACAAAGAGTCGGACATGACTAAAGTGACTTAGCATGCACACACACACATACTGTCCATGCACGCATACTATCCAAAGATCATCTAACCCATCCCTTGCATCTCCAAATGTATGGCATAAATCATTCCAGACAAAGTCCTATGCAACCTCTTGTTTAAATAAAAAATTTAACCCCAGGAAAAAGATGTCCAACCTTTTTCTGTAATCTGTTGTAATCTTTTCAAAATCTGTTTCTGTTTTGTTGCTTATTGGGTCTCATGAAGGTCCTTACACCATTGTGATGGATTTCTTCCTGTCTTTAGTCAGATGGAGAACGGCCCACTGAATGAATAGGCTGATTTGCCATCAGTACATTATGAGATGATGCCTATGTTTACACTTCTATTCCCCATCAAGGCATCTGTTTATTTAATTGATGGCCTCCGGCCTTCTTTAAAGGTTACTCTGATATTTAGCAGGGTGCTGGGAGAGGCTGAGGAGTGATAAATTACACCTGCATTTACTCTTCTCCATCATCGCTGCCATCATACAATCACCAGCCTTTGCAGTCTAGACTCCATCCATCCGTCTGTGCTAATTCAGTTCAGTTCAGTTCAGTTGCTCAGTCATGTCTGACTCTTTGCGACCCCATGAATCGCAGCATGCCAGGCCTCCCTGTCCATCACCATCTCCCGGAGTTCACTCAAACTCACGTCCATCAAGTCGGTGATGCCATCCAGCCATCTCACCCTCTGTCGTCCCCTTTTCCTCCTGCCCCCGATCTGTGCTACTTAGGTAGCTTGAAAAGTGAAAATGAAAGTCACTCATTCATGTCTGACTCTCTGCCACCCCATGGACTATACAGTCCATGGAATTCTCCAGGCCAGAATACTGGAGTGGGTATACTCCAGGGGATCTTCCCAACCCAGGGATGGAACCCAGGTCTCTCACACTACAGGAGGATTCTTTACCAACCGAGCTACGGGGGAAGCCTTAGGAAGCTTACCTCTATGGAAAGTCACCACTGAACCAATAACTGCTAAATTTAACAGTCTCTTCTTCATTCTGATATGGCTTGAACTCTAAAATGGTCACGTGAGTAGCACTTAAGGAACCAGGGTTGTACAGCCTAGAGGAGAAGACAGGGGAACAAAATGCTGGATTCAAAGATCTGATTTCCTTGGAATGCCCTGTATTAGCTTTTCTATTCGCTATTTCTACTTTCTGTTCTATTTATATTAGTTTTTCTATAGCTATGACAAACACAGTGCCTTATATACAGAATCTAGGAAAATGGTACTGAAGAATTTATTTACAGGGCAGCAGTGGAGAAACAGATATAGAGAATAGACTTATGGACATGGGGAGAGGAGAGGGTGAGATGCATGGAAAGAGTAACATGGAAACTTACTTCACCATATGTAAAACAGACAACGGGAATTTGCTATATGGCTCAGGAAATTCAAACTGGGACTCTGAATCAATCTAGAGGGATGGGATGGGGAGGGAGATGGGAGGGAGGTTCAAAAGGGAGGGGATATACGTATACCTATGGCTGATTATGTTGAGGTTTGACAGAAAACAACAAAATTCTGTAAAGCAATTATCCTTCAATAAAATTTTTTTAAAAAACACATAGATGTATCTTTCGGTTCTGAGGGTCAGCGGTCCTAAAATCAAGGTCTCAAGGGTTGCATTCCTTTCCAGAGGTTTTACAGAATCCACTGTCTTGCCTTTTCCAATTTCTAGAGGTTGCCCACAGTCCTTGACTCACAGCCCCTTCTGTCTTCAAAGCCAAGAATGGCTGATTGAGTCTTTCTGACATCATGTCGCTTTGAAGCTGACTCTTCTGCCTCCTTCTCCTATCTCATAAGGACCTGTGTGATTATATTAAACCCATCTCTATTTTAAGGTCAACTGATTCCTTCTTCAATTCCCCTTTGTCATGTAACATAACAGATTCTGAGACTAGGACATGGACATCTTCGAGTCATGATTCTGCCTGCTATAGCCCCTAACGGACAGAGCTAGGGCCAGTAGATAGAAGTTACTGAGAGTTCAATTTCATTCTAGTCCAAATGTTCAGGAAATAAAGAACTTTTCAATAGTCAGGACTGCCTACAGGTAGAATTACCTGCTATTGAAGTTACTGAATCCCTGGTCCTACAGGACTTCAAGCATTGGCCTAAGAGCCCCTTCACCCTAAATAAGTGGTTACTACATGCCAAGCACTCCACCAACCACTGGTCATACCTTACATCACTAATCTTCACAATAGTCCTACTGAATAGAAGTTACTGATTTAGAGAAGATAAATCTGATGCTCAGAGAGACTCAGGTGAGAATCTCAGCTGTATAAGCTGCATGACCTTGGGCAAATTATTTAACCTCACCAGTCCTCAGGCTCCCCATCTGTAAAATGGGTTGTTGTTATTGTTGTTCAACCACTAAGCTGTCTCTGACTCTTTGAGACCCCATGGGCTGCAGCACACTAGGCTTCTCTGTCCTCCACTATCTCCCAGAGTTTGCTCAAGTTCATGTCTGTTGAGTAGGTGATGCTATCCAGCCATCTCATCCTCTGCCCTCCCTTCTCCTTTTGTCTCCAATCTTTCCCAGCATCAGGGTCTTTTCCAGTGAGTCAGCTCTTCCCATCAGGTGGCCAAAGTATTGGAGCTTCAGCTTCAGCATCAGTCCTTCCAATGAATATTCAGTGTTGATTTCCTTTAGAATTGACTGGTTTGACCTCTATACAGTCCAAGGGACTCTCAAGAGTCTTCTCTAGCACCACAATTTGACAGCATCAGTTCTTCAGTGCTCAGCCTTCTTTATGGTCCAATTCTCACAATTGTCCATGACTACTGGAAAAACCATAACTTTGACTATATGAACCTTTATTGGCAAAGTGATGTCTCTGCTTTTTAATACATTGCCTAGGTTTGTCATAGCTTTCCTTCCAAGGAGTAAGTAAAATGGGTAGAATAATGGAACCCACTTGCAAGGATAGCAGTGAGGATTAAATGTGATAATAACATCTATTCACTGGTTTGTTGAACCTTGTAGGAAATACGTTTAGCCCAGTGTCCGTCCCATTGTAAAGACTCAGTAGCTCTCACCTTAATTCAGCACCATTCAGTAGGATGTGGTGGACTTCTTTTGTGTCTGGCCAGCACCTGGAAACCTTCCCTCAGAGTCAGACTATGGGCCTCAGGCAGCCATGTGTTTCCTGCTTGTCCCTGACCTCCTGGCTGATTGGACCAGTGGGATCACTTGACTCAAGCCAGACCATTAGTTGCTCTCTTCGAGAAACCTGGAATCAGATGCCTGATAGACATTTGACTCAGTCTCTGTGAGTTACTCTCCCTGAATTTGGTGTTGAGGGATATTCATTTTCATTGAGGAACAGAGAATAATCAGTCTCAAGAAACACGATTAAAGCCATTGCCCGGAAAGGAGCTAAAAGAAGAGATGGGGGGAACAGACAGTTCTCCCTACCCTACTTCCCCTCCCCTTCTGAACCTGTCATTGCCAGTCCTGTGTTCTTGAGACACCCATGTGCCCTCCTAATATGTCACTCGATTTCAGCTCAGTGGCCTTGTGTTGCTATGTGTGTTATTTACAACCAGACAGCCTTAATGCACAGATGTTCACAAACATTTGCAGACTGTTGGAGCCTAAAAGGGCCTTCAGTCCCCCTCTTTGTTTACCCATCAGTGCACTTTGGCACAGAGAGGTTAGGAGGCTGACCTCAGGTAACCCGGAACCAGCGGCAGAACAGGGATCAGCACCTAGAACCTCCTGGCTGCCCAGGTTGAACTCTACCCTCTAATCTTGGTTATCTCCAAATCTGGTTTCTTCAGCTCTAATTCCTAGGCTTTGAGAAGCTAACATGACTGAAAAGGGATAGAGCCGGGGCCTGGGGACTGAGAAAGGTACCAGGGTTTTAGGAGTTCAAAGGAAATTTCACATTGGGAGACCAAAAAACCCTCTTCAAGAGCCTTATTTTGATGTGGAATCTGAGACTCTTCCAACAGCACCTGGGTCTGCCTGGATGGTGCTGGAAAAGAGAGGAGCCAAGCATCATTTGCATATATGCAAATGAGGCCTTCAGCAGCTGCCCAGAAGCCACCTCTGCTTGGAGCACCGGCTCAGTGGCTGGGGCTGCTTTCATCTGTCTACTCAGCCTTGGAAAACAGAGAGGCTTGTCAGAGCGTTCCCACCAGGCTGACAAGGACACAGAGTCATCCCAACAGCCCTGGGCTGGAGGAGCAAAGAGTCTAAACTGCCAGAAGATGAACCTGAGGGCCTCCCTTCCTCCCCTGCCCCTTGCCCCCCGACCCCGTTTCCCTGATGGGCAGGAGCAGAAGGACCCAGGATTCTAGCAGCAGGGCAACGGAGAGAATTTCCCTAGGCTTTGCTGGCAGGAGAGTTGCACTCCTTCTGGTGCTCAGACATCATCCTTTCCCTGGCTTCCAAAACTATCCAGGTCCATCACTTCTCCTCTGCAATGCCTTTCCGGCCTTTAGAAGCCGAGGAGAAGGAAGAGATCAGACCATTGGTCTGAGGCTGGGAGGCCTGACCTGAGAACCAACCCAGATTCCCTGTCACCTGCAGCAAGCCTCAACCTTGGTTTCCCTTTCTATAAGGTGTGTGTGTGGCAGGGGTGTGGGGGAAGAAGCAGCTTAGAATTTGTGTTTTTTTAGCCAAGGAGCTCCTTCTCCCACAAAAAAGCAGACGGGAGGCCAATCAGGCACAAGTGTGCTTGCTCCGCTGCACACCTGTTCATCTCAGGGAGCCCCGCGAGGTCTGTCAGAGCCACACTTTGAAAACCACTGGGCTGGTCCCTCAGGTCCCTCCCTGCTGCCAGAGTCTGCGATTTCAGAGCCAGCAACAGCTGTCCCACGAGTGTGGGAAAGAAGAGGCAGTGAGACTGAGGGGAGTGAAGAGAAGACGAACCAACAGCAAGACCCAGGTTCCAGCCAGCAAGCCCTCGAGTTCGTGTTTGTGGAGAATCCTGGCGGTGGAGGCCCTCAGCCTCCCTTCACATCCGTCTGGCCCCAAGGCCCTGGAAGGCAGAAAAGGAGGGCTGCCCACGTCCTGTGCCCCTGGGGCACCTGTCTTTTCCTCCCCCCGCAACACCTCACACTCTCCCCTTGTTGCTGTCTTCAATCTCTCTCCCGTCCCTCCCCACCTCTGCCCCACCCCCACCCACCCAGCCCAGCCCAGTCCATCCCTGGGAAAAAACTTGAACAATACCCGGAGGAGGGGATCAGGTGTCCTGGGGGACTGGCCCCCACAAAACACACAGATGGTTAATCCCTGGGCAATTCTGGGCTTTCCTTTCTTCCCTCTCCCCTCTCTCTCTCCTCGCTGTTCCCACTCCTGGGTCCGCTCCCAGCACCACAGCTCTCCCGACACACACCCTTTGCAGAAGAAATGGCAAGTGGCCCTGGCTGGCAGTTAACCAGCTGTGGGACCCAGCGAGTCAGGCTCCCTCTCCAGGCCGAAGTTTCCTCATCTGCTTGGACAAGGGGTGCCTCTGCTCTGGGGGTGCTGCAGATCCTGTTGAGAACCTGAGAAAACCAGGCAGACAGACACACACACGACTTGACAGCCAAGTTTTGGAAGCCCATCCATGGGCTAGAGAAGCGTTATCCAAGGGTCGGACGCGGGGCCCAGCTCCCTGACACCATGAGAGCTACGCCTCTCGTGCCCTGGGCTGCAGACCCCAAAGGACTCCCAGGAGGGCGAGGCCAGGCCAACAGGCCACACCCCAGCCATCCCCAGCTCCCTAGCCTCTCCTGTTCCCTTCCCAACCCCAGAAGGGTCTCCGCCACTGTGTTCCTGGTACAGCTTTCAGCCCTCCCCCAGCCTGCAGCAGCTCCAAGAAAGAGAAAGAGAGGAAAGGAAGGAAGGAAGAGGCGTAGACTGGGCAGAGAGCAAAGGGCCTGCAGCCTCTGGCCCTCCTCCTCAACCCAAACCCCCTGGCTTGGGCACTCCCGCCCACACACCCTTGGCATCTGGCCTTCGCCCAGGAAGTCTGTCCTCCTGTGGTCACCGGCAGGCTCCGACTGACAGGGCCCTGGTCGGACAGCCAGGGGTCTCCCTCATCCCCACCTCAAATGCAGAGCAGTTCACAAATCACAGGGGCAGTTTACACTAATGCCTCCTACTCAGGGACCTTTAACAGCTCTCCATCAAAGCTCCCTGCTCCGTCCCCTCACTGAAGGCTTTCCAGGTCAGACTCCAGCCCCAGGCTTCCCTGCCTCAGGTCTTAAAACTCCTTACACACTGGTCAGCCTGGACTGCCAGCCACATTTTCTTGTATTTTCTTGTCTCCTCACACGTGCCTGGGATGATCTCCCTTCTCTTCCTCCTCCCATCACCTAATGTCTCAATGAGTTGAAATGCCACCTCCTCTCTGAAGCCCTCATGGCTTTCTCTCTGGTTGGAAGTCCTCTCCCCCCGAACTCCCGTGGCACATCATCTGACAGCTCTGTGACATTTGCCTCATTCCCCTCATTTTGGTGAGTAATCTTAACCACATGGGACCACACAACTATTTCGTGGGCACCTATCCAGTGCCAGGTACAGACCCAAGAGCTCTACCTGAGTTGTCTCATTTCATCTTCTACAAATTCAAGATACAAGGTGGAGGTAATTATCTCCATTGAGAGACAAAGGCAAAGCCACCTGTCTCAGACTTCTCAGCCACATATTTTCCTTGGCCCTCTTGTGCCTCCTAAGTTTCTTAAGGGACAAGATCTTATTTACCTTTTCTCCTGGATGGAAGCGATTGTCACGTCTGTCATTAAAGTGTGAGAGAGTGGGTGGCAGGAGAAGAGAGAAGAAGGACCCTGCGCACCAGACACACACGTCACTGTCTTCAACCTTCATAGCAACTCAAAAAGTGGGTATCATTATACCCATTTTACGGGTAATGCAACTGAGGCTCTCGGAGGTAATGTAACATTCCTGCCAACAGTCACTTCAAGTGGCAATGCTAGCCTTCCTTTCGCGCATTCTCAGGCCCCAAAGCCCCTCCACCAGCAGTTTTGAGTTTCATAGTGTCCACTGAGGCAGGCATGAACTTTCCTGGTGTCTCCTTCCAGGCAACAAATGGGCCTCCAAGTGTTAGAGTCCAGTGACTTTTGTAACTGAAATATATTTTCTCACTGACTTCCATTAGGTAATTGGGACTGTATCCCCAGGGGTAATAGTTTTGGCCTCAAGACATAATTAAAAGCATACGGTTCTGAGAACAGTGTATATTTTAAATGGCATAGCTAGAGGAAAGCTAATGATTTTATGACACAACAAAAGCACAAGGGAAAGATCACCCCAGAAGTTGCATCCACCCCCTCTCCAGTGTAAGTTCTAGTTGGAGGAAGATCAAGTCCTTTAAAATCAAAGGGTAGTTATAAACCACCAGTTTTAAACCTTGTACATTTAGGTGTTCTTTATCAATGACTTGAGTTTGTGCTTAGATTAGAGGGACTAATCTAACCATCTATTTTTTTCCCAGGGTCCTTTATGAGCTCTTTAAAGAGAAAGCTGGTCTTTTTTACCCCAGAGAAGCACAGAGATCGTTTTCATAATTTATTATTTCTTTAAGTGCAAGTGGATTTCCTTTAAGAGGAACACAGGGTGGCCCACTTAATATAGATCCTGTTAATAATGTAGTGGGACTCAAAGGATTCAGGTTTTAAGTAGGCTGCAGGCACCCAGCAGAGAGATGAGTAAATGCTCAGCCACCCAGTCCTTCCCACCCAGTAGAACCACCTTCTCCCGAGAAGGGTGTGTGCCCGTGGCAGACCTGCAGCTAATTTTGCCAAGGCCATTCCCCATAAGGAAAAAGACCTATATCTGTGGAGCCAACTATGATCCACACCCCTCTACACACACACTTTATTTCCTCTGGTTTGCTCATTCACTCACTCACGTATCCATCCATCTAACCATCCATGTATCCATTCATTCATTCACTGAATATGTACCAGGGTAGTTGGGATTAAACCATGAATAAGACACAGCCTTTGCCCTTAAAAAGCTCAGCCTGATGGGGGAGTCCAGCAAGAAACCTCACAAACAGGGCACAGAGTGCCAGGCACTGTAAGAGGTGTGTACCAATTATAGTTGGGACTCTAAGAAAGGCATGGCTGCTCCCTGGGCAAGTCAGAAAAGGTTCCATGAGGACAGAAGGCAGAGTGGAGCCTTAAAAGTGTCTGTAGGTGGACAGAGTATGAGTACAAAAGGGCGGGGTGTGGAAAACCCGGGGAGTGGCATTCTACATAGAACCAATTTGGACACATTGACCAAAGACAGAGTGGAAGGGTGGAGAAGCTCTCAGTAGCTTTGGGAAATGAAGATTGGAAGACACTAAGGACGCACACTAAGGCTTGAAGAGCTGCGCACAGTATCAGGAGCTGTCCTTAGGGTGGATGCCTAGAGAGAGGGGAGAGGACATACGAGTTACATGATCCCAGCCCACATGTCAGACGAAATGACAGGAGAGTTGCTGGAAGACCTCAGACTCATCTCTCACAGGTTAAGGACTCAGAGCCTCCAACACCAGCTCTCAGCCTCTGTGCGGTCTTGACAGCAACTAGGACTCCATGGAAGAGTTTGCCCTAGATCCAAGAGGCAGCCTGGGTCCCAGGACCTATGATACAGGTCTCAGGCCAACCTAAAGTTCCTAGAATAAAGCAGTGGGGTTGGGAGGGATCTTTGTTCCCATCGTCCTCTCCAATTGGAAGGCCCACTGCTGAATTCCAGATCACTGCTGTCATAGTTCTCAGCATCCCTCCCAGTTCTGCTCCAATGCCCCCAACCCTTCTGGACCTGTTCTCCCTTACTGCGTACGCTCAGGACCATCATCCCCTGTTCCATCCTGAATTAGAGCCATTTGTGCACACACTGTCCCCACAGCTGGCAGGCAGTTCCCATGGGGAACCTCTACTGTTGACACCAGGCTCTAGATGACCCCACCCCCAGGCTGACGTTGTATTAATCAGATTGGCTGAGATGACCCCCTCTGAGCATCTCCATGGACACAGAGCGCCCAGAGAGGTGAGGGGAGCAGAAAGGGGAGATGACCGAAGGGTCTGGGACCCTGCCAGTCCCTCCTCAGCTCCGCTAGTGCCCCCAAGGAGACCCTCTGGAATTGTGTTTTCCGTCTGTTTGGGGGCTGAGTCTCTGTTTAGTCCCTGGAGGGGGCTGGCATTATTTCCCTCAAGGTTTCAAGAGGGTTGAGGAACGTTTCATGTTTCTCTGTTTGGCAAACAGTCCGTCCCCTGCCTCCGCTTCCAGCAATCAGGAATCCCAGACACGGAAGCCAGAGGGACTCGGGTTTCTTCCTGAGGAGGGGCCACCCCAGCAGATGCCAGTCGAGCAAGCTCGGAACTCCCGCCAGGAGGTGAGGGGTGCAGGTGGGGGGCTGAGCAGAGGGCCTTGGCTTTTCTCTGAAGGGGTGGGAAGGGAAAAAAGGAACCGCCCTGGATAAAAACTCCAGGACACAGGCAGAAGGCAGGCTCAGGCCTCCTGCTCCCACGAAGACCCCTTTCTTTCCGAGCTGTTCTGGGGGCCACAAGGGCCAGTGGCAGCCATTCTGCTCCCTCCTGAGGGCAAGTTTCTCTCTAGATGGAAGAGACTCCGAGCTTGCTGGGCTGGAGAGGGGGGCGGGAGGGGTGAGTCCCAGCTGAGAGCGGCGGGCTGGCCCAGATGCCAGCAGACCCGGCTTCTGAGCAGAGGCTGGGAGCTGGCAGGCGAGCTCGGTGTGAGGAGCAGCGCTGACACCTGAATCTCTGCTCACCTCCCCCTGGAGAGCGCTTTAATGAGGCTCACAGCTGTAATATCACAGAACGAGCATTAACAATGCTAATTACCTCAAGTTTAGCCCAAACTGGTTCTCAACCCACCCGTCTTGGGAACGCACTGTTGTCTGGCCCCGCTGGAGCACGACAGGGGCTGCGACTTGTGACAGGAGGTGACAGGGGAGCAGCCGTCTGAGCCAGGGTGGGGAGGGGTGTGCTGCAGGGACCCCCAGCAGAGGAGGAAGTGAAAGCCCCGGTGGTGAAGGATGTTGCTCCGGCTGTTTAAAAGAAAGCCAGGGGAGGAGCGCCTGGCCGCAGGCCTCTTTTGGAGAAAGCTGGTACCAGAGGCGGTGTCCTGTCTGGGCAGAGGGTGGTGGGCCCTCAATGGCCTCCTGAAGCCTCAAAGGCCCCTCCTATCATGAAAACTCAGAGATGTTTTTACATGGGTGGCTGTGTGTGTGTTTAAAGCAGCAAACAGCAATATATGAAACAGAGTAACTCAGAACTATGTGCTAGTGACAGCAGAGACATTACTTTGCCCACAAAAGTCCATCTAGTCAAGGCTATGGTTTTTCCAGTGGTCATGTATGGTTGCGAGAGTTGGACTATAAAGAAAGCTGAGTGCCAAAGAATTGATGCTTTTGAACTGTGGTGTTGGAGAAGACTCAGGAGAGTCCCTTGGACTGCAAGGGAGAGAAGGCAATGGCACCCCACTCCAGTACTCTTGCCTGGAAAATCCCATGGACGGAGAAGCCAGGAAGGCTGCGGTCCATGGGGTCGCTGAGGGTCAGACATGACTGAGCGACTTCACTTTCCCCTTCTTTCACTTTGGACTGCAAGGAGATCCAACCAGTCCATCCTAAAGGAGATCAGTCCTGGGTGTTCATTGGAAGGACTGATGTTGAAGCTGAAACTCCAATACTTTGGCCACCTGATATGAAGAGCTGACTCATTTGTAAAGACCCTGATGCTGGGAAAGATGGAAGGCAGGAGGAGAAGGGGATGACAGAGGATGAGATAGCTGGATGGCATCACCAACTCAATGGACAAGAGTTTGAGTAAACTCCGGGAATTGGTGATGGACAGGGAGGCCTGTGTGCTGCAGTCCATGGGGTCACAAAGAGTCGGACATGACTGAGCGACTGAACTGAACTGTGTGCTAGTCATCATTTGCTTCAAGTTCAGGGCTTAGGAACCTTTTTTCCTCCCCTGCCCCATAAGGCCTCCGGATATCTCCAAAGTCCCTTCTAGAAGCCTAGGCCCCTGTACTTGGAAAACCAATGTTGTAGAATGATCCAGCCTTCCAGCTTCCTGGTGTCTGGCATGAAATCATGTCCTTCCCAGGGCTGCTTGGAGTCAGGCATTGCAGGATATCCCAGAGGCTCTGACTCAAGCCAGGAGAAGGACAGGCACTAGTTCTCCACGTGGGTACCACCCTGATCTGTTGGCTCCTTCCCCAAGCCTGCCTAAGTTTGGGGCTGGCTTTGTAGACAGTCTTGCCTGTATCTACAAGAGCCTCAGGTCACCCTGCAAGATAACATGAGACTGAGACCTTCTGACTCCTTTCTGCTCCACCAAGAAGAAGTCACAGCATCTCTGTCAGCAGCCCACCCCCTTCAACTCTCCAACACAAGGGGTTATCCCACCAGTCCCTTCTCCTTAGTCTCTCCTCCCGATGATTTCTCCTCTGACCAGGAACAGAACAAAGGAAACCTGTTCTGCTCTGAGTTTGCTTGAGCATAATGTGGATCCCTCCAGCTTTCCCCTCCATCCTTCATCCCTGCCACCCTCTGGAGCAACATCAGTGTCCGACCTGTATACTAGGTCACTTTCCTGGGCCCCAAGACCCATTGCCTCCCTGGAAGCCCTCTCTCAGGAAATGGTGGATTGAGTCTGGGATGCAAAACTGGTTCCCCGGGCTCAGAGCAGAAACATCACATTCCTCTATGTGCAGATGAAAGCCCTGTGTTTATGCCATCTTTTCCTGCCTGAACTTGGTTACGAACCTGAGTCCCCCCAGTGCTGGAATGAGCAGCTCGGCACTACCCGCCCAGCTCCCACCCGAGACCCTCCTGGGTGAAGGCCTGGCCTTTCCGCTTGACAGCCTGTATCTGCAACCATGACCAATGGCCCCTCTGCTAGAAAGAACTGCCCCACACTCCACTTCTGAAAGGAAAGGCTGAGGGTGCATGATGACATTTCAGGACAGTGGAACATTTAATCATCAGAGGAACTGAAAGAGACCCCGTCTTTCCCCACTGCATGTCCTTCTGTGTCTTCCAAAAAACACGATAGACTCCAACTAAAAGCACGCTGACTGAGACCAGAAGTCCCTGCTTGTGGTCTGGCTCCCCAGATGTCCCCTGGACTGTGCCCCTCTTCTGTCGTCTTATTACCTATGTGGTTCGTAAGTTCCATGGGTGTGGGGTCTTGTTTCTCTGCTGTATCCCGAGTGCCTAGCACATAGTAGAAGTTTTATTTACTTATTTACCTTGAATGTGTTTAGACTGTAGCCTCTGGAAACCACTTCCATGTAATTCAGATCCTGCACCCAGAGGCTGTGCCTTTAAGGAGGTTGCTAAGCGGGCTGGGGACTGGGGCAGACTTGTCTCCTGTGAACTTCCTGCCCCTCACCCAGGGCAGCCAACCACTGCCTTACAGGCGAGACCTGAGAGGGGAGGAGCAGTGATTCAGCTGGTTTCTAGATGGGTCCTGAGCCTGAGGTCTCTCTTTCCCCCACTGCTGCAACCACCTCAGCTGTGAGTCATCTCTGAATCATCGGTCTCACCTCCCCCGGAAACTTCAGGGGCTTCTTCTCTTCAGGATGCCCTGCCATCTTCTCAGAGGGTTCGTGGGACGGCGCTTGTGGTGGAGCTGCCTGCTGTGCCCACAAAAGTTACCATGACCGTGGCTTCACTGGAGCTTGTGTGACGGGGTCAGAATTCCATCCGCAAGAGCAGCTGGGACCTGGAGTCTCCTTCCAACCTGGAAGCTCCAGCCTTTCCCTGGAGCCTAGCACACACGCATGCTCATGTAGTCCCACTGGACACCCCAGAATGAAAGGTCTACTCACACAGGCTCTATACATTTGCAAATGGTTTTTAAAGATGGGGGCGGCAGCGGGGGTTGGAAGGCGGGTGGGGAGAGAAGAACCAAAAATTGCCAAGAGTTTTAAAACCTTTTATTTGTTTACACATTCGCTAAATTGCAGACAAAAAGTTTCACTACATAGATCGTCAACACTGCTAACCAACCACAGAACGAGATACAACCACAGCAAGTAAGGGACACGGCCTGTGACTCAGTCTTTGTGGAGGTTCAAGGGCTCCATGGAGGGGCTGGGATGTCCAAGGGTCTCCAAGATAAAAGCTGCTTGATGCCCACTTCACAATGGCTACGGGACTTGACCTCTCCTTGGCGCCTCTCCCAGAAGCCAGGTCAGGACAGGAGGAAGGCAAGGGGAGAGGGCAGCATCCTGGCTCACAGGCAGCCCTCCCGTCAGCCCTCTTCTGAAGGATGTAGTGGACCCGGCTCCCAGACAAGTCCTTGCCAGTGGATCCAATTCCAGGTGTGGGGTGCTTCCCACCCGGAGATCCTCCTGGACGCTTACAGTACACCCGCTTTCTGGGAAGTCACAGAACCTGCGTGTCCTCTTAGGACTCTGGGAGACGTGGCACAGCCTCATCTCCAATACTGACACACTGAGAGACCTCGAAATATCCCTCAGACAGGGCAGAGACGTCACAGCACTTTTCACAGAAGGAGCCACAGGAGTGGGAACTTAACACACAGGAGAAATGAGCACCCCCAGAAGACAGAGGAGCAGAGTGGGGCACACACACCTACGGCTGAGACAATGACCACATCACACCTGAAAGAGGCTGTTGGGTGGGAGAGCGGGGGCTCTTGTCTGTCTGTTGCTGTGGTGGCTTTTTGGAGGAGCCAACGGAGATCTCCTCAGGCCACTGCAACTTCCTAAGTCTGGAGCCCTTTTCTCTAACCTCATGAAAGCTGTGTCTACCCCAATCCTGGACATTGTCTGAGATACTCGAGTGGCTCAGGGCTGGACAACTCTAAGTTCTCCCGTCAGCAGGAGGTAATGGGTGTTGGATCCCAAGGTCCAGTGAGGAGGGAGTTCAAGGGAGCATAAAAGGAAGACCTTTGTTAGCAGGCATTTCTGTTGCTGGAGGTCAACTCTCTTGGCCATTCATTTATGATTAAGAGTTTTGCGAAAAGTTGAGGCAGGGCGAGTAGAAGAGAAAGGCTTCCCAGATGGCTCTAGAGGTAAAGAACCCACCTACCAACTCAGGAGGTGTAGGTAGAAGAGACTAGAAGGCATTTTGGAATGATGGGCACACACTGTGAGAATGGCCTCCTCTCTTGTGACCACACCTGAAGAGGTGACACCCAGTTTGCCTCTTATCTGTGGATCTAGAGGTACAAATGGACCCTTGGCAATTGGAGATCATTGGAACATCTCCAGGGGCCACCCTTCCAACCACAGCCCAAAGCAATCTGAGGATGGTAAATTCCCAAAGCTGTGAGGCACCAAGGTCTCTTCACCAGCTGGGTCAGGCAATGTGAAAGCTCAAGGAACCCCTTTCCAGGCTCCTCACGCTCTCTTCTCAACCAGAGCCTGCACAGGCCTGAGCCTCCTCCCACGACGCTGGGTCCAGCATCCCGTCCTGTGGGACCCCTTTCAGCCTTCCTACCCCTGGGGCCACAGCTCATCCAGAGGAATCCCAGGAAGACATCAAAGCTGCCACAATCAGCCTCTCTCTGAGGAGAAACACAGTGGGACTTCAGGCAGCTAGAAGAAAATCAATTTATCTCAGTTTCCTGGCAGAGATGTTCCGTTTCTTGGCTCTCAAAGGGGAATGTCATCAAAACTGGGCTTTAAAACTGCCCTTGGTCTAAACACATTTGGAAAGGGAGATGCAGACCCAACTGAGGACTTGTTGTGACTTGATCCAGTGGACTGTGTGATGTGGATGGGACGGTCCCTCCCCCAGACCTCCACTTCCTAATTGGTCCAGCGGGTCACCCTCAGGCTGGGAAGGGGTCTGAGCAGACTGTATTCTCAGCCTGAGTAGACTTGAGTAGAAGAGGAGGGAAGACCATCTCGGCGCTCAGCCCACTGGGCCAGCAGCGTCCACCTTTCATGGAGCCGGGGGTAGGGGAGAGTGTGGGTTGTGGGCTCAGAGTCTGAGGCTGGTTGCCTGGGGGAGGTGCTGCCAGTCTGGCCTGGATGGGATCCAAGTCAGATGGCCTTCCTCTCTCTCCTCCTGCCGGCACAAGAGACTGCTAAAACTGGGTCAGTCGGAAGAGCCTTGCCCAAAGGCTTTCAAACGGATGGGTAGATCAAATCCCAGAATGCACTTCGGGTTCTCAAGCACTTGAAAACCAGACCCCCAGCCAAGCATCATGAAAGCCTTGTGTCCCTGACTCTCCACAGAGATCACCAAAACCACCTTCTGGGAGCCAGTGCTGTCCAGGGAAGAACATTTCCCAGAACCTGCCCAGCAGAGGAAGTGAAGGCTGTTTTAGGCCAACTCTGAGCTGACACCAACTCAGGGGCAGATACGAGCTTTCCTCTTAGTCCAGGTGCTCAGCCTTAAAGCCAGTTTGGGGCGGCTTCTTCAGGGAATAGCTAGAACCTGGAATCTGTGACGTGTGTAGAGGAAGGTCGAGCTGGAGCAAATAGCCAATTTCTGATGCTGTCAGACAGTGGGCGTCTAGTGGAGCATGAAGCTCAGATCTGACGAGCACTTGGCCAAAGGAGGACAGAGAAGGTTTACAGAAAACACCTTTGACATGCCCTCCGCGCCACCTGCAAGCCAGAAATGCTGTGTAGCTGGAACAGCCTGGCTGGGGTCTCCGTGGGAGTCCACCCAACCCACGCATGAGGCCTGTGTCCCACCACTCTTCATCTCTGCTTCCTCCAGTGGGGACTGGACAAGGCCATTGTGAGGGTCCCTTTTGACCTCTGATCAGGCCCTGCCAGTTGCACCAGCCTGCCCATCACCCAGTGGCCCAAAGGCAGCTTCTGGAGGCCCAGGCTCTGAGTCCCTCTAGCTGGTGACACATCGTCTCTCACTCCCGTTCCTGTTAAGGATGCTCGTCTTCCCAGGGCAGCCAGTGCTTGGGAGACTTAAAAGCAATCGGGCTGATGTCAACTGCACTGCTTTCCCCCAGCCCCAGAGGGTGAGAATAACGGGACGCCTAGGCCTGCTCATCTTCTACTGACCAACATGTGTCCTAAACAGAGAGACCCAAACACACGCATACCTTCTCTGATAGCATGCCATCTGACATGTGATCAGGGTGCCTTGAGGGAGTGGAATTTTAAGGCTGAAAAGCAACTGAAAGTTTGGGCCAGGATGTGCTTTATTCCTCCAGACCCTGTGGTATCTAGCACAATGCCAGGCCTGTAGTACATACCCCACCAAGTGTTTTGGCCCGTACCAGCCTGCCCAGCAGTCCTTCATGGCAGGCAAGAAATGTGTTCATGCTCCTCTGGAGGAAAGAGGCCCAGAGTGGGCAAATGGAGAAGATGAGTGGTGAGCACAAGGATCAACACGTACTCTTCCCTGGTCCAGGGCACGAATGCCCCCCAAGCATCTGAGCATCTCTTGCCAAAGCGTGACTCTGCCTTCCCAAATGCCACATGGGCCGGATGCATCGATGAGCCAGGACCCTGCCTCCCTACCCCACCTCTCTCCAGCCACCTGCCCCCACCTCCTCTGCTCGGGAATGACTGTTCTATGTTTTCATGCTCTCACTCGCATGTTTGTGTTTTCCCTTTTTTTTCTCTAGTACCTAATTTAGGCCTTCAACTACATGGTGAAAACGTGCAGGGAGAAAGTGTTTTCCTTTTCTTTTGTGCTACTGTTTCTTTCCACTACCACCCCATCCTGCAGCATCCAGCCTGGCAGGAGAGAAGGGAGGGAAGGTGCGGGAAGGGAGAAGGCTCACTAAGGAAGAGAAGAACCCATGTCTTTGTGGGGAATGATCATAAAAGGGCAAAGTCAACAAAACCACAACCCCAGTGCTACCCAGAAAATCTTTGCATCCCTTCAACAGAAAGCAGAATCAAGACTTTTTTCCAGGTCCCCAACTATTGCCAAACATCTCCCCCAAGGAAGCAGAGGAGAGGGATGAGAGAATCCTCACGGCCAATGACTTTCCAAGCACAAGGATTCCTTTCCAACTCCCTGTGGTTGTGCAGGGGCTGGAAGCTGGGGGAGCTGGCCTGGCAGGAAACTCAGGGAAAGCATCTGGTCTGGTGGCTTCTGGTTACCAGCAGGTTCTCCTTCTCATTCTGGAACAACACAAAGGTTTGCTTTGGTTCCCTAAGCCACGGGTGCGTGCGTGTGTGTGTGTGTGTGTGTGCATCTGTGTTCTCACCATCCACACTAATAACATTGATCGGAATTATCGAGATGCAGAGTCAAGCAAACAGGATGCAGTCTGTATGAAAACAACCTGGAGACTTGGGGGGTGTTGTTGAGGGAGAACAGAGATCTTGGGGGCTCACCCCCCCATTTCCTACAGTGACTGCTTACCCTCTCTCTTCCACACCACAGCAGCATTTTTTTTTTTTTTTTTTTTTGCCATACTGGGTTGGTGCCGTCCTGAATGGCCGCTTTGCTCGCTGCCTGGGCTAGAGGTCATGATTAGTCATTATATCTCTGCCGAAGAGGGTTCTGGCTGCCGGCCAGTCCCGGTCCCTGCCTTCCTCTGGCCTGCCTGGGAAATGTCACCATCAGCACAAATGCTTCCTTCTCTTGGTGGGGCCAAAGAGGGGGATGGCCTGCAATGCCTCTCTTTCAAAGCACTGGGGTGAAGAGAGGGAGGCAGTTGGGAACAGAGGCCGTGACCAAGGGTGTTCCTGGGCCCTCTGACCCCCGTTCTGAGCCCCGTCAAAGCCTCCCACCCAGGACCCTGGGGAGTTACCTCAGGTCTCAGCCATCTGAGGGGACACGGGCAGGGCCCCCTGAGAGCCCAGAGGGTGCCTCCTCTGGGATCCCGCCCCCTTCCAAAGCTTTCCCTGCACACAGGGGGCCTCTGTTCCTTCTGGGAAACCACGACCCTCCCTCTGACAGTTTCCTGGAGGTGCTTCCTGTGGCCTCTCCTCCCAGCAGCCTGGGGAGGGCGCCCTGCAGCCACGCCCTGCCCCGAGCAGCTGCTGAGATGCTCAAAAGCCGGCCAGCCCTGCTCCCGCAGCCAGGGCACCCGGGCGGGCGGCACCCAAGGACAGCTTCCTGTCCCCTTGGCCTCCCTCCCAGAACAATTACCTCAGCTGTCCCGCCTCCCTAGAAAGGACCCAGCTCCCCACGGTCAAAGCCCCCTCGAGCTCCCTGGAAGGCCCTGAACTAACCCACCTGCTCTGCTCTTTCTACACCAGGGGCTGGTGGCCGTGGAGAACTGAGATCAGATCCCCAAGCTCTGGGAATGTTCAGGAACTGGAGGAGGGGGGAAGCGGGGTGTCATAACCCCCCTGATAGCTGCAGAGCCCCGCCTCTGACCACTGACCAGTTAGACCTAAGGAAACCCGCAGGGCCATGGGGCTGGGTGGGAAGACCTGAAGGCCTGAGGCAAACGAAAGCATCTGTGCTTCCACCCTCTTCCCGACTCACCTGGTGTCCAGGGGAAACTGGGCTAACTGGGAAACCAAAAGCATCCTTTTGGGGATGGGAGTAAGATCCTCAAAAGGGGAAGCAGACAACAGGAGGAAGAGGAACCCCATCCAGCTTGCTGGGCAGTGGGGAGGACCGGCCAGGTGCCCGCTTTCTTGGGGTCCCAGCTGCTGCCCAGCTGGGCTTGGGGACCAGGTCAGGGAGGGCCTCCCAGGCCTGATGCCTCTGGAGGCAGCGCCTGGCAGTCCTCCACTCCTAGGGCAGCAGGTGGTGACCCAGCCTGGCCTTTGCCACCATCGCTTTCTCCACCACGCCCCCACCTTCCATCCAGACCAGGAGGACCTCAGCAGCTCATCTCACTAATGAGTATCAAAGAATGCTTTTTCTGTGGCTTTGGGAAAATTCACAGCGGTCAACCAGGAGACCCACTGTACCTCCCACCTCCAGCTGGGTGAAGGGCATCACTCCTGCCTGCTTTGGTCTCTGAAGCGCCCCACCCCCAACCCAGGGTGCCAGAGGCCAGGGGGTCTCGAAAAAGGTAGAGTCATCTTGGTGTCCAGAACTGACAGAGGTTGGGCCTTTAGGGAAATAAACAAACAAACAAAAAAAACCTCATTACTAGGATCTTAGGCCTTTAGGGAGAAAACAATGAGTTATAACAACTCTTTCTTCCCATGCCTTCTAGTTATTTAGGTGCAGGATTTCTTCCTAAGGGGAACCCAGGTTTCTGGCCCCCTCCTCAAAGCCCCTCCCCCAGCCCCAATTCTCTTCATTTTACTTTGCCTAAAGTGAAAATCTTTGACCCTTTCCAATCCTTACTCAGGGCCGCCTCTCCCTCCCTCTCCAGGGATGTGAGCCTACTCTAGGTGACACCAATGTCCATCTTGGGAAAGGAGGCAAGCGGGGCACCTTCAGCAGGAGTGTGAGCTCAGCTCTGACCCAGGAAGCCATGTCTCCCTAGGGTTGGGACACAGGTACACCCTGAAGGGGCCCACAGTGGGTGGCAGGGGAGAGCCTGGGGGTTCAGGGAGTGAGAGAGGAAGAGGGGGCTGTGGTCCCATCACCTGCATTCGGACTGAGAACCTCCTAGGGGGCAGAGAAGGAGGTCCTCAGGGCTCCTCCCTCACCTCCTACACAAGGACTCAAAGAAGATACCAGAGGCCCCTCTTCTCTGAGTCTGGAAGCCTAAAGGTGCCCATAATTTTTCTTCAAGCGCATAGATCTGTCTCTTAAATTTGCCCCTATAGGAAGAGTAATAATAATCATCTCATTTTTCTTCCTTAAAATATCTGAACTTTTAAAGGGAAGGGGATAAAGAAATCATGCTGTGTTCAAAGCACAAAGACTCAAATGCAGCATGAACGTAAACTCTCCAGGGTATCACGAAACCATCACTGTGAAAGCCAAACCCTCCCCCAACCTTAAACCTGCTCTCCTCCCCAGCGCCGAAGGAATCTGGCCTCCCACCCACGGGCTTGCTATCCTGGTTGCAGACCGACTGAGCCAAGTCCAGGGAAGCAGCTGCCCCCGAGGCCTGTGCAGGCCTCCTACCTGGCTCTGGGGCAATGACAGGAGCAGGGGCACCTTTGGACAGGCAGGCTCCTGCCTTGGGGGCTCTGAATCAGTGTGGGGTTGAGAAAGAAAGTCAGAAGGTGAACATCCCACCAGGGGCCTTGTCTCTCTATTTCCTCGCTCTGGTGCCTGCACTGGATTTGCTGCAGTCCCCAAAGGCAGCATTTCGAAAATACCCACAGGAAACAGAGGGCTTCAGCTTCCGGCTTGGACCTCGCAGCTGCACCTCCTCTCTGGCTAGCGGGAGCCATAGCATCGGGGTGAAGCTGAACCAGGGCACCCTGGCTGTGCCCGGTCTTTGAGCTGAGAGGCAGCAGCATCCTTATCTCCACATGGTGGCCTCTGTGCAGTGACAGGTGCTACCACGGAGCAGGGGAGGACCCCCTCTGCCCCCCACCAAGGAACCCAAGCCCCGTGTCAGGATCTTCAACAACATTGACTCTAGTCCCTGAAAGAACCCTCCTGGATAGGCCAGATCTCCCTTCTCAGATGTGGAACATGAGGCCCAGAGAGGTTAAGTCATCTCCCCAAGTCATTTCTGCTAGAAACTAGCAGAGCTGGGCTTTAAAAACCAAAGTTTTAAGCGACTGTTACACTAAACTGAATGACAGCCCTCCCCAGAAGTCAGAGCCCCATTCTAGGCTGTGCTGACCTTATAGAAGGCAGTATCTTCATTCTGAAATCCCCAGCCCCAGGGTACACCCTCACCTTCCACAACAGATCCATGCTCAGTCACAATATTCTTGTCACAGCTCGACCTCGTGACTCTGACCACAGGCAGTCTGTTCCTTAAAACATAAACCCCCTTTGGTCAAAATGGCAATTCCAAGAAGGCATCTAACCTTGGCTAACTCACACGAGAAAGTGGGTGTGAAAATCATTTTGGGGGTCCCTACCTGACAAGCCCAGCTTTCCAGTGATGACTTATATAACATTATGCCTTTTAAGACTCCTGATATCACTGTGGAACAGGCAGGACACGTATTATCTCCATTTCACAGATGGGCAAACTGAGGTTCAGAGACATTAAGTGTTTTGCCCAAGATCAAACAGCTACTCAGTGGCAGGGGTAAAACAAAAACCCTGAGCATCCATATGCACCCATGATTCCAGCTCATTCTCTGGGGCTCAAAAAAGAGCAGTTGTTGACCAACACCTTCCTTTTTTCAATACAGAAAGTGATCAGTGTAACCATGATTTTTGCTTGTAGTATCCTGCAAGTGCCATCTCACCAGCCAGCTTTGCTGTCCCCATTTTCCAGATGGGGGAAACTGAGGTCTCCAAAGAAGGGATTGGGCCCATCTTGCAGGCAGTGAAACTGAAAAGGGAATGCTGGGCCTTCCTGATGTTCAGTGCAGAGTCCTGGCCACCCTCACCCCTGTGGAAGGTTCCAGCACCTTCCTTGCTCTCCAAGACTCAATCACACCTTCATAGCTTCTGTGGCAGCCAGCGTGTCTGGAGAAAGAACACAGTCCCCTCCCCCGCTCCCACCCCATCAACTGTGTTGAGGTGGGAAACACTCTCCAAAGAGGGTCTGTCTACATGCAGGGTCACTGTTTTGGTTTCAGATTTGCTTTTTTAAGCTTTTAAGCCATGTGTGGCTTTTGCAAACAGCTTGACAACTTTTTTCCTAAAATTAAACAAAGTGACTTTTCAAAACCAATAACCAGCCTTTGAGGATGCCCACTTTGGGTTTTGTGGGAGGACAGAGAGCCAGGGCCATCAGGGGAAGAAATCTGGCCCTCCAATGTGACCCTCTTGGGTAAACGGATGATGGTGTGACCACATGGCAGCTTCCCAAACCCTCCCTGGGCCTCCAGAATCCAAAACGGGTGCACCAACCAACAGGGGGAAGGAAATCCCTCCAGAGGAAGATGGAAATCCCATCTGGTCAGCCCTTTAAACGAGATCATTATGTACCCGTGGAACTCCCTCCAAGGCCACGGGCCCCTGCAGGAGACTGACCTCCACCTCTGGCCACAGGTCACCCTGCAAAGGACCCGGGGAGAGACACACACAGCTTGGCTCCCCGCCAGGCTGCCCCGGGTCCGCTGGCCAAGAGCAATTAGTCAGGAAGGAGGGCTCTTGCCAAGTCCTGGAGAGAAGGCCGCAGCCGAGCAGAGGTGGCCCAAGTGGCTGGAGCCTCCAGGCCTCTGGAGGGCTTTTTTTCAGGAGCTGAAGGTCTAAAAATAACCTGGGCCTTTGTTATAAGCAGCCAGACCACAGAAGTGGAGCTGATTTCAAGGAAGCCGAGCACACGTGAGGGTCCGGCTCACCGAGACCTGCCCTTTGGGCAAATGATTTTTCCAGAAATGTGTCAGTTACTGCGTGCTGCTGCTGCCGCCACTGCTGCGGAGATTCAAAGGTGGTCGGGCCTGCTCCAGCCCCCGGGGCTGACTTCCAACACAGACTTCTCGGCATCTGATTGCCTCCCCACTTCTTTCTTCTCGACACATTTTTTTTTCCCCAAAGGGAGAATCCAGCATGGACTGGGGACTTCGGAAACAAGAGCAGCCCTCAAGCTGAAGATTCTGCGTGATGGTCACCCTGGTCATAAATAATCACATCATCCCAGTTATTTGTTTAGGGAATCATCATTTCTTCCCCCATCCTGAAACTCCCAAAGTCGGGTCTCAGCAGACAATGGCAAACGTACACGATGCAGAAGGAAGGAGTTACTCGGGGAAAGGGATCTGTGGCGCCACATCAATACTGAAGGGTTTCTCAGCGCTGCAGTCCTCAGGACCAACATTCAGATTCTTGAGCTGGCAGCCTTCACCACCTTCCCGGTTCTGGTCCACCAGGGAAAGCTCCAGACCCAGACCGAGTGGAAGGCAGAGTCTAGACTTCAGAGCTCTGCCTACGCTGTGGCCTGTCTCTCCTCAAGGATGCCCCAGCTCTGACAATCTGGTCCCAGGCAAAACCATTCCTGATGGACAGCAAATACTGACTGGCTGTGACAGGGCCTCAGAATTACCTTCGTAGCATTTGCGCCCACCTCTCATGGCCTCCCCCTCCCTCCCCAGCACCATCTAGAGAACCCCCCCGGCTGTCACTGATATCACTGGATATCTGCTGGGGGTGGAGAAAGCAGCAAAAAGTTCTTCTTCAAAGAGACGGAGGTACCAGGAGGGATTTCAGGGCTTCATTATCTGGATGGGCTCCAGGTTCCGAGTCTAGAAGTTTTCAGGGAGGCTTCTAATAAATAAAAACTTCTCCGCAGCCCTTTATTCCTCCGCTGAGTTCAGGATGGAAAGACAAAGCTGAGGGCAGGGAGGCTGTGCGAAGGTTCTTGGAACACGATAGATAATACGAAACACCAAACCACACAGGAGTGACGGGATGGGTGGTCACAAAATGGGACCTTAAAATGGGGAACCAGTGAGAGGGCCCAGTGCTAGGATAAATGTGAGGGAGGGCCCACAGGGCTGTGGCTGGGGTCATTCTTCAAAAGTTTACCATCTTTCTGGCAGAAACAAGGGGTGGGGGGCTGGCTGAAGGACGGAAACCTGCACGTAGGAGGTAAGCAGACACCTCGCCCCTTGATGCCCTGTGTCCGCGTGCTCTGTGGCTACTGATTGGCGTTCCTCCTTAAGGTTGGTCTGTCTGGATATACGGGAGAAGGGGCTCGATCGGCTTTGAACTGGGCTCTGCTTCAGCCTCTCCAGTGGCAAGTCACCTCATATGTGTGACCGGGGACCCTAGGCCTGGCAGCCGAAGGCTGAGGCTTTTTCTTTGAGCAGTTCCCAGCATAAGTGGCAGCTCCAGCTCCCTACAAGAAATGAGATGGCATTACAAGCAGCCTGTCCCCAAGCCTCAAGCCCCACCCCTTGGCCCTAAACTTTTTATCAGCCCCATTTTATTTTGGATTTTCATGATCCAGAGACCGAGTCCCAGTTCCGAAAATGTGCTGAAGTCTGTTGCTCAGCAGAACTCTGCTCAGAAAATAGTAAATGCACAGAGATGATTGGCCGAACAGCAGTGAAGACCCTGCTTCCTTGGTTGTGCCTCTTAACCAGCATCACCGGGTCTGGACCAGTTTCCTCTAGAAACTCACACCTCTCCCACCATCTCAGTCATAAGCCAGGGAAACATCTCCTTGGCCTTCAAGCTGGAATTTCAGCTGGTTGAACTGGGTCTCAGTTGCATGATCTGTAAAATGGGAGTGGTCATACCTACCTCAAAAGGTTATGAAAGTTACATGAGACAAGATATGTGAAGCCCTTAGCACAAGGCCTGCACTTTAGTGAGGGCTCAGGAAGTGGTAGAAGTAGCTGTTATTGTTGTTGGTGACCTCATCATTATTACCTTCTGGGGGCTCAGCCACGGGGGGATTTAAACAGTACATGTGGTAGCCACGGTCACAGTCATCGCAGAAGAGTAGCTGGTCCTGGTGGAACACAGAGTAGAAGGAGAGGAAGAAATATGGAATTATTTCGGTTAATTATTTTCTGGCCCCCAGTGACCTATGCCACCAGCTTATTTCCATTAATCAACCTCCCTGGATGCCCGTTTCCCAGCCCATTTGGAGTCCTCACTTCCCTCTGAACAGCCACGTGCTTTGCCCACGCCTGGAATGCCCCCATCTGTCCTCTGAACTATGCAAACCCTACTCCCACATAAGTGTTCTCAAACCATTCCTCCTGAAAGAAGCCCCCCTAGCCCACCATCTCACATCCAAGCCTAAAGGGATTCTTTATGCTTCTGAACTCACATCACCAACAATTCTGCCTCCATAAGGGTAGAAAGTTAATTTAATGCATTTCTGAATTCCTCAGGATATCTGCCTAGTGAATAGACAGTACTTTAAATGTTTGTAAATCTTAACTGAATTGCTCTGCACCTCACTCTTTCCATTTATGAAATGGGCAGCATACTTGCTTGTAACATCCATAACACCTCAGAACCTTTTCAGGGTTTCATTACTAGAGAAATGCAAGTGATATTATGCCACCTGTCAGCTCCTAAAAGCCTCCTTGGAGGCTGGAGTTTGGAGACCAGATGAGAACAGGCCTTTCTAGCACTGTGGTTAACTTCCAAGGACACAGTTCACACCTTTGCTCCTGTAGTTCTCTCTGTTTGGAGGCTCTCCCAGTCCCTGGCCCCTTCTCTTCTGGACTATTCCCTAACCACCCTTCAAATCTTCAAACACTTCTCTGCTACAAAAACTTCACTAATCTACTCAAATGGAAGTTCTCTGACCCCTCTTGCATCCTCATGTACTTTCGCTTTCTTATGACATTTAATTGCACTTTACTTTATGCTGCCAAGCCTGCATGTGGTAGACATCTTCACAGTCCGTTTGGAACACGGCTCTTTTGTCCATGCCTGTACAGGCCGCACAGCCCTTGGGGCAGACCTTGTCTTACTCATCTCCACATCTCCTTCAGAACTTCTGTGCATAGGAGCTACTCAGTAAGTGTTTGTGACCTGGTCCCCATCCTCCAGGTTCAGCCCTGTTCTATTCAGTTATCTTTGGGTCTGCTTTGATGGCTTATAAGACGTCTGCAAAGTTTTGTGTCAAATCTCACCTTGGCTTTCACCAGTTTAGAGATCCTGGAAAAAGTAGATACAGAAGTTGGAAACCCCTGTGAGCAAGCAGTGAGGCAGGAGAGACCATGAAAGATCTCTTTTTTTATCACGCTAAGACCTTTCAATAGGACACAATGGGAAGCTTTCAAAGGGTTAGCAACAGAGGAGTGACATGGTTAGACTTGCAATTTAGAAAGATCTCATTAGCTGCTGTATCTCATTGTATCAGAATAGATGCCCAGGTGGACAGAGATTGGTTCTTGAGGCCGGAAGACCACTTAGGAGGCTACTTAGTCATCAGGTAAGAGATAACGTATGATGATGGTCTGAACTAGGGTTGTGGGTTGAGGGAGAGAAAAAGGGCCTGCTTCCATTTGAGAGTCATTGATTAGCTGTAAAGAGTGAAAAGGAAGAAATCAAGGGTGTCTCCTAGGTTGCGGTCTTGGTCAGCAAGCCAGATGAGGTAGCCATCCAATGAGCCATGAGCAGAGGAGCAGGTCTGTGGGAGGCAGAAGGCAACCTCAGCTATAAACTTGTTCTGTAGCTCTACAGATCAACTGGTTGCCCTGAAGGATGCCCTGAAGGCAGCTGGAGGTCAGGAGAGAGGCCTGAGCATGAGATATGCGTTAGGGAGTCTTTGGTGATGAGAGGGCAATGAAGGTCCTGGGAGAGGAAGCCCAGAGTACGTGAAAGCAGATGTTTTTGAACTTGGAGAGGTATCCATGAACTCCTTGAAATTAAATGTACAATTTTGCACACAAGTCCAAATGTAGATGTTTCTAAGGAAAACGTAAATCCATAGCTTTCATTGAATTTTCTGAAACACCAAGAACTCAAAAAAGCTACTGAGGAGAAGATCAAGAGTACAGGCTTGGGGAACACCAAAGTGAAGGACAGGCAGACAGAAAAGAGGCTAAGAAGCAGCAGTAGGAAATGCAGGACGAAAATGAGAAGCTATTCCAAGGGTTACACTATTATTGTCAGAACTCAAGGAAGCTAAATTGCAATATGATTTAGGGATGATAGGAGGGAAAACAAGTTAGAAGAGGGACAAGAAACAGGAAGAGACGTGAGAAACAGTATTACTAATATCTGAAATACATTGGCGACTCCTACTTTTATAAGAAGACAGGATATTCTGGTTTAGACTCTCTCAAAGGGAAACTAAGGTATCTGTGGGTTTAAACGTATCATTCATAGGTTGATCATTGTCTAGCACCATAATCTCTTCTTTTACATTTGCTTCTCAGATAACTGCCTGCCAATATTACCAACAACAACAACAAAAAAAACAACCAAAATCCCAGCCCATGCTATCCCCCATGAGAAACACACTTTAAGGGTTTCTTACTCCTAAGTATTTAAGAACCAGAATTCACCTATGGCTACAGTTCCAGTAGAATGGAAATCCTTTTCTGGGATGTACATTCCCACCCACTCTGACAATAACCAGTCTCTCTAGTTTCTTATTTATCCTTCTTCTATTTCTCTTACACAATTAAAAAGATATATGTATATTTTCTTATGCCTTTCTTACAAAAATGGCCATGTACTATAGATAATATTTTTACTTTGCTTTTTTATGTAACAACATACCCTGGAAATCACTCCATATTAATTCATAAAGATGAATTTATGTTGTTATTGTTTTACAGCTACACAGTACTTCATTGTGCCATCCTTTATTCACCCATACTGTGTATACGCATTTAGGTCATTTCCAATATTTTGCAATTATAAGCAATGTGGTCATAAAGAACCTTGTGTGTATGTATTTTCACAGTGTTATGGGTATATCTTTAGGATAGGATAGGTGAGGCAGCCCAGTCAAAAGGTAAGTGCCCGGTGGTTGTGTGAGGTACTGGTAGAACAGAGGGTGGTACCACTTTGTTTTGCCACTGACAATGCATAAGGGTGCCAGCTTTCCCACAACTTCATCAACAGAATACACTGTCATACTTTTAATTAATGAATACCCTAATTTTATGGGTAAGAAAGGATATCTCAATTTTGTTTACAGTTAAATTTCTTTAATTATGAGTGTGTTCAAACCATTTTTTCCCACGTGTATAAGGGTCATTTTTATATCTTTCATGAACTATCTTTCACATTTTTCCCATTTTCTATCAAGTTTATGATCCTTTGTCCTTCAAACTTTAAGGGTCCTTTCTATGTTATACATTGCCACCTTTATCTGTAGTATGTGCTGCAAATATTTTCTCCCAGTTTGTCAGTTATCTTTTAACTTTATTGTGTCCTTCAGGATGCAGATGTTTATGTGGTCATACTTGTCAACATTCTCTTTTATTCCTAGCGAATTCTGAATCACAGAAAATCTCACCTTATATTTAGATTAGAGAAGAATTTATCCATGTTTTCTTCAGATACTAATATGGTTTTACTTTTTACATGTATATCCCCAGTTCACATGAAGGCTGCTCTTCTGTATTATGCAAGATGCGGATCTAATTTTATCTTTTCCCAAACGGTTACCCTGTTGTCCCAGTACCATTCATGAAAATGTCTATCTTTGATCCAATAATTGTAGATACAACATTTGTGTGTGTGTGTTAGTGTGTTCGCAGCTCAGTTGTGTTCAACTCTTTGTAACCCCATGGACTGTAGCTCGCCAAGTTCCTCTGTCCATGGGATTCTCCAGGCAAGAATACTGGAGTCTGTTGCCATTCCCTTCTCCAGCAGGTATTCCCAACCCAGGGATCAAACCTGGATCTCCCACATTACAGGCAGATTCTTTACCATCTGAGCCACTGGGAAGACCAAATTTTTATCTTACACTAAATGTCCATATGTAATTGGGTTGATTCGTGGGTTTTCTATTCCATCCCACTGGTCTTTTTGTCCATACTGGTTTTTTTTTTATTTTACTTTACAATACTGTATTGGTTTTGCCATACATCAACATGAATCCGCCATGGGTGTACACAGGTTCCCAATTCTGAACCCCCCTCAGGCATCATAATATGTTTTAATGTCTGGTAGGGCTAGACTCCCTTCATAATTTGTTGTCTTTCAGTGTTTCATTGGCTAATCTTATATTTTTTCCATGTGAATTTTAGTATCAACTTGTCTAGTTCCATTAAAAAGCATGTCGATGAATTTATTGGGTTTAAATCAAATTTATAAATTAACTTAGGAAGAACTGAAATCTTTACAATTTGAGTCATTCTATCCAAGATCATTCCATGTCTTCATTTGTTCAAATCTATTTTTATGTCTTTTCAAAAGCATTTAAAATTTTTCTTTATTTAGGTCTTATGTACTTACAGCCAAGTTTATTTCTAAATATTTCTCCTCTTTTTGCTATTGTAAGTGGAGCTTCTCTGCCATAATGTCTTCTAACACAAATAATGTTATTATTTGTGCATATGACAGCTATTAATTTCTGTATGATGGAATGTGAAGTCAAGTGGGCCTTAGAAAGCATCACTATGAACAAAGCTAGTGGAGGTGATGGAATTCCAGTTGAGCTCTTTCAAATCCTGAAAGATGATGTTGTGAAAGTGCTGCACTCAATATGCCAGCAAGTTTGGGAAACTCAGCAGTGGCCACAGGACTGGAAAAAGTCTGTTTTCATTCCAATCCCAAAGAAAGGCAATGCCAAAGAATGCTCAAACTACCGCACAATTGCACTCATCTCACATGCTAGTAAAGTAATGCTCAAAATTCTCCAAGCCAGCCTTCAGCAATACGTGAACCGTGAACTCCCTGATGTTCAAGCTGGTTTTAGAAAAGGCAGAGGAACCAGAGATCAAACTGCCAACATCTGCTGGATCATGGAAAAAGCAAGAGAGTTCCAGAAAAACATCTATTTCTGCTTTATTGACTATGCCAAAGCCTTTGACTATGTGGATCACAATAAACTGCGGAAAATTCTGAAAGAGATGGGAATATCAGACCACCTAACCTGCCTCTTGAGAAATCTGTATGCAGGTCAGGAAGCAACAGTTAGAACTGGACATGGAACAACAGACTGGTTCCAAATAGGAAAAGGAGTAGGTCAAGGCTGTATATTGTCACCCTGCTTATTTAACTTATATGCAGAGTACATCATGAGAAACGCTGGACTGGAAGAAGCACAAGCTGGAATCAAGATTGCTGGGAGAAATATCAATCACCTCAGATATGCAGATGACACCACCCTTATGGCAGAAAGTGAAGAGGAGCTAAAAAGCCTCTTGATGAAAGTGAAAGAGGAGAGTGAAAAAGTTGGCTTAAAGCTCAACATTCAGAAAACGAAGATCATGGCATCTGGTCCCATCACTTCATGGGAAATAGATGGGGAAACAGTGGAAACAGTGTCAGACTTTATTTTTTTGGGCCCCAGAATCACTGCAGATGGTGACTGCAGCCATGAAATTAAGAGACGCTTACTCCTTGGAAGGAAAGTTATGACCAACCTAGATAGTATATTCAAAAGCAGAGACATTACTTTGCCGACTAAGGTCCGTCTAGTCCAGGCTATGGTTTTTCCTGTGGTCATGTATGGATGTGAGAGTTGGACTGTGAAGAAGGCTGAGCGCCGAAGAATTGATGCGTTTGAACTGTGGTGTTGGAGAAGACTCTTGAGAGTCCCTTGGACTGCAAGGAGATCCAACCAGTCCATTCAGAAGGAGATCAACCCTGGGATTTCTTTGGAGGGAATGATGCTGAAGCTGAAACTCCAGTACTTTGGCCACCTCATGCGAAGAGTTGACTCATTGGAAAAGACTCTGATGCTGGGAGAGATTGAGGGCAGGAGGAGAAGGGGACAACTCAGGATGAGATGGCTGGATGGCATCACTGACTCGATGGACGTGAGTCTGAGTGAACTCCAGGAGATGGTGATGGACAGGGAGGCCTGGCATGCTGCAATTCATGGGGTCGCAGAGTCAGACACGACTGAGCGACTGAAATGAACTGAACTGAATTGAATGTTTGAGTTAGCTTTATTGTTGATTCTCTAGAGCTTCCCAGATATACTATCGTAGTTTATGAAATAGAGAAAAACTTTTTAATTTGTTACCATTTTTATTGTTACTTATTGTTATCTCAAGTACTTACTGTACTTACTGTTATCTCTTACCTAGTTGCACTAGCTAATATCTCTAGAGTATTGAGTAGTAATAGCATTAGTGGGCATCCTTACCTGGTTCCTCATCTTAGAAATGCCTCTAGCATTTCTCTATTAAACAAGATAAAGGCTTTAGTTCTAAGATATAAAAAATTTATCATGTTAAGAAAGTAGCCCACAATTTCTATTTTCTTGAGTATTGTGATCATAAATAGGTGTTGAATACACTCCCTTATTTTGAAAACTGATGAAGGAAAAGAATCAAGTGTTTATCCTGCTTTTTCTAAATAATCTATAGCTCAGGGTAACCAAATACAAGACTTGGAAAGTTTCTCTTTATAGAATTACTGCAGCTATTAAACAAAGAAGAAGAAATCATAGATTAAGAATATCACTATTTACAATCCCTAATAAAATGGCTGTCTGGGGAGGCCTAACAAATAGCTGTGAAAAGAAGAGAAGCAAAAAGCAAAGGAGAAAAGGGAAGATATAAGCATCTGAATGCAGAGTTCCAAAGAATAGCAAGGAGAGATAAGAAAGCTTTCCTCAGTGATCAATGCAAAGAAATAGAGGAAAACAACAGAATGGGTAACACTAGAGATCTCTTCAAGAAAATTAGAGATACCAAGGGAACACTTCATGCAAAGATGAGCTTGATAAAGGACAGAAATGGTATGGACCTAACAGAAACAGAAGATATTAAGAAGAGGTGGCAAGAATACACAGAACGGTACAAAAAATATCTTCACGACCAAGATAGTCACGATGGTGTGATCGCTCACCTAGAGCCAGACATCCTGGAATGTGAAGTAAAGTGGGCCTTAGAAAGCATCACTATGAACAAAGCTAGTGGAGGTGATGGAATTCCAGTTGAGCTCTTTCAAATCCTAAAAGATGATGCTGTGAAAGTGCTGCACTCAATATGCCAGCAAATTTGGAAAACTCAGCAGTGGCCACAGGACTGGAAAAGGTCAGTTTTCATTCCAATCCCAAAGAAAGGCAACGCAAAAGAATGCTCAAACTACCGCACAATTGCACTCACCTCACATGCTAGTAAAGTAATGCTCAAAATTCTCCAAGCCAGGCTTTACCAATACGTGAACCGTGAACTTCCAGATGTTCAAGCTGGTTTTAGAAAAGGCAGAGGAACCAGAGATCAAATTGCCAACATCTGCTGGATCATGGAAAAAGCAAGAGAGTTCCAGAAAAACATCTATTTCTGCTTTATTGACTATGCCAAAGCTGGAGTAATCGCTGTGGATCACAATAAACTGGAAAATTCTGAAAGAGATGGGAATACCAGACCATCTGACCTGCCTCTTGAGAAACCTGTATGCAGGACAGGAAGCAACAGTTAGAACTGGACATGGAACAACAGACTGGTTCCAAATAGGAAAAGGAGTAGGTCAAGGCTGTATATTGTCACCCTGCTTATTTAACTTATATGCAGAGTACATCATGAGAAACGCTGGACTGGAAGAAGCACAAGCTGGAATCAAGATTGCAAGGAGAAATATCAATCACCTCAGATATGCAGATGACACCACCCTTATGGCAGAAAGTGAAGAGGAACTAAAAAGCCTCTTGATGAAAGTGAAAGTGGAGAGTGAAAAAGTTGGCTTAAAGCTCAACATTCAGAAAACGAAGATCATGGCATCCGGTCCCATCACTTCATGGGAAATAGATGGGGAAACAGTGGAAACAGTGTCAGACTTTATTTTTGGGGGCTCCTAAATCACTGCAGATGGTGACTGCAGCCATGAAATTAAGAGACGCTTACTCCTTGGAAGGAAAGTTTTGACCAACCTAGATAGCATACTGAAAAGCAGAGACATTACTTTGCCAACAAAGGTCCGTCTAGTCCAGGCTATGGTTTTTCCAGTGGTCATGTATGGATGTGAGAGTTGGACTGTGAAGAAAGCTGAGCGCCGAAGAATTGATGCTTTTGAACTGTGGTGTTGGAGAAGACTCTTGAGGGTCCCTTGGACTGCAAGGAGATCCAACCAGTCCATCCTAAAGGAGATCAGTCCTGGGTGTTCTTTGGAAGGACTGATGTTAAAGCTGAAACTCCAATACTTTGGCCACCTCATGCGAAGAGTTGACTCATTGGAAAAGACTCTGATGTTGGGAGGGATTGGGGGCAGGAGGAGAAGGGGACAACAGAGGATAAGATGGCTGGATGGCATCACCGATTCGATGGAAGTGAGTCTGAGTGAACTCCAGGAGATGGTGATGGACAGGGAGGCCTGGCATGCTGCGATACCTCGGGTTGCAAAAAGTCAGACACGACTGAGCAACTGAAATGAAATGAACTGAACTGAACAGTTGCTACCTTCACAAAAAGAGAGATACCAGGTATTATGTACCTCCTGATGAAAGAAGGGGGAGAAAAAGAGCAAAATGAAGGGAAACCCTATGTACTAAAAGAAACTTTAAAGACACAGCAACTAACTGGCAATGCATGGGCCTTATTTGAATCCCAATTCAAATAAACCATAATAAAAACATTTAGAAACAATAAGATAATCAAGACAATGTTTAAGACAATCAAGGTAATAGAAATATTGACTGGATGTTTGATTATATCAAGGAATTATTGATTTCTTAAATCTATGTTAATATTTTGGTTATTTTTGTTAAAAAGTAAATCCTTATATGTTTTCAACTTGTAAAAAATATATTCACTATCTTTTAAAAAGTAGTCTTTATCTTTTTGAGATATGATGGAATAGTGTCAGGTGAAATGATATTATGACTAGGATTATAATTTCATGCAAAAGAGGTGGCAACATTTACAAGAGTGGACATGTACTGATCATTGTTGAAGCTGGTGATGGGGTACACAAGTCTCATTATTTTCTCTATCTTTGTATATGTTTGAAATTTTCCATAAAAAGGTGTTTGTTTTTTAAATTTTGCATTTATTATGCTTAATATTTAGACCAAATGAGATGACACATTCCAGAATGTGGTGTAAAAAGCCAAGCACATCCCAACAGTAAGCAATGGGCACCACTGTCTACCACCGACCCCTTGAGGGCTGGAGGCCAGCAAGGCAGTCTCTGGCCATTACCTCCTGCACCTGTTTCTAAAGACACAAAGAGTAGCCAAGGTCATTGTAGCACAAGGGTCCCAAGGGTCCTCAAGGCAAAAGTCAAGGGGGGAAGGGTCCTGATGCATATTTTCCCCAGGAGTCCAGGGATGAGAATCCCACCTTCCTCTCCATCCTCAAAGGACTCCCAGCTCCTTGGATTTCTCCTCCCACTTGGGAAACCCACACTCACATCATTCTCCGAGGTCCCACAGAGGATGCAGGACTTGCATTCTATGCACTGCCACTTGTAGGTCTTGACAGCCTCGGTCATGTTCAGGGTGAACTGCAGGCAGGTGGGGTGACCTGGAGGAAGCAGAAATGGCAGCATTAAGGCCAGAGGGTCTGACCTGTCACCCCCTCAACACAACGCTATGCCTCACTTGGAGGGAGGGTGGGGTAGCATGTGTTAGGAAGCAAACTGGGGGCCTGGATGGGGCCCTACCCGCCCTCTTCACCACCACCCACAGTTACAGCAGATCAATGCCCAAAGAGAGGCATGAGGATTAACCCTTTGCTAGGGAGAGATGTCATCCAAGTCCTCTGTCCTAAGAGCCACGTCCCCCCAGAAGTGTAACCAGTTGATGAGGACAGAAAGTGGTGATCAGAGAGAATGAGAAAGGAAATCACACAGCACAAGGCGACGCGATGAGAGTCAGCAACAGCATCTCCCCAGCATCAGCTGTGGTGGGAGCAACATAAGAGCTATTTAGAGTTGATCCTTCTGACCTGCAAAGTTGTTCATGCTGCCTCAGGGCACAGGGGAAGAGACCAGAGAGAGCGTGTGAGGGTCCCAGGGACAGAGCTCAGGGGCACTGGAAGGCTCTGCACTGCCACCTAAAGTGTCCCTCCGTGCCCAAGACCAGGGGACCAGCAGAAGTCCACACCCTGCACAGGAACAGGAGGGAGGCTGGAGAAGTAGAGCATCATTGCAAGGATGTCCAGGTCTGTCCTGAGCTCTTCTCTTCATCCCAAATATCATGTTAGCCAAGCCAATAGCAAGAGCAGGGAGGGACATTAATGTGACCTTACAGCACCCAGCCCCAGTGGTCCAACACCAGAGGCTTGGCCTGCAGGGCTGGGCTCTACCCTCAGTTACAGCTCACCCAAAAGACAGAGGCCAGCAGCGAGAGAACAGCTGTGAGCCACAGAATGTGACGCCTTTGACCTTCTGTCTGACAGGGACGGGAAACTTGGACGAGGTCCCCAGGTCACTCAGGGCTGTGAGTCAGAAGGCAGAGCACTCAGGGTGAAGCCCGTTACTGACACCGTCACCAAAGAATGGACAGTTTTGCCTGTTGCTGAGGGTTCACCCTTCTCCAGAGCTTCCAACTCCACCAAATCCACCATATCGTGCACTGCTTGGCCTCTATCACATGAGGAATTGTGAGCTTCCAAAGGGGAAGAGTATAGATGGGCCTCCAATTAGAGGCAATTCTACCAACCCAGTGTCCTCCGCAAAGAGTCAAGATCCACATGGTACCACCACTCCTTGGCAAAGTCACAACTCAGCAGGAGGCCCCCATTTCCTCTTTTCCATATCCTTGCAAAGCTGGTTCCATCATGGTCCTTTGGGGGACATTCTGTCCATTCAGTCAACAGACAAACCCTTCAGATCTGGGGCCCCAGCAATGCACACCACACCGAGCTATCTCTGAGAGTGAGAGTGGGGACTCGTGTTGAGAGGAGCTGGGGACACTTTGCAAACAGCAGGTGGGAGCATTGAGGACAGGAGGAGACTAAAAGCTTTTCTAGGACTTCTCCAAGGTAGAAACCCCCATGGCCCTGAACCGATAACTTTCTCAAAGCAACACCATACCAGCGACCCAAGGGAGAGAGAAAGATCTTACATTAAAAGCTTGGATGAACATCCAGCTGATATTCCTGATGGCATCTCAAATATCTAAGGATGCTGGCCAGAGTTGTTCCCTACCCTGCTCTCTCACACAGAGTAGTGGGATGGGAATAGGAGAGAATACACCAGCTTGAGATTCTGAGTGGTCTGCGCCAGAGATGCCCATGTTCTTAGACAGGACACCCAGGAATTTTGATGATTAATTCATGGAGCAGATACCTAGATTAGCAGGTTGTCATTGCCCAGTTCCACAGCCCCAGTGTACACCCAGCCACTCCCAGCCAGCTTATAGTAGCTGTTCATGAACAAGGATTTATTGGACATCTGCTAGAGCAGTCATGGTCCCGGACAGAAAAGATACACTGGTGAGCAAGACCACACACACCCCTGCCTCCAGATCCCTCTAGTCTGGTCAGAGAGAACTCAAATTAATAACCTACACACATACTTATTTACTTACAGCTGTGTGATAAGTGCCATGAAGGAAAATCATAATTGGCAATGAAAAATCACAGGAGGTTAGTATCTAGTCTGAGATGTCAAGGAAACCTTCTCTGAGAAAGATCTTGAAGTTGACATCTGGCAGATGAGGAGATTAGCTGGATGAGTGAGGGAGAGGATTCCGTGTGTGGAGGATGGTGCATGGTGGGGCAAGGCACTGAGCCGTGGAGGAAGTGGGCAAACTCAAAGGAAGGTAAAAGCCAGTAGGCAGAGGCTCGCAAGCAAAGCAGGAGGGGAGGTGGGTGAGCACCCAGAGACGAGCTAGAGTCAGACTACCCGGGCACGTTATGCCCCTCATTAAGGATATGGGGCTTTAAAATCATTAAAGCCTTGTGGGCAAGGCAGTGACTAGATTACTCTGTGCATTTTTCTAATAGGTTTTTCATTTTTTTAAAAATTTTATTGGCGTATTGTTGTTTTACAGGGTTGTGTTAGTTTCTGCTGTACAGCAAAGTGAATCAGCTATACGTTTACATATATCCCCTTTTTTGGTTTTAAAAGAGCATTCTTTCAGCAAGAGGGAAACTTTGGATGGTGAAGCAGTTCTGCACCTTGATTGCAGTGGTAGTTATGTATGTGCTAAGATTGCATAGAACAATACACATACGTGCATAAACACATGTGTGTGAATATAAAACCAGTAACACAGATAAGGAGGTCTGTGATTGCATGGCTGCCAATCGCCTGGTTTATAGTGTACTGTGGAACAGAGTGTACTATGGTTCACAGTGTACCTGGTTCATAGTGTACTTACATACCTATAGAAGTACTGTGGGTATGCAAGATGCTACCACTGGGGGAAACTGAGCAAAGCGTGCATGGGACCTCTCAGTAATGTGTTTTATAACTTTCCATGTAGTTATAATTATTTCAAAGTAAAAAGTTGAAAAGATCTTTTTAAATAAGGAAAACACACAAAAAATTGTCATCAAAAGGGAGGGAAGAAAAGGGAGGGAGGGAGGGAAGAAAAGGGAGGGAGGCAGGGAGAAAGGAAAGAGCTGCTGTCAAAGGAAAGAATTGGGGGTGGAGGCAAAGGGAATGTGAAGATGTAAGAATTGTTGCCAGGAAACTAGTTTGAAGACAGATGCTGCTGGTGCGAGAAAGGCGAGCATGAGGAAGGTGAAGATTTGAGAAGTATTAAAGAAATCATTGGCAGGACCTGACCATGATTTGAAGTTTCAGGGTGTGGGAAAGAGAGGTGATGAGAAGTAGTCTCAAGATTCCGACCTAAAAAAGGAGGTGGGCAAGATGAGGAAGACTATGGAAAGCACAGAGAGACCAAATGGAAGAGAGAAGCACCCTGTTTTGAGCAGGCTGAATTTGGGAAGTCTGTGAGATTTGGGGTGGAAATGTCAAGTGGATGAGGCCAAATACAGGGGTTTAGAGCTCAAAAGAGAAAGAAGTGCAGACTAGACACAGGTCTAGTTGTGTCCAGCTCTTTGCGACCTCATGGACTGTAACCCACCAGGCTCCTCTGTCCATGGGATTTTGCAGGCAAGAATCCTGGAGTGGGTAGCCATTCCCTTCTCCAGGGGATCTTCCCAACTCAGGGATCAAACCCAGGTCCCCTGCATTGCAGGCAGATTCTTTATCATCTGAGCCACCAGGGAAGTTTTGCTAAACAGGCAGTCATTGAAACCATGAGAATTAATGAAATTATCTAAGAAAAGAGAAAAGAGGAAAGAAGAGAGAAAAAGATCTAGGACTGAGCTTTAAAGAACTGTTTGAAGATCAAAAGAAAGAACCAACAGAGGAAATTGGAAGGATGGCTAGAGAGAGGTAAGACCAGCAATTATGGGTCACAGTGGTCCAGAGGAGGAGAGGGTGGTCAGTCAGCTGTGTTGACTGCCAAGGTTCATGGGTTTGTCGTTGTTCAGCAAGGACCCTGAGTGAGGGCGTGTTGCCAGAGCAGAGCAGAAGCCGCGCTACTAATCATAACACCCTGAGTGGTGCTGCCTTCCCTGGGAAGGAAGGTCAGCACATTCCAGAGCATGACCTGGAGCCCCACAGCCTGCTGGACACCCCCAAGGGTGGACAGTGGGGTGGGGGGTGCAAGCTTCAGGCAGCCAACTGTACTCCACAAGTATCTACTGAATGCCAACTCTGTTCAAGACCTCTGTGACCGGCGTGCTGAGCTCTGAAGACATTTTCTAGAAGAGATTTGGGCCAGTGAACAGTAGCAAGTGGGCTTAGGAAACTCCTGTTGGAAGTCCACCCTCCCAGCCTCCCCCCGCCAAAAAAAATCCCATGGGCTTTCTCTGTGTTCCTGTCTTGAGACAGTCACTAGCCTTCTCGCTAAGACTTTAAACCCAAAGAATGGGAATGGAGCTCACACAGCTTCCACCCCAGGTAAAATGCGAGGCTCCGAGTCTGCTGGTCTACAGTCCATGGGGTTGCAGAGATTCAGACACAGCTGAGCGACTAACACTTTTTCACTTTCAGAGTGGCTTCAGCTCTGCCTGCAGAGCTCCTTCACCCAGAACTCAGACTCGAGTGGGAGAGGAAAGGCAATGATGCAACTTCTCAGCCTGGGAGGGTGAGACACAGAGAGGTAAGTCACCCAAGCTGCCGTTAGCAGGAGCAAACGCTACACCCAGAACTAGGTTCTGCTTTCTGTGCCACCAGAACAGTTGCCTGTCTGTGCCTGTCTCTACAAACTGGAGAAGGCATCTCCTTGATAAAACTACAAGGATAAGGCTTCTTATCTACCATGGAAGACTGGAATAATGCACACTGTTGGACAAAACAAGAAGTTTCGAGAAAAACTACCAGAAGCCCATACCTAAGTTTGACTACTAGAATTCCTTATTTAGGTCAAGACAAATTTCTAAAATTTTTAGAAGTAAGTGGGTAATAGTCTTTCCAATTCAAAGTGATAGTCGCTCAGTCATATCCGACTCTTTCTGACCCCATGGACTATGGGATTCTCCAGGCCAGAATACTGGAGTGAGTAGCCTTTCCCTTCTCCAGGGGATCTTCCCAATCCAGGGATCAAACCCAGGTCTCCCACATTGCAGGCAGATTCTTTACCAGCAGAGCCACAAAGGAAGCCCTCAGTTATGTCCAACTCCTTGCGAGCCAATGGGCTGTAGCCCACCAGGCTCCTCAGTCCATGGAATTCTCCAGGCCAGAATACTAGAGTGGGTAGCCATACCTTTCTCCAGGGGATCTTCCCAACCCAGGGATCGAACCTGTGTCCCCTGCATCGCAGGCAGATTCTTTACCAGCTGAGCCACCAGGGAAGCCCTTCCAATTCAAAGGTGGCACAAAACAGAGGCACACTGGCAATAAAGCAAATTATGGTCACTCGCTACTTAAGGATTTCTGTCCTTATCTCTTTTGTAAAGTTAACAATCATTCTCTAATGTGCTTGCTTGGAAATCTGAATTATCCATATTTCTGGTTTTCTTAAAGCAAGGAATACCTGCATTGCTATTTAAATATCCTAGTGGAGTGACAGAGAAGGCAACGGCACCCCACTCCAGTACTTTGCCTGGAAAATCCCATGGATGGAGGAGCCTGGTAGGCTGCAGTCCATGGGGTCACTAAGAGTCAGACACGACTGAGCGACTTCACCTTTCATTATTCACTTTCATGCATTGGAGAAGGAAATGGCAACCCACTCCAGTGTTCTTGCCTGGAGAATCCCAGGGACAGGGGAGCCTGGTGGATGCCGTCTATGGGGTCGCAGATAGTTGGACACGACTGAAGTGACTTAGCAGTAGCAGTGGAGTGAAGTCGCAAGGAGTCAGACATGACTGAAAATGCATGCGTGTCCTAGTGGAGTGAAGCAGTAACATCCCTTCCCAGGTCCCCTGGGTGAGATGATTCAACAGGACATTTATAAGATTCCAATTACCAAAATGGATTTAGAAAGTGAGGTGGTATGCATGAATCATCTTAGCCAGATCATTAAAAACAAGGCCCTTCCTAAGTGTTCCTCCAAACTGGTTCTATCAGGGGGGTTCAATAAATCTGCCCACTTGTTTACTTGGTCCAGTGGTGAACTTTGCATAAAGAGATTCTAAATCCAGCCCTGTGCTGTGCAAGTCGCTTCAGTCATGTCCAGCTCTTTGCAACTTCATGGACTGTAGCTGGTCAGGCTCCTCTGTCCATGGGATTCTCCAGGCAAGAGTACTCGAGTGGGTTGCCATGCCCTCCTCTAGGGGATCTTCCTGACCCAAGGATCAAACCTGCATTTCTAATATCTCCTGCATTGGCACTCTTTACCACTAGTGCCACCTGGGAAATACTACCACCTTCCAAAGCGGACCTCAATCTTCTCTACAAGCTGAAACAGGGACTGTAACCCCTGACCGCCATGTCCAGAGACCTAGCTTCTGAACAGGGGTTTCAGACAACAGAGATTTGGCTTCAGGGTGCTATTTCAGCAGCTGGGTAGAAAACGGAAACCGGTGCGGTGTGAGAAGCTTCTCAGAAAGAAGACTGTTCATGAGGTTGGTACGTACGAAATTAGAGTCTCCCTAACTCAGGGGAAAAAAGAAGGCAGGAGAGACTGTCACACAGAGTGGAGTAAGTCAGAAAGAGAAAAACAAATATCGCATACTAAAGCTATATGTGGAATCTAAGAAAAAAGGTATAGATTACCTTATTTGCAAAACAGAAATAGACACACAAACATAGAGAACAAATTTATGGATACAAAGAGGGGAAAGAAGAGGTGGGATGAATTGGGAGATTGGGATTGATTTACATGCACTATTGATACTATGTATAAAACAGATGATTAATGAGAACCAACAGTATAGCCCAGGGAACTCTATTCCGTGCTTTGTGGTGACTTAAACGGGAAGGAAATCCAAAAAAGAGGGGATGCATGTATATGTATACATATAGGTGATTCACTTTGCTGTAGAAACTAATGCAACATTGTAAAGCGTCTGTACTCCAATAAAAAGTAATTTTTAAAAAGAGAGAGAGAAGGTAGGCATCTGAAAGCAGGAAATGCTCCCTTGCCCCCTGAAGGACACGTCTTGTGTCTTTCCAGAGCCCATGTGCAGAGATGCGGAGATTGTTCCAGGGACAGTCAACAGGAGTTGTGGTATTTGAGTGCGAAGGCACACAGACAAATATCCAGGCAAAACCAGTGTTAGCTTTATATTCACAGCTGCCTACTTCCACACATGCTCATACACAGCTACCCACACATATGGATATTTGCAACATTTTAGGTGTAAAATATCTAAATATACCTTGTTGATTGAGTTCATATTACAATTGGGACTTAGACACTCACAGAAGTTACCAGTCAGTGTCACTCTACAGGTACTCAGCACAGTGAGAGAAACACAGTTCATTTTCAACAAACCCTGGGCAAAAAGAAATCTACAAACTACTATGACATGTGTCTCTTACATTATGATCCTTATTAAAAGAGTTTTTTATTTCATTATTGCCAATATTTAATTTGGACTAGGCTAAGCCACATCACTGATTAAATTAGAGCTCCAGGAAAAAAAATTATCTCGCTAGGTATTTGCTGAAAACATGAATAAAACAGATACAAATAACTGTGGAAGTAGCATGGTCTATTATTTATTCATTGTGAAATTATAAACATCCAATTATATTTTATTACCTTATTTATCAATGTTGAACTCTTAAAAACTAATTTCTCAGGAAAGGAAAACCTAAATATCCCTGGTTCTCAGGCAAGTAACTGCAAAATTCAAATTTGTGCTCCTCTGTCTCATACCTGGTTTATAGAAATCATATTATGTAAAATACGTGGGATCAATTCCAACCTGAAATAGCACCAAAAACAAGTCTCCATAAGCATTCATTAGAAAATACTTTGGCTCAAATTTCTAGCAGTTCTCTATATTCATACACACATACAAGTTCTAATATTTACATATTGCAAAAATACATAAGAAGCTTCAGCTATAAAGAATTCATGCACAGTGCAATCAAATCTGAATCACCCATGCTAAAGAGTAATTTGAGGAGAAAAAAATATTACTAGCTCACCTGGGGAAGCCATCAAACCCATTCATTTTCCCTTATTCTCTCTCTCCTTCCCTGTCTCTCTGTTTCTATCTCTCCCTTCCTCTCTTTCTCTCCTTCTCTTTCAATCCCCTTCCACTTTGAGACCCAGTCTGTCAAGAGGAGGGAATGAGGCTCTGAGTCTTTATACTTAGTCTGTAAAGGGGGATGGAGACCAATTCTGAGCAGTCAAGAATTCAAACTTTGTGCACCTGCATTGTGACAAGTTTTTACTCAGGCACTGCTTCCCCATACAGATTCCTTCTCCGGCCCTTCTTTGCAAACCTTCTGCAATGGTCTCAGGCTCACCTCTCAGCTGCCCCAGATATTATTTCTAACACTAAGACATCTACAAATCGATGACCACAATGGCATTCCAGAGACATCTGCATGGCTCCCTTTTTCTCATCATTTTGATGTCCTTCAACAAGGATGAAGAGGAGAAAGAGAGGAGAAAGGATAAGACCAAAGTAACAAAAACACACTCAAAATGAATGACGGTGTATGCCATGGCTACCTTTTGCTGGGCTAAAACACTGCCATCAGCAAGTTCAACCCATCTTAGAGGTCTGCGTATCCTCTCTCAAAGCTGTCAAACTCAAGGCACACAGGTGCCACACAGGAGGCAAGCCTCAGGGATTGTAACTTCAATCGTTGTCATCAATAATCATAGAAAACACATTCATGCAAGAACGTCGAAAAGCTAAAGTGAAGTTGCTCAGTCGTGTCCGATTCTTTGCGACTCCATGGACTATATAGCCTAGGAGGCTCCTCCATCCATGGAATTTTCCAGGCAAGAGTCCTGGAGTGGGTTGCCATTTATTAGGAGCACTTTTAATGGGCTAAACCACTAAGGGCTTCATGGTGCCATTCTCAAATGGCCCTAGAAATTCCCCCAAGTTTTCATGGTCAAGTGTGGTCTGAGTAGTCTCATCTATAAACCTGCAGTTGGTCTTTGTAAAGCAAAATCAAGGGGTGGGTCAGCCTTGACCTGGTTTTATATAACTTACCTGACTGGCCCAGGTTGGGACTAAGGCACCAGAAAGATGTCAATTACCCAATTCTTTGGGACCCCGTGGACTGTCGCCTGCCAGACTCAATGGGATTCTCCAGGCAAGAATACTGGAGTGGGTTGCCATGCCCTCCTCCAGGGGATCTTCCCGACCCAGGGATCAAACCCAGGTCTCCTGCATTGCAGGTGGATTCTTTACCATCTGAGCTACCAGGGAAGCCCAAGAATACTGGAGTGGGTAGCCTATCGCTTCTCCAGGGGATCTTCCAGACCCAGGAATCAAACCAGGGTCTCCTGCATTGCAGGCGGATTCTTTACCAGCTGAGCTAGCAGGAAAGCCCCAGGGAGAGAATACAGAGTGAAAAATGAAAAGTAGGGAATAGTGGAGAGGGTAGCCATTGGAACTGAAGGCATGAAAGGGCATCAGGGGGAGAGCTCAGGGAGAAAGACTGAGACAATGGTGTCACAAAATGAGGAGAACCTGGAGAAAGACCTTCATGGCATCCAAGGAAGAGGATGGGGTGGCCACCGACATGAAGGGAGAGGTTCAGTAAGAAAAGAACTGAGTATTACACTGTGAGTCAGTGCTGAATAGAACTGGGTAAAGTGATCCCCGGGAGCAGTGGACCCTTGTCCCTCTCTGGATGACTGGGTGGTTTCAGCATTGCAGAGACAAGAATTCACCAGTAGATAATCTCACAACATGCTTCTCCTTCCACAGGCTTTGTCCATCAAGCTAAGTTTCTAGTGTTTATATGCAAACACCATATAAAACTGTCTTAGGAGTATTGCCTTTATCTGATGCCATTCATTGATAGTAAGGGTCATTTTTTGATGTAGATTCCATGGCCAAAGTGAGACCCTGTTAGAATCATTTTCCATCCGTGCCCTAGGAGCTGCATCCAGTCTCTGGAAGCCAGTTCATTCCTCCAGACCTTGGATTGAAGCTCTTCAGTCTCAGGTGTCAGAGCCCCGCCCACAAGGCTGGGGCAGATCCTGTTGGAGGCTTCAGAATCTGGTCATGTGGCCTTGCGTGTTCTCTAAGAATGGTCAGATCCAGGAGGGATGTTGGTGCCACAGGCAGGAGAGCGACTCTGCAAGTCAGACTGAGCAGTGGGAAGGATGGAAATGATCGCCAGGCAGTAATGTTGGTGACTATGGTGCTTTTAAAAAATACCTTCGAGTCTGTCAATCCTCCTTTTTTCAAGAGATGAAGGCTATTCCCCAATCTCTGAATGGGGGCTGACTTGTTTGAACAGATACAGTAAAAAGGAAGTGACAATATGCGACTTTGGAGGCTAAATAATAAAAAGGTACTCAGGTTTCCATTTTGATCTCTTTCTCATTCTCTCTCTCTCTCTCCATCCTCCCACCCCCTTCCTCCTTCCCTCTGTCGCTCTGTCCCTCTCCCTCCTTGGGAAAAAAGTCAGCTGCTATGTTATGAGCAGCCCTATGGAAAGGCCCACACATGACAAGGAATTGAGAGCAGCCTCTGACCATCAGCCAGTAAGGAACCGAGGCTCCCGGTCCAACAGCCTGAGATGAGCTGAGCCCTACCAACATCATGTGAGTGGGCCTGGAGCAACATCTTCAACCCCAGTGTAGCCCAGAGATGACCATAGCCCCATCCAACATCGTGACCACCACCTCCTGAGAGAACATACCCTTACCGCCCAGCTGAGCCATCCCCAGATTCCTGGTCCTCACAAGCTGTGACGTGAGAAATGTTTGTTGTTCTAAGCTACTGCACTGGGGGATTACACAGGTCACAGATAACTAAAGCAGTGACAAAGGAGAAACAGTAAGAGGTCTGCGGGAAGGCTCCAGAAAACCAGGTACTTGACAGGACTCCCACTTAGGCAAGTCCCTGCCACAGAAAGGCCAGCACTGGCCTCAACAAGGAAGGGCAGAAGTGGGGTCTGGGGTCTTCTCTCACTTCTCCTCCATGTAGGGCTGTTACTTTTTAAATGAATTGTCTTCGAAAGAGCCGATACTAAAAATTAAGACAGTTTATGCAGCAATGTGAGGGTGACTAAAAAAAGAAGCGAATAGGTGTGAAACCTCACTGGGCAACAAGAGCATGTCTGCAGCTTCCTGGGCCCAATGTGGCTGCTCGGTGTGGGCCGGAGGGGGACTCTCCACCAGAGAGGCTGCCATCCTGGCCTCTGGGCTTGACCTCTAGTCCCATCTCACCCCCAACCTGCTCCAGCCTCCTTCCACCTTCCTGAGCCCCTCTCTCACCTCCAACAAGCTTTCCATGTAGGTTCCCTGGAACAAGGACCCCCCCTGCCCTCCCTCCCCACCATATGAGAAAGCCAGAGACTCCCTGGAAGTTCCACAAATGGATACGAGCAGAACAGCCACCTGTAGCCAGTGTGTGGGCTCAAGAAAGCAATGCTTAGACATCTTAATGGTAATTCTCATAACATTTTCAGGTAAACACCTTTCTACTCACTGGTCTCCTTGGATTCCCCACACTGATCATGTGAGGCAGGCAGGACAGATACAAATATGCCTGATTCACAGGTGAGGAAACTGAGGCTTAGAATGGCTCAGGCAGACGGCCAGTCATGGAGCCAGGGCTAGAAGCCATGTCCTCACAGGCTTGTCCTTCAGACTCTTTCCTTCCCTCCTCTGCCCCACACCACGGTCACCAACACAGTCAACACAAGTGTGGTGGCCCAGCTTGAGCTCACCCCCGTACTTGAAGCTGTTAAATCTGACAGCACATCCCCCTTTTACTCACAAGAAGTTGCCTAAAGGCACTGTCAGACAGGTCACTGAGTTCCTTTTTGCCTCAGCCTCCTCAGTTGATACCACACAAAGGTGACTATTTGTTCCTGAAGACCTTTCTGGGCCTCAGTGTTCCATGCCTCATGCGAAATCCCTCAGGAAGCCAGGCTTGCTCACACAAGGCCAGGCATTGAGTCCTCACCATCTGACAGTGACTAATCCTGGAAAACCCTGGGGAAGACTTGCTGTGGAGTGAGCCAGTCCAGCCCACGCCAAGAGGGCCTGGAGGCTGCGGGAAACCTGTGGACATTACTGGGCTTCAGCACCCTAGAATCTCAACAGAGGTCCCCTGACCTCATTGGCCACAGCTCCTCTGCCAGAGGCTGGGGTGAGGAGGTGTCCTTCCCCTCTCCTCAGTGCACCATCCCATACAGCCCTACTGGGCCAGTTATCCCACAGGGAGCTACCTGGATGGACAGCCCATCACTGCCTCCCCGGGTGGAGCCTCTGAGAGGAACACACAAAGATGTCTGGCATCCAAAGCCAATTTCACATCAGCCCCAGACACCTCTCTTATGCTGTCAGTGGATAGGAAAGCTCCTTACTCACCTTATTTAGAAGAACAAAAGAGCAGAAAAGGCCCCCCTTTCGCATTCACCAGACTGCATCACAGTCAAGACACCTACAACCCTACCTCCCCACTCTGAAGCTGCAGCAAGTGTTCACCAACTCATCATTTTCTCTCTTCACCCCCCATTTCCTCCATGTCACTAATCTGCTTTCCAAGTCGTGATGGCAGGAGAATGAAAAATGAGGGTGATGGTGGTAAGAATCAGGTTCCCTGAAGCCTCTCACCCAGGCTCCTTGAAAGTCCCTGAGGTCCCTGATATCCTTCAACATCCTCAACAAAAAGGAAACAAAAATCATGCAAAACCAACCCTACTTAATGGAGACACATCCTTAGGTTCCATGGGAGTACGGCAAAACCCGGCACCATCTGTCTGGCCTTGCATTAACTCAGCATTTGCTTCCAACCCCAACACAAAGGCAGCACCAGCTCTGTACTCATCCTGCATCTTTGGGGGGCACTCAGTCCAACTCATAGATCATTTTCCAGCAGCCAAATTCTCATCTTAAGATTAATCTGACTTTTCCTTACAATCAAACAACTATTTATCCAACAAACTCACGAGTGAGAATTGATCTCACTGTTTATTTAGAAAGCTAGAGGGGTTGGATTTACATGGGCTTTATTTTTTTCCTCTGGATAAATTAAGGAGTTGTGCTAGAACAAAAGGAAGCAAATCAATGGCTATTTCCAGTGACCAGCATCTGTCTTCAGATTTAATAGAAATGATGCCCTAAGACACATAGTTTATTCAGTACAAAAATACCCATCGATATTCAGTCAGTCAGTCAGTTCAGTCACTCAGTCATGTCCGACTCTTTGCGACCCCATGAATCGCAGCACGCCAGGCCTCCCTGTCCATCACCAACTCCCAGAGTTTACCCAAACTCATCTCCATTGAGTCGGTGGTGCCATCCAGCCATCTCATCCTGTCGTCCCCTTCTCCTCGTGCCCCCAATCCCTCCCAGCATCAGGATATTTTCTGGTGAGTCAACTCTTCACATGAGGTAGCCAAAGTACTGGAGTTTCAGCTTCAGCATCAGTCCTTCCAAAGAACACCCAGGACTGATCTCCTTTAGGATGGACTTGTTGGATCTCCTTGCAGTCCAAGGGACTCAAGAGTCTTCTCCAACACCACAGTTCAAAAGCATCAATTCTTTGGCACTCAGCTTTCCTCACAGTCCAACTCTCACATCCATACATGACCAGTGGAAAAAACATAGCCTTGACTAGACGGACCTTTGTTGACAAAGTAATGTCTCTGCTTTTTAATATCGATATTAGAGTAATGCAAAAGAAAAGCCCTTCCTGGTACTTTACAAATGTAGAAAAGAGCCTCGCAAGCATTCGAAGATTCACCAAGTTCTTCTGGTTAGATGGCGATCAACACCGTTCCATGACCAGGGGAACTAAGGACTGAGTATCTCTAAAATGGCTCTGGTTCACCTGAGGAATAGGTATGAGGGGATATTCATCACCAGAAATCTGACCTCCCTTCTGAGAGAGCTAAATAGGTGGCACCATTCCATCCCATGCTGACACCAAACATCATTAATCAATGCAACATTCTCTTCACCACACTGACAGCAGACATCATTAATCAATGCAACATTCTCTTCACGCGGAGACCCTGGCTCCTTCTCCAGTCCACCATGACCGGCCTGTGAGTTCTCATGCAAGAAGAAACCTAGCTGCTATCACTGAGCGGGAAGCTATTAAGCTTAATAGGTTAAAAGTCTCATGTGAAAATTAACGATTTGAATCTTCAGGAAGTCACCAGCTATTTAACTCCTGTTTCCCTTTCTGTGAGTCAGAGACCCTAATCAAAACCACTAAGACCGCAAACCAGATGGTGGCCTTGTTCTGTGGCTGGACTAACAGACAGAATTCCTACTGCCACATACTTCTGTGTGCACAGAAAATCATCACAAAGACCCTTTCTAAACAGAAAAAGTTTTAAATGTAGTTCTTTTTTTTTTTCTACTTATCAGTTATGAGGTACCAACCCACCCCTCCTTAAATAATTCCAACCTCTCTCATTGCTCACAGTGGGAAGTAAGCTCCTTAGTGTCACAAGCCTCTTTGCTGCCTGGTCACAATTGCCTTTTTTAGATTCGTCTTCTTTCCTGACCGCTGACTTGACCACGTCTACACCCTCTGCGACAGTCCCATGGAAAAGTACTTGCTGTCACCCTCCCTCTCCCCACCCCCATCCCCCAAACCCCTTTCTTTCTTTGCATTTCACACTTGTGCACGCAAAGGTCTCTCTGACCCATCTCTCAACTCCCATTCACAGCCAAACCTGTCAAGCAAGTAGTCTATACATGAAGTGTAGGCACATGGACCAGGGGTATGAGAATCACCTGGGGGCTTGTTACAAGCACCCACCCCAGACTTATGAACTTAAAAGCTGCATTTTCACAAGATGCTAACAAGACACACTGTCCTAAACTCACTCCCTCCTTTCCTGGGAAACCCCACCCAATCTTCTTTCTCTCTACTCTGACTTCCCTCCCTACCTCTCCATCACCAAGACTCTCACTAAATGAGTGGCTCCATCCATTCACATATGAGTAAAAGGATCCATGAAATATGACTTGCCCTTGTGCCCACCCTAGGAACTTCTATTCAGCCTTCAAGTCCAGCCCAAACAGTCCACTTCTGGGAAGACATTTCTGTTCTCTAATGCAGACAAGGAAACCAAAGGGCTGAGAGGAGGCTGGGCAAACTGCCCAATCACACCCAGTGTACCTGCTATGTGCCACCTTTAAGAATGACAGCAGAAAGAATGCTCACGGCCTCCCCAGAAGCACCCCGTGGCCACTGTCTAGGGCAGAACTCCGTGGCTCAGATGGGTATGGCAAGTCAAAAGTTGCTTTGTGGATGAGGCCCCAAGCGGGCTGATCTGAACAGGTTACCTTGTTCGGGTTCTTACCCACTGGGGCGCCCTCTACCCAGCCTCTCAGTCTCCTGGAAGGTCAGAGTCTGCTCCCTTTCTTCAACACACATCCCGAGAACCCATCTCCGTCACTCTCCTGTCCTCAGCGGGAATTTTTCCTTTTTCTTTGGAGAACAAAGAACGCAGAGAGGACATATTAGTTGCTGCTACTGCTGCTCCTGCTGCTAAGTCGCTTCAGTCACGTCCCTATAGAAATGTCTCCCATAGAAGTTCCTAGGGTGGACTCTTCGCGACCCCACGGACTGGCCCACCCAATCCCTCAGGCCACTGCAAGGCCATTCCGCTGACCCAGTGGCTCTCCAGCTCCAGAGTACCCTGGAGAGGGCTTAAACATGCAGGCCCTGATGCCAGGTCCTTGGGCTGCACTAGATGACGCCCTGCTTCCTAGATTTTCCTTGAGGCTCCTGCACACAGCAAGCTATGCCCTGAGGCAGGTGTGCAGGACCACGGACAAGCTGACCGGCTGCTCTGACCTTGAATCCATCTTGGTCAAATGAGGGCTCCAAAATCTTTTCTGCCCACCTCATCTTTCTATTGTGAGGACCACAACGATAGGGTATGTGCTCCTGCTTTACTAAAACGGAAAACATTCTTTCCCAAGGCAAGGTTTTCCCACTCTTTGGCTTCGTCTTGGCACTAACAAATAAACCTCTATTCCCATTCCCAGAAACTCTGTATTTCTCTCAACCTCAGAGCCTACTGTCAACATACTCTTAAGTGTTTCAGGCAGTCCTGTGATTGTTGGATACAAAGGACATCAATTCATACTGGCCAGTGTCCAGACATAAGCTGTCTTCCTGAGAGCAGTTCTGTTTGCCACCGACCTAGGGGTCTTGTGCATAAACAGGAGGCCTTAGCCTCCCCCCAGCAGCCAGAGAAAGACAACACACACTCCATCTCCAAGATAAGGCCCTTCAGACAGCAGCACACTTAGAATATCTCCTTTGTGTTAATGAGAACAAACACGAGTGCCTATCCCAGTGTTTGTGGGACAGATCTGACTGGGGTAGAAAAGACGTAAGATGTCATTTCCACTGTGTCATCATGAACCATTGAGGATCTTTGCAGCCTAATTAAACGGGACTTTTTGAAAAATGAGTGAATCCAACAGCCCTAGAAAAAGCATTGCTTTTCACCATTTACTATTCTAGTGTTTATTCAATTATTTTAAAGAGGGATATACTTGAGCTAAAATCAAAAGAGCACAACTAGTAATAACCAGCTTGGTTCCAACTTACTGAAGATTCCATCAATTCAAAACATTGACTTCACACTTCATACCCCTTATCCTCTCGGTTACCACCTCTCATAAGCCTATAGCCATTGACCCACACCCTTGCATCTACCTGCTCACCCCTTTCTCCCTCTTTCCTACTCACCCTAACTCCAGATAAGCCCAACCCTCCATGGCTCCATCCTGAACCCAGGTTTAGAAAATCACACCACTGAGCTAACCAGTCTACCTGAGTAGTGACCACAAAGCTTGGCAAACCTTGGCATTGTTCCAGCTTCTCAAATCTCCCAGACCTCATGGCCCTTCCTCACACTCTTCTTGTTGACTTATACATTTTAAAAAAATACATAAGTAATAAGAATAAAACTTTCTCGTATTCTCCTCGTGCTTCCACCCACCTCCTCACCCCTGTGCCCCTATACTTGTCTCCTTCTTGATACCAGGAGCAACTCTCCCAGCTCCTACTTGTGCCTCAAGCCTGACTTCTCACACCTTCCTGGGAACTTTGTTCCTTCTATAATTCCCTCTTGAAACATCAATTTCTTCCTTTCTAGTCAATCATTCTGCCAGCATACAAATATGCCCCTGATGGGGCAGGGGCGGGGGGGAAGAAAGAAAGTACAGTCTGTTTGTAGGACATATAATAAGTTAACCTTAAAAATGCAGTTCAATATACATTGCATACCTGCCTGCTCAGTCACTTCAGTCGTGTCCAATTCTTTGGGACCCCGTGGACTCTCGCCTGCCAGACTCAATGGGATTCTCCAGGCAAGAATACTGGAGTGGGTTGCCATGCCCTCCTCCAGGGGATCTTCCCAACCCAAGGATTGAACCTGGGTCTCCCTCATTGCAGGCAGATTCTTTACCATCTGAGCCACCAGGGAAGCACCAATATCCATGTGGTGCAGACAAATACTGTTCGACACCACTTATACCAGACACTTAGACTAGTCAAACTCCCAGAGTCAGAAAGTACACTGGTAGATGCCAGGGGCCAGGAGGTGGAGGCGCTGGGGAGGGGGGTTGGGGACTCAGTGTTTAATGGGGACAGGGTTTCAGTTTAGGAAGGGGAAGAATTCAAGAGACAGATGATAGTGAGAGCTTCACAACATTGTGGACACGCTTAGTGCACTGAACTGTACACTTAAATATGGCTAAAGTAGTATGTTTTATGAGACTTTTACCACACACACACACAAATCTAAAAAATCCAAATATGCTAGAAGAGCACCCATCTCCCAAGGAGACCCTGACCGAGCATCTGCCTCCATCAAGGGCCCAGGTCCCGCTCCTCTTTTTGGCACAGCTCCTTGGCAGGGCCTGTGCCTCCACCTTCCTGGACACTCTCTCCTCAGCACACTCACCTGCCTTCCTCCCATCTCCCTGCTGTCCTCTCTCAGTCTCCTTTGCTGGATCCTCCTCTTTACTCCAGACTCTTCTCTTTACCTAGTTTGACTCAATTCCCTCAAATACCATCTCACACTTGTCATTCCCAGATTGATATCTGCAGCACAGACCTCTCCACTGAGTCACAGACTCACAAGTCCACTGCCCTGGTGGTGGGGAACCCAAAGAATAGAAAGCAAGTAAGAACCAAGATGGCAAAGGACCAGTGTGGGAAAATTCTCATCTCCAGGGGTGGCGCAGACCCTGAAGCCAGGAGGGGAGCCCGCAGCCAGGGGGCTGCAGTGTCTTCCTGGGGGTGGGAGGTGGAACTCACAGAGAACAGAAAGGCTGATGGCACCAGCTTTCAGAACTGCCAGGATGCATTTCAGCTCATGAATAAGAAAAGAAGTCGTCACAGGTTCCAGCATCATGGGAACAGAGAGGAGAAAGACTGAGAAGCGGAAGAATTAGTCAACGCTGGGGCAAGGACCAGGGAAGGAAGAGGTGAGAGACAGAGAGAGGTGAGAGACAACAAAGAAGGAAGCTAGAAGGAACAAGTAAGAGAATGAAAATAAGAACCTAGAAAAGAGATTTGGGTCCTTGCTTATTCAGGAGACACAACCAGAATTCTAGCTGAATTTTTAACAAGATGCAGAAACTCAATTCTCCGAGTCTTCCCTAGAGGGATATTAGTATGATTACTACTAATGGCTACCATTTATCAACGTGCTTCCTGGGTGCTAGGCACTCTGAACACAGGTCCTCATTTAATTCTTAAAATGACCTGCGACTCAGGTGTCACTGTCCCCATTTGATGGAAACTAAAGCTCAGGGCAGTGAGGTCATTTATTCAGGACCACCAGAGGCGAGATGCTGACCACATCTTACCCCAGCCTCCCCTCGGGTAACCACCGGGCCAAAGGAAAACAGTGGGGAGAGACCTTCTCCTGATGCACAGAGTCAGGGGGTGGGGGTGCGATGAGCAGCGCTCCAGGGTGCACTGACCATCCAGCAGCTCCCCAGGTCAGAGGCTGCCCACCTGCGCTGAGGTCCTGCTTCCCTCTCCACCACGGGCTGTCCCCTGTCCATTCTGCAGGCTGCTTGGCGAGGGGGGCCGGGGTGAGGGGGTGCGGAGAACCTGAGGGCTCCGCAGGGTGGTGTGAGGATCTGGGGGGACAGGTTGTCCCAGCCTGGCAGCTAATCTAGGATGTGACATTAAAAGCAGTCCCGAATTATCCTAGGGCAAAACCAGGTCAGGCCCCCTCCAAACCCCACCTTCACAGAGTTAAAGGCGAGGAACTGGAAGGGCTTAAAAGGCAAAGGAGTTAATTAGCTCCCTGAAACCAAAAGGGGAAGAAACTGAGCTTAAAGAAAGGGGCAGCTGGAGGCGAGGGGAGAGAGTGCTCAACTGGGAGCACTGAGAGTCCAGAGCCTCATGCCCGCCGGCCCCCCGGGAGCTCTGAGGTCCCTGCAATGACTCTCCCGTGTCTCCACTTCCTCCCCTTTTGAATCAGGTCTGAGGCTTCTGCACCCAACAGCCTAGGACCCGACAACATAGGGACCAACACAACTTCGTCTGAATCGGGCCCAGAGGGTGGGACAGCGGGGTCTGACTCTGGAAGTCAGAGCTGGGAAAACAGCAACCATTCTCAAATCTCGGCAGGTGTGCATTCCGCAGGCGCCCAGACCCACCGGGAAGATGCTTGTCTACCCCTGACCCAGCCGAGTCTCCATCTGCCTCTTCAGCCAGGGATGAGGTGGACGGAGCGGAGGGGCCGGGGGAGTCACGGGGGCAAGTGGACAGAGAGGATGGAGGAGGCTTCTATACCTCCATGATTAGCGGTCATGCTGGGGAGTAGTTGGGGGGCAGGGATATAAACTGCCACCTCCCCTCCACCGACCCCTGTAACAGTGCCTGAAATTTCCACCACCGAAGCGACCACAGGGGCTTAAAACCTGACCTCCGAAAGGCCGCAGTTAAAATGCAAACCAATCTCTCAGACAGGAGAGGCTGATGTCACATTTCTGACTTGCTCCACCCGAGCCTCTGACTGTCAGCACCAGAGTGAAACTTGGACCACCTGGTCCAACCCCTTTTTTAAAAAATACAAGGAAACTGAGGCCCAAATTGTGAAACGATGGGCCCTGGGTCGCAGGGCATGGTGGCAGCAAGGCTGGGACCTTCACCCAGGCCTTCTAAGTCTTTTCACAGCGTGGATGGGCCCCTGGGAGCATCCCCTTGAGGGGGAGCTGGAGTCCTGCTTCCTGCTGCCCCTCTCTCATTCATTCACCGCTGCAAACAAGAGCCCCTGGGACCTCACCAGCTGACTCCTCCCAGACTCTGCCTTCCGGAAGGATGAATGCACATCGGAACCCCGCGGCCAAAATATTCCTGGGTACCACCCACTCTGCATCCTGCTCCCTTTTCAACAGACTCCTGGGAGGTAGAAGTTTCCAGAAGAGATAGCTCTAAGGCTTTCACAGATGGGGTACTCTGCTTAGAAACATTCCTTTGTTGGACAATGGGAATAAGGCAGGAAGACGGGGATGGAGGAAAAACGTAAATTTTTTTAAGGTCACATTCTCACGAAAATGGCACCCTGGAATTTTCAAGATCCTCTGACCAATACCAGGTTGGATTCCTTAATTACAAAGATGGAGATTGAGTTTCTTTGGAAGGTTAACCAAATGAGGCCCAGGAGTCTTAAAAAGAAGTAATGAAAGGGAAAGAAGTCCCAGGAAAGGAGAAGTTCCCTGCCTAGAAGAGAGAGAGAACTCTGCTTCCCTCCCGACAGGCTCACAGCCACCTAAAATGGCCCTACAGAGCTGCCTGGCATGAGGAGCCTGCCCAGGGCAGCTGGCTCTTTGCAACTGCCAGTTTGTCCTTTACTGGGAAACCTGCATTCATTAGCATATGCCTAAACCCACAGGGCTGGCCAGCCAGTGGGTAACAGCAAGGATGGATTCACCCTGGAGCCAATGAGACTCTGGTTTCTACAGAAAAAAGTCAGGTTCCCGGAGGAGGCTGGGGAGAGAAAAAAAGAATGAACAGAAGCCAAAGGAAAGAGGAGGAGGATGCGGGAGGGTCTCCCTCCCTGGGCAATGGTTAAAACGGAAAGAAAGAAAGAAAAATGGCAAGAAAGAGCACAGCCTTTGAAATCAAATAGACAAATGCCTTTGCCGAGTTTGGAGCAAATTAGTATTTAACTTTTCTCCACTTCAGTTCCCCCAGCTTGTAAAATGGGCCCAATGTCACAGGTCATTAAAGGAGGTAAGGAAATTAGAGAACCAGGTGGCTCGAACGGTAAAGACTCATCCTGCCAATGCAGGAAATGCGAAATCAGTCCTCGGGTCAGGTAGATCCCCTGGAGGAGGAAATGGCAACCCACTCCAGTATGCATTCCTGGAGAATCCCACGGACAGAGGAGCCCGGCGGGCTGCAGTCCATGGAGTCGCAAAGGGTTGGACACGACTGAGCGCGCACACGCAATGACGTGCAGTTGGTGCTCAGTGAGCCTGGTCTCCCTTCTCTCCTTAGCATCCAAAGCCAGCCCCACCTGGTCCCGGGTAAAGCCCAAGGGGAGACTCTCGCCCAGTGAGCCCTGGACAAGGACAGGGGCCTTCCGGGGAGGAGAGTGACAGTCCCAGTGGCAGTGGGCTGACCCATTTGGCCAACCGTCCTTCGCTTCCTTCTCTTCACATTCTGGGAGCCCTGGAGCGCTCTTCTCCCAAATGAGGCATGCAGCAGAAATGAGCTGTGATTAGCACAGCGGAGAGACCAGGACGGTGCGGAAGCAGTGGGGAGCAGCTGCAGACTTTCCTGGAATTAATGGAGAGGGAGCAGGGAGGGCAAGTTGCCGTCTCTGATGCTCTGTCTCCCTGAGTCAATCACCAGGCAGAGAGACTTCTCCAGAAGCCAAGCTTCCCCGCCTCTGCGGGGCCAAGCCCGCTCTCGGGGCTGCCTGTGATAGACCTGACTCACCATTAGAGGCAGTGCCTGCGAGGTACACAGCGAAATTTCAAGCCAGTTTGTCAGCGCTGGAGGTGGATACATGAAACTCCCAGAACATGGCACTAGAGGCAGTTAAAACTCAGCCCCGGAACACTGGCTACGACAGATTCCCGGCAATGTTACAGTCCGAAGGCAGATGAAGGGGAGAGCAATTTTCAAAGAGTTTGGTGAGACGGTGCTGTAAGAGGCCCAGGTGCTACATCAACGTTGGGGGATGGGAGGGGGAGGGGTAGATCCAGAGGCTGCCATCCAATCATTTTTTCCAGGGAAGGTGGATATTCTATTATGGGTTTCAATTCTGTGCTGTCAGATAGATGTTTTTTTTCTTTTTCTTCCCCCTACTGTGTGGCATATGGGCTCTTCGTTCCCTGACCTGATCAAACCTGAGAGCCCTGCAGTGGAAGCTCAGAGTCTTAGCCACTGGATCACCAGAGAAGTCCCAAGGTCACACACTTTTCTTTGTTTTTGGCCACACTGCACAACTTGTGTGATCTTAGTTCCCCGAAGAGATCAAACCTGGACCCTTGGCAGTGGGAGAGCAGAGCCCTAACCACTGGACTGCCAGAGAATTCCCCGAACAACCTTTTCAGTCCAGGGCTCTTCCACCTTTCGCTGTGCCTAAAGCCAAGGCAATTGTCACTGAACATTACAGGCAAGTGACAAGCATGCAAATACACTCATGGAAATATCAGAAAGAAGACCTGGAAGCTCAATCTGGGCCCTCCCCCTTCTGTGTAGATTTGGCCAAGTCATTTAACCCTTCTGAGTTTTGGTCTTTCATCTGCCAAGTGGTCCAGGGCTAACCCTGTCCAGGCTGATAGGAAGATTCCAAGGAGAATGTGATGGCTATGGCTTAGGAAGAGCCAGCCAGCCATCCTTGGCCACTGTGGCCCATGGTCTTTGGACGCATAATCCATATTCCTCACACCTGGCTACAACTCTTCCAGCCTTGGGGGCCAGTGAGGAGCCCGTCAACAAGATGAAGTGTGGAGTACGAGCCTGGGATAGAGACACGGAAGTGGGGACAGGAGATTGCAGCCTCACAACTTCTTGATCCTCCAACATGTAAATCAGCTAAGGGTATCCAGACAATGGTACCGAAAGGAGCTTCTACACCCAAACAAAGGCCATAGCCAGAATCTAAGCCTGGGTTCCTTGATTTTCCTCACTGCCCTTTCAGTCTAAAGGGTACCTATGCAAATAAACCCTTTCTGTAACTTGACTAGCAAGACAATTACAGATCTTGATCCCAAATTTCAACTGGTCTCCAGATACAAAGCTCTCGTGGGCCAACTAGCCTCTCGGGATATCCCATACTCCTCTCCAAGTGCATTGCAAAGCAGTCAGTACTATAACAGCAGGTTCTCTGGTTTCGGGATATACTTAGTGCAAATGCCCACAGAACAATTTGATACCAAGCAAGATGAACCTTTCATTAGCTGGACAGTGTCACACAGAAGACAAGATATACTGGGGTTCTGTTACAAGTCATTTCGAAGGAATTCTGATCACCTCTTTCCCCCATAAGCCTTAGGATCCTACAATTAGGACAGGGTCAGAGGCAGTCTAGTGGGAAGCGTGTACAAACCCAAACTTCTTGACATGCGTAGGGGGGCTCTGCTCACATAACCATCTTAAACATCACATTCTGCTGCTCAAGAACTCAAAACACCCCTGACTTTCTCCCATTCCTGATTTTCATTTGCTGTGGATCAGGCCCCACCATAATGCAGATGCTACTTATATTACTAAGTCTCACTACAGCCCAGGACCTCCCCCATGCCCTTCAGGCTCATCTTTATGGGCTTCAAACCTAGTGTCACTGGCACCTCTGAACTTTTGGGCATTCCCCACTATTGCCGTCAGCTGCCCGCCTTCTCTTTGCCCACCTGACTCTACTCATCTTTCCATGAAGACCTACTTCAGCCTGCACTCTGCTGATACTTAGATTTTGCACCAACTTGGCACAAAATTAGGTGGTCTTGTCTTAAATAATATACTAACCACCTGTCTCTCCTCCTTATGAGCAGAAAAGATGTCTTATACAGTGAATAGAGTCTCAGGGCCAGAAAATCCTCGATTAGAAATAGCAGACGCTACCAGTTGTGAGTGCTATATCAATTCCATCTCCCTGAGCTCCAATTTCCATCTCTGTGAAATAGGAATAATAATCTTAAGTTGAAAGGACTAAACATGGCCTTCACAAGCTAACATCTGTAAGAAGCCCACTGATGACTAGCACATAGCATTAGTCATTCAGGTGTGTCCGATTCTTTGTGACCCCCATGGGCTATATAGCCCACCAGGCTCCTCTGTCCATGGAATTCTCTAGGCAAGAATACTGGAGTGTATTGTCATTCCCTTCTCCGGGGGATCTTCCCAACCCAGGGACTGAACCCAGGTCTCCCACATTGCAGGCAGATTCTTTACCATCTGAGCCACAGGGAAGCCCTTATAGCACATAGAAAGTACCCCCAAAAGTTTGTTTCAATTCCCCTTTGCTCATCTTCTATGTCCTGCAAAACCTAGCACAGTATTGCCACACAGAAGGCATTCGATAAATGTTTGATTAATTGATCAGTAGCATAAAACAAGCCAACAACTAGAGGGTCATTATGTAAAGTAACAGTATGTGGTCAAAATGCATTGATCTATTTTTCAATTATAGATGAAATATTGATGTCTAGGGAGGGAAAACGATCTATTTTAACTAAAGAAGTTTTCAAGATTTCAAACCACCAGCCAAGTAGAAGTTTCAGCACAAGTGTTAATGCTAGCAATTCATCACTCCCCTCCTCCACCCCTTCTTACACAAGTCACCTCCATTTCCAACCTCTTTTATACTTCTGGACCACAGAAAGTTGACTTCACGCACTAAATGCAGTACAATCCTTGCTACTTCTTTAAATCAAATACCAAACAAAACTAATCTATAGGCGTTCTTGTCTAAGTTTAGAAAGCATCCTGATCACCCCCTCTCCCAAACAGAATTTTTATATAATACATACAAATATAAAATTAACCTTCTCTTCTAATAAGACCTTTCTTTCCCCACCAAGCTGGGGAGAAGAGAGTACACAACCAGGAATGTCAGTGAGGTCATTCAACCAAAATCCAGCTGAGAATAATTTCTAGGCCCTATATTTTGGAGAAGGCAATGGCACCTCACTCCAGTACTCTTGCCTGGAAAATCCCGTGGATGGCGGAGCCTGATAGGCTGCAGTCCGTGGGGTCGCGAAGAGTCGGACATGACTGAGCGACTTCACTTTCACTTTTCACTTTCATGCATTGGAGAAGGAAATGGCAACCCACTCCAGTGTTCTTGCCTGGAGAATCCCAGGGACGGGGGAGCCTGGTGGGCTGCCGTCTATGGGGTCGCACAGAGTCGGACACGACTGAAGCGACTTAGCAGCAGCAGCAGCAGCAGCATGAGCAACTATGAAGTCCATGTGCTAAGGCTGACACTGGACATGGTGGGGTCCGACCACGTGAGAAATGGGAATTCAGATGGAGTTTCAGCAAAACCGCTTTTACTTGCTGGCCTTTTGGCCTTACTGTCCTTTTCCACTGCTTTTTACTTCCTTTTACCCACACCGGGTATTTCTCTGAAGGAAAATCTCTCTCGCCACCGTGTTCTCTCCAGCTGGTGTCTCACACTATCAAAACAAGAAGAATCCCCATGCAGGCTTGGGACAGTGCTCCAGGGTGCATAGGAGCAAGCGTAGAAGTGTATCTTAGTTAGTAATCATAATATGCACTCATGAGACTAATTTTTCCCTTGTCTCCCACTCCTTGGTGGTGAGACAGGCACTCTTTCAGGTTGCCCAGCTGCAATTCAAAGCATTGCAGAGCCAGGTTGGCCCCCAAGAGGTAATCTGGTCCATGCCCCTAATTCTACACAGGAGAAATGCTTGACCAGCAGCGAGTTCTATTTCAGCCTCAATTGTCAAAAACCCTTGATGGCAAAAGAAGTTCGTCAATTTGTTCGAAGGCCCAAAGTATTCCTCTTGTCCTCTCTAGAGACCAGAAGCAACTGGTCAGCCTCTTTTTTCTCAATGATACAAATAATGATGGTTATTAAATGACCCATTGATCTCATCCTCAAGTTAAACAAGCCCAAATCCTTTAACCTTTTCTTAAAGGATTTATTTTCCACCCCTTTAAACATGTTGTTAATAATCTTTTTGCATCTTTTGATTTTTCCACACTCACTCAGTCGTGTCCGACTCTTTGTGACCCCATGAACCGCAGCACGCCAGGCCTCCCTGTCCATCACCAACTCCTAGAGTTCACCCAAACCCATGTCCATCGAGTCGATGATGCCATCCAGCCATCTTATCCTGTCTTCCCCTTCTCTTCCTGCCCTCAATCTTTCCCAGCATCAGGGTCTTTTCCAATGAAGCAGCTCTTTGCATCAGGTGGCCATAGTATTGGAGTTTCAGCTTCAACATCAGTCCTTCCAATGAACACCCAGGACTGATCTCCTTTAGGATGGACTCGTTGGATCTCCTTGCAGTCCAAGTGACTCTCAAGAGTCTTCTCCAACACCACAGTTCAAAAGCATCAATTCTTCAGCCCTGAGCTTTCTTTATAGTCCAACTCTCACATCCATACTTGACCACTGGAAAAACCATAGCCTTGACTAGACGGACCTTTACACAGTTATTTTCAGCTAATTCGAACATGGTGGTATCAAATATTAAACAGGGGTGGAAAAGTACTTCCCAGCCCTTGCCCAGTATTCCCAATATAACACATCCTGGTATCATGCTTACTTAAAAATAAACAACACAACACTCCTTCAACTAATGTTCCACTAGGACTTCCAGATCCATCTCAGCTATGATTGTGCCTTGCCAGGTGATCACTAACAGCACAGTCAACATAATTGTTATCAGTCAGGTTGGTGCTAAACCATTGATGACCACTGTTATCACCTCTCATCAAGTATTTTCTACTCTGGTATAAGGAAATATCTGGCGTAAGCACAAAAGGGAGGGTGTTGCTCACACCATGTTTATGTAAAATATAAACAGGATTTTCTTTTAGTTATTTTTAATTGGAGGATAATTGCTTTACAGTATTGTGTTGGTTTTTGCCATACATTAACTTGAGTCATAATAGGATTTTCTAACTTTTGGTCTGAAGACACTTTCTCCTTCCAGTCTATGCCTAAAAACTGACAAGTGGGTGAACTTAGATGTGCTCACAGGGCAGAGCTTACAGCAAATGGAACTAAGATACAACCTGCCCAACTCAACCCCTGTCTCTTTTAAGGAAACTTGCAAATAAGTAGGGGAATTTAGCAATAAGCACCACTAAAAGGTATCCTGAGATCTGAAAGTTATGTATGTTTCCAAACAATTGAGCTTCTTCCAGCAAGGGCTAAAGAGGACATCATGGATAAATTTGACATGGATGCTGCCACTTAGCATGACTAGCTCATAGACTAGCCTTCAGGATAATCTCCTATTCAATTTGTAAGGTTTTAATTCAATAGGATGCCTAGCATCAGGAATCTTCTCCACCATCCAAGGAGGGAAACGATTTCTTATCAGTTCTTTGGGGATGTGAAGTTAAGAAGGTGGGTGAAGTCTCCTGATTCTGAATATGACCACACAAGAGTCTGAGTTCTTAGGAAGAAAGGTATCACAGTAACATCCTCAATACCCCCGCAATTAACAATTTCAGAGAGCCACACAATCACAGAAGAATCAGTAGTCACCAGAGAGAGACCATTTCTCTAACTACAGCAACTCCACGCCTTCCGTGTCAGGTTCCACTAAATACCCTTTATCATTTATTTGATACAGATGACACACTACTGCCTACGTTCACCAGGCCCGTAGGCACCATCTGCACAAATCTAACTATTTTAAAGTTGGCCTTTTTTCCTACTTAAGTTACCAGAGATGAACCATATTAGTCATCATGTCCCCAGAGTCACTATTATATATGACTAGTACATAGGCTGGTTGGATTACTGACAGATTCTTTCGGTAAGCTCTGCACTGTTGTAGTTTGTATTCGGGACTCAAGCTGGAAATTCTGGTAGACAGCTCTCTAAAATCTTGTGATGGAATTCTTGGCTCTGAAACATTTCTTCACGTAGATCTCAATACAGCAGACATTGCTGACCCTGGAATGCACTCCTAGCCCTTCACCTGATGATTTGAAATTCTTCTTTTCCTCAGTCCTAAGACCTGGAAAATACCCGAAAATTATCACCACCCAACTTAACAGTATAATAGTTGCTTTCTAAATCAGGATCAGCAAACAATGGCCCCTGAGCCAAGTCTGGTCAGCTGCCTATTATTGTAAATAAAGTTTTATTAGAACACAACCATGTCCATTCATTTACATACTAACTCAGGCAGCTTTCATGCTACAGCTCCAGAGCTGGGTAGTTGCAAGAGGCGTCTGAACTACAAAGTCTGAAATATTCACTGTCTGGGTCTTTATAGAAGAAGTTTTCAAACCCTCCATTATAAACCACAAGGAAAACAAATTGCTTATTCAGAATAATCTTCTTTCCACCCTGACAAAACAAAGCCAAAAAACAACTGTGACCCAAGTGACTAGTTTTTGCATACTGCTTTGCATAAAATGGGCTTCCCTGTGGCTCAGATGGTAAAGAATCTGCCTGCAATGCGGAGACCTGGGTTTGATCCCTAGGTCAGGAAGATGCCCTGGAGAAAGGATTGGCAACCCGCTCTAGTATTTTTGCCTGGAGAATCCCATGGACAGGGGAGCCTGGTGGACTAGGCAGTCCATGGGGTCACAAAGAGTGGGACACAGCTGAGCGACTAACACAGTTTCTTCACTTTCACTTTGCATAAAATCTGGTTTGACTCTTTTACAAAGTGTCCTCTGAAATAAGATACATAAAAGATATAAAATACTTACAAGAGAAATCTAAATAAAAATTCTAGAATGATAATAATAATATATAAAATACACTTAATATGTTGTTGTTTTTCAGTCTCTGAGTTGGATGGAACTCTGCGACCTCATGAACTGCAGCATGCCAGCCTCCTCTGTTCTCTACTATCTCCTGGAATTTGCTCAAATTCGTGTCCATTGAGTCGGTAATACTATCTAACCACCTCATCTTCTGCTGCCCCCTTAATATAAATATAATATAGTATCAATATACTTTATACAATAAAATATAATTATATATATATATATATATATATATATATATCCCTCCAGAATTTTTGTTATTTAAATTTAAAAGTGTTTTACATCTCATGATATATGATATATGATATGAAGTCATTTCAGCCTGCCAGGCTCCTCCATCCATGGGATTTTCCAGGCAAGAATACTGGAGTGGGCTGCCATTTCCTTCTCCAGGGGATCTTTCCGACCCAGGGATCGAACCTGGGTCTCCCACATAGCAGGCAAACCTTTTACTGTCTGAGCCACCAGGGAATCTCATATGTAACTTATTTCAGAAGACATTTTGTCAGATATCATATATGTATAAATATGTTTTATTTAGATCAAAAGAAGTTGTGAATTTGCTGGTTTGGGGATACAATAACGTGAATTCAGTTCTAATCATATGGAATAATTTGAAGTTCTTAGAAAAAAAAGGATAAAAGGAATGTGATATAACAGATAACTCATCATCAATAATAATGTGAAGTAAAAAACATATCTTTAAACTTACAGCTGTGCCCAGAGTTTTAAACGGGAGATCTTTCAGAGGGTTGGATGGGGGAACATTTTTCCTGGAACCACGTCCTGAATACCTAACACTTGATGAATAATGACCTAGCTCCATCCAGAGGGCCACCAAAGGACCGTTCCCATCATGTAACAGGTCTGAGTCAGGACACCACCAGACGCACTCACAGGCTAAGTCAAGGATCTGCTGTCATGATGGAGTTTGGTCCAGGCAACCTAACCTCACTTCTTCAACTTTCACCACCTGGCTGGTGAGCTGCCCCAAAGCCTTCAAAGGGTATCTGCTACATGCTCACATTTGATTTCCTCCACACAAAGTGGTTCTTCAGTGTTTTCAATTTATAACCAACATTTTAAAATGGGGAGATCTCCCAAATATTTAAATATTTTGGCCAGTCTTGAAAAACCAGAGGACCTGGGTACCCTGGGATCACGTTCTTGCAGGCAGCACCACCTTGAGCTGTGGGAGCTGCCTCATTCAGAGCACAGGTGCTCTCAGGAGCTCTCTGGCTCTCCATACCCCCCCGCCAACCCTCTCTGTTATCCCCCCTGTGCCCAAAGCTGAGCATAAAGGCTCCCTGGCACTGTTCATTTTCTCCTCCCTGGCCTGTTTTACTCATTAAAGATACCTGCCCTGTAGGCATCTGAATTCAAACCCAGAGCTAACTCTTCATACAAATTAATAGAGTGGGTCGGCAAAAATGCTTGTTCAACTTTTTCCAAAACATCTTACAGAAAAATTCCAACAAATTTTTAGGTCAATTCAATATTTCCAAATGCATGAGGAGAAATGACTTCTTTTTCTCATTCTCTGGCTCACATGTACACGTTCCCCCACCCTCCTGGTCAGTGACCACCAACAGACCGAAAGCATACACGTACTTTGCCAATAACAAACCGTCAGACATTTAGAAAAGGCAATCTCTGCCTCATGACTTGCCGTTAGAGACATTAGATTCTGCGGGGTCTCCTCTGTCCTCATTTACAGCTTCATGCTAGATATCTTGCCCCTACGAGCATCCCAAAGACAGTCTCTACAGAGAAAGCCTTTAGTCATGAAGTAAAACACACTTTATATGAGCTTTCCAGGTGGGGCTAGCGGTAAAGAACCTGCCTGCCCATGCAGGAGACAAGAGAGATGTGGGTTCGATCTCTGGGTTAGGAAGATCCGCTGGAGAAGGAAATGGCAACCCACTCCAGTAATCTCGCCTGGAGAATCCCATGGACAGAGAAACCTGGCGGGCTGCAGTCTGAGGGGTCACAAAGAGTAGGACATGACTGAAGCGATTTAGCACTAGCACAAAACACACTTTAGGTATAAAGTATTTGCCCTTTGGAGGCGAAGTACCCTCTTCTAGGGTACAAAGTAGAAGAATTTCAGGTGCAATCACTTCCCTCCTAAGAAGATATTCAAATCCCTCTGAATTTAGGCATCTCAAATCTGAGTCACTGTAGGAAGTGGGTGGGCTTCCCAGGAGCACTAATGGGAAAGAACCTGCCTGCCAATGCAGGAGACATAAGAGATGCAGGTTTGATTGCTGGGTTGGGAAGATCCCCTGGAGGAGGGCATGGCAACCCACTCCAGTATTCTTGCCGGAAGAATCCCATGGGCAGGGGAGCCTGGCGGGCTACAGTCCATGGGGTCTCAAAGAGTTGAACGCAACTGAAGGGACTTAGCATGCACACACAGGAAGTGGGTAGTGTGTAATAAATGATCAAAACTTCTACTCCAAGTATCTATAAACAGATGAACAGATAAAGAAAATGTAATATATACATGCAATGGAATGGTATTCAATCTTAAAAAAAAGGAATGAATTCTGACATGTTACAACATGAATGAACTTTGAAGATATGCTAAGAGAAACAAGTCTGGCAAAAAGGACAAATACTGTATGAATGTACTTAGATGAGGTACCTCAAATAATCGAATTCATAGAGACAGAAAGTAGGATGGTGATTGACAGGAGCTGGGGAGGGGGAAATGGGCAGTGTTTAATGGATAGAGAGCTTCTGTTGAAAAAGATGAAAAAGTTCTGGAGAAGGATGGTGGGGATGGTTGCACAACAACGTGAATATAATTAATGCCACTGACCATACACTTCAAAAAGTTAAAATGGTAAATTTAATATCATGCATATTTCACCCACAGTAAAAAGAAGAAACCCCTAAGGAGGGTATATTGGGGGGAATATCCTTTTTACTGCTAGAGAAATGTATAAAATCCATAATGTCTAAAGGAAGATGGAACATGCTAACAGCAGAATCACAGTGCCCTGTTCCATCTCCATCTGGCCTATGTGTGAGCTGGCAATGCTCAGGGGGCAAATCTGGCCTGAGAGGTTGGCCTGGTTCACTCTGACCTAGAGGACCCATCGGAGAAGTGTCCACCTCCAGACTCAAGGAGATACTTATCTTGGGTGGGGGGCAGGTTTACAGCTGTGCCAACTGGCAGCTGGGGGAGGCTACACCACTACCTTCCAGGAAGTGGAAGCATTAACCTCTCAGCTTTTCCCAAGCACACACTACATCGTGCATTATTGTGCAAAACTATCTCAGCACAGGGTGTGACAGCAACACTGGATGGGTATCTTAGGTCGATACACATAACCAAGCTCTCCATAGCTTCATTTTGGCCATGGAGAGGGTGGCGGTGGCTGTGGTGATGGTGGGTGGGTAACAGCAACTCTGGACTCAAAGCTCGGATGCTGGTACCAACCCTGGACATTGTTCACTTTCCAAGTCACCACCTATCAGCCAAGCCAGTGGCAGCCTCTGTTCTGGACTGTGCTTCTAAACAAAACAATGGGGCTCAACAGATCCTGGGCATGCAAACGGGCAGAATCCTTTCAGAAGCCCCTACTATAGGCCAGTGTGAAAGTTGAACTCATGGAGGATGAGGATGGAAAAGCAACATTTACAGAGATGCTATAGGAGCATTGGAAACAGGCTTTTATTTTAACTGAAACTTACACAAACTTAATACAAACCCTACATTATGCAAAACTTTATCACAATTCTACGCATGTTATAACTTGTGGAAGTTGGTTGGAGAGTGGATTATTATAATAATTATCATTTTGATAAAGGACATTTTCTATCAGAAAACGTCACAGAGAGGACAACAAAATGATTTAAAAAAAAAAAAAGATACTCTTGGTGATCTCCCCCAGGGACTGGCCTTGAACGGACTGGCAAGAATTCTGTGCCCCTCCAACTCCCCTCGCTAAGGTGAAAGAGATATTCTCGGGCTCAGAACCATCCCACTAACACTGTCACCCAAGACTTTTCCTGAGAGGAATATCCAGCGTTAGACGGTACATTGATTATTATGACTCTGCTTAGCAGTGAGGGAAACTCAAGCGCCTGAATGCATAAAATCGGGAGCAAAACCCAGTGGCCCAGCCAGTCACCCTAGCTCCTTCACTAGGCCGCAGACACAATGTTGAATGTGTCTCATAGGTCACATTCACATCCACTAACATGGCCATAAAAGGACACTTCACACGCCTCTCTCCCCATCAGCAACTGAATGTGAGCTTTCCGTCCGTCAGGCTGGCCTTCCTCGCCCTTGGGGACATCTAGAAGCCAGATCAGCAGAAGGCTTCCTTTGCAAGTCTCCTCTAGGAGTTGTCAGAGAATGGACTCAATATCATCCCAGCAAATGCTTATTTTTTGTCCTTTTTTTTTCCCTCCTCTCTTTCTCTTTCTTCACTGGGTTATTTTAAACAAAGCTGTCTGTGTTTAAATCTGTTGAACTTGCAGAGATATATTTAATTGCTAGATGGAATTCCTTTCAGAACTAGGCCTCATCAGACACGATAACCAGAAGGCAGGCTGCTTCTTGACATCAGATAAATGGGGCTTGCCTGGGGTGAGGGGAGAGTTTGTTTGTTTGACTGTTTTAGCGGGGAGTGGAGAGACTGCTGATAGCCCTTGTGGCTAATTTATTTCAGTCAAGTCTTAACACATAATCAAACACTTTCAATAGACTTTTGAAGAAGAAAAAAAAAAAAAACTGATCACTCCTCACTTACCACTTCCAACTTGCAGAAATAAAAATACCTAAAGAACATACATGAATGGCTTTTTAAAAAGCCTGAGAGAGCAGAGTTGATCTTTATTCTCTTATTAAAAATGTGGGGTATTTTTCCTTAGAGTTAATATGCAGTCTTTATTTTACAGTAAGTCCTCTATTGATTTTCATGTCTTCACAAAAATTGCTTTTAACTTTTAAAGTTGAAGGTACTTTAAACAAAAATACTGTGCCACATCAGCACCTTTTCTTTTAAATATTGAAATAAATAAAATAGTTAACTCTTTTTTTTTCCCTGTAAGTCTGTTTGTGTTCAGTTATTTCTACGGTAGAGCGATTCCAGTCTGACCTGGATATTTTCTCACAGACACTTAAAAAAAAAAAAACGTAATGGAGAATTAAAAAAAAAAAGTCTTCTTATTGCACAAAGTGAGGCCATTCCCGAGACTTCTCTGAGCCGAGCTGAGTTGCACTGGAGGCTTGTCCACAATCCAGGCTCCTGTGTTGGCGGAAACACATGCGCAGGAGGGGGCCAGGCAAGGGAAGAGGAGGAGGAGGAGGAGGAGGAGGAAGAGGAGGTGCTGATTCTCGTGGCTTCTCTCCACCTTCTTCAGATACGGCTTGCTTGAAGGATGCCGGAGTCTCCAGGTCAGAGCGTTGACTGCAGAGGGAAAGGCAATGAAAGATAAAACAAAAAACAACAGCACAGGGCAAGTGCCTAAAAAAGAAAGATTTCAATTTAAGGAACTGGTGGAAATGAAATGAATTGGGGGGAAAAAAAAAAAGGAAACAACTAACAATTTGCCACACGAATGAGGCCACGCTATGCACAACGAGCACCAGACTAGTTGTCCCTCGTGCCTTCATTCAACACCAGCAGCTCAACATCAGCCAGGAATAGGAGAGATCAGCTGCCCCTGGACAACAGAATGACACGAGAAACAGAGGGCATGGCTGGATTTTTAATTCCTAGGTGGCGTAGCAGGCAAAACGGGGTATTAGCAAAATGTGGCTCAGACAGTAAAGCATCTGCCTGCAATGCGGGAGACCCGGGTTCAATCCCTGGGTTGGGAAGATCCCTAGAGAAGGAAATGGCAACCCACTCCTGTATCCTTGCCTGGAGAATCCCATGGACAGAGGAGCCTGGCAGGCTACAGTACACGGGGTCGCAAAGGGTCAGACCCTACTGAGCGACTTCACTTTCACTTTTTTTTCTCCTCTACTTAGAAATGAAACAATCTTTTCCCTGTTGAAATACTCCAGAAGGACCATTATGATAGAATCTGTCACCTGTCACTTAAATGGAAATGAGTAGTATCTATGGTACAGGACGAGTAGTAGTCATAGCAAAGCCCAACGGGTGCCCCATTTGGTCTAAGGCGAAAAGGACACTGCTTCATGCATACGCTCTCATCTCCAATCCTGCCCCAGGGTGCCAGAATTACTCAGAGAGAAAATCAAGCCAAGATATCTGTTCCAGTCCTCAACTAGCCCAGTGATCCCCAGAGTCAGCCTTGGAACGTGGTGGCAGTTCAAACCAGGTGGGTCCCTTTAGCCTGGATGGGAACCAGTCAGGCAAGGATTTTGCTTCTAGCTGAAATGAAGTCTGCCAGGTTATTTTGGTCTTTGGAATGGAGTAGTCCGCACAAAGGAATAAGCAATAAAACAAAGGGCTATCACATTTCACCCCAAGAAGCAGTTCCTGAGGGCAGAGATGGGTCTCCCCATGGTGTCCAGCTCACTCTGAGTGGGGAGGGGAGGAGAGGGGAGGGTTCAACTGTAAAGCGGCCAAGCCAGCAGGGAACAGAGTTCAAAATGTAATGAGCTAAAAAAAAAAAAAAAAAAAAAATTAGCTGCTCAGCCTCTTCCAAGTTGCACCTCCCCTTCCCATCCCCCATCGCTTCTGGTACCCAAGGCATCACTGGTCAGATGTACAGGACTGGATTTGATGCACCTCCAAAGCCAGGACTCTATCCATCCACCGATGCTTTTAAAAGGAGACTGAGAAGGGCCTCATTTCCACCTACCGCCAAGCCCTCCCTACACCCCTGTTCCTGAATCTTTCCTCTGCATCCCATCCCATCCCACTGCCCCCTTCTTGGATCTCTTTCTCTGCTGTCCCTTCCCAGGCTCCCCTCCTCACCCTCCCCTGTGCTCATCTCTTCACTGTTCCATCTCCTCCAGCCCCTTCACTCCAGCAACAGAACCAGCTGGCCTTTCTCCAGAGCCCCCAGAGAGCTCTTGCCAAGTTGGGCATCCATCAGACTTTCACCCTCTGCCAGGAGTCTTCCAGTCCCTCCCCCAGTGGCCCAGATCCCCACCCACCCAGCCTTGTTTCATTGCTTGCTTGGTGAGTCTGTCTCATAACCATAACCCACATCCCTTCGATTTCCTCAAATTCCTACCTTTGACCCCCCAACACACACACACAAACACACTCACACACACATTCTTCTTCTACCCTAATTAAGCCACCTAGAAAGTAGCTGGTTGGTTCCCAACTTTTTGCTCCTACATCCATTTCTTCTTTCTGGGCCAGTGTGGGCCACTGGGAATGTCCTGTTACATCTCAGTCTTCCGCTCTCAGCCGCCTTAAGGAGGCTTACTTCCCGTCACTCCACAGATCTCCTACTTGCCCCTCACCCCATCTTCATGTCCTCATTCTCTCTCCCTCCCCCACCCCCCACCACCACTGCCTCTGGCCTTCACTTGACCAATGGATGCTGTGTCCAGCTATGGCTTCAACTTTTCTGCCAAGAAAATTTCTTGAGCATCCACTGTGCATAGAAGGAGACGCTAAATCCTTCCACTAATTAGTTCAGAAACATCGCTCAGTTCTGTTTATCTCAACAAACAATTATGGCACAATGGTGTCGGGTACTGTCCGAGGGACACGCATGACATCATTTTGCCCTCAAGGAGACACACCATCTGTTTGATGAGAAAGACTACCAAAAAAAAAAATCACAATATGTTTTGTTAAGCACTAATGCTAGGGACATGGACAAAATGCTAAAGAACAATACTTAAGCACTTTTTAAAAATACTGCGATTTTTGCCATTTTATGTTTCAGGCTGTGATTCCCAGTTTTGCTTTTTATTCAGCACTATCTTCATTCTCTCTCACAATAGACACCCTTGCCTACAGATTAAATAGCAATAGTCAAGCTACAGCTCTTTGTTGATCTGGATGACTTCCTCCAAGAAAATCTCCCTGACTACTGTGATTCACAGCAAAAATACTCACATACCATCCCATGAAACTCTTATATGTTTTTAACTACTTACTAATATCTAGTTTGCCCAGCTAGATTCCAAATAAATCCACTGACCCTGTGTTTAATTTCATCCTATCCTTCACAAGGCTGAGTTGCTATTAGTCCCTAGCCACTAAATGAATGAAAATATTATACTCTACATACTAGCTTAAACCTCAGCTTAAAGGCGAAATGTCTGTGTCACTCATAATGGAGTAAATCAATCATGAATAGAGTCTGTAGATTGTAGTACTGCATCAATGTGAATTCCTTGGTTGTGATCATTGTACTGTGGTTAATTGAAGAATCTGGGTGAAGAGTATATGGAAAATCTTTGTATTATTTGTGCAAGTTTGTAAGTATGAAAACTATTTCAAAACTTAAAAAAAAATTTAAGTCTTAGTTATTGGCGAAGGGCCAGTGTTAAAACACTTTGAAAACCTAATTGCAAATACTTTTTAGCCAATAATTTAGTTCTGACAAGGACCTTCTGTCATTCTCACCTGTTTTATAAATCAATCAAGTTGAACGATTTTCCCTATGCGGTTTTTCCTATTTTGAGTAAATGGTCAGAAATCACTTTTATTAAGCGCAACAGAATCATATAATTCAGTGTTTCAGTGTTAGAAGTACTTGGGTATGTGACCCAAACAGAGTCTGAGGTCTTCACTCCCTGCCACCTCACCCCTCCACCCACCCCACTCCGATGCCACCACCAGCAATCACACTGACCATCAGTCAACCTCAGTTCTTTGGGGAAATTCATGAAAATGTAGACACTGCCACCTCTCAACAGGATTCTAAGGGGATAATAGACTGGGATTTAGGAGTTCGGTTTGGGTTGGGTTGGGTTGGGTTGGATTGATTTGGTTTGGTTTTTACAGCATCAGATGCCTCCTTTCAGTCCAGTGAGGTCTCGAGTGAAAGACCTCAAAGCCCTTGACTGATCGCACTCAAGAGAGACGAGACACCACCTACTGACCCTGGAACTTCAGACCAGTCACTTAACCTGGTCAAACCTTAGTTTCCTCATCAGCAAAATGGGTATAAAGAAAATCTATTTTATCTCATGGGGTTGTCTGAAGAATCATGGTTAGGTAATGTTGATTATGTATTGTGATAGGGTAAGGAATGTCCAGGGCTCCCCTGGTGGCTCAGATGGTAAAGAATCTGTCCAAAACGCAGGAGACTTGGATTCGATCCATGGGTTGGGAAGATCCCCTGGAGAAGGGAGTGGCTACCCACTCCAGTATTCCTGCCTGGAGAATACTCCAGTATTCATTCCTGGTGAATTCCATGGACAGAGGAGCTTGGCAGGCTACAGTCCATGGGATTGCATAGAGTCAGACATGACTGAGCAATTAACACACACAAGGAATGTCCATATCCTAGGGATAGAGAAACCATGACAGAGATTCATGGAAACAAACTCACAAAGGGATTGAGTTCAGACTTTTCTACTCTAGGCTTCAACTCAAAAAAATGCCTCACTCAGAAAATACATGGCACAAGTAACTTCACTTCCAAAAGTCAACAAAATCCCCCATAGAAAAATTCCTAACACTTGAGTCTGCTCAAACTATAAGTACAAGTTCAAGATGATATTCATCAGACGTAACAGGAGGCATATTGGGATAATATTAATTAATTTTATTCCACCATGAAGTGAGAACCTCCAAACAGCCTTTAGTTCTCTCCCTGAGTAATGATCTTGTGTTCCCTCAAGTGCTATATAAAGGCAATACCAGGCTGCAGCCCATTAGGTGCAAAGAGAGATGCAAGGTAAGCAGGAAGACTTAAAGGGATACTATTGATGTGAACATCATGTTTTTATTAAATCTTTCTCTCTGAAATACCAGTAGCAAATCGCATTAGTGACTTTAAAGTACCTTTAAAAAAATTAAATGCAAATTTCCCACTCCCAGTGTTGAGAGTGATTAGAGGGTCTGCTCTCTACATAGTCTCAGCAACAGATGTAAAGGATTAGACTGTCCTAGGTAGGAAAAAACAACAGGTAGACAACAACGATAATCACCTTTACAGAAAGTTCCCCCCAGGGGTTTTGTATGTTGCAACAAATTTAGAAGGTTCTACTATCTTTGATTCTCCTATCTTTGGGCTAGCATTCAGAAAATTAGGTGACATTTCTGAAGGATTTGGGGTGGCGTTTACTGAGCTGAGGACAGAGAAAATTAATCAGACCATTTTCATCCTGTTGACTCTAATTTATTTTGTACTAATATTAGAGTATCGATACTTAACAAAAGCAACAACAAAACGATAGACGTGCTGACTACTCACACAACTCTTGCAATTTCTGAGGTTGCAAGAAAGCAGATCTTTGTCCCTCATAGGCATCAGGAGGGAATGTCTAGAAATGGTAGTTTAGAAGATGAGCTCTCTATAAAGTTGTGCACAGAATTTTCATTGGAATTATCTTTGGGGGATCTAACTGCTTACTCGTCAGTTTTGAAATTGCTTTTAATAAGACTGATTACCTTTTAAAGTTCTCAGGTGGACCTGAGAAAAAGGAAGAGACTTATATCTATATATACCTATATTCCATATATGGAACATACAAGGAGCAATGCAGAACTATATTAAAAGTAAATAGTATAAGTGCTGGAGTCAAGTTGCCAAGGATCAAAATCTGGCTCCTTATTAGCTCTGGGACTTCAAGAACATTCCTTAATTACTAATCTTCAGTTTCCTCATCTGTAAACTGTGGGTAATACAAGCACCTACCTTACAGGTAGTCAAGAGGATTAAATGAACAGTTCCAGGGAAAACAGAACAAGGCCTGGCATATAAATGGTTTGCCATTGCTATATAAAGAAAGGAGGATAAACTATGACATCGACCATCAAGGCACTTGGAAAGCCAAGACAGCCAGCTTCCTCCTCCTAAGCTCCCTTTTAGAGTTTTCTTCGTTCCCCTTAAGACATCTGCCTCCAAGCAATGTCCATTTCCTTCTCTTGAACGTAACTCAGTCTCTCTGGGTTGATCTTTCCCAATGAAAAGTGAAGGACTTGAACTTGATCATCTTCAAAGTCCCTTCCGGTTCTTTTCCTGTCTTTTTTTTTTTTTTAAAGATTGTAAATTCTGATACTATAAGCAAGATGAGATAAGGTACTCAAGTAATGCTAAGATGCATGATGACATTCACCTTTGCTAGACCAACTAAGAAAGATGAGGACATCTACCACTCTAAACAAGAGACACTGAAGATCAAGTTATGCCAGTAAAACAAATAGGTGAGCAATAGCCATCCTCAGATAAATCTCTGCATGGGAGTTTGTTTAGACAGTTCATTCGGGGTTCCCCTTCAGAACCCCAAGCTAGACTCTGAAATTAGATGAAATTTCATAATTTGCTTTGATTATGTGAGTTGTTTTTTTTTTTAATTTCAAGTTCAAAGTAAATCTGTCACTGAGAATTTCAAGACTACAAGCAACTGCAAGATTTCAAATGACCATATAGATTGGTTGGATACATTTTTATTAGTATAGAAGCTCATATTTTACCAGTGGGAGCAAGTTATAAGTCTATGAATCCAATGCCCGAGTCAAAGTAACAGAACAGATGAAGTAAAGGGGTAAAGAATAACAGCAAGAGCAGGTTGTAAGCCCCTCAGCAGAAACCAACTGGAACCAGCTACGCTGGCTTTTTCCCATGTGAGCATGCAGGAATATTACAGCGTTGGAGGTTTATGCTGTATTTTCTAAGAACAGGGCCACATACAGATCAGGCAAACCATCTCTCAAGTGGGTGAGGTAGTCACTCTCATTCTCTCACAGCTGAGCACAAACGCCCAGGAAAGCACTTACGTATGTTAAGCAGGAGAAAAGTGGAAGCCCTTTCTGTCTCAGGCTACCAGAAAGGGAAACATAAAGAGTCCATTTGTGGGTTTCTTTGCTTGGTCCTTGCTTCTGTTGGGTTGGTATATTAGTTTAATGAGAGGTCTAATTCATGAGGCTTTGCAAAGGCTGGATTGTCAAAGCAGATCCTTCCAGACACTTACAGCCTATTGCCTGGGTGGCCTCGAAGGTCTCCCAACCCAAGCCAAGGGGCAGTGCCTATGTCTCTGCACCTACACTCTCAGGAAGGCCGGAGACCCTGACCACGCTTAGGGGGGAGTTCAGAATCTTCACATCAACTGGGTTAAACGTTGTACCTAATCAGAGATCGTCTTTTAATTGGCGCCTAGAGCAAAGAATTCCACCCTAGACATGTAGTCTGCTCACTCCTACGCCAGGACAGCAGCCAACTCCAACCTCAGTTCCCTGGGTTCTGCTTCCAGGCGTAGCCAAAGGAGGCAGTTAGCCAAGCACTCCCTCAGCCATTTCTCTTGCAGTTGAAACCCCCTATTCTCCACATGGAGCCCCCTAGGGTCCAAGCAAGACTCATATCCCACACCTAGGCCCGGGCCCACAGAGGTATGCATGCACACACAGACAGTGGATGGCTGGGTAGAAAGATGCTCCAGGGGCCACTCCCACATGAGTAAGGGGGTCCAAACCCAGAAAAACAAAAGACAAGTTAGAAGAGGGGAAAGGAAAAAAGAAAGAAGGAAAAAGCATAAAGAAAACAAAACAACTAGGATGGTATTCCCTCATTATAAGACAAGTCAGCCAGGACATACCTTTGGACAAGGACCGCACAGCTGTTATCCTTGGGACTGGCAACGAGGTCGATGGTCTTCATCAGCCCAGGGGCCTTGAGCAAGTGTTGCTTTGGTTTATTTCAGGAGGTGCTATTGGAAACATAAAACAAAGTGCCTGGAGGGCACTATAAAAAATAGAAGAAATATGGGAGACTCGATCATCCAATGGGTATTTATATGTTTTTAGACAGGGGCGAGGGGAGAGGGAACTCTACGGTGAGGTAACGTTCTTTCTTCCATGAGCACAGCCTCAGGTGGTTTTGTCACTGCTGAGTCCATGACTTTCTGCTCAGAGTCCATTCCTGAGTTTGGAAATTGCTCTTTGCCAGGAGGAAGGCGAGGAAAAAACCAGCAACAACAAAACAGCAGCTCTGCTGATGGAGGAAGAGGATCCCGCAGGCGCAGCTGGTTGGGGCCCAGGCACTGGACGGAGGCCACACATGGGCGGCCTGGCTTCCCAGGAGCTGCTGACACGTTCTTGCAAGCAGGGAGGAAGATGGGAAGGTCGAGGAGGAGAAGTGGGGAGGGGTCTGCTGTGGGGAGCCGCCGACTCCATGGGGTACAGATGGTGCCACCCTCTCCAATCGAGGACCTCCTCCTGATGGGGTCGCCTTGGATCAATCCTTCCCTACAGAGGCTTTCTTCTACATGGAATATTACTTTCACTTATTTGATTTCCCTTCTCCCTCTCTGTCTCAAAAAAAGGAGGTCTACTAATATTAGCTAGAATATATAAATAATCATTTTTTTAACATTATTGGTTCTTTGTTTCCAAACCCAGTGTTCCTCCTCTCTTCGTTTTGCCAATAAATAGGGAAACTGAGGAAATCAACTCTGCTCATGTCAAAAAGATTCCCCCCCCCCAAAAAAAGAGTTAATCCACCTAACTTCCCGTATCTATGGAAAATAAATAGTACATCACAAGGCCGTCTCTCTGAAGGACTGTTAATTCTGCTCTTTTGTTCTGCTTCCTTTCAGTAGTTTGTGCTTCTGCTGTACGTACCCTAAACAGAGGGAAAGGAGGGGAGGAACGCGTGGAAGGTGAGAGGAAAAAGCCAGGATGAAGGGAAAATCTAAACTGTCTTTCACTTAAAAAAAAAAAAAAAAAATAGAACCAGAACAATGACCAAAGTCACAGGGTGATGGCTAATTGCCCAGAGAGTCTGTCCCGTGCGTTTAGCAACTGCCCTTTTTATCAGCTGTGGGCGAACCCCGGCCACTGCGACGTCCTCGGCAGGAGCGAGGCTCTTCCAAATCGTCCTCGTCAAAGCCGTGGAAAGTCGAGGTGTCACTTTCTGACGTGGAACCGAATAAGTCCTCCGTGGTGCGTGCTGCGGCCGCTGCCTCCTTCTCCTTCCTGCCTTCTCCTCCCAAATGAGCTGACATGTATGATGAATATATCAGCACATGGGTTAAGCAACAGACAGCATTATTAATATTCTTATTACATTATTACAGTGTTATTCTTAATAGCAAGATCATACATCATTTCACACCAAAGGGATTAACTGGGTGCGTCACCTGGTGACAGGGGTTTGGGGTAAGAGGACAAAGGCAACATTTCCAAGGAAAAGGGTTCTCCCCTCCCCAGAAAGGCATCATCTCTACTACAACATATTTGTCCGCAGCTCTGACAGCGCCAGATTCAACCACGATCTTTTTCTTTCTTTTCTTCGAAGGCACACATTCACGTGCATGCTCGCTCCACCCGCCCCAGACAATGAGTTTTCTTGGTGGTTTTTAAGCCTGGTTGGTATTTCTTTGGTGTTTTCAGTTGGCGTTTCTTTGCATAATGTTTGTCCTTCATTTTGACAGTCAGCTTTACAAAGGTATTACTGTCAGATAACCCGGTCAAGGTGGTTAAGCCTCCATCCGTTTTATTTTTATTTTTACCCGTTTCTAATCCCATTCTTCCCAAACCCTTTCAATGCTGCCCTTACAACATGTAGTTCATTTGCACTGAAAGCGAAAAGAAGTTGGAAAGTCTGATAAGTGGTAGGTATTCAAAGAGTCTCTCGTTTTGTTTACCCCTGGAGGACATGTCTGTGTCCTGCACTCACACACATGCACATTCACAAACACGCATATGTGCACACGGGCATGCAGGCACGTGAACGCACACTCCAGGTCTTAAACACGCCCAGGTCTAAGTTACTCCAGAAAGTCTGGGGTTGTTCAGTCTAACTCAGAGCACTCAGAAAGTGGGAACTAGGGGTGGCAAAGCCGAATAAAAGACAGTATCCTGAAATCTATAAAACTTGGGTACAAACGCCTTCATGTTCTAAATGGGCCCCAGGACTGCCCCTGTTGAGGTCACAAGGCTCCCCTTACAGTGTCAGTTTCAGGGATCTCATTTTTTCTCCCAGGAAAAGTAGGTAGTGGAGTAGATGGGATGGAAAAGACAGCTTTCCCGAGCTCCACACTCTTCCTTGCAAGGACTCCAGGGAGGCCCTAGAGAAGTATTCACCCACCTGCCTTCACAAAGCATATCCCATGGGCTAATGCCACCTGTTTATTCCCCAGAGGTCAACTATTTCAGGAACATCAGAGTCAGACCTAGACTAAATTATCCACCAAAACGAATCCTTGGCGAATGCAATGAGAACACCTAGGCTGGTATAAAACGGCCCCCTGGGTCACATAGCAGACAGATCCTGGGAAGAATAAGCTGAGTTAAGGCTGTGGGAGAGAGAGGCTTTGGATAGGAAAAAGCAGCTCCCCACTTCTGGTCCCCCATGGATCACATTCAAGTACCCCATCTTTTGTAGGAAAGGAAGAGGGGACATCTCAGCAGCTTTCACTGAGAATTCTGAAGCTGCCCTCTCTAACCCATCCTCAACCCACAGCAGTCCATACAATTCTGACTAGAATATCTTGCCACCAAGTAACTCTGCTTCTGGTGGTAGAGATTTTGTCTAATGGCTTTCTCTTTAAAAATGCTGAACTGAATTTCATTTGCTTCGTTTTCTTTCTGAGTTTGCTTCATTTCCGAGTTTCTAAATCCCAGAGTCCATTATCATATGGGCCCCCTTGTCTAAGCTGGCACCAGTAGAATAAAAAGTTCAACATTAGGTATCACATTTGCCAAGTAAAGGAATTGACAGAATTGCACAGATGGGCCACCCTGCCACGGTCCTTGAGCATTAAATGTGGGGGGTTGTGTGCGGTGGAAACCACAATGCTCTTGCAGTTACTGATTTGCCATCTTAAACCTTAAACAATCCAAAACCAAATATTAACGGACTAAAAGCTAAAGTCTACGGACAGAGCCAGGGAAGAATTGAGCTGCTATAGTAAAGCCAGGTGTGGTCATCTCAGGCCCTCTCTCAGGACTAGGAGTTGAACAGATGCTGGGTAGAAAGGTGGGAAGGAGCCATGACTCCCAGCTGCTGGAACCAACCATCCAGCAGAACTGAATTTCATCCACTAGTCAACAGATGATGAGACTAAAGATGAGTCTGAAACTTTCCTCCCTGCCTTGCACTTGAGCCTCATTACAACACAAAACAATATGAAAAGCCAACCATGATCCAGCATGAAAAAAGCAAAACAAAAGCCTGAAGACTGAACTCATTTTAAGAACGAAAGAACAAAACCAGGTTTAGTCTTTGAATAGATTAAAGATGAAAATTCAAAACATCCCAAGCCTACTCCAGAAGAGCCCTAAGAACGCCTGCCCTTTTGCCTCCTTGATCTACCAGGCTCTCTTTGGTTTTCCATATGAGAAATGGGATGAGTGGCCAATGGAGGTGGTATTCACACTGCTACCCAGAAGCCTAGGGGTCTCTGACTCCCCCACAACTCCAGGTGTGGCAGCTCTCCCAACATTCATGTCTCCACATTCTTCCGGTTTGCCCCGGGCACTTCCACAGAACAAACATGTCTTTTTGTGATGTGCACATCACCCGATACAGGAAGCACACTGCCTCTGTCTCCGGCTGTTTCCACACTGTCTCACCGTCGTCCATAACAACACACACCAAGAAATATCTACCTCATGGAAAGGCCGGACAGACACAAGCCCACACCTTCTTCTTTCCCTTTTCCCTGGATCCCAGAGCACAGATTTTAGTTCTTAAGACTCAAGCAGGAAAAAACAGTCAAAATAACCTGAAAATCCCCCTTGCACTCGAAAAATCACCACCATCACTTCTGGACCCACCCTTCAGTCCCTGTCCCCAACAAGATGGCAGAGGCATGAGAGTGGAGGAGGTCCTGGTCTACGGGCACACAATGAGAGAAGGGGCCACACTCACCAGAGCGTCCACAGTCTGCACAGGATACCAGCTCCTCCGGCCTCCCACTCTTCTTGTTCATGTTGGAGCCCCCCAAGCAGAAGTCACAGTAGTTATTGGGAATGACTGTCCCATCCGGTCCTTTCTGGGCTGTGGAAACATTTTTTAAAAATCCAGTGTTAGGCTGAAGTGAGTCTCCACTGGCCCCTCTTCTCCTGCTGGTGTGGCTGAATCTGCTCCAGAAAGAATATGAGGTTTAGAATCCAAGGTTTGGTTACAACCAGGCTGTTTTCTTGGGGCAAGTTTTATGATTCTCCTCAATTCAGTGGTACTAATGTCTTGTAAGCCATTCAGAGCCGAGTTTGATTTTTGCAATATTTGTCAGTTCTGTGTTGGTAGAGAAACAACCCTGCTCCTCTGATTGCCTCCCTGGATCACTGAAGCATCCGGACAGCCTACAAGTCAAGTGAACCTCTCTCATCCCTGAACAACTGGCCCTCAGGGTCCAAACATCAGATGACAACCATCAGTGGTGCTGTGACTATAGGGAAAGAGAAAGGCCACTACCTAGGCCTTGCCCTACCTAGGGAAAGAGGCACCTGTTTAGTAAACAGTCCTTCTGTCTCTGAACAGGAAAACAAAGAAGCAAGGATGAGGGAGTCATTCCAGGAAGGATCCTGAAGATGCTCTTGGGGACTCTGATACACATGTTGGCAGGTATATAGGTGTCCACTCTTGTTCAGCCCCATCCATCTCCCTAAAGTCCAGACTCATTGGTTATGGAAAGCACCCAGGACTAGTTAATCAGCAGATCCCTAGAATCAGAACTGGACACTTAGCTCAGTCTCATACTGGACATCAACCCTGAATAGTCATTGGAAGGACTGTTGCTGAAGTTGAAGCTCCAATACTTTGGCCACCTGATGCAAAGACTCAACACAGTGGAAAAGACTCTGATGGTGGGAAACACCAAAGGCAAAAAGAGGGCAGCAGAGGATGAGATGGTTGCACAGTGTCACCAACTCAATGGACATGAACTGGAGCAAACTCTGGGAGATAGTGGGGGACAGGGAAACCTGGTGTGCTGCAATCCACAGGGTCGCTAAGAGTCAGACATGACTTCGCAACTGAAAAACAACATACCAGACATGGAGTGAATGGTGAGTTAATGAGCATATCTTGAGGCTTAAGATTTTCACAAGGCACCCTTGCTGAAAGGCCTTACACAAAAGCAAAGGAATATCTTGGGACATGATTTTTCAAAACAAAGTTTGTGAAAACAGCACATGTCCTCAAGCACTGAAATCTCAGTTTCTAGGGGCTGGTTTAAAAGCTTTGGACAGGTTCTTTGTATGAGGAGAAATGCTTTCATTTTCCTTGTTTTTCGATCCCTATTGTGGACACTTCTTTGTCATATTAACACTCTCTGTCTGTGACAAAGAAGAGAAGTCTCTCTGTTTATGGGATCAGCCTAAACCACAAGGGTAACTTCCTCCTCCCCAATTCCAACGTCTGCCACTATCTTTCATTATTCACTGGCTAACATTAATCAGGGTCCCGTAGGGTACAAATCTGTAAAAGGAAGCAGATATGTGAGCAGGAATACCATCCAGACAGTAAGTGATAAACGGATTCACCCTCTTTAATATGATTCCCCCTGGCCTCTGCTTCCTCCATGCCTCTTCTTTGCCTCCAGGAATAGAAAAACTTACCTGGGGAAGGCGGAAGACAAAAGCTCGCAGAATTACATTATAGAGGGTTAATCCATTTATCAGTTGCTATTTGGATTGTTTAATCAGTTTCTAAGTCATTGATTTTCATCTTCAGGGAGGCAGACAATTCTCTGCAAGAAAAGTGGGGGCTGACTGGGGTAAACAGAGAAGGGGGCCACACCCTGTGGCCTCCAGGAATGTGGGTTTTTCTTCATCAGTCACTGCATCTCAAAGACAGATGTGCCTCATACAGAATGGTTTTGCAAATAATCTCCAAAAAGCAGGATGTCCGCAAAAAGTTTACTCTGCCTGTGAAATTCATTGCCCAAATCCAGAAGGAAGTCCCTTTCTTCTTCTTCTTCACTCAGTTGCCATCTTAACCATTTTTAGAACTCTCTTAAGGAAATCCAAGTATGTTTATGAAACAAATAAACTCAGGGTTTCTTCATTAAGCAACTATCATGGAAATCAATCAAAAGATGAACAGAAAGAAGTGGGTTATTTCAAATGGAGGGGTTGAGTGCCAACCAAAGCTAAGTTTCATGACTGGGATGAACTAGATATAAAATGTGGAAATGCCCATCACAACTTAGGTAGCTTCCTGCATGATGAGAGATTAAAGAATTCCATGCATATCATCACACCGGACCTCTTAGGAGGCCCAGTCTCATCACCTTCTTCTTTCCTGCTCTCTTAGGGACTCCTTTCTATGTCAGACTTCTCCCCTTTCACAAAATCTGTAAGCAATCAAAGGATCTAGGTTTTCTCCAACATACCATATCCCTTGTGATTTATCAAAATGAAAACATAGAATATACAGCGTAAGAATGCCCAGAAAGGGACTTCCCTGGTGGTCCAGTGATAAGGAATCTGCCTTCCAATGCAGCAGATGTGGGTTCAATCCCTGGTTGGGAAGCTAAGATCCCACATGCCACAGGGCAACTCAGCCCATACACCTCAACTAGATAGCCTGTGTACCACAAACTACAGCGCCCACATGCTCCAGAGCCCATGAACCACAATTAGAGAGAAGCCTCTGAGCACAACAACTAAGACCCTATGCAGCAAAAAAAAAAAAAAAGCCCAGGTAATTCTTTACAGTTTTTACCACCAACAGACCATTGGTAGAGCACCGTATTAAACTAGGACTTGAACCCCTATTACAGTAGGTACAACATTGTGCTATACATAGACACACAAGGAAAGTAAAGACTAGGATTGCCTCATGAGGAGGGAAAAACAGGTTGCGCCTACCCACTTAGCCCCCTGTTCAATCACTTTTTGAGAAGATAAAGAAGCAGACATATATGACAACTACAAGATGGTAACATATCTTACCCTGATGCTTTTCACATACTATTTCATTGATTCTCACAACATTTTGGTGAAATAGGGAGCATCTGACAGATGAGGTAACTGAAGCCCAAAGAGATGAAGGGGCTGGCTCCAGGGCCTAGTTAAGATGTGGAGGAAGTGGGATTCACCCCCTGGGTTATCAATGTTCCCAGAGACTCTGTCTCTAATCACACTTCTCTGCCTCCAGGAAGTCCAGAGCCAATTCTGCATATAAAATATTTCATAAATCTCTTTAAACTCAATGTGATTCACCCATTACTTTACTTGGGAAGCCCAAAGCAATAAAAAGTATTGAGATTGGCCTGATAAAAGCGGAAATTCCCTTTGAACTTACATTTAATGTCTCTACCACAGTAATCCATCCCGGTGGCCCTGTTTATTGTCATAGACTCCATGAAAACACTTCTCCAGAGGATTCCAGAGGCTCATGAAGGAATTTTTTAAAGTAAAGCTCACACCGTGGCTTTATCGGCCTTTGGCCTGACCCATCCATGAGCAATTTCCTGGCACCATCTATGAGGTCATTATAAAAAGGATTTTACTATAAATAGGAAGCTTGCCCAGACCTTGCCAGTAGTATTTAAATAGACATTCCGCTTCTGCTTATGGGAAATTGAGTCCTGCTTCATAGAACAGGATGATGGGGAGGCCTACGACCTGAGTGGTATGTCGATGGCAGCATCTGCGATGATAGATTTGGTTTTTTGTTGATTAATGTTCATGGGCTGAGATCATATAAGCGAAACAAAGAAGCTGCTGAGAAAATAAAGTGAGCCTTGAGAGAGCTTCCCTCATGGCTCAGATGGTAAAGAATCCACCTGCAATGTAGGAGGACCCAGGTTCAATCCCTGGGTTGGGAAGATCCCCTAGAGGATGGCATGGCTACCCACTCCAGTATGCTTGCCTGTAGCATTCTATAGACAGAGGAACCTGGTGGGCTACAGTCCATGGGGTTGCAAAAAGTCAGACATGACAGCAACTAACATTTTCTAACACTTTGAGAGTTCAGGGGTTCACCTAGGAGGTGAGGGGGGGTAACTTTGAAAAGTTCAAAGGAAAAAAAATGGAAATCAGGAACAAAGTTCATGAAAAAATGCCAAACAATAATAATAACAGAAGATGGGAGGGAGTATTCAGATAAAACAAATCAAGAGAAAGGAAAAGCCAGGTCCCAAATAATCCCACCAGCACACTGGGGAAAGGGTGAGCCGTCCTTCAGGGAAGGTATCAGAGCACACGAGCACATCACAGGACTTCTGACTTCAGCCAGGACACGTGGCAAGGGCAAGCAAGGCCCCGAACCTTCCACAGAACTACTACCAGGACAGGGCTGTCTGGCCCCTCTCTAGGTCTGATTGCTGCAGTGACGCGCCTGCCACTCAGGAGAAGAAAGCATGGAGGCCACAGGCTGGCCACCAGCAACAACCCTTCACCTGCTTCTGCCGAGACCAGAGCCTCCTCCCTAGGGTCCTAGGGAAGGAGAAAGCCAGCTGGAAGCTCAGGCTCCTCCATGGCACATCCACAAAAGCACGACTTCACATCCCGAGCAGATGCTCCAACCACCTGCCAGGGTACACAGCCTCGGGGCTGTGTTCTGTGCCCACCATCCAGCCCCACCCCAGCCCAGGCCTGCAGCTGTCCAGCCAGGGCTGGCTAGCAGGACGGTGCACCTGCTCAAGGAACCCAGGGCGGGCAGGGAGAAGAGCCCTCTAGGAGGCGCTGTGCCTCTCCACGCCCCCCCAACCCCTCTCTCGTTCCCCCACCACCCTTCACGGCTGACAGTTCCCGTCCCTCCACAGGTCTGACATGTTGCCATGGCAACCGGAATCCTGGGCTGCGGCAGCCTCTGGTCTTGCCACCTGTTATTACTTCATCTCTCAAGTGTAAAGCATCCTAGCCTGGTGCCATGTGGCTGCACAGAGTGCATCTTCAGAGGACAGAGTTAAAGAGAAGCGAGAGGCAAAGAGGGAAAAGGTGGAAAGCGGCCCCAGGCTGGCCACACAGGGCACACCGGACAGGCTGGGCTGGCGGAGGAAGCTGCAGAGATGGGGTGGGAGGTGTCGGGGGCGGGGGGAGCCAACGTGCCTTCCCTTCAGAATAAGCGAGCAGGCCTCAGCTGGAGGCCACCGCCGCCTGCTCCCTTCCACCCAGCCTTTAATCAGGGACCCGGGAAGGGAGGGGGAGGCAGCAGAAGGCTGGGGCTGGGAAAAGATCTGTGCCGGGCCCAAGTAGAGCAGAACCACGAGAGGGTTAAAGTGATGAGATAAAGACTGCGGCGAAGGCTGGACCAGAGGGCACACAGAGCCTCCAAGCCTGGATAAATGGCCTTAATTCTCATGCTTCTGCTCACCCTACTCCTTACGTGTTTACTCATATAAATTATCCCCAAGGCCTGACACCTTTTTTTCATTGCTTCCCTAGAACTGATGAAAAAATAAATCCCACAGATCCCAGGAATAAAAATGTTGGGATTCCATTCAGGCTGGTTCTTCTTGGCCACCTAATAGCAACTCCGGCCCCACTTCGGGGCTCCAGAGGGAAGACGAATGATGCCCTCCTCCATGAATGTGGAGGACAGGGCAGCCGGGGAGCCCAGGGGAAAACAGACACCTGGGTCCACTCAGCACGTGACCGCTAGGCCTCATGTGCCATCTCACCACCTGGCATTGAACACAGTGCAAGTGCGTGACAGGGACTTGGGAGAGGTGCTGCTAAGGCTAAATGACTCCAGGCCCCCAGATTAGTCCTTCTGGAGACAAGAAGGCCGAGGGCTGATTTAATAAGTCTTCAGGTTTGTGGATAGGCCTAAGTCTCCAAACTCCATATTGTCAAGGACAACTGGAGACAGGAGCTGAAATGGCAGCACACTGCTGTCAGAAAGCTGGACACAAGCGCAGCTCAACAGGTGAAGGCCTGGGTGGAGGAGCAGGCTTCTCGGGAAAGGTCTCTGCACCTGGGAAGATGTCCCTGGCCCAGGTTTGTTTGAATGTGTGCCCATCTAGAGGCAAGAGAATATACGAGATGTTGTCTTAAGGCCCCCTTTAGGCCTATTATCTGAGGATTATAATAGAGTGAAAGAAGAGACAGAAAAGCAAAGTTTTCCAGACCCCGAGGAACTCAGCCTTTCATCCCTGCTTTATATCTGTGTACGTGTCTCTCTCCCTGTTAGCCGTGAGCTCCCTGAGGGCAGGAGTGGTGTCTTTAATCTCTGAATCCCCAGCACCAGACACGGTGATTGACACAGAGCTGACAATAAATACTTAATGAAAGGGTGGGCAGATCTTCACAGAGGCTTTTGGGAGGGGAAGAAAAACAACTGCCAGGAAAAGCGAAGTCAAAGATCAGGAATTCAGGGGATGCAAAGTGTCTCCTGAGAACTGACTGACCATCCTAAGGCACTTCCAGCACCAGTCTTGGCTGTAGCAGGGGACATAAAGACTGGGGGTGGGGGCATCAGAGAGAATAAAGCAGTGGTGGAGGAAGTAAACAGGTCTGCCCTCCTGCGGGAAGCCTCTCCCTTAGGCATTTCTTGGAAAGCCAAGATGGAAGGAGTTAAGAACTCTCAGTCTCAGTTGGCCCCCAGGGCCCCTTGAACCCCATGTTTGCTGTCTTGCCAGGAGCCCTGAAGTAGCCAGTGAGAATATTAGGCCCTGAATTACTATGTGCTCTGGTGGCTGTAGAATCTTCCTGAAAATGTTAAGTGTATGCCACTCATCCCAGCCTTCTTTACACCTGTCTTCTTCCCTCTGTCTTTATAGAACCCAAGATTCAAACTGTTAGACACAGACCTTGCAAATATTTACTCCAAGACACTGTGCTGTAGAATCAGAAAGCACGTGTCTGTTCACACCGATGTCTCCCTCTTCACGGGTGTGTTTGGTTAGAGTTGCCATTTGCCAGGAGTTTGGACCCCACGTCCCCAGTTCTGAGACTGGACAGTCACGTGACCCGACAGTAAGGTCCTCTGTGCTCCAGCCTTAGGCCAGCAACCAGGGGTCTGTCACGAGGCTTCGGAAGAGTGAGAAAAAGATGAAGCAAAACGGATTACTTTTCTCGGTGCTGATTAAGGAAAAGCACAAGGAGACGTTTCCATTTTCCAGCGGCAGGTCATGTGGGTCAGTTCGTGCCCTGGCGTAGCAACTTGTTATTGCCACCAAATGAGTCAGCTGAGGGGAAGAACGTTTCACTTGAGAGGAACAATGTCAGAAGGGCTGTGAATGAAGTGGCGTCGTTCCCCTGAGAGAATGGCAGGCCATCCCGGTGCTGTCGAGCAGCAGAAGCCTGGTCCGCTTCACTCATCAGGATATTATTATCGTGATGGCAGAACTCTGCAAGCCCCCTCCCTTTCCTCCTCTCTGCCTTGCCCCTCTCCACCCCTCCTCGCCACCACCTCCACGGGACTCAGGCCTGTCAACCCCATTGGTCTGCCAAGGACCAGCATTTTCTGTGTCCTTCAGACTGAAAAACAGTATTCAGGAAAAAGAAAAGGATGAGCCCCAAGCATCAGACCTAAGGAGGAGAGAGTCAAGGACCACGGAGCTGATGGGCGGGTCAGCCCTGGGGTAAGGGCCCAGACGAGGACCACACCCATAAAGCAAGCCGGGGAGCGGGTGCTGGGAGCCACACAGACATTGCCTTCGGTAGGACACAGTCCTAGGAAAAGGATGAAAACCAAGTTCCCCCTAGATTTCACAGTGCCACATTATTCCTGGTTACGTGACTCAGTGCTTCCAAAAGAATGAAAGGGCAGTGGTTCACACAGGGACTTCCTAAAAATGCTAATTCTAGGCCCCCACCCCAGACCTACCTAATCCAAAATTCTGGGATGGGATCCAGCAGTGCGTGTGTGTTTAAGGAACAGGTGTTCCTGACGCGCTCGAGCTGGAGGACCACAGCTCTAATGAGACACGTGACAGACAGAGCGCATTGCGTCACACACGTCTTCCGTCAGTGCTGTTCTGTATATTAACTCACTTATTTCACCATCACCTAACCCTGTGGCGAAGGTGCATGAGGGCCTCCCCGGTGGCTCAGTGGTAACGAGTCTGCCTGCAATGCAGGAGATGAAGGAGACTCAGGTTCAATCCCTGGGCTGGGAAGATCCCCTGGAGGAGCATGGCAACCCACTCCAGTATTCTTGCCTGGAGAATCCCATGGACAGAGGAGGCTGGCAGGCTACAGTCCATGGGGTTGCAAAGAGTCGGCAAGGACTGAGACAACTGAGCCCAAATTGATGCATAAATGTTCTCATTTCACACAGGTGATATGGCACAAGGAAGCTTGTCTAAGGTCAAGCTACATGGGCCTTGAGCCCAGGCAGTGCGGCTCTTAGCTGGCCCACCTAATACTACCTTGCCACAGGCACATACAACCACACACCCGAGGGAAGTCAAGTCAGAGTGGCTGGCAGTCCCTGGAGGCTCAATTCAGTTCAGTTCAGTCGCTCAGTCGTGTCCGACTCTTTGTGACCCCATGAATCGCAGCACGCCAGGCCTCCCTGTCCATCACCGACTCCCGGAATTCACTCAGACTCACGTGCATCGAGCCAGTGACTCCATCCAGCCATCTCATCCTCGGTCGTCCCCTTCTCCTCCTGCCCCCAATCCCTCCCAGCATCAGAGTCTTTTCCAATGAGTCAACTCTTCTCATGAGGTGGCCAAAGTACTGGAGTTTCAGCTTCAGCATCATTCCCTCCAAAGAAATCCCAGGGCTGCTCTCCTTCAGGGCTTCTCAAATTTGAGTGTGGTGCAAACAAACCACTTAAGGATCACATGAAAATTCAGATTAAGACTCACAGGCCCAGGAAGGGCCTGAGAATCCATGTTTCTTAGAAGCTCCCCCACAGGGTAGCCAACTATCCAGGTGTGCCTGCCACTGAGGTGTTTTCAGGGCACAGAACTTTCAGGCTAAACCTGGGAATGTCCTCAGCCAACCTGGACAAGCTGGTCACCTGAGTCCCAGGTGATGCTGAAACTGCTGACCACACTTTGAGAAGCAAAAATGTGGGCTCTCAAGGTGAAGAGTTTGGATTGTATTCAAGTATGATGAAAGTTTTGAGAGCATGGTATGGCATAATCTACCTTTCACTTTTAAAAGACCACTTTGGCTACTCCATGGAGAAGAGACCGTGAGAGGTAAGAATAAAGGCAGAGAGACCAATTGAGAAGTTGCAATGATCCAAGCAGGAGCTGGAGCTGGTGGTGCTGGAGATGGAGAAAGGGAGACTGATTTGCAGTGTATTTTGGAAGGGGAGCCAATATGGGTGGTGAAGGGAACAGAGCCGAGGATGAGTCCTGGGGTTTTCACTTCAGGTGCAGCATCACCTTTTTAAAGAACAAGGCCAGAAAGAGATAAAAAGAACTTGGAAAGACTGAGCCACAGAATGAGAGAGAATGATGCAGGAAAATGGTTGAACAGAAAGGTGTGTGATTTTTTTTTTTTTCCCACAGCAAAACTCATTTACAAGTCTCAAGCAGAATTTGTAAAGGAGGTTCCACATAACATCATAAATAGCTGAAGTTTGTTCTGAAGATTAAATATGCCTGCTATGGCCTGAATTGTTTCTCCCCTAAAATGCATACATTAAAGTCTTCACCCTTAGTGTGATGGCATCGAGAGATGAGGCCCTCGTGGTGGGGATTAGTGTTCTTATTTGAAGAGACACCAGAGAGTTTGCTTCTCTCTACTGACTTGTGGGGCTTCCCAGGTGGTGCCAGTGGTAAAGAATCCAGCTGCCAAAGGCAGGAGATATAAGAGACACAGGTTCGATCCCTGGGTCGGGAAGATCCCCTGGAGGAGGGCATGGCAACCCACTCCAGTATTCTAGCCTGGAGAATCCCATGGACAGAGGAGCCTGGTGGGCTGCAGTCCACGGGGTCACAAAGAGTCAGACACGACTGAAGGGACTTAGCTCACCTGGCCCTGCAGCAACATGTACCAAAAAAAGGCCATGTGAGGATATAGCAAAGAGATAGCCATCTCCAACCCAAGGAGAGAGTCCCCACAAGACACTGACCCACCTAAAAGACACTTTTAGAACTGTGAGAAATAAATTCCTATTGCTTAAGCTACCAGTCTATAGTATTTTGTTATATAGCCCAGGCTGTCTTCGATATTGCCCATTAATACATTCATTTCTTTTGAAAAGTCACTACACAATATGATGCACTTGATAATTGACCTACAGGGGAAAATTAAGGGTCATCAGTAAGACCACAACGAACATCCCAGGTTGAGACTGGGATTCATCACTTGAGGTTCCAGTGTCCTGACATAATTGAATGGTGTCCAAATTAAGCACATTCACATCTCAGCTTCTCATCTTGCTGTGTGACCTGGAGCAAGTTGCTAAACATTTCTGAGCCTCTGTTTCCTCATCCGTAAAATCAGAGGGAAGCATGTACCTCACGGACTTGGAGACGTCACATGAGATGATGCGTATAAAGTGCCTGGCACCATTAGGCGTTCCACCATGTCTTTCTCACTTTCTTTTCCTCTGTAAAACAATTTTATTTCTGAAAAGGCAGGAAAAATAGATCACAGTAAAAAAAAGTAAGTAAGCTTTCCCAAGAAGCGACACATGGCTGAAGAATTCACATTCATGTTCCGTGTCCAAGGGCACATCCCTCGGTCTCTGGGTGCCTTGGCGTCCTCTAGGAGACATGGCACCTACCTTATAAGGTTACTGTGAGGAATGAATGAGACAAACACGGCACGCTTAGCACAGCGTCTGACACATTCAAGGGATGTCAGCAAGTATTATCGTCCTTGTCGCTGATCAAGACCGTGGAACTCTTCAATCCTAAACATTCTAGGTAATTAGGCCAAAAATGTGAGAGAAATAATAGGCTCACAGAAAGGCAAGTGGCGGGTAGATGCCCGATTCTGGGGAAACAGGACAGGAAATTCAGGGCCAGACACCGGCTAGATTCCACCCCACAGCTTCCTCCTACCCAGTCTCTCATTTCCATCTCATTTCCTGGGGCCAAGACTACATGTTCTCTTTTAGGAGCCCCAGTTACACTTGGCCCCATGAGGGTGTATGCCCAGTAAGTGCTCAATAAACATTCATGGTAAGCTTATGTGGAAGGATTCGTGTACCATATCTAAGAGTTAGCAAAGGTTGTGCCAGGACTGAGTCAGGCTCTGATAGTTTCGCCTGAGGCCAGTGAGACCCCCATAAGCAGTCAGCTTCTCAGCATCACATAGCCACAGACAGGCCCTGGCTTAGATCATCCATCTGTGGTCTGGACATGCTCTGCTGGCCCAAAGGGCACAGAGGTGGGATGTAGGCACTCTTGTCAAGAGGGCCAGGTGCCAAACACCCGCATCGCCTGGAGACTCATAACAACCCCACAGGGGCAGAAAGATGGTTCTCTCTGTTTCATGGATGAGGCAGCTAAGGAGCAGAGAAGTGTAACTGACCCACATCCACACACACAGAAGATGCCAAGGTGGCCAGGGCATGATTCACACATGGGCCGGGCCAACTCCAATGCCATTTTCTCAGCCACAGGGTCCAGAGTGTGCATGATCCACTGGTTTGGAGAGCTAACTCCAAGTATACCTTCAAGGCCAGAGCAACCCCTCAGATTCTTCTTTGCTTTGGAATCTATAAACTGTTCAGTGAAATAATAATTCACCTAAGGAACACCCGTGTTCCAAATTTGCTCTTTAGGGAGTGAGAAGCAGCTCCCTTTTTCAGACAGAGCCCTGGATCAAAGCCTGAACTTCCTGTGTCAAGGTTGGGTAAGTGGTGGGGTGGCTTGTGTGGGTTATAAAGCTTCTCAGGCACCTTTCAGAGTGATCCAAAATTCTTAAGCTCATGCAAAACATAACTTTCACTCTTTCTCTTGAAGCTGTATCCGCTGCCCCTGGGCCATATGCTAGAGGACAGAGATGTCAGAAGGCTAACATCTGTTCCATCTTCCCCATCAGTGTGGCAATGACATCATATGCTTCTTTTAGATAATTTGCACATTATCAGACTAATTTTCAGATTATCTAATCAGCCGACATTACCCTTAATCAACTCGGCTCTCCTCTTTCAGTTCTGCAGAGTACAGCATGCCCTCCACAGGCATACCGGGGTGGGGACTTTTCTTCTCTTGACAGATATTGAGAGCCTAGCTATATGCCAGGCCACTGCTATTAAACAGAAGACTGAGCCCTCTTGGGACTGAGGGCAACCCGACTTCCATGCCAGGAACCTGAGACATAGGCTTGGAATAAATTTTATAAATCCATACATTAAAACATATTTCCTTCATAGAAGCTCCAAGTATGTTGTAGAGAGCATTCTACAATCACTTATGCTATTAAATAAGAAAGAGATGCCATACCACCATTAATAATGTGTGTGTATGTGTGTGCACGTGCGTGCATACTGTTGTGTCCAACTCTTTGCAACCCCATGGACTGTAGCCTGCCAGGCTCCTCTGTCCATGAAATTTTCTAGGCAAGACTGCTGGAGTGGGTTGCCATTTCCTTCTCCAGGAGATCTTTCTGACCCAGGGATTGAACCCCCATCTCTCGTGTCTCCTACATTGCCAGGCAGGTTCTTTACCAGCTGAGCCACCAGGGAAGCTCAGCAATTAATTATATGCCACATATATTTATTTATAAATCATTTATTCTTTGGCTCAGAGGTTAAAGCGTCTGCCTCCAATGCAGGAGACCTGGGTTCAGTCCCTGGGTTGGGAAGATCCCCTGGAGAAGGAAATGGCAACCCACTCCAGTGTTCTTGCCTGGAGAATCCCATGGACGGAGGAGCCTGGTGGGCTGCCGTCTACGGGGTCACAAAGAGTCGGACACAACTGAGCGACTTCACCACCAGTCTTACTTCTAGTAATGCTTCTCCTTTTCCTTTGTTGTTCAGTCACTAAGTCAAGTCCAGCTCTTTACGATCCCGTGGACTGCAGGAGGCCAGGCTCCTCTGTCCTCCACTGTCTCCTGGAATTTGCTCAAATTCATGTCCGTTGAGTCGGTGATGCTATCTAACCACCTCATCCTCTGCCACCCCCTTCTCCTTTTGCCTTCAATCCTCCCCAGCATCAGAGTCTTCTCCAATGAGTCAGCTCTTCACATCAGGTGGCCTACTTCAGCATCAGTCGTTCCAATGAATACTCAGGGTTGATTTCCATTAGGATTGACTGGCTTGATCTCCTTGCAGTCCAAGGGACTCTCAAGAGTTTTCCCCAGCACCACACTTCAAAAGCATCAATTCTTCAGCCCATAGCATTCTTTATGGTCCAACTCTCACATCCATACATGACTACTGGAATAACCAAAGATTTGACTATACAGACCTTTGTGGGCAAAGTGATGTCTCTGCTTTTTAATACGATGTCTAGGTTTGTTATAGCTTTCCTTCCAAGAAGCAAGCATCTTTTAATTTCATGGCTGCAGTCACCATGCACAGTGATTTTGGAGCCCAAGAAAATAAAGTATCCTTTTCCTATAGGATGACAACTACCCAGCCTGGCAGAGAAGATACTTAAAGCTGTGGCCTTTGCCCACATTTCCACCATTTCTCCAATCCCACTGTCAAACCCAACTACTACCCAGCATGTTGTCCGAACGGAACATGCTGTTTCATACCTCTGCCCATGTGCACACAGTTCCCTGTGCTTGGGAAGCGGTCTCCCACCCAGTCAATTTCTCCTTGTTCTTCAAGGGCTAACTTGAAGGTCACCTCCTCAGGGAAGCCTTTGCAAATCCCCTCATGGTTTTTAAATGTTCTAATGTTCTGAAGCTTTCATTGCCCTGCAGGACTTTTTAAAACCCAGATTTCTGGGGCTTCACGGTGGCTCAGTGGTAAAGAATCTGCTTGCCAATGCAGGAGACATGGGTTCGATCCCTGATCCGGGAAGATCTCACGTGCTGTGGAGCAACTAAGGCCGCACGTGCCACAACGATGGAACCAGTGCTCCAAAGCCCGGGAGCTACAAGTACTGAGCCCACACACCCTAGAGGCTGTGTTCTGCAGCAAGAGAAGCCACCAGCAATGAGAAGCCTGCGGCCCCCAACTAGCAAGTAGCCCATGCTTGTCACAACTAGAGAAAGCCCACGTGCAGCAACAAAGACCTAGCACAGCCAAAACATAAATTAAATAAATAAATAAAATTATTTAAACACACACACAAAGATTGCTGACCAGCACCCTCAGAGTCTGTTTCTGAAGGTCTGGTGGAGCCCAAAAAACTGCATTCCCAGCAAGTTCCCAGGTGATGCTGAAGTCACACGTAGAGCACTGCTGCCGGTGGAGTAGAAAGCGCGCAGTGCTCTTGAGCCCTTGGCTTCCTTCACCAGACTCTGTACAAACCCTATGACACATTCCTGCTCACGACTGCATGCTCTTCAAGGACGGGGACCAAGACAGTCTTTGATACCTGGTCATTAAACCAACAGATGGATGGGTGGATGGATGGATAGATGGATGGACGGACCAGTTAATATACTAGACTGAATTTATTCACACAGCTTTTTCATACAGGTCCATGACCTCAGAAATGCCCAAAGCCACACCACCCCCAAAGAAAGGTACCTTGAAAACATCGTCTATAATAGATAACCACTGTGCAAAGAAGATAAAAAGAAATTCAAGAAGAGCTTTGACATTGTGAGCCTGTGCAAAGGAGTTTTGAATTGTAACCCAGTGCTGTTTACCAAGGTGGCATTGACGGAGTCACAATAGGATGCCTCTGAGTGGCAGCTCTCAGAGTCCAAACCTGCCCCAACCCTCCCTCCATCTATTCACATCTATTCACATAAATACGGTGTGTGTGTGTATGTGTGTGTGTGTATCCGTCTGTACGCATATAGGCACACATGTGCACATGTGGTGATTGGCATTTGTAGAAAGTAGATGAAAGGGTCTAGTGGTGGTCTAGTGGCTAAGATGCCTTGCTCCCAAGGCAAGAGGCATAAGTTCAATTCCTGGTCAGGGAACTAGATCCCACATCAACTAAAGATCATCCCACAATGCAGATCAAAGATCCTATGTGCCAAAACTAAGGCTCAGCGCAGCCAGATAAATAAATAAAATATTTTTTTAAAAAAAGAAGAAGAAAGTAGATGAAGGTGGGCAGAGAAATATTAATAGAAGAAGTAGGAAGAATCCAGCCTCCTACAGGGAGGAGAAGGGTGGCAGCTCAGGCAGGGAGGACCCCATCAGAAAAGTCCTATCTGCCAAGGAGGGGTGTCTGAGCTCCACACAGCCCTGTGCTGCCTGGAGTTGAGGCAGAGAGGGAAGGGCACATAGCAAAGGGGACAGATGTGCTGGGGAGGCAAGCAGCCTATATTCAGGAGAAAATGTGAGCCTAGAAGAGAACAAAGGCAGCAGGGCTGGGAGGGGGCGGGAGGACAGAGGAGGGGCAGCACAGGGCAGCGTGGGGCGGGGGCAGGGGCAGTCAGAGCCGGTTCCCACACCCCACTCTGCCCTTTCAGCCACGGCAGGAGCAGGGACGAGCAATGGGCTTTGCTGGAGACGCAGCTGGGGGGATACACGAGGGACAGCAGGAGGACGAAAGTCAAAAGGTCTCTGCGGCTGCAGGTGGTGCAAAGGCAGATGCCTGTGACATCTCCAGCATCTTTAAAGGGCGGCTTTTCCCACAGGCCTGTGCTCACAAGCAGCTGGGGTCCCCCTGCAGCTCTGCTCAAAGAGGGAAAAGTCAGCTCCCACCTCACTGGCATCCAGAACCTTTCCGGGGGGTGGGGGACTGGAGATGAACCTCCGGATGGAGCACTCCTGCCTCCCTCCCCCACTCCAAAAGCCTTGCCAAGGGAGGATCACAGGCTGAGACCTCGGAATGCTGCCGAAGCTTGTCACCTTTGATTCCCCGCACAGCCCCTGTAGCATTTAGGGGCAGGATGGATGTCCCACCCCCAAACAGTGGGGGCAGCTAATGACTGGGTATTGATGATGCTGGCAATTAGAGCACATGAGAACATCGTGAGGGGGCCCGCTCACCAGGGACGTGTGGGAGGGAGCAAAGCACACACTCGGAGCAGCAAACAGTTGGTGTTTGTGTGCAGGGGGCCCAGGAAGAGAGCCACTGTCTCTTGGATTCGTCCAGAGAAATTGGGGAAGAGGGGAGGGAGGGCTCTGTGTACACTGAGGTTATCTCTGTAGCAGCCTGTTTCCCCCATCCCTGCTAGTAAAATTAGAGTTAATCACAGACTTCTCAGAAGCCTTGGGAGGAGATGTCATCAAAATTGTGCTTGCAAGGGTTCTAGAACCTTCCTCATGTGAGAAGGCCCTGGATGAGCCCAGCAACAGCTGTTGTTTTTCTATGCAGTTTAAACCCCTCCAGTGGTTGCATGATCCTTTATGAAGACCCCAATTTCTCTTGAGCAGGATGAGAGGAGGGGGATGGAGCGGGGCTAGAACAAGAGTACTCGCTGGCAAACCCCCCAAGAGAGGGGAACACAAATGGCCGGATACTCAGGGATTCGTCTCCACCCAGGAGAAAAGATGCAGCTTCCTCCCTAAGCAAGGCTGCCCAGCCTAATGGTGAGGGCATAAGGACAATGACCCACAAGACTGCGTGAGGAGATCCCGGTGGACGGAGAATAACAGGGGCCAGTGCCCACCTTGGAAGTCAACAGACAGCTGGGAGCGGCCCACAGGAACGGCTAAGGAGAAGTCCACTTGGGGCCCACGGTATACCTGGAGGTCACAAGGAACCTCCTCTGGGGCTGCCATCACCATGCACACACACACAAAAAGATCCAGACCAAAGAGAGGCACGCCAAACCGTGCAGCGCAAGGAACAAAACGGACATCTGAGAAGAGATTTAAAGGAGATACCCAGGTGGCTCGGTCGGTAAAGAATCTGCCTGCAATGCAGGAGACCTGGATTCGATCCCTGGATCAGGGAGATCCCCTAGAGAAGGAAATGGCAACCCACTCCAGTATTTTTGCCTGGGAAATCCCATGAACAGAGGAGCCTGGAGGGCTACAGGCCATGGGATCACAAAGAGTCAGACACGACTTAGCAACTAAACCACCACTACTGTAAAGGAGATAAAGTGTCAGTCACTCAGTCGTATCCAACTCTTTGTGACCCCATGGACTGTAGCCCACCAGGCTCCTCTGTCCTTGGAATTCTCCAGGCAAGAATACTGGAGTGGTCTGCCATTTCTTTCTGCAGGGGATCTTCCCGACCCAGGGATTGAACCCAGGTCTCCCACATTGCAGGCAGACTCTTTACCAACTGAGCCACCGGGGAGACTCTTAAAGAAGAGATAAGCCAGCACCAGCTGTTGATTAGTCACTAAGTCGTGTCCAACTCTTTGTGACCCCATGGACTGTATCCACCAGGCTCCTCTGCCCATGAGATTTTCCAGGCAAGAATACTGCAGTGGGTTGTCATTTCCTTCTCCAGAGGGTCTTCCCGACCCAGGGATTAAACTCATGTCTCCTGCTTTGGCAGGTGGATTCTTTACCACTGAGCCACCAGGGAAGCCCACAAGCCAGCACTGGGGGGAGGGGGAAATAACACCAAGCTGATAAACAGTTTAGAGAGAGCAACCTTTGCTAATCATGCCTTCCAGATAGCAACCCAAACCAAAGGAAGGCACTCATGGCCTCCTCGAGGCAGGAGACAGTAGCTATGCCTTGGCCACTTAGATCAGAGACAGGAGGAGAGGAGAGATGGCAGAATGCAAAACCCAGCTGATTGGTACAGGTCAATATATGTTTCTTTCTGGAAGATAAGGGTGACGGGACCAAGGGAACCTCTCCCCAGGGAGCAGGCAAAGACCTCAGCATTGTGACTACTCAGAAGCTGACATGCAGAGGAGGGCACCTCCTGCCTGCTTTCAGCTTCTGTCCAGATAACAAGAGTTGGTGAGAAAATAAAGGGTCGGACTTGCACCAGAAGAGAGGTTCACAAAGGGCTTGAATTCTGAAAGAGAGTGAAAATTAAAGAAGGTGCTATGGTCTGAATCGTGTCCCCTCAAACTCACATGTTGAACCCTAACCCCCAGGATATGACTATATTTGGATCTAAGGCCTTTAAAGAGATGATGAAAAAGCAAAAGTTAGAGTGAGACTGTTAGGATGGGCCCTAATCCAATCTGACCGGTGTCCTTATAAAAAGAGGAAATTTGGACACACACAGAGACCTCGGAAGTACATGTGCACAACGGGATGACCATATGAGAGGCAGCAGAAGGGTGGCCACCTGCAAACCAAGGAGAGGGACCTCCAAGGAGACCCACCCTGATGACACTTTGATGTGGGACTTCCAGCCCCAGAACTGTGAGAAAACAAATCACTGGTAAGCCAGTCAGTCTCGGGTACTTTGTTGGGGCAGTTCAAGGAAACTAAGACAGAAGGCAATGCTACAAGGGGAAAGTGGGTTGGGGGTTAGGGGAGAACCCAGTCTAATCCAAAGAAAGGTTTTGGCCAACATGTGTTCATTGTTTCAAACACTGGCTGAAGGCAGTCAGTTCACATCAGTTGACTGAGTTGACTGACTGACATGCGCAGGAGTCACCCTCAAACTCTAGAATCTGAATATTTTTCAAGGTCTGATCCCTTGTATTACATTGACTTGTTCGCTATAGGAACCCCTACCACAAAATCTTCTGAACAAAATAAAAAACACATAGCATGTCCACAATTATTCCTCACCCCATGATCCTAGAATGACCCACATTTGGAAGCAAGCCCTAAAGATCCCATCATCCCATCCCATCCTGAGTTTGGGGTGGGTCCAGAAACCATAAAGAATATCGTAGAGGGAAGTCACTTGGTGAATGCTAAGCCCTTTGAGACTCTCTAATTCATAACTGGAAGCTGAAGAAGGAAAGAAAGAATAGAAATGGAAACACAAATTTCAGAATCATTTTGGCTCTCCAGAGCCCAGCATCCCCAATGACAAGCACACCCAGGTCATGTTTGCTGACTGAGGGCTCACAGGAAGAGCATGGAAACTCTAGGGCAGTATTTTTTTTACCCAAATTGTGACCCTATGAGAGCCAAGCCGATGGATCAAGAATATCCTGTGTCTCTTATGGCCAAGGAGACATTTGGAAGGTCTGTCTGAACTGACACATTCCAGGGCTTTGCCCAACTCAGATTAGCAGCTGTGGATGGATCTTCTGGAGCTGGGGGAAAAGACTGCCAGGTCTGGCATTTGACGATGGCCAGGTAAAGAGGCTTCCCTTGACCTTAACACTTACCTTCTGTCCTCTGGGAGCAGAGCTGGGTGTGCCACCCTTGCTTAGCCCACTCTAAGCCCGGGGCTCCACTGACCTGCAGGGGTATCTGGGAGACTGAAATAGCCAACTCATCACAGGTCATTGAGACCAATCCACAGGTGCCAGCAGACAATCCCACAGGTGAACAGAAAGGAAAGCTTGTAGCCCTGCCCATCCACCTTACCACTCACCCAACCCAACACCTGGGAACTCACGTCTGTGGTTCTCGTTTCTGTGGTTGGGTGGGGACCGGGTCTCCTGGTCTTGGGCCTCATCCCCCTCCTCGCTGGCCAGGTGAGTGTGAGCGTAGTGGTAGCTGAGTCCTGGCCGGTTCTTGTACCGCTTGCCGCAGACTAGAGAAGAAAAGAAGAAAGGAAAACAAAAATGTCAGCAACATCTGCAGCCGCTGCCATCAATCTCCCAGGCAGTGGCTCATCCATCCACCCCAGAGCTAGTTTCCTTAAAAAAATGTGTCCCACTCCCAACACCCCTCACCCACTGGACAGAACCAACAGCGCTATAACAGCATGGACCCAGGTAAAGAAAAACCCCAGAAGTTGATCTGAGTAAGAGCACCATCATTTCCTAGCTGTGAGACCCTGGGAAAGTCACTTGCCCTCTCTGTGCCTCAGGTTTCTTCAGAGGGAAAATGAGAATCATAATAGTACTTCACTCTTGAGTTGTTATGATGAGTTAATCTCTGTGCAAAGCACTTTAGAACAGAGCTGGGTAAATGAAAGGGTGATCATTATTATAACTTTGAAGTTAAAGGTATTAGGAGTCTATTTTGGCTTCCCAGATGGCGCTAGTGGTAAAGAACCCGCCTGCCAATGCAAGAGATGTAAGAGGCGCAAGTTCAATCCCTGGGTCAGGAAGATCCCCTGGAGAAGGGCATGGCAACCCACTTCAGTATGCTTGCCTGGAGAATCCCATGGACAGAGGAGCCTAGCAGGCTATAGTCCACAGAGTCACAAAATGAGACACGACTGAAGCAACTTAGCACGCACAGACTGAAGTCTATTTAATTTAATCCAATATCCCGTATACAGATGAGGCAAGTGAGGCCCAGCAAGGTTAAGCGATGTGCCTGGGAACACACAGCTAGTTATGGACGAGCCAGCCACCGGAACCCAGGTCTCCTGGACTCCCGTGCAGTTTCTTCTGCCACCCTCTGGTTGACTCTGTATGAAGTACAAAAGCTTTATGTGGATCATATTTTTGATGTATGTGATTTTTGTGCCAGAAAAACACATTCCACTTCCACCATGAAAACCATAAATCCGAGGCATCCTTGGTAAATGCGCTAGCCAGGAGCTTGTGTCCTTGACGGCCCAAGGAGTCTCTGAAACCTCAAATCTCTAAAAATGTGTCCCGGCAGGCCCTACCACTCAAGTGGACAGTCGGAGACAAGGGCAACAAGCAACACAAATATGGTTTCTTGGGGCCAAAAAGATGAAAGGGGCAGCTCCCTTGGTTGTCTGCTCAGCACACAAATGGCTAAGACTAGACCACTGTCACCCCCCTCCCTACCACAAAGCCCGACATCCCAGCCCCTGGAGGCACTTCTGGTAGCAGAAGTCTTGAGGGTCTTCCAGTAAAAATCCTGTGCCGATCCTCTCATCTTGCCGCCACCTCTCCCCAGCAGAGCAAACCCCACCCAATCTGCTGGACCAGCTGAAACTGGCAGCTTTAAAAGACTCTCCCTTCACATGCCTGAGTTATAGCTGTGAGAGTAAACACTTCACAAGGTGGAAAAAGCACAGGCTTCATCATCAGACATGGGTTCAAATCCCACTTCCAGGGGCCAAAGTTGACCAGCTGCATGACCTCCACAGTAGAGAGAAGAGCTGTGACTCAATGCTCTTACCAGCCTCCCTTATTATTTCTGGTGGGGTTTCCTTTCTTTCCTGGTGGCTTAGACAGTAGAGAATCCACCTGCAAGGCAAGAGACCTGAGCTCGATCCCTGAGTCAGGAAGATCCCCTGGAGAAGGGAATGGCTACTCACTCCAGTGTTCTTGCCTGGAGAATTCCATGGCCAGAGGAGCTTCAAAGAGTACAGTCCACGGGATCCCAGAGTGGGACACAACCGAGCAACTTTTTTTTCCCCTTTCTTACTAGATTCTCTTGGGTTTTTCAAGTATTATAACCTTCAGCCAAAATAGATGATGTCATCTCTTCTTTCTCATATTTATACAAACTATTTTATCTTCTTAGCTTAATTCATGTGGAAAAATCACCAAGACCATATTCTAAGACAGCAAAAGTAAGTTTTTCCTATTGTAGTGAAATTGCATTGAGTGATTCACTGTTTAGAATTCACTGTAAGTGACTAGGTTTTATTCTCTATCAAGTTTAAGTAGTTTGTCTTATTCCTGAGTTAGCTTTATTACAGGAGAATTTTACCAGCTGGCCTTTCAGCATCTACTAATATATGGCACTACTCTAGTTTGTTGATACGGTGAATTACGTTGATTTCCTAATGCCTGCTCCTATTGAGCCGTTCTTGAATTCCTAGAATGTACCCCCTTTGACCGGAGTGTATCATCTTTTCGATATACTGCTGTACTCTATCTTCTAATTTTACATCTACACTCAGACTTGAGATAGGTCTATAATTTTTCACCTGTCTTTCATCTTGCTTTTCAATCACATAGTTATGTTGACTTCCAAAAATGAATTGAGTTCTCTGTGGGATTGAATAAGACACATAATCCCTATGTGAGTTTTTTTTTAATCTGAAAACGACAATAGTACTATTTACCTTGAAGAATTATAAATACCATTTGTAAATTATCTCACTCAGTACCCATCACCTAATAGATGCTGAAGAAACAGTAGTGAGGGGTGAGGGGCTTCAGCGTGGTCTACCACAGGAGACCACAGGAGGCGCTGGATCCTCCTGAAAGAGGGACATTGACCTTTACCTCTACTAAGGAATCTGGCAATTGTCTGGACTATCTCAACAAGGTGAGAGTCTGAAATTCAAGTTGGTGATCAAGTTGTTGACCTACTAACTATAAATTCAAGTCCTGCAATTGGCTTCCCTCTCTCTCTCTCCCCTTCATGGGCACACATAAATATTGCAAAAAAAATAATAATAATAACATGGTACTACACATCTCAATTCCATTTCACTCAGGAAATGGGCCCTAAGGAGACCTCTGAGGCACACTGTGGGCCTGCTTGTGGCTTTTTCCATTTAACCTTTTAAATGATCTAAGGGCAATAAACAGCAAATTACGGGGTCACTGGACATAAATTCATTTTATTACCAAGCATATTACTGGTGAGGAGTAAATGTGTTTATTAAAATAAGGACAATAACATCAGTACTGATTCAGGGACACCTCAGCCGCCTCTGCAGCTCTCCCACCACACGCTCCACCGCATTTTATTTGAGTCATTTTGTTGTGATTACAGCTTGTTGTTGTTGTTTTAGTCACTAAGTTGTGTCTGACTCTTTGGTGACCCATGGACTGTAGCCCACCAGGCCCCTCTCTCCAGGGGATTTCCCAGGCAAGAATACTGGAGTGGGTTGCCGTTTCCTTCTCCAGGGGATCTTCCCAGCCCAGGGATCAAACCTGGGTCTCCTGCATTGGCAGGCAGATTTTTTTTTTTTTTAGTTTGTTTATTTATTTTAATTGAAGGCTAATTACTTTACAAAACATTATGGTGGTTTTTGCCCTACATCGACATGAATCAGCCACTCATGTACATGTGTTCCCCCATCGTGACCCACCCCTCCGCCTCCCTCTGCACCCCATCCCCCTGGGTTTTCCCAGAGCACCAGGTTTGAGTGCCCAAGCAGGCGGATTCTTTACCACTGAGCCACCACACTGTCTTTCTTAATCACAGAATCCCAGGATCTTAAGAGTCATGTGGTCTAACCAGCTATCCAATTGTTTTATTCCCACGAACACTCTAGATGCCTTTCTGGAGCAACTCCACTGATGGGGAACTCACTACCCACCCGAGTGGACATTTCTTCTTTGGTTTCCTAAAATTATGGCCAGGACTGCACTGGAGGGCCTCTCCTAGGACCGTTTCATATCAATTTCCTCTTGATGTCAACGACTCTACCTCTCATGCTGCCAAACACATTTTACACCTTCAAAACATACCCACTGAATAGCTGATGAGTGAACCCAGCAACGCTTTGTAGAAAACCAGGAGATGGGGGAGGAGGTAGATGTGCAGAACCAGCTCCATCTATCCACATTAATCTCACACTAATAGTTCTTAAAACCTACAAAACCAAATCCAAGCAAAAAGCTTCCCTTATCTCCTTCCCCAACATCACAGAGAGTAACTGTTTTTAGAGCAGATCCTTTTGCTAGAAGAGAGATTCTCAAAGAGTAATCCCCAGACCAGCACCTTCAGCAGCACCTGGGAAGCTGTTCGAGATGCAGATTCTTGGGTTCTGCCCCAGGCCTACCGGATCAGAAAGTCTGGGGTAGAGCCTGGCAATCTGTGTGTTAACAGGCCCTGTAGGTAACTTTGAATACACACTACAGTTTGAGAACTACTGTTAGAAGATTGAATATTTTGAGGCTTGACTCCCACCCTGTGTCTCCCTGCCCTTCTGGATGGATGGCGGTGGCAGGCAGGGGCAGTGGGAGGCAGCCCTGAGATCTGTGTTCCATTATTAGACCTAACAGAACCAGATGGCACATGGAGGTCCTGGAAGCCAGACCCCTTAACCACGATCCCTACATGCAGAGCTTTCCAGGTGGAGCTTCATTTTTTACCACCTGCTTATACAATGTCATTCCTTCATCACCAGGTCTTCAAGAAAACATTTATTAAACACCTAGTGTGTGCCCAGTCTTGAGGCAGCAGAGGACAAAGATAAATGAGTCCCAGTCCCCTCCCTCCAGGAGTCCGCAGTCTAGCAGAGGAGATACACACATCAGCTAGCAAAGAGGGAGGTGGGACCCATGCACCAATGTGAGCCTGTGCATGGCAAAGAGAAGGGCCCAGTGCATGGGCCTGAGGCAGGGATGGGGGGATAGCTTCCCGGAGGAGGTGGACGAGCTATGGCATGTGAGATAGCAGGACATCACCAGGCAGACAGAGGAGGAGGGCCTGTGGGCACCAAAGCATATTCCACCAGCACCTCTGGGAGCTGCAGGATGTTTAGTAAAGCCGGTGGGAAGCAGGCTTCAGGGTGGGTATGAGGAAACTAAGGAGAGGAAGGTGGGCGGGACTTTATTCCGACAGTGGGAGGCCAGGGGAGGACCTACTTAATCAGATTTATATGTTAGAGATACCGCTTCAGACTCTAGTGCAAAAGATGGATTTGGAGATGGCAGGAGGCTATTTTAGGGCTTCCCTGATGTCTCAGATGGTAAAGAATCTGCCTGCAATGCAGGAGACCCAGGTTCGATCCCTGGATGGGAAGATTTTGTGGAGAAGGGAATGGCAACCCATTCCTGTTAACTATAAAGACATCCTGAAATCACCTAAATCTAATGTCAAATTGAGTCGGACACAACTAAGCAACAACAAAAACAGAGGCTCCTTCAATTTTTAATGTGTGAACAATGAGGACTTCAGGATAGGAAGGAGGCTAAAGAGACAGAATCTGGTAGAAGTGGGAGCAGGTGGGAGGAAGCAGCAAGGAGGAGCCTAAAAAGACTTCGGCCAACTCGGCTTCCTGGCCATGTGCTATCCAGCACCCGTCCACCTCTCCAGCCTCACCTGGAGCCACATTCCGCCTCCTTCTTGGACTTCCTGCCCACTGACCTTTCATTTCTTGAACAGTTTTCTTTCCACCACAGAGCCTTTGCACAAGCCTCTGCCCAGAATGTCCCCCAGCCCCAGTTTGCCTGATTAACTTCAGTTAATGATCCTTCAGTTCTCCGGTATTTCCAATCACAATTAGGACCCTGGTGTGTTATCTTCCCAGGATGAGTCGTGTATCAGTACATGTCTCTCCCACTAGCAGCAAGCATGGCAAGCCCTGAGTGTCTGGACACTGGTGCAGCCCCAGTGCTCAGCTCGGGGCCTACACTAAGGGAAGTAATAAAAACACCCAGGCTTCTGATTTGGGCAGCGGGGTGGAAGCATGTAGCAGAAAAATCAGATTTAAAAAAGGAAGGGGATGAGTTCAGTCTGGGGTGGAGATCTTGGATTAAGTTATTCCAAACTGCCACCCCACCATGGAAGAGCTGCCACAGGTAAAGCAGGATTCCGCAGTCTGCGGCTGGCTTATACACCTGGAGTTTTAGGAAGGAGATGCGGATGTTGGAGCTGGCAGGGTGGCAGTGGAGCTAATGGATTGGGAGAGAATGAGGAGAGGAAGAAGAAAGGTGTGGACATGGGACAGAACTCAGAAAACACCAGTATCTTAAGAGTCCAGTGGAGAAAGAGAAACTAACATAAAATTTTTGTTAAGACAACACACACACACCAGACTTCCCTGGTGATCCAGTGGCTAAGACCCCACCTTTAAATGCAGGCAGAGGGGTTTGATTTCTGGGTGGGGAACTAAGATCCCACACGCCAAAACTAAGAGTTCGCATGCCCAAACTAAAGATCCACGTGCTGGAACAAAGACGGAAGAGCCCACGTGCCACACCCAAGACAAGGCACAGCCAAATAAATGAAAATAAATAAAGAAGAAGGAAGAAAGAAAGACTCATGCAGCAGTGAGTAACCTAAGCCAGAGGAGCAGGGTTTCCAGCCGACATTAGAGATGACACCACCAGTCTCGGTTCCTGCTAACAGCTACTGATTGTGTACCACGTGCCAGGCCTGATCTGGGGCTTCGAGGACATTTGCTCGCAGCCACATGCATCCTCATTTTCTAGAGGCAGAGCCCGGATAAGGTCAGATGCCCCAGAGGGCCAAGAAGGATGGGGCCTGAGAAGAGACCACTGGGCTCGGCAATTAGGAGGTCACCTAGTGAGCACGGAACCCACAGACTCCCAGAGGACAAGGTAAGGCTGCAGGGAGCTAGGACGCTTCTGGAAATGAGGAAGTGGTGATGGGGCTGACAGACCATTCCTTCCAGCATGGCTGCAGAAGAAGAAAGAATCAGCTGGTGGATAGATGGGACTGTGGAGTCCACAGAGACTGATCATGGCTTGTCCTTTAACAGAACAGATCCTGAGCAGGCTCGGAGGCTAAAGGGTAAGAGGCAGGAGGGAGAGGGGAGTTGGAAAGGCAGGGTTAGGAGAGACTGGAGTTCATGGAGCAAGATGTGCTGTGTGCTTAGTCACTCAGTCGTGTCCGACTCTTTGCAACCCCCTGGCCTGTAGCCCGCCAGGCTCCTCTGTCCATGGGGATTCTCCAGGCCAGAATAGTGGAGTGGGTTGCCATTTCCTCCTCCAGGGGATCTTCCCAACCCAGGGATGGAAGCCAGGTCTCCCGCATTGCAGGCAGATTCTTTATCATCTGAGCCACCAGGGAAGCCCATGGAACAAGATGCCTGACCCCAAAACAAAGCTGCTGACCCAAGTCCCAGTCCTTCAGATGACTTCATCCTAGGGCCAAGATATTCCTAAGATTGATTTTGGTTGAAGTGCATTCTAGACCAGACTGCTGCATTGAGATGAAAGGAAATGCCTTGGAAATCCTTCTTTGACCGGTTTGGAAGAGAAGGAACATCCAGCCCCGTCTCACCTTCTATATGGATTTCGTTACATCTTCCTGCTGCTCTGAACACTTGTTCACCAGTTTTGTAAACGTGAGACCAGTGTATTCAGATCAGGTCCCGGGGTCCGGAGGGCCCCACACTTGGTTTAATGTTTTGCTGTCATTAAATGTAAATGTAATTTACAGTAAATGTTTGCTGTCACCTTGAAATTTTCATACTATGAAACAAAGAGCCCCTTATTTGCATTTTGTTCTGGGCCCTGCAAATTATGCATCTGGTGGACTTCCCCAGGGGTCCAGTCGTTAAGATGCCACCTTTCAATGCAGGGATCATGGGTTCAATCCCTAGTCAGGGAATTAAGATCCTATATGCTGCACGATGTGACAGATTTTTTAAAAAAAAAGGCATCTGGTCCTGGAAACCTATGGAGGGAGGGGGTGGAGATCTGGGACTGGGGCTGAGTTATTCCAAACAGCCACCCTGGTCGTGTAAGAGCTGCCACAGTGAATGCGGGACCCAGCCAGCTCTAGTCAGGAGTAAAGTTCCCCTCTGAGGTAACTATTAATAGGAAACCTGGCCGGAGTGGTTAGTCACTCAACAGTGGTTATTTTAGCGCCAGCGACAGCTCTGGCCTGCTTCTAGGTCAACCCTTCCTTCAGAGAGACAGGATCTGTCTTGGAATGTGGGTAAGCTGATCTGAACTGCCTGGGTTCAAATCCCAGCTCTGCTGCTGACTGACTGTGTGATCTTGGGCGAGTGGCTAAATCTCTCTGTGCTTTAGCATCCTCTCAGGAAAATAGGACGATCACAGCAGCCCACCTACCGCACAGCTGGGAGGCTACGTGAGAGAACACATTGAAAGCAGTGCAGGGCTCGCAGTAAGCTCAGCCATTGTCAGCCATCGTCCACACTGCGGATCCACAAAGGGAATAAACTCTAACGGCGCGGTGGGGGGTGGGGGGTGGGGGGGGGAAAGAACTAGTAGTTTCTCCTCTGAAGTCTGGGGTGATGGAGTTGCAAGAAAATAGAATGTTGGGAAAGATACATTCTGAAAATAAAGTATTAGAACCATCTGCTATCCTTTTATCACGTCAGCAATCTCACTCTGGAATTATCTGTTGTGCAGAATCAGACTGAGCCCCAAGACGGCTGAAGCATTCAGAGAGGGCTTCACCCCCTCCTCCAGCTCCCATCTCCCTCCCCAGGGCAGGCTCCTTGGCCAGGCTCCTCTGAAGCCAGTACCCCGGGACTAGTCAACCTTGCCTGTGTACAACCTAAGGCCCTTCTTTTCACCTTGGCAGCTCGCACCTGGATCATGTGTTCCCAGTGCAGCGCACATAGAGAGGGCCGGTTGTGACAACGAGGAAGGTCCGGCTTGCCTCCCTCTCTCTCCTTCCCCTGGGGCAAATCCATCTGTCAAGCTGCAAAATGAGAGCTTGCGCACTTCCCTACCAGAGCTGGAGTCTCCAGGAAGGACCTCCTGTCTGGAGTTATGAATACCTTTAGGGCCGCCCCAGAATATTTACAGCACGATGCCACCCTCCCCCAACTGCACTTCAACCCTACAGCCCTCACTCCTTCTGAGGATGGGGGAGGATGGGGAGGCAGAGGAGGAGGGAGGAAGAGGAGGAGGAGGAGGAACAATCAGGGGCAGTGTGCGTGAACAAAGCCGGCTGCAGAGACAGCAGAATCCTTCCTGCCGGGGAGAAGCGGCCGCCTTCCCCACTGATAACTTAATGACTCTGGCACATTTTCATCAGCCCAACTTGGAGCACGCAGTGGGTATCTGAGCCAGTGGTTTCCGAGAGCCTGAAAGCAGCGACTGAAAGCAATTACGGGATGAGTGTCCAAGAGACAAAGCCTGGGCCTTGGGAGTCACCAGGCTGCATCTCTTTCCCAGCTCTGCCCCCTGGCACTTCCATACAGCCCTCAGGACGCCACTTCCCTTGCTCTGCAGCTCGACTTCCCCTTCTGTAAAAATTGACCCAGCGGGGCCTGTCACCTGCCAATGCCTCCAAGGCAGCCTGCTTACAGACTATCGGGCAGGCACACATTCTTACATGGAGCCTCACGATAGCTCAGGAGGTAGGGATTGTCACCCCATTTCATGGGGGAGGAAACTGAGTCTGGAGGCACGGAGACCACTCACTAAATGGCAGAGGTGGGATTTGAACTCAGGCCTGCTGAAGCACACAGACTCAAAGATATGCTGCTCATTCTCCATGCACCACCCCTCCCAGTGCCCGGAGCTGACCTCTACAGCCTCGTGCCCTCTGCTTCCAGTGGCATTTGGTCATTAAGGATGGAGGGTGATGAGAGAGGCATTGCGGATCTTCTCCATGCCTGTTCCTGCTCAGGCAGCACCCCTGGAGCAGGGTGACCCTCCCCCCCAGATCCAGTCTCCCCTGTGAGCCAATGCCCTCCCTGCTCCTTGGGATTCAGGATGGGGAGGGCTCCCTCTCCCTTGTTGGTACCTTTATCCTGCCCACACATCCACAATCACGCCATCATCAAATTCTCTGCCATTCAGCCCTTCTAAGGTTGAACTCTATGGCCGGCTGGGGCCAAGACAGAAAAAAACAGGGGCCATCTAGACAGGGGACTCATACTAGTAGGACCAGACTGGTCCAGATGTTTGGGGATCCCCACACCTTCCTGACTTCCCTAGTGGTTCAGATGGTAAAGAATCTGCCTGCAATGCAGGAGACCTGGGTTTGATTCCTGGGTCGGGAAGATCCCCTGGAGAAGGGAATGGCAACTCATTCCAGTATTCTTGCCTGGAGAATGCCATGGACAGAGGAGCCTGGTGGGCTACAATCCGTGGAATCACAAAGAGTCAGACACAGCTGAGCAACTAACACTGACACCTTCCTGACAACCCTCAGTGTTCTCTCTGGAGAACCATCAGGGGGTGGTGGAGGCATGTCTACGCCAATCCCCTCCTGCCCCTGCCCCCCAACCCCGACCAAGTGAGAAAAGCCCTGCTGTGAATGAGCTTGGGACAAAACCCAGGGGACTGCAAAAAGCCATTAGCTCAGACGTGTGTATGCAGGGTGGAGTGTTAATCCCTACGACTAAGTTAAATGCCCAGTCTTTTCTCAAGAGTCAGTAATGGCTCTATTGAACTCAAGCAATAAAAGTGGTGGCTTCACCAATGAATGGCCCAGGTCCTGCAACATTCAGGCACCAAGAAGGTCCTCTTGGGCAAGCCCAGGTGGGCTTCCCTCTTCCATCCTCTCGAGCCAGAGGCTGGCAGTGTGGGTGGCCCTCTGCACACCTGGGGTCTGGCCTTGGTGATGACACTAACCCATCATGCACCCTTACACACACAAAAAAAAACCCTTTCTGGGCTTGGTTTCCCTGTTTGTAAAACATGGCAGTTGCCTCAGACCATCTCTGAGTCTTCCCATTCTAACACTGCACATCTCTTTGTTTCTCTGGGTCCTCCAGATCCTCCTGCAGCAACGACTCCCTCGACTGTGACAGAAAAATGACGTAGGTTCCCAGCCACAGGATCCACCCAGCGGCTGCGTCCACCCCTCCCCACCCCATCAAGCCAGGTCAGCAGAGGCCTTTCTGTGGCCTCATGTTTCTTTCAGGCCACCCTTGGCACTTACTTTAAGCTGAAGTCTTCTGGACAGAAACACAAGGGTCTGGAGGAGGGGTGGGGTGTAACATCTGGATTCTTCAGAACCATATTCCCCAGGGCCTGCACTGACCCACGTATTAGGAGAGAGCCCAGAGCTAGGATCTACCAAATGCTGGTGATCCACAAGTCCTGTGCCTGCATCAGGGGAGAACGTCCTGCATATCTGAGGAATTTACTGTATGTGAACGTGGCTACAGGCTTAAAAAATTAAAACACAAGAACGGAGATAAGCAACAAGGCTTCCATTTCAAAATACTCTATAACTTAATTCTGTATCCCCAGCAGAGAACTGCAGAAATTCCCCACACCAAAGCATTAGATGTGTTGGTGGAACTCTTTATTGCACCGTTAAGAAGCAAGGTAACATAACTCTGGTGAACTCTGAGGTCAGTTGTCCTATGCCAGTTAATTGGCTGTATGACCTTGGGCAAGTTACTTAATCTCTCCAAACCTCAGTTTGTTTGACTGTAAAATGGGGATAATAATAGTTGTATACCTCATATGGATATTGTCAGAACTGAATGAAAGTGAAAGAAAGTGAAAGTCACTCAGTCGTGTCCAACCCTTTGTGACCCCATGGACTACACAGTCCATGGAATTCTCCAGGCCAGAATACTTGAGTGGGTAGCCGTTCCCTTCTCCAGGGGATCTTCCCTACCCAGGGATTGAACCCAGGTCTCCCGCATTGCAGGCAGATCCTGTACCAGAATTGAATGAGTCCATCCTTTAAAGTACTTAGCACATTGCCTGGCACGCAGCAAATGTTCACTAAACACCAGCTATTTCTGATCATTAATTTAGCTCTATCAGAATGCTTCCCTGGTCCCTCACAACTCCAGCAGCCAGAGCACAGAGCACAACTGGGGATTCAGCCTAAGTGTGAAATAAATACCCTTTCTTGACTTAGTACAAAAAATAATATTTATTGAGCATATCTATGAACCAGGCAGTGAACTAATGGTTTTCACACGTAACAGTCTCATTTTACCCTCTTGAAAACACTCTAAAGTCAATCTTATTGTCCTCACTTGACAGAAAAAAGAAACTCAGGCACAGAGAGGTTTTCAAGATTTGCCCAAGGTCATGGCTAGGTTATGTCGTAGTAAAGACGCAAACACTGGGCTTCTGATTCAAGAGCCATCTTCTTTGGACCTTATAGAGATGCTGCCTTTGATTCCTTATTCTAATGAATCACACATTAACCCATCCCTAGCTTCCCTGGTGACTCAGTGGTAAAGAATCTGCCTACCAAAGCAGGAGACAGGATTTCACTCCCTGGGTTGGGAAGATCCCCTGGAGAAGGGCATGGCTACCCACTCCAGTATTCTTGCCTGGAGAATCCCATAGACAGAGGAGCCTGGTGGGCTACAGTTCGTAGGGTCGCAAAAGAGTCGAACACAAGTTAGCAACTAAACAGCAACAACAATTAACTTAAAGAGTAAAATATCATTCTTTTTTTAATCTTCATTGAAAATAATTTCAATAATAAATATAACTGTCCACAGTTCTGAGGAAGATAAACAGAGAAAGGTAAAAGAAAAAAAATCAGATGCAATATCATAAAATGTGGCAGTCCCCAAACATTTGGGAATCTGGCCAGTGTCCTCTCTTATGGGATATCTGGGTGAATATCTGACCTAAATGCTCCCTCAGATGCTTTGTGAGACCCAACCTACCGAGTATGTCTCAATGACCCTTACCTGAAGCAGGCCCCCATCCACCCATGACATCAGTATAAGTCCCTTACTAACTTTGGGGAAACAAATATACATCAGCATTTGTGAGACATCTATGCCTGGATATCCTGCCATGTTACCTCCTCCTCCTCTAGAATATTCCAGTTAAGCCTCCCTCATGTCTCCACTACTCAGGCTCAAGACTTTGGGAGTTACTGCTGCCGCCTCCCTCTCTCTCGCACCCTACATCCTGTCTGTCCTCTGCCAGGTTCTGCGAGTTTCTTTTTCACAAAGGCTTGCTTGTTTGCCCCATCCATTTTGCTCCTGTTGTCGCCACCATCCAGACTTCATGTCTTCTCCTTCCCAGAAAAGGCTCCTGTTAGCTACAGGCTTCGGGCTGTCTTCCCTGAACACCTAACCCTAGAGATGAACCATTCCAGAGATGTCTCCAGGACCATCCACGACTCACCATGGACAATACAGGCCAAACTCTAAGCACCTCAGCCTGGTGTTTTGAACATCCTTATCTAACCCTGTACCTCCCAATCTCTCTCCCCAAACACTCTGCGTCAGCCACGCTGGTCTATCTTCTATCCTGGTGTGTGCAACCCACATTCATCAACATTTTGGGAGCGACCACTGGGCTGGGTCTGGGATGCAAGTTGAATATGACACAGCCCCTGCTCTCAGAGGCCCGGGGTCCAGCTGGAAGAATGGGCAAATAGACAAACTGTTACCATGCGATGGGAGAGGCCGCCTATGCAGAGGTGTATATAAGGCGAGGCAGACTCTCAGAGGAGGTGAGTGACCAGTGGGGGACAGTGAGATCGCAGAGGAGAGGAGACTGCCCACTGGGGTCAAACCTTGGCTCTGCCGGTTACTCACTGTGTGACCTCAGGAAAGCTAAAAAACCCCTCTCCTCCTCAGAATCCTTATCTGTAGGATGGAGATGATCACACCATCCATCTCCTAGTACTTTCTCAAGGATTAAAGGAAATAGACGGGACTTCCCTGGGGCCCAGTGGTTAAGAGTCCACCTGCCAATGCAGGTGGCACGAGTTCGATTCCCAATTCGGGAACTAAGATCCCACGTGCTGCAGAGCAGCTAAGCCCACACACCTCAACTACTGAAGCTGCCCTCTAGAGCCTGTGAGCCGGAACTACTGAAGCTGGGCCATCGAGAGCCTGCGCTCTGCAACAAGCGAAGTCACCGCAAGAAGCCCGTGTACCGCCACTAGTAGCCCCAGCTTGCTGCAATTAGAGAAAGTTCTCACATAGCAACAAAAAGTAAATAAATATTTTTAAAATATTTTATTTAAATATTTAAAAAAAGAATTAGTATAGATGAAACCGATGGAACATTCCAGGCCCATAATATAAATCAGCAGACTTTTGCCATTACTATTACTACCTCCCTGCTTACTCCCACATACCCCTCCATCCCTGGAGACCTCAGTCAATCCAGCATACCCTCACCGAGGACCTGTGTGGCATCCTAGGGAAGCACCCTCTGCCACCTCAGTCCCCTCCCCTGGATTCCTACGGCGCTCACTATCTTTCTGCTAAAGAAAACTGCCTGTGTTCTCTCCTCCTGTGACAGCAGCCTTCTCTTGCCAACGGCACTGGAGACAGAGGAAATGAGGAAAAGGCAAAGGTGGAAGAAACAGTCATTAAGCACATACCAATGCATGTGCAAGCATTTTTACAGACATTATCACAGGCAGCTTTCTCAACCGCATCCATCCCCGGTTCACACCTCGGGACAATGGACACGCCCAGCAGCAAGATGATTTTCTTGAAAAATTCTGGATAACAAGTTAACAAGCGACAGGGCCACAGTCTGACCTCAGGCTTCTCACAGCAAAGTCAGCACACCTCCTTCTTCCTGCAGCTCTTGCTAACCCACTTCCCTGAGCCCCAACCAGGACTTGAAATAAGAGAAATCAAAAGGCTGTGCACCAGGCCCTTCAACCCCACAGTTCTGCTTCTGGGAAAAATAAAAGCATTATGCAAAGATAGAGCTGCAAGACTGTTTTTAATCATGGACAAATTTTGGTCCAAACATCCAATAAGTGAAACAATGATTGGGCAGACTGGGACATGGCCAAATCATGGAACGCCATATAGCCCTGAAATGTTGTCATAAAAGTGTCCCTATCAACGTGGAAGGATGGTCTTTGTGTGTTGCTGAGTGGGGGGTGGGCTAACGTGGTACATATTATTTACTGGGGGGCAGAGAGGGCATAGTAAATGGAGACCATAACGAGACCCCTAAAACAGGATGCAATAGAATAAAATTCAAGTTATCTCTGAAGAGTAAGATTATGGGTGATTTTTAGTTTTCCCTTTATGCTTATCTGTAACTTCTGATTTTTCCACCATAAAAGTATGCTACTTCTAACTGGATGACAAAGTAATTCAAGAGGGCTTGCATATAGGTATAAAACAAACTTTAGGTTACCAAAGGGGAAGAGGGGAGGGATAAATTAGGAGTGTAGGATTAACAGATGTACAGTACCGTATACAAAATAGATAAACAGCAGGATTCACTATTTAGCACAGGAAACTATTGGGCTTCCCAGGTGGTGCTAGTGGTAAAGAACCCACTTGCCAGTGTAGGAGACATAAAAGACTAGGGTTCAATCCCCGAGTCAGGAAGATCCCCTGGAGGAGGGCATGGCAACTCACTCCAGTATTCTTGCCTGGAGAAGCCCATGGACAGAGAAGCCTGGCAGGATACAGCCCACAGGGTCCTGAAGACTAGGACACAACTGAAGCAACCTAGCGTGCATGCACAGGGGACTATATTCAATATCTTGTAATAATCTATAATGAAAACAACTGAAAAGAGAATATATATAATACATAAATATATAAAATATATGTATATATAATTGCGTCACTTTGCTGAACATTTAAAACTAACACAATACTGTAAATCAACTATACTTCAATAAGATAAAAAGAGTGTGTGGGTTACAGGCAAGGCAACCCTAGGTTTGGTAGTCAAGGACACAGTTCTTGAGAGAGTGAGAAGGTCTGAGAGTATGAATGAGAAACTTCGACCACTCCCCAGCCCTGTCTCTGACCAGCCCTGCTGTGACAACCTGCAACCTGCATCCATGATGCGAGGACACTCAAATATTTAAACAGTCCCAGCTTTGCAGGAACAAATGCACCGGGTCTCTAGGGATCAATCCCATGCCACAGGCCCTGCTCCACAAATCACATTTCTGGGGCATGGAGCCTGTCCCACCCCTCCCCCACTGCACCCCACACAAGGACCTGCGAGATAATATCAGCAACAACTGAGTGATGAGCCCAGCTTCCCTCCAGCGACAAGGGCAGCCAGCCTGAAGCCCACATTATTGGCTTTTCTGCTGCAGCTTGAAGCTAGAAGCATGTGAGCCTTAGAGAACGTGGTTTAATGCCCTCAGAAAATGTTTAACAAGACTGCAGTGGTCATCTGATTCTTCCTGTGCACTCAGGTACGAGGGGAAACAGCAGTGATTTTTTAAGGAGGCTGAGGTCAAGCAGCCCTGGAGGAGCACACGGCAAGCCACTCCAGTGTTCTTGCCTAGAGAATCCCATGGACAGAGGAGCCTGGCTGGCTATGGTCCATAGGGTCACAAAGAGTCGGACACAACTGAAGCAACTGAGCACGCATGCACACACGCACAAAGTCAAGTAGAGTTTCTGAAACACTGTGGGAGCAGCTGGGGCTGCTCTAGGCCCCCGCATGTCAGTCTAATGTCCTATAGCCCAGCATACTATGTCCCAGGGAAAGAGCCTCGCTGTGAAGCCTGGGAAGAAAGGAGCCCATGATGGGGAAAAGGCAACTGACTGAGGAGGTCTAGAGACTCAAGAAAGGAGCTGGGGCTTCTGCGGTGGTTCAGGGCTTAAGATCCCGCACTTCCAATGCAGGGGGCCCAGGTCTGATCCCTGGTCAGGGAACTAGATCATGCATGCCACAACTAAGATCCAGCGCAGACAGTTTGTTTTTTTTTTTTTAACAAAAGGAGCTCCCGGGGCTTCCCTGGTGGCTCCGTAGTGAAGAATCATCCTGCCAGCTCAGGAGATACAGGTTCAATCCCTGATCCAGGAAGATCCCACATGCCACGGAGCAATGAAACCTGTGCACGGCAACTATTAAGTCTGTGCTCTGCAGCCTGGGAGCCACAACTTCCGAAGCCTGAGCACCCTGAAGCCCATGCTCCACAACAAGAGAAGCCACTTCGAGGACAAGCCTGGAGAGCATAACTGGAGAGCAGTTATGGAGAGCTCTCCATAACTGGAGAGCAGCCCCTGCTCACTGCAACTAGAGAATGCCCATGCACATTAATGAAGACCCAGTGCAGCAAAACTGAATAAATAAAATTTTCAGAAGGAAAAAAAAAAGGAGCTCCCCATCATTGACAAATGAGGGAAGTGGTGTCATAGCCACTTGAGGGGTGGAATGAAGGAAGATCAAGGGGGTCTACCCCCAGATCCTGCTTTTCGTCCCAAACATGCTCCCTGGGGTCTACCACCCAGAAGACCCAGAACCCTATTCTGACACTGGCCCAACTGGACAGAGTTACAAGCCCACCAGGTTTCTAGAAGGGAGGCAACACAGTGAAGTCAAGGGCCACACAATCAAAACTACACAACAGTGGGGTGGGGACGGTAGGGGACAAAGTTCTTGCTCATATGGAGACCGAGTTGAGAGTGACAAGACTCAGAGGTGAGTCAAGTTCCCAGGAGGGCTTCCATCTCATCTGCGTGCCTTCTGTCACTAATCTAACCTAATAACCCAGGTAGGGGTGGGAGGTAGAATGATTTTAATAGATTTAAATTGAAAAGGCTCAAAATTATGTTAACTATTCCATTCCACTTCAGCTATAATTACTACCTGATTCCAGCTTGCCAACCTGACACCGGGAAGCCGTCTGTCAACAGTGGACAAGGCCTCACCTCATAAATAAAGCGTGCTCGCTCATTCATTTATTGTTAAAGCATGTTGTTTCCTCAGCTTTCAGGAGCACCAAAGTCTCTTTCGGTGCGGAGCAGGACATATTTGTTATTGCTGTTGTGTAGCATTAAGTCGTGTCCAAATCTTTGCCACCCCATGGAACGCAGCACACCAAGGCTCCCCTGTCCTTCACCATCTCCTGGAGCTTGCTCACATTCATGTCCATTGAGTTGATGAAGCTGTCTAACCATCTCATCCTCTGCTGCCCCCGTCTTCTTTTGCCTTCAATCCTCCCCAGCATCAGGGTCTTTTCCAATGAGTCGGCTCTTCGCATCAGGTGGCCAAAGTATTGGAGCTTCAGCATCAGTTCTTCCTATGAATATTCAGGGTTGGTTTCTTTTAGGATTGACTGGTTTGATCTCTTGCACTTCAAGCGACTCTTAAGAATCTTCTCCAGCACCACGATTTGAAAGCATCAATTCTTCAGCGTTCAGCCTTCTTTATGGTTCAACTCTCACATCCATACCTGACTACTGGAAAAATCATAGCTTTGACTATACAAACTTTAGTTGGCAAAATGATGTTTCTGCTTTTTAATGCACTGTCTAGCCTTGTCGTCGGAGAAGGCGATGGCACCCTACTCCAGTACTCTTGCCTGGAAAATCCCATGGATGGAGGAGCCTGGTGGGCTGCAGTCCATGGAGTTGCGAAGAGTCGGACATGACTGAGCAACTTCACTTTCACTGTTCACTTTCATGCACTGGAGAAGGAAATGGGAACCCACTTCAGTGTTCTTGCCTGGAGAATTCCAGGGACGGGGGAGCCTGGTGGGCTGCTGTCTATGAGGTCACACAGAGTTGGCCACGACTGAAGCGACTTAGCAGCAGCAGCAGCTTTGTCATAGCTCTCCTGCCAAGGAGCAAGGGCCTTTTAATTTCGTAACAGCAGTCACCGTCTGCAGTGATTTTGGAGCCTAGGAAAATAAAGTCTGTCACTGTTTCCATTTTTTTCCCCATCTATTTGCCATGAAGTGCTGGGACCGGATGCCATGATCTTCATTTTTTGAATGTTGAGTTTCAAGCCAGCTTTTTCACTCTCATCAAGAGGCTCTTTAGTTCCTCTTTGCTGTCTACCCATAGAGTAGTATCATCTGCATATCTGAGGTTGTTGATATTTCTCCTGGCAATCTTGATTCCAGCTTGCGCTTCATCCAGCCCAGCATTTTGCATGATGCACTCTGCATATAAGTTAAATAAGCAGGGTGACAATATACAGCCTTGATGTACTCCTTTCCCAGTTTGGAACCAGTCCATTGTTTCATGTCTGATTGTAACTGTTGCTTCTTGTCCTACATACAGATTTCTCAGGAGAGAGGTATAGTGGTCTGGTATTCCCACCTCTTTAAGAATTTTCCACAGTTTGCCATGATCCACACAGAACCAAATTCTCTATCAGTGTGGAAGAGGGCATATTAGCCAGCAGTCTGTGTGAAGATGTCTTGGGGTGTGTCCATTCTGGAGCTGGAGAAACAGGATTCATACCCCAGGTTTAGCATTAACTAGCTGTGTGACCTTGGATAACTCCCCTCACCTCTCTGAGCCTGTTTCTTTTCGGTAAAGTGAGCTCAATTGTCCCTGCCTCTCAAGGTTTGCACTGGGATTTATAGAAGCAATGTATATAAAATGCTTAGCATCGTGCTCTGCACACATAAGCACCCATTAGCAGATGCTATCACCATAATCAGAAAAGGCTGGGAGCAAAAGACAAGTGTTGGCGAGAGTGTGGGGAAGTCGGAGCCCTTGTGCACTATTGGTGGGAATGCCAAACAGTACAGCTGCTGTGGAAAACAGTACAGAGTTTCCTTAAAAAATTAAAAGGAGAATTGCCATTTGATCCAGCTGCCCCACATCTGGGTATTTATCCAAAAGAGGTGAAATCAGTATCTCAAGGAGGTATTAGCACTCTTAGGTTTGCAGCATTTTTCTCAATAGCGAGTATGTGGAAACAACCTAAATGTCCATCAGTGAATGAATGGATACAGAAATGTGGCACACATGCAATGGAACACTGCTGCTGCTGCTGCTGCTAAGTCACTTCAGTCGTGTCCAACTCTGTGCAACCCCATAGACGGCAGCCCACCGGGCTCTGCCGTCCCTGGGATTCTCCAGGCAAGAACACTGGAGTGGGTTGCCATTTCCTTCTCCAATGCATGAAAGTGAAAAGTGAAAGTGAAGTTGCTCCGTCGTACCCGACTCCTAGTGACCCCATGGACTGCAGCCTACCAGGCTCCTTCGTCCATGGGATTTTCCAGGCAAGAGTACTGGAGTGGGGTGCCACTGCCTTCTCCGAATGGAACACTAGTCATCCTTTAAAAGGAATATTGCGTTATTCAATGTACAATAACATAGATGAATCTTAAGAACACTGTGCTAAACAAAATAAGCCAGTTCTACAGAGACAAATGGGCTTCCCCGGTGGCTCAGATGATAAAGAATCTGCCCACAATGTGGGAGACCTGGGTTCCATCCCTGGGTCGGGAAGAACCCCTGGAGGAGGGCATGGCAACCCACTCCAGTATTCTTGCCTGGAGAATCCCCACGGACAGAGGAGCCTGGCGGGCTACAGTCCATGGGGTCACAAAGAGTCGGTCACGACTGAGCGACTAAGCACAGCACCAGACAGAAAGACAGGGATGGCATGAGTCTCTCTGTATGAGTTATCTAAAGCAGTCAAATCCATAGCATCAAAGACTGGAATGGTAGTGCCAGGGGCTGGTGGGGAATGGGTGATAGGAAATAGATAATTAACGAGCATAAAGTTTCCATCAAGCAAGAAGAGCAAGCTCTAAAGACCTGCTGTACAACGATGTGCCCCTATTCAACAGCATATAATGTTCACTTAAAAATTTAAGGGGATAGGTCTCAGGCTAAGTGTTTTTCCTGCAATGTAATTAAATTTAAATTAACTTTTTTTTAATGTCTTTAAAAATAGAGAAAGAAAATGATAACTTCACAAATCACTTCTATTGTGCCCCACAGAAGGGCAAATGGGTGCACTGTTCCTCCCTAAATGACTGAAACGTAGAGACAAATATTTTCCCTCTTTTTAAAAATCATCCCATCACCACCATCCTCTTTCCCATGATGCTCCTTGAACATGTGAAAGTGAAAGTTGCTCAGTCGTGTTCGACTCTTTGTGACCCATGGACTGTCCATGGAATTCTCTAAGCCAGAATACTGGAGTGAGTAGCCTTTCCCTTCTCCAGGGGATATTCCCGACCCAGTATCGAACCAGGGTCTCCTGCATTGCAGGCAGATTCTTCACCAACTGAGCTATCAAGGAAGCCCCAAGAAAGTGGAAAAGTGAGTCTCTCAGCAGGAGTCTGGTGTAGTGATGCAAAGAGAAATCCAGAGCTGGGAATAGTTAGGAAGCAAAGTGGCAAATGCCTGAAATGATCTTAAAAATACTCTAGTGGCTCAAACCCAAGGATTTCTCACACAGATCTATCCTCTGTCATCATCCCACCTATAAAAGGGAGTAAATTATATTACTGGGATTTAAAGCTATTGAGTAAATTAAAGTCAACTGTTGGGTTGCTGAATTTTATATTAGACTACTGAGTTTTATAACAATGTTGAAAGAACAGGAAAGATTCTAAAGAGAACAACTGAAACAGAAATGCAAGCCAGTGACACTCTGCCTGGAGAATTCTTGGAGCCGCCAGAACATTCAGATGCAAAAAGCAGGGAATAATGAAAGGGCTGATCAGTTACAGGCCAGAAGCCTTCGGATCTGAATGAAGTAGAAGAATCATTCCCAGTATTCCTAAGTATCCCCTGAGAAGCTCTCGAAAGATGCAGGTTTAACAACATCTCAGTTATCTTTGCACAGGTCGTCCAGGCCCACACTCTGACCAACACCGACAGCCTGTCCTACAACGTCTCGTGCAGGTACTTTACTTGAAGGGATTGAACACTCTCTCCCCTTCAGCAAGAGATTAAAAGGGAAGAAACAGAGCTTTAATCCTGAAGCTGAGTAGACTTTCAGGATAATTAATAGAGATTGGTTACTTTCTGGAAAATGAAGGATTGGGTAAAAAATAAATTATGTTTAGATGATTGAATATTTCCCTGAGATGGAATAAATTCAAGGACTGAGTGAAAGGTAACAAGTAAACTATCTATCACCTGAAGTTAGCAGGTAAGATAATATTTCAACCACTCATCTTGAAAGGGAACCTTGGACCAAGAACAGAGCAGGATGACTGTATAGGAATAGATACCAGGAAGGGTTAAATACAATCATACCTGAAAAAATAGCTAGAACTACTCCACAGAAACCTGAGAAGAGGTGGTGGGGTCCAAGGTGGCCTAATATTTTCATAAATAACTCAAAATATGCAGTGGGGATTATGTAAATCAAACACACACAATACAAAAATGGCAGGGATTGTGAATCTGTGAAGAATGAAATTTAACTACTGGGCACTGTCTTTAAATTTGCCTTTATTGAATCTTGTATATTGAAGTCACATATTATTGTATCTCTTTATGGGAACTCAATAGGGCCGAATGCAGAGTGATTTATGGAAGAAGGAATAATCAAATGCATAAGTAGAAAAGAGCACACACCTGGAGAGGCATTAGCCCCGGGGGTCAGGACAGGCACCAAGTGGGAAGTGGTTGAGACGGTGCACAGTGCGAGAGGGTGGCCAATTACTTTTGCTCTCTACAGATGCAGGTGGTGGTAAGAGGCAATGCGTAAAATAAATAAGGAAATGTGTCTGTTACTCTTTGAACCATTTGGCCTTGGTACTACTTTCAATGAGAGTGCTGAGTTTAAATTAAACCTGGAAGGGGATTCAGAGCAGGCCAGCACAGAAATTATGCGATGTATTCCTAGGTAAACCAAGAATACAAGGAGATGTTAAGAGGGCCTCCAGCACAGATGAAATGCTGAATGTTGCGTATTGGTTGGGAAAAGATGCACAAAACTAAGATGGCCTGTAGGAAAGAGAAATTTCAGGTCCTATTAAGGGAAAAAAACAATCATTCAAAGCACAGTTGGAATCATGGAAGAAAGGGCAGCTTATGGTAACACCATCCCTGGGGACATTCGAGGAGTTGACCAGACACCTCTCTACTTAGGATGCATTAGAGATTATTAAAAGCATTCCCTGCTCAGATCGGGGGTGGGAGGTGGGCCTTGCGACCTCTCCAAAGGTCATTCCTATCCCAAAGGATCACATGTCTGAAGGGCACCAGATAAAAATAAAGTCTATTAATCACTGAGCTGCCACAGTTTCCTAAGAGAGCCAGACTAGAGAAGGGCATTCCACGGCGGACCTTGTTCCATCGAGGGAGGAAAAGGGAGGCCTGTGTAGGCAGAACCAACTGCAGAGACTTCCGGAAAGCCTGTAATCAGGCCTCCCAAGCAACACAGGGAACACAGGAGGAGGAAGAGAGCCCCCAGGGAGGGGAAGGGGAAACCGCAAATGGCAATGAGAGCCCCTAAACAAAGCCACAGGAGCTGGGGGAGAGGGTGTGAGCCAGGCCAGGTGGGGACACCCACAAAGGGCATGTCCTGGATTTAACACTAAGGAGGCAGACCTCGGAGACAAAGGAGCAAAGACAGGAGCCGAGGGGAGGATGGAAAGGGGTGCATGGGTGTGTCTGGGATTATTATGGGCTGGGGACATGATGAGAGCTGGAGAGACAGAGCAAAACGTAATCCCACTGTCTGTGGAGGCAGAAAACAACCTAAGAAAATGCAGGCTTTTAAAAGAGGAATGGAGCTGCAATGCCCCAGTTCCTAAGCAGCTCTTGGCATTCCTGATAGCGGGGCTGCTCCAGCCAGACACAGCAGGAAAGCCTGCTGCTAGGGTGTCTGAAGCACCCTTCCCAGCCCTGAACCAGTCTCCAGAGGGGCTAGCATGCTTGGGTTTTGTATGTCAGAACAAAACTGAACGCCTTCCTGGAAGCAAGACCCAGGAGGAAGCAGGCACCTCTCGGCACTGCCAAGAGACATCAGACCCCCATGCCCTCCTCCCTCCTCATCCTGAACCTGGGTCACGTGGGGATGGAGACAATGTTACCTGCAGGACTTGCCTCAGGACTGTCATCTGCACGGTGTACTAAACAGTCAAACGGGGGTCATGGAGTTTCTCCAAACAGCTGTCACCCCACCAGGCACAGAACAACTTGTGGAAATCGAAAGAGGCCAGCCAAGAGGGAGGAAACACGCAGCACCCTCCGACGCACTGCCTGTGCCTCTGGCCCTGGCTCCCTCGGGGGGGGGGGGGGGGGTCCTGCAAATACCAGCAGGGTGGGCGGGGCACCCGAGGGACCACCGTGCCCAGCCCAGCCTCAGTGGTCCCACCGCAGCCCCTTCTCGCCCATGGCAGAGCTCTGCGTCCTCAGAGAGAAGGCAGAAAGGGAAGATGGTCAGGGAGGGCGGTTTCGAGGGCCGCCCCTGCCATGGAGCGAGCAGATGGCGCCCGATCTGGTGAGGAGATAACTAGGGCAAGGATCTAAACCCACCGCCCAGTGCTCTGGTGGGTGAGAAAGACAAAGCTCTCTCAGGCTGACGGCAGTCCCTCCAAAAGCTGCAGGTCTCCAAGATCCACCTGCTGCCACTGTTCCTGCGGCTCTGCCCACCTCAGTCCCTCCCCAGCTCTTTCTGCAGACCCTAAACCCTGGAGCTGGGGAGTCACTTGTCCAGAGATGTTCCTGAAGCCAGTGAGAAAGGCTGGAGATGGATCGCAGGCCATTTGTTAAACTAAGTCATCGTCAGAGAAAGATTCATAACCTGCCTTACCTAGGACAGGAGAGAGAGAGAAAAAGAAGAGAAAGGAAATTAAAGGGAAACAAATGAAAAGGCGCCGGAGCCAAGCACCTCTGTTGGAGGATTTTGAGTTATGTTTTTGTTTGTAATTCTCTGAAACAGAAAAAGAAATAGAGGATGGGCCTTACAGCGACAGAGAGAATGAAAGAGAGGGAGCCAGAGGAAAGCCACAAAGGAGGTCACTTCAGGGAAAGGAGCACAGGGCAGGGAGGCCTCCCAGGCTGGCTTCTCCCTCCTGCAGCAACACCAGGCCTGGGGGAGCGGCCAGAGGAGGTCAGGTGTGACTGCAGTGAGGTGGCAGCCAGAAGGCGAGCTGAGGTCCAGGCCCGAGAGGAGGAGTCAGCAAGCTCCGGGCTGGAGCAGCTCAGGGAAGGGTGGGGGCCACGGCAGGAAGGTGGCATCTGCTGTACTCACTGTCACAGACGTAGGGTTTGTCATGGTCTTCCTGCGAGGCGGCGTCGTGCCTCCTCCTGCCACCTGCGGAGCCACGGGCCTGGGGAGACATGGGAATATCGGGGTGCTTGTTATGCTGACAATCACTGTGGTCCCCCAGCATGTGTTCTGTGAGGCCCTGAGCACTTCACCTGGATCTCCTCATTCAACCTTATACTCCACTCGTACCTATACCAACCCCATTTTATGGGCCAGGAAACTGAGGCCCAGAGAGGCTGGGTAACTTGCCCAGATGACTCAGCAACTCACTTGTATCACTTCATTAAATCCTCACAACTCCAAAAAGCAGGTGCTACTATTATCTCCATTTTACAGATGAGAAGACTGAGGCAACAGAGAGGTGAAGTAGCTCACCCAAGGTCACTTGGTCACTAAGTGCTGAGCTGGGATGTAAACCCAAGACAGTCTGACTCCAGAGCCTTGAGCAGTCAGAATTCCCATCCTCTACTGTTGCCCCCAGGACCTCTTCCTCCAACTCCTTAGCCCCCAGGTTTGCTGACACCGCAGGTAGATGCCAAACCCACTCCCCTCGGCAGCAAAGATGGTGGGAAAATGAGAGCACGTACCGTGAGCGTGCAGCTATCACCCCAGACTCCTGTGTTCACACCCCCTCCAGCTCAAGTCTCTCAAGAGCAAGCCAGGTCCGGAATTGGGGCAGGAGCCCAGGCCCGTGGGGCACTACCCTCCCCACTTGCTCAGCCTACTCCATGGGGTGGGCACCTGCTAAGGCCTCCCTGTGTGGTCTGCCTCCGGTCCCCAGCCAGTGGCCAAGACCTTGACACCTCAAAGTCTCCTGGGGCTGGACTCTTGACACCCCCACCATGTGTGCATCTCCTAGCATCATCTGGGGGTTGTGGGGGTGGCGTGGAGGGGTGGGCTCCACCTCCAAGGATTGACAAGAGCAGCCAGATAAGGAGCTGGCAGCTCAGCAGCCCTGGGACAGTGGCTACGAGAACATGGCAGGGTTTATTTTTAGACCTTCGTGAGTCCTACAGCGGTCACGTGGGTAGCACCCTAGCCTCCTCCGGGTCATTCTCTGGTAATGAGTAGCACTAAACTCCCAAGCAGGGAAAGGGCCTGCTGGGGTCTTTGGGAACAGAGAAAGGAAGGTGCAGTGGATGAGAAATAAAACATGGCAGCACCTGGTGCGCAGGGCAAACGGGACCTGGCCTGGAAAAGTGGTCCCGGGGGGGCTTCACAGTCAAAAGGCCTGAGGTGCTCTCTCTCTCACACACACACACACACACACACACACACACACATACACACACACTTTCCCTGGGGACATCATAGTGGAAGGGCCTGTACCCCAGTCGCGTGATGTACACCCTCTCCCCAAACACAGGCAGTTCACAATCAACAACCACCTGCCAAGCTACAGCGGCCACCGCCTCCTTGGTTGTCTCTCTCCAAAACAAATTACAAAATTCCCCCTCCCTCCTCCCCTCCCCTCCAGGGAGCTTTCCCGCCTGGCCTCCCCCCCACCACCGCCACCCCCATCCCTGCACACTCCCCCCTCATCCCTGCACACCCCGCCAGCTAGCAGCCTCCTCCCCTCGCCCTCATTACGCAGAGTTGACCCCAAGAAGGAGCAGCCACCCCCTCCCCAGGCACTGACAGGCCTCCCTCCCTGCCCACGTTGAGGGTGGTCACCCTCAGCTGCCCGCGCCCCCCCCAACAACGTCCCCTCAGAGAAGCCGGGGACAGCTTGACGTGTGCAGCCCGCAGCCCTGTCACAGCCGCCTCGGAGCAGGTGAAAGCAAGTCAAGCAGAATGACAGAGGCAAAGGCAGACTCGGGGAGGGGGCTCGGGAGACTAAAAATACTTCCCACCCACCAGGGAGGAGAGGAGGGGAGCCACAACTGGGAGCAGCCCGAGGGGGAGGGGCCCCCCGTCGAGAGCCAGGGCTTGATAACGCTCCCACTGTCTCCTTGCACCTCAGTTTCCTCAACTGCAGACAGGGATCGTGGCTCCAGGGCATCGGGGACACAGGCCAGGGATGCCTCCAGTGGCTGGTATGTATATATGTGAAAGTCGTTCAGTTGTGTCCGACTCTTTGCCATCCCATGGACTATAGAGTCCATGGAATTCTCCAGGCCAGAAGGCTGGAGTGGGTAGCCTTTCCCTTCTCCAGGGGATCTTCCAACCCAGGGATCGAACCCAAGTCTCCCGCATTGCAGGCAGATTCTCTACCAACTGAGCTATCAGAGAAGCACTCTTCCAGTCTCCTGCAACATATGAAGCCTGGAAACTCAGAACCTGCTTGTCTTGCTCACATGTCACCTCCTCAGAGAAGCCCTCCTGACCAATGTATGTTCACTCATGCCTTCCATCCTGCTTCATGTCACAGCACTTGGCATTATCTGGCATTATACTGGGCTTCCCTGGTGGCTCAGATGGTAAAGAATCCACCTGAAATGTGGGAGATCCAGATTCAGCCCCTGGGCCAGGAAGATCCCCTGGATGAAGGGAATAACTACCAGTATTTTTAACGGCTTCCCTGGTAGCTCAGTTGGTAAAGAATCCTGCTGCAACACAGGAGACCCCGGTTCGATTCCTGTGTTGGAAAAATTTGCTGGAGAAGGGATAGGCTACCCACTCCAGTATTCTTGGGCTTCCCTGGTGGCTCAGCTGGTAATGAATTCACCTGCAATGTGGGAGACCTGAGTTCATTCCCTGAGTTGGGAAGATCCCCTGGAGAAGGGAACAGCTATCCACTCCAGTATTCTGGCCTGGAGAATTCCACAGACTATATTGTCCATGGGGTCACAAAGAGTCGGACACGACTGAGTGACTTTCACTTTCACTTCGCTTTTCACCAGTATTCTTGTCTGGAAAATCGCATGAAAAGAGAACCCTGGCAGGTTACAGTCCAAGAGCTCACAAAGAGTCGGACATGACTGAGAAACTAAGCACGCACGCACAATGTTATACTATATATTTGTATATAGTATATTTGTATATTTGTACTTGCTGGTTTTCTGTTTCTCCCACGTAATTGTGGGAAATGCACCTATTTGAGCCACCAGTATACTTGGAACCTGGCACAGGGCCAGCTACCTAAACAGCGCTTAATAAATGTTCGCTGAATAAATGAATCGGTCCACCAGCCAGTCAGTAACTTAATTGTCTTTGGTTCTTCTCCTCATTCTCTGTATCCACCTGGTATTGTCTTCCTTCAAAGGACATTTTAGGCTTTGCATTTCCCTTTTACTCCATATCTTAATCCAGTGGCATCAATTAACCCTTGAGCTGCTCAAAGAACTCACCAGCTAGGGTTCTACCTCTGTGTTGCCCTACCCAATGCATCCTGCATGATACTCAGACTCATGAGACAAAAGGAGAGAAGGACAGGGGCCCATGGTCATCCATTCAATCACATACTCAGTCACAGCCATCCGAAGCCTACTGATTTATCCAATGATATACTAATACCAACCCTACCATGATCACCTCATCCTCATGCTCCATCCCAGTCTTTGTTTTGATTGATCCCTGTCATGAATCAGCCTCTACTCTGCCCAGCCATATCTGGTCCATGCTTTAGCCTTGTCAACATCCCACTCCTCCAAGAATCGTCCCCTTGCCACACTATGGAGGAAAGCATCAGTTTTAAAGTCAGACGGACATATCTTTAAACACTAGCATGTGTTTTTGGACAAGTTACTTGTCTGAGTGTCAGTTTTCTCAGCCGTAAAATGGGCAGAGAAACATCTGTATTGCAGAGTTGTTGTAGAGCTCATAAGGGGGTGTGAAACCACAGGGGACAATACTAGGTCTACAGGAAGTACTCAATAAATTATTTCCCATCCTTGCCCAGTTGATTTCTCTTTCCTCTGAACTCTTACTGCATTTGGTAAGTTCACAGTCAGAAGCCTGCTGCTTTCTAATTGTATCATGACTATTAGCATTTTCTCCTCAATTTAATTTCAAGGTCCTGGAAAGCAAAGATGACAGTCCATATTTTATTATAACCCCTGACACTTAGTACTATGCAGGGCACACAGCAACCAAAGTTCTTTCTTATATACTACCTCGGTTAATTCCTACAATACCATCTGAGTTTAACCGACTAATATCATTCCCATTTGGTACTTGAAGAAACAGGTTCAGAAAAGGCTTATGACTTGCCCATAGTCACAGAGCCCGTGGAAGACAGAGGCCCAGGTTTCCAGAATCTGTTACAGAAGACTTTGAGACTGATGTCCATAAACACCACCCTCTCCCTCTGAGGACTGCCCATCTCACTCCACTCCTCCCCACTCCACCTCCCATTCACACACTGGTGGGCTATGGCAGCCATGATTGCACCACACGGCCCTGCCCCACTGGCTACTGTTGATTGGCTGACTCAGAAGTAGACACATAACCCAAGCTGGGCCAACCAGATTCTACCTCCAACAGACTTCAAATTGGAAAATAGTGCCTCTCGTTAGTACAGGTCACTTGAACTAGGGACCCAGACGTTCAGGAACTATGAAGCCATGTGCAAAGAGAAGCAGAAGAGGCAACCTTGTGAGAGAAGAGTAACGGAGGAGGAGTAAAGACCAGAAACCACCTGGGTTCCTTACTTTTTCCCTGTCCTAAATCCCTGCCACTTTCTGGTCCTTCCTGAACCTTCAAAAACTGCTCAAATCTCGGGCAATAGCTCAGCAGCTTTTCAAATACTTCCCATTTTTGCTTAACCCGTTGAGTTTTCTACAACTAAAAGATTCTCAACTAGGATAGACTCAGTCCCAAGCAGAGAGTTAGTTGCTCTATACCAGTTGTTCTCAAATAGTGGTCCAAGGATCCTTGGGAGTCGCTGAGACCCTTTCAGGGAGTCTCTGATGTCAAAACTATTTTTGTAATAGTACTAAAGTGTTATTTGAAAGTTTTCACTCTCATCCTGCCACAAGTACACAGTGGGAGTTTTCCAGGGGCTACAAAACATAATGATGTCATCAGTCTATATGCTTGTGTACTCTTAAGTTTAACATTTTTCTGCTTCTGTTTCTAACATGGGACGTATCACTGGTTATAAGCCACCAGAACAACAGCTTCGGGGGCTCTCAGTAATTTTTGAGTAAAGAATCTCTGAGACCAAATAAATATTGAAAACTACTGTTCGACACTCTTGCTATTTAAAGTGCAATGCTCAGACCAACGGCACTGACATCATCTGGGATACTGCTAACCGAGCAAGATCTCAGTCGCCACCCACCAGACCTACTGCATCAGAATTTACGCTTGAACAATATCACCAGGTGCTTTATATGCACACTAAAGTTTGAGAAGCACTGGACTACACCCTTCTGCATCATAAACACTTACTGATTGATCAACTGATTGATAACACTCACGTGGATGACTCACAGGAATTTCATGAATTTTAAAGAGCTTCGATTGTTGGGCTAAAGTTACCATAGACTTACAGTAGGGCTTATTGTTGCATTAAAGCTACCAAAGACTAGGGCCAATTATTCATTGTTGAGCCTAAATTTCTCTCACCTCTCAGGGAATCTCCGTTGTCAAAGTCAGAGAGCTATTGCCTTTGCTTGTCCTCTCCTAATATTTCACCTGTATTAAGCACTCAAAATCGGTTGTGAATTACTAATTCAATTTTAATGATGAAGAAACTGAGACCCACACTACTTACTTATTTGGTCAAAGTCACAGGGGTTACATAATTGACCCAAACTCTAGTAAGTGGTAGAGCTACGATTTGAACTCAGAGTTCAGACAAGGTAGAGACTGTTCTTGCCATCACTACCTTAGCCCTAACTTCTATGAACACACAGAGCATCTGGGGGTCTTGTTAGAGTGCAGACTCCAATTCAGCCCAACTGGGGTGGAGTTTGGCACCTGCATTTCTAAGGAGCTCCTAGGTGACACTGATGCTGAAGTCCAGGGACCACACACTGAGACAGCCTTAGACTGCATCTCAGTCCTGACAACAGAAACAAGAGTGACTATCCTCCAGGCGCCAGCAGCAGCTTGAATACACATTAAAGGGTGGCTTCATTGAGGCTGTGCATGAAGCAGTCTCCACTCCTTACTCCAGCATAGGCAGGCTCACCTGTAACTTTTAGGTCCTTCTATGGTTCCCGCCATAGGTGACATGTCCACCATGTTACTGCACAATGTAGAGCCATTTGACTGCCCCTCAGCCAGCGTGGATGGGCCCAGAACTAGCCGAGGCCCCATCTAGCTCCCTTGCTGTGTTCAGGCCTTTTCTCAACTCCCAGGAAGCTCAAATAAGACTTTTTGTTCTTTTCCTATCGTTAAACCATTCATTCAACAAACTGGCCAATGGCTACATGCTGGGCACTGGGCCATGCGTGACCCATTGGAAAAGTACAGACCTGTGTTCAAATCCTCACTTCTTCCTTACTGGGTTGAACAACCTTGAACAAGTTCTTAACCTCTCCAGAAGTAATAATATCAACTTATAGAAAAGAAAGAAGCAGTGCTGACCAAGAGAAATACAATGGGGGTCACATGCCCTTTTAAATTTTCCAATGGCCAAATTTTTGAAAAGAGTGAAAAGAGAAAAAGATGAAATTAATTTTAGTAATATATTTTATTTAACCCAATCCATCCAAAGTATCTTTATTTCAGTATGCAGTCAATATAAAATCATTAATGAAATGGTCACTGTTCTTTTTATACTATGTCTTCGAAATCTATGGCTTCCCTGGTAGTTCAATTGATGAAGTATCTACCCACAGTGCAGGAGACTCGGGTTTCATCCTTGGTCAGGGAGATCCCCTGGAGAAGGGAAGGGCACCCCACTCCAGTATTCTTGCCTGGGAAATCCCATGGACAGAGGAGCCTGGCAGGCTACAGTCCATGGGGTCGCAAGAGTTGGACATGATTGAGCAACTAAACTACCACCTTCGAAATCTGGTGAATATTTTACATCTACAGCACATTTCAATTTGCATGAGCAACATGTCAAGCGTTTGGTAGCCACAAGTGGCCGGTGGACAGTGAAGAAATGCAGAATGCAGCATAAAGGACCTACCATCACTCTCAGTAACATAGTTCTTATTGTGAAGAGCCTTGTCATTGCCTGATGTATAGGAAGTATACAGTCAGTACAGATGACTGTTGCTGCTGCTTCTGATGGTGTTCTTACAGAGAAGACACCCAATTCATATTTGCTGACTGCAAGTTCAATGCCTAGATTTCAGGGAGTAGAGATATTAAAACAACCATTGTCTACCATCTACTAGAGTAAGTTTGGTTTGGGCTAAGAGAAGGGATGGAAATCGGCCTGCAGGCATACCGCAACTGGCGTTCACAAAAGGCCCAGAAAGCCCACGTTCTAAAGTCTTCTTTAACAATAGAACCAGATCATTCATTACTTCGTAACCCCCAATGAAGTCGTGGGTCCAGGCAAATCTATCAGTGGGCATTAAGAAGACTAGGCAAAAACATGATGAGGCACTTTTCTAAGGAGAGCTCTGGCTGACGACACCCAAATTCACTGATCAGGTTTACCACCACTGAAGTCAGAACCAGTGGACAGCATACGCCTCCAGATGTGAAGCAATAAGAAACACACATCACACCTAGGAAAGAGTCTGGCCCCACCAAAAAGGTATTTACACACACACACATACACACACACGAATATCTGGAGTCTAATTGTCTCTCATCGAAACACTAGTTTTCAGGAAATAAAGAGGATCCAGGGACACGTTAGACACCACCAGTCTGCCAAATCTAGAATATGAAAAATCTATAAGACCAACCACCCAAGTTCTTCAACAAATAAATGGCATGGAGGGGGAAAAATAGTATGTATGTGACAGGGAATAGCAAGGAAGAAGTATCTTATAGAATGCAAAAGACAAGTGTCAAACTGCCAAAGCCATTTTTGAGAAATCAGGGGGAAATGATCAGGCACTGGATACCAGAATGGTGGTGGTTTGGTCACTCAGTCGTGTCCAACTCTTGCGATCCCATGGTCTGTAGCCCACCAGGCTCCTCTGTCCATGGAGTTCTCCAGGCAAGAATACTGGAGTGGGTAGCCATTCCCTTCTCCAGGGGATCTTCCTGACCCAGGGGTCAAACTCAGGTCTCTTGCATTGCAGAAAGATTCTTTACCGACTGAGCCACCAGGCAAGGTGGAGGATATTAGAATAGTTATTTTTATTAGGTATGATAATGATACCTGTTAGAGATACACATTAAGATATGGCACAGGTTAAATGAAAAAAAAACATCTAGGACTTGCATTGAAATAGCCCACATACCAAAAAAAAAAAAAAAAAACTACACACAAAACAACAAAGTCAAAAACCAGCCGAAAGTGGGAGACGGTTAAACAAGAATGTCGAAGCATTGATCATGGAGGAAGCTGAGCTGTGGCATCAGCGGGTGGCCCTGTCCAGACTGAGAAATTCCAGCTCCTGTCCAGGTCAGAGCACCGTAGCTCAGAGTGGGCACTGCTGGGCCGCCTGCACCAGTCACCTAGGAACCTGCTTACAATACAGCCTTCCAGGCCCGACCCTGGACCTCCTAAATCACAACTTCTGGGAGTGAGTCCTGCAAATTTGCATTTCGATAGGCTCTCGTGGTGATTCTGATGTGTGCTCAGACTCAAGAGCCACGGGGAATAGAGAGCCTTCCTGTAATCACCACTCGACCCAGAGGACATCTAGGACCAGCCTCTCATCTGGGGAGGGGGTAAGCATCTGTCCACAGCCTGAAGGAGCCAGACTGGCCTCAGAGCACTAACTCTCCAAACGGAAAGCGGCAGCTCATTCCCAGAGCGCCCGCTCCACCAGGTTCTTTTCAGATACTCCTGCTGACCCCTGAAGGTGACCACAGACAACCCCTTTGGCCTTGAGTGTGAGGACTCTGGAGGACCACCCCGAACGCCTGAGAGTGCCACTCAGGTTTGGCTCCCTCCCCTCAAGGGTCACCCTCATTTTTTATTCTGTCCACCATGGATTTCCCATCTGCTATTCCCCAGGCTTCTGGCCTTTTCTTGCCACATTCCAGGCCCACACACCTCCAAAACTCTTGCCACACCTGCCTGGAAACCATCAGCTATGGCCCCGCCATGCTTTCCCAGTATGCTTCTGCTCTCTGCCTGGTGAAAGGTACGCCAAAGCAGTACCTGTGAGACTGGGGCAGCCCTAGGGACAGGACACTTTCAGCCTTCTTCTATGACTGAGGAATGGGGCCGGCAGCCACATTCTCCTCATCTTCTACCCTCGCCCAGATATCACATCCCCTCGCTGTGCCCTCTGCCACTTCTTTCCCTCTGCTGCTGCTGCTAAGTCGCTTCAGTCGTGTCCAACTCTGTGCGACCCCAGAGACGGCAGCCCACCAGACTCCCCCGTCCCTGGGATTCTCCAGGCAGGAACACTGGAGTGGGTTGCCATTTCCTTCTCCAATGCATGAAAGTGAAAAGTGAAAGTGAAGTCGCTCAGTCGTGTCTGACTCTTAGGGACCCCATGGACTGTAGCCTTCCAGGCTCCTCCATCCATGGGATTTTCCAGGCAAGAGTACTGGAGTGGGGTGCCATTGCCTTCTCCATCTCTCCCTCTAGCCAGCTCTAAACTCTGGCAGGTTAACACCTGGGATCAGAGCTCTTCTGGCGGTTTCCTCTCTGGGTGTTCTGCGAGGAAGACCATGGATACACTGTCTATCCAGCTGCAGCGGGATTCTGAATCTGAGGTCCAGTTGTCTGGCAGGCCCCCCGCCTCCCTGATCTCTTCCCTCCCTCCTGGCATCCCCAGCTTACCCGTCCTCTGGTCCGATTCTTCCGCTTGGGAATATCCTCTTCTAAATCCTCTTCTTCATTTCCTTCTTCTACATTTTCATCATTTTCTAAAACCCTCTGAAATAAGAAGAAAATAGAAGCATTGAGAAATAAAGCACAATGGAGAAAATCCTCAGAGGGTAATGCGGAGGGTGTTGTTTTGCTGTTGTTATTTTTTAGCACAGTGAAGATGCTGCCGTGGCTCGGCCTCCAAAATACTGGCCAGGAGTTGGAGCTCCTGGCTGTACCGACTCTCTGTCCCAAGACCCTTCCAGCCAAGTCCTCCCAGAACCACCGACCTTTTCAACACTTTTTGCCCACAAAGTGTTTTCTAAAAAGAGAATACTCTAAGTAAGGGTACTCTTCTATGTAGGCCCAAGATGTCTGGTCAAAACTTCAGTTCAGTTCAGTCACTCAATCGTGTCCAACTCTTTGCAACGCCATGGACTGTAGCACTCCAGGCCTCCCTGTCCGTCACCAACTCCTGGAGCTTGCTCAAACTCATGCTCATTGAGTTGGTGATGCCATCCAACCACCTTATCCTCTGTCCTCCCCTTCTCCTCCTGCCTTCAATCTTTCCCAGCATTGGGGTCTTTTCCAAAGCTTACTTTAATGTAATTTTCCTTTTGTTCCTCAAGGGCCACCTCAAAGATATGAAAATACATCTCTCCTTTCCCTGGCATTCTGGAATTCTGCCTAGTTTGATGAAAACAAGTAACTTCCTATCCATCTGACCAGAATTTGACATGAATGTGTTATTCCTCATCTCCCATTGTTATGTTCTTTTAAGAGAAATGGGTTGTCATTACAGCACTTGTAGTACAGCTTCAATTAAATTCTCTCTCTCCAACAGCCCTGCAAGTCATACTGCAGCAGAGAAGCCAACTTCCATTCTGCAGGTAAACAAACTGAGGCTGAAAACAGTTTCAACCGCTCAAGATTAGGTAGCAGAATCCACAACCAAAGCAAGGTCAGGTTTATCAGCTCAGTGTTTCCATTTCTCTCCTAGTTCTTGTGTCTGAGAATTCTCAGGCATATTATGATACTTCTTAGAGGACCTGAGCACCTCGCTCACTTGGTGGGAGGCAAGAAAATGGAAACCTGCATCTCCAGGTTTAAGGGAGGGATAAGAGACTGTGGCAGAGGACCGGCCTCCCCTCCCCCAGGGTAGAAGCGGGATAACGGGAAGGGGAGCCCATGGATTCCATGTCAGGGGTCCTAGGAGCTTCTTTGTAAGCTGATTGTGTGACCCTGGGAGAGTCATCATTGATTCATGCCTCAGTTTCTCCGGTTACAAAATAGGAACTCCTTCATTCCATCAATCAACAAGCATTTATCCAGGGCTGACTACATGGTAGGAGCTGTCCTAGATCAGCCACAGCTTGGCTACAGACTGGCCCCAGTGGACTCTCCAGCCCAATGCAGGGAAAACAGATTCAAACAGCATACTTATGTATAATTACAACTGCTATGAAAACAGCGGCAAACAAGTTCAAGGCACTGTGAAAGGCTGTTAGAAAGAAACTTTACCTTATCTGAGGTCAGGCAGGGCTCACCTGGGGAGGTGAACAAAGGGTGTTGAGATGTAAGGGATGAACAGGGACTAACCTTGGGAGCAAGGACCAAGGGGAGAAGAGAAGGGAAAGTATTCCAGGCCGAGGCCTCAGCACAAGCAGATGCCCAGAAGCAGGAGGTGAGCACAGCTTGTCCAGGGAGCGCGAGGAGGCCAGTGTGACCAGCGCTCAGCGTCTGGGGGAGAGACTGGCTGAAGATGATGCTGGAAAGGTGGGCGGCACCAAGTTATACAGGACACCAGCATCCAGCCATCCTGTGGTGATGGTGTGACAATCACACAAGCTATGAGAAGGCTTAGAAGGAGCACACACGGTACTGATTTCTAGTATCACCATCACTGTTCAGGTGCCCTCCTGGGCCATGCCCTCAGCTTGCCCTCAAAGCAGGAAGCCCAGGAGTGAGTTTCCAGTGACCTTCTCCCACTGCCTTCTTGTCAGAGCATTCCATTCCCATCACTGCTGTGATCAGGATATTGCTAATTACCCAAATTCTCCCAAAGAACTCAAAGCAGGTATAGTTAATCCTTCTCTGGCTTCTCTACCAGGTTCATATGGGAAACCATCAGCTGATAGCACTGAGGCTCTCTGAGCCAACCTTAGATACCTATACAGAAGCAGCAGCAGCAGCTGGACACAGCCTCTGGCCCGCAGCTAGGGAATGCTGGTCATGGCCCAGCGCAAGCAGCCCAGCCTCTCTGCGCCTTGGCTTCCTGAACCATCAGGGGGAAGACCGGTGGGACAGTGACCAGTCAGGTGCTCTGCAGCCTGCAGTGAAAAGATGTGGCATAAATACAAGGTGTGCTCTTGCTGTTTGTAGAGCCACCTTGCAAACTTTCTGGGTGTTGAAGTCATTTAATCATGGTAAGTTCCGAGTGTCTTGACTTTAAAGGTCATTGCCTCTGGCATCTCAGTGCAATTCTGACTCCATTCGAATTTGTTTTATTATGAAGGTATTTATTACCCACCATATAGACTCTGGGTTAGAAGGCAAAAGCTGGGGAAGGCGGTTGCACTTGTCCCCAGACACACTGCACAGTCTCAACGTCTGGGAGGAAACTGACTTCTCCCTCCCTCTTCCCATCAGCCTCCCTGCGTCTCTAGAACCTCTGGTCTGAGCTTCAGGCCCTCACAAGTGACAGTGGCGTTTCCCGTGCTTCTGCGTTTCCTGCAACGTGGCCCTGACACCAGAAGCCTCTTTACACAGCACAGGAGGAGCCAGGAGCTCCTCACAAACAGAACTCGTATTCAGAGCTCAGGAAGCAGAGCAGCTGTGTCCAGCTAAGGATGCAGCTCACCCGCTATGACATACCTGCACTCCCTGGCCAAGGGTGTTACTTGGAAAACAAACACATTTTCAAATAACTTTTCTCCCTGAGACTCTAAACAATCTTTACAGTGATGATGATGATCATTTGTGATTGTGCTTTTTGGCTTTTTTTAAAAAGGAGGAATTTTTTTTTTTTTTTTTTTAGCATTTCAGAGGAATTCTTCTTTAAAGACTCCAGTATCACTGGTTGGAACAGTGCAAAATTCTCCTAGCTGATTTCCCTCCTTCCACTGCAGGCCCTGCATCCAGTCTCCTTTCCACACAGCAGCCAGACAGGTCTTCAGGAAACACAAATTCACTGCCCTGGTTAAAACCCCTCGAACAGATTGCTTTTTCATGTCCCATGAAATCACGAGTCTCTTCCAGGTCTGGCTCTGCCCACCGCTCCAGCCCCATCCTGGGCCCTTCCCTCCCTGGCACCCTGCTCCAGCTGCACCAGCCTCTGTTCTTTCAATGCAATGAGCGCAGATCTATCATGAGAACTTCAAGAGCACCATTCCTCCACCCAAAAAGCCCCTCCGCAAGTCCCCCGCTTTGCTGACATCTTCTCCTCCCACAGGACTGGGGGATAGCCCTTGTCTGCCTTAGGACACCACCTAGAATCTGTCCCTCCTTTAGACGGAGCCTTGGCGCTCTGTTCTTTTCATGCACTTTTCCTGAAAGGCAGCTGTTTGACTCGTTTACTTGCTTTCCATCTATACGTCACACTAGAATACAAGCATGAGAGGTGGGGACAGGTCTCTCCTTGGTTTCCCTGTTTGCCTAGAACCCAGCACAATGCCTGCTCAGAGGAGGCCCTCAATAAATTTTGGTGGAATGAAGGAATGAAAGGAAAATGAACAAAACGGTTCCTTTGCCACATGCATACTTTATTTTAATAACCAAAGTAAATAAAAACATGTACACTCATCTGGCTTTTGGTCCTGGTTTTGGCTTCTAGCACAGCGGATGGCAGCCCCATGCTCTGCACACAGTAGGCTTTCAGTTTACATCAGGGATGAGGGCCATGCCGATGATTCAACAATGACAACCTGTACACTGGCCTGATGCTGCCCGAGAAGGACTCAAACGCATCTCCAGCTCAAAAAGGAAAGGGCTGCCTATCACTGGAGCATCAAGACTTCTGGGCAATGGTTCTGTCCCTCTCACTGACTTGGTCAAATTACACTAACTGCGCAAAAATACTCTTAACCAGCATTACAGATGGGACAGACGGTGACTTCAAAGACCTAAAAGTCCAAAAAATGGGGTATAATACATGAAGAGTAAAAAAAGCAGAAGAAGAAAAAGAAAATACTAGGTGCTCTAAATGCCAGGGGTAAAAAGAGAACTAGGGGGTGGGTGTGATCAAGAAAGGCTTCACGGGGAAGGTGTTATTGGGGCCGAGCCTAATAGATGGGAGGAATTTGTACACGTGGCGATGGAAGAAAAGCCTCGCCAGATAAAGGGCACAGCATGACCAGAGGCACGGAGGGAAGAAGGCTGGAGAACAGAGGGAGTAAAGGAATCGTGGGAAATAAGCCTGAAAACTAGGTTAGGAGCCAAGAGAGGAGGCCCAAGAAGATCACACTCATCATTTTGCATTTATTTAGCAGGAAACAAAAGTGTGTTAGGCAGAGTTTTTTAAACAAAGGTGTGGTACAAGCAGAGTTGCGTTTGGGGATGAAAGGTCAGCTATCAAAGCAAGACATGGAGAGGGGATGGACGGGGGATGGCAACTCACAGGGATCTGTTCACTCCGCATCCACGCAATGAATATTGTGCGTCTACTGCAGTCCATGGGGTCGCAGAGTCAGACACGACTGAGCGACTGAACTGAACGGAACTGAACTACTATGTGCCAGACACTGTTTAGGCTTTGAGATACAAAAGAGGTGCAAACAAGACAGACAAGCGATTTCTGCCCTCGAAGAGTTTACATTCTGTTGGAAACAAAAACAGAAAACAAACAATAGGATAATAAATGAGTAAATTGTAAGTTACGTTCGATGATAAAACCTATGGGGCAAAAGAAAAGGAAAGCAGAGTAAGAGAATGGGGACTGCTGGGGGGTGGGGAGGACACAGGATGTGGTATTACATTCAGCGGTCAGGGAAACTTCACAGAGCAGAAGAGACAGGGGCTGAACTTGAAGAAGGTGAGGGTGAGAGCCGAGCAGACGTCTGGGGAGAGGACTTTGCAGGCAGAGGAAGCAGCCAGAACACGGCCAGAGGTGCAGCGTGCCTGGCGTAAGAGTGGGTAGCAAAAGATCGGGGTGCCTGGAGCCCAGTGAGCCTGCACGAGGAAGCAGCAAGTCAGAGGGAGGGGAGAGGACACGACTTTTACTCGGGAGAACAGGGGCCAGTGCAGGGCTCTGCACCCAGGGAAGGCCCCCGTCAGTCATCAGCAGGGGCTACTCAGAAACCAACAGCAACAGTTCAGACGGGAGATGCGAGAGCCCGAACCAGGGTAGCAGCAGGACATATGGGGAGCAGGGCTACATTCTGGATGAACGCATACTGGGTGTGGGAGAAAGACAAGTGTCGAAGATGACTCCAAGGTGTGTCAGACAAATAAGGGTTTGCATCAGTAAGGATCTTTAGTAGGGCTGTAACTCTGAGAAGCCATGCTGTGACGACCAAACAGAAGAGACTCCACCATCCAGTATTCTTGCCTGGAGAATTCAATGGACAGAGGAGCCTGGTGATTAATTGCTCAGGCTCTAGATAGAACAGAACCTGTTCTCTTTTGGGGCTTCCCAGGTGGCGCTAGTGGTAAAGAACCTGTCTGCCAATGCAGAAGGCTTAAGACTCGGATTTGATCCCTGAGGCTGGAAGATCCCCTGGAGAAGGAAATGGCAATTCACTCCAGTATTGTTGCCTCGAGAATCCCATGGACAGAGGAGCCTGGCAGGCCACAGTCCATGGAGCTCTGCAAAGAGTCGGACACAACTGAAGCAACTTAGCCCATATTTATCTGAAAGCAGGAATGGCAGAGGAGGCCATGTTCATGAACTCATTCAATGCCTTTATTGTGACCTGACTCTGCTGGCCTCATGCAAGGCCCCAAGGGTACAATGGTGAACACAAAGGCCCCGCCCGCAGCTGAACAGAATCCGCATGCTGGCGGTCCTTACGAAGCAAACCAAACATGTAACTGGTAGTCATTTAATTACCATGCTAATAAATTAATACATAAATATTAAATTGAATGCAAAATTAATAATAAAGATGTAATTTTATAGCCATATACATGTACAACATAAAATATAAAATTTTAATGCAAAGTATAAATGTGATTTAATTTTAATAATCTCGTTATGCTTAATTATTAAAAACTGGTATTTCATATTTGTATTAGTTAATATTATTACAATTTGCTGTGCCAACAATGGAGACTCAAGAAACATAAAGAAGAAACAGATCGCACCATTATAAGGCTGCCTGGTGACCCTGCCTGGTGACAGCCTTAGCCAGGCCGTGCACAGAGGGTGGTGGACACATAGGGACAGGAGCCACCAACCCCACCTGGCAGGGGGTGGGGTGACTTCTAAACTGGCCTTGAAGGAGGAGTGGCGGGGCTGGGGCAGGACAAGGCGGCCAGTGAACTAAAGCGGAGGAGGATGGGGCGTGAGGCAGGGGTTGGGGGAGAACTCCCTGGGAGGCTGGCTGCCATCCACCCAAGCTTTCTGCTGCTGGCACCCTGCCAGGGTGAGGACTCAGTCAGTCTTGCTCACTACTGCGTCCCCAGGGCCTAGCACAGTGCCTGGCACACACAGGCTCCCAAATTCCATTTTGAGTGGATGAACGGGGAGACAGAGGCCAGCTTCCCAGCAATGGTCCCTCGGGGCAGTGGAGATGCCGTCCTGGCCCTGGAGAGGAGGCCCCAACTTGGGACTGCAGTTCTGGAGGCAGGGTGGTGATGCTCGGGGTCACCATCTCTTCCCCCCACCCCTGCTACCCCACAAGCACAGAAATACCTGTATTTCCTGGATGTTCTCCTCCTCCCTGGCATCCACCTTCTTCTCCACCCCCTCACCACGGAGCAAGGCTTCCAGGGTGGTGCTTTCTGAGGTGAATCCATCCTTCTTCAGGGGCAGCTCCACTTCTGAAAACCAGAAAAGGAGCGTCAGCCCACTCAGGACAGGAGGGACAGGAGGGGGGCAAGCAGGAACTGCAGCATCTGAGAAGGACTTGAGACGGCCTGCGTGCTCTGCTCCTGGTCGAACACAAACACTCGAGTTGGGCCCAGCTTTTCCGTCTCCAGTTCCCAGTCTCCTAGCCAGAGCCCAGCCCTACCTGCTCCCTCAGAGACAGCGGAGGCTGGGTAGGAGGGGCACCTGATGGACACAGGGTCAGACGGGCAGGGTCTCTGTCCTGCTTCCGCCACTCTCCGACCCTGTGACTTTGGGCAAGGCACTCAAGGACCACCACCCCAGCCCTTTTTTGCACACCTACAAAGTGAGGGTAACAATGCCCAGCCCCTCCACCAGGCCACTTTGTGGAGCATAAATGTGTTCCTTCACATTGAAGCACTTTGAAAACTCTAAAGCGGTGCGCCAGTGTTGGCCTCAAGTCTTATTATCCTCTCCCTCCATGCCAACTCTCATCTGTCAACTCCATGACCTCCCCGTGGCCATGCTGGCTGCCCAGCTCCAGTCTGCTCCGTGAAAAACTATTTCAACCTCAGAGAGGCTGTTCTAATCAACTCACTGGGGAAGTAAAGGCCTCTGAAGCCCAGGGAAGAAGCAGAATGAAAGAGCGGATGCCTAACAGGCCCCCAGTCAGCAGCCAGGAGCTGCAGTGCCCGCACGTCGGGCCGTGTGTTCTGAAGACATCCGAGTTTGATTGGCTTCCTGGGGCTGGAAGTCATGGGGCACCTAAGCAGTGGCAACCAGAGCCAGCCCTGCCCATGGGAGAAACCAGAGACACTGAACCCCCTTTCTCGAGAAGTCCTCCCATCTCCTACCCAGAGGATGGGTGATTTGGTCAGTTTTGTTGTTGTTGTTGTTGTTTCATTAAAAACAGAAACCTCAGGAACAGGTGATCACACTCAGATTAACTACAAAATATCCTCCAACCTTCTCTCTGGACCCTGTAACTCATACCCCCAGACCCTGCAATTAGATGCATGGTCCCAAGCCTCTATCAGGAAAGATGGTGCAAGACCACAAGGGTGAGGTGCCCCAGCAAATAGTCAAGGGAACGAATGGTCCATCTGTATGGAGTCCAGTGTGGGGACTATTCACAGAAGAGCAGACAGGAATGAGGGGACAAGGAACGGGGAAGCACCCAGGGGAGTTAACAATAGGAAGTTATGAGCATTATGTTCCTGGAGGGACAGAGAGAGCATGTTTGCAAGACCTGGAGAGAGCCTGGGCAAGCTCTTGTGTAGGAGTTCTGTGAGCCTGTGGGCCAGAGAGCCAGGCACACACGCCCAGCCACTCTCTCTTTCCCTCGTCTTCCTGCTCCGTCCTCCCATTGGCCAACCTCAACCGGAAGCCAGAGGTCAAGGGAACCTCACTGATAAAGCCACTGAGGTCAGCTTCCAGGGGCACAGGGCAGTGCAAAGAAGGACAAAAGGCAAATCTGGGGGAGCAAATGAAAACAGCCAGCACAACCAAGCCATGTTCCACTGGGCTTTGTATGGGTGTGTTCAGTCGCTCAGCCATGTCCAACTCTCTGTAACCCTGCTGGCCTGTAGCCCGCCAGGCTCCTCTGTCCATCGGGATTCTCCAAGCAAGAATACTGGAGTGGGTTGCCATGCCCTCCTCCAGGGGATCTTCCCGACCCAGGGATGGAACCCAGGTCTCCCAAACTGCAGGCAGATTCTTTACCATCTGAGCCACCAGGGAAGCCCTTGGGCTTTATTCCCCCTCAAATGAAACCCAGCTACCCCTTCTGTCTCCTCCACTAGAACCAGAGGCAGGCTGACCAGCCCACAAGGAAGGGTGCTCAGGCAGCCCATCAAAACTGAAGAAACTCACACGCACGTGTGATCAGACCCCAGGAGATGATGATGAGAAGGAGAAACAGTATCTAACATTCTTGAAAGGTAAGGTCTTTGGGATTTTTCTTACCAAAAAAAGGCAAGCAGAGGGTTCACTTCTATCAAGAAGTGCTGCTGCCAAGCCAACCACCCCTGAAACTCATTCACCCATCTATTCATTCTGCAAATATTTACTGAGCACCTGCTATGTGACAACCACTATGCTAGAACCAGGTACACAGGAGATGAGCCAAATACTGACCAACCCAGCTTTTACGTGGTTTACAATCTAAAAGGGCAGACATTAAGTGCTAAGTGCAGTGAAGTGAAGTGAAGTGAAGTAGCTTAGTCGTGTCCGACTCTTTGCGACCCCATGGACTGTAGCCTACCAGGCTCCGCAGTCCATGGGATTTTCCAGGCAAGAATACTGGAGTGGGTTGCCATTTCCTTCTCCAGGGGATCTTTCTGACCCAGGGATCGAACCCAGGTCTCCTGCATTGCAGGCAGATGCGTTACCATCTGAGCTACCAGAAAAGTACAAAATAAATATGCAAAGTGTCATGAATGCTATGGAGGAAAACAGCAGGGTGAAATGTGAAGGAAGAATATGGTGCTGGGGGCCGTGGGGGGGTGGGGTACCTATTTAAGATCAAGGCTTCAGGGAAGGACTGTGTGATGAAGTTACATCTCAGTGTCAGAAAAATAGCCAACCGTCTGCCTTGATGAGTTCAAAGTGTGCAGCTCTAGAGCCTGCTCCAATGACACATTAGTCTTTCTCCCAAGTCAGGAAAGGCTTCCAAATGTCTAATCTCAAACAATTAAAATGTGTTGCCTCATGCCCTGTCCTCAGCCAAAAGAGAACAGCTGTTCACCATCCTTCAAACTTATAAGAATCATATATATATTTATATATATATGAAGTTCATATTTTAGTATCCCCCTCAGCCTTCTCAACACTAAATAAATTTATTTCCAGAACTGCACAGTATTTTACAGCTAAGAAGGCCTTACAGATCATCTGCTTTAATTATCTCATTTTATAAACGAGTCACCCGAGGCTCAGAAAAGTTAAGTAACTTCACCGGGAGCCACTCAGCAGAACAAGAATGCAGCCAAAGGATCTTTCCTAGACGCAGTAAAGATGGTGACGAGAGCCCCACTCGTTGTGTTAGTAGTAGTTTTGAGGCTCAGCCCCAGCGAGCACTGATGTGTTTGTGTACACGCAGAATGCCTGCTGGTGGGGGTTTTGTCGCTAAGTTGTGTCCGACACTTGCGACCCCATGGACTGTAGCCCACCAGGCTCCTCTGTCCGTGGGATTCTCCAGGCAACAATACTGGAGTGGGTCGCCATTTCCTTCTCCAGGGGATCTTCCTGACCCAGGGATTGAACCCAGGGCTCCTGCATTGCAGGCAGACTCTTTACTGACTGAACTACAAGGGAAGATTAAAAACATGATCTACATGTGGCAGAGTGCCTGGTAGGTAGTAAACACTCAAACTGTGTCAGCTGTTACTGCCATGTATCACTTAATCCCCACCACCACCCAAGAGGTGAGTACAGCTATCATCCCATTTCAAGATGAGGGTGCTGCAGCTTAGGGAGACTTAGAACTTGCCCAGTATCAGAAAGCTGGTCAGGGGCAAAATCCTGCCGTAACCCCAGTCTGCCTCAGAACCCATTCACCTAATTGCTAGTCTGTATGAACTTCACCTTGCCTCGATCTGGTCCTTCCATGAAAAGTCTTTTCCCACACCTTTGTGCATTTCACTGCATTCCTAGACCCTCTCCACAGTTTTCATATTTCAAGATAAAAGGCAGACCTTTGCTGAGGCTGAGGGCAGGTCTGTGTCAAGGTCTTTGACTGTGTTCTATGTGAACATCTCTATGGGGTGTTCACTCGGCACAACAGTACTGAACTCAGAATTTTCCATCGCTGGGAAACTTCCTCTTCCTCCTCCCCCTGCTCCTTCTTCCTCCCCCGCTAACTATTCCTCCATCCTGCTCTCTGATCATTCCATCCACCCACCTGGCCCTCTGGTCCTGGCCCTCTGAGATGGGTGCAAGGTCAGAAGCAAGAGGGAGAAGAGAAGCAAAATGGGAAGAGTTGAATGGGCTCTCCTACATTTGCAGAGCTAGAAGCAGCCCCTCCCCCCAACAGCATCCAGAGTCCAATCACTTCATGGGAAATATGGGGCCCAGAAAGACATAGAGACCTTCCCAGGGTCACAGAGAAATTTTCCAAAGTATTCAATCGGCTCATGGGTGTTCTGCTTTCAGAAACCCCTGAAGTCAATCCCTGGCCTTGCCATGTTTTAGCCAAAGGACCACAGGCTGGTTACTTCAACCTCTAAGTCTGTTTCCTTATATGTTAAATGGGAATTATCATAGTATCTATTTCATAGTGTTAGCATGAGAATTAAATGTGGTAATATACCCCATAAAGAAACTCTGAAAAGATCCCCACAAAAACTAGTGTGTGAAACAGCAGGGAAAAGAGGCTATCAATTTTTTTCTTCACCCTTTTCCTATTTAAAGCTTAAGATTCAAAATTCGATCATATGTGTAAAGAGCCCAGGGTGTGCTAAGTGTCTTACAAATGCTATATGTTATTATCACTGAAGTTTGAATGATTCTGATTTAATGGCATGGCAACACTGTCAAACAGAAATATATTGCAAGCCATTCATGTAATTTTAAATTTTCTAGTAGCCACATTTATCAAAGCAAAGAGCAACAGGTACAATTAGTCTTAACATACAATTTGTCTAACCCAGTATATCCAAAACATTATCACTTCAACATATAATCCGTATTTTTAAATTAGCATGATATTTTACATTATTTCATTCACATTAAATCTTGGAAATCTAGTGTCCATTTTACAGTTTCAGCACAACTCAATACAGATTAGCCACATTTCTAGTGTCCCACAGCCACACGTGACTGGCGGTTACCCTATGAAACACTACAGGTTTATAGCATTAAAAGCAACATTTGCTAAAATTTTGCTTCTCAAAACTGGGAGGACATTTTAAATACAGTTGTTAGCATTGTCTACCTGATACCCGTCTGAGAGCCATTCCCGAACAGCATTCTAGCTGACCCCTGGCAAACCCTGGTTTCAAAGCACTATGGGTAAACCCCACAAGGTCAGAGTGACAGGCTAGACAGTGCCCTCTCCATAAGGCAGCAGAGGGCACACTCCCTGCCTCTGGGCTACAGGAGGTCCCAGCATGAAGGCAAAATAAAGTAACAGGTCCAAGCTCTTGCACAATGCACATCCTAGACACACTCCCTACAGAGCCTGTAGGGACGTCATTGATTCAGTTTTATTTTGATACGGCTCATCTGGATATAGGGTTTAATAATTTTTTAAAAGCATATTCATTTTGATCCTCACGCAAATTTGGGGACCACATAACCTGACAGGAACCAGCAAACACTTAACATTAAAAGAAAATGGTCTAAAACACACACACATAATTCATCTTTAAATTAGCCTGATTTTATACACATGGATATAAACCCACGGATCGTTACTCTCTCCAGAGCGGCAGCAGCTGTCACCCAAGCCAGCCGCCTCCCCGGGCCCCCATACGCAGCTTTGCCTCCACTTCTAATTGGGAACAGAGATACTCCTTGGGTGACTTCCAGCACGATCCATCACACCAGAGACAGCTTCTGTGCAAACCGAAGCAAATCGGTTTCCAAATAAGAAAAAACCTCTTAGACAAACAAGGATTGAAGCATAGAAGTCTTTTTAAAAAAGAAAAAGAAAAGCACAAATAAAAGCAAAACAAAACAAAAAATCACCAGTGAAGAGCAGTGACTTCTCTCCAGGGCTGTGGACGGGGCAGCCATCCTCTCGGGTAAAGATCAAAGTCCAGACTTGACATAGGTGCCCCAAGCCTGCCACCCAACGCACCAAATGCAAGGCTTCCACTGGGTTGTTGGAGCCACTGAGCTCATTAACAGGATGCAGGCAAGACAAACCCGAAAGTGCAACATGGGAACGCGGTGAGTAATTAAATCCCAGGTCATTTAAAAATGCAAACGCTTGGATGTCACGGACTCATGGAGCCTCTGACTCCTCATGCATTTTTTTTTTTTTGACTTGGGATGGAGGACTGGGAACCTGCAAGTCATATATGGATTATAATAAAATATGCCATATATAAAACAGATTAAGACACTTCTTCTTTGGGGAAATATACAAAGAGGGGAGCTGTCTATTAGCTGTCGAGTTTGCAAGAGATACCATCTTTGGGGAGGCTGTGCTCTGCCGACAGACAGGCTGCCCCAAGGGAAATCGTGGTGAAACACCCCGACAAGCCACATCCATCCGTCCATCCATCACAGGCTCTCTCTGACGCAGGAGCCTGGAGATAGAGCCATGGTGCAAAGGAGGGAGAAATCCCACAGACAATGGCAGACAGTCCTCCTGCTACATCATGAGTGCTCAGATTTTTTTTTTTCCCCACCTGACTCTAGTTTTCTTTAAAAAAATACAAACGTGCAGTCTTCTATTCTGGTTGCTTATTATTTTGAGGAAGCTCATCACATTTCCTTGGATTTATACAAGGAGCAAAATGCTTAAGAATCATTATTTCATTTATGCCCACCAGACTCTCAGGCTCACGGGGAAGGAGGAGGAGGGGATTGCTACCACTCACCCCACAGGGGAGGAGACTGGAGGGTATTGAAGCCCTGATTTCCTGAGATGGTGGTGGGCCCCTGGAATCCATCTGTTCTTTCCTTAGGGGTGCCATTTTCTTGGCTGCATTTGACTCCCTGCTTTGTGATTCATAAAGCTCAAAATAGATGAGGTTCACAATGAGGACCCATCACCCAGGCTGCACCCTGCAGGTCCTTGTTACCACTTGTTTTCGAAGCCCAGGATATCCACACCACAGGAGGACTGATCATGCCCCCCAGAAGGCCTGTGGTCCCCACCCTCTGCTCTGCCAACCCCCTTACCCCTTGCCAACACACAAGGATGAGCCCCTGGAAGCAGCACCCAGAGGTTGGCACCACAGATAAGCAATCTCCCACCTCTGAGACCCAGGAAAACACCCACACTGTTGGAGGAAGCTCACTACTCTGCTGGTTAGCAGACCAACCAAGTTGATAGAACTTAGCGGGAAGGTGAGGGAGGGGAAGGAGAGCGGGACTGGATGGAGTGATGAAATGGTTCAAGGGAATACCGATCACTAGAAAGTGCAAGAAGCTGGGGTGAAATCTCAGGTCTCGTACCCTGCACAGCACACTTGGCCTTGCTCTCCTCGTCTGCAGAACAAAGTCCACTTCCCAGTGTGGTTATGGGGCCAGATGAGATCACGGACATAGAGAGTTTAGACAGGGAGATGCTCGGTTCATGAGAGCCTCTTTTTCACCTCCTAGAGTCTCCCTCTCCTTGCACTTCTAAGCAAAACTCCTCCCCTTCTAATACACTCAGACCATCAGATGCGGTGAGACACAGCCCCCCCAACCTGGACATGGGCCCAGGGGGAATGGAAGCAAAGAAGCCAAGTATGAAGCAGAGGACAGAGGAGGCCGAGGGTGGGACTCGGCTCAGAGCTGAGATGCTGCTCCAATTTGGGGGGTGGGGGGTGCGAAAGGGGGATGCATCCAGAAGATTTGGAGATCACAGCAGAACTACATGGACGAGCTCGTGCTCTACTCTTTCACTTGACAAGTAATTATTGAGCACTTCCTGTGTACCAGGCTCTGTTCTAGGTGCTGAGGACACAGCTATGAACAAGAGACAGAAATTCTTGCCCTCGTAGAAGTTATATTCTAGTGGCATAGAAACAAGACAGAAAATAAACAAGCAAGACCCATAGAATGGCGATAGTAATCATCGTTTTGGAGATAAACAAAGAGGGGGTGGGGCCAGTGATAGGGGAATCTGGAACATCAGGAGTGATGGGAGGGTGGATCCACATTTAAAAGTGGTCTGGAAAGCACTAACCTGAAGGAGCAGGGAGGGGGCCACACTGCTTATCGGGAAAGGATGTTGTAGGCAAGGAGCTAGCACAAAAAGGCTCGGAAGCTGGGGTCTGTCTGCCCAGAGCACAGTGAGCCAGGGGGAGAGCAAGAGCCCAGTTCAGAGAGTGCTGGGGCCTTGAAGGGCTGTGTAGGCCTCTGCAAGAAAGCTTACTCCCTTGGACTGCAAGGGGATCAAACCAATCAATCCTAAAGGAAATCAACCCTGAATACTCACTGGAAGGACTGACACTGAAGTGCCAGTACTTTGGCCACCTGATGCAAAGAGCCGACTCATTGGAAAAGACTCTGATGCTAGGAAAGATTAAGGGCAGGAAGAGAAGGGGACGACAGAGGATGAGATGGTTGGATGGCATCACTGAGTCAACGGACATGAGTTTGAGCAAACTCCAGGAGAGCGTGAAAGACAGGGAAGCCTGGCATGCTGCAGTCCACGGCATCACAAAGAGTCAGACAGGACTGAGCAACTGAACAACAACAGCTTCTGAAGACACGGGCAATTTCAAGCTAAGGGTGACAATACGATGTGTGTATCTCAACAGGATCATTCTGAAATTAACTGAAGGTGAAAGTGAGCGGACCACCAATGAGCCAGTGCTTAGGAAAGGGCCCTGTCCTCATGATGCCTACGTCTTGGTGGCTAGATACATCCAGAGGGCAGTCCCCTGGCCCCTGAGCAGGGAACATCCCCACACAGTGAATCAGGATAGAGGCCAGGTGTGGAGAATGGGTGCCCAGTGCAAAGGGACAAAGGAATGAAGCTACACCAAGGCTAGTCCACAGAGGAGCGGTTCTCAGAGAAGGCAGATCGGCCTAGCCCAAGGGCAGGAGAAAAGACCCAGCAGGCAGGCCCAGCCTAGCACCATGGGATGACAGGTGTTTGTGAAACAGAGAGGAAGCCTTCCAAGTTTATCTCTGTGCTCCCCGCAGCAGATGCCAGAGGACCGAGTCCTGGGACACAGGGGTGAACTTGGGCAAGCTGTGGTTCTGGGAAAGGCAGATCCCATAGCCAGATGCCAGGTCTTCTCAGGACAGAAGGTGCTGCTTTGGGCTTTTAAAGACTGTAAGGCAGAATGTGTTCCCATTCTGGCCACATGGCACACACTCTGCCAGCTGGGTGGTGAGCTGCCTGCAGTGAGCACACACTGGGGATAGGAACAGCATCAGCTGAGGTCCCCTCAGCCCACCCAGCAGTGCTACGTGGGGGTGGCATCAGCGGTGCCTCTTCACATCTGCCAAGCCCTCCAGCCCCACCTTCCAGCGGGACTCTCGGAAAAATCCCAGCAAACAAGCAGAGCAGCTGCCACAATACACATTTCACAGATGGAGAATCAAGGCCAGGGTGGTTAGGTGACAGCTCAAAATCACACAGCCAGGGGTGGAAGGGTCGGGACTTGAACCCAGGTCTTGTGATTCCTTTTGGACGCCTTTTCTCCTGCAGAGCATAGTTGTTCAACATACTGAAGGCCCCCCTGTGAGCTCAAACCAAAGACAGGAAAGATGGTAAAGCCAGGACAGAACCCCCCCAAGACTGGCCTGGGCAGTGGACGGGAAGGCCAGGTTAGCTCCAAGGCTTCCCTTTGCCCACTCGAGCTCCCTCCTCTGTGCAAGGGGCATGATGAGAACTAAGCCACATTCTTCAAGCTCGAGATCAGAGACCAGGAGGCCCTTTTCTTTCCTTCATCCTTTTCATAAATCTTTGCTGTCCACCTACTATGTGCAAAGTCGGGTACTGGGTGTTGGGGATACAGATGAAGTACTGCATGGGCCTCTGAACTCAAACTGTGCACCTTCCAGGAGGGAGAGATACAAGTGCACAGGCCCTGGTATAACAGGGCGACAGTCTCACAAGCTATGTTCTAAACGTGGCTCCGCCAAGCCCAGCTGCAAAATCCAGTCGTGCAGTCCCTGCAGCCACAATGCACACAGCCCGGCCGACTCCCAGCGGCTGCCCAATTCCTGGACCAGCCCCGGCTCCCATAGCCCTACAGGACAGTGCCAGAATCCCAGGCCCCTTCCCCCAGACCCGGCGCCTGGGCCCAGACTACCAGGAGGGCACGAAGCCGGGGGTGGAGGGGCCTGCCCACCTCTCTCCGGCTCACGAGGCCAACAAGAGCTGAAGAAGCTGCTGTTGCCGGCCTCCAGAATGGATGGCTGCAGCTCTTGACACTGCAGGAAAGAGATAAATGACTGGTCATTTCCCCCGATGCACTTGAAGGCATCCATTCTCTCAGCCGTACCACGCTCAGGCAACCCCCCCGCGCAGGGACAGATAAGCACTGACAGATGGGGTGGGGAGCCCAGCGTCCTTCCCCCCCCGCGGAAGGACACATCCGGACTCCTCTGCAGACTGGCAGGTCACGTTGTCCGTTGGCTCACACCTGGCTGGGGGCTCTACGGGTCCCTTCCCCTGCGTGCCCCCATCTCGCACACCACACCCCCCCACCCTCCACCGGCTCATCCCTGCGAGGAGGAGAGACAGAAGCGGGGGTGGGGTGGGGGGCCAGAGGGAGCCAGCTGACAGGCTCATCAATCTCAAGCTACATGCTTGGCACATCGGCGTTCTGTAAGTTGTTCCGGGGCTGGGAGGGTGCCGGAGGAGTCGGAGGGACTGTCTCGAGGAGAAGAGAAATCGAGCCGAACATCAGAGAGCAAATGGTGGAAGAAGCCCGGAGACTATTAAAATGTGGGCCATGTACAAAAGCAGTAGGGAACTAATTAAGATGCAGGATTTTCAAAAGCTGGGGAAGTTGGCTGCGGCCCGCTCCCATCTGTAGAGTTCTGGCAGTTCGGTGCGGCAGGGACAGCACCCTAGGCGGGCAAAGTAGGCCGCTCCATCACTGCCCCCGCAGGCCAGACTCAGGCCTGGACTGCCTCCTTAGGAGGCACCCCCCCGAGGGTCCCTGAGACTTGCTTGGTGGCTGGCTATGGCACACTGCTTTGGGCCTTACCTTCAACTACCATCCCCCAAGGGTTTCTGCCCAACCATTCATGTTCCCTCAATAACATGTGGGGGAGGTGGTGATTATCCTGGTCAATCATGCCCAGTCATTGAACAGCAGCCAAAAAAAAAAAAAAACCCAACAGAAAGAACCAGAACCCTGTTTCTGGCTGCCTTCCTTCCCATCACCCTTGGAATCTGAAAGAGATATGCTGGTCCCCAAGGGTCCTGGAGGAGAAGGAGACTGGCAAGGCCTCAGGTACATTCCAGGAGCCCTACTGAGACCCCAGGATGGATGTGCGGGTTGAGTCCTGGAGCAACATGCTGCCAGTTCCAACAGGTTCCCCCACAGGTTCCTTTCCTTGGCTTCACCACAGATGCCCCTTGGGAAATTCACTGCCTAATTCCATGCCACAGTGTCCCAACCTCTAAAACAAAGCCTGTCCAGACCACGAGGACCTAAAGGTCTGGAACGAGAAGATGCTAAACTGATCTAAGCAAACTATCTGAGCATTTAACCCAGAAGGACACAAGCTTGCTCCCAGCCCTTTTTCCTTATTTAAAAAAAAAAAAAAAAAAAGGTGAAGTTAAAGGCTCTTTCTCAATCAGCTGGCTTTCGCCCAATATCTGCCCCACTCTTCAGGGCCTTCTGATGGATATTTACTACCCACCATTCTCTCTTGCCAGCTCGGCTTCCCCTTCACAAAGACAGAGCTCCATTCCTTGGGGCAATGGTCCAGGGAAGGCCCCTCCCCGGCACCAGGCCCCTGCCCATCTTCACATTGCCTAAACTGTGACGGCTGCACCATGAAACACCTTGCATTTGCCCCTGCAGCCAAATGCAAGATGCAGAGAACACTGAACTCCATTGTCAGTCAGCGGAGAGAAATAATGCTGTGTGTGTTGTCCTTCAGACGCCCAGGCAAGTAGGAGGTTGCAAGATGTTTATTCAAGGCTGATTGGAGGGATGATGCTAGGCGTGAGAAACACATAGGTCCAGGGACGCTGAGAATGCTTTCAAATTCCAAAGAATTCGCCCCAGCTCTCAGCCTCATTCCACCCCCACACAGACACATTTTTATTTTCAGCAAGTAGTAAAGAAACATGGGCAGGATGGCATATTCACAGTGAGGGAGATGGGATGAGGACAGCAGGCCTGGGGAGTACTCCATCCACGTATAATTTAGCCCAAGAACAAATGACTTCGCAGCAGCCACTGTCGGCTCCCCACTCCCCACCCTGCAATGTCACAGATGAGCTTTGGGCTGTGTAGGGCTGAACCAGAAGTGGATGGTTCTGCAACCCTGGCTGAGATCTCCTCCGAAGTCCCTCAAATTTCCTGAGTGGATCCCCCACCCCTTACCCTGACCTGGTTTCCTGACAAAACTCTCAGCTCTGAAGACCTGGGGTCAAGGACAACTCTAAGCCACATTCCACCCTGGCCTTTTTTCTTTTTTTGCTGAAAGCTGCCCACCACTGGCTGGACTCAGGCAGGATCACAAAGGAAGACAGAAGGGACAAACCGGGTGCTGGCCTGACAAATTGCTTGTGGCAGCTCCTTATCATGCATGGAAAGGTCTGAGATAGAAGGAAACTCATGCTTTGAGACAATTCCACTCCAGGCCAATGCCCCATCTCTCACAAATCAGGGGAACTCTTTGTCTCTCTCTCCCCAGAGGACTCGACAGGCTGATGGTGGAGCCCAAGGGAGGCTCCAAGAATCGTAGACATAGCTGCATCCCTAGAGCCTGTCAAGCGGAACTCAGGAGAACCCACACCAAGAGGCTGGGAGGGAAGACAGAGGAGAGGATGGGCAGCCATGGGGACTGGGTGGCGGAAGGGTGCCAAGGGTGGTTGGGTCACTCATTTGTTTTTTTTCCAACATAAACTCAGTCTTCCGGTTTCCATAAATTTAAAGAGATTCAGCCCAGGATAGACAAATTGATTATCAATTTTCAGCAAGGTTTGCCCAAAGAGGACTATACATAATGTTGGGCAATTTGCTTTTTTCTTTCCACTAAACAATATAGCTTGGATGTCTTTCCATTTTTTTTTTTTCCTACTCATTCCTTTAAAGGACAAAATACTATCCTATTTTATGAATGTATTCTATGTTTAACTAGTCCCCTGCCAAAAGACCTGCTGGTTGCTTCTATTCTCTGTTTGCTGCTGTTGTTACAAACAATGCCACTATGGACAACCTTACCCACTGGGAGTCCATATTTATAGGATAAAATTTTCTAGCCACAGAATTTGTAGGTCAAAGGGCAGGTGATTTTTAAATACTGACAGGCACTGTGCATGAACCTTCAAACAGGTTAGACCCAGCTCCACTTCCGTGTATAAGAGAGCAGATCCCTAGCTCCTCATCTGTTCCCTTCAACTGCCCCCCATTCCCATGGAGGTCTGCCTCCATCCACCCAGCTGACTGCCTCCACCTACTAGAAATTTGCAGCAAATTCCCCAGGAACTCTGTTCAGTGGTTCTACCCTGAGTCACACTCAAAGGTACGGACCAAAAAAAAACCCAGCTCTCTTTGAGACCAAATCAAATGGAATAAAAATAAGAAAGAGTCATTTTGAAATATTGTCCAAGTTGATTCTGTGCTTTGGGAGGACATTCCCGCCCATAAAAGGGGAGAGGTCCTCTCAGCTGAGGACTGTGTATTTTATAAATGATAATGGCAGAGCCTCTCAGAGGTGGCATGTGTTACCTATGCAGAGACACCTGCCAAGGGGACAGAAGGGAGCCGAGATCCAGAACGTGCCTCGTAACCCACCAGAAGTGGCATCATTTATAAATGTCTGCCCAGCCAGGGGATCTTTTTCTACTTTTGCACAAAGGTGCCGTACAAGTGAGCTGAGGCTCTGGGTGAAGGACCTTTTCTGAAATGTTGGCTTGTGTGAAAAATTCAAAGCCAAACATGTGAAGCCTCCAGGAAGAGGGTGGTACATTTTTTTTTGGTCATGCTGCTTCATGTTCTCTGGTTAGGCCCTGATGCTTTGAGGTTCAAGCCTGAGGCTCCTTATCACTAACTCTCAGATGCTCCCCTGGCATCTTTACTCATAACCTACAGCCGCAGGCTGGTGAGGTGGTACACATCCTGAGAGCCAGGCCTGGCCCAGGGGTACACACTCAGAACAGGATACAGAAATGACTGACATTTGGCCCAAGGTTTTGGGGGTTTCATTTTGGTTTTTAGTAGGCTTAAGAGTAGGTCTGATTACCCAGAGAGGGAACAAATTCACATGAGATGGATCTCTTCTCATTTGCAAAGTTGTTGATTCCAGCCCTGGATTGTTTATTCTCAACACTTAGGTGCAGGTGTGGAGGAGCCATTCTGCCTTGGGCGGGCCTGACTTGCCTGGGGTCTTCTGCCACCGGAGGATATGATTACACCTCTGAGGGCCCATCCTTAACCAGGCTGGTGCTCATCCTTGCAGAGAGGGTCCTCCCCCAGGACCCTGGCCGTCTCTGAGGCTGGGCCTTCACCAGAGGAGCAGCCACCTCGGCATCTACTCTAAGCATGAGGACCGAGCCCAAGGAAACCTCTCAAAGATCACAGGTACAGACATGGTACTACAGGACACCGCCTTAGGGGCCTTCCTTTTCCTTCCCCTAGACCCAAGGATGGGGCAAGTCCAAAGTCAACTGTGACCCCAGCTGCTCTACGTTCAGCTTCCTGGAGACCCACGTGCCCGAGTACATGTCTGTAGCCAGAAGGACCAGACACTGGTAACGTAGCTTCTTGCCTCAGTCCCACCAACAATGAGACTCTAAGTCCTCAGATACATGAGCAGCACAGTAGATGCTCCTTGGCTTTGCCAGAAACCTGACTCCCCTGACTTGCAAAACGGGCTTCTAACACTTTCACCTCTCCCTCCCCTCTCTCCCTCCCGGGGCTATGGTTAAGGACCAAAGGAAGAGGCAAATGAGAAATGAAAATGCTTTGTGTGTGTGGGTGCTGTTGCTCAGTTGTGTCCGACTCTTTGCAACCCGATGAACTTTAACCCACCAGGCTTCTCTGTCCATGGAATCCTCCAGGCAAGGATACTGGAGTGGGTTGCCATTTCCTTCTCCAGGGGATCTTCCCAACCCAGGGATCAAACCCAGGTCTCCTGTACTGGCAGGCAGATTCTTTACCATGTGAGCCACCAGTGTGTTGTTCAGATACTGGCTATAATGATGACTCGACCAGAGTGCTCCATCCGCAGGTGGCTCTGATGGGTGGAGGGAACATAAACCCAGTCAGCTAATCAGTCCTCCCAGGGATTTCCCCAACACAGATATTGAAGGAGACTGCCTTTCTGCCAGCTGTGCTGAGTGCTGAGTCTGGGCTGCTAGTGGCCACCTTGCGTCCCCCATGGGGAGAAGACAGTGTTAGAGATGGAAAGAGACACACAGAGCCCCCACTACAACATCTGAGCCCCTGGATACAGCTGTGCCTGAAGCCCAAATCCACTCTGGGATTCAGTGTTACATCAACCACTTCCCTTTTTTTGCTTCGGCAGATTCAACTTGAATGTCTGGTATTTATGACTGAAGAAATTTCAACTATCTCTTGGATGCATTTTAATAATTAATATATTAGTTTTCTAATCATGAAATAAAGTTTTTAAGGGAAAAATCTTGATAACTTTTAAGTTAGTACAACTATCATGAGGAGGCAGGAGCAGCAGTGAACAGAGAAATCAAGCAACCTGGGGTCTCGGCCAGTTCCCATGGGAATTACTGCGTAAGCCTGAGCAAATCTCCCAACTTGTCTGAAGGTGAAAGTCACTCAGTCATGTCCAGCTCTTTGCGGCCTCATGGACTATACAGTCCATTGTATTCTCCAGGCCGGAATACTGGAGTGGGTTGCCTTTCCCTTCTCTAGGGGAGCACCCCAACCCAGGCATCGAACCCAGGTCTCCCGTATTGCAGGTGGATTCTTTACCAGCTGAGCCACAAGGGAAGCCCAAGAATACTGGAGTGTCTGGACCTCAATAAAACAAAGAATTGGAGTTAACCATGTCTGAAATGTTTACAGTGCTAAACATTTTGATTCTATAAAAGATAATCCAATTAGTCTGATATAAAGTAGTCTTAATAAAGGTTTTTTAAATAAACATTAAGAATAGACTTTAAAAAAGAATAAAGACAACAATTTAAAATTGATGTCAAGCATTTATAATAAAATCCTTTAACAAGTTACATATGAGATGCCCTTGGAGTTGGTGATGGACAGGGAGGCCTGGCATGCTGCCAAGGGGTTGCAAAGTGACTGAGTGACTGAACTGAATTGAGCTGGTTAAATAAGTTGTAGTGCATTCATACAATGGAATATCGTGTGATTGTGGAAAAGAAGAAATTCTTTACATATTGACATGGCCAGTGCCTGAGGCACATTTTTAAGGAAAAGGGCAAAATGCAAGGTGGTTGTGCTGCATGAAAAGGGGAAGGGAAAGTCATACAGATGTAATTCCTGTGTGTGCATAACCTGTCTCTTGAAGAATCCCCGAAGACTGGTACCATTGATGCCTCTTTGAAGCCTGGGTCTTATTTTTCACTATAAAACATATCCTTTTATATCTTTGGGATGTGACTGCATTACCTACTCAGTTTTTTTAAATTTTTAATTGAAAGGGTAAGAAATGGCAAATACTATTACATATTGCTTGTTTGATCCTCATGAGGAAGCTGCAAGGCTGGCTAGGAATCCCAAGTACCACTGTGCTATTTACAGATGCAGAAATACACCCAGAGGGTTCACATACTCCAACACAGAGACGCATCCAACCAGCGACAGACATCCGAATAGTCCCCTCACTCAAGTCTACACAGCCGACAGGCATGGGTTCACCCTCTCACTGTAGCACCTACTGCAAAGCTCTGATTAGGGTGAAATTAAAATGGGTCCAGGTAAGGCTCAAGTCAGGGATTACCTGATCACTTATCAGACCACTTTCAGATCTGGAACAAGAGAGGAGGGAGCCAGCACCTCCAAAATAAATTGTTTGTATTGATAATTGTTTAATAAAGACATGTAGATGGTGTGGAGTCATGCCATCCTGACTTGTGATCCAGCCACCTGTAAATCTTCAAACTTCAACATGTGTTCTGGGGATGCAGTCCTTGGGATTGGATAAAATGTAAATTCTAACTCAGGAGATCTGGGGTGAGGTCCAGAAGCTCCCAAGTGATGCCTATCCTGATGGTCAAGACCACACTTGGAGTATAATTCTAGAACCATACCAGCAGTGTGGCAGTCAAGCACTGAATACAGCTAGCTTACAATGAAATGTGTTAAAAGCTTAAGATACACACTAGAATTAAATAACCATACCAAATAAAGAAAAATATCTCATTCATAATTTTTGTCCTGATAATATGCTGAAATAATATTATTAAGTTAAACAGAATCTATTGTTAAAAATTACTGCCACCAGTTTTCTTTTTCTTTTTTTTTGATGTGGCTACTAGAAAATGTAAAAAGATGCATGTGACTCATAATCCTGCTCCAGGAGACTTGCTTCTCCTATAACCTGCATCTCAGGGAGTTTGGGACCACCTCAGTCATCACCCTGGAGTGTCTGCAAGGGTCTGTAAATGAGGCAAGGCCATTTGAGAACTTGGATGGACCACCTATCCCTAACAAATAAAACTTTTGCACAAGTGAAATCTGGGTTAGAGTGAGCAGCTGAAGCATGCTTATCAATGGAACTGTAAGAAAGCATCTGAACAACTGGTTTAGCAGAGATTTTGCAAGAAAAAAAACACAGCCTCGGGAGCGAGTGTGGAAAGGCAGGCGTGAGGTAGTATTGCCGGACAGCCACCCCTGCCAGGTCTGTGCTGTCTGGGGACAGTGGAAGGGGGCAAGTGAGTTCTGCCTTCATTCCACTTAACAGCACTGTCACCACCATTCTTGAGTCCCATCCAGCTCCTGCATCCCCCAAAGCAGAGGTTCCCTTAAAGCTAAGGAGCCAGGGCCATCACTGGGCCTTGCTGCAGCCCACAAGGTCTGAAGAGAGCCATCTGTTCAGAAGTGTAATAACAGACCAGTAAAGAAACTAACCAACTCTTTCTGCAGGGCCACAAAGCCATCAGCGTCACCTGGAAGCAAATCCTGAACTCAAACTTTTATTTCTATGTCCAAGATGGGTTCAGTTTTTAGTGACTGGCCCTTCCTGTGTAAGAAGCTCCATTAGTTCATCCCCAGTGAGGGGGGAGAAGGTACCCAGGGCACCGTTCTCCTTAGATCACAGTCTGGGACTAGGTTTCTTTACTTGAAACCCCAGGAAGCTATCACCCAGCCCCAGATAGCTGCAACTCCTTCAGCTCTGCTGCAAAGTCATTCATCCTGGGCCTGTTCCCACCCTGCACCTGCTTGCTTTCCTCTCCTGAGGTAGCAAGAGAAAGACAAAAGGAAGGGGAAGGCCTGAGACCCACCCCCTAGAGGGTGAGAAGTTTGGGGGTGTTGGGTGGGGGACAGGTGAATGTGTTTATTCCTGAAAGCGCCATGTAGGCACACGCACTCTCTCCGCAGAGCAACCTCGTCCTTGGCCAGCCCAGCACTCCCCACCTCTCCTGTCTCGGCCCAGCCAAGCTCCACCAAGCACTCACCAGGTTTTATTTCCAGCAGCCGCAGTTTCGGATCCTCAGGTGGGTGCAATCGTCTCTTCTTACGCCAGCAGCGGGCAGGGTATGTGTACAGCTGGCCTGGGGCAAGGCCTGTGGACAGAGAAGACATAAAGGTTAAAGGCTCCAGGCTAGATGGGGCCTTGGAAACCACCCTGCCTGACCTTCTCAATCACAGTGAGAATGAGGCCCAGAGAAGTGAAGGGGCGTGGCAAGATAAATGGTGGAACCCAGGCAAAATCTAGGCCCCCTGAGCCCAGGACCCTGGGGCTCTGACTTCTCCACATTGCTGTCTCAGTAGGCACATGCCAAAAGTGAGCCATGATTGTTACCAAAATCAGTTCTGCTCTCTTAGCCTAGGGAGAAGATTAGCAAGACCTCAAACCACAGGAGGGACTTTTCCAGATTTATCCCCATCACAGTGTTTCCAAGGCCGTGTATGTCCAGCTACAGCCCATCAACTGCCCCTCTGCCCAGGCCAAGCAAGTGCCCTTCAGGCTGGAGCAGCAGGCATCATTTTGTCTACCTGCGGACAGCCTGGATGGGGAAACATCTCAAGGAAACAGAGTCAGGCTGCCAGATCTCCTACCCGCTGGCTTCTTCCACCCACTGACAGCTGCTGGCAGCTCGCCTAAGCCGAAGGGAGTCCCTGGCAACCTGCTTCAGAATATAAGCCTCTCCTGGGAGCAGGCTCCATGCCTGCACAGCCGGCATATCTGTACATCCCTGTCTGAAGTGAAGTGAAAGTCACTCAGTCGTGTCTGACTCTTTGCAACCCCCTGGACTATACAGTCCATGGAATTCTGCAGGCCAGAATACTGGAGCATTTCCCTTCTCCAGGGGATCTTCCCAATCCCCTGGGATCGAACCCAGGTCTCCCGCATTGCAGGAGGATATTTTACCAGCTGAGCCACAAGGGAAGCCCACATCCCTGCCTGGGCTTTACCAAAAAGAAACAAGCCGGAGTCCTGTGCTGGGCTTATGGATCACATGGTCTCCCAACAGGAACCTCCACTTGGATTTGGCCTTTGACATGAAATTACCACACCTGCGTCGTGTATCAGGCCAAGCACCCCATGAGGAGCCTTCCTGCTCATCAGCCAACACTTTTAGGGCTCACGGGGCACACAGTGTGGGATCCAGAGGCCTTGGAAGAACGTGGACTTCCCACACTAGACCCTGGTCTGTTCCCAGAGAAGAGGGGAGGGAGTGGAGGCTGAGGACAGAGGAAGAGGGCTGAAGACTGGTTAGGTGATCTGCAGATTCAGAAGCCTGCCCGATGCACCCCCAAATAAACCAGCAAGTCAACTGACCCACCCCCACCATTAGAGAGAAAAGCCTGACATCAGAATCCCCAGAACGGGAACCGCGGCTGACACAGAGGAGAATCAAATAAAACATTTGCTGAGTGAGTGAGGGAAAGAATATGTTCCAGTTCATTTTCATGGAGGTCACAACTCCATCTTCTGTAGATGAGCATGGCACGTGACAACTGTCAGAGACAGGCAGCCCCCTCATAAAAGGGGCCCTTCCTAGACCTCAGACCATGGGTACAAAACATCAGGACCCTTTTTGCATCTTCTGTCTTCCATTTTGGGGCTTTTAAAGTTAAGAGAGGGCCTTCCCTGGCAGTCCAGTGGTTAAGATTTCACCTTCCAATGGCAGGGCTTGTGGGTTCAATCCCTGGTCAGGGAGCTAAGATTTCACATGCCTCAAAGTCAAAAATCCAAAACATGAAACAAATTATATGGTAACAAAGTCAATGAAGATTTTTTTAAATGGTCCACATCAAAAAGTCTTTTAAAAATTAAAAATGATAAAAGCTAAGAGGAAAACTGTCTTCGTTTTTGCATTTTTTAAAGAAAAATCTACAAAAGTTTCACTGTTATACCTCCATTCATTCATTTTTCATTTGTGTTGTCATCTCTACCCATACACTGGTTTGGGTCCAGAGCAGAGGTGACTACTCCAGCATTAAAGGAGACAAAATTTTGCTTTGTTTGAAAAGTGAATGAATTTATGATTCCTATAAATGGGTACATTGAGTTGGAGTCCCTTCCAGATGTTTTGGCCACTGCTGGGGCCGGTGTTCCCCAGGATCCCAGAGAAGGCCAAGTATAAGGGCTGGCCTGCTGCTCCATATCCCAGAACTGGTCCCGTAAAATCCCTCCTCAACTTGGATGAGCAATTCCTTATCCAGGCTGAAGCCAAAAATCACCTGGAGAACTTACTAATCCCAATGCCCCAAACCATGCCAGAGGGTGTGGCGGGGGAGGGGGAACTGAACACCTCTTTAACACACTTTATAGACTGTCATAATATCTGACAAAGAAACTCTGAATGTCTAAGCACCAAAGAGTTACTACTTGGATGTTCCTTCTGATGTACCAAGACCAGTCTAATCATTTTTCCGGTAGGTTCCCAAGGTTTCCTGTATTTTTCCCAAGCCATTATCATTAACTGCTTGCTTACTAGACTGTCATCCCCACTGGTTTAATAAGATGCAAGGTGGCAGGAGTCATGTCCATCTCAAGTATCCCCAAAGCTTAGCACAGTGCCTGGCATTCTCAACCAGAATGGTTGAGTTTCAGAAACACAGGAAGTGGATGACCCTTGGCTCCTGCTGTTTCTGACTCCAGGAGACTCCTCCACCCGCCTCCAAACCATCCGAGAGGGACCTGTTGCACTGAACACAGAACCCACCCCACCCACCCCAAGAAGGGAGTCTCTGTGCTGCAGGCTCCTTCTTGCCCCACAGGCTGCTTCCCTGGTATTTCCACTCTGACTAAAAACAGGTCCGTGAAAAGGAACTGGTCCTGACCAGCACACTCAAAAAGGTCTAAGTGACTGTAGATCAAAACCATTAGCCCTTGTCCAAGTCCTCCACCCTCCCTGAGGCTGCCATCACCACACTACCTGGTCAGTGGCCTTGGGCCACTCAGCTGCAGGTCCATTCTCCCGGGGGAGTCCACTTTAGGAAGTAGTTTGAATGCCCAGAAGAAGGGACTCTTTATTTCCTTCTGTAACTTTCTCTGATGGATGGAGGAGCCCCACGGTGCAGAGGATGAGCACGAGTCCTCACACCCCCATTCGAGTCACCTTGGGAATCTCACCCTATCTCTCTGAGCCTGTCTCCTCGCCTTAGGATAAAGGTGGTAATAATACTTGCCTTTCAAGGACTGTTGGGGGATTAGCTTATATTCAAGAGGAAGCTCTTTATGGCCATGAAGTCTCGTACAGACATCAGTTCTTAATTATCAGGAGTTAGCTGACTTAGACGAGCGCGGACTCTGCCCACGTGGCCCCATCTGGCATGACATGACTGCTCTTTGCTCCTCTAGCCACAAGGGGGGCAACGGGCTCCCCTTTGATGCCTGCTTCAACTCCTATCAACAAGCAAATGCCCCCAAGAGCTCTCTCAGGGCTCCCGCCCCCTTCCTTGCCCTCCTCCCTGGGCTGACAAGCACCAGGGTGCCTTTATAGGGCCAACACGTTCAGCCCTGGAGTTCCACTTACACAGGGATGAGCAGAGCCCCGTGAGAGTTATGTTGTTTATCTCATTAGAACAGGAGGCGCATAACTCAAAGCCCATGTGTCTGTGTGGTAGATGGAGGAGGGGGTGGGGAAGAAGGAGGCACAGCTGCAGCCGGGGAAATTAACCTGAAGGCGGAAGTCTGGGGATGGGGGAAATGAGATGGATATAGAGGAGAGGAAGGCAGGAGACAAGAGGGGTGACCAGCCTTCCCAGTAACCAAGACCACAGCAACCCCTCCATTCACACACCCCACTGAGCAAACTGCTCTGCTATTACTTTGAGCTGCAACTCCAGGCACACTTACATACAAGTGTGAGCATGGCAGACACACACACACACACATACACACACCCCCACTCAGGAACTCACCCACTGGCTGTGGGAAGAACTGGCTCCATAGGAAAATTCAGCAGGATGAGCTGGGTGCCTGTACATGTAAATTGCTTGTCACATGCATGGCCCACATTCAGCAGGTGGATCCTGAGTGTTATGAGCCTCTCTGACAGACACAGCATGAGCCATTAAGAATTCAGAAGATGAAATGGGATGGGAATAGATTTGAAAAGAAGAATCAGAATATCTTCCTCTTCCCCAGACCAGAGCTGAGCCGTGACAGTTCAAGCCCACCCAGAGAAGGGCTCTGCCCACAGCAGCTCAGAGAGTGGCCCGAGGTTCCCTGCTCATTACTTCACGGGACACACTGCCCCGCTGTTGGTCACTGTTGATGTGACAGAGCTTCACCTTGCCCTTATTTGAAATCAACATCTACCTTCCTGTTGTTTATGCCAGTTTGTCGACCCTTGATCCCAAGAGTGGGCAGGTGTCATCTGCATCCCAAACGCCCACCCCACCCACCTGCTTGGGTTCAGAGGAGAGCCAGCTGAGAGAACGAAGAACTAGAGGGCAACAAGAGTTGAGGAAAGAGGTGGTGACGACACCTGCCCAAGAGCCTGGGACTCTCCACCAAGACAGGGCGTCAGAACTACAGAAGTTGGTATTGAAAAGGGGTCCAGCCCAATCCTTCCAAGCCAGAATAGCAGAGATTCACCAAGGCAGCTGTAGTTTGAAAACCTCCCATATAAGGAACTTGGCACTAGATCAGACCTTACTCGTATGTATTCCCCAAGGCCCACAGATGATGGGTGCACTGTTACTGTTTGTGGCTGAAGATGACAATTTGGACCAAGTCTGCAGAGCTGGAAGGATGAGTAATAAGCCCCAGGTAGAGCTTGAGGGGCAGGGAAGATGTATTTCCCAAGCACGTACAGCTGCGTGGTGACGCAGCTCTTATTTAAGAGCTGCCTGGATCTCATGGACCGTCTCTTCAGTAAAGCATTCCTGAACCATCCCAGGCCACAGTGCCTTTTCTCTTCCCTGAAAGTCTGGAGAACTGGGTACCTGGCACCTCATGCCAGTACCCAGCATGGCTCTCTATCTGGCTAGCCAAACATCCCCTTCCAGCCTCCCCTCCTACTCTTCTTGGGAGCTCCTCTCTAACATTCAAGTTCAGTGTCCCATGTGACAGGACTGCCTGGGCAAGGTAGACCTCAAATCCAGAATGTTGCCTGCTTCTTCTGGCCCAGAGGTCTCCCCGAAGTCCCTCACTGGTCCCATCACACTCAAAACCTGACACAGCGGAACTTGCCTTGTGCCCCAGTAGTCACAGCTTTGCCTTCCAGTGCAGAGGCGCAGGCTTACTCCCTGGTGGGGGAGCTAAAATCCCGCACCCATGCCTTGTGGCCAAAAAGCCAAAACATAAAACAGAAGCAAAATTGTAACAAAATCAACAAAGTCTTTAAAAATGGTCCAGGTCAAAAAAAAATCTTAAAAAAAACAAAAAAAATACCTGGCACAGGACAGTAGCTAACATTCACTGAGCTCTTAGTCTGTTCCAGGCTAGCACCTCACAGTCACAGCTATCCCACTGTGACAACAAGTCTACGAGACGTTTAAAGGATGAGGACAGTAGGGTTGACAGTGCTTGACTGGTACAGGGCCACTGGTACAGCTCGTAATGGCAGCCTAGTCCTCAGCCCACACTCAGAACCTCTCCACTATCACTGAGCCAGTCCATCGCCGGTCCATACGCAGCAGGCTTGAAACACAGAGTTCCCATTGCCAAAACACTCAGGAAAGGGACTCTGGCCCTCCTCCCCACCCTCATCAAGCCACTTCTTGTGGAATTTATTTCTCCTTTCCTATCACACCACCGACTAAACTTTTTCGTGGGGAAATGCATCTTGGTAATACAAAAACATTATAGTAGAGTATATGAAATGTGCAGAGAATCAGATACTGACTAGGACATTCTTTCTAAACTTGTCAGAAATTTTTACGGTATCAATATTACAACATGAAACAGGAGCTTAGAAGTTATTGAATCTGATTCTTACCAGACATCAGAATTGCCTCTACACTATCCCTGACTTGAGTCTCCACTCTGGCCTCTGTTTCAATAATTCTAGTCCTTACCCTTCCATGAAGCAGTTTCCTATGCTGTTGAAGTATTTTGTTGTTAGAAATATGCCTACCAATCTCATCCACCACTGGCGAGAATGCAAAAGGGCTCAACCCTCTGTCTGAGTTTCTGGTGGCTCAGACAGTAAAGAATCCACCTGCCACGCAGGAGACACACATTTAGTCCCTGAGTGGGGAAGATCCCCTGGAGAAAAAATGGTTACCCACTCCAGTATTCTTGCCTGGAGACTTCCATGGATAGAAGACCCTGGCAGGCTACAGCCCATGGAGTCGCAAACAGCAGGACATGACTGAGCAACTAACACTATGAAAGAGAATTCGGCATAGCTAACGAAACCGCAGACATGTTGCCCTTTGACCCAGCAATTCCACTTCCAGGAATCTCTATCACAGATTCACACACAAAAATACAAAAATATGCATTCATCATGGTATATTCAATACTAGAAAAATACGTGAAAGCAATCCGACGTCCCTTATAGGGACCCGGTTGAATAAAGAATAGTAATGCCTCATAATGGGCTATAATGAAGTTATGGAAAGAAGTGAGGGGAGGAGAGAGAGGGAGCATGGGAGTATAGACTGCAATGGAATAAACGTAAGGTAGAGAATAGTGTGCAGATTATGTTATCATTTCTTTAACAAATAGGGATATACACACACACAGATGTATACATGCTGTGTTTTTACATGGGGTTTTTTTTTTTAATGGAGAGAAAAACCAAAACCTATTTTTTAAAGTTACTTACAGACAGAACAAAAATAATAATAATAATAATAGTAACAAGAAGAAAAGAAAGTTGTCTTTTCTTAGAAAAGGAAAAGAAAATAGAGGAAAGGAACAGGATAAAAGAACAGAGATAGAAGGGGGCTCAACTCTCTCTCTGAATATACCATGCTTTGTAGATTTGACTTTAAAACCAATACATATTTGATATTATTACAAAGGAGAATTAAAATATAAAAGCAAACTAAGATCATGGCATCTAGTCACATCACTTCATGGCAAATAGATAGGGGAAATATGGAAACAGTGGCAGATTTTATTTTCTTGGGCTCCAAAATCACTGAAGACAGTGACTACAGGTATGAAACTGAAAGACTCTTGCTTCCTGGAAGAAAACTATGACAACCCTAGACAGTATATTAAAAAGCGGAGACATCATTTGGCTGATAAAGGTTCATATAGTCAAAGCTATGATTTTTCCAGCAGTCACATATGGATGTAAGAATTGGATCATAAAAAGGCTGAGCACCAAAGAATTGATGCTTTCTTACTGTGGTATTGGAGAAGACTCTTGAGAGTCCCTTGGACTGCAAGGAGATCAAATCAGTCAATCCTAAAGCAAATCAACCCTGAATATTCATTAGAAGGACTGATGCTGAAGCTGAAGCTCCAATCCTTTGGCCATTCTGATGCGAAGTGCCTCCTCACTGGAAAAGACCCTGATGCTGGGAAAGATTGAGGGCAGGAGGAGAAATGGGTGACAGAGGATGAAATGGTTGGATGGCATCAATGTACATGAATTTGAGCAAACTCTAGGAGATAGTGAAGGACAGGGCAGCCTGGTGTGCTGCAGTCCATGGGGTCACAAAGAGCAGGACACACCTTAGTGATTGAACAAGAAAAGCAAACATCTGCCTCTGGCTAAGATGCATATCAAGAGCCAGGCTTACCTTCCCACCTGAAGCCAAGATAGAAAAAAAAAGAAACAAGAGTTTTCAAGACACTGGACATCAGGCGATGAAGGACGGTGATCCTTTAGATACAGAAAATGAGCAAGGTGAGCCCTGTGATTGCCCCAGCTTACTTGCTTGAGAGAGTCTCCAGAGCGCAGCACATGGAGGAGGAACATGGGTGGAACTCAGCTGACTTCTTGAGTTGAAGAGAAAGAGCTGAGAGTTTGGGAAGACCAAGGTGACTAGAATCCAAGGAAAAGAATAGTAAACAGGGATTTCCCTGGTGGTCCAGTGGTTAAGAACTTGCCTTCCAATGCAGAGCACGTGAATTCAATCCCTGGTTGGGGAACTAAGATTCCACGTGCCGAAGAGCAACTAAGTCCGTGTGCCACAGGAAAAGAAAGCCCATGTGCCACCATGCAGAGCCCATGTGCTGCAACAAGACCTTGTGCAGCCAAAATTTAAATAAATGAATACACACTTTAAAATAATTAAAAACAAAAAAGAACAGCAAATACAAGAAAGCTGCTCAGAGAAAGAACTGTGGAGATACACAAAGGGTCTCCTTCAAGTATTCAGCTCAGTATTGATCACAGCATGCTTGTGAGGAAACTACTAAATGCAAGAGAAGAACCACCTGAAAAAACATAAGTGTGCCTGGTGTGCACTAGGGGCTGGGAACAGTCTGTTCCCACCAGCACATTGGGAAAGCCTCATGATTCATGGAGCACTGGGTAGGGTACAGAGAATGGTCTTGCCTTGCTAATGGGGAATTAGCCCTAGATTAAGCACTGTTCAAGTTAAAAGTAAGCCAAGAAAAGATCAAACTGTTTCCAAGTAACTTGACAGTGACCCAAAACAAAGTTCCAGAAAATCTATGGAAATAAAAAAATATATACAGTACCCAGCAAGGTAAAATTCACAATGTTGGGCATCCAATTCAAAATTACAAGCCATGTAAAGAAGCTACAAAATGGCCTACAATGGGGGAGTGGGGGGAACCAATTAAAGCCAACCCAGAATTGACACTGATGTTAGAATTAGCAGAAAGACACTAAAACAGTTATTATTTATATTCCACATGTTTAAAAGCTTAAAACAGTCTGTTTTAAAAGACTCAAATTTAACTTATAAAAATGAAAACTACAATGTGTGAGATTAAAAACATACTGGATGGAATTAAGGTCAGATTAGACATTGGAGAAAAAAAGATTAGAACACTTAAAAACACAGCAATAGAAACTATCTAAAATAAAAATCCATGAGAAAATGAGAATTAAAAAAAAAAAAGCAGAACAGCACAGTGGGACAACTTCAAACAACCTACTATGTGTCTAATTAGCATCCCTAAAGAGAAGAGAGGGAAAAAAAAATATTTGTAGAAACAGGGCTTGATATTTTCACAGTCTGATGAAAACTATAAACCTGCAGTTCCAACAGAACTAAGTATAAAAAGCATGAGAAAAACTGTAGAAATGTACATCATAATCAGAATTGCTCAAAAACATTGATAAAGAGAAAACATTAAAAGCAGCCAGAGAAAAGAGCTCTATTACAAATAAAGGAACAAAGATAAGGATGATTTCTCATGAGAAACTCTGCAAGCAAGAAAACAGTAGTTCAATCATTGTAATACTGAAAAGGAAAAAAGAAACGTGTCAATTTAGAGACTATACTCGGCAAAAAGAACTTTTAAAAAACTAAGGCAAGCTAAAGATATTTTCAGATACACAAAAGTTGAAAGAATTAATCATCAACAGGCTTAGACTACAAGAAATGTTAAAAGAAAAACTTTAGGCAGAAGGAAATTGATACTAGATCTAATTAAGGATCTACACAAAGAAATAAAGAACATTAGAAATGACTTCCAGTATATCAGTAATCATATAAGAAGTTTTTCTTATTATTCAAAATTCTTTAAAAGATGTGGACTAAACAAAATAATCACAATGTAATATGAGGTTTACACCAAAATGTATGACAGCAATTGCACAAAGGTCAATAGTCAATACTTCTATGTTAAAGTACACTTGTATTAGTTTCCAAATGCTGCTGCTGTAAAGCATCACCACAGAGAGTCTTAAAACAATATGAATTTATTATTTTACAATTCCAGAGGTCAGAATTCCAAAATTAGTCTTACTGAATGAGCTAACATCATGGTGTGAGCAGAACTGCATGCCTTCAGGAGGCTCTGAGGGAGAGCCTACTTCCTTGCCTTTGCAGACTTCTAGATGCCACTTACACTCGTTGGATGGCGGCCCCTTCCTCTGTCGCATCACTTCAGCTTCTGCTTCTGCTGTCACATCTCCCACTCTGACTCTGACCATCCTGCCCCCTCTTTTAAAGACCATTATGATTACATCTGGGCCCATTTGAATAATCTAGGGTAAGCTCTCTATATCAAGTTCATTAACTTGATCACATTAACAAAGTCCTTTTTTGCCATGTAAAATAATATGTTCACAGATTCCAGGGATTAAGCTATGTGCATCTTTGGGGTCAGTCGGTCAGTTCAGTCGCTCAGTCGTGTCCGACTCTCTGCGACCCCATGAATCGCAGCACGCCAGGCCTCCCTGTCCATCACCATCTCCTGGAGTTCACTCAAACTCACGTCCATCGAGTCGGTGATGCCATCCAGCCATCTCATCCTCTGTCGTACCCTTTTCCTCCTGCCCCCAATCCCTCCCAGCATCAGAGTCTTTTCCAATGAGTCAACTCTTCACATCAGGTGGCCAAAGTACTGGAGTTTCAGCTTTAGCATCATTCCTTCCAAAGAACACCCAGGGTTGATCTCCTTTAGAATGGACTGGTTGGATCTCCTTGCAGTCCAAGGGACTCTCAAGAGTCTTCTCCAACACCACAGTTCAGAAGCATCAATTCTTCGGCGCTGAGCTTTCTTCACAGTCCAACTCTCGCATCCATACATGACCACAGGAAAAACCATAGCCTTGACGAGACGGACCTTTGTTGGCAAAGTAATGTCTCTGCTTTTGAATATGTTATCTAGGTTGGTCATAACTTTTCTTCCAAGGCGTAAGCGTCTTTTAATTTCTTGGCTGCAATCACCATCTGCAGTGATTTTGGAGCCCCCCAAAATAAAGTCTGACACTGTTTCCACTGTTTCCCCACCTATTTCCCATGAAGTGATGAGACCAGATGCCATAATCTTCGTTTTCTGAATGTTGAGCTTTAAGCCAACTTTTTCACTCTCCTCTTTCACTTTCATCAAGAGGCTTTTTAGCTCCTCTTCATTTTCTGCCATAAGGGTGGTGTCATCTGCATATCTGAGGTGATTGATATTTCTCCCAGCAATCTTGATTCCAGCTTGTGCTTCTTCCAGCCCAGCATTTCCCATGATGTACTCTGCATATAAGTTAAATAAGCAGGGTGACAATATACAGCCTTGGTGTACTCCTTTTCCTATTTGGAACCAGTCTGTTGTTTCATGTCCAGTTCTAACTGTTGCTTCCTGACCTGCATATAGGTTTCTCAAGAGGCAGGTCAGGTGGTCTCGTATGCCCATCTCTTTCAGAATTTTCCACAATTTATTGTGTTGTTGTTTTTTTTTTAATTTTAAAATCTTTAATTCTTACATGCGTTCCCAAACATGAACCCCCTTCCCACCTCCCTCCCCATAACATCTCTGTGGGTCATCCCCATGCACCAGCCCCAAGCATGCTGTATCCTGCATCAGACATAGACTGGCGATTCAATTCTTACATGATAGTATACATGTTAGAAGTGATCCATGCAGTCAAAGGCTTTGGCATAGTCAATAAAGCAGAAATAGATGTTGTTCTGGGACTCTCTTGCTTTTTTGATGATCCAGCGGATGTCGGCAATTTGATCTCTGATTCCTCCGCCTTTTCTAAAACCAGCTTGAACATCTGGAAGTTCACGTTTCCAAGGCAAACCATTCAATATCACAGTAATCCAAGTCTAGGCCCCAACCAGTAATGCTGAAGAAGCTGAAGTTGAATGGTTCTATGAAGACCTACAAGACCTTTTAGAACTAACACCCAAAAAAGATGTCCTTCTCATTATAGGGGACTGGAATGCAAAAGTAGGAAGTCAAGAAACACCTGGAGTAACAGGCAAATTTGGCCTTGGAATGCGGAATGAAGCAGGGCAAAGGCTAATACAGTTTTGCCAAGAAAATGCACTGGTCATAGCAAATACCCTCTTCCAACAACACAAGAGAAGACTCTACACATGGACATCACCAGATGGTCAACACCGATATCAGATTGATTATATTCTTTGCAGCCAAAGATGGAGAAGCTCTATACAGTCAGCAAAACCAAGACCGGGAGCTGACTGTGGCTCAGATCATGAGCTCCTTATTGCCAAATTCAGACTAAACTGAAGAAAGTAGGGAAAACCACTAGACCATTCAGGTGTGACCTAAATCAAATCACTTTTGATTATACAGTAGAAGTGAAAAATAGATTTAAGGGACTAGATCTGATAGACAGAGTGCCTGATGAACTATGGACGGAGGTTTGTGACATTGTACAGGAGACAGGGATCATGACCATCCCCATGGAAAAGAAATGCAAAAAAGTAAAATGGCTGTCTGGGGAGGCCTGTGAAAAGAAGAGAAAAGAAGAGAAGCAAATAGCTGTGAAAAGAAGAGAAGCAAAAAGCAAAGGAGAAAAGGAAAGATATAAGCATCTGAATGCAGAGTTCCAAAGAATAGCAAGAAGAGATAAGAAAGCCTTCTTCAGCGATCAATGCAAAGAAATAGAGGAAAACAATAGAATGGGAAAGACTAGAGATTTCTTCAAGAAAATTAGAGATACCAAGGGAACATTTCATGCAAAGATGGGCTCGACAAAGGACAGAAGTGGTATGGACCTAACAGAAGCAGAAGATATTAAGAAGAGGTGGCAAGAATACACAGAAGAACTATACAAAAAAGATCTGCATGACCAAGATAATCACAATGGTATGATCAGTCACCTAGAGCCAGACATCCTCGAATGTGAAGTCAAGTGGGCCTTAGAAAGCATCACTATGAACAAAGCTAGTGGAGGTGATGGAATTCCAGTTGAGCTATTTCAAATCCTGAAAGATGATGCTATGAAAGTGCTGCACTCAATATGCCAGCAAATTTGGAAAACTCAGCAGTGGCCACAGGACTGGAAAAGGTCAGTTTTCATTCCAATCCCAAAGAAAGGCAATGCCAAAGAATGCTCAAACTACCGCACAATTGCACTCATCTCACACGCTAGTAAAGGAATGCTCAAGTCTTTGGGGTAGGATAGTATTATTCTGTTTACCAGCATACTATTGTAGAGTCCTTACACTATTCACCAAGCAGTATAATATCACTTGAAGGTAAACTATAATTAGTTAAATACGCATACCATAAATACCAAGCAAACATTAAAATAACAAAAGAAAGAGTTTTAGTTAATAAGCCAAAAAAATGAGAGAAAATGGAGTCAAAAAAATTTAATTAATCCCTGAAAGAAAATGAGAAAAAAGGAAACAAACAGATGGATAAATAGGAAACAAATAGCAAAATGATTTTTTTATAGTTAGAATTTAAACCTAACTATAAAAATAATCACATTAAATTTAAATGGTCTAAATACCCAAATTAACAAAACAAAGATCATCAAATTACATTTAAAAAGCAAGACATAGCCAAATACTACCTATTAAAAAATCTACTTTTAACATAAAGTCTCAAATAGGTTAAAAGTAAAAGATGAAAAAAATACACCATATTAATGCTAATCAAAGTAGAATTGGAATGGTTATATTAATATTAGAGAACGCAAATTCCAAAATAAAGAATATTAACAGATTTCAAGGGTCATTACAAAATGACAAAGCAATCAATTTATCAAGAGAACATAATAATCCTAAATGTTTATGTATCTAATAATAGAGTTTCAAAATATATGGAGCAAAAACTAAAAGAATCACCAGATGAAATAGTAAAACTCACAATTACAGTCAGAAATTTCAATTTACTCTCTTGATAATTTACAGAACAAATATAAAAATTGGTAAGAATGTAGAAAATTTGAACAGTACTATCAATAACTTGATTTAATTGATATTTATAGGACATTTCAACTAACAACAGGAAAATACACATTCTTTTCCAGATTAAAGAGAACACTTATCCATGACAGGCCATATTCTGGGCCATAAAACAAGTCTCAGTAAATTTAAAAGGATCCAAGTCATACAGAGCATTCTCTGACCATATGGTATTAAAGTAGAAATAAATAAAAGGCATATCTCTGGAAAATCTCCCAACTGTTTGGAAACTAAATAACATACTTCTAAATAATTTATGGACGAAGAAGAAATAAAAATGGGAAATTAGAAAACATTTCAATTGAATAAAATGAAAACAATACCAAAATTTATGAAACGAGGCTAAAGAATGAGCTAAACTCTCATTCTTAGGGAGAAATTATATTACAAAAGAAGAAAGACTGCAAATCATTGACTTCAGTTTCTACTTTGAGAAATAAGCAGAAGAGCAAATTAAATCCAAAGTAAAATAGAAGAAAGGAAAACTAAAGATCAGAACAGAAACTGTAAAATATAAAACAGAAAAATTTGAAAAAATCACTTCCACCAAGAGCTATTTCTTTCAAGAAATCAATAAAATTGATAAACCTTTAATCAGACTGATCAAGTGAAAGAAAAAATTCAAATTTACCAATAAAAGGAATAACAGAGGATATACCACAACAGATCCTACACATAATAAAAAGATACTACAACAACAGTATGAACAATCTTATGCAACTCATTTTGCATAACTTAGATGAGATGGACATGTCCCTTTAAGTCACAAACTACCAAGGCTCACTGAAGATGAAATAGCCTGAATAGCCCTATATATCTATTAAAGAACTTAAATTTAGGACTTCCCTAGTGGCACAGTGGTTAAGAATCCACCTGCCAGTGCAAGGGAGACAGGTTCTATCCCTGGTCCGGGAAAATTCCACATGCTGCCAAGCAACTAAGCCCATGTGCTACAACTACTCAGCCCAAGTGCCACCGCTATTAAGAGCCGTGCACTCTGGGGCCTGGAAGCCACAGCTACGGAGCCTGCATGCTGCAGCTACTAGTATCAATTCTACATAACTAATATCAATTCTACATAACTAATATCAGTTCTACATATAAATCCTTCCAGAAAACTGAAAAGGAGAGAATATTTCCCAACTCATTAAATGAAGCCAACACCATCCAAATACCTAAACCAGACAGAGACACAACAAGGAGAAGAAAAAAAAAAACCTATAGACTAACATTTGTCATAAAGATAGATGCAAAAGTTCTAATTAAACTTTAGCAAAGTGAATCTGCCAATATATAAAAAGGATAACATGTCATGACAAAGTAGGGTTTATCCTAGAAATGCAATGTTAGTTTAACATTCAAAAATCAGTCAGTATAATTCATCATATTAACAATTAACAAAAGCAAAATCACATAATCATCTCAATAGACTCAGCAAAATCAATTGACAAAACCAATACCAAATACTGATTTAAATAACTGTCAAACTCGAGATAGGAGCATCCTCGATTTGATAAAGAGCAACTATAAAGAACCTACAGCTGGGACTTTCCTGGCAGTCCAGTGGTTAAGACTCCATGCTTTTACTGCAAGGGGCCAGGGTTAGACCCATGGTTGGGGAACTAAGATCCTACATGCCGTGTGGTACAGCAAAAAAAAAAAAACTACAGCTAGCATCATACTTAAAGATGAAAGAACGAATGCTCTCACCTTAGGATCAGGAACAACAAAAGGATGTTCACTCTTACCACGTTTACTTAATATTGTCCTGGACATTCCAGTACAATACTTGTTATTTTGCATAGATAGTACTTGTCGTTTTACATAGACAATATGTTACTTTACATAGACAAGTAAAATAAATAAAGCTTTGTTCATTCACTAGCATAATCAACTATAGAGAAAATGCTATGCAATCTATAGAAAGCTACTAGAATAAATGAGTATAGCAATAAATGAGTTATAGGACATAAGTGAATACACAAAAATAATTGCATTCTGTACACTAGCAAAGAAAAACCAGAAAATTTAAATTTTAAAAATCTATTTATAATATCATCAAAAATATTAAGTATATAGAGATAAAGCTGACAAAAATGTGAAAGACCTGTACACTGAAAACTAAAAGTGATTGATCAGAAAAATTAAAAAGAATAATACTAAATGGGGAGATACATTATATCCATGGGTTAGAAGATTCAACATTAAGAAATCTCAGTTTTCCCCAAGTTGATCTATAGACTCCACACAATCTCAATCAAAATTCCATGTGTTTTGTAGAAACTGACAAACTGATTATAAAATTCCTATGGAAGCGCAAAGAACCTAGAGTAGCCAAAACAACTTCAAAACAGAAGGACAAATTTGGAGAGGTCTTGAATCTAATATATATAAAGAACTATCTATTTTCGTTTATAAGAAAACCAACAAACAACCCAATTTTAAAATAGTCTAAGGGTTTGAACATTTTACCAAAGGATGGTAAAATAAGCACATATAAAGATCTTCAACATCATTAATTAGGGAAATACAAAGTAAAACCACAATGAGATACCACTGTATAAAACTAAGAATAGCTAAAACTTTAAAAAGTTGACCATACCAAGTGTTAGTGAGAATATAAAGGAACTGGAACTCTTGTACATTGTTGGGGTGGATATAAAATCATACAACCACTTTGAAAAACAGCCTGACAGTTTCTTAAAAGGTAAAATACAGACCTTCCTTATAGCCAGTACACTCCTAGGTACTTTACCAAGGAGAAATGAAAGTATATGTCCATGTGAAGGCCTATACACAAATGTTCACAGCAGCTCTATTTATAACAGCCAAAAACTAAAAACAAATCAAAATGTCCACCAACAGAGGAATAAACTGTGATGTAGCCATATAATAGAATATTACTCAGCATAAACAACAAATAAATCATTGATACATGCTAGAGCATGGATGATTTCAAAATAATTATGCTGAGTGAAAGAAGTCAGGACCCTATCCACCAGTCACCAAAAAAGAAGTACATACTGTATGATTCCAGTAGAGAAAGCATGACTGGGGCTTGGGAGAGATGAAAGATAGAGGGAGGAGGAAGAAAAGAGGGGATGGATTACAAGTGACACAGGGAAGCTTTGGGGAGTCACGGATATGTTCATTATATTGATTATGGTGATGGTTTCACAGGTATATACATGTTAAAACTTATCAAATTGCACATGTTAAATATGTGCAGATTGCTGTATGTCAGTTATAATTCAATAGAGCTGTTAACTTTTTTTTTTTTAATAAAAAAAGCAACCCAGGGACTTCTGCTTCTGGAAAGATAGAGTAGATATACTCTCCCATATTCCTCCCATTAGGCCCAACTAAAACTCCTAGACATTGTTTATACAACAAAAATAAGATACTGAAAGGTAAAGAGAATGACCAGCTAGGGACTTTCAAACCCAAGAAATGACAGGGCGGCAAGTTTTGGGCATCTGTTTGTTTTGTTTTATACAAGCCAGACTGAGTTGTAGAAAAGCTGATTATCCAGAAACACCAACAAACGTAGACCCAAAAAGCCCCAAGGAAATCCTGCTCTCTCTAGCTGAAGGACCAGGGAAGAGCCAGCCCAGCAGGACATCCTAATATCCTTGCTGGTTTAGTGTCAGAGGAGGGCAAGTGACACTCCATGGCATCAGTGGAGGCTGTATAGGGACCAGTAATAAGGCATGCTTCCTCCTCCCAACTAGGGTGGCATTGGTGAAGGCTTAGTGGGGAGTCTGAACTCCCACCTCCACCCAGCAATAATGAGGTACTCCTCCCCGCTGGGGAGTCAGCAGAGACTGAACGGGGACCCTGGACTTCCACATCCATCCGACAGTAACAAGGAGCACCTCTCTTCCCCTGTCAGCACAGCGTCAGAGGAGGTGTGTGAAAATAGATTTAAGTGACATCTGGAGTCTCACAACATTACAGTCAAAATGTCCAGGATTCAATCAAAATCGGTCCTATGAAGAACCAAGAATGTCTCAACTTGAGTGAGAAAAGACAACAGACACCAACACCGAAACACCACCGCTTGGTAGAACTGTCTGAGAAGAGTTTTAAAGTCACCATCACAAGAATGTTCCAAACAAATAATTGTTAGCGCCTGAGACAAATGGAAAACTACAAAGTCCCACAAAGAAATAGAAGATATAAAGAAGAACCAAATGGAGATTTTAGAGCTGAAAAAGATGATAACGGGAACAAAACAGACCCTCAGTGAAAGGGCTTAACAGCAGAATGGATAGAACAGATAGAAGAAGTCATGAACCTGGAGAGAATATAACAGAGGTGACCCAACAGACTTGAAAAAAAGGAAGGAAGGAGGAGAGGGAGAAGGAAGATGCAGAGAGAAGGGAGCCTGGGGGACTTCTGAGTCTATAACAAAAGATTTGACATTTTGAAGTCCCAGAATTTTCTTTCCTAGTGGAATCCCAGAAGAAGAAGGGGAAAAGAGTGACACTAAAACTTATAATCAAAGAAATAATGATTGAAAATTTTCCAAATTTGGCAAAAATATATATATATATAAACCTACAGATTCAAGAAGCTGAGCAAATTCTGAAAAGGATAAACTCAAAGAAATCTACACCAAGACATATGAAAATCAAATTTCTGAAAACTAAAAAACAAAAGCTTTCAAAATCAATGAGAGAAAAATGACACCTCACTTTCAAGAGAAAATAATCTGAATGATGGCAGATTTCTCATCACAAACTACTGAGGCTGAAAGGAAGAAGGAAGACAATTTTTAAGTGTTAAAATAAAAGGACTATCATCCCAGAATTTTATATCCAATAACAAAATAAATGTCCTTCAAGAATGAAGGGTGAAATTCCCTGGTGGCCCAGTGGTTAGGACCCTATGCTTCACTGCAGGGGGCACAGCTTTGATCCCTGATCAGGGAACTAAGATCTCATATCTTGTGTTCAGTTCAGTTCAGTTCAGTCGCTCAGTCATGTCCGACTCTTTGCAACCCCATGAATCGCAGCACGCCAAGCCTCCCTGTCCATCACCAGCTCCCGGAGTTCACTCAGATTCACGTCCATCAAGTACGGCATGGCCAAAAACAAATACAAAAAAAAAAAAAAAGGAATAACAGGAAAATCAAGACACTGTCAGAAGAAGGAAAACCAAGAGTTGTTACTATCAGACCTACTTTAAAAGAATGGTTAAAGAAAACACTTAATCAGAAAGGAATTATAAAAGCAGGCATCTTGGGGCATCAGAAAGAAAGAAGCAACAGCAAAAGGGCAAGGATATGAGTGAATGCAATAGACGCGTCTCTTAAGGTTTCTAAATTATGTTTGGCAGTTGAAGCGAAAATTAGAAGCCTGTCTGATGTGGTTTTCAATGTATGTGGAGGAAATGTTTAAGATACTATATTACAAATGCAAGAGGGTAAAGGGACTTAAATGAAGAGAGAAGAGGCGGGTGTGACTATCAAAGGGCAGGACGAGGAAGGTCTTTGTGGTGATGGAATAGTTTTGTATCTCAATTGTGGTGGTGGTTCCATAAATCTATACATGTGATAAAATGGCACAGAGCTACCCACATACATGTCAGCAGTGTCACTTTTCTGGTTTTGATATTGTGCGATAATTCACAAGATATATCCCTTAGGAGAAACTGGGTGAAGGGCACGAGGGGCTCTCTCTGTACTACGTTTACAACTTCCTGTCTATCTACAATTATTTCAAGATAAAAAGTTAATTTTAAAAAGACAAGGTAATTACATACAATTTAAAAAAAAACAGTAAAACCTAATAAGAGAAAGCAAAAATAAATAAATAAATAAACAAACAAATAAATCCAACTATGTATTGAGTTAGTACCTCAAACACACTGAGGAACTATTTCAAGCGACCTTAAAACACAGTAATTTGACTCTACATCCTTAATAGGAAATATGCTAAAGACAACAAAAAAACTGCAAAGAAAGAAATAAAAGCTTATACCATTTCAGTCACCTTATTGCTGGTAGTCTCATTTTATTCTGATATTGTTGTGGGTCTATTGCAGAATAAAGCAAAAAAACTATGCTGGCATCATAAAGAGCCAGTATTCTTTTCAGTGTGGGAGAGAGGAGATAGAGAATGAAGATAGTTAAGTTAAAACTGGGTAAAACTGAATTGAATGGGCTATATCAGTAAATTTAACAATGTGTTTTCTCTTAAATAGAGAAACAAGAAAAAAGAAACAAGAAATCATATTTCTTAGTTCTGCTCACTGAAAAGTCCTAGAATCAACAACCAGCCCAGGAGCAACAGGCGCCACCAGACTGTAGTCTCCAAATAATAGTCTTACAAAGAGGAAATGGGGCTTCTTAAAGAAATAGCTGATTCAGGGTCTGGGGCAGGATGTGCACAAGATGAGCCTGAAACATCTGTCCCAAATTTAGGATAGCAAGGATGCTACAGAAACTACTAGGCTGTTTCAGCACACTAGCATTGGACATAAACCCTACTGTCCAAAGTGAAAGTGAAAGTCGCTCAGTCGTGTCTGACTGTTTGCGACCCCATGGACTATACACAGCCCATGGAATTCTCCAGGCCAGAATACTGGAGTGGGTAGCTGGTCCCTTCTCCAGGGGATCTTCCCAACCCAGGGATCGAACCCAGGTCTCCCACATTGCAGGCGGATTCTTTCACAAGGGAAGCCCAAGAATACTGGAATGCGTAGCCTATCCCTTCTCCAGCAGATCTTCCCCATCCAGGAATCAAACCGGGGTCTCCTGCATTGCAGGTAGATTCTTTACCAAATGAGCTGTCCAAAGATGGGGGGCAATTTAAGCATTGATAAGAATAATAGCTGCAATGGATTAAAATTATCCAATATGTTTAAGTCTGTGGATTCATGATGGTACTCAAGATAATCATAATAACTTTATTGATCATCTTTGGAGAATACAAGGGAACCAGCTCATTATTTTGAAAACTGATAACTAAAGGGGGAAAATTGGAGAAGGAAATGGCAACCCACTCCAGTGTTCTTGCCTGGAGAATCCTAGGGACAGAGGAGCCTGGTAGGAGGCCGTCTATGGGGTCACACGGAGTCAGACACAACTGAAGCAACTTAGCAGCAGCAGCAGCAAAGGGGGAAAATAATTTATCCATACTTTCATATGTGCACTCTACCCCACAATAACCAAAATTTTAATAAGGAAATGCTTCTCTTTATAAACGATATAGACCTAATAAATGAAGAAATAATGATAGCCTCAAATTGAATGCCACCATTTCTGAACCTTAATAAAATAAAGCATCTAGGCAATTTTCATCAAGGGCTGCTAACATCAATAAAAGAGAAATACCCAGAACCCATGAGGCTCCTGATGAAAGCACACATCACCACTTAGGAACTGTTCTTGCCCCAAAATTGAACCTGAATCTGTTTTTACCAATTCACAGGAATAACACCATGGGGATGCAATCAGAAAATCCAGACTCTGGGAAACCCTACAGAGCAAACAACCCAGTTTCTTCCACAAGTAACAAGTGAGAGAGAGAGAGAGACCTACAGATTTAAAGAGACTTAAGAGACACATCAGCCAAGTTTAATGTAGAGGTCCTATTTGGATCCTGATTTCAATTACACAGAGAAATAAATGTTTAACAAATATTTGATGCTATTAATGTCTCATTTTTAACTTTGAGTTTTGATAGATATGGCTGGTATGTTTGTTTATGTTCTTACCACTTAGAGATACAGACTGAAAAATCTACAGATGAAATAATATTGCTGTCTTGATTTGCTTCAAAATAACCTGGGTTCAAGGAGGAAAGTGGAAGGTGAGTATAAATGAAACAAATGGCTATGAGCTGATCACTGTTGAGGCTGGGTGAACAATACACAGAAATTTACTTTACCCTTCTCTCCACTTTTGCATGGCTTTGAAACCTTTTATAATAATTCTTTTTAATGTACCAATATAGAGCCAGAAAACTGTTAAATTACCTCCCTGATCTCCACCCAGTGGTCTTTATTCTGTTCTCTGAAGCCTAGAAGACTAGTATCACAGTAATAATAATAATAACAACAATAACAGGCAGCATTTTTGGAAAACATACTTTGTTGTTTTGGTTGCTTAATCACTAAGTTGTATCCAATTCTTTTGCAACCCCTGAACTGTGGCTCACCAGACTCCTCTGTCCATGAGATTTCCCAGGCAAGAATACTGGAGTAGATGGCCATTTTCTTCTTCAGGGGATCTTCCCAACCCAGGGATCGAGCCCACATCACCTGCATTAGCAGGCAGATTCTCTACCACTGAGCCACCAGGGAAGCCTTAGTACATACCATGTGCTCAACACAGGTTATGAGTTTTTATGAAGATTTTCATTTAATCTTGACAAAGCCCTAAAGTAGGTACTATTAGTATCCCCATTTTACAGATGAAGAACCTAAAGGCAAGAGGTTTGATGACAAAGCTCAGCCTCAAACCAAAATCTGACTTCAGATTTCCAGCTTATAACCACTAAGCTACACCAACACACTGAGTAAAAGGTGACGCAGCTGTCATGGCCTTAGTCTTCCCTTTTAGGGATTAAACATCCTGAATTCTTTCACTCTGCCCCTTCCCGCCAGTGTGGCTTTCAATGTCCCGCATCATCCTCGGGGCATGTGCCAAGAGTTACAGAAGCAGTTGAGTTTCTTGAAAGTATTCCAGGCTCTCTGTACAGCCTGTCCCACCTCCACGCCCACCCAGGCTGCAAGGATTCCTGGACAATCTCAGATCAGCCTGCATCCAGGCTGGGAGCCCTAACGTGAGCACATCCCAGGGGTGGCATGGCTCACCTGGGCCTCGATGCCTCTTCTCCATCCAGATGTAGCAGTTGTTCTGGGCCACCCCGGTCTGCGAGTCCAGGAATGGGAGACGCACGCTGCGCTCTGCGCACAGGCGGGAGTTGTAACTCCGGCAGTGTTCAATGGCTTCCTTGTAGAACTGGTCCCCAAGCCTGCAGGGAGACAGAGAGAACGGGGCCAATGAGGCCAGGGAAACCAGAACACACTCAGAAGGAAACTGAAGTCACCCACCCATCTGCCAGGGAAGATTTTGCAATTATGAAGACCAAGACAATGGGGGTCAAGAGTTTTGGCAAGCAGCAGAATCCAACTCAGCTTCAGGTCTCCAACAGGTTCTATTTCCTGTACCAAATCCACCAGGGAACTTAGAGACCCCATTAATGGAGAAATTAGGACCCCGAGAATAAACCACCAGTAAAAGTAATATGGGGCTTCCCAGGTGGTGCCAGTGGTAAAGAACCTGTCTGCCAGTGCGAGACACAAGAGACTCAGGTTTGATCCCTGGGTCAGGAAGATCCCCTGGAGGAGGGCAACCCACTCCAGTATTCTTGCCTGGAGAACCTCATGGACAGAGGAGCCTGATGGGCTACAGTCCATGGGGCTGCAAAGAGTCGAACACGACTGAAGTGACTTAGCACACGCAAAAGAGTAACATGTCCCTGTCCAAGGAAGCATGAGGTCCTCCTCCAGAAAGGAGGTAGCTCTGCTACAACCTTCTGCACGGAGTCTGCTAGTACATCCAGCTTCCTCCCAGAGGCCCCTGCCCCTTAACATGCCCCGTTAGCCACACTTATTCCTCAGGAGTAACCAGCAAAGACACTCCAGACTGGACTGAAACCACCAGCATGGATACAAAGACTTCCATTACAATAGACGAGAAACACCTCATAGAAAAGACTAGAGAGTCCGCGGAAACACCCTGTAAACACAGAGCTATTATAGGGGTGAGGAGATGAAGAAGGACAGGCACCAATCTTTTAAAACCACACACTTGAAGAAGAAGAACTTTCTGATAGAAAACAAATGAAAGAAGCATTTAAAGCAACAACAGCTGAATTTGGGGGACTCAAAATAATTTGATTCCCAAAGTTTAATCCACAAATAGAAAGACCTTTAAGGTTTACTGGAGTGGTGATCTGACTAAGCCCAGTAAGTTTTAGGTTCCTGAATCTTTGGTATCCTTGGGTGATGCTACTAATTTTTAAGATACTGCCCTTTTCAAACGCCAAAATATAACATTGATATAATTGATCATATGTAATAAAACACAAACATAATCAATAAGATCAAATACCTAACAAATGATAGGCACGTGACAGAGGTGAATAAATGGTCCCAGGAATTGTAACTGTAGTAACATAATGTCTACCAGGTAAAGGAGAGATTCTTAGAGAAGAGGAGGAGGAAAAGACAGAAGGAGGAGAGCCACGGGACTTGCAGAGCCAAAAGGGAGAATCAGATAGCTCATTTTGAAGGGACATTATGAATGCCCCTTTGTTTTGGTCTCTGGAGACACAGTGACATTAAAATGGGGGGGTGGGGGGTGGGGGGGGGGTGGGGAGGTCTAAGTTTAAAATATTTCTTAACCAAAATATTTAGAGGAGCAAAAAAGAAAAAAAGGGAAAAATTTAAATGGATTCTTCCGTCCTCTTTATTTCTTTATTGAAGTGTCTTTGATGTATAATATTTTATGTTACAGGTGTGCAATATAGTGATTCACAATTTTTAAAGGTTATATTCCACTTATAAAATATTGGCTACATTCCCTGTATTATACAATGTAATTTTGCAGTTTATTTTATATATGAAAGTTTATGCCTCTTAATTCCCTACCCCTGTCTTGCCCCTCTCTCCCTCCCTCTCCCCACTGGTAACCACTAGCTTGTTCCCTTTATGTGTGAGTCTGCTTCTTTTTTGCTATAATCACTAGTTTGTTGTATTTTTTAGATTCCCCATATAGGTAGTTATCATATAGTATTTGTCCTCTTACTCTTTTAAAAGTCAAAGCGTCAGATTCTACCAAAAAGTTTAAAGCAAATTCCTTATACTGGGAGGATACAATCACTGAAGCTTCTGAGGCATCTTTCGGAAGCTACTCATGGACAAACCTCCTTTTCTACCTCTGGGCATCTTCCCTCTCACAAGAATGGCAGAACAGCTCAGAAAGCATCTAGCAGTTGCAAAACCTAACTGTAATCAAATTATAATAGTCACCCAGCTGACAATGAATTGAGAGGGGGAATGAAAGCCCATCAGAATGCTATAAAACAGAACTGCACATAAGCTGATGTAATCAAAGTTAGTAACAAGGACCATGAGATTGATCAAAAATGAGCAACCATTTCCTGGGAAGCATTTGCGACTGTGTCCCACCAGCTTAAATGCCTCCCTCTGCTAAAGCGATGCAGCTCAGTGTCACGGTACTGTCGAGGGCAGCTCAGACACACAGCCTGTCCGGGGTGTCCTGGGGGCTCCAGCTTCCCTCCATGGAACAGAGACCAGCCGCATCACACGGATGAGAATTGACAAGAACACACTACCGAGAGGTGTCCTAAGCAAGGAGCCGCTATCTGGCTGCCCACGATCTTCTGACAGGCTGCCAAAAAAGATGTTAACTCTTCCAACTCCAGAAATTCTGCTGAAAGAGAAAAACCATGGAATGAAGGAAGGAAGAGAAAGAAAGAGAGAAAGAAAAGAAAACTGCATACTAAAACTCATCGACTGGAGAGAAGAGGGTTTCCATTTAGAAAAACAAGCTTCTGGAAGCCAATACAAAAGAAATGTACGATACGATCCCAGATGAGACTTCTCTCCATGTGCCCGGAACTCATTTCTAACAGCATCAATCCCAAAAAAGAGAAACAAGGAGGTGAACTTGCTGACAATGAGAAGTGCCTTTGGCCAAGTCCGTGCCCCACACACACCGAATGGAACGAAAAAGTCAAACAAAGTGGCTCGCTGGGTGAAAATTAATTTCATCTTAAATACTTTCCACTTTCATAACATGCAATGTTATTAGTAACAGGCATGCTGAGGGGGAATGTGTATTTTTAAATGTAATCTTTGTGTGAATGATACCTCTCTTATGTAAACAGAAGAGATTTTCTGAGGACTGGAACAACTGTATTGAAGATTGAGGTTACAAAAATATGACAACCATCACCCTTTGCCATCGTCTCCAGGGAAGTCATTTTTAAACAGGCCAGGCATTGGCAGAGATTCGGAAACCAAAGTCTAAAGCCTTTTTTAAGACACTGGAGGGGAAAAGAGACTTCACCCTTTGATAAATTCAAGCGGCACTTCTCCAAAAGTTAATTAGCCAAAAATCTGCACAGGGCTTGCTCTGTTCTCTAGAAGAAAATCGACGGCCAGTTCTCCCTAACCTGTGAAAAGCAACTTAAACAAGAGAAGGGGAAAATGTCCTTTTCAACATGGTATTTCCTTTCTTTATTGAAGTCCCATATGGCACTACTGGTCAAGAACCCACCTGCCAATGCAGGAGACCTAAAGGACGCAGGTTTAATCCCTGGGTTGGGAAGATTCCCATGCACGAGGGCATGGCAACCCACTCCAGTATTCTTGCCTGGAGAATCCCATGGCAGAGGAGCTTGGTGGGTTACAGTCCATGAGGTCGCATAAGAGTCGGATACAACTGAAACAACTTCGCTCGCACAATCAATTTATAATGTTGTTTACAATGTATTTATTAAAGTGTACAGCAAAGTGATTCATTATACAGATACATATATATGTTATAAATATACATTATATATTTATATATATTCTTCTCCAGATTCTTTTCCATTATAGGTTGTTATAAGATATTGAGTATAGTTCCCTGTGCCATACAGACGGTCCTGGTTGTTTACCTCTTTTAAATCTAGTTGTATGTATATGTTAATCTCAGACACCTAATTTATCTCTTCCCCCACCCATATAGCATTTCTTTTTAGAAAAAAAAAAAATCCTACTTGATGGGATCCCAAGGGTGGGTGATATTTGCATGAAAGCCGCAAGGGGCAGAGGGAGCAGGGAAAGGCTGACAGTGAATGATTCACTTTGTGGAATGGTGGCCAGCGCTCCCCGGGGTGGGTCAGGCATGGCCCAGCCTCAGCCATCACCTGTCTGCCCCAGACGGAGGGGCTAGACTCTCCCCCGGATGATAGATGTCTTGGGCTTGAAGAAGCTGGCACAAGGCACAGGAGAAGGATATTCTCATCAACACTGACTTCGGGCCACTCAAGGCTTCAATCAGACGCAGGGAAGGCAGAGGGACAAACTGCCAGACCCCCAGCCAGAGCAGGAACCCCCTGGCCTGAGGCTTGGAGCAGAGCTGGCTGTGGTTCTGGGCCTTCCTGAGGGGCTCCGTGTGATCCTGAGCCATCCCTTCTGGAGGGGGAGAGCCATCCTACCTCTGAGAGCTTTCCAGGCGCCCTCTTTGAGCATATCTGTGGAGAAATGGATTCCAGGCGCCAAAGAGGATTCAGAGTGGGAAAAATAAGACTTCTTCAAAATGACTGCCGACGAGGCTCCACGCGTGATTTGCAGAGCCTGCCAGACCCCCCTCTAAGACAGCCGGCTCCTCATCATCACGGTTCCACCTCGCTCTCTCGAAAACCACGCCTGTTCTCTCTCTCTCTTTTTTTTTTTTTTTGACCATGCTCACAGGCAGATGGGATCTTAGTCCTCCGCGCCCCCGCCCTAACCCCGCAGCAGGGATTGAACCTGCGCCCCCTGCCTCCAAAGCACAGAGTCTTAACCACCGGACTACCAGGGCAGTGCCCCACGTGTGCTCTTAGATTCCACGTCCACTGTCCTGAATGGGCTTTCAGCTCCGACCCTCCAGCCCAGACCCCTGGGGGCCCCTCCCTCTTCAGGGTGCCCCCCGTTCCCGTGTGCTGACCCGGGGACGGGTGTCCAGCCCTACCTCACGCCTGTGTCCAGAAGCAGAGTCCTCACGTCGGGCCGGGGCCTTGCTCCCTCCCGGGTGTCCAGGCTTCGAGGGGCGGCGGCGGGGACCTGAGGGAACCCAGCCCCGCTGCTCCCAGGCCCGCTGTCCTTGTCTCTCCCCTGCCCTTGCTCGCGGCCGGCCCCGAATTCTTCCATGTCTCCAGCAGCTCCCCTGTCCTCTCTCCTTCCCCGCTCCATGGCCACGGGTCCCTTCTGGCTGTAAAAATCAGGACCTTGGCCCATCACAGCTATTTGTGCTCAGAAAGAGATAAGCCGAGATAAGGAGGAGCCCGGGCCGTGGCAGGATCGCCGGCACCTGGCCTTTTCCTGCGGGCTCACTCAGCGGCCCACACGTCCACAGCCGCCCCCCGCGCACACACAGAGTAAAACTCGGCTCTGCCAGCTTGCTGCCTTCCTCCTGTTTGCACTGAAACGTGCTTCACTCTGACGGGGGCGCGGAAAGCCGTCTCCCGTTGGTGTCATGTTTTGTAAGAACTAGCGAGCAGGGGGCAATCTTTGGCAAGGTGTGTGGGGGAGCCTTTTCATTTTCCTCACAGGTAACTGTTCCTAAAGCTGCCCTTGAAAGAAAACCAAGTTTAGTGCTTGCTGTGGACTGAACCACGTCCCCCCGTCTCTGAAATTCAGGTGTTGACGCCACAATGGATGGGATTTGGAGATGGGACTTTGGGGAGGTAATTAGGTCATGAGGGTAGAGCACCCACGATGGGATTCATGCCCTTATAAGAAGAGGCGCGGAGCGCTCACTTCCCCCCGCTCTCTCCCCGTCTCTGTCTCTCTCTCTCCTCTCTCCTCTCTCTCTCCATCTCTCCATCTCTCTCTCTCCCCCTCTCTCTCCTCTCTCTCTCCCCACTCCTCTCTCTCTCCTCTCTCTCTCTCCTCTCTCTCTCTCCCTCTGTGTGTGTGTGTCTCTCTGTCTCTGCCACATGAAGACACAGCAAGAAAGCAATTATCTGCAGCCCAAAAAGAGGGCCTTCACCAGACCTCACCTAGACCATGCTGCCACCCTGATCTCAGACTTTGCTGCCACCAGAGCTGTGAGAAATAACTGTCTGTTGTTTAAGCCACCTACTCCATGGTCATTTTGCTGGTAGCAGCCCCAGTTAAGACAGAGTTTCTTATATAAAATAGACTCAGGACTTCCCTGGTGGTGCAATGGTTAAGAATACACCTTGCAATGGAGGCTCTGGGAATGGGCTAGAAGGTAAAGCATCTGCCTGCAGGGCAGGAGACCTGGGTTCGACCCCTGGGTCAGCAAGATTCCCCTGGTGAAGGGAATGGCAACCCACTCCAGTATTCTTGCCTGGGAAATCCCTTGTACCAGGAGCTTGGCAGGCTACAGTCCATAGGAGTCACAGTCAGACACGACTGACTGACTTTTACTTTCACTTTCACTTTGCAATGGAGGGGACGAGGGTTCCATCCCCTGTCAGAGAACTGAGATCCCACATGCCACAGGGCAACTAAGCCAGTGCTCCGCAACTACTGAGCCTCTGAGCTAAAAGTACTGAGCCTGAGGGCCACAACCAGAGAGAATCCACAAAGCGCAACAAAGATCCCACGTCCTGCACTAAGACCCAACGCAGCCAAATGAAATAAATAAATATTTTAGAACAAACAAATAAAATAGGAAGTGCTATAGAGTTGGATACAGCTGAGCACACACTCACACAGAGACAGAATGAGTAAGAGAGAGAATCAGTCCCCTTCCTCCTCATTCTGTCTTCTTCCAACAAAAATAATAATACTATTAATAATGTCACTTTCAACTCAACCCAATGTTTAATATTTGTCTCCCCTACTAGACTATAAACTCCATGAGGGCAAGGCCACTACATGCAGCCACTTAGTTTTTGCACTAAACCACACAAGGAGGTGCGTTTCATATTAAACTTCAGTGTGAATGGTACTCCCCAGACCCCTGCATAGCTGGCCTTTTCACCAATTCACTTCCAACAACCGGCATGGAGCCCAGCACACAGTAGGTGCCCAAAACTTCTTCTTTGAATTGCTTTCAACAACTCATATATCACTCACTCATGGTAGATGTTTCCATTAGAGCAGTAAAGCATAGGTTGGTGATTGAGATTATACAACTGTCTACTGGCAACCTTAAAAAACTGAAACAATGTCTGCAGGCACTTTCACTTAGTCCTCAGCATGACCCCCTGGTTATTGCAGCAGTCTACTGAATACAGTCACTCCAACACTTCTACCCAGCTGACAAAAAGAAATTTCCCTCGTTCTCAGTTTTCAGTTTTGTACTCAGTACAGAAGCCACGTTGGCACCCAAAGGTCCTAAGTTGCTCCACTGAGCTGTCAAGGCCCTTGGAGAGTCTTGATATTGGGTAGATCAGAGACTTGAAATCAGGCAGGGCTGAGTCCAGGCTTCACAGCCCTGGGGCAAGTTACTTAGCCTCCCTGAGCCTAAATTCTCCTTCCCACAACAAGCTCCTACTTCAGGTCTGAAATGATTATTAATAGATGAGATAGAACCTCTAACTCAGAGGTAAACGCCTGTAACCAATGGTGATTCCTTGATCCTTCCATCCAAGAGCAGTGTTCCCTGCCACTCTGTTTGCCTCTGCCTGAGCAGGCTGACTGCCCTCCACGTGACACACACACACACAATAGTCACCACCACAGCGTCTCTGAGGCTGGCAGGCGCCCAGCCAAACCTCCATCCCAAGACATCCGGCAGCAGGGTGGCAAGGCCAGCCTCCAGCATCAAGGAGAGCAGAGTAGACCCTGCACAAGGATCTCAGGGATCCAAGCCTGCCCCCAGGGCAGAGACCACACCTGGCTCTGTCCCCAGGCCCAGCACAGAGCTTGCTGTGTTGGGTTGATGATGGAGGAATGAGTAAACGGGTGAATTAATAAATCCTTATCTGACCTTCCTGTGTATATGAAGCAGACAGGCCTTCCCTCAGTTCAGTTCAGTCACTCAGTTGTGTCCGACTCTTTGCGACCCTATGAACCGCAGCACGTCAGGCCTTCCTGTCCATCACCAACTCCCAGAGTCCACCCAAACCCATGTCCGTTGAGTCAGTGATGCCATCCAACCATTTCATCCTCTGTCGTCCCCTTCTCCTCCCGCCTTCAATCTCTCCCAGCATCAGGGTCTTTTCAAATGAGTCAGCTCTTCACATCAGGTGGCCAAAGTATTGGAGTTTCAGCTTCAACATCAGTTCTTCCAGTGAATATTCAGGACTGATTCCCTTTAGGATGGACTGGTTGGATCTCCTTGCAGTCCAAGGGACTCTCAAGAGTCTTCTCCAGCACCATAGTTCAAAAGCATCAATTCTTCGGCACTCAGCTTTCTTTATAATCCAATTCTCACATCCATACATGACCACTGGAAAAACCATAGCCTTGACTAGATGGACCTTTGTTGGCAAAGTAATGTCTCTGCTTTTTAATATGCTGTCTTTTTTTAACATGCTGGTCATAATTTTTCTTCCAAGGAGTAAGCATCTTTTAATTTCATGGCTGCAGTCACCATCTGCAGTGATTTGGGAGCCCAAAAAAATAAAGTCTGACACTGTTTCCACTGTTTCCCCACCTATTTGCCATGAAGTGATGGGACCAGATGCCATGATCTTCGTTTTCTGAATGTTGAGTTTTAAGCCAACTTTTTCACTCTCCTCTTTCACTTTCATCAAGAGGCTTTTTAGCTCTTCACTTTCTGCCATAAGGGTGGTGTCATCTGCATATTTGAGGTTATTGATATTTCTCCTGGCAATCTTGATTCCAGCTTGTGCTTCATCCAGCCCAAAATTTCTCATGATATACTCTGCATATAAGTTAAATAAGCATGGTGACAGTATATAGCCTTGACGTACTCCTTTTCCTATTTGGAACCAGTCTGTTGTTCATGTCCAGTTCTAACTGCTGTTTCCTGACCTGCATACAGATTTCTCAAGAGGAAGGTCAGGTGGTCAGGTCAGGCCTTCCCTGGACTCCAACAAAATACTTTACTAGAACCCTCCCTCCCCACCTATCTGGAATTTTCTTGCCTCCTGTCCTTGGCCTGGCTGATCTCACCCTGTTCAAGGGCTGGCTGAAGCCCTGCCTCTTCCAGGAAGCTTCCCCAGTTATTCCAGCCAGTGCTTCTTGCTTTCTGCCTCTCTGAGCTCCTTAACTGTCTCATTCATGTTTGGTCACTGTCTACCACTGTCCTTCTTTCTCCCCACCCATCTTGAAGACAAGGACTAAGAGGTCTATACTTCTGTGCTATCCCCACCAAGCACTGTGGTGAGAATGTAGAAGCTTGTGATAACTATGGATTGCTTGATGGAAACGTCATGCCATCCTCAGCAAGCTCATGAAGTGTCACAGCTAAGGGATGCGAGGGGGCCCTCTTTCTCCATATGAAAATGAGGTGAGCCTGAAGTTATGTGGCTTCCCCAAGACACAGGATTAGGCATCTGAAAACAGAGATCCTGTAAATTCAAATCCTACTGAATTCTCTTCATCCTCTTTAAAAAGGTCACTTCAGCTCTTGAGATTGTATCTCTCCATCTACAGCATTCATGCCAAGATGCAGAACTAACCCTCCTCTTCTCTGAACTCCCTGAGTAGCTCGCTGAATGCCGTGCTGTGCTATCATCAGACCACCCCCAGGAAGACTTGCTCTGGTGATGCGGGAAACACCCCTTCTGTGCTTATCAAGAACGCCATCACCCCGCCTTCCAGAAGAATGATCTAGGGCAGTGGTTCTCAAACTTTGGTTCTGTGTCAGAATCAACGCAGGCGGGAGGGTGGGTGGCAGTGTGAAATGATGCCGGAGCGTGCACGTAATCCAGACATCTGGATATTTGACAGATCCACCAGAGATGCAGAGAACAACGAAAATCGAGTTTTGGGTTTTTTTTAATTAAGTACATTTATACTGTTTCTGTTTGTTTTGTAGTTATGTATTTATTTGGCTGCATTGGGTCTTAGTGCAGTACTCAGGTTTTCTGTTGGAGGTGCACGGACTCTCCAGTTGCGGTGCATGAGCTTAGTTGCTCCACAGCACGTGGGATCTTAGTTCCCTGACCAGAGATCGAACTCCAGTGTCCTGCCTTACAAGGCAGATTCTTAACCACTGGACCACCAGGGGAGGTCCCAAGACTCACGGATTGAAGTACAGCTTCCCTAACCTGCAAAGCAGGGGCACGAACAAGGGAGCCCTGTGATACCCTTCAGCCACGTTTTAATAGCAGAGTGCGAAACCCTGGTTAACTGACTTTAACTCAGCTTGTTTTGTTCCTGTGGGAGATGTTTTCAGGCAACGGGCATGGATTAACCTGGCAGCACTCAACTGCAGCCGACGAGTCCACAGAAGTCCTCATCTCTCACAGAGCACCCATGAGACCTGGTCGAGGCAATTGTACAGAGATCCTGACTTCCTGAGAGTGGTCCCCCTGGAGGTGACCCCGACCTTCCTAACATCACAGGAAAGGCGTCTGGGGGCCGAGGGTATCGCCTTACAAAAGCCAAGTCAGACGAAGAATCTGAACCCTAAAACTCCCATCGTGGCCTGAAACGCCACTCAGTCTTGACTTTCAGGCCTGCTAGACCCAATAAATCGCTTTTCCGGCATCTACTCTGGTGAAGACTTTTCAGGGACTTATTATGCAAAGCTGCCTAAGCAAGACAGAATTTATATTGAACCTGGCCATGATTTCTGAGCTGCCACTGGGTATTCTGATGACATACACAACTCAGGGTGGAAGTCAAGGGGCTGCCAAGGACACGAGACTGGAGGCAGGAGGAAAACAGAGCGATCCTTCCAGTAAATAATGGGAGGGTGGGGGTGGGGAGTCGGAAGAGGAGGATGCTCGCGGGAGGAAGAAGACTGCCGCTTTTCTGGTGTCCAAGCTCTGCCTTTCAAATGGCATCCAGACGTGACAAAATAAATCTCTCCTCTGGAGCCTAAAGAATGTGTAGAATGCAACCAACTTTCAAGAGTGGGGGAAGGGGATGCTTTATTTCGGGTGAAGCATACTTAGAAAACACACACCCATCACAGAAACATCATTGATTGAGCAAGTATCTTTAGTTTCTCTGGTTTATAGACTGAGTCCTCTCTGAAACCCCAGCTGTGTACTGGGCACCAGCATGCTGTCTCCCGAGTGTGATTGCAGGGGAAGCCGACCACGGATTAGAGTCAAGTCTTGGGCAAATACATCCTCAGAACCCATCTTTCCCACTGGAGTAGAAGAGCCTCAGCGCTGCCCTCCCCAGTAAAAGGAATATTCGTCTGGCATTTAAAATACAGCCACAAAGAACACATGCTCTGTAGTCAGTTCTCAGTGCCGCAGACCAAGTGATCTTTTTAAAATGAAATCTGATCATGACATTCTCCTCCTTAAACCCCTCCAATGGCCTTCAGTGCGCTTAGAATATAATGTGAACAACTTCCGGTGGCTATGTGGCCGTGCCCAATTTTCCTGCTTCTTCTTGTCTCCTGCTTCCTCTTCCCTGCTGGACTCCTCACTGCCCTTCTTCTGTCCCTGTAAACCAAAACCAGGGTTTCTAAACCAAAATCACCTCACCTCAGGACATTTCCACATGCTTTTTCCTGTTTCTGGTGTATGTTTCTCCCAGATCTTCATGTGGCTGGCTTCTCTTTCCTTTAATCTAGGCTAGCCCAACCTACTATTTCATATTCTTTTTTTTTTTTTTTTTCAAACTATCTACTACTCTCAAAAAAAGTCTCTCTGTTTTCTCTTGGCCTGCTGATCATTGCCACATAACAAAACTGTGAACCCTGGATGAGCAAGGTCTTTATCTCACTGCCTACAACTGGATCCCCTACATATAACACAGGATTGGGCACATAGGAAATCCTCATCAGATAACACTGAACAAATACAGAAAGATCCAGGCCAACCTGCAGCAGAGAGTTTGCAGGGTGTGGAAGCCCAGCCTTCTGGGGGACAAGAAGGTCAGTGCTAGGGAGAGGCTCCCAGCAATGCAAGAATCACACCACCATCTTCTCACTTGTGATCCTCCCAACTCACTCAGCGGGTTAGACAGTGGGGGAGTCTACTGTCCGTGCCCAAATCCTGCTCATGACCCCGCAATGCCACCTACACAACCCAAAGCCTGAAGAGAAGTGGGGCCAAGCAGATAAAGCTGCCATTCATGACATCAGCCACTCCTTTCTATGCCCGAAAAAGGACATTCCAGGACTGATATCGGCACTGTACAGCAGCGGTGGTCAGAACATGGTCTCCAGAGTAATTTGCTCCAGTTCCCTGAAAGGGCCTCTCTCTGAATTAACCTCCTCTGCATGTTCTTTCTTACAGAGCAGATCCGTGTCCTCGTCCAGAGCCCAGAGCCCACGGGTGGTGGCCAGGGCAGGATCAGCATGGGGGTGGGGAAGCACCGCTGCACGGGAAATCGATGGGAACCTGAAGGTCATCTGGAGGGCACTGTCTCCCCATCATGCACCTGCTGGGATGGGATTTGTGGTCCTGACCCCGCTTGGGGGCCTCTGCCCTCCTGTCAGAGTTGGTTAAAATCAGTCTGCAGAAGCAAACGCCCTGCAGACCGAGTGATCTCTGGGCTGTCCTTCTAAGGGACGTCAAGCCGAACAAAGGAGAACTGAGTCTCATTTAACCTGCCACAAGGTTGAGAGTCACCCCAATTTCTCTTGGCAGCCCCCTGGGAAAACTGTCTCAGGTCTGCTGTTTTTGGAGGCACAAAGCTGTAAACCTTTTAATACGGACAGAATGAAGCCAGGCTAATATGACCAGCCTGTCCTGAAATTTAAATTCTCTGGTGGAAAAGGTAGAAATATCTTGAAAACTCAAAACCAAACTGAAAGGTGAGTGCACTCTAGAAATACCTAAATACCTCCTCTATGTCCCAGGATAATGACAAAGGACATCAAAACCTCCATCCTTCTTGAAGGAGGTCTGTTTTTCTTCCCATCCCTACAAGTATTAGGAAACATGACTGCATTTAGAACCTGATTCTCCTTTCCTCGTGGACCTATTTTCCCAAGTCTTCTCCCTTCCTTCCCTCCTCCCTCCTCCTTCCCTTCCTTCCTTCATTCCTTTTTCCCTCCCTTCCTCTCCTCCCATGCCTTTTCCCATCTTCCTCCCTCAGTATTTCTACTTCATCAAGAGTCACTTAACACATAGGACGGGAGAAAAGCATTCAGGCCACATCTGTAGCCCAAAAGTTGAAGATGAGCCTGGTGTAAAAATGAGGATGAGGGACTTCCCTGACCGTCCAAGTAAGAATCCAAGCTTCCACTGCAGAGGGCAATTGGTTTGGTTCCTAGTCAGAGAACTAAGATCCTGCATGCCACACACAGTATGGCCAAAAATAAAAATAATTCTGAGCTTCTAAGATATCTTTCAAAAAATAAAATTTTTAAATGAAAAAAATAAAAATGAGGAAGAGACACCCTCTACATATTTACAGAGGAATGACAACACAATAATGGTCGTGAAAACAATAATGGCAAGGTTTCCATTTATTGGGCACTTACTATGTATGCCAGGCACTGTTCTAAACACTTCATATGCATAATCTCATTTCATCCTCACAACAACCCCATCTTAATATTTCCTCTTATTCCACAGATTAGAAAACTGAGGCACAGAGAGTTTTAAGTGATGTGCCGCGGGTTTTAAGTGCCGCTGTGAAGACAGAAGCCCAGGGAATTTCAGTGCAGAAAACCGCACTCTTGGCCACTACGCTATCGGCTCCCGTGGGGACACTGCTACCGCTTCACAGACAGTAGAGCTTCCAGAACCAGAATGACTTGAGCAACACTTCCTTTTTTGGAGGCATCTGGTTTCTCTAACATCATCACCAATTTTCTGGGTAATCTTAGTTATTTCTCTTTTGGGAGCCTCTGCCAAATAGTCCAGAGGTAGAATTTCCTGTAACAGAATCACCCTCAGTAACTCAAGAAGTAAGTCAGGGCGCGTTCCTGGTGGCTCAGTGGTGAAAAATCTGCAGGAGACATGGGTTCGAGCCATCTTCCTGAGCCAGGACGCTCCCACATGCCACGGAGCCACTAAGCCCACACACCTCAATGACCGAAGCCCAAGCCCCCGAGAGGCCCACGCTCCACAGCAAGAGAAGCCACCACAGTGAGAAGCCCATCACAGCAACCAGACAAAAGCCCTCACAGCAACCAAGACCCAGAACAGCCAGAAATAAATGATTTTTTTTAAAGAAGTAGGTTTGTGAGTGGGGTTGCCTGAAAAGATACCATCCGAGAAATACAAAATATTACATATGCGGTCTTCTCGGGTGGTGCAGTAGTAGAGAATCTGACTGCAGTGCAGGAGACTTGGGTTCAGTCCCTAGGTCAGGACGATCCCCTGGAGAAGGAAATGGCAACCCACTCCAGTATCCTTGCCTGGGAAATCCCATGGACAGAGGAGCCTGGTGGGCTACACAAGAGTGTAGTGCCCCTCACCCCCCACAATGGGGTCACAAGAGTCAGACATGACTTAGCCTCTAAACCACCATCACTATCACTGCATGGTTTAGAAACCAAATCCATCCCAAAGGTAGATAAGTGGTTATGACCTCTGAGAGGCCCTGTGGTTCTGAACATCTACTGCAGGGAGGAAAAGGAAGATGCTAGGTTATCCTAAACTGGAGTCGGATTTAATACTCAGAGTGTTAGAGATCATCTGGCCTGATACCTTTGTTCTACTGCAAGGAAAATCAACCACCAGAGAAGTGAGGTCACACTTCCTCCAGTCACACATCAGCAGGGCTGAGATTCAGTCCTCAGTCTTCAGGCTCCTAGTTTAGGAATTTCTCCTCTGTTTACAGCAGGGGCCTGAACTATAGTCCCTGGGCCAAATCTGGCCCACCATGAATTTCTATAAATAAAGTTTTATTGGAAGACAGTCACACGCATTTGCCCATGCACTGTCTGTGGCCACTTTCACACTATAGTGGTAGAACTGAGGGGTTCCAGTGGAGACCACACAGCCTGAAAAGCCTGAAATAATTACCCTCTGGATCTTTACAGAAGAAGCGTGCCAACTCCTGGTTTATAGCCTAAGCCTTGAATAACGAAAAGACTCCACCTTTGAAATAAAAGAAAATAGAATGGGAACCCTAAGAGTCTTAAGCAGATAGTTTTACAATTATCTCAGCTGGGCACAACTTAATAAAAACCCATAAATACAGTTAATAATAAGGAAAACAAGCTCTAGCTCACCCTACCTATTTAATAATTATCATTAACCACAGTGAGCAAAACTCATCGCTGAAAACTTTTTTTTTCCAAGCCTCCCTCAAAAGCCCTTTTTCACTTATGAAACACTCTGAGTCAAAGGGCAAAATGATGCTTCGTACTGTTGCACAGACCTCATTTCCTCCTGGTGAGCTAAAGACTGGTGCTGAGACAGCAGAGGGATGTGGAGCAGTGCCCCTACCTGGGCTGCTCTCTGTCAAGAAGGAGGCGTCAAAACTCACTTGTCCCCCCTTACTCCAAATAAAATTGCAGGAACAAGCAGGCACAGCAGAGACTCTCACTCATGCCTCTTCTGCCTCTCGTGCCTCGCTGCCTCACTCATCCATCTCTCTCTCCTCCAGAAAGTGATCAGGATCAGCATAAGGCTGACAGAAGCATCCCAGCTCTTGGCCATTTTGATGAGGATGGTCCATCCCATGGAGCAGAGAGGGATGGGGCTTGGCCCCTGATAGCCTGAGATGGGAATCAAGGCTGGAACCTCGGTTCCAGGTTGGAGATGGAACATAGGCACTGTGGATAGGCAAGTCTCTCAGCCTGGCTGGGACCCCAGGTCCCATCTGTAAAATGGAGAGACTAACCCTCGCATATTGTAAAGGATGGACTACAGGCAGAGCCAAATTAGGGCTAAGGCAGGCCAGCCAGGCAGCACCACCACCCCCCTCCCCATCACCCCTGTCCAATCTCTAAGTCATACTAAAACACCACCAGGACTGCAGAAAGTTGGAGAGGCTTTTATTTACCAGCATCATCTTAGGCAAAGAACTTCAAGATGTAGGACCCAGTTTGTATGGAACTGTCCCAGTTCACACCGAGGTCTTTGCGTAAAAGTTAATACCTGCTTTCCCTCTCAAAAGTGCCTTTGCCTTGCTGACAGATGATCAGGTTACCCTATGGATAGAGTCTACCCTATGTGTAGAGTCAGAGAACGATAAGGTCCCCCCATTCAGAACTTGTCCGTGACAGCAGTAAGTGGGCTTCTAAGCCAGACAGGTCCAGTTTGGTCAAGAGTCAGGGTACAGGTCTGGGGCGAGAACCGAATTGTTTGAGACAAGAAAGGAGAGACTTCCCCTGCGACCCTGCTTCTCTGGTGGCCCCTTACCCAGACCTTTGCCTCTTCTTATATTTGTTACATAAATGTTCACAGAATATCAGCCAAAGCCTGGGAGGCCCTGGAGAGAAGAGAGGGCTTCAGAAAGTACTGTAAGAGCAGAGATGTGCCAACGGGTACCTACAACCTGCCTACACTGCTAAGACCTGAGCTGCAATCCCCAGGATCAGGTCCAATCCTGGCTTTTCACAGAGCCTGACCCTGACTCGTTCTGGGGACCCTGGCCCAAGTGAAGCTAGAGCCTCCTTCCCGTCTTAGAAACTCCTCCCCACGGGGCTGCCCCTCCTCCACCAACCCTGCTGAAGCCACAAGGATGCATGTGGCCGCACGGTCTTCCGGGAACTCCGCCATTAGGAGAGCTGAGAGGCAGGCAAAAAGAAAGGTCCAGAAGAGCCAATGTGGACCTGAGGCTGAGGTCTGCAGGGAGGAGGGACGGGCAGCGCAGCTGATCAGAGGAAAGGTAACAAAGGAGGAGGTCCTGAATATTCACTGGAGGGACTGACACTGAGGCTGAAGCTCCAATAATCTGGCCACCTGATGCAAAGAACTGACTCTCTAGAAAAGACCCTGATGCTGGGAACGATTGAGGGCAGGAGAAGGGGACGACAGAGGATGAGATGGTTGGATGGCATCACCAACTCAATGGCCATGAGTTTGAGTGAACTCCGGGAGTTGGTGATGGACAGGGAGGCCTGGCGTGCTGCAGTTCATGGGGTTGCAAAGAGTCAGACATGACTGAGCGACTGAACTGAACGGAAGGATAAAGAGGAGAGGGAGGAGGAGGTGGGACAGGAGTCAATATCACAGAGAGGGAGCAGCCTGCAGCGCCAGCCTGCCCCAGGGCCATCAATATCTCTTCTGAGGACAGGTTATCTGGGGAATTTATGCTCTCTAATAATTACCTTGCAGAGGGTTCCACTTATCTTACCAGAAGAATCTGCCAGTTGCCAGACAACACAGGGTTCTGGCTAATTCCACCCACACTGCCCTCCACCTCCACCCTGGCCCTCCCAGCTTCCCAGCTCCTGTCCTCTGACCTCTAACCTTCCCTTCTCTTTCTGGCCTGAGGGAAGTTGAAAGTAGAAGTCTCACAGCGTCCAGCAGGTTGAAGGAGGTTGTGTGTGTCGGGGCGGGCGTGGGGGAGTGTGGGGGGCAGGGCGCGGTGAGCTGTCCCCTATTGATAGACACGAGAGGTAGGATGAGGCAGGGCCTGGGGAAGCTGGCAAAGGGCTGCACAGGAAAAGCAAGAGCAGTGCTCTGGGGCAGACCGATTGGACTATTTTTGTCTTCACCTGACTGATGCCATCAGATCTGGATAGCATTTTTTTTTTAATTTTTTTTTGTTGTTGTTATCTTCCCATCTCTCCTCAAAGCCTTCTTGTCCACACCCCCCTGCCCCGCCCCCCCACCCCCCACCCCCAGCCCTCCAATGACACCTCCTCCAGTAATGGTCTGGCCATTCATGCAGTAACTATCATATACTGCCTTGAGGGGCTGGGGTCTCTTTTCTTCCCTTTGGCCTCAGCTTGTGGGATCCTAGTTCCCCCACCAGGGACTGAACCCCCCAGCCACAGAGTGAGAGTGTGATGTTCTAACTGCTGGACCGCCAGGGAATTCTCCAGAGTTTCTGTAAACACACATCCCAGCCCCAGCTGTGAGCTCCTTGAGAACAGGCCTTGGTTCATGCCCCCTCCTACCAGCATCAGCTCCTGAGCCTCAGCAGTACTGCAGACCAGGCCAGGTGTGGTTCTAAGCACTTTAGAAATAGGGACACGTCTCACCTGCACGATGGTCCCATGACAGAGATGCTCCACTGATCCCTCATCATGCAATGAGGACAGCAAGGCTCAGACAGCTTAAGCCAGGAGTCTAAGGTCACCGAGGGACTGGCCGAGCCAGGGTGCAAGCAGGCAAGTCTGTCTCAGAACTGTGCTCTTCGACCACTCCACTCACGCTGCCTTGACAGTAAACATTTGCTGATCCATGGGAACGTTTTACATTATACCCACTGGACTGCAAGGAGATCCAACCAGTCAATCCTAAAGGAAAGCAGTCCTGAATATTCATTAGAAGGACTGATGCTGAAGCTGAAGCTCCAATACTTTGTCCACCTGATGCGAAGAACCAACTCATTGGAAAAGACCCTGATGCTGGGAAAGATTGAGGGCAGAAGGAGAAGGGGACAACAGAGGAAGAGATGGTTGGATGGCATCACCAACTCAATGGGTACGAGTTTGAGTATACTCTGGGAGTTGGTGAAGGACAGGGAGGCCAGACGTGCTGCAGTCCATGGGGTCGCAGAGTCGGACACGACTGAGCGACTGAACTGAATTGAACCTACTTATACCACCTTTTTCTAAAATAATAATATGTATTAAATAAGATGGAGAAGGCAATGGCACCCCACTCCGGTATGCTTGCCTGGCAAATCCCATGGACGGAGGAGCCTGGTAGGCTGCAGTCCATAGGGTCTCGAAGAGTCGGACACGACTGAGCGACTTCACTTTCACTTTTCACTTTCATGCATTGGAGAAGGAAATGGCAACCCACTCCAGTGTTCTTGCCTGGAGAATCCCAGGGACGGGGGAGCCTGGTGGGCTGTTGTCTATGGGGTCACAGAGTCGGACATGACTGAAGTAATTTAGCAGTATTAAATAATAAGAAAAACAGCTAATGGTCACTGCTTATGTGTAGACGCCAGACCTCCCCCTCACCCTAGATGGTGACGCCATGATCCAACCGGTGCCCAGCTCCCCGAAGCCTGTCTGCCTTGAGACACCATCCTCCTCCTGGTTGGGAGCCTGCAGCCCCCTCTACAGGCATCGTCTGGTCGTTACAGGGCTGGCTGCTTCTGCTCCTCCCGCTCTGCTCAGCCCACCCCCTCAGAGAGCACCTATTCTTCACCCATCACTCTGGTTTATGGCCTTTTCAGCACCTTGCCAACTATTAAAACTTATTTTATTTATATTTACTTGCTACCTGTCTTCCCCCGGCTTAGATACGTCAGCTCCTTGGAGGAAAGACTGGTCTGGCTTGTTCACCCCTGTATTCCCAGTGCCTAGGGCTGGGTACCTGGCAGAGGAGGCACTCAGTAAGTATCACGCAGGCACTGGATAAATGATACCACATTAGGCCTTACACAATACATGGCAGCTGCTCAGCTGGACACTTTCATGTGAACCCAGCTGATCTGTTTGATCTTCATTTACAGTACACAAGGAACCTTGCTGAGAACTTAGTATTTCATTGCACCCCAATGTGACAGAGACTGTCTTTACCATTCCCATTTTACACATGAGGAAACTGAGGCTTGGAGAGCTTACACACTCCCCCAGGACCACACAGAGGTACACTGAGTTCAGCCCCTATTCTGTCTGCCTCCCCGCATCTCTTCCATTGGCCCTTCCCGGTTCTCTCTCTGCCATGCTTCTCCCTGCCATGTCCCCCTAGGAGTCCCGCATGGTCAGCCACTTGCTCCCTCCCCTCTGCCTCTGGTGGCCTGGGCCAGCCACAGGTGCCAGGGGCAGATCAGAGAGAAGGAAAAGAGTGAGATGGGGTCTGAATTCCCTCAGCCACCTCCTCGCTGGGTCACTGCGGGGTGGCTGCAGCTTCTACTAAAGGTCACAGCTCCTGTCGGGCAGCCCTCTCCACACACAGCTGCCCTCTGCCATCCCAGGGACTGTCCCCTCTCCCCTTGACCTCATCCTGGGGCGCTGCCATCTCCTTGTACCTTCCCCTGTCCACACTTTCATAAATAGCCATCGCCGGGTGAAGCACCAGCTTTCCGCTGGAACCCCGAGTCTCCAACATGCAAACTCTGCCCAGCCTCTGCACCTCCTCCAGAACCTCCCCCACAGTCACTGCCCCCTCGGCTGCCCCCGCTCCCTGCAGCTGCCTCCACCAGGCCCTTCCCTACAGCCTGGGGGCTGTCTCCCTCCAAGACCTATAAATAAATGGTGACTTGCTGGCTGAAGGTTTTCCTGGCAGACTCTGCCCTTTGCCAACCACAGAGCGGGAGAGGGGCACTCCAGGGCGGCCCTGTAGGGACCACAGCCTCCGCCCAGGACTGGAATGGGAAAGCACAGGTGACTGCACCCAGGGCAGGGGTGTCCTTTGCTGGACTCAGGCTCCTCGGTGGCAGCCTGCTGGGGACCCCTCAGATAGTGTGCCAGTAACTCACACAAAGCTGGTGGCCCCCCAGCCTCAGCGATCACACTTGTCAGGCCACCACAGTGTGGCAGGTACAGGACTCAGCTGCCACATGGGGACATCCTCCCTGAAACCGACAGATGAGGAAATTGCAGCTCAAAGAGCACAGGGAACTTAACCAAAGCCACAAAGCTACTAAGTGGCCAAGGAGGGAGATCAAAGTACATATCAGTCCATATCCTCAGACTTTAATTTCCCACCAGTCCAGGCGACCTCACAGGCCAGCCCCTTAACTCGGCAAGAAGGTCACAGACTCAAACCCAGTTCAGGGAGACAGTCCAGAGTCACCGGCCACCCAAGGTCAGAAGCGAGTCAGGTGGAGTGGAGGTATAGGCTAGGGAAGGGAGTGGAGGGCTCCAGGCTGTCTGGAATGACATGCCCCCACCGCTCCTTTCTACGGAGCTGACAGGGAGCCGTGTGTGCTCATCCTGGTGCCCGCACCAGCATTTCAACAAACCCACCCGCAGGCTCAGACCCTCCATCTCCATGTTCCAGACAGTCATGAGGAAACTCCAGAGGAGGGCGGAGGGACCAGGTGGCAACAAAAAGGGAGAAAGCCTTCCTGCTGTGGGACCTAATATTCCCCATTAACACAATTCAAAGACTATAAAGACTTGTTTTCTTTTTTGGAAGGCAATGGCAAAAAAAAAAAAACCACACATTTTTAGTCTTTGGAGTGATTTTTGGAGGATATAGACTCGTAATGATGCACACAGACACACACACACACGTGTGTGCACACACACACACGCACACACACACACACACACACACACACACACACACACACCAGCTCTGCCACCACACAGCCCAAAATAGTCCAGACTTCAGTCCTGGCTCCTGGCTTCCTGGAGAACCAGCTCAGCACAGTCTCCTGACCTCGGTCCACATGACTGCTGGCCAGCTCATTCCCCAGAGTAACAAGCACTCCCAGGACCCACAGCAGCGACACCTGCACGTCCAGACCATCCCACCCCCACCAAGGCCTGTCTGATGTGTCCTGACAGGATGAGGTCCAATTAGCAGAGGATGTTTCTGGTGACCCAGCGTGAGATGGGCCCCAAGTCTCCAGAGCCTTCCTGAACCTTCTCTCCCCTAGTCCCTCTAAATCTTAAATCACTGATGTGACGTCTCTAGGTGAATGGCTCCCACAGCATTTTATAGACTGTTTGGAAAACATCCAGAACAGAAAATATTCTTTAAAAAAAAAAAAAAAAAAGACCATGTTAAAACACACAGAACTCAGTTTTAAATCTGTGCACAACTGGAATTTGAATACTTTCACTCTAATCAAAAACATTCCCTGCCCAGGACTTCCCTGGCAGTCCAGTGGTTAAAAGTCTGCGCTCTCAATGCAGGGGGCACAGGTTTGATCCCTGGCCAGGAAACTAAGATCCTACATGCCGCACGGTGTTGCCAAAATAAAAAGATTCCCTGCTCTTCCCTTTAAATACCAACAATATAATCTTCCCTAAAGATAAGAGAGGGCTTTCCTGGTGGCTCAGCGGTAAGGAATCCACCTACCAATGTAGGAGATGCGGGTTCAGTCCCTGGGTCAGGAAGATCCTCTGGAGGAGGAAATGGCAACCCACACCAGCATGCTTGCCTGGGAAATCCCATGGGCAGAGGAGCCTGGTGGGCTACAGTCCATGGGGTCGCAAAGAGTCAGACACCACTTAGCAACTAAACAACAACAGCAGCAAAAGAGCAAAGAGTCAGACGTGACTTAGCCACTAAACAACACAAAAGATAGGAGAATGGCAAACATCATTAGATGCAATTAATATTCAGAGAAACTGAGAACAAAAGAAGGAAAATCAACATCTTTGCCTCGCTCTGCCCAGTGTTGCAAACAGAGTAAGAAGTTGTGGGAGACCTGGAGAGGAAGGAAATCAAAACTGTCAGACAGCAGTTGTGAGGCAATTTAATGAAGCTGCATTGTCCCATACAAACTGGCTGGGCAAAGAAGACCACTAGGGCTGACAAGACATTCCTGGGGATGGCATAGGGCAGAGACAGCTGGGGTCACTTGCCTTCTATTCATTATCTGGCATGAGGCTCATCAGTGGTAAATTCTCTCTCACAAAAGCAAGATATAAAAGAAAGCAAAAGGGAGGAAGCAGCCACACAAGCTGCCAATTTATTAGAGACGTGGGTAATTTCTAAACAAGGGAAGGCACGTGGGCTCCCCTCCAACCTGCAGCTTCACACTAAGTTTAACTCCATCCTCACTCTTTCCTCCCATCTCTCCTCCATATTCGAGAAGGAACAGAGGAAATTAACAAACCCACACTCAATTCCCACCCTAGCTGGGCCATTTGGAGCACCTAAAGATGGGTGAGGGAAGCCCTGGGAAAATAGAGACCTTGAGGGATTGCCACCCCCACTTCCTGCTTGGCGCCTGACATCAGCAAACTCAAGAATTTCGTCAGGTCCACCCACAAGCCCAGGTACGAGATGCTAAGCGAGAGAGCCAGCTCCATGCTGTCTGTGCACCTGCAAGAGTAAATTCCTCGCCGTCCAGCTGGGCTTCCTGGCAGCCCCTCAGTCCACTCTCTGAATCCCCGGATGGGGATTCACAAAGCTGCCCCTGGTTTGTCTGAGTGACAGCCATCCAGTCATTGAGCTAGTAGGCAGGAGTGCCTGCTCCAGGCACGCCACACCATGGGAGGGGCAGGAAACGTTTCAGTAAAGGGCTGGGCGCTGGCATTAGGAGGCCAGGTTTGAGTCCTGGCTTCTCATTTATTTGTTGTGTGACCTGTTGACCAGTCTGAGCTTCACTTTCCTCCTCTGTAAAATGGGATTATATGACCATCATCATAGGCCACTGAGAACAGATGAAATAGCCTCACTCTGAGTGATCAATCTATATTAGCTGTCATTACTATGGTGTGGAGTCCCACCTCCAATTTCTTCTACCACCAGTGGCAGAAAAGACAGCTGGGGGTCATTCCCAGACAGTACTGTCTGTTCCACAGGCCTCCTCGTCCACAAGGATGAAGAGCAGCAGAATATATTAAAAAATAAAATAGCTCAGTGGCTCAGCTAGCACCCCTACCACAAGTCAGCTATCTAGCCAATAGGATCCATGCTCAGAGGCACAACCATATGTGAATGATTCCATGCAAACTAGCCACACCAGCAGGAACCTAACTCACGGCACAGACCTTCCCTAGGGGTGGGTCAAGGGCTTCTATCCCCTTTCTGAAAGGGCACTTGGTCACAAAGGAGGGAAAGCCTTAGCAGGCTGGAACTTCAGAATATTCAACAGGACACGTGGAAAGGTGGGGTAGTGGTTTCCCACTGCTGCTCTAGCAAGTGGCCACAAACTTAGTGCCACAAGACAACGCAGAATCTGACAGTCCTGGAGGGCAGAAGTCCAGAATGAGTCCCGAGGGTTAAAATCAAGGTGTCAGCCAGGTCACATTCCCTCTGGAGGCCTTAAGGGAGAACTTGTTTCCTGGCTTTTTTCACCTTCTAGGGAAGCCCACATTCCTTGGCTTGTGACCCCTTCCTCCACTGCATCACTTCGATTTCTGCTTCCACGGTCACATCCCCGTGAGAGTCTGAGCCTCCCACCTCCCTCTACCAGGACCCCCGTGATTACATCAAGCCCAGCCACATAATCCAGGATAACCTCCCCTTCTCAAAATCCTTAATTTAATCACATCCGCCAACTCGCTTTCTCCATAGTCAAGGTTCCAGGGGTTAGGGTGTGGACATCTTCAAGGGGCCTCTATTCTGTCTGGCAAAGGTGGGTTCTGCAGCAAAGAGCACTGGAGAACTCTTATAGCAATTGTGAAATTCTGAGGAGTAAGGTTCTGCCCTAAACTAGAGAATATTGAAGGTATACATTGAAATGTACATACTATTGTACAGCAACTCTACTTCAATTTTTAAACAAATTTGAAGCAAAAATCTAATTCAGGTGGCAGTTGTATAGTGCCTACATGCACAGGACATCCACCTCCCACTCCATGACCTAGTGGCTGTGTCAGCTTCTATTTCCCCAACTAGAAGTATGTACTAACTTTCCACTTATAGCATAAGGAATAAAAAATGAAACACACCCTTCTCTCTCTGCTGGGTTCACAATAAATGCTTAGTCAATGGCAACCAGTGAGCTGCCCACTAGTCCACTGATCACTTACTCTGCTCTGATCAGGTCCAGTCACTAAATAAACCAGTTTGATATGAACTACTTGACTGTCCGCAAAAACTAGCAGGCCCAGTCAGGCCCCAGGAAGCAGAAGGGCCACTCAGCCCAATGCAGACTGATGCTGTGAGGCCAGAGGAACCCAGCAGAGACACCCAAGGACTTAAGATTCATGCTCAGAATTTCCTAGTTGGGATACAGTCCACAAACAGGAAGCTCAGTTTACTTTCTGAAGAAAGAATACATGCACAAAGCCCAAGCACTCTTCTCCACAAACTCATACTTCATTCCCCTATGTGTGTTTCTCTTACAAATAATTGAGTATTATTTTAATTTGTATTGCAATTAATCTGGGCTGCAGGTTATAGTCAACAGTTCCCATCATGAATCTTTCTACCTTCCTGTTTTGTGGATGAGCAAACTGAGGCAGGGACTGAAGGAAAAAGGATTTTATCTTACAGCCTCATCCTGGTTTATTTGATTCCATCACTGAAGTATCTCAAGTGAGGTTAAAAGAGGTTTAGAATCTGAATTTCAGAACTCCTGCTAAATTAGCTATGTGATTTCTGGGAAATCATATAACTTACGTGAGCATCACTAAGGAGACAGGAAAACTTGCCTCTCACATGGTTTACTGGTTAAATATCATGTAACACCCTTGGCATGTTGGATTCATGGGGACCTTACCATGTTTTAGACACTATACAAGGCATTGTGCATATTAATTCATTTAATCCTTACAACAACTCTATGAGGTAGGCTTTATTATTTCCATTTTCCTAGAAAGTAGACCTCTTTGTTCATGCATGCTAAGTCACTTCGTTCATGTCTGACTCTTTGCGATACCCTCTGGACCACAGCCTGCCAGGCTCCTCTGTCCATGGGATTCTCCAAGCATGAATAGTAGAGTGGGTTGCCATGCCCTCCTCCAGGGGATCTTCCTGACCCAGGAATCGAACCAGCATCTGTTATGTCTCCTGCATTGGCAGGCAGGTTCTTTACAAATATTGCCACCTGGGAAGGGTGGGGATACTTTTAACATCTTCAGCCCCTAATTCAAATACCTTGTGAGTGGTATATGCAATAAGTATTGTTGCTGATAAAAGGAACTGAGAAGTCAGTTGATTCTAGAATCACCTCCAGAAGGTTTTATGAAGGTAGAATCTGAAAGTTAGGATTAGAGAGAAGAAAAAAGGAGAGAGGGTGGGTCTTCCCAATGGGGTAGGATGACGTGTGGAGAAGTGACAAGAGAAGCAAGACAGAGGACTAAGCATAGCACCTGGAGAGGAGACTGAGTATTGTGTTGGCCCCAAAGTTCATCTCTGGTGGCTCAGACAGTAAAAAATCTGCCAGGAGTGCAAGAGACACAGGTTCAGTCCCAGGGTCGGGAAGATCTTCTAGAGAAGGGAATCACTACCCACTCCAGTATGCTTGCCTGGAGAATTCCATGGACAGAGAAGCTTGGTGGACTACAGTCCATGGGGTCACAAAGAATCCGACAAGACTGAGCAACTAACAAAAGTTCATCGGGTTTCTTCCATGAGATGGTACAGAAAAACCCAAATGAGCTTTTTGACCAACCCAATATAATAAAACTGCAGTTGAAGAGTCTGCTAGGATAAACTCATTGACTTGCTTTGACTAGTGGACTACAGTGGAAGCTAGGTTGTGCTGGTTCCAAGCCCAGGCTGCAAGAGGCCTTTCAAACTTCCACTCTGCTCTCCTGAAAACCTGCCTAGTTGCTTGCCATGTGAACAAGTGTGGACTAGCCTGCTGGATGAATATAGAGGAGAAGCAGAGATAAGCTGTCCTGGCTGAGGCTATTCTAGTCCAACCAGCCCATAACCTACCCAGCAGCTGACCAGAGGCACAGAAGTGAGCCCAGCCAAGATCAGAAGAACCACCCAGCTGAGCCCAGATCAAACTGATAACCCACAGAACAATAAGCAAGATAAATGGTTGCTCTTTGAAGCCACTAAGCCTTGGGACATTTTGTTAAGAAGCAAAACTAATAGGAACCAGTGTCTCTTTCATCCTTTCATCCTTAACAGCCAATAGACGGCCTGGTATATAACAGTTACACAGTAACTGCTTCATGAATAAAGTACTGAATCAATGAATCAATAAAACTGGGAATTAATGAATGCCATGGTGGAAAGTTGAACCTATGTTGGATTGCATAATTCTATTGAGATGCTATGGTTAAACCATTTTAATATTTTTCAGATTTTTTTCAGATTTGGTTATGTGATACCTAGTAAAAGACTCACTTTCTTTATTATTCTCAGTCAGCATTCTTTTTTTGGAAAGTTTATAGGCAAGTGAAAAAGAAAGTTTCACATGAACTTATAATGTGGTGGTGATGGTTTAGTCACTAAGTCGTGTCCAGCTCATGTCACCCCAGGGACTGTGGCCCACCAGGCTCCCCTGTCCCTGGGATTCTCCAGGCAAGAATACTGGAGTGGGTTGCCATTTCCTCCTCCAGGGGATCTTCCTGACCCAGGGACTGAACCCAGGTCTCCTGCACTGGCAGGTGGATTCTTTACGGACTGAGCCACCAGAGAAGGGTGTGGTGATTTAAAAAATAAGACTAGTTGTTTAGAAATTTAAGTTCTAGACTCAACTCTTCAAATACCTGCAAGACTTCACTGATTTTCTTAATCACCATTTCTACCTCTGTAAAGTGATATTAAAAAGAAAATGACTTTTCCCTGTCATTCCCTCACTGGGTTGTCATAGCAAACAAGATAGTGTCAAGTCTCTTGAGTGCTTTCTGCCATCAGTAATTCTACTTCTTAACAGAGTCTTACTTATTGACAGTTTCAAGTGCTTTTATAAATACATCCTTCTATGAGGTCTATTTATCCTTTATCTATCTGCCTTCTCACATTCCGCTGTCTGGTCACCATATTTTCAACAACAACAATAACAAGGTAGGAAACAGTTAAAATTATCCTTGATGGTGAGGGGAAAACTGTTGCTCAATCCAAGAGGTGGTATTTCTGGCGCTGAGGATTCCATGTGACTAAGGTCAGACCCAACATCTGCCTGACCTACTCGCTGGGACCAAAGTCCCAGTGGAGAACTCTGGGTCCTCTCTAGGCTGCACCAGGGGCTGCCAGCTGCTGAGGATACAGCCTGGTCCTGCTCCTCTTCCAGCAGCTTCTGCCCAGGGTGGAACCAAAGTCTCCATATTCCTAAGAACGACTCTTCCAACAGCCTCAGTTCCTGCCTTGGGCCAAGTCAGGGGATCAGCCTAGCCAAGTTCTGAGCCCAAGTCAGGCACTGCTGAAACCAGTCTCAGCAACTCCTCCTACAACAGCAGGACCAGGTTGGAAGATTACAGAGTGCTCTGAGCACTTTGGGACCCTCTTGGATTACTGCCCTCTGCCAAACTCCAAAACCTTTGGAAGTCATAATTCTGGGATGAGTACCAGGTTTCCTTGGGCTTCCCAGGTGGCGCAGTGGTAAAGAATTTGCCTCCCAATGCGGGATATGTGGGTTGGATCCCTGGTCTGGGAAGATCCCCTGGAGAAGGAAATGGCAACCTACTCCAGTATTCTTTGGGAAATCCAATGGACAGAGGAGCCTGGCGGGCTACAATCCATGGGGTCACAAAAAGTCAGACACAACTGAGCGCGCGCGCGCACACACACACACACACACACACACACACGTATCAGGTTTCCTTAGAGCCAAGAGTCTCAGAGCAGAGGGGAGGCAGAGTAGGAGAGCCTCTGCCCACGAAGCCCAGAGCTACCCTCATCCTGTGCCTGATGAGGGCAGGACACAGGGGAGGGGTGACTGCTACTGAAACCAGGGGGCTAGAGCTGAAGGGGTGAGCAGCTCTGGTCCTGCTCAGTGTCCTGAGTCTTGCTTACAGTAAGGGTCCAGTCTGTGCATCTGCCCATCCTCCCTGTCTATGGTGGGCATGGGTTATCTGTAGAGCTGCCATGCCACCTCCTTCCAGTAACAACACCTCCCTTATCCTCCAGTGAACCAGCTCTCTCCACCATCAATTGAGTAAAATCAACTCATTTCTATCCCTCAGCTTTAGGGAGAGGCTTGTGACCCAGCCCTGGCCAATGAGAAAACCACCTCCCCAAGCCTTAGTGGTTACATCAAAGGTAAATGAACATGTGTTGCAAGGCAGGCAAATTCGAATCGGTCTTGGAATTTCTGAGGGAATGAGGCACTTTTTCTTGGTATGAAAAAGCTAATAAAAATGTGTATCTGATGCTGCTGGGAGACTCCATGAAGCAGGCCTCTCTGCAAAGGAAGTCAGTGTAGAATAAAGCAGAATTAAGAGAAAAGGGAGAGGTAGAGGGAATCCAGAAGACCTTGTTGAGCCCCTAGATTCAGTCCCAAGTGAAGCAGATATACTCCTGAACACTAGGTACATGAGCCCATACATTCCTCTTTATGCTTAAGCAGTTTGAGTTGAGTTTCTTGCCATCTGCAACATTTAAAAGCCCTGACTAGTGCACATTCCAGGGTTTGGATTTACCCAAAGACCCTGCACAAGGCTGAGGAAGAAGCCTGGGGCCCCATCCAAACAGATCCAGACTGGCAACCTAAATGCTTGTGAGATGAAGATGGTTCACTGTAGCCATCAGTTGCCATACATCAAACCTGCGAGGAGGTCAGAGTCAGGGAATGTTGTATACGACAGCTCAGTAAACTGCACTTTCCAGCTTACCACAGTCCCCATCACTCCCTTCTGTATCTAACACGCCCATTTTCCTCATTTTACTTGACCTTTCTGGTCCCATAAGTTTACCATCCATCACTGGATGGGTGGGCAGATGGATGCATGGACAGATGGATGGATGGATGGATCCCGTTAAACAACCAATCGATCAATTAATGGATGGATGAGTGGATGGGGCCAACAGGCAAGTGGTTGCATGTGTAAGTCGCTTCAGTCATGTCCACCTCTGTGCAAGCCTATGACCATAGCCCACCATGCTTCTCTGTCCACGGGATTCTCCAGGCATGAATACTGGAGTGGGTTGCCATGCCCTCCTTCAGGGGATCTTCCTGACCCAGGGATTGAACCCGAACTCTTTTACATCTTCTGCGTTAGCAGGCAAGTTCTTTACCACTAGCGCCACCTGGGAAGCCCTGGCAAGTGGTTATGTGTTTGGAAATTCAGCCTACATACAAACAGGCATGAGACAAATAATACCCTCACGCCACTGCAGTCAGGGATCACTTGATAACACAGGAAAGGAAATAGCCATGGACTTACTTCCATGTGGCTCTGGTCTTTGGAACACTGGGGGACAAGACATTCTGGGTAGCACTCACCCCGTAGTTGTTATTCTCCTCTCTGGCCCCCAAGCCAGAGTAGCTAACATAATCCCACCAACACTGCTGTACAAGAAGAAACCATTCCTAGCATTCACAGGCACTACATCACATGAGAAAACTGGCCCAAGGCAATAGCTTCTTTCTATTCTCAGCATCCACTGAGATCTGGGCAGCAGCCACAGAAAGAGTTACTGAGGATGCGGGCTCTGTGCTTTCATGTCTGGATCTGGAGTCATTGCAGGCAGATGTCCACAAATGTATCTATGGGGCTCTGGCCTTGAAACAAGGATATGAGGAGTCCAGATGGCCATGTGGCTCGAAGAACTGAGAAATAGAAACAAAGAGATAGCAGCGAGGGAGATGATGCTCAGAGCAAGGCCAAGGCCTGTTCCTCTGCCACCGGGCTGATGGCATCACCATGACCTCGAGGAGGTAACTGGTGATTCACAGGGAACCACACCATGAACTATTCATTGTGTTGTGCACGCTCACACTTCAGGCAGTCACTTTAAGAAACCATATTCCATTCACCCCGCTACGAATCATGGTCCCCCTTTCATGGTCTTTGTGAAGTCATCACAAAGTTCTGAGCAGAAGGACCTTTCCAGGGGTTACTGAGAGGTGATCCCATAACCAGGCAGGTTCGGCTGACTCTTTGCTCGGGATGCAGGTGCTCAGTGGGGACGACCAGGAAACCAGCACCCAAACTCAGCAGACCTGGACAAGACTAGGTTGGCCGCCACAAAGACGAGGCACTAACCCAAAATGTGAGGTTCTACATCCCATCTCTCCTTACAGCTGGGAAATGACTGCTTACAAGAGAGAGGGAAAATAGAGCTGCACACAGAACCACTCTAAGAACGGAAAAGAGGGCTACTTACTGGGGGTAAGAAGTACTAGCTTCCTCGGGAATAACCCCTGATGGCAGATACCATCCCTGCCCAGCTTCTGCCCTCAGGATGACTCAGAGCCAGAGCCCGGGAACCACAAACATCGGATGAGCCGTGGACAAGAAGCTCCCGCAGAGGAACAAAGGGAACGGCACCCACAAATGGTAGTGTGTGGGTACCAGCCAGCAAATGTGCTCTTGCTGGTCACAGCTGGTCAGTTCCGAGAGCTCCTGGTTTTCAGACTGGCTCATCTCCAGGGGCCTGCCCAGTGGTCATACACTATGCTTTTTAGAATCACATAGAAATCCGAGTTCAAGTTAACTCCTGGGAATGGGCACAAAGATGCTGAGCCCTCAGCCCCTTGTATCTGTCAGCACCCACTTCTAGGCACACGCCCCCAAGCAGCCTGGGGCCTGAGACACACTTTTGAGCACACAGACTTTCAGCCCTGGGTGTTTGTTTTAACTCACCAGGAGGAAAGAATTTGGTTCTTTTTAAAATATACACAAAGGGAATACATCTGTTTATTTTACGGAATGTATCTTCAGACTTGATTGGGTAAGAAGCAAGGCTAAAAAGCACTCTTTTTCTCTTGGCTCATGCGAGTGTGACTCCTCCGTGGTGACTTCTCCAAAGGCCACAGACAGCAGAGACGTTCAGTCTCTTGTCTTCTGATCGATCTCGTTTGATACCCTGCTGTCACATCACCTTTCAGAACCTTGGGGCTCCAATAACCCCAACCTGCCGTCATCAGCCCCGTGGGGAAGCAGAGTCCCTGCCCAACTGCCCACCTTTCCACCCACCCAGCCCTGTAATGTCGCCAGATAAAATAAGCACTCCCAGTTAAAACTGAATGTTAAATAAAGAGCATAAATTTTTAGTATAAATTCGCCTTTCCAGGTGGCAAAACTGAGGCAGGTTCCTTCCAAGGATAGAAAAGTTCTTCTCTTTTCTCAGCTTGTTTACAGAACCTCAGCTCAGTGGCCCCCTCCTTGTGTCCCCTGGCTTCAGTGAAACCTGTCCTTTGCATCTTTGAGGGTGAACTGAGAAGGCCATGGCCTCTGAGGTTCATGGTAACATAGGTAGTCCTCCCACTCAGATGCCAGTGGTGCTTGTGGTTGGAGTCCAAAACATTTCTACATGTAACCACAAGCTCCAGTGCAGAAGAGTCTGGCGAGAGGCAGAGGAAGGAGAGAGGGAGAAATGAGAGGCAGGTATTACCATAAAAATCTCCAAGGGAGATCTCAGTCTGAGAGATCTCACTACCACTTACAAAAAAAGAAAAGAAAAAAAACAGTGTTGCCTGGCCTTGGCTGGCTCATGGGCCATGAAGATCTGATCCTAATTTCTAGCTTCAAGAGTCAATGCCAGCGTGTAGCCCAGCCCGGGATTCCACAGGGGTCAAGTGGGCCTAACAACACCTGCAGACCTTTCACCTGCCTACAAGGGAACCTAGAGTGGATGATACATGAGGGCAGGATTGGTGCCGTCTTCTTCTCATCACTATATACCCACCACCTAGCCCAGGCGCTAGCCTCACAGCAAGCGCTTGGCAAGCTTCTGCTGCGTGAGTGAATGAATGAGTGGATAGATATCCAATATGTCCCAGAAGTAACACGAGCTTTGCAGTGCAAGGGCTCAGAACAACTCAGATGTCCAGTGAAAGGGGTTGGCCTGGATGACCTCTGAGGTCATCTGTAACACCACAAGCCCTTGAGCCATCAGACTCGGGTAAAAACTTCACCGAAACAATTTTAAACACTTCCTTCAAACATCCTAGTTCAGCATCTTTGGCTGAAGTCCTCAAACTAGGCCCAGGGATAACCCTAGGAGGGAAGAGTATAGAGCAGCTTAAAATAGGAACTTGGTGAGGGAAATCAGGGAGAATAACTGGGGAAAAGAAGGCACAGGTGGCTAGGGATTCAAAGAAAGGAATAAGAAAAATACTTCAAGATCCAGCATGGCTGTCCAGGACACACACACTCACACCAGCACAAAGATCCGTCTTCCAGATCCACACTGCCCGCCTGCGCCCCCCAGCCCCATCCCATCATCCTATGACAGTGCTTCTTTGTGGAAGACAACAATAGCTACATTATGCCATTCTGTAATGATCCTAGGAGAAGCGGTTGTGAAGTCAAGGCATTGCGTGAACACGGGGCTACTGCACACCAGCCCACAAGAACAACAACAAAACAAGGACAATCCGCAGAATCCCTAATTTAAATAAAGACTGAACACTGCCCAAGCCACTACCCTCTCACATTTATCTGAGGGCAGGACTCTTTTTTTCCATGTAATTATTTATGTACAAGGCCTTCTTTCACTGGAATTGATAAGGTGTCAGGAGGTTGTTTTTTGTTATTTGTTAGTTCTTCAATAAGGAGGCAGAAAGAAGAGGAAGTAGCAGGAAGGGGGCCATGAGGAAGTGCCAAGGCTGGGGGATGACACACAGGAAACCCTCAAAGGGACCCGAATCTGCTTCTTCTCAGTGAATCCATCCTATTAATATAGAGATGTCATTTCACTACTCCAGCGAAACTGTTTCCAGGGACTTTAGTATAAAATACACAGAACCCTGGATGGTGCAATGGAAAAGTCAGTGGCCAAAACAGGAAAAAAAAAAAAAATCAGAATATCTGAATTCTCGTCACTCTGCCATAACTAGCTGTTTCCTTGGGGTTTTTTTTTTTTTTTTTTTTTTTCCAATAAACAGTTTCTGCGAGGCATCGAGCTAGCAACTGAGGGAAACAAAGACGCAGCCACTTTCCTCCCTGAGCCTAGTTTCCTCCTTCTCCACAGGAGAGCCCCTGACCAGCCCTGGAGACACACAGAGCTCTGCGTTCACGGCGCAGCCCCCAGCCCCGGCCGGGACCTATTTCCACAGGGAGGAGGAGAATGCCTGCCGCCTCCAAAGCTGAGAGGAAGCCTGAACCTGGAGGAAAGGAGCAGGAGCCACATGATAACAGGCACATGGGGTCATCTTGGTGGGTCCTGGTAACAGCTAAGGTGTGGAAAAGATGACTGTCTCTAGTCCCTAAGGAAAAAGTGTGTCTTGTCGCCAAAGAAGCCGGTCCCCCTGAACCACAGCCCCTGTGTGCTGCCTCTCCTGGACTCCGGGCAGGGCTTCCTCCCGCTCAGGCCTCCACGCTTCCCAGCCTCCTTTCCTCTCACCTGCTGCACACACTAACACGGGGACTGCACAATCACGCTTTGCAATCATCAGAGGCCCTTCTAGTGATGACCCCACCTCGTTCCTTACATTTCCTGAGAAGCTCCTCAAAGACACCATATTCTCATCTGTCCATTGCGCGGAGCTCCTACCCTTCCCCACAACTACTTTTTCACAGTCACTAATTCCTCCCTTTTTTGCCACTTCCTGGCCATGATGCTGCCTGACCAACATCTGATAAGTATTAAGCGTGTTCTCCTTGAAACCCGCAGAACCTTGATTTTAATCTTTGAGTTAGTTCCCTCAATGAAAGTTCCCTCAGCGGGGGCCAGGTTGAGGGGCTCAGGCCATTGTAGGACCCAGTCCTTACCCGTCTACCCACCTCGCCACAACCGCAGCCTTGGCTCCAACCCTCACCTCACATCACCTCACGTTCATCACCTTTAGCAACAACAGAGTTCAGCCCTGCAAACTCTATGAAACACATTCTGCATTATAATAATTTCTTTCACTGAGAAAGAGGAGGGGCTGCTCTTGCAAGGAACGCCTTTTTGGAAGTGCCAAAAACCTGTAGTGGTCGTGTAGCTGTCGCGGGAAGGGGGACCTCTTCCAGAGCCCGAGAGTAGGCTCTTGTCAAAACATTCAGACACTCGCTGACAAAGCAAGAGATTTTATTGGGAAGGGGTGCCCAGGAGGAGAGCAGCAAGATCAGGGAAGTCAGGAGGATGGCTCTGCCACATGGCCCACAGTCTCGGGTTCTATGGTGATGGGGTTAGTTTCTGGGCTGTCTCTGGCCAGTCATTTGACTGAGAGTCCTTCCTGATGGTGTACACATCACTCAGCCAAGATGGATCCAAGTGAGGAGGATTCTGGGAGGACGTATGGACTGGTGTCTCCACTCTCCAATTTGACCTTTCCCAATTTCTTCCCATTGGTGGTAGCTTCTTAGTTCCATCTTCCTTACCAGGACCTCCTGTTGTAAGATAACTTATGGAAGTGGCTACTATGGTGTCTGGCCAGGGCGGGTGGCTTCAGTCAGTGGTTCTCCTAAAAACCAAGTGACTCCTGAAATGTAACATGATTTTGCATCACTCTCTCCCCAAATTCTCCACTCTCTGAGCCACTGTCCCTTAGCGCATTGTCCTGTGCCTTGTTGCAGAATTAACCATGTCAGTCTCATCTGCATTGTGAGCTCCTGGAGGGCAGGCTGGTCTCTTTTTTGTCCCCATACTGCCCAGTTCAGTTCAGTTGCTCAGTCGTGTCCAACTCTTTGCAACACCATGGACTGCAGCACGCTAGGCCTCCCTGTCCATCACCAACTCCCGTAGTTTACTCAAACTCATGTCCATTGAGTCAGTGATGCCATCCAACCATCTCATCCTCTGTTGTCCCTGCCGTACTGCCCAGTGCTTAAATATTAATTAAAATCAAGCAAGATGAGGGAGAAATTCAATACCAAATCCCATCTCTATACCATTTGTCTCTTTGGAAAGCTGTTCCCAGGTTTATTTCTAGCATGGCCCAAGGGAGTGCTTGCCTAGCTACCTACAGGTTTAAGGAGGAGAGTTTTCTCTGATCTTGGGCATTTCGGAGGCTGCCATCACAGTGCACACAAGATCACCAAGCAGGCCCACCAGCTGGACATCCACAAGGAGGACCTTGAAGCAAACACTTCACTTATTCAGGATACAAGTGTCCATAATTCTGTAATTGCCTTTCTTATTCACTGTATGCCCTTGAGCAATCACCTTAAGATGTTTATTCCTGTTTTCCCATTAATAAAATAAGGATTAAAATATCTGACTCCTAGAGTTGCTGTGAGGATTTGACAAGTAAGTACTAGAGAAAGTGCCTAATGCCACACTTAATACATAACAAAGGCTCCATCAATGCTTTATTATTATTATTACTGACAGGTTAGAAAGGGGGCATGATACTGACTCCTGCATAACCATCATATTGCCCTTTGACTTGGCTAGTTTTGACAGAAGGGCCGTTTGACATTGCCTAAAAAACAAACCACTAAACTTTCAACTTTTAAAAAATACCAGGTAACGTAAGATGAGGAAAATCCCTCTCCCGCCCTGAGGTCATCCCTCTCTGACCTCACAGATGGGAAAAGATAAGCTCAGAGATGGGGTGAGGGATGTAGTGAGGGTTAGAACCAGGGGAAAGGTCTAGGATAGAGTGAGAATTAGGAAAAGGAGTGGGTCAAAGACGGACGGAAGATCTGGAAGCGGGGAGATCGGAAATGGAGTAAGGGTCAGCCTAGGAGGGCAACAGATCGAGGTGAAATTAGGACTATCTGATGGTGCTTATGTTAATAATTTTACCTTTTCACCACCACCCACTAGAAAATGCCCTGCTTTGTAAAGGAGGAGTGTGTGTGTTGGGGTAGGGGGGTGAGGGGCAGAGGGGAGAACCCTGAAATGAGTGAACATTTTCAAACAAACAAGACATTCTGAACTCAAACAGTAAAAGTCACTGAGCTGGTCAAATCCCACTGGTCCTTCCCCACAAGTGGAGCTGGCAAGAAAGTTCTAGAAACTAGCTCTGCCCACAGCATGTAAAAGCCTGGTGAATTTTGCATTCCAAGGACAAGAGGTTTCCAAATTAAAATTTTAAGAGTGTGTGAAAATAGTTCACCATTTACTTTTAGGATGAGGTAGTGTTTAGAATGTCAGCCTAGAAATACAAGTACTGTTTTCAGAGATGCTGTCTATTCTGGGAGGGGGGAAACTCTTCCCAAAAGCTTTTTGCTTCCATCCAAACTTCTGAGATCTTGGACCCAGAAAGACAGAAGGGTCTGAACAGCTTCTTCCACTGAGGAATCAGCCAGAGGTCTCTGGGCTTATAGAATGTACTCCAGAAGCCAAGGCTTGGATTTTGATAGTCTGGGGAGCTCAGGAACGGTCCTGTTGATTTGAGTTCCACCCCCTAGGCCAGACCACCTACTTGCTATGGAAACTCAGGTGAATGATTTCACCTCTCTGAGCCTCTGTTTGCTCATCTGGCCCTTCTGGACAAGCTGAACTTGGCAGGGCCTTTCAGCTCTGATATCCATTCCGGTTGAAAAGAAAAAAAAAAAATGTTCACTGAGCACCTCCTACGTGTCAGACACCTTCTAGACTCTGGGGTACAATGGGTTCCTGCCATTACGGGGCTTACATTCTAGCTCCAATGTACTGTGAGTTCCAAAGAGCCTATGAAGAATACACCCTGTATTTTGAGCTTGTATATCTCAGAAAAAGAGATGGGGCAGGGCTCCACAGGATAGAATGTAAAGCTTATGGGTGATTAATTGCCACCCCGTTAGTAAGTAGGACAACAGTACTTCTTCCTTCTAAAATGTTTTAAGTTGCTAAAATGTACTGAGTTTTTGTGGGTTTTGTTTTGGTGGTTTTTTGGTTGGTTGGTTGGTTGGTTGGTTTTTGATGGGGGGATATTTTTTGGTAACGGTGTGTTTTTTCTGATAAGGGGTTGCAAAATGGAACTGTGGATATGGGAGAGAACAAGGAGCCTTGAAGAAGGTCTAATGTGAGCAGAGGACAGACGTGGGACAAAACAGAGGCGCTCAAAGAACCCCACACTTCTGCTAAGGTCAAAGATTTCACTCCAGAACATTCACTCTCTTTCAGTCACTGGAAACTTTATTACCATCTCCAAACAGGGTGCAGGGCTGCCCAGCCCTGCCGGGATACTGCCTGATGACTCAAGACCTGGTCGCTCCACATGAGGCCTTGGGGCAGAAAGTAGCAGGGGAGGATATGAGGACATGGGGAAAGAGTCAGACAACAGCAAGTGAGCACAGGTCACCAGCCACCCTCTTTTCCAACCCCTATGCAAGCCAATGTCTGGAAGGAAAATCAGTTCTAGGTTCTTTCGGCTGGTCGAAGAATTACCTTGACATGAGACAAATCAATAGGAGAAAACCAAACAAAAATTTAATGACATGTACACATGGGGGAAACCCAGGAAGACTAAGTAACTCCCCCAAATGGCCAAAGTCCTCACCTTAATTACCATTCTCGGCTAAAGACCAAAGAGAATGCTGGGGGAAGGGGAGTGGGGGAAGGGGGCTGGGGGGCGGGGAGTCATCTGTGGGAGGTGAGCAGGAAAGTACAGTAAAAAAGGATAAGGTTGTGGCACAGCTTGAGGTCATCGCCTTCCTCTTGGGTAGTGTTTCTGGAGATCTGGTCAGCTTCTTTTTGGTACCTGAGGGAGAAACCCTTATGAAAGGAAATTTCCCTTATAAATGCAAATATTTCTTACAAAACAGTAACTCCTACTCAGTGTTCAGTTTGTTTTTCTTTTCCCTGTTGGCTGTTTCTCAGAAAATAACCAGCTTAAGATAATTAATATGCCAAAGAGACATATTTGGGGATGGCAAATTCTGTTCCCCTGCACCTGACTGCCCTCTGTCCACCAGAGCTTCCAGATGCTCAACCCCAGGGAAGGAGGGAGGGCGTGGGGCTGCAGAGCACAGGTGCCCTGCATTTCAGACCCCAGCTGTGTGGAAGGGCAGGGTCTGCACAGCCAGGGTGGAACCAGAAGTGAAGAAGGCTCTGGAGAGGAAGGAGGACCCTGGGAGGGGTTCTCAGCCCAGGTGTGTACAAGAGTCCCTGGGGAGCAGCTATGAAAGGTGGATCCCTGGTCCCTCCCCACCCTCTCCTGATTCAGTGGACTAGGGTGGAGACCGGGAGCTTGACTTTTCATTTTCACTGTGCTCTCCAAAATAATTCTGGCACAAGCAGGCCATTGCCAACCCTTTGAGGACCCCTGTGAATAAAAGAGTAGAACTTGAGGTTCTACTTGAGAACTGTATACATCTCTCTTTAGGTGAGTGGTTTGGGAAGTTCGTTGTTGTGGTTCAGCTGCTCAGTCGTGTGCAACTGTTTGCAACCCCACGGACCACAGCACTCCAGGCTCCCCTGTCCATCTCCAACTCCCGGGACTTGCTCAGACTCACGTCCATCGAATCGGTGAGGCCATCCAACCATCTCATCCTCTGTCACCCTCTTCTCCTTCCACCTTCAATCTTTCCCAGCATCAGGGTCTTTTCAAATGAGTCAGTTGTTCGCATCAGGTGGCCAAAGGATTGGAGTTTCAGCTTCAGCATCAGTCCTTCCAATGAGCCTGTGCTTTTTAATATGCTGTCTAGGTTGGTCATAGTTTTTCTTCCAAGGAGCAAGCGTCTTTTAATTTCATGGCTGCAGTCACCATCTACAGTGATTTTGGAGTCCAAGAAAATAAAGTCTGTCACTGATTCCATTGTTTCCCCATCTATTTGCCGTGGGCCGGATGCCATGATCTTAGTTTTTTGGATGTTGAGTTTTAAACCAGCTTTTCATTCTCCTCTTTCACTTTCATCCAGAGGCTCTTTAGTTCCTCTTCGCTTTCTGCCATAAGGGTCCTGTCATCTGCATATCTGAGGTTATTGATATTTCTCCCAGCAATCTTGATTCCAGCTTGTGCTTCAACCAGCCTGGCGTTTCACATGATGTACTCTGCATATAAGTTAAATAAGCAGGGTGACAATATACAGCCTTGATGTACTCCTTTCCCAATTTGGGACCAGTCTGTTGTTCCATGTCCAGTTCTAACTGTTGCTTCTTGACCTGCATACAGATTTCTCAGGAGGCAGGTCAGGTGGTCTGGTGGTCTGGTCTGGTCTGGTAGTCTGGTCTGCTCTCAGGAGGCAGGTCAGGTGGTCTGGTCTTCAAATCTCTTGAAGAATTTTCCAGTTTGTTGTGATCCACACAGTCAAAGGCTTTAGTGTAGTCAATAAAGTAGAAGTAGATGTTTTTTCTGGAACTCTCTTGCTTTTTTTGATGATCCAACGGATGTTGGCAATTTGCTCTCTGGTTCCTCTGCCTTTTCTAAATCCAGCTTGAACATCTGGAAGGCCTAGGTTCACGTACTGCTGAAACCTGGCTTGGAGAGTTTCGAGCATGACTTTGTTAGCGTGGGAAACTGTGGTGGGGGACAAAAATGATGACAAAGGGAAACAGGGGGCAAAGGGGCAGGGCACAGCCCTTAACGAATAAAGTGTGAATACAACATAAACTGATTAGAACCAACTAGACCCAAAACCACCACAGATTCAACTTCCAGAGGACTTTGAGCCTCAGTATTTGCTCATTGTACACGTTAGCATGTGTAAAATGACAGACCAACAGGTGCTATTACAGTTCTGAGGCCAAGCATAAATAACCAAAAAGTGGGCAGTGGCCCAATTCCTGGAAATCCCTTCCCCTTTTCCAAAATAGTTGGAACAATCTGCCTATGAAATTGTTATTGTTTAGTAACTAACTCATGTCTGACTCTCTGCAGCCCCATGGACCGGGCTCCTTTGCCCTTGAGATTTCCCAGGCAAGAATACTGAAGTGGGTTGCCATTTCCTTCTCCAGAGGATCTTCCTAACTCAGGGCACATGCATCTCCTGCACTGGCATAAGGATTCTTTACCACTGAGCCACCAGGGAAGCCCAGCCTATGAAATTACCCAGCCCATAAAAGCTGCTGCTGCTGCTGCTGCATCTCTTCAGTCGTGTCCGACTCTGTGCAACCCCATAGACAGCAGCCCACCAGGCTCCCCCATCCTCCCTGGGATTCTCCAGGCAAGAACACTGGAGTGGGTTGCCACTTCCTTCTCCAATGCATAAAAGTGAAAAGTGAAAAGTGAAAGTGAAGTCGCTCAGTCGTGTGCAACTCTTAGCGACCCCATGGACTGTAGCCTACCAGGCTCCTCCATCCACGGGATTTTCCAGGCAAGAGTACTGGAGTGGGGTGCCATTGCCTTCTCCACCATAAACGCTAACCACCCATATTTCAGGCTGCTCTTGCCTTTTGCAATGAACCTCATCCAGTCTGTGGAATGTATGTCTCTCAAAATAAATTCGCTTCTTACATATCACTTTGCCTCTGGCTGAATTCCTTCTGCACTGAGACATAAAGAATCTGAGCTTCATTAAGTCCTCAAACAAAGTGAAAGTGTTAGTCACTCAATTGTGTCTGACTCTTTGTGATCCCATGGACTGTAGCCCACCAGGCTCCTCTGTCTATGAAATTTTCCAGGCAAGAATACTGGAGCATGTTCTCCAGGGGATCTTCCCGACTCAAGGATTGAACCCAGGTCTCCTGCACTGCAGGCACATTCTTTACCATCTGAACCACCAAGGAACTTAATTAAAAGTTAATGGTTGCTTCCATGTCCTGGCTATTATAAACAGTGCTGCAATGAACATTGGGGTACAAGTGTCACTTTCAATTCTGGTTTCCTCGGTGTATATGCCCAACTGTAGGATTGCTGGGTCATAAGGCAGTTCTATTTCCAGTTTTTTCAGGAAGCAACCTAGATGTCCATCAGCAGATGAATGGATAAGAAAGCTGTGGTACATATACACAATGGAGTATTACTCAGCCATTAAAAAGAATACATTTGAATCAGTTCTAATGAGGTGGATGAAACTGGAGCCTATTATACAGAGTGAAGTAAGCCAGAAAGAAAAACACCAATACAGTATACTAATGCATATATATGGAATTTAGGATGGTAACGATAACCTTGTATTTGAGACAGCAAAAGAGACACATATGTATAGAACAGTCTTTTGGACTCTGTGGGAGAGGGAGAGGGTGGGATGATTTGGGAGAATGGCATTGAAACATGTATAATATCATATAAGAAATGAATCGCCAGTCCAGGTTCGATGCAGGATACAGGATGCTTGGGGCTGGTGCACTGGGATGACCCAGAGGGATGGTATGGGGAGGGAGGAGGGAGGGAGATTCAGGATGGGGAACACATGTACAACTGTGGCAGATTCATGTTGATGGATGGCAGAACCAATACAATATTGTAAAGTAACTAACCTCCAACTAAAATAAATAAATTTTGTTAAAAAGATTTAAAAAATGATCCACATAAAAAATAAAAATAAATAAATAAATAAAAGTTTATGGGTCCGAGTCCCAGTTCAAGTTTTGGCTGAGTAAAAGTCTTATCCATAGGTTCAAGTCCCAATCTGAAAGTTTGGGGCTGGTTTGAATCCGATCTGAGTAGTGCAGTTTCAGAAGGAGGAAGGGAAGGGCAGAGAATGGGAACCACATTTACTCAGCAGTGTCCTGCATTGACACTTGAGCACCCATGATTCCGAGTTGGAAGAAAGATGAGTCTTGCTTGTATGGAGAACAATCCACTTCCCCAAATCTGAGAATGGTAGTATAAAATGGGGTCCCTCACCCAATAAGACCCTGCCTCTGCATCAGAACTCTTTTTCCCAGTCAGGCCTGGCACTGCCTTGGTCTTCCCTATGTTACGTTGGCCCCTGGGCTCAGAAGATCCCTTGCTTTCCATGTCAGGAAATAGGGCTATTAAAGATGTAATTAGCTAGAATGAAGTTATGAGGGTGGCTCCTAATCCAACATGTCTGGTATCTTTACACAAAAAGGGGGAATTTGGACACAGAGACATCTGTGAAGATGAAGGCAGAGATCAGGGCAATGCCTCTACAAACCAAGAAACACCGAAAGTTGCTGGCAAACCTCTAGAAACTAAAACAAACCTAGAACAGAGTCTCCCTCACAAGGAACCAGCCTTGTGGGCCCCATGATCTTGGACTTCCAGCCTCCAGAACTATGAGGCAATAAATGTCACCTCAGGCCCCTAGTCTGTGGTATCTGGTTACAAAAGCCCTAACAAACTCATACACCCATAACTTCACTTCTCTTCACCACACTGACCATTAATGGGCAAGTGAGAAACTTCCAGAAATTCATCATATTTACTTTCCTATCCAACAAACCAACATGGTGGAAGAAATTCAAAGATAAACAAAACAGAGTCCCTGCCCTCCAGGGGCTCACAGATAAGCAACTGTTTGCCACTATCCAAAACACTCTCATGGGCATCCTCCTGTACATCCCAGATCTTATCCTGAGGTGCCGGGCAGTGGAGGGGTGGGGGAGAGGCATCAGGTCACGTGATCCCCTCTACAGCTGGGAACAGTGGAGTTCTGGAGAGCTGGTGACTGGCTCCAGAGCCCTCAGCCATTAAGTGTCCGGAAGGCCACTGCAACGAGGTCTTCTGAGTCCAAGATGTCTGGTGAGGCTGTTTCCTTTCAGTCTGCCTTGCGGCCTCTTGCCTCTCCCGCAAGCAGAAGCTGCAGCACAGTGGCAACTGGAAATGCGCGGCTGGTATCCAAGATCGGTTCCAAGCAAGCTCCAGAAGGCAAGGAGGGAGACCAGCCAAGGAGAAAAGACTGCTGCGCCTACCTCCCCAGCCCCCAGGCCCCCCGCCTCTTCCAGCTCACAGGCCCTGCAGGTTCCTGGTAACGGTGCCACCCAGTGTTGTCAAAATAGCGAGCAGCTGGAAAGAATTCCAGAATGAAATCTACGTGCCTCTGCAGCTTCCTAAATGGCTGCAACTGTGGCGGCTAAACCTGCTAATGTGCTAAGCATTTTCTGGCAGGGCCGGCAGGCAGGACTGGTATTTTGGGAGCTGGGAGGGGCTTGCAGGCGTCATCCTTGGCAAGTCCTGAAAGGAGGTGGAGGCAAGGAGAACCAACCCAGAATGCTTCCCGTGAAGTCACCGGGAGCCACCGGGAATCCCTGGAGCGCTGGGCGCTGGGCCTGGGGGGCAGCACCGGAGGGCACAGAGGCCTCCTGGGGCAACAGGGGAGGGGCTCCAGGGTGCAGGCGAAAGCGGACGCTCTTTCTGCTGACGCAGAGCGGTGTGATGCTGTCCTCGAGGCCAGCAGCCCGGCCAGGCCCTGTCTGTTTGCCTCTGAGGTGACAGGGCAGGGCCTGTGGTGACCAGGCAAAGGACAAGAAGCCAGTGCCCAGGGCAAGCCAGCAAGACTCACTGAGAGGGCTCTGAGAATAAGGTCATTCCACACGGTTGGGACATCACAACAGGGTTGGGGACAAGGGGAACTTTCATACATGGTGACCTCGGATTTCACCCCAGCCCCTCAAGCAGTAACTTCTCATGGCGCCCTGGTGTTTGAGAGCTATTTTAAAATATGAGCCCAGGGACTCCTCCTATGATGCAGTGATTAAGACTCTGCCTTCTAATGCCGGGGGTATGGGTTCGATCCCTGGCTGGGGAATTATGATCTCATATACCTCAGGGTATGGCAAAAAAAAAAAAAAATTAAGTAGATTTTAAAAACTTGTAAAATTATTTTTTTTAATATGATACTAGGAAAAGAAGCAAACCCCCAAATCTGGATCCAAAGTAGGTCCCGGCGTTCCTTTGTCCTTGATGTGCTCAACTTCTTGGAGAAACCAGAGGGTTCTGACTGAGTGAAGAGGCGGATGTTGGGGACCAGGAGATGGAGCTGGTGAAGAACCCTTTCCCAAGGAGACACTGGGGACAGGAAGTGGTGAGAGGACAGAGCCGTGCAGCTCAGATGACAGAGACACAGGTCAATCTGGGAACACAGAAGCCAGTAAAACCCTGACAGGATTCAGTCTGGAGGGAAAAAAATCCCAACTGATAGAAACTGCTGAGAGCTTGCAGCTTTTAAAGCCCTTCTAGCAAAAGGATCTTTGGAAGCTTTGCAAACCCTGACCACACAGCCAGTCAGCCGCAGCCTGGCCCACAGAGCTGAGAGCTTTTGCTAAATCAGAACAAACCTACTCACAAATATCTCATCCTGGCCTCCCCCTGGCACCCGTTCCTTTCCTGTCTGTGTGTCTGTCTTCCTCGGAAATGAAGTCGTCCCCGAGCAGAGGGGGGAGAGTGCTGAAGAGGCCAAGGGGAGCTGAGGGGCCCGACAGCAATCTCAGCTCCACTACTCACTAGCCACTGACCCCGGGCAAGGCACTGAATCTTCATGAGACTCATTTTTTAATCTGCAAAAGTGGAGATAGAGAAGCTGCGACTGGGGACTTTCCTGGCGGGCCAGTGGTTGGGACTTCTCCCTCGCAGTGCAGGGGACGTGGGTTTGATCCCTGGTCAGGGAAATATTAATAAGATCGGGCATGCTGCATGGTATAGCCAGTTTTTCTTTTTTTCTTTTAAAGCTGTGACTGGAAGGTTGGTGGGAGGACTGAGATTGAACACAGAGCCAGGGTCGCTCCAGGAGGGTTGGTCCCCACCTCCTCACCTTCCTCTCCAAGGCCTCCAGCACCTTGTTCAACGTGGGGAGGATGCAGATCAGTGAGCGTTAAAGTTGGGGAGACAAAAGGATATGTATATAAAACAACCAGTCATGAATTTAATTGAATCCCCTCTAACAGCACCCTTGCCCACCCACCCACCTTCCCCCATAGTCTCTCAGTAGACCTGTTTTAGCAGGGCCTCTGTGTTTACAACTCTCGGTGGACACCATCCACGTTCTATTCTGTGAGCCCAGAAGGGAGCTTCATTCAATAGATGTTACCCCCAAGGGTGAGCAAAGTTGCAGCCCTACTAAAGCACTTTTTTAGTGTTACCATCTTCAGGAAGGCTTTTCTGAGGCTTCCCATGGCTTCCCTCTTTCTTCTTGCAGTGCCAGAAGCATTTCCTTATGGAGCTCATTAAATTCTGCCTTTGTAATACTTGAGGTATGTTTATGTGTACGATTGCAGCAAGAGTTGGATCTGACCTTTATATTCCCTGCAGCACCTAGTAGGATACTAATTCATTTCACAAGGCCAGCATTAACCTGGTACCCTAACTAGTCAAAGGCATTACCAATTTTTTTTTTTTCATTTTAAAAACCTCAACCCTTACCTCACATCATATATAAACATTAACTCAATACGAATCATACAGCTAAATATAAAAACTGAAACTATGAAACTTCTAGAAGAAAATGAGGGAGAAAATCATTGTGACTTTGGATTAAGCAAGGAGGAGAAAATGGCAACCCACTCCAGTATCCTTGCCTAGAAAATCCCATGGACAGAGGATCCTGGCAGGCTATAGTCCTTAGGGTCACACAGAGTCTAACACGACTGAAGCAACATAACACAGCACTCAGCAGCACAAAGATTTCTTCGACAGGACACAAAGTACATAATCCATAGAAGAAAAAAAAATTGATATGCTGGACTTGATCAGAATTTAAAACATCTGCTCTTTGAAAGGCACTAATAAGGAAATAAAAACACAAGCCACAGATTTGAAGCAAATATTTGCAAATCATATATCTGATAAAGTCTATGTAGTCAGAATATATAAAGAACTCTTAAAACTCAATAATAAGACAAATGACCCAATTTTTTTAATGGCCAAAAGAACTGAATAGACATTTCACAAAAGAAGTAATACAGATAGCCAAAAAGCCTGTGAAAAAAAATGTTCAACACCATTAGTCATCAGGAAAATGCAATTAAAATCACAATGAGATATCACTGAACATCTATTATACTGGCTAAAATTAAAAAGACTGGCAATGCCACACATTGGCAAGGATATAGAATAACTGGAACTCTCATGTACTGCTGGTGGGAATGCACCACTTTGGAAGGCACTTTAGCAGTTTTTATAAAATTAAATATACACTTCTGACCCAGCAATCCCACTCCTAGGCATTTGCTGAAGAGAAATGAAAACATAGGTCTGCGCAAAGACCTACATATATAAATGTTCATAGCAGCTTTATTTATAATGCCCCAAACTTGGAAACAGGCCAAGTGTTCATCAATTGATAAATGAATACACAAGAGGTGAAACATGCATACAATGGAACGCATCCATACAGTAACTGGGATGAAGCTTAAGTGCATTGTATTAGTTTCCTATTCCTGCTGTAATGAATTATCACAGGCCTAGTGGCTTAAAACACTACACATTTACTCTCTTTTAGTTCTAGAGATTGTAAGTCCAAAATCAGTCTCCCGGGGCTACTGTCAAGGTGTCAGCAGAACTAGTTCCTTCTAGAGGATCTAAGGAGAAAATCCCTTTATGTTTTTCAGTCTCTAGAGATGACCTGCACTCCTTGGCACATGTCCCTTCCTCAAGGCCACCAGTAGAGCATCTCTCTTCCCCGCCTCCCACCTCTGCTTTGAAGGAGTAGGAGTTTCACCAAAGGCACAGAGGCGTAGCAACATTTGGGAATTTCAGTATTTCCAGGGTATATGATGTTACATTTCAAAGATAAGGAAACTAAGATTCAGAGAAATCAAGTATCTCACCCCACAGTGAAAAACAGAGATTAAGACCAACCCCAAGAAAAAGAAATGCAAAAAAGCAAAATGGCTGTCCAAAGAGGCCTTACAAATAGCTGTGAAAAGAAGACAAGTGAAAAGCAAAGGAGAAAAGGAAAGATAGACCCATCTGAATGCAGAGTTCCAAAGAATAGCAAGGAGCGATTAGGAAGCCTTCCTCAGCGATCAGTGCAAAGAAATAGAGGAACACAATAGAAAGGGAAAGACCAGAGATCTCTTCAAGAAAATCAGAGATACAAAGGGAACATTTCATGCAAAGATGGGCTCGATAAAGGACAGAAATGGTATGGAGCTAACAGAAGCAGAAAATAATAAGCAGAAGTGGCAAGACTACACAGAAGAACTGTACAAAAAAGATCTTCAAGACCCAGATAATCATGATGGTATGATCACTCACACTCACCTAGAGCCAGACATCCTGGAATGTGAAGTCAAGTGAGCCTTAGGAAGCATCACTATGAACAAAGTTAGTGGTGATGATGGAATTCCAGTTGAGCTATTTCAAATCCTAAAAGATGATGCTGTGAAAGTGCTGCACTTAATATGCCAGCAAATTTGGAAAACTCAGCAGTGGCCACAGGACTGGAAAAGATCAGTTTTCATTCCAATCCCAAAAAAGGCAATGCCAAAGAATGCTCAAACTACCACACAATTGCACTCATCTCACACGCTAGTAAAGTAATGCTCAAAATTCTCCAAGCCAGCCTTCAGCAATACGTGAACCGTGAACTTCCTGATGTTCAAGCTGGTTTTAGAAAAGGCAGAGGAACCAGAGATCAAATTGCCAACATCTGCTGGATCATCAAAAAAGCAAGAGAGTTCCAGAAAAACATCTATTTCTACTTTATTGACAATGCCAAAGCCTTTGACTGTGTGGATCACAATAAACTGTGGAAAATTCTGAGAGAGATGGGAATACCAGACCACCTGACCTGCCTCTTGAGAAACGTGTATGCAGGTCAGGAAGCAACAGTTAGAACTGGACATGGAACAACAGACTGGTTCCAAATCAAGAAAGGAGTACGTCAAGGCTGTATATTGTCACCCTGCTTATTTAACTTATATGCAGAGTACATCATGAGAAATGCTGGGCTGGAAGAAACACAAGCTGGAATCAAGATTGCTGGGAGAAATATCAATAACCTAAGATATGCAGATGACACCACATTTATGGCAGAAAGTGAAGAGGAACCAAAGAGTCTTTTGATGAAGGTGAAGGAGGAGAGTGAAAAAGTTGGTTTAAGGCTCAACATTCAGAAAACTAAGATCATGGCATCCAGTCCCATCGCTTCATGGAAAATAGATGTGGAAACAGTGGCTGACTTCCCTTTTGGGGGCTCCAAAATCACTGCAGATGGTGACTGCAGCCGTGAAATAAAAAGATGCTTCCTCCTTGGAAGGAAAGTTATGACCAACCTAGACAGCATATTGAAAAGCAGAGACATTACTTTGTCAACAAAGGTCTCTCTAGTCAAGGCTATGGTTTTTCCAGTAGTCATGTAAGAATGTGAGAGTTGGACTATAAAGAAAGCTGAGTGCCGAAGAACTGATGCTTTTGAACTATGGGGTTGGAGAAGACTCTTGAGAGTCCCTTGGACTGCAAAGAGATCCAACCAGTCAATCCTAAAGGAGATCAGTCCTGGGTGTTCACTGGAAGGACTGATGTTGAAGCTGAAACTCCAATACTTTGTCCACCTGATGCAAAGAGCTGACTCATTTGAAAAGATCCTGATGCTGGGAAAGATTGAGGGCAGGAGGAGAAGGGGACGACAGAGGATGAGATGGTTGGTTGGCATCACCAACTCAATAGACATGAGTTTGGGTAAACTCCAGGAGCTGGTGATGGACAGGGAGGCCTGGCATGCTGCGGTTCATGGGGTCACAAAGAGTCGGACATGACTGAGTGACTGAACTGAACTAAACTGAATGTTCAAGCCCAAGGCCTCAAAATCCAAATCCAGAGATTTTCCCAGTACATGTGAGCCTTCAAACATCCCCACACTGACCTTGAAGGCCTCCAGCCTTGGGTGCTGAATGGGTACCTCCACCATGTCTCAGAGCCCTGTGCCCCCTGCCCACTCCATCAGAGATGACCCCTCCCTCCGGACACCTAGAAGCAGCCCAGCCTGTGGCATCAACATGACCCTGGGTCTTTGGCTCCCACCACCCTGGGGCCAGCTGATTCCCAGCCCCAGTTGGATGAAATTATTACCTTAATAAGATTGATATTTGCATCCTGCTTTTTATTTGTCAGCGCTCGTTCACATAGATTATTTTCCTTGAATTTCCCATTGTGTGAGGCTAAGGGTGCAGCTATTATCAATCTCACTTCATAGATCAGAAAGCTGAGGTGCTGGGGAAGGAAGAAGTCTGGCCACCCTCATGCAGCAAGTGTGTAAAAACCAAATCAGAATTTACTGTGGGCTTCCTGCTCCCCGCACCACGTACATGCGAGCATGCTAAGTCACTTCAGTCAACGCTATGGACAGTAGCCTCCAGGCTCCTCTGTCCATGGGATTCTCCAGGCAAGAATACTGGACTAGGTGGCCATGTCCTCCTCCAGGGGATCTTCCCGACCCACGGATCAAACCTGCATCTCTCACATCTCTTGCACTGATGGGAGGGTTCTTTACCATGGGAAGCTCTCCCACAGCACAAGCGCCTATAGCTCAGAGAACAGAACTGGGGCAAGCCTGCTAACCTCACTGAGCCTCACCTTTCCTGACCTGTAGGACGGATAATGGGGTAATGTCTGTCCTGCCTATCACACAATGCATGAACAAAAAAGTTTCAAAAGGTAGAAGAAAGTGCATAAAAGTATTTTGGATACTCAAAATGTACAAAAGGTAAGGAACTGTTCTGATTATATTCTCAAGGAATGTAATTTTCTTTGTTTCTTTCATTCCCTCAGAAAGCCAGTTTCTTCTGCCTTCTTTATTTCTGGTTAAAGCAGAGAAGTTCTAACCAACAGCTCAACTTAAATCTCAAGGTCAATATTGAATTCTACCTTCCAGTGTCACCCTTTCAGGAATCAAGAACTGGCAAGTCCCCACCCCCACCCCCATCCCATCCTCTCTTTAAAGCTAGAAATTGCCAGGTCTCGCTTTCTGTTCTCATTCCCTCTTGTCTCTCTCCAATCAGAACCAACCTACACATTGCTAAAGCAACACTCCCAGCACATCTCTCAGTGGCTTGTGCCCCCCACCCCAGGGGACAGAGTCTGGGGGTCCTCCACAGGCTGCCGCTGCCCCCGCTGGCCTCTCTGACTTGTCTCCCACAACTACTTCTTGCCAGGTGAGGCCAAGTGGCCCGCATTTCACGAAAGCTCTGCCCTCTGCTTACCTTATACCCCGCTGTGTGGATCTGTGTGTCCTTAGTTGCCCAGTCGTGTTTGACTCTTCACCACTCCATGGACTGTAGCCCAGCAGGCTCCTCTGTCCATGGGATTTTTCAGGCAAGAATACTGGAGTGGGTAGCCATTTCTTTCTCCAGGAGATCTTTCTGACCCAGGGATCGAACTTGCGCTTCCTGTGTCTCCTGCATTGGCAGGAGGATTCTTTACCTACTGAGCCAGCAGGGAAGATATATCTCCTCTAAGAACTCCCCTTCCCACTAGTCACTCAACTGTTGAGGAAGAATCAAATGAGTCCTTCAACTCTTCACATAAACCTCAACACATTTCAAGTGAAGCAAAGAACTGAGGTTAAAAAAAATTTTTTTAAAGAAAGAATTATATAGGTGATTATCTATCTGATAGCTGAATGGGAGTGTGGAATTTCTAAGATAAACAGCAGTGAAATAAATCAGTGGCTCACAAAAGAAAAACAGTAACATCTACATAAGTTCTACTTATTTTAAGTGGATATCAGTATCAAAAACAAGTTAGTAAAATCAAACTTGACCTCATGTAAATATAGAAAGTAACTCCAAACTGATCTTAGAATTAAATTAAGCATTAAGATTATAAAATTTCCAAAAGAAAACATAAAGGGAAATCTTAGTACAGGCAAAATTTTCTCAGGACACAAAAGCAAGAAACACAAAAGGAAAAGATAAAGTTGAACTTTGTCAAACTTAAAAGTTTCTCTTCTTCAAAAGACTCTTAAAGACGGGAATAGCAGTTGCCCAACTGTGTTAGTGGAATTGATCTCACTGAATTGTATCTTTAACATAATTAAAATGGCATCTTTTATGTTACATATATTTTACCACAATGGGGAAAAAAACACTCTGTTAGGAAGATGAATAGGCAAAACACAATCTGAGAGAAATCATTCATCATACATATATATGATGAAGGACCTATATCTAGAATGCATAAAGAACCCTAGCATTTCAGTACTGAGAAGACAAACCAATTTTTTTTTTAATGGGCAAAGATTTGAACAGACACAGTCAGTCAACAAGCACATGAAAATATACTTAATATCATTCGTCATCAGGAAAATGCAAACTGAAACCATAAGACACCACACCCACTAAAATAATTAAAATTTTAAAAACTGATAATATTAAGTGCTGGTGAAGATGCATAGCAACCTAAATGCTCATACATTTTGGGAATATAAAATGGCTCTGCCACTTCAGAAGAGTGTGGCAGTCGCTTATATAGAAACATGTGCTTGCTATATGACTGAGCAGCTTCATGTCTACGAATTTACCCAGAAAGGGAGGAAAAAATATGTCTACAAAAAGACTTGCACACAGTTGCTCACAGCAGCTTCATTCATTGTAACCAAAAACTGACAACAACCCAAATGTCCATCAACTGGTGAGTGGATAAAAAATTGTTGTATAGTCATAGAGTAGAATAAAAAGGAACAAACTACTACCATACACAAAAACAAAAATGGGTAAATCTTAAAAAAAAAAAAAGGCTAAGTAAAATAAGCTAGATTCTAAAAAACACATACAGTATGATTCTATTTACATGAAATTTTAGCATCAACAAAACTAATCTATAGTGTTAGAAAGCAGATCACTGGTTACCTGGGGCAAGAGATGGGGTGGACTGCAAAGAGGCCCAAGGAAATTTGGGGGGAATGATAGAAACAGTCTGTCCTGGTTGTGGTTACATGGGAATATACACTTGTCAAAATCCAGAGAACGATATACTTCAATGAATACAATTTATTGTGTGTAAATAATATCATAATAAAGTTGGTTTAAAGTAATATAAAAGTCAAACCACAAAGTGCTAAAAATATTTGCCACATATATGTCAGATATGACAAATCGATATCAGTAAGTGCCCACATAAGTCGATATTAAAAGCACTGACACCTTAACAGATAAAAGGCCAAAGGACACATAAGCCACACAACAGGAAATAAGAATAGCTAATAAACAAGTAAGAAATTTAAAAAGTGAAATGCCATATTTCACATACTAAATTAGCAATGCTTTTTGTTTAATGATAAGGCTACTATTGTAGGGCAAGATAAGCACCCTTCTGGCAAAAACATAAATTGGTACATCTCTGGAATACAGTTTGGCAATAAGGATCCAGAGACAACAATTTCTTGATTATTTGACTTACTCCTAGGAACCTATGCTAAAAATAATCAAAACTAGAGATCAATATGCAAGAATTTTCATTACTGACTTAAGATAAGCCACTACACTGAGTAAATATGAATATCAGTATGATAAAATAGCAAATGCTTGTCCAGAGAAGGAACTTAACAAATATATTTTAAATGTACTTTTATATACTATATATGAACTTTTTAAGAAAGAGCTATATAGGTGACTTTCATTAGTGGGTAAAGAAATGTATATGTAATTTTTCTCAGTATAACAAAGATTAGAAATCACCTAAATACCCATCAAGAGAGGTGAAATTAAATAAATCACAGTGTATCCACACAATGAAATACAGTACATCTATTAAAAATAGGACAGATATATACCTATTGATATGGATCTCTGAAATATATTGTTAAATTGAAAAAGCAAGGTGCAGAACAGAGCATTTAGAATGCAAGCTATTTTAAGAGGGAAAAAAAGGATCAGTTCAGTTCAGTCACTCAGTCTTGTCCAACTCTTTGCGACCCCATGAACCGCAGCACACCAGGCCTCCCTATCCATCACCAACTCCCAGAGTTCAACCAAACTCATGTCCATTGAGTCGGTGATGCCATCCAGCCATCTCATCCTCTGTCATCCCCTTATACACATTTATACTCATAGAACAACTCCAGAAAGAATAGGGAAGAAACAAAATGAGTGACAGTGGTTGGCTCTGTGTTAAAGAACTAGGGGGACTTCTCTGGCAGTTCAGTGGTTAGGGGGACTTCCCTGGCGGTTCAGTGGTTAGGGGGCCAAGCCTTCACTGCCATGCATGTTCACTCAGTTGCTACGTTGGGTGCAACTCTTTGAGGCTCCTCTATCCATGGAATTTCCCAGGCAAGAATATTGCAGTGGGTTACCATTTCCTCCTCCAGGGGATCTTCCCGACCCAGGGATTGAACCTGCATCTCCTGCATTGACAGGCAGATTCTTTACCATTGAGCCACCTGGGAAGCCCTTCATTGCCATGGCCAGGGTTCAATCCCTGGTCTGGGAACTAAGATCCTGCAAGCTGAGAAGTGCGGCTAAAAAATATAAGGTAAACTGAAGAACTAAGGTCTGAGGATGGGAGGAGACTTATCTTCCTCTCCTGTTTACTCTCTGTAGCATTTTAATTTTTTACCACTTAAGAAGTCTTTCTTTTTCAAAAAGTAAAGCCCTCTTTAAAAAAAAAAAAAAAAAAAGAACACATTTTTTAGGAGAAGAAAGGAAAGTATTATGAGTTGAATCATGTCTTCTCAAAAGGCATATGTTAAAGTCCTGACCCCCAGTATCCCTGATCTTACTTGGAAACAGGGTCATTGCAGACCTAACTAGTTAAAATGAGGTAGTTAGGGTGGGCCCTAATCCTGTATGGGCTTCCCGGTGGCTCAGTGGTAAACAATCTGCCTGCCAAAGTAGGAGACAAGGGTTCGATCCCTGGGTTGGGAAGCTCCCTGGAGAAAGGAATGGCTACCCACTCCAGTATCCTTGCCTGGGAAATCCCATGGACAGAGGAGCCTGACAGGCTGCCGTCCATGGTGTCGAAAAAAGAGTTGGGCACGACTTACCGACTGCACAACAAGTAATCCAGTATAACTGATGTCCTTATAAAAAGGGGAAATTTGCACACAGAGAAAACGCTGTATGAGGATGAAGGCAGAGATGAAGTGATGCTTCTGAAGCCAAGCATCATCAAAGACTGCCAGCAAACCTCCAGAAGCTAAAAGAGGCCCAAAGAGCTCTCCCTCAAAACTCTCAGAAGGATCCTAGCCCACCAACACCTTGGTCTTGGCTTTCTGGCCTCCAGAACTGGGAAGCAGTAAATTTCTGTTGTTTAAGCCTCTTAGTCTGTGGTACTTTATTACAGCAGACTAATATAGGGAGGAATATTAACATGAAATCAAACAACAAAAAAAATAATAATAAGGATCAAACCTACCATTCTAGAAACAAACATATCAACACCTCGTCCCATAACCAATCCACCCATCACCTCACGCCACTCCCATGCCTGTAGCAATGGGTAAATGCTTCACATTCTCTCTCCCTCCCTGCCCCACCCACTCACACACATACACACACATACACACAAACACATACACACAAACACACACACATAAACACTTAATTTTTAAAGGTACAACAACAAACAAAGGCATGTGGCTTTATTACAATCTCATGTGTGCGTCAGAACCGTCCCACTCACCTAAAGAGCACTGGGCCATTGTCCAGAGTCCCATGATGTTGCATCAAAGACACTGGCAGAGAAGAACATGCTAGAACACCCCTGGTAACTCCAGCTAGTGACTCAGCTTTTGTCTGTGGCATGGAACCTATCCATTCCAACAGTGCCCAAGACCATCTTCAACAAGGATCCCGTAGCTTCCACAACTACACTGTAGTTCTGTCAGCCATTGCACCCAGCATACCACCTGAATAGAGCTGCTCCTGGGGCAAGAGCACTAACAGCATGGTCCCACGCCATCTGCCTCCCCTAACGCCTCCAGTGCAGGCTCCAGACCACCCCCTGCCCCACCCCCAACAAGAGCTCATCAAGTTTCCCAGCAGCCCTTGCTCCCACCTTCTAGACTGGAAGGCTAGAATTTTCTTTCCAGGGGCCTTTCCTTTAGTCATCCCTATTTTTGGCCAGGGCAGAAAAGGCAAAACAGAAAGCCACTAAAGCAAAATCAAACTCTTGGTCATAAAAAGCAAGTGAGCTGGGGGAGATTTTATAGACAGAGCTCAGAAGTTCAAAAGACCCTGTAGCTGAGATTTCAAAATGGCAGCTAGCTAAATGCCATTTGGTCTAAATCGGCTTATCCAAACGTCCCTCCCAATCTCCAAGGGGGTGTCCATAATTACTAGCATAGCCACCTGCAAATGTGGAATCTGAATCTGCCTTCTTTCAAAGATTAGAGAGGTGGGACCACGAAGCTTAGCTCCCAATGCCAGAGAAGAGGTTGGAAGGGAAGAGAGAAGGGGAGACGGGAGACCTTCACAGCAGCATGCAAGGACATGGCAAGCTCGGCCCATTCCATATCTCAGCTATTATGCCTTCCCAACTGGCTTGGCCAAAATCCAGGGAGACTCCAGACTGGTGAGTCTGTGAATGTGAGGCAGAGATAAGCGACACTGAGAGGGAGCCCTCGCCCACAGTTATAAATGGGCTGCAGCGCTGCTGGAGCAAGGAGCCAAGGGAATCTTCCATTTCCAAGACATTTCTGCACTCTGTCCTTCTCCTGGAGATTAAGAATTCTCCTTATGGGTTTTCTCCCACTCTCTGGAAGGTAACTAAGCAGTTACCCTGAGAACACAAAAAATCAGGGGGATTTGGAAGGTTTTTTTTTAATGTGTTAAAACATGTTGACCTTAGATACTTGTTTGGAATAAAAGTGGGACAGTAGAAAGTTGCATTCTTTCATTCATCTCTGGGGCAGTCATCCTGTGCCATGCCTCTGATAGACAGGGAGGAGACCCACCACCAACCTCAGCAGGGAATCTGTTTTGGGAACTCAGAAAAAAAGATGCATATCCTTCCAGAAGGAGGCTTGGCCTCTGCGGAGGGTAGATGAAATCGGACAAACGGAAATAAGAGGAAGGCTCTCTTAGAGGGGGGAAGAGCATGAGCAAACTTCAGAAGAGGGTGATTCTTGGCCTAGCAATGAGACTGGCTGGGGGAAGGGCAGAAAGACTTCATGGGAACTGAGGGATCTAGTGCTGGAAGTTTATCCACCCCCTTCACCAACTCTAGGGCATCCCTGAGTGTGTCCTATGCACCCTCCAAAGAGCAAACGCCGTCAACCTGGGGCCCCTGTGAAGTCTAGAGGACAGGAATGTCTGCCCCAAGACTTACCCGGGGGTCAGACGCCTGGAAAAAATTCCTGAGATTATTTGGTGTTGTCTGAGATGGATCTGGAGCCTCACTGGCTGAAGACAGAAGCGGCTTTTGGTGGGGCTGCCAGGCCTGGTCTGTGGCAAGCTCGAGGCACTGTCATGTATCAAAACGTTGGCACTTGCTGTTTACCAGTCTGGATCTGCTTTCCTTTCTCTTCTTTTATTCACTGTGATTCTTACAAACCGTCTCCTCCCCGAAGATCTCCTGATCCCTTCATTTGCAATTAATCCACTGCCTTTTACACTCCTCCAACAAGTCAAGGTCTCTCTATTCCCATATGTGCTTACCTGTCTTGTCTTATAAGAGTCTCACTTCCCTCTACATATAACCACTTGAATGTTAAACAACCAGGTCTTAAACATCTTTTGACCCCCAGCACCAATTCTTCCTGCAACTGAAGCTCTAATACTTTGGCCACCTGATGTAAAGAGCTGTCTCACTGGGAAAGACCCTGATGCTGAGAAAGATTGAGGGCAAAAGGAGAAGGGGGCGGCAGAGGGTAAGATGGTTAGATAGCATCAGTGACTCGATGGACATGAGTTTGAGCAAACTCCAGGAGATAGCAAAGGACAGAGGAGCCCGGCGTGCTGCAGTCCATGGGGTCACAAAGAGTCGGACACGACTGAATGACTGAAAGACAACAACCAACTCTTCCATTGCAGACACTCATGAAATACTTAATGAGTTGAATACACAGCCCCATAAGGAGTGACCTGGTCCTGGCTGACATCCCTTATTCCTGTATCCATCCATTCATTTGTCCAAAAAGCATGTGAGTGCCCAGGATCAGGCAAGCTAGCTCATCTCTTACAGAGCACACAGGAACTCTTCAACCAATCTGCTGAAAAGTGACTTTCAGTATTCAGGCTTCAGTATCAGGGACTTTTTTTCAGGTCCAGGACATAGAACATGCCACAGGATCACAGGACAAAAACCTGGCCACAACAAGGTGGACGTGGCCTACATCCTGATGCCCGTATCTGTCCAGATGAAATGTCACGCCTTCAAGAACCACCCCTGGAGCAGACAGATTGTCTGGGAGATGGATTAGGGCCCCCAAGGGCTCTGCCCAGCCCACCCAGGAGAAGGCTAGATATGCCTATCACAGAAGAGGGCAGAGTAAAGATATCCCTGCCACCTAAGTGCACAGTACTCCAGGGGTGCTGGGTAAGGGGCTGGCAATGTGGGGTGTGGGAAGAGTTCTAGGAGCCTTCCCAGCAGAGGAGACATGATCCTGGAGACAGGAAGATTTGCTGAAAGTCAGAAGAAAAGTCCGCCCTGCTCAGAGCTCAAGAGGCGCAAATTCTTTGAGAAGGTGGTGTATCCAGGAACTGCTCTGCTCTGGGGACAAAAATAGGGGTGACGGTGACAGAGGAAGGTGGTAGGTTATGGACAATCGTTTATCTCAGGTCTCTTCCAGTTCCAGAGTTATAGGATCCTAATCTGAACCTCCTCCAGCAACAATTTGAAAAAGCTGCCCGAGTCCGGGGACTTCTGGAAAGAAAGTTGACTAGTTGCGTCAAACAATAAACCAAGAAGAAATTCTGAAGGGATAAATTTTCCTTATCGCTCCAAGACATGCATCAAAGCAGCTAGCTGCTGTCTGCCCAGCCTGGGAAGATGATAATGGTTTCTAATGGCCTGTAAACAATAGAAGAGGCCTTTGTAATAAAGATTAACAAATTAATTCCTTAGGCTCCCTCCCTGCACCCTGCAGCGCCCTGCTCCCCCTGTGCTGGGACAGAGCAACCTTCAGGGATCTGAGAAGAGGAGGGATCCAGGCCCAAGACTTGATGCCTCTGAGGAAAATCAGACCTGTGGGCCGCAGGGGGGTGTGTCCCAAAGGAGGGTCACAAATCACCTCGTCCTCAATCTGGGTAAAAGGAAAAGAATCCCTCGTCTCGGAAAATATCAGAAACCAGAGAGAGAGACGAAACACCTGGAAACTGGCACAAGAGGTAAACTTCATTCTGACTCGGTGAGCTCACTCATTCATTCAGCAAACACGTGTACACTTACTAGGGTGCCAGGCATCCGCAGACGGTCCAAGAGAATACAAAGAGAACACCTGCCCTGCATGGAGTGACAGTCTGGGGGCTGGTGCAGGAATAAGGGGCCTGCACAGAGAAGGATAATATAGGCTAACGCAATATTTGCAAAGTGTTACCCATGTCCAGACGTCTGTTTCCACTTCTTTGCTTCTTCTTTGATGTACCATGTTCAGCGTGGGTGACTGGGGTAGATGATATTCAGAAAACAGAGGAGTCAGAAAGAGGAGAAAGAAAGGGGGACACAAAAGAAAAAGGAAGCCAAGCCCCTCCTCCCTCCTGCCACTGTCCTCTCTACACTCAGTCCCAGTTCTGGGAAAGAAGAGGACCTATTGTCACTAGAGGCCCCAAGCAGGTCCAGGCCACCAAGTCACAATCCATGCCATGTCTGTTCCTGCACCAACAAGATGTGTTTTTGCTGAACTCTGCAAAATTCCGGCCATCTGGACTTTTCTATTTGATACACCAACTTCCAGCACCCAACAACCTTCACTCTTAGACCTCCTCTGTGTGTGTGTGTGTGTGTGTGTGTGTGTGTGTGTGCATAGACACATGTGCATACACATTAATGGTGATATGATGGAGGGAAATCTAAGGTTTTTTCACCCATGGTTCCAAAGTTAACAACGTCGCCTTTTGAAACCAATGATGCATACATTCTTTTGCGTCTGCTTAGCCTCTCATTTTTCAGTTCTTCAATAAATATTATCTCATGTTCATGCCACAAGTAACCTTGGGTGGCAACAAAGAATAAACACTGTTATCTCCACTTTAAATTTCTCCTCCTCTCTCCATTTGTTTTCCACTCAGCAACGGTTGAGCACCTATCATGTGCTGGTACCACGCAGGGTGTGACGTCTACAAGACAGAGCAAAGCTAACGTGGGCACCCCCTCCATCAGCTTCACAGCACGGTAGGGGAGAGAGACGGACGCGCAATCTGTTCTCCAGGACTTGGGGCAGCTTCCGGAGGAGATGACTGACCTTAAAAGATTTTGCCAAGTGAAAGATAGAAGAAAGGAGATTCCAGGGAGGTGGGCTGCTGTTTGTGCTCAGAGAAGAGTAAGCCGTCTGCTGTCTCCAGCCTATGGCATGAGTGGGAGTGAAGGGCACAGCCTGAGAAATGAGACTAAAGAGGTGGGCTGGGCCCCGACCAGAGAGCCAAGGAGCTTGGACTTTGTCCTGAGGGCAACGAGGAAACCAACGAGGGTTTTAAGCAGAGGCAAGTGATGTGATCAGATTTGTATTTTAGCAAGATTATTCTGGCTGCTGAGAAGAGAATGCACTGGAATAGCAAGAGACTCAGCAGGCTCTGGAGACATTTCCAGAATAGAATCGACAGGACTGGGTGTCCCTTTGGAGGCAAGAGGAAAAGGAGGCTTTCTCATGTGAGCTCAGCCAAGACAGGAAACCAATAAGAAAGCAAGAGGCAGAGAAATTCAGTGTTTTGCCTAAGGTCACATAGACTACTTGATGACAGGCCCACGCCAGGAACCTAAAATTCTTCCCCATAGAAACCCCTTGGTTTGCCATGTTAGCATCAACCAGTGACTTAGCCGTCATTATCCACCAGGCTGTTTCCTTGTTCCCTGCTTGTCTCTTGCAGATTCGCTTTTCACCCTACAAAGATAACAAGCCCGTGAATGCAAAATTCCTTTGACCTACCAAAGGGCCTGGCACAGTCCTAGGCACCAAGAGGTCAATGAATGTTAGTGAGTCAATCAAATCCAGGAGCCCCACAGGGGCCTTAGGCACTGCCTTCACTGCAATGTGAGACTGTTTTCTTCTTTAATCCTTAACAAACAGTATTTTTTAAATCACATCTAGATTGAGCAGTTCTTAGATGCTTGGATTTCAAAGTTCAGGAAACTTTTAACAGCAACAACAACAAAAAAAAAAATTACAGGGATCACCATAGTCTTGTCACCTCTTTTTACTTTGCCAGCTAAGGACATTCTAAAACCCAACTGCAATCTACTACTCAAGTTCTTAAAAGAAAGGACATTTAATACATATTGCACAGGTCAGAATAATATAGTTTTAAGATTAGGGATAATCCTTCAAATAAAATCAGAGTTCCTTGACTAAGCACAATTGACACCTGGGGCCAGGTAAAGCTTTGCTGTGTGTATGGAGGGGTGGGGAGGGGAGGGATGCAGGGGGTGTTGTTGAGGAGTCATCCTGTGCTCTGTGAGATGGTCGGCAACATCTCTGGCAACTGCTCCGGAGATGCCTGTAGCACTCCCAAACTGTGACAACTAAACAATGTCTCCAGGCATCGCCAAACAGCCCCGGGGGGCAAGATCATCTCCGCTGAGAACCAGTGAATTAAAAAAAGGAAGTCTTATTAACAAACTAGTTATTAATTTATTACCCTTATATTTTAGAGTGGTGAAAACCTCCTCATAAACTGGCACCAGTCCCTAAACCAGCTTTGAGGAATGAGAGGTTAAGAAGATGGGATTTGACATCCTACTTGACCTCAAATCTCAATTCTGCTTCTTACTCACTGCCTGACCTTGAGCAAGTGCCTGCTCTAAACCTCCCTTTCCTCCCCTGCAGGACCTCCCGTCAGAGTTGGGAGGATTAAGCGGAATTGATGTAACCCACTTAGCAACATGCCGGGCACATGATTGTCGGGAGAGACGGGGTATGACAACGACTAATATAATTTCTATACCTCTAATGTTACTTCTATGCCTCTTCGATAGCACATAGCAAAGCATCTGGCACATCTGGATGGCGACCCAGATTTAGGATGTTCTGGGTAAAGGGATCTTGCACATACTGTAGAAGGTCTCCAGTAAACATTTATTGAAAAGATAGATGACCCCCAATCACACCCTGCTCTCACCAGTCCCCTTCCCCAATCCCACCACACCTAAGCTCTTCCCTCTGTTACGAGAGCTTCCTCAAAATCTCCCCATGGGGACTGAACCCATGAATGAAGTCTGGCCACTCCAGGACCCCTGCTCTGTGGATAAGAACTCTGGGGAAATCCTCTAACGATTAGTATCGCTATCCATCCGCTACCTGGACTTTGACTAGCTCTCGCCCCCCTGAGGATGAGAGTGCAGCCTTGCTCAGGCCCACCATTAAAGTCACCCATTTCATCAACATCGTCAGGTTGCTGCTGTCCCCCTTGAGATATTTAAACTGGAGGCAGGCCAGGGACAGAAAAAGGAGGTGGCACTATCTTTGAACAAAAGTAGCCATAAAAGGGTGTGGGAAACAAGGGAGCGACAAATTAAACAAGCAGGCAACCTCAAAGGAAGGGGAGGAGGAGAGACTCTGACAGGGGTCAGAGTTCATGCTGCTTCCTCCACCCCCACCAAGCCCACCTCCTGCCTCAGCACACAGAGCACTGGTAGCTCCTGCAAGGGGGAAAATAGTTCTTGTTATAAACCGGACATGGTCCCGGCCAAAGCCAAGCCATCATAAATTTCTGGGGCTCACCTCACATGTACATAAAATATCTATCTTCTTACCATTTCCCAAAGGATCAAGGTTTTCTCACCATCACAGGGTCATGGGACATAATCACAAGGAGGGGACTTAAAGAGCAGTTGACCCAAGCTCTCATTTTACAGACGGGGAAGCTGAGGTTCGGAGGGAGAAAGGAATCTGCTCAGGACCATCCCAGCGTGCTCCAGGCGGCGCTGAGCTGAGAGCTTGAGGCTTCAGGTTCAGCACATGGCTTCACTAGGGGCTCCAAAACATACCCAGAGAAGAGGAAGGTGTGTTATGAACTAAACCTCACCCGTCCTGAAAACATAGTTGATCGCATCTGCAGCCTCAGATGAGGAAAGTCTTAACAAGTTCTCAGAAGGGGCTAGTGACCTAGTCTCATGGCGTCTCCATCCATTTGGAAACTGTTAGGAGAATAAATCACTTTCTGCAGGAGAATCTAGCAACTCCCTTCTTTGCTCCATCATGAATCATCTGTCTTCTCCAGACCATCTGATACTATGACCAAAACACAAAAAGAACTGTAAAGACCATTTGGGGGACGGAGGGTGCTGGAGGGAGGCACACATGTGCATATAATGGGAAGAGAGACAGAAAACCAGTGTGGCCAAATGCTAGTAAACGGTGACTCTAAGCAAACAACAGACATGTTCCTTTTACCATTCTTGTAACTTTTCAGAGGGTGTGAAATTTTTCCAAATAAAAATTTCAGGGAGAGAAAGCACTAGTTCATAATCTAAATTAATTTGTTTTAATGATTTGGAAGGAATCAGGACTCACTCCCTCAGTTTCACAGAGTTTCTCTAAGGACTAACATCCTTAGAAAAAGTTGTAAGACCTCCCAGAGATTAGAGGTATAGGGCTCCAAAAAATATGTGATGCTCAGCAACCTTGGGATCCGTAACTGATTTCAAATATTTTGTCCCATCAGCTCCCCAAATATACGTATGCTTGTCACATTATGTATCACGGTGGTTTTGTTTCAGAAAATAACTAGTTACAACAAGCTATGGATGGAGCAAAGTCAGAATCCAAAAGAAGTTCATCCTCTTTTCAATATATGAGGTTCATTAATACAACAGAATGCAGCTTAATTTCTATTCAGTATGGAAATTCTTTCATATAAATTCTTGAATCAAAATCCACATCTGACCCACAGTCACCATGTTCGTTATTCAAAGTAATTCTTAATTTGGGTCATATGGGATCCCTAAAACTCTACCCTTGACCACACATATGAAACCCATGCCAATACTGTGGCATTCAAGGCATGAAGGTTTGAGAAACCATTTAAGAAACCTGCAAGAATTTCTTATGATCAAAGTAAGAGTTGGAGGGAGAAGGAGCAGAAGAATATGAGATTGGGAAGATAGGTAGAGATCAGATCCTGGAGGGCCTATATGCTGGACAAAGGAACAAGATGTTTATTTCGGGGGTGGGGGGGTGGCAACAAGGCAGCCCTGGGTTTTAAGATGGGAGGGATATAGTTGGGTCATTCCAGCAGAGGATGGATGGCAGTAACTCAGAACTAGGGAGTCTAATTGGAATGACAAAGATCTGAACAGTTAGAGTGGGAGTGAAGAACTGAGGACAAATTAGGGCTATTAAAGAAAGCAAAGGGACAGTCCTTGGGAGGAAGAGGGCAGACAGGCCTGACAGACAGGAGTCCAAGGTGACTTCCAGCTGCGCTGGCTTGGGAGATGCGGCTGCTGCTCATCCAGGCGGGGAGTCCAGGAGAAGGTTTGGCAGAGGAATGTAGCAAGTTCTGAACATGCTGAGGTTTCACCTGGATATGTAAATGTGGAGCCCCAGAGAGACGTCTGGGTTAGACATATGCATTTGAGAGTAATCAGCATATATATGGTCGTGATGTCAAGGGTGTGGATGTGGTCAACTAGAGAGAAACTGAGAGCAAAACAAGAATTGAATTAAGAAACTCTGGGGAACCGAAGTGTTTTAAGAGTGGGGGCAAGGAAGAGGAGCTCTCCCTCACCCCCAAGAACATTGACTGGCCTAAGAAGCAGAGACCTCAGTCTGCTTTTAAGTGACCCACTAAACTCCTTTATCTTCCACCGGCTGGTCACACCATGCTAGAGTCGAGGAAGGAGCAATGATGTATTAAAATAAACTCACTTCTTAACAACAAGAAGACAAACAACCCAATTACAACATGGGCAAAGAATTTGAATGGCTATTTCTCCACAGAATATATACAGATGGTCAATAAGCACATGAAAGCACCTAGCATCATTAATCAGAGAAATGCAACTCAAAACCACAATGAGGTATCGCTTTTTATCTACTAGGACGGGCTATAATCATAAAGATAATTGCAAGTGTCAGCAAGGATGTGGAGAAATTGAGCCCTCATATACCACTGGTAGGAATGTAAAATGGTGCAGCCACTCTAAAAGAAGTTTGGCAGGACTTCCCTGCTGGCCCAGTGGTTAAGATTCCACCCTCCTTCTGTAGTGGATGTGAGTTCAACCCCTGGTTGGAGAACTAAGAGCCCACATGCCACATGGTGTGGCCAAAAAAAATTTTCAACAAATTAAAACAATTTTTTTAAATAAATAAAAATAATTTTAAAATGAAAATAGTTTGGCAGTTTCTAAAAAAATTAAGTATAGAGTTATCATACAATCCAGCAATTCCACTCCTAGGCATATAACCCAAGAGAACTGAAAACATGCCCACATGTAAACTTATACTTGAATGCTCATATTAGCATTATTCATAATAGCCAACAAGCGGAAACAGACCACATGTCTATCAACTGATGAATGGATAAATAAAATATTCACACACTGGAATATTATTCTACCATAAAAAGGAAAAACATGCTACAATATGGTTAGACATTGAAAACATGTTAAGTTAAAGACCCCAGACACAAAAGGCCACGTATATTGTCTGATTCCATTTATATGACATATTCAAACCAAGGGAATTCATAGATACAGAAAGCAGATTCTTGGTTGCCAGGGCCTGGGGGAGGGGAGAATGAGAAGTGACTGTTTTTGGGTAACAGATTTCTTTCTAGGGTAATGAAATGTCCTGAAATTAGATAGTGGTTATGTTTGTACAACACTGAATATACTGAGACCGCTCAACTGCACACTTTAAAGTACGAAAAATCAATATTTGAACATTGACTGGATATAAATATAAGAAATCACTTTGTTTTCAGGTAGAAGAATGACATAGTTCTGCTTTTATTCTTTTTTAATCCTTACTGTTTAAATAAATAAATAATTTATAAAATAAAATGCTAAAAGAACCCAATTCATTGTACATGGTTAAAATGGTGAACTTTATATTACAGGAATTTTATCTCAATAAAAGAAATTTTAGACAATAAACTCACTTTACAAAGTTCCCATAGGCAAGAGGAGCTGGGTAAGCAATTTCTCCACCTTGCCCAGATATTCTGAGCAAAGAAGCCGAAACTCCATTCTAACTAAAGATGCCAAAGAGCATGCTTCTCAACAGACTCTTAAATGTCTTCAAATGTCCATAGGTTAGGGGTGGGGGCTCTGCTGATGAGTAGAGAAGGAACAGGCCCCTCTTGATAGCTACTCCCACCTTGGTGAGGCTGCCTCACTTCTAAGACCCTAAAATGCTAAACAAGCAGAACAGACCTACAGAGAGACAGCAAGTAGGCATGACCTGGGGCATAGTTACTCCACAGACAGAAAAGAGAAATGACTTCTGGGCCCAGGGTACCCAGAAGTCCCAGAATGGCAACCTTTTGGTTCCTGCCCCTTATTCAACACCCAACGCCCCTGCACCGCGTTTCCAGACGACCTTGTGGGCCAGCATTCCAAGCTGTCCAGAGCGGCACCATTCGCCGCAAATACAGCACCTCTCTGTTCACACGGTGCCCCGGGCAGTGGCTCTAAATCTCTCTGGGCTTTGGACACAAGTGATTTTGAAATTAGCACAACTTACATGGTTGAGAGCCAGCTCAACACCGTCGGCTGCAGAAGTCAAGGCCCCGAGAAGCCAAGAATGGGACAGAAGACAGACTGTGAGTTTATCAGAGGAGCTCGGATCCTCCGGGCAGCAGAGCCTGAGGTTGGAGCTCCAGGGTTCCACAGAACTTCCTGACGATAATTTCATTGCTACTTCCCTCTCCAATGATACGCTTCTCTCTCTCTTTTTGTTCCCCTTCTCCCGCCAAACTCCCAGGGTAACACTGGATAATGAAGTGAGAGAATGAAAATGCTTCTAGGTGGCACCTGACCACCCCGGAGAGACTGTCAGAGCAGGGAGGCAGTTCTGGAGTGAAAAGCAAAACCTCTGGCCTCTTCCAGCCCTTGGGTAAGCAACCCTTCCCCCATGCCTCCCTGTCCCTCTCCGCCCAACAAGAAGCAGAGCACAAAGAAACCAGGTCTTCCCTTGGGGTTCTGGCCACCTCGTGGGGCGATTATGATACCCTGCAGTTGCCATGCCTACTGTGATGTCATTCCTTTTATCATTCCATCAAGGTGGATTTTTTTTTTTTTTTCCTTTTCTCTAAAGGACATCCTCCGATAGAATGCCTGGGAGCCCACTGGGAGCTCCAGCCCTTGTCTTAAACTAGACCTGGATAAACTACAGCATCCGGGACCTCAGAAGACTCTACAGACCTAATGGAGGTAGGGAAGGGTTAGGAGTGGCTCCCAGGACACAGAGAAGCTCTCCTCCCACGCTGGTCAATCTTTCTCTACCTTTATGCAGAACACAGATTTCACCAGCGCTCAGAAATGCAAACAGAACAGGGATGTGTGACAAGGTCCTGTCAGCTCTACTCAACAGGGCAGAAGGCAATCACTTTTTAAGTAAAATGAAGGCAAAGAAGAAAGATGAAGGAAAAGACGTACAAACCCCCTACCTATCATGCACTGAAGAATGCAAAAGAGCAAAGAAAAATATTTCCTAAATGATTGCTTTCCACTGTCTAGCCATGGAGCTCCGGGGGTTCCATACCAATGAAAAGCATTTCTCTGGGTCCCTACTGTGTGCCAAGCACTGCACCAGGTACTGGCGTCCCATTTTTCAAAGAACTAATAACAGGATGACTGTTCACAATCATGACAGTTACACAGGCTCATCTTAACGCCTTTGCTCCACTAGAAACCAAAGCTCTGAGAAACCAGGCAGTTTGTCCCCGGCCATGAGGCTCAATCTACAACCTGTGGGCAGAGAGCAAAAACTCGGGCATGGATGAGCCTTGCCCAAAACCCTCAAGTGAACACAACAGCTGGCTGTATGCTTTCTCCTCTTTTCGTCCTCCGCTGTGGGATCCACGGGGCTTCTGCCAGGCAGTGAAGGAAGGCGGCAGGCGGCTCGAGCTCCAGCTGCTGCAGCCCCACCAGGGAAATGGTGGCCATCTGCCACGCTGAACCGCAGTAGGGCCCAGGAAGGCCGTTCCTGCAGCCGGCTCACCCTCTGCAGTCAACTTAACCTTTAGGCAACGGGACCGCTCCTGGAAGTCATCACTGACATTGTTAAGACACAGCACCAGGTACAAAACAGGGGCCCGATCACTGGAAACTTCCAGACTTATTACATAAAACATGGCGACTGCTGTTGGCGTCAGCAGCTCTGTTACTTTCAGCCAAAAACTAACACAGAGAACTGACTTTATCTTACTGGATCTATAACATATTTTTTGTGTTTAAAAAAAAATTATACATCACAAATATATTCTTTTCATCTTAAGCAGGAAAAAAGGTCCAATGCCCATTTTACAAATGAGGAAACCAAGGTAAAGGACAGAGAAAGGTCATCCCATGTGACATTAATATGCAGAACCGAGATTTTTATCTTACGTATTCACTTTCAGGGACCCTTGGTGACAGCACAGGTGCTAAGGGATTTAGATGGAAGCCACATTACCAAGCCACCAAACAAGCCATCACTGTTAGTTCTTTTGTGTTTAAGTGGGGTTGGAGCAGGGTTTTGGCAGGGGAGAGAAAGGCAGGTGGTGAGAAGAAGTAGGAGACAGATCCCCATGAAAGCCCAAGCATTTATTCCCAAAAACGTCGCTGATACGGTTCGGGGGCCAAATGTCAGACTTGCTAACACTGTCCTCCTTTTAAACAAGCCAGCCTGTTTCACCTGTCCTCAGGTAGGTGTCCAGGTGCCCTACTTTTCCATGGAGCCCTGCTCCCTTGGGAACAGAAGCCCGAACAGACTGCTTTGCGCTCGCACAGGTAAGAAATGCTGCCATCCAAAACCAGGCCAGCGAGTACACACAGGAAACATTTGCTAGATGGTGGCTCGGCTGGCTTCAGTTGCGAAATCCATCCTTTAGGACACACATCTGTGAGACAGGCCCTGCAGAAATCACAGTTCGGTTCAAAGCAGGCCGGCCCTGATCATCTCATTAAAAGCGGCAGGATGTGAACTCCAAGTTGTGATGAGGCCTAAAAAGCAGGAGTCCTAGACTCTGAACTGTACTTGAATCTCAGCACCACCCACTCACTATGTGACTGAGAGTGTTTGCTCTCAGTTTTCCTCCTCCATAAAATGGGGATAAAGATAGCTGCGAGAAGTTATGAAAATGCCAATATGTAATAGACTCTTCAAAGATTGTACCTGTAAGTATCGGTTTGCCAGGCACAGCAGGGTGTCTGTGTTCAGCCACCCACACATTTTCCCTGACCCCTTCTGACCCATGGCCTTCACTTGCAACAGAACTGACCTGGAGGGTAAAGCCTTTGGCCACAGAACTGAGCTCTCATTCTTGCCAAGCTAACTGACCCATATAGGCTTCACAGCCTTGTTCTTACTGGAACCACTCTTTTGTTTGTTTGAATTTTTTATTTATGCATATGCTTTTTATGAGTTTCTTTATGCATATGTGTGTGTGTATATATAATTTATTCAAGTGCATTTTATCACTTACACTCTTTTCCTGTATTCTGTCTTCCCACGTCAGCACCCCAACTCTGACCCTGCTTTCCCCATGGGGCCCATGTTAATATTTCAGTCTGTGTCCTTCCATGTTTTTCCTCATACCATGTAAATAATTTTACACACACAAACATACATAAATAGGGGTTTGGGGAGAGCTATATGCTCTTCTCCCTCTTGTTCATTCTGTCATATGTTGTTCAAATCCTTTTAATGGTTCTGTAATGACCCACAGGATGAAGGTACCATTGCTATTGGACCATTTCCCTACTGACAGGTATTCACTGTGTTTTAATTCTTGGCCATTACATACAAAATATCAGTAAACTCCTTGTACACATGTCCTCACCGAAGATCATTTTCTAACCAGACAAATTGCCCAAGTCCAGCATGTGAAAGTCATCCATCAAAAGAAATGATCATGAGCTCCAATAGGGTCACATCGTCCTTAAAAGTCCCCTTAGAATAGGACCCCTCTGCTCTTGGTAGTGCAAACTCCAGGCTTGGGTCTGACCTCCAACTCCTAGTTCTTGCAGGGTCTTACTGTGTCAACTCTCTAGGTCTTAATTTTCCCATCTGTAAAGTAAAATAATAACTGCCTGGTGGTGCAGAATTCGGGAGTGCTTTTGTGAGGGAGCCATGTGTGAAGTGCTATTTTTGCTGTTATTCTATAGGATGTTGCTTCTAGCTTGTTGTGCTGGCAGTCAAAGAAGGGAGGGCAAGCCAAAACTAACTGTTTTAATTCAACTCCCTCTAAGACTTGCAGGTCCTTCTTCAGAAAGTTGCGGGAACTGGGTGGGAAAGCCTCTGTCTCTCTGCCTTCCGGAAGCACCTTGCACTGAGATTGTTTACAACCCAAAGTCAGGACTAGCTGGAAGGACTTTTGAGTCTCCACCCGCCAGGCTTTGTCACATTCCAAAGAGAAGCAGCTGTAACTGAAGTTATAAGAGGAATCGTCCAGTGAGCAGATTGTGGAAAACCGGAAATCTCACTGATGTCTGATTTTCACGCAAAAGCTCCCTAAGCTCTAAATTGCATTCAGTAAAAAGTGTAAGGTGGTGGGGATGGGTGTACTCCTTTTGCAGGGGATGTGGTAATTATGATTTTCTGTTCCTAAAAAAAAGAGATGCTTTGGGGAGGGGGAATCCCTAAAACTTCCATTTCAGGTAGCAGTTCTAAGCCTTTCAAGAACCTTCCTGAAAAGAAGCAGTTTCAGCAACTCAAGTGAATTTGCCGGGTTACCATATGGCTCATAACGCATGAGTTGTTCAGTCACTCAGTCGTGTCCGACTCTTTGCAACCCCATGGACTACAGCACGCCAGGCTTCCCTGTCCTTCACTGTCTCCTGGAGTTTGCTCAAACTCATGTCCATTGAGTTGGTGATGCCATCCAACCATAACACATCACAGGGGAGCAATAGAAATGATAATAATCTGCAGAATTAGTATAATGTTATTCTGCTCTAAAACTCAAATCAAATCTGAATGTGGAATATTTTTCTTCATAAAATCAAGCCGATGAGGGACTTCCCTGGTGGTTCAATGGTTAAGAGAAAGCACTTGCCCTGCAAGGGGGTGGTGGGGGTGGGGGCAGTTTCGATCCCTGGACAGGGAACTAAGATCCTGCACGCCAGGTGGCTCAGCTTTAAAAAAAAAATTGAGCAGATGATGGGCACCCCTTGCTCTGGATGAGCTCTTGGCAGCATCTACTGAACACAGCCTACCTGGGACCTAGCCATCCCACTGGCAGGTAGGCACACTTCAGGTCTCCTCACAGCACAGCTCAGAGAAATCACAAACCAGAAACTGCCATATGCCCAACAAGAATAGATCCAGCAAAAAAAATCATGGTATATTCACATGACAGTATACTACCCAGTACCCAGAATGCAAGACCTACAACTTTAGCTATACTACGAATGAATACTATGAATGAATCTCACAATGTTGATGGGGGAATCCAGACACTAAAGTGAACATGCCAGAAGATTCCAACCCACAGGGGGTTACAATCAGGATGGTCACCCTTGGGGATGTGTAGGAGGTGTGGTAGTAACTGGAAGGGGCACAGATGGACTTCTGTCCTCTTGTTTCTTAACATGGACAGTGATGACATAAGTAAATTTAATTTGTTAGAATTTATTGAGCTGCATAAATGTGTACTTTTCTGTATGTGCCCCTGGAGAAGGGCATGGCAACCCACTCCGGTATTCTTGCCTGGAGAATCCCCATCGACAGAGACGCCTGGTGGGCTACAGTCCATAGGGTTGCAAAGAGTCAAACACGTATGAAGTGACTTAGCATATACACACTGTATGTATGATGTACTTTGAGCTTTAAAACTTAAAAAAAATACATGGAACAAAAATGAAGGTAAAAGTGAAGTCCCTCAGTCGTGTCCGACTCTTCGCGACCCCATGGACTGTAGCATACCAGGCTCCTCCATCCTTGGGATTTTCCAGGCAAGAATACTGGAGTGGGTTGCCATTTCCTTCTCCAGGAGACTTTCCCGACCCAGAGATTGAACCTGGGTCTCCCACGTTGTAGGCAGATGCTTTACCATCAGAGCCTTCAGGGAAGTCCCTAAGAGTAAAGCAGTCAGGTGGACAGGGCTCTTGGAGCCAGATTTCATCTGCCATGCATTATTCCTGGGAGCTCTCCTGTCCGTGCAAAGACTGCTTAGCTGAATGTCGCAGAAGAGGCTTCTGTGAGAAGAGATGAAAGAGGCCACAGAGAAACGGGCACTTTCTTTGTAAAGGAGCGGTTTTACAAAATCTAGATGCACAAACTCCACCTGGGGTAATTAATCCACTGCACTATCCATTTCAGCTGGACCCAGGTTTGCTTCAGAAACATTTGGGGGCTTTGTTTTTTGTTTTCCTTCTCTTTAAAAAATGTTTGGAATGAAGGGAAAAGACATCATTATTTTATATGGAAATCAAATCGATGTTTACAGATAAAGAATGGAAAGAAAAGCTGATCAATGGTGACAAATTAGAAGCCAGAGATGGAAGGAGATTCTCTATAAAGGCTCTAATGCCACAGGCAAATGGGGTTTCCATTCGGTTCAATAACAATATTTATAGTAACAGCTAACACGTATGCAGAGTTTACACATGTTAGGCACTGCTCTGAGTGCTCACATACATTAACTTATTCAATCTCCATCTATAAGGTAAAGATTGTACAACCCCTACTTTGCAGACTGACATCGAGGCCCAGAGAGGCTAAGAAACTTGCTCAAACTCACACAGCCAGTAAGTGACAGACTAGGCTGTCTGGCTAGAATCTGCCTTCTTAACCAGTGTACCATAGAGCTTTCTAACAAGCATTCTGTTGTTGTTGTTTAGCCACTAAGTCATGTCCAACTCATGCGACCCCATGGACTGTAGCCCACCAGGCTCCTCTGTCCATGGGATTTCCCAGGCAAGAATACTGGAGTGGATTGCCATTTTCTTCTCCAGGTGATCTTCCCAACCCAGGAATCGAACCCGTGTTTCCGTCTGCCAAGCCCTTATTATGTGCTGGGCACTATACTGGGCAAGAGAGGTACTAACATATACAAAACGCCAACTCATAGGTTACAGGATTAGTCTGTGCAGTGATAAAGCTCACATAGGCATCCAGAGGTCTAACTCGAGAATGGAAAGTTAGAAAACACTCTCCAAATGGCGGATGTAAGTTTTCAATGACTAAAAAGCACCATCTGTTTTCTCAGTACATTCTAAGAATAAAATCCCTTGATCTTATCTTCTCAGTAGAGTAAATTATAAGGATCAACATTCCTTGAGGCCCCACCCTCTCCTGGGTCATGAAACTCAATAAAACTCTCTTCATTTTGATTGGAGGGGAAAAAAAATAAGAACCCGTAAATATGCTTGTTTACTTTTCCTGAATTGCTGTCTTGTGTAAAATGGATTGCTCACCACTAATCTAGCAGGCTCCAATACAGGGCCTCTCAGACGGTGCCCAAGTTATTAAAAAATCAAAGAAATGCAAAGTAGGATTGCTATACATACAGCACATTTTTAATGTTTAAAACAAATTCACACTCTTCACATATATACACACACAAACCTAAATACAGTGTAAAATAATTATGATCTCAAGAGAATTGCAGGGTCTTTTTCTTTTAAAATATTAATTCAGAGAGTGCCCCATAGATACTGTGGTCAAGCCACAGACTGTACAGTGGATGTCTTATGATGAACACCTTGGGAACTGCACATAAAACCTCATGCAGAGATAACCCCAAAGTTTCATCTGAGGCCTCCAGGAATGGAAGACCCAAGTTTAATCAGGTCCCACTACTGCTATATCCACTTGATAAGCCTTTCTTAAGGGAAGAAGAATAAAAGATTGATCCCAATGGTGAGGATCGATGAAAGCCTAGCTAGGAACCAGTAACAGGGAAGAAAGGAGGTTCACAGAGCTGAAGACTATGTGGGTGAAAACTCTAGGTCATGGCCAATAAAGTCACAGGCCAGCCAGGTGTAGGATCTTCATAATACCTAGAGGTCAAATCCAGAAGTTCAACCAAGGTTACGAGCAACAGGCAGGAACACAACCACCTGCCTACCTGCCCTTGAACTAGCTCTGACCCAGGCCTCCAGATGCTGCACTCATGCCCGTGGCCCATCTTTGCTGGCCTCTCTACAAGGACAGGGGTTCCTAAAAACATGTGAAACTTCCAGGATGTGCTCCCTTCTCCCAGGTCCATCCCATTTCCTGGGAGTCAATTAAATGTTTTTAGAGAATAAAAATGGTACCCATTGTGACATGGCATCCTATGCTCCTTTCCAGAAGAGTGTGAGGTCCAATTCTAAACAGATCCTGTCCTAGAAAAAGACCTGAAAAAGGTATGAGAGCTCCTCAGACCCAAAGATGAGACAGTAGAAAGCTGGTTGAAAACCATTTTCCAATGTCTGTTTATTTTTATGCTAAAATCTATTCACTGTGTGAGTTGCCAAGGAAAGTTAAGGCTCTTGTTCTGAAGCAAGAGAGGTTCTCTTTCCACATGACACCTGTAGAAGCTGGAAAATGTGATACCCTCTGCGTATCACAGAGCACCAGTTCCCAGGAAGAAGACACCCCAGTTTCTGCCAGTGCAGCACCCAGTGGGGGCAGCTTTTCCATTCTCCTCTTGCTGAAAGGGCCCTAGAAAGGCCACCAGGGCCTTCCCCAAGGGCAAAGTCCTCCCTGGCCCCCAGTGAGGACTCACTGCTCACTATCCCTTTTATTTAGCTAAGCAGCAGAGTTTAAAAATAATTTCTAGAGCTCTTTACTCAAAGACACACTCAAGAAGAGGTCTGTGGACCATGTACTAAATGCACTGATCCTACTCAAGCTATCGAAGGCCCAGTGTGACCTTGAAACATCCTCTCTAAATTATTCCCTTACTTCTAGTCCAGACTAACACAAATGGATTCCATTTTCTCAAAATACCAGCCTGTTCAGATAGCTTTGTTTATCTTCATCAGCATTTCTCCATGCTGAGGGGGGCAAGGGTTCAATGCCCAGTGTTGAATCCAGAGAGACAAGGCCTATGGGAAGATGTAAAGCTGAAAGAGGTGATGAACCCATGGGCAATTCTCCAGACATCCTTGAGTCAAGAGACTTTCTCAAATACATTCCACCTTCACTCCCCCATGGGAATAGTTCATACTTCCTGAGTCCTGGCTTTGGTTCAGACCATCTCCTAAGAGCTTCATGTAGGTTAACATCTAATCCTCACACCAACCCTCTGGGGTAGATGTCACAGATGAAAGAGAAAGCTGGAATTTCAACCTAGAAGTCTGATTCTCAAGCCTAGGCTCCCATGAGGACCACAAGATATTTCCGTACTCAAGGATTATAGCTGGTCCTCTTATGACCTGGATAACCACGATGGTGTGGCCACTCACCTACAGCTGAACATCCTGGAGTATGAAGTCAAGTGAGCCTTACTTACATTACTATGAACAAAGCTAGTGGTGATGGAATTCCAGCTGAACAATTTAAAACCCTAACAAATGATGCTGTGAAAGTGCTGCACTCAATATGTCAACAAATTTGGAAAACTCAGCAGTGGCCACAGGACTGGAAAAGGTCAGTTTTCATTCCAATCCCAAAGAAGGGCAATGCCAAGAATGTTCAAACTACCAGAAAATTACATTCATTTCACATGCTGGCAAGGTTATACTCAAAATCCTTCAAAGTAGGTTTCAGCAGTATGTGAACTGAGAACTTCCAGATGTACAAGCTGAGCTTAGAAAAGGCAGAATAATCAGAGATCAAACTGTCAACATTCATTGGATCATACAGAAAGCAAGGAAATCCTAGAAAAGCATCTACTTCTGCTTCATTGACTATGCTAAAGCTTTTAACTATGGATCGCAACAAACTACAGAAAATTCTTATCGAGATGGGAGTACCAGACTACTTTACCTGTCTCCTGAGAAACCTGTACACAGGTCAAGAAGCAACAGTTACAACTGGACATGGAACAACTGACTGGTTCCAAATTGAGAAAAGAATACGACAAGGCTGTATATTGCCTATTTAACTTATATGCAGAATACATTATGTGAAATGCTGGGCTGGATGAAACTCAAGCTGGAATCAAGATTTCCAGAAGAAATATCAACAACCTCAGATATGCAGATGTTACCACTCTAACGGCAGAATGCGAAGAGGAACTAAAGAGCCTCCTGATAAGGGTGAACGAAGAGTGTGAAAAAGCTGGCTTGAAACTCAACATTCAAAAAATTAAGATCATGGCAAATTGTCCCATCACCTCACGGCAAATAGAAGGGGGAAAGTGGAAGCAATGACAGATTTTATTTTCTTGGGCTCCCAAATTACTGTCGAGGGTGACTGCAGCCATGAAATTAAAAGATACTTGCTCTTTGGAAGGAAAACTATGACAAACCTAGACAGTATAGTAAAAAGCAGAGATATCACTTTGCCAACAAAGATCCATGTAATCAAAGCTGTGGTTTTTCCGGTAGTCATGAACAGATGTGAGAGTTGGACCATGAAGAAGGCTGAGCACCGAAGAATTGATGCTTTCAAACTGTGGTGCTGAAGAAGACTCTTGAGAGTCCTTTGACTGCAAGGAGATCAAACGAGTCAATCCTAAAGGAAATCAACCCTAAATATTCATTGGAGGGACAGACACTGAAGCTGAAGCTCCAATACTTCGGCCACCGGATATGGAAGATTCTTTACCATCTGAGCCACCAGGGAAGCCCTGCCCAATCTCAGTAGAAGATCCTTATCCAGATGGGTACAGTGTCTCCCACAATCCTAGCAAACAGGTGCTCGGGCCAGAGAGTCGATGTTTCAGGAAACATTTGCAACAGGGGAGGAGCAAACCGAGTCTGTGTCAGCTCTCTGATGAGACGATGGATTTTGTGCTTAACCGCAAGTTAGCTGAGGTTGCTGCTTTATCTCACAATAATGAAGAGCTCAATCTGAGCACTTGCTACAGACCAGGAACCATACTAAGCACGTCACATACATTACAGCATTTGTTTTCACTTAATCCTCACAACAACCCTAAAAGGTAGGAATTTTCATTATCCCCAGATGAGTAAACCAGGCTCAGAAAGAAGTTAAGTAACTTGCCCCAGCCGCATGGCCATAAGTGACAAAGGTCAGATTCAAACCCAAGTTGTTTGAACCCTAAACTTGTTCTCTTCTTACCCACGAGGCCACTCTGCCTCTCTCCATGTGTGACAGGCTTTTGTTCCCTACTATGATGACACGTTGGGAGGGCTGGGCCAGGTTTTGTGTTTATCTGAATAGGTGCCTAATGCCCTGAGCTTACCGTGTGGGCGTGACACTTTTCCTCTGTGCATAGTTGATGACAGGCTGCACACACCCGCCGGGCTACAGCAGGGCAGAGGGCAAACAGCCTCGGCCCTGGGGCCCGCCTCGCTCCCTCTTGCTTCCCCTGGCCCTGGTCTGCCCTTGCTGCCCTCTGACCTCTGCACCCGCCACCCATGCCACTGCCACCACAGCCTGTGTCTTTTCCCCTCGGCCACCTCCCCTGGGTGTGCGTCCCTGCCCGCCTCCATACACAGGTCTTGCCAGGCCTGGAAACCCTCCTCCTTGAAGCTGCACGGTCCAGACCTGCCCATCAAGCTTGGTAACAGTGTGGTCCAGGTTTCACATCCACCTTATCCTCACAGCCATTCTTTACTTCCACCAGCTCCTTCCTCCTCACACCAGCTTTCCTAAGAGCTTGCAAACCTAATGTCTATAGGTCAAATGTGGCCCCCAAGTATGTTCTGTTTGGTTGTACTATGCTTTCTTAAAATTGAATTACTTATGTCAAGTTGTTAGAGTTTATATACACATTCAGATTTCAAGTGTCTCTGGAAAAATCAGGAGTCCTGGACTTCCCGGGTGGCCCAGTGGTTAAGAATCCGCCTGCCAATGCAGGAGACCGAGGTTCAATCCCCAGTCTGGGAAGATCCCACATGCTGCAGGGCCCTAAGCCCATGTGCCACAACTATTGAGCCTGTGCTCTAGAGCCTGTGATCTACAACAAGAGAAGCCAGTGCAATGAGAAGCCCGCACAGTGCAATGGAGAAAGCCCACTGCAAAGACGCAACTCAGTCAAAAAAATAAATGCATAATTTTTTTTATTTGAAAAAAAAGAGAAAAATCAGGAGTCCTGGCAACAACAGGCCCTGTTTTCCCATGTGGCAAATGGCTAGAGTTGAATTTGGACATCCTGATGCCTGAGGGTGAATTTCCAGTTTACCACAGTCCACGCCAGTCCCTGCTCTACTTTTCCCATCCAGACTTCCATTCACTCATTTCCACGCCTGCCGGGCTCCTGTGGGCGCTTGTGTCTCCAATGCCTGCTGTAGTGCCTCCATTTCGCTGATGAGGAAACTGAGAAAGTGGGGAGAGAGTGCATTCTTCCAGATCTCCAAGTTGAGTTCATCAGCAAAGCCAGGGCTGGAATCATTAGATAGTGTTTATTATCAAGCTCCTGGGTGTCCCAGGAACTGTCCAGAGCATCACAGAGGCTTCAGCACAGGTCTGTTGCTGCTGCCTCTCTAGTCACTACCCACCCCCACTGCTACGCCAAACGCATGGACAGGCCAAAGAAAGGCACTGTACTTTTCTACACACAGATCACAAACACCTCTGTTACCATGTGCCACTGTAATCTGATTCTCCCCATCTTACCTCCATGGCCCGATTAACTTTTCTCAAATCTCTTGTTCAGGTTATACACTCTGAACCTGCTGAGATGTAACCTTTCTGTAAAGTAATCCCCTCTGGCCTGATCCGGAATGGTGTGTGTATGTGTGTGTGTGCATATGTGTGTGTGTTTGCACATGCATGTGTGCTCACACATATGTTTCTAGACAAACACACTATCTTCTCATGAACTTCCCACACGGCTGAGAAGCCAACACTTCCCCAGGTGGTGAGCCAGTGTCCGTCCCACTGCCCCATGAAAAGGGGTGGCAGCTGCTGATGGCACCGTGACGGAATGAAAGTTCAGGGTGGCCCTGTCTTCGATTTTTCAAGAACCTGGGAATATAATTTAGAAACATTGCTTTCTATTAAGATGACATGTACTGGGACTTTCCTGTTTGTCCAGTGGCTAAGATTCCATGCTCCCAATGCAGGGGGCCCAGGTTCAACCCCTGGTCAGGAAACTAGATCCCACATGCAGCAACTGAAGATTCCACATGCTACAAAGAAGACTGAAGAGCCCGCAGGCTGCAACTAAGATCTGGCAAAGCCAAATAAATTAATTAAATAAATAAATACTTTTTGAAAAAGAAAAAACCTGTGCTGAGAAACAAAGCACCCACTCCTACCCCCACCTCCCACCCCCACCCCCACCCCCACCCCAGAGGCTTGAGAGACTTTACAAGGATCAGGGGCTGGAGGACTGATAGGCAAGGCTGGCTCCCCTTGAAACACCCCATTGGAACAGCCAGCAGCAGGTCCCCAATCTCTTGTCCCATGCTGACACATATCCTAGGACCTGGAAGAGGACCCCAGCAGCTTAGCTGGCTTTGCCCTCCAGGTTTATCCTTCACAACCACATGACAACTAAGATGTTTTTGACTGGTTTGTTTTCCTAACTCCTTGTTTGAGCTGTCCTAAAAACAAATTTTTTTTTTTTTAACTTTTTCTTATCCATCTTCTCCATGGAACCCTCAGGTTCTTAACTCACACTGCATAACATGGATCTTTCCAATAAGGAGGTTACAGTTTCCATTTCTTCGATTAAACAGTTTCAACAAAGAATTCATTGAGATGAATGTGCTTATCATGAACCAGGTAGCATCTTTTCCTCCCTAAACCACATGCAATTAACATATAAATGGCCTGGCAAAGGGGCTTCTTTGAGAAGTGGCACATTATAACCCCACTTGCTCCTTCACTTCTGAAGCTTTTTTTTTTTTTGAAGGAGAGAGAAAAGAACAATTTCCAAAGGAGAAAATGTCACAGATGGCCACAAACTGGCTTCCCGAGGGATGATCATTTTGATGCAAATACTCTTTCTCCAAGTGAAAAAACGTACAATGTACAAAGTGTCCATTTGAGGATCTGTGCCTCCTATTTGGGTAATCGCCTTCAACGGTGGGTACTGAGCAGGCAAATGATATGCCCAGAAAGGCAGCCAATGAGAGAGGTGCACCCGCCCTGCATCCCCATTGGCCAGGCTGGGCACCAGTCTGAACGAGGGCCAGCTTTGAGGACAGCAGCGTGACTTGATAGGATTCTCTCTTCAAAGCATAGAGCAAACATCAATTAATCCTCAAAAGACGCTTTCAAGCAGAACATTATCCCTTTTGAGGATGTGGAAGCTAAGAGGGGCCGCAGGTAGTTGAAGGGACAGCGGAGGAGAAAACAGAGCCCTGGACTCCAAGATCAGTTCTCCGGAGAGAATCAAGTTGCAGGAGATGGATGAACCTACAGAACTGGGGCGACGGAGGAAGCCGCCAAGGAGCCACTGCTTCTGAGGGTGTCCCCCAAGGCTCCCATTCCAGAGGCGGCTGCCAAGTGAAACAGGGTGGGATCCCTAATCACGGCTCTGTGTACACCAAGCTGGGAACCAGGGTTCAAACGATTGGACTTAGGCTCAAAACCCCTTCATTAGCGCCTCGGTTGAACATGGAGGAGGAAAACTGAAATCTGGATCCAATTTGCCACACTGAGCCTGTTTGGGCACTTCCACCCTGTCTCTTGAAAGGGGGAGGGGTTGGATTTGTGTGTGCACTCCAAGGCCATCCCCCACCTGGCTGGTCTCTCCATCTCAAGAGGACCAGTCCAGAAGTTCCCACAGCTCACATTCATAAGGATCACAGCCTGTCACTGTGTTTGGCAATAAACATCACACATTCTCACATTACACGTTTATTCAACCTTTAATATTTTGCTGCGAGATACCTGCAAAAGTTGTATGCCACTGATAAAAAAAAATACTGTAAAAACACCCCACAATCTCTTCACACACAGGCAATAACCTTACACAGGGATTTCTATGGTCAATGTTTTCAGTTTGTGTTTTGTCAAACACTTCAGTCGCTTTCTTTGCTGTACACTACGTTCTGTTTGCATCACTAAACAGAACGCATGCCATATGCAAAAATCGTCTTGTTGGAGATGCTTAAGTTTTTATAGAAAGGCTTTCCTAAAGAGTCTGAATCAGTCTGGGCTTCCCTGGTGGCTCAGCAGTAAACAATTTGCCCGCCAATGCAGGAGATGTGGGTTCGATCCCTGGGTCCAGAAGATCCCCTGGAGAAGGAAAGGACAACCCACTCCAGTATTCTTGTCTGGAAAATCCCATGGACAGAAACTGTCAGGCTACAGTCCATTGAGTTGGGTCACAAAAATGTCAGGCACAACTAAACAACAACAAACTGAATGAGTTTGCTCTCAATTTACCATATAGTCAAAGAAAGACAGGAAATCACCCTATGACTGACTTTTTTTTAATTCAAATACCAACAACTATTCTGACATAACCTTCTGTATACATGTGTATGCTTTTAGAGCCATAGAAAATATCTGGATACAAAAAGATACAGATACAAAAAGTATCCTTAACTGTGGGGAGCAGAATGGGTAAGAGGGGAAGAAGTCTTTTTTTTTTTCTTCTCATTTCATGTCCTGCACTGCGCATTTTTTACAATCAGTATGTCACTTCTTAAATGTTTAAAATTATGAAATGAAAAGTAACTCCAAGATCATTTTTCCCCAACGGGTTGCATTTTGTCCCCATACCCCTGCAAAGTAAGCAAGTAAGTCTTGGAAAGAGCTTGCTGTCTTTTACAAAAATATTACACACCTTCGTCATGATATTGTCAACACACAGGCTGCTTCATCTAAAATGCCCCAAGCGAAGAAAGGATAGTATCTTGAAAGCTACTTCACAGAAGAGGGTGAAGCTGTATCAGACAGAGGCAAAAATGTAGCTCCAACACCTAGGAAACAACTGAGGCTTCTAGACTTGACTTCCTTAGGGATTATCTGAGAAACAGCTGAAAAGCCACCTTTCTACAGAAATCAGACATAGCTCCTGTCCCCAACTCTTAGTCCCTATGAATGGCCAGAACACACAAACTCACAAAACCAACCGATAGGCTGGAATCCCTCCAATTATTAAAATCATTTTTTTTCTTCTCTTAAAGAATGGACTTTTCAAATGACACCAACCTCTTCCATCATTTAAGTGTTTATTTAGAGAATACTGCTGTTGGAAGCTTAAGAAATGGAGATCTAAATCTCAAAGGGCCCTTATCATTTGCAAAGTAATTAGAAATGAAGTTTAAAAAAAAAAAACAACACCCTGGGGTTGAAGTGATGAGGCCAACAGGAAAATCCAATTCATTTACAAGATTTTCACTTCCATCTGTTTTCCTCACGAATACTGCTAGATACAGTTATTATCAGCAAATCAGTGACAAGAAGGCTGAAATGAAGGAAAATGTACACTCTGGGTCTCTTGAACTCCTGGCATTTGGCAGAGCTGTGCAGCAGGGTCAAATTGTCGATTTCAGCCTGACCCTGAAATCAAGACTCTAACAGTCACAGAAGTTCTGCAGCTAATCAGTTACTGTTCACACTTCACTCATCAGAATCCTTAAAGTCACCAGAGGGAGCCTGCATTTGCAACACACCAGAAAGCATTCCTTGGGGGGCTTAGCCGTCCTTCCAGTTCTAATTTTGCCCTCTCCTTCCGGAGACTGATTTAGAAACGAAGGGAAGAAGGCTAAGAAAACTCTCACCTTTAATATTAATAAGAATTGCGCAGTCCCCGGATGATCAGAGCCCAGACTACACAGGACTTGAAAGAATGATTGAGACTTTGATATGAAATATGAAAAAGTAACAGGCAGAAGGGGTGGGGAGACCAAACTGGGAGGCCCAGGGCCCAGCTCCTGAGCTCCAGTCCTGACTCGCCAGCAACGATCACTCTGATTTATTAAGCAAGGATGATGTACACTTACCTCGCCACCTTTTTATCTGTGAGATGAATGAAATGATCTCTCAAATGGCTTATTTGTCATGACAGGAAGAAAAAATACAACACAGTACAATACAAATAAGGGAACTAGGAATTGAGCCCACCCTTTGCCATCTTTTCAAAGAGATTTCCCATATGCCATCTCATCACTATCCCTGGTGAGATGTACTATGTGGTTAGTTGCTTCAGGCATGTTGGACTTTTTGCGACCCCATGGACTATAGCCCTCCAGGCTCCTCTGTTCATGGGATTCTTCAGGCAAGGATCCTGGAGTGGGTTACTATGCCCCACTCCAGAGGATCTTCCCAACCCAGGGATCAAATCCAGGTCTCCCACACTGCAGGCAGATTCTTTACCATCTGAGCCACCAGGGAAGCCTCCCCCGGTAAGATAGTAGCCCATTATTATTAGCCCTGTTTTATAGAAAAAGCAACTGAGGTACAGAGTGGGGAACTGACTAGGGCAGTGTGGTTTGTAGAAGCAGTATTGGTCGATTCAGAATACTGAAATGAATTTCAGCGATATGGATCTTGGGTTGAGTCTGGAAGGCTCAGCCACCTGAGGATACAGAACTCAAACCTCCTCTATGCCACCCTGGAGCTCTCTCCTTGAGCTCGCCCTACTTCTGCACAGAATCTTTTAACTAAGATAGTCCCACTGGCCAAGGGGATAGTAGGGAAAGCAAAGGCCTCTACTGACTCTCTCTTTTAAGAAAAAATGTATTTATTTGGTTGTGCCTGGTCTTAGTTGCCAGCTTCCCTCATAGCTCAGTTGGTAAAGAATCTGCCTGCAATGCAGGGGACCCCAGTTCAATTTCCAGGTTGGGAAGATCTGCTGGAGATGGGATAGGCTACCCACTCCAGTATTCTTGGGCTTCCCTGTGGCTCAGCTGGTAAAGAATCCACCTGCAATTTGGGAGACCTGGGTTCAACCCCTGGGTTGGGAAGATCCCCTGGAGAAGGGAACAGCTACCCACTCCAGTATTCTGGCCTGGAGAATTCCATGGACTGTATAGTCCATGGGGGTGCAAAGAGTCAGACACAACTAAGTGACTCACTTGGTCTTAGTTGCAGCATGTGGGAGCTTTAGTTGTGGCATTCAAACCCTTAGTTGTGGCATGTGGGATCTAATTCCCTGACTAGGCATTCAACACGGGTCCTCAGCTTTGAGAGCATGAAGTTTTAACCACTGGACCACCAGGGAAGTCCCCTCTACTGACACTTTAACCCATGTGTCAGTTTGGTCCAAAGCAAACATGAACATCCTTCAATGATGAGGCCAAGAGAGAAGATGTCGAGGCCAGGAGTCAACACGTGAGTGGTGTCAAACCTCGGGGTCAAGGAGTGGTTAATGGCTCGAGGCATGAGTGGTCAGCAGCAGCCCCAGATGATGGTTCCTGCACTCAGGTGTAATTTCTATTCTTACGAAATGTCAGGCGTTCAAGAATCTAAGGTCAACCACTGCTATCGAAGACCTGGGTGAGTTGGAAGGAAAGACAGAAACAAGTGTTCCATGAGCATCTTCTAAGGCCTGGCCTGTTCTTCGGGTCCTCACAGAGCTCATCTCGAGCAACAGCTCCAGGCAGGGACGACATGGACGTTCTCCCTTGACAGAGCAAGGAAAGGGCCGTCTCTGGTTCCTCGCAGCCCAGGCACGTTATTGGTCACTGTCCTGTCCCCTCTCCATCACTCAAATCCTCTTCTACCACAGGATGCTGCTGGGGCTTCTCTGATGTCACAAAATCCTGTCCCCCCACCCCGGACCCCTCTGTCTGGGGCAGGAAGAGAGCATCATTCCCTCTCCTCTTATCACCCCAACTGTAGCCAGGAGGACCCCTCACCAGAACACCCTCAGTTTACTCAGGGACCCATGAGGCAACACTGGGGGAGGCGAGACGGGTGAACAGAGAGAGGAAGAAGGGTGAAAGAGCGGCAGCCCGCCACTTCCGGAAGGATGCGAGCACTTCCCAGCATGCCTCGGGAAAGCCCCCCAAACCCAACACCGCTCCAGGAAACCACATCCCAGGAATTGCAGGGGCCCGAACAGACCCTGGTGGAGCACGGCTCCCACCCCACCTGAGACAATATTTTGAAAAGAACTCATGTGATCAGGGAAGAAGGAAAGACCATGTCTTCCCCCCCCCCCCCCCCCGCCCCGCCACACACACACACACACACACACACACACACACACACACACACACACGCCTTTTCCTAGCCTCCACTTGGAGCAAACAGTGAAGCCAACCCCAGCCCAGAAGGATGAATAACGCACGTAGCCAGCTCAGGCCTCCCACACAGGAAGGCTGCCAGGCGGCACAGATGGCCGCCTCACGCACACAGGCCACAGGTCTGCTGTGGGGGCTGAGATGCCAGCACCGCCCCAGTCCTCCTCAGTAACCAGGCGAGAAAACCTGGGGCTCCCCCAGAGAGCTATGAAATGTGAGGCGAGGTCTTACGAGTGAATGGGGAAGTGCCAGCCGTCCTGGGGCAGACACCAAGAGCTGGAGTGATTTGTGAGCCCTTTTTTCATGAGTTAATTTGCTTCCAGCAGATTCCATTAGTGACCTGACAGACCCTGGGCCTGGAGGAGGGCCTTGGAAGAGCTACTGAGTCAGCAAACTGAAGGGGCGACAGGGAAGGCCAGATGTCTTGCACCCAGCCCTTTGCCCGGCGTTTCTATTTGAAGAGCTTAGAATAATTATTTGCGAAGCTCTTGCTAAGGCAGCACCACTAAGCTACCTACAGAGAGAAGACGCACGAACCTTGACCACCAAACGGCCAACCAGAAGCTGACGCAATACAGGAAAAGGATTCCCACGTGAAAGAATCTTCGCTTCCCAGTGGCAGGAAGAAAGCAAAAGTCACAGTTATAGTTGAACTGTGAACACAGGATCTGCAACCAGGAACCTGAGGGGAGTAGAGGCGGGGAGAGGGTTGAACTTTCTCAGTTCCAGTTGACAATTCTAGTAGAATAAGAAAATGATGGAACTATTAATACCGCTGCTGCTCTTACTACAAATAGTAACAATTACAGTTAACATTTATTTAGCACCTAGTATGTGCTAAGAGGTCTTCCCTGGTGGCTCGGACAGTAAAGAATCTGTCTGCAATGAGGGAGCCCCAGGTTCAACCCCTGGGTTGGGAAGATCCCCTGGAGTAGGAAGTGATAACTCACTCCAGGATTCTTGCCTGGGAAATCCCACAGGCAGAGGAGCCTGGTGGGCTACAGTCCACAGGGTCGCAAAGAGTCAGACACAACTGAATTGACTTAGCACCATGCATGTGCTAAGAACCATGCTACAAGCGTTTTAGGCAATATCTCCTTTACTCTTTGCAACAGCCCTTTGAGGTAGGCAAACTCTGTAGGTAGGAGATGTCTCACAGCCATGAAGTCACGAGAAAGATTCAGAGAAGAATCAAGCCCCGGGTGTGTCTGACTCCAAGCTTGTGCACTGGACCACTTTGCTACCACTCAGTCTCATGGACTGGAGACAGGGCATTGAAATGGGACTCTGGCTCCAGCCCTACACGCACCCTAAGCATCTGTGGGATCTCAGCGAGTGATTTCAACTCATGGGCCATTCTACCCCATAAGATGACTGAGTAATTTCTTAAGGGTCCCCTCAATTCAAACTACAATCCCTGACCACCGGAATGCCATCTGAGTTGATGGGGGAAGGGATATATAAACATTACTCAGGCACAGCCCTGCCCTCAAGGACTCTGCAATCTAGCCCTGCCTATATAAAAGCTCAAGAACCTTCGGTGTCCTATTCAGTGATTCTTTTTTAATATATCACTAAAAAAGTTTTTCTGACAGTCCATCTTCTATTTGTACACAGGCATGGAGAGGTATCTAAAAAGACGTTCATCTAATGGATCTGGAGTGATTATTTTTGCTCTCATCTTTTTACATTTTTGCACTGCTTGAAATTTTAGTAACAAATATACATTATTTTTGTAAAAATAATAAATTCATTTAAAACACCACTGAAACAATAGTATACATGCATGTTTATATGCACATACATACATATATACACCAACCTAGACAGCATATTAAAAAGCAGAGACATTACTTTGGCAACGAATGTTCATCTAGTCAAAGCTATGGTTTTTCCAGCAGTCATGTATGGATGTGAGAGTTGGACTATAAAGAAAGCTAAGCGCTGAAGAACCGATGCTTTTGAACTGTCGTGTTGGAGAAGACTCTTGAGAGTCCCTTGGACTGCAAGGAGATCCAACCAGTCAATCCTAAAGGAAATCAGTCCTGCATATTCATTGGAAGGATTGATGCTGAGGCTGAAACTCCAATACTTTGGCCCCCTGATGCACAGAACCAACTCATTGGAAAACACCCTGATGCTGGGAAAGATTGAAGGTGGGAGGAGAAGGGGACAACAGAGGATGAGATGATTGGATGGCTTCTCCGACTCGAAGGACACAAGTTTGAGTAGGCTGTGGGAGTTGGTGATGGACAGGGAAACCTGGCGTGCTGCAGTCCATGGGGTTGCAAAGAGTTAGATATGACTGAGCGATTGAACTGACTGACATATATACACAGACATATATATTTCAACATTAACTGGATATTTAATAATATTAGGAAATTATTAACTCCAATGAGATTGTGACTATGATTTTATAAAGAATCCTTGTGTTTTGTAGAGACCTACTGAAATATTTACAGATAAAATGACATCTGGGATTTATTTCAAAATATCCCTGGTGTGGGAGGGTCAGGGTAGGCTATTGCTGAGACTGGCTCTGAGTTGCTAATTGCTGATGCTAAGTTATGAATATATGAGGTTCACTATACCAGTGATCCCTAACCTTTTTGGCACCAGGGACTGGTTTCATGGAAGACAGTTTTTCCATGGACAGAGTGGGGTGGATGGTTCAGGTAATAATGCAAGCAATGGAGGTGCCAGGGGTTAGGGACCCCTGCACTATACTATGCTTAAAAGTTTTCATAATATACAGCAAAAGAGGAACCTTTTTCAAGGACAACAGGGAAGCAATATTTCCCAAAAGCTAGCTAGGTCCCCAGCCAGCAATCTTTCTACCTGAGCTTTTCATCACCTTAGGCTAACTCTTCTCTTTCACCACTACAGTCTAACTTCATTTTCCCTGTGGCTCTCTTCCACTCCCACAACATTCCCCCAAACTTTCTAAAATCATCCATCAGGTCTGTTGGCATACTCTGGTACCTAAGCCACTGTATCTGATCTTACCCCTGCCCAGGGGACAGAAGGAATGTGCCTGAGCAATGCTCCCACACACTCCTGTTCAAAGTCAGCTACTCTCAGGCTCTGTTTATTCAGAGGCAGAACAGCTTGACTGGTGCAGGATGGGTTTCACTCATCCATTCAACAAATACTTGCCAATCTCCTACCTTGTGCCAGGCACTGAGTCAGGGGCTGGGGGTCAGTGGTGAATGAGACAAGAGTGCCACCCACACAGAGGGCGAGCTTCTGTAGATGTAGCCCCAAGATTTAGGGTCAGGGGTCTATTCTCTAAGACACCCTTGAATCTCATGGAATCTTGTCCAAAGTAAAGAAAGACATGATCTGATGTCAAGAGATAGAATTTCACCCAACCAAATGTCCTTGATGGCAGTGGTCAGTTCCAGTCTCAGGCATCAGATGACCTTTACCTCGGACTCTATTTATGCTGAGGTTGGAACGTTATATAAAAAGTCCCATAATTGTTCTTCTCCCATGTATCTCACAAAGACATTTCCAAACATTTGTGGAGAGAAAGTGCAACGATACTTGAAAGATAGGTTCTATCAATCTGGATCCTTGGTTCGGATTTTTTCTGTATTAAAACCTTGTTCTTACATTTCTCCAAAGAAGACATACGGATGGCTAACAAACACATGAAAACATGCTCAACATCACTCATTATTAGAGAAATGCAAATCAAAACCACAATGAAGTACCACTTCACACCAGTCAGAATGTCTGCGATCCAAAAATCTGCAAGCAATAAATGCTGGAGAGGGTGTGGAGAAAAGGGAACCCTCCTACACTGTTGGTGGGAATGCAAACTAGTACAGCCACTTTGGAGAACAGTGTCGAGATTCCTTAAAAAATTGCAAATAGAACTACCTTATGACCCAGCAATCCCACTGCTGGGCATACACACCAAGGAAACCAGAATTGAAAGAGACACATGTACCCCAGTGTTCATCGCAGCACTGTTTATAATAGCCAGGACATGGAAACAACCTAGATGTCCATCAGCAGATGAATGGATAAGAAAGCTGTGGTACATATACACAATGGAGTATTACTCAGCCGTTAAAAAGAATACATTTGAATCAGTTCTGATAAGATGGATGAAACTGGAGCCGATTATACAGAGTGAAGTAAGCCAGAAAGAAAAACACCAATACAGTATACTAACACATATATATGGAATTTAGAAAGATGGCAATGACGACCCTGTATGCAAGACAGCAAAAAAGACACAGATGTGTATAATGGACTTTTGGACTCAGAGGGAGAGGGAGAGGGTGGGATGATTTGGGAGAATGGCATTGAAACATGTATACTATCATGTAAGAATCGAATCACCAGTCTATGTCCGATGCAGGATATAGCATGCTTGGGGCTGGTGCACGGTGATGACCCAGAGAGATGTTATGGGGAGGGGGGTGGGAGGGGGTTTCATGTTTGGGAACGCATGTACACCCATAGCGGATTCATGTCAATGTATGGCAAAACCAATACAGTATTATAAAGTAAAAATAAAATTTAAAAAAAAAAAGAAAGAAAGAAAAAAAAAAACCTTGTTCTTGAAAGGTACATTATGTCTGAAGCAAGGTCCTGTATCGATACCTCACTGTGTGTAACAGGCTGCGGGCAAGACACCCACCTCAACCCAGTTCCCCATTTCATGGGACACAAAGACCAGAGTCACTGGGTCAGTGACTGATGGCCAAGGAAAGGGCAGTCAGGCCTCACTGCATGCCACTTCATATCAGATTTTTTATAACCTTTGCTGCCACTTGGACAAAGTTTTCACATCCATGTTTGATGTTGAACTAGGTAAAGTTTTACTAGCATGCATGACTGTAGCAGTTTTTAAAAACAAAACTTCCCTTCCAGGAATGACTTATATGACCCCAATAACACAACCAGAGGCCTCCTATGTAAATGTTTGGTCATGGGAAAACGTTTAGCAGTGTTCAGCGAATCACTTATGCCTGCCCTCAGGGCACAAAGACTTGCAAATCAAATGTTTTGGCAAGAAAAGCTCAATCTGGAAAAACCACAAACATTTTCAAATTTTCTTTTTATCACAATAATAGCAATAGAGCGTTATGAGTAAAGGTTTTAATTTATTCATTAAGACAAAGGGTCTATTCTCATATTAACTGTGGATTCACCATTCACTGTTCTAATAAAAATGCATGCTTTGCACACTTTCCCTCATTGACTATTAACTCCAAGAGGAAAAAAACATTTCAATGCTACTTTTATGTTTTATCCTCAACACCTAACACAATGCCTGGCAGATAGTTAATACTGGTAAATATTTCTTGAATTCAGTCCAAGTATGATTTAAAGAAATAATTTTTTAAAAAATAAAGGGCAATGGTACAGACCCTGAGCAACCAATTTGCATCCAGGTCCCAACAAGACTCCCTGGACCACATCCTACTCTCTTCCCCAGGTGGAGGTCAACTAGGGCAGGTGCTGGGACTTCCCTGGTGGTCCAGTGGTCTGAGCTTCCTCTGCAGGGAGCTTGGGTCCCATCCTTGGTCAGGGAAGTTCCACATGCTGCACAGTGCAGCCAGAAGAAAAAAAAAAAAAGGTGCATCCACACCCTTGCCTATTGGACTTCTCCACCTGAATGTTGACTGAGCATCTCAGGCCTAACGAGGGCAAAGCTGGGCCCACACACACCCACTGCCCCTCGATCCTCACCATCTCAGCAATTTGATTCTTCTACCTGCTCAGGTCTAAAACCTCGAAGTCATCCATAATGCCTCTCTTGTCATACCCCACTTCCAATTTTTCTGCAAAAACTGCCTTCTCTATCTATAATATGTATTCCAAATCCAGCCACTTTTGACAACCTTTACAATCACCACCCTGGTCCCAGCCGCTGCCTCCTTACTCATTTCCCTGCTCAGCCCCTGATTCATCTGTTTACCCTCAGCTGGGCAGCTAGGCTGATGCTGTAAAAACCCTCCGGTAGGTTCCCGACTCCAAAAATAAGCCAAAGTTTTCCCACCACTCTCCCCTCCTCTGATTCTACTCCAGCCACACTGGCATTCTTGCTATTCTGCAAAACATCAGGCAAATTAAGGACCACCTCAGGACATTTGCACTCGCTGCTCTCTCTGCCTTGAATCTTCTGCCCCCAGATGACCCTCAAATGTCACTTTTCAGTGAAATCTCCTCTGGCCACCTTAACCGTCCTCCCCAAACCCCCTATCCCATCCCCCTCATAGACTTAATCACCATCCCAGTCATTTACTTACTTAGATCACCATTATCTGCCTCCACTAGAATGTAAGCTAGAAGAAGGCTAGGATTTTGCTCCTGTTTTTCATTGCTGATGTCCGGCACTCAGAATAGTGCTAAGTACTTAGTAAGTGGGACTTCCTGCTGCCTCAGGGAGGAGCCAGCAATGCAGGAGCCACAGGTCCAATCCCTGGGACAGGAAGATCCCCTGGAGAAGGAAATGGCAACCCACTTCAGTATTCTTGCCTAGGAAATCCCATGGACAGAGGAGCCTGGTGGGCTACAGTCCATGGGGTCACAGAAGAGTCGGACATGACTTAGCAACTAACCAATAACAACCCAGTAACTATTTACTGACTTAATAAATTAATCCCAGGACACCTGGAAATATTCTTAACTCCACATGACAAAGGGAAAAATCTTAGAATCCCCTTACAGACATATGATCCAGTTCATGGCAAAACATATGTATTTTAGGGCTTTCTCAAGCAAATATATAACCTCTAATGAATTTCGAGAGGGGAGGAAACCTCATTTCATTTTTCCTCCCTCTTACCCTTCCTAAATCAGAGACCACCTTCCCCCTTCTCAGGCCCAAAGCTAGAAAACATCTGTGCAAAGGATTCAAAAGGAGGTGCAGGTAACCACCAGACCCGAAGGCAGCTCCCGCTCACAAGTCTGAGGGGAAGATGACTGAGAAAGGAAAGAGAAATTAACACAGAGATTAGAAACACATGTTTAAAAACCCCTTCCCAGGCCATGAGTCAGCTGAGTGAAGCTGGCATCAGGGTGACAGATTAATTTCATGACCTTCTTGCTTTCATTAGGAACTGCGGAACTTTAAGTAACTGATGTGTAGAAAGGGGGCAGGTATGTTTGCCCGTATGTCGATAGAGAGAGGTCTAGTAACAAAACAAGATGCTTTCCAACACAACACGCATCAAACCACCTACTGTGTGCCCACACAGTGCAAGGTGCTGGGGACCCTGGAAGGTCCCTGATACAGTTCCTTCGTGCGAGGAGATTTAACAGGTGGAAGTGACTGGCCCAGACTCAGCTCACCAGATGTCACCGTGCTAAGTGCTCCACTGGCATGAACAAAGTGCTGTAGGACCCACAGAGGGGCAACTGATTCTGGCTGGAGGTGGCTGAGTTCTTGAAGGGTGAGCGGGAACCAGATGTTCACCAGGGAGAGGTGTAGGAGACAGAGGAGGCAGAGGTGGTCAGAGAAGCAAAGGCCCGGGTGGAAAGTCTATGGTCTGGCATGATTCAAGCTCAGAGTTCACGGATAGGTGGTGTGATGTGAGGCTGAATCGTCATGCTAGGGAGTTTGGCCACCTCTTCTGAGGAGTGCCTCCTGGCCCCTCCAGCAGGGCAATTCCTCCCCTCCTTTGTATCTCACCATGCCCTGTACACACTCCCTAAAGCACACTCCCAGCCCAGCAGGGCCTCAGCAAAGGGCGTCAGCAGTTCCCTCTGCTTAGAATACTTTTCCCCCAGCTATCTGCACATGCCACTCCCTCTCATCCTGCAAGTCTCTGCTCAAACACCACCCTCTCTATGAAGCCATCTTTGAATACCCTCTCCAGGGGGCAACACACACACCTGCACCCCTCACCCTCACTTTATTCCCCATAGCATTTATACCTGCATTTCTGCTCACTGCTAGCATGGTGGCCTCCATGAAGGCTGGGACCTTGCCTTATGGACTGGCTGTATCCCCAGCACCTGCAGTGTGTGGCACATGGTGGAAACTCAATAAATAGTTGATGAATGAATAAAAAGCACCTGTAACAAGTCAAGGTCAAGGTTGTGTATATTTGTCTCCACCTACAAGGCTGAAAATTGATATGAAAGGAAAGACTGTGCTCTCAGTTTTCCCACAGTGCACACAATTGGCACTCAGTAAATAGATAATAGGTGGATGGAAAGGATAGGTGGATGGATGGATGAGAAGTTGTATGGATAGATGGATGAATGAATGGATGGATGGAATGGATGGATGGATGGATAAATGGGCAGATGCAGGCATGGATGGATAGACAGTTGGGCAGATGGGCAGATGGATGGATCTACAATCCGTAGGTGCTGGTAAAAGTAATGAGAACCCAAACAGTGCAGAGCTCTCCCTGTGGGTAGGGACAACTTGACATGGGGAGAGATTACAGGTTGGGAAGTCAATTAGGAAGCTCCTGCCAGCATCCCTGTGAGCACTTCTGTTGCCTGAATGAGAGGCGAATGGATGAGGGGATGGAGTCCAGAAGTATTGCCAAGGTTAAGTCAACAGGACTTGGGGACTAAGTGTATATAGGAGTGAGGAGAGAGAAGAGTCAAAGATGACCCTGAGGTTTTTGTTTAAATGATAGTGAACCCCAAGAGGAACAAGCAGGATAAGGGGAAGAAGAAAATTTTATTTAGAACATAGATTTGAGGAGGGACAACCTGATGGAGTCAAATAGGCAGTAGGACACTCAGGAGGAGAGTAGATCAACTCATGAGTGCAAGCGGAAGTCATGGGAATCCGCTTATTTGTTTCCACGTCTGAGCACCTTCCATTGCTCCAGGCATTTGCTATGTGCTGAGACCATGGATGCCGCAGTGCCCAAGACAGGTACGGTCTGTGCTCTCGTGGAATATAAGGTCCAAGAGGAAAGGCAGAAATAAGACAGGTAAACAAATGCATAAAGATAGTTTCTGAGGGTTGTATGCACTGTGAAAAAAAAAAAATACCAGGGTAATGGGAGAGTTATCCAGGAAGAGGGGTGGGCGGTGGGGGTGGAGCTCAGAAGAGGTGGCTTTCATCATGATGAGGCCAAGGGCAAGGATGACAAGGAAAAGGGCAAGGATGACAAGGAAGTTCCTTGCCTCGTGGCTTCAATTTTCTTGAACAAGTCTGGGGGAAATCATCTGCTGAGAGGGAGAGGATGGAGAGGGATTTCAGGTAAATGGCAAAATACTGAAACAACTACTGTCAGGAAGAAACGGAAAGGGGTGAGAAAAGAGAAGAGAGATGGGGCACCAAGGACCAAGCTGACACTGTGACTGTGTAAGGGGGCCTGTTGACGCAAAGCACAGGCATACTTCACCAGTATTACGTAAGGACGAAGCTCTATGTCCCTGCAGCTCACCTGACACCCTACTTGGTATGAGATGGGTTTTGCCTGAGTGTTTATTTGATTTTAATTAAGTTTGATGGGCTGTAAGGATTTTCATTACTCGGTCTGACCAGGCGCATTCCCACCGCCACCCCCTCATAGACCCCAGTCACTTCCTGCCGCAGCTTCCCCACTCACACCATCCTGCAAATTAACCACCCTCAAATGCCCATCCTGCCATACCCTAAATAATACCCCAAAACCTACAGGATCCACACCACACTTTTCACACAGGTGTCTAGAATAGGTCCTCTGTTACCTGTCTAGCTCTCTCCCTCCCAACTACTCAGCCTGGCTGCTTCTCACACTTCCTTTTTGAACCCAGGTTCACTTGGATGGACAGACCCAGGTCCATGCCTAGGGTCCTGGGCAAGTTGCTTAAACTCTTCCGAGTTTTCCCACCTATATAACTGTTAATACTGCCTGCTTCCTAAGAGGATTAAATGAGTTCATGTGTGCAAGCACACTGCACAGGGTTTGCCGAGCAGACACAGGTGTTCAAGAGATGGTAGCTGGAACAAGCATGACTCTTTAAAAGCGGCCGTGTGACGATGCAGTCATCGCCACACCTGGACCACAGCTGCACACACAGAAGACCCCGGGTCCACGGCCACTGATACTGTTACTGCGAGCTGCTTTGTGACTCACCTTCCGGTTTCTACTACACTCTTCTTTAAGCTTTTCTTAAAAGTCAACCTGCATCTTAGCGTCTTAGAGTCTCCCACTTATATTAATATTCAATATATGTCTTGTCCCTCAACTAGACAGAAAGTTCCCGGAGAACAGAAAGCATATCTCCTGCATCTTGGTAGCCCCCTCACTGTGAAGTACAGAGCCTTCCGCTTTAGGGGCTGCTGAAGAATTCCTGGTCCACGTGTAGTGCTGAGGGATTCGTTCCTCTCTTAAAGGAACAGCGTCTTTATCCTCAGCTCCCTGACTTCTGCCCATCCATCAATACCCACCAACACTCCCACCTCCTCCAGGAAGCTGGCCAGTGAAACCATTTCTTCCTTTCTTGAAAGCCTATGACACCTGCTAATTTGTCACATTTTGCTTCAGGGCTTCTAGAATTTCAGGGCAGGCAGAGCTAAGGGAGACTGAGCAGATAGCCCACTTTGCTTTCACCAGTATGCTACCCCACAGGCTCCACCAAGGGTTTTTTCCCCACAAAGAGGAAGCAAAAGCTGAGATGGTTAATCACTGGTATTTCAACCACCAGGGCTCTGGTGGGGTTTCTGTCCCATAACTTCATGCTGGGAAACACTAGAGCAAAGATGTCGAGAGACCCTCAGTGCCGTGTAAGGAAGGCAGGGCTGGAGGACCTGCCTCCTATTAACTGTGCAGAGCCTGAGGACTGTCCGCAGAGCTTGTTTGGCCTCTTATGTCATGTCATACTTGTGAGGGAGACTCCTGATGGTCTCCAAGGTATTTCTTGGATCCACAGATCCAAGCACTAGCTCTGTCTACAAGCTGTTCTGTTGACGAACAAATTGAACCAAAAAAGTTTTGTCCCTCTCCAGTCATTAGCTGGTGGGATGCTTTGAAAGTTGCCTGCTCTCCTATCAGGTATTTTGTCCAATGGACACAGAAATGAGAGCATCACAAACCTACTGTATAGCACAGGGAACTCTACTCAGTGCTCTGTGGGGACCTAAATCAGGAAGAAACCCAAAGGAGAGGGATGTATGTATATATACAGAGGAGCCTGGCGGGCCACAGGCCATGGGGTCGCAAACAGTCAGACACAACTGAGCAACTAACACTACCACTACTATAGCTGATTCACTTTGCTAGGCACCAGACACTAATACAACATTGTAAAGCAACGACAACCCAACTGTAACACAAAATGTTTAAATAAACCAGTAAACAAATGAAAAAAGAAATGAGAGTACCACAGAGCAAAGTCTGAACAACTGAAAAGATGCCCACCCTTCTTATGACTGTTAAAGCCAGGCTGGGTGATGGACACATGGAGATTCTTTGTGATAGTCTGTGTATTTTTGTACAGGTTTGACATTTTCCATACTAAAAGGTTATAATAAGTACATATATATATTAATATATACATATAAATAATAATTATAATAAACTTACCAAATTCCACCCTTTCACATATTAATTGGATATTCACTTTTTAGGTGGATCCCCTGAGCCCCAAAAAACATATTGGATTTTTTTTTTTTAAAAAGGAACTACACCTGGAAATTATAAGTCAGTCCTTATAATTAAGGCTTATAAAATTATAAGTCTTGCCCACCCAGAGGTGGGAAGAGAGGAAAGCAAAGGAAAGCGCTTGGAGTCAGACATCAGTTGGAGCTCCATCCTCCCACCAGCGCCATCTGTTAACTGAAGTTACCCGAGCCTTATCTCCTCGAGCACATTACTGTGGGGCCCAAAGAAGACCTTCCATACCTTGAAAGCACTTGGTACCCCTCTACCCCTCCCGCCCCCACCCCCAGCACACACACATTTAAAGCATCATTGCAGAAACTGATGTAATGTTAGTGTGCAGGGCTGGAAGAACAGCAGTTCTCAAACTTTAGAAAAAACAAGAACCAGACTACATGGCCTCACCCCTGAGATTCTGACTCTGAAGCTCCAGGAGGCAGCCCAGGAATCCACCTTTCACCACTCACACCCAGGTCCCTTGTGTACAGGGTCCTCAGGCCACATGTTGAGTTGCTCAAAGGACAGTTGGAGGGAGCAGCAGGCAGAGCAGAGGGAAGCAGACAGCTGCAGACTCTGCCTGGGAGGAAAACAGACCTGTCCCCAGTATCAGAAACCTCCGAGGATGGGGGTGGGCTGTCAGCTTCTGTAAACTACCAAATGGAACTGCGAACGAGTGGAAACAGGGAAGGGAGTTCAAGGGGACGTTCTACTGCCACACGCTTGTCCAGGTCACACCTTGTCCTTCGTGGACACGCACACATCATGTTTTTATTTCCTAAATTTTACCCAGAAAAGCCTTCTTAGAAGCTCACTCATCCCTCCCTTCCCAGGCTCTCTTGCTAAATCTCCCCGTAGCCAGGGGACAATTTTTAGACTGTGAATGGAACTAAGTCACTTCCTGACTTCAACCCTGCCGTGGCTGCTCACTGCTCTTAAGAGAAAGTACACACTCTTAAAATATCCATCAAGGCCCTGCATGTTCTGGTCCCTCCTGACCTCTCTTACCCTATCATTAAGCCGCAGTTTCCCTTTCTCTCTTGTGCTCCAACCACAGCAGCATTCCCTGGTTCTTCCAACACGCCACGGGACCTTTGTACATGCTTGTCCCCCTCTGTGTGCAATGAAGCATTGCCTCTTCAAAGAAACTTTCCCTCAAAATACCAGACCAGAACAGTTCCCTCTATCACACTCTCTTCTATCTTCCTGGACCTTCCAACAAAACACAGATTCAACTTTTATTTACATATGTATGTGATCAATGTCTATCTCCCAAACTGGACCACAAGCTCCACAAAGATGGGGTCTCTATTGGTTTTGCTTATCACTGTATACCCAGTGCCACAGTAACTGGTACCTTGTGCACACTTGATTAACGTGAGTGCCAAGTATACCACGGCCTGGAGAGGTGTGTGGACGAAAAAAAGAAATGACACACAAAGCTGAAGAAATTCGCAATGCAAATGGCAGGCCAGTGTGAGAGGGCGCCACTTTGTCCCGAGTGTGCAGAGCTGAGAATCTTCTCCAGTGTTAGAAGGATGGTGGTCACTCGATGTCACAAGATGTCGGGCATGCTGAAATAACAGCATCTGTCCAGGACTGTCCCCAGAGGACGAGGAGAATGTGACTTACCCCTCGGGGAATGTGGGGGCTGAAAAAGAAGGCCAGAAGAGATTGCATGCCCAACTCCTCAATGCCCTTCCTGTTATCTCTCTGAAAACGTAGCTTTGTCCCTCACTATCAGGACTCCGAGAGAGAGAGCAGGGAGGAGAAGGTCACAGACGGAAGGGATCTGCCTCTCTCCTATCTGGAGCCACAGAAACAGGCGAGCTCAGGTTATCTTGGTGTTCACTTCTGTTCCCTAAAGAGAAGTGGGGGATGGGACGGGTGGGAAGATTTAGACCAGTCAGTTTCGAGACAGTGTTTTTTGCTTGGTCATCGGACACAGGCCCGTTCAAGGGAGACAAAACAAGCTCAAGTTTAGATTCTCTGACCAGGCTATTGAGTCTCATCAATTACACCTCGTGGAAAAAACTTTCGACAGTTAAAAATAACATAGGGGTCTGGTGTTTGGAAGATCTGGAGTTTGGAATGCCAGCTTGTCAAGCACAGATCGCTGCCTACAAAAAGCATGTGCTGGGAGCATGTATACACACACGCACCAGGGACAGGAGGGCTGCAATGAGCAAGGTGTCTGATAAAGGGGCAGCGGGCCACATGGGCGACAAGCACACAGACGAGCTCCCACCCTCACTCGCTTTGGTCTGAAGGCTGTTCAAGCCCTTTTCTAGGGCAGAGCCCATTCAGGCAGGAAGCACTTGCCTCCCCCTTGGAGGAGGTGGCAGTGACTGGAAGCAGGAGCCCAGAGTTCAGTCACAGCACACCTCAGCGTTTCTGCACCTGTGCAGTTCTGTTCCTTCTCAGAAAGACCCAAGATCAGCACCCGTCCAGCAGAATGCAATCACCTGAGCTCCTGGACAAAGCATCCCAGAGATAAACCCCTCTCAAAGTCTCTCCTGGCACACTGGCTCCAACAGTTACTGACAGTAATGCCATTGAATTCTAGAACTTCTTTCTGCTAGGAAAATCAGAGCTTCTCCTACTTATTATCTCATTTTCCTTAAGATGCCAGTGTGGGAAAAAATCAGCTAGTGTGTCTGCATTTTGCAGATAGAAAAGCAGAGTCACTGCCAACATCTATTAATATTAAGAGGGTAAGATGGGCCAACTCTTCTAACCCTGAATGTATATTAACTTGTTTGATTCTTCCAACAACCCTCAAAGGCAGGCACCATCGCTCCCACTTGACAGATGAGGACTTCGAGGCACAGAGGGGTGAGAGATCCTGCCCACAGTCCCAGGGTTTGGATATGACCCAGACTCTCCAGCCACATGGCCATGCTCACCACCCTCTCACTCCCTAGAACAGGGCATCTGCGCTCTCCAAGGAACCTGAGGACTGGGGTGACACAGGCCTATCAATAAAACTCCCCGGGGCCCAGGCCTTTCAGCAGGAGGGAGTGGGCATTGGGTGGGCAGTTTGAATGAGTATCGGGGGGCCTGGGTAGGAGTGGAAAAGAACTACCTTCAAAATAAACCACCTCCATCCCCTGGGGGAAGAAACACAGTCTCAGAGACTTGCAGCCTCACTGCCCCCACCCCCACCCAACTCCCATTTGAACCGTGAGACTAATCCTCTGAGCACTAGACTGTCATTGCGCTATGAGGGTCAGCATTTATGCTTTCCTCCCTAGAATAGACTTGTATGCTTTACTTATAACCATTTATGGGTGGTTTTCATTGTTTTTGTAAAGAAAGGGGGTGGTGATAAAGCATAGGAAAGGGGAAAGATTTCTAGATCCAGCACTGGGATGGGCTTTATCCCATCATCCTGCCTCACTTGGCATTCTGCCTGGATGGCTGACCAAGGCTGTCCTGTACCTGCTGAGGTGGGGGGCTCATACCAGCCCAGGCCCCCTAGAGTCTTCCTCTGCCTTACGTCCTCTGGGGGTGCCCTGGGAAAAACCCAGAACACACAACCAAGGAACCAAGAGATGAGTGAGACAGGGTCCCTGCAGATGACAATCCTGCTGAGGGACGCATAATGACAACCCACTACCTCCCCCTGAAGCTTCTCTTTCAACCTCTGAAGTGCTCAAGTTCTTCCCGGAAACTGGCTGCCAAACTGCTCCGCTCAGACAAACCGGCCCCAGGCTATTTCCCATTTTTACCTTCTATTCATGGACTCCTACTTTCCTGGTAGCTTGGACAAGAATCCACTTGTAATGCCGGAGAGCCAGGTTCGATCCCTGGGCTGGGAAGATCTCCTGGAGAAGAGAATGGCTCTTCTCCACTTCTTCCACTCCAGTATTCTTGCCTGGGAAATCCCATGGACAGTGGAGCCCAGTGGGTTACAATCCATGAGGTCGCAAAGAGTCAGAGAGCACTGAGTCACAAACACTTTCACTTGCATGGACCCCCACTCCCATCCAGCCAAATGGACCCATTTGCTGTCCTCCACACATTCCTTCTCAACTGGCCCTTCCCCTCCAACTCACACCACCACAAAGGAAGAAGATCCTCTAAAGAGTCACTCAGATGCTTCCCAAATCTTTGTTCACATCCCTTTCGTGCCCGTCCTTCCCCATCCTCACCCTCCACCGCTCCTAAACCTCCCTCTGCCCTTCCAAACTCAGCTCAAAGCCACCTCCTCCCTGAAATCTTCTCTGACACATCCCCGCTGCGGGACCGCTTTCTCTCCTCCAACTTCACAGACCCCTCAGGGGCTGAACTGCTCACCGAGCGCAGTTCTTCCCACCAGGAAAACTCATGGTCCCGGTTTCCTCTCTCCCGCTTCTTCTCACCATTTGCTGTGTGTAAGCTTCGCCTTTTCCTCCTCCCCGCTCCCTGCTCCCCCGTTGATGAGCATGAGTGTGCCCTCCCGGGGACTAGATAGAATACTCTTTCCTTCCTTCTGTGCTTCTTCAACACTTTTTCATCAAGGTGCGATGCAAAGGGAAAAGGAGAAAGATGTCAGTGGGGCGCAGATGAAGAGGACAAGAGGCCAGAAGGAAACCCAGGCTAGAGGTGCAGAGCGTGGTATGAAGCATCACATGGGTTATTCCTCCATCTAGGGCTCCCAGAGCACTGGGGAGCCTTAGGTCTGAGTCAAGAAATGAAATAAGAAGCAGAAAGCAAAAGAAAAGAAGAGTAACCAGTGGGCTTTTCCTTCCTGGGGGCTTCCTTTGTGGCTCAGCTAGTAAAGAATCCGCTTGCAATGCGGGAGACCTGGGTTCGATCCGTGGGTTGGGAAGATCCACTGGAGAAGGGAAAGGCTACCCACTGCAGTATTCTTGCCTGGAGAATTCCATGGACTGTATAGTTTATGGGGTCACAAAGAGTCGGAGACACGACTGTGTGACTTTCACTTTCACTTCCTTCCTGGGTATTTGAAAAGCTACCATAGAGCCTGGAGCAGAGATGCCAGGAAGCTGGACTGCCCAAGGCTGCCAGCTCTGGTTTGTGGAGAAAGGTGTGGACCTTCCAGAGCTATTGTATTGTCCAGACCAGTTCATCTGCGTCGCAAAGAAGACAAGGAATTCTTGGGAACACTGGGCAATGTTAGAGACTGTTGCATTGATCAGAGCATCTTTTCTTCTATATTTCTCAGGAAACTGAACCCATACTAGGCAGATAATGAGTGAACACAAATGATCCCCAGAAGAGGGACCTATAGAACTGGGTCCTCACAGTTAGCATGCGTGAGTGCATGCTAAGTTGCTTCAATCCTGTCCAACTCTTTGAGATCCTGTGGACCATGACCCACCCGCCAGGCTCCTCTGTCAGTGGGATTCTCCAGGCAAGAATGCTGGAGTACGCTGCCATTTCCTCCTCCAGGGACCCTTCCTGACCCAGGGATCAAACCCGTGTCTCCTGCAGCTCCCGCATGGCAGGCAGATTCTTTACCGCTCAGCCACTGGGGAAGCCCCCTCTCAGTTAGGCTGATCATCAAATAGTAAAGGCATCCTGTTGCTCCAAGGATAGCAAGAGCGAGCTCAGTCTCAGAAAGGTTCCTACATTCAGACTCACGAACCGGCCGGGCTCCATCCCTCCCCTGCGCTGACTGGGACCTCCAGCCCCTGAGATGACAAACAATGCCCCCTGGTGTGCTGCAGACCAGGGAGCTCTGGGAGCTTCCCGAATTTCATCGACTCCATAGATCACCGCTCGTCTCAGCTACCCTGTGCATAACTGACCTAAAAGCGAATGATCCAGACCTGTTTCCCATCCCCCAGAGATGTGTGTAATTAGATAAAATGAGGACAGAATATGTATAAGTGTCTGTTACACTGGGATGGCTGCCCAGAAAGGAAATGAGCACAAGGAACTGGACAGGCCCACGTGCACCCTCTGTACCAAAGGGCTCCACCCAGGATGGAAGGCGAGTTCACTTTCAGAGTAGGTGCTGGTGTGGTGTGACCCCTCTGAATTCACACACTCTTTGGTAGGGCTCTGCTCCTCCAGCCTGTACTGTGTGCACCATCAGCATTTTCTTTCTAGCTCTCCACATTGAAGGATGTCTAGTGGACGAAGACTGATTAAAACTTGACTTGAATAGCCTGTCTCCATCTCTGGCGTTCACCTTCCTCCTGACTCAGAACCAGGCCTCTCCAGGGCCCCAACACTGAATGCTCTGGAGGGTGGAAAAGCAGCAAGAGTTATGAGAACAGAGATTTTTCTCTCTCTCAATATGAAGAATAAAGGCCTTCCCATGATCCCCGAGGAGATCAAACCAGTCAATCCTAAAGGAAATCAACCCTGAATATTCACTGGAAGGACTAATGCTGAAGCTGAAGCCCCAATACTTTGGCCACCTGATATGAACAGCCAACTCATTAGAAAAGACCCTGATGCTGGGAAAGATTGAAGGCAGGAGGAGAAGGGGATGACAGAGGATGAGATGGTTGGATAGCATCACCGACTCAACGGACATGAGTTTGAGCAAACTCCAGGAGATGGAAGGACAGGGAAGCCTGGCGTGTTGCAGTCCACGGGGCCTCAAAGACTCAGACGCAACTGAGCGACTGGGCAACTGAGCAACAACAACAACATGATCCCCAGGCTGTTATTGTTTGTTTCATTGTCAGATAAATTTACCTGCATTGAATGTTTGGGATAGAGTCATAGGCAAAGTTGTATCTACATAGGCATGATTAAAGTACAGGAAAATTTCCTGAAGAATATATACCTGAAAACAGCGATTGGGCCACAGTCACCTCCAAAGCTCAAGAAGGCAGGCAATAGGCTCTCACGGGACCCCAACTTTGGGTCAAACCACTGCAGTACTAGCACCTCCTGCTCTCTTCCATCTTAAAAACCCATAAAAATCCTCAGGTATAAATAAGGGTAAAGGAAATCTCATACACAGCTGAGCACAAAGTAGGCACTTAATAAGAATACGGTTAATTTATCAGTGGCTACTCGCAAGCCCCAGGTTAGTTAATCCCTGAAAGAAGGCAGAGTAAAAAGACTTGCCTTTAATTCCCAAGACCAAAGGGAAGGAAAGCCAAGTTTTTTAGATCCACAAGGATGAAGTGGTGAAAAAACAAGGGGCTAGAATGAATGGCACCGACAGCCATCACAACCTCACATGCCACGTGCAAGCAAGGTAATCTTCCAACTCCTGAACTTGAAGAATTTGGGGAGAGTAATTCTGCTGCCTCTTCCAAATTCCTGCCAGGGAGAGAATGAGAACCAAGTTGATTTCAAAGAACTGGAAGCAAATTAGGCGGGAAGAGCCTCTGGTTTCATTTGCTCCGTCATTCCACACACATTTATCAGACATTGGACTTCCCTGGTGGTGCAGTGGTAAAGAACCCACCTGCCAATGCAGGAGACACAGGAGGTGTAAGTTTGATCCCTGGGTCAGGAACATTCCCTGGAATAGGAAATGGCAACCCACTCCAGTATTCTTGCCTGGAGAATCCCATGGACAGAAGAACCTGGTGAGCCACAGACCATGGAGTCGTAAAAGAGTCAGACACGATTTAGTGACTAAAGAACAACAAAGACGATGCTAGATCCTAGGGACAGAAAGGCCCAGGCAGCCACCCTTCAGCCTTCTAGGGCCTTCCATTTTAACTAACCAGCGTTAAGTGTTTCAGTGGCCAGGAGGGAAGTATCCTTGGGACTATGGGGCCAAGGGCAGGGATGGCCAATTCTACCTGAGGGTAGCAAGGGCTTTGCTGGAGAGGAGGGGACTTGGAAGTGTCTGGAAGATGAGCAGGTAGGTGTTCATCATGTGCAACTGGGGCAGAGTGGGGCTGAGGAGGCACGAGCCACTTGGTGAGACTACAGGAGCGGTGAGAAGGGTTAGGGACTTCTCTGAGCAGGGACACAGAAGCAGCCTTTCAGGATAACAAGCTCCCCCACATCTCTCAATCTAAGGTTCTTAACCTGGAGCCAATGGACTCTAGGGCATACACCGAAGGGCTCCTCAACATCTGTGAGCTCATAAAATCAGATGCAGATATGCATTTTTTCTGGGGAGATGATCCAGAACTTTCACAGGATTCTCTAAAGGGCCTGCGATTGCCAAGGAGAAGTGAAGAAGAAACACTCAATAGGACACTGAGTAGCCTGAATACCAAACTGTGATATAGAAGCCATGGTTTCTGTCTCTGCGTCCTGCAGTTAGCTTAGTACCTGACACATCATAAGTTTTCAAAGCTAGCATACCTCAAGGGATAAATACAAGGAGATGGGAAGAAATCACCATTTTCATCACCAGAACAAACACTTTGAGTACAGACACTTGTGTGCCAGTTGGTGGGCTAGGCTTTACAAACCAATACCTCTTTCCAGAAAGGCACATGGAAAAATATCTTCTCAACTTCTTATTTGAAGGATTGTAAAGCCAAGTTCCTAAATGTGAATACAAGTCACCCAGGGCAATTCACTGCAATTCCCCAGATCAGACTCAAACTTTAGCTGGCAGTTGCCTAGCAACGAATAACCCCAAAGACACATCACCAAACCGAGATGTCAAAAGGGTATTCTGTGGACAAGTTGGTTCTGAAAACTAGCCCCCATGCAAGTTTGTCTGCCAGGGCCTTTCTGGGACTGTTGGGGGAAGGAGCAGACTTTGCAGCCGAAAGGAAGCTGGAAGTCGGAGGTGGGAGGGTGTTCAAATGGTGGTGTGTAATACGGGAGTGCAGAAACGGAGAGCCAAGGGTTGAGGGAGCAGGCACTCTCAAACAGAGAAGGCAACTGGTCCCTCTGCAGGCCCTCTTTCAGAGTCTTTGCAGTTAGTTGCAGAGCAAATTCCAGCCACATCTAAAGACATGGAATGTGGCATGAAGACTTGTCTGCAAACACTTCAGTATTCTTACCTTGAGAATCCCATGAACAGTATGAAAAGGCACCTACCTCCAGCCCCGCCCTGAAGTCATCATCCTCCAGAGAGTTCCATTAAACTATGTCAGGTTGGAATGGGCAAGATGACATACCTCCAAGCCCTGGAAGCAGTTTTTATCCAACTCTCCAGGGCGCTCACTCCCTCATAGAGGCAGCAAGCATGAAAGAGGCAAAGAGATTAGAAAATTCTCACTTTCTAAAATTCAGATTCGCCCCCCCCCCCCCCCCCTTTAATGAGAAGCTCAGAGACTCCTTCAGCTAAGTCAGGTGAGACTGGGATTCCTAAGACAAAAGTTCTCATCCAAACCATGGCAGAGACCAACACTTGGCACCTCTCTCTATGCGGTGGTAGACAGCTTGGGAAGAGAGGGTGGGTCTTCTTCAGCACCTTTCCTCCTGGAAGGTCTTGGGGGACAGGGGAAAGGGGTACACAAATAGATCAGTCTGGAAGCGATTCAGGAAGAACAAATGCGGAAGTCAAACAACAACAAATAAGGCGGATATAAATCCAGATAAAATATTAAAATCATTAAAGGGCTGCTGCTCCCTGAAGATTGGGAAAAATGAAGAGAGTTAATTAAAAGCAATCTCCATGCACTGCTGAGCCAGCCGGCCCTGATAAATCAACAGCTGGGGCTGCTGTGGAGGGCAGTCAAGGGGCTTCAAGAATGGGGGGGTGGGGGGATGCTTTCCGGGGGAGGGGCACCACTGCCAAGATGGCAGTGACATGGAATTGAACACAGTGACTTAAGTTTCATATCTTATTAAATATTTTATGACCCCTGACTAAAACTGTTCTTCCGAGGGGGAGAACTTGATCATTTGGATGAACAAAAAGTGAGGAAGAGAGGGATGAAGAGGTATTGTTTGTTTAAGGCATACTTAGGACCTTGATGTCAGCATCTCTGATCTTGCCCCCAGGACACAGGCTTTTGCTTTTTTCTGTCTACCTGATCTGCACAGGTAGATGCATCTTCTAAAATCTCTCTGAAAAATTCTGGACTATGTTTCTTTGAGGGGCTGAGGGAAGTAGTGCCAAGTCAGAGAAAGGAATGAAGAGGAAGAGGAGATAGAAAAGACCTTCAAAATTCTCATTGCTGATCCAAGCCAGACTTTGAGCACAAAACTAAAGGTCAGTGGAAACTGTGGGAACTTTCTTTTTTCTTTCTTGCTTTCTCTCTCCCCCTACCCCTTTTCTTTTTCTACTTCCTTCCTTCTCCCTTGTCTCTGCAGTCAGATAAAGTTTCTGTTCTTCATTTTAAACAAAAAAGAGCTCAGAATTTTGGGGGCCAATCTAACCAAAAAAAAAAAAAAAAAACCCAGCAATTTTAGAGTGTTGCAAAAATGGCCCTTCACTATTCTAAAGGAACCCTCCAGTTCTCTCTTGATGGAAGTATAATCAAGAGAAATGATTGGGAGAAAGTAGGGTTTTTTTCCTCCATAGAATTGGGATTGGAAGGGGAGTGTGTGCATGGGGAAACATAAGGAATTATGCATTTGGATATGCATTTTAATTAGGTGGACAGAAGCAGCCGCCTGTTAATTTTTCTTGCTTGTTTCCACTTAGCATTCATCACAGGCAGAATCACCATAGAGCGCTCCCACGATAATAGATGGTTCTGCATTGGCTAAGTCCTCAGGGAAAATAATTAGCAGGAGAGAATATATTCTCTCCACTTCGACTACCCCATCCACCCTGCCCTCCCCCACCTCCAGCACCACATTGCCTCCCCTCCTCCCCCGCCCCCACAAACAACAGTGGCTTCCCTAGCCGCCTAGGGGAACAGTCCACCTCCCGGTTTACAAGCATTTACTTTGTCCTGTCAAAGATCAAGGATCTGGAAGGAGAAACAGACAGACTGGAGGCCTTCCTTGGAGTGGAAGGTCCTAGATGCCAAGAGGGAGGCTACTATGCTGCTTAGGACCAAGGGGCAGACTGGCAGGCAGGACTGGCCAGGACAGGATGAAGAAAGTTCCAAAGAGGGTGAGATAGTTCTCACTAAGCTCAACTAGCAGCCCAACAAAGACAAGTAAAGAGTCCTTAGTTGAGGAGAATGGGAGCAAGGATGACATTTCTTACTTAATTTGCTTTTATAAAGTACAGGAATGCTGTGTTTCTGCAGCAAGCTTGAATCTGAAGCATTTCCAAGGCTGGCAAATAACTCTGTTATTCTGAGGTCTGACCCTCACCACCATGCTGCCCACATCTACTCATGTACAAAGAATTAATTCTTGCCACTGACCCCTAACGCCAACATTACATCCTCCTTGCTTACTAGCAGATTTAAACCCCAGCCCCACCTTCTTCCCTTCTCTCTCCCTGGAGTCTTCTTGGTAGAAGGAGCCAGAGACTGCTGGATGACCAGAGCCCAAGTTCCAGGAGAATGCTCCCTCTGCCCGCCAGCTTCTGCTTCCTCTGATTGAGGATGGACTCAGTATGGGGTTGACAATGGAAAATGAAACGAAGGCTTCCCTTGAGCTCCTCTTCTCACCTATTTCAAACCCAGAAGATGGGAAAACCCCACTGAGATTCCAGGGCTATTTACACACAGCTGGATGAGTGAGGCTTTGCATTTCCTGAGAAACAATGGTTAGACAGGACGTGGAATGCCAGGATCTTTTCATTAATTTTAGTTTTAATATAATAAAGTGATGTTTGATACTTGCGATATTGTTGACTCTCTGAGAAGCCCCCCCCCGCCCCACCCCCCCCCACCCCCCCCCCACCCCCCCCCCCCCCCCCCCGCGGTTAGCTACGGGGAAACTTGGCAGCTCTAGTAACACCTCCCATTTGTACTTTACACTTTCTGAAGTGCTTTCACATCCATTGTTGCATTTGGGCCCTTCAGGGGGAGGTAAGCAGGGCTGAGCGCAGGGAAGGGAGGCCAAAGGAGATGCATGCCCTGCTCCCCTTATGAAAAGATAGGTCAGATTTACTACCTCCTGACCTTCAAGCTGTCCTGTCATCCCAGGTGTTTCCCGCAGGAACACCTGCTGCCTGATGAGACCTCCACTCTGCCTGGGAAACCTTCGCTCCAGCCCCACCAGGTGACTACTAGTGCTGCAGCCTCTGGGGCCTCCCCAGGTCCAGACCCTGACCCCAACGGAGTCCCTGCCCTCAACGGGTTGGGGGTGGGGGGGGTGGTGACAAGATGAAGGCAATCCTCATGGCTGGGGATAAAAGAAGTGAGTCTCTGAGTTCCCGGGGCATTTATCCTCCACCCCCAAAATAGTGGTAGTCCTAAAGGGGGAGGCAGGTAAAGAGGTTGAATTCTATGATGCCATGAGTATTTGTTTTAAGTTTAGAAGAAAGGAGTTGCCTGTACTATCTAGAAATGTACTCCATGAATCTTAATGAGTCTAAAAATGAAGGGGGGGTCTAGGCATATACCCCAAAGAACTGAGAGCAGGGATTCAAACAGCTACTTACACACCCATGTTCATAGCAGGATTATTCACAAACGCCACAAGATGGAAACAACCCCAGGACCCATCCCTGGATGCATGGATAAGCAAAATAAGGCATATATATACAGTGGACTATTACTCAGCCATAAAAAGGAAGGAAGTCCTGACACATGCTGTAACACAGATGAGCACTAAGAACACCATACTAAGTGCAATAAGCCAGTCACGAAAGGACAGATATTGTATGATTCCACTCATATGAGGTGCTTAGAATAGGCAAATTCATACAGACAGAAAGTACAATGGTGGTTACCAGAAACTGGGATGGGGTGGGAGGAGGATGTCCTCATTAAAACAGAGGATGTTATTGTTTAATGGATATAGAGTGTGTTTAGGATGACTTTTTAAATTCTGGAAATGAATACAGAATATTCTGGTAGTTATACAACACTATGAATGTACTTAATGCCAGTGAACTGAACACTTTAAAAAAGGCTAAAATGGTATGTCTACATGTCATACATGCTAAATATACATGTTATGTATTGATACATCTTACCACAAGTACAAAAAAATTTAAGGGACTGCCTCTGTAGCCTGGAGGTCAAGGTGACCATTTTGTTTTTTCTTTCATTTTGCCTAATTCTCACAGTTCAGGCTTCTGTGAATGCTCTGATGGCTTTAACAACCCCCTCGTCCTCCTTTAGACATGTAGAAAATTGCCAAGGGAGCTAGCTGTCAACCAAAGGAAAGCCTGATAATAATGCCTCCAGAGGAATCTGGCATGTTCTGGAGGCATGTCACTGAATGAGAGGCAGTGAATTCCACTTTAGACACTGCTAATACCCACCTGTGTAAGGCCAGACTCTGTGTGTCTACTGAACACCTCCATTTCCTCAGCAGCATCACGGGGTGCAACAGAGGAAGCTCACTGAGACATCAGTACAGGCCCAGCCACTGCAGTTCACTGAATGGTCGGGTATTTGCAACTGCCCAAATGGAAACGAAATAAGCATTTATTTCCATGTTAACTGGGATGGGTGCCATGTTAGAAGAACAGTAGATTGAAGGAGACTGTAGATAAATGAAATCCAGAGAAGAAAATCTTTTGCTTGGTTCCCTTTTTTCCACCATACATTTACACAAAACAGGAAGAAAAAGATAGATGTTCTCAATAATTCTAGTCTTTTGCACAACCAAAAACATAATCTGAGTGCTTGTAAACAGAAAAAAATAGGCCAATTAATCTTCTCATTTCTCTTTCCCGTCTTCATCCCCTGGTTGGAGTGTTAATGAGGAGATAAGTGTTCAAAAGGGAGCATCAGAAGAAAAGACTATGTTCTCAATGGGCCACCACCTGGCCCTCAGCCTTGGGCCCTGAGAAGAGAGAGATCAGAGCCCAGTGGCAACAGAAGGTGGCAAGACAGGAACCAGAGAAGATGAAACTACAGGAGAGCTTACCAGTCTTAACTCCCTTTTAGAGCCACACTTAAAAAATGAGGAGGAATTCAAACACTGGTCCCTAACTGTCCTCCTCATCCTTCCTAATCAACCATAGTCTAAGAGCCCCCAGTTTTTTACTGGAAAGGAATTTGGCAATCAAGGTGCATCACCCTCATCTTTAAGACAAGGAATATGTGGCTCAGAGAAGTTCTGAGTCTAAGGTCTCATAGCTGGTGAGAAGTAGGGCTGAAAACTGAGCTCAAATCTCCGGGATCCTCTCCCTGAAGATTTTACTTCTGAAGCTACAAAGGCATAGTCACTGGTGAGAAAGTATAAGAGGGATGGAGTTTGACATAAGGCCATAGGGATGACCGGTGAAAGTTTGAGAACTGAAAAACCTTTTCTGGTGGAGCTTCCAGTTGAAGTTAATACCACAGCAGATTATCGAAGTGAATAACAATGAGAAAAACTCACTCATTTCTTAGCAATCTAAGATGACGGCAAGCTCTGGACTCGAGGAGGGAGGAGAGGGTGGAAAGGGGGATTAGACACGTATCATCATTGTTCCTTGGACTCAGAACTAAGTCCTGGAGGTGAAGGTCTCAACGTGGGCTATTTGAACCCCATTATTAGGAGCTCCTGCCCCTCCCTGCTTTCAAACACAGCCCCCTAAATCTTAGCCTGCTTTCCTTGTAACCCCCCACCCACTACTACTATTCACAAACACACAACCTAGACATTCCCAGCACAGGTTGCTCCTCTTCTCCCCTCCCCCGACCCAAACACCTCCTAACCACTGCTTTTAAAACTCTGATGCAAATCACAGGCTTCAAAAACCTTCCTTCAGTGACAGTTTTACGATGCTAGCTCCATTCATCCATATGGGTTGACAGACTGTGAAACACTAGTAACCGGACCAATAAGAAAAACAGATTACAAAAACACCACAACACCTCATCTCTCCCCAGTTGCTCACACAACTAAAGAAAACTTTGGAACTTGCAATAGATCATAACATCAGTCTCTCTTGCTGTTAAACAATCATCTTCTCAGAGTTCCAGACCACACAGTAGTTTTATCCACTTACCTATCCCCTCCGCATCCCCTCTCCCCAGGCCACTTCTTTATCTTTTCTTGTTAAATACCTACATGTTTAAAGATTATTTAATACTAGGGTCATGCTTACATAGGCCCCTGCTGGAAAACCATGGCTGGGCAAAAACTGTTTCAGTGGTTGTGGCATTTCAGGGGCTTGCCACATTGGGCTACATTTGTCTTCTAGTGACTTTCAGAACACTCAGAAACCACAAAAGTTACTTTGCAGAGGTTGGGATAATAGACAGGCCTGAGTTCTGATGCTTTTCATGACCCACACCCAGCACCACTACAATCAGGATGGCTGTACTTTCAAAACTGAAAATTAGCCTCAGTTTCCTTTCTTTTTCTGGTGCAAGCTCAAAACAAAGCTTGGTTGACCATGGCATTTTATTTTCTGCACTGATCTGAGCAGATGGCTCTGGAACAGCTTTAGACATTATGGTGTTTCTCAGATGTACCTAAATTTCAGCCACCTGCATGGTTCCAAAAAGACAAAGGAGGATGAGAAGTCTCCAATTAAGTTGCCTCTGAATTCCAGGCCACTTTCTAGAACTAAGCAACTGCCATTCAACTGGAGACCTCTGAATGTCTCCCAGGTGGTCTGCAACCCCAGCAGTTTTCTGTGACGATGCCTTCATTTGGGTTCTGGCAGAAATTAATAACCTTTATGGGTATCTCATCAAAACCAGACATGCTTCCCACTGAAAAATAATGTGTGCTAATGAAGTTTAGAGAATTTAAGGCTTCCCCCCGCCCTCACCCCAGTGGCAACCAGAAGCAGATGGAGAAGGTGGTTCTTAGGCGTCTGTTGGCTTAAAATGTCTGAGGGTCCTTTTTCATAAGGGGCTAAAATAATGTCCATAAAAAGCTGAAAGCTCACAAATCCCAACCCCAGTTTTCCCCATTTAGTACCTACCCAAATCCCCCACCCCAACAGAAAGAGCCAGAAGCAGATTAGAACCAGGAATGTGTCCCCTCTGCGCCATCCTCTCTGATAACCTAAACTGAGTGCCACAGCAAGAGTGAGGTCTGGCTTCTAAGTGGCAACAATTTCACAACTTTCACAGGCACAAAACCACTTTAGATTAGAATACATGGTCTCCAGGTCAGAGAATGAATAAAAAGACGAGATCTGAGGTCCATCTATACACATGACCAGCTGTTTGACCTTGGCTGAGTAAGTATATTTGCTTCTCACAGAGTTGTGTCCTTAATTACAAAACAGAGGTTTGTTTCTTTTTAAAAAGCCTCCAACCAAGGGAGTGAAGTGAAGACGTTCAGTCATGTCCGACTGTTTGCGATCCCATGGACTGTAGTCTACGAGGCTTCTCTGTCCATGGGATTTTCCAGGCAAGAGTACTGGAGTGGGTTGCCATTTCCTTCTCCAGGGGATCTTCCTGACCCAGGGATTGAACCCAGGTCTCCTGCATTGCAGGCAGACACTTTACCCTCTGAAACTCCTTACAAAAATGTTTCAATACAACTACATATCTAGATGTTCACATGTTATAGGTATGACCAGTCTACTGGTCTCATTATTTATAAACAAATAGTTACTTGGGATAAATCCTTGTTGGTTTATATGGAATAATTAAATAATAATAACGGTTACTCTTTTCTAAGCAGGCAGTTAGTATAATAGATATATATGTGCATAGTCCAGTCTGGCAGAAGGTGGCAGACATTCCCAGTTAAGTGCCTACAAACCAGGGTTTTGATAACTCAATAAAAGAGTAAGTTTTTAAAGTGTTGATAGCAGATTTGGGGGAGGGTGGTAAACGTGAAGTAGAATATCAAATAAGATTAGAATTTATATTAAAGCATTATGTTTGTCAATCAACTATACCCCAACATAAAAAATTTTTTTAATTTTTTTAAGAATATAGCAGAGCAAAAAAAAAAAAAGGGCACTATGTTCCCTAGGTATGTAGCAATCAACCAGAATATGATAGGTAATGTGGCAGACTTACACATAGACAAATGGATTATCAAATCCATATTTATGTTACCTACATGTATTTACTTCCCTACACGGCCCTTATCTTGCTTGTCCATGTAAGAAATAAGGGTGACTCACACATCTAGGCTCAGACAATGTAGCTGCTAAATTAAATAATGTGCAATACCTATTTACACATCATACATGTCCATCGATGCTTTCATATTCTATCTGCCCAGATGTGACTGCTTGGTTGTGGGCCCACCTGCTGCGTTCCCTTTGTGATCTGATCAGTCCAGGCGGCTCCTGTTTCTGCCTCTAACACCCTGTTGGGCAGTAATAAGATGTTAAAGGCGACAACAGACAGAGAAGCCAGGCTGTCAACTTCAGAGAGGAAGGGGCTGAAGGGTACAAGGAGGAGGAATAAGAAAGGGAGTTGAAGGGAGATCAAAGACAGGCAAGAAGAAAGCTGAACTGCTGAGAGAGAAGATGTGACTCCAGGAGCTTGGGGCCCAACAGAAGACCCCAAAGCAATGAGATTCAAACTGTGCCGTCCAATATTATTCAAGCTATTGAATTACTGAATGTTCCACGTGGAAAAATCTGGTATAATGAAAAATGGTCTCTACGCAGCTTAGGCAGAGCCCTAAAGAGGTGTTGCTCGTTTCTTCCAGAACATTACCTACTGCCACTTTATCCCCCGTCCTAGAGGAAACCTTTGTGCGACCAGTTTCTATAGGGGGCGTCCTTGGTGTTGGCTTTTTTTTTAAGGGAAGGAAGAAAAAGACTCTGAACGCAGACAGAAAATGCTAATGCTGTTCAGCTCCGTTTCATTGTCAGGAGGGACACAGGAGGATAAAAACGTAGCTCTCCAAACCTTTCTCCCTGCTCCCCTCCTCCCAGCACCACCATCCATCCCTTCCGCTTGATGTGCCTCTGCGCTTTGTTCTAATTTATCCCATGCATAATTTATTCACGTGTGTATTGTTTCCTGATCAGCAACTTCTAAAAACAAATGAAACATATAAGATGTTCTATTAAACAAGTTGTTTTTCAAAATAAAGGCAGATGATGTCGGTCTCCCCGTAACGTCGTGCATGCTCCTGTGTTAGGAGTTTAAAAACCGTCTAGGGCGCAGGAGGCTCGGCTGGTTGGTGGTATTGTTTACACCCACTTATCCCCAGGGAAAGGGATCTGGATGCAAAAAATGAGCGGCTAATTATAAATGACCATTCAACTGCCACCTAGAAAAAGCCGACTGGAGTGTCGTGTGTATGCTAGTGTGTGTGTGTGTGTGTGTGTGTGTGTCGACACGGAATTACAAATACATCACATTGCAACTGTTTCTAATTTACAAAGTACAAGTGTAATAATTCAGAACTAATTCCAATAACCAGCCCGCGACTCTGTCCCTTTCCGCACTTCTAACCCCACCGCACACATACACCCTCCCCGCAAAACGCATCCTTCAGCGGTCCAAAATAAACAGAAACAAAAAACTGGAGCGGGCAAGAATGAGTACAGAGATATTGCGCCCGCCCGCGCGTAAGCGGGTTCCACGGTAACGAAGGTACCGCTTTCCCAACAGGAAACAAACCTGGCGCACAGGCGAAATAGATTTCTCTAACTTGAGTTTACCAGAAGGCATCCGCCCCGCTATGCGTTTTCGGCTGGAAATGTGAAAACTGCGAATCAGCTGTGGGCTCGGTTAAAAACTCACAGCATCAGCGATGTGGCTAGCGAGAGCGACGAAGAGAGGGGATGCCGCGAAGTTACGCCCATTTATTCTGCCATGAAACATTTGCTTTCTTGGGTGAAACACTGTGGCGTTCAAGTGCAGGGTGTCGGAGCTTCCGAGCGAGAACTGAAGCCGGGAGCTGCTCTCTAATCAGCCCCAGCTTCCAACGTCCTCTTAGCAGCGTTCGTGTGTGTGTGCGTGTGTGTATGTGTATATATATATATATATATATAACTCCGAGATCCGGGACATTCCTACCCTTTTCCCCTATTACCGATAGGAGATAGCTGGTGCAAACACTTCCCATTCTCTCTGCGCTTTCCTTCGCGTTAAGACCCACCCCCCCGCTGCCCTCCTCCCACCCCGCGTGAGAACCTGGCTTTCAACTCCTAGGGGAGCCGCGGGTGCGGACGCGGAGGCGCTGAGTTGAAAGAACCAGAGTGGGCATCAGCCACGCACCGTAGAGAATTCGGCACGAAACGCCCCCCCGCCGCCCCCCACACACACCCGCACCTCCCTCTCTCCTCTCGCCCGCGGCTTCCAGCCCAGCTGCGAAGTCCTAATCCCAGGCGCGCAAACCCCCCACCCAGCCACCCACCCACGTCGCGCCGCGATCCGAGGGAGCGCCCCTCTGCCAACATCACGGCCAGTAGCACCCCTTTTAGAGCGATGCTAGTTTTCCGAACCACCCCCGGCTCCGCGATCGCGAGCGGACTTGGCGGCTTAACAGTTCCACCGACTGGAAGGAAGGAAGGAAGGAAGCCAGGATAAAAAGGAGTGGGGGAGGAAGGCGGGCAGGAATTGGCTGTGGGACCCGGGGCTGGCCCCTGCGTGTCCTCGCCCAACCCGCCCCCCTCCGTCCCGGATCTGGGCGTCCGCTCAAAGTCTCCCGGCGGCGGCCAGAGGCACCTGCCCCTCGCTCTGGCCGGGAGCAGACGCTGCCGGCTCGGACGGCGAGCTCCCCAATAAGCTGCCTCTCGCTCGCCTCGGCTATTCACCCGCAGGAGCCGAGAACACCATTTATGAGACCTGCAGCTCTTCCCTGTCTCCAAATCAACCCGAAGTTAACCCGAGTCGTTCATTTACTACAGCCCATTCCCGGACAAACACACCCGTAGACACACCGGCGATCGCCCGAAGCGCCGTCACGTTCCCGGGGGCTGCCCCGGCAGGAAAGCCCCGGGCAACCACCTGGGCCCCAGGGCTCCCGGGACCCGCTGCTCCCCCCTGCGGTGCTCCCAACTCCGGAAGGTTTGCACAAACTCCCCGCAAGCGATCGGAAGGCAGAGAGCGCCCTGCAAACTCCAGAGCTGCCGCGGTCCGGTCGCCCCGGAGGACCTAGCAGCCGGGCGGGGGGCCGCGGGCTCCGGAGGCGCGGGGCTCAGCCAAGTGCGCCCAAGGCGGCCCCAGAGTCCAGCGCTAGCCCCCAGCAGGGCCGGCCCCGCCACCCCCGCGCCGCGCGCCGCGCTCCCCGCCCCGCGAAGCCGGGGAGACTCAGGGGACCGTGCTGTCCCCGAGCTGCCCACGATCCCCTAGCTGTAGAGCTCGCGAGCGCCTGGCTCCCCTACCGACAACCCCTCTCTTCTCGGTCCACCAGTTTAAAAGAACACAAATGTAACAATTTTCTCCTTGTTAATTGCATCTCCTGACATTTCTGCGCGCTGGGGTTTAGAAAAAAAAAAAAAAGATGAAGAAGTAAGAGCTGAAAGAAAAGAGAGAAGCCCCGCCACGGCTGTAGGTGCCTGTAAGCGCTGTGCATTGGCAGCGCTCCGCACGCAGAAGGCGCCTTTTTTTTCATATTGAAACCACGCGGAATATGTACATTTTTTAGTCTTACTTACGCTTTCAGGGGGTTGTGAATGACAGTCGCCATTTTGCTACAATGTAACAGAATATTGTCTGTCTCAGAGTTCTAAAGGTTCGCTCAGGGGAAGCGGAGAGCCAATCAGAGTACGGGATACCGGCCCGCCGGCCAATCGGCGCGGCTGGTCGCCAGGTGGGTGGAGCCTGCACGGTGGTAGTTATTAGGGGAGCTGTCAAAGCCCAGAGGTCACTCCCTTTTGTAGAGCCCGAGAGCAAGCAGGTCTTAAAGGGGCAGTACCGCGCGAACAGCTCCTTTTCGGATTGGGGAAAGTGGAGACGCACGGAGAAGTATCTTAGTTTGATTTGAATCCCTACTTTCTAAATAACTGCAGAGAGTTGCGCTCCTGGACGAAAATATTTCAGTACTGGATAGAAACATTTAAGTATTGCCAACAAACCGCTGAACTCCATTCATTAGCTTTTGGCTTTGCTGTTACGTTCCTAAATCCCCCAAACGGCAAATCCCCTTGTTCCCATGCAAAAGTTGAAAGGCTGCCGTTTCGTCTAACACGTGTCCTGTCGTTTGCTAATCCTCTGAGTCTTGCGGCTTTTTTATATTCTCCTTCCCGAAGTGTTGTCTTTATCTCGGGCACCTTCCTTCTTGGCTTCTTGAAATGCCGCCACCGTTCCTGGAGACTCCAGGACAGCAGCTCCCCTCCCCCTGGAATGTCTTGATGTCAAGCTCACTCCCTGGGCTTTCGTTACGTAATGCGAGGTGGTCACTCTGACGGATCCCGACTACCCCCTCTTCTCTTCTCACACACACCAGAAACTTCTGAAATGGTCAGATTCCTGCTGACTTGGGAGCTAACTGGGCCCTGGCACCTTGACCTTTAGGCTTAGGGAAGAGGAGATTTAAAGGAACTTTGCAAACTTTGTGCTCCCAGGAAAGCGAGTAACCAGCCAAAAGTTGTGGAACCTAGGCTGGGTGTTGCCAGGGTCTCTTTCGAGGAGTAGCACACCCGATTCTGGAGTCACCTTAAGCTGATTAGATAGAGGGTGAAAAGACTTTGCTAATGAATAATCCGATGTGACCCGAGGCGTTCAGAGAGTCTGTCTGCTTCAAGCCAGTGCGAACTACTCACTGGTGAACCCCTGACAAAATCAGAAGACTTCTGCGAAGCCAAGCTTCCACTGGGCAGCCTGGAAGCTCTGGGGGGATGAAATCGCACTAAAGCATGAATAGCGGCCTCGTTAGCATACAGAAATCTGGCTCCCGTCCCAAAGTTGTTTAATCGGGTCAAATAGCTAAAATAGTGGGGGAGGGGTGAAAAAAGGGGAGAGGAGATGCCAAATTGCCAGTTTTTCAAAACTGTGCCCTCTCACTTCCTTTCTCAATGCTGCTCTCAAAGCAATGGATACAATAAATAAAAATTGTTTTATGTTCCAGAATTTTCAGAGTTCAATTCCACACACTATTAAAGTTACAGATAAACAGAAGAGGACTGAATCAGTATGTTTGTAAGGCTTGACATTTTTAACCCCTTCTTTCTGCCAAGTTAATAGCAGAGTCAAGTTCTATAGATTGCTGTGTAACTTTTTTTTTTTGAAGTACAGTTGATTTACAGTGTTGTGTTAATTGCTGCTGCATGGCAAAGTGGTTCAGTTATACATATGCATTCTTTTTAAAATATCCTTTTCCATTATGGTTTATCATAGGATATTGAATATAGTTGTCTATGCTATACAGTAGGACCTTGTGGTTTATCCATTCTGTGTATAATAGTTTACATCTGCATCATACATCTGCTAATCCCAACCTCCCTGTGTAACTTCTTGCACAGCATCTTACAATTTGAAAAGTTATTCCCCTTTTCTAAAATTAAAATTTGAAAAGTCTGGTCCTTTATTAATTTGTCAAGGGATTGGTTCAAAAGCTAATACTTTGCCTGTGATGGGCCTTGACAACATTAAAAAGCCCAAGAAGTATGAGTTTGAACTATCAGTCAGAACTCCCAAAGCCTCTTTGAGATATCAAAAGCACAGCACAGGGAACTCCGTTCAGTGCTCTAGGATGATCTAGAGGGGTGGGCTGTAGGGGGCGGGAGGGAGGCTTAAGAAGGAGGGGATGTAAATATACTTATAGCTGATTCATGTTGTTGTACAGAAGAAACCAGCACATTGTAAAGCAATTATCCTCTGATTAAAAATTTTTTTAAAAAGCACAGCAATTCAGATTGGAAGGCAAAGCATGTTGTAATATATGCACTTGATAAATAATCAGGAAAGGTAGTGCCTGCCCTGAACAAGGCTTACGATAGGAGAGGGAAAATATATTTATATTACATATTACATACTCTAAGCATGTATAGTCATTTATTGAGTTAAGACCAAGATGCAGAAACAAGCATAATTCCTAAATATCCAGTACATCTGAAAATGGCAGACTAGATCTGTCTCCACTGTGAGGAACTAATCCAGAATTTAAGCATTTATGTTATATTTTATAATAGTTAAATTAAAAAATATGAATTAAGAACAGGATTTTGGTTTCTTAAGTAGCATAGCCTTGCCTTTTATAATTTAATGGAATGCCATTTTAACTCTGTCAACATAGATAGGACTTTTAAGTAAGCAGAATTGTTGTGAATTCACCTTTTATTAATTATAAGACATATAAGAGTTATTATTAATTTAGCTTTGGTTTTTATGTCACAGATCAAGATTTTTTTCTACAATAAGGCAAGTTCTGTCAGTTTGCAGATAGTCTGACGCACCTGCAATGAGGCTAAATTGTTCAAATAGGACTTAAAATGTACTGCTCACACCCCACAAAAAAAAACACGTATTTTTTGCCAGAATGCTCAAAAGCAAAAGAACTTAGAGCAGACAGGTTTAAACAAGACCATAACCCTAAAAATTTGGGAAGAATGTTAAATTTTACTTTAATTTTGCAAGGAAGTGCTGTATATGATTTAGAAACTTGGGCCCTAGAATTTACCTGCTTGAGGTCACCATTTGCCAGCTGGGTCATCTTGAGCAAATTTATTTAGGAACTTGAATGTCTCAGTCTCCTCATCTGATAAATGGCAGTAATAATAGAACCTACTTGAATGAAGTAACACATGTTACGTGTCTGGCACATAGCAAGCTCTCCATTAAGGCTGATTATTATTTTTTATGTAGGTATTTAATTCTTTCCTGATGGCATAAGGAATGAAGGGGATCCAAATAAAAAGACATATCAGAAAGTGAGTGTCCATCAAGTTTAGTTTTTTTTAACTCATTAATTCAAGAAAAATAAGCAAAGAACAACTTTGATGAGAATGAAATAGTAAGTAGGACTAATTGAGTTAAGGGTCATATAATTACTTAAATCCCCTAAATGCCCTCTTCCTGACTGTAATATCAAGATACTTTTAAAATCCCATGTCTAAGGCTCTATAGATAGTCATATATTTGAATATACTCCATCACTCCCCAAAGCTTTCAGCATGATTTAGTTGGTTAGGTGACTTCATTTGAAGGACAGAGTAGGCCCAAAGTAACCACTTACCCATGCCCCCCTGGAGAGTCTAAAGCTGTGCCGTCTAATATGGGAGCCGTGAGTCACACGTGACTCCTAAGCATTTGAAACGTGGCTAGTCTGGATCCAGATGTGTTATAAGTGTGTATACATACCAGATGTCATAGACTTAGGACCAAAAAACAATGTGAGATATCTCGTTGATAATTTTCATATTGATTACATGTTGAAATGAAAATATTTTGAATTTACTGGGTTAAATTTAAAATGTTATTAAAACTAATTTTACCTCTTTCCTTTTAATTGTTTTAATGTAGCTACTAAGAAATTTTAAAATACTCATGCTGTGTTTCTGTGGTACAGCATTGCTCTAGACAGTATATGTGACCAGGGAAAGAAGGCTGAGGCCTTTCTCGGTCATGTTAATCCATCCCATGTAGTCCTCTCAGATTCAGCTTTGACATCAGCTAGCAAATCTCCCTGGTCCAGCTTAAGCATGTGTTCCACGCCACTCATCCAAAGTACCATTTGGGGTGCAACCAAGGACTCAAAGTACCTGAACCACTAGGGACACTGGAATCTGTTTTCTCTTAAAAAGTTTGAAGACTCTCTCAGCAGACAGTGAATCAAAGCTGTGAGGAGATGCTCCTCCAGAAACAGGGGAAGAATGGCATTTCTGTAGCAAGTGTCAGCCTTTCCACCTGACTTCTGTAAGAGAGAGAAGTAAGAGAAGGAGATACAGGCCTCACAAATAGCCAGAGAGGTCAATGAAAGAGGAAGCTCACCACAAAAGCCATCCAAAATAAAGGCAGTTCCCAGCAGGCTCTGTGAGCTGAAGGAGTCTGAAGTCCTGTGGGTGTTTAAAAAACAAGAACAAGCTCACCCTCAATCCCTCCTTTCATCCCCAGAACAATCAGTCATGGCCTTGGCAGCTGGTTGGCCATGCTGGTTCCCCTGAGATCCAGAACCAGCTCTGGTGTATTACAGGCACTGAGCTGAAGAGGTGCGGGCCCCAAAACTGGAATCTGATGACTTCCCTGGTGGTCCAGTGGTTAGGACTCCATGCTGCCAATGCAGAGAGTACAGGTTGCAGGTTCGATCCCTGGGAAATTAAGAAAGATCTCACATGCCACAGCAAAAGACTTTAAAAAAAAAACAAACAAACAGTAATCTGGTTTTCTCTCTTCTTGGGGATGTAGGTGGTGGTAGGATTCTTAATCCATTCACAAAATCTCAAAGCGTAGAAAAAAAAAAATCAAAGTCTGGATATGGGAGATGCTCCTAGGGCCAAACCTCTGAAACCTCCTATTTCAGGACAAGCTGAATTGAAACCAATGCACACTGCTTCCACTCACTCAGTTCATTCATTCACTCATCTATCAGAGGCTTTCAATGAGGGAGGCTTTGTGCTAGGCACAGGTGGTGAAATAAAAATAAACCAGACATGGAAACAACCCTCAAAAAGCAATTCCCATCCATCTGGAGAGAGAATAAAAATAGTAGGCCCAACCCTATAAGCAAGTAGTGTAATTACTTGATGTGACTTAAAAGGGAAAAGTGGCCTGCCCAGCCAGTCTCGCCTTTTCCTGGCATGGAGCCCATAAACCTATCATTGAGTGTTTACTGAATGCATTCACTCCTTTGGATTTTTGAGACTTCATGGTATCAAGATTTTCAGAAATTAGTATAAAACAAGGGAGAAGTGGTACACGCCAAAGAACCTCTTTGGAGGGAGCAAAGTACCTCTAACATTGCTGGAGGGAAAGGCTTCATGGAGAAAGTTTGGATACTGATTAGGTAGATTTCAGACATAGTCAAGGAGTAAAAGGCTTTCCAGATGCAAAACGTGGACTAAAAACAGCTAATGCATTCATCAAATATTTGTAGATTCCCTCCTCTATTTCACTATGCTCCTTTCTGCTGGGCCTCAGGCTGAAGTTAGACCTGAGAGAGTCCCCACCTTCAAAGCACTCATATTTGAAAGATATGGGAAGAGGGGAGAAGGCAGTGAAGATGTATGAGGTGGAATAACAGGGGATACTGTGGGACTGGATGAGGCATCAACCAGACAGGAAGGTCAGGGCTGTCCTCTTAGAAGAGATGATCCCTGAGCTGAGACTCAAATGACCTGTGGGAGGAGAAATGTCCTCGCACAAGTGGTAGCTCACATAAAAGCTTCTGAGGTGCGAGAGGGCATCATGATTTCAGGGGATCCCGTCACAGGAAGGTAGTTGCAGGGTGACAAGTGAGACAGGAAAAGCTAGAGAGGTGAGAATGCGGATGTTGCCAGGACTAAGATTTGTCTGGAAGGCAGTTGGACAACACTAAAAGATTTTAAGCTGGGGTGAAAATGAAGCCAGTGCCTTTTTAGAAAGCTCATTTCAGCAGCGATGCAACCGCAGATTGGAAAGAGACTGAGCCGGTGGGCTAGGAACCTGCTAGAAGGCGTTTGCACTGGAATGAAGATAAAGGACAGGATGCGTGATTTCTAAGGAAGTAGAACCCTCAGGACGTGGTTGCACGCTTGCCGTGGGCTAGAGGGAGATGAGAAGGGCCCAGGATAATGCCAGGTTTGTGGCTCCCAGAAATGCCAACAGCCAGCTCCCCTTGACTAGAGAAACATGAAGTCAAGGCCAAGTCCTAAAGACTGGAGACCACTGAAGTCTGTGGGACAGGGGCTTGTCTTAATAAAAATCATAACCCCTCATTCTCCAATCTCCCCCATAATGCTCGTATGAATTCCTTGGGGGAATGGCGACCTAGGCTGGGATACTCTTATACCCTCTTCCTCTGGCTTTTCTTTCCTCAATGGACTCTACCCTCCATCAAGCTGTTGTTGTTGTTCCATCGCTAAGTCATGTCCGACTCTTTGCAACCCCGTGGACTGTAGCCCTCCAGGCTCCTCTGTCCACAGGATTCTCCAGGCAAGAATACAGGAGTGGGCTGCCATGCCCTCCTCCAGGGGATCTTCCCAACCCAGGAATGGAACCCGCATCTCCTGCATTGACAGGCAGGTTCTTCTTTACCTTCTGAACCACCAGGGAAGCACCTTAAGGGCCTCTTCCAAATCCCTTCCTGCTAATCCCCACCCTTTCCCTCAGGCCATGCTCCAAATCGGCTTAAAGAAGTCTCCCTCCTGGGTAGTTGCAGGGGATTCTGAGTGAGTGAGTGAAGTCGCTCAGTCATGTCCAACTCTTTGCAACCCCATGGACTGTAGCCCACCAGGCTCCTCCATCCATGGGATTCTCCAGGCAAGAATACTGGAGTGGGTTGCCATTTCCTTCTCCAGGGGATCTTCCCGACCCAGGGATCGAAGCCAGGTCTCCCACATTGCAGGCAGACGCTTTAACCTCTGAGCCACCAGGGGAGCAGGGGATTCTAGGACACCCCAAAACCTTCACAAGAAAGGAATCAAAACTTCATGAAATACACAGTACACACACACACACAAAAGCAGTGACTTGATTAGAATCTCAGGTGTAACCACGAAAGGCAGCAAATGGGATATTTTTACACAGGAACCTCCTCCACTCAAATCACAGGGCGTAATCACAGTCTACTCTGAGGACTGGCTCACTAAGGCCAGACAATCACACGTGGGTCTCGGTTTTTCCTGATAGAGACACTGGTTGTAGAGCTCTCACGCAGTCCATTTCTTTTTAAGAGAGCTAACTCCTCTCTCTACCTGCCAAGACCAAAATTTTCCAAGTCCTCCCTTGACTCATCCACATGGATGCCATATCTGAAACTCTGGCAGCTCTTGCCTCCTAAATCAAAGCCCCTGGCAAGGTCCTCCTGCAGAGAAGACCAGAATGGAGCAGGAAGCGGGGACCTTCCTTCCACCATTACCCCCACAGGGAGGAACGAGAACCATGCCTGAACCAAGACACAAAGGACCCAACTTCCCTTCAGATTGTATCCACGCATAAAAACATAAATCCACCCCCTGAGCCATTTCCTGGGTAAAGAGAAACTGCCTTTCATCTGCAAAATGGCTATCCCAAGAACCCCCCAAAGAGGGCTTTCTGCGGGGTATGGCTTTAAGTGTGGAGACACCCTGAGGCACCTGTCTCCCTCACTCAGAACCACTGACATGACCTCGGCTTCTCCTCTGTCACTGGGCAGGACGCATCCAGGAGAAGTGGGAGAGCCAAGCACAGGAGAGCACACCAAGTCTGGGTGTTCTGCAGATATTTACACCACCATATAAAAATAGGTGTCCACGAGCAGGAGGGGTGGACAGACGCCACAGGACCTAAAACGTCCCGCACTCTGGCAAAGACCGGGACAGAGGCCTGCTGAATCGCAGATGCTTTCTACTCTGACGCTCTAGGCGATGAACTCTGGCCTACATAGCTGCGAAAGGACCTCAACTCCGTGTTTACTCTACTCAAGGGGAAAAAAAAGAAAAGGAGGTGAGAAAACGTTCCTGAAGTCCACAGAGGACTCAGTGCATTTTAAATGCCTCTCAGCCAACAGGGGCAGCCAGCCTGGGGACAGCTCCTCCCACAGAGTCCAGAACCCCCCCCCACCCCCCGCCACACCCCACCCCACCCCACCCCCACCCCCTGAAAGAAAATAGTGATAGAGGATGAATGAGACAGGACTGCAGGAAGAGGAGACGAAATGGAAGTGATTGGTTCTGGTAAAGAAGAGAAGCAAAAATCCAATGAAAGGGGATCATTAAGGTCCAGACAAGAAATGAAATTTATTTTGGTTACCTGGATTCCCAAAGTCACCATATGTTCTCTGTTCTCACCAACCAACTTATTTTATCCTTGCACAATAGACAAAACTTTGTATAACTGCCATACTGTAATAGTTCGAAGTTCCACTGACAATTTTGGAAAAAAGGGCTATTTTCTAAACACAAGTGGGCTTACTCATGATGACTCCAAAAATCATGTTTCTAAAACGGCATTTAATAAAGCTGATGCTAAATATTTTACTCATACCCATTCAGTAGGGTATAGGATGTAAACCTATATAGATTAAATAGATCTGTAGATTTAATGGATTAAATTAATCGCTTGCTACATTTGGTTTTCACAGTTTTACCCATAGCTACATTAAACTATATTGGGGGAGTTACCTGGTGGCCTAGTGGTTAGGATTCTGGGCTTTCAGTGCTAGAACCCAGGTTCAGTTTCTGGTTGGGGAACAGAAATCCCGCAAGCTGTGTGGCATAGCCAAAAAAGAGAAAGAAAATATATTTATGTTTTAAAGTGTCTCATTTTCTGTCTCTCTACCCCATAAAATGTGGATGGAAGGTATGGCACTTTTAAATCTCTGGAGCCTGGCCCTAGACCAAGCAGACGGTTAATAATTAAAAGGATACATAAAATCGTAAATAACTATATCTAGTAATATACATCCCACCCTATTAAACAACTCTACTTCACATCCATGAGGATGACTAGAATCAAATACTCAAATGACAAGTGTTGAGGAGGATATGAAGAAAACAGAACTCTCATACATTGCTGGTGGGATTGTAAAATAGTGCAGCTGCTTTGGAAAACTGTCTGGCAGTTCTGCAAATAATAAACATAGATTATCGTATGACCCAGCAATTCCTCTCTTGGGTACAGATCCCCAAGAAGTGAAAACATATGTCCATGTACACACTGCCATATTTAAAATGGATAGCAAACAAGGATCTACTGTTTAGCACATAGAACTCTGCTCAATGTCATATGGCAGCCTGGATGGGAGGGGACTTTGGGGGAAAATGGATACACGTATATATATATGGCTGAGTCCCTTTCCTGTTCACCTGAAACTATCACAACATTGTTAATCAGCTATATCCCAACACAAAATAAAAAATTTAAAAAGTAAAAAACATGTCTACACAACAACTTGTACATGAATGTTCATAGCAGTATTCTTAGTAGTCAAAAGGTAGAAACAGTCAAATGTCCATCAACAGATGAATAGATAAACAGAAATAGTATATACACACAATAGAATATGATTCATCCATAAGAATGAATGAAGTACTGATACATGCAACAACATGGATGAATATTGAAAACATCATGCTAAGTGAAAGGGAACAGTCACAAAAGACTACATTCTATATGGTTCCATTCATATGAAAGTTCAAAATAGGGAAACCCATAGACTAAGGCTTTATTAGTGGTTATTTAACAACTGGATGGGGCAGGTGTGAGGAACAGGAGAGGAACAGCTAAAACGATTTCCTTTTTTTTTTGGTAGCACTGAGTGGCTTGCAGGATCTTGAATCCTGACAAGACATTGAACCTGGGCCCCCGCAATGAAAGCACCGAGTCCTAATCACTGGACCACCAGGGAATTCCCCAGATTTCTTCTTCAGGTGATGAAAAAGTTCTAAAGTTGACAGTGGTGATGGTTGCACTTATCTGTGAATACAATCAATGTCATTCAACTGTACACTTTAAAGGGTGAACTGTACAATAAATGAATTTATATCTCAAAGTGTTTTTTTTTTAAATCTCTACTCATAATAATGCCAGAAGCCCACTAACCCAGAAATCTCTACAGCCAGTTCTCCCTTATAACTGTACTAAACTGTAGAAAGCATGTCTACTAGAGGAAATTCAACTTTCTGCTTGATAATTCTATATTCGTATTAGCCTCTTGCCGCACACCAAGTAACACAGAGGGAAATTCCTTGCCATGGAAAGCTTCAAATATTGAAGCTATAACTATGCCAAACAAATGAGCTCATTAACAGAGATTCTGAAGGCCTTTGGATTTCTGGTCTTTCTGTAAAGTCAAATATAAGTGTTGTAATGTCACATATTAGCCACTCTGGGATGCTTTCTAAGGTGAAATTTCATAACGAGGAGGCTGAACCAAGAATGCATTTTTACTTAATGACTAAAGCTACTCCTATCCCAAGTTTGATTTCTTTTTAATCTTTAGTTATAAGGGGGGGGGGGTGCATGACTGTATGCGCTCGGTCATGTCCGATTCTTTTCAACCCTATGGATCGTAGCCTGCCAGGCTCCTCTATCCATGGAACTTTCCAGGCAAGAATATTGGAGTGGGTTGCCATTTCCTACTCAGGGAATCTTCCAACCCAGGGATCAAACCCACGTCTCTCGAGTCTGCTGCGTTGGAAGGTGAATTCTTTACCACTGAGCCACCTGGGAAACCCATATAAGGAGGGGATAGGAGGGCAGATTTCATCAGAATTGAGGTTCATTTTCACTTGTGTAATGTTTTTCTTAAGCTAGTGGTTATCCTACATTGTGAATTTTGGTAAACTTTCATGTGGTAAAACCAAGGAACATGACAAGGAATGACATGACCGGAAATACTGATGACAATACTGAAGAGTAAGGAGGGAGGTGCAGAGGAAAGCATAATCAGAACACGTCGGGACCAAATCCTGGCTCAGCTACTTACAAGGTACACAAACTCTGGCCTATGACTTAATCCTGAACCTCAGTTTCTTCATCTGTAAAATGGAGATATCAGATACCAGCTCTTCAGGGTTTCCAGGAAGACGTTCATGTCATAGTGCAAGTGACATAAGGAAAACCAACTGATGATGTGAGCACTTGAGAAATATTTCTCCCTTCTCCTTAGGAAGAGGATGAAAGGTTGAGTCCTGGGTGGTGCTTAAGAGGTACAAAGAAGGGCAAGAACAGAAGATAAGGGATGTGGGGTTAGGGGGTGTCAGAGGTAAATAGTGCGTGGTCCACTAGATCCAATGATGCCGGGTACTGTTGCTCAGTCTTGTCTGACTCTTTGTGACCCCATGGACTGTAGCCCACCAGGCTTCTCTGTCCATAGGACCCTCCAGGCAAAAATACTAGAGTGGGTTGCCATTTCCTCCTCCATGAAGCCAGATGATCCCCAGTCAAAATGGGAGGCAAGATGTGCCTGTGTACAAGGAAAAGCACATTAACCCAAAGAAAATGAGAGCCAAATTAGTCTGTCGGTCAAGTCTTTGAGTTTATAATGGATGGAGTCCGTCTTTTCAAGAATTTCCTTTTGGGATATCTAAGGATTAGATGTGGATGTGGTGGACGACAAGAGGATGTAATTAAACGTTAATATCCAGGATGTGTGTACTAATAAGTTACTCACTGTTAACAGGGATAGCTCAAAAGCCTGGATTTTCAGGAAGAAAGCCGGAATGGAAACCAACATCTAATCCATCTAGTCCACCAAAAGAGAAGAGAATGTCTTCTGTTTGACACCCCTTTAGGAGGAGGATGGAGTTGTGCAACTGTTCTTTACTGAAAAGAATAAAACCGAAGTCTTGAAATACTGCGCGGAGTCCACCCGCCCAAATTTGTTACTGGCAATTGAGCGCCCTCTAGTGTCATTTCATAGGGAAGACAGACTTTGAAAGCAGCAACGTTTGGAATCATGCAGGGTTCCAGCCCTGGAAGAAACTGCCAAACCAGCAATGTTTACCTAGATACCTTCCAAGCAGAAGAGGGTTGACAAAGCATCAAGATGATACAAGTGAGTCCTACTGTCATGAGGTTTGGGAGCATCGTAGGTATTCATAAGATGTTTGTTGAATGATTTAATGACAGTAGGTCCATGGCAAAGAGTCTTGAATTAATGCCACATCAGGATATTGACATGTAATGAATATGCCACCTGTCAAAAGGATACAGCAACGGAAAACTTGACTGTTCCACATTTTAGGATGTTTTCTGAGTGATGCAGCTGAGTAAGAACCATGGCAGGATCACCTGTTTGAAATTAAGGAACTGCTCCATTGGGTCAACCAAATGGGCATCCTGTCATCAAAGCAGGTCACCTTTTCCTCTCTGAGCTTTGGTGAGTCCATCTGCAAAGCTCGGGGAGATGGGGAACATGGCTTTCCTCTGAGAAAAATTTACCCATGATCCCCCACACTGTTAGAGCAGTAAAACACGGTTGATCTATTTATCATCCATCCTGCGTCAGATGGGGAAAAAAAAATGCCTAGTTCCAAAGCTGTTCTGGCATCAGATCTATGATTCACTGTGAGTGAAGAAAAAATAACCACATGGACTTACCTCAAATTTCTTGCCAGTCCAGTTTCTTTTGTTGCCAGAAACTTATATTCAGTGGAGTTGACAGTATATGGACCAAATATTCCCTGGCTATACCAGTTTTATGCAGGAAGATTGCAACGATTTTTCCTTAAGGAAAAAGAAAAAAAAAGAAAAAACAGCCCCAGCACGCAATGAACTACTTTGAGCAGAGTGCGACAATTGCTGAGACAGTCAGCAATGCACTGGAGACTGCCGTCTGCCTTCTGTGAGAAATGAGAAGGATAATCCCTATACAACTTCACTGTGATATATGACACACACCATGTTAGTTTCTTCACAAATCTACAACACCTTCTACTTCTTTCTATGAGAATGCAAGTTGTATCGACAGCCTGTATTTATGTCCCCTGAACGAATGAATGTCAATTGCCTGAAACTGAATATCCAGCAGAATGGCCTGAGATGCCCTGCCCTGCCTTTTGGAAAAGCCCCACAGGCCACGTCTCCTGATGGGTGATACATCCGATGACTATTCATTTGGCCTAGAAGTCACAGACATTTATGCCTCAGACAGTCTGGAGAGAGGTTCCCAGAGCACAGACTAAGAACTCATAAGATTGTTCCCAATCTTCTTTCCAGGACCAAGAGACTAAAGGGCGACCAGATGTCTTAAATGCAACACGGGTACATGGCGCTGCTCGGTGTGCTCAGCTGTGTCTGACTCTTCACAGCCCATGGACTGTAGCCTGCCCGGCTCCTCTGTCCATGGAGTTTTCCAGGCAAGAATAATACTGGAGCAGTTTGCTACTTCCTACTCCAAGGGATCTTCTGGATCCAGGGATCGAATTCACGTCTCTTGAGTCTCCTGTATTGGCAGGTGGATTCTTATCCACTAGCACTGCCTGGAAGTCAGTGCTGCTAGGAAAGGGTTACAAATCTGTGCCCAGACAGAGCCCTTTAGGAGAGATGCCAAACACAAGCTGGAACTTACTCAACATTGCCAAAGTGAGGCAGGCAGTTGAGCCCTAGGAGTAAAAATTCAGGCTACCACTGGTCAGCACATTTGACTAAGTTTCTATTTTCACAGAAATGGAATGAGGAATAAGGCTGGAGAGGGGCAGAGTCCTCCCTGCATTTGCTCTGCACTCACACAATTGTCATTAAGCACCAGGGTGCTTTTAAAATCTGGAAGCCCTGCAGGGGGTTTCTTTTGCCGACTCATAGCTAATGCAGGAGGAATGAGGCCTTCTCATCTCCTGTCTTCTTTTCAGGGCTGCTGACCTTCCAATGCCAGGAGTGCTCTCCCAGTGGGTGGGCCAAAATAGCTCATCCAGAACTCAAGGGAGGGTGAAGGAGGTACAAAGTGTTAGAAATGGCCTTCTGAGACTCTGCTTTCGGAGCTATAGAGGTCACATAGGTGACAGGACATTATAGCTGGATGAAACAGAACGCCAAACCCAAGAGCAAAACCCCTTAACTTGTCCTCAGTGCATGATATTGTAAAAGATTCTTTTTTTTTCAAATGGCAAGAAAGACTTTATTTGACTTCCTAATCAGGAACAGATCCTCTGTCACTACTCATCAGAAAATTCTTTTTTTAATTATTAGAAAAAGACACCCTTGACAAAAAGTGCTAGGTACCCCCTCAGAGGAGGGCATGGCAACCCACTGCAGTATTCTTGCCTGGAGAATCCCATGGACAGAGGACAGTCCATGGAGTCGCAAAGAGTCTAACATGACTGAGTGACAGAGCACAGCACATCCCCACAGACCTGTACTTTCCATGTGTCTTATCCCAAGTCATGCATCAGTAACACATGATTTTATTGAAAACCTCATTTATTTAAGGGAATCAGAAGTATTTTTTATATCTTATTAAATCCTTAAGTGTCATTATGTGGTGACTGTAAGTAACCATTGATTTAATTTTGCCACCAAATAGAATTTAGTGCCCTCAAGTTCACAGCGTTGGATGAAGTATTATACAGAAAGTAATTCACATAGCATCTCGATCTTAAATTACATCAATGACATGTATTATTAGCCATTTCCAAAAAAAAAAAATGTGCACCGTGCAAGCAGTCAAGCCCACCCTATAAGAAAAGATTCATAGTAATACTAGTAAAAACAATAAGAGCAATACTTACCGTGTGCTTCCCAGGTACAGGCCCTATTCTAAATCACTTTACCCATAATGAACCCATTTAAATCTCTCAACAGCTCTTAGACATACTCTCAGGACAGCTCACTTTATGGGCAGGAAAGATTTCTGTTGTTTTTCTCAGTTGTGAAAGAATCACTGAGTAAAAGTAAACCCAGGCTAACTACCAACACTGACTTAAATCTAGGTCAACGAGTTTCCCAATCTCTAATCCCCAGTCCAAATAACTCTTCTCTCAAGTCCAAAACACCGAAGTGAATCTCATTCTCAACCTAAAATGTGCAATTCTGGGTTTGTAACATCACATAAATGCCATTTTCATTAGCCATCTGGAAAGCGGGGAGGAAAACTCTTAAACCGATAAAACTATACTCCTTCGGGGACTTGCCTTGTAGTCCAGTAGTTACCACTCCGTGCGTCCCCTGCAGGGGGCGCAGTGCGATACCTGGTTGGGGAACGAAGATCTCACACGCTGCACCGTGCAGCCAAAAAAATAAAAATTGCATGGCTTCAAAGCATCAGCTTCGAAGAGAGGTGACCCCAACTGCTAGAGAAGCCTCCCAGTCTCTTCCTTACACAGTCCTTTCCCCTCTCATGACTCTCCACTCCGCGTGTTCTCCCATAAAGAAAAAAACAAATACCAAAATATCAATTTCCACTGAAGGTTTCTAAGTTTACAAAAAGCAGCAAATAATTCTGCTGACACAAGGAAACCATCAAAAAGAGATGCTGTAACTAATATATGTGTGACTTTAAACATTTTCCCAGCTGCCCCGTAATTGGCGATGGAGGCAATACTTCAGAGCGATAGACCTTCGCCTTGTTCGTTCTTTTCCATCCCCCTTTCCGGCCGAGTCCCCTCCAGCCAACTATAAATAAGAATGTGTGTGTTACTGGGTCATATTAGTATTTCTGGTTTGGGGTTTATTTGAGTTTTGTCATTTTTATTTTCAAAGTGAAAATAACTTCATCTTCTTCCTGGATATAAAAATAATATACGTCCATTATAAAGAACTGGAACAATATATAAAGAAACCGTCATGAAAATAAAAGTCCACTGAAATCCCACCATCCTAACCAATAACACTGAGGTGAACTTCCTTTGCTGTATTTACATACACACATATGTACACACCTAGGAACAGATATTCCCACAATTTTACCTGAATGGGATTGCTGTTTTTATCATAGACAACTTTTTCCCTCTTTTCCTCTCTTCCTTCAACATTAACAACCTAGAGTGAGTTTAGGTTCCCTTTTGTTATCATACACACTCACACATGCATATTCATAGATTCCCACATGTGTAAGGAGGGTTTTTTGGTTGTTTTTTACCATAATGTCATCACGTGACACTCATTTTGCATCTTTTTCTCCTCACTAACCAGTATCTCATGGAAATCTCTGTCAGACATCTGGCAAGGCTATAATTCATTCCATTTAATGGCCATGTAATATTCTATGGAGTAATATATTTTAATTTTTCAGCCATTCCCTGATTAATGGCCATTCACCATGTTTCCAGTTCTTGGCAGCTACAAACAACACTGCAATAAACATTCTCGTACACATGTCCTTACAAATTAGCACTTTTATTTTTATGGAATAGATTCCTAGGAGTAGGATTCTGGGGTCAAGGGGAATATGTATTTTTAATTTTAATAGATATTTCCAGATTGCCTTCCAAAAGGGCTGGAACACTTTACAGCTCCAATGTATGAGAGCATACTTCCCCCACACCCCTGCTGGCAACAGGTACCATAGCTCAAGTTTTGCCAGGTTAATGGATATAGAGCAATATTCCATTATTAATTTGCATTTCTCTTAGTCCAGACCACTGCATGCATTATACAGCTTGTACACACTTTGTCATGGCTGAAATCCAGCCCACAAATGGCTTGCAAAAGTAAGCATCCTTGCTGTGTTCAGTGCGGAGGAAAGGCCCTGACCTTTTCCAGTTTATGGGAAGGTGCTACCTATGGCCTTGTCTGGACCATCAAGAAATTTGAGAATATTTTTATATGGCAGAGAATATTCAGACTTGTTGAGTGAACTTTCTCTTCATATCTGTTGCTCACTTTTCTATTGCATTACTTAGTATTTTTCTTGTCAATTTATATGAGCTGAAATTTGTTAGGGTTATAGAAACTATTTTTATCATCACGTTACAGATATTATTATTTGCCCATTAACTTAGTTTATGATACCATTTATAATGTAAATGGTTTTAAAATATTTTAGTCCAATATATTTATCTTTTCTTTATAACTTCTGGTATCCTAGTCTTAGTGAAAGAGATCTCCTTGATCTTTAGAAAATACATGTAGCCTCCTAAATTATCTCATAAAATATTTTATTTTTTATATTTATCTTTTTTTCCATCTGGAATTTATTTGTGGATATGAAGTAAGATAGAGGTTCAAATTTACTTTCTTCTGGCAGAATAACCAGGTGAACCAACATCATTTTAAAATGTTCATCCTTTATCTACTAAATTCAAATGTCCTTTAGTATGTATTAACTTCTTACATGCACTAATTCTGAATTCTCAGTTGTGGTCCACTGCTCTAACAATTCCTAAAGCAACATCAATTCTTGCATCAATAAATTCCAATACCTGATATTTTTTCCCATAGTATCTCAGTTATCCTTTGTGTAAAGTTTAAGATTATTTTATCTAATTAAGAAAAAAAACCTATGAGCATCATAAGTGGAATTGCATTAAGTATACATACTATTTTGCGGAGAATTGACATCTAAATCTAAATATTGTCTTTATATCCAAGAACATGATGTGGCTTTGCACTTATTCAGACTTTAGTGGTTTTATACTAGTAATAATAATATTTTGCACTTTTCTTTATCCAGGTCCTATGTCTTGTTAGATTTTTATCGAAGTATTTCATTATTTTTGTTGCTATTATAAATGCAATACTTTTTCCCATTTACACATTTAGTAAATTTCTTGATCTTTATTTAAAATCTATCCCCAATACCAAATTATCTTTTTTTAACCAGAGGCTCTCAGTTTCTCTAAGTATGTAATCATATCATCAGGAACAAAAAGATAACTTTTCTCTTGTTATTGGATTTGCCAGTCAAATTATAATGGTGATTTTAATGGAAATTATTTTCATATTTCACCATGAATGATAGTATTTACTGTTAGTTTTTGGTAAATTTGTTGTTGTTGTTTCATTGCTAAGTCATATCTGACTCTTTGTGACCCCATGGACTATAGCCCGCCAGGCTCCTCTGTCCATGGGATTTCCCAGGCAAGAATACTGGAGTGGGCTGCCGTTTCCTTCTCCACGGCATCTTCTCAATCCAGGGATTAAACCCGCATCTCCTGCACTGACAGGCACTACTGAGCCACCAGGGAAGCCCTTCTGGTAGATAGCTTTCTACATATTTGTTTCATTCTATTACTATTAGAATTTTATTAGGAATGAGATAAACTTTATCAAATGCATGTTTGAAGCTACTGATATGATCATAAGGTTTTTCTCCGTTATTTAAATCATGGAATTTATTGAGACGTGTCCTGATAGTGAATCACTTTAACAAAGCCCTCCCAGCCCTGTAACCAGGGAGGGTTATAGGAGGGTTTTATTGTTTTTGGTGTTTGTACATACTGGTGTGTGTGTATGTATGTGAGTGAGAGAGAGAGAGATTTCCAGGTTCTGTTTGCCTGATTCTACTCACTGATACTTTATTTAAAATTTCTGCAAACACATATTCATTAGTGAGATCAGTCTATAATTCTACTTTTGCACTACCTTTATCAGGTTTTGGTTGTAAAACTATACTGGCTTTGTGAAACAAATTGGAGGATTTTACCTCTTTTCTATAGACTGGGATATTTTAAATAACTTCAGAATCATCCATTCTTTAAAGGTTAGGTAATACATTCAGCTTGGATCTATCTGGCCCCCATTTTTTAAAGGTAGATTTTTATTTATTTATTTCTGGCTGCTGTGTCCGGGCTTCCTCCAGTTGTGGCCAGCGGGGGCTACTCTCTAGTTGCAGTGCACCGGCTTCTCGTTGCAGTGGCTTCTCTCTTTTTTTTGCAGTGGCTTTCTCTTGTGCATCATGGGCTCTAGGCACACGGGCTTCAGTGTTTTCAGCACCAGGGATCAGCAGTTGTGGCCCACGGGCTTAGTTGTTCCACAACATATGGAATCCTGGACCAGGGATCGAATCTGTGACCCCTGAACTGGCAGGTGGACTCCTATCCACTGTACCATCCATCAGTGAAGTCCTAAAAAGTTGATTTTTTAAATAGTAAATTTTGAATCATCTTTCTGATTTCTCCTATGATAAGTAATCTATTCTGGTTTTTCATTTCTTCTTGGGTCATATTTGACTGTATGTTGATAGGAAATAATCCTTTCCTCTAAGGCTTCAAGTTTGTGGCCATAGAGTTGTATGTCACAGTCTCTCAAAATTCTTCTGATCTTTCTGTTTTGCACAATGGTTACATCTCCCTTCTTTTTCCTAAACTGGTTTCTTTTTGTTCTTTTTCCTTTCAAGCCCCTCAAGCCAAATGTATATAAGGAATGGATGCATTATAAGCCATATTCAATACTGTTTTCCTAAAAAAATTATAAGTGCATATGATGTGAAATTTAAAAGATAAAAAGGATATACAGTGAAAAATAATTCTTTCTATTCCTGTCCCCCAGCCACTCAGTATCCTCCTAAGACACAACTACTGTGGAGTGTTCTTTTTCTCACTTCCTGAGGTGAAGTGAGTGCCTATCCCAAAGACTTTCAGTCTTTCTTCATTTTTAACATATGCATTTAAGTATATACTTTCCTCTATGAATTTGACACGCCGAGGGGGCATCTCGTCAAATTGCTTTAGCTGCATTCTAGGGTTTTAATATGCAGGGTTTTTTAATTATCAATTCAATTTTTTACCTAATGCCCATTGTGGTTTCTTCTTTGAATCGTGGGTTACATAGATATGGATTTCTTAATTTAAGATGTAGATATATTATTTTTCTCAATTAGTCATTCCCTGCTAAACTGTAATAGGTAATACATACCCATTCACGTTGGATTTGACCATGCAGCTTTCTTGGGCCCAAGGACTGTTACATGTATGCTATATTGGAGCAGAGCTTTTACACTAAATTGTGTGGTTTGGCTTGGGGGTTTGCACTCCAGTGCCTTCTGCCACAGAAAGGTATGTCCCACTTAGAGATGCCTCCTTCAGCCTGGATCCCAGAATAAAAAGATATGGAAAGCAGGCCTGAGGCTAACCCATAGCTTGGGTAGAGCAGAGCTGCAATATCAAAAACATTAACATGAATTGAAAAGAAATGTGTTAGTAAGTCAAGGAAAGTCTGAGGTTGTTTACTTGCAAGATAACCTAACTAAAGACACCTTATACAATTTGCATACACAAGGGGATTTATTTTCTAGTTATCTTTTTGCTACTGATTTCTGGTATAATTGCACTGTGGTCACAAAACACACAGTGTTATTTAAGCCATTTTAAGTCTGTCAAAGATTACTACGGTATCTCCAAGTTTGGCAAACACTACTTGGTCTTGAAAAGAATATGTATCCTGCATCATTGGATGCAATGTTGTGTATACTGATATGTTCATTAAATTAAGTTTGTTCATTGTGTCATTCAAAATCTTTCAAGCGCTTCTTGATTTTTGTCCTCTTGTCCTGTCAGTTATTGAGAGACACGCATTAAATAGGGAAAGGTTCCAAACAGGGAAAGGAATATGTCAAGGCTGTATATTGTCACCCTGCTTATTTAAATTATATGCAAAGTATATCATGAAAAACACTGGGCTGGACGAAGCACAAGCAGGAATCAAGACTGCCAGGAGAAGTATCAGTAACCTCAGATATGCAGACAACAATACCCTTATAGCAGAAAGCAAAGAAGAACTAAAGAGCCTCTTGGTGAAAGTGAAAGAGGAGAGTGAAAAAGTTGGCTTAAAACTCAACATTGAGAAAACTAAGATCATGGCATCTGGTCCATCACTTCATGGCAAATAGATGGGGGAAGAGTGGAAACAGTGACAGACTTTATTTTTCTGGGCTCCAAAATCACTGCAGATGGTGACTGCAGCCATGAAATTAAAAGACCCTTGCTCCTTGGAAGAAAAGTTATGACCAACCTAAACAGCATATTAAAAAGCAGAGACATTACTTTCCCAACAAAAGTCTGTCTAGCCAAAGCTATGGTTTTTTCAGTAGTCATGTATGGATGTGAGAGCTGGACTATAAAAAAAGCTGAGTGCCAAAGAGTTCATGCTTTTGAACTGTGGTGTTGGAGAAGACTCTTGAGAGTCCCTTGGACTGCAAGGAGATCCAACCAGTCCATCCTAAAGGAAATCAACCCTGAATATTCATTGGAAGGACTGACGGTGAAGCTGAAACTCCAAAACTTTGGCCACCTGATGCGAAGAACTGCTTCATTTGAAAAGACTCTGATGCTGGGAAAGATTGAAGGTGGGAGAAGGGGACAACAGAGGATGAGATGGTTGGATGGCATCAGTGACTCAATGGACATGAGTTTGAGTAAACTCGAGGAGCTGGCAATGGACAGGGAGGCCTAGCGTGCTGCAGTCCATGGGGTTGCAAAGAGTTGGATGCAACTGAGCGACTGAACTGAACTGATGCATTAAAATAGCCTGTTATGGATTTGCTAGTTTCTTCTTGTTAGTTCTGTCAACTTTTTAGCATATTTTAACATATTCAAGGTAGATTTATCGTATCACCCTAGTGAATTGAACCGGTAATCATCATGAAGTGACCATTTTATTTCTAGTTATGCTTTTGCCTTAAAATAAATCTATGTTGTTCAATACACAGCCACACAGCTGTCTCTTCTATTTAACAAGGTATTATTTTACTCTCCTTTGATTTTCAGATTTTTTTGTATCCTTAGGTTTTTAAGTGTCTCTTGTAAATAGTGGATAGTTAGGTTTTGTTTGTTTTTTATCCAGTCTGATGATCTTTGTCTTTTAACTGAGGCATTTGCAATTAATATAATTGTAAATTATACATATACAATTAATATGTATACAAATATATTATTGTAACATGTTTACAATAATATAATCCATATACAATTCATGTAAACACTGATATATTTGGATTAAATATTATGTACTTGATTCTTGTTTCATATGTTTTATGTTCCTTTTTCTCTCCTTTTTTTTTTTTTTGCCTTCTTCTTGGATTGACTGAGCACTTTATTTATCTATAATATATATTTATTATGGCTGCACTGGCTCTTTGTTGCTGCGTGGGTTTTTCTCTAGTTGCGGCAAGCAAGGGCTACTCTCTAGCTGTGGTACACAGGCTTCTCTTTTTGTGGTGGTTTCCCTAGTTGCAGGGCACGAGCTCCAGGGCATGCAGTCTCAGAAGCTGTGATTTCCAGGCTCAAGAGCACAGGTTCAATAATTGTGGCACACAGGCCTAGTTGCTCTGGGCATGTGAGATCTCTTCGGATCAGGGATTGAGCCCATGTCTCCTGCATTGGCAGGCGGATTCTTCACCACTGACCCATCAAGGAAGCCAGACTGAGCATTTTTTATTTTACTTTCTTACATACTTTGAAGTTCTATATTATTTTTCTGTTCTTTTACATTTCGTGTGTACATTAAAAATTATACATTCATGACTTACCAAAATCTAATATAACCAGTTTAATCCTCCAGAAAATTCAGTAAATTTTTAGAACACTTAACTTCACATATCTTCCTCCAATTTATCTGTTATTATTGTCATGCGTTTTACTTTGAAATTCTACAGTTGATATTCTCCTAGATTAACCATTTATTTATCCCTTTGTTCGTGTTTAATTCATTAATGTATTTCTAACCTTTCACCTGAGATCTTTTTCATCTTACCTGGAAAAGAAAAACTTCTTGAGAATTCTAAAATTTTAGTGGGCTTGCTGATAGTGAACTCTGTTTTTGTTTGGCCAATAAAATATCTTTATTTTCCCTTCAGTTTTTGTCCAGATAATTTTGTAACTTAGAAATAATTTTAAATGCAAAGAAATTTGTAAAACTAGGACAAAGAACCTTTTCTTTTCCTGACCATTTCCAAATAAGTTGCCAATGGGATGCCCCAACATACTTGAACGCTTGGTGGTATAACACTTACAAACAAGGACATTCCCCATACATAACCAAAATACAATCAGAAAATTAACATTACACATTATCACCATCTAACATAAAGACCCATTCCAAGTTTTGCTAATTGTTTCAATAATATCCTTTAGAAAACTAGAAGATCCAATTCAGGTGACATGTTACATAAAACTATCATCTCTTTAGTCTCTTTCAACCTGGAATAGTTCCTCAGACTTCCCTTATGTTTTTTTTTTTTAATTTTTATTTTTACTTTATTTTACTTTACAATACTGTATTGGTTTTGCCATACATTGACATGAATCCACCACGGGTGTACATGAGTTCCCAAACATGAACCCCCCTCCCACCTCCCACCCCATGTCATCTCTCTGGATCATCCCCGTGCGCCAGCCCCAAGCATCCTGTATCCTTATGTTTTATAACCTTGAAACTTTTGAAGATTACAGGACAGTTATTTTGTAGAATGTCCCTCAACATGGGTTTATCTGGTGTTTTCTTATGAATAGTTTCAAGTGATGTGTTTTGGTCAGGAATACTACAAAAGTGATGCTGTGTTCTTCTCACTGCATATTATCAGATGGTACCCAATCTAAATTTGTGTCATGACAGGTGATACTAACTTTGGTCACTTGATTAAGGTGGCATCTGTCAGGTTTCTCCACTGTATAAATCACCCTTTCCGACTTTGTTATTAATAAGTATTTCTAGGCAATATCTTGAAATTACGTACCTATCCTTACTTCATCAAACTTTTACTCTCCAAGATGCAAATCAAAAATACAATGAGGTATCACCTCCCTCTGGTCAGAATTACCATCATCAAAAAGTCTAAAAATAATAAATGCTGGAGAAAGTGTGAAGGGAAAGGAACCCTCTTACACTGTTGGCAGGAATGTAAATTAGTATAGCCACTATGGAAAACAGTATGGAGGCTCCTTAAAATGCTAAAAATAGAGCTACCATATGATCCAACAATCCCATTCTTGGGCACATATCCAGAGAAAGCTATAACTTGAAAAGATACATGTACCCCAGTGTTGATAGCAGCACTATTTACAATAGCCAAGACATAAAAGAAACCTAAATGTCCATCCACAGCTGAATGGATAAAGATGTGCTATACATACACAATAGAATATTGCTTACCCATAAAAAAGAATGAAATAATGCCATTGCAGCAACATGGATGAACCTAGAGATTATTATGTCAAGTTAAGCCAAAGACAAATAGCATATGTTATCACTTACATTCTACTGCAATATGTGGAATCGAAACAAGAAGATACTTAAAGCAACTATCCTTCAGTTAAAAAATAAATTTAAAATCTTTTAAAAAGAAGATACAAAGCAGAAACAGACCCACAGACATAGAAGAGAAACGTATGGTTACCAAAGGGGCAAGGGAAGGATAAATTAGAAGTCTGGGATTAACATATATACACTACAATATATAAACTAACCAATAAGGGCCTACTGTATAGCATAGGAACTGCACTCAATATTTCTTGGGTCTTGGTTGTAGCACACAGGATCTTTAGTTGCACACGTGGAATCTAGTTTCCTGATTCAGGGATGAAACTCTGTCTTTCATAACCTGCATTGGAAGTGTGGAGTCTTAGTCACTGGATGAGTAACCTTCATTTTTACAGAGTATTTTTCACCTTTTCTAGGCCAGCTTTCTCTAGTAGCAATGTCAACTATAAAACTAGGTGAAGCTGCAAGGACATGTCCAATTTATTACCCATATTGCCCAGACCTGCGTCAGCAGGACAGTCAAAAAATTCTCAAACACACAGACCTGATTTCAGCATTTATACAATATAAGAGTTTCTCTTCATTCAGCTCCCTCTTGACTCCACCAGGTTCTTGCCTGGTGCCTCACTCAGAGAGGTTTGACAGTCCTGGCTCCCTCCACTCTCACGGTATTATCGCTGGGGGACCTGGACGTTTCTTCCCTTCTAGTGATGCCAATTGATGCCAAGGAAATCTGAATCTTTCTTAATTTTTCCTGAACTCTGGGTTCTACCTTTTTTTTCCCTTTTTTTTTTTTTGTCAGTGGCCTCTTTTCCTTAGACTTGTTTAATTATATCTCCTCATTTCTAAAACATTATTAGACCTTTTATATTTATATTTATATTGCTTATCAGGGTAGGTGCAAGGCTGCAGAGATTTATGTCAAGGACAAGAATCAGATGTGCAGAGAGAAGCAGAGATGAGAGTTCATGTAGCTTTCAAAAGGCAAAGATAAAAATCACCTGGGTTCCTGGTTTCTAATTCCAGTGCCACCTCCCCTTAGACACCTTGGTAATGGTTTAGTCACTGAGTCATGTCTGACTCTTGCAACCCCATGAACTGTTACCTGCCAGGCTCCCCTGTCCATGAGATTTTCCAGGCAAGAATACTTGAGTGGGTTGCCATTTCCTTCTCCAGGGGATCTTCCTGACCCTGGGATGGAAGCTGGTCTCCTGAATTGCAGGCAGATTCTTTACTGACTGAGCTACCAGAGAAGGAAGGTTGGTTTAGACACCATGACATACCCCAAAATCCTTCTGCTAATTCTGTTCCGGCTTGTGCTAGCCTGACTGGCTTTCTGGTGCTTTGTATGAAGAGGAGTGACTAGGACATCCATCTATCTGCAAATCTCAGTCCATCTAGCCAAAAATATCCTCATCTAAAATCAGCACCGACAAACACTTTGCATTGGATAGTCCAGCCTACCTTAAGCAAATTCTGAGAATCACCTATTCCTATAACAATCTCATGTTGGTATCAGTTCAGCATTCTCGCCAACCAGATGGCCATGCACAAGCTCAGAGTATCTGCAGAGGCTGCTTCGGTCTTATAGTCCAGGGACCAGTGGATTTTGTCACACTTATGCTATGCATATTGCACTGCCATGGGCCCTATTCATTCTGAAGACTTCCCCCAAAGCTCAGCACTTAAAACGCATATTTACAGAGCATGGAGAGTGTAGGCTTTGGCCAGAAAGTGCAAACTCTGACAACGAAACCAACTCAGAGATCCTTCCTTAATACAGAGCTGCTCAAGCTGTTACTCTCTTACGAAGTATACTTTCAATTGCATTGTCATATTACCTTAATTTATTCAACATCTCAGAAATCTGAACAACGACTCTAAATCACAGACCTCAAAGCCTTTATCTCACTCATTTTTATTCCCCTTAGAATTTATGTCCTGACTTCACTAGTCTAAAAATGATTGCTCTGGCTGCTTGCACGACACGATCTGCTGGGGGCGGAAAGCCCCAGCTGTGCTTTCTCTGCCTCTGACACCCGCCCTGGCAAATCATCACAACTCTACCAGGGCGTCCCTAATGGCATCGGCAGCAGTGGGCAATGCTCCCGCTCATTACTAGCGGCACGAGCACTGTGGGGCTAGTGGGAACAAATGTTTATTTAGCTCCAGAAAATGAGCCGATCCCACCATGAGACCCCATCCACAAAGGTGCAGTGAGAGGAAGCCATTTATAGAAAGAGAAGCTTGTCCTGGGGAAGCCTCCACTGTAAAATGAAATGGTTAAAGCTTCTGCCACAAAACCTACCATGGCTGACACTTAGCCTCGTTTGAAGGAGCTATCACTTGAGACATGAGAGTGGAAAATCACACTTATGCCTCAGAATGGGAGAAAGGAAGCCTGGAAGCTACCCTCTGTGATTCTCCCTGCTCTCTTAGGAGAGTACAGTTGAGCTTCTGGGATGCCCTCTGTGTGGAAGACGATTACAGTGCAACTGTAGAGGTTCTGTTTCACTGAGTTCTTAGGTGCTCACAGTGGATCAAGCACTGTTCTAAGTGCTTTGCAAAATCCACATGTATTTAATCTTCACGTGGAGGTGGATAGCCTTAGTATCATTACTTTTCACTTGGGGAAACAGGCTCAGAGAGGTTAAGAAACATGCCCAAGATCCTACAGCTAAATAGGAAAGGAACAGGAATTTGAACACAGGCTGACTGACTCCGTGGCACAGTCTCACGCTCTAGACTGCATGTGAGATGATCGTCAACAATAATAAGCAACGTTATTTATAAGATGTGTCAATTTCCCTGGTGGTCCAATGGTTAAGCTTCCACTGCAGGGGGCTGGGGTTTGATCCCTGATTGGGGGAGGGGGGGACTCTGCATGCCACGAGGTGAGGCCAAAAAAAGTGTCTTCCTTCCAATATACAAAACACCTTCAAATGTTTTCTTCTTTATCCAGAGTGTAGTGTTTCTCTAATCTGGAAAACTGGGATCACAGTACCTCAAATTACCTCTTTTAATGCTTAACAGAGGACTAGATAGTTAAATTTGGGAGAAAACAAGGAAGAAATTAATTTTGTGAGAGCATGTAGCTTTCAGTGTTGATTCATCTGAGAAGGAGAGGACGCTATTTGTGGTTGCAGAGGCTCCATACTTTAGCCTTCTTGGTTTACTTGACTGTCTATATATATATGATTCTAGAAAATACAACAGAAACACCACAGTTTCCTCTCCTGGGATCAGGAATAACATTCCCACCAGATTTGCAAAAAGCCTCCCCAAGTGCAAGTACGTGGGTTTCTTGATGAATTCAGTTCTGCTTCAAGTCCACTGTAGTTCCCTAAATCTAAACGGAAGCCGAATACTTCCCTACTCCCTTCCTCCTGTCCCCTAAAGGCAATCCTCCTATCAGTGCTAAACAGAAACTCAAATGCAGAATTTACCAGGGAGGCATTAAATTTGGAACAATTACATGCATGAATCTTTTTTTTTCCTGTTCTTATTCTGCAGGATATTTTTTTTCCTTCTCTCAATCTACGGCTTCCTACTTCTATAAAGCTGTTGACACTGATAAAGCCAATCACGGGAAACAATGCAAATTCCTTTAATGTTCTTCAATCTTGCTGAGGAAATATTTGAATCACGCTCACAGAAGTTCTGGGCTTCCCTGGTGGCTCAGACAGTAAAGAATCCACCTGCGATGCAGGAGACCTGGGTTCAATCCCTGGGTTGGGAAGCTCCCCTGGAGGAGGGCATGGCAACCCATTCCAATATTCTTGCCTGGAGAATCCCATGGACAGAGCAGCCTGGCGGGCTACTCTGAGTCAGACACAACGGAGCGACTAACCACACGGAAGCTCTAGCAAGGTACTCTTCCAGCAAGCCCTTTCTCACTTCCATTGTAGACCAATTTGGGAAGACCTCCAGGCTTGCAAATGTTTCATGAGGGATGGGGGTGCGGTTTTAATTATTTGCAGAATCCTCCAAATGGAAACACAGTCCTTGGCACTAAGTGAAAGAAAGTGAAAATGCTAGTCTCTCAGTCATGTCCCACTCTTTGCCATCCCATGGACTGATGCCCATCAGGCTCCTCTGCCCATGAAATTTTTCAGGAAAGAATATTGTAGTGGGTTACCATTTCCTTCTGCGGGGATCTTCCCAACCCAGAGATTGAACCCAGTCTCCCGAATTTGAGGCAGATTCTTTACCATCTGGGCCACCAGGGAAGCCCGGCACTAAGGAGACATGGTAATAAAAGAAGTAGGCTTCTGCACGACCTGCATGACCCAGAAAGGGCTCGGCTGATGCCTAATGGCTGAGAACCCTCTTTAGGTGGGCAGGGGCTGAAGAAATGCACAACTGAGGATGAATCCTGATGAAGACAATACTCTGTATCCGAAAGAGGCCAAAAAAGGCATTTCTGGGCTAATCTGGATGCCCTGAGGGTGTAGAGTCGCAACATCCAGCATACTGAGCAGGAAACACAGGGGCCCCAGGCTAGGCATTTACAACCGGCCTCCTGTTTACAATTGGGCTCCAGGTGGACACTTAAAACTAGCATCCTGTTTGCATTTCCTGAAACAGAGATAGGTGGCTCCAGGTGAGGCATTTACAATCAGCCTCCTGTTTGCCCGCCTAAATGGAAGTAACAACAGAAACAGGGTAAATAGCCAGGCTTTGTCTCTTTGTGGACACCTTAAGATAATGAAAAAAGAAAGTGAAGTCGCTTAGTTGTGCCCAACTCTTTGAGACCCCATGGACTGTAACCTATCAGGCTCCTCCGACAATGGGATTTTCCAGGCAAGAATGCTAGAGTGGGTTGCCATTTCCTTCTCTAGGGGATCTTCCCGACCCAGGGATCAAACCCAGGTCTCCTGCACTGCAGGCAGACGCTTTACCATCTGAGCCACCAGGGAAGCCCTCTTAAGATAATAGTCATGACAGAAACAGAGAGGGGTTAAACCTTGTTTGAGTAAGGGATCAAGAGATCACATATTACCCCTCCTTGCGGCAAGGGAAACACTACACATGCGCAGAAAGACTCCTCAGGGGTCAAAAGTCAGGGGCCAATGCTAGGCCACAGTCAATCTTGCTTCTCCCAGGTGCCTTTGCGTCAAGATCCATATTGGCTGAGAGATGTGTGCACATCTACGGGGAAGGTTCTGAAACAAATTAGCCAAGGGGGACAAAACAAGGTGATTGGCCAGAAGGAAGACAAAGACCTGGAAGACCCGCCCTATAGAAATGATTTAACCGCCTCTTTCCTGTTCTCCGCCTCTTAAGGAGGATGCCCATGTCTTTCTCTCCAGGTGTGCATCTCTGCCTTGCTTCTAGCGTAACAGTTTCTCTGTGTGCTCTCCCACTTGCGCTATGTCTCTAATAATAAACTATGTACCTGCTTTTATAGTTTTTGTCTCCATGAGAAATGCATTTTTCACTAGGGGCAAGAGCCAAGGGAAAATAGCTTCTAACCTCTAGCCTCTAACCCTTTCTGGTCTGGTGACTAGATCCCTGGTTTTCATCCAGCATCAGTTCAGTTCAGTCACTCAGTCGTGTCCGGCTCTTTGCAACCCCATAAATCACAGCACGCCAGGCCTCCCTGTCCATCACCAACTCCCGGAGTTCACTCGGACTCACGTCCATCGAGTCCATGATGCCATCCAGCCATCTCCTCCTCTGTTGTCCCCTTCTCCTCCTGCCCCCAATCCCTCCCAGCATCAGAGTCTTTTCCAATGAGTCAACTCTTCGCATGAGGTGGCCAAAGTACTGGAGTTTCAGCTTTACCATCATTCCTTCCAAAGAAATCCCAGGGTTGATCTCCTTCAGAATGGACTGGTTGGATCTCCTTGCAGTCCAAGGGACTCTCAAGAGTCTTCTCCAACACCACAGTTCAAAAGCATCAATTCTTCGGTGCTCAGCCTTCTTCACAGTCCAACTCTCACATCCATACATGACCACAGGAAAAACCAGAGCCTTGACTATACCCAGGTTCAATTCCTGGGCAGGGAATTAACAGCTCACTTCATGCTACCAATCACTGCTGCCTCTCCAAGCTCGATGTTGCCCCCTTGAAAGCACAACTCAAGCTTCTGAGGTCTCAGGTTAGGTGCAGGACAAGGAGGGATTCCACTTCGCACACAATTCCAGAAGGACAAGCCTGGCTAATGTTTTCCTGATCAAATTGAGTTTTTGAAATCATACAGTATAAGAATATGTATTGACCTGAAAAATGATTCACTATATTGTTTAAACATGAAGAGTCATTTCCTGAAAGAGCCTTTTCCTGAAATAGACTCCAACTCAATGATAAGGGACTTTAATGAAGATATTATTAACAAAGGTGTAAGCAGGATAAAAAGAGACAAGACAAGACCATTGGGGCACCCATGAGCTAGTAACAGAAAGAAGTTATTACCACTACGGGCCTTGAAGGGACAAGGGGAAGAAATGGAATCTGGGGAGCCTGATAATCACTGGAGCCAGGGAATGGGCCAATGCCAGAAAATACATCCCAAAGCAGGCAAGGGATTCTCTCTCCTCCCACTCCCCCAATCTCCTACTGGTTGAATTCAGTCAGAAAGCGGGCTCCAGAACTTCCCTAGTGGTCCAGTGGTTAAGACTCTTGTGTTCCCCCTGCAGGGAACCAGGCTTGATCCCGGTCAGGGAAGTTCCACACACCACACAGAGCGGCCAAAAAGAAAGGGAAAAACAGGAAGGAAGTCACGGAGGAGCCAACATAATACATTTTGTAGACGTGCACAGAGCCAGAAAAGGGATGGGGGAGTGCATGAAGAGAACAATCAGCATCACCAACCCACAACAGCACCTCAGTCACTTCTTGTCACATTATCCTGTTGTTGTTTTTTATTGCACTTATTACCTCATGTTTTACTTTTTATTTCTTTGTTCCCCTTCCCCCACCATTAGAATGTAAACTCCTTGAATGAAAGGAAGGATTTTTGTCTCTCCAAAACGACATTTTCACTTGGAGTGCTGGCATCCTCTTTGTTAGGGGTGGAGAGTATGACCCAGCACAGATTCTCAGAACCCGTGTGGCGTTAGGAGGACATCTGCAGTGGGGAGAGAGCAGTGGTAGAGACTCCTATATGTATGGCCACATACAGAGGGATTGTTCAAATAAGTAAATTTTGAAAAAAAAAAAGATAATGATAATTTTACTGTTGGGGAAGGGAGATACAAATATAGAAAGAGAAAAAACTTGAATGAGCCCCATGGTGATGGATTGGAATTGGAGGTATTGGTGTGAACTCATGGTTATCAAGATAGGGTTAATATAGATGTAAACATGGACATGTGTTTGTGTTGTATTTGACAGTGTGTGAGTATATATTTCCAACTTTAACCCTAAGTTGCAGTATACTTGGAACAGGGATACCCTAACAGCAATGAGTACACTTAGCACTCAGATCTTGGCTTCTAAATACCAATTTCCACTAAATGAGACTGGGACACCTTAGGTAAATGACTCATTTCAGGCTTGGGCAGAAAAAGAACAAGATGAGCCTGGAATACTTTTTTTCCAGAAGAGAATGATCAAAGAATGATGAGGCAAGTAAAAAGGACACAGAAGCAGTCAGGAAGAGCAAATCTGGGACTATTTGAGCATCAAAATAAATAATGATAAGGACAGATTTAGCCCACTGAAAAACATAAGCCCATAAATAAGTTAATTAATTAAATGTTTGATAAAGAATAGGATATTTACATAGACTCATAAATACTAACAAATTACAAAAAACAGTGATTTTGTGCTATGGTTATATGAGATATTACCACAGGTAAAGTTATACGAAAGGTACAGGGACCTCTCTGGACTATTTTTGCAAATTCCTGTGAGCCTCTATGACTTGTTGTTGTTTTTTTTTTTTTAATTTAAAAAAGAGTGACTTTACATAGGAGAAGCCTGCCTTCTGTCACCTTAATCAAGAAGTGAAAATTAACATCATCATCTATAATGGGACCAACCAAAATCATGTGCCTTCTGACAGGGTGCGAAAAGAAGAATGCCTTCACTTCTCTGATTTTCCTATTGAAGATACAATCTGGAACCAATCATGGAAAACATAAGACAAAACCAAACTGAGGACCCAAGCTAACTGACATTCTACAAATCAACTGGACTGTGATATTCAAAAGTGTCAAGGTTATTAAAATTAAAGAAAGACTGAAGAAGACTTAACAGATATAACTAAACACATGTGATTCTGAATTGATACTTTTGCCATAAAGGAAAGTACTGGGACAATAGGTGATAACTGAGTGAGACCAAGGATTAGATGGTAGTGGTATAAAAATGTTAATTTCCTGAATTTGACGGTTATCTTGAGAGTATGTAGGAGAACATCCTCATTTGAAAAACACAACTAAGAGTGTTCCAATGTGAAAAGTCTCTGTACTAGCTGGAATTTTCTTTTAGTTTGTTGTTCAGTCGCTCAGGCGTGTCCAGCTCTTTTCAACCCCATAGACGGCAGCATGCCAGGCTTCCCTGTCCTTCACTATCTCCCAGAACTTGCTTAAATTCATGTCCATTGAGTCAGTGATGCCATCCAACCATCTCATCCTCTGTCGCCCCCTTCTCCTGCCTTCCATCTTTCCCAGCATCAGAGTCTTTTCCAATGAGTGGGCTCTTCAGATCAGGTGGCCAAAGTATTGGAGCTTCAGCTTCAGCATCGATCCTTCCAATGAATATTCAGGGTTGATTTCCTTTAGGATTGACTGGTTGGATCTTTAGTTTGTAATTGTTTCAAAATTCTTTTTAATTATTAAAAAAAACACAACTATACCCCTAGCACCTAGCACAGGCATGGCATTCCAAGGTGCCAATAAATATCTGTTGAAGAATTAATAAACTATATAAACAGCGATGACAAATACATGCTTAGACACAGACATCCAAATATTAACAGTGGTTTCTTGAGAGGTATGAGTTTATTATAAATTATTTGGGTGTATTTTTTATTTTGTGCTTCTCTGTTTCTTAAATTTTCTGAATCAAGCATGTTTTATTAACTGTTAAATTAGTCAGGCTGATGCTACTAGCTAAGAATAACATTTTCAGTTCAGTCACTCAGTCGTGTCTGACTCTTTGCGACCCCATGGACTGCAGCACACCAGGTCTCTCTGTCCATCACCAACTCCTGGAGCTTACCCAAACTCATATCTATTTAGTTGGTGATGCCCCCTTCCCCTTCGTCCCCTTCTCTTCCTGCCTTCAATCTTTCCCAGCATCAGGGTCTTTTCCAATGAGTCGGTTCTTCCCATCAGGTGGCCAAAGTATTGGAGTTTCAGCTTCAGCATCAGCCCTTCCAATGAATATTCAGGACTGATTTCCTTTAGGATGGACTGGTTGGATCTGCTTGCAGTCCAAGGGACTCGCAAGAGTCTTCTCCAACACCACAGTTCAAAAGCATCAATTCTTCAGAGCTTGGCTTTCTTCATAGCGCAACTCTCACATCCATACGTGACTACTGGAAAAATCATAGCTTTGACTAGATGGACCTTTGTTGGGAAAGTAATGTCTCTGTTTTTTAATATGCTATCTAGGTTGGTAATAATTTTTCTTCCAAGAAGCAAGTGTCTTTTAATTTCATGGCTGCAGTCACCATCTGCAGCGATTTTGGAGCCCCCCAAAATAAAGTCTGTCACTGTTTCCACTGTTTTCCCCATCTATTTGCCATGAAGTGATGGGACCAGATGCCATGATCTTAGTTTTCTTAATGCTGAGTTTTAAGCCAACTTTTTCACTCTCCTCTTTCAACAAGAGGCTCTTTAATTCTTCACTTTTTGCCATAAATATGGTGTCATCTGCATATCTGAGGTTATTGATATTTCTCCCTGCAATCTTGATTCCAGCTTGTGGTTCATCCAGCCCAGCGTTTCTCATGATGTACTCTGCATATAAGTTAAATAACCAGGGTGACAATATACAGCCTTGACGTATTCCTTTCCCAATTTGAAAACAGTCTGTTGTTCCATGTCCAGTTTGAATTGTTGCTTCTTGACCTGCATACAGATTTCTCAGGAGGCAGGTCAGGTGGTCTGGTACTCCCATTTCTTTCAGAATTTTCCACAGTTTGTTGTGATCCACACAGTCAAAGGCTTTGGCATAGTTAATAAAGCAGCAATAGATGTTTTTCTGGAACTCTCTTGCTTTTTCAATGATCCAACGGATGTTGGTGATTTGATCTCTGGTTCTTCTGCCTCTTCTAAAATCAGCTTGAACATCTGGAAGTTCATGGTTCTGGCTTGGAGAATTTTGAGCATTACTTTGCTAGCATGTGAGATGAGTGAAATTGTGCAGTAGTTTGAGCATTCTTTGGCATTGCCTTTCTTTGGGACTGGAATGAAAACTGACTTTTTCCAGTCCTATGACCACTGCTGAGTTTTCCAAATTTGCTGGCACACTGAGTGTAGCACTGTTACAGCATTACCTTTTAGGATTTGAAACAGCCCGACTGGAATTCCATCATCATATTTTAGCAGTACATAAGTCTTGAGTCTGTGGGTTCAAGCATTTGATGTTATCAGTTACTTGGGCTGGACCCTTGGAAACTGCTTCAGACCACCCAAGAATACCATACCACAGGTCAATTATTACCAGGATATATAACTTCCAGGTGCCCATAATATTCTTGCCTGTTACTCAGGGCTCTCTCCTTCCCAGAATCATGTCCTAAGTGGTAGAATCAGTCATTGGCAGTTCAGTGAACATGTAGTCATACTAAGGGTTTGGAAGAGTTTTGTGGGATATTTAATTCACATTAGTAAAAGGACAGGAGAATTACTCTGGATCGAGATTTCCAGTGACCAAGACATTTACATCCCTTGGATACTGAATAAACAGTGACAAATTCTGATGAAAAGAATCCTTTCTTCTGGGCTCTGAGAGGACTGTTATCATACAGTGGACACGGTTATGTTTCTCTTGTATTGATTACATTTTAGATTAGTGTCTCTCTGATGGGATTTGACAAGTGTTCCTACAGAACATATTTACATGTCACCTGGAGAATCCCATGGACAGAGTAGCCTGGTGGGCTACAGTAAACGGGGTTGCAAAGAGTCGGATACGACTGAGCAACTTCACTTTCTTTCTTAAAATGAACAACTTCTGCAATTGGTTGTCATGTGTAATATGTGGATTTAGTTAATATTTAAATTTTATATTTTAATAAGTAATATAAGCCAATAGTCGAAATTCAGAAGGTACAATAGGGTGAAAACTCTCTCCCATCCCTGTCACCTAATCACCCAGGTCCCAGTAGGTAATGAGTATTATCATTCCAGGGAGATATACATACACACACACTTTTTACCCTATATAATACTTTACATACCGTTCTTCACCTTGTTTTTTTCACCAAGAATCTATTTTGGAGATACTTTTACCTCAGCATACAAAGAGACACCTTTTATTTTTTTAAGTGCACAACATTCCACTGAATGAGTGTTGTATCCACTGAATGAATGTTGTATCATTACTTTTTAAACTACTAACTAATGGACTCTAAGATGGCATCCAAAATTTCACTATTACAAAATATTTCATGTACCTGTTATTTTTCATATAAGCAAATGTATTTTTAGGATGAATTCCTAGTAGTGTAACTGCTAGGTCAAAAGTATGTGCATTTTTAATTTTGATAAATATTGATACATTGCCAAACTGTCCCCCTTAGAGCTTGCATGGGGCCTCACCATGCTATGCTGTGCTCAGTCGCTTTAGCCATGTCTGACTCTTTGTGATCCCCTAGACCATAGCCCAGGAGAAGGAAATGGCAACCCACTCCAGTACTCTTGACTGGAAAATCCCACAGATGGAGGAGCCTGGTAGGCTACAGTCCATGGGGTCGCTAAGAGTCGGACACGACTGAGCGACTTCACTTTTACTTTTCACTTTCATGCATTGGAGAAGGAAATGGCAACCACTCCAGTGTTCTTGCCTGGAGAATCTTGGGGACGGAGGAGCCTGGTGGGCTGCCATCTGTGGGGTCACACAGAGTCGGACACAACTGAAGCAACTTAGCAGCAGCAGCAGCAGTAGACCATAGCCCACCAAGCTCCTCCATCCATGTGATTTTTCAGGCAAGAATACTGGAGTAGATTGACATGTACTCCTCCAGGGGATCTTCCCAACCCAGGGATCAAACCCACATCTCTCACATTGCAGGCGGATTCTTTACTGCTGAGCCACCAGGGAAGCCCAGGGGCCTCACTGAGTATTAACATTTGGATTCTGCCTATCTGGTTAGGAGAAAGAGTATGTCAGAGGAGTTTTCAACTTTATTTTCCTTACCTTGAGTGAGGCTGAGCATCCTTTCATGTTGACTTCCTTTTCTGCATAGTTGGTATAGCCACTGCACCTTTTTCTATTGAGTGTATTTGTAGGAGCACTTTATATTTTAGGAAAATTAGCCTTTCCTGTGGTAAGAGTTGTAAATATTTTATACCAAATGGAAGTATGTTTTTAGACTTTCATTATGATACTTTTTGCCTGAAGAGCACAAATTGTGCCACTCACCAGCTTGTTGTTGTTGCTATTCAGTCGTGTACAACTCTTTGTGAGCCCATGCACTGCAGCATGCCAGACTTCCTGTCCTTCACCATCTCCTGGAACTCACTCAAACTCATGTCCATTGAGTCAGGGATGCCATCCAACCATCCCATCCTCTGTCATCCCCTTCTCCTCCTGCCTTCAATCTTTCACCAGCTTGAGCAAGTTACCTAACTTCTCACTTGATCAATAAAATGGTGATATTACTAGTACATGCCTCATAGGGTTGTGGTAATTAAAAGAACAAATATATGGAAAGGGCTTATATATGTGACATATGACAAGGACTCAAAAAGTATCATTTTTTTTAATGTAGTCAAAGTTAATGCTGATTCATATTAGGTGCCACTTCAAAGAAAAACTTATTTGCATTGGCTTCAAATTCTGGAGAGGAAATGAGAAAAAGGAATTATTCTTACCTTTGATAAGTAATATGCACTATTCACATATCAAGTCATCCACATAATAAAGGATGCTCAGTCCATAGAAGTTACAGATCAAGCAGTAAGGTGCTTTCTGGTTTTCTCCTCACAGCCACTCTTTTCAATAAACAACAAGGTCTACTGTATAGCACATAAAAAGTATATTCAATATCCTGTGTGTGTATACACAGACATATGTATATATATGGGCTTCCCTTGTGGCTCAGCTGGTAAAGAATCCGCCTGCAATGCAGGAGACCTGGGTTCATTCCCAGGATTGGGAAGATCCCCTGGAGAAGGGAAAGGCTACCCACTCCAGTATTCTGGGCTGGAGAATTCCATGGACTATACTATATAGTCCATGAGGTCACACACGTATAACAGCACAGGAAAAATACATTAAATATCCTGTGTGTATATACACAGACATATATAATATATATATGAAAAAAAAATTCAGCAGGTATCATTATCCTCATTTTACCTATGAGGAAATTGGAGTTCACAAATGCCAAGACTTGCCCAAGGCCAAGATTCCTTTGGGTACTGATTTGCAAATATTTTTTATCCTTTTTCTGGTGTGCCTACCTTAGATCCCCAAGGCACATCCTGTTCCAGTTTCCTCAGTGAAAATTCAAGAGAGCCTGGGGGCTGGATGTTTGTCATTCATTCTGTCAGCAAGCCCCAAGCCAACTGACTTCCTCTGGTGACCCTGGCTCTTCGCCTGGAATCCCGTTTGACTCCTCCCAGAGTTCCTCACATCTTACCCATTCCCCCTCCTCTGAAATCTGTCTTGACTCTACCCCTCCCTTCCATCCCAGTTGCCACCACTCTGGTTCAGGTCTGTTTACCTTCTGCAGGGACTCATCTTCTAAGGAGACTCGCAGGTGACTTCCACATCTTTCCTCTCCAGTTTCTTCTACAGTGCTGCCCAAACCACAGCTATGATCTCCCCAAATCACGGCTCTCATCTTGTCACTCTCTACCTCTCAAACCTACAGAGGCTCCCTCTGCTAGCTCCTTACCCTTGACATTTGATCCAATCTATTCTGCCAGTTTAGCTTCCAAGACTCCCCTCCCTTTCAGTCAAAATGAATGCTTCACTACTCCGTGAACAGGCTTTCCAGTCAGACTGTTGGTTCAGCTTGTGAAGTGAAGTCGCTCAGTCGTGTCCGACTCTTTGTGACCCTGTGGACTGTAGCCCACCATGCTCCTCTGTCCAAAGGATTTTCCCCGCAAGAGTACTGGAGTGGGTTGCCATTTCCTTCTCCAGAGGATCTTCCCGACCCAGGGATTGAACCCAGGTCTCCCGCATTGTAATTTGTTTTCTCTTCCAGGTAGCTCAAGCTTCATGAAGTTGTCTTTTATTCTGACTTACACTAATTTCTCTCCTTACTCTGATCATCTCTTCCCATTCATACCCTTTCTTATATAAAATTCTTGAGAGGCAGAATCCTACCTTCCTTGTTATTTGTTGAAATGCTTTCACACATGGCTACAATTGATTAACCCCACAATCTATTTTCTAAGGGGTCTAGCAACTCATAGGGCCCTGGGTTAACAGGGCACATGGTGTGCCAGGTCTGCTCGTGCCAACAACCAAGCCTGGTCCATTTGAACCCAGCCTGGAGAATCCCAGGGATGGCGGAGCCTGGTGGGCTGCCGTCTATGGGGTCACACAGGGTTGGACACGACTGAAGCGACTTAGCAGCAGCAGCTCCTCACAAAACTGTCACTTGTACATAGAGAACATACCTGTAGTTAGTTGCCAACGGGAAGGGGAGTGAGGGAGGCATGGAGTGGGAGGTTGCAGTTTACAGAATATATATAGTGAATAAACAACAAGGTCTTAACTGTATAGCACAGGAACTGTAGACAATATCACAAAACAAACCATAATGGAAAAGAAATATATCTATACACAAAATTGAATCACTTTGCTGTACCCCAGAAACACAATATTGTAAATCAACTATATTTCAATTACAATAAAGATAAACCAAATTTGAGAACAAAAACCAACTGCCACTTCTGGTCAAGGGCCGTACACAGGATTCCATTTTCCACCTGGAGCAGGTACAGCACAGAGACCACACTGGAAATATTCATTGTATAAACAAACTCTCCACTAGAGAGAACATCAGAACGTTAGATCTACTTTCTTGTTTCAGCAGAAGAAATCAAGGCACAGAAAGGGAAGAGACTTCCCCAAGGTCACACAGCAAGAGGGAACTAGAACTTGATCTACAGCGGAAGCTCCCAGACTGAAGCTGAGAGCACGCTCTCCTGCAGCTTGGAGCCACGCAGACCTACGGTCAGCAGTCTCAGCTACCAGAGGACACAACCAAACACGTCACCATCAGTTCGCCACCGGTTCCTTTTTCCTCTCATCTCAGAGCCTCCTTTGCCCTTTCCACTACACACTCTTTCCTCCTCCGTAAATTTAAAGGAGGGGGTTCCAAGCAGCGAAAGGACTTTCTTGGGCTGGATTAACCAGGTTGGACACAGAAAATACCCGATGCTAGGTGGGGTAGCCACTGCTTGGAAAGAGATAGACACGGCGTTCGCCGACTTTCAACTCGCCTCCGGCCCAGCCAGGCCCGGCCAAGCCCAGCCCAGCCCAGCCCAACCCCAAAGCGCGCCTGTCTCCGCCCCAAACATAATTGGCCCCGCCCCCAAGAGCCCATGACTCCGCCCTAAAGGGCGGAGCCCAAAGAAAACAGCCGCCGATTCGCTGCATTTTCGCCAGGCCTGGGCGGAGCCGAGACCCCAACCCCGCCCCCTCCCTAAGATCCACCCTTATTGGCACAGCCCTTCAAAAGACGCGTCCAATGAGAAAGGAGGGGCGGCCGCCATCTCCCTATCCGCTGCGACAACGCGAGAGTGGACGCAACTAAGTGGCAGACGCTAGCCTTTGGTCTTTCCGGGTCTTCCACGCTTCGCCCCCGGCACCTGTGGACCCTGGGCCCGAGGGAGAGCCGGAAAAAAATCCTCTGATCGAGTAAGTCTGCGCTGACTGGAGTACTTTTGGCGTCGGTTCGGAGGCCGCTGCTGCTCCTCTGATAGAGTTCGGGGTGAGATAGGAGGTGGGGGGCAAGGCCCGAGAAAAGGGGCGGGGAGGAGGAGCCGAACACATGGAACGCCGGCCTGACCCCGGCGTGGGTAGGGGGCTGGGCGGGCGAACTCTGGTTAAGTGGAGTCTGTGGGCGCGTGGAGCTCGCTCGTCCTGTTCGATTTACAGCCATAGAGATGGGAGAGGAAGGCCGTGAGTTTCGCCGCTCCGTGTCTGCCCTGATGGAGCGTTCTTTCTAAATTGTGATGTCAAGGTGCCACCCAATAGCTGCCAGTGGCTGGACTGCGGGCTCTTGGTGGCGGTTTTACCTGGAAGTTCAGATTGTGGTTGGCTTTCAGACAGGTCAGCATAGCAGTTAAGGCAAGCACCTACAGTGCTAGGCACTACCAACTGCTTTATAAGCATTATCGAAGCTTTCTGCACACTAACCCCATGAGGTCGGCGGCAGTACCTCTGTCGGACGCAGAACGAGCCCTAGTGAAATTGTCATTTACCCGAGGTCACTAGCAAGCGGTGGGCCCACGGGATGAACCTACACTTCTCGAAGTTAACCTCCGCACCGAGGTGCCTTAGCGATGAAGCTAGCACTCGCGGTGTCCAAGCTGACCTTAGAAACCATGACTACCCCCACCCCTTTCCCCTGGACGGACATGGGGTGGTCCACAGACCTTGTCCTCTGAATCCAACAGCTCTAAAGAAAGAAAACTGAGGCCACAGCTTCCAGGAGGAAACTAAATTACAAAACCCCAAACTCTAGTTTTAAATAATTGTGGAGATCGCAGTTGAGGTGGTGTCCTGAGGCAGACCAGCCGGAGTAGAATCCCTTCCCCAACCCCCACCCCCACCCCATTGTGTCTTTCTGGGTACCATATTTAGCCTTCAGAGCCTTGATTTTGTTCTTTTGTGAGGTGGTTTTAAATACTACGCAGGGTAAGTATGACAAGCCCCTTGCAGAGGTGATTTTTATGTGGGGCTTTTCAAGCCAGTGGCGGTAGTGTTTCCCTCGCTGCAGTCCAGTAACCTCTATAATCTTAACTCATCTGTCGCTGGATATTTAGGATATGTCTCATTTATAAACGTCATAGTACTTTTGTAGCAGGAAAATTTTTGTTTGTTTGGGCTTCCCTGGTGGCTCAGCTGGTAAAGAAGCCACCTGCAATGCGCGAGACCTGGATTCGATCCCTGGGTTGGGAAGATCTCCTGGAAAATGGGAAGGCAGTGGCAACCCACTCCAGTAATCTTGCCTGGAAAATCCCATGGACGGAGGAGCCTGGTAAGCTATAGTCCATGGGGTCGCAAAGAGTCGGACAGGACTGAGCAACTTCACTTTCACTTCCACCTACTCCAGTATTCTGACCTGGAGAATTCTGTGGTCTGTATAGTCCATGGGGTCGCAAAGAGTCGGACGCGACTGAGCGACTTTCACTTGGATATAATTTGCCTTTTTACAGTGCACCGTTCAGCAGGTTTTGTACAATATTTCCAAGTTCGTCTGACCATCTTGTGTGTGTGCGTGCTGCGTTAGTCGCTAAACGGTGTCTGACTCCGTACGACCCTGTAGACTCTAGCCCACCAGGCTCTGCTGCCCATGGGATTCTCCAGGTAAGCATCCTGGAGTGCGTTCCCATGCCCTTCTCCAGGGGATCTCCCAGAACCAAGGATCAAGCCCGCGTCTCTTGGATCTCTTACGACTCCTGCATTCGCAGATGGGTTATTTACCACTGGCGCCGCCTGGGAAGCCCTGTGACCATCTTATTCCAGGATATTTTCTTCACTCCTCAAGGACGCCGCTGCGAGTCACATGCTGCGTAGGACGGGGCAGTGAGCCTCGGCCCCGTGCTGAATTTTGGCAGGACTGGGCCCACCTTGCACAGAGGCCAGGAGAGAGGCTTCCTGGTTAGGTCTGAGATTCCCAGGCCCGGCCTTTTCCCGGCTGCACCTTCAGGATTTGGCCGCCTGGCCTGGAATGGTGTCTAGGGGAAGAGGAAGGAAGCGGTACCGGAAACTGCGCAGCTCAAACCAGGAGCAGTTTGGTGAGCTGTGCGAATCTTTGGCGCGCATGTGCAGTAAACTGCCAGGCTGCGAGTCAGAGCCAACTTGCCCACATGAGAGCCTCACAAAAGACCCCAGCTTTGAAGGGGGGTGCCGAAAAACTGCTGAAGCGTGTGCCAACCTTCAGGATTGTCTGCACGCCGCAGCAGTGAGTGCATAAAGGAAACGCGATGGCCTCACAGTGACATGATCATCAAGAAATGGAGTTGCCAAACAGCTACCTGAAGTAGAAAGGATATATCAGCCCACTCCCACTGGACGTGTTATTTCCTAATGAACCCAGTTATAAAGACCTACAGTGGATGCTGTACAGCCCTCATCTGGAGGAAATGATTGGCAGTTCTGAAAAGCAGAAAGTAAAGGAAATGAAGACTGTATTTTCAGAATTTATCATTACTGAAATGCTTTTTCTCAGCAAAGCTTCAGAGGTATACACTGCTGTCTACCAAAATATACAAAAGATTGATGAGAAGCTCTGAGGTGTTTCAGAAGCTCTAGGTATTCACCCGATTATCCATCTCACATATATTGTAAGGGTACATTCACAGAGTCCTTTTCAGAGATTGCTCAGCTTACTGTCTATCTGGAACAGGACAAGTGTCCACCTGTGGACTAAGGATCAATAAGAAGATGAATTAGTTATTACAGAAGAAGGAAATAACTTTCCTTGGTACACATCTCATTTTCATTTTTATCTTAATATGACTCAGATTTCAGGATTGCTGAATTAATAGAACTTTATTCTGGTTTGCTCTGCTAAACATCAAAATGGAATGCTGCTGAAAGTAGGGGGAAAATTAAAGGATTATTTATGCTGACCCAAAATGAAGGTTTTAAAAAATATTACACACCCAGTCATTTCACTGCCTACCTAGTCAACTTCCTACCCAGTGATATATGGTCTTTTTGTATAACTCTGACACTTTTTTTTTTTTTTAATTATGGGCTTCAAAGTATTTCATATTAATGCACTGTGCCTGGTTGGGAGTACTGTGGTAAGTAAATATCAAAAACCAAAAGTTCTACCAATTCCTGTTAGCTTCTTTTAGATTGACTTCCCAAAAGGATCCTGTCTAGTCATTCTGATTAAATATAAGTTCTGTTCCATGAAGCTTTAACTAAAAAGACAAGTTTTCTTTTTATAAAAGAGGAAAAAAAAAAACTTTCACTGAATCATTAAGTTCCATCATTTGATCTGTAAATTTACCTTTCAACAAGTGTATAATCAAGTAGAATAAAGGAAATATGATACCAGTATATCCATGTTTCACAAATGCACAATGCATAAATTTTAGTTTAAAGTCCTATTCAGTTTGATTCTGACTTTAAAACAAGTAAAACTGCTGTCATGCTCATAGAGAACAGGCTTGTGATTGCTAAGGGGGAGGCGGGTTGGAGGGGTGGAGTGGGAGGTTAAGTCTCTCAGATGTGAGCTATTACATGTAGAATGGATGGATAAACACGGTCCTTCTGCACCGAACAGAGAACTGTGTTCAATATCCTGTGATAAACCGTATTGGAAATGAATACTTTAAAAAAGAATGTGTGTTTGTGTGTGTATAACTAAATCACTTTTCTGTTCAGAAATTAACACATTGTAAATCAATTTAAAACATTTTTTAACTGCTGTCATACTCAAGTATTATTTATGGTGCTAGTAATTTGATGGAATGTTGCCTAAGAAAACATAAACAAGAACACATGGAACATCATAAATCATTTAAAATTCAATAAAAATTTTCCAAAGCTACCACCTAGATAATAAAAAGATGTAATAGTTACTCTTATTCTTGGAAGCATACAACAGTTTAATCAGAGACTTTATCAACTCATCTGGGGATAACTGGAAAAAGCAGTTATTCATAACAGAAAAATAGGCTTTCAGGAAGCTTTAAAAAAAAAAAAGAGGACCTGGGCCTTGATGCTCCCCATTCTCTGTACCCCTCCTCCTTCAGCCCCTGAAAAACCACTTCTCTCTTTCTGCCTCTCTGTGCCTATTTTGAAGATTTCATATACGTCAAATAAATCACACAGTATGTAGCTTTTTGTGTCCCACTTCTTTCACTTAGCATAGTATTTTCAAGGTTCATCCATGATGTAGCTTCCGTCAATAGTATATTTTTTTATGCCTGAATAACAGTCTGTTGTATGGATGTGCTACATTTTTTACTGATTCATCAGTTGATAGAAACTTTTATTATTTATACTTTGGGGCAATTATGAATAATACTGCTATGAACATTACTGTCCAGATCTTTATATGGCCGTATATTTTCATTTCTGCTGGATTTTGTTAAGTCATATGGTAACTCTGTATGGAATCTTTTGAGGAATTGCCAAACTATTTTCCATAGTGACTGCAGTGTTTCACATTCCCACCAGAAGTTTCTTCACATCTTCACCAGTACTTTTCTTTTTCTTTTTTTATAGCCATCCTGAGAGAGAGAAAGTGGTATCTTACTGTAGTTTTGATCTGCATCTACGTAATGACTAATGAGGGGGCTTCCCTGGTAGCTCAGACAGTAAAGCATCTTCTTACAATGCAGGAGGCCTGGGTTCGATCCCTGGGTCAGGAAGATCCCCTGGAGAAGGGAATGGCAGCCCACTTCAGTATTCATGCCTGGAAAATCCCATGGACCAAGGAGGCTGGTGGGCTACAGTCCATGGGGTTGCAAAGAGTCGGACACTGGCTCAGCTGGTAAAGAATCTGCCTGCAATGCAGGAGACCTGGGTTCGATCCCTGGGTTGGGAAGATCCCCTGGAAGAGGGCATGGCATCCCACTCCAGTATTCTTGCCTGGAGAATCCCCATGGACAGAGGCTCCTGGCGGGCTACAGTCCTATGGGATCGCAGAGTCTTACTTGACTGAGTGACTAATCACACAGCACAATGACTCATGATGCTGAGCATCTTTTCATGTTCTAAGAGGCTGTTTACCACATTTCTAAGTGGTATATGTTTGAAGAATCATCTTCAGATTTTTTTCCTTATTTTTAATTGAGTTATTTTTTTCTTATTGAGTTGTATATATATTCTGGATACTAGATCCTTATCAAATACATGATTTAAAAATACCTTCTCCCATTCTGTGGGTTGTCTTTTCACTTTCTTGATAGTGTTCTTAGCACAAAAGTTTTTACTTTCGATGAAGTCTAGTTAAGCTATTTTTCCTTGTGCTTTGGGCGTCATACTTAAGAAAGTGTTGCTTGTTCAAAGTTCATGATGGTTTATACCTTTGTTTTCTTCCAAAAGTTTTATAGATCAAGAGCTTAGACCCATTCAAGTTAATTTTATATGTGATGTGAAATAGGAATCAGATTCATTCTTCTGCAGGTGAATATCCAGAGCTCTGGGCAGTTGAAAGGTTTTTCTTTTATCTGCCACCGCTCCCACCCCCGTATGGTCTTGGCCCCTTCGTCAGAAATCAATTGTCAGGACTTCCGTGGTGGTCCAATAGTTGGGAATCTACCTGCCAGTGTGGGGTACGTGGGTTCAATCCCTAGTCCAGGAGGATTCCACATGCTGTGGGGCAGCTAAGCATGGGTGCCACAGCTACTGAGTCCATGAGCCACAGCTCCTAAAGTCCGTGTGCCCTACAGCCTGTGGTCTGCAACAAGAGAAGCCACCACAGTGAGAAACCCACGCTCTGCAACTAGAGAGTAGCCCCCACTTGAGGCAACTAGAGGAAAGCCCACGCTCAGCAGCAAAGACCCAGCGCAGCTACAAAGAAATAGATAAATAATTTTCTTTAAAAAATTAATAGGCATAAATATATGGATTTATTTCTGGATATTATTTCATCCATAAACATATGGATATACATATTTATACATCCATAAATATATGGATTTATGTATCTATTTCTAGATTTCTTTCTTTCTCAGTTCTACTCCATTGATTTATGTCGCTGTTCTTGTGCCAGTACCGGTGTCTTGATTACTGTAGCACTGAAATTGGAAAGTGTGAGTCCTCCACTTTGCTCTCTTTCAAGATTATTTTCACTCTTCTGTGTCCCTTACATTTCCATATGAATTTCAGGATCAACTTAGTAACTTCTCCAAAGATGGCAATTGGAATTTTGATAGCGGTATGTTAAATCTGTACATCAGTTTGTAGACCATCTTAAGTCTTCCAATCCATGACATGGTTTGTCTTCTCATTCATTTAGGTCCTCGTTAATTTCTTTCAACAATGTCTTGTAGTTTCAATGCATGGAGTTGTGCACTTGTTAAATTTATCGCTAAGTACTTTATTCTTTTTGATGCTATCGTAAATGGATTTGTATTCATTTCATTTTTGCCTGGAAAATTTCATGGACAGAGGAGCCTGGTAGGATATAGTCCACGGGGTCGCGAAGAGTTGGACACGACTGAGCAACTGCGAAGAGTCGGACACGACTGAGCAGCTTCACTTTCACTTAATTTCTTTCAACAGTGTCTTGTAGTTTCAATGTATGGAGTTGTGCACTCATTAAATTTATCGCTAAGTACTTTATTCTTTTTGATGCTTATTGTAAATGGATTTGTATTCATTTTCAGATTATTCACCGCTCATGTATAGAAGTACAGTGATTTTGCATCCTTCAGTCTTGCTTAACTCATTTCTTAGCTCCAGTAGTTTTTGTGCATATGTGTTTATGTGAATTCTTTAGGATTTTCTTTTCTTTTTTTTTTTTTTTTTTTAGGATTTTCTTTATGTATAACATCATGTCATCTACAGATATAAATAGTTTTGCTTCTTCCTTTCCTGTTTGGATTCTTTTTATTTCTTTTTCTTGCCTAATTGTTCCTGGCTAGAACTTTCAGGACAGTGTTAAATGGAAATGATAAGAACAGACATCCTTGTCTTGTTCCTGATCTTAGGAGAAAAGCTTGTGGTCTTTTCCCATTATGATGCTAGCTGTGGGGGGGTTGTTCATGCCCTTTCTCAAGGTGGGGAAGTTACCTTCAGTGCCTAGTTTTGTCATGACAGGATATTGGGGTTTTTTTTTTAAGATAAGAACTGTTTTGTTTTTCAATTTTATTTATTTTTGATTGCGCTGGATCTTCATTTCTGTGGGCCAGGCTTTCTCTAGTTGTGGTGTGCAGACTTCTCGTTTCAGTGGCCCAGACCCCAGAGGACACAAGCTTCAGCAGTTGCAGTACGCAGGTTTAGTTGCCCCACAGCATGTGGGATCTTCCTGGACTAGGGATCAAACCCATGTCCCCTGCTTTGTCAGGCAGGTTCTTAACCACTGGACCACCAGGCAAGTCCAGCAGGACGTTGGATTTTGTCCAGTGTTTTTTTGCATCTGTTGAGATAATCACATGGGTTTTTGTTTGTTTTTTCTCATTTATTCTGTTAATATCGTGTCTTGCACTGATTTTTTTTTTTTTTTAATGTTGAACCTAGATTTGGTTTGCTAGCATATGGTTGAGGAAGAGTCTGTGTTTATAAAGTAGGTTGATCTGTAGTTTTCTTGTCTTGTGATGTCTTTGTCTGGTTTTGGCAACAGAGGACTACTAGCTTCATAAAGTGAGTTGGAAAGTTGTAGTAAATGTCTTGCATATAATTCTTACAGTCTTTTGGATTATTTTCTTAGGATCAATTCCCAGAAGAAGGCATGTACATTTAAATTACTTGATAAGTATTGCTCAGACATTTTCCGAAAAGTTAAGTCATGTTTCTTTATTTGTTTGAGATTAACATTATCTTTCTAGAATAATGGTCTCTTACAAATTATTATTCTTTATTCCTTTAAGTGCTTGAAAGATGCTCTAAAAGGCAAAGCCAAGCTCAGCCTGCCACAACACATCTTATTTAATGTCTGTGCTTGGCAGAGTGGCTCCCAAGGAGCTGAGAGCCAGCATTTCATCCCCAACAAAATTGTTATTGACCACTTCCTTTTGGAGCAGGGTTTCTAAACCTCAGCACTATTTGGAGCTGGATAATTTGTTGTAAGGGACTGTCCTGTACTACGGGATGGTTAGCAGCATCCCAGGCTTCTACCCACTAGATGCCAGAGCAGCCCACCCCTCCCCACCCCCAAGCTGTGACAAACAAAAATGTCCCTGGAAATTGCCAGATGTCCCCTGGTGGGTGAAATTGTCCTTGGTAGAGAAACACCAATCTAAAAACTGATTGTGCTGACTTCATGTTACTGTCCAATAAAATTGTCTCTAATTTTGAATTTTAATCCTCACTGTATATTTGGCTTGAGCCACATTCGTCTCAATCTGTTACCGTGTGCTGATGACTTTCAAATCTACATCTTTCACCTCATTTCCCCTCTGGATTCCCAGGCCCATTTTAACAGATCTTGAGATTGGCTTGTTCACAGTCAGACTTTGTTCCCCAAACCACCCTTCCTTCTTTATTCTTGGACTCTCAGGTCAGAACACTACCAGTTATTCACTTGTCAGTTTTCAGCTGCCCTCTGCCCACCTCTCCCATGAAATTTACCTTCTACATCTTTCTAACTTCAGGGTTCTCTATCCCAGGTATCACTATCACTTCCATGTTGGTGGGTTCATCTAACCTGAGTTGCTGCAGCAACCCTTAACTTCCAACTTATTCCCTCCACCACTGCCTCTAAAATGCCCTTTCTAAAATACAGGTCTAATGGTACTCACCCAGCACCCAGGGACCTCAGTGTCTAACCCTGCTTGCCTCTAGCCCAGTCTCCCAACCCCTTGTACTTTAGCCTCTGGCCACCCCAAAAAGTGCTCACAGACTCCTCACATTGCCACCTTGCCTGATGCGCTAGGTTCAAATTCACTCTCCCCTCGGGCTCTTCCACTCCAAGCCATCACTGCCGTCTCCCCTACTGCACCTGGAGAGACCTGTCATCACCCTGAAGATGCACTGCAGGAATCGGTTCATGCATTCATCTTCCGTCTAAGCACCGAGTCCCTTGAGAATGGGAAGCACAATGTATCTCTGCCTGCCCCTCCATGCCTGGTGCCTGACATGAGTGGGCACTTTGCAATGTATGTTGAATATCAAATGAAAATACCCAGAGCAGAAGGAAGCTACTTGGGATTTAAAATAGCTGCAGAGTTGGCTGGTTGGTTGGTTGGCCGGTCGTTGGTCAGTTGGTTTTAGCTCAGTGAACATTTACCAAGAGCCGACTACTGAGTGCCAGGAACAGCAAAAAGAACAAAGCAGGATTTTTGTCTTAAAGAATTCACATCATATCTAATGGTGGGAGGTGAGAGTATAGAGTTCCATGCAGAGGGATAGGTGCAAACCTGGTCCATAAAGTGGTTATTGAGATTTAACTATGTTTGCCTTTGGGGAAGACACACTCCCCACTCCTGAAATAGACTTCTTAAAAGTACAGAAAGATACCATTTCATCCCACTCTTAATTCTTCTCCGTGTTTGGTCAACATCTGTTTGTTACGACTTTTTAAAAAATGACTTCAGCTTGATCTTGTCAGCCTCCCTGACTCTGGTGCATTGCCTGAACCTGTGTTTGTGTGAGTTGGTAGTTCAGAAGTACTGTCTTCAGCCAAAACCAGCAGCTGCCATTTCCTTTTTATTTCCTGTGTCCTTGTGATTGTGCAGTGCTCTGCTGGGGACAGGGTTGCTGGTGGGCCAGTGGCCTGCCTCCGCTGGGTGATCTGAAGCCTTTGACTCAACATTATCTTTTTATTGAGTTGGCAATAATGGTAATCTTTTAACTTTTTTTTAAAATAAATACAACTTTTTTGGTCTGAGGCTTAAGATAATTGATCTAAATTCAGGAGCCATTAAAGTGGTTACTGAGGAAAACTAATAAAATTATATTTTTGGATGGGGTGAAGCACTGGTGGAATTTCAGAGAAGGGAAATAACAGATAGGTAAGAGAGCAGGCTAGGAAACTAGAGAAAGATGATGAGCTCTTTGGAACATGTTGAATCTGCTGCATGTAGAAGTAGACAGGAGGTGGCCTTTTAATGCAAACTAGATGCTCTGGAGCAGCGGTCCCCAAGCTTTTTGGCACCAGAGACCAGTTTCATGGAAGACAGTTTTTCCATGGGGGGATGGTTTCAGGATGATTCAAGCACGTTTCGTTTAATGTGCTCTTTGTTTCTTATCTAATGACACTGCTGATCTGACAGGAGGTACCGGTCTGGAGGCCTGGAGATTGGGGACTCCTACTCTAGAGGGATGCTAGGATAGAGGTGAAACTGTGTTTGTAGGTGGGATGGTATGAAGTATGGAATCAAGAGAATCTGGGATAGAACGTTGGGAAACACAGAGTGGGTGGGCCAAGAGAAATGAGAGAATGATGAACTTGACAAGTCAGGGGAGAACCAAGAGAAAGCTATTCCAGGAACCTCGAGAAGCATGAAGCTTTGTGGTGTCACATGTCGTGAGAGTCAGGACTAAAGAGAGACCACTAACATCGGCAGGTAGGTGATCATTAGTTAACACCTCAGTAAGAGCATTTTAGCAGAAGGGTGAGGATAGAGGAGGCCTGACTGCATTGAGGAATGATTGGAAAATAAAAAGTAGGGTGTGTACTTAACAGATTGTGCTTCCAGAACACTTTTGTTCCTTTTGGATTGGAGGTGGAGCACATACAAATGAAAAGCCGGAGCGTGTTTATAAGCTGAGATAAGGAAAGTGGGAAATTGATTAAACATATGAGAACAGATGTTGGCAGAGTTTGAGAAGGAAACTGTCAGGAGGGTTGGCCTGGAAAAGGCACAGGGACACGTGTTTCTCCTAGACAGGAGAGAAGATGATAAGACTTAGTAAAGGCAGACATTTGTGCAGGGGATGAGAAAGAAGTTGGGGTATTCATGCTGGCAACGTCCGTCTTCTGGGTGAAGTAGGGAGCTGTGCTATGTACTAATGGTGACTAGAAGGAAGTGGAAAGGATTTTAGGAGAGTGATAACGCTCCGTATTGTCAGCAGTGAACCAAACTAGGAGTAAATAAAACAAGGTCAGTTTATGATGTCCCGGCAGAGGATGAAAGTGAAACATTTATGATGGCTCCAAGTGGGCGTGGCTGGATGAGGTGCTTTAGTGGTGCATATGCTTTCTGGCACAGGACTAGAGAGTGGCTGGTTAAACTAACCCAAATTGTGCAGTGACTCTGTGGGAAGCAGACTGACTTTGAAAGGAAGCAAATCAAGGACTTCGTTACAGAATTCATGAAATGTTTAAGTAAGATACTCACTTAATTTTTGTTCATTTGTATCGAATTAACCCCAACTCACAATCATAGGTTGACACAGAGTCTTTGGATAGTGAATTCTGGAACATAGGTCTGGACTTTCAGTGCTCTGTTTGATGCTAACAGGCTGGCGTTCCCTACTCAAAAGTAGAAGTTGGGGAATAAAGGCAAGTTCAGTTCAGTTCAGTCTGTCAGTCATGTCCGACTCTTTGTGATCCCATGAACTGCAGCACGCCAGTCCTCCCTGTCCATCACCAACTCCCGGAGTCTACCCAAACCCATGTGCATTGAGTTGGTGATGCCATCCAACCATCTCATCCTCTGTTGTCCCCTTCTCCTCCTGCCCTCAATCTTTCCCAGCATCAAGGTCTTTTCAGATGAGTCAGTTCTTCGCATCAGGTGGCCAAAGTATATTAGAGTTTCAACTTCAGCATCAGCCCTTCCAATGAACACCCAGGACTGATCTCCTTTAGGATGGACTGGTTGGATCTCCTTGCAGTCCAAGGGACTCTCAAGAGTCTTCTCCAGCACCACAGTTCAAAAGCATCAATTCTTCAGCACTCAGCTTTCTTTATAGCCCAACTCTCACATCCATACACAACTACTAGAAAAACCATGGCCTTGACTAGATGGACCTTTGTTGACAAAGTAATGTCTCTGCTTTTAAATATACTGTCTAGGTTGGTCATAACTTTCCTTCCAAGGAGTAAACGTCTTTTAATTTCATGGCTGCAATCACCTTCTGCAGTGATTTTGGAGCCTAGAAAAATAAAGTCAGCTACTGTTTCCACTGTTTCCCGTCTATTTGCCATGAAGTGATGGGACCAGATGCCATGATCTTCGTTTTCTGAATGTTGAGCTTTAAGCCAACTTTTTCACTCTCCTCTTTCACTTCATCAAGAGGCTTTTTAATTCTTCTTCACTTTCTGCCATAAGGGTGGTATCATCTGCATATCTGAGGTTATTGATATTTCTCCCAGCAATCTTGATTCCAGCTTGTGCTTCTTCCAGCCCAGCGTTTCTCATGATGTACTCTGCATGTAAGTTAAATAAGCAGGGTGACAATAGACAGCCTTGATGTACTCCTTTTCCTATTCGGAACCAGTCTGTTGTTCCATGTCCAGTTCTAACTGTTGCTTCCTGACCTGCATACAGGTTTCTCAAGAGGCAGGTCAGGTGGTCTGGTATTTCCATCTCTTTCAGAATTTTCCACAGTTTCTTGTGATCCACACAGTCAAAGACTTTGGCATAGTCAGTAAAGCAGAAATAGATGTTTTTCTGGAACTCTCTTGCTTTTTCCATGATCCAACAGATGTTGGCAATTTGATCTCTGGTTCCTCTGTCTTTTCTGAAACCAGCTTGAACATTTGGAAGTTCACGGTTCACATATTGCTGAAGCCTGGCTTGGAGAATTTTGAGCATTACTTTACTAGCGTGTGAGATGAGTGCAATTGTGCAGTAGTTTGAACATTTTTTGGCATTGCCTTTCTTTGGGATTGGAATGAAAACTGACCTTTTCCAGTCCTGTGGTCACTGCTGGGTTTTCCAAATTTGCTGGCATATTGAGTGCAGCACTTTCACAGCATCATCTTTTAGGATTTGAAATAGCTCAACTGGAATTCCATCACCTCCGCTAGCTTTGTTCGTAGTGATACTTGTTAAGGCCCACTTGACTTCACATTCCAGGATGTCTGGCTCTAGGTGAATGATCACACCATAGTGATTATCTGGGTCATGAAGATCTGTTTTGTACAGTTCTTCTGTGTATTCTTCCCACATCTTCTTAATATCTTCTGCTTCTTTATTGACCCCATCTTTGCATGAAATGTTCCCTTGGTGTCTCTAATTTTCTTGAAGAGATCTCTAGTCTTTCCCATTCTGTTGTTTTCCTCTATTTCTTTGCATTGATCGCTGAGGAAGGCTTTCTTATTTCTCCTTACTCTTCTTTGGAACTCTGCATTCAAATGGGTATGTCTTTCCTTTTCTCCTTTGCTTTTCACTTCTCTTCTTTTCACAGCTATTTGTAAGGCCTCCTCAGACAGCCATTTTGCTTCTTTGCATTTCTTTTTCTTGGGGATGGTCTGGATTCCTGTCTCCTGTACCAAGGCAAGTAGATTTTCTGATCTGTTCTTTGGTTGTATTTCAGCCCTAGAAATATTTTTCCAATTTTTATCATGGCATTTAAATATATTTATAAAGTACATTCAGTCGGATGTCATGGTGTCTCCAGTGAGTGGGGAAGGAATCCCAACCGGCTGTTGGGAAAGCATGAATCTTGGCAGCAACCGGCCTCCATACTATAGTTCAGTCTCTTAAGAATTCCTAGTGTGATTCCCAGTGTTAAAACTTGTGACATTTTGACAACGAAGTGATGAATTCAGGCTATACAAGGTAAGATTTGAAAAAGCCACTTGAAATAGTTATGGCAACATCAGTGTCATCATTTCAACAAATGCAGATGCACACCCCTGCCTTTAACAGTTAGTGTACTTCAGGAAGCTGAAACAGTCTGTAAAGCACGTCGAGATGTCACAGGCACTGGCCCCATGTAATTTGTTCACAGTTTTTCCTGCTCAATACTGAGGAAGAGAAAGTGTTCACTACTGTTCTGTATGAATCAGGGATGTGTGTGGATTGAAAGAATAATTATTACATAGCTCTAGCGTTAATCTGGTAAGGAAAAGAAGACTAGCCGAAGAAGGTTCTCATGGCAGGCTCAGACCTCAGTCGAAAAGTAATTGTGAGAGTCCCCACGTCACACAGTGACCCGGGGAGTGGAGGTTGGCGGGTTGGCAGGCCAGGTGTCTGTTGTGAGGTAAGAGGGCTGCAGAGAGTGGCTGCGGGCACGCTGGGATTTTTATCCATGTGTCCACCTCATGGCAGTCCTTCTCTAGGTAAGGCTTGGTGGCGGCTTTCATGATAACTCAGGTTGGGGCCATCCTTTTGCCTAGTTCTGTTCGTGAAGGAACTTAACTGTCAAAAGCAAACAGAAAAGAAAAAAAGAAAAAGAAAAAAAAGGAAAAAAAGCAAACAGAAGAGCAAGATGTGCACACGTGGGTTTGCATGTTAATTTCTTTTTGTGTCTACTTTCTATCTTTTAGGAGCTGAAATGCACAAAAGCAGCTGGCAGAGTAGAAGACACAGGAGAAGGGGCCAGCGACACCGCGCGTGGTTCCGGCGGCACGGTTCTAACGAGAGGCAAGTGCTGTGTGTCTGCCTCGCATCGCCAGCACCCTCACCCGCATGGGACTCCCTAAGGGTCTCGACCAAATGCGGCATCTGAGGTGGGGCTGGCTAGTCTGCACGTCTCTCACGCCTCCACGGGGTGTCTCTGCTGTGCACCAGCCCACCTGCCACACTTGGAGTAGTGAGGAGATGGCCACACGCATCTTTCTCTTCCGTGTGACCATGACTTGGGGCCAGAGCCCTAGCCACAGGCTTAGAGTAAACATTGTCTGGTGTAACTGAGGAGCTGTTTCTCCATTTTGGGGGCCTTTTTCTTCTCTCTTTTTTTTTTTTCAGCCTTGAAAATAGCTTTCTGGAAACCTAATTTCATTAACTCAGCCTAAATCCCAATTAAGGCTATGTAATATATAATAGCTAATATTTAATAAACACAGAAAAGTATAAAGAATAATACAGTGAATATCATGTACCTACCACACAGCTTAGAAAATAAAACAGCATATACTTAGGTGGAATCCCTATAATAAACATTTTCCACACTTGTTTTCTGCATGAATGAAGTACAAACAGTCTAGTCTCAGGACATGATTCACCCCACCCCACCCCAGGAGAGGATACCTCCTCACAGTTCAGGGCTGCTGACCTGACTTCTGGCCCTAGGAGGTCTCTACAGCCCATTCCTCACCTAAGGAGACCTATATGCCAATTTCAGAACCCTTCCAACTCTCCAGATCTCCTTTTAAAATGGTCAAATTTCTAATTATAGAATCAGAAGCTGTCGAATGCCAGTATGCTTCTCTAGAATAGATTAACTCAAAGAATAAAAAACTAAAATTTAAGTTTTAAAAAGGCATCAAATTTTTGTGGAAGGAACAAGGGCTTTAGAATTAGGAGATCTGGGTTTGACACTCTGCGTTTTTCCCGTGTGAAATCGGGCAAGCTACTTGATCACCCTGAGTCACTCTTCTTATACAGTGCTTCTCTTGAGAGGTTCACAGTAGTGTATGTAAAGCCCCATGAGGATGCCTGGCTCTGAGCAGGCCTTCCGTGTGGGCAGGCCTCACCTGGTTCAAGCTAATAGGGACTCTGAGCTGAAATCCCAAACTTTACCCATGTTGTAGAAAGATCAGGATAGTACCCAGTGTTGATACGTTGTATAAGGAGAACCATGGGCCCCAGGCCTTCCCCCAAGAGCACAACATGCACTAGAATATGGTCTGTGTAAGAAGAGTACCTTGACTCAGCCTGGCAGAGTCACGTGGAAACACGCAGGACAACAATCCTCTGCACTCCACGTGGAAGGAAGGGAACAGTAGTCCTTGGACTAGAAATGTGGACATCTGTCATGACACTTAATCCCTCTCTCTCTTGCTGCTGATAACAGATGAACTGCCTTGGGAAGCTCCGGGCCATAAAAAGGGAGAAGAAGTAATATTCTCTGAAACTGTACATAGTTAGTATTTATAGGCAAAAAGAAAGTTATTCAATTTATTTTTTTAAGCTTTTTTTGCAGTTTGTATTCCTTTCAGTGCTATAGAGGGCAGGGGAAGTTCATAATTTTGGACTTTATCAGAATTCTAAAGTTAGGTCTTTTGTTCTGTAATTATATCCTTCAGCCTATAGTTGCCACAGGAGCTGCTTGTAGCTTTGCAGAATGAGTCTTTAAACCATGGCTCTGTCCCAGTGTTGTTGAGGAAATCACCTCTGTGCCCGAACCTCAGTTTCTCCAACTGTAGGCATGGGTAGCCAAGTAAAATGTAAATTCTTTGTACTGCTGAATCCAGTAAAGACTGGAATTCACCAGTAAAGACTGGAATTCACCTGGCCTTGTAGCTCCTCTTGAGCTGACAGATGAGCCCAGCTGGTAAAATTCTTATTGGCCAAGAGTTCTGTTCTCATTTTCATCCGGAAAATTCCAAAAGACCTCAGAAAATGCTCAAAGGAGGAGATGCAAAAGGGGAAGTACTGTGACCTGCATCCTGTAAAGGCTGAGAAACCAAAACCTTGCCCTGACTTTGGTGTATTGGCAGTAGGTAAATTGCTTCCAAGGAAGAGAAGGGTCAGTGCTTCCCAGGTAATCAAGGGTTGGGAATGTGAAGGCTATGGAACTGCAGGACCCCACGGTCAGAATGACTGGGACTCACTGGCTGCAAGTTACTCTGTGTGTCAACAGGAATGACGCAGGGGCACAGCAGAGCCCGCAGGGTTCCAGCGATGGCCATGGTGAGGCCCCCTCGACCTCCAGCACAGCTGGCAACTCTTCTGTGCCAGGTAAGGCCACCTGCCAGACTGGGCTCTTCTGGGGCCTGCCTGTGGGGAAAGATGAAACCTAGTCATCCCTCGTCATCTGGTTCTGTCTGTTCTGACCATCCTTCTCCTCAGCCCTATGTGTCTTCACTCGTATGTGGTACACTCTAGGTGTGTCATTAGCCCATTCCTGACTCGGAGCAAATCCTGGGAGCAAGTTGAAACACTCAAGGGAGGAGCTGTGTGTGTTAAGAAGCGAGATCCTGAGGCAAATGGCTCCCTGCAGGGCTGAAGTCGGGCCCAGGGTGGTGACTGGCAATGCTCATCCACCTGCTGTCCCTTGGGAAGGACCAGCAATGGGAGGGGTGGTAGACAGGCCCCTGGGCTCCTCATTGGGTGGCTAAGTTCATGGAGTTTTAAGTTGAGTTTTATTTCTTTTGACGTAAGATCTACCAGGTTATTACTTTGATCCTGAAAAGAAGCGCTACTTCCGCTTGCTGCCTGGCCATAACAACTGCAACCCGCTCACAAAGGAGAGTATCCGGCAGAAGGAAATGGAGCGCAAGAGGCTGAAGCTGCTAGAGGAAGAGAAGCAGCAGGGAAAGGTAGGTGCCGCCCCAGGGGCTGACCCGTCCCCTCCACTCCTGCCAGCGTCCACCCACTGCCGCAAGGAGGAGTCAGTGAAACACCCCCCATAAGACTCGGCGTAGCACACTTCCCTGAAGGGAACCTGATGAAGAGAATAGGAACAGGCAAGATACTCCTCCCACCACCGCCGCCTTTTCTCATTTGCTGGATTTCATCAGTAATCCTGACACTCTGTTCCTCCCCCGGAGGTTCTTGGTTAGCAACCGGATACAGCCTCTGTGACTGTATATTTTCAATGGAAAACCAGAACGTGTGGTTTGGATAGGAGGGTTTCCAGGATCCCTTCTGGGGCTGAGGTGCCAGGATATCTCAGCGATCACGGGAGCAGTGGAATGGAAAATCCGGGCCCCACAGTCACTGTAGCTCAGATGGAAAGCATGATGCAGACCTGAGTGGCCAGGGCCTCTCCTGCACTTGCCAGCTCAGTGGCCTCGTATCAGATTTAAGTTGACGGGGCCTTGGAGAGAGGGGTGCTGAGCAGACTTTGCAGCTCTCACATACTTTGTTGTGATAGGCTTTTCCTCTTTCCAAGGAGAGGAGAAGATGAGATTTTTATGTGTGTAATTTCTGTCAACTTAGTACCTGTTTCTTCATTGCATCCTAAAAATAGAATCCATTATACAATAACAGAAAACTTCATCACACCTTTCTCTCTTTAATTTAGAAAATAGCCAGGTTGGGATTTAATACATCTTCCTTACTCCAGAAAAGCAAGCTGGGTTTTCTCAACGCCACCAGTTACTGCCGGTAAGACAATGCCTCATGGTTATGTTTTCTTCATCAGTGTTCTTTTCCTATTTTTTTATTTCCATGGTCCAAGAATTAAGTCAGCATAGCACACGTAGCTGCTCTTTGAGGCGCCTTCACAGTGGAGGCGCTCCAGCCCACAGCCTGCCTTCTGCTGCTGAAGTCAGCCCTGTGATCGTCACCTTCCCTCGAGAGCCAGGGAGAGCGGGGAATGCCTCTAGGCAGAGAAACTGGGCAGGAATTTCTCAAGGTGTTTCCTCTTCGTTACCTGTAGTTTGTTTCTAGTTAAGTAGAAGGTCCTTTAACTTCATCCCATCAGACTTCTGCCTCCTTTTCTCCTAATGAGTTGTCAGCAAAAATGGCAGGTTAAATGGGTATGTACTAAATTTCAAACGCTTGTGATGTCTACAGTTCTAGCTAAAGACCCGTGAGGTAGGTTGACCCTTCCCCCAGCTTCCAAAAGAAGAGACTGAGACTCAGTGGAGTGATTTGTTCAGGGTAAAGGTAGAAAGGGGACCGACCATCTATCTGACTCCCAAGCCTGAGCTCCTAGCCCTTGCATTCTGCTTCTTCCTGCTACAGTGGGGCGAGAAGAAACAACATGAGTGTGGGTGGCTCCCTTGGGGAGGCCCCCTCCGGGGGAGGCCGGCCCTACAGGCAGTATCAGCCAGGGCAGCTGGGGAAAGAGTTAAAGGTCTAGTTCTTCACCCGAAGACATGCTCAGTCCTTGGTGAAGAGGAAAGGAGCCCATCGGGTGGGCAGCTGCACATGAACTGTGTGCCCTGCAGCGGGTTGTTCCGTTCGGTCACATGCTCTTCATCCTAAGAGAAAGAGTTGCGCTAGAGGATCCAAAACCAATCTTTCCAGTGTGACCTTCTTTGACACCGTGAGTGAGCCACCCATTTCTTTGCTGTCGTTTTCCTAAGATTCTTATATCGAGCTTCCTTGGGGCCTTGCTCGGCTCCGCTGCTGAGATTTAACACAGAGAGAGAACTGACCCACAAAGATGGTCTTCTGGGTCGGGGACAGAGCAGAAGCCCTGCGTCTTCTTCGTGGATACTTAGGTGCGGCGTCCACCCTCCCATGCTGCTCTCTTTCTCCTCTGCAGTTTAGCGCACGAGCTGCGAGTGAGCTGCATGCAGAGGAAAAAGGTCCAGATTCAGAGCTCAGATCCCTCCGCTTTGGCAAGTGACCAGTTTAACCTGATAATGGTGAGTGCAAGGGAGCCATCCCCGGGTGCCAGGGTGTAGTGGCCGTCCCCTGGACCATTCGTGGCTTCGCTTTGGTTTCCATCAAGCCTGACTGCATAGAAGCCACTAGCCTTGAAATCAGGTATTACGATTCTAACAAGCAGCTCCCAGTGGCAAATGCCAAGCTGGCGAGACAGGCTGTGCTGTGACCATTATCACCCCCACTACAGCTGTGTCGCTTGACAGTCATTAAAGCCACAGTCCGCACATGCCAACGGAGAACCATCACAAAGTAACTTTCCAGTGGGTATGTTGTGTACACAGGTGAGAAAGTACATGGTGGACCAGGGGCCTCTAATCCTTTCCATGCTAGACAGGATTTGGTGGCCACACCTAAAGTTCCAGCGTCCTTCAGAAGCAATAGCGTATTCGTCTCTTGCTTTGTCCCTGACCTCAGTAGCAGGGCCTGCTCATCCAGCACACCTCCACTTCATCATCCATTGCATCATTTCTGGGAAACAGAAAGTTCCCACTTCCAGTTAGACCCGAACCAGAAGCCAGGGGCCAGAGAAATGTTGGCAGAGGATCAGAGTGTCCACCCAGACAGAAGGAGTCAGACCGCTGAGCTAGACTGGCAACCCCTGGGGGCCTTCCTGGAGGCGGAGGGCCAGTCAAGGAGAGTGAGAGAACCTCAGTGGTCTGCTGGTAGGACGGAAGGCTGAGGCGATGGAATTGACCATTGAGGTCCAGCCCCAAGAGACCTCAGCAGCAGAATCCTTCTGCGGAAGGGGTGTTGGGGGCCAGGACTCACATTCTGTCCTGTGTTTGGAGTATAGTTTGACCTGAATCGAGCAGAATTCTTTCTGGTGGTGGGTTCCCCTCCGGAGCCCCCTCCCTCCAGTAGACCTGGCGGGGACGGTAGAGGTCACTGTGCGCCCGCCGCTAAGCAGGGCCTGGGCCCTCGGCCCTCACCCTCCGGTGCTGGTGCTTGCAGGACCCTCCCCGTCTCTCAGTTACGACGCCTGGATGCCAGGTGTGACCAGAGGGGTGGGAAGGGCAGTTTTTCACCCAGGGATCAGATTTTCAATCTGACGCTAGCCGTGGTAATGATTCTTCAGGAACATACCTGTTCTTGCCGAGTGAGCTTACAAAGGAAGTCTGTTTTCACCAGCATCCAAACTGGTGTGTATACGTGTATATTTATACATATATATTAAAAAACACACATATAAAGGTTTTGCTTTGAAATAATTAACCATATTTTTTAAATGAGAAAAGAAAAGCTTAAAAATAGCCCACATCCCAGTGCCATCTTTTTATAGCAATTTTTTTCCCTACGCAGTGCCTTTTTTTACTTGGTGGTAATCATAGTAAAGTGAAAGTCGCTCAGTCATGTCCGACTCTTTGCCACCCCATAGACTATACAGTCCATGGCATTCTCCAGGCCACAATACTGGGGTGGATAGCCTTTCCCTTCTCCAGGGGATCTTCCCAACCCAAAGATCAAACCCAGATCTCCCGCATTGCGGGCGGATTCTTTACCAGCTGAGCCACAACGGAAGCCTGAGAATACTGGGGGGGTTAGCCTTTCCCTTCTCCAGCAGATCTTCCCGACCCAGGAATCGAACTGGGGTCTCCTGCAGTGGTAATCATAGTAGCTGTGTAATAGGAATCTTTTAGCACTTGGCGGTTATAACTAGCATTTCCCACATTGCTGTGTGGCCTGCATGATGGCTACGTGCTGTGTCACCATGAGGCTCATCTGAGCAGTCCTCTGGGTGGACGTTAGGATTCTCCCACACCCAGTTGAGTGAGGTCAGACTTGCTGGCCGTGCCCCTCACTGCCGTTTTTGCTCCTGAGTTGTGAGACCAGATACCTGTTAGCTTTGCCCAATGATGGCTACACCACGTAGGGGCAAGTCAGGTCACTCCACATTCCCTCAAGGACAGGGGCCCTCACCTGGTGGAAATGCACAGAGAACGTGGGGGCTGGGCAGTTGGTCTTAGGCAGCCCACCTGGCTCAGCCTGGGCGGTCACCCACAGTCCACCTCCCCTCTCCAGGTGGATACCAACAGTGACCGGCTCTTCACTGTGAACGATGTCAAAGTCGGGGGCTCCAAGTACGGCATCATCAGCCTGCACGGCCTGAAGACCCCCACGTTCAGGGTGCACATGCACGAAAACCTCTATTTCACCAACCGGAAGGTACGCTGCCCTGCGCTGTAGCCTTGGCAGCCGCTTTGCCTTTGGATCCAGGGCACTGCGGCAGTTAGCCACACTCAGAAGAGAGGAGAGGGCTTGGTGAAGGAAGCAGGGCTCTGTTACCTCATTTTCACAAGGGAAAACGTTGCGTTTTAGCTCCTGGGAGGTGCCCCATGGTGGGCAGAGTGTCCTCCCACTGCGTCTTTCCACGTTCCATCTCCCAGCCAGTCTAGCCAGCACTGAAATTTACATAAATGTAAGAGGCTTGCTTGCTGACTAGGGGGCAGCCTTTACATTGATTTGGGGTGATGACATCTGTAAGAAGCTATGATTTCCTCTTCGGTTGAGACCTAGGCCACAAGACACAGGTTGAAAATGGTTTCTGGGTTAAGTGAGATCTGTTGCAGAGAATCTACCCCCTCCCTGGAGGGGATACCAGATGCCTCATTATGAGGCCCCCGTGCTGATGATGAAGGACCCCCATCCAGGAGTTGCTTCCTCCCCTTGCCCTCGAGGTTCTACGCGGTGGGCAGGGAGCTTCCTTGTCCTCAGAAGCTCGTTCCAGCCCCTGTTCAAGGAGTGAGACCTGAAGAAAGCAGTCACGTGGCTGTGTTCTGTAAGAAAGCGTCTGTTTCTAAGTTGGCGGTCAGACCAGTCTTCCCATCTCCCTGTGTGTTTCCTCACCAGGTGAACGCCATGTGCTGGGCCTCGCTGAATCACCTGGATTCCCACGTTCTGTATCTTTGGGCAGTTAAGAGGTTTGGTGGGCAGGCTGCACACTGGTGTAGACCTGGGCACCTGTGGGGTTTGTGAGACTGTGTCTTGGTGTCTTAGTGTCCAGAGGTCTGGGCCATTCTGCAGGCATGTCTCCCCTGGAGGAAAGAGCGGCGCACCCGCTAGAAAACAGGGATCCCCATGGAGCACAGAGAAGTAGCTGAAGCGCTGGAACTGTGCTGATGGCACCTGTATCAGACAGAGTTCGGGGCTCGAGAGTCAGTGCTTTAGCAGAGGAACCGAGCACAAAGGAACAGTAAAGCCTTGGAAAGGGACCCCAGGTCCTCCTGAGACAGAGGGAAGAGGGGGAACCGTGCAGGCGGCGGGGAGGCTGACGGCACACCAGAGAGGATGTTTCTTGGACGTGGACTGGGGCTGTGGGCTCTGGGCCTAGGTTGCTGCCCCCTGATGGCCTTCTTCAGAGCACTCTTCATTCTAGTCTCCATCTTCCCTTCCCAGATTGTAGGGGATTCTTTTTTAAGGGGGAGTTGTGTTTGTTTTTTTTTTTTAATTTGTTCCACAACACTTTGTTTCAAAGGGTTTTTATTAGGATCTGATTATAAATTTTATGATTATAAATTTTATGTAAGACAAAGTGTGTGTGTTCTGTAAGTAGAAAGTTTTAGGTGGCTTTCGTTTGGTGGGGTTTGTGTAGTGATAGGACCACCTGTTACTCTCTCGATCTCACCAGAGGGCAGGAGAGATCAAGCCTTTAAAAAGGCAAAACACGAACCTCATTCCCATTTCTGATCTTCAGAAAATATGGCACTTTTCCATGCTTCTCTTTGTGAGGATAAAAATTCATTTACAGGCCTACCTCAGCATGTAGGTTCAGTTCCAGACAAGTGCAACAAAGAGAATATCATAATAAAGCAAGTCACATGAATTTTTTGCTTTCCCAGTACACATAAAAGTTGTTTACACTATCCTATTAAGTGTGCAGCAGCATTATATTTGAGCAACAACGTACACACCTTAACTTACAAATACTGTTAAAAGTGCTAATCATCACCTGAGTTTGACTTGTTTGAAGACAAGTCAATCTTTTTGCAATAGACATGAAAGATCGTTGATTACAGATTACTATAACATAAAATAGTAATGAAAAATTTTGAACTATTGTGAGAATTAACAAAATGTGACACAGAAACACAAAATGAACAAATGCCCCTGGGAAAATAGCAACAGTAGTGAACTTGCTCAACATCAGGTTGCTACAGATCTTCAGTTTGTTTTAAAAAATAAAAATAAAAAAGCCCACCATCTGCAAAGAGCAGTAAAGCAAAGCATTGTAAAACAAAGTACGCCTGTAATGGGGTTTAATGACGGGTCTATTGCTGTTTAATCAGCAGCTTGCCCTCTGGTGGTCATTTCAGGTAATCAGGCTTTTATACACCTGCTGCTTTTACTGAAGGCCTTGAACTTTCTCCCTTTACAAAAATGACACCTGGTTCAGACCAGCCATCTGCTCTTTTCTCTGGAGTGGCAGAAGGTTCGACTGAATTTTTTCTACACTTAACTAGTTTCTTCATTGACCTGTGGCCTATTAAAGGATTAAATCTTTGATACTGGCCCTTGCAAGTACCATGCAGAGCTTGAGTGTAACCTGGGTTTCAGCCATAATAACATGGGTAAGGACTTTCTCCCATCCTTGCCCTACAAACCTAAAAGGAAAAGAAATTTATTTAAGAAAGAATTGAGCTGCCCAGACACAGGGTTCTCATGTATAGTTTCAACAGCCTCTGTACTAGAGATACTTAACACGAGGCTTACCACCCAAGGCAACATGATACCATACATACGTCACACATGCAGGTGGTCAAGACTGTTGCCTGCTTAGCATAGATGTCCATTTTTCAATGAAGTGTGTATATTCATTCCATCATTTATTGAGCATCTGCAATCCCTGTGGAAGGCTGGAACTGGGCACCTCAACAGGTGATCGAGTCTGCAGTGATGGCCATGGGGCAGTTGTAGAGTACAGGATTTGGGTGGCCTTTCTGGAGGTGACTCCCACATGGGAAGGAGGGGACAGAGTGCCCATTAGAAGGAATAGTGAGAAGCAAGCTTGGCACATTGGGCAGCAGTAAGTGGCTTGGTAGCCATGATGTTTTTGGCTAGGTAGGACCTTGCCAAACCAAATCCTCAGGGCTGTGGGATGCCCCTTGAGAACGGTGGTCATGGATTCACTTCTCATGGCAGTGAGGGTGGCTGACTGGTGAGGATGAGACCTTGGATGGAAGGCTGCTGCAGGACCAAGAGTAGTGGAGAGTGAACTGATGAGCAGGAGTGGAGGAGAGACAAGTTTAAGAGGCTTTAGAGCCTAGGCTGAGGTGTCTTAGTGATAGAAGGTGCAAGGATGGAACGCCGGGGGAGTGCTTATGGAGCCAAGGAGTGTCGTTAGAAACTATGCTGCATGGCTCAGGGCAGGACTGGAAGGCGTTCATCGGGTTTAGGTATTAAGAGCTCACTGGAGACCTTGGTGGAGAACATTTCGCTGAAAAGGTGAAGGTCTGACCTGGATTTCAGTGGGTTGAAGAGTAAAAAGGCAAGGAAGTAGGGAATAAACACAGGTTCCTGTTGAAACTCTGAAGGGAAAGGAACCAAATCAGAAGACGGTCCAGTAGAAAAGCAGGCAAAGGATGTAAAGTGACAGCTCAGAGAACGGGAAACCTGATGACTATCAGATGTAGTCAGAAATGCAAATTAAAAGATAATTTATACCCATTCAGATAAACGCAGTTTTTAAGGTCTGATAGTGCCAAGTTTTGGTGTAGGAGAATGGGGAAAACTGCTAGAAAATACCAGTTTCCTATTTAGTAAGGGTGAATGTTTTATGGAACTCCTGTTTCAAATGTTTGTGTATGTATCGCACACTGTAGTGTAAAGTGAAACCCTTATCACAGGTGTAAGAAACTTTTAAGAGAAGCTTCCCATACATGGGAGTGGAAGACAGAAGGACAAGAAGAGAGGAAAAAAGGATGCGGGTTGGGGGCAAAACCCACTTCAGTGCCCAGCAGCAGGATCCCAGATAAATAAATTGTGGTCTGTTCATACAAAGGAGTGCTCTCTGGTGCAAGTGGTTGAACCAGAGCTGCAAACACAACCGCAGTTACGTCTCGGAGACAATGTACGTTGAACAGTTGTAGAAGATTGTGTGTGATACCGTTTACATGTATTTTAAAATCAAATGCTTCTTTACATTGCTTATGGACAAACACTGTGTAGTAGAAATATTAAGGCCTAGAACTCAGACTTGTTTTAGAGTAGCAATTCTCTCTGTGTGGGGGAAGTTAAAAGGGGCCTTTAAGTGTATCTGTGACATTTTTTTCCTTTTAAAATATCCAAAACTAAATATGGAAAATGTGAGCCTGTTAAATGTGGATGATTTTTTTGAAGAGTGCTGATGCCCATTCTCCTCCTAGAGGAGACTCGTTCTTGACTGTCCTTAACAGCTTTTCCAGGCTGTGCCTCATGGGAATTGCAGAGACTCCGGGCTGTGCCACCCTGCTCCCCACGTCGCTGTTTGTCAGTAATCATGCAGGTACTGATGGATAAGGAGGTGCTGGGGGACATCTTTGTCCTCTGCCTCCCAGGAGCTGCAGCCAGCAGCAGCATAAGCTCTGTGATGATGGCTTGGACAAGATGGGTGGGGACCACAGGCTGGTGAGTCTTAAGTGGGAGCTCGCAGGGTGGGGACGATCTGCAGAGCACCTGGGAGGATTCCTTAAACTCCACCCAGGATTTGTACTGGAAGCATGTACATCTTCACTTATCCCCTCCTTTTAGGTCTTTTCAGCAGCCAGAACAGTTAAAAGCATGTATAACCAATATAGGAGATGAAAATATTTATTTAGGCTGCCTATATACAGATGACCAAGAGAGCATCTGTTAAGCTCCTACTGTATGGAAGGTGCTGTGAGGGATACTTAGATTCTGTATGGCTGAAGGCAGCCTGACGGCCTGGCAGCATTCTGGATATGAAGTTTTCAGTTTCAGAGAATTAGGATCAGAGACAAGGATCAGGCCTCTCAGGTAGACCTGGCATGAATCCAGGTCTGCCCCTACCCATCTTGAAGAGATTGCTTAACCTCTGGAAAGTAAATATCTGCCCCCTCGGGTTACATGGAAGATTAAGTGATTTAATGCACACTTAGCCTTGTGCCTAGCATTTCATCATACAGCCAGTTTGTGAAGCAGGAGGATGTAGTATCACCATTTTACAGATGAGGAAACTGAGGCAAAAAGAGGTTCAGAATTTGCCTTACAAAACCAAGAGAGGCTCTTAGAAGTCAGGATAGTGGTTTCCTTTAGGGAGGAGTGAGGAGGGTAGTAATTGGGAAGAAACATGAAGAGTATCAGTGTACTAGAATGTTCTGTCAACCTGGGTGGCGGTTATATAGCTCTACTTACTTTGAGAAAACTCATTAAGGGATATAGTATGGTTTGTGCCCTTAATGTATGTTTTATCAATTTTAAAAAATGAACAGAAGGTTTGCTTAAGATTGCACAGCTGGACTTGAAACACTGCTGCTGTTCCCTCAGCAGGAGACCGGCCTGGCATGCTCTGCAGTTTCCGGATCCCCGGGGCCTGGTCCTGTGCGTGGTCCCTGAACATCCAGGCAAACAACTGCTTTAGTACAGGTGAGCCACCCAGCTGCCCAGGGTGAGGGAGGGCCCAGACCCGAAACGCCGGTCCACAGTTCCCTCTCCCCGGACCGAGAGGGACATTGTCCGCCACGTCTCCGTCTCCGTCAGGCTTGTCTCGGCGAGTCCTGGTGACCAGCGTGGTGACGGGACACCGGCAGTCGTTTGGAACCAGCAGCGACGTCTTGACCCAGCAGTTTGCCGTCACGGTTGGTTGCACTGGGGACGGCCTAACTCAGAGTTTCCCGAAAGGGGCCCTTGTGCTGGGTTGGAATGGGATTCCCTGGCATGCGGTCTAGTCCTCGTCTCTCATTTGCAGGGAAAAAGCGGGCATCCAAAGTGATTCATGGGTGAATAAGTCAGTGCTGGATGAGATTTGGCCGATCTGGAAAGGCCTGGCTCAGCTGGCTTTCAGCAGCTTCCTAAAGTTTCAATGAAGTGTTAGTTCTTGAGTACTTAGATTAGCCAGCAGGACCATAAAAAAGTTTTAATGTATAAATTATGTCCCAGTTAGTAACAGTTTTATATGCAGTTGTCAAGCTACCCATGAAATTTAAAAATCAAAATTCTGGTCCTTACTACATTTCAAAGACTTGACCTGTAGAAAATGCCACCTTTCTTTCAAAGCGTGGAAGAGATGTGCCGACCTGCTTTTGGCAATAAGCACAGAACTCCTCATTCCGGTTTCTTCAGCCATCTTCCCATGCTATTTGGGACCCATGTCTTCCCTGGATTTCTAGTCTGTGTTACTCCACTCTCATCACCTACTTCCTAACTCACAACCTGGGCGGGGACGGGACACCCTCACTTCACGGAAGGGGAGGGGTTCAGGGTGAGGCCTTAGGGGCCCATCGCAGCCAGCGGGGAGGACACTGGAGGGACACATGGTATCCAGTTCTTGACCTTTGATAAGAAACCCTTCCATCTCCACTGAAGCTCGAACCCTAACCAGCCTGCCTCTACCTATCCCTCTGATCCAGAGAAGGGAGGCAGGGGGCTGTGTTCTGGGGGACTCACCCTTCGCAGCCGTGGAGGGAGGTACCAAGCAGTCCTTCTCTCCACAGGCTCCTTTGCTATTTAACGGCTGTCGTTCTGGCGAAATCTTTGCCATTGATCTGCGTTGTCAAAATCAGGGCAAGGGCTGGAAGGCCACCCGCCTGTTCCATGACTCTGCAGTGACCTCTGTGCAGATCCTCCAAGAAGAACAGTGCCTGATGGCGTCTGACATGGCCGGAACGGTACGGGTACCACTGACTCTGCAGCTGCGGGAGCTGCTCTGGGCCAGGGGAGGGGCTTGGCGGGAGAGACTCCTGTGTCGGACCGCGGCAGGGGAGAGGCATGGAGACCAAGTGAGGTGCCAGGTGTGCAGGGCAGCTGCTTTGCCACCCACTCAGAGCCCTGTCTGGTCTAAAGGGATGGGGCACTGGTCCTGGTGCCTCTGATGGGTTCTCAGACTCAGACCAGGCATTTTCTCACTTGAGGTGGTCTGTGGAGACCACCTCGTCCCCGCTGGCTTTCACACCTGGGGCTCACCAGGACCTGCTCATAGACCCTTCCTGACAGCCTCTGTGCTTCTTCCCACAGATCAAGCTGTGGGACCTGAGGGCCACCAAGTGCATCAGGCAGTATGCAGGGCACGTGAACGAGTATGCCCACCTGCCCCTGCATGTGCACGAAGAGGAAGGAATCGTGGTGGCAGGTAGCTGGGGACGAGGCGCTCCATCCCACTGACCCTGACCCTGAGGACCCCCAGCAGCTAAAGCAGAGAAGACATGACTCTGACAAGCTGAATAAAGGGGGTTTGGACAGTTGGGTCTGGGAGTCAAGATGGGGTGCAAAGTTGGCCATCAGTGAGCAACAGTTTAACCCCCAGCATGTGGATAGCCCTTTGTCTCCATGTCACTGGGCAGACATCACTTCAGTTACAGGCCAGTGAGGAGCAATGAAACACAGCAACGTAGGAGACCTGGGTGTGGGGGTTAAGTCTGTTCACCAGGTCCACATTCAGGGCGGCCGTCCTGTCGAAAAGCTTGAGCTCCCTGTTCTTTGTACTCATGTTTCTACCAGAGGATGTTGAGAAAAGAGATGAAGGTCATTGTAAAGGAACCAATGCCCGGTCCCTTTACCACCACCGCTGTGATCCCATGATGTGTAGAATAGAAGCAGAGCTTTCGAGCACCAAACCCCCTTGAAAGGAGTTACAAGTTGATCACAGATTATATTATATAATTATTTGGCAGTTTCACAAGGCAGTAGGCCCTTGGCATTAAGGGGTATGTTCTCAGTCTTCACAGATCTCAAATTTTCTAATATTCCTACAGAAAGTACTTCTCTGCTGTGAAATTTTTTGTGGCTGAGAAGCATCACTTCGCTAGAACTTAGAATTTTTTACGACTCTTACCACACCACCAGCAGTTAGCTTCCTTAAGTCTGTTTTCCACAAGTTTTCACCACAGAAGAGTTTCTGTGTTCTGGACGATAGAAAAGATATGAGCTTTGCTGCGAAGCAGGTGTAGGGAGTGGGCTGGCTGCAGTAATCCTTGAACTGCACAGCCGGAACTGACCCACCCCTAAGGTCAGAGAGTCAGCTCGGATGCTCAGAAGCACACACTGAAATCCGTGATGCCTAAGGTCTGCCCTTTTCCCCCAGTAGCATATATTGGCTGTCCGGGCTGCTGTAATCAGTGGTGTCTGGTGTCTCTTTCCTCTGACCTATGAACACTGAAGACTATAAAGTCTTATGAACTGAATCATTAAAGCAGAAAATGTTTTGGAGGGAGTTATCACCCAATTTGCCCGGGGATATAATGAAATTAAAGAGATCGTCCTGGTTACTATCTCATAAAAAGGAAATGAGCTGCATGTCATCTAGAACAGGTGGGCTGAGCTCCCTCTTGAACAGCCCTTGTCACCAAGAGAAACAGAATGGGCCACCCAATAGCCAAGATGCCCCATGAACCACCCAGGGTGTCACAGCCAGCCTTTGTGTCTTGTCCCTTTGAACACCGGTGACTCGTGATCCTGGAGCACCAGGGCAACCTGTAACTTTCATTTTCAAAAGGGACATCTTATCTGTAGAGACAGTTTCCGTTGTGAGTTTGCTTGGCTCACGTGGAATCACCTTTAGCCGTTAGGAATCGCGGAAGCTGGGGCCATAGTTCCCGCCCCCCGCCCCCCGCCCCGGTCCTGTGCTTTCTCACTAACCTGCCGCATGTCTTCCCTCTTTCTTAGTGGGTCAGGACTGCTACACGAGAATCTGGAGCCTCCATGATGGCCAACTACTCAGAACCATACCCTCCCCATACCCCACCTCCAAGGCCGACATTCCCAGCGTGGCCTTCTCTTCTCGGCTTGGGGGCACCCGGGGAGCGCCAGGGCTGCTCATGGCTGTCCGGCAGGACCTTTACTGCTTCTCCTACAGCTAACTCTGCGGGGTGCGGCCTGGAGGGATGTGAATGTTACTCAAGGGAGCTACGGTAGCTGTATTTTTGCCACAATTGCTGTTTCCAGTGAGGGCATTTTAAGTGGGTCGTCTGTGTGCACATGTACCATCCATCCAGCTGCGGAGGAAGAGGTGCTGTGTTTTATGTGGAGATACTTCAGTAAAGTGATTTCAATTAAGTTGTGAGCCTTGAAAGTCCTTTTCATAAAAGGTGCCTATTTCTTGCTGAATTCTTGATCTCCGCCCCCCTCTTTTTTTAACAAAAAATAATTTTCTAAAGGCTGAAGATAGACAGTAACTAAAGCTGCTTTTTTCGCCAAAAACCCTTTTAAGAAGCCTGATGAGACTGTTAGTAGTCAGTGCCTGGGTCCCAGAAAGACATCCTTGAGAAAGCCAGGTGAGAAGAAGGGGAAGCCATTTCTCTGAGTCTCTAGATTTTTAAGGCTGAGTTGGTCATCATTAAATTAGCCTTCTCAAACTCACTCAACACCAGTGTCAGATCTCTGGGATTCTTACTTATTACCATTCATTGGCTTTCAAAGGAAAGATGGATCCTTTCAGATGCTAGGCAGGCCTTAGCGTGCATTTCTTGAAGCACCTTCCAGAATGTTAGATACAGCAGCTCCTGTGTTTATCGTGGTGACTTGAACATCCATTCAAGGACCCCAATTCAAAGAAAACGGGCTTTGCCTTTTTGTAATCCAAGAGAAGCGGTTTGTGAGATGTTTATACAGAGTATTAATATATAAAGAGCCTGTCTTTCTACCAAATAAAGAACCACAATATGGTGTGTTGCTTTGTTCATGATTTAGAACCTCGTGATGCTTGGCTGCTGTAGCATCAAACCAGCTACGGCAACACCTGCTCAGATCTTGGGTGAGGGAACAAAGGGAGGCTTTGCTGCAAAGCTTTCAGCAGGGTCCCTGGCCTGGGTTGGGTTCAGCCAATCGAACCTAACAGCAGGAAAGAGGGCAGGAGCTTGAGGGGAGAGTGTTAGTTTCTGGCTCCCCTCCTGTTGGGGTTTGGAGGGCTGTGGCTGTTTCCCTCCACCCCAGGTTACAGCTTCTGCTGGAACACAGCCCTCTGGATTCCAGGAACTTCTCTCCATTTGTCCCTTCAGACCTGCAGCTGGTAATTGCATCTCTCTGTTGCTAGTCCAATGTGCTTTACCAATTAAAACACTCTAGAGTTACCCCCTTGAGTGTTACACATCTATGTCCTGCCAGAACCCTCCTACAACTTAATGTACAGAGAAATCCAAAACTCTATTAGAGTATCAGAAAGGTCATCCAATAGATGAACTGTATAATAAATGTTTTCAGAGCTTTAGGTTTTCTAAATGACTTTCCCCTATCTTAACCTGACTTGACCCTTAAAACAACCCATAAAGGAGGTAGGGTAGTAGTAATAATATAAAAATTATCAGCATCCTTTTCTGGGCAGAGAAACTTGACTACAGATCACAGACCTGGGAAGCAAGAGACCTGGGCCTTGGCACCCGAAGAGACCTTGTCCTCTACTTTCCACACTCCTCCAGGTGCTGACAGTACTTGGGTATCACACTGCTAGTGCTAAGGAGAAATCACAAAGCGGCTTGGGGCAATGCTAGCATTTCATATTTAATCCTCTACTTTCCACACTTCTTCAGTTGCTGACAGTATTTGGGTATCACACCGCTAGTGCTAAGGAGAAATCACAAAGCGGCTTAGGGCAATGTTAGCATTTCATATTTAATCACCAAGTAAATAAATTTTTCTGGCTCTGGCACTCAAAGGCTAAGAAGCTTGCCAATTACCAGAATTCTTAGGTGTTCAATCATGTAGACATCGCCCCTGTATCTCTGCAGCCCTGGCATGCTGACCTGCATGAGGACCCAGGAAATAGCCTTAGGATTGAAAGGTCCAGCTGACCAATCAGAATTTTTTGGATTGATTTTGGTGACATGCCCCAACCCGAAGAGCACAGACAAGCATAGGTGCTAAGATATGACCCTAATATCACTCATACTTTCACCCCCCAGAAGTTCTAAGTTCTCACAAGTTTGTTCGTAACATGATCTGCCTTCTCCGGAGAGTATCTTTGGTATTGCACCTCTAGTGCAGGGCTTTTGCCACAATTCTGTACTGCAGAGAAGCTGTGGCTACTTGATCCACTTCTGAACAGTACACTGTCTTTCAGAGACAGGAGGCAACGTACTACTCAAGTACCTGATCAGCTCTGAGATACAGCCAGGGGTTATACCTGCAATGCAAGAGACCCAGGAGATGGAGGTTCAATCTCTGGGTCACGAAGATCCCCTGGAGGAGGAAATGGCAACCCACTCCAATATTCTTGCCTGGAAAATCCCATGGACAGAGAGAGGAGCATGGTGGGCTGCAGTCCATGGAGTTGCAAAGAGTTGGACATGACTGAGCACATCACATTCCCAAACACCTTCCTAAGTCCTTGTCAACTATGTCGTAGCCCAAGTTTCTTACTAGGCAAATACAGTTGTCAAAGAATTAGTTGTATGTTTGCCTTAGGCTTAAAAAAAAAAAAAAAAAAAAGGACATAATCAAAACTTCTTAATTTAGCAATCTGTTCTTATGTTTGGTTAGTGGTCACTGCTCCTAACATTTGGTCTAGATGATATGAAAAGTGGTTAAACTTCACTGTGAAGTTGATAAAGCATTTTGGCACACTGGCTTGTTAAGAGTGTCCCAAAGACTTGAGTGTGTCATACACTCTGGAGGTATTTTTCACTTGGAGGCCTGTTAGGGTATTTTGCCCTGATCCTCCGAGTTACAATGAAAGGTCTAGAATGAACAAAGGGTGGCATCAGCACCAGGGTCCAATAAATCCTTGGCTGTTTGCTTGCTCGTGGCCTTCTTAACAGATGAGAACAGTGGCACAGACTGGTCACCAGAATTGCCCACAGATCAACACTTGGTGCCCCCAACAAGGTCACCACCCACTTACCTCTTACCTGTGAGCCCTCACTCTGTGCTGGTCTAAATGTTCCATGTAACCATCTCTGTAAACACCTGCAGGCTAAATTCCTCCATTCATGTTATGATGGTAGAAGCCTCTGGGCCCACTCCTTGAAGTCTGCCTCTCCAGGCCACTGCCACGAGAAGGACCTTCCCCAAAGATCCCTGCACTCAATGGCTTCTTGTGTCTCGGGATAAAACGTGGCCTCGAGATGTGAACACACATGCCTTACCCTGTTGCCCCTTCTCTTGGGACATGTTTCACCCTCACCTGGGCATCTGTGCAAGCTGTCCTCCACTCCGTTTCATCTGTAATTGTCTAACTGTTGAGTCTGAGCTTCACAGAAACCTCCAGGGTGGTTAGTTTCCCCAGCACTTACCACATCTAGACACTGAGTATGTTTTGCCACCATTATTCCCTTTTAATTCTTAGGACCCTATGAAGCAGGTGAAGATCACGCCAATATACTGAGGGAAAAAACCTGAAAAGAAAGCAGTTTGCCTAAGGTCTGCTAATGAGAGAGAGAGCTAACAAGTTCTCAAGAAATCTATTCGAGACAGAATGGACTTTTTACTTTTGCCCTGGAAGTGTAAGATCTCCTTAAACCTAATTTTCCTACAGGTGACTTCTGGACCCATCTCCCTGCTTGCTCCTACCACCCACCCACCTGCACTCTTGGCCTCATCTGAATTTAAGCAGCCGCTACAAAACCAAGATGAACACTGGGTGTGTAGGACAAAAAAAAAAAAGAGAGAACTTTTGGTTATTTTGATACCGGGTTACCTTCTCCTCTCCTGGTCTGACTAGTGTAAGAAAGTGAGTTCGGAAGACTTTTCTGTATCTTTGCTGTGTGGTCCAGCAGACACCATGCTCAGGGGTGGCCCCACACGACAGGACAGGAGACGGTGGAGAACAGTTGTTCAACAGGAGCTGAACAGACAGAGCAAGGCAGGGGAGAGGATCGACACCAAAGGGCAGACAGAAAAGGAGAAGAGTCTCTTCCCAGTGTTTCCATAGGTCACTAGAAACACCTAATCTCTTCTGGGAGAGAGCATTCCCAGGGAATAAACTGAGATATTTACAAGTAAAATTCACCTCTCACTTGGCTTTTGCTCTGAAAAGCCACCAGCTTTCATCAACTAGGGGACATCCCTGGCGGCTAAGGCAGTAAAGCGTCTGCCTACAATGCGGGAGACCGCGTTCAATCCCTGGGTTGGGAAGATCTCCTGGAGAAGGAAATGGCCACCCACTCCAGTATTCTTGTCTGGAAATCCCAGGGATGGTGGAACCTGCTAGGCTCCAGTCCATGGGGTCACAAAGAGTCAGACACGACTGAGCGACTTCACTTTCTTTCATTTTTCATCAACTAGAAAGAGGTAGCAAGATGATACTGATGAACTTAAAGGAAAGAGGCCACAGTCCATATTCCGCAGGAAGATTCCTTTATAACGGCGAATTTAATCATACACAGTACTAGAGCAGGCCTCAGTCACTGGGCCACAGGAGGCGGGAAGGAAGCAGGTCTGAGAGGGACCAACACGTTTCCAGGGCTCACATCACAGTGACACGCCAAGAGTGACCACCACGTACCTCCCTGAAGCTTGGCCCACCCCCCAGTTCAGTCAAGAACCGTGTGACTTCAAATTCTTCGTTTTGGGCCATTGACGATAAAATCCACCATGATGACAGTATTTCAGCACAACGGTCTCTTTCCAGTCACGACAGATATGGATGTCCCAGCTCTTGAGAAACAAAAGTTCACGTGACTTCTCTCACCAGGACTGGAGAATTTTTTCGTAATGATCCGCTGAAATGTTTGTATATACTTTGAAAAAACCACTAACAGTCCGTTCTGTGTTCTGTTTCCCTGGAAGATTTCTCATGACCACCCCTCCAACAGCTCAAGGGGTCGTGTGTCTGGGAATAAAGAATTAAGACACTTCAAAATAAGCAAGAACCCTAGTGCAACACTCAGTAGATGGGGGGCTCGCGGGGGCTGGGAGGGGAGGGTGGGAGCAGGTGCTCCACTGCGGGGCGGGAAAGCCAAGTGGTGGAGCGAATGGAAGCATCGACAAGCAGGGAACACTGCTGGGGAGGGCCGTCTCCTTCCGTGCCCGGCCCTGCTCGAGGGCCATCACGCCACCTGCGCTTGGGGACTCCTTGGGTCCGGGGACCCTACCACACCCTCCACCCGTCCGTGACCTGCACGCGAAGCTGGGTGGTCTCTGAAACAGGCCAAGGCCAGGGATTGGGATCTGACTCTGGAGGGCCCAGGGAGCTCCCCCGCAGGCCACCCCCAGCAGAAGGTCCCTGGGAAGCTCCTACCCTGGCAGCCGAGGGGCACGAAGGCTTCGAAGGCTCGGAGAGAAGCGGCAGAGGGAGGCTAGCGGTGCAGTGGCCTTGGGACCTGGCTCGGTTTCGTGGGGAGAAGACCTGCTGCCCGCTGCCCCCAGATCCCTGCTGGGGACGGACCACGTGGGTGTTCACGGCCAGCGGCAGCCTGAACGTGCTCCACGTTCCTTTCGTATGTATATACGGGTGTGCATGTGCGTGTGTGTATATATATATTTACGTACTTATTTTTAACTGAAATAAAATGCACTGGATTAGAGTTCATTCCCCTTTGCTCTAAGCTGCTTGGGCCGCCTGCCCTGGCGGGGTTCACACCTTCGGGCCCACCGCCCGGCTCGCCCCGGCTCGCTGTCTGTAGCCCCCGACCCGCCACCCCACAGTGGGAAAGGGGCCCCCGGGACGAGGAGAGAGGACACACACCGCCACAGGTGACCAGGAGGAGGGCCTACCTCAACGCGACCTCATTTCTAACCCTGAGAACCTAAGGAATTGTGAAGGACTCGGAGAGGGAGCTGGGGTTAAAGGTCACCGGGCTTTTTATTGCAGTTAAAGCAGACTCGGACAGGATGGTCCCAGCCTCGCGAGGGGACAGCCCGGCGGTCGTGGGAACACTCGTCGCAGAAGCCCTGTCCGCAGGCCCGGCAGTGGTGCTTCGAGAGCTTGACGCTGAACTCCTTCCGGCAGCTGTGGCAGTGCAGGATCTCGTGGTCTGGGACCCAGTAGGCCGGCCTGGCCGCATCCTTCACCAGACCTGCGTCACGGAAGGGGCCATGACGGGCAGCACACGCGGGACCCAGCACCCCAGATCCCACCGGGCGAGACGCCAGCGGCAGACACTTCACTGGCTCACAGTCTTAGCGCGCACACATCACCCCCTCCACCAGGGCTCCCTCACCCCCTACCATGCAGGTCAGGATGTCTGGCACTGATATGTGCCTATCTATTACGTTCTCCAGGTGAGCCTAAACTACGGCTGAATTAAGAACCACCGGGGCAATGGTGAAGTTCGGGCTTTGGCTTCATCCCATTTCCACTGAGCCTGAGTCAGTTAGCTGTGGGATTGACAGGTTCCTTAGAATCTCAGGGCCTTGGGTTTACTCATCTGTAACAACTCACCTTCAAAAGCAGTTACAAGATTACAAGAAATAAAGTATCTGATGAGCTGGGACCCAACAGCCAGTGAGTGCTCAGCAGGTGAGTGCCTGTTAAGCACAGTTGGCAGGTTCTGCCAAGGGCGGCCCCTGCCCCTCCTGGTCACCTGCGAGCGGATGCAACCTGAGCCTCCAGGATGGATCAATCCATCTATTTCTACACTCTCAAGTCAAAAGCTTGTCATCAGCTCATTCTGTGAGCCACGGTGATTAAATCTGACCCAAGCAACTGTCATCACAACCACCCAGGAGCCCTTGGTCTCTCCCCTATGAAGGGCTGGAATGCCCCAGGCCCAGTCACCTCTGCCTAAGCCCTCCACACACTGGCAGGTTTCCCTTCCTCTCCCTCTTCCCCTCCTGGTTATAAGCCCATCCCCTCACATCAGGTGAGTGGCTCTCTTAAATCTTAAAGGAATAACAGCTTGGCTGGTGTGGCAGATTGAGGCCCTGCCCCCTCTCTCAAATCTAGATAGGTTCTGTGACTATAGCAGACTCTAGTGGAAGAGTTAGTTTCCAGGTCCAGGCCTGTCTCAGAGCCTTGAGGCACTACGTAAGGAGTCACTAGCACTGGAGAAAACACGTGCAGAGGCGTGGGGAATACAGGGAATGGGGGTGAGGGGGAAGTTCTCCTGAGCCCAGCCTTCGAGACATCCCTGCCAGGCTAGCCAGCATGTGAGGTTGGCTTGGCCCCCCAAGATCCATCCAGCTGCCATACTGGAAAATCCAGCAATAATTCCCGGCAATGCCACTTAGAGAAGAACACTTGCCTTTCCTGTTGAGACGTGACTGTTTTAAGCCTTTCCACTTTTAGGTGGTTTATTACGCAGCAATAGATGGCCTAAGAGGACGGTCTCCAGGAATAGACATGAAACCACCAAGGTATTCAGCATGAAGCAGGGAAAGTAAATTCTCAGTCGCGTCCTTGCTGCCCAACTCAATCCAGGTCAGCAGGCTGACAAAACGACGGCCCAAGGCACGGCACTCCGCGAGCCCTCACCCACGTACACCGCACCCGAGAGGCACTGCCAGGCCCACCTAGTGGTATGTCGATGGCTGTCACCACGGCTCCTAAAGTGTTCTGCACGGCCTCGCCCACCTTCCGAGCGATCAGCGTCCCACCTTCGTCGTCCCCCTGTGCCTCAGTGACATCTGCAGACAATGGTGAAGGAAATGCCATCACCTCCGAGTCATTCCCCAAATGAAAAATTCTAGATGCTTCTCCCAGGGCACCCTGTGCCATTCTGCAAGGGTGGCAAGGGTCTGGGCTGTGGGCACCCACACCACAGCCAGTGAGGTCTGCCACTCCTTTACCTCAGGCCTCTGGAGCTATTTTATAACCTTCCTTTACAGCGGGCCAGGAACATGACCTAGAACCTCCTCCAGGAGAAGACTCAGTCTAAGCCTATGGTAAACATAGGACAGCTTTAACCCTTCCCCACCCAAGGAACAGCACCCCCAGGACCCAGTTAACAAAGAGCTTTGAGGGTGCCTGGGCAAGACTAGGGGAGCGACTGCTCTCACAGTGAGGCGGGGAGGAACAGGGCTGGGCAGGTGAGAGTCCCATTCCCAACACCCAGTGCCAAGGAGAGGGTCCCCCTCCACCTTGCGGCTCCTGGGCCCCACGTTACCTAACTGGGAATTCCTGGCTTCGTAGCAGTTGTCACACACCCGCACGGGCGCAGGGCCCCAGCCCCGCTCGGGTACCGGCCGGGTCTTGGATGAACAGCTGTCACAGAAGCCCTCCCCACAGGCCCGGCAGTGATGCTTGGTGTCGTTATCTTTAAAGGACGTAGCACATTTGTTGCAGCTCTGGTCCAAGCCCAAAACAAACAGAGAGGCAGGCGTCATTCATGTCTGCTCAGCTGAGAAAGTCAACCCGGGGAGCCTTGAGGGTTATCTGAGGACGGCAGGGCCCTGATGGTCCCAACAGAGGGGACCTAAGACCTCCAGCCACATGGAACCCCCTACTGAAGCACAGCTGTGATCAACACTTCCTTCCAAGAAGTGCTGGAAAGGCACCTCACACCCACCTGGCCGAGTCACAGGGATCTCAGGAAGGACTATGTAATTTCAGCCATAAAAGCAACGAGGATTCATGTCTTTCACAGCTTCTCATGAGCCTCTGGGACGCTGAGAAGAACAGGTCTCCTGTCACAAGCGTTTGGGCCAAATCTGAGGGCTCCCTTGATGTGGGAGCCGTGAGGTTTGTGTATCAAGCTGGGGGTGACCCTAAATGACCTCTAAAGGCTCCCTTTCCTCCACAGTCTATAGGTATGACCTCAGACATTTGACCAGTAACAACTGGCTCTAGTGGGAAAGTAAACTAAAATCTACCACAACAGAAACACTCAGAAAATAACAGGGGAAATCAGCAGACATGCTTTCCAACACTCTGGAAGCTCATCTGGCTGGGAGAGAGACTCCAAGCCTTCCTCACAAAACAAGCTAAGGGCAGGGCGAAGCAACACAAGGAGCATAGGCTGTGCCAGGGACCCAGGGCATCCTGCCGCCATACCAGAATCTGGGAGTTGGGCCTCCAGTAGGCAGGGGCGATCTGGTCTGTCAGCCAGGACGTCACAGCCTTGGTGGGCCCGAGGCTGAGCTCAGACACCGACTGAGCCATGAAGTTCATCCCGTCCAGGAGGCGCTGGGCAGCATTGTTGTTGTCCTTCAGAAATCCATCAGTCTGAAAGGAAAACGCAGGCTCCCATCACGTTCTGAGTGACAGGAGTAAAGGGAAGGAGGGAGAGGGGTCTCAGATTGAGTTACACAGCCAACTCAAACCACAGATTCCCTGGCAGAGAAGAGCAGGGTCAGGACAGAATCCCTTTGGCTTCTAAGCAACATCATACGCTATGAGTCATTGCTGATACTACTCTTCAAGATGACCACAGGACTTTGTGCACAACTATTCAATTCAGAACTTATTCTGCTTGTGAGATATGCAACCCAGGAAATAAAACAATCCTGTCAAGAGGACACCTCCTCCAAGAGGTCTCCCACCCCAGGCTGGGTTAGGATCTGTTGCTTTAGGAATCACCCAGAAAGGGGAACACCACCCCTTATAGAAAAGAGCTTCCCTGGTGGCTCAGATGGTAAAGAATTTGCCTATGATGCAAGAGACCCAGGTTTACTCCCTAGGTTAGGAAGATCCCCTGGAGAAGGCAATGACTACCAACTCCACTGCTCTTGCCTGGAGAATTCAATGGACAGAGGAGCCTGGTGGGCTACAATCCATGGGGCTGAAAAGAGTCTGACATGACTGAAGCAAACAACACGTAGAAAATCGCTTATCTTTCTTCCATGAAGGGAAAAGGCTTTGGATGTGCTGTGATTGATGGGTAATTCCAAGTGTGAATCGTGGTTTAATCCAGAATGAAACCACTGTATCACTGCCTCATAAATAGATTTGTTTTTCCAACATCTTGAATTTAAAAATCCAATTTAAAAACAGTAAAGGTCCATAGTAATTATATTTCTTAGAATATACTTCAAGAAGAATATACTCCAAAACGAAGAAAAGGCTTTCTTACGTGAAGATGGTCACGATAGCATTTTCTTTGATAATAAAAAAATCATAAACAGCATGAATGTTCAAAATGAAAAGAATGGGGAAATCAAACTATAACATTAGACAGATTATTACACAGTGATTACAAATGAAAATCATGAAAACTGAAAGCAATATGGAAACAAAGCAAAACTGTTGTACAAGAAAAAAGCAGTTAAGTGGCACATAAATTATAATTGTATCTATACAAACATACATATGGAAAATGAGTGAGGAGAATATGAAAAGATACAGTTTTATTTGCTAAGGCGGTTTAACTAGATATCAATTTTTAGTTTAAGTCGTGTTTCTAATATTTATGCAAGAAATGGGAAAAAAATGAAGTGTCTAGAACAAAAAAGGCACTCCAGATCATAGCTTCCTAAACCACCAATATATTGAAATTCATGATTAACCATCATTGTAAACAAGTTCCACTTCCCCATACACAGGAATAACTGGACAACCCGACGAGAAAACAGGAAAATAAAACAGCTCTTACTCCAGGCCACACGTGCACAATCTCTGTCCGCACCACCGTATCCACAGGATCTTGGTTCCCAAACCAGTACTGCCGGCTACGATAGACCACGCCACAGTTGGGACATTCGATCACGTACCTACAAGGAAGGCAGACAGATACTAGAACCCCACATCAGGGGCCTGGAGAGACAAACAGACCCAAGTGCCAGCCACTGAAACTCACCCAGACCACGCATATTTTGCAAGACCCATCCAGGGGGAGTCAGTGGAAGCAGCCGTCTTGGGCACCACGCTGACTTCATTGCCTCTCTCGTAGCAGGCCTGAAACATGGAGCACTGTGCCAGCTTCCGCTCTGTCCGCCAGACCCCCTGGCCTCTCCACACCCCTGTCCAGCCCCACTGCCTGCAAACCAGACCTGCTGAGGGTTTACGGACCCTGGGTTTTAGCAGAGCAGAGGGAAGTCTTTCTCCAGAGAAGTCAGTGCCCTGAATGATTATGATCTGAATGTGTACCCGTTCCAGGGGCCCAAAACTGAGCTACAAATTCTATCCCTGTCACAGACAGGAGAAATCCATCCAAACTGGGTTTTTGAAGAGCAATTTCACTCTTAAGAATAAACACTCAATGTAGATGAACCTGGCATATAGGTTCAACAGAATAAGGGGGGGGATTTAAGCTTAAAAAAAATAAGCCCAGGGGCCCCTGGCAATGGACATGTGAGTTTTTAATGGCTGGAGACTCAATTTGAATGAGTATCAAATACTTTGGGATACAGTCAAGAGTGGTCCTGAGCCAGTCTTCCCAAGAGAGGAGTGTAGCCAGCAAGCCAGCTGCTGGAGGAGAGGCTGGGCGGACTCACCTTGCAGGTGAAAACCCGATTATCATACTGGTGGGAATATCTGCAGCGGCTCTTGGCTTCATGAGGTACCCCTTCTTTCCCGTGATTCATGCTGTTCTTGCATCCAGCCCTGAGGGAGGCACCAAAGCTGACATGAAGCTGCTAAAAGGAGCCAGGGCCGCTTACGCACAAGCATTAAGCCAGATGCAGGGGCAAAACTAGACTCCCTGTTACTAACTGGGCCCCAAATACAGAGCAGAGAGACAGCAGTTTGTTTTGGAAACTTAAGGGCCTCTCTCATACTTGCAATCAACAGTGCTACACAGGTAGTGTACCTATTACTCTTGCATGAGGAGAAAGGGCCAAAAGGGTATCTCTTCTTGGAAAACCACCAGGTCCCTCAATAGGAATGGAGGAGCCAGAAGACAGCACCTTGATGAGAGATAAAACCTGAACAGCCTTCAGGGAACTCAAACATCCCAACAGCATGAAATAAGAAGTTTAATCAGAACAGGCCGCCAAGATGCAAAACAAAACCTGACCCTCAAATTCTGACAACCCATTAAGAGGAGGCTTAAGCTGAACAAGAAAACCTTCCAAATGAACAGCGAGCTCTGCTCTCCTGACAATGCAAAACCAGGGACCAGGACTTTAGAATTTCACTGTGACAGAAGGGAAAGCTCTGGAAACCCTGGTGAGGCACAGTTAGAATGGGAAAGTGATGATGATCCAACAAAGCCTAAGCCTCTCTTGCTGGGCTCATGGGGCCCGCTAAACGAAGTCACCCTGGCAACGAACATCCCTCTTTCCTCTCTAAGACAAGCCTCAGTCCTCCATAGCACGGACTGTATAATCCAAGGACCAAGTCCTTGTTACAAACTCAGAGCAAACATGGTGGCCCAGGAGGTGGCCTATAGGTATCGATGCAAAAAGGCGATTCATAACAGAAAAGGCTCAGGTCTCCCCCGTATGGGCAAATGTGGAGGACAGGACCAGAAGATGAAGTGACGAAAGCAGTGGAGAGGTGGGCCAGTGTCTGCAAGACACAGTCTGCAATCTGACCCCGACACACTGCATTTAAACCCCCAGGCTCCATCCAACAAGTCGCTGGCCCGTGAGTGAGTAGCTATCAACAGTTCAAATTAATCCAGTGAGCCTCAGTGTGTGGTCCCCATTCAGCAACATCAGTATCACCCGGGAACTTAGCAGAAGGGCAAATTCTCAGGCCCCACGTCAGACCTACTGAATCAGAAACTGGGAGAAAGGCCCAACTACCTGTTGTAACATGTCCTTCAGGTTTTCCTGAGGCATGCTAAAATTGAGAATCACTGCTGTTTTCCCCTGTAACAAAGGGCCACCAGCATGACCCAGGAGCCGGCTGGAAACACAGCATCTCACCGAGACCTGCTGATTCTGAATCTGCATTTAACAAAATCCTGAGGCGAGGCATACATAAAGTTTGAGAATACTGCCCTAACTCAATGTTCTCAACTCAGCTACACATCAGAGTCACCTGAGGAGCGTTTTAAATACACCAATGCTGAGGCACCACCCCAAATCTGGTAAGTGAGAAACCCTGGAGGCAAAGCCTAGGCCTCAATCATTTGGAAAGCTCCCTGGATAATTCTAAGGTGCTCTAGGCATCTGCCCTCATCATGAAAGGAATCCACTAGGACCGATACCTACCCCAGTGCTGTGCACACAGTGAATGGATGGAATGACTAGAATTGAAAGCTCTGGTAAGAGAAACACAGAAAAACAGGCAACCTAAAGCTTTCCATGCTTTTGCTTTTCTGTGCTAAATGCTTTTGAACTGTGGTGTTGGAGAAGACTCTTGAGAGTCCCTTGGACTGCAAGGAGATCCAACCAGTCAATCCTAAAGCAAATCAGTCTTGAATATTCACTGGAAGGACTGATGCTAAGCTCCAATACTTTGGCTCCCTAATACGAAAAACTGACTCATTGAAAAAGACCCTGATGCTTGGAAAGACTGAAGGCAGGAGGAGAAGGGGATGACAGATGGTTGCATGGCATCACCGACTCGATGAATATGAGTTTCAGCAAGCTCCAGGAGTTGGTGATGGACAAGGAAGCCTGGCATGCTGTAGTCCATCGGGTCACAGAGTCGGATACAACTGAGCGACTGAACTGAACTGAAAGCTTTCTGCAGTGATAGTTACTCAAACCAGTCAATTTCACATCTAAACGGGGTTGGAATCTTCAGGGAATTCTTCATAACCATGTGTCCCTGGAATCCCCCACAACCTCAAAGTGTGGTCCTTGGACCATCAGGCTCACCGGGGAACTTGTTGGAATACCCTATCTCAGGCCCCACTCCATCCTTTAGTCACAGTCTAACTTAAGCAGACCCCAAGTGATCTGCAGGCACAGGGAAGTCTGTGAAGCATTGCTCTAAGGCTCTTTTCCCATGTTGGGGACTTACCCGCAGCTGAGACACAGGGAGGAGCAGGTGAAATACTCATCTGGAAAAAAGGAGCTGTGTGCCATCTGGTCATCGGGGATCTCACCACTGAAGCGGTCACTCAGAGCCTGCGTGGAGGGAAGGTGACATGCGAAGGGCCTCAGCAGAGAGCTCGGAGCTCTGGGCATTCCACTGCCTGCCTTTCTAACATGCCCTCACTGCTGGCTTATTTCTTACCGGTTCTGCGGCTAGAAGCGGGAAGCCAGCGACTTCTGCTCCTTCCCCTCCACCTTCTTGGCCTGACTTACACCAATCCTCACCACAGGAAACCTCAGAAAGAACCAGCCCATTTCCCAAGAGCTCAGAAGGAAGCAAAGTTACTGTTCTCTCCTAATGACCTTGGAAGTTATAAACACGTCACACACTCCACCGGTCATTCAAAACCACCAGGTACTGACGAGTGCCCATTTCATCTTTGTGAAGCTGGGAAAGAAAGCGACACTGGAGAAGGTGGCTTGTCTTGAAGTCAGAGGGAGACAGAGCTCAGAAGTGCGCTGCGAGTTTTCTGGGCGTCTCCACCAGTTCTAACCACAGACACTCACTGGAGTTTACTGGCCACAGAATTATCTCTATGTAGAAAAAAGGGTTATCAGCCAAAAAGCATGGAGGAATTATTCTAGCTATTGGCAGCCTTTTATCAACTACAGTAACTAACCCAAAAGACAGCAAACGGCCAAAATAAATGCCAAGTAGAAAGATAAAGGTATGTGAAATAACAGCCTGAAATTTTTATGTTTAAAGGAAGCTTCCATTTTTAATCTTCTTTGTGTTCACTACTTTATATTGAAAGTATTCTTCAGGCTGATTGATTGGTTTTTTTCCCTCCAAGCCTTCAGTCATATGCAGTAGAAAAAGTCATATGAATTAAATATAAATAGGCTTTCTAGGCTTTAAAAATTATTAAATATTCACAGTTCCTAAGTCTCAACTCTTTCTGTGGCAGCCAGGCACTACTCAGGGGAAGAGATATAAAAGTAGCTTTAAAACAGAAGGACAAGATGCTACTTTCTTTAGTAAAATGGTGAAAGAAATTTTAAGATGAGATTCGGAAAAGGGGCAGGTTAGGTTCTAAACTAAGATTCTCGAGTTCTAAACGGAATTTCGCTTAAGGACACTTATTTATTAAAACTCCTTTTCCTTTTTCCCAGTGAAGCCTAATACCCTGAGTTGTAAACCAAGTGTTTTCAAAAGCACAAGCTCTCAGTGTTGAGTCAGGTCAGGTGTTCAAGACAAGAGTAGTGGCAAAGAGTGTGGCAGACTAAGGGTGTGGGACTCACCCATGTGCATTCAAATTCAGCTCCTGGAAAGATAATGAACACGCACATAAAATACCACCTGCCAGTGACGGCTGACCAAGTGGCAATCCCTGTCTTGGACCAAAAAATAAAATCTAAGGTTAATACATATACATCCTTTTCTCTTGGTAGTAATTTTGTAGAAAGTAACTAAGGGAAAACAAGTAAGATTTGGAGACAGACTACAAAGGAATATACATGTGAATATTATAGAGAATTAACAAGACGCAAACCCAGCAGAGTCAAGCCTACACCATCCTCCTCTCTCCTACTTCTGAGTAGGACCTATCCTTCGTCTCACCTTTTCCATGAAGCCTTCCCAACCACTCTAGGAAGATCACACTCTGCCTCCTCTGAGCACCTCCTGTCCTCAACGTCTGAACCAGGTAGTGAGTGATGAGGCAAAGCTATAAGCCTGACACATGCATCCCATCTCCCAGACTAGACCATAAATGCCGAGAAAGGAACGTAGTACCTCTGGATCTTCCTCTTAGTCCAGCACACGTCTTAACAAGTACTCAACTAGGACCTCTGCAGTGAAGCGCCCCAGCACCAAGCCCCAGGCACACACCAACCTACCCATCCCCTCCTCCTCACCTTGGCCCTGCCTCTGCACTAGGTCTTATCCCACACCCACAAGCCTCTCTAATTTACGGCTAACTACTCACTGATTGGCCAAATCACCGATAACTCTTTCTGTATTTCTCAAACAGCTGTGTTTCTCAAACAGCTGTGTGCCTAACCCTCTGGGGCTAGCTGGTGGGCAAATAGAGCATCATCTTCCTAATTTGTCAATTTACTGAAAGATCTGGGGAGGAAGTTTTCGCTTTATTTTTTGGCCACACCATGTGGTATACAGGATCTTAGTTCCCCGACCAGGAATTGAACCCATGCCCCTTGCAATGAAAGCACAGAATCTTAACCACTGGACCACCAGGGAAGTCCCAGGAAGTTATTTTTACATAAAAAATAAACTTGGGTATAGCATGAAACCAAATGGAAAATGCATAAATGTGAGGACCCCTCACAAAAAATTTCATCCTGTAGTTGGTAGCTCTTCAAGTGCCTCAATTTCCTTATCTGTAAGATGGGGGTGGCTAGTACCACCTTCCTCAGCAGGGGTCTCCATGGATTACACTGTGAAGATCAAATGAAGTTACTCCATTGAGCACTTGGCATAGATTGAGAGCTCAGAAACCGTGAGCTACCACGATTAATATTTTTATTTTTTACGCTGAGAATTCTCTAATTTTCTCCTTCAGATACGCTCACCAACTGATCCAGCCAACAGAAGGCATATAAGAGCTTCTCTCCTTTCCATGGCAGCTCCCTAGTCTTCACGCCTGGTTCCATTTGTGGGTGAATATTTAGCTGCAGAAAGATGCTTAAGTACCAAATGCAGTGTTAAAATAAGAAAGAAAAAAAAAGAGAGCTAAATAAGGAATGCAGAAGCTACTAAAGATGTATAATGAAACCCAAAGAAGAGCATTTTTAGCCATTGGTTTCTCTTTTAAAAAGGTAACTGAAAGGATAACCTAAGTAATACTTTTCCTTAGGAAAAATATCAAATTTAGCGTGAATCCAACAGCTGGGTTGAATTCAGAAGGCATGCCACTCCCCAGTAAATGTAAAATTGCAGCCCAATAATAGTGACAGCAAAAGGTTTTTTCCGTTCAAGTGGCCTGATTCACTTCTCTGGAAGATCTTCAGAAAAATGAGGACATTTCTAAGTATCTCAAGGCTTAGCATGAAGCAATCTGCAGCCTGATCACCATGCAACAAATCCCCAGAGAACCTCCATTGTCATCAGCACTAGACAACTGTTGGCTTTTGTTTGCCAAGGCAACAGTAACTTCTTATGACATCAGAAGGAGAACTCCAAGAGCAACCAGCCTTACCTCTTCAGATGCTGGCCACCCATCCTCTCAAATGCTGGTAACACAAGCATCTTATTTTTCTCACAACTCACTGAAGAGCCGGCAGTCAGTGATGAATCAGACCTTGACAAGCATCAGGAGGACTTACATGAATCCAGAGTATGGGAACAGGACTTCCCTGGCAGTCCAATGGCTAAGATTCCACAAACCCCTTACAGGGGGCACAGGTCTGACCCCTAGTCAGGGAACTAAGATTCCACATGCTGGAGGATGCAGCCAAAAGAAAAGTATAGAAACAAAACAGTAACTGTTAAAAAAAAACTTGATGCTCATGTGTTTTAGATACAAGGGTAAGGAGACACTCTTCCTTCCTCTATAACCTGCCTGTTTCTTTCCAGTGTGGACATTACCACCTAATCCATATACTTCATCTCTTTCAAGAATTCCAAGTCTCACATAATTCCAGGGTTTCTTGTGCTCTCTCCCTCCTGAGGCCCCAAAGCCATAAGAGGCAGGGAAGGACCTTTTCTGAGAAAGCTTGGGAAAGCAGTTGAGGTCTGTCTGGAAAAGGCTGCCTGGAGACTAGATGATCTTGAAATTTAGCTGCCTTGACAACAGTACAGCTCTTACTATCTAACCTGTAAGTTTCACTCCAGTCATCAAAGGCTAGCAGTGAATTTTCTAATTCAAAATGGAGACTCTTATGTAATCCACGATGCCACCTCCCCCCCAAACATATAATAACTTCGTAAATACTTAACAGGTGCTTCCTGATGTGATAGAATTAGAGAGTCAGAGTTCCTACATTTAGAGATTGGAGGCTAAAGGAGGTATTACATAAAACCTGTAAGAATCCAACCTTAAAATGGTTCTCTCCATTATTCATAACTGTAAATACAGGCAACAACAGTTAATTCAATATTCAATTTCCTTGGTCAATAGGGACCTGAGCATCTCTTTTCTTTAAACAGACTTACTTCATCAGTGAGAATGTGCTCTGCTGGTAGGTATCTGAGCTGTTGCTACTGTGGAAACTGAGCAAACAAGTGAGAGGTTAAAAAGTGAGAAAAATTCCCCTGGAGGAAAGGAACTGGGGCTTGGACCACAACGAGGCTAAATGGCAGGAAAAGCGACCAGATCAGCAGAATGAATGGGAAACATAAAGGCAAGTTGCTAGAGCAGAAAGTGACTGAAGGTCTTATACACACACACGTGTGCGCGCACGCACACACACACACTCTATAACTCCTCAATCTTGCTCACTAATCACATTTCCTGTTCAATAATGAACATGAAAAGAATATGAGGAAGGAAAAAAAGATTTAACTTCTCTATGATCTGACTTATTTAGGGAGAAAATGTATACAAACATTACATACATATATTTCTGTATGCACTGAAGAAGCACCAAAAATTTCTGGAAGCGTATGTCAGAAAGTATTATAACAGTTATCATACAGTCAGGGGGACAGGAGTGAAAGGGACTTAAATCATACCTTACTATTGGAATTGTACTATTTGAATCTGTACTATTTCAACTGTTTATTACAAACACATATTGCTTTTGCAACTAAAAAAATAACTTTTTAAAGTAACCAAACACTCATATACAACTTATAAGAATGTCCTTTCTAAAGGCAACTGGCAGTATGTATCAAGAACCTTTAAAGACGACCCATCTTCTGACCTTCTTAAAAGTCGAGTAACTATTGAGAAGGAATACACCCTAGGATTTAAATGCACAGACTTGGGAGGCAGACTACCAGGCTTGAATTCCCTAGCACTGGAACTTCCCTGGTGGTCCACTGAGACTCTGCGCTCCCCATGCAGGGGGCCTGGGTTCAATCCCTCATCGGGAACTAGATCCCACATGCTGCAACTAAAAAAGATCCCACGTGCCACAACAAAGACCGAAGATCCCAAGTGCCAGGCTGCAAACTAAGACCTGGCCCAGCCAAATAAATAAGTGAATATTAAAACAGCAAATTCTCCACCACTCACTAGACAAGTCATCTCGGGCAAATTAGCGTACCTCTCTGTGCCTCTGTTTCTCAACCTCAGAGTTGGTATGAGGATAAAATGAATGAATACACGTCAGTGCAGAGCACAGAACATGACATCAGTAAATACTCCACAGAAAGGGTGGCCAGCAGCACTGGGAGCTGCAATTTACCCGAGGAAGCAGGCAGAATGTGGGCAATATCTTTAGGTACTCAGAAAACATAAGGAAAAATGGAAAGTACTATTAGAATAAGGGCAGAACTACTACATATAAAAAATGATCCATCCATATAAATGAAAAAGCATGCAGCTATTTAAAAAAAAAAAAACCATGGTTTTATAGGATATTTAATAGCATGGAAAAAACGCTAGGCTTCAACACTCCATAAAAAAAAAGCAAAGTATATAAGTGCACATAGATACATCACAACCCCAATTCTCTTTTTAAAATAAGTAGCAAAGAATCACATAATGCCCCATTTATCTATTTTTTGCACACTTAGTTTGCTTTTTTCTTTGCTGTTACCAGGATGTTGCCATTAACATCCCCATATAGGTCTCTGTGTTCCTGTGGAAAAGTTGCTTTAAGGCCAAATTCTAGAAATGACATGGTTGGAATATATATTATACATTTCTTTATACTACTGCATTTCAAACTGGCTGTACTAATTTTACCTCAACCAGACGTTTGTAAGAGTTTACAGGGCTTCATATCCTTTTTGATATTTTATTGCCAAACCTGTCAGTGTTCACCTTTGCATGGTGGTGGTCTTACTAGAGGGTTGAGATTTCTTTATTTGGCCATCACAGTCTTGCCTCACAGTGCACGCAGTGCCTCTCAATTTTCCCAAAAGGTTTATACATTTTTTTCTAACAATATTCTGTGTATCTCATGTAAAATAAAGAGAAAATCACAGAGGAAACAAAATCATATAAATCATACTAGAATATATCCCAAGCCTTCTTAAAGTGTTTCTTCAGGGATTCAGTAAGGAACTGGACAAGGTAAAAAATAAATACCAGTAGAGAAAGAAAAAAATGGGAGAAACAGAAAGTCAAACAAGCTATTTTGGCACTGATAATTCATCTGTTTATGACCATCCCCACTCTTTTGTTCCAAAAAGAATGCAAGGCCACTTAAAAAAAAAAATACAACATAAAACAAAAAATAAGTGGACAAAAATAAATGGCCATTATATTATACACTGTTATGAACTATGAAGACTTCTGTTAAGAGTATTTTAACAGCAATAAACCTCTCCTAGGTCAGTTTGCCTAATGCAGACCTTAAAGGTAGCTTTCTATAAGTGTGATTATCAGAGAATGAACAACTTCTAATTTAAAGAAGGTTAAAAACAACCAAAAAAAAGACAAAACAATTTTTTCAAGGATCTATCTGACTAAGTTGCAAGACCCCAGAGTTCCCTGAGGAGAGCCCAAAACACAAGCTTAAACAGGTAACTCCATCCCATGGACAGAGCCGTGGGCCCACACCTCAGTACAGCACAGACCCTGCCTCAGAGAACAGGAAATACAAGATCCAGGTAAACTCTTGAGGCCAACAGTTACCAAGAGTCCTCAGAATTCCAGCTGGCCAGGCTCGTTTTAATCACAGAAAGTTTCGTCAATCATATCACCTCATAAAAACACAGTGTGACTCATTCTCTCAAAACTAACTAACAGCAGTAACAGCAGAAAAGGCCCTGACAAACCGGCCTGGAGGAGGACATCCAAGATGCGAGGTAGAACCCCTGAGCGAACGCCTGAGCACGGCTTACTGCTCATGGCACCTGGTGTCCCTGAAGGGCTTCTGTAAACACTAAGCTAGGTCAACTTTGAGAAAACCTAAGGAACTCTATAATGCAGCCATTGGCCTAGCTGTCAATAGTCTTAAGGATCAGATTTTACAGCCCTTTGTATAACAGTACAGATTCAGCCTCCATTTAAGAATGCTCACAATATTTGGGTGTAATCTTCCACCTGACTACCTCTAAGCCATTACAAGGACGTGTGTGGCCAGTCATGTCCGACTCTTTGTGACCCCATGGACTCTAGCCTACCAGACTCCTCTCTGTGGGATTTTCCAGGCAAGACTACCGGAATGGGTTGTCGTTTCCTCCTCCAGGGGATCTTCCCAACCCAGAGACTGAACTCGTTATCTTCTGCACTGGCAGCCAGATTCTTTACCGTGGAATCACCTGGGGAGCCCCTGAAGAAGGATACTATAAGGGCAAAGATCGTTGTCTATCTTATTCTCCACCGTTATTTCCAGCACCTCAAACTCTAACACAGAGATCCACTCATTTATTTGTTGAATGGATGAACGAACAAACTAATTTCCTAAGACCAAGCAACAGGTAAATGGCAGAACTGGGATCCCAACACAAGTCTGTCTGCCTCCAGAGTCCCACGTTTTTCTAGTCCAATCAGGATACTATGAGATGCCACAGACTAGGAAGCTTATAAACGACAGAAATTTATTCCCCACAGTCCTGTAGGCTGGAAATCCAAGATGAGTGTGCTGCATGGCAGCCTCCAAGCGAGGGTCTGCCTTCTGGTTGACAGATGGTGACTTCTCAGAGTGTCCTCACTTGGTGGAAGGGGCTAGGGAGCTTTCTGGGGCTCCATCTGTAAGGGTGCTAAAGTCACTCAAGAGGGTTCCATTCTGATGACCCAATCACCTCCCAAACCCCTGGATATGTATATTACTAGTACATGTATACTAATTGGGCATTAAAGTATTTCAAGATGTGAATTTTGTGAGGTTACTAAACATAGCCTTTAGTAACCACTATGCAAAAACCATAAACTTGTCTGAGTAGTAACTTTTCATTCCCTCGTTTTTTTTTTAACTTTTCATTTTGATGTAATTTCAAACCTGTAGAAAAGTTGCAAGAATAGTATAATGAACTTCCATATACAGTTTACCCAGATGCAGAAATTGCTTACATTGTGTCCCACTGCAAACCTTTTAAACTCCATGGATGAAGCAAATCAGCATATGTCCAAAGTCTGTTCCTGGGGTCAACCAGGGCCGGCCTAGCTTTATGCAAACCGCTTTTCCTATCTCTTCCGGTCTCGGGCTCTATGCCCTAACCCTCAGGGCACCCTCAAATCCCTAGCTCAAGTCTTCATGTCAACACTGTCCTTTCTCCAAATCCCACACTCCCAGCACTGCTCCAAAGACTCTGTTCCCTTCCTGCTCCTCTGCCCTCCGCCTGCAGGCATGGTAACACAGAGGTGTATACAAAGTAAACCTGGAAACGGGAGCAGTCTTGACAGGAACTGAGTTGATATCTTTGTTATAAAGAATGGTCAAACAAGGTTTTTCTCCAAGATGAGGACCTTTTAATTATCATCCGAGATTCATGTTCCTGGCAAGAGATCGCCATTCAACAGGTAACACACTCCACTCATGCCCTTCCTTTCACAGACCCTCTCTTTCCGGCCCAGGTTTCTAATCACCAGCACTGACAGAAGCTGGAGAACTGAGTGTCCTCACCACCCACTGGTGCCCCAGTGAGAAGCACTCAGGCCAGAAACCAACTGACCTTCAGGGCTTTGAAGATGACGCCCGGGTGCCGGGGAGAACGGGTGGTGTTGTTCTCCAGTTGCTGCTCCAGAGCACGCCGAAGCCCAGAAAAGTCAGTGGGAGGGTTGTAGGTCCTCGTCCCCTTGTAGTGAATGGAACTGAAGGCTTCCGGGAAGCGGCCCAGCTTCCGGAACCGGTCCTGGATGAGCTTCTCCGGCACCTCGGAGGGGTGATCTGGACAAGCGGAAACAGGTGTGTGAACAGGGGCCTTTCTTTAAAAAAAAAAGTCTCCTGTCTTTCATTATGAAAGGAATATGTGGTGCGACTCTGTAAATATAAAGTACATAAACAGGCAGAACTGCTCTATGCTGTTGGAAGTCAGGACGGAAGGAACTGCCTAGAAGGAAGCAAGAGCAGGGCTTTCTGTGAAGTGGGGGCTGGTGGATCATGGCTTGGTATTGAAGCCACAGGTACCCTCAGCTTGTGAAAGGGCTCAGGTATACACTTTTGATATAACGTGCACTTTTTGGTATGTGTGTTACACTTCAAGGAAGTACCTTTAAAAAAAAAAAAGAATCAGTCATTTATTTAACTTTTAATATTTATGTATTTAATGGCTTCAGCAGGTCTAAGCTGCGTCACGAGGGATCTCCACTGTGGCTCACGGGCTCTCGAGCTGCAGCACGAGGGCTTAGTTGCTCCACAGCATGTGGGGATTTCAGTAGTCCAACCAGAGATCGAACTGGAGTCCCCTGCATTACAAGATGGAGTCTTAACTAGAAGTGTCTTTTTGTTTTTTAATGTGCTCATTGTAAAAAATCCAAACATGTCAAAGCATAAAAGGAAAGAAACGTAGGTCCTCTACTTCCTCCTACTCTTCAAAGGGAACTGCAGTCCGGTAATTACCCTTTCAGATTTCTTTCCTACATAATTCCCAACACATACGTGCAACTTGCTTTCATCACTTAACATGCGGTAAGCGTGTGTCCTTGTACACTTGATACACTGTGAGAAGACATCTCCTTCTTCTTTTTAACAGCTACACAGTCTTCCATCCTATGGATGGATTTCACCAGTCACCTTCTAATGAGCATTTAAAATAAATAGCTGCTCTGGAAGCGCTGGTCTTATGCTGGTGAAGTTGCAGACAACTGCCAACGTGTGAGGCTATCAGCCTTCCCGTAGTTTCTCCAACATTTATCCAGAAATTTAGGGAGCAGCAGTATAAACAGATTCAATAATCATTTTGGAGATAAAACTTGGAAGGACTTTTGGGTTTAATTTCCTTGAATATTTTTTTTTAAACCTAAATTATCTTATTCTTCAGAAACTAGATTCTGTGCTGACAAAGGATTATGTTGGTTTTAAAATGCATTTTTTAATTGAAGGATTGTGTTAATTTCTACCAAACATCAACATGAATCAGCCATAGGTGTACCTATGTCCCCTCCCACTTGAACATTTCCTCCCACCTCCCTCCCTATCCCACCCTTTTAGGTTGTGACCAAGCCCTGGTTTGAATTCCCTGAGTCATACAGCATAATTTCCTTTAATATTTTAACAACAAAATCATTCCAATTAAACACTGGAAATATGGCTTTAGCTCAATTTAAAGGTACAGTCATCAAAGAGAAGTAGCCAAAGTTCTGGATCCAGAAACAACTCTGGATTCAGAATCCCAATTTTGCAGCCTACTAGCTGGAACCTCCTTGGTTACATAACCTAAGCTCTCTGAGTTCAGTTTCTTCGTTTGTAAAATATAGCTGCTGTTGATTGAGCTGAGTAACAAAGATACATTAAGTCTGCACTTATTTTTAAGAAAATGTTGGGACTTTCCTGGTGGGCCAGTGGTTAAACCTCTGCACTTTCACTGGAGAGGGCACAGATTCGATCCCTGGTCAGGGAACTAAGATTCCATATGCTGTGTGACACAGGCAAAAAAATTAAAATGTTAAAAAATTTAAGGAAAACAATGTTATTTTTGTTATTCAGCTTTTATTTAAAAACAAAACAAAACAGGCACCTGGCATAGTGCAAGGCATAAAGCAAAAGAAAAAAAGGGCGGGGGGCTGTTTCCGTGATAGCTTAGTGGTGAAGAATTCGTCTGCCAACACAGGAGATACAGGTTCAATTCCTGGTCCGGGAGGATCCCACATGCTGCGGAGGGGCGGAGCCTATGCACCACGACCACTGAGCCTGCGCTCTGGAGCCCGCGAGCCCCTGCGCTCTGGAGCCCGCGAGCCCCTGCGCTCTGGAGCCCGCGAGCCCCTGCGCTCTGGAGCCCGCGAGCCCCTGCGCTCTGGAGCCCGCGAGCCCCTGCGCTCTGGAGCCCGCGAGCCCCTGCGCTCTGGAGCCCGCGAGCCCCTGCGCTCTGGAGCCCGCGAGCCCCTGCGCTCTGGAGCCGCAGCTGCTGAGGCCCTCATGCCCGAGCCTGTGGCTCTGAAGGAAAAGAAGCCACTGCAACGAGAAGCCTGCGCACTGCAACTAGAGAGTGGCCCCGCCAGCTGCGGGCGTCTAGAGAGAAGACCATGCAGCGGCAAAGACGCATCACAGCCAAAAATAAATAAGTTTTTTTTTTTTTTTTAAGTAAAGCCTATGGAAACAAAAAGTTACTTTGAAAGGCTAGTTATTTCAAAACCCTGAACAGGAAATTAGACCTTCCCCTCACCGAAGCTGTGAAGACCCAAAGTGGCATAAAAGTGCTAATCACAGGAGGTATCCTAGACCCAGATCCTTCGGATTCTAACTCCTTAATACGGTCCCAGTGTGTCCACTGCCTGCCTGCTGCCCTGCCCTGGCTCAGGCCCCATCACTCCTCATCTGGTGCTGTGATAAGCTCCTGGCCACCTCCCTGCCTCTTGACGTGCCTCTCTAGTTCATCCTGCAACAGGCTGTGGGGGCTCTTTTTGAAAATACAGATCTGATCACATTAACTCCCTCCTTAAAATCCTTCAAGGGATCTTGTCATACTTGAGACCTAAATCAAGGCCATCCATGCATGATCTGATCCCTGAGTGTGTCCACTATTCCCTCCCACACAATCTAAGCCTCAGACATGCTGAGCCTCTTCATTTAGCAAGTATCTGATGACAGCCCCCTGTACGCCAAGCACTCACTCAGGCTCTTCAAAAGCAACAGGGAATAAGACAGGCAAGGTTCCTGCCTTCCTGGAGTTTCCATTCCAAGGGGAAAAGATCAAAAACCAGTAAGCAAACAAACAGGATGATTTTGGAGAGCGGCAGCTGTCCTGATGAACATGAACAGGGTGATCTAACAAGACGGGACCACCAGGGTGCAGGAAGGACCATCTTAAAGGAGACACTTGGCAAAGGCTCCGAAGGCGTGAGAGTCGAGCTGAATTTGAAAGAGGATGGCTGGCTGGAGGAAGGTGTGGGGGGTAGACAGAGTAGCATGTTCAAAGATGGGAACTGAGAAAAGTCTGGTATAGCTAGTGGAGGGAGTGAAAGGGTTAAGCAGAGTTCAGAGACAGAGGCAGGAGTGAGGACACTATAATTAGGAGTTTAGATTGTATCCTGATGTAATGGAAAGCCATTGACAGGTTGGAAGCAGGAGTATGACGTGACCTAAAGAATAAGCTTTTAAAAAACATCACTCCCCATCCTTTGAGGAGGATACATTGAAATGGGAAGGACAGAATCCAGGAACTCGGTGTACAAATACCTACAGTTCCCTGGATACAACAAGCTCCTTCAAACCACTGCAGGGTCATCTTCCTAGACCATCCTTCCTCCTCTCCTCTATGTAGCCAGTCTCTAAAGTTCAATGTCACCTCCTCTTTCCTAGATACCACAAGGACATGTACAGTGTCCCTCTTCTGCACACTCACGGCTCCAGGAGCGACACCCACCACAGAACGGAACACGTGTGGCCTCTCCAACCAGACTATCAGCTATTCGAGGGTGGGAATTGGTTTTTCTTTTCACTTTGGGGTCCTGGCAGCACGTGACCTTGTGCACTTAATACACTTTGTTAACTGAATGAACGTTCATAATGAAACTGCTTTTGGAGCCAACCCTGTTGCCCCCACCCGCATCCAATCACCGTCGCACCTGCTCCCTCACCCTCCCACTCAGGCGATGCTCTTGCTTCCTATTTCTCTAAGAAAACAGAAACAATAAGACAACTTCCACCACGTCTACCTACTTACCCGTAATCGTGTCCATATGATCTCCCTTCTCTCCTGTTGTTACAGATGAGCCGTCCACGCTCCTAAAGTCAGCCCTCCACCTGTGCATCACTCCTGCTCTAGTGAATCATTCTCACCAATACACAAGTATCTGCAATACCTCACGTCTTAAATTTCAAAAAAGGGAAAACTCCTTGAAATCCCACATTAGCCTCCTGCTGTCACTTATCTGCTTCCCTTTATAGAGCTCTGTGAAAGAGATCAATATACTACCTTAAGTTTTTTCCTTCTCTTTTCTTGATCCCACTCCGATCAGGCCCACCATCCCTGGCAAACGGTCTTACCCAAATCACCAAGGACCTCTATATCGCCAAAGCCAATCAGCAATTCTCAGTCCTCATCCTGCCCATGAGCAGATTCTGACATGGTTGATCGCGCCATCCTTCTTGAAACATTTCCTTATGTCTTGCCCAGGCAGAAATTTTTCTGGGCAATCTACCAACGCCAAGTCACTACTGCAGCCCAGGGAACCCAGAAAGGTCAATGTGTGACAACCAAACCCCATATACTTACCAGAGCCCAGCAGCTGGGTGTGCACAGTCTCATGGAAAATGATAACAGCAGGGCCCAAGGTGGACAAGGGGACGTCCAGGCCACAGCGGGCAGTGGTAGCCTTGAGCTCCTTAGTGAAATGTTTCAGATAAGCTTCTGAGGCATCCCCAAGGAACTTGAAGAGGTCATTGTGCAGTCGGTCTGCATGAGTTCGATAGATGACGAGGTCTGAGATGGCCAGGACCTTAAGCAGCAGCCGTGTTCTCTGGCTTAGATTCACTGTAGCTCCCAAGAGCCCTTCTGTGTCTATCACTGCTACTTTGTGGACTGGGTCATATGCTGCCCACACTCCCACAGTGCAGGACTCCTGGGCAGGGGAGGTTTTGAAGACTTCTCGGCCATAGAAGAAAGTGTGGTTGAGGGTATGAGACTTCCCATCCCCAGTATTTCCAAAAATGGAAACCACTTTCAGATGCTGATCAGGTTTGCAGTCCAATTTCCTAATGAAGTCCTCTTCATTTGTTACCTTCCCAAAAAAGGGGGGAGGGAGGGGAAAGACAATGAAATACGAAAACCACAAAATAGCTAGAAACACCTGCCAAGAATTAAGTGCTTGCCAGGGCTCCTCAACTGACTTGTCAATGTGACAAGGAAAAGAAGTCCCAGGATAATAGCCTCTCACCCAACACTTACCCCTGCTGCTGCTGCTAAGCCGCTTCAGTCGTGTCTGACTCTGTGTGACCCCATAGATGGCAGCCCACCAGGCTCCCCTGCCCCTGGGATTCTCCAGGCAAGAACACTGGAGTGGGTTGCCATTTCCTTCTCCAATGCATTTAAGTGAAAAGTGAAAGTGAAGTCGCTCAGTCGTGTCCAACTCTTAGCGACCCCATGGACAGAAGCCCACCAGGCTCCTCTGTCCATGGGATTTTCCAGGCAAGAGTACTGGGGTGGGGTGCCATTGCCTTCTCCAACACTTACCCCTAGCAAACAGCTAACAGGAACTTTGAAAGCCTCAGTCAGTATATAAGAACTTAATGGTCATAAAAATGTTAAAACTATAAACTCTTAAAAGAAGGCATAGGAGGAAATTTTGCAACCATGGATTAGGCAATGTCTTCTCATATATGACACTAAAAGCAATACAACAAGAGAAAAAAATGGATAAAATGGACTTCATCAAAATTAAAAACTTTTATTCTGCAAAGGATACCATTAGATGAAAAGACAATCCAAAGAACAGGGGAAAATATTTGCAAACCACATATCTGATAAGGGACTAATGGTCCAGAATACGTAAATAATTCTTACAACTCAGTAAGAAAAAATAACCTAATTAAATATTAAGCAAAAAATCTGAACAGACATTTCTCCAAAAAAGCCATAAATTATCAATAAGCACATGAAAAGATGCTCAACACCACAGTCATCAGGGAAATGCAAACCAACCACAATAAGATATCCCTTCACACCCACTAGGATGGCTGTGATCGAAAAGATAATGGCAAGTTCTGGTGAGAATACTGTGAAATTTCAATGCTCAAACACTGCTGATGAGAATGTATAATGCACAACCACTCTAGAAAACAGCATGGCAGTTTCTCAGAAAGTGAAACATAGAGTTACCATATGTCTCAGGAGCTCTACTCCTAGGTATAAACCAAAAGAAGTAAAAACATACATCCATACAGAACTTGAACATGAATCTTCACAGCAGTATTGTTGATAACCGTGAAAGATGGAAACAACCCATGTGTCCATCAACTGATAAGTGAATACACAAAATGTGGTATATTTATACAATGACTGAATATTATTCAACTATAAAAAGTACTGATATATGCTACAAGATGGATGAACCTTGAAAACATTATATTAAGTGAAAGAAGCCAGACACAAAATGTTACATAATTCCTTTTATATGAAATGTCCACAATAGGTCAGCTAATAGAGACGGAATGTATATCAGTGGCTGCCAGGGGTGAAGGGAAGCAGGAAACAGGGAGTGACTGCTGGTGGGTACAGGGTTCCTGTTTGGGTTGATGAAAATGCTAAGGACTTAGACAGTACTACGGGCTGTACAACTTCATGAATATACTGAAAGCACTGAGTTGTATATTTTAAAAGGATGATAAATACATGGTATGTGACTTACATCTAAGTAAGACTATTTTTAAAAAAAGAACAACTTACGAGTCAAACACCCATCTATCCATAATTTCTCTGTTTACAGTTTAAAAACACTGCAGTCCTTATAAGAAGTCAGGCCATGAGACTTCCCCGGTGGTCCAGTGGTTAAGAATCTGCCTTCCAATGCAGCAGATGCAGGTTCCTAAACAAGGAACTAAGATCCCACGTGCCACAGGGCAACTGAGCCCAAGCGCCACAACTACTAAGCCTGTGAGCTCCAGAGCCTACGCCCCACAGTAAGAGACGCTCACGCCACAAACAGAGAAAACTTGCGTGCCGCGACAAAATTTAAAAAAAAGTCAGGCCAGGAAGGAAGGGAGCTGGTGTCAATGAGAGAGATCCCAGACTGGAGTTCCAGGAAGACGCTCAGGGGCTGTAACTCTCAGAATACAAATCCCCAGGGTCAAAGCTCCTAATTCAAACACCTGGTGTTCTACTCCAGCTAAAGGAGTGATGAACCTTTACAACTCTTATCCTCCAGCCAGGAGACAAACAAACAACAACAACAAAAAACACACTCCTGACTCTCAAGAGTCTGCTGGTTTGATAAGGAGAAGTTACAGGGAGCCAGACCACTGGGTGTGATAATATGATGTCTTCATTTCCCATAATCTCATCAAGATAGTAAAGCACTCACTATTCCATTAATAACATCACTATGATTATTACAGGAACAGCCTTAATGATGATATTTTATTTACTGAATGCCCACTGCACTGACAGTGCCCTTCCCTAGATGCATGAGGGCAGAATCGAGTCTGCCCTTATACCCCCAGTACTCAGGATACGGCCTGGCCCAGGAGAGGAGTTCAATATCGAGTTACAGAATGAATGAAGCAGTGCACCTTGCTAGGAACTTTGATCACTTTTCTCCACCCTGGATCGTCCAAAGGGCTGAACACAGCAGCAGCATTTGATAACTGGGCTCACTGATCTCCCAGGCAACTGAGAGGAACAAGAAGTTACACAGAACAGCCCACTTTGGACCCATGTCACTCCGCCAGTATCGTTCCAAGCTGCTAAGCTGGCCGCAAGAAAACAAAACAAAAGCTCCATAAACCTCTACCACAAAGAGTCAGATAAGGTCAGAGCGGCCAGCTGCAAGAGTCATCAAACAGTCTGGAGGAAGAAGACAAGGCCCAGGGGTTTTCCCCCCTGGAAATGAACTCAATCATGAATCCATTATCCAAAAAAAAAATCACAATGGGTATCCAGGACACTCAAGAGTGGGCACCTGAAAAGGGGCCTGTAGGAGCTGTTAAATGTCTCAAGATTTATACCGATGAAGTACCCACCAAATGATGTGCATAACATATATAAGTAAGTCACTGGAGTCAGCATTTGGGGATATGATTTCAGCACCAGGTATGCCGGGGTATGTTAAACACACAAGTTCACGTGTGCATGTGCAGATGAGTCTGGCGCAAAGAATTCTAGGAGGCTCTCAAAGCTCAGGCTGATTTTTCTACCAAGGAGCCCTGGATAATCATTCAATATGCACTGACTGCATTTTTCCACATGTAAAATGAGGATATAACCATCTTTGCCTCCCCTGACTGGGTACTGGTTGCTAATCAAATCAACAGATAAACGAGAAAATGCCTGGCAAACTGAAACCATGCTTCATTTTTCCTTCTGCCTTTCGCATGATTTTGCTCCCTGTTATACTACTCAATTCATCCTTAACCTGTGGGCAGCGTCCCCGGAGCCAGGAAAGAGACAACAGCCTAGGGAGTAAGTAGCAAGACCGGTTTTTCAGTCAGAAGAGAGTGAACTCAAAGTGTTAGTCTCTGCGCCCAACTCTTTGCGACCCCATGGACTGTAGCTCACCAGGCTTCTCTGTCCATGGGATTCTCCAGACAAGAATATTGAAGTGAGTTGTCATTCCCTTCTCCAGGGGATCCTCCTGACCTAGGGATCGAACTCAGGTCTCCCCCACTGCAGGCAGATTCTTTACCGTCTGAGCCACCTGGGAAGCCCTCAGTCGGCAGAAGAGACAGTCAAGAAAAGATAAGAAAGATAAGAAGATTCCCCTGATGAAGGAAGGCTGGGGCCAGGGGGCACAAGGCTGCTGCTCTGCTGGTTCTGCCTGCTCCCACTCTGCTCCATTCCTGGGCTGAAATAAGCTAGCTGACTCTGAGCCCTGCCAACTGGTCACCCCACCCAACCTGACATGCTGGGAATGGTCCTCGGCCCTGACCCAACAGCAAAAACAGGAGCAACACCCCAAAGGTGCTCCTCCCCAACCTCTGCCTTCCGTCCTCCTCCTGCTCGCATGGACCTCAGGCAGGTCAGAAACACCCAAATTCAACTCCCAGTGTAGCCCTGGAAAAGCTACTTAATTCCTGAAACCTCAGGGAAGTGAGATGGTAAGAGAGGTAAGAGATTCTACAACCCATAGGGCTACTGAGAGGACTAAAGGCGATAAGGCACGCAAAGGGCACAGTACAACGCCTGGCACACAGCAAGCGCTTGATGAATACCGGCCATTATTTAGTAAAGACGAGGCCGCTGGGAAAACATCCAGGGGCACAGCAGCAGCTCCCGGGCTTGCGCCTGCTTGTGCCTCAGAGGTTGTTCATCCAGGGACTGAGGCAGTGATGGGGTGAAATCTAAACTAATTCTATCTGAAAATGAAAAGAACTCACTGCTTGCTCCTGGTAACTCCTTTCCACTCCCCCTAAGCAAAACAACATAGTATTATTGATACTGACTTTATAGCTTGGTCTTCCCTTGTGGCTCAGCTGGTAAAGAATCTACCTGCAATGCAGGAGACCTGGGTTCGATCCCTGGGTTGGGAAGATCCCCTGGAGAAGGGAAAGGCTGCCTACTCCAGTATTCTGGCTTGGAGAATGCCATGGACTCTATAGTCCATGGGGTCGCAAAGAGTCGGATATGACTAAGCGACTTTGACGATCACCATACCCATCTTAAAGAAACCAAACACGCCCCTCTCTCTATCATTGTCTCACCCACAAAGCTTTTTGTTTTGGGTAAAGTTCCAAGGAGAGTTTCTAGAATGAAATGCTATAGTACTCAATGATCTACACTGTTCCAGCTCAGAGTTCAGAGCAACCTGCTGCTGCTGCTGCTAAGTCACTTCAGTCGTGTCCGACTCTGTGTGACCCCATAGACAGCAGCCCACCAGGCTCCCCCGTCCCTGGGATTCTTCAGGCAGTTTGCAACAGAGAAAAAGGCAACCTCTGACCCAAGCAGGAAAGGGGAATGATGAAGTCTCCGAGAGATTCCTTCTCGGCCCTCAGAGAATTATGCCAGGAAGAATGACCGTGTGGGCCTTGCTCTGAGGCGGCTGAGGGAGGAAAAAGCAAGAGACGGGACAAAAATCGAAGTAAAAAGCCTTTGAAGGAGGAAAGTTCAACAGAGCAGAGGCAGTAAAGTTAAAGACACCGGAATATACTCCAAAGGAAAGAAACGCAGGACTGAGGTCCTCTCAGTTCTGGTCGCTCTGAGTGCAGAGGATCTGATCTGCACCAATTATAAACACACAGTCCTCTAAGCTGTTATAGCTGAGGACAAAAATCAGGTCCTTTCCCAAAGTAATGAAAGGGCTAAGGGAAGCATGACCGCTCCGCTCCCCACAGCGCTCATGGTAAATCCCATCCTTGGACAACAAAGATGATTTTATACCTCTCCACTGAGATTCTAAAATTACTCAAAATTGATAAATTATCCCCAAAGTTAAGTTCCCACTAATTACATTTATGTGAGGGTCTGTGCTGGAGAAGACTCTTGAGAGTCCCCTGGACTGCAAGGAGATCAAACCAGTCAATCCTAAAGGAAATCAACCCTGAGTATTCACTGGAAGGACGAATGCTGAAGCTCCAAAACTTTGGCCACCTGATGCAAAGGGTCAACTCACTGGAAAAGACCCTGATGCTGGGAAAGACTGAAAGCAAAAGAAGAGGCCAGCAGCCAATAAGATAGTTAGATAGCATCAACAACTCAAGACAGGAATTTGAGCAAACTCTGGAAGACAGTAAAGGACAGGGAAGCTAGGAATGCTGCAGTCCATGAGGTCACAGAGTCAGACACAACTTAGAAACTGAACAACAACTCTAGTTTATTCTGCTTTCATTCCATTTTTGCCTGAGCTCCAGTGAAGAGACAGAACCCAAAGAAACCAAATCAGATTCTCAATCTTGGCAGAACTGGAACCACTATCTCAGAAGGAAATGAGAACTTGATTATTTCATTTAATCTGTACACAAAAAATATGCTGCTTGCCATTTCAGTAAACAAAGAATGCTGCCTGCCATTCTGGTAAACAACTAATGTTGCCTCCATCCAGCCACCAGTCACTGCAGCCACCCCACCCCTCCTGCCATGGTTTACCCTGAGGGGATTCCGGATGGAGAAAAACAGAATACTGACTCTAGATAGTAAAGCTGTATATCAAAGGAATAATTTCAGTGAGCCCAGATTCTTGCATCTTCTCAAAGAAAAGCACTGAAATCATTAACTTGAGATTTCTGTTCTTTGTAATTAGCAGTGATCTTTTGATGTTGGACTAGAAGCCCCAGCAAAAACTCCCTTGTATCCTGATTTCTCCTTCAACGCCTTGAAACAGTTCCTCCGAGCTATCTGAGAGGCTGCTGCTGCTGCTGCTAAGTCACTTCAGTCATGTCCGACTCTGTGCGACCCCAGAGACGGCAGCCCACCAGGCTCCTCTGTCCCTGAGATTTGCGGGGCAAGAGTACTGGAGTGGGCTATCTGAGAGGCTACCCTAGGCTATACTCCTCAGTAAAGTCACCAAGTAAGACCTAATTCTCAACTTTCAGGCTGTGTTTTTTCTCTACTGACCAATCAATATGTATCAAGCTTCATCTAGTATCTGGCACTAATCTAACGGTGTAAGACCAACATAAGTATAAATTTAGGTATCATTTTCCATCTTCTGTAGGAAGGAAAGGAGAAGTGAAAAGTGAGGACGCTCTTCTCTGAAAAATCCAGAGCCATTTTCATCATGTCGAAAAAAACTCCAGGCAAAGATTTAAGTCCATGGCCTAATTTTCAGATAAAATTTTACTTAAACAATGTCAAACAGATCAGGAGCCAGTCCACTGTTAAAGTCCCAAATCAAAGGAGGTTCCCTTCCAACAGCAAATCCCTACTGCCAGAAAGTTCTAGTAAACCTGTTCCCCTCAACCCAGCTAGTTCAGAAAATTACCTTTCATCCTATCCTCAAAGGACTGTACATTTTTGTGTTCACCCATGCATGTGCCAATCAAGTTTCCTGTAAAAAACAATTGTTTTTCAATCAAATGTTTTCTTAAGACCACTGAAGTCACAGGATTGGCTTCACAAACGCATTGAGCGCATTTGGTAAGCCCAAAGATCGTTTTCCTCCATTCCAGTGTCCTCAAAAGAGTTCCATTACTTGAGAGGTCAGGAATTCTCCTCCCATGTCTTCTAACTACCAGTGCCTCTGACATATGACCTCACAGTGCTGCCTGCAGCTCCTCTAGCAGGAAAGAGAAATGTTTCTATGTAGAGATGATCCACAAAACAAATTCTTTTAGACGGGCCGTTTTTAGCTCCATGGTCGATTTCTTTGACTTCACCCAACACACGCAGTTCAGCTGTCCATTTACATCTGAGTGAAAAGCTTTCCAACGCAATGCTAGATTCTGGGGATTGGAAATACAGCATCAACCTCAAGACCTACATCATCCTCAAGGAACTCTTCCAAGGAGCTTCCAAATGGAAGATGCCCCGTTTTCGGTGGTGTGGCATGGCATACTCGTATCTGGCCAGCTATAGAAACAGACGGAAGCTCTGGTAAAGGCTCTGGGATTAGTAGTAACAACCCTAGGCTAGACAAAAGACAGCAGAGCTGGGCACAGGGAACCATACTCAATATCCTGTGATAAACCACAAAGGAAATGTTTTACTTTTTTAAAAAGTGAGAGCTCGATTCAGATCTACCTCCACCTGGATCGCACCATGGACAATTTTCTCTACCCTTCTCTTAATCACAGCCTCCAGTCCCCACCCACCACCTCTGTTAACATTTTCCCATTATTCCTGGTTCCAGCTTCCCACTAGAGCATACTCCAGGCTGGCAAGGGTCTAAGCTGTGCTGTTTACCACTGTAGCCCTAACACAGGGCCTGACACACAACAGGAAATCTGTACTTATTTGTTAAGTAAGTGAATAAACACAGCACACAATGTCTAGATGCTATATTCTCTCTAGGGAAGGCCATAGCATAGTATTACCCCTTAGGGTCCAATCTGGGGACTTCCCTGGCAGTCCGGTGGTTAAGACTGCAAGGGGCATGGGTTCGATCCCTGGTTGAAGAACTAAGATTCCACATGCTGTGCAGTGTGGTCAAGAAAATATCTTTTTTTAAAGTGGAGGGGGGACTTCCCCGGTGGTTCAGTGGCTACGACTCTGCACTCCCAATGCACAGGGCCTGGGTTTGATCCCTGGTTGGGTAACTAAGATCCTACCTATCTCAACATGAGTTCTCATGTTGCAACTAAGACCCAGCACAGCCAAATAAATAAAAATATATATATATATTTTAAAAAAGCGGAGGGGGTACAATCTGCCTCTACCACTCACTGACTTCAGAAAAACCTTAAAGAAATTATTTAATTTCTCTGGGCTCCATTATCTCATCTGTAAAATGAGGGTAACAATGTAGTTTACTTCACAGGATTGCTGCGAGGATTAAGCTGGAGAGAATGCACAGCAAGCACTCAGCGCAGCGGAGGCGTGCCGTAAATGCTGTTAAGTGCCAACGATGTTGCAGTGCCCTGGTCTGCCTCTAGGCCACACTCGAAGAGTAAAGGCAACATTCAGAAGAACTGAAGGGACTAGTGGTTTTCACTGTAAAATTAAGATAAAGTGGATACTTTCTTGTAGCTCTGTATCTTCAGTATGTTAATGTCACCAGTCTATGTTAGTTTTATAACTGGAAAATAACAAATGTTGCATAAAAAAGACAAAAAAATCACTGCCCTCTGGGATGGACTGCCTAACAGGTGGAGCGTTTTCTTCTGGGATGACGAAAATGTTTTAGAACTAGACAGAGGTGGTGGCTGCATCACACTGAATGTACCAAATACCAATGAATCGTTTACTTAAAATCATTAATTTTGTTACATGAATTACACCCCTATTTAAAACAAAAAATCACTGCCCTCAGGAAGCTTACATGCTAATGGGGAGAAGAAAGACCATAAGCAAAAAATATATATGGCAAACAAAATGTCCATGGACAAATGAAGAAACTGCAGTACATCTATTCAATGGAACTTCTCTGCAATGCAAAGAAATGAACTGAGACACGGAACAACAAGGATGACCTTCAGAAACATTATGGTGAGTGCAAGAAGCCAGATACAAAACAGTACCAAATTATTCTATTTTGACACGAAACTCTAGGAAAGTCAAATCTGTAGCTGTAGAAGGCAGATGAGTGATTGCTGGGGACTGACTTCAGAAGGAAACCTTCCGAGAGGATGGAAACGCTCTATACCTTGAGCGTTATGGGAGCCCCAGGGGTGCAACTGGTTAGCATGTGGTACTTACATCTCAAGTGTTGCGGAGGTGGTTACACAGGTATACACATATTTGTTGAAACTCACAAATCTGTACACTTAAAATGTGTACATTACAGAGATGTCCCTGGAGATCTAGTGGTTAAGACTTCGAGATTCCAATGCAGGGGCTTCAGGTTGGATCCCTGGTCTGGGAACCAAGATCCCACAGGCCATGGGACAAAGCCAAGAAACAAAAAACTGGTTTTTGATGTACATATTATATTATGTGTAAGTTATACCACAAGGGTTGGTTTTAAGTGCATGTTATGTCAAACAATGATAAGCAGAGTGAAGAAAAACCAGGAGAGAGGAGTAGGACTATAGGAACAGGCAGGAGTTGCTGTTTTAAATCTGGTGGTCAAGGAAGGCAGCACTATAAAGCCAAAATCTCTTTAGATCAATCCTTTAAAAAAAAATGCGGCAAACTCAATCTTCACGGTAGTGAAAGGAGAAGAAATGTATGAAAATCCAAAACAGTACATAAGCAGTTCCCTGGCAGTCCAATGGTCAGGACTCTGCTCTTTCACTGCTGAGGGCCCAGCTTCAATCAGATCCCTTGTTAGGGAGCATCCCCCAAGCTGCATGATGGTGTGGCCAAAAAAAAAAAAGAATATGGTACATAAGTCTAAAGGGATTCCCTTGTAGCTCAGCTGGTGAAGAATCCACTTGCAATGCAGGAAACCCCAGCTGGATTCCTGGGTTGGGACGATCTGCTAGAGAAGGGATAGGCTACCCACTCCAGTATTCTTGGGCTTCACAGGTGGTTCAGCTGGTAAAGAATTCACCTGTGATGCGGAAGATCTGGGTTCGATCTCTGGGTTGGGAAGATCCCCTGGAGAAGGGAATGGCGGCTGCTGCTGCTAAGTCACTGCAGTTGTGTCCGACTCTGCGCGACCCCATAGACGTCAGCCCACCAGGCTCCCCTACCCCGGGATTCTCCAGGCAAATGGCTACCCACTCCAGTATTCTGATCTGGAAAATTCCATAGAGTATACAGTCCATGGAGTCACAAAAAGTCAGACATCACTGAGTAACTTTCACTAAGTCTAAAATCATTTACATGTAGCGCTGGAAAGAAACGTCTTTCCCCGGCAGTGGTAGATTTACCTTCGTAATTCATGCAGTAGTGGGGAGAAGAAAGGAAGAAATGAGGGAGGGAGAGAGGGAAGGAAGAGTCTAGAGGGAGGGAGGGACGAGGAGGGAGAGAGAGAGAATTAGGGGAGGAAGGAAACAAAAGAAGGCGAGGAGGAGGGAAGGAGGGAAAAAGAAGAAAGGCAAAGCGGGCTGTCTTTCTGGCTGCCCGTGAGGTGATCCAGTTCCAGACAACAGAGCTGACTAAGGACACGGGGAGGAACAAGCGTGCGCCCAGTGACCTACCAACCACAGACTGACCGCCCAGCCACCGGGACCAGAAAGGTTGCGTATGGAGAGTCAGGATCCTCAAGCAGCCTCTCCTCAGGGGCAAGGACAGAAGACAGCAGGGCCTTCCCAGGAAAGAAACCCCACCCCCCCTGCCCAGTCATGCTTAAGCTCCCAATTTTCACTTTAAACCATTTTTCAGAGATTACTCAAACTAGTAAGGCAGAAAATTGACGCTCAATAAATGTTTATGACTGCTGTTGAATGACACAAGTGAACTGAATTAAACTCTTTGAAAAGAAAGGTTATAAGAGATTATGGAAAACAGTTCAGCCATGTATTAATTAGATGACATATTCACCAGGCAGGAGAATAGGCTGAGAGGTAGAGGAATTTCTAGAATACTCTATGACTGCTGAATTGCTTGGGATTTTATTCTCTTTTTAACTTGAACCTGGGGTATCTGTGACTACATGCCAGAACCAGGCTCCGTCTGTTCAACTACTCTCAGAGTCAAGTTCCTGGGAAAGACAGCAATAACCCAGTCACAAGCAGAAGGAAATTAGGAAGGAGAGAAAAAAAAAAATTCCAGAAGCTACAAGAAAACTGTATTATCCTCCATGAATTCAAGCCAGAGGCCAAGTGCTTACGTATGGTGGGTATACCTCTCTGCCACCACCAAGGATTCCAGCTACCACCAAGTTGACCTCACAAACAGGTCAAAGGGAACCTCTTTATTATTGGCCAAAAGCTGTTGGAAAGAGGGGCAAAATGAACAAAACATTCTCCAAGGAAACACCCACCCTTTCCTGCCTCCGAAAGTTCCTCTGTGTCCCTTCCCACAGGTCTTTCCAATCCTTCTTGCCCGAAAGCTTTCTATCTCTTTCCCTTCTTTGTGACCTCACCCACTAGGTTTCCACTGGTTGCCCCTCACTGATCAAATGTGTTCAATACATTTTAGCAGTTCCAACCTCAGCTGGAAATGATCTCTTGGGAGCTGTTCCCAAAGCAGACAGGACTCCCCAGAAAAGTCCAGCCAGCCATCAGAAGGCTTCCACGTGACACAATCTGCAGGACCAACTCAAGAGTAGTACAGCCAGGAGACGCGGCCACAGGAAAGACATACACTGTCATCTTAATAAGAAATCTGCCTGGTGTACTAACCCCGACTCAAAAATGCCACATGTTTACCAAATTCCAGAAAAAAAATCAATCACTTCAAGGAACTGACAGACCAGAAAAAAATTAGAATCATACAAACTGGAGGTAACTTAAAATAGTTAAAGATAGGTTCCCTGAAAAGCTGACTCACAGTGGTTTTGATGGCTTGCATGGGTCAAATTTTAAACAGGCCTGGACTAAACAAAATAGCCTCCCAGGTTAAATGCCAGGAGTCTGTTACAACTGAATAAGCCCAAGGCTGAGTGAGCTCACAAGATGCTGAGCAGAAATTAGGGGCATATGATAGGGGTTCTTTCATCTTCCTGTTTGTCTGAGTCATCCTCAACCCCGGTTTCCCAATAATATCATACAATGCCCTCCCCCAACTACTATTACTAAACAAAAGGGGATTTTAACTTGGCTTTCTATGAGTAAAAGGTGGTGGAGGGCGATGGAGTCTCTGCGGTTGTACCAATTACTGCTTATTATTTTGACAGACAGCTCCTAAGCAGATCTATGGGAGGGGTTTTTCATTACATTTTTTAACATGGCACCTAATAACCAAGAGTATATATATTTGTGTTTTGACCAGAATTTGCCCAAGGGCTAACCAGCCACAGCACCAAAATGAGTCCTTATACTATAATAGTTTGACCATTCGAAGAGAAAAATAAGGAAGTTCCACAAGTTAGAAGATTATGATCCCCAGGTTGCCTACCTACCGACCGGTTAAGTCCTGAGGGGTTTCTGCCAGCTTCTCTGAAACAGAGGTCCTGGGAAGAGCAAGCCCCTGGAAGGTACCCTAGACCAGGCAGCTGAGGACAAGGCCAAGGGGGTCACCCGCAGATGAGTCTAAGACAAAAGCAGAATAGAAATGGGACAGACCAGCACAGCCTGTTTGGGGTCAAGGATTCCCATACAGTACAAAAACATCCTCAGCTATTTTCCATTCCTGAATCCCACTAGAATAATGTCTCTTTTAGCCAATTAAAAAAAAAAAAAAAAAAAGGCCAACTCCCAGTGTTCTGAGCCACACTATTCTGGGACTGTAAACAAGTGAAGCAGCCAAACAACGTGATGGGTCTTCTTAAAGCAACGGTCTCAGTGAGATGAGGTCCACCACTGACTTCACTGAAGGACAGGAAGACTTACCCTGGCCTTCCCTTTCAGACAGGGCCTAAGGCTCTGGATTTCTAGTCTAGGAAGGCCTACCCCAGGAGACACTTTCTTAAGTGTCTCATGGACCACTCCTGGCTCACTGGGCTTCCTTATCACCCCACATGTTCAGCAGGAGGGGATTTAACTTCCAGAGCTTTTTGGCATGAAGAGGACACAGCCCTCCTACCACTGGTGATCAGTTAGCATGAGGATGAAACGGGCAAGAGATGGTTAGTGCATTGCTGTGTTCTTATAGCAAGTTTGTAGAAAAAAGACAGTGGAGAATGGAGTGGTTGTAAAAAGAAAAACTTGGGGTTTAAGTATTTATATATATATATTAGATGTGCATCTGTGTATATATAAATGTATCATTTTATTTTATATGAATTTTTTCACCATTTCTGTGACTAGAAATATTTCAGCAAGACAAGATGTCTGAATCCCTCACAAGACTCAACAAAGAGGAAAATACTACCCCCACCAACATTAAGAACTCTAATTTTTAGAACTTTATTCTTTTAACCTTTGAGTTATTTGCTAAGGGCGTTGTCTCTAACTTCAGGAGTCTATAGATCTCTTGTCAGTGTGGATCATTTACTTATTGCGAGTTTCTAAATAATGGACCCATGAGTCTCTGGTTTTCCAAGTACAGTTCCAGTAATGTCTAGAAAAATCAATGAATACAACACAGAAGGTCTAACCATTTCACTAGAGAGGTTACAAAATATGCCAAAAGATAATATTGATTTCAGCTAAATTACTTCTGAGGAACAGAAAGAACCAGAAGAGGGAAGAAAAAGTGGTGTATTGGTTAAATGTTTTCCACTTCACTGGAATCCAGGTCTCATATCAGAACAAATCTTCACCTCTTAGATCAGTTTCAATCTTAGCACCCTTGACATTTTGTACCAGGTTATTCTCTAGGTGGGGGTTACCCTATGCATTTTAAGATACTCAGCAGGACTCTGGTTTCTACCCACTAGCCAGGAGCACATAATCCCTGATCCCCCAGCAGTGACAATTAGAGGAGTCTCCAAACATTACCAAATGCCCCCCCACCCCTGCCCCTGGGGGCAAGCAAAATCACCCTTGGTTGAGAACTACTATGCTAGATAATAACAAATGAGATTACTTTAACTTTTTCTTTATTATGTGAACTGAGTTCTTAAAAGTTTTATCAATATAAGTCTGGGGTTTTATCAATTTAAACCTGGGGGTTTTAACCAGGTGTTATTTGCACAAACCAGTTCTCTCACTCCTTCACTCAACCACCCAACATACCAGCATTCCTGTTTTACATCCAAACTTTGTGCCAAATTCATCAATGTTTTTCCATTTCACCATGACAAAGACTGCACGAAATCCAGGCTCCTTCTCCCCTCTGCATCTGCTACAGCCTCCTAAGTGGGTTCCCTGTTTTCTTCTTGCCCTCTCCTAGACACTACAACGTCTCCTAGTCTTCACACCAAAGTCAAGAGCATCTCTAAAACACTTCTATCAGTGCAAACAACCTTCTAGCATAAAGCAGTCTGGTGCTTCCCATGACATTTAAAATCCACACTTACTTCCATGGCCTACAAGGCCCCACAGGATCTGGCAACTGCTTACCTCTGCACCCCCATCCTCACCACTCTGTCAGCTCACTCCAGCGACACAGGCATTCTTTCTCTACTCAAACATGCCAGCCTACCTGCTTTCTGTTCTCCTTTTCCTCTGTCCGGACGTCTATTTCCCCAGGCGGTATTAACCATCATGTCTTTGCTGAAGAGTCACCTCTACAATAAAACCTTCCCTGACCATCTGGCAAAAGTGGCTTCTCAGTCACTCTTCCTTGATTATACAGCTAAACCACCTTATTTATGTGTTTTACATGTGTGAACTTTGCTTTCCTCCCTTAATGGTACGCTCTTATGACGGCATGGACCAAGCCTTATCTCTGGAGCCTAGAAAATGACTGGCACCAGCAGATATACTCCATAAATGTGATGAATGAATGAAATGTCTTTGGCTAGTAGACCAAATGTGTCCATTTAAGAGCCACCAATGAGTTCCTGCTTCTGAGACTAAAAGTCAGTCTCTCCCCAAATTTGCCATTCCAGTATATACTCAAATGGCAACGAGTTAATGATAAAATTGTCACCCCCAAAAGGAAGCTTTTTGTCCTTTCAGGTTTTCCAAAAGAAACTAAATAATACTCAGATCACAAACAACAAATCTTAGGTGATTCTAGGCCAGAGAATTTGAGGGAACTTCACATAACAGTAACAGCCTACAAGCTGCTAAAATAATCCCTATGCACTAAACTGAAACTGATCAAAGCCCACAAATGCCTAGAAACACGCAGAGAAAAACAAACTCGGGGCCTAAATCATGAAATCTTCACTGATATGAGGAAGGAGTTCTTCAATGCTAACAGTCTTGCATGTACATAGAGCTGTGTTTCATTTGATCTTCACAGTAGCCATGAGGAATTGGTGAGCTGATGCTACTGACCAGAATGAAGTTTGATTAGAACATTTAAATGACTTGGTGAGAGAGAACAGAAGTGTTATAGCACAAGGGTCTTGGAGCGCAAATCCTCTGCCACTTATTTCTCTGCGTTTCAGTGTCCTCATCGAGAAAATACACTGCTTGTAGATGATATGTTGTATTCCCCTAAAATGCATATGTTGAAATCCAACTCCCAACGTGATGGCATTAGGAAGTAAGACCTTTGAGAGGTGATTCAGTCATGAGGGTAGAAATCTTATGAACAGGATTAGTGCGCTTATAAAAGACACTCCAGAGAGGTTCTTCCTGCAACATGAGGACATAGTGAGAAGACAGCTGTCATGAACCAAACACTCATCAGACACTGAATCGATCAGTGCCATGATTTTGAACTTTCTAGCCTCTAGAACCATGAGAAATAAACTTCTGTCGTTAACAAACCTCCCCATCTATGTTACTCTGTTATAGCTGCCCAACTAAGACATACACTTACTTCATAGGCTGTGGTGGGGTGAAATTGCCCCCACCCCACCTCCAAAGATGCCATCCTAGTGCCTAGAACCTGTGAATATGTCACTTCATGGGGCAAAAAGGCTTCGCAGATATGACTGAATTAAGGACCTTGAGGTGGGGAGAATATGCTGGATTATCCAAGTGAATCCAACATAACCACAAGGATCCTTGCAAGAGGGAGGGAGAAGGGCCACAGGCAGAGAAGCAAGTGACAGCAGAAGAAAAAAGATGGAGAAAGGGATTAGAAGATGTTAACACTACTAGCTTTGAAGCTGGATGGTGGGGCCACAAACCAAAGTACACAAGAGGCTTCTTGAAGCTAGAAAGATAAGGACACAAATTCTTCCATAGTCTCCAGAAGGAACAAAGCCCCATCAATCCATTTTAGGACTTCTGATCTCTGACCTATAATAGAAAAACTTGTCTTATTTTAAGTCACTAAATCTGTGATAATTTGTTACAGCAACAGTAGGAAACTAATACAGAGCTATCTATCATCAGGATTCAATGAGCGCAAATGCTATGCATAGTGCCAAGTACCACAGTAAGAGCTCTTTAAATTTTAACTACGATGAGCCAAGACCAGAACCCAGGGGAGATTCAGAGAAGCACTGCAGGAACAAAGAAAATAAGGTTCAGAAATTTGGTAGTATCGATCGAAATTTAAAATGCACGTATCACTTGACAAAGATTCCATTTCTAAATAGATTTATAGAATATTCAATACATCCTTGGTTGTAATAACTCAAACATCCCGTAATAGGCTAAAATTATAGAAAAACCATTTAACCGAGTACTAGGCAGCCTTTAAATAATGAGGTAAACCCCAAAGTGCAGATCAGGAAAGTTCTACAAGTATCCTTTGGTGAAAAACAGCCAAGGACAGAGCAGCAAGTATATTAGATTCCCTTTTTGTTGAAAACTTTAAAGGATGTATACATATATTCATAAGCATACGTGACAAAAATTCTAGAAGGGCACATAGTTAACTGTCAACGGTGAATGTTCTAACAAAAGAGACCAAGAGCATGGAGCAGGAGGGGAACTCTTGTCATTGTATGTCCTTTCATATGGTTTTAGCCTTTTTACTAAGTATGCATGTGATATTCATTTCTAAAAAACTGAGGCTGAGATGTGACATCACCAATCAAGTATTTATGGGCTGATATGTCCACTGTTGTAGGACCCAGGGCACAACACAGGGTCCTGCTCTCCAGGAGTTTAGAATCTAGCTGAGTTAATCATCTAGATTTATATCAGACAATCACTTCTGTAATTGTTTCAGACGTGCACATTAGAAAAGGGAACCAGATAGTTTCTCCACGTATGTTCGCACTATGACTCTATGAGAGCAAATCTCCACCTAAAATTCTCATCTAATCCATTAGTCCCAACCAAAGCTGCTTGCAATTAATAAACTGTTTCCTGGGAAGTACTCAATGTTTATGAAGGAGAAATCTTTACAGAACAACCCAATTATTTTATATACATATATATATATATATATATATATATATATATATATATATATATAACACATTACGAGAAAAACAGATGCACAAACAGTTGGATTTGTCTTCTTTGGTATACATTCTTCTATTTTCTTAATTCTCTACTAAGAAATATGTATCAATGCTACAAAAAAAAAAAAAAATTACAGCGTCCTCCCCTTAAGAAACACTCTTTTTGGTGTTGACAAAATATCCATGAGGATTACTGGTCATCCCAAATCTTCCTCTCATTTTATGAAACTGACAACACTGCAAAGTATTCCACATTAAAGAGAACTGGTGGTAAAACCAACAAGAATCATCCAAATCCAAGTGTTCCATTTATAAATATTTAGTCCACACTGTCACCCAATTAGAGCATAATCCATAAAGGAGACATTATTGCTAACAAGGGAGGCAGAAGGGGATCTGGGTCACTCTTCCATAACTCTATTATTTCCTTTCAACCAAGAAAGAAAAGCCTGTGTTAGCCAAGTATTTAGCTGACAATACATGTACATAGAAATCATGATGCAATTCATATCCATAATCTTATCTAAGGAGGAAAAAGACAGATGAAAAATATTCAAGGGTAATTAGACAGTTTCCAAGTGGTAGCTTACAAACGTACTCCTCCAATCTGGAGGCCTGAGGAGTCGTCACAACTAAAAGTACCGAATGTACCACAAATACTCCCTGATACTGACAAATACAACAAACTGAGGCTGACTCCAAATCCCAGGCCCAGTGCTAAGGGCCTTTCCATCTCCAGTCCTAAATTCTTTGAATCCTCTCAATTGCTACTACGATGTGGAAGCAAAATTGAGGCACGGAGTTTAAATAACTTATCTGTGGTGATACAGTCAGTAAGTGAAGCCAGGATGGAATTCAAGCAGTCTTCATTCGAAAGTATAGAAATGATGATACTAGCTTAGCTTCATTGGCAAGTATAAACATTCATCTACCCCCTTTCCCAAACGGCCCAACTGTCATACACTTTCATCTCCCCAACTTGCTCCTACCACTCACCACCCTCTCCCTAGCTCAGAACTGAATCAAATATTCTCCAGTCCTGAAATCACAGATGCCCTTACTGGCCTCTACTGATCAGAAGCTAATATATGAGAATAAGAGCCCACCTGGAGAGGGTACTACCCTTAGGAAATGCCCACTTTTCAAAGACCTGTCTCCCAGTGGAGCTAGCAGGGTTATGAATTACAGCCTTCCACTCCCCTGGGACCCACCAATAAAGTCAGTGTTTCTTTCCCTGTACGCACAGTCTCTCCTCATTCACATGTATTCACAACTTACCAAAGTGCTCTCATTCAGAAAATGGTGCTAAATCAGTTCTTTCTGATAATAATCCTAATAATGACAGCTATCATGTACTGAGTATTCATTACCTAGCAGGCTTTACAAACACTGTGTCATTTCTTCCTCACAACAACCCAATGAAGTAGGCACTGTCCCCAGTTTACAGACAAGAACACTAAGGCTCAGAGAGGTAAAGTACTGATAATTCAGCCCAAGGTCACGCAGCTGGTAAGTGACTGAATCTGACTCCATGCAACTTAAGCTTTCGGAAGTCTTGCCTCTTAGCGATTAAAATGTGAGCTCCTCCTGGACGTTCCCTGAGAGTTACCTGCCAACAACACATCTCCTCCACTACCACATGAATCCTACTATCACTAAGCGCTTACCTGAATTTCTTCATTTTCATCTACTAGGAGGAAACTCACAACCTTCTCAGTCATCTTCTTCCTCTTGGTCTCCTCATCCATCCCTTCTTCTTCCAGTAACTCCTGGACCTTAGTGACATGGTACACAGTAACGGGGTGCCTCCTTTTGTTACCCCCAGAATGAGTCCTCTTCTGGCACTCCAGGCACAAGTTGATTTTACAGGTCTGGCACCTCACCACTGCCCTCTGCTTCACGCCTGGAGAGTGCCCACTGGGGCCCTTGCAGGGGTCACAGTAAGGGACATGGCCAGCTTTGAGTCTGATCCGCTCATGGTTTCTCAGGCGCTCCTGCCGATGGAGTTCCTCCTCACAACGGAGACACTGCAGGCTGCAACACTCATCACACTCGAAGACAGCTTCATCAGCCCCACTGCAGGTGTAACTTTCCTGGCACAGCAGCCCTGGATTCAGGCCCTTCTCTGCTGGGGAAGTCTGGGCACTCATATTCAGACTGGTAGGAAACCACCTACCATGTAACGGTACCTGGGTTTTCCCCAGGGGAAGTGAAGACAGAGGTGTTGAGTCTGAAGACTGCACACAACTTCCACAGGGTTCTGAATACCCTAAAAAAAAGTGTGTTTTTTTTTTAAAAAACAATCGATGTCCTATTAGAATTCTTCACACACTCACAAATGTTCCAATGTTTAATTTTCTGCCTCTAAGACTCTTGAATCAGCAGCAGTGTTGATTTGGTTTAATAGTTTCATCTTCCATAAAGTGCAGGCAAATATGTGGTCAAAAATCAACTTGAAAGAGTCTTTTATGGCTATCTGAGAGAGATCTGATGGAGTTACTGAGGTGGGCTCATGGGTGAGGCCTCAGCTGCAAGGTTTTGGTAATGAAAGAGTAGTCAGGAGCTTTTCAATATTATCCAACATCAAGTCAGTATTTCTGGGGATACCTAGAATAGAGGCAGGAAAAGTATTTCACTCATCTAAAAAAAGTGCACCTTTACAAAAAGAATAAAAAGATTGTGATTAAATATGAGGCCAAAACTCCCAAGAGAAATTTCATTCTTGAAACTTAAATACTGACTCATTCTGATCCTAGAAATTTCTCCTCAAAATCATGATTAAGGCTGTTCCTTTTGAAAACAACTACCTCTAGGATCAAAGCACTTAACAGACTCTGTCGCTTTATTTCCCAGACTGAAATTCTCTGTTCCCTGAGTTATCAGATTCAGATTGAAAGTACTAAGCAAACAGTCCTTGAAGGGACAACGTTCTGCACCAGTCCCTGCACTCCACAATTGGGAGAGGTGAAGAAAGATGCCTGTAAAAAGCTACAGAAGCAATAATAATAAACTCTAGCTCCATCAAAGTCCTGGGCACGTCCAAAGACCCTTGTAACTGGGCTGTTTCAACTCTAGACAGATGCCTATTAAGGACTCTAAACCTGGAAAGAGTCACCATTCTATGGTGCTTAAAAACAATTATTGTACTTCCTTTCGCCCTTTTCTCTAATTGCAAAAAAGGAGCGACAGGAGACAGAATTCCTTCACTATGGCCCACTGCAAAGCCAGGCGTGCAGTGAGTTAAATAATTTTTCTCTTTGTCACTCAAAAGCCAACTTTAAAATAACTTAAAAAAAAAGAAAGAAAAATAAGTGGAGCAAGAAAGGGGCTTTTGTCCCTTCTACAATCATATTTCTAACTCCCCTTCGCCTGGACACACATTCTAATGCTCCAACGAAATGTAAAGCCCTCCTTTCAGGTATTCAACTCCTCCCATACAGAAATCAATCTATCCATCTAATTTTTAGATAAACAGAGAAGGCGAAAGGAATGACAGGAGACCTTATTTACACCCTAATCACAGACGTGCCCAAGCAGCTCCCGCAACGTTAACAAAAATCAAAATTGTCACAATTGATTAAAAATGTAAAACCAACCTTCAAAAGGATACCTCTCCGCCCACCAAGACCCAAGCAAACAGTCTGCCCACTCGGCCTCCCACCTCGACGCCTCTCCCCAGCCGGGGATTTCTCACTCTTCCTTCCTCCCAGGCAACACCTCAACCCGAGGGGCTGGAGCAGGATCTAAGAACAAAGAAGGTCCCCCCAAATCTCCCCCACGCTGGCAGAGGCCAGAGCCGAATCCATTGTTTATACCACCCCACCCCCACCCCAGCCGCACCCGCCCCCCCTTCCTCCCGGGGGCAGAGGGAGCTCCAGGGCTATCGCTCGCCCAGCGCAGGGCCGTGCCCTTCCCTCCCCGACCGCGGCGGCCCGGGAACCCCACCACTAAGCAGTTCTGTCGCGGCGAGGCGGCGTCCGGGAACCACGGGGCGCCGGTGGAGGCGGGGGCTGTTCTTCAGGACACCGGTGGATCCATCCCCATCTCCATCTCAGCCCCCTCCTCCTCCTTCGCTGCCTCCCGGGCTTCCTCCTCTCCCGTTGTCAGTTAGGATCAGCTGATCGGAGTGAACTTCTCCCTGCTCGCACTAACAGGAAGGCGTGAGCGCTGCAGCCCACTGAGGGAGGAGCGGGAGAGGTGGAGCCTGACAGCGGCGTGGGCGGAGCGGTGTGCGCACAGCCTCCTGGGAAGTGTAGTTCCTCGCAGGGCACCCTTCCCCTACTTCCCGGAAGTGAAGCCTCTGAATGACTACAACTCCCGATACAGAAGACGCTGCTCCTGCGAAGAGGCGCTAGAGACAGGCTCTCGAGCATTATGGGACTTCGAGTTTTTGCGCTGACTGTGGTTTCCGCAGGTTTCAGCACGTTGTTCTGGGTAGTGGCCAGAGAAGGAGTGGCTCTAAATTAGAGAACTGATGTAATATGTGGTATAGACCAGGCAAATAATTCGATTTCAAGTAACTTTTATTGCACACCATTCCTTCAGAAATGTGTTAAAAACAGTCTCCAGTTACCCAATTTCGTCTTGCACAAACCAAGACCAGAAAGAATTTATATGAGAATATAAGTAGTCTTGGAATGTTCTGCAAGCCAAGCATTAATTTTTTTTCCTCCATTAATTTATTTCTCTGACCTTTCCTTACTTACCTTCAGAACTTCCAAGTTTTAAATCGACTTTTGGTTAGAGAGAGGTACATTTATCCAGGTAAATTTTCAGGCTACAATACAAGCTAATGGTTAACATTGTTACCTGTTTTTTTGTTTGTTCGTTTTGGAAATTGTCTTTCATTCAGTGCTTTAACTTTCTGTATTTTCTATTGTTTCTTAGAACAACACCGGAAGAAAACCTGGTGTAAAGAGCACTGGTCTGAGATGCTGAAGACTGTGATTGTTCTAGAAAGCTCTTGGGCAAATCATGCAACTATGAAATAAAAGGATTGTATCAATGTAATCTCAAAGGTCCCTGCCAATTCTCATGTTCTCTGACTCTGTCTTGATAATTGTTAACCCAGGAGAGAAAGTGATGGTTAAGTGACTCGCCAAGGTCATAAAGCAAATAATTGACAAAGCTGGGACAAGAACCCATCTCCTGAATTAAAGTGAGATAATTTTTTACCTGATGATTCAAGGGACATAGTTAGACCAATAGTAAAGCCCAATCTACATAATACAGTATAAGTTATTTGTGAGGGTTATATTGCTGAAAATTATGTTTTCAAGACGGGACAGATAGCCAACAGTTGGACTAACAGCAAAACTTCATTGAGAAAGCCACATCACAAAAACCAAGATGCTAAGAACTAAGCTATCTGTAGCACGTTGTAATTTTCAGGTTTTAAAGGGAGAAGAGGAAGAGAGGGATTTTAGAAATGAACTTAAGATAAAAGATCTTGCACTAGGCTCTAAAGATTGGCTAGCATGTCACAAAATTTCCCTAGAAGGTTTTATTTCTAACCTACCACAATAATTTTTTATAATCTTAATAGTTTGCCTCATAGTCCTAATCACAGAATGAGGATATTAATATATCTTGAGGACAAAATGGTATTTAAGTAAGTAAGTGAAGTCACTTCAGTCATGTCCGACTCTTTGCAACCCCATGGACTGTAGCCTTCCAGGCTCCTCTGCCCATGGGATTTTCCAGGCAAGAATACTGGAGTGGGTTGCCATTTCCTTCTCCAAAATGGTATTTAACCCTTTTTAAAACTTTAAATGGTATTTAATCCTCCAGTACTTTGGCCACCTGACGCAAAGAGCCAACTCATTGGAAAAGACCCTGATGCTGGGAAAGATTGAAGGCAGGAGGAGAAGGGGACGACAGAGGATGAGATGGTTGGATGGCATCACCAACTCGAGGGACATGAGTTTGAGCAAACTCTGGGAGATCGTGAGGGACAGGGAATCCTGGCATTCTGCAGTCCATGGGGTTGCAAAGAGGAGGACACGACTGAGAGACTGAACAACAACAACCGGGAGATAGTGGAGGAGCCAGAGGAGCCTAGTGTGCTGTAGTCCATGGGGTCGCGTGGGGACTACAGATTTGACTTAGCAACTGAACAACAGCAAACCTAGTGGTTAGCTCAGGGAGGGAGCTGATATGATCAGGGCACATGGTAGGCATCTGGGTGTTTGTTGGTAGTGTTCTACTCTTGACCTTCGTAGTAGCTGTACCAATGCTCACTATATTTTGCTTTCCCGTTTGTATACAGTGCAATACAATACAAGACAGTTAGTCACTCTGTGCAACTGCATGGATTGAAGCCCACCAGGCTCCTCTGTCCATGTAATTCTCTAGGGAAGAATACTGGAGTGAGTAGCCATTCCCTTCCCTAGGGGATCTTTCCAACCCAGGGATCGAAACTGGGTCTCTTGCAGATTCTGAGCCACCAGAGAAGCCCATTTGTATATCTCACCATAAAAAATAAAATTTAAAAATTTTAATGAGAAAAAACTGAATAATGCAAAAGGTGATAGGAAAGTAGAATCTACGAGGTAAGCAAACCAAGCTGATGGACTTCCTGATTTCCTTAGGTCACTTCATAGCATTTTAAAGGTCTTAACCCCAACAAGACATACAAAACAAGTAAAAGGTTTCCAGGTTTGTCATTTTAAAATATGATAATCTATTTCATCAGATTATGTTTGAGTCCACCAACCTATGAGCTATATTTTCCTTCCAGTAGTTAAGGCAGAAGTTGTGAATCAAATTGCCTTAATCAATAAAAGAAATGATTTGGCTCACATAATTATACAATCTGGTGATTATCATTTCTGCCAAATCTCAATCTTGGCATCAAATACCATATTCAAGATCTTATTTCCTTCTCCATTTCTTATCTTTGAAAAATGCACTCAACTAATTTTTGACAAAGGTGCAAAACCAATTCAGTTACAGGAAGAATTGCCTTTCCTTTATCTTTGAGGAAGAATGATGCTGGAGTAATTGCGCACAAAAAAATAGGCAAAAAAAAAAATTAACCTCAACTTGAACCTCATACCTTACACGAAAATTGATTAAAAACTGATCATAGATGTAAATGTAAAATGCAAAACTATAAACTTTTAAGAATAAAACATGAGAAAATCTTCAAGACCTAGGCTAAGTGAAGAATTTGTTGACATGACAGTAAAAGTACAATTCATAAAAGAGAAAATTGATACAATGAGATGTCAACAAATTAAAAACATTTTCTCTGTGAAAAAGGTACTAGAAAATACCTTGATCTCTAGCTGTGCCAGTCAGATTTTCTGCCCAGGGCATTTAGAATTAACATCCAAAAACAGTGAATAGAGTGGACATTTGCTACGGAGAGTGTGCTCAATATATAATCTCTTTTCTGTGTTTGGAGATACCTGTTGTGTGAGAGTTGATGAGACATTTCTTCAATCAGTGGGCTGACCATGGACCATGACTACATAGTAACAACATTAAATAAATAAATAAAAACAGTTTGTAATTCAAAATGAAACTTCTGTTTCCGCGAGTATGCTTGACATGTTATTCTAAAAAGACGTATGCAGCAGAATGCTCAGATGTTAGGTAAACTACAAAATATATATATTTAAATACATTACTACACTGACAGGAAAATAAGAGCAATCCTCAAGTGTCAAAAAGAGAAGCTCAAAAAAAAAGTTAAAAAAAACACACAAGCAGAGTGGTAATTCCTGGGGAAGCCTGGGGGGACTATCCTAGAGTCTGTTTTATATTTTTATTTATTTACTTTATTTGGCTGTGTCAGGTCTTAGTTGCAGCACTTGGGATCTTCAACCTTTGTTGCACATCTTTAGTCAAGATATGCAAACTCTTAGCTGTGGCATGTGGGATCTAGTTCCCTGATGAAGAGATTGAACCCGGGACCCTTGCATTGGGAGCACAGAGTCTTACCACCGGGCCACCAGAGAGGAGTCTTAATAACAATTACTAAGGAGAGAATTACTAGTAATAACAATTACTAAGGAGAGAAACAGAAGAGGAAACGGAGCAATAAAAGAGTCCTTGCAAAAGAAAAAGTGAAAGTCTCGTGTGACTCTTTGCTACCCCAAGGACTATACAATCCATGGAATTCTCCAGGCCAGAATACTGGAGTGGGTAGCTGTTCCCTTCTCCAGGGATCTCCCCAACCCAGGGATCAAACCCAGGTCTTCTGCATTGCAGGTGGATTCTTTACCAGCTGAGCCACAAGGGAAGCCCCCCAAGAAAGCATGGAGTCCAAGGATGGACTAAAAAATTTACCTGCCAGCAGGGGGAGCAAGAAAAGAAACCAGTCTGTGTGACTATTGCTCAGTCATTAAGTTGTGACTTTGCGACCCCATGGACTGTAGCACGCCAGGCTCCTCTGTCCACCACTATCTCCCAGAGTTTATAGGTGGACTATAATCTATAATAATGATCACAAGTGTCTCTTATGAGAATCTGTAAACATGGTTTTATCATCCTGAGGGTCTGAAGTTTGAACTGAAAGGAGAAATAGACAAATGCACTAAGAGCTGAAGGAAATCAGTTAAAATAAGAAAGACCTGAACAATATTATCAACCAACTTGATATTCCTAACAACAGCAGAACATACCTTCTCTTCACACAGGACATTCATCAAAATAGATCATGCTGGGCAATAAAACAAATCTCAGTAAATTTAGAAATACTAAAATCATATAAAGTGTTTTCTCTGATCACTATGGAATTAACTGGAAATCTGTATCTGAAATATATCTGGAAAATCCCCAAATATTTGGAAATTAAACGATACACTTCTAAAGTATTCTGAGTTGAATGAAAATGAAAACACAATAAATAAAGACAATGCTTAGAGAGAAATTGTAGGATATAAAGCTTGTCTCAGAAAAAAATAAAGGTCTCAAAGCAGTTATTTAGGCTATTGTCTTATGGAGCTAGAAAACAAGAGCATGTTAAATCCAAAATAATTATGAAAAAATAATTAAGATCAGAGCAGAAACTCATGATATAGAAAACAATAGAGAAAATAATCCAAAAGATGGTTCTTTGACAAGACTTTTTTAAATTGGTAAATTTATATCTAGACTTACCAAAAAAAGATAAAAAAGGCACAAACACAGTTACAAAAATGGAAACAAGAATCACTACAAATCTTAATATAGTAGAAGAATAATAAATAGTATTAATAACTTTTTGTTATTATAAATTCAACTACTTACAAGAAACGGCCAAATTCCTTAAAGCAAACTGCCAAACGTGACTCTAAATGTAACCAGAATAACCCTTTATCTATTAAGATGAATTTTAGTTTAAACCTTCCTCACAAAGATAATTCCAAGCCCAGACAGCTTTGCTGTTGAATTCTATTACTATTACCAAACACTTGAGGAAGAAGCAATACCAATTCTACACAAATTCTTCCAGAAAATAGAAGAGGGAACACTTCCACTCATTTTTGAAAACTTATAATCGGCGTGTAACATTGTTTTAGTTTCAGGTGTACAAAATCATTATTCAATGTGTACGTACACTGTAAGAAAATCACCACAATAGTTAATATCTGTCACCATAAATAGTTATAAATTTTAATTTTCTTTCTTAGCCACATCGTGTGGCTTGTGGGATCTTAGCTCCCCAACCAACTAGAAATCAAACCTAGGCTCTGGGCAGTGAGAGCACCAAGTCCTAACCACTGGGCTTCCAGGGAAGTCCCCCCAGTTTTTTTCTTATAATGATAGACATGAGTTTGAGTAAGCTCCGGGAGGTGGTGATGGACAGGGAAGCCTGGCATGCTGCAGTCTATGGGGTCGCAGAGAGTTGGACACGACTGAGTGGCTGAACTGAACTGAATGAGAAAGTTTAAGATCTACTTTAAACTTTCAAATATGCAATACGGCATTACTGACTACAGTCACAATATTGTACATTACACCCCCATGATATATTTATTTTATGGCTGTAAGTCTGTTCTTTGGACTCCCATCACCCAATTTGCCCACCCTTCAACCTCCCTCCACTTCTGGCAGTCATCAATCTGTTGTTCCCTGTATTTTTGAGCTTGGTTTTGTTCTTTTTTGTTTGTTTTCACATAAAAGTGAGAGCATTTAACGTTTGTCTTTCTCTGACTTATTTCACCTAGCACATAGTCTTCAAGGTCCATCCATGTAGTCACAAGTGTCAAAATGTCATTGATTGTATGGCTGAATAACATTCCATTACTTACGTTTCTCACATATTTTTTTATCTATTTACCCGTCAATGAACAGTTAGGTTGTCTCCATATCTTGGCTATTGTAAACAATGCTGCAGTGAACCTGGGGGGCATATATTCTTTAGAATTAGTGGTTTCATTTTCTTCCTATAAATACTCAAAGTAGAATTGCTACAGCCTATGGTAGTTTTCCTTTTGTTTTAGAAAACTGCATACATACTGCTTTCCATAGTGACTATGCGATTTACATTCCCACCAACAGTGCACAAGGACTCTCTTTGCTCCATATCCTCACAAATATTTTTTTGCCTCTTGTGTTTTTGATAATAGCCACTCTAACAAGTGTGAGGTGATGGTGAGGTGGTTTTGATTTGCATTTTCTTGATGATAAGAGATGAGCATATTTTCATGTACCTGTTGGCTATCTGCAGGTCTTCTTTGGAAATACATCTATTCGTATATTCTGCCCATTTTTAAATTGGATCTTTTGTTATTGTTATTGCGCTATATGAGTTCCTTCTGTATTTTGTGTATTAACCGCTTATCAGATACATGACTTGAAAATATTTTCTCCCATTCAGCAGGTTACCTTTTTATTTCATGGATGGTTTCTTTTGCTATGCAGAAATTGTTTAGCTTGATGTAGTCCTACTTGTTTATTTTTGCTTTTGCTGCTTTTGTTTTTGGTGTCAGATCCGAAACATCTTTGCCCCACAACATATATAAGGATTAACTCAAATCCAAGACGTAAATGTAAAAGATAAAACAATGACATTTTATTAAAAACAGAGGGGCTTCCCTGGTGGTCTAGTGGTTAAAAGAACCCACCTACCAATGTAGGGTGTATGGGTTCCATTCCTGGTCCTGGAAGATACCACATGCTGTGAAGCAACTAAGCCCATGGGCTACAACTACTGAGCCTGTGCTCTAGAGCCCACAAGAAACAACTATTGAGCTCACATGCTGAATCCCACATGCCTAGAGCTGGTGCTCCACAACAAGAGAAGCCACTGCAATGAGAAGCCCGTGCATCACAATGAATAGGAGCCCCTGCTCTTGACAACTAGAGAAAGTTGGCATGCAGCAACAAAGGCCAGTGCAACCCCAATATATATATATATGTATATGTATAAAAGGAGTGCTCTGGTGATCCAATGGTTAAGATTTAGAGCTTTCACTCCCATAGGCCCAGGTTCAATTGTTGGTTGGGGAACTAAGATCTCGCAAGACCCACAGCATCACCAAAAAAAAAAAAAAAAGTAAAAATACAGGTATATATCCACATGACCTTCTGCTAGTATCTGAATGTTTATGTCCCTCCAAAATTTATCTGCTGATATCGTAATCCCCAAAGGTGATGATATTAACAGAATATTAATAATATTATTATTTGGGAGGTGATTAGGGCCTTCGGGAGGTGATTAGGTCATGAGCGGGGAGCCCTCATGAATGGGATTAGTGCTGTTATAGAAGAGATCCCACACAGCTTTCTAGTCCTTTTCTGCCATGTGAGTCAACTAGGAAGAGTGCTCTCACCTGGCCCTGCTGGCACTCTGATTTTGACTTCTAGCCTCCAGAACTGTGGCCATTAAATTTCTGCTGTGCATAATGCTCTCCAGTCTGTGGAATTTTGCTGTAGCAGCCTGAACACACTAAGACACCTTAGATTTGGCAACAGTTTCAGTTCACAACAGTTTTCAACAATGACCAAAAAGCACGAACAAACAAAGGGTACATTGGACTTCATCAAAATTAAAAATTTTGTGCATCAAAGGATGCTATAAAGAAAGTGAAAAGACAATCTGCAGAATAGGAAAAAAATAGTTGCAAATCATACATCTGTGGAAAATTCTTAAAGAGGTGGGAATACCAGACTACTTGACCTGCCGCCTAAGAAATCTCTATGTAGGTCAAGAAACAACAGTTAGAAATGGACATGGAACAACAGACTGGTTCCATATAGGGAAAGGAGTACGTCAAGGCTGTATATTGCCACCCTGCTTATTTAACTTATATGCAGAGTACATCATCAGAAATGCTGGACTGGATGAAGCACAAACTGGAATGAAGATTGCCGGGAGAAATATCAATAACCTCAGCTATGCAGATGGTACCACACCTATGGCAGAAAGCGAAGAGGAACTCAAGAGCCTCTTGATGAAAGTGAAAGAAGACAGTGAAAAAGCTGGCTTAAAGCTCAACATTCAGAAAACTAGGATTATGGAATCTGGCCTCATTACTTCATGGCAAATAGACAAGGAAATAATGGAAACAGTGACAGACTTTATTTTGGGGGGCTCCAAAATCCCTGCAGATGGTGACTGCAGCTATGAAATTAAAAGAGGCTTGCTCCTCGGAAGAAAAGTTATTACCAAACTAGACAATATATTTAAAAGCAGAGACATTACTTTGCCAACAAAGGTCCATCTAGTCAAAGCTATGGTTTTTCTAGTAGTCAGGGATGGATGTGAGAGTCTGACTATAAAGAAAGCTGTGCACTGAAGAATTGATGCTTTTGAACTATGGTGTTGGAGAAGACACTTGAGAGTCCTTTGGACTGCAAGGAGATCCAACCAGTCCATCCTAAAGGAAATCAGTCCTGAATATTCATTGGAATGACTGATGCTGAAGCTGAAACGCCAATACTTTGGCCACCTGATGGGAAGAACTGATTCATTTGAAAAGACCCTGATGCTGGGAAAGATTGAAGGCAGGAGGAGAAGGGGATGACAGAGGATGAGATGGTTGGATGGCATCACCAACTCAATGGAAGTGAGTTTGAATAAACTACGGGGGTTGGTGATGGACAGGGAGGCCTGGCATGCTGCAAAGAGTCGGACGCGACTGAGCAACTGAAATGAACTGATGAGTCGAATATTCATAATACATAAAGAATTCTTAAAACTTAATAATAGGAAGTCAAATAATTTAAAAAGAGCTAAAAATGTAAATAGACATTTCTCTAATCTAAAAAGACTAAAGAAAAATGATACATGTATGGGCAAAAAGCACATGGATAGATACTCATTGTGCTTAGTCACTCAGTCGTGTCCAACTCTTTGCAAACTCATGGCTCCTCTGAGGAGGAGGAGTTGGACACGACTGAGCTTGCCAGGCTCCTCTGTCTATGGGATTTCCCAAGGCAAGAATACTGAAGTAGGTTATCATGCCCTCCTCCAAGGGATCTTCCCAACCCAGGGACTGAACTCAGGTCTCCCACACTGCTGCTGCTGCTGCTGCTAAGTCGCTTCAGTCGTGTCCGTCTCTGTGCGACCCCATAGACGGCAACCCACCAGGCTGCCCCGTCCCTGGGATTCTCCAGGCAGGAACACTGGAGTGGGTTTCCATTTTCTTCTCCAATGCATGAAAGGGAAAAGTGAAAGTGAAGTCGCTCAGTCATGTTTGACTCTCAGCTACCCCATGGACTGCAGCCCACCAGGCTCCTCCATCCATGGGATTTTCCAGGCAAGAGTACTGGAGTGGGGTGCCATTGCCCACACTGCAGGCAGATTCTTTATCATCTGAGCCACCAAGCAAGCCCTAGATGCTCATTACAGAAATGCAAACCAAAACCCCAGTGAGCTATCACTTCACATCCACTAGGACAGGTATAACTAGGGGAAAAAATCCAGAATTACAAATATTAGCAACTGAAATCCTCAAACGTTGTTAGTGGGAATGTAAAATGGTGCAGCTGCTATCGAAAACAGTTTGGTATTTCCTTCAAAAGTTAAACATAGGGCTACCATATAATCCCATAATTCCATTCCCAGAGACAACATTCAAGAGAATGGAAAACATATGTTCAAACAAAATTTGCATACAAATGTGCATTGTACCATTATTAACAATGAAAATAATTCAAATGTCCATCAACTAATAAGTAGATAAATCAAACCTGGCATATCCACACAACAGCATGTTATTCAGCCATAAAAAGGAATGAGGTACTGTCACGTTGGACACGACTGAAGCGACTTAGCAGCAGCAGCAGCAGCAGCACATGGTTCAAATGGATGAACCTTCACAACATGTTAAGTGAAAGATGTTGTTGTTCTTAAGTCACTCAGTCATGTACAACCCTCTTGTGACTCCATGGACTGTAGCCTGCCAGATTCCTTGGTCCATGGGATTTCCCAGGCAAGAATGCTGAGGTGGGTTGCAATTTCCTCCTCCAGGGGATTTTTCTTACCCAGGGATGGAACCTGGGTCTCCTGCTTGGCAGGTGGATTCTTTACCATTGCACCATCTGGGAATGAACAAGTCAGACAAATCATATTCTATGATTCTGTTCATAAGAAGTGCCCAGAATAGGTAAATCCGTAGAAACAAGATTCCGAGTAGTGGTTTTTCAGGGCTGTGGAGCGTGAGAGTGACTGCTTAATGTACAGAATTTTATTCGAAGGGATGAAAAGTTCTGGAATTAGTGGTGATTGTTGTATAACATTGTGAATGCACTAAAAGCCACTGAATTGTAGACTTAAGAATGTTTAAAATTGTGAATTTTATGTGAATTTTAACACAAACCAAAGCAAAAAAACACAGAAGATGATATTAAGTGTAGTGTTGCCTAAGTTGGGTTTGAGGTGCCCAGGAAATATCCTAATAGAGACACTTGGTAGATAGCTGGCCAATAAGAGAAGGGAGCTCAGATTATCTAGGCTACAGACACAGATGGGAGGATAGATCTATATATGTAGACTCATTGTTGAAGCACTAAGAGCAGACGAGTCAGCCATGGAATCACTTAGAGTAAGAGGGGAGGAAGGCCTGCAACAGGACTCTGAGGATGAACAACATTTTAAGTTGTGAGAATAAGAAGAGGACCATTCGGAGGAGACTGAGAAGGAGGAAGCAGCGTTGTAGGAGGAAGAACCTGGGACATAGACACCAAGGAAGAAGGAATTGTTAAAGGCAGTGGTCAGGGAGTTCCCTGGTGGTCTAGTGGTTAGGATTTTGCACTTTCACTGCTGTGACATGGATTCAATCCCCAGTCAGGGAAGTGAGATCCCACAAGCAGTGTGGTGTAGTCAAAAGGAAAAAAGGTAGTAGTCAGAGGTATTAAATACGAGAGGAGTAAAAACGTAGATGTAGTTTTATTTGATTGGTGGGGAACAGGTTCAGATAAGAGTTGCAGGATGAGATAATCACCTTCACTGGAGAAAGTCATGGAAATGTAACTTAAACTAAATTAAATGTCATTGTCTACCATTAAAGCAAATGTATGTAAAGACAATGCTAAAGAATGCTCAAACTACCACACAATTGCACTCATCTCACATGATAGTAAAATTCTAGCAAAATTCTCCAAACCAGGCTTCAGCAATACATGAACTGTAAACTTCCAGATGTTTTTAGAGCTGGTTTTAGAAAAGGCAGAGGAACCAGAGATCAAATTGCCAACATCCACTGGATCATGGAAAAAGGAAGAGAGTTCCATAAAAACATCTATTTCTGCTTTATCACCTATGACAAAGCCTTTGACTCTGTGGATCACAATAAACTATGGAAAATTCTGAAAGAGATGGGAATACTAGACCACCTGACCTGCCTCTTGAGAAATCTGTATGCAGGTCAGGAAGCAACAGTTAGAACTGGACATGGAACAATAGACTGGTTCCAAATAGGAAAAAGAGTACGTCAAGGCTGTATATTGTCACCCTGCCTATTTAACTTCTATGCAGAGTACATCATGAGAAACTCTGGACTGGAAGAAACACAAGCTGGAATCAAGATTGCCCGGAGGGAATATCAATCACCTCAGATATGCAGATGACACCACCCTTCATGGCAGAAAGTGAAGAGGAACTAAAAAGCTTCTTCTTTTTTTTTTTTAATGTCATTCTGAAGAGAATACTAAAAAGCTTCTTGATGAAAGTAAAAATGGAGAGTGAAAAAGTTGGCTAAAAGCTCAACATTCAGAAAACGAAGATCATGGTATCTGGTCCCATCACTTCATAGGAAATAGATGGGGAAACAGTGGAAACAGTGTCAGACTTTATTTTTGGGGGGCTCCAAAATCACTGCAGATGGTGACTGCAGCCATGAAATTAAAAGACGCTTACTCCTTGGAAGAAAAGTTATGACCAACCTAGATAGCATATTCAAAAGCAGAGACATTACTTTGCCAACAAACGTCCATCTAGTTAAGGCTATGGTTTTTCCAGTAGTCATGTATGGATGTGAGAGTTGGACTGTGAAGAAGGCTGAGCGCCGAAGAATTGATGCTTTCGAACTGTGGTGTTGGAGAAGACTCTTGAGAGTCCCTTGGACTGCAAGGAGATCCAACCAGTCCATTCTGAAGGAGATCAGCCCTGGGATTTCTTTGGAAGGAATGACCTTAAAGCTGAAACTCCAGTACTTTGGCCACCTCATGTGAAGAGTTGACTCATTGGAAAAGACTCTGATTCTGGGAGGGATTGGGGGCAGGAGGAGAAGGGGACGACCGAGGATGAGATGGCTGGATGGCATCACTGACTTGATGGACGTGAGTCTGAGTGAACTCCGGGAGTTGGTGATGGACAGGGAGGCCTGGTGTGCTGCGATTCATGGGTTCCAACGAGTCGGACACAACTGAGCGACTGAACTGAACTGAACTATGGTAAACAGTAAGGATTTTCCTCAAAACACTAGATTTGCCATAGGATTCAAAACTCCCCATTCCTGGGCACATACCATGATAAAACCATAATTTGAAAAGCTACATGTACCCTTGTGTTCTTACAAGCACTATTATCAATAGGCAACACATGTTGGCTAAATGTCCATTGACAGATTAACGGTAAAGAGGATGTGGTATTGCTGTTGTTGTTGTTCAGTAGTTAGTCCTATCCAACTCATTGCGACCCCATGATCTGCAAAATGTCAGGCTTCCCTGTCCACACCAACTCCTGGAGTTTGCTCAAACTTATGTCCATCGAATCAGTGATGCCATCCAACCATCACATCCTCTGTCATCCCCTTCTCCTCTTGCCTTCAATCGTTCCCAGCATCAAGATCTTTTCCAATGAGTCAAATCTTCGCATCAGGTGGCCAAAAGATTGGAGTTACAGTCACCGCATCAGTCCTTCCAGTGGATATTCAGGACTGGTTTAGGATTGACTGGTTTGATCTCCTTGCAGTCCAAGGGACTCTCAAGAGTCTTCTTCAACACCACAGTTCAAAAGCATCAGTTCTTCAGTGGTCAGCTTTTCTTATGGTCCAGCTCTCACATCCTCACATGGTTACTGGAAAAACAATAGCTTTGACTAGACGGACCTTTGTTGGCAAAGTAATGTCTCTGTTTCTTAATATACTGTCTAGGTTGATCATAGCTTTTCCTCCAAGGAGCGAGTGTCTTTTAATTTCATGGCTGAAGTCACCACTTGCAGTGATTTTGGAGCCCCCCAAAATAAAGTCTGTCACTGTTTCCATTGTTTCCCCATCTGTATGCAACGAAGGGGTAGCACTGGATGCCATGATCTTAGTTTTTTGAATGCTGAGTTTTAAGCCAGCTTTTTCACTCTCCTCTTTCATCAAGAGACTCCTTAGTTCCTCTTTGTTTCCTGCCATAAGGGTGGTGTCATCTGCATATCTGATGTTGTTGATATTTCTCCCTGCAATCTTGATTCCAGCTTGTGTTTCATCTAGCCTGGCATTTCACATGATGTACTCTGAATATAAGTTAAATAAGCTTTAGAACTTGAAATAGCTCAGATGAAATTCCGTCACCTGCACTAGCTTTGTGCCTTACAAATAGCTGAGAAAAGAAGAGAAGTAAAAGACAAAGGAGAAAAGGAAAGATGTACCCATCTGAAGGGACGACAGAGGATGAGATGGCTGGATGGCATCACTGACTCGATGGACGTGAGTCTGAGTGAAGTCTGGGAGTTGGTGATGGACAGGGAGGCCTGGCGTGCTGCAATTCATGGGGTTGCAAAGAGTCGGACATGACTGAGCGACTGAACTGAACTGAACTGAATGCAGAGTTCCAAAGAATAGCAAGGAAAGATAAGAAAGTCTTAAGTGAACAATGCAAAGAAATAGAGGAAAACAATACAATGGGAAAGACTAGAGGTCTGTTCAAGAAAATTAGAGATAACAAGGGAACATTTCATGCAAAGATAAGCTCAGTAAAGGACAGAAACTGTATGGACCTAGTAGAAGCAGAAGATATTAAAAAGTGGCAAGAACAAGGGTGTAATAACCCACCTAGAGCCAGACATCCTGGAGTGTGAAGTCAAGGAGGCCTTATGAAGCATTACTATGAACAAAACTGGTGGAGGATGTGGTATATGTATACATCTCCATTACATATATAATGGAAAGATTCAGTTCAGTTCAGTCACACAGTCGCATCCAATTCTTTGTGACCCCATGGACTGCAGCATGCCAGGCTTCCCTGTCCATCGCCAACTCCCAGAGTTTACTCAAACTCATGTCCATTGAGTTGGTAATCCCATCCAACCATCTCATCCTCTGTCATCCCCTTCTCCACCTGCCTTCACTCTTTCCCAGCATCAGGGTCTTTTCAAATGAATCAGTTCTTCCCATCAGGTGGCCAAATTATTGGAGTTTCAGCTTCAGCATCAGTTATTCCAATGAATATTCAGGACTGATTTCCTTTAGGATGGACTGGTTGGATCACCTTGTAGTCCAAGAGACTCTCATGTGTCTCCTCCAACACTACAGTTCAAAAGCATCAATTCTTCAGCGCTCAGCTTTCTTTATAGTCCAACTCTCACATCCATACATGACTACTGGAAAAACCACAGCATTGACTAGATGGACCTTTGTTGGCAATGTAATGTCTCTGCTTTTTAATATGCTGTCTAGGTTGGTCATAGCTTTTCTTCAAAGGAGCAAGCATCTTTTATTGAAATATTACTCATCCTTAAAAAAAGAGTAAAATAATGTCATTTGCAGGAACTCGCAAGGATCTAGAGATTATCACACTAAGTGAAGTAAATGAGAAAGAGGACAACAAATACCATATGACATGAGTTATATATGAAATGTAAAATACAACAGTAATGAAAATATCTATGAAACAGAAACAGATTAACAGACGTAGAAAATAGACTGTCGTTGCCCGAGGTGGAGGTGATGCAAAGGGAAGGATTGGTAGTTTGGGATTAGCAGATGCAAACTATTATACATAAGATAAATAAATGACAAGGTCCTATTGTATACCCCAAGGAATTATATGCAATATCCTGTGATAGACCATAATGGAAAGGAATATGAAAAAAATGCATATAACTGAATTACTTTGCTGTACAGCAGAAATGAACACAACATTGTAAATCAGCTAGACTTGAATCAGATTTTTTTTTAAAAGAATTTCTGAAATCCTCTGATACTTTCTCTTTAATTAAAAATTGTGTAGAAAATTCTTCAAGAGATGGGAATACCAGACCACCTGACCTGCCTCCTGAGAAATCTGTATGCTGGTCAAGAGGAAAGAGTTAGCACCTGACATGGGACAACAGACTAGTTCTAAATCGGGAAAGGAGTACGTCAAGGCTGTATATTGTCACTCTGTTTATTTAACTTCTATGCAGAGTACATCATGAGAAATGCTGGGCTGATGAAGCACAAGCTGCAGTCAAGATTACCAGGACAAATATCAATAACTTCAGATATGCAGATGACACCACCCTTTTGACAGAAAGTGAAGAGGAACTGAAGAGCCTCTTGATGAAAGTGAAAGAGGAGAGTGAAAAAATTATCTTAAAATTCAATATTCAAAAAACTAAGATTTTAGCATCCGGTCCCAATACTTCATGGCAAATAGATAGGGAAACAATGGAAACAGTGAGAGACTCTATTTTGGGGGGCTCCAAAAACACTGCAGATGGTGACTGCAGCCATGAAATTAAAAGATGATTAAAAAAGATGCTTTTGAACTGTGGTATTGAAGAAGACTCTTGAGAGTCCCTTGGACTGCAAGGAGATCAAACCAGTCAATCCTAAACCAGTCCTGAATATCCACTGGAAGGACTGATGCTGTGGCTGTAACTCCAATCTTTTGGCCACCTGATGCGAAGATTTGACTCACTGGAAAAGATCCTGATGCTGGGAACGATTGAAGGCAAGAGGAGAAGGGGATGACAGAGGATGTGATGGTTGGATGGCATCACTGATTCGATGGACATAAGTTTGAGCAAACTCCAGGAGTTGGTGTGGACAGGGACCACAGTGGCAAAGAGTTGGACACAACTGAATGACTGAACTGAATTGAACTCAACTGATGGCCTCAGAGATCATTCTGTCGTTTTTGAGACTGCATCCAAGTACTGCATTTCGGACTCTTTTGTTGACCATGATGGCTACTCCATTTCTTCTGAGGGATTTCTGCCCGTAGTAGTAGATATAATGGTCATCTGAGTTAAATTCACCCATTCCAGTCCATTTTAGTTCACTGATTCCTAGAATGTCGACATTCACTCTTGCCATCTCTTGTTTGACCACTTCCAGTTTGCCTTGATTCATGGACCTGACATTCCAGATTCCTATGCAATATTGCTCTTTACAGCATCGGATCTTGCTTCTATCACCAGTCACATCCACAGCTGGGTATTGTTTTTGCTTTAGCTCTATCCCTTCATTCTTTCTGGAGTTATTTCTCCACTGATCTCCAGTAGCATATTGGGCACCTACTAACCTGGAGATTCCTCTTTCAGTATCCTATCATTTTACCTTTTCGTACTGTTCATGCCGTTTTCAAGGCAAGAATAGTGAATTGGTTTGCCATTCCCTTCTCCAGTGGACCACATTCTGTCATCCTCTCCACCATGACCCGCCCGTCTTGGGTTGCCCCGCGGGCATGGCTTAGTTTTATTGAGTTAGACAAGGCTGTGGTCCTAGTGTGATTAGATTGACTAGTTTTCTGTGAGTATGGTTTCAGTGTGTCTTCCCTCTGATGCCCTCTTGCAACACCTACCATCTTACTTGGGTTTCTCTTACCTTCGGCATGGGGTATCTCTTCACGGCTGCTCCAGCAAAGTGCAGCTGCTGCTCCTTACCTTGGATGAGGGGTATCTCCTCACTGCCACCCTTCCTGACCTTCAAAGTGGGATAGCTCTTCTAGGCCCTCCTATGCCCGTGCAGCCACCGCTCCTTGGATGTGGTGTGGCTCCTCTCAGCCACCGCCCCTGGCCTCAGACCCGGCCTCAGACGTGGGGTGGGTCCTCTCGGCTGTCGCCCCCGACCTCAGATGCAGGGCAGCATAGGGGACTGGAATACAAAAGTTGGAAGTCAAGAAACACCTGGGGTAACAGGCAAATTTGGCCTTGGAATGCAAAATGAAGCAGGGCAAAGACTAATAGAGTTTTGCCAAGAAAATGCACTGGTCATAGCAAACATCCTCTTCCAACAACACAAGAGAAGACCCTACATATGGACATCACCAGATGGTCAACACCGAAATAAGATTGATTATATTCTTTGCAGCCAAAGATGGAGAAGCTCTATACAGTCAGCAAAAACAAGACTAAGAGCTGATTGTGGCTCAGATCATGAACTCCTTATTATCAAATTCAGACTTAAATTGAAGAAAGTAGGGAAAATCGCTAGACCATTCAGGTGTGACCTAAATCAAATCCTTTATGATTATACAGTGGAAGTGAGAAATAGATTTAAGGGCCTAGATCTGATAGATAGAGTGCCTGATGAACTATGGAATGAAGTTCGTGACATTGTACAGGAGACAGGGATCAAGACCATCCCCATATGGAGATTGCAGGGAGGAATATCAATCACCTCAGATATGCAGATATGCAGATGACACCACCCTTATGGAAAAGAAATGCAAAAAAGCAAAATGGCTGTCTGGGGAGGCCTTACAAATAGCTGTGAAAAGAAGAGAGGCAAAAAGCAAAGGAGAAAAGGAAAGATATAAGCATCTGAATGCAGAGTTCCAAAGAATAGCAGGAAGAGATAAGAAAGCCTTCTTCAGTGATCAATGCAAAGAAATAGAGGAAAAGAACAGAATGGGAAAGACTAGAGATCTCTTCAAGAAAATTAGAGATTCCAAGGGAACATTTCATGCAAAGATGGGCTCAATAAAGGACAGAAATGGTGTGGACCTAACAGAAGCAGAAGACATTAAGAGGAGGTGGCAAGAATACACAGAAGAACTGTACAAAAAAGATCTTCACGACCCAGATAACCACGATGGTGTGATCACTCATCTAGAGCCAGACATCCTGGAATGTGAAGTCAAGTGGGTCTTGGAAAGCATCGCTACGAACAAAGCTAGTGGAGGTGATGGAATTTCAGTTGAGCTGTTTCAAATCCTGAAAGATGATGCTGTGAAAGTGCTGCACTCAATATGCCAGCAAATTTGGAAAACTCAACAGTGGCCACAGGACTGGAAAAGGTCAGTTTTCATTCCAATCCCAAAGAACGGCAATGCCAAAGAATGCTCAAACTACTGCACAATTGCACTCATCTCACATGCTAGTAAAGTAATGCTCAAAATTCTCCAAGCCAGGCTTCAGCAATATGCGAACCGTGAACTTCCTGATGTTCAAGCTGGTTTTAGAAAAGGCAGAGGAACCAGAGATCAAATTGCCAACATCCGCTGGATCATGGAAAAAGCCAGAGAGTTCCAGAAAAACATCTATTTCTGCTTTATTGACTATGCCAAAGCCTTTGACTGTGTGGATCACAATAAACTGTGGAAAATTCTGAAAGAGATGGGAATACCAGACCACCTGACCTGCCTCTTGAGAAATCTGTATGCAGGTCAGCAAGCAGCAGTTAGAACTGGACATGGAACAACAGACTGGTTCCAAATAGGAAAAGGAGTACATCAAGGCTGTATATTGTCACCCTGCTTATTTCACTTCTATGCAGAGTACATCATGAGAAACGCTGGACTGAAAGAAACACAAGCTGGAATCAAGATTGCTGGGAGGAATATCAATCACCTCAGATATGCAGATGACACCACTCTTCATGGCAGAAAGTGAAGAGGAACTAAAAAGCTTCTTGATGAAAGTGAAAGACGAGACTGAAAAAGTTGGCCTAAAGCTCAACATTCAGAAAACGAAGATCATGGCATCTGGTCCCATCACTTCATGGGAAATAGATGGGGAAACAGTGGAAACAGTGTCAGACTTTATTGTTTTGGGCTCCAAAATCACTGCAGATGGTGACTGCAGCCATGAGACTAAAAGACGCTTACTCCTTGGAAGAAAAGTTATGACCAACCTAGATAGCACATTCAAAAGCAGAGACATTACTTTGCTGACTAAGGTCCGTCTAGTCAAGGCTATGGTTTTTCCAGTGGTCATGTATGGATGTTAGAGTTGGATGGTGAGGAAAGGTGAGCACTGAAGAATTGATGCTTTTGAACTGTGATGTTGGAGAAGACTCTTGAGAGTCCCTAGGACTGCAAGTAGATCCAACCAGTCCATTCTGAAGGTGATCGGCCCTGGGATTTCTTTGGAAGGAATGATGCTAAAGCTGAAACTCCAGTACTTTGGTCACCTCGTGTGAAAAGTTGACTCATTGGAAAAGACTCTGATGCTGGGAGGGATTGGGGGCAGGAGGAGAAGGGGACGACAGAGGATGAGATGGCTGGATGGCATCACTGACTTGATGGACGTGAGTCTGAGTGAATTCCTGGAGCTGGTGATGGACAGGGAGGCCTGGCGTGCTGCGATTCATGGGTTCCAAAGAGTCGGACACTACTGAGTGACTGAACTGAACTGAACTGATGGACTCAGAGTAGCCACAGTATGACCATGAGGGAAGTTAGCGTTAGAGCAAGGCCCACATTGTAAATGGTAGAGCAGGGAGGTAAAAAAGAACAAAGACAGAAGAACCTCATTCTTGATAAGATTATTAAAGTTCTGGATAGTCCTGAAAGGCAGCCTATTTAGTCTTTCTGCTGAATGGGCCAATACATTTCCTTACTGGTTAAGCTATTCTGAGTTGTTTGTTTCTTGTTTTTGAAAGCTTTCTAGTTCAGACACTATGGCACAACTCTATTATGGAATAAAACATAGCAGTTTTAAAAATAAGGCAGATTTCTATATACCAATATAAAAAAAAAACCCTGTTAATGAATAAATATTGAAAAACTGTATGATTCTATTCATGTAAAATTTTTAAAAGCAAAATAAATGAACCATAAGTGTTGTATATATAGATGTGCTTGTGTAATTTATTTCTAAGCTAAAATATATGTAATATTTGCTATGTTGAAAATATATGTAGTGCGCATGTAAACTGTAAAGCATAATAATAAAATTAAAATCATTAAACCCAGCAATGAATTTACATACTAGAACATTATCAAAATCATTGAGGATACTTATATGTTCTTTTCCAATCTCCACCTTTGCTTTTTCCAAAAGAGAAATAGCAATTCCAAGAGATAACCCCTACTCTGAATTATTTTTTAAAATAATTTAATTAATTTATTTATTTTTGGTTTTGCACTGTGGGCTTTTCTCTAGTTGTACTAAGTAGAGGCTACTCTCCAGTAGCTCTGTGTGGGCTTCTCATTGGGGTGACTTCTCTTGTTGTGGAGCTCGGATTCTAGGGCATATGGGCTTCAGTATTTGCAGCACAGTCTCAGTAGTTGTGGTGCCAGGCTCATGAGCACAGGTTTAATAGTTGTGGCGCAAGCGCTTAGTTGCTCTGACGCATGTGGAATCTCTCCAGATCAGGGATAGAACCCGTGTCTCCTGCATTGGCAGACAGATTCTTTACCACTGAACCACCAGGGAAGGCCTTACCTTGAATTTTTAATTAATTTTCTTAAAGTATAGTTTACCACATATATGTGTTTCTTAAACAATAGTTGCTTACTTATATAATTTTTCAATCTTTATATTAATGGTATCAGACAACACACAGTTCTATGACTTCTTCGACTCAACACTTCGTGTATGTAACTGTAGTTTATTCATTGTAGCTTTATACAATGCTCATTATGTAAAATTTGAAAATATTTATTCTCCTGTCAACCATGTGAACACTTTCCATTGGTTTTTCCTTTATGAACAATGGTGCCATGGACATTCTTGAACATGTGTACCGCTGTATATACACAAGTTTCTTTATGAAATTAGAAACTGAACTGCAGATTCTTAGGCGAGGCACATGCTTTATTTTTCTAGGTTATGCCAAAATAGTTGTGCCAATGTACAGTTTCACCACCAATCCCTAAGTGTTCCTGTTATTCTACATTCTTGTATTATTAGACTCCTTATTTTTTACAAATGAAATGACTTTAAAATGATACCTCACTATGGTAATAGCTTTTCTATGATTACTAACAAAAGGAAGCAGTTTTTATATCTTATTCATCAACTGTCTTCCTGGATGTGAGTCTGAGTCTAATTTCATAAAGAAATTAGTCGGCAAAGTAATGTCTCTGCTTTTGAATGTACTATCTAGGTTGGTCATAACTTTTCTTCCAAGGAGTAAGCGTCTTTTAATTTCATGGCTGCAGTCACCATCTGCAGTGATTTTGGAGCCCAAAACAATAAAGTCTGACACTGTTTCCACTGTTTCCCCATCTATTTCCCATGAAGTGATGGGACCAGATGCCATGATCTTCGTTTTCTGAATGTTGAGCTTTAGGCCAAGAGGCTTTTTAGTTCCTCTTCACTTTCTGCCATGAAGGGTGGTGTCATCTGCATATCTGAGGTGATTGATATTCCTCCCAGCAATCTTGATTCCAGCTTGTGTTTCTTTCAGTCCAGCGTTTCTCATGATGTACTCTGCATAGAAGTGAAATAAGCAGGGTGACAATATACAGCCTTGATGTACTCCTTTTCCTATTTGGAACCAGTCTGTTGTTCCATGTCCAGTTCTAACTGCTGCTTGCTGACCTGCATACAGATTTCTCAAGAGGCAGGTCAGGTGGTCTAGTATTCCCATCTCTTTCAGAATTTTCCATAGTTTATTGTGATCCACACAGTCAAAGGCTTTGGCATAGTCAATAAAGCAGAAATAGATGTTTTTCTGGAACTCTCTGGCTTTTTCCATGATCCAGCGGATGTTGGCAATTTGATCTCTGGTTCCTCTGCCTTTTCTAAAACCAGCTTGAACATCAGGAAGTTCACGGTTCACGTATTGCTGAAGCCTGGCTTGGAGAATTTTGAGCATTACTTTACTAGCATGTGAGATGAGTGCAATTGTGCAGTAGTTTGAGCATTCTTTGGCATTGCCGTTCTTTGGGATTGGAATGAAAACTGACCTTTTCCAGTCCTGTGGCCACTGTTGAGTTTTCCAAATTTGCTGGCATATTGAGTGCAGCACTTTCACAGCATCATCTTTCAGGATTTGAAACAGCTCAACTGAAATTCCATCACCTCCACTAGCTTTGTTCGTAGCGATGCTTTCCAAGACCCACTTGACTTCACATTCCAGGATGTCTGGCTCTAGATGAGTGATCACACCTTCGTGATTATCTGGGTCGTGAAGATCTGTTTTGTACAGTTCTGTGTATTCTTGCCACCTCTTCGTAATATCTTCTGCTTCTGTTAGGTCCACACCATTTCTGTCCTTTATTGAGCCCATCTTTGCATGAAATGTTCCCTTGGAATCTCTAATTTTCTTGAAGAGATCTCTAGTCTTTCCCATTCTGTTCTTTTCCTCTATTTCTTTGCATTGATCACTGAAGAAGGCTTTCTTATCTCTTCCTGCTATTCTTTGGAACTCTGCATTCAGATGCTTATATCTTTCCTTTTCTCCTTTGCTTTTTGCCTCTCTTCTTTTCACAGCTATTTGTAAGGCCTCCCCAGACAGCCATTTTGCTTTTTTGCATTTCTTTTCCATGGGCACGGTCTTGATCCCTGTCTCCTGTACAATGTCACGAACCTCATTCCATAGTTCATCAGGCATTCTATCTATCAGATCTTGGCCCTTAAAGACAGCTCAGGATAATACTTCCTCCTGGAAGACTTCCCTGACTTCACCAGATTCTCAGGCTAGCCTAAGTGCTGGTACTAATACTTTGCATATTTCTACTGTTACACTTTAACAGATCCTCCAGTTTTCAAAGCTACTTATCTCTCTCTTTTTTTTTTTTTTTTAACTATTTGGCTGCATTGGGTCTTGTTTGAGTCATGCAGGGTCCTTCATTGAAGCGCAGGGATTCTCTAGTTCTGCTGCACATGCTCAGTAGTTGCAGTACGCAGGCTTAGTTGCTCTGCAGTATGTAAGATCTTAGTTCCCTGAACAGGGACAGAACCCACGTCTTTGGCATTGCAAGGCAGATTCTTAGCCACTAGACCACCAGGGAAGTCTCATGACTATCTCTTCTTCATAGCCCAAAGAATAATCTAATTCATCATTTCATATGGTGTGTGTTAGTTGCTCAGTTGTGTCTGACTCTTTGCGACCCCACGGACTGTAGCCCGCCAGGCTCCTCTATCCATGGGATTCTCCAGGCAAGAATACTGGAATGGGTTGTCAGTTCCTTCTCCAGGGGATCTTCCCGACCTAGGGATTGAATCCGGGTCTCCAAGCATTGCAGGCAGATTTTTTTTTAACAACTGAACCAGCCTTTGGGAGGCCTGGCATGCTCCAATTCATGGGGTCTCAGAGAGTCAGACACAACTGAGTGACTGAACTGAACTGAGCCACCAGATTACCATTTCATATGGAAAACTGCCCTTTTTTATACTTATTTCTTCTTTTACCCAATGCTATTACTTTTTCGATAATTAATTTTAGATGACCTAACACAATATGCCTATCTTCTATAATTATATAAATATTTTAATAATGCCAATTGACAGCAGTTTGAATTCACATAAAGTCTAAATCTTGATGACAAAGTAGCCTAAATTGGAGCTCCAGGCAGAGATGTAGAGATAAACTGCTTGATACCTGGCTGTTTAAAACTATTTTCCTGTTTTTAAAGACATGCTGTGATTTTTAAATATTGACATATATAGCTTAGCCATTTAAAGGTGAATAAACACATGGTCCCTTCCTTGAAGGAACTCAGTGTCTAACATGGAAACTATGTGAGAAACAGATAACAATCATATAGGACTTTCACCAGGACACCACCTTAGTTCCAGCAGCTCTGATGACAACTCAGATGCCTTGATACGAGTTCCAATAATTTCCTCCTCTCAATCCAAGGCACAAATGTACCTATTCTATTGACCTTCTGTTTTTGACCTAATTCACCTACTCTCTCACCTATCACTGCATTTTTCTTTTGCTATCAATTCATTGATCTTGAGTTTAAATTCCTGAGATGATCTGCTTGGTTCAGCTAAAGTATATTCTTTTCATAAGGCATCTGACATTTTGCTGGCAATTTGGCTCAAATATGGTAATAGGAATAGGGCCACAATGTACATAATGAAATTGTGCGCATGCTCAGTCATGTCTCTTTGCAACCCCATGGACTGTAGCCTACCACGCTCCACTGTCCTTGGAATTTTTTCAGACAGGAATGCTGGAGAGGGTTGACATTTTCTACTCTAGGGGATCTTCTCAACACAGGGATTGAACCTGGATTTCCTGCGTCTCCTGCACTGGCAGGCAGATTGTTTGCCACTGAGCCACCTAGGAAGTCCACATAATACATAATACTGGAGTGGGTTGCTATTTCCTTCCCCAGGAGATCTTCCCAACCTAGGGATCGAACCCGGGTCCCCCGTATTGCAGGCAGACGCTTTACCATCTGAGCCACCAGGGAAGCTCACACAATACAATTAGCAATATCCAAATTATCTTCAGCTGCATTCCTCAGCAAGGGCCCCACCGGTTGGGGTTGAGGGTCATTACATATGAACAGCTTGGCCTATCCACGACAAGTGATATGTGCATGCGTGCTCCGTCGCTTCAGTGGTGTCTGCCTGTTCGCCGGTTTGTGATGCTATGGACTGTAGCCCACCAGGCTCCTCTGTCCATGGGATTCTCCAGGCAAGAATACTGGAGTGGGTTGCCATGCCATCCTCCAGGGGATCTTCCCAACGCAGGAATTGAATCTGTGTCTCCTGCATTGCAGACAGATTCTTGACTCACTGTGCCACCTGGGAAGCCCTACAAGTGATATATGAGTGCATTATTTAGGGCTCTTTCTGTTGAAAGGCTGGGACACTCAATTCAAAATGATATAGGAAAACGAATTTATTGGCTTACAAACGGAGAAGCCTAGAAGCATGTTGTTGTGTTGCTGTTTAGATGCCAAGTTGTACCTGGATCTTTTGCAACCCCATGGACTATAGACCACCAGGCTCTTCTGTCCAAGGGATTTTCTGGGCAGGAGCACTGGGATGGGTTGCCTTTTCCTTCTTTGGGGATCTTCCCCATCTAGGGCTCAAACCTGTGTCCCCTGCATTGGCAGATGCATTCTTACCCACTGTGCCACCAAGGAAGTCCCAGAAGGATAACTGGCCTAAAGAATGGCCGAATCCATGATTTCAAATTATGTTGTCAGCTTATCCCTGCTTCCTTCTGTGTTGGTTTCATTTTCTCTCCACTAGCTCTAAGTTTAATTCCTCCTAGAGTTAAGTGGAAAAAGGAAGAGTTCTCCTGCCCTTCCCCTTTGAGCATTTTTCTTCATGAAGCACATAGTGTAAAGGTTGAAAGCATGGACTCAGTAACTAGGTTGGCTTCATCAATTATCTACTATTCCTATAATCTTATTTAACCTCTTCAAGCCTTAGCTTTTTTCCATCTGTATCACAATAGTTCTGGTCCCATCACTTCACAGCAAATAGATACAGAAATAGTGGAAATAGTGACAAATTTTATTTTCTTGGGCTCCAAAATCACTGTGGACAATGACTGCAGCCACGAAATTAAAAGACGTTTGATCCTTGGAAGAAAAGCCCTGACAAACCTAGATAGCATATTAAAAAGCAGAGACATTACTTTGCTGACAAAGGTCCATCTAATCAAAGCTATGGTTCTTCCAGTAGTCACATATGGATGTGAGAGTTGGACCATAAAGAAGGCTGAGTCCTGAAGAACTGATGGTTTTGAACTGTGGTATTGGAGAAGACTCTAGTGGGTCCCTTGGACAGAAAGGGGATCAAACCTGTCAGTGCCAAAGGAAATCAACCCTGAATATTCATTGGAAGGAATGATGCTGAATCTGAGGCTGTAGCTGTAATTCTTTGGCCACCTGATGCAAAGAGCTGACTCATTGTAAAAGATCCTGATGCTGGGAAAGATTGAGGGAAAGAGAAGAGGACAACAGAGGATCAGATGGCTGGATGGCATCACCGACTCGATGGACATGAGTTTGAGCAATGGACATGAGTTGGAAGGACAGGGAAGCCTGGCATGCTGTAGTCCATGGGGGTCCCGAAGAGTCAGATACAACTTAGCAACTGAACAACCACCACAATAGTTTCTACTACTGGGTTGCTATGAGATTTAAAGTTGCTGATATTTGTAGGATGCCTAAAATAGTGCCTGATGCAATGTAAGGGCTATATTACCAGCTCTGATTGGGTCATAAGTCCCTCCCTATGTCCTAAGGGTTTTTGCTAGGTTTGGGACTTTCTATCCAAACTACAAAGATCTGGAGTAGTGGAAGGATGGTTTCTTTTAAGAAATTTGGAGTGCCTTTACCAAAGGCTGAGGAAAAAGAGGCCAGGTCAACATAAACAACACGTTTACTATAGGAAAGCAAATTGTTGCTTGAGACCTAAGGTTTTATCATACAAGTAATACATGAATTCGTGTGCATTGTTTCTAATTATATATAGGGATAACCTGAGAGGATTTCTGTTTATGCTTGTGATTGTTTAAAAAAAAAAAAAGCACAAACTTTTTATTTGAAAATATAACTAGCATTTCACTAGTACTTTACTGAACAAAGTATTTTCACATGTATTAGCTATTTAATCCATGCAATAGCTCTGGGAGAGTAGGTTTTATTAGACTTTCTTAATGGTAACAAACTTTGCAAGCAGAAAATACAGATGGATGCAAATTTTACAAATAGTGGTACTGGTATAGCATTCTACATTAGTCTCCTCCTGCGTTTTATGGACTGTTGGTATCCACATATAACCATTTCTTTCATTCAACATATATTTATTGAGCCTTTGGTATTTATCAGGCATCATCCTAGGCACTTGGGATACACAGCAGTGAACAAAACAGACAATACTCGCACTCCTTAAGTTTACATCTAGTGGGGTATGGGCAGACAAACCATAAAATAAAGAAGGAAAAAGCGTTATACAGTAAAAGTAAATAGGAAAACCGGATGAGGAGTATATAAATACGTTCAATTTTATAGGCAGTGGTCAGTTCAGTTTGTCCTCTATTCTGGGTTGTTTGCAGCTCTCCTGAACAAGGATAATAGTTCCATTTCTATTTACGATACTCCCAGCACCAGGCACTCAGAGACAGTAACTTTATACTAAAGAAATAACTCTTCTAAGATGCAAGCAGTTGGGAAACACAGGCCTGTACTAGGTACTGACCATACAGTCCATAAATTGAATAACCTAATCATTCGTGATTTAATTAATCTAATCACTGAAGTTCTATGGGTTAACTACTATTACAGGCCGTTTTTAGGCATTTCAAACATGTTTTAACCGCCTCTTTGGCCCTACCAGCGCGTGTAAGCTTTCCTGTTTGTGTATGTGCGCACTTTTTCAAAACCACAGCCTTAGCCACTTATCTCTTGGTATCAACAGTAGTTTTCTAGGATTAACACTTGGGGTTTCTACTGAGGGGCTGGGTGAGACCCAGTTGTCAGCCCACTGAACTTCAATGAGCCACAAAGCAAGGTTCTAGCCCCCAAAACACGAACTACCGAAAGCGGGAAGCCCTTTTTACAGTCCTCAAGCCGAGTCCAGCCGGAACCTTGACCTCAAGATGGCGTCGCGTAATCATAAGATTCAATCAGCTCCAATCAAAAATGGCAGGGTGGGTCGTAAATGACGGCTGAACACTTTCTAGCCCTCATTAGGCGCTCCATCTCTATGGTGATTCGCCGCTGCGTGGTGATTCAGAGCCAACAGTGAAGACTATCTATACGCGCTCTTCTCTATGATCCTCCTCCCCACGCCCCTGGCCGCAATGCACGCCGGGCAGTAGGAAGACCTCCAGAAGAAGCTCCCCGCGCAGCGCGGCGGTGTTTTGCGGCCTGTGCGAGTCGGCGCTTTGGAACCAGTCTCCCGGATAGCGGCGCGCAGAAACCTCGAACCGGTGGAGCCCACTCGTAACCTGGAGCCCAGAAGACCGCGAAGACAGTACCGTTTCCTCAGCGGCGGGTGAGTTCACGCCTCAGAACGCGTGTGGAAACCGGGAGACTGGGTACTTCGGCTGCGGGCGGAGGGAAAGCCTGGGAGGCTGCGAGAGGGCTGGGGTGGGATGGGAATAAGGGGACGGGGGCGGGGAGTTGGGTGGGGGAGGGGACGGGCACGAGGCTTGGGTTTCTGCACTTCTCTAAGGCCTGGGAAATCTGTGGGCCTAGCGGTAGCCGGTGCAGGCCAAACCTACCGGCAGAGCCTTCCTCCTTGCATTGTCGCCCACTTTTCTTTTCCTTTCTACGGCTCGCCACAGAGTCGCCTTGGCCCATTCTGGGCTCCGCGTTTGCCAGAAAACGAGCGGTCGCCCCCCTGGGGGGTCCTTTCCTGAGATCCCTTTCAAACCTGAGCCTGCGGAAGCCCTCCGGTAGATATTCCGGGCCGAGTGTACAATTGCTCCAGACTCTGCCTAGAAGCCGGCCTTCACCCACCCTTTTTAGCGCGGGTGGAGTAGGGGAACTGGCCACCATCTGTTTTCTTTCCCTTCCTCTCTGGTCATCTAAAGCCCGCCACCGAGTGAACTGCCCTCTCTGCCCCCGTCCCCCCCCCCCCCCAACTTAAATTTAGCTGCTGCCCAACTTTTCTAGCACCCTCCTGGTTGGTTTGCCTGTCTTAAGATTGTGATGAGTGTTGTGGCCCTGCCCCTTTGCTCCCCTGGAGGTTACAGTAAACTGTGTCTCCATTGATTCTAGGAGAGGTCTGATGTCCACGTTAGAAAATGTTACTTCGTTCTCATCCTTCTGTGGTCTTCATTACTGCTTTTACAACACGTTTTTAGAACAAGTTCTAGGAGTATGAAGATTATTTTGAAGTTACGTAATATGGTTTTTATATTGCCACGGAAAAGCCATTTTGATAACTGGGCAGAGTGGAGCGGACCAGGAGGGAGGAAATTGGGCTTCTCTTGCACCAGACTGCTCTAGTTGTGAAGTCCTGTGAATTGGGTATTTGGCAGTAGTGTATAAGCAATTTTTATATTGTTTTGAGAGCTTTACTTTCTAAAAGGTAATTTCCAAAATGTTCAGAGGTGGTAAGGCAAACAGTTGGTCAGTAATAGTTCCTCACGATTCAAGTGGAGATACTATGCTGTTTTAACTCATTTAATTTTTCTTGTGAAGCCTTGGTTTTCTTCACCTGTAAAGTGAAGATTATTGATGATATCCACCTCATAGGTTATTGGAGTTGGGAATTAATTGAGAAAAACGTATGTAAAATCCTTAGTGCAATAACCAGGTAACATAGTAAGTGCCGAGTGCATATTAACTGATAGTGTTTGTTGTTTAAGAATTTTCGCTGAAGTACAGGAGCCTATCCCTGACTTAACATTTCTTCCAGTGTACCTTGAATAGAGTTGTATGAAGTCAGAGTTAATCATTAGTATGTTATGATTAGACAGAGGCATTGTGATAAGCGAAAACAGCCTTTGGATTGGCAATTTAGGATAGTGGGGACCTTGGAGTCCTTACCTGCGAATTGTACTCTTTTGGATAAGTTAGCTTCTTCATCAGTAAAAGAAGAATATGTTTTGCTAGGTAATTTGGGAGGCTAAATGAGATGACCTGTGTTGAAAGCTTTTGTAAACAAAAGTAGATTAAAATTAGTTGATATTTTCATGACATTGGTAACCCCAGAAGATAAATTATTTCCTTTTTGGCTACCTCCAAGTTAGCTGTATTTCATATACTTTCTTCATTTACACATAATGTAGAGAAAAATTATATTGACTCTTTTATTCTGTAGAAACGAAAGTAATCATTGACTCTTAATCTCGTATAAAAGCATGCTGTTAATCTTTTTAATTTCTTGATAGTTCTTTCTGATACTGCTACTGGCGTTCATAAGAGAATTTTGATTCCTCAGTTTTTTGAATATAATTTTTCCTAAATTTTTTGAATTTTGAAACTCGAGAAAATAAAAAGAAAATATTTTCACTGAGAATTACTGCTATCGCTTTTTAACTTTTTATTTTGACATAATTTCAAACTTAAAAAAATGTTGGAAGAATGGTACAAAGGATTCTCAAATATCTTTCAGATTCCCCAAATGTTAACATTTTACCTGTTTGCTTTATCTTCCTCTTCTTATTGTCTTCATAGTTTTCTTCAGAAATCTTTGATAGTAAGTTGCAGATGTGGTGTCCCTCTTAACCCCCAGAATACCTAAGTGTGTATTTCCTAAAAACAGTTACATTCTCTAAACTAACCAGAAAATCAGGAAATTAATATTGATACAATGTAGTCTACAGGTCTTAATTTGGTTTTGCCTGAAGGAGTCTGGAATTGGTATTGGTAATTTTTTTTAAAACAGCTTATTACGGTATAATTGACATGTAAAACACTCATTGTAATGTACGATTCAGTGATTTTCAGTATATGTGCAGAGATGTGCAACCGTTATCCCAAAGGCACTCTCTGTTTTGTTTACAAGCCCCTTCCCACTCCCACTGTAGCTCTAGACTACCACTGATCTCTGCTGAGGTAGGCTTGCCTTGCTTGGGCTGGGACGGTCATGTCGTCCATTGTACCTTGCAGGCTGTACGCACAGCAGGAGACCGTGCATGCTGTACCGATGATCGTTCATATTTAATGTTGAGCCCCTGGGTTGGTTGCGTAACTACACATGACTTAAAATTTTCTTTTTCAGAACTGATGAAAATAATGTTAGAAAAGAATCTGGCACTTAATTGGAGCTAGACGTTTTATGGAGTAAATGAATAAGCTGTATATGAGTGTTTGCTGAGGAGGATCTGTTGGTTCATTTGCTTCTTAACATTTTAGAAATTTGTCCTGATGAGCTTAGCCTGTAAGTCTATATCCCCGATGAAATAGTTTGTTTCTGTCAGGATAAATCTAATGGATGAATGCATATAAGCAGTAATGGTATTCTTAAGAGTGTAGAAAAAGTAGTTTAAAGGTGAAAAAGAAAAGCAGAATGTATAGATAAAGCTTCTTTAGAAGTTTATTTTGTTTTGGGGAGGACCAAATTTATTGAGATAAAATTTACATACATTAAAATGCATCCATTTTAATTTCAGTCAATTTTGATGGATATATAAACCTGTCTGACCACTGCCACAATAGAGATAGGAAATCACTTCCAACATAGGTTCTTGTTTTTGTTATTTTGGGCCATGAAGTTTCATCCTTGGAGGATAAAAATGTTTTGAACCTTCCAAAAGTGAAGGTACTTTTCAAGTATTCTTTAAATGCTTTAAAGTATTCTTTAAATAATTTAAGTCATTTCAGTGCTGATGAAATAAGCTCCTCATCTCTGTTAAACCCCACACACAATCCCTCGGCAATTGACTACATTCAGAATAGATCTAGAACCACCACCTGTTCTAGGCCACCTCTCTTGTCTGGATTATTTCAGTAGTCTTACTTTTCTACCCTTGTTCTCCTCCAGTCTTAACATAGGGGCCAGTGACACTGTTAAAATAAAAGTCAAGTCAAAAACCTTTCAGAATAAAACCCAGTATTTTTAAAGCCGTTTACAAAGCATTACATTCTTTGAACTCTCTTCCCAGCTCCAGTTTGTGCTAGTACTGTGCTTCAGTTGTTGGCCTTATTCCTCATGCAAACACACCTCAGGTTCTTTGTATTTGCAGTTTCCTTTGCTTGAAAAGGGCTTCCTTGGTGGCTTAGAGGTTAAAGCATCCACCTGGAATGCGGGAGACCTGGGGTTCGATCCTTGGGTCGGGAAGATGCCCTGGAGAAGGAAAATGGCAACCCACTCCCAGTACTCTTGCCTGGAAAATCCCATGGAGGGAGGAGCCTGGTAGGCTACTGTCCATGGGGTCTCAAAGAGTCGGTCATGACTAACCTACTTCACTTTCACTTTCACTTTGCTTGAAAGGCTATGGCCCCCAATATGCAAGTCTTTTTAAATGTTGCCTTGGTGAAGCCTGACCACCTTGTTTAAAATAAAGAATTCTTTAGCTCTCTTCCCTATTTCATTCAACAAAGTACATACCAACTTTGAATATCTTTATAATGTATTGTAAGCATATTACAGTTTATCAACTACAGGTAAAAATGATAAACTTTGCTTATTCTAAAAGTTTATTCTCAGTCATTTCACATACACCAAAACATACCAGAAAACTTTTCTATGTTGAAATATGTGGTTGATACTCTCCTCTTAGAATGTTTAAAGTGAACATTAATAATTATCAGAGATCACCAGAAATGTTTGTTTTCTGAATTTCCGTAGGAGGGGCCATTATCTTATTAAGATTGCCTTCATCTTTGAAGTTCAGCCTCTGAATAAGCGAGTTTTAAACAGTTCCAAATAAAAGGGAAATATTCTGTAGAAAAATTGGAGTGAATGAAATGGGTATATTGCATAAACTAAAACATAATCTGGTTAATTCTTAACAGAATGAAAAGTCATTTGAAAACTGAAAAAATAGTTTAAACACCAAGAACATAGAGTTTTTTTTTAAGTAGTACTTGTATTTAATACTTGGGGGAAAAGTGATTCTAAAGATGAATTCATGGTTCTATCTTTGTAACCATTGTGAGGCTAGGTGCTTGTCACTGCTCTAATTGTACCCACACATGGTAATTTAATAAATTTATTTAGAGTTTCTTAGAGTTTGTTTACTGAGTCATTCATTGAACAGGTATTAATACCAACTGTTCTTCTAAGAAAATGCTGAGATAGAGTATATAAGAGCTTCTGTAAGTAGGACAGTAGCTCTCAATGTTTTAAAAGGATACACACTCCTGTCCCCTTCCACATAGAATATTTGTTTTTGTTTTGGGCAAAAAAGTATTTTTAAAAATCATTTAAAGATTCAACACGCACTGTTAAATTAGCTGCATTCATACCTACTATTTTAAGGCATTTCCAATAGCTTACTTGCTGGTATATGGCATTATTCTAGGTATTTATTTTACCTGTAAAGCTTTCTGAATATTTTAAGTGTGCTGTGTTTTTGAAATTGAAGTTTAGATTTTATAGAATATTTCAATATCCTAACTTAAGGGAAAACATTCTGAGGAAGAATAGCTATGAAGATGAAGGACATGCTTTTTAAAGAAATGTCTGATAAAGGAGTAAAAAGATACTCAATCTCATTAATGAGTAGGGAAATTCAAGGAGAAACGAGAGTATTTTTTTTTAACCTATCAGATTGGAATGATGGTACGGATATAAGGAAGGGGCATACCTAGATACTCTTGGTGGGAATATTAATTTGTACAGTAGGTTTGGAGGAGGATTTGGAGGTAAAGTGTAGATATATAATAGTAATATATATAGTAGTAGTAATATATATAGTAGATACATAATAATACCGATCTGTATTATTGAATTACTTGGCACAGGTGCTTAGAGTTATATGTCCTTTATGTCCAAGAACATTTAATATTATTTGTAAGAGGTGAAATACGGAGATAACCATCCATGTTGGTAGATAGTTGTGTCTATATGGTAAGAGTTTACTGCGTTATAAGGGATGGAGTAGAAGTTGATGACATGAAGAGATATTAATAATGAGGGAGAAATGTACATAACAGTATACTATGATTATATTGCTTGCACAAAAACATAAATGATTATATATTAGTTTGTGTAGAGAAAGGTGTTTTAGAAGAATACAATGATTGAGACCAAACTTGGGATTAGGAGCAAGGAAGTGGAAGACATGAACTTTTTATCCTCTCTCTTCTGAAGGATGAATAAAACAATATATAAAACCCAGAAAAGAAAATAGTAGAGAAAAACATTTTTAAAAAGCTTTAGACAACTCTGGATCCCTTGTTACAGAGTTTAGGTAGGGGAGTTTTTCTAAGGGTAAAACAGAAAATCTCCTATTAATCAAGTTGCTACTTGTAGCTGCACCATTAATATCAGGTCAATCCACTTATTTTGGTGCATGGAATCTTACTAGAACATTCTAACATCATTTTTCTAAACTTTTCCCAGTATTGAATATTTGAGTACGTTGACAAAAATATTGACAATATAAAATTTGAGGGTAGGGAAAGTCTTAAGTATTTCTATTCAGTAGGGAAAAGACAGAAGTTTCTTTTAAGTGATATTGGTGTCATAAACGAAATGGAACAGTTCAGTGTGTTCTTGTATTTTTAAAAATCAAATACCAGCATCTGATTCTTGAATTTCATCCATTCATTGAATATCGTTCAGGAATGGTAAAGAGGTTTGCTTTAAAGTTTAAGAAAAATTAACACTTTTTTTTCATTGTCATAAATTGGATATTTTCTTTATATTTGAATGATTACAATGGGACTTGATACCTGGAGGTTCCCCCCCACCTCCCCAGGTTTGTAGAATGTCACTGAGACATTGATTTGTCCTTCAAGAACTGGCCAACACTGAATCAACAAATATTGTGTGACTTTGTTAATTTAGTTTTCAGGATACATAAAAAAATGAATGCTTCAGAACACTTAAAAACTGTTAGATATTTTCCTGAATTCTGAATTTGGTTTAAAAAGATTCGTTGATGTTTGGTACTTAATTTTTGGATATTTACTGAACCTCAAAATTTTTTTCTTCCTTTATATGTATTCCCATATGATTGTAGGAGTCTATCCTGAACTTAGATCGTGTACATTTTGGGAACTTATTTTAGAAAAGATCTAAGGTTAAAAAATTCTCAATGGACAGACAGAGAAAAGAGGGTCTTTGCCAACTCCTCTGGGTAAGAAACTTCAGAATTTTGCAGATACTCTAAAAATGAAGGCCAAGAAACCAGGCATATCGAATTGTAAATGTTTCAAATAACGTGATTTGCCATGATTTCTTTCTTTAGACCGCTGCAGTAAGAATGTCTTTCCCCCCTCATTTGAATCGCCCTCCGATGGGGATCCCAGCACTCCCACCAGGGATCCCACCCCCCCAGTTCCCTGGCTTTCCACCACCCGTGCCTCCAGGTAAGTTTGTGGTTACTGTTGCTTTTGTAGTTGATGACAGTGTTGTGTTAGTTTCTGGTATACAAGAAAGTGATTCAGTTTCTTGAATTTTTTTGTGTGTGTGTTTTCAGTTTTATATATATATGCAGGCACACACATACTTTTTTTAAGATTCTTTTTCATTATACTTAGTTCAGTTCAGTCGCTCAGTCATGTCTTGAATATAGTTTCCTGTGCTGTATAGTAAATCCTTTTTGTTTATCTGTTTTATATATAGTAGTTTATATTTGCTGATCTCAAACTCTTAATTTTTCCTCCCTGCTTGCCCTTTTGGTAACCATAAGTTTGTTTTCTGTCTGTAAGTCTGTTTGGTAAATAAGTTCATTTGTATCATTTTTTTAGATTCCACATGTACGTGGTATCACTTGATGTTCGTGTTTCTCTGATTTACTTCACTTAATATGATAATCTCTGGGTCCATCCATGTTGCTGCAGTTGGCATTATTTCATTCTTTTTATAGCTAAGTAATATTCCATTGTAAACATCAGCATATACCACATCTTTATTCATTCATCTGTCGATGGCCATTTAGGTTGCTTTCATGTCTTGGCTATTGTGTATAGTACTGTGGTGAACATTGGGGGGCATGTATGTTTTGAATTAGAGTTTTCTCTGTAAATGCCCAGAAGTGGGACTGTGGGATCATACGGTAGCTCTGCTTTTAGTTTTTAGGAACCTCCATACTGTTTTCCGGGGCTTCCCTGGTGACTCAGTCAGTAAAGATTTGCCTGCAAGGCAGGAATCTGCCTGCAGTACAGTAGACCTGGGTTTGATCCCTGTGTCTGGAAGATCCCCTGGAGAAGGAAATAGCAGCCCATTCCGGTATTCTTGCCTGGGAAATCCCATGGACAGAGGAACCTGGTGGACTACAGTGCATGGAGTCACAAAGAGTTGGACACGACTTAGCAACTAAACCACAACAACATACTATTTTCCATAGGGCTGCGCCAGTTTACTTTCCCACCAATGATGGTGTTTTTTTTCAATGTGTCCTTATATCATTGCAATATTATCTTTAGAAAATGTGTGTGTGAGTATTGGTAGAAACGCTTCCTGTTAGCGTTCTAGAAATGTGCTGTCTCATTTTCCTATGGTGGGAGTTTTCATTTCTGGCTGAGTATCAAACTCATCTGGGAAATAAAAAATCTTTACTTAAATAATAGGTAATACATTTATACCAATCAAAAAGGTATACAGTGAAAAACTTATCTTACCTTCCTATATAATTTATTACTATCCCCTTAGTGAAACGCATAAATAAAACAGGGTTATTAGTTTCTTCTTTATCTTTCCAGATATTTTTTGGTGCATATTACAAGCCGCTCTAAGTATATATTTTTCTATTCCATTTGTTTTTGTGTAATTACTTTAACACAGATAATGTAGTAACATCGTGTATATGTTATTCTGCCTTAACTTATATATATATATGTTTCTGACTATTATCTTGGAGAGGTTTCCAAAGTTCTATCTAAAAGCTTCCTCTATTCAGTGTTTTATAAAGTAAAAAAAGTTTTTTTAAGTCCAACCCCAACCTACTGAATCAAATCCTTAGAAATTAAGGCCCAGGAATGTCTTTTTAACAGGTTCACAGGTGATCCCTAAGTATCCATTTAAGCACAGTTAAGAGAACCCACATTATAGAACTGTTATCTTGAGATTTATAATTAGCATTGCTTGACTCAAACTTTTCCTCTGGTTTATGAGTGGTAGTTCAGATTTTTTTTTAATAGGATTGAAAGCATTTTGTACAGATTTCAGTTTCCCTTATGAAAGATAGTATCTAAGAGTTCTGCTTAGTTTGCATGTTGGGAAGTATTTTCATTTAACATAGAATCCATGTAATTCAGGCTGAAAGCAACAAATGATCTTGTAAACCAACTAGAAGTATTTCTTTTTTAGGAAAGCTTTACATCAGTGACCTGGCTTTAACCATTGGATTATCTGTTTGAAATTACGGTGTTTACTAAAGAGCTTGACTGTTGCAGAATCAAAAGTACCTTGCAATTGCCTAATTTGATGGGTTGTTAATTCATAACATGTACATTACAGAGGCTCAGCTTTGGGGGCCTCCTACCCTTAGGTCAAGTACACAGCTGTGTTGGAGTAGATGTGAAAAGCCACAAGATAAATATGGAATTTTTCTGGAGTATCATTTAAAGCTTCAGCAATTTGAGGGTAAATCATAATTTAAAAAAACAACTACTTATGCATATACATTGTGGAGTAGAATGCTGTACTTATAAAAGTTTTTAAGACATTTATGCTTGTAACTGGCTGTTTAAGCTGTTCTTTTAGATAATCATGGATATGTATTTGTTACCCCCTTGCCACCAGGGACATAGTGGGAGAGCTTGAGTACTATCAGTGTATTATTCCATGTAGCAATTAATGAATTACAGTCAGTAAGTTAACTGCCCTATAATAAAGGAGTTTGTCCTGAAAAGAGGGATTAAGAAAATAATGTTAACAGAGATCTGAATAGTTACCAACCGTCAAACAGTAATTTCTTGAGAAGGATAGTGTCCTGAGCCACTTTCATTTGGGCATCAATTTTTGAGGGGTTCTTTATTTTTTTGTTAGTCTCATAGTATCTTATTTTCTGGTAGTCTTTCCTAGTAACATACTTTTAACTAAGTCCTTGTGTTACACAGTTACAGGGAAGACTAGATTACTTCCAGTTTGTGAAGAAATTTTGAGGCATTGAGAATAAAGCTTAATCACTTGTTCAGAATCAGGAAAGGTGATGATGAAAAATCGTTTGTTTCCTTACCAGTTTATTGGTTTTATAGAAGAAATTTTAAATTCCTTTTAATTAAAAAAAAAAACACATACTAAATGAATTGATAACTGTCCAGAATTTTGTACTCATTAAGGCAATAGCAGGTTGTGGTAGTCTTTTTGCTTCATGAGTGTTTTTAAATTTATTTAGATAGACCAGTCTGTAAAGTACATTTGGTTTTGAATAATACCTCATTAATATCTCATTTTTTATTGGCCTTATATTTCCCCTTAAAAGAACTATGAAGGTACTTATTTTTATGGCATGTACTTGATATAGAATATATTCTTGTCTATATAATTACATTCTTAAGACTCATTTTGCTTCTTTTTTAGGGACCCCAATGATTCCTGTACCGATGAGCATTATGGCTCCTGCTCCAACTGTAAGTATAACTTTTAAGGAGGAATTACAAGTACTACTGCTTTTAACTGAATCTAAACAATTTGATAAACTCAGATAAATTATTTTAAATGTCTAAAAGAATAATAGGAAGAAAGAGCATATATATATATCATACTAATTTAAATATTTTTTCTCCAGTACAGTTGCTCCTAAAATAATGCTCCCTAAGTAAACTATTTTGGTTTTGTGATTTTCCTCGTATTCTCTAGACTCTTCATACACTGTTACTTCAGATTCACGCGTTGGCTCTTCCATCACTCCCTTAGGTCTTGGTCCTTGAAAGCAGGAGATGTGATCTGACATATCTGACTTCTTAAAAGAACGTGGAAATGATCTAGTAGAGATTTAAAATTTGAAATGAATGTTGAATATATATTTACTCTTTGCTCTGACATGCCTGATGTTTAGCTTCTTCAAAACTATTTTTTTTCTCTGTCCTCTAGTATGATACCGTCAAGCTTTCTTAAGTTTTACTGAAACCTTTTCTCTGCTGAAGTTTTATTATTCAGTCTTTTGTCTTGAACTTTAATTCTCCACATTCATAAAAGCTTCTGTACACTCTAGGCATCTTAGTTAAGAATGCTAGTATACTATAGAAAGAAAGAAAGTGAAGTCGCTCAGTCATGTCCGACTCTTTGCGACCCCATGGACCACAGCCTACCAGGCTCCTCTCTCCATGGGATTTTCCAGGCAATAGTACTGGAGTGGATTGCCATTTCCTTCTCCAGGGGATCTTCCTGACCTAGGGATCAAACTCCCATCTCCCAAGTTGTAGACAGACACTTTACCGTCTGAGCCACCAGGGAAGTCCTCAAGACTGGTATACTGTAACATGTGATTAAATGATAACCCTCTTAATGTTTATTTAACCAGAATTCTTCTTTGAGTTAATTAGTAGAAATATAGGGTTTAAATTGTAATTCCTCTGTGAGGGAGATTAGGTCTTATTACTTTTAGCTATTTTTGTTTTTTTAACTTGTGGGTTTTGAAGAGGGAGGGAAGTGTTTTTTATATTAAAAGGGTAGTGAAATAGGAACTTGCTGTGAGGCGGACTGGGGGCGCAGTCCAGCTTTTCTTGTATTGGACCTTCGTTGGAAGACATGCACTAGGAAACCGCCACATGATAAGTACTCTTCTCCTCCTGCATTTCAGCCTGGGAAAAGGCAGCTCCCCCAAGTCACCACTTCAGTGCCGACTGTATGTTTTGCTAGATTCAATTCCAAATATAAAGATGAGTAAGACTATTTGGGAATTTGAACTTTATGAAAGGAAAAATAAGATAGTAACACAAGTAACTGAGAAAATGTAAACCGAGAGTGTGGGGAGAGTGCTATGGGAATATGTGAAATTCTGCAGGAAAATTAGCAGGGATAATTGGAGTTTCCTTTTATACTAGTACAGAGTACAGTAGGTGAAGAAATGTGTGGGTATATTTGAAAACTTTAAATGATTTTTGATGTCTTAAACATAAAATTTCTACCCAAGTTTTTTTATTCGGTCGTCCAAGTTGTGTTTAAAAGAAAGGTAATCCAATAGTGAGTTTCCCTGGTGGCTCAGTGGTAAGGAATCCGCCTGCCAGTGTAGGAGATGTAGGTTCGATCACTGATCCAGGAAGATCTCCTGGAGAAGGAAATGGTAACCCGCTCCATTATTATTGCTGGGCGATCCCATGGACAGAGGAGCCTGGAGGGCGACAGTCCTTGGGGTTGCAAAAGAGTTGGATACAACTTAGCTACTAAACAATAACAGCAAAATCTAATAGTGACACTTTACTTGTCATGAATAAGTTGTATTAATGAAAAATGTGCTTTGAGAACTTTATATTAAATATATAGAACCTGTCCTTTATGTTTGCTACTTTAAAACAGGTGTTTTGGGACTTCCCTAGTGGTCCGGTGGTTAGGGCTCTGAGCTTCCACTGCAGGGGGCACGGGTTCCATCTGGGTGTGGGAACTAAGTTCCCGCATGGTGTTTGGTGTGGCTAAAAAAAAAAAACTAAAGTGGATGTTTTACCCTAATGTTATATTAAGCGTGACAGCAAATTTAATTGCAAGTTCAAATTTTATTGTCTTTCTTCACTTTAGGTCTTAGTACCCACCGTGTCCATGGTTGGAAAGCATTTGGGAGCAAGAAAGGATCATCCAGGCTTGAAGGCTAAAGAGAATGATGAAAACTGTGGTCCCACCACTACAGTTTTTGTTGGCAACATTTCTGAGAAAGCCTCAGACATGCTTATAAGACAGCTCCTCGCTGTAAGTTAAACTGTTTATTTTTCATTTAAAAATTTTTTTGTTGTTTCAGACTTAAGAAAAATCAGAGAAGACTGAATTATTGTCTCTTTTATATTTTGAGAAGTTTCAATCCTGCAAAAAAGTTGAATAAATAGTGAACACCTTTGCAACACATTTTGCCACATTTGTTTTCTCTCTCTCTCTCCACACACACACACCCCTCAGTTTTTTTCTGAATAGTTTGGGAGTAAGTTATGGCATTTCACTTCTGAATTCTACTTATATCTCCTATGACCAAGATACTCTCCTACATTTTTCACACTTAGGAAATTTAAGGCTGATTCAGTATTGTTAATTAAAATACAAAATAGCTCATATTTAATTTTACCAACAGTTTCTATAATAGGTGTTTTTTGTTTTTGGTCTATAATCCAGTCAGGGGTGTGTATACATTGCATTTAATTGTCATGGTTCTTTAGATAGCTTCTTTATTATAGAACAGTTCCCTGCCTCTTTTTGTTTAACTTGTTTTTGTCTTTTGTGATAAACTGATGTTTTGAAGTGTCTGGGTCTTTTGCAAAATGTCTCACCCGATTTGAATTGATTGTTTACCCATAGTTAGGTTTAGAATAAGCATTTTTTAGAAGAATGGGCCATGTGTGATGACTGTTCTCAGGTGTAGCATAGGAAGAAACACCATGTCTCTTGGTTCCATTTTTGGTGGTATTAAGTTATTTGGTTAAGGTGGTCTGATCGCTCCATTTTAGGGTATCTTTTCTCCCTTTGTCATTAATGAGTAACCTCTGGGTTAATATTTTGAGACTGTAAAAAAGGGATTTAGAAAATAAACATAAAACCTAGCTTTGTCAGATCTTAGTGTTTTGTGATGCTAGCTTTAGATTTTCATCCCAAAGAAACAAAACATGAAGGTCCTAATTCTCATTTCTGTCTTCCACAAAGGTAATAACCAGAGGGAATCCATTATCCTAAACTGGGTGTTTATCATTCCTGACCATATTTTTTACTTTAATTACATATTTATATTCATAAAAGTTTATCATGTATGAGTTTAAATTCTGCATTCCTCCAATTTGCCTTTTTCGCCCAGCATATATGCAGCTCTAGTTTGTTCACTTTTCACTGGTATATACCACTGCCTTACAGAGATAAGTGATAAATTGTCAGATAGTTTACTGATGGTCGTATGGATCGTTTTCACTTTTGATATTATGTTTTGCTGTGTTATTACTGGTAATATGTCTTTCTAAGCGAACATGGAAGTGCTCACTTCAGCAGCACATACTAAGTGAACGTGAAATAAATTGTCACGTATTCCCTTAGAAGTGGAATTTCTGTCATTGGGCATGCTTATCTTCACTTTTAAAGATAATGCCAGTTTTCCCCCAAGGTAGAACATTGGGAGGACATTTTGTTTATTTTATTTCTATTACAGATGTATTTTTAATTTTATTATTACTTATTCATTTTTGGCTGCAGTGAGTCTTGATTGTTTGGCATCGGCTTTCTCTAGTTGTGGCGAGTAGGGAACTACTCTTGGCTGTGGTGTGCGGGCTCCTCGTTGCAGTGGTTTCTCCTGCTGAGGAGCACAGGCATTCGGGATCAGTAGTTGCGACTTGCGGGCTCTAGTGCAGGCTCAGCAACTGTGGCGTGTGGACTTAGCTGCCCTATAGCACGTGCGATCTTACTTCCCTTATTAGGGATTGAACCTGTGTCCACCCACATTGGCAAGCAGATTGTTAACCACTGACCCACTGCGGAAGTCCTGGGAGGACATTTTAAAAAACATGTTTATTGAGATATAATCCACGCACCATAAAATTCACCCTTTTATAATGCACACAGTTCAGTGGCCTTTAGTATATTCAGAGAGTTTTGCAAACATCACCACTGTCTAATTCCTGAACATTTTTATCACCCCATATAGAAATATATATATATATATATATAAATAAACACACTGTGCCCATTAACATTGGTTCCCATTTTCTCCTCCCCTCAGCATCTGGCAACCACTATTAAACCTGTCTCTGTGGATTTGCTTGTTCTGTGCATTTTATGTAAATGGAATTTTAGAATATGTGGCTTTTTTATTTTGTCTTTCACTTAGCCTGATGTTTCTAAGATTCACCTATGGTGTAGCTTATTAGTGAAACTTTGTTCCTTTTTTATGGCCAACTAATTCTCCATTTAATGGATTCGCTACATTTTGTTATCCGTTTATCAATTGATGGACAACCAACTGTTTCCACTGGGTTGTTGTGAATAATGATGCTGTGAATATTCATGTACAAGTTTTTGTGTGGATATATGTGTATGTTTTCAATTTGAAACATCCCTTTTGAAAACTGTTGTTGATGTATATGTGCAGCAGAGTGTTTTTTAAGATATCTTTGAACTCCTGAATTTACCTCTTCTATTTCTCTTTTTACTTTTAAGACTTTACTTGGATGTCTGAGGAGCTTTGATTGTCCATATTTAAGAGTTAGGGATTAAAAGACCTGTGTACATAAGCTTACTTTGTAAAATGTTGGGCATCGCTGTAGGGTAATCTGACTGGCAGCCAGAGGTTTTAAATTCCGTGGAGTGTTCTTTGAGGTGGGTGGGTTTCTCTAGAAAACTTTTGAGTTTTATGCCCAGTAAGTTTATGATTGACTGCCTGTATGAGGTTGCAGGTACAAGACTGACTTCAAGCATTTCTTATACCTTTACTTTCTTCCTTCTTACTCTTGTAATCTCATTTGTATTTTCATATCTGGTGCTCCACATCCCAAGCTTGTTTTGTTCACTTTCTTCAGATTGTTGCTGTTGAGGCTGTCTTCTCTAGTAGTGGGGAAAGGGTAATTGCTTGAAGCCTCTGAGACTTTGATTATTTCATATTTGTATTGTCAGGCAGTAACTTATTTTTCTTCAGCTTCACACTTCAGCCCAATTCTCCACAGTACCTTTCACCCCCGGTTTGGATCCACTAGGTTTTGTATTGATAGAATCAGCCTAACTTTTTCTTTCTTATCAGTATCTGCTTCTGTACACACTTGGAGTCATAGCTTTCTTTGCTTTCCTGAATGAGCTATTATCCATCCATTTGCCTTTTGTCTTTGCAAAATTTTGTTGAATTCTGGTGCTATTCTCTCACACTATGTTTGACCTTATGATATTTTGTTTTTTATATGTATTTTGGCTGCACTGTGAGGTGTGTGGAATCCTACTTAGTTCCTTGACCAGGAATTGAACCCATACCCGCTATAGTGGAAACTTAGTCTTAACTTCTAGAGTAGACTACCAGGGAAGTCCCAATTCGTTGACTATCATTTTAGTAGTTTCTTTGACCGAAGATGTGAAAAATCCATGCATTTCTCAGCTTTGACAGACAAATATTTAGTTATTACTTGCCACAAAACTTTTTTTAAACCTTCTAATTTTTCTTTAATAATTAGAAATAAACTTTGTGTGTAAACAAAATGTAATAAATATCCCACCCTTCAGATAACCTGCCCCATTAACATTTTACAGTATTTCTGATCATTTTATGGAAATTTTTTTCTTTGCATAATTAAAAATCTTACTGTTGGGACTTTCAGTGGTTAAGACTGAATGGTCCAGTGGTTAGAGACTCCATGTTTCTAATGCAGGGGATGCAGGTTCCATCCTGGTCAAGGAAGTGAAGAGCCCACGTGCCTTGGGTGTGGCCAAAAAGAAAAAGCTTACTGTATATCTGCAATTTCATGTCTCATGATATATTTGCATCCCATATCAAGCATTTCCCTATGTCTTTAAAAATCCTTTATAATATATACGTGTGTTTTAAAACAGTCTTTATGGACTTATAGTATTTACTTGAATTTATTACAGTTCTAACTATTAGAATATTTGGGCATTTTGGGTTTATTTACATGTATTTGTAAGATAAATAAAACTGAAATGTCTAATTTATTAAAAATGAGTTTTTAATAAATGAGTTTTATTAAAATGAGTAAGAATTTATATTTTCCTTTAAAATGACTTGTGTATTTTATTCATATAATAAGCTTGTGGGAATTGCAGAATTTAGTTGCTGAGAAGAATTTTTTAGCTTTTATTTTTTCCTAAGCAGGAATATAATTATGTCCTTATTTGCATTATAACTTTAAGTGGTAAGGACCTATTTTGTTTTCTTTTAAAGAAATGTGGCTTGGTTTTGAGCTGGAAGAGAGTACAAGGTGCATCTGGAAAGCTTCAAGGTAGGTAATTTTTTCCTTATTTATTGAGATCCTCTCAATCTGGGAGTATAAGTTAGGTTTGCATTTGCCCTCATTGTCGCTAACCCTGGGAGAGGTCTGCTGTTAGCACTCTGTCTTCAGTCCCAGTGGAATAAGGACTAAAGGCAATTGGGAAAATGTTGGCTGAGAGGTGAGATTAGAAAGTGAAAAAGGCTAGCAGGAGGTAGGAGAGGGGAAAACTTAGACTAACTGGTTTCTTATTACTTTAAAAAGTTCTTGTTTCAGAGCAGGAGTGTATGATCTCTATGGAACAATTTAAAAAAAAAGAAACAGTTAGGACTTAGGAAAGAAGTGTAGAAGAGATGATGAGATGACCTGTTAGTCTTAAAAGCAAACTGTTCTTTTCATACTTGTTGGCAGAAACACCTGTTTGATATACATTCTTTAAACACTATTATTATGGAAAAATTCCTACATATATAAAATTGGCAGAATAGTGTGAACTCTTACGTATTTGTTGTCTAGCGTTTTAACATTTATTAGGTCATGCCATTTGAGCTTAACCTGTACCCTGTCCATTTTCTTTTTGTATTATTTTTGTACAGTCCTGAGCACCAGATCATTTTGTATATAAATATTTTTATGTCTCTAAAAGATAAGTTTTTTAAAAATTAATTTATTTTGATTGGAGGCTAATTACTTTACAGTATTGTGGTTTTTGCCATACATTGACATGAATCAGCCATGGGTGTACATGTGTTCCCCATCCTGAATCCCCCTCCCACCTAAGATAAGTTCTTTTTAAAAAACATACCTAAAATGCAATTATAAGACCAAAGGAAAAAACATTTCTTCTAATTATTCTCAGTATTCAGATATCCAACATTCAGTCAATATCCAGTCCACGATCAGATGTCCAGCTGACTCAAATGTCAGTTTCTTAAATAGTCCTTTTGACTCAGGATTCATGTAAAATCCCTGCATTGTGATTGGTTGACATATTTTTGAGACTCTTAATATTTTTAGTTCTTCTGTCTTTCTTCTTCCTCTTGAGATTTGTTGGAGAAACTGGGTCATTTGCCCAGTAGTGTTTTCTCAGTTTGGATTTGCTGATTGCAGCCCTAGTAGAATTATGTGCCTTACATCTCTGTCCACTGCGTTGTAATGCAAACTGTTTGGTATTCGTAGCTTGTCAGTTCAGTTCAGTGGCTCAGTCGTCTCCGAATCTTTGCGACCCCATGAATTGCAGCACGCCAGGCCTCCCTGTCCATCACCAACTCCCAGAGTTCACTCAGACTCACGTCCATCGAGTCAGTGATGCCATCCAGCCATCTCATCCTCTGTCGTCCCCTTCTCCTCCTGCCCCCAATCCCTCCCAGCATCAGAGTCTTTTCCAGTGAGTCAGCTCTTCTCATGAGGTGGCCAAAGTACTGGAGTTTCAGCTTTAGCATCATTCCTTCCAAAGAACACCCAGGACTCATCTCCTTTAGAATGGACTGGTTGGATCTCCTTGCAGTCCAGGGGACTGTCAAGAGTCTCCTCCAACACCACAGTTCGAAAGCATCAATTCTTCGGCGCTCAGCCTTCTTCACAGTCCAACTCTCACATCCATACATGACCACTGGAAAAACCATAGCCTTAACTAGACGGACCTTTGTTGGCAAAGTAATGTCTCTGCTTTTGAATATGCTATCTAGGTTGGTCATAACTTTTCTTCCAAGGAGTAAGCGTCTTTTAATTTCATGGCTGCAGTCACCATCTGCAGTGATTTTGGAGCCCCCAAAAATAAAGTCTGACACTGTTTCCACTGTTTCCCCATCTATTTCCCATGAAGTGATGGGACCAGATGCCGTGATCTTCGTTTTCTGAATGTTGAGCTTTAAGCCAACTTTTTCACTCTCCTCTTCCAATCTCATCAAGAGGCTTTTTAGTTCCTCTTCACTTTCTGCCATAAGGGTGGTGTCATCTGCATATCTGAGGTGATTGATATTTCTCCCGGCAATCTTGATTCCAGCTTGTGCTTCTTCCAGGCCAGCGTTTCTCATGATGTTCTCTGCATAGAAGTGAAATAAGCAGGGTGACAATATATAGCCTTGACGTACTTCTTTTCCTATTTGGAACCCGTCTGTTGTTTTTTTCTCATGTCCAGTTCTAACTGTTGCTTCCTGACCTGCATAAAGGTTTTTCAGGAGGCAGGTCAGGTGGTCTGGTATTCCCATCTCTCTCAGAATTTTCCACAGTTTCTTGTGATCCACACAGTCAAAGGCTTTTGCATAGTCAATAAAGCAGAAATAGATGTTTTTCTGGAACTCTCTTGCTTTCTCTGTGATCCAACAGATGTTGGCATTTTAATCTCTGGTTCCTCTGTCTTTTCTAAATCCAGCTTGTACATCTGGAAGTTCATGGTTCACGTATTGCTGAAGCCTGGCTTGGAGAATTTTGAGCATTACTTTACTAGCATGTGAGATGAGTGCAATTGTGTGGTAGTTTGAGCATTCTTTGGCATTGCCTTTCTTTGGGATTAGAATGAAAACTGACCTTTTCCAGTCCTGTGGCTACTGCTGAGTTTTCCAAATTTGCTGGCATGTTGAGTGCAGCACTTTCACAGCATCATCTTTTAGGATTTGAAATAGCTCAGCTGGAATTCTATCACCTCCACTAGCTTTGTTCGTAGTGATGCTTTCCAAGGCCCACTTGACTTCACATTCCAGGATGTCTGGCTCTAGGTGAGTGATCATACCATCATGATTATTTTGGTTGTGAAGATCTTTTTTTACAGTTCTTCTGTGTATTCTTGCCACCTCTTCTTAATATCTTCTGCTTCTGTTAGGTCCACACCATTTCTGTCCTTTATTGAGCCCATCTTTGCATGAAATGTTCCCTTGGTATCTCTAATTTTCTTGAAGAGATATCTAGTCTTTCCCATTCTGTTGTTTTCCTCTTTGTTTCTTTGCATTGATCACTGAAGAAGGCTTTATTTCTTCTTGCTCTTCTTTGGAACTCTGCATTCAGATGCTTATATCTTAAATTTGAGTTTGTGTTATTTTTGTTGATGCTTTTATATGTAAGAATTCTAGTTAAGAGTTTCTTCCATTAGGAATCATATTCAGTTATAAATTTTTTAAATGGTAGCAGCTATTGTCAGTGAGTAGTTGATTTCATTCACTGGGGAGTTGCCAAATGTAACAGACTGTTTGGAAGAATTGTTATTCCTTCATTGAAGAACAAATCATCATTTGTTAGTACAATACATCCATAAGGATAAACTTTCTTTTCCATGTACTATATGGCTACTTAGAGGTCTAATTTCTGTAAGAAAAATGGGATAAATGCTTTGGTTCTTTAATTTTTCAAAAGAATGATCTTACGTTCTTAGCATCCTCTAGCAGTGACTTTTTTAAGACCTATTTTGAACTTCTAGATTGACGCATATTTAATTTGTTGTTGTTACATTTAAGATAGATTAATTGTCATTATCCCTAGGGAAGCTTAAGTTGTCTCAGGTTGCCTCTGGAAATTGGATCTTCAGTGATTCTTTGACCCAAACCTAAATGCCTTTGATAGCTTCCTTGTTATCTGGGAATAAGATATTCAAAGTTCAGCTGGTAGTTTTTCTGCCCAAGACTTGGGATCAGCCATTTCTCAAGAAGCTCTGGTTCTTTTTAGTGGGAAATTGTTTTCAAGAAGATTATCTGGAAATTGATGCACTCACTGTAACCATTGTTTGGTCTTTACTTTGCCAATGAACAGTAATTCAAATTCAAGCCTAAAAGATTTTTATCTAATCTTTTTTGTCATATGTCTGTTTCTTCCACACTTGGAATCCTGAGCTTCAACACAGGGGCTGACAGACTATTCAGTAATTATTTTTTGTTACTGTTACCCTCTCACATTTCACATTCAATAATTTCAGACCAGTAGCACCAATACTGTCATCAATAATATGCTTGTTGACAGGTCTTTTTTTCTTTAGGATATATCCCATTTAAGTGTATGGTCAAATTTTCTGTTTTAAAATCACTCAATGTGTAGTTGTATCACTAAGTGTAAACATATTTGGATTCATTTGTTAAATTCTATTTTCAATATTTGCTCTTTTAAATTTAATTTTGTTTTATTATCTTTATTAAAAATCATGAAAATAATGAGACTAGCTATTAAAATGAAACAGACAGAAAAATTAGACTAGTAAATAGAATAAAAGATCAGTACTTTCGTAGTTTAACATCTCTGAACTGAAAAGTGCTGTATTTAGGTTCAAGCAGCCTTCTTGGCCTCTCTGTAGCTATTGAGGAAATTGAGGATGGAATGAATCCATGAAATAATTAAAAGAATTAATCATGAAATATGCTGTTTTGCTGAGTATTTTTTTTAGCAGTTTTAATAAGTAGCATTTTGCCTGATGAGAATTTTTCTTCCTTTCCCATGTTTTTTTCTCTTTAAAAGAGAAATCCGTGTCAAAGGCAATTGAAGGAAAAGAAGGAGTGATGAAATAATCTTTGCAGTATAATGCTTTGGTCTCTAATGATTTCAGTTTTCCATAAATATTTTTCATCTTTCATAATTGTTTTGATATCTTATTAAATTCTTTGTATCCTTTGCTAGCCTTTGGATTCTGTGAGTATAAGGAACCGGAATCTACGCTCCGTGCACTCAGGTTATTGCATGACCTGCAGATTGGAGAGAAGAAGCTACTTGTTAAAGTTGACGCAAAGACAAAGGCACAGCTAGATGAATGGAAAGCAAAGAAGAAAGCTTCTAATGGGGTATGTTTTCTATATTGTCTTCTGAAGGCCAGCTGTGCTTTTTCAGTGTAAATGCTTCTCATTATGAATGAATCTAATACAGGGCTTCACAAGATCATCAAGAGTGTGTTTTATATATAGTTATTTTAAGTCTTTTATCTACCCATAGTGGGTAGATGACTGTTGGTTTGCTTGTTCCAGGTTGGGATGAAGGTAGTAAGGGAGGCTGGACAAGGTTAACTTGCCAGAGAAAACACTGGTACAGACTATTCCAAACAGAGCTAATTCATTAAGACAGCTTTGTAAGTAAGTACAGAATATATTTCAACCTACAAAACTTTTATTAGTTGCCCTTTAGAAGTATACAGGTTCTGAAATGAATTAAAATAAGTCTCGTTACTTGTATCAGGTGGTGGCTGTCTTCAATGAAGCTAATGTAAAGGAAATTTTTGTATGTTGTGTTGTAATATATACATTACTACTCTCTCTCAACAAAGCAAAAAATAGCTAAAGCCTTAGTGTATATTTCCTTGTCTTCCCTTCCTAGTTCCTTTTGACATATCAAGCTGAATGAATCCAGAGTAGATTCATTATTACCTCTCTATCTCTATAAAAACAAAACAGCCTTTTTGGTCTGTTGAGGCTTTTAACTGTTATTCAAAATGGAAGTAGCTTTCTTAATTCCGTCACTCCCTCCTTTACAAAAACGTTGTATTCATAAAAGCAGAACAACCTCTAAAGAAGACGTTAAATACAACCCATAATTCTATCTTCATTAGTAACCACCGTAGACATTTTTGTTGCATATTCTTCCAGGCATTTTTCTCTAAGGTATAAGACATTGAGTGTAATTATGTCAACCCTTTGCTCATACATCTTTAATGGTTTTGAATTTCTCAAAGTATGAAGCCTGTATTCTTATCATGGCATCCTAACCTTGCTCCCATCTACCTTTCTGGCTTTCTCCATCAATTCCCTTCCATGTGTCAGTCGTATATTCCTACAAACTCCTTTGTGGTTTGATGTCCTTGTTGCCCATCTGAGCTCCCTGTAGAAATTCTATCCACATTTAGTTTAAATGTTGCTTGATTCATGTAACTATCATGAGTCCTACCCTTGATTCCTCTCAGGCAGAATTAAATCCTTTTTTTATATAAAGCAGGATTTTACTGGTATGTCAGTCTGCTTTGTAGTGTATTTTGTTTGTATCACTCTCATGCCTTCTTATCCCCTGTTTTCATTCTCATATCCTACATTCACTGATTATAAGGTAGGGCAATAAGTTCACAGACTATTTTTTCATCTTGTACCTCCACAGAACCTGAGTCAGAGTCTTTCTAGCCTGTGATGAGAATGGAGTGAACATTTATTGTAACAGTTGCATTTATGTTGCTCACCTGATCATCTTTACTGTCTTTACCTAGCTGTATAAGGAATTAATACAATTTACACTCCAGAGAAATTGTATTTTATTTCATATCAGCACTATTGTCTCTCATACCCCTAAAACCTTAAAAAAGCCAACAGTCTTAGATTTTCCTTGCTGGGATTCATATTTAAAATAAAGCATGGATGCAGTGCTTTCAAAGTTTTTTGTGTAATTCACCTGGACTCATTATTGTACTCTGCTTGGTCATTTGTGAGGTGGTTTAAATTGTGGCATTTGCAAATGGTGTGCTCTGATCATAAAATAAATCACTTCACTGTGTGTTTATGAGGAAATGTATAATTGCGTGACTTCATTTTGTAATCACTGTTAGTAAGAGGAATCACAATTGATACCTGTTTATATTTTTCCTCAAGAATGGAGTTGAAGCTACTTCTAAGAAAAATGGAGCAGTTATTTCAGATAAAATGAAATTTAAAAAATTAGCAGACCTGACTTCTGGGTGCATTTGGCATGGTTTCCAGAGGTATTGAAGTCGTAAGACAAACATGGCATAGTTTTGTAGAGTTATCGATTTTACTCAACAATACTAGTAGAATGAAGACGAATAATTCTATCAGATAAAAATTTTTTTCAAACAAGTAAATACATTGTCATGATTTTTCAGGGTAAATGTGAAGATGTATTTGTTCTTTATCTTTTATTGTTGATTTGTTAGAGAAATTTAGAAAATAGTGATTTGAAGTAGAGGATATGAGAATGAGACACTGAGAAACATGTGTGGTACCTCATCCATTTTCCTGATTCCCAGGCAGAAGAAAGAACACGATTAGTTGTATAGTTCTCTGATTTAAAAAAGAACCACGAATTTGTCTAGAAAGATGTTTTTCCTGATCCAGAATTTTAACAGGAATTATGTGCCTTGATTAGTAGTGCTATTAAAAGCTTTTATTTAGATTTTGCAGAATCTGTAGAAAGAACTTTTTGACCTCTAGTAAAATTATTTCATTTGAGGTAGCAACACTGATCTTAGTCCTTGTCCTATTGTTTTACCTCTTGTTCAGTAGTAGCGGTTTAGGACTAGAGATATCTGCTTAATCATCAGAAATAGTGCTTGTTTACCACACATTCAAAATTGACTTCACGTATTGAAAATACAAATATCCTTTGGAAAGAGCTGCCTACTTTATGTTTTTTAATTGAGGACAGATCAGATACTACAGGTAGGAACACCTCACATTTTTCTTTGGAAATTAGTGTGAGTGTGGTGGAACCTACATTTTTTCAAAAGAAAGAGCTCTACATTTGCTTAGTTCCCAAAGTTCTTGTTTTGGACTCTGGAGGTCAGTGCCAAAGAGTGAGCCAAGTGGAGTTTTTACCTAACTCTCCAACTAGTAGCTTTACTATAAAAGCTTTTAATTTCTCTGGAAAGAGCCAAATAGTTGGGACATGTAGACATCTCAGATATTCAGTCTATTTCTTTGATCCTTTTGTTCATTACTGCACTGCTGAACCCTTCACTTTTTGTTGCTCAGTATGCTTTCTGTTTCTGAAGTGGAAGAAAAAATGAAGTCAGGAAATTGTCTGTGGTTCAGGACCCAGAAGTAGAGTTTAAGTTGAAACTGAAATTAACTTTTCCTCCCAAGACATACATTGTCATTTTTGTTTTACTTATATTAACAATTGCTTAAGAGATGGGGCTCATAAGCTTTTCTTCTAAAAAATGTACATTTTCTCTGTAGATCAAGGGATGGTAGTCATTTGTAATGTAGTGTGAACTAGTTCATTCCAAATGCTTTACTTATGTTTAGCTATATTAATATTTAAGTCTTAGCTTAGGATGCGTGGTGGTAGGGAATTTAGGGGCTATGAATATTTTTAGATGAATGAGGCTTTGGATTTGTAACTCCACCTCTATCCTTATGTTTAAAAGAGCATGGAGATGTAGAGGGTTCATGGAAAGAAATTGAGAATGTAGGTAAAATGCTAAAGACAGATTGGAGTTTGTCTCATGAGGTTTATTTTCATAATAAAGAATTTAGATCTCAACAGCTGAGGGTTGATAAAAATAGTTGTATGTTTCTTCAGGACCTGAGGTTTCAGTGACAGGTTACTGGTGGTTTAATTCTTTTCCTTTTAAAACTTTTTGAAGAAGCAGAGTATTGCTGAAGGGATTTTAATGAAAGCTGCATAAAGACCTTATTGTTATATATCATTGATTTAGAATAAGAGAGGACCATATCACCAAATTTTAGTTTACAATTTAGTTTACAATTTTCTTTATTATGAAAATAATTTGGTGAATAATATAAACAGTTCAATTACTCTCCTTGGTTAAAGCATTGTATCTTTATCCAAGATGCCAAGTAGATAGTTGGCTATAAGAAAATTAGATGAAGAAGCAGGTTTGAGGAAGTAAGGAACTCAAGAATGGTCAGTTACCACATTTAAGAACTTACATAAACATTATCTGTATCATAACCTATATCTGTGTCTGTTGTCCTTCTTCCTTTTCTTATATTGTTTAATACTTAAGGGAAAGTTATTTCTTTCTTTAATTTTGAGTTTTTAACCATCTAACTTAGTGTCTTGCATATAGTAAACTCAATAATTTGAGCAAATTAAGAAATAAATGCATGCTGAAGAAGTATCCATTGGGGATAGCTTTCAGAATGCTCGTGGTTATGAAATCACGGCTCAGTTACGTGAAGGAGCCGCAAGGCATGACACTCATCTTGAAGAGAGTTTAGAGCATTGTGACCAAGAGCCAGCATTTGTCCAGAAAAGCAGAATTCTTGTTTGTATCTGAAAACTTGCACAATATATGTTTACCAAGTATGTATGTAGTTTTCAGTTACAAAAGTTTTTTGTATACATAAATCTTTATTTTCTTTGTCATACTTTTTTGTTGCTTCTTTGTCATACTTTTCCTACTTTCCAAGTTTTAAGAAGAGAAGAGGGTAATGAAATTGTCTGGAGTTTGAGGTCATTCTCTAAATTTTGTCATTTGAACTTGGATTAATTACTTAACTAGGAGCTTTAAAATAAAACAAATAAGAACAGTAGGATAATGGAAACCAGTCATTTTTTTCCCACATGGACACAGGTAACCATTTAGACTTCATTTAAAAAATAGTAAGTCTTGGGAAAGAATTCCCTGGTGGTCCAGTGGTTAAAACAGTGCTCTTTCACTGCTGAGGGGGCCTGGGTTTAGTCTGTGATTTAGGAAACTTAAGATTCCCACAAGCCTTGTGACCCAGCCACTTCACCCCAGTCCAATAGTCTGGCACTTATTTGTGAGAAGTAGTACAATATGAATTTGTTTTTATTTTTCATTATGTTACGTTCACAAGTCATGGGGAGAAAGATGCTCATATTTAGAGTTGATTCCTTTTTAGTTATATGAGTTTTTTAAATGGTATTCCCACATTGCAGAAAGCAGAGGGGGAAAAGAGAAGCCATCATTTCAGCTCCTGGTCTTCCTAATGTTTATGTTTTGTTATATATAGCCTTTATTGTATATAGTTTTATTTGTTTAACCTACGTATGTTTTTGGTTATTGTTTTATATATTTTTTACTTTATTATATTTTTATATATTTTATTTTATAAATATATTTTATATATTTATTATATTGTATACTATAAATACATTATTATGTTTACTTTTGTTTTGTTTTGGCTGTACCTCAAAGCATATGGGTTCTTAGTTCCCTGACCAGGAATTGAACACGCATCCCCTGCAATGGGAGCATTGAATCTTAACCACGGGACTGCCAGGGAAGTCCCTGTTTTTGTTTATTTAAAATGGTGGCTATCATAGGTACATAAAATTGTATGTTGCTTTTTCAGCGAAATTAAGTTTTCAACACTAGAATGAGTTACTCAGTAAATATCATTAACTTGTGCAAGTATTGAGAAAGAGGATCTGAAAAATTGTGAAAGCTTTTCAGATGTGTAGTATGCTAACCCTGTGATTCAGTCTTTCTGTTGCTAGTTAGGGATCAGAATGTTAGCTATCAAGGGACCAAAGGAAAGAAAATGATAGAGTACAGTATATCTAAGGAAAAAAATGTAAAACAAATACAGTTTAGTTTTGTGAAGTTGGGAGTAAAGCTAAGTCTGCATTTAATAGGACTACAGAGATGTTTTGGAGAAAACATGTTTGTTTGTTTTGTGTGCTAACTTGTTTTGAATGATTCTGATTTTCTTGTTTGATTCCCCCTGCCCCCCGCCCCCCCCCACCCCCCTGCCTTTCCCATCTCCTGAATCTGCCTTGTTGTTTTTTTTTTTTTAAGAATGCCAGGCCAGAAACTGTCACTAATGATGACGAAGAAGCCTTAGATGAAGAAACAAAGAGAAGAGATCAGATGATCAAAGGGGCCATTGAAGTTTTAATACGGGAATACTCCAGTGAGCTCAATGCCCCCTCACAAGAATCTGACTCTCACCCCAGGAAGAAGAAGAAGGAAAAGAAGGAGGACGTATGTGTTACTGATTTATGCCAGCAGAATCATTTCTATAATTTACATTTATGCTTTCATTACATTCCAACTTATGAGGGGAAGATAGAATGACTGGCATTTATAACAATATACTGTTAAGGCTAATTTGACCATGTTTTATCTTCCTTTTTTTTAAAACCAAAAACATTCCTGTTTTTACATTTTTGAAATGCAGTGACATGGAAGCTTGTGTTTGTGGATTCATTAAGTAAGGGGGGGGAAGGACAAACTTGAGTGATGGATAGAAATTAATATTAAGGAGTAAAGTTTTTTTCCCCCCTTTGGCCACAGAAGAGCTGGCCTTGTTTTGCCTTACTCCCTAATTATTTTTCTCTGCTCCAATCGGGATACCAGATCTTGTTCACTGAGGATTTTGACCCATTTTCAAATTTCTAAGCCACTTTTCCTTATAAACCACGTTTCATTTCACTCCATCAGCAGTAATGCTGTTGGTCTTATAAGTGGAGTACTATGAAAGACCAACACAGATGAAAACTCCTCTCCAGTATTGTATTATCACCCACTTTTGTCAGTCTAAGCTAATTGAACAGTAAGGCGTGCAGGTTGAAAGAAAATGTTTGATTTTCTTGCTTACTTTCATTTGGATATACTTAATAGAAATTATGGGGAGAGTTCTGTAAACATATTGGAGGTATATTATATGAATGGATTGTATATGCCCTGGAAAAGTAGTACTGTAAACATTGTGAATTAATATCAAGGCATTTTCACAGTTCATACTGTTCTGGATTTCATTGCCTTATTAAGCCATCGTCAGCTTTCTTTCTGATACATCAGATGCATTTTTATTATTTGGCTGCTTCTTGCTTCTGTGGCCATAAAAAGCTGTCTAGTGAAGTGCCAGTCATTGGAAATGAAATTGGTAAGAGTCCATCAGGTATAGGGTAATAGAGACCTGTAGAGTTTGTTCTTCCTCTTTCCCCTTTAATGGCAAAGGAAAAAGTACCTAGACACCTTCATTTGAAATGGTTTGAGGTGAGAGAGTCAAAAATTCTGCTCTGTGGCAAGAATTATTGGTTTTGATTGTTTCCTCTCTCTTGGAAAGGATGAATAAAGTCTCACATTGCTAGTGTGAGATCCTCCTTATTCCCCTGGTTGGGGGTGTTGGAAGGAGTGGAAGTGGTAGGTGATAGATTGAGTGAAATCTCTTTTGTTATCAAGTAATTTAAAATGAAGAAAGTGTTACAGAAATCTGACATTGCTTATAGTGTAAACATATAGAAAATTGTTTTTCAGAGTCTCATGAACTGTTTGTTTTAATCTTTGTGGATTTTTCCGCAGATCTTCCGCAGATTTCCCGTGGCCCCACTGATCCCTTATCCACTCATCACTAAGGTTCGTTTACAGCTGTAAAGTAATAAGCCTCCAACTAAAATGAATAAATTGAAAAAACAGTGTTTACTGCTACTTGCCAGATGTGTGATTCTTGTCTTCTTTACTATTTAACTTAGATTTGTTACTATATAAGGTCTTTTTAATTTACTCCTGTGTTTTATAAAGCCTGTACAGAATATCTAGCCTTTAATTTCTAGTTGTATCAATATAGATTGATCTTTATGCATTCCTACCTGTCCCCCTTGTTTTTTAGGAGGATATAAATGCTATAGAAATGGAAGAAGACAAGAGAGACCTGATATCTCGAGAGATCAGCAAATTCAGAGACACACACAAGGTAGTATTCTTGTTTTTTCACTTGATACCCATCTAGACTTTTTACAGAATCCAAAGCAAACAGACAAAGAAAAAAAATCAACCTTACAGTAGAATATGATTTTAAATGCTTTTTTGTCTAGGTTTAATTTATACTTAGATAGAAACAAACAGAAGACCAGTGCCATATTAGAGTAGTCCTTGGCATATTGTATGTAGATTTCTCAGTTACTGACTACTCTGCAGTCATCTCACTTTAATATGAATAAAAGCTAGTTTTATTTTTAGATTTCAACATAAACATCAAGGACAGATTTAAACAATTCAAGGGGGCAGCAGAATAACATACACTGTAGTGTATTTCTGGGGGCAGTTATTTAACTTAATCTTAGGAAAACCTTTTCTTTAGAGCTGAGATTAAAATTTAAGATTATATTTGTGTAGATTTAAGTTGAGAGGGGGAGATTTTAAACAGTAGGTCAGTGGTTACCAGACTTACCAAATTTTAGATGCATGGAAGAACTGTAAATTCCCATAAAGCTAATCTATTCATTGACCCCCACCATTATGATAGAGATCATATGGTGACTAATGCAAGATGAAACTCTCAGCTTGGAAAGTAACAAGGAATAGGATGTAAGTATGAGCTTCTGTTTTTTATTATATTTATGGATGCCCCCTCAGAAAAATATGCAAAGGGGTAACTGGCTTGGAAATGGATATTTATGCATAGTAAATCCCACTCACGAATTTTGCCTATTGAAAGCTTCTCTCAATGACAGTGCATCTGTGAATGTTCGCTGGTATTGAAGGTGATGCTTACGGACAGTGAAATGCAAACACTGCATGAAATGTATTTTGATGCTGGAGATAATAAGATGTTACTGGTTCTTACTCCTAAGATTGAGTGACCTTTAACTCAATGAGATGTTAAGTGTTCATTTTTTATTTTATTTAATCTTATGTTTTTCTTATAGCTTTCAAAATCCCTTATTGACAGTTAATGTCATAGAATCAATGCTGCTGAACACATTATCCTGATGCTGAGCCTTAGCTCACATAACACAGGACTTTTTCAGGAATTAAGTATGTCTAAAAGCACAAATGTAGATTTCCCAATTTAGAGTTAAAAAGTTAGTCTGTGGGAAGTCATTTTAGAGGTATATTAGGTTCAGTACTCAAATTCGGGGTCTGTGTAAGCTTGAAAGCGGTATACAGTATGTGTGTGTGGTTTGCCCCCCTTTTGTTGTTATTTGTTAAATCCTGTCATGTCACTGGTAAAGTATGAAGAAATAATGTTTTAAAAAATCGATTGCAAAGATATTTGCTTCAGAGTTTGAGAAGCTGTCAGGCCTTTGACTGCCTTACACGTATTTCACTGTGGGGAGAGAATGTTTTGAATTTCCAAAATGTGCTTTAAAAATAAAATCAAAGTGAAAAAGAAAAGCCGTTCTTTTTATTGGGTGGTATGGTTAAAAGGGATATTTGAAACTCCAGTAACAAAAATTGAGCTCAGTGAACCTTTGCATGTTTTGGTATGAGTTTATTAAATAACCACAGACTGTCAGGGTATCAGCGTGGCAGGGGGCGTCCATTTACAGCACGGACGAGTCTGAAGAGAGAATAAGGTAAGATTTATGTTTTTTTTTTTCTGTCCTTTCCTCTTCATTATTTCACTACTTTCTTAAATCTTTTTAGATTCACTTCATTTTTTCTTTCTCCAGTCTTTGTGTTAAAAAAAATATATATATATATGTGTGTATGTGTATCTACTTACTGCATATATATTATAAAATCTTTTAGAATTGTGTTTAGTATGGACCAGATTCACTCACTTTTTCATTTACTTAGAAGAAAACTTTTGAAATGAGTTCTGAAACAAATTATTATGTAATTAAATGGAACTATACATTTCAGAAGTAAGGTATAGTGATTAAGCAAAAGTAGAACAAATTGAGGGAATCTACCAAAAAAATTATTATTGGAAGAGCTAAAATAATCTGTAAGTATTATCTCAGAAATAAACAAATTTCTTTTAAGTGTATGATACTGAGGTAAGTTTCATATAGTATAGCCTCATTTTATGATACATTTAAAAAATTTCATCAGATAACTGTTTCAGAAATTAGAATTTGCCCATTTAAATAGCTTACAGTTTCTGTCCTCTTTCTGCCATTTCTTTTCTCTTCTCTTTGTAATTTCAATGTATTCAGTATTGGCTTTGCCTCCATTCCATTTTGATATAGACTGGCACCACAGCTGAATATATTGATTTCTCATGCATTAGCTTTTCTTTCATAAACCTCTGTCAGTTCTCTGATCCATGAGCGAGAGAAAAAGAGTATAACAGGTAAGATTGCTTTTTTAAAGTTGTTTTAAATGCTTTACATGACTGAGAAAAGAAAAAAATGCACATTTTATTGTTGTAATTTAAATTTCATTTCTATGACACTAAACATGAAAACAGAGGAAGAATGTGTTTTGTTTTTGTTTTGTTTTCCCTGTTTGGGTTTTTTTTTTTTCCCCTGAGTTTGTGTAGAAACTGTGTGGTACACTGGTAATCTTGTCAGGGTACAAACTTGGTCTGACTTTGTTATTTGGTTTATTTGTGAACCATGTACTTGCTCTTCCTCCCAGAAGCATAGCTTATAGGCAAGGTTAATCCAGTGTTGGCGATCCATGTCCTAGCACAGCATCTGTAAGTTAATATGCAATCATTCCTTCCAAGGATGGATTTATCACTGTTGATATATTTCATTGTCTTATAGGCATAATGGGTATAAATATATTGCTTTAAAATTAAGCCAGAAATTAATCTTATTAAATTAAAATACTATGATTATGTACCTTTCTGCTTGAAGTGAGTGATTTTCACTTTTTGTATTTGGTGGGCTGTCCATCTTGTAATGGTGGGAGTAAATGTTTCCATACGTGATAGGGCAGATAATGGCTGAATTCACATTGTCTTTTGGAGGGTGGGCAAATCAGAGGGCAGAAGACTAGTTGCATTCCAATGACCTTACTCTCTTCCCCCACCTTCCCCTTTGAAACACTCAACTAATAATCCTTAGGTAATGTCTGGGGTTATAGTTAGCAATAGTTATCCCACTGATTTAAAGAAATTCATAATGGGAAGAATTACATGTTAGCTAAGTGATTGTATTTCTAGAAATTATTTCAAACCATCACATTCCTCACAGTCATTTTACTTATTACATAAGTCATTGAGTGGTCAGCCACACTTGACACAATCTCCCAGCATCCAAGATTGGAGATTCCTGGTCTATGTAGAGTATATGGTTTTGCACGAAATCTGTCTAGGCTTGTGATTGCTTCAGTTTAATTTGTCAAATAAAACCTCTAGTATTTAATGTTGAAGTACCAGTGGTTTGGTTTTGCTATTGTTCCCAGTATTGGGCATTGCGCCGGGAAGAGTCTGAATATTGGAGCTAGAGAGCTAACTCTAAAAGTACTTTTGTTGGTTTCTAGAAACTGGAAGAAGAGAAAGGCAAAAAGGAAAAAGAAAGACAGGAAATTGAGAAAGAACGGAGAGAAAGAGAGAGGGAGCGTGAAAGGGAACGAGAAAGGCGAGAACGGGAACGAGAAAGGGAAAGAGAACGTGAACGAGAAAAGGAGAAGGAACGGGAGCGGGAACGAGAACGGGATAGGGATCGTGACCGGACGAAAGAGAGAGATCGAGACCGGGATCGAGAGCGAGATCGGGACCGCGATCGAGAACGGAGCTCAGATCGGAACAAGGATCGGAGTCGATCAAGGTAAGGCTGTATGAAGTTACTGTGTGCCTGATAGCTTTAATAGAATCACAGGTTAGTACATTGGGGCCACTTACATTGATGTGATGAGAGAGTTCCATGGGCCACAGAGCATGCCTGGCTTGCTGTCTCACACACGTGTGAAATATTGGTTAAACTAACAGTTTTCAACTTTGGGTTAGTTTCTGTGTGAAGCCAGTTTTTACTCAGATCTAGCATACACCAGTCGTTCTCCCAGTGTTTGGATAGGCGTGATTCCCTTGGTCAGTGGGCGCTGTTTTTAGACACTAACTGAGGTCTCCTGCGCCGAAAATCAGCTCTAGTTGCGCTGCTTCTAGTTCCTGGTGTTTAGTTGGTCCCATAAACCACTGGTTGGTCACACCTTATCTCCCAGACAAGTTAGTCTTTTCTTGATGGTTCCTAGTGATTTCACTTTTGTTTTATTTAAAATTTTCTCATCATTATATAGATTTCCTATGGGCTATCATCTCCAATTCTTCAGGAATGAGGGAGAGCAAAAATGAACAAAGAGAAGGGAGTGAGCAGAAGGAAGCAGCAGAAAAAAGGAAGAGAGGAAAGTTCACTTTTTTCCCAAGCTAGTTTTCATATATACATTACTTTGTTGAGATATTCCACTTAATTGTAGGTGAAACGAGGTCCACCAGTTACTGAAATTCAGTGCTTTTTAATCTGTAGTGGGCATTAAATTCCTTCCTCCCCTGGAATAACCATCATTCTCTTGAATAAACACTGTTAAGATTTGACATGTATAAAATCATGGTTTTATACATGTATAAGATGGTTTAATACTTTTTCTAAGGTATATTGTTTCATATATACATGTATTTGTATTTGATTAGAATCCATGGCATCACAAATCTGCCGTTTGGTTTTATCCCTCTGAATTAAATGCATGAGAACTTCTTACTGCTGAAAGATGTATAGTTAACCCTTGAACAATGCTGGGGTTAGGAGTATCAACTCTGTGCAGTCAGAAATCTGAGTATAACTTATAGATGGCCATCTGTATACAGTTTTTGTGTCTGTGGTTCTCTGTCCATGGACTTGACCCACCTTGGATTGTGTAGTGCTGTAGTACCTATGGCTGAGAAAACACCACTTGTAAATATGTATGTGCATGCTCAGCTGGTCAGTCGTGTGTGATTCTTGGTGACTCCATGGACTGTAGCCCACCAGGCTGCTTTGTCCTCGGGATTATCCCAGCAGAAATACTTGCTGACCCAAGGATAGAACCCGAGTCTTCTGTGACTCTGGCATTGGTAGGTGGATTCTCAGACACTCAGCCACCTGGGAAGGCCCCATATATAAATGGACCTGTACAACTCAAACCAGTGTTATTCAAGAGTTAGCTGTAGTTCTGGTTTATGCATGCAGCATGCCAGAGTGCTGTTTGCTTCACACCGTTGCCATTGTCTGTATTGGCTTGATCACTGCTGAAGTTGACTATCTTGTATCATGTTCATCGGCCCTTAGTATTTTTCTTATTCCGGATTTTTTTGTTTGTTTTCTGAGATGCTGATAAGCGTTAACATCGAGTTTAGAATGCAGTTCAGAATTTGGGGCTAGAATTATATTCTGTGTCTTTCTGGCGTGTATGAGGAGTTTACAATTCTACAGAAACCCAATGCTAAATTCTGGCTTGTGAGTTTGTGTCTTATTTCATATTGTCCTCCTTTCTCTTGGTTTCTAAAAGAAAACAGAGGATACTGACAGATTTTTACAATCTTTTATGTAGAGAAAAGAGCAGAGATCGTGAAAGGGAACGGGAGAGGGAAAGAGAAAGAGAGAGAGAACGGGAACGAGAACGGGAACGTGAACGAGAGAGAGAGCGAGAAAGGGAACGGGAGCGTGAGCGAGAGAAGGACAAGAAGCGAGATCGAGAAGAAGATGAAGAAGATGCATATGAACGAAGAAAACTTGAAAGAAAGCTCCGAGAGAAGGAGGCTGCCTATCAAGAGGTAAATTGAGGGAATGCTTTTATTTATAAAAGTTGGTACTTAGTAGGTTAGTCAAAAATTTCAGAACCTTTTGTATACATTTTTAAAACTTTGGACAATTTCTCTTTTTAGCGCCTTAAGAATTGGGAAATCAGAGAACGAAAGAAAACTCGGGAATATGAAAAAGAGGCTGAAAGAGAAGAAGAAAGAAGAAGAGAAATGGTAATTTTCTTGTTTAAAAATAAGTGGTTTTTCAGATAAAAATCAGATCAAATCATTTAAGTAGAAGTGACTTTATAATTAAAAAGTATCATCTCTCATCAAAAACCCTGAGCTCCAATATAAATAATATTTCAAGTGAAGTTGAGACAGTTTCAGTACACCAAGATGTTTCTTCCTCCTATTCTTTTTTAAAATATTTATTTTTAATTGATTGATTGCTTTACAATATTGGTTTGATTTCTGTCATACATCAACATGAATTAACCATTGGTGTACATATTTCCCCTTCCTCTTGAGTCTCCCTCTCACCTCCTTTTCTTCCTGTTTTTCACATTTTGGCCTCCTATAAACTAAATTATCATTTGGCATATTGTCAAAGTAAACCTGTTATAGAATAATGTATAAAATGAGGATTTATAGAACTTGCTTTGATTAAACATCTGCAGCATTTTTTAATTTGAAGAGGGTTTTAGAGGCTTTGATACTCTCGGTGTAGTATATTTGGGTGAAGGAAACAGTCTTACGAGAAGATCTGTTTTTAGAAATCAAAATTACTGACTTCAGTATATAGCAGTTATGAGTTATTGTTTTTCCTTATGTTACTATATTATCCTTCCTTTTAACTACATTATAATAATAATGAATAATGCAATTCTTTTTTGCATTTACACTATTTGATAAGCTAATAGTGAAGCAATTGGCATAGGTTAATGAAGTAAAATGATGAAAAGATAATATATTTTATCATAGTATTTGCTTCTATAGTATGTTCCATATGTTCTGTCTTTGCCAGAGATTCATGAAAGTTTCTTTATCTCCAGTTTGGAGTCTATTCTCCCAAAAACATCATTAAAGTTAGGAACCTTCTTCAAATAGCTTTTGAACATGAGACATAGATGGAATTTTTGTAAGTAACCAAAGGGGTGCATACAGCAATTAGATAGTATGGGTTTTCTGGATGGCAGATCTTTTAAAGTCCTAGAATTATTTAAAGTGATTTTGATTTCCCTGGATTGTAGCTCCCATTCTATAATTTGTTCTTAACCCTTAGGTTAGAAATAGAGAATAATATAGTAAAAGACAAAATACTTTTAAGAAGTGATTCCATTTCCTATAAGCAAATCTGAAACCTGTCTTTCTAGAGAAAGGTTTCCTATTAGTAATTTTTTGGGGGGAAGCTTAAAAAACCTCCAGTTAGAAAATAGTTACTTGTCAATTGAAAAATGTTCAAGGAATTTGAAAAATGTTCAAGGAACAGAAGTATGTAGTATAAAAAGTGAAAGTTTGTATTCCTCATGAGAGGTGACTTAAGTTAATATTTTAGTACATACCTATGGATCTTCCTGTGTTTCATCTAGATATTTGTAAATATGGTCATCACTACCTGGCAGTCTACTTGCATTCATTTGGCAGATTTTGTGTTAGGTCCTGGGTGTATAGGAATAACTAATACTTCTTACTCTTTAAACAATTGGATAGTATTGTCAGAGAGATGAAGTAGTTACTGCACTGTGTGCATGACTGTTTTGAGGTATGGTAAAAGTGTGTTTACAATATTTTGGGAGGGGAGTACAGAGAAAGTGATTAATTTTGTCTGTGGGAAGGAGTTGGTCATGAATAGATGGTTAGATTGGGGAAGTTTTTGTGTGTGTGTGTGTGTGTTGAGGGGGTAGTCTTTACAGTGATAACATTTGTAGACAGGAATCTACATCTGCTTTTCATATAGATACAATAGTTGTTGGGCTTCCCTGGTGGCGCTAGTGGTAAAGAACCCACCTGCCAATGCAGAAGATGTAAGAGATGAGGGCTGCATCCTGGGTGGGGAAGATTCCCTGGAGGAAGGCTTGGCAACCCACTTACCTGGAGAATCCCCATAAACAGAGGAGTTGGCAGGCTACAGTCCGTCCATAGGGTCGCAGAGTCAGACATGACTGAAGCGACGTAGCACGCACACACAAAAGTTGTTAATGTAGTAGAGATGTAGATTATAAATACTAACTTTAAAATATTTTTATATCTATATAATGATTAAATAATATTTCTGTGAAATATAATAGTAGTTGTATTTAAAATTCCAAAAATAAGAGCAAGAAGTTTCTGTGCTTTCATGTTTTGTGTACTCAGTCTGGCATTACCTTTAGATTGATACATAAACATGATTTAAAATTTTAATCCTTCATTTCATAAAAACTACTATTTGTACCATCTTCCTGTAAATGAAAGTGTAAAATATTCTTGTCCAGTTAACAAATTCAATAAGATAACTTAGTTTTGTTTCTTGGTGTGCTCAGGTTTCATTAGAAAAAAATTACTATGAAGATTATAATACATACGGAAAATTTTGTAGCATACTCTGGTTTCCATTTCATAGATAAGTTCTAAATCTGATTTGCTTTTTAAAAAAATATTACTTATTTTTAATTATTTTTGGCTGTGCTGGGTCTTTGTTGTTGTGCATGGACTTCGTTGCTCCATGGTATGTGGGATCTTCCTGGACCAGGAATTAAATCTATGTCCTATGTATTGCAAGGCAGGTTCTTAGAATCACTGGACCATGAGGGAAGCCCTGATTTGCTTTCAAGAATAAAAGATTTTAAAAATCTAATGTTATTTACATTTAATATATGAAGTTTATGAGAATTGAAAAAAGTTCAAGTGGTATGGATAAGAAAAATTTGTTCCCAAGAAAGGGGAAAATGTAATTAAAACTGCTTTTATATTAATTTTCCACATTTTGTCCTTCATTTCTTCAAAGGCAAAAGAAGCTAAACGACTGAAAGAATTCTTAGAAGACTATGATGATGATAGAGATGATCCCAAATATTACAGGTGAAGAAGCCTTGCTTTATGAACTCACACTATCAGTTTATTATTAGCTGTAGTTTTTGCACTAGAGAGTGCAAGTTCACTCAGTGGAGTGAGAAAGAAAAATCTTTGAATTTATCTTGTAATTACCCCTGTAGTCGATAATGCTGTTTTCCAGGAGTTGGGGCCTGTTGCAAAAGAATCGACAATTCTATGGATCTTCTTTGGAAGGAAGTTCATAATAGTATTATAACAGATGAACTTTTCTTCATGCATTTTAAAGAACTTCAGTTTTTATAACAAATTTCAACATGCCTTCATGATTATCTAAGGTGGTCTAGAAATTTTTGTCTTCAAGGATTTCTAGAGTGCTACGTAGTAATCTGAGTCCCCCCCTCTCCTACCCAGTTACTTTACTATTATGTGAGATTTGTAAAGCCTGTCTTTTCTCATCTCTTCCCATGGCTTTTCTTGACTTCTCTCATTCTTTTAACACTTACGGCACATGGTGAAATTGTTTGCTTTGTTCTGTTCCCTCCATTCCAAACTATCGTTTCCCTAAAGTTACGGGCATTGTTTTGATTTTTTTCTTCTCACTTTCCTGAAAGAATCTAGGCATGTAGTGAATGCATTTAATATGTAAAATTTAATACACTGTAGGCAAAATAATCAAAACATTGGAGTAACACCTTATATTGAAAGAATGCCAAGGATTTGATTTTGTAGAAAATGCAAAATAAAATTACTGAATCATAAATAGCAGTACGTTATTTCTGAGATGTAATAAAGTGTTAGATAGAACCTCTGCTTTCTCTCAATTATGCCCTGCTTCCTTCTGTGATTTTTTTTTTCCCCCCACAAGGAGAGGAACTGATTTAAATTGAGCACACATCGTTTCTCGGCCTTTTGGCTAAGATTAAGTGTAAATTGAACACACAAAACTATTATTAGGGATATTACTACTCCTTGTATTAAAGTTTCACAATTTGGCATCCAAGAAAACAAATTATGTGTTACAGAGTTTCCCTGTGGAATAGGTATAAAATGAGCGCATTCTTCGCTGAGAAAGCCACTTTTTCTTTAAAAAAACCTGTTTTAGATACACATTTAGAATGACTTCATTCTGAGGCATGGTGATATGTGACAAGACAGTGCTTACTTATTCAGCATTAACCTGTAGAGAGCATGCTGTCTTGGGTGTTCTACAGATAGAGAGCATTAAGACAGTCTCCAGTCTCTTAGAATGCAGCTTTTAGTATGGAAAGAAATTGCTTTTGGAGACACTGTGTGTAGTAGTTGCTGACCTTGAGTATTAAGTCAGGCCTCTTGTGATATGCTTTTGCAGAGGAAGTGCTCTTCAGAAAAGATTGCGTGATAGGGAAAAGGAAATGGAAGCAGATGAACGGGATAGGAAGAGAGAGAAGGAAGAGCTGGAGGAAATCAGGCAGCGCCTTCTGGCAGAAGGGCACCCGGATCCAGATGCAGAGCTCCAGCGGGTAAGATGCATTCGAAACAGTGTTCTTTTAAGACTGTCACATCATTTTAAGCCAGCCGACTATGATGGAGTTTATAAGGGAAATGTTTATTTTCCATGCATCTTGCTATTTGGGGGGAAGATATTAGTACTTTTTATTATGCAAGTCATCGGTATTAGTTGATTTAAAGCATTATTTTCAACATCTTCTATATGTCTTATTCCTTTATTTCTGTGAAGTGTTACTTGTTAAGTGAGTGTCTTTTAATGTAACTGTATTTACGAACCTGTCCTTCCTTATGTGTCATCTGATAGTAACTTTTGTAGTTCTCTTGTTGCCACCTTAAATATTTTGGTTCCAAAATAAAGATGTTTTCGTGAACAGCTTGTCATTTAAAAGGAAAAAAGGAAAACTCTGTCGTAGGACATGGCATACCAGTTCTTGCTTTTAAGAATAGTATGTCATATTAGAAAAGTTTTTACTTAGTGTATCATGAATCTAATACTGCAAATTCTTCATGTCAACTTTAAAAAAAATATCTGTTATATGCTGTTAACAGAAACCTTGTCTTCTTACATGTCCGTTTTATTTTTCACAATGAAATAGTATTTTTTCTGCTAATTCAGTACTTACGTGAGTAAATAGAAACTTCAGGCAACGTAGAAGCCAGTAATGAAAAAGTCATTTCTTATCAGCCAGTTATAATCATTTTAAAGTGTCTGGTTATTTTAAAAATGTTTTCACACATGTAATGGGAATATAAAGCTGTTTTCTAATTATGTGGTGTTTTCTAATGTACTTTTTTTATTTTTAAATTTTTTTGAAGTATGGTTCATACACAGTATTCTATTGGTTTCAGGTGTTTAGCAATTTGATGTTTATTATACATTATGGATTGATACATCTAGTAACCAAGTAACCATCTGTCACCAAACCAATATTGTTATTATAACAATATTGACTATATGCCTTATGGTGTATGTAACATTCCCCATAAGTTTTTTTAGTAACTAAAAGTTTGCACCTCCTAATCCCCTTCACCTATTTTGCTTGATCCCCTCTGGCAGCCACCAGCTTGTTGTGTATATGTGTGAGTCTGTTTTGTTTTCTAATGTGCTTTTGCATCAGGTGTAATCTTCTACACAGAATTTCTCCAGTTTCAGCCCATGTATCTATTATCTGTTTATGGCTGTGCTGGGCCTTCTCTAGTTGTGGTGAGTGGGGGCTGCTCTTCATTTGGGTTGTGCAGGTTTCTTGTTTTGAGGACTTCTCATTGTGGCTCGTGGGCTCTGGGTCACATGGGCTTAGTTGCCCCTTGGCATGTGGGTTCTTAGTTCCTGAACCAGGTACTGAACTCATGTCTCCTGCATTAGCAGGCAGATTCTTTTTTTTTTCTTTCTGTTAAATAGTAATTTTATTGCTTTAGTACAATACACAAATTTATGCAACCAGGGCAGAGGCTGTGGATGACTCATATTTCCACTTGGGGGGTAGGACTCGTTTGGTCTTGTAGTATCGAGCCAACTGGTAAATACGGCTCTCATTCAGAATCAGAAGGAATTTAGCATCTTTATCCTTTCGGTTCCTCTCAAGATGCTTTCGAACAGCAGCAGCTTTCTTAATTAAATGATAGAGATCCTCAGGGAGATCAGAAGCAAGTCCTTTGGACTTAAGAATTCTCAAGATTTTGTTGCCTGTCACAAAACGTACTTGTGCAACACCAGGAGAGTCTCTCAGGATCACACCGATCTGTGAGGGAGTCAGGCCCTTCTTGGCCAGTTTGTATATCTGTTCCTTCACATTGTCAGAAGTGAGCTTCAGCCAGGTAGGGACGCTGCGATGGTAGGGCAGAGCTGACTGGCACAGGCCCTTCCCGGGAGCGTGCATGCGACCCATGATGGCGACGGTGTGGTAGCAAAAGGAGAGAGAGGGTGGGAGAGCCCAGCAGGCAGATTCTTAACCACTGGACCATCAGGGAAGCCCTGCCCATGTGTCTTTTTTCCCGTACCTTCGTACCTTCGTCGTCATGACAGTATTTTTAGTATTTTAAATCCTTACCATTGTAACATTTAGGTTGAGGAATGTTATTATGTTTTAATTTCTAAGTACCAGTGGGTTTGAATGCCATGCAGATTCTTTAGTGGTCATCGTACTTCCTTGTGAGTTGATAGATAGATGGTGATACGCAGACTTCAAATTTTTTTGTAGTTCACGATACATATTTTTACTTTTGTTTTTTCTGTTTTTGTTTGTTTTCATGCTCAGAAAACTTGCTAGTCTATTCATCCAAGTTTTTAAAATACTCTTATAATCCTTTATTATATTTTGTAGCTTCAGGGGGAGTGTTCATTTTGGTATAGGACTTTGACTTCAGAATTCTCCCTCTGTGCCACTTCTTCCTTTTCCTATTTGTGACTGTACCTTCAGCCATTATCAAGAAATAAAAAATGATTATGTATGACCAGGCTGAGGATTTGAGTTGCCTCTTATGTATTGTCTGTACTAGTCTAAAATTTGTGATTATAATTTCTTTAATAAAAATATAAAAAGACTTTTTCACTTTGAATTAGCTATTAGCAGTTAACCTCTGTCTTCTCTGAAAAGTGGATATAAGCCACTGAGGAATGCTAATATATGTGAAATACCAAAAAAAAAACATTTTGCAGAGTACCTAATATATGCTGTGGATTTACAGATTCTGATTATAGAAGGAGGCAGTGTTTTATTCCTGGTGAAAAAGAAAAATAGAGGTTTTGTGAGATGAAAAAAAACAGAGCTGGTTGAATTGAAGATCAGTTCAGTTCAGTCACTCAGTTGTGTCCGACTCTGCAACCCCATGAATCGCAGCACGCCAGGCCTCCCTGTCTATCACCAACTCCCAGAGTTCACTCAGATTCACGTCCATCGAGTCAGTGGTGCCATCCAGCCATCTCATCCTCTGTCATCCCCTTCTCCTCCTGCCCCCAATCCCTCCCAGCATCAAAGTCTTTTCCACTGAGTCAACTCTTCAGGTTCATTTCAGTTAACCAGGTTATTTTCTGGGTTTTTAGATGGAACAAGAAGCTGAGAGGCGCAGACAACCACAGATAAAGCAAGAACCAGAATCCGAGGAAGAGGAAGAAGAAAAGCAAGAAAAAGAAGAAAAACGTGAGGAACCCATGGAAGAGGAAGAGGAGCCAGAGCAAAAACCTTGTCTCAAGCCAACCCTGAGGCCCATCAGTTCTGCCCCATCTGTCTCCTCTGCCAGTGGCAATGCAACTCCCAATACTCCTGGGGACGAGTCTCCCTGTGGCATCATTATTCCTCATGAAAATTCACCAGATCAACAGCAACCTGAAGAGCATAGGCCAAAAATAGGACTAAGTCTTAAACTGGGTATGTCAGCATTTTTTTTCCTTCCTTTTTCCTTCATTTCCCCACCCCCTTACAACTACCTCAGTTTTGCCTTAAGGAAAAAATAAATATGCGCTGCTTGGTAGGTAGATAGAAAAAGATTATTTAAAACTGCCTTTCTAGCTCACAATTGTTTTCATAGTTCTACTAGTGCTCCTATATCTGCAGCTGCCTCGAGTTCTGAGAAGAAGTGAAAAGTTAAATTTTCTAGCACTTGTGAGTAGTGAGTTATTTTTTACAGTTGGGATCATTCTCTGAGATTTGTGGAAGTACATTTACTCTGCATTTGAGGGATGGTGGGTTGTATAATGTGACATTTGAAGCTTAAGTTGCCATGCTAATACAGTATTTTTACTATAGGTGCTTCCAATAGTCCTGGTCAACCTAATTCTGTGAAAAGAAAGAAGCTCCCGGTAGATAGTGTCTTTAACAAATTTGAGGATGAAGACAGTGATGATGTACCCCGGAAAAGGAAACTGGTTCCCTTGGATTATGGTGAAGATGATAAGAATGCTGCCAAAGGCACTGTAAACACTGAAGAAAAACGCAAACATATTAAAAGTCTCATTGAAAAAATCCCTACAGCCAAACCTGAACTGTTTGCTTATCCCCTGGATTGGTCTATTGTGGATTCTGTGAGTAGCAAATTATATTTCATCCTTTTATTACAAGTTTTTGGTTCTGAATATAGCACATAACTCAGTTTAAGGAGGGTGATAATGTGGCTAGAACCTTGACACGTGCTGTGCTTAGTCACTCAGTCATGGTCGACCCTTTGTGACCCTGTGGACTGTAGCCCACCAGGCTTCTCTGTCCGTGGGGACTCTCCAGGCAAGAATACTGGAGTGTTTTGCCATGCCCTCCTCCAGGGGATCTTCCCAACCCAAGGATTGAACCCAGGTCTCCTGCATTGCAGGCAGGTTCTTTACCGTATGAGCCACCAGGGAAGCTCAGAGTCTTGAGACTCAGTCAATGATAACACATTATTGTGAAAAGTCTTAGTGGTACTTGAAGTTTTCATAAATTAGAAGCAAATAATTGTATCCTTATACATACTTGTTTTACTTCAACTTGTGAATGATGTTACTCCTCTATATTTTAGCTTTAAGAAAAATTAAGAGATTATATAGGCTTTTTAAGTAAGTGTAATAAAAAGCTCTTCAACTTAGTGTCCGTGCTTTATTTTACAGATATTGATGGAACGACGAATTAGACCGTGGATTAATAAAAAAATCATAGAATACATAGGTGAAGAAGAAGCTACGTTAGTTGATTTTGTTTGTTCTAAGGTTGGTCTTTTACTCTCTCCACCTCCAAATATTTGTTACATACTTTAAAATGTTAGGGACTTTCTAAATTGGATTTTTTGTTGGGCCAAGTCATTGATAATTTAGTTTTAATTACAAGATTCATGGCTACTTACATGTACCCCTCTATACAGTTTGAGACCCCACACCAAGTGCTTTCATTTCAGAGGGTCAAAGGAGACAGAATTGCTGGCTACTACCAATCTTGCTCTCTCTTTACCCCGAGAATCCCTTGTCACCAATTTCTTGTCTTAATGGTGAGAATGTTGCTGAAGTACAGTTGAGGTTTAGTGGAGACAGCCAGTCGCTTGTGTCAGTTTTTTGTCAGTCATCCATTCTTTGGAAAGAAGCGAAATAGTGTCCTTCAGCATAACAGTGGTGGTAACTGACTGATGACTGTGTGCAAGGCTTCTTTTCTGGCAAGTCCTTTTTTTAAGCATTTTCCAAAACTTTTATCTTCTTTAAACCTCCCAACAACCTTAGGAAGTGTAAGTTTCTAACAGTGTCCCCATTCAGTCCATGAAGAAATTGAGACTTGCGGAGAGATTGTGTCTTGACCATGGTTATATAATAAGCAGCAGAGCCAATCCTGTGAAAGTCATGCTCTTGACCACCAGGAGACACCTCATCCTTTCATTGTCCTCTGAAGGCCCAGTCTTATCTTTAATAAGATAGTTACAGTAGAAGCACTGTATTTCTACAAAGGAATAGCTAATTGCATTTTAAGGAAATGCTGTTTTTCTCTCATTATTGCTCCTTTAACATCAGGAATAGCAAATTATCTTTTCCACTTGTAATTATTGTAGCATAAACATTTGTAAGTCTGGGTTTGAATTAGAAGACAGATATGTAGTGATTAAGATCTTAGATTTTGGTGTCAAACTTTCATTGAAAAGAAGGAGATTCTGGAAATTTAGAAATTTATAGAAAAATTCTTCAGTCACAAGAAATTTTCATACTAGTTTGAGGATACATTAAAAAATCTTTTTACCGTATTGTTAATGTTTTATTTTCAAATTGGCATTATTTTTTTTTTCTATTAGGTTATGGCTCATAGTTCACCTCAGAGCATTTTAGATGATGTTGCCATGGTAAGAGAAAATTTACTGTTATTTATATTTTAATTTAAGATCAGTATAATCAAACTTGCTCCTCTGAATTTGGTTGAATTTCTACCTGTATTGGTTCTAGACTCTATAGGACTGAATTAAAATTTGAATATGCATTAAGAGGTTAAAGATATTCACAGTAAGATATCATTAGACATCAGTAGAGTTAAAGTTTTCTTTATCAGTCTCTTCCTTCACCTGTCTTTAGTGTTTGTGTGTGTAAATATAAATTCTGAATCTATTTCATACATTTAGAGAACATTTATTAAGTGTTAACTAGGTAGCACAAAAAAAAGATGGAATAATTACCCTTAAAGAACTAGGAGGGAAACAGGTGTACCAGTATTGATACTACAACATATTTAATATAATGGGTGTATGTAAAAAAACAATGGAGGCAGAGGAGAGAGAGCAGTTAGGTGTTGAGGGTAGTGAGAGAAATCGTCACAGAAATTACCATCTACACTGAAGCTTGAATATTGTGTAACTCTTTTGTTACTTGAACAGGTATCTGTTGGGTTGGTAGTAGTTGAAAGAATACAAGTGGTGAATTGGTCCAGATAATGGCAAGGTGCAGAGTGTGGCCATGGGAGTTTCTGGGGCAGAGCAGATATCATTGTTTAGAGTATCAACAAAGTTTAAGCTGGGTTATAACACAGAGAAATTGAAATTGCTGCATGTTGGGACTGGGATTGGAGAGAAATACAAGAACCAGCTGCCATAGCGCTCATTTAATGTGGATGAAAGACTAGATATTTCCTAGACAGCTGCTGTTGGAGTGAAGGGGTGGTGTCGTGAGGTCTTGTGAACATCAATGGAGATGCTGTTTACGAGGAGAGAACCAGTGAAGATCCAGCAACTTTCCCTCTGTTGTGGAGACTTAAAGTTTTGAAAGTGAGGAACTTCCTCAGAAGGCCACAAGACTGTCAGGGTCTTCAGGGGTCACATCAGGTTTTCAGTTTAGGGTGGTTAGCATAAAGTGAAATAGAGTCTAAAGGGCTGAGTGGGAACGTAGCAATGGGAAGAAGAGCCAGAGAGGAAGAAGTGTCAAGCATGGTCCGAGATGGTGGGTGATCGGGGAACCTTTTATTTTGAGCTACAATTAAAGTTGTCAGGGAGTGGCATGGGGGTTGCCTAACCAAAAGGAGCTCTAAAGTCAAGATATTAAGTGTTTAAGCACTTCATGATGTCTAAAGCCAGATAACATTAGTTTTCTGTAGCCTAGCTAATGTATCTATTTAAAAATCCTGGGGGGAAAATTGTGAAAAGCTTTTGGTTTTGTAATGCTGAGCCTCAGATGAAAGGAGAGATGTGAATAGATCCTTAAGGATAGAATGTCCTTGACCTTCCAGCCTTTCTTTCTAGTTATCCTTTGGGTTAAGAGAGGGCTTTGTAGTTACTCCTGAGTTAAGGAATTAAAAAAAAAAAAAAATCAGGGAATTCCCTGGCAGTCTAGTAGTTAGGACTCCACAGTTTCACTCTCAAGAGCCCAGGTTCAGCCTCTGGTTGGGGAACTAAGATGCCACAAGATGTGCAGCCAAAAAGAAAAAAAATCAGTGTTCTGGTTTGCCTTGGCAAGGATATAATTACTGTTGTTGAAGATGACATATGTCATCTTTTGACATATCAAAATATGACTATTTTGATTGGTCGAAATAGTTTGATTTTTGGAGTATAATTAAACTACCATTTAAACACGTTTTTGATTATTTTCTATTTCAGTGTTGATCACAGTGGGAGGAAACCAATTGGGCTAGTGTTTTCAGCTCGTTCTGGTGATAGCTCATGGACCCTGTAATATTTCTTGAATAAATGAGATTGTATATTCAGCTCAAATAATATCTTGTTCTTATTAGCAATCTTTCTCAGACTGTACCTTCACTCATTTTACATAAGCTAATGAACTTTGGCTGCATTTTTGTGCCTATAACTATATTATGTCTGGGGTACAATTCCATGTTAGTATTGCAGCAAAGTTTCCTTTCTGGTTTTTTTTTTTTTTTTTTTGATTGTGGGATCCCAGCGTTGAACCCACACCATTGGCAGTGGGAACAAGGATTCCTCTAACCCCTGGACCTCAAGGGAATTCCTGCAGCATGGTATTTTTAAATTATAGGTTAAGTTTAGCTCGTGGACGTCTGATTTAAGTTCTTTTTTTTTTCATCACTGAGAAATGCAGGGAAATTTTTCAGAAAAATCAAATTTCTGGTTTGTGTTAGGTACTTACTGTACTAAGCACTCTTCAAAGTACTTTGTACGTACTGTCTCTTTTAATTCCCATAGTAGAACCAGTATGACATAGCTACTATATCCTCTGTTTTACAGATAAGAGAACTGAGACTCACTGTAATTAAGTATCCCAACCAAGAGCATGTAACTGGTAGGAGGGAGAATTGGGCTTTGAATCCCAAGTAATTTTAAATTTATTTTAATTGGAGGTTAACTACTTTACAATATCGTGATGGTGTTTGCCATACGTTAACACTGACCCCAGGTACGCATGTGTCCCTGCCATCCTGAACCCCCTGGCCGCACCTCCTTCCCCACCCTAGCCCTCTGCAGGGCAGCAACGGAGGCACAGATGTAAAGAAAAGGTCATTTGATGTGCCAAGAGGAAAGGACCTTTTATTTTTTCAGTAGTCTTGTGTCCCTTGGGAATGACAGTGTTCATTTTGTTTACTGTATCCCAGATAACTATATTAAAATGCTATACATGTATTCTCATTTAATATTTCAGTGTCACATGTAATAAGGACTCGGTAAATGTTAAGATTGTGAGGTTCTTGGGGAGAGGGTAAGTGAGATACTCTGTACTAAGTATTAGGTGATTATATAACTGATTTGTCTGAATGACTATATTCTTTATAACAAACATGTAGTTTCCTTAGGAAATAGTTATTCAAGACATGTATAAATAAAATAAATGCTAGTTGGTAGAGAAAAGCAGTTTTTATTCCATTTGCCTTGTTGGGAGATGCTGGTGATTGCTTTTCTTACACATGTTAACTGGCTTTTTTGTTTTTCCTTTTCTAGGTACTTGATGAAGAAGCAGAAGTTTTTATAGTCAAGATGTGGAGGTTATTGATATATGAAACAGAAGCCAAGAAAATTGGTCTTGTGAAGTAAACTCTTTTACATTAAGAGTTCCATTTCAGATTTCTTCTTTCCCATCCTTCAAAGGACATTAATTTTTTTTTTTTGTCTTCAAAGACATTTGTGAGATCTGTAATTTTTTTAATGTAGAAAATGTGAATTTTTTGTCCTCTAATTTGTTGATGCCGTGTGTATTCCCTTGGTTGTAAAGACATCTGAACCCTACCATGGCTCTCTTTATACTCACCAGGTACAAATTACTGGTATGTTTTATAAGCCGTAGCTACTGTACACAGCCTATCTGATATAATCTTGTTCTGCTGATTTGTTCCTTGTAAATATTAAAATGACTCCCCAATTCTTATGCAGAATTGCACTTAATATTGAACTGTACTGTACAGGCACCAACATGAATGATTTTAAATTGAAAAAATAACCAGTCATACTTATTACCTTACCTCCTTGATCAAAAATGGCAGGCCCTCATGATGGGATGAGATTTAGAGTGTGAAAATTAGCAGACAATCCATTCCTGTTGTATCTCTGTATGAATGTGATTGTGTGAGTGTATGTATAAAAGTCTTATAATTTTCCTAGTTTGCTTTGGAAATTTCCCTTAAACATTTCCTAACTCAAGAATAGAATTGTAAAGGAAACATGGTATTGTGCCAATCCAGATGTCTGGGATAATTAGGTTATTACTCTCCCAGAGCATGGTATTCTCTTGTGGCAAACAACAGTCTATTGAATGAAATGGGTTTTTCTGTTGATGGCTGGCTGTGTCAGCCTCTCCTTAAGGGAGTGTGAATCATAGTGGTTTCCCCCCCTGATTTCATTGTTCAGAAATGAGGCAGATCCTTAGAATCTGGAAAGCTTTATTTTATGCATTTTTTTGCACTTCATTGATACTTAGTTTAATTTTGATGTACCCCTTTGTTTTAAAAAAGAAAGCTTCATTCAGAAACCATAAATGAAAAAAAATCTTAAAATTATCAAAAGGTAAAATTAGGCAATTTTACAGGCTAGAAAACATTTGAAAAAATACTGTAGCAGTTTAGCATGGCAATTTACGAAGTTTACATCTAATTTCTGAGGATAAAGCAAGTCATTTAAAGCAGTTACCACTCATTTGTGTCTGTCAGGGGTTTATCTCTTGTGTGTGTGTGTATATGCAGGCACACACCTTGTTTACTTCTCTGCTCATCAGTGTTCAAAACTGTACTGATCGTGTTCTTAGAGATGTACATGAGGCTTTCTTTATTATAGATCAGGACTTCACCAGGGAGCAAAATTACACCAAAATGTACCAAGTTTTAAACAGTTCTTAACAGAAATTAGGTGCAGCTATTCCCATGTCTGAGTATTTATTTTTTAAAAAGATTGAGGGGGTGTGTTAAAAAAAACACCATAAAAAGCATAACTGAACTTGAATTACAAGATTTTTTTTTTTACATCTTAAGAGGACATTTGAAAACACTGTTCTTAACATTGAACCATGATGTGCATGGTTCCATTATGTAAATATATCAGATATTAAAAATGTATATATTTGATCTTGGGGACTCATTCTTTCAGAGTCTTGTTAAATAAATGGCATCATGGTGTAATTATGCGGTGCATACTAGAAACTTAACTTGAAAATATGGGCTGAATTTTTGATGGACTGGAATTTTGAGTATTAGTACCTGAAGGTGAGAAGAGGCCATTTCCCTTATTTTGGATTAGTCTAGACATCTATGGAGATATAGCCCCTTTTAGTGTTATAATATTTTAAGTTGTAGTTTCTGAAGGGAACGTTTTAGAAACATGTTTCTTGCCATTTACAAACTAATTTGCCCGTCTTTTCTCAGATTGATCCCCCAATGTAACTCCTTGTTCGAGCAGTTTATTATGCCTCTCTATCTTCTCTTACATATTACTGCTTCTGAGACATCATATTAGGTTGGTTTTATTTAGCCAGCATTAGCATGGAAGTTTATTCAGGTAGATTTAATTTTCCTTGCTTTGGTCTCTTCTGCTCTTTCAATCATATTTACCTTAAAAGGGCGTGAAGCTCTTAGGGGCACGTACCATATACTGCATAATACCTCCAGTGAGATTGGTGTCAGGATCCCAGATTTATATATTAACATTTCTGCAGCAGATGATCTGATCTGACTGATCATTGAGTTAAAGACTGCTGCATTAATTGTTTAATGTCAGTTCAAGTCAGATTTTGCCACCAAGCTTAAACTTCAGGATCTTCAGAATTTTTCAGGTTTGTATGTAAAGAACCGGACATGTATAAGCATAAGAATAAGCTGGCACATTCTAGTGTCAGTAATATTACACGTTAGAAAATTTCTGCTAAATCACTTGAAGTTTCTGGGTTGTCTTTACCATTTGTCCATAGATTAATTTCAAATTGGAATCCTTAGTTAATCTATATATTGCCCCTTCAAGTTGTTATAAAATTACATGAAAGTCTTGATAGCCATTCTGATGTGGCAGCTAGGAAACAAATATGCTTTCTCTTCATTTGACCCTGTAAATAAAATAATTTTAAATGTGTACATCTGTCTACAGGAAGAAAGTGGTTTTTCCCAAACTTTAACATGCGCCTGAATCACCCAGGGGATCTTGTTAAAATGCAGACTTAGTAGGGGCTACGGTGGCCCTGAGACTTTGCCTTTCTGACCAGCTCCCACATGTTGCCAGTGCTAAGTGATAATAAGGACTACTTGATTGTCAGTTCAGGGTCAGTACTGGTATTTTGTCCTAACAGACTGCATAAATGCAGCTTAATTTTGTTTTCTTTTTTTAAGTATATCTTAAAAACATTTTTTGAGGCAAATGATAAATGATAGTTATCATTTATGTTAAGAACATAAAAGTAATCTTCCAAAAGGATGCCCAAGAATAGCTCCAGTATTCTAGATTTTATTCCCAGCGAGCCCCAGAACATCTTAGAGATCATGATGTTGTTACTCATTTCTGAATCTTATCAGAGCACTTCCTGATCTGTGATAGTAGAGGCTGATGATTATTTTGTGGAGAGTGCAGTTTCAGGTACTAATCAGGCATGAATCGTAGATAAGGTGGACAAATTGAGAAAATAATCAATTCAAGAGTCAAATTGGACTAAACACTATTATCATTTTTTTCTCTGATATGAAGAAAATTTAAATTTAGATAAATGCAAGCAGGTATACAATGTAAATATGAAGCTTATTTACCCAGCTCTTTCATATAAGTTCTATGAATGTTTTCATTTTCTTTTTTTTTTTTTTAATGTTTTCACTTTCTAGCCAAAAACTGCTGAAAGGTTTTATGTCAAAATGGTTGTACATTTTTCCAAGTCCTATTTCAGCCTTCTATTAATAGGAAATTGAGAAACTGTTTTGCTGAGCAGAAGATGGTGAAATTGATTTGTGAATGCCACTAGCTATAAAAAGGTATTAGAAGGAATTCCAAATAGACTAAGAAATAGTCTAAGTTTTAGGAAGAAAACTAGGAAATGTACACAGGTTTTTTGTTTTTTGTTTTTCACACATATTTTTAAACCCAGGAACTATTATATTCATACTAGAAACCAAGGTGAACTTGGTATATAGTATTTTGATAAACTTAGCTTTTTGAATTGTGATTGTATTAAATTATTGAAATCTTTATTTGCATTTGAATGTAATTTTCATCTTTATAGGTCCTTTGCCCTTCGTTTTTATTACTTGACTCACGAAGACTAAATTAGGAATGGCAATCTTAAATATCCAGGAAGAAAATAATTTCTGTATATAAAAATGAATAAAAATTCTTTTCAAGCCATGTTTAAATGACACTCCACAAGTGTACCTACTCTGCCGCATCATGTATTAGTTGAATAAACGACTTCTAGATTCTCTTGCACAGAGTAGTAGCTAGATTATTAGGTTACCCTTCTGTCTTTTTATATATGACATATTTGCCATTGAAGTACACTTAATATGTGCCATTCATGTTTTAAGCTAGATGGACTGATAGACATAAATAAGGCAAAGTCCCTCTAAGCTGACAGTCTAGTGGTGGAGAAAAAAATGAGAAGATCACTAATAGACACACAATGTACACTATATGAACCGTCAAACTTGATGCGCTGGTTTCAAGGTCGGGAGGCAAGGGATAGGAAGTTTCTCAGCAGAGGTGGTAATATGTAGACCTTACAAATCAGAGTCTTTTTCCTTTTGGCTGTGCTGCATGGCACATGGGATTTTAGGTTCCTGACCAGGGACTGAATCTGGACCCTCAGCAGTGAAAGTGTAGAATCCTAACCACTAGGTGGTCAGGAAGTTCCCCAGATCCCACAGTCTTAGCTACCCACTGGAACAGTGGTACGATGTGCTTTATGTGGATATCCAGAGGGCCTCGATATTGGATTATAGTTCATGGTATAGGTCTGCACTGTCGCGTTTAATTCATTAAAATTAAAAGTTTTCAATTACACTAGCCATATTTCAAGTATTCAGAAGTCAGGTGTGACTAAATTGAATTTTAAAATCCAGTTTTTTATTTGCAATATTCATATTTAAAGGTCCTCAGCAGCCATATTTAGCTAATGGCTACCAAGATTGAATGGACATTGCAGATTAAAGAATAGTATTCTGATTGCAGAAATTTATTTTGGATAGGTATGGTCTTGCTAATAGCCCCCTAAAGGCAGAGGAAAGTGTTAATAAAAGTTCTCTTATATTAGCAAATCTTTGAAGCAAAATATTGTGAATTTAAAAATAGTTCTAAACAATTTTTCCTGTTTTCTTTCTTGTCACAAAAGGAAAAACTAGTAAACATTTAGAATCTAGAAACCATGAAGGTTCATTTTTCTTCCTTGTCAATTAAAAACTTTGATTGTTACCATGGGTGGAAAAGCTAGATGTGAAAGTTTGATTTTGAGTATATTCTTGAGGCAAAGTTGTCTTCTTCATAAAGGGGGTCCAGATTCTTTGTTAAGGAAATTAGATTTAATAAAATATTGATAGTCACAGAATTTAAGACTAAAAAATAACAAGATGAGTAAGATAAAGCCAACCCGTCATTTTGAGCTGTTTCAATTTAAGGAGCCAGATCCTACTTTACTCCCATAGCAAACAAGACAGTAATGTATAAATAAAGACAAATTATGTGGGAAGTGTTAATAAATTGGATTGCTTTGCCTTGGAATCGATAGTGTAAAGAAGTGGCCTTGGTCCTGACTTTATGGACTAGTGACCACTCTAGCTTTTCTAGCTTTGAACAGCGTCTCTTTCCCAGTAGTTCTAACAGGTTTGGCATCCTGAACTTCCCATCTGCTTCGTCTTTCACTGCTTATTACTGATTTTTGCCGCCATTTTTCTTTTTCTTTTTTTGTCATTTGTTTCTTCATTCTCCCAAGTTCAGATGTTTCTGGGGAAAATATAAAAGCACAACTGCAGGTAGTCTGGACCTACTATTATTTTTCTCATTCTTTTACTGAACTTCACTGCTTAACCACAAACACTGCAGTTTTCATTGTTCTTAAATTTCTAGTGCTGGAACTTCCCTGGCAGTCTAGTGGCTAACACTGTTGCTTCCACTGCAAGGGGAACAGTTCAGTCCCTGGGTGTAGAACTAAAATCCCACATGCTGTGTGGCACAGGAAAAAACAAACACAAAAAACCTCCAGTGCTATCTTAGGTAGGTATGAATGAGTGAAAGTTATTTGATTCCCTTCCTTACTTAGTAATCTCACGTTAAAAAAATCTTAATTTTCATTTAGGCATAGTCTCCATTTCCAGCTCTCCATTTTATGATATGCATCTTGAACCTTTGCTTTCTATTCAGAAGACCTCCCCCACTCCACTTGTCTCTGGTTTCTAACTACAGTTGGCAATTTCTTGAGCCTTGCTCGGGTATTTTCATTATCTTCTTTCTTCCTTCTGTCTGGAATAAGTTTTGAAAAACACAGGAAATTAACCTTAGGCCCTCCCTTTTCCTTTTCACTACACTTGAGATTCCATAAACTAGCTTACAGTTTGGAGAAGGCAATGGCACCCCACTCCAGTACTCTTGCCTGGAAAATCCCATGGACGGAGAAGCCTGGAAGGCTGAAGTCCATGGGGTCGCTAGGAGTCGGACACGACTGAGCGACTTCACTTTCACGCATTGGAGAAGGAAATAGCAACCCACTCCAGTGTTCTTGCCTGGAGAATCCCAGGGATGGGGGAGCCTGGTGGGCTGCCGTCTATGGGGTTGCACAGAGTCGGACACGACTGAAGCAACTTAGCAGCAGCAGCAGCTTACAGTTTTATGTGCGCTTCACATTTCTTAAAGTGAAAAAGTGAAGTCGCTCAGTCGTGTCTGACTCTGTGACCCCATGGACTGTAGCTCACCATGCTCCATCCATGGAATTTTCTAGGCAAGAGTACTGGAGTGGGTTGCCATTTCCTTTTCCAGGGGATCTTTCCAACCCAGGGATCGAACCCACGTCTCCTTAATTGCAGGCAGATGCTTTACTGTCTGAGCCACCAGGGAATCCCAACGTACTTAGGTCTCACTCAATGTTTTTATCTTTGCTGGTGACTGGTGATAATCCCAAATGAGACTCTCGCCTTGTAAGAGGCTACACCATAGTTTACATCTTGACACTCTGGGTGTTTGCTCTCTATTGGGTCTCGCTCAGTTGCTAAATCGTGTCCAACTCTTTGTGACCCCATAGACTGCAGCACCAGGCTTCACTGCCCTTCACTGTCTCCTGGAGTTTGCTCAGGTTATTGTCCATTGAGTCACTGATGCTATCTAACTTACTCATCCTCTGCCACCCTCTTCTTTTGCCTTCAACCTTTCCCTGGGATGTCACTTTAGCCTTGTTCCTCTAGTCTGTGGGTTCTTCAGTGCTTTCTCGGTTTCTGTACACCTTAAAAGGTGAAGAAATACAGAATACTGGAGGGAAATGTATCTGTAGTCCAGTTATTCTGCCAGTGGTTGCTTTTTAAATCACTTCTGTTTCCTTTTTGCAGGAATGTGTTTTGCCATATGCATAAATGTCTATTAAAGATCTGTTTATTAATTGAACAGGGTAAGAAATTTTCTGTTACACATAATGTTTATAAACAATTTTAATTGCATTCTGTGGTGGCTGAACCATACTTTATTGTAAGACATTTAACATTCCAATTTTTGCTATTAATAATACTCCATGAATATCTTTGCACAAAGTTTTTGTTTGTTCCTAAGATGGTTTCCCAGCATTTTAAGACTTTCTGCTTACATCCCAGGTTGCATTCAAAGAGATTGAACTAGTTCACAGATGGATGGGTTTTAGCCTATGCTTGTTTAACAAATGTATAGAACTGTTATGTGCTAGGGATTGTTCTCAGCACTTATATGTGGACAAACAGGCAAAAATTCCTACCCTTGTGAAGTTTGAGGAGGAAAGTGGGAGATGAGAACTTTAAAAATTTTACTTGGGGGGTGTCAACCTTTTTATTTCACCAACATTCCCTGTTAATGGGAAAACAAATGCTACTTTGTTCTTAAATATAAAGTTGTGTGTAAAACTTATTTAAATCCATTCATGTATTGGGGCGGGGAGGAGAAAGGAGTTGGAGATTGATGCTCTAGGAATACGAAGGGTTTTCTTGGGAAAATTTAAGAGAAATAAAAAGTCTCATTTGGCCAGGTGCTGTTACTGATTTCATTTTCAGTTTTCTGATTAACTGCCTGTGCATTTGAATATTTCTCCATTGTTCACCTTTGCTTTTACATGATAGTAAGGGGACGGCAGAGGATGAGACGGTTGGATGGCATCACTGACTCAATGGACATGAGTTTGGGTAAACTCCAGAAGTTGGTGATGGACAGGGAGGCCTGGTGTGCTGCGGTTCATGGGGTTGCAAAGAGTTGGACACGACTGAGCAACTGAACTGAACTGAACTGATTCATTGTTAAGGGGCTTCCCAGGTGTCCCCAGTGGTAAAGAACCTACTTGCCAGTGCAGGAGAGGTAGGACATGCGGGTTCCATCGCTCGGTTGGGAAGACTCCCTGTAGAAGGGCACAGGCAACCCACTCCAGTGTTCTTGCCTGGACAATCCTATGGACAGAGGAGTCCCATGGCCTACAGTCCATAGGGTCGCAAAGAGCAGGACACAACTGAGCGACTAACACACACAGGCTTTCAGATAAGTGTATGTGTGTGGTCTGCTACTTAAGAAGTGAGTTATTGGTACTTTACAGCCGTCTGAATGGAAAGTTGGCAGATGGCAAAAAATCAAAGGACCGTAGGGCAGATCACTGTGCACCAGTTACCCTGTAACATTTGGATATTAAAAAATGAGACAGCCATGCTTTGAAAGCTTACTATCAAGGAAGATAGGTTCTTAAACTTGGAACCCAAGAATCCCAGACGATGTTTTTTAAAATGCAGTTTCTAAGGTTCTCCAAACCCACCAAAAGTCTTGATTCATTAGGGAGGGGGTGAAGGGCACAGAGGAGCTCCCCCTCGCCCAAGGTCAGGGGTGGCTGTGCGGGCGCAGGAGGGCCGAGAGGACCTACTCCACATTCAAGGTCAGGAGGGGCGGCATGAGGAGATACCCCTCGTCCAAGGTAAGGAACAGCGGCTGCGCTTTGCTGGAGCAGCTGTGAATAGGTACCCCACGTCCAAGGTAAGAGAAGCCCAAGTGAGACGGTAGGTCTTGTGCGAGGGCATCAGAGGGCAGACACACTGAAACCATACTCACAGAAAACTAGCCAATCTAATCATATGGACCACAGCCTTGTCTAACTCAGTGAAACTAAGCCATGCCATGTAGGGCCACCCAGGACGGGTGGGTCATGGTGGAGAGGTCTGACAGAATGTGGTCCACTGGAGAAGGGAATGGCGAACCACTTCAGTATTCTTGCCTTGAGAACCCCATGAACAGTATGAAAAGGCAAAATGACAGGATACTGAATGAGGAACTCCCCAGGTCGGTAGGTGCCCAATATGCTACTGGAGATCAGTGGAGAAATAACTCCAGAAAGAATGAAGGGATGGAGCCAAAGCAGAAACAATACCCAGTTGTGGATGTGACTGGTGATAGAAGCAAGGTCTGATGCTGTAAAGAGCAATATTGCATAGGAACCTGGAATGTTAGGTCCATGAGTCAAGACAACTTGAAAGTGGTCAAGCGAGATGGCAAGAGTGAACGTCGACATTCTAGGAATCAGCAAACTAAAATGGACTGGAATGGGTGAATTTAACTCAGATGACCATTATATCTACTACTGTGGGCAGGAATCCCTTAGAAGAAATGGAGTAGCCATTATGGTCAACAAAAGAGTCTGAAATGCAGTACTTGGATGCAATCTCAAAGACGACAGAATGATCTCTGTTCATTTCCAAGGCAAACCATTCAATATCACGGTAATCCAAGCCTATGCCCCAACCAATAACGCTGAAGAAGCTGAAGTTGAACAGTTTTATGAAGACCTACAAGACTTTCTACAACTAACACCCAAAAAGGATGTCGTTTTCATTATAGGGGACTGGAATGCAAAAGTAGGAAGTCAAGAAACACCTGGAGTAACAGGCAAATTTGGCCTTGGAAATCAGAATGAAGCAGGGCAAAGGTTAATAGAGTTTTGCCAAGAGAATGCACTGGTCATAGCAAACACTCTCTTCCAACAACACAAGACTCTACACATGGACATCACCAGACGGTCAACACCAAAATCAGATTGATTATATTCTTTGCAGCCAAAGATGGAGAAACTCTAAACAGTCAGCAAAAACAAGACCAGGAGCTGACTGTGGCTCAGATCATGAACTCCTTATTGCCTAATTCAGACTTGAATTGATGAAAGTAGGGAAAACCACTAGAATATTCCGGTATGACCTAAATCAAATCCCTTATGATTATACAGTGGAAGTGAGAAATAGATTTAAGGGCCTAGATCTGATAGATAGAGTGCCTCATGAACTATGGATAGAGGTTCGTGACATTGTACAGGAGACACGGATCAAGACCATCCCCATGGAAAAGAAATGCAAAAAAGCATTTCTGCTGTCTGGGGAGGCCTTACAAATAGCTGTGAAAAGAAGAGAAGTGAAAAGCAAAGGAGAAAAGGAAAGATATAAGCATCTGTATGCAGAGTTCCAAAGAATAGCAAGAAGAGATAAGAAAGCCTTCCTCAGCGATCAATGCAAAGAAATAGAGGAAAGCAACAGAATGGGAAAGACTAGAGATCTCTTCAAGAAAATTAGAGATACCAAGGGAACATTTCATGCAAAGATGGGCTCTATAAAGGACAAATGGTATGGACCTAACAGAAGCAGAAGATATTAAGAAGAGGTGGCAAGAATACACAGAAGAATTGTACAAAAAAGATATTCACAACCCAGATAATCACGATGGTGTGATCACTCATCTAGAGCCAGACATCCTGGAATGTGAAGTCAAGCGGGCCTTAGAAAGCATCACTATGAACAAAGCTAGTGGAGGTGACAGAATTCCAGTAGTGCTATTTCAAATCCTGACAGATGATGCTGTGAAAGTGCTGCACTCAATATGTAAAGTAATGCTCAAAATTCTCCAAGCCAGGCTTCAGCAATACGTGAACCATGAACTTCCAAGATGTTCAAGCTGGCTTTAGAAAAGGCAGAGGAACCAGAGATCAAATTGCCAACATGCGCTGGATCATGGAAAAAGCAATAGAGTTCCAGAAAAACATCTATTTCTGCTTTATTGACTCTGCCAAAGCCTTTGACTGTGTGGATCACAAGAACCTGGAAAATTCTGAAAGAGATGGGAATACCAGACCACCTGACCTGCCTCTTGAGAAACCTGTATGCAGGTCAGGAAGCCACAGTTAAAACTGGACATGAAACAACAGACTGGTTCCAAATAGGAAAAGGAGTATGTCAAGGCTGTATATTGTCACCCTGCTTATTTAACTTATATGCAGAGTACATCATGAGAAACACTGGACTGGAAGAAACAAGCTGGAATCAAGATTGCCGGGAGAAATATCAGTAACCTCAGATGTGCAGATGACACCACCCTTATGGCAGAAAGTGAAGAGGAACTAAAAAGCCTCTTGATGAAAGTGAAAGTGGAGAGTGAAAAAGTTGGCTTAAAGCTCAATGTTCAGAAAACAAAGATCATGGTATCTGGTCCCATCACTTCATGGCAAATAGGTGGGGAAACAGTGGAAACAGTGTCAGACTTTATTTTTTGGTGCTCCAAAATCACTGCAGATGGTGACTGCAGCCATGAAATTGAAAGATGGTTACTCCTTGGAAGGAAAGTTATGACCAACCTAGATAGCATATTGAAAAGCAGAGACATTACTTTGCCAACAAAGGTCCGTCTAGTCAAGGCTATGGTTTTTCCAGTAGTCATGTATCCATGCGAGAGTTGGACTGTGAAGAAAGCTGAGCGCCAAAGAATTGATGCTTTTGAACTGTGGTGTTGGAGAAGACTCTTGAGAGTCCCTTGGACTGCAGGGAGATCCAACCAGTCCATTCTAAAGGAGACAAGTCCTGGGTGTTCATTGGAAGGACTGATGGTGAAGCTGAAACCCCAGTACTTTGGCCACCTCATGTGAAGAGTTGACTCATTGGAAAAGATTCTGATGCTGGGAGAGACTGGGGGCAGGAGAAGGGGACGACCGAGGATGAGTTGGCTGGATGGCATCACCGACTCGATGGACGCGAGTTTGAGTGAACTCCGGGAGTTGGTGATGGACAGGGAGGCCTGGCGTGCTGCGATTCATGGGGTCGCAAAGAGTCGGACACGACTGAGCGACTGAACTGAACTGAACTGGAGGGCACAGGGATTTACGATTGAAGTTAGCTTTTCGTTTTGATTGTGGTGCCTCTGATTTCCATTGAGAAACGCTGTGCAAATAGGTCCTGATGAAAGAAACGTTAGATTCAACGTACTATCACTTGTAGTCCGGGAGAAGCACACACTAGGTCTAGTTTACGTAGCAATCTAGATCCTCAGCTCAGGAGCAGCCTCTAATCTGATAACCTCCTCCTCGCGCTGGCGGCCACGGGGATGGAGGTTGGTGAGCCAGGGCCAGTGTCAGAAGCCCCACTGGAGCGCCAGGTCCTCCGCCTCAATCGCCACCGCCGGAAGCTCCGCCTCCTCCCCCTGGAACCCGCCCCTCCGCCGCTGGGGCCCCTCCAAGGCCACGCCCCTCGGCGGGCGGGTCACCAACGACGCCCGGGCCGGAAGTGACGACACCGTTGAAGCCTTTTGGGTGGGGCCTGGGTCATCAGCACCAAAGGCCGCGATTTCACATCGGAAACAAAACAGCGGATGCTCGGGTTGGAACCTCGGCTGCTAGGGTCCGGTGGTGGTGGCGGCGAGGAAAGGGTAGGTGCCCGAAGGGGAGTTGGGGGTGACAGAACACGCCTCACATCCGGTGCCAGTACGGGCGGCTGCGGGCAGGGCCGGGCCCTTTGTCGCCGTCCGGGCCGCGGAGCCGGTGTCCTCGAGGATGAGGCGCGGGGCGCGGTCTGGCGGGGAGCGAGGAACCCCATGTGGGAAACCAGGAGGGGCGGCCGGTTTCTCGGGCGCCGGGCGCGGCGCGCAGTCCGGTTGAAGAGACTCCTCCTCAGCCTTGGTATGGTAGTGCTGGTTTCCCGAAGACAGCACTGGGCGCAGGTGCTTTGGGCGGGGATTGACCGTCTTGCCTGGAGTTGAAGCGAGAGAAAAGAGGAAGCGCCTTGCGCTGGGTCTTGTTGAGCAACTGGTGAAACTCCACGCCTCGTCCCCTGAGTGTGTTCTTGTCCAGGGGAAGCGAGTGGCACTCGGCTAATTTCCTTCTGAGTTCGAGGCGGAAAACACCGGGGTCTGATGCTTTTGCCTTAATCTGGACTGTCGCGAGGCTTTGTCCAGTGCTTTGCCTGTATTTTAGATACTTGGCTTTTTGATCCCGCAGATTCCTTTCAAATAAGTATCTGCTTCTCTGGTAGAAAATTCAACTTAATGATTTTACAAGGGTTGTTTGCCTGCTTTGGACAAGAGGAATAAAGCGTTCAAGGTTTACTGTGGGAGATAAGAATGGCAGGGAAATCACTATATGGCAGAGCACGTTGTAAAGTCATAAGTATTCTCTCAAGTTAGAGGAAGGTGGAGATTACATCTCGTTAACAGCATCTTGTTACCTGAGTTATGTTTCACCATGGAAAGGTTTTCACCCTCGGAGTTGAATTGAGGAGGGCATTATATCAGAGGGTGTACTACGAAGAGCGGCACTGTGGATCCGAAGCGTCCGGTACCCGGTGTGCGCTTTAAATCACTCTTATGAAGGAGGATAAAAACAGGAACGAGACTGGGAGCCGATTGCGTTTGGCTGATTCAGTCACCTGCCAAAGCCAGTTTCAGTTCTCCTTTAACTCATTTACAGAGTTCTGCCAACGTAAACCCCCTCCCACCTCCATTTAGTAACAAGCCTGTAACAGTGAAAAAGAAGCTTATTTATTGAGTGCATGGATTTCCTCCCTCCTCTCTCCAGAGAAAAGTAGATGATAGAAGCGGCATCTATCATCTGTTTTTACATTCGTCCGCTCATCTCCCTTGGGTAAATAAGTTATCACAACTCTGGACATACTTTCCTCTGCGTGGATATGGTCTGGTGCTGAATTTTCAGTTAGTGGCTGCCTCTGGTCCTAGACTGCTGCGTGAATTTCCATTTGGGGAGAACTGGAGGATTGGAGTTGGTCTCTGAGAATTATTCCAGCAGGAAAGATAGAAAGTTTGTCAGCAAGGCTTTTGTGGTCCCCTTCCCCTCCCTCACAAAGGGATCCAGATTCCCTCTGCTTCTGCTTTACCTCAGATTTCAGGGAGAGACTTGTTTCTTTTGGATGTATTCTGAAAAATTAATAGTGCCTCTCCTTTGTGTGATCAATTCCAGGCAGATTTGGAAGGTGTTTTGAGCTTTGCTCTTAATAAGTTTTGTGACAGAAGGTCTAGAATGAGTGAGAAATTTGAGATGACTTTTGCATGAACCGGGTGGGATATAATGAAAATTTGGCCTTTGGTGGTGACAGAGGCTTAGAAAGGAGGAAAAGTATAAAGAGGATATGACTGGCCAATTGAGAAGCAAGGAGTAAAATGTGAAGTTGACTAGGAGGCTTTGTTTAGAAAACGGGGGAAACAATCAAAGGAATAAGAAAGCTAGGACCAAAGGAGAGTCTGGAAGAGGAGAAATCGGTTTGGAAGTATCACTTTTCAAGTGCCAGTAGTTGAAATATCCCGTGGACAGGCCTTAAATAGCCTTACCAGTTGATTTTGGAACACTGGAGGAGAAGCCTGAGAAAAGGAGGGGGACAAGGAGGCCCAGGCAGAGCCTAGGAACACTTATAATGAGAGGGTGGAAGAGGATAAGGAACCAGCTGAGGGGAATGAGTGGTGGGAGGAGAACCTCCACGATGGATTGTCACTAAACTGAGAACGGGAGGGAAGCTTCAGGAAGGAAAAGGTTGTCAGGGATTTTCAATATTAAGCCTGTTTGTCGGAGAAAGAACTGAAGCTTTAGAGCAGCACTGTCCAATAGAAACATCATGTGAGAGCTACAAAGGTCAGTTTTAAGTTTTCTGATGAGCAAATTTTTTAAAGATAGCAATAGGTGAAATTAATTTGAATAATATATTTTATATAACTCAGTACAGCTAAATAATTTTATTTCAACATATTATTAATGTACAAACATTCTTCTCTGTCTTCCCCTCTAGATAGTAAGCGCCTTAAGTGACCAGAAGCATCATCGGATGCACTAGCACCCCTCGTACCTACCACAGTGTATGGTTGTGTAGAAGAATCCCAACAAGTGTTTGTTGATTAAAGGGTATTAATGTTTGACTATGCCTTGTACAGTTCCTTAAGGTGATCTAAGCGAACAAGAGAATGCATTGCTGAGAATAGTCAATGATTTACAAATTAACTGTGAATAGTCTTTTTCTTTGGTAAAGATTAGTTGTGTTCTGCCATTTCCACAACAAATTTTCCACAATGACTCATTGTAATTACATCTTCCAGTAACGTTACTGAAATGAAATTTGAGAGGAAAAGAATCTCTTTAACTATATAAGTAATAATACAGGACCATGGTCCCATATCCACAGTTCGCAAATCCAAAAGCTCCTAAATCATTTGACAGCAAACTCTAACCGGAACCTCTTTATGCATTTGCCTCTTGTTGCAGTGTAGGAGACCTGAGTTCGATCCCTGGGTTGAGAAGATCCCCTGGAGAAGGGAAAGGCTACCCACTCCATTATTCTGGCCTGGAGAATTCCATGGACTGTATAGTCCGTGGGGTCGCAAAGAGTCGGACACGACTGAGCGACTTTAACTTTGAACTTTACAAAATCCAAAAAATATATAAATTCTAAACCTGTTTGGTCCTAAGGGTTTCAGATAAAGGATTTTACGTTTTTGTCTTCGTTCATTTTTTATTGCACCTTCTGAGCCCACATAACCATAATTATTTAAAGACAACCATGATAACTCTACATAGTAGACCTCCCCCAAACTCAGTGCCTTAGAGTGGTAGCTCTCACTCTTCTTAAAGGTGACAGCTAGGGCAGTTCTGCTTTGCCCTTCTTGTTCTGGGCCCCAGGCTGAAGGGGCAGTGGCTACCCAGATAAGTTCTTGAGGGGACAGCAGAAGTACAGGAAGACAGGGCCCCCTGCACAAGCACAGTTTTAAGTGTTTGTGCCGCATCTGCCAAGATCCCATGACCAAAGGAAGTTGTCCGATTGAGCCCAAAGGCATGGAGTGGGCAGTAGACTGCACTCACCTTGAGGTCAAAGCAACTCACAGAACCAAGCTCAACATCCTTTCATGGGCATGTTGGGGGAGGGAGTGAATATATGCTGAATAATCATCTAATCTGCCACAAATGGTTCACAGTAGAGTGGGAAGGAAGGAAGCAGGGGGGAAAAATCACCAAATTAGATGTATCACTATGCTTGGTCTTTTTAGGGCCTGTCACTTTCACGAAGCCTCTTGTGGGACTGGGGAGATTGTTTGCTCCCTAATCTCTTAAAATTGAGTCTTCCTAGGCTGTATTCCTGACATTTTAGATTAATTTTAAGTTATTAATTTTAGTTTGTTACCTTGGGATGTTGTGAGAGACAGAAACATACTTTTCTGTTGGTATGTCCCTAAATGAATTTTTAATAAGCTGCTTTTTGGGATTTCAAGCATTGGTCCTGTGATACTTCTTAAAGTGCTGATGGATGGAAGGTTTTCTGGTTAGATAGATTTTTCTGTTCAGCACATCTAAACTTCAAGATTATCTGTATTCTCCTGGGGCTTTTAGTCTTTGTGTATAATAGAAAGAAATTACAGCTGCCCATCAGAAAAGGATTTCTTTTTCCTTTTATCTGATTGAGCAAGTGTTTTGAAAAAAAGGAAATGAATAGCAGTGAATTCAAGTGTTGTGCTTTATCAGCCTCAGAAAATCTTTAGCAGATGGCCAGAGAGAGAAAACACCAAAGTCTACTTACATCCCCACTCCCACTCCCTCTGCAATTCAGGTCATGTGAAAGATCCTCACTTCCCAACAACTGTCTTTTCTTGTTCTCAGGGCACTGTTCGTAATGTTATAAGGTCCAGTAGTGTCTTTTTGCCACGCTGCTGGAACAGTGGGTCATTGGCCTTCTCCATGCAGTCATCAATTGTTTTTAGCTGTTACTGGCCCAGAATCAAATCTAGTTTTGCCTGCCCCTTTGTACCAACAATGTTTGTTTGTTCTCCAGGCCTGACTGGAGACCTAGCTAGCCCTGTTGCCTACCTCCACTTCCTCCTGCTGCTGCTGCTAAGTCGCTTCAGTCGTGACTGTGAGAACCCATAGACGGCAGCCCACCAGGCTCCCCCGTCCCTGGGATTCTCCAGGCAAGAACACTGGAGTGGGTTGCCATTTCCTTCTCCAGTGCATGAAAGTGAAAAGTGAAAGTGAAGTCGCTCAGTCGTGTCCGACTCTTCACGACCCCATGGAGACTGCAGCCTACCAGGCTCCTCTGTCCATGGGATTTTCCAGGCAAGAGTACTGGAGTGGGGTGCCATCACTCCAGATGTGTCTTAAATACAGTTGTCCTTTGGTGGGGGGCGGGGATGGAGGACACGTGCTTTCAGAACTCCCACCAGGCCCCACCCCATGGCTAACGGAATCCTTGGGTGCTGAAGTCCTTTATATAAAATGACATAATATTTTCATATGATCTATACACATTCTCCTGTATACTTTAAATTATCTCTAGATTACTTATAATACCTAATATGAGTGAAAACACCTTTTCCAGTCCTGTGGCTACTGCTGAGTTTTCCAAATTTGCTGACATGTCGACTGCAGCACTTTCACAGCATCATCTTTTAGGATTGTAAATAGCTCACCTGGAGTTCCATCACCTCCACTGGCTTTGTTCATAGTAATGCTTCCTACGGCCCACTTGACTTCACACTCCAGAATGTCTGGGTCTTGGTGAGTGACCACATCATCGTGGTTTTCTGGATCATCAAGACTTTCTTGTATAATGTTTCTGTGTATTCTTGCCATCTGTTCTTAATCTCTTCTTTAGGTCTTTTCTGTCCTTTATCATGCCCATCCTTGCATGAAATGTTCCTTTGATATCTCCAGTTTTCTTGAAGAGATCTCTAGTCTTTACTGTTCTACTGTTTTCCTCTTACTTCTTTGTCTTGTTCATTTAAGAAGGCTGCCTTATCTCCTTGCTATTCTCTGGAACTCTGCATTCAGTTGGGTATATCTTTTTCTTTCTTATTTGCCTTTCACTTCTCAATTAAGTCAACTTTTAAAAGTCTAGAAGCATAGGTCAGAACATTTGCTTTCAGTACTTTGAGAATATAACTGTTCTCCTGGAATCCACCTCCCTTTTAGCTAGCATACATGTTGTCAAACCCTAAATATAGGTTTCAGTTCAGTTCAGTCACTCAGTCGTGTCCGACTCTTTGCGACCCCATGAATCGCAGCACGCCAGGCCTCCCTGTCCATCACCAACTCCCGGAGTTCACTCAGACTCACATCCATCGAGTCCGTGATGCCATCCAGCCATCTCATCCTCGGTCGTCCCCTTCTCCTCCTGCCCCCAATCCCTCCCAGCATGAGAGTCTTTTCCAGTGAGTCAACTCTTCACATGAGGTGGCCAAAGTACTGGAGTTTCAGCTTTAGCATCCTTCCTTCCAAAGAAATCCCAGGGCTGATCTCCTTCAGAATGGACTGGTTGGATCTCCTTGCAGTCCAAGGGACTCTCAAGAGTCTTCTCCAACACCACAGTTCAAACGCATCAATTCTTCGGCGCTCAGCCTTCTTCACAGTCCAACTCTCACATCCATACATGACTACTGGAAAAACCATAGCCTTGACTAGACGGACCTTTGTTGGCAAAGTAATGTCTCTGCTTTTGAATATACTATCTAGGTTGGTCATAACTTTTCTTCCAAGCAGTAAGCGTCTTTTAATTTCATGGCTGCAGTCACCATCTGCAGTGATTTTGGAGCCCCCAAAATAAAGTCTGACACTGTTTCCACTGTTTCCCCGTCTATTTCCCATGAAGTGTTGGGACCTGATGCCATGATCTTAGTTTTCTGAATGTTGAGCTTTAAGCCAAGTTTTTCACTCTCCTCTTTCACTTTCATCAAGAAGCTTTTTAGTTCCTCTTCACTTTCTGCCATACGGGTGGTGTCATCTGCATATCTGAGGTTATTGATATTTCTCCCAGAATATAGGTTTACACCTTCAAAAATCTATTTGACTTTTCAAATAGAAGTATATAGGAATGTGCACAGGTCATAGGTGTAGAGCTCAGAGAATTTTCAGATTGACATCTCTGTGTAACTAGCACCCAGATCAAGAAACAAAACGTTACCAATAACTCCAGAAGCTTCCTGTGTACCCCCTTCTGGTGATCAGTTCCCGTGAAAGTAGCCATTGAGTCTGCTGTTAATTTTAATTCATTTTATTTTTAAAATAATTTTATTCATTTTCTTAAAACAAATTAATATATATTTTAAACAGAATTGTCTCATTATATAATTACAGCTTTTTTAGTTGATATTAATTTACAATCTTTTGATCTCACGCCAGCTTACTATGGGCACATAGCAGGTTGGAGGGGAGGTGAAAAGCGGGCACAGTATTTAAAAGCATGTAGGATAGGGACTTCCCTGGTGGTCCTGTGGTTGAGTAGTTGTGCCTTCACTGCAGGTGGCATGGTTTTGATCCCTGGTGGGAGTATTCAGACCCCAATGCCTCATGGCATGGCCCCCCCCCAAAAATACATGGGATAGAAAGGAAAGCATACCTTGATTATGAATTTGTCATGATTTAAATGATCCAAATAGAGGTGATAAGGATTAATTGGAAGTCAGTACCTTTACTAGAGGAAAAAGTTGCTTTATGTGGTTTTTTTATTAAAAAAGTCATTAGAATAAGAAAGCAGAATAATATTTAGAGGATAGAAGATCCTGAAATGAAATGACATTGACAACATATTTTCATTTAAGTATGTACATGGTAATGTTTTAGACACTTTAAATGAATTAGAGTATTGCTTAGGTGTGCAAACCATTTTTTTTCCTTCTGTATTTCTGAAGACTTTCAATGGAAAGCGAAGTTGAAGTCCTAAGGAATTGGCCGATGGACATTCAGGTACCTAGACAGGCACATGGGAGGGTGAAGTCTGGGAGATGGAGTAATGTGTGTGAGCAAGGCTGTGCGAGGAGGCAGAGGAGAGGCTGGGGGTCAGGCGTCTGTGGTTTTGGTCTTGGTCTGCCCAGTTTAATGCTTTTAAGCAAGTCACTGAACTTGGGTCCCCTTCTGTTTTTGTAAAATAAATATGTTACCTAGTTCTTCTGCCTTAGAGCATTGTGGTAAAGGAAAAAATGAGATGATAAGAAATTAAAAGCACAAAACATAATTTTATGGTGATATAAATTAAGGTGGATCGGAAAAGGAACATTGACAAGAACATTCTTTAAGATCGTTTAGCACCCTTTGCTCTAGATCTGAAATCATTAGATATGATAGTGATTGAAAATATTTGGTTTCTCATGTAGATCTACTCATTACCAAGAAGTAACTTGAGCTGACAAAAGTTTTTCAACTGAAGGTCTTGGCATAATGATGCATTTCTGGTTTAAAAATTAGTCTTGTAAGTGTTTAATTGGTGTGAATGGATTTACTAGAACTTAACCAACTCTTGGTAACCCAGTAAAATCTGTTCCAGACCTAATCCAGGAGCCAGCAAGTGACAGCAGCCTGTGAGGTCCTTAGAAAGCGTGGCCTGGAGGAAAGCACATGAAAGAAAGTCATTTGTGAAAGTGTTTCAGAATAAAAGTATAATTGTAATGCACAAAAGATTGTTTTCTTTTTCCCTTTTTCAGAACCCCAGGAGGCTCTGTTTTCTGTGGAAAAGTTTATCTGTACAATTGCTCCAATGACAGAGTTACCCGCTCCCTTGTCCTACTTCCAGAATGCACAGATGTCCGAGGACAACCACCTGAGCAGTACTGTACGTAGCCAGGTACAGTGTCAACCTCTGCAACTACCCTTTCAGACTGTGGATTCATTGACCACCCTCCCTCACCTCCAGGAGAGGCACAGGACTGAGCAGGCTTTGTCAGCTTTACCAAATTTACATATTTGTGGAACTTCAAGTACGGGAAAGCACTGTCCCATTTGGTGCAGGGGACGCAAGGCTGCGTGATTCTTGGTTGTTGATATAGTTCCTCCCTGGCTCAGACATCACCTCCCTTTCTGATGCCTTCTCCAGCTTCCCCAGCTGTTTATTACTCTACCTAGCTTGCTCTTAATCTTCTGTGGGCTGAGTACATTTTATTTGCTTTTAGTTTTTCAGTGCCTGGCCGGCCTGGTTCTTGACGGTGCTCAGTAAGTGACAGAATGATGAATGCAGGGCTGAGTGTAGCAGTCCTGGGGGAGGTCAAAGGAGAAAAGAAGGAAAGGGAAGTAATCTGTGCGTGGAACACAGAGAGTCGGCGGCTCCACACACAGGCCAGAGCTGCCTGTTCCTCTGCTAGCTAATCATTACATGTTGAAGGCAGAGTCCACAGATGGCCTATGAGACGGCTGGGGTGGCGGTGTTATTTTTAGAGGTGGAGCCAGAATGGGGAAAAATACAAGGCCAACTGTAAGCCGTACAGGCTGCAGGGGGTGGGGAGCAGGGCCAAACTTTCCTCTGTGTGAACCCGAGGGCAGAGCCAGTGGTGGAGGGAAAGAGGTTCTGGATCAGGAAAGAGAAACTTCCTCACAAGTACTGTGTATCTGAAAGAGCATGGACTGTCTCATGGGCTAGTGTGTGCATGTCACTAAAAGCAGCCACAGAGGCTGGAGGACTATCAGCCAGATCTGCAGAGGGTTAGTTCACGGACTGAGCGGTGAACTATAGCACTGGTGGCCAGAGATTGAGAATTCAGTTAAGGGTCAAAATGTGGGAGGAAAGCTTCCCAAAGTAAACCTCCGTGGATGCTTAAGATTCGAGTAGAGCCAACTGGGAAGTCATGACTGATAGAAGAAGTAACACTAGTGGAAGAAGGGTTGTCCTACAGTATGAATCGACAGGGGGGCTCTCTCTGGGGATATCAAAAGCAGATCACACTGTATTGTTAGAGCATTTTAAACAAGTGAAGTCAATTTAAAATGAATATCGAGGGAAGCCCGAAAGAGAACACCTGAGGGGTTGCTGGGGTGGAAGAGGGGCTGTTGCCCCTCGTGTCTGGGTGGATGGTTAATAAGGAGTGTTCTGACAACACACTTGCTCCACTGCTGTGTGTCAGCAGCTTGACTTTCTGCTTTTTGCTGTTCCCTAGGAATGGCCTTTTGAAAAAGTTAGACTGGGCTAGGTTAGAAGGTTCTTGGGGTACAGCTGTGTAAGTTTGGATGCTGCAGACTTTGTACTCATTTTCAAACTGTTAGAGAAGAGAGAGGAAAAGTGGGAATCGCAGACTTGGGTCTTCTTCCTTAGCCAGAGCTGCTCCTGTTTTGTCTGTTTCACATACCGATCTTCCATGGATCCCTTTGAACAAAAGATTCCACAGCTAACCAGTTAAAGGTCACTCGTCTGCCCTCAGGAGACGAAACCAGCCTACTGAGTGTCTTCAGCGTGCTAGACTCATACTCGGTGCTCTCACAAACATCATGCAGCTTTAGGGCCTGGCATTTTAGGGACATTTATCATAAATGAGCAAGTTTTCCTTCTTTCTTCCCCTCCTTTGAATAGCTGCTCTATTAAAGTACTTGTCTATATGACTCTAGAGTACACAAACATGCAATTTTACACTAGATATCACAGAAGGAAAAGAAAATTCATTTACAAATAGTTTTGAAGCTGAAAAGAGAGTGAATAACTTCCTTACAAACTAGGTAAGTCGGTGAATTATCCTTTCCTTTTAAAAATGAAAATCATTGTATGTTTTTCAATTAAAAATAGTCTTAAAGGGGCTTCCCTGGTGGTCCACTGATTAAGACTAGGCTCTTCCAATGCAATGGGTGTGGGTTTGATCCATGGTTGGAGAACTAGGATCCATGTGCTGCATGGCATGGCCAAAAAAAAACGTTTAAAAGCAATATTCAGCAGGCCTGAATATGAAAATAAACTTTTCTATATCTTATAAAGACAGACTGAAGTAAACTACATTAGAAATGTCTGTGTAGTCCAGCTAATGTTCAGCTGTTCCATTTATTGTTTTAATGTCCATACCGTAAAAGTCCAGCAAGGAAAAGATGGGTAATTTTGGTGATTTTCCCCTTTGTTTTTTGCATATGTTCAATAATACAGTTATCTCATAATTTAAAAAGAAATGTATTTTTAAAGAGGAAAATTTTGGATGTGAAGGAAGGTCAATGGGGAATATCTGTGGAAAGGAGCAAAAGCCTTCAAGGTGCTCATGATGACTGACTTAACTAACAGTAGTGGGGAAATTAGAGCAACTGATGTCAAAGAAACCAGAAAAGCATGATAGCCTGAGGTCTTGGTAATTGGAATTTATATTCTGTCCTTGCCACTGGTTAAAGCTTCAGTTGTGTTTATCAGTTTCATTTAAAAGACTGAAATGTTTACCATGCTTTATAAAAAGGTTTCATAAAAATACTGACTTTTTGGATTTGAACTTTAAGCACGCTTTCATTTTCTAGACAACTAACCCGTATAAAATATCTTAATTCCTGCTCATAATAAATGAGAGGAGTTAAATTGTTTCACCTTTTCAGTTTTTAGAATACTTCACTTTTTTATGCTTGTTAGCCCTGCTAGTTATAAAATCTCTAAAGGCAGAACCTTATTCATGTTTCTGAGCTGACTTTTGAATTTAATCACCAAGTGTCTCTAAACCAATTCAGTACAGATCTCCCTGCCAAAGAGCAAAGAGATTTTTGGTTTTTTTCTCACATTAGCAAGAGAAAATTTAAAATTTTGTTTCTGCAAATAAAAATGCGAAGTGAATCTCAGTTGCATAAGGACTTCATCTTTTGTGTGAGAGGGTGCCCTGGGTGCTCTGTTCTCTGGACCCACTCCTTGGCCATCACATCACTGCTCTTGACACCATGTCATTATCTACACTGCTGTCACCATGTGGGGCAGAGCTCCAGTTTTTATGTAGAACAGCTGTCAAATGATAGTTTGGCATGTCACGAGAACCAAGTGGAGAATCCATTTTATTTATTTCTGTCTCAAGACTGCGTGTCCTGCTTCAACCAAAAATGTTCACTGCTTTCCATTAGATTATGCACCACCTCTACTGGAAGCTAGAGTGGACCTCATGTTTTTGCTGTTGGTTGGCCATGTCTAGAGGGACTGGAGACTGGAAGGTAGACTGACTAAATAAGTCCAGTGTTTTTGACAAAGGGCAAAGCTTGTAAGCTGTTAAATAACTGAAGTTCTTTGTTTTCTATTTAATTTTGGCTGCACTGGGTCTTCATTTGCTGAGCACTTCCCTAGTTGTGGTGAGCACGGGGCTACTCTCTAGTTGTGATGTACAGGCTTCTCATTGCAGTGGCTTCTCTTGTTTTGGAGCTAGGTGCGAGAGTTTCAGGAGTTGTGGCACACAGGCTCAGCCCCATGGCATGTAGAATCTTCCTGGATCAAGTTGGTAGGTGGACTCTTAACCATTGAACTACCTGTTAATTTGTAAAGTTTTATTTTCTGGTGCAAAATTTTGATGGGTAGAGTTCATGTTTTGATTTGATGTAGACTTACATCCCTTATTGTGGATTAACTGAGGCCTTTTTGCTTTTCTGAGATACAAAGAAGTGATTTTTTTTTTAAGTAAGTCTAAAATTCATTTATATTGTTAATTAAGCCTTTTAAAATATGTTACAGCAGTGATTTTCGAATTGGAGTGCCCTGGAAGAATTGTTAAAACAAATTCTCTGGCCCGAAACCCAGAATTCCTGATTTTGTAGGTCCAGTATAGGGCCAGAGAATTTGTCTTTCTGACTACTTCCCAGATCCCACCAATGCTTCTGGTCCAGCGACCATAATTTGAGAGCCACTATATTTGAATAACGATTTAAAGGGAAGGTAACCTTAGAGAAAAACAATTAGATTTATAAATTGAACATTCAATATTTTAATTCTCATTAGTTTATTCTGACTCAAATTTTCTAGTCCTTAAGGCAATTAATTGTCAACAGCCTTTTTGATTTAGAATAGAAGGATAAAAAAATCAGTTATTTGCCAACTAAAAAAGAATCCTTAAAGTAGAAATTCATTAGAAGTTCAATACTAATTCTCTGTGTAAAGCATTTGCTGAGGAATACATGCAGATTGTTACCTTCAGCTCTGCTAAATTTACAACATTAAAATGTGTCTGGTCTTTATAAACACGGTCATTTGCAGTATCTTTTCTGAATTCAAAAGACTAAATTCAGAGAACTTTATTAAGTTACTAGCAAATCATAAGCTGGTAAAACTAACCCTCTCATTTTCTAGATGATGATGGGTCACTTTTTTAAAGTGTGAGAAATCTTATGAAATTAAACAGAATGCAGACATAGAAGATGTTTAAAGGTGATTAAGTACTTGGGACCTTGAGGAGGGAAAAATAAGTGAAAGGAGTGATCTAAATTTAAGCTAAATCTGGTTCACAGGCTTAATCAGTCAGCCTTTGGATGATGATGTTATTGTACTGTTTATGGTAATTAATTTGTTTTCCCTCCCATTCATATCAAAATGAAGTAAAGAGAAAAAAGAACTTAAGATCTTAGGGTGACCTTCAGAGAAACATGCTTGTTTTTGCATGAGAGTAAAGTCAGAGGTCTTTGGCACAGATCTTAATAGTTTGTTTTAAAAAAAAAAAAAAAGCTTTAGGTTCAAGCCACATACAACAGCACCATCAATGTGTAATTTTATCTCTCACCAGTTATGTCAGCTGTTCAGGAAAATGACAACCTTCCTTGATGATGGAGTACTGGTTAAAGCTCTAACTCTGGGCAATCTCAAAGCTTGGGCAGGTGCTGGATAGAATTCTGCATACTGTTGGAAACATTGTGTATGATTAATAAATATTTTCAAGTTTTCCACTTCACTTGCCAGTTCTTCACTTCAGCTACTCTTCTCATTTTTTCTGCAGTGCAGGCTTAGGAGCCTCACATTTCTAATTGTGGAAATCCAAACAACATCTAGGGCTTCCCTGACAGCTCAGCTAGTAAAGAATCCACCTGCAATGCAGGAGATCCTGGTTTGATTCCTGGGTCGGGAAGATCCGCTGGAGAAGGGATAGGCCACCCACTCCAGTATTCTTGGGCTTCCCTTGTGATTCAGGTGGTAAAGAATCTGCCTGCCATGCGGGAGACCTGGGTTCAATCCCTGGGTTGGGAAGATCCCCTGAAGAAGGGAAAGGCTATGCACTCCAGTATTCTAGCCTGGAGAATTCCATGGACTGGATAGTCCACAGGGTCACAAAGAGTCAGACACGACTGAGTGACTTTCACTTTCAACAGACAACTTTCAAACAATATCTATAGTACTTTTTTTTAATTTATTTTTTTAAGATAATTATATTTATTTATTTTTGGCTGTGCTGGGTCTTTGTTGCTGTGCCGGCTTTCTCTTTCGCTGTGGCAAGCAGGGGCCACTCTCTGGTCGCAGTGCTCGGATTTCTCACTGTGGTGGCCTCTCTCGTTGCAGAACACAGGCTCTAGGTGCGTGGACTTCAGTAGCTGCGGCATGTGGACTCAGTAACGGTGGTGTGCGGCCCTACAGCATGCAGGCTTCAGTAGTGCTGGCTCGCGGGCTTAGTTGCTCCGCGTCTGTGTGGGATCTTCCCAGATTGGGGATCGAACCCGAGTCTCCTGCACTGGCAAGTGAATTCTGATCCACTGCACTACAAGGGAAGCCCTTTAATTTAGTTGGAGGATAATTGCTTTACAATGTTGTATTGGTTTCTGCCATTCAACAACATGATTCAGCCATAAGTATATGTGCATCCCATACAACAACACGAATCAGCCATAAGTATATATACATCCCCTCCCTATGAAATCTCCCTCCCATGATACTTTTTCTTATAAATAAATATGTATGTTAAGTAAATAACGTGAAGATTATAAATATATCAACTTGATGGAATACAGTGTTAATGGGAATGTATACATGAAATAATATTCGATGAAAAAGTAAGATTAAGTTTTCCTTATTAAATAATCTAAGTTCATATTCAGCAATACAGAATAATAAACTTCAGTGTGGCAAAAACTGCCATGAACAAAGTCTAAAAACAAACTAGGCAAAGGCTTATATACCTAGTAACAGATATATCTTAATATATAAAGAATCCTTATGAAGTTAAAAGGGACATAACTCAGAAACAAATTACTAAAAGGTATGAGCAGAAAAACATCTATTTCTGCTTTATTGACTATGCCAAAGCCTTTGACTGTGTGGATCACAAAAAACTGTGGAAATTCTTAAAGAGATGGGAATACCAGACCACCTGATCTGCTTCCTGAGAAATCTGTATGCAGGTCAGAAGCAACACTTAGAACTGGACATGGAATAATAGACTGGTTCCATATCGGGAAAGGAGTATGTCAAGGCTGTATATTGTCACCCTGCTTATTTAATTTATATGCAGAGTTCAGTTCAGTTCTGTTGCTCAGTCGCGTCCGACTCTTTGCGACCCCATGAATCGCAGCACGCCAGGCCTCCCTGTCCATCACCAACTCCCGGAGTTCACCCAAACTCATGTGCATCGAGTCAGTGATGCCATCCAGCCATCTCATCCTCTGTCGTCCCCTTCTCCTCCTGCCCCCAATCCCTCCCAGTATTAGGGTCTTAAGTACATTATGAGAAATGCTGGACTGGGTGAATCACAAGCTGGAATCAAGATTCCTGGGAGTAATATCAATAACCTCAGATATGCAGATGACACCATCTTTATGGCAGAAACTGAAGAACTAAAGAGCCTCTTGATGAAAGAGGAGAGTGAAAAAGTTGGCTTAAAGCTCAACATTCAGAAAACTAAGATCATGGCATCCAGACCCATCACTTCATGGCAAATTGATGGGGAAACAGTGGAAACGGTGAGGGACTTTATTTTGGGGCGGCTCCAAAATCACTGCAGATGGTCATTGCAGCCATGAAATTAAAAGATGCTTACTCCTTGGAAGAAAAACTATGACCAACCTAGACAGCATATTAAAAAGCAAAGACATTACTTTGCCAACAAAGGTCTGTCTAGTCAAAGCTGTGGTTTTTCCAGTAGTCATGTATGGATGTAAGAGTTGGACCATAAAGAAAGCTGAGCACTGAAGAATTGATGCTTTTGAATTGTGGTGTTGGAGACGACTCTTGAGAGTCCCTTGGACTACAAGGAGATCCAGCCAGTCCATCCTAAAGGAGATCAGTCCTGAATATTCATTGGAAGAACTGATGCTGAAGCTCCAATACTTGGACCACCTGATGCGAAGAGCTGACTCATTGGAAAAGACCCTGATGCTGGGAAAGATTGAAGGCAGGAGGAGAAGGACGATAGAGGATGAGATGGTTGGATGGCATCACCGACTCAATGGACATGAGTTTGAGTAGGCTCCAGGATTTGGTGAAGAACAAGGAAGTGCTGCAGTCCATGGGGTCACAAAGAGTTGGACACGACTGAGCGACTGAACTGAACTGATGAGCAGTATACATATATGAAGGAGGAAAAAGAAATATAAGTGGTAATAAATATATGAAAAGACTAGTTGATCAACCTTACTAGTAATCAGAGACATAGAAATGAAAACCTTTGTCTTTCGCCTTTCAGTGAGCAAGGCTTGATTCTTACTGCTACTGAAGATATGGGGAAATAGGCACTCTTCATTTGATGTTCATAGGAGTTAAAAGTTTGTCTTTATTTGGAAGCAGGCTGTCAAAGAGTCTGCTACATACACATGCCTTTTGGAGATTATCTGGCAATTAACTCTAAAAATGCATACACTAGACTTCCCTGGCACTCCAGTGGTTTAGACTCCGAGCTTCCACTGCAGGGACATGGATTTCGTCCTGGGTAGGGGAAATTCCACATGTCTCAAGGTACGGCCAAATAAATAAATAAATAAATAAATAAACACATGTACCTTTTGACCAAGTATGACCACTTCTTGAAACTTAACCTATAAAAACATTTCCATAAAAGTACCAGGAAATATAGACAAGAATATTCTTTAAAATATTACTTATAACTGAGAATTTTCAGATAATCTGTCTTATGGTTTACCCAATCAATATAAGGCAATGGAGAATAGTAGGATCTTTTGACTAAACTGTCTGAAGTAGAATCTCAGCTCTGGAACCTCTTAGCTGTGGGATCTTTGGCAAACTATCTGATCTGTCTAAGCATCAGTTTCTTAATCTGTTAAATGAAGTTTAGAATATCAGCTCAGTTTTATAAGGATTAAATAGATGACTCACCTGAGCTGCTTAGCAGAGTGTCTCACGCATACATAGTCAATAAATCTTAGCAATTATTATCATAGTTATTACTGTGCTGCTACTGTAATGTTATTTTTTAATTATTTCTTTTTGCTTCTATAATGTGTAAGTTGAAGTATATTGGCAAAGCAGATTGCAGAACATGGCTGTAAAAGTATCTGAAAGTATGTCAGATTGCTCACCTGTTCGTGCTGTGGAGCAGAGATTCGGGAGGATGCTGAGTTTCTATTTATAAACACAAGTTGATAACATTTTTTAAAACTTCTAAAAACGTTTATAAACTTTTATTTATGGTATTTCTTTTAACTACAGAAATAAAACTAAAAGCCAAGGACAGGCAGGTAGTAAACAAGGTTTTTTTAAAAAAAAAAAAACAAATGGGCAAGCATGCTCTATTAAAAAATACCTCCCCTCCCCTCCAACACACTCAAAAATACCTCCACAATCTTTGGTGCCCAAGAACTACTCTGCCTGCCTGAGGGTCCACATGTGTTCAGTGGTTGGACTTGTACATGTTCTGAAGTGAGAGAAGGGAGAAAGAATTAAAATGAAGCCTCTGACTTCACAGTGTAGGAGCTTTGGGGAATGTGGCTTCATAGGAACTCACTTCCCACATACTGGCCACTTCCCATAGGACCCCGCCCTCCCTGAAACTTACAACATTTGTGTAGTGAGTAATCCTGCTTTTGCCACTGAAATGAAACCATTTATAATGGCTACAACACTGGTTTTTCTGAACCTTAAAATAGTTTCAAAGGGCAAAACTGAAGGCAGTAAAATGATCCTTGGTTGCCAGAGCATAGTGGGAAGGCAGGGATAAATAGGCAGAGGGTTTTGGGGACAGTGAAACTCTTCTGTATGGTACTACGGTAGATGCATGTATTGCACACTTTTCAAAACCCAGAGACTATACAATACCAAGAGTGAACCCTCAAGTAAACTATGGATTTTAGGTGATAGTGTGCCAGTGAAGATTGGTTGATTGTGAAAATATAGCACTTCGGTGTAGGATGTTGGTGGCGAAGGTTGCGGGGGCAAGGGGTATTATAGGAGCTCTCAGTACTCTGCTCAGTTTTGTTCTGAACTTAAAACTGCTCTAAAAACTAAAGTTTTTTGTTTTCTTTTTAATTAATAAAGAAATAAGGACTTCCCTGTTGGTCCAATGGCTAAGACTCCAAACTCCCAATGCAGGGGGCCCGGGTTCAATTCTTGGTTGGGGAGCTAGATCCCACATGCTGCAAGTCTGACCTGGTGCAGCCAAATAAATCAATAAAGTTTTTTTTTTTTTAAGAAATGAGTTACCAAGCCACATATACAAAGAGGCCTTTATGTTCTTATCTTTTAGAAATATATATTAACACTAAAATATTTATAAAGTAAATGATAGGTCTGAGTTTGCCTCAAAATAAAACTGGGGGCAAAGTGGGTGGGAATACAAATGGAGTAAGATTTAACCTTGAGATGACATAATTGAAGGTCAGGTGCACATGTGCTTCCCAGGTGACTCAGTGGTAAAGAATCTGCCTGCCAATGCAGGAGATGAAGGAGACACATCGGGAAGATGAATCGGGAAGATCCCCTGGAGGAGGAAGTGGCAACTCACTCCAGTATTCTTGCTTGGAAGGTCCCATGGACAAAGGAGCCTAGTGGGCTTCAGTCCAGGAGGTCGCAGAGAGTTGGACACAACTGAGGGACTGAGCATGCATGCAGAGTGCACATGGGGCTTTATTACACACTTTTGACATATTTACTTAACTTTTTCCACATGGGTCTTTAGTACACACTTTTGACATATTTACTTTAACTTTTTCCATAATTAAAAAAGATTGGTTTTAATCAGCCTTAAAAATAACGCTAAGTTGTCATTCTAGTATTTAGCCAAGGTTTTGCATTTTGGAAATCTCTTAGTACTTCTGTCACTTTCTAATATGACAGTTTTCAAAGGACCTACACACCTCTTCACCTCTTTGTGAAAAACACTTAAGAAAAACAGTTTTATTGAAGAATAATTATCACACAGTTAATTGCACATATTTAAAGTAAGTATACAATTTGACCAGTTTTGACATACATGTATACCATGGAAACCACCACTGCAGTCAAGATAATGAATATAGCCATCACCTGTAAGTTTCCTCTTCGTTGTAATCTCTCCCTCCTATCCCTCCCTAACTGCTCTCTATCAGGCAACCACTTACTAATGTTTGTCACTGTATTCTAGTTTTCATTTCCTAGAATTTTATATAAATGAAATCACACTGTACATAACTTTTGTAAGGCTTCTTTCATTCAGCATAATTATTTCAAGATTCATCAGTGGTATAGCATGTATCAGTAGTTCCTTTTTATTGCTGTGTTGCATCCCATTATATGGATATACCACAGGTATTTTTTTTTAATCCATTCACTTGTTTATGGATGTTGGCGTTGTTTCTGGTTTTGGGTTATTACAAATAAAGCTGTTGTGGACATTTATGTACAAATCTTTGATTGGACATATTGCTTTCATTTATTTTGAGTAAATGCCCAAGAGTAGAATGTGATCCAGTGTAGAAAGTGTATATTTAACTTCTTAAGATACTGTCAAACAGTTTTCCAAATTGATTGTGTAACTTTGCACTGCACTGGTGCAGTAACTTTGCACCAGTACAAGGGTTCCAGTTCCTCCACATTCTCGCCAACGCTCGGTACAGTCTTGTCAGTTTTTTAGCCATCTAGTAAAGGGTACTAATATCATTGTGATTTTAATTTACATTTCTCTGAATAATGATGTGAAGTGTCTCTTCATCTGCTTGTCTTCCTCATATCTTTGGTGAAGTATCTGTTCAGATGCCTTGCTCGGTTTTTAAATTGGGTTGTTTCTTTTCTCTTTCTTTTTCTAGGAGGTTTAGGGTTGTTTGTTTTCTTACTGAGTTTTATATATTCCAGTTTTATATATACAGGCCCTCTGTGATATATGTGATTTGCAAACATTTTCTTCCGGTCTGTGGCTTGTCTTTTTATTTTCTTAGCAGTGTATTTTAAAAGGGCAGAAATAGATCAGTATAAATATAGATGAAATCTCTTTTATCTATTTTTTCCTTTTGTGGGTCTCTTTTTTTTTGAAATCTTTGTTTCGCTCAAGTTCTCAAAAGTTTTTTCTTATATTACCTTCTTCTGGGAACTATAGTTTTAGGTTTTGCATTTAGGTCTGTATTGTGAGTATAGTTTTTTGTATATGGCATGAGGTATGGATCAAAGTTCATTTTTTTCCAGTTGGATATCCAGTTGTTTCAGCATTGTTTGTTGAAAAAGCCTATCCTTTTGCAAAAATCAGTTGTGCATATGTGTCAGGCTGTTTCTGGACTCTGCTTAGTCTGTTTGTGCCAGTATAACATTTTTTTGAGAACTATAACTGTATAAGATGTGGCATTAGTTCTTCAGCTTTCAAAGTTGTTTTGGACATCCTCCTGTATTTCCCTTTGAAAAAAATAAATTTTATCTATTTAATTTTGGCTGTGCTGGGTCTTCGTTGCTGCACAGGCTCTTTTCCAGTTGTGGCCAGAGGGAGCTACTCTCCAGCTGTGCACAGGCTTTCACTGCAGTGGCTTCTCTTGTGGCGCACGGGCTGTGTGGCGCACAGGTTTCAGTAGCTGTGCGATGTGGGTGGGTTCAGTAGTTTCGGCTAGGCTCAATAGTTGTGGCTCAGAGGCTTAGTTGCTCTGCAGCCTATGGAATCTTCCTGAGGTGTGGATGGAACTCATGTCTCCTGCATCGGCAGGTGGATTCTTTACCACTGACCCACCAGAAAGTGAAGTCGCTCAGTCGTGTCTGACTCTTTGCGACCCCATGGACTGTAGCCTACAACGCTCCTCCGTCCATGAGATTTTCCAGGCAAGAGTATTGGAGTGGGGTGCCCTTTCCCTCTCCAGGGGATCTTCTCAACCCAGGGATTGAACCTGGGTCTCCCGCATTGTAGGCAGATGCTTTACCATCTGAGCCACACCCACCAGGGAAGCCCCTATTTGCTATATTAACTTAATAAACGTTACTATAGAAAAGCTGATGGAGATTGCATTGAATTTACAGATCAGTTGGCGGGCGGGGGCGGGGGGAGGAGGGAGAATGTTGGTAGAATTGACACTTGGCAGTTTTGAGCCTTTTAATCCATGAACACACAGTATAGCTCTAGTTATACTTATTTAAGTCTTAAAAAAAATTATTTTTAATTGTGATTAAGGACATGAGATTCCATTTTTAAAATTTTATGTATTTTTAAAATTTTTGGCTGTGCTGGGTCTTTGTTGCTGTGTGGGGGCTTTTTCTAGTTGTGGTGAGCAGTGGGTGCTACTCTGTATTTGCAGTGTGTGGTTTTCTCCTTGCAGTGTCTTCTCTTGTTACAGAGTGCAAGTCCTAGGGCGCTGACTCAATAGTTGTGGCGCATGGGCTTAGTTGCTTTGCAGCTCATGGGATCTTCCTGGATCAAGGATTGAACCTGTGTTCCCTGCATTGGCAGATAGATTCCTAACCACTGGACCACCAGGGAAGCTCCCATCTTAACCATTTTTAAATGTGCAGCTCAGTAGTGTTAACTATATTCACATTATGGTGCAATAGATTTCTAAAACATTTTCAACTTGCAAAACTAATACTCTGCACCTGTGGAACAGGATAGCCCCATTTCCCTGTCCCCAGAGCCCCTAGCAAACACAGTTATACTTTTTTTTTCAAGTTAGACTAATTTAGATACTTTATATAAGTGGAAGCATGCAGTGTTTGTCTTTTTGTAACTTGCTTATGCATTTCACAGTATAAAGTCCTCAGGGTTCATTCATGTTTTAGCAAGTGACAAGATTTCCTTCTCTTTTAAGGATGAATAGTACTCCGTTGTACATATGTATCACACTTCCTTTATCCATCTATTGTTGGACATTTGAGTTTCTTTTGTCTCCTGGCTCTTAAAAATAGTGCTGCAGTGATCATCGGTGTGAAATACAATATCTCTTTGAGATACTGCTGTCAATTCTTTTGGATCTGTACCTGGAAGTAGAGTTGCTGGACCATATGACAGTTCTGTTTTTAATTTTTTGAGGAACCTGCGTCGTCTCTTATCGCAGCTGTACCTTTTTACGTGCCCATCCACAGGGCACAAGGCATTCAACATCTCTGCACCCTTGCTAATACTTGTTATCTGGGGAGTTTTTTGATAGTAGCCATTCTAATGGGTGTAAGCGATCTTATTTTAGTTTTGATTTGAATTTCTCTGATTAGTAACATTGAGCATCTTTTTTGTGCTTATTGGCCATTTGTATATATTCTTCTTAGAAATGTCTATTGAAATGTCTGTTCAAGTCTTTTACCATTTTAAAATCAAATTATTTGTTTCTTTGTTGTTAAGTTATAGGAGTCTTTTATATATTCTGGATATTAACCCATTATCAAATATATAATTTGCACATATTTCCTTCCATTCTCTGGTTGCCTTTTTACTCTGTTTTTTTGATGCACAGAAGTTTTAAAGTTTGATGTAGTCCCATTTGTCTATTTTTGCTTTTGATATTTAATTTCTTTTAGCAATATTTTATGATTTTTCAGTGTACACATATAATCAGGGTTCCCCAAGACCATGCTCAGGTTCAGTGATAAGCTAGTAGAACGACCCACAGATCTCAGAAAAGCTGTTATACTCACTGTTACAGTTTACTGCAGTGAAAAGACACAGATTAAAGTTAGCAACAGAAAAAGGCACAAGGGCAAGGATCTAGGAGACACCAGGCCCAAGCTTCCGATTGTCTTGTCCCAGTGGAGTCATGCAAACAAATGCTTAATTCTCCCAGAAGCAGTGTGAGACAACATGCAGAGAGTGCTGCTCACCAGGAAAACATACTTGAGCCTGGGTGTCCCAGAGTTTTATTCAGCGTTGGTCATGTAAACATGGCTGGACATAGTTCTCTAACCCCTCCTAAGGGCAAGCAGATACCATGTGGCTCAAGACTCCCACTGTGGATCAGATTGTTAATGTGACTCAAGGCCTCATGTAGACAGAAACAGTCTTAATAGGCAGGCTGTTCAAGGACTTAAAGGTTATCTCCTAGGAGCCAGGCCAAATCTTTCTATGGTGTATGCAGGTTTTGGACACCCCTAACCTGCTGAGTTAATCCTTTACAGTACAAAAGCTCTTTCACATCTTTTCATCCTTTGGGTCTCAGCTCGAATGTCATGTCCTCAGAAAGATATCCTCTGGTCACATTACTTGAAAGTCCCATTCTATGTATTTATCACATCACCCTATTATAGTACTATCCTAATCTGTAATTATCTTGTTTATTAGCTGTCTTCCCCTGCTTGAAATCAGTTCATGAGGGCAGTCTTGTTTACTGGTACATCCTTGTACATAACTGGCATTCACTGTTTTTTAAATTTAAAAGTTTTAACTGAAAGTACCATAAGCCAAATAGAAAAAATGACAAAGGATATGAATACTTAGTTCATTTTAAAAAATGATCATTTTTTCCTAATGATAAGAGACATAGAAGTTAAAATTAAACTGAGATCCTGTATTTTAATACCCTATCAGTTTGGTGAGAATCCAGGCATCACGAGCTTACTGTGTAGACAAGGGCTTGTTGAAATAGGCACTCTCCTGCATTGCTGAGTGTGCTATTTGGCTGTATAAATCAGGATTTGAAGTGAATATATACTTTAACATTGTACTTCAGTGAAGCTATCCTATAAATATGCCCCTTCATGTGTGAAATAACTTCACTGAAGTAATGTTTGAAATGGCAAGAAGTTGGAAGCAAGTTCGGTGTCCATCACTAGGGGATTGGCCTAATAAATTACGATATCTTCATACACTGGCTGTGCAGCTGGTTTTTTAACAGAATAAGGATATTCTTTACTGACATGTAGAAAATTTTCTAAGATACAGTTTAAAAAAGAAAGGATGGTATAGGACAGTGCATTTCTTATGCTACCATTTCTGTGGACAAGGGGAATGAGAGAGAATATGTATTTGTATTTGCTTGTGTATGAATAAGGAAACTTTGAAAGGATTTGCTGAGAACAGTGACCAGTGATAACCTGGGGGGTTAGGAAACTGAGAGTTAAGTAGGAGGTTTTTCACTGTATGCTTTTTTATACTTCTTGAGTTTAGAATCAAATGTGTATTTTGCCTCTTGAAGTAAACAAATTGTATTTTTTTAAAAGACATAAATTATATACTTAATTTTAAAGTAGTATCCAAAGTATTATGTGAAACAGTGCTCTAGTATCCTGTATCAGCTCTGAGGGCGGGACAGGGTGGGGTCACCAATGTTCACTATAAACCAGAATATCCAGTCGAGTACCCTTAACAAGCATGTTATGATTGCCTCTTTCATGCTAGGTTCACCCAGTTAAACAGCTCGCATAGCCTTATAGGAGAGCTGTGGTGCCATAGAAAGAATGGTTTAGAAGTGAGAGATATGAATTTGATTTTCCTACCTCTGCTGTTTTCTGACTATGAAATTTTGTATCAGTTGGTTTACTGTTCATCTACCAAAACCTCCTAACATATAAAGATAAACAAGATGAAGTGAGAGTGCTTTTAAATTATATAAGTACTTTATATAAATCATATAATACTAAATTACATAAATGCTTTGCAAATACTGTATTAAGAGAGCTGTTATTATTTGCATTTAGTTTATACTAAACATTAATCAGCCCAAGTTGGCCATAATTGTATTGCTGAATATTAGCCACAACTGCAGTGTTCTTAGCATATGACACAGTCCCCTCCTTTTGAGAGAGTTGAAGTGTGAATTCCCTCAGCTCTCCTGCTTCTCAGCTATCTACCCCACTATGCCCCTGTTGTCTAGAGCCCACCTTCCTCATAACCCTTTCCTTCCTAATGAACTTCAGTGACTTGTGTTCAGCAAAAATTATCTTTCTTGGTAGGTGGTATGTATTTTTCTGTCTTTTGTGCTTTGCAATTGTTTCCTTTCCACTCTTGTAGGCCTGGAGTCTTCATAAATGTTTCCTCCATGAGGTCAAACTGAGGCAGAGAGCACCAGGGCCTCTGTAAAGCCAGCTTTTCTCTCTTCTTCCATTCCCCATCATTTATCCCCTACCCTGCTTCGTTAGTTATCATCTCTGTGTTTTGTATCAACATTTTCCTCTAATCCTAACTCTATACTTTGACCTGACAAGTAAGCTCAAGTCTCTGACATCCCTAAAATAACTTTTTAAAATTTGAATCTCCTCTTTTGTCCATTTTTGTTCTTTTTTGGCTTCAAGGAATAATTGCCTTTAATTTCTCAGTTTCCATTCATTCCCCAGTCCATTACGATTTACGGATAACCTGCTGCTTAAGCTTAGGAGTTATTCACACTTCTCTCCTTGGTGGTCCTCTCACTTTGTATTTTTCCTTCCACAGCTGTTGTGTTACATTAATGACCAACGCATCCATCTATACTTTCTCCCTGAGGTTTCATCCACTTTCATAGGTACAGAAACTAATGGCTTCCTTCAACTCTCTTCTGAGCTTCAAATGCTCCTTTCTAAATTCTCTCTCTTCACCTAACTAAAATCTCTCTCCGCTCCTCTAGCCTGCTTATCTTCCTGTGCTCCCTGTGGCCATCAGTGCTATCACCACCTTCCTAGTCCCTTAAGCCAAAACCTCCAGAGTCCCCGTTGACTCCTTCCTGACCATTCGCGTGTAATTTGCCACAAAGCTCTGTCATTTGCTTCTGAAGTATTTTTCTCACACCTCTCCTGTTTTCCATCACCACTTCAGCAAGTTTGTTAAAAACGAAACATAATCTAATGTGTCACTTCCTCAACCTTAGCAATTTTTATGACTTTTTTGTTGCCTACAGGACAAAGTCTGAAGTCCCTGGCATGGCAAACAAGGTTCTTTACAACCTGTTCCTAACCTTCCTTTTCCTGCCACCAGCTCTGACCACCCTGTTCTCAGCCACCTCAGGAGTACTCATAGGTTTTCTGCATAGGCCTGTGGCGCAGTTGACGTTGTCTCTGCCTGGAGCCCATTCACCTTCCATTCTTGAAGGTTCTATTCAAGAATTGTATCTTTCATATTGTCTTTCTTTTTTGCTTTAAATTTTTATTGACATATAGTTGATTGACAATGTTGTGTTAGTTTCAAGTGTATAGCAAAGTGATTCAGTTATTCATACATACATAGTGATTCAGTTACACATATATACATGTGTGTATTTTTTATTTTTCATATTATTTCCCTTGTGGTTAATAACAGGATATTGAATATGGTTCCCTGTCCTATACAGTAGGCCCTTTGATTTTATTCTACCTTACATGTAGTAGTCTGTTATTTGCTAACCTCAGACTCCTAATTTATCCCTTCTCTACCCTCTTTCCCCTTTGGCAACCATAATTTTGTTTTCTACGTCTGTGAGTCTGTTTCCATTTTATAAATAAGTTCATTTGTTATCATTTTAGATTCCAAATATTAGTGATGTCATATATTTGTCTTTCTCTGATTTACTTCACTTAATGTGATCATCTCTAGGTCCGTGTAGCTGCAGATGACGTTATTTCATTCTTTGTTTATGCCTGAGTAATATTTCAGTGTGTCTGTGTGTATGCTACATCTTCATCCATTCATTTGTTGATAGACATTTAGGTTGCATCCTTGTCTTCCTTATTGTAAATAGTGCTGCTGTGAACATTAGGGTGCATGTATCTTTTTGAATTAGAGTTTTATGCCCATGAGTGCAATTGCTGGATCATTTGGCAAGTCTAATTTTAGTTTTTCAAGGAACCTCCATATAGTTTTTCATAGTGGCTACATCAGTTTACATTCTCACCATATGTTGCCTTTCTTGATCATAAAAAATTAGTTCTGTAGCACTTTGTTCACATCTCTAGTGTTTCCCTAATATTAAAACTATCTTATGAGCTTCTAAGGATAGCATCTAGATCTTTTTAATTTCTGCTGTAGTGTTACAGCAGAGTAACTGAAATATAGAATTCTTATAATTACTTATGGAATGAATAAATTGGAAGTCAAGTGACAGAGAAAGCCTACAGTAAGTCTGCAGAGCAGTCATGTTGTCTTGTGAATGACAGATTGAGAGGAGGTTAGCTTGATTTCTGCAGTCGGGCACACCTGGGTTCAAACCCTCTTTATAACACAAGCTGTGGCTGTTTCCTTGCCTGGAAAGTGGTGATGGTAAGGTGGTTGTGAGAGTTAAATGTCAAAGTACATATCAGGAATTCCCTGGTGGTCTAGTGGTTAGGATGCAGGGCTTTCACTGTTTAGGGCACAGGTTCAATCCCTGGTTGGGGAACTAAGATCACACAAGCCTTGACGTGGAGCCAAAAAAAGGGTACATATTTCAATCCCTAGTACTGCTGTTATCAAGCATGTAATATACTTGGTTAAACTCTATAGTCAAAAATGAGATACAAGATACAAGGCGTGTCTTCCTAGGAGCTTCCTGTCTTAACCAGCTGATTGCCTCTTGTCAGCAACAGTGACTATCAGTCTACTTGCATGTCCTGTTTCATTTACTTCTCTGTTATATTTCTCCTGTTTTCTATTATTTTTATTTTGTTGTTGTTAATGCTCTTGAGATTCATTCTACCCTTTACAAAAACTGAATTTTAGATCTAATAATATCAAAAAGGATATTGAACTTGATTAAGCAAGGATAGATCCAGGATAAGGATAATGGTAAAAAAGTGATGTTTAGAACTAGAGAAAAATGGAATCTACTTTCATTCCTTCATTCTTGCATTTATTGTTCCCTTCCTCTATGTAGGTGGGAATGGTTTGGAGAGCATCAGAATTAAGGCCTAGTTTCTCTCTGTAAAGGTTTTTTTTTTTTTTTTAAATTGAATACTGTTTTGAGATAACTATAGATGGTAAGAAATAATACTGACAGATCCCCTGTATGTCACTACAAAGATTTCTAAGTCTTATTAATAATGAAGGTGAGATAGTTCCTTTTATAAATGATAGGAAACTACAGGTAAAAAAGCATTTCATGATTTTAAAAAAGCTGAGAGTACTCTGCTTGGAGCTGCAGTAAATAAGGAAGGCTTCATGCAAATGTCATTTTTTAAGTCAAAAATTCCAAAGAATGAGTACAGTTCTATTAGAGTTAGAAAGAGCCAGGTGAGAGGGGGTACCTGAGTTCCTCCAGTGGACAGTGGTAAATAATCTCGACTTTTAGGCTGCGTACTTCTTGTAAATTGATTCTCTCTTGCTTTAAGTTTTTGGAAACTCGTGTAATAATGGGCCTGTTGTTACCCTGGGATCTAAAAATCATTACATTTTCTGTTTTTGATATAGAACACTTTGATTTTCTTGGGAGTCTGACTTACTGAAAAATCTCTTCCTGTGCTTTTAGAATGATAGTAGAGAGCGGCATGATCACAGCAACGAGAGGCGGAGGCATGGCAACACTGAGTCGGTATCCAATGGCCGAGCCCCCAGCAGCTCACAGCAGGTGGTGGAGCAAGAGGAAGAGGAAGATGAGGAGCTGACACTGAAATACGGCGCCAAACATGTGATCATGCTGTTTGTCCCCGTGACTCTCTGTATGGTGGTGGTTGTGGCCACCATCAAATCAGTCAGCTTTTATACCCGGAAGGATGGGCAGCTGTACGTATGAGTATTGTGGGTTGTTATCCTCAAGGCCAGTCTAGCTGTCCTGCGTAGCGTGTCATCATCACCTTGAAGACCTCTGACCTCTGCACTGAAGGGCCGTGAAGGCTAGAGAGTCCATCCTCTCTGATAAAAGATGATGCTTTACGTAGAGAAAATAAAGCTTCAGAGTTATATTTTTTAAGTAGTATCCCTAGACTGGGCTCAGTTTATTTGGAATTGAGCAAGTAAAGAATTGAGTAGTGATTTTAACACCTCAGGGCCATTGTGCCCATTGTTCTTCTCCCTGGAATGTTTTTTTCCTTTTCTAACTTTGGTAGATTAATTCCTATTATCCTTCTCATCTTGGCTGAAAAATAACTTCCATGATCCTCCTAAAAGAATTAGGCCCTTCGCGGTATTCTGTCGAAACCTGTTCTTTTTTCACTTGTCACAATATGCAAGTGTATATTTACTTTCCTTATTTAATGCCTGTTTTCCTTCTATACCACGAGGACTATGAGAGCACTTTTGTTTCCAGGGTGAGGAGTGTAATAAATGTTAGGCAAAAAAAAAAAAAAAAAAAAGTTCAGTGAAAGGGTGAAGAAGGAATGCAGACTGGCCCTGAAGTGTTTGCCGAATGCCATGCAGATTCTCTGGTGCTGTTGGTGTCTGCCCTTTGTCTCCAAGGAAAATGCTTTGATTCAGATGCCACCTAGTTCTGTCTCTGGGACCCTGTTGGGCTCAAGATGTTTTAAGTGAATTCTGAAATTGGCAAGTGTCTGGAAAACTCTGTGGGGTTCTGAAAGCCAGGCTTTTAACCTTTTGAGAGAAAGGCTAAGACAATGAGTGAAGAGCAGGGCTTGGAGACAGTTACCAAAAGAAGTTGGGGAATATTGTCTCTGTAAGTTAAAGTTAGGTTTGGCTGCATCTTATAGAACCAGGTTAGCAAGCTATGCCCCACAGGCTAGATCTGCCTGCCACCTCCCTTGGTAAATGAAGTTTTATTGGAACATGGCCGTGTCCATTCATTTGTGTACTGCTTTCATACTACAAGGGCAGAGTTGAATGGTTGCAGCAGAGACCATATGACTCACAAAGCTTAAAATATTTATTCTGTAGTCCTTTACAGAAAGTTTGCCGAGCCCATTATAGAAAATCAAAACAGGGAATTCCCTGGTGGTCCAGTGGTTAAGAGTCAACGCTTCCACTGCTGAGGCCCAGGTTCAATCCCTGGTCAGGGAACTAAGATCCTGCAAGCCAAATGGCACAGCCAAAAAAAGGAAAAAATTTTGAAAACTGGTTTGAGTGATATACATATTTTCTTGTCTCCCACAGAATAGTGAAGAGGTAGTAGTTCAGATTGTACAGTGCTTTCTTTTCACCAAGGACTCAGGCTTCTTCATTCCTTCTTTTTTGGCTTCTGTCGTCTAGGTTATTTCAGGGTCCAGTATTGGTGCTGGAGCCCCAGCCTTCATTCAGACAGCAGGAAGGAACGGAGGAGAAAACGACATAAGACATATCTCTCAGCAGAACTCACTCCTCCCTTAAAAGTTCCACAGACCACATCTGCTGATAACTCAGTGGTCATTACTTATTCTCGTGGCTGTACGTAACTCCAGGGGAGGCAGAAATAAAGTCTTCTGTTGAAAATATTGGTACCTGGAATAAGTGTGTTTTCATATGAAACAAGGGTAGCTGGATATGTGACATTATCTGAAGACAACTTTAGTTGTATCACCCTACAGATAGAAGATAATTACCCACCATTTTACCTTCCTCTTAGAACCACTCATAGTCTAGGTAGTTTATGGCAGAATCTGGTAGTACTTTTAATCAATCACTGATAAGCTGTGGGGAAAACATTTGATGAGGTAATTACTTCCGTATAAAGCGTCCACTAGATGGAGCCAGTGTCTGACGCACGTGGGTCCACCTCTATTTTAACCATCTCCTTTTATTTTGAAGAGCTTATTTTAGCATAAAGCTGCTTTTCTTAGGTTAAAAATTCTTGGTTAGATTGATGAGCTGAAAAAAAAAAGTGATTCATAAGGTATCAGTTAAATCTGGGAAACAAAACTGGTTTTGGAGAGCATGTAGTTTAGAATCTCCATTAACCCCTGGGGCTTTTGTTTTATTACAGAATCTATACTCCATTTACAGAAGACACGGAGACTCTGGGGCAGAGAGCCCTGCACTCAATTCTGAATGCGGTGATCATGATCAGCGTCATTGTCATCATGACGATTTTCCTGGTGGTTCTATATAAATACAGGTGCTACAAGGTGAGCATGAGATACAGAGCTTTGCTTTCCATCATCTTTTTTTTCTTTTTTCCTAATAATTTTATTTATTTTTGCCTGTGCTGGGCCTTTGTTGTTGCGTGGGCTTTTCTCAAGTTGGGGCGAGTGGGAGCTACTCTAGTTGAAGTGCTTGGGCTTCTCATCGCGGCGGCTTCTCTGGTTGGGGAACGTGGGCTCAAGGGCGTACAGGCTTCAGTAGCTGTGCCGCAGGGGCTCAGAAGTTGCGGCTCCCGGGCTCTAGAGCACAGACTCCAACAGTTGTGGCACACGGGCTTGGTTGCTTCACAACCTGTAGGCTCTTCCCGGATCAGGGATCGAACCCATGTCTCCTGCATTGGTAGGTGAATTCTACCACTGCATCACCAGGGAAGCCCTCCACTATCTTCTTTATTTAATGGTTGGATTGTCCTGTCACCTGACTCGGTCTAATAAAGAAAAAGGTCTTATATTGTAAAACTAAGTTAATTTTGAGTCTCCCCCCACCCTCATTTGTGGAACAAAAAGGCATAAATGAAAAACAAATGTTTTCTTAAAATATCACAGTCTAAATGGTTTTAACGTTTTGATTTGCAATATACTTAGGACCTTCCAGAAGAATATATCCTAAGACCTTTGTGAATTCCCTCATTGACAAATAGCACTATATGATATAATTGTCCCCGTAAAATAATGTATAACCACAGAAAATCAGATGTTCAGCTTGAATGCATGCATGCTGCGTTGCTCAGTCATGTCCGACTCTTTGTGTGACCCATGGAATGTAGCCCACCAGGCTTCTCTGTCCATGAGATTATCCCAATAAGAATACTGGAGTGCATTGCCATTTCCTTCTCCAGGGGATCTTCCCCCACTCAGGGGTCGAATCTGAGCCTGCTGAGGCTCCTGCATTGGCAGGCGGGTTATTTACCACTGAGCCAGCGAGGAAGCCCCTTCAACTTGAGAACAAAGCAGTGAAACCACCTTCAGATGCTGATGTTGAACTCATTGGTGACTGGCTGAATTCCCGTCCATTCCCTCACCTTCTCTCCTGCAGGAACAGGAATTTTTTGCTTGGGAAATAAAGGCAGGGGTGGTTATGCAGGGAAGAGACAAGCCCAGACCTCCCAGCCTCTGCTCCCTACCTCACGCTACCTAAGTAACTTGAGGGTGAATTTCAGCTGTCTGGCACATGTTTCAGATTCATGCCTCAGAAAAAATGACAAATTATTACAGATCATGAACCTTTAGGCTCATTCTGAAATAAAATAAATATTAACTTTTCAAATATTGAATTCTACACGCTTTTTACTTCTGTATTTAGTATGCTTCAGTATATTCTTTAACATGATTAAAATGTATATAATCAGTATGTGTCCTTTTTTAAAACTATTACTTTGGCATAAGCATTTTCCCATATTATAAATTCTTTGAAAATATGTGTAATGACTACATAATATATGACTCAATGAGTGTTTTGTCATTTATTTCCCCTGATTTGGACATTTGAGTTCTTTCCAGATGTTCACTATCCTAAAAAACAATTAATGTCTTTATGCATAGAGCTTTTCAATTTTTCAAATTATTTCCTTAGGGTATAAGCCCAGGCACAGAATTTCTGGAGCAAATTGTCTACGTATTTGTGGCTGTCTTGGTATGCAGAATTTTGTTTTCAAATTGATAGTATCAATTTGTACTTAACACTAGTGGTGAATGAGGCTGTCTTACTCTACTTTCACCAGCATTGAATTTTTAAAAATAATGTGTGCAGGGAATTCCCTGGCAGTCCAATGGTTAGGACTCTACACTTGCACTGCAGGGGGGCATGGGTTCAATCCCTGGTCAGGGAACTAGGATCTCACATGTTGTACAGTGTGGTTAAAAATACATACACATATATATACATAAAGTCTATTCTAACCCGAAAAGGCAAAGCAAAAATGTCTTAAATTGCTTTTAGTTGATTGATTATTAGTGAGATTGAATATCCTTTCACTATTCACCTTTTCACTGTTCACAGACTTCTAAAATTATACAGATTTTAACCTTGTTTGTTGAGTGGGTGAAAGTATTAACCTAAGTGATGACCATTTACAGTCTGACGTCAGAATCTGGAGATTGAAGACAAAAGACGTGATGTGACAGGCAGTCATCTACAGTCAGGCACCCGGAGAGCAAATGATGTAAAGCCATCCCCTCCCACTGCTTAAACGTGCTCATGTCTCGGTTACTTTTAATCTGTTTTTCTCACTATATACAATTTTGTGTACATAAAAGTGTCTACCTGCCAGTTCCATTTCTCTGCTTTATTGGACTCTCTTTGTGACTTGTATCTGGATTGTGTGCTACTTTTGTTCTTCACATGTCAGTGGGAGTCCCCTAGGGATTTACATTCTTCTTTGGTGTTTGGAAACCTCTTTCTGCTTCTCCAGCAGGAACTTAGAGGGCTTCTCACCTTGCTAAAGCCCACTTAGGTTGTGTTGAGTGCAGGTGGAGGAGGGCAGTACTGGAGGGAAAAGGTGGTAAACTTAGCCCTGGCTTCCTGGTGCTTCTGATTCCCAGCCTATGTACTGGCAGCTGCATGCATTCGGTCCAGATTTTATAGGTATATTTGGTAGGAGAGACAGGATGGAATGGTCTTTTTTACCCTTCCATAGAACCTGTCTCAAGGTATTTTTGGTGGTTTTGTGCATCTTTTAGTTAGTGCTTCGTGTTAGACAGTCTAAAGGTTTATACTTAGCTGGATTTCCACGTTCACACATTCACTGGTGGTGTTTTGCTTTGCTTTTTAAAATGCTTATGTCTTGGCCACCCCAACCAATTCTATAGCAACAAGTTGTTTACTTTGACTCTTAGTATAAAAATAAAAGGAGCTTTTGAGTCAGAAATTCAGAAACTTGCCAGGACCTGTTTGGAAATAAGCCCTGAGGATTTGTTGTATCACGAGTTGGTTGTGCAATGTCTTTGGTCTTAAACAAACCTTAAAAAGGAAGAACTGGAAAAGGCACTTTAATTATTTATTGTTTGATATAGATGAAACCATACAGCTTACTGAAGTCACATGATTTCTGGGCTAGATAGTTCAGTGTTTAGAGGAGATCTTTGCCATGCTGTACTGAATCAGGGCTCATTTGTTTCAGAACCTGTAGCTCTGAAACAGGAAAGCTGAACTAGGGATTTTTGCAAGATGAGAAAGGCCTGTTTTACCACCTGATGTTCTAGGAAAAGGGGAGGTGTTACTTAGTCATCAGAAGAGGCTTTGAATTCAGGTAATAGTTCAGAAAATCATAACATCCATGATTAACCTAGTAAGAAAACCAGTAAAGTCATTATTGCAGGCAGAGGGCTAATATTTTTGCAGTATGAAGAGCACTTACAAATAATTAAGAAAATTATGTATATCCTAATAAGATATTTTAAAAACTCAAGAAGAGAAATTATGAAGGAAATCTAGATGGCCAGGAGAGGAAAAGAGGAGAGAGGGGTATATGTATATTTTCTCACTAGCAAAAATATATATATTAAAATAGCAAATTAACATTTAGCTTATTGACTTGGTAAAAATTAGTCTGGACTTAATTTGCGGAGTCACTAAGCCAGTATATATCAGTAGTCAGTAATTAGAAAATGTCTATACACTTTAATTGTGTAATTTTGCTTTCATGAATTATCCTAGAGAATTAAAAATGCTGAAAAATGTTTGCATACTAGATATTAATCCTAGCATAAAATATAATTGGAAAAAGAAGGAAAACCCCACAGATACCATGCATAAGGCAAAAATTGTGAGCTCATGAATATAAGTAAACTGTTATTGAGGCATTTAAAATCTGTATTTTCAGAAAATATTTGGTGGAATGAGAATCTGTCTGTAACAAAAATAAAGTTTTAAAAGACAGAATGTAAACTCTTATATTACATGACTCTAATTTTTTTTAAAGGTCTTTACATATGCAGACAAACATGTCTGAAAAGGAAAGGTTAATATCAACTTTGGTTCTCAGCGGTCAGTGGAAATTGTTTTTTTCTTTTAGTGTTTCTATATTTTCTATATGTCATAAGTATATATTACTTTGTATTCAGAAAAATACTGTTTTTTTAAAATAGCATTTCATGTTCCCTTGCCCCTCCCCACATAAAACAAGATAAAAAAAGAAAGTTGAGGATTCCTAGTAGGCAATATTTACTCTCGCCCTTAATTTGGAGTTTAATATGGAATATCCATGTACATCTCCCACTCTTTAAAGTTTTTTGTTTTGTGTTATTTTATATGGGGCTTCCCTCGTGGCTCAGCTGTAAAGAATCTGCCTGCAATGTAGGAGACCTGGGTTCGATCCCTGGATCGGGAAGATCCCCTGGAGAAGGAAATGGCAACCCACTCCAGTATTCTTGCCTGGGTAATTCCCTGGGCAGAGGAGCCTGGCAGGCCTACAGTCCATGAAACTTGGATTATTTCTAAAGCTGGCTTGTGAGTACAGTGGGCTAGGATGCATATGGAAAGATTCCTTTTTGCTTAAGCTTTATTGTTTTCTTTGCACATGAAATAAAGGACTCCCTTCAGAATATTTTGCTAAAGTTGAAGTACTTAGAGGGAAATGTACAGGTGTCTTCAGTTTACTTTGATACATATTAAAATGGACTCGTTGGATGGAAAGATGGATAGCAATGTTATAAAGCAAGTACAGCAAATGTGAATGGTAGAATTTAGGTGGTATATGGGCAGTGGTTCACTGTGTGTTTGAAATTTTTTATAATAAAATGTTAGGAGAAGTTTTTGTGGAAGAACACCAGAAATTAAATTTATTGTATTTGGATAGTAAATTTAGAATATTTAACTGTTGAAGGAATACCAACTTTCATGATGGAAAACCACTCTTTTGACCTTTTCCCAAGCTGTAACATTTTATAAAGTTGTTTTAAAGAAAGGCAGAGAGACCTTTTAAGAAATCTTTTCTTTCAAAGGATTTAATAATCATGTCACCTTGAATGATCAAACAGAGCCAAAAGAGAAAATGAAGGTAGATTCTAATGTTAACTTTAGTAACAACTAGATTTTGATAACTTAGAGCTGTATAATTGGAACAACCGGATCTGGGAGGTAGGGGTGGAAGATTTTTTTTCTTTTAAATGGAGACAAAACAATATTCTTGATTTGAAGCTTTTGTTTTTCTTTTTATTATTTTATTTTATGTTATTTATGGCTATGCTGGGTCTTCACTGCTGTGTAAACTTTTCTCTAGTTATGGAGAGCAGAGTCTATTCTTTAATTGCAGTGCACAGGTTACTCACCTAACTGCTCAAGCTTCTCCTTGTGGTGGCTTCTCTTGTCTTGAAGCACAAGCCCAGGCTTCAGGAATTGTGGCACATGGGCTTAGTAGTTGCGGCTCCCAGGCTCCAGAGCACAGTTTCAGTTAGTTGTATCACAGGACCTTAGTTGTTCCAAGGCACGTAGGATCTTCCCGGACCAGGGATCAAACCTGTGTCTCCTGCATTGACAGGCCGATTCTTTACCACCAAGCCGCCAGGGAAGCCCTGGAGCTTTCTTTTTTATTTCTTTAAGGTTGAATTTGATCTTTCTGGTTAAGAGAGATGTTTGGAAAAGTTGGTGGTTAAGTAGCTTCTTCTGTCATAACAGTAAAATTCATTGAAAGAATAAAGTTTATTATGGGTGTATCTACCTTAAAATAATTTTACTTTTGGTTCAAAATTACTTGACAGTTTATCATATTTCTCCATTCTGTTTTTTAAAACTGCAGACTCCTTGGGTTATATACTATTTCCCCAAATATACTCATCACATAAAATTACCAGAAATTTTTTTTATCTTGTATAATAGATTAATCAAGCTCTAGGGACTTTTCCTGGTGGTCCAGTGGTTATGGCTTCATGCTTCCACTGCAGGGGGCATGGTTTCTATCCCAGGTTGGGGAACTAAGATCCTGCATGCTGTATGTTCAGTTCTGTTCAGTTCAGTCGCTCAGTTGTGTCCGACTCTTCGCGACCCCACCGACTGCAGCACGCTAGGCCTCCCTGTCCATCACCAACTCCCGGAGTTTACTCAGACTCATGTCCATTGAGTCAGTGATGCCATCCAACCATCTCATCCTCTATCATCCCCTTCTCCTCCTGCCTTCAATCTTTCCCAGCATCAGGGTCTTTTCAAATGAGTCAGTTCTTCACATCATGTGGCCAAAGTATGCTATATGGTTAGGCCCAAAAAAAAATTGATTAAAAATCAAGTTCTGATTCTGTCTCTCATTTTTCACATGAGTTATAGGGACTAATATTTATATAGTGCTGTATGAATTCTGTGTTATAATGATGGACTGACATATAAGCATTATTAATGAACCAAGTAAAATAAACACAGCATACTAATACTTACTGAAATCTCAGATACTGAATATTTTTTCTTCAAATGGTTATATAATTTAGAAGGCCTGTTTTCTCTGTACAGTTAATGTATGTGTACACTGGTCACTCAACTGAATTTCTGATTTTCAGTTTTGTGACTTTGATTTATCAGTTATTTTATCAATTTATTATCAGTTATTTTATTTTATTTATTAATTTTTTGTTGTAGGAATACATCAGAATTCCTCTATTGAAAATATTGCTCCTTTAAAGTATAAATGTTAACTGTTGACTCTATTGATACCTTTTCTAATTGAAGTCTAGTTAATTTATAAAATACATTTTTGTTGCTTATCTATTTTAGACATAGTGGTTTGTATCTCTTAATCACATACCCCTAACTTATTTTTTTTAATTTTTATTAAGAGTATAGTTGATTTACAATGTTGTGTTAGTTTCAGGTGTACAGGAAGATGAGTCACATGTGTATATATGTATATGCATGTACGTATATGTCTACTCGCTTTTTCTAGGATCCTTTTCCCATATAGGCCGTTACAGAGTATTGAGTAGAGTTCCCTGTGCTATACAGCAGGTTCTTATTAGTTGTCTATTCTGTGTATAGTAGTGTGTGTATGTCAATTCCAATCTCACAATTTATCCCACCCTCCCTTTATCCTTTGGTAATGCTAAGTTTGTTTTCTACATCTGTGACTCTGTTTTGTAAATAAGTTGATTTGTAGCCCCCCTTGTTTTAGATTCCACATATAAGCAATATCATATGATATTTGTCTTTCTGTGTCTGACTTACTTCACTCAGTATAACAATCTCTAGGTCCATTCATGTTGCTACAATGGCATTATTTGGTTCTTTTTATGGCTGAGTAGTATTGCAGTGTATATATGTACCATGTCTTCTTTATCCATTCCTCTGTTGATGGACATTTAGGATGCTTCTGTGTCTTACCATTGTAGACAGTCCTTCAGTGAACATTGGCATGTTCCTAATTTGTGCCCCCCCACTTCTCATTCACCCTTGGTAATCACTGTTTTTTTCCCCTATATCTGTGTATCTGTTTCTGTTTTGCATGTACATTCATTTGTATTATTTTTTAGATTCCACTTATAAATGGTATCATAGAGTATTTGTCTTTCTCTGACTTATTTCATTAAGCCTAATATTCTCTAGGTCCATCCATGTTGCTGTAAGTAGCTGAGTAGTATGTGTGTGTGTGTGTGTGTGTGTGTGTGTGTGTGTTTGTGTGTGTGTGTGTGTGTGTGTGTACTACATCTTCTTTATCCATTTGTCTGCTGATGGGCAGTTGGGTTGCTTGCATATGTTGCCTGTTGTAAATAGTGCTGCTGTGAACATAGGCGTTCATATATCTTTTCAAATTAGTGATTTTTTTTCTTTCTGAATATATATCCAAGAGTGGAATTGCTGGATCATATGGTAATTTTAGCTTTTTGAGGAACCTTCATTTTGTTTTTCACAGTGGCTGTACCAATTTTCATTGTCTCTAACAGTGTACAAAAGTTTCCTTTTTTCTACATCCTCCCCAACACTTGTTATTTGTGGTCATTTTGATGATAGCCATTCTGACAAGTATGAGGTGATACCTCATTGTTGTTCTAATTTGCATTTCTCTAATAATTAGTGGTATTGAGTATCTTTTCGTGTGCCTGTTGGCCATTTGTCTGTATTTGTTGAGAAAATGTGTTCTCCTATTTTTTTGATTGGGCTGTTTGTTTTTTTCTTTTTTGGTATTGAGTTCTGTGATTTGTTCATATATTTTGGATATTAACCCCTTGTCAGTCATATCATTTGCAAATATTTTTTCCCATTCTGTAGGTTGTCTTTGATAATTTATTTTGAATTTATCTTTTCTTTTAAAATTTTACCTATTTCTAAAGGAATGAAGGTCTCTATGTATGAAATTTCTATTTTATGAATAGTTCAGCACCAACTGTTATAGGTATTTACTGTTCCTAAAGCTGCTTCTGTTTTGGTATTTGAAAATCATAACATATACAGAAATAACATACTATTTTTGAAATAAGAAATTTGGATTTTTTTTTTCTTAGGTTGTGGGATCTGTTAATTAATTATATTGAAATTCTTTTCTAGGTCATCCATGCCTGGCTTATTCTTTCATCCCTGTTGTTGCTGTTCTTTTTCTCGTTCATTTACTTGGGGTAAGTGGTGAAATATTTGGTCTATTTTCAGAAATTAACTCTTTGGACTCTATAACTGTCACTTAAAGAAATGGTCTTTGTTGATGAGTTATTCTTAAATTATTGTTTCCATGTATAGATCATCCTTGGTATGTATACAACTTGTTAATATTATCAATAAGTTCAGTTCAGTTCAGTCGCTCAGTTGTGTCCGACTCTTTGTGACCCCATGGACTGCAGCACACCAGACCTCTCTGTCCATCACCAACTCCCAGAGTTTACTCAGACTTATGTCCACTGAGTCGGTGATACCATCCAACGATCTCATCCTCTGTCGTCCCCTTCTCTTCCTGCCTTCAATCTTTCCCAGCATCAGGGTCTTTTCAAAAGAGTCAGCTCTTCGCATCAGGTGGCTAAAGTATTGGAGTTTCAGCTTCAGCATCATTCCTTCCAATGAACACCCAGGACTGATCTCCTTTAGAATGGACTGGTTGGATCTCCTTGCAGTCCAAGGGACTCTCAAGAGTCTTCTCCAACACCACAGTTAAAAAGCATCAATTCTTCAGCTCTCAGCTTTCTTTATAGTTCAACTCTCACATCCATATGTGACGACTGCAAAAACCATAGCCTTGACTAGATGGACCTTTGTTGGCAAAGTAATGTCTCTGCTTTTTAATATGCTGTCTCGGTTGGTCGTAACTTTCCTTCCGAGGAGTAAGCGTCTTTTAATTTCATGGCTGCAATTACCATAGGGAGTTGCTTTTGTTGATCTTTATTTATAATAAGAACTTAAAGAACTCAACACTGCAGTTAATTCTGTCTTTTTAGTAAAGCAAATTTACTGTATTCTTTAGTATAATTTATAAATCATAATATTAATGCATTTTAAACATGTATAAAGATGAATTAATTGATTTTCAAACTTTCATTTTATTTTCATCAGTCTTTTTTTCTTTCAACTGAAATCTTACATGAGAACTGCACATACAACATAGAAAAAAGTGGAGCTGCTCTGTTGAAGAGAATAGAGAGGCTCAGAGATTTGCCCAGTTGGTCTTTCTCTAAGCCCCAGTAGCAGAATGCAGGTCATTGCACTAGCTCTTAAATTAGGAACAGAAACATTTAAAGTAAAAAATAAACTGAAGGGTTAATTCTTTGGTAGAAGCAGGGAGAATGACCATAGACCAAAGAAATCAATGTAAGAATCTCTATGAAATAGATTATTTTCTCAGAAAAAGCTAATTGCCAATACTAACTAACCACTGAAGTGATAGAAAATCTAAGTAGAGCAAAGAAGAAAAATACAGAAAGTTGTTGAAGAGATTCTTATATACCTCTACCAGTAACAATAATACCAGGCTCAAATAATTTCATAGGAAAATTCTATTAAACCTTTAAGGAACTGATAATTCTAATGCTATTTTAACTGTTCCAGGACATAGAAAAAGCAGAAAAGTTTCCAGATTCTTTTTAAGAAGCCAGAGTAATATTTATACCAAAACCCCATAAATAATCAAGAAAAAGGAAACCGTAGACCACTCCTGTTTATTGATGCCAAAGAATAACTTAGTTCAGTCTCTCAGTCATGTCCAACTTTTTGCGACCCCATGGACCGCAGCATGCCAGGCCTTCCTGTCCATCACCAACTCCCAGAGTTTACCCAGACTCATGTCCATTGAGTCGGTGATGCCATCCAACCATCTCATCCTCTGTCGTCCCCTTCTCCTGCCCTCAATGTTTCTCAGCATCAGGGTCTTTTCAGATGAGTCAGCTCTTCGCATCAGGTGGCTAAAGTATTGGAGTTTCAGCTTCAGCATCAGTCCTTCCAATGAACACTAAAGGACTGATTTCCTTTAGAATGGACTGGTTGGCTCTCCTTGCAGTCCAAGGGACTCTCAAGAGTCTTCTTCAACACCACAGTTCAAAAGCATCAATTCTTTGGCGCTCAGCTTTCTTTATGGTCCAGCTCATATCCATACATGACTACTGGAAAACCCATAGCTTTGACTAGACAGACCTTTTTTGGAAAAGTAATGTCTCTGCTTTTTAATAAGCTGTTTAGATTGGTCATAACTTTTCTTCCAAGGAGCAAGTGTCTTTTAATTTCATGGCAGCATTCACTATCTGCAGTGATTTTGGAGCCCCAGAAAATAGTCTGTCACTGTTTCCATTGCTTCCCCATCTGTTTTCCATGAAGTAATGGGACCAGATCCCTTGATCTTAGTTTTCTGAATGTTGAGTTTTAAGCCAACTTTTTCACTCTCCTCTTTCACTTTCATCAAGAGGCTCTTCAGTTCTTCACTTCTGCCATAAAGGTGATGTCATCTGCATATCTGAAGTTATTGATATTTCTCCTGGCAGTCTTGATTCCAGCTTGTGCTTGCTCCAGCCCAGCGTTTCTCATGATGTACTCTGCATATAAGTTAAAAAGCAGGGTGACAATATACAGCCTTGATGTACTTCTTTTGCAATTTGGAACCAATCTGTTGTTCCATGTCCAGTTCTAACTGTTACTTCTTGACCTGTGTACAGACTTCTCAGGAAGCAGGTCAGGTGGTCTGGTATTCCCATCTCTTGAAGAATTTTGCACACTTAACCATAGCTTGAAATTTTTTGGTTTTTGTTTCAAGTCCTGGGATATCTAAAATACTGTGAATGGCTGCATTGTCCAGCTATTTCAACATTTGCTTTGAAATTTCTGAATGGAAAGATCATCTTTCTGCATAGTCTGCAGAATCTAAAATTTGCACTTAAATGACTGCCTTCTTTCTCCTCAGTTACCTGTCTTCTATATTTGTATCTCTTTACTTTAAAATGGAGTTTCCTCCCACCCAAATTAAAATAATGTTTTCTTCATGGTAAAAGTGCTAAACATTCATTGTGAAAAAAAGAAAAGAAAAGTTAAGAAATTTCAAATTCCTGGCATCTAAAGCTATGTCCTGCATCTTTTCAGGAATTACTATATTGATCTCTTGCTCTCTCTTCTCATACACTATTTCACATAAATAAGATTATGGTTGGTTTTTTTTTCAGGCAGCAATATGTCATGCCTATATTCCATGTTTTGTGTATAAATATATGTATAAAATGCATATATTTAAATGTATTCACGAAATTTAATTTTATGAAAATAATATTATATGTCCTAAGCTCTAAACTTTATTTTACATGTTTAATTTTTTTTCCAATTGCAGATACTGCAAGAAGTATCCTGAAGTACAGATAGCATTTTAGGTGTTATATGGCCTTTTTTTTTTTTCTTTTTAGTTTTTGTACTTATTTTTACAGCTGTGGCTGTGATACTTGTTTCCCATTTTTAGGAATGATACAAGTATCTGTTTAATTTTTTTCAGGGAAGTGTTTAAAACCTATAATGTTGCCATGGACTACATTTCGGTTGCGCTCCTGATCTGGAATTTTGGTGTGGTGGGAATGATCGCCATTCATTGGAAAGGTCCACTGAGACTCCAGCAGGCATATCTCATTATGATCAGTGCCCTCATGGCCCTGGTATTTATCAAGTACCTCCCAGAATGGACCGCCTGGCTCATCTTGGCTGTGATTTCAGTATATGGTAAAACCCGAGACTGACATTTTGTTCATCACAGAAATACTTCCTGGTGTGTTTTCCTTCCTCTTCTAGTTATCTTGACTTAGGGAAAATAACAGTAATATCCCATAACTTTTCAGTAAATAATCAGTTAGCTATAATATCTTTTTCATATAAAGATTTCAAATCTTTTGAAGTTGAGTCCTTTAAAAATGTTTTATTATTGCCTCCAGTTTAACTCAGGCATGAGTTAATGGAAGGATCCACAGACTTCTGGTTGTAAGACTTAGATTCAAATCCCATTGCTACCACTGACATAAATGACCTCAGGAGCCCTTTGGGATCAAATGAGTGAACAAACAGCGGTGGGAATTTGTACCCTTTATGGACAGCAGCGGAGCTACGTGTGATGGAGCTCACTGGAGAGCTGTGCTTTTCGTGTCTTAGTCCAGGCATCCTTGATCAAAGAATGGGATCCAAGTTCAGCTAACTTGGGATCCAATTTAGCCGCACTCTAGGCAGCCATCCTCTTTTGGCCTAAGTGAGTAAAGTGAAGTCGCTCAGTCGTGTCTGATTCTTTGCGACCCCATGGACTGTAGCCCACCAGGCTCCTCTGTCCATGGGATTCTCCAGGCAAGAATACTGGAGTGGGTTGCCATTTCCTTCTCCAGGGGATCTTCCCGACCCAGGGATCAAACCCAGGTCTCCGGCATTGCAGGCAGACGCTTTAACCTCTGAGCCACCAGGGTAGCTCAGTGGTAGAGCACATGCTTTGCATGTATGAGGTCCCAGGTTCAATCCCCGGCGTCTCCACTTTAGCTGAACTTCAGTTTCAGCTAACTTCTCACCCTTTAATCCTTGAAAGGGTTAATGTTGAAGCATAAATTTTGGCTTATTTGTTTTTACAGACCCTTGAGACTTTGCTAGTAGTCTAGCCACCTGGTTCTGCCAGTGGTAACAACAGCAGTTACTTATCCAAGGTTTCCCTCTTTAGGCAGAGTAACTGAGACAATCTCTTGCATCATAGATACCAAAGATAGAAATCAAAGTTATACATGTCTCTGTACATATTAAATCCACAATGCAGACCTCAATTTGGACTTGCAGAGATTCTAAATATACAATGCTGAGGTCTTGAACAAGGTGTTCAGTGTAACTTTCACCTCCCTTACAGTCTTTGGATGTAGGCCTCACAGGGCACCATTGTGACATACTAGAGCAAGTTAAAACTTAATAAATGAAACATCAGGGGTGAATCATAATAAAGAATCTGATTCCATTTTTGATATTTAAAAAAAAGCCATTTCTGGAGACAGACTGCCTGGATTCAAATCTAGACTCTTTTACTCCTGTAATTTATTGGGTATGTTACTACAGACACACCACACTCAACAGTGGAGTCTTAGTTATTATGAAGATTAAATTGAACAATGCATATAATAAATATATACAGTATCTACCAGTAAATATTAGCCGTTCCTCAAAAATATATAATCTTTGGAAGTAAGCAAGGTTGTTGTACTTATTTCACTGCTAAAGGCCTGAAGTTTGTAGAGGTAAAGTATTTACCAAAGCTTACGCCATTTGATCTATAATCTGAGTCCTAAGTCCCATGTTCTTTCTAATACAATACACTGTTTCTCCTCATCAGTCCTCTGTTTCTTATATACATATACAAATTATCTCTGCAGACCTTTGAGTTCCTCTGAAATAAGAGACTTTCTGTCTGATATTTAGAGTAATGATTCATAATTCCATTTTCATAAGATCTCAAGATGTCTCAGTCAAAAAGATTGTTCTAAAGCTTTCAGATGTTCAAGCTGGTTTTAGAAAAGGCAGAGGAACCAGACATCAAATTGCTAACATCCGCTGGATCATGGAAAAAGTAAGAGAGTTCCAGAAAAACATCTATTTCTGCTTTATTGACTATGCCAAAGCCTTTGACCGTGTGGATCACAAGAAACTGTGGAAAATTCTGAAAGAGATGGGTATACCAGACCACCTGACCTACCTCTTGAGAAACCTATATGCAGGTCAGGAAGCAACAGAACTGGATATGGAACAACAGACTGGTTCCAAATAGTAAAAGGAGTACATCAAGGCTGTATATTGTCACCCTGCTTTTTAACTTCTATGCAGAGTACATCATGAGAAACGCTGGGCTGGAAGAAGCATAAGCTGGCTGGGAGAAATATCAATAACCTCAGATGTGCAGATGACACCACCCTTATGGCAGAAAGTGAAGAGGAACTAAAAAGCCTCTTGATGAAAGTGAAAGAGGAGAGTGAAGAAGTTGGCTTAAAACTGAACATTCAGAAAACTAAGATCATGGCATCTGGTTCTATCACTTCATGGCAAATTGATGGGGAAACAATGGAAACAGTGTCAGACTTTATTTTTTTGGCTCCAAAATCACTGCAGATGGTCATTGCAGCCATGAAATTAAAAGGAAATTAAATTTCCTTCCTCCTTGGAAGGAAAGTTATGACCAACCTAGACAGCATATTGAAAAGCAGAGACATTACTTTGCCAACAAAGGTCTGTCTAGTCAAGGCTATGGTTTTTCCATTGGTCACGTATGAATGTGAGAGTTGGACTGTGAAGAAAGCTGAGTGCCGAAGAATTGATGCTTTTGAACTGTGGTGTTGAAGAAGACTCTTGAGAGTCCCTTGGACTGCAAGGAGATCCAGCCAGTCCATTCTAAAGGAGATCAGTCCTGGGTGTTCATTGGAAGGACTGATGCTAAAGCTGAAACTCCAATATTTTGGCCACCTCATGCGAAGAGTTGACTCATTGGAAAAGACTCTGATGCTGGGAGGGATTGGGGGCAGGAGGAGAAGGGGACGACAGAGGATAAGATGGCTGGATGGCATCACCAATTCGATGGACATGAGTTTGAGTGAACTCCGGGAGTTGGTGATAGACAGGGAGGCCTGGCGTGCTGCAGTTCATGGGGTCGCAAAAAGTCGGACACCACTGAGCAACTGAACTGAACTGAACTGAAAGCTTTCAAAACAAAATTAATTTAATTACTCTAAGAATAAGGGTTTATCATTTAGCATTTCTATACAACGAAGTATGTTGAAAAACCAAGATAGTTACAGAATATTAAAGGTTGAAACAGGTTGAAAATCTCATTATTTCAGAGCATGGCAAATTCCCCTTTTCTCATCGAAACAAATCAAAGTGGAAGCAGTGAGACTAGAGATTTCTGTGCATTTGTGTGTTTTATTATGGCAGTGGTAGTAGTAGTGTACAAGAAGATATGACCACTTGAAAGTGTGAGATTTATTACTTAAATGCATCTGAATGATAGTGATGTCAATGCAAGTGATCAGATCTTCCTTTACGAATTTACCTATATCTGTTTTACATTTTAAATGCTTGAACTTGTTTTCTGTATTTGTATATTCTGAATTTTCATGACACAGTAAATGTAAGAAAAAATTGCAGTGGTTGAAAAAGAGAAGGTGGTAGCATCAACAATAATTTATGCGTTATTGCTTCCTCGTTTTGATTTGCAGTTTTTGTAAGACACTTTTTAGCACCATATGTATTCTGAGACCTAAATACTTGTGAAGTGCTTTTGACAGGAGAACTGAAGAAATGCTAAACGTTCTCACACAGAGGTTTCTTAGTTATTTTGTTGAAATTTACTGTCCTCTTATTTCAAGTATTCCTAAGTAGTACATATACTATTTTCAAAAAAGAGAGGATCCCACTCCTGATACCAAAAAAAAAGAAGAGATGCATCTTTTCTCCTCTGTTCTTCATATTTTGAAAAAGTTCAGTCATATTCTCTCTATTAAATCCCTCCTAAGCTGTAAAACTTCAGTTTGTGGTTCATAGTTATGTTTAGTTTGGAAATGGCTTGTCCTTGTTTCTGCTTATTGGAAATTGACAACTGCTCTAGAATAATTCTGTCTTATGATTATTTCTGCCTGTTTTCTTTCAAACTGGGAAGACTTTCTCCTAGAACCCAGAATACACTGTAAACTAACCAAATAGCAGGCAGACCAAAAGCAAAGATCTCTGTGTGGTGGTGTGTATTTTGTTTAGATTGTCTCTGCCTCCCTCCACCATCAGCTTACCTGCTGCTTATTTCATATTCATTCAGTATCTTTCTTGTAGAAAAAAAAATTAAACCTTTTCAGTTGGTTAATTCTTCCCTAACACACTCATTTACGAGTTAAGTGAATACATTTTTCAGATGTCATTTCTATTTTTCTTCTTCTAGATTTAGTGGCTGTTTTGTGTCCAAAAGGCCCGCTTCGTATGCTGGTTGAAACAGCTCAGGAGAGAAATGAAACTCTCTTCCCAGCTCTTATTTACTCTTGTAAGTATTTCAAAATGATGTTAAATTAGTAAACAGCTTAGAATTTATAAAGATTCAAATGCGTGTAATTATGATCATTATCATGGTACTTTTTCTTACCTTAAATACATAGCATTGGTGGGACTCCTGCAGATCTCTGTTTCCTTGCAAATTATTATCTTCTATCTGATATTGATTGAAGAGGGTTTTCAGTGTGTGTGGAGATAGAAGAAATATTTAGAGATTGGGGAGCCAGTATTCTTATTTAAAATCTTATTAGTTAACAAGTATTGAATATTTGTTATATACATATATTGTAGGTGGCTCTCACACTAGTATGTTGAAAAAATTATACTGTTCCTTCAGTATGGGTTGGGCTTTGTTTTTGGTTTGTTGTAGAGTCATACTCTTCCAAATCATTCATTATGTATTTATTGGTCATGGACCTGATCTGCTTCCACAGAGCACTGTGGAGGATATAAGGATGGTTAAGATGCTTTGCTTTCCCTCAGAGTGCATTTGCTTACTTTTTTTTTGTTTGACTGTGTCATGCGATTTGTAGGATATTAGTTCCCTGACCGGGGATTGAACCTACAACCTTGGCAATGAAAGCATGGATTCCTAACCACTGGACTGCTGGGGTATTCCCTTGCTTACAATTTAGAAGTGAGATAAAGCAAATAGATAAACAACATTCAAGGCAGACTGTTACCAGATTCAGAAGGAATAGGAAGTGCAGAAAGAGCTTAAAACAGGGAAAATCTGAATGGAGAATCATGGAAGGCTGCATTGAAGAGATAGCATTTGGATTGACCCTTTTAAGAGTGGATTGGATTTTGGCAAGCGCACATAGAGGAGTCAATTTCAAAAGTGGGCTTGTTGCAAAGAATGACTTGGACCAAGGAATCGAACCCAGGTCTCCTGCATTGCAGGCGGATTCTTTACCAGCTGAGCCACAAGGGAAGCCCAGGAATACTGGAGTTGGTAGCCTATCCCTTCTTCAGCGGATCTTCACAACCTAGGAATTGAACCCAGGTCTTCTGCATTGCGGGTGGATTCTTTACCAGCTGAGCCACAAGGGAAGCCCAAGAATACCGGAGTGGGTAGCCTATCCCTTCTCTAGCAGATCTTCCCGACGCAGGAATTGAACCAGGGTCTTCTGCATTGCAGGCGGATTCTTTACCAACTGAGCTATGAAGGAAGCCCCACACATTGGAAGTGTAAATGTGGGGCATCTTTTTCAAGTTTCAAGTGTTCAAGTTGACTAGAACATGGAGTACAAAATGGGGAGAGTACTAGGAGATGGGTTTGGAAAGGCACTTCGGGCAAGGTCCAGGATAGCTTTGAATGACTGGTTTAGATCTTTGTATCCTCTTCATGATAGCTTGAAACTCATAAAAGATTCTTGAAGAGTAATGTGATCAGAGCTGTGCCTTTGTAAGCTTGCAGCTTTGGGCAAGATAAATGGGAGGGAGTGAGAACTGAGATACTGGGAAGTATAACTAAGTGAATATTGCCATGATCTAGGTAAAAAATGGTGAAAGTCTGAATTATGGAATGATGATGACAGTCAAGGGAAAGGCCTCAGTGAGAGCTTTTGGGGATCGTTTCAGTTGTTCTTAGTGATGAGAGAGAGAAGTTTAAAGCCTAAAAGAAGGATGATGAAAAAGAGGAAGTTTTTCTTATTTGAGAAATCTGTGTAGTGTTGCGTGTGGCCCATATCTAATTTTCTTGGCAGGATCTGTGAGCCATCTGGGGAGAAATTTCCATCATGAGTTTATAAATGAAGTACCAGCGCAGAGGGAAAGGTTGGTAATAGAGATGCAGAATTGAAGAGCACCAATATAGAGGTAGTAATTGCAGCTGTGGGATTAGATGGGTGAATCAAATAAAAGGAAAAGAGGAAAGGACACCAGAAATAGATCTTTCTCAACTGCTCTATTTAGAGAGTGAGAAATGAAGAGGGAATAGTAAAGGAAAAAAGAAAATATCAGAAAATTGGGAAAATCAGCATTTTTCAGGCTTCCCAGGTGCTAGTAGCTATAAATAACCCGCCTGCCAATGCAAGAGATGGAAGAGACAAGGGTTTCTTCCTTGGATTGGGAAGATCCGCTGGTGGAGGGCATGGCAACCCACTCCAGTATTCTTGCCTTGGAGAATCCCATGGACAGAGGAGCCTGGTGGGCTACAGTCCATGGGAGCGCAAAGAGTCGAACACGGCTGAAGTGATTTAGCACGTGTACATGAAATGTCTGCATAGTTTTACATACAGTAAAGGGTATTTTTACTGATGGACATTTAGATCATTCCCATCGCAAACAGTACTTGCAGAGAACACTTAGAATTTGTGAATACTGTTGTATACATACATTTGTAGAAATGTAATTGCTAGGTCAAGGGATGTGTGCCTTTAAATTTTTTGTTTTCAGCTACACTGGGTCTTTGTTGCTTTGCGTGGGCTTTCTGTAGTTGTGTCGAATGAGGGTTTACTCTCTAGTTGTGGCTAGTTGTGGTGGCTTCTCTTGTTGCGGAGCACGGGCTCTAGGCTTCAGCAGTTGCAGCACACAGGCTCTAGAGCACGGGCTAGTAGTGGTGGCACATGGGTTTAGTTGCCCCGTGGCATGTGGAATCTTGGATCGGGGATCAAAGCTGTGTCTCCTGCATTGGAAGGTGGGTTCTTAACCACTGGACCACCAGGGGAAACCCAGAAGAAGGAAAAGGAAGATAGAAAAGCAGAAGATAGTGAGATATATAGAGAGATCAAGTTGGGAACACATGTTAGTTGACCTCAAATCATTCTCGTGACCTTGATGTTAGGTCATTTGTGGGATGTGGAGAAGGTGGGAATTGGCCTTGTAGTAGGAGAAGTCTGGTAAAGTTTTAGAACACCTAGTGTCTGAAACGCAAGGATCTTTCTCTTACCTTTTTTCCAGTATAAATGTATTACCACATTCTTACTGTGTTTTTCAGCCAAAAAGAACAGACGAGGCTTTGAGCATCAATATTTTCCTCTTAATGAGCAGTTGGGTGTAAGCTTCTTCTGTGTTATTCCTGGAAATTAAAATCTATATATATATATATATATTTGATATTTGTGTGTGTAGAATGTCACACCAAATGTTAATAGTGAATGCTAGGAATTTAGACTAAGGAATATACTTGTAAAAGTATAGAAGTATGTTCTCTGAAGCAATGCTTCTATTAAGAGATAAGTGGGAATAACTCATGTCTGTCAAAAGGGAACACTTTCAAATAATTATGGTCCATTCCTAAAATGGATAGTTGTGCAGCCATTTGTACTCCGAAAGAAAGAAAATAACTCTGTGTATTTCTGATGTTTTTAAATGTCAAAGATTATATATTAATGTATACCAAAAGCAAGATTTAAAACAATATATGCAATGTCCTATGGAAGGAGTAGGGGAAAGGACCAAATATATATGGATATGTGTATGTAAAATCCCAATGATACATTTCAGAATTGATGATACTAGTGTTTACCTCTGGAAAGTGGGATTTAGAGATTTGAGACAGCTTTTACTTTCTTCCTTATATCTTTCACTTCTTGTAGAGTCTTAAGCGATACCGATTATTTTTTAAAAAGTTAATTGTGAATGTCAAAGTGAAGGGACTGTGAGTTTTAAATGTTTTCCTAGTTTTAGAAATTTGCATTGTTGTGCTGTTGTACCTACTGTCAGTACTGCAATAATGCTGTGTAACAAACCACCCCAGAATTCAGTCCCTCACAGATAATGCTCACTCAGCATCACCTGCAGATTAAAATCTAGTGCCTTACGGATAATACTCGCTCACCACCATCACCTACAGATCAGTTGGCTCGGCTGATCTGACTTGGCTGTGGGTAGCTCTGCCCTGGGAGAAGGCATTGGCAGCCCACTCCAGTACTCTTGCCTGGCAAATCCCATGGACAGAGGAGCCTGGTAGGCTGCAGTCTGTGGGGTCGCTAAGAGTCGGACCCGACTGAGCGACTTCATTTTCACTTTTCATTTTCATGCATTGGAGAAGGAAATGGCAACCCACTCCAGTGTTCTTGCCTGGAGAATCCCAGGGATGGGGGAGCCTGGTGGGCTGCTGTCTATGGGGTCGCACAGCGTCAGACACGACTGAAGCGACTTAGCAGCAGCAGCTCTGCCCCACGTATTCCCCATTCCTCCTTGGACCAGCAGTTTAGCTGAAGGGTGATGTTCTAGCATTTGGAGGAACAGGAGGGCAGCAGGCCTATTAAGGCCTACACTCGGTATTAGCACACTGTCTCCTCTGCCCATGTACCATCAGTTGAAGCAAGTCACATAGCTGAGCCCCTGGTCAGGAGGAAGAAAACTGCATTCCAGCCTCAGTGAGGCCGACCAAGAGTGGTGCAAGAGGGGTGAAGAGGTTGTTGAGTTAGCCATGACATTAAGCTTATATGTTAATTTTATACTCAGAAAAAGAATTTACTCTTGTTTTTAAGAAATCATTCATAGATAATATTTTTAAAAACTTGAATCTGTATAACAATTGATGCTGAGGTATTTTTGCAGTAATTCCACATATATGGGAAAGCATAAGCATAAACCTTTAACTCCTGTGTAAATTAAATAGGTTTAAGAAAGTGTTCTCATGAAATACTGAATCTTTAGTGAGCATTTCATAAATCATTGAGCTTGAGAGGTGTTTTTTTAAAGTAGAATATGCAAAAACAGCAATATTAATCAGTACTTTCCCCTTGAAATGGATATATACATGAATATAAAAAGTTTTAAGTTGGTTCTCCCAGTTATTTGTTTTTTAAAAAAATCCAATCCTTTGATGCATTTATATACTCTTCCCCAGTTAAGGGTATTCAGTATGCTAAAGGATCTTACCCTCAGGAAACCTGAGCATTTTTGTTTTCTGTGTCCCTCATTTGGACAGGAAAAGAGGCACACCTCTTTGGTAGCTTTTCAAAATACAAAGGTAACAATTCCTTGAGGTTGACCATTATGTAAAATTTTTCTGTTTTAATATCACTTTGGGAAGTTTTTAGATTATGTTGAATTTTAATTTGCTAATTTTTCAGTTGATCTAAGATGTTTGGTGTTAAGCCAAAAAAATTGGAAAGTGGGTTTTTAAGGTATTACTTTAGTAATATTAATTCATTCAACAAGTATATATTCTGTTCATGATAATTTACATCAGGGGTTAATAAACTACTGCCCATAACCAAATCTGGCCTGTGGCCTGTTTTTGTACAGCCCTGTAAGCTAAGAATGGTTTTTACGTCTTTAAAGAGTTAATGCAAAAGAAAAGAACAAAGAATGTGTGACAGAGGCCAGATGTGACTCACAAGCACAAAATGTTTACCATCTGGCCCTTCCCAGAAAAAGATTGCTGACCCCTGATTTGTGTAGTTATACCGAGTATTGGAAGAATTTGCGGCTTTATCTTTCTATACTTGTGTAAAGAAAGAAAATCAAATAAATACTTTCTGCCTTTGCTGCCAAGAACGCTACTGAAATTTGTAAACCTTCGTGATCATCATATTTCCCCTTCATTGGGTTTGGGTTTAGTTACAGCTGATATTGACTGATCCAAGTTATCCTGTAATGAGCTTGTCTGACCTCAGAATTACAAAGCTATAGTGAATGAGTAAGTGCAGCTATTACAGGATTTTCATCCTCTTTGGTTATGTATTTCTTTCATACGTTATTCAAGAAACCTTAGAGTATTAGGCAAATAGAATTATAGAATCAGTGACAAAATGCCAGAGAAATATGGATGCCAAGTGAATGGACTGAACTGAGTTTGCGGCACAGTTCTGGTTTCTGCTGTCGCCCAGAGTGGCACATGTCTGTATGTATTTTTGTATTACTGTTGGTGTATCTTCAGGATAAATTCCCAAAAGTATTATTGCTGGATCGGAGGGTTAATGTACATGTAGTTTTGTTAGTGGTTACCAAATTCCCCTCCATGTTTCATCATACCTGCAGTATGTAAGAGAAGCACCATTTTAGAGTATTCACATTGCCTCTTAATTAAAGTGTGATGAGGGAGTGTGTGTGTATACCTAGATCTGTATAGGTATATTAATATATATGTGATTTTGTGGAAGGGACATAGAGAATAGAAGGCAATTGACTATCTCTTTATGTTTATTGCTTTTAACTTTTTTTCCTTATTTCCTGTGTATAACACAGTTTTAGCATTATTGAAAATCCCCGAAGTGAGACAGAATATGAGGGAATTTACTTGCATCTTTTGAATTATAAGCATTTGATGCTTTGTGAGCCTCTGTTTTTCTTCTAATTTAGTTCCATAAGTAATTTTCCTCAGAATTCACACTATTTTAGGATATTTAACTAGTCCAGTTGTTTCAGTGGAAAATGTTCAAGTTGAGGCTATGATTTTAGAAAGGTCCAAAAAGCTCTATCTTCAAACATGTAAAAATGATAACTCCTTGTCTGACAAGATCAGAGTAACTTAAATATAATTTGATTTGAGATGTGATGTTTATGCTAAGAAGATAAAATATTCCAGATAGACATGACTTTCTGGAGGAGAATAGAATAATGACCTAGGCTGGGAGATTGAAAGGCCCACTGTGGACACTACAGAAGATGTTGAGGCAAACACAGGTTAGGAGGAGCTGTAGTTAGAAGGAGTTGAGGAATAACAGCCCTATATCAATAGTGAAAAAGAATCTTCCTTCTGGTTACTTTTCAGGGACTATAAGTGATAATGAAAAGTTTTATTATAGCAGCTGCAGTTTGAAGGCCACAATAAGCATCCAGTTTCAGAATTTTTCTTTGATCTACTAAAATCAAAGAGAACCTTTTGTGATTTTTAATATGAATTTACTTCTGGTTGTTTCTCTGATTTGTGTGGAGAAATAACAGCCTGCTCTCTGTTTGTGAGCCTGCCTTCTGTGTTCCCAGTGTTTACCTGGACTTTTGTCTTTCTCAACAGCAACAATGGTATGGTTGGTGAATATGGCAGAAGGAGACCCAGAAGCCCAAAGGAAGGTATCCAAAAACTCCAATTACAACGCACAAAGTAGGTGGCTTTTATTTTATTATTTCCTGATTTGGGGGATCATTGTCATCTTATGAGTTATGAAGCAATGATTTTAAGTACTTTCACTGGTCATGAACTGTTTTGAGAATCTCCTGGAAACTGTAGTAACACCCAGCAAACACAGATAAATACTTGAATTCACATGCTCCAAACCCAGCAATTGGGCTAGGTTAAGAATTCTACCATTTATATCAGTATGAAAATGTTCAAGTTGAGGGTATGATTTTAGAAAGGTCTTAAGCACTATCTTCAAATATGTAAAAATGAGAGCTCCTTGTCTGACAAGGTCAGGGTAACTTATATATAATTTGATTTGAGATGTGATGTTTATGCTAAGAAGATAAAATATCCAGATAGACTTGACTTTTTGGAGGAGGGTAAGAATAATGACCTAGGATAGGAGATTGAAAGCCCCACTTGTGGACACTACAGAGGATGTTAAGGCAAACACAAGTTAGGAGGAGTTGTAGTTAGAAAGAGTTGAGGAATAACAGCCTGATATCAGTAGTCAAAAAGAAAGGAAACTTTTTTTTTCTTTTTTCTTTTTTTTTAAGAAAAACAGGACTAACCTTGTCAGGAAGCAGACAAACAAAGGCAAAATAAAAGTTCTTTAATTGAGATGCTGTTTATCAGGAAAGGGAGAATTCAGGTTTTATAGAGACAAGAAAACTGCTGATTTAGCATTTGAGTAACTGCGAGGAGGTCACTTTCAACTGGCAGTTAGTATTTGGGACCCAGAGATATTTGGCCCATTCTTCAGTGACCGAGGTAGTAAATCAGGCTGGGATTAGACCAGCTATAGACCTGGTAGAGAAGTGGGAAACGGAGAAGACAGTTGCTCCAGGTCTGGGTATTGTGTTAACCTTGTTAAGCTAAAGATTAGTTACCTGTGAGTGTATATGAGTTTGAGTGTGTTTTTGTACATCAAGATTTTATTCTTCTGACGAGTGTAGATTGAGTACCTGGCCATGTACCCGGTATTTTTCAGCACTGGGGATAGGGCACTGAATCAGAGGTCCTGTTCCTGTGGAGCTTGTAGCCTATTTGGGGAGATAGACATGTTCACCAGACAATTCATTCGGTCTGTGATAAGCTCTACAAAGGAGAAGTGTAAGTTGCTATGAAAGTCTATAGTGGAAGACTTTCATTTATTCTAGAAAGTCAGGAAGGCTTCCCTGAGGAAGTGATAATAGGAGATGGCCAGCTGAAGAGTGTAAGAGCTTTCCAGAAGGGGAAGCACCATGGGCAGGGACCTTGAAAGGAGGAGGAGCTGGACGAACTTGCTCAGTGGGAGTGTACTTGGTGTTTTGGGTGGGCGCTCTTCATTGTGTGGACTCCGCTCTGCACACCATGTAGCATGTTTAACATGCCTGGCCCCTCGCTCACCCACTGAATGCCAGGAGTAGCGTGGAGGTTGCAGTAACCAAAAACTCCCCGCACCCTAGTTATTTCCAGCCACCCCATGTAAGGAGGTGCTACCCCCAGTTGAAAACTAGTGTGTTACAGGAACTAGAAGTTAGATTGGAACAAAGGGGTATAGGTCGTCTGTAAGAGGAAAAAATAATAGAACTCAGGGGTTGCCTGTACCTTAAAAAAAAAAAAAAATCAAGATCCAGCACTATGAACATGCTGTTTATAATTAATTATGGAGGTAAATGCCAAAATAAATAGCCAAAGGGGTTGGAAGTAAGATGGGGATCAGGAGTGAGGAAGGATAGGGCAGGGACTGCTGTTTTTATTTCTAAATCTTATACTTTTATGATTTTATAAACAAGCTCAGAGAAGATTCAGGTTTTATGGAGACCTGGGTAGGGAAAAAATACAAATTAAAAATACAAAATTGCTAGAACCTCTCTCAAAAAAAACTCCATGCAAGTAAGAAGTGTACAAGCTTCATTTATTCATGGTAGATGAATGAATTTGAGCACCCATTACTTGTATAAAAAATAAAGTAAGTGAGAAAAAAATATTATCAACTCCACTTATGTATTTTAACTATTTTTGACGTATGGAAGGTTCTGGAGACAGTCATGTTATACTCACTGTTTTCAGTCAGACCTAGTCATGATAGCAAAATGACTATCCTGTAAGAAAATCCCCTTGCTCCTTCCCATCTTCCACCCTCTAGTCGTGGTCTGCTTTTATAACTCAGTCAGTGGAGCCAGTGGTGGGTGCCACCAGTTAGCAAGTGCCACCAGCTGCAAAGATCAGAGGAAACGTTCTCTCACGTGACCAGAAGTCTTGGCTCATTTTATGACTTGATAATTATCAGGGGTCCGAGTTCTTTCCTACCTTCCTGCTCTGCCGTCCTTACATGTTGGCTTGGTCCTCGGCGCACTGCTCCTCATGGTCACAAGGTGACAGTTGCAGTGCCAGGCATCATGTCCAGATAAGACAACATCCAGGGGAACGAGGGGCTGCTTGTGGCTTCCTTGAGTCTCATAAAGAGTGAACAAGTGTCCCCTGCTTTCCAGGAGATTTTGTCTCACCACACATTGGCTGGTACGAGCCCCACAGCCTTAGAGCGTTCATTGGGAAGAGGAAGGGTGGGGTGACCACGCATAGCTCGGACTGAATAAAATTAACCACCAGAGTCATGGGTGAGAGGTGGAAACCCAAATAAATCATGACTCTGCCCTCAGGAAATAAGGGGAGAAATGGCTGTTGTGGAAGCAACCAGCAGGCACTGAAATACCCTTGATTTGTTGTTTAAGGGCCAGCCAACTCACCTAGTTAAGACAGGTAAATTACTGTTCCCATGTAATTTTCTTAAAGGTATAAAGAGAATTTTCCAAGTATTACAGCTGCAATATCCACTTTTTCTTGAAGGCACAGAAAGTGAGTCACAAGACCCAGTGACAGAGAGTGACGATGGTGGCTTCAGCGAAGAGTGGGAAGCCCAGAGGGACAGTCGCCTGGGGCCTCATCATTCTACAGCTGAGTCGCGATCCGCTGTGCAGGACCTTTCCAGCAGCATCCTGGCCAGTGAGGACCCAGAGGAAAGTATGTGCCTTTCTCTACACTGGCAAGTTGTGCGAGTCTTGAGTTTTTAAGATGCTGCAGTATCATACTCTTCCGAAAATAACATGAGTCAGAGTGTTCCAGTCTAATTCTAAACAGCAGTGCAGTTTTTACTGAGAAGTAACAATAGTTGCTGCTTTTCTCATAGTTAAATTTATTAATGGACCAAATTCTACCCCTCAGATTTTTTTAAATTATCCCTTAATAATTTGATAATATCCTTGACCTTGGGGATTGATTTTGTAAGGTAAAAAATTTAAAAAAATATTATTCCAGTAAAACTTTAGGTGTACAAAAATGTCATTAATATATTTCATTCTTTGCTGCACAGAGACCTATGAATTTAAATGTTTTGCCCTTTCACATTGTTCCTACCCTTTGTTGGCAAGCACTGCGTTTTATTAATTCTGAAGAAAATCAAAGGGATTTAGGTTCTGTGCAGTAAAGTAAAAGTTTGTTGAGTGTCTGAGGTGTGTAATTGCTCAGATTCAGGTCAGCACTCGGGGCTTCTTAGGATGTTAGCCAGTAGAGCCCACTGGTTAGGGCTCAGTCGCCTCCTCACTTGGTCTTAGAGAGGTGATTTACTGAATAAGAAGAGATTAGCACATTTCCCAACCAAGTTACCTCGGTGTTTTCGTTTTCACAGAAGTGAAACTCTTGATTAAAACATACAGAAGTATTACGTAGTTTGAAAGAAAGAGACACCTAGATTCCTTCTCTGCTGCTGCTGCTGCTAAGTCACTCCAGTCGTGTCCGACTCTGTGTGACCCCATAGGCGGCAGCCCACCAGGCTCCGCCGTCCCTGGGATTCTCCAGGCAAGAATACTGGAGTGGGTTGCCATTTCCTTTTCCAATGCATGAAGGTGAAAAGAGAAAGTGAAGTCGCTTAGTTGTGTCTGACTCTTAGCGACCCCATGGACTGCAGCCTACCAGGCTCCTCCACCCATGGGATTTTCCAGGCAAGAGATTCCTTCTCTAGTCACTATTAATTGTGACCTTGACATTGTCCTTTAGTTCGAACAGAACATTTCTTACTTACAGCTCACCCTTAGTCTTTTACCTGGGTTAGAACCTGGGCAGATCCATGACTGTGGTGCTGGCTGAGTTTTCCAGATGTTAGAGTCAGCTGCAGCCTGTACCTTTCACACTCCTGGGAAACCAGACACAATCACCTCTTAGCCAGGCTTGAACTTAACCTTTGCTGGTATTGTCTCGGCCTGCAGAGTTACCACTGTAATTAGGTTGCCTCTTCTGTTCTGTCTCTTCTTTTCTCAATGATGTGTAGAAACAAAAGAAGTCAGCAGTGTACCCGTTGAGCATGACAGCAGTGGGATTCTCTCATGACTGCTTTTCCTACTTGAAGAGTCTCTCTCTCGATCATCTGCATCCTTCATCAGTAACTTTTTCTTTTTAAAGGAAAACCCCAAAATTGTCCCTTCCACCTTCAGATTAATGTTTCATTTATGTGGGACCAATATAAACTAATAATTGACATTCTTTTCTCTTCTAAGCATCCAGCACACACATAACCATCTCATTAGTGGTTTATTCTTCACAAGTAAACCAGACTTGTGGTGGTTACTTACAGAAAAGTCTCAGTTTACAATAGAATTTGATATGTATGTAAAGACATGTGTGCCTTCCAAAACAGCCCTATCAAAATCAAAATTTAATCAGAAAACTGAACACTGAGAGTTTTTAGATAGAAATGTAAAACATGTTTATTCAGTGGTCTGCATTGGAAGTGCAGAGTCCTAACCACTGGACCACCCGGGAATTCTCCTGAGTTCTATTTTAAATTTGCTGATAAAATATACCTACATTTCTCTGTCCATTAAAATGAATTCTATGAAGCATAACTATAGCATTTGCCATAATATTATTATTATTTAAACAAACATAAGCCAGTATATGAAAAATGAGGTGATAATTTTAAGCTTGATCGGTACTTTGTTTTTGTTTATTTTTTTGTAAACCTCTGTTGAGACATAACTCACATACTATACTATTCACCCATTTAAAGTGATGAAAGTGAAAGTTACTCAGCCGTGTCTAACTCTTAATGACCCCATGGACTATATAGTCCATGGAATTCTCCAGGCCAGAATACTGGAGTGGGTAACCTTTCCCTTCTCTAGGGGATCTTCCCAACCCAGGAATTGAACCCAGGTTTCCCACAGTGCAGGCAGATTCTTTACCAGCTGAGCCACAAGGGAAGTCCTACGTTTACAGTGATCGCCTTAATATATTCACAGAATTATTCAGCCATCACCACAGTTGACTTTAGAACATTGTCAATACCCCATAAAGAAACCTTACACTCTTTACTATTACCTCGTCAATCCCTCTCATCCTGCCTTCCCCTTTAAAAGTGTGCAATGCAGTGGTTTTTATTATAGTTGTATAGCCATTACCACAAGCTAATGTTGGAACACGCTCATCACCTCAGAGAGAAACCCTGTACTCGTTACTCCCGTCCCCCCAAAAAACCAACTAATGTACCCTCATAATAGATTTGCCTTTTCCGGCCATTTCAGCTAAATAGAATCAGCCAGTATATGGTTCTTTGTGCTGATTTCTTTCACTTAGCGTAATATTTTCAAGGTTTGTGTTATAGTATGTGCTGGTACTTGTTTCTATTTTTTTTTGATTCACTTTTGGCTGTGCTGGGCCTTTGTTGCTGCTTGAGCTTCTCTCTGGATGTGGTGCCAGGGCTTCTTGTTTCAGTGGCTTCTCTTGCTGCGGAGCACGGGCTGTAACACACGGGCTCAGTAGTTGCAGCTCCCAAGCTCTAGAGCACAGGCTCGGTGGTTGTGGCACACGGGCTTAGTTGCTCCACAGCTTGTGGGATCTTCCCAGATGAGGGATCAAACCCATGGCTCCTGCACTGGCAGGCAGATTCTTCACCCCTCGGCCACTAGGGAAATCCCCTCATTTCTTTTTGTAGCCAAATAATATTCCATTGAAAGGATATGTCACGTTTATCATCCATTCATCAGTTAATTGACATCTAGATTTTTTCCATTTCAAGCTATTAGGCATATTGTTGCTGTGAATGTTCAGGTACCTGTCTGTGTAGACATAGTTTTTATTTCTCTTAGGTTTATACCTACAGTTAGAATGCTGGGTCATATGATAACTCTATAGTTAACCTTTTGAGGAACTCCCAGATGGTTTTCCAAAGTGTCTGCACCATTTTGCATTCCCACTAGCACTGTTTATATGTTCCAGTTCTTACACATCTTCACTGATACTTTTTATTATCTGTCTTTTGATTATAATCATTCTAGTGAATGTAAAGTGGTTATCTCATTAGGGTTTTGATTTGCCTTTTTCTGATGACTAATAATGTTGAGTACCTTTTTGTGTGCTAAAATTTGTATTTGTTTCTTTTTGGCTGTGCTGGGCCTGTGTTGCTGCACTTGGGCTTTCTCTAGTTGCAGCGAGCAGGAGTACTGCACAGTCCTGCTGTGCCATGCACACACTTCTCATTGCAGTGGCTTTTCTTGTTGCGGAGCATGGGCCCAGTTGCCCTCTGGCATGTGGAACCTTGCCAGAGCAGGGATCTAACCCGTGTCCTCCGTATTTGCAGGCATATTCTTAACCACCAGGGAAGTCCATCATCTGCATTATTTTTTAAAATTTATTTCTATAGCTTTTTTTTTCCCTTCCCTGAAGAACTTAGTTTCTTTCAGTTAGTTTCTTATAGCACTATTTGGAATCAAGTCTTTTTAAGGCTATCATTTGTTTAGCCACTGGGTGTGCCAAGAACTTTTCTGTATTATTTTTAACTCTGATACCAACCTTGTGAAATAGCTCTGTAATCCCCATCTTGTAGCTGAATAATTTGAGGGTTAAAGAATGAGTTGGGCTCTTTTGCACACTTGAAACTGGTGGAAATATTCATCATTCTGGGAAGGTTAGCAAGTTAAAGGATAACTGACTCTCTAATTCAGAGCATTGAATTTCACGGGTCATATGGTTTATTTTTTGCATTAAGGAAGGCTTCACTCTGGCTTCCACAACTTAAAAAGAAATGCTGGCTACTCAGTAAGATCTTATTAACCAGCACCCCGCCCCTTTGTCACACACATCTGGAGCAGACCCTGCTTCTCAGGGCTTTCAACCCCTATCTTCCAGAAGTATCTCACGCAACAAAGCTTTAAGACCAGGATCAAACTTCAGTTGGCAGTAGTTACTTAACAATCAAAAAGGTAAAACCAAGTTGTAAAGTTTAATGGGTTACTGTTGAGCCTCAAGTCAAAGAGTATTTTTGAATCCATAGTTTTGAAAAGAACTTGAAAAGTTAAAAATAATGTTTGACAATAGAAAATCTAGGACCTCTGCATTTCTGTGTAAGTTTTAGGAATCAGCTTGTTAATTTCTATAAATTGATCCTAAAATTTATTTGGAAATGTGAAGAACTTAGAATATCCAAAACAATTTTGAAAGAGAAGAAAAAAGGTGGTGGACTTCAGCAATCTGATTTCAATGAAAGCTTACTCTAAAACCACAGTAATCAAGACAAGGACAGGCATATAAATCAATGAAACAAAACTGAAAGTCCAGAAGTAAACCTTTATATTTATGGTCAATGATTTTTTTTTTTACAAAGGTGCTAAAATAATTCAGTGGCAAAGGGATATAACCTTTTCAACACAATCAAAAGTTAACCCAAAATGTGTCATAACCTGAAATGTAAATGGCAAAACTATAAAACTTCTAGAAGAAAACAAAGAAAAACTTCATGACCTTCGGTTGGGCAAAGAGTTCATTAATACAACAGTGATACATAGAGAAAAAAAATTGATAGGTTGGACCTTGTCAAAGTTTAAAACTTCAGACGATACCATTTAGAGAAGAGATATTTAGGAAATTCCCTGGCAGTGGTTAGAGCTCTGTGCTTTCACTGCTGAGGATGAGGGTGCGATCCCTGGTCAGGGAATTGCGATCCCACAAGCCACATGGCACAGCCGAAAAAGAGAGAGAGGGAGAGAAGAGGTACCTATACTCATGTTCATAGCACTGTTCACAGTGACCATGAGATGGAGGCAACCTAAGTGTCCATTGACAGATGAATGGATAAACAAAATGCGGTGTATACATATGATGAGGTATTACTCAACTTCAGAAAGAAAGGAAAACCGAACACATGCTGCAGTGTGGATGATCCAAGGCATTATGCTAAGTGAAATAAACTGGTCACAGTAAGATGAATACTGTATGATTCCACTTAAATGAAGTACCTCTAGTAGTCAGACTCAGAGACGGAGAGTGGAATGATGGTTTCCAGGGTCTGGAGGGAGAGAGGAAGGAGTTACTTAATGAGGACAGAGTTTCACTTCTGCAAAGTGAAGAGTTCTGTGGGTGGACGGTGGTGATGGTGGCACAACAGTATGAATGTACTTAATGCCACTGAACTGTGTATTTAACCACATTAAAAAAAAAAAAGCAAAGGGGGACTTCCCTAGTGGTTAAGAATCCGAGGACACAGGTTTGATCCCTTGTCCAGAAAGATCCCACGTGCTGAGTGCTGCAGCTGCTGAAGCCTGCACTCCTAGGACCTGTGCTATGCAACAAGAGAAGCCACCACAGTGAGCAGCCCGAGGACCACAGGGAAGAGTAGCCCTGCCTCTCCACACTAGAGAAAGCCTGTGTGCAGCAACGAAGACTCAGCACAGCCAAAAATAAATTTTAAAAAAATTGGGGGAGTTCCCTGGTGGTCCAGTGGCCAAGACCCCGTGCTCCCAGTGCAGGGGGCCTGGGTTCGATCCCTGGCCGGGGAACTAGATCCCACGTGCTCTAACTAAGATCCAGCAAAGCCAAATAAAAATAAGTAAGTTTTTTTTTTTAATTAAATTTTTTTAAAAAAGAAAAAGAGCCACATACTGAGAGAAAATATTTGTAAATCCTGTTAAAGAATTTGTAGTTAGGATATAAAGAGAATTCTTACAACTCAATAATAGGAAGCTATTTTAAAAATAGGGTAATACTTTTAATAAACATTTCCTCAAAGGAGAAGTATAATGGCTAATAAACACATGAAAAGATACTCAACATCATGATTCAGAATGGCTTTAATCAAAAAGACAGCAACACCAAGTGCTGGTGAGGACTGAAGAAACCAGAAGCATTGTGCACTGCTGGTGGGAATGCACAGATACAGCCATCATAGAGAACAACTTGGCAGCTTGTCAAAAGGCTAAACCTTAATTTACCATATAACCCAGCAGATCCACTCCTAGGAATCTCCCCAGTGGGAACGAAAGCAGTCTACCCACACAAAGATGTGTGCACTGATGTTCATAGCAGCATTATTCATAATAGCCAAAAACGGAACACAGTCTAAACGTCCATCAACTGGTAATGGATAAACACAATATAGTATATCCATACAATGAAAAGCTATTCATCAGTGAAAAGGAACAAACTGTAGATACATGCCAAAATCATGGATAAACCTCAAAAATATGTTAATACTGATGGCCAACAAGCACATGAAAAAGTATTCAACATCACTCATTATTCAGTTCAGTCCAGTTGCTCAGTCGTGTCTGACTCTCTGCGACCCCATGAATCGCAGCACGCCAGGCCTCCCTGTCCATCACCAACTCCCGGAGTTCACTCAGACTCACGTCTATCGAGTCAGTGATGCCATCCAGCCATCTCATCCTCTGTCGTCCCCTTCTCCTCCCGCCCCCAATCCCTCCCAGCATCAGTCTTTTCCAATGAGTCAACTCTTCACATGAGGTGGCCAAAGTATTGGAGTTTCAGCCTCAACATCAGTCCTTCCAGTGAACACCCCAGACTGGTCTCCTTCAGAATGGACTGGTTAGATCTCCTTGCAGTCCAAGGGACTCTCAAGAGTCTTCTCCAACACCACAGTTCAAAAGCATCAATTCTTCGACGCTCAGCTTTCTTCACAGTCCAACTCTCACATCCATTCGTGACCACTGGAAAAACCATAGCCTTGACTAGACGGATCTTTGTTGGCAAAGTAATGTCTCTGCTTTTCAATATGCTCTCTAGGTTGGTCATAACTTTCCTTCCAAGGAGTAAGCATCTTTTAATTTCATAGCTGCAGTCACCATCTGCAGTGATTTTGGAGCCCCCAAAAAATGCAAATCAAAACTACAGTGAAGTTTCACCTCACACCAGTCAGAATGACGATCATCAAAAAGTCTATAAATAATAAATTCTGGAGAGGATGTGGAGAAAAGGGAACCTTCCTGAACTGTTGGTGGGAATGTAAATTGTTGCAGCCACTTTGTAAGAATAGTATGGAGGTTCCTTAAAAAACTAGTTACCGTATGATTCTGCAACCCTACTCCTGGGCATATATCTGGAAAAGACAAAAACTCTAATTCAAAAAAGACACATATACCCTGATGTTCATAGCACTATTTACAGTAGTCAAGACATGGAAGCAACCTAAATGTCCATTGACCGGTGAATGTATAAAGATGTGGTACATATATACACGATGGAGTATATTCAGCAATACAGAAGAATGAAATAATGCCATTTGCAGCAACTTGGATGGACCTAGAGATGATCATACTAAGTGAAGTAAGTCAGAGAATGATAAATATGATGTGGTATCACTTATATGTGAAATCTAAAAAAATGATACACATGGGCTTACTAACAGAACAGAAATAGACTCGCAGACATAGAAAACAAACTTGGTTACCAAAGGGGAACCTGTGGGGTGGGGGATAATTTAGGTGTTTGGGGTTAATAGATACATAGTATTATACATAAAATAGGTAAACAACAAGAACCTGCTATATACTACAGGAAGCTATCTTCAGTATCTTGTAATAACCTGTAATGGAAGATAATCTATATGTGTGTATATATATATATATATATATAAAAAACTGAATCACCTTGTACACACCTGAAACTAACACAACATTGTACATCAATTCAGTTCAGTTGCTCAGTCATATCCGACTCTGCGACCCCGTGGACTGCAGCATGCCAGGCTTCTCTGTCCATCACCAACTCCCGGAGATTGCTCAAACTTGTGTCCATTGAGTCGGTGATGCCATCCAACCATTTCATCCTCTGTCACCCCCTTCTCCTCCTGGCTTCAATCTTTCCCAGCATCAGGGTCTTTTCTAGTGAGTCAGTTCTTCGCATTAGGTGGCCAAAGTATTGGAGCTTCAGCTTCAGCAGCAGTCCTTCCAGTGAATATTCAAGGTTGATTTCCTTTAGGATTGACTGGTTGGATCTCCTTGCAGTCCAAGGGACTCTCAAGAGTCTTCTCTAACCCCACAGTTCAAAAGCATTAATTCTTCAGTGCTCAGCTCTCTTTATGGTCCAACTCTCACCTGTTTCCATACATGACTACTGGAAAAACCATAGATTTGACTAGACAGACCTTTGTCAGCAAAGTAATGTCTCTGCTTTTTAATATGCTGTCTAGGTTGGTCATAGCTTTTCTTCCAAGGAGCAAGCATTTTTAAATTTCACAGCTACATTCACCATCTCTAGTGATTTTGGAGCCCAAGAAAATAAAGTCTGTCACTGTTTCCATTGTTTCCCCATCTATTGGCTATGAAGTGATGGGACCAGATGCCATGATCTTGGTTTTTTGAATGTCACTATACTTCAGGCTTTAAAAATTATATTAAATGAAAGAAGCCAGTCACAAAAGTCAGAGTTATAGAGGTAGAAAGCAGTTGCTTAAGGCTTGAAACACAAGTTTCTAAGTGGGGTGATGGAAATGTGGTAGATTATGGTGATGGTTGCACAACTCCAAGTTTTTTACAGTCATTGAATTGGTGCATTTTATGAAATAAATTATACCTCAGTGAAACTGTTTTTCAAATAAAAGGAGATGATACCTATCTCATAGAGCTTCTTGTGAGGATTTATTCAAACAAGTGCCAGGTACAAACTAGGCAATAATAGATGACAATTATTATTTACTGTCAGTATTTTTTTTATATATAATAGTAGCATCTACTGTTAAGACTGCAGAGTCAGCCCTATAGCATCTGAACCTCCCGTTACAGAAAACCAAAAAAAAAAAAAATGGGAAAACCTAATTAAAGCCTAACTTTGTATAAAATCATTTACTGACTTCTCATTCAGTGTGCCGGAGAAGGCAATGGCAACCCACTCCAGTACTCTTGCCTGGAAAATCCCATGGAAGGAGGAGCCTGGTAGGCTGCAGTCCCTGGGATCACTAAGAGTAGGACACGACTGAGCGACTTCACTTTCACTTTTCACTTTCATGCATTGGAGAAGGAAATGGCAACCCACTCCAGTGTTCTTGCCTGGAGAATCCCAGGGATGGGGGAGCCTGGTGGGCTGCCGTCTATGGGGTCACACAGAGTTGGACATGACTGAGGCAACTTAGCAGCAGCAGCAGCATTCAGTGTGGGATGGGGATGGGGCACATTTTTAAATTGTGAAGTCATAGCAAAGAGTGACAAACTTTTATATTCATAATCTTTCCATTTTAGGAGGTGTAAAACTTGGATTAGGAGATTTCATTTTCTACAGTGTTCTGGTTGGTAAAGCTTCTGCAACAGCCAGTGGAGACTGGAACACAACCATAGCCTGTTTTGTAGCCATATTAATTGTAAGTATACATTGATTAAAATCTGTTAGAACTCCTTGTCTCAAAACTCTGATTAAGGCAGATCTTTTAACCCCAGCTTGGCTGAGTGTTCCAATCACCTGGGGAGCTTTTTAAAAACACAAATAATAGGACCTCACCTGAATAGTTTCGTCACGTGGCCACACATTGAAATCACCTGAGAGCTTTTAAAACAGTGCTTCTCTGCCCTGAGATGATATTTAATTTGTTTTAATTGTATTTTTTTTTTAAGTTCCCCCAGGAAATTCTGGTAAGCACTTCTGACTAGGAACCACTGCTTCAAGCCTGGCAGCATAAATAATTATGTAGAGAATTAGATCAGTCTTAAAGGGATAAGCAGTTCCTCACTTAGTGTGGGCTTGGTGGCAGTTTTGCATTTAACACCACAACCTGCAACATACAGTGTCCTTTGGGCAGGCAATATGAGGCAAGAAAAGCTAACATAGTGCCTGATCACACATAGATTTTGCTTATAGAGTCACAATGTGAACCTGAAGCTTTCAGAACTGTGATTTTAAGTAACTCATAAGATATTTCTTACTGTTGTTTTTGCTGGAGGTGTGATGTCTCATGTATATGTATATATGAGTGAAGTTGGATGAGAGGTTAGATGAGAGCCTTTACTTATGTATTTATTTTGTGATTATATTTGTGATTTATCTTGGTCATATGACCAGTTAGAATTTTCATTTATTTCTCTTTTGAGGTTAGTTTTCTGGATGTGTTTTAGTGTCAGTTAACTAGGGTAAAAAATGGGCTGTATTATATAGCTGCTCTGTCTTTATAAGAAAACATTATACATTTTATAAACAAATATTTGTTGGTTTATTCCATGAGCACCTCTTTGCCCCCAGACAGCATAAAGAATGTTCTTCACCTCTGGGATTTTTAGCCAAACTAAATCTACAGTAGCCAAGTCAATATTTTAGATAGAAATTTCAATATTGTTCATTTGTTTAAAAAACCATTTTGCTTATTTTCAGATTCTATTCCCTACCTAGAATTAGGGGATGAAATATCAATAATATATGGATAATAATCTCTATTGTGAAGAAAACTGTTTCCAGATTCAGTGAAAAAACTTTCGATCTAAAATTTAACCTCAAAGGATCATATGTTCAGTTAACTAAATCAAGACCCAGATTTGTGATTGAGTTGATTTGCACAGAATACTTGCATAATTATGTCTGCATTTGTGTTTTTCCCCCCTTCTCCACAGGGTTTGTGCCTTACATTATTGCTCCTCGCCATTTTCAAGAAAGCATTACCAGCTCTTCCAGTCTCTATCACCTTTGGGCTTATTTTCTACTTTGCCACAGATTATCTTGTTCAGCCCTTTATGGACCAGTTAGCATTCCATCAGTTTTATATCTAGCATATTTACAGTTAGAATCTCATGGATTTTTCTCCTTTGACTATAATAAAATCTGGGGAGGACAAAGGTGATTTTCCAGTGTCCACATCTAACAAAGTCAAGATTCCCAGCTGGACTTTTTGCAGCTTCCTTCCAAGTCTTCCTGACCACCTGCACTATTGGGCGTTGGAAGGAGGTTTCTACAGAAAACGGTTTTGAACACGTCATTGTGGTGAACTAAGTCCCTCAATGCAGAAACTACCAGATTTGAGGGACAAGGACAAGGCAAAGCCATGGGCCAAAAAGTTGCTGTGCTCCCACCAGCAGGTTGACCTGTGGTCACAGGTGGACTTTACCAACGCTGCAGACTCTCAGGACTACCATTACCAGAAGGTTAAATGAAATGGTTTAAACCAAACAGGACTCTTCATCTTAAGCTACATATTGCAAATCAACCTAATAAATCTGTATTGAATTCTGAACCTTTTCGGGAGATACCATAAGGAGAGCAGGCACCAGCAGCAAAATGGAAAGACGAGAAGGGACTCAAACTTTCAGACTTTTTGCTGCGGACTTACCATTTTTAAATAAGACTTTTTTTCACCTGAGTCAAGTCAGAGGTGTAGGTTGATTTTGACACTTCTTCTCAAGCACTGAAACTCATTACTATCTGTGGCTGCCATTTCTTCCCAAGGCCAGTCTGAACTTATTTGAGGTTGCTTTATCTTAAAAGTCTTAACCTCAGGTTCAAATTCAGTAATTTCTGGAAATAATGGGACTGTAACTCAATGATTCCCTATCACCCTTAGGTAAATTCTGGATTCTTCACCAAATTCCTAATTTGTAGGCATATTGGGAGGTTCACTTGCCCCCAGGTGCCTCCCTCCTTCCCTCTCTCTCCCTTTACTCCCCTCACGAGCACTTGTCCTGTGCAGTGAATAAGACAGCCCTGTTGTGGTAGCAGATGGTCCGATTGTCATAGGATTTTGCTCTTTGTGTGGCACAAAGAATGTGTCATGAACCAGTGCTCTAAGCCCTGCTGTCATAATTTCTTCAATAGCAAAATACAGTGTGTGCCCAAAGACAGTAGAATTAAAGAAGAGTAAAATTGCTCGTGAAGCACTTTTCTGTCCTGGTTTTTTTCCTTTCTTTCTTTCTTTTTTTTAAAACTACAATCCATTGTCTCTTGACAGTAGGTCGGAATTTGAGCCAATAGCCAAAAGCCAGTGGTTTATAAAGTTTACGACTCAGTTGTATCTGTACAAAGCTTGAAGAACACCGTTATTTCCCTTGGTGAGTTGAGGGAGAACCGAGAGTCTGGAGGAGAACCAGCTGCCAAGAGAAGAGAGGAGAGGCCCCCAGCAGCCAGTGGGACAAGATGAGGCCAAGTCCCGTGAAGGAGAGGATCCGAGCGATTCCTCAAGCAGCTCAAAATGGGTGTTCTGCATTTCCCCTTCTGTGCTACCTTTCGTTTCAATGTACCTCTGTGAGAGCTGGGCCTCCGAGTTCAGCCCCTGAGCAGTTTAGTTGGACAGTGAACAGAAATAGAGTCACCGGCTGTGGGCACATGGCACCTCTGGATGAAGCTTTGCCAGGCACACCCCTTCTACCACAGCCAGCCCTCAGCCATGGCGACCACACCCCCTTCTCCTACCACAGCCAGCCCTTAGCCATGGTGGCCACACTGTGAGCATTTGTGTGGAACGTGGTTTCCCCCTGAGGCTGAAGAGAAGCCAATTCTCCCTTAGCTTCCTGCGGCTTTCTCTCCAGCTCTCATTTGAGCTGCTTTGGGTTCTCTGTGGAGTTTCAGTTCAGTTCAGTCGCTCAGTCGTGTCCAACTCTTTGCGATCCCATGAATCGCAGCACGCCAGGCCTCCCTGTCCATCACCAACTCCCAGAGTTCACTCAAACTCATGTCCATCGAGTCAGTGATGCCATCCAGCCATCTCATCCTCTGTCATCCCCTTCTCCTCCTGCCCCAATCTCTCCCAGCATCAGAGTCTTTTCCAGTGAGTCAACTCTTCACATGAGGTGGCCAAAGTATTGGAGTTTCAGCTTTAGCATCATTCCTTCCAAAGAACACCCGGGGCTGATCTCCTTCAGAAAGGACTGGTTGGATCTCCTTGCAGTCCAAGGGACTCTCAAGAGTCTTCTCCAACACCACAGTTCAAAAGCATCAATTCTTGGGAGCTCAGCTTTCTTCACAGTCCAACTCTCACATCCATACATGACCACTGGAAAAACCATAGCCTTGACTAGACGGACCTTTGTTGGCAAAGTAATGTCTCTGCTTTTGAATATACCGTCTAGGTTGGTTATAACTTTCCTTCCAAGGAGTAAGCGTCTTTTAATTTCATGGCTGCAGTCACCATCTTAGAGGATTTGCTTTCTGTTGTGGAAAATTTCTTCTAAGAAATTAGCTTTAGGGGTAATGTGCCAGTACTACCCTGTGTGTAAAAACTGGCTCCTGGGCTGTGAGAACTGCAGGGAAAATTATAGCTCTGCCAAGAAAGTTGGAGCTCGAGAGTAGGTTTTGTCATCTCTCTTTTTTTCCTTTAGCTCCCTTTCCCCAAGATGCCATGTTCCTCCTCAGATATGTGGTAACATGGATTTTCTCTTCTAGGAGGACACAATTCAACAAGCTACAGCCACCTGAACTCCAGTATGTGACTTGAAGCAGTCGAAGGGAGCCCTGAGTAGTTTATTTGTGTGAGGCTCCCAAATGTGCTATGCCTTTCATGAAGGGTTTACCTTTGAAGAGGATGTGTGGTGTGTGTGATTGTGTTCAGATCTGCCCTGTGTGTTACTGGCGTATGTAGAAAGATTGCAGTGAACCTGTCACTTTCTGCAAGACAGAGCCACATCTCAGCACAGAGAGAACATCTTATTTCTTCTAATTGCCAGTCTTAGATGTAGAACTTTTCCTTTGAACCTTCTTCTTAAAGTCAAGTCAGTTTCTGCAATATCAAAATGCTAGTCTTCCACCATGAAAAATAGATTGACACCAGAGAAAACAGCAGTTCCACTGAGGATGTGCCCTCATACATGGGCGAGGGGTGGCTGTAGAGCCAGAACCATTGACAAAGCATGGCCAGCCCGGCTGACCTGCTTTATAAGAGGGGGAGGGTCGTGGGAGGAATGGCGCCCCCTGATGTCTGAGTCTGACTGGCCTACACAGAGTGTTTACATACAGAATGTTGCCATAAACCAGCCTGTGGAAATTCCAACCATATTTGGAGGATTTGTGGAGCATTTTTTTCAAAGAAGAACTGCTCGCTTCTCTGTTTCTGATTCTCACTAGGTGAGCCTGCAGTCTTGGATCACAGCACTCATTATAAATGACTAGACTTTGATCAGAAAAAGAACCTTTCCAAGCAATGTGGAAGAAAATCACAAGTGAACAATTTATTGATTGCACTATAGAAGCAACAACTGACAAGGTGGTGTTTTTACTTTTAAATTCCTGGATCTCCATTTTTTCAAGTTCCTTGGTTTTAAAAACCTTCCTTATGTTACAAACAGATAACGTGTTTAGTCCTTGGCTTTTACTTGACCTCAGCAGACTTTATATATGTAGTTTTAATCATAATTTGTGGAAGGTAAGACAGAAGTTAAACCAGCACATAAGATTTCGCAGGGTCAGACATCTCAAGGAAGCCTGTGATCCTGACCCCCAGGGCCTGGCCTTTCATATTCGCCTGTTTATGATCTAGCCCTAAAGAAAATGAGCTCAGAAACCACTCAGAAAGGTTTTGTTCAATGTCTTCCCTGTTCCTGGCATGGTGCTGGAGTCTAAGGAAGCAAAAATGACTCAAATGTATCCTCAGTGTAGCTGCAGTCTCTTGTTTTCTGGTGAACACCATTTTAGCGTCTCTAAAATACTGTCTACTTGTCAAAACGCTTTTTTATGATTACTGTTATTGAGGGCTTAAAAGTGTATGTTACAGAGGTGACCTGATTCTTCCAGAAACCAGTCCTTTCAGTACAATTCCTTTTTCTCTAAGTTTGCTTTTGGATAGTATAAAAAACCATCTGATCTGTCGTTTTCAACACCAAGGGTGTCCTGAATGTAGGAGCTTGAGAAGAGACTTGATTTTAAAAGTCCCCAGACACGGGAGACTTAGATACAGTGGTTCAGCTCTTCACAACCCTCGCTGAAGTGATAGAGCAAGGTGTCCCAACAAGAACACTGTAGCACTCACATTCCAGGTCGTCTGGATGGCATTGTCAGAACTGCCCTCTCTGCACAGAACACGTCAGATCTGTGCATTGAAGGTCATCGGCCTGGTGTGGAAGTGAACTCCCTTCTTGAATGTCAAAGCTGTTTCCTGGGACCTCTGACAGCTTCAGCATCTCCCTGAGGAAGTAGTTGGGTCCACCATGGACCCTGGAATCTGATGCTAGCACTTCAGCCTGGCCTGTGTAGCAGGAAAGACTTCCGAGGAGGCAGTTTTCCTTTAAAAACAAGCAAGCATTGCAAAAAGACAGCTTCCTAGTCAACTGTGTAGAGCAGTGCATACAGGACTGTCGTTTTCACCATGCAGTCAAGATGCCGGGTGTGAGTTTCTGTGGGATCATTGACCCTCACGTGTTCATTGCCTGGCTTCTGCTTCTCCAGACACTGCTTTGTACATGACTGCGAATACATCTTTTTAAAGTGAAGTCATTCAGTCGTGTCCAACTCTTTGCGACCCCATGTACTGTAGCCTACCAGGCTCCTCTGTCCATGGGATTTTCCAGGCAATAGTACTGGAGTGGATTGCCATTTCCTTCTCCAGGGGATCTTCCTAACCCAGGGATCGAACCCAGGTCTCCCGCATCGTAGACAGATGCTTTACCGTCTGAGCCACCAGGGAAGTCCTTACCTTTCATATTCTTGGTAAGATATAATTTTGATAGATGATTGCAGGTTTTCCTGTTGTTTATCAAATTAATAAAGACTGCATGACTCCAGGTGTGCCCGTCTCCTTACATGAAAGTTCTCCCGGGTGACTGAGAAGTCCAGCCAGTATCAGGAGACAGAAGCACACGTGCATTGCTTCCATCCTTCGCTCATAAGACATACTGACAAGCAGGCCACACCTTGGAAGGGTACTGTATTAAATCTATGAGAAGTCTTAATTATTTTTAATACGTTTCTGAAAAATATTTTTTCTAGAAAACATCTAACTCAATGTAAAGACTGTCAAGATAACTTACAGGATGTATGTTGTACAGTGCAGAGATTTTATAAGCCAGAGGATTATCTTTAAAAATTATTACCTAGGTCACATGATGGAAAAAAGCAACATTACTTTTATTGACCTGGTATAACATATGTTGTCCAATCACTCTACAAAGCCTTTTGTTTCTACACAAAGAATTCCTTACAGAATGTTGGGAATTACTGGTCAAAAATAAGTCTGTGGCAGACTTAAAAAAAAAAAAAGAGCCTGTTGTCTTCAGAAGAAGCAGAGAAGGGGTAGATGAGTTCCTGGGTACATTGGCCAAGGGCATCAAAGAGCAAAGAAGGTGTTCTTCCCCTCCTGTGGGAATCAAGCATCACTTGGTTTTCTGAATCCTGTAGGCAGTGTCACTAGAGCCTGCCAGAGAAGCGTCATGATTTGTCCTCATCAGCTGAGAGGTATCTGATTCTTAGGGCCCCTGACAATGGTGCTCTTGCTGAAAAGGAAGAAAGACTCAAGCAGATTAAGAAGCAGAAGTAATGAGGCTGGATTTCCTGCATCACTAGGTAGGTACCACAGCTTTTTGTGGCCCAACCCTTCTCCCTGGGAATTCTGTGTGCGGAAGTCGGGGGAGACCCTGCCCACCAGTACTTAGGATCTGGTTAAAAGTGAAATGGTAGCATGCTTGAGTACAAGCAAGCACAATATTTACTACGTGGTCTGAATGGGAATGCAGGGTAAAGGAAGGATCCACGAAAGACGGGTTAAGAGCAGAGTTTTCTCTAGCAACATGACATTTGAACTGAGTTTGGGAAGAATCCGAATTGGCAAGAAGACAAAGAGCATACACGGAAAACAAAATCAGGAAGAACGTGGGAGACACCCGAGGATAATTGGATTTTGAATTCAGGTGTTGCTAACTAAATCTGTTTCCGTATTTACTTAAACTATACCTCCGTCATTGAAGGACTTGTAGAAACTGTGGAGGATGATGACCTACCACAGGGAGCTTTCAACAACAGAGCCTCTTGTTCTTAACAGAAACTGATTCTCTTAACGTGGGCTGGCCCTTCCGTACCTGCTATGCTGTGCCCTCCAAAGGCGGGAGACAGAAGAGCCTCAGAAACCAGGTTTGTAGGAGGCTTTAATTCTGAGGCGAGAAAGTGAAGTACTCTCACTGCCTCAGTTTGTCTTTCCACCTCCCTGCCTTCTAAAACTGTTTTCATTTTGTGGTAATCCAAGGTCAATTCCTTTTCCAAAAGGAAAGGATTTTGTTACCCTTTTACCATAGAACTCCACAAGATGAACTGAGTATAAAATTCTGATTACTTTCTTGTGTAGCAGAGCTAGTCAGGAGCCACTGAATTCCAAGATACACATACAGGGATGATTAAAATTGGAAACAACACTAGCAGCTAGATAAATGTATTTATAAAATGTATTTATACCCGAGGAGATCCAACCTGTCCATCCTAAAGGAGATCAGTCCTGGGTGTTCATTGGGTGTTCATTGGAAGGACTGATGAAACTCCAATACTAAAGCTGAAACTCCAATACTTTGGCCACCTCATGCGAAGAGCTGACTCATTGGAAAAGACCATGATGCTGGGAGGGATTGGGGGAGGAGGAGAAGGAGACGACAGAGGATGAGATGGCTGGATGGCATCACCAACTCGATGGACATGAGTTTTTTGAGCTTTTATCTTTCGTTTAAAGATTATCAGAAATTTTGTCCACCAAGAACTGAATAACTCATTAGGAAATAATTTGTTTTTCTGTCTACTCACTGGATCTACGTACATCTGCCATAAGATACCGTAAATATTTAATGAGATGACCAAGTTTTAACTTGCTTGAGCCAGATAGATGTGAATGTGTGATTCCTTCAGATTTTCTGAGATGTTGAAAATGACCTCCATGCCACCTTCTGCCATCGTGCTATCTCCTTGGGAAGTCTTGTTTCTGAGACCCCCTAACCCAGCCTCCCTGCCCCTTTCCCTCCCAGTTCCGGGGTCCTCTCTGGAATAGTCCAGCAAGAAGGTCATCCAGTTTGAAAAGGTCAGCAGGCTTGAGTAACATTCCAGTGGGAGAGAAAGGGCATTTTTATCCTGGGTAACCTGCATGGGGGTCTGAGGGCAAGGTCTGAAGACTCCTGGAGGGTGTCGGCTTTCACACTGATTTCCTCCATGTCTGTGCTCTCTCTTAAGGCAGGACTGGGAGAGCTGGGCTAGGCTTCACTTTTGTTAATGTGGCTACTCTGCCTTCTTGGGTTACTTCCCTGGTATTTGGAGGTGGGTTCCATGGCAGTTTATTAAGGCCTTCAGCTTTGGTGGGAACCTCTGGTGGCTCAGAAAGTAAAGAATCTGCCCACAATGCAAGAGACCTGGGTTCGATCCCTGGGTTGGGAAGATCCCCTTGGAGAAGGGACTGGCTACCCACTCTAGTATTCTTGCCTTGGAAAATTCCGTGGACAGAGGAGCCTGAGGGGCTTCAGTCCATGGGATTAAAAAGTCGGACATGACTGAGTGACTACACTTTCACTTCCCACTTTCGTGGCGCAGCCAGCCGTCCTAGGGGTTAACGTGCCGCCGGTGGCCTCACCCCTTTCACTCTGGTGATGTACGATGCTGCCCTCTAAGCCAGGACACCCCTGTGGTGTCTGATGGATACATGGCAGTGAACCCAAAGCGGCCCACCCTCGGGAGCGACGGGGACCCAGTTCCTCTCGCTGTCCCATCATTCTTTGGAGAATTCTTTCTAACCAGCAAGGATTAGAATTCCCCCTTTCCTTGCTTGCGCAATCGAGTCATGACTTAAACCAGTAAATAATACAGTCATTGGCTTCTTACAAGTGATTATGCAACTTTTGTCATTAAAAGAAATGATTCACCAAGGTAAACCAAGCATTTGTTAATTTCTGCATAAATTGATTTTTGTTTTCAAGTCAAATGCACTGGCGAATGTTTCCGTGAAGGGAGGCAGGTGATCTGGCCCAGAGTGGCCCTGTTGCAGTTGGAGCTCACCAGGGGCCAGGCCTAGGAGCTGGCTCTGCCAAGCTGGCGGCCGAGTGGAGTGGCCAGCAGCCATCTGGACCCCCTCCCCATCGGCCCCTGGGTGTTTGGAAGGCGCTGCCTATCTTCCTGGCCACTCTCCAGCCTTCTGGCAGGAGAGGCCTGGCCACCCCCTCAGAGGGCCCCAGCCCCTGCCCCCCAGGACTGGAGACAAGCCTGGCCTCGTCTCCCCACTGGGATCTCAGCCAAGCCAGCTGTTTCCCGCAGCCCCTCCCTGCGCCTCTGCCCAGCCAGTTTCTCACAGGACAAGCCCCTTGCTCCCAGACTGTGTTGCTCCAGGATTCTGTCTCTGGCTGGTGAGGGGCCAGGACCTGCTTCTTCCTTCCATCTCCCTGAGGGCTGACGTTGCTGTGGCCCGCCCCAGTCTCCCCGACACCCTCCTTTGTTATTCTCAGAGCAGACAGCCTTTGTCTGCAGACTGGCTCTGGGACAGGGAAGCCAGCAGAGGAAACTGTCTCATGCACCCCTGATGCCTCTGAGCAAACCAATGTGGGCACCTTCACTTGGACCACAGAGGTGTGCCTTCCAGCAGCTCGAACTCTTCCACGCCCCAGGGAAGGGGACTAGCTGGCCGAGGTGGTAAGAGGGAGCTGAGTGCATGTGTTCACCCACCCATCTGGGGATCCTAGAAATGACTCAATAAATGTTTGCTGAATAAGTGAAGTAGTGGGTGGATTAGGGGTCCACAGGAGGGAAATTCCATGCAGAATGATACATAAACAAGGCACATGTGTGGGAATGTGTTTTAAGTAAGAACAAACATGAACCACTTTTGCCCTTGCTTATAAGGCTGTGCTGGAGATTCTGAAGCCTGAGGTCAGTTGGCCTTATCCGCTTAAAAGACCCAGTATTTACAAATATGTGGTCGGGGTTGAATCCAAACAGGATTCCTCTCCCAGGGCACTTTTGTGACATCTTGAGAAACGTATGGGTTTGTCCCCGGTCAGTGTTGCCACATTGAATACAGGAGGAATAGAGCACAGTTTGGTTCTTGATACTTCTTCTTACCCCTCATTTAACACAAAAAAAAGCCCCAGAGAAACACACTTGCCCCTAAAACCAATGTCCATGGAGCATTTACTATTGACGTGCCCACACCCTCCGCAGGGCCCATCACAAGCATTGTCTCGGGCCTCCTCATCTCACCGGTGAGTAGGGTTATCATCTACTTGCCCCTGAAACCAATGTCCATGGAGCATTTACTATTGACGTGCCCACACCCTCCGCAGGGCCCATCACAAGCATTGTCTCGGGCCTCCTCATCTCACCTGTGAGAGAATGGAAACGTTGAGAAGATGAGTAACGGTCACAGACACACACGGCCAGAAAGTGGGAGAGGCTGCCCCTGCCCTGGCAGGTCTGGCGCCAAGGCCTGTGCTTCTTACCTCCAGAACGAGGGCACTGTAACTTGGAGCACCGCTCTGCGCCTCTGGTTTCTCTCCTGTAAAATGCAGGCAAGTTTTCTCAAATTTTCTATCTGAAGTTGCTCAAGCAACAGAGGATCATGTGGGCCCTGCAGGTCTAGGGCACAGTCCAGAGTGGCAGCCACAGGCAGCGATGTCTCCAGAGTTTTAAGAAAATCGAAGTGTTAGTTTTATTTCACAGTGCATTTTGTTGTTTTATTCTGGTAAAACACCCATGACATAAAATTTACCATCTTAATTTTTTTTTTTTTTTTTGGCCGAGCTGCGTGGCTTATAGGATCTCAGTTCCCTAACCAGAGATTGAACCCGGCCCACAGCAATGAAAGCCCAGAATCCTCTAACCACTAGGCAACCAGGGAACTCCTTTCATCTTTTCTTAAAAAAATATTCGTTTGTTTGGCTGTGCTGGGTGTTAGTTGCGGCAGTCGAACTCTTCGTTGCAGTATGTGGGATCTAGTTCTCTGCCCAGGAGTTGAACCCAAGCCCCCTGCAAGTCCCTTCATCATTCATTAATGTATAGTTCAGTGGTATTTACATTCAAAATGTGCAACCGTCACCACCACCATCCATCTCCAGGACTCTTCATCTTGCTAAACAGAAACTGTATCTGTTAACACTAACTCCCTATTCCTCCCCTACTCCTGACCCCACCCTCTGGTGACCACGATTCCACTTCCTGTCTCCATGAGTCGCCTTCTCTGTGTGCATTCTCAGTTGCTTCAGTTGGGTCTGACTCTCTGCAACCCCCATGGACTGTGGCCCACCAAGCTCCTCTGTCCATTGGATTCTCCAGGCAAGAATACTGGAGTGGGTCGTCATGCCCTCCTCCAGGTAAATCTTCCCGACTCAGGGATGGAACCCGTGTCTCTTAAGTCTCCTGCATTGGCAGGCTGCTTCTTTACCACTAGCGCCACCTGGGAAGTTGCTTTCTCTAGGTAACTCATAGAAGTGGAATCACACGATGTTTATCTTTTTGTTTCTGGCTTATTTCACATAGCATCGTATTCTCAAGCTTAATCCACGTTGTATGTCTGTGTGCCTATTTTAGTACAGAAGTAACCACACCACCCCTTCTCTTTAAATACCATTATACTCTGAAAGAGGAGTCCAGGGTAACGGGTCTGAAATGTACTGGTTAGAGAAGCACAGCAAGAAGATAAAAGTTATTACTTTCCCCTCGATAAGTTGAGTGTTGGAAAGGCTGTTTCTGAACTGCAGGGCGCTGCTTCTCTGACTTTGGCACAAGGCACAGACATCGCTCAGTTTCCGGGTGAGAATCATCCAGATACAGCAGCTGAAGCAGCAGAGGAGGTGAGAAGTGCCCTGGGAGAGAAGTGGAGCGTGACCAAGGGGAGAGGATTTCAGGAGTCTTAGCTGCTGGCCTCTGGGGGTCCCAATCCAGGACCCCTCCCTGGCAGCCCACAGGGACAGCAGGCACAGAGCGGGGAAGGCCCAGCCCACATCAGGACCACACCCAGAGAATGATACCCCTCGCCCACTCTCTGCAATGACTGAGGCACCGAGGCCACGCTGCTCAGCCACGAGACAGCAGCTGTGCTCCAGAGGCCGGGCCACCCATAAGAGGCTGGAGGGACCCTCCAGGCCTGTGCCCTGGGGGCTGGCCCACACTGCAGCCCACATTGGCTTTTTAGGGGCCTGGGACAGAGCCCCTCCCCCTCAGGATGCAGACGGTGGGCGAGGTGGTCTCCTCACACCAGCTCCCTGCACTTCTCTGGAAGTTCAGGCAAATGGCTTCTCTGGAGGAGACTGTAGCCCAGATTCTTGCAGAGTGTGTGTGTGTGTGTGTGTGTGTGTGTGTCCATGTGGAAGGAAGAGGATGAGATCTTGAGAACGGAGTGGCTGTGTGGAAACCAATCAGGACAAATTTTCTGGAAAACTTCTCTTCCTCTTTTTTGTTGCTCTCGGGGCTCTTCCACCCCGGGCAGTATCCTGCCCACACACCAGGGTCTTCACAAAGCCTCAACCTCCCTCCGGGTCCCTGTCCTAGGACCTGGATTCAGGCCCCAGGGCATGGAAGGACGTCCCAGGAATTCAGTTCTTTGTCTCTGGATGGCCCTTGTGTCAGTGGAAAGATCCAGGAACCAGTAATTCTGTCCCTGCTCTGAGGATACAACTCCCTTCCAAGCTCAGGCGGTGTATGACAGCCCCATCAGCCACAGTAAGCGTTGCCCATCTCACGTCTCACTCCCACGGACCAGGGTGGGGTGGGGTTGGGGGGTGGAGTGGGTGCAGACTGGCACTTGAGGGCTTGAACATTCTCCTTCCCACCCCGCAACTTTGAATGACTCTAGCAAGGGAAATGGATACATGTGTTGGAGGGTGGGGAGTAGAGACAGGAAAGTCCTCAAATGTGGAGTGTTCTTTTCTCCTTTTGGATTCCGGGTGGGCTGTAGCATAGGCTGCGTTTTGTTTGGCTGTGATGGGTCTTCATTGCTGAGTGTGGGCTTTCTCCAGCCGCGGTGAGTAGGGGCTGCTCTAGTTGCAGTACACAGGCTTCTCATTGTGGCAGCTTCTCTCATTGTGGCGGCTTCTCTCATTGTGGCAGCTTCTCTCATTGTGGCGGCTTCTCTCATTGTGGTGGCTTCTCTCATTGTGGCTTGCGGGCTCTAGAGGGCTTGGGCTTCAGGAGTTGTGGTGCACAGGTTTAGTTGCCCTGTGGCATCTGGGATCTTCCTGGACCAAGGATCAAACCCTTGTTTCTTGCATTGGCAGTCAGATTTTTAACCACTGGACCACCAGGGAAGTCTGGTTGTGACTTTTATAGTGGAAATATTTGAATATTCAGGTTGTAAGATTTGTTTTATTCTAAGGTAACACACAAGGGTAGAAGGCAGCGCCCTACTAGAAGGTAGGGCTTCCCTGTGGCTCAGCTGGTAAAGAATCCTCCCGCAATGCGGGAGACCTGGGTTTGATCCCTGGGTTGGGAAGATCCCCTGGAGAAGAGAAAGGCTGCTCACTCCAGTATTCTGGCCTGGATGGGGTCAAGTTCAGGCTAACCGAGTGCTGGTGCCACATTTGTCCTCCGGGCTAACCTAGTGCCTGAACTCCCATCTGGGGGACCTGCCAAGTCCTGTTTTCCAGGTCCTGGAGGTCGGGTTGCCGGCATGCTCCTGTTGGGGCTAGAGTCTGCAAGGACCATTCGGGGCTTTTTCTGGGGGCAACAGGGGTCTGTGTTGCCTAAAAGTGGTGGTAGCAGCAGTCAAGTGTCCAGCGGGATGTCCTAACCAGCACTGGTCCTGGGCCATGATCTGTGACCAGTTCTGTGATTCCAGCCCATTTCTGTGCTGATTCTCCAGCTTCTTGTCAAGTCTATGAGCTCCCAGTGTCTTTCCTCTGAAGAACTTTTCTCAGTTAGCTATGTCCTTTTCTGTGGTTTGTAACCAAGAGCCCTGTGTGTCAGGTCAGGTTAGACGCACAAGAGATCTACTAGGGGAAAATGCAGCAAAGATAAACAGAAGGGATCAGGGCAGAGAGAGCCTTCAGAGAGCGATGTAGACCTGAGGTATGGCAGCAGGGGGTCGTGAGTCAACCGTGTTTCCTGCACCACTCTCTGGAGGAGCGCTACAGAGCCCTGGTGCAGGGTCCAAAGATGAAAACCACAGACCCCTGCCCTTGCAAAGTTCACAGCTTAGAGGGAGGAGGAGAGACAAATATGTCACTGCAATAGTTCACAGTGCTAAGGCGAACCCTGCATCATGGGAGTGCAGGTGGGTGGAAGGAAGCTTCCTGGGGGAGGTGCATCCTGGGAGCTCTTGGGGTTTTGCCATCTCTCTCCTCTCCTGCTTGCGATCCCAACCCAGCCTCACAGAGAGGTCTGGCCATTCATTACTTGGTTGTGTCCCTGGATTTGCAATCTACAAGGATGACCAAGATGTAGGGAATCCAGGATAGAGGTGGAGGGAACAGGGGACAGAATGAACCCACTCTTATTGAGCACCTAGTAGCGGCTTTATAGAAGCCAGTTACTTCCCTTCTCCGCCACCCTCCAAGTGAGGCTCAAGTGAGCAATTGAGACTTAAGGAGGTGACACGACTTGCCTGAGTTCACACACAGTGAGAGGCAGACCTGCTTCTGCCACCCCAGGCTGCAACCCATGGGGTGACACAGGACCAGGGCAGAGGGGGGGTTTACTAGGGGAGAGGCCTTACACTTTTTTTCTGGAATCTTCTTTCTAAACCACCATGTTTTTGTGCACACCATTCTTTTTATTGCACAAGGACTGTGTGTGCTGGGCCCTGTGGTCACCAAGTCCCTCTGAGGTGGTAGAATGTGAGGCTTAAAGGCAAGTGCTTGCCCGAACCAGGAACAGCCAGACCACGGCTGGTGGGTCCAGGGACCTACCTCCCCAGCCTCTGGGTCGCCTTTGCAGCTGAGGTGTGGGGTAAGAAACCTGGGCGTCTGAGAAGGAGGGATCAGAGAGGAAAACCAGAAACAGATCAGGAAGGTGCTTTGACTGCCCACCCCCCACAGGAAGAGAAGCAGCTGCCTCCCACTTTACAGGGACCTTTGACCAAGCTCAGAAAATTCCTGGCTGAGGCAGGCAGGGAGTGGGGCTTTTTGAATGGGAGAAACGATTTTTCCTTTTCTAGAGAGGTTTGGGGTACTCCCACTTCCTTTTCTCTACCAAGCTTTGTGTAGGAATTCACACAAGTCCCCAGGGGGGCCCAGCTGCACAGCTGCTGCGTCTCCTTTCTTCAGGGATAGGTAAGTAATGGGCCAAATCTAACATGCTTGTGTTTTACTAAGCATTTTGTCTGAGCATCCGTGATGGTACAGGGAGATGAGTTGCTGGAGCTGCAGGTCTGAAGAGGGGGTAAGCTCCCCACTGGTGATTTTTCCCTGCTCTTCAGGAGGCCAGGGAGGGAAATGACCAACAGCTGGGCTAGGAAAGGGGCTGCAGGCAGAAGAGGATGAGGGAAAAGGAGCCAACCTCTTGATCGCCCACCTCCGACGTGTCCCAGGATCAGGGCTAGTTTTCTGAGGATAGGTGATTTCCATTTTCCGAGACAGAGATGGCAGACAAGACAGAGTGCCTTGGTTAAGAAAGACAACCAGGAAGGAAAATTAGCTCCTACCTTGATCCCAACTAGTACTGTGAACGCAGGTGACAGGGATGCAAGCACGCTCTACGTCAGGGACCTCAGAGCTGACTTAGGGAGACTCCAAGCCCACAGGGTGTTGCACCAGAGAACTGCAGCAGACAGAGGTGGAGATTGAGGAAGCAGGGGGCCACCAGCTGCCTGAGGTGGTGTGGGGAAGCTTCTAGAGAGGCGGATCTTGAGGGATGAGTAGGAGTTTGCCGGGTCAGAGGGGGTTTGGCATTGTAGGCAGTGGGAAGTGGTGGCCGAGAGGTAGGAAGCAGCAGCTTGTGTGTGGAGAAACTGAGTCGAGCGGAAGCATAGAATTCAGGGGTAGAAGACAAGTAGGCGGCTGCACAGAGGGCTGTGTTGTTTAAGGTGGGTGCGGAGGAAGAATGGCACAGACCGGAAGACCTGGGTGCAGAGGAAATGGGACTGGTGCCAGCAGCAAATATGAAGGGCAAACCAAGCCTTGGCACAGACCCAAAAGGACAGAGGCCCTGGGCAGCGCAGGTCACCGGGTATGGATGACAGCTGAGCTGGATGATGGGGAGATCGGCTACCGGGCCGACCTCCCAGACTGGGCGGGGCGGGCACCGACGGAGCGGTCCCGCGGGCCCTTCGCGCCGAGGCTCCTGGAGACAGGTAGGAGGCGGAGGAACAGGACCCGAGGGGCCGGGGCGGCTCACCTCTGGGCTGCAGCAGGAATTTGCCCGCTCCGGCTCCCGGGGAGAGCAGTGTCGGAGGAAGTGGGGGTCCTGGCAGGAGACCTGCCTCCCGCTCTTCGCTGGGTCCCCGCTCCGCGCCGCGGGACCTCGGGCCGGGATGGGGGAGGTCGCAAGCGAAAAGGAAACCTCGGAGCCTCAGAGGGCAGAGGGCCGGGCTGAAACAGGCGCAACCCCGGGCGGTCCACGCCAACACTCCCGCCTCCTCTGCCCTTCCCTCCTTCGGATGCAATTCCGGAGCACAGCGTCCTGGAGACCGCGCGCCCCTCTTCCTTGGTGCTGCCTAGGCTGTGGCCCTGGAGCGCCCGAGCCGGGTGCCGGCCCGGCTCCTCACGTCGGAAGCCGCCCCTCTCCGCCTCGGGGGCTGCAGCGGGCCCGTTCCCCCGCGGGGCTGGCGCAGGGGACATCCTCGCGTGGGGACCGGGAAGGGCGCGTGGGAAGCCTGGACGTCCGGCGCGCGTCCGCCGCTCCCAGTAGCAACTCTTTAAGTTCTTTTCTCCTGTCCTCCCTGCTGTCTCTCCTTTAGCTGCGCTCGTCCCCGCCCCGCGAAGGCAGTCTCTACTTCAGGGAAGCAGCATCTCCGTCGTTAGCCCTAGCACGAAGCTCCCCAGGCACCCCGGCTTCCCCTCGTGCGCGCGGCTTTTCCACGAGGAGTCGCAGAGCCCAGGCCGGGCCGCCACCCCTCACCCCGCCAGCCCCGGGAACCCCTGGTTTGCAGTGAAAATGATGCCTACGTGAATCACTCTTAGTACTAAATTAACGCAGCATAGATGTGCCAATTTATATTTGGCTGAACTTGGCTTAGTACGCTCTATTTTATTCTTGTAAACTGAAGTCATTTTATGCTTAGGAAAAATTAAAGAGAGCCATGGTGGAGTTACAGATTTTAAAATTTAAGCATACAAGTCAGTACTTGCTTAATGTTTGCTACTGAAAGGGGCACACTGTGTATGTCATTCTCCAGCACGGTGACATGTACACACTTGCACACGTACTGCGCACACGCACCAGACAGCACTCTCTCTGCATACTGCACTCGCACACGCCAAACCACACAGGCATTTTGTACACACAAACAGGACACTGCACACATGCACACCCTCTGCACTCTACACACACCCACACAGCCACTCACCGGCTTAGGGAGGCTGCTTGTGGAGCTTCTCCGGAGGAGAGAAATGCTGCCTTGGGTTTAAAGTAAGATACAATCAACATTTTCAAAGCATTTAAGTTTTTAAAGTACCTGCAGAGACTGTTAAAAAAACGTCTTTATTTACGAGTTTTAAAACAAGTGATGCAATGGCTTTTAAAAAAGGATCTCATGGTGAATGAAAACAGTGAGTCTGATTGCTTTGAATCTGAACTCTCAGTGTTTTTAATCTTTCTTCCCTCTGAAACCCTGAAAGAAGTTACTCTTGAACTTTTAGAAGCCAGTTGTACACGGGCCTGCCCTCCCTCACTGTATAAGAGCCTCCGGGCATCCCCTCCGCCGTCTGCGGGTGTCCGGGTCACCTGTGGGCACGTGCGGGGGAGGGATGGGCCGCCACATCCGTGCTGGCCCGGGAGCTGGCGGGGAGCGCGGGGCTCGGGTGGGTAGGGCGGCGCCTTGTCCCCGCCCCGCCCGCTCCAATCCCCGCCTCTCCCGCAGGCCCGGCGGAGATGCGGCTGCTGCTGCTGCTACCCCTGCTGCTGGCCCCCGCGCCCGGGTCCTCGGTGAGTGCGACCCTTCCTTCCCCCCCACCCCCGCCCAGGGTCGGCGCGGGTCGGAGCCCCCGACGGCTGGAGCCAGTGGCCGCGGCGCCATCCCCAAGAGAAGGCCACTGTCTGGATGGTGGGGCGGGAAGAGGCGAACCCTCAGCCTGAGCGCCTTCAAAGACGGGTAGGACCTTGCAACCTCTGGTGCAACGTCTGGCTTTGGGGCACAGTTCGCAGATTTGGCAATTTCCCAGCAGCCCCACCCCTCCTTCAGAATGTTCTGGGCGCGCTGCTAATGCTGGGGAGGTCCGGAGGGGTGGTCTATCACGGTGGAAGGAAGAGGGGTCCTTGCTGGCACCAGCCAAGGAGCAGGGCCAAATGGCCATCCTACCAGACGTCTGCCACCTGCCTATTGACCAAACTTCTCTGCCTCTCAGTGGGGGCCATTTGGACCTAGAGGTTTGGGCTGCCATGGGGCTAGCATCTAGAGCAGGGCTGTCCAATAGAACCTTCTGAGATGATGGAAATGCTCTGCATCTGTGCTGTCCAATAAGATAGCCACTGGGTTCATGTGGTTACTGAGCACATGACATGTGGTCAGTGCAACTGAGGCACTGAATCTTACTTGATTTTTAAAATTATTTTTAGCTGGGCTGAGTCTTTGTTGCTACGTGCATGCTACTCTCTACTTGCCATGCACGAGCTTCTCATTGCGGCGGCTTCTCTCGTTGCTGAGCGCAGGCTCCAGGGCGCACAGGCTTCGGTAGCTGTGGCACTCAGGCTCAGCTGCTGCACGTGGAATCTTCCCAGACCCGGGATCGAGACAGTGTCCCCTGCATTGTGCAGGCAGATCCTTAACTACTGGACCACCAGAGAAGCCCTTATTTGATTTTAATGAACATGAACTTAAACAGCCTCATGTGGTTACTGGCTACCGTATTAGTGAAAATTCAGAGAGTGGATATAGGAAGACAACCAGTGATCACAGTAACTGCTTCATTACCAGGGGCCTGAGGGACAAGGCTTCCTGGAGAACCTACTTGGGTTCCAAGGAGGTACAGGGAAACTTCTAGATCACAGGCCCCACCTTGGGGGAGGGGACCGTGTGCCAAGCGGGGCTTGTTCCTGGAGCTGCTCCTGCCGGGCTTCTGCCGCGTTGACGGGATGAAGGGCACAGATTCCATCGACCCCTGGAAGAGGGCTCCACGGGGGAGGCTCACAGCCCTGCCTCCTGAGCCCCGCAGGAGGACCCCTGAGAATGGACCCACACTGTCCACTGCTTTGGGAGAGGGGCAGGGTGATGCCGTCTCTGTGGAAATGTGAGTGAAAGCTGAGAAGTCCTCCAGCCAGGGGGCAGGCAGGGATGGGAGTCAGCAGTGGGCAGCGGGTTTAGCGTGGGCCTCAGTCAGAGCAGAGAGTGGGCTAGAGCCCCCTTCCTCACGTCCTCTCCACCACCTTCAGGCGTCCCCAGCTCACCTCTGCTACCCCATGGCCCTTGCCTCCTCAGTGCCACACCCTGAGGGCCTCGCCGCAGGCAGCACTGAGGTCCCAGCTCAGGTGGCGGCTGGGGGGGGGGGGCGTGGTGACAGTGTCGGGACACTGGGGTGAAACTCAGAGCCACCTCCTAGCAGCTGTGTGACGCAAAGCAGATCATCAGATCTTAGACCCCTTTAAACTGGAGAGTAATGCCGCCCACGCACAGGTTGCATGCAGGTGAAATGAGGGATCCGAAGTAACCTGGGGCCTGTTAGGCGCTTTCTCCCTTAGAAACACCTGGGTAGTGGGGCTGGGACCTCCCCTTACCCGCTCCACTGTCTGGGGGAGGATGTGACCCAGGCTGGTTCTAGCTGAGTGCAATACCCCTCCATGGCCCAGGCTGGTTCTACCTGGGGGTGGGACTGCCTCGTGGCCCAGGCTGGTTCTCGCTGAGTGCAATACCTACTCCCCTATAGCCCAGCCTGGTCATAACTGGGGGTGGGACTCCCTCCCCCCGATAGCCCAGGCTGGTTGTAGCTAGGGGTGAGACCCACCCCCCCCTCCATAGCCCAGACTGGTTGTAACTGGGGGCAGGACCCCCCCCCTCGATGACCCAGGCTGATTCTAGCTGTGGCGGGACCCCCTCCCCACCTTCCCCAACCTTTCACAGGATCATTCTCAGTGCGGACAGGGGTCAGCTTGAGCAGAATGAATGGTCGATTAAGGAGGAGTAACACATCACACCTCTCACTGTCCCCTGCCCCAGGCTGGTCAGGGGAGGCTTCACAGGGGTCTTCCAGTCTCCTTGCTTCTGCTCTGTTCCCACTCCCAGACCAGCAGGTTGGGCAGGTGATCCCAGGGGAACAGTGCGGCAGGAAAGGGGGCTTCCTGAGTTGCCCAGGTGGGGGTTGGAGGAGGACCCTGAGTTGGTGGGGTGCAGAGGGCGGCAGGAGGCAGGTGAGGACAGGCCCAGGTGAGGGTGGACCGGACCAGCTCATTCTGGCTTCACACCATCATGCCGCTCGTGGTTTGGGTAATTACAGAGAAACGAGATGCGTCTGTGCTGCTCCTGGCTGAACGTGCTTCCCTTTGTCAGACTACAGGACAGGGCTGGCTCCAGGATGCCTGCCCCACCCCATCCTGACCGCACAAGCTGGCTGGGTGGCAGGGCGCCCCTTGTTGCCTTGCGCACACCAGTAAGCTCAGCCTGGTGGCAAGGAGGGTGGATTGGGGAGGCTCAGGCCTCATGCTTCAGGAGTGAGACTGCCATCCAAACAGGCCTTGGCCAGAGGTAATTAGTAGCCAGGACAAGGCCGGCAGGATAAGAAAGCAGCAGTTCTCGTGGACCGCTTCCAGAATTCTTACATTGTAGTGATGAGTCTTCCCTGTTGGCTCAGATGGCAAAGAATCTGCCTCCAATGCATAAGACTTGGGTTGGATCCCCTGGAGAAGGGAATGGCTTTCCACTCCAGCATTCTTGCCTGGAGAATCCCATGGACAGGGGAGCCTGGTGGGCTACAGTCTATGGGATCGCACTGAGCCGGACAGGACTGAGCGACCAACACTTTAGCTTTTCACAGTGATGAGTCTTGGGGGAGGTGCTTATCATCCCTGGAAAGTCACCCTCTACCCGCAACACTCAATACCTTCCCCTTTAAAATAGGAACTGATCAAGTAAATTTCACGGAACACTTTTATATCCTGGTTTTTAGAAGCTCAGAGATCTGGCCCGCTTAGAAGTGAAGGGTAAATGATTTGAAGAGTGAAAGCTCAGACTTTGATCTAGTTGGCTCTTCATTCTTGGTTTTGTATGTGGTTCAGCAAGCATGTGTGAGTTGTTCTGATTCAGGGTTCATTATAAACCAAGGATAACTAGATGTTTGGCACCGGGGCGCTAGAAGAGCTCTGGGCGTAATCTGTGCATGCACAGACCTCCATCCTCACCTGAGACCATGGGATGGGGCGGGAGGCTCACTACGTGAGGAACAGCTTGCTCTTCCGCATGAGAACTTGAGTTCTTTCTAGGGAAAATGGCAGGGATTTTTTTCCTCTAGAGATTATTATGTTGTGATGCCCTAAAATAAAGTCCCCTTCAAACAAACAGGACATACTTTCAATCCACATGTTGCCTCCCAGCAAGAAAGCAAGTCTAACACCCGTCCAGCTCCTCAGGCCTCATCCAGTGTCCCCCTTGGTTCCCCAGGAGAGGTTGGTGGGAACCTGGTACAAGAGCAGAGGCCTGGAGTGTAGCCAACCTGCTGTGGTGGGCACTTGTTCCTAGTGGCTCCCTTTCTCTCTGCGCCTCTTTTCCATGCACCGGGATGGTCAGGTGGTCTGGGGAGTAAAATGAGAGAATATGTGTGTAGCATGTGGACTTCTGAAGTCAGCTGCGGGGTACCAGATCCTTCTGGTGGGAACCTGTATCCACTAGGATTATTTTCCTGTTAGAGTCCCAAATGACAGTCCTTCAACAAAAAAAGGCCTGATTCCTCTCTCTCATAAACACGCATGGTCAGAAATCGGGGGATGTTCTGTCTCACCAAGTGCTCCAGGATTCTTGGACCTTTGCTTCGGTGTTGGAAACTTCTGTTCCCAAATTACCACATAGTTTTGAAGGCTGCTCCAATTCCAGCCATCACATCTGATTTCCAACCAGCAGGAAGGAGTATAGAAGGACTAAGAGAAAGGACAAATGAACACGCAAGTTATCTCTTAAGGAGATGACAGGCACTCTGTTTTATTACGCTTTATTTTGCTTTGCAGCTAGTGCTTTTTTTTTTTTTTTTTACAAATTGAAGGTTTGTGGTAATGCTGTGTGGAGAAAGTCTATCAGTGTCATTTTTCCAATAGCATTTGCTCACTTTGTCACATTTTTGAAATTCTCAAAATATTTAAACTTTTCAATCATTATGATGTTTGTTATGGTGATGTTTGATTAATGATCTCTGATGCTACCATTGCAAAAAGATCACGACTTCCTGAAAGTTTGGGTGATGGCTAGCATTTGTTTAGCAATAAAGTACTTTTTAATTGAAGTACATATATTATTTTTAATGCTATCGCACACTTAGTAGATTCTAGTATAGTACAAACAACTTTCACATGTACTGGGAAACTCCCAAAGCTGTGTGATCTGCTTTGTCACAATATTTGCTCTATTTTGGTGGAACCAAGCCTACAATATCTCTGCAATATGCCTGTACTGGAGACTGCTAGGAAAGAAAATCTCACTCAGTCATGTCCGACTCTTTGTGACCCCATGGACTGTATATACAATGCATGGAATTCTCCAGACCAGAATACTGGAGTGAGTAGCCTTTCCCTTCTCCAGGAGATCTTCCCAACCCAGGGACTGAACCCAGGTCTCCTGCATTGCGGGCAGATTCTTTACTAGCTGAGCCACTAGGAAGGCTGCCACCCAGCATCTTTCATGTACATCTCACTGACAAGAATTTAGTGACATAGCTATGGCTGGCTGCGGGAAACCTGGGAAACGAACTTGGGTGGGAGGGCAGCCAGCTATCCAGCTAGGAGTCAAGGGTTCTCTTAATGGGAGAAAGGGAGGATGGATACTGGGGGACTCCTGGGGGTCCCTGCCCCAGCTTGGCAGGAAGAAATCACCACCCCATCCTAACACACACACACACACATACACGCACACGATTAGATTAAGTTCTTACTAAGCCAGAGCTACAAAAACATGGCGCTGCTGAGGGGGGGTGGGGGTGGGGGCGCGGCATTCCCCGCACACGTGGAGCCCATCCTACCTGATGACACGCCGTTCCTCCTGCGCTTTTAGATCTCCCTCCTGGGAGGGCATGCTCTGCTGGTCCAGGGGTTCCATTCAAGGGCATGCTTGTAGACATCTTGGTTCTCAGACCAGACTCTGCCCAGCCAGGGGATGTCACGGTCAGACACGATCAGGGAAGAGCTCTCTGCCCGCAGCTTGCCCACTGTACTGGGCACATAAGGGCTGCTGGTGGAGGCGTCATTGACGGATAGGAAGGCTGGGTTGGCTCTCAGCCCCTTATGGTGCAAGCTGGCTTATTCCACAAATGAGGATGTTGAGGTGCCTGGGGGAGCTGCAGTCCTGAAGGCTCTGCTCTAGGAGACACTGTCTCAGGCTCCTTGCAGGGGAGGGCGATGCTCCAAGGCTGGGGGTGTCAGGGCAGCCGTGAGCACTCCTGTGGGTGCTCCAAGCGCTGACTCCCACTGCTGAGCGCATCCTCCTCCAGGCTCCCCAGGTGAGGCGGCAGAGTGACACCTGGGGCTCCTGGGGTAATTGGAGCCCCTGCAGCCGGACCTGTGGAGGGGGCGTCAGCTTCCGGGAGCGCCCCTGCTACACCCAGAGGTAGGAAGGCGGGGATGGGCCAGCTTGTTAAAAGAGAGCAGGCGCGGGGGAGCTGCTGGGTGTCCTGGGCCAGTGCCAGGGCCACAAGGGCAAAACCTACTACACGACAGATTTGTTCTGGGAGCAGCAGCAGTGGAGAACTTGAAATCGAGTCATTTCCGCATCCTGACACTCTGATTGCAACGACAGCCTTATTTCAGGGAGCTGGTGCCATTCCTGCTTCATCCACCCCTGAGTCTCTAGCTTCTCCAGCAGTGCCGGCAGGCGTAAGGGAGTCTTGAATTAACGAATAATCCTCAAAAATTCCTAACGTGTGCGGTTTCTCTGCCGTCAGCCCCTTCTTCAAGTACAGATGTTTCTCACTCTAAGTGACTTATTAAGCTCCTGCTGTGTGCCCTGCACTCTGACGAGTACCATAGGGCGCGAAAGAAGGGGCGATGACGCTCTGCCTGTCAGGGGTGTAATGGTTCCTGAAAACTTTGCCTGAAGAGGCAGAGAGAAGATACTATTCTAAGTGTCTTATCCACATTCACTCCTCTTAAATGGCAGAATAACATTACCAAGTGGGTATATATTGCATCTTAATTCATCTCCAAGGACAGAATTTGAGTCTTCTCTGGGAATATGCTTTAAGAGGTAGAGTGGCCTCGAGTTAGCCAAGCTCTAGGCTAGTTAGCCTTCTGGGTCGGGCTTCTCCCAGGTCTGAACACAGGGCTCATTATACCTGCCTAAGGGGATTTGGGAGCCCCCTCCTCTCCTGCCACCCCTCTGGCCCAGCAGTGCCCATCCGGTAGCTCCCCCGCAGCTGGGGGGGCGGGAGGGGGCTGTGGGAGAGACCCAGGAGGGGGCGGTTGCTGGCTCGTGGGGGTTTGGCTCTTCCCAGTGCTCTCGCCCTGCAGGAGAGATGGGGGCTCCAGCTGCGTGGGCCCGACCCGGAGCCACCGCTCTTGCCGCACGGAGGTAAGGTACAGCCCCGGCGGACAGCTCCCCGGACCCCCTCCGCGGCTGACATACTGGCTTTGGGAAGCCCCCCACCCCCGCACGTGGGTGCATGGCAGTTGTTCCCTCATCCCGCCACCTAAAATGATACCTTCGCCTCCTTACCCCAAGCCCCCTCCCGGGCCGGGGCCAACCCGCCTCCCCGAAGCTACAGCAGGTGTTGGGGAACAGGGTCCGGCCTCCCCGGGGCCCAGCGGGACTGCGGACCCCAGTGGTGGGCCCACAAGCCCCCTCCCTTGCCCCCTCCTCCCCACAGAGCTGCCCTGACGGCTCCCGCGACTTCAGGGCGGAGCAGTGCGCGGAGTTTGACAGCCGCGAGTTCCAGGGGCGGCGCTACAAGTGGTTGCCCTACTATGGGGGTAAGTGCACCGTCCTTCGGGCGTTCTGCTGCCCCACCCTGCGTTGTCCTACGCTGGGCCCCTTCTTTGGGGAATCTCTTTGGTACATTGACTGCATTTCGCAATTCTCACTACCAAATTATGGTGCTCAATCGTTCAGTTCTGTCCCATTCTTTGCGGCCCCATGGACTGCTCTGCCCACGAGTGGGCTGCCATTTCCTCCTGTTCCAGGGGATCTTCCCGACCCAGGGATCCAACCGATATCTCTGGCATGGCAGGCGGATTCTTTACTGCTGAGCCACCTGGGAAGCCGTCATCATATTCTAGACGCGTTTTCAAATACATTTAAAGAAAAACCTCCAGTACTCCCAGCAGAGCACAACAGTGGTGATCGTTTTGAGGTTTTTCCAACCTTTCCCCCTGGGTATACAATGTTTCAGGCCAAGCCTTGGCCAGTTCTGTGCAGTTTTGAGCCTTCTTTTGTTTGGCCTGCTCCCTGAAGCCTTCCTCACTGGCAGGAGTCCCGGGGTGGGGTTGCAGGGGTGGGCTGAGGGGGTGGGGGTGGGGTGGGGTTCAGACCTGTGCCCAAGTTTGGGCAAACTGCAGGCTGGGCTGCCCTGGGGGCTTGGTGTGGCAAGAGCTCATTTACTCAGAATCTCTGGGGCTGGAAGCCATGCTCTGGGTAACTTTGAGGAGGGTGTAGGTCATTAATTTTTTAGAGCAATACAGTTCAAGAAAAACAAAACAAAAACAAGAATCACTAACATGGTGTAATTAAAACATTTTCGATGAGTCAGATATGCTGTAGGCTAATCCTTCCCAGGATGAGTTTTCGCTGCTCACTGTAGATGACTGCTGGAAACTCTCTGGCACTCTGGATTCCGAATCAGTGAACATCTTATGTCTTGTGTGTGCTGTGGGCTGGGGGAGGGGTCTTGGCTAGAGGTGGAGGCCCCAGTGGAGTAGCTTGCATTCATTGCTCCTCCTGGATCCTGAGGTGAAGGTGTGTTGAAGATAATTTGCTAAGAATCGACTCATTGGAAGACTCTGATGCTGGGAAAGATTGAGGGCAGAAGGGGGCAACAGAGGACGAAATGGTTGGATGGCATCACCGACCCAATGGACATGAGTTTGGGCAAACTCCAGGAGATGGTGAAGGACTGGGAAGCCTGGAGTGTTGCAGGCCATGGTGTCTCAAGCCTGGAGTGTTGCAGTCTGTGGCATGGCAGAGTTGGACACAACTTAGCAACTGAACAACGACAAAATATTACAAAAAAATTAGAACAGAGGAAAGTTTAAAAAGGATTGCTGAGGGATGCCATCTTTGTGGTGGAGGTGATTACAATCCTGTTAGCACTCCTGGGCTATTCAAATAGATAAATATAAAAACTGAAACAAGAAAATTACCTTAACCCACCTTTTTCATAGGAGTGATGCTTGCGTTTCTCTTTAGCTCCTTTCACATTACTTTCTCTCTGTGTTTATGAATTAGTGATTGTTACATGGTATCACTTTGCATTCTATTATAAACTTCTCCCCATGGTACTGATTGGTCTTCATAATCACAGTTCTTAATAGCATAGTCCACAGGTGTAATAATTAAAGAGTAGCTGATACTCAGACTGTTATAAATAGTAATGCTGAGATAGACCTCTTCAAGTGTCTAGCTTTTTCCTAATTCTAGGATTTTTCCTCGACTTGATTCCCTGAGGAGTATCCACTTCATAGAGAAGATCCTTTCCCCCTATGACGGTGGTGGGATTTTGAGCCACCGGGGGTGTGATGGTGCACACACCATCTCCCTGTGTGTGTGTGCACACACGTGTGTGCCTGTTTCTGGCCCCTGCCTGACTTCACTGTTGCTCTCACAGGCCTTGAACCTTGCTCAGCCTCTCAACTTCCCCCTCTTGCTTACCGCAGCCCCCAATAAATGTGAGCTGAACTGCATCCCCAAGGGGGAGAGCTTCTACTACAAGCACAAGGAGGCCGTTGTAGACGGGACACCCTGTGAACCTGGCAAACGGGACATCTGTGTGGATGGCAGCTGCAGGGTGAGTTGTTCCCGCTACCCCCACCAGCTGGTTTGGGGCTTATTGCGGGATGTCCACCTGCCCCCCCCACCAGAGGCTCTCCTGACCATGATGCCTTCTCAAGACTAACTTCTAAGGTGCCTTGCATCGCCAATGTCCTGAGGCCCTCTTACCTTTGCCCTTTGAAAACTCAACAATAAGAGGAAGCCTCTGGGTGGCAAGTTAGAGAAGCTCAAGTTCAAGTGACTTAAGGGGGAAAAAAGCCATTGAGGGAGGGGCTGGCTGGCTGCAGGGGCCTGGCTGATGCTCTGGAAAGTCTCTCCTCGCTTGGCTTTCTTCTCTGGGTCCGCTGAGGGTTGGCGAGTTCTTCTGGTGAGCTGTGAAGATGGCCCAGCAGCCCCAGGCTTCGGTCATCCCAGCCTGGCTGCCCCTTGGGGCGGGGGCACTGTTCCCAGGAGTGCCAGCGACCAGGGGTTGCCCCTGGCTTGCCCTCACCCGGGGCTCCCCCGAACGCCTTGAGCAGAGCGTACAGCCTGCTGACCAGCCCGACACTACTGCCCGGAAGCCGAGTCCACATGCTGTGGGAGAGAGGTGGCTTCCGAAGAAAAACGAGGTGCTGTTGCCGGAGAAGGGGACGCGGGTGCCACGCAGGCAGGAGAGGTGGATGATCAGCTACCGGCCAGGTTCAAGGCTTACTCGGCACCCCTGGCCAGTGAATGGTTACCGCACCTCCTGGACTGGCCGGGCGGCCAGGGTTCCAGTCCGGCTGTGACCGTGACTCCCCCGGGTCTCTTGCGTCTCCTCTCACCTCCGCCTGGCAGGTCGTCGGCTGTGACCACCACCTGGACTCGTCGAAGGAGGAGGACAAGTGTCTGCGGTGCGGGGGTGACGGCACAACCTGCTACCCCGTCACGGGCGTCTTTGAAGCCAATGACCTCAGCAGAGGTGGGGTCCTCGTGGGGTCTGCAGACGGTTCAGACTGGGGTCTGTCACCTGCCCCTTCCTGGCATCTTGCTCGCTGACGCAGCACCGAGATGGTGTGATCTGGTGCTCAGGTCATGAAAGGCCTGAGGTCACGCCTTAGGGTGGAAGCCAAACCCTTGCCCAGGAGCCTGTGAGCTCGTGCTAGGATCTCCACCCACTTATCCAGTGATGCCTGGGCATGTCCTCCCCTTGCCCCTATCGTCCCTATCTGTCCTCTCCATTCCCCTCCTCTGCCATCAGTTTGGGTGCTGGACCCGTCCATCCCCTGTGCAGCTATTTCCTCCTTTAGAAACACTCTTTCCCAAGCCCCCAGCCCTGCTGTGTCCTACTTGGTGACCCCACCTGTGCGGCTGGGCACCGGGCAGCTTCAGGGCCAACTCCTCCTTGTGGCTGGTAGTCCCAGAGTGTCTCTGCCCCTCAGGCTACAACCAGATCCTCATCGTCCCCATGGGGGCCACCAGCATCCGCATCGAGGAGGCAGCCGCCAGCAGGAATTTCCTGGGTGAGGACAGTTTTGGGGTCCGAGGCGGGGCAGTCGCCGTGGCAGGGAGGTGGGTCTTCCTGGGCAGCTGACTGGGGTGCTCCCCCGGCACAGCGGTGAAGAGCACCCGTGGCGAATACTACCTCAATGGACACTGGACCATCGAGGGTGCCCGCGCCCTGCCCGTGGCCAGCACCCTCCTGCACTATGAGCGGGGAGCTGAAGGGGACCTGGCGCCCGAGCGGCTCCATGCCCGTGGCCCCACCTCGGAGCCCCTGGTCATTGAGGTGAGGGGGGAGGCGGGCACCTGGCCCGCAAGAGGCTGGCAGGAGGGTGAGCAGGGTGGCCCCCTGGCTTCCAGCCTCAATGGGGACCCTCCTGCACAGCTCATCAGCCAGGAGCCCAACCCAGGCGTGCACTTCGAGTACCACCTGCCCCTGGGTGCCCCCCGGCCCGGCTTCAGCTGGAGCCACAGCTCGTGGGGCGACTGCAACGCTGAATGTGGTGGAGGTGAGGGCAGCGGCCTGGGTGGGGGGCGGTGCGTGGCTGTGTGCAGGGCTTGGCTCTCTCCTGCAGGCACTCCAGCTGTGGGAGGGAGGTGGACAAGTAGATACAACATCTGCATGTCACAGGGGGCCACCTTAGGGAAACCCAGGAGTGGGGGGACTCGACAAAGGGCCCCTACCTTAGCTAAGTGAACCAGAGGGCTTCCTGGAGGCAGTGGCATCTCCTAGGACATGGTATTCCTTTGGCGGTGGAAGGTGGGCCTGGAGCCAGTGACCAGGTGTCAGAGAGGGGCCCCGTCACCCACAGATAAAGCTCTCTGAGCTCAGATGTGGTGATGGCTACCTACCCAGGGGGGTCACTGAGGCTCGAGCAAGGTGACACTAGGGATGTGTCCAGAAGGGAGCCTGGCCCAGAGAATGCATTGGGCGAATGTGGACTAACCAGCTGCCTGCCGTGGCCTGGCCTCTGCAGGTCAGCAGACCCGCCAGGTGTTCTGCACCATGGATGACGAGGTCTATCCTGAGCACCTGTGCCAGCCCCAGCCGCGGCCGGCTGACCGCCGCCCCTGCAGCCTGCAGCCCTGCCCACAAACCAAGCGGTGAGGCCCTGCCTGCCCCTCTCCCCAGGCAGGGCCCAAGCTCTTCGGTGGGAAGGGGGTGGAGGCCCTCAGCTGCTTTAGGTGTTGGGAAAAGCAGGAGGCTAGGGGACTCTTGATAGCTGTAGCTGGGTGGGGAGGAGGCAGTGGGGGGCTTGACCGTGAGACCCTGGGTGGCTCTGTCCACCCTTGTGAGCCCACACAGTGCCCAGAATGTCCAGGCTAATGGCGGGAGTGGTGGTGGTGTGGGCACCAGAGGCCCCATTGGTGTGAGCTGGCAGGGAATTGGCAGATGCCAAGGAGTGGACCAGGGCTCAGGCTCAGGGGCCTGAGGGCATTGGCGATGCCTTTGTTTGTGCACCAAGGACCTCTTACCTGCACCGGCCCAGAGCGTGGCACCTTGCTGGGGCCCAGCGTGTGTGCAGGAGCAGGTAATCCTGGGGCCACTGGCTCCCTGCAGGGCTGTGCCATCTTCCACCCGGTGGCCTTGGTGGCAGGCAGCTGGTCTCTGGGGATGGTGGTAGGCTTGGCTTTGCATGTGCGGTGGGGGTGGTTCTATCATCCAGGTCCTGGGGCCCAGGGCTGGGAAGGGCCGCTGCACATGTGGGTGAGCATGGCCCCTCGGGGAGATGCCCCGCCTCCGCTAAGGTCAGACCTGGAGGGAGTGGAGTCTGGCTGGGGTGATGGTGACCCGGTGAGAAGGAGAAAAGGGGTCCATGTGAGGACAGGAGCCCTGGGAGGGAGGCAGCCAGGCTCCGTGTTTGTAGGGACCCGGGCTCAGTGGTGGGAAAGCTGAGCAGGGCTGGACCTAGGGCTTCGGGCAGGGCTCTCTCCTCCTCACCTGGACGGCCTGATGCTCGGAGGATGGGCCAGGGAGGGGGGTCCCCACTCTGCTCCTGGGCACCGCCCCCCTGGGCCTGGACCTCAGACCCAGCTGCAGGGCCCACCTCACTGTGCTCCTGCTCCCCACCAGCTGGAAGACGGGGCCCTGGACGCTCTGCTCGGCCTCCTGTGGGGGCGGCTCCCAGTCCCGCTCCGTCTACTGCGTCTCGTCTGATGGGGCCAGTGCCCAGGAGGCTGCCGAGGACGCTGAGTGTGAGGGTCTGCCTGAGAAGCCCCCGGGCACGCGGGCTTGCAACCTGCAGCGCTGCGCAGGCTGGAGCGTGGAGCCCTGGAGCGAGGTGAGCCCAGCCCCTCTGGGATGGGGTGGCCATCAGGAGCTGGGTGGTGGGCCTGGGCGGCCACTGGAAACTCTGAAAGTCTTGTCATCCTCAGGGGAAGCGCCTCTGGGAGAGAAGGGACCTGCCAGGTGGTCCCGGAGGCTGTGGTCAAGGCTGGGGCTAGGAGCAGGGGCTAGGAGCAGGGGCTTGGATCCCTGCTCCAGTGCTATTCCTCCTTCCCGAGGGTCCAGGGCGGGTGGGGAAGGAGCCGGGCACGTTGTTTGGGGGGCGAGGGAGGGGCTGGGGCTGCTGGTCACTGCTTCCGGCCAGCTACGTGTGTAGCAGTTGCAAATAAAGGAAAATGCACTTCAACCCGGTGTCTGCCACCATAGTTCAGGCTGTGTGACCTCAGGAGGGTGACTTGGCCTCTCTGGGCCTGGGGCCACGGAGCGCTGTCTGCCCTCCATGCCAGGCTGGTGGGCCCCCAGCTGGGCGAGGACCAGCTCACGCTGACAGCCCGGTCCTCACAGTGCTCTGTCAGCTGCGGTGTGGGGGTCCGGAGGCGGAGCGTCACCTGCCGGGGTGACGAGGGGTCTCTGCTCCACGCCACGGCCTGCTCCTTGGAGGACCGTCCCCTGCTCACTGAGCCCTGTGTGCACGATGACTGTCCCCCCCTCAGTGACCAGGCCTGGCACGTGGGCACCTGGGGTCTAGTGAGTACTCCCCTCCCTCTTCCCCTCCCGCCTCCCCTCCCTCCTCCCCTTCCCCACTGCCCAGTCCTGGTCCCTGGGTCTGACTATAGGACTCAAGCATCCTCCCCTTCCCCCTGCCTTATGGGTACCCCCCAACTTGAGGGTCTCTCCCCCCATGCGGTATGTTCTCTCTCGCACTCCCTCCTGGGGGTCCTCAGTGCTCCAAGAGCTGCAGCTCAGGCACTCGGAGGCGCCAGGTGGTCTGTGCCCTTGGGCCCCCCAGCCGCTGTGGGAGCCTGCAGCCGTCCAAGCCCGCAGCCGTGGAGGCCTGCAACACGCAGCCCTGCGATCTCCCTCCAGGTAAGGACGGGAGGGCCACCTGGAGCCTGGCCTGGCCTCTAGCCCTGCCGGCAACCTGGCCAGCACCTCCTGCCCCTGCGCCTTTGCCTGTGCCCTCAGCCCCCTGGACCACCCTCCTCTCAGGTCTCCATGTGTGAGGCCTTTGCCGCCCACAAAGGCCAGCTCTCAGCAGCCTCATCAGGCAGCCGCGTGGCCCCCCCAGGTGGCAGTACCTCCCCCTCACACCCTCGAGTTCTCTGCTGGCACACAGGTGCTGCAGTGGTTGTTCGTGGCTTGTTAGGCCTACTAGCTATAAGCTTCCTGAGGGCCAGGTCTGCTTCCTTCTTCCTGTTTTGTTGTTCATTTCCTCAGTCGGGTCCGACTCTTTGTTACCCCATGGACTGCAGCACACCAGTCTTCCCTGTTCTTCACTATCTCCCGGAGCTTGCTCAAACTCATCTCCATTGAGTCGGTGATGTCATCCAACCATCTCGCCCTCTGTCGTCCCCTTCTCCTGCCTTCCATCTTTCCCAGCATCAGAGTCTTTTCTAATGAGTCAGCTCTTCCCATCAGGTGGCCAAAGTACTGGAGCTTCAGTCTCGGCATCAGTCCCCCTAATGAGTATTCAGGACTGATTTCCTTTAGGACTGACTGGTTTAATCTCCTTGCAGTCCAAGGGACTTTCAAGAGTCTTTTCCAATACCACAGTTCTAAAGCATCAATTCTTCAGCACTCAGCCTTCTTTATGGTCCAACTCTCACATCTGTACACAACTACTGGAAAAACCATAGCTTTGATTATACAGACTTTTGTTAGCAAAGTGATGTTTTTGCTTTTTAATATGCTATCTAGGTTGGTCATAACTTTTCTTTCAAGGAGCAAGTGTCTTTTAATTTCATGGGTATAGTCACTGTCCACAGTGATTTAGGAGCCCAAGAAAATAAAGTCTGTCACAATTTCCATTGTTTCCACGTCTATTTACCATGAAGTGATGGGACTGGATGCCATGATCTTTGTTTTTTGAATGTTGAAGTTTAAGCCAACTTTTTCACTCTCCTCTTTCACCTTTATCAAGAGGCTCTTTAGTTCCTCTTTGCTTTCTGCTATTAGGGTGGTGTCATCTGCATATCTGAGGTTATTGATATTTCTCCCGGCAATCTTGATTCCACCTTGTGCTTCATCCAGCCTGGCATTTTGCATGATGTACTCTGCATGTAAGTTAAACAAGCAGGGTGATGATATACAGCCTTGATGTGCTCCTTTCCCGATTTTGAGCCAGTCTGTTGTTCCATGTCTGGTTCTAACTGTTGCTTCTTGACCTGTATACAGGTTTCTCAGGAGTGAGGGAAGGTGGCCTGATATTCCCATCTCTTGAAGAGTTTTCCACAGTTTGTTGTGATCCACACAGTCAGAAGCGTTAGCATAGTCAATGAAGCAGAAATAGATGTTTTTCTGGAATCCTCTTGCTTTCTCTGTGATCCAACAGATGTTGGCATTTTAATCTCTGGTTCCTCTGTCTTTTCTAAATCCAGCTTGTACATCTGGAAGTTCTTGATTCATGTACTGTTGAAGCCTAGCTTGGATTTTGAGTGTTACCTTGCTAGCATGTGAAATGAGTGCAATTGTGCAGTAATTTAAACATTTTTCTGGCATAGCCTTTCTTTGGGGTTGGAATGAAAACTGACCTTTTCCAGTCCTCTGGCCACTGCTGAGTTTTCCAAATTTGCTGGCATATTGAGTGCAGCACTTTCACAGCAGCATCTTTTAGGATTTGAAAGAGCTCAGCTGGAATCCCATCACCTCCACCAGCTTTGTCCGCAGTGATGCTTCCTAGGGCCCACTTGATCTTGCACTCCAGGCTGTCTGGCCCAGGGTGAGTGATCACACCACTGTGGTTATCTGGGTCGTGAAGATCTTTTTGTTCGTATAGTTCTTTGTATTCTTGCCACCTCTTCTTAATATTTTCTGCTTCTGTTAGGTCCATACCATTTCTGTCCTTTATTGTGCCCATCTTTGCATGAAATGTTCCCTTGGTATCTCTAGTTTTCTTGAAGATATCTCTAGTCTTTCCCATTCTGTTGTTTTCCTCTATTTCTTTGCATTGATCACTGAGAAGTCTTCTCTCTCCTTGCTATTCTTTGGAACTATTCTTGCTGTTCTTTCTTCCTGTTTATATCCCCAGGGAACCTAGCTGGCACGTGGTTGGTCCTCAGTAAATGTTTATTGAAGGACTGAGTGCAGAGAGGGAGGCAGTCCAGGAGAGATGTCCTTCACATTGCCTCTGCCTTCCCAACCCCCTTCACCCATCATCTTCACTGGGAAAGGTGTCCCAGTCTTGAGGAGCTGTAGGACAAGGGGCACACAACACAGGCCATCAGGTTACTTGATTTGAGGAAGTGTTATTGGGGGAAGGTGTGGGCTGGGGCTGCGCAGGGGTGGCCAGGGGTGTGGCCTTCTGAGACCGCAGAGAGGTGTGTTTGGCCCTGACGTGCCAATGACGGGGAAATGGTAGGATGCCAGTGGAGGCACGTGGCAAGGTGGCCAAGAACTGGTGGCCCAGAGTCAACGGCTAACTGGGTTCAAATCTCCCCTCCATTGCTGACCAGCCGTGTGACCCTGGGCAAGGCTCTCTCCTCTCTGATCCTCTGCTGGCCCAGCTGTGCAGGGGGGTTAAGGAGACTGACTTTCCAGGCTTGTGGTGATCTCTTGGCATAGTACCCGCACACACAATTCTCCATAAATGAAGTTGTTGTTCAGTCGCTCAGTAGTGGACTACTGTTTGCGACCTCATGGACTGCAGCACACCAGGCTTCCTTGTCCTTCACCATCTCCCATAGTTTGCTCAAATTCATGTCCATTGAGTCGGTGATGTTATCCAACCATCTCATCCTCTGTTGTCCCCTTCTCTTCCTGCCTTCGGTCTTTCTCAGCATCAGGGTCTTTTCCAGTGAGTCGGCTCTTTGCATCAGGTGGCCAAAGTATTCAGCTTCAGCATCAGTCCTTCCAGTGAATATTCAGGGTTGGTTTCCTTTGGGATGGACTGGTTGGCTCTCCTTGCTGTCCAAGGGACTCTCAAGAGTCTTCTGTGACACCACAGTTCAAAAGCGTCAATTCTTCGGCGCTCAGCTTTCTTTATGGTCCAGCTCTCACATCCGTATGGAGGGAGGGTAGCAGTAGTGGTAAGGCCCTGTGGGGCCCTGGGCTGGGCTCCTGGGCCTGGCCTTCTGGCTACACGCGCAGGAGGTTCCTCAGCCCTTACAAGTCCAGCTCCCTCGAGCCGCTTGGTGTCCTGGGGCCCTGGACACCTTCCTGGAAGGTGGCCGAAGCCTGCCTCAAAGAGGCATTCACTCAGAAAGGAAGGAAACGGGAGGAGCACTTCAGGCCAGGATGAGTTGTGAAAGGAAGAAAGCTGCATTGCTATTTTCATAATTATGGAAATAATTAATGTGTGTTCATTGTGGAACGTTTCGAGAAGTTAGAAACGTAGTATATATAGAGAAACTTAAATTGGCCTTGATCCCAGCTGTTACTGGATAAATCCTTAGTGTGTTTCCTTGTAATGTATCTGTGATTTCTGTATCTGCTTTTCCCCCCCAGTGACATTTGGTGTGTGAACATTTTCATCTTTTGATTTCTAGGGGCTCCACAGAAGTCCACTTGTGGGTGAGAATTTAGAATTTGTGTGGTTTCTACTGTTTTGGATACTTACTGGCGAGTGCCCTGGAGGAGGGGCTGAGTGTCCAAAGAGGGCTCCCCTTGAGCCGTGGACGTCTAAGAGCCGACACACTGGACAGTTCTGCTTCCCCCCTTTCTAGAGCAGCACATAGTAGAAATAAACAAGCCCACATGTCATTAAAAATTTTCTAAGACCCACATTTTAGAAAATAAAAAGAAACAAGTGAATCTGCATTTAATAATATGTTTTATTTAACCCAATAAAATATTTTTTAGCCTGGAATCAATATAAAAATTGTAGGATACTTTATATTCTTTTTTTCACAAGATTTTAAGCTTTGAAGTCCACTGTATAGGTTACACTTATGGCACATCTCAGTTCAGATGCTGGAATCCCACTGGTGTAGTCGGTCTCAGTTTAAGTTGAAAAAGCAGACTCACCTACCCAACTTGTCCCAGACATACTGAAGCATCTTCCAATAAATGAATCAAGTGTTAGTGTTTAAACTGTAAATTTAACTCTGATTCAACAAAATTTGAAACTCAGTTTCTTGGTCACTCTGGCCCCATCTCCAGTGCTCACTAACTGTGAGACCAGTCGGGAGCCAGGACTGGCACTGGCCCAGGGTGGGGTGAGGGGTTGTGACAGGTCTCTTCAGGGGGCTGTCCTTAAGGCTGGGAGGATGCTGAAGGCCTCAGGCCTCTGGCTATGGCTTACATTTGTCTGATAGGCTCAGGGGAGCCGTTGAAAGTTTGGGGGCTCGAAGTGACACTGTGAAAGATGGTTAGGACATTTGGTGCCTGCCTGAGGGTCAGGCTGAAGTGGAGGGAGTGGGAGCAGGCTGCAGGCATGCAGGCTCAGAGTTTGACAGCCGGAATTCCTGGGCTGGCTGGGGACCGTGAACCCACGGCCAAATGTAGACAGGAGACCAGAACCAGGCAGAGAATTTGAATCAACCTTGTCTGAGCTTGTGGCCGAGGTGGGACGGGCAACACATGGAAAACAAAGATTTGAGCACATATCTACCGGAATCTTCCAACTCCAAATTATTATTTTTAAAAGTTCCCTGGGACTGGCGAGATGTAGTTCCCATGGAGATGGACTTTTCACTTTTTTTTTTGTAACTTTGTTCCACTATGTAGTGATATGTTTATTGTGGAAAATTTGAAAAACACTTAACAAATAGAAGGAATCACCCCCCTCACCCAGCCCCCTGGCAAAACCCACACACAGAGCAGGCAGAGCCTTTCACTGTGAGCATTTCGGGTTTTTTAATTTATTTTATTCAAGTAGAGTTGATTTACAATACAGTGCTAGTTTCTGCTATACAGCGAAGTGATTCAGTTTTTTAAGATATATGTATGTATACACACACATCCTTTGTTGTATTCTTTTCTCTTTTGCTTCTGTGGTGGCTCAGCGGTAAAGAACCGCTTGCAATACAGGAGTTACAGGAGACACAGGTTCAATCCCCGGGGTGAGGAAAATCCCCTGGAGAAGGGCATGGCATCCCGCTCCAGTATTCTTGCCTGGAGAATCCCATGGGGTCACAGAGAGTTGGACATGACTGAAGCGACTTAGCACACATGGTCTATCGCGGGATATTGCATATAGTTCCCTGTGCTATACAGGAGGGCTGTGTTGTTTATCCATTCTCTATGTGATAGTTGACATCTGCCAGCCCCGCACTCCCAGCCTCCCCCTTGGCGACCACAGGTCTGTTCTCTGTGCCGGTGGGTCTGTTTTGTAGTGAGCTTTGGCCATATCTTGCTAGTATTATTTTGGGCATCATTTTTAAAAACTCCTGTTGTCCTCTTTTTATCTACAGCCTTTTGCATTTTTTTCTATAACATTTTGTGATGAAAAATCTTTTAAAAAACTTTATTGAGGTTAATTATCATACACCATAAAACTCACCTGTTCTAACGGTACAGTTCGTGATATTGAGTAAGTTTGCCAAGTTGGACAAGAGACGAGGAGAAACGTTAATCACGCAGGAAAGATGAAGAGCTGTGTGTGCCCGCCATCAAGTTCTACAATTAATATTTTGTTGTAATTACATTTTCATCATCTACTCTCTATCTCATTTATCAATTCAGTTGTTTTTAATATGGAATTTTTTACTGAGGTGAAATTCAATAATAGTTAACCACTTTAATATATACAATGTGCTCTTATTTGTTCTCAAGGTTGTATGACCACCAGCTGTCTCAGTTGAGTTCAGTCGCTCAGTCGTATCCGACTCTTTGCGACCCCATGGACTGCAGCACGCCAGGCCCTCCTGTCCATCACCAACTCCTGGAGCTTCCTCAAACTCATGTCCATTGAGTGGGTGATGCCATCCAACCATCTCATCCTCTGTCATCCCCTTCTCCACCTGCCCTCAATCTTTGTAGTTTCAAAAATTCTCACCACCCCATAAAAGTACTCTGTACCCGTCAGTTAATCACTCCCCATTAACCCTGGTCCTCTTGGCGGGTGGCCAGATCGCTGTGTCTCCGTGGATTTGCCAGTGCTAGCTACATCAGGTCGAGGAATAGCATACCTTTTGCATCTGGCTTTTCACTGAGCAGAATGCTTCTGAGGTTCGTCTAAGTTGTGGCATACATCAGGACTTCATTGCTTTTTATGGCTAAATTGCAGTCAATCGTGGATGTACCCAGTTTGTTTATCCACGTGTCTGTGGATGGATATTTGGGTTGTTTCCACCTTTTGGCTTTAGTGAATACTGATGCTATGAATATTCATGTAGAAGTTTCTGTGTGGCTGTCTGTGTTCAGTTCTCTGGGTTTATACTTAGAAGTGGAGTTTCTGGGCTGTATGGTAACCATGTAACTGTTTCTGAGGGACTGCCAGGCTATTTCCACAGTCTCCACCATTCTTTATTCCCACCAGCAGTTGCGTGAGGGTTCCATCCTCATCCTCGCCGACCCTTGTTATCGCGGTCTTTCTGATTAGAACCACGCTAGTACCTGTGAAGGGGCGTCTCCTTGTGGCTCCGGTTAGCATTTCCTTAATGGCCGATAGTGTTGAGCATCTTTTCACGTGCTTATCGGCCATCCCTGTGTCTTCTTTGGAAAAGTCTTATGTTCAAGTTCTTTGCCCATTTAAAAATTGGATTATGTTTTCTTCAATCCAATTAAAAATTTTTGTGTTACCATTTTTTATGTTGTTGGGATCAAACATAAATGCTCTCTTTACATGCAGCTTTTCTCTTTGCTAAACACGTGACATGGGCGTTTTCTATGTGACGAGAGACTCTTTTGAAACCTGGGAAGGGTGTTGACAAAAACACAGGCCTGCTGCTCTTCACTTCTGCTCTCCCAGTTTCCCGGGTCCTGCCTGAGTGGTGGGGTGGGAGCAGATGTTGGGCGGGTGGCCTTCCCCCTGCTCCCTGACGCCCCGGCTCCCTGCAGAGGTCCCCAGCATGCCGGAAGTACACACCAGCCCCAGGGACCCCCGGATGTCTTTGGGCCCACGGGAGGCCTCTGCCTCAGGTGAGAAGCTTGGTGGAAGCTCCCAACCCCGGGGGCCCTTGGAATGGACGTTGAGGGTGGGGGCAAGTGGTTGTGGGGGGAAGGGATGTAGAGAGGAGGGTTTGACATGGACAAAGACGGAGGGTGAGGAGTCAAACAGAGACATCACGGATCTTTCGTTTCCTCCTCTTTCCAGATTTCAGAGACCAGTGGTGGGCACCCCAGGAGCAGCCCTCGGCACGGGGTAACCACAGAGGAGACCAGAGCCCACCCCTGTCAGCCCCGGGCCCTGCCCCGTCTCTGCAGCTCTCCTCATACCGGCAGCCTCTGCGACCGGGCTCTGGGCCCCACGACTGCAGACAGAGCTCTCACGGGTGCTGCCCTGATGGCCACACCGCGTCCCTTGGGCCACAGTGGCAAGGCTGCCCTGGAGCCTCCTCGTGTCAGCAGAGCAGGTGGGTGCCTCTCCCCCGTCCCCAGGTCAGAGAGGGCAGGGCAGGTCTTTGCTCCGAGCGGGTAGGGTGGGTTAGCAGAGCTCCGGAGCGGGACTCCAGGGCTGTTGTGTCTGAGCTGCCCAGTGTGGGCAGAACTGGGGACTTGGCTTCCTCCCGCTGAGCTCGCTAACCTGTTGGGTTAGGAAAAAAAGCCCCCCGCTCTCTCTGCAGAGGTCAGCCTGTTGAGATGTAGCCTGAGGCTCGGGGAAGGCAAGTAGGGTATGAATTCTAGATCTGTGATCCAAATGAGGCTCCTGCTCTCTCGGGCTGAGGTGCTAAGGGCCACGATTCTGGAGTCAGCAGCTTGAGGGGGTGAGTCTCAGCTCAGCCAGCGACCCAGCTGTGTGACTTGGGGCAAGTTACTTAACCTCTCTGATTCTGGCTTTCTCTGCTGAGAATTGGGAACAGTGACAGCCACTGACTGGGGCCACTGTGAGGATGGACCAGATCACGTGGTGCCTGGCCCACAGGTGCTTTGATACATTCCTTCCTTCGCCTTCCTTCCCACTTCCTGGTTGGTGGAGGGGAAGTAAGCCCTGGGCTCCTGTGACCCTTCTGCTGCCCCACCTCCCAGCTGCCTCCATTCTGTAAAACCTCCATGGGAACCTGGTGTCTGGGGAGCTCAGGTGACTTTCCACCTTCTTGGTTTTGTGGTGGGATGTGTGAGTCAAGGATCTGTTGATTATTAAGGGTTTAGCTCTGCTTATTGTCTTCCTGTTGCCCTCCCTGAGAGCCCCTATATGGTGAGTGGACATGGCGGAGACTGCGGTTCGCCACATGGTTCGCCCTGCACGCAAGGCCCCCCTATCTCCCCACTCAGATCCTCACCTGGTCAAGCCCCCTGGCTCAGGGAGCCTCAGAGCTTGGATCCTGGGGTCCTGGAACTCAGGTTCCCTGATGGGGCAGGGGTCAGGGCTGTAATGTCTTTCCAGGTTCGGGTGCTGCCCTGACGGGGTGACTGTGGCCGAGGGGCCCCATCAGGCAGGCTGCATGAGCTCTTATGGACGCGACAACTCCGGGGGCAGGCCAGGATCGAGAGCAGCGGCCTCCGCAGTGAGTATCTGCTCACCCCAGGGCCACGAGTCCAGCCTGCAGGCCTGCTCAGTGCTGCTGTGACGCAGGCTCGTGGCAGCTTTGACCTTGCGGAGGGAGGTCCCTGAAGCTTGCTGGCCTGACTTGTCCTCTCGAAGGCACAGGCTTCCGCGACAGGCCCGGGCTGGGGGTTCGTCCGACCTTCTCCTGGATATGATCTCCAGGGCTGGGATTTTGCTCAATGGGGTCATAGTTCTGTCCCTCTCTCTTCCTGCCATCCTACCCCTAGCAGCCTGGAGTCCTCCTACCAAGAGCTAGACCTCCATCTAACTTCCCAATCCTGGGCTCTCTCCCCAGGTCCCCAGTGCCCACCGGCCCCAGGCCCAGCAGAAGGAGCCCAGCGAGTGCCGGGGCTCCCAGTTTGGCTGCTGCTATGACCACGTGGCCTCCGCACTGGGCCCCCTGGGGGAAGGCTGTGTGGGCCAGCCCAGCTCCGGTGAGTGGCCGATCCTCCGCGTCCTTACTAGTGGAAAGCCTCTCATCCCACTCTGCTCACCGCCCTGCCTTCTCCTGCCAGGCTTATCACTCATTTCTTCCACCAATACTTCCTGGCACCTGCCAGGCGCCGGGCTGGGGAACGGTGCTGGATTATCCTGCCAGACAGGTTATCCTCACCTCTGAGTTTGCACTCGTGGCCGCCTGGCTGCCTGTGGGAGCTGGGAGCATGGTCAGTGGGGAGTCCATAGAGAAGGAAGACCTGTGTTGCCCCTTGGGGCTCAGCCCCCTCCAGAGGCAGAGGCCAGGGCTAGGATGGATGGGGTGCCCACCCTGCCTGGGATGCGTCCTGGAGGAAGGACCGTGATGTGGGAGCATGGTGCCCACGTGGAGCTGCCAAGGACCATCCCGGGGACGCTGGAAGCCAGGGGGCAGAGTCTGCAGGGAGCTGGGCACCTGGGTTGGGGGGGTTTAAGTGGGGGGCCTGGAGGGTCACATCTGAGTGTGGAGAAGGATGGCTAGGCTGGGGGTTGGAGAAGGTTCTGAGCTGGTAAGGGGCCCCAGGAACAAGGGTGGGCCCCCTCCCTGGGCATCTTGGCAGCCTGTGGGGGCTCAGGGCTGGGTATTCCTTCTGCATGAAGCACGTCAAGGGTTGGCCCTGGGGCTGCTCTGTGTGCGCTGGGCAGCCTGGGTCAGGTGGGGAGGAGCATGAGGGAGCCCATCCAGGGAGGTCACAGCCCTGATCCTCTGCAGGGCTCCAGCTCTGGGGGTGCGGAGCAGGCCGGTTCTGCTGGGGTCCCAGGGCAGTGAGCAGAGTGTCCCGAGCCCGTCAAGGGCCCCGGCAGTAGTGTGGATGTGCACTGAAGCTGAAGCTGGGGAGGGCCTTGCTCCTGAGTTCTGGGCCGCGTTTGCAGCTTCCCTACTGGGTCGCGGTGACCTGTGTGCTTCCTGCCCCCCTCAGCGTACCCCGTGCGGTGCCTGCTGCCCAGTGCCCACGGCTCCTGCACTGACTGGGCCGCCCGCTGGTACTTCGTCCCCTCTGTGGGCCAGTGTAACCGCTTCTGGTACGGCGGCTGCCACGGCAACGCCAACAACTTCGCCTCAGAAGAGGAGTGTGTGAGTGCCTGCCGGGGACCCCAGCCCGGGGCCGGGGCCTCTGGCCAGAGCACCCACGGAGATGGTGGCGGCAGCGGTCCTGGGGGCCAGCAGGCCGCCAGCCGGCATGGGCCGGGGCCCGTGGTCCAGAGAGGACCCTTGCCTTCTGGTGGCCTCCGCTGGCAAGACCAAGAGCCTGGGCCGGGGGTGATGGACCACAGACAGGCCTTTGGAGAGGGGCCCTGGGGCCAGGAGACTGGACCCAGTCCCCCTGGACTGAGTGGAGATGCAGGACGACCAGCGCCTCCTTCCCGTGGCTCCTCCTACAGGTGAGGCCCCCCCCTTCCCCAGGTGGGATGGGGATAGGGACCCAGGCAGGCCAGGGGCTGAGCCTTTTAGGGCTAAAACCCTGAGATCAGCTGGGCCTCCCTCCACCTCTCACCTGGAGGGCTTTGCTACCATCATTCCACAGGTGGGAAATCTCAGGCTTTGGAGACATGAGGCTTGCCCAGGGTCGGGTGGATGGTGGTGCCTAAATTCTCCAGCACATCTTGCTGGGATGGTCCAGGGCCTGTCTAGTTGAAGCTTAAGAGCTTCATGACCTTTGGCAAGTCATCCAGCTTCCCGAAGCCTCAGTTTCTTGACCTGTAAAATGGTGATATGATCTCATAGGTTTAGTGTGGATCCCGTTTGTTGTCACTCTTTGGGTCATATTAATGAAAGCTGGGAAGATTAAAAACAGAACTTTGAATTCCTGATGGATCAGGCGTGTGTGCAGTTGCCCGGCTGCTCCTCTCCCAGGCTCTCCATCCTGGGCCCTGGGCCTGTTCTGTGCTCATTATTTTGGGCTGTGCTGGGTCTTTTGTGCAGGGTTTTCTCTCCCTGCAGCGAGCAGGGTCTCCCCTCTGGTTCTGGGTCGCGGGCTCTGGGCGTGTGGGCTTCAGTAGCTGTGGCTCATGAGCTTAGTTCCCCTTTGGCATGTGGGTTTCTCAGATCAGGGACTGAGCCTGTGTCTCCTGCACTGGGAGGCGCTTCTTAGCCACGGGGCCACCAGGGAGGCCCATGTTCTGTGCTCTTGCGGGAACAAGTTGAGGGTACAATGCCTGTGAGTATTTTGGGGGTGGGGTGGGGAGGGGGGATTCTTGACTCCACAGACTTCTGGAGCGTGGCTTCCATGAGAAGTACCTCTGGTAGTTCCATGAGTACCAAGGGGGTACCTCTGGTACCCATGATGAGGTACCAGGCTTTCTGTGGGGACGCACTGATGAAGGGATAGTCCCCGATGCTGGCCCTCATGTGACTGTCCCACCTTCCCAGGATCACTCTGGCGGGCTCAGAGCCCTCCGTAGTGCAGGCGGCCCTGGGGCAGTTGGTGCGGCTCTTCTGCCCGGAGAGTGGCTCCCCGGACCCCCACTCCAGGTGGCAGAAAGATGGGCGGCCCATCTCCTCTGACAGGTGGGTGCAGCCAGCCAGCTCCCCACCCAGCCCCTCTGATTCCCGGGGATGGGAGGGTGAGAGAGCACGGGGCAAGCCCCTCTGGTGGGAGCCAGGCTTGCTGTTGCCTCAGGACACAGCGCTCAAGCCACCTCCCCGTCCTCAGGCACCAGCTGCAGTCCGACGGCTCCCTGGTCATCAGACCCCTGAGGGCGGAGGACGCAGGCACCTACAGCTGTGGTGGCCAAGGGCCAGACCATCACTCTCAGCAGGTCCAGCTCCGCATCACAGGTCTCGTCCCCACCCCACCACCTCCCTTCGGTTCTTCTGGGCCCCAGGGTGGGGGTACCGGCCGGGGCGCCCCCACACTGGAGGACTAGGGCGGGAAGCAGGCCGCGGCATCCTGGCGGCTGGGTCCCCGCGCTGCAGGTCGCCTGGGGCAGACATCTTGCCCTGTGTGGCCCTTGCTTCTTGTTGGTCCCCTGCCAGCCTCATGGGCACCGTTCCTTCCATCCGCTTCTCTCCACAGCTCACCCCTTGCTTCTGGCTTCACAATAGGGGGTGACGTGGCCATGCCTTCTGAGGCTGAACCAAGGCACTTCCCCAAGACCAGGGACCCAGCCCAGGACTACAGCCCTGGGGACCCCAGCCGCGAGGGCCCCACCGCCGCCTCACACCCGTGGCCCCTGACCAGGTGTGGTGCTCAGCACTGTCTGCCGGCCGCCTGGCCCACCGCGGGCCGGGGTCGGGGAGGGCAAGTGGACAGTCCCCAGGCCGGCGTGTGCTGTGACCGGGCTTGCTGGCCGCCTGCTCGGGGCTCTGGGAGGGGAGGGTGAACGTGGCTCCCGGAGCCCGGCCTCTGAAGCGGGGATGGGGAGTCCTGCCCACCACCGTGAGCACTGGAGAGCAGAGCCCATCCTGGCCCTAGCCTCAGGAGCTAGAGGGCTGAGCCGGCCTTGAAGAAGGGAGTTTACAGAGCGGGTGGAGAGGGCTGGAGGGGCCCACATCAGGGACCTGGTGCAGGGTGGGCAGGACGCAGAAATTCTGGTGGCGGAGGTGAGAAAGCCAGAGCTGGCTTTGAGCCTGGGTCCTAGATATTTGTCGATGTCTCCCAACCAGAACAAAGGGCTGAGGCTGGAGAGCGGAATCTTGTCAGGGTTGTGGGGAGAAGGGGCCCATGAGGCCGGGTAGGGATCCCGTCCCCAGGCAGGAGGGTGGTCAGGGGGAGGCAGCGGCGAGGAGCCCCCTCCCAGCTGAGTGACACTTGCTCTGCAGGGTGCGTCTGGACCGGAGCCAGCCTGGGGTGCTGGATGCCCAGCTGGGCCAGCGGGTCCGGCTGACCTGTCGTGCTGAGGGCTTCCCACCCCCGACTATCGAGTGGCAGAGAGACGGGCAGCCTCTCTCCTCCCCCAGGTTTGTTCAGCTCCCCTCCCCTGTCCTGCCTCCGGTCCCGCCCCGTCTGGGCAGATGCCGTCCCCTGGTCAGACCTGAGCGGGACCCCAGGGCCTCTGGAGAGATGGGGTTGCTAGGCGGAGGGCTCCTTGGGCAGACCACGCTGGGATCTCTGGACCTTTCCAGAGTGTGGCTAGTGGACAATCATAAGAAGCCAGCCAACAGGTGACGGCCTGTTGGGAGGAAGTGGAGGCAGATACCCTTCTGGCTGTAATCGTAAGACCTAACATACATGGCGCCCGTGCTGAGGCTTAATCTCTTTCACGTGACATGCAGAAGAGCTAAAGGGTGCTGTTTTATCCGCATGTGACGCATGGAAGCTTAACACCACCCAGCTCCAAAGTGACCGAACCAGGACCGAGCCTAATAAACGAGTGTAGAAAAAAAAAACCCTGAAACCCAAACCAGAATTATTTTGTATCCGAAAACTTGCAATGATCTGCTTGTTGCCAGGTTTTAAAGTCAGGCGTCAATAAGTAAAGGAGAGTGCCAGCAGCTGGAGGGTGGTCAGACCCCGCTGACCGGCAGGGCCCACTCAGCCTTTCACCAGGGGACGGGAGACCCGGACCCCCCTCCCACCCACCGGGAGCCTTGGGTTGGAGCCACCTGACTGTGCTTGGCCCCCCCAGACACCAGCTGCAGTCCGATGGCTCCCTGGTCATCAGCCGCGTAGCTGTGGAGGATGGAGGCTTCTACACGTGTGTCGCGTTCAACGGGCACGACCGGGACCAGCGCTGGGTCCAGCTCCGAGTGTTGGGTGAGGTGCAGCTTGAGTGGGTGGGTGCACGTGGCCAGTGGCCTCTGGGGTCAGGAGGGGCACCACGGGTGTGCCGTGGCTGACAGTGCCCCTCTCCTCGGGCCCAGGGGAGCTGACCATCACAGGGCTGCCCTCCACGATGGCGGTGCCGGAAGGGGACACAGCTAGGCTGTTGTGTGTGGTGCCAGGAGAAAGCGTGAGCATCCGATGGTCCAGGTGAGGCTCTGTTCCTGGCCCTCAGGCCCTCACATCTGAGCTCTACAGCCCAAACCGGGGGCGGGGGGTCCACCTTTGTGCAGAACGTTGCTGCCACCTGCACCCCTCCCCCTCACGTCTGCTCCCGCCTCCTGGCCTGGTGCCAGGGGAAGGGGCTACAGCGCCCTCCTCCCTTTATGGGGAAGCCCCGCCAGGACCGCTCTCTTCTCTGCTGGTCGGGCTACACACCAGAGCTTCTCAGGCTCGGCACTGTCGAAGTCCTGGGCTGACGGTTTTAGTTGTCAGGGTGCGTTGGGGGATGTTTAGCTGCGTCCAGCCTCGGGGTGCCTGTGGCACTCCCTCCCATGTCATGGCCACAGAAAGTCTCCAGATGTTGCCAGATGTCTCCTGGGTGGCGGATGCTCTGCTGGGCTGAGAAACACTGGGCTCCACTCAGCTCTGGGGGCTTTGGATGGTCTTTTACCCCAAGTCTGCTGGGCTTTTCTTCATTCAGTAAACAGTTTGATGCCCCCTTCCTCCTTGCAGTATGTCAGGACGAGGCTAGGCACTGGGGATCCTGGGGTAATCTGAGCCCTCCAACACTCCAGGCGGGAAATGGCCCAGTGTCCCCCACGCTCGGAGGAGGTTTGCCCTGAGTGCGTCTGGGTCAGTGGGTGGCTCTGGAGGAGGCCTTAGACGGCCCCCTCCCCGGCCCTGGGAGAACCAGCTCAGCACCCCCCAGGGCTTGCAGGGTCTCCCAGCATCCTCTCTCCTCCAGGAACGGGCTGCCAGTGCGGGCCGATGGCCACCGCGTGCACCAGTCCCCAGACGGCACGCTGCTGATCCACAACCTGCGGGCCAGGGATGAGGGCTCCTACACGTGCAGCGCCTACCGTGGAAGCCAGGCCGTCAGCCGGAGCACCGAGGTGAAGGTGCTCCTGCCGGGTAAGGAAGGCCCACCCCAGGCAGCTGCTTGTCTTCGGGAGCTGGCCGTGTGCGGCCGGACGCAGAGGGCACAGGCTCTGCAGTCGGAGGGGCTCTGCCAGCTCCTGGTTGTGTAACTTGGGGCAAGCCCGTCGTCACGTGGCCCGAAACAGCCCTGGGAGGGAACTGCCAGGGCCCAGCTGTGCTGGTGGGCCTGGACGGTCATGGCTGTAGCACCTCACCAGGACCACGCAGGGCGTCGGGCCTGGCCGCCTCCCGTCTGCCAGGCTGAGCGCGGAACTGGCCAGGTTAGAGGCTGCAGTCTGGTAGAAATGTTGCTTAGTGAGCGGGCCTGACGGTGGGCGTCCAGTTTATGAAGACAGGGGCTGGGACCCAGCCAGGGCCCAGCGCAGGGCCTGGCATCACCAGGTGCTCAGGCTGAGTGCATGTGTGTGTGAAGGTGGTACCCTGGTGAAGGCACCACCCTGTAGGAGCCGCTTTTCACCTGAATCGTGCCCAGCAGATAGATCTCTTGTCCACATACTTACCAAACTTACAAGACTTGAGACAGGCCAGAGTGCAGGTTTAAGGGAGAAAGATCGCTGTCAGGGGGCCCCCACACAGGCATGTCTGTGATTAGGTAGAGGCGTGTCTGCATGGGAAGCCAAACTAGAACCAGAAACTCAACTGACGCTAGAGTTTGGTAGGGCTCCTAATGATGCGTGGTCACCAAGGTGAAACGGTGTGATGGGACTGCCTCCTAGACGGCACACTGACGGCCTCAGTCCGGCCGTCTTTCTTCTGCCCTCTGTTCGATGAGTGTTGGTAACCTGAGACACTTTCTTCGGGGGAGGAGGGCACCTCTTAAGGAGAAGCCATCTTCCTCTCTCCTTCAACTGTGTTGGTTCCGTCAGTTGAGCTGTATGTAGCTGCCGTCACCCATTTAAGCTTCTTGTGGCCTTTCACTGCTTGAGGCTGCCTCACTGCCCTGCTCATGGTTTGGCGGCATGCTGGAACTGCAGTGTTAGTAAGGGGAGGGGCCTTGAGCTGGTCCCACTTTGGGGACAGCTTGCGAGCTTGCTTTCTCTTTTTTTCTTTATTGGTAGTTGCTTTGCAATGTTGTGTTGGTTTCTGCTGTACAACAAAGTGCTCTCAAGCTTTTTACCTAAAGGTCTAGGGTGAGAAACAGAAAATACTGTAAGGTTAAAACATGGGGAGTGGGGGTCACTCACACTTTTCAGAATGGGAATGCCCCAGTTACGTGCTGGTTATTTTAGCCATGGTTACTATGTGCTTCAGTTGCTATCATTAACTCCAAATGAGACAGCAGACACGGAGAGCTTATGTAACCATTAAGTCCCCCTGGCTGGAAGGGGCAGAGCCAGAATGGTGCCCAGCCTGCACCATCATGCCCGGCACCTGCTTACCTCTGGCTGTGATGAGCCCAGGAGCTACGATGGCTGAGATTAAGTTGATAATCAAAGTGACGATTGTAAAAAGTAAGCATAAATGGCTTGTTCTTTATGTAAATATAGGTAGTTCGTACTCTTGTTACACTGATGAGCCAAGCCTTCTCACAAAGCCATTGGCTGCTCAGGTGTTGTCTACTAGTTGTATCTGGGCGGAGGGCGTGGAAGGGGCCCTTCTGCAGCCCCGTGAGGTGACTCTGGGGAGCTGCTGTCAGGCCTAAGCCAAGCTGAGCCCTGAGAGCCCCTCCCAGAGAGAAAAGGGAGGTTAACTAGGCAAAGCGACTTCAGTCCAAAGACGAAGCAGTGGAATGCAAGTCCCACGGTGATTTATAAGTTATGGACGTGCCGAGCGGATTCCGAGGGGAGGCACCCGGCGCTTTGCGCGCAGTGTTGCCTCAGCGCCACTGCTCCCAGCTTGTCCTCCATCACTGGCCTGACGGGCTCTGCTGTGTCTGGGGGAAGTGGGAACAGCTGGAAAGCTAGGGAGCTAAGTGACTGAGCTGGGGCTACGGAAGGCACAAACGCTTAAGTGGGAGGAAACCAGCAGTGAGAGAGAGAAGACCTCTCTTGCCAAGTCAAAACTGTGCTTGGGGCTGACCCCGCTCTCCTTGTCCAGAGGCTGCGGCCATATATTCATGCGTCTCCTCAGGTCTCAGAAGTCAGAGCAGGGGGTTAACTTCCAGAGATGTTTAATCAGCTGGAGAGTCAATATCTGGGGTTCTGCGATGGGCTGTGCACTGGGGCAAGCGGTGGGGGTTGGGGAGAGCTACAAAAGGATAACAGGAGGCCCACTGCACGCCGAAGCGGGGCCCAGGGCAGTGAAGACCATGTGCCCTCAGCTGGACACACAGGTGTTACCGGGATACAGTGACCGGCATCTTTGGGAGCCCGGCGGTTACAGAGCTGCTCTCCTTTAGGGAAACGACATGGCAGGTGTTTCCAGCCACACGGAGCTTTCTCACCACCCTCTCTCCGCCCCCCCCACCCCCCGCCCCGGTGTCTCGCAGTGCTGGCCGCCCAGCCCCGGGACCCCAGCAGGGACTGTGTCGACCAGCCGGAGCTGGCCAACTGTGACCTGGTCCTGCAGGCCCGGCTCTGCGGCAACGAGTACTACTCCAGCTTCTGCTGCGCCAGCTGCTCCCGTGTCCAGCCGCCTGTGCAGCCCGTCTGGCAGCAGGGACACAGCTCGTAGTGCTGGGAGGAGGCGGCTCTCAGTCTCCCCTCTCTGGCTGAGGAGGGAGTTCTCCTCCGCAGACACTGGCCTGGTCAGAGCCGCCCCCCACCGTGGAGGGCCAGCAGCAGCGGTCCCAGTGGTGTCGGCGGCTCTGACCCAGCAGCCTCTTGTTTGCAATAAGGACACTTTTCACTTGACAATTTCTCTCTCTGATTTGTTATGCAGGATCAGCTCACTGTGTCTTTAAAACCAGCTACCAGGGTTCTCCCTTTGCTGAAGGCTAGGTGGGGAGGTGTGTCCTGTCTGATTGGGGAAGGTAACTCCTGGTGTGTAAGGGAAACATTCTTTGCTAGACTAGGTCCCATCTGGGGTCCAGATGTGGTTCATCGCTCCAGTCTCTCTAGCCCTTCCTAGGGAGTCTAGTGACCAGCTTTAGCTCCCATCCGTATGGTTAATAGCACAAAGTTGGTGAAAGCCCTCAGCAAAGTGGGAGATAATGAAAACTAAAAACCAGGCACAGTACCAATAGGATAGAGGGACCAGTGGAACAGACGGTGACGTTAAGAAAGGGAAGAGGGAAGTGGTTTCAGAGTTAGGAGAGGTCATTCTTCCTCTTTCAGCCTCTTAAGGCCTTGATGAACAGAAGAGGCCTGGTTTCAATGAGCTTCCGGGTTCCTTTCCACTTTAACCTTCTCCCAATCCCCCAGAGAACGGGCTGGGCCTAGTAACAGAGGTCTTTCTGGGACACAGGGAAAAACCAGCATTACTGGGACAGGTGATTTCTATTACCAACACTAGCTGGAAAAGAAACAATTGCTTCATGGGTGAGTGATACTTCTTGGTCTACCTCTCATTCAGCAACAGAAACATGGGCAGGGACAGAGGTCTTTTTTTCTTTCCAGTTTTAAAAACCATTGAGGTGCATCCCCTTCCATGTACCATGGCTGGTTTGGCTATAGAAATTGGAAGGTAAGGGCTACTTTCTTGGACTCCACTGTTCTCTAGTTAAATCACTATTTGTCAGATTGGTGGCATACTCCAGACCTCAGCTAGCTCCTGGAACTAGTCAGAGTGGTGGGGTATGGTGAGAGTAAAACTCAGTCTAGACCAGTGGTTCTCACACTGGGAGCTTTTTCAAGAACTGAGGCTGGGGGTCTACTCCCCGGAGATTTAAATTGGTCTGGAGTATGGGCTGGATATGAGGATTTTTAAAAGCTCCCAGATGACTCTCATACATATCCACGGTTCAGAGTCACTGCTGCGGCCCAACTTCTCAGAATGTGAGTCTTGTTAAAATGCAAATTCTGACGACTAGGTCTGGGCTGGGGTGGAGGTTGTGTGTCTACACAACCGCCAGGTTCAAGCCTGTACTCGGAGCACCGATAACCTGACCTCAGAGATGTGCTCAGGAACAACCGGAGGCTCGAGTATGAATACAGATAGGCACTTTAAGAGTATACTAGCCCCAGTGAAAGATTTTCTAGCCATCACACTAGAGATCTGCGGCAGCAGCGGAATGCAGAGCGGACGAGACCACAAGGATCTGAGACTCATTCGCTAATAGAGCAAAGGGCAAAGAACAGCTCTTCATGGCAAAAGCTTCTACCACGAACATTTATTTTTGTTAAAGCAGATTATAAATTCTCATCAGTACAAATATATATATAACATACATTTGATTGTAAGGCCAACGTTCGAAAGTAAAAATGAGATGGGATCTTACGTTGTTACCAGAGGTCAAGTGGCTACAACTGGCAACAGGATGTTCAGCTCACCACAAGAGGGATGGATGCACGCACGCACACACACGCACGCACGCACACACACGCAGTGCTAACAAGACTAGGACCTCCATCCCCACAAAACTCGTGGGAACAAAACTTAAAAGGACAAAACAAAACCCTCCAAGACCTACATGACAAACCAACAGGGTAACCTGCGTTCCCGTCTCATGGATATGATTACATCATTGTCACCTTAGTGTTAAAGGATTAACATAAGGAAACTGCAGCAGTATAGAAAAGACAAGACATTCTCTATTTAGATTGAACCCATTAAAATAATGACATTACAGGTGTAAAACCAAGACAATACTGCTTGCTCTTTATTTAAAACTACTACCTAGCTGACCATACTGGTCATAAGCATGATTGTTGTTGCAGTGTGCTACTTACAGTAAGTGATACCAAGTGAGCTAGGGATCCCACCTGCCACTTCCAGCCCTTCCTCTTTTTTTACTTCAATAGGCATCAATGATAAACCAATCTTATGTACAATTTCTTACAGCTAACCTTTTTACCTTTGGCAAGATTACTTACAACTCATACAACTTTTTAATAGTGAGAACTATTTAAAATATTCTAAATGCATAAAAATAAAGATTTTGGCTTTTTGATATATATTTATAATATTTATTCTTACTCAAAATGGAAGCTCAACTTTACCCCTAAAACACAGCTCTGCTGGGCAGCTCCTGACAGACAGGCCCTGCTGGGAATTCCAGCAGCACAGCCCGCCTCTCTTCCCCAGTCCCAGCACAGGCCACCCTGTTCTCGATCTTTAAGAAGGCTAGTGCTGAGAGAGCAGGTAGGTGAAAGGCCTGAAAAACGAAGGGAGATCGTTTGGCTTCCCGTTGTGTTTTATATTCCAGTAAATGTGCTTTGAATACAGATTCCTGTTCAGATACTTCTGCCTCTCTGCTGCCAGAGACTGGTAAGGGGCTGAGGGAGGCGGGACAGAGGACAGGTCCTTGACTTTCTTAGTCTAACTGCAAAACAGCTCTTCCCTAGGAATGGGTCTCTCCACTTTTTTCAATCATCACCCCCATCCACATGCTATGCCTGGACATGCCCTTGGGGACCTTTGGGATTAGTGAAAAGCTTACTGGTTGGGAATGCAAAGTCCCCTTTGCTCCTCTGACCTCCACCCCCCACCCGGGCCTAAGTACAGACAAAATACATAAGCCATAAGGACTGCTTAAAGTTCAATTTCAAAAGTCTTCTGTAAATCACTGGAGAAGGGGTTGGTGGGGGAGGGGTTAGTACGCTGCTTGGACTTGCTTTCCAAGGCCGCCCACTGGGCCTCAAAGGGATCCACCGTGCAGGTGCCTGCAGGAGCCTCAGTCTGCTTGTCTCCCGAGGCCAACCTGCTGTCGTCTACGCCATTGAGAGCTGCAGAACCGTTGAGGTGCTGAGCAGGAGGCTTAAAGAAGGGACTGGCAGCAGCACTGCTTGTCTCATACTGTGGGAATGTCTGCTGCTTGACCAGGCTGGGAGACTGATGGGGCTGGGCAGCCTGTGGGTGGCCTGCGGTGCCAAACACATTGGCAACCATCTGGGAGGGAGTGATGCCCACCACAGGTACGTTAGGGGCTGGATAGGTCATCCCGTTAGCCACAGGATAGGACTGGGCAGCGACAAAGGCGGGCTGCAGGGGTGGGACCACGCCCACTGGCACGGGCTGAGAGGTGAGGAATGTATTTCCTTGGAAAGGTGGCACTGGCTGGGCGATGGCAGTGGGTGGGGGCGGCTGGAGGACCGGCTGCAGAGGGGCAGCTGAGGCCTGGGGCTGCTGAGCCCGGACGCTCTTGGACACCTCCTCCAACCAGCGGTCGGCCTCGGAGGGAGTGCGTCTGTGACCAGCCTGGAAGAGACCTGGAGAGACAGCACCGGAAGACTGGCCCCACTCGGTCCCTGGAAGCAACAAGAGGAAGACAGGGAAGAATCAGGATCTTCAGGGGCTTTTTTCTTCACCTGATAATCTCCATTATTTGAATAATCCTAATGTGGAACAAGCCCCCCCAGGGGGATGGTCTGTGGTTTTGGTAGGTGGGAGGAAAGCCTCTATTACCAGCTGAGGAGGTTTCGTGGGAGGACAGGGAGAACCCAGGAGACCTCAGCCGTGTGTCTGTCGTTTACCTCAGCCGTGTCTGGAAGGTGCCAGAGATGGCTCAACTGCACAAAACTGAAGCTGCTGGCTGGCATCAGAACCCTGCCCCCACTGGTGTGGCTCATCTATGGTCCAGAAACCAGCTTGCACATACTCTAAAGAGCTGAGGTGATTCACCTTCTGCTCTAACAGAATGAGAATAACCAGGGACTTGCTGCCTGCCTGCCAGATACATGTCTTCCTGGTGAACTGCCTTTTTGTAGCCTTTTTTGTAGGAGGCAGAGTTGTCTCTTCCTACAGGCATGTCCACTGATCTAGACCCAGACACAGGCTCTTGCAAGGGAGGGCCCAGGAATCTGTGTCTTATGAAAGCTCTGTGGGTGGCTCTAGGGTCCTAAGAATTACCAATCTCACCTCTAAGAGCTCCTCTCTGACACCATCCTTCCTTAATAGTAGTTTATTTCCAAAAGGGATCCCACTTTTCCTAAATGGACTCCTTCCTGGTTCCCACTAAGGTAAATGGCTGATTTTCAAACCAAGGTCACTTATCTGATCCCAGAATCCTCACCACCATCTGTGGTCACCTTACCCGAATGTGTGGCTGCAATTCCCTTGTTAGCAGCATCAGGGGCATAGGCCCAAGGGTTGGTTTCACGCACAGGCATTGCTACGGGTGCTAGAGCAGTAGGGGCTGGCTTAGCAGCAAGCACATGGAAGGCTGAGTCAGTGCCATTAGCTACAATGGGAGCAGACAACATTGATGGAGTTAATTCATGCAGGGTGTACAGGTGACCCCTTGGAGCCGGGTCAGTCAGGCCAATATGCAATACTGGTGGAAAGATAAGACAGAAAAGTTGGTGTGGGATAACCATGCCATCTGCAATGAATACACAAACCTTTTGGCAAACAGAATCAGAGGCTGTAATTAAAATGGGTGTACTGATAAAGTTAAATGACTCTTTTAGAAAAACATGTTTATGGGGAAAGAGGTAATGAAGACTCGAAAAACAATTTCAAATTAAGTTAAAAAGAACTGCTTTGTATTATGAGCAGCAAAAATCTATTCTAGACATAGCTTAGCCTTTGGCATAATGATAAAGTGTTATCTATCACTATTTCAAAAGGTCAGATTATGCCAGTAGTGGCTGACACAGTCCTCTTTACTCTGTGCTAGGCTCTACTCTAACAGTGCTTTAGCGTGCATCATCTCAAGCTCCTCCATCCACGGGATTTTCCAGGCAAGAGTACTGGAGTGGGCTGCCATTGCCTTCTCCAATCATCTCAATAAATTCTCTCAAAAACCCCGTATTACAGTTGAGAAATCAAACTTGGTACGTGTTTTCATTTGCTTAATTTATAATTTGCTACAGAATTAATTTCATCTTTTTAAGACTTTTTCCCCTTCAGTAATGTTTGTAATGTCTTAAGGCACTTACTGTTGTTTCCTGTCTCCCTTTAATAAAATCCAGTCCTTGCTCCTTTACTCCAGATGGCTAGCCCATCAGTTTCTACTCCTTTGCCCAGCTCTCTATACTTGGTATAGAGCAGACAAGCAGGCACCTTCTCCTGCCTTACACCATAATCGTTCTCTCTTTAGGACTTGGCAACTATGCTTATGGCATTGGTGCTATTGACCCAGGGCTTGCCTAAAAGACTAGCTTATCAAAAAACTGCAACTCCTCTAAAGGCAGGAAAAGGACTATATTCTATTTATAGTTTTGTATACCCACTACCCTGTAAATAGGCACAAAGTCAGCTGAATGTAACAGGAACTATATTCAGAAAGACTTGGGTTTACATCCTGGCTGTGTGATTTGGGCAGTTCACTTAACCTTTCTGAGCCTAATTTTCCTTATCTGTGATGCCCATCTCAAAGGACTATTGTGAGGATTAGATGAGATGAGGAAAATGCAAGAGTCCTTACCATGATGTACATGGCAGACATGATGCTAAGTGCCCAATAAATAGTACCTATTATTGTTGGCAGTATAAATATCTGTTAGATGAAATGCCACCTGATGCATATGAATATTAAGGTTTTGTTTTGTTTTTAAAGAGACTCCCTCCTGGAGGAAAAGCATGTTGCAGCTTTTCAACAGGTGCAGGCAAAAAAACGCCTGCACCAGCAAAACTTCTTCTGAGCTCTCTCCCAAAAGAAATGAAGGAAGATCAATTATATGAGCTCAAATTCTAACATCTGTAATTTAAGTTATACAGGCTCTTTGTTGACCTTTGAGTCAACCAGTTCAGTTCAGTCGCTCAGTCGTGTCTGACTCTCTGCGACCCCACGAATCGCAGCGCGCCAGGCCTCCCTGAGTTCACCAACTCCCGGAGTTCACTCAGACTCACGTCCATTGAGTCAGTGATGCCATCCAGCCATCTCATCCTCTGTCGTCCCCTTCTCCTCCTGCCATCAGTCCCTCCCAGCATCAGAATCTTTTCCAATGAGTCAACTCTACGCATGAGGTGGCCAAAGTATTGGAGTTTCAGCTTCAACATCAGTCCCTCCAATGAACACCCAGGACTGATCTCCTTTAGGATGGACTGGTTGGATCTCCGTGCAGTCCAAGGGACTCTCAAGAGTCTTCTCCAACTCCACAGTTCAAAAGCATCAATTCTTCGACGCTCAGCTTTCTTCACAGTCCAACTCTCACATCCATACATGACCACTGGAAAAACCATAGCCTTGACTAGACGGACCTTTGTTGGCAAAGTAATATCTCAGCTTTTCAATATGCTGTCTAGGTTGGTTATAACTTTCCTTCCAAGGAGTAAGGGTCTTTAAATTTCATGGCTGCAATCACCATCTGCAGTGATTTTTGAGTCAATTCAGTTAATTTGAGTCAACTGAGTTAATTCAGTATCTCTGAAAACAACTTTTACTAATTCTTCAATGCCACAAAGACTAGTTTTAGGATACTTGCTATAGAAGATGAAATGAAGTGAAGAGCCAAGAGAAGTGCCTTTTTCTTTACGGGACTCTTATGAAAGGGCAAAGACTAGGTGAGTCCAGTCTTGGCACCATAGATATTTTGGGCCTGATTGTTCTCTGTTGTGAGGTGGCTACTGTGTACATGGAAGGATGTTTATGGGCCTCCCTGGCCTCCACTGGGATGTCAGTAATAACCACCCTCTGCCACACCACAAAACCCAAAACATATCCAGACAATGGATGCTAAATTTTTCCCCAAGGGGGCAAAATCACCCCAGCTTTCTTTACTGTGGTAAAGAAAGCATGAAGCTAGAACCAACTCTGATGACTGCTGTTTCTGGAGAACTGGTTGGGTGCTTTGTCTCTTAACAGTTCAGTAGCAAAGCAGTGGGTTGGGACTACTGATGCTCCTGACAGGATGGAGTGAAAGGAGGGCAGGCACATGCAAAATGCAGACAATCTCAGGCAACAGGAAGGGAACAAAGACACTGTCACACAGGGAAATGTAACGAGCCTGAGACAGTATCAAACAGGGAAACGCAGGGGGTCTGACCAGATCTTGGGAAGCTCAGGATGCCAACTTACACTAGTGATCAGTGTCATACAACTATTAGTTTCAAAGAGAATCGCAGGCTAAGTGAGCACCAACCTTGAAAGGCAGGAGACTGTGGTGCCACCACTGTCACTGGTTTGGTCATTGGGGCAGATGAGAAGGGATCCTCAGAGGGTGTGCTGAAGGCATTGGTGATCTGTGAGCACAGCGAGCTGATGCTCTCTGCTTCGCCGTCTACCTCTGGCACTGCAAGACAGACAGAAGATGGCTCCAGACAGAAAAATGGAACAAGTCTGGAACAGAACAGTGTCACGTGAGGTGGCATTTTACTCTGCCTCTGTTATTTGTAGAAGAAAAAGACTCAGGTGGGGCTATAAAAGCAACTTCAAAAAACTTACCACTATTCACTAGCTTTTTACATGAGAAGGTACAGAATGCTAACAATTCCTGTACTAAGTAGCCTACCTTCCTCCCTTGCATATCCCCAGATTTCTGTATTTCCTCTCCTGTGTGACACTGTTGAAAACATGCTGTTCTCTTTTTGTGCCAGTGAGATTTTTCTAGAAGACACATGCAACCTGTTTGTCTTCCAACCAGGGCCCAAGCCGGTGATGTGAGTTAAGTTTGAGAGGCCCCCAGTGACTCTTTTGAGAAAAATGGGTTAAAGTCAGGGGCACCAGTGGGCACTCAGTCCTTTTCTCTGTCATAAACTATGACAGTGTCATCACTGTCATTTTTCTCCAAAGTGTTAACATGAAAAAGTGAACTGAGGTCCAGGACTCTAGAGGCTTTGTTCTTAATATTGACTCTGGAATACTTCTATGTCACGGAGGAAGCTAATTATATGTGTTGAAGCTCTGTCTGCTCAACTGTGAAAAGAGAATAATGGTTTTGTTACCCGCCTGCTCCAGAGGGAGATTGAAAATGAGGTACTTGAAGCATCTGGAGTTTTGGTTTTTATAGGAGTTGAGAGGGAGGCAAGACCCTCAGTAATGATCTAGTTTAACTGTTCTTTAGGCCGAGTTTTATCCATCAAAGAACCTAAATCTCTGTGCTTTTGTGCCACCAGCAGTAAGAGTGCCCTATTGAGACACGGCTTCCTTAGATTCTGTTATAGCACTGGCTCAACATGTCTGAGAGCAAAGTAAAATAGGGCCCAATAAAAGCGCTGACCGGATCTGACACTTAAGCTCCGGATCTTATGATGAGGATAGAGCTACTGGGGTTGGCTCAGCTGTACAAAGGCCACACAAAGGCCTGTGTGACAGCTCTGAAAGGTAATGAATATGTGTGAGCAATCCCACTGTCTCTGATGAACAACAGATCTTAGATTTATACAGGAGACCCGTTTAGAGTTTCCTCCCTATGGAGCCAACCAGCCACAAGGACAAAGAGAACTTATCCATTTCTTCTGGTACATCTGACAGTGGTGCTATTTAACTGGATGTGTTTCCAAAGCCTGTTAAATTAACTCCCTGCTGGGTCCCAAATGGCAGAAGAAGGGAAACTTGAGACCCTTGATGTCTGAAAGCAGGTACACTTTCATCAGGACAAATCACAAACCGTGTAACTTGGACTGGGAATTCCCATCATGGCTCTGTTAACCTATTGCTGAAAATAAATGAACAACTCCCATCTCTCTCTGTGAACCTCCATTTTCTGCCAATGGGAAATGATACAAGCTATGCACAGCTACCAAACAGCTTCAGAAGAGGGGTGGATAGTTTGATGGGATCAGGGACTCCACTGGAGGTGACGTGATGCTTCAGTGCCTTAGCCCCGGGGAGTTGGGGATGCCGTGTTACCTGTGTGTTTTAAGGGGAAATCAGTCTTCCTCTGCATAGTGGAAGGCAACTCATTGATGCGCAGGGACAGTTGGCGTTTAAAGGGTGACATCTTCTGGCTAAGAGCAGGAAATCCTCGGAAAGAGCCTTGGCGAGCAAGTTGTTCAATTGGTGCATGCCGGCGTGGGATGGCGTGAGGATTGTTCATCTCCAGAGAGGCAGTGGCATCCAGAGTGGGAGAGGTGGGAGAGGATGGGGAGGTGGCAATGTTGCCAGGGGCCACTGACGAACCATCAGCTGTCTTATCTGTATCAGCTCAAGAAAACAGGAGAATGAGGACCTTAGGGCAATGTCTTCAAATTTGAGCTCACACCACTAAGGAACCCCAAAAACCTCCTGGGTCATTTAACCCATCTACTTCCCTATGTATCTCAAAAGACAGGTTAGAAGCAGGGCTCAGATCTCCTGTTTTTCAGATAAATAAAGGGTTTAATAATCTACTACATGTCACATGGTATATCTACTATTCCCATGTAGTAATTAAAACACTGAACAAAACTAAACAAAACAAAACCCCCCAGTACCTATGAACTCTTAATGTGAGGTCTTTTAAGGAACAATGGTGCACTGTTTTCAATGTTTGTTTGCTTTCTGGCCGGTGGGGCGGGGAAAGAGGACTTTAGGAGTGGCAGAGTCAGAAGGGTCTAAACAAACTTAAGTTTGACTAGATGTTAAGTCATAAAGCAGGCCTGGACAACAGGCTTTCTTGAAGAAAAGCATACAGAAGTCAAATTTTAAACTGGAGTAAACAAATACAAGACTGTTTCCATGTGAATACCTGCTGTATCACACTCTCATTGTGGTCAGTCTCTACTTCCCCCCAACTCCCCATAATCCTCTGTAGATGCTAGGACTCAAGCATTTGGGCAGCTGCTATATGTAGCAAAAAGTATTATTTGGTGGTATCAAAGAATATGCTTCCGGTCTGAAAATCACTGAGGCACATTCAATAACAGCCTATACACATTCATTTGTCTAGTTAAAATAGCACTGTGTTTTTTTTGTTCTTTGGTATCCTGGCAGAAATGTCGATAAGAAATGAAAAAATCATAATCATTACTTTAATTTCAAATAAAAACATATATTCTTTTTTTGGCTTAAAAATTAAAAGCTGTTTGGGTATTAGATTAATGAATGCATGCTAAGTTGCTTCAGTCATGTCCAATTCTTTGTGACCCCATGGACTGTAGCCCGCCAAGCTTCTCTGTCCATGGGATTCTCCAGGCAAGAATACTGGAGTGGGTTGCCATGCCCTCCTCCAGGGGATCTTCCTGATCCAGGGATTGAACCCATGTCTCTTAAAGCTCCTGCACTGGGAGGCGGGTTCTTTACCACTAGTGCTACCTGGGAAGCTGATGTTACCTAAAATGGCAGGTTTAGAATTAAAAGAATATAGTAAAAAATTGGCAAAATTATATCAATGTATATTTAAACCAAACTTTTTAATTTAAAAATACTCCTTGTTTTGGGTTTCAGCCCAAGTTATACACAAGAATGCAAAGCATTTTTTCCCTAAGCCCTAGCACTCAGTTCTAAAATACACTGGACTCAACTTCAGACAACAGCCTCCTGAGTAACTTGAATGTCTGGACAGGCATTTTTGCTATGCTGCCAAGTGTACCTTAAAAAAACTCACATTCTGCAAAACCACACACTAAAATTAATGGGGCTATGGAAAAAATATTGAGGGGCCAGCTTCTCAAAAATCTGTGGCCTTTTTTCATGAAAGCACTAAACAGTCATAATCTAATAGAGCATCACTGAGATGTCTCTGCCTGCATTTCCACCTGGCATCACCATCTGCAGGTCCTTTGCAGCTTAAACCTGGGACTTGCAGTTCCTTCAAGATGTAGGTCCTTGATAGTATTTGGTTTTCATAGAGATCAGATGCATCAGAATTAAAAAAAAAAAAAAGATACAGGTTTTCCCAATTTTGCTTTTAAATGTCTTTGCAACTTCTTCAACTGCACTCTCAGCTTCCCCAGGTAGTTAAAATTAATGGATAGAGTAAATACTTTGAAGCCACTAAACAAGCCACTCTGTTTACATTTTCAGCTTTGTTCTTAAGGTCTTCATATATTGCTAAGAGTTCTCTATGCCCCTGACAGCTTCCAAATATTAACTGGTTGGGAAAAGCTGTTTTAAATAAACACACATTGTAGTAGGACAAATTGTACCTTTCTTGGCATCTTGGATCTGTTTCATAATCTCCTCTCTTTCTGCTTGCTCAGTGGCTGTGGTGACACGGAATGATCCTTCTCTTGTGAAAGTGGTCCGACTGGCGTCGAAAGTAGCAGTCACTCCACATTCCTTCTCCCGCTTCTGCTTACGTTCTAAACAGGCTGCAAAGGCACAGCCTACAGCGTGGCTCAGTCTTTCACCCTGTACATAACAGAAGGTTTAAAAAACGTTTTCAGAGTTATGGTGTCAACAACTACACCTTAGCTGGACCACAAACAAGTCTGTTTTCACACAGGCAAAATGTTAGGAACTCCAGCTTATTAGATTTTAGTGTATTAATACGCCAAATTAATCTAAATGAATAATACCTTACGTAATGCTATGACCCTCTACTGCAGCAGGCACCGGGTAAAGTGGCCATCAGTAACCTGGGCCCTGTCAGCAGCCACTGACGTTTTCTTATTAGTCATAGTCAGGTCCCTCTGTCACTTGTGTTGGCTCTGGCCATCAGCTGAGAAGACACTGGTCAAAGTTCCAGGCCCTAAGTCTTGACACCCAAACCTCTACTTGCCATGTAGGGGAATAATAGGAATATTTACCACGCATTTCTAAGCAACAACTGGAAAGACAGGGCAAATTTCAGAGCTTAAATTTACTGCCAACATGTCTAGGGACAAAAGGCACAGACTTAAAACTTCAGATAAATACATCTCCAGCGACGAGAAGGAATCAGGCCCAGGAAAGCTGAGCCTTCTCAGTCTCCCTTTCTGAATGCTCTTCTTCTGCCCTGTTGGGCCCTCAGTGCTTACAGGCTCTCTCCCATACCGCCCCTATTTTTTTTTTCCAACTCTCTCAAACCCCAACTCTACTTCCCAACCACACACAGGCAAAAATAAAACCATGTTTTCAGCCACATTTTCAACTTGTAAAGGAATTAAACAGATAAGCCTGAATTTTTCGTGTGTGGGAGGAGAGGAAGGTTTATGTAAACTAAATATTGTTTTAAAGATGCACTGGATTATCTAGAGTAAATTTAATAAATTCAATGGATTCTTTTTTTTTTTAATCAGGGTTATCGGTATTTTAAACACTATCCCTAATTGTGGAATAAAAGGGTTACAGGTGATACAATAACTGCCGGCATCTTGTAACAGTGAGGAGAGATATCTGAGAACAGGGGGCCTTTTGTGGAATTTCCAAGATCATACCGTGTAAGCAGCTGCTCCTACATATGGCTCTGAGTAAGTAATTTCACTGCATTTTATATGCCAATATCAGATACCACAAGGAGAGGTAAATGTCTGAGACACTTTTGTCCCTAGGATTTCACATGATGGTAAACTGTAAAGTCTCACTTATAGACTGACAGACTCATTCTTTGTGAATCCACATGAGTTTCCATGTAACTACTTAGTAGGATGATAAATGGGTAGGCATGGAAGCATGAAATAGGAGAGAGAGCAGAAAGAATTTTAGAACCCATCTGCATTTGAGCACAGCTCTAGTACAAGGACAGAGCTATAGGCCAAAGAAGCTTACTGTTTCTGCTAGGCCTTATGGCAGAAGTTCCTGAAGACAGACTTGCCCTCAAGCTCCATCCCAGACTCACTGAGTAAAAAACTCTGGGGTGGGGCCCAGCCATCTAATTTAATGAGCTCCCAGGTGATTCTGATACAGAAGAACCACTGTTTTATACCAGAGTAAAACAGCCTGAGGGCTATGATTTGACAACAGAATGGTTTTAAAATAGAGCAAAACTCTTTGGATTTTACAAGTGCAGTGATAGCAAAATACACTGCTTTGTGACTTACGGTCTGAGAGAAAGGAAGAAACTGTAGTTTAGTTACTTCAACCCATTTTCGAAGCACTTGTGTCAAAGCGAGGAGGAGCAGCTTTAACAGTATCAGCCACCATTTTGGAGCAGTTAGCACGAGCCAGGTCCTATGTTAAGAGTGCTTACACTTGGTACCTAATTTAGTCTTCACAGCTGTTATCTCCATCTTATAGAAGCGGATACCAAGACTTAGAAAATGTTAAATAACCTGCTCAAATCCCACGGCTAGTAAGAACCAGAAACAGGACTGGAACCTATATCTGATTCAGAGCCTGAGTTTCTAATACTTGTTTTTACAACTGCTTTTTAAAAAGCTTTTGGTCAATATTAGACTATGACCACAACTTCCCTTCCAGGTTAAACCTTGGCAAGAGTTCACTGAGTTGTAGCCTTAATGAATAGCTACCTGCCTTATTCTGTCTGGACTTTCAAAAACTCAGAAATTACATACTCAATGCTATACTATAATTAAGATCATCATCACCTAAGACACTCGTTTTTTGTATCAGAATTTTGGGTAATTTAGATGAAAGATGACAAACTAGATTATTCTCTACTTTTAAACAAAACCAAAAATTTCTACTATGTAACAACTTCTAGCACAGCTCACTGTACCATAATTTAGTATTTCTATTTTTTAAATTAAAAATATACTCCAAACTCAGTTCTTGTGGTAGAGTCTTTTTGCAAATGAATTCGTAAGCACTTTTCAAATACCAGGATCTTCTACCCAGACAAATTAGCAAATACATGTGAGGATCTTGAAAACAGCTCTAATAATGAAAAGTTTTCTATAAAGTTTAGCAGCCACCATCACCAGAGCACTTTTACTTTCCTTTAATGATCTTGGATCTCAGCCAATCATCTTGTTCTGTGAGTGGTAGGGATTACACCAAGAGTGTGAACTACTTGAATAAAAGGAGTGAAAGCAGGCTCGTTTAGGCACTTACAAGTTCTGTAACAGCGTATACTTGTTAAAAATGTAGTGGAAACTGGCTGAGCCAACCCGGAAGAAACTGTGGCTAGTCATGATGCACCTCAGGCTGCTGGACTCACCGTGTCCTTGACGGCCATGAAGCAGTGACAGATCCAGCGCCGAGTTGTGCCGTCGCGACATATGTAAGAGAAGGCCCTGTCAAAGTTCCGATCTGGGGCGCAGAAAGAAACTTTTTCTATTGTCTGGTCAACTATGAGGTCCTAGAAAAAGGGAAACACAAAGGAACAGTGGACCTGAGAGGTCAATCAAGTTTCTCAGAAGAAACACAGGATGTTCATTTCACAACACAGAATCCCTACATCTAATGCATCAGGGCTGCGGAAAAGCTTAATCTGAGCCAGAAGTTGGAAAACTAAGGATCTGACCTAGAAGAGATCCCCAGAGGCACTCTCCACAGATGTTTCTTTCCCTCACCTCATCTTCATGTTCTATAATACACATGCTTGCTGATTCTAGTTTTATGATGGTAAATTCCATGTTCAATTTTACAGTATATGTCAAACAATAAATTTAATCCAATCCCCATATAACTTACATTCAATAACATAATTTCCAGAACAATTCTATGTATTTATTAACTTATCATTTAATTTTGAATACCACTAAATGGCACAGTATATATATAATGTAAACATCACAGAAAATGTTTTTTTAAAATACTGAGGCTCTTTGGTGCTTCTGTGTGATATTCCAATGGCCTAAAATCCCTAGATGCTGAGGTGGTAGCTGGAAGTGCTAAAGCATACAAACAAAATGACTTTTACAAAGCATGAGAATTCCTGTTGCTCCACAAACAAACTTGCCAATCGTTTAAAAGTTCTGCAATTCTGTTGGCTCATTCTAATTTTATTTTGCATAAGCTTGATTACTATGCATTTCCTCTTTAGTATCTCCTGCTATGCAGCAGTTACTGATACAGTTTAATCAGGAGCCCTTTATCAATCATTTGCATTTTTGCAACAATTCTTCTCTGCCCATGATGGGTACCACGGTAACAAGTTATCCATTCCTATTATTCACTGTGGGGAGAATTAGTTAATTCCAGTGCTACAAGTAACCACCAGGGGGCAACATCACTTTCTAGTAATAACTATTGTGTACAGCAATTAAAGATATAGCCTCCATATACAACAAATTTCATCCAAAGCATGAATGAAAACTACACAAGTTCTTAAAAATAAGCTAATTAAAATAACAGTTGTTTCCAACTGAAATGTACATTTAAGACCACCAGTTCTCTTAAAAAAAAAAAAAACAGTCAAAAGAATTAAAGTGTAGCTAAATTATATCACTTAAAGTATATCAGGTAAGCTACCCATGAAAACTGTTCTTTGCCTGCTAGGCTTTCTTCTCCTTCAGGTGACATCTGAGTTTTTGTTTTTTTTAAAACTGCCTTCTGTTAAAATTTTTCCAGATTTTAGGTCTCTCAGAAAGTTTTAATTAATGATTAAATGTATGTGTATAAGTAACACCTTATGCTCCCTAAGGGCAGAGTCTATGTCTATTCTTATCTAGGTACTTGGGATCATTTTTTTCTAATGCAAAAATCTATGTATATTTAAGATATTGTGTGGACCCTTAAATAAATGTTAACTTATATGAGCAATTTACTAGTCCTTAAGATTTCACTTAAATTGAGTCTTCAGTTAAATAGTAGGTTAATGAGTTCAAATATAACTTACTAAAAATAGTGTTTTATTAAGGAAAAAGAAGAAAATTTAGATGTGGTCTATTTTTTTTTTAAACAGTGGCAAAAGGCCTATAATATTTTACATCAAATTTGTGGGGGTAAACTTTTTTTTAATGTGTCAGAACAAAAACAGAACTCAAATCTTAACATTAAATGCAAATATACTGTAAGCTAAACATGCTGTATCATGTAGAACAAAATGCTCAGAGAATTCTATTCTTCATAAGGTAAATGAGTAACTAAATTGGTTTTCTGAACATTAACCAGTCTCTCAGAAGATCGTACTTTGGACAAAGTGGAAGGACACAGAGTGACTATAACATCTTAATGGCATTATGTTTGATCACGGATATAAAAAAACATATGAACAGTAACATTTAAGCTTATGAAAGTTTTACCTTAGTTTTTTCATCCACAACTCTGAGTCCATCTGCCGATACCCACAGGACTGCCTTAACAGCTTTCTTTCCAGTCTTTTAAGAGAAACCAAAAAAGAAGGGGGTGGGGGGAGAGACACACACATATATAATATTAAAAAAAAAAAGGTCATATTCCATAGAAAACACTGACTTCTGCCTTCCATAAGTCACAAGTACAGATGGAGTCCAAGGTTCAGGAGGGGTGCCCAAAGCCAGATACTCAAATCAAACTGCAGAAACATTCAAGAAAAAACAAGCCAAAGCCATTATTTTAGAAACACAAAGCAAAACAATACGGTAAAATTAAGTAAAGGGTCAGGAGGACAAACGGAATAAAAACCAAGATATCACATTCCGTAAAGGGCAAAGAATAAGTAGATTCTTCACCCATTTCAAAACTCAACCACGAAAATCAAGAGTTAAATATTAAATACATAAGGAGTTACACCACAAGTAGCTTCTACGAGTATATTCAGAGTAGAAAGTAATAGGTAAGTCTAAATTGAGATGCTGACCATTCTACTATACTTTGACCCCAATGTGTATGGCAGTGCCTTTGGTCACCTGAAATTTTCATATTAAAAACCCAAGAAATCTTCATGATTCCTTTAGCAATCTTTTAAAAGCATTACTTATTCTCCCAGGATTAACACAGAACTGCTTTAGTTTTTAATTTGACATTAAATGCAGACAGACATTTTGGGGACATAGAAGGATTAAAAAACCTGGAAAAATATTGTCATTATAACATAAATTCCTTTTGCTGGCTGAGAAAAGGCTTTGGCACATGTCACATGAGAACAAGCTGATGAATGATTTCTCCTGTGATGGAATGAAAATGGGACAGGGGAGTTTGTAATAGCAATTTAGCAGCTTCCTTTCTTTTCACCTGCTCTAAGGATACAAACAAAATAAAAGCAAAGTGAAGGCTCAGAATAGGTTATCAAAACATCATAAGAAAGTACAGATCAAAAGAAATCTGGTACTACTCTGGGAGGGACAAAGGAGGATAAAGAAATGTCTACCATTCTCCACTTTACATGTCCAAGCCCAGCACTCCTCAATAAAGCACAGCTTCATTTAAGTGAAATGTGTAATCCACTCTGGGTTCCATCTCCACCATCACCTCAAATCTGATGAGAGCCTATTACATACCAGGCAATAGAAATACTTGAGTTCACAGTCCATTGAAAGGTGACACTCAGATAAAAAATAAATAATACAGTAGTAAGTGCTACAGCTTCCCTGGTGGCTCAGACAGTAGAAAATCCGCCTGCAATGCAGAAGACCTGGGCTCAGTCCCTGGGTTGGAAAGATGCCCTGGAGAAGGGAATGGCTACCCACTCCAGTATTCTTGCCTGGGAAATCTCAAGGACAAAGGAGCCTGGTGGGCTACAGTCCATGAGGCCACAAAGAGTCAGATACTACTAAGTGATTAATGCTTTCAAGTGCTAGTAGAGCTTGTAACAATGTCAGAAACAAGGCATGGTCAAATCTATTTGTGGAATTAGGGGAAGGCTTTTTAAAATTGAAGACTGAATTGGGTACTAAAATAATTTTTCTAGATGCCCCAGGTAGGGGTGGGAATGCAGGGAAGTAATAGAGGTAGTAGATATCCCAGGCAGAAGAAACAGCAGTACAGGATATGGAAGCAAACAACAGAGCAAATCTGGGCCCTATAAACATTTCAGTGGGGCCTGAAAGTGGGGAGGCACAGTGGGATATAAAGAGCAGGAAAGACCTAGACATGGAGGACTGTGTATGCCTGCTAAAGAATTCTATCTTAATTCTATGAGCAATTAGGAGCTTCTAAAAGAATTCTGAACATGATTAAACAGATTTGCATTTTTAAAATATCACTTTGGCAGCACTATAGAGGAGTTGGAAACAGACTGATAGGAGGCAGAAATACCACAACAAGATTCCAGGTGAGAGAAAATGAGGGTTGAGCTCTCTTGGGTGAGATACAGGGCTGGAAATGAGAAGTCTGAAATGGTGAATCTAAGAGAAATGTTGAAGACCCCTCTCTGGTTCCTGGCTTGGTTAACTGGGTGGAGAGGGTACCACAAACTAAGAAAACAGAAAGAGATGCAGAAGCAAGTTTGAGAGGGGGAGAATAGGATTCCAGTTTTAGACAAGCAATGTTTGAGATGTGTGTGCAACATCCAGGCAATTGGATATACAGATCTAAATTCAATAGAGAACTCTTAAGATGGAATTTTAGTTTTGGGAAACATCAATCGTGGGAGCAATATGAGGGCAAAGGACAGGAGAGAATATCAATAATTAAGGAATTGGGAGACAAGTAATGAAATATCAGAAAAGGAATAGTGAGGAGAATGAAGAGAGATTAGCATCACTGAAACCAATGGAGAGGAGTTTCAAGAAGTAATATGTGGTCCAAAATGTCAAATGTTGTAAAATGACCAAGTAAGGAAAGATGTGAAAAACATCTATTGGATGTAGCGATGAGTAAGACACCATGGACCGACAGAGGTTGAGGCGGCTGGTTATCTTTATGTGTCAGATTGGCTAGGTTATGGTTGCCCAGTTGTTTGATCAAACACTAGCCTACATGTTGCTACAGAGGTATTTTGCAGATGTGATTAACATTTACAATCAACTAACTTTAGGTAAGGACTTCCCAGGTGGCTCAGTGGTTAAGGTTTGACCCCTGGGTCAGGAAGATCCCCTGGAGAAGGAAATGGCAATCCACTCCAGGATTCTTGCCTGGAAAATCCCATGGACAGAGGAGCCTGGTAGGCTATAGTCCATGGGGTCGCAAAGAGTCAGACATGACTGAGCGACTTCACTTTTCCTTTCCCTAGTGCCTGAAGAACAGCAGCAACTTTAGGTAAACGCAATAACCCTACCCTTGATAATATGGGTGGGCCTCATTCAGCCAGCTGAAGCCCTTAAGGGTAAAAACTGAGGTTTCCCTGAGAAGAAATTCTGCCTGAATTTCCAGCCTACTGGTCTGTGTGTGTACACACAAAGACAGACAGATAGACAGAGAGAGGAGGGAGGGAGGGAGAGAAACAGACGGTGGTTCTGTTTCTCTGGAGGATCTAATAAAGTGGAAGTCAGACTAGAATGGGTTGAGAAGTAAATGAAAGGCAAGAAGAGTCTACATATATTAAATACTTTCTTTAAAAAAGCTTTCCTACAAAAAAGAGCTGTACAGCAACGGAGGACAGGTAGAGTATCAAGGGAGGTCCTTTAAAAATTGTGGTAAACTAACGTGCCTTACTAGAAACAGAATGGATTTTGGAGTAAAACAGATACAAGTCTGAATTCAATGCCACTATTCATAAGCTAAGGAAGTTACAGAGTCCTCTGAGTTTCTACTTCCACATCTGTAAAGGATCTGTGGGGTTGGTAAAAGGACCAGAGTTATATAAAGCACCTGGAATTTAAAGAGGGCAATAAACAATTAGTGTTTGTTTATCGTTACATTAATAAACTTAAAAATTTCTCCCAACAACAAAGCTTCTTGAAAGAGTAAGACACACTTTCAACAACGACAACAAATAATGCTTATTTGCTGAATGACAATAGGCAGTGGAAAGATGGAGATTAAAGCCCCAAGAAAAAAGTAATGCAGAGAACAAAGTCGTCAAGGAGGCGAAATAGGAGGAAGCCAGAATACAAATTTTAGATGGGAAGGGAAATGTCCCTTCCTTGAAACAGAGGGATGGAGTGAAGCCGAGTAGAAATGAAGACAGATTAGTAAAGGAGTGAGTGACAAATTGAGGAAGTTTACTTCAAAGGGCCACAAATTCATCTGATCAGGAGATGAGAAGATCTACTTTGCTAGGGAGAAAAAGGTAGGCAGATTTAAGAGTGTAAAGACTTAAACAGCAGTATTGGGGCAGTATAGTACAGCGACTGCACAAACTCTGGAACCAGGCTGTTCTCTGAGTGTGAATTCTGGTTCTGCCACTTATTACTATGACCAAAGGCAAATTACTTGACCTTTCTATGCTTCAGATTCCACATCTGCATAACGATGTTAATAATGTCACATACCTCATGGGATTATGATGAGGATTCAGTAAACAAACAGATATACCCATCAACAACTATAACTGCCCGTATTTAACCAATGCTTAGGTAGAATAGCAAGGAGAGATAAGAAAGCTTTCCTCAGCGATCAATGCAAAGAAATAGAGGAAAACAACAGAATGGGAAAGACTAGAGATCTCTTCAACAAAATGAGAGATACCAAGGGAACATTTCATGCAAAGATGGGCTCGATAAAGGACAGAAATGGTATGGACCTAACAGAAGCAGAAGATATTAAGAAGAGGTGGCAAGAATACACAGAAGAATTGTACAAAAAAGATCTTCACAACCCAGATAATCACGATGGTGTGATCACTTACCTAGAGCCAGACATCCTGGAATGTGAAGTCAAGTGGGCCTTAGGAAGCATCACTACGAACAAAGCTAGTGGAGGTGATGGCATTCCAGCTGAGCTATTTCAAATTCTGAAAGATGATGCTGTGAAAGTGCTGCACTCAATATGCCAGCAAATTTGGAAAACTCAGCAGTGGCCACAGGACTGGAAAAGGTCAGTTTTCATTCCAATCCCAAAGAAAGGCAATGCCAAAGAATGCTCAAACTACTGCACAATTGCACTCATCTCACACGCTAGTAAAGTAATGCTCAAAATTCTCCAAGCCAGGCTTCAGCAATACGTGAACCGTGAACTTCCTGATGTTCAACCTGGTTTTAGAAAAAAAAGGCAGAGGAACCGGAGATCAAATTGCCAACACCCACTGGATCATGGAAAAAGCAAGAGAGTTCCAGAAAAACATCTATTTCTGCTTTATTGACTATGTCAAAGCCTTTGACGGTGTGGATCACAAGAAACTGTGGAAAATTCTGAAAGAGATGGGAATACCAGACCACCTGACCTGCCTCTTGAGAAATCTGTATGCAGGTCAGCAAGCAACAGTTAGAACTGGACATGGAACAACAGACTGGTTCCAAATAGGAAAAGAAGTACATCAAGACTGTATACTGTCACCCTGTTTATTTAACTTATATGCAGAGTACATCATGAGAAATGCTGGGCTGGAGGAAGCACAAGCTGGAATCAAGATTGCCGGGAGAAATATCAATAACCTCAGGTATGCAGATGACACCACCCTTATGGCAGAAAGTGAAGAGGAACTAAAAAGCCTCTTGATGAAAGTGAAAGAGGAGAGTGAAAAAGTTGGCGTAAAGCTCAACATTCAGAAAATGAAGATCATGGCCATCTGGTCCCATCACTTCATGGCAAATAGATGGGGAAACAGTGGAAACAGTGTCAGACTTTATTTTCTGGGGCTCCAAAAATCACTGCAGATGGTGATTGCAGCCATGAAATTAAAAGATGCTTACTTCTTGGAAGGAAAGTTATGACCAACCTAGATAGCATATTAAAAAGCAGATATTACTTTGCCAACAAAGGTCTGTCTAGTCAAGGCTATGGTTTTTCCAGTGGTCATGTATGGATGTGAGAGTTGGACTGTGAAGAAAGCTGAGTGCCAAAGAATTGATGCTTTTGAACTGTGGAGTTGGAGAAGACTCTTGAGAGTCCCTTGGACTGCAAGAAGATCCAACCAGTCCATTCTGAAGGAGATCAGCCCCGGGTGTTCTTTGGAAGGAATGATGCTAAAGCTGAAACTCCAGTACTGTGGCCACCTCATGTGAAGAGTTGACTCACTGGAAAAGACTCTGATGCTGGGAGGGATTGGGGGCAGGAAGAGAAGGGGATGACAGATGATGAGATGGCTGGATGGCATCACCGACTCAATGGACCTGAGTTTCAGCTTTGAGTTTGAGTTTTGGACTCTGGGAGTTGGTGATGGACAGGCAGGCCTGGCATGCTGCGATTCATGGGGTCGCAAAGAGTCGGACACGACTGAGCGACTGAACTGAACTAGGTAGTATTTAGTATTTTGCTGGAAGGTAAGCTCCATGAAGGCAAGGTTTTTTTTCATACTTATTGTTCCCTGCTGTATCTTTAGAACTTAGAACAATGCCTGGTACGGAGCAGGAGTTTAAGAAATATTTGTTGAAGGAATAAATTTGCTAAATATCTGCTATAGGAAGAGGACACAGTTAAATCAGTGACATATAGGCTGCCAAATGGTACTGAGAATCCTGTGTCAGAAATCTGAACCTGCAATTTTATCACTACGTTCACTGTGCAACAGTACCTACAGCACAGCATCTGATGCAACAGACAGAACTACTTCAAGGCTGGGAGACTGAAAGTGGGAAAACTAAAAGATCATTTTAGAATGGGACTGCTCCCTATTTAGTCTCCTTATCATACACAAGGAAATTTTTTTTTGGCCCAATTAGACTTTATGAAAATATCTCTGCTTTTTGAGGTGTGTCTTTAATCTTTATGGTGGTGTACTAAACGTATCAGTGAAGCATTGTATCTGTCATATTTCACAGTTTCTAACTACTCTAAACAGGGGATGAAAACAGATAATATGAATTTTTCCACTTGTTCATACATCTGAGTGCCAGTTCCTGGATGCCAGTAGAGTTTGTCACATTACGATTACATCAATAAGGGATTGAGATATTAACAATCAAAGACACACCTGCAGCTGAAATTAAGTCAAAACTTCCTCTCACAAACTCTATAGGAGCAGTGCTTCTAAACTATCCGTCAGCTTTTTAGAGTTTTTCATTCTGGTAACATAAACTAAGATTCCTAATCACTTTTTAGAAAATGATGAAAGTCACAGAGAGATGGAAGTTTTCCTTTTGTTTGCCCTGAAACTGTCTACTTAAGCAAATTATCTTAGGAGATAAGGTTAAAGTTAGCTAACCACGGGACTAAAAAAAGAGATAACCCAGAATAAGTACGAAATGTAGAATACACATAATCTTAGTTACATACACAACCCGTAAAAAGACTACATAATACTTCAGACACTAGTAAAAATGTGACAGGGGTAATGTATATATGAGAATTAAGAATTATTCTATCACCACGGTTCCAGTGCTTTCTATTTTAATGATACTTTCAAGATAATAGGTAGAATTCACACTGACTAGCGTCAGTGCATAAAAAAAGACAATTTTATAACAAAGAGAAAACTGTTTATTATTCAAGGAAAGAAAATGGGTCTAATATGAACAAAACTTCAGTAACTGAGAATTTAAATTGGTGGAATCTAAGAAGGATCAGGCTATCCTATAAGTGAAAAATGTCAAATTAAGTATAATTTTCAAGTAACCACTCAACTCTCTAAATATCCAATTTAGAATTTTAAAACTAACATTTCCCTTCAGTTCAGTCACTCAGTCGTGTCTGACTCTTTGCAACCCCATGAATCACAGCACGCCAGGCCTCCCTGTCCATCACCAACTCCCAGAGTTCACTCAGACTCACGTCCATCGAGTCAGTGAGATGGCCATCCAGCCATCTCATTCTTTGTCGTCCCCTTCTCCTCCTGCCCCCAATCCCTCCCAGCATCAAAGTCTTTTCCCTTACACACCTTTTATTATGGGTAGATACAAACCAGTACAGAAATTAAGCAGACTCTGACATTGGAGAAAAGGACAGCAAGAAATCAGTTGATTACAAATTGCTAAGTCAGGAAACTTGTACTTGCAAGTAAGAGAAATGCACAAGTAATCTTAACATGAAAATACTAGTGAAGAAACAAACTGGTTGCAAAAATGACATGGAAACAGTAACTAAATAAGCTCAGTACACTATAAGATCATTTTCTCCTAAATATCAAAGCTACTCATAATAAAAAGCAATGAAATAACTAATTACAATAAAGAACTGCCCATCTACCTACTTATGTCCAGCTGCCTGTTGTTTTTTTAAGTCAATACCACTTCAGAAAGTTTTTTCAAGGATAGAGATCATAAGTTGGTAGGGTTCTCAGGATGTTGACATATCCTTATAGTCACTCTTTTGTTATACATATTGTTGTTATTTGGGGAAGTACCTCAGATCTCCAGTTGGAGAATTAAGTTTCTAAACTGTTTAAATCACAGATTAGGAAACTTTCTGTGAAGGACCAGATACCAAATAACTACGGCTTTGCAGGCCATATAGTCTGTGTCAACTACTCAAGTCTGCCTTGCTGCACAAAAGCAGCCAGACAATATGTAAACAAATGGGCATGGATTTGCAACAATACAATTTTATAAAAGGGTTTTGGAAGGATAATTCATTATAGTGAAATATTAGATCTGTTTGGAATTGCCCCTGAATTCTCTTTCTTTTCTATTTTTTAAAACAAATGCCCTTATATCCCACTAGTTTACTGTAGTATAATATTAATATTATATATATAAATTATTATATTAACTGAGACCTGAACTCAGGTGCAGTCCAACTCTAAAGTTCTGTGATTCCCAAAGCCAACAATGAGATAAGAACATGCAATTAATCAACATAAATAGAAGTAATATTGGGGGCAAAACAATTGTGCTGGGAATACGATAAGAACAAAAGGTGTTCTAATGTAAGCCAAAGCAAAGGAATGCTATAAAGACACACAGAAGCGTAATTTGGCTTAGCTATGAAATGTTAAGAAGCAACAGCAGCAAACAAGACCAATTTGGGCAGGAAGATTAGAGCAAGTCACTCTTTCTGAGCAACAGTGATTTGCCATTCTACTGTGCAGAGCTCTTTCTGCTACACACCAAAGAGGTCTTCAAGGGTACCCAGTATGTAAAGAATCTCTGGTCAGTCTTTCTGCCACACCTACACACAGAGATAACCCAGTCATTATGGTGTAATAACATATTACCAGCCAACCATGGCACAGAGTGCCTTGTAATGAGTGAACAAGACGACTTCTTTTTAGAAACAATCTGAGAAGGGCCTTCAAATCTATTAATGACATTTTAATTTCTGAACAGACTGTGTAATGAACAAATTTTGTCTTAAAATTCCAAGATACAGTATGTATCTTCAAAGGAAAGAGCAGTAAAGAAAAACACAACTTTCTATAGAATTTGAGACTGGTAGTATCTCCAATGGCTGCTTTATTAAAAATACAGTAACTTTTATCTTGTACTTTCCTAAGTGAGAAGGGCCTTTAAAGGCTTTCAGGAAAAAATAAGGATGATAACATGTCATGAACCAAACAACAAAACTGAGATTTTTTGAGGCAACTGAGCTCTTCCAGTATGCCGAATCATTTTTTGAGGGGAAGAAGGAACCTAGAACAGAAATTATTCTAATATTAAGTTCATATTTCAAACATATATAATAGAAAAAGTGGAAATTCCACAGGGACCTAAAATTCAACCTGTCTGAAACCAAATTCATTACACCTCTTCTCACAGTGAAAGACCCCCCACCACCGTGGTCGTCTTTACCATAAACTTAGGTCTTACCTTCTGTCTCCTTTCGTATATACCTAGGGTGAATGAATGAATGATTTGGAGCAGGTTCTCTTCAGCCCAGTGGCTCTGTTAATGCTGCTCCTTCTATGCCTTTCTCCTCTTAGTTTAACTGGAACTCATAGTCTTCAGTCTCAACCTTAAGTATCATCTCCTCTCAGAAGCCTTAAACACAATCGCTTGCATTCATTCTCCCTCTCTGCTCCAGCAGTACTTGTTATTGTTACACAGTTCGCTAACTTTTTTTTTAACCTGTCTGGTTTTACTACAGGTGAACTTGCAAGCAGTGCATCTTTCATTCACTAAGTCAGACATTTTGGAGTAGCCATTATGGACCACATACTATTCTAGGCATTAAAGATTCAGCAGTGAACAAAAGAGGTCTGTCCACAGAAAGCTTATGTTTTAGTGAGGAAGGACTAAAAAACCAAATTAGTAAAATGCATGAGTCTGAGTAAGCTCTGGGAGCTGGTGATGGACAGGGAAGGCTGGTGTGCTGTAGTCTATGGGGTCGCAAAGAGTCGGCACGACTGAGCGACTGAGCTGAACTGATGCTACAACAGATGGTGATAACTTCTATCAGAGGAAAATAAAACTAGGAAGGGGGACAGTGAATGTTTATATATGGAAGAAGGTGGTATTTGAAATTTAAAATAAGGTTCTCTCAGTGACTGCCTCAATGAAAATGGGGCTTTTAAGCAAAGAATGGGAAGAGATGAGGAAGAGAGCCACACACATATCTGGATGATGAGTGTTCCAGATTAGAGGTTACAGCAAGTGCAAAGGTCCTGAAGTGGAAGTATACCTGGTATGCTCAAGGAAGAGCAGGGAGGCTAGTATGGCTGAAATATAGGAAGCAAGAATAGAAGAAGACAGGAAAAGGGACAGAGGGGATTCATGTACAATGGCCCACTAGGCCCAGAAGACTTAGGTTTTTACTCTGGGTAGGTCAGGAAGCTACTGGAGGACCAAGCACCGTAGGGAAACAATCAGATCTATCTTAAAAAGATCACTCAGACTGATATCTTGAGAACAGATGATAGAGGGATAATGATGAAAGCAGACTGAGTAGAACATTAATGCAATGATTCAGGTGACTAGAGGAGCTGGCATGGACCAGGGTAGTGGTGGAGGTAGTCAGACAGGAACTGCTGACAGGATGATATCAGGCAAAAGAGAAAGAAGTCAAGATCAGATCCAGGATTTGTGGCTAAAGCACAGGCACTGGGATGGGAAAGACTAGGGAAGAGTAGTCTGGGGGAGAGTTTTAGAATTTGGTTTGTGACACATTAATGTGAAATGCCTTAGGGTGAAATGTTTGATGCTAATGATACTGACACTTGTTCATACAGCAAGCTATTCTGTACCCTTTGCTTGCATTTCCTAAGTTAATCTTCAGAACAATCACATGAAGTTGGAATTAGTATTATCCCTTTATTTTTTTGGTAATAGATGGGGAAGCTGAGGTACAAAATGGTTAAAAACATCTCCCAAGGTCACAAAACTAATAAGCAGCTGAGCCAGGATTAAATAAACACATGTACATCACCAGATGGCCAACACCGAAATCAGATTGATTATATTCTTTGTAGCCAAAGATGGAGAAGCTCTATACAGTCAGCAAAAACAAGACCAGGAGCTGTCTGTAGCTCAGATCATGAACTCCTTAGTGCCAAATTCAGACTTACATTGAAGAAAGTAGGGAAAAACACTAGACCATTAAGGTGTAACCTAAATAAAATCCCTTATGATTATACAGTGGAAGTGAGAAATAGATTTAAGGGACTAGATCTGATAGACAGAGTGCCTGATGAACTATGGACGGAGGTTCATGACACTGTACAGGAGACAGGGATCAAGACCATCCCCATGGAAAAGGAATGTAAAAAAGCAAAATGGCTGTCTGGGGAGGCCTTACAAATAGCTATGAAAAGAAGAGAAGTGAAAAGCAAAGGAGAAAAGGAAAGATATAAGCATCTGAATGCAGAGTTCTAAAGAATAGCCAGGAGAGACAAGAAAGCCTTCCTCAGTGATCAATGCAAAGAAATAGAGGAAAACAACAGAATAGGAAAGACTAGAGATCTCTTCAACAAAATGAGAGATACCAAGGGAACATTTCATGCAAAGATGGGCTCGATAAAGGACAGAAATGGTATGGACCTAACAGAAGCAGAAGATATTAAGAAGAGGTGGCAAGAATACACAGAAGAACTGTACAGAAAAGATCTTCACGACCCAGATAATCACGATGGTGTGATCACTCACCTAGAGCCAGACATCCTGGAATGTGAAGTCAAGTGGGCCTTAGAAAGCATCACTACGAACAAAGCTAGTGGAGGTGATGGCATTCCAGTTGAGCTATTTCAAATTCTGAAAGATGATGCTGTGAAAGTGCTGCACTCAATATGCCAGCAAATTTGGAAAACTCAGCAGTGGCCACAGGACTGGAAAAGGTCAGTTTTCATTCCAATCCCAAAGAAAGGCAATGCCAAAGAATGCTCAAACTACTGCACAATTGCATTCATCTCACATGCTAGTAAAGTAATGCTCAAAATTCTCTAAGCCAGGCTTCAGCAATACGTGAACCATGAACTCCCTGATGTTCAAGCTGGCTTTAGAAAAGGCAGAGAAACCAGAGATCAAATTGCCAACATCCACTGGATCATGGAAAAAGCAAGAGAGTTCCAGAAAAACATCTATTTCTGCTTTATTGACTATGCCAAAGCCTTTGACGGTGTGGATCACAAGAAACTGTGGAAAATTCTGAAAGAGATGGGAATACCAGACCACCTGACCTGCCTCTTGAGAAATCTGTATGCAGGTCAGCAAGCAACAGTTAGAACTGGACATGGAACAACAGACTGGTTCCAAATAGGAAAAGGAGTACATGAAGGCTGTATATTGTCACCCTGCTTATTTAACTTCTATGCAGCGTACATCATGAGAAACGCTGGGCTGGAGGAAGCACAAGCTGGAATCAAGGTTGCCAGGAGAAATATCAATAACCTCAGATATGCAGATGACACCACCCTTATGGCAGAAAGTGAAGAGGAACTAAAAAGCCTCTTGATGAAAGTGAAAGAGGAGAGTGAAAAAGTTAGATTAAGGCTCAAGATTCAGAAAACTAAGATCATGGTATCTGGTCCCATCACTTCATGGGAAATAGATGGGGAAGCAGTGGAAACAGTGACAGACTTTATTGTTTTGGGCTCCAAAATCACTGCAGATGGTGATTGCAGCCATGAAATTAAAAGATGCTTACTTCTTGGAAGGAAAGTTATGACCACCTAGACAGCCTATTAAAAAGCAGAGATATTACTTTGCCAACAAAGGTCCGTCTAGTCAAGGCTATGGTTTTTCCAGTGGTCATGTATGGATGTGAGAGTTGGACTGTGAAGAAAGCTGAGTGCCAAAGAATTGATGCTTTTGAACTGTGGTGTTGGAGAAGACTCTTGAGAGTCCCTTGGACTGCAAGGAGACCCAACCAGTCCATCCTAAAGGAGATCAGTCCTGGGTGTTCATTGGAAGGACTGATGCTAAAGCTGAAACTCTAATACTTTGGCCACCTCATGTGAAGAGCTGACTCACTGGAAGAGACCCTGATGGTGGGAGAGATTGGGGGCAGGAGGAGAAGGGGACGTCAGAGGATGAGATGGCTGGACGGCATCACCAACTCGATGGACATGAGTTTGAGTGGACTCCGGGAGTTGGCGATGGACTCCTGGCGTGCTGTGATTCATGGGGTCGCAAAGAGTCGGACATGACTGAGGTATTGAACTGAACCGAACTGAATCCAGATCCCCAGTCCGTCCTTGACCCCTATCCTATACTGTTTCTAAGATGGAAATACCACTCTGGAATTTATGGGAGATGTCCGGATAGAAACTTCAAAATCATAAGCATAGAAATGGTATTTAAATCCACGACACTGGATGAGCTCACCAAGGGACAAGCATAGGTAGAGAAGAATCCACAGACTGAGAAGCAGGCAGCAATATAATGGAAAATGAAGACAGCATGACCCCTTAACTCCAAACAAATAGTGTTTTCAAGGAGTGGGAGGGATGGGCTATGTCAAATGCTGTTGATAGGTTGAGTAAATAGAACCACTGGAATAATAATACAGATGACTGGACAAGTGATGAGGGTAAAAGTCTGATAGAGTGTTCAAGAGAGGAAAGGAGAGCAGAAACTGAAGGCACCAAGAAGAAACCTCCGTTTAAAAAGAAGGTTTCTTTTCATGCTAGTGGACAATCCACTAGAGAAAGAAAACTGATTATGGAGGATGAGGGATAGCGATACTGAAGTAAGTAAAGGCTGGAATAAGAATTTTGTGGAGGAGCTGCCCTCAGCTAGGAACACAGACAGCTTATCCCTTGAATAGGAGGGAAAATGGAATATATATGCACAGATGCATGTAGGTAAGAAGATGCGGTATTGTGTCTGAGAGTTCTCTTCCAGCTGATTCTATTTGTTCAGTGAAGTAGGAAGCAAGGTCACCAATTGAAAGAGAGAACAGAGTAAGAAATTCTGGAGATTTAAGGAAAAGGAAGGGATAGCCAAATAGTCATCTGAAAGTGAGAATAAACTGGACTAAATAAATGGAGACCATCTTGCTCATCATTGATCTGGATAGCCTAGTACAGTTCCTAGTATGTTTTAGACACTAACTGTGACTTGAGGCTTGAGAACCACTGACTCTTTATGAATACAAATTAAAAAAAACAACTTCAAAGGTTAATGAGTTGGTTTTTTTTTTTTTTTAGTCTAGAAAAGATCAGTGGCCAGGGCATTTGACATGTTACATGTTGATCATGTTACAGGAAATACTGAAACCAAGGATCAATGGAAATATTCTAATAACTCCTGGGATTGTCTTTTTTATTTTTCCTTCTTTAGAAATCTGTTATATTACACTTCAAAAACAAACCCTAAAAGGTGCATCTAATAAGATATAGAGAAGGTAAATTTTATAGAAGAAAGGGCGTGGGAATTTAAAAAGCAGAAAGGAAGAAAAGGAAAGAGGCAGCAGATACTCCCTCACTTGTAGAGGAAAGGACCCAGAGTGGTCTAAGTACAATCTGACATTAAGGAGAAAACACAGGAAATCTAAATAGAATGTAGATGTGAGCACTGACTTAACGTGGTCACGAATACCATTTAAATGTTTTACTCTTGAGAATTAGTTGCAACCAATATAACCATGTGCTACTTTTCAACTATGTATTCTCTAAAACAACTATTTCTAATGATGCCATTTAACAACTGTAACAGCATAAAAACTTGAAAAAATATATACGTGGCAGTACATTAACAGTATCTGTTATAACAGATATTACAACAGTTTTGGTGATTTTTATACAGTTAAAAGTGGTTAACCCCCTCCCCCAAATTAAATAGCCCAGGGAGGAGTTCACAAACTCAAATCCCCACAGGGTTAAAAGCAGGTAACAAAATGAGTGAAGCAGACGGTGAGGACAACAGGGAGCTACAGGGATGTGGCAACAGGCAACCAAAGGGCATAACGGCTACTCAGCTCCGCATACAAGGTTAGCCGTTTTGCCAGATCTGCCATTCCTAAAATAGATACAATAGTTTCAATCTGAATGTTTTCAATGTTTGAAATACTGGCAACTAATTTAAATTTATGAACTGTGAGCAGGCCATACAATGTATGTTTGTGGGAAGCATTCAGGCCCTTGAGCAGTCTAGTGTCCCCTGCATCTGACATTTTTCCATTCACTGTAATGAAAGCCTCTTGAGGAAAGCAGAGACCAACACTGGGCAGGAGAAGGCATGCAGCACTATGTTTCAGAAAACCTTGGTTTCAGGGTAGGCACTACCATTTACTACTAGCTGGGTGACCTCTTTGAGCTTGTTTATTCATTTGTAAAATGTAGTTTCATCAACTATCATGTCTAATTCACTGAACTGTTTTGAGTAGCAAGTTAGAAAGTAGGTCAAAACACATCCCTAAGTATAAAGCTCTATAAAGTGGATGGCTGTGAGATACTAGAAAATATACACTGGTATTTGCCCCTGGTTCCTGGCACAGAGCTCCTGAAATCCTTGAAATTCCCCAAGCAAGAACACAAAGAGCATCTCTTGTCCTGATATTTGTTCTCTGATCCCATCCTGACACAAGGCTCCTAAAACCCTTGTAAATTCCTAAGTGATAAGAACACTAGGAGCATCTTTTCTTCAATGATACAATCCTGGGTGGGCTCCTGGATAAGAACTTGTCACCAGAACCACCAAGCCATGATGAGAAGCCTAGGATTTTCAGTCTTTATTCCTCCATCCTCTAAAAAAGGAAGAGGAGATGGAATTGGAATTAATAATCTATCATGTCTACACGAGGAAGCCACCACAAAATCCTAATAGTACAAGGTTCCGAGAGCTTCCAGGTTGGCAAACACATGCACATGGAGAAGGTGACATACTCCAGTTTCACAGGGACAGAAGCTCTTGCCCTTGGGGCACTCCCAGACTTTGTTGTAGGTATGTCTTCATTTGGCTCTTCATCGGTATCCTTTATCATGTCCTTTAATAAACTGGTAAATGTAACTGTTTCCTTGAGTTCTGTGAGCTGTTCTAGCAAATTAATGAAGCCTGAGGAGGAGGTCATGGGAATCTCCAATTTGTAGTCAGAGACAGAAGGTATTACGAGTAACCTGGGGACCAACTACCTGCAATTGGCATCTGAAGTAGGTGGGACCAGTCTTATGAGATTGAATTCTTAAATCTGTGCGGTCTGACACTATCTCCAAGTAGACAGGGTAAGAACTGAGTTAAACTGTAGTGCCTCAGCTGGTGTCACAGATAATTGCTTGGTGTAGGGGAAAAAAAAATCTCTATACATTCGGTGACTAAAAGTAAAGTGTTTTGTGTCAGCAGTAAAGAGAGACACAGAAGAAAGACTAACAGGAGGCAGATTGAACTGAGTTTTTCTAATACAACGGCTTGAAAAAGAGACCTACCAGGGTGGCCTAAAAACATTTTATATCTTTATGTTCAGCGAGTTCCTCATAAAATGGTAATACAGATTTACTTAGCTCATGAGTTTCCTCAAATACATTAAAATTTAAAATCCTTTTCAAATGTTAAGGGCCATGTAATTGCTTGCTAATATTAATAAAACATTTGTCGAGTACAGCCAAATACACTAGGAGCTGTATATAGTACTTTCTAAAGAGTTGAGAATATTCTTGGCTTTCTTAAAATAATGAGCAATTTAATATAGCTAAGTTTAGAAAAAGATATTTCAGAGTCGTAGGTTTTTTCCCCCCTTCTAAGATGTATGTAATCTTACAATGGGTTAATAACACAGACCTGTAAGACACCCAGGTTTATCTGTTCCTCATTAATAAAGCTTCTGAAAGTACTGCTTCCATTAGATGGAGGAACAGGGAGGTCAGGCCCCCGACAGGAACAGGACAGAGTATTCAGGTCCAGGACAACTAAGGGAAAAGCAGCAGCAGTTCTCCTGGTCATCAGGGCTAATAATTCTTTCACCCATCTACTGTTATGCAAATATGTTTGGTGGAAACTCTTGATAACTGTTGGACCATTAAAACATGCATAACATGAAGGCTAAGAAAGTGTCAAAATTTATGAGGAGCTGCACTAGATAAAAACTCCCTAACATACTGTTCTATGAGATTCTTCATTTTTAGCTTTCATCAAAACACAAATGACTGAGCAAACTCAACAAACCAAACCTCTTTCACTAGACGACTTCTTGCAGATTAGTGTTGAAAGTGAGTTAAATGATGGCAACTTGAAAAGTATAAAAGGCTCCAAATTCAAGAAAAGTTTTCATTTATAAGTAAATTTCTGGAAAGATTATGGGTGATGCTTTCCCCCACCTTGGTTTCCAAACTCTTTGAATGAGTTAACTGTAATTAAAAAAACAAACAAAAAAATCTGTACATAAGAATAAACTGCCTGGCCATAAAAATAATTCTCCCCACAATAACGTAAAAATTCTGTATTATATCTCTATGAGATGGAGAGGATCACTAAACTTATCCTAGTAATTATTTCATGACATATGAACTCGAATCATTATGCTGTACACCTTAAACATACATTGGTGTATATCAATTATATCTCAATAATTCTAAGGGTCAGTTTGACAGAAAACAACAAAATTCTGTAAAGCAGTTATCTTTCAATTAAAAAATAAGTAAATTTTTTAAAAAAGAAAAAAGAATTCTAAGTGTCATATTTGTTCACATTATGGGACAGATTAGTATCTTTTAAGAAAATCTCACTAGTATGATTTAAACATCTCTAGATAAATAAAATGTTATTTGAACCACTGGAAAAGATTCTTTAAAGCTTTAATAATAAAGTAAATTGACCAGAGACAAAAATCCAAAATTAAATTGCTACCTTTAAAGAAGAAAGGTAGAAAACAAAAATGAGTTTTAGGAAGCTCTTTACTTACTAACATCTTTATAAGGTTAAATCTCTTACACTTTGCTTGTAAATAATTTGGAAATAGAGTGATTGTATAGCAAAGTGATTTAACAATGTAGACTTTGAAATCAGATTATCTGGGTTCAAATCCTAGACTCTACCACTTATTGTATCTGTGAATTCAGGCAGGTCACTTAACCCTCTGTAAACTTCAGTTTTCTCACTGTAAGACAGGAGAAAATAATAATTTCAGGCTTACTGTAAGGGTTAAGTGAGATAATTCATAGTTTTCTTTCTCATACCATATAAATTTGTGATGTAGCAAAATGCAGTGAAAATAGCTAAGAAGCATGGTGTGACCCAGTTGTGACATTAGATGTACAATGACCTCATTATACACAGCAATGAATATTGTCACCTGCGAACTGATTCTCACATGATAGCTATTTTTGTTAACATGATGCTATAACCTTTTAAAAAAACACACTTTAACATATTTTTTTATAAACCATATTAATATTTTCTACATCCTAGCATTCATAGATAAGACTGCTTTACCAAAGCAGATACATTAAAAACTGATCACTTAGAAAATACTTAAAATTATACTTTAATTGGGTTCATGTGAAATTGCTTTGAGAAATTACATTTGGAAAAGAAAAAATGCTCCACCAAAAAATCCGCTTAACAATCAGGATGCCTATTTATAAGTATGCAAGTGTCTATAGGATTAATCCTTTCTAGATATAGATCCCACAGTCTATGGACCTGTTAATGTGACTCACATTCTATGGACCTGTTCATCTGACTCAGGCTCAAAATACCTACTAAAAGTTTTACTGTGACATGTGTGGATACATTGAAAGTGAAAGTGGAGTCGCTCAGTCGTGTCCGACTCTTTGCGACCCCATGGACTGTAGCCTACCAGGCTCCTCCTTCCATGGGATTCTCCAGGCAATGAGTTTATATTTCAGACTGATAGCAGGTCCTGAATAAACCATTCAATCTAAAATCCTTCAAACTTGTTTACTTTATTTAGTATAATGGTAGCTTAAACCAGAAGTGAAGTGGAAGTGTTAGTTGCTCAGTTGTGTCCAACTTTTGGTGACCTCATGGAGCATGCCAGGCTCCTCTGTCCATGGAATTCTCCAGGCAAGAATACTGGTGTGGTTAGCCATTCCCTTTTCCAGGGATCTGCCTGACCCAGGGATCTAACCCAGATCTCCTGCATTGGAGGCAGATTCTTTACCATCTGAGCCACCAGGGAAGCCCAATTTAAACCAGAACATGTGGAGGGGAAAAAAAGAGCTACAACTGAAATACTTAACTGAGAAGGAAACGGAAACTAATCATTTTTAAAAACTGGTCTTCTTAGGGACTTCCCTGGCAGGCCAGCAGTTAAGACTCTGGGCTTCCACTGTAGGGGGCACAGGTTTGATCCCTGGTCAGGGAACTAGGATGCGGAAGCCATGTGGTGTGGCCAAAAAGAAAAAAAAAATTCTTTAAAGTAACAAAACCACCCAGTGAAAAATTAACTGTGATGGGATTTTTATATTTTATATTCACATAAACACATAAACTTTTAGTAATGTACACTGAGTTATAAAAATGACAGTAGTTTTTTCTTATACCGTCTGAGTCTTATTTTGTGGCACTTACTCAAAACTAAACAAGAAGCTTAGACACAAAAATGTTAGAAATGTATTTATCTATTTTTGTACTGTCACCCTACATAAGGAAATCTGAACACTGAACATCATTCTTTAAAAAGCACCTACATAAAGAACATTACACACATGACATTCATTTGATAGACTACTAATTAAGACAGTTTTTCTTAAGTTACCATCCCAGGTTGAAAACTACAGGATCCCCAAAGATAAGTTCACTTTACTTACTTCACCTGAAATTTAACTTAAATTGAGAAAAAGCAATAGCAATGAATGTAAAATTTGGGATACATTTTAATTTTCACTTGAATTTAGTATTTCTTCCTACTTCTCTGTCAATATTGAGCACTAAGTAAAGCCTACTTGTTCAAAAATATTCTAATATGAACAATTTTGCTAAATCAAATTAAATTTAACACCTAGTTTTGAGGAAGCAATTCTTTTTTAACCTACTTGATTTATTTATTGGACTTTCCTAGGAATTATCAGTTTTAGTATCAACAAACACACAGGTAATATCATAGATAGCAGCTTTCAGATTCATTAATTTCCATACTCCATCAAATCAATTCCTGTATTATAAAGAAACCAAAGCTGTACTTCTTTTTAAAAAATACATCAATGCTATACTAGGGGTGTAACTCCTTATAAAGCAAGGCACGAATGTGGCATCAAACTTACTTTTCCAAAGAAGCCTTTGAAGAACTTCCTTTCCTGGAGGAACAGGGGGACAAGTCGAGCGCTATTATTGTATGGGCTAAATGTCCCAGGGTTTCACAGCAATAAGCACACACAGAGGGTAGGTGAAGGGCAAAGTAGGAGAAGGGGAGGAAGTGAGAGTTTTAAAGAGTTATCCATACCAGGAGTGACAGGGAAAAAGGAAGGGTGCATGAAAATGCAGGGAAACATACTGTACGGCCTAAGAATCCACAGAAAGAGAAGAGATCAGAACCTGTATTCATGCAGAGCAACTAGTTACTTTAGCATTCTCTTTTGACATTTAAAACAGATTATTCAAATTTGGCAGCAGAGAAAAAAGATTATGATATACTGATTTGGTGAGATTTGCATTTAAATTTTCATAATAGTAAGTGGTAAATATATTGGTAGATATACATTTTTCAATTTAAAACCAGTGGTCAAATATGTGGAAGTCACCAATTAAAAAACCAGTCCACACTCAAATGATCACATAGTAACATTAAAAAATGCTACACTTAAATTATAAGTGTGCAGTGAGGATCCTTGTCAGACTTTTGCTTATTTAGTTAAAGATGTCACTTAGAGAATTCTTACTAATGCATTAGGACTGATTTATATGTATGTATGTGCTGATCAATTCCACAGCAATCATAGGGAATTAACAGATATTTTCGATTTCAAACACGGAATAAATCATCTATAAAGAACACAAGGCCGATGCTTTCATTGGAGTTGAAAAAACTAATATATTTGAGAACCAAACCAAATCTGTGAGCCACAGCTGAAATCTGAGGAATATGGTCCTATTTTCTTTTAAAATTCTATTTTAGAATAAAGAAATTTGCAGTGACCGTTGTAACTGTATGTAGGCAAAAAAGAGACAAGTGTCTGAGATCCCAACACAAATTTTTAAGCATATACAAATTTTGAAAACTGGCTGCCATGTAAAGTCTGAAGAATTTGTGCAAAGTAGATGAGTTCTAATTCACCCAAACTAGCTTAATGTTAACATTTCTTAGTTTTGGCTGAACTATACTTTAAGCCTTTGCCTTTTATAAACTGTTATTAACAGTGAACAAATGCCTAGAAAAAGACAACTATACAGAAATTTGACTCTCTTAGGTAATTTATCTAAGACAATGGCATGGCTAGATAGCATCACCAACTCAATGGACATGAATCTGAGCAAACTCGGGAGATAGTGGAAGACAGAGGTGCCTGGCATGCTGCAGTCCACAGGGTCACAAAGAGTCGGACGCGACTGAACAACAACAGATAATTTATAAATTCATTCAATATTCTCAAACACTAAATAGTTTGTTTTTTCTCTAGGTTTTGAAAAATCACAAACAGCATCAAATATTTCCACAAAATGTTTTCAATTTAAGCTAGAAATATAAAAAGGAAAGTGGGTAGTTACACAGTAAGACTAAACTTATTTCTGCTGCCAAGTTTGGTGACTCTAGTTTTGTTAGACTTTTAGGTAACCACCAGCTTTTAAAAGGTGCAGGCCATGTTAAAAGATTCACCATTCTTTAGGGACAGGAAGGTACCAGAAGAAGATTCATTAATATTTAATTTAGCTCCCAGAAAAGCTCCTGTTAAACATGGAGTTTGCCTTCTTTTTATAAAAGACCTCAGATGTTAATGAAAAAAGATGACGTGCAAAATGCATCAAAAGACAGTTATTAGATTAGAGAATAAAACTAATTTAAAAAACAATTATGATTCTTTTACCTGCTAAAACAAGAACATATATTAAAACAAATATATCAAATAGTGAATAAAAAACCAACATATTAGAAACTGGTAGTGTAATGAAACTAAAACCAAGACAGAGTGCGGAAGACATTTATAGAGACAATGGGAAGAAAAGACATTTTAAAAGGTCATCTTGCATCAGTATCAAGCAAGATAACCAAAGGCCCAAAACACTTTTTATAAAACTGGTACTCCTCACTCTGCAACTATGTCATAAAGGCACTGAAAATGGACAACAGTCGTCTTTGTCATTTATCTTATACAATCTACACCCCTAAGTGGCTAAGTAAATTATGCCACAAAGTAAATGAATTGAAAATACTGTACCTAACTTTATGAATATAATGCAAAAAAATTAAACATATCTATGCTCTGAGAAGTATATGTTGTTTAATTACAATATCTTTTGATTTGAGAATATTAAGTATGTTGATAACTTCTCATTGAAGTTAATCCTAAATTTTAATGAATCACTTGGAAAGAAAATTAAAAAACTGTACTTGCAAATTATCCTGCTTCTTCAATCTCCCACAAATTTAAAAAGCACTAGAACATTACATTTTTAGTTCAACAATCATTTGAGTGACAGGTTTAAGATGTTTGTTTTCCTATTTAACCGGTACATTTGAGCTACATAATTCTTTAAATTTTAAAACTTTTTGGCATTCAAACTTATTCCAGACATGCTATTTCTTTAGCTTGTAGGTTTGTACGTTTTTATGTTTGCTTCCATTTATTTGAAACTCTAAGAGGAGTACTTATCATCTATGAAAATAAACACATCTCCAGACACAGCTTTTGGCACAATATAAGCATCTGGCACAGTAGATTACAGATGTTTGTTAGATAAATGTTTGGTCAAAGGAGGAAAAAAGGTATCCAGAAATTTCTATGTAGTAAAAATATGAAAAGACAAAAATCATGTATTTTGGCAGACTAACATGATATGATCCGAGGATGAACAACATCTGAAGACTTCCAACTTTCTGCAACCATTTCCATACAGTGTTAGAAAGGGTATTAGTAGAAGGGGAAGTTTCATTGGGTATTAACAAATGGGAAACTGACACAGAGAGCTCAGCCTGGTGCTCTGTGACAACCTAGAGGGTTCAAGGAGGAGGGGATATATATATATTTATGGCTGATTTACATTCCTATACAGCAGAAACCAACACAACTTTGTAAAGCAATCATCCTTCAATTAAAAAGCTTTATTAAGTGTTCTTAATCTTATTCTCTTAGTGAACTTAGAATTATTTTGTTAAAGAAGAGATTGAATTTAAGTTTCTTGGAAAACTGTATTATCTGTGGCTGCATTTAACTCGGGAACATATTTAGGTGGACATGGCAAGTCTACACAACTATGAAATTCCTTTAACATTAATGATGATTAAATGAAGAGCACAGATAAGACTAAGAAGGTATTCAAACATTTAAGAATTTAAATAACCAAAATCTGAGGTAAAGGGTATGTATGTGTATCTGTATATTGTTCTGGGTTGTCCTTTTTTTTTTTTTAAGTTTTTTGCATACCATAATCAGTTATTTTTCTTCTCCTTTCCTTTCTATAACAGATTCAGACATTTGTTGGCAAACACAATCCACTTCGACAAATTGGTTGCTTCCTCGATTTTATATCTTTTATACTGAGGAATTATATATAAGAGGTCATATAAAATATACCAAAAAGCAGAAAAGTTTTGATTAAGCAAATTGAGGGGGAAAAAAAAGCACTCATTCATTAGTAGCCAAACTTGTGGCAGCCTAGCATACCAGCAAACCCAAAGCAACAAGTATTTAATGCTGTCTGGGGCAAGGGCATGCAGAAATAATGCTTAAAGCTTTCACAGCAAAGGCAGGAAAGGCCACACATTGGAGAAAAGGGAAGGTTGTGAAAAGGGCTGTCAGAATCTAAGAAACACTCTTCAAACCTGTCCAAACCATGAAATTAACACCTTAAGCTGAACCTTTGTGAACTCTGAACTCCTTTTATTAAATACACAGGCATATGCCTGGGATATATTTATGGCGTAACAGGCAAAATAGACATTATTGATCCTTGAAAAGGACTCTCCACTTCAAGTTTGTGCAAAAGGCAGGGAAATACTTAACGTTAGAGGAGTACAAAGAAGGAAACTGGGGAGTAGCAGTAATGATAGGAAGTATCCCCAAAATAAACCTCACCGGCCACTAACAGATAACTCTATTTTATACTTTTTTTCCCTGGAAAGCTGTTTCCTACAGATTTAAATTACTAATTTATAACCCAGTTATCACAGTTAGGTTAAGTGACTGAAATAGTTTTACCCTGGTTTTAGAATATTATTCATCTATAAGAGTTCATACCACTAGTTTAACATGGGTTCTGAATTAAAACTATCTTTTAGATAATGTCTGGCCTACGCTGAAGCAGCTGGTCATTAAAACTTACATCTTTGGATGGACAACATGAAATGCTCTGTATTAACGAGTGCACATCTTTTGCCTTAAAAGAAACACTGTTCTTACTGGACAGTGGATCAGTGTAATCTACTGAACAAAATCTTTTGAGAAAGTGTTTATAGCATATAGATCAACACTGGCAACCATCAAATACATACAGCTTTCAGTCTTTTTACAGCATCTTCACAGATGTGCATTCCTCTTGATTCATCAACTTCTACATGCCCAAGGTACTGCAGAAAGAAGAGAAGAGTTAGGGATATTGCTGTGTTTACTGAGTAGCTACTATATGATAGACATTATGTGGTAGAAAATTGAATACTAAAATTCCACTCAAGAAACTCATAGCATTACAGAACAGTTACGATAATATAACTTGACTTATCCTCAGTGTCCTCATATGAATGAGATTTAGAATAAAGGTCTCAAAGAGTTGTTAAAGGGGAGTAGGTGAAAAAGAACACGATAAGGAAACGTAAATGTCAGGTTAACATTCAGGTAAATGTTACCTGAATCTAGTGAATCTGAGGCATCAAAGTCTGTGCTAGACACTGTATCTCTAGACATAAAAAATAATCCTAAAACAAAACATGTGTGTGTGTATATACTGAAAAGGTACAAAGAAAAACAACAGCTATTCAAGGCCTGAAGAGATCACAAACTCTTTTTATGGGAAGCACATAAGAGGGCTGAAAACTAAAATTTTAAGACAGTACATTTGAGCTTTAAAATAGGTATAGAACTTGAAGAAGCCGTATGGGAAAGGCTGGAAAACTATTTTCGGCAGGGAGAATTTAACAAAAGCTATAGGTGTGGAATAGAATAACAATACATCAGCAAGTATTCCTCATCTGGCAAGAATATGAGGTATATGCAGCTATGAAACTTGAATACTGAAAAGAGTCTGTACTGAACCCCAGAGACAATGGAGAGCTAAAAAGCTTTTTTTTTTTTTTTTGCAAAGTAGTAATATTATTCAAATTGTATCTTAGTACGGGAATAGTCTTGGGTTAAAAAGTACAAGGGATGATGGCAATATCGCAAGTGCTCTTTTAAAAGGAAATTTATAGTCTGGTTCTGGTAAGATGGGAAAAGATATGCCTTACCCTGTCCTGGCTTCCCCGGTGGCACTAGTGGTAAAGAACCCACTGTCAATGAAGAAGAGACTTCATTGTCGATCCCTGGGTTGGGAAGATCCCCTGGAGAAGGAAATGGAAACCCACTCCAGTATTCTTGCCTGGAGAATCCCATGGATAGAGGAGCCTGGTGGGCTACAGTCCACAGGGCCGCACAGAGTTGGACACGACTGAAGTGACTTAGCATAGCATGGCATCCTGTCCCACGCTCTGAATGAAATCATAAAACCAGAACAGAATGCATGGAGCACCTATCTGAGATCTCTGTAAAGAGTCTAAGATAAATCAGAGAACATCAGAATTCAAGGTATTTCTGAACTGGCAGGGAGTTTACCTTCCATGCCCCTCCTCCCTCCTTTTGGTCCCTCCAGCTTGAACTTAACACAGCCAGATCTCCAAAACGGAGTGCTATGGCATAGTCAGAACTCTGGGAAAAGCACTCTCTCTCTGGTTCAAGGACCAGGTATGCGAATAGCTTATCCTCAAAGAGTATAGGAATCCCCATCCCTTTATTTATTTATTTTTGTTCTTTTACACCCCAACCCCCAGGAAACCCTGTGGTGGTGTCAGCAGGAGCAGCAAGGGAAGCCTCCAAGAGCCACGCACCTCTCACAGACTGTGATTCCAGAAAGGTGGCATCAACACCCGCCCAGTCCCTACTTCTGCTTTCTCACCCTCTCCCTGACCCTCCCACCATCTGGCCCTGGATGAAGGTGAAACAGTGGAATTCATGGGCACAATAACTAGAGCCCTAGGAAACACAGGCATAGAGAGTTTAAGTAACTTGCTCAAAACCATTCAGCCAGTGAATGCTCAAACCCAAGCAGCCTGACCCACAACAGTCTTACAATGCTCACATACTGAATTTTTCATTTTTACTCCCATCTTTCCAATACTGACTGAATGCATAAAACCTACATAATTAAAATCAATTTAGCAAACTGCTAGACTTTAGGTAACAAAATACCTGAGGTATCAATCATAAAGATCATAAACTAAGGGCAAAATAATTTAATGACTAAAAAATTGTAACTGCTGTAATTTTGAATAAACATAAAACAGCAAGATTCACTTTTAAGTGAATCAAATAATATATTCAGTTATATATATTTTATATATTCATCTTCAGATTCTTTTTTATTATAGGTTATTACAAGATATTGAATATAGCTCCCTGTGCTGTAAGTAGGTTCTTATTGGTTATCTATTTTATATACAGCAGTGTGCATCTGTTAGTCCAACTCCTGATTTATCCCTTCCCTCCCCTTTCCCATTTAGTAACTGTAAGTACATTTTTTACGTCTGTTGAGTTTATTTCTGTTTCGCAAGTTCATTTGTATCATCTTTTTTAGGTTCCACATATAAGAGACATCATACATTTGTCTTTCCCTGTCTGACTCCTTCACTTAGTATGATAATCTCTAGCTCCACTCATGTTGCTGCAAATGACATCATTTCATTCTCTCTTATGGCTGAGTGATATTCCATTGTGTGTGTGTATATACACCACATCTCCTTTATCCACTCATCTGCTGATGAATACTTAGGTTGCTTCCATGTCTTGACTACTGTAAACAGAGCTGCTATGAACACTGGTGCATGTATCTTTTGTGTGTATGTGAGTGCACGCTTATGTTTTAGCTGCACCACACAGCTTGTGGGATCTTCGTTCCTCAACCAGGGATGGAACTAAGTGGAAGCGTGCAGTCTTAACCACCGGACTGCCATGGAAGTACCTGCATGTATCTTTTGGAATTATAATTTTCCTCAGATATATGTCCAGGAGTGTGATCGCTGGATCATATGCTGATTCTATTTTTAGTTTTTTTTTTTCTTTGTTAAGGAAACTCCATACTGTTTCCATTGTGGCTGTACCAATTTATATTCCCACCAATAGTGTAGGAGGGTTCCCTTTTCTCCAAACCCTTGTCAGCATTTATTATTTGTAGGCTTTTTGATAATGGCCCTTCTGACTGCTGTGAGATGATACCTCTTTGTAATTCTGATTTGCATTTCTCTAATAATCAGCAATGTTGAGCATCTTTTAATGTGCCTGTTGGCCATCTGTATGTCTTCTTTGAAGTAATGTCTATTTAGGTCTTCTATTCACCCTTTGACTGGGTTGTTTGTTTGTTGATATTATACTGTATGACATGCTTATATATTTTGGAAATTAAGCCCCCATGGGTCATATCATTTGCAAGTATTTTCTGTCAGTCCACAGGTTGTCTTTTGTCTGCGGCCTCCTTAGCTGTACAAGTTTTCTAAGTTTGATTAAGTCCCATTTGTTTACTTTTGTTTTTATTTCTTTTGCATTGGGAGACTGATCTAAGAGAATATCGCTAGGATTTACATCAGAGAATGTTTTGCCTATGTACTCTTCTAGGAGTTTCATGGTTGTCATGTCTAATATTTAAGTCTTTAGGACATTTTGAGTTTGAGTTATTTTTGTGTGTGGTGTGAGGGAGTGTTTTAACTTCACTGATTTATATGTGGCTGTCCAGCTTTCCTAACACCACTTCCTGAAAAGACTGTCTTTTCTCCAATGTATATTCTTGCCTCCTTTGTCAAAGATTAATTGACCACAGGTGTACGCATTTATTTCTGGGTTCTCTATTCTGTTCCACTGATCCATATGTCTGATTTTACGCCAATACCATGTTATTTTAACTACTGTTAAACAACTACTATTACTGTACCTTTGTAGTACTGACTGAAGTTGGGAGGGGGGTCATGGTTAATGCCTCCGGCTTTGTTCTTTTTCCTCAGGATTGCCTTGGCAATTCTGGGTCTTCTCTGGTTCCACATAAGTTTTAGTATGTGTTCTACTTCTGTTAAAAATGTCATAGGTAATTTGATAGGAATTGCATCAAAATTTGTAGATTGCTTTGGGTAGTATGACCATTTTAACAATATTAATTCTTCCAACCCAAGAGCGTGGGATATCATTTTATTTCTTGGAACTGTCTTCAATTTCCTTTATCAATGTTTTACAGTTCTCAGCATGCAAATCTTTCACCTCTTTGGTCAGGTTTACTCCGAGGTATTTTATCTTTTTTGATGCAATTTTAAGCAGGATTTTTTTTTAAAAACAACTTGTTCTTTCTGCTATTTCATTGTTAGTGTAAAGAAATGGAACAGATTTCTGTATGTTAATATTGCATCCTGTACCTTGCTGAACTCATTTATCAGTTCTAAAAGTTTCTGTGTGGAGTTTTTAGGGTTTTCTATATAAAGCATCATGTCATCTGCATATGATGACTATTAACCTATTCCCTTCCAATTTGGAGAAATGAATAGAGATTTCGAAGTGTTTCCAAAAGATTTTATTCTATCATCTTGATCAACTCAACTGGTCACATACAGGTATTTATGATGGGGGGGAGGGGGGAAAGGAGGGAAGACTTGATGAAAAGACTTGGTAAAAAGAAGAAAATAAAAGTATCTCACATGGACTGACTCAGTCACATAATCTATTTTAGAAATGTGGAGATGGAAATCAGCCTTGTGTCTATGAGAAAAACATGCCAATTGAAAAAAACATTATTAAAAAGGTCTCTTTTCCTCTCTGAGACACTACCTCACTGAAGAACTGCAGCTGATTTATGCTTTAATGGCTAAAATATTTGACACTGCGACTTCTTCTGTCTGTATGCCTTTTCCAAACTCCCTCTGAGTCAGGGACTTTTATTCCCAAAAATGTAGCTTAGAAAAACTAGTATGTAGAATTTCATTCTTGGATGAATTACATCATTTTTCGTTTTCTTGGAAAAAAAAAAAAAAAAAAAGAATTTAAAAAGTAGATTATCTCTCTGCTTTCATACTGTTATCCATGAGAAGAACTGCAGAGCTCTGATGTGAGAGACTACATAGTCAGCAGTTCTCAACATTAACAAAAAGTGACAGTCATTAATTTATAAGAAGCTATAAGGCACATTATCACATACACATAGCCTATGTTATAGGCAAATACAGGACACAGATGTGCACAACATACATCAACCTTTGTTTAGGGGCTTTAATCAAAAAGAAGTAGCTAAATTAAAATGGACTATTTTTTATGTATAAATTTGGAGCACAATTACATTTTAACAACTGATCTAAACTAAGTATATATGGGAATTCCCCAGCAGTCCAGTGGTTAGGACTCCATGCTTTCACTGCTGAGAGCTGGGGTTCAATCCCTGGTCACAGAACTAAGATCCCACAAGGCACTCAGCACAGCCAAAAGAAAAAAAAACTAAACTAAGCATATGGGTTAAATCTAATTACTTAAATTTAAAGCTTAAAATAAAGAGATTAAAAAAACTTCCCCTTCCAAATGAGACACTAGATGTCAAAAAAGTTAAGTGCTTTAGACAAAGCCATATAACTGCTAAATTAACAGGTGATAAGTCTAATAGTACTGAAAAGTACTAAACTACACGCATAGTCAGGGTACCCTGCTACTCACCTGATTTCACCTCCACTTGTGCCATCTGCTCTAAACACACTGGACTCCTTGCTGTGTCTCCAACATACCAGGTTTTCTCCTGCCCCAGAGCCTCTGTACTTGCTGCCCTGCTGTCTACAATCTGCTTCCTTAGACACTTGAGAATTTGCTTTCTTTTTTTGGGTCTTTGGTAAAAAAAAAAAAAAAAAAAAAAAATCACTCTTCATGAGGGCTTCCCTGACGATCCTATTTTAAATCTCACCCTCCATTGCACTTCCTTAACACCTCATTCTCTTTTTATATATTAGGTACTGTGTATATATTTATTTGTTCATTGTTAATATACACTAGAATGTATGCACTGTGCAAAGATTTTGTCCGTTTTGTTCCCTTGTGTTCACAGTGCCCAGATGTCTGCAACACAGCAAGCACTCAGTATCTTTTGACTATGTCAACGGGCTACTGGACTCACAGAGCAGGAAATGTAACACATTACTTAGTGCCATCTTAAACAATAATAAGTCATAATAATGAAAACTTTTACAATAAACTCAAGACAGAGAGACAATCAATGGCGTAGGACAGAATGCAAATGTTACAAGCTATATAAGGTTAAAAAGAAAAGCATAGCTGACATAAGTTTGAAGGTAGGAGAACATGTCACAATTTATGTTAAAACCTTATCTGAAATATCTCATTGCTCCAATGCAAAGACACATTTTTTTCAAATTTCTAATGTTTCAGAAAGAAGAGCAAATTATGACATACTAGCCACTGTCAGCATCCTAGCAAGCTTATATGTGACTATAATGTATCTGTTCAACCGTCACTTCAGTTGATTTATTTCATTGGTATCATACATGACTGAACATTAAGTTTTACAGTGTGAAGCAGCTTTGAAATGAAACATTGAGTATGTAGAAGACTGTCACACTCAAGCTGTAAAATTGTAAGCAACAGAAAATATCTTATCTCCTGGGATGAAAAATCAATTGAGGAAAACACCCAAGAAATGCAGATTAAAAACTTCAACATTCAGTTGTTAATCTAACCAATAACAACAAGAGCAGCAGCAAATATTTACTGTTACTCACTATGTGCTCGGAGAAGGCAATGGCACCCCACTCCAGTACTCTCGCCTGAAAAATCTCATGGACAGAGGAGCCTGGTAGGCTGCAGTCCATGGGGTTGCGAAGAGTCGGACACAACTGAGCGACTTCACTTTCACACATTAGAGAAGGAAATGGCAACCAACTCCAGTGCTCTTGCCTGGAGAATCCTCGAGAGGGGGAAGCCTGGTGGGCTGCTGTCTATGGGGTTGCACAGAGTCAGAAATGTGCACGACTGAAATGACTCAGTAGCAGCAGCAGCACTATATGTTAGTGGTGTGTTTTCAATATAATGTATCTACTCATTTAATTTTCACGTGTGCTAAGTTGCTTCAGTCCTGTCTGACTCTTTATGACCCCATGGACTGTATCCCATCAGGCTCCTCTGTCCATGGGATTCTCTAGGCAAGAATACTGGAGTGGATTTCTGTGACCTCCTTCAGGGGATCTTCCTGACCCAGGGATCGAACCCACGTCTCTTACATCTCCTGCACTGGCAGGTGGGTTCTTTACCACTAGCACTACCTGGGAAGCCCTAACAATTTTCATAACCTATACTAATTCCAGTTCTCATTTTATAGATGAAAAAACTGAGGCACAGAGAGGTTAAGTAATTTCTTTTTAAAATTTTTTATTGACATACAGTTGATTTCAACTGTTTCAGGTGCAGTACAAAGTGATTCAATTTACACACACACACACACACACACACACACACACACACACACGGGCTTCCTGGCCTCCCAGCTTCCCAGGTGGCACTAGTGGTAAAGTGATTCAATTTACACACACACACACACACACACACACACGCTTCCTGGCCTCCCAGCTTCCCAGGTGGCACTAGTGGTAAAGTGATTCAATTTACACACACACACACCCAGTATTCTTGCCTGGAGAAGCCCATAGTGCCTGGCGGGCTGCAGTCCATGGGGTCACAGAGTCAGACACAAGTGAAGTGACTTAGTGCATGCACACACATCACACACACATAGACTGTTTTTCAGAATCTTCTCCCTCATAGGTTATTACAAAATACTTAGTATAGTTCTCTGTGCTATACAGCACGTCCTTGTTGGTTATCTTTTTTATATTAATATATAGTAGTGTATATATGTCAATCCCAAACTCCTAATTTATCCTGCACCCACTTTCCCCTTTGGTAACTGTAAATTTGTTACCTATATCTGTGCTTCTACTTCTGTTTGATACATAAGTTCATTAAAAAAATTTTTTTTTAAGATTCCATATATAAGTAATATAATGTTATTTGTCTTTTTCTTTCCGGCTTACTTCACTTAATGTGATTATCTCCAGGTCCATCCATGCTGCTGCCAATGGTTTTATTTCATTCTTTATTTATTTATGGCTGTGCTGGGTCTTCATTGTTGTGCACGGGCTTTCTCCAGTTGCAGTGAGCAGGGGCTACTCTTCATTGATGTGCAAGGGCTTCTCATCACAGTGGCTTCTCTTGCTGCAGAACACAGGCTCTATGCTCGCAGGTGTCAGATGTTACAGCACATAGACTTCAGAAGTTGTGGCATACAGGCTGAGTTGCTCCAAGGCATCTGGGATCTTCCTGGATCAGGGACCGAACCTGTGTCTCCCTACACTGGCAGGCGGATTCTTATCCATTGTGTCAACAGGTAATTTCTCTTTCTTTCTTTTCAATTTGGCTGCACCAGGTCTTACTTGCAGCACATGAACTTTATTTGTGGCACGTGGAATCTAGTTCCTTGACAAGGGATCAAACCTAGGCCCCTCGCATTGGGAACATGGAGTCTTAGCCACTGGGCCAACCAAGAAAGTCCCTATTTCATTCTTTTTTATGGCTAATATTCCATTGTATATACATACCACACCTTCTTTATCCATTCATCAGAGGGTAAGTAATTTTTAAGAGAGATCACAGTTAATAGTAACTGGCATAGATCAAACACAAAGTCAGGTAGTTTGGCTTAAAAATGCATGCTTTTACAAAAGTCTAGATGCCTCTCCAGAATTTTATTACAGAGCTACTAAAGCACAGGAAGCAGGAAAGTTGACATAACTATATTTACAATTTAGAAAGATCACTACTATGCACTAAGACAATAGTCTGGAAGGGAGAAAACAAAGATGAGGACTTGATTAAAGCAGTGGCAGCAGGAAAAAATAACACAAAATGAGAGGATAGTGAAGATCATATACGATATAGTGACTGTGGCTGACATTGTTAGTTGCCTACATGACAGTCATCCTTTCAACTGGTTTCCCTGCAAGAAGAGCTTGCCTCCTTGGTACAGGCTGAAAATACCAAATAAATGTTTTCTTGACTTTCAACTATAGATTTGACTTGATTCCATCTTAGCCAATGGAAAGTAATGGGAAGTCTCCATGTATCTATCTGTAAAGAGCCGTCCCATTCTGATACAAAATGCATTTGTTCCCTCCGTCTTTACCGTTTGATAATAATGAGTGAGGACATAATTCTGTTTATTAATAGTATCTTTTTTTTAATTAGCAGATAGAATTGTAAGATAAGCTTTGAAACCTACTTTAATCACTAATACTATTACACTTTTATAGGCACTAGTATATTTAAAAACACATGGCAGAGATCAAACCAGCTGGAGCTTCATTTGACTGATGTCTGCTGCTAAGTCACTTCAGTCGTGTCCAACTCTGTGCGACCCCATAGACGAAGCCCACCAGGCTCCCCCGTCCCTGGGGCTCTCCAGGCAAGAACACTGGAGTGGTTTGCCATTTCCTTCTCCAATGCATGAAAGTGAAAAGTGAAAGTGAAGTCACTCAGTCATGTCTGACTCCTAGCGACCCCATGGATTGCAGCCCACCAGGCTCCTCTGTCCATGGAATTTGCCAGGCAAGAGTACTGGAGTGGGGTGCCATTGCCTTCTCTGGACTGATGTCTAGTAACTGCAATTCTATTTCGAGTAATTGCATAGTCTGTATTGCTTGTTCTCTAGAATAGAATCACTGAAGGTGGTGACTGCAACCATGAAATTAAGACGCTTACTCCTTGGAAGGAAAGTTATGACCAACCGAGACAGCATATTAAAAAGCAGAGACATTACTTTGTTGACACAGGTCCATCTAGTCAAAGCTATGGTTTTTCCAGTGGTCATGTATGGATGTGAGAATTGGACTATAAAGAAAGCTAAGGGCCAAAGAATTGATGCTTTTGAACTATGGTGTTGGAGAAGACTCTGGAGAGTCCCTTGGACAGCAAGGAGATCCAACCAGTCGATCCTAAAGGAGATCAGTCCTGAGTGTTCATTGGAAGGACTGATGTTGAAGCTGAAACTCCAATATTTTGGCCACCTGTGCGAAGAGCTGACTCATTTGAAAAGATCCTGATGCTGGGAAAGATTGAGGGCAGGAGGAGAAGAGGATGGCAGAGGATGAGATGGTTGGATGGCATCACCGACTCAATGAGATGAGTTTGAGCAAGCTCCAGGAGTTGGTGATGGACAGGGAGGCCTGGCGTGCTGCAGTCCATGGGGTAGTAAAGAGTTGGACACGACTCAGCAACCGAACTGAACTGATTGTGAAAACTGATAACAAATCTTTTACTATTGTGATTATGTCACTATTACTCACTTAATACCACTGTATCATGATTCGTCTAGAGAAAAATAACAGAATTCTGTATCACCAAAATTAGGATCTATTAGAGAAACCTTTTAAAATTACTTTTTAAAACCTAGATGCATATCAGAAGTATCTTGAAATTTTTTGAAAACTACAAATGCTCAGGTATTGCTTTTTTTCTCCAGATATGTTTCTAATGAGCAGACATGTTTAAAAACAACTGGACTATATGATTATCTTTTACTTTTATCTAGTTTGTTTCACTTTTTCTATTTCATATTCAGTGCTTGCATTTCATTTAGTTTATGTTCTCCAATTTTTTCATCTCTTCTCTTCTTGTTGATTGTTCTTTCCCAAGCTTTTATCAAGAGTAGCAGAAAAGCTTTTGTATACATATATATAAATATGTATAATATATATATTTTAGAAAACTTATGAATTTTTGCCTAACTAAAAAATTATGACATTTTTGATTCCACTTGTTTGACTTAGTATAAACAGAATGCTAGATTTCTAATAAAAAAATAGATATGCAACAAGCAACAAAGGTTTACTGTATATCATAGGGAACGATAGTCAGTATCTTATAGTAACTTATGGTGGAAAATAGTTTCAAAAATAATATATGTGTATTTGTATAACTGAACCACCTTGCTGTGCACCTGAAACAATGCAAGTCAATAAAACATATATATTTAAAAATAAATAAACAGAAGGAGAAAAATCATTAATTATAATCTATTTTTCTTCTTACTAATTCTGTCACTGAAGCAGAATATAAAGAGATTAGCTTTTGAAGTGTTTTCTTCTAACTGTCCTAATTAATGGAATTTATAGAAACGTGAGGTCTTACCTTGACTGGGAAGCTACATTTTCCAGTACGAACTCCTTCTTCATCTGTCTGCCACTGATGTGGACGACTGGCCTCTGGAACATAAACATCTTTCTTTCTCCTAAAACTCTGCCGTAGTTTATTCATTTTAATTTTTACAAGCTGTAAAAGAAATATGAAAAGGAAGTTACTACCTTCTCACACGAGTCTGGATGAACTCCAGGAGTTGGTGATGGACAGGGAGGTCTGGTGTGCTGGGATTCATGGGGTCACAGAGTCGGACATGACTGAGCAACTGAACTGAACTGAACCTTCTCACACATTTAAAGTTCACATTACAATATTAATTAAAAAAACTATTATCTCAAATCAAAGGTTTTGTTTTAGGGGGAAACGAGCAATTAACATACTTCCTTTTAGAGTAACCCTAAGTTCAAACAAACAAATCATTTCACTTTTTGCAAAGACAGTTATAGTACTAGTTCTAGGAAAACAACAATAACGTCTTATAGGATCTGGAATTGTTATTCTAAGAACTTTCAAGCACTTTAATTGTAATAAACCAATGACTATTCCTACTAATCTACCTCTCAAATCCATTTTAACTACCGAATAAGGAAATTTGTACATGTAGGCCAAATTATAAACTGCTAACAATTTCTGAAAATATTCTGAAAACTTTGATCCTTATCAGGAAAAAATCATTCTGAAACACTGACATTTGGGAATTTTTTTGGTTTAAACTACAGTGTTTCTGTTTTGTTACTGGAAGAGGCACTTCTCTCATGCTTTCAAAGGTACAGAAGAAATCACAAAACTACAGAGAAGGAAGACTTATCTAATAAGAAACAAAGGAGCATTTAAGAGTCAATGAATAAACATAATGAATGTATCCCTTTATAGAGCAAATCTCAAAATCTGAAACCAATACCTTCAGTTTTCTGTTTCGTTCTTTCCGTGAGGGATTTAAGCACCTCAACCAGCCTAAAAGGAGACCTAACTTGAGAAAATGATGTGACAAAGCTATATAGAGGAAACGTCTCTGCCAGGAATGTTAAACAACAAGGGAGGGAACATTAATTCCCACAGAACACCGATGAAAGACTTGAAAATCAAGGCCTGCATTCAGAGGAAAATCATTTTGTATTTTAAAGTGCATAATGCCACAGCAGAACTATTACCAAATTAGCTAATTCACAGAGAGAGGCTAATCTTACCACACATTTTCTTAAAAGGTAAAAATTCGGAGAGATGAATGATAAAAATCTCTGCATTTTCTAAAAATGAATTTATTATTTCTCAATTCAAAGTTGATTTATAGAGTAGGTAAAGTGAAAGTGAAAGTGAAGTCACTCAGTCATGTCCGACTCTTTGTGACCCCATGGCCTATAGCCTACCAGGCTTCTCCGTCCATGGGATTCTCCAGGCAAGAATACTGGAGTGGGTTACCATCTCCTTCTCCAGGGGATCTTCCCGACCCAGGGATCGAACCCGGGTCTGCTGCATTGGAGGCAGACGCTTTAACCTCTGAGCCACCATGGAAGCCCTGAGTAGGTTAGGTGGATATTAAATAATCAAAGGACTGGATGGACAAAAGGTAATCCATTCCTTTGCTTTTAAGTAGATCACTTATTCCTAAACTACTTTAAATGAGAGTCTATCTTAATCTAATAGACTTCCAAAAAGAATTCCTTAACCTTCCTTGATAATATATACTTTCATATCACATTTCAAGAATATATACAAATACAAATATAAGAAAATAAAAAACATCTACATCCTTGCTCAAGGTGGCACTCCAAGAATCTTGAGACAAAAGTCTGTATGATGCCTTTCTTTTCCTTTCTCTTAGCAAGAAAAGACTATACACTTACCCAGCTGGCCAAGTCAAACAGCTAAAAGTCACCTCTACTTTTATTCTTTCTCTGACCAATAACTATGGATTTTATTTACTTAGTATATCCTGAATTAATTTCCCCACCCACCACGTAAATTCTACTATCCTCATTTTTGCTTATATCATTGCAAAAGCTTAATAACCATAGTCTCTCTGCTTCCAAGAGAGGTCTACTCCGATCTGTTCTCCTGACTAATGCCAGAGCACTTTCTAAAACACAAATCTGACCATTAATTACTCTGCTTAAAATCCTTCAATAGCTTCACATCACTTTTAAGGTAAAGTCCAAATTCCCAAGCATGGTGCAGTCTTTTTTCATCTGGCTTCACCCACCAGCTCCATTCACATGCTAAGCTCCAGGCATACTCAACTACCCAAACTACTTTAAACAAGGCAGGCTATCTTTCAGAGCCTCTGTACATGCTCCTTCCTCTGCTTAGAAAGACCTTTCTCTATTTGCTTCTGGTTCAAGTTTACTCATTTTCAAAGAGTCAGCTCAGTCTTCATAGAAGCTAGCATTTTTTCTGAAAAGCCCCTATCTGGTCTGGGTCCTTTCATTTCATATGAGTCCCATGAATACCCTCTGCTTACCTCTATAACTGTACTCCTCAAACCTTATAGCAATTTTCTATGTCCTTTATGGAAGGTTTTATCTTGTTTGTTTACACTTACTTGTTTAAATAGCATCCTTGCATCCTAATACAGTGCCTGTCATATATACAGCACACTATAAAGTTGAAGAAATGAAAGATACAATAGATCCCATCCTATTAGATGGTATTTACAAGGTAGGATAAATGTAGACAGTAAGACCAGAGAATCATCGATGTTGGAAGAGACTGCATTTAATAGTAGGCTAACCTCCCACTGACAAAGGAACTACTTGGACAACTTCCCTGAAAGGAAGACATCCAGTGAAATGAAGTGAAAGTCACTCAGTCATGTTCGACTCTTTGTGAGACCATGGACTATACATTCCATGGAATTCTCCAGGCCAGAATACTGGAGTGGGTAATCCTTCCCTTCTCCAGGAGATCTTCCCAACCCAGGAACTGAACCCAGGTCTCCCACATTGCAAGCAGATTCTTTACCAGCTGAGCCACAAGGGAAGCCCAAGAATACTGGAGTGGGTAGCCTATTCCTTCTCCAGCGCATCTTCCCAACCCAGGAATCGGACCAGGGTCTCCTGCACTGCAGGTACATTCTCTACCAACTGAGCTATCAGGGAAGCCCTGATATCCAACCTCTGTCTAAATAGCACCAGTACAAATTTATTTCCTCTTTGTTGTTGTACCATTCTACTGACCAATAAAGATAACAGACTGGAAGTATCATCTGATTTGAGGGTCTAAATATCATGTCACTTTCAGTATTAATATGGCTTGACATCAGTGTTTCTACAAAGAGAATTATATATCAGTGATTTTTGAACTATCATTTAGGTGGCTCTAGAATTTCCACAGAGGAGTCTCTGGTACCAAACGTGTTTGGAAGGAAAGAGGAGGAGGTTAGAAGACTGATATAACTCTCAGGAGGGCTTTCAGTCCCTGTCACAGGTTCAAACAGACAAGCTTCTCTTTCTCTGACTTACATGTTGGGGCTCCATGTTAAAGCTTAAGGAAAGAGTTTCAGAGCTGGAAATTTTTTGAAAATCAGTGATATATCTGTAACTGTTCTAAAATGAACTTGGTAAAAAGAAAATACATAATCATAATATCTTGCTTGCTACTTCTTAATGTGTAACTACCACTGGCCTACAAAATAATCTAGCAATTAAGATAATAATTAATACAAGGGAGAAACCAAACATTCTATTTTCAGGTAATCTATGTATAATGATTTTGCTTACCAAAAAAAAAAAAGAAAATGTTAATTCAATGTAATGTTTACTACTGGTTCTCAATAAGGTTAAACTTGACTCCCAAATAAAGAAAATCATACCCCCTGTGGAAGTCCTGGTTGAATATAGGTAAAGAATATATTTTTCTAAGTATAAAACCTGAGAATAAACTTATTTTGTCCTACAAACTAAATTTTTAAAAAATGATATCCCCATTCTGCTAGAGTTTCAGAGGTTACTGCGTACACTTAACTGCCCACATCAGGAAATCCTCTGGTTTATCCTCCTCATCTCTGTTTCTACCGATGCCTTTGAGGGCTTCCTCTACTTTCTCCCACCCACTGTAGATATTCCTCAAATATTAATCCTCCATTGGTGTTCTCTTTGCATTATCACTCCTGGAGAAATAATCAACACAAACTATTACCCCAATTAGGAGCATTTCCTAATTGTACTCTTAACTCTTCCTCTCTTAAATTTCTGTATTTGGGTGCACTGATACTGCCTCAGTCTCATTAATTTAAAGTTAAATCATCACCTCTTATCTCCTATTCCTCTGGTCTTCCTCCTCTGACCCAGTTTGTTTGGGTTAGTAAAAACTGAAAACTTATCATGTGCTGGGCCCTGTTATGAATGCTAGTGGATACAGAAATTAATAAGACAACCGGCCTTTAGATGGCTCTCTCCCTTTATAAAAGGTTCATTTCTGCACAACATGGAGAATGAAATAATAGCACTATATACAGTATCACCTAGAAGCAGTCTAGGTTCAGGAAACATTTCCTATAGGAGACACTGCCTGAGTTAAGTTTTAAAAGAACAAAAAACAGTCACATACTGTGGGAAGTAGGCGGGAAAAGATTATTTCAGGTAGAGGCAACAACATCAACAAAACATAGATTCAGGAAATCTATGAATTAACTGAGTCAACATGATATAATTTTGCTTCAGGAAAGCATTCTGCCTAAGATGATAAGACTGTAAGCCAAGAATTAGCTACACTTTGTCAGGAAAGTTTAACAAACTAATCTATCTGGGCAAACAATTTGTGCATCAGGGCAAACAGTTCTCACATGATAACAGATTGCTCTTCTTGCTATGTCCATTAATTTTAAATATTGTGTCATAAACTTGGCCCATCCGAACTAGTTCCCCACCTTGAAGGACCTGCCTTAAACCATCTGAGTCCAGATCTCAAAACCCCAGAAATAACCTTTCTAACTTCTCCTAACTACCAAGACTCTATCATAGTGGTGCTCTCCCTTGCTGCAGTAAGTTTAATAATCTCAGTTTTGGTTGATCAACAGAATTCTCTTTGTGGAGAAAGTCAAGAGCAGGAATTAATTATAAAAGGTGAGGAAGAGAAAGAAATCAAAATATGACTCCTAAGTTTTAGGCCTCAGTAAGCTGGATAGAAGAATACAGCGAACCGAACTGTTGAATTTGAGAGGTCTGTTTATCAGGCTGCCAGGTGGAGATGTATATAAGCCTGAAGATCAGGGAAAAGACCAGGGCAACCATAAGCAGTTGGATAGGTGAAACTTTTCTTGTGATGATCTCATTATTTTCCTAATTTTATCTAATAGGTGTTAGTATATAATAAACAGAATTAAATCCAGCACACTCAAACGTGAATAGAGAAATACACACCATATAATTGGCCAGTATGACTTGATATAGCCATACCAGTGATAAGTTTTTGCAATGCTTATATTCTAGATAGTAAACATTCACTGTGCTGAGTCCCTTGCCTAGGATCCATTCTGTGACCTTCCACAACCCAACAACTGGTTTAACAAAGTAGTAAGGCCAGTGATCAGTGCAAAGAAATAAGGGAAAACAATAGAATGGAAAAGACTAGAGATCTCTTCAAGAAAATCAGAGATACCATGGGAACATTTCATGCAAAGATGGGCATGATAAAGGACAGAAATGGTATGGACCTAACAGAAGCAGAAGATATTAAGAAGTGGCAAGAATACACAGAATAACTGTACAAAAAAGATCTTCACGACCCAGATAATCATGATGGTGTGATCACTCACCTAGAGCCAGACATTCTGGAGTACAAAGTCATGAGGGCCCTAGGATGCATCACTGCCAACAAAGCTAGGGGAGGTGATGGAATTCCAGTTGAGCTATTTCAAATCCTAAAAGATGATGCTATGAAAGTGCTGCACTCAATATGCCAGCAAATTTGGAAAACTCAGCAGTGGCCACAGGACTGGAAAAGGTCAGTTTTCATTCCAATCCCAAAGAAAGGCAATGCCAAAGAATGCTCAAACTACTGCGCAATTGTACTCATCTCACATGTTAGTAAAGTAATGCTCAAAATCCTCCACATCAGTTTTCAACAGTACCTGAACCGAGAATTTCCAGATGTTTAAGCTGGTTTTAGAAAAGGCAGAGGAACCAGAGATCAAATTGCCAACATCCGCTGGATCATGGAAAAAGCAAGAGAGTTCCAGAAAAACATCTATTTCTGCCTTATTGACTATGTCAAAGCCTTTGTGTGGATCACAACAAAATGTGGAAAATTCATAAAGAGATGGGAATACCAGACCACCTGACCTGCCTCTTGAGAAATATGTATGCAGGTCAGGAAGCAACAGTTAGAACTGGACATGAAACAACAGACTGGTTCCAAATAGGAAATGGAGTACGTCAAGGCTTTATTGTCACCCTGCTTATTTAACTTATATGCGGCGTACATCATGAGGAATGCTGGGCTGGAGGAAGCACAAGCTGGAATCAAGATTGCCGGAAGAAATAGCAATAACCTCAGATACGCAGATGATACCACCCTTATGGCAGAAAGTGAAGCGGAACTTCACTTGAAAGTGAAAGAGGAGAGTGAAAAAGTTGGCTTAAAGCTCAACATTCAGAAAACAAAGATTATGGCATCTGGTCCCAACACTTGATGGCAAATAGATGGAGAAAGAGTGGAAACAGTAGCAGACTTAATTTTGGGGGGGGCTCCAAAATCACTGCAGATGGTGATTGCAGCCATGAAATCAAAAGACTCTTGCTCCCTGGAAGAAAAGTTATGATCAACCGAGACAGCATATTAAAATGCAGAGACATTACTTTGCCAACAAAGGTCCGTCTAGTCAAGGCTATGGTTTTTTCAGTAGTCTTATATGGATGTGAGAGTTGGACTGTGAAGAAAGCTGAGTGCCAAAGAATTGATGCTTTTGAACTGTGGTGTTGGAGAAGACTCAGGAGAGTCCCTTGGACTGCAAGGAGATCCAACTAGTCAATCCTAAAGGAAATCAGTCCTGAATATTCACTGGAAGGACTGATGCTGAAGCTGAAACTCCAATACTCTGGGTACCTGATGCGAAAAGACCCTGATGCTGAGAAAGACTGAAGGCAGGAAGAGAAGGGGAAGACAGAGGATGAGATGGTTGGATGGCATCACCGACTCAATGGAGATGAGTTTGAGTAAACTCTGGGAGTTGGTGATGGAGAGGGAGGCCTGGCGTGCTGCAGTCCATGGGGTCAGAAAGAGTTGGACACAACTCAGCAACTGAACTGAACTGAAGGCTAGAGAACATTCTGATTGGTCAGTAACAATGCAAGTCAGATTCCAAAAGTTCCATCTCTCTGGCACAGCTGTTGGCTTCCTCCAGGGTCCCCAGAGGGTTGGTCTGCCTTCATGTGCCTCTGCCTGGTCCTAGATAGGCACAGGAAGGATGGTATAACCATACTCACCAGCCCTCCACCCTGTCCACCATGGTCCTGCAGGCTGGCTCCATTGCCACAATGTTCCCCCAGTGAGATCTGGAATAGACTTGTTAGGGGAAACAGCACCTTTATCAGTGACACTAGCTGCCCCAGTAGTCAAAGAGACTAACTAGCTCATTAGACTAGATAAAAAATCAAGACCCAACAATATGTTGCCTGTAATAAACGTACTTAAAATATAAAGACACAAACAGGTAAAAAGTATGATGACAGAAAACAATATACCATATTAATACAAATCAAAAGAAAGTTGGAGTGGCTACATGCTCCCATCACAATAATTAACAGAATAAGTAGGAAGAAAATAAAAAAGGAGACGTACAGCAAGACTTGAGCAACAGTATCAATCAACAAGACCTGATTAACATTTATAGAACATTCTACCCAATGACAACAGAGTACACATTCTTCTCAAGTGCATATGGAACATTTACCAATACAGACCATATTCTGGGCCATAGAACAAGTCTCAAATTTAGAAGGTTTCAAGTCATGCAAAGTATGATCTCTGACCACAAAGGAATTAAATCACCAAATATTTGGAAACCAGATAATGCATTTCAAAATAGCCCATGGGTCAAAGTAGAAATCAAAAAGGAATTCAGAAAGTATTTTGAACTGAATGAAAACATATCAAAATTTATGGGATGTCACAAAAGCAGAACTTAGAAACTGATAGCACTAAACCAGTGGTTCTCAACCAGGCATGGGGAGGAATCCTGTGCATTTGGCAATACCTAGAGAAGACATTTTTGGTTGTCACTAGAGGAGATGCTACTGGCATCTCATGGATAGTGGCCAGAGATACTGCTAAGCATCCTATAACACATAGGCAAGCTCCTGAAAAGAAAGAATTGTCCAGCTTAGAATGCCAATAGTGCACTATTGAGAGACCCTGCACTAAACATCTATATTAGAAAATAAGAAAGGTCTTAACTTAAAACAATGACCTTAGCTTCTATCTATAGAAACTAATGGACAAACAAATGCAAAGCAAGCAGAGAAAAAGGAAACAGTAGGAATCAAAGCAGAAAGCAGTCAAGTAGGAAAATATAAATATAGAAAAAAGGCAACTAAAAGCTAGCTCTTGGAGAAGACTGAAGAAAAACTGATAAACCTATAGCCAGACTATTCAGGGGGAAAAAAATGATACAAATTACCAATGTCAAGAATGAGAGGATTTCTCTGATAGTCCAGTGGTTAAGAATCCTCCTGCCAATGCAGAGGACGGAAGTTCAATCCATGATCCTGGAAGATTCCACATGCTGAGCGGCAACTAAAACTGGGTGCCGTATCTACAGAGCCCATGAACTCTAGCCCCGTGCTCTGCAACACCACTGCAGTGAGAAGCCCATGTGCCACAACTAGAGAGGAGCCCCCACTCGATGCAACTAGAGAAAGCCCAAGGGCAGCAATGAAGACTCAGTGCAGCCAAAAATAAAAATAAAAAGAATGACAGAGGTGTTATCTCTATAAGAGTCTATAGATATTAAAAATAATAAGGGCATATTATGAACAAGTTTATGGCAATAAATTCAACTCAGATGAAATGGAAAAAGTCCTTTCAAGGTACAAACTTTCATAGCTTATTCAAGAAGAAATAGATAACCCTTTGAAGCTGCAAGAAGAAATAGATAACCCTTTGAAGCTGCAAGAAGAGAGAGATAACCCTTTGAAGCTGCAACTCCAATACTTTAGCCACCTGATGTGAAGAACTGACTCATCTGAAATGACCCTGATGCTGGGAAAGACTGAGGGCAGGAGGAGAAGGGGATGACAGGATGAGATAGTTGGATGGCATCACTGACTCAATGGACATGGGTCTGGGTGGACTCCGGGTGTTGGTGATGGACAGGGAGGCCTGGCATGCTGTGGTTCAGGGGGTCGCAAAGAGTCGCACACGACTGAGGGACTGAACTGAACTGAACAGTCCTATGGGCTTCTCTGGTAGCTCAGCTAGTAAAGAATCTGCCTGCAATGCAGGAGACCCTGGTTCAATTCCTGGGTCAGGAAGATCCTCTGGAGAAGAGATAGGCTACCCACTTCAGTATTCCTGGGCTTTCCTGGTGGCTCAGTTGGTAAAGAATTTGCTGGCAATGTAGGAGACCTGGGTTTGATCCCTGGGTTGGGAAGATCCCCTAGAGGAGGGCACGGCAACCCACTCCAGTATTCTTGCTTGGAGAATCCCCATGGACAAAGGAGCCTGGCGGGCTCCAGTTCATGGGGTTGCAAAGAGTCGGACATGACTGAACGACTAAGCACAGCACAGCACAATAGTTCTCTATCTATTAATGAAATTCAATTTATAGTTTAAAATCTTTCCACAAATACAACTCCTGGACTAAACGGATTCACTGGTGAATTCTGCCTAACATTTAAGGAAGAAATCATACCAATTCTACAAACTCTTCCCAAAAAACTGAAGAGAAGGAAACATTTCCTAAAGCATTCTATCAGGCTAGTATTACCTGATAGACACTATTTAAACCAAAGACACTATGGTTTTTAAATAGATAGACCAATATCTCTCATGAACATACATACATAAATTCTAAGCAAAAATTTTGCAAATCAAACCAAACAATTTATTAAAAATATATCATGATCATATGGAGCTTTTCTAATAAATGCAGGGTTAGCTAACATTTTAAAATGAATCATTAAGTCACCTTATTAGTAAACTAAAAATGTCCCTGTCAATATGTAAGTTTATAGCTTCATGACGAACTGTACTTCTCCTTCTTTGAATTCATGAACAGATTACATACTGAACTGTTTTTTTTTTAATGGGTTAAAATTCAACTAATTATAAACATATATTTCTTCTTTCTCTATCTTCCATAAAGAGCTCGTATCTAGTCCTGACTTCTTTGTGAATTCTAGTCTTCTATTTCCAACTCCAATTCAAATATCTCCAAATCCATTTATCTTCTTCCTTTCAAACAAACTCTTCTTCCTGACTTTTGTATTTATACACAACACCTTTACACCCATCAAAGCTTTAAAATGCCAACAGCATACTCTAAGGTTCATCTCTGACACTTTCCCATAATTCTTCCGGACAAAGTTCATCAATAGATGCTACTGGATGGGAACAGGTATCAGTTATCTCTGGTATTCAGCCATTCAGCACTTCTATTCCTAATTGCCCTGGTAGAAAAATCACTTCATCCATGACCTCTGCAACAACCCCTGAACTCCAAGCCCTCTTCCTTCTAATCTTCCTACAGAGTTGTGCCAGATTAAATTCCTAGAATTCTTCCTTGACTATCTTCAAAACCCGTTGAAGATTCTAAAATTTGATGTCCGAGTCTGGCATTCAGAAGCCTCTACAATTTGAACCCAACATTGTCCAGCCTTATCTCCCAGTACTTCCTTGCATAATAAGATCAGGCCTTTCAAATATGCAATGGCTTTCTCACTTCTTTCTCTTTCTTTACCCTGTATATTCTGCTTGTAATATTTTACTTTCCTCCTCTTTCAACTAAAATACTATATACCAAGGTATGATAAAGAAGCTGATTTAAAAATAATTTTATCATATAATAGATGTGACTTGTAAAGAACAGGAAAAACAGAAAAATCTGAAGAATGAAATACAAATGACCTGTAATCCCAAACAGAAATAACCTCCATCAACAGTTCAGAGTTTTTTCCTTTGTTTTTTCCTATGCATATATGCTTCATATTTTTCTTTTTATAAAAGAGAGATCACATGATTTTCTTTCAGCAAGGAAAATTTTTAAATCTTCTATCCCTTTCAGAGTAACATGCTTTTATTTATAATCTAGGTCAACAATTCAGAGAGGTAAGAATATTATGCTATTGTTATAATCAAAATTTCATATTAAAAGACAAAAAAGGTTTCAATTTATTTGAAGACAAAATTTATTTTTCGCTCAGCATCTAATACATTTAATTAAAATTCACTTAGCAAGTATTCATTGACTGCCTACCATTCCAGCCTGCAGTAAACAATACAGAGCAAAACCTCTGCCTCTATGAAAAAGATAGACAGAAAATAACTAGCCAGGTTATTCACAGCGATGTGCTGACTGACAAGATCCAACTGTTAATTTTCAGCAAGTTTATGAACTTGGTGTTAAACATAACCTTTGTTATAAATTAAATTATATAAACATAGTTATTTTAAAACAAAGATAAATATTAAAATCTTACTTCCTATTTTTACATTACATTTTACTATCATCTATGGTCTTGGTGCTATTGATGATTCTGTATCTGTATGGTAGAAATATTGCCTAATGCTAGGCTACTGTACATCTCTTCCAAATATCATATTCAGTGACTTCATGCTGGTAACCTGAAATTGGCCACAGTGGAAATATTTACACTGTGAAATTTGGCAAAAACTATCAATTACTGCTTGATTTATTGTTTTGTGCTTGTTCAGATCTAAGAAACTGATGGAGAAAATGTTACAATGCAGACTGAACTTAAGTGTGTGGTATCTAAAGCACTACCTTATGAATAGCACAAAAATTGTGAGGAAATATTCTACTATTTGAAAACTATTATCCAATTCAGCAAAGAAGCCTCTCATGTCATTGACAAATGAATGAAATTCTAACACACAACTTCATTGCTTCACTTTCATCTTACTCACTACACAAGCAAACTATCAACCATCATTCATGTAGGAACTATATCTGGAAAATTAATTGTAAAACATTTCCCTGAACACCACCAGCTCTGTGGTATATCAGAAAATGGTAAAAGCTATAGAGAAAAACATGAATAGGATTAAGAGGGGGATTAGAAGTACTGAGGTGGGGATAAAATTTTAAATTAAGTATTATTTGAGTAAAGAATTGAAGTAGGTAAAAAAGTGAGTCATGCAGTAGGATAAATGTTCCAGAAAAAGAAAATAATCAATGCAAAGGTCCTAAAGGTCTTGCCTAGAGTGTCTGACAAACAGAAAGGAGGTCAGTGCGTTCACTGCAAAACGAAGACAAGAGCATAGGAGCGAGGAGACCACATGGGTAACACACAGCAAGTTAACAAGAGAACCTTGTAGGCCAAACACTTCAATTTTCCTCTGAGAGAAATGGGGAATCACTGGAGGATTCTAAAAGGAAACACTTAATTTTACATTTGGCAGCTGGTTTAAGAAAGGATTGAAGGGAACAAGAATGAAGCAGGGAGACAATTAGGAGACTATTATAATAATCTAGCAAATGACAGTCAACTGGATCCACTTAATACTGGAAATGCTCCTGAATCTTTTCATACCTGCTCTAGAAAATACACTACTTGGTGACATAATATCTGTTGAAATCAGATTTAGAGTATTTAAATGGGAGAAAAGTGTATTAAATTCCACTGCTGGAATTAAAGACAATTTTTAAACAAAGTATTTGGCTCAACTGTTTCAAATAGAAAATCTTATCTATAATATTAATCAAAAGGTCAGCTAAATTATCATACTTTCATGGTAATTAAACTCATTCTTGACAAGACATAGATTTATTGAACACTGCCTAAGTATATGAGTGTAAGAAGGATTACAAGCACACATGGTAATTTGCTCTACTGAGGAAAGAACAAAAAAAGAACAAGAATAATAAGTATTAAGCATTTACCATGAATGGTACTTTAACAGGAGTCTATAGACTTGTAAGAAATAACCGCTCCCAGCCATAGAAAGCCCACATCTATGGGAAGAGACAACCAACTGTAGGATCAGTTCCTAAATGCTATATATATATATATATATATATATACACACACACAGACACACACACATATACTACAAAAAATGGCAAAATACAACTCCAAATAAAGCAAAGCTTTATAAATGAATTCTGTCTAGAAAGTATCATCTGATTTGTTACATTCACCAAGAAGGTTAAAGTTTCTAAAAGAATCTCCTATGTATGGCCTATTCAGTCATTGTAGGGTATACTACTACCATACCTTGAAACAAACAAAAATTCTCTAGTAAAAAGTAAAAACAATAAGTATGTTTCGTACGGTAAGCTACAAACTGAAAATGGTCTTTCTTGTTGGAAAAACATAATAAAACTAAAAAGACCAAGAATTAGTGGGACAAAAAAGTACCATTTCTAAAAATGGCTTATCAATGTAGCCCATGTAGTCAGGTTTATGGTTATAAAATTGGATTATTTTAATATTAAACCTTTACTAATACTTAGGCCACCTAATGCAAAGAGTTGACTCACTGGAAAAGATTCTGATGCTGGGACGGATTGGGGGCAGGAGGAGAAGGGGATGACAGAGGATGAGATGGCTGGATGGCATCACCAACTCGATGGACATGAGTCTGGGTGAACTCCGGGAGTTGGTGATGAACAGGGAGGCCTGGCGTGCTTCAATTCATGGGGTCGCAAAGAGACAGACATGACTGAGCGACTGAACTGAACTGAAGAGTTTTTGGTCAGTAACTCTATAGTACAGAACTTTTTCTTCATAGTGGTTATTTACATTGGAATGGATTATTTAGAAAGACTATGAAACCTAAATGCAGGTCAGGAAGCAACAGTTAGAACTGGACATGGAACAACAGACTGGTTTCAAATAGGAAAAGGAGTACGTCAAGGCTGTATAATGTCACCCTGCTTATTTTACTTCTATGCAGAGTACATCATGAGAAACGCTGGACTGGAAGAAGCACAAGCTGGAATCAAGACTGCCGGGAGAAATATCAATTACCTCAGATATGCAGATGACACCACCCTTATGGCAGAAAGTGAAGAGGAACTAAAAAGTCTCTTGATGGAAGTGAAAGAGGAGAGTGACGAAGCTGGCTTAAAGCTCAACATTCAGAAAACGAAGATTATGGCACCTGGTCCCATCACTTCATGGCAGATAGATGGGGAAACAGTGGAAACATTGTCAGACTTTATTTTTTGGGGCTCCCAAATCAATGCAGATGGTGACTGTAGCCATGAAATTAAAAGACACTTACTCCTTGGAAGCAAAGTTATGACCAACCTAGACAGCATATTGAAAAGCAGAGATATTACTTTGCCAACAAAGGTCCGTCTAGTCAAGGCTATGGTTTTTCCAGTGGTCATGTATGGATGTGAGAGTTGGACTGTGAAGAAAGCTGAGCTCCCAAGAATTGATGCTTTTGAACTGTGGTGTTGGAGAAGACTCTTGAGAGTCCCTTGGACTGCACGGAGATCCAACCAGTCCATCCTAAAGGAGATCAGTCCTGGGTGTTCATTGGAGGGACTGATGTTGAAGCTGAAACTCCAATACTTTGGCCACCTCATGTGAAGAGTTGACTCATTGGAAGAGACCCTGATGGTGGGAGAGACTGGGGGCAGGAGGAGAAGGGGACGAGAGAGGATGAGATGGCTGGATGGCATCACCGACTCGATGGACCTGAGTTTGAGTGAACTCCGGGAGTTGGTGATGGACAGGGAGGCCTGGCGTGCTGCGATTCATGGGGTCGCAAAGAGGCGCACACAACTGAGCGACTGAGCTGAACTGAACTGAGGAGGATATATGCTATGTACCAGAAACAAAATATTATTACCTTAGTTTTAAAGAATTTCTAAAAATCAATAAGCAAAACAAACATTAGTTTAAAATAAAATATCAACAGAAAATGGGCAAAACAGAGCAAATACTTTACAAAGGAACAGAAACAGCCAACAACGTGAAGAAAATGCTCAACCCATCAGAAATCAGGAAAATGCAAATCAAGACATTATATACCAGTTTACATCTGTCAGTTTAGCAAATATTAAAGAATCAGACAATAAAATATGGGGCATCAAGCATTCATACCCTTATAGGAGCATAAACTGGTGCAACCATTTTAATAAATAATTTTCCATTGTCTAGGAAAGTTACAAAAAGGTATACAAGATAGTGTCTGTGCAGCATTGTTTAGAATTTGTAACAATAAAATGGCAAACACTAGAATCTAACTATCCATCAACACAATAAATACAGAATATTCACACATTAGAATACCATGCAGAAATAAAAATAATACCTCAATTTAAACACTTTTAAAAATAAAAAAATAATCAAGAGAAAACGTAAAAGTGAATCATCTACAGTTGTAACAATCGACACGGATGAATTTTGTAATGCTGAGGGAGGAGGGAAGCAAATTATGATTTCTTTAGATTAGAGTCTCTTGGAAAAAGACTCTTTAGCTAAACTAAGGAAATCTGTGAGTTTATTAATTTTTTTCAGCTATTCAGAATGGTACCCATGTTTTCAGATTTTAGTTTATATATTACTACATTCAGAACCAACTAATACTGTTTTAACAGTAATTTTACCATTTTTGATAATTTTGATATTTCTTTTTCTTTCTTAAGGGGAAACTCATAATTAAGTGTAAAGGTCAAGTTTTCTGAATGTGTCTATAACCTATGTATATCGTGTATGTGCTATATAGTGAATTTTTTTTCCTCACAGTGAGTTTTCTAAAGCATTGTCTTCTCCAATCTTCCTTATAATTTACATACAAGAGGGGCCTAAGTGAGATGTGCAACTGTGACAAGATAAAAAAGAAAAGCAAACAAGCATAATTGAGAAATGAAAAAAACTCTGCAGAGACAAGTCCCCCCTTTCCTAAGAGTTGTAGCTCTCTAATGTCCTTACAAAAGCCTCTGCTTCATTTAAAATTTCCCTTTTTAAAAATTATTTTCTTTTGCTTTTCTTCCTCGCTTTCTTTCTTTCCTTCCTTTCCTTCTCTTTCTTTCTTGGTCCATTTTACTTTTTGGCTGTGCTGCGCGGCTTGCAGAATCTTAGTTTCCCAATGAAGGACTGAACCTGTACCCTCAGCAGTGAAAGTGTGGAGTCCTAACCAATGGATGCCAGGGAATTCACATGTGGTTCATTCTGGATCGGGTTGGACAAATTAAATTTCAATAACTTTATTCTTTTCAGTAAAAGTGAGACATAGTTCAGTTGATCAGTCTTGTCTGACTCTTTGCAATCCCATGGACTGCAGCATGACAGGCTTCCCTGTCCAACACCAAATCCCTGAGCTTGCTCAAACTCATGTCCATTGAGTCGGTGATGCCATCCAGCCATCTCATCCTCTGTCATCCCCTTTTCCGCCTGCCTTCGATCTCTCCCAGCATCAGGGTCTCTTCCAAAGAGTCAGTTCTTTGCATCGGTGGCCAAAGTATTGGAGTTTCATCTTCAGCATCAGCCCTTCCAATGAATATTCAGGACTAATGTCCTTTAGGATTGACTTTGATCTCCTTGCAGTCCAAGGGACTCTCATGAGTCTTCTCCAACACTACAGTTCAAAATCATCAATTCTCTGGTGTTCAGCTTTCCTAATAGTCCAACTCTCACATCCATACAAGACTACTGGAAAAACCATAGCTTTGACTAGATGGACCTTTGCTGGCAAAATAATGTCTCTGCTTTTTAATATGCTGTCTAGGTTGGTCATAGCTTTTCTTCCAAGGAGCAAGCATCTTTTAATTTCATGGCTGCGGTCACCATCTGCAGTGATTTTGGAGCCCAAGAAAATAGTTTGTCACTGTTTCCATTGTTTCGTCGTCTATTTGCCATGAAGTGATGGGACCGGACGCCATGATCTTTGTTTTCTAAAGGTTGAATTTTAAGCCAGCTTTTTCACTCCTCTTGCACTTTCATCAAGTGGCTCTGTAGTTCCTCTCTGCTTTCTGCTTAAGGTGTCATCTGCCTATCTGAGGTTATTGATATTTCTCCTGGCTACCTTGATTTCAGCTTGTGCTTCATCCAGCCCAGTGTTTCTCATGACGTACTCTGCATATAAGTAATATAAGCAGGGTGACAATATACAGCCTTGACGTACTCCTTTTCCAATTTGGAACCAATCAGTTGTTCAATGTTCAGTTCTAACTGTTGCTTCTTGACCTGCATATAAATTTCTTCGGAGGCAGGTAAGGTGGCCTGGTATTTCCATCTCTTTATGAATTTTCCACAGTTTGTTGTGATCCATACAGTCAAAGGCTTTGTCATAGTCAATAAAGCAGAAATAGATGTTTTTCTGGAACTCTCTTGCTTTTTCAATGATCCAGCGGATGTTGGCAATTTGATCTCTGGTTCCTCTGCCTTTTCTAAAAGCAGCTTAAACATCTGGAAATTCTCGGTTCAGGTACTGTTGAAAACTGATGTGGAGGATTTTGAGCATTACTTTACTAACGTGTGAGATGAGTACAATTGCGCAGTAGTTTGAGCATTCTTTGGCATTGCCTTTCTTTGGGATTGGAATGAAAACTGACCTTTTCCAGTCCTGTGGCCACTGCTGAGTTTTCCAAATTTGCTGGCATATTGAGTGCAGCACTTTCATAGCATCATCTTTTAGGATTTGAAATAGCTCAACTGGAATTCCATCACCTCCCCTAGCTTTGTTCGCAGTGATGCTTCCTAGGGCCCCCATGACTTTAGACTCCAGGATGTGTGACTCTAGGCGAGTAATCCCACCGTCATGGTTACTTGGGTTATGAAGATCTTTTCTGTATAGTTCTTCTCTGTATTCCTGCCACCTCTTCTTAATATCTTCTGCTTCTCTTAGGTTCATACCATTTCCGTCCTTTATTGTGCCTATCTTTGCATGAAATGTTCCCATGGTATCTCTGATTTTCTTGAAGAGATCTCTAGTCTTTCCCATTCTATTGTTTTCCTCTATTTCTTCACATTCATCACTGAAGAAGGCTTTCTAATCTCTCCTTGCTATTCTTTGGAACTGCATTCAGATGGGTATATTTTTCCTTTTCTCCTTTGCCTTTAGCTTCTTTCTTTTCTCAACTATTTGTAAGGCTCCTCAGACAACCAGTTTGCCTTTCTGCACTCTTTTCTTGGGGATGGTCTTGATATCTGCCTTCTGTACAATGTGATGAACCTCTGTTCATACTTCTTCAGGCAGTCTATCAGATGTAATCCCTTGAATCTGTTTGTCGCTTTCATTGTATAATCATAAGAGATCTGATTTAGGTCATACTTGAATGATCTAGTGGTTTTCTCTACCTTCTTCAACTAAAGTCTGAATTTGGCAATAAGGAGTTCATGATCTGAGCCATGGTCAGCTCCCAGGCTTGTTTCTGCTGACTGTATAGAGCGTCTCCATCTTTGGCTGCAAAGAATATAATCAATCTGATTTCGGTGTTGACCATCTGGTGTTGACCAAAAAGTGAGATGTAAATTTTATAATTAAATGTAACTTATTTTTCTTACCCCTTAGATGTCTCATAATTATACATGTACGTATTTATATTTCTACAGTTCCCATCTCTACCCTCAGAAGGATTTTAGGTGACTTGCTTTCCACATAATTAAATTATAAAATAGCTGATGTATACAAAAGAATATACACATTCATATGTAGGTTATAGAACATAATGAAATTAAAACTTGTGTATCTTCTACTCAGCTTAAGAATTAGAGCATTATTAAACCTTTTCAAGTCCCCACACGAACCTTTGCTGATTATGTCCTCCTTTCTTTTCCCCCAGAAGTAATACTAACCTTAATTATGTTTATTATTCTCTTGGTTTTCTTTCTTGTCTGGGGTTGCCATGCCCTTATCCAGGGGATCTTCCTGACCCAAGGATCAAACCTGGGTCTCCTGCATTGCAGGCAGATTCCTTACCATCTGAGTCACCAGGGAAGCTGCTAATTATATGCATATGCCTAAATGTTATTATGCTTAGTGTGGCATAGTTTTGAGAGGTAATGTGAGGGGACTAAGTGCACAGATTCTAGCACCAGGCAAATAAATCTGCCACTTACTAACCGTGTAATTGGGACAAATTATTTAACTTTTCAGTGCCTGTTTCCTTATCCAAGAAACACAGATTAAAAATACAATCTATGTGATAGGGCTACTGTGAGAATGAAATGAATCATTATATGCAAACTGCATGGTGTACAGTGCCTGGTACACAGGTGGTGTTTCCTGAGTGTTCATTGTTGTTAGTACTAATACCCAGAACTAGAACTACACAGTAAGCTCATACTGTGTATGCTGCAGCTGCTAAGTCGCTTCAGTTGTGTCTGACTCTTTGTGACCCCATAGACGGCAGCACACCAGGCTCCTCTGTCCCTGGGATTCTCCAGGCAAGAATACTGAAGTGGGTTGCCATTTCCTTCTCCAATGCACGTATGCATGCTAAGTCACTTCAGTCATGTCCGACTCTGTGCAACCCTATGGACAGCAGCCCAGCAGGCTCCTCTTCCATGGGATTCTCTAGGCAAGAATACTGGAGTGGGGTGCCATTTCCTTCTTCATACACTGTATGGGAGGCACAAAAACACTGTACTGCAAAAACTCATTGATAGAACAAGCAAAGAGAATCTAAACCTAGGTTTAATTATACTGTTTCTAACGCTTTCATTTTACTGTCCTCTGAACAAACGTGGCTGAATGCGAATATATACAATTCCACCATATTTTTCATCACACACCTATTCCAGAATTCTATAAGGAAAGTGAAAGTCACTTAGTCGTGTCTGACTCTTTGCGACCCCATGGCCTATACAGTCCATGGGATTCTTCAGGCCAGAATACTGGAGTGGGTAGCTGTTCCCTTCTCCAGGGATCTTTCCAACCCAGGGACTGAACCCAGGTCTCCCACATTGCAGGTGGATTCTTTAACAGCTGGGCTACAAGGGAAGCCCAAGAATACTGTAGTGGGTAGCTTATCCCTTTTCCAGCAGATCTTCCCAACCCAGGAATTGAACCAGGGTCTCCTGCATTGCAGGCAGATTCTTTACCAACTGAGCTATCAGGGACAAGAAAAAAATGTTCTGACTGTACATCTGCTAACAATACTCTTAATAATAATAATTTGTTCCATCACTAAAAATCTAAGCTAAAAATGCCATATATCAAGTGATCATTTAAAGTATAACATTATATGGCTCAGTGGTAAAGTTGGCTTAAAAAACTCAACATTCAGAAAACTAAGATCATGGCATCATGTCCCATCACTTCATGGCAAACAGATGGTAACAGTGAGAGACTTTATTTTTTGGGGGACTCCAAAATCACTGCAGATGGTGACTGCAGCCATGAAATTAAAAGATGCTTGCTCGTTGGAAGAAAAGCTATGACCAACCTAGACAGCATATTAAAAAGCAGAGATTGTTTTGCCAACAAAAGTCTGTCCAGTCAAAGCTATGGTTTTTCTAGTAGTCATGAATGGATGTGAGAGTTGGACTATAAAGAAAGCTGAGTGCTGAAGAATTGATGCTTTTGAACTGTGGTGTTGAAGAAGACTCTTGAGAGTCTTTTGGACTACAAGGAGATCCAACCAGTCACTTCTAAAGGAAATCAGTCCTGAATATTCATTGGAAGGACTGAAGCTGAAGCTGAAACTCCAATACTTTGGCCGCCTGATGGGAAGAACTGACTCACGTGAAAAGACCCTGATGCTCGGAAAGATCAAAGGCAGGAGGAGAAGGGTGAGATGGTTGGATGGCATCACCAACTCGATGGACAGGAGTTTGAGTGAGCTCCGGGAGTTGGTGATGGACAGGGAAGCCTGGCGTGCTGCAGTCCATGGGGTTGCAAAGAGTCGGACATGACTGAGTCATTGAACTGAACAGTGGAAAAGAATGCGCCTGCCAATGCAGGAGATACAGGTTCAATTCTTGAGTCAGGAAGATCCCCTGGAGAAGGAAATGGTAACCCCACTCCACTACTGTTGCCTGGGAAATCCCATGCACAGGGGAGCCTGGCAGGCTACAGTCCATGGGGTCGCAAAAGTCAGACACAACTTAGCAACTAAACAACTACAACTATACCCCAGACAAAGTATTTTGGTTTTGCATTTTCTTTCCTTGATTTCTACTTTTTCTTATGATGTAGAACTTGCTTTCAAGATTTAAAGTGATGGAAAAAACCCTTTTATTTGATCAAGTGAAAAAATGTAAGGAATCCTAGACTCTCAGCATGGCCTAAAGACAGAGGGAGGTCATCTAGTCCATCCCCTACTCAATCAATGAATCCTAAGAATTTTGGATTTCATGAAATATTGGTCTAACTGGCATAATGTGCCTAACAGGAAATAATTTATAACTTATTAAGTTGTATCACTAGCTTAGTGTTCCACTGAGGCCCTGAGCCAAACAAAAAGTAACAAAGTACAGCTTCATCACCAACAGTGAAGGAAACAGGTCCAATACTTAACCTATAGGGCTAATAAAGTTCACTTTAAAAGTTCATGGTCAGTTTTGTGAGAAACTAATGTTATAAACAGATGGAGAGAGAACAAAGAGTTGGTTTGTTTGCTTTTTAAATCTAGTTCTAAAAGGAAATATTTACTCAGTTTCTGTATAATCTTAGGTGTCAGTACATTTGAAATTTGTTTGTATTTCACCTTGACTTTATTAGTAAGTTTCATTTCTTAGGGTATCCTGAATACTGTATTGCCTTATTTCAGAAAACCCTGCCATCTGTAACATTTTTTAAAATTAATTTTTATTCAAGTATAGTTGCTTTACAATGTTTTGTTAGCTTCTGCTGTACAGCAAAGTGGATCAGCTATATATAAGTATATACAGATATAGATATACCCCCTCTTTGTTGGATTTCCTTCCCATTTAGGTCACCACAGAACCCTGGGTAGAGCTCCCTGTGCAATACCGTTGGTTCTCATTAGTTATGTATTTACACATAGCAGTGTATACATGCCAATTCCAATCCTCCAGTTCATCCCACCTCCACCCCCGCCACCACGTATGTTATCATGTTTGTTCTCTATGTCTGTGTATCTATTTCTGCTTTGCAGACAAGTTCATCTATATCATTTTTCTAGATTACACATATACAGTAAATGCTTTTCTACAGCATTTTCAAAATAAAAAATTTAAGAACAGATTAATTTTCAACAGCTAAAACTAAAAATTATTTTATCAGCTGTCAGACCAAAAGTTTAAAAAACAACAACAAATTGAGTCGGGGCTGCGTGAAAGGCTGGTATTTGAGAAGAGATTACTGTCACAGTTTGAGTGTTGACGCTCTCTAGCCACTACTCCCCAGCCCTGATTCAGACCACATGTTCTTGACCAGGGCAGCCTGTACCCCCATAGGCTCTTCAGATTTAGAAATGCCCTAAGATTATGTTCAAATATGAATGCTCATGCTTCTGTGCATTTTCTGAGGCCAGATTCTTCAACTTTCTTTGGAATCTCAAAGGATTCTGTAACTATCCATCCTAAAAACTTAAGAAACATTTATTTAAACAGTATTCTATGATCCTTATCTATTACCTGACTTTCATTTCAGATTTCTGCCCTATTAATTTTCATCTTATCCACAAAATTCTTTTGTTTTGATACACGGCTTCTTTATTCACTCCTTTAAAATAATGGAAAACTAGAGCTTCAAAAAATAAGGAAAGACTGTCTACTAAAATTGCAGTCAAAGGTGGTTTCAAAAGCTGAACTTATATATATATATTTAAGAAACATTAAAAAAAAAAGGCTATCTCTTCTGAGAGTTTTTTTCAGTTACATACCCAATTTTATCTTTTAGTTTATCACTTGCCTTTCAATTGAGAAAACAATTGGTGAACTGAATTGGTAATTCAGCTATTCTTAACTTTATCTTTTAAGGTATGTTGAGACTTCACAGATAAAAATATATATGACCATCACCTCTAATCCCATAACACACATATATAGAGACTGACTTCCTAAGATGCTGTTCCTTCAAAAATTAAACCTTTACTTATAGAACAAAATGGTTTTGCTCTGATATAGCAAGGACTGATTTAGCAAGGAACATCTTGATGAAAAAGGGCAGAACTGCTGAGAATGCTAGCCTACTTTTTAACTGACTTTCCTCCTCTAAGCATCTGTCAAGTGTGGGATGAGAAAAAGGTGCTGCAATCTGGAGAGGCAGACTAGAATAAAAATATATTTGGTTCCAAGAATTTAAAAAAGAGAGACAGAAATGGCACTGGAAAAATGATGGAAATAAGAAGGTTAAAAACAGTTCTGCTCTCCTTTTCTGACAAATAACTACAAATTATCTACAAACATCATCTCTTCAACTCTTTAACCTTCTCCAATCTGACTCCTTCCTTCCCCTCACAACCCTCTCCCTTTATCCAAGCCATCAACAAGACTTGTAAATGTATCTTAAATCTGTCCACTGCTCTCCACCTCTAACATAAAGGACCATGGTCCAAGATTACTGCATCTCCTACCTGAACTAGTATAAACCATCGACTAGTATTTATTTCAATTTCCTCTGCTGTCCCCCTCTGATCAACTGTGAACAAAGCAGTGTAATCTTTAAAAATGGATCAGGGCAGTGAATAATAGTTCCATAGCTTCCCGATGCATCTTCGCGACTCCGAACAGTGGCCAGCACTTCACAAACGCAGAGCAGACACTAACATGTTATGGTACAGCCCTCGCCTGCCTCTACCTCAAAGTGACACTCCCCTCAACCAACCAGCATTCTCTTCCAGTTAACTGCAAGCTCTTTCCCTCTCTGGGCCTGCAGTTTCCCTCTGTCTAAAACGCTTTTCTCTCAAAAACTTCAAGAACACCTGTCTTCCATTCACACTTCAAGTCTCAACCTAAATGTTACCTCATTCCTGAAGCTTTCTTTTCTTCTCTTTCTAAATACCATCCTCTATAATTCTTTTTCAAAAATATCTCAGAGGAAACAATAGAGGCCGCGCACACAGAGCGAGCGCCCACAGGCTCCCCGCCCCTCCCGCAACGCTCAACCCCGGGATCCCCACCGGCTTGCCTACCCGCCACGGCCAACAAGGAAGCAGCCTTTGATGACGCAGTAGAAGAATGCGTGATCAACGAAGAATACAAAATATGGAAAAAGAACACCCCTTTTCTTTACGATTTGGTGATGACCCATGCTCTGGAGTGGCCTAGCCTAACTGCACAGTGGCTTCCAGATGTAACCAGACCAGAAGGGAAAGATTTCAGTATTCATCGACTTGCCCTGGGGACACACACGTGGGATGAACAAAACCACCTTGTGATAGCCAGCGTGCAGCTCCCTAACGATGATGCTCAGTTTGATGCTTCACACTACGACAGTGAAAAAGGTGAATTTGGTGGTTTTGGCTCAGTTAGTGGAAAAATTGAAATAGAAATCAAGATCAACCATGAAGGAGAGGTAAACAGGGCACACTATATGCCCCAGAACCCTTGCATCATTGCAACAAAGACTCCATCCAGTGATGTTCTCCTTTTTGACTATACAAAACATCCTTCTAAACCAGACCCTTCTGGAGAGTGCAACCCAGACTTGTGTCTCCGTGGACATCAGAAGGAAGGCTATGGGCTTTCTTGGAACCCAAATCTCAGTGGGCACTTACTGAGTGCTTCAGATGACCACACCATCTGCCTGTGGGACATAAGTGCTGTTCCAAAGGAAGGGAAAGTTGTGGATGCGAAGATGCATCTTCACAGGGCACACGGCAGTAGTAGAGGATGTCTCCTGGCATCTGCTCCATGAGTCCCTCTTTGGGTCGGTTGCTGATGATCAGAAACTCACGATCTGGGATACTCGTTCAAACAATACTTCCAAACCAAGCCACTCAGTTGATGCTCACACTGCTGAAGTGAACTTTCAATCCTTATAGTGAGTTCATTCTTGCCACAGGATCAGCTAACAAGACTGTTGCCCTGTGGGATCTGAGAAATCTGAAACTTAAGTTGCATTCCTTTGAATTACATAAGGATGAAATATTCCAGGTTCAGTGGTCGCCTCACAATGAGACTATTTTGGCTTCCAGGGGTACTGATCGTAGACTGAATGTCTGGCATTTAAGTAAAATTGGAGAGGAACAATCCCCAGAAGATGCAGACGATGGGCCACCAGAGTTGCTGTTTATTCATGGTGGTCACACTGCCAAGATATCTGACTTCTCCTGGAATCCCAACGAACCTTGGGTGATTTGTTCTGTATCAGAAGACTGTATCACGCGAGTGTGGCAAATGGCTGAGAACATTTATAATGATGAAGACCCTGAAGGAAGTGTGGATCCAGAAGGACAAGGATCTTAGATCATGTCTGCACTTGTGATTTTTAGACTCCCCTTTTTTCCTCTGAACTCTGAGATTGATTTAACACTGGTGTTGAGACACAGACTTTGTTTGGTTATCCCTCTATAATAAATTCTATCAACAATGTTATTAGTCCAAACAGAAGATATTTTCTAAATATTAACTGGGGGCTTCTTGATTCAGCAAAGCCACAGACTTATATTTAAATTTTCTTTAGGAATTTTCTAGTAACAGAGGTCTAAAAGTAGCCACAAAAAGGGGGAATATTGTGTGTGGTTATTTTTCTTCTTATGCTATATCCCCAAGTTTTTCAGCCTCATTTAAGTAAAGGCTAGAGTGAGTAAGAAATAGAGCTAAGTGAGGTAGGTGTCTGAGCTATGAAGTATAAATACTACAAGATATTGTTTTTATTCAGGAAATAGGGGCGATTCAAGTCATACAAATTCCCACACGCCAAATTTTCCAGGATGCACATTTCCTTACATAGACCAGTCTCCTCAGTTTCTTCAGTTAAGTCAAAACAGTGTGTTCCTCCTTCCCCATATATTTTTGCTTGTTAGTATATTTCTTGTTTTCATATTATTTCTTTCCTTTCCATGAAATGGTTTTTTTAAAAAACTTGGGACCACCAAGTTATAAAGATGTATGTTTTTACCTGACAGTTATACCACAGGTAGACTGTCCAGTTAAGTTGAGAAGAGTGAATCAATAGCTTGTATCTGTTTTTAAAATTAAATTAATCCTGGATAAGAGTTGCTTTTTTTTTTTTTTAAGGAGTTAGTCCTTGACCACTAGTTTGATACCATCTCTATTTGAGTGACCTGTTTCACCAGCAGGCCTGTTACTCTCCTTGACTAATTGTGTAAGTGCTTATAATGGAATAAATTGCTTTTCTACATTAAAAAACAAATCTCAGTATAGTTTATTATTTTTAAATTTTTATTTATTTGGCTGTGTCAGGTCTTAGATGAAGCACGGGGGATCTTTAGTTGTGGCACATGAACTCTTTGGTCATGACATGTGGAATCTGTTTCCCCAAACGGGGATCACCCCCTGCATTGGGAGCTTGGAGTCTTAGCCACTGGGCCACCAGGGAAGTCCCTGTAATTCTTTACTGTTACTACTCTTCATTTTCCTTCACAGTGCTTTCTATTTTAAAACTGTCTTTCTTTCTTTCTTTCTCTTGCTGTGCCCTGTGTGGCTTGTAAGGATCTTAGCTCCTCAACAAGGATCGAACCCATGCCCCTACAGTGGAAGTGTGGAGTCCTAACCACTGGACCACCAGGGAATTTCTTTTAATCACTTTTTTTTGTTTCATCGGTTAAACTTTCTTGAACGTCATTAGATGACTAAACATCCATCCAATAAATTCTCTAACTTGCTTAATGTAGGAAGCACTAGGCTCTGTTCTTTATATTTAAAATAATCGTAACTAATGTAGGTATTAATCTCTTCTCACCAAGAAGCTAAAAAACTGGTCACTAATATAAATGTGTCACAGTCTGTGCTGTGATTCAGTATATCTACATACTTCCCATAATTGTTAAATACAACCCTGTGCCCAACAAAGTATTGTGCTAAGTGCTGCAGGAAGAGGAGCCAGGATGACAAAATAAGGATTATTTCTTCCATTAAGATCTTGAATAATATACGCACAGGATAAGAGAGACAAAAAACAAAACAAAACATTTCAAAGCATTTCAGGTAGAGGATGGGGTAGGACAGAGTCATGGTATGTATGCAAAAATGTATATTTCATCACAGCTAAGATGCCATCAACTGATGGCAAGATATATCATTATTTTATGTTCCAAAACAGAAATGCTGCCAAAATTGTTAATAATTGTTCATTAGCTGGGAGGGATTGGGGGCAGGAGGAAAACGGGACGAGAGAGGATGAGATGGCTGGATGGCATCACCGACTCGATGGATATGAGTTTGAGTGAACTCCGAGAGTTGGTGATGGACAGGGAGGCCTGGCGTGCTGCAATTCATGGGGTCACAAAGAGTCGGACACAACTGAGCGACTTAACTGAACTGAACTGTGAAATATCAAAAGTAACATGCAACCCAAAATGACAGATACATCCCAATTCAAGAACGAAGAAAAAGAAAGAGAAGGGAGAAGAAAAGAAGGAAAAGAAAAAGGAGAGAGAGAAGGAAAAGAAAAAGGAGAGAGAGAAGGAAAAAAAAAAAAGAAAATGACTATTCTATAATTAACACAAAAGTCCCTTTTTGAGACTTCCTCAAAACACCTCAATGATATGGAATATCAGTTCTTTACTAAAGTTTGCTATCAGGAAACGGAGAAAAAACCGTCACTGAAAGGAGTGGTCACACAGCAACACTTTCTTTTGTGATTGTTTCATTTCCATTTTCCTTGTATATCTTCACTTATTCCTTTTCTTTTTTTAAAATACAAGTACTTTTATTTTTTAGAGATGTTTATTTACTTATCTGGCTGACTCAGGTCTTAGTTGCAGTATGCAGGATCTTTGTTGCATTATTATTAATGGACCACTTCTTTTTAAAAGCTAAGTGCAATGTAAGAATGCCCACTCTTTAACACTTGTATTGAACACTGTACTCAAAGTCCTAACTAGCATAGCAAGGCAAGAGAAAGAAACTATGTAAGCACTGGGAAGAAAGACACAATCGCAATCATCATACTTCAGCTAAGGTGGCTGAACGGAGATCTATATACCAAAAAAGTTTCAATCAGTAAATTGAAAATGTAAAAAAAAAAGAAAGAGAAAAAACTATTTTAAATTTTAACAACAATAATAATTAAATTTAAGAGAAGATTTGAGAGACTTATGAGAAAAAGAAACTATTTAGAGATATTTTTCAATATCTAAGGGGCTTTCCTAATGGATCAATGGTAAAGAACCCACCTGCCAATGCAGGAGACACAGGTTCTAGCCCTGTTCCAAGATGATCCACATGCCCTGGAGCAACTAAGCCCGTGCCCCACAACTATTAAGCCTGTGCTCTAGAGCCTGGGGACTGCAGATACTGAGCCCACACGCCACAACTGCTGAAGCCCTCGCACCCTAGAGCTCATGCTCTGCAACAAGAGAAGCCATCACAGTGGGAAGTCTGTGCACCGCAACTAGAGTAGCTCCCGTTCACTGCAACTAGAGAAAGTGTGAGCAGCAATGAAGAACCAGCACAGCCATAAATACATAAAACATATCTAAATAGCTAGAAAGAGACACTATGTTTGAGGAGAGGAAGGCTCAATATAATAAAAAGAATAAGTTAAATGCATTGGGCTCGTATACAAAGCAAGTCCTATTTTTAATAAGAGCTTTTGAACTTTTACATCACTTAACTCAAATTACTCCCTTTGATTGATATTTTTGGAATTGGTATAAACTTACTAGGCACTAATTATAGGTATTTTAACTTTACTAAATTGTAGCAAGAGTTGATATTACACTTCAGAATTCTGACAGCTACAAGGAAGAGTGAAGAGCATGTGATCAGTACATGGCTCAGTTCTGGTTGAATGTGCTGTGGTCCCACTGGTTCAAAGCTCAATCAGTGTGCACAGTGTCCACAATTTAAGTTCTAATAACCACTCCTGCAAGTGATGAAACATTGCCAGCATTTTACAGAACATGTAAAGTTTTCATTCTTGATAATTATCTGTGAACACTGCCAAAACACAATCTCCTTAAGTCACCTAAAATCGTTAACATTTTGAATACAAATTCCACTTACAAGAGGAAAACAGACAAAACATTCACGATATAATGGTCATATTGAGCTCCTATGGACCTGTATGTGGTCCTTATACATGTAAGACCTAGAAGCAGTTTCCAAGTCGGCTTTACAATGGATCTGAATTTGATTAAATGAATGATATTCTTTAGGTCTATTTATTCAATTTAATTTTGGTTTATGTAGGTTTCATGTGCTTCTTAAACTTTGCTTTATCCAAATTTCCTAACAGAGAATTAGAAATAATGATCATCTGTTTTACTGGTTGCTAGGAGATGATAATACTATAGTTAACATTTATTGAATGCTTACTGTACCAGGCACCATTACAAGTGCTTTGTATGAAAAGTGAAAGTGAAAGTCACTCAGTAGTGTCCGACTCTTTGCGACCCCATGGACTATAGAGTCCATGGAATTCTCCAGGCCAGAATACTGAAGTGGGTAGCCTTTCCCTTCTCCAGGGGATCTTTCCAACACAGGGATCGAACCCAGGTCTCCCACATGGCAGGCGGATTCTTTACCAGATGAGTCACGAGGGAAGCCCAAGTGCTTTGCATACTTCAAATCATTTAATCTTCACAACAACCCATATCAGGCAGATTATATTACTACCACCATTTTACAGATAGGAAAACTGAGGTACAGAAAAGTTAAGTAACTTTCTCAGTGTCACACAAGTTAAGTGGAGCAGCTTAGTGATTCATACCCAGGTAGCTGTCTCCAGAGCCCAGACCCACATTACTATGTCATATTTCTTTTCACGATAGTTAAAACATACACAACATTATTACAGATGAAAAAAACCATCAAAAATTATCAGTAAGAGTTAAATGACAGTTAAGCAATATTAATATCAATACAACTTATCACAGGTTGATACTTCACAGCTCTTGCAAAGTTTCATGGCCATGATTAAGAGTTTTCAAATTGGACAGACCTGGCTCTGAATCTTGAATGTGCCCTTTACAAGCTGTGTGACTTTGGACAACTTTCGTAACTTCACCAAGCCTCAGTTTCCTCATCTGTAAAATGAGAATAATAAACATCTCACAAAATTGTTGTTAGTAACATAATTATTGCTACATTACATGGATATGATAAATCAAAACAAAACACAGATACACAAAATAAAATGAGGAGACTCACAACTTCCCCCAGGAATCAGAGCTTTATTATGATGATATAACGAAGATGACCACTTCAAGTCATCACAGCAACTGTAAGGTCCACACACAAACAGAACCATAACCTCCTCTAATTAATAATAAATCATTATTTGAGTAGCAGTCAAATGCCTACAGGTAAACTACTGAATCTCTGAAATATAAAATACCATATATACACAGAGAAAGAGCCAAACAGAAAAGACATTGTTGTCTGTTGACAACTCCCATGAATCCCATTCTAGGCATACACTTTTTAAGACCAGTAGTATTCAAGGGGCCCAAAACAGGAAGAGGGGTGTCAAGAAGGAGTGATTTCCACCAATAGTAGAAAGGAATTTTTATAAGAGAAAAACAGAAGCAGACACATCATCCAAATAGGTCAGAACTATCATTAACCACTGAAGAATAATTGTGTCTGTTTACACCTGGTATTTTACACTAGTCAAAACAACTGAAACTGTCACTACTGCTGTCTTTAGAATCTCAACAAAATAATTTTACAATGAATAATGAGATTTCTATCAACACCTGCATTTGCCAATAATACATCTATCTGTTATAAGGTTAGGTGTTTCTTTGAAGGGGTGATTTTAGTAATACAATATAAAAATCAATTTAAAATAGGAAAAATAGAAAGTATACAAAAATCTTATAGGATAATTTTGTTAAAACAGTTCATCAATACTATCACCAAGGTGCATTTTTAGGAATGTTATTAGTTTAAAATGTAAATTATATTATTAAAACAGTACATTACATAAAGATAATTATTAAAATGACTGCATTCATTGTAGTTCAAAGATTTAATAAAGAAAGAACTTCTATCCCCCAAAATACCCCCTTTTAACAAATAATGGCAAAAATGGCCTTTAATTTTTCTTAATAAAATTATAAAATGATCTGTCTGGAACAAAGGTCATTTAATTTTTACAAAGCACTTAAAAAAAAAATTAGCTAAACAGGAAATGTTTAAGAAGTCCTTAAACTACCTATTTCATAAAAGTTTAAGGAAATGAACATAAGACATGAGATGCCCGAGGTTACTAAGCCATGACAAAAATCCAAACAAAATAATCCTTCTGTTCTATATCCTAATAATTTGGAGTTTTTCTACTTGATCAGCATTTGCTTTGCTACTTTCTCTAAATGATGAGAATAACTTTTTGTCCTTTTCATGAATTCTACAAATCATTAATAAGATCAAGTCAGTTCAATCACTACTCAAGTATTTTAATTCAGGAATTTTTAGGTAAATTTTTTATATAAAGAAAATTTGCAAATATCACTATTTACATTTCACTCCATTTGCTTTGTCAGTCTCTTTCTTCCTCACACATTTTTTTTCTGAACCACGTGAGAGTTGCAGACACTTTTTTTTCATATAGTTTCCCAGGAACACAGACATTTACTAAGATAACTACAGTATACCTAACCAAATCAGTATTCTGTCAATGTTAAAATTTCTACTATACAATTACAGCCCATATTCAAATATCATTAACTGCTTCAAAAAATGTCTTTTAAAGCTACCTATTTCCCCAGTCCAGAATTCAATTCAGAATCATGCACTGCATATAGTAGTAATGCCTCTTTTAGAATCCTACCAACTGGAACAGTTTCTCAGCCTGTGTCTTATAAGACTATTATTTTTTAAGAACACAGACCACTTATTTTATATAATGTTCCTCAATTTAGGTTTGTCTGATGGTCTCTCATGTTTAAATTTAGGCTATGCATTTTTTGTAGGAATGTCACGAGTAATGTTGGGTGCTTCTCACTACATCACATCAGAAGCCACAAGAGGTTACGGGTTCTATTACCAGTGATGCTAACTTTGATCACTTGGTTAATGAGTATCTGCCAAGATTCTGCACTGTGAAGTTACTGCTTTTCTCTTTGTAATAAGTAAATACATTGTTAGGAACTGTCTTGAGACTATGTAAATATCATATTCCTCATCAAACTTTACTCCACAGTTTCGGTACCTGCAGAGGATTCTTGTGTGAAAGTACTATTTTAATTGTTCCCAAACGGCCATTTTCTAATTCCAACATTTCTATACTTATTAGCCATTTTAATGAAGAATTTTCCCTTCTCCCCAACTTAAGTCATTTATTCATTCACTTACTTACATGTGTATGGTTCTTATTTTTTCAATAGGTTATAATCTATAACTATCTTCATTCATTTGGCCTGTGGATGCTTCTCCACACTGGTTCTTGCTCCTTCTGACACATCCCCATCATTCTCTGACTACCTCCTTTCTTTCTGAAACAACAGTATGTTCCAGACTCCTCTTGTACTTTCCCTGACCCAGTTCTTCCTGGAATCAGCCATTTTTCCAAAGAGCTCTGGTTTCCTTTAAGTGGAGAATGGTTTAGAAATCAGCATATAAGAGTTAGGTACGTGCAATTGCTTCAAGGCCTCTTAGCAAACAAAACTGGAATATAGACACACATATATGTGTATGCATGTACACATATGCATATACGTATGTGTACATGCATACACATATACCTATACATACAATTGTACACATCCCTAAGAGGAAGATACATAAGTGTATATACATGAATGAAGTTGCTCAGTTGTGTCCGACTCTTTGCAACCCCATGGACTGTAGCCTACCAGGCTCCTCTGTCCATGGAATTTTCCAGGCAAGAGTACTGGAGTGGGTTGCCATTTCCTTCTCCAAAGTGTATACATATATATATGTATAATTTTGTCTTTATATAAATAAATGTTAAAAATCATGAGTTCATAATTTCCAATTCAAATCCAACATCACAGGATTTACTGGAGTCTTTTCTTCTATATACATAAAACTACTTTCTCCAACTACTGAAAAACCTGGCTCCCATTATCCTCAATATATTTATTCATTTGTTGAATCCTAATATAGATAGAAAATAGTTTCAAAGTTGCCAATTCATACCATTACAAAAAATAGCCTACAAATTAGGGTTTGTTATTTGTTTACAGCTCTTTTTAAGTTTCAAAGTACAGGATGCTCAAAAGTTACTTGCGTTACTTATTTTTCCCCCCTTCAGTGTGTTTATACTTATTTTTCCCCTTTCAGTGTGTTTATGCTATAATCTGAAACACTTTAGATTTGTTTCTATTTATATTTTAGGGTTTTATCCCAACTTTATTGATTTTCTTTGCTGATTTTTTGTTTTCTTTTGTTTAGTATCTAAAAAGTTAGCATGATAATGTTCTCTGATATTCTGAATTGATGTCATATGCAGTGTTACCAGGAGTTCTCTCAACCAGTGGTTGGAATAGAGCTTTACAGTTTAGAAAGTATATTCCCCATAGGAAATGAGCCATTCTGTAGCCAATCACATGTATCTACCACCATTCCACTGAGGCCAGATGTTTTCTGGGAATTACTATTTCAAGATACAGAAAGAAGGATAAAATGAAATGGGCAACTCTAGCAACTTCATAGATCATTGCTTGCAAAACAGTTTTCAAACCATGCTACTTAGATGCCACAGGGTAGAAAAGGGCAGGACCTGGAGGCAGAACTCCAGGCCCCTGCCCCGACTTGAATTAAAGTTGCTATTGCTTTTACTAGTAATATACTGAGCATCAGTCTGAGATTTTGTTCATCTAACTACTTCAGCAAACATTTACTGAGTAACTATGTTGTCCCACACACTGTTCTAGGTGCTTCAGTGAAAAAAAGACTTCATGAGACTTAGAATTCTAGTTGTGGGAGAGATAAACTATAAACCTAAGGAAACTGTATAGTCACTTAAAAAATAAAAGTTATAGAAAAAATTCAACAAAATACTTTGCAATATTAGATAGCATGTTCAGTTTAGGTCTCACTGAGAAAGGAAAGGTTACTTTTATAAGAATAATTTTTTAAGCTTGAAAATCATGAAGAGAGAAGAGCAGATCAATTTTTCAGTTGGTGCTAAATTATGCCTTCAGATCAGAACATGAGAAAAAAGTCATGAAACATTTTCCTTCCTTCTTTCATTGAATCTTAGCCAATATTTAGATTGTTGTTTTTTTTTTTCAATCTAGATCCTCTACTTTGTAAGTAACTACATATTTCTCCTCAGTTCAGTTCAGTTTAGTCGCTCAGTCGTGTCCAACTCTTTGCGACCCCATGGACTGCAGCACGCCAGGCCTCCCTGTCCATCACCAACTCCCGGAGTTCACTCAAACTCATGTCCATCGAGTTGGTGATGCCACCCAGCCATCTCATCCTAAGTCGCCCCCTTCTCCTCCTGCCCCCGATCCCTCCCAGCATCAGGGTCTTTTCCAATGAGTCAGTTCTTTTCATGAAGTGGCCAAAGTACTAGAGTTTCAGCTTCAGCATCAGTCCTTTCCACTTTCACTCTCAATGAACACTCAGGACTGATCTCCTTCAGAATGGACTGGTTGGATCTCCTTGCAGTCCAAGGGACTCTCAAGAGTCTTCTCCAACACCACAGTTCAAAAGCATCAATTCTTCGGCGCTCAGCTTTCTTCACAGTCCAACTCTCACATCCATACGTGACCATTGGAAAAACCACAGCCTTGACTAGACGGACCTTTGTTGGCAAAGTAATGTCTCCTAGATTTTGGCAGAGGGCTTTTTTGTTTTTCCTTTTCTTTTAAACAATTTTAGTGGGAAACTGACTGAGGTAAAATCAGGGCTGTTAACCACTCTTTTAGAACTTTTAAGTACATTAATTTTTATCATATCCAAATACACTATCACTCCCCTATGTTTACAGTCAATAAAAGACTAAGATATCTAATCTTTCTCAGTTGTGTTAAATCATACCACTCAAATCCTGAACAACTGAGTTTGAACCTAACTGAAGAACTTTATAATAACCACAGGCAACAGTTAATCAGCACTTACTATGTCCCAGCTATTGTCGTAAATGATTAATGTATATTACTTTATATTTCAAAGGAACATTACGAACACTACGTGATAAGTACCATCAGTACCCTCCCTTTATAGATGAAGAAACTGAGAAATGGAGAGATGAAATAACCTGCTCAAGGTTTCACAACATCTAAGTGACAGAGCCAGAATGAAAAAAGTTTGTGCCATTAACTGTGCATATTAAACTGATTCTCAAAAAACCTTTCATAATGTGTTCTAAATTCCATCCTGTTAAATTTAACCAATTCAGTCTATGGAGGGAAAAAAAATCTGACCTCAATGCTATCATCTAATATATATGGCTGTTTTTCAAAGCTTCAATTGAGTACTTGATCAGTATGCCATGAAGGGGTCTAATGAAACTATTAATAAAAATGTGACCAGGAACAGTAGCAAATGAAATCCAACAATGTATAATAAGAATTATACACACCAACCAAGTGGGATTAATCTCAGGTTAGTTAAGGCTGATTCAACATTTGAAAACTATTCTATGCAATCCATCACATTACGAGGTTAAAAAGAAAAGTCACATGATCATATCAAGAGATACAGAAAAGGCATTTCACAAAATCCAACACTCATTCCTTATAACAACTCTCAGCAAACTAGGAATAGAGAGGAATTTCCTCAGCTTAACAAAGAACATCTATAAAAACTGACAGCTGACATTTTACTTAATTGTGAGCAACTGGAAAACTTCCTAGTAAGATTAAGAACATTCAGGGAGCTCAAATCTGATGCTCTGTGACAACCTAGAGGGGTGGGATGCGGTGGGAGGTAGGAGGGAGGTTCATGTTCATATATGGCAGACACTAACACAATACTGTAAAGCAATTATCCTCTAATTAAAAATAAATGTTTTTTTTTAAAAAGAACAAGGAAAGATGTCTCCTTTCACCAATGCTTTTTAAAACACCACCCTTAGTTAACATATCATAACAGCATCCATTATGCTAGTTAATGGAGTAAGAGGAGATAAAAGATAAAGAGAGTAAGTATATTCCATATAAAACTATATTTTATATAAAAACAAAACAAAAGTGTCTTTTCACAGATGATACGATAATCTATGTAGAAAATTCAAAAAGAATCGGCCAAAAAACTCCTGGAACTAATAAGCAATTAACTATAGCAAAGTTGCAAGATACAAGGTACAAAAGTCAATATATCATCAGTAAAGAAGAATTTAAAATTAAAAATGACATATTTTACATTAGAACCCATAAAATTAAATACTTGGGTAAAATTTATGGCAAATCTAACAAAATACATAAAAGGTCTTGAAATCTACAAAACTCTGATGAACAAAATCAAAGATGAACTAAATAAATGGAGAGATAATCTACGTTCATGGATAGGAAGACTCAAAATTATCAAGGTATCAATTCTTCCCTACTTGATCTACAGATTCAACACAATTGCAATCAAAATTCTAGCAAGTTATTTTGTGGATACTGACAAACTCATTCTAAAATTTAAAGCCCCAAATGGACTCATGTGAATATTGTTAACTGATCTTTCACAAAAGAATAAAAGCACTATAATGGAGAAAAGCCAGTCTTTTCAATAAATGACACTAGAACAAGTGGACAGCCACATGCAAAATAAAATTAATTTAGGCACAGACTTTACACCCTTCACAAAAATTAATTCAAAATAGGCCACAGAATGGGATGTAAAATGCTAAACTATGAAACTTATAGAAGATAACATGGGACAAAAAAAATCTAGATAACTTTAGGTGTGGTAAAAACTTTAAAAATAGACCAAAGGCATGATCCATGAAGGAAATAACTGAAGAGTTAAGACTTTATTAAAATTAAAAACTTCTGCTCTGCATAAGACTGTCAAGAGAAGAGATTACAATCCACAGAATGGGAGAAAATATTTCCAAAAGGCACATCAGAAAAGGGACTGTTATCCAGAATACACAAAGAACTCTTGAACCTAACAGCTCTATTTAAAAATGGGCAAAAGACCTGAATCTCAACAAAGAAGATATAGAGATGGCAAAAAAAGATCATGATAAGGTGTTCAAAATCATACATTACTGGGGAACCACAAGCTAAAATGACAATGAAATACCACTGCACACCTACTGGAATGACTAAAATCCAGACCACTGACAACACCACATTCTGGCAAGGATATGTAACTTTCACTCATTGTTACTGGGAATGTAAAATGGTACAGCCATTTTGGAAGAGTTTGGCAGTTTCTTACAAAACTGAACATACTATTACCTTACAATCCTAGGTATTTACCCAAAGAATCTGAAAAACTCCACACAAAATCCTGCACGATTATTCATAAAAACTTACTACATAACTGCCAAAACTTGGAAACAACCAAGATGGCCTTCAGTAGATCAATGAATAAATACAGTTAAATCCCCCACACACAAATGAGTTCAGTTCTAAGAGCGTTTTCCTAGGTCCAATTTGTTCATTAAGTCCAACAAAGTCAGCCTAAGTACCCAACTAACACAATCAGCTATACAGTACTGCATTATAATAGGTTTATACTACTTTTCACACAAATAATACATAAAAAATAAACACAAGAAAATAAATATTTGAAATCTTACAGTACAGTACACCCTAAAAGTATAGTAGTACAGGACAACAACTGGCATACAGGGGCTGGCATTGGGTGAACAGGCAAGAAGAGTTGTTGACTGCAGGAGGGAGAGGAGGTGGGAGATGACAGAGCTGAAGGATCCTCAGCTATAGGAGATGGAGGGCAAGCCGCAATTTTGACAATAATGGCAACTTGGCCGGTTCTGGTTCCTTGCTGGATCCAATTCTATCTGTGCCGTGCTAAGTAGCTTCAGTCATGTCCAACTCTTTGCACCCCTATGGTCTGTAGCCCACCAGGCTCCTCTGTCCATGGCATTCTCCAGGCAAGAATACTGGTGTGGGCTGTCATGCCCTCCTCCAGGGGATCTTCCCGACCCAGGGATTGAACCGGCATCTCCTATGTTTCCTGCACTGGCAGGCAGGTTCTTTACCACTAGCGCCACCAATTCTATCTACCCTCTTGAAAAAACAACCCAGTGTCATCTTTTCTCATCACAGATGACACACACAGTAGCACTGGACTGCGTTCAGAACAGCTGTGCAACCTTTGTGGACTGCTCTACATTCAGGTCCTGTGCCTAAAACTGACGATGCCTCCTAAAACGCAGAAAATCCTCTTGCCATTTCCTGCATTGTCAATCTCTTTGGTTCTTCAGTTACTTCTTCCTCTTGTTTCAAACTGTCCTTTCTCCATGCCTCCAATTCAATCCGGTCTTCATTAGTAAGCTCCTCCTGTTACACAGCAACAGTACTGTAGAGTAAGGTACATAAAAGCACAACCACTTATAGAGGATGCACACACGTGGCAATGTACACTAAACACGTGAGCTAACTTATGTGACTGGACATGCAAATGCACATTTGCATCTTTGCAAGTCTGCAACTTGAAGGTTCGTATTACTGTAAACTGTGATACATTGAAAGAATGGAATAATATTCAGCACTAAAAAGAAGTGAGCTATCAAGCCATAAAAAGACATTGGGAACAGGCCAAAAAGACTTCTCTCCAGAATCAAGTGGGTTACGGAAACATACATGTTTGCCCTTTGTGTACAGAATTTTATCCAGTTGTTAACTCACCTATCTGAACTATCGGGAGACCCACATTATGCATGGAGGGGAAGAAAAAAGTGAAAGGGATGAAGCAGTACAAACCTCTAGTTAGAAAATATATAAGTTGCAGGGATGACATAAGGAACATTGTCAATAACATAATAACTGTGTATAGGGACTAGACTCATTGTGATGATCATTTCATAATGTATGCAAATATAAAATGGCTACGTAATACACCTGAAGCTAATGTAATATTGTATGTCTACTATATTTTGATAAAAAAAGAAATCCATGTTTCTAAATCTTATCCAAAAACATGTCTCAAAAGAGTTATAGTTCCTCTTCTTATATTAGACAAAAACATCTATATGTTGCTTGTTTTCAATTCTGGAATTTTTTTAATGCACTTTGTGAAAAAAACTGTTGTAGTTTGAACCAGAAAACTTACCTTCATTCATTCAACAAATTATGGATTGAGGACCAATTATAGGACACACACTTTTCCAGACTATGGAATAAGGCAGAGAATGAAACAAAGCCCCTATCCTTCTGGTGTATTCTATTTGAGGAGACTATAAAAGTAATAAGGAAATAAATATATAATGAAGAAAAATCATGCAGGATGAGAGGAAAGTTAAGTGTTGAGATTGGAAGGTAGGTAGAAAGGAGGACTCTCTTTTAAATTAAGTAGTAAAGCAAGGCTTTACTCATTAGGCTACATTTGAACAGAAAGATCTCAAGGTATTTAATGAAAGGACAAGTCCAAATAGGTGGGACAGAACATTCCAGGTCAAAAGAACAAGTGCACAAGTATGGAGGCAGGACTATATTCACTGTGCAGGAGGAACAGCAAGATGATGTGGCTACAGCTCCCCCAATGAAGGGAGGGTAGAAACTGCAGTCAGAAAGGAAGTCAAATGCTTCAAAGAGTTTCATAGGATGGTTGGTCACGGTAAATCTATTCTTCTATTCTTAACAAGATCAGCACCACTAGAAGTTTCTGACCAAAGGAATAATGAGATTTATATTTTTAAAGGATCATTTTGGCTACTATAGGTAAACAGATCATAAAGTTGAAACTAGTTAGGTCTATTAAATTTCAGACTGCCTCAAGAACTATGGACGGAGGTTCATGACATTGTACAGGAGACAGGGATCAAAACCATCCCCAAGAAAAAGAAACGCAAAAAGGCAAAATGGTTGTCTGAGGAGGCCTTACAAATAGCTGAGAAAAGAAGAGAAGCTGAAGGCAAAGGAGAAAGCAAAGATATACACATTTGAATGCAGAGTTTCAAATAATAGCAAGGAGAGATAAGAAAGCCTTCTTCAGTGAGCAATGCAAAGAAATAGAGGAAAACAACAGAATGGGAAAGACTAGAGATCTCTTCAACAAAATTAGAGATACCAAGGGAACATTTCATGCAAAGATGGGCTCGATAAAGGACAGAAATGGTGTGGACCCAACAGAAGCAGAAGATAAGAGGTGGCAAGAATACACAGAAGAACAATACAAAAAAGATCTTCACAACCCAGATAATCATGATGGTATGATCACTCACCTAGAACCAGATATCCTGGAATGTGAAGTCAAGTGGGCCTTAGGAAGCATCACTATGAACAAAGCTAGTGGAGGTGATGGAATTCCAGTTGAGCTCTTTCATATCCTAAAAGATGATGCTGTGAAAGTACTGCACTCAATATGCCAGCAAATTTGGAAAACTCAGCAGTGGCCACAGGACTGGAAAAGGTCAGTTTTCATTCCAATCCCAAAGAAAGGCAACGCCAAAGAATGCTCAAACTACCGCACAATTGCACTCATCTCACACACTAGTAAAGTAATGCTCAAAATTCTCCAAGCCAGGCTTCAACAGTAGGTGAATTGTGAACTTCCAGATGTTCAAGCTAGTTTTAGAAAAGGCAGACGAACCAGAGATCGAACTGCCAACATCCGCTGGATCATTGAAAAAGCAAGAGAGTTCCAGAAAAATATCTACTTCTGCTTTACTGACTACACCAAAGCCTTTGACTGTGTGGATCACAACAAACTGTGGAAAATTCAAGAGATGGGAATACCAGACCACCTTGGTGTGCCTCTTGAGAAATATGTATGCAGGTCAACAGTTACAACTGGACACACAACAACAGACTAGTTCCAAATAGGAAAAGGAGTACATAAAGGCTGTATATTGTCACCCTGCTTATTTCACTTATATGCAGAGTACATCATGAGAAACACTGGACTGGAAGAAGCACAAGCTGGAATCAAGATTGCCAGGAGAAATATCAATAACCTCAGATATGCAGATGACACCACCCTTATGGCAGAAAGTGAAGAAGAACTAAAGAGCCTCTTGATGAAAGTGAAAGAGAAGAGTGAAAAAGTTGGCTTAAAACTCAACATTCAGAAAACTATAGATAGCATATTAAAAAGCAGAGACATTACTCTACCAACAAAGGTCCATCTAGTAAAAGCTACGGTTTTTCCAGTAGCCATGTATGGATGTGAGAGTTGGACTCTAGAGAAAGATGAGCACTGAAGAATTGATGCTTTTGAAATGTGGTGTTTGATAAGACTCTTCAGAGTCCCCTGGACAGCAAGAAGATCCAACCAGTCCATCCTAAAAGATATCAGTCCTGAATATTCACTGGAAGGACTGAAGCTGAAGCTGAAACTCCAATACTTTGGTCACCTGATGCGAAGAACTGACTCATTTGAAAAGACCCTGGGAAAAGATTGAAGGGAAAGATTCTGGCAAAGATTAAAGGCGGAAGAAGGGGACGACAGAGGATGAGATGGTTGGATGGCATCACCAACTCAATGGACAGGAGTTTGGGTAAACTCTGGGAATTGGTGATTGACAGGGAAGCCTGGCATACTGCAGTTCATGGGATTGCAAAGAGTCAGACACAACTGAGCGACTGAACTGAACTGAAACTAAACCAGGTGAGAGGTGATAGTGGCTTGGACCAGACTGATAGAACTGGAGATAAGATAGGTCAGAGAGGTATGTGATCCAGTATCTGTGCCCCTAGCTCCAGAAGAGACCACACCTGGAGAAGCAATTGCAACACTTTCACCAAATGAATAAATTCACAATACACAACAGTCATTTTCCAGGACATGTTATCTTAAGGTGTATCTTAAGAACGGAGGTGACAGGATTTTGCTGATGAATTGAACATTGTGAGAAAGTGAAGAATGAAAAATGACCTTAAGGTTGCTGGGGTGAGCAACTACAAGGACAGAGTTGCTGTTTACTGAGACACAGAAAGATACAAGGTGGAGTAGGTTGAAGGGAACAAATCAGAAATTTGGTTGCTATGCCTGATAAAATGTAAAAGTTTACAAATGAGATAGCTATATGTTACATTTGCTTTTGAAAATGGCAAGCTTCAAGTCTAGTACATATATTACATTCATCATTAAACAGTCCTAATCTCCAAAACTGAATGTAACATCTGCTCCCTCTGATCACCACTTTTTTTCACTACTTAAGGCCTTTATTACCGTTTATGTATTGTAATTATTGGTGTACATCATGTCCCATAGAGTTCAGATACCTTGAGAGCAAAGTTCATGGTTTATAGTTGTAAAATAATAAACAGTGAAAGTGTTAGTTGCTCAGTCTGACTCTTTGAAACTCCATGGACTGTAGCTAGCCAGGCCCCTCTGTTCATGGAATTCTCCAGGCAAGAATACTGGAGTAGCCACTGACTGGGTAGCCATTCCCTTCAAGGGGATCTTCCTGACCCAGGGCTCAAACCCAGGTCAACTGCATTGCAGGCAGATTCTTCACCATCTGAGCCATCAGGGAAGCCCATAATAGTAAAAAAGGCCCATCATTTATTGAGCACATTCATCATTTATTGAGCTCATTTATCACTCATTTATGAATTTATCATTCCTTTATTGAGCTCATGTAATTCTTCTATTATTGGTATTTAACACATAAGAAAATTCTGGTTCAGAGATATTATTCACACTTCAGAGCTCTGCTCAAATATCACTTTCTCAAAGTAGCTATCTTTGATGACCCATATCATCTGAACTAAACCTCTATAATAAACTCTATAGAACTAAAACTCTACAATAAACTCATAATACCTTATTTGTCTCCTCTACCGTTTATCACAATATAAATAAATGTGTTTTTGGTAGCTCTCCTCCCTAAAGAATATAAGGTACATAAAGGCAGGATACTCATACACCAAGTTGACCACAATGATTAATACATGCTTTAAATTGTTTATAATAATGCCTTATTATTATAAATTAATAATGTTATTTGATAAATGATTTAATAACAAGTAGAGACATCCATTACAAATAATTATAGAGTAGATTGTATCAGACCAATTCTCTTGCCAAGAAAAACTAAAAATTGAATTTAAAAACAAACAAGGAAGACAGCTAGGATGTGAGAAGACAAAATACAGGCAAAAAACAAAATGTAGAGTTAAGCCTAACATGCTCCACTAATTTTTCCTCTTGAGGCAACTAGGGGCAAGGCAGAATGTTTAGCAGTCTCACAGACCTGCAGAGACAGAAATCAGAGTTCAGGGCTTATCAAGACAAGCAGGATTTGAGGGGCTAAGATTGAGAGGAAAGGCAATCACAGAAAAGCGAATCTGAACATGGGGTACTGTTTTTGCCCTCAGGGTATTTACTGAATCCTAACCCGTGTGGGGGCAAGAGGCCAAAAACCAAGCAAAGTGCTTATTTTAAAGCAAAAAAGGTAAGTAGAACTTTTGGTAGTCTCACAATACAAGGAAAAGAAAAATTATAGTTCAGAGCCTGCCAAGATGGAGAGGCCCTGGCAAACATTGCAGAATTCTATTTGATACCTCTGAAGGACAGGACTAAAGGGAAACTGGATTTAAACCAACGCTTAAGAAGCCTAAAACAGAGCCTCAAGTCATCTCAAGCCTGTATTAATCAAGGTCATCTGCTCCTACTTTTAACTATTACCAGAAGAAAATTAAATCCTCTCCAGTGAACAATATCACCATTAAGAGCCTCTATCATTTCTCATACTTAATGTTTGACATTCATTTTTTAAATTGCTAGCAATCCTAGGAGACAAGACCAAATGACTGAAAGCCACAAGAAAAAGAAGACAAGAGAAAAAGATCAAAAGGGGATCTAGAAATTATTAGACACAGACTTTAAAATAACTGTGTTTAATATGTTCAGCAAAGTAGATGACAATTTCACCACAGAAATGGAATCTACAACAACAGAAAAGTAACTAATTAAAATTCTAGAACTAAAAAATACATAATATAAAATTAATAAAAAAAACACATCCTTATAGCAGATTGGACACTAAATGAAATAGAAAACAGGTCAACAGAAAATATATAGATGAAGAACAGATGGGGAAAAAAAGATGAAAAATACTGAACAGCATATGACAGATATTTAGGATGCAAAAAAAGATCTAGCATCCATTACAAATTATTATAGAGTAGATTGTGTTAGACCAATTCTCTTGGCAAGAAAAACTATAAAAGATCTAATATATACATACTCAGACCCCCAGAAGAAAGTGAGTACAAGAGTGGGGCAGAAGCAGTATCAGAAGAAATATGCCAAACCTGACAAAAGACATCAAGCTACAGACTCAAGAGTACAAATGAAACTCAACCACCTTAGATACAAAGAAAACCACCTGAAAGCCTTAATAAAGACATTACCTCTCTAACAAAAACAATGGAGTCAAAAGGTAATGGGATGATATATTCAAAATGCTCAAAGAAAATAACTACGAACCTGCAATTCTGTGCCCAACGAAAATGTCCTTTAGAAGTGAAGACAAAATAAAAACTGCTTTCAGACAAAAAGTGAATATTCACTACCTGAAACTAATACAATATTGTAAATCAACTATGCTTCAATTAAAGAATTAAAAAAAGAATTATCTGTGAAGAAAGAAAATAATCTCAGATGAAAGCACAGTAACACAGGAAAGACTCAAGAATACCAGAAAGAGAAAATGTGAGTAAAATTAAATAACTGAATTATTTAAAACAATAATAAAATAAAAACAAAAGTAAAAAACTCAAAGAAACAAAAAACAGAAGGAGAATGATAAATCAAATAAAGAGCTGTAAGGTACTTGTATTATCCAGAAAATAACAGCAGTAGACTGTCTACAAAAACGGCCAGTTATTTCTCCCATTCCTTATGCACACTCCTTTACAATGTGACTTTGCTACTCTTCCTATCAAGATGCCACTCTTTCCATCAAGAGGAATTTGTTTTCTTTACCTCCTGAATTTGAGCTTTGGCCAATGGGACATTAAAAAATGTGATACAGAAAAGACTTGAAAAGTGCTTGAACATTTCAATCTCTGCCTCTCTTAGAACTCTGAGTCATCAAGTGAATTAATGTGCCTGCTAAAAAAGACCACAGAAAGAACAAACTCCCCAACCCTACCCTGGCCCAAAGCTTGCCAACCAACATACACTTAAGTGAGGCTATTCTATAACATCATTTGGCCCCAGCCAAACCACCACCAGACTATAGAGACCAATACAGACCAAGCCAAACTGCCAATCCATGAGCTATTAAACTATTTAAGCTACTAAGCCTTGTATGAAATGGTAACTAACTGATATAGAGCTAATACATGTATGTACATCAGTGGTTCTCAAACAAGGCTGATTTTGCACCCAGGGGACATGTGGTAATGTCTGCAGACATTTCTGATTGTCACAACTGAGTGGGTGCTACTGGCATCTATTAATAGTAAGACCAGGGATGCTGATAAAAATCATATAAGGTCTCCACAACAAAAAATTATCCTCCCTAAAAAGTCAACAGTGCCCAGATTGGGAAGCAAAAAAGTAAAGAATGATGGAATGAGGCAGCCTTTAGAACAATTCCTATCTAGAAGAACTTTCTACATGATGAAAATGTGTGCTACCCAATATAGTAGCCACTAGACACATTTGCCAGTAGGCACTTGAAATATGGCTACTTTGATGGAGGAATTACTTTTAAATTGTATTTGGCTTTAATTCATTTACTTTACATTTAAATATCTACATCAGCTAGTGGCTTCTCTACTAAACAGCACAGCTCTAAAATTTAAAGCTAGTGATACTGAGAGTACTTAAAATTAGATTGGATAACAGTTGAAAGGAGTATGATAAAGTTAATGCCCATAGTCACTTGCTACAAATAAATACTCTGAACATTCTTTTTTGGTTCCTTCAATACCTATAAATCCTGAAATGTATTACACTGATAAAACTATAACTTGAAATTTAAAAATAAATTCACCATATCCTGCAAAACAAACAAACAATTATTCAGGAAATGCTGACCGAAAACCTTAACTACAGGGCTTTTCTAGATTATTAGCATGAATGCCCTAGGAATTTCCTAGGCCTCTTTTTTTTTTTTTTTTAAGGTTTAAAGAGATCTATAAAGAACTGCTACATTTTAGACGGCTTCAAATGGTACAAAATGAATAGCTTTTCATCAAATCATTTCAGGTAATTGAAAATTTATTTACTCCCCTAAAGCAGTTCAGTCTCTTTTTTCACCCTCTTCTCTACCCCACCCTATCCACCACAAGAGAAGGAAGAAGTTGATTCAACACTGGTACAATTCCATAGATTTTTTTAAACTTGTCAGCATTAAGTAGGTCAGTTTTCTGCTCTATTGGGTACTTTGGCAAAAGGTTTTCTTACTAGAATACAGTGGCTACTCTGCCTGGTAAGCACATATCACAAAGAAAAAAAGACTTGGAATAACTCTCCTAAGAAAAGCTGCCTAATCTCTAGAAGAAAATCCCTGAGTCTTAACTGAATACTACCAGGAAATTCTGACAGCAAAACAAAACAGAAGTAAAGAAAATCTCAATTCAAAATTTGTTCTATAAAATGAAGTCTAAATACTTTAAAAGCCCTTAGTAATCTAGCAATCCACAAAGATTCTGTTGAGACTCATATGAACTGTGGTGTTGGAGAAGACTCTTGAGAGTCACTTGGACTGCAAGATTAAACCAGTCAATTTTAAAGGAAATCAATCCTAAATATTCATTGGAAGGACTGATGCTGAAGCTGCAACTCCAATACTTTGGCCACCTCATGAGAAGAGCTGACTCATTAGAAAAGACCCTGATGCTGGGCATGAGGAAAAGAGGACAACAAAGGACGAGACGGTCAGATGGCATCACCGACTCACTGAACGTGAGTTTGAGCAAGTTTCGGGAGATGGTGAAGGACAGGGAAGGCTGGCATGCTGCAGTCCATGGGGTCGCAGAGTCAGACGCGACTTAGCGACTGAATAACAACATATATTATCAGCCCAATTCTAATTACTGAGATTATAAATCAAAGGAAAGGTAATAAATGATAATCTAGCAGATGTTTTGTTAAGTCTAACAGAAAAACATCTATTTCTGCTTTATTGATTGTGCCAAAGCCTTTGACTGTGTTGATCACAACAAACTGTGGAAAATTCTCCAAGAGACGGGAATACCAGAGCATCTGACCTGCCTCTTGAGAAATCTGTATGCAGGTCAAGAAGCAACAGTTAGAACTAGACATGGAACAATAGACTGGCTCCAAATTGGGAAAGGAGTATGTCAAGGCTGTGTATCGTCACCCTGCTTATTTAACTTGAATGCAGAGTACATCATGAGAAACGCTGGGCTGGAAGAAGCACAAGCTGGAATTAAGATTGCCAGGAGAAATATCAATAACCTCAGATACACAGATGACACCACCCTTATGGCAGAAAGTGAAGAAGAACTAAAGAGCCTCTTGATTAAAGTGAAAGAGGAGAGTGAAAAAGCCGGCTTAAACTCAACATTCAAAAAGCTAAGATCATGGCATCCAGTCCCATCACTTTATGGTAAACAGATGGGAAAACAATGGAAACAGTGAGAGACTTTATTTTTGGGGGCTCCAAAATCACTGCAGATGGTGACTGCAGCCATGAAATCAAAAGACCCTTGCTCCTTGAAAGAAAAGCTATGACCAACCTAGATAGCATATTAAAAAGCAGAGACATTCATTACTTTGCTGACAAAGGTCTGTCTAGTCAAAGCTACGGTTTTTCCAGTAGTCATGTATGATGTGAGAGTTGGACTACAAAGAAAGCTGAGCACTGAAGAATTGATGCTTTTGAACTTTGGTGTTTGAGAAGACTCTTCAGAGTCTTCTGGACAGCAAGGAGATCAAACCAGTCAGTCCCAAAGGAAATCAGTCCTGAATATTCATTGGAAGGACTGATGCTGAAGCTGAAACTCCAATATTTTGGCCACCTGATGCGAAGATTTGACTCATTGGAAAAGACCCTGATGCTGGGAAAGATTGAAGGCAGGAGGACAAGGGAGTGACAGAGGATGAGATGGTTGGATGGCATCACTGACACTATGGACATGAGTTTGAGTAAACTCCGGGAGTTGGTGAGGGACAGGGAAGCCTGGCATGCTGCAGTCCATGGGGCTGCAAAGAGCTGGACATGACTGAGTGAACTGAACTGAATGGAAAAAATCTTATCACTAAAATGGAAATTATGGAAAACCTCTCCCTTGTAAGACATACTTCCTGTGAGGACTTTTTTTCAAGTGAGAAATGACTTAAAACATTTTAATGGTTCTATTAGGAAAGCAAATTTGGTAGAAGCTTATTAGAATAAATGATTTATACATAATTAAGTTATTATTTCTTTTTAAAAATCAATATTGTCTACTGTGGGTCTGAAAACTCATTTTTAATCATTTGTAAATCAAATATTAAAGACGAAAACCGACAAGATCAGTCAACTGATTTATTTCGTATCAGACTAAAAGTTCCTGCAGAAGCAAGATTACTATTCCCTATTATGGACAGTGGTTCAGGGAGTTCCCTGGTAGCTTAGTGGTTAGATTTTGGGCTTTCTCAACTGTGGCCTGGGTTCAGTCCCTGGTCAGGAAACTGGGATCCCACAAGCCACAGTGCCAAAAATAAAAATAAAAACAACAACAGTGGTTCAAATGAAAGAAAGGTCAAAAAAACTACTTACTGAATTTGTTTTCCAGAAAGTTTCAAGAATTTTGACAAATTCTAAAAGAAAAACGTGGAAATCCTGCAAGCTAGATCACATTGATAACTACAGAACACATTTAAGCTCACTAGGAATAAATTACATGAAAAAATAATGCATTGTGGCCAACATTCATGTTGCTCTAAAATATATTTACATTGCTGTAAAATATATTTACATTCACTTTATCATATTTCACTCACTGTTAGAAACAAAATTTAGAAATATACAACATTCCAGATATAAATTCCAGAAAAAAGCCAGAAATTCACTAACATTCATCTTAAGAACTGAAATAAACGTACTGCTAGACTTATTTTCTTAAAGTAGTTTCAGTCAAGAAGCTAGCCATTCTCTTCCCCAACTTCAGATGTTAAAAGTAGATAAAATCAAATTTATAGTAAATGAGTAAAATTTTAGAATTTGAATCTCAAAATATACAATGGCTATATAGAAAAAAATTCCCAATACTGGCTCCAAATCTAATAAAAGCCTTCAAAATAAAGTACTTGCAGCTCACTGTCTATGTGGGCCAAGAAGAGTCACAAGTTCTTGCTGGGATCTTTCCCCCATTTTAACAGCTCAGCACCATTAGTAGCAACTTTCACATCAAGCAAGTCTTCATATATTTTAAACTGGTGTTTCAGAATGATGTAACGTACCAGAGGTAAGGAAAGAAGCCTCAACTAACCGTTTGCAACAGGGATTAAAGGTAGGTACTCACCAACATAGCCATATGTGATGCTAGATGTGTTCTGCAGCAGGAAAGGCATAGTTTTTGTTTTTTCTGTCTCAATTGTTCTCTTTTTAAAAGTATAAATAACAAAAGGTATTTTATTGCTGACAATAATGCAGGTGAGCTGAGTTTTAGGATGTATAAAAGGATACAAACACAGCTAAAAAAAGAAGTAAGATCTTTAATACAGCTACTTTTCTCTACATGGAACAGAATCGAAAATGAAGTTGATGTAGACTTCAGGTGGGAACGGAAACCAATATAGCCTTTCTAGAATTCAATCTGGCAATACACATCTAAGACTTTTAAATGAGCATTTATCTAGGAATTTATCATATAGATATCATCACCTCAATCAGGTGCATCTGCACACACAGTGCCTCTCAAGTTTTAGCATGCATCACAATCACCTAAAGAGCTTGTAAGACATAGCTGGGACCCAACAGAAGAGTTTTTGATTTTATAAGCCTGGGTAGAGACCAAGAATTTGCATTTCTAACAAATTCCCAGTTAACACTGATACCGCTGGCCCAAGAACCATACTGAGAACCACTGATACATAGAAATGGACTTCTATGAAGCCACTGAAAATGAAGTATATCTATACTGATATAATGTATATAAGCAGCAGTGTGCTGATAAAATGGCTCTGGATGGAAATGAGCAGGGAAGGGGAAGCCCTGATTTGTAGCATTTGCCAGTTTCTTTAGTTTAACTACTTCCACCATACTTAACACCAAGTTACCAATAATATGGGCTTCCATAATTCTTTAATTACTGGTTCTGGTGAGTCGATAATGTAGAAAAACATAATGGTCATAAATTATTGGCAAGTGAAAATTTAAGTTATGAAATTGTATATATGATCCTATTAATAAAAATACATACTTGTGTATGTATATATGAATTTGTACGTGTATGCATCATTTAAAGATCAGAACGATATAGCCATATTAATAGCAATTACCTCTGTATTAGAGTATTAGAGATAACCTTTTTATATTTGCCTATTTGCAGTTTCAAAAATAAATACAACTAACAAGTATTATTTCGGTAATTTTTTTAGTCAATATGCAAGGGAGACAAACGATGTCTATGTAAAGAGATGCTCAACCTCACAATCACAGAAATGTAAATTAAAATAAAATACTACTTTATTACAATCAGACTGAAGAGACTAAACAGATGGATAAAACCAAATGCTGGTGAGAATTTAAGGAAATGGGAACCCCAATACACTGCTGGTGGGAGCATAAACTGGGCAACCATTCTGGAAAACAATCGGCAGTATTTAGTGAAATTAAGTATGTGTATGGATCATAAATCAGGAATTCCTTTCTTCAGTGTGGACTACAGAGAAGCCTTTGTACAAGTCAACAGGGGATATGTATAAGGAAGTTCACAGCAATTCTACTATATTAGTAATTTTTAAGCCACATCTAGAAATCTTTTATCAGATAAATAAGTAAAATGTAGAAATGCACATAAAATGCAATATTATACAACAGTCAGTAGATATTAACTAGATTTACACATTCTGTTTAAATCTTAAAATAATGTTGAGCAAAAAAGCGTAACTGAAATTCCCAGCACAAAACCATTATACCAAGTCCCAGAATTCAAGCCAGTTTCACCTTGCATAACCAAAATCTCACAACTAAATTTAAAATTCATTTTGTTTCCGTGTTTCCCACAGTACCCAGAAAGATGTTATTATGTAATTATAACGCACCTATGTGTTGAACATCATACTGAAACAACATGAATGCATTTCTAAAGTAAAATGAATGTTATTATACAACAGGGACAGATACTATTTATTGACTACCCAAAAAGCCACTCCCAATCCTTCCTTCCTTCTTGCCTCTCACTATAGAGGCCAGTTAGAGGTGTCCATAAAACCCATTTTGGCCCATGAGACATTAGCAGCACTTATGAACAAGTCACTTCCAGGAAAGCTTTTTCTTGGCCTGGATCTTTTGCTGTCCTCTGTAACTGTGGGTGGGGGAACTGTGGCAGTTATCTTAGGACCATGAAGGCAAAGCAAATTACAAAGATATGGGCCCCAACACTGTTGAGTCACTGAAGCAACATGAGCAACCGCCTTTCCAGGCTTATGTAAGGAAAACAAACTTCTCTTTGTTTAAGCCTTGTAGACAGATTTTCAATTACTTACACTTTATACAATCCTTTCATTTCACCGTATCAGAAACTCTATATAAGTAATAAATCAGCCTGACAAAGTTCTAACCTTCTATAGGACTACCGTAATGAGTATCCGCTTAGAGTACTGCAAGAAGTCTGAGCTGAGGGAAGAATGAGACAAAATAAGCATACAGAAGCAACATCAAGACAGTATGGTACTGGCACAAAGACAGAAATATAGATCAATGGAACAAAATAGAAAGCCCAGAGAGAAATCCACACACCTATGGACACCTTATCTTCGACAAAAGAGGCAAGAATATACAATGGATTAAAGACAGTCTCTTTAACAAGTGGTTCTGGGAAAACTGGTCAACCACTTGTAAAAGAATGAAACTAGAACACTTTCTAACATCATACACAAAAATAAACTCAAAATGGATTAAAGATCTAAACGTAAGACCAGAAACTATAAAACTCCTAGAGGAGAACATAGGCAAAACACTCTCCGACATAAATCACAGCAGGATCCTCTATGATCTACTTCCCAGAATACTGGAAATAAAAGCAAAAATAAACAAATGGGATCTAATTAAACTTAAAAGCTTCTGCACAACAAAGGAAACTATAAGCAAGGTGAAAAGACAGCCTTCGGAATGGGAGAAAATAATAGCAAATGAAGCAACTGACAAACAACTCATCTCAAAAATATACAAGCAACTCCTGCAGCTCAATTCCAGGAAAATAAACGACCCAATCAAAAAATGGGCCAAAGAACTAAATAGACATTTCTCCAAAGAAGACATACAGATGGCTAACAAACACATGAAAAGATGCTCAACATCACTCATTACCAGAGAAATGCAAATCAAGACCACAATGAGGTACCATTTCACACCAGTCAGAATGGCTGCGATCCAAAAGTCTACAAGCAATAAATGCTGGAGAGGGTGTAGAGAAAAGGGAACTCTCTTACAGTGTTGGCAGGAATGCAAATTAGTACAGCCACTATGGAGAACAGTGTGGAGATTCATTAAAAAACTGGAAATAGAACTGCCTTATGACCCAGCAATTCCACTGCTGGGCATACACACCGAGGAAACTAGAATCGAAAGAGACACGTGTACCCCAAGGTTCATCACAGCACTGTTTATAACAGCCAGGACATGGAAGCAACCTAGATGTCCATCAGCAGATGAATGGATAAGAAGGCTGTGGTACATATACACAATGGAATATTACTCAGCCATTAAAAAGAATACATTTGAATCAGTTCTAATGAGGTCGATGAAACTGGAGCCGATTATACAGAGTGAAGTAAGCCAGAAAGAAAAACACCAATACAGTATACTAACACACATATATGGAATTTAGAAAGATGGTAATGATAACCCTGTATGCAAGACAGCAAGAGACGCAGATATACAGGACAGTCTTTTGGACTTTGTGGGAGAGGGAGAGGGTGGGATGATTTGGGAGAATGGGATTGAAACATGTATAATATCATATAAGAAACGAATCACCAGTCTAGGTTCGATGCAGGATACAGGGATGCTTGGGGCTGGTGCACTGGGATAACCCAGAGGGATGGTACGGGGAGGGAGGTGGGAGGGGGGTTCAGGAATGGGAACTTATGTACATCCATGGCGGATTCATGTTGATGTATGGCAAAACCAATACAGTATTGTAAAGTAAAATATATATATATATATAGAATCAAGAAGTTCTCTAGGCTCTGAATTGCACACACTGGAAGAGCCCAGACACTCAAATTAATCACTAAGAGTATTCATTAGGACAGTCATCTCCGTGAACAAAAACTCAAGCCTTCAAGTGTCAAAGCAAACACCTGGAACATTAAGACTACTACTGTCCAAAAAAACTCATACTGTTAATATTCCTAGGTATGATAATGGTATTAGGTAATGGTACTATTCTTTCAACATTCTTATGGATTTTAAAGTTCCATGATAAAAAGTAGGTGTTAATATTAATTTCCTCATTTGAGTATTGCGTTTTAGCTATGTAAGACGTAACCACTGGGTAAAGGGCACAGAACCTTCCTGTCATCTTTTTACAATGTCCCATTAATTTAAAATTACATCAAAACAAAATGGTAAAACAAAAATGTTGGAAGAATTTCCAACAGTTTAGTAACAAACTGGATAGAATGCATGAACAGCTATGTGATGACTCTGAAATGTAAACAATACAGGTAGATCTGAAAAAAGCAACAGAACTTGCTGTTTATCAACACACTTGCTGTAAGTTTAGCATTTTTCCTCCTCTAGTATCCCCCAGCCTGAACTCAGCACAGCCCCAAACCCAGAAGTGAACACAATGGTGGAGGCAGAGAGATACCGGAGAAACCCTCTAGCTCTGGCTCAAGGACAGAAAATGGGAGTGTTCAATCATTTGGTCGTGTCCAACTTTGTAGCCCATGGCTCCTCTAAAGGGAACTCCTCAAGTGCAAAGAAAGCAGGGAAATCACTAGGGTATTTTTTCATTCTCCTTTCTCTCCATACTCTCATGTCGCAGTCCCTAGGCCTTCTGTGGGGGATGCAAAGCAACAACAGAAAAATCAATTAGGAATGGAAGCCTCTAGGAGCAAAAACTCTTGAGGGGACTATTCCTCTCTGTTCAACAGAACCCTGCTTCCAAGCGGACAGGCCAAACTCCATTGTTCTTTCCTTTTCTCTCCCTGTTCTCGAGAAAATATCTCCACAAAGTTGTTTATGAGCTCTGAGCTCCCTCTCAACCTGTGAAGGTATGAATCTGATGCCAATTAACATAATATAACCTTTGAAAACAGAGAAATTGAGCAGACCTCCAACCAAATCCCTGACTGACCAGTGAGAGGAACACACATGGGACAAATCTGAAAAGCACTGACAGAGCTGTGAAAACTGAATTGACATTGGAATCACAACCCATAGAATGCTAAAACAAAAATATCAACATTTTCCACAGAAAGTAAACAAAACCTAGAATCTCATTACATAAAACTCAGATTGAATGTCCAGGATACAAAGCAAAATTACTCAGCCTGAGAACCAGAAAAATCTCAGCTCACATGGGAAAATACAACATTGATGAAGAGATGAACTTAGATATTGGAATTATCCCAGAAGGACTTTAAAGCAGCTATTGTAAAAATGCTCAAATAAATATCAAACACTCTTGAAATAAGTGTTAAATTAGAAATCACCAGCAAAAAAAAAAAAAAAAAACAAGACAAAGAACAAATAGAAATTTTAGAACTTGTGAATAAGATTTCAATGCCCTTTGAATTAAAATACACTTTTTCTTTCTCTCCCAATTTAATGTTTTCCAAAAACTCAAACTACTGAAATATGTCCAGTCTAAAAAAAAAATCAAACTGGAATGAAAAGATTCAGAAACCATACACCTCACTTAATGAACCAGGGGGGCACCTCCCTCCACTCTTCTTCCTTGTCCTTAAGTAACCCCTCAATGTAAACTGACCTTTTTCCAGACTCCAACTTAGGTAAAATACTACTCTATCTTCAGGGCACAGATCAAATGCCATATTCATGAAGCAAGTAAGAAAGCAAGTAAGAATATTTCTCACCTATAAACTCAAGAACTACTATAAGTTGCACACTGAAGTTTGGCATCTACATAATTTCTTTTTTATGGTTATTTACACATAATTTCTTTTTTATGGTTATTATAAATAACCTAACAGATCTAATAGATCTCTTCTAATAGATTTAAAATTCTTTAAGACCATGAAGTTTTGGCTCCCATTTCTTACCTACCTCAACATCTTCAATGAATTGATTAGTACAAATTTGTTGAATTGAACTTCAATTATTAAAAGAGCTTTCAAACAAAATGTATGAGAGAACTTTGAGCTACATCAAAACTTTCAGCTTCTGTGTTTTAGTTTAGTTTATGAATCAAAATCTACAGAATGACAAATAATTTTTTGCATACAAAAAAATGAAGAAATAAGCATTTACTGTATACCACAGGAAACTATATTCATTATCTCGTAATAACCTGTAACAGAAGATATTTTGAAAAAATACATATATATGTATATAACTGACAGTATTATAAATCAACTACACTTTATATTTTTTTAAAACGAAGAAACATGTAACATGGAAAGAGACATTTCCTTAATCCTTTTCTTATAAAAGTTTCTTTTAAAAGAAATATTAAAATTTAGTTCCCCCAAAGTCAGGCAAATAGAACACAAAGGAATTTAGCTATAACTTGTAAGGATACAACAATTAAAACTGTTCTTTTAAAATAGGATTAACTTAAAATTGTAATAACCATATTCAACTTCAAACAAACAGCTGTAATGCTATCAGTTACTCTAAGTAAGTGTTAGTAGCTCAGTAGTGCCCAACTCTTTGCAACCCCATGGACTGCAGCCCACCAGCCTCCTCAGTCCATGAGATTTTCCAGGCAAGGATACTGGAGTGGGTAGCCATTTCCTTCTCCAGGGGATCTTCCCAACCCAGGGATCGAACCTGGGTCTCCCGTACTGCAGGCAGGTTCTTTACCGACTGAGCTACACGGGAAGCCCAAAGTGAAAGTGAAGTCGCTGAGTCGTGTCCAACTCTTTGCGACCCCATGGACTGCAGCCCACCAGGCTCCTCCATCCATGGGATTCTCCAGGCAAGAATACTGGATTGGGCTGGCCCTCAAATTTCTTAAGTATATACAACAATGCCATACAATAAAATAAGAATAGAAGGTGATTATAAAATCAACTTTCCACTCTACCTTCCCAGAATCCAACTTAACATCTATCCTTTGGCCTAAAAATAAGATAGTTCACTACAAGTGAAAGACACAGAAATCAGTACTATGTGCAGTGGAAAGAGCATCCACTCTTTGGAATTAATCCTGGATTTAAATTCTCCTTCTGGCTTCCCTGGTGGCTCAGACGGTAAAGAATCTGCCTGCAATGCAGGAGACCTGGGTTCGATTCCTGGGTCGGGAAGATCCCCTGGAGAAGGAAATGGCAATCCACTCCAGCACTCCTGCCTCGAAAATCCCATGGATGGAGAAGCCTGGTAGACTATAGTCCATGGGGTCACAAAGAGTCGAACACGACTGAACGACTTTACTTCTGCCTTTCAAAGTCATTTTATCAGTCTAGGCTTCAGTCTCCTCAACTGTAAAACCATCTTTCTCATCCGGATTAAAGGAGAAATATATACATGGTTTAACATAGCATCTGGTACACAAATAAATGTAAACAGCAGTTGGTATTGTTATCATTTCACCATTGGCACAACCACTGAGAAAAAGTTCTTTTTCAGCTTCTCCAAACAACAGTTGTCCTGCTCTACATAGGAATTCTGATATCATTCACTCTGCTTACTAATGAAAGTTTTTAATTCCTAAAATGATTCAGTATCAAGAAGAGCCTTCTTTCTCTGTACCTGAGATCAAACTACCTGAAGGCCTTTCGAAGAAATAAACAGTACTTATGACAGAAGTCTCAACATATCACCTTGATTGTCCTGAAACCTTTTCATTAACAACTGCTACTATCCTTTCCAACTAAATTAATGACCCCTTTGAAAACGCGAAACTCTGCATCTCCACTAGATAGTGTGGCATTACGTTTTTTTTCTTTTTTGAAAAAGACAAGCCTTAATTTAGAAAATATGGAGGGAAGCTAGATTTCTAAAAGATTCCAAAGATGATAAAATTAGAAAATTCTGGGAATTCCCTGGCAGTCCAGTGGTTAGGACTTGGCACTGACACAGCATGGCATAGGTTCAACCCCTGGTCAGGGAACTAAGATTCCACAAGCCTCAGGGGGCCACCAAAAACAGAGAGAGAAAAAAATTCTGCATCTAACAAGTAATTATCCAAATCTTGATAGTCTCTGGATTTAGGACAATCGTATCAAGGGAGTGGGAGAAAGTACCCAAATACACATTTTTAAAAAGAAAAAATTTAACCTAACCTACTTAACAGGTCTTCCCTGGTGACTTAGATGGTGAAGAATCTGCCTGCAATTCAGGAGACCTGGGTTTGATCCTTGGGTCAGGAAGAGATCCCCGGGAGAAGGAAATGATAACCCACTCTAGTTTTCTTGCCTGGGAAATCCCATGAAGAGAGGAGCCTGGAGGGCAGGCTGTAGTCCATGGGGGTCACAAAAGTCAGACACAACTTTGTGACTAAACCACCACCATAGGGTCTAAACTAGGATGAGGCAAGTTAGGTACCCTAGCACAGAATTTAACAAGGTACTTACTCTCAGGATGATGCAAGGGACTCCCCCATGAGGCTACTACTCATTCATTTATTCAACACATACTGGATGAACAGGCCTATTCCTTGTCCTCAAGGACACAGCAGTCCAGTGAAGGATGCAGATACATTAATACATAATTGCAATTTAGTCTGAGAGTTGCTATAATAAAGGTAGATACTACCTACAGAGGTATCACAGAAGATGAAGTGGTTTAACTGGCTTGGGTGAGCCATGGAGCAATTCAAAGAGGCAATTTATCTGGAGTTTAAATAATTTATCATAGTACTCCCAAGAGGCTAAGGTGGGCAGGAAACAGCATTCTAGGCAAAGGGAATAGCTGGCAAAAGCTCAAAGGCAGAATCTATTGAAGGAACTACAAGGAATTTGGTGAAAATAATCTAAAAGGAAGCAGTGAGCTATAAAACTGAAGTGGTAGCTAGAAAACCGTTAAGAGTTTAGGCCCATAAGGTAGGGCTCCTTAAACACCACATTTAGAAATTTATTTCACAAGCAGTAGGGTATAATTATGAATGGTAAATCAGACCTGTGACTTAGGATAATTCTGGTTACTTTGTTTTCTGACTGTTCTGGACTACAACAGTGACCTCCAAATTTTTTTGATCCTGTACCCCATTACTAAAATATTTTTAGCGTATCCTTCAATGTGTGTGCATTTATACATATCTGGATAATACTATAGTCACATATTAATCACATAAGAAGAAAAGGTTTAAAGCATGAGATGATAAATATAATAACACAAATATAATAACAGTCAAAAAGGAGAAACAATCCAAAGGTCTATCAACCAATGAATGAATTTTTTTAATGTGGTTTTGCCATACAATGGAATACTATTCAATAATAAAAAGGAACAATGCTGCTTGATACACGCTACAATATGAACCTCAAAAACATTAAGCTAGGGACATCCCTGGCAGTCCAGTGGTTAAGACTTCATCCTCTAACGCAAGGGGTATGAGCTCAATCCCTGATTAAGGAGCTATAAAGTCCATATACCTCACCACAGCCAAAAAACCAGAACATAAACAACAAAAACAATACTGTAACAAATTCAATAAAGACTTTAAAAATGGTCCACATCCAAAAAAATGTTTTTAAAAAAAATTAAGCTAAGTGAAAAATGCCAGACACGAGATCACATATTGTATGATTCCAACTATGTGAAATCTCCAGAAAAAGCAAATTTTTAAAATACAAAGTAGATTACTGACTACCTGAGGCTGGACATAGGTACAAGAATTAATTGCAAACGCATACAAGGAATTTGGCGGGAGGTGAGGGGGATGGAAATGAAGATATTCTAAAACTGAATTTTGGAGACTGTAGGTCAACTACACATCAAAAACAAAACATAGAAAAAAAGATAAAATTTGTGGTTACCAGAGGGAGGAGAGTGGAGAAGGGGAGAATTACATGAAGGCAATCAAAAGGTACAAACTTCCAGTTGTAAGTATGTACTAGGGATATAATGTACAACATGATAAATATAATGAATACTGCTATATGTCATAAATGAAAGTTAAGAAAGTACTAAGAGTTCTCGTCACAAGGAAAAATTTTTTCCTTTTAATTTTTTTTATGGGCTTCCCTGGTGGTTCAGTTGGTAAAGAATCCACCTGCAATGCAGGAGGCCTGGGTTCGATCCCTGGGCTGGGAAGATCCCCTGGAGGAGGGCATAGCAACCCACTCCAGTATTCTTGCCTGGAAAATCCCCATGGACAGAGGAGCCTGGAGGACTGCAGTTTTTCCTTGTTATACTATGAGATGACAGATAAGTTTCACTGAGAGAAGAAAGAAAGAAAGTGAAGTCGCTCAGTCATGTCCAACTCTTTGCGACCCCATGGACTGTAGCCTAGCAGGTTCCTCTGTTCATGGGATTTTCCAGGCAAGAATACCGAAGTGGGTTGCCATTTCCTTCTCCAGGGGATCTTTCCGACCCAGGGATCGAACCCAGGTCTCCCACATTGTAGGCAGATGCTTTACTGTCTGAGCCACCATCCACTGAGAAGAGAAGGGGGCGACAGAGGATGAAATGGTCAGATGGCATCACTGACTCAATGGAAATGAGTTTGAGCAACTCTAGGAGATAGTGAAGGGCAGGGAAGCCTGGTGTGCTGCAGTTCATGGGATGGAAAAGAGTCGGATATGACTTAGTGATTGAACAACAACAAATTTACTGTGGTAATCACTTCATGATGTATAAGAGTCAAATCATTATGCTGTATACCTTAAACTAATACACTGCTGTACTTCCTGGTGGCTCAGATGGTAAAGAATCCTCCTGCAAGGTAGGAGACCTGAGTTCCATCCCTGGGCTGGGAAGATCCCCTGGAGGAGTACATGGCAACCCACTCCAGTATTCTTGCCTGGAAAATCCCCATGGACAGAGGAGCCTAGTGGGCTACAGGCCAGGGGGTCGCAAAGAGTCGGACATGACTGAGCGACTAAGCACAGCACAGCACTTAAATGATTGGGGCCAAGTTATGCTTTCACTATAGTCTAAATATTTAGAGCATTATGTCTAAGAAAACAATGTACATACCTTAATTTAGGAATAATGCTCATCACCATCTGAGCCTTCAGAGTCATAATCTTTTGCAACAATAACACCAAAGATCACTGATCACAGAACACCATAACAAATATAATGAAAATGAAAATGTCTAAAATAGTGTGAGAATTACCAGAATGTGACACAGAGACATGAGGTGAGGAAATGCTGTTGGAAAAATGGCGTAAACAGACTTGTTCCATGCAGGGTTGCCACAAACTTTAAATTTGTAAAAAATGCAGTATCTGCAGAGCACAGTAAAATGAGGCAAGCATCTACTGTAATGTAAAAAGTAATGCAGGTATCTATGCAAAGTAACTTCGTAACAGACCAGGAAAGAAAGTTGGAAGAAAAAAGGCTGGTTGGGGGCCTATCCAATAGTTGAAAGACACCACTAAGACCTAAATGCAAGACAATGATAGTGAGAATGCAAATCTAGAGCTTCAACAATTCAACAACAACAAAAAACCAAACAATCTGATTAGAAAAAAGGTGAAGGACTTGAACAGATATTCTCCAAAGAAACTGTATTTGTATAAAAGCCAACAAGCACGTGAGAAGATGCTCAGATGGCTTCAGAAAGACCATTACTGAAAAACAAACAAGAGTTGGTGAGGATGTGGAGAAATTGGAACCTTTCTGTATTGTTAGTGAAAATGTAAAATGGTGCAGCAGCTAGGGAAGCAGTATGGCAGCTCCTCAAAATTTAAACAAAGTACCACAATTCCACTTTTGGGTATACACACAGAAGAACTGAAAGCATGGGCTCAAAGAGAGGTTTGTATACCAATACTCATAACAGCATTATTCACAATAGCCTAAAGGTAGAAGCAATCCAAGGGTCCAACAAAGGATGAATGGATAAATAAAATGTACTATACACAAACAATGGAATGTTATTCAGCCTTAAAATGAAAGAAACTGATACATGCTACGGCATGTACGATCCTCAAGAACACCATGCTAAGTGAAATAAGCCAGTCAACAATAGTATAAAGAGTATACAATTCCATTTACATGAGGTACCTAGAATGATCAAATTTATACACAGAATACAGAATGTTCATTGCCAGGGGCTAAAGGGAGAGGGGAATACGGAGGTGTTTATTGGGTAGAATTTCAATTTTGCAAGATTTAGAGTTCTGCAAGATTTAGGAGATTGGTGGCAAATAGTGTGAACATATTTAGCACCACTGAACTGTACACTTAAAGAATGATTAATATGGGGACTTCTGTGGCAGTCCAGTGGTTAAGTCTCCATATTTTCAATGAAAAGGGGAAGGGTTCAAGCCTTGGTCAAGGAACTAAGATCCCATATGCTACATGCAACCAAAAAAAGAAAAAAGATTAATATGGTCAATTCTATGCTATGACAATCACTTCCCTGCCACAAATTCTAAATACTTTTGTTAAACATTTCACATCTACTATATTAGAAACCACCTTCCCAAATAATTCTCAAATTATTAAAATAAACAAGAAAAAAAAAAACACCCACATAGACTTTGAACAGAAATGATTAGCATTTTCTAGAAACAAAAAAACCTAACTACAAATCTTATTTTTCATCTTGTTTATAAAGTTTTGTCTCTACTTTTGATTATAGCAGCATGCTTTGTTGATATGAAATAAAACTCAAAATTGATTTTACTTCTTCCTGTTTAGGCATCTTATTTTCAGTATATTTCAGTAAATAAGAGCACACAAAATTCTTATTGGACTCATACACCATCATTTCCTACAAATATTCATCTTTTTCATTTATTTCACCCATGTTTATATTCTTTATCTTAAAAGTAATGCAAATCATGGCAAATCACGTAGTTCAAAAATGGCTACAATGGCAGATTCCATGCCATATGCTCTTATAATCTTCTGTTGATACTATTCCCTTCAAGTGGTAGGGTTCAATGTCCAGCTACTCCTCTGAACCTGGGGAGACCTTCATGACTACCTCAACCAATAGAAGAGAGCAAAGTAATAGTATGTGACTTCCAAAAACTAAGTCAAATATGCCATACAACTTCACCTTGCTCTTTGGGGATGCTCTCTCTTGGAACCCAGCCAACATGCTGCGAGGAAACCAAGAAGTAAAAAACAGAGGTCATATATAGGTGTTCTGGCCCACAGCCCAGGCTCCTACCAACGGCCTGCATCAACCACCAGACACAAGAGTGAGCAAGCCTTCAAATGATTACAGCTCAGGGGAATGAGCTACCCCCTTTTCTCCAGCAACCCCACCTCATTCCACTTGTTAACGGACAAGCTGTCCCCACCAAGCGAACCTTATCCAAATTACAGATACACAAGCAAAATAAATGACTGATAGGTCTAAAACCACTAAGTTTTGAGTGGTTTGTTACACAACAATAAATAAATAATACAAGTTCATAAATACAATCTGGAAAATGTACAAAACGAGAAAGAAAAAAACTTTAATTATCCTAAATTTCACCACAGTTAACATTTGACACATATTTTACAAGCAAGAAAATCTTTTGCCCCAACCAAATAAGATTCTAAATGCTTTGTTTTTAATCAGCTTAAAGGGTTAAATTCTTAAAGGCAGTCAACTGCTTGCATCTAATAAGAAATAGGAAGGAAAACTACTAGCATTCATCCTACTTTTCTTATCCTGATTCTCTCTTTCACTTACCTGTCCTGAGTGAGGTGTCTGAGGATTGCTGGCCCACCAATATTCCAATCTATGGATGCGGATCAAGATCTTGGGTTATAACAGCAGCTGCACTGGCGTTCTTCCTTGGAAGAAGTTGCTTTAGCCCCAAATCTGAAATTTTCAAAGAAAGAAAATGCTAAATATAGATGTCTTTTTAAAATCACTTATAATTCCATCTCTACAACTGAATAGGGGCTGTTAGAGGAGGGTAAGATTACACAGAAGTGAATCCACAGGTTTCACTAAAATGGATTTGGGTAATACAGATTTAATCAAGCTCTGCTTCTTAACAATTACAGGATTTTAGTGAAGGCACAAACTGTCTGTGCCAGTCCTGAATATCCATTGGAAGGACTGATGTAGAAGCTGAAGATCCAATACTTTGGCCACCTGATGCAAAGAACTGACTCATTGGAAAAGACCCTGATCCTGGGAAAGATTGAAGGCAGGAGGAGAAGGGGGTGACAGAGGATGAAATGGTTCAACGGCATCAGAGGTTGAGATGGTTCGACGGCATTACTGACTTGATGGACGTGAGTTTGAGCAAGCTCCGGGAGTTGGTGATGAACAGGAAAAGCCTGGCGCGCTGCAGTCCATGGGGTCGCGAAGAGTCAGACACGACTGAGTGACTGAACTGAACTGAACTGAATCTCATCATGTGATGAAGATTGAGGGGATGGGATCAAAATTTGGGGCTGAGAGTCAGAAGACCTGGATTTTAAGTTCAGTGATCATTCTGCCTTGCTGTAAGAACTTAAGATACTTCTCTAAGATACATCAACTCTAACAGGAGACGATTACATTTCTTGAACAGGTGCCAGCCATGACCAAAATATGGGTTTAAAGTTACCAAACTGTGCTTACTATGAAACCGTCCTTCCTACTATTTTGGTGTTAAAATGGTTTCTTTTATAAGATGATGTGATAGACAGTACTAGTTGTGTTTTAAATACCCTAAAGAGTCAAAATCAAAAGTTATAACCCTACATAAATGATCTAAAATTTTTAGAAGTTCTACTGTCTAGTATTATTTACATGAATCAAATTCCTTTTATTTCTAACATTCTAAATATTCATTCATTACTCAACTAATATTATATACCTAATATGTGACAAGTACTCTACCAGTGGCTGAGGAGCCCTAGAAATATTTTAGACTAATCTCTGCCCTAAAAAAATCTCCCAATGTAACAGGGAAATCAACACATAAACTTCAGATACAATTTAATGAATTAAGTCTTCAAATAGAGCTTTTGCACCTATGACAAATATATAGGAGGTAGAACAGCAGAATGAATGAGTTTTTAAATAAGCAGGATTTTGGACTGAGTTTTGTAGTTGTGTAAGAAATTACCTCTGTGATCCTCAATTTCCATATTTGCAAAACAGGAATGATACAGCTACCACTGAGTTATGATAAATAGATAAGATATTAAAGGCAAAGAGTCAATCCACCCAAAAGTTTGGCTTAATAAAATATCTGGAACAAAAGGAATTATTTCAACACTAATTTATGCTCAGTGGTACCTTTCTCTACCAGCCTCTAGACAACAGAAGGACATACCAAGTTTGCTCCATTTTACATTTCTAGCACATAGTACAATGTCTTGTAAAGAACAGGTATCAAATAGTTTATAAAGAAAAATGACTTATTAAATGAATGAATTTTCTCTTTTTTCCCCATAGGAATTAAAGTTAAACATTTTCCATGAATTATCTCACTTAATCCCGATAACAATGCTTATGAAATGGACTATTAATATTATAATTTTATAACTAGAAAAACTAAGGTATAAAGAAGTTACTTTCAACATCACAAAACTACTAAGCAGGACTGATATTAAAAAAAAAACAAAAACAGGCTGCATGACCCCAGACTACTCTTTTATATTTTTCTTCAACTAAATAAAGAAAAAACAAAACAGATTTTACCAGAACTAGGAACATTTGCTCTAATGACTCTTAAAAACACAAATGAAACAAAAAAAAACACTAAACAAAGAGTCCTTTACTATGTGTGCTAAACACAAACACATATAACACAGTCCCTGCCCTCAAAAGCCCCACACACCAGTGCAGTAGTGTAAATTAACAAGACATGTCCTTTTATTCTTTTAAATTTAATTATTTCAATGTTAAGCTTATCTGTAATTTCTTTCTCACTTACTTTACATTTACATTACTTTTTCATTTATTTTATATTTCAATTACATTTCCAGGTATTACTACATTGTGTTTTCAGAATATATAGGAAAGGCTTATAATGGTTCTAACGGAGAAGGCAATGGCAACCTACTTCAGTACTCTTGCCTGGAAAATCCCATGGATGGAGGAGCCTGGTAGGCTGCAGTCCATGGGGTCACAAAGAGTCAGACATGACTGAGCGAATTCACTTTCACTTTTCACTTTCATGCACTGGAGAAGGAAATGGCAACCCACTCCAGTGTTCTTGCCTGGAGAATCCCAGGGACGGGGGAGCCTGGTGGGCTGCTGTCTACGACTGAAGCGACTTAGCAGCAGCAGCAGCAGCAGTGTATGGTTCTAAAGTTAAACTGAGTTAAAAACTGGAAGACATTGGAAACTTATTTTATATGGACATCCACGTTCAGATAATTACATTATAAAAAACCTACAGAATAAGGAAAGTTGAAATTCATTTTCAACAGATGCTCTAACAAAACAATTTCAGATGTAAGTTGCATAATATATTTTTAGCATACAATGTGTTTTACTTCATTTTTTCCTTAGCCTGATTCTAGAACAGACTATAATACTTTTGATGTTTTACTTTCAGTTTTAACAATTATGTTAAAAAAGAACTAAATACCAAAATAACAATAGGTGCAGCAAATGCTTTTTATATATTCCAGAAATCGACTGGGTGCGTAACTAGTAAAAACACATTACATGTAGTTCATTTGATCATAATGAACCAATACAATTAAAGGAACATTGAGATTTATCTCAATGTAAACCATGATTACATTTCACATCTTTCTGCCTATATAACAAACAATAACCACATTATACCTATTTTCAAAGGAAACCAATATTACAATATTATATGACAGAAGCCATAATAAATTACGGGTGTTAGCAGTAATTTCCCAACATCTTCAGTCTGTAACAAATTAGGTGTTTATTAAAGAGGATATATGAATATATATTACTTCTAAAACAGTAAAAGAATGGGGAGGAAATGTAAAAAACATAATTGGAAACACTAGCATTGTGAATTCACAGAACTAAATATAAGGCTGCTGGTTCACAGATTTGGCTTGCCAAATTTTTTCCTATGGGTAAATGTTTGATATCCACTGAGCATTTTACACCACCTCCAAGATTAAGGGTCTTCTGCTAATTCTATGAAGATAAATGAACTCCTACGTTATTTATGTTCCAAGTAGCTAATACTAGAGGAACAGATCAGAAAAGGGCAACCTAAGCACACTTAAGCTTTATTCAGACCTGTAACAAAGAAATTTGACATACTTTCCACACAGAATGTGCCTACAGGAAAAAATACATATGCATATCAAAAAACAACAACCAGCATTTACTTTTTTTAAAAAACTAGAATCACTATCCCAGTTAGAATAAGTAAAAGAGGAGAGAAAATCTTCCTAATTACAAACTAAGTCCTCCTAGTCAATACTTTACTCGTAAATTTTATCTGACTAGATAGTTATTTTTATCATACCTGAAGATCCTCATGTCTTTCACCTCCTAGTATCTTTTCAAAGGTTTTAGACCCTTTAAGACCATCCAGCCTTAGTTCTAGATGCCATCCAAAAAAAACAGATGTTGACTACCTCCTCAATACTCCCTCTTTATATATGAAATTAATAGCTCTTATAATTCCATTTCACCAAGGTCAAGTTCTGAGTGATGTGTTGCTCAGAACTCCAAGCCTACGCTGCATGGCCCCAAATCCCTCCTCTCAAAAAGGTTAACAGGCTATTCTTCTTTTTTCTTAATGAAATACTAATTCCTTGCTACTCAAACTGTGGTTCAGACTGGTACCACAAGCAGCATCCAGAAGTTTGTTAGAAATGCAAAATCCCAGGTCTGACGTTGGACCTATTGGTTCAGAATCTGCAATTTAACAAGACCCTCATGTGATTCATACATACAGAAAAATTTGAGAGGCACTGTCCTTGTTCACTCTTTTAGGGTTTCTTCCTCCTGCTTTACAAGTTCCTCATGTCCTATCTGGCATATAAGGGACCAAATCCTTTTTCTTTTAAGCCTATTAAAACCCACCAAAATGAAATGAGGACTCTTTAAATGAGATCACAGAGTTCTTTATAACCTTTGTTTCATAAAAGATTATAAACTCCATGAACCCAGGGACTTCACTGTATCCTCAAAACCAAGACAGTGCCAGGCAAATATCTGTAGCGAGAACAAATTAGACAGCAGATGTTCCCTAAAGTCCTCGAACTCTTAACTTTTTGGCTCTTGCATTTGCTATGCAAGCAAAACTCTAAGGCAAAGAAAGCTAAAATAAGAAACCATCTAAATTTGCAAAATAAAACTATACCACTTTAAAGGGTTTGATCAAGGTCACAAGCCAGGTTCACGATTAAGCCCATAAGGTTCAACTTTCATCAAATCATTATAAGTATGATTTTATATCATTATTGTTTGTTGTTGTTCAGTGGCCAAGTTGTGTCCAACTCTTTGTGACCTCATGGACTGCAGCAACTAGACATCCCTGTCCTCCACTATAACCTGGAGCTTGCTCAAGTTCATGTCCATTGAGTTGATGATGCTATCTAATCATCCTCTGCCGCTCTCTTCTCCTTTTGCCTTCAATATTTCCCAGCATCAGGGTCTTTTCCCACGAGTTGGCTCTTCCCATCAGAGCTTCAGCTATAGTCTAAGTCCTTCCAATGAATATTCAGGGTTGATTTCCTTTAGGACTGACTGGTTTGATCTCCTTGCAGTCCAAGGGACTCTCAAGAGTCTTCTCTAGCACCAATTTGAAAGCATCAATTCTTTAGCACTCAGGCTTTTTTATGGTCCAGCTCTCATATCCATACATGACTACTGGAAAAGCCACAGCTTTGACTATACAGACCTTTGTCAGCAAAGTGAGGTCGTTGCTTTTTAATATGCTGTCTAGGTTTGTCACTGCTTTTCCTCCAAGAAGCAAGCATCTTCCATTAGTTGGCTGCAGTCACCATCCACAGTGATTTTGGAGCCCAAGAAGAGAAAAATCTGTCACTGATTCTACTTTTTCCCCTTCCATTTGCCATGAAGTGATGGGACCGGATGCCATGATTTAGTTTTGTGAATGCTGAGTTTTAAGCCAGCTTTTCCACTCTCCATTATTATATTTTCACTCTTGATTATTCTATTCCAGATCAAATGACTGTAATACTTGCTCTACATATACATCCTCCACTAACATCCAGGTAGTTAGCAAACTCAAATGTCCAAAAGAGTTGTGCACTTGGAGCTTAAAATGTACACAATGCTGGAAAGAATCTGTATCTAAAAATTAAAGACTACATGGTATGATTAAGTTCTTTCAATCCTTATAAAGCTCACGTTGAAATCAAGAATAGAAACAAAAGAATAAAGGTATTGAAAAGGTTAAAAAGAATCAGGAACCAGATACAGCAGTAAGATACAGAAAAGATCAGGATTAAAAGTAATCAAAGGTTTCAAGGAATGAGATATAGGGAAAAGCAGTTACAAAGACAAAGAAAAACACCAACTAATGACACATAATGAAAGAAATTTTGAGAACAAGTAAAAAACTGTGGAATATCTCCTGGAGTTAATGTACCATTTCTCCAACCTACTATAGCCTACACATCTAAATTAACAAGTAAACATCTCCCGAATCCTTAAGAGATCAATAAAAAGTAAATCAGGTTCAATATGTACTTGTTTTCTATGGCGAGTAAGTATTGATTTGGAAACGTTTTCATCAATCTTTACGAAGATTTTCATTAAAAAAAAAAAAAAAGTTAAACTTTTTATTCTTCACCTCCCGTTTACATTTCATTTTCCCAAACTACTTTCAATGTCAGATTTAATTCAGAACAGATCAGTTCATGCAAAGGTTTCTAAGAAAGTTTTTCTATAAATCACTCCCTTACACACACACACACAGACCATTAAATCAGGGTGGGCCACGACCACCAGAAAAAAGAAACCAAACAGAAACTGTAAAGGACTAATAAAACTGGCTATAAAAAGTAAAGCAGCTACACTGCAAAAGAGATTATGAAGAAAAAATAAGAGACAAAAATGACAAATTGGGGGAAGTACCTATAATATAAAACTATATATAAAATATTTAATATGTTTAGTATATAAGTTAATAAGAAAAAGTTAATAAGTTAACAAGTTAGTAAGAAAAACACAGGAGCAGAAATACATGAATACGCAACTGACAAAAGAAGAAACAAAACTGTAAGCATAAGATGTTCAGCTTCACTAGTAGTGACCAAAGAGATGCAAATTACTATCATCTCAGATTAACAAATACTAAAAAGATCGATAATACCCAGTGTTTCATAAAGCATGGGGAATCTGACATTCCTATTCATTATTTGGGACTATATTTTTAAATAGTTTATAAGTATAAAAACTTTCAGGAAAATAATCACATTTCAAAATATGCCCATCCTTTGACCCAACAGTCTCACGTCTAAAAAGTTTATCCTAAGAAAATGGATGTGTGTAAATATGTCTGTATAAAAGAGCCATTACACATGCCAAGCATATGCAGGTGTTCAGTAAATATCTGATGAATAAGTGAACCATAATAGTGTTTATTACAGCAAGAACTGTTAACGATAGAAACATCTACAAATAAACCAGGATATATCCATAGTCTGGAACCCTATGCAGTCAGCCACTGCAAAATTATAGAAACAGACCTGTAATTATTTATTAAAAATATATCTATAATACAGATGCAAAAGAAAACCAGTAAAATGTATGTCCATTCCCCCCCCCAAAAAAAACACTGAATTACCATGCGATCCAGCAATTCCATTACTGAGTGTATACCTAAAAGAACTGAAAGCAGGACTCATACAGATATCTGCACACCAATGTTCACAGTAGCATTAGTCACAACAGCCAAAACATGGAAACAACCCAGGTAGCCGGTAGATACTCAGAGTAGTCATATTCCTAGAGACAGACAGCAGAATGGAGATTGCTATGGGCTGTGGGGAGAGCAGCACAGAAAGTTAACCTTGAACAGGTACACAGCTTCATTTTGGAAAGTTAAAGTTCTGGAGATGGATGGTGGGGATAGTGCACAATCATGTGAATATACTGAATGCCACTGAGCTATATACTTAAAAATGGTTAAAACAGTAAATTTTATGTTACATATATTTTGCTACAAAAAACAACAATGCAAACCATATACAACTTCTAGACTGGAATGAATACAATGCCTATTTATTATTTTTGAGTCCTACAGTCATAAAAACAAGATTTAAAACTATATATATATACACACACAGTTTTAGTGCTAGCTAAAACTATATATATATATACACACACACAACAGTAACTTGGTTATTCCTGTTAAGAGTCATCAAGAACAGTACCAAGTACAAATATTCTCCCTCTGAGATTCAAAGCATAGCTCTTTAAGTTACAATTCTAATAATACTAAATAACTATAAACACTGACTCAGAGTTAAAACATGTAGTTCTCTGCTTAACTTTATAATTACTTAAGATTAAAGTCAAATAAATAAATTCCCATGTAAATCAACTCTTTTCCTCTTCAGCAAAAAACATTCTAGCTATTGAGTCTGCAAACAGAATGAAGACTTTAAGAAAGAGGAAATACCTGAAGTTTCTGAATATGTACTAGCAAGCCACAAGAAAACTGAAGAATCAACTACTAATATCTGAGCCTTAAAGAATATACAGTTTATGGTTAAGATAAGCAATAGGGGAAGCCAAGTCTGACATCACAGTAAATATCAAGAATAGAAAGCCAGAAGCAACCCGGCTCCTTGCATCCTCAGAGAACGGTGTAACACTGGGATAACTCAAAATATTTAGTTAAGGCATTCCTAAGGAATTCATTTCATCAAGGAGTAGCAGGTGCTTAAGGGCTAAATCCAAATTTAGTGCTAGCTGAAACTTTATAGAGCTCAAGAGCCAGATGTTTCCAGGTGTGGAACAGTCCTCCTGCTTAGCCAGCTGCACTCTCACTTCATGAAATGCTATCCCTGAAACACTCTATAAGTAAAGGAAAGCCAGATCAACACACCTGTTCTCCAAAGGAAACCAAGTTAAAGACCCTGAACTGTGAAGTCATCTAGGGTACAGCCAGCACAAAGAGAAAAGAGAAAAACAAGAATGCATCACATGTAATATGGGTGAATACTGATTCTCATTTTTCTGTCTGTGTAATAGTGGGTGGATCACTTCATGGCAAATAGATGGGGAAACAGTAGAAACAGTGGCAGACTTTATTTTGGGGGGCTCCAAAATCACTGCAGATGGTGATTGCAGCCATGAAATTAAAAGACGCTTACTCCTTGGAAGGAAAGTTATGACCAGCCTAGACAGCATATTAAAAAGAAGAGACATTACTTTGTCAACAAAAGTCTGTCTACTCAAGGCTATGGTTTTCCCAGTAGTCATGTATGGATGTGAGAGTTGGACTATAAAGAAAGCTAAGGGCCAAAGAATTGATGCTTTTGAACTATGGTGTTGGAGAAGACTCTTGAGAGTCCCTTGGACAACAAGGAGATCCAACCAGTCCATCCTAAAGGAAATCAGTCCTGGGTGTTTATTGGAAGGACTGATGTTGAAGCTGAAACACCTGATGCAAAGAGCTGACTCATTTGAAAAGACCCTGACGCTGGTAAAGACTGAGGGCAGGAGGAGAAGGGGACGACAGAGGATAAGATGGCTGGATGGCATCACTGACTCGATGGACATGAGTTTGGGTGAACTCCAGGAGTCAGTGACGGACAGGGAAGCCTGGCATGCTGCGGTTCATGGGGTCGCAAAGAATCGGACACGACTGAGCAACTGAACTGAATAGTGGGTGGAGGTGGGCAGGGGTTGATCACCATCAAAAATGCTTAAAATTCACTGTTGTAGAGAAATACTTGTACCTGAAAACATAAGTAGGAACAGATCTGTAATACCAACAAAATGGGGGGAAAAAAATGTCTGTCTTGAGAAGAAGAGATACACTGTGGTAACAGTCATACAATTCATACACACATCTGAGAAAATTAACCACAATTACACATATCTATACGAATGAATCTTTAAAAACATAATGTTGATTAGCCAAAGCAAACAAGAATATACACACAGCATGGTTCCATTTTGAGAGTTAAATAAAACTAAATGAAAAATCTGTGAAATATATACAAATGTGGTAAAATTAAAAGGAAGGGAATGATAAATAAATATATCCAAAACAAAATCCTGAATGATTTCATCCCTGGTAGAAAGACAGGTAGACGGAAATCAAAGAGAAATATATCAACAGCACTGGTAATGTTCTTTCTCTTAAGTTGGGTGGTGGGTTCACAGGTATTGATTTTATTATATGCTTTATTATTTACATATACAGCACCATATTCTTATCTATATATCAAGTAGATCATAAGGGGAAAGGAAAACAGAAAAGGAAGGGAGAAGGAAGAAAAGCAAAGAGAAGAACAGACATCAATAATGAAAACCAACATGGACCTCCTCTCTCACCCTGGAAAGGGCACATAGCCTTCCACTAAATACAGGTTCCATTCTGAAACTCCACTAAAACAAAAGTTTTTCATTTTGAAAGCATAAATCTGAAATGTAATGCAAGTAGGTAACTTACCTATCTTTGGTTTTGAAAAATTAATATAATGCCTAATGTAAAATAAGAGGAGAAAAAGTAATTTTAAAAATATTTTAATACATTAATGTTCCAATATAACCATCCTAGAATTTATATTAATAAGGAAATAGACACTTGCTCCCACACATAGAAATACCATGAACATGACAGTTACAAATGAAGATTGGCACAAATGATCTGTGTTGGGAAATGAAATACCATAAGCAGCAATGCCACTGATAATAAGATTTTCCAAAACAGTTAAAAACAACTCTTGTTTCTGAACAAAACAAAGTACAATTTGCCCTCCGTTTACTCAGCAGTTACATTCCTGGAAAATTCAATATCTATTAAAGCCAGGCAAAAAAACACTTTGTGTTTAAATGTAAAACCAAATTAGAATCAGATGAGTACAAACAGGTTTTTCACCCATAAGAAGGTATGGGGAAATGTTCAAAATCCATGCAGAACTGTCTCGTATCTTGTGGGATGTATGGCATTCGTGATTCCTGCTCACTGAATGCCAATGCTGTACCTACCCCACCTTAATCACCGTGGCAACCAAAAGTGCACCCTCAAAGATCCAAGCACAACATGGGCAGGTACTGACCCCACTGAGAACCAGTGACTTCGAGAAAGGCTGGCTCCCAGTTTAGACTCTAGACAGGCCTTATTTTTCATGACATCATGAAGCTGAATGTAATGATAAAGTCTAACCATTTTCTACCTTTGGCAAAGGAAGAATCCTCACACAGTGAAGAAATTTACCATCAGGGAAAATATAAAGGCAGACAAAAACCAAAGGATATTCACCCTAAATAAAACTGATACACCAAATCAAAAGTTGGTATGCCATCCACACAACGGAAATCTTTAAGGACAGTATTGCTGTTCTGGGCTTCCCTGGTGGCTCAGACAGTAATGAGGGAAACCTAAGTTCAGTCCCTGGGTTGGAAGATCCCCTGGAGGAGGGCATGGCAACCCATTCCAGTCTTCTTGCCTGGAGAATCCCCAAGGACAGAGGAGCCTGGCAGGCTACAGTCCATGGGGTCGCAAAGAGTCGGACACGACTGAGTGACTAAGCAAACAGCATTCCTATTTTGGTAAAAGACAACAAACATCACAACTGAAAAATACCCTGTAACATTCTTAAGAGTTATGATATAGGTCACAAAGCATTTTATTTAATTTTAATATTGACAACAATGCCATGAGACAGATATCATTGTCTTCTTTACAAGTAATTTGAAAAGAATAATCTCAACAGGTGAAAAGTCACAGAGCAAGTAAATTGACATGAGACAGGACTTTAAATCCTCTGATTTCAAATACTGTGATCTTTCCCTCAAACTCTGTCTGCTTCACAAAGGCCCAAAAAAGGGCAATACAGATCAAAGGAAATTTGTCAGTCAGTACAACAAAAATGTCAATGGCAAAGGCTCAATATAAAGCTTCCATCTATTTTGATAGATGACAAACAGTTGTACTTACACTACACATATCAGTTATTTCTCAATAATTTTAAAATGTTAAAAGTCTCATCTCACATTGAAAAAAGAAGAAAAATAATTAAAAAGTAAAATTTTAGCAATTATCATGATAAATAGTGTCTAATTATTTCCTTATATCGGAAAGATTCTGGATCAGAATCCTAATGAAACCTCTCCTTAAACTAAGAATCCCAACACAGTTCAGTTCAGTCGCTCAGTCGTGTCCAACTCTCCACAACCCCATGAACTGCAGCACGCCAGGCCTCCCTGTTCATCACCAACTCCCGGAGTTCACCCAAACTCATGTCCATCAAGTTGGTGATGCCATCCAGCCATCTCATCATCCGTCATCCCCTTCTCCTCCTGCCCCCAATCCCTCCCAGCATCAGGGTCTTTTCCAATGAGTCAACTCTTCACATCAGGTGGCCAAAGTATTGAAGTTTCAGCTTTAGCATCAGTCCTTCCAATGAACACCCAGGACTGATCTTCTGACAATTAAAGAGTTAACAAAGTATTTTTAAAAAAACCTTTCAGTTTGGGGAGAAATATATAACCATTAAGATTTTATCAACTTAAGTAAAGTAGCACAAATGCAGTCATTAGATGGATGGATCAGTACTCTCTGAACATCTAAAGTTCACCTGAAAATGACAACCTGATGGGATGACATATTGAATTAGTTCTTATTATTCATGACTGGTAGATTAACTCTAAAACTCTAAATGGCATTATGCCATGCTTCTTACTTGGTAATACACTTTCATGGTTCCAAACACCTAGACACACACAGCAGTTTACAATATAAGATAAAAATAAAAACAAAGGCTTACTCAGGGCTTGAGGTAAGAGCAAGAAGGAAGTAGTGTGTCTTATTATTTCAGTCAAAGAAATAAAGTAAGATCATTTATTACCAAGCACAATCTCTCTACACAGCAGAATAATCAATTCAGGATCCCCTTAAAAACAGTAATAGATGATAAGCTATCAGACTCACCCCTCCACTAATTCAAAGCCAACATCCAAGAATAGTTGACATTTCTATTTTAAAAGAAAAAAATTTTAATTTACGCTTTTGAATTAATGGGTAAACTTTAACAGACTAGAGTGAAGTCTTTAGGGGTTACAATACACAAGCATATGAAAACTAAAATACAAACTGGAAGTTTGTCTAATTAATACTTTATCCCTCTTTTTCGTGCCTCTTTCCCAAAGAAGATTTTTACCTCAGCGTAACTATGGTTGTTGAAGCCAAAACCTCTACCTCAAAACCACCTTTCTTCCCCACTCATGTACACTTTCTAAAAATATTTACTTATTTAACTAATTTTTGGCTGTGCTGGCTCTTCGCCACTGTGCAGGCTTTTCTCTAGTGGCAGCAAGTGGGGGGCTACTCTGTAGTTGCGGTGCGAGGACTTATTGTGGTGGCTGCCCTTGTTGCAGGGTATGGGTTCCAGGGCACACCAGCTTCAAGCAGCTGTGGCACACAGGCTCACTAGTTGCGGCTCCAGGGCTCTAGAGAACAGGCTCAACAGCTGCGGCACGTGGGCTCAGCTGGTCTGCGGTTGAGAGATCTTCCCACAATCCATGTCTCCTGCATTGGCAGGTGGACTCCTCCCCATTGAGACAACAGGGAGCCCCTCATGTATATTTTCAACATTCCATTTTCCTGACTTAAAATCCACTCCATTACAATGTCCATAATTTCTTATGATATCCACACAAACTGTACTGATTTTTTTTATTAGCAGCTAATGTAAAGTACATGCAATAGAGCTTAAAAGAATTATCAATTACTGGAATACCACAAAGAATACAGCACCTCAGCACTTTACAATATTGAAAAAAAATTCCAATTTCTCCTGAAAATTTTCCAATTCAAGGTTGCCAGGACATAGATTGAAATTCAATTTAAATGTTCCACCCAACTCAACACAAGGGTTTGTAAAATAATAATAATTTAAAAAAAAATGAAAACAACAACAACAACAAATCCCACCTCAAAACCTCCATATATGCCATAACCCCCAGACACATTTGCTGAAATTTCAAATAATGACTGACAAGTGTTTTGGGATAACTATATAGATACACAAATACACACACACACACACACACACAATACATATATGCACACTATAAATAGACATCTATCTAAACTGTGGATATATATAGTGCTGCTGCTGCTGCTAAGTCGCTTCAGTCGTGTTCGACTCTGTGCGACCCCATAGACAGCAGCCCACCGGGCTCCACCGTCCCTGGGATTCTCCAGGCAGAACACTGGAGTGGGTTGCCATTTCCTTCTCCAAAGCATGAAAGTGAAAAGTGAAAGTGAAGGCGTTCAGTCATGTCTGACTCTTCAAGACCCCATGGACTGCTGCCTACCAGGCTCCTCCGCCCATGCGATTTTCCAGGCAAGAGTACTGGAGTGGCACATGTATATAAATACACACAGACACACACACAGACACACACAGACACACACACACAGACACACACAGACACACACACACAGACAGACAGACACACACACACACACACACACACACACACACACACACGTACACATCTATTTGAGGAAAGCATGGCAACCCACTCCAGTATTCTTGCATGGAGAATCCCATGGATAGAGCAGCCTGGCAGGCTGCGGTCCACAGGGTCATAGAGAGTGGGAAACGACTGAAGTGACTTAGCATGCACAAGCACATACATCTATTTATCTATCCATACTATCTAAACACAGAAAACAACAAGAAATTCTAGGACTCATTGAAAATACAACAGGTGCCATATATAAAGAACTGACTTTATGCTAGGTATCATTCTAAGAATTAAGCCACAATGGTGTGATCACTAACCTAGAGCTGAAATCCTGCAGTGTGACCAGAAGTGGGCCTTAGGAAGGATTACTACAAACAAAACTAGCGGAGGTGATGGAATTCTAGTTGGTATTTAATATCCTAAAAGATGATGCTGTTAAAGTGCTGCACTCAGTATGTCAGCAAATTTGGAAAACTCACGTCAGTTTTCATTCCAATCCCAAAGGGCAATGCCAAAGAATGCTGAAACTACCATACAACTGCACTCATTTCACATGCTAGCAAGGTTATGCTCAAAATCCTTCAAGATAGCCTTCAGCAGTACGTGAACTGAGAACTTCCAGATGTACAAGCTGGGTTTAGAAAAGGCAGAGGAATCTCATCCTGCCAGAGCACCAAGACTCCACCTAACTGTTGTACAACCATCGACAGGAAGACACTGGAACCCACCAAAAAAAAGATAATCCATATCCAAAGAAAGAAGCCACAGAGGGATGGTAGGAGGGGCACATTCACAGTAAAATCAAATCCCATATCCACCAGGTTGGTGACCCACAGCCTGGACAACAGTATTACAAAAGAAGTTCCCACACTGCTGTGCTTCCCAGCCTGGGGATCTGACAAATGGACAAGGAATTTCCAGGGAATCTGGCCTGGAGGGCCTGTGGGATTTGATTAAAGGACTTCCAGAGGACTGGGAGAAACAGATACTCCAGGCTTGGAGTGCACAAACAAAATTTAGCACGCACCAAGACCCAAAGGAGAGGAGCAGTGACCCCACAGGAGATGGATTCAAAACTACCTGCTAGTTCTGGAGGGTCACCTGTGGAGGTGTGGGTTGGCAGGGGCTCACCACAGGGGCAGGGGCACTGGAAGTTCCCCTTTGGCATAAACCCTCCTGGAGTTCACCATTAACCCTAACAGAGCCCTTAGACCCCAGGGCTGGGTCCCCTCGGGCCAAACAACTACCAGGGAGAGAGTGCAATCCCAGCCATCAGCAGATAACTGGATTAAAGCCTTACTGAACAAGGCCCTGCCCACCAAAGCAAGACCCAGTTTTTCCCATAGCCAGTCCCTCCCATCAAGAAGCTTACAAAAGCCTCTTAGCCTCAGCCATCAGAAGGCAGACAGAACACTCTCCCAGTGGCTAACGCAAAAATCCTATTTCAGAAAGTTAATCGTGATGAAAAAGCAGAGTTATGTCCCAGATGAACGGACATGATAAAACCTCAGAAAAAAAACTAAATGGAGACAGGCAACCTTCCAGAAAAAGAGTTCACGATAATGATAGTGAAGATGATCAGAATCTTGGGGAAAGAATGGAGGTAAAGATTAAGGAGATGAAAGAAATGTTTACCAAAGACCTACAAGAACTAAAGAACAGACAGACGAGATGAATAATATACTAGAAGCAATCAATAGCAGAATAACTGAGGCAGAAGAACAGATAAATAACCTGGAAGAATGGTGGAAATCATTGCCACAGATCAGAATACAGAAAAAAGAATGAAAAGAAATGAAGTCAACCTAAGAGACCTCTGGGACAACATTAAACACACCATTTGCAGTATAGGGGTCCTGGAAGGAGAAGAGAGAGAGAAAGGACCTGAGAAAATATTTGAAGAGGTAACAGCTGAAAACTTCCTTAACATGGGAAAGTAAATAGTCAGCCAAGTCCAGGAAGCACAGAGAGTCCCAGGCAGGGTAAACCCAAGGAGGAACACACAGAGACACATAGTAATCAAACTGACAAAAATTAAAGACAGAGATAAAATATTAAAAAGCAACAAGGAAAAAATGACAAATAACATACAAGGGAATTCCCATCAGGCTATCGGCTGATTTCTCAACAGAAACTCTACAAGCCAGAAGGGAATGGCATGATATATCTAAAGTGATGAAAGGGAAGAACTTAAAACCAAGAATACTCTACCCAGCAAGACCCTCTTAGATTTGATGGAAAAGTCAAAAGCTTTCCAGACAGACCAAAGTTAAGAGAATTCAGCACCACCAAACCAGCTTTACAACAAATGCTACAGAAATGTCCCTACGCAGGAAACATAAGAGAAAGAAAAGACCTACAGAAAATAAACCCAAAACAAGAAAACGGTAATAGGATCATACATATCAATCATTACCTTAAATGTAAATGGATTAAACGCACCAACCAAAGACACAGACTGGCTAGGTGGATGAAAAATGTGCATGTATGCACTTCCACTTACCACATCATTCTGGTTGACCCCACTGTCTGGCTATTGATTGTGAAAACTGATAAACATCTTTTCACAATCTTGATTTAGTTCAGTTCACTTGCTCAGTCGTGTCTGACTCTTGGCAACCCCATGGACCGCAGCATGCCACACTTCCCTGTACATCTCCAACTCCCGGAGCTTGTTCAAACTCATGTCCATCGAGTCAGTGATGCCATCCAACCATCCCATCCTCTGTCATCCCCTTCTCCTGCCTTCAATCTTGCCCAGCATCAGGGTCTTTTCAAATAACTCAGTTCTTTGCATCAGGTGGCCAAAGTATTGGAGTTTCAGCTTCAGCATCAGTCCTTCCAATGAATATTCAGGACTGATTTTCTTTAGGACTGACTAGTTTCATCTCCTTGCTGTCCAAGGGACTCTCAAGAGTCTTCTCCAACACCACAGTTTAAAAGCATCACTTCTTCCGCCACTCAGCTTTCTTTATGGTCCAACTCTCACTATTGTGATTACGTAACTATTACTTAATACCACTATATCATGATTGGTTAACAGAAAGATAAGAGAACTCTGTATCACCAAAACGAGGATCTAATAGAAAAATCTGTAACCACTTTTTAAAATTCAGATGCATATCACAATTACCTTGAAACTTTTTGAAAAATACAAATGCTCAGGTATTGCTTTTTTTCTCTAGAGCTCCAAATAAGTTTCTTTAATGAGCATTCATGTTAAAAAACAACTGGGCTATATGATGATCTTTTACTTTTACCTAGCTTGTTTCACTTTTTTAACTTCATATTCAGTGCTCAGAATTCATTTAGTTTATGTTCCACAATTTCTCCATCTTTTTTTTAATGTTCTTTCTCAAGCCTTTATCAAGTATAGTACAAAACTACAGAAGTAGAAAAGTACAAATATATATGTATACAAAAGATACCCTGAAGAAGGAAATGGCAACCCACTCCAGCATTCTTGCCTGGGAAACCCCACAGACAGAGGAGCCTGGTTGACTACAGTCCATGGGTCGCAAAGAGTCAACATGACTTAGCAACTATACAACATATAAATATGTATAATATATATATGTTAGAAAACTTACGAATTTTTGCCTAACTAAAAATATTATGACATTTTGATTCTACTTGTGTTACTCAGTATGAATAAAACGCTAGATTTCTCATTAAAAAATATATATGCAACAAGCAACAAAACTTCTAATAATTATACTAGAAAATAATTTCAAAAATATGATATGTGTATTTGTATAACTGAATCACCTTGCTGTGCACCTGAAACATTGTAAGTCAACTATGCTTCAATAAAATATGTATGTCTTAAAAAAAAAGAAGGCAGAGGAATCAGAGATCAAAATGCCAACATTCATTGGATCATGGAGAAACCAAGTGAGTTCCAGAAAACATCTACTTCTGCTTCACTGACTATACTCATGCCTTTGATTGTGTGGATCACAACAAACTATGGAAAATTCTTAGAGATCAGAGTACCAGACCACCTTGCCTGTCTCCTGAGAAACACAGAAACCTATACATGGGTCAAGAATCAACTGTTAGAATAGGCCACTGAACAATGGATTAGTTCAAAACTGGGAAAGGAGTACAAAAAGGCTACATATTGTCTCCCTGCTTGTTTAATTTATATGTAGAGTACATCAAGCAAAATGCCAGGCTGGATCAATCACAAGCTGGAATCAAGACTGCTGGGAGAAGTATCAACAACCTCAGATATACAGGCGATACCACTCTGATGGCAGAAAGTGAACAGGAACTAAAGAGCCTCTTGATGAGGGTGAAAGAGGAGAGTGAAAAAGCTGGCTTGAAACTCAATATTGAAAAAACTAAGACTATGGCATCCAGTCCCATCACTTCATGGCAAACAGAAGGGGAAAAAGTGGAATCAGTGACAGATTTTATTTTCTTGGGCTCCAAAATCACTGCAGATGGTGACTGCAGCCATTAAATTAAAAGACACTTGCTCCTTGGAAGGAAAGCTATGACAAATCTAAACAGAGTGTTGAAAAGCAGAGACATCACTGTGTCAACAACAATCCATAGAGTCAAAGCTATGGTCTGTCCAGTAGTTATGTACAGATGTGAGAGGTGGATCATAAAGAAGCCTGAGCACCAAACAATGAATAATTTCAAACTGTGGTGATGGAGAAGACTCTTGAGAGTCCCTGGGACTGCAAGGAGATCAAACCAGTCAACCCTAAAGGAAATCAATTCTGAATACTCACTGGAAGGACTGTTGCTGAAGCTGAAGCTCCAATACTTTGGTCACCTGATACAAAGAGCCAACTCATTGGAAAAGACCTTGATGCTGGGAAAGATTGAAGGCAACAGGAGAAAGGGTCAGCAGAGGATGAGATAGTTGGATGGCATCACTGATCAATGGACATGAATATGAGCAAACTCCAGGAGACAGTGGAGGAGAGGAGCCTCATATACTGCTATCCATGGGGTGGCAAATAGACACGACTTAGCCACTGAACAACAAGTAAAAGGCTTCTAGTCAAAATGGTACAGTAAATTCATCCAAATAACAATTAACATATGAATGTATCAAATATATAAAAAACAATACATAGCTGGCTCAAAAAATAATATGTCTCAGGCAGTGATAAGGAACACGGATGCAAAATGGTATGAGGCTGAAGCCAGGGGCCCACTGGGTTCCTGATCTATACAGGCAGAGGCAGCTGGGAGTTTGGCTTCCCTGGAGATCAGGGTCTAAAAGCACTCCAGTTCAAAAAGAGGACTTAGCAGAGCTAGGTCAGAGCTAAGGCTGGTTAGGGCTCCCGTGTAAAGAAAACAACAGCCAACTCCACCTGGGGCTATGGCTGGCAGGAAATTATCCCTAGGAAGGTTGCAGGATACAGACACAGCTTCAAAATCAAGAAAGAAATCACCTGCTAGGTCTGTGACTGAGTCTGTAATATCCACAATATCAACAATATCTCTGAGGGGGTAGGAACTCTAAGCCTGGTTCTAGAACTAAGATCCAGTGGCAAATGTGAAACTACTATACAAGGAGGGAGGTAAACACAAGACAGACAATGAAAGTTAGCTGAGTCTCAAGAATAAAAAACAACTAAACCTGCTGTTACATTCTGAAGGATATTCCATTCCACCTACATCTCAGTATTTATAAATCTTCATCACTTAAGGTAACAAGAAGGAGCCTAACACTCTTAAACCTTTTCTTACTTCCCAACAAACCAATAATCATAGTAATTTTAAAAGATTATTTTTTATGTAATGAAGTTACAAAAGTCAATTTCTAAACAGTAGTCCCTGAAACCCCAAAACCTAGCATCCAGTTTCCCACAGTTAAAGTAAAGTGTCTTTATAACTAAATTTGTTTGCTCTGTCTACACAAACTTTCAAGTGATGTAGTATCTCTCAAACTTAGCCTTCCTATTATCAACCAGACACAGGATTTTCCTACCACTAGGAAGGGAGTGGTTTCCAGCTCAAAGATGACACAATTGAAAGGTTCTGAAAGGGAATTTAAAATAGTCTCTAGAAAAAAATAACTCAGAATATAAAGTGTTTTAGTAAAACAAGCATCAAATTAGTAATGCACCACTTAATTTCTAGACCTGCCTCTGCCACTAAGCAGCTGTGTGACTTGAGCTACCTAAACAAGGCTTCAGGTTCTTCATCTGTAAAGCAAAGACACTCTAAGTCTCTTAGGCTTTACTAATAATAACATTCATCCTTTTACACTTACAATAAGAATGTTTGCTATATGCAAATTCAGCATGTGCACGTTTCTTAGAGCTTCAAATCAGTTCACAAATACCAATGATGCCTGCCCAGCACTCTCTACTCCCAAAAAGTTACATAAGCAAACTCTTAAAAACAAACTACATTTTCTTGAGATATTTTCCAAAATATCTTTTAATATGGTGACATTTTACATGCTAAAAGTTTAACTGAGGTATAATTTATATATACTAAAATTCACTTTTGAGTGTGCACTTCTGAGTTTGAAAAACACACAGGCATGTAACCACCACCATAAACAAGATATAGAACAGATATAGACAATGCGGACTTCCCTGGTAGCTCAGATGGTAAAGAACCTACCTGCAATGCAGAAGATCTGGGTCTGATTCCTGGGTCTGGAAGATCCTCTGGAGGAGAAAATGGCAACCCACTCCAATATTCTTGCCTGGATAGTTCAGTGGACAGAAGAGCCTGGTGGGCTACAGTCCATGGGATCACAAAGAGTCAAACACAAACTGAGTGACTAAGATACATAGACAATATAGAACACCACAAAAAACTCCCTCCTGTCCTTTGCAGTCAAGCTGTACCCCCACACACTGGCAACCAATAGTCAGTTTTATGTCTCTTTAGTTATGTTTATTCTAAGATATCATTAAAATGGAATCATACAGTATCTTTTTTGAGTCAGGCTTCTTTCATTTAGCATAATGTCATAACGTATCTGATACCCATTCATGCTGATGTATGCACTGCCAAATTGTATTTCATTTTATGAATGTACCAAAGTTTATCAATTCACCAGGTGAGATATATTTGGGTTTGTTTCTAGTTTGGGGTATTCACATATAGGTTTCCATGACTATAAGGTTTTATTTCACTTGAATAAATACCTAGGAATGGAACTATTGGATCATTATGTTAAGAGTTTGTTTAACTATATATTAAGAACCTCCAGTAATCATGTATGGATATGAGAACTGGATCATAAAGAAAACTCAGTGACGAAGAATTGATGCTTTTGAATTGTGGTGTTGGAGAAGATGCTTAAGAATCCCTTGGACAGCAAGGAGATCAAACCAGTCAATCCTTAAGGAAATATTCATTGGAAGGACAGACACTGAAGCTGAAGCTCCAATACTTTGGCCACTTGATGTGAAGAGCTGACTCAGTGGAAAAGACCCTGATGCTGGGAAAGATTAAAGGCAGGAGGAGAAGGGGATGACAGAGGATGAGATGGTTGGATGGCATCACTGACTCAATGGACATGAGTCTGAGCAAACTTCAGGAGATAGTGAAGGACAGGGAAACCTGGTGTGCTGCAGTCCATGAGGTGGCAAAGAGTCAGACATGACCTAGCGCCTGAACAACAACAAGAACCTGCCAAATTATTTTTCAAAAATCTATGTCAATAATGGCTTCCCAGGTGGCTTAGTGGTAAAGAATCTGCCTGCTAATGCAGGAGACGTGGGTTCAATCCCCGGGTCAGAAGATCCCCTGGAGAAGGAAATGAAAACCCACTCCAGTATTCTTGCCTGGGAAATTCCACGGACAGAGGAGCCTGGAAGGCTATAGTCCATGGGATCACAAAAGAGTTGGTCACAATTTAGCATCTAAACAAATACCAATAATGAAAATGTTTTTTAAAGGTTTTAAGGAAAAGTAACTTTAGATCTTATGTCACAAACTTCATAGAAAGATTCTAAATAGATCCAGATATTTACCAGAGGAAAAGTGTTTTCCTGTGTCCTATTTATAGAAAGTAGAAGTAAACAAAGGAAGTTAATTTGATAAGTATTATTCATATTGAAAAATATCTGTACTTAACAAATAGACAAAAAAGATATTTTAAAAACTTTAAAACACATCATGTTTGAAATCACATTCAGCTCTATAGGTCATTAACTCTGTGTGCGTGTGTGCACACGTGCGTACTTCAATCTGGTTAGAACGCAGGTTTAAACTGTCTACTTAGAACGAAAGGTTCCAGGGATTTTCCTGATGGTCCAGTGACTAAGACCTGATGCTCTCAATGCAGGGGGCCTGGGTTCGACCCCTGGTTAGGGAACTAGATCATGCATACCACAACTAAAGATCTTGCATGCCACAACTAAAGATCCCACCTGCCACAATGGAGATCAAAGATCCTATGTGCCACAACTACGACCTGGTGCAGCCAAACAAATAAGTAAATATTTTAAAAGAGAATAGAAGGTTCCAAGTGGTAAAGTCTGCACAGATTCTGGTCATTTGGAACGTAAATGAGAAAGACAAAAAAATTGATCTTCCCAATTCACTTGTTCAACTGGCCATCGTAAGTAATTCTTAGTTCTCAAGAAGAGAACCTGTTCATATCCCCTCCACTTTCTCCCTATCAATCTCCTGGTTTCATGCTGTTTTCTGTGTGGCCACACTGCGCAGCATGCAGCGTCTTAGCGTCTCAACCATGAAACAAAGCCGTGCCCTCTAGAGTGCAAGCTTGGAGGCTTAACCACCAGACCTCCAGGGAGTCCCTCTTTTTTTTTTCATCTAGCTTAGATTTCACAGTCCATCAAATAATAATCACTCCTCGAATTCAATTCAGTGTTCATCAGATCTCTCTCTCCTTCACACTCTCCTAGCAAAACTCCAGCTAACTTTCTCTACAACTGCAGCAGAGCAATGGAATATTGAAGAAAATCATACATCCAGGCCAAACGGTTACTGTCATAAATTTACACTTAACCTCAACCAAGTTGGTGTGCCTGACAAACAGAAAAGTCAAACAAACCAAAATATCAGAGTCTGGAGTGAAGAAAGGTTTATTCCAAGGACTGAACAAGGAGAATGGGGTGGCTCACGCCCAAGAGGCCTGAACTCCCTGATGGTTTTCAGGGAAGAATTTTTATAAGTAAAATTTACAAGGAAAGGCTATAACGTGTGTGATCTTCTTCTGATTGGTTGGTGATGACATAACAGGGTGGTGTTCCACAAATCTCAGTCATCAGCCTCTGGCTCCAATCAGTCTGGGGTCCATGTGCTTTTGCTTTGACTGAAGTTACCACACTCCACTGGGTGGAGGACCTTAGTTCCTGCAGAACTCAGACAAAAGATGGATCTAAATGCTATGCACATCTCCTGAGGAGGAACCAGGACCCTGCCCCACTGCTGCACTGTGGCTTCTTTCTGCCATTTCTTCATCCCCTAAATAGCAACTGTTTGAATCTGCCCTTTGGAACACAGGAAAGGTTGAGCAGGCTAAAAGCTTTTTTTCTACAAAGAAGAAACGGGGACACAGACAGGCCTCTGCACCTGACAGGACCCCACAGGGTCCTGTCCAGTTTCAATTTTGCTCTGAAAGTTCGCTGGAGTTGCTGCTTTACACTTTTTCCTCAGTTCTTGAACATTTCTCCCTTTCTCTCCATTTCCCCCCAACTCTTTTGACACTTTTATTAAGAAAACGGAAGCTATCAGATGAAAGCTTCCTGTTCTTTCCACAATCAAATTTGTAACATCCCCCCAAACTGAACGCAGTCATCTCCTGGTTGAATGCAACCTGCAATCAGAAAGCAAGGAAGCCCTGGCAATGCAATTAACAGAGGGCAGCCTTCTGAGGCACCAAGCAGGGAAGAAAAGGGCAAGAGCGAATCTGGAGGGACATACAGGGAACAACAAACACACGATCACCAATCATTTCCATTCTGGTAATTCCAATGAGCACTAAATCTCTCCTCTCTTGGTTTCCATGACATGACAAATCCTGGTTTCCCCCTACGTAACAATCGCTTTTTCTTCTTCACCAGATAGCTATATTTGGAGTTCCTTCAAGCTAAGAACCAGAGAGTTGATCTCACCTTTCCTCACAGCTCTAAATTTCATCTATACAATGACAATTTCCACTACCGCCTCTCCTTATACTCCAGTTTCCAATATCCCAAAGTTATCATTTAGGTGTCTCTTGAAATTTTACAGGTCTATAACAATGATTCTCATCCTCTTAAGAAAAAAAAAAAAAAAAAGTTGTTTTCCCAGTCCTCTTCTATCTCAAATACCAAGCCAGCAATCTGGAATAACCCTTGAGTCTTATTCCTTTTTCTTCTTCACATGTAACCAATTGGTAAATCTTAAAAATTCTAATGTTATCTTAAATCCATCCACTTCTATCTATACCTCCACCACCATTCTAATTGCTCTTCCTGCTTTCCCTCTTGCTCCCTTCCTCTACAATCCAATTATCAGATGGTAGCCATAAGGATCTTTTTAATGTGTAAAGCATATTTATATTATCCTCTGTTTAAAATCCTTCAATGGCATGCCATTTCATTTAGAACAAAGTAAAACCTTCCTATAGCAACCTACAAGGCACTCTGCAATCTGGCTTCTTTATGTCTAACTTCATCTTATAAACTATTCTTCCTCACATTCTTCCTCACATGCAGCCTCACTTCAGTTTCTCAAAAATTCAAGTTCCTTCCTGCTTTAGTCTTCCCACATGCACAAAATGCGCTACCTCCAACTCTCCTCATGGTGGCTCCTCTGAATTCTTCATATCAACTTAAATGTCAATCCTAAGTGTGGCCTTTACCAAAAAGATCAAAACTGGTTCCCCTATTATTCTCTCATAATAACATACTATTCATTATTTTCAAATGGCAATTTTTCTATGTATTTATCTTCTTATTGTGCACCTCCTTCCACTACTCTGTAAGCTCCATAAAAGCAGAGATTATTAAATTAATTCAATTCCAACACTACTAAGGACACACTACACTAAAGAAACTAAGACAGGAAACTGTGGGGCTTACAAAGAGCAGGTCAAAGTAACCAGGAGCCTGTTCCCAGTATGTACAGAATATCACTGTGGGTAGGAGGAAGGGACAGTATATGTAACTATAACGCAAAGCAGACAGTATGCCATACAACACTGGTACGAAGTGCTACAGAATCAAAAGAGAAAGAGATGTAATGTAGAGAAGGTGATGCACAAGAAAGCCTCATGTGAGGAGATGGCTCTACTAGGCTTGGAAGGATAACAGAGAAGAAGCACTCAAAACAGATCAAACATCCTCAATGAAAAGACAAAAAGGGACAAAGTAAAGAGTATATAAAGAGAGGAGATTAACAGCATGAGGAACTAGAGTTCTACTGCAATGTTTGACGGTGGCAGTTAGGAAACAGAGACAAAATTTTCAGTGTGTGATACAAAACTCAACTTTGTTCACTATAAAATGAGAATATGAAGCATTTTCAAGTAAATGAAAACTAATGTTCTTTCCAGGTCTAAATTCAAAATGATGGCACTCATACAGACAATTAGTTTTAAAGTAAAAGGTGCTCATAAAGTATATTACATCAATTTCATGTGAAATTTATCAGGTTTTTTTTAAAGTGGTTTTAAACTATTTGTCTAAACAACAATTTTTCAAAAATCTTGCTTACTCTTTCCAAACTGTAATCAAAAGGAGCACGGACTGGGGCAGGGAGTTGAGGGGAGTATTCAAGATATTTAATACTAGACCCAGCTTAAATTTCAAAGTAATTTAATTAAACATTTCTACAAAGAAATGCCAAGTATTTTATTTATATTCTCAAAAGTCAAGAGTCGTATTTTTACTGACATTAACTTGTGACACCGTTACCCATAAGCTTTATAGCATATAACTGGCTGTTGTTCATTTTACACATTCAATATGAAGGTACTGATTCAGTTCAGTTCAGTTGCTCAGTTTTGCAACCCCATGAAATGCAGCACGCCAGGCCTCCCTGTCCATCACCAACTCCTGGAGTTCACCCAAACTCATGTGCATCGAGTAGTGATGCCATCCAGCCATCTCGTCCTCTGCTGTCCTCTTCTCCTCCGGCCCCCAATCCCTCCCAGCATCAGGGTCTTTTCCAATGAGTCAACTCTTCGCATGAGGTGGCCAAAGTATTGGAGTGTCAGCCTCAGCATCAGTCCTTCCAATTACCACCAGGGAAGTCTATTACAGTACTATACAAAAAAAATCAAAGAATTTTAAAGACTAACAGACAGAAGAATCATCACAATAATTTTAAAGAATAATAAAGTGGGAGAATTATGGTGCCTCACCATCCCAGATATCTAAATTTATTACAAAACTGCAGTAAATAAAGACAGAGTAGTACTGGCTCAGGGATAGGCAGATAGAGAGAGTATAAAAACAGGCCCATGTGTATATAGAACATTACATATGACTTGAAGATCTTCACTGTAGGGAATTCCTTGGCAGTCCAGTGGTTAGAACTCGGCATTTCACTGCCAAGGACAAGGTTCAATCCCAGGTTGGGGAACTAAGATCCCACAAGTTGCCAGGCACAGCCAAAAAATAAAAAGATCCTCACTACAGATCAATGAAGAATGGATGCTACTCAGTAAGTGGTGCTGGTACTACTTATTTTCTGTATGGAAAAACTGAATTATATTCTTTGTATTATTCACTATGATTTTATTATTTATTTATTTATTTGGCTGTACCAGGTCTTAGTTGGGGCACATGGGATCTAGTCCCCTGATAAGGGATCAAACCCTCATCCCATGCATTGGGAGCAGAGAGTCCTAGCCACGGGAACAGCAGGGAAGTCCTTCGGTGTAATTTTTAGAATAATTTAAATATTTCGGCACCCCCCCCAAAAAAAAACTTTACAGAGCATCTAGTCCAGTGTCTTCACTTTTCTGGGGGGCGGGGGTGGAATGCAGTATGTAGGATCCTAGTGGGATTCTAGTTCCCTGACCAGGGACTAAACCTTGCATTGGAAGTGTGGCGTCTTAACCACTGGACCACCAGAGAATTCCTCAATGCCTTCACTTTATTAAAGAAGAAAACAAAAACCTAAAAAAAATTAAAACGCAGCCAAATCACAGAGTATGATAACACAGGAATTAAAACTTGTATCTAATGATTTATTCATTCAAGAATTTACATTCTCTCATTTAATACACACAAAACGCTTCCCATCTAACCCAACTTCAAGTTATCCATGATATCAACAGACACAAGTCAGAAGTGGAAGAAGCCACAAAAGATGTAGTGAAGGAAAAAGCCAATACTTCTTTCATCTTCTTCTATCTCCAAACCTCCTTTCAAGTAAACTGGCTAAAAATATAGCCCTCCACTCAAAGATTAACCTTGTCTAAACCCAAACAAATGACAAAGATGAGTTCAAAGAAAAGTTACATGGGTCAGTATGCAAGGGGTTCAGAAAGAAAGAAAACAATTTTAAGAACTGCGATTCTGGTGTCAACATATCATAAATATCTATGAATATCAAGTATTTTAAATAGTACTGTTATTAGGCTCAACATTTTTCAAGCACAAGTGCTATCAACCTCATATCTTACTTGGTTTGTTTCCAGAGGATGTTAAACATTTACATTTAGAGATTTTCACAAAGACCAGTTAAACAAACACTGCTGAGAACTGTCCAAAAATAGCTGCTCCAATTCCAAGACTCAATTTAAGCTACAGAGAGAAATGGCATCTTTTCTAGGAAAGCACTCAATCCCAGGTTACTAGGGTTGTCCACCATCTGTTTATTCGGATAATACTTTCCTTCCATAAACCACCCTCCTGGGATACATGACAAGAGTACTGACAGTGAAGAAAGAGAGACTGGTGAAGAGTGTATTTGCAAACTCAGAAATCCCAGTTTAAATTCTGACCACCACTACCACACATTCCATAATGCAAAATTCATTGCATTTGATTTAATTTCTTTAGCACTGAGGGTAGAATATGAGTTCCCCACTTGCTCTATGATTTGTGGCAAATTGCTTAACTTCTGTGCTTCAGATTCCTCAACTGGAAAGTAAGGATAATAACAGTACCTACTCTAGCAGGGATTAATATGAGGATTAAATTAGTGCATGTAAAGCATGTGGTGGGTCAGCGGTAAAGAATCCACCTGTCAATGCAGGAGACCAGGGTTCACTCCCTGGGTTGGGAAGATTCCCTTAAGTAGGAAATGGCAACCCACCCCAGTATTCTTGGCTGGGAAGTCCCATGGACAGAGGCAGGCTACATACAGTCCATGGGATTGCAAAGAGTGAGACATGACTGAAGGAGCTATAGCATAGAGAATGTCTTATTTTTATTTTCTTCAAATTCTGTTTCATTTCAAACTGCATTTTAAACAATCCCTAGTTGAAGATAATTTTTATTCTGAAAATAACCTCACTTTTTTGTTTAATAACTCACATGAGTTTTCTTGCCACAATATAAACTTTTTTGAGAAATTTTGTCATTGGTTGCTTTTAAAAGGCAAATAAATCCCAGAGTTTTACTAAGTGACACTCCTATGGAAACTCTTAAATGTAGCTGCACATATAACAATTTTTTTCTTACGCATTCTTGGTGCATGTTCATCCTGAGTAGAGTGCTCCTCCAGGAATTACCCACATATAGAAATAAGACTGGCTTTAAATGGCTACTGTAATGGAAATGGTGTCTTAGATACAACCTGGACTTGAGGCAAATTAAATAGTTAACAAACTGTGCTTTAGAGAATGTTTTAATGACATTTTATTTAAAAGGGTATATATACCACTGCTGTAATTTTCTATTGGTTACAGTTTTCTTAACAATAAAAGTGTACAAAACAAAATGAATCTCAAAAACACGTTAAACAAAAGAAGCAAGATAAAAAGAGTACATATGGTATTATTCCATTTATATGAAATTCAAAAACAGGTAAAAATCAGAAAGTAGTTGCAGGGTAAAACTAAATTGAAAGGGCATTAAACAACTTTCACTGATCATTTATATAAATTAAGTCACAGCTTTGAATATTATCCTGCTTTGAATATTATTCCTAGATTCCATGTAAAAACTGGAGCCCACTCAGAAAACGAAAAATATAAAGACAAAGAACAGTGATATAACTTCACTTAAAGGAGATACTTAAAGGTTAATGATCACATTTAAAATAGTCTACTAGAGATCAAATAAATAAATAAATAAATAAAATAGTCTACTAGAGATCAAATAAACACAAATTTAAGAAACTGGTTACTATTTTCTCCTTATATTAACATTTTAAATACTTTAAAATAATAACACTGCTGACAAAGGTATTAACACATACCTCAGTCTCATACTGCTAACGGGAATATAAATCAGCACGACCTTTCTGGAGGGCAACAATGCAATGTTCTGCTCTCCTGAAAGCTCTAAGAAATGTATAACTTGACCTAATAATTCCATTCAAATGTATTTATCTTAAAAATATAGAAATGTGGACAAAGATTTAGGTTTAGCAATATTCACTGAAGTTTTGTTTATAATAATTGGAAATCAACAAGCAAGCTAAATGTGAACACTATGGAAACTGGCTGCATAAATAATAATGCATCCATTATTGAAATATTCTTCAGCTGTTTTAAACTGTTTCAAATTACTTTAATAAAATGTATATTAATAAAAGCAGCTTACAAATGTGTGTACACAGTAAAATAAGCAATGAGGAAAAAATAGAAACAATGTCATTAAAAAATCATAATTAGAGGCCAACATCATAGAAACTACTATTATATTTCATAACTGTCTGGATTTTATTGTAAGAACACCAGTGTTTCCCCTCACTAACTACATCTACTGGAGAGAGTGGAAAAAAAAAAAAACCAACAGAAGGATAAGAACATTCGTTAAAGGAACACACTGATAAGTGTTATTTCAGTTATGAGCAGCCAACTCATTAAATGAAGTCAAAGTCCTTCAAGGTATGCTAACAAATCTCTACCAAGAAAAAGGTACAGAATTCAATACAATGCAAATATATATCAATCATGCTTAATTTGAGCTAGGGAAAATAATTCGATGATTCAGTGATTTTCCACAGGACTGGGCTCCACTCTTTTATAAAGCAACAAAAGGGAAAAGGCAGAGCAAGAAGTCAAGCCAGCAACCAGATTTCCCAGGAAATTAGCTCTTACTTGGCAAAGTACTGGCCTCATATTCTAAAGAAACAGAACTCTACAAATAGAGATGAGACAGGTAATATTTAAATACTCTGTAAAAGATATATACTTTTCCCTTTGCTTGTAAGACCTCCAAGAGAATAATTAATGCCTCTTAAAACATAGGGAAAAACTTAAAAACCCAATTTAGAGTCAAATGTTCTACAAATAAAGAATAAACTTCTTTCAAAATGCTAAGTAATGTCACAAGTTGTAAAATAACTGTATTTTCATGATTTTTTAAATGAAAGAAAAATCCCATGCTGTTTCTAACCTTCAACTAGGATTACGTGGAAATGGAAACTTTGATTCTGATATTAATTCTGAATTTTAAATTTACCAAGGCTAATAAAGATACTTATAATTCCTCTATAATATTTTCAACAGTCATTACAGAACATTTCCTTCAATCTCCAACTTTAAAAAAAAAAGCCTTAGTACTTGATCTTCCCTCAGAAAAAGGCTATGCGTTAATAAGCCAAAAGAGTCCTCTTAAGATAAAAAAGGTAACAGGATAGGAGAGTTAAAGAAGGAAAAGATGTAACAGAAGCTTTTCTTCCTTTATGTCACATGTTTGAAACCTAACCCCAATTTCCATTAAATGGTCCAGCACTGAAGCTTCTGTAGAACTTTGTGCACAACACTGCCCAGTAAGCAGAAAAATGGCAGCTGAATTTCATTTAATACTCAAGTATAAAGTAACAAAAGGATGAAATTGACAATCATATATTGAAGTCAGTGGGTTCATTTATAACCCATTCTTACAACTCTAAGCTGCTTCCCTCTGCCCCACTAGACCAAAAGGTCAACAAATTGCTATTTTGAAGAATTAGTAACAAAGCAGAAAATTTTATTAAACTTTTCTAACAAGCCAATAAACAAAAGGTAATGGTCTCAACAAAGGGTGCTGAGGCAACTGGATAACCATAAGTAAAATAATTAAGTTGGGCCCCTTCCCCATACCGTACATAAAAATTAACTCAAAATGGAACTAAATGTAAGGGCTAAAATTTATATAAACTCTTAGAAGCAAATACAGGCATAAATATTCATGACCTGAACTGAACTGAATTAGGTGACTGTTTCTTAGATATTATACCAAAAGCACAAAGACAGGGCTATATCAAAATGAAAAAGGTTTGTGCTTCAATAGCCACCACTAAGAAAGTGAAAATACTAGCCATATTGGGAGAAAATATTTGCAAATCATGTATCTAACATGGGACTTGTATCTAGAACATGTATAAAAGTTTTCCATAACTAAAAACACAATAACAAAAGACAATTCCATTTTTTAACATGGGCAGGAGATCCAAATAGGTAATATTTCAAAGAAGATATACAAATGTCCAATAAACCCACAAAAAAAATTCTCAGTATCAACAGCCATCGGGAAAATGCAAAACAAAACCACCATGAATTACTACTTCACATCTACTAGAATGACTACAAAAAAGACAGAGATAATAACAAGTGCTGGTGAAGATGTAAAGAAGTCAGAATGCTTATAGAAGCTTTGGAAACTGACTTAACATATGACCCAATAACTCCACTAATATGTATATACCCAAAAGAAACAAAAATACATGTTCCTAAAACAAAAATCTGTACATGAATGTTTATAGTATAATTTGAATAGCCAAAAACTGGAAACAATCCCATGTCTTATCAACAGAATAATTTTAAAAATTGTGACACATATTGGAACACTGCTGCTGCTACTGCTGCTGCTGCTAAGTCGTCTCAGTCGTGTCTGACTCTGTGTGACCCCACAGACGGCAGCCCACCAGGCTCCCCCATCCCTGGGATTCGCCAGGCAAGAACACTGGAGTGGGTTGCCATTTCTTTCTCCAGTGCACGAAAGTGAAAAGTGAAAGTGAAGTTGCTCAGTCGTGTCTGACTCTTAGAGACCCCATGGACTGTAGCCCACCAGGCTCCTCTGTCCATGAGATTTTCCAGGCAAGAGTACTGGAGTGGGGCTACTCAGGAATAAAAAGGAATGCATTACTGATACACAAAATAACATAGATAAACCTCAAGTTAACCAGACAAAGTGAAAGACACCAGACCTCCCTCTCAAAGAGTATATACCATGCAATTTTCTTTGCATAAAATTCTAGAAAATGCAAACTATACTGACAGCAGATTGTTATTCTGAGTGTGGAAAGGGAGAGATGGTTTACTGAAGGGTAAACCTTACCCAAAGGGCATAAGGAAACTTTTAAACTGGTATATTCCTTATCTTGATTGTAGTATGTAAATAGATAAAAACTCATGAAACTGTATACTTTAAATATATGCAATTTCATTATATATCAGTTACACCTGAATTTTGTAAACGGTATATGCCATTTTGAGGGAAGAGAAGTTTATGAAATGATACATTTGGGTAAGAAAAGGGTAGAAAAAGTAGGCCGAGAGCTTTTAGTATGATGCAGCTTTTTAAAAGTCAAAATATTAACCAATCCCTACATGGTAATACCTGAATTTTCAGCCAGAAAATGGAGGAGTCAAAATAACCAAGGCTACCTATGAATTCAGTCTAGCCTTATAAAGTGAAAATTTAAAAAATTCATCTCAACATTTATTTGAATATACATATCCTTCAAAGTGGGCTTCCCCGGTGGCTCAGACGATAAAGAATATGCCTGCAATGCAGGAGACCCAAGTTCAACCCCTGGGTTGGGAAGATCCCTTGGACAAGGGAATGGCTGGCTACCCACTCCAGTATTCCTGCCTGGAGAATTCCACAGACAGAGGAGCCTGATGGGATACAGTCCGTGGTGTTACATGACTCTCAGACATGACTGAGAGACTAACACTTTCACTACAGTACTTTCACTACTATTCTTCAAATTGGATGTAATTTTAGGACTCTGTAAACTAAAATGGATGGGAGTGGGAAACTGAATTCAGATGACCATTACATCTACTCCTGTGGGCAAGAATCCCATAGAATGGAGTAGCCCTTATAGTCAACAAAACAGTCTGAAACACACCACTTGGGTGCAATCTCAAAAATGACTGAATGATCTTGGTTCATTTCCAAGGCAAATCATTCAACACCACAGTATCCAAGTCTATGCCCCAATTCTATGAAGACCTACAAGACGTTCTAGAACTAACACCAAAAATGAAGTCCTTTTCATCATAAGGGATCGTAATGCAAAAGTAGGAAGTAAAGAGATACCAGGAGTAACTGGCAAGTTTGGCCTCAGAGTATAAAATGCTGCACTGTGCTTAGTTACTGAAGTCACGTCCAATTCTTTGCGACTCCATGGACTGTAGCCCACCAGGCTCCTCTGTCCATGGGGATTCTCCAAGCAATAATACTGGAGTGGGTTGCCATGCCTTCCTCCAGGGGATCTTCCCACAACCCAGGGACAGAACCGGGGTCCCCCGCATTGCAGGCGGATTCTTTACCAACTGAGCCACGAGGGAAGCCCAAGAATACTGAAGTGGGTAGCCTATCCCTTCTCCAGGGGATCTTCCCACAACCCAGGAATCGAACCAGGTTTTCCTGCATTGCAGGTGGATTCTTTACCAGCTGAGCTACCAGGGAAGCCCAAAATGAAGCAGGGCAAAGACTAATAGAGTTTTGCCAAGAGAACCCACTGGTCATAGGAAACATCTTCTTTCAACAACACAAGAGCTGACTCTACACATGGACATCAGCAGATGGTCAATACTGTAATCAGACTGATTTATTTTCTGCAGCCAAAGATGGAAAAGCTTTATACAATCAGCAAAACCAAGACCTGGAGCTGACTGTGGATCATGAGCTCCTTATTGCAAAATTCAGACTTAAATTGAAGAAAGTAGGGAAAACCACTAGATCATTCAGGTATGACCTAAATCAAGTCCCTTATGATTATATAGTGGAAATGACAAACAGAGTCAAGGGATTAGATCTGGTAGACAAAGTGCCTGAAGAACTATGGATGGAGGCTTGTACCACTATACAGGAGGCAGTGACCAAGAAAAAGTAATGAAAGAAGGCTAAGTGGTTGTCTGAGGAGGCATTACAAATAACTTAGAAGACAAGTGAAAGGCCAAGGAGAAAGGGAAAGATGGGAAAGATATACCCAACTGATACAGAGTTACAGAGAATAGCAAGGAGAGATAAGAAAGCCTTCTTTATGTGAATAATGCAAAGAAATAGAGGAAAACAGTAGAATGGGAAATGACTAGAGAGCTCTTCAAGAAAACTGGAGATACCAAGGGAACATTTCACACAAGGATTGGCACAGTAAAGGACAGAATGTCAAGAACCTAACAAAAGCAGAAGAGATTAAGAAGGGGTGGCGAGAATACACATAAGAATATATAAAATAACATAAAAAATACAAAAAAGGTCTTAATGACCCAGATAACAACAATGGTGTGTTCACTCACCTAAAGCCAACAACCTGGAGTGTGAAATGAAGCGGGCCTGAGAAGCATTATTACAAACAAAGCTAGTGGAGGTGACAAAATTCCAGCTAAGCTATTTAAAAATCTTAAAAGATGACGCTGGTAAAGGGCTGCACTCAATATGTATGTCAAACAAATTTGGAAAACTTAGCAGTGGCCACAAGACTGGAAAAGGTCAGTTTTCATTCCAATGCCAAAGAATATTCAAACTATTGTACAACTGCACTCATTTTCACATGCTAGCAAGGTAATGCTCAAAATCCTTCAAGCTAGGCTTTGAAAGTATGTGAGCCAAGAATGTCCAGATATACAAGCTGGATTTAGAAAAGGCAGAGGAACCACAGATCAAACTGCCAACATCCGCTGGATCACAAATTAAGCAAGGGGTTTCCAGAAAAACAGCTACTTCTGCTTCATTGACTACGCTACAGCCTTTGACTACGTGTATCACAACAAACTGTGGAAAATTCTTAAAGAGATACAAACACTAGACCACCTTACCTGTCTCCTGAAAAACCTGTATTAAGGTCAAGAAGCAATGGTCAGAAGTGGACATGGAACAACAGACTGCTTCAAAACTGAAAAAGGAGTTTGCCAAGGCTGTATATTGTTACCATGCTAATTTAACTTACATGCAGACTGTATCACACAAAATGCCAGGCTGGATCAATCACAAGCTGGAATCAAGATTGCAGGAGAAATATCAACAACCTCAGATATGCAGATGATACCACTCTAAAACAGCGAAGAACCAAAGAGCCTCTTAAATGGGAGTGATAAAGGAAGAGGGAAAAAGCTGGCTTAAAACTCAACATTTAAAATACGAACATTATGGCATCCAGTTCCATCACTTCATAGCAAATAAAAGGGGAAAAAGTGGAATGAGTGACAGATTTTATTTTCTTGGGCTCCCAAATCACTGCTAATGGTGACTGCAGCCATGAAATTGAAAGACACTTGCTCCTTGGAAGAAAAGCTATGACAAACCTAGTCAGTGTATTAAAAAGAGAGACATCACTTTGCCCACAAAGGTTCATATAGTCAAAGCTATGCTTTTTCCAGTAGTCATGTACGGATATAAGAGCTGAACCATAAAGAAGGCTGAGTGATGAAGAATTGATGTTTTGAAATTGTGGTGCTGGAGAAGACTCTTGAGAGTCCCTTGGACTGCAAGGAGATCAAACCAGTCAACTGTAAAGGAAATCAACCTTGAATATTCATTGGAAGGACTGATGCTGAAGTTCTAATCCTTTGGCCACCTGATGCAAAGGGCCAACTCATTGAAAAAGACCCTGATGCTGGAAAAGATTGAGGGCAAGAGAAGGGGGCGACAGAGGATGAGATGGTTGGATGGCATCATTGACACAATGGACATGAGTTTAAGCAAACTCCAGGAGATAGTGAAGGACAGGGAAGCCTGGTGTGCTGCAGTCCATAGGGTCACAAAGAGTCCAACTTAGCTACTGAAGAACAATTCTTCAAATATAAATGTATATGCATGCATACGTATAGATGTACAAAGTAATAAATGTTAAACATATATGTAAGTGTAAGGCTTCCCAGGTGGCGCTAGTGGTAGAGAACCTGCCTGCCAACGCAGGATACATAAGAGACTTGGGTTTGATCCCTGGATCACGAAGATCCCCTGGAGGAGGTGGTAACCCACTCCAGTATTCCTGCCTGGGATAATCCCAAGGACAGAGAAGTATGGTGGGCTACAGTCCATAGGGTTGCAAAGAGTCAGACACGACTGAAGTGACTTAGTACACAGTACATAGCACATGTTAAGGATAATGCATATAGGTATTAGAACTTATTACTTTTGTCTACAGATAATATTTAATGAGCAAATGGATTTGAGAGCGCTTTACTAAGTACAGAAAACATCCACCCCTCAATCCAAAGAGTTGCAGGCAACAGATTAAGAACTGCTTAATGAAGCTATTCAATGCCAAGGAGATACAGTATTTAAATATTATCTTAAATAAAACTTAAGTCTAATGAAAAATGTGTCTAATTGGTTCCTTAGCTACACTTCATAATCAAAAGGAATTTAGGGATTAGTTATAACAATGCTAATCTGGGTGTAGATAATTAAGAATTTACTATGACTGAATGGCAAAAAATACAGCTGATTTAAAATAAAGATTCAAATTTTTCCACAGGTTGACTGAACTAAAAATAAGACAAGTCGCTTCAGTTCAGTCGTGTTCAACCTGTGCAACCCCATGGACTGCAGCCTCCCAGGTTCCTCTGCCCATGAGATTTTCCAGGCAAGAGTACTGGAGTAGGTTGCCACTGCCTTCTCCATTACTATGAGTTAAGTACTATTAAATGCTTTACACAAATTATCTCATAACTCTCAAAGCGATTTATTTTACAGGTGAGAAAACTAAATTAACTTGCCTAAGGAAGTAGAGTTGGATTTGAACTCGGCCAATCAAAGTTAATTTAGTTGATGTTATAAATTCAACTGGCAGTCAGTCTCCCCATTATTTACTCAGTACACGTGTATCCCAGAGAATACCAAATATGATAAAGTCGTGACTTCAAAAACTTTACAGCTTTATGAAGATTAAATCTAATATCACAAAATAATTTTTTTTTAAATCCTCACCAATATGATAACATACCAAGCTGTACGGTTTCTAAAATTAAGCTGGAATATCAAGGAATGGAGCATTAAGAAATCAACAGCTTTTGATAAAATATGTTAACATTTTTAGAAATGATGACCAGTCATAAAAAAAAATTTTTTTTGGCCATGCTGTGCAGCATGTGCAGCATGTTAGTTCCCCCAACAGGCATCAAACCCACAGCCCCAGCACTGGAAGTCCAGAGTCTTAACCACTGGACTGCCAGGGAAGCCCCACCAGTCATATAAATAGATATTTACAGTTCATTTTCTTGCCAATATACCCAATACAGTATTTAGTACTATAATCACTGCAAGAGTAAGAAAGACTCTGCTATCATACGAAAACATCCCTTCATACTACGAATAATAAATACTTTTCAAAAATAAGAATGCATCTGGGAATTCCCTGACTATCCAGGAGCTAGGACTCAGTGCTTTCACTGCCATGGCCTAGATTCAATCCCTAGCCAGGGAATTAAGATCCCACAAGCCACGAGAGGCAACCCTCCTCCCAAAAAAATGAAAAAAGAAAAAAAGAATGAATCTACTCTTTAAAATAGTTAACTATTTAAAAATTATGTTCATTGATGAAATTAAAATAAAGCCCATAACATCATGAATGTCATGGAAATTATACAGCTGCTTTCATCAGAGACAATTTAAGAGATAATATAGCTTTTAACAGCTTCCTACGTGTGAAAAAAGATTTTTCTTTCACCTTTGACCAAATCCTTAACTAAGGAAGGTACAGGGCTTAAGAAATAAAATGTTAAAAAAAAAAAAAGAAAGAAAGAAAATCTACTTCAACTTGAATCATGAAGAGTAATGTATTAACTATAAGGGAAGATAAACTGATCCTTTCTAACTAGCATTTAGAACAAATTTTAAGTCATTAAATCTGTAACATTTTTTTTTTCCAGTAGCAGGGTTAATGGCACCCACTATTAGGAAAAATCCGATTCTGGGAAAGACTGAGGGCAGAAGAGGAAGAGGGCATCAGCGGATGAGATGGCTGGACTGCATAACCGATGCAATGAACATGAACTTGGACAAACTCTGGGAGATGGTGAGGGACAGGGAGGCCTGGCATCCTGCAGTCCACGGGGCCACAAAGAGTCAGACCGACTGGGCAGCTGGACAACAATGTTAGCAAAACTCAGACAGAAGAGGATCAGATGATATGCTTGGAGATACAACCTGTGACCACATAAAAAAAATATTAGCCTCATTACCCCATGTAAATATTAGTAAACCATGTAAACCAATGTAAACCAACCTTTTACTCCATGTAAACCAACCACAAAAACAAAGATTGTAAATACTTAAAATACACGTAAAATTGTAAAGTCAATTCCTGTTTTTCTAACTACCACATTGCTTATAATCCCAGTATCTGCGATATTAAGAAAGGGCTGCTGCTGCTGCTGCTGCTGCTAAGTCGCTTCAGTCATGTCTGACTGTGTGTGACCCCACAGACGGCAGCCCACCAGGCTCCCCCATCCCTGGGATTCTCCAGGCAAGAATACTGGAGTGGGTTGCCATTTCCTTCTCCAATGCATGAAAGTGAAAAGTCAAAGTGAAGTCGCTCAGTCGTGTCTTACTCTTAAGAGACCCCATGGACTGCAGCCTACCAAGTTCCTCCACCCATGGGATTTTTTTCCAGGCAAAAGTACTGGAGTGGGGTGCCAAGAAAGGGCTAAGACTGCTATAATTACTAATATCATCGTGTATTGAGTGCCCACTATATGCAAGGCACTACAAAAAATGATTTTGTTTAATTCTCATTATCAGGATAGTTAAGGAGGATATTACAAGCTCCATTTTATAGATGACAAAACTAAGGCTGTGAAAGATTTCATAAACTGCTTACTGCCTAGTCAATCAGTAAATGACAGAGCCAGGGTTCAAAAGCATGGTCAAACAATCACAGAACTTGGGTTTTTTCTATCCTATCATTCTTCCTCAGAACACAAATGATACTCTTTTCAATTTCTCCATATGGTAGTTACAAATGTACTTCTGTGATCATCAGGCTATTCTATGAGTCTGTGAGATTTAGGTTGAAAAAAATTTATTAACTAATACTGGGAGCTAAAATTCCTGATTTAAAAAGTCAGAAGCATCACTTTTACTTTTCTAAAGTCAAAGGCAGTCAATCTTAAAAGATATAAATTTTGCTTTTTTTCTGTGTTCCTGACTTCCCTGACTTTGTCTTTATTCAGGAGCCAAGCAAGTGTTCTACAGCTTTAAATCCCTTTTCCTTCCTAACTATACTGGAAAAATCTGATGATAATCATTTTTCTAATTAACTATATAATATAAACAGGTTACCATAATTAATATTTTGCTACCTAATCAGAGAACTCAAGACTTTGCTTGTGAATGTAAGGTAGCAACAAGCAAGTAGGGAGAAAGAGTCTGGGTAGGCAGAGAAAGGGAAGCCAATGAAGTCAATTATTAACCAACTCCTCGGTTCATACATTTAAGGTGACTGGAGTCTTCCTCCTACCTAGTCCCAGACTCCATCAGAAAGGACAAATGGGAAGGCATGGCCTAGTAACAAGTGTTGGGCACCTATTCCCAAGAGCTAGAGAGCAGAGTCACGTATCCTGCCTTCTAAATCCACATGGTTCTGCCCAGGTTCCCATCCTAGGACTAGCAATTCTCACGGTGTTCATTTGTATTCTGACATGCTTTCCTGAGTGGAACACAACAAAGGAAGAGTTCTAACAAGCAGGACGAAAAATATGTCCATTCGAGAATGTTGCAAATAGGATCAACCTCCTTTACATATGTCACGCTAGGAAAACTGCCAAGAATGGCTCACTCCTCTAGACATACTTCCTGCAGATCAGCCAGACTCCTCCTCAAACACGTCAGTGTTCTCCTCATTCTCCCTTAGTCTCAAACCTCCTTTTGCCCTAAGATTTCCAAGTGCATATTTTATATTCTCAAAAATATATGGCAATAAGATAAAGACAACCTATTTATCAGTACTTGTATTTCATAGTTAAACAAACAGCCTAAAATGCCTTATACACAATTTGCCTTTAATCAGATTTCTAATATGTTAAATTACTGAAGATAAATTTTCTTTGCAAATAAATTAGTCTTTATTTTCAAAAAATAATATTTCTTTGTAAATAAGAGATTTACCATTATATCAAGGTAAAGAAATATGATAGCAAAAAAAAGTGTTTTTTAATTTGAGTACAACTATATCCTTTCTCCCCAGCCCCACGAAGGAAACATATATCAGAATTCAGAAATTGGCAGAATTTAAGATCCATTCCGTACAAATCAAAATTTATTAAACACAACATATGTATTTTGACAAGTCCAAAATAAAATGTAGCTTTCCAAGTACTCTACTAAAAGACCTCTTTTTAAGGTAGTAAGTTTACCTAGGGAACTTTTCTGATAAAAGGAATTCTCCCAGAGAACGAAAAACCAGACACTGGGATTTTTACACTTTCACAGAACTCCAGATTTTCAGGTAGCACATTTCCATTAGGATTTACTGTATGAGTATTTGGAGAGCAAAAAGCAGAGAAAAGAGATCAGAAGCTACATATAAAAGACAAAACTTTACTGAAATAGAAAATCAGGTTAACTAACTAGTTCAACTAACTAGTTTTAATTGAACTTCCACTTGTAAAAATAATTTACATGAATATTCTTTGAAATGGGAAAAAGCCTCACTAAATTGTACAGTCAAAAGCAGTTTCGTTGGGATTTAAAAACCACCATTTTTTTCAACAACAGATTAACAAATCTCACTGTAAAAAGGGTTGAGCAATGAGAGCTATTTGTAGATAAGTATGATTAAATGTAAATAGTAAGTCAACTGAATAAAGTCCATTTATCAAAAAGCAAGTAATCAAACTAATGTCCACAATTATGAAGAATGAATTTTATATTTTTCCCACACTCTATTAAAGATTTTACATTCTTCCATCAGTTAGTAAAGAACCAAATGATCTATACAAAAGTGCCTATCAACTGTACAACTTAAAGAACAACTATTCTGGTAGTAGGGATACTTCATTTAACTCTATGCAAGGAATTTAAAAGCTTTCATCCTTGCAACCTTTGTCACAAAATTTAGTAAATTTGTTTCATGAAAAGACTGCCTATGTGTTTCAACTCAAATATGCAATGATTTTGTGGCCTTCCAAAGATTGAAATTTTTTTCAAAGATTGAAATTTTAATAAAATATAAGAAAAATGAAATACAAATAAAAATTATTTTTCAGAGAGAAAAATCTAAAATTCCTGATGCAAAGCTACTCCAAAAATTTATTCACAATTTCATAAAACATTAATGAAAGGGTTACATAAATCTCCTGGAGTAAAGATCTTAAAGGGAGCTGTAAGAATCTCTTTGTTTTCAATACTGCTTTCTCTGTTCTTACATCCATTAAAACAGATATAAATTAACTCTTTCTAAATATAAACCATCTAGTCTTATAGAAAAAAAATCAAATCAAGAACAGCAAAAAATATACATATGTATTCTCAATATAGCTTTAAGTATGTAGATTACATTTAGGTCCCTCGAACAAGTTAAACTTAAAACATATGCCACATCAAGATCATTCTCAAGGGAGAAAATCATCAGAACAAAAGCTCCTGCTTAATAAACTACTTTGTAGGTCAAACCCTATCCCAGGTGCATTTAATTGTCCAGTATTATCACCATTTTTCTTCAAAAACCTAGAAATCTAAAATATACAAGTATATTTGGTTCTCTTAAAAATGCTTTTATAGTATATATTTTGTATGAAAGTCCATGAAAAAATTTTAAATTCTTTTACTCTCTAAAAAGGAAACATCCTTTTGCTTTTCTCTTTTGAAATGTGTCTTATTTGGTTTTTACTTACTTTCTACACATGAACTTTTCTCAAACCAGTCTCTTTCAGTATTAGTTGTTTACTGTCAATATCTCTGTGTATACTTAGGTTTTTTACAGACTGTGCTTTACAGTATACTGGTAAGAAAAGCTAAAGACGAGGGCATGAGTGAAACAAAAGTGGACCACATCTGAGAAACACCATTCAATTTCAACTCTCTGCCTCAAATACCCTTCAGTACTCATGTCAAATAGTCTCAATTTCTAAAAAGAAGCACAACACAGTATGATAACGCAAACACAGGAGAAACCAAATCATCAACTGAAGAAATTTAACAGAATGTATCACCACCTGAGAAAGAAATACCACAAAAAGAAAAACAAATAATAAACCCAGTTCCTGGACGTCCCTATTGAAACATCACTTTTACTGCACTTCATAGCTCAAAACAGTTTTACAAACTCTTTTTAATGTAAGAAATACATTTTACATTGTAACCTAGTACACACATGTACGTCATCTGGTGGCTCAGATGGCAAAGAATCCACCTGCAATGCAGGAGACCGGGGTTTGATCCCTGGGTTGGGAAGATACCCTGGAGAAGGAAATGGCAACCCACTCCAGTATTCGTGCCTGGAGAATTTCATGGACAGGGGAGCCTGGCGGGCTACTGTCCATGAGGCCACAAAGAGTCAGACACGACTGAGTGACTAACACACACATATGAGCAAAACTTCCCAAAACAATATTTTTCCTTACCATGTGCATAGTAGTCAATTCTGTTCTATTTCATTTATTTGTAATGCTGGTGGTAACCCACTAAATTGATTTTATAGTTACTAATAAAGTACCATCCTGCTAGAAAAACACAGACTTAAAATAGAGTAAGCAAAAGGAGAAGAGGGGAGCAAAGGATGAGATGGTTAGATAGCAAGCATCATCAACTCAATGGACATGAACTTGAGCAAACTCTAGGAGATAGTGGAGGACAGAAGAGTATGGCTTGCTGCATGCAGTCCATGGGGTCAAAAAGAGTTGGACTTGGCTTAGCAACTAAACACCAACAAAAAAAGGGTATCCCTTATAGAGTATTAGGGTTGTTTTGGTTTCTTTTGTAATTTGCTTCTACCTGTCTAGCAGGTAGACAGGTATTTTAAGGCTGCTACATTATTTTGTTGTTTTATTCACTGAGTCGTGTCCGATTCTTTTCCCACCCCAAGGGCTGTAGCCAGCCAGGCTCCTCTGTCCATGGGATTTCCCAGGAAAAGAATACCGGAACGGGTTGCCATTTCCTTCTCCAGGAGATCTTCCCGACCCAGGGATCCAACGTGCGTCTCAACTGGCAGGTGGATTCTTTATCACTCAGCCACCAAGGAATCCCCTGCTACATTACTACTACTTTCAATAAAGCAAGTGGTTCTTAAAATGTTCCCCTGACCAACATAAGCATCACCTGAGAGAAACTCAAACTCCAGGCCCCACCCCAGACCTACAGTATCAGAAATTCTAGACAGAACCAGCAGTCTGTATTTTAGCAAGCCCTCCAGGTGATTCCGGTTCAAGTTAAAGTTCCAGAACGACGCATTAAAGAAAATTCTAAGCCTTTCTTTATCCTCTACACATTTTTTAAAAATCCAGTATATAGGACTTATTCTGTGCCAGTTACTATTCTCAAAGTTCCACAGATATTAATTCACGTGAAAAAAAAAAAAAAAAACCTAAGAAGTAGGAAGTATCCGTATCCCTATTATACAGATGAAACTTCTTCACAGAGAGGTTAAGCTATGGAAGCTAGGTGGTGGAACCAGAATTCAAACTTACTTCTAATTTGGAGAAAGTAAGCCTACCCCTTTTCATGCCTCTCCTCTCCTTCAGTTCAGCTACTCCTCCCTTTTTCCCATTCAAATTCCCCATCTTGTCCATGTCCTTATTTTCTAACATGATTGCTCTCGTCCTAAACATTTCTTTCCTAGCACTGGAATGCACGTCACAACCTTGCTTTGAGAACCCTTTCTCTGGCCCTAGATGGCATGTCAGTATTATTATGCAGCTAAAGTTTCTTCTATTTCTGAAGTTATTAGAACCTATTAAAGGCCCCCATGTTATTCCTCGTTACTTACTGTCCTGGTCAGTTTCCACAAGACCACTAGTCTCTTCCTGAGCAACTTTCTCGCTCCCTCCTACGACGCTCTATCTCCTACTCCCTTCCTACAAGGAAACTAACTACTTCTCCCGCCTACCCCCCGAGTCATTTTGCTTGACTAATCCCCAACAGAGAGGACTTCACTCCTCGGCTAAACCTCTCACCACTTCTCAAACCCGAGCTACTCCCTCGAGGTTTTGTTGGTGTTTTGTTTTTTTTGTTTTTTTTTTTTCAAAACTCTGCTCTCCCGGGGATCCTCACACTCAGTTCTCAGTCCAGTCTTGGATCTCCCATCGCAGACCAGCGGTGGGGGGCAGGGCGCTGCCGTCCCTCCCCAAGCTGTTCAAGGTCTCCAGCGGTCCGACCAACCGAAGCCCCGCCAGAGCTCCCACGGCGCTGCTCTCGCGGATGGCCTCCTTTCTCAGGAGAATCCCCCGCCCCCTCCCTGCCTCTTTCCTCCACATCCTCACTGGGACCCCTGCCGCCCTTGGCCTCCCTTCTCCCTCGAACCCGGGCCACTCCCAATCTCCCGGTCCCCCACACCACCGCCACCACCCCCCCGCCCCCAGCTTTCTCCGCTCGGGCCGCTCCCGGACTTCCCGGGTTCCCACCTTCTTCCTCACACCTAAAGGTGTGCGGAGTATACCCGCGTCACCTCGTCCCTCAGACCAGGTCGTAACCGGTCACTCCCTTCTCCGGGACCCCAGACGCTCCCGTCTCCCCAGGAACCTACCCCTCACACGCACCGGTCGCCGGTCAGTGTCCCAGACCCGACCAGCTAGGCGTCCCGAGGGACCTGCTGGTCTGACTCGCTTGGGTCCGGCCCCGCAACCTACCTTGCCACACTACGAACTCCGCCGCAGGAGCCGGGCGGCTCTCCCACCAGCCCAGTCAGTGCGAACTCGCCGCCGTCGCCGCCCCCGCCCTGGCCCCGGCCCGGGCCGGGCTGGACCCGCAGTCGAGGGCCCCCTCCCGCTGGCTTCCGCCTCGGGAGCGCCGAAATGGCGTTTCCACTCCCACCCCCCGCGACGGCTCCCAGACCTCAGGCCCGCATTATCGGAACTCACCTGCAGCTGCAGCCAACCAACTCCAGCGCCCCTGCCTCTCTACCTCGGGCGCCAGTAGCCACCTAGCGCCTCCACCTCCCCCATGACAACAGTCCCACCCCGTTTCACACTTCCTACCTCGCGAATGGATAGTGGGGCGGCAGCTCTCTGCTCTTATTGGTTTAGTTTACCCGTCCGTCAAAGCTTCCTTACCGCCCCTTTTCCTGACCCGGTATTTGCCCCCTCCCAGACCTGGAGCGACCTACCAAGCTTTAGTTGTAATTGGTTGATGGTTGGACAGCTCAAAGTTCTGATAGGCTACCGCAAGTGTCTGTTAAGTCAACTGGCAAAAGACGGTCGGCTCCGGTTGGTTCGAGCTTAGGCACAGTTTGGTTGCGCAGTAGAAAGCAAGGAAGGGACTGACGCTCAAATCCGACGGGAAGGATTAACTCTTTGTGGTAGAGGTGACTGTAAACTCGTGCCTTTCTCCAACTTTCTCCCAATAAAGAGAAGCTTATCACTGCCAGCTTACCCAGAGGTTAGGGACACCCTACCCTCTTACACAAAACAGCAACATTAGAAGTTGTGTATAAAAATCGATTACAACTCGGTGAGAGAAACGCTCTATATAAATTAAAATTTCCCCTTGAGGTCCTATGGTGCCCAATTTCCTTGACGTTCTTTCCAGAAGTCTCCATGCTAAAGAGCAAAGCACAACCGTTTATTTAGCAGTAGTCAATCCACTTTGGTTGCAGTTAATAAATTGAAGTGGCGTGTTGCGAGGCCTCCCCCTTCCAGACTCACTCATGGCTGGCTTCTGCGATGTGACCAGGCAGCCAACAGCAAGTTTGGACTAAATGGGCCACAGTTTACCCTTGTGATGCTCTGGAAAAGAAAATTCGGCTCCCTGCACCTTGATTTTTATGCTCGTTAGTTCTTAAATAACCCAACTAGATGTGTGTCAGATACTTAACAATTTATCTTTTTTTCTAAACCTCTCTTCCTAGCAGTCTAAATTAGGACCGTTGAATGAATTGCAGATCTTTTCTCATATTGGCACAATGCACAAGAATAAATGATTGTGTTTTTATTCACTTGGGTACAAATCACAGTAGACACTCTTGAGAAATTTGATGTTGCTATAAAAACCTGTGCTCCTAGAAATGTATATCCATTTTTTTTTCATTTCAGCTTTTTGCTTTTCTTTTTCATTTCCACCCACTGTTCCTGTCCCTGAATGGCAAAATGCTGGCCTAATTACTCTTTCAATTTCTAAATCAGATTTAAATAAATGTACCTTCCTCACAACTCCACCCAACATACATAAACTCATGGGTCATGAAACATACGACTCAGGAATGGATTGGGAAAGTCCCCCTTAAGCACCTCTTTATGATTGGGGACTTCCTGTGGCACCAACACTAGACTTTGCCCCTTTCTTATTCCTGCTAACTCTTTGTTCCATATCTCTTCTATTTACCCTTCTGTCCTATTTCAGCAAGCTACAAGGAGTGTAAAACTGTGTGGTTCATTATCCACCCCCCCAAAGAAAACATTGTCAATTTTCTAACATATTTTTAGTCACTTAAATAAACTATATACCTCTATCATCAAACTAAGTGGAAATTATTCCTCCAGTAACTCTACATAACAGTAAGGTGTCTTTTCCTAGCTTTTTCCCAGAACTTTCCTCCCCCTTCTCTCATCCTCACCTTCCAATTTAGAAATAACCTCCCCTTCAATTCAATGACTCATAAAAAGCCTGTGAAAGGAAAGCGGAAAAGCCAAAATAACCGCAGAAATGTCTGAATCATTCAGTTGAAGGAAAGATCAAACATTGACCATGATAAGATGGCATTCAAGACATAAGGCAAGCCTTAACTACCATCCCATAACAAAAGAAGTAACATGTAAATGTGAAGATGCTCCAGCGAGAAGGAGGCAGCAGTATGTCTGAAGCTTTCAAATATATTACCAACAGCTTTCTTCTCTCTAGTCTTGGCGGTGTCCTACCTACCAATTTTAGAGCAAGCTAGAAGGCAATTAATGTCCTGGCAGATAGAAAACAATAACGTCATAGGAGGCCATGACCATTATTATGATACTTTGGGTAATAATGGCTCTTTCACAGTCATAGTTATAGTATGTCTTAGTTACTATGTGCCATTGAGAACATAGAATTAGGCCAGCCTCACTAAGAGGACTTGTCATGGAAGTTCAGGAACTCAACAAAATTACTATCACAAAACTAGGAATTTTGCCACAAAGTTCAGCTATTCCTTTTATTTCATTGTATCTATTTATTTATTTTCACCACACAACACAGCATGTGGGATTTTAATTCTTCCACCAGAGATGGAACCTGCACCCACTACAGTGGAAGCATGAGGTCTTAACCACTGGACCACTAGGGAAGTCACCCTTCTATTTCATATACTAGAGTGAAAAAGTTGGCTTAAAACTCAGCATTCAGAAAATTAAGATCATGGCATCCGGTCCCATGACTTCATGGCAAATAGATGGGGAAACAATGGAAACAGTGACAGACTTTATTTCCTTGGGCTCCAAAATAACTACAAATGGTGAATTCAACCTTGAAATTGAAAGACCCTTGCTCCTTGAAAGAAAAGCTATGACCAACCTAGACAGCATATTAAAAAGCAGAGACATTACTTTGCCAACAAACGTCCATCTAGTCAAAGCTATGGTTTTTCTAGTAGTCATGTGTGGATGTAACAGTTGGACTATAAAGAAAGCTGAGTGCCAAAGAATTGACACTTTTGATCTGTGGTATTAGAGAAGACTCTTGAGAGTCCATTGGACTGCAAGGAGATCCAACCAGTCAATCCTAAAGGAAATCAGTCCTGAATGTTCTTTGGAAGGACTGAAGCTGAAGCTGAAACTCAAATACTTTGGCCACCTGATGTGAAGAACTGACTCATTTGAAAAGACCCTGATGCTGGGAAAGATTGAAGGCAGGAGGAGAAGGGGGTGACAGAGGATAAGATGGCTGGATGGCATCACCAACTTGATGGACATGAGTTTGAGTAAGCTCCAAGAGTTGGTGATGGACAGGGAAGCCCGGCATGCTGCAGTCTGGGGTTGCAGAGAGTCGGATACGACTAAGCAACTGAACTGAAAAAAAAAAAGGCATTCATAAATGTTTTTGCTCATACATACATATGCACTTCTATCACTCCCATTCCTTGTGAAAATCAGTTAAGAGGAAAAATGTAATATAAACACATACAACCCAGTAAGAGAGAAAACCTTAAAGAAGGAAGGTTTTAAGGAACATTCTTTGATGCAACAGAAGGCTATTCTGTTATTGAAGCCCATGCAGTAACTGGAAAAGTTATTGCTTGTACCCTACATTTTGATTTTGTATCCACAAAGTAATCTTATAATGCAATTATTCCATCCAGCTTCTCTTTTCTTTCCTGTGTTAGGTGCTTCTCCATCGCTGTCAAGGCCCGCTCTTAAAAAGCAAGGACACTGGAGTCAGGGAGTCTGCAACTCTCTGTTGCGTGGCTGGTTGTGGAGGTGGTGCAGATGGTATCTCTGCGGAACCACTTGAGCAAAACCAGCATGGCAGGTGTATTAAAGGCAAAAATAGCCTTTATAAATCCTGATTAAGTAGGAAATGATGGACTCAGAGTGATGGCCCAATATCTGAGTGGTATGGTTTGCCTTGGGCTCTCGTGTGCTGGTGCGTTTTGCTCTCTTTTCTTTGCTGCTCCTCTCTTTGATCATACCACTTTTCAAGGGAGCAAAACCCGAATGTCTTTACATTTCTATTTTAGTCCAGGAGGACACACTCACTATGAAAACTCCACTTGGCGTTTTTTTGTTGTTTGTTTTTTGGTGATTTTTTTTTTTCCTCCCTGGTTTCTGCACACAATCCAAAAGGATTAGTAAAGCAAACAGTCGGTGGAAAAGAAAATCAGTCAGATAAGCAGACAAGGGCCAGAGCTGCTTGCTACTAGCAGTTAGGGGCAAAGTCATAACATTTGATAAGAGATGGTTCCCTGAGTTTAGGATTCCTGAAAGTGGAGGTTGACAGGGATATAGAGATTAGAGAGAAGGGAGGAAAGAGACAAAAAGTGAGACAGAGGCAGAGAGAATGAGAACTGAGAGACAGAAAGAAAGCCCTTGGAGAAGAGGGTAATGAACATGAGAGAGTCAAGAGGCCATAATCAGAGTGCTGAGATAGCTTAGAGTCCTACCCCCAACCACCCCAGATATGGACTTTACACCAGGTTGCACAATCGAACCAACAAAGTGCAGCCTCTGCCACTGGCTGAAAGGAGAATGGGGCCAGAACTCTACCCTATGGCATCATCGCTCTGTTGCCACCTGGAAACACCCCTGAGCTCAAAGCCTGCTGCTTTGGCACCAGGGCAAAGCCGACAAGGAAGGATAGATTCCTACAGCCAACCAGTGAATGAATCTTCTTTTGATTTCATAAAGGTGACCACTGGCATGAAGCTCTGGGTAAACAAAGGGAAATTTTCTGGAAGAAGATGTTTTTGCCATCCCAAACTGGGGAGCTTCCAACAAAGGGATGTGCCAAGCTGCTTTCCGTGCTGGAACAAAGCACTGTGGTTTCAAAATTCAAGACTCTGTTCCTTGGATGGGAAGAAGCAAAAAAATTTTAAAAGGCAGTGGAAAAGGGTGTCCTCTCAGGCAGAACCATTTGATTTCCAATTCTAGGGCTCATGTGATTTTTAAGTAGCACACCATGCTGTCTCATTACTCAATGCAGGCATTTTCATCCTCAAGAAAAGTGTATATACCCCTCTACCCACCCTGCATAGCATAGGTAAGATGGCTTGAGTGCTTGTAAAATGGACAGGTTGCAGCTCTTAGCTCTGCCATTGTGCTGTTGAATGGAGCCCCTGGTTACTATCACCAGATCTATGGGTGGACCAGACATTCTTCTGCAACAGGGAGTGGACCACTCAAAGCACTTAGCATCATTTAAACTTTTGTCCATTCCAGTTTTACACACACACACACAAAGAGTTTCCTGGAAGCCTGGCTACACTCCAAGGGTTTCAGAGAGTAGAATGCCTTTTAGAACTCCAGTTTCCTAATCACTTGGAATCTCATAAGAAAGTAGACTTGAGCTCAGACCCTGAACTAAATGTGTTCAGATCCTGGCTCTGCTATTTCTAGCCGTGTGACTCTGGGAAAGTTGATTCATTTATCTAAACTTCAGTTTCTTCATCTACAAAGTGGAATATATATTAGCTATCTCTTGCTGGGTAACAAATTATCCCAAAATTTAGTAGCGTAAAACAACATTTATTACCTCTGTCTCTGTGGGTCAGAATTCCTGGTATAACTTAACTGGGTCCTCTGGCTCTGGGTGTCTCACAAGGGTGTGGTCACCTCAAGGCTCAATTAGGATGAACCTGCATCCTAGCTCAGTCATATCATTGTTGGCAGGATTCCTTAGCTCACAAGCTTTAGCCTAAGGCCTTAGATCCTCATGAGCTATTGGCTCCGGACCTCTCTGTGCCTTACTTGTGAATCTGTCCATTGAACATCTCAAAACAGCAGCTTCCCTCATTACAGCAAGCCAGCACAAGGGAAAAAGAGAGGGCCAATGAGAGAGAGACTGATAGAAACACAGAAGTCAGTCTTTTGCAATCTAATCACAGAAGTGACATCCCAGTATTCTTGCCACATTCTGTTAGTCAAAAGCAAGTCATTGGATCCACCCACACTCAAGGAAAGGGGATTGCACAAGGGTGCAAATAGCAGCCTGCTGCTGCTACTGCTAACTCGCTTCAGTCGTGTCTGACTCTGTGCAACCCCGTAGATGGCAGCCCACCAGGCTCCTCTGTCCCTGGGATTCTCCAGGTAAGAACACTGGAGTGGGTTGCCATTGCCTTCTCCAGTGCATGAAAGTGAAAAGTGAAAGTGAAGTTGCTCAGTCGTGTCCGACTCTTCAAGACCCCATGGACTGCAGCCTAATAAGGCTCCTCCATCCATGGGATTTTCCAGGCAAGAGTACTGGAATGGGTTGCCATTGCCTTCTCTAGAAGCAGCCTACCATATGATAATCATAATAATAATAATACCTACTTACAGGTTTTGTTTAAAGGTTAAAGCAGAGAATGTGTTCAATTCAGAGCCTGGCATATATTATGTACCTAGTGTATACAATACTATTCTTTTAATTTTATTATTGAGTATATAATGATTGGTTTTCTCTCCCTTTTAGCTACTTGGAGGAAACTTTTATGAGCAATAAATGAGATAATCTACATAGTTCAGGAAGGACCTGATCCATGGTAAATTCTCATTAATTATTATTGTTAATTTTTATCAACATTATATGAGTTTGTGATAGCTGGTTCCCTTGCCAAGCTACTAGAGAGATATGCTATGTCCAGAATGGCCTTATTGTCAAATATTTTGTCTCATTTATCCACGTGTACCCTATACTTGCCAGACCACAATTTCAGATTTGGGGCTCAGAAAATATGAGCAACAAAGCCATGATCCAGTCTAATTTCCTGCCTGCCTTATATTAAGCAAGGCATGCTCAAAACCAGCAAGGTTGGGTAATTATGGCAGCACCTCCAATTTTCAGAAGTCTGAACCTGGCTCCATTAAAGTTCCAGAGAGGGGGAGTGTACCCAGGATGAGCAAGGACATGGCTGTGTGACCTTTGCCCCTTTCACTGGTCACTTTGCAGTCTGCTGTCAATCCTTAACAGGATGAGAGAAAGAGGGATCCTACCAGGCTCTGTGGATGGCATGAGGGCACCCAAGGGGCAGACTGCATCCCTGGACTGGGAGCAGTCAGAAGCAAGAGGCTGAAGAGAGCAAGTTTGCAATTAGAAAGCTGGAAGTAGAAAGCCTAGTTTACAACATGAACGAATGATCACTATGAGGTTAGAGTGACCAGCAGGGCTGGGTTGAGTGGTTTCCTTATAAAGAAGGAGGATATTGAGGACTGGCCTGTAGCCAGAGAAAATGAGGAACTATTATCAAGGAAACCCCATTATTTTGGCTTTGAGTCATTTCTCAGGGCTCACACATGATTATATTATAAGAAAAATGTGGTGGTGGCGAAGCGGGTAGGGGTGGGGGCGGGGCAAGAACTCCTAAAGCATAAATGATCTTTAAACCAAAAACATTGTAGAAACACAAAGGTCCAAACGCATAGCTCACCTCATCTCCTCTTTTCAGGCCAAGAGTATCTACTCAAATATTCTCTCCCCCTGCCTCCCTCCACTCTCTTTACATTTGTACAGGTTCTTTCCTTTTGTCAGTGTTCCAGGCAGAAGAAAAAACTATCCTCACAAGGAAATGCCTTAGGATCTTTTCAGCTGGAGCTGTTTTCTGATCCAAAGTCACCATCTTAAGCAGTTTCTTCTGTGGTGCTAGACCATTCGGTTCAGTTCGTTTCAGTCGCTCAGTCGTTTCTGACTCTTTGCGACCCCGTGAATTGCAGCACGCCAGGCCTCTCTCTCCATCACCAACTCCCAGAGTTCACTCAGACTCACATCCATCGAGTCAGTGATGCCATCCAGCCATCTTATCCTCAGTCGTCCCCTTCTTCTCCTGCCCCCAATCCCTCCCAGCATCAAAGTCTTTTCCAACAAGTCAACTCTTCGCATGAGGTGGCCCAACGTACTGGAGTTTCAGCTTTAGCATCATTCCTTCCAAAGAAATCCCAGGGCTGATCTCCTTCAGAATGGACTGGTTGGATCTCCTTGCAGTCCAAGGGACTCTCAAGAGTCTTCTCCAACACCACAGTTCAAAAGCATCAATTCTTCGACGCTCAGCCTTCTTCACAGTCCAACTCTCACATCCATACATGACTACTGCAGAAACCATAGCCTTGACTAGACGGACCTTAGTCGGCAAAGTAATATCTCTTAGCACTCAATAAATACTTACAGATAATAACAGTTACACTTCTGCCTCCAAATCAAGACACCTGTGCACCTGGGATTTAAACAGGCCCCCCAGGGATGGGGGAGCCTGATGGGCTGCCGTCTATGGGGTCACATAGAGTCGGACATGACTGAAGCGACTTAGCAGTAGCAGCTTGATTTTCTGAGATGCCACAACCCTGGCCTCTGCGTCTCTGGGCATGTTCCTAGGTGTTTCCAGATTTGTGCACAGAAGAGCTCAAAGCAGAAGTTCTGGGGAAAGATCTGTGAGGTTAAAGGAGAGGTATGTAGCAACATCAAGTTCCTCTTCCTGTCACTTGTCTCCTCTTCTTCTAACTCTGTGTTTCCTCTGGGTTTGAGAAAGAGGAGAATTGTAAGTTTCAACACTTCTCAGTAGCCAGAGAAGATCTCTGTCTGCTGTTTTGCAGGATGGCCAATTTTAGAAGGGAAAGAAAGGCTGAGAAGATGAAGACTTGCCCCCAGGAAACCTGCCTACACAATAGGGATGGTGTGTTTATTTATTCAGCCTTTTCCTTCAGGCAGCCAGAGCAGCAGCCATTTCACTTTGCCCTCAGGAAGTGTATTTAGTAGTAGGCTTTCTTTCTTTTCCTGTTAGTTTCCTGCAAAAGGACATCAGTGTCTTCTTAGAGCAGCAGCTGATAGGAAAGGATGTTATTGCTCAAGGGAAGGCAGACAAGCCTATTTCCCGAGTCAGACCCAGACCATCCCCAGGGCCCAGAGAGTGCAGCCTGGGCTGTGGAAATAGAAGAACCTGATTTTCACACCCGTTTCCCTCATACCATCCTCTCCCCTGAAATACCCTCTAGTGTAACAATAATTACATCTTCCACTTGTGTAGAATTTCACACTTTCCCAAGGTAAGCATCACAGAAGCAGAATCGGAGGCACTGTATTTGAGGGAAGCTGGGATTTACTTTGGAGGGTTAATATTATGTAGAGGGGAAATTATACCAATCGTATAGGTTTACTCTAAGTAGGATGAGATGGCTGGATGGCATCACCAGCTTGACGGACATCAGTTTGAGCAAGCTCCGGGAGATGATGATGTACAGGGAAGCCTGGCGTGCTGCAGTCCATGGGGTCATGAAGAGTCGGGTGTGACTGAGCACGCACACTGAGCGTACACGCACCCTGAGTTAGGTTCCCTTTACTGGTTCCTACTCATTCTACAGATTTCACTTTCAAAGTGATTTCTACAGCGGGGCCTGCTGACCTCTCCTCTCCCAGGCACCACTGGGTTGGGCTCTTATATATATTGCACTTCCGTTTTGGATACACACATCCCATGAGTAAATTTGCATGGAGCACATCCTCCTATAGCTCTGTGATATCAGGAACCCATCCATCCTGCTCACAGTTCCTAGCACGGGGCCAAAGTAGTTCACTAAACGTTCCGTGAATGAGTGAGTCAGGAGTTGTCTCTAGGAGCTGCCTTCCTTCCCTACACCATCATTTATTTTCGGGTGGTGCTATGGGAGTTGTAAAAAAGAAAAAGCATGTGCTAATTATCATGTAATGATCACTAGTCGTTAGTAGTAATTCGTAGGTAAAAACACAGTGGTGGTATATGACTAAATAAAACATTCCACCAGTGTGTACAGGGCCTTCCCTGCATTATGAATCTGAAATCTCATTTCCTGTCTCCGTTGGACCCCCACAGAGAGACAGGGTCATTCCTTCAGTTGCCAACAGTGGGGAGAGGGAGAACTCAGTTTCCTCTGATTGAGCGAAACCATTCTGGTATGAAAATTAAATGAAAATGCTGGGCCAGTAGTAGCCTTCTGCTACTTCCCTCTCAGGTTCTGAGATGGATTTCCCCATCAAAGGTCTGCACTGAGTCGTCCCTGCTCCAGATAAAAAAAAATTAAAAACTCAGCTCCCTCAGGGTGAGTGATGGGATCATGGACACATCCTGCTAATCTTCCCATTGTGGGTCAAGGTTCATGGCCTTGGCCCCCTCCTTGGGAACAAAGAGGACAAGCTGAAAGGAAAGACAAGACTTTTCCTTCTCATTCCTTCCTACCTCAAAAGCTCTTGGTCTGTGGCTTCCTCTTATTCTGCAGAGGGGAAGTGAGGATGAAGACAGAGAGAGAAGAATAACACAGGACATAGCACCCTGATGGGCCTGAGGTTGTCAGGGAGCTGTGAATTGGGATGAAGGATTATAAGACTTGAAGAATCCCTAGAGATTCTTCAACAATTCTCACATTCCAAATAACCGAGGCACAGCCCAGTTGCCCGGACACAGGGAACCAGAAATGCAATCAGCGGGTGGTGATGACAGCAAAGAAGCGAGCAGATCCAACACCCCAGCCCCTACGAAGAACTGTGCCCCAAGGGAGCACCACAGACAGCTGCAGCCTGGGTAGTGAAGACAGGGAGTGAGTGCTGAGCGTGAGACCTTGGATCAGGAGGCCCACACTCCATCAGCTGATGGAAGGAGCCCACGCGAAAGATGAGTGTCAGAGATGTGGCTTAATCAGTTAACCACGGAAGGGGCACTTATTTATGACATGCTTTGAAATCTCTAGATGAAAAGAAATGGCAGGAAAAGCTATTATTATTTTGAGTGTCGATACATAGAGGAGCCAGCTCCTCTTTGAGCTCCTGTATTGGACTCAGAGGCCACAGTATTTTCATCTTGAGTGGAGCAGTCCCTGGAGATCTGTTTTCTAAGAACTTCAATTGAGAGCAAGTTCATTGCTGAGGTCCACAGGGAATCCAACCAAAAATCTCATCATTGAAGTGTTACAAATTTCCAGCCAAGCCCGAGTAAGTTTTCTGGGCAAACAGATCCTGGCGAGACCTAACTTGCCTGGAGGCATGCATAGGCTATGACGTGGTAACTCTTCGCCCTCCCTGTCACTCTGCTAAGTTTCTTTCTCCTCCTGTTCTTTTTTACATGTACATAAGGCTACTTGGAAACTTTGACTTATCAAAGAATATTTATAGAGATTCCAAAATGAACACACCAACTGTGGTTCTCCACCTACCATTTAGCATCCCCACACACACTTTTTAAAGGAAGTGGTCAAACCAGACCCTTTTTCATTCTATTTGGCTGGTCTGTGACCCTGGTATTCTACTGCTCTATTCATTCCCTTGTATTACTGTAAATACTCCTGCCCCCCTACCTCCATTCCAAAGGGTTATGTTAGTCATTGAGTTCTTAAATGAAAGCATATTCTCCTTCCTGGCATCTCCAACGCTAACAGGCTGACTAGACTCATAACAGGACTTTAACCCATAACCCCAAACCTTCAACAAGTGCTTTCCTTGCCCTGAATGACCTAAGCAGCAACAATCCCAGGTCACAATCATCACAGAAACAGATATTTTTCTGCTATTGCACTATGTGGACAAAGGTTGTCTTACTCATGCAGAAAGATTACTTAATAAAGCTAGAGCTGCTTGTAAACCAAAAAAATCTCAAGAATGGGCATGTGACTGCTAGGCATGCTTTAGGGGGTAAGCTAAGTCTATAGTATCACAAGAAGCATGGGTAAGACCAACAGGAACTCTGCTCTCAAATCCCCAAATCCTAGGATTACAATGTAACTGACAAACTTTCAGTACTGTTAAGATGAGGACTGATAATAAGAAAAAAAAACATTTCAAGGTGTAGGACATAAGCGCATAGAACTCAATATCCAAGGAAGGAATGTAGTCAGAATGGAGAAACAACTAGGGCGAACTGATGAAGTGCAGAAGCATGCGTGAGTGAACCAGGGGGTCCTGTGTCAATGCCCCAGATTCCCCTCCTAGTGCCAGGGACTCTACCTCATTGGACTGGAGTAGGTGTGCTTTATTTTTGCAAAGCTCCACCAAGTGCTTCTGATTCCTAACCAGGTTGAGAACCACTACTTGAAAGCTTTCATCCAAGGTTAGAGACTATTAAATGGACTAAAGGTCTGACCCAACCTAGTAATCCTTATGGTCCTAACTGTCAAACTGCTTGGTTAGTGAATGACAACTCTAAGGCAGGTAACAGCTGGTGTCTTTGTGACACGGAGCAAGCTTCAGAGTAGCCGTTAGACTCGAGCCACAGATCAAATGTAGTTTTATAATAGTCCTCTAGTCCCTGGCTCATTTAGAACCTTTTCCAAGATTTTCAAGAATTTCCCACCTCAGGAATGAATTAACTGGAGACTTTTAGAACAAACTTTGGAAGGAAATATTCAAATCTGCTTACCACTATACAATGCAGACTTCTTTAAACATTTCCCTTGTGGTTTTTTATGCACAGTGCTTAGAATACTAGGCATTCATTCATTCAGTAAATATCCATTTACTAAAACTTAAGACATATAATCTATGCCAATAGTTTGCTGCTAAGGGTATAAGTAAGCTAATGTGTGTTTAGTAGCTCAGTTGTGTCCGACTCTTTGCGACCCCATGGACTGTAGCCAGCCAGGCTCCTCCGTCTGTAGGGATTCTCCAGGCATGAATACTGGAGTGGGTTGCCATACCCTCTTCCAGGGGATCTTTCCAACCCAGGGATAGAACCCAGGTCTCTCACATTGCAGGCAGATTCTTTACCATCTGAGCCACCAGGGAAGCTGAGGATATAAATAAACTAACAAGACAGTAGTAAAACAAATGTGGTCTCTAGCTTCATTAGTAACTAAGAAGCTCTCAACTTTTTAAATTTTATTATAACGGCTGGGTACAGTGGAACACAGAGAAAGCAATGGCACCCCACTCCAGTACTCTTGCCTGGAAAATCCAATGGACAGAGGAGCCTGGTAGGCTGCAGTCTATGAGGTCGCTAAGAGTCAGACACGACTGAGCAACTTCACTTTCACTTTTCACTTTCATGCATCGGAGAAGGAAATGGCAACCCACTCCATTGTTCTTGCCTGGGGAATCCCAGGGAGAGAGGAGCCTGGTAGGAGGCTGTCTATGGGGTCACACAGAGTTGGATACGACTGAAGCGACTTAGCAGCAGCAGCAGCAGCACAGTGAAACAGCCATCCCAGGAAATTCTATGAGGGCAATTTTACCCTGTTAGGAATAGAGAATTTCAGTTCTAGATATAGCTCACCTGAGGTTAAAAACAACTATAAAATAAAATGCCCCCCTTTTTTCCAAATGTACTTACAAGTAAAGGATAAAATGAACCTCCAGAAGATAACAATTATGTTTTGTTCACCTTTGGATCTGAATTACTACATACAGTACCTTGTGCCTAGTAAGGTTCAGTGTTTTTGAATGAGTGAATGAATGAATGAAGCTTGAATCTCAGTTCTGCTTATTGTACATCCTGTACAAGGAATCTTTCTGACTCTCTGATTCCTCATAATTGAGCCACTAACTATCCTGACTACTTGTCATATGATTCGAAATCACATGGTCACTATCAGCGTAGCTGGCAGAAGACAGGCAGGTACTCAACAAATGCTCATGGGGACGGTACGGCTGTTACTGAGAAAACAGGGAAATAAAAATTTCTAGGGACCAACTTGTATGGTCAGACTGACACCTGGTGGTACAGTTTTAGAACCTATACCAAAAGTATAGTCAATTTCTTCTTTGACACTTAAATTAAGGAGTAACTAGGAACGAATATTGGAGAAGGAATGGCAACCCACTCCAGTGTTCTTGCCTGGAGAATCCCAGGGACGGGGGAGCCTGGTGGGCTGCCGTCTATGGGGTCACACAGAGTCGGACACGACTGACGCGACACAGCAGCAGCAGCAGCAGCAGCAGGAACGAATAAGAACTGCTTTACAAGTAACTTTTTTTTTTTACACACAAGTAACATTTAATCCTCACCAGTGATTTTTCAACCCTGACTGTATGCTAGAATAATCCGTGGACCTTTTATAATATATTGCTATTGATTTCACCCTCAGAGATTCTGACTTGATTTGCAGGACAGGCTGTCACATTTTTAAAAAGCAATGTTAATATGTAACTGGGTTGAGAACCACTGCAGAAGACCCATGAGATCGTATTATTCTTCCCATTTTACAAATGTGAAAGTAAAATTCAAAATAATAAAGTAATTTTCACAGAGTCACATAGTTACTAGTGTAGCAGAAGGGAATCTGAACACGAGTCTACCATTTTTCTCTACACCACATCAACTTGGCAGAGGCTTTTGGAAGTCTGGTATGCTCCACTTAGCTTCCGCCCATGAAAGACTCAAACATAGAGTTCCTGTGGAATTCCATGACCCTATGGGGGTGAAGCACTCCAAAAAGCAATTTGGTGTTAAAGGGGTAATATGACCCCAGTGAAGCCCCTGACTTCCCAAATACTCTCTATAGAATTCCTCTTCCCAAGAGCTTTAAACTCTACTTCTCTGTTGATGGATAAATGAACAATGTGAGGTTGCTTGATTCTTAATTGAAAAACTACAAGATACATTTAATGCTTTCTTTCTTTTCTGAGGTCTGGGATATGTTAGAGAACTGAAACAGATTAATCATCTGTTACTGAGTTCCAGGAAACAGCCTGCTATGCAGCTACAGCACACTTAGCATGTCTGGCCAAAAACAGTCGAGGTGTTAGGCATCAGCAGGTAAAGAAGAATGGAAGGGTTAAATCCAAACATCTGAGACGGTGTCCTGAACTAGCCTCTCAAAGAGGTTCTCAGAGGACAGATGGTTTTGAAAGGCATGGGAAGGACACGTCCCTTCCAAACCTACCCTGTAGAAAGTGCCAGCTCAGTCCAAGCCTGGAAAATGAATGGGCTCATTGAGGAAGCCTGCAGCATCTTATAGAGCTGGCTCAATGACTTGCTAGGACGATTTCCCTGGACTTCATGAGGATTATTTTCTAAGGTTGGTGTTAGAAGCATATGGGAGCAGGCTAAGGGTGCTGAGGTTCAGCCAAGTGGGCAATAGTCTAGAAACTCACCATCTGAAAAGCCTATACCAGGGATCACAAACTGCCAGCCAAAGGGCAAAATTTAGCTCATAAATGTGTTTGGCACAGTGTTAGCTTTCAGGGTTTCTAATATTTTTAAGTTAATGGCCAACATTTTACGCTGGAGGAGTTTCATGCCTTGACTGCCCTGGTCACAACTGTTATCCCAGAATCTAGAACAGTGCCTGGAACAGAATGATTCTTTAATATTTTTAAAAATGTTATTGTCAACCATTTTACAATAAATAAAATAAACCTCAAAGAATTAAGTAATTCACCTAAGGTCACATAATTGATAAGCAGCAAAATATTTGGACTCAAGCATGTTGACTTTCAAACCAATGTTCTGGTCACTGCTCCACACTGCCCAGCATCCTACATTGGTGGGCCTTTCACATGAAGCCGTTTCGGTTTACGCTTTTAAAAACAGCTTAACTGAGATACGATTAACACACTACAATTTACCCATTTAAAGTGTATGATGTGGTCCAGTGGTTAAGGCTCTATGCGATTCCCCTGCAGGAGGCACAGATTTGCTCCGTGGTCAGGGAACTAAGATCCCACAGACCTTGAGGTGTGGTAAAAAAAAAAAAAAAAAAAAAGTATGATGCAATTTTTTTTGATGTATTCAGAAGGTTGTACAATCATCACCCCAATGTATTTTTAGAATGTATTTGTTCCCCCTGAAAAACACCCATTAACAGTCAATTCCTGTTCCCCTCTCCAACTCTCCCTCCCTAATTCCCACTGCTCTCAGCCCTAAATAATCTGTAATCTACTTTCTGGTTCTATAAACTGCTTATTCTGTAATCTACCAGAAAGGAGAGGAGAATATACAATGGAGAAAAGATAGTTTCTTTAGCAAGTGGTCCTAGGAAAGCTGGACAGCTAGATGTAAAAGAATGAAATTAGAACACTCCCTCACCATACACAAAAATGAACTCAAATGGTTAAAATACCTAAATATAAAACATGATACCATAAAACTTCTAGAAGAGAACACAGGCAAAACATTCTCTGACTTAAATCATAGCAATATTTTTTGGACCTGTCTCCTAAGACAAAGGAAACAAAAGCAAAAATAAACAAATGGTTCCTAATCAAACTTATAAGCTTTTGCATAGCAAAGGAAACCGTCAATGAAATGACAAGGCAACCTATGGACTGGGAAAAAATATTTGCAAATGATGCAATTGATAAGAGGTTAACATCCAAAATGTACAAACAGCTTATATAACACATTAAAAAAAACACACACACAACCCAATCAAAAAATGGGCAGAAGACCTAAAGAAACACTACTCTAAAGAAGAAATACAGATAGCCAACAGGCACATGAAAAGATGCTCAACGCTGATAATTATTGAAAGTCTCTCAGTCGTGTCCAACTCTTTGCTACCCCATGGAGAGAAATACAAATCAAAACCGCATATGCCAGCAAGGCTATCATCAAAAAGTCTGTAAAAAAACAAATGCTGGAGAGAGTTGGAGAGAGGGGATCTCTCCCTACACTATTGTACATGCGTGCGTGCTAAGTCACTTCAGTCATGTCCGACTCTGTGTGAACCTGCGGACTATAACTCACCAGGCTCCTCTGTCCGTGGGATTCTCCAGGCAAGAATACTGGAGTGGGTTGCCATGCCCTTCTCCGGGGGATCTTCCCAACCCAGGGACTTCCCAACCTGTGGCTTAAGAACCTTCGACTCTTACGCGTCCAGCATTGGCAGCCAGGTTCTTTACTATTAGTGCCACTAGCGCCACCTGGGAACCCCCCCTGCACTACTGGTGGGAATGTAAATTGGTGCAGCTGCAAGAGAAAACAGTATGGAGTTTCCTCAAAAAGATCAAAATAAAGCAGCCACATGATCCAGCAATTCCACTTCTGGGCATGCAACTGAAAAGTTGAAAACTCTGATTCAAAAAGATACATGCACCCCAATGTTCATAGCAACACAATTTACAATAGCCAGGACTTGGAAATAACCCAAGTGCCCTTCAGCAGATAACTGGTTTAAGAAGGAATACACACACACACACAAAAATTCGTCTGTTTTGAAAATTTCATATAAATGAAATCATACAATATATGGTCTTTTGTAACTGGCTTCTTTCACTTAACATAAGGTTCAGCCAGGTTATAGTATTTCTCAGTGCTTTGTCATTTCTTAAAAATTGAAGTATATTGATTTATAATATTGTGTTTGTTTCAAGTGTACAGCTAAGTGAATCAATTATATATATATATTCTTTTTCAGTTCTTTTTCATTATAGGTTATTAATGATATTGAATATAGTTCCCTGTGTTATATAAGTTTTTATTATCTATTTTATATATGTGAATGACTGAGTGAAAGTTGCTCAGATGTGTCCGACTCTTTGCGACCCCTTGGACTGTATAGTCCATGAATAGTCTAGGCCAGAATACTGGAGTGGGTAGCCTATCCCTTCTCCAGAGGATCTTCCTGACCCAGGAATTGAACCAGGGACTCCTGCATTGCAGGCAGATTCTTCACCAACAGAGTTATCAGGGAATCATTTCATATATAGTAGTGTATATCTGCTAATGCCAGATTCCTAACTAATTTCTCTCCACATCCTTTCCCCTTTGGTTACCATAAATTTGTTTTCAATGTCTGGTGAGTCTATTTCTGTTTTATAAACAAGTTCATTTGTATAACTTTTTTTAGGTTCCACATATAAGTGACATCAAGATATTTGTTTTCTTTGCCTTCCTAACTTCATTTAGTATGATAATCTCTAGGTCCATCCATACTGCTGCAAATGGATCATTTCATTCTTTTCACGGCTGAGTAATATTCCATTGTATGTATATGTATGTGCATACACATATATATCTCAATCTTCTTTATCCATTCATCTGTCATCACACTAGTACTTTATTACATTTTATTGACAAGTAACATTTTATTGTATGGATAAATCAAAGTTTATTTATCCATCTGTCAGTTGATGGACATTTGGGTTGTTTCCACTTGGCTATTATGAATAGTATTGCTAAAACATTCATGTCAATTTGGATTTTTGACATTGTTTCAAAAGTTAGTCACTGTAAATTTTTGTGTTCAGTTCAGTTCAGTTGCTCAGTCGTGTCCGATTCCTTGCCACCCCATGAATCACAGCACGCCAGGCCTCCCTGTCCAGCACCAACTCCCAGAGTTCACTCAGACTCACGTCCGAGTCAGTGATGCCATCCAGCCATCTCATCCTCTGTCGTCCCCTTCTCCTCTTGCCCTCAATCCCTCCCAGCATCAGAGTCTTTTCCAATGAGTCAACTCTTCACATGAGGTGGCCAAAGTACTGGAGTTCCAGCTTCAGCATCATTCCTTCCAAAGAAATCCCAGGGCTGATCTCCTTCAGAGTGGACTGGTTGGATCTCCTTGCAGTCCAAGGGACTCTCAAGAGTCTTCTCCAACACCACAGTTCAAAAGCATCAATTAATAATTTAAGTGTACATTTAAAAACCATCATTCTGGTCCTTAATTTTTAAAAATATAGCTGAAGTCTCAAAAAAGTGGGAGTATCCAGCTCACTCTTGACTTTTGAGAGGCTCTGATGCTGCCTCCAACAAATGAGCCATTTTATCAACCAAGACAACAAATTTCTCAGAGTCAGAAAAACTGTCTTGCACTTCTTGGAATATCCATGATGCCTCAATAATACATGCATTTGGTAACCATTTGCTGACAGTATAGTTCTTCTAGAAATGATGGGGTGGAGTGGGAGGATTAAGTGATAACCAGTGGGAGGCTGTGGGAGGGGAGAGAATAAATTCTAACACAGGTGTTTTCTTTCTGAGTCACCAACCCCTTTTCGCTGGTCAGGAAATTTCTGTTGATGTAGTTCTCTAGGAATGCTAACAGATGGAATGTGTAAACTAGTAAAGACATGAATTTTGATGGAAAAATGGAAAATTTCTCTAGATCTTGGCCAAGAGAAGGTCAGCATGGTGTTTCTTGAACAAGCTGGACCAAGCAGAAGCTTCCTTTTACAGTAGGATCGGCAGCAGTCCTTTGTCGAATTCAACCTGTGGAGTTAGTGAATGTCTGTGGCAGATGAAAGGAGAGGAAAGATGAAAATAGGAGAAATGTAAAGGAGACAGCCAAGACATTCTGGGTGGGAAGAGAGTCTCTTACAATAGCCTCAGTCTGGAAGGACAGGCAAGGATTTGTGGGACCTCTGGATTATTTTGTCATTATAACATTTTATTAATATGAATAGATTCAGTTTCCCTGGTGGCTCAGACAGTAAGGAATCTGCCTGCAACACAGGAGACCCAGGTTTGATCCCTGGGTCAGAAAGATCCACTGGAGAAGGGCATGGCAACCCACTCCAGTATTCTTGCCTGGAGAATTCCATGGACAGAGGAGCCTGGTGGGCTATAGTCCTCAAGGGGTCGCAAAGAATCAGATACAACTGAGCAACTAACACACACACACACAAAGTACAAGGGTAAGGAGATGGATGTCCAGCTTCTTAACTGTGAAGTAACAAGTGAACCGATTGGGAAACAGGAGTTGAAAATGGAGCCTTCAAGGACCCCTGCCAAGTTCCTTCCTCCAGCTTTTCTCCTGTTCTTTCCCCAGCCTGGAGGGTCTTCTCCCCTCTCTAAGGCTCTTGCTGTCTCTGAGATCCAAGACTATGGCAGCACCCCCCTCCCCTGGCCTCTCACAGCACATCTGCAGTATACCAGACAATTCCTACTAGACTAAGCATATTGTCTGTGAAAGGTTCTTAAATGTGTGTCTTATAAATTCGCTCAAAGACAAGGGTGATCTCTGCTGCTGCCCTTCCCACAGTACAGATAGCCTAACAGACCCTCTATTTGGCCTTACTGACCTACTGAAGAGTTCAGTTCAGCCCTCTTGTTCCTGCCAATGATCCAGAGAGCACAATAAAGTCCTTTCATTATGAAGTGAAAGTCAGATACAGGGGCTGAAAAAGTACTCATACAGAATTATTTATTGTCTCAAATGTCTCATGGCAGCCAGATCTGGGAATCTTCAGATTTGATAGATATGGAAATGACTTTGATATATGTGGTGGTGCTTAATGCATTAGTGTTTCACTGGGATGAAGTGTGTAAATTAACAAATAAAAACATGGGTTACATGAAACAGGAAAAAGGAAGATTTTCTTTTTCATACTTAACTGATATTCCCCAAAGTTCTTTTTTCCCTCCATGTTCCATAGCTGCCAAGAGTTCATAGTGGAAATTATTGCTTTTCATATTTCTGATCATAATAGTGCACCAGAAGAGAGGACCTCATCAGAAGAAAAATAGAGTGAGATTCATATTACCTTTATTTTACAATAATCACTGAATGTTCCAAAGCTATTTAGGGTGTAAATAGCAATCAATAGTTTGGAAAGAAAGCTGGATTCACACTACTGTGAATTCTGGATCTTTCCTCTTCCATGGCAAGTTTAGGGGTATTGTGTGCTCTTAGAGGATCCCAGCTTAGGATACAGATACAGTTTGTAACTCTCCCATGATATCTAAATCTTTTAAGCATTAACTACACTGAAGCTCGTAAGAATTGCTGATCAGCCTTGTGAAACTGCAGCAATGCTTCACAGGGATCTAAAAGGGTTCACACCCATGCACACAATACAAGGTGGGAAATATTGTACTGACTCTGTTTTCTTATGAAAGTCCTGTGACATGGTTTCCTCATTGCCTTGTGGGCTGCAGTTAAAGACCTTGCTTTAGAACAAGACTAGACTTGTGGATAGAAAACATCACCTATGACTTTCTTTCCCAGATTAATGGGATTCTAGTTTGGGTTTCAAAGGGCTCTTTGTATACCTTGCAAAAGATTCTGGGTCTTTGAATATTTCTGTTCTAGTAAAATTTGGAGTTCTGACCTACATTTAGTATGTGACTTTCCTAGGTTATGGAAAAATATGCACTATCACCTAGTGTGATGTCAATTTTCTTGAACCTTCTGTGTATATGGTGCAAATTAAAAATCCAAGTTAAAAAAAAAAAAGCCAGGTCAACATTAAATAGATATTTCTTTATAAACATAATGACAAAGAGATTATACAACATCAGGTAAAGAGAAGAATGTGACTAAGTCCACTGCTGCCTGTGTCTTGGAGCAAGAGAAGGACTCATCCTAGAAATAATTACCTTTCTTTCAAGGGGAAAAAGCCCTGGGAAAAACTTCTGAGTTTTCACTTAGCTAGAGATCTTGGTTGTCATATCCAAATGGTCCCATTGCAATTCTTTTTTCACGGGCAGTGCGTAGATCTTTGACAAGTGATGAGCGACCTCTGCTTCTTGTGTTTAGGCCCAGGACTGGACTCTGTGACCAGGGATTTGGTGCGCAGGGCCTCACAGGCTGCAGAGAAATATTAACCTGTGAACACATATGCCAAATGCGGTTCTCACGTGACAGGTATATCCAAAGACAAAGCCTCTTCAGCCATAGCTCTATGAACCACCATCATAAATAAGAGAATTCAATCTATGAGTTCAAGCCCTAACTCTTGATCCCATTTAGCAGCCTAATGGGGAGAATATGCCTGAACTGCCCACCCAAGGCTTGGACCTTCACATGGTGATCTTTGGGGTGAGACTGGGTTTTCTTTATCTTTACTGTTACACAGAAGTAGCCGCAGCTATGGGAACTATAGTAGCAACGATTCAAGAGCTTTATTCCTCAGATGTGCTGAGATAGATTCAATCAGAGTGAACAGCCCCTGGGGACACTGCATTGCTCTCTTTTCATTTTATAAACCATTGTAGTGATGGTCAGGGTTAAGTTTGTACTTAGGTTAAAGCATTCCCAGGAGTCTAGGCTGTACTAATATCAACCTAAGTTTCTCTGTTACTCTATGGAATAAAAAAAGTGATATCTATCTCATTCCTAAATGTATTCTTAGGGTCAAAGTATAAATGGAATCCCACTTACTAAATATCTAAATATATACATGCTATCAATTAAGCTAACAAACTGTTAAATAAAATATATTCTCACCTACCTTGACAAAAAGACCGTTTTGAATTTGAAAATTTTACATTCTTTGAAGTTTCCCTGGTTTTTTTTTTTTAACCAGAATATGATGATGCAGGAAAACTGCATTATCAATAAATGCACCATATGTTTTTCTTTTGTAATAGGAATCAAGCAAAATAGTACACATCAGAACTGTGTATTTGCAGGGAACAAATCTATACTGGTACTACAAACACTGAATTTGCCTTTGTGTTTGCATGTATCATTCTGTTTCATTAATAAATAGGAACAATTTTGTTATGATGTCTGATGAATTTAATGAGATTGTTTCTGGTTTTTATATACTTAAATATTTTCTAATTAATCTCAAAAGTTTAACTCCAGAGTTTCATATATGCCTATTTACATATTTGCAGAAAGAACACTGGGCCTTGTATAATAATTCTTACCTTACAAATAACTTATAATTTCAGCTACATATTATATTGTATTTTTGCTATTTAAGTAGTAAGAACCAACAAATTATTTATTATCTTGTTTTTTATTACTTAAAAAATTGAATAATACATTATGATGGGCTATATAATTTTAATTTTGACTTTCAAGATGTATTTCTCTGTCGATCATTTTTATTATATTCTTTGAATATTATGCTAAAAGTGAAAAATGATGGGACTTTCATGGTGGTCCAGAGGCTAAGGCTCTACATTCCCAATGATGGGGTCCGGGTTTAATTCCTGGTCAGGGGACTAGATCCCACATGCCACAAATAAAAGTTTGATTGTTGCAACTAAAAATGAAACTGCATGCTGCAACTAAGACTCGAAGCAGACAAATAAATATTTCAAAAAATAAAACTGAAATCATGATAAAAAGTAAGTCTTACCTGCACATGAATGTTTGTAGCAGCTTTATTCATAATCACTATGAATCACGAAAAACTAGAACCAATCTTCAATAGGTGAATGAAAAAACTAACAGTGGTACATCCATATGATGAAATATTATTCTCAGACAAGAAAAGCTCTCAAGCCACAAAAAAGTATGGGTAACCTTGAATATATATTGCTAAGTGAAAGAATTTAGCCTGAAAAGGCTACTAATGTATGATTTTAATTATATGACATTCTGGAAAAGGCAAAACAACAGAGATAATAAAAAGATCATTGATCGTTGGGTGTTTGAGGGGAGGAAGACAGGATGGAAAAGAGGAAGCAAAGATTTTTAGGGTGGTTAAACTATTCTCAGCAGTGGCCACAGGACTGGAAAAGGTCAGTTTTCATTTCAATCCCAAAGAAAGGCAATGCCAAAGAATGCTCAAACTACCGCACAATTGCACTCATCTCACACGCTAGTAGAGCGATACTTAAAATTCTCCAAGCCAGGCTTCAGCAATACGTGAACCATGAACTTCCAGATGTTCAAGCTGGTTTTAGAAAAGACAGAGGAACCAGAGATCAAATTGCCAACATCCGCTGGATCATGGAAAAAACAAGAGAGTTCCAGAAAAACATCTATTTCTGCTTTATTGACTATGCCAAAGCCTGTGACTGTGTGGATCACAATAAACTGTGGAAAATTCCGAAAGAGATGGGAATACCAGACCATCTGACCAGCCTCTTGAGAAACCTGTATGCAGGTCAGGAAGCAACAGTTAGAACTGGACATGAAACAACAGACTGGTTCCAAATAGGAAAAGGAGTACGTCAAGGCTGTATATTGTCACCCTGCTTATTTAACTTCTATGCAGAGTACATCATGAGAAACGCTGGGCTGGAAGAAGCACAGTCTGAGCTGGAATCAAGATTGCCAGAAGAAATATCAGTAACCTCAGATATGCAGATGACACCACCCTTATGGCAGAAAGTGAAGAACTAAATAGCCTCTTGATGACAGTGAAAGAAGAGAGTGAAAAAGCTGGCTTAAAGCTCAACATTCAGGAAACTAAGATCATGGTATACGGTCCCATCACTTTATGGGAAATAGATAGGGAAACAGAGGAAACAGTGGCTGACTTTATTTTTCTGGGCTCCAAAATCACTGCAGATGGTTATTGCAGCCATGAAATTAAAAGACGCTTACTCCTTGGAAGGAAAGTTATGACCAACTTAGATAGCATATTGAAAAGCAGAGACATTATTTCGCCAACAAAGGTCCGTCTAGTCAAGGCTATGGCTTTTCCAGTAGTCATGTATGGATGTGAGAGTTGGACTATAAAGAAAGCTGAGTGCCGAAGAATTGATGCTCTTGAACTGTAGTGTTGGAGAAGAGTCTTGAGAGTCCCTTGGACTGCAAGGAGATTCAACCAGTCCATCCTAAAGGAGATCAGTCCTGGGTGTTCATTGGAAGGACTGATGTTGAAGCTGAAACTCCAATACTTTGGCCACCTGATGTGAAGGGCTGACTCATTTGAAAAGACCCTGATACTGGGAAAGATTGAGGGCAGGAGGAGAAGGGGATGACAGAGGATAAGATGGTTGGATGGCATCACCGACTCAATGGACATGGGTTTGGGTAGATTCTGGGAGTTGGTGATGGACAGGGAGGCCTGGCATGCTGCAATTCATGGGGTTGCAAAGAGTCGGACATGACTGAGTGACTGAACTGAACTGAACAGAAACTAGCCTCTATGACACCAAAATGGTGAATACCAGGCATTATGCATTTGTTAAAACCTATAGAACTATACAACAAAAGAACGAGTCTCAATGAATGCAAATTTAAAAAAAATCATTTAGGAGGTCAAGGAGTCCCAGGAAGAAACCCAGACTATGGTAAGAGACTATAATTGTAACCTCAATTTAAACACATATTTTTGTTACAGATAGTGTGATGCGGATAAAAAATATTTTCAAGCATATAGAATATATTAGAATAAAATTCTGTGTGGAACTCATTTAAAAATAGAATGTAAGTTCAAAAAAAGATTAAATTTTCAACTTCAAAGAAGAGCTTGTTTATTACAAGCTTGTTTATTACAATTTTTAATATGGATGATATATGTGTGCTAAGTTGCTTAAGTCATGTCTGACTTTTACAACCCCATGGTCTGTAGCCCACCAGGCTTCGCCATCCATGGGATGCTCCAGGCAAGAATACTGAAGTGGGTTGTCATTTCCTTCTCCAGGGGATGGATGGTAGGTACCAAACTGTTAGAGATTTAGTTGGATGCATTTTTGAAGTGATATAACAATTAATTAAAATATCAATATATAATGCCAGAATATGTAGATGTTAGAAATTAGACTCTTTGTATCTACTTAAAAACATTTTAAAAAATTATTTATGTATTATTTATTTTTGGCTGTGCTGGGTCTGTTGCTGTGCGTGGGCTTTCTCTGCTCTCTAGTTGCAGTGTGCAGGCTTCTCATGTTGCAGTTTCCAGGCTCTAGAGCACAAGCTCAATAGCTGTGGCACAGGGGCCGAGCAGCTCTGTGGCTTGTGGGGTCTTTCTGGATCAGGGACGGAGCCTGCGTCTCCCATGTTGTCAGGTGGATTCTCTACCACTGAACCACCACAGAAGTCCTTAAAAACATTTTTGATGTCGATGAAAGAAAGTGAAGAGGTGACATAGTTTTTCACAATTCTTTTAGTGGGACCGTAGCAAAAGAGTTGGAAGTTCAACATCCTAGAAAACATCTTACGTATTGTACCGCAGGACTTAGCAGACTTTTTCTGTGAAGGGCCAAATAGTATATATTTTATGCTTTGAGTGTGAGACAGCCTACTCCACTCTGCTGTTGTAGCATGAAAGTAGCCCCAGGGAGTCTCCAATGAATGAGTACAATACGAACTTCCAATACAAGTTTATATGTTGGCAATGAAATTTGAGTTTTGTATAAATTTTACATCACAAAATATTCTTTTTCTTTTGATTTTTTTCAATCAGCCATTTAAAAATATAAAAATCATTCTTAGTCCACAGGAGTTCTGCCTGATTTGGTTTGAGGATTATTACAATACGTTGCTCCCTGATTTACAGTAATTTGGTAAAACAATGATCCAAATTAGTAAGAGTCAATATTCTCAAAGTTAGCCTGGAGTCTGTCTCACATTTGCCAAAGCAAAGTCCTGTATCCTTGAGACTTTAAGCCAAGTAACTCAGAAATGTATAAATTTAAGCATGAAAGTTCTATTGCCAATAACGCCATTCCCCAGAGGGAACCTCTGACTTCAGGTATTCAACTGTGCACACAGACACATATATAACACATGTAGTTTTAAAGAAACTATATATAAATGTACATGGATTGCATTTTTAACAACAAAAAGGGACAACATACATATTGTTCTGGAATTTGATTTTTCAATTACAATATATTTTCAACATCTTTCCTAGTAATAATTTTTAACAAGAATTCTTGATCTTTAGTACATTTGAGCCATTTTCAATTTTGAACTGATAAACAATAAGTATCTATCTATATATATATATGTTTGTACACATGGGTGGATATTTCTGCTGGATAGATTCTTGGAAGTAGTATTAATATTACTGGATCAAAGATATTCAAATTTTATATTGATGAAGTCATCCAAAAGTTTATCCTAGGGTTTCTCAACCTTGATACATTTCAGTTCAGTTCAGTTCAGTTGCTCAGTCATGTCTAACTCTTTTCGACCCCATGGACTGCAGCACACCAGGCTTCCTTGTCCATCACCAACTCCTGCAGCTTGCTCAACCTCATGTCCATTGAGTCGGTGATGCCATCCACCATCTCATCCTCTGTCATCCCCTTCTCCTCCTGCCCTCAATCTTTCCCAGCATCAGGGTCTTTTTCAATGAGTCAGCCCTTTGCATCAAGTGGCCAAAGTACTGAAGTTCCAGCTTCAGCATCAGTCCTTCCTTCCAATAAATATTCAGGACTGATTTCCTTTAGGATTGACTGCTTTGAATCCCTTGCAGTCCAAGGGACTCTCAGCAGTCTTCTCCAACACCACAGTTCGAAAGCATCAATTCTTCAGTGCTCAGCTTTCTTTATAGTCCAACTCTCACATCCATACATGACTACTGGAAAAACCATAGCTTTGACTGGATGGACCTTGGTCAGCAAAGTAATATATCTGCTTTTTAATATGCTGTCTAGGTTGGTCATAGCTTTTCTTCCGAGGAGCAAGTGTCTTTTGGTATATTTAGGTATATTTGGTACATTTAGGTCAGGGTCTGGATAATCCTTTGTGTGGTGCTGTATCACACATTGTAGAATGTTTAGCAGCATCTCTGGCCTCTATGCATTAGATGCCAGTAACATCTCCCCTGTTGTGACAAACAAAAATGTCTCTTGATATTGTCAAATGTCCCCTGGGAAGGAGGTTGCGGGGGGTGGGTACAAGGTCATCTTGGGCTGAAAACCACTACCCTGGACATTTGTTTTCTTTTATGTTCCTTAAATTTCTTTTTCTCCCTATCTCCTTTTCAATAACTTATCATGTTATCCTTCCTTCAAAAAGGAAAAGTGCTTCAAGGAATTTGTGATTTAGTATATATCACCCCTCTGTCACAGGCTAAAGTGTGTCTCTTAAAATTCATGTGTTATTCATAAATTCTAACCAGTAACTCAGAATGTGACTATATTTGGAGACAAGTTCTTTAAAGAGGTTATGAAATTAAAGTGAGATTTTAAGAATGGACCCTAATCCAATATGACTGATGCTCTTATAAAAAGAAGAAATTTGAACACAGACTTGTACAGAGAAAAGACCATATGAAGATTGGGAGAAGCCAGTCATTCACAAACCAAGGAGAGAGGACCCAGAAACCAGTCCCATCAAAACCTTGACTCAGACTTCCAGCCTCTAGAATTGTAAGAAAGTAGATTTCTGTTGTTCAAGTTAGCCAGTCTGTAGTACTTTGCTATGGTAGCCCTGGCAATCTAATATATCTTCCCAATGGGGGGAGGGGGGAAGAATTAATGAAAAAGGCAATGATTAATAGCAACATTTAGAACTGGACAGGGAACAACAGACTGGTTCCAAATAGGAAAAGTAGTGCGTCAAGGCTGTATATTGTCACCCTGCTTATTTAACTTCTATGCAGAGTACATCATGAGAAATGCTGGGCTGGATGAAGCACAAGCTGGAATCAAGATTGCTGGGAGAAATATCAATAACGTCAGATATCCAGATGACACCACCCTTATGACAGAAAGTGAAGAAGAACTACAGAGCCTCTTGATGAAAGTGAAAGAGGAGAGCGAAAAAGTTGGCTTAAAGCTCAACATTCAGAAAACGAAGATCATGGCATCTGGTCCCATCACTTCATGGGAAATAGATGGGGAAACAGTGGAAACAGTGTCAGACTTTATTTTTCTGGGCTCCAAAATCACTGCAAATGGTGATTGCAGCCATGAAATTAAAAGACGCTTACTCCTTGGAAGGAAAGTTATGACCAACCTAGATAGCATATTCCAAAGCAGAGACATTACTTTGTCAACAAAGGTCCGTCTAGTTAAGGCTATGGTTTTTCCAGTAGTCATGTATGGATGTGAGAGTTGGTCCATAAAGAAAGCTGAGCGCCAAAGAATTGATGCTTTTGAACTGTGGTGTTGGAGAAGAGTCTCGAGAGTCCCTTGGACTACAAGAGGATCAAAGCAGTCTATCCTACAGGAGATCAGTCCTGGGTGTTCATTGGAAGGACTGATGCTGAAGCTGAAACTCGAATACTCTGGCCAATGCGAAGAGCTGACTCATTTGAAAAGACCCTGATGCTGGGAAAGATTGAGGGCAGGAGGGGAAGGGAACAACAGAGGATGAGGTGGTTGGATGGCATCACCAACTCAATGGACGTGAGTTTGAGTGAACTCTGGGAGTTGGTGATGGACATGGAAGCCTGGCGTGCTGTGGTCCATGAGGCTGCAAAGAGTCGGACACGACTGAGCGACTGAACTGAACTGAACTGAATTCGAAGGAAAAACTAACAATGGGTTTTGGTGGAGGAGATAACTTTTCTGAGAGGCTTCAAATCATTCTATGTAGCTTTAAATATGGGATAGGCTCTATCCAACCTCTTTTCTACAGCAGCTTCTCTGATGAACAATTATTAACATTTATAATCTCAATATCAAATTTCTTTAATTAATAAAGGTAATTCAAGAAAACAAGAGCAAGGCAAACAATGATTAGAGAGCAGGAAAAATGAAAGAATTAGAGGAAGTGAAGTTTGTTGTTTAAAAAACACTATATTTTTAATTGTATAAATGATATTTACAATGTAGAAAACCCAGACCATGCAAATAAGCAAAAAAGAAGAGAATAAAAATCACCTGAAATCCCACCATCCAAAGGCAATCACTGTTAAATATTGTGGCATAAGGACTCCCAAACTTTTTTCACTAGTATGTATATATGGGCAGATGTATAGATAGAAATACACATACACACCACACACACACACACACACACACACACACACACACACACACACCTGAATGGGAACCTACTGTATCACTTATTTTGTCTTTTTCTTTTTCCTTATTCAATGATATATTGAGAAGTTATTCCATGTCAGTAAATTATATTTCTAGAAATTGTTTTGTTTTTTAGAAAATTTTTGGCCACGCCTGTGACATGTGGAACCATAGTTCTCCAATCTGGGGTCAAACCTGCACCCCTGGCATTGGAAGAATGGACTCTCCACTGCCGGACCACCAGGGAAGTCCTAGAAAATGGTTATTAATAGCTACTTTTGTGGAACTAAGTAGATCCATTGGAAAAAGATGAAATTAAAGATAAGCCAGTCCCCAAAAGGTGCCTCCCAGTCACAAGGGAAACTTAGAAGACAGATAGAAACAACATTCTTTATTTGAGGAAATCACAAAAATGTTGAAAAAAAGAAGGGGATGAGGTCACAGGAAAGACTTAGAGTAGAAGATACCTGTACAGGATGTGGTCAAGACAAATCTATGGCCCTCCTCCAGCTAAGCACAGTATTCCCCAGCTTTGCCAGCCAAGAAGCATAGCTCATCCCCCCAGTTCACTATAGGATGGGTTCACTTTATTTTGAAAACTGCTCTCTTTGAAAAAACACAGCTGCCAGTGACAGCCTTAACTTGCCCATTGCAGTATTTCCCCAGAGAATCTTGTTATCAGGCAAGCACACACAGCCTGTTTGTCAATTAGGAAGAGGGCTCCCCCTCTGCTGGCCCTTCCTTCAGACACTGCAGCCCTAGATTAGGGCACAGGACTTTCCAGGAGAACATCAGTTGGTTTCAACCCTTATTTTGGCCTTTGGCTCTTGGCCAGGTAACTGCAGAGTGATATCTCACACAATGGCCTTGTCTGATATGGTCCCAGTGACCCACTTAAACTTCCACAGGGCATGTGCATGAATAATCTCCCCATTTCATGCTGTCATCCTGCCCAACTAAAGTACTTCTCTGCCTCCTGCACTCCTAGATCCTCCAAACTGGGCCAGAGGCACCAAAGCCATCGTCCATGGCTTTGTTTCATAATAATAATTATAACTACAATTTTTAAAGTGTGTAGACCTTTACCAGATCCTGCACTAAGTGCCTTGCATCCATTATTTTATCCTCACAACAATTCTATGAAGAAGTATATTCAATGACTATTCCCACTTTACAGATGAGATTACTGAGATCTGAGAGAGTAACTTGATGCAAGTCTAACATGTTCATAACTGCTTGCAAGGGTGTAAACTCAATGCACGTGAGTTTGAGTGAACTCTGGGAGTTGGTGATGGACAGGGAGGCCTGGCGTGCTGCAGCCCATGATGTCACAAAGAGTCAGACACAACTGAAGGACTGAATTGACTGAACTGGCTGCCAATGACTATACATCAAGGGGGGATATCTCCATGGTTAATCTAACAGGGGCAGCCCGACTTCAACTACAGTCTCCGTTTGTCATCTGTAGGGAGGGAAGTCTCCAGGAGACCTGGTTTTCACTAGCAATGGTTTCCTCACTCTTGGGCAGGGTTCAGGCCCAGCTCACATCCTGTCTTTAAGATGGATGACAGGCTTCAAGATGGAGTCTCTCCTGCTTTCCTCACACTGGCCCCAACAAAATGAGAGACCCAGATTCAAGAAGTTGATTTAAGGTTCAGAGGAGGTGCGATTGAAGATTCTGTAGAGAGAAGCTAAAGCTAATAAAACAGAATTCCAGAGGGGATGGGAAGGGCAGATATCAAGAATACAAGAATAGCCCCGATTCCCTTCATGAATCTCAGTTCGGCCCCCTCTCCACCCCTCCCACCCAAGAAAGCTGGGCTCAGGGCAGGTAACTGATGAGAGACCCTGGCCCAAGGTGCAGCTTGCAGTTCTTCTTAAATACCAGGGGCAGCTTGGAGCGAAAATGCGGAACTCAAAAGTTGGTCTCCCACAGCAGTCTGGGGACACAGGAATTTTCTTGGATGGATGCTCAATTGCCACCAAAAATGATGAGGATATTGCTCACCTCTGCATGTGGACTCCAGAATCTCTGGCAGCCTGTCTGTAGAGCAAAGCTCCTTTGATTCACTTGGAATGGAGAAATTTGGGTCACGTGGTTAAGCACAAGCCAATCAATGTGGCCTTAGGATACTGGATTCCAGTGATGTTCCAGGCCTTCCACCGTCTGGAGCATTCACTGTGCTCTGCAGCACTTCTGGAGCCCAAGTGGAGCCCCACCTGATCCATAGCAACTGAGTGTAAGACAAAGAATGGTCATCCAAAGGAAATTCTGTGTCTTCCTACTGGGATGGATGTGAGCCCAACACCAAGGTCACAGGTGTGGAGTCCCTTACAAAGTTCACAGGATAAAATTCTCTGAACCTGACCAAGCCCCACAGCAACTGTTGCCATGAGCTTTTGGATCAAAACTGGCCAGTTCCCAGACTTCATATTATATAAAATACCCACCCTACTATCCACCCTATAGCATCCTAACCAATCACCTAATGCCACCATTCCAGTAGGAATTTTCTCTATCTTGAAGCTATAAAAATTGGCTGCTAGCCTGCAAAAACGTTCGGCTCTCCCTTAAGCTGGCTCACTGTTCTAACAGCTTGTCCCACTCTGACAAACTTTATTCTTCTCTCTTTCTGCCTCATGTCTGGAAATTCTTTTTCAACCTGCCACACAGACCAGGACAGTGGGGGGTTGGTGGGGAGTTGGGGGGTTGGGCAGGTAACAGTGACAATGATTATTACTCAGTCTTTTCTGACTCTCTGCGACCTTATGGGCTATACAGTCCATGGAATTCTCCAGGCCAGAATACTGGAGTGGGTTCAGTTCAGTTCAGTTCAGTCGCTCAGTCGTGTCTGACTCTTTGTGACCCCATGAATCACAGCACGCCAGGCCTCCCTGTCCATCAGCAACTCCTGGAGTTCACTCAGACTCACATCCATCGAGTCCGTGATGCCATCCAGCCATCTCATCCTCGGTCATCCCCTTCTCCTCCTGCCCCCAATCCCTCCCAGCATCAGAGTCTTTTCCAATGAGTCAACTGTTCGCATGAGGTGGCCAAAGCACTGGAGCTTCAGCTTTAGCATCATTCCTTCCAAAGAAATCCCAGGGCTGATCTCCTTCAGAATGGACTGGTTGGATCTCCTTGCAGTCCAAGGGACTCTCAAGAGTCTTCTCCAACACCACAGTTCAAAAGCATCCATTCTTCGGCACTCAGCCTTCTTCACAGTCCAACTCTCACATCCATACATGACCACAGGAAAAACCATAGCCTTAACTAGACGGACCTTAGTTGGCAAAGTAATGTCTCTGCTTTTGAATATACTGTCTAGGTTGGTCATAACTTTTCTTCCAAGGAGTAAGCGTCTTTTAATTTCATGGCTGCAGTCACCATCTGCAGTGATTTTGGAGCCCCCCAAAATAGTGTCTGACACTGTTTCCACTGTTTCCCCATCTATTTGCCATGAAGTGATGGGACCAGATGCCATGATCTTCATTTTCTGAATGTTGAGCTTTAGACCAACTTTTTCACTCTCCACTTTCACTTTCACCAAGAGGCTTTTTAGCTGTTCCCTTCTGCAGGGATCCTCCCAATCCAGGGATCAAACCCAGTTCTCCCGCATTGCAGGCCGATTCTTTACCAGCTGAGCACCAGAGAAGCCCTGCGCAGGTAAAGTCAGCATGTTTACTGAATACGGAATTAAGTCAGAAAACATTCCATGATCTTGAAGTTTGAGCTGGATCAAACTCGCAAAGATGAAGGGAAGAAAAAGGATTGTGCATTATCTCGAATGTTGATTTTGTCCTCGGAAATAAGTCCCAAGAAGGCAGGTAATAATGTTTCATTGTTTTGCTTGTAATTGTTACCCCATGCTGTCGCGATGTCTGTCACTTAGTAGGTAGTCAGTAAACATTTGTTATATTAAAAAAGAAATACAAGTAGAAAAGTCCATGGATTTTTTTTTTTCTTCAGGGAGATAGGGCTATGACTGAAAATTTGTAATGGAGAGAGGACAAAGGGAAGTTAGGCGGCGGAATTTAGGGCTTCAATCAATATCTGTAAAGAGGACCAGATGGACCAAAAGTCTGAACTTAGAACTTTGCCTGAGTGCAATCCTTGAAACCAAGAATTGTCAGCTTTCTCATGCAAAGCTGCTGGGCAACGTGTTATTCGGAAACGGGGACAAGCCTGTGAACACCGCAATCTGCAGACACAGGAAGAAAAGGAGAGTTAAGTCGCAACTTTTTCCTGGAGTCCCTGACAATCTGATTTTTAAGTTGCCCTCTAAATATGGAACCAACGTCAACTTGGCAGAGACTCCGCGACTCTAGGCGAACCCGAGAATTCAACGTTTTCTAACTGGGGAAGCGGGAAGCGCCGGAGGAAAAATGGTGGGCGTGGACAACCTGAAGGCAGCTGGAGGCCCGCCCCCTTCCCAGAGTACACTGCGGCCGCCGCGTGCGTGAGCCGGCTTCCGGCCGTCTCCCGCTGGGCTAGCGGGAGGCTCGGACCATGGACGGGCTCAGGGCTAGCGCTGGGCTGCTGAGACGCGGGCGGTTGAGACGCCGGCGCCAGCAACAGCCACATAGCGGGTCGGTCCTGGCCCTGCCCCTGAGGCCCAGAAAGATCCGACGGCAGCTGAGGAGAAGTGTCTCGTCCCGAATGGCCGCGCTCAGGGCCCAGACGCTGCAGAGCGAGGACTTGGAGGACTCAAGGGTGGAGTCGACGGTCGGTGAACCCGGGGACCCGCTGGCGGGAGGGGCGGCGGCCCTTTCGGATGCGACCGGGCGGGAGCCGCACGGCCAGCTCGGGCCCGCGGAGCTGCTGGAGGCTTCGCCCGCGTCCCGCTCCCTGCAGACTCCCCGCGCCTTGGTGGAGGCGCAGACCCCGGCGGCACGCTTGGTGGAAGCTCACACCCCGCCGGTGCGCCTGTCGGAGGCGTCGGCGCTGCCCGCGCGCTTGGTGCCGGCTTCGGGGCCGTCCGCGCCCCTGGTGGAGACCTCGGCCCTGCTGTGCTCTGCCCAGCACACGGCGGCCGTCCCGCCGCCCGTGGCTCCTGCCACGCTGTCGGGGCCGCAGGGGGAAAGCACGGGCGAGGAGCTGCCCTGGGACTCCCCGCTGCAGCGCATCTTGGCCGAGCTGAACCGCATCCCTAGCAGCCGGCGACGGGCGGCGCGCCTCTTCGAGTGGCTCATTGCGCCCATGCCGCCGGACCATTTCTACCGGCGCCTGTGGGAGCGCGAGGCAGTGCTGGTGCGGCGGCAGGACCACAGCTACTACCAGGGTCTTTTCTCTACCGCCGACCTCGACTCCATACTGCGCAACGAGGAGGTGCAATTCGGGCAGCACCTGGACGCCGCGCGCTACGTCAATGGGCGGCGCGAGACCTTGAACCCTCCCGGCCGCGCCCTGCCCGCCGCCGCGTGGTCGTTGTACCGGGCCGGCTGCTCCCTGCGCCTCCTCTGTCCGCAGGCTTTCTCCACCACCGTGTGGCAGTTTTTGGCCGTGCTCCAGGAGCAGTTCGGAAGTATGGCAGGCTCCAACGTTTACCTTACTCCCCCCAACTCGCAGGGCTTTGCCCCCCACTACGACGACATCGAGGCTTTCGTGCTGCAGCTGGAAGGTAGGAAACTTTGGCGGGTCTACAGACCGCGGGTGCCGACCGAGGAACTGGCCCTGACGTCCAGCCCCAACTTCAGCCAGGACGACCTCGGAGAGCCGGTGCTGCAGACGGTGCTGGAACCTGGAGATTTGCTCTATTTCCCCCGAGGCTTCATTCACCAAGCCGAATGCCAGGATGGGGTGCACTCTCTGCACTTGACCTTGTCCACATTCCAGCGCAATACGTGGGGCGACTTCCTGGAGGCTGTACTGCCCCTGGCAGTGCAGGCCGCAATGGAGGAAAATGTGGAGTTTCGTAGGGGGCTGCCCCGAGACTTTATGGATTACATGGGGGCCCAGCATTCGGATTCTAAGGATCCGCGAAGAACCGCTTTCATGGAGAAGGTGCGGGTCCTGGTTGCCCGCTTGGGACACTTTGCCCCAGTTGATGCTGTGGCTGACCAGCGAGCCAAAGACTTCATCCACGATTCTCTGCCCCCTGTGTTGACTGACAGGGAGAGGGCACTAAGCGTTTATGGGCTCCCAATTCGCTGGGAGGCTGGAGAACCTGTAAACGTGGGAGCCCAGTTGACAACAGAAACAGAAGTGCACATGCTTCAGGATGGTATAGCTCGGCTGGTGGGTGAGGGGGGCCATTTGTTTCTTTATTACACAGTGGAGAACTCCCGAGTTTATCACCTGGAAGAGCCTAAGTGCTTGGAGATATACCCCCAGCAAGCTGATGCCATGGAACTCTTGCTTCGCTCCTACCCAGAGTTTGTGCGAGTAGGGGACTTGCCCTGTGACACTGTGGAGGACCAGCTTTCCTTGGCAACCATGTTATATGATAAGGGGCTGCTGCTCACCAAGATGCCTCTAACCTGAACTAGTTACTCACTAAATGCCAGAAATAAGACAGTAGTGGTTCTCTCCCACCATCTTTTGAGGGAGAAAACTCATTTTCTTACTTGATACCCATCAGTGTGTTCATATTTACCTTTATGACTGCCTCAGTATCATAGAAGTCAGACCGTCTTCTAGGAGACACCTCCTCACCTAGGCACAGAAGTAAAAGCAGGAGTTGGAGATGGAAAAAGGAGCCTTTTCTGCAGGAGTAACTTGATTCCTGATCATTTGAGAGACCAACTTCATCATCACCCTCAGGCTTCAGAGTACTGTGTGGGATTTGCTGTGTTATTCTGCTTGAGACATCAGAAGTTTTTACTTGGAATTTGCATCCTTCATCTGAGTTCTCTTTCATCAGTTTGTGGGGAGGGTTGGGTTCAGTTTCCTGTTTGTTACTGTGAGTTTGTGGGAATGTTAGAAAAGTTATTAAAGTGCCAAAGAATTTTCCTTTTCTGAGGCTAGATTATTGTGTGGCATGGTCTGAAGAAATGTGGGAGGAGGAGGGTAGGTACGGGAAAACTGCAATGGCTGAGGCGCAAGGTAACTTAGGGTGGATGTAGGATTGGGACCAATTTTGCAATCCTAGGGGTAATTGATTCATTTTACTCATGCTCCTTGAACCCCAAACAGCACAATCCTATTGGAAAAGTTATGAGTATATTATGTTTTTTAAAGGGTATTATGTTTTTGCTCAGTGCTTGCTTGCATCAGTGGCTTGTGCTGCTGCTAAAACAGGCAGCATGTCACTAGCTGTGCTGTCATAGGCCACAGTCAGCCAGCTTGTAGCAGGCTGGCCGTGAGGGAACGCTGCTGTTCAAGTTACTTTCTACTCTTTTATTTTTTTCTGGTAGTTGAAAGAAACTTCCCCAGATCTGGCAAATGAATATTCTCATGGTTGGTGGAAGAGAGCCTGGTGTACCAGAGGGAGCACTGGACTTGGAACCAGAAAACCTGGGTTTGGGGTGGTGGCTGGTGGGCAGCTAGCTGGCTGAATGACCTGAGGCTTCTGCTGCTATGCCTGGGTGCACTTGATTTTATGTTTTGGTACAGCTTGATGTCTCCACCTGATCATTTTAGGTTGTATCTGGAATTTTTAAGATCATTTTGCCATGAGTGCAAAGTTTCAGTTATATAAAGTTGAGAACTTGATGAAGTCTTTTTTTAAGTTGCAAAAGCCTAGATGTACATGAGAGTACATCTCAGCCTATTGAAGTTTAAGCTTCAAGGCTTTTTCCGAGTGCTTAGCCAGACATACAGCAGTTCTTTTGTTTTTCTAAGGTGTCCTTTTTTTTTTTTAACCTCACTTTCAAATTGGTTCAGAGCTACATCATTCATTTTTCTAAAGGGATCAGATAGCAAAATCAAAACCCAAGGGGCAAGGAAAAAGACAACAGACTGAGATGGTGGCCAAGAAGAAAGAAGTATCCTTTTCTGGCTCTCATCCTACAGGGCTCACAACTAAGTCCCCAGACCTCCAGTCCTGAAAAGGCTTGTTAAGGGAATCAAGGCATAGGACTCATTCCTAGAAAACCTACCCTGAAAATTTTCTTGGAGAAAAGTATGGAGCTTCAGTGGTTTTTGCCCTTCTTTGGGTTGCACATAAACACGTTTTGCTTCCTCCTTCGCTTTTCTTACGGCTGCCTCAATCTTGAATACTTTCTGTATCAACAGTTCCTTTTGGCTTAGTGTTTGAATCTGAAACAGAACAGATGATGATTTAAAAAAACTCTTATCAGGCTGCAGATCATCAAAAAGTGTTAATGAAGTAACATATTGCATCATGCTTATTAATATTAGGTGGTACATAAAATGCCTGAAAACATTGTTCTCTTGTGATGTTGGTTGGACATTTTTACACCTGTTAATGAAAAAACCACTTGTTAATGAAAAATGTACCTTAGCTTTTGGGCATGATGAATCTGCTAAGAAATGCCTGACGTGAAATTGGTTTTGTGAATTATATTTAGAAAGAATCTTTTGCCTTTTTAAAAGTATTCTTCCCCTCTACTCATCTCTGCCAGCAGCTTTGAAAAAGTAGTACCACCTGTTTAGCTAGTGTTCCTTTGGGGAAAGAGCCAAGATTAGGAATTAAGAGAAATTTAGAAGGGAAAAGAAAATCTAGGGGGCCAGCTTCAATCCCTCATTCCTTCTTTATACCCATCTGCAAAAAAGAAAGAACTTGGGTTTAGAGAATGGTGAGGAGAACACAGGAAGGAAGGAAACAGTATTTCAGAAACAACAACAAACTGATCTCAATGGCTACCTGATGGGACTAATAGGCTGCTGTTTGTCGTTTTATTATTAGGATTTTATAATCCTGTCTTGCACAGATGTGTTTTGTATCTTCTGTTTTCTGTGGGATTGTAGAAAATATTTCTACGATTAGAAATATTGAAAGTGTATCTACATGCTTGGGGAAGGGGCGGGGAAGGGAGTCTGAGAAACTGTTTAGTCTTGATTCTTTTGCGACCCCATGGACTGTAGCCTGCCAGGCTCCTCGGCCCATGGGCTTTCTCAGGCAAGAATACTGGAGTGGGTTGCCATTTCCTTCTTCAGGGACTCTCTGCTATCCAGAGATGGAACCTGCATCTCCTGCTTTGGCAGGCAGATTCTTTACCACTGAGCCATCGGGAGGAACTCTTGAGAACCCTGAATTTTTTCTTGAAAACAGCTTATACTTATCTACCCTGTTCCTGATCTCCTGAAGCATTTCTTGGTTTCCTTCATTTTCTAAGTTGAGTATCTTCATTGCATGGTGAATTTCTCTGAAAGGTAAAAAGGACTTCTTAGGTTAAATCTTCCTATCCTTGAAAGCATGCAGGTGGAAAATACAGCACTTGGAATCAGACAAGAATCCTAAGTTCCGGTCTCAACTGTGCAGTTTTGCTGAGCTTTATTTGCAAAACTGGTATGATGCTTAGCTTATAGGGGTGTTCTGTAGTTTTTGAGATGACGTATTTGAAGGTACTATTAGATAATGTTTATTGAACACCTTTATGACAGGTACTAACATGTTATCTCCTTAATCACCACCACTTACCCATATGGTAGACTACCATTTGCATCTGATACATGAAAAAATGGGCTCAGAGAATTAACTTACCCAAGCTCACATAGCTAGTACATATCTGAGCTGGGGTTCAAATCCTGCTCTTTTGGACTCCAAAGCCTGTTGTCACTAAGTAGGCACTTGATAAATGTTAATTGAATTAAAAAACCACCTGGAATGCTGAACAAATACGTAAACTACATGAGCTTCACTTTCAATCTAATTTAGTCCTGTTTTTCTGTTGCCTGCGTGGATAAGTAGATGAATGGCACGCATAAGCCTGTGGTTTTTGCAGCTGTTAAGCAGCCTGAAGAGTCAAGGACATAGTCTGTTAACAAGGTTGGAAGAATTGGCAGTACAAGAGGTCTTGGCAAGAACCAGAGGTTATTGCTTACTTCAGAACAGCCTCATGGTTCTCTAGGAGCAGCACGTCGAGGAAGGTGTCCCTGACCCGGTCTCCTTGAAGTTTGAGGGCTAGGATGCTCCGGCAAGCCTCTAGTCGTACACCTGGTGATTCTTCATAGTGGACAGCCCAGAGCAGGAGGTCTGTCAGCTGGGGACTCACGCAGCCAATTTGCCCCAAAGCTGCAGAGATTAGAGGGCATGTCCCACTGTCACTTAAGACTGAGTTGGCTGTGTCCTAGCATCCAGAAGTGGCCTTACTAGTAAATACTAAGAAAGAATAGGCAACCACTTGCTAAATTAAATATTGCAAAATCTATATTGTCTTTGAAAAGTGGTGAAAGTCGCTCAGTCGTATCTGACTCTTTGCGACCCCATGGACTATACAGTCCCTGGAATTCTCCAGACCAGAATATTGGAGTGGGTAGCCTTTCCCTTCTCCAGGGTATCATCCCAACCCAGGGATCAAACCCAGGTCTCCCACATTGCAGGTAGATTCTTTACCAGCTGAGCCACAAGGGAAGCCCAGGGATACTGGAGTGGGTAGCCTATCCCTTCTCCAGTGGATATCTTCCCTTTTAGATGACAATCAGTATTTTAGGAATCCTCTAGAGAATTCCTAGGAGGGGGATATTCAATACCATCCTTGTCCATTAGGATGTGAGAATACACTAATGTATTTACCTAGGGATGAGATATGGGATAGATAACTCAAGACCAGCCTAGTCAGGTAAGGGGAAAGGAAGGTATAGTTATACTTCATGGCTCTACCCAGAGCTGATTCTCATAGGGACCTGCCAGACTGTCAGAAAGAAGCAATGTCAAAGATCCCTAAAAAGAAGCTCCAGGAAATTTGAGGGCAGGATTTTAGGTTTGTAGCAGTCTTAAATCTGGTCTGACTTTTACGGAGTCCTGTGGTTGACACCTACAGAAAGCAAGTATATCCAATAGCGGATACCTACTTGGAACTCATACCCAACAGTTGGCAGGGACCGCCTTGTCAGTCCTCTACCACAACATAGACATAGACCTAGACTCGAGATCCTTAACTAAAAATTGAAGGAAATGATTTTTAATTTCTTCTGAGAAGCTGTGATCATCCCCTCCCTTCCCCTCTACCCTTTTCCTAAAGAGATTCTGGGGATCCTCTATAAAATATGGGAAGGTATTAGAGGTAGAGGAGTTGGAGCCACTGCCATAATACCTCGAATGGCAAAGGCCTTGATTTTCCAGCAGGGATCTCCCTGTATCAGATTCAGAAGGCATTCAAGGACCTAGGACGGATAAAAGGCAGTGTTGAGTGGAGAGAATAAGAGCAAGAATGGACAGGGTCTGCTCTTCTCTAAAATGTGCTTTAACTGGAAAAGTGATCTATCAAATCTAGTCACACATGAGCTGGAGCCAGAAGTACTAGCTTACACACAGTGCTCTCTCCTGTCTAGAGACTGATTTTCCCAGCTCACAGATCTCTGGCCATATAGGCTGCTTTTGAGTTCCTCCGTCAGGTTCTCCTCTAATAACTAGAGATTTTAACTCCATCCACTGGAGTTGATCCCAAAGCCTATGAGCACACATAATGAGAAGCTGGTTAACTGAGGTGAGAACAGGATTCAGGGGTGTGCTCTAGAGTGAAGGCTGGCTTGGAGCTATGTGTGGTCCTAACTGTTGGTGTGGCCTATATATCTCCTTGCCTTCCTGTTCTGATCTCTCATTCTGTGTCCCTACAGAACGGTGAGTGATCTGTGTATGAGGGGAGCACAGAGTAATGTCCTCTTGGGTTAATCAGGTAAGAAGAGTACATGTCTCCTTGACTCACCATATTATCACGGATCTGCAGGGCACCAGCTGCCAAACAAGCTGCCCGCCGAACTGCCATGAAGTCATCAGAGAAGCAGTTCAGAAAGCTTGGGAGAAGCTTGGCGGTCATAAGCTTGAGCCCACAAATCAGGTAGAGGGCTTCCACACGCTCCTGGAAATTTCCTTGACCCAGCTTGATTCTGTAAGGCACAGGTGCTTTTATTTTCCCTCCTCAAACTTTTCCCATTCCTTTCTTTACCCCTACTACCTCCAGTGCCCTCAGGCTGAAATCTAGCTTCTGTAGGCTCGCCATTATCCACTCCCATGCTTTCCTAGTTAGCCTTATCCCCATTAATTTGTTTCACCGGGTAGAGACCTCAACTGTTTTATTTACTTGAATCCCTATTACCTAGCATATGCTAGATGCTAAGCCCTGTTGAATGACTGAATAAAGAAAACTTGAAACATATACCTCTTGCTTCAGTCAAGCTCTCTTCTCGTGCCTTCACATTGCATCACTCTCATTTCAGTATTTGGCTTCCAGTATGGAATGTCTTACCTTCTCTCTGCTTATGTAGTCTTATCCATCCTTCATGAAACTTAACCTTGCTAGGCATTCGTGTATCTTGTATAATCAGAATCATGTTATACGTTTGAACTCTCAAGACATCTAAAACAGTGCCTAAACACGTAATGGGCATTCAATTAATAGTTCTTCCCTTAGCTACATTCTCAGTATCTATAGGGACTGTTAACTTTTTATTTTATTAAAAAAAAAATCTGCAGTGGATCTTGTACAAGGCTGAGCATACTGAGCAGCTCAACAAATGCCATTTCTTTCTCCATATTGACAGGGTCTTACCTGATTGTGTCATGCACCTCTTTTCCAAGGTTCATTTGCCCCAGAGCTTGGGCAGCTGCTTGTCTCACTTTCTTATTCCAGTCACTCGACATCAGCTGGATCAACTTATGTTTCATATCCTATAAATAGGTATAATAGTTAGATACCATTTATCAGTGCATCAGTTTTGTATGTTCAGTTGCTAAGTCGGGTCCGAATCGTTTAGACCCTGTGGACTGTAGCCTGCCAGGCTCCTCTGTCCAGGGGATTTCCCAGGCAAGAATCCTGGAGTGGGTTGCCATTTCCTCCTTCAGGGGATCTTCCCGACCCAGGGACTGAACCCTTGTCTTCTGCATTGGCAGGCGGATTGTTTAACCACTGAACCACCTGGGAATCCCATTTTGTAATTGGCACTGTACTCATAAGCAGTTTTACCCATCACTTAATCCTCCCAAATAATCCCATGCAGCAGATAACTACCACTTACAGGTGACAAAATGGAGGCTTAGATTTCTTACTCATGGTTAACATGTTGAGTCCTGGAGCCAGAACTCAGATCCAGGCCTATTTTTGAAGCGCGCGCTTTAAACTAACCAAACTATATTGTCAGCTGCACTCGAGACTCTTAAAATTTGCAGGTGATACATTAGGAGGGTGACCACCTCATCCCAATTTGCCTGGGCAAGTCCTATGTACTAGACCAGCTAGGACCTTTGGCCACCCTGTGTGTTAGTATATCTCGCAAAGCAGAAGGGATAAACATGACTTGGTGATTAGGTAATGTGCCCTAAGCTATTCTCCCTCCTTGAAATAGCTCCCTTTCCACCCTTGATACCTGATGTTTTCCTGTTCTTTTAGGGTTGACCTCAAAAGGCTGTCCTCAGAGAACTCACCTCTCCCTTCTGTAAGCAATAGGAAATCCCCATAATACTTTACAGCTACATCTGTTACAGCTGTTTACATGTAACATTTAGCAAGAGAAGACATGTTATCTTTGCATACCCAGTGCTAGCTACCTGCCTAACATGTAAGATGTGGTCAGAAACTGCAGGCTCACTGAATAAGTGAAAGAACTGATGGACATGTTGTTTAACCCTATCAGCCTAATGTGATGGGCTCATCTTTACCCCATCCCCTGCTTGCATGGCTTTTTACTTCCAATAGGCCATCCTGAGTGACAAGTGCTGAGAAGGTGAATGTGCAAATGAATCAGATGTTGTTAAAAAGACATTGTTAAATGCAGATTCTGACTGAATTGACCCGGGGTGAGATTTTTGCCTTTCCAGCAAATTCCCAAGTGATACCTGTGCTGCTGGTCCTGGACTTTAGCAGCAAGGTCCAGGCAGAATTAACCCAGACTAGAATGACCCAGGGATAGAACCTGGGACTCCTTCATTGCAGGCAGATTCTTTACCATCCGAGCCACCAGGGAAGTCCAGAATTATACTGATTATACTGAATGGCCAAGTTCTGTGCTTTCCATGTCAAAATTCAAGGGTCAAAAACAGCAGTGTTCTGGGCCATTGTGGAGTTGCCTGGTGTTACGAGGAAAAGATCATGGCATATAGGAAGAAGGGGAAACGCCCATTTGGACAGCTGAAGTTGATTTTAAAATAATGGCAAGAAGGAGGTCAGTTGAAAGCCTAGATGATGGTCAGGGTTTCCCATTCCTGGAAGTCTTTCCTTAATTCTAAGTCTTGCTCAGCTGTCCCACACGCCTTCACAGAACTTTACTAAGTTCAGCCCATACTAATGTCTCTCTGAAGAGTTTTAAGAGAGTACATTACATTTATCTCTTGTTCTTGAATCATTTGTATATGTTGATCTTGTTACTCCAACACTAATGTCAGCTCTTTGAAAGCGGGGACTGTGGTGACAGATACTTATAAAGTACCTTAATGTGGAGGCGATGTCAAATTACTATAAAAAGTTTCTAAACTTTTAAAATTTTTATTCTTTGCTTATTTCACTGTAGATAGGTTACAGTTTGTGGACTCCCACCAGGCTGAGAAGCAGTGGCTTAAGTAACAGAACGATATGTTGGCATGTGAAGATAATTCTGGGTTAGGACTAAGAGGCAGCAACATGGGAAGAATGGGAAGTAAGAATGGGAAACTAGATAGCAGCAAAAAGTGGAAAAGCTCCCGAGCCCAGTTTTGCTTAGACCTTCTGTCCTGGAAACAGAAAGAGAAGGCTTACCAAACTGACATTTCCACCGATGCGGGAGAGAGCCCGGCAGGCCACAATGCGGTCTTTCCACTGATGGCTATTCAGCTCCACAGCAAGCATGGTATGTATCAGGGTCTGAGGAAATAGAAGGCTTGTATGGAGACCCATGGTCACTTTTAGAGATGCTGGGACCTTAAAGAAGTTACATCCTAATCTGGCATCCAGCATGATTAATGTCACAAACACATGGGATGCTTGTTGCTAGTGGGTTTACAGTGGGGCCCCCTTCCATCTAAGCCAACTGATGTCAAGGAAAAAATACAGATTAGTAATCTGAACAGAAAATTCCTGGGGCCTTCTTGATTTAACTATCTTTCCCCCTAAAATGGTTTGTATATGCCTCAGCCTGAGCTTCACATTTCTACTGGAAGTAAATGCAATTGTACGTCTGTGTGGTTTTCAACGGTAAACTTCTAGCACAAGCAAATTCTGCATGTTGTAAGTCTTCTAGCATAGAGTTAGAAACCATCTGTAGCCTACTTCCCTCACCTTTCCCAGCTAGCTGTTGTCACTCTTCCCTGTCTACACCCCACTTCACCCACACTTAGTCCAGTTTTACCTGTGCATGAGATCATCCTACCAACCACCCGCGTTTCCTTTTTCTTTCTAAAATTTTTTTGTCGCTGCACTTCATATGCAGGATCTTTCTTAGTTCCCAGACCAGGGGCTGAAGTGCTTCTTGCCATGGTCTTAACACTGGACCACCAGGCAAGTTCCCATCTGCATTTTCAGTTCCCTACATGCACTGACCTCAGAGACCCAATTGTTCCCCCCAGACTTGGTTTTTTTCTCTGACCTTGTAATGGACACATACTGTCTTTCCACTGAGATGGTGCAGGAGCGTACAAGACTGTTGCTCGGTGTCCTCATTCTTCTTATGAAACAGCTGGTGGAGGATCCTCTTAATCACGGGGTAAGTGGCAGCACCTTCCAGAGCCAGGCACTGAGCTGCAGCCCAGCTGTCCACGGTATTACCTGCCACAGTGAGGTGAAAAAGGCCAGAATAGCCATCTCTGCTCCCCACAGAGAGAGCAGCATCTGGGTTGGTACACAAGACTGCTACTTGCCTCACTTCACAGGTAGGTGCCTGTACCCCCTCAGTCTGATGTTCAATCTCTAATTTAAATCCCATTTAAATGGGTCATATCGAGGTTCTAAATGTAGGTTGAAAATCTTAACCTGAAAAGTCAGATCCTAAAATGTTTTTGTTTGGTAACAGGGCAATAAGTCACTTCTGGCCTGAGTGAACAGTTGTTCCTCTTGCTAGAGACTGGGAAGTCTGGAGTGGAAGCTTCCTTAAGACAGACGAATCAAGTTGTTGAGTGTCTCTGTGCAGAAGGCCAAACTGGTCACACAGTTGTCCTCCACCCTTGCCGCCATGCAAGGAGCAAGTCCATCTTTCAGAGTAGTTAGGTACCAGAGCCTGTCAACATCAGACAGAACCTTATGCTGGTATCACACCAGCAATGCATGTGGACAGTGCCTGCAAGTTAATGTGCAAAAATGGAAGCATGATGTGTTCAAGTGGGTTTTTTAATTTTTAGAACGTATTCTTTAATCTTGTTACATTATCTTTTCAATTGAAAAATCTAACAGGAAAGGGGACATGGTTTAGCCAAATACATCTATGACATGGTTAGCCCAGGTACCACTAGGTGGCAGTGTACCTGTCTTGTAAAGCGCCTGGGAGGAAGAAATCCTCTTATCTCAAGTAAGAGCATGAAGGTGGAGAGGGAGGGATCAGGAAAAGCTGATGGTGAGATGTTCTTTCTTTACCCCATATTTCCAGGTCGGAAGTAACAAGGAGTAACTCACCCTTCAGAAGGACAGTCTGCATGATTTCCTGGGCAAGAGGATTATGTGACTGTATGGCATATTGGCATACTGCTGCGGCCATCCGCACATTGGCATTCTTGTCACAAAGAGCAGCCATTAGCGGGGGCTGTAGAACCTCTGGCAAGTCCTGAATAGGTAAGGCTTTCATAGTTTCCTTGTCTGTGATCAAAAGAGAGCCAGTAAGAGGGTGTTAGCTAGTCCCCTTGCTTTTCTCTAAAACACAGCGTTTCCCCTGTAGCCATATGGGGGTCATTTCAGCCTCAGTTGCAGATGCTTACTGCTACTTAATTAGAATTTAGCCTGAACCCCTACAATGGGTGGGATTTTAAGGCTAACTTTTGTGCTGGATATTCCTGTTCTCACATCTTTATCATCTGGTCTCTGCAGAACTATATTCAGGCCAAATGAATATGTTTCCTACTAGGCTATGGTGACTATCACCATGAGTTTTAGTGATGAAAATCAATTTTTGTAATTTTAGTAATAATAGCAAATATATTTAGGTAGTGCTTTGCCACTTGGATAGTGTTTCATATTCATTATCTGCTTCAGTCTTCTAATCCTCACTGAAGTAGGCAAGGCAGGTATTACTGTGGAGCTCACCTGAAACATGTGTTTTTCAGGAATCCTTTTAGGTTTAACTAAACAGCCTCATAAGACTATCATAGGCCATAGTCTTCGGAAGGAAATGGGACGGGAACATAGTTTGCCCACCGGAAGCATAAGTGTTCCTTTTGTTAAGAGTTCTTGAGAATGGTTTGTCTAGCACTCTGGGGACAGCTCATGAGCATGGAATCGACTCTGGGCATAAGTCTTATGTTCCACCAGAGTTATTATCTCTTTTATATAACAACTCCGTAGATGTAATTCCAGGGTCCTCAAAGGGCCTGCCTTGATAAGTCACAGCATTCCTGGGAGCCTGGAGGATGGTACCTCCTTCAGGCATGTATGTGTCACTTGTAGTTCTTCCCAGTCCAAACGTCATTTAGCAGTCAGGGTTCATTTTCATCATAAGCTATGTGGCCTGTGAAGATAATTTCTGTCCTTACCAGGTTATTGGGGCAACAGGTAGGCATTTAACTAAAGCTCATTTCTCAAGTAGAAGGGGAAAGTGTTGTGTTAAATTTTTGTCCACAACTATCCTCCCATTTTTAGTATGAAGTTCAGAGAGGATAAGTGACTTCCCATGATATGGCAGAGCTAGACTTAATAGCTAAGATTTTATATAAAATTTCTCATTTGTCCTTTTTACCACTACTGTAAGCCACTATGCCATATGTTTAGAAAGGGCTAGATGAAATATGTGCCTTTGAGGGGATCAGATGGAAGTCAACTGAGTATTTCAAGAAATAATGAGTAAGATAATATTCTTTGGGAAGATGTGGGGAGGAAACAAGACAAATCAAAATCTCAACAGCCAGGAAAGAGATCACATGAAAGGGAAAGACAAAGGTGTTCTTTTATGTGGAGATCTGGAGATAAGGTAATATCTCTTCCCACTTATGGAAGGTTTTCTCTATGCCAGGCACTAATACATATCACCCCATTTAATACTCAAGAAAATAAGCAGTTAAAAAATGTGTATGTGTGGAAGCATGGGCTTCCCAAGGACTACAGTGGTAAAGAATCCTCTTGCCAGTGTGGGAGATGCAGGTTCAATCCCTGGGTTGGGAAGATCCCCTGGAGTAGGAAGTGGCAACCCACTCCAGTATTCTTGCCTGGAAAATCCCTTACTGCTGTGTTGAAAAAATTAAATTAAAAATGTAAGTTAAAAAAATTAAATTAAAATTACTACTATGTTGAAACATGAGTATATTATGGACAGAGGACCCTGGTGGGCTACAGTCCACAGGGTCACAAAGAGTCGAATGCGACTGAGCACGTGTGTGGAAGCGTATAGCAGGGGGGTGGGGCAAGGAAGACTCCTTGGAGGAGGTGACGTCTTAGCTGAAAGTTGAGGGGCATGTATAGAAGTTGATCAGGTCAAGAGAGAGAGAAAATTTCCTAGCAGAGGGGAGAGACAGATTTGAAAAGTTGGAGTTTAAATGCTCATGCCTGGAACTCAGTAGACTGGAAATAAGTAAAAAGAAACCTTAAAAACTTGACAACTTTGTAGAGATAAAATTAGTCCCCACCTCTAAGAAGTTCCTTGCCTGGTAGAGATAGCAGAAAAGTAAACAGACAATTATGACAGAATGATAAATATAAGGACAGAATAATATTAGGATGCTACTAGCAGCAGAGAAGGAAAAAATGTCAGCCCAGGTATCTGAGAGGGCACTTGGGGGTTAGTAAGAGTCAGTGGGTTTTATGTCCTTTTAATAGCATTTTATAGTTTCTGTCATCTGAGTCTTGTCTTGTTAAACCAGCTCCTCAGTAGATTATAGTTCTAGCTCTTGTAAATGGGAAATGTTCCTTTTTTAACTGCTTATTGCTAGCAAAGAAAAATGCTATTGACATTTCTTTTTCAAAAGGTTATACAGCCATTGGGAAAAATGGCCAAGTTCTTAATTCATTTTACAAAACTAGTAAAAACTAACACTTAAAAATACTGTAAATAAACACTAACACTTAACAAAAATACTGTAAATAAACACAAAATTACCAATTTCATTTACAAATATTTTAAAATATGAGCAAATCAAATCCAGTGGAGTAATAAGAGAATGATCCATTAGGATTTATTCTAAGATTGTAACACTAGAATTCATTATAACCACAAAATAAAGGAGAAAAAACTAGAAAATGGCTGGTAAAATCCAACACTCATTTTTGTAATAAATAGAAAAACCTACATATATGTTGGCATATGTTTGTAAAAGCACAGAAAGTTGTAGAATGCCAAATTAAACATTGTATACCCTGGAAATGGCATGGGGTGGGATTGGGGCTGGGAGGTGGGTTGGAAGGAACCTCTTTTTAAACTCCTCTGTGTTGACTGATAGTGACACTTTGTATTTCTTTTGTAATAAAAAAATGTTTATGAAGCAGAATCCATAGACTCTATTGGCCGATAGTTGTGGGGAGAGGAAGGATTTTTGTCCAGGCTGACTCCCAGAGTCCTGACTCAAACTGGCTGGGTTATGGGGCTGCTGGTTGCTATGTGGGATGTGAGGAGGGGTCTGATGGCAAGAATGATGAGTTTAGTTTGAGACATGGTGAGTTTGAGACTGTCAACATGCTGTGAAAAGAAGGACAAAATTGTAGTCGGGAGAAAAGTGTGTGCATATACATACATATATACATATACTCTTTGGTTATTATGAATGGGATCACTCAAGGAAGAACAATGTGAACTTGCTTGTGAACTACTAAGCATCCAAAGGTGATGAAATTAGTGCAAAAAAGCACTAGATCAGAAGTCAGGAATTTTAAACTCATCTCTGTTGCTGAGAAGTTGTGTATATTCAGGCCAGTCTCTGGGTCTTTGTTTCTATTTTGTGAAATAATCTCAGATAAGCTCCAAGGTCCCCGCCAGTTCAAAACTTCTATGGTTCTATGGATTGCTTATATTCTCAAGCAGGCCCGTTGTGGCTCTTACCGGAGTCCCCTTGACTGATGGCAGGACGGGGCCGTTCTAAAGCAGCTGTGGCACAAGTGACGATGGCTTGGATCCGGACGTCATCATGGATGTCCACCAAGCTCTGCAGCAGGCCCTCGACAGTCTTATGGTGCCACTCGATGACTACACCACAGGAGGAGAATTAGAAGAGGACCACTTAGGGTTAGACATTGTGTTGCAGACAGGTGACAAGAAGGCCCCTTCCCCTAGGACAATCCAAGCAAAACAGCTCAGAAGCATAAAGGGCCCCACAGATGCCGCCCTGAGGAAGTTATTTCTTTGATGCTCCCTGAACCTTCTTAAGGAAGTGTTAGTCACTCAGTCATACCCAACTCTTTGTTACTCCATGGACTGCAGCCCACCAGGCTCCTCTGTCCATGGGATTTTCCAGGCAAGGATACTGGAGTGGGTTGCTATTTCCTTCTCCAGGGGACCTTCCCAACCCAGGGATCGAACCTGGGTCTCCTGCACTGTAGGCAGATTCTTTACCAACTGAGCTGAATCTTCATAGGTATTAATAATTCTCGAACAAAACTCCTCCCAATCCCATCCTGTACTCTATCTGTTTTGTTTTTTTTTTTTAATAATTTCTTTTTTTGCCTCACTGCATGGCTTATGGAATCTTAATTCCCTGACCAGGGACCGAACTTGGGTCCACAGCAGTGAAAGCCTGAGTCTGAACCACTAGACCACCAGGGAATTCCCATAAATAACTCTTTATTGTTATCATCTGGAAAATGGAACAATAAGACAGTGATCAAGGGTACTTTGCCCTCTTTATAGGGGCTTCCCAGGTGGTGCTAGTGGTAAAGAATCTGCCTGTCAATGCAGGAGGCACAAGAGACACGCGGGTTTGATCCCTGGGTCGGGAAGGTCCCCTGGAGGCTAGCCTGGCAACCCACTCCAGTACACCTGCATGGAAAATTCCATGGATAGAGGAGCCTGGTGGGCTAGAGTCCATGGGGTCACAAAGAGACATAACCAAACAGAGCACCTGAAAGCAAAAGTCACTGAGTCGTGTCTGACCCTTTGCGACGCCATGGACTATACAGTACATGGAATTCTCCAGGCCAGAATACTGGGCTGGGTAGCCTTTTGCATCTCCAGAGGACCTCCCCAATCCAGGGATCAAACCCAGGTCTCCTGCATTGTGGGCAGATTCTTTACCAGCTGAGCCACAAGCGTAGCAACACTTTTTATAGGTGTGAGCTTTTGTTTCAGTGCTCCCACCACCTGTAGGTGCTCGCTACTGGTAGTTTTTACTCAGAATCTCTTTTTCAACCCTTTTTGTTTATCTGAATCAGTTTATGTGATGGATCACCTCTTTTTTCCTGTACTAACTAGTTTTTCACATTCTGAAGGCCAGCAGCCCTTGAGTCCTCAAACCTTGCAGTTTTCAACAGTCCTTGCTGGGCCCTTCCTTTGCCCCAGGCACACTACTCTAGAATCTGTGAAGGCAAAGTAAATATGTGCTAATTCCAAATTTACAAATGAATTTTGGAGAGCCAGTTGCAGGATTTTTGATCACTGCATTTCCATTGCTTGGGCAGCATATTCACCCTTTCTTTCATGCATCGTGTATTGAGTGTGACGTTTCAGGGGTCAGTAAGATAGGGCCTCTGCCTGTGAAGAGTTCTCTGGGTAGTGAGTTTCCACAAATTACTGATGTAGAACCTGCCCATGTGAAAAGCATCCAGATAAATTCAACTGCCATTGTATGAAAAGCTCTTACCTAGTCTAGCCTTGATGAGGCAACCAGATTTTTATTCTTCATAAGAGAGGGATGGATTTTCAAAGATTGGGAAATACTTGGCCAAGGTGAGAACTTCTTCCTTCACAAATCACTGCTATGTCAGAACGATCCCCGCCACCACCCCTGCCCCTGCACCCCTCCTTCACTCACTTAGAGCCCAGGCCATCTTCCATTCCTGCAGCATCCTTCGCAGGACCACCAGTTCCCAAGACACATTCTCCTTCAGTGACTCTGCTTGCTTCTTCAGTTTCCTGGTCTTCACAGACACGTCCTTCTCACCCACCTTCAGCAGCAGATCCTTGGCCGGTGTGGGCAAAGCTGTCCAGTGCATGGCTCCTTTCACAGGCTTGCAGGCTGGGCGGGGCGACAGTATGAGGTATTATGCCCATTGCCCTGGGCCTGAATTCCCAGCCAGCATCACATGCCTATTCCCAGCTAGCACCAATGCAAAACAAAACCGTCAAGAGCCAGCTTTCCTGTGATTATGTAGAAAACTGGGTACAAGTCCCATTGGGAGTCATGACAGGTGGTGACTACAGACATGATAAAGCCATGATGATGGGCAGAGAAATGCAGGGAAGAAAAGATAAGGTACATACAAACCTTTATATATGTTTAAGAAATCTTTAGGAACATAAATATATTTATACATAATAAGATTTGCTCATAAAATTCAACATTTGATATATTACCATTAAAAGTAGGATATAATTGGCCATTAATTCCTAATTTATTGTTTCCTTTTTAGTGTTCTTAATTTGGGAGGAGGAGTAGGATTATAAGCTACTAAGGGTTTACGAGCAAACACCCTCTTCCAACAACACAAGAGATGACTCTGCACATGAACATCACCAGATGGTCAATACTAAAGTCAGACTGATTACATTCTTTACAGTCAAAGATGGAGAAGCTCTATACAGTCAGTAAAAACAAGACCGGGAGCTGACTGTGGCGCAGATCATAAGCTCTTTATTGCAAAATTCAAGAACTGAAGAAAGTAGGGAGACCACTAGACCATTCAGGTATGACCTAATCAAATCCCTTATGATTATACAGAGGAAGTGACAAATAGATTCAAGGGATTAGATCTGATAGAGTGCCTGAGGAACTATGGACGGAGGTTTGTAACACTGTACAAGAGGCAGTGATCAAGGCCATACCCAAGAAAAAGAAATGCAAAAAAGCAAAATGGTTGTCTGGGGAGGCCTTACAAATAGCTGAGAAAAGAAGAGAAGCTAAAGGCAAAGGAGAAAAGGAAAAGTATACCCATTTGAATGGAGAGTTCCAAAGAATAGCAAGCAGAGCTAAGAAAGCCTTCCTCAGTGATCAGTGCAAAGAAATAGAGGAAAACAATAAAATGGGGAAGACTAGAGATCTCTTCAAGAAAATTAGAGATACCAAGGGGACATTTCATGCAAAGATGGGCTCAATAAAGGTATGGACCCAACAGAAGCAGAAGATATTAAGAAGAGGTGGCAAGAATACATGGAAGAACTGTACAAAAAAGATCTTCACGACCCAGATAATCACGATGGTGTGATCACTCACTTAGAGCCAGACATCCTGGAATGCAAAGTCAAGTGGGCCTTAGGAAGCATCACTACGAACAAAGCTAGTGGAGGAGACGGAATTCCAGTTGAGCTATTTCAAATTCTAAAAGATGATGCTGTGAAAGTGCTGCACTCAATATGCCAACAAATTTGGAAAACTCAGCAGTGGCCACAGGACTGGAAAAGGCATTTTCATTCCAATCCCAAAGAAAGGCAATGTCAAAGAATGTTCAAACTACCGCACAATTGCACTCATCTCACATGCTAGCAAAGTAATGCTCAAAATTCTCCAAGCCAGGCTTCAACAGTACATGAACCAAGATGTTCCAGATGTTCAAGCTGGTTTTAGAAAAGGCAAAGGAACCAGAGATCAAATTGCCAACATCCGTTGGATCATCGAAAAAGCAAGAGAGTTCCAGAAAAACATCTACTTCTGCTTTATTGACTATGCTAAAGCCTTTGACTGTGTGGATCACAACAAACTGTGGAAAATTCTGCAAGAAATGGGAATACCAGACCACCCGACCTGCCTCCTGAGAAATCTGTATGCAGGTCAGGAAGCAACAGTTAGAACTGGACATGGAACAACAGACTGGTTCCAAATTGAGAAGAGTACATCAAGGCTATATACTGTCACCCTGCTTATTTAAATTCTATGCAGAGTACATCAAGTGAAATGCCAGGCTGGATGAAGCACAAGCTGGAACTGAGATTTCTGGGAAAAATATCAATAATCTCAGGTATGCAGATGACACCACCCTTGTGGCAGAAAGCAAATAAGATCTAAAGAGTCTCTTGATGAAAGTGAAAGAGGAGAGTAAAAAAGTTGGCTTAAAACTCAACATTCAGAAAAGTAAGATCATGGCATCATGGCAAATAGATGGGGAAACAATAGAAAGTGTGAGAGACTATTTTCTTAGGCTCCAAAATCACTGCAGATGGTGACTGCAGCCATTAAATTAAAAGATGCTTACTCTTTGGAAGAAAAGCTATGACCAACCTAGATAGCATATTAAAAAGCAGAGACATTACTTTGCTGACCAAGGTCCATCTAGTCAAAGCTATGGTTTTTCCAGTAGTCATGTATGGATGTGAGAGTTGGACTATAAAGAAAGCTGAGTGCTGAAGAATTGATGCTTTTGAACTGAGATATAGTCTCTTGGAGGATGGGCACTTTTTGTTTCAGAAGTTGATTTCTTGATTAACTCCTTTCCCTCTTCCTTACCTAACATACAGAATGAAGGAACACCGGTTGACCCTAGGGCCTGAAGCAGGTATGGGCCTGAGAACGGAGTGGGAGGGTAGAGTGCTTCATCAGAAGTTTAATGTACTTCCTTTGGCACTGTTAAGCCAGATCTGTCTTGTTAGTAATTACTGGCCCTAAACTGCTTGGTTATACTTAAGTTCTGTCTAATTTCAGCTGTATGGGCCACAGAGGCTTTTCCTTGTTACAGTTAATATCTTATAATTTTATCAGATGATTCTTCGTTAGTTGGGAGGGACTCCCCTAGGTGTGATGGTGTCCCCACCTGCAGAAAAGGGACCTTAAAGAAATAGGCCCACTTCCATCTTTACTCCCATTATCAGTATCAGCTTCCTCCTTACTTGGTTCAGGAACTGGCTGAGAAGTCCACCTTTCTGGGGTTTCAGGGAAGACCTTAGATAACTGCTTGATGTACCGATTGAGATTTTCCAGGAGAATTTGGTCTCTCTTTGCACCAATCTGGTGGACGATCTGGACTTCATCTGTGAACAGACAAAGAAATAATGAGTCCTTAGAACCCCTTCCTCCTCTCTTCCTGGGTTTTTGGTTACCAGGATCAGATCAAATTTCCTTTTATTTCCCCAGAAAAATCCATTTAAAAAACCAAATCAAATATAGAATGATCTCATTTCATATGAAGTTTTAAAATGCTAAATAAAAATTATTGCATATTGATATGTACATGGATGGCAAACTATAAATAAAGCAAGGTAGTGGGTATGCCTGGTTAATGGGGACGATGGAGAAAGGATTCAGCAAGAAGCACACAGGAGACCCAGTTTCCTTTTGCCCTACTCTAGCCTCTGGTACTCATGGCTACTGTGCTCTGGGGACGTCCCCTGAAGGTGACTACTGCTTGGAAGTATGAGCTGGTGGCCTCAAAATGGCCCAGAAACCAAGTCAGAACCTAACTTACAGGTATTGTCCCCTATGAAAAGCTAAATACTAATGAAGAGTTCCCTAATTCATCTCTCAGCAGTCATAAATACCTTTGTCCAAATAATTTTGTTAAACACTTTAAGGAAACTTACAGTTGAAAGCAGTTTAGGAACAAGATGGGGGTAGGGAAGAAGAAACAACTTGGAGCATGTGGGCCTAGACTGTGTATCCCAGAAGCCCAGGCATCTAAAAGCTAGTGGGACGGATGGGAAAGCTGGTGGGCACTGGTGGGCACTATATAGTTCCCATCTCTGAAGAGCATTTTAGTTGATATTGTTTTACAAATAAGGTACATGAGGCTTATAGGGATTATATAATTTGCTGAAGGTTATGAGGAGGGGGCTAAGCCAGGATTTAAACTCAGATCTCAACACATGTAAGAATTAAAGATTTTAAAATTAAAAAAAAAAAAAAAAAAAAGAAGAATTAGAGCTGGTTAAATATAAGCTGCTAAACACAAAAAAAAAAAAAAAATAAACTCAGATCTCCAAAGTCTAGGATTTTTCTTCGAACACAGCACCTCAGTGGGGGAATAATCTCAGTGAGAGAAGGGATAAGGGTGTGCAGAGAAGAGGTAGGTTGTTCCCAAAGCCACATCTTGCTTGCTCTGCCATCCTACCCTCCACTACCTCCTCAGTAAGCATGAGGGGAAGAAGAAGCAGCATAAGAGGTGGGGAAGAAGTCCCGTCCCCACTGGATACCTACTCCCTATCCCCACCATCCATCCCCCTACCCCCTGCCCAAAACCTTCCCATGTTAGTTAACCAGGAGATATTCCCATGAACACCTGGTTCCTCCAGGGCCTCTCACCCACATCCATGACTCCTCCAGCTCCCTGCTACCTTCCACCTCCCTGCTCCATGTCCCCTCAGCCCCAACTACAGGACCCAGCTTCATTACCGAAATAAATCTCCTGTTCAAAGGTGTTGTCTGTGGAGTAAGCAAACTTTCCAGCTCGGGGATTCACCTGTCGAACGAGGCTCTGGCTTGGGGACTTGTAGACGCTCCCCTTTTCATCTATTTCCTCAGCTGTCTTATTCGTGCCAGGCATGGTTTCAGCTGTCTGCCCTTGCGGCAAGTAATTTGGCAGTCTTGGAAGGATTGAGAGGGGGAGAAAGGGGGGACAGGTAGCTTTAAAATCGGTGCCCTTACAGGGTGTCTGGACTTGGGGAAGGGAGCCCACCTCCTCCATGACCTCACTTTATCTCTCACGTATGGTTGTTCAGCGGACAAACTGTAAACTTTTTAAAGGATAGGTCCACAGCTGTCTCATTTACGTTGTATTCCCAGCACTTGGCAGAGTGCCTGGAAAGTAGTGGGAGTGCAATGTATATTTGTGCAATAAATGAAGGAATAAATATTGCCACTTATTTTTAGCTCACTTCTAGGAATCAGGGCTGTTATAGCTCCAGTCTTCCTTCTAGTTATAAATGAAAAGGAAGCCACATGAGAAAAATGCATAGCAATCCTCCTCTTCTCTCAGCTTGTTTAGTTCTCCATCCTGCTGCCAGTCAGTTTTTGAGTGAGTGACACACTGGCTCCTTATTCAGAGTAAGGTGGGACCAAACCTCAGAACCATGAGGTCTCGGCCTTCCTCACTCTCACCATGGACACATTTCTAGGAGCCCCTGGTTAGTACCTGGAACAGCAGAGTGGCTCTGCTGGGAAAGGCTAAGAACTCCTTCCTTTAAAGGCAGTGGTACTCAACTGGGAGCAGTTTTGTCCTTCAGAGGGACGTGTGTCAACATCTGGGGACATCTTTGGTCGTCACAGTTGGAGAGTGCTACTGGCTTCCAGTAGGATGCTGCCAAACATCCTATAGTGCACAGGGCCGGCCGCCCCCAACACAGAATTATCCAACCCGGGATGCCAAGAGGGCCGAGGTTGAGAAACCTTACTTTGTGGAAGACTTAGTAGGTTGGTAGTGGAAAACACACGAGGTTAATGGGAGAGTTCTGCAATGAGGGATGCGAGCCCACCTGGGAGTCCCTGACGGGGAACCAGGGATTCTCAAAGGCATGCCCGAGGCCCCGGCTAGCCTACCGATAATAGACGGGAACCAGCAGCTCTGGCTTCTTTTCCTCCTGGGTGGGCAGGATGACACTTCGACCCTCAAATTCTGCCGTCTCTTCTTCCTCCAGCTGTTTCAAGAGGTCCAGGTCACTGGAGGAAGTGAGCTCATCGCGGATGTGGCTCCAGTCGTACTGCTGGCGCAAGAAGCTCTGCCACTTACTGGCGGACACCCCTGGCCTTGGAGGACGCTTGCTCTGGATCCATCGGGCAGTGCGCTTGTTCAGTTTTTCCAGCACCACGGCCTCCCAGGCTCTGGCCTCCTTCTCAGGAGGCGGAAGCCAGGTTTCCCTCTCCTCCAGGTTCACTTCTGGAGCAAGTGACAGGTCCAGCATGTCCAGCTCCCCGCTTGGATGAGGACTGAGGGGGCTAGATGCCTCCTGGCCTGCACTAGCTGGCTTTGACTTCTTCAGTTTTGTAAGATTGGCATAGCTTTCCGTGTTCTCAGCCGGGGAGGTGACCTTTGTTGGGGGACCTGGAGAATCCGAGACCTTGAGGCAGACGGGCTTCTTCTCAGGCCGGGCCTTCCTGACCTGGCGAGGCTGAATGATGCCACTGGCGTCGTAGAGATGGTCAAAGCTGTACTGGCTGTAAGGGACGCTGGGCAGCCCTCGCTGCCACACCACCTCCTGAGAAAACGTCAGGTTTGCACTGGCATTGTTCAGGTATTTGTTCTTGAGGTATGCACAGTGCTGTGGGCTGAAGTGGAAGACTGGAGGCACACCGGAAACGGAGGCACATTCCTTTTTGTTTCTTGGTTTTACACTGGAGAAAATCATGCCCCATCCCAGCCGTGGGAAGAGTGACTGACGGAAACGGTGTGGAAGAATGGTCTTTCCCTTTTCTGTTCTAGTCATTGTTTCGCAGCAAATGCCTCCTTCCAGGCTGCCGGGTCCAGAGGAGGGCCTGGGGGCATGACCAGGCATCTGTTAAGGGGATGGGAAGAACTGATGAGAGCTCTAGGTCAGTAGAAGTTGGTGGCCCATAGCAGTCAGTAAGAAAAGACTTGTAGAAGAGATGAGGGAGCAGGGAGAAGTCATGTGAGTTAGAAAGACGAAAGAGTTGCTGCAACAATCAAAATATTCCTTGTGTCAGACCTTTGCTTCTGGCTCTCACATTTGTCCCAAAACTCAGCCCCTCATCTCCTGAGAGATTACTGCCTTTTAACAGTATCCCATGCTTCCAGTTTTCTCCCAAACGTGGCTTTCTCCCTGTTCAAAAAACATATAGCGCAAAGTTCAGACAACACAGCCTGGCATTCAAGGTTCTCCTCGAGTATGACCTGTTGATGATCTTGTCTTAACATAACCTCTCCTCCTGACTCTTCTAGCTCTTCTCTGAGTGTCCTTCCCATCACAAGTAGAGCTTCCTTCTGTGTCCTGTACATGAAATTCTGCTCATTCTTCCAGGACAGCTCAGTTCCTGCCTACTCTGAAATTCTTTGTTGACCTATCCAGGCCTCCATGTCACACATAAATTTACAAGCCTCTCCTAGTTCATTTCAGTTATTTTAACTTTTACCCTGTGACACCTTGCACCATTAAGTATTTGACTCCTTAACAGCACCATAAGACAGTATCTCCAGTCTGCTCTTTCAGTATCACCAGTACTTTTCCATATTGCTACACTGTCTTCACTGTTAAAATGTTTTACAGCTGCAGAATGTTTTATCAAGGAGATAAATCACCTTAGCTCTTGACTATTGGGCAAGCTGTTTCTGGGTTTTAGATAGCATGGAAAATTCTATAGACAAATGCCTGGAGTTCATGCCTTTTTTTTTTTTTTTTTAAGAAATGTTCCTTCTGAAGCACTTCCTTAGCCTAATAATGATAATTAATAGTTATAGAGTACTTTGCTAAGAGCTTTACACCAGGTTGATATTATGGTCTTTATTGCTTGTGGGAAGAAGCTGAGGCTCAGAGGGGTTGGTAAATTACTTCAGATCACACTGGCCATAAATAGAAGAGTCAGGCTTCACAGTTACCTATCAGATCCAACTTCAGAGCACTTAACTCTGCCACACTGGCTTTGGCCCATGCTCCACTCCACTCCCCACCATGGCACGGTGTTGGCCTTGCCATTTTCAGGGGCAGGTAGGGCCTCCCCACCCAACATGTACTCATGAAAGTGAGATCATTTTCCTGTCATGCTGAGTGCCAACTCCTGCCTTTCCTGCCCTGTGCACAGGGTACCCTTTAGCCTAGATCTGACTCCTCTCTCTTTCCTTCACAACACCCAGAATAGTAGCTGCTGTTTTTAGGGCTTGATTTATCCCACTGTCTTCTGTGTATTAAATCTGACCTTTTGGTGAGTTTCTTTTTGTGAAGGGCCAGCTTTGACATAGTTGTCACTAGGCCAGAATTAATAACCTAACTCAAACTAAGTCACACATGATTAATGTGATCTCCCTCCATGAGTGTTTGAACATAAGATTAAATTTAGTTGTTTCATCTCTTCACAATCATAAAGGCCACATGGCCACAGGGCACTGAGTATTTTTTAAAGTGAGATTAAAAAAAAATTAGGGCAAGGGTAAAGCGTGTTCACAAGGTGATATTTTTCTTTGAACAGTGTCTGTTCTGCCTGGTGGAAAATGAACTGCTTAGATGAAAACAGTATTAGTGCACTCCTGCCTTTTGTACTGCCTAATATAACATCTCATCATTCTTAACCTATCAATGTGTTAGGATCTTGTTTCTAAGTCAGGGGGCATTTTGAGCCCAAACACTTGCAAAACCAGATGAGGACTGGTTTCACCCCAAGGTTCACCAATATGGAATGATTTGGGGTGTCCCCAGATATAAGCCCTTTAGCCTGTGACATATACAATCTTTGGTCACAATGTTATCATCCCAGAAAGAACATGATATTATCATTATCAGTTATTATAAATTCTCAAGGAATAGTTATCATCATCTAAGATGATGGCTTGTTGAAAAAGAAGGAAACACAGGTGGACATGTCTTTGTAAAGGAATTGGAACAGGACAAAATGTTCTAAGATTTGGTCAAAAGAGGTTTGTCAGGCAGATTCTGCAACTCCCAGCCATGTTACTCTTGGCAAATGATTCAATAACCCTGGTTTGCCTTGTTGTTCAGTCTCTCAGTCATGTCCGAATTTTGGGACCCCATGGACTGCAGCACGCCAGGCCTCCCTGTCCTTTACCATCTCCCAGAGCTTGCTCAAACTCATGTCCATTGAGTCAGCGATGCCATCCAACTATCTCGTCCTCTAAGGTTTGCCTTAGTTTACCAATCTGAAAATAGAGTCTGACTCCTGTTCTAATTTAGTGTTGATATGAAGGTAAAATTAGGGGAACGTGTATGAAAGTTCTTTGCAAGCTGCAAAGTATTATGTAACTGAGAGAAACTGTTATTATTGATTTAGAACATAGAGTACTATCCTTTAGAAGGCAAGTCTCTGGGACCCCACAGTTAGATGCACTGGGCACTAAAGGAAAAGTTTAGGAATACTAGGGCCCTAGGTAGTTAAGAGAGAGGAAAAAAAAGACCTACAAATGGAGTTGGAAGCTCCATTTATCCAAACTTAAATGTTACCTAGACCAACATGGAGGCAGGGTCCCCTCCCAACAAATAGCCCTTAAGAAGCAAAAGCAGAATGGCAGGTCCCCAGGTGCTTTTGTGCATGGACAGCATAAAAAACAAAATAAATGGCATCATACAATTACTCAAACCTGGCATGACTGCAGACCAAGGCCCTGTAACCTGGTAAACAGCAACCACCAGCATCATCTCTTGCACTTCTAGGAAACTGACTGGATAGGCAGGAGTGGGGCTAGAAGGTTTATGCCTCCAGTTAAAACCTAATAGAAGAATCCAGACTCAAAATGGGTGCTGAGAAGTTCCAAATTTAGTTCCACTCTTCTTTTCATCTTTCCAGACCTGTGTCCTCACCCCCTGGTCTATTGTCTTTATTCCGCAGAAATAGTTGAAACAGGCTAATTAATGCATGCTAAAAGGAATAATTGAGCTTCCCTGTTGGCTCATTGCTAAAGCTGGAGATACAGGTTCAATGCCGGGTCTGGAAGATCCCCTGGAGAAGGAAATGGCAACCCACTCCAGTATTCTTGCCTGGAGAATTCCATGGACAAGCAGAGCTGGGCAGACCACAGTCCATGGGGTCGCAAAGAGTTGGATAGGACTGAGCAGATAAACAGCAACAAAAGGAATAACATCTTGGTTTTTTCCCTTCTGTTACTAAAGCAGTAGAAACTGCCACAGAAGGAAATGCTATAAGCCGTAGCACCATATCTTCTGAGAGTTTTAAAAAAGTAGTACACTCTCATTTCCACCTCCAGATTCTGAAGTTCTGAGGTAGGGCCCAAGAGGGGACACTCAGCTTCTGGGACAGTGCTTGTAGATATGGCTAAAAGACTTATCAAGATCACTGGAGGAGTTTATTAAAATGCAGACTCCTGTGTCCCACACTCTAGAATATTGATTCAGGAGGCTGCAAGTGAAGCCTAGAAATCGGCATTTTAGCAAAATCTCAGAGGTTTTTATACACATTAAATTTAGAGAAACTATAGCTCCAGGAGGTATCCATGGGATTTATGAAAGAAGCTTAGTTAGTGAGAAGAGTGGGATCAGGGAACACTTAACCAGGCTTATTTCAAATACCCTCTCTCTGCTGCCTCTTTCTTAACAGAAAGTTCCCTACATTTTCTCCCCTTTAATTTCTTTTTCTTTCTTTTTTTTTTTTTGGCTGTGCTGCGTGGCTTGCAGGATCTTAGTTCCCCAACCAGGGACTGAACCCCAGCCATGGCAGTGAAAGTGCCAAGTCCTAACCACTAAACCAAGAGGGTTGTCTCATCAGATTATTGTGGAAACTCTGGCATAGAGACGATCTGTTCCAACTATTTTATTAATAGATGCCAAAACTGAGGTCCAGAGAGAAGACATGTAACTAAGATCACAGTACCAGTTAGTACCTAGCCAAACTGACACTTTGACACCTAATCCAAAATCTTTTCAACTACTCCTGACTGCTTCTCATCATTCATCTGATGCTAATAAGCTCCTTTCACGTACTGACGAAGCAGCAGCAGTATTTTGAAATTACCTTCAAAGTGGCTTCCCACACACAACCTTCAACGGGAAACAAGGTTTTGCCATCTTAAACCTTCCTTAGTTTTAGATTCCAAAGCTGCTTATATTGGTTACTAGGCAACCACCTCTTTAGGATTCCACAAGTCTACTCACAGAACCTACAGGTTCAATCAGGAGTATCTTCAGCTATTTATTAAATTTCTTTCTTTGTAAATTGAGCTTTGGGAAATTATACTGTACTTACTGATTGGTGGCAAAATGGATTTCTCGGTCCTCCTTTGAAAAATAATGTCTAGGTCTATGCAGCTCAATATTTTCCCCTCCACCTCAGTTCAAAAGTCCTACTGAGAAAGAGACAAAGCAGGGGAACACATGAACACCCAGCTCTGGCATGCTTCAGACCAGCAGCCTGATGAAACAAATGGTAAAGCAGAATGAGTGTCTTTGGGGCCTTTCCCATTCTCTTTCTATTCTGCTCCTATTTAATCTCCTTCCTTCACACAGTTCAGTTCCATCTCCTCTGCTTCCCCAATTCTGGCTGGGTTATCAGCCAATAACGGTTTTTACAAGGAGATTCTTCAAGTCCTATATTTTTAATAATAAAATTCCAGGCCTACAGAATACTGGTCTTCAGGATTCCCCTTGTGAAAAGAATTTGTCCTTACAGTAAAGAAAATTTCTGGCCATCAAGTTCTGCCCAGTTTAGCTGGGGCAGTGCTATTCAAGTGATCACCATCTCTCGTTGACCAACCTGAGCACTGACTTTAGTGCCACAACTCAGTTTGTGCTCAGACACTGGGACCCTCACAAAGGAGTGAATGGATGTGTTCCCTGAGATGAAACAACTGAAAGAATTTTTTAAATTAAGTATTAAAACCTTGGTCAACTTTTCTCAAAAAATTAAAATGACCACGTGATCCAACAATTCCACCTTTGAGTATATACCCAAAGAATTGAAAGCAGAGGCTCATACAGATATTTGCACACCCATGTTCATTGTATATTCACAACAGCCGAAAGGTGGAAGCAACCCAAATGTCCATCAGTGGATGGATGGATAACCAAAATGTGGTATACATATATAACAGAATATTATTCAGCCTTCAAAAGGAATAAAATACAGAAATATGCTACATATATGGACGAACCTGGAAGACATCATGTAAAGTGAAATAAGCCAGACACAAAAGGACAAATACTTTACGATTCCACTTATCTAAGAGGTGCTTCAGTTCAGTTCAGTTCAGTCGCTCAGTCGTGTCCGACTCTGCGACCCCATGAATCGCAGCACGCCAGGCCTCCTTGTCCATCACCAACTCCCAAAGTTCACTCAGACTCACGTCCATCGAGTCAGTGATGCCATCCAGCCATCTCATCCTCTGTCGTCCCCTTCTCCTCCTGCCCCCAATCCCTCCCAACATCAGTCTTTTCCAATGAGTCAACTCTTCGCATGAGGTGGCCAAAGTACTGGAGCTTCAGCTTCAGCATCATTCCTTCCAAAGAAATCCCAGGGCTGATCTCCTTCAGAATGGACTGGTTGGACCTCCTTTAGTCAAATAATAGCTACAGAAAGTGGAATAGTGATTTCCAGGGGCTGTGGTGGAGAAGGAGGAATGATGAGTTAATAGGTATAGAATTTCAGTTTAGGTGATGAAAAAGAGGTAGTGTTAAAGGCTGCACAACAATGTGAACATACTCAGGTAACTGCATTTTAAAATGGTAAATTTTATCTGTGTATTACCACAGTGAAAAAAAAACCTGTTTAATTATAAAAGCCATGTGTGTGAAATTCTGCACAAAGAAGAAAATTAAAACTACCCATATGGGACTTCTCTGGTGGTCCAGTGGTAAGACTCTCCTCTCCCAATGCAGGGTGCCTGCGTTCAATCCCTTGTCAGGAAACTATATCCCACGTGCTGCAACTAAAACCCAACTCAGCCAAATAAATAAGTATTTAAAAAAACTAATAATACCCCAAAGCCTAAGACAACAGTTTAGGGTAGTTTTCTACTAGTCTTTATTTTTAAAAATGTTTTAATATATATAATGTCTACAAAGTGTTCTCTACCTGCTTTCAATGTCATGAAAATTTTCTCCTCATATTCTGCTATATTATTTTTAATGGCTACATCTCTTCTGTTATATGAATGCATCACAATTCAACTGACTAAACCAAATTTATAGTTATTTTCTTTTTCCTCTATTAAAACAATGATATGGTAAGTATTGTTATAGCCAAATATTTACACATTTATAAATATGTGAAATGTCCAGAGGTGGAATTGTGAATCAAAGAGAATGTATCCTTTAAATATTTTTAATTAGGTTGCTCTGAAAAGATCATACCAGTATATGCATCCACCTACAGTATATGAGCCTGTTTCTCACATCATCTCAACTAGAACATCATCATGTGAGAAGCAAAGAATGATGGTTCAGATGGAATTGGATTGCAAAGGTATAAATCTCAGAATTTCCACTTTCTAGCTCTGTGACCTTTAGCAAATCAGTTCACCTCTCTGGGGACTTAATTTGCTCATAAATTTCTTGTTTCTGAGATTCTTATGCACAAAATATACTGTGAAGTATCCTACAGAACTGTTACAGAATTAGAGAAAAGGCAGTTGTGAATATTTGAAACTAGGCAAAAAGTCTCCTCTGGGAAGTTCATGGAGGTGGCTTTTATTAGGAACAGAGGCAAACACAGGTTTTGTGGCCTTGAAGCTTATACAATTTCCAAGTTTCTCTAATAGAAAGCATGTACATTCATGAATGTAAAATCAAGTACGAGACCTTAGAAGGGGTCTGCAGTTAAATTTCCTAAAAAATTCACCACTGAGTGGAATCGACAGCTTAAGAAAAAGTGGGAAAAGTGAGAAGTCCAAGGTGAAGGGAGATAACACTTGCCTAAAAGGAGCAACATGAGACTCCAAAAAACAAAATAACAACTATCACCTCATTGGGCTATTTTTACACTCATATCTCATTTGAAAAGACACTGATGCTGGGAAAGATTGAGGGCAGGAGGAGAAGGGGACAACAGAGGATGAGATGGTTGGATGGCATCACCGACTCAATAGACATGAGTTTGAGTAAACTCTGGGAGTTGGTGATGGACAGGGAGGCCTGGCCTGCTGCAGTCCATGGGGGTAGCAAAGAGTAGGACATGACTGACTGACTGAACTGAACTGAAGGAATGAAAGTAAGATCACACAGCTTGTAAGATGCCAGGCCCGTTAGTTGTGGAATGGTGTGGAAAAATAAGTATATACACAAATAATATACAAGCAAAACACCACAGTGCACATTCTAAAAGAAAAGACCTAAGATTTGTTGTTGTTCAGTCGCTCAGTCATGTCTGGCTCAGTTAAATGCCACTTGCCTGCAAGGGCAACACTCGTACAGCCCACGCAGCCCAAGCCAAAGAGCTCCTGAGACGCAGAATTACAGTTCCTACAGTTCGCAGCATAAAGCTCCTGTGAGTCTGTTTTCGCTCTTGCTTTCAAATGCAGGCCACTGATTGGCACGACTCCCAGGCTCTCCAAACGACACAGCAGCTGCTCCGCCGCATTGGGCGCTGAGCCTACCAATAAGAGGGCTTCCGCTAGAGAATCTCTGACGGGTTTCTAACTTTCTTCACAGCCATCTTCAGTTGATCCCAGATCTAAAGAAGGCGCAAAATGGTAGCCTCCTCTCAGGCTCTCCTGAGGCACTTTGGATTCTGCCGATGGGGCCCGACGCCCTGGGTGCAGTTGGCAGGACCTCTAAAGCTGAGGACTAGTAACCCAGTCTCTCGGACCACTGTCCGGTTGGTGACGACCGTGACGCTGGAGCCGGCCGGCCGCTGCCGCTGGGACGAGCCCGTGCGCATCGCCGTGCGCGGCCTGGCGCCGGGGCAGCCGGTCACGCTGCGCGCGTCCCTGCGCGACGAGAAGGGCGCGCTCTTCAGGGCCCACGCGCGCTACTGCGCCGACGCCGCCGGCCTGCTGGACCTGGAGCGCGCGCCCGCGCTGGGCGGCAGCTTCGCGGGGCTCGAGCCCATGGGGCTCTTCTGGGCTCTGGAGCCCGAGAAGCCTTTGTTGCGCCTGGTGAAGCGGGACGTGCAGACGCCCTTCGCCGTGGAGCTGGAGGTGCTCGACGGTCACGAACCCGAGGCCCAGCGGCTCCTGGGCCGGGCGGTGCACGAGCGCGACTTCCTGGCGCCCGGGGTGCGGCGCGAGCCGGTGCGCGCGGGCCGGGTGCGCGGCACGCTCTTCCTGCCGCCAGGTGAGCCGCCAGCTTCCTTGTTTATCTATGTAAGTTGCTGCTGCTGCTGCTAAGTCGCTTCAGTCGTGTCCGACTCTGTGACCCCATAGACGGCAGCCCACCAGGCTCCGCCGTCCCTGGGATTCTCCAGGCAAGAACATTGGAGTGGGTTGCCATTTCCTTCTCCAAGGCATGAAAGTGAAAAGTCAAAGTGAAGTCGCTCAGTCGTGTCCGAACCTCTGCGACGCCATGGACTACAGCCTACCAGGCTCCTCCGTCCGTGGGATTTTCCAGGCAGGAGTACTGGAGTGGGGTTCTATGTAAGAGAGGAAGGTAATAAGTAGGTAGCTCATAACATTCGGAAGGTCCGCGGGGCCTGAAACAGGAATGGACCCGAGACGGGACTGGACCGTTAGGCTGGCTGGGAAGGTGATTCGCCCCAAAACAGAGGTCAGGGCAATGACATCTCAGAGAAAGGGAAGACAGTTGTAATGGGAGAAAACAACAACAACTATAGATAGTTTCCAGTTTTTAACATTTTCTTTCTAAAATTTCTCAGTTTTGGAATTTTGCTTCTAACTTCCATGGTATATTAAGATTTAAGAAAATTAGCGTGAAGGATGCAAAGAACCAACTCACTGGAAAAGACCAGCTGGGAAGGACTGAAGGCAAAAGAAGGAGGCAGCAGAGGATGGGGTGGTTAGATAGCGTCACCCACTCAATGGATGTGAAGCTGAGCACACTCCGGGAGATGCTGGGTTTCCCAGGTGGCGCTAGTGGTAAAGAACCTGCCTGCCAATGCAGGAGACTGAAAGATGCGGGTTTGATCCCTGGGTTGGGAAGATCCCCTGGAGGAGGGCATGGCAATTCACTCCAGTCTTCTTGCCTGGAGAATCCCCATGGACAGAGGAGCCTGGCAGGCTACAGTCCATGGGGTCACAAAGAGCCAGACACGGCTTAACAACCAAACAACAAAAACAGTGTGAAGGAGGGTCTCTTGCTATCCACCAGAGATCTTCTGAACTATCAGTCAATTTTACCGTTTCATAAAAAGCAGCCAGCCAATAAAAAGTAAAAAAAAAAAAAAAAAAAAAACCCAAAAACTTATCCTCATTAGGAATGAAGGAAATGCAAAATAAGACTACACAGTACATTAAACATTCTCAAAATTTAGAAGTTTAACATCACCAGTGTTTAACCAGTATGTGGAAGAAAAGGAACTTGCATACACTGCTAAAAAAGAAACATAGCTATTCATCTACTCTTTCTTAAATCTTAATATACTGTGGAAGTTAGAAGCAAAGTTGTAAAACTGAAAAACTTTAGGAAGAGAAGTTTAAGGCTCCAGAATCTGCCCGCCAATGCAGAAGACATGGGTTTGACCCCTAGTTTGGGAAGATCCCACATGCTGCAGAGCAACTGTGCCTGCGCACCACAACTATTGAGCCTGTGCTGCAGAGACTGGGAACTACAACTGCTGAGCCCTGATGCCACCCCTGCTGAAGCCCCCACACTGTAGAGTCATGCTCAGCAACAAGAGAAGGCGCTGAAATGAGAAGCCCTCGCACCACAGCCAGAGAGTAGCCCTGGCTTGCTGTAACTAGAGAAAAGTTGGAGCAGAAACAAAGACCCAGCCTAGTCAATAAATAAATAAATAAAATTATAAAAAAATATAAAGTGCTTACAAATAGTGAAAAGGTGAAATAACTAGAATCATACACAGTAGGTAGCTGTTGGGGCCTAGCATAACACATTTGAGGTTCATTCTTCTTGCTCCATATGTTGGTAGCGCCTTCTTCTTGTGCTTAGAAGTTTCCCATTAAATGGATGTGCCAGTTTGTTATTTCATTTGCCTTTTGGAGGATATTTGAGTTCCAAGACTTTGGAGTCACTGCAAACACGCATCTAAGTTTTTGTGTGACCACAAATTTTCATTTTTCATGGGCAAATACCTGGGAGTGAGATTGCTGGGTTATAACCTAAGTTATGTTTGACTTTATAAAGTATGTTTAACTTTATAAGAAATTGCTCAGTTTTTTTCCCAAAGTGATTGTATCAGTGTGCATCCCCACTGTTGCCCTTAAAAATAAAAGCTAGTTACTTGGCTAGTAAAAAAATGGGTTAATTTGGAAATAACAGAGAATTACAATTTGAGACAAGCAAGACATGACAAAAACCATAGGCAAACCTAACAAGCCAAGAAGAGGAAAGTTATTTAATAGAGAAAAAGGAGGAAGGTGGGAGGAGTTGTTTTGAACAAAAGTCCATTGACGAAACGTGACAGTTTAGGGTGATGGTGGTTTCTTACTGGCTGAGTTCCTGGCGTAGTCAGTTTCTTGGAGGGGATGCAATGTACATCTGTTTTTGTTGGGACCTGTGACTGATGATTCTTTCCTGTTAATGATTCTTCTGTTGTGATTTGTAATTGACAGTCCTTCCTAAAATTGATGTGGAGTGGTGCTGCTGAGAGCTCCCCTTCCATCCTCCAGATCCATTGTGAGGTTCCCCTTTACTAATTTTCCCACTACCAGCAATGTGTAAAGCCTCCAGTTGTTCCACATCCTCACTAGCATTTGGCATTGTCAGTTTGGGAGGGAGTGCAGGAGAGGGCAGTGATTTTGCTGCTTCCATTGTCTGTAACTGTTTTTAAAAAATATTTATTTATTTTTTTCACTACAGTGGCTCTCAGTTGCAGCACATGGGATCCTCACTGCATCATTCGGGATCTTTCCTTGCAGTGCATGGACTCTCTAGTTGTGGCTCTTGGGCTCAATACTTGCAGCACATGGGCTCAGTAGTTGTGGTGCAGGGGATTACTTGCTCCTCAACATGTGTGATCATAGTTCCCCGACCCGTGATGGAACCCTGTCCCCTGCATGCAAGGCAGATTCTTTGCCACTGGACCACCAAGGAAGTCCTATCTGTAACTTATTTTTTAATTCTTTTTGGTTTTGTTTTATTGGTTTTACTGGGTCTTCACTGCTGCTTTGTTGCTTTCTCTACTTGCGTTGAGCGGGGGCTACACTTTGTTATGGTGCTCGGACTTCTCCTTGTGGAGACTTCTCTTGTGGAACACGAGCTCTAGGGTGCTTGGGCTTCAGTAGTTGTAGCACTCAGGCTTAGTAGTTGCAGTGGCATGCAGGCTTTAGGGTATGAAGACTTCAGTAGTTGCAGCACTCGGCCCCTAGGGGGCAGGCTTAGTAGCTGTGGCACAGGGGCTTAGCTCATCTGCAGCCTGTGAGATCTTCCCGGACCAGGGATGGAACCAGCATTGGCATTGGCAGGCGGATTCTTATCCACTATACCACCAGGGAAGTCTTGTAACTGATTTTTACTCACAAAAATAGTACATGCTCTTTGAAAAACTCTGCGGCTTTGAGGCACTGGGTGTAGAGGGGAATGTGGGTTTAGCCTGTGCCACAGTCTGGACCTTTGAAGACCTGAGTTGTTTAGCATTTCTGATTGGCAACAGAAAACTCTGACATCTCCAAATAGGCAAAAATGGCTTTTGCCACCATTGAAAAGAGTTTCAAGTATCGTTTAGTTTTGTGTTTTGTTTCTTTTCAAGAACCTGGGCCCTTTCCTGGGATTGTGGACATTTTGGGAGCTGGAGGTGGCCTTCTGGAATATCGAGCTAGTCTGCTGGCTGGGAAGGGTTTTGCTGTGATGGCACTGGCTTATTATAACTATGAAGACCTCCCCAAGGGCCTGGAGAACCTCCACCTGGAGTACTTTGAAGAAGCTGTGAACTACCTGCTTAATCACCCTCAGGTTGGAACTTCTCTAGTTTCATGTTCTACATATCAGTTCTCCTTCTCTGAAAGGCTCCTGGTTTTCACAGAATTTGACCAAATTCTTGACAGCCACTCCCTGCCCCCAGCCCACACTACCTTTCATAGTCACTTTTCCCAGAGAGTTTCCATGCAATTAGATATTACTGCTAGATTTCCTGCTGGTAAAGTTGTCCTGGTTGAAATTATGGAATTTTATATTCCAGTATTCTGTAGTATTTCATTACAAGCCCAAACACATTGAGAACCCTGGGTTTGACCCAAGAAGTTGAGGAAAAGGGGAAGGAAATCACTGTCTCCAGTTTAAATGTTAGTGTTTAACAAACCTCTCCTTAATGTGCCCATCTGAGAGCAGAGTATTCAGTTTTAAGGAGGTACCTGGTGGCAAAGAACCTGGCTAGTAGGAAATAGAGGTTTAGGATATCAGAGGAATAGAACATGAACCTTGCTAATTTTATAATTCAATGTGTTCAAGGTGAATAGAGCCACTGGAGCTCTTAGAAAAGGTGGCAAGGTGTAGTGGAACCAGCACAATATGTTTGATAGAGAAAAGTTAAATCTGATATTTCATTTTGCCACTTAACTGCTTTATGACCTTGGGGCCTGTTTCTTACTCTCAAAAACTGAGATGACAATAATATCCCATTTCCAGTGTCTTTATGAGAAATGAATGGTTGAAATCAGTTAAGGGTGCTCTTGTAGAAACCATGACAAAAAGAAAAAAAGACTGCTGTTCGAAGGCTAATCAAAAGGCCATTTATAACAGAAGTGTTTGGTGACTGACAAGAGCAGTGCTTATGGAACAGGGCAAATTACCCTGGAGGGGACTGAGTAGTGAATGAAGAAATAAAATAACTACAAAGACTCCCACAAGTTTTGCTGTGAAGGGAGTAGAAACTAGGTCAGAGCAGATTTCAGGTCAAGGGACTGTTAAAATGCAAGAGGTACTAGAGCTTACTCCTTGGAAGAAAAGCTCTGACCAACCTAGACAGCATGTTGAAAAGCAGAGACATTACTTTGCCAACAAAGGTCCGTCTAGTCAAGGCTATGGTTTTTCCAGTGGTCATGTATGGATGTGAGAGTTGGACTGCGAAGAAAGCTGAGCGCCGAAGAATCAATGGTTTTGGTTGGAGAAGACTCTTGAGAGTCCCTTGGGCTGCAAGGAGATCCAACCAGTCCATTCTGAAGGAGATCAGCCCTGGGATTTCTTTGGAAGGAATGATGCTGAAGCTGAAACTCCAGTACTTTGGCCACCTCATGCGAAGGGTTGACTCATTGGAAAAGACTCTGATGCTGGGAGGGACTGAAGGCAGGAGGAGAAGGAGATGACAGAGGATGAGACGGCTGGATGGCATCTCTGACTCGATGGACGTGAGTCTGAGTGAACTCCGGGAGTTGGTGATGGACAGGGAGGCCTGGTGTGCTGCGATACATGGGGTCGCAAAGAGTCGGATACGACTGAGCGACTGAATTGATCTGAACTAGAGCTAAAATTTACCTAGAGTTAAAATATAAGAGGTACACCGATGGGGATGAGCCAGTAGAGAAGAAAGTTACAAAGGAAAGAGAGAGGAAGTCATTGCAGGAGCAAAGTCACTGAGGATGAGAATGGATGAGATCCCAAGGACAAGCAGAGGGATGGCCTTGGAGAAGAACAGAGCTACTTAGGAAACAGGAGGGAAGCAGGGAGCTTGCTTCATGTGGAACTAAGCACACTTGGAAGGGGAAATGAGGACAAGTTCCTACCTGATATCTTCTATTTTCTCCATAAAGTAGGATGGGATGAAAGTGATGGGGAATAAAGGTTAAAGCGGCTTACAAAGGTAGGAGACAAGATGAAACAGTCTTTAAGAGAAGTGGAAAGCAAACATCAGTGATGTATTTCAGGACTAAGGGGCAGCATGGATGTTTATTTGAAATTTGTGATCATGACATAAACATAAGTTATGTCAACACAAGCGGTGATTTTTTTCTGTAGCAGTGTTCATTTGCACAAATGCAGGCCCTGAGGATGTGAATTATAAGTGCATTTAACTGAGGTTAGAACTTTTTCAAGCAAGTATGACCAATTAAAGTAGTTAACAGTGTTTGCAGGAGGGTAAAAATAATGATGAAGCTTGAAATCTAAGCTGGATGAGGTGGGAAGTGAGAACAGGAGAGAGGTACTGATGGTGAAGAAATGGTGGTCAGAGTCTCAAAGAGATAGCAGTGGGCACTACTAGAATGGCTAAACTGGAGGTAAATAGGAGGGTGATTAGAGAGTAGAATGCTTGAAGCTGAGATCTTGGAGATGAGGTACTTAACTGATGACTCAGGTTAGGTTATGACAATGGGAGTATGTCTCTTCAGTGGGAGAGAGAAAAAGATCACTGGAGGTTTGGAGGCCAAGGGACTATGAGGCCAAAGTATTCAGTTGTCATCCACTTGGTTGTTCAAGACACAAGGATTGGTGATGGAGAAATTGTGGAAAGCAAGTACAGAGGAAGGATAGGCCAGTATCCTAAGGCTGCTGCTGCTGCTAAGTCACTTCAGTCGTGTCCAACTCTGTCCGACCCCATAGATGGCAGCCGACCAGGCTCCCCTGTCCCTGGGATTCTCCAGGCAAGAACACTGGAGTGGGTTGCCATTTCCTTCTCCAATGCATGAAAGTGAAAAGTGAAAGTGAAGTCGCTCAGTCGTGTCCAACTCTTCGCGACCCCATGGACCGCAGCCTACCAGGCTCCTCTGTCCATGGGATTTTCCGGGCAAGAGTCCTGGAGTGGGGTGCCATCGCCTTCTCCGTCCGAAGACTGAAGACCTTGATAACTGGGAGAGCCCAGATTCAGGCTCAGTTCCCTGACTCTCAAGTTCAGGCACTACTGGCCACACTGCACTGTTCATGGACTCATTCTCCTTTTCCCTTTGATCTTTTCCAGGTGAAGGGTCCAGGAGTTGGGCTGCTTGGGATTTCAAAAGGAGGCGAGCTCTGCCTCTCCATGGCTTCCTTCCTGAAGGGCATCTCTGCGGCCGTCATAATCAATGGCTCTGTGGCCCATGTCGGTGGAAACTTACACTACAAAGGTGAGATTCTGCCGCCTGTGGGTTTCAACCAAAATCGAATCAAGATGACCAAAGATGGCTTTGTAGACATTGTGGAAGTCCTGAACAGCCCTTTGGAAGGACCTGACCGGAAGAGCTTCATTCCTGTGGAAAGGGCTGAGTGCCCCTTCCTGTTTCTTGTGGGTCAGGATGACCACAACTGGAAGAGTGAATTCTATGCTAACGAGGCCTCTAAGCGCTTGCAGGCCCATGGGAAGGCAAAACCCCAGGTCATCTGTTACCCAGGGACAGGGCACTACATTGAGCCTCCTTACTTCCCCCTGTGCCCGGCTTCCCTGCACACCTTGGTGGGCACTCCTGTCATCTGGGGAGGGGAGCCCAGGGCTCATGCCAGGGCCCAGGTAGATGCTTGGCAGCAGCTCCAGACTTTCTTCCATAAACACCTGGGTGGGGAAAAGGGGACAATTCCAGCAAAGCGGTGATCTTTTATGCTAATCTTCCTGGGAACAGCTGCCACAATTAGTATATGTGTGTAGTTTTTTCTTTTCTATAATTACATTTTCCCCCTTCAATATTAAAGTGAACTCATCGAGAAATTTTCAAGATTTTTATATATTCCATACTTTTTCAGTTGTTTGGGAAGAGAATGATTCTACAGACACCACAGCAGGTGGAGAAAGCATACCCTTTAATACCTAACAACACATAACTGACAAGGCTTTAGTTCTGAAAGGAAGAATAATACCTGGTGTACAATTGCTGCTTGGAAGTTTCTTGAATCAGTTATACTTGAATTTGTATAATTTGTTGATAAGTGATTTTGCTATATATGTATACAAATTGTATAAAATATGAAAAATATTATCAGACTGAGTATCTCCTTTAAGAATGAAAGTGAACATTTTAGCTGTAAATTATTAGCTAGATTACTACTTAGTAGTAGTTTTTCTTCTGTCCCACTGTGAGGCTGGTGTCATCTCCATTTTACAGATGAAGAAACCAAGACTCAGAAAAATTTTCGCATGGTACCTTAGAGCTGGAGCTCAGTCTCCCCACATCCAGTTTCTTCTCTCTTTGTTAAGCTCATCCATGCTCTCTGCAGGGTAACAGCCCCAGCCACAGGGAAAGGAAGTGGCTCTTCTTTCTTCTACCTAAGTTTTCAGTAGATTTCCTGGATTGTAGTGTGAGGGTAGGGGCGGTTTCAGGGCACTTATGTTAAAAGCATAGTTCTGGAACCATGTTTAAATCCTGGCCTTTACCTAGTAGTATGGTTTTGCAGGAGCTGACAGGCACCTTAAAATGCCCTACATGCCTTCCCTTGATTATTAACAATGTGTGTGTGATCTGCCCTCCTCCCTTCCTCTTTCCATATTTCTCTTTCCGCCACTTTCTGTAAAAAGCATGTTCCATGGCAGTTGAAGGAGTCTCCAGTTAACCAGGCTGGAGAATCCAGCTTCTCTAGAAATTCTGGGGCTGACATGAGTGATAAAAAGCTAAAGCATCAGAGACTTGGCAGCTAATGAATGACCAAGTCAAATCTGTAGACCATGTATTTCAAATGACACAAACATGGCTTCCTCTTCAAATTATTTTACAATGGAGGAGGTAAGAAAAGGGGGACTAGAGATGCCACAGGCATGCCTTATGCAGGGGACCAGTGAAACTACCTACTATTGAGTAGAAAATTAGAAAAGAATTCAGAGAGATATGGCTTTTGATATGTGTCTTAACTGATAGGATTTCTTTAGTTTCTCTGAATCTAAAGTAATAAAAATTCATAGGAAACTTGGAAAATAGAGACAGTTATTCGAGTAGAAAAGGAGTTACGTATAATCCATTTACTAGCAGAGAACCTCTCCTTTGGGGAGAAGGTGATGGCACCCCACTCCAGTGCTTTTGCCTGGAAAATCCTATGGACAGAGGAGCCTGGTAGGCTGCAGTCCATGGGGTTGCTAAGAGTCAGACATGGCAGAGCGACTTCACTTTCACTTTTCACTTTCATGCATTGGAGAAGGAAATGGCAACCCACTCCAGTGTTCTTGCCTGGAGAATCCCAGGGATGGGGGCGCCTGGTGGGCTGCCGTCTATGGGGTCGGACAGAGTCGGACACGACTGAAGTGACTTAGCAGCAGCAGCAGCAGTGCACTTTGGAAAACTCAGCAGTGACCACAGGACTGGAACAGGTCAGTTTTCATTCCAATCCCAAAGAAAGGCAATGCCAAAGAATGTTCAAACTACCACACAATTGCACTCATCTCACATGCTGGCAAAGTAATGCTCAAAATTCTCCAATCTAGGCTTCAATAGTACATGAACCAAGAAATTCCATTGTTCAAGCTGGATTTAGAAAAGGCAGAGGAACCAGAGATCAAATTGCCAACATCCACTGGATCATAGATAAAGCAAGTAGAATTCCAGAAAAACATCTACTTCTGCTTCATTGACTATGCTAAAGCTTTTGACTGTGTGGATCACAACAAACTGGAAAATTCTTAAAGAGATAGGAATACCGGACCACCTTACCTGCCTCCTGAGAAACCTGTATGCAGGTCAAGAAGCAACAGTTAGAACCAGACATGGAACAACAGACTGGTTCCAAATTGGGAAAGGAGTACATCAAGGCTCTATATTGTTACTCTGCTTATTTAGCTTCTATGCAGAGTACATCATGTGAAACGCCAGGCTGGATGAAGCACAAGCTGGAATCAAGATTGCCGGGAGAAATATTAATAACCTCAGATATGCAGATGACACTACCCTTCTGGCAGAAAGTGAAGAGGAACTGAAGTGTCTCTTGATGAAAATCAATGAGGAGAGTGAAAAAGTTGGCTTAAAACTCAACATTCAGAAAACTAAGATCATGACATCTGTCCCATCACTTCATGGAAAATAGTGGGGAAACAATGGAAATAGTGAGAGACTTTATTTTGGGCTCCAAAATCACTGCAGATGGTGACTGCAGCCATGAAATTAAAAGATGCTTGATCCTTGGAAGAAAAGCTGTTACCAACCTAGACAGCATATTAAAAAGCAGAGACATTACTTTGACAACAAATGTCCATCTGGTCAAAGCTATGGTTTTTCCAGTAGTCATGTATAGATGTGAGAGTTGGACCAAAAAGAAAGCTGAGCACTGAAGAAATGATGCTTTTGAACTGTGGTCCTGGAGAAGACTCTTGAGAGTCCCTTGGAATGCAAGGAGATCTGATCAGTCCATCCTAAAAGAAATTAGTCCTGAATATTCACTGGAAGGACTGATGCTGACGCTGAAACTCCAATACTTTGGCCACCTGATGCGAAGAGCTGACTCATTTGAAAAGACTCTGATGCTGGGAAAGATTGAAGGCAGGAATGAAAGGTTGTTCAGTACAGTTCAGTTCAGTTCAGGCGCTCAGTCGTGTCTGACTCTTTGTGACCCCATGAATTGCAGCATGCCGGGACTCCCTGTCCCTCACCAACTCCCAGAGTTCACTCAGATTCACATCCATCGAGTCGGTGATACCATCCAGCCATCTCATCCTCTGTTGTCCCCTTCTCCTCCTGCCCCTGATCCCTCCCAGCATCAGAGTCTTTTCCAATGAGTCAACTCTACGCATGAGGTGGCCAAAGGACTGGAGTTTCAGCTTTAGCATCAGTCCTTCCAATGAACACACAGGACTGATCTCCTTTAGGATGGACTGGTTGGATCTCCTTGCAGTCCAAGGGACTCTCAAGAGTCTTCTCCAACATCACAGTTCAAAACCATCAATTCTTTGGCGCTCAGCTTTCTTCATAGTCCAACTCTCACATCCATACATGACCACTGCAAAAACCTTAGCCTTGACTAGACGGACCATTATTGGCAAAGTAATGTCTCTGGCTTTTTAATATGCTGTCTAGGTTGGTCATAGCTTTCCTTCCAAGGAGTAAGTGTCTCTTTTAATTTCATGGCTGCAATCACCATCTGCAGTGATTTTGGAGCCCCCCAAAATAAAGTCTGACACTGTTTCCACTGTTTCCCCATCTATTTGCCATGAAGTAATGGGACCAGATGCCATGATCTTCGTTTTCTGAATGTTGAGCTTTAAACCAACTTTGTCACTCTTCTCTTTCACTTTTATTTTTTTTCCTCTTTCACTTTCATCAAGAGGCTTTTTAGTTCCTGTTCACTTTCTTCCATAAGAGTGGTGTCATCTGCATATCTGAGGTTATTGATATTTCTCCCAGCAATCTTGATTCCAGCTTGTGCTTCTTCCAGCCCAGCATTTCTCATGATGTACTCTGCATATACATTAAATAAGCAGGGTGACAATATACAACCTGACATACTCCTTTTCCTATTTGGAACCAGTCTGTTGTTCCATGTCCAGTTCTAACTGTTGCTTCCTGACCTGCATACAGGTTTCTCAAGAGGCAGGTCAGGTGGTCTGCCATTCCCATCTCTTGAAGAATTTTCCATAGTTTATTGTGATCCACACAGTCAAAAGCTTTGGCATAGTCAATAAAGCAGAAATAGATGTTTTTCTGGAACTCTCTTGCTTTTTCCATGATCCAGCAGATGTTGGCAATTTGATCTCTGGTTCCTCTGCCTTTTCTAAAACCACCTTGAACATCTGGAATTTCACAGTTCACATATTGCTGAAGCCTTCCTTGGAGAATTTTGAGCTGTGAGATGAGTGCAATTGTGCAGTAGTTTGAGCATTCTTTGGCATTGCCTTTCTTTGGGGTTGGAATGAAAACTGACCTTTTCCAGTCCTGTGGCCACTGTTGAGTTTCCCAAATTTGCTGGCATATTGAGTGCAGCACTTTCACAGCATCATCTTTCAGGATTTGAAATAGCTCAACTGGAATTCCATCACCTCCACTCGCTTTGTTCGTAGTGATGCTTTCTAAGGCCCACTTGACTTCACATTCCAGGATGTCTGGCTCTAGGTGAGTGATCACACCATCGTGATTATCCAGGTTGTGAAGAATTTTTTTGTACAGTTCTTCTGTGTGTTCTTGCCACCTCTTCTTAATATTTTCTGCTTCTGTTAGGTCCATACCATTTCTGCCCTTTATCGAGCCCATCTTTGCATGAAATGTTCCCTTGGTATCTCTCATTTTGTTGAAGAGATCTCTAGTCTTTCCCATTCTGTTGTTTTCCTCTATTTCTTTGCATTGATTGCTGAAGGCTTTCTTATCTCTTCTTGCTATTCTTTGGAACTCTGCATTTGGATGCTTATATGTTTCCTTTTCTCCTTTGCTTTTCACTTCTCTTCTTTTCACAGCTATTTGTAAGGCCTCTCCAGACAGCCATTTTGCTTTTTTGCATTTCTTTTCCATGGGGATAGTCTTGATCCCTGTCTCCTGTACAATGTCACTAACCTCTTTCCATAGTTCATCAGGCACTCTATCAGATCTAGTCCCTTAAATCTATTTCTCACTTCCACTGTATAATCATAAGGGATTTGATTTAGGTCATACCTGAATGGTCTAGTAGTTTTCCCTACTTTCTTTAATTTCAGTCTGAATTTAGCAATAAGGAGTTCATGATCTGAGCCACAGTCAGCTCCCGGTCTTGTTTTTGCTGACTGTATAGAGCTTCTCCATCTTTGGCTGCAAAGAATATAATCAATCTGATTTCAGTGTTGACCATCTGGTGATATCCATATGTAGAGTCTTCTCTTGTGTGGTTGGAAGAGGGTGTTTGCTATGACCAGTTCATTTTCTTGGCAAAACTCTATTAGCCTTTGCCCTGCTTCATTCTGTATTCCAAGGCCAAACTTTCTACTTTTGCATTCCAGGCCCCTATAGGACTGGAATGAAAAGGACATGTCCCCTAATGAAAAAGACATCTTTTTTGGGTGTTAGTTCTAAAAGGTCTTGTAGGTCTTCATAGAACCGTTCAACTTCAGCTTCTTCAGCATTACTGGTTGGGGCATAGACTGGGATTACTGTGATATTGAATGGTTTGCCTTGAAAATGAACAGAGATCATTCTGTCGTTTTTGAGATTGCATCCAAGTACTGCATTTTGGACTCTTTTGTTGACCATGATGGCTACTCCATTTCTTCTAAGCGATTCCTGCCCACAGTAATAGATACAATGGTCATCCTGAGTCCTTCCAATGAACACCCAGGACTGATCTCCTTTAGGATGGACTGGTTGGATCTCCTTGCAGTCCAAGGGATTCTCAAGACTCTTCTCCAACACCGCAGTTCAAAAGCATCAATTCTTCTGTGCTCAGCTTTCTTTATAGTCCAACTCTCACATCCATACATGACTACTGGAAAAACCATAGCCTTGACTAGATGGACCTTTGTTGGGAAAGTAATGTCTCTGCTTTTGAATATGCTATCTAGGTTGGTCATAACTTTCCTTCCAAGGAGTAAGTGTCTTTTAATTTCATGGCTGCAGTCACCATCTGCAGTGATTTTGGAGCCCCACCCCCCAAAAAAGTCTGCCACTGTTTCCACTGTTTCCATCTTCTTTTCAAATACTGTTAAATATTTATAAAAGTTGACCATGTTCAGAACATTAAGAAGTAATAAAGTACCAAGAGTAGTACTGAGTGAAAAATCCAAACCTGAAAGTTGAGAATTATGTTTTATTTGGTGGACAAAACTGAGGACTTCAGCCTGGGACACAGCCTCTCAACTCTGAGACTGTTCCAAAGTGGCAAGGGAGGAGCAAGGTTATATAGGGTTTCCCTAGTGGCTCAGTTGGTAAAGAATCTGCCTGCAGTGAAGGAGACGTGGGTTTAATTCTGGATTGGGAAGATCCCCTGGAGAAGGGAATGGCACCCCATTCTAGTATTCTTGCCTGGAGAATTCCATGGACAGCGGAGCCTGGCGGGCTACAGTCCATGGGGGTCACAAAGAGCTGGACATGACTGATCGACTAACATTTTCACTTTCTTTCTTTCAGGTTATGTAGGGTTTTTGCAACAATGACTGGGCAGTTGGGAACCTCAAAAGACTACTGTTAAAGAAAACTAGGTATCTCAAGTTAATAAATTAAGTACTCTTTTATGTTTAGGAAGATACATGAGTCTGGGCGTATTGAAATAATTCCTTTGATATATACCTTAGCTACCTAGGGCCAGTATCCTGTTTTTTTCCCATTCTGAGCCCCCCCAGGATGTACCTCAGGGGAAGCCTGTCTGTCTCCATTCTGAGTTCCCTCAGTGTCACTGTTAGGGGTGGCTGTACTGGCCTGATGCCTGGAACATCCTTTGTTTACTGATATGGCAGGCAATATTTTTAATTCACAGTAGAAATGATGCAGACTATATTTTTTAAATACAGTTGGAGAAAAATAGAAATTAATAAGAGGTTTACCAGAGAGAGTAAAAATGGAATTTAAACACATTGGAAAACATAGGGTTGATAATATCTCTATCTTTCAAAGACATACATTTAGTTGAAATTTGATGGGGCAAGAAATAAACACATATATGTTATTTAAAATTACAAAATTAACCAACAGAATAACAAAAAATAATACTACATCTCTCAAACACCTGGAGGAAGAAGAAAGAGTAAGTTGAATGTTCGTGAGTCAGTAAATAACTACAAAATGCAAATATTATGAAATAGAGAAACATGCATAATATTTAATACAATGAAGGTAACCATAAAAATAAGTGAAAGTAGAGATAAAAGAGGCTGCTTGAGGAACATGGGACTTTTTTATAGGGCAGTGGTGAAAAACAGGGCTGCTGATTTGCATTTTTTTCCCACCCTTATACTTAGTACTGTGCAGAAATTGCATGCTAAGTTGCTTCAGTCATGTCTGACTCTTTGTGACACTATGGACCATAACCTGCCTGGCTCCTCTGTTCATGGGATTCTCCAGGCATGAATACTTGGATGCATTGCCATGCCCTCCTGTTGAGGATCTTGCTGACCCAGAGATTGAACCCGCGTCTTATGTTTCCTGCATTGGCAGGTAGGTTGTTAACCACTAGCACCACCAGGAAGGCCTATCTGGGGAAAAAGTTAAAATTTTCAATTTATACAAAAGTTGTTTCCAAACAACTTAGATTTAAAAGGAGTCCCAGAAATTAAAAACTAAGAGGTTATGATGAAATAATATGGAAAACACATTTGACCCTTGAGGAACACAGGTGTGAATTGCACAGGTCCACCTACAAGTGAACTTTTTTCTTTCTTTTTTTGCTTTTTTTGAACTTAAAAAATAAATATGTACTACAGTACTTCACCAGCTGCTGTTGCTTGAATACATGGAAGCGAACACAGGTACAGAGGGATAACTATAGTTATACTTGGATTTTAACTGCATGCAGAGTCAGTGCCCCGGCCCCTGAAGTGTTCAAGGTCAATAGTTCTCCACATGGGGTCGCAAAGAGTTGGACACGACTGAGCAACTAACACTTTCTTTCACATAATACTAGGTATTATAAGTAAATAGAGATAATTTAAACTATATGAGAGGGTTTTCATAGGTGATATGCAGACACTACTCCATTTTATATAAGGGACTTAAGTATCTGTAGATTTTGGTATTGTCTGGGGTCCTAAAACAAATCAGATAGTGAGGTAAAACTGTATTCTAAGGTCTCTTTCATATTGAGAGAAAGGTAAAGAAACTGTCCACGCTATTAACATTTCAAGAATAACGATTCTTTTCAAAAATTCAAGAGTAACTACTAAAATAAACAATATTTAATTCACAAATGAAGAGAACACAAGAAAAAAAGGAAAAACTTACTAAATCCAGAAGAAGGCAAGGGACTTCCCTGGTGGTCCAGTGGTTAAGAATTCACTTTCCAATGCAGGGGACACAGGTGTGATCCTTGGTGGGGATCTAAGCCTGTGCGCAACAACTACTCAAGCACGTGCATCTACAGCCTGGGTTCCACAATAAGAGAAGCCACCTCAAGGAGAAGCCTGCATACAGCAACCAGAGAGTAGCCCCTGCTTGCCGCAACTAGAGAAAGCCAGCAAGCACCAGTAAAGACTCAGCACAGCCAAAAATAAAGAAATAAATATTTTAAAAAGCAATAGCAGGTTCACATGCCCACTTACATACTGTCATCAACATCTGGAAATAAAACCTAGTTGGAAGCACTCAGATTTGGGGGAAGTGGCAGCTGGTGGGAGAGTAAACTATCATTTCCCATTGTAAACTTTTCAACATTGCTTACCTCTGTTTTTCAAAGTACATATTTTTTTCCTTCAAAAAGAATTGATTTTTCCCTACAGAGCAATTTAGAAGCACTGTGCAAACCTATGACAATTATCCAGAGACCATGAGAAACAGTTGGAGAAGGAAATGGCAACCCACTCCAGTATTCTTGCCTGGAATATTCGAAGGACAGAGGAACCTGGCAGGCTACAGTTCATGGGGTCACAAAGAGTCCAACATGACTGAGTGACTGAGCGTGAGAAACAAAACACAAATGTGCTCAGTCCCTGGGTACTATGACGTTAAACATGACATTTTGCTTCCTGCTGCTGCTGCTGAGTTGCTTCAGTCGTGTCCGACTCTGCGACCCCATAGATGGCAGCCCACCAGGCTCGCCCGTCCCTGGGATTCTCCAGGCAAGAACATTGGAGTGGGTTGCCATTTCCTTCTCCAATGCATGAAAGTGAAAAGTGAAAGTGAAGTCACTCAGTCGTGTCTGACTCTTAGCGACCCCATGGACGGTGCCCCACCAGGCTCCTCCGTCCATGGGATTTTCCAGGCAAGAGTACTGAAGTGGGATGCCATTGCCTTCTCCTCTATTTTGCTTCCTAGTATTCTTCAAAGCCTTTCACATATACTGTCATCTTTGATCCCCATATAGGAGACTTTCATCATGTTAAACACAGGAACTCTTAAACCCCCAAAGATATAACCTTACTTGAGACTACAGAACTAGTCAGTGATGAAGTCAGGGCTAGAATTCTAATATATTTCACCCCAATGCTGCTGCTCACTGTTGAGTTCCACATTTGGAGTCTGTCAAGGCTCTGACAGAGGTTAATCCTCAGTAGCTTAACATTCTCTAAGCCTCAGGTTCCTCCTCTCGAATATGCGAAAAATACTCCCAGTGTTTTACAGACTTGTTAAATTGTGAATGTGAAACACACAATTTAACAAGATGGATAAATTTAACAAGAGTAGCCATTACTCTTTAGCAATGGAGTACCCTGGAGAAGGAAAGGGCAACCTACTCCAAGATTCTTGCCTGGAGAATCCCAAGGACAGTCTGTACAGTCAGAAGGAATCAGACATGACTGAAGCAACTTAGCACACACACACAGCACACGGTCATAACTATACTACATATAAATTGTAGTAAATATAAAATACATCCTTGGACATTATATCTGTATTGCTTCCAGGGTCACCTTCAAAATGTTGACGTTTAGTGTCTACGAAGACTGAATGTTCTCATTCTCTCTGATACAGCAATTTCAATCTTTCATATTCACATCACCAAAATGAAGCACTATATCTAACAATCCCTAGTTGGGAATTATGAAATGCCTATAGTCAGTCAAATTTGACAAATACTTTAATGATTACAAAATGCAATACTGTTTGTCAGTGATCACGGAAAATCTACAACTGCTCCCAACAGTATTGATGAATCTCAAATACATAATATCAGAATAAAATCAGACACTAAAGAAGGCAGACTGAAGGATTCATCACCATAAAATAGAGTTGGGAAAAACCAACCCGTTTTATTGGACTCAGAGTACCTTGGGGATGGGAAAGCGACTGGAGTAGAAAGGAGGGTGGCTTCTGGAGTGCTGGTAGTGATGTTTCTGAATCCCTGTGCTTGGATACCCAACTAAGTACGTTCGGGTTTTGGAATTCATTGAACTGTACGCTTAAGATTTATGCACGTTTTTGGTATATACGTTATAGTTCATTAAAAGTTTTAAGTTGTCCTTTTCTATGGAGGGGCTACAAGTCTTGGAATTCTGTCTAAAGTCACTCAGCTCTGGTTTCACCATGAATCAATTACCCCCAACGATGCGGGAGGTTTGAGGCTGAAAAGAGGCGTCCGCAGGCGGGTTGGCACCCCATGGACAGCAGGACATCCCTGTGCGTCCTGCCAGGAAAACGACTTTGAGTCAAGCAAAAAGCGACTTTTAGTCAGGCAAGCTGCCGGCTAGAGGAGGTACATGGACCGGAAGCGCCAGGTCGCCTCCGGAGGCGCCTCAGCCTTTGACCGCTCCCCGGAGCCAGGCGACTCCTGACCTCGCCGGTCCACTGGGCGTGCACACCCGGCCTGGGGTGGGACACCGGAAGCGACCTGAGCTTTCACATTCAGGGTATAGGCTGCGACTGTGCGTCTGGGATGACAGTGACCGTGAGGCTGGAGCCGGCCGGCCGCTGCCGCTGGGACGAGCCCGTGCGCATCGCCGTGCGCGGCCTGGCGCCGGGGCAGCCGGTCACGCTGCGCGCGTCCCTGCGCGACGAGAAGGGCGCGCTCTTCAGGGCCCACGCGCGCTACTGCGCCGACGCCGCCGGCCTGCTGGACCTGGAGCGCGCGCCCGCGCTGGGCGGCAGCTTCGCGGGGCTCGAGCCCATGGGGCTCTTCTGGGCTCTGGAGCCCGAGAAGCCTTTTTGGCGATTTCTGAAGCGGGATGTGCAGACGCCCTTCGCCGTGGAGCTGGAGGTGCTCGACGGTCACGAACCGGAGGCCCAGCGGCTTCTGGGCCGGGCGGTGCACGAGCGCGACTTCCTGGCGCCCGGGGTGCGGCGCGAGCCGGTGCGCGCGGGCCGGGTGCGCGGCACGCTCTTCCTGCCGCCAGGTGAGCCTGGGGTGCTGGGGCCTGGCGAGGGTGTGCTCTAGGTCGTCTTGGTTTGTGATACGGCTTCCCAGGACGGGTGGTTTGGGATCAGGGTCAGAGAAGAGGATGTTGACTAAATCCGTGACCTCACATTCACAATGGAGGCTTTTGATTTGTTCTGCACTCTGCTATGCGGTTTGCTTGCATTATCTCATTTAACCTCTGTATCCCAAAGAGGTGGATACTGTTATTATGTAGATTAAAAGAAAGAAAAAAAAGGCCTGGATGGGGTCTGTAGGTTCACTTTGCGATGAATAACTGCAGATTTCTATGACCTTCAGCTCTGACACAGTATGATGGTCTTACACAATATGATGACAGCCGAGGAAGCTCGTGCCTCCTCTCTTCTCGAGTGTCCTGGTACACTGGGCCCCTTGCCCACAGTTTCATGCTCCTCTCTACCACAGATCACTCTTTAGACTTCACGGCCTTCCTCACCTAAAGCCTAACTGGGTATCTCTTTTTCTTTCCTCTGGTCAAGTGACATTTGAAACATAAGTACACACACACACAAAGTCGCATTGATGCAACACAATACAAAAGTTTTCTTACAAGATTATTAACTTGGTTATTCTTGCCTACAACTACAGATTCTTAGAACCTTTGAGATAATTTGTTGTAAAATAATATGGAGGGTAAACGCATCGATCAGTTCAGTTCAGTGCAGTCTCTCAGTCATGTCCAACTCTTTGCGACCCCATGAATTGCAGCACGCCAGGCCTCCCTGTCCATCACCAACTCCCGGAGTTCACTCAGACTCACGCCCATCGAGTCAGCCATCTCATCCTCGGTTGTCCCCTTCTCCTCCCGCCCCCAATCCCTCCCAGCATCAGAATCTTTTCCAATGAGTCAACTCCTCGCATGAGGTGGCCAAAGTACTGGAGTTTCAGCTTTAGCGTCATTCCTTCCAAAGAAATCCCAGGGCTGATCTCCTTCAGAATGGACTTCTTGGACCTCCTTGCAGTCCAAGGGACTCTCAAGAGTCTTCTCCAACACCACAGTTCAAAAGCATCAATTCTTCAGGCTTCTTCACAGTCCAACTCTCACATCCATACATGACCACAGGAAAAACCATAGTCTTGACTAGACGGACCTTAGTCAGCAAAGTAATGTCTCTGCTTTTGAATATACTATCTAGATTGGTCATAACTTTTCTTCCAAGGAGTAAGCGTCTTTTAATTTCATGGCTGCAATCACCATCTGCTGAGTTACCTTATATATTTTACTTGGACTCCCTTCCCTAAAAGGAACTTGTATCCCTTTTCAATAATGACTCAGGGAACTATTATCTTTCCTTTGATTCACAGGAACTGACTAATAGTTTAGAAAGATCTTTAAAAGGAAAGCAGGCTCTTTTTAAAAAATTGAAGTGTAGTTGATTTACAAAGTATTCATTTCTGCTGTACTGCAAAGTGATTCAATTATACATATATATATTATTTTCCATTATAGTTTATCACAGGGTATTGAATATAGTTCCCTGTGCTATATGGCAAGACCTTGTTATTTATACATTCTCTATATACTAGTTTGCATCTGCTAACCCCAAACTTCCACTCCATCCCTTTGCAACACACCCTCCCTCTTGGCAACCACAAGTCTGTTCTCTGCATCTGTGAGTATGTTTCTGTTTTGTTGATAAGTTCATTTGTGTCATATTTTAGATTCTACATATAAGTGTATCATATGGTGCTTGTCTTTCTCTTCCTGACTTAGTTCACTGACTATGATAATCTCTGCGTCCATCCGTGTTGCTGTAAATGTTGGTTCATTCTCTTTTAGGCTGAGTAGTATTCCATTGCATATATGTACCGCATCTGTATCCATTCATCTCTCAGTGAACATTTAGCTTGTTTCCTTGTCTTGGTTGTTGTGAACAGTGCTGCTATAAACATAGGAATTCATATATCTTTTTGATTTATAGTTTTTCCTCGTATATGCCCAGGAATGGGATTGTTGGATCATATGGCAACTCTATTTTTAGTTTTTTGGGAACCTCCCTACTATTTTCCATCGGAGAAGGCGATGGCACCCCACTCCAGTACTCTTGCCTGGCAAATCCCTTGGACGGAGGAGCCTGGTAGGCTGCAGTCCATGGGTGTAAGGCTCGGAGAACCGCACTCTGAAAAGGACATGCAGGGACAGCCTCTAGTGGACTGACAAAGTTTATTATCTAATTGTGTAGTTTTATAATTTTCAGGGAATAGAGCATAAGACAGACTTGCACGTAGCCATTTCAGATAAACATCAAAGCATTTAAGCATAAAATACAGTTCCCACTGCCCAAGCCATAACATAGCTTTGGCGAAACTCTAAAGGGAGACTTATCATGAAACAACAGTCCTTGCTCTCAGAAACAGGTGGTCAGAAGGAAGCCTTTGAACGCCTCAAGGCCGGGCGTATAACCCTTCGTTATCCGTTCCCAGCCTCAGGCACTAGGTGAAAGCTCATAACCCTTTATTATGCTCGTTCCAGCTTCCAACCTTCGCCATGAATGGAGCAAATACATTTTCAGTATTTGCTCAAAGCCTTCCAGCTCCTCCACACATGGGGTTGCTAGGAGTCGGACACGACTGAGCGACTTCCCTTTCACTTTTCACTTTCATGCATTGGAGAAGGAAATGGCAACCCACTCCAGTGTTCTTGCCTGGAGAATCCCAGGGACAGGGGAGCCTGGTGGGCTGCCGTCTCTGGGGTTGCACAGAGTCGGACACGACTGAAGCAACTTAGCAGCAGCAGCAGCAGCATACTATTTTCCATAGTGGCTACACCAACTTATATTCCCACCAACAGTGTAGGAGGGTTCCCTTTTGTCCGTACCGTCTCCAGCACTTATCTGTAGACTTTCTAATGATGGTCATTCTGACTCGTGTGAGGTGAGTATCTCATTGTAGTTTTGATGTGCATTTCTCTAATAATTAGTGATGTTGAGCATGGAAAGCAAATTCATTAAATTATATAATATTTTCCCTTTGTAATATTACTGTCTCTAGGATCTGGACCTTTCCCAGGGATCATTGACATCTTCGGTATTGGAGGAGGCCTATTGGAATATCGGGCCAGTCTTTTGGCTGGCCACGGCTTTGCCACATTGGCTCTAGCTTATTATGACTTTGATGATCTTCCCAAGAAATTTGATGTGATACACCTGGAGTATTTTGAAGAAGCCCTGTGCTACATGCTTCAACACACCCAGGTTCTCCTGATGTCCTTCATCATTCTCTTCAGGACCAACCCCAGAGAGCTGTCCCTTTGCACTCACCTGCACTGGGTGCACTGGTGCTGCTCTGCGCTTCTTTCACAGAGATTTCCTTCGGAGACTTCCTTGGTTTTAGTGCCTAAAGCACCTGAAGCACCATCCCCTTTCTTTGTCAGTTGGGTTAATAATGCAGAATTCATTGTAAAAGTCATGTGAAATTTTATTTCAAGGAATTAGGTAGTGATATGAAAATTTCTTTTGAGAGAAAGTGGAGTTTCTAGTGTTTCTGCTTTGAATGCTTTTTAATATTTTTCTGATAGGAGGGTATGTTCTCAGATGATTGAAACTTGTCCACCCATTTCAGAAGATAAGAACTCCTTAACTGGACTCTGCAGTCCTACTTTGTTTCTGTTAAGTTAACCAGTTTTCAGTATATATTTAGAAGTGGTCTGATAATGATTCATTTCTTGTAACAGAATTTGGTTTCACAGGCTTAGATACCCAAGAACATAAGGCTCTGAACTTGCCAGGCTCCAAGACTCAGCATTCTCTAGTGTCTGACTCTCTGGAAGTTTGCAAACCATCCTGGTGGCTCAGTCAAGTAAACAATCTGTCTGCAATGCAGGTAGACCCAGGTTTGACCCCTGGGTGGGGGAGATTCCCTGGGGAAGGAAGTGGCCACCCTCTCCAGTATTCTTGCTTGGAGAATCCCATGGACAGAGGAGCCTGGCAGGCTGCAGTCCTTAGCAACTAAGCCATCATCCCAAATTTACCATTGAATTTGTTTGCCATGTGTCCAGCAAGATAGTCTTTATATGGGAAGAAACGCCTCTGTAAACTGAGGTTGAATGTCTTGTGGCCAGTTCACAAATTAAAGCTAGCAGCATCTCTAGTTGCATTTAGAAAAATGTTTTTCTCTTGGGTATGTTCTTGACTCTTGTCTCTTCTTTTCTTCCAGATAAAGGGCCCACGCATTGGGCTTCTGGGCATTTCTTTAGGGGCTGATATTTGTCTCTCCATGGCCTCATTTTTGAAGAACATCTCAGCCACAGTTTCCATCAATGGATCTGGGTTCAGTGGACACAGAGTCATATACTACAAGGACAGCAACATTCCACCACTGGGCCATGACCTGAGGCGAGTGAAGGTAGCTTTCTCAGGCCTCCTAGACATTGTGGATGTAAGGAATGATATTATAGGGGGATGTGAGAACCCCTGCATGATTCCAATAGAGAAGGCCCAGGGGCCCATCCTCTTCATTGTTGGTCAGGATGACCATAACTGGAGGAGTGAGCTTTATGCCCAGATAGCCTCTGAACGGTTACAGGCCCATGGAAAGGAAAAACCCCAGATCATCTCTTATCCTGGGACTGGGCACTACATTGAGCCTCCTTATTTCCCCATGTGCCCAGCTTCTTTGCACAAATTATTGGACAAACCCGTAATGTGGGGTGGGGAGCCCAGGGCCCATTCTAAGGCCCAGGTAGATGCATGGAAGCAAATTCTAACCTTCTTCACCAAACACCTTGGACCTTCCCCCAAATTGTAATGTACTGCTCTGCTGCTGACAGGAGAGAGAGATTCAAGGTTGGATTCTAGTGTTTAATAATCTTATCTGAATCGTTTGTCCCCTGGACAACACTAAATTCATGTCATTGTTATTAATGACATATTTTAGGTAACTTTGTGGAGTTTTGTTTCATTATGAATTTTTCTAATGTAACACATGCCTATTGTTGAAGATTCAATAGAGGTATATAGTACAAAATAGTAAAAAGTATCTGTAATTTTAAGATTTGTGTTTTCATCTAGATTATTTTTTACTTAACATTTTTAGTCACAGAACTACTGGTTACTTCTTCCATCACTGGGAGAGAATGGCTATTCAGTATTTGCCAGTGGTTCAATTACTGATAACAGTAGAATTTTCATTGGCTAAAGTATACACAGAGGTGTTGATAGAAGGAAAGCCAGACTGACCTGACCCTTTTCTCATGGAGATTAAAGAGGAATTCCCCGGGAGGAGGAGTTACGGTAAGAAGGGGAGCACCAGAGGCTTCATTTGTGGTCAGTGGTTAAGAATCCACCTTTCAATGGAAGGAACACCATTTTGATCCCTTGTCCAGGAAGATCCCACATGCCTGGGGCAACTAAGTATATGTGCCACAACTACTGAAGCCTGCAAACCTAGAGCTCTTGATCCAGAACAGGAGCGGCTACTGCAATGAGAAGTCCGCATATTGCAAACAGAGAGTAGCCCTTGCTCACCCCAACTATAGAAAGCCCATACCCAGCAACAAAAACTCAGCACAACCAAAAAATAAAAATAAAACAAGAAGGGGAACATCTGACTCTGGGATAGTTTAGTCAAAACTGTTCCAAAGGTGAGTCATTCAGTTCAGTTCAGTTGCTCAGTTGTGTCTGACTCTTTGTGACCCCATGGACTGCAGCACCCCAGGCTTCCCTGTCCATCACAAACTACTGAAGGATGCTCAAATTCATGTCCATCGAGTCGGTGATGCCATCCAACCATCTCATCCTCTGTCATCCCCTTCTCCTCCTGCCTTCAATCTTTCCTAGCATCAGGGTCTTTTCCAGTAAGTCGGCTCTTTGCATCAGGTGGACAGGGTATTGGAGCTTCAGCTTCAGCATCAATCCTTCCAAAGTCATCAGTCCAAAGGTGAGTGACTATGACCTATTTTCCTTCTTGCTTCCTGGTTCTAAGAACAAACTTTGGAAACTCATATTGTGATATTCCTAGAGGCATCATCACTTTCCCTGACAACAAAGCTACAAAGCATTATGTAGGTTTATTTGAAGAGACAATGGCTGAGAATTTTCAAAAATTGACAGACATCAACCACATAGTCCAGAAGCACTATGTCTTAGCTCAGGCTTCTCTAACAAAATACCATAGATGTAATGGCTTAAACAACAGACATTTCTCACAGTTCTGGAGGCTGGGAAGTCCAGGATCAAGGTTCTGGCAGATTCAGTTCCTGGTGGGGGCCTCTTCTGGCCTAGAGACAGCTGCCTTCTCCCTGTGTCTTCAACTGGCGGGGAGAGAAAGAGGGGGAGCTCCAGTTTCACTTCCTCATTTCATAAGGACACTAATTCCATCATGGAGGCCTCACTCTCCTGACCTCATTTAAACTTAACAACTTCGCAAAGGCCCCACTTTCAAATACCATCACACTGGCCTTTTAGATTGCACCACTGAGTTTTGAGGGCACACATTCAGTTCATAACACCTATAAACCTCAAGCTAGTTAAATACAAAGAAAGCTGTATTTAACACATTATAGAAAAATTGTGCAGGTTTTAAATAATTTGTTTGTTTATATATCATTATTCTTGGCTGTGCTGGGTCTCCGTGGCTGTGGCTTTTCTCTAGTTGCAGCGAACTGGGGTTTATATACTCTAGTTGGGCTACATGGCTTCTCACTGTGGTGGCTTCTCTCATTGAAGAGCATGGGCTCATGGGCACACGGGCTTCAGTAGTTGCAGCATGTGGGCTCAGTAGTTGCTGCTCCCAGGCTCTAGAGCACAAGCTAAATAGCTGTGGAACACAGGCTTAGCCACTCTGAGGCATGTGTGATCTTCCCAGACCAAGGATCGAACCCATGTCTCCTGCATTGGCAATCGGTTTCTTTACCACTAAGCCACCAGGGAAGCCCTGTGCAGGTTTAAAAAAAAAATTCTACCCTGTGCAGGTAGAATTTATAGCATAGAATTTATAACACAAAATTCTTTGCCACTTCTGGTACAAAAAGGTGGGAGATCTATGCCCTCTCCCCTCAATATGGATGGATTTCTGACTGCTTCAGTTAGTACTGAACTGATCCTTTGTGACCAGAAGGTAGGTCATAAAGGCCATGAAGTTTCCACCTTGTTTGCTGGGAACACTTGCTCTTAGAGCACTGAGCCACCCTATGAAGCTTGACAAGCTTGAGGCTGTGATGCTATGCGTGTGTGTATGTTAAGTTGCTTCAGTCATGTCCAACTCTTTGCAACCTATGGACTGCTCAGTTCAGTTCAGTTGCTCAGTTGTGTCCGACTCTTGGTGACCCCATGAATCGCAGCACGCCAGGCCTCCCTGTCCATCACCAACTCCCAGAGTTCACTCAGACTCATGTCCATCGAGTCAATGATGCCATCCAGCCATCTCATCCTCTGTCGTCCCCTTCTCCTCCTGCCCCCAGTCCCTCCCAGCATCAGAGTCTTTTGCAATGAGTCAACTCTTCGCATGAAGTGGCCAAAATACTGGAGTTTCAGCTTTAGCATCATTCCTTCCAAAGAACACCCAGGGCTGATCTCCTTTAGAATGGACTGGTTGGATTTCCTTGCAGTCCAAGGGACTCTCGAGTCTTCTCCAACACCACAGTTCAAAACCATCAATTCTTTGGTGCTCAGCCTTCTTCACAGTCCAACTCTCACATCCATACATGACCACTAGAAAAACCATAGCCTTGGCTAGACGGACTTTTGTTGGCAAAGTAATGTCTCTGCTTTTGCAAATGCTATCTAGGTTGGTCATAACTTTCCTTCCAAAGAGTAAGTTTCTTTTAATTTCATGGCTGCAGTCACCATCTGCAGTGATTTTAGAGCCCCCAAAAATAAAGTCTGCCACTGTTTCCACTGTTTCCCCATCTATTTCCTATGAAGTGATGGGACCAGATGCCATGATCTTCATTTTCTGAATGTTGAGCTTTAAGCCAGCTTTGTCGCTCTCCTCTTTCACTTTCATCAACAGGCTTTTTAGGTCCTCTTCACTTTCTGCCATAAGGGTGGTGTCATCTGCATATCTGAGTTTACTGATATTTCTCCCGGCAATCTTGATTCCAGCTTGCGCTTCTTCCAGCCCAGCATTTCTCATGATGTACTCTGCATATAAATTAAATGAGCAGGGTGACAATATACAGCCTTGACGTACTCCTTTCCTGATTTTTAACCAATCTGTTGTTCCATGTCCAGTTCTAACTGTTGCTTCCTGACCTGAATATAGGTTTCTCAGAGGCAGGTCAGGTGGTCAGGTATTCCCATCTCTTTCAGAATTTTCCACAGTTTATTGTGATCCACACAGTCAAAGGCTTTGCCATAGTCAGTAAAGCAGAAATAGATGTTTTTCTGGAACTCTCTTCCTTTCTCCATGATCCAGCAGGTGTTGACAATTTGATCTCTGGTTCCTCTGCCTTCCTATGGACTGTAGCCACCTTTTTTCTCTATCCAGGGGATTCTTCAGGCAAGCCTACTGGAGTGGGCTACCATGCCCTTCTCCAGTGATCTTCCTGACCCAGGGATTAAACCACTGTCTCTTACATCTCCTGCACTGGCAAGCAGGTTCTTTACCACTAGTGCCACTTGTGAAGCTCCAATTCTTAGACGTTCCCATTCAAAAACATGGCATCTGAGATGCACAACAACTGCTGGCCCCACCTCCCTCTTCTGAAATCTAACTGAGAACGTGTTGCCAGTTCTTTCATTGCTGCTCAGTTTACCCTCTGAGTTGTTCTCTGTATCTCTTGGTTCTATCCTCTGAGTTGAAACCTGTGTTTCCCATAAAAATAATTAAATTAGGAAAAAAGCCTCCAGGATCTGTTTTCTGAGCAAAATATATGAAGCATCTAAAGGTCTCTGTGAGAGTTGGACTATAAAGAAAGCTGAGCACGGAAGAATTGGTGCTTTTGAACTGTGGTGTTGGATAAGACTCTTGAGAGTCCCTTGGACTGCAAGGAGATCCGACCAGTCCACCCTAAAGGAGATCAGTCCTGGGTGTTCACTGGAGGGACTGATGTTGAAGCTGAAACTGCAATACTTTGGCCACCTGATGCGGAGAGCTGACTCATTTGAAAAGACCCTGATGCTGGAAAGATTGAGGGCAGGAGGAGAAGGGGATAACAGAGGATGAGATGGTTGGATGGCATCACCAACACAATGGACATGGGTTTGGGTGGACTCGGGGAGTTGGTGATGGACAGGGAGGCCTGGCATGCTGTGGTCCATGGGGTTGCAAAGAGTTGGGTACGACTGAGCGACTGAACTGAACTGCACTGAAAGTTCTGTTTTTAGACACAGATGTAAAGAACAGACTTTTGGACTCTGAGGGGGAAAAGGCGAGGGTGGGATGATTTGAGAGAATAGCATTGAAACATGTATATTACTATATGTGAAATAGATCAGCAGTCCAGGCTTGATGCATGAGACAGGGTGCTCAGGGCTGGTGCACTTGGATGACCCTGAGGGATGGGATGGGAAGGGGAGTGGGAGGAGGGTTCAGGATGGGGAACACATGTATACCCATGGCTGATTCATGTGAATGTATGGGGAAAACCACTACAATATTGTAATTAGCCTCCAATTAAAATAATTTAAAATAAAAAATAGAAACAGGCAAAACTAATGTATGGAGCTAGAAGTTAGAGTATTGTAGTGGATATTCTACAAGGCAGGAGTTTTGTTTTTGTTTTATGATATTGGTGCATTTACTGTGAAAATACATAGAGATGCACTTTAAAAAATAAATAAATAAATAAAGGTCTCTTTTTATTTTGCACTCTTTCTCTTTTAAACTTACTGTGTTTCCACCAGAACCATTTAAAAAACTATGTGGGTTTTCTAAAAATATTAGTGGAGTTCACTGTATTAGGCAATACACCACTATAAACCTGTTTGAGATAAGAATGTCTCTATCTGGGTCTTTCTGGGAGAATGCTACAGGAAAACATCCTTAAGATTCTCATAAATTCTCTTATTTAATAGGATTTGTTAGGCACACCTTAAAATGTTTAGAGGGACTTTTGTCATTCTGAAATAGTCTGTGAAGCACTACCTTGAATCTTTGAGGTCTTTACGAAGGATCTCTCATAGACTCACTCTGGGCTTGACTTTGCTTTGAGATTCTGTCTTACTTATAGAATAATTTACCGTCTGGAGAAGGTGGAAAGGAGAAACAGTATTACTGTCAAACTTGGCAAGTCCTGGTTGCTTTCTATTTAGAAGTTCATTAAAAAAATATTTTATACTGGAGTACAGTCATGTTAATTTCAGGTGTACAGCAAAGCGGTTCAGTTATACACATATCTATTCCTTTTCAGATTCTTTCCCATACAGGTTATCACAGAATATTGAGTAGGTCCTCTGTACTGCACGGTAGGTCCTTGTTAACAACAGTTGATTCTTTAGTTCACCTTTTCTTCTTGTATGTTTTATAATAGGCAGCAAGAAGAAGCCAGATGGCACTGTCAGTACTCTGCTGGGAAATAATTTTAGCTAGAGCATTGAATTAATTAGGTATATTTTCCTTTTTTCACATTATTACAGATGTCAGTGTTTCCTCTGGCTTCCAGTGAATTTATTTTGCTTTCCTAAAAAGCCTCTTGACGAAAGTGAAAGAGGAGAGTGACAAAGTTGGCTTAAAGCTCAACATTCAGAAAATGAAGGTCATGGCATCTGGTCCCATCACTACATGGGAAATAGACGGGGAAACAGTGGAAACAGTGTCAGACTTTATTTTTTTGGGCTCCAAAATCACCGCAGATGGTGACTGCAGCCATGCAATTAAAAGACGCTTACTCCTTGGAAGAAAAGTTATGACCAACCTAGACAGTATATTCAAAAGCAGAGACATTACTTGGCCGACTAAGGTCCGTCTAGTCAAGGCTATGGTTTTTCCTGTGGTCATGTATGGATGTGAGAGTTGGACTGTGAAGAAGGCTGAGCGCCGAAGAATTGATGCTTTTGAACTGTGGTGTTGGAGAAGACTCTTGAGAGTCCCTTGGACTGCAAGGAGATCCAAGCAGTCCATTCCGAAGAAGATCAACCCTGGGATTTCTTTGGAGGGATTGATGCTAAAGCTGAAACTGCAGTACTTTGGCCACCTCATGCGAAGAGTTGACTGATTGGAAAAGACTCTGATGCTGGGAGGGATTGGGGGCAGGAGGAGAAGGGGACGACCGAGGATGAGATGGCTGGATGGCATCACGGACTCGATGGACATGAGTCTGAGTGAACTCCGGGAGATGGTGATGAACAGGGAGGCCTGGCGTGTTGTGATTCATGGGGTCTCAAAGAGTCGGACACGACTGAGCGACTGAACTGAACTGAACTGAGGCCTTCATAAGTCTCTTTGACTTTCGCTAATGGTCTCCCTGGAGCCCTTCCAGCTTCTACCTGCCATTCAGTCCTAAAGCTAGTTGTGATTCTCATGCACATGAATTTCTGCATGGACTGCTGAGCTTCCTCACAGCATGATATATGGATTTCAAAAATGTGAGACCAGACACTACAAAACTATTAGAGGAAAACATAGGCAGAACACTGACATAAATCACAGCATTAACCTTTTCAATCTGTCTTTCAGAGTAATGGAAATAAAAACAAAAATAAACAAATGAGACCTAATTAAACTCAAAAGCTTTTGCACAGCAGAGGAAACCATAAATAAAACAAAAAGACAACCCATCGAATGGGAGAAAATATTTGCAAATGATGTGACTGGCAAGGATTGGGTTCCAAAATGTACCAACAGCTTGTATGACTTAATATCATCAAACAAACAACCCAATAAATAAACAGGCAGAAGACCTCAATAGACATTTCTCTAAAGATGACAAACACATGGCCAGTGAGTGAAAAAGTGAGAGTTGCTCAGTCATGCCCAACTCTTTGTGACCCCATGGACTGTATAGTGAATTCTCTAGGCAAGAATACTGGAGTGGGTAGCTGTTCCCTTCTCCAGGGGATCTTCCCGACCAGGGATCGAACCCAGGCCTCCTGCACTGCAGGCGGATTCATTATCAGTTGAGCCACGTGGGAAGCCCAAGAATCTTTGAGTGGGTGGCCTATCCCTTCTCTAGCAGATCTTCCCAATCCAGGAATTGAACTGGTCTCCTGCATTGCAGGCAGATTCTTTACCAACTGATCTATCAGGGAATTCCAACATGGCCAAGAGGCACATAAAAAGATGTTCAGTATTGCTAATTATTAGAGAAATACGAATCAAAACTACAATGAAATATCATATCAGTCAGAATTCCTATCTTCAGAAAATCCACAGACGGGCTTCCCTTGTCACTCAGTGGTAAAGAATCCACTTGCCAATGCAGGAGACACAGGTTTGACCCCTGATCCAGGAAGATTCCATGAGCCATGGAGCAACTAAGACTGTTCACCACAACTATTGAAGCTGGGCTCTATAGCCCAGGAGCTGCAACCACTGAGCCTATATGCTACAGCTACTGAAGCCCACCTCGAGCCTGTATTCTGCAACAAGAGAAACCACTGCAAAGATAAGCCTCACACCGGAAGTGGAGAGTAGTTCCTACTCATTACAACTAGGGAAAAGCTCGAGCAACAGTGAAGATTAGCGCAGCCAGAAAAGAGAAACCCACAGACAATAAATACTGGAGAGGGGAACCTTCCTACACAGTTGATGAGAATGTAAATTGGTTTGGAGAGGTTCCTAAGAGAACTGAAAATAGAGTTACCATATAACCCAGCAATTCCACTCCTGGGCATATATCTGGAGAAAAACCAAAATTTTAAAAGATACATGTACCCCAATATTCCTTGCACCACTGTTTACAATAGCCAGGACATGGAAGCAAACTAAATGTCTATCAACAGAAGAATGGATAAATATGTGGTACATATACATAATGGAATATTGCTGTTGTTTCAGTTACTAAGTTCTGTCCAACTCTTTGTGACCCCATGGACTGTAGCATGCCAGGCTCCTCTGTCCTCCACTGTCTCCTGAGTTTTGCTCAAATTCATGTCCACTGAGTTACCATCTCATCCTCTGTCACCCCCTTCTATTTCCTACAGCCTTTCCCAGCATCAGGGTCTCTTCCAGTAAGTCTGCTCTTCACATCAGATGGCCAAAGTATTGGAGCTTCAGCTTCAGCCAACACTCCTTCCAGTGAAATTTCAGGGTTGATTTCCTTTAGGATTGACTGGCTTGATCTACTTGCAGTCCACGGGACTCTCAGGAGTCTTCTCCAACACCACAGTTTGAAGGCATCAGTTCTCCAGCACTCAGCCTTCTTTATGATCCAACTCTCACATCCATACATGACTACTGGAAAAACCATAGCTTTGACTATACAGAACTTTGTTGGCAAAGTGATGTGTCTACTTTTTAGTATGCTGTCTAGGTTTGTCATTGCTTTCCTTCCAGGGAGCAAGCATCTTTTAATTTCATGGCTGCAGTCACCATTTGCAGTGATTTTGGAGCCCAAGAAAATAAAATCTGCTGCTGCTTCCACTTTTTCCTCTTCTATTTGCCATGAAGTGATGGGGCCAGATGCTATGATCGTAGTTTTGATTTTTTTTTAATGTTGAGTTTCAAGCCAACTTTTTCACTCTTCTCTTTCACCCTCATCTAGAGGCTATTTAGTTCCTCTTCACTTTCTGCTGTTAGAGTGGTATCATCTGCACCAATATGAGGTTGTTCATATTTTGCCAGGCAATCTTGATTCTAGTTTGTGAGTCATCTGGCACAGCATTTTGCATGATGTACTCTGCATACAAGTTAAATACGCAAGGTGACAATATACAGCCTTGACATACTCCTTTCCCAATTTGGAACCAGTCCATTTTTCCATGTCCAGTTCTAAATGTTGCTTCTTGACCTGCCTACAGATTTCTCAGGAGGCAGGAAAAGTGGTCTGATATCCCCATCTCTTTAATAATCTTTCACAGTTTGTTGTGATCCACACAGTCAAAGGCTTTAGTGTAGGCCATGATGCAGAAGTAGATGTTTTTCTGGAACTCCCTTGCCTTTTCCATGACCCAACAAACGTTGGCAATTTGGTCTGTGGTTCCTCTGCCTCTTCAAAACCCAGCTTGTACATCTGGAATTTCTTTGTTCATGTACTGCTGAAGCCTAGGTTCAAGGATTTTGAGCATAAACCTTGCTAGCATGTGAAATGAGTGCAACTATATGGTTGTTTCAATGTCCTTTGGCATTGCCCTTCTTTGGGATTGGAATGAAAACTGACCTTTTCCAGTCCTGTGGCCACTGCTGAGTTTCCCAAATTTCCTGACGTATTGAGTGCAGCACTTTAACAGCATCATCTTTTAGGATTTTAAATAGCTCAGCTGGAATTCCGTCACCATATTACTCAGCCAGAAAAGAAAAACAAAATAATGCCATTTGCAGCAACGTGGATGGACCTAGAGACTGTCATACTGACTGAAGTTAACTCAGACAGAGAAAGACAAATATGATATTGCTTAGTTGTGCTTAGTTCTCTCATCTTAGGCTGATGAGAGAAATTGAAGGTGATACAAAGAGACCAAAAGATATACTGAATTTGTGGATTTTAACCCTTGTCCGCTGTTGGTGGGAATGTAAATTGGTGTAGCCTCTATAGAAAACAGTATGGAGGCCCATCAAAAAATTAAAGCTCATTCTACCAGATGAGTCAGCAGTTCCTCTCTGGGATATATACCTGAAAAACAAAAACACTGATTTGAAAAGATGCATGCACCCTAATGTCCACAGCAGTATTATTTACAATAGCCAAGATACTGAAGCAACTCAGCTTTCCATCAGTAGACAAATGGATAAAGAAGAGGGTGGTATATATTTATAAAGGAATACTACTCCGTTCTAAAAAGAATCAAATTTTGCCATTTGAAACAACATGGATGAACCTGGAGGATATTACACTTAGTAAAATAAGTCAGGCAGAAAGACAAATACTGTATGTTACCACTTATCTGTGGAATACAAAAAAATAAATAAAACAAAAACAGACTCACAGATACAGAGAACAAACTAGTGGTTACCAGTGGGGAAAGGGTACGGGATAGGGGCAAGATAGAGGTAGGAGATTAAGAGGTATAAAGTACTATGAATAAAGTATAAGAATTTATTTACAGCCAGAGAAATACATGCAATGTTTTCTTTTCTTCTTTTGACTGTGCAGCGTATGGTATCTTAGTTCCCTTGGACCAGGGATCAAACCCATGCCCCCTGCAGTGGAAGCATGGAGTCTTAACCACTGGACTACCACGAAGTCCCTCCAATATATTATAGTAATTTCATATGGAATATAGTCTTTTCAAATTTTATATCAGTGTATTATATACTTGAAATTCATATATTGTAAATCAACTGTACCTCAATAAAGAAAATATATGTGTATGTCAAAATTAACTCTAAAGACAGAATTCAGAGAGGTAGTGGCTTTTGATATGTGTCTTTTTTTTTTGATATGTGTCTTAACTGATAGGATTTCTTTTTTATGAATCTAAAGTAATATAAATTCATAGAAAATTTGGAAAACAAAATTATTCATTTAAAAATGAGTTTCATATAATCCATTTTTTTAACATGATTTTTTTTAAATTATTTATTTTAGTTTCGGTTGTGCTGGGTCTTTGTTGCTACAACTGGGCGCTACTCTTCATTGTGGCACACAGGCTTCTGACTGTGGTGTTTCTCTTATTGTGGAGCACAGGCTCAAGGCACAAGGGCTTCAGTAAGTGCAGCATGTGAGCTCAGTAGCTGTGGGTCCCAGCCAGAGTAGGGGCTTAGTAGTTGTTGCATATGGGCTTAGTTGAGCCATGGCATATGGAATCTTCCTGGACCAGGGATTGAACTCATCAACTCTGTATTGGCAGGTGGCTGCTTATCCACTATACCTCTAGGGAAGTCCAGAAACTAGCACTCTTAACATTTTAGTATATATCTCTTTTCCTTCAGACTTTGAGTTTCTATTTATGTATGAATATTTTAGGAAACTGGGATTTTTCTGTGTACTGAGATTTTAATCAATTAAGTGTACATCCTTTTTACCTTAACATTATATGATGATTATTTTACCGTATTTACATTCTTCAAATGCATGATTTTTAAAAACAGTAGCTTATACTCTATTGGTGCTACTATCCTTCATTTAAACAACCCCTGATGATTTTTCATTATGAAGTCTGGTGCTGGGGTAATGGGACATGTACATGTATTAAGTCTGTGTGTCACTGACTTTCTTCTTAATTTTTAAATTTGGCTGTGCTAGGTCTTAGCTGAGGCAATGGATCGTCAGTGCTGCATAAGAGATTTTTGTTGTTGCATCCAGGACCTAGTTCCCTAAACAAGGATCACAGAGTCTTAACCACTGGACCACTAAAGAAGTTCCCTGGTTATGTCTTTAAGAGAGATTCTTTGAAAAGAAATTATGGGGTCAAACTTGTAAACAGGATTCTTTACTATACATACCAGAAACTGTCAATTACACCATCAGGGACACTGTGAGACAGCCCAGCCATGCTGCATTGCTAACACTGGTGCAGTGTGGGTATGCATGTGTGCCCGTGTATCTCATTCTTATAATTGTATAAATTTTATGGTTTGAAAAGAGAATCTCATATTGTTGTGCTTTTCTGTTCTTGTTGTTCCTGAGGTTGAATATTTTCCTCTCTTATCAGGAAAATATTTGTATTCCTTTTAAACTACATTTCCCATTCCTTCAGAATGTTCATCTATGTCTTCATGACCTATAGCAGCATTTCATTATGTATTACAGAAGTAAATAATTCTAATATATTTTGGCCACATTATATCAGCTTGTTATTTGCCATTTAAACTATGTGTATGTGTGTGAATATATATGTGTGTTAGTTTTGCAAGATGAGTTGATGATGGATGGTGGAAATGATAAGAAATATGTATACTGATCTCTGCCTGTACCTTTCTCCTAACTTCCAGCACAGAGCTCCTAAAACCCTAAATTTCTAAGTGATACAAGCATTAGTAGCATCTTTTGTTCTATTGAGGTGACTCTGGGTGGGCTCCTTGGATGGGGACTAGTAACCAGAAAGACCAATCCATGATTAGAAGCTTGGAATTGTCAGCCTGCCTGCGCTATTCTCCAGAGGAGAGAGGGGCCAGAAACTAGTGAATAATTCATCATGCTTATGTGAGGAAGCCTCCATAAAAATCCCAATAGAATGGGATTTGTATAGCTCTCAGGTTAGAAGGTCACAAAACAAGTTTGTTAATTCAAGATTACTGAAATCATACCAAGCATATTTTGACTACAATGTTGTGAGACTAGAATTCAATTACAAGGAAAAAAATTACAAAAATCACAAACACATGAAATCTAAACAACATGCTATATATAAAAATAAATACCTGGATACATGTAAAATGGAAACAACAACCCAAAATCTATAGAATGCAGCAAAAGCAGTTTTATGAGGCAAGTTCAGCTGGATATAATCCTACCTCAAGAAACAAGAAAAATCTTAAATAAATAACCTGCTGCTGCTGCTGCTAAGTCACTTCAGTCGTGTCCAACTCTGTGCAACCCCGTAGACAGCAGCCCACCAGGCTCCCCCGTCCCCGGGATTCTTCAGGCAAGAACACTGGAGTGGGTTGCCATTTCCTTCTCCAACGCATGAAAGTGAAAAGTGAAAGTGAAGTCACTCAGTCGTGTCCGACTCCTAGTGACCCATGGACTGCAGCCTACCAGGCTCTTCCGTCCATGGGATTTTCCAGGCAAGAGTACTGGAGTGGGTTGCCATTGCCTTCTCTGAATAAATAACCTAATCTTTCACCTAAAGGAAATTTTTTTAAAAGGCCAAACAAAACTGAAAGTTAGTAGAAGGAAAGACATAATAAAGATCACAACAGAAATAAATTTAAAAGAGACCAAGAAAAGGTGGAGGGGGTGGGGGGTAGGTCAATGAAACTCAGAGCAGATTCTTTGAAAAATAAATAAAATTGATAAATCAGACTCTTCAAGAAAAATAATTTAAACAACCCCAAAAATCAGAAAATAAAAAATAAAGAAGTTATACTGACACCACAAAAATACAAAGATCATAAGCAACTACTACAAATAGTTAATGTCAATAAAATGTACAACCTAGAAGAACTGGATAAATTATTAGAAGCGCACAATCTACCAAGGCTGAATCAAGAAGAAATAGAAATAGGAAAACACAGATTACCATAATGAAATGAATCAGTAGTAAAAATTCTACCAAACACTTAAAGAGTTAACACCTCACCTTTTCAAACTATCCCCCAAATTTGAGAAGTACAAAGTAAAGGCTTCTGAACTCATTCTATAAGAAAAGCATCACCCTAATACCAAAATCTGGCAAAGACACTACAAAAATACAAAACAAACAAACAAAAAATACATAAAACCAATGTCACTGATGAAAGTAGATATAAAAATCCTCAACAAAATACTAGCAAACCCAGTTTAAGAAATACATTAAAAGGATCATACACCATGATTAAGAAGGATTTATCCCCAGGATGCAAGGATAGTTCAATATTCAGAAATCAATGTGATTAATTAACTGAAGAATAAAAACATGATCATCTCAACAGATGCACAAAAAACTTTAACAAATTTGACATCAATTTATAATAAGAACACTCAACAAAGTAAGAAGAGAAGAAATAGACCTCAACATACTAACAAGCACAAATAACCAGCCTATAGCTAGCATCATACTCAATGGTCAAAAGCTGTGAGCATTTCCGTTAAGATCAGGAATAAGACAAGAATTCTCACTCTCTCCACTTTTATTCAACCATGTATTGGAAGTCCTAGCCATAGCAATCAGATAAGAAAAAGAAAAAAATGCATCCAAACTGGAAAGGTAGAAATAAAACTCACTGTAGGTGACATGATACTATATATAGGTAACCCTAATGACTCCCCTAAAAGCTCTGGGAGTTGGTCATGGACTGGCATGCTACAGTCCGTGGGGTTGCAAAGAGTCAGCCATGACTGAGTGACTGAACTGAACTGAATGACTCTGCCAAGAAATTATTAGAACTAATAAATGAATTCAGTAAAGTTTCAGGATACAAATGTAATACAGAGAAATCTTTTTCTTCTCTACATACAAACTATCAGAAAGAGAAATGAAGGAAACAATTCCATTTACAATGCATCAAATAGAATAAAATATCTAGGAATAAATATAACTAAGGAGGTCAATATCTATACTCTGAAAACTATAAACCATTGGTGAAAGAAACTAAAGACAAAAAACCAAATGATATGCCATGCTCATGGGTTGGAATATTTAATATTATTAAAATGAATGTACAACCAAAGGAAATCTACTGATTTGGTACAATCCCTATCAAAATCCAACGGCATGTTCACATAACTAGAATAAATAATCCTGAAGTTTATATGGAAGCCCAAAGGACCTTATATAGCCATAGCATTCTTGAACAAGTAGAACAAAACTGGAGGTATCATGCTCCCTGATTTCATACTATACTACAAAGCTGCAGTCATTAAAACAGTATGTTACTAATATAAAAGCAGATATATAGATCAATGGAACATTACATACAGTCCAGGAATAATCCCATGCTTATGTGGTCAACTGATTTATGATAAAAGATGCAAAAATATGCAAGGAGGAAAAGATAGTCTCCTCAATAAATGGTGTTAAGAAAACTGGTCAGCTACATGCAAAAGAATCAAAATGGGTTACGTTCTCACACCATATACAAAAATAAACTCAAAATGGAGTAAAGACTTAACTATAAGACCTGAAACCATAAAACTTCTGGAAGAAAACCTAGACAGTATGCTCTTTGACATGGTCTGAGCAATGTATTTTTGGATATGACTTATCAGGCAAGGGAAAACAAAAGCAAAAAGCAAAAAGTCTAAGTATATCAAACTAAAAGCTTATTAATGATAAAGGAAACTATCGACAAAATGAAAAGGCAGCCTTTTGAATGGGAGAAGATATCTGCAATCCATACGTCTGATAGTGGTTACCATCCAAAATATACAAAGAACTCAAAACTCCCTTATGATTATACAGTGGAGGTGACAGATAGACTCAAGGGATTAGATCTGGTAGACAGAGTACCTGAAGAAATTTGGATGGAGGTTTGTAACATTGTACAGGTGGCAGTAGCCAAAACCATCCTCAAGAAAAAGAAAGGCAAGAAGATATAAAGTGGTTGTCTGAAGAGGCTTTACAAATACCTGAGGAAGGAAGAGAAGGAGAAGACAAGGGAGAAAGAGTAAGATATACCCAACTGAATGCAGCGTTCCACAGAATAGCAAAGTCATCTTAAACGAACAATGCAAAGAAACAGAGGAAAACAACAGAATGAGAAAGACTAGAGATCTCTTCAAGAAAACTGGGGATATCAGAGAACATTTCACGCAAGGATAAGCACAGGATGGAATAAAGGGTAGAAATTGTAAGGACCTCGCAGAAGTGGGAGAGACTTAGAAGAGGTGGCAAGAATACACAGAAGAACTGCACAAAAAAGGTCTTATGACCCAGATAACGATGACGGTGTGGTCACTCACTTAGAGCCAGACATCCTGGAATGTGAAGTCAAGTGGGCCTTAGGAAGCATTACTATGAACAAAGCTAGAGAAGGTGATGAAATTCCAGTTGAGCTGTTTCAAATCCTGAAAGATGATGCTGTTAAGGTGCTCCACTCAATATGCCAGCAAATTTGGAAAACTCAGCAGTGGCCACAGGACTAGAAAAGGTCAGTTTTCATTCCAATCCCAAAGAAAGGCAATGCCAAAGAATGCTCAGACTACCACACAATTGCACTCATCTCACATGCTAGTAAAGTCATGCTCAAAATTCTCCAAGCCAGGCTTCAGCAATACGTGAACCGTGAACTTCCTGATGTTCAAGCTGGTTTTAGAAAAGGCAGAAGAACCAGAGATCAAATTGCCAACATCCACTGGATCATAGAAAAAGCAAGAGAATTCCAGAAAAACATCTATTTCTGCTTTATTGACTATGCCAAAGCCTTTGACTGTGCGGATCACAAGAAACTGGAAAATTCTGAAAGAGATGGGAATACCAGACCACCTGACCTGCCTCTTGAGAAATCTGTATGCAGGTCAGGAAGCAACAGTTAGAACTGGACATGAAACAACAGACTGGTTCCAAATAGGAAAAGGAGTATGTCAAGGCTGTATATTGTCACCCTGCTTATTTAACTTATATGCAGAGTACATCATGAGAAATGCTGGGCTGGAAGAAGCACACGCTGGAATCAAGATTGCCGGGAGAAATATCAATAACCTCAGATATGCAGATGACACCACCCTTATGGCAGAAAGTGAAGAGGAACTAAAAAGCCTCTTGGTGAAAGTGAAAGAGAAGAGTGACAAAGTTGGCTTAAAGCTCAACATTCAGAAAACAAAGATCATGGTCTCTGGTCCCATCACTTCATGGGAAATAGATGGGGAAACAGTGGGAAAAATGGCAGACTTTATTTTGGGGGGGCTCCAAAATCACTGCAGATGGTGACTGTAGCCATGAAATTAAAAGATGCTTACTCCTTGGAAGAAAAGTTATGAGCAACCTAGATAGCATATTCAAAAGCAGAGACATTACTCTGCCGTCTAGTCAAGGCTATGGTTTTTTCTGTGGTCATGTATGGATGTGAGAGTTGGACTGTGAAGAAGGCTAAGCACTGTAGAATTGATGCATTTGAACTGTGGTGTTGGAGAAGACTCTTGAGAGTCCCTTGGACTGCAAGGAGATCCAACCAGTCCATTCTGAAGGAGATCAGCCCTGGGATTTCTTTGGAGGGAATGATGCTGAAGCTGAAACTGCAGTACTTTGGCCACTTCATGCGAAGAGTTGACTCATTGGAAAAGACTCTGATGCTGGGAGGGATTGGGGGCAGGAGGAGAAGGGGACGACAGAGGATGAGATGGCTGGATGGCATCACTGACTCGATGAACGTGAATCTGAGTGAACTCCGGGAGTTGGTGATGGACAGGGAGGCCTGGCGTGCTGCAATTCATGGGGTCGCAAAGAGTTGGACACAACTGAGCGATTGAACTGAACTGAGCTATTTCAAATCCTAAAAGATGATGCTGTTAAATCCTAAAAGATGATGCTGTTAAAGTGCAAGGTCAGCCATTCTGGAAAACTCAGCAGTGGCCATAGGACTAGAAAAGGTCAGTTTTCATTCCAGTCCCAAAGAAGGGCAATGCCCAAGAATGTTCAAACTACCATAAAATTGCACTCATTTCACATGCTAGTAAGGTTATGTTCAAAGTCCTTCAAGCTAGACTTCAGTGGTATATGAATGGAGAACTCCAGATGTACAAGCTGGGTTTAGAAAAGGTAGAGGAACCAGAGATCAAATTGCCAACATTTGTTGAATCATAGCGAAAGGAAGGAAATTCCAGAATAAAACATCTACTTCACTGACTATGCTAAAGCCTTTGACTGTGTGTATCACAACAAACTGTGGATAACTCTTAAAGAGATAGGAGTACCAGACCACCTTACCTGTCTCCCGAGAAACCTGTATTTGAGTCAAGAAGCAACGGTTACAACCAGACATGGAACAACTGGTTCAAAATTGGGAAAGGAATATGTCAAGGCTGTATATTATCACCCTGCTTATTTAGCTTACATGCAAAGTATATCATGCGAAATGCTAGGCTGCATGAATCACAAGCTGGAATCAAGATTGTCAGGAAAAATATCAAACTTTAGATATGCAAATTATACCACTCTAATGGCAGAAAGTGAAGAGGAACTAAAGAGCCTCTAGATGAGGGTGAAAGAGAAGAGTGAAAAACCTGGCTTAAAACTCAACATTCAAAAAACTAAGATCATGGCATCCGGTCCCATCCACTTCATGGTGAATAGAAGGGGGAAAAGTGGAAGCAGTGACAGATTTTATTTTCTTGGGCTCCCAAATCACTGCAAATGGTGACTGCAGCCATGAAATTAAAAGATGCTTCCTCCTTGGAAGGAAAGCTATGACAAACCTAGAGAGTGTATTAAAAAGCAGAGACATCACTTTGCCAACAAAGGTCTGTTTAGTCAAAGCTATGGTTTTTCCAGTAGTCATATGTGGATTTGAGAGTTGGATCATAAAGAAGGCTGAGTGCTGAAGAACAGATGCCTTCAAACTGTGGTGTTGGAGAAGACTCCTGAGAGTCTCGTGGACTGCAAGAAGATCAAGCCCGTCAATCCTAATGGATCAATCCTGAATATTCATTGGAAGGACTGAAGCTGAAGCTCCAATACTTTGGCCACCTGAGGCAAAGAGAGGACTCATTAGAAAAGACTCTGATGCTGGGAAAGATTGAAGGCAAAAGGAGAAGGGTACGATAGAAATGAGATGGTTGGATGGCATCACCGACTCAATGCACATGAATTTGAGCAAGTTCCAGGAGACAGTGGAGGACAGAGGAGCCTGGCATGCTGCTGTCCATGGGGTCAGAAAGAGTTGGACAGGACTTGTTGACTGAACAACATAAAACTCAACATCAAAAAAATAAATAAACAACACAATAAAAAATAGGCAGAGGAACTGAATAGATATTTTCCCAAAGAAGACATAATAGATGGCCAACCGGCACATGAAAAGATGCTTAACATCACTAATCATTAGGGAAACAAAAGTCGAAGCCACAATGAGATACCACCTCACATCTGTCAGAATGGCTATTATCAAAAAGACAACAAATAACAAGTGTTTGGGAAAATGTGGAGAAAGGGAAACCCTCTTGTACTGCTGGTGTGAATGTAAATTGGTATAGCCACTCTTGGAAAACCATATGGAGGTTTTTCAAAAACTTAAATATGGAACACTTGTATGATTCAGTAATTCTACTTCTGGGTATTTTTCCAAAGAAAACAAAAACACTAATTCAAAAAGATATATGCACCCCAACATTCATAGCAGCGTTATTTACAACAGCCAAAATATGGAAGCAACCTAAATGTCCATCAGTAAGTGAATGGCTAAAGAAGATGTGTTATACATATACAATGGAGTATTGTCTGCTTAGTCACAGTCATGTCCAACTCTTGTGACCCCATGGACTGTAGCCTGCCAGCCTCTTCTGTCCATGGGATTCTCCAGGTAAGATTATTGGAGTGGGTTGCCGTTTCCTTCTCCAGGAGATCTTCCCGGCCCAGGGATTGAATGCAGGTCCCCTGAATTGCAGGCAGAGTCCTTACCAACTGAGCTAGGAGGGAAGCCCTACAGTGGAATGTTACTCATACATAAAAAAGTGAAATATTGCCACTTGTGAGAACACAGATGGATCTTAAAAATTCATTTAAAAAGTTAAAAAGTGGTTAAAAAGTGGTTTTAAGTGGTTGAAACTGAAAACAGTACAAAAACATATGACATGTTTTTAAACTTAAGAAAATCAAAGAATAGTAGTATAACATGTTCATGCTGGTATATACTTACCTACTGTAAACATGCAAAAGAAAAATTTAGTTGGATGCTCCCATCCTTGGGCGAAAGTGGTCACTGGAGGGAATATAGATTCTATCACATCACATTGTAAACTTTTAAGTATTGCTTACATCTGTTTTTGGAAAATACACATTTTTCCTTTAAGGAACCTATGATTGTTCCTGATAAAGAAATCTGCAAAGCAATATGCATACCCGGAGACCATGAGAAACAAAACATATCAGCTCACTCTCTATTATGAAATCAATCATTACATTCTGCTTTCCAGTATTTTTCTAAGATTTCCAGATACACTATCATGTTTGACCCCCATATGGGGGTCTTCTGTCATGTTACACACAAGAACTGTTTATATCCAGGGAATTAACTTACTTAAGGCTATAGAACTACTTAGTGCTGAGGCCAGAACTAGAACTCTAATTATAGTTCACCACAGTGTGGCTGCTCACGGTTGAGTTCCACATTTGGAGTTAGTCAGGGTTCTGACAGTTAGAGGTTGATCTTCAGCAGCTTATCATTCACTACATCTCAGGATTCTCCTTTTCAATATTTGAAAAATATTGCCAGTGTTTTATGAACTTGTTAAATAGTGTATGTAACACAGATGGGACATTGCTAAACAGTAGCTGTTACTATACTATATATCTAATAAAATGCTAGACATCCCTGAACATTATACATTAACATTGCTTTTAGGATCACATTCAAAAGGTTGACATTTAGTATCTACTAAGGCTGAACATTCTCATTCCCTGAAAGTGAAGTGAAAGGGTTAATTGCTCAGTCATGTCCAACTCTTTGTGACCCCATGAACTGTGTAACCAGCCAGGCTGCTCTGTCCATGGAATTCTCCAGGCAAGAATACTGGAGTGGGTTGCCATTCCCTTCTCCAGGGATGAGAGGTCCCTTCTTCTCGACCCAGGGACGGAACCTGGATCTCCTGCATTACAGGCAGATTCTTTACTGATTCCTTATGACACAGCAATTCCACTCCCAGGCATCCACTCCACTGAAACACACATATATATCCATTAAAATGGACATAAGTTTATTGAATTTTCAGAGCACTAAACCTAAGAGTCCCAAACTGGGAACTACAAAATGCCCAGAGTTAGTAAAATTTGACAAATACTTCTATGATCACAAAATGGAATACTATTTGGCAGTGATAATGAGAACTCTACAACTACTCCCAACAACAGCAATGAGCAAAATCAGACAGACACTTTAGTTTGCCTTCTTTAGAAGGCACAGTGATGATTCATCACCATAAAATGCAGAGTTGGGAAAAACTAACCCTTTTTAATGGAATCAGAATAGAGTATCTTAGGGAAGGGAAAAGTGCCTGTGAAACCAAACAAAGGTTGTTTTGCCCTATGGGCAGCCACCCAACCACTGAGACCTAGGTTTGTGGCTGAGAAATTGTTCATTAACAAAGCAACCAAATGAGGAGACTGGAGAGCAAGTCTCAGATCGGTCTTCCCATAGATGAGGGCATTGGGATATTTATGGGATAGCAGTGGTGCAAGGTGGTTGGAGACAGGGAAAAGGTGAGGTAATGGATGTTCTCTGCAACCATACCTGGATCACATGCTTCTGCATATTCAAAAGTGGAGGCCCTTAGGATAAGCTGAGTTTGGATTTTCCTGGCCCTCTGACATCAAAAATGACTGGAAAAGGTCAGTTTTCATTCCAATCCCAAAGAAAGGCAATGACAACAAATGCTCAAACTACCACACAATTGCATTCATCTCACACACTAGCGAAGTAATGCTTAAAATTCTCCAAGCCAGGCTTCAACAGGACATGAATCGTGAACTTCCAGATGTTCAAGCTGGTTTTAGAAAAGGCAGAGGAGCCAGAGATCAAATTGCAAACATCTGCTGGATCATCAAAAAAGCAAGAGAGTTCTAGAAAAACATCTATTTCTGCTGTATGGATTATGCCAAATCCTTTGACTGTGTGGATCACCACAAACTGGAAAATTCTGAAAGAGATGGGAATGGCAGACCACTTGACCTGCCTCTTGAGAGATCTGTATGCAGGTCAGGAAGCAACAGTTAGAACTGGACATAGAACAACAGACTGGTTCCAAATAGGAAAAGGAGTACGTCAAAGCTGTATATTGTTACCCTGCTTATTTAACTTATATGCAGAGTACATCATGAGAAATGCTGGGCTGGAAGAAGCACAAGCTGGAATCAAGATTGCCAGGAGAAATATGAATAACCTCAGATATGCAGATGACACCACTCATGCTAGAAAGCGAAGAACTAAAGAGCCTCTTGATGAGAGTGAAAGAGGAGAGTGACAAAGTTGGCTTAAAGATCAACATTCAGAAAATGAAGATCATGGCATCTGGTCCCATCACTTCATGGCAAATAGATGGAGAAACAGTGGAAACAGTGTCAGACTTTATTTTTTGGGGCTCCAAAACCACTGAAGATGGTGACTGCAGCCATGAAGTTAAAAGATGCTTACTCCTTGGAAGGAAAGTTACGATCAACCTAGATAGCATATTAAAAAGCAGAGATGTTACTTTGCCGACAAAGGTCCATCTAGTCAAAGCTATGGTTTTTCCAGTGGTCATGTATGGATGTGAGAGTTGGACCAATCCAAAGCTGAGCACTGAAGAATTGATGCTTTTAAACTGTGGTGTTGGAGAAGACTCTTGAGAGTCGCTTGGATAGCAAGGCTATCCAAGCAGTCCATTCTGAAGGAGATCAGTCCTGCATATTTATTGGAAGGACTAATGTTGAGGTTGAAACTCCAATACTTTGGCCACCTGATATGAAGAACTGACTCATTTGAAAACACCCTGATGTTGGGAAAGATTGAAGGCGGGAGGAGAAGGGGACGACAGAGGAAGAGATGGTTGGATGGCATCACCTACTCTATGAACATGAGTTTGTGTAAACTCTGGGAATTGTGATGGACAGGGAACCTGGCGTGCTGCAGTCCATGGGGTCCCAAAGAGTCGGATATGACTGAGCGACTGAACTGAACTGAACTGATATCAAACATCCATTCATCAGACACCTACCTGTGCATGCTCAGTTTTAGGGGTGATGGTCCCAACCAGTCTGAGCCATCCCCCACTGGACAAAAGCTGCCTTCAAGTTCCTATAAAACAACTAGACCTGGGAAGATATGCAATTAGAGTGGCAGAAAAAAGAAAAAACAAGTAGAGCAGCTTAATTAGTGAAGGCAGTTTACAAGTAGACTAGTTTTAACAAGCTGTTTCCCAATCTGTTGCTCTATGAGATAAACTCAAGAACTCCTTCTAGCTATCACATTCTGTTAACACTATTGGGCCACTGCTTCACTTCATTCATTTGGAACTGAAATGAGCATGGCTTCCAGAGTGCTAGTAATGATCTTTCTGCATTCCTTCGCTCAAGTGTATACTTGGATGAATTTCCAACCTGTATGTTCTGGCTATGAAATTCATCAAAGTATATACACATAAGATGTATGCAATATTTTTAAAAGATTTTTTTTAATGTGGACCATTTTTAAAGTCTTTATTGAATCCTTTAAAATATAGTTTCTCATTATATGTTTTTGTGTTTTTTTGGCCCCAAGGTATATGGGATCTTAGCTCTTCCAATAAGGGATCAAACCTGCACCCCTTTCATTGGAAGGTAAAGTCTTAATACTGGACCACCAAAGAAGCCACTTTTTTGTATGTACCTTCAGTTCAGCTCAGTTGCTCAGTCATGTCTGACTCTTGGCTACTGCATGGACTGCAGCATGCCAGGCTCCCTGTCCATCACCAACTTCTGGAGCTTACTCAAACTCATGTCCAACGAGTCAGTGATGCCAACCATCTCATCCCTCTGTCATCCCCTTCTCTTCCCACCTTCAATCTTTCAGCATCAGGGTTTTTTCAAATGAGTCAATTCTTCATATCAGGTGGCCAAAGTATGGGAGTTTCAGCTTCAGCATCAGTCCTTCTAATGAATATTCAGGACTGATTTCCTTTAGGATGGACTGGTTGGATCTCCTTGCTGTCCAAGGGACTTTCAAGAGTCTCCTCCAACACCACAGTTCAAAAGCATCAATTCTTCAGCACTCAGCTTTGGATTGGTCCAACTCTCACATCCATACATGACTACTGGAAAAACCATAGCTTTGACTAGATGGGCCTTTGTTGGCAAAGTAATATCTCTGCTTTTTAATATGCCATCTAGTTTGGTCATAGCTTTTTTTCCAAGGAGCAAGTGTCTTTAATTTCATGGCTGCAGTTACCATCTGCAGTGATTTTGAAGCTCCCCAAAAATAAAGTCTCTCACTGTTTCCAATGTTTCCCTATCTATTTACTATGAAGTGATGGGACCAGATGCCATGATCTTAGTTTTCTGAATGTTGGAACTTTAAGCCAACTTTTTCACTCTCCTCTTTCGCTTTAATTCAAAGGTTCTGTAGTTCTTCACTTTCTCCCATAAGGGTGGTATCACCTGCGTATCTGAGGTTATTGATATTTCTCCTGGCTGTTGGGACCTGACCTGAGCCATGACAGGCTCGACAGGCCACACTAGGCCTAAGCCTCAGGTTCTTGTAAGCATGAGTCATAATTCTGGGAAGCCCCACCAAGGTCCCCGATGACACCAAGGTCCCAGATAATACCAAGGTCCCCGATGACACCAAGGTCCTCCCTGATGATGCCAAGGTTAAATCAATCACCACGATGACCCAAGGTTGAGTCAATCACCACACACCAACTATACTATTGCTGAGACAAAAGACCGCCTGTATATAAGCAGCTGTGATTCAGAGCTTGGGGCTCTCGTCAAGATTCCACTGTGCTAGATGAGACTTGGGCCCTAGCTCGAGCTAGCAATAAACCCCTTTATGCTTTTGCATTGCTGTGGACATCTTATTCTCTCAGTTTTGGGGACTCGGACACTGGGCATAACACTGGCAATCTTGATTCCAGTTTGTGCTTCATCCAGCCCAGTGTTTCTCATGATGTACTCTTCATAGAAGTTAAATAAGCAGGGTAACAATATACAGCCTTGACATACTCCTTTCCTTATTTTGAACCAGTCTGTTGTTTCATGTCCAGTTCTAGCTGTTGCTTCCTGACCTAAATACAGATTTCTCACGAGACAGGTGAGGTGGTCTGGTATTCCCATCTCTTGAAGAATTTTCCACAGTTTGTTGTGATCCAGCTTATTTAACTTATATGCAGAGTACATCATGAGAAACACTGGTCTGGAAGAAGCACAAGCTGGAATCAAGATTGCCGGGAGAAATATCAATAACCTCAGGTATGCAGGTGACACCACCCTTATGGCAGAAAGTGAAGAGGAACTAAAAAGCCTCTTGATGAAAGTGAAAGAGGAGAGGGACAAAGTTGGCTTAAAGCTCAACATTCAGAAAACGAAGATCACGGCATCTGGTCCCATCACTTCATGGCAAATAGATGGGGAAACAGTGGAAACAGTGGCAGACTTTATTTTGGGGGGCTCCAAAATCACTGCAGATGGAGATTCCAGCTATGAATTAAAAGACGCTTACTCCTTGGAAGGAAAGTTATGACCAACCTAGACAGCATATTAAAAAGCAGAGACATTACTTTGCCAACAAAGATCCATCTAGTCAAAGCTATGGTTTTTCCAGTGGTCGTGTATGGATGTGAGAGTTGGACTGTGAAGAAAGCTGAGTGCCAAAGAACTAATGCTTTTGAACTGTGGTGTTGGAGAAGACTCTTGAAAGTCCCTTGGACTGCAAGATCCAACCTGTCCATCCTAAAGGACATCAGTCCTGGGTGTTCATTGGAAGGACTGATGCTGAAACTGAAACTCCAATACTTTGGCCACCTCATGTGAAGAGTTGACTCAATGGAAAAGACCCTGATGCTGGGAATGACTGGGGGCAGGAGGAGAGGGGGATGACAGAGGATGAGATGGCTGGATGGCATCACCGACTTGATGGACATGAGTTTGGGCAAACTCTGGGAGTTGGTGATGGACAAGGAAGCCTGGCGTGCTGTAATTCATGGGGTCGCAAAGAGTCAGACACGACTAAGCGACTGAACTGAACATAGTCAAAGGCTTTGGCATAGTCAATAAAGCAGAAATAGATGTTTTTCTGGAACTCTCTTGCTTTTTCAATCATCCAACAGATGTTGGCAATTTGATCTTTGGTTCCACTGGCATTTCTAAATCCAACTTGAACATCTGGAAGTTCACAGTTCTTGTACTGTTGAAGCCTGGCTTGGAGAATTTTGAGCATTACTTTGCTAGTGTGTGAGATGAGTGCAATTGTGTGGTAGTTTGAACATTCTTTGGCATTGCCTTTCTTTGGGATTGGAATGAAAACTGACCTTTTCAAGTCCTGTGGCCACTGCTGAGTTTTCCAAATTTGCTGGCATATTGAGTGGAGCACCTTAACACCATCATCTTTTAGGATTTGAAACAGCTCAACTGGAATTCCATCTCCTCCACTCGCTTTGTTCATAGTGATGCTTCCTAAGGCCCACTTGACTTCCCATTCCAGGATGTCTGGCTCTAGGTGAGTGATCACACCATCGTGGTTATCTGGGTCATGAAGATCCTTTTTGTATAGTTCTTCTCTGTATTCTTGCCACCTTTTGTTAATATCTTCTGCTTCTATTAGGTCCATACCATTTCTGTCCTTTATTGTGCCCATCTTTGCATGAAATGTTCCCTTGATATCTCTAATTTTCTTGAAGATATCTCTAGTCTTTCCCATTCTATTGTTTTCCTCTATTTCTTCGCATTCATCACTGAGGAAGGCTTTCTTAGCTCTCCTTGCTATTCTTTGGAACTCTGCATTCAAATGGGTATATCTTTCCTTTTCTCTTTTGCCTTTAGCTTATCTTCTTTTCTCAGCTATTTGTAAGGCCTTCTCAGACAACTATTTTGCCTTTTTGCACTTCTTTTCTTGGGGATGGTCTTGATCACTGCCTCCTGTACAATGTCAGGAACCTCCATCCATAGTTCTTTAGGCACTGTCTATCAGCTCTAATCCCTGGAATCTATTTGCCTTTCCACTGTATAATGGTAAAAGCTTTGATTTAGGTCATAACCTGAATGGTCTAGTGGTTTTCCCTACTTTCTTCAATTTAAGTCTGAATTTTGCAATAAGGATGTACCTATAATTCAATGATTGTTTGTTAAAGGTGTCCTTTCCCTATTGTTGGAATTTTGCCTAAATTCACTAATCTCTGATTTCACCAACGAAGCACTTTAAGGCAGAGAAGAGGCGTCGGTGGGCGGGGAGATTCGTGTTCTGGATGCAGGACATCCCTGTGCGTCCTGTCCTGGCCCGGGTGAACGATCTGGTGCTTTTAACTTCAGACGACTCTGGCGCACAGGGTCCACAGACCTGAAGCCCCAGGACGTTCCAAAGGCGGCTCAGTCACGAAACTTAACTTGGCGCCAGATCACGCCTGATCTCGTCTTGTCTCCGAGCGCGCTCCAGTCGGCTTGAGACAAAACTCCAGCAGCCGTCCGCGCTTCCCCGTTTAGAGTACGGACCGAGGCTGTGCGTCTGGGATGACAGTGACCGTGACGCTGGAGCCGGCCGGCCGCTGCCGCTGGGACAAGCCTGCGCGCATCGCCGTGCGCGGCCCGGCGCCGAGGCAGCGCTGCGCGCGTCCCTGCGCGACGAGAAGGGCGCGCTCTTCAGGGCCCACGCGCGCTACTGCGCCGACGCCGCCGGCCTGCTGGCCCTGGAGCGCGCGCCCGCGCTGGGCGGCAGCTTCGCGGGGCTCGAGCCCATGGGGCTCTTCTGGGCTCTGGAGCCCGAGAAGGCCTTGCTGCGCCTGGTGAAGCGGGACGTGCAGACACCCTTCGCCGTGGAGCTGGAGGTGCTCGACGGTCACGAGCCCGAGGCTCAGCGACTCCTGGGCCGGGCGGTGCACGAGCGCGACTTCCTGGCGCCCGGGGTGCGGCGCGAGCCGGTGCGCGCGGGCCGGGTGCGCGGCACGCTCTTCCTGCCGCCAGGTGAGCCGTCAGTATCGCTAACTGTTGATCTGTCCCTGTGTGAGAGCAAGGCAATAAGTAGGTAGCTCCCAGCATTCCAAAAGTATGTGGGGCCTGAAACTTTGCAGGAGACAGGACTGGACCTTTCGTTAGCTGTGGAGGTGATTCCGTTGTTCCGGAACAGAGGTCAGGGCAAAGAGATCACAAGGAAAGGGAGAAAAGATAGTTGTGATGAAAAAAAAATTTTTTATACGTAATTCCCAGTTTTTAAAGTTTTCTTTCCAAATCTCTCAATTTTACAACGTTGCTTCTTAACTCCCACCATATATTAAAAGATTTAAGAAAATTAGGGGCCTTTCCTGGTGGCTCAGTGGTAAAGAAGCCACCTGGGGCCACAAGTTCGATCCCTGATCGGGGAAGATCCAATATGCCTCCAGAGCAGCTGGTTCTGTGTACTACACCTATTGAGCCTGTGTTCCACAAGAGAGGCCACCACGATGAGGGGCCAGCCTACCACCGCTAGACTGCAGACCTCGCTCACCGCAACTAAAGACAAACCCACACAGCAACAAGGACCCAGCACAGTAGCCCCCCCCCCCCCAAAAAAAAGATTTAAGAAAATTAGAATGAAGGAGGAAAGCCTCTTGTTATCCACTGGGGATCTTTTGATATTGTTTAATTTGACCATTACATAAAAAACAACCAATGAAACTGTTAAAAGATGGTTATCTTCATTAAGAATCAGGCAAATGCAAAATAAAACTGATCTCAGTGGGAGGGCAGTGAGCCTTCCTGAAGAGAGATCTTAGTTCCCTGCCCAGGAACTGAACCTGGGTAACTTGGATGAAAACTGAGTCCTAACTACTAGACCACCAGGGGCTAGAGGCTAGAAGCAAAGTGGCCCTCCCTCGCTCTTGCCACTGTTTGAAAGCAAGAATGTTTCAAGGAGACAAAAACTGTAAAAACAGGTACAAAGGTTATTAGAAACACAGCACAAAGTATGGGAGAGTACAGGGAGAAACAAGATTGTTTATTTAAGACAGAATCAAGGCAGAAATGCACACTCAAAGAGGAGTGTGGGAATCCTGAGTGAGGTGCTGCTGCTGCTGCTGCTGCTAAGTCACTTCAGTTGTGTCTGACTCTGTGCGACCCCATAGACGGCAGCCCACCAGGCTCCCCCGTCCCTGGGATTCTCCAGGCAAGAACACTGGAGTGGGTTGCCATTTCCTTCTCCAATGCATGAAAGTGAAAGCGAAGTTGTGTCCGACCCTTGGCGATCCCATGGACTGCAGCCCACCAGGCACACTAAGTCAAAAACTAGGCAGAAATGTACACCTGGAGAGAATCGGTATCGGCGTCCTCTCTAAAGAGGAAGAGCGCAGTGAGTCAGAAGTCAGAAGCTCAGTAGAGATACACACCAGGAGAGGAATGTAGACGTCCTGAGTAAGGAGAAGCACAGTAAGTTAGAAATTAGGTAGAGATACACACCCAGAGAAAAAAGGGTATGGGCATCCTGAGTGAGGAGCATAGTATAGAGCTGATGTAAATCACATATGTAGGACAGTCCTTCCTGTTCATTGTTTCCCTTTGGTCAATTATCTTGTTTATTTCTTTACACTTGACTGGTCCTTGGACTCTCTGTAAGATGTGTGTGCAACTTTTTTCTAATGGATCCCACCGTAGAGGTCTGTGGGTGCATGTCCACACTTATTATGAGGAACCCTCCCTTTTGGACCCCTAATAAGAGATCAAATTGTCAACATCCGCTGGATCATCGAAAAGGCAAGAGGAGAGTTCCAGAAAAACATCTATTTCTGCTTTATTGACTATGGCAAAGCCTTTGATGGTGTGGATCACAAGAAACTGTGGAAAATTCTGAAAGAGATGGGAATACCAGACCACCTGATCTGCCTCTTGAGAAACCTATATGCAGGTCAGGAAGCAACAGTTAGAACTGGACATGGAACAACAGACTGGTTCCAAATAGGAAAAGGAGTATGTCAAGGCTGTATATTGTCACCCTGCTTATTTAACTTATATGCAGAGTACATCATGAGAAATGCTGGGCTGGAAGAAGCACAAGATGGAATCAAGAATGCTGGGAGAAACATCAATAACCTCAGATATGCAGATGACACCACCCTTATGGCAGAAAGTGAAGAGGAACTAAAAAGCCTCTTGATGAAAGTGAAAGAGGAGAGTGAAAAAGTTGGCTTAAAGCTCAACATTCAGAAAACGAAGATCATGGCATCTGGTCCCATCACTTCATGGCAAATAGATGGGGAAACAGTGGAAACAGTGGCAGACTTTATTTTGGGGGGGCTCCAAAATCACTGCAGATGGTGATTGTAGCCATGAAATTAAAAGATGCTTACTCCTTGGAAGGAAAGTTACAACCAACCGAGACAGCACATTCAAAAGCAGAGACATTACTTTGCCAACAAAGATCCATCTAGTCAAGGCTATGGTTTTTCTAGTGGTCGTGTATGTATGTGAGAGTTGGACCGTGAAGAAAGCTGAGAGCCAAAGAATTGATACTTTTGAACCGTAGTGTTGGAGAAGACTCTTGAGAGTCCCTTGGACTGCAAGAAGATCCAACCAGTCCATCCTAAAGGACATCAGTCCTGGTGTTCATTGGAAGGACTGATGCTAAAGCTGAAACTCCAATACTTTGGTCACCTCATGTGAAGAGTTGACTCATTGGAAAAGACCCTGATGCTGGGAGTGACTGGGGGCAGGAGGAGAAGGGAATGACAGAGGATGAGATGGCTGGATGGCATCACCAACTCGATGGACATGAGTTTGAGTAAACTCCGGGAGTTGGTGATGGACAAGGAGGCCTGGCGTGCTGCAATTCATGGGGTCGCAAAGAGTCTGACATGAGTGAATGACTGAACTGAACTGAACTGAAGCCTTCCTGTGCATGTACAGACAGGGAAGTCTTCCTTGACCTCAAGTGTGGGCGTTTTATCTCTTTGCTTTAGTAGAACTCAGCTTTTGCCACTTGCTTTGTCTGTGGAGTGTCTGGTGAGAACAAAGCTCGAATTTTACTCCACTTGACTTACACCAGGTGTCTAGTCCAGAGACCCTCTGTCTCCTACCTCAGAACTGCACACTACATTTCACACCCTCATAATTTAGAAGTCTAACATTACCAATGTTTGACCAGTATGTGGAAGAAAAGGAACTTCCATATACTGGTAAGAGAAATACAGTTATTCATCTACTCTGGAAAAAATTGCTTTTACTTAGTAAGTTGACTATGTCATTCTACTCCTGGTACACCAGTAGGGATTTATGTTTCTAAGAGCAAATTCAACAGAAACAGCCCAAATGTCCATCAATAATAAAACCGATGCATAAATTGAGATATATTTACAGCACAAAAGTGACTGAACTAGAGTCACAGGAACCAACAGGATGAACCTCACAAACAGTGTTGAATGAAACATCAAGTTCCCGAAGAACACATTCAGTAGCATTACATTCAGATAACATTTTTTAAAAGAGCAAACCAAACAAAATGCCATTTAAAATGTGCTTCCAAGAGGTAAGACTGTAAAAAAATCAACAGACTGATCAATTTAGAATAGTGGAAAGTGAGGGAAGAGAAACAGGAACTCACAGGGCTTTGATGGTTAGAACTGAATTATTTCTTAAAGTTCTGGGCATAAACTACTTGCTTTATAATTATTCCTTAAAAATTGCACATTATATACAAACTTTTATGTAAATAATGAAAATGTGAAATAACTAGAAGCATACACAGTAGGTAGCTTTTTGAGTCTAGCATAACACACTTGAGATTCATTTGTGTTCCTCCATGCATTTGCCAGTTCCTTCTTGTCTCTTACAAGTTTCCATTGTATGGATGTGCCACAGTTTGTTAATTCATTAGCCAGGTGGAGTTTTGAGTTTGAGTTTGAGTTTTGAGTCTTTGGAGATTATGAATAAAGTCAATGCAAACACTTGAATCCATGTTTCTGTGTGAACACAAGCTTTCATTTTTGGGGGTAAATACCTGGAAGTGAGATTACTGGGTCATAACCTAAGTGTATGTTTAAATTTATAAGAACTTGGTCGGCTGTTTTCCAGGGTGATTGTTTCGTTTTGCATCCTCACTGTTGCTCTTAAAAATAAAAGTTAGTTACTTGACTAGCAAAAACTGGGTTAACTCGGGAATAACAGAGAACTGTAATTTGGAAACATGCTATGGCAAAAACTGTAGGCAAGTCCAACAGATGGAGAAGGCAATGGCACCCCCACTCCAGTACTCTTGCCTGGAAAATCCCATGGAGGAAAATCCCCCGGAGGAGCCTGGTAGGTTGCAGTCCATGGGGTCGCTAAGAGTCGGACACGACTGAATGACTTCACTTTCACTTTTCACTTGCATGCATTGGAGAAGGAAATGGCAACCCACTCCAGTGTTCTTGTCTGGAGAATCCCAGGGACGGGGGAGCCTGGTGGGTTGCCGTCTCTGGGGTCACACAGAGTCAGACACGACTGAAGTGACTTAGCAAGTCCAACAGAACAAGGAGAGGAATGTTATTTTACAGAGAAAAAGAAGGAAGTCGGGAGCTGTTGTTTTGAACAAAACTCTATCAAAGAATAGAGTTTGGGGTGTCGACAATTTTTCATTGCTGAATTGCTGGGGTATTCCATTTCTTGGAGGGGAGGCAATATACATCTTTTTCTGTTGGGGCCTGTAACTGATTATTCTTTCCTGTTGATGATCCTTCTGTTGTGATCTATAAAGGACAGTTATTCCTACAATCGATGTGGAGTGGTACTGCATGGCAGTTCTCCAGTTCTGTCCTCCTGACTCCATTTTGGTGAGGTCTCCCTTTATTAATTTTCACATTTCTCCCTTTTAATTAAGATTTTTCTCCAAGAACACCACCGATCAAGAGTTAGTGGTCTTTTGTCCTTCAATGTCTGGAAGAACCTTTCCTAGCTATCATGTCCCTTGTTAGAGAGAAACTGCGCAGATTAGAAACTTACTGAGGTCACATCTGAGTAACAAGGAGGGGTAGGAGGGAGAACTTTCCAGCACTTTGCATCTATAGTCCATATTTATCAAGACCCTAAGCAATAGAGTACACCATTTGGGGTACATTGTTTTTACAAAGGTCTAGTGGACAACAAGTACAGAATCAAAAATAACAGGACAATTCCAAACTGTAGCCTGAAGGTCGCCAACTGAACAAATACTTGTCTTTGTTCAGTCGCTAAGTCATGTCTGACTCTTTTGCGACCCCATGAACTGTAGTCTGCTAGGCTCCTCTGTTTATGGGATTTCTCAGGCAAGAATACTCGAGTTGGTTGCCATTTCCTTCTCCAGGGGAATCTTCCCAACCCAGGGATCACACCTGGGTCTCCTGCATTGATTCGCAAGTGGGTTCTTTACCACTGAGCAGCTAGGGAAGCCCCAGGCACTTATTCTGATTTCAAGGGGTAAAGTTCTCCCTGTGGAAGTGAACCTAGAATCATGAATGTCTCCTGGAAGTCCCCATTTAAAACAGGCAGGAGAGCAGAATAGTGAATACAATAAGAGCACACAACATCTAAAAGAATTAACCCAGTGCATTTGGGAAGATATAGTGCAAGTATAGGAGAAGGCAGTGGCACCCCACTCCAGTACTCTTGCCTGGAAAATCCCATGGACGGAGGAGCCTGGTAGGCTGCAGTCCATGGGGTCGCTAGGAGTCGGACACGACTGAGCAACTTCACTTTCACTTTTCACTTTCATGCGCTGGAGAAGGAAATGGCAACCCCCTCCAGTGTTCTTGCCTGGAGAATCCCAGGGATGGGGGCTCCTGGTGGGCTGCCGTCTATGGGGTCGCACAGAGTCGGACACGACTGAAGTGACTTAGCAGCAGCAGCAGTGCAGGTATAAACACAAAGCAATAGCTAATGAACCCTCATAAAGACAGCAAAACTTCAAAGATATTTTAAAAACAGTAATGTAATCTCAAAAGAACTCTTTGGAAACAAATATGTTATCAGTAAGTAATATGGTATGTAAGGTTGCAAGTTCAGTTATCCTGAATTCGGATAAGAATCCAGTCGGTTATCAGTCCAAATAAAAAAAAGACATGTGAATCTTGAACTTTTTAATAGTCTTGTCCCTGACATTTTGGCAAAGATGTCTGGTCAGTGTTATCTGCCTCGGTTCTGGGGAGCCTTTGCTCTCAGGTCATCCTCTGGTGCAAGGTTCAGTCAGGGTTTGGTGCTCTTTTGAGATGTGTCATGTGAAATGAAGAGCCTGTTCCCTGGAGTTTGGCAGCACAAGGGTTGGTTAGCAGTACCTGAAAGTGGTCTTTCCAGTGAGATTAAATGAGACTTTTTGGAGGTATCTTTTCTAGTAAATGAAATCTCTAAGGTACAAGATATGATGCTTAAGGTCTTCATCTCCTGGGAGGGTTCTGTGACAAGACTGCTCTATCAAAGCATGTTTATTTTTAATGGAAGCAACTAGGCCTTTACACTATGATGTATACTCTTTTCATCAGCTGTGAATCAAAAGATGCAGGGGTCAGGTATGTTGCATGTCTTGTGACTTTTTCAAAGGGTGAGAGTTTTTGAGTTCCAAAGGGGGTGGAACTGAAATTTAGAAGGACCAACAGCAATGCCTTTGGCCAAGGTATCTGGAGAATTTTACAAATTTTGCCAATTGAGTCTTAAAGTGCCGTTAGTTGTTTGACTTACCCTGAGGATTGAGAATAAGCATAGTGAAAGTGTTGTGAAAACAGAAGTACTTGACCAGTTAAACAGGTTCCCTGATCTCTAGGCAGTTCAAGAGGGCTTCCTCAGGAAGGGATAATCTTTTACTAACAGAATTTTAGGAATTTTCCAACAAAGGTCCATCTAGTCAAAGCTATGGTTTTTCCAGTAGTCATGTATGGATGTGAGAGTTGGACTATAAAGAAAGCTGAGCACTGAAGAATTGATGCCTTTGAACCGTGGTGTTGGAGAAGAGTCTTGAGAGTCCCTTGGACTGCAAGGAAATCAAACCAGTCAATTCTAAATGAAGCCAGTTCAGGATATTCATTAGAAGGACTGATGCTAAAGCTGAAACTCCAATACTTTGGCCACCTGATGGAAGAACTGACTCATTAGAAAAGACCCTGATGCTGGGAAAGATTGAAGGCAGGAGGAGAAGGGACGACAGAGGATGAGATGGTTGGATGGCATCACAGACTCAGTGGACATGAGTTTGAGCAAGCTCTGGCAGTTGGTGATGGGTAGGGAAGCCTGGCTTGCTGCAGCCCATGGGGTCACAAACAGTCAGACATGACTGAATAACTGAACTGAACAGAATTTTAGCTATAGAAGATGTAGTGACCTGTCTACAGGGGAAAGTTTCACTCCAGTGAGAAAAATACAAACCATGACTAAAACATTTTTAGTTTTTTGAGACAGAGAAAGCTAAATGAAATCCATTTGCAAAACTCCCGTGTTCCATCAGACAATTCAGTGGCCAGGAGTTGCGCGAACAGGTTTTCCTGGATTCTAGCTTGAGCAGGTTGGACAAGTGAGGTGCAGGCACTTTTTGTGACCTTATATTTCCCAACCGATATTTGCTTATGGATGCTATCATTTTGTCAGTAGACTAATGGTTTAATGTGTGCACAGAGGTAAGTAGTGGGAGTTTTTTAATTTCTGGTTAAGACCAGATTGTTGGCTTTTTTTAAAAGTAAAGTAGGTAGGGACTGGGCCATAAGAGAAGTATTTGGAATCCAGTTTTGACAGAACCAGAAGCAAAATGTTTTCCATAATCAGGTGCCCTAAATATCCAATTTGTATTAGAGGAACCTGCAGTTTTTTTTAGAGATTTTCTGTCCTTTGAAGGCTGAAAGTTTTAAAAGGTGGATGCTCTCTTGCCATAAAGAGTTTTACAGAGAGCAGAGAAGCAAATCATTCATGTACTGTGACAAAGTAAAGCCTGGAGAAAAGTTTATATCACCCATCACCCAAATCAGCTTTTAAGACTTGTAAAAAGTAACAGGAACTGTCTGTGAAAGCCTGGGACATTGCTGTCCAGGTGAATTGCCTTTTTTCCTACATGAAAGCAAACATGTATTTACTCACCTCATCAATTGAAATACTAAAGAATGCACTGCATAAATCAGTTATGGTGAAGAAGTTGCTTTCATTGGGACTAGATATCAGTAGTGTTTGGGGCTTAGGAACAACAAGGCGACAAAGGATAACCGTGTTTTTTTGCTCATAACTCTTGGACAAACTTCTCGCCCCATGTATTGGGTTTTCTCATAGCCTAAATGGGCTTCTCAGGTGGCACAGTGGTAAAGAACCTGCCTGCCAATGCAGGAGACCTGAGTTTGATCCCTGGGTCGGGAAGATCCCTTGGAGAAGGAGATGGCAACCCACTCCAGTATTCTTGCCTGGGAAATCCCATGGACAGAGAAGCCTGGCAGGCTGCAGTCCATGAGGTTGCAAAGAGTCAGAAGCAACTGAGCACACACAGTCTAAATAGCAGTGTTCCAGCGAGTACTACAGAGGATAATGAGGCCCTGAGAATTTTAATCCTCTATTATAGGTTTGATGCCTTGCAGGAATTCTTTATTTCTAGGATACTGATTGATTTAGGGAGAAGTTTGAATGTTGTTTGAATTCAACATTCAACATCTGTTTGAATGTTGATAGAAGTTGCATTGTGGATTCCTCTAATATCAGCTGAAGATTTTGCCTGTAAAGAGGATGATGGTAGCTATCAAATAGGGACAATTATCAGTGTCCTCCAGATTCAGCTACAGTGCCATCAAAAATGGAGCTAATGAAATATGTCAAAGCGAAAATATTAGTTGCTCAGTCATGTCCAACTCTTTGTGACTTCATGGACTATAGTTCACCAGGCTCCTCTGTTCATGGAATTCTTCAGGCAAGAATACTGGAGTAGGTTGCCATTCCCTTCTCTAGGGGATCTTCCCGACCCAGGGGTCAAATCCGCATTGCAGGCAGATTCTTTGCCATCAGACCCACCAGGAAAACCATCAGAAATTGAGTCAATAAAAGATCTCAAAGGATCACTTAATTCACTTGGTTGGCTATTGATTGGTACTGTCAGATTCCAGAATTATCTCTGTTAGAGGAGAGAGAAATTTCAGCATGATATTTTTCTAAGTCTCAGTCTAATAAATGAATAGGGGCAGAGGAACTCAGGAGAAAAGGGTGTATTCTGTCAAGGAAACAGAAAGAAATAGGTTCAGAGACAGGAACTTCTTGAGACTGATTGGAGATTCCAACTAATTGAACGATTTTAGAACTCCAAAGCAGGGGCTGCTTTACAGAAGTGGGGTTGAGTACTAGGAGTGTAGCTCTGGTGTCATTAAGGATAGAAAGAGCTTCATCCTTAATCTGGAGAAATGTTTCCACAGATGGATCAAGACAGAGGGTTGGGAAGAGCCCCTGTAGTTCCTTGAAGCCCCATCATTCGAAATTAGGACACTGGAAAGGCTGGCTAGAAGGCTGACGGCACCTTGAATGCTAAAATTCTTCAGTGTCCTGTGTCTTCCCAATAATAGGAGCAACTAGAAGGTTTGGGGCTCTATTTAGGGACCTTCATTTGCCAGAGTTGAAAATTAAGAAATCTAGTTGTCTTTCTTATCAGTTGACTCATCTACTTTGCAAGTGAACTGATGTGCCAAATTAAATCTGGAGTGGACACAGTTTCTCATTCCACCCTGCTTATTTCAGATAAACAGGAACATCCTGGCTCAGCACAAATAGAGTTAAAGGTTACCTGAGTGGATTCACCACCTGAGAGAAAACAGGATCTTCCTTTGCAAACAAATGAGAACTTGTTTGCTTTGCAAACATTCCGAGAACAATTCTAATCATCATGAACAGGTTCATCAGATTTTTGTGTGCAGGTCTGAATTTTGTTTCAATCAGTAAGTTTAGGAAAATTTACTGTAACTGCTCAGTAGAGGTTTCCAGAAAATACTCCAGCATTTGGCCAAAAGTTAGGGGTTTTTCTAAATTCTGTTTGGGCTGTTCCCATCAGGCAACCTTAATCACAAGTTTGGGTTGACCCTCACCAACAAGCAGGTGGACTAACTGATAAAAATCTAAACAACCAGGTTGGGAAGTTTGAATGAACTGTGTTAGACTCTTCAGCAAACCTGTAAGGGTTCTCGGTTACTTTAGGAAACTCTTCAACTATGACTCCCAATTCAGCCTTAGTCTAGGGAACATAAGAAATATAGGGTTTATCTGGGTGCTCGGAAGACAATTTTAGAGGCAGGTTCTGATAAGTTCGGAGGAGGAGGGAGTGGTGAGAAGTGCCAACAGAAAGAGAAATTCAGAGAGAGCACTGGACTGGGGAAACTGAGGGTATAGAGGAGACAGGCAGGGCAGCAGGGGAGGCGGCAGTGGCACTGGAGGGGGTGCCCGGGCACAGGAAGTGGCTGAAGGGAGAGGGAAAGAGGGGCCTCAGAAGCCTTTCGACACCTTCAGTTGTTCGTTTACCTCAGTTAATTTCGAAATTGTAATTTGCAGGGAAGTAATTCTAGATTGCCAGTAATGACTGGAAGCCTCAGAATGCCAATTAAACAGACGTCTAATTCAGTTTTAAGAAAAGTAAGTTTGGGGAGCTCAAATGTTCCTCATAATGTTGATGGGTGTTCTCAAATATTTTTCAGTCCATTTAATTAGAAATGGGCATGAGGAGGGACCAAAGTTTTTAAACGTAAAATCAGCCGGGGTCCCAGAAAGGAGGGGGGCATTGTCAAAGCACTTTGATGACAAGGATCCCATTAAAGATTTTTCTCTAGAGCAAAAAGAAAAATTCCTAAACAGCAGAGTTTCAACAGGCACAGCCCAGTACCTAAAGAAATCAGACCAAAGACCAAAGGAATACTCTCAGAAAGGACAAAGCCTTTAAATAGATCACAAATAAAGATTGGAGAACTCAAAATGCAGACAGTGGAGCTTGAAATCCAGGACAGACTTACCCTCAAACTCCAGGCTTAGCTAGAAAGCAGTGAGCGCATGTCTGTGGGGACGAGCACCTGTGTCCTCACCAACCTGGGAGTTTGGGGGAGACCTCTTAGGATCCCACTTCCGAGCACCAAGTAATGTTGCCCTTAAAACAGTTGTTTCACCAGAAAAAATGGGTTAATTCTAGAACAAAAACCATAGGCAAGTTCAACAAATCAAAGAAAGGAATGTTACTTTATAGAGAAAGAGGAGGAAGGTGGGCGGGGTTGCTTCCAGGAGAAGTCTATTGGAGGTAAGTGACAGTTGAGGGCAATGATGATTTCTCATTGGCTGAATTCCTGGGGTAGTCAATTTCCTGGAAGGGATGCAATGTACATCCTTTTTGTTGTTGTTGTTGGGGCCTGTGATTGATGAGTCTTTCCTGTTGATTCTTCTGTTGTGATTTGTAATTGAAAATTCTTCCTATAATTGATGTGGAGTGGTACTCATAAAAGTAGCACATGTTCTTTGCAAAAATCTGTGGGGCTTTGAGGCCCTGGGTATAGAAGGGAATGTGGGTTTAAACTATGCCACAGTCTGGACCTTTGAAGACCAGAGTTGTTTAGCATTTCTGATCATCAACAGAAAACTGTGATATCACCAAAGAGGCAAAAATGGCTTTTGACACCACAGCAAAGAGTTTCTAGTTTAACTCTGTTTTCTCTTCCCAAGAACCCGGGCCCTTTCCTGGGACTGTGGACATTTCTCCAGCTGGAGGTGGCCTTCTGGAATATTGAGCTAGTCTGCTGGCTGGGAAGGATTTTGCTGTGATGGCACTGGCTTATTGTAACTATGAAGACCTCCCCAAGGGCCTGGAGAACCTCCACCTGGAGTACTTTGAAGAAGCTGTGAACTACCTGCTTAATCACCCTCAGGTTGGAACTTCTCTAGTTTCATGTTCTACATATTAGTTCTCCTTCTGAAATGCTCTTGGTTTTCATAGAACTTGACAAATTCATGACAGCCACTATCTGCCCCCAACACATACTTAGTCACTTCTCCCAGACAGTTTCCATGCAATTAGATGTTATTGTTAGATTTCCTGCTGGTAAAAGTGTCCTAGTTGAAATTATGGAATTTTAAACTCCAGTATTTTATCATATTTCATTAAGAGCTCAACACATTGAGAACCCTCGGTTTGACCCAGGAAGTAAGAGGGGAAGTGATCATTCTCTCTAGAAGGCTGTCTCCAGTTTAAATGTTTGTGTTTTACAATCCTGTCCTCCATATGACCATCTGAGAGCAGAGTACTCACTTTTAACAAATCACCTAGTGGTAAATGACCTGGGTAGTAGGAAATGTTTCAGGGTTCAGTACATCAGAGGATTAGAACATATAGCTTGCTCAGGATATTAGAGGATTAATAGGATTGTTTATTTTATAATTCAATCAGAGCTCAAAGTAGCTGAAAGCCTTGGAGCTCCTAGAGAAGGTGATGGGGTGTAGTGGAACCAGTATAATAGTGTATTTGATAGAGAAAAGTTAAATTTGAGGTTTGATTTTGCCAGTTTCTAGTTCCTTGACCTTGGGGCTTCTGTATCATACTCTCAAAAATTGGGATCACTATAATATCCCATTCCTAGCACCTTTATAAGGAATAAATAGTTGAAATCAGTCAAGAGTGCTATTGTAGAAACCATGACCCAAAAAAATAGCTGTTGATAGGTCAATCAAAAGGCCTTTTACAGCAGAAGAATTTGGTAATTGACGAGAACAATCTTTCTGGAACGGGGCAAACTCAAACTACACTGGAGGGGACTCAGCAGAGAATTAAGACAAGAAAGTGCATAACTACAGACAAAATTTCCCACAAGTTTTGCTGTGAAAAGGAGTACAAACTAGGGCAGAGTGGATTTGAGGTCAAGGGATTGTTATTAAGGGTTTCCCGGGTGGTGCTTTTGGTAAAGAACCTGCCTGCCAATGCAGGAGATATGAGACAGGGGCTCAGTTCCTGGGTTGGGAAGATCCCTTGGAGGAGGACATGGCAACCCACTCCAGTATTCTTGCCTGGAGAGTTCCATGGACAGGGGGAGAGGAAAAGACCACTGGAGGTTTGGTGGTCAAGAAACTTCAAGGCCAGAGTATTTCGTTGTCATCCACTTGGTTGTTGAAGACACCAGGAATGGTGATGGAGAAATTGTGGAAAGCAAGGTACAACAAAAGTTTAAGTCAATATCCCACGGCTGCAAACCTTGATAACTGGGAGAGCCCAGATTCAGGCTCAGTTCCCCGACTCTCAAGTCCAGGCACTACTGGCCACACTGCACTGTTCATGGACTCATTCTCCTTTTCCCTTTGATCTTTTCCAGGTGAAGGGTCCAGGAGTTGGGCTGCTTGGGATTTCGAAAGGAGGCGAGCTCTGCCTCTCCATGGCTTCCTTCCTGAAGGGCATCTCTGCGGCCGTCATAATCAATGGCTCTGTGGCCCGTGTCGGTGGAAACTTACACTACAAAGGTGAGATTCTGCCGCCTGTGGGTTTCAACCAAAATCGAATCAAGATGACCAAAGATGGCTTTGTAGACATTGTGGAAGTCCTGAACAGCCCTTTGGAAGGACCTGACCGGAAGAGCTTCATTCCTGTGGAAAGGGCTGAGTGCCCCTTCCTGTTTCTTGTGGGTCAGGATGACCACAACTGGAAGAGTGAATTCTATGCTAACGAGGCCTCTAAGCGCTTGCAGGCCCATGGGAAGGCAAAACCCCAGGTCATCTGTTACCCAGGGACGGGGCACTACATTGAGCCTCCTTACTTCCCCCTGTGCCCGGCTTCCCTGCACACCTTGGTGGGCACTCCTGTCATCTGGGGAGGGGAGCCCAGGGCTCATGCCAGGGCCCAGGTAGATGCTTGGCAGCAGCTCCAGACTTTCTTCCATAAACACCTGGGTGGGGAAAAGGGGACAATTCCAGCCAAGCTGTGATCAAGGGACGGACAGAACAATTAGGAACAGCTGCCACAGTTAGTGTACACCAGTGTAGATTTCTTCTGTTCAATAATTACGTAGAGTTTTTCCTCTTCAGTGTTAAAGTGAACTTACCAAGAAGTTTTTTAGATTTTTATAAATTACATACATTTTCATTTGTTTGAGTGGAGAGTGATTCTACAGAAAATGAAACAAATGGCCAAAAAAACAATTGACAAGGCTTTAACTCTGAAAGGAAAAGGTGTAATACCCAGTTAATAGTACCTAGTACACAATTAGTGCTCCATAATTATTTGAATTATTATTATAATTTATTTTGTTTTTAATTAATAAATGATTACCTATTGTGGAAAAAATACAAAATATCAAAAATGTTATCAGATTTGAGTTTCTAATTTAAGAATGGAAGTGAACATCATAGCCGTAAAGTAGTATACTAGTTAGATAACTACTTAGATGAAAACTACTAAAAATTTTCAAAGCAAGTATGTTTTTAGTTCTTGAATCTTCTTGAATGAGGAAGAAGTCTCCTAGTGCAAATGTATTTTAATTACTTTTTTCATTTTCACATATGGACTTTGTGATTTAGTTGTTTTGAATCCTGGTATAACAACATTTAGATGAATTTCATAAGTGACTTTAATATTGATTAGCATGCAAATGAATGATTTAGTTTTGTATTACTTGATATAAATATACATTAAACTTACTAAACTTTTCTAAAGCTGAATGTGTTTAAAGAAAAGATACTTTAATTTATGATCATGGTGTTTTGGTTTCTCAACTTTCTCTTTCAATAAAGCGTCTTCTGACAGATGTCTTCTCTTGAAACTCAAAAACAGTGCTCCTTTTGCTTAGTCAGATTTTTCTGACTTCTAAGGAAGTGGCTCTTCTTTCTTCTACCTAAGTTTTCAGTGGATTTCCTGGACTTGCAGTGTGAGGGTAGGGGTGGTTTCAGGGCACTAATGTTAAAAGTATAGTTCTGGAACCATGTTTAAATCCTGGCCTTTACCTAGTAGTATGGTTTTTTGCCCTACATGCCTTCCCTTGATTATTAACAATGTGTGTGTGATCTGCCCTCCTCCTTTCCTCTTTCTATATTTCTCTGTCCACCACTTTCTGTAAATAGCATGTTCCATGACAGTTGAAGGAATCTCCCATTAATCAAGCTGGAGAGTCAGGCTTCTCTAGAGATTCTGGGGCTGATCTTGAGGGATAAAAGGCAGCTGCAGAAGAAATTTGGGGGCCAATAAATGACCAAGTGAAACTGCAAACCACATGTTTCAAAAGACACAAAGATGATTTCCTCTTTAAATTCTTGTTAGTAGGAGAATCTAACAAAAGGGAACTAGAGATGCCATAGGCTTATGTTCTGGAGGGAGATGTGATATACTATGATGTGAAGATTAGAAAAGAATTCAGACAGTGGCCTTTGATATGGGTCTTAACAGATAGGATCTCTCTTTTTCTAAATCTAAAGTAATAAAATTTCATAGAAAACTTGGAAAATAGAGAAAGTTATTCAGCAGAAAAGGAATTGCATATAATCACTAGAAACTAACGCACTTAACATGTCAGAATATTCCCATTTTCCTCTAGGCTTTTTTTTGTATGTATTGAGTTTTTACTCAAGTGTACATCCTTTTTACTTTAATATCATATGGTGATTATTTTACCATGTTATTATTATATTCTTCAAACACATGACTTTTTAAAAACAGTGATGTGTATTCTACTGATTGGTGCTACTACCCTTCATTTAATCAGTCCTCTGTTGTTAGCCCTTGACATTGTTGATAGTTTTTCTTTATAAAGTCTGTTCTGAGATGAAGGGACATACACATGTATAAGTCTTTGTGTGTTACTATTTCTTTAACAGAGATTCTTTGAAAGGAAATTACTGTGCATACCGGAAATGACCAACCGCACCATCAAGGACGCTGTATGAAACCGCCATGTTGCCAACATTGGTGCAATATGTGTGTATGTGTGCCTTTGTGTCCAATCCTTTATAATTTTATAAATTTTATGGTTTGAAAAGATAATCTCATATTACTGTACTTTTTTTGTTGTTGCTGTTAGTAAAGTTGAATATCTCCCCCTCTTATTGGGAAAATATCTATATTCCTTTTAAACTACATTTCCCATTCCTTCAGAATGTTCTATTTCTTTATGACCTACAGCAGCATTTGATTATGTATTACAGAAGTAAATAATTCTCATATATGTTGACCATGTTACATCATTTTGTTAGCTGCCATTTAAATTATGTGTACATGTGTGAATATATGTATGTGTTAAATTTTGCAAGATGAGTTGATGATGGAAGGTGGAAATGATAAGAAATATGTATCTGCCTGCACCTTTCTCCCAACTTCCAGCACAGAGTTCCTAAAACTCTTATAAATACCTAAGTGATAGCAGCACTAGTCGCACCTTTTGTTCTACTGAGGTGACTCTAAGTGGGCTCCTGGATGGGGACTGTGTGGGCACTAGTAACCAGAAAGACCAATCCATGATTAGAAGCCTGGAATTTTCAGCTGTCTCTCCCAATTTTCCAGAGAGACTAGGGGCCAGAAACTGAGTTAATAATTGAGCATGCCTATGTGAGGAAAGGGCTTCCCTGGTATCTCAGCTAGTAAAGAATCCTCCTGCAATGCAGGAGACCCTGGTTTGATTCCTGGGTCGAGAAGTGCTCCTGGAGAAGGGATAGGCTACCCCCTCCAGTATTCTTGGGCTTCCAAGGTGGCTCAGACAATAATCTGCCCATTATGTGGGAGACCTGGGTTAGATCCCTGGTTTGGGAAGATCCCCTGGAGAAAGGCATGGCAACCCAGTCCAGTATTCTTGCCTGAAGAATCTCCATGGACAGAGGGGCCTAGCAAGCCACAGTCCATGGGGTCACAAAGAGTTGGACATGATTTAGCAACAAAGCATATGTGAGGAAGCCTCCACAAAAATCCCAACAGTACAGGGTTTGGAGAGCTTTCAGTTTGGCGAACACATCCACACTGCTAGGGAGACATACCTCAGCTCCACAGGGACAAAAGCTCCTGCATTGGGACTCTCCCAGACCTCGCCCAATGGAACTCTTCATCTGGCTGTTCCTCTGTATCCTTTATCATATTCTTCAATAAAGTAGCTGATGTAAGGGTTTCCCTGAGTTCGGCAAGCTGCTCTGGCAAATCAGTAGAACCTGAAGGGGTTGTAGAAACCTCGGATTTATAGCCTAATCACACCGAGATTGTGGGTAACCTGGGGACCTACTACTTGCAATTGGAACCTGGGGTGGGGTGAGAGCAGTTTTGTGGCACTGAGACCTTAACCTTAGGGAACTGACACCATCTCCAGGTAGACAGTGTTAGAACTGAATTAAATTCCAGGACATCAGATGGTTGTCTCAAAGATTTACACCACACATATGGTGACCAGAAGTGTCAGAAATGCAGTGTTCTGAGTAGCAAAGGAGTCACACAGAAAAGAGACACAGGAGGAGAACAGCAGGTTTTTCCTAATATACACAAGGCATTTTAGGAAGTGGAAATGATTGCTGAGATACACAATTCAGTTGATGAGCTCGAAAACAAAATAGACATGGCTAGTAGTCAAATTAGGACTCATAAGAAGACTTAAGAAATCTCTCACAATTTCCAGAAATAAGAGGTAGGCTATGTATGAGAAAAAAATTAAGGCATAGAAGACTGTAAACCACAATCTGTTCTACTAGCAGCAATGGTCTTAAAAACAGAATAGAATAGAATAAAACAGAATAGGCTTCACCAAGCACCAAGTTTACTTAGGTTTAAAAATTCAGGATAAGAGAAAACACAACCACAGTATAAAGTCATCAGGAAGCATGTGCTCACACAAGATGAGGCTGAGTATTGTGTAGACAACTTTTGGCTTCAGATTAAAAGGCTCTATACAGAAGTGAATAGAAAGTCGTTAAAATTTTCCAATGGTGTACTGAAGAATTAATACGAATAAACAAGAGCCTGGCTTTTATTCTTGGCCACTGGAAGGCTTCCCGGTGGCTCAATGGTAAAGAATCTGCCCGTCAGTGTAGAAGACTCCGGTTCAATAGTGGATCAGGAAGATCTCCTGGAGGAGGGCATAGCAACTCACTCCAGTACTCTTGCTGGGAAAACGCCAGGGACAGAGGATCCTGGTGGGTTAGAGTCCATGGGGTTGCAAAGAGTCAGACACGACTGAGCAGCTCTGGCAAACTAACATACTGCAAACTGATCTACAGATTCAATCTAACCTCCATCAAAATTCCAGCAAGTTTCTTTGCAGAGACTGGTAAGTTGATCTTAAAATTCCTATGGAAACTCAAGAAACCCATAATCTTGACAAAGAATAATAAAACTGGAAAACTCACAATGACCAATTTTAAAACTTGCTAGAAAGCAACACGAATTAAAACAATGTGGTACATGCAGAAGAATAGACAAAAAGATCAATGGAATAAAAATGAGATTCCAAAAATAAATCCTGACATTTACCACACTTACAGTCAATTGATTTTTGACAAGAAAATTCAAGGGAGAAAGAATGGTCTTTTCAACAAACTGTGTTGACACAACAGAATATCCATATGAAAAGAATGAATTTCAATCCTACCTCACAGCAAACACAAGAATGAACTCAAAATTGATTAAAGGTGTAAATGTAAGAGCTCAAATTATAGAATTCTTTGAAGAAGATATAGAAGCAAATCTTTGTAACTCTGGATTAGATAATGGTTTGAGATCAAAGCATAAGCAAAAACAGAAAAAATAAATGAACTGGACATCAAATTTGAAAACCTTTATGCACCAAAGAATACTGTTAGGTAGTTAGAATATGAAAAAGGAGTCCAGAATGATGGTGGCTAAAAGACAAGGAAGGGAAAAGCCCATTGGGGGGTGGGGGGCGCGGGGAGAAGGTCCGAGGACCGGAGTGAGGACCTCAGGTAGAACAAACAGCACTCCTGGCTAGCCCAATTTACATAGGGCAGACCCAGGGGGAGGAAAAAACATATAAAAAGAGGAGCCAAAGTGCCGGGGGTCTCTCTCCCTGAGCACGCACTCTCTCTATCTTCTCTTCGGGTCTTTTGGGTCGGCATGCCCTCACGCCTCGAGGATGTATTTTCCTTTTATTTTCTAAATAAAACTGACCTGTAACATGGAGCTATAACACTGATCTGTCTGAGAGCTGTTACACAGTCTGTCCGAGAGCTGATATATGTTCTGTCCAAGGGCTTTAACGTCCATCACTTCAAATTTTTGTTGTGACGACACAGAACCGAGGAAATTACACACTCCCCTGACAATACCATTAAAAAATTGAAACGACATCTCACACAATGGTAAGAAATATTTCCAAATCACATATATGTTAGAGACTTGGGCCTAGAATATATAAAGAACTCTTTCAATTCAATGGTAAAACGCAGCAAGAGAAAAGCAACTAGAAAAATACATAAGAATTCCCATAAAAATTTCAGCTGAGGAACTTCCCTGGTGGTCTAGTGGTAAAGAATCCACCTACCAATGCAGGGAACATGACTTTGATCCCTGATTCAGGAAGATGTCACATGCCAAGGGGTAACTAAGCCCCTGAGCCACAACTAGTGAAGCCTATGTTCCCTAGAACCTGTGCTCCCCAACAAGAGAAGCCACCACAATAAGAAGCCTGCACACTGCAACTAAAAAAGCCCATACAAGCAGCAACAGAAGATCCGGAGCAGACAAAAATAAAGATACAAAAAAAAAATTTTTTTTAACTGCCAGCTGACTTTTGAGCAGAAATGGCTTACCTGATAGCTCAGATAGTAAAGAATCTACCCGAAATGCAGGAGACCCAGGTAGATGTGGGTTTGATCCCTGGGTTGTGAAGATCCCCTGGAGAAGGGAATGGCAACGCATTCTAGTATTATTATCTGGGAAATCCCATGGGCAGAGGAGCCTGGTGGGCTACAGTCTATGGGGTTGCAAAGAGCCAACACGACTGAATGACCAAGCACAGCAGATAAGAAGCGAACAGCATGATATATTTTAAATGATGAAAGGAAAAAATCTACAACCAACAACACTGTACTCAGATTTGAAGGACAGATAAAGAATTTTAAAGATAAGCAAAAACTAAAAAAAGTTCAGTATCACTAAACTACCTGAGAAGAAATGCTTTTAAAAATTCTCTAAGTAGAAAAGAATAGGCCACAACTAGAAATATTAAAAGTATGAAAAAAAAATCTCATTGGTAAAGGCACAAAAAAAGTAGTATAGTTCAACCATTTACAAAGCAAGGTTAAAAGACAAAGTAACCAAATCATCTATATCCACAATAAATAAGTAAAGATATACAAAAAAGGATGTAAAATATGATGTCACAAACAGTAAATGGTTTGGTGGGGTGGTGAGAGTAGAAATGCAGGGTGGTTAAAATGTGTCCGACATTAAGAGATCAGAAACTTAAAATAATCAAATATATATCCATAAATAAACCTCTTGGCCAGCACAAACAGAATTATGTAACAGACAAACAGGAAAGAAAGGAATCTAAATATAAGACTAAATATAGTCATCAAGCCACAAGGGAAGAGAGAAACAAAGAAGAAACAAAAAAGAACTACAAAAATAACTAGAATGTGGCCAACAAAATGGCAATAAGTTCACACCTAGTAACATTACTTCATTTTTGTTTTCCTGACAGCACTATGAGGTTTGCAGGATCTTACTTTCCTTATCACAGATCAAACCTGGGGCCACACCAGTAAAAAAGCGCCAAATCCTAACCACATACTTTAAATGTAAGCAGATTAAATACTTCAATCAGAAGACACAGAGTAGCTGGATGGGTAAAAAAGCAAGACCCATCTAGAGGTTGCCGACAAGAGGTTCACTTCAGATCTAAAGAGACACACAGACTGAAAGAGAGGAGATAAAAAAGGCATGCCATACAAATAGAAAATAAAAGAAAACTGAAGCAAAAATAAATATATCAGTTCAGTTCAGTTCAGTCGCTCAGTTGTGTCTGACTCTTTGCGACCCCATGAATCGCAGCACGCCAGGCCTCCCTGTCCATCACCAACTCCCGGAGTTCACTCAGATTCACATCCGTCGAGTTCGTGATGCCATCCAACCATCTCATCCTTGGTCGTTCCCTTCTCCTCCTGCCCCCAATCCCTCCCAGCATCAGAGTCTTTTCCAATGAGTCAACTCTACGCATGAGGTGGCCAAAGTACTGGAGCTTCAGCTTTAGCATCAGTCCTTCCAAAGAAATCTCAGGGTTGATCTCCTTCAGAATGGACTGGTTGGACCTCCTTGCAGTCCAAGGGACTCTCAAGAGTCTTCTCCAACACCACAGTTCAAACACATCAATTCTTCGGCGCTCAGCCTTCTTCACAGTCCAACTCTCACATCCATACATGACCACAGGAAAAACCACAGCCTTGACTAGACGGACCTTAGTCGGCAAAGTAATGTCTCTGCTTTTGAATATACTATCTAGGTTGGTCATAACTTTTCTTCCAAGGAGTAAGCGTCTTTTAATTTCATGGCTGCAATCACCACCTGCAGCAATTTTGGAGCCCCCCAAAAATAAAGTCTGACACTGTTTCTACTGTTTCCCCATCTATTTCCCATGAAGTGATGGGACCGGATGCCATGATCTTTGTTTTCTGAATGCTGAGCTTTAAGTCAACTTTTTCGCTCTCCTCTTTCACTTTCATCAAGAGGCTTTTTAGTTCCTCTTCACTTTCTGCCATAAGGGTGGTGTCATTTGCATATGTGAGGTTACTGATATTTCTCCCGGCAATATTGATTCCAGCTTGTGTTTCTTCCAGTCCAGCGTTTCTCATGATGTACTCTGCATATAAGTTAAATAAGCAGGGTGACAATATACAGCCTTTTCCTATTTGGAATATATCAGATATATTTAAAAATAAAGCCTATTAATATTTTAAAAATTAAAATTTATATTAAGCAAAGTGGTTGAAGAGAGACAATACAAAAAATATGTAATGTTTTTAATTTTAAAAACCAAAGAACAGAAAAAGACTAGTACCATAATGTGTTTACACTCCCATATATTTACCTACTTTAAATATTAATCAAAATCTAGATGGATGCATTCATCTTTGGGGGGAAAGTGGCAAAAGGACAGAGAAGAGACTCATCATTTACCACTGTAAACTTGTCATTATGTATGTGCTTAGTCACTCACTCATGTCCGACTCTTTGTGACCCCATGGACAGTAGCCCACCAGGCTTCTCTGTCCATGGGGATTCTCCAGGCAAGAATACAGGAGTGGGTTGTCATGCCTTCCTCCAGGGAAGCTACCCAAACCAGAGATCTAACCCATGTCTCCTGCATTGCTGGCGGATTCTTTACGGTCTGAGCCACCAGGGAAGCTGAAGAATACTGGAGTGAGTAGCCTATCCCTTCTCCAGGGTTACTTCCTGACCCAGGAATCCAATCAGGGTCTCCTGCACTGCAGGCAGATTCTTTACCAGCTGAGCCACTGGGGAAGCCCTTGCTTATGTATGCTTTGGGAAAAAAATTTTTGTCCTTTAAAAAGAATTTGAAAAGCAGTATGCAAACCTATAGCAAATATCTGGAGGCCATGAGAAAAAAAACACACAGGCTCAATCTCTATTACAAAATGAAGCATGAATTTTGCTTCCTAGTCTTCTAAGAGTTTCACACACACTGTCACCTTGGATCCCCTTATAGCAGACTTCCATCATGCTACATGCAAGAACTCTTAAACCCCAAAAGATATAAACTTATTTGAATCTACAGAACTAGTCAGTGATGAAGCCAGAGCTAGAGCTTTAATTACATTTCACTGCAATGCTGCTGCTCACTGTTGAGTTCCACACTGGAGCTGGTCAAGGCTCTGACAGTTATTAGAGGCTAATCCTTAGCAGTTTTACATTTGCCAAGCCTCACGTTTCTCCTTTCCAATATTTGAAAATTATTCCCAGTGTTTTATGGACTTGTTAAATTGTGTATGTACAATAGATGGGACATCGCTGAAGAGTAGCTATTACTATACTATATGCAAAGTGCTGGGTATCCTTAAACATTATACCTACATTGCTTCTAGGATCACATTCAAAAGGCTGACGTTTAGTATCTACGAAGGCTGAACGTTCTCATTCTCTATGATACAGCAATACCACTCCCAGGTATTCACTCCACTGAAAGGCACATATATGTCAATCAAAAGATATAGTCTTGAATATTCAGAGCACTATACCTAGGAGTCCCAAACTGGGAACTACCAAAAGCCTATAGTCAGTAATATCCGACCAATACTTTTATGATCACAAAACAAAGTACTATTTGGCAGAGATAAAGAACAATCTACAACTACACTCAAAAACAGCAATGAAGCTCACAAATGTAATGTTGAGCCAAAGTAGACAATAAAAACGGCACACTGGAGGATGCATCGCTGTAAAATACAGAGTTGGGAAAAACTAACCCGTTTTGTTCACTGGAAGGACTGATGCTAAAGCTGAAACTCCAATACTTTGGCCACCTCGTGCGAAGAGTTGACTCACTGGAAAAGACCCTGATGCTGGGAGGGATTGGGGACAGGAGGAGGGGACGACAGAGGATGAGATGGCTGGATGGCATCACCGACTCGATGGACATGAGTTTGAGTAAACTCCGGGAGTTGGTGACGGACAGGGAGGCCTGGCGTGCTGCGATTCATGGGGTCGCAAAGAATCGGACATGACTGAGCGACTGAACTGAACTGAACTGAACTGAACTGAACCCGTTTTGTTGGACTCAGGATAGAGTACGTTGGGCAAGGGAAAGTGCTACTTGGGTGCTGGCAATGATGTTTCTAGACCCTTGAGCTCGGTTGCCCAAGTACGTTCGGGTTACGAAATACATTGAAATATACACTTAGGATTTATGCAGGGTTTTGTGTGTGTGTGCGTGTATGTGTATAACTCATTAAAAGTTCTAGAAAAAATTGGGAGAGGCTAGTATTCTTGGAATTCTACCTAAAGGCATTCAGCTCCGGTTTCACTACGAATCCATATCCAACACGCTTCACTCCAACAAGCGGGGGATGTTTGAGGCAGAAAAGAGGCGTGGGCGGGGCGGGTTCCACTCCACATTATAGACAGCAGAAAATCCCTGTGCGCCCCGCCCTGGGCCAGAAGAAAGACCCGGTGCTTTTACCTCCAACGAGCAGGGGTCTGAGACCTAAAGGGACGCCTCCAGAGGCGGCTCAGCTACAGATTTTTCTCGGCTCCAGGCGACGCCTGACACCCTCGGACGTCCGAGCGCCCTCCACCCGGCCTCAGGCAAAAACTCCAGTAGCCGCCCGCGCTTTCAAGCTCAGGGTCCAGACTGCGGCTGTGGGCCCGAGATGGCGGCGACAGTGAGGCTGGAGCCGGCCGGCCGCTGCCGCTGGGACGAGCCCGTGCGCATCGCCGTGCGCGGCCTGGCGCCGGGGCAGCCGGTCACGCTGCGCGCGTCCCTGCGCGACGAGAAGGGCGCGCTCTTCAGGGCCCACGCGCGCTACTGCGCCGACGCCGCCGGCCTGCTGGACCTGGAGCGCGCGCCCGCGCTGGGCGGCAGCTTCGCGGGGCTCGAGCCCATGGGGCTCTTCTGGGCTCTGGAGCCCGAGAAGCCTTTTTGGCGATTTCTGAAGCGGGATGTGCAGACGCCCTTCGCCGTGGAGCTGGAGGTGCTCGACGGTCACGAACCGGAGGCCCAGCGGCTTCTGGGCCGGGCGGTGCACGAGCGCGACTTCCTGGCGCCCGGGGTGCGGCGCGAGCCGGTGCGCGCGGGCCGGGTGCGCGGCACGCTCTTCCTGCCGCCAGGTGAGCCTGGGGTGCTGGGGCCTGGCGAGGGTGTGCTCTAGGTCGTCTTGGTTTGTGATACGGCGTCCCGGGAAGGGTGGCTTAGGATCAGGGTCAGAGAAGAGGATGTTGACTAAATCCGTGACCTCACATTCACAATGGAGGCTTTTGATTTGTTCTGCACTTTGCTATGCGGTTTGCTTGCATTATCTCATTTAACCTCTGTATCCCAAAGAGGTGGATACTGTTATTATGTAGATTAAAAGAAAAAAAAAAAGGCCTGGATGGGGTCTGTAGGTTCACTTGGCGATGAATAACTGCAGATTTCTATGACCTTCAGCTCTGACACAGTATGATGGTCTTACACGATATGGTGACAGCCGAGGAAGCTCGTGCCTCCTCACTCTTCTCGAGTGTCCTGCGTACACTGGGCCCCTTACCCACTTTTTCATGCTCCTGTCTACCACAGATCACTTTCCAGACCTCACCTAAAGCCTCACAGGATCTCTCTTTTTCTTTCCTCTAAGCAGACTCTGAACCAAAGGTAACACCAAGGGTTTTGATTTGCTTTTGAAACCTTTGTTTTGATTCTCAATTCTGTGCCCAATACTAAAATAACACTGCAAATCAACTGTCTAAAATCGTCCTTCCATGATATAGCATTAGACTCTGTTACCCTCCTTTACAACTGAAGAATCTCCAAGTATACCTTGGAGATAATTTGGAATTTGTATTGTTCAATAATGACTCAGAGAGTTCTTTTCTTTCCTCTGGTTCACAGGCACCCACTAACTACTTTAGAAAGATTTCTGAAAGGAAAGCAAATTATTCGATAAATTATGTAATACATTCTCTTTATAATATTGCCTTCTTTAGGATCTGGACCTTTCCCAGGGATCATTGACATCTGCGGTGTTGGAGGAGGCCTGTTGGAATATCGGGCCAGCCTTCTGGCTGGCCATGGCTTTGCCACATTGGCTCTAGCTTATTGTAGCTTTGAAGATCTCCCCAAGATATTCGATACCATAGACCTGGACTACTTTGAAGAAGCCCTGTGCTACATGCTTCAACACACCCAGGTTCTCCTAATGTCCTTTATCATTCTCTCTAGAACCTGCAGAGAGGGTGTCACTTTGCACTCACCTAAGCCAAGTGCATTGATGCTGCTTTACTCTTCTTCTTTCACAGACATTTCTTTTGAAGACTTCCTTGGTTTTAGGTGCCTACTCCACTTTCTCTGTCAGATGGATTAAAGTTGCTAACTTCATTGTAAAGTTCATGTGAGATTTTATTTCAGGGAATTATGTAGTAATATTAAAATTTCTTCAAGTGGAGTTTCTCGTTTTTTTTTTAGCTTTGCATGCTTTTTAATCTTTATATTTCTGATAGCAGAATATGTTCTCAGACTTGATAGAAACTTGTCCACCCATTTCAGAAGCTAAGAACTACTTAACTGGACTTTGAAGTCTTACTTTGTTTCTATAAAGCTAACCATGTTTCGGTATATATTTAGATGTGGTCTGATAATGATTTACTTCTTGGGACAGACTTTGCTTTCACAAGTTAGATACCCAAGAACATTGATGTTATAGTTCCACCTGAGTGAGGCTCTGAACTCAACAGGCTCCATGACTCAGCATTCTCTAGTGCATGACTCTCTGGAAGTTTGCAACCAGTTCCCAAATTTGCCAGTGAGGTGAGTTTTTAAGATTTGTTTGCCACGTGTCCAGGAAGATAGTCTTTACAAGGAAAGAATCTCCTCTGTCAGCTGAGGTCGAGTATCTTTTGAGCAGTTCACAAGTCAAAGCTAGCAGCTTCTCTAGTTGCATTTAGAAAAGTGTTTTTCTCTGGGGTAGGTTTTTTACTTTTGTCTCTTCTTTTCTTCCAGATAAAAGGCCCAGGCATTGGCCTTCTGGGCATTTCTTTAGGGGCTGATATTTGTCTCTCCATGGCCTCATTTTTGAAGAATGTATCAGCCACAGTGTCCATCAATGGATCTGGATTCAATGGAAACAAAGCTATGTACTACAAAAAGAACAGCATTCCACCACTGGGCCATGACCTGAGGCGAGTGAAGGTAGCTTTCTCAGGCCTCCTAGACATTGTGGATGTAAGGAATGATATTATAGGGGGATGTGAGAACCCCTGCATGATTCCAATAGAGAAGGCCCAGGGGCCCATCCTCTTCATTGTTGGTCAGGATGACCATAACTGGAGGAGTGAGCTTTATGCCCAGATAGCCTCTGAACGGTTACAGGCCCATGGAAAGGAAAAACCCCAGATCATCTCTTATCCTGGGACTGGGCACTACATTGAGCCTCCTTATTTCCCCATGTGCCCAGCTTCTTTGCACAAATTATTGGACAAACCCGTAATGTGGGGTGGGGAGCCCAGGGCCCATTCTAAGGCCCAGGTAGATGCGTGGAAGCAAATTCTAACCTTCTTCACCAAACACCTTGGACCTTCCCCCAAATTGTAACGTACTGCTCTGCTACTGACAGGAGAGAGAGATTCAAGGTTGGATTCTAGTGTTTAATAATCTTATCTGAATCATTTGTCCCCTGGGTAACATTAAATTCGTGTCATTGTTATTAATGATGTAGGAAACTTTTTGGAGTTTTATTTTGTAATGAATTTTTCTAATGTAACACATACCTCTTGTAGAAGACTGGATTGAAAGTATACAAAATAGTAAAAAGTATCCCCACTATTAAAATTTGTGTTTTCATCTAGGTGTTTTTAGTTAACACTTGGAGGCACAGATGAAATTTAAAGCTGAACAAATGCTAGGTTACTTTTTCCATCATTGGGAGAGAATGACCATTCAGCATTTGCTACTGGTTCAACTACCACTGACAGAAGAATTTTTATTGGCTAAAATATACACAAAGGTATTGATAGAAGGATAGCCAGACTGACCTTTTTCTCATAGAGATTAGAGAAGAATCCCCTGGGAGGAGGAGTGATGGTAAGAAGGGGAGCATCTGGCTCTGGAACAGTTTAGTCAAAACTCTGATACAAAGGAGCGTGACTATGACCTATTTTTCTTCTTGCTTCCTGGGTCTAAGAACAAACTTTGGAAACTCATATTGTGACATTCTTAGAGGCATCATCACTTTCCCTGACAACAAAGCTATAAAGCATTATGTAGGTATATTTGAAGAGATAATGGTTGTGAATTTTCTAAAACTGACAAAAACATCAACCACATAGTCTAGAAAGACTGTGTCTTAGCTCAGGCTTCTCTAACAAAATACCATAGATAGAGTGGCTTAAACAACACACATTTCTCACATTTGTGCAGTCTGAGAAGTCCAGGATCAAGGTTCTGGCAGATTCAGTTCCTGGTGAGGGCATTTTCTGGCCTAGAGACACGTACCTTCTCCCTGTCTCCTCACCTGGCAGGGAGAGGAGAAACCACCTCTGGTTTCTCTTCCTCGTTTCATAAGAACACTAATCCCATCATGGGGGCCTCATTTGAACCTGACAAACTCCTAAAAGCCCTACCTTCAAATACCATTACACTGAGGTTTCAGATGTCAACATTTGAGTTTTGAGGGGACATAACACCCATTAACTTCAAGTCAGTTAAAGAAAATCATATTTAACATATCACAGAAAAGTTGGTTCTTAAAAAATATTTATTTATTTGGCTATATTGGGTCTTAGTTGCAGCATGCAGGCTCTGACTTATACCACGTGGTCTTCTTTCTAGTTGTGGCATGTAGGCTCAGTAGTTGCAGTACATGGGCTTAGAGGCCCCATGGCATATGGGATCCTAGTTCCCTGACTAGGGATCAAACCTGTGTTCCCTGCACTGGAAGGTGTACTCTTAAGGGCTGGATCACCAGGGAAGTCCCAGAAAAATTGTTCGTAACATTAATTCTTTGCTACTTCTGGCACCAATAGGCGGGAGATCTACGCCCTCTCTCCTCAATATGGATGGGTTTCTGACTGCTTCAGTTAGTACAGTAGGGCTGAACTGAGGCTTTGTGACTTTGGTCATAAAGGCCATGATGATTTCACCTTGTTTGCTGGGAACACTTGCTCTTGGAGGGCTGAACCACCTGATGAAGCTTGGCAAACTTGAGGCTGTGATGCTGTGAGGAAGCCCCAAATACACAGAGAAGCCAACTGTAAGCACTTCCTGTGATCATCCCAAACGAACTCAGCCTGCGAGTCATCTCAGCTCAGGTACTAGATACGTGAGTGAACAAACCTCTAGATGATCCTAGCCCTAGCCATTGAATCTTCCCAGTGAAGGCCTTAGATATCCTGAAGCAGAGGAGAGTTGTCCCAGTCAAGCACTGTCCAAATTGTGGATCTATGAACAAAGTATTGTTTTATGTGACTATATTTGGGGTGTATTTCAGTTATCTATTGCTATGTAACAAACTACCCTAAAACATAGTAGCTTAAAACATTGACCATTCTATTTTTGTCACTCACCAGGCAGGGAAGTTGGTATTGGCTGTCCGCTAAGATCTTGGGCAGGGCTGTGGGTTCACAGGGTCTCAGTTCTCTCCATGTGGGCCTTTACAGTGGCTAATTTGGCTGCCTTCCAAGAGTGAGCATGGCAGCATATCAAGGCCGAATTGCATGGCCTTGTCTTTGACCTAGTCTTGGAAGCTACATAGTATCACTCCTGCCATACACTATTGGTCAAGGTGGGCTTCCCTGGTGGCTCAGGTGGTAAAGTATCTGCCTGCAGTGGAGTAGACCCGGGTTCAATCTCTGGGTTGGGAAGATACCTTGGAGAAGGGAATGGCTACCCACTCCAGTATTCTTGCCTGGAGAATTCCACGGACAGAGGAGCCTGGCGGGCTACCGTCCATGGGGTCACAAAGAGTCAGACACGACTGAGCGACTTATACTTTCACTGGTCAAGACAATCACAAAGACCCACAAACTTTAAGGAGAACATAGTAGTCTACCTCTCAAAAGGAGAGTGCGGAGTCTCTAGAAAAGCATGTGGAATGGGAAACACTGTAATCACCTTTTAAAATCTGCCTTCTAAGCCACACTGTACACATTCCTCCTACATGTAAAATACACCCATCCCTCCTTTAAGGACCCCCCTTCCCACCAGAGTTTCATTCTAGTATAGCACCATGCTCAGGCTCAAAGTCCAAGACTGCATCAATTATATCAGGCTCAGATACATATGAAGCTCCTCAGGTATAGTTCCTTGGGTATAGCTCCTTAAGCATCTTCTCAATCTTAAGACCTATGAACTAAATAAGGAAGTTAACTGTACATACACATACATCAGGATATGGTGGTGGTAGTATAATTCTTAGACATTCCTGTTCAAAAATGAGGAATGTGGGAGGCACATAACAGCCCCTAGCCATTCTGAAATCCAGCTGAGAACATGTTGCCAATTCTTCCATTGCTGCTCAATTTATACACTGTGAGTTGTTCTCTGTAGCTCCTAAATGAGCGGAAAAACCCTCCTGGAACTGTTTCCTGGACAAAATGGATGAGACATCCGTCTCTTTTTATTTTGCTCTGTCTTTTGTTCATTTGCTAAGTCATGTCTGATTTTTGGTGAAGCCATGGACTGCAGCACACCAGGTCTCCCTGTCCTTCACCATTTCCCGGAGCTTGCTCAAACTCAGGTCCATTGAGTTGGTGATGCCATCCAACCATCTCATCCTCTGTTGCCCCCATCGCCTCCTGCCCTCAATCTTTCCCTCCTCAGGGTCTCTTCTCATGATTCGGCTCTTCTTGTATTCTCTCTTAGTATACTTCATATACTCTCTCTTTTAGTTCAGACTCTGCTTCCACCAGAACAATTCTCTTAAGAATTATGCAGGTTTTCTGAAAATTATTAGTGGGTTTCACTTTCCTGGATAATACACCACTGCAAATCTGTTTGAGATAGGAACTTCTCTATCTGGAGGTCCTTGGGATGATGCTGCAGGCAAACATCCTTAAGGTTCCCATACATTCTATTATTTAATAGACAGGATATGCTAGGTACACCTTAAAAGCTTTAGAGGACCTTTTGCCATTCTGAAATGTTTTATGAAGCACTACCTTGAATCTTTTCTTAACAAAGTCTTTCACACAGATCCAGCCTGGGTTTGACTTCGTTCTGAATTCCTGTCTTAATTACGGAGTAATTTACCATCTAGAGAAGTTGTAAGAAGAAACAGTATTATTGTTATATCTGGCAAGCCCTGGTTGCTTCCTATTTAGCAGTTCGTTCTTTAGCTCACCTCTTCCTCTTCCATTTTGTCATAGTTAGCAAGGAGAAGCATAGCTGATGATGTTCTTTAGTAGTGTGCCTGTGTGGCTTTTAGTTTTTGTGTGTCTATTGTAGGTTTTTTATTTGTGGTTACCATGGGTTTCATATATGATGACCTATATCTATATCTACTTGTTTTGAACTAGTAATCATTTAGTCCTTTAAGTTCAAACACATTCTAAAACATCTTCATTTTTTCTTCCCCTTACCTACATTTTGTGTTTTCGATGTCAGATTTTACATTTTCATGTTTACCCTTAACTGTTTATTGTTGTTATACTTGCTTTTTTGTCTTTGAATCTTCTTACTAGATTCTTTAAGTGGTTAATCTTCAATCCTTACTACACATTTTCCTTTCTTAGTGAGATTTTCCCTTTCCTAATGAATCTTCTTTTCTACTTAGAGAGGATCCTTTAACATTTAACCAAGGAAATGAAGCACCTATACTCTAAAAATTATAAAACACTGATGAAGAAAACTGAAGACTACAAAAAAAAAAAAAGAAAAGATATATTGAGTTCTTGGATTGAAAGAATTAATAGTTAAAATGGCCATAGAACCCAAAGCAATCTAGAGATGTACTGCAATCCCTATTAAAATACCCATGACATTTTTCATAGAAGTAAAATAAATCCTATAAATCCTAAAATTCATATGGAAATACAACAGGTCCCAAACTGCCAAAACAATCTCGAGAAAAAAAAAAAGAGAGAGAGAGAGAACAAAGTTGGAAGTATTATGTACCCTATCTTCAGACTATATTACCAAGTTATAGTCATCAAAGCAGCATGGTACTGGCACAAAAACAAGTACATAGGTCAACGGAACTGAATAGGAAGCCCCAAAATAAATCCATACACCTTTGGTCAGTTAACCTATGAAGGAAGCAATTAACCTATGATAAAGAATATGCAATGGCAAAATCATAGTCTCTTCAACAAGTTGTGCTGGAAAAACTGGATAGCTATATGTCCATCTGTTCAGTCGCTCAGTCGTGTCTGACTCTTTGCGACCCCATGAATCACAGCATGCCAGGCCTCCCTGTCCATCACCAACTCCTGGAGTTCACTCAGACTCACGTCCATCGATTCAGTGATGCCATTCAGCCATCTCATCCTCTGTCGTCCCCTTCTCCTCCTGCCCCCAATCCCTCCCACCTCAGAGTCTTTTTCAGTGAGTCAGCTCTTCGCATGAGGTGGCCAAAGTACTGGAGTTTCAGCTTTAGCATCATTTCTTCCAAAGAATACCTAGGGCTGATCTCCTTCAGAATGGACTGGTTGGATCTCCTTGCAGTCCAAGGGACTCTCAAAAGAGTCTTCTCCAACACCACAGTTCAAAAGCATCAATTCTTCAGTGCTCAGCTTTCTTCACAGTCCAACTCTCACATCCATACATGATCACTGGGAAAACCACAGCCTTGACTAGACGGACCTTTGTTGGCAAAGTAATGTCTCTGCTTTTTAATATGCTATCTAGTTTGGTCATAACTTTTCTTCCAAGGAGTAAGCATCTTTTAATTTCATGGCTGCAATCACCACCTGCAGTGATTTTGGAGCCCAAAAAAATAAAGTCTGACACTGTTTCCACTGTTTCCCCATCTATTTCCCATGAAGTGATGGGACCAGATGCCATGATCTTCGTTTTCTGAATGTTGAGCTTTAAGCCAACTTTTTCACTCTCCTCTTTCACTTTCATCAAGAGGCTTTTTAGTTCCTCTTCATTTTCTGCCATAAGGATGGTGTCATCTGCATATCTGAGGTTATTGATATTTCTTCCAGCAATCTTCATTCCAGCTTGTGCTTCTTCCAGCCCAGCGTTTCTCTACATGTAAAACAATGGAATTAGAATATTTTCTCATACCATATTCAAAAATAAAGCAAAGATAGATTAAAAACCTAAATCAAGGACTTAAAACCATAAAACTCCTACAAGAAAGTATAGGCAGAACACTTTTTGACATGAATCATAGCAACATTTTTTTTTATCAGTCCCCTAAGGCAAAAGAAATATGAGCAAAAAGAAGCAAATGGCACCTAAGTAAACTTAACAGGTTTTACACAAAGGAAACCATCAACAAAACAAAAAGACAACCTACTGAACTGGGTAAAATATTTGCAAATGATATGACCAACAAGGGGATTATATCTAAAATAATAAACAACCCATACAACTAAATATCAAAAAGAACAAAACAATTTTAAAAATGGTCAGAAGACCTGAATAGATATTTTTCCAAAGATGGTGTATAGATGGCTAACAGGCATATGAAAAGATGCTCAACACCACTCATCAATGCAAATCAAAACCGCAACGAGATATCACCTCACAGAGTAGGGTGCTAACAATGCAGGTGATGAAACGTGGTCAGATGCAGGATACATTCCAAAGTAGAGCAGCAGAGTTTGATGATGGGATAGAAAAAGAGATCACAAGAATGACGCCAAGCTGTCTTTTTTTTTTTTTTGGATTGCTTAAACTAATAGCATATTCAAAAGCAGAGACATTACTTTGCCGACTAAGGTCCGTCTAGTCAAGGCTATGGTTTTTCCTGTGGTCATGTATGGATGTGAGAGTTGGACTGTGAAGAAGGCTGAGCGCTGAAGAATTGATGCATTTGAACTGTGGTGTTGGAGAAGACTCTTGAGAGTCCCTTGGACTGCAAGGAGATCCAACCAGTCCATTCTGAAGGAGATCAGCCCTGGGATTTCTTTGGAAGGAATGATGCTAAAGCTAAAGCTCCAGTACTTTGGCCACTTCATGCGAAGAGTTGACTCATTGGAAAAGACTTTGATGCTGAGAGGGATTGGGGGCAGGAGGAGAAGGGGACGACCGAGGGTGAGATGGCTGGATGGCATCACTGACTTGATGGACGCGAGTCTGAGTGAACTCCGGGAGTTGGTGATGGACAGGGAGACCTGGCGTGCTGCGATTCATGGGGTCACAAAGAGTCGGACACGACTGAGCGACTGAACTGAACTGAACTGAAACTAATAGATGAATTGTTGTTTGTTTGTTTTGAGTTGCTAAATCCTGTCTGAGTCTTTTGCAACCCCATGGACTGTAGCTCTCCAGGCTCCTCTGTTGATGGGTTTCCCAGGCAAGAAAACTGGAGTGGGATTAGGATTACTCCCTTCTCCAGAAGATCTTTCCAACCCAGGAATCGAACCCGTATCTCCTGCATTGCAGGCAGATTCTTTACCACTGAGCCATCTGGGAAGCCAATGGATGAACAGTGATGCCATTTACTGAAACAGAGAACCCTGAGGAAAGAACAGTCTGGAGAAAAAAGCCAAGATTTCTATTTCTGTCATGTTATGTTTTCCTATTGGACATCCAAATGAAGATGCCAAATACGAAATTAGACCAACAAGTCTGAATCTCAGAGTAGACATGAGAGCTGGAAATATAAATGTGAGAATCGACAATCAGGAAACTGGAAGACAAGTGATAACAAAAAACTGGGACGTAAGAGGATAAATGTTGATTTTACATTAAAATGCACCATGAATTTTGACTTAACAGACTACATTAAATACTGATATATTAAAATGTGTGGACTGTTTTTTTTCCATGTGAGGTATCTGAATTAATTTTCCCACTGTAAACAACTAATGCTCCTGGATAGAATAACTTCTAAAAGCATTTGTCCTCCTCATAAGAAAGAAAAAGTCTCAGATCAGCTACTGAATAAGGATGGAAAGATAAGCAGAGCAATGCAACCAGTTTCTTTCCTGAGAGCATCTGCTGAATCTCCACAACCCAGAGACAATTGAGCCCAATTATCTGACACTAGCTGTGACTGTTTTGAAATAAAGAGGAAGAAGAATGCAAGATTTTTATTACTTTGAGCCTTAACACCTACCCTAGACCAGGAGCCCAGGGAGTCTATATAACCTCTCACAATTTCCCGGGGTCAGGAGGGGCCAGGGTCACAGTTCTTAAAGTGTTAGACTGTTGTGTTTTCCACCTTTGCCTTGCAAAGGAATAAAGTCATCTCTTCCCTCCAGGGCTTCCCTAATAGCTTAGTTGGTAAAGAATCTGCCTGCAGTGCAGGAGACCCCAATTCGATTCCTGGGTCAGGAACATCTGTTGGAGAAGGAATAGGCTACCCACTCCAGCCAGAATTTTTGGGCTTCCCTTGTGGCTCAGCTGGTAAAGAGTCTGCCCACAATGCAGGAGACCTGGGTTCAATCCGTGGGTTGGAAAGATCTACTGGAGAAGTGAAAGGCTACCCACTCCAGTTCGGAAGAGCCACTGGAGAAGGGAAAGGTTACAGACTCCAGTATTCTGTCCTGGAGAATTCCTTGGACTGTATATAGTCCATGGGGTCCCAAAGAGTTAGACACAACTAAGCGACTTTCACCTTCACTTCTCTTTCCTCCAAATCTCTGTCTCTATATGTGTTTGGTATGGGTGCACAAGGCACCAAGATTTTTGGCACCAAATTGAAGAACAAAACTCCCACTGAAGATCTACTACAGTATCACGGCAGCATCAAGCCTGTGTTTACCTATTTCAGTTCAGTTCAGTCACTCAGTTGTGTCCGATTCTTTGAGACCCCACGAACTGCAGCATGCCAGGCCTCCCTGTCCATCACCAACTGCTGGAGTCTACCCAAACCCATGTCCATTGAGCCAGTGATGCCATGCAACCATCTCATCCTATTTAAATAAATAGGTTAAATAGTCATCCCCTATTTAACCATCACAATAAATCCTTTACAGATAAGGAAACTGGATTCAGAGGCTTAATTATGTACTTTGCTAAGGATCACTATTAAGAAGTAAGTCAGACTGGAATTCAGGAAGGTTGCACTCCATAAACACCTACCTACTCTGGAAGCCGCTATGGGTTCTTGGTAACAGGACTGAGGGACAAGGGTAGGATTAGGACTATGTTTCCAACAGATCCCCTGAGTTACAATTACCTGGGATGCTTTTTAATATTAAATGCTTCTTGGAACTGCCAGTATCTTTCCCAGTCCCTTAGCTCTCGGTAGTCTTTATTCCTCTATTTTGACACTCACCACCCTGGACTGCTTCAAGAAAATTAGAGATACCAAGGGAACATTTTATGCAAAGATGGCCTCGATAAAAGAGAAATGGTAGAGACCTAACAGAAGCAGAAGATATTAAGAAGAGGTGGCAAGAATACACAGAAGAACTACACAAAAGAGTCTTCACAACCCAGATAATCACGACAGTGTGATCACTCACCTAGTGCCAGACATCCTGGAATGTGAAGTCAAGTGGGCTTTAGGAAGCATCACTACAAACAAAGCTGGTGGAGGTGATGGAATTCCAGTTGAGCTATTTCAAATCCTAAAAGATGATGCTGTGAAAGTGCTGCACTCAATATGTCAGCAAATATGGAAAACTTAGCAGTGGCCACAGGACTGAAAAGGTCAGTTTTCATTCCAATCCCAAAGAAAGGCAATGCCAAAGAATGCTCAAACTACTGCACGACTGCACTCATCTCACACACTAGTAAAGAAATGCTCAAAATTCTCCAAGCCAGGCTTCAGCAATACGTGAACTGTGAACTTCCAGATGTTCAAGCTGGTTTTAGAAAAGGCAGAGGAACCAGAGATCAAATTGCCAACATCCGCTGGGTCAACGAAAAAGCAAAAGTTCTAGAAAAACATCTATTTCTGCTTTATTGACTATGCCAAAACCTTTGACTGTGTGGATCACAATGAACTGTGGAAAATTCTTCAAGAGATGAGAATACCAGACCACCTGACCTGCCTCTTAAGAAACCTGTATGCAGTTTAGGAAGCAACAGTTGGAACTGGACATGGAGCAACAGACTGGTTCCAAATAGGAAAAGGAGTACGTCAAGGCTGTATATTGTCACCCTGCTCATTTAACTTATATGCAGAGTACATCATGAGAAATGCTGGGCTGACAGAAGCACAAGCTGGAATCAAGATTGCCAGGAGAAATATCAATAACCTCAGATATGCAGATGATACCACCCTTACGGCAGAAAGTGAAGAACTAAAGAGCCTCTTGATGAAGGTGAAAGAGGAGAGTGAAAAATTGGCTTAAAGCTCAACACTCAGAAAATGAAGATCATGGCAGCTGGTCCCATCACTTCATGGCAAATGGATGGGGAAACAGTGGAAACAATGGCTGACTTTACTTTTCTGGGCTCCAAAATCACTGCAGATGGTGACTGCAGCCATGAAATTAAAAGACACTTACTCCTTGGAAGAAAAGTTATGACCAACCTAGATAGCATATTAAAAGCAGAGACATTACTTTGCCAACAAAGGTCTGTCTAGTCAAGGCTATGGTTTTTCTAGTGGTCATGTATGGATGTGATAGTTGGACTGTGAAGAAAGCTGAGCACCGAAGAATTGATGCTTTTGAACTGTGGTGTTGGAGAAGACTGCAAGGAGATCCAACCAGTCCATCCTAAAGGAGATCAGTCCTGGGTGTTCATTGGAAGGACTGATATTGAAGCTGAAACTCCAATACTTTGTCCACCTGATGCAAAGAACTGACTCATTTGAAAAGACCCTGATGCTGGGAAAGATTGGGGGCAGGAAGACAAGGGGACGACAGAGGATGAGATGGTTGGATGGTATCACCGACTCAATGAACATGGGTTTGGGTCGATTCCGGGAGTTGGTGATGGACAGAGAGGCCTGGCGTGCGGCGGTTCACGGGGTCACAAAGAGTCGGACACGACTGAGCAACTGAACTGAACTGAACTCTGGACTGCAGGACTAATAATTAACGGTAACTTTTGCTTTAGCAGACCTTTCTTCCACTCAAGCAATAGCGGACTGCACATACTCCAGGAGACCTCACAAAGCAGTTTAGCGAGTGTCCCTACGACCACCAACGGGAGTAGCTCTAAGGTTCCAACTGCGAAGGCCTTTTAAGGAGGTGGAGAGACGCCAAGCCCTGCCCTTGACTCCGACTGGCCACGCCTTTTCCGCCGGGATCTGGATGGCGGTTACAGTGACGCTGGAGCCGGCCGGCCGCTGCCGCTGGGACGAGCCCGTGCGCATCGCCGTGCGCGGCCTGGCGCCGGGGCAGCCGGTCACGCTGCGCGCGTCCCTGCGCGACGAGAAGGGCGCGCTCTTCAGGGCCCACGCGCGCTACTGCGCCGACGCCGCCGGCCTGCTGGACCTGGAGCGCGCGCCCGCGCTGGGCGGCAGCTTCGCGGGGCTCGAGCCCATGGGGCTCTTCTGGGCTCTGGAGCCTGAGGAGCCCTTAATGCGGCTGGTGAAGCGGGATGTGCAGACGCCCTTCGCCGTGGAGCTGGAGGTGCTCGACGGTCACGAACCCGAGGCCCAGCGGCTCCTGGGCCGGGCGGTGCACGAGCGCGACTTCCTGGCGCCCGGGGTGCGGCGCGAGCCGGTGCGCGCGGGCCGGGTGCGCGGCACGCTCTTCCTGCCGCCAGGTGAGCCGCCCCCTTCCCAGGCTGTTGTGGAAAGCTGGGTGTAGTCCCGAGGCCCTGGCCGGCCCCTTGTCTGCCTACGGAACCCTGTGGTTGTGGAACTTCTCCAGACTCGCCCCCAAGCTCCAGAGTCTACCATGAATTCTGGGTGACAGTTTCTCCTGTAAATTTCAGTGCACTGCCTGGAGGTACTGCCACTCCCTTGAAAGTGAAGTTGCTCAGTCGTGTTCGACTCTTTGAGACCCCATGGACTGTAGCATACCAGGTTCCTCTGTCCATGAGATTTTCCAGGCAAGAATACTGGAGTGGGTTGCCATTTCCTTCTCCGTTAGCTGTATGCTAAAAGTGCCTTCAGCCGACTCAAAAAGGACATTTATGCTGCTTACGTGCCAGCCACACAGCTGTATCTCAGATATTAATACTAATATCAGGCAATGATTTCTGCTGACGTGCAAGAATGATTTTTGCCTTCTTTCACATCAAACTTACTGAAAAACAAACAAACTGCTTGCAGGTCCCCTCCTCCTGTCATAAACCGTCTGTCAGTGGTTCTCAAGCTGGATGATTTTCCCTTCTCCAAGGGTATTTGGCAATATCTGGAGACATTTTTGCTTATCACAACTGGGGGAGGGGGTGCTATTGGCACCTAGTGGGTAGAGGCCAGAGATGATGTGAAAAGCCCACAATGCACAGGACAGCCCCACAACAAAGAATTATCTTGCTCAAAGTTATCAATAGTGCTAAGGTTAGAAACCCTAGTCTAAGTAAAAACAAGATGCTTGCTAGGTAAAAGTGGTCTGCAAACCGAACAGCTGACCCACCCCTTCCAACCAAATTCCTGACTGAAACCCCTACTATATACAACTGCTGGAGCTGCCACTGTTCACAGAATCCCTAAACTGAATCCTGTGATTATTCTCCAAAACAAGAAGCCCTACTTTATTCTTACAGTTCTTAGCAATTTACAACCTTAACTGGTCGCTGCCCACTCAACTCTGAACTCCTGGGACTGGAATTGTGACTTACATATCTCCATATCTCTATATTCCTAGAGGCTTACACGGGGATATAATAGAAGCTCAATAAATAATGCTGACTGATTCAATAAGAATCTCCTAAAGACTTTCAGTTTTTAAAAATTTTTTTCACTGCCCAACCATGATGTTTCAATTAAGTCAACTGTTATCTTTCAGTACTACTGTGGCCCACTTAAAATTTATTGTGTTCTGACTCAAAGACGTTATGTAAACAATGTAGAAAAGTTCAATCATTTAACAAATATATAGTAAATCAAGGATTATGCTACTTACAGTAACTAGCAAAGTCAGACATGCGCCTCACTGTACCTCCCACCTAATAGAGTATATAGGCAACTATAGCTGGACCGATGAATGGTAAGTGCTATGATATGGGAATTGTAGGCCCAGGGTGCTGGTAGGAACAAATAAAAAGCTACCTAATTCAACTCAGCCTGAGGGGGCTGGTGGGGGAGGTTGGGAAAGCTACCAGGAATGGAGATCTAAACTTAAATTTGAAGACTGATGAATCAACCAGGCCAAAAAAGGTGGTGAGGGGAGGAGAATAGTGTACACCATTTTCAGGGGTCAATGAGAACAGGGCACATTTAGGGATGGCATTCTTTAAGGCTGGAGCAGAGAGCATAAGGAGTTAGGGAGTATATTCTAATAATCCCTTATATACGTAGAGTGTTTTACAGCTAAATCAAAGCATTCTCAGGTTTTTTTTTTTTTTAAGGAAAATTTGGTAGAAATGTATATTTCATGCTGTTATTTCTAACTTGGTTTGTATTATCATTATTGTTTTTTGCAAATATGTGAAAATTTCTGGAGAAAATAAGGCATTTTGTTCCCCCCTTCTCCCCAAAGTTTATTTAGGAAAAAAAAAAAAAAAAAGAAAGTAAAAAGAGTCCTCCTCTACCTTAACACCCCCACTTCATGCCCAACCTTCCTTGCTTTAAAAAATCCTTTTTGCTGACCAAATTCTGAAACTCAAGAATGTCTTCTTCGTGCCTAAAACCCTTATGATTTGTGGTGCTCTCCAGGCAGCAAACCCTTCCCTGGAATCCTCGACCTGTTTGGAAGTAGTGGTGGCCTTTGTGAATACAGGGCCAGCCTTCTGGCTGGACATGGTTTTGCTGTGCTTGCCCTGGCTTATTTCAGATTCGAAGACCTCCCTGAACATCTGAATGATGTGTGCCTGGAGTATTTTGAAGAAGCTGTGGACTTCATGCTACAGCATCCAAAGGTGGGTTCTGGTGCTTGCCTGAATGCAGAGCAGAGCAGGTGAAGCCAACACAGGGCTGGATCCAAAAGCTCTGCCAGGACACCCAAGGCTGGAAATATGACATGAGACACAAAGGCTTATTCAAAAGTTGTTAGGATTATTGTTTTCATTTCTACCTGTTTATCTTCAATCCCCTGTGACTCAACTGTTTAGTTCCCTTTAGTTCTTGATCAGAATTCAAAGAGTTGGACTTAAAAGTCACTAACCTTAAGTTCTGGTTCTGGGTCTACTACCAAGTGGCCTTATAATCCTGAATAAAGGAGGTGCCCTCTCTGGGATTCAATTTTTCTCAATTATAAGATTAATGTAGGTTCTTCCCTGGTGGTCCAGTGGTGGTCCACTTGCACTTACACTGCGAGGGGCAGAGGTGTGATCTCTGGTCAGGGAACTAAGATCCTGCATGCGTGCCCCCTACCCCCCCCCAAAATTAATGCAAATGTGTAGAGGAGAAAAGTTTGCCTATAAAGAGATTTTTGAAGGAATCGGTGACATTTGAATAAAGGCATTTGAATTTGATGATGTGAAGGAATCATTAATTTTGTTAAGTGTATTAACTGCGTTATGGTTTTGTAGATAAAGTTCTTATTTGAGACTGAAAAAGTTAATTAAAACATTTTGGAATTATTATAAATGGAATGGAATACATACTCTTTGCTACTATCTAGACTTAAAAAAACCCACACATTCTAATGTTAAGGAGTAAGATGTGCTGCAAGGTCTAATTCTGTTAGAATTCAGGGACTGGTCTCAACAAAGCTGTTAAACCTAGATGATCTTGAACTGATGATTTACTTATGGGTTATAGGCCCCAGGAACAAGAAGAGACTACAGGCTGGGAGCCTTTTGTTTTAGATGACCACTCTCTGGCCTTCCTTTGGCTGCATTCCTGCCCACAGGGTGTGGAGTTTGAGGGACCAAGGGAATATGTCTACCTGGAAACCATGTGCCCCTCCCACCATGCCCTTTAGACCTGGAACCCCAGAATTATCTGCCAACCAGCTCTGATCTTGCTTCCCTATGCCGCTTCTCTGGGTCCATTAATGGGAATATCAGTTCAGTTCAGTTGCTCAGTTGTGTCCGACTCTTTGTGACCCCATGAATCGCAGCATGCCAGGCCTTCCTGTCCATCACCAACTCTTGGAGTTCACTCAGATTCACGTCCATCGAGTCAGTGATGCCATCCAGCCATCTCATCTTCTGTCGTCCCCTTCTTCTCCTGCCCTCAATCCCTCCCTGCCAGGGTCCAGCCCTGGTGGATCCAGGGTAATTCGAAGCGGGGATGGAGTCGGCGTCTAGAGGAAAATTGTTTAATTAAAGATATGGAAAGAGATTAGAAAAGAATCGTGTAGTAGGAAAATTAGTGGAGAAAAGAGGCCGAATAACTTGGTTTACGCAGAGAACCAATAAAACTCCGAGAAAAGGGGTTTGCACCGTCTACATAGGCCACTGGTGCCTGCTTGAATAGCGGAGGGTGCCCCACCTTGGGCTCCCTCTCGAGTGGGTCTTAGAAGCCAGGGCAAATAAGTAGACACGGTGAGCCTCGGTGCTCCAGATGGGAATTCAGCCAGAAAAGAAGAAAATGAAAAAAGACCACAAGGGGGAAACCAGTCTTTCCAGGAACTGGTCCGTTTCTTTATTTTCCAGGTCCGCTTTTATACTTTTTGTTATACATAGAGATAAATGGAAAATACAAAGTCATGTGGGGTCAGTAGTCCTGACCCTTATTGAAACCACGCTTTCTTCCTGCATTCCTTCCGATATACAGAGTTCTCAGGTGATTTACATCATCTTCCAGCCAAGAGGCCTGCTAACATTTTATGACCCTTTCTGATGATGATTAGTCAACCAGAAAACTTATTTTCCCCAAAGATGATTTTTCTTAAATCAGGCACCACTCTCCAAAGGCACCAGATAAAGTTGCATTCCTACAGAGCAAAGGTGCAGTGGGCTATAATCAAGAAAAGAATTTACTTAGCCTAAGGTCTAACATGATTAATATCAAAGGTTAATACTTATTCCTCCTATATGCTAGTTATGTTCATCAATGTGTATAAGGGGCAAGGGGTATGGAGGCTTAGCAGCAAATATTGGCTCAACAATGAAACCTTCCACCAGTATAATTTCTAACTAACTCGCTAATACTATACTAATAGTTTTCTAACTTCTCCAAAGAATTTGATTTTACAAAGTTTAAAGCATCTCATGCCTCTCACAGTTGGGAGGCTGTGAACAATCACATGTGGCCAGACAAACCTGTCAGGCAAGCTAGAGAGCCATCAGAGGACCTTGTGGACTGAAACAGTCTTGTCATGCCCAGGAGATGTATTAACTGGAGTTTTAGGTTAACTCCTTTTCAGAGAGAGGTGGTGGGGGAAAGCCCCCCGTAATGTCAGCAGTGTAGGTGAAAGCATAATGTAGTAAGGTAGGCAGACTCTGGTTTTGGGGGTAGATGCTCGAGAATGTCCAGGAGGACCCCTGAGGTTTGATCCCACCTTTGTGTATGTCAAGCCTCCTTCCTCATGACCTTTGCCATGGGCTGGTTTCCTCACGCTGGCTCCCAGCACCTCCCAGCATCAAAGTCTTTTCCAATGAGTCAACTCTTTGCATGATGTGGCCAAAGTACTGGAGTTTCAGCTTTAGCATCATTCTTTCCAAAGAAATCCCAGGGCTGATCTTCAGAATAGACTGGTTGGATCTCATTGCAGTCCAAGGGACTCTCAACAGTCTTCTCCAACACCACAGTTCAAAAGCACCAATTCTTTGGCGCTCAGCCTTCTTCACAGTCCAACTCTCACATCCATACATGACTACTGGAAAAACCATAGCTTTGACTAGACGGACCTTAGTCGGCAAAGTAATGTCTCTGCTTTTGAATATGCTGTCTAGGTTGCTCATAACTTTTCTTCCAAGGAGTAAGTGTCTTTTAATTTCATGGCTGCAGTCACCATCTGCAGTGATTTTGGAGCCCCCCCCCAAATAAAGTCTGACACTGTTTCCACTGTTTCCCCATCTATTTCCCATGAAGTGATGGGACCGGATGCCATGATCTTTGTTTTCTGAATGTTGAGCTTTAAGCCAACTTTTTCACTCTCCTCTTTCACTTTCATCAAGAGGCTTTTTAGTTCCTCTTCACTTTCTGCCATAAGGGTGGTGTCATCTGCATATCTGAGGTTATTGATATTTCTCCCGGCAATCTTGATTCCAGCTTGTGCTTCTTCCAGTCCAGCGTTTCTCATGATGTACTCTGCATAGAAGTTAAATAAGCAGGGTGACAATATACAGCCTTGACGTACTCCTTTTCCTATTTGGAATCAGTCTGTTGTTCCATGTCCAGTTCTAACTGTTGCTTCTTGACCTGCATACAGATTTCTCAAGAGGCAGGTCAGGTGGTCTGGTATTCCCATCTCTTTCAGAATTTCCCATAGTTTATTGTGATCCACACAGTCAAAGGCTTTGGCATAGTCAATAAAGCAAAAATATATGTTTTTTCTGGAACTCTCTTGCTTTTTCCATGATCCAGCGAATGTTGGCAGCTTAATCTCTGGTTCCTCTGCCTTTTCTAAAACCAGCTTGAACATCTGGAAGTTCATGGTTCACGTATTGCTGAAGCCTGGCTTGGAGAATTTTGAGCATTACTTTACTAGCGTGTGAGATGAGTGCAATTGTGCAGTAGTTTGAGCATTCTTTGGCATTGCCTTTCTTTGGGATTAGAATGAAAACTGACCTTTTCAGTCCTGTGGCCACTGCTGAGTTTTCCAAATTTGCTGGCATATTGAGTGCAGCACTTTCACAGCATCATCTTTTAGGATTTGAAATAGCTCCACTGGAATTCCATCACCTCCACTAGCTTTGTTCGTAGTGACGCTTCCTAAGGCCCACTTGACTTCACATTCCAGGATGTCTGGCTCTAGATGAGTGATCACACCATCGTGATTATCTGGGTCTTGAAGATCTTTTTTGTACAGTTCTTCTGTGTATTCTTGCCACCTCTTCTTAATATCTTCTGCTTCTGTTAGGTCCATACCATTTCTGTCCTTTATCGAGCCCATCTTTGCATGAAATATTCCCTTGGTATCTCTAATTTTCTTGAAGAGATCTCTAGTCTTTCCCATTCTGTTGTTTTCCTCTATTTCTTTGCACTGATCACTGAAGAAGGCTTTCTTATCTCTCCTTGCTATTCTTTGGAACTCTGCATTCAGATGCTTATATCTTTCCTTTTCTCCTTTGCTTTTTGCTTCTCTTCTTTTCACAGCTATTTGTAAGGCCTCCCTAGACAGCCATTTTGCTTTTTTGCATTTCTTTTCCATGGGGATGGTCTTGATCCCTGTCTCCTGTACAATGTCACGAACCTCATTCCATAGTTCATGAGGCACTCTATCTATCAGATCTAGGCCCTTAAATCTATTTCTCACTTCCACTGTATAATCATAATGGGAATATACCTAGGCCTTAAACATATAGGCTGGGGTGTCCATGTGTAAGGGGGCTCTTAAGGTACATGATGGAGCCAGAGATGGGAAGAGAAGAAGAGTTGGCTAAAAACCAGAGACGGGCAGGGGCTGGTGCTCCCCCCATGCCATGTTCCAGTATAGAACTCCAAGGAGTTCCAAGATATAAAATTTGAACCTGAGCTTATAAGTTGTTATGGAGATGTATTTATCAAGGTTACAGGAAAAATATATTGTATTTAACTTTTAAATATTTGTAACTTTTTAAAGTATTTAGGTGTAGGGTATATGGGCCTCTGTGTGTACTCTTGACCCAGTTGCCATAAATGGAGGCGTGGAGGCCCTGTGTACTAAGAAATTAATTGATTTGCTCATTAGAAAATATATTTGAACTTTGTGGGCTGTTGCACAAGGACGGAAAGCAAATGACATTTCAGAAAGCTGCCTAGAGAATGTAAAATTACAGTTAAATTCTCCATTTATGAATTCTAAACTTGTTCTCATTTTCTCTTTTCATCAGGTGAAAGGCCCTGGTGTTGGGCTTCTTGGCTATTCCAAAGGAGGTGACCTGTGTCTCTCAATGGCCTCTTTCTTGAACAGCATCACAGCCACTGTAGTTATTAATGCCTGTGTGGCCAACACATTAGCTCCTCTGCATTACAAAGATATGATTATTCCTGAGCTCAGCTATGACCTAAAAAAATATACAATCACTGAGTCAGGCTTTTTAAATTTTGTGGATATTTGGGGCAACCCACTGGAGAAAACCAACCACCAAAGTCTTATTCCATTGGAAAAGGCCCAGGGGCCCTTCCTGTTTATTGTTAGCATGGATGATCATAACTGGAAGAGTGAAGTCTATGCTCATATAGCCTCTGAACGGTTACAAGCCCATGGGAAAGACAGACCCCAGATAATCTACTATCCAGGAACTGGCCATTGTATTGACCCACCTTATTTTCCTCTTTGTAGAGCCTCTGTGCATGCAGTTTTGGGCCAACCAGTATTCCATGGAGGTGAGCCAAAGGCTCACTCAAATGCACAAGCTGATGCCTGGCAGCAAATTCAAACTTTCTTCCATAAACATCTCCATGGTAAAAAATCTGTCAGGCCCAGCAAATTGTAACACTGTAATCATAGACCATACATTAATAAAAATCCTGGACTTTCCTGGTAGTCCAGTGGTTAAGACTCTGCAGGGCACATGGTTTCAATCTCTGGTCCAGGAAGGTTCCACATGCTACATACAGTACAACTATGCCCACGTGCCACAACTCCTGAAGCCCAAACACTGTAGAGCCCATGCTCTGCAACAAGAGAAAGTACCACAAATGAGAAGCCTGTGCACCCCAACTAGACAGTAGCCCCACAACTAGAGAAAGCCTGTGTGCGGCAATGAAGACCTCGCACAGCCAAAAATAAGAATATAAATTTAAAATAAATAAAACCAACGGTATTAAAAAAAAAAATCCTATCCATACAACATGTGTTGGGTTTTTTAGAGCACCTAGCAAACATTTTGTAACAAAGCAACCATCTCTGACTCCTTGTCAGGTCCTATCAGCCCTAGCAACCCGACTTTCTTCATTGGTGGGTCCATCCCTTTCTCCCCTGAACTTTTCCCAGTGTATATAGGCTAAACCCTGATCTTATCTGTAGGACCAATCTTAAGCAGGAAAAATATAAGAAGTGCCTGCCCAAGTCTCAACTGCTGGCCTAGATTTGACCTTGAGTTCTGCTTCTGAAGTCAGCTTTTGTTCTACTGAGAGTCCCATACACTCTTTGGGCCCTAACTGACCATATCTGGCTCCCTGGTGATTCAGACAGTAAAGAGTCTGCCTGCAATGTCAGAGACCCAGGTTCGATCCCTGAGTCAGAGATGTCCCCTGGAGAAGGAAAGGGCAACCCACTCCAGTATTCTTGCCTGGAAAATCCATGGACAGAGGAGCCTAGTGAGCTACAGTGCATGGGGTCACAAAGAGTTGGATATGACTGAGCGACAACACTTTTTGACCATATCTGAAGCTTGGGAACCTGCCCACTGAAGTCCTTTAAGGAATGGACTCTGCTTCATTCTTGTCTCTGAACCACACTTTGAGGTTTGGGAGCATCAACATACTAGATATCTTAAGCTTTGCTTTTATTTTATGAATGCAGAGCTTTGCTTTTATGACCGAGAACCTAGACTTCAATCTCTTCCTTACTGAGAAAGAATCCTTTACAAGTTTTGAATTTAAGATTCAAAGGATACTTTACAAAATAAAATTGAATCCTTTATCAAAAAAGCATTTCTTGTAAGTGAAACAGTTTACTGATATATACTGTTGATATATTAATACTTACTCTTTATTTATTGTCTGAATTTTCAATCTTGGAACTTGGCTACCTAGAGGAATGCCTTGACACCAGCAGATTTGGGGGACTTAATCTTTGGACGTCAGATTATACCTGACAAATCAGATTTCCTCTCTGCACCATCTGTTCCTATTAACTTCCTACTGGGAAGGACTGGGATCAGTTTCTCTCAATCCATTGCCTTGTATTGGGCACTATCTAGAGTTATGAGACCAAAGCAAAGGGTCTTCTGTGAGTGCAAGAATATTTTTCTGACACACATCACTTGGTTTGCTGAGCCCACACTAAGTCTTTCACCAATTTGAGTCTATTCAAGCAAATGCCCATTAGACCTTAACTAATGAAAAGAAGCCCAGCATGCTGCAGTTCATGGAGTCACAAAGAGTCAGACACGACTTAGCAACTGAACAACAACAATGAAAAGAAGGGTTTCTTAGAAGTTACCTCGTTTTGACTGGTTGTTTAAAAATGTGTTGAGTGTATTTATTTATTGTGTAGTATAATTTTCTGTAATTTGAATTGTTGAAGCCTCTGCTTTAACTCACTTCTGGGTGGTTCTACTACCCTAGAGATGCCTTTGGGATGGGACATTATAGAAGTTATAAAGAAAGTGGGTGGGATGGTAAGGGCCAAGGTAACACCAGAAGCTAAATATGAGGATGATGACTTAACATCTCTGCATACTAAAGAATTAGGTGTAGGGACACCCCTCCACCTCCATTTATTTCTTACTGATAAAGTAGCCTTGAAATGCCCTACACTGACTAAAGATATTTGGTGACTTTCCCCTCAAAGTTGATTTATGTGACCAGTTAGCTTTAAGAATATGAAAAGGCAAAAAAATATGATGTTGAATGACAAACCCCCCAGGATGGCAGGTGTCCGGTATGCTACTAGAGAAGAGTGGAGAAATAGCTCTAGAAGTCATGAAGAGGTTAAGCCAAAGCAGAAACCATGCCCAGTTGTGGATGTGACTGGTGGTGAAAAGTAAAGTCCGATGCTGTAAAGAACAATACTGCATAGGAACCTGGAATGTTAGGTCCATGAATCAAGGTAAATTGGAAGTGGTCAAACAGAAGATGGCAAGAGTGAACATTGGTATTTTAGAAATCAGTGAACTAAAATGGACAGAAATGGGCAAATTTAATTCAGATGACCATTATATCTACTACTGTGGGCAAGAACCCCTTAGAAGAAATGGAGTAGCCCTCATAGTCAACAAAAAAGTCTGAAGTGCAGTACTTGTGTGCAGTCTCAAAAACAACAGAATGATCTCGGTTCACTTCCAAGGCAAACATTCACTATCACAGTAACCCAAATCTATGCCCCAGCCACTAATGCCAAAGAAGCTGAAGCTGAATGGATCTATGAAGACCTACAAGACCTAGAACTAACACCAAAAAAAAAAAAAAAAAAAAAATGTCCTTTCCATCACAGGGGACTGGAATGCAAATTAGAAAGTCAAGAGATACCTGGAGTAACAGGCAAGTTTGGCCTTGGAGTACAAAATGAAGCAAGGCAAAGGTTAAGAGAGTTTTGCCAAGAGAATGCACTAGTCATAGCAAACATCCTCTTCCAATAACACAAGAGACGACTCTACACATGGACATCACCAGATGGTCAACAGATTGATCATATTCCTTGTAGCTGAAGATAGAGAAGCTCTCTACCGTCAGCAAAAATAAGCCTGGAGTTGACTGTGGCTCAGATCTTGAACTCCTTATTGCAAAATTCAGACTTAAATTGAAGAAAGTAGGGAAAACCACTAGGCCATTCAGGTATGACCTAAATCAATCTCTTATGATTATACAGTGGAAGTTGTAGGGAATATGCTATGCACAGGCCTGTACTATAATTAACAGGGCCTCTTTGAAAAATAAAAATGATTTTCTCATCACACCCAGGCAAAGGGCTGGGAGTAGTAAAAAGTACATCGTGGAAAGATCTTGAAAACAAGATGCTGAAGTCCTGATGTGACTGATGGAAAACCCTTAGGACTGTTCCCGTAACCAGAGCCTTGAGGGAGTTGCTGAGAAAGGGCTAAACAAAGTCATGAGAGGCCTGAAGGTTTGACATTGAGGACTGTGCATCATATATCTTTATCCCCAATCTGAGATTGTGAAGAACAGATATCTCTAGAGCACAATTAAGGAAGTCAGTCAGTTCAGTTCAGTCGCTCAGTTGTGTCCGACTCTTTGCGACCCCATGAATTGCAGCACGCCAGGCCTCCCTGTCCATCACCATCTCTGGGAGTTCACTCAAACTCAGGTCCATCGAGTTGGTGATGCCATCCAGCCATCTCATCCTCTGTCCTCCCCTTGTCTTCCTGCCCCCAATCCCTCCCAGCATCAGAGTCTTTTCCAATCAGTCAACTCTTCACATGAGGTGGCCAAAGTACTGGAGTTTCAGCTTTAGCATCATTCCTTCCAAAGAAATCCCAGGGTTGATCTCCTTCAGAATGGACTGGTTGGATCTCCTTGCAGTCCAAGGGACTCTCAAGAGTCTTCTCCAACACCACAGTTCAAAAGCATCAATTCTTCGGCACTCAGCCTTCTTCACAGTCCAACTCTCACATCCATACATGAACACAGGAAAAACCATAGCCTTGACTAGATGGACCTTTGTTGGCAAAGTAATGTCTCTGCTTTCGAATATGCTATCTAGGTTGGTCATAACTTTTCTTCCAAGGAGTAAGCATCTTTTAATTTCATGGCTGCAGTCACCATCTGCAGTGATTTTGGAGCCCAAAAAAATAAAGTCTGCCACTGTTTTCACTGTTTCCCCATCTATTTGCCTGAAGTGATGGGACCAGATGCCATGATCTTAGTTTTCTGAGTGTTGAGCTTTAAGCCAGCTTAGACGTTAACAATAAAAGGCATGCAAGGATTAGGATCTGAGTCTTACTTTTCTTTATTCTTCTGCAGCACCGCTCCCTCAGGTCAGTTCGTTATTGGGCTGGTTCCGACAGAAGTGACAAATGGATTCAAAGCATTAGATCTGATAGAGCACCTGAAGAACTATGGACAGAGGTTCCTAACATTGTACATGAGGCAGTGACCAAAACCATCCCCAAGAAATGCAAGAAAGCAAAATGGTTGTTCGAGGAGGCCTTACAAATAGCTGAGAAGAGAAGCTAAAGGCAAAGGAGAAAAAGAAAAATATACCCATCTGAAAGCAGAGTTTCAGAAAATAGCAAGGAGAGCTAAGAAACCCTTCCTCAGTGATCAGTGCAAAGAAATAGAGGAAAACAATAGAATGGGAAAGACTAGAGATCTCTTCGAGAAAATTAAAGATACCAAGGGAACATTTCATGCAAAGATGGGCTCAATAAAGGACAGAAGTGGTATGGACCTAACAAGCAGAAGATATTAAGAAGAGGTGGCAAGAATACACAGAAGAAAAAAAAAAGAACACACAGAACTATACAAAAAGGATATTCATGGCCCAGATAACCATGATGTTATGATCACTCACCTGGAGCCAGACAACCTGGAGTCCACAGTCAAGTGGGCCTTAGGAAGCATCATTACAAACAAAGCTAGTGGAGGTGACTGAATTCCAGTTGAGCTATTTCAAATCCTAAAAGATGATGCTGTGAAAGTGCTGCACTCAATAGGCCAGCAATTTGGAAAACTCAGCAGTGGCCACAGGACTGGAAGAGATCAGTTTTCATTCCAATCCCAAAGAAGGGCAATTCCATAAAATGTTCAAATTGTTCAAATTGCACCCACTTCATTCACATGCTAACAAAGCAATGCTCAAAATTCTTCAAGTTAGGCATCAACAGTGTGAGAACCGAGAACTTCCAGATGTACAAGGTGGATTTAGAAAAGGAAAAAGAACCAGAGATCAAATTGCCAACATCCACTGGATCACAGAAGAAGCAAGAGAATTCCAGAAAAACATCTACTTCTGCTTCAATGACTACGCCAAAGCCTTTGACTGTGTGGATCACAACAAACTGTGGAAAATTCTTAGAAGAGATGGGAATACTGGACCACTTTACCTGCCTCCTGTGAAACCTGTATGCAGGTCAAGAAGCAACAGTTAGAACCAAACATGAAACAAAGGACTGGTTCCAAACTGGGAAAGGAATACATCAAGGCTGTATATTGTCACCCTGCTTATTTAATTTATATGCGGAGCACATCATGCAAAAGTCCAGGATGGATGGAGCACAAGCTGGAATCAAGATTTTGGGGAGAAATATCAATAACCTTAGATATGCAGATGACACTACCTTTATAACAGAAAGCAAAGAGGAATTAAAGAGCCTCTTAATGAAGGTGAAAAGTGAAAGTGTTAGTCGCTCGGCCATGTCCGATTCTTTGTGACCCTGTAGACTGTAGCCTGCCAAGCTCCTCTGTCCATGGGATTTTTGGGGGCAAGAATACTGGAGTAATTGCCATTTCTTTCTCCAGGGTATCTTCCCGACCCAGGGATAGAACCTAGGTTTCCTGCATTGTAGACAGAGTCTTTACCGTCTGAGCCCCCAGGGAAGCCCTAGAGAGTGAAAAAGCTGGCTCAAAACTCAACATTCAAAAAACAAATCATGGATTCATTCTCATTACTTCATGGCAAATGGGTGGGGAAACGATGGAAACAGTGAAAGACTTTATTTTCTTGGGCTCCAAAATCACTTCAGACAGTGACTTCAGCCATGAAATTAAAAGATGCCTGCTCCTTGGAAGAAAAGCAATGATAAACCTAGACAGCATATTAAAAAGCAGAGACATTACTTTGACAACAAAGGGCCATCTAGTCAAAGCTATGGTTTTTCCAGTAGTCATGTATAGATGTGAGAGCTGGACAATAAAAAAGGCTGAGTGCTGAAAAATTGATGTCTTCGAACCGTGGTGCTAGAGAAGGCTCTTGAGAGTCCCTTGGACTGCAAGGAGATCAAACCAGTCAATCCTAAAGGAAATCAACCCTGAATATTCATTGGAAAGACTGATGCTGAAGCTGAAGCTCCAATACTTTGGCCACCTGATGTGAAGAACTGACTCATTGGAAAAGACCCTGATGCTGGAAAAGATTGAAGGCAGCAGGAGAAGGGGATGACAGAGGATGAGATGGTTGGATGGCATCACTGACTCAATGGACATGAGTTTGAGCAACTCCAGGAGATGGTGAAGGAAAGGGAAGCCTGGCATGCTGTAGTCCATGGGGTTGCAAAGAATAGGACATGACTGAGCGACTGAACAATAAGCTCTAAGATTTCAAGATTTCAAAAAGTTTTCTTGGTGTTAAAAAGTTACCTAAAATATGGCAAATGTTAATTAAAAGGGAGAAGGGAAAAGGTATCCATAAAATGGAGCCAGAAATGAGGCCCATACAATAGTGCTTATTAGGAAGTTCTATATACTTGCTTTGATTGGGCCACTCATTCAGCTGTTTGTTTTCTAATTGTCTAATGCAAAGAAGGAAACAACCAGTTACACAAAACTTACAGCACTCATAAAATAAAAGCAGAGCTTAGAAATCAATTCCTCCCAAAGGCTTTCTTACTAAGAAACATTAAATGATTAAAAGGTAGTACCCTCAAGGTTGCCTCTAACAGTAGATATAAATCCCAGGCTCCAACACTTTCTGTGTGACCATGGGTAACTTATTAACTTCTCTAAGCCTCCATGTCCTTATATATAAAGTGGGGATAATTATAATGATAATAATGGAAACTACTTCACTGGGCTATTATGATTAAATTAGATTGTCTAAGTAAAGCATGGAACATATTTAAACTCAAATATTAGGGTTTCCCTGACAGCCCAGACAGTGAAGAATCTGTCTGTAATGTGCAATGCAGGAGACTCGGGTTCAGTCCTTGGGTCGGGAAGATCCCTTGGAGGAGGGCATGACAACCCCCTCCAGTATTCTAGCTTGGAGAATTCCATGGACAGAGGAGCCTGATGGGCTACAGTCCATGAGGTCACAAAGAGATGGATACAACTAGGTGATATTTAAACTCTCAAATATTAGCTCTTATTATTTCAGATGAGGAAATTTGAGACCTGGGAGGATTAGGAAATATACTAAGTTGATAGGAGAACAGGGTCAGCCCAACTCCAAAGTCCAAGGCCTTCACACAGCTTTCCAGCTGGAAGAGATAAGCTCAAATAGTGTAGATCTGACTGATGAGGATTCAGTTCAGTTCAGTCGCTCAGTCGTGTCTGACTCTTTGCGACCCCATGAATTGCAGCACGCCAGACCTCCTTGTCTATCATCAACTCCGGAGTTCACTCAGACTCAAGTCCATCGAGTCGGTGATGCCATCCAGCCATCTCATCCTCGGTCGTCCCCTTCTCCTCCTGCCCACAATCCCTCCCAGCATCAGAGTCTTTTCCAATCAGTCAACTCTTCACATGATGTGGCCAAAGTACTGGAGTTTCAGCTTTAGCATCATTCCTTCCAAAGAAATCCCAGGGCTGATCTCCTTCAGGATGGACAGGTTGGATCTCCTTGCAGTCCAAGGGACTTTCAAGAGTCTTCTCCAACACCACAGTTCAAACGCATCAATTCTTCGGCGCTCAGCCTTCTTCACAGTCCAAATCTCACATCCATACATGACCACTGGAAAAACCATAGCCTTGACTAGACGGACCTTAGTCAGCAGAGTAATGTCTCTGCTTTTGAATATGCTATCTAGGTTGCTCATAACTTTTCTTCCAAGGAGTAAGCGTCTTTTAATTTCATGGCTGCAATCACCACCTGCAGTGATTTTGGAGCCCAAAAAAATAAAGTCTGACACTGTTTCCACTGTTTCCCCATCTATTTCCTATGAAGTGATGGGACCAGATGCCATGATCTTTGTTTTCTGAATGTTGAGCTTTAAGCCAACTTTTTCACTCTCCTCTTTCACTTTCATCAAGAGGCTTTTTAGTTCCTCTTCACTTTCTGCCATAAGGGTGGTGTCATCTGCATATCTGAGGTTATTGATATTTCTCTTGGCAATCTTGATTCCAGCTTGTGCTTCTTTCAGCCCAGCGTTTCTCATGATGTACTCTGCATATAAGTTAAATAAGCAGGGTGACAATATACAGCCTTGACGTACTCCTTTTCCTATTTGGAACCAGTCTGTTGTTCCATGTCCAGTTCTAACTGTTGCTTCCTGACCTGCATACAGATTTCTCAAGAGGCAGGTCAGGTGGTCTGCCATTCCCATCTCTTGAAGAATTTCCCACAGTTTCTTGTGATCCACACAGTCAAAGGCTTTGGCATAGTCAATAAAGCAGAAATAGATGTTTTTCTGGAACTCTCTGGCTTTTTCCATGATCCAGCGGATGTTGGCAATTTGATCTCTGGTTCCTCTGCCTTTTCTAAAACCAGCTTGAACATCTGGAAGTTCATGGTTCATGTATTGCTGAAGCCTGGCTTGGAGAATTTTGAGCATTACTTTACTAGCGTGTGAGATGAGTGCAACTGTGAGGTAGTTTGAGCATTCTTTAGCATTGCCTTTCTTTGGGATTGGAATGAAAACTGACCTTTTCCAGTCCTGTGGCCACTGCTGAGTTTTCCAAATTTGCTGGCATATTGAGTGCAACACTTTCACAGCATCATCTTTCAGGATTTGAAATAGCTCCACTGGAATTCCATCACCTCCACTAGCTTTGTTCGTAGTGATGCTTTCTAAGGCCCACTTGACTTCACATTCCAGGATGTCTGGCTCTAGATGAGTGATCACACCATCGTGACTATCTTGGTCGTGAAGATCTTTTTTGTACAGTTCTTCTGTGTATTCTTACCACCACTTCTTAATATCTTCTGCTTCTGTTAGGTCCATACCATTTCTGTCCTTTATTGAGCCTGTCTTTGCATGAAATATTCCCTTGGTATCTCTAATTTTCTTGAAGAGATCTCTAGTCTTTCCCATTCTGTTCTTTTCCTCTATTTCTTCGCATTGATCGCTGAAGGCTTTCTTATCTCTTCTTGCTATTCTTTGGAACTCTGCATTCAGATGCTTATATCTTTCCTTTTCTCCTTTGCTTTTTGCTTCTCTTCTTTTCACAGCTATTTGTAAGGCCTCCCTAGACAGCCATTTTGCTTTTTTGCATTTCTTTTCCATGGGGATGGTCTTGATCCCTGTCTCCTGTACAATGTCACGAACCTCATTCCATAGTTCATCAGGCACTCTATCTATCAGATCTAGGCCCTTAAATCTATTTCTCACATCCACTGTATAATCATAAGGGATTTGATTTAGGTCATACCTGAATGGTCTAGCGGTTTTCCCTACTTTCTTCAATTTAAGTCTGAATTTGGCAATAAGGAGTTCATGATCTGAGCCACAGTCAGCTCCCGGTCTTGTTTTTGCTGACTGTATAGAACTTCTCCATCTTTGGCTGCAAAGAATATAATCCATCTGATTTCGGTGTTGACCATCTGGTGATGTCCATGTGTAGAGTCTTCTCTTGTGTTGTTGGAAGAGGGTGTTTGCTATGACCAGTGCATTTTCTTGGCAAAACTCTATTAGTCTTTGCCCTGCTTCATTCCGCATTCCAAGGCCAAATTTGCCTGTTACTCCAGGTGTTTCTTGACTTCCTACTTTTGCATTCCAGTCCCCTATAATGAAGAGGACATCTTTTTTGGGTGTTAGTTCTAAAAGGTCTTGTAGGTCTTCATAGAACCGTTCAACTTCAGCTTCTTCAGCATTACTGCTTGGGGCATAGACTTGGATTACTGTGACATTGAATGGTTTGCCTTAGAAACGAACAGAGATCATTCTGTCGTTTTTGAGATTGCATCCAAGTACTGCATTTTGGACTCTTTTGTTGACCATGATGGCTACTCCATTTCTTCTGAGGGATTCCTGCCCACAGTAGTAGATATAATGGTCATCTGAGTTAAATTCACCCATTCCAGTCCATTTTAGTTCGCTGATTCCTAGAATGTCGATGTTCACTCTTGCCATCTCTTGTTTGACCATGGGGATGGTCTTGATCACTAGTGGTTTGACCACTTCAATTTGCCTTGATTCACGGATATGACATTCCAGGTTCCTATGCAATATTGCTCTTTACAGCATCAGACCTTGTTTCTATCACCAGTCACATCCACAGCTGGGTATTGTTTTTGCTTTGGTTCCATCCCTTCATTCTTTCTGGAGTCATTTCTCCACTGATCTCCAGTAGCATAAGGGGCACCTACTGACCTGGGGAGTTCCTCGTTCAGTATCCTATTATTTTGCCTTTTCATGCTGTTCATGGGGTTCTCAAGGCAAGAATACTGAAGTGGTTTGCCATTCCCTTCTCCAGTGGACCACATTCTGTCAAACCTCTCCACCATAGTTAAAAGTCTATTAGGGTCACATATTGGAGACTCGATAAACCAAATTGGACAGTTAAGATTTAAAATGATAAGAAATAAGGAACCATTTATAACATACTGATTTTTATTTTTTAATGACTGCCAATAATTTTTCCCTTGTGCTTAGTGGCTCAAAAAAGTTGAAGTGAAAAAGAAAAGCTTAATTAGAAACACAGAAAAAAAGTAACAAAAACAAAAAAACAAATCAGAAAATATAGCCAAATTTAGCTCATTGTTCTGCTTTCCCTTGTATATCTATTGCCCTTGGATGTACTTCCATCAGGGTGAGACAGGCCAGTGAACCATTTTGAAAGCAAATATATGTTTTTGTCAACCACTGATAATTTAAAAAAATTTTGTATAAACCAGTTACAAATATCAGCCAACTGAAAGCCATAAACACATCTTAATTCCTTTGGAGTATCATGATTAAGCTACTGTGTACATTCATTTTAAATGGTCTTTGAACATTGGGAAGGTAAAAGCTCGTCGAAGGCATTCTCTTTCTTCAGGTGGTACATGCTGAGGTGCATAAAATCCATCATTCATGTCACTTTAATGATGAATGTGGGGAGCAGAAGTCAAAATTACTTGAGTTGTTTTCTAAAACTGGGAGTCAGCTATATGTTGTCCAAAGACAGACTTTAAACAAGTACTTTTCAAAAAGACAGGATTGTTGATCCAGTAACTGTGTGCCTCAGTGGCAAATATTTTCCATCCATGAATCAGAATACATAATTACTATCTTATTTATTGGATAAGTGGGATAAGACGCATATTTGAAAATGAGGTTGTTCCAAAAAGAATTCAAGATTACACATCCACACATCTTTTGTGACACAGCAATTTAATAGAATGCTTTTACTTGGGTTAGTTTAAGGGACTAGATCTGATAGACAGAGTGCCTGATGAACTATGGACGGAGGTTCGTGACACTGTAAAGGAGATAGGGATCAAGACCATCTCCGAGAAAGAGAAATGCAAAAAAGCAAAATGGCTGTCTGAGGAGGCTGTGAAAAGAAAAGAAGCGAAGAGAAAAGGAAAGATATACCCATTTGAATGCATAGTTCCAAAGAATAGCAAGGAGCGCTAAGAAAGCCTTCCTCAGTGATCAATGCGAAGAAATAGAGAAAAACAACAGAATGGGAAAGACTAGAGATCCCTTCTCCCAGAGGTACTTACTGTTACAAACTTGAAGTGTAGCCTTCCAGAACCATGTTATATAGATATATATACAAATATTTGTATGAATGAAGAAATATGGTTATATTTTATGCTTTCAATGCCTTTTTCTTAAAAAAAAAAAACAACCCACAAATGTCATATAATGTAAGTTTTTCCCCCTGCATATAAAAATATACGTTTAAATAATTATGCCAGGCCACAGGACAGTATTGATCATTTCCACAGCGTATACCTCTGTACTCTACCTCATCTGAAACGTTTAAATCTAACTTCAGGAGTCTTTTTTTCTTTCCTTCTTTTCTTTTAAATCTTGCTTAATCTTGGAAAAATAATTTCAAGCAAGAGAAGGAATTTGGCGGAGCCTAGTACATGTGGTGGTTTAGTCGCTAAATCGTGTCCGACTCTTGCGACCTCATGGACTGTAGCCTGCCGAGGCTCTTCTGTCCATGGGATTCTCCAGGCAAGAATACTGGAGTGGGTTGCCATTTCCTTCTCCACTAGTACGTGTAGCCTCCTTTAACTAGGTTTAGGAAACAGTGTCCCCGACTGCCAGAAAGGGATTTTTAGAGGCGGCATTTTCTGTCAGCAATCATTAACTTCCTATTCTCGATACTTCGAAGGGTAGGGATCCACTTTGGGATCTCCAAAAGCTCAGCTGACCCCGGGCCCTCCTAAGTCACCCCTTCCTGCGTCCCTTTGCTGAACGGAGCCCCAGGAACCAACCCAGGTCCTCTGGCCCACCTGCCGGCTTCTGCCCCTCCGGGCCCCGCCCCCTCCCCGGGCCCCGCCCCCTCCCGGGCCCCGCCCCTCTCCGGGCCCCGTCCCTACCAGCTGCACGCCATCAGGCCACGGGCCCTCCCAGCCCCGCCCCGCCCCGCCTACTGGGCCAGGCTTCCCCGGCACCAAGCCACTTACGCTTCGCTGCGGTCAAAGTCCCGAAGATCTCGGCACCCAGTGGCTGGCTGCACCCCCGAGACCCCGTCCAGCTTCGGAGGTCTATGTCCACGTAATCCCCTTCCTTTCAAAAGGCTGCGACGCCTAAGACTGGGCTCACCAATGAGTTTCTGGGTGTTAAAGGGGAAGGCTTAGGCTCCAGGAAGGGGGCTTTTTGGGGGGTCAGTGACCGAGGGTGCCTCGTCCTATCGCCTGCCCACTATAAAGCAGACGGCCGAGGGAGAGGAGGTGTGTTGGGCTCGGATAGAGACCAAGCTCCAAGCTCTGGGCGGCGACTTCACAGGGCCTGCAACCCAGGGGTCTTCTGTGGAGCCTCACGCTGACCGGCTTGAAGGATCCCTGCCTCCCCAAGGATGCCCAGGGCAGTGAATGAAAACTCTCCTCCCTGTGGAGGCGACAGTCCACCCCGTGCCGTGGTGGCTGGCAGTGCAGGTGGCCCTGGCGCTCGCCTCTTCCAGCGAATAGCACCGGTTCTCCAGCCGCAGCCGCGTGGCCCTCGGGGGTGGGGGTGGCCGGCCACCTACGCGGCTTCCTGCTGCCCTCTGGTGTGTACAGCTTTTTACGCACAGGGCCTTGCAGTGGACTTCGAAACTAGCTTGCTTTGCTACCTAATTTGTCGTCTGAAAATAACGCGAGTGCCTTATTTCCTTTGTTTTGCCTCCTAGATATCAGATGGGACATTCATTCCTCTAAACCGTGGTTGAGATTTAAATTTAATTTGCTTGGGTATTTCTGCCAGGTGCCCATCTTCCTAACTTCTAGCGAGGCAGAAGTTATTCCTTGTGAGCATACATCTTGCAGGTTTGTTCTTTGGTTCAGTTCAGTCGCTCAGTCGTGTCCGACTCTTTGCGACCCCATGAATCACAGCACGCCAGGCCTCCCTGTCCATCACCAACTCCCAGAGTTCACTCAAACTCATGTCCATCGAGTCGGTGATGCCATCCAGCCATCTCATCCTCTGTCGTCCCCTTCTCCTCCTGCCCCCAATCCTTCCCAGCATCAGGGTCTTTTCCAGTGAGTCAACTCTTCGCATGAGGTGGCCAAAGTATTGGAGTTTCGGCTTTAGCATCAGTCCTTCCAATGAACACCCAGGACTGATCTCCTTTAGGATGGACTGGTTGGGTCTCCTTGCAGTCCAAGGGACTTTCAAGAGTCTTCTCCAACACCACAGTTCAAAAGCATTAATTCTTCAGTGCTCAGCTTTCTTCACAGTCCAACTCTCACATCCATACATGACCACTGCAAAAACCATAGCCTTGACTAGACGGACCTTTGTTGGCAAAGTAATGTCTCTGCTTTTCAATATACTACCTAGGTTGTTCATAACTTTCCTTCCAAGGAGTAAGCATCTTTTAATTTCATGGCTGCAGTCACCATCTGCAGTAATTTTGGAGCCCCCCAAAATAAAGTCTGACACTGTTTCCACTGTTTCCCCATCTATTTGCCATGAAGAGATGGGCCCAGATGCCATGATCTTCGTTTTCTGAATGTTGAGCTTTAAGCCAACTTTTTCACGCTCCTCTTTCAGTTTGTTCTTACCAAACCTAAAATTGCTTTAGTTTCTAGCATTAAATGCTTGTCTGTCTATCTCTGCTAGCCGGCGCTTTGTGTAAATTTAACTTTTTTCATTATCATTTCTTGTTAAAATGGTGAGAGTAGTGGATACAAATATTGTCTGACAGTGGTATCTGTTCAAGACCCAAAGTGACTGAGGTCATAGTATATTGTTCACGCTTTCATACTGCCTTCATGTTAAGGTAAAGATGACCTTTTTGTTGTTTCTGACATAAACTGTTGTGTTATTCATTTCGTAGGTCAAAGAACAGCTTATTTATATAAGTGAGGAACCAAGGCCTAAAGTGTTTTAATCAAATCAGACAGTTAGCTGATGTTAAAATCAGGGTGCAGTCAAATTCTTTGAGCTCTAACTCTGACCTTTATAAACACAGGCTGGGTGAGTGAATCAGTGAGTGAAATAACTGAGTTTTTAAGAGCCCAGTATGGCATATCCCCTCCTCTCACCCTCAGGATCCTCAGGAACAACTAAGAATCATTTAAATGAGAGATTTAACATTTTCATAGCTAGGGGATGAGAGAGGGTAGGATTTTTTGGAAATAGCCTATAAAGTCCTCACAGATTTCCATAATGGGAATTAATGAATTGAAATAAACAAAATTTTCAGTTTTATTTAATGTGATAATCACATTAGAATTTTGAAGTCTGTGGCTGGAAAATTCCATTGCCAGAATGATTTGAGGGTCTGTAGTTATGTCTTTTTCATGGTTTGCTTTAGTCTTTCTGGACCTAATCTTGAATCTAGAAGGTTGAGATTTATCTGATTTCAAACAGAGCAGATCAAGATATGCTGAGATATCTGAATGTTGAGAAAACCACCTTGTAATAGCACTACCTTAATATGTACAGTCTACAACTTGTTTCTAGATTTGAGAATTTAGCAATGGTCTCTGGCACTGGTATTCTTAGGCCTTTTAGTTTGGTTTGTATCCTAATGTTCTTGTTTCTTCTTCTGTACTTATATGGATTTATTTGGCACTTTTAATTGTATTCCAATACACAGAAGTATATATCAGAAAAATAGTAGGAAGCAATTGGCTGGGAAATTCTCTTAAAGTGGTGATTGAATAACATAATCTCTAGTAGGGGTGTTGAAAGAGAAATAGCAGGCCAACATTAGGAGGATATTAATTTGATATTTTACTACCTTTCCACCCATACTGTTCACTTTATATTACACCTTCATTAGAACTTTTAAGTAATTTAAACCTAGTTTAATTACAGATTTTGGTCAGTTATTTTGACTGAATCTTAAGTTTATTGAGAAGTCAAAGGGCCTTTTAAAGCTTAATGTCTTTTTTTTTTTAATGAAGTATTATACTTTTATAACTCAAAACCTGCAGAAACTTTTTAAAGATTTACCAGGACTTAAGACTTCAAACCAAATCATTTCTATTTCTTTAGTGCTAGTTTTCATAATTTTTTCCCATTTCCTAGTGATTTCCTTATGGATGGGGGAGGGGTTGGAATATAAAACCATTGTACATATGCAGCTTTAAAGTAGCTTGTTGTCTGGCAGAAAACTCTGACATAAATCACAGCAAGCCCCTCTATGACCCACCTCCTAGAGTAATGGAAATAAAAACAAAAACAAATGGGACCTAATTAAACTTAAAAGCTTTTGCACAATGAAGGAAACCATAAGCAAGGTGAAAACAGCCCTCAGAATGGGAGAAACTAACAGTAAATGAAACAACTGACAACGAATTAAGCTCCAAAATATATAAGCAGCTCAATACCAGAAAAATGAACAGCCCTATCGAAAACAGCAAAAGACCTAAACAGACATTTCTCCAAAGACATACAGACGGCTAATAAACACATGGAAAGATGCTCAATATCACTCATTATTCAGTTCAGTTCAGTCACTCAATCATGTCCGACTCTTTGCAACCCCATGAATTGCAGCACGCCAGGCCTCCCTGTTCATCACCAACTCCCGGAGTGCACTCAGACTCACGTCCATCGAGTCAATGATGCCATCCAGCCATCTCATCCTCTGTCATCCCCTTCTCCTCCTGCCCCCAATCCCTCCCAGCATCAGGGTCTTTTCCAATGAGTCAACTCTACGCATGAGGTGGCCAAAGTACTGGAGCTTCAGCTTTAGCATCATTCCTTCCAAAGAAATCCCAGGGTTGATCTCCTTCAGAATGGACTGGTTGGATCTCCTTGCAGTCCAAGGGACCCTCAAGAGTCTTCTCCAACACCACAGTTCAAACGCATCAATTCTTCGGCACTCAGCCTTCTTCACAGTCCAACTCTCACATCCATACATGACCACAGGAAAAACCATAGCCTTGACTAGACGGACCTTAGTCGGCAAAGTAATGTCTCTGCTTTTGAATATGCTATCTAGGTTGCTCATAACTTTTCTTCCAAGGAGTAAGCGTCTTTTAATTCCATGGCTGCAATCACCATCTGCAGTGATTTTGGAGCCCCCCAAAATAAAGTCTGACACTGTTTCTACTGTTTCCCCCATCTATTTCCTATGAAGTGATGGGACCAGATGCCATGATCTTCGTTTTCTGAATGTTGAGCTTTAAGCCAACTTTTTCACTCTCCAGTTTCACTTTCATGAAGAGGCTTTTTAGTTCCTCTTCACTTTCTGCCATAAGGGTGGTGTCATCTGCATATCTGAGGTTGTTTTATCAAAACCACAATGAGGTATCATCTCACTCCAGACAGTATGGCAATAATCAAAAAGCCTACAAACAATAAATGCTGGAGAGGGTGTGGAGAAAAGGGAACCCTCTTATACTGTTGCTGGGAATGCAAACTGGTACAGCCACTATGGCGAACAGTGTGGAGATTCCTTAAAACACTGGGAATAGAATTGCCATGTGACCCAGCAATCCCACAGAATAAGAGAAATACATGTACCCTTAATGTTCATTTCAGCACTATTTACAATAGCAATATGGAAGCAACCTAGATGTCCATCAGCAGATGAATGGATAAAGAAGTTGTGGTACACATACACAATGGAATATTACTCAGCTATAGAAAGGAATGCATTTGAGTCAGTCCTAATGAGGTGGGTGAAACTAGAATCTATTATATAAAGTGAAGTCAGAGAAAAACACTGCATATTAACATATATATATATATGGAATTTAGAAAGACGGTACTGGCAATCCTACATGCAAGGCAGCAAAGGAGACACAGATGTAAAGAACAGGCTTTTGGACTCAGTGGGAGAAGGCAAGGGTGGGATGATTTGAGACAACAGCATTGAAATATGTACATTACAATACGGAAAAGGGATGGCCAGTGAAAGTTCAACGCACAAAGCAGGGCACCCAAAGCCTGTGCTCCGAGACAACCCTGAGAGGGGTGGGGTGGGGTGGGGTTGGGCTGGGGAGTGGAGGGAACTGTTACAGGGAGGTTTAAAAGCTTTAAACTCTAAGCACCTATGTCACTCCAGATTAGCCTGAAACTGCTTTCACAAGAGAAAAAGATATCTCCCCCACCTCTCTACGAGGTTAAGCTCCTGAGCTCCCTAAATCACTCTCAGCTACGACGCAGTCCCTGGGAAGCGAGTGCCGCAGAACGAGACGACCGGGGCGAACGCTCGCACGGTCCCACAATGCCCCGCTCGCGCCACCGTGAGGGCGGAGAGAAAAGACGGCTGCCGGTGTAGGGAATCCGACGCGAGCTCCGAGAAGTGCGCGTGCGCACTGACCCCGGCGGACCCTAGCAACCAGAGCAGTGACAGTAGCAACCGCCGGAATGGTAAGTACCCTCTAGGCCTCGCAGCCAAAGCTGCAAGTAGATTGGAAGTGGGAAAGGGTAACTGTGGAGGGTTGAGGGTGGGGGACATCCTCGAACACCGGAAGGGAGCAAGTAGCGGATGCCTGCTCGGTGGATTCAGAGGCCTGGGGCGAAAGAGAAGCCCAGCCATTGGGTTGTCTGGGGGTGAGGGCGGCCCGGGCAGAGAAAAGGCAGGGCAAAGAGCAGAAAATTCTCGAAAAAGAGCGGATTAGAGTGGGACAAGTGATGGAAGGGAGAGTGTGAATAAGGATATCTTTTTAATATAAGCAATTTACCCTCCCACCCCCAAGCGAGATGGAGGGTGGGGTTGGTTAGGAGAGATTGTGTGTAACACTGGTTGCTGCAATGTTTATAAACCTGTGATGTCACCATGTTCCACTCTGAACGATTCTCAGTTCAGTTGTTAGTAAACATTGTAAAACCCTCTCTGATAGAACATATTAGGATAGTGTTTTTCAAATATAAGTATGCATAAGTATGATTTTGGACTAAAGTGAAGTGCTGATTATGAATTTTTAACATAAGTGGGGTTTTTCAGAAATGTGCATTTCAAGTGACTCTAAAATTAGAGAGCTCCTCCTGACACTTTGAGAAATATTGCTGTTTTAGGCTTGAAATCTGTCGGTGGTCTATCCAATCAAATCTCTTTATGAAGTAATGATTTTACCTAGTGATGTTCATTTCCTACTTAAAGTGAGCACTGTCTTGCTCACTTGGTAGATTCAACTAGTAGTTTAAGTTGTTGGTTGGCTAAAGACCCAACCAAAGCTATTTAGCAAGGTATGTGATTGTCCTGCCTAATGGAAATATTTATTGTTGTTCAGTTGCTAAATCGTGTCCTACTTTTTGCAGTCCCATGGATTGCAGCAGGACAGATTTCCCTGTCCTTCACTTTCTCCAGAGTTTGCTCAAACTCATGTCCATTGAGTCCATGAGGCTCTCTGTCTTACCCTCTGCCATCTATTTTTCCTTTTGTCTTCAATCTTTCCCAGCAACAGGGTCTTTTCCAATGCGAAATATTTATAAAGAATAAGTTTAATTTTCTGCTATTGAAGTGAGCAGAAATTGAACCCTGGAAATTCAAATGATGAGGAAAACATGCCTGCCCTCAGCCACCAGGTTAAATTCTACTCTTAAAAGTAGTTTCCCTTCTACATTTCTTACTATATTCCACAAGCATTTAGCTGAAAAAAAAAAAAGGAAAGTTTAAAAATTCTGGAACATAGATTTATAGTCAGGTGAAGAAATAACTGGTCCTAAATAATTCTGAAAGTAGGAACCGTAAGAATTATTGAAAATCTTCAAATAGAGAATCGGAATTCGTACTTAAGTGAAGCTCGCTGAAGCTGCAAGCTTGTAGTTTTGGGGCCCTCTAGAAATACTGTCCCACATAGTTTTTTATTTAAGAAAATTAGCTTCTAGTGTCTTAAAAATGATCATATTTTACACCAAAATGCAGATTTTTGGCTTCTCTGAAAAATCCGAAATACCATATTTTACTATCAGACACATCTTTTTTCATATTTTTGTATTACTGAAATATGATGGTGTGATATAATTGGCAGCATATTTTCTTTCCTGATGGTATATAAAGTAAGGGTGTTACTTTCAATTAACAAGAGTTTTCATATTTGAAGAAATGTGATATTAGGTTAACCCTGGTCCCAAGTCCTACCTGCCAGTGGTTTTCTAGAACCAAATAGTGGTTATCCTCTTTGCATGGCCAGCTTTACCCATTAATAATGTCCACTGGTTATTTAGATATTTCAGGTTTTAACTCCTGTTACCTATATGGGAACTAGTCATTTTATAGACCAATTTATGGATAACTTGATTGCTTCCAACTTGAAAGTGTTCCTATAAGTGTCTTTTTTTTGGATCCATCCATGGATTTCTCTGTGGGCTTCCCTGGTGGCTCAGAGGTTAAAGCGTCTGCCTGCAATGCGGGAGACCTAGGTTCGATCCCTAGGTCAAGAAGATTCCCTGGAGAAGGAAATGGCAACCCACTCCAGTATTCTTGCCTGGAGAATCCCATAGACGGAGGAGCCTGGTGGGCTACAGTCCATGGGGTTGCAAAGAGTCAGACACAACTGAGCAACTTCACTTTCACTTTTCTTTAGTGACTCAGTGGTACAGAATCCGCTGGCCAAAGCAGGAGACATGGGTTTGATCCTTGGGTTGGGAAGATCCCCTGGAGAAGGAAATGGCAATCCACTCCAGTATTCTTGCCTGGGAAATCCCAGGGACAGAGGAGCCTGGCAGGCTACAGTCCATGAGGTTGTAAAGAGTCGGACATGACTTAATGACTAAAGCAACAACAAGGATTTCCCAGGAAAATATACCCAGGAGTGAGATTGTGGGATCATAGGGTCTCTGCATACTTAATTTCCCTAGGCATTGTCAGATTGGGTTCCAGAACAGCTATACTGTTTCTTACTTCCTTCAGTGATGCATGAAAGTTTCTATTTCTCTACATTCTCACCAATTTTCTGACTTTTGCCTATATGAGGATGTATTTTAGTATCCCATTGTTTTACTGCATTTCTCTGATTTTTAGTGAGTTCAAATATCTCACAGTTAGTCATCATCTGGATTTCAGTTTCTGTAAATTTTCTGTATATATTTTTTGCCAACTTTTCCCTTTTTTTAATTTGTTTTTTAAATTTCCGGAGTTCCTTGTATATTCTAGATATTAGTCTTTTGTTGGTTTTATTTTGAAAATATCTCTCAATTTTTCTAACTTGTCAACAGTGTCCTGCATTTGCTGTATTCTAGTATTTATTAGTTTATTCTATTGCATTTTCTACACAGATGATCATCTACACATAGTTTTATTTTTTAGTGTAATGTTGATAAAGATCTTTTGTACCATGTTAAATAGTAGCAATGATAGGAGATAGGCATCCTTGATGTGTCTGGGATCTTAAAGAGAATACTTTTTTCTTTTCTATTGAAGTATAGTTGATTTACAATGTTGTGTTGTTTTCTGATATATAGCAAAGTGATTCAGTTACACGTGTTTATATATGTATATATTCTTTTTCATATTCTTTTCCATTATAGTTTATTTCAAGACATTGAATATAGTTCCCTGTCCTAAACAGGGACCTTGTTGTGTATCTATTTTATAAATAGTATGTATATGTTGCTCCTAAATTCCTAACTTATCTCTCCTCCATTTTTTCCCTTTGGTAACCGTAAGTTTGTTTTCTATGTCGTGAGTCTACCTTTGTTTTGTAAATAAGTTAGTTTGTAAATTTTTTTTTAGGTTCCACATATAAGTGATATCATATGATATTTGTCTTTCTCTGTCTGGCTTACTTCACTCAGTATGATAATCTCTGGGTCCATCCATATTGCTGCAAGTGGCATTATTTCATTCTTTCATGGCTGAGTTGTATTCCATTGTACATATGTATATACCACATCTTTATCCATTCATCTGTCAGTGAACATTTAGCCATGTCTTGGCTATTGTAGAATAGTGCTTCAGTGAACACTGGAATGCATATATCTTTTCAAACTATGGTTTTCTCCAGATACATGCCCAGGAGTAGGGCTGCTGGATCATATAGTAGTTCACTTTCTTGTTTTTTTAAGGAACTTCCATTCCATTTTCTGTATTGGCTGCACCAATTTACAGTCCCACCAAAAGGGCAGGAGTGTTCTCTTTTCTCCACACCCTTGCCAACATTTATTATTTGTGGACTTAAATTAAAAAATTTTTTTTGTTGAAGTATTGTTGATGGTTTTGAAATTATGGTGCTGGAGGAAGACTCTTAAGAGTCCCTTGCACTTTGAGGACATCAAATCAGTCAATCCTAAAGGAAATCAACCCTGAATATTCATTGGAAGGACTGTTGCTGAAGCTCCAATACTCTGGCCACCTAATATGAAGAGCCACCTCATTGGAAAAGACCCTAATGCTGGGAAAGATTGAAGGCAAAACAGGCTTCAAGAGATAGTGGATGACAAAGGAGCCAAGTATGCTGCAGTCTAGGGTCACAAAGAGTCAGGCACAACTTAGCAACTGAGTAACAATGTCAACAACAACAACATAGCTGATTTACAGTGTTGTGTTAGTTTCAGGTGACAGTAAAGTAAATCAGTATAGACTTTTCAATGATGGCTGTTCTGACCCATGTGAGGTGATAGCTCTTTGTAGTTTTGATTTGCATTTCTCTAATAATTAGTGATGTTGAAAATCCTTCACGTGCCTATTGGCCATCTATATGTCTTCTTTGGAGAAATGTCTGTTTAGGTTTTCTGCTCATTTTTTCAGTGGGTTGTTTGTTTGTTTTTTACCATACCATGCAGCGTGTGGGATCCTGTTTCCCAACTAGGAATTGAACCTATGCCCCCTGTAGTGGAAGCATGGAGTTTTAACTGCTGGACCACCAGGGAAGTCCTTGAATTTTGTTGTTGTTGTTGTTGTTACTGACTTATATGAGCTGTTTGTATACTTTGGAAATTAAGCCCTTCATCAATCACATCATTTACAAATAATTTCTTCCAACCCACAGGTTGTTTTGTTTATGGTGGTTTTGCTGTGCAAAACTTTTGAGTTTCATTAGGTCCCATTTGTTTATTTTTGTTTTTATTTCTTTTACCTTTTGTGCCTACATTGTCTTCTAGGAGTTTGAGGATGCTTTGTTACCTTCCCAATTTGGCTCACCTTGACCACCTTATTTAAAATAAATATCCACCATATACATATACACACATCCTGATACTCTTTACCGAGCTCAGCTTTTTCTTTTTCCTTAGTAATTATCACCTTCTAATATGCTATATGACTTATCTATTTATTTATTATATCAGTTACCATCGGTCTCCTAGCAATAGATGTAGATTCCTGTAAGGCAGGAATCTTTGTTCTGTTCATTGATATATCTGAAGCAAGTGGAAGAATGCTTGGTATATAGGAGGTAATCAGTGAATATTTGCTCAAATGAATGAATTTATTATTCAAGCTGGTATTGGTTAGAGCTTTTTGATATATGCATGCATGCATGCTAAGTTGCTTCAGTCGTGTCCGACTCTCCACGACCTATGGACTGTATAGCCTGCTAGGCTCCTCTGTCCATGGGATTCTCCAGGCAAAAATACTGGAGTGGGTTGCCATTTCCTTCTCCGTTTTGATATATAGCTTTTATCAAATAAGGAATTTTGCTTTAACCCTTAGTTAAAGCTTTTAATATCAGAGGTAGAACTTTATCAAATGCTCTTTCTGCACTTACTGCAGTAAATGTAATTTCCCACTTTTAATCCATTAATAAATGGATTACATTTGTAATAGATTTTTCTGTTGTTAAACAATCTATATGCCCCTGGCATAAGCCATTTTTGATCATGATCATTATACACCATTGGCTTTGGAAATCTAGTATTGTGCATCTAAGATTTTTCAAATCTGTTTTGAGAAGTAAAGAGGGCCCCTTATCTAGTTATAGCATCAAGATTATTCTAGTCTCATAAAAAAGTTGGCAGCTTTCCTTCTTTTTTTTTCCTGGTTTCTGAAACAACTTGCATAACAAGGAATATCTGCTCCTTGAAAGGTTGGTAGAACTTATTTGCAGTTTATCTAGATTTGGGGCTTTAGGGGAGGAGGGTGTGGGTAAATCTCTTTGATTATCTTTTTAATTTTCAAATAGTTATTGATCTATTCATATTTTCTGATTCTTCTTGTGAGTTTTGGCATTTTTGTTTTTTTCTAGAAATGTATACTTTGGGTTTTCAAAATTATAATATTTTATTTTAAAAATCTCTGTGGTATCTGTGTCATCTCTCCTTATTTATTCTGTATTTTTAATTTGTATATCTCTCTGTTTTGCTCAGTCAGGCTTGCCAGAAACTTAAGAACCAGTGTTTAGTTTTGTTAGTCTTTTTTCTTCTCAGTCTGTTTTTCATTGATTTCTTCCTGTTTCCTTCTGCCTTCATGATGTACTTTTCCAAATATTTTGAATGCTTAATTTATTTTTTTCTATCTCTTGCTTTCTCTTATTTTTTAAAATTTATTTTATTCAAATATAGTTGATTTGCAATGTTGTGTTTACTCCTGCTAAACAGCAAAGTGATTCAGTTATATATATATATATATATATATATATATATATATATATATTCCTTTTCATATTATTTTCCATTATGGTTTATCACAGAATATTGAATATAGTTCCCTGTTCTCTTATTTTTAACTTAATGTATTTTAAGCATAAGTTTCCTTTTAAGTGTTATATTCCTCCAATTTTTACATTCTTTGTCTTTAATTTTATTATTTTACTTAAATTAATAGTTTATTTTTAACTTGTGTTATTTATTAGTGCATCTTTACTTCAGAGACATAATTCCTTTTATTATTGTTTAGGGTTCTCTCTTTTATAAAATAATCTCCAGCAAAGATTCAAAGGATGTTCTTCCTTTTCTTAGCTTTTAAGTTTTTAATATCATATTAAATTGAGTCTAAGATACTATTGATTATAAGGTGCAACATTATTTTATCTTCTTCTAAGAAAGAGAAGTAATGATTCATGTTGTTGTACACCAGGAACCAACACAACCTTGTAAAGCAATTATCTTCCAATTAAAAAATTAAAAATAAGAAAAATAAGAAGTTGGAATTAAACTGTGACATAATTTCCTATCACTTAGAAATTTTATTTTGTATTTATTGGTAGAGTTATTTTAAACGTATTTAGGCATATAGATTTTTATCATGTGTTATCCTTTGATAAACATAAAAATGAATATATATGGTATGTATATTAAATAAGATGGTTAATATTTTTCTGAATCTTCATCAGTGGTACCTGGCTACAGCAATTATAAATTTTTCCTGGTTGTAAGATGTATCCAGACTTCAAAGATATTAAAATGTAAAGGAAGATATAAATCTTAGAATAATGAAATAAGATATATTTTAATATCAGTGTTGACAGCACTGTTTTTTGTAAACCATGTGAGAGTAAAGGATAATACATGGTACGTCATGATTTCCTTAATTTCTCTGAGAGGTATTTAAGTATTTCTTATTTTAGGAAATTAAAACATTCTCTTTTCATATAAAGTCTCAAAAAAAGAAATCTTTTTAATGGTAGATGCCAGGGCTAATGATTGTTGCATGAAAATTGAGCCAACAAATCACACCAATAAAGATAACCTTGTTTTTTCTTCTCTTTTTAAGGCGAAAGCAACAACAATCAAAGAAGCCCTAGCCAGATGGGTGAGTTTATGAGTTCTTACTTCCAGAAACCATATTAGGATAAGTTTTGGACAGTTATTTAAATCTGACCATTCAATACAAGGGATCTTTTGGTATTGAAAGTGTTTAGTTATCTTGATGGTGTTAGTGGATACACGAGCCTACACAGGTGATAAAATTATATAGACCTCAATACACACATGCAAACATATTCACACTCACATGTACAAATGAGTATAAGTAAAATTGGAAAAATCTGATTAAAGTTAGTGGATTGTATCAATATCAATATCTTGGTTGTGATACTATAATTTTGAAAACTGTTACCATTAGGGGAAACTGGGCAAAGTGTATAAAGGCTCTCTCTGTATTATTTCTTATAACTGCACATGACTCTTCAAATATCTCAATGAAAATTTCAGTTAAAAAGTCTGACCATTGGAAAATTTAAATCTGGAAAGGCTAATTTGTCTGTTACTGTGATAGCTGGAATCTCCATGTTCTTTTTCAACTTTATCGTTATTAAACCACATATCATTTTTAGGTGATAGAGTGATATGTGCTGTGGATGATCTAGGTTTTAGATAAATGATGGTTTTAATCTCTTGGAGGTTAGAACGGAGACAGTCAATGTGAACAAATGAAAATCACGCATAGACAAATGAAAAAACCTCGAATAAAAATTCTAAAATGATACTCAACATGACTGATCGTCAGAGAAATGCAAATCAAAACCGCAAAGAGATATCACCTTATACCTGTTAAAATGGCTGTCATCAAAAATATGAGAGAAAAGTGTTGGTGAGGAAATGGAGAAAAGGGAACCCTTTTGCACTTCGATGGGAATGTAAGTTGGTATAGTGTTATGGTGGAGAGGTTAATGTAAACACTGTGGAGATTCCTCAAAAATTAAAAGTAGAACTACCATAAGATCCAGGAGTCCCACTTCTGGATGTATATCTGAAGGAAGTGAAATCACTATCTCAAAGAGTGATTATCCCCAGGTTCATTGCAGCATTATTCAGAACAGCCAAGACATGAAAACAACCTAAATGGCTATCAGTGGATGAATGGACAAAGAAAATGTGTATTTGTATACAATGGAATATTACTCAGCCATAAAAAGAAGAAAGTCCTGCCATTTGTGACAACATGGAAGGACCTTGAGTGCATTATGCTAAATGATGTAGTCAGATAGGTAAAGACAATTTGAGGTTTTTTCATTTGTGATCTCACTTATATGTGAAATCTAAAAAAGCCAACTCATAGAAACAGATTATAATGGTGGTTACCAAAGTTGCGGAATGGAGGAAATGAGGAAAAGTTGGTCAAAGGGTAGAAGCTTCCAGTTATAAGATCAATAAGTTCTGGGAATCTGTATATAGCACAGTTAATGATACTGTATTATATACTCCAAAGTTGCTAAGAGAGTAATCCTAAATGTTCTCAACACATCGAAATTTATTGTATGAGGTGCTGGATGTGTTAACCTTATTCTGGTAATCATCTTGTAATATGTACATATATCAAAGTATCACATTGCATACCTTAAACATAAATAATGTTATATGTCAATTATATCTCAATAAATCTATAAAAAGTAGTGATAATTTTGTACTGTATAGAAATATTGAATCACTTTGTTGTACACCAGAAACTAACATAGCACTGTAAGTCAATTATGTTTCAACAAACAGATAAATTCGTAGAAAAAGACACTAGATTTGCAGTGACCAGAGGCAAGGGGCAGGGGTAGGGGAAATTGGATGAAGATAGTCAATAGATACAAGCTTCCAGTTACAAGATAAGTACATACTAGAGATGCAGTGTACAAAATGATTAAATAATTAATATCGGTCCCATTGCGTCATGGCAAATAGATGAGGGAAAGTGGAAACAGTGACAGATTTTATTTTCTTGGGCTCCAAAATCACTTCAGATGGTGAATGTAACCTTGAAATTAAAAGACGCTTGCTCCTTGGAAGAGAAGCTATGACAAACCCAGACAGAGTATTAAACAGTGGAGACATCACTTTGCCAACAAAGGTCCATATAGTCAAATCTATGGTTTTTACAGTAGTCATGTATGGATGTGAGAGTTGGACCATAAAGAAGGCTGAATACCAAAGAATTGATGCTTTTGAATTGTGGTGCTGAAGAAGATGCTTGAGAATCCCTTGGACCGCAAGGAGATCAAACCAGTCAGTCCTACAGGAAATCAACCTTCCTATTCATTGGAAGGACTGATGCTGAAGCTGAAGCTCCAATACTTTGGCCACCTGATGTGAAGAGCTGACTCACTGGAAAAGACCCTGATGCTGGGAAAGATTGAGGGCAAGAGGAGAAGAGGCGACACAGGATGAGATCGTTGGATGGCATCACTGACTCAATGGACATGAATTTGAGCAAACTCCAGGAGATGGTGAAGGACAGGGAAGCCTGGCAAGCTGTAGTCCATGGGGTGGCAAAGAGTTGGACAGAACTTAGCAACTGAAGAACAACAACACAGCTGTATGTTATATACGAAAGTTAAGAGAGTAAGTCCCAAGAGTTTTCGTCACAAGGAAAAAAATTTTATTTCTTTTATTTTGTATCTGCTTGAGATGATGGATGTTCAGTAAACTTACTGTGGTCATCATTTCATGATTATGTAAGTCAAATCAGTATGTTGTATGTCTTAAATTTATTCAGTGCTGTATATCAGTTATATCTGGAAAAATACACAAGATATGTTTTTTAAAAGCATATAGTAATGTTAGGAAATGGCATTGTAAAATGCATTAAATATTTTGAATATAAAATTCTATAAAGTTTGAATGGTTGTATTTCAGCATTATGGATAGAATTTCCAGAGAGTATAGAGATGGCTCCTCAATTTCTATCCCCAATGATAGCTTATTTGACTGTATTATCAGTTTTTTGTATAATAATGTATCTTTGCTTTTGTAGCTGGGCTTTAAATAAAAAGTCTTTCAAGAAACTTGGTGTCTATGGAAAACAGACAAAGTGGCTAGGATAATGAAATATTTGAATTCTTGGTTTTAGTGCTTTTAAGTTTCTTTATACCCTAATTGCAATTTAAAAATTCCTTTTCTGTTTAGCTAGTGAAAAATCTGTTTTGTTTCATTAAAAAAGTATAGAGTAGGCTTAGTATTCAATACAGTTTCCTTGAAGCAGATTTTAGGATAACATAATATTTATATTAACAAGTGGTTAATGACACTTGGTTTATAATAACAAGTAGTTGGCTATTTGGTTTGGTTTGTACATTTTATTTCTAGATTATATTATGGCCATAAGTCTTTAAGATTATTTGAAGATATCATGCTCATTCTTACTCTCATTAACACAACATTTATTAAAGATGTCAGTCTCCCATCTCCTAACCTATGGCCCACAAAAAAATACCGAGTGGATGTGTATTAGATGTCTTTCAACTGATTATATATTTTCTATTATTGATGTGTTATGATTTGATTTTTTTTAAAGCCTCTTTTGTGTCTTATATCACACTAGTTATAGAAAACATGAGTTTGAGCACGCTCCGGGAGATAGTGAAGAACAGGGAAGCCTGGAGTGCTGCAGTCCATGGGGTCACAAAGGGTTAGACACAACTTAGCGACTAAACAACAACAATAGAAAACATAGGAAAGCCAAAAAATGGTCCCTGAACTGCAGTATCTTCTTGTTTTGTTGGAGAGAGAGAACTAAGTACTGAGGTACTTAGGAAACATTATTAGGCAGCATATCCTGGTAATTAAAATTTAAATTGTATTAGGTACTGAAATTAAACTGTAACATAGAATGTAGTAGTAAATTATTGTAGAACAAATAAATTTTACCTTAGCTTTGTCATAAAGAGAATATCTTCCCAAATTCTTGGTATTTGGTAGTTGTAACTCAGACTAAATTGAATATAGGAACAGAAAGATGAGATGACAAAAATAGCTCATCTTATAGATCTAAATCTGATACTTAAGTTTGTTTAGGGACAAGGATTCCTTCCCAGGAAAATGTTTTTTTGTGTGTGTTTTATTTTAGTTTATTAATTGGTAGACTCTTAAAAGATTTTAAAAACTACAGAAATAAAAGTTATTTTCTTTCCTCTTTTCCACTTGGCTGAGACCTGACAGGGAATTATCTGAATCAGCCATATAAAAGCTAGTTATCAGGTTCAGTAAGTAAGTGTTGTCAATAAGTGTACTGTCAAGAATGTACAGAATTACTGAATTTTAATAGCTATTTTGAAATAAATATTGAAAAGCCTTGAGAAAATCTGGCCTTTTTAGTTCCACATTATAATCTGGGATTATTTTCTTCCACATTAACTTTTATTATAGGAAGAGAAAACCAGCCAGAAGCCATCTGAAGCCAGAGAGATAAAGCTGTATGCCCAGATTCCCCCTATAGAGAAGATGGATGCATCCTTGTCCACACTTTCTAATTGCGAGTAAGTGCTTCTCTTTTTTCATCCTTTCTAGTATTGCTGTTAAGTTTCCCTTCCTTTTCTAAATATACAGACTAAAAATATTTATTTATTTTCTTGGTTTTCATTTCCCTTCCTCCCTCCCTTCCTTCTCCCTGTGATTCTCCCTTTGGCAAGGCCAAATATAAAAGATTGTTGGTTTATAGGGTCATTAATAGAGTAACCCTAAACTATCCTGTATTGCATTTTTGGGGGGATGGTTTTTTGTTTCGATCATGCCGGGTCTTTGCTGCTGGCACGGGCTCTTGGCTGCAGCACAGAGGCTTCTCGAGTTTGGGTGCACGGGCTTAGTTGCCCCGTGGTTCTTAGTTCCCCGAGCAGGGATCGCACCCGTGTCCCCTGCATTAGAAGGTGAATTCTTTACACAAATTTCCTGTCTCTTAGGAGAAGCTAAGTAACACCATAAAACTATTTCTCTGTCATAAACCTAGTAGTTTCTCTTGTAAAATTATCCATCAAAGTCAATACTATACTTACTCAGAAGCATAAAAGTAACTGCTTTTGAAAAATTTCTCAAATTATGAAAATACATTGTAAAACATCTAGAAAATATTAAAAACACAAAGAAAAGGAAATATCAACCAAAATTGTACCAGTTTTTGAGTACCAGGCTTAGCATTTTTAAAAATTTCATTTTATTACTATTATTATTGGTTGCTCCGCACAGCATGTAAGATCTTAGTTCCCTCACCAGGGATTGAACCCATGCAATGGACGCATGAAGTCTTAACTACTGGACCACTAGGGAAATCCTAGCATTCTCATGTAGAGCCTTCTAATTTTTTTTTCTCATTGGCACTAAGTTACACTTACTTGTAATCCTGTTTTCCCAAGACTTTAAGTATCAGATCTATGTTTATTATTTTAACTGATTTCCTGAATATTCCGCATACTTTTTAGCAGGGTTCTGTGACTAATTTGAGGCAATTATACCATGACACCTGTGTTATGTGTTATAACCATGACACCATGGTTATGCTCTTAAGCTGCAGTGTCTTATCAGGGCTATAGAATGTTATAGAATCACTTGTTATAGAATATTGGAAAATCCTATATTTTCCTAAGTGTGGTTCCCTGACTACCTACATAAGAACTTCCTTGTGCAGCAGATAAGCCCCACTTCAAATTTATAGAAAAAGAATCTACTGATGAAACTAGGTATCTGGATTTACAGTAAGCAATCTGAATGACTCTTAAGCACGTATTTGTGAACGCATGCATTAGACTAATGTCTATCTTTGGAATTAAAGGGAAAAGCAAACATAATTTAGTTATTGTATGCAGCTTGTCCTTTGTGATGAGAACACAGTGTATTATATAAAAATCCACCTTAAATGTGTTTTTGGCTTCAAAATCATGATTTCAAAGAGCATTATTTCAAAGTGGTCAAATATCTTCTTATCAAACCTTGAGACGGTTCTATACCTCATACCAAAGTACCCTAGAAACTGCTTAAGAGTCATCCTGTTCATATTTTTGCTGACAATCTTTGGGCAGGTTGCCTATACAACAACTACAGAATTATTCCCCAACTGTATTCCCGCTTTTCCACTCCATTTTTCACTTTCATTGGTAATTCTTGGGAGTGGGGAATGACTAGAAAATACACACATATGACCAATAATTTACAGTGTACAGTAATTGGCTTTTACTGTTTTAAGCAAAAAAAAAAAAAAAGAATAATTCCTCTTCAAATCAAATCAGAAGGATAAGATCACATGTTCTAGGGTCAGTTTTGGGGGGTTTTAAATTTGGATATGCTACTTTCTGGCTGTGTAATAGTAGGCAAATTACTTAACATCTTTGTGTCTCAATTTCCTCATTTATAAAATATGATTACTAATATGTAGCTCTTAGGATCATTCTGATGGTTAAAATAGTTAATACATGTAAAGTATTTAGAAGAATACTAAGCACATATGAAGCATTCAATAAATTAGCTTTTTTTATATCTTTGAAGTTTACTAAGATATTAAACATTTTTATCAAGAGAAGATTAATATTGTATAATTATGCTCCCTTTAAAATTTTGTTTTTATATGATTAAAGTATATATAGGGAAAAAATATAGAATATATATATAAACTGGTAAAAGTATTTATCTCTGGGGGAGTGTCTAGGGTGGTTAGGATTACATTGACTTTTTGTAGTATACATATCATGGACATTTTCCAAAGTTGGTATGTATGGCCCAATCTTGTTTGTTTTAGTGGCAACATAGTATTTTGTTATTTGTATTCCTCAGCTGATGGGTGTTTACAAATTTTTTTCCCATTTTTTTGCTATTATAATAATATAGTAAATAGTTTAATTCATATATATTTGGCATTAGTATTTTATAGGATATGTTCCTATAAATGAATCACTGGGTCAAAGAAAATATGCATTTAAAAAATTTAATAGAAAACACCAAATTGTCCACAAAAAAGTTTTTTTAATTTTATACAGTGAATGTTTACTAACTTTTGTAATCAGGGAAACAGTATGACGATTTCAAAATAAAAGAATATGTGCCATGTCTGAGAGGGGAAAAAAGGATTCAGTGTGAAAAGGAAATGTCTGAGAGAACTTGAGGAATAATTTCTATTATACTATTAACTTTTTTTCTTATTAATTCAAGTATTCTTTTTTTTTTCTCCTTTAGGAAGCTTTCACTGTCTACAAACTGTATTGAAAAAATTGCAAACCTGAATGGCTTAAGTAAGTGATCCACAGTAACAGATGGTTCTAGAATTTTTTTAGTTATTTGGAATAAACATTCCAGAGACACTGCATAATCCTAGAAGCTGGCACCTGTTTCAACCACAGTAATTGTCAGATGATAGAAAGAATATATAAACTATGTGTCTTGTTTGACTATCCAAAGAAAATTAGAGATAACATGAAACCTGAATAGTTTAAGGACATTTTAAAGCTTGTAGAGTTAGAATTGAAATATCTGAACTAGAAAATCAAGTTTTTTTTTTAATCTGTTTTTGTCCAGATTTCTCTTGTATTTCATACTTGTTGTATCTAAAATTTTGTTTGTTTTTCCTATGCGCCTTATCTTTTTTAATGGCATTAACTCCTTCCCAGTTGTCAAGGTTCCTTATGCAAGTTGCCTCTGGGCTGCAAACATTTTGTGGCTTAAAGCTTCAGAAATTTATTCCCTCACAATTCTAGAGGCCAGAAGTCTGAAATCAGTTTCACTCGGCCAATATCAGTGTTTTAAGAAGGCCATGGTTTCTCTGGAAGCTTTAAGGGAGAATCTTTTCCTTGCCTGTTCTGGGTTCTAATGACTGCTGCATTCCTTGGCTTGTGACTGTGTCACTCCAGTCTCTGCCTCTGTGATCATATTTCCTCCTACTGTTTTGTCTCTGTCATATCTTTTTCTGTCACCCTCTTACAAGGACATACATGACTGCATTTAGGAAACACTTGGATAATCAAGGATATTTTCCCCATCTTAAGATTCCTGACTTACTCTTAGCTGCAAAATATTTTTTCCCATATATGGTAACATTCACATCCAGGGATTAAGATGTAGGTATCTTTTGGTGAGCCATCATTTATCTTATAATATTTCCCCTTTATTTCCCTCAAGCCCTACGTCCAGGTTTATCACTGAGTCCTGTTAAATTTATTCTTTGAAAGAGCTCTCAAATAATTTCTTGTGTTTCCATTTCCAGGAGCTACAGCTTTAATTTAGACCCTCATCATTTCCCCCTTAGGTCATCTTTTTCAAACGTTTTTTACCACTTCCCACAATATGAAGTACAGTTGAATTAATAACTCAGTACATATGTTCATAGGGCTTCCCAGGTGGCTCATTGATAAAGAATCCATCTGCCAGTGCAGGAGATGTGACTTTAATCCCTGGGTTGAAAAGATCCACTGAAGGAGAAAATGGCAACCCCCTCCAGTATTGGTTGGAAAATCCCATGGACAGAGGAGCCTGGCAGGCTACAGTCCATGGAGTAGCAAAGAGTCAGACACAACTTAGTGACTGTGCACGCACACACATGAATATACGTATCAAATACACACATACTCATATGAACTAGATTAAAATTTGTAAAACTGTATTTACCCTGATAGCATAGGTTCCATTATTAAAAAATTTTAGTGTGATTTCATGGTTTTTTAAATGTTTGTCACAATCCACTAAGGTTTTTTCTGTTTGTTTTATTGGAGTATAGTTGATTCACAATGTTATGTTACTCTCAGGTGTACAGCAAAGTGATTCAGTTATACATGTGCATATAGTCATTCTTTTTTAGATTCTTTTCTCATGTAGGTTATCACAGGATATTGAGTAGATTTTCCTGTTATTAATATATGGTAGGTCCTGGCAACCCACTCCAGTGTTCTTGCCTAGAGAATCCGCGGGACGAGGGAGCCTGGTGGGCTGCCGTCTATGGGGTCGCACAGAGTCGGACACGACTGAAGTGACTTAGCAGCAGCAGCAGCAGGTCCTTGCTGACAACCCATTAAGTTGATTTCACACGATCCACAGTTTGAAAAAACACTGCCTTACAACTTATGTGATAGCCACCCAATTGATCTCCTTATCTCCTATCTTTCTGCTCTTCAGTTGACCTTCAGCACTGACACCAGAGTTTTCTTTGTGAAAATATTGTTCTGTTTATCATTCCTCCAGGCCACAGACCTTTAATGACTCCCCTTTGCCTAGTAAAGACCAAATGCCTTAAGGTTGCATTCAGAGTCATTTAAAAGCTTATAACATCCTCTTTATACCCAAATATGTCATTCTTTTTTATGACTTTGTACACTTGTTAATGAGGAACTAAGAAGCCTCTTGATGAAAGTGAAAGAGGAGAGTGAAAAATTGGCTTAAATCTCAACATTCAGAAAACTAAGATCATGGCATCTGGTCCCATCTCTTCATGGCAAATAGATGGGGAAACAGTGGAAACAGTGGCAGACTTTATTTTGGGGGGCTCCAAAATCACTGTAGATGGTGATTGCAGCCATGAAGTTAAAAGATGCTTACTCCTTGGAAGGAAAGTTATGAACAACCTAGACAGCATATTCAAAAGCAGAGACATAACTTTGCCGACTAAGGTCCATCTAGTCAAGGCTATGGTTTTTCCAGTGGTCATGTATGGATGTGAGATTTGGACTGTGAAGAAAGATGAGCACTGAAGAATTGATGGTTTTGAACTGTGATGTTGGAGAAGACTCTTGAGAGTCCCTTGGACTGCAAGGAGATCCAGCCAGTCCATTCTAAAGGAGATCAGTCCTGTGTGTTCTTTGGAAGGTCTGATGCTAAAGCTGAAACTCCAATACTTTGGCCACCTCTTGCAAAGAGTTGACTCATTGGAAAAGACTGATGCTGGGAAGGATTGGGGGCAGGAGGAGAAGGGGACGACAGAGGATGAGATGGCTGGATGGTATCACCAACTCGATGGACACGAGTTTGGGTGAACTCCGGGAGTTGGTGATGGACAGGAAAGCCTGGCGTGCTGCAATTCATGGGGTCACAAAGAGTAGGACACAACTGAGCAACTGAACTGAACTGAACTGAACACTTGTTAATGCAGTGGTTTTCATTGAGAACAGCCCCTTCCTGTAACAGGAAAACCCTACAAGAAACAAAATTAACATTAAGAATGCAACGTTTAAATGTTATTTAGAGGAAGATCTCTAAAGACTTCTCTGATTTCCATCATCATAATTACTCTTTCTTGGAAACATTTATAACAGTATACCTTGGATTATAATCCAGAAAGTGAAGAGGAACTGAAGACCCTCTTGATGAAGGTGAAAGAGGAGAGTGAAAAAGCTGGCTTGAAACTCAGCATTCAAAAAACAAAGATCATGGCATCTGGTCCTATCACTTCATGTCAAACAGATGGGGTAAATGTGGAAACAGTGTCAGATTTCGTTTTCTTGGGCTCCAGTATCAATGTGGACAGTGACTGCAGCCATGAAATTAAAAGACACTTGCTTCTTGAAAAAAAGCTATGACAAACCCAGACAGTGTATTAAAAAGCAGACACATCACTTTGCCGACAAAGATCAATATAGTCAAAGCTATGATTTTTGCCGGAGTCATGTATGGATGTGAGAGTTGAACCATAAAGAAGACTGAGCGCCAAAGAATTGATGCTTTCTAACTGTGGTGTTGGAGAAGACTCTTGAGAATCCCTTGGACTGCAAGGAGATCAAATCAGTCAACTGTAAAGGAAATCAAGCCTGAATATTCATTGGAAGGACTGGTGCTGAAGCTGAAGCTCCAGTACTTTGGCCACCTAATGCATAGAACTGACTCATTGGAAAAGACCCTGATGCTGGGAAGGATTGAGGACAGGAGGAGAAGGGGTTGACAGAGGATGAGATGGTTGGATGCCATCACAACTCAATGGACATGAGCAGACTCAGGGAGATAGTAAAGGACAGGAAAGCCTTGCATGCGGCAGTTCGTGGGCCTCAAAGAGTCAGACACAACTTAACAACTGAACAACAGCTTCATATATTTATTTTGAATATTAAATGAGTCAGTGTGTATAAAGTGCTTAGAATAGTGCCTGGTGCATATAAATGCTCAAGAAATTGTAGCTGTTATTATAGTTAGGAATATGTTCTGTCTCTTTAGATAATGAGCCCCTTAGGGCAAGCACCATATTTTATTAAGCTTTTAATCTTGTATTCCTAATCTCCGTTTCCCCCTGCCCCTGCCTAATACCTTACTCAAAGTTGCATTCAGTATTTATATAGTGCTGGAGAGGAAGTGTTTACTATTAGAGTTGTATTTAAAATGATTCAGTCTATTCCAGTTTTCATTGACTCGTTAAACAATTTGAGATATTTCATTTTCTTCTCTTTTGGTTTCTTTGTAATTGAAATAACTTGCTTACATGAGGCTCAATTCACAACATTTATCAGTATGAACAACATGCATTTCTTTTGTAAAAACATGACTGTGACATATGAAATTGGGTAAACTTCTATAAAGGGCTGGTAACTCGTGTTCTCTTTAATCACTTCGTAGTGACTCTCAGGAAAATCACGTTAAAAAGAATTCCAGAAATTCAGTGGGAAAGAGTACCTTGATCAATTAGTGATATCTAGTGTAGACATGGAAAGAGAGAGGATAGGCATTTGTGTCATGTATTTGCTATACTAGACACATCTCATTTTAGTTCTGCTTGTAACAAATGGTATTTCTGCAGTCTACAGAGAATACACTTTGTCTGTGACTATGAAGCAAAATGAAGCCAACTGATCCATATAAAATACTGAATATATGACTCTAGCTTGCCTCCTACACCTTTCCTTTCATGAGCACTGTGTCTTACCTACTATGCTAATATGAGAAGATCTGAAATAAACAAGTATTGCTATTTAACAGGGGGGTTTTAAGGCAGATTAACCCTAACAGCTGTGACGAGAAAACAGTATGACATGAGTATGTTCAAACTGTGGCTAAAAAGCTGTACAATATAAATAATACTCTCATTTAAAGATTAGAAAGTAAATATTGTTGTTAAAACAGTATACTCCTTCAGTTTACTAAATAAATAAATATAACTTCATGATAATGTTTTGATTTTCCTCAAGACCTAAAAAGTGTTTTCCATATAGTGGTGTTTTACTTATGCAGCATATTAAAATATGGAAAATATGTAATTGTATAATGTTAGAACAGTTAATCTATTAACTTTGATGTCATAATTTACCTCCCTGGATAGCAATAAATAATATCCTTTTAGCCCTCTCATTGCCATTTCATGTAAATTTTTTAAAGAGTTGTATATATTAAGCTAGATATTATCTTTGAAAGATCTGCATATATCTGTTATCTCTGATCCGAGGTCATTTCTCAATTCTTATCTTAGTTGACCTAAAGTGCATCTTGACATGATGATTTCTTTTTCTTTGCAGCAATTTCTTTATTGGGTTTCTAGGATACTGTACCCTTTTGATTTCCTCCTGCCTTTCTGGCTGTTTCCTCCCAGTCTCATGTCCTCAAATTTTTTAATGTTGGGGTATCCCTGGCCTCAGTTCTTGGATCTTTTTTCTGTCTTTACCTACTCCACATTCTCATCCAGTTCATGGCTTTACCATCTGTATGCTGATGGTTTCCATATTTATAGCTCAAGTCCATATATCTCCTCTGAACTCCAGACTTACACATTCAGTTGCCCGACATTTCCATTGAATGTCTACTGGACATTTCACACTTAACAGGTTCAAAACTGAGTCCTGCTATCCTTCCCCAGCCTTTGTTAACCCAGCTTCTTGTGTGTCTGTATCAGGCAGTGACAACTGCATTCTTCTAGCTGCTCAGGCCAAATTCCTTGGTAATTTTGTGACTCCTCTGTCATATCCCCTATAAGGCCTTTTTTTTTTTTTTTTCCTAATTTCATCTCCTATTGTTCTCCTCTGATTCTCTCAGCTAGGTTATATTTTGTGACTACTTCTGCTATGGCCCTGCTTTGAGGCCTTGGCAGCTGAAGTTCCCTCTGCATGTTTTTCCTCCAGATAGCCTCATGTCTAGCTGCTTCACTTCCTCTGAATCTTTACTTCGAAGTCACCTTCTATCTAACGTGTTGGATGCCTCTACCCTCTGCTGTTTCAGTCTTTTTGCCTGCTTTTCTTTATGCTTTACGCTTGTCACTATCTAATACATTTAATTGTTTTGCTTACTGTCTGCCAGAAATTAGCTCCATGACAGCAAGAATTTAAATCTGTGCTATTCACTATTATATTGCAAGCACTTATAGGTATGCCTGGCACATAGTAGATGCTCAATAATTATGTATTGAATGAATAACTTTTTGAATAAGGTTTTTATTCTGCATTAAATAGAAAAAGATAGTGTTTTCCATATTAAGCTTTAAAGAATAATTGATTATGTGATTTTCTTATACACTTAATTTCTACATATTTATAGTTATATATAAAGTATATTAGTTTGCTAGGGCTGACATAACAGATCCCACAGACTGGATGACTTACACAACAGAAATTTATTTTCTTCTAGTTGTACAGGTTAGAAGTCCAAAATCAAGGTGTAGGTACAATTGATTTCTTGTGAAGCCTCTCTCCTTGGCTTATGTATAGCCATCCCTTTGTCTTTGTTTCTGTGTTCTAATCTCCTCTCTTATAAGGGCACCAGTCATATTGGATTTTACCTAAAATGTCATCTTACTTTAATTGCCTCTTTAAAGGTTCTATCAACAAACAGAGTCACATTCTGAGGTACTGGGGCTTAGGACCTCAACATATGGATTTGTAGGGGACAATTCAGCCTATAACATGGGTTTTTTTTTTTTTTTTAATAACATGGGGTTTTATTTCAACTATTTTGCAAGAATTAGATTGCTTTTAAAATATTAATACCTTGTTCTGAAAACTAAATGTTTCTCATAATTTGAAAATTTTATTAAATTAAATAAATTGAAACCAAAGCTTGTATAACTGTAAATGCCTGATACCTATACACACATACATTATTTATTGTGTACTTACTATGGATTAGGCATTATGCTGAATATTTTAGACAATTATCTCATTTAGTCCTTATATTGCTATAAGATAGAGCCTATACTTCCTCATTTTACATAAAAGAAAACAGATTCTGAGAGCTTTGGTTACTTCCTTAGATAGCTTGGATTGGATTTTGTTCTTAACCATCGAATTATGGATGTTATAGAACAGTGTTATCCAATAGAATTCTCTGTATTGTCCCAATATAGTTCCAACTAGCCATTTATAGCTATTAAGCTCTTGAAATGTGGTTCATGTGACTGAGAAACTGAATTTATATATAATTTTAATTAAATTAATGCAGTCCTATCACTTTATGGCAAATAGATGGGTAAAAAGTGGATAGAGTGTCAGATTTCATTTTCTTGGGCTCCAAAAGCAATGTAGATGGTGGATGCAGTCATGAAATTAAAAGACACTTGCTTCTGGGAAGAAAAGCTATGACAAACCTAGACAGTGTATCAAAAAGCAGAGACATCACTTTGCTGACAAAGAGCCATATAGTCAAAGCTATGGTTTTTACAGTAGTCATATATGGATGTGAGAGTTGGACCATAAAGAAGGCTGAGCACCAAAAAATTGATGCTTTTGAACTGTGGTGCTGGAGAAGACTCTTGAGAGTCACTTGGACAGCAAGGAGATCAAACCAGTCAATCCTAAAGGAAATCAACCCTGAATATTCATTGGAAGGACTAATGCTGAGGCTGAAGCTCCAATACTTTGACTACCTGATGCAAAGAGCCGACTCATCGGAAAAGACCCTGATGCTGGGAAAGATTGAGGGCTAAAGAAGAGAGCGACACAGGATGAGATGGTTGGATGGCATCACTGACTCAATGGACATGAGTTTGAGCAAACTCAGGGAGATAGTGAAGGACAGGGAAGCCTGGAGTGCTGCAGTTCATGGGGTTGCAAAGAGTCGGACTCGACTTAGCGACTAAATAACAATGTGGTTAGTAACTACCATATTGGATAGCAGAGTTATAAAAGTTTAAGTTGTGAAAATTTAATGTATAACTTATGCATAAGTAATCACAGTAGATTTTTAGGACAGAAGTGAGATTGCATGTTTTACTAGAAATCTTTTAATTTTGAAAAATAATATGTGTACATGGTGTTATGCAAATAAGTTCAGAAGAAGCTAAATTAAAAATATCTTCCTCTGCCCATAGACTGACTCTCAGTTCCTCCCCCAGACCAACCACTGTTTCTACTTTTTTTCTTCCGGAAATAACCTTATAGATAGACAAAAGAAACATCCTTTTAAAAAACACAAATAGACTTCTTTTTAAACCAAATTACAATCTAATTATTCTAAAAAATAAAACAAAAGATTTTAAAAATGCTAATTTACTTGATTTCGCTTCTTATCTTTTGTGGAGTGAGGTGGGGACTATACATGAGAATGTTTCTATTTTCTAGTATAAGTCCTCATACTATAAGAGATTTGAAATGTATATGCTCCCAAATTTAAAGTTCAAATCTTCTTTACTCTTATTTTATCTATGTAATATTTCTTACTAGCCAGTAATTTAAAACCATGCATTTCAAATAGCTAAACATTTAAAATTTAATATTGATGTGATGTGCAGTTGTAGAGTTTACCTTAGTGATGGGTCAATGTTATTTCCTACTTGATTACCACTTTTTATTAGTATAGCCTTTTTTATTATATAAGAACTTTTATTATATAAATGTATTAAAGCTTTATTATATTAGATTTATAACAATTGTGTGATATGATTCTAATAAAGCAAAATTGCTTTCTTTCCTCTACAGAAAACTTGAGAATATTGTCTTTAGGAAGAAACAACATAAAGAACTTAAATGGACTGGTAGGTTGTTATTTACTACTTAAAGAAGCATACACTCTTTTTCTTGAGTATATAAGTAATACTTGTCTGTTGCAGAAACTTTTCAAAATAGAAAAGCAAATATAAAAAGTACCTATATAAAAAAATACCTATATAAAGAAAAAAGGCACATGTATGCAATGAAATAATATTCAGCCGTAAAAAAGAACGAATTTGAGTCAGTTCTAGTGAGGTGGATGAACCTGGAGCCTGTTATATAGAGTGAAGTAAGTCAGAGAAAACCAAATTTAGAATATTAATATATATATGGAATCTAGAAAAATGGTATTAATGAACCTATTTGCAGGGAAGGAATGGAGATGCAGATGTAGGGAATGGACTTGTAGACACAGTGAGAGAAAGAGAGTGGGATGAATGGAGAAAGTAGCATCAGCATATATACAGTCATGTGTAAAATGGGTAGCTGGTAAGAAGTTGCTGTATAACACAGGGAGTCCAGCCTGGTGCTCTGTGATGACCTCAAGGGGTGGGATGGGGAAAGGGGAGGGAGGCTCAATAGGGGAGGGATATATGTATAATTATGGCTGATTTGCATTGCTGTGTGGCAGAAACCAACAGAACATTGTAAAAATTTTAAAAAAAGGAAAGAAAAATTACTCTTTGTAAACAGGGGTATTCAGAGGTGAATCAAAGGGTTCTGTGCTATTCACTTTCAGCAAACAACAAACTTCATCTATTCAGTCTTTAAAAGGAAGCATCACCCAGCAAGCTAACTTCCAAAGAACAGCTTTGAAACTGCTCCCATTTGCAAGCACTGAGATTATTGACAGTAAAACAGAAATCCTGTGGGCTGGTTTAAAAAAAAAAAGTACCCATAAACCACTGCTAACATTTTGATTGACATCTTTCTTGCCTTTTTTTCCTTTGCTTTGGTGAGAATGTAGAAAGTGAAATCATACGGTACATTTTGTTTTCCATCTCTTTTTTTTTTTACTTAATATACAAAGATAATGTTTCCATGTCATTCATTCATTCAGCAAATCCATACAGTATATTTCCTGAATGCCTTTTAGCCAGGTACTGTTCTAAGCACTAGAGATACAGCAGAATATAAAACGAAGCCCTTGTTCTCATTGAACGTACATTGTAGTGAAGGGAGACAGACTAGAAAATAATTGTATAATAATATATCAAGTGGTGGTGAATGCAGTGAAGAAAAACAGGGCATATAAGAGAACGTGGATTGATGGGAAGTCCTCTCTGAAAGTGAGAATGTAGGCTTATAGAGCTGACCGAGGGACCAGCACTCCGGACTGGAGAGGGAGAGCCAGTGCAGGTGTCCTGAAACTGAAGCTGCTTGGTTACTTGAGTGAGAGCAAAAATGTTGAATGAGGAACTGCCCTCATTGAGGCTGACGCAGCTAAGAACCTGCACTCATAGGACATGAAACGATTTTAGATTTTTTTCCCAAGTGGCTTGCAAAGCCATTGGAGGTTTTTGATCAGAGGATAGTACTTAAGTTTTTAAAATAATTTGCAACCATATTCTTTTTTTAATGACAGCATAATATTCTATTTTATTGATATACCATAATTTATTTAAATAAGTTACTCATTATTCATAATCAATGCTATTATGAGCCTCCTTTTAGTTATATTATTGCATACCTCTATGAATAATTCCTTGGATAAATTCCTTGAAATGGAATTGCAGGGTCAAAAGGTATGAATTTCTTTTAAGGCCTTTGTGACATATTATCAAGTTACACTTTGGAAAGGCTGTACCAATTTATACCACCACCAGTAATGTAAGAGGGTTCCCATTTCCCCTTACCAAACATGGGTTTGTTAAAATTTTTGACAGTGTATTTTATTTGCATATTTATTGGCCATCTCAGTTTCCTTGCAAAGAGGTTGAAATGAAAGAATATTGTAAAACTAGGCAAATTCAGAAAAGATGAAGTTAATTTCTTTTTCTTGTGTATGTTCCCCCAAAGACAATAATTTTTTTAAGTGCATATTGTTAAATACTTCATAAAAACTCTGAAATATTTTGTAACTCTGGTCTCCTGTTCCCCCACCTCACCTCAGTAAGTCTAGCTTGTGCTTCATCAGAGTCATTGAGGTTGAAACTGTTTTGCTTCTAAAACTGGTAAACTACAGAATAGTAACTGCCCATGACCAGACAGGCTACAATGGCCACCACCATTCCACCCCTTTACAGAAATAGCCAAAACAGCTGAATAGGAATCAGTGTTCAGAGGAGCAATTTTGGAATTATCTTGAATTATTTGGTAATATCCCCACATCTGCATGTCTGCGTACCCACATAAATTCATAAAATGTTGGAAATTCTTAGAGATTACATTCTGAAGTTAATAAAAGGAAGTTTTTTTCCCAACACAATAGCCAGTAGATGAATTGTTTGCTTTCTAGCTAGATATAATTAATAAAATCCTAATGATATATAAATTATTTTTATATACTAAATGATCGGTAAATTTAAAGACATTTTGCTTTCTCTTCATTCTATGAGCTTTAGATGGTAAAATGTCATATATAGGGGGACATTATTCATAATGGGCAAAGTATTAAATTGTAGTACAAAATTTTAGAATTTATTATACTTCAGGCTAAACATTACTTTGAATTTTCTATAAAGGAAGAATTTCCAAATAAATACACCCCCAAATTTTTAGGACCAATATGATAGATCCTGGATTGTCCCCCCAGGTATTTACTGAACACTAACTAGATTCTTAAATATTGATATGGTGTATAAGTTCTCCCGTGAAATGTAATATATACCTAGAAACCAATAAGAAATGGTAAATATAGGATTAAAGGCATGAATGGAGATATTATCTAGCTGAACCATCACTTAGATCTCTACTTTCTATAAACTGCTATCAGTAACCGCCAATAGTTGCTTTTTTCCCCCTCAGTTTGTGTGTGTGTGTGTGTGTGTGTACATATACCAAAAACAACATTTAATCCATCTAAAAGCTTTCTACTTATGCACAGACTGAAGAAAAATAAATCTGCATATGGGTACAGATGCTGGACTTCAGACAGTTTTACATACTAACTGGTTTATTCATCTAGACACATTAGCCTCATAGCATGATTTGAATAGCTGCCTCAGTAACTTACAAATAACTACTCTAATATATGAAACATGGAATGTTAAATTGAAGGAAGGGAGTCTATATAAAACTACTTAGGAGAACTATTTGTTGTTGGATTTCCACATTACTGGCTCCTTAACTTTCACACTTCAGTTCAGATGTCACTTCCTCAGAAGAGACCCAACTATCCTATCCTAAAACAGAACTCTAGTCAACAACTCTTACCACTCTTAATTTTTCCCGTTTTTCTTATTTGTTTATTCTCTTTCCCTCTCTCTGTCTCTCCCTCTCTTTCTCTCTGTGTCACAGACAAATGCTGAGAAGTGTATCAGTTTTGTTCATCAGCATCTACACTGGTGCTTGATACGTGTAGTAGGCACTCTGTAAATATTTATTGTGACTCCAAATATTTTATTGCTACTTATAAAAACTATTAGGTTAAGTTTTAAATTCTAAGAGTAATGCATGTAATTGTAAAAAACAAATCAAGCAACTCATAAATAAATGAAATACACTGTGAAAGTCTTTCCTCATTCTACATTAGCTCCATGAATAACAGAAATAATATTTTTATACTTTAAATTTTTTTCTGTGTAGAAACAGACATCTGTGTATGTGTATGTGCATGCAAGTATGTGTGCATGTTATATTTGTACTGATAATACATTGTGCATATTTTTCCTGGTTTTTTAAATCAGGACTATCCTTCCATGTAAAAACAGGCAGATTTAATGCATTCTTTTCCATAGCTGGTTGTTTTCTACTTTATCAGTATATACGGCAATGTGTTTAACTATTCCAATACAGCTGAGCATGTAGAATATTTCCGTATATTTTATTGAGGAAGGGGGTCTTTCTCTCTCTCTCTTTTTTTGCTATTACATATCATACTGTAGTGAGTATCTTTTTACATATATCCTTTAGCAATTGTTTGAATATTTACATAGGCTAGATTCCTAAAAATAGAAAAGCTGAGTTTATTTTTGTGCATTTAAATTTTGACAAGTACCTCAGATTGCTCCCATGGTGCTTATGCCAGTCTCCACTCCCATCAATGGTATAAAAATGAGGATTACCCCCTCTACCCTCAATATCCCTGAGTATTATCCATATTTTTAATATCTGTCAATATGTTGTTTTAATCTGTGTGATTTTGAACATCTTTTTATGTATTTATTTGTTAGCTATGTTTCCTCTTTTGGAAATTGACCTAACATGTTTTTTACCCAGTTTCTGCTTTTATCTTTTTCTTCTTAAATTCTAGGCACTCTTCAATATTCCTAATAATTATCCAGTATTGATAATTATATAGCAGACTCTTTACATGCATTATCTCAGTTGAAACTCATAAGTAGATAATATCCTCATTTAAGATAAAAAATCCTCCATCTTCATTTTCAGATAAGAAACTGAGGCTCAGATAGTTACGTAAAGTGTCCAAGTATAGTGAACAGGCACTATTAAACCCTGTTGCCGAGATAAGTAGTCGTCAATAGTTATCGCAGTCTTCAATGTGTATTTACTTTGTCCCAACTGTTCTAGATCAGTAAAAGAGTAAATTCAGCAAATTGGCTATTTGGAGAATTGATCAAGTTGGCTATGTGAAAACTGACCAAGAGTCCTCACCTGCACATGTAAAATGACACTAAATAAGTGGAAGAACCCTAGAATTGAGCCTACATTTTCTAATTAGTATTTAATCACTATTTTTTTCTGCTGCCTCACACGTTCTAAACTGGAGATATGAGATGGATGGGGACGCAGTGCAGTGAAAATGTATGTAACAAAGTTTAAATAATCTCAAGACTGATGCTATATATTATATACTAATTCCTTTGAGAGAAGGTATCAGAATTTACCTGAGGGAGGCTGGTTAAATCACAAAGTTCTAATATAAACTAATTGAGTTCTAATAACGTGCTGGAGTGGACTGATTTAAAAGTTTTACTTTGAAAACTCTTGTTTCTTCTACTTAGAAAGTTGAAATTAAGATAAACTGTGGGCCTTGGGATGACACACAGAACTAACTCAGGCCACTCCATTCTCAGCTTTTCCCCTTGGTTCCATTTGTATGGAAAATGCATTAATGATCTTTATCCAGAGTACATTTATTCTCTTATAGTCTTTGAAGTGAAGTACCAGAACATAGACCTGGGCCCTACATTCTAGACATTACCATGCAGATGTAGGTAAATTCTTTTGGGTTAAGAGGGGATTGAGGGAGTACCCTAGCAGTCCAATGGTTAAGACTCCACTCTGTCACTGCAGAGTGCACAGGTTCAGTCCCTGGTTAGGAAAGTAAGATCTTGCATGCTCGGCCAAAAGGAAAAAAAAAAAAAGAGGACCTTGAACATTGAACTGATTCTGCCTAGTAATTTTTGTTTTTTAAGGAACAAATGATCATTACATTTTGTCTTTTGTATATGAAAGAAAAGCTTTTGTGCTACCATCAATTGTATCTAGCATTTATGAGTCAGTATGATATAATCTTTATATTGTAATGATGGGTTTTGAGTTTTATACATCAAAAAAAAGAAAAAGATGAATTGATGGAGAGGTAGCAGGATGGATAGATGGACAGATATGTGATAGGAAAAGATAGTAAAATGTTACAGTAGAAACTGGGTAGTGGATATATGGATATTTACGATAATATTCTTTCAACTTTTTTATGTTTGAAAGTTTTCATAACAAATATTGGGGAAAAAAAAACACCCTGAAATTTAGACCTTTTTTTTTTCTTTTCTTTTTTTGCTGCACCCTGTGACATGTGAGATCTTAGTCTCATATGCTGCACCCTCTGCCTTAAGGCACAGAGTCGTAACTGCTGGACCACCAGGGAAGTCTCCTAGGTCTACTGTCTAATAGCACTGTTGGGCATTTCCTGGCCGTCCAGTGGTGAGAACTCTGAGCTTTCACTGCTGTGGGCCCAAGTTCCATCCCTGGTTGGAGAACCAAGATCCCACAAGCTGCGTGGTGTGGTCAAAAACAAAACAGCATTGTGATCTTAGAAAAAGCCCTTAATCTATGTTAGAAATTAAATAACATGATTTTCCTATTTTAAATAAGGATCAAATAATACCATGTATAGGGAAGTAATTTGAAAAATATACTGTTCAATAAAAGTGATAAAATTGTACTATTATTCCTCCTCTTGATGATTTCAGTAGCTATTCTTAGTTCAGATTAGTTTGAAGAAAGGAAGAAAATGTTCTACATGGTTTTCTTAATGAAAAAAAACTCCCATACAGCCTTCAGCTCTCCTGCCAGTGGACAGGAGGGTCTCAGTTCTCTCTGCAGGCCATTGTCTTTATATTTTTATATTTAAAAAAAAAGCATGTAAATCAAATTGCTTTCTATTTCAGGAAGCAGTAGGGGACACACTAGAAGAACTGTGGATCTCCTACAATTTTATTGAGAAGTTGAAAGGGATCCATGTAATGAAGAAACTGAAGATTCTCTACATGTCTAACAACCTGGTGAAAGACTGGGGTGAGGCTGGCTCTTTGCTAATCTTCTACCTCATGTTTATAGAAAATAATCCAGTAGGGAACAAGATACAATTGAGGACATTTCTTTCTCAGCACAGAGGGAAATAGCTATATGAGTTCCTATATTTCATCTAAATGTTTGACATTTACATTTAAATGGTTACTTAGAAATGATTGTAAGGTCCTAGTCCTGTTAATCATGGAAAAAATTTCAATTATTGTCCAAAGGCTAAAAGGAATCAGTTTAATAATTCTTAGGTGGAAGACTTATTTAACATGTAATTGCTTTTCTTTTTTGTTGTACACCATCCACTTAGCATTTTTAAAGCCCTGCTGTGTGCCTTGAACCATGCCAAGCTCTTGAGATACACAGTTGAATAGGACACTATCCCTGCCCTCAAGGAGTTCACAGCTTAGTGGGCAAGATTTGTTTATGAGTTAATAAATCGAAAACTGTGTGATACGTTCTACAGTAGAGGTTTGAATGTACTTAAGGCTTTAAGTATTCAGAGATGAAGGGATGGGCCGAGACAAAGGCAGTTTAATTTAGCTGATACTGATGCATACAGTATAGAGAAGACCTATCACTGGAGGTTGATTTGTTGATTCTGAACCTCATTTCTTCTTTGTATCCCATCCTTAGGCTAACACAAAGGTAGAAGAGGTATGTCCCTTTCTATAATGTCTTCAGAGAATGGCTTCCTATGGTATAATTTCCCCTACTTCCTTCAAAACTTAACAAGTTGTTCTGAATAGTCACAAACTGAGAGCTAGTGGTATTGGAATTCATCCCCTAAAATCATAACGGTAAAACTTGCCATTTTAATATGTAATGTATTCTTTGTACTTGTAGCTGAATTTGTGAAGCTGGCAGAACTGCCATGCCTAGAAGACCTGGTGTTTGTAGGCAATCCCTTGGAAGAGAAACATTCTGCTGAGGGGAACTGGGTTGAAGAGGCAACCAAGAGAGTGCCCAAACTGAAAAAGCTAGATGGTGAGTGACTGTGGGCCGGCTTGGAAATATTTTCTGGGTATAAGAATTAAATTTGTAGCACGGAATCATGAAAAGCAGCAAAACTAAAGAAAATGATAGGTCATCTCTCTTCTCCAAGACCATTTCTGTCCATAGGAAAATTTTAAGGTCCCAGTTTGGGCCAGAGTGAGATGAAAAACTTCTAGGATCTTCCCTAAACCAAAAGCTTATGAGAAATCTGGGTTTATTCTCAAGTCCCAAAGATACTATATTGCAAAATAATTAGACATAAATGGTAAACAGTTGCTTTTTCACAATTGGATCAAAACAGTAGTGTTTTCTCTCCTTCTCCTCCCTAATTTTAGTTTCCCAATACCTAAAATTGGAGAAGGAAATGGCAACCCACTCCAGTATTCTTGCCTGGAAATTTCCATGGACAGAGGAGCCTGGCGGGCTACAGTCCATGGGGTCACAAAGAGTTGGACACAACTGAGCAACTAAGCACACACACTCAATACCTAAGATAGGTGACAATGTCAAGAAAAATCCTTGACTAACTGGGTTCAAGTCCCAGTTCCACCACTTATTAGCTTTTTTGTCATGGGTGCAAGTCCCAGTTCTACCACTTAATAGCTTTTTTGTCATTTTGCTGATTAATAATTCACCTTACCAAACTTTCTTCTTTTGTCATCTAAAAACTAGAAATGATAAAAGTCACAGACCTCTCTGGGTCATTCCTCCTGCCAGTGGTTGCTATCAGGAAGCCATTCATGCAGTATGTTCCCTTTTTTCCCTCTGGTTACTTATCAAAGGGTAAAGTAACAAAAACTGTAGACTGCCTCTTGTGGGAGGTATAGGAATAAACACGAAGAGGCAAACAGGTTTCTTAGATACTGGTGATGTTCTATTTCTTAAATTGGATGATGGGTATATAAAAATTGGTTGTTATTCTTTGAATTATTTATATTGTACCTATATGAAAGGATGTTCAAATTTAAAATAAAATAGCAGAAAAGAGAGGGTATATTAGAGTCTTGGACTTTAGCCTTTTTATGTTCAACTTTGGTTGGATTCCAAAACTATTTGAAATTATTTGTCTTCCTTTCTGATTGTGCACAGAAAGTGAATCCCTTCCATTAAGAATAGAAAAGAGTCTCTTATGTAGACCCTGAATAGCCCATGCCACATTTAGCCTTTTGGACCAAGTATTACCTTCAGGCCAGTATGAAGAGCCCCTGGAAGAATGACCTTGGTCTACCTTAAACCAGTGAGATAGAACATACATGGCCACGGCTGCTAACAAGCTTATTTTTGCTCCTCTTCAGTTGCTTGTGAGAAAAACTGAGAGATGTTAAAGAGCTAAAATGAAAAAGACAGACTATACCAAATGTTAGTAGAAAATGGAGCAACTAGAACTCTCATAACCTGCTGGATGGCAGCATAACTTGGTATAACTTTGGAAAACTAGCATTATCTACAAAAGCACTACATACACACCCCTTATGACCCAGCAAATTTTCTCCTACTTACATACCCCAAAGAAAAGAGTGTGGATGTTTACCAAAAGGCATGTATGACAATGCTTATAGCACCACTATTTTAATAACTGTAAAGTGGAAAAACCCAAATGCCCACCAATAATAGATAAATTATGACATATTCGTACAATGGAACATTAAACAACAATGAGAATGAATGAACTATAATTTCACACAATGTACATGAATGATACAAACATATTGTTGAGCAAAAGAAGCCCAACACAGAGTGTATGTAATATCATTCTAGTCGTACCAATTTCAAAATCAGGCAAAATAATCTATGGTGTTAGACATTAGGATAGAATATACCTTTTGTTGGAGGATAATGACTAGGAGGGAGCTTGAGGAAGTTTGGGGGATTCTGATCATGTTCTCTTCCTAATCTGGGTGCTGGTTACCAGATATGGCCATTTTGGGTACATTTATCAATCTGCATGCTTGCAATTTGTATACTTTGTGTGTGTATTTCATGCAAAGTATGAAAACAGATGCTGTGGGAAGTACAGAGAGGTAAAAGTGCTCATCGCCATAAAGAAGAACCACACAGGAAGAGGCACTGGCGTTGGCTAATTAAAGCTAGGGCTTAGATGGGAGGCGTGTTGGGAAGGCCATTCCAAAATGGAGGAACTTTGTTAACCAGGAGTCCAGAGGTGTAGTGGTTTGCCAGATAAGTTTGGGAGACAGTTGAGTTGATCAGTTTATCTGGAGTGGAGGGTGACTTATTGAAGAGGTAAGACAGAATAGTTGACTAAGGTCAAATTATGGGCATGCTTCAAATGCCAGAGCTCAGAAATGGGGTTGCCCAGTGAGAGCTGAAGATGTGTTTTGTTTTCTGTTCCTTGGTTCTTTTAATTTTTTTCCAATTTATCCTCAATGTTTAATATCTGGGGGAGTAACATGGAAATTCAGATTCTGGCAATACTGGGATTGCATCTTTTATTGTGAAAAATGAGTATTTCTATGTGTTTAATGTACAGACTTTTTCTTGTGTATAGGGCCTTATTTTTCTGCCTGGTACCTGTAGGTGTTTTTATTTGCAGCTCTTCATTTGGGGAGCTGAATACGTATAATTACCTAATCAGCTTGGAAATTCTTCTTAGAGGTTTTTTAGATAACTTGAAATTTAAAAGATTACTTTGTGATATCATTTTATTATGGCACACTTCACAGCATTCTCAGGTTTACAGAAAAATATTTCCATTTAGAATTTCACAATCTCTTGAGAATGACCAGAAATAATTTTCTTTTTCATTCTAGGTACCCCAGTAATTAAAGAAGATGAGGAAGAAGATAACTAACACTACATTTTCCACTTTGTCTTAACTTATTTAAGTGTCATAAGAATAGATAAGTTTCGTATAGTTGTTTATTTTAAAGATTCTGTGTGGGGCAAATGGTTCTTAAAACAAGCCTCTCATTGCTATCTTTTGTTCTCTTAAACCTATTCAGTGTCTCTCCCCCACAACTACACCAACCTTATATGTTCTAGTTCTCTTTTTAGAAACGACACATTTTCAGTTTTTGTCTTCAGTCCCAGTTACATACTGTGTGGCCCCATCTACTGAAACCTTTATAGACCAGTCATTTTTAATAACAAAAGAAATGTGTTGCTTTATTCAGTTTGTTTAGATTTGTTTTAGGCCAGACATCTAAATATATATACTTAACTATTGAATCTGTAGGCCATCTTTCCTGAAGGTCCATCTCTTTATGACTCAGAAGCACAAATATGTCATGCCTTTGGTTCGGGAAGAGTTCCTCTTAGAATTACAGCAGCAGCCCTAGAATCAAGACGCCAAAGTCGAATTGGAAAAGTTAGGGTGAAAAAAAGGAGAAGTTAGTACCTGGAGGCCTTATAAGCCCATGTTGTATTTACTTATCTTTTGTTCCACAAGTGTGTGCATTGTCCACTGGAATTTACGTTATGTTGACCTGCATGTCCACTCAATTCCTGTACACAATCAGCCAGTTGTTCTGTGATCCTGGTCAGTGGTTAAAATGACTGTCATGATCACTCCTTTGACCAATACTTTGGCCTTATTACACATGTGGACCTGATTTTAGGCACACTTTTTTGGTTTATAGTTCCTTATTTGTTAGATAAGGAAATATATATACTCAGTAGTTATATATGAATTCCTAGCTTAAATGTTGGCCATTCATATTTTTTTAAATTTGCCCTAATAACTTCAGTCTGTTGACCGTCATGTTGAAAGAAGTAATTGTTGTAAAGAACTTAAAAGACTGGATTTGGTATCTTTCAATAAGTCAAATTTAGTATTTCAAAGTATATTTTTAGAAATGTTTAAGTTAAACAGCTCTAAAAATAAATTATGTAAATGGTTGTGGAAGGAAAAGATGTTTCATTATGGAATCCCAGGCAAATGGCAATATTTTTAAGGATTGCCTCTTCTATGAAGGATACTAGGTGATTTAACCTCAGAACTGCAAAGCAATAGCTGGATGCAGAGTTTAGAATTTATCATATAAGAAAAAATTGTTTTTGGAAAATGCAAGATATGGTAGTCAGTAATCCAGATGAAGTCCACAGTAGGCTGTGACTGAGTCACTGATTGCAAAAAAGAAGTCGAGGCCCTCTGCCAAATTGTGCCTAAAGTCCCTCAACCAGAGACTATTAATGGTTGCTATTAATCTTTCCCCATTTACTTGTGTAAAACCAGTCAAAGAAACAAAAGTAGTCCTGGCTTTCAGAAGCTTTCCGCTATTTTAGTAGGAACTACATGATTTCTCTGAATCACTCTGATCAAAAGGGACCACTGCTTTGACAATCAATTCTAAATAAAAGTCTAGTACTCTTTTAACTTCCTTATGATCTTCCTTAGTTTGATTGGAAGAAATCTTTGCTCTGACTGGCTTATACATTCAGAGGCTTTGAGTATTTTTTTCCAAACCATAGGCAATGAGAATTACCCTTGGTGATATTTAAGGCCCATAAACTAAGAGGGAAGACTATCTTCTTTTCTTGTACTTTGCACTTCATCTAGTAGGTAAGTTTGAAGCCATATTGCTGTGCATGGATGTATTTTCAAAAGTTACGCTGGAAGTGAATATAATAGGGAATGAATGAATGACTTCATATTGAATTTATTTATAAAATGGCTTACACTGTTGATGATTGATTTTTTGAATTTTGTAGTATAGAAAGTAATTTTCTGTTTCTCCTTTTTTTAAAAAAAGTTTTAATTGGAGGATAATTGCTTTATCTCCTTGTTTCTTAATGTCTTTTAATCACCAGTAGTTCTCAGAGAAGTGTAAGGTGCTTTTCTGTGTTAATTTCACACACAATTTATAATTCAGTTTCAGTCAACAAATATGCACAAATGACTTCTGTGCATCCTTTTCTTAGAATTAGAGAATTCATGTCATTAGAAAATGAAAGATAAGGTATATAAAGAAGTTCAGAATATTCTTTCAACTAATTCTTTATGTCATCCCTTACTGCTGCAAATTTAGCTGATAGTAAATGCCTTTGGTTTATGCTTCTAGTATTAGATATTTGACCTACTTGAAATGGATTCTGTGCTCCTTGTTTAAAGCATAATGCCATTTTAGTGGATCATTCAATTTCTTCTGTTTCTGTAGTGATGGAATTAGTGAAAGTGAAAAGTGAAGGTCACTCGGTTGTGTCTGACTCTTTGTGATCCTGTGGACTGTAGCCCGCCAGGCTCCTCTGTCCCTGGAATTCTTCAGGCCAGAATACTGAAGTGGGTAGCTGTTCCCTTCTCCAGGGGATCTTCCTGACCCAGGGATTGAACCAGGGTCTCCTGCATTGCAGGCAGATTCTTTACCAGCTGAGCTACCAGGGAATCAGTTCAATATTTTAATTTTTCACAGGAAGTTTTATTATAGCCTACCGAGGAATTCAGCTTCCCTATGTTCCCTAACTCTAAGCTTATATTGTATTACCTAGTCAGGTTTTGAAAGATTTTTGTGTTCTTTGTAAATAAGAGTGTGTTCCTTTAAACCAGAGTTTCTCAACCTGGCACTATTAATATTTTATGCTGGAATAGTGTTGCAAGGCACGGCTGGCTGTTCCTGGTAGTGTGGGATGTTTAGCAGCATCTCTGGCTTTCACACACTAGAAGCCAGTAGAACACGCTCCCAAGTTGTGACAACCAAAAGTGTCTCTAGACATCGCCATCTGTCTTCTGGGGCATAAGGGTGGGAACAAATTCGCCCCTGGTTAAGAACCAGTGCTTTGTAGCAACATTCCTTTTTCCAAGGTCCATTTATTTTCATTCTGTAGTCATATGCTACCTGAGTTGTTTCAGAGAAGGTGATGTATTTGGTAATCATGGATAGAAGGAAATGGTCACTGGTGTTTTCCTTGTAATGCTGTTTTTACTAATTTTCATGTAACATTAGAAACTCAGGGCTGGAAGGCTCAACTTACGTTTTTCAGCAGGGTCTCTACTTTTATTGTTTAGCATTCTTACTTATCTTAGGACAATAAGTGTTAACCTACCTCTCCTTACTATCAACAGAATCCAACTTTGTGATAGATTTTGCTTTGTCTCTGAAGTTTAACATTTTGAGTATACTTTAGAAAATGGATCATCATTCTTTAGGTGTTCATTCTTTATTCATTGTCCAATAATGCACAAATTTTGTAGACTGTAGCAGTCATTAAATACAGAAAAATATTGTATAAAATTTGGTAATTATATATGAAAGTAGCTGGCATAGACACTGATTTTACATGTGATCAGAAGAATGTCTGGTCATAATTGGCCAGTAACTTGGTATGGTTACTGGATCTATTCCACAAATAGAGGTGGTATAAGACATGTTAATGCGGTTCCTGTATAGAAAGAAAAATTTTGACTTGAATAGACGCTTCTGATACCTCTTACCAGTTGGCCTCAAGTAGAATAAGGAGGAGTCAGAAATGAATCTTAACAGTTAACTTATCCTCAGAGTTGGTGATGTGTAAGTTGAGTTGAAGGTAGTTGTCTATGGGACCCAGAATCTTCCAGCTGGATTTTTCTTAGGACTAAATGGAAAATGTGTAGGGCCTAGAAAGGTTGGATTAAGTGACTAACTTAAAAAAAAAAAACGGGGGGGAAGTGTCAAAGCATCGATCATGAGTAGTCTGATTGTCTAAACTGCAATCTGATTGTCTGTTCACAAAGACCTTACATTGTGAATATTGGCAAAGGGAGAAAAATAACTGTTAAATTGGAAGTTATCCTTTAGCAGAAATCAGTTCCTTTGGCATGCATTTTATTTATTTGGCCTGCTTAATATGTCTGTAAATAACTAAATATAAAACAAATTCAGTGCAGCAGAGCTGGTGCTTCTGACACAGCTAACTTGACGATATTCCTTTATCTTCACTTTAGCATGAGTGTTTTTAACTATAAAGTGCAATTAAAAAAAAAATTAAGGGTATTTTTTTTTTTAATCACTGAACTTTTAGAAATCCCTCATTTACATCTCCATTCCTGCCTTATTATCAACCAGCGACTACAAAGAAAGAAAATGAACAAGTAGACTGAGTCTTACCTTTTTCTAACCTAAAATAAATTTTCACTTGACTTTTGGAGGAGTCATAACTGGATTCTAGTTAATTTCCCATATTGGGCCGGTTAGAAGGAACCAGCCAAGCAAATTATGATCTAGCAAATTTAACAAGGAGGTGGGGGAGAGGAAGCTATTTTACAGTAGATTTGCACTTTAAAATGAACTGGATGTTGGTGAAAAGTACTCTTAAAGGGCAGATGGGTAAATACCCAGCCTGCATGTGGATATTAGAGAATTAAAGTTCATCCTTGTTTGTTCTGAGCCCACCGGAGCAGTAGTTCTGTGTCAACATAATCAGAGTCAGGATTTCCTTATTTCCCTAGTTGGTGTCATCTTCCATGTCTGCTACATGAAGTCATCCCTCTGGGGGATTTATTAAGTAGAATTCTACTACTCAGAATGGAAACTTTGTGAGTTATCTTTCCTACATCTAGATTTAAAAATTAATTTAATGTTGGCTAGATTAAGTTGTGGCTAATGTTACAATGGTGGGATGTTCTTTGCTTTTTTGATCAGCAGGGTACCTGCCTCTGAGGTGCTATTGCCTAGAGGGATCAATATCAAAAGACCAGTGAGTTGGTAGCTGTAGAGAATATACATACAGGCAGCTCCTTTTCCCAGGGTGTCAGTCATGGTCACGAGCATCATTCCAGAATCTTTGGCTTCTAGAACCAACTCCATTCTGAAGAGCATTTTAACATGTATTAATACTTTGGTAATAATCTTTTATATGCAGGAATTTTGTAGCATGACTTTATGACTAAACTTATTGTGTTAAATTATTTAGAAATGTTGAGTTTCTGAATGTTATTTTGTGAGACTTGTTTTAAAACAATAAATTGTGTTATTTTATAAAAATCTATTTGTATCTTTTTTGGTTACTGTACTTTCATGCATTGGAGAATGAAACAGCAACCCACTCCAGTGTTCTTGCCTGGAGAATCCCAGGGATGGGGGAGACTGGTAGGCTGCCGTCTATGGGGTTGCAGAGTTGGACACGACTAAAGTGACTTAGCAGTAGCAGTACATTAGTTTTAACTAATATAGAGCAGTTATGTGAACTCTTAATGATATTCAGTTCCAAAGAAATTCAGTCTTTGGATAACATTCCACACAGCTTGTGTGTGAGTGAGAGGGAGAAAAAGAAGGGGGGATTGACTCATTTCTTTGTGCTAAAATTATTTTTCAGTAGTTTACTACCAGTGATAATCTGTGCTGTCAAATGTAACTCTGGTCACAGAATGGGACTGTAGTGCAGTTTCTGCTTCTTTATTCCACAGTTCTTTGGTTATGAGGATATGTTTCTTGCTGCTGTCCTCCTTTATAAAGCAGATTTTGAGCCTATAAAGAGAAAACCTTAATTCAGATCATAAATAACATGTTATTTTCAGTTCATTGTTTTCTAGAATAAAGGGTGAACATCTAGAATTCTGACATTGTTTTCTGCCATATATATGTATTACATTAGTATGCGTGTATGTATATGTCAATATATGCAATTATTATATATAGTGAGAGAATGCTAAGTGATGACCTTCCTTCCTAAAATGCAATCAACTCTGCAGCCATAAAAAGATATGGTATATCCCTATATACGGATAAAGTATGTCCATATTGGGTAAAAAACATGAAGAACCTATTACTTCTTTTTGTTAGGAGTATGTGTATATGTGTATGGTGGGAAGAGGGAGTATGTTTATGATGGTGTGTTGGTGAGAAGGTGGGAGTGAGTGTGTTAAGACAGGATTGTGAGAGGTGAGGAGAGTGTGTACCAGTGCCAAGCCTGTGGGAGGGGAGGAGGAAGTTATGAGTGGGGAAGAGGGGGAATGCAGACATGCTTGTGGAGGTAAGTTAAGGTCTGCAAATGTGTTGTGGAGGTCAAAGATGAGATGTGTGTGTTGAGAGAAGAAAGGAAGATGGAGGAACAGACATGGTAAGTGAGGACATGAATGAGTGTACAGAAAAATATACCATATACCAATTATCAGCCTTTATAAATAAATTTACCTTGTGATCGTTACACAGACCAGCTATAAATTTAAAGCCCTGTTACTATGGGAAAACTCCACTGAACTCTTAGTTCATTTAATTCTAATAAATGGGATTTACTAGAATTTCAAAAGATGGACAACTTCAGTTACTGCATCTCTGGAACCAAATAAACATGTTTTAAGTCTTTTTATATCCCCTTGATATATCTTTATATGTCTTTTTATATCCTCTTGATATGTGACTGCTGTGATACTGAACCATCAATTTTATACAAGTATGATGAGTTATTATTCCTGCAGTGAAACATTTTTAGTGGGAAAAAGATTTAAAAGGGTGGGGGGTTGGGGGGGGCGGTGTGGGGGAAGCATTGCTAGATAATCTCCTAAACTCCATTTCAGGATTTTCTAACATTTTATAGTAAGTTAATATTTGTTATGTCTATTTTGCCTTCAAACACTTGTCTGGTAGAAAACATGCAAAAATTGAATATATTGAAAGGTACTGAAACTTCAAATTACATAGTATGATATAAAACTTAAAAGAACTGAGGTTTGGGGTTTTTTTCAGTGACATGGCGAAGTCTTCCGAAGAAGATCATAGAGCTTAATTACACTGAAATTTTTCATACATGTCAGAAAAACAAGACAACAGAATTTTTAAAATATTTTTATTAATAAACATGTATTTGATAACTTCAAATTTAGAACACTTAGAACCAGCATGAACAAGGTAAACTTCTTCAATGATAAAGATTTGAAATGGGGGAATAGATACTGAGCTGGTTCATATTAACCTCCCTGTTCTATTCGTATCTTGTTTAGTGAAAACTTGATTTACACAACTCTAAGTGCAGTATTTCTAACACCTCCTTTTGCAGCCTCAGAACACGTCTCAAACTGATCTAGATGTTTAAAGATGAGAAATGAGAAATTTGCTCTGTAAAGTTGAATAATATCTAATTCACATTTCTTTCCATTAATATAAATCAGAAACAATTTACAGTAAACACAAAAACTACTCACAATAGTAGTAATAACAACAGTTCACATTTTTACTCCACACTTCTTGTGTGAGCCAGGCCGTGCACTAAACTTCTGAACATGCAATTTCACATTCAGTTACCTCTGGGAAGTGTCACAAGTTCCCATGGTTTTCACAACTGATGATGATGACGCCATGACAGCCTGCAGCACTGACAATGTGCACTGTCCAAGCCTTTCCCTGGTATTGTGGCTGACATGACTCACTTATACTGCAGCAGCTCTGGTGCTGGCTTGCCAGCTTTTACCAATGTTAATGTGAATATGCAGGCCTGACTTACCCCAGAAAAACCACTCTAAGTCTTTACCACTAGGTGGCATACCTGCAGGACAGCACAGAGACACGAAGAAAAGCAGCTGTAATCTAGGTCTGCACGAAAGTCCGTTTTCTCGGGACTCAGAAGTGCCCCTCCAGGCCTAACTGCAAGAGGGCGGCTTCAGCCGCCTCCTCCTCTTCCTTGGCCTCCTCCTCACGGATCTGCACAAGCAACTGGAAGAGGTTAGGGGCCGGCCCTTCCGCAGCCCCAGTCAGCCATAGCTGCCTTCGGATGGCTCCGCTGTGGTTGGCCCCGGCAATGACTTGTTCCAGGCGGGCTTGGTTCACGTTATCTTTATCTATGGCTCCCTTCTCCACCACTTTCTGCAGCAGAGGCTCCAGACGAATGACATAAGCAGATAATTTTTCTCCCGGGTTCTGGTAAGTGTTCAGAAATCTGACCTGCACATCCCTGGAGCTCTCCACGCTTCCAAACACCTGCTCAAGCGCCTTCAGGCATTCGGCGGTGGTAATATCTGGGTTGTTGGTCTTGAGGATGCGGATGACATCAGCGGCAGGGCCTCGAAGACTCTCCATCAACCGCCGCCTCTTTTCTATATCAGACACCTGCCACTCCTCAATGACCTCATTAGCGTGCTCCAGCCAGGGCTCAAATGTCTCCTCCCCAGGCCCCGGGATGTCCCTCCCCGAGAACAACGTCAGCTTCTTGTACCATATGGATTCTATAAGAGGCTTAATAACATTATCCAAAATATAGTTTAGCATCTCTGCTGGCATATCTGGGCCTGGGGCCGGAGCGGGGTTCTCAAACCCAAGGACACGGGCAACATCTTGCACAGTCCATCCCTCTCGGGCTAGGAAGAGATGCAACCTTTCTAGAAATTCAGCGTCGGAAGTCGGAGGCTTAAAGACTACTTTCCAGACCCCTCCTTTACCCGGCATCTCCCTAGGGATGGCAGCGTAATCCACAGTTCCAGTGAGCTCTAACAAGGCTGCTTTGGCATTCTCTTCCCTCCAGAACATTCTCCCAAGCACTCGATAGTGCACCTGGGGCATCGCAGCCTGGAGGGTCTCTTCGATTTCAGCCTCATCGCAGTTCACCGGGATCCCCCAGACCAGCAGGGCTCTCTGGGAATTCACATCCATCCCTCTGCACCAGTCTTCCAACAGTGTCATCGCCATTTTCCCCAACTATCAAGGGCCCCTGATAGTTGGGTTATCAGGGGGTTAGATAAGTTAAGACTGTGGCTCCCTGTGCTAAAGGACTTAGGACGACAGCGGACACTCCCCTGCAATTTGCCCAAGGGAGTCAAGCTTCACGCAATCACAATTAACAAACGACACCAGAGTCCAGCTCTCGTCCTTTCACTGCCTCCACCAACGTCCGTCCTCCGCGTCCTCGGAGGGAAACTTGGGGGATGCTCAGTCACGCGCCCAACGCCATCTCGTGTCTCCGGTCGGCGTCCGCGGGCCCGGTCCCGCACCTGCAGGCAGGGTGTCGCGTCTCCGCGCAGAGGCCCGGAGGGAAGGCAGGCGGAGAAGGCAGCAGACGCCGCGCTCTGAAGAGGCCGCCGGGGTGTGATCCCGGGGCGTGGCCGCCAGTTCTCCGCAGCTCAGGCGCCGGCCACTCGCTGCTGCCCCTCCTGGCATCAACCCGGCTTCCGCGGTCAGAGCTCGGCCTTCAGGCGCGCGAGGAGCCGCTCCTCTGCAGAATGCGAACTGTGCCGTCCCTGCAGGGGGAGACTGTCCAGAGGTCGCAGCGAGGCCAGCCCAAGAGCGGCTTCTTCGCGGGCGTAGGTACACCCCTCTGGGCGGCGAGGACAGTCGGATACCCTGAGCACTAGCAGCCGAGGCGCGGGAAGGAGGCGGAAGCGCGGCTAGAGGCGGCGCCGGCGAAGGCAGGCCGCAGCGGCTGCGCGTGGGCTGCGGCGAGCTGACCCTGAACGGCGCTGAGGGGCTGCCCGCCTGACGGATCCGCAGCCAGCCCAGGCGTTACTGCCGCAGCGAGGGGCGGGGTCGGCCGACGAGTGGCTTTCGCCCCGCCCCCGCAGCCGAATCCTGCGCTAGCGTAGCCAAGGCAACGGCGGCCTGGAAGACTCCAGACCCTGACGCTCCTGCTCCCTGCGGTTGCCATGGTGCCAGCTAAGGGCCCGCGGAGCGTCCTCTGATGGCGCATTTCCTTTTTCATTTTCCAGATTTTTTTTTTCCTTTTTAAACAAAGCACTGTGTTTAAAAGTTTAATATAATTCTGGAATGCATTGAAGATGATATGAGTCTGTCAAGAAAGACTTAACTCACGTCGCTCCTTCAACCAGTCCAGTTCAGTCGCTCAATCACGTCCGACTGTTTGCGACCCCATGAACTGCAGCACGCCAGGTCTCCTGGTCCATCACTAACTCCCAAAGTTTGCTGTTTAAAAACAGATGCAGTACCAGCCGATCGATCGCACTGTGCACCCTCCGCGAACTTCATTCCAATAAGACTAAAACGCTGGAAGTGTGCAGTGTTTTCCTGTCAGACACTGAGTTGAGCCTTTTTCTTCTAAAATTTTGTAAGATCTAGACCTATTAAGTAACCTTTATAGCCAGGCAAACGCTAGTGTATTTACCCTGTCCTGGCATCACTGACAAAGGGCTGATAGAATGCTTATGGCTCAAAAATTTCAAGTAATTCCTTGCAAGCAAACCAAGGCCAATTTACGTCAATCCCAGATGGTGAAAATCTCCCCTAAAGGACACAGCATTCAACTATGAATTTTTAAAACCTTATTTAATAAAAGGTTTAAAGATACAGAAGAACATTCAAAAGTAAATAAGTTACATAGGTACATTACAATCACATCAGCAAGATTTTCTTTAGTGTGTTAATTTTTTTTTTATAAAAAGCACACAAAAAATAAAATCTTCAGTCTGGTCTATCACAACTGTACAGCAAAAGAGGTAATATTTATATATATGTACACTATTTTAATATGTAACAGTCTTTTTAAAAAAGGGTGCCACAGGCAGCAAACACACAGAAGGCAGTGTCCGATTTTTTTTTCAAAATAAAAGGAATATACTTATTTATATGCTATTAAAATATTTGTACAATAATTACAGACTGTCAAGGCTGTTCCTGTGCTCTGTCCCCTCCAACAAGGCCTTCGACTGAGAGACAAATGAGGAAAAGGTGAAACAGCTGCAAATTGTTAGAGGCAAATATTAACACAGCAAAAATATGGGGAGGACATACAATTGTTTTATAAAAATATGCATACTTCCTGTAAACCTAAGAAGTTAGGCTTGCCAGTCTGGTAATAAATACCATCCAAGAAAAGTGAGCCTCAATAAAAACATTTAAATAGCTGAAGCTTGAATATGTGTTGTATTCCTCCTTCATCTTAACATCTGGCACGTGAGAAGAGGTTAGGTCACTGAGGCAGTTAAATATATGGGATCCCTTTAGACATAAGCAGCACACGACCTCTGTGCCAGGGTGGAAGTGGGCAGCAGAAAGGATGGGTTGTGTACCTTAGCTGTGAGGGGGGCGGCTGAAGGCATGGAGGACAGTGCTGAAGCACTGTCTCCGCGGGTGGGTAAGAGACCTCAGAGATGGTCTAGAACATAGGCACTAGGTTAGTTTCATGCCCTTAGCTGAGTGTAGATGGAGGCTGAGAGATGGATATGTGAGATGGTGTGGGGAGAACCTTATAAAGCTGAAGGTGTTTATCGTTTAACTTCTTTAAGCAAAGAGTTTTGAGTAGAAGAAAAAAAAATACAAGCCGAACGTGTTCACAGGGAGAAAGCACCATAAAGGATATACCTATGCCAGTTTCTGTGGCTGCACCTACTTTATGGCAGGTCACGTGCCACAACTGCATCTGTTCGCTAAACATTTCACCTTTTACACTGCATTCTATATATAAATTCATTCTGGAACATAAACCCTTCTAAAATACGATGTTGGGTGGGGTTAATACGGAGAGGTACCATCTTGATTTTCTCCATCTATATTCACCTGCTCTTGTCTCTGTGAGCTTAGAAGAGGAAAATCACTCTAGACAAAGGAGGTTTCTGTTACCACATGTCCAAAAAGTGGCCTGAAACTAAATGCGGTTTAAATAGAAAAAAACCTTGGGGAACATAAGTAGCACTTTGGGGCAAAGCTGCGAAGGCACTCATATTACACATGTGATTTAGAAAACAGCCTACATTTGCTACCTTCCTGTTTTGGGAGGATATAGGAGATTTTTGCAATCTTGGGCTATTGAGCTTGTAGAAACCTATGGAAGAAACTCACTGGGAAGTTAGAGGTCTAGGTAGTCATCAGGAGTTGAGGAAGGAGAATTTTGTTACTCCCAGAGCTGGGCTCCTGTATAACCATATTAATATAGAAATGAATGCAAAAAAAAAACAAAAAACAAAAACCCCAAAACCTGATAGTGCATAGTTTAGAACAAAACTCCCCACTCCCAGCTACCAATATGATGCCTTTAGGCTACCTCAGCATAGCAGAATGAATACTTTTGGGCTCCTTCCTAACATGTAGACCTGTCATATACTTGCATTCACTTGGAACTTCTTTTTACACAACTAAAGTTGAATAGAAAGATCAGAGAAATAACTCAGCCCTCCTATGGGGCTGGCAAGTGAAGGGGCCTCCTGAATTTTCTAGCCCTTTCACTTCAGTGACTCCATGCCAAATATGGCTTATTCAAGCCAGAAACAAAACCAGAATTCTGGCTTCCAGCCAATCCCTCAGGCAACTTGAATGTTCAGCAGGGAGAAGAGGTAGCAATAGGAACTGTATTTGATCTCCCTTCACCCTGCTAGTCTGTGGTTTGGTGACACCTTCCACCTGCTTTCAGTGCTACTATCATTCCTATTGGCAAAACTTCCAGAGCAACGGGGCAAGGGACTTTAGGGTCTTGGAAATATGAGGTTGGGGGAGGGGGAGGGGGGGTGCCAAGAAGGTGCCTTGTTTTGGGATAAATGCACTTGGGCCTCTGGAAAGAAGGAAGCCCCTGGTCCCTGAGAGGATGTTAAAAATTAAATATTAAGAATAAATAAATAGCTCCCAAATGACACAAGTCAAGGAATGAAGGCTCCTGTCCAATCTGGCTAGGAGACCTCCCCCTCCCAGGGAAGGATCCAGAAATCTCCAGCATGCACAACTGAGGGCTGAGCTGTGGAAATCAGCTAGACCAGGTAGGGCGGCGTTAAGGTGGCAGCTGCCAAGGGCAAGACAAAGGCAAGCAGGGAACTTGCACCAAGGAGGACCAGGCTGGGCTTAGGCTAAGCTCCCTTAGCAGCCTCCAGGGCCTAAAGGTATTTGGCAAAATGGTGGGAAACCAGAAAAGCCAAGGCATGTCAGAAGCTCCCTCAGGCCGCCTAGCTCTGGAGCAAGTCTGAAAATTCCATCCTGTGCACAGTCCCTTCCCTTCAGCAGGCTGAGAGCACGCAAGGAGCACTGGCTCCTTCCCCGAACATCAGAGAAAACCTTCCTGCCCCGGCAGGCTGACAGGAATGGGTACCAGTCCTGGTCTCTCTCCCTGCCGCCCGCCCCGTTCTGGCAGCCTCCCTCCTGGGGAGGAGGTGGCCTCTCTAAGGACAGTTACCGGAGCAGCCAGGCTGAGCTCCCTCTCGGAGACAGCCACCACAATCCTTCCCAGGGAATCGCTCTTTCTGGGACTTCGGGCGGGCAGGGCCTCGGCAGGTCCCCTGGGGCGGGGGGGATGAATGCTGCCGAGGGGGCGCACTTGTGCTTTGCTCTCCATGGTGACCGACGGGAGCAGGGGGAACAAAGACGGAAGCGGCTGCGTGGTGAGATTGTGGCGCTGGGGCCCCTCCCCAGGGGTAGCCCCAGCAAGCAGGGACTCTCCTAGTTCCTGGAAAGCGGGGAGGAAAACTTCCAACAGACCAAATGCAAGAGAACTGGATCCTACAGCCCTTTACACTGCTCCTGGGGCCTTTATAAATAAAAAGGGCCGTTTATTGAATTGTATTCGTTTTGCAGAGACAAGTCCACGCGATCTCTCCCTCCGTAGGCTCGGGAGCTCCAGGCGTCAGCCTCTCTCGCCTGCACCGCTCTCCTCCCGCAGGGCCGGCTGGTGCGGGGAGGCGGCCGCAGTGGCTGCAGCGGCCGCGGCCTCTTTCTCCTTCAGCCTCAGGGCAGCTGCCTTCTTCTCCTGCTCCGCGTGGCTCTTCATGTGGGCGCTGCGACTCTTCACCTTGAAAAACACCCTGTAGCCGAACAGGAGGGGCTCCAGTCAGAGGTCTGTCTACCCGCTCTGGGACCATTGGGCTGGGGCACTTGCACGTGTCTGCGTGAGTGAGTGTGTGTGTGTGTGTGTCTGTCTGTCTGTCTGTCTGCGTCTGCAGTCGGGGCTCCCCAGCCCTTCTGGCTTGCCAGGAGCCACGTGGCCTAGCCCCACCCTCCAACAAAGAGACCGACTGGCTCCCAATTCAGTGCCATCATTCCTCTTCTAAAAGCTGCCAAGGGACGTCACTACCCTGGAAACCCCCTGAGCCAATCAGGAGACGAGGCGCAAGCAGTGACTCCTCCTACTTCTCCCTAGGACTGGCCGCCCAGCCCTCCCCCAACCGCAGCCAACCCACCAGGTACCTGTGGAGACTGGGCCTGCTGTGGAGACTGGGCCTGCCGTCTTACCTGCCGCATTTTTTACAAGGGAAAGTGTTCTCCTGATTCTGGGTCTTATTAAAAGTCTCTGTTTTTTTCTTCTTCTCCGAAAAAGGTAGTGCCCTTCGTGACTTTCCCGGCCCCTCTCTTGGCTTCTCGGAGGCCTGGCCACCCGCAGATCCAGGGGCGTTGGACTCGTGGCTTCGGAGGATGAGGATGTCATTGGCCTGGAGAGGGTCAAACAAGGAGAGGTGAGAGATTTAGGGAAATGGGAATCCCAAATTCTAGAACATCAGCAAACAGCAGGCTTGTAAAGATCACGCACTCCTGCTCATTGGTCCCCTAGCATCCTCTTTAATCTTTCCAGTGACAGGGCACTCACTGCCTTTTTGGAAGCCCAATCCATCTTTGACCAGTTCCGTTTTTACAAATTGCTGGTACAGTAATTTGGTGGGACAGCCCTAGCTCTGTAAGATAGGACTTCCTGATGCATCTGACAGGGGTCTTGCTTAATGACATGGCTTCATGTTTTCAGTATTTCGTCTGTGGCATTATTCCATAAATGATCTTCAAATCTATGTAACATGCCATGTCACTCAGAGGGTATAGAGGGGACAGAAAGCCCTGCCATCAGACAACTCAGTCTGAAGGGACAGACACACAGGCAGCTAGCTCATGAAAATAGTGGCCACCATGGGAAATGCCAAGCAGGTAACAGAGAGCACGGGACACCTAGTGTAGACCTGGAGAGGTGCTGCTCAGGGTATGCGAACCATGGACCTTGGGATATGGGAGACCCAGATGGCCATTAGAAGTCACACTTGTGTGCACTGGATCAAACTCCATAGGAAAGCATTCATAAAAGTTCAGCAGAACTCAGTGGAATGTGTATGTAGAGAACAGCTCTTAGAGGAGTGCCACCAAGGCTCAGAAGGGAGCAAACCTCTGTGTCTATAGTTTGGGAGCGGGGTTTCCTGCAAGTGTGTAAGTATACAAGTTAAACTAACAAAGACTCTCATACTAGTTTGCCAGCAGAGCCGTCCCATGGGTCTGTCTCTTGTGGGGCCAGGAACAGCTCTGGCCAGTGTGTCTTGCTTCTCAGCCTGTGATGTTGTGGACAAAATACTGTACTAAAGTCACTTAGCATCTCTGAACCCAGTTTCCTCCATCTGCAAGGTGGGCGTCAACACTGTATGGGGTTATTATGAGGAATGAATGAGATGATGAACAGGAAAGCACTTTGCAGACATGAATGAGGCACCATTATTGTTATTCCCATTGTCTCAGCTCCATTTCAGACACTTTTGTCAAGGACGCAGCTCTCTTAGGGGGAGCCCTATTTGAACTATAAGTCAGGAGTGCTTCCCAACCCTCCCACACACCTTCTGAATTTTCACAAAGTCTCTTTCCTCTGTGTCTCAGATACAGAAGCAGAATAGTGTAAAATTGGTAGCAGATTCTGGAGTCAGGCTGCCTAATAGCTGTCTTATCTTGGGCCTCAATCTCCTCATCTGTAAGATGGGAATGATGACAGTACCTACTACCTGGGTTTATCAGGATTAAATGAGTTAACAGCATAAAATATTTAGTACATTTCCTGCCACGATGATGACAGTCATCATCATGTTCCTGTTCTGCCCTCCCTCCCACACCCCCGGGCCCAGCTCTAGCCATCCTCCTCGGTTCTGGACTCCCCCAGGGAAGGCCACACTTACCGACTCATTGGCCTGTAGTGTCTGTGTGGCTTTGACAGCCGCTGCCCGCCGGCTTCGCTCTCGCCCCTCTTCCTGCTCCCCTTTGTCCTGGGTCTCTGGCATCTCCTCCTCCCCCTCCTTTCTGGTCTCCTTTTCTTCCTTCTTGGGCTCTAGCCTCTCTTCATTTGGGGACTCTCTTCTGGGAGGAGGCACCCTTGGGAACTTCTGGGAAGTCTATGGGGGACGAGGACAGGGCAGTGAGCCCACAGTGCGGTCACACAGTCATAGACACTAATTCTGATCCAGCGAGGGGCTCACCAGCCCCGGCTAATCCTGCCTGCCTTGCTTGGCCCAGCACAGCCTTCTGTGCTATGACCCTGCACCCTTCCACAGCTAGTCTGCCTGGAAGAGGAGAGGCTTGAGGGCCTGGGAGCCCTCAGAATGAGACCAAGCACTTGAGGTGGGGCTGGGGCATGGAGGAAACCTGCCTGTCCCGCCCCACAGGCCACCTGTCTTCTTGGGTATATCCAAGAGGGATTCTTGGGGTAGGGTGACCTGGTGGGGCCAGGCGCCGCTTTGAGCTCCATTCTAAACTATCTTTGTAATGTTTTCTCTCTCTCTACCCTCTTCCCATCTGCAAAAATGGGAACTAAATCACTCCCTGTCTTAAAGCAGCATGTCACCAAGTGTGGACTTATGACCCCAAGATGATATTAGGTGGATACATGGACACAGGATTAAATAACATTCTCTTTTCAGTTCTCTTTCAACACTGATTATGTCAAGGACAAAGCCTCAAACTGGCGTTAATGTGTCTTTTATACGTCTTTAGACTTAACAAGGAGAGGTCAGGCCTCATCTCAGAGGTTTGGCAGGTGGTAATACCTGGCTAGAATTTCATAACATTGTTTGGTTTTCATATATATAGATATTTTTACCAGTACCTTCTGTGACAAAGAGCACTGGTTTTCTACTTATGATTGTGATATAAAGCTTCCCTTTAGAGTTGATTTAAAGAAAAATAAGTAATAGCACAAGTGGTGTGTGACATGACAAAAGTGTTAATGGTGACATGTGGTAGGATGCAGGTATAGCAGAATTCATACAGGTGACACAAGAATGATTAAAGTTGAGGAAACAGCGTCAGAGGTCTGCTAAGAAAGGACAAGAAACTGATGCTGTACGAACACTGGGAAATGTCCCCAGTGTTCTGCATCAACACAGTGTATCATTACAATGACACTGGCAGGTAGAGAGGGCAACCCAAAGGCCCAGGGCCAGTGCCTAAGACATCAACTCCCTGGGCTGTCAGGGGCACTGCCTTCCTCTCTCTCCCCTCCAGGGAGTCCTGGAGAGCTTGGGCTCAGGCTCCCAGCTCAGCCTAAGCAGCGGAAGCTGGGAAGGGAGTCACCTTAATATCCACTTCAACCTCTTCCTGGGCCGACTTTTCATCACTCGTATCCACATCCCCGAAGGTTAGCGTCCCATTGCGGCCAATCTTCACCTGCTTCTTGTAGGTGTAGTAGAACTCCACACACTGGGCCACGGTCTTGGTCTGGATCTGGTTTGAAGCCAAAACTGAGGTCAGAGTTCCTGGTTCAGCTCACCTGCCTGGTGACACTACAGCCTTTCTCATTCCTGCATGCCCCCCCTTAACTTCAGTAAACACTAAATCCAGTAAACCCAGGAAATACAAGCATGTCTCCAATGTCTGCTGTGCACAAACCACTGACCAAGTCAGTTAACCAACACTTTACCATTTTTTTTTACATAAAGCTAAAAAGGACAACATGGAGCCACTGGGGAGATTTGAATACGGAGTATTATTATGTTAGTTTAAATTTCTTGGGTGTGATAATGGTACTTTGGTTTTGCAGGAGAATACCTTTGTTTCAGGAAATATTTAGGTCAAATGTCATACTGTAACTTTTAATGGTCAGTTAAAACAGAGAACACGTGTATGTGAGTTTATCTATGGACACAGAGAGAGAACAAGTGTGGCAAATGTTAACAACTGGTAAATCTGACAGATATATGGCTGGACATCATACTGTTCTTTCCACTTTTCTGTAAGCTTGAGATTTTTCCAAATGTAAAGTTAAAGAGGAAAAAGTCTGGGCACCATTCACATTCAAAGCCAGGCTAGGCCCAGTAACACGGCCTCTCTACATTAATTCAGGCATACGGTTTCATTATTCTTCAGGGAGCAGTGAGAACAGAACTGTCAAACTCCCTGATGTCGGGGAGGAACTCGGGGGAGACTGATACGAAAGCCCTGGAAAACCTGCAGGGGAAGCAGGAGGTTAAGTCTTGTTCTAACTCTGCCACTGAACGGCTGTGTGGCCTGAGGCAAGTCTCTTGGCAGGTAGTGAGTAGGGGGAGACCAAATGATCCTCCCAAGCTCTGAAACCCTTGCCCTCCTGTTTCACAAATCCCTTCGGCCACTGGGTTTGGTTTCTGGACTACTTCCCCCACCCCCGCTGCCCAGAGCAGAGTGTTTTCTCTGAGTCTCCCCTTTCTCCCCAGGCTTTCAGACAGCTCAACCAGTTGCTGGGCTGCACTGGGAACTGGGGGGTTCTGCCCACAGAGCCCAAGGGGTCAGTGAGGGCCCTCTGTGCATAAGCAGGGAAAAGACGTGACTCATCTCCCAGGAATAGGCAAGTCACAGATTCATTAATTAGATCCTGTTTGTACTTTTACTACCAATTCCCTCTGATCATCTGTTTGCCTGCCTAATGGTCTGTTCTTTTCATTAAAGCATTAGGGGTGCCTCAGCCAGCTTCCCAGGCATGCACTTCCCAGCAATACTGCCCAGTCAGGGAGCCCAGCAAAAAACTGTCCTCACGACAGGGCCCTTGGAGGAGAACTCGTCAGCACGTGGTCCAGGCCCCAGGGCGTCCCTGGCACAACCTACAATCCCAGGAGAAAAGAGCACACTCTGGGAAGCCGTCTTCCCTCAGCTGTCTCAGGCTTTGTGACACAGAGCTGGTGGGAAGGCGCAAGTCCTCAGATTGGCAGAACACTCTCTCCAGAGAACGCGGGGCAGGGAGGACAAGAGAAATCTAGGAGAATTAGGCCCGGGTCTCCTCGACTCCATCAGCTGAGTTCCTGGAAGGAAGCCCTGGGCCGCCCCAGCCTGACAGGAAGTGGGCAGAGGCCCCCCCAGTCACTTGTAGCTCTTGGTGCCCCCGCTCTCAGGGTGACCTCTTCTCCCACATACTAACTGTGGCCTTTGAAGTGCTCCAGCGCCTCGGGACGGCTCTCCTCTGCCTGCGACCCTCCTCCTCTTCCTCCTTCCCCTTCGGCAAGTCACTATTTTAAGTTTGGTGCTACAAGGTCTGGTACCCACTCAGGCCACTCTGGAGTGAGACTTCAGGGTGTGGCTACACTACCCTAAGATGAGGGAAGGGGCTTAGAACCAAGGTGGGAAAAATGCCTGATCATATCCCTTCTTGTTTTGTTTAGAAAAATGTCTCTGAAGCTACTAAGTGGCACTGACCTAACTGTTTTTTAAGAAGGCTTGGGAAGTAATTGCATGCTGCTCCTCCCCCAACAGATGGTGGTGGTGGTGTAGTCACTAAGTCGTGTCCGACTCTGTGACCCCATGGACTGTAGCCTGCCAAGCTCCTCTGTCCATGGGGATTCTGGCCTCCTGCATTGCAGGCAGATTCTTTAGCAGAGGGAAACCCCAAATCCTGCAGGGGGCTCCTGCCCTTCTCTTGCCCCTGAAACAAGAGCCCCAGCTCACCAGTTTCTGCACCAGAAAGAAGTCCTTCTTGTAGATGGCAATGCCCTTGTTGAACAGCTTCCTCTCAGCCATCTTCCACTGGTCGGAGCCTGCAGGGCAAGGAGGGAGCCGAGTTAGGAGGGCGGGGTGGGCCTGGGAGCACTGCGGGGGGCTGTTCTGAGCAGCGGGAAAGCGTGAGGTCGTCCACCCACCATCTCTACAGGCACTCAGAGCTGGCTGCACTTACTAGCCATGCTGCTTAGCCTCTGAGCCTCACTTTCCCCACTTGTGAAAGTGTGAAATGGGATCTAATAATAGAAGCCACCTCACAGCCAGTCTGTGGTGCAGACTGAGTAAAACCATGCATGCAGAAGCTTCTAGGTGCTCTGCCTGGCACAGACGGGAGGCACCACCAGACTGGCTCGATACCAGCGGCTACTACTGGTTTTGCCACTTGGTTAATGTCCTTCTGAAAGCACAGTGCCCAGTATAAGACAAGGCAGTCCCCAGGCTCCTGCTCCTGATACCCACACCTCCTGGGCTCTTTTGCCCGAATGGGCTCCCACATGCTCGAGCCCTTCTCCCTCCCCCTGTAGGGCAGAAAGAGAGCCACTCCAGCTCTGGGGTTCCCTCATGCTGGATCTTGGCTTATCTGCCCCCCCGCCACCTCTCCACCCCCGCCCCACCCCGGGTTGTGACTCCACACTGAGCCCCACTGATGCTGGAGGCCCCCAGCCCACCCCACCAGCCCACCTGTGTAGTGATAAGTTGCCAGCGGGTGATTATGGGGCCGCAGAGGCTTCTTCAGTAGCAGCTTATTCAGCGTTTCCTGAAAGGGAAGTGAGGAAAAGGTCAGGGCCCTGACAGGTTCTCAGTGGCCAAAATCCACGACTCTGAGTAGGGTGATTACTTAACTCTTAACTGCGGAGGTCTGGCAAGAGGGCAAGGTCACTGGGGTTGGGCTACTTGGGGTGTCTCAAAAGAGAATACCTGGTCCCCAGGGGAGGCAGTCACAGATAGAGAAGGTCCTCAGTGGACAGCCCTGTCTGAGGGGTGGGGGACCCACTACCTAGAGACTGGAGTGGACCCTGCACAGTGAAGTTTTGAGTCCAGAACCAGGGATCCCTCAGGCCGACCCCCTACCACTCCCACCTTGGTCAGACCCTCCCGCCTGCTTCTGATCAGCTCGCTGACAGGCCTGGCTCCTGGACCAGAGACACGGCTCCCTGCCAGCCTCCCCAAAGGGCCCTCCTCCACTGGAGGGCAGGGTCTCACCAGGATGTCTCCCCTGGACTCGTGCAGACAGTGCAGGGCCAGCTCCTGGTTGGTGCCGGCTCCAGGGAAAATGCTGGAGCAGGCAGCTGTCAGCAGGTCTTCCACTGGGGGAGGGAGGAGAGAAAAGCACTTGTAGGGCTGAGCAGGGCCGGGTCGGGTTGGGGCCTACCCCACCCATGGCCCAACAGCAGGCCCTTGCGTGCTGGCTCGTGCCTGCTCACCTTGCCTCTGCTTCTCCCGGCTGCTCTCCAGGACCTCCCATGGCTGCCACACCAAGTCAGCCTTGTGGGGGTCTGCAGCGGCCAGGGCACGGTCCCTCATTGAGGGGATTTCCGCTTGGAACCGGGAGCCCACATTGATCCGTCTGCAGGAGTGGAAAGGACAGGGAGTGAGGTCTCCCTGTGTGGGGAGGGAGAACCCGACTTTCTCCCTGGGGAATGGCAGGGGGTTGGGGGTGGGGAGTGGCTGAGCACGGCAAGGCTTCAGCTGGGTGTGAGGAAATCCAGCTTCTGTGAGGACAGCCTAGCAAGCAGCACCTGGTGCTGCCGGAAAGGCAAGGCCCAGAAGTTGCCAAGAGGAGAAGCTCCAGGTTTACAGCCAAGGAAAGAGCTGCTTGGACGGCCCTTCTGATTTTCTTTGGAGGCAAATTCAAACTGGGCTGGTCCCTTTGCCTTCCCTGTGACTTCCACACAGAAGCTGGGGTTGGCTGGGGGTTCAGTGAAGACCCTCAGCACACAGAACCCTCCTCTTCCTTGAGGGCCTGCCTGCATGCACTAGGCCCCAGCTGGCCACCCTCACCCCCTGGGCCAGAGGCTGGGCTGCACTTACGGCTCGATGCTCACTGGGGTGGCCTCTCCCATCACAGAGAGGACAGGCGGGGTGACTTCGGCGCTATCTATGGGACAAAAGGTAGGTTAGGAGACAGCACCCTCCTCCCTTGAACACGGCCACCCTCCCCAACCGGGGGGTGGCTGCTCTGTATGCACAGGAGCCACAGCGGTGACTCAGAGGTTCACGCTGGGCAGTCAGGCACCCTGAGTCCTGGCTCTGCAGCCTGCAGCTGTGACAACTAGCTGTGACTTTTACCAAAGACGTGGGTCCCTCCCTGTTCACACCTGCTACAAGGGGCTATTCCTACCTATCTCCCTAAGATGATGTCAGGGTTCAATGAAATCATGCACAAAGCCCAGCCCTCAATCAATACTAACTACTGTTATTACTACTACTACCAGTCACATTACTAGAGCTGCCCCGGGAGCTCCCACACGACAGCATCAAGTCCAACGTTCAACTACGGTTGCTCTAGTACAAGAGGCAGACACTTCCGCTACAGGATCGAGGCAGTGAAGGAGCCGGCTGTTTCGTAATTATCTCTTCACTTCCTGGCCAGGTTCTCTGCCTCAGTTTCTCCGAGCTAATCTTAATGCCCTATGCGATCAAGACACTCCCCCTTGGCTCCACAAACAAAATCTGCTGACTCCTCTCTGCAACCTGAGAGGAAATCTCAACTCCTCAGCTCAAGCGTCCAAGGCTGTTCCCCTGCCAACACTGCCTCCAGCCACAGCCTTGCCTGGACCGTCCATCCCTCGTGGCCCCTCGCACTCCCTGCACGTTCCACCTCCAGGCCTTTGCACCTCTCCTTTCATCAGCCCAGTGCGCCCTCCCCACCCGCTTCCTAGTTCAAGTTCAGCTCTAGCCCCACCCTCTCTTCAGTAAATGCTTTCCTCACCACCAGGGCTAGCAGCCTCTGCAGGCTCCCAAGCTTAAGGTCCGCTTCACTCACTGACCGCTGACTCCCACCCTGCCTGGACGCTTGCTTCCCTGTCTCCCAGGCCTCCACGTCAACTCCCCAGTGACCCAGCACTCTCTCTGGAACACACCACAGCGTCCCCCATGTTACTTGGTGCCCTCACAGGATCCGCTTCAGGCTTTACATATAAGTGCAAGAAAAATACTCATGGACGGACAGGACCTCTTCTCTGTCGCCAAGCTGGTCTCTACAGTGACTTTCTTCTTGCACCACCCAGGCAGGGAGAGAAGCTTCCAAGCTTCCAGTTAAAAGTGGAAGAGCCAAAGGCGCATCAGCTCAGGGGCGAGTCATTTCTCACCCAGACACCAGGGGGCACCAGAGAGCCATGTCATGATGAGGTCAGGGTCAGAGGTTAATGCAGTGACTCACCCCTGTCCTATCTCTGGATAGGTTTACTTTTTCTTAATCCTCTCTATCACCCTGATAGGATTATCCCCTTTTTCCAGGGGAAATGTTGTGGAGTGGACAACATTTTTTTTTAGCAGTTCACCACCCAGGCCAGCCAAAATGTCTGCTCTGGGCCAAAATGACTGTTGAAGAGACCCAGGAGACAGAATCTGCCACATAATATTAAGAACGAATGTGACACATCAGAGACGATGTGAAGTGCTTTACGTGTCTTAATGCATCTGAACCTCACCACAACCCTCTGAGGCAAGCTATTAGGCTGAACCATAGGAAACTGCTGTTTGTGATTCTAAAAATAGCTGAATACATATTGGCATTTCGTCATTAACGAAATACTACAAACATCCTCACTTAAATGCAGAAGAAATTGAGACCCAGGGAGTTTAAATGCCTTCCACAGGGGATGTAACAGTAAATGGTGGAACTGGGGTTTAAGCCCACCCCTACGTGTACTTGCACCCGCAACCTCCTTCTCTCAGGAGACAGAGAGCAGAGCCCCTTTCCCCACAGCATGCCGGCTCAGTCCCCAGCAGCCCTAAGCCTGAGTCTTCCCTGTCCACTACCCTCCTCCCCTCCACACTGCCTTCCCCAGACAGCTCCCAGGGGTGGGGTTGGCAGGGTGTCACTCACTAGACCGGAGCAGGGTGCGATGGGCACTCTTTGGCGTGATGGGAGGAGGGGCTGGGATGCTGCTGGTCGACATGATGGCATTGAAATAGAGTCCAGAGCCTTCCCGCACGGGGCTGAGGATGGGGGGTGGTGTGTAGGGGGGCAGCTCAAAGCTCCGCTCGGACGGGTGGTCGGCGAGGCGGACAGGAGAGCGCAGGTGGCTCTGGTAGGGGGTGATGTTGGAGTAGACGGGAGGGGCGATGAAAGTGCCCGCCTTGGTGGGGATGATCAGAGGCTCAGGTCTCGGCCGCTGCTTTGGTTTCCTCACTGAAGGCTCCCCCTCCAACTTAACGTTCATGTCCTCAGGCTGGAGAAGGAAACAGAACCAAGATGGCTCAGCGTCCCGCATCCTGGGAACACTGACGTCTTGACCACTGCTTGCCAGTCTCACCTCCGGAACTCAGTCTGCCTACCACACCTTCGTGGGCAAGGCAAGCCCGAGACAGGGAGCAGGGGTCAGCACACTGTCTGTCAAGGGCTAAATAGTAAATACTTTAGGCTTTGTGGGCCACATACACACATTCGTCGATGCACAGTCTTCAGTCTTCTCCTGACCCCACCCCTACCCTTGCTCTTTTTAAATAATCCTTTGAAAAGCGTAAAAACCAGTCTTAGGGCTGGATTTAGCACACAGGCCACAGTTGCCAACACCTGTCGTGAAGTATGCTACAGGGCAGGGAACTACTGTGGTTAAGGGCCCAGGCACTGAGACTGGATCACTTGAACTGGGAGCTACTTCCTTTCCTTACCGCTTAAAGTTACTTAACTCTGTGCATTCTTGTTTTTAACATGGGGATAACAAATACCTACCGCTAAGAGGACTAAATGAACCAATACACCGGGATCACTGAGAACAGCACCTGGTACATAGTAGCTAGTCAGTACTGGCTGCTATCACTACTTAAACCCCAAGCTCTACATTAGATGGAGGCCTGTATCGTGTGCCAAGACCCAAGCTGGGCATGTGCCCACATAGTGAACAGGAGAGCCCTGTCCTTGAAGAACTTTGATTCTCATAGTCTTAGTCCTACGATCACAGGCTAGCCTACTTGTGCTGTCAAAAGTTAGCCCTCCTGGCTTACACTTCTGCCTGTTTGGTATCCCTCGTGGGCCTCCACACAGAATAGAGGGCAGGGATGTACAAGAATACAGGCCTCTCTTCCCTGCATCCCTACCCTCTCAAGAGAGAATGAAGTCCGACAGGAGTGAGCAAGCGACCTCAATCACCTCCCTGGGTGCACAGGTGAGACTGGCCACACTGACTAAGTGGGCCCAGGAACCACAGGCTTTCTGCCCCTTCCAGCGCAGGGCCCTGACTCCCCATGAAGTCTTGGCCTTGTTTTTTAGCCATTTGCACCCTCTCTGCTGTTCCACAGACTAGGAAGAAATGACACTGTTCCTTTCCCCCCTACTTAGGGGCACAATATGATTGCACAGAAAGAAAAAAAAAAATGCAGTAGAGCCCAAAGCCCCCAAACGTGCTAGACAAGGAATCCAACATAAACTCAGTTAGCAGTAATGTTTTGTGATTTTATAAGGAAAATGGATTTAAACTATTCTATTAATTATCTGACTGCATTTTTCATATTGATTTTTTCAGTGTGATAATGATATTGTGGAAAGAAGGGAAGAAAGAAACAAAATGAAAGAATTCTTATGTATAATATGATGTACTTCAGATACAAAAACAAAGTATTTATGGTTAGAATAATGTGATGTTTGGGATTTGCTTAAAAAAAAAAAAATCCAGTGGCAGGAAGAAGTGGAAGTACAAATGAAAGAAGACTGGTTGCATTTTGAAAAATGTAAAAGAGGGTGATGGGTAGATATTAGGATTCATTATACCACTCTAATTTTTGCACATGATCCAAAATGTCCATAACACAAAGATAAAGAGAGACAGACAGACAGACCTCCCCAAAAGCCTGGTGTAGAGAGAGTCCTCAGGCAGGATATAAGAGATCCAAATTCCAGGGCTAACTCTGCCACTACTTGGCTGTACGATCTTAGGTAAGCCCCTGGCCTTTTTGGGACCTATTTCCTTTTCTACAAAATGGGCATGTTGAACAGTGTAGTTGCTTAAGCTCTGTCCTACCATCCTCAGGACAAGCTGCGCAGGCCTCCAGCCTCCACCACAAGCTTTCCCCTAACCAGAGAACAAGATTCCAGAGAGCAGAGACTATGCTGCTCATGAAAATCTTGGAGCTCTCTTTTGTGTTACAGACACTAGGCATGCAGGCCAGCTCTCCAGCTGAGAATGACTAAAAAATCCAGATTCAGTACAAAGCCACATTTCTGTGGGTATCAAGAGAGCGAAGGAGTTGGCAAAGAATTAAAGTGTCAAGGTCCAGGGAAAAGAGGAAAGCGAAAATGGTGAGTCCAGCATTTGGAATTGTGTTTTCCCGAGAGATAGATGCTGTTATGGAAGAGACAACTTAGAGGCTGAAAAACTGAGCAGAGCTTTTAATAAATTCAAGGATCCATCAGAATAAAAACTGGAGTTTAGAGCTTGCCAAAGAAGGAGAACTTGGTAAACCTGTAGGCTTTCAACTTGGGACTCCAAAGGGCAATATCCTTGGAATAAAAGTGAATCAGAAATAGACCAGTTCTCAAATGGAATAATGCCTAGCTTCAAATTATCTGATTATGTTAAAGTAATCCAAGATTGCTTGTGCTCTTCGCTACCTGTCAGATGCAAAGACAGATCCTCTCCAGGAGAGGAGAACATCATCCAGAGTCTTTAATTATCTCAACAACTTTTCATATATAATGTCTGACATTCAATTAAAAATAACCAGATATACAAGAGAGCAAGACGGGATTTAAAAACAAGAAATAGCAGATAATAGACACAGATCCACAGGGATCTCATTAATGGAGCTATCAGATATAAACTTTACAAAAACTATGCTTGGGAATTCCCTGGTGGTTCAGTGGCTAGGACTCAGCACTTTCACTGCTGGGGCCCAGGTCAATCTCTGGTCAAGGAACTAAGATCCCATAAGCCACGAAGTGTACCCCCACCCCCCAAAAAAAAGAGGAGAAAAGAAATACATGCTTAAGTTATGCAAAAGACTAAAAGGCATGGTTGAGAGTCTTATCAAAGAACTAGAAGCTCTAAAAATGAACCAAATGAAAATTCAATAACTGAAAAATAACTGAAAACAAGAGTATAATGAATGGGCTTAACAACATATTATCCAGATCTAAAGAGAGAACGGGTGGACTGAAACATAGGTCAGACTAAGGAAAAAAAATAACAGGAAACTGAATGACAGACAAAATATGGGATACAATGAAAAATTCTAACAAAATATGTAACTGAAGTCCCATAGGAGAGGAGAGAGAAAATGGAGCAGAAAAAATATTCAAGAAGCACTCTAAACAGGATAAATACAAAGAGAATAATATTTAGTTATTACAGCAAAACTGCTGAAAACCAATGACCAAAAAAAAATCTTAAAGCAACAGGGATAAAAATATACTTTACATTCAAAGGAGCAACAATAAGGGTTATAATGACTTCTCAATACTGTAACTATAATAGAAGCCTGAAAACAATGGAATGACATCTCTAAAATGCCAAAAAAAAAAAAAAACCACACCAAAAACCTACCAACACAGACTTCTCTACCCAGCAAAGTTATTTTTAAAAAATGAACATGAAATAAAAACATTTTCAGAAAATCAAAGACTAGTAAGATTTATTACTAACAGACTCACACTAAAGGAAATACTAAGGGATGTTCTTCAAATAGCATATAAATGATCTGAGATGGAAACTTGGAGATACAAGAAATAAAAAAACAACAAAACAATCTACATATATGAATAAATCTAAAATAAACAACTGAACAAAACAGTAATGTTATAATGTCCTGATAATGTTAAAATATATAGAGAATGAAAATTCATGTCAATAATTCTATGAGTTAGGGATTAGGGGAAAATGGAGTTAAAAGGGTTATAAGAACTCTGCATTCTCCAGGAAGAGGTAAAGCACTAACTTACATTAGATTTCAATAAGCCAAGAATGCATTCTCTAGGAAACAGAGAATTAAGCTCTAATGTCATAAGGCATTCACTGTGTAATAAGTGAACCTCTCTCCAATCCATCTAGAATAATACTAGCGATGTAACATCCTCCAGATAATTGAGAAAATGGTCACTCAAATCCCTTTCTGTAGGGCTTAGTTCTCTCATAGAACTCCAGGTTAAAAAAAGGCTCCTAATGGTAATCACTAAAGGAGTAATACATCAAGTATATAATTAATAAATTAATAAAGAGGGGAAATGGAATAACAAACTCAATCAATCCAAAGGAAAACAAAAAAGAGGCGGGGGTGGGGGGGAGGGGGGAATGCTGGCGAAAGAAAAGGTACCTGGCAGATTTAAACTGAAGTTTATCAGTAATTACATTAAACCATATCAATGCTCTAACAAAAAGGCAACGATTGTCAGAAGAGATAATAACAAATCTTAATTACATGCCACCTGAAAGATACACCTTAAGTAGAATGATATGGAAAGGCCGACAGTAAAAAGCTAGAAAAAAGTACAGATCCCATCCTCCCACCCACACTAACCAAAAGAAAGTGAAGTGCCTGACAAAGCAAACTTCAAAAGGCAAAACAACTACTAAAGATAAAACATTTCATGATAGTTTCTATGCCAATTCTAAATAAGCATGCAACAAACACTGCATCAAAATGCATAAAACAAATACTGACAGAACTAAGAAATAGACAAAACCTCCATCTTAGCGGGAGGTTGCAACACACACGTTTGTACTGAGAGAACAAGTAAACATTTCTAGGTCCCAGCGCTCAGCACAGGGCCTGACCCATATAAGAGGCCCAATCGAAATTTGTTGACCTGAAATAAAAGAGACTCACACACCAAGGATTTTCCTAAACAGTCCACATTTCAAGTATGAAACTGTTTCTTTGTCCTCTGTAAGTGCCATTTTTCCAAAAGTTCTGTTCGCAAAATATAAATAATATCCCCACGGGGGCTTGAATCCCTCCTATACTGCCACGGTCTGCTTTTTCCCATATAATGTCACTACTAAGGCACCAGGAGCACTCAGGTACGGCGCTGTTTGCACGGGGCGCCTCTCATACCTGAGCCGGGGCATCAGTCCCAGGGATACGGGTGGACCGCCGGCGGGTGACAATGACTGACGGCTTGTGCTCAGCGGGGTTCTGCTCAGGACCCTTTCCATCCTCATCAACACCTCCAGCTTGGGCTGCCTCGGTTGGGTCCACTGCTCGCACAGGCACAGACACTGGGATGATGAGGGGCACCATCCCGCTGTCCTCTCGTGCTCGCTTGGCTAAGGAAGGCTCAGAAAACTCCACCCCGCACTTGGTAGTTGAAGCCAACACACTTTTCCTCTTCTCCTCAGAGCCATTGGCATCCTGGAGAAGGGGACCGAGAGGAAATGAAAACGCAGATGGTTAGCAGGTAAGTCCTGATCTGCTGGTCCAGGACCCCTAGTCCCAGAGGACTCAGGCTCAAACACCTAGGATGGTTCCCAATGGTCCATGGCAACGTGGCCCTTCCCTGACGACCTTTCCCCCACATATTCCCAAATATTCTCCATAACCTCCCTTTTGCCAGGTTCTCCCATCTTGGCCTGAAGCATGAGTCCCCAGATGGCCATCTCAGGCCACAAATGGCTCACAGACATATTTTGTTTGGCCTAGACAGTGAGTGGCATGTGAAATAGCATCTACATACTCAAAACATATCTCTGCAAAATAAAGTAAGCAAGGAACCTGTGGCAAAGTAAGGGTGGTCTTCGTTCTCTATCTCCCCACTGACAGCTGGCTGAAGTCAATTCTACAGCCTCCTATACAAAGGTCTGGCTATACAGATTTTGCGGATTGAGATCTCTTGTGAAAGAAGGGGCAAACACTGGCTTTGGAGTCAGATTCTAGCTTCTATCGTACCTTTATGACCCTGGGAAATCCCAGCTGGGCTTTAGTTTCTTTAGCAATAAAATGGGGTAAATGCCAGCATCCCAGGATTCCTCCAATAAGGTTTGATGAGAAACTACTGGTGATCAGGGATAAGAAACTCCAAGTACAACACAGGTGCTCAAATTCTATTCATTCTTCTTCCCTGTTTAGACTGTCTTTCTTTCAAATCAACTTTCTTGCAAGATAATTAACATGCAACAAATTGCACCTATTTTTAATTATAGTTTGATGCAGTTTGACAAGTATAACCCCCTGTGTAACCATGACCACATTCTTGTCTTTTAGCATACTGGATCTGGAAATAGTTTCACCTCCCCCTACTCCCAACCCTGCAAGACCCAAATGAAGAAGGCAACCCACCGCAAGGGGCACTGCATTGCCCTGCCTGCAAGCCTGCATGTGAATAAAACCCATCAGGTGTGGATACACCTACATATCCATAGGTGAACTTTTGCAGGAAGTTCAAAACTCTCTGAAATAGATGGGTTCTTTCATTTCCTTCAATAAAGGGAGAAAACTGCCCTTGTGGACCTGGAGTCCCTTGCTCTTCCCTGGCTCTAGACATGGCTCACCTTGCCCTCTGCCGGGTCTGCCCCCAGCCCCTGCCACTCACCTTTGTGTTCTGCAGTGAGGCCAGCTCCACTGCCTTCTGGGCCAGGGTCAGCAAATTGGCCTCCTGGGATGCCCGGCGCCTCCGTCGGGTGCTCTGGATCACCCCACTCCGTAGCACCTGCCCACAGTCCCCTGTGCCCACCGCCCGCATGCCCTCCTCACCACCCATGGCGGGAGCCTCCCGCTCCCGACCATTGGGTGCCAGTCTCTCCCCGTCGGACAGCAACTGCGACTCCCTCAGCTCCAGTGGGAACCCCAGAGCTTCGGGATGGGGCTGCCCCAGCGGGCCGGGTGGTGGCTGCTGCGGGGCCCAGTGATGTAGGAACAGGTTGCTGGCAGGCTCCTGCCCGGGCTGGGTGCCGGCCCCATCCAGGGCGGTGGAAGGCAAGACGCCCTCCTTAGAGAGGCGGCGGGAACGGCGGGGGAAGGCGATCTGGGCCTGAGGTAGCACAGGCTGCGGGGCCGACTCCTGCAGGAGGGCCTTGCGCAGTTCTGGGTTCATGTCAGGGTTGGGGGGGAAGGAGTAGGGTGCCATGCTGTGGTGAGCCAGGTGGGACTGCCCCAGTGGCCCGGCCGGCTGCAGGCCAAAGTCCTGGGGCTGCTGAGAGGGTGGTGGCTGCTGCATGGAGTAGAAGTTCTCGAAGAGCTGCATCTGGGGCAGGGCCGCCTGCTGCTGCTGCTGCTGCTGCTGCGGTGGCTGCTGCTTCTGGGGCGGGAAGGCCGCGACGGGGTTGGGGGGCGGTGGGCCCTGCTGGAAGACCTGCCGGTTCACCTGGTGGCCGAACGCCAAATGGAAGGACTCCAGGGGCAGCGTCTGGTTTGGGGGCTTCTTGGCCACGTGGAAAGAGTTAAGGGGCGCCTGGGGCCGCCCCACCTCCAGCTGCACCTTGGGCGGCACCATGGGCCGCACAGCATTTCCGTAGTGGTCCAGTTGCGGCCCCCCTCCCTTCTCTCGCTTCAGAGGCTCTGGGTGGTTGTAGTAGGTAGAGACCCCCATGCCAGGATGAGAGCTCCCCTTGGGTCCGCTGTAGAGGGGCAGGCTGTGGCGGTTCCACGTCGAGTGGGGTGGAGGCTGGCCCGGCTGTTGCTGCCAGCCACTGTCGCTGACACCCCCGCCCCGTCCCCGCTCCGGGCCCCGCCCTGGAGCCATCACGGAGTTGGGCCACTTGACCGAGCCCACCTGCTGGGACAGCATGGTCCGCTCAGACCCGTACACCACTGAGTTGAGTAGGGCCAGGCTGTTGGAAGGGGGCAGTTCCACCGGCTGGGAGTGGGGAACAGCCCCTGCTGGCCCCTCGTGAGCAAAGTAAGGCTCCTCCTTCACTCTGGACTGCGGAGGGGCCGGGGGCTGCTGGGGGGCTTGCAGGGGCTGAGGCTGCTCCTTGGGAGCTGGTTCTTGGTCCCCAAAGAGGCAACGCTTCCGCTTGTTCTGAGCCTTGGGCTGGGCCTGGAGGTTCATGGTGTGGCCAACGGGGGCCCCGGCAGTGAGACCTACTTCACCAGTCGCCCATCCCCTGGGGGATGGTCCTGCTGGAAGCCCGGCCCTAATCCAGCAGCCAGAGGGAGGACCAGCGGAAATGCTGGATGATGTGGTCAGGCACAAGGAGAAAGAACGGCGGGCTCCTCCTTCCTTTCTGCGGAGAGGCTCTCGGGCTCCTCTACTCGCCCCGGGTCATGATGCTCCGCAGGGCCCTGGAGCCTGCAGACAGAAGAACAGCAACAGTGTCAGCCGCAGCCTCCCAAGGATGCCCCCGGAGGTCAGTATGCGTGTGAGGGGAGGGCCTTGAGGGTCCTGCAGCTCCACTGCCTCCTGGGGACAAGCTCAAGGCCACAGACTGACCATGGCAAGGCAGCAGCCAGGGCCTTGGGAGAGCTACCAGGAGGCAGCAACATCTCCCAGGGTGCTCTGGGACTCTCCCCTAGTCCCACCACCTCGCCCTACTGGTTAGTGTTCAAGACGGCTCATTTGGTTGTGTAACTTCCAAACTTGGCACAAAGGCACCTGCCAAAGGGGCAAGCTGGGGCTGAGATCCAGCCCGAGCCCCTGCAGTCAAGCTGGGATCAGGGGTGACAAAGGCCATATGGGGTTCCCGTCTCCTCTGAAGCCAGGCCTCAGCCCACTGGGCAGCCAAGCAGTTCCTCTCACATCTCGGTCCAGACAATGGCCTCCCCAACAGGGCCAGCGGGAGTTTTTTTCAGCCAGTGCCTCCTCCGACACTCCATGCACATCTCAGACAGGAAATGGAGAAAACAGGAGTCGCTTCCAACTGTGCAGCTACAGGGTCGGGAGCCCTACCAGGCCCTTGCAGAGTCGAGGCCCAAGGCTACGCTGCCGTCCCCTGCATGCATATAGGTGAGGCCCCAGAAGGGTGTGTGTGCAGTCCTAACCCCACCCCTGGGAGGAGCTGCTGGGTTGGGACTGTGGCAGCCACAGTCTTCCCCAAATGAGTACGGAACCTGTTTGGCAACCTGGGCTGGCAGGAGACAGGATGCAGCCCAGTAGCTGGTCAGTCCCCGCCCACCCTCTTCCACCGCCAAACAGCTCCTGGCATCTTGAGCAAAGAACAGCATAGCTGTGATACTGAGGGGAGGTGGATTTCTAGAACACAAGTCCTGAAGGCTTCTCCCTGACAAGGCATGACCAACGTGCTCCCAGTGTTCCTATGTTTGCTTTGTAGCTTGATTTAAAAGCAACAACAGCATTGAAACATGTATAATATCCTATATGAAACAAACTGCCAGCCCAGGATCAATGCATGATACAGGATGCTTGGGGCTGGTGCACTGGGATGACCTAGAGGGATGGTATGGGGAGGGAGGTGAGAGGGGGGGTTCAGGATGGGGAACACATGTACACCTGTGGCAGACTCATGTTGATGTATAGCAAAACCAATACAATACTATAAAGTAAAAAAAATAAAAGCAACAACAACACAGGCCATTCTTTTTATCCTGCTACTGAAGAGAAGGCATCCAGACCAGTATTTTATAATTTAGGTATGTTTTTATTACTTGCATGCAAGTTATAACTTACACCTAGACTGTGCGTATATTTTTGAAGGCTTTTTCTTTCTTCGGAGAGGGTTGGTTTCATTTTTTTTGTTGTTTTGTTTGCCTCTCTGGGCAGTTGGTGAGGGTGAGAGCTGCATGGCCCACCTCTTGCCCACGCTAAGATTCAGATCCAGAGTCACTCAAGTCTAGAAGGAAGGGGAGGGGAGGGGAAGGAGCTCGGGAAGCACCCCCTCCCCCGCCCCGCCCCGCCCCCGCCATGAATACATCTGCAGGTCCTGGCTGACCTCGGCATCAGAACCTAGACGCCCCAGGTCACCGTGAGCAGCCTGGGGAGTTCTCAGGAAACCAGCCGAGGGGCGCAGAGGCGGGCTGGCTGGGCTAGGGGCAGGCTCCCGCGTGAAGCCCTGGCTACACCCAGCGATGGCCCGGGCCGCGGAGAGGCGGCAGCGCTATCGCTCCTCTGCAGGCTTCCGCAGCTCCCTTCCCCTCCCAGAGCGGCTGTGACTCACTCCAGCCCCCCTGCTGCCTTTCACTTTCACCCAGCACCCAGAAGGGGAGGAACTTCCTCCTCCATTTCCTTCCCCAGCTCCCGGCCCTGCTGTGAGTGAGAGCGGCTCTCCGAGCGGCATCCCCTTTGTCTCGCCTGTGGAAGCTGGGGGAGGGCGAGAGTCACCCAGGCGCCCCCTCACCCACCCCCCTGCCACACCCCGGGAGGATTTGGGAGGCCGAGAGCGCCGAGGCCACAGAAACCACCTTCTAAACAAACTCCTTTCTCTTGCTTTTAAACTCTCACGCCCTGACAGCCAAGCCAACACACGGAGCAGAGAGAGACCCAAAAGCCAGCCCCCAGACCGAAAACAAGCCTGGGCGCCAGGGTGAAGCGGCAGGGTGGGACTGTCCCGGCCACAGGAGTTGGCTCCGCCTCTCCAATCAGAATGAAGCACTACAAGACAGAGGAAGGAAGGACATGCTGTGTGTGGGTGTGTGTGTGCACATGTGTGTGCGTGTACATGTGAGTGTGTGTGTAAGGGGGGGTACGAGGGGGAGCTGGTAGGTCCACGTGCCTCCAGGGAGCAGGGACCCTCCCCTCCCCGACACACAACACCCCCCACCCCATCCCAGCCCTACAGCCTGGTGAGCCGCAGCACAGGCTTGGGGCTTGGAGGAAGGGAAAGCCCACGTGGCCCATGGGCCCGGGTGCACGTGCAAGTGTGTGCCTGATGGAGGTGCCCAGGCACGGCCGCTCAGTGCAGAGGGGTTGGGGTTGGGGTTGGGGAGGTCAGGGCGGAGTCTGAGAAAGGGCATCCGAGGCAGGGCTGCTTCTGCTCCAGTCCCACGCTGGCTCAGCCACAGATGTTTGGTCAGGCCTGGTCTGCCACCCACCCCCTACCCTGCCCATCAGGGAGGGCCTTGGCTCCTCACACCGCAGCAGGTTTCCAGAGCTGCTGGGCTAGGGACTGGTTGAGAAAAAAATCAAAGGGGCCAACTCTGGGGAGGCTGAAGCTTCTGCACCCTGCACTGGAACGCTGCTAATAATGCTAAGAGCACAGATACCCAAGCCTGTGACCCTCAAAAAAAGATCATTGTCCGGGGGGATGGAGAAAAGAGTGGAAGACACCTGAGAAGCCTGGAGGTAGGAGGGGAAGACACACCAAGACAGCAGGGCAAGAAGTAGTAGTGGCGGCAGTAGTCAGTATTTATAGTAATAAGAACGAGAGTGCACCGTGCCAGGCAGATCCTAAGTACTCTGCACATGTTTAATTCCCACAACAGCTTTATAAAGCAGCATGAAGCCAAAGCATGAAGCCCTGTTATTTAAACCTCTAATTTACAGGTGAGTTAGGCTCTGAAGGGCTAAATAGCTTGTCAAAGGTCACACGGTAATGATCCTGCAGAGCCAGGGCTTGAACTCCAAGACCAAGCTCTCATTCCTCATTCCTAAGACATGCCGCTGGGCTTCCCTCATAACACTTGGTAAATCATCTGCCTGCAATGCAGGAGACCCAGGTTCAATTCCTGGGTTGGGAAGATCCCCTGGAGAAGGAAGTGGCAACCCACTCCAATATTCTTGCCTGGAGAATCCCATGGACAGAGAGGAGTCTGGCAGGCTACAGTCCATGGGATCACAAGAGTTGGACATGACTTAGTGACTACCACCACCAAGGCATGCTGCTAAGACACCAGGGCCCTCTTTGCATACCACCCTCCCAGAGCACAGCAAGAATTGTCTGGGCACGGATCTCCCTCCTCATTAGTGCTGGGAAGCCCCTTAACTGAACAGCTGGCGGGGTAAACCTCTCCTATTTTGCCCTAGTACAGCTGAGGCCCTCAGACCTGCAGGAAGAGAAGGAAGGTGGGGTGGAGGGGCCCACACCACAGAGACACCAGCAGCCGTGGGAGGTCCACCCACAGGGAGGACCTGAGACTGTGCTGGTCACTTCCACCTCACTCTCAGAGCTGGACCCTCCAGCCCCTGCAAGCCCACCCCTGCCTCAGTTCTGGGGGCTACTGCTGGGGCTTCCAGCTCTGAGCCCACTCATACCTCACAGCCTGCAGCTCTGCCCAGACCCAAGCCACATCCTCCCATTTCTTGGGCCCCAGCCCTCCTCCTCTGTCCCTCTGGTGGAAGTCAGCCTGGCCTTCCTCACAGTGAGGGAGACGTAGGAAGCCATCCTTTCTGAAGGTTCCCACCCGATGCAACCCTGAGGTTGCAGGGAACAGGGTATAAGGAGGAACTCCTGCAGGCAGCTCACCCTTGGGACCAGCTGCAGGGCCTCTGACAAACGGATGCAGAAACACGGCAAAAGGAAACCCACAGACATCATGGGGCCCCAGACACTCACACCCACTCTATCAGTCTGTTTGACTGTCTGTCAAGGCTGTATGCACTCTTGCCTTCCTCCGGGAGCCTCGCTGCTACAACCAGTCCCTGACCACACCACAGACAGCCCTGGGCAGAAGACACAGCCAGCATCTGATCTCAACAGCCAGGGACCTCTGGGGCTTTCAGGAGGACCTACGGTGAGAAACACTTTCTCTCTACAGAGGAAAGCAGTGTGCACAAAGAAAAGAAAACAGCGCTGAACCTACACGTGTTCTGCGGACACATGAGGGAAGGTGCCGAAAAGGCTCTTGGGTGTTTTGCACTGGTGGTGACACCATGCTCTCCAAGGACGGCAACTCGAACACACACTGCTCCCCACGTGCCATCAGCAGCCCAGCTGCATGTGGACATTGACTGGGAGAGACCAGTGAGCCCTCAATGGCCATGGGGCTAGGCCATGGCCACTAACGGGACAACCCTCAAGCTTGGGGCATTCGGTGCAGTCTTCAGAGAGCCGAGATTGTTATGAGTCAAGGTTACAGAGGCCAGGAAAGGGGTGCCCAGCCCAGTCCCGGTGGCCTTGGGGCCTCAGCTCTGGCCTGGGGATGATGGAAGGATCCCTCCACCCCAGGATGCTAATGCTCCAAGTTCCTGCTCTTACCTCTGCCACCTCTGGCCCCACAAACTCAGCACCAGGAAGGAGGGGAGTCAGAGCTCATGCATCTCCAACGTGAGGCAAACAAACCTAAATACGGCACCCAATAAGGACCCAGATCCCTAGGCCAGCCAGCTCCATATCTAGCTATCTTAGGACAAAGTCTCAATTCCCTACCTGGCCCACAAGTCCCTGCAGACTTGGGCTTCTGCCATTTGTGTCAACACTCCATGCTGGAACCATCATTCAGAGTGGCTCCTGCTCCAAAACGCTGTTCCCACTTTGTTCCAGGTCTCTGACCAGGCGGTTCCCCTGCCCGGTACACCTTTCCACCCTTTTCATCTGACCAAGTGTGGCTCACCCTGCAGGTCCGATAGACACTGCTTCCTCTGGGAAGTCTTCCCTCATCCCAAGTCGGAGCCAGGGGCTATACTCTGAGCCCATAATACCTCCTAAACGCCAAGGCTGGGCTCAGCCCACTGAATTCCAGATGCCTATTTCTTTGTCCCCCAGCAGACAACAAGCTCCAGGGAGCCAGAGTAAACAGATCATTGTACTTTGGTTCTCAGCTTGTACCTGCCTCTTAGGTTGCTCATTCAAGACTGCGCCCAAAGTGAGTCAGAGCCCTGCCTGGGCAGAGCCACTGTTCATGCCAGTGTGTCCACCCTGGGCTCCTGCCCAGCTGACTTCCGGTCCCTCTCTCTGATGTACATCAGAGCTCCTGAGCACATCACCCTGCGATGAAGTAAAGTCCAGCCTTATAACCCCATCAGTGGCCCCAGACCCCATCCACTAAGCTGAACACAAATACTTTTCCAACTGTGGGCACCTAAGCTACTTGTCCCCTGACTCTCACTCACTGCCCCACATGCAAGTCAGGACGACTGAGAAAGTGCTAGCCCCCCACTGTTGTCCCTGGCCCATTCTTTTTTCCTGCAAGGCTTCCCACTCTTGCCTAGACCAAGACCAGGGACATGAGCCTGTGGATCTTTTTACCTCGTGCCCTGACATGGCTGGGCAGAGCCAATGTGTCTGGCTACGATGCCCAGGGCAGTGACAACAGGCCCTTTCCAGAGGAGCCTGGCATGGCCCAGCTGGCCCTTTAGCCCAGGCTCATATCCTGAAAAGTTCTCGCTCAGATATTCTGGGCCCATTGGCTGCAGGCAGACTGGGCAAATGGCCTCCAGCTGCCACGGTGGGCCAGCTAGAGTTGCCCAGGCCCTAGGTAGACCTTGCCTCTGGGCACAGTGTAATCATTTGCAGTGCTGTGTGCCCATCTCTAACTGGAAGTTCACACCCAGGCTGAAGGGCCCCATTTTTCCAAGCCACTGGACACACAAGTCCTGTTCTCAGGAGGCATGCAAAACCAATAAGGAAGGAGACGCCAGCCACAGAGATGAGGACCTGCCTCCCACAAGTGTCAGTTCCCCTGGGGGTGTGAGAGAGCAGACCCATGATCTGCCTGTTCCCAGCCCAGAGAGAGTCCTCAGATTATCACTTCTCCAGACTGAACCTCACCCTTGAAATGCAGAGGCCAGGCTGACAGGCCACGGTGTCAGGACTCCCAAGGGTCCCAGCCATCAAGCTGGACAGGCTCAGAGGCTTGGCCGGAGTTCGAGATGCCTGCAGTTTGAGCTTGGACTGTAACAATGCCAACATGGAGATGCTTTTAAAGGGATACAAGTGAGAGGAAATCCTCTGTCATGGGAGGCACCCACTATGGGGCTTCATTCAGGCATCTCCCTTTATCATCCCCTCCCCTACTGCCCCCACAAACACCCCCAGGATGTCTGAGAAAGTTGGGACACCCAGATCCGTTTTACAGCAGGGAAGCTGAGGCAGAGAGAAAACTTCAAGGTCGAGGCAGAGCCTGGAAAGGACTGAGCTCCTGGTCCAGCTTTTGTCCACACTCGGGGTGGGGGGACTGGCCTGCTTCCCTCCTGGGCAAGGGCCAGCGAGGACCACAGGCAGCTCAGGAAATCCCCTTCTACAGCACTCGGGACTTCCGGGGCGGGGGAAAGTGGAAGCTGGCAGGCTTGGGCTGTCTCCAGAAAAGACAAAGCAAGTGTCCCTGCAGCCAGCCCTTCAGTGACTGAGCCTCTGGAGAGGGCTTCATGGGGACTTCACAACTGTCTCTAGGCCCCACAGGGTTCAGGCCACCAGAGGCTGCTCCAGCTCCACCCTCCCCTTCTGGAAGCGCCTGGCTCCTCTTCTGGAAGGGCCTTGCTTGCTGGCAGGTCTAGGGCAGGGCTCCCTGGAGTCTGTGCCTGAGCCCCAGTGCCAGATTCTGCCCCAGACTAACATACAGAGAAGGCCACTCGCAGGGACCTCCCTCATCGTGGCCCTGCCCTGCCTGCTCCCCCTCTCTTTCACACACACACCCTTCTGTAGCCCTGCAGGCCTGCCCATGGCCCCTTCATTCACTCAACAAGCATTTGGTGAAAACTGGCTATAAGCCAGGCTCTGAGGAGACACAGGAGATGAGGTACAGTCCCTACCCACACAGAGCTACCAGTCCAGTGGGGGAGAAGAACAGAAACACAAATAAATTATAATGCAAGGTAGCCTGTCCTGGGGCTCGAGATACATGCAGGGAATAGGTGACGCTGGGAAGAATTCCCTGACTTTGAACCTTGTCTGGAGCAGTTCACTCTGCCTGGAAGCCCTACTGCCACTGGCCTCCCTTCAAAGCCTACCTCCTCCAGGCAGCCCTCCAGCACACACTGTTCTCACCCTTTCTGAATCTGCGTGCTTTTACTCGGTGTTAACCACGAGTCCACAAGGCTTCTTTAGTTCCCTTCTGTTTCTGCAGCAAGGCTGAGAGAAGCAGGGCCTGGAGGCAACGTGGCCCAATGGAGAAGAAACAGTGAAATGGTTGTCAGGTAACCATGTCTGGTCTAGAACCCACCACTCATTGGTTTCTTCTGCCTTTGAGGAATTTAGGAGCGAGGGAGAGGGGACCAAGGCCTGTATCCAAGAATCACTTCTGTGACAAGCAACTGCCACAATACAGAGTAGCCACTAGCTCTGCTCATGTGTCCAGTGAGTGTGAGTATTGCTTACTTGTACAACCACTTATTCCTACCTGAGAAAGGAGAAAAGGTTAGCTCTGAAAAGTAAATTCTACCAGGCCACAGCCTGAGGTCCCAAGGGAAGAGCCAGGATTCTAACCCAAGCCTGCCATCAGGTCTCTGTCACACTCTGCTGTCAGTGCTGAGCAGTGGTTCTCAAACCACTGAGAGATCGGTTCATGGGTCTGGTAACCGGGTACAGGCCCCAGGTGGGGAAATCTGTAGTGCTTCCTGAGCAGCCCAGGGGGTGCCTGGGAGCTGGAGCAGAGGAAAGGCTAGAGGTCAGATCCTGGCCCAGGGCAGTTTCCAAGTACCTACTGCTTCTCACTCCCCTGGGAGCCACCAGCCAGATCACTGTACCCTGCCCAGGAGGCATGAGGGGTCCCAGGAGCCGTAGGGCTGACTGTGGCTCTTACAGGGCCTAAGCCCCACCTGAGCTTTTACTACCTGGCAGACACTGTGCTGAGCACACCGCAGGCAACATCTTATTTAACCCTTACTCTTCTTTGTCCCATTTTACAGGTCTGGAATGATATCTATTTAACACAAAAGAAAATATTAATAGAGTAACAGAGGAACAACAAAAAAAGACATCAGACACGGTAATCAAACAGCAAAAATGGCAGACATAATCTAATCTTTTCAATAATTATTTTAAAGGTAAACAGACTAAACACCCCAATTAAAAGGCACAGATTGGGGAAATAGAATAAAAACAAAACAAAACCATGATCCAACTGTTAACAAGAGACACACACTTTGTATTCAAAGACACAAATAGGTTGAAAGTAAAAGGAAGGGGAAAAAAGTATACCATGCTAACAGTAACCAAAAGAGAGCTGGAATGGTTCAGCTAATATTAGACAAAAGTTTTAAGACAAAAACTCTTAGAGACAAAGGAGAATGTTTCATAATAATAAAAGTGTCTATCCATCAACAGGATATTACAAACGTATTTGTACCTAACAACCGGGCCCCCAAAACACATGAAGCAAAAACTTTCAAAACTGAATGGGAAAACAGACAATTCAACAGTAATATTTGGAGCCTTCACTTTCAAGAGTGGATAGAACAAATAAACAAAAGATCAACAAGGAAACAGAAGACTTGAACACTATAAAGCAAATAGACCTAACAGATATCCACAGAACATTTCACCCAACAACAGGAGAATACATATTCTTCTCAAGGGGACACAGAGTATTCTCCTGGAAGGATCATAAATTAGGCCATGAAACAAGTCTCAGTGAATCTGAAAGGGCTGAAGTCATACAAAGTGTGTTCTCCAATTGAAATGAGATAAAATCAGAAACTAAAAATAGAAGGAAATTTGGGGAATTTACTGGAAATGAAGGTTAGAAGTAACTTGTCAAGTTCTCACAGCTCAGAAAGGCCACCCCCTTACTGAGACCATGTTCCCCACACCTTCTGCACAGCCCTAGGAAGCCACAGATCTCAGCCTTTTGCAAATGCCTGGGTAGCCCCTCTCCCAGCCACCACCCCAGACACACACTGAAACTGACCCCAGCCCTAAGCTTGATCCCAGAATCAAAACAAGCTGGGGAGGGAGAGCCCTTTAGGGCTATTACAGCTTGTTAACCAGACCCGCTTCTCCCTGGGAAAATGGTCACAAGCAAATATTTCACTCCCCCAGCCAATCTACCAAATGTCCAAAAGATAGATCTTTCCCTGAAAGAAGGAAGCTAACATTTACCGAGGACTTCCCCCATGCCAGGCAGCTGACATATCCTAATTTACAAACACAGTCTCCCTACCCAGGCATCTCCTCATTGTCCCCATGCTACAGAAGGAAACTGAGGCTCTGTTATTAAGGTGGCAGAAGCAAGATTCAAAATCTTGTCGTCCGCCTTTAAAGTCCCTGGTCTTTTCATCATAATTCCAGGTAAAAGTCTCAAATCGTGTTGTGGGCTTCAGAAGGAATGCTACACATGAGAACCCCACAAAGCCAGCTGTGGACCCTCCACTTTCTCATGTTTCCTCATAGAACTGCTGCTTTTCCTAGGGCCATTTCCAAGTAGAACATAGTATATAAGACTCCCTCCCAAAAACTAATCCCAGCCCCGGTCTGCAGGAACAGTCTCCCTCAAAAAATAATCCCAGCCCCGGTCTGCAGGAATAGTCTCCCTCAAAATCACGAGCATCTCAAGACCCTCTTTGAAGTTAGGAGAGCCCATAGTGCTTTGAGGTGGGAGGACTATGGGGATGAGTTGGGAGCTGCAGAGTCAGCAAGATCACCCTCTGGAATAAGGGTCTCCACACCACATGGAGAAAGGTGGCTTGTGCCTCTCTTCAGAGCCAACCACCAAAGCAGAGCAACAGCGGGGGAAGCTAAACAGATTTCAAATCTCAAGAGATGTCACAGTTCACTCGATTCAATTCCACAAAGAGCCCAGAAAAGGAAAGAAACTTGCCTGCAGATACACAGCCAGGAGCAAGAATCAAGGACGCCAATAACAATACTTCATGCCACCATTTAGGAGGCCCCACCTTTTGGCAAGATATGAGGCAGGGCTTGGAGCCCAACATCGCAAAAACAAGGTTTCTATTTCACCATCATCACTACCTCCGACATTTCTAGAGGGCACTACTATGTGCCAAGCATGGTGCTGAGCACCCTACACCCAGGAGCCCATTAAATCCTCAAGATAAGGTGGGTATGACGACACTCTCCCTTCTCAGAGAGGCACCTGAAGAGCTGAGGTCACAGCAGTACAGAGGCTACACCAGGACTGGAACCCAGAGCCCCGTCTGCAGGGCCGCAGGCTCAGTCTCCTGCTGGGGTGCGCCTCAGGCTCTTTGGGATGGATGGCAGCAGCCTCTGGGCTGTTTCCATCTTCTCCCTGGCTTCAGCTGGCCTGAAAACCACTGTCATGTCCTGGAAGTGTGGCTGGTCAGGGAAGGTGAGTGAGCGAGGCCTGGGAGGCGAGCGGCTTTTGAAGATGAAGATTCTACTACTACTGGTGATTACCATCACTGGGCCAACTTGTAAAGCTCAACATCTTCAGTTTAAGAGGAAGCCACATCCCTCCCACACACTCCAGCCCCACACCCACGGTCGGCCAACAGCTCTTTAAAAATAAAGCCGTGACTTGCCTCAAATCCCCATGGGGGCCTGGGGTTCCTGCCCCCTCCCCCTGGCACCCTGAAATCTGGGTCAAGTAAGTCCATGCTTGGGTTCCTTACTAGTGCCAATGGCCCCCACCCAGGGTGCCGAGCATCAGCCCCGGCACCTCTCTGCATGGGACTCTCAGAAGGGTTTCTTTGCAAGAAGTGAAATCTCCAAATAAAGGTTGTTCACCGTGCATCCTGAGTAAAGGAGACAGATGCTCAAGGCCACCCCAAAAACCATTAGTCCGAATCTTGATTTCATGGCTGATGGGACTGAAATCCCAAGAGGTAACGTGACTTGGCCAAGAACACAGAGTCAGGATCCCCAGGGGATGTTCCCAGACTCAGTGCTCTCTCAGACCTGCCACTGCAGCCTCTCCTTCTTGGGAGGAAGGGGAGGCGGGTGTCTAGGTGTGTATCTTCATCAGCCCTGCTTCTCCCGCCTGGCCCACCCTAGAAGGAACCAACACCTACCTGATGGCCTGGTGCGGGGGAGGGAAGGGAGTTTGTTTTTTTTTTAGGGGGCACCCTGCTGGTTTGGAGGATAAGTATGGGGACAATATGCAATATGGCTCTCCAGTACCTGTCAGTGATCAAGAAGCACAAAACCTTGCTGCCAGCAAGCATGCGGGCTCTCAGCATGGCTGCCCGGGGCCTCCCAGATGGGCTGCAGAGCGGGCACATGCCAGCCGCCTGCCTCACTCGTCCAGCCGTCCAGTCAGTGTCATGGCCTTTCTCAGCCCCCGGTCAAGATGCAGGGCCTCTGCCAAAAGCTCACAAATTCCTTGCGTTTCTCCGGGTCTCTGAGCAGCTGCTGCAGGCCCTTTTCTCCTGTGTTGATTTATTCTTTATTGTTCCTGAAATACACCCAGAGGCCTTTGGCACCCAGCACCGGCACAGCATCCAGCCCAAGGCTCAAGTACACACCAACCGGGCTCTCTGGGACCTGGGCCAAGTCAGCTGGAATGATATAGCCAGGAAGGGGGGCCCAAGATCCCACCTAACTCCAACCTGTGGCCCCAGAGCTGTTCTTAGGACAAACAGTGGCTGGGATATTTGGGGAGGAGGAGATGCTTGGAAGGTCTCTGGGAGGCCTAAACTTACTTTCCACTCCTCTCATGCATGAGTGACTTCCCAGCAATCCACCACTGCCCACCCACCCCCAACACACACACACACACACACACACACACACACACACAGAGCTGATCCCTATGTGTCTATCGACCTCCGCAGAAGGGCCTGGTGGCTCAGGCTGGGCTTCTGGCTGGCCTGTAAAGTTCAGAGAGAGAGGCCTCAGAGGGGTCTTCCCCACCCTTCCCTGCCCAAAATATTTCCCCTATCAGCCAGTCTAATGGTGCCTGAATTCCTACCATCAACACTTCATTCCAAGGGTCAAAGCATTGTTCCCTGTGCACGTGAAAACAACCGGGAGAGGTGTGGGAGCTGCCTGATAAAAAGACAGGGCTTTGGGGTCAAACAGAAAGTGTCCCAGCTTCTCCAATCACCTGCCTCTCTGTGGGCCTCAGTTTCCCTACCAGTAAATGGGCATAATATCTTTACCATGTATTACTGTAGGATTAAATGAGGGTTTTATATATATATATGTATATATATGAAGTGTCTAGCACAAAGTAAGAGCTCAATAAGTATGATTTCATTCGCCCTTGCTGGGCAGGGGCAGATCATTCATGATTCATCTTCAACACCTGGAGGGCAACAAAATGGCCTGACCCTTCCAGTTCCCCAGTCAGCTGAGAGCAGGACTGGCCAGGTAGGAAGAGGAGGGGGACCAGGAGTCCTGGCAACAGCGCGGGGCTCTGCAGGCGTCTGGCCCAGGCGCCCAGGGGGAGCACTCAGCACACCTCCCCAGACGTCCCCAGCTGTGTCAACAGGGCCCGCAGGGACACAGTGGGACAAGAGCCCCTGGATGACACCTGGCAGGGCTTCCAAGCACGTAATAGTGCCTCCACTCTCCTGGGCTCCCTCTCAAAGCAATAAAAGGGAAAGTGCCATCACCTGAGGGAGTCTTGGGAGGGGGGTGCAGTCAGCCACAGACAGTCTGGGCACGGATGCTGGAGGCCCTTGGGGCCTGCAGGGAGCAAGGAAGCCTGCCCCGAGGCCACCACAGTGAGTGTCCCACAAGTAGAAGTGCCCGCCTGGTTATTTTTGGCAGCTCTTCTGCCCAAAGCCAGCAAGGAAAGGCAGCTGCTAGCAACATGGAAGGGCTGTTTATGCTCAAGTGTGCAAGCGCTGAACAGGGATTAAAAAGAGCAGCAGCAGCCACCTAGCAGAAGGGCCTCTGCCCATGTCTTCCTCTCCTGACTGTCCTGTTCCGGCCAATCTGCACGCTGCAAAGCGCACAAGTGTGGGTACTTCTGCTTTCAGTCAGATCCAGTCTCCCAACCGCAAAACTCACTCACACATACACACACAGACAAATAAATAACTATGGAGCCAGCCGAAGACGGGGCCACACCCAGGAGCCGAGACAGTATTCCTCTGGGCTCTTCCTGCACTGAAGCGGCCCTTCCCCATTTCTAAACTGGGAGGGGCAGGGTAGTGGACCAGGGACAGGACACAGGAGCCTATCCCCCTTCCTAAAGCGAAAGTGGGGACAGTCCGTGGAACCTCAGGGAACTCGCTGCTTTCCAGCTTCCCTCTCTGAACGTGAAGGACTGTCTCAAAGTGTTTTTCCAGCTCTGGGATGACTCCTGGAAGCTGGGGAGCCCAGAACAATGATCCAGGGCTGGCTGGGGGGGTCAGACAGAGCCAGGTCAGGTAGGAAAGAGGATCCGAGGCCAGCCAGGTGTGCCCCATGAGCTGCCAGCAGGCTGGGAAGAAGAGGAGAAGGTGGAGGAAAAGCGGGAGGAAGGCGGAGGAAGGCCAGCCCACACGCACTCTTGGGACTCTGAGTTATTACTCTGACTGTTTCTAAACTCCTTTCTGAGCTCCAGGGCCTTCCCCTCCAAACAGCTGGCAAATTCTGGCAACAGAAGGCTGGCTCAGGGCCTCTGTCCACCCGGCTGCTGGAAAAAGCTAGGAATCGAAATCCCTCATCATTTGCCTTTCTCTCTTGACCCCACCTCCCCGGAGGAGATGGGTGGCCTTCCAGAGGGAACCCCCTTCTGGCTGCAAGCCTATTTATTGTACTTCCCTCTCTCCAAGCTTAGACCTGGACAAACCTGCCCTGGCTGCTCCCCTCCTCCGTTCCTGAGACTCCTGGAGAAAGAAGCATTGCCTAGAAAAAAATAGCTCTCACTGCGAGCTCCCTGTGGCTGGAGAGAAAGGCAGAGGGTACAGGGAGCGCCTTCCGCCTGGCCATAGTACCAGGCTCTATTCCAGGAAGAGCACAATCAACAACGACTGCCAGGGACGCCTCCGGCCTCCAGCTCCCTGTCCTCCCCACCCGTCCCCGAAAACCACAGCTAGCAAGTCCAGTCCCTTAGGAAGCCCCCGACCCTCACCCCTGCAGAACCCCAGCTCTCTTCCCACACGTGGCAACTTTCTTCTTATATAATAATACCTTGGTGGCCCTCCCACACATACCCTCCCACTCTGCCTCTGCTACTTCAATTGCTGAAAGACCCAAGGCACTCTTAGGAGCAACTCCCACCCCAGGCTCCACCCCAAACCTTCACTGAGGTCACACTGAGAGGCTTCAGGTGAAGCAAAGACAAGGGGACTTTTTCCCTGACTGAGAAAGCAGCCTTCCTCCCACCCACGTGAGCAGTTCAGCCTGAGGCCTGGGCGTGTAGGTTCCTGAGAGCACAGTCTGATCTCTGCGAAGTTGAGCCCTTAACCATCGGCTGCAGGAACACAACCCCTTGCAAAAGGACCCAGGCAGCAGGGTCTGGGCTGGTCTAGGCAGGAGTGTATCATGCAGTTCCGCCCAAGGCTTAGGAAATTCGAACAGGAGTTTTATTTCCACAAGCCCCAGTGGCCTGGAATCCGGGCACCCTCCTATCACAAGCAGCACACCTTTCCTGTCCCCTTCCCTGGAAATAGCAAAAGGCACACAGGAGCTGGCTGCGGGAGGAACTGGTGAGATGCTAGCTGTCATCTGTTGAGTACCTGCTACAGGTCAGTCACTTTGCATGCATGATCTTGTTCAACCTTCACAGCAACCCCATGAGGAATTATTATTCTCCCTATTTTATAGGTGGGGAAACTGAGGTTCAGGAAGGTAATCAACGCTGAGCCACACGGCAAGCGGGGAAGCTGAAGAACAAACCCAGGTCGGCCGGGGCCTCGTTCACTTGTGCCTGCCAGGCTTCCTTCAGAATCACTGTCCAGCTACTGTCCACACGCCATCCAGGAGTGGTGCTCGGAGTGTGGGGACGGAAGTAGGTGTGGACAAGTTTTGCCTGATGACTCTGGAATCTGAACTGCTACTGCCCTGCTAACTGTTATTGTTCCCAGGTATGTGACCATGAGGGCCCTATAAGTGTGCGTGTTGTTAGGGGTGGAAGGAGGGTGATCTGGATTCCAAAGAGCAGTTTCCAACACCGAACTTATGCTGTAATGCTTCTGATTCATAAAATGAGCTCACAGTCTCACGGTATCCTGAATGTTGCTTTGAATGCAAATGCAGATCCCGTAAGTAAGAACTGGGGATTTCAGCACACTCCACCCAGCTCCAGCCCAACTCGAAGTTTAGTTCAGCCCCATCCAGGCAGGGTGAGCCCATGCAGAAGCTACTCTTCCAATGGAACTCAACCCCTGGCTGCATTTTCTGGAGCCTCTGGAGGGTCCGGGAAGGATGAAGGCCCCAGGCTGCTTCTATACTAATGTATGCACACACAGGAAGGGTGCCAACTGGCATGGCCAAAGGAAATGGCCAGGTTAGCAGATTCCCAGGCAGGAGGCTCCAGTACCCTTTCATTCTGAGGTCCCCTTGGGGTCAGAATTACTGGGACACGCTCTCCAGAAGGCCAGCCATTGGGCAGTGCCAGAAGACTGGGTTCACCAATATCCGAATCACACATGGACCAACTCCTTTGAAACCAATGGCACAGTATGAATTCCAGCAGCTGGACTCACTGGGCCCTCCACATGCTAAGTTTATAGTTTTTGGACGGAGATCTTTCATTCCCTTGTTTAGCTAAATACTAGATGTTGGACACTATGGGAACAACATAGAGCATATACTAGAGCAAGCTATGGTAATGCTGAAACAAGCTTTCAACATTTGATATATAGATATTAACCTGCAAAATCCTCACTGCAATTCTATGAAGGTATAGAAACTAGCTCCCAATCTGTGTTTTGACCACCACCCTACAGTAGGTACACAAATGACTATATAAGGAGTATTCAGAAGAAGGCTAAGGCTTCTCCAAAGAAATGGCTTTTGAAACAGGATTACAAGGATAAGCCGGAGTCTCCCCGCTACTTGTGGTCATCCTCATTGCACCAGGAGCAAGGGCTCCTTCTGTGAGACCCAACTGCATCAGAGGGGTTGTCAAAGCCAAGATTCCTAGACTGATCCCACTCCCCATTCTAGTATATTCTGCTCTATGTACCCCCCTCCCCCAATCCTTCTCCCATTCAGCAGGCCCAAAGGCCTCTGCTCCACTGGGCAGCCCTTCTGAGTTCCCCTACCACAGGAGGCCTTCAGCTGAAATCTGTAACTGCATATTGCCTTTTTATTTTTCTCCATTTATTAAAAGCAGTGGCCCACAGGGCTAAACACTCAAGCTATTTTTAAATTCCACATTTAAAAGCTGAACAATCATCCCCACAAGCACTCCAGGGCACTCTTTCCAGTTGAGGGGGTGGGAGGGTGGGAGGTGAGGGGCTGACAGAACCAGGAAAAGAGTGGGTTCTCCCAGATGCTTGGAGAGGCCACAGTGGCAGCAGTCAGGTCTTCCCAGAGCGAGCTGCGTGGCTGGTAGAGCGGGAGGAGAAGGAACCCTCCAGGTTCTTCACCCCTCTGGCCCCTGGGAGCTACTCAGACCAGAGTAACCTGCTAGAGGCCAATCCAATTAGAGAGGAGACTGGGCCAGAGACATGCAATGAGATGGTTTATCACAGTAATTGAATGTTTACACTCCTATTATTCACTGTCCAGAGCCGTAGGAAAAAAAAAAAAGGATCCATAAATTTCCAACCAGGGATGGCTTCTCCTTTCCCCTTCCTCCTGTAGCCTTCTAACCACCTATGAAAATGGTACATTTCTCTGACTCAAAAGCGGCACGTGCACACCATCACTGGGAGGTTCTGGAGCAAAACAGATGATTTCCTTGCCTCAGCCGGGGCCCCACAAGGAAAGAGAGGTTTCTCCGCAGAGCTGCGGTTCATCCTCCTTCATCAAGGCTCCAGCCTCAGTCCTGGAGTTGCAGGGCCCAGCAGAGGCCAGACCTCCAGGAGGCCACCAGGCAGGCTCCCCCTGCTGGAGCAAGCCAGACCTCCCCTCCCCCCTCTTCCTCGCCCGGGTCACCACTGCCAACAGGGATCCCCTGCACACACGTGCCTAGGTGGCCTGCATAGTCAATCAAGGCCAGCCAGCTCTCGCCCAGCCCACCGTCCCCTGAGCAAGACTCCACAGGCTGGCACCCAGGTCCCGGTGGGATGGTGGAAGCAGGAAGTAGCCACTGAAGTTTGTGACCGACAAAGTTTTAAATGGGGGAGAGGAACTTCCCCTTTCATCCTTCCAGCAGCTCACTCTGGAGGCTGGGCTGGAATACCCAGGATACCCCCCGACCCCGAGCCCCGCTTAGACTGGCAGGTACCTTCTCCAGGCCTGGCTTCCTGAGGCTTCCTTGGGGCTGAGGCTTGAAAGCCCCAGGTCCTTAAATCCAGAAGCCTGGGTGGGGGCCCCTGGAGATGCAACCCCTCCTGCATGAGTTAAATGAAAGACTGGTGTGACCACCTTCACCAAGCCGGCCATACGCAGGGTCCAGAAAAAGACCCGGGCTCCCGAGCTCCGCACGGGAACCATCAAACGCACCACCACCAGGTGAGGCAGCGGGAGGGCTCCGCAGGCCCGAGCGGCGCGGGGCGCGCGGGGGCGACCGCGGGGTAACAGGTCCGAGGTGCGCCAGCAGGGCCGGGGTGAGGCCGCTCCGCCTGCCCGCAACGCTCCAGCTTAGGCCTCTGCTGCACTAGCTCCGGTTCCCCACCACCTCCGTCCCCAAAACTCCGGGCGCGGGCGCAGTTTCCACGTCCACTCTCCGGTGCGAGGGGAAAGGCTCTCGCGCCAAGTTCCCGCAGCTCGCGAGCCACCCCCACCCCGCCCCCCGCCTCCCGGAACTCGGCTAGGTCATGCAAGCGAGTCCCGTAGGACACCACGTTTCGCTCAGGCAGAAGAGCAGCCGTATTTCTGAGCCTGCCGCGGCCGCCACCGTGTGCCCGGCGGCTTGGGAGGGTTTTCCTGCCGGGGCCGCGCCCGGGTGGGCGGGGGCCGCGCGCGAACTGCGTAGCTGCACAAACACCGGGGGTCAGCGCTGCACACGCCTCTGCGGGCCCAGGGGGTGCGGGCCGCGGTGGGGCGCGCGGCGGGGAGGCAAACGCATGTACACGCGCGCGCTTCCCCCGCCGCCCGGGCCGCAGAAGTTGCCGCCGCCCGGCGCCCGCGCTCCGGGCCGCGCCTGCAGACCTGCAGCCCGCGCGCCCAGCAGCCGCCTCTGCTCGCGCGCAGCCCGGGGTCCCTTGGCCGTCGCCGCCGCCAGGGCGGGCTCTGCGCCGAGCCGCGTGCAGGCCTCGGCCGCCGGCCTGGCAGCTCCACTTACCCCGCTCCGGCCCGAGATCCCGCATCGGCTGTCCTTTTTCCGCCGCGGGCCGCCGCCTTCGGTCGCCTCCCAGGCTCCAGCCGCCTGCACGCACTCCCGATTTTAAAAACAAACAGGCGCCTCCGCCGCCGCCCCGCGGCGCTCTCAGCGTTTCCGCCAGCCCGCGCCTCCCGAGGCTGGGAAGTTTGCTGGCGGGGCCCGGGCGGGACGCGCGGGCTGTCACCCCTTACTTGCGGCGCAGGAGCCTCGACGCACCCCGCGCCCGTGGTTTCCGCCTCGCGATCGCTCTCCCTCCCTCCGTGTCACCCCCAGTCCTGCGATGCAGTGTCAGGATTGCACTGCTCTGACTCATCGGTTGAGCTCACAGCTTGAAAAAAAAAGAGAGAGAGGGCGAGAGGCAACAGCGAAGGAGGAGGACTCTCTGGCGTGCTACAAAGGATTGCACAACTCCGGGCTGGGAGCGCGGAGCGCCCAGCGGCCGGCCGGCGCGCGCGGCACGGCGGCGAGCAGGAACCAGCTCTACCACTTCATCAGCACAACTGTCTCGGGTCGGCCTCTCAGCTAGCAGGCCCGGCACCGCCCACTTCCTGAGACCAAATAAGGCAGGGGAAGGCGTCTTTAAACCTCCGGCGGCTGCCGGGGCTGGGGATTTCCAGCAGACCTCACCTCCACTCCAGAGTCAGTCGCCACCTTCCCCCAGCCCAGGAACGGTGCCCCCCGATGGCTTTGCTGGAACCAACAGGCCACGCGGCTCGTTCCTTTCACACCAAGGTCAGGAGGAGACGGTGACGAAATGTTTGGAAACCCATCGGGCCTGCCAGGAAAGTCTGTGTGTGATGCTGGGGGAGGACACAAGTCGCTTTCTTCCACAAAGAAAACTCTGGTTTTGGATACGGCAGGGCACGCACAGTCCTCTCCAAGGCACTTTATTAACAGTCTCCCCCAGTTTCCCTTTTTGGCTAGCGGTGTTAAGGTTATTGAGAGACCGGTCCCAGCTCCTAAAAGACCCATGTCTCGATTACCTAGATGTAAAAAGCGCCTCGGTTTAATTCTAGCAACTGAGGCCAGAGTCGGGCAGCTTTGGGCTGCCTGCCTGTAGTTCTCCTACCTTTCCTACCATCACCTGATGCCATCCTGTGATGCCTCCTCAACTGGCGGGGAAGATGGGAAACATTTCTGCTACTCAGGTGGTTCTTGGTGGCCCCCAAGTATCCTTACAGTGAGGCTCCAGGGCCAGGAGTTAAGTCCTGGGGAGGGAGCCTATTTTCCCTGGCTCTTTTCATTTGTTTTTGTTTTTCCCAAGGAGATGGGTCAGAAGGAGATTTTTCTTTGAAGGAAAAGCCACTGAAGAATATACTGTGTCCTGGCAGCAGCCGCTTTTCCCCTGTGGCCAGTCCTGAGAGGCAGGTGCATCCTTTGCTTTCTCAGGGGGAAAGGGAGGGGCGGCAGAATGCAATTCTCACCGCCCTTCTGAGCCTGCAGGGCAAGGCCCTTCCCCACCTCGGCCCTCACCCTGCCCCCAGTGGATGACAGAGACAATACTGGTACCTTCTGCCTAGAAACCTTCAAAACCCCACGCTTGCTTCTAAGAGGCATGACCTTCCTGTCCTCTTCCACCCCTTCGCTGGTGGGAGCCCCTGTGTGCAGCTGGAGCTCACACCTTACCCAGGAGAAAAAGGGCTTATTTACACATATGTCACACTAATGACAACTTAGTTTTATCTGCAAAATAAAGATAATTATGTCAGGGGACTGGACCCGATGACCTCTTAAAATTCCTTCCAGTTTAAAATCCGTGATTCTGTGATTGCCAAAAAATGAATAGAGGAGCCAGGGAAACCACCTCCAACAAAGAAAAGCCCTAGCATCTGCTCTGACAGTATTGTTCCTGGCAATTCTCAAAGCATGTCCCCTCACACAGCCTACTTAACAACCCTGTGTGTATGAGAAGTTTCATCTCAGTTTATGGATGAGAGCACTGAGGTTCAGAGAGGTCGAGTGACTTACACAAGATCACAAGTCGAGCCAATAGTTTGTCACCTCTCTTCCTCTTCCCATCTCCCCCAGAGGAAGGCAGTGAGTCACTGAGGGATTGAGGTGCTCAGGCACACAGGCCCCCAAGTGGAGGCTGGACTCCCCGGACTCCTGGCAGAGGTTCTGTGCAAAATCTTTTTTGTTTTTTCCATTTGTCTCATGTTTTCCTTCCCACTGACACCTCATCCAAGTGAGGGAACCAAAGCAAAGCTACCTGGTCTCTGGTGCTCACTGCTGCCAGGTTCCTCTGCAAACCTGCAGCCATCCTGACCTCCCCCTATGGCCTGGTCCCCAGAGGTGGGCTTGGGCCAGCCCAGCGCCAGCCCCCTCAAGAGCCAGTGCAGACCACCCCAGGGATGTTCCCCTCCAGAACCCTAGCTGGGGAGCACATTCCTAAAAGAGCCTGCCACCACAGAACCAGAGCCCAGCCTCCAGGGAACAAGTGGGAGCCACTCCAAAGGGCACTCCTCAGCCTTGTCCTGCCAGGACTCCCTCCCTGTCCCATGCAGGGCTGCTGGGCTAGGCCCAGGAAGCAGCACAACGAGGAGGGGTGGATGGCAGGATGTGTAAGAAACAGGAGTCAGTGACCTGGAACAGCCCTGCTCATCTTGGAGTAGCTCTCGCTGGAAGAGAGGGAGAAGGGGCATGTGCGCGTGGAGGGGAGGCAGGCCCAAGACTGTCCCAGATGGCACCTGCCTGGCAGGAGAAGTCTCCCTCCCAAAGGCTGGCAGATGAGGACATGTAGAGAAAGCTGCAGCTCTTCTAAGAAGGCCCTGGAGGTCAGTTTTGCTGCAGGTATGACATTGCAGAATCACTGACATGTGAAGTGAAAGTTTTGGTTCTAGAAGCTCTAACCCTTCCTACAGGGGCAACTAAAAAGGGTGCCGATTGCGGAAGAAAAGAAAAAAGAGAGAGAGAGAAAGATGGTCCAGGGACCTTACCCAGAGAGCAGGCTTTTCTTCACCAGCAAGCTACAAACTACAGCAAAGAGCACAGAGCTCCAGGTCCCCGGGAGTGTATCTGCTGAGAAACACTCCAGGAAGCAAAGCACCCTGGGGCCCAGTGACCGTAGAATATGGCATTCAAGAGGCTTCCAGGAACAGCATGGGCTCTCTGGACTCTGTGCCGAGTTACCCATCACTGCCCTGAGTGGTCATCATTCACATCCTCTTCTGGGGCAACCTGAGACCATGAAAAAACTTGCATGGGGGAATACTGTGGTATATGAATTCTATCCCAATAAAGCTGTTACTAAAAGATAAAAAGAAGCTTCCATGGAAGCCAGGTTCTCACCACCCGTCCTCCTGCCTCCATTAACCTTGTTTCCATCATTCATTTACAACAGTTTTCTTCACCCTAAACCCCACGCCTGCTTTACAGTCCTTTTTCAATTGTCCTTTCTCTATCATGCCTTTCCATCTAGGCCAGCACACATAGTGTGTTTAAGTGAATAACCAACCTTTGCAGGAATGTGGGGAGTTGAGAGCACAAATACCTTTGAGGAAATCTCAAGTCCACCGTATGTCCCTAACGTGCCTTCTGTCCTGTTGTCACTTCCCTTTCAGAATAAAGGGACTACCTACCTCTGGGACCTCATGACCTACAGTTACAACAGAAGAAAGACAAGGCTATATGTAGAAAGAACAGGGAACGAGGACTGAGTCTGGATCCTGCCTAACTAAAGCCAATCCACTGTGCGATCTTAGGGAAGTTGACACTTAGCTTCTCTGAGTCTTGAGTTCTGGGTCCCTATGAGATGCACTGTAAAGTATTTGCGACACAAACCAGAAAAGAATGCCTTCTAGGGATTTAGAGAATCACAAAGACAAAAATGGTTTTATAGCTGTATACCATGTACTTATATGAGGTTACAATTTTTTTTTTTTTTTTTTACTATTTTATCCTAGATCCTCTTCTCCCAAAATTAGCTTTTCCCTTTCAAGAACCTCGCCAAGATTCTGTTTGATCTGAAAAGCCCCCAGCTCCACCCCATCAGCCTGGGGTGACGCTCTCTGCTGGGCTCTGCCCAGAGACACTCTTTGCAGCACTGACTCAGTGTCCTTTCCAGGTGTCTCTCCAAGGCTTCTGCCCAGCTCCTGCACTTTGGATCCTTCCCTCCAAGCTTCTCCACTGCATGCCCACCCGGCCCCAGTAGGGACACTCCTTTGACGCCTGTGCCCTCTCTTCACACCCTTTTTTGGCCAAGTCCTTTCTGAAGGAGCAGAGGACTCGAGACCCCAGCTGTGAAGTGAAGGCACTGTGTGCTGACAAGTCCCTGCACTGCCTTCTCTTCTGCCCTTGAAAACCCAGGGGGCCCTCCGCCTGCGTTCACACTGACCTCACCTGTTCCGCAGGCGTGGCCCTGCCCCAGCAGCCTGTCCTCACGCTGTGGGCCACCCACTGACCCCCACCTCCACCTCCCTTTCTCGCAGGCCTGGGCCAGGCTCTCAGTGCCTTTGTCAGGCCCGAGAGGGAGCTTCTGCAGATGTCCCCAGTTGCTGCTGTCACTCTGGGACAGACGTCTGGCCAGGGATAGGGAGAAGGACAAAACAGGTGTGGCCTCCAGGGAGGGTAGGCCGCCAGGGCTACAAACAGAAACGCCCTTTTTTCACAGAACCAGAGCTGCCAGCTTCCCAAAGGCCTCGTTTCAGCACAGTCCAACGCCCCCTGCAAAACCAGCCCCAGAACGGACTCCTTCATGGGCTGTTCTCTGGAACTCAGCTTCCCTACCTTATGGCTGTGGGTCAGGAGGAAGAGGACCCCTGAGATCCAGTGTATGCACTGGGCAGTTTCCTAAAGCCTTATTTTTAAATGAAAACAGATACAAATGATGCATCTTGGACTAGAAGCCAGAATTCATAGTCATGAGAATGTACAGGTTGGGGGCACAGGCTGAGACCTGAGTCCAGTTCTTGGCTCACACTAGCTTGATGACCATGAGCAACTTACTTAACCCCTTGGTTTTTTCATGTACAAAATGGGGATGCTAAGAGCTTAAAACAATGGTACACATGAGTCTTTCCTCAGTGTTGGCTACCATTTTTCCTCCTCTCCTAACTGATCTAGTCTAGGACATTATCACCTGTACTGCCATCAGAGTGACCACATCCCTTTTCAATAGCTCCCACCAGACTTCCCTGATGGTCCAGTGGTTAAGAATCTTCCTGGTAATGTAGGCGACGCGAGTTCACTCCCTGGTCGGGGGGGCGGGGGGGGGGGCGGGGGAAGGATTCCATATGCCACATGGTGCGGTGAAAAAAAGAAAAAAGCTCCCATGACCTGCTGCAAAAAGCTGTTAGCCAGGCACTTGCGGTTCTGGAACGATCTGGCTCTGCCCTACTTCCCAGCCCCTGGCTCAACCCAGCCAAACAACCTGAAGTTCCCCAAGACGGCTGCTTTCTCCCATATGCTCCTCCTCCTTGCATTCACAGGTAAATGTTACCCTGCTCTTGAGCTTAACGGTTGTTCTTCCAGGAAGCCTTCCTTGACTCCTTCAAGCAGAGGACGGCCACTGCAGTGAAGACCACTGGAGTCCCCCCCACCCCATCCCCTTTTATCAGGCTGGTACGCCATTCCCCAGCTACTGTTGAGTGTTGGCTGCTAAGGGCTCACAGTTGCTCCCTTCTCAAAGGGAACCCTTCCTGGGAGAGAGCACTGCAGGCAATGATTGACTGGGGGTGGAGGGGTGTCAGAGAGGGGTGGGTCCAAAAGATGGGGCCCCCTTCCCTCAAGGTGGGATCATATCTGTGCTGGAGCAATGCCAACTGCAGGGCTCCCTGTGGCATCTGGCTGAAGCTAGTTCCAGCTGCAGCACATCCTTCCCTGCTTAGCTTCTTCCTCAGCCAAGAGCCACTTCACTCCCTTCCTCCTCCGCGTGCGTGCTCATGCTCAGTTGCTTCAGTCGTGTCTGGCTCTTTGTGACCCCATGAACTGCAGCCAGCCAGGCTCCTCTGTCCATGGGATTCTCCAGGCAAGACTACTGGAGTGGGTTGCCGTGCCCTCCTTCAGGGGATCTTCCTGACCCAGGGATCGAACCCACATCTGCCTGAGTCTGGTGCACTGCAGGTGGATTCTTTATCCACTGAGCTACCTGGGAAGTTCTCAGAGAACTTCCTGTCAATCCCAGGCACTTCCACCTGTCTCGGTCTCTGCCCCAAAGGATCAAAACAGCCACGCTCTCTCCTAACTCCCATGGCATTCTCTGTTTTTCTTGCCTCTGTCCCTTACACGTTCTACACGTGAAAAGTTGAGGTAAGCAATAAAATGTAACTGTTACTATCACTACTTTATTACCATTCTGTTTCTTCCCTTCTAAGATGCACACTTCCCCCATTTTAATATCTCTGAAATCAAGATGCATCTTACAATTGACAGCACATCATGGTTTAACTAGCAGCATTTTCTTTTTCATAGTTTGCCTAAAATAATGGTTGTTTTATAATCATTGGCTTCTTAGGGTCAATGGTATATGGTATTATTATTATTATTTTTTGCCACACAGCTTGCAAGATCTTAGTTCCCCAACCAGGAATCGAACTCAGGCCCTGGCAGTGAAAATATTGGGCCCTAACCACTGGACTGCCAGGGAATTCCCTGTATGGTATTATTATTATTATTACTACTACTGCTACTGAGAGTGGATCTCCTGGGCTCTGGGGACTGCAAGGCAAAGCCCACAGAGCTAAGTCTCCATTACATGAACTCAGTAACTGTCAGGCAAGCTCTCATAAAGTGACTTGTATTTTCCCAGAGGTCAGAAGGACCCCTGTGTCCAGACATCTCTGAAAATTCCCATGAAAGCAGGCCAATGTGATATGAAACAAGCTCTGAACAAGAAGTCAGGAGAGCAACGTTCTGGGCCTAACTCTTCCCTTAATTTTCCAGGTTACCCAACGCAGGACCTATCAACACATTAACTGAGCATCTACTAAATGCTAGGCATGATGCGATCCCAACGGGTCCACCCAGCACCCCAAGGAAGCGATTATCCTCTTTTTTATAGATAAGGTTAAACAGCTCTTCCAAGGTCAGACAGATGGTACTTGACAGCCGGGCTTTCTGAGTCCTGATCTCTGCTCTATGAGGATGCTTCCCTGGGCCTGTTTTCCCAGAAAAACCATCAAGTAATGAGGGGTCACAGGTTGGAGGCTCACAAGCCAGGCTCATTCCCAGATACACTTCATCTGACCTATATAATGTATTTTATTTTTATTGAATTAAATGTATTTCCAAACATTTATTTAAATCAGGAGATTTAAGTTAAAAATTGGGACTTCTGGTTTATCATTAAAAAAAAAAACAAAAAAGGAACATTGCTTACATTGGGCCCTCCTTCTCCGGGATGGAGTCATGTAGCTGTGCCAGGCACTGTGATGGGAGGTACACGTTCCAATTTTCCACAGATTCCACCCCTTCCTAGGCCACGGGTCACTATAATTTATCATCTAGCCTGTGCTGTTCTCTTGCACCCAGCTAGCCTCTGTTATTGAGATCCCCCTACTCCCTACCAGCCTTTCAGTGGGTGACCCTTAAACCAGATGCACTGAGGTGCCCTCTGCAGCCCTTATCTGCCTTTGGCTCCTCCCAGATTCTCCCAGCACAGCCTCCCTCCAAGGAGGTCACTTTAATGAACCTATTTCAGAATCAGCAGGCAAGCCCCTGCCTGGCACCTACCTCCCCTCTGCTTCCATCACAGGCACAGCGCCCCCTTCGTTGGTATCTCCCACCCCCACCCAGAGTGGAGAGGAGTTAGTTCAGGTCGAGGGCCGGGGCCCCATCCAGGAGGCGGGGAGGAAGGCAGGACTTTGTATTTCCCAACAGGAAAGTGGTTCCGAGGAGATAAATTGTAAGCGGGGGAGGCTCCGCAGTCACAGATGAGCACAGTTTGACACATAAGGAAAGACAAACAGTAAATCATCAGGAGGAAAAATGCCGGGTCTCAGCAGCAATTTGAGATATGCAAATCAGAACACCATTAAGGACCCATTATGACCGGAGTCAAGGTGGAAAATAAGTAAATAAACAAGAAAGCTGCTGTTGGCAGGTCATCAGGAAACAGCTGCAGATACACTGAGGTGCTGCTGTAATCTGCTCAGATCCTTCTAGAATGTGATTCCACATTGTGTTGCAAGAGATGAAGACTTGATCAGGTTATTACAGTCAGGAGACCAGATCCCATGAAAACAACTCAAACTACCACCTCAAAGGAGTTTTTATAAAAGAGGCTCATAGGAGCCTGTATTTAGACTCCCCTCAAATGGAACTCCATTCAGAATACAGGATGGTATGGTAACAGAATGAAATACAAAAGGATTGACACAAGGAAACAATCTGATGAAACCATTTGATGAACTCATGTTAAGTGACAGAATCAGAACAAAAAATAGTAGAGGGGGACTTTTTAACTATGTTAAAACTCCGTAGGAACATTTAGCAATCAGAAAATTCCAAACAGCACAAATTGCCAAGGTGTAATGTTTATTCTGTTAAGTTGATCAAGATGGTTTAAATAATGATGATGATAATGATGATGATGGTAATGATGATATTGATGATGTAAAGGCCTTTAGACAGAATTTCCTCATCATAAAAATACCCCAGCCCAGGTCCCAGGCACAGGTAGGTCCTGCCCCCTGCCTTGATGAGGAAGGAAGAAGGAATGTAAACTGGGAGAGGAGGGGTTATGACTGTGGGCAGGAGGAGGGCTCTAAAAGACACTTCTGCCCAAGAAACAATGTGACACAAATAAACCCACACCATTTAACCTCCAGAGTCCTGGGTGCTAGCTCTTAACTGCTGCATTTGCGCTCTCAATTTTACTAATACATTATTTCAGCAACTTCGTAGGTGACACTGGGGCTCTTTGCGGGCTAACCTAGGAACCAGCCCAACCACCATTTATAGCATGTTTCTATGGAAATGTGTTTCAAGCTACAAGAAACTGAGCTGCTGACAACCCTGGGGCACGCACGTGGTCTCTAAATTAGGGAACTGAGACAAGCAGTTATTGCTGGGTCCTGGGTTCAGGAAGACAGCCTGTTACTTAGATTCTGTATCAGTCAGTACACCAACCAGCAATGGTCCCTTTGGAATTGGCTTGAGATCACTGTAGGGGGTGGGAATGGGACCACAGCATCGAAGAATGAACACGATATTCAAGGGAAGCACGTGGATATTCCTCATCTCTGCTTCCACACTTACGCACAACCTGAGTGGCACCCACGCACAAGCCTGTGTGACATGAAGGACATGAAACTGGCCTGAGTACCCTCGTGAGTATCCAGGCAAGCCCTGGGCCCACACGCTCTCCAGCTTCCCTCTGACCCCGGCAAACCTCTAGCCACAAGGCCCTATTTCAGTCTGATCATGGAACAACAAACGCCAAATCTTTGAGAGTTCAGGAATTTGGCTTGAGTGCATGTAGGCTTGTGATAAACCCATCTTTCCCCACATTCTGTTGCAGTGGCTTCTGCGTTAGCAGGCTCCAACCTGCCCACTTGAGGTCTGCCCAGGGCTCTCCTGGCTCCACCCACCCCAGGACTCCAAACAACACAAGGAGTCTCCATTTCCTGCCTTGGACTGTGCTAGTCACAGGGAAAGAATGATCGTGGGCCCTCCAGACACTCCACGTGACAAGAAAGTTCCCCACCGAGAAGGCTACCTAGAGTCTGTCATACAGAGTGAGGTAAGTCAGAAAGAGAAAAACAAACATTGTGTCTTAACACGTAGACAAGGAATCTAGAAAAATGGCAAAGATGATCTTATTTGCAAAGCAGAAATAGAGACACAGACGTAGAGAACAAATGCATGGATACTGAGACAGAAAGCTGGGGTGGGGTGGTGGCTGGGGATACATTGGAGATTTATGTGTATAAAACAGATAGCTAATGAGAGCCTACTGTAGAGCACAGGGAACTCAGTGCTTATGGTGACCTAAATGGGCGGGCACGTGTTCTCAGTCACTTCAGTCATGTCTGACTCTTTGCAACCCCACGGAAGGGAGACCACCAGGCTTCTCTGTCCATGGGATTTTCTCAGCAAGAATACTGGAGTGGGTTGCCATGCCCTCCTCCAGGGGATTTTCCTGACTCAGGGATCAAACCCACGTCTCCTGCATCTCCTGCACTGCAGGCGGATTCTTTACCATTGAGCCACCAGGGAAGCCCAACCTAAATGGGAAAGGAATCCAAAAAAGAGGGGGCAGATGGCCGATTCACTTTGCTATACAGCAGAAACTGACACAGCAGTGTAAAGCAACTATACTCCAATTTAAAAAAAAAAAAAAAGACAGGGAGAAGGCTCCACACAGGGAGGCAAATCCAAGGGGGAGTGGTGGGTAAGAAGGCCGTTCACTAGGCACCTCAAGGTCCTGAGATGCCAGAGACACAAGGTGGTCAGACACGGTCAGAGGACAGTCAGCTGCTCAGCCACAGGCCACACCTGCAGCTGCAAGTCCCAGCAGAGCTCTTGGCAAGATGGGAGGGGTCAGAGGGCCCTGCTGGCCAAGCCAGAGAGAGAGACTGGATGAATGTGGGGGCTTCCTTCCTGAGCTTGGTTAAAGTCAAGTGAAAGTCGCTCAGTCGTGTCCAATTCTTTGCGACCCCATGGACTATACAGTCCATGGAATTCTCTAGGCCAGAATACTGGAGTGGGTAGCCTTTCCCTTCTCCAGGGGATCTTCCCGACCCAGGGATCGAACCCAAGTTTCCCACATTGCAGGAGGATTATCTACCAGCTGAGCCACAAGGGAAGCCCCCCCCCGCCAGGTTGGTTAAAGGGCAACTCTAATTTTTTCTAAGTTTCAATACTATAATGAATATGTGCAACCCTGCAAACATCCAAGACACAAAGTCACTGGGGTTCCACCTGGGTCAGGCAGAGCCACAGGAGGTCAGTTTGCAAATTACACCCTCTCTGCTGCCTGTGTGAACTGCAGAAGAGAGAATCTGCCTCCCGCTGCGGCTAGGCCCGCAGGACCAGGCAGAGGTGAGTGGGCAGCTCAGAGCCAGAGTCTCAGCTTCAGGGCCACACGTGCTCACTGGGCTGGAGCCCTGGAAACCCAGGTGCAAACAATCATCTGAGACTCTGAGGCCACTGGGGATAGCCTGCACCAGGCAGAGTTCATGCTGGGAGCCCCAAAGTTATGCAGTTAGTCAGCCTATGAAGTCAGGCCTCCTGTTACTAAAAGACTCAGTTAGCCAATCTGAATTCTCCAGCCTCTGCAGTGCAGCGTGCTGATAAGACATACCAGTTCTTTCTTTCAGGTGGTAGCAGATGGGAGGTTTGGAGTTCCTCCCCTGGGGCCTCCTTCCCACCCAGATCCAAAGACATTGATACGTTAAGGTCTTTCTTTAAAGAAAAGTATATAATTATGTAATACAAGTAAAATATATATAAGCTTATACATTTATATGTTATATAAGTATATTTATATATTAAAGTAGGACAGCAAGGAGCTCAAACCAGTCAGTCTTAAAGAACACCTGTGCTGTGTGCTGTGCTTAGTCGCTCAGTTGTGTCTGACTCTTTGCGACCCCATGGACTGTAGCCCACCAGGCTCCTCTGTCCATGGGGATTCTCCAGGCAAGAATACTGGAGTGAGTTGCCATGCTCTCCTCCAGGGCATCTTCCCAACCCAGGGATCGAAACCAGGCCTCTTTCACTGCAGGTGGATTCTTTACCATCTGAGCCACCAAGGGAGTGCTGAATATCCATTGGAAGGACTGGAGATGAAGCTCTAATACTTTGGTCACCTGATGTGAAGAATCGACCATTAGAAGAGACCCTGATGCTGGGAATGACTGAGGACAGGAGAGAAAGGAGGTGATAGAGGATGAGATGGTTGGATGCCATCATCAACTCAGTGGACATGAGTTTAAGCAAACTCCAGGAGATAGTGAAGGACAAGGAAGCCTGGTGTGCTGCAGTCCATGGGGTCATAAAGAGTCAGACATGACTTAGGGACTGAACAACAACAAATATAAATGTTGTATAAATACAATATATACTAAAGTATGTGGATATAATGTTATAAAAGTATAATAAAGTATATTACTATATAACATGTTATATTGATTTAAGTATTGTTGTTATTTAGTCTCTAAGTCGTGTCTGACACTTTTGCAACCCCGTGGACTGTAGCCCACCAGGCTCCTCTGTCCGTGGGATTTCCCAGGCAAGAGTTCTAAATGAGATATTGATATAAATATATATTAAAGTATTATATAAATGTATATATTTATACATATTTTAAACACACAAATACTCCATTCATGACGTCACCTAAATCTTGTATTTACCTTATCCTAATTGATACCACAATTTATGCCACAGCCAAGGTAATCAGTTTTTATGTGCTCATTAAATAAGTATATCTGCAGTTTTGCCTGTTAAAGCAGAAGCCACTTTTTCCACAACTCTTCAACATTTTCCCATGAATTACTATCATCTTCATACTAGTCTAACAGACTGTTCATGCTGCTTCATACTAGACTATTGTTGGCACAATAGTCCACTGAGTCTAAGTATCACAAATTATGTAGCCATGTAGAACACTCAGGCTGTTTACAGTTTTTAGCTCTTTCAAATGATGTTGTTACAAATATCTTTGTGCATATAGTTCTTTTCTTATCTAGAATTATTTCCTTAGAATAAATTCCCAATAGTAATACTAATATGTAAAAGGAAATTAACATTCTTTATAGCTTCAAGTTCTACATTTTAAAGATATATTGCTCGGTGTGAGTTATCTTGATGATCTATTTTCCAAAGTAGTTTTCTTGACAACACCTTCCAATCCTGTCAATCAGCATCTACCCTTAAAGTCAGTCCACTTTTCCCAGCTCTCGCTGTGGGTTGGGCATCTGGAGCATAAATCCTATGACTGAATGGATGTTAGAGGGAGCGCCACTGAATCTGCTGGGGAGGGATGAGGAAGGAGGCCAGAGATGTGGGTGGGAAGGTGAAGGACTGAAATGGACAGGAAGAGGGAGCCGGTCCCAAGGAGGCAGAAACAAAAGCAGATCTGGAAAGCAATCCGCAAGTGGGCCAACACCTCCCCAGGACATCAACCCCACCCCACCACCCAAGCTTCCTCTGAGCTGACCTTCCAGGTGCCAAGAACAAAGACACACTTCAGTGGGTTCCTAAAGGAGCTTTTAGAAACTATGTGCTTTCGGGTTCTGCAAACATATTTTGCAAACAACAGAGGCCACGCACTCACTGGCCATCAAGTAGGACTATGTGTGTATGGACTCAGCAGCTAAGGGAGAGTCGACTTGGAGAAAGAAAATCTTTTCCGAAAGAAAGTCTACCTCATCAGCCATGGCAGGGAAGATGCTTCTCCACGGCTCTCTCTTTAAGTGGCATGCAGACCCCTGATAACTGTTCCACACCAGGAGGGCCCCTGAGAGGTAACACGGGTCCCACTGTGAGGCATCATAAATTACACTGCCTGCCAGGCTCCGTTCACAGGCTTGGGGGATTTCTGAGCAGGAAAAGAACCACATGTGTCTAAGTATCTCATTTTATAGACAGAAAGAGACCCCAAGTGCCTGCTTTGGGGCTCCTGCTGCACCGTGCTGCAGTCGTCGTCAGGGAGTGCTCGTCCACCCCGTCCGACAGGAAGAGCTTCAGAGCAGCCTGTCCTGACCACCACTTGACTCAACAGGGCTTTCATTTTAAAACCTCAAGGTCTCCTCTCACGGTCTGGCTGACTCGTTCTCCCCAGTTCCTTCTCTGTGCAAAGCCGGCAGACAGTGCCGGGCACATCCTCCGAGGGCAGCTGGTGTTTCTCCTTCTTCAGGGATTGGGCTGATGGGGGAAGGAAGTCTTTGCCACCTTCAAACCAGCTCCTCACTGCCATCACCTCCTCAGAGTCCTCTCCAGGATGAGGGGGACCCATGTGCTGGCTCTCTGTGGCCCTAAATCCCCTTCTTCCCCTCACCCGGGTCTCCCTCAGGCTCAGAGCAACAGCAAAGCCCCCAGCTCTCCACAGGTGCCAAGGGAGACTGTCAGCTCACTCACCACAAGTGCCCCCGACCTAGGCCAGGTCCTGGGCCTGTCCCCCCCCCGCCCCCCGCATCCTCACATCCCCTCAGGCCACCCTTCCAGTCACATCACGGACACCTACTGTGTGCCAGGCCAGGGAGGAGCCAGGCACACCTGCGGCTGATGCTAGCCTCCTCCTATGGGGAAGCGTGACTGCAGAAATGCTAGGGTGGCAGGTCAGGAAGGCAGCAAGGAAGCAGGTGACTTCTGGCCGGCTCTGTGGGCATCCGCCAGCAAACGGACAGGGAGGATGTTCCAGGCAGGGGGACAACACCACACAAGGCACAGGGGCTTGACCGCACAAGGCACAGGGGCTTGACCGCCGTGCTGAGGAGCAGAGACAACATAAAGTGTGGCAGGAGGGGTGGGCTGGGGCTCCCAGGGCCTCGGGCGCCTTTCTGAGGATAGGGAGCTTCCTCCTGCAGGACTTGGGCAGCCCTCAAAAGCTTTTAAGAGGGATGACATGATCTTGCCTGGAGGATTCCATGGACAGACAAGCCAGGCGGGCTACAGTCCGTGGGGTTGCAAAGAGTCGGATACGACTGAGCGACTAACACTTTCACTTTCACGATCAAAGCTGTGTTTCAGTAACATAACTCAGATCCCTCAAGACTTCTTTTTCTGCTTCAGTGTTGTTTTTAACGCAATTCCGTTTCATCTGGACAGAAATGGGCAAAATGGGGCAAATTGTGCCAGAGCCAACACTGGCCAGGAACACTCCTGCTCATCCCTCCTGGGGGTCACCCCGACCCCACATTGGTGAGCAGGCCTCAGGCTCAGGCCTCACCTCCAGTCCAGGATGCAAGAACTCAGCCCTTAACACACTCAGCTGCATGGCGGCAGCAGCTCCCCACCAACAAGGCACCAGGGGAAAAAATCTCCTGAAACACTGGCAGCCACCACAGACATGAGTCCAAAAGTTCAAAACTGCATTTTTCTCTTTAAAGCAAATGAACCGCTTCATCTAAGTTTATTGGAACTGAATGACCAAGATTTCATGCAAGATGTGGCAACCCACTCCAGTACTCTTGCCTGGAGAATCCCAGGGACGGCGGAGCCTGGTGGGCTGCCATCTATGGGGTCGCACAAAGTCGGACACGACTGAAGCGACTTAGCAGCAGCAGCAGCAGCCCTTACTTCAAAGAGTTATAACCAGAGGGCCTGGGGGCAGGAAGGGAGCTGGAGCTCACCTAATCAACACCTCGTCTGGATGAAGAAACTGGGCAGGGATGTAACTGGCAATGCTGACAGTCCCAGGCAGATGAAGCCCAAGCTCCTTTAGTTCTTCCTCAGCCAGGATAGTGGCTAAAATGCCTCCACCAGGTTGACAGCATCAGAACTTGAGAAGGGTCCAGTCCTGTTGCTCTGGACAGCTTGGGCACCAGGGACCGCAATCATTCCACACACCAAGCAAAAGTGAAAGTGTTAGTCTCTGGGTCGTGTCTTGACCTAAGAATCACACAGAATCAGATTCTTTACCATCTGAGCTACCAGGGAAGCCCCCTACCAACCAAGCCTGAAGTCAAAACGCCAACCTCCAGTGGAAAGCAAGACAGCACCTCCCAAACACCTCATGGCCCTGTGGGTCTTGCCTAATCCAGAGGAGAAACAGAATTCACGTTGTAGCTGCCTGTTAGGCAGAGAGAGCCAAGCCTTGGCCTCCGTCCTTACGAAGCAGCGCTGAAGTTTTCCAAATGTTCAGGGAGGATCCAGATGCTGGGATGAGCTCTCTTTTCCACTGGAATCATTCAGATTCCAGAGGAAAGACCCAACTGCTAATGAAACGCTCAAAAGCACAAAAGGATCCTAAAGTTTAGCTGGAAACTAGATTCAGAAAGACGTCCCAAAGGACTAAGATCAAAATGTGGATATTTTCAGTGGCCTAAGGGGGATGCCCTGTCTCCACCTCCTATGACCTGCACTGTCCAGTCTTCCCAGTTTGAGGGTTAGGATGGGCTCTGGCTTCCATGATGGACACCTGTTCACCGGGCCTGTGCACCCATCCTCAGGTTTCAGGAACCTGGCACTGTGAGCCCTTGTGGAAGGAAGAGTTTCACTTGCCACTGGGGAAGCTGTAACTCCAGAATGTATGAGAACATGAGCATGTGACCTAAGCCAACCAACCAGATGTTCCACCTCTGCCTCTGGATTGAGTAACACCACAAAGAATCAAGGAGAGTTCAAAACTCATTCCAGAGGTGGTGGCACCATTCGGGTTAGCTGGCAGCCAGACCAGAGGCATCATCACTTTGTCTTCAGTTCCACCTACCCAGCTTCGCACAGATCCTGATAGATTTCTGAGCCTCCTTCTCCAGATTTCCAGGACATTCAGTGAGTCACCAGATATCCTTCCAATACATTCCTTTTCTCATTAATTTAGCCAGAGTCAGCTTCTGCTTTTGCAGACCAAAGACCTAGACTACCCCAGCATGTCCTTCGACCTCTACAGACTCCTCTGGCCCCCCACCCCCACCCCGAGACAACACCTTTGCTCAAGCTTCTATTCTTCCCTCTGAGAAAAGTCTCATTTAAATACTCGTACATAGGACAGGATTATAGCCACCTTATAATCACAGATATGAACAAAAACACGTAAATGCTGAATATAGCGATCCATCCTACCCTGGTCCTAAGTAGATGCCCCAATTTGGGGAATTAATACCAGAAATTAAAAGCATTACCACTCTCTTGGACTCTTCTCTGTTTCCCCATCAGTTCAGGGCAGGGTGGACTTGCAGTCAAGAAACCTGAGTTTGAGAACTTGCACATGTCATTCCAACCCTGGGGCAGGTGGTACCTGTACCACCTATTTCTCCGAGAGGTTAAATCAAATGAGAAGACCCTACTCATGGCAAAACTCCAGGAACTTTTAAATTCCTAAGTCAATCAGTCCTTTCAGTCCTCTCTTTCTTGATGTCCCCAGGGATGAACAGGTGATCAATTTCAACTCAATAAAAGACATATGAAAGTATGTACCATGTGCTGTACTTGGTGAACAAAATCATGGTCTCTGTTGTCATAAAATGAAACGCTTCCTCCTCCTTTGGCATCTGTGACACCAAGCTCTCCTGATGTCCTTTCTTTCTTCTTGGTCTCCGTTGCTGACTCCCCTTGTACTGTACCCATTAAATGGTGATCCCCTCACCTCCATGGGTGATGCCATGCTCTCCATGGGTGATGCCATCAGCTCCCCTAGCTCCAACTGTGTCCTGGTGATTCCCAAGTGTCTGTTTCAGAATGTCTGACAAACAGGGGGGCTAATGGGAGGTAATCAGATTTGTCTGGAACTTGTCTGGAAGCTGTAGCTGCACAGTAAGGAATCATTTTTACTTAAATGATATGTTTATTGGTTACTTAAATGATACATTTATTGATAGCCTGCTTAGAGTCCATGGGGGAAGCAATGCTCCCCACTGCCATCCTCCAGTGGTATATCTTGCCCCAAGACCTACATGTCCAACTGCCCACTAGAACTGCTTTCTCAAATGTCCTACAGTTGTCTCCAGAGATTAGACTCAGTGTCTCTCCCCTAAAACCTGCTCCTTCCCCTTTATGTTTCAAGTAGAAAGCTAAGCAAACACTCCAACCTCCCATGCTCTGTTCATTTGGTTGGGCCTCAAAGCCTGTCAACCCAGCTCCCATGACACCTTCCTAATCCAGCTTTTCCCTCCCGCATTGCTCTGGCTCCGACAATTTTTCATCTCGCCCCAGGGACCACACTGACCTCACGCAGTGACCTCCTCACTGGTCCCTTTGCTGCCCAACTTCCCCATCTCCAGTCAATCCTCCATATCACAGTGAGTGATCTTTAAAAAGACAATCTGATCCTCTCTCTCCCTCACACACACACACACACATCCATGGGGCCCCAGGGGCTCCCACTGCCCTCAGAGTAAGGTACAAATCTCTCTGCTGACACCAATGGCTGGCCCACGACCTGGTCCCCACCCGCCCCTTTTCTGCACGCCCTCCCACCAGCGCTCCACCACACCCACTGCTCCCGGAGCAAACCGTGTTGCGTCACACCTCCACGCCAGGCTCTGCCTGAGTTGCTCCCTGGGCCTTGAATGGCCTGACCCCCTTTGCCACCTGGTGGACGCCTACTCCTTTCTCAGGACTCGGCTCAAACACCAGCTCCTCCAGAAAGCCTCGTCCTCATTAATTCCATATCCTTCATTGGGTACAGGTATGGGCCAAGGCACTGGGGCCATGCTAGACCTTGCCCAATGGTCCCACTCTCCTCTGGCCTGGACGAAGTGACCCCATCCTGCTTCTGAGCCCTGCAGACCCCTGAACACTTTCACAGTGACATCCGTGGCACTAATGGCTCTTAGCTTTCGTGCGTGTGTTTCCCTCAGAGACTGTGAACCCCTTGAAGCGGGAGGCTGACTCTTCTTTATCTTTGCATCCCCAGCACCTTGCATATGGCGTGAGTGAGTGAAAGAATGAAGAATGGGAAGGGGAATCATTCCATAAACCATGACAGGCAGTGTTCCACTGCTACTGGGAATTCACACCTGAAATGCTAGCTGGATACATCAGCACAGGCTCCTTGGAGGAAATCCTGAGCCTTCCCTCACCTCCAGTGCAAGTGGAAATGGGGATCCAAGAGTGGCTTTGACTCCTAAGTTTTCCCAAAGCACATGCTGTTGGGAGGCCACAGAGGAAGCAGACACAGGCTTATGGGGTAGATTCCTCGCAGGCCTCTTACAATTGCCAGTAGTAGGGAGGCTGGGGAGGGGAGACAGGGGAAGAAGAGAGAAAGAGAGCAGATGGGGAGGACTATGGCCTTAGATCAAACTGTCTGCCACGCATGGCACTGCCCTCTCCCAGCCCCACAGAAATGACAGGTCACCCAAAGCTTAAGTCCTTCCTCTGCAATCCTGCAGTTTAAAACGCACTCCATGGATCTCTGCATCACACCATACTCACCTGTTCAAAGAACCTTTCTTGCTTAATCTCCTATGGTTACTTCCTAAATTATAAACCTGCCGTCTATTCAAGGGTGAGCCTGGGCTAAGAGCCCTGAGCCTGCTGCCTGCAGGATGTCACAGTACAAGCGTTGGGTGAGACTGTACTGTTTGAACACACACATATTTCATACTACAGAGCCCCCAAGTTCAAGCCAACCACTTTATCTGCTACCTGACCTTAGAAATGACAACTTCTTCCAGAACTAGAGGAACCGGCTAAGATGAAGTATCAAGAGCCTGTGTGTCTGCCAGCTGCCTGCTGCCCTACTAAGGTATTTTCAAGGTTAACCTTGATTGCATTCTTATCTTTCACTTTTCACACTGACTTTATTTTACTGTTATTTATTGGTTGCAGCACAAAGGATCTTGATCTTCACTGAGGCATGTTAACTCTTAGTTGTGGCATGTGGGATCTAGTTCCCTGATCAGGGATTAAACCAAGGCTCCCTGCACTGGGAGCTCCAAGTCTTAGCCACTGGACCACCAGAGAAGTCACGACACACTGTTTAGAATCTGATCCTCAGAAAATGCAACTCCACCAAACTGCATTTTCTTAGCTGACAGGTCCCTCTGGCTATAAACCTATCTCAGAAGCTGACTGCCAGCCTCCTGGAGAGAAGGGGCAGGCGGGATCTCTGATTGGGCCACATGCAGTGTTGACAAAACTGCAGCTGTTCTACAAATGCCCAGAGAGAACAGTCAGTCTTGCATTCATTGGCTTTCCCAGAGGGTGCTAGAACTGTGTTCCTGGGCCTTCTAGCACCCCACTATCTTCCTAAAGACCTCGCTTTCACCCTGGCTTTTGGTTTTGTTTTTCTTTCAAGTTTCTTCATTTTAAATCTTTGTGCACTGCCTGAAGGAAACTAAAGAGAGCACTGTAAACAAAATCCTTGGTTTACAAATACTGGAACGGATGATTATGATGACTAAGACGATCGATGCAGGATGGTGAAAGAAAATGGAACGTGGGGGTTGTGCCTGACTGAGTTCCGCTGAGCAGCTGTGTAGCCTTAGAGAAGTCACTTATCCTCTCTGAACCTTTTAGTTAAAAATGAGTTACCTCAGGTACCCTTTCCAGCTTTAAATTCTCTGAGATGCTGTTACTACGGTTACTATAAAACAGGATGATAACAGTCCCTAAGGTCCTAAAGCTATAAAGGGCTCATCAGTTCTAAAAACTGATTATTTTGTGAAACAGCAGACTCTAGACAATGCAGGTTTATTAAGTGCAGTTTATGCACAATTTTTCAGAAATAGTTTTCTAGGAAAATCCCAGTTTCACTCTTATAAGTGCATCAAGAAACTTCAGTTAAAAGTTGAATTCAACATACTGACTGCAGCATTGCATGTAACGGCAAAACACTGGAAACAACCCACGTGCTCTTCAACAACAGACTAGTTAAAGAACTTCCCTGGGGGTCCAGTGGTTAAGAATCTGCCTTGCAATGTAGGGGACCTAAGTTTGATCCTTAGTCGGAGAACTATGATCCCACATGCCACGGGGCTACCAGAACGCCACAACTAAAGAGCCTGTGGGCCACATGATGCTGTGAAGGTCCTGCGTGCTACAACTAAGACCTGACGCAATCAAATAAATAAATATATATATATTTAAAAAAACAACAGTTAAATAAAAGATGGCATTTTCATACAGTGGAATACAATTTAGCTAACGGAAAATATGAAGCGGCTCTCTGGGCACTGATATAGAACAATCTCCAAGACACACTAAAAGTGAAAACCGCAGAATGCAGAACACGCTGTAGAGTACACCAGCATTTGTTTATATATTCATATTCTCTTCTATGTGCAGAAGCCACATCTGGAAGCATGGCTGAAATATGACAAATTGTAGTTGCCTAAGACAGAGACACTTAAGGACTGAAGAAATGAGCAACATTAGAGGATGGGAAATTTACTTTTTCAAAATATTACATTATCAAATTTATCAATATTTTCTTATGGGTTCTGTTTTGTCCTTTTCTTAAGAAGGTCTTCCTAAAAAAAAAAAAAAAAAAAATTTAAAAAAAGGTCTTCCTTCTCTCAAGGTTAAAATACATAATCATGTTTCTAATTCTATTGCCCATTTATATATGTTTATATCCGTATCAGCTTCCCTGGTGGCTCAGCAGTAAAGAATCCGCCCACCAAGCAGATTTGATTTTGACCCCTCGGTCAGGAAGATCCCCTGGAGAAGGAAATGGCAACCCACTCCAATAAAATCCCATGGACAGAGGAGCCTGGTGGGCTACCATCCATGGGGTAGCAAGGAGTCAGACATGACTTAGCAACTAAACAGCAGCAGCTGTTTAGTACATATATAAGTCTGTACAGTAATCTATTGTCTATATTGAAACTATTTTTGAAATTTACACTGTATGGACTTTTCTGGTGGCTAAAATGGTAAACAATCTGCCTGCAACGCAGGAAACCCGAGTTTGATCCCTGAGTCGGGAAGATTCCCTGGAGAAGGAAATGGCAACCCACTTCAGTATTCTTGTCTGGAGAATTCCATGGACAGAGAAGCCTGGCAGGCTACAGTCCACGGGGTTGCAAGGAGTTGGACATGACTGAGAAACTAATACTTATACTGTATAACTTACCCCTATTGAATTTTGAACTATATGTATGTATTACCTGTTTTTTAAAAATCCAAGTATAGTTGATATACAATATTATTTCAGGTGTATAACATAGTGATTCAGTATTTTTATAGATTATATTCCATTAAAAATTATTACAAGATCACAGCTATAATTTCCTGTGCTATATAATATATCCCTGCTGCTTATCTATTTTATACATAGAGGTTTGTATCTCTTAATCCTATACCCTAAATTTGTCTCTTTAACTTTCCTTTCCCCTTTGGTAAGCACCGGTTTGTTTTCTATGAGTCTGTTTCTATTTTGCATATACATTCATCTGTATTATCTTTCAGATTACACATGTAAGTGGTATCATACAGTTTTATCTTTCTCTGAGTTAGTTCACGAAGCATAATATTCTCTAGGTCCACCCATGATGCTGCAAATGGCAGAATTTCAGTCTTTTAATGTCTGAATAATATTCCATTCTGTATATATCTTCCCTATATATATATATGGGCTTCCCTGGCGGCTCAGATGGTAAAGTGTCTGCCTGCAAAGCAGGAGACCTGGGTTCGATCCCTGGATCAGGAGGATCCCCTGAAGAAGGAAATGGCAACCCACTCCAATATTCTTGCCTGGAAATTTTCATGGACAGAGGAGCCTGGTAGGCTACAGTCCATGGGGTGGCAAAGAGTCAGACATAACTGAGCAACTTCACATTATATATCTTAATCCATTCATTTGTTGATAGGCAACTTGGGTTGTATATTATCTTTTTGAGAATAAAACTGAGGGGAAAAAAAAAGAACCTATCAGATTTTTTTAATTTATTCATTTTCTTTTTGGTCTCACCACTTGGCATGTGGGATGTTAGTTACTCAACCAGGAATCAAACCCACAGCCCTGCACTGGAAGCACAGAGTCTTAACCACTAGACTTCCAGAGAAGTCCCAACCAGATTTTATTTTTAAATAAAAATTTTAAAGAATCTAGCATATGGGGTGCATTTTATGGTATGTGAATTATATCTCAATTAAAAAAGAAAGATTCTAGCTTACATGGCAAGGTTGAGATTAATAGCAGGAGAACTGAGTGGAGTCAACAGAATCCTCCCAGTTAAGCCTGAAGTTAAGGTTCAGCCAGGATCTCCCCAAGACTCAGCTTTATAGAATAGTCTAGTTTTATAGGTCAATACCTGTTTGGGCAAATCAAAGCTGCAGTCAACCAGGAAGCATCTCTTTGCCTTCCTCATAATTCTTGTCTGAGAGTTCCCCAGTTCTTTGTATCAGTTGGTTCCCTTGGAGGACCAGGCCAACCCAGGAAATGGATGGTCTCCCCCGCCTTAGCCAGTACTCAGGCTTAGGACATCCTGGAGCAGGTCAGCTAGGTTCAAATCAAGACAAGGAGGAGCCAGTGCTGAAGCTGGACAGACTCTGTCTAGCACCCAGGGGGAAGAGGCACTGGAAAACAAGCCGGACAATGAGCTGCAAAGCCAGGAGGTACCAGAGAGGCTAACAGGCGGAAGGAGGAAGATGGCTAGATGTTCAGAATATAGACTGGGAACCGTGGATCCTGGTGCTTGGCTCGGGTGTGTGTGCCTATGCACAGCCAACAATATCTGAAGACCACTGCATTGCTGCAACCTCACCATCACTACCATCATCCTCCTCATCAGACATCCCCTGGGAACACCAGGGAGGACAAAGATAAATAAAACAGGGACTTCCAGTATAGTTAAAAGTGATAATACTGATCCACCCAAAAGCACATTTATGAAGCCAGATGAAAGATGTTATTGGAGCTATGATCCAAAGCCGAAAGTCCTTTAGACCAAGTTTCAAGGTTCCTCCATCAGGGGGCCCCAGTGGATGTTACTGGAATCTCAGGGAGAGGCCCACAGGGTGGAACAGAGGAAATCCTTAAAGAGAGAAACAAGAACAAGGCTAAAAAGGACAGCAAGACTAAGCCAAGTGGGAAAGAGGAAAGAGAAGGCATTCCAGACTTCTGGGAAAGCATGAAAGGTAGGAACGCTTGCCACCAGCAGTTTGGACAGACACACAGAGCGGGTCACAGGGTCAGAACAAAGGGTTAGGGCAGGAGAGCGGTGGAGGCCAGACCCCTGTGTGGGAGGCCCCGACTGCCAGCTTAGAAGTTTGATCCTTACCGTGCAGACAGTGGGGAGCCATTGAAGGTTGCTGAGCAGGAGGGTGACCCTTGCAAACAGGCGTTTTTAAGTGAGATTACACAGGAGCCCTTTATCCCAGGCTCATTCAAAGACCTGTGTGTATTTCAAGTGGCACTTGAGACAGAAAGTCGTAAAGCAGTGCCCTGTGTCATGTAGAAGAAGAAGAAGAAAAGGAAAAGGTTTAAGGGTCTCACAAAGAGATGCTTCAGTGAGAATGAGAAAAGAAGGGGGGCACATTTTAAAGAAGGAAACAAATTTGCAGGACAGAACTACCAGTCGTCTGGAAAACTGCAGCACTTTCTTCAGAGTCTGGAATGCCCTCTTTTGGCTAGAGTGGTTCTGCCTCCTTTTTTGGAGGTTAGTTGTGATGTCAAAACACAGGCTTGTGGTGCAGGGAGGCGGCTGGGAGGAGGCAGATGAACAGAAATATAAATACTGGGCCCGAGAGCATAAAAGGCCTCCACACTAAGACCACCGTCTTGCAGGGGGACTTCTCTGCCTCTCTCAAGTGGAGCCTCAGAGTTTTTGTCAAAGCTACTGGGAGCTTCCTAATTACCCAAACAGCTTCTCCTCTTAAAACAATAAAGTGATTTTTTAAAAATCTGTCAAGTGTCGGTATTATTCCTACACGTGCATAGTGAGGCAGGAGGCAGGGCTGTTCTGGGGACACAAACTGGGCAGTCACTTTAGGCCATAAATCAGCATTTATATAAAGTGGGAGAGGAAGTCAGGATTAAGTTTCCAGTCTTAACCTCAGTCTTAACCTGGGCTGTGTACAACTGCAAATTCTGTGAATACAGAGGCAAAGCTGAGTGAGCCGGGGAAGGGCCTGAGTTAGACACAAAAATCAGCCAGGCTGAACTGATGACAAGGGCGGGTGACTGCTCCAGGTGGCTCTACAGTTCCAGGGGTGGGGAGTGTCTGATTCCTTTTTTTAAAAATAATTTTATTTATTTATAATTTTTGGCTGCGTTGGGTCTCCGCTGCTGCACAGGTTTTCATCTAGTTGTGGAGAGCAGGGCTGCTCTCTAGCTGCGGTGCTCAGGCCTCCAGATGTGGCGGTTTCCCGTGTTGCGGAGCACGGGCTCTAGAGCACTGGCTCAGCAGTTGTGGCACTCGGGCTCGGTTGCTCCTTGGCTTGTGGGATCCTCCTGGACCAGGGATCGAACCCAAGTCCCCCGCCTTGGCAGGCGGATTCTCATCCACTGAGCCACCAGGGAAGCCCTGAGTCCTTCTTTCTTTGGCCTCTGCTAGAGGTTCATCTCCTCCACTCTCCTCCCACAATCCCAGGGGGCCTTTGGGCACTTTTAGTCTCTGCACAGTCTATATGAAGACAAAAAACTGCAAACTCAAAGCTGTCTTTCCTCCGGAGTCAGAAGGGAATGCTCCCCTCCTCTTCCCCTCTAGACTAGTGCTGTGTACCAGTGGGCTCTTACTAAAGTAGCTCTGATCAGGTGATGCAGCTAACCAGGACCTTGACAGTCAAGTTCAGTAAAAACCCAAATGTACACAACACAAGGAGTTGTGCAACTCATGGGAACTCCCACCTTTACAGTGATTTTGCCCTAGCCCTCCTTCCCCTGTGGCAACTGTGTCTGGATGTCCCAGACTTTCCAGAAATGTCCCGATTTCACGTGCTCTTCCTTGAGTCTCTGGAAGCACGTAGGTGTCTGCCAGGGATTATGCCCTAATGTTTTAGTTGGACAAATGGTCACTGTGCCCGTGACGTGCAGCTGGCATGAGGCTGCAAAACAGCGTTTTCCCTCTGGGTGAAACTCCATTCCTTGGTTGGGGAGAAGGCCAGGCATGGGGAAGGTCCAAGGTGCTGGGCCATGGGTACCCGTCACCAAGTCACACAGTTCCTTCAGCAGGGCCAAGTGCTGCCCTGGCAGAACCTTCTGCCTAGGGCACAGAAAGAGTGAGCTGAGATTTGGCATGTTGGAAGAAAGGCCCAGCATGCAGCCTGTCCATGTTTGCGACTGTGTTTTAAATCCCTCTGCTACAGTTAGCCACCTCTGAGGCCCTCAAGGAAAATCTGTTTGCCTTCTTTCCACACTTGAAGGCTTAGCTCCCTTCCGGCCACATGGCAGCTCAGAACATGTGAGGACCCCCTCAACCCTGGTCTGTGTAGCCCAGCTTGCTCAGGAAGGAGGGAGGGGTTCCTCTGGAGAAAAAGAATATGAGTCACTCCTCCACCCCCACCCCAGACACTGGCCACAAACAACAGTCTCAAAGACCCAGCACTTTTCCCTTTGCCCAGAACACAATAAAGGAATTAGCGACCCACCTACTAAGTTTTTACATCTGACACTGGACGGCTCAAAGTCTAGCTCACCAGCACAGTCACACATGTCTGACGTGTCCTCTTTGCAGCCAGGCCCCAAGCCAGTCACCATGCAATTTTGCTAATTCAAACTGCTTTCCCGTTTAGAGAGGTCGATAGCCATCTCCCATCTCCTTTTCCTGCTGACGTCATCCCACATTTTCTACAGGCACAAATAAGGGTACAATTCCTGGGACAGTTTTCAGGAGGTTGGGAGTGGAAGGATCCTGCCCTCCCGGGTCCACTCTACTTCTCTGGCCATTTGGCAAATTATCCGAGGTGAAGGGAGAGGCGAGGAAATAAATCACCTCGCTAAGGTGAAAGGCCGAAAAGAACTGCAGCTCAGACCCAGATCAGTCCTGGGTATTTGCAATGCAAATGCGCGTTTTGTCCGCTGCCACCGAGGTCTTGCACAATAGCCTGTGTATAAACATCCAGGCCAACAATGCCTGACTGTGCAATCACGCTGTAATTACAGGCCGGCAGGAAGCTGCTGTTAGGAACTGATCCATTCAACTTCTAGACATCCCATGTCGGAGTCTCCACCGCACCGACGAACATTCCTGCACACACCAACGCGTCCCCGACGCGGCCGCTGCCGCTCCAGTTGCAGACTCCAAGCCCCGGAGCCCGGGCGCCACCCGCCCGGCCCGCCAGTCCCAAGTTACTTTGCAGAGATGTCATAAATTTCTCAGCTGTTCTTAAAAAAAAAAAAAACCTACGCCACGAGGCTACCGAAGGCGGCGCGAACCACCATCGAAGTTCGCAAGCACATTCCTGCGAACCCTAGCAGTTTGGGAAGATCAGAAAAAGAGCGAGATGCCTCAGAGCCCACTGGAAGCGGGGTGGGAGTTTTATATAGAAAACACTCACATATGTATGTGGGTGTCCTGACAGTTTTTATGGCTAAATTGCAAAGTGTTAGGCCTTAGTGATTACTGTCGGGCTCGGGACCTGGTGTAGGAGAAGGGGGTGGGGGAGTCAGAGGAATTCGTTCAAAGGGGACTTTGGGGCCGTTCTGGGTTTTGCCTTTTGGAAATGCGTAGGGGTGTTTCCCAAACTTCCAAGTGGCTGTTCTCTTCCTCACTGTCGGGCCAAGCAAAGAAAAGGGGGGGAAAGTTCCTTTAACTTCCTTCCTGCAACCTCAGCGAGCGCGCATCCCTGGGAAGCCGGGCGGGGGCTGGCGGACGGCTGCGCCCAGCCTGTCGGGATGGCCACCCCCACCCCCACCCGGGGCAGAGTACTAGTCCGGGACGCCGGCCACGGGAAGCCCCTTCCCTGCAGCCCTGCGCCCGCCAATGGTGCCTGGAGAGGCCCAACTGCAGCCCCGGGCTGCTCTGAAATCCCGCGGCCAAACAGGGTCGCAGCCAGGGCCCGGATCCCGGCCGCAGAGCTCGCTCCCTGCAGCGGCCCCCGCACGCCACCCCAGCGCCGCCGGCCCTCCCCGCCCGCGCCGCAGAGCCCGAACCCCGAGCGTTTCGGGGGCCCCCGCGGCAGAGCCGCGGCTCCGAAGCGGGGGCGCCGAGCCCCGCGACTCACCTGCGCGCTGGATCCCGGGGCGGCTAGGAGGGGCGCGGGGCGCAGGCGAGCAGGGCCCGCAGACTCAAACTTTGTTGCTCTCGGGACGGCGCAGTCGTCACTTCCTCGCGGAGCGGGTGGCGCGGCCCGGGCGGTGACCCAGCAGCTCGCGCGGTGGCGCGCCGGGCCCTGCAGCCGCCCGCGCCCCCGGCTCTGCGCGCCCTCGGCCGCGGAGGAAAGAGGGCTGCGGTCCGCCTTCGTCCCTCCGGGGGAGGCTCGCTCCAGCTTGGTCGTTTCCGCGCTGAAGATGTGCTGGATGCGGGAAGATGGTGTTGGGGTTCAAGGGCCCAGAACTGGAGTTCCAAGGAAAACAAAGGATGGGAAAGGAGGAAGAGAAAGTTTTTCTGTTTGGTGTTGAGGCTAGAAAATCATGTTAGAAAACACGGAGCTCTGTGTTCGTTTTTGCTTTCCTTTTGTTTTGTTTGCACCAAATAATGCCTAAGCTGGGCCTTAAAACTCGGGTCTCCTCTCCCCACATCCCCTTAAAAGATCGGCACCCTTGCCCTTCGTCATTTCCAGGGATTATAAAGGCGCAGGACGTAGAGCGTTTATGACTTCAGGGGGCAATCTCCGCGTCCAAATTGGGGCTGCAAAATAGTTTCTGTTCTAATCCTCCCTCGCGATTTCCACCTCCTCCTTTACACTCAACTCACAGACCTCTTCGGGGCCTGTCGCAGTCTGTGTTTCGTCATGGACCAAAAGTGACTTGGAGAGTAGGGTGGCGTCCTGACAAAAGGAGCTTCAGGCAGTAGTAACTCTGAAATCTATCATCGCCCAAAGTACATTAGCTCACATTATTAAAAACTACAACAACAAAAAAGCCATCTTTTTAGTTTCCGATAAGTAGCAGCAAAGTAGTTTAAACGGCAGTCTTTAAGGAAGAATTCCTGATCCAGTAAAGCTGGAGAGAAAACCGGTTAGCCTTAGCTGTGGTTTAAAAAAAAAAAAAAAAAGCAGACATATGAAACAGCAGTGGAGGGCTTTCATAACAGAAACATTAGCTTCATTGTAACTTGTGAAAACAGGGACCTTTTCAAAGGTGGTTCAAAAGCATCAGTTAGGACTCAACAATTTCCCCTTTTTCCCCAAATACTGCTGCTACTAGCACATTGGCCAGATCACAGAACTGCCTGTTCCAAGGCTTCATCTTTTTACTAAGGCACAGGAAACCGCAGAGTTGAGTGAAGGTTTTGTCCAGAAAGGTGGATGTAAAACTGATAGAAACTGACACCTGAGAAATGATCCTTAGGTCTGCATTAATACCGAGCGGGAAACCACGAAGGCAGGCTCACCGGAAGGTTAGGAGTATGAAGACAAGGTCTCCTAGCAACATGTAAGCCCCTACATGGTAGCCCTGTATGCACTGCTCTCGTTTCTGCTGAGACATTATTAATGGCATATTTTAAATAGCCACATGTATCAGGTGAGAAAACCAATCTTGCTTTGAGAAATAAGTTCATTATTAGACTCTCAATCATTATAAATTCTCTGAAACTTTCATGACACGCAATTTGGGGGTGGTGGTGGTGGTGGAGGGATTGTCTATTTCAGTTGTGAAATAGAAGTTAATTTCTCATATGTGCTCTGCTTAAGGCAGGCAATGATAATCTAGGCATAGAGAGAATATGCTTTTGAAAATCTTGTGGTACTCCATCTTCTATAGAACAAGAGCAGAATGTTTCTTTGTTCAGTATTGTGATTCTGAATTCTCAGTCACAGTTTCATGAATATTCAGTATTACTGCATGCCCAGGAATAATTAGCAGACAGTGTAAATGTCTGAAGGATACTTATGCATGCATGGACATGCATCGCTTTTTCTCTGTATAGGGTGACATATTTGCTGGAGTATCACCAAGTGCAGAAGCTGTTGCAGGCACCTTCGCAAACAGCCCCCTGCTAACAGGGGTCCCCTCCCTCTGGGTATTCATGCCCTATACAATCTCTTCTTGAATGTGGGCTAGACTAATTGAGTCAATTCTAACAAATCACGTGTGGCAGAAGTCATGTGATGTCACTGCTGAGACTAGGTTATAAAAAAAACCTAATGTGGCTTCCATCTTGGGTGCTCTGTTTCTTTTCTTGCTCTTTCTTGCATCACTCACTGTAAGGGAAGCTAGTTGCCATGTCATAAGGCAACCCTGTAGATGAGGCTCAAGGCCGCCCAACAACCACAGGAGTTAGCTTGACGAGAGATACCTCCCTTTGGCCCCCTCCCAATCAAGCCTTCAGGTTAAGGCCTTCAACCCCAGCCAGCAGCTGCCTCATGAAAGCCCTTGTGGCAGAGACATCCAGGTAAGCTGCCTGGATTCCTGACCCACAGAAATTGTAAGATAGTAAATATTTGTTGTCTTCAAGCTGCTGTATTTTGGAGTAATTTGTTACACAGGCACAGATGACTAACGTGCAGGGAAAAGAGAAGTAAATCATTAGGGGTCCAATAAGAAGCTCACGCAAATTTCCTGGTCCCTCACCTGGAAAGCAGGGCATAGAGAAAGAGGCAGGGTCCTAGACCAGTCCTAAGTATAACAAGCAAATCCTAAGAACAGAAGACCCAGTCCTGACCCTTTTTTACAGAACAGGGGTCATCCTTAACTTTAAAACAGGTCAGAGAGCATGTGTCGCTGCTCAGTCCCTGGCAGCCCTGGTATTGTCATCAACCTGCTAGTGAGTGCAGATGTCTTTGTGTCACAAGAATTGACGTCTGTCCAGGTGTCCTCCTCCTCCTCTTCAGGACATCTGCTCTGATCCCCAAGACCTTGGCACACCCAGTGGCTCTGGAGTCAGACCCTGGTCCTGGAAGGGAGCTCAAAAGACAGGCCTTCAACCCTGGCATCCAGAAGAGACAGGTCCAAATGTGGGAACACAGAAGGGATAGGGGATTTCAGCGGTGCGTCCAAAAGAAAGACATGTGGTCCTGCTGTCGAAGAGCAAGCTGCAAACTATCTCTGATAAGAATCGTCTCCACACTGCTTCCAGGACTACAAAGAACTTTCTGTCCATGTGATGGTTATCTTTCTCTCAGCATCACTTCCTCTCTGACTGGAGCTAATTATTTGAAAACACCAAACAAAATTTTAGGAAGCAGGAAAAATGTTCTACTCCTTTGCCCCTTTCCGTGGCATCTACTTAGGGCTGCTCCCCGCCCACCATGTTCCCCTCCCCTCAGCCAGTCCCACAAAAGCTGGCAATTGTAGAAGCTGTTTCTGTTTCCCCTCCAGAGACACTAAGCTCTGATTCTTCTCATGTGCAGTGGCCGCAGCTGCTGTGTTGCCATGCCGTCATCCGGTTGCTATGACTTATGAGGTTGTGGATGTGCCAGAACGTGAATCTATTAATTTAACAGGAACTAGGCTCAGCACATACATTCCTTGTTAGGTCATTTGCTTTGCTACCTAAACCACATCCAATGTGTTCAGCAATGGAAACATTTCCTAGAGTCTGGCTTTGCAAAAATGCTAAATGCCCTGAATTTTGCATCTGCACAGTCAGTTTTATATTATTAAATTATTGTGGAGGACATAAAGACATTCTAGCAGGGGTATGCAAAGAGATTAGCTCAGGGGAAAAAATTAAAGGGAGGGAAATAGTCTCTAGTCTTCATCCTCTACATTCTGAGGTCCTTTCTGCAGGAGGTGTCTGTCCTCACTTCGGTAGAAATCCTGTCTTGAGCCCGGGCTGGTCAGTGACAAGGTCTAAGCCCTGGGACACTGGTGATGGGTGCCTCACTGAGAGGAACCGCTGTCCTCTTCTGGGGCACCCGCAAGCAGGAATTGTTCATTCACCCCTTCAATTAACATTTACTGAATGTCTACCGGTGGGTGTGCAAGAGAAACAAAGATGAAAAGGACAAAGTCTCTCCCTAGCGGAGAGACTTGCATAAACTAGAACCTTGCATAAACTAGAATGCGAAGTGAGAGGTAGAATAATCGAGTTCTACCTCAGGTACTATGAACTTCCAGAGAAGGAAGCAAGTCTGTCTGGAGAAGTGGGTTATGGGCCACTGCCAGTGTTCTTCTCTTTAAAAAATTGTTTTCAAATTATCAGATGCATTGCATTAAGTAATAATAAGTATTATTTTGTATAGCTTTTGTTTCACTTGTGTATACTAATACATAAATTTTTATGGAATCATAGTGTAAAACATATTTCCTGCATACAGTCAAAGAAGTGTGAAAGTTCTCGGTTTAAAGAGTAATGAAGAACTACCAGGACTACTGACAGCCTATGATGGGCCAGGCCTCAAGGTGTTGTCCCATTGGATAGTTGAAGAGACAAGTCATGACTTAAGACAGTCTCTAGATCCTTCTGAATTCTCCTTTAGTAAATCAAGACCAAGCCTAAAGAACCAGCTCCTTGAGTCCTCTCAGAACAGAGTAGAGGCCCCTTCCACCCAAGCCAGTTAGGCCACCTCTAAGGCAATGAAAGAGCAGCCACTGCCTTTCTGGCCTGCCAGACGATGGGAGGGGAAAGAGGAAAGTGAGAAGAGGGTCAGAAATGCATCGTGGAGACTTCCCTGCTAGTCCAGTGGCTAAGACGCCATGCTCCCAATGCAGGGGGCCGGATCAATCCCAGGTCAGGGAACTAGATCCGTGCCAGCTGCAGCTAGTGTTCATATGCCACAAATAAAGATCCTGCATGCTACAACTAGGAACTGGTGCAGCCAGGTGAATTTTTTCTTAAAAAAAAGTATTATGCTTTTTCTTCTCTCCAGGTCTCAGATGGGAGTGGGGAAGGTGCATTACCTAATGAGTGTACTTCAAGCAGGGGCTTCCTAGGCAGCACTAGTGGCAAAGAATGCAGTACAAGAGACATAAGAGACGCAGGTTCAATCCCTGGGTCGGGAAAATCCCCTGGAGAAGGGCATGGCAACCCACTCCAGTAACCTTGCCTGGAGAATCCCATAGACAGAGGAGCTTGGTGGGCAACAGTTCATAGGGTTGCAAAGAGTCAGACATGAATGAAGCAACTTAGCGCACATGTACATAGACAAGCACAAGGTGGGAGGGAGTGGTTCTCACCCAGCATCCCCACTGGCACTCTGAGATGAAGCTGCCTCCACAGTGGTTTTGTACCCTGTAGAGGGCAGCCATCTCAAAGTGAACCTGGCGGTCAAGCTGGGTAGGCAGAGCCAGGCCTGAGGCTTAGTGCTCCTGAGTTCCCGCGGTTTCCACGTGGCATAGCCAGCCTGTTGAGAGCCAGCAGCCTTCCATGGAACTACCCTGGTGGAGCAAGGTGACCCTGCAACAAGCTCAGGGGAGACATGGGTCTGCACTAGTGAAAACACAGGGGAAAATGAGCACCAAGTTGCAAAGCGGGAGATGCCAGTGCTGGGAGGTAGGGGGTGGCTTTACTAAAGAATCCACAAGTTCACGTGCTGAAACTGGTACCATCAGGGGCCTACCCAGCTAGCAGAAACCGAGAGGACGGGGCATCTTGATATGATGGTTAGGAACAAGGACCTGGGGCTGCCCACACACTGCCTGGTTTCATGTCCCATCTCTGCCACATACTGCCCATGTGACCTTGGACAAGTTACTTAGCCTTTTTGCACCTCAGATTCCTCGTCTATAAAATGAGGATCATTGCACATACTTGATAAGGTTGTTATAACATTTAAATTAGTTTGATTTTTTTTTTTTTTACTGCACCGGATCTCAGTTGCAATGCTTGGGATCGTCAGTCTTCAGTTTGTGGCACGTGGAATCTTTAGTTTTAGAGTGTGGGATCTAGTTCCCTGACCAGGGATCGAACCTGGGTTCCTTGCATTGAGAGTGTGGAGTCTTAGCCACTGGATCACCAGGGAAGTCCCAATAATTAATTTGTAAGGTCTTATATATGTGTTCCTTAAGTGTCATTTATATAAGGAAATCGTTCACCAAGCAAAAGGAATTCTATAGGGATGTCATAGGACTCCAAGGCCTTCAAACTGGATTTTTAGTAAAAAAAAAATCCCCCCAATCATCAGCTGATGAGCAAAGTTGGATCAGCTGTAGACTATACATTTAAGATATGGTGTTAGTTAAAAGGTTTGGCCCCTCTGCATAGTCTGGCTGAAAAGATAGACATAGCAGTTTTTTAAGTAAGACATTCAGTTCAGTTCAATTCAGTCTCTCAGTCATGTCCGACTCTTTGCGACCCCATGAATTGCAGCATGCCAGGCCTCCCTGTCCATCACCAACTCCCGGAGTTCACTCAAACTCATGTCCATTGAGTCAGTGATGCCATCCAGCCATCTCATCCTCTGTCGTCCCCTTCTCCTCCTGCCCCCAATCCCTCCCAGCATCAGGGTCTTTTCCAATGAGTCAACTCTTCACATGAGGTGGCCAAAGTACTGGAGCTTCAGCTTTAGCATCATTCCTTCCAAAGAAATCCCAGGGCTGATCTCCTTCAGAATGGACTGGTTGGATCTCCTTGCAGTCCAAGGGACTCTCAAGAGTCTTCTCCAACACCACAGTTCAAAACCATCAATTCTTCGGCGCTCAGCTTTCTTCAGAGTCCAACTCTCACATCCATACATGACCACTGGAAAAACCATAGCCTTGACTAGACGGACCTTAGTCGGCAAAGTAATGTCTCTGCTTTTGAATATGCTATCTAGGTTGGTCATTACTTTTCTTCCAAGGAGTAAGCGTCTTTTAATTTCATGGCTGCAATCACCATCTACAGTTATTTTGGAGACCCAAAAAATAAAGTCTGACACTGTTTCCCCATCTATTTGCCATGAAGTGATGGGACCAGATGCCATGATTTTTGTTTTCTGAATGTTGAGCTTTAAGCCAACTTTTTCACTCTCCTCTTTCACTCTCATCAAGAGGCTTTTTAGTTCCTCTTCACTTTCTGCCATAAGGGTGGTGTCATCTGCATATCTGAGGTTATTGATATTTCTCCCGGCAATCTTGATCCCAGCTTGTGCTTCTTCCAGCCCAGCATTTCTCATGACATACTCTGCATATAAGTTAAATAAGCAGGGTGACAATATACAGCCTTGACGTACTCCTTTTCCTATTTGAAACCAGTCTGTTGTTCCATGTCCAGTTCTAACTGTTGCTTCCTGACCTGCATATAGGTTTCTCAAGAGGCAGGTTAGGTGGTCTGGTATTCCCATCTCTTTCAGAATTTTCCACAGTTTCTTGTGATCCACACAGTCAAAGGCTTTGGCATAGTCAATAAAGCAGAAATAGATGTTTTTCTGGAACTCTCTTGCTTTTTCCGTGATCCAGCAGATGTTGGCAATTTGATCTCTGGTTCCTCTGCCTTTTCTAAAACCAGCTTGAACATCTGGAAGTTGTTCTATTGCTGAAGCCTGGCTTGGAGAATTTTGAGCATTACTTTACTAGCATGTGAGATGAGTGCAATTGCGCGGTAGTTTGAGCATTCTTTGGGATTGAAATGAAAACTGACCTTTTCCAGTCCTGTGGCCACTGCTGAGTTTTCCAAATTTGCTGGCATAGTGAGTGCAGCACTTTCACAGCAACATCTTTCAGGATTTAAAATAGCTCCACTGGAATTCCATCACCTCCACTAGCTTTGTTCGTAGTGATGCTTTCTAAGGCCCACTTGACTTCACATTCCACTTACCTTTAATTGTCCAAATGTAATTTAAGAGAGGATTGTAGTTGGTTAACAGAATAACAGTCCTCCTCAAAATGTCCATGTCCAAATTCCTAGAACCTGTGCATATTAATACCCCCAACAAGGGAAGGTTGCTAATTGTGCTATGCTGTGTTGGGTGGCTCAGTCGTGTGAACTCTTTGTGACCTCATGGACTGTAGCCTGCCAGGCTCCTCTGTCCATGGGGATTCTTCAGACAAGAATACTGGAGTGGGTTGCCATGCCCTCCTCCAGGAGATCTTCCCAACCCAGGGATTGAACCCAAGGTTGCTAATTAGCTCATCTTAAAATAAGGAGATTATCCTGGATTGTTGGGATGGGCCAATGTAATCACAAGGATCCTTAAACATAGAAGAAGGAGGCAGAAGAGGAATCAGCCAGAGGGAGATTTTGGAAGAATGGTCAGAGAGATACAAGGTTGCCAGCTTTGAAGATGGAGAAAAAGTGTCATGAGCCAAAAACGGAGGTGACTTCCACACACTGGAGAAGGCAAGGAAACATATTCTCTCAGAGACTCCAGAAAAGAATGCAGCCCTACTGACACCTTGATTTTAGCCCATTAGATAAAAATCTGCATTGCTTCAAGCTAACAATTTTGTGGTAATGAGTTACAGTAGCCATAGAAAACTCTTACAGGAGCATTTTCTAAATGTAGTATTTTCTGGGAAGTATTTGCATCATGTGTTAGACACATGTGTTACAATATGTATTAGAAGCCCCAGTTTTCAGATTACAATTTGAGCAGGAAGTCTGGCTGGGTGGGCCAGGCACAGTACTAGAATGTCAGCTCCCTGGCAGGTTCCCAGAGTAACAGGCCCATGAAACTCGGGGACAGGTCTTTTAAAGTACAATGATATACAGTTTCATATGCTGCTTTAGGGATGAACTCCCAACATGCAAACTGTTTCTTGGAGCTTCTCAGAAGTGGTAACTGCTGCTGCTGCTGCTAAATCACTTCAGTCGTGTCCAACTCTGTGCGACCCCATAGACGACAGCCCAATATCCCTGGGATTCTCCAGGCAAGAATACTGGAGTGGGTTGCCATTTCCTTCTCCAATGCATGAAAGTGAAAAGTGAAAGTGAAGTCACTCAGTCGTGTCCAACTCAAGACCCCATGGACTGCAGCCTACCAGGCTCCTCTACCCATGGGATTTTCCAGGCAAGTGTACTGGAGTGGGGTGCCATTAGCAGGCCACAATGTGGAGGGCAAGTGTAGAAATGGTTAATGAAAGTAAACCAGAGTCAGCTGTCAAAAGCTGCTGTGGAAATTCTCTGTGCATTTGATGACCACACTTCCCCAGAAAGGTTGTGTTACCACCCAGAGTTTGTAAATGAAACTTTCTTTTCACAATGAAGAGGAAAACACAAACCCAAGAGTCAAGGCAGTTTACACAGCATTCCTGGGATCCGGGTCAGCCAGCAATGCCAGGCTTCAATCACTCTGCACAGGTTGCTTTTTCCTGTTCATAGCTCAATGGTTAAGCTCCCTGCACAGTGGGGAGGAAGTCTTGTCACAATCCTCTGCCAGTAATAAATACTGGTCCTGGGACATCAGTCTTAGCAGTAAAGCAGGAGGTGTCATTCGAGTTCTCAGGCCAAGAAGTTGCTAGACATTCATGAGATTATCTTAGGTCTTATGACTTATGGGAAAAGGAAGTTCTCCTATTCTGGGTGTGGTAATATCTGGGGATTACCACACAAGGGACCACAACATAGTGTGGCCGTATATAGAGTCTGTGAGCTCTTTGGGGAGTCTTTGTGAACTGGAATTTTTCACAGTATCTCCAAGGAACTGTGTTAGAAAAGCTGTAGTTAGTGGATTTCTTACACAGGGCACAAGACCCCATGGACTCCCTAATGTATCCCCTTTTATTGATACATCCTAATCAACCCTGGGATTTCTTTGGAAGGAATGATGCTAAAGCTGAAACTCCAGTACTTTGGCCACCTCATGCGAAGAGTTGACTCATTGGAAAAGACTTTGATGCTGGGAGGGATTGGGGGCAGGAGAAGAAGGGGACAATGGAGGATGAGATGGCTGGATAGCATCACTGACTCCATGGACATGAATCTGAGTGAACTCCGGGAGTTGGTGATGGACAGGGAGGCCTGGCGTGCTGCAATTCATGGGGTCGCAAAGAGTCGGACCCAACTGAGCGACTGAACTGAACTGAATTTCAAATAGTTTTCCAGAGGGCATTAAAGTGGAAGGACCACTTTGGATGACCAGGTCTACACTTACATTTAGAGCAGCCCAGGCCATCAGCTGAACCATTTGTGGCCTCTCTATCACTCTTGTCTTTTTCTTTTTTTGGCTCCATTGGGTCTTTGTTGCCCCATGTGGAATCTTTCATTGAGGTACATGGACTCTCCAGTTGTGATGCACAGGCTCCAGAGAATGAGGGCTCAGTAGCTGTGACATGTGGGATCTTAGTTCCCTGACCAGGGATTGAACCCACATCCCCTGAATTGCAAGGTGTATTCTTAACCACTGGACTACCAGAGAAGGTCCTCTATCACTCTTCTAGAATCACTCTTGAAAGCTATCCCATTTGAACAACCTTTGGCCTGCACTGTGGGGCTTTGCCTGGTTTCCTGACATAATTTTTCCCTTTGCCCCTAGTAGGAGGGTGTGGTCACTGACTCACCTTCCAGGCTCTCCCCATCTGAGTTCAGTGAATTGGTTAACTTCCACTTAAGGTGGTTGCAAAGAACCGGAGGACCTATAGAATGCCACTGAACCCCCATGTGGACCATATCCAGGTTCCTGGTGTTCTGACTATGTCTATGAGTTCCTGTCTTGAGCTGCATTGATCTTCCTTTAGCCTAAGAATTCATCCTCCGCTAGGCAGAGTACCCAGACCAACAGCCTTGATGCCTAACAATCAGCAGTCTAGATTCTGGGTCTTGGTTACAGGATTCAAAACAACTGCTTTAGAGATGGAGACCATGTAACAGTTAAAGGCTGATTTGGTGACCCATCTAGTCTTGGTTTCAAATGAGAGTCTAGAACAAGTTGGGGGGGTCTTGTAAACTGTATTGTGGTGACTGGCAAACCTTACCTCGTTTATTAGAGGTATTGACGGACATAGCGTGAGAGATGGCTGTACATCGATATCTGACTGCAGTGTGGCCTCCGTGGCTCTCCCAGCATGCCCTATTTCCAGGAAGCTGATTTGGAAAGCTACATTCTTCTCCTTTCTGTGAAGTTATGGAGTTTCTAAAGGTTTCTAACAGCTGTGCAAAGGAACACTTTGAATTGCCTAAACCCTATCAAGGCACTGAGTCAAGGGCTACGGGCATCAAAAAGTGAGACACATGCTAAAATTCACAAACAAACCTTCACATGTTCTTTCCACAACTAAAACCAATAGAAATCAATAGAGCACGGACAGGATTAACTGATCTGCACTTCCACTCGCCCGTCTTCCCCATCCCTGGCCTTCTGCTGTAGCTAGAGGACCGTGAGCTCATGCACATCACATTTCTGCATGCCTTGTGTGTGTCCCTTGTGAGCAAACTGCTCTTTGTTCCAAGCTATCCTTTTCAGATAGTGTGTTTCTCAGAGCAAAGTACAGGCCTGCTTACTAACTATTACTTCAAATCTGGTTTCCTAAAGCTTAGGGTTCCTCTCTCGCAAGGGGCCTCACTGTATGGGCTGGTCACCTGGCCCTCTTTGTGTTGCCTTTGGGAACTGGGACTCAGGAATCACCACAGGAAAATGTCCATACTCTTGCTACTGTTGCTGTGGATAAAGAAGTTCTTTGTTTCTGATGCAGAGGTCTTCTGTGTTCTGCCAGCATCCATATGGGAAGTTAACTTATTAACTTGCAAAGTGGGTAAAAAAAATCTGAGAGCCTTCACAGTTATTGACAACTTCTTTTTTTTTTTTTTTTTTTCTCATATAACACTCCTCCTGACCCACCAGCTCATGCCCCTCAGGCCTGTGATCCTTAAAGCCGCTTTGGTAGTTTGGGACCAAGGGGAAACTACTCCTACAGAGGTGGAGACAAACCAAAAAACCAAATTAAAGAGCAAGGTTGAAGCTAGGGCAGGACTGAGATATCAAGAAGCTTGGTTTGAACCCAAGACTGGGGACAGCTTGTACTTCTGGGCTGTTTATAGCTATATCGTTGATTATATGTTCCAGTCAACTGACAGGCAATTCTAAACCTGCTTAGGTAAACAAACTCACTGATTTTCTCATATGTAAAATAAAGTGATTTGGCTTACATTATTTCTGAGGTTCTTTCCAGCTACAATATTTGTGCTTTATGAACGTGTGACAGAGCTGCCTAGTGCACACATTAGGCCCTCGACCTAATTTAAAATAATGATTGCAAAGAGGACTGTGATGTAGTAGAAAGAACACAGCATTATAACTTAAGAAACCAGAATTCCAAAATGAGAGGCAATCTATTCTGTGCTGTGTACTTAGTCGCTCAGTTGTGCTGACTCTGGGACCCACTGACTGGAGCCCACCAGGCTCCTCTGTCTAAATGTGTATAAAGTCTTTTAATACTCAAATAACCCATTTTTTAATTTTTTGAGACAGAAGAGGGGTATTTATGAGATCTAGCTAAAAAGTGGATCACATTGTCTCAGGTTTGGGTTTCAGTGAAAACGCTTCTTTCTACTAATAAAGTTATTCACTGTTGGGAAAAAAGGAAGCCTGAATTCCAGGCCCATCGGACAAGTGACTTGGCAAGACTGAGGAAGCAAGATGTTTTTAGGTGGCTCAAGAGTGTGCATTAAATCACAATGGAAAAGTAAGTTTCTTTTCAATTCTGTTTATTTTTCTGATTATGTCAAAGGGAGGGAGTGAGTGAAAGTTGCTCTGTTGTGTCCGACTCTTTGTGACCCGATAGACTATACAGTCCATGGAATTCTCCAGGCTAAAACACTGGAGTGGGTAGCCTTTCCCGTCTCTAGGGGATCTTCCCTAGCCAGGGATTGAACCAAGGTCTCCCGCATTGTGGGCAGATTCTTTACCAGCTGAGCCATAAGGTCCGTTTACTGTTAGCATGTCTTTGTGTTTAGTTGCTAAATTGTGTCCCACTCTTTTATGACCCCGTGGACTGTAGCCCGCCAGGCTCCTCTGCCCATGGGATTTTCCAGGCGAGAATACTGGAGTAGGTAGCCATTCTCTTCTCCAGGGTGTCTTCTTGACCCAGGGATGGAACCCTGCATTACATTCTTTACCGCTGAGTCACCAGGAAAGCCCTAGCGTGTCTTTAACAGCTCATTAATATGCACTAATTTTCCTTTTCACAAAGAAAGAGAGGGCTCAAGCTCAGACACTTCACAGACTGCACTGTTCCCTGACCCACAAAATGGGAAGAGCAATAATATCTCCCTCAGTTTGTTAAGAAGGAAATAACAAAGCAGCCGAAACCCTCAGCCCAGGGCTCAGCTGGTAGATGGCTTCTGATGAAGTAGAAAGGTTGATAACTTGGCTCAGCATCCATGCCGGTGCAGCCCTGGCCCTTCACTCCCACATCCTCATGATAACCCTGTGCGGTAGGTGCTGTTATTCCTGCTCAATAACCCCACGAAGTAGCTATGGTTCACCTAGTGTTACAGATGAGTGAGCTAAGGCTCAGAGAGGTTAAGTAACTTGCCTGGAGTTTTAGAACGGGTAAGTGGCTCCAGGTGAGGTTCAAACCCCACTCTAACCGACAGAGCTCTACTCTTTCCCCTCCCACCAACTATGACACCAGACCTGATTAAATAGGAACCCCCTGGCTAGCGGTGGGGACAGGGGTTCACAGAAGGAACTCTGAATCCCTGTCTTGCTGGTGAGCATCCTCACTCCCACTGCCAGTCTGGGACAGCCGCGGGGACCCTGGTTCCCGGTCCTCTTTTCCCGGTGTCTCCCTTGTCCCCATTTGCCCAGTGGAAAATTCTCTGTCTTCATTCAGTGATTGGAGTCCTTTCATTAGCCTCTTAACTCTGTTGCTGGATCTCCACCACCTTCTTCTGGGCTTTTATTCTACAACCATCTTGCCTGTTTAGACTTTGGACAATTGCCTGACACTGGATCCATGGAACCACCACCTCCCTTCGCTCCAGTTTGTCGTGAGCAGGTGTGTGGGCAGCATCTAGTCTGCTTTCCTCTCGGGCCACTGCCAGTCCATGATTCAGGCCACCATTGGCTCTTGACTGAACAACTGCAACAGACTCCCTTCTTGCTTAACTCCCTTCCTTCTCCAAAGTACAGCTAAGAAAAGTTTTCTGACGTGCCACCCGATTGTGAAACTCTCCTGTTTATCCTTCAGCATTTCCTTTGGATTAAAATCTTGACCCCTTAGTCTGGTTTTTAAAGGCCTTTGTGAACTGGTGCCCGCTGAACCCTTCAGCTTATTCTCTCTGCAGTCTTCGTTCCCTATGAGCTGGTCATGTGTCACTAGCTGCAGTCTCTGAATGCTTCTGGATGTCCTTGGCACCCAGTTGGTGCACTTTACATGCTCCAATAGTATACTGCCTCATCCACTATTGTAATGAGGCAGAACCATTCTAGTGGGGGAGCTAGGGGCCTAAGCCTTGGGGTCAAAGTATAGATTGAAATTCTAGTAATGCCGCTTGCCCGAGCTGTATGACGTTGGGCAAGTCACTCAACCTCTCTGTGATTCCATTTCCTTGTCTGTAAGATGAAGATAATAATAGTATCTACTAATAGGATTCTTGTGAGGACTACATGGAACAATGCATGGCCAATGACTTAGCGCAGAGTCCAGTGCCTAGCGAACATTCAATAAATGCTAGATATTGTTATGTCACCACACTCTCTAATGTATTGTAAAGATCAGTCCCCTGTTTTGTCTTTCTCTAAGCATCTTGAGGGCAGAGAAGGTCTCACTCACTGTTAAATCTTTGGGTGCTGCGAGGAAATTAACAAGATGGCACCAGTCAGGCTCTCTCAGCCCACCTTCCCACTCCTTCTTGCCCCATGTTCTGCAAACAATGACTTTGCACGGCTATGTAACAGCTGAAATCACTTATAGCACTGCACGTGTGCATCATAAGGTATGCACTTGGTCACGAGCTATGCACTTGGTCATGAGCTACTTTGCGGTGTAGACCTGTATGAGCTTCACCGTGAAAGCCCTGGCTGCTGCTGCCCTGGGCTACATCGGAATACATCATGATGATGTCATATGAGGTTATGTTATGGCCCCATTATGGCTGCTGCTGCTCCTGCTGCTAAGTCGCTTCAGTCGTGTCCGATTCTGTGCGACCCCATAGACGGCAGCCCACCAGGCTCCCCCATCCCTGGGATTCTCTAAGCAAGAATACTGGAGTGGGTTGCCATTTCCTTCTCCAATGCATGAAAGTGAAAAGTGAAAGTGAAGTCGCTCAGTCATGTCCGACTCTTAGCGACCCCATGGACTGCTGGCTACATTGTGGTTATGTTGTGGCTGCAGCCACAGCTGCTTCATCAGCCAGGTGAGAGGCTATCTTATGGCTTCCGTGCCAGCCAGGAGAGAATAAATCTGTCTGCAGTTCCTACGGCTCCTCGAGTCTCCTTGCAGCCTCTTAGGTCAAGCCTTGCCTACCATGGGTTCAGTGAACATGGCGCACAGTGTGAACAGCAAGGCAACTGGCATCACGAACAGGATCAGTAATACTCGTGCCCAGCTTAGAAGCTGACACATAGGGTACTCAGCACATATTTACTGAACAAACGCATGAATGAGTGAATGTCTCGCTCCCTGGTTTAGCTAAGTCAGCTTTGCCTGATCCCGCTTAGCTGATGGTGGACTTTCCCTGATAGTCGAAGCATTAAGAATCCGCCTGCTAATGCAGGAGACGTGGGTTAGGTCCCTGCTCCTGGTCCAAGAAGATTCCTCAAACTGTGGAATCATACTGAGCAACTAAGCTCAGGCACCGCAATGACTGAGCCCACCCTCTAGAGCCCAGGAGCCTCAACTACTAAGCTCAGCTGCTGCAGCTACTGAAGCCTTCAGCCCTGGAGCCCACGCCCTGCAACAAGAGAAGCCATGGCAAGGAGAAGCCTGTGCACTGCAACGGAGAGTACTCCCCACTCACCGCATCTAGAGAAAGCCCACATTCAGCAATGAAGACCCAGCACAACCAAAATCAATAAACAAGTGGCATCAATCAAGGTAGAAATACCCCCAGGAAGGCTAGAAGGAAAATCTCTCACAGTTTGTCCTCTCAGCACCTCCACCTCCCTTTGCTCTAGTTTGTCGTGACGAGGTGTGGGCAGCACCCAGACAGACCAGGACAGTCATGCCTTCGAGGGGGGTTTGCTGGACCACCCCCTGTTGCGTGCTGAGGATACCCAGGGAGGTGGGATAGGGTATGAGCCCTGCCTCCAGGAGCTTCCTGAGGGGTGGCCAGGTAAGATCTGACTGGCCAGGCAAGGAGATGGGCAGTTCCAGTTCAGGATGCACTCAGCAGACATGAAGATCTGACCTAGCTGCCCAACTGGGAGTCAGGGCGTAAATGCAGGACCAGGGAATCTGGTTCCCAGGATCTGGAGCAGCAAGTCAAAGGTTAGGGCAGAAGGTTAGCCACGCTGAGAAGAGGCAGAGTTGAGGCCAGCAAAGTTTGGAGTCCAGCAGGTGAAGCCCTGCTCCAGTGTGGGGGCTATGGTCTTCTTGCTCTTTTATTTATTTATTTTCTTCTCTCAAGGCAAAGAGAAAATCACTCAGGATTTCTCATCTCAAAAGTAAGGGTGACTAAAGGAGCAGCAGCAGCCACAGGCCAGTATTCAAAGGCAGCTTTGGGTTTTCCAACTCCTCAGGAAGGCAATAGCTGTGGGGTTGGCCCCTGGGACCTGCTCCTGGGCTAGCTGCTGGCAGCATGGGGATGCAGGAATGCTGAGCCCTGGGGCACGAGGCTGAGGGCCTGATTTAAAGCAGCTCTGCAGCCTCGTGTAAGTCACCGGACCTCTTGGGTCTCCATTTCTCCACTTAGAAAAGGAGGGTTTGGACAATGAGAAGGGTTTCCAACCTTCAAATTTAAAGACTTCTTTTTCCAAGCAAAAAAATTTCAATGACTCCACAGGATGGCGGTGGTCGTTTTGGTAGCTGTGGATCAATGCAAAATGATACAGAACAATCACTTTGCTATCTTTTAAAGGAATTTGCATTTTATCAACCACAAGAGCATCTGCTGTCATTTATAGGAGTGCAACACCTTTAAAGGCCCACAGTCAGATCCTTCACAAAAAGCTTCTACCCAGACTCAACCAGCAGAGCTGTCATTTTCCTTCGGATTCATAGAGATTAGTCACCTATACCTCTCACTTGAAAAATGTGAGGGACACCGCAGCACTGGGTGAAAGTTTTTCAGACTTATTCATTATGAAGTCCATCAATGATGTTAATATGATGGAACAAAATTTGTGAAAGCAAGGGTGATGGGTGACGTTTGTCACTTTTTGGCTGACCAGCTTCAGAATCCCTCTGCATTTGTGTGGAAGACTTCATCTTAAGTCTTTGTAGACATTAAATTATCATATCATGCTTATAATCAGTCATGTCTGATTCTTTGGAAACCCCTGGACTGTAGCCCCAACTAGCTCCTTTGTCCATGGGATTTCTCAGGCAAGAATACTGGAGTGGGTTGCCATTTCTTCCTCCAGGGGATCTTTCTGACCCAGGGATTGAACCTGCATCTCCTGCTTGGCAGGCAAATTCTTTATCACTGAGCCATCAGGGAAGCCTGGAAATTAGAGCCCACTGCTCAATTCTCACTGCTGCTGCTAAGTCACTTCAGTTGTGTCCAACTCTGTGCGACTTCATAGACGGCAGCCCACCAGGCTCTGCTGTCCCTAGATTCTCCAGGCAAGAACACTGGAGTGGGTTGCCATTTCCTTCTCCAGTGCATGAAAGTGAAAAGTAAAAGTGAAGTCGCTCAGTTGTGTCTGACTCTTCGCGACCCCATGGACTGAAGCCTACCAGGTTCCTCCGTCCATGGGATTCTCCAGGCAAGAGCACTGGAGTGGGGTGCCATTGCCTTCTCACTACAGGGGCTGCAAATGCCAGACACTTGCTTCCCAGCCTCATTTATAGCCAGAGCTTAGACATGTGACCTGGACTCAGCCAATCAGGGGCAGTGCCTTGAACTCTAAGAGACCACAGAGTCAGCTCCTCAGATAACCTTTTGAGGTGGGGTGGTAGGGGCTGCAGGGACCATGTCTAGATCCAAGGGTGTCAGCACAGTCATCACTCAGGCTCTAACCCTGGTTGTGCACAGGTTTCCCAGGTTTCTGAGGCCAGGCCCAGCTTCTGTGCTACCATTTTGGCCATGTTCTGGCTACTTACCCGCATCCTTGATTTCATGCATGCCGTAAGCCTGGCTCTCCTGCCTTCCCAGAGATTCTGCGGGTTATTCAACATCCTTCCCATTAATTCCTCTTCTGCTTCACTTATCCAGAGTCAGTTCCTGTTGCATTTTAAAGTTAGTGTGCATGCTAAGTCGCTTCAGTCATGTCTGAGTCTTTGCAACCTCACAGACTATAGCCCGCCAGGCTCCTCTGTCCATGGGATTCTCCAGGCAAGAGGATTGGAGTGGGTAGCCATTTCTTTCTCCAGGGGCTCTTCCTAACCCAGGGATCGAACCCAGGTCTCCTGCACTGCAGGCAGATTCTTTTACCATCTGAGCCACCAGGGAAGCCCTTTACAGACGAGAAAACTGAAGAACCAAGGAGTGGAATAATTGGCCCAAGGTCAAGATTTAAATCAAGGCAGCCCCTGCACCAGGGTTTGTGTTCGTAACTCCTGCTAACAGTGTTTTTTCAAGTTTGTCTTTTGAGATTAAAATTAAACCACCCTAGAAAGTAGAAAGAGAAGTGGAAAATTTTGTTTCAAAATTGAAGGAGTAAGTATCAAAATGTCCAACAACTGTTCTTCATCCTCATCATAAATGTAAACAAAAATCAGGCAATTAACAACTAAAACTTACAACATGTACTAAACAAACACTACACTTTTATCACTCTGTATGCACTGTTACAAGCCTGCTGGTTTATGGAGTCTCTTGGACCCCAGAGCAGGAAGTACTCAGCTCTTCATTGCTCTGACTTGGTAAGCAGACATGCTCAGGCTGGCACGAGGCACACCCACTATCAGGACCAACCTAGGCTTAGAGACGCCAGGAAGAACTTGTGCCAAAGTCCACACAAAACTGAGTTGACTAAAAAAATATCACATCGATGGAGGTATGTCACAGGGCACAAGAATTAAAGAGCTCCTATGCCCAAAGCTTGAACAATTTGAGGAACAAAATTAAGTTGTATCAAATTATAATACAAAGTATAAAATAAATATCCATGAGTCCATATTTGCATAAAATCTTGTAAAAAGAAAACTTTATAGTGGGGAAATTTAGCAAACATTACTTTAGGCAGGTATCTACTTCAGGCAAGATCATTGTCAACAGTCATAAGTCATGTTGATAGCATGTACCTTTGATATGATGTAATGCAAATGGTACTTTACCTCTGTGAGCATCCTCCCCAAAACCCATAACCCTAATCTACTCACGAGAAGAATATCAGACAAATCCCAATAGAGGGATTGCAAATAGGATAAAAAGCTCAGGTAGTGCTCACAGGCATCAAAAACAAGGAAAGTCTGAGGAACTGTTACAGCCTAAGACATGACATGTTAATGTGGTTTCCTAGGTGGGATCCTGAAACAGAAAAAAAAAAAAAAAAAAAAAAAAAACAGGAAATCTGAATAAACTCTGGACTTTAGCTAATAATAACGTCTCAATATCAATTCACCAATGGTGACAAATATACCATACCAATATAAAATGTTACTAATAGGAAGGAGTGGGAGCTGGAGACAGGAGGATAAGATGAGGATTCTGTTCAATTTCTTCATAAATCTAAAATTTTTATTTTAAAAGTCTACTATATAAAAAGAATCATAAAATTGACTGAAAGTGAAAAAGCAAAAGTGTTAGTTGATCAGTTGTATCTGATTCTTTGCGACCCCATGGACTGCAGCCCACCAGGCTCCTCTGTCCATGGAATTCTCCAGGCAAGAATACTGAGGTGGGCTGTCATGCCCCCTTCCAACTTGTTTGAGGGCCTTCCCCTCCAAAAACTCCATTTACCTGATGATGCAATTTAAATCACTGAAGTCTCGACAGGCCAAAAGTGTCTATTTAATTCATTCATGTTGTTATAGGCTAGATACCTTTTATGTTTTATTTTTTTTCTTTACTATCTGAGCCACCAGGGATAGATACCTTTTAATAGCAGTTTTAAAAATACTTATATATATATATATTATATATATATAGGCTGCACTGGGTCTATTGCTTTAAGCAGGCTTTCTCTAGTTGCAGCGAGCAGGGGTCCTCTTCTTTTCTGTGCAGGGTTTCTCATCTAGGTGGCTTCCCTTGTTGTGCAGCACAGGCTCTAGGGAGCGAAGGCTTCAGTGGTTTCAGTGCATGGGCTCAGTAGTCGTGGCTTGTGGGCTTAGTTGCTCTGTGGCATGTGGAATCTTCCTGAACCAAGGATTAAACCTGCGTCCCCTGCATTGGCAGGCAGATTCTTATCCACTGCGCCTCCAGAGAAGGCCACCTTGATATTTTTAAAATGAAATTTGAATCTTCATATTGCATTCCTGAATCTCCTCAGAGTGGTTGAGCACAGTTTGAGCTGCTCTGATGGAGAGGAAATCAGAGGTAATGTCTTTGTTTCTCTCCCTAAAATCTTCCAGATCTCTGAAATGGAAAGAACACCTTACCTTCACGCGAAGCACTTCAGGCGAAAATGACACAGTAACTTCCCATCCCCCCAGCTCCACCCAAGACATTGTGTGAGCAACTGTTTGAAGCCAAGGCTGCAGTTGTCTTTGTCCTGAATTTGCCTGTCAAGCCCAGTCCTTCTCCCCAGTGGGAAGGGCAGAAGGCTGGTATGAAGCAGGGCAACAGATGGCTGGGACATGTCCTCATGAAGCTCAGCTGCCCAGGCCAGCCTGCCAAGCTGTGTACATTTCAAACGTTTGAGATTCAACCAAAAGAGACAAGTAATGATTTTAAATCACTTGTTGAAACACTTGGCTAATCCTTGGGTAGCCAGAGAAGAGCGCTTTAAAAACTCACTTAAATCCAGTGTGGGAGACACAGAGTTGTGTGCTGTTTTGGCTTTGAACCCAGATCAGGTCATCCTAGGGGCAGCTGAGCATTTGTCCAGGATCCCAATATGCATCCTGCTTTCTCTGCTTTTGGATAGGGTGTGATGTTTCGGCACGTGTGGTTATTTGGGGTGGGAGTGAGGAGGGGAAAGGCTGTTAACAGGTAGGTTTGGATCCTGAGAAACTATGCACCCTGGCATTTGTCTCTGGTCTGAAACTGGGAGCTATCTAAGTTAGCTTGCTTCGTAAGTTCAGTCAGTTCTATTTTGCTGTCTGGGTTCAGGTCTTTCTTATGACTTGGCTGGCTTGTTGTAGCCACGCGTTCCGGGAAACAAACTCACTCAGAAGGACAATGCAGATAGTGGAGTGCAGTTTATCACATCAGCAGGCCCAAGGTAGAGTCTCCTCTTAGCCAAGGACCCCAACCAGCATTTGTGAAAATCTTTTATACCCCATGTGTACGTGTCTGAACCCACCAGTCCAAATTCCTTGAGACTTACATAAACCAAGGAAAATACAGTCCCAATAACCCCATCATTCACATGCTATGTGCTCAGGTGCTTAAACAGTCAAACAATTAGCCAATAATCAATAAAGCCGAGGTTAACACTCCGACTGATACAGAAAAATTTATGTCCTGTCTGGAGGAAGGGGTGATTAGTATATGTTTTCTCTTAGGCGATGAGTAACCTAGATACGATCTTCAAGGTTCCCCTGTCTGGAGGGGGTCTTATCCTTCTGTTGTTGTTTTCATAGGCACTAAACACAGAGTTCCGGTACTCTTGCCTGGAAAATCCCATGGACGGAGGAGCCTGGTAGGCTGCAGTCCATGGGGTCTCGAAGAGTCGGACACGACTGAGTGACTTCACTTTCACTTTTTACTTTCGTGCATTGGAGAAGGAAATGGCAACCCACTCCAGTGTTCTTGCCTGGAGAATCCCAGGGATGGCGGAGCCTGGTGGGCTGCCGTCTACAGGGTTGCACAGAGTCGGACACGACTGAAGTGACTTAGCAAACACAGAGTTCAGAGTCCATTGGGAAAGTGGCCGAGCATGATCAGCATGGACAGGCCTAAGATGGAGTCCAGGCCCTATGAATTCCTTCTTCAGGCTTACACGAACACTTTCCTGCGGTTGCTTTACTGTCCTGCACCATTAGAATCTCCCGCCGCATAACTCATCTCCTTCATGACACAGCGACTCCAATTTTGAAGGTTTTTTCCGTGCCCCCACATCTCCCTCCAGCTACTGCTCCCATTCATTTCTCCTTTCACCACAGAGCTTCTTGAACCAGTCATCTGCTCTCCCTGGTTTCAGTCCTCACTTTCTGTTCATTCACCTGTTTCTCCTCTATTACTGAAACCTCTCTTGTCAAGGTCACTGGCAACTTCTGTATAAAAAACCCAATGAGTCTGTCTCTGCCCTCATCAATGTTGACCTGCCAGGAGCGTCTGCCACAGTTGACCACTTCCTCCTCCCTTTCACTCTTCTCTCTTACCTTCCACTCTTCTTTCCTGCTTTTAACAATGATACTCTCTCCTGATTTTCCTTCAGTTTCTTTCACCTCCACTTCTCAGACTCCTTGGCAGGCCTCTCCTCCTTCTTCTGGTCACTCCACGTTGGGGTATCTCAGGAATTGGTCCTAGAAGTCCTAGAACAGCTTCTAGTGTCTGTCTAAAGCTCTCAAGATGACCTCATCAGGTCACAGAGCTTTGAATGCCACCCTAATACCGAAGACTTCTGATTTTACACCTCCATCCCTAAGCCCGGACTCACCAGCTTGCTTTATGTCTCCACTTGGCTGTTACTAGACACCTTAAATGATATAGTTCCAAGATGGAGCCCTTGATTCTCTTCATTCTCGAACTCTCCTTCCTTCTCTCCCCTCTTACCCCTCTTAGCTTCTTTATTCATCCTTTTGCTCAGGCCAAGATTCTAGAAGCCACCTTTCATTCCTCCTTTTTCCTTATCCCCCACATCCAAGCCATCCCTGTGTCCAGTCAGTTCTACCTCCAAGACAATGTAACTAGTCTTTTCTCTCTGTCTCCACTGACACCTTCTTAGTTTTAGCTACCACCAACATTTATCACCTGAACAACTAAGAGATGCTTGCCTGGCCCCTCTGCTTCACAGTTTCTGCTGCTGCTGCTAAGTCGCTTCAGTAGTGTCTGACTCTGTGCAACCCCATAGACAGCAGCCCACCAGCCTCCCCTGTCCCTGGGATTCTCCAGGCAAGAACACTGGAATGGGTTGCCATTTCCTTCTTCAATGCATGAAAGTAAAAAGTGAAAGTGAACTCACTCAGTCATGCCCAACTCTTAGGGACCCCATGGACTGCAGCCTACCAGGCTCCTCCGTCCATGGGATTTTCCAGGCATGAGTACTGGAGTGGGGTGCCATTGCCTTCTCTGCTGCTTCACAGTGGTACCTCCCAAATTCACTTTCTCATATTCTAATGTGAGAACCTGGAATCCAACGACATTCTTTCATTGAAAGAATATCTACTGAGTGCCTACTAAGTACAGGCAGTGAACAAATAAAAGTTTCTGCCCTCAGAGAGTTTACAATCTAGTGGTGAGAGATGGGCAATAAACATGATAAAGTAAACAATGTGATATGTTAGAAGATTAATAGAGCATATGGAATAAAGTAAATCAACATAAGGGTATGCCAGGGGATCCCAGGAAGTATATGTTTTTGCTTTGGGAAGTTGTTATAACTTTCAATAAGGGAGTCAGAAGTATTGGATCTCTATATATCATTTCCCACTAAAGGGAATTCTAAGAGAGATGTCTGATTCCAAATTTGAATTGGGGCCAAAAATGTGTAAGATAAGTCTGGAACATCTCATTGCATCAGAAAGCAAAGAAGATGACAAAGACATCAAGGATGGCGTTACAAGGACTCAGAAGTCAAGTTAAAGGGGCTCCCACTGGCTGAAGATGGGACAACTTGAATATTTAAAAGAATACAGATGGCAATGGATCAAAAGACATACCTGTCAAAATCCCTGAGTCCTTAATGACTCTTTGAAAGGAAAGAACCCAACTCATTGGTCACCTTCGGAGGATGCTAGGAACCAGTTATTCTGAAAACCTGCAAATGAAAGAAGTAAGCAGGGGTCCTGCCTTTCCTATATGAAAGAGATCAGGTAATGGTTGCTAAGGGGAAGTTTCTCTTTATAGCCATATTCCATCTAAGAAGTGAAGAAAAAGAAAATAATTAGAACATCACGATTTTATAACCCCTAGGGAAATAACTAATCTAGGTCATCATCATTAACAGCTGCTAACACTGCAAAAAAAAAAAAAAAAGAGCAAGCAAGATACTATGTGCCTCTTGCTGGACAGACACAATGCCTCTTATAAAGTAGTTAAAGGTGAACTTCAGATAAATAACAAGTAATGCTTAGTATATAAATAGATCTCAAATATTCCATGAGACATTTTTATACTAAAAACTGTTCATTATTTGTATGAAATTCAAATTTAACTGGGAATCCTATGTCTATTTTCCAAGCCTGGCAACCCTAGAAGTAGTCGAGCCAAAAAAGTCAGACCTAAATCTGATTAAACCTCAAAATCTAACCACCAGAAAGTACAATGAGACAGTGAAACATGCTTAATGATACCATCACAGCAGTGTCATCAGCGATATATGAACTGTAAGCACAGACTGCTCAATTTTTTTTTCAACAAATAGGGGAGAAAGGAAGAGGGAGGCAGAAGAGAAGTTTATTGGATTCTTGTTCAAACATCAAGGGTAGGTGCAGCCACTGTGAAAAATTGTCTGACTTATAAAGCCCACATTACTCTGACTCCCAGCTTGGTCTCTGGTCTCACGCCCCCTGCCTTACACTTTATAGTCCAGCTGCTGCTGCTGCTGCTAGGTCACTTCAGTCGTGTCCGACCCTGTGCGACCCCATAGACAGCAGCCCACCAGGCTCCTCTGTCCCTGGGTTTCTCCAGGCAAGAATTCTGGAGTGGGTTGCCACTTCCTTCTCCAATGCATGAGAGTGAAAAGTGAAAGTGAAGTCACACAGTCGTGTCCGACTCTTCGTGATCCCCTGGACTGTAGCCTACCAGGCTCCTCCATCCATGGGATTTCCCAGGCAAGAGTACTGGAGTGGGTTGCCTTTTCCTTCTCCATTATAGTCCAGCAGCACCAGACGTATTGAATCAAGGCTTTCTAGAAGCAATCTGAGACACCTGAGATCAAGTCTTGTTTTACTAAGCCAGGTTGCTAGTGGAGAGATCATGTGGGGAGGAGAGAAAAAACTAAGATCCTACTTTGAGGGTAAGACAAGATGAGAGATGCTTTGGGAAAGTAGCAGAGATGCATCAGAGAGGTGAGCAGGAAGTTTTCTTGGTGATGAGTGGGGTATGCCTCTCCTTGGCCTGATCGTGAAAGGCCTTTGAAGCAGAGTGATCTGGATGCAGGGATAGGCCTTCAAGGCATAGCAGGGTGGTTCAAAGTCCTGGTTATGTTCAGACCACATCGCACTAGATTCTCTCTCTCTCTTTTCCATGAGCCCCTCAATACTAGAGACTGTGTTTCCAGCCTTAGCTTTCCCACTGCCTGTCAACATGCCTGTTGCTTCATACATATCTGATGAATGAATGCATGAGTGAATCCCCTGTATCCTTTGCAGAGATGGTGGTCTTCTTTTGATATAAAAGATTATAATTTATACACACACACACACACACAATTGGGTTTCCCTGGTGGCTCAGGGGTAAAGAATCCACCTGCCAATGCAGGAGACACAGGTTTGATCCCACGTGCTGCAGAGCAACTAAGCCCACGTGCCATGACTGAAGCCCATGCGCCTAGGGCCCAAGCTCTGCAACAAGAAAAGTCACTGCAATGAGAAGCCTGCCCATGGCAACTAGAGAGTGGCCCCTGCTTACCACAATTAGAGAAAGCCCACGCAGCAGTGAACACCTAGCACAACCAAAAATAAATAAAATTTTAAAAATTTTAAATAGATATACGATTGCGACATGGAACACTGAATTTAACCTTGGCCATTTCTAGACATCGCAAAGGAATATTTTAACCTGAGAGCTAAAGGTCAGCTTCCTGAGGCAGAAGCACAGGACACTCTCTCAGACATCTTGAGATGTTTTCCTCCATAATGGAAAGCCCAGCTTGCTTCCTGTTTTCACTTGCAGCTTCCACTCTGAGCATCTGCTCTGAATGTGTCTTGTGACAGGTTGTGGCAGCTGTGATGAAGCTCACATCACAAAGAGATGACAATCTTGGAAGAAGATCCCTGGACAAGTCAAGAAAATTAATGAGGGCAATCAAGAGTCTCACCCTGGGATGCACTCACTGGCTGTTTTGAAAGTTCTGAGCCCTGCACTCATCACCATCTATTTACTCGAGTAACATCAAGAGAAAAAAGAGATAGGGAGGAAGAAGAGACAGAAGACGCTGCCCCTTCACCTGGCCCTCTATCTAGAGCAAAGGAATGACAAAGCAAAAAGATGAGTGAGGCTACTGAGTGAGGACCTTATGCTTGAGATAAAAGCATCTTCTTATATGACCATGATGTTATAAGATATTTTTAAAATATCCAAATAACATTGTTCTTCCACATCATCACCCTTTGAGTTATGAAACTATCACATTGTTAGCAAAATTTTTGCTTTTTGTTTTTTCTGAAGTTATTAGGGGAAAAACAAAGACCTAGACATTTTTTTTTTTTTCAGTTTAATCATACACCTCAATCCCCAGAGGATTCTGGGTTGTCCAAAAATTCATCTCTTCATTTCAGAGACCGAAGTTTGTCACCACTAAGGATACGCTATGAGTTAGGTAGGTGTTACTCAGTGAGGAAGCCTGGAAGGGTTTACAGACAGCAGCAGTGGAACCATTTGAGACTGCCCCTAGACACGAGCAAAGTCCTGTCTGTCCATCACTGACATGCTGCAGGTATGCAGTAAGGGTTTGGTGAATGACTGAGTGACCGATAAAGACTACCAATGCATACAGAAGTTTAAGTTGGGGAACTTGTGTGAAAAACTAGAAAAAAAAAGCCCAGTTTTTTCATTTACTTGGTCTTACGTAGAACGTGAAATTAGAGTTTCCAGGTGCTTCTCTAGGAAGCGGAGCCCATGTCATGAGAGTACGAGGAATTAGAGCCAGCATTGGACTGTATCCTACATTCCAACACTTTCAAAAGCAGCACTGAAGTCCTAGGGAATTTGGAAAAAAAAAAAGAAAATCGGGAAAAAAAATGCCAAATTTCAGCCCTTCAAACAGACTACAAGCTGTTTTTTGTGCACACTGAGAAAACATCAGCCTGGGGAGAATGTATTAGTTTCCTAATGTTGCTGTAACCAAGTACCACAAATGTGGTGGCTTAAAACAACAGACATTTCTTGTCTTATAGTTTTGGAGTCTGGAAGTCCAAAACTCAGGCCTCAGCAGTGTCACACTCGCTCCTAAACAGGCAGGAGGACCCCCGGTCTCTCCCTCGCTTCTCTTGCTTCTCTTCTCGGGGTTTTCGGGCGCTCTCTGGCGCTCTTTGGCTTCCAGCTGCCTCTCTGCAGTCTCTATTTTCTTCTTCACATCACCTTCTCCTAACACATCTGTCTTCATGTGACCATCCTCTTAGAAGGACACCAGTCATCTTGGATCAGGGATCCTTTCTACTCTGCTTTGACATCTTAGTTAATCACACAGGCAGTGAGCATTTTCTAAATAAGGTCAGATTGTGAAGTGCTAGAGTTAAGATTTCAACATATGTTGTTGTTTTTTAAAATTAGAAACCTCTAACTTAAAACAATCTGTTTATTTTTAATTGAAGGATAATCGCTTTACAATATTGTGTTGGTTTCTGCCATACATCAACATGAATCAGCTGTAGGTATCCATATGTCCCCTCCCTCTTGAACCTCCCTCCCACTTCCCACCCCATCCCACCCCTCTAGATTGTCACAGAGCACTGGGGGAACCTCTAACTTAAATATATATGAATATATATATTTATTTATTTTGACTGCTTCGGGTCTTATTTGCAGCTGGCAGATCTTGCTTGTGGCATGCAGGCTCAGTTGCCCTGTGGCCTGTGGAATCTTAGTTCCCCGACTAGGGATCGAACCCATGTCCATCGCATTGGGAAGCAGATATTTATCCAGTGGACCACCAGGGAAACGCTCAACATATATTTTTGAAGGGAACACAACACAATTCCTGACAGGATGCATTTTTGGAATATGGTACAATTAAAATAGGGTTCAGGGACCCAACTGACCCAGAGAATAAAATTGTTACCTGCTTGGCCACTACCTCCTGAAAGTCAGCATGAATCACCAGGCCCCAGTTGACCAAATTGCCCAGTGGATTAGCCAAGCCAAGCTTGATCGGCCAAACCCTTCTGGCCTGCTGGTTTATAGAACTCTAACCCCAGGGTCATGCTAACTGTAGGTAACTCATTTCTGGGAGACACGATTTCTCTGCTTTCTTCCTAAGCAAAAACTCTATGACCAAAAATACATCACTAGGGCAAAAACATTTACTTGTCAATTTCTGGCCCTTCGTGGTAAGAAATAGTTTGAGTTCTAAGGTTGGCAATGCCACTGATGCTAGATCATGCTTCCCCTTCTTATGTACATCATGACAGACAGAGGCAAGAAAGGTAGCATTTATAATGCCTGGGGAAAGGGACAGGCACCTCTAGCCACCTCAGATCCTGCCCAGCTTTCTGAATACTAAAGAGATCACCACCCCAGGCCACCAGGCATCTGGGTCTAGATGACTGGACTCAGATGTCCTCGGGGCAGGACTCTGACTCCACCACCACCATTCCTCACCTCAGTGGATCTTTCCTATTTCTTTATTTGGCTGTGTTGGGTCTCAGTTGCAGCACACATGATCTTCGCTGTGTCACGCAGGATCTTTCATTTCAGCACACAGACTCTCTAGTTGTGGCTCGCAAGCTCAGTAGTTGCAACATGTGGGCTTAGTTGCTCCGCAGCATGTGGGATCTTAGTTCCCTGACTATGGATTGAACCCATGTCCCCTGCATTGCAACATGAATTTTTAATCACTGGACCACCAGAAAAGTCCCTCAGCGGATCTTCATTTGGTGATTCTAGACTTTCCTCATATATATGAACATCTGACTCACCTGAATAAAAGGAAAGAACCGATCTCCATGAAGAATGACCACAGTCCTTATTCCTTAGGGGAGGAAATTGTTCACAGGTAGAATAGATCTGAGGTGTCTAAGACCACAAAGCAGTCCAATGCCTGGATCAGGACTCACAGCTAGAACCCATGGCCACATTCTTCTTCTCCAGGTTGGAGCCCTTTCTCATGGAAGCTAAAAGTCCCGGCACAGGAGAGATGGCTGGTTTGTGAGCAGAGAATGGGCTCTATCTTGGATCATCAGCTTCCTGAGGCTACAGGTTCCTAAAGTAGCAGTACCTCCTGAAAGACATGGATTCCTCTCAAGTGCTTCCTCCTCCAGGCAGCCCTCCTTGACCCTCCTGCCTGAATCTGGTGACCTGTCTCTGTGTTCCGGAATTTATTTTCACCGTGGCATCTATTGTACTGAAGAGTAGCTGTCTGTCTCTTCCCAGACAGTGTGGTGAGCTTCTGGCTCTTACTTTCCTTTTATTGCCTGCAGTTATCCCTGGGAGGCACACAGTCTTACTGAACAAAATGAATGTCACAAATCACTTTGAGGATAGTGGGTGACTATTTTCACAAATCAGCCTCCCTAAAAACCACACAATTGCTTGGTGCCCTTAACCTCTCCCTGTCTGCTCACACCTGGTTCCAGGCAGCTGTAAAATTGGCTGTGCTTTTTATTTAACTCAGAGAATACCCTGGCTCGTCCTCCTACCTTTCTGCCAAGCCCTCTTGTTCAGTTCAGCTTTTCTCAGTTTCCATGGGTCACCACCTACCAGGATCTTTACACTGAAAGGTGATGTCTTGAGAGGCACTGGTGACACCTCTGCCCATGGGTGTCTTCTCCTGCTCATTCCTCACTCTTCCTTTGGCAACTTGCACGTGGGCTAGGGCCTGGCTACCTGACCCAGGTCAGCACCCAGGGCCTCGGGCTCTTGCTTATTGGGGAGAGGGAGTTGGACTTTCACTGATCTTCATTCATTTATTCATGGAAATGACTTAGCAGCAGCAGCAGTAGCTCCTAATTTATTTATGTATTTACTGTAATAACTTTATTGAGATAGAATTCACATACCATAAAATCCACCCTTTTAAAGTATGCAGTTCAGTAGTTTTAATATAATCACAGAATTGTGCAAACATCACCACTCTCTAATTCCAAAATATTTTCATCACCCCTGAAAAGAATCCCTGCAGCCATCAGTAGTCGCTTCCCATTCCTTCCTCCCACAGACCTTGGCCACCACTTGTCTACTTTCTCTGGATTAGTCTCTATGGATTTGCCTGTTCTAGATATGTCATATAAATGGAATCATATTTGTGGCCTTTTTATGTCTGGCTTCTCTCACTTAGCACATGTTTTCAAGGTTCATTTACTGTAATATTTATCAGTAGTTCATTCCTTTCTAGAGATGACTAATATTCCACTGTATGGGCAAAATGCATTTTATTTATTCATCCATTAGTTAGTGGACATTTAGGTTGAAACAACCTGTGTTTTGGCTATTTGAGTAATGCTCCTATGAATATTCATATACAAGTTTTCTGTAAACTTATGTTTTCTGTTCTTTTGGGTATATACCTAGGAGTGGAATTCCTGGGTCACAAAGTAACTTTGGGTTCAACTTTTTGAGAAACAGCCCTTTTGAGAAAGGGCTGTTTTCTAAAGGGACTATACCATTTCACAGTCCCACCAGCAATGTATGAGAGTCCAGTTTCTCCAGATTCCTGCCAGTATTTGCGATTATCTGTCTTTATTATTTTAACTATCCTAGTGATATGATGGAAAAGGCAATGGTATCCCAGTATTCTTGCCTGGAAAAGCCCATGGACGGAGGAGCCTGGTAGGCTGCAGTCCATGGGGTCATGAAGAGTCGAACATGACTGAAGTGACTTGGCGGCACCAGCAGCAGCAGTGATATGAAGTGGCATGTCATGTTGGTTCTGACTTGCCTTCCTCTGATAGCTGATGATGTTGAGTGCGTTTTTATGTGCTTATGGACTGCTGCTACTGCTAAGTGGCTTCAGTCATGTCTGACTCTGTTCGACCCCATAGACAGCAGCCCACCAGGCTCCCCCATCCCTGGGATTCTCCAGGCAAGAACACTGGAGTGGGTTGCCATTTCCTTCTCCAATGCATGAAAGTGAAAAGTGAAAGTGAAGTTGCTCAGTCGTGCCTGACGCTTAGCGACCCCATGGACTACAGCCTACCAGGCTCCTCCGTCCATGGGATTTTTCCAGGCAAGAGAACTGGAGTGGAGTGCCATTGCCTTCTCCGTGCTTATGGACATGTCTATTTAACTCATCTGCCTACTTTAAAAACTGAGTTGCTTTTTTATTGTTGAATTGTGAGCGTTTTTACATATTCTGGCTACAAATCCTTTATCAGAGATATGATTTGCAAATATTTCCCTCCATTCTGTGGGATATCTGATACTTTCTTGATGTCCTTTGAAGCACAGAAGTTTTAATTTTAATAAAATCCAATTTATTTTTTTTTCTTTCGTCACTTGTGCTTCTGATATGCTGTCTAACAAACTATTGCCTAATCCTTGGTCACAAAGATTTGCTTCCCTCTTTTCTAAGGGTTTTATAGTCTTTGGCTGTAACATTTAGATTCACGATCCCCTCCCCTCATTGGTTTATCATCTCCCAAGGATAAATGCATTTTACAGCACATTTGTTTGGTGTAATAGGCTCTGCATCGTCTGTTGCCTTTATACTGGGATGAGACACTTCCTTTATAAAGTTATTCATATTCAGCGGTTCAGTGAAACAGACATTTACCTTCAACAACCTTTGGCTTCCATTATGACAAAAACAAACATATATGTGATAAAATAGGTCTTCCAGACTCCAATCAGGCTGTGCCCTACCACAGAAAAAGATTGGAGATATTCTAGACGTTGAAAACTTTAGAGGTATTTGGGAGCTTGGTAGTTTAAGCCAGCTTGGATAATCTGTGACCTCCATCCTGAGAAAGAAGGATACAACTGCAGAACTCTTCATCTGGGGGCTTGATGCTTGCCAAGCAGTCACCTCACCACAAGCCCGACCACCCAGGCCCTTTCTACGTCTGCCTGTGGTTCATTGTTCCAGTGGTTCTGACTATTCGATTCAGCCATTGTCTGAGCCATTGTCTGCCAAGATGTGTGGGTTTGGAAATCCTTCATTATACCTCTGGACAAATGATATCACATTTTCTTACAAATCTTGCATTTGTTGGTCTTTGACAGTTGGTGACAAAACTACTTGTAGTTTCCTTGGACATTGGCTTTTTGTGGTTGTTGATCTTCAAAGGGTAGGTTTGTTCCCCCCTTTGTCAGCGAATCCTTTGACTTTCTATTTCTTGGAATTCCTTCTGAAACAAGGAAGAAATTTGTTTAAAAAAAAAAATCAAACTCTACTTTTCATCTGGTTAAGTTTCTTGGGATTTAGATTTAGCACGACTGGAAAAATAGTGCCAAAAAGAAAGACAGTTCAAATCCAAGTTATCTTTACTTTATCCTTTTTTGCATTAAACCTCCACCAAACAATGTAATTAGCCGAGGGCTACGTTTATAAATTCCTACAATGAGATAATTACCTTCCCTAGAGAGAAACAGCAAAAAATCTGGCCATCCAAAGTCTTCACTTTCTAGTAAGCCAGCCCACACAATATGCAGAGAGACAGCTTGGTCATCCTTCCAAGAGAGATTTTGAAACTGATCTGTGATTATCTTCTGTTATCCAATAAATAGAAATAACATCCATCACCCAGGAAGCCACGTGTAGGGAAACCTACAAAAGACTACAGAACACATAAGCTCTTGGCTGTCAAAACTCCATGCCATTTTGAGGTGTGGATCCAGAGATGGACTTGGATTCCTCTGCTGTTGATTTGCTCCTAGAAATGCCAGGCCCTCCTGGTCAGAACAGAACCAGACCCAAATCCCAAACAATAGCATAGGCTCTTGTTTCCTCTCAGTGTCAGGATGCTTTTTAACAGAAATAACTGGGTTAGTAACATGTCTATAAACTTCATTTAATATTGAACCCTTAAAAGATGCCTATGAGATGGTATTGATCTAATTAAAAGGAGCAGCTACAAAACATATATATATATATGTCATATGTATATATGATGGCCCTTTTAGTAAAGTGCTTATATATGTTTATAAAAGTCTAGAAAAGAGATACATTATTTTCTCCAGATAAACTACATGTTTTCCACTTTATACTTTAAAAGAAATTGTGATGAATATATTTTACTTCCATAGCAAAAAATTAATTGGGCCAAATCATTTTTTTAAAAAAATAGGCCTTACCCTGAACTCAAATGCATGTTCAGAATTTTTAAAATATTCCGCAAAGAGTGCATATTCGAATCTGCTACTCTGCAGGAAAACTTTAATCAGCCTTTAATGGTGGAGAACCAGGCCAAATGTCTGCTGCTCAGGCAGGCGGGGCCCAGCCCTAAATTCCAGGTCACTGGGCGGTTTGCCAGGGCAGCTGGCTCATGGTGCTTTTGCCCCCTGCTGGATAACTTAGGAAAGGGCAGTCTCAGGTCCAGAGTTTCTCTAGGGCTAAGACAGTAGAGAGATGAATGTTTAAGAACCCAGTGGCACTTGGAAAAACTGGCCTTATTCCTCAAAACTATTCTAAAAGGTCTTGCCACAGGGAAATTAATCATGTAGCAACCTTTTCAAGTTCCTTCCCTCCTTCCCCCCGTCTTCCTTTTTTAACACATATATGTATCTTTTAAATGTCCCAGACCTCATTCTAGGTATTTACATGTGCATAGAACTTAGATTTGGTTTTGTGTCCCTTTTGTTTTATAGCATAAATTGTATTGCATTTCACTTTAATTTTTTACTTGCTTTTTTCAGCGGTCAATGTATCCTGGCAGGGTTAGGACAGGTCGAGAGAACCCTGTATGACTGACAGTGGCTTCCGCGTTTTGTGCCCTTTATCAGTGCATACAGGCCAGCTTCACTCTTTTTGACCCCTAAAGAATATTCTATGGTATGCTGCTGCTGCTGCTAAGTCGCGTCAGCACTGTCCGACTCTGTGCAACCCCACAGACAGCAGCCCACCAGGCTCCTCTGTCCCTGGGGTTCTCCAGGCAAGAATACTGGAGTGGGTTGCCATTTCCTTCTCCAATGCATGCATGCATGCATGCTAAGTTGCTTCAGAAATGTCTGACTCTGTGCGACCCCATGGACAGCAGCCCACCAGGCTCCCCCGTCCACGGGATTCTCCAGGCAAGAATACTGTAGTGGGTCTATGGTATAAATAGGCCCCAATTAAACATTTCTCTCCTGATGAACCTGTAGATACTCTCCAATTTTTAGCTATTGCTGAAATACTGTGTTGAAATCCTGATAGATGCTTCCTTGTGGATATAGTCAAATTTAGAATTTTTCCTGATAAGTTCAGTTCGTGGCTCAGTCATGTCTGACTCTTTGCAATCCCATGGACTGCAGCACACCAGGCCTTCTCATCCATCACCAACTCCTGGAGCTTGCTCAAAATCATGTCCATTGAGTCAGTGATGCCATCCAACCATCTCATCTTCTGTCATCCCCTTCTCCTCCCGCCTTCAATCTTTCCCAGCATCAGGGTTTTCAAATGAGTCAGTTCTTTGCATCAGGTGGCCAAAGTATTGGAGTTTCAGCTTCAGCATCAGTCCTTCCAATGAATATTCAGTACTGATTTCCTTTAGGATGGACTGGTTGGATCTCCTTGCTGTTCAAGGGACTCTCAAGAGTCTTCTCCAACACCACAGTTCAAAAGCATCAATTCTTCGGTGCTCAGCTTTCTTTATGGTCCAACTCTCACATCCATACATGACTACTGGAAAAACCATAGCTTTGACTAGATGGACCTTTGTTGGCAAAGTAATGTCTCTGCTTTTAAATGTGCTGTCTAGGTTTTCCTTTATGGTTTGTGTCTTTTGGGGCTTCCCAGGTAGCTTAAATGGTAAAGAATCTCCCTTCAGTGCAGCAGCAGCTATTCTAAAGTTATACAGTGTCTTCCTATATTTTCCATTCTTTTTTTTTTTTTCATTTTGAACCTCAGGTGCAGAGCTGACTTAATCATACTCCTTTCCTCCTCAGTTCATACTCCACATAGTCATCATTGGTTCGTACAAGACATATTTTTTTAAAGATTCCCTTTTCTCCCTGTTTTCCACTCCCATTCCCCCTTCCCACTATAGACATTTGCTTTGATATGTTTAATAGCTATAACAGTATTTGTGTGTTTCCTTGTAAGATGTAGTATAAATATGGAATATTTATAAGTGATATTGTGCCATATCCACATGGCTGTGGTACATGCAATTTTTTGCTCCTTATTGCTCGACTCCTCCTTTCCCCCAGTAGTGAGCCCCTGGAACCTTCAAATCCCAGTAGCACAAACAGCTCTGCAAGGGACAACCTCATGTATGGTTGGTCCTATGTGAGAAGCTTTCTAGAGTGAATTTCCAGATTGCTTACGTTCTCGTCTAACATATTTTTACAGTTTATTTATTTTTTTATTTTTGGCTGTGCTGAGTCTTTGTTGCTGCTCGGGCATTTCTCTAGCCGTGGTGAATGAGGGCTCCTCTCTAGCTGTGGTGCGTGGGTCTTCCATTTCAATGGCTTCTCTGTGGCGCACGGGCTCTAGGGTGTGCAGGCTTTAGTAGTTGCAGTGTGTGGGCTCAGTGGTTGTGGCTCCCAGGCTCTAGAGCACAGGCTCAATAGTTGTGGCACACAGGTTTAGTGGCTCTGTGGCATGCGGGATCCTCCCAGACCAGGGTTTGAATCCATGCCTCTTGCATCAGCAGGTGGATTCTTTACCACTGAGCCACCAGGGAAGCCCTCTAATACTTTTTTTTCCTTCTATTCATATGTCCATGCACATTTGGTTAGTCTGTCTGAATACATTTAACTTTTGCTATGATCTGACTCAATTAATTCTTGAAATTTTCTTTTGGCAAAAAGCATTCCTAATTTCCATCTTGGTCACGTTTCTTCGACAGGGTTTAAGTTAGGGTTTGGGGTGGGGAGGCATTTGATTTGATTTGATTAGGTGATAATAATATGACTTTGCCTGTGCTCAGTTGCTCAGTTGTGTGACTCTTTGTGACCCCACAGATGGTATAGCCTACAAGGCTCTTTTGTTCACGGAATTTTTTAGGCAAGACTACTGGAGCAGGTTGCCACTTCCTACACCAGGGCCTCTTCCTGACTCAAGGATCCACCCCATGTCTTTTGTGTCTCCTGCCTTGGTAAGCAGATTCTTTCCCATTGCACCACCTGGGAAGCCCCTTATGACTTTGTTCGGGTCCCTCCTAAAGCAGAACTGAGACAAAGACTTTGGTGACAGTAGTTTTTTGAGAGCATATCTTAGGAAGACAATGAGGAACAGGGGAGAGTGATACAAGGAAAAAGGGAAAGCCAATGAAAGATGCATTACTGGGCTGGTTATCACTGTGAACAATTGGCACAATCTCCCTAGAGACTCTTTGAAGAACCAGGTAAAAACCACCCAGAATTGTCCCTCTGAAGAATGAGAGGTTGGGACATTTATCTGTCAACCTTCATTCTTCATTGGCTGCGAGCTGCCCCTTGGGACAGACAGATAGGCAGACAGACACACACACACACACACTTTCCTGCTGTGGCTATGCCTGCAAGTGGAATGAACAAACTTCTAAGCTAAGAGAAAAGCTGAGTGACTCACTGGTCCTTGAGATGGGTGGGCGTCAGCTCGCACAGGAGCACTGACTTTCAGCCACCCTGTGGGTGTGCACATCCTTATCTGTTAACTGCTCTCTGCCCCACTTCTTTCCCTGCAGTTGCTATTCATGTATTCACTACAGCTGACCTCTCTGTCCTGACCTGAGCAAGACCCACTCAAACCTCTCTCTGGGCTGGACCTATTATAGCATTCCCCTGCCTCCCTGGCCTCAGGCCTTCCGCTCACACCGCTGGCTGGCCTTCAGCAGCCCCTACCCTGAAAATTCAGCACTTTCCTCCCACCTAGCAGATGTGCCCCTCTCATGTCCCACTCCAGCTTCACTTTTACTTTCTTTTCCTCTTCTCTCCCCTTTACACTGTAAGCTTGCCAGGATCCCTAATAGCACCAGATCATTTGCTTAATTGCTGTCACAGAAAGAACCCCTGCTCAGCTTCAAATGATAAAAATATGCAGAACAATATCTAATACTGTTTGAGCACTTTACTAAGTGGCAAACACTATGTGAAATGGAATTTAGTTGTTTCCTTATTTTAGCTTTGCAACAACTCTATAAAGTAAGTACTATCATCATGCTGATTTCACAGTCAAGGAAACAAGCTTGGAGTAGATGACTCACTTAGCTGATGGAGCTGGGCCTCAAGCGTGGGCATTTGGCCTTGAGGATTTCTTTTTGACCACTGCAGTCAGCTCAACCATTATCTGCCGACTGACTTCACTTCTTGTGACTGGTTTTTGACTTTTCAAACAGAACAGTCTTTATGGTTCTTTTTTCCTCTCACAAGATTACTGAAAGCATGAAGTGAGATTTAAAAAAAATCAATATAACACCTTGGTGATTTGTTTTGAGCTTTGTTTTTTTCGCTTCACAGCATTATCATTACGTGATACTTTCTTCCTAGGGCCAACGCTATGGAGTTTCTCCCCTGGCCTCCAGATACCAGAAATTCTACAAGTAGAAATCTATTCATTTGCTGTCAGTTCACAGTTCTATGGGAGAGGATAGAGAGTAATATTTCTCAGCCATTCCTACCTTAGCATGAGTGAATTTATGACCTTTTCTGAGGGCTAGTTTTGAAAGAGGAGACAGGCAAGAAGCATGAATGCACTAAGGCTGGATTAAAGGGAAGCCACACTAGGTCATCACCCTAGAAAAGCTCTTGCACCTGTGCACCAGGATTTACGAGCAAGAATGTTCTTGGCAGCTTTGTTCCTGGGAGCCTCAAACTGGAAACAACACTGTCCATGAAGAACAGAATGGAACAATGCATTGTATTATATTCATATGAGGGAATACAATACAGCGATGAAAAGGAGCGGCTTATAGCTACGTGGCCAGTGATTTACTTCACTTTCATAAACGTAATGTTGAGGGAAAGAATGTTGGCACAGAAGAACGTATTCAGTAAGAATCCATACACGTGAAGTTCAAAGATAGGTGGTAACATTACAAATAATAAGAGAGAAGTTGCTATCAAGGATGTCAGGATAATAGTAGTCAATTCTAATGGGGAGAGACGGAGTTGTGACTACTCAGGGGACATACACAGGCCTCTTGGAGACTAATAGTTACTATTTCTTGATCTAGGTGTTGCTTACACAGAATTGCTTTGAAATTATAGTTGGTCCCTCATTATCCATGGATGTTGAACCACAATCCGGAGGGCTGACTATACTACACCATCAGGGAACGTTGCGTCTGAGATTTTGGTATCCATGCTGAGTCCTGAAACCAATGCCCTACAGATACCAACGGACAAGTGTTTGTTAAACTGTCCAAGTATGTTCTATGCATTTTATACATGTATGTTTTATCTCTCTCTTTTGAACAAGTGAAAGAAGGGAAGGATGGGAGGAAAGAAGGGAGGGTGGGAGGGAAGGAAAATCAGTCCCCCAAATCAGACCTTATTTCTTCATATAGCTAAACTAGGTCTGACAGGTCCTCCGAGACCTGGAAGAGAAGTGGTCAGGTTTGGGACAGATGGCGGAATGCTCTGTACTCAGCATCTATGCATATTCAATAGTACTGCTGCTGCTGCTGCTGCTGCTAAGTCGTTTCAGTCGTGTCCGACTCTGTGCGACCGCATAGACGGCAGCCCACCAGGCTCCTCTGTCCCTGGGATTCTCCAGGCAAGGACACTGGAGTGGGTTGCCAGTTCCTTCTCCAATGCATGAAAGTGAAAAGTGAAAGTGAAGTCTCTCAGTCGTGTCCAACTCTTCGCGACCCCATGGACTGCAGCCTACCAGGCTCCTCCGTCCAGGGGATTTTCCAGGCAAGAGTACTGGAGTGGGGTGCCATCGCTCAATTGTACTAGATATTGTCAAAGGGCTTTTCCGAATTAAACAGATTTATTCTCTCACCAGCCAAGAGATCCCATTGTTTTGCATCCTCAGTATCATTTGATTTTATCAGATGTTTTAATTCTTGCTTCTTTTGTAAGATGTGTAAAGGTATCTCATTATTGTCTGAAGTTGCTTTATTCTAGTAATTAATGCACAGGAGAATCTTTTTCATATATTTTTAAATTTTATGAAATGCCTATTCAAGTCTTTTGCCCATTTTTTCTATTGGGTTATTTGTCTTTTTCTTACTGACTGACTGGAGTATGTATATTTTGGATATCAGGGCTTTGCTAGCTGAAAATATCTTTTCCCACTTGACAACTCGTTGCCTGCATTTTTCTAGGTGGAAGGAAACAGAGGCACAAGCATTTACTGCCTCTGAATTCCTTTGCCTACTGCTTGGGTACCTTAGGGAGTTTGCTCAGCCTTCATGGGCAGTGGCTGCCATTTCTGATGCAACTTAGAGTTTCTGTTCCCACAAGCAGTGGCCTTGCTGTTCCCTCCAGAGGCAAACTGCCCAGCAAGCAAGGGAGCCCCTGTGAGAAAAACAATGTGAGCCCTGTTTTGTGTTTTCTTTTCTCCTGCTTCCTCTCCAATAACAGAGAAAATGAAATTTTGGCACTGTCTCAACTGCATAAGCCTTTACTTCATACATCAGTGCCAAAGAGAATAAAATAGGAAAGGACTTAGAGGTCAGCCAATTTCAGAAGCCCTGTTGTACTTGCCTGGATTTTACTGTCTGGACAGTAGTAAATGCTACCTGAGAACCGTGAGCACGACTGTACCATGGCGAATAGAGACACTCACATGTTGCCAGGGGGCAATGGGTCAGGTTACCTGCATCAGCTGGTGAAGCTGACTTAAAGAATGTTACTAATGGGTTAGGAGGTCATTAGCAATCCTCCCTGTGGTACCTATTTGAATTTGGAACTGGCTTCCAGAGGAAGTGAGAGGAGCTTGAGAGGTAGATGTGCTATTTTTTTGGTTGTTTATTTATTTAAAAAAAAAATTTTAATGGGAGGGTAATTGTTTTACAATGTTGTATTGGTTTCTATCATACAACAACATGAATCAGCCATAAGTCTATGTTAATTGTTCCTGAGAGGAGGCCTGACTTTCTGGTGAGGAGGGTGTGGTGAATCCTGAATTTATGGTCAGTTTAAAGCATTAATTTTCATATGTGACAGGGACAAAAACTTTTGAAGTATAATTCATCAGCAACCCCTCCTTCCATCCTTACTCTCCTACAACATTATCCATTCTCTTACTCAACCTCTTGAGGACAAGTCTTGGTTTATGTGATTTGGAAACCCCACCGGCCAGTACAAACTAGGTGGCTGGGAGATGTGTAGATCCATACTGTCTTTCAGGTAATACGGATAATGTTACTTCTTCCTCAACTGACCTCTCTGAGGCGGTTTAGTAAAGGCTTTGCTGATCGCAGAGATATTTAGTAAAGTCTCTGTTGCTTTCAGGGCTGTCTGGAGTCAGATTTGTGTTTCTTCTTCTGTTTTTTTAATAAACTTTTTTTTTTTTTGGCTGCACTGTGCAACATGTGGGACCTTAGTTCCCCCACCAGGGATCAAACCTGCGCCCCATGCAGTGGAAGCCTCGAGTTGTAACCACTGGGCTGCCAGGGAAGTCCCTTGTGTTTCTTTGGACCAGGATATGGTGCTAAGGTAGGTTTAAAAGGAAGGAAGAGTGTGTGTGTTAGTTGCTCAGTCATGTTCAGACTGTAGCTGACCAGGTTCCTTTATCCATGGAATCCTCCAGGCAAGAATACTGGAGTGGGTAGCCATTCCCTTCTCCGGGGGATCTTCCTGACCCTGGGATAGAACCTGGGTCTCCCGCACTGCAGGCAGATTCTTCACCATCTGAGCCGCCAGGTCTTTAGGAAGGAAACGGGGACTCAGATGACTCAGATGGGTCATACTCAGGTGCCTCTATCTGCACCAGTAGGTCCTCTACACTAACAACACACACTCTACTGGAATGCTGGATGGGATGTAGAATTCTTGGAGACCTGGGACCCATGGACCCCCCCTGGACTTCTGCACAGGCAGAGCCAGAGGCCAGCTCCAGCTCTGAGACCTGCAGCTGCCCTGGTGTCACTCTTGGTGCAGCGATGATTAGACCTTGTAGGCATCTCCCCATATGCATGGAGATGGTTTCTAAGACCTTAGGACATAAGTTTACCTTGAATCTTGTCCGATTCAGTACATTGTTCCATCCAATGAGGGCTGTTTTAGGTTGGTTTTTCTCAAAAGCCATCCCTGAGATGAGGATTTGAGTGCAAGTCCTTTCTTTAGGAAGCACCCTGGGAAGGAGCAGCAGGCGCTGGAGGAGGCGTGGGCCCAGCTGTGGCCTCTCGATAGTGAGATAAGCCAAGGAGGTCGGCGATGGGGAGTGTGAGCCCAGCAGCACTCAGACCCCAGACTGACCTCCAGAGCATCTTGGCCACTGCTTTGCGTCTGCTTTCCAAACCTCTCGCGATTTTTCTCTCGTGGCCACGCCTAATGTGTACAATACAAAGGGAGGAAATTCTGGAAAACGTAGCTCCAGCTGAGCTATGTCAACGGGGTACAAAACCCTGTACAATTCTCCCAATGACTGTACAGAGAATACATGTTCTCAGTCCACAAAGCCCAACTCGCAGTCCAGCATTTTCTTTGTTTTCCAAATCAATGGAGTTTCTGCCTCTGAGTGCTGTTTTGACAGACAGGCCAAATACAGTCGTCTCTTGGTATCCCTGGGGGATTGGCTCCAGAACCCCCCACAGGTACCAAAATCCATGGATGCTCAACAGTCTTGTTTAAAATGGCTAGCTCAGCTGGCTCTCAGTGTTCCCGGGTTCCACATAAGATGAAGGTTCCACGATCTTCCCCAATTCCAGTCAGTGACTGTTGAAGGTTAACACCGAGGCAGATGTTGTACCATTCCCAGGAACCCCTCAGATCTGGTGACACCGTTGTTCCCCTGCCCCACTTGGGATCACGGGACCTGTGTGCAATGCTAAGGGTCCCACTGCCTTTCCTCTCTGGGGCTTTGCCTCCTTCCTGCGGCCCTGCCAGGAAGCCAAGACTACAGGCAATCAGTTCCCTTCAACTTTCTTACTAAAGACGTTCCACTGTAAAGCAAGATTGCCTTCTGCTCTTTTATACATCTTCACCGAGGCAAAGCATTAAAGCTCCCTGCTTAATGGGAAAGAGACTAGCCAGAAAGAAAAAAATTTAACTTTTAAAATACTGTCCAGGGACCTGGGGCTGTGGTGGCTCTTTTTCCTTTTTAAATGTATTTATTATCTATTTTTGGCTGTGCTGGGTCTCCGGTGATGCACACAGGCTTTCTCTAGTTGCAGCGCGCGGGGGCTACTCTTTGTTGCGGTGTGCAGTTTTCTCATTATAATGGCCTCTCTTGTTGCGGAGTGCAGGCTCTAGGCACGTAGGCTTCAGTAGTTGTCGCGTGTTGGCTCAGTACTTGCGGCTCGCAGACTCGGGAGTAGGCTCAGTGGTTGTGGCACAGGGGCTTAATTGTTCCTGGGCACGTAGAATCTTCCTCGACCAGGGATCCAACCCATGTCCCCTGTATTGGCAGGGGAATTCCCATCCACTGCGCCATAGGGTTGCTATTCTGTGTCTAGATGAGGACATTAAAGTGGTAACAGCAGCTGGAGGCCTCCAGGAAAAAAGCAGCAAGTTTCAAGTGCTCTAATGACGCTGATGTGCAGTGAGCTGGGCCTCATGCTGTTGTTTATAGTAAGAGATGATGCACTGTAGGTACATATGTTCAGTTCAGTTGTTCAGTCGTGTTCGACTCTTTGTGACCCCATGGACTGCAGCACGCCAGGCCTCCCTGTCTATCACCAACTCCTGGAGTTTACTTAAACTCATGTCCATTGAGTCAGTGATGCCATCCAACCATCTCATCCTCTGTCATCCCCTTCTCCTCCCGCCTTCAATTTTTCCCATCATCAGGGTCTTTGTCAATGAGTCAGTTCTTTGCATCAGGTGGTCAAAATATTGGAGTTTCAGCTTCAGCATCAGTCATTCCAATGAATATTCAGGACTGATTTCCTTCAGGATGGACTGGTTGGATCTCTTTGCAGTCCAAGGGACACTCAAGAGTCTTCTCCAATACCACAGTTCAAAAGCATCAATTCTTCTGCGCTCAGTTTTCTTTACAGTCCAACTCTCACATCCATACACGACTACTGGAAAGACTATAGCTTTGACTACATGGACCTTTGTTGACAAAGTAATGTCTCTGCTTTTTAATATGCTGTCTAAGTTGGTCATAACTTTTCTTCCAAGGAGCAAGCGTCTTTTAATTTCATGGCTGCAATCACCATCTACAGTGATTTTGGAGCCCCCAAAATAAAGTCTGTCACTGTTTCCACTGTTTCCCCATTTATTTGCCATGAAGTGATGGGACTGGATGCCATGATCTTCGTTTTCTGAAGGCTAAATTTTAAGCCCACTTTTTCACTCTCCTCTTTCACATTCATCAAGAGGGTCTGTAGTTCCTTTTTGCTTTCTGCCATAAAGGTGGTGTCATCTGCCTATCTAGGTTATTGATATTTCTTCCAGCAATCTTGATTCCAGCTTGTGCTCCATCCAGTCCAGCACTTCTCATGATGTACTCTGCGTATAAGTGAAATAAGCAGGGTGACAATATACACCCTTGATGTATTCCTTTTCTGATTTGGAACCAGTCTGATGTTCCATGTCCAGTTCTAACTGTTGCTTTTTGACCTGCACACAGATTTCTCAGGAAGCAGGTCAGGTGGCCTGGTATTCCCATTTCTTAAGAATTTTCCACAGTTTGTTGTGATCCACATAGTCAAAGGCTTTGGCATAGTCATTAAAGCAGAAATAGATGTTTTCTGGAACTCTCTTGCATTTTCTATGATCCAAAGGATGTTGGCGATTTGATCTCTGGTTCCTCTGCCTTTTCTAAATCTAGCTTGAATATTGGAAAGTTCACGGTTCATGTACTGTTGAAGCCTGGCTTGGAGAATTGAGCATTACTTTGCTAGTCCAAAAAAGATGTCCTTTTCATTATAGGGGACTGGAATGCAAAAGTAGGAAGTCAAGAAACACCTGGAGTAACAGGCAAATTTGGCCTTGGAATGCAGAATGAAGCAGGGCAAAGACTAATAGAGTTTTGCCAAGAAAATGCACTGGTCATAGCAAACACCCTCTTCCAACAACACAAGAGAAGACTCTACACGTGGACATCACCAGATGGTCAACACCGAAATCAGATTGATTATATTCTCTGCAGCCAAAGATGGAGAAGCTCTATACAGTCAGCAAAAACAAGACCGGGAGCTGACTGTGGCTGAGACATTAACTCCTTATTACCAAATACAGACTTAAATTGAAGGAAACAGGGAAAACCGCTAGACCATTCAGGTATGACCTCAATCAAATCCCTTATGATTATACAGTGGAAGTGAGAAATAGATTTAAGGGCCTAGATCTGACAGATAGAGTGCCTGATGAACTATGGAATGAGGTTCGTGACATTGTACAGGAGACAGGGATCAAGACCATCCACATGGAAAAGAAATGCAAAAAAGCAAAATGGTTGTCTGGGGAAGCCTTACAAATAGCTGTGAAAAGAAGAGAAGCAAAAAGGAAAGGAGAAAAGGAAAGATATAAGCATCTGAATGCAGAGTTTCAAAGAATAGCAAGAAGAGATAAGAAAGCCTTCTTCAGTGATCAATACAAAGAAATAGGGGAAAAGAACAGAATGGGAAAGACTAGAGATCTCTTCAAGAAAATTAGAGATACCAAGGGAACATTTCATGCAAAGATGGGCTCGATAAAGGACAGAAATGGTATGGACCCAACAGAAGCAGAAGATATTAAGAAGAGATGGCAAGAATACACAGAAGAACTGTACAAAAAGGATCTTCACAACCCGGATAATCACGATGGTGTGATTACTCATCTAGAGCCAGACATCCTGGAATGTGAAGTCAAGTGGGCCTTAGGAAGCATCACTATGAACAAAGGTAGTGGAGGTGATGGAATTCCAGTTGAGCTATTTCAAATCGTGAAAGATGATGCTGTGAAAGTGCTGCACTCAATATGCCAGCAAATTTGGAAAACTCAGCAGTGGCCACAGGACTGGAAAACATCAGTTTTCATTCCAATCCCAAAGAAAGGTAATGCCAAGGAACGCTCAAACTACCACATAATTGCACTCATCTCACATGCTAGTAGAGTAATGCTCAAAATTCTCCAAGCCAGGCTTCAGCAATACGTGAATCATGAACTTCCTGATGTTCAAGCTGGTTTTAGAAAAGGCAGAGGAACCAGAGATCAAATTGCCAACATCCGCTGGATCATGGAAAAAGCCAGAGAGTTCCAGAAAAACATCTATTTCTGCTTTATTGACTATGCCAAAACCTTTGACTGTGTGGATCACAATAAACTGTGGAAAATCCTGAAAGAGATGGGAATACCAGACCACTTGACCTGCCTCTTGAGAAATCTGTATGCAGGTCAGGAAGCAACAGTTAGAACTGGACATGGAACAACAGACTGGTTTCAAATAGGAAAAGGAGTACGTCAAGGCTGTATATTGTCACCCTGCTTATTTAACTTACATGCAGAGTACGTCATGAGAAACGCTGGGCTGGAAGAAGCACAAGCTGGAATCAAGATTGCCGGGAGAAATATTAATAACCTCAGATATGCAGATGACACCACCCTTCATGGCAGAAAGTAAAGAGGAACTAAAAAGCCTCTTGATGAAAGTAAAGAGGAGAGTGAAACAGTTGGCTTAAAGCTCAACATTCAGAAAACGAAGATCATGGCATCCGGTCCCATCACTCCCTGGGAAATAGATGGACAAACAGTGGAAATAGTGTCAGACTTTATTTTTGGGGGCTCCAAAATCACTGCAGATGGTGACTGCAGCCATGAAATTAAAAGATGCTTACTCCTTGGAAGGAAAGTTATGAACAACCTAGACAGCATATTCAAAAGCAGAGACATTACTTTGCCGACTAAGGTCCATCTAGTCAAGGCTATGGTTTTTCCAGTAGTCATGTATGGATGTGTGAGTTGGACTGTGAAGAAGGCTGAGCGCTGAAGAATTGATGCTTTTGAACTGTGGTGTTGGAGAAGACTCTTGAGAGTCCCTTGGACTGCAAGGAGATTCAACCAGTCCATTCTGAAGGAGATCAACCCTGGGATTTCTTTGGAAGGACTGATGCTAAAGCTGAAACTCCAGTACTTTGGCCACCTCATGCGAAGAGTTGACTCATTGGAGAAGACTTTGATGCTGGGAGAGATTGTGGGCAGGAGGAGAAGGGGACGACAGAGGATGAGATGGCTGGATGGCATCACTGACTCGATGGACGCGGCTGAGTGAACTCCGCGAGTTGGTGATGGACAGGGAGGCCTGGCGTGCTGCGATTCATGGGGTCGCAAAGAGTCGGACACGACTGAGTGACTGAACTGAACTGAACTGAACTGAAGACGGGTAAAATTGTGTGGTAGTTTGATCATTCTTTGGCATTGCCTTTCTTTGGGATTGGAATGAAAACTGACGTTTTCCAGTCCTGTGGCCACTGCTGAGTTTTCCAAATTTGCTGGCATATTGAGGGCAGCACTTTCACAGCATCATCTTTCGGGATTTGAAATAGCTCAACTGGAATTCCATCACCTCCACTAGCTTTGTTCATAGTGATGCTTCCTAAGGCCCACTTGACTTCACATTCCAGGATGTCTGGCTCTAGGTTAGTGATCACACCATTGTGATTATCTAGGTCGTGTAGCTCTTTTTTGTACAGTTCTTCTGTGTATTCTTGCCACCTCTTCTTAATATCTCTTGCTGCTGTTAGGTCCATACCATTTCTGTTCTTTATTGTGTCCATATTTGCATGAAATGTTCCCTTGGTATCTCTAATTTTCTTGAAGAGCTCTCTAGTCTTTCCCATTCTGTTGTTTTCCTCTATTTCTTTGCATTGATCACTGAGGAAGGCTTTCTTATCTCTCCTTGCTATTCTTTGGAACTCTGCATTCAAATGGATAGATCTTTTCTTTTCTCCTTTGCCTTTCATGTCTCTTTTCACAGCTATTGTAAGGCCTCCTCAGACTATCATTTTGCCTTTTTGCATTTCTTTTCTTGGGGATGGTCTCGATCACTGCCTCCTGTACAATGTCAGAAACCTGCCTCCATAGTTCTTCAGGCACTCTGTCTATCACATCTAATCCCTTGAATCTATTTGTCACTTTCAAATAACAGGGAGGGAACACAGCCCTGCCCATCAACAGAAAATTGGATTAAAGATTTACTGAGCATGGCCCCACCCATCTGAACAAGACCCAGTTTTCCCCTCAGTCTCTCCCATCAGGAAACTTCCATAAGCCTCTTATCCTTCTCAATCAGAGGGCAGACAGTCTGAAAACCACAATCACAGAAAACTAACTAATCTGATCACATGGACCACGGCCTTGTCTAACTCAGTGAAACTATGAGTCATGCCGTGTAGAGCCATCCAAGACAAACGGGTCATGGTGGAGAGCTCTGACAAAACGTGGTCCACTGGAGAAGGGAATGGAAAACTATTTCAGTGTTCTTGCCTTGAGAACCCCATGAACAGTATGAAAAGGCAAAAATATAGGACACTGAAAGATGAACTCCCCAGGTCGGTAGGTGCCTGAATTGCTACTGGAGATCAGTGGAGAAATTACTCCAGAAAGAAGGAACAGACAAAGCCAAAGCAAAACAACACCCAGTTGTAGATGTGACTGGTGATGGAAGTAAAGTCCAATGCTGTAAAGAGCAAGATTTCATAGCAACCTAGAATGTTAGGTTCATGAATCAAGGCAAATTGGAAGCGGTCAAACAGGAGATGGCAAGAGTGAACATTGACATTTTAGCAATCAGTAAACTAAATGGGCTGGAATGGGTGAATTTACTTAGATGACCATTACATATACTACTGTGGGCAAGAATCCCTTAGAAGAAATGGAGTAGCCATCACAGTCAACAAAAGAGTCTGAAATACAGTACTTGGATGCAATCCGAAAAATGACAGAATGATCTCTGTTCATTTCCAAGACCAACCATTCAGTATTACAGTTATCCAAGTCTATGCCCCAAACAGTAATGCTGAAGAAGCTGAAGTTGAACGGTTCTATGAAGACCCACAAGACCTTCTAGAACTAACACCCAAAAAAGATGCCCATTTCATTATAGGGGACTGGAATGCAAAAGTAGGAAGTCAAGAAATACCTGGAGTAACAGGCAAATTTGGCCTCGGAGTACAGAATGAAGCAGGGCAAAGGCTAATAGAGTTTTGCCAAGAGAACGCACTGGTCATAGCAAACACCCTCTTCCAACAACACAAAAGAAGACTCTACACATGGACATCACCAGATGGTCAACACCGAAATCAGACTGATTATATTCTTTGCAGCCAAAGATGGAGAAGCTCTATACCGTCAGCAAAAACAAGACCGGGAGCTGACTGTGGCTGAGACATGAACTCCTTATTGACTGTTTCTCAGATTAAGGACATAAGTACATACATGGTATCTGGGGACAGTGTGTGCACAGGGATCTCTGTAGCATTACATGCACCACAGAGCATGGGGAACAGAGTTGGGTGCTTCTATCACCTATTGATGCTGATGCTGAGAAAGACTGAAGGCAAGAGGAGAAGGGGATGACAGAGCATGAGGACGAGGTGGTTTGATGGCATCGCCAACTCAATGGACACAAGTATGAGCAAGCTCCGGGAGATGGTAAAGGACAGGGAAGCCTGGCATGCTGCAGTCCATGGGGTCGCAAAGAGTCAGACATGACTGACCGACTCAACAACAACAACAATCACCTGTTGAAACACCTGTCACTAAAGAGCTGCTTAATGAGAGTTTCTTCTGACTTAGCCTTAAACCATCAAATTCTTAGTGATTTACTCAAAGCAATATAACTTCCAACACACAAAAACGCTTACATCTTTATTCATATGTTCGTCTGTCCACTTTGACTACATAGCTGTCATTTAGCTGTTTCTCAGGGTGATGTTCAGCAGTTTGCTGCTTAGCCATCTTTTTCCAACTAGTTTCTGAAAATAGTGGCTTAATTGAATGTTCTAAGAGTAATTTCATCTCGTTGCCAAGGATTTGGCTGCACATTGTGTTTTAGACTACTTACACGCGACACCCTTTTCGGTTTATTTTTATTCCTGATTTTATTGCACATACCTCTTCCCCTTGCTCTTCCCTAGGTACACTCTCCACCTCCCCCACATCCCGTCTGTGTACTCAGAGGCTTTGTGCTGTCAGAAGATACTACTGTGAGTGAAAGTCAAAGTCGCTCAGTCGTGTCCAACTCTTTGTGCCCCCAAGTACTGTATAGTCCATGGAATTCTCCAGGCAAGAATACTGGAGTGGGTATAGCCTTTCCCTTCTCCAGGGGATCTTCCCAACCCAGGGATCAAACCCAGGTCTCCTGCATTGCAGGGGGATTCTTTACCAGCTGAGCCACCAGGGAAGCCCACTGTAATGCTAGTTTAATGATTTTGTGTTCAGGTTGATGAAATCAACTAAAGGAGGTACATTTATAACAATGTTTTTATTAGTGATATCAGAAAAAAAAATGGAGAATGACTGTAGTTGTGAAGGGATAACTGATTTACAAACCTGAGTTTGCTGCTTGTGTGATACATGTGCTGCTCAGGGGCACACCAGTGAGCATGTCCCAGGTCCAGGTACTTTTCTCCTTGTAAATAATGACGGCACCATTCAGAGCATAAAGACACCTAAATGGTACTTTAAATTTAGTCTTTAGCTATTTGTACTTCTATATAATCTTTATTGGCATCCCACATGGCACTAGTGGTAAAGAACCCACCTGCCAATTCAGGAGACATAAGAGACACGGGTTTGACCCCTGGGTTGGGAAGATCCCCCGGATGAGGACATGACAACCCACTCCAGTATTCTTGCCTGGAGAATCCCATGGACAGAGGAGCCTGGCGGGCTACAGTCCATAGGGTTACAAAGAGTTGGATGCGACTGAAGCAACACATAATCTTTATATCTCTACATCTTTTTATTGTCTCTTGCCATGATAAACACTGAAGCAGGTGTTGATTGCCTCACCAGTGGGTCTGGTTCTGATGAGAACACATGCAGAGGTGTGAATCAGCAGCTCTGAGTTCACTAGCTCTTGCCCACTATTTTCCCAGCTGCAAGGAGGAGTTGCTGGGCAGTCCTTTCCAGAATGTAGGAGGGTTCACGAGCACAGCCTCACAGGATTGGTGGAGGCTTGTTTCTCAGGGAGAAACAAGAACTATTTAAAAGAAGTGTTTGAGGGACTTCCCTGGCAGTCCAGTGCTTAAGACTCTGAGCTTTCACTGCAGAGGGGCACAGATTCCATCCCTGGTTGGGAAACAAAGATCCTGCATGCTGCACTGTGCAGCTGAAAATAAAAATAAAAGAAGTGTTTGACAAATGAATTCATCTATAAAACAGAAACAGACTTACAGATAAAGAGAACAGATTTGCGGTTGCTAAGTGGGGAAGTGGGGGAGGAATAGACTGGGAGTTAGGGATTAGCAAATACAAACCATTATACATAGAATGGATTAAAAAATAAGGTCCTACTGTATGGCACAGGGACCTATATTAAATATCCTGTGATAAACCATAATGAATATATATATGAATATATATTCATATGTACATATATGAATCATTTTGCTGTACAATAGAGATTCATACAACACTGTAAATCAACTATAATTCAATAAAATAAATTTTAAAAAAAGAAGTATTTGAGACTAAAGGATGCCAGGCTTACTCTTCTCCTGGCTTCCCACAAATCAAATGTGGAAAAGAACAGAAAAAGGTAAAAACACAAAACAATAGCATTTAAAGATGTTCCTGCGGCACATGCCTTTTCTCTGAAGGTCTCTCCTCTAAGCAATAATTCAGCCAAACTCTGGTTTTAAGATTCTTGTGAAATGACAAGATCACAGTGAGGATGTTATTACTGCAATAATGTATGCTTCATTTTTCCATTACTGAAGGAGGAAACTCTTTGGGGAGTGAAATTCAATACTCAATTAAACAAAAGCACTGCATACTAATTCACACTGAAATGTGAAACCAATCCAGTGAAGAAAACGTCCAGATAAAATGAGGTGGGCCATGATAATAATATGGTGTTTTAGTTATGGGTCTCATGTTGTGAGGATTACAAATTCTGTCCTAAATGTTAATTAAGGTTCTCAATATCTTTGGCGGTAAATATAAAGGCAGTCACTTCACAGATGAGAAGATTAAGACAAGGGTCCCTGTGACTGATCCAGAGATGAATAAGAAGTCCCAGAGAGAAGCATGCACGCTTGCGTGCGTGCTCAGTCATGTCTGACTCTTTGCGACCGATAGACTGCAACCTGACAGGTTCCTCTGTCCACTGAATTTTCCAGGTAAGAATACTGGAGTGGGTTGCCATTTCCTCCTCCAGGGGACCTTCCCGACCCAGGGATCAAACTCATGTCTCCTGTCATAGCAGGCAGATTCTTTGCCACTGAGCCACTTGGGAAGCCCCATAACATCCTGTATGTAACCAAATAACACAGTATTGTATCTGCCTGATTACTGGTCCTAGTCTCTTCTAGATTAAGCTTGGTGAAGAGGAAGTTTGTGTTGATCTTTTTCACCATGTGTACCACAACACCCGCAAGTAATGGACAATAAAGAAGTATTTGTTCAATGCATGAATGAATGAATGAATGAATGAAGCATTTATTAGCAGTCTCACTCCCTTTGGTACTTATCACATACTGCATATACTGTTACTTTCCCATTTTCCCAACTGCATTATAAACTTCCTGGGTCAGGAACTCTCACATATGATACCCCACTTAGCACCTACTCTGGTGTTAAGCACACAATGGGCATCTATTCACTTGCTTATTAATTTGACAAGAGTGTATAGTGTGTTTCTTTCTGACTTACTTCACTCTGTATAATAGGCTCCAGGTTCATCCACATCATTAGAATTGACTCAAATGTGTTCCTTTTTATGGCTGAGTAGTATTCCATTGTATATATGTACCACAGTTTCTTTACCCATTCATCAGTTGAGGACATCTAGGTTGCCTCCATGTCTTGGCCATTGTAAACAGTGCTGCAATGAACATTGGGGTACACATGTCTTTTTCAGTTTCGGTTCCTTTGGGGTATAAAGAGAGAAACAAATATTGTATTATTAGTGCATATATACGGAACCTAGAAGGATGGTAATAATGAATCTGTTCACAGAGCAGCAATGGAGATGCAGACATAGAGAACAGACTTACGGGCAAGAGTGGGAGAGAAGAGAGAGGATGAGATAAACGGAGATTAGCATGGATGCATATACAGTAACATATGTAAATAGAGAGCCAATGGGAATTTGCTCTATGATTCAGGGAACTCAAACTGGGGCTCTGCAATAACCTAGAGGGGTAGGAATGGGTGGGAGGTGGGAGAGAGACTCTAAAGGGAGGGGATATATGTATACCTATGGTTAATCCATGTTGATGTATGACAGAAATCAAACCAATATTGTAAACCAATCATCACTCAATTAAAAATAAGTAAATATTATATATATATAAATAATATATATATACACTACCAAAAAAAAAAGGCAAGAGCAGCAAAGTGCAGAAAACTCACAGGGAATCAAGTATGCTGCAGTTATTAAATAACACTTGAGCACTCAATAGTATTTATTTAATTAAATTCAAATTATGATGACTTCCTTGTTTGAAAGCTCAGAAAATATTAACTATGGACAGTTAAATTTTAATAGTTATAACAAATGTATAAAGTAACTGTTTTGGGAGATAAAAATAATTCTAAAAACTTCTGTGGGTAATCCTACCTTATGAGAATTTCAAGAATGTTTTCTTCCATTTCTTTGCAATAATAATTATAAAAATGTCTGCTAAACACCCATCCTGAGGTTATCTCTGACTTATCCAAAAATAAACTTTGGTTATTAATTATGACTGAAACAAAAATTATATTACATGATCACATGATAAATTTTAAGCTAATTAATTTAAATTTATTTGATATAAATTAAATATTTTAATTAGCTACAATTATTTAATTAGTTTGAATTAATATAAATATAATCTGAACAAAGACTGCAAGATAAAGACATAGAACCTTGAATATTTCAAGGACACAAGATTCCTTGGTTGTATTTTACAGTCAATACCTACCTCCTAGAATGAATTCCTCTCCAATCTTCTATCAGCATAGCTTATAGTTATGTTTTCTTATATTTTGCACATACATTGAATCATGCATTTTAAAAAAAGAGTGTACAGTGTGTTACAATGAGGAAGGTGAACGTGGAGCTTAGGAGGAGGGAGGTTGGAGAGGAGGAAGCTGGACTGGAAATGAGTCTGACTGAAACCACCCAACTACTTAAATTTTTTATATCTTACAGTTTGTGTAGATATGGTCTTACTCACAGAAAAAAATATTTTATTACCTGCTTAATAAAAGATGTTTTTATATTTCCAGTTTGAGGGCAAGAGGAGAAGGGAGCAACAGAGGATGAGATGGTTGGATGGCATCACTGACTTAACAGACATGAGTTTGCAAAAACTCAGGGTGATGGTGAAGGACAGGGAAGTCTGGCATGCTGCAGTCCATGGGGTCACAAAGAGTCGGACACGACTTAGCGACTTAACAACATCAAAGAGAGCAAAGAATCAAAGTTCAAAAACAGATTTTTGAAAAACCATCTAACATGGAGGAGCAAAAAGAAGAGAGCAGGAGGGAAATGATAACAAGACCAAATAATTCCAACAGGCCAGCATCTTAGCCAAGGAGCAGTTGCCTCATGTGTTCTGTAATATGTGTGGTTTGACAGAAATGAGAGTCCTCTTCCCTCCTGTTAAAGGATAACTATTTTTTTAAAAGTAAAATCATGACTCATATAAATGTAAAATTAGCATATGTCCAAGATTTATTTAAGTGAAAGTGAAAGGAAGTTGCTCAGTTGTATTTGACTCTTTGCAACTCCATGGACTGTAGCCCGTCAGGCTCCTCTGTTCATGGAATTCTCCAGGCAAGGATACTGGAGTGGGTTGCCATTTGCTTCTCCAGGGGATCATCCTGAGCCAGGGGTTGAACCTGGGTCTCTTGCATTACAGGTAGATTCTTTACCAACTGAACCACCAGGGAAGCCTGTAAGATTTATTTAACTCATTAATTAATAAAGAAAATAGTAAGATATTATAACTGATTTAAAAGATAATCCAGAGAGTAGACACATACATATTTCAGCAACACTGAAATTAATTTGCTTAATAGACACAACACTGGTTTTTTAGGTGTGGGGGAGAAAGTTCAATTGCACTCAAGGAACAACTTGCTTTTATATTTCTATGGACAAGAATCATTTACACTATCAGGTTTTTTTCACAGCTCAGAGTTGGAAATTAGCTCAAAGACAATGAAAGGTGGAGATATTCTGAATGACTGGGTACCTAGTAACCTTTCACACCAAGTTCCAAGTCTCTCATAATTTTTCTTGACGTTAATAAACCCTGCAACTTATCCTCCAACATAAGGCTTCACTGTGTGAAGTGTTCTTTTCTTTTCTTTTTTTTTTAAAGATTAACCACACAAAGCTAAAATCTCTGGGCTACATGAATAAAATAACTGAGTGGAATAAAAATCCCAGTTCTATATAGATGCTTATGTGCCCCAAAAGCCAATATGATTTTTAAAAACATAACTCTCATGTCCTCCTTAAAATAATATATCTGGTATTTTACTTTTTTGTTATAATGAAATACATTATGGATACAGCAAGTTTACAGGATAATATAAGAAACATCCAAGAATTCCCTGGCAGTGGTTAGGTCTCCACGTTCTCACTGCAGAGGGCCAGGGTCGGGAACTTAGACTGAGCAAGCCCCACAGTGCAGTCAAAAAGAAAAAATAACAGTGAAAAAAAGAAACATTCAGATATTCTTTACTCAGTTTGAGAAATACAATTATATTTTCCCCTTTTCTGGATGGTATTTCTCTCCCTCCAGAAGTAAATCATTCTCAATGTGGATTGGGAGTTTACCATTCCCTTGTATGTTTCTATACTTTTGCAACAGAAATTGTACCCATAAACAACACACAGTATTGTTTTGCACGTTTTAAAACTTTAAACGGAATCATACTGCTGTTTCTTTCCTTCCTTTCCCTGCTTTTTCTGTTCAACATTATGTTTCTGAGGTTTTAGATTTGATATTTGCTCCCCTCCATGCCTCTTTTGATGCACACAAAAACCTCAGTTCAGTTCAGTTCAGTCGCTCAGTCGTGTCCGACTCTTTGTGACCCCATGAATCGCAGCACGCCAGGCCTCCCTGTCCATCACCATCTCCCGGAGTTCACTCAGATTCACGTCCATTGAGTCCATGATGCCATCCAGCCATCTCATCCTCTGTCGTCCCCTTCTCCTCCTGCCCCCAATCCTTCCCAGCATCAGAGTCTTTTCCAGTGAGTCAATTCTTCACATGAGGTGGCCAAAGTACTGGAGCTTCAGCTTTAGCATCATTCCTTCCAAAGAAATCCCAGGGCTGATCTCCTTCAGAATGGACTGGTTGGATCTCCTTGCAGTCCAAGGGACTCTCAAGAGTCTTCTCCAACACCACAGTTCAAAAGCATCAATTCTTCGGTGCTCAGCCTTCTTCACAGTCCAACTCTCACATCCATACATGACCATAGGAAAAACCATAGCCTTGACTAGACGGACCTTAGAGCTCAATATTCAGAAAACAAAGATCATGGCATCTGGTCCCATCACTTCATGGGAAATAGATGGGGAAACAGAAACAGTGTCAGACTTTATTTTTGGGGGCTCCAAAATCACTGCAGATGGTGACTGCAGCCATGAAATTAAAAGACGCCTACTCCTTGGAAGAAAAGTTACGACCAACCTAGATAGTATATTCAAAAGCAGAGACATTACTTTGCCGACTAAGGTCCGTCTAGTCAAGGCTATGGTTTTTCCTGTGGTCATGTATGGATGTGAGAGTTGGACTGTGAAGAAGGCTGAGCACCGAAGAATTGATGCTTTTGAACTGTGGTGTTGGAGAAGACTCTTGAGAGTCCCTTGGACTGCAAGGAGATCCAACCAGTCCATTCTGAAGGAGATCAGCCCTGGGATTTCTTTGGAAGGAATGATGCAAAACCTCAAGCCCTTCTTTAAAATTATTTGTAACTAAAAAATAAAACTAAATAGACTTCCAGGGACTTACCTGGTGGTCCAGTGGTTAAGACTCCAAGCTCCCAAGGCAGGCGGCACAAGTGTGATCCCTCCTTGGGAAACTAGGTCCCACGTGCCACAACTAAAGAGCCCACACAAGACAATGAAGATCCTTCACAGCCAAACAAAAATAAATAATATTCTTCTGGTTATGGAGAAATATGAGACTGGCAAATCCACTCCCCACAAAATCAAACTATAAAGTGGGACAAAATTAACATAAACAACCAGCCTATGGTCTGGAAAGTGACCAAGGGCATATAACAATCTGAGAAACATTTACACTTGAGGTAAACTGCTGAAGTTTCAGGTAAGAACAGTGGAATCTGAAGTGTTTCGCCTGGGAGCTACTCCTATCTCCTCCACCACCCCAGCTCAATTTACGGGAGGTTCTGCCAGGATAGCACAGGCCATTAGTAGCTTTTCTGCTGTGGCTGAAGGGAGACACTTTCTCTGGAGTAGTGGTCCTTCCAGCCCTTTCCAGAAGCTTTCCCAAAGAAGTAAAAAGCTCAAAGGTGCAACTACCAAGCACTCCAGCCTGTTTAATGATTCTTATACCCTTGCTCACCATCCTAGTCATCTTTCAGCTTCTAAATACCGTGATTTATACTGAGCTATTAGCTCTGACATGAATAAAATATAAATATTAATCATTTCACCTGTCTAATTCAGAATGGACTCCCCTAGAGTTTGAAGTCCTTGGAGATCCCAGGTCTCCTAGGAACAAGCCTTGCTCAACCTAGTTCAACACAAAACAAGGTAATTAAGAACTATGAAATTGAGAAATCAGCTCACACTGGGTAATCCATCTTTCAGCAAATTGGGGTTCTTTGGGAAAGAAAAGACAGCCCTGTTGTAAGGGAAGGGGTCCTGGGCCAGCAGTCTGGAGAGACTATATATAAACTCCAGCACTGCCCCTAACCAGCGGAAAGGTAGATGATCCAATCACAGCAGTTCTCTGAGTCTGTTTCCTCAGTCTATAAAAAGAAGGGTAGACTTGTCGGGCCTGTGAACTGGCTGTGATTTTCCAATCCAAGGCTCAGGGAGAAAGCCATAAAACAAAATTCCTTCTAGGGCCTGCTGGAAATGAACCCACTGGTCAAGGATGAACGGTTTGTTCCTTGTGTCTTGCCAATAGGGGCAGCCACAGGGCACCAATCCCGGTTAATTTATTAATACACTTCGCCCACACATGTGACTAGTTTCCAGATCTCCGCACCGTTCCAGCCTAAATTCCGAAAGCCCGCCCATGGGCAGGAACAGAGGTGAACAACCGAGGTCTAGTCGTGCGCCTGCGTACTGCGGCCGGAGGGCAGAGGTCGCCCGGCTAGACCCTTGCAGATTTCCGCAAAACGCGCGAGACTTCCTCCCGAGCTCGTCAGCGGTGAGTGAGGCGCTAGGGGCCGCGGGCCGGGGCTGTTAAGGGTGGGGTTCCCGCGTGTGGGTCGAGCCTTCCGGGGGAGGAGGATCAAGGAACAGGGGCGGGCCCCTTACTGACCGGGAGGACTTCTCGGCTTCCTCCCGGGGCTGCCGAGACGCTGGCGTCATTGCCTAGGTCACTGGGATAGGGAATGCTTGAGGAGAAGCAGAGCTTTTTTTTTTTTCCTTTTTTAAAAATAATTGTTGGGTAAGCAACTGGCTTGCTGCAGTCCGTGGGGTCGCAGAGTCGGACACGACTGAGCTACTGAACAACAAAAGCCACTTCAAGTTTGGCCAGAGTCGTGTCTAAGGTGCCCTTGGGACGTTTATTTAGCAGATATTTAATGGGCACCTGGCCTTCCCTGGTGGCTCAGTCAGTAAAGAAAGCGCCCGCAATGCAGGAGACCTGGGTTTGATCCCTGGTTGGTTAGAGCCTCTGGAGAAGGAAATGGCAACCCACTCCAGTGTTCTTGCTTGGACAACCTCCATGGACAGAGAACCTGGCAGGCTAAAGTCCATGGGGTCGCAAAAAGTCGGGATACCACTGAGTGACTAACACTAATGGGCACCTACTATGTGCCAGGCATAGAAAGTGAAAGTGAAGTCGTTCAGTCGTGTCCGACTCTTTGCAACCCCATGGGCTATAGCCTACCAGGCTCCTCCGTCCATGGGATTCTCCAGGCAAGAGTACTGGAGTGGGTTGCCATTTCCTTCTCCAGGGGATCTTCCCGACCCAGGGATCGAACCCGGGTCTCCCGCATTGCAGGCAGACGCTTTACCATCTGAGCCACCAGGGAAGCCCAATAATTGAGCAAGATCATGATAACCTTTTTTTTTTAAGGTGTTAGCAAGCTCCTGTTGTGGCGGTGGTGTGAGTTATGTTTGCAGCCTGTTGGGCCACAGTCTATGGGGTTGCAAAGAGTTGGACAGGACTGAGAGACTTAACACACTAGTGTCTTCGTTGGGTTTCTCAGGTGGCGCTGGTGGAAAAGAACCCGCCTGCCAATGCACGAGACATAAGAGACTCCAGTTTGATCCCTGGGTCGGGAATCCCTGGATCCCTGGATCTCTCCTCTTAAAATCCATGGAGGAGGGTATGGCAACCCACTCCAGTATTCTTGCCTGGAGAATCCCTTGGACAGAGGAGTCTGACCGGCTACAGTCCGTAGGGTCGCAAACAGTGGGACAGGACTAAGGGACTTAGCACATGCAGTGTCTTCATTATCAGTTGTGTGATCATGGGCAAGTTATTCAACCTCTGTGCCTCCTTTTCCTCGTCTATAAAATGGGAACTGTAACAGTACTGTCCTCAGAGCATCGTTGGGTGGTGGGTTAAAGGAGCCGGTGGCTATTAAGTCCTTAGTCCTGGCACTTAAGAACATTCAGGAAACAGGCTGAGAGAAGGAACTTTCCCCAAATCCCAAGCGATTAGAAGCCGGACATGTAATCTGCTCTTCCTAGTTCAGTGCCCTTCCCCTTATATTGGGCTGCAAGGTAGACATTCAGATAACACTCTCTTTTTGAGGGGTGCTAGAATTTTTCCATTGATAATTGATCTTGTATTGTTTTGGAATATTGTGCTGTGCTGTGCTTAGTCGCTCAATCGTGTCCGACTCTTTGTGACCTGGTGGACTGTAGCCCGCCAGGCTCCTCTGTCCATGGAGATTTCCCAGGCAAGAATACTGGAGTGGGTTGCCATTCCCTCCTCCAGGGGATCTTCCCAACCCCAGGATTGAACCCAGGTCTCTTGCATTGCAGGTGGATTCTTTATGGCCTGAACCACCAGGGAATATTGTTTACCACCAATTAAGAACCTACTTAATGTCATACCTGGCGAATATGGTTTGCTTGATGTCAGTCAATAAGGACTTCCGTTTTTCTCCTATTTGGGGTGAATTTAACACCACCACCACCCTTCCTTTCAGATCTAGAGCTGGTGTATCATATTTTAGATTTTAATTTTGTAACTAAATATCTTTATGTTTTAAATGTGTTGTGCTATTGAGAGATACTGCACGATTATCCTACATTAGTTAATTGTGTTTGGCACTTGAAAACTTTCTTCACTTGAAAAAAGTTGCCATTTTTCACCTGGCACTTGAAAAATTTAATACAGAGGGAAAGACTCAGTTCAGTTCCAGGTCAGTTTAGTTGCTCAGTCTTGTCTGACTCTTTGCGACCCCATGAATCACAGAGGGAAAGACTAGTAGTTTACTTTTCATGCTGATAAGCAATATTTAGACAAGTCTACCGTGTGCATCATTTGAAGTAATAAAGCATACATTGAAAGTAATTAGGGAAAAGGCTGACAGATACGAAACCTCATTTGAAAAGACTCCTTTGGTTGAAAATTTAGCTATCATGGTGCTGTTAAACACCACTTAAGGTCAGTTTTCTTTGGATCCAGTGTCAGTTTGGAAAACTTTGTTTTTTTAACCCCTGCGTAATTTATACACAAGGTGAGTCAACAGAAGATTTTCTTTGAAAAATATATTTAGCCCTATAAGACATTATAGAGTTCCTGCTGTGATGAAACAGAATGCATACAGCACCACCTTAGAAAAGTGCTTAAACCCTTTAAGACTCATTTTCCTCATCTATAAATTGGGGATAATAATAAAAACATCTAATAGAATTGTTAAATATATTAAATACTATATAAATATGTATGTGCATGTATGTATGTATATTTCATAGCATAACAGTCCTTGGCACACAGAGTGACATTAACAATCTGTTCATTTTTAGTGATGGATAAAGGAAGAAGGTCCAAGTCAGATAGTGCCAGCACTCGAACATCATTTTACTTCTTTCATTAGTTCAAATTGTAAACCCAGAATGAATTGATCTTTTTTCATTTACTTAGCCATCCTCTGTTACATAACTTCCTAGAAGGTGAGGATTTTAAAATGCTTTTGATATGTTACTTTTATGATCAGCAAAACTATTAAGAAATTTCCATTTTGATAAAGAGTTTTTGAAAATGTGGTTACATCTCAGTTAAGCAGTAGATTAACTGGCTAACTCCAGGGGAATATATCATATTGTTTTCTTTTAATCAAGCCACAGTAGGAGCCTTAATCATGAAGACATGAAGATGAGTGTGCTTGAATTATGAGGCCAAAACATTTTGTTCCACTCAGTCTTCAGTTAATTTGTCCCTGTTAGCCAAATATTCTAATTAGATTTAGTCTCTTTGACATACTTGCTTTAGGAGGCAAACTCTGACAGGAAACTATAAACTTTTTTGGATCCTAAATATGATTTTTCCTTTCCTCATTCAGAAACACAAGTGCACTTTTTTTTTAGCTTTTAAATTGTTGAATATATCATTACTTTCTTGTGACTTAAAACATTTCTGTTTATAGGAGTTATTTTATACAGAAGTCTTGTGAGACCACTGTGCAAACAAGGTGATGATTGTACAAAGAGTGGTATTGAATTCCAGACCTGGTATGTATTTGTCTGTATTTGTCTGAACAGCTGTGGTCTTTAATAATTATTAATGCAAATGGAGTAACAAAAAGTAATAATATAATGTTGACGTGGTAAATGAAGGAAGGAAGATACTAACGCTAGTTGAGATCTTAGAGGAAATTCTTTAAACAATATTATCATTTTTAAAATAATTATCAAGACCACTTGTTGAAGAAATAAGGTATTTTAAAGTTATTATAATATTTAGAAGATTGTATTACAAATATATTTGGCTTTTGTTTTTTGTTTATAATGTGTAATACTGATTCTTAAGATGTGCTTTTCTGTTTTATGTGAAAAGCACTGACCTGTTGCATCATAAGTCAGCTACCCGACATCTAACCTGAACCACAGAAGCTTAGGTGTGGAAGTAACCTGAGAGATTTGGACCTATGCTCCCTTGGTTTTGATGTTTACCTAGCGTGTGGCCTAGGGAAGACACTTACCTTTTCTCAGTTTTAGAAAGAGAGCAATTAGATTAAAATGTCCGCATTCCGTTTTCGTTTTAGAAATTTGATGATTCAATGAACAGGAAGTTTTTCATGTTGATGTTTGATAGAAACCAAAACAATACTATAAAGCAATTATCCTTCAATTATAAATAAATAAATTTGAAAAAAATGAATAGAAAGTTTTGATTATATTCATTTAAGTTTCTGTTTTCATCTTAAAATGAGGAAGGATAGTTTACCAGTTTACTTTGGCTAATGTGGTGTTTCTGCTACCTTGCAAATTTTAATTTTCCTGGTTAAAAAAAAAGCTGGCTGTGCTTTTTGGCTTTTTGAAATCCTTTTATAATTTTGTGACAGATGAGGTGATTTACCTGTTATCACCTTAAAAAAGATTTTGACATTGACAGCAACATGCCAAAGGAACTTCTTGAAGAAAGCCAAGAGCAGTTGAAACTATTTGAAGAATTTATGCTGAACTATAGAGAAATTTCAAAGCAATAGATTTATTCATGTGTGTATTTAGGGAGTGCTGTAAGTCCTAGAGTGACCATGTAAAGAATAAGAAATAATTCTATGGGAAAGTGCCTTTTTTATTTTATATTTTTGTCTAATATTTTAGGAAAAAATGGTCATCCAGTGGCAGAAAATTTCCGAGTAGAAGAAGTAAACTTACCAGATTGTGTCAATGAAGGACAAGTACAAGTCAGAACTCTTTATCTTTCTGTGGATCCTTACATGGTAAGAATCAGGGTTTTGTGGCCTTGTGAAAGTAATTTTATATCCATATTTTTTCATGTCGCATCTGAATTTTATTTTATTTTTAAAACATATTTATTATTTTTATTTTAAAAATATTTATTTATTTATTTTGACTGAGCTGGATCTTAGCTGCAGCATGCAGTATCTAATTCCCTGACCAGGGATCAAACCCAGGTTCCCTGCATTGGGACTGCAGAGTCTTAGTCACTGGACCGCCAGGGAGGTCCCACATCTGAATTTTATTGTATAATCCTCATGATTAATAAATATTTGAGCAATATATCTTGATACCTGTAAATTACAAATTACCTTTGTGTTTATTCACTGGTGTTATTAAGGAATGTTACAGAAGGAATGTTTTCATAATAGTAGTGCATGATTAGTCAGTGTCTTTCAAAAGTCCAGGTCACTTCCTAGTACTAAGTAAAACTTGAGATAGTAAATTAAGATGGGAAATCCTCTCAGATTCTGTACAAGCTCTTAATTCCAGTAGGTCTCTTTTGAAAGGAACAAACTCACTGATGCTACTTCCACATAAAGGAGGTTTATTGAAAAGAAGTTATATGTTGCCTAGGTCTACAGCTGAGAAGCCATCAGGCACATGAACTTAGGCTTTATAAACATGGATAGTTTTATTTCTTGCTTTCCTAGTGGATCCTTTTTGTTTCGTTTTCTTGCCTATTACCCTGACTTAGAACCTCGAATATAGTGTTGTAAGTGGTAAGAATGGACATCCTTGCTTGATCCTGATCTTAAGGGAGAAGCATTCAGTCTTTCACCAGTAAGCTTGTTGTTAGCTGTGGGATTTTTCTAGATGCCCTTTATCTAGGCTGAGGAGATTTCCTTCTATTCCTGGTTTTTTGATTGTTTTTTATCATCAAGGGGCATTGGATAATTTTTATTGTGGTAAGATGCATGTGGAGAAGGAAATGGCAACCCACTCCAGTGTTCTTGCCTGGAGAATCCCAGGGATGGCAGAGCCTGGTGGTTCATCATCACAGAAACTCTGTGCTCATTAAACAATAAAATCCCCATTAACTCCTCCTCCAAAAGGGAGATTTGGATTTTGTCATATGCTTTTTCTGCTTCCATTGAAATGATTGTGTGATTTTTGTCTTTTAATCCATTGATATGGTTTATTATATTAATTAACTGTCAGATGTTAAACCAATCCTGCATTCTTGGGAGAAAAATCCTACTTGGTCCTGCTGTATAGTTCCTTTCCTTTGATATGTTGCTACATTTTTTTACTACTGTTTTGTTAAGGCTTTTGCATCCATGAGCTATTTCAAATCCTGGAAGATGATGCTGTGAAAGTGCTGCACTCAATATACCAGCAAATTTGGAAAACTCAGCAGTGGCCACAGGACTGGAAAAGGTCAGTTTTCATTCCAATCCCAAAGAAAGGTAATGCCAAAGAATGCTCAAACTACCGCACAATTGCGCTCATCTCACATGCTAGTAAAGTAATGCTCAAAATTCTCCAAGCCAGGCTTCAGCAGTATGTGAACTGTGAACTTCCAGATGTTCAAGCTGGTTTTAGAAAAGACAGAGGAACCAGAGATCAAATTGCCAACATCTTCTGGATCATGGAAAAAGCAAGAGAGTTCCAGAAAAACATCTATTTCTGCTTTATTGACTATGCCAAAGCCTTTGACTGTGTGGATCACAATAAACTGTGGAAAATTCTGAAAGAGATGGGAATACCAGACCACCTGACCTGCCTCTTGAGAAACCTGTATGCAGGTCAGGAAGCAACAGTTTGGACATGGAACAACAGACTGGTTCCAAATAGGAAAAGGAGTACGTCAAGGCTGTATATTGTCACCCTGCTTATTTAACTTCTGTGCAGAGTACATCATGAGAAACGTTGGGCTGGAAGAAGCACAAGCTGGAATCAAGATTGCCGGGAGAAATATCAATAACCTCAGATATGCAAATGACACCACTCTTATGGCAGAAAGTGAAGAGGAACTAAAAAGCCTCTTGATGAAAGTGAAAGAGGAGAGTGAAAAAGTTGGCTTAAAGCCCAACACTCAGAAAACGAAGATCATGGCATCTGGTCCCATCACTTCATGGCAAATAGATGGGGAAAGAGTGGAAACAGTATCAGACTTTATTTCTTTGGGCTCCAAAATCACTGCAGATGGTGACTGCAGCCATGAAATTAAAAGATGCTTACTCCTTGGAAAGAAAGTTGTGACCAATTAGATAGCATATTGAAAAACAGAGACATTACTTTGCCAACAAAGGTCCATCTAGTCAAGGTATGGTTTTTCCTGTGGTCATGTATGGATGTGAGAGTTGGACTGTGAAGAAAGCTGAGCGTTGAAGAATTGATAGTTTTGAACTGTGGTGTTGGAGAAGACTCTTGAGAGTCCCTTGGACTGCAAGGAGATCCAACCAGTCTATTCTAAAGGAGATCAGTTCTGTGTGTTCATTGGAAGGAATGATGCTAAAGCTGAAACTCCAGTACTTTGTCCACCTCATGAAGAGTTGACTCATTGGAAAAGACTCTGATGCTGGGAGGGATTGAGGGCAGGAGAAGGGGACAACAGAGGATGAGATAGCTGGATGGCATCACCGACTCGATGGACATGAGTTTGAATGAACTCCAGGAGTTGGTGATGGACAGGGAGGCCTGGCGTGCTGCAATTCATGGGGTCACAAAGAGTCGGACACAACTGAGCAACTGAACTCAACTGAACTGAAAGATTAACTTTCTGGACATGGTCTACGACTCTAGCCCCTGTTTGCCTGCCCAGCCTCTCCATACCCTTTGACTCTCACCTTGCTGAATTTCATTCTTGTGTAACACACCGGTACACCTTTTGGCTTAGGCCAAAATCATGTCTTTCTGTATTTTATGATTTATCATAAAATCATTTTCTATATTTTATGATGCTTTGACATCTTAGGGGCCTTGCTAATCCTGGAGAGACTGCCCCTCCCAGTGCTAGCTGAGTTTTAGAGATAATAAACAATTTCCGTTGGACATACCTTTCATATGTAAACCAATCAACTTAAAACCCATATTTCCAGACACTTCCTTCCTCTAACTCTCATATACCACATCAAAATTTCTACCCCGCCCTAAATCACCCAAGGGCTAGGTGCCAGACAACTAGGAACATATCCATGAGCCAGAGTCCACTGAAGTTATTCAGTCTGTCCAATTCTAATGTACCCAAGCTTGCCTATCCTACTTTACCCACTCCTTTTCCTGGAAGCCCCAATAAAGAGTGGGCCATGCTGTCCTCTCCCCGCTTTTGCCTCCAAACTCTGGTGCTTTCCCATGTGACCCTGTGTGATATGATATGCCTTTTCTCATTTATAATGAGTTCTTCTTTCAAGGCAATTGTATCTATGTCTGTCATATTATAATAACTGATTAAAACAACATTCTGGGAACTTCCCTGGTGGCTCTGCCTGCCAGTACAAAGACACAGGTTTGATCCCTGGTCCAGGAAGATCCCACATGCCTCGGGGCAACTAAGCCCAGGTGCCACAACTACTGAGCCCACGCTCTAGAGCTTGAACTCTGCAGTAAGAGAAGCTACCACAACTGGAAAAAGCCAGCATGCAGCAATGAAGACCCAACACAGACATAAATAGATCAATAATAATAAAAAAACCCCAAAATTTTGGGTACAAATTAAAACAAGCCTCCATATCTAAAAACTTCCTTTCCCTTTACCTGACCAACCCCTCTTATTCCCTAGAAGCCTGCTTTATGCTTTAAAGAGATTTACTTTGGCAAATCACCCTTAACCCTCAGACTATTCCTCTCTATTAGATTTTCTCAAAAATACCTTGACCTTCAGCATGTATCCCAGTTTTAATTAATAATTATTTAGTTATCAGATGTTTGTCTTCCCTAATAAAAACTTATTAAAATAGAGGTCTTATTTATCCCTGTATCTCCAGTGACTAGCATAAGTGTTTATTAAATATGAATTAAAAGAAGGAAGAAAATTACTTTGGTTGCTTTCACTAGACACTGTTCTTAAAAAAAAAAAAAAAAAAAACATAAGTGGGACTTACCTGGTGATCCAGTGGCTAAGACTCTGAGGCTTCCTGCAGGGAGCCTGGGTTCAGTCCCTGGTCAGGGAACTGGATCCCACATGCCACAACTAAGGCCTGGTGCAGCCAAATAAATATTTTTTAAAAAGTATTCTTTAACAAAAAGGGACATAAGCATCTTTAAAGGGAAAAAAGGAATCTGCTGAGCATTAAATTATTGAAATTTTATATCATTCCAAATTTATGACTGATTTTAATCACTGTGTATGTATTACATTTTAGATGGTTATATTTAATATGTATATACTATTTTGATTTCATGTTTGTGATTTTATATTCATATCTTCATATGAGAAATTAGTCCAAATGTTATTTTGCTGGTTGTATAACATTTTATCTTATTGACATCATTCACTTACCTATACTCCTTCCAACTTTTTCGATTAGCTTTAAGAATCAGGTACTTGGTGTGGCCAGTATCCAATGGCTGCTATACTTGCTTTGAAGAATATATGGGGACTTTCCTGGTAGTCTAGTGGTTGAGAGTCTGCCGCCAATACAGGGGACATGGGTTTCATCCCTGGTCTGGGAAGATTCCACATACTTGGGGTAACTAAAGCCCGTGCGCCACAACTACTGAGCCCACATGTGCCAGAGCCCATGCTCCACAACAGGAGAAGCCACTGCAGTGAGAAGCCCACACCCCGCAACGAAAGAGTAGCCCCCACTCTCTGCAACTGGAGAAAGCACCTGTGCAGCAATGAAGACCCAGCACAGCCAAAAATAAATAAATCATTTCTTTTTAAATCTTAAAAAAACAATTAAAAGGATGTATGGGAGGGGCACACAAGCAGAAGTGTAGTATATTCCCACAGGAGCTTTGGCATCAATATGCCATGTGGTCTTTTACCCTGGTGAGCTAAACCAGACCATGTAGGGCCCCTTGATGGAGCAGCCTTCCGTCTCTTCCATCTCCTGGACCACACTGTAGGCTTGTACATCTTGGCCTCCGTAAGAGAGGAAAGAATAAGCCACAGAGAGGAAGAAAGCCTTAATTGCCTCCCAGAGAAGTCTTTAGCCCTAGTTCTATGGAAAGGTGTGGTACTGTGGTGATACTTTGTCTTTAAATAAAGAGAACATCAATCTGCAGTTAGGGGGAATGATGTAGTACTTGGTCTGAAGTTTGATGAACAGCTGTATAAAAATTGTTTCATTTCTCTTTTGGGTTATTTCCATTGTGGAAGCAGTATTGCTCAACTGAAGAAATGAGTAGTAGTATGGTCTATATGTTACAAGTCTGTTTTCTATTAAAAATGGATGGTTTATAATATTATCAGCAACATGTCAGAGTACCTAATTTGCTACAACCCATTGACACAGAATCTTGTATTATGCTAGCATATAATACATAAAATTATTTAAGAGGGGCTTCTCAGGTGGCACTAGTGGTAAAGAACCCGCCTGCCAATGCAGGAGACATAAAAGACATGGGTTCGATCCCTGGGTCAGGAAGATCCCCTTGAGGAGGCAAGGGCAACCCACTCCAGTATTCTTGCCAGGAGAATCCCCATGGACAGAGGAGCCTGGCAGGATATAGTCCATGGGGCCGCAAACAGTTGGACATGACTGAGCGACTAACACACACACAATCCACATGTCATACAGTTCACGCATTTAAAATGTATACTTCAGTAGTTTTTAGTTCATTCACAAAGTTGTCTGTTTACCACAATCTAATTTTAGAATGTAAATTCTTTTTTTTTAAAGGGCATAGAATTTGCATAGAAGCTATACATATCCTCTCAAACACTTTAGAAAATCATTTATTAATTCATTTTTGGCTGTGCTGGCTCATTGTTGCTGCCCAAAGCCTTTCTCTGGTTGCAGGGTTAGAGGGGAGTTGTGGTGTGGGGCGGCAGGGTGTTGGTCTACTGTTTGTTGCAGTACACAGGCTTCTCATCGCGGTGGCTGCTCTTGTAGTGGAGCACGGACTCTAGGGTGCTGAAGGCTTCGGCAGCCGTGGTAAGTGGGCTCAATAGTTGCTGTTCCTGGGCGCTAGAGCACAGGCTCAATAATTGTGGCACACAGGCATAGTTGCTCCATGCCATGTGGAATCTTCCCAGACCAAGGATCAAACCCTTGTCTCTTACATGGGCAGGCAGATTCTTTACCACTGAGCCACCAGGAAAGCTCCTTAAATTCTTTTTTACTTTATTTTTAATTGGAAGATAATTACTTTGCAATATTGTGATGACTTCTGCCATACATCAACATGAATCAGCCAGAGGTATACATATGTCCCCTCCTTCTTAAACCTCCTTCCCACCTCCCTCCTCATCCCATCCCTCCAGGTTATCACATAGCACTGGCTTTGGGTTCCCTACATCTTACAGAAAATTCCCATTAGCTATCTGTTTTACATATTATAATATATGGGTTTCAATACTACTCTCTCAAGTCATCCCACCCTCTCCCTCCCGCACTGTGACTGTAAGTCTGTTCTTTACATCTGTGTCTCCTTTGCTGCCCCCTAAATAGGATCATCAGTACCATCTTTCTAGATTCCACATATATATATATATGTTAATATATGATATTTGTCTTTCTTATTTATTTCATTTTATATAATAGGCTCTAGGTTCATTAAATTCTTTTAAAATTTCACTTCTTGTTTTTTCAGCATAAAAAATAACTGAAAGGAAGAGAGAAATTAAGATGAGTTTTGTTTGGCTAACACTGTACTTAATATTACTGAATTATATACTTCTTTTAATCAATGGGTAAATAAGTAAACTGGTTCAGTGTTATCAGACAGAAGTATCCCAATCTGTGTTTCTTTTTTTAGCGTTGTAGAATGAATGAAGACACTGGCAGTGACTATATAACACCTTGGCAGCTGTCTCAGGTGGTTGATGGTGGAGGTGTTGGGATTATAGAAGAAAGCAAACACACAAATTTTACGAAAGGCGATTTTGTGACTTCCTTCTGTTGGCCCTGGCAAACCAAGGTTATTCTGGATGGAAATATCCTTGAAAAGGTGATGTACAATATAAAGTATCTGATTTTTCTCTCTTGTTATTCCTTCTTTGTGCATTTGGTGTTTGGTTTTGTTTGCTTTTTTTCAGGGAAAAAATAAAAGCATATGTTTTCTTTTTAGATAGCTGTCAGAATGTGAAAAGCCTTTATTCCTCTTCCACTGCTGGCTGTAACTATTTATGACAGTTCTTAGATTGCCAATGAATGATGTTGTTTTCCATATTTAATTCTCAAATTTTACATGTCTAAAATAAAACCTGAGCTATAAGCATCAAAAAATGCTTTATACTAAGAACCAGAATGCCCTTTATAGTTAAATACTTGAAAAGTTTCCTAAGAAAGCTCCAATACTTGGTCCACTTGATGCAAAGAGCTGACTCATTGGAAGATACTCATGCTGGGAAAGATTGAGGGCAGAAGGAGAAGGGGCCGACAGAGGATGAGATGGTTGCATGGCATCAGTGACGCAATGGACATGAGTCTGAGCAAACTCCAGAGGTAGTGAAGGACAGGAAAGCCTGTCATGCTGCAGTCCATGAGGTTGCAGAGTTGGACACATCTAAGTGACTGAACAACAACAACAAGCAATTACCGCTTGACTCAAGAAATCCATTTGGTTTGTGCTTGAAATTCTATCTTGTGGCAGAAATCTTGAGTTCGTTTTCTACTGTTTGGTTGAGTCATGTGAAATTACCAGTATTTGTCTGCTTTGACCTACAAAAACTGGCAGCTTCATGTAATTCAGCCTAATAACTGTCATCAAGGAAGTTACGGTATGTCTCTAACCTCAGTTTCCTCATGTGCAAAATGAAAACAATAGCTATCTCACCAGTGAATGTGAGAATTACATTAAATTTAATTAAATTAGAATTAATTTAAATTAAATTTATAATAAATGTGATTAAGGCAAAAAACTTTATATAATTTTAGTATTCTTTATGATTACAGATTTTTACAGTTAGTTAAAGGTGGCTGTTAAGATATAAGTGATATGGGAGACATTACACAATCATTTTACCAATGGTACTAATAAACGATGTTTAACTAGAAATTTCTTAGTAGGAAGTGAAAAAGAAACATTCAACAGTTTCTAGCTTTCCCTGTCATAGTGATATAGTGGGAAATTGAGTAGTTGGGGAGAGCTTAAAAATGTTTGGGAAGTAGGTATTCAAAATGAGGAAGAGGAATTAAGAAAGGATAGAAAAATGATATTTACTAAACACAACTTATCTCACAATGTTTTTTTTTTTTTCCTGGCTTTACTAATAAATAACTGCTACCTACAGGATATATTTCTATGTCTGGAGAAGGAAATGGCAACCCACTTCAGTATTCTTGCCTGGAAAATCCCATGGACAGAGGAGCTTGGCAAGCTACAGTCCATGGCGTCAGAAGAGCTGGACACAACTTAGCAACTAGACCACCAAGCCACCGTATTTCTGTATAATGTACTGTAGACCTTTCTGTATATTGTAGACTTTAATATCTCCATTACCTTTATCTACACATCAGACTTGACTGATAGCCATTTAAAACTGATTACAAACTGCCATTTTTTTTCTTTGTGGCAGTTTAATTGCAAATCAAGGTGGTGAATCTTGATTACTTTTGGTGGTTTGTTACATTTTTAACCTCTAAAATTATTATAAAACTTTTATGGTAGAGAATCTTTCTATATAATTTTTTTTTTCATTTTCCCTTAATGTTACAGATAAGAAAACAGACAGAAAATGTAAGAGATGTACAATTAACTATTGATTGGGCCTGGTAAACATATAAGTGTAAAATGCTGAAAAGCTGAGACACCTCATTTTACTCTGTAATTAAACGAGAAGAAATTGTATCACACCTTCCTTATAGTTTCATGAAACATTTGAAGTATCGGTAATGAGAACTGTTAAAGAGTTTGAGCTGACTTTTATATAGATAAGTGTTTACTCTGAAATTGCTCAGAGATTTTTAAACCTTCCAGTTTTGTGTAGTGTTTCCTGTGAAGTGTTTCTTCTCTTTTGATATATTTGAGACACTGGCAAGAAAGACTGAAAAATGGTTTACTGTTCATGTTGGGTTGTTTATTAGTCCGCTTAAACCGCTTGAACTGTTGTTACAAAATACAATGGACTGAAATTTATTATTACAGCAGAAATTTATTTTCTTACAGTTCTGGAGGCTAGAGGTCTGAGGTCAAGGTGCTGGAAAATTTGGTTTTTGGTGGAGCCTCTCTTCCTGACTTTCAGATGGCCCTGTTCTCCCTGTATCCTCACACAGCATCCAGCCTTTCTTCTGTGTAACTGCCGAGAAACAGATCTCTGTTGGCCCTTTCTCTTCTAAGGCCCTAAGTCCTATCAGATTAGGGCCCCTCCCTGATACCCCCGTTTAACCTTAATTATCTCCTTAAAAAACCCTATCTCCAAATTCAGTCACACTGAAAGAGTTAGGTCTTTAACATATGAATTTGGGGAGTTCATATTCATGAAGTAATATGTTGTCTCTACTTTGTTGACTTAAGACAGAAATTCCTAATATTATTTTTTTAAAGGTATATATTTTATTTTAGGTAGATCCACAACTTGTGGATGGACACCTTTCATACTTTCTTGGAGCTATAGGGATGCCTGGTTTGACTTCCTTGATTGGGGTACAGGAAAAAGGTCATATAACTGCTGGATCTAATCAGACAATGGTTGTTAGTGGGGCTGCTGGTGCTTGTGGATCCTTGGCTGGGCAGGTAAGCTTTTGGAGAAATATCTGATTTTCTAAAAAACTGGTCATAACTGAATCTCTGGCTCTGTATTATAGTTTAAAATATACAGTTGAGCAAATTTGTAATGTTATTTTACATATATTTGGTAGAAATGATATTATTGCATGATTAGACTCTCTTCTTAACAATGTGAAAAATGTTGTAGATTTTTTATACTTTATTCTCTTTTAACCAAAAATGACATGGCATATGCTGGAGCAGTGCTCTAATCTATATGAAGGAGAAAAATCACAGAGTACCTGTCTGGAATTCCATGAATTGAAAAAATAAATTTATATTTTAAAAATATCTTCAAATAAGAAAGCACTTACTGGTTTCTAGAGATAGGTTAATGTATTCCCAAGTGACTCAGTGGTAAAGAATCTGCCTGCAGTGCAGACGCAGAGACATGGGTTCAATCCATGGGTTGGGAAGATCCCTTGGAGAAGGAAGTGGCAACCCACTCCAGTATTCTTGCCTAGGAAATCTCATGGGCAGAGGAGTTTGGTGAGTTACAGTTCATGGGGTCCCAAAAGAGTCAGACATGACTTAACTACTAAACAACAGCAACAGAGATAATAGTAAACATTATGATACAGTTTTATAAAGTATATTATTTTATGAATAGTAGCCTTCTGTGAAACCACAGAAACAAACATTTTACCTTAATAGTGATTTTAGTTCCTCACAGGCCCCAAAAATATTGAATTGCAAGATAGAGATGTTTTTGGTTTGAGTGTTCCTTTTATGAGCTCATCTTTAAATTGTGAGATTTTAACATTCAAACTAAGTCTAATTTTATTCAGTCTTAATGTTTTTAAGAATGCTGTTATATCTGTTCTCAGTTCTTTTGGTTTCAAATTACCTTTCTTGAAAAGACTTACAAAAGCCTAAATTGTGATGAACACTTTCATATAGGTACTTGTATTATCTTTCATATTTTCACATTTTTACACTTAAATTGTGACAAGAGAACGTTGTTTAATTTTCACAAATTTCTCCCCTAGATTGGCCATTTGCTGGGCTGTTCCAGAGTTGTGGGAATTTGTGGAACACCTGAGAAGTGCCTCTTTTTGACCTCAGAATTGGGCTTCGATGCTGCAATTAATTATAAAGAGGAGAATGTTGCAGAACAACTCCATAAATTATGCCCAGCTGGAGTGGATGTTTACTTCGACAATGTTGGCGGTGACATCAGTGATACAGTGATAAGTCAGGTTGTTTTCTGATTTGTTGGTTATAAATTTGAACGCTCTATTTTATTTGATGTGATATCTTTTTACCTGATAGTGAGAAAGAAAAAAGACTTTATAAACTTGTAGGGTTTATGGTGAAAAACAATATGATGGTCAGTATTCTAATTAAGTGATACAGAAGAGCTTGATGAAGCTGTTTCCATTTGTTTGCAGATTTGCACTATGAGCATCAGTTTTAGTTCTTTGCTAGCAATGTTATATCTTCACCTTTATTTTTGTGAAAAATTACAGTTGTATTATACAAGTGAAGTTCTAAGCTCTAACTCACTTCTAACCATCAGCTCTCAGCCATCACCCTCTGACTTTGGGTCGGGAAAGGATTTTTATAGTTTACAGGTATTTGCATATTTTAATTGACAGCTTTATAATTTATCAACATTAGCTATTGACACTGCATTGTCCTTTACTATATGTAAAATTATTTTCAATTGAGGTTAAATTATTTAAACCCAAAGAAATACTCCACCAATAATAATGGAAGTAGCAACAATGACAATGACAACTAATGAAATTCTTTTGCAGATTACCAAAATCTTATTTTTTACCTCTATATTCCTTTCAGTTCAGTTCAGTTCAGTCCAGTCGCTGAGTCATGTCTGACTCTTTGCAACCCCACGGACTGCATCACACCAGGCCTCCCTGTCCATCACCAACTCCCGGAGTTTACTCAAACTCATGTCCATTGAGTTGGTGATGCCATCCAACCATCTCATCCTCTGTCACCCCCTTCTCCTCCTGCCCTCAATCTTTCCCAGCATCAGGGTCTTTTCAAATGAGTCAGCTCTTCACATTAGGTTGCCAAAGTATTGGAGTTTCAGCTTCAGCATCAGTCCTTCCAGTGAATATTCAGGACTGATTTCCTTTAGGATGGACTGGTTGGATCTCCTTGCAGTCCAGGGGACTCTTAAGAGTCTTCTCCAACACTGCATTTCAAAAGCATCAATTCTTTGGCACTCAGCTTTCTTTATAGTCCAACTCTCACATCCATACGTGACTACTGGAAAAACCTTTGGGGTAGATTTATTTGCTAGCTAATTAAAACTCTTTGATACATATACTGGGTGAGTCTTTAGAACAACATCAATTAATTGGCATTAAGGGATTAAATACTATAGGGAATTCCTTATAGTATTTAGTCCTAACCCACAGTGTTGTTAGGACTGTGCACTTTCACTGCCAAGGGCACAGGTTCAATCCCTGATACGGAAACTAAGATTCCACAGACCGTGTGGTGTGGCCATTAAAAAAAAAAGAAAGATTAAATACTAGAATCAAGGAAGCTTTCATTGAGGCAGCCATAAGATCATTAAATACAGGGAAGGTGTATATCTTAAGGTCTAATCATCAGTTTTCTCTGAACAGATGAATCAGAACAGCCACATCATCCTATGTGGTCAAATTTCTCAGTACAACAAAGACGTGCCTTATCCTCCTCCACTATCCCCTGCTATAGAAGCAATCCAGAAAGAAAGAAACATCACAAGGTATGTTCTACACTTTCCCCATATTACCAGATTCAACTGGTTTAAAGATCACAGATGTATATGAAATATATTGTTCTTCATATATAATTGTTTCCTATTAAATAAAATTTGAAAATGTACATTTTAAGGTAGTTCAATATTTAGGTTTTGGTTAACTAGCTCCCTGGCAGAAAACTTTTTGAAAAATGCGCCTGTTCAGTTCATCTTTTTTCGTGAATGTTAGAAATTCAACTCATATTGGCTTAAGTGCAAAAGACATTTATTGGTTCATGTATTGAGAAGTTCAATATTAGTGCTGGCTTAGATTTGGCTGGGTAAAAGGTTTGCATAGTGGTGTCCAGACTCAGTTTTTCTTCACCCTGGGCTGTGCTTTTTTCTGGGTTGGCATGGCTCTGTGTGGACTCTCCTCTTGCAGTAGCAACAGGATGACTGTTATCTTTGCTCTTACATTTCACCAGGTTAGCAATCCAAGCAAAAAGAGAACAGCTCTCTTCTTGCAGTTTTATCAAGTCCCGAAGCTGATATGTATCAGCTCAGACTGGCCTGGCTTTCATCACATGAGGGTGGGGAAAAGATGCAACCCACAAAGTAAAACCACAGTGTTACTACTACATGGGACTGTCGATCCTGAGCAGACAAAACAATAGAAGTCCACTATACGTATGCTTGTAATTGCACCTAAAGCTGTATTTGACCAGACTGTATGTGATTAACAAGTTTTTGAATTCTGGAATGATTTGATATGAGCTTTCACCCTCCCTAGTCTCTGATTATTATCCTTTTCTTCCCCACTACAGAGAACGATTTCTGGTGTTAAATTATAAGGATAAATTTGAGTTTGGTATTCTCCAACTGAGTCAATGGTTTAAAGAAGGAAAGCTAAAGGTAGAACTTGCTTCTATTCTTGATCAATATCATTCTTCCTGCTACTTGATATACTTTTGTATTATTTGAATTTAATATTTGTTTCGTAATAAATATTTCTTTAAAATAAAAGTATACTGAATATCATAAATTAACTTTACCTCCCAGAGGAATATAATCCTTCTGATTGAGAAATCTTCCCATCATTCCCTTTATCTAAAATTTTATTAAACTTTACTTTTCTTAGATTATATGACAAGATGAATAGGTTTTTGTCTTTTCTAAATTGTAATATTCATTAGCAAATATTTATGGCCTATTACTATGTGTTAGAAGTTGTTCTTTCTCAAAAATCTTTTAAGCATTTCTTAGTACCTCTCCACCACCCTACAACCTGCCCTTCCTGGACATTCTGATAGATCTCTTGGTTGTGGTTGAAAATCAGCAGTTATCAATCAGGTCCAGGGACCCCTGATCTAGGATGTTCTTGAAACATGCAAATGATAGGCAAAGGTGTATGTGTATGTGTGCTTATATAGTTTGTTTTATGAAAAGAGGGTGTACAGCATATGATGTTACTAACTGAAGATTAGACAGTGGGAAAATAGGATTGTATTAATATTTTAAAAATCAATTGATAGGAAACTTTTCTGATGTAGCTATATAAAATGAAAAATATCTATTTTTAGACAGAAAGTGCTAAATAATATTGCTGCCTTTTGCAAAAATGCAAACCATTAAATAGAAACACTGAAGTCTACCTATTTCAATTTACAGATCAAGGAGACTATGGTAAATGGATTGGAAAACATGGGAGGTAAGATGAATGTAGATTTATTTACTATACACATCAGTTCAGCACAAATACTGTCTTTTTTCTTTTAATTATTCTTTTCAGTTGTTTTTTTCTCTTTGAATCACATTTCTTTCCTGTGAAAACTTAAATATCTTAAACTCTATGAAAGTTCAACTTAGTGGCATTTAAGAGCTATTGTTTTCTCATTGCAAATTGTAAAATATTTCTTTGTTTTTATAAATAATTATTAAAAATTGTAAGAATTGTGAAAGTTATCTAGCCTCTAGGTAACTTTCTCAGATTGAATGGTTCTAAGTCATCAATCATAAGGTTACATTAAGCAGATTTTCAGTATTTCTTTTTTTTTGGCTAACATACAGATTTCAACAATCTCTTTTATTTTAAATGAAGAAAATTAAATCAAACTGCTAATTTTTCCTTTTTAAGAAAAAAATCTAATGTATTTGGTTAATGTGTTTACCAAACTGAAATATAAAATTCACTCACATGATAGATGGTCATTTTACTTACTTAGTAAAACTTTATGATTAGATTTCTAATATTTTTTAAGCTATTAAAATTGTTTTTTCTGACATTTATCCTCATACTTATTTTGCTGTAGTCTTCAGACTCTGTAACATTGAACATGGATGTAGATGCCAATTAAACATTTTTAGTTTGGGTAAAAAACACATTTTTAAGATGTTAATTGGCTTGACTTGTCCTGTAACTTTGCTAGTGTTTTACTAGCAGTTTCTATTCATGAAAGTTTCCTTTGGTACTTAAAATCATATGTGCCTGGTCACATGTATGATGGTGACATTATGTTGTCAGATAACTTCGTTTTTTTTTTTTCTTTCTAGCTGCATTCCAGTCCATGATGACAGGAGGTAACATCGGAAAGCAGATAGTTTGCATTTCAGGAGATACCTCTTTGTAATCTCCATAAACATCTTCATCAAGGAAATACATGGATTTCTTTCCATTCTGCCGAAAGATTTCAAGATACATTAAAAAAAAACCCTTAAGAGTATAGATAGTTTTTGCTTTAAATGTGATAATAGGTGATATTTTCTTAGTTGCACAACATAATTCACTCCTATATCTTTACTATCATATATTTACATCCTATATGATTGTTTACAATAATAGATTGATGTCAACATGACCTATTTTTCCTTCTTTTGCTAAAACTAATATTATGTGAAATTTATATCAGATATTCAGAAACTGTTGGAGATTTAATGTAACTTTAATAGATCATACAAAATATTTTTTAAATTAATAGTTTTTATAACTTTATAATGTTTGTTTAAAATAGAATGCTTGAAAAGACACTTACAAATACGTATTCAATCGGAAATGCTTTACATAATTCTTGAACTGTAGCTTGGTGCAAGAATAAACGGGATGGTGTTTCCATATTGTGTTGATGGAAAAGGGACTTAATGGCAGGGTGTGTGTGTGTGCAGGAGTTTGGGGAAATTCAGAGCTTATCGAACAGTTTTTGGAGTAGAATAGAGGCTTTGTTTCGGAAGTAGTATAAGTTAAATTACTGAGACTGGTTAGGTTGATGGAGGGACTTACTACAGAGGATGATCTATTTGTGTTTTGCCAAGTAGTCCACAGTATAGCCTGAAAACCCAAATCTGTATTGATAAAAGCCTATGTTTATTTTAGGTTAGTAGGTGCATACTGTCAAATAGTTACAAAGATTTCAAGAGAAATAGGTATAGACATCACTTCAAGTTTTAAGTGATGAAAAAGATTTAAATAATACAGCTTCAAAAAATGACAGAACTGACTGAGCAAAAGTAATAAATGGTTGTAAACATGAATGTTCAGCACCTATTAATGTATCTCTAGATAAGAGCATTTGTTTTATTCATTGTAATCAACCCTTTAATACAGTAAAATTGAGGATTTTTTTTTTTGAGTGTTGTGCTGCTTTATGGTCAGCAGTTTACAAACTGTAGTATACTTTTGTGTAGATTTGAACTGTGTTGTAATCAGTCATTCCAGTTGACCTCAGTGGCCTTCAGTTCTTTCTGTTGGATATACTTTTCTATTTCATCTCCAGAGAGAGCTTCATCTCTATTTCCAGTCTCTTGAGCTAGCTAGGCCCTTCCCTGGTGGCTCAGACAGTAAGGAATCTGCTTGCAATGCAAGAGACCCTGGGTTCGATCCCTGGGTCAGGAAGTTCCCCTGGAGAAGAGAATGGTAACCCACTCCAGTATTCTGCCTGGAGAATTCCATGGACAGAGGAGCCTGGCAGGCTATAGTCCATGGGATTGCAGAATCAGACACAACTGAGTGACAAACACTTTCACTTTCCAAGTAAATATACTGCTTGCTCCTTAGAAGAAAAGCTATGACAAACCTAGACAGCATATTAAAAAGCAGAGATCTTACTCTTTCGACAAAGGTCTGTATAGTCAAAGCTATGGTTTTTCTAGTAGTCATGTAAGGATGTGAGAGCTGGACAATTAAAAAAGACTGAGTGCTGAAGAATTGACGCTTTGGAACTGTGGTGCTGGGGAAGACTCTTGAGAGTCCCTTGGACAGCAAAGAGATCAAACCAATCAATCCTAAAGGAAATCAACTCTGAACATTCATTGGAAGGACTGATGCTGAAGCTGAAGCTCTAATACTGATGTGAAGAGCCAACTCATTGCAAAAGACTCTGATGCTGGGAAAGATTGAAGGCAGAAGGAGAAGAGGACAACAGATGATGAGATGGTTGGATGGCATCACTGACTCAATGGACATGAGTTTGAGTGGACTCCAGGAGATGAAGGACCAGGAAGCCTGGTGCGCGGCAGCCATGGGGTCACAGAATCTGACAGAACTGAGCAACTGAACAAGAACCCCATAGGCACCTGGGATAGAGAAACTCGGCTTGTCTAGGGAGGAATGAACCTTCCCTTGAAAGGTGTTGCTTCTTTTCAAATCACCATCCTTTGTGTAGGAAACTACTGGTTTCTTCAACTCTGTCTCTATTCTTGAAAACGCCCTACTTAGAAAATGCCTTTTATTCCCAGGTGGCTCAGTGGTAAAGAAACTGGCTGCTAATGCAAGAGATGCAGGTTTGATCCCTGGGTGGGGAAGATCCCCTGGCAAAGGAACTGGCAACCCAATCCAGTATTCTTGCCTGGAGAAGCCTGGTGGGGCTACAGTCCATGGGGTCGCAAAAGAGTTGGACATGGCTGAGCATGCTGGAACACCACTATCTTAGCTGAGTCTCTCCTTCATCCTTTGGGACCCAGCAAGTATTCAAAAATTACTAATCTCAAAAACTCAAGTCAGACACATAAAGCTCTAAATTGTGGCATCCAGCCTGAAACTCAAGGGTTCTAGCCCCCTGTGGACATCCGAGAGCTCTTTACATCCGAATGTACTGACAGAACGAAGACTAAGGAATCCACATTCCAAAAAAAAGTTATTCACCTGAGTCTCAATTTTTTACCCCGCCCGGTATGCAATGCAGAACTATTCTGGAAGTTCCCTTCTCTGGCACTTAAGCTTCAAAGTCCTCTTCACTGATCACAGAGAACTGTGATAAATGTTTAAGTAGTGATCTTTTCTTTCTCGCTTGCCTCCACTGCAACCTGTACTGATCTCAGCTGACAGGAAAAACTACCCCGTCCGTTGCAGCAGGGAAGCAATGACGTCACGACTAGAATTGACTGACCCCGTTTTTTCGGGCTTCGCAGACCACGGAGCTACAAAGGCCGAGAGGGAATGAGTGGGAGGCGGGAGAGCGCAGATCCTACCCTACCAGAGCCAAGCCCTGCGCCACCAGCATGGCCCGCGCAGGCCTGAGGCCACCGGGCGGGAACCCTCTTCGGCGATACAGTCGCGCGGCTGGGAGGCAAGCGAGTGGGTGTGTGCGTGGGGGCGGCCAAACTTCCTGTCCCGCGCTCGAACTGCTTCCGGCAGGAGCCGGAAGACGCTCTGTGTGGACAGAATTCGGGACCGACTGACGGACGGACTGCTGCCCGGGGCTGGAAGGTGAGTTCTGGGGTGGTCCCGACCATACCCGCTCGGCTGGGTGGTCTCCGAGAGGGAGGAAGTCAGCGCCGGCTTCTCGGGGGCGCGGGCCGAGTTTTGTCCCCGGAGAGGACCGGGAAACCGCCCCCGGGGCACCCCACCCGGATCTGGAGCGGCGGGTCTGAAGCCCTACGGCTTCGGCTTTTCTCCTTGAGGGCTTCTGGGGCCGGTGTTTCGGCTCCTTTAGTTGGTCTGGGGGCCAGGGACATGGGGACAAGACCGACCTGAGAAAGCTAGAGTCAGCGAGTGCCCGGGGCGGGGGCTCCCAGACAGCACCCGCAAGTGAGGCCCGCCCGCCAGCCTTGGGGCCCTTCACTAGGCCGTTGTCGTCGGGGAACAATGATGCCAGGGCGACTCTGCCCTGGATATTTCAGCCCCAGATCTACTCTCTTCTTCCATATGTCCACTTTCTGGGACTAGAAGAAGAAAGACTGCCGACTCGGAGGGGCTGGGCCGCCGGTTTCTCCTTCGCGTGTCATTTGAAGGCGAGGGTGTGGGGCTGTGAGTGCTTACCGCCTGTATTCGTTTCGCAGGTTGTATTTATCCTCTGAAGTCTCTTCGGAGAAAAGAATTCAATTAGTTTATTAAAGTTTATCCCCCTTGCTCATGGGACTCTGAAAAGCACTTAGGATTCATTTGAAAGTTAAATATTATTAACTTGGAAGTTAAGAATTTGTACTTCCTCCTCATTTTGACCCAAGGGTCGACGCAGCATATTTGTAAAGAGGATGAAAGAAATATTTTAAAATAAAACCAGGGGCATTTTGTTATTGTTAGGGAGTGAAAAATTCCACCGTCTTCGTATGAGATAGTGAGGTCAACTAAGCTCAAAAGATTTAGGTTCTAGTCTTTAAAATTTTGCGTCTAAGTAGAGGTCTCGTTTTCTGCAAATTACTTAATCTTTAGCTTTGACACCCCCACCCACACCCCCTGTAAATGAAGAAGGTTACCTATTCATTCAGCAAATATTTCCTAAATGCTTAGTTTGTGCAAGCACCGTGCTGAGTTAGTGGGAGGATGAATAAATTCAGTGAACCTTAACTAGTGAGAAAAACATGCTGGAAGACAACTAACTCCCAAAGCAGGGTGAGATAATTGTTAAAGAGAGGCTGAACTGTGTTGTGAGAACACCAGGGAAGGATAGATTTGTTTTGACTGGAGGGAAAACATGAGTCTTCATGGAGGATGGCATATGAGTTAGATTTTGAAGACAGGAAAGGATTTCAAAGATCACAGCTGGATTGCAGCGTTTATTACTGGAGGGTCTTATTACTGAAGAACTATCCCAAGGGAAAGATCTTGAACACTGAAATAGGTTGGAGTGTTCATTTAGTAGCCAGTTCAGTGTGTACTGGAGAAAAGGATTCATTGAGGAGTATAGTGGATGCTTTAACTGAAAGTGTATTTGAGGACATACTGTTGAATATTTAAAATGCCATGCTTAGGGATTTGACTGTTAATTCTGAGGCACTGAACATTGGGCAAGGGAAGTGACATAAACTCTGTGTTTTGGAAAGATAACTCGAGTGGCTGCATAAAAGATGGATTGGAAAGGGGAATTTTAAGGGCAAGGTGGCCAGTTAGAAGCTTGTTTTCATGTTGGAGTTGAAAGATAATGAAAAACCTAAACAGTGCATTTTGGTAGGAATAAATTTGGAGGAATCAGAACCACTGGGATTATTTAGATTTGGAGGATGAGAGAGATTGTTCAAAACCTAGAGTTTGTAGCTGAATAGGAGGAAAATTGGGCGATAACTGAAATGGATAATACGGGAAGAAGAACAGGTTTGGTGGGGAAGATGACAGTCTGGATTTTGGACATTGTTAAAATTGAGATAAACATCCAGTTGGGGATACCTAGCAAGCAGTTAGAAATAGTTTGGAGTTCAGAGAGAGGTTAGTAATAGAGACAAAAATTTGGTTATCATTTGTGGTGTCATTCATTTAATATGCAAATGTTTATTTAGTGCCTACTAGCTGCTTACAGAGAAGCTTGCATAAAAGCCCTGAAAGCTCATAGAAAAGACAGTCGCAGAGCTTCATAGTATCAGAAATGACTCTTGGAGACCTAAATTCCTTATGAATTACATACAGTACTCTGCCAGGCGCCAGGTGATGGGTTCTGGGTGCTAGGAGATAAAGTAGTGAACAAGACAGACTAGTTCTTGTCCTTGTTTATGGAGCTTACAATTTGTAAACAAGCTTGCCCTTTTTTATGACAGCTAGACAAAAAGTGAATACTATATAAAAACAAAAGAATTAGAAATTGTGATGGGTGCTGTAATGGAGACAGTAGGGATGGATAGAAAGTAAAACTGGGGTTATGGGGAACCTTCCTGGGATAAAGTGATCAGGCATACATAACCTTGTTATGTGAGTTGATGGCTGAACAGAGCCCTGAAGAATGAAAAAACAGCTAACCAATAGAAGAGAAAGCATTCCTGGGTAGAGGAAATGACATGTGCAAATCGCTAGCGTAGGAAAGAGCTAAATGTGTTCAAGGAACTAAGGGAGAGCCATTTGGTGGAGCTTGGTAAGTAATAGAGAACAACTCTGGAATGTCTTTGGAGAGGCAGGAATGGATCACGTAGGTCCTTATAGGCCTGGATAAGGATTTTGGATTTTTTCCAGATATATTGGGAAGCCACATGAAGAAAATGTGAAAATTCATAGTTTAAGATGATATTGAATGATGCGAAGAGAACAGAATGAAGGGAGGCAAAGAATAGAAGCAGGGAGACCAGTTAGGAGGCAGTAACGGTACTTTAAGGCAAGAGTTGGCCTGGAGTCGAGTAGAGGCAGTAGAAGTAGGTGGGTTAGAGATGGACTCAAGTCCAGACTTGTAGCTGGACTGCATACTGGGAGCAAAGGAAAGAAGTTATAAAAGTAACTTCTAAATGGGGTGAATGATGGCCTTCCCTTGAGTGGCGAGGGTTGTGGTCAGAGGGGCTGGCAGAGGACGATGGGAAACAGGGTTGGAGAGAATTCATTTTGAATATGTTAAATTTGAGATATTAAAACATCAGGTAGAGATGTCAAATAAGCAATTATATGTACAAGTTTGTAGCTCAGAGGAGATATCTAGGCTATAGGTTAAAATTTTGGAGACCATGTCATTTAAAGCCATGTGTTCACACTAGGAAGAGAATATAATGTAGTAAGAGAAGAGGGCCTGCAAACTCCTGAGGAACATTAGTATTTAGAAGGTGAGTGGAGGAAGAATATAGGAGTTATCAGAGAAGACTGGAGGAGTGGCCAATGAGGTAGGATTAAAATGAGAATCTTAGAGGCAAAAGAGAGTAAGTAAAGTGTTTGTGGAAGGAGGCAATGCTTCTAAGGGAAAATATCAGTTCTGACTCTGATTGCAAGTGACCAGTTTACTTGAGGAGAAGAGGAATTTATAACAAGGATGTGGGCAGCTCACAGGATCAAAGGAAATGCTGAAGGCCCTGGCTTTGAAAAGGACAGAAATCTGAGCATCCCCAGGGGAAGACTGATGATTGCAGTACTGGAATGAACAGGTTGCTATAGCAGTTTTCACCTTTTAGTTAGTTACTTCTTTTAGAGTTCATGTTCTAAGTTAAAGTATCTGATGAACAAATCAGTTGACTGCCCAACAGTTGATTAAGATCGGAAAGAACACCTTATTCTACAGTCCCACCAAGAATGTATACAGTGAGGGAGGGGTAGATCCCCAAACAAAATGTGGATCTTGTCACCTAAACAGGGGGAATGAATGTGGAACAATCAAAAATAATAGTTGTCCTTTGCAAAGTTTAAGTAAGATGAAAACAGTAAAGCATCCATTAAATTTGGCAGCATGAAGATCATTGGCTTTAAATTTGTCTCTGAAGGATTGCAGAGAAATGGGGAGGTGACTGGAATAAAAATCAGGGCCATAGGAATGGGACACCCCAGAACATCCCAGGAAGAGAAGAAGGAACGCCCAGGATGAACGTTACAGTTTCTGAAATTCATTCTGGCTTCACCGTTCTGTGTTCTTGATGTCTTTGATCAGTCCTCATTACCACTTTATCATTAACATTTAATTAACTCTCATGCTATATCTTATACTAGATATGATATTAAAAAGTTACTTGATTTTTCTGTTTCTTTACCATTTTATACCAAAACTTCAACTGCTCTTTTATAAACTTTATAAACTTTGGTCTTTGTAATTCATTAGCATTAGTAGAATTTTTTGTTTTTTAAGTATTACTGAGTATTGTTCCCTTCTGTATCTGTGGTCAGCCACAGGTAGAAGTGGAGGGAGCTAAGAAGCAGATTGGCACATGGGGAGAGAGATTACTCCTCTCCGTTGAACTTTTGTGCTTTATTTTAACCTTTGTGAGGAGTGACCAGTTGAGGGAGCACAGTGTTTTGCAGTTTCTTCTGTTTTTTCTCATCCTCTCTCCCTCTTACCCTGCTTTACCAAACCGAGTTAAGGTCAAGGCATTTTCTGCCTCCCTCAGGAGGATAAGAACAACACTGGTATTCTGGGCTTTGTATTCTAGAGTGGAATCACATTGCTTTTTGGAGGCCGGCACAATGATGTTCTGTTTCTTTCATGATGCAGAGTATTAAAAGCTCCTGGTCATCTTTCCGTTTGGAATACATGCCCTTCTGTATGGCAGTCAGGACTGAGGCAGGAGACCTGTATCAGCTCTGTTCCCTAATTGCTTGATTAGTTTACTTTGGTCTGGTTTTCCCTCCCAGTATTTCTCCATGTAGCCTGCATTGGTTTTAGGCCATATCTACTCTGGGAAATGGTGTTACCACTAATTCCTGTCTAGCATATGAGAGTTCTTCACTGAGGTGTGGGACCAAAAACAGGTTAATTATAAAGACATTTTGTCTTTCTTTGCTGATTGGTGCCTAGTGTGTAATATTTTCCTTTGCAGATGTTTAGGGAAGTTTGAAACCACTAGACCATTCAGGTATGACCTAAATCAAATCCCTTATGATTATACAGTAGAAGTGAGAAATAGATTTAAGGGCCTAGATCTGATAGAGTACTTGATAAACTATGGATGGAGATTCATGACATTGTACAGGAGACAGGGATCAAGAACATCCCCATGGAAAAGAAATGCAAAAAAGTAAAATGGCTGTCTGAGGAGACCTTACAAATAGCTGTGAAAAGAAGAGAAGCAAAAAGGAAAGGAGAAAAGTTTAAAAGATATTCCCATTTGAATGCAGAGTTCCAAAGAATAGCAAGGAGAGATAAGAAAGCCTTCCTCAGTGATCAGTGCAAAGAAATAGAGGAAAACAACAGAATGGGAAAGACTAGAGATCTCTTCAAGAAAATTAGAGATACCAAGGGAACATTTCATGCAAAGATGGGCTCGATAAAGGACAGAAATGGTATGGACCCAACAGAAGCAGAAGATATTAAGAAGAGGTGGCAAGAATACACAGAAGAACAGTACAGAAAAGATCTTCCAAGACCCAGATAATCATGATGGTGTGATCACTCACTAAGAGCCAGACATCCTGGAATGTGAAGTCAAGTGGGCCTTAGGAAGCATCACTATGAACAAAGCTAGTGGAGGTGATGGAATTCCAGTTGAGCTATTTCAAATCATGAAAGATGGTGCTGTGAAAGTGCTGCCCTCAATATGCCAGCAAATTTGGAAAACTCAGCAATGGCCACAGGACTGGAAAAGGTCAGTTTTCATTCCAATCCCAAAGAAAGGCAATGCCAAAGAATGCTCAAACTACCACACAATTGCACTCATCTCACCCGCTAGTGAAGTAATGCTCAAAATTCTCCAAGCCAGGCTTCAGCAATACGTGAACTGTGAACTTCCAGATGTTCAAGCTAGTTTTAGAAAAACCAAAGGAACCAGAGATCAAATTGCCAACATCCGCTGGATCATGGAAAAAGCAAGAGAGTTCCAGAAAAACATCTATTTCTGCTTTATTGACTATGCCAAAGCCTTTGTGTGGATCACAAGAAACTGTGGAAAATTCTGAAAGAGATGGGAATACCAGACCACCTGACCTGCCTCTTGAGAAATCTGTATGCAGGTCAGGAAGCAACAGTTAGAATTGGACATGGAACAGCAGACTGGTTCCAAATAGGAAAAGGAGTACGTCAAGGCTGTATATTGTCACCCTGCTTATTTAACTTATATGCAGAGTACATCATGAGAAACGCTGGGCTAGAAGAAACACAAGCTGGAATCAAGATTGTCAGGAGAAACATCAATCACCTCAGATATGCAGATGACACCATCCTTATGGCAGAAAGTGAAGAGGAACTAAAAAGCCTGTTGATGAAAGTTAAAGAGGAGAGTGAAAAGTTGGCTTAAAGCTCAACATTCAGAAAGCGAAGATCGTGGCATCCAGTCCCATCACTTCATGAGAAATAGATGGGGAAACAGTGTAAACAGTGTCAGACTTTATTTTTTTGGACTCCAAAATCACTGCAGATGGTGATTGCAGCCATGAAATTTAAAGATGCTTACTCCTTGGAAGGAAAGTTATGACCAACCTAGATAGCATATTCAAAAGCAGAGACATTACTTTGCCAACAAAGGTCCATCTAGTCAAGGCTATGGTTTTTCCGGTGGTCATGTATGGATGTGAGAGTTGGACTGTGAAGAAAGCTGAGCGCCGAAGAATTGATGGTTTTGAACTGTGGTGTTGGAGAAGACTCTTGAGAGTCCCTTGGACTGCAAGGAGATCCAGCCAGTCCATTCTGAAGGAGATCAGCCCTGGGATTTCTTTGGAAAGAATGATACTAAAGCTGAAACTCTAGTACTTTGGCCACCTCACGCGAAGAGTTGACTCATTGGAAAAAACTGTGATGCTGGGAGGTATTGAGGGCAGGAGGAAAAGGGGACGGCAGAGGATGAGATGGCTGGATGGCATCACCGACTTGATGGACATGAGTTTGAGTGGACTCCGGGAGTTGGTGATGAACAGGCAGGCCTGGCGTGCTGCGATTCATGGGGTCTCAAAGAGTTGGACACGACTGAGCAACTGAACTGAACTGAAAGGATTTGATAGATTTGCTTGTTTCTTAAGCATTTATGTAAAACTTTGCTTCTGAAGAATTTTATCATTATTTCTGTTAACTGATATGTAAGTAAGCTTAGGGTATATCTGTTTCATTTGGGTATTTCAGAGGAGTTTCCTAGGGCCAAGAAGATGAGTAGCTTGCCCAGGTCTCAACCAGAGAAACAGAGGCAGAATTTATGTTCCTGCTTTAGACACCTTGGATTTTTAATTAAAAACACCTCAACTTTTTTTTTATTAAACTTAGCTTCTTAGTATTAATGCATAATTTGCTGGATGATGTTAAGTGTACTGTAGAAAAAGAATACAGTTTATCAAACTTTTCAGTTCCTAGGATTTATTTGGCTAAAAGCAGAGGGAAAGTTGTTCTCCATATGGTCCTGATCATAGAGATTGCTGTTGTCCTTAATCTACTTTGCTGTTGTTAGAAGTTCTCTCACTACTTGTTCCCAGAACATTTCAGAGCTTCTTAGGTTTTTTGCTTTGGTTTGTGCAAAAGTTTGTGTTGCCTGCATTCTTTTTAACTCTTAGGCTTACTATAGGATAATATATTCAATAATAACAGTGGCAGAATCAATGAATGGGCTTCTAAAAATACAATATGTGCCAGACCAAGATTATTTTCTTTAAGCAGTATGCTTTGATGGCCATAGGGAACCATAGAGGCAGTAAAATTTAGTTGTTACCCAAGATAGAGGGCAAAAGGGTCTGAAAAGTACTATTAGACCAATCCTTGGGTTTCTGAGATCAGTTTGTTTTGTTATAAACTCTTTATCCAGAGCCAAGATTCTTTATGTATGATTTTTGGAAAATATGATTTGATGTGCCTGGCCTTTGTTGCTGACAATTAAGTACCATTATCTCTTTTATTATTTATGATACTAAATTAGTAATTTTTCTGTTCAAAAGGAAATAAGAATACAGATTTTACCAGTCCACCAGGTAAAGGTAGAAAATGAGAATGAACAAATGATTGTCCACATTAAAGGATGTTGCTGCTGCTGCTGAGTCGCTTCAGTCGTGTCCGACTCTGTGCAACCCCATAGATAGCAGTCCACCAGGCTCCTCCATCCCTGGGATTCTCCAGGCAAGAACACTGGAGTGGGTTGCCATTTCCTTCTCCAAGGATGCTGAGTGATCCTTTAATCACAGGATACTACTTGGTGTTGCATCTCTAATCTCGTATCTTAATTAACAGCATAAGAAATCCTGAGAAGAAATTTCCTCTGAGACCCATAATTATCTTGAGAATAGCTTCTCTTTGAGTAGAGCTATGCCTTTCACTCTGCATGCATGCTAACTCACTTCTGTTGTGTCTTACTGTTTGTGATCCTATGGAATGTAGCCCACCAGACTCCTCTGTCCATGGGATTCCCCAGGCAAGAATACTGGAGTGAGTTGCCTTTCACTCTAGTGTCAAGTAAATTGCATTTGAAGGAAAAACATTGGACACTCCCCCCACCTCACACTTGTAAATTATTTTTATTGTAATTACTCTAAATGTATTCAAACAAAAAGCTAAGTAATCCTTATCCCTCCTATATTGAACCTGATGGCCCTTAACTATAAAATCAAAACAAATTTACAGATAATTCAGTAATAGCAATGGTAAGGTCAGTGGAATTTTAAAAATACATATGCTGAAGCAAGATCGTTTTCTTAAGCAATCTCATGTATCTTGATGGCCATGTATTAAGTAGGTAGGAACCAGATATTTAGTACAATTTAGGTTGTCAGTGTTATGTCCATTGTTATAACGGATTTATATTTTTATTTGTAAGTTGTTGTTTAGTCTCTAAGCCATGTCCAACTTTTGCGATCCCGTGGACTGTAGCCCACCAGGCTCCTCTGTCCATGGGATTTCCCAAGCAAGAATACTGGAATGGGTTGCCATTTCTTCCTCCAGGGGATCCTCCCGACCCAGGGATTGAAACTGCATCTCCTGCATTGGCAGGTGGATTCTTTACTCTGAGCCACCAGGGAAGCCCTTATGAGTAAGTATATAGATGTTAACCACAGTAAAACCTAAGAAAATCCAAATTAAATTAAAATTCATATTATGTAGTAGAGATGTTGTTTTACTGAAATGAAATAATATTGAGCATAATACTTGATGCTGGGAAAGAGTGAAGACAGGAGGAGAAGGGGACGACAGAGGATGAGATGGTTGGATGGCATCACCGACTCGATGGACATGAGTTTGAGTAAGCTCCGGGAGTTGGTGATGGACAGGGAGTCCTGGTGTGCTGCAGTCTGTGGGGTTGCAAAGAGTCAGACACAACTGAGTGACTAAACTGAACTAAATATTGAACTGAATAGTGGAAAGATTTAGCTTTGGATTCACTAATATACATAATCTATGACTATATTTTAGCTTTAATAATAGCAGTGTAGAGAATATCATACAAGGTAGTGTTTATAATGTGAAGGCATTGTGAAGCAGTTTATGATAATCAGATCTCATATTCATCTAAAACTGACCAGAAGTCCTTGAACGCCAATTTCAGTGAGGTATTATTTGGTTACTTATTAGAGTTTGAGTTGCCTTATTCAGAAGAAAATAACACAGAATGGAAGGAAAATTTATGCAGATCTTTTAGCTGGTAAGAGACTTGTATCTGGAATATGTAAAAAATTCTTACAACTCAATAATAAAAAGACAACTAAATTTAAAAATGGGCCAATGATCTGAATAAGCATTTCTCCAAAAATGATGTACAAATGGCATATAAGTACATGAAAAGATGCTCAACGTTATTAGCCATCAGGTTATGCAGCTCAAAACTGCAATGAATTACCACTTCATACCTACTAGGATGGGCTGTCTTTAAAAAGATGTAATTTTAAAAAGTGAGGATAGGGAGAAATTGGATACCTCTTGCACTACTGGTGGGATTGTAAAGTGGTGCGGCCACTTTGGAAGATAGCCTGGTAATTCTTCAAGAGGGTAAACACAGTTACTGTATCATCTTATCAGTTCTATTCTTAAACGTATACCCAAAAGAATAAAAACACGTTCACACAAAATTTTTCCATATGAATCTTCTTAGCAACATTATTGATGATAGCCAAATTGGAAAACAACCCAAATGACCATCAACTGAAAAATGGATGAATAAAACGTATAATATATCCATCCAATAGAATAATGTAAAAAGAAATTAAGTACTGATACATTCTGTAACACGGGTTAACATTGGAAACATTATGCTAAGTGAAAGCAACCAAGCACAAAAGATTACATGTATGATTCCATTTATATGAAATATTCAGAATAGGTAAATCCATAGAGACAAAAAATAGATCAGTGGTTGCCTAGGCTTGGTCAGGGGAAGTTTGGGGAGGAATTGGGGAGGGATTACTAATGGGTTTCCTTTGAGGGGTGATGAAATTGTTGTAAAATTGATCATGGTTACGGTCATATAACTGAATATACTAAAAAAGTTAGTTGTACTCTTGGAGTGAATTGTATGATATGTGAATTACCTCTCAGTGAAGCTGTTATGTCAAAAAACATTTGAATTGTGCTTGAAATCTCTTAAATGGGTAATTTGAATTGGGACTAGAAATAGCTCAATGTACATAGCAGGATGCTGTGTTAAAGATGAGATCCATCCAGTACACTTGATAAGGTACTAAGTGCTCCAGTACAGATTCTTTTGAGGTCATCTGCCTGTTGTATTGCAACCTACTTGTCTTTCTTTTATTTATACAGCAAACATACAAACCACAAACTGGGCAACAAATTGTATGGTAGAACTCAGTTGTTGTTCAGTCGCTCAATTGTGTCCAACTCTTTGCAACCCCATGGACTACAGCACGCCAGGCTTCCCTGTCCATTGCCAGCTCCCGGAATTTACTCAAACTCATGTCCATTGAGTCAGTGATGCCATTCAACCATCTCATTCTGTCGCCCCTTCTGCTTCTGCCCTCAATCTTCTCCAACATCAGGCTCTTTTCCAGTGAGTTGGCTTTTTGCATCAGGTGGCCAAAGTATTGGAGCTTCAGCTTCAGCATCAGTCCTTCCAGTGAATATTCAGAGTTGATTTCCTTTAGGATTGACTGGTTTGATCTTGCTGTTCAAGGGACTCTCAAGAGTCTTCTCTAGCACCACAGTTCAAAAGCATCAATGCTTCTGCACTCAGCCTTTTTTATTGTCCAGCTCTCACATTCATACATGACTACTGGAAAAACACAGAACTCAGTTATAATATGGATACTAATTTGTTCCAGAAAACGCATAGGTGTTAATTCTTTTAAAATAATCATTGAAATGAAAACACTAAAATGAAATGTCACAGATAACCATGAACCCTTGAGAAATGGTGATCTAGAGATGGCTCTTAAACTATAAGAGATGTGGCAGCTCCCTTCTCTAAATTATTATAACAGATTTGTAAAATTGTCTAAAATCTAGTATATCTGATTTTTTCCCCTTGTTTGGTATACATATTCATATGCTTAATTTTTAAAAATTTTTTATTAGTAAGGATATCAGAAATGGAGCCAGTACCATCAGTTTCTAAGAAAACTAACAAATATAAAGGACAGTAAATAGTTGTCTAGTTTCTTAGAGATTTTACAATCCTAAAATCTTAAAGTTGGAGGAACTCTAAGGATAACCTAAGCAAACATTTGATAATTTTTTGGCTTCTTGAAATGAGCTGAGATTGGGGAAAAGGAATTCTTAAATCCTGAAGATTCAAGACCAGACCTAGAGGGATTTAATTACTACTTTTGCTAACTTACTCTGGGTGGGAATGCTGGCTCTGCAGCTTAATAATTTGGACAAATAATTGTACTAAACCTTGGTTCCTTCTTCTGTGAAAAGAGGGATTGGTAAACTACATTGAGCAGTTATAGTGTTCAAGTGCGAAAAACATGTAAAGGGAAAAGTCAGATTTACGACACCTAATTTTATGTGATAAATGTAAAGCAAACCTTTTCATTTACATTTTATAAGTTTTTTTTATGATGAAAATGAGGATTTCTGGAAGCCAGCAATGGGAAGAGGACTGATCCAACAGGGCAATAAACATTTATTTACGTACTTCTAAATGCCTTTTTTTGTAGAGTAAGTCTTTCTTGTTCTGACTTTCCATTCTACCTTGGTATGTATTGAAAACTCCCATCCTTGATATATTTTATACTATATGCTTACTTTGTATATAATAGTGCTCCCAATTTTAGCAAAAATTGTACAAAATAAAGCAGACTTATTTGCCAAAATCTGAAAGAAAAGTTAAGTTTTAAGAAAATAAGAATTTAGAGGATGGGAGATAAGATGGCACGATAGAAGGACCTTGAGTTCACCCCCTCTCATGAACACACCAAAATCACAACTCACTGCTGAACAATCATCAGTGAAAAAGACTGGAACCTACCAAAAAGATATTTTACATCCAAAGACAAGGAAGAAGCCACAAGACGATAGGAGAGGCACACTCTTGATATAATCAAATCCTATACTCCCCAGAACAGCAGCCCACAAACTGGAGAATAATTATATTGCAGAAGTTCTCCCACAGGAGTAAGAGTTCTGAGCTCCAAGTTAGGCTACCCATCCTGGGGATCTGGCATCTGAAGGGGGAGCACCTGGAGCATTAGGGTCTTCATTTCTGGAGCTCCACAGCACTGAGGGAAACAAGAGACTCCACTCTTGGAGGGTGCATATAAGGTCTCACATGCACCAGAACCTAGGGCAGAAGCAGTGACTTCTTAGGAACCTGGACCAGACCTACCTGTTGGTCTTGGAGGGTCTCTCTGGGAAGCGGGCAATGACTGCAGCTGACCCTGAGGAGGTCAACACTGTTGGCAGAGATATAGGGGCATATTCATCTGTGTGAACTCTTGCTGGCAGCTGACATCTTGCTTGGGTCATTACCACCAAGACCTGGCCCCACCCAACAGCCTATCATCCTGGGATGCCTCATGCCAAGCAACAGGGCAGGAGCACAGGCCCACGTATCAGCAGATAGGAAGACTTCCTGATCCCACAGCCACCTTGCCCCTTGACTCAGCCCTGCCCACCAGGTAGACACCAGTTCAGTTCAGTCTCTCAGTCGTGTCCAACTCTTTGTGACTCCATGAATCACAGCACACCAGGCTTCCCTGTCCATCACCAACTCCCGGAGTTCACTCAGACTCACGTCCATTGAGTCAGTGATGCCATCCAGCCATCTCATCCTCTGTCATCCCCTTCTCCTCCTGCCCCTAATCCCTCCCAGCATCAGAGTCTTTTCCAATGAGTTAATTCTTCACATGAAGTGGCCAAAGTACTGGAGTTTCAGCTTTAGCATCATTCCTTCCAAAGAAATCCCAGGGCTGATCTCCTTCAGAATGGACTGGTTGGATCTCCTTGCAGTCCAAGGGACTCTCAAGAGTCTTCTCCAACACCACAGTTCAAAACCATCAATTCTTCGGTGCTCAGCCTTCTTCAGAGTCCAACTCTCACATCCATACATGACCACAGGAAAAACCATAGCCTTGACTAGACGGACCTTAGTCGGCAAAGTAATGTCTCTGCTTTTGAATATGCTATCTAGATTGGTCATAACTTTTCTTCCAAGGAGTAAGCGTCTTTTAATTTCATGGCTGCAATCACCATCTGCAGTGATTTTGGAGCCCCCAAAAATAAAGTCTGACCCTGTTTCCACTGTTTCCCCATCTATTTGCCATGAAATGATGGGACCGGATGCCATGATCTTCGTTTTCTGAATGTTGAGCTTTAAGCCAACTTTTTCGCTCTCCTCTTTCACTTTCATCAAGAGGCTTTTTAGTTCCTCTTCACTTTCTGCCATGAAGGGTGGTATCATCTGCATATCTGAGGTTATTGATATTTTTCCCGGCAATCTTGATTCTAGCTTGTGTTTCTTCCAGTCCAGCGTTTCTCATGATGTACTCTGCATATAAGTTAAATAAGCAGGGTGACACCAGAAGCAAGAAAACTACAACCCCACATTCTGTGGAACTGAGTCTGCAAATACTTATCAGAACCTGCTCTGGGACCAGATGGGTGCTGGCCCTCGGGTGACAAGAGAGTGTACTGCTGGGACACAGAGGACATCCCCTGCAAAGGGCCACTTTTCCAAGGCTGAGAAACATAACTAACCTACCACATACACAAAAATTCAAACAGAAATTTAGACAAAATGAGATGGCAAAAATAATTTTCCAGACAGGAACAAGATGAAACCCCCAAACATCAACTAAGTGAAGTGGAAAAAGGAAGCAGTCTGCCCAAGAAAGAGTTTAGAGTAATGACTGTAAAGATAATGGAAGACCTCAGGGAAAGAATAGATGCACAGAGTGAGAAGTTACAAGAAGTTTTTAACAGAGTTAGAAAATATAAAGACCAGCCAGCCAGAGTTGTAGAAGACAATAACTGAAATGAAAAACACACTAGAAGGAAATCTGTAGCAGAATAAATGAGGCGGGATGGATCAGGGAGCTGGAAGAAAGTGGTGGAAATCACTGCTGCAGAACAGAAAAAAAGAATGAAAAAAAAATGAGGCTAGTTTTAAGAGACCTTTGGGACAACATCTGACACACTAACATTCCCATTATAGGGGTCCCAGAAGGAGAAGAGAGAAAGGGCCTGAGAAAATACCTGAAGAGATAATAGCTGAAAACTTCCTAATGGGAAAGGAAGCAGTCACCCAAGTCCAGGAAGTGCAGAGTCTCATACAGGATTAACCCAAGGAGGAAGATGCCAAGACACATAGTAATCAAAATGACAAAAAGTGAAGGTAAACAAAATATTGAAAGCAACAAGGGCTAAGCAACAACATACAAAGAAACTCCCAAATGTTACCAGCTGATTTTTCAGTAGAAACTCTGCTGGCCAGAAGGGAGTGGCATGATACATATTAAGTGAATAAAAGGAAGAAACTGCAAACAAGAATCCTCTACCCAGCAAGGTTCTTGTTCAGATTTGATGGAGAATTCCAACTTTATAGGCAAGCAAAAGCTAAAGTGATTCATCACCACCAAACCAGGCTACACCAAACGCTAAAGAAACTTGTCTAGGTGGAAAAGAAAGAGCCATAACTAGAAAAAAGAAAATTACGAAATACGAAAGCTCACTCGTAAAGGCAAACATCCAGTAATGGTAGGAAATCATCTACACACAGACTAGTAGGGAAGTTAAAAAAGAAATTATCTGTATCCACAATAAGCAGTTAAGGGATACACAAAACAATTAGATGTAAAATACGATATTGAAACCAGTAATCGTGAGAGGAGGAGAGTAAAAATGCAGGATATCTAAAATGCATTTGAAATTAAGATAATGGAATCGTGTGTGTGTGTGTGTGTGTGTGTGTGTGTGTGTGTGTGTGTGTGTGTGTGTGTGTAGATAGAGAGTGTGTGTGTGTGTGTGTGTAGAGAGAGAGAGACTACTATACCAAAACCTCATGGTAGGGACTTTCTTGGTGGTCAGTTGGCTGAGAATCTGCCTTCCAAAGCAGAGGATGCAGGTTTGATCACTGGTCCAAGAACTGAGATCCCACAAGCCGTGACACAGCTAAGCCATGTGCTACAACTAGAGAAGGCTGTGCGCTGCGGCGCAGAGCTTGCACACTGCAGCAAAGACCCAGCACAGCCAAAAAGCAAAATGAAAACAAACCTCATGGTAATTGCACACCAAAAATCTATAATAGATAAATACACACAAAAAATGAAAAAGAAATCCAAACACAACACTGAAGATAGTCATGAAGAAAGTAAGAATTTAAGTGGGGGAAACAGCTTCATGAGGGTCCCAAGAGTTCTGTTTTTTTGGGAAACACTGTTCAAATTTTGACTGTATAACAATCTTTTATACAAAATTGAGAAATTAAGAAAAATGTTACACCAGCCTACCACCACCCACCCAGTACAGCGACTATCATGGCTGTATGAATTTCCTTTTACTTTTTCCTGTGCATGTCGTAACTGGTTTTAATGACAGCAAATGTATCACTTTGTATTTTGTTTTTGTAATTTAATGTCATTAACATTTTTTGTTGTTGCTTTGTTTTGATAATTATTTTTAAGTGACAGTGTCATACCATATTCAGCCATTACTTGAATATATATGTGTATTTATATGTTGCTTATAGTGTTATTTATTATCACAGATGATAAGGTGAAATTCTTTGGGCATACAGCTTTTTCCATATTTGAAACCTTGCTTATTTTTTATTTTAAAATTTATTTTATTGAAGTATAGTTGATTTACAGTGTTGTGTTTCTGCTGTACAGCATAATGACTCGTTTTATATATATATATATAACACATGTATATATGTGTATATATATGTATATATATGAACACATGTGTTCATATTCTTTTCCACTGTGGTTTATTACAGGATATTGAATGTAGTTTTGTGCTATACAGTAGGACCTTGTTGTTTATCCATTCTGTATATAATCATTTGCATCTGCTAATCCCAATCCATTTCTCCCCTACCTACTTCTCCCTTGGCAACCACAAGTCTGTTCTCTGTGTTCTTAGAATAGATTCTTAGTAGAAATTCTACGTCAAAGTATGACTTTTTATGGGTTTTGATACATGTTGGGCTTGTTCTATTTTAAAACAAGTGTTTGGGGCTGAATTCTTTACTTGCTGTTGTGATTTGGGGGTATATAAAGAAGTGGCTTTGTTTTTTTAGCTATGTTTTCCTGCTGCTCTGAAGTTTCTCTCTCCTGTTTTTCCTTTTTTAGGCGACATTGATTACCCAGCCAGCACAGCATCTTACAGGAAAAGCATATCACTTCCTAGAGGAATATGAGCACAACAGGAAGGTGTCATTGACTCTGAATTAAGATTTTAACCTGTCCCCTGAACAGCTACAGAATTTGGAAGCTGAATCAATGTTATCAGATGAGTTAGAATCCAAACCAGAGGTGAGCCCAGACAACTGGTTTCTTTTTCTTTTGGTGGGCTGTGTTAGAGAGTTTGTTCTTAGTTCAAGAGTCAGCAAATGTTTTTTGTAATGGGCCAGGTAGTAAATATTTTAAGTTTTGTAGGTCATATGGTTCTGGTTATAAATACTAGTTTGTTAGTTTTCTGTTACTCAAAAATTTAAAACTTCAGTTCTTACCTTTTATGACTTTTTATATTTGTTAGTTTTGGGGCTTCCCTTGTGGTTCAGCTGGTAAAGAATCCACCTGCAATGTGGAAGACCTGGGTTTGATCCCTGGGTTGGGAAGATCCCCTGGAGAAGGGAAAGGCTACCCACTCCAGTATTCTGGCGTGGAGAATTCCATGGACTGTATTGTCCATGGGGTTGCAAAGAGTTGGACATGACTGGGAGGCTTTCACTTTCACATTTGTTATTTAAATAAGTATAAATTATTATACATTTAGATAATATGACAAAATTTATTTTTATATGGCATATATATGTACACATATGTAAATCTTTACTACCACAAACCATGTTAATTAATTTTGTATGAATATAATTATATTGATTATATAATTGTATATATTAATAAGTTTTCTTTTTAAATGTGATTAAGGGATTTAAACAATTTTTATTCATTTTTCTCATTCTAATTTTAGAATATTTGTGTTGTTTAGTAGAAAGATAGCTAAATTTGGAATCATGTTACCTAAGTATGAATGTGACCTTGGACTAGTGACTTAGTGTCTTCATCTTGATTTATTACCTTTAAAATACATGCAATTTTACTGAGTTCAGTGAGGATTAAAAGAGCCAATACACAGAAAAGTGCTTTATAAGGTATATTATAATCATACACATTGTTGCAGTTGAATTTGTAATAGCCATCATTTATAATTATAATTATTTTTATCATTTCTCTGTTTTGTGAAAGGTTATTACTTTCCATATCATTCAATTTTTGTCTAGAATAGAACATTTGATAAAAATAACATAATATTTTGTAGTTAATCTGATTTTTCTATGAATAAGGTGGATAGTAGTGAGCAATCAAGACTTAATTATCAGTACATAGTCTCCTTTTGGTAAATTCAGAAGTTTAGATATATTTCTGACAACCTGTATTATTTGTTGTCTCCACATCCCCACCTTCCCCTCCAGCTCCTGGTACAGTTTGTTCAGAATACGTCCATCCCCCTAGGACAGGGGTTAGTAGAATCAGAAGCTAAAGACATAACTTGCTTGTCCCTACTTCCAGTGACTGAAGCCTCAGAATGCAGTCGGCTCATGTTACCAGGTAAAAATTAGTGCCATCAAAGATAAGATAAACAAGACTTAAAAGAACTTAGCCTGCTCTGTGGTACTGGTGGAATGGGATAACTGACTTTATAACTGACTGTAAACTGTGGTAACTGTAAAAATTAGAGGAGTCATGGCGAAAGGCAACCACGGGAGTCATAAGTGCATTGGTAGTTTATTTGTTTAATTTTTTGGCTGTGCAGTGCAGCCTGTGGTATCTTAGTTCCCCAACCAGGAATTGAACCTGGGTCCTCAGCATTGAGAGCATGGTGTCCTAACCACTGGACTGTCAATTACCTGCACCGATAGTTTAAGTCATAAGAACAGATATGAACACCCATAGAGTGAGAGTGAGAAGGAAAGGAGGCCAAGACAGAACCGCATGGAACTTAAGGTACCTATTCAAGGTACAGGGTGAGGCAGGAGAGCCTGTGGAGGAGGGAATAAAGAGAGGCTAGAGCAATAGGAGGAATACTGGCGTGAAGTGCAGGCATAGAACCCAAGGGAGTGGTCAAGTTGACAAATGCTTCTAAGAGGCTAGTGATATAGGGACCATCCCAATAAGATAGGCTTCCCTCATAGCTCCATTGGTAAAGAATCTACCTGTAGTGCCGAAGACCCGAGTTCAATTCCTGGGTCGGGAACATACCCTGGAGAAGGAAATGGCAACCCACCCCAATATTCTTGCCTGGAGAATTACATGGACAGAGGAGCCTGGCAGGCTACAGTCCATGGAGTTGCAAGAGTCGGACTAAACCACCACCAGTGCCATAGGATCGGTGAAGACATTATTGCCCTAGGCAGGACATGTTCCTTGGAGAGGGAATGGAAAGCCAGGCTGTAGCAGGTTAAGATATCACTGCAAGGATGAGTCTAGTTGAGGAAGTATACTTTCTAAAAGTTATCTTGCTATGGGAAGGAAAAAGAGAAGGACATAAAGTAGATTAAAAAGTTAACTTTTAAGATTTGAGATATTAGAGGGTGGTTTTGTGTTAAGGGGAAAGAGCCCATTAGAGACGCCGTGAACAGAAAGAGTGGGTAATTGATGAGGCTCCAGGAGAGGTAGGAGGAAGCAGTAGAATGCTGAGCATGGGTAGTGAGATTAGCTTTGTATGAAAAGGAGGAGATCCCATCGCTTGACTACCAGCAAGAAAAGTATTATTTTTGGATGCAGTGAATTCTTTATTTTCTGGAAATTGAAATATTTAAAATTTGGAATATTAATGTTAAATCAGGTGAGGGTCATCTGTTATGACAACTTATTTGTTATAAAATCTTTTGGTTACTGTCCTCTAGTGGTGTTCTTTTCTCTCTGATTTTTTTTTTTTCTCTCTCTGATTTTTGAAATGACTTAAGGGCAGATCGATTCAACCAGTGTTGATTTAAAGTGTTTCTATCTAGCTCTTATCTTTCCCACATCTTCTGTCTCTCAACTCCCATTTTTCTACTGGCATGTTGGTAGTCTTTCCAGATCCTTGTGGATTTTCAATATGTGAAAATTTCCATGTGCTAATAAGTGTTGCTCTTCATGAGGATTTCCCCCCTAAATTTTCTCTCCTAATTTTAATTTATTGGATAAATATTTTTTAACAATAATGGAGTGAAAACAGAAACAAGAGCATCCATATTCTTTTCTACATTGCCTTCTTTTAGTTTTACCTTTGATTTAAAATATTTTAGACAGCTAGATATAGATAATAGTAAAGGAAAACCCAAGTACTCACCTCCTAGCTCATGAAACATTATTAGAAACACAAACATATCTGTACATACCTCGCTAACCTCATTCCCCTCCCTCCTAAATATGTGTGGATATATAACCTACATATTTTTAGTTGGGATATGTGCTAGACACATAAAAGCACAAAACTATATGGATATACATTTTAAAGAGTTATTAAGGAAGGAGATACCCACTACCCAGTCAAGAAGGAGAACACTGTCAGGTTTCAGGCCTTCCATGGGTTTCTCCTTGATAAAGAAAACCTCTGTTCTTCCATATTTCACCACTGTCCTCAATTTTTTAATAATTAATTTTTTGTTTTCTAAGTCCTGGAGAAGGGAAAGGCTACCCACTCCAGTATTCTGGCCTAGAGAATCCCATGGACTGAATAGTCCGTCGGGTCGCAGAGTTGGACACGACTGAGCGACTTTCACTTCACTTTACTTTCTAAGTTTAATCCCCCAAGTCTCATTCCAGAAAATAAGGAATTCATTGCATCCCAAAATAATACTTCCTTGCCAAGTCAAGTAGACTTTAAATGAGTGGAATCATATGAATGTATCTTGTTGTACCTTTCTTCTTTTACTCTATATTTGTGAGATTCATCCTTGTGTATAGCTGTGGTTTGTTTGGTTTCATTGCTGTATACTGTTCTATGAGTATACCACAACTTATTGATCCATGCCACTGTTGATGAATATATAGCTATTTTCCAGCATCATATTATGATAAACAGTGCTGCTATGAACTGTATTTAAGAACAGGCTTTTTCTCTGTATGTGTGGTAAAATATATATAGAATAAAACTTACCATTTAACCAATTCAGTGGCATTAAGTTCATTTACTTTGCTGTGCAACTTCATTAGGCTTTACAATGGCAGTGCTGTGCCTAGGCTTCTACTTTATTCCTATAATCTTATCGGTTATCTCCTTCAAAAAAGAGACAAATGTAACCTGCATTCTATGAGGATGAATGAAACCCCTGAAAACATTGGATGCTTTAGCACAGTAGTGTAATTCTGCATTATGTTGCAATTAGAATCTTTGGAAATTCATCCCCTCCCCTAGAATAAAGCTCTAGAAGCAAGTCTTCTGAATTATTTCTTTACATCTGGTATAAATCCAGAACCCTCATGAAACATGTTGATGATTCTATAGTTTCAGTTTTGTTGTAGGCTATTTTTCCCTTAATGACTCACCAGACCTCTCAAATACATGTTATAAAAATTAAAAAGTGACAACTTTTCCCAGGAAAAAGTTTAAAATTTAAATCCTATTCTTGAGTTAATATTTACTTTGCCTCAAAAAACAAAGGTCTATAATGTCCAGATGTGGATGGCTTTTTATTAGTTACTGCCAACCGCCAGAGGAGTCTGCCCCTCACATTTTGATTGATGTCCTTTAGAGCTTTAGCTGCCTTTCACACTCTCTTCTTTTCTCAGGCAGATTTTACATTCATAAAATGAAAATGCTATCTGCTCCTATAAGGGTGTTAGTTTCTAAGTGATGTTACAAGGGTGTTAGGTACTGTGTATCAAAATGGTGAACTCCTTGGAGATAGCTACTACATAAAGCTGTGGTATTTTCCCTTTACTAGATGATACTCCAAGTCATACGAACTCCTCCAAGGAGGTTCCTTCCTCGGCTGTGTTGAGAAGCCTTCAGGTGAATGTGGGTCCAGACGGAGAAGAGACGAGGGCTCAGACTGTACAGAAGTCTCCAGAGTTTTTGTCCACTCCAGAGTCCCCTAGCTTGTTGCAAGATCTACAACCAAGTGATAGCACTTCTTTTATTCTTCTTAACCTAACAAGAGCAGGTATTCTTTATTTTCTTCTGACCTGTACTCATGCTTAAGAGAAAAACTTGGAGGCGGGGCCGGAGGGTGGGGAGGAATAATTAGTCATACTTAAAATGGAAAGAAGCTATTATTACTAGTTTGGAGAATTGGTGTAGTTTGGTGATCAGTTGAACATATAGAGGAAAAAGGCAGACTCTAAGATGACTTAACATTTTCTTGTTTGGGGGAGTTAAGTGGTATGTTTAGCTAGATGGTGCACACAAGAATAGGAATGGGGGAGAATGATTTTTGCCTGTTGATGTTGAGATTTCAGAGGAACACTTAGGAGGAGAGTTAGAAATAGGAATCCAGAGTTCTAGAGAGGTGTGGTGTGAAATAAGTAGTTTTTAGTGCTTACCAGCATTTGGGAGATATATGAAACAAAGCATGAATTCTTTGATTCAGGAGTAGTCTGGAGGATAAACAGAAATGAGGGCACATCTGGGACCCTGAAAAAAATTTTAAGGGAGTGATAGAAGAATGAGAAAGAGCCAGTAGAGAGAGATCAAGAAAACTGAATGAGAATGATGTGGGGGAAGCCACATTTAGTATCTTTTCTTCTGTAAATCATACCAAATACTACAAATTGGGCCAGGGAGATGAGGACTGGGAAGTGTATGTCTGGTGAACTTAACAAGAGCAGTTGTTACTGAGGTAGGAGAGATGGAACCTAGAGTTAAAAGAGGTGGGGAGTGGACAGCAGGTGAGAAAGTAGATACATAAGTTAGAAGTTAAGAAACTTCAAGAAACATGACTTTGAAGGAATAGGTGAGAAGGTGATATTTAGAGTCGTACTTGAGATTTTCTATAAAAAAGAAAAATGTGGGAGAGGTTTGAGCTTAGACAGATTGAAAGGCTGAAAGGGAAGCTGTAAGGTGGCCACTAAGGAGGAATGGGTTTGAAGGTGGAGAGGAGATAACTAAAAGATAGGATTGGATCCTAGAGGTAAGGGTTAGCCGGGTTGCTAGGAAACATACTTTGCCTCTGAAACAGGAGGAGGTAAGATAAAGACTAGTCTCTCAGCTGGGAGTAGAGAGTTGATAACCTAATCTTGGATGAGAACAGAAGCTTGAGGTGAGACGTGAAAGTCTGGAATAGCTGATTCAGGACATGGAGAGTTTCTGAGCCAGGGTCAATCAAAGGGATTACTTGATGGTTAACTTGCATATATCCTCTTGTTTCTTCCAGGTCTGGGCTCTTCAGCCGAACACTTGGTATTTGTACAAGATGAGGCAGAGGATTCAGGGAATGATTTCCTCTCCAGTGAGAGCACAGACAGTAGCATTCCCTGGTTCCTCCGGGTTCAGGAGTTGGCCCATGACAGTTTGATTGCTGCTACTCGGGCACAGCTAGCAAAGAATGCAAAAACCAGCAGCAATGGTGAGACCCCTGTGTTATTTTCCTTTCCGGTATTCTATTCAGAGCTTTTGGTAGGACAATGGCTATCTTTTGAGTTGCATATAATCCAGATTACTTTATTGATGAGAGCAGAAGGCTAGAAATGTGTAAATTGCTTATCTTATTTTCTATAAAATAACTCAGCCATGACAGGTTCATATGCAGAATCAACTAACAATTGTCAGCTTTAAATAATGTTACCGAAGCCTTTTTAACGGAAAAAATTTTTTCACAGATCTTGGTGTTATCTTCAGTTAATTTTGTACTGTTCTTTATACTTAAGAGATTTTACACCATTATGAAATCAAATGGCTTTATCAATAGACATAAAACTATAAAACAGATAAAAATGAAATTAATATTAAATCAGTGTGGCAGATGTTTCACTGAAACTAAATTGTTGTTCATGGCAGTTTAGCAGTTATCAGCTACCATAGTGCTGCTTTTGGGGGCAGGCAGGGCAGGGAGGATGGAACCAGTTCATCAGAAGACCTCTGAATATCCAAATAGGGTATAGTGTGGATTTTCTTGAGTTCAGCATGCCTGTACTGTTTACTCTGGGCCACTTTTTCTCTAGTAATTTTCAAAGTGTGGTCGCTAGGTCATCTGCATCACCAGTGGTTTAGAAATGCACGTTATCAGGTCTCATCTTATTGAATCAGAAACATTTTTAGTTTTTAGTAAGCCCTCATTATAGTTATGATGCATGTTAAAGCTTCAGGACCACGGCTCTATTCAAGCCACTCCGAAACCACTGCAAACCCTTTGCCATAATATTTTTTGTATTAGATCTGCCTCTGCATTTTCTCATTAACCTGTGACAATTAAGGTAAGACAACAGATGGTTGAGGTACGGTACGTACTGTCATTACCACAAACATATGATCACTTTCATCTAAGTTGAAATACAGAAGTATTTTAATTTTGTATGTGGTGCTGTATGTCAGGAGTCAGCAAAGGGCCAAATAACCACCTGTTTTATAAAGTTTTATTGGAACACAGGCATGCCCGTTAGTTACAGATTGTCTATGGCTGCTACTATGGCAAACTTGAGTAGCTGTGACAGAAACCGTATGGCCTCAAACCCCGTAATATCGTCTGTCTGGCCCTTTACAGAAAAAGTTTACTGATTCCTGCTCTATACAATGCTACTTTCACTGAAAATTTTATCCGAAATCCAAAGACCTTACCCACATAACTGTAGAGTCTTTGAAGTGTTTACAGTGTTCTTCACTATGTACAATATAAGGTGTATTGAATTTCTTTGTCTCTCTTGCTCTTTTGTTTGGGGTAGTGTGCAAAACCAGGTCATAGGACAGTTCTGCAAACAGTGCTTTGTTTTCAAAAACAAAGTAGTTTAGAGAGTACTTCTTTGGGAAACTTTTTAATGATTTAAACACAAGGCAACTCACTCTTTTCTGAAGGAGTCTTTCCCCCCTATTTTATGATTTCAAAATTGAATGCACGAAGCCCTAACTGTCACTGGTTTAAATCTCTGGATTAACATGGGGTTTTACAGACCTTTTGTTAGAAATTAATTAGCTGGAGTTCTGGAGTTACTGGAAAATTTTCTTCATGGTATATGCACTTGTGTGATGTCTGAAATTTACCCATGTTTTGATTAAGCAAACAAAAAAACTGTGGGACAGTATTTAAAAAAACAAGTTAATATTAACTAGCAAAAGTCATCTTAGGTTCTGCTCCAACCTGGGAGCAGTTAGTTCTACAGTTAGCATTTGGTGAAGTACAGTAAGGAAAATGTAAGATGGGAAGAAAATAAGATTAATAGATGGGAAAGATACTGCCTTTGATCAACTGTCAGTTTCCAGGAAGTATGGTAGGTATAACATATTATCCTACTCTTGGGTTTTGACAGGGGAAATATGGAAATATGAATCTTACTCCTGAGGTATTTGTAATGGAAAGATAAACTCCATATTTTTATAACAGAATTAAGTGGTTGTGAATGTATTTCTCTAATGATGTCCACAATCAATGCGGACAGTGACTGCAGCCACAAAATTAAATTTCCTTGCTCCTTGAAAGGAAAATTATAACAAATCTAGATAGTGTATTAAAAAGCAGAGACATCACTTTCCTGACAGAGGTCCATATAGTCAAAGCTATGGTTTTTCCAGTAGTCGTGCATGAATGTGAAAGTTGAATGATATAGAAGACTGAGCACTGCAGAACGGATGCTTTTGAACTGTGATGCTGGAGAAGACTCTCGAGAGTCCCTTGGATAGCAAAGAAATCAAACCAGTCAATCCTAAAGGAAGTCAACCCTAAATATTCATTGGAATGACTGGTGCTGAAGCTGAAGCTCCAGTACTTTGCCCACCTAATGCAAAGAGCCGACTCATTGGAAAAGACCCTGATGCTGGGAAAGATTGAGGGCAAGAGGAGGGGTCGACAGAGGATGAGATGGTTGGATGGCATCACCGACTTAATGGACATGAGTTTGGGCAAACTCAGGGAGATAGTAAAGGAGAGGGAAGCCTGGCGTGCTGTAGTTCATGGGGTCACAGAGAGTTGGACACAACTTAGCAATTGAACAATGAGAACAAGTGGTTGTGAGTGTTTTTCTCTGTTGATGTCCAACTGTGTGTTGAAGAAAATGAGAGAAAGGATGCACCACCTGCTAATCTGGAATTTATTTAAAGATTTAGTTAACTAATTTCATTTAAACTTAAGGAAGTCACTGCAGTGTATGTTCCTCTCCTTGCTTCTTTTTATTCTACTGAACAGAAAACTTGATCAGGTACTACCTCTAACTTGTAAAAATATGATTAGAAATTTTAAAATGCACTGAGTTTTTGCATTCTTAAATATTTCTTAACTGAGGAGGAGTGGTATAGGTAATGAGAAGGTGATTCTTATTCTCTAGAGTGACAGAAACAGCCAAAGTGACTTCAGGAGATAGAAATCTTAGACTGGTTGTCTACAAAAGAAATTGCTACTGTAAGTCCATGATTAAGCCAGACTGACTGCTCCTGCTTAAAATACAAGTTTTGATTACCTATAAGTGATCTTCTATAGGACTCCACTTCTGGTGTTGCCATACCTGCTTCCTCACCAATGTGTAATGCAAAACAGGTGAATGCAGCTTTTTTAAAAAAATTAAACCATTTTGGATATTTCTTACATTTGTCGAAGAGGCCTAGTCTCATGGCATTTGGTAGTTCTCTGGAGTAAGGGGATGGGGATGCAGAGCACAGTCACTTTCTTTTGTTAAGTGATTATACAAAGATTGCTGGGGAAGGTGAAGGTAGATATGTGATTAATGATCACTAGCAATGGCACCCCACTCCAGTACTCTTGCCTGGAAAATTCCATGGACAGAGGAGCCTGGAAGGCTGCAGTCCATGGGGTCGCTGAGGGTGGGACACAACTGAGCGACTTCACTTTCCCTCTTCACTTTCTTGCATTGGAGAAGGAAATGGCAACCCACTCCCATGTTCTTGCCTGGAGAATCCCAGGGATGGGGGAGCCTGGTGGGCTGTCTATGGGGTCGCACAGAGTCGGACACGACTGAAGTGACTTAGCAGCCGCAGCAGCGGTGGTTTTATTGTTTGAACCAAAGTATCTGAGGAGAATCCTTCCCTGGATTACAAATATGTGACTCTGTTGCAGGAGAAAATGTCCATCTTGGTTCTGGTGATGGGCAACCCAAAGATTCTGGGCCCCTTCCTCAAATGGAGAAGAAGCTCAAGTGTACAGTTGAAGGCTGTGACCGGACATTTGTGTGGCCAGCTCACTTTAAGTACCACCTCAAAACTCATCGGTGAGCAAACCCAAAATTCCATATTTGAAATGTTCCATATCAGGAATGTTGATGTTTCTGAAGGAACTTGACAGAAATCCCCCTACTTGACAGATTAAAGGAAAGCAGGGGCTCCAGCTCACCTGTGGTTAAGATGGCTTTTGTTCTTTAATAGAGACATTTGCATTGTCTCATTTACCTTGTTCTTGACAGATATTTAATAAGACATTTGTCACCTAAATGTCTTAGAGCAAGAGTTCTCAAAATCTCATCATAAAACGTAATTTTTGGAGAACTTAATAATACATAAGCTTAAACTCTACTCTGAACCTATGAAATCAATATTTTCAAGAAGTAGGGAATCTGTAGTTTTAACAAACTTAAAGTGATTCTCCTACATCCAGATTTGGGATTTACTGTCCGTTTTGAGAGTCAATAGGAGCTTTGACTTGTTCTCTCTAGCAAAGAGCATTTTCAGGCTTTGTTGCTTATGTGATTTTTTTTTTCCTGCAGAAACGACCGCTCCTTTATTTGCCCTGCAGCAGGTTGTGGGAAAAGCTTCTATGTACTACAGAGGCTGAAGGTGCACATGAGAACCCACAATGGGGAGAAGCCCTTTGTGTGCCCTGAGTCCAACTGTGGTAAGCAGTTCACTACAGCTGGAAACCTGAAGAACCACCTGCGCATCCACACAGGTGTGTGCAACCTCAGCACTCCCGTAGGCCGTCTGCTGCTTGGCTCAGCGCTTGCTGGCTATCCTTAGTGGGTGAAGATTGGGGTTGTTGCTAGAACTCTGAAGATGAAATTTCTTTTTTTCAGATGCCTCAGGGCACCTCTTCGTGAGAATGAACAGTTTGATTTCTGCCTCTAGTAGCCTTAAACAGAAAGGGGATATAAGGCCTTCTCTAATAACAATGATTTGATGAGATTTGGACAGAAGTGAGTCTTTCCAGATATCCTTGAACATTACATAGTTTTAATTTTGGTCATTAACATTTATTAAGTTACACAAACCACACAGATCCTATTTTAGGCACTAACTGGGGTAAGTTGAGGGGAAGTACAAAAGCTAAGATTAATCCTTGACTTTGAGTTAACTTTTTTGTTAGAACCTCACAGCCTGAGAAACAGAATGGAAAAGGGTCTTATTTTGGGGCAAACAGCATGTTAATATCAAAGGAGCAGACTAAAGATACCCTGACTTCTTAATCTAAAAGTTTAAGGGTAACTTTCTGAACCCCTTGACCAAGCTGTGCTAACTCTCTTGCCAGAGCTTAATCTTAATAATTAAACCTAAACTACTACCATAGGATGTGTAACTATTCTTCCCACTTTGTTGCTACTTTGTTGCTATCTTCTCTTTCTCTTCCTTATTTATTCTTGCCTTGCTAAAATGACAGCAGGTACAAATAAATGCCATTTAGAAAGTGAAAGCCAAGGTGAAGCCACATGTGTTCTGGGGATTTCCTCTAGATTGACATTACCACTGGGATATGTTTTAGGAAAGAATAGCTCTGTTCTCAGCTCGTTCTTGAAAGGATAAACTATTCTTGCTCCAAGAAAGCAGTTTGAATAAAAGAACAAGAAAAACATCTAGCTGAATAGCTAAGGAAAGTAGAATTCACTATGCCTTATTAAATTCAGTAACCTCTTTATCCTTGTGCCTCTCATCTTTGTAGCGTTTGATAAAACTGAACATCATTTATTCAGAGTGTGACCTGATTTTCTCTCTTCATTCTGACTCTTGCTAGCTCTCCCTTGTTAATCCAGTTGTGGACCAATTTCAGAATTTTGAGTTTCTCCCATTTTACTCGATATGGTCTCTTTGCAATCTCAGGCTTCAATTTAATAATTTCTTTTTGGATGCCTCACAGATCTGACTCTCAATAATTAGCATAGTAATAAAAATTAACATTTATTGAGGCAATTTAATATGTACCAAGCACATACACATTGTCTTATTTAATTTTCAAGGTACCTTCATGCTTTAGATATTGTGTTTATTGATGGAGAAACAGAAGGAACTTGTCCAGTATTATGCAGCTCGGAAATGGTAGAGCTGGGATTTGAATTCTGGTATGACCCCAGAGCTCTTCCAAGTATTTTATTTTTAAGTGCTGACAACGCATTTTATCTCAGATGTCAGAATTGACCTCAGCTCTTTTTTAGTAGTAACGGTAGTAATTAAAGCTGCCAGTTTTAGTGGTTTACCATGAAGACTGCTATGTACCAGGCACTATACTTAATATATTTAACTTGTATTTTTTCATCGAATCCTCAAAGTAATCTTTTGAGGTTGTATTATGTTAATTTTATAGATTTTCAAAAAACTAATTCTCAGAGATGTTAAATATTTTCTCCACACTGATAAATGGTCGTGGCAAGACTGGAACTCAGGATTAACTGGCTCGTGCTCTTTAACCATTCTGCAGCAATGTCTCTTGAACCTCCAGTCTTCTTTATCTCAGCAAAATCACCATCGTCTCAGTTTCAGAACAGGAAGGCCGTCTCACCTAAGCCAGCTTGATGAAGAGATTTGTGCCACTAGATTCTGGTGAATCGTTTTTGAAATCCTCTTTTTCTAAGGTTCTTGAGTTCATCTTGTTAAACATTTAACCTTATTTATTAACTGGAATTTTCTGTTTTTCTGACATTCTATCATATATATGAGTGTATTTTTTACTCATTTGGCAACTTTTGGAGTGCATAGCATTCTGAGGTTAGTGTGAGTATACAGATATGCTTTCCAGAAAGTTACAGACCACTGGGAAATCATAAGCCTTAAACTGTGTGGTACAGTCTTAAAGAACAGTACAGTCAGAGCTGTGCTCCTCCCTCCGTTAAGGCCTAGCTCCTGTCTTGTCACCATGCCAGCCTTACTTGCTGAGTTTCCATGTTTCTCCTTTACTCTCTCACACTGTCACACTCGTAACAGTTCTGATACCGGATGTGTTTTCCTAAACCAAGCAGTTCTCTGCAACACCAACTGAGCAACTGAATTCTGACACTTAAGATAGTGTCAGATCCCACATGCTCAGCTCACAAGACTGCCACTTACTTCAGATGTCAGTTTCAACCTCAGTCTGACTTGGCTACAGTTGGAGGTTCCCATGACAACCTCCTCCCCCACTTTGGATTTGATTATTTGCTAGAACAGCTCACCGAAATCAGGGAAACGTGTTACCAGTTTATTAAGTAATAAAGGATATGATAAAGGATACAGATGAGTAGCCAGATAAAGAAAGAGATGCATGAGGGTGAAGTCTAGAAGAGTCCCAAGCATAGGAGCTTCTGTCCCTGGGGAGTTGGGGTGTGCCACTTTTTGGCACATAGACCTGTTCACCAGCGCAGAGGCTCTCTGAACTCTGTACTTTTGGGAATTTTATGGAGGTTTCATCACGTAGGCATGATTCATCATTAACCCATTTCCAGGCTGTCTCTCCTCTCTGAAAACTGGAGGTGGAGCTGAAATTTCCAAGCTTCTAATCTAGTGACTAGCCACCACCTAGGAGCCCACCAAGAGTCATCTCGTTAGAACACCTAGGAATTCCAAGGGGTTAGGACCTCTGTGTCAGGACTCATGATCAAAGACCAAATATTAGAACAGCAGATTATCCTAGTGCTGTCATCACTGAAAAAATTACACGGGGTTTAGGAGCTCTGTGCTAGGAGCTGGGATCCAAGACTAAATGTTAGAACATAAAATTCTCCTAGCACCCCTGTGTACAAGCGTTTTAAGAGCTTTGTGTCAGGAACCAGAGGCAAAGACCAATAATATACTTATTTCACACTTGTCATTTTCTAAACTTGCTCTGGGCACTTTCAGTTTCAAGGCTGTGCTCATACTAGTTCTTGTGCCTGAAATTTCCTTTCATCCTTGTCACTTTTTAAGAGCAACTTAAATACAGCTTTTTAAAAAAATTTAACCACAATAGGAATTTCTTCCCTTTATAAATACACGTAAGCAGTTTTTTATAAAGGAATTTATATTAAAGTTATGAATATGTTTATTTCTCACTGAGTTGTGACCCTTGGGAACTTTGGACTGCATCTCTTATTTTTTCATTTTTTATTTTGAAATATTTATAGATTTATGAAGAGTCACAAAAAAAGTACAAAGAATTCTATTTGTGCTTCACCCAGCTTCTGCCCAAAGTGCCATGTAGCCATAGTGCAGTATCAGAGCCAGAAAGTCAGTAGTACTGTCAGGCTTCAGTTTTCACCATGCATCTTTCATTTTTAAAATAACAATAATGTAGAAAATGAGAATTACAGAAAAGCACAAAGAAGAAAATAAACCATAATACCACTATTGTGATATAACTACTGTTAACACATTATAACAGATTTTTCTGTATATCTCTGACTAGACAATTGTTTTTATAAGATGGGGTTATGTAATACCTGTTTTATAAGCTTTAAAAATATGTATTCTTAATCTTAAAACTGAATCTTAAGAAATTTATGTAAGAGCATATACACTTTTCTTGATTTTCTCAGAAGGGATGGTAAGAAGGTGGCTCAGTGCAGCTGGGGCTCAGCCCATGAGGAGGGAGAAGGAGGTATTAAGTTCAGAGGCAGCCACTCTAAAGAAAAGGGGGGTGGTGGGGTGGAGCTATGTACCAGAAGATCACTGAGGGGATACCTGCTGGATAGTCCAGTTGAAATATATAGTGTGAATTCAGTAAATCAGAGTAAGTGATTGAAAACAGGAAAAGATTGGTGGGAAAAGAGAATAAAAGTCATTTCATCAAAAGACTGAGTCTTTATCTCATTTTTTGCCTCTAGGAGAGAAGCCTTTCCTTTGTGAAGCCCAGGGATGTGGCCGTTCCTTTGCTGAGTATTCTAGCCTTCGAAAACATTTGGTGGTTCACTCAGGTACCCATTCATAGATTTCAGGGAAGATGGAGAGCCAAAGGGTAAAAGGTTAGGGTAGTAGTATAAAGAAATCTAAAGAGAAACAGATGCCTTGCTTTCCTCCCTTTCTTGACAGAAATCAAGGCCCTTGATACTTACCTTCAAAGGGTCATATAATCCAGGGGAAAAGAACCTAAGTATTATTTTCAGCTGAGCTATTGAACTGCTTTCTGATTGAGACCTTTCTCTGAGGAAATCAATAAATTTACTTGGCAGTACACTAGGTACTTCTTCATTACATCAGATATGGTACATGGAGTTATTCAGAGACTTGCCAAGGCAGAAGTGAACTCGAAGTAGAGTGAGATTCTAGAATGGAATCAGGAACTTGTTCAAATGGCTAGCCATGGAAAGCAAAGGGAAGCCAGAATGAGAGGAATGGAGAGAAGGAACTAGAAATTATTTGTCATGAAGACAACAGAGCAGTTCAGTGGCAGCAAGGGAGTTGGAGAGGTATAATCAGTCAGGGATGTGAATTTCAGAGCTGAGATCCTAGGGTTAGAGCAGGGTTTTAGTATGACAAATTCTAAGCAGAGGTAGCAAACTAATAGTCAGTGGGTTAGATGTGGACTTCCAGGTGTGTTTTGTTTGGCTTGTAGAGTGTTTTCATTTTATTGTTCTTTATTTTGTTATGTAAGATTTTGTCAAACTTACATAAAAATAAAGAAAAATACTTTTTTACGTAACAATAATGCCGTTACCATAATCTATCAAAATTAACAATAACACCTTGGTTTTATCTCAGACTCAGTCCATGTTTAATTTTTTTTCCAGTTGTCTCAAAGACGTCTTTTAAAGTGGATTTGTTTAAATCAGGACCCCAAAAAGGTCCAGTTGTTGCACTTGACTAGTAAGTCCTGAATGTAGATCTGTCTATACTTTCTGATTTTCATGTTCTAGACTTACAGCACAACAGAGTCAGTCAGGTACTATAGTTCATCTCACATTCTGGATGTGTTGGTTTACCTCATTTTGTGTCATTTAACTTGTTTCCGGTATTTCCTAAAAGGTTCAAAGGTTTTGGCAAGGATATATGATGTGTGATTGTATGTGTTTCATTTTGCATCACCTCAGGAGACGCACAGAGCTTGGTTGTCACAATTGATCAGTTGGTTCAGGTGGTTAACACCTTGATCCCCTCATTGTAACGTTCCCTTGCAACCTTTTGGCTTATGATTTCATCTTTGAATATGCCTAAATTTGTTACTTCATTGGGGTTATAAAATGTTAATTTTTCTAATTTTGTTATTCACATTTGTTAGGTGGAATTATTCTATATAATAGATCTCTATTGACTAGGATTATTTGGTAATTTGCACATGAAAGGATAAATATGTAATTCTTTTAACTGAGTTTTCAGAATAAGAAGTTGGTGCTCTGATTACTTTTAGTAGTATTATTTTCACTGCTTTTTCTTTCTCTTTTGCTAGTATTATTTTGAATTCATGTGTTTCTGTATGTTCACTATATTTCAGTCTGTTATAGTTATTTTAAAAAATTAATTAATTTGGCTGCACCACATCTTAGCATGCAGTCTTCGATCTTCACTGCAGTATATGGGATCTAGTTGCGGCATGTGAAATGTAGTTCCCCGACCAGGGACTGAACCAGACCCCCTGCATTGGGAGCTCGAAATCTTAGCCACTGGACCACTGGGGAAGTCCCCATTATAGTTACTTTTTAACAGCTTTTGGACCTAAAATGTGTATACCTTAAAATTCACCTATTGTAAATATACACATCAGTGATTTTTTAGACAATATATAGGATTACAGTCATCCTCACAATCCAGTTATAGAACACTTGTATCACACCAGAAGTTCCTTTGTGCCCCTTTGCGGTCAGTTCCTCCTCCCACCCCACATCCAGGCAATCATTGACCAGCTTTCTGCCTCTATAGATTTTGTCTCTTCTGGAAATTTTCTGGTCATTTCACTTAGTTTTTGCTATCTACTACTAAGATGTAGGCCAAGAGTCTTTGACGCTGCCCTAGGTGTGGTTGTCAGGGTAGGTAAAATGGAGGTTGAGGGTTTCAGACTTGAGGACATACAGGATGGTTCAGATCACTGTGTACAGGAACGACCAGTGTGAATGTTGAAGGCTGAGAGTTGTGGCAGGAAATGTGATAAAGGTGTGTGATGAATCTAGGGTTGGAATCCTTGAGGATAGTACATGTCCTTGAGGTTCATGGAAGACTATATCTGAAAGGAGTAGGAAATGTTCTGTGTCTGCCATGATCTTATACCAGAGAGGTGGTTTTGTGGAAGCAGCAGACCAGTGGGTCTGGAGAGCCTCGGAGGCTGGGAGCAGTGAGTATGCTAAGCCCACCTGGTGGCTTCCAGCCTTCCCCCAGGGACTAACGGTTGAGAGCCTGGAGAATGCTAGAAGGAGCAGCCTCTTCATGTTTAGTTTGACATCCTCTGGGCTTGTCCATCTAGTGCTTGAGTCCATTCTCTTGCTGTCAGATACGTACCCTGTCTTTTTGGTCTGTGTTTCAGGAGAGAAGCCACATCAATGTCAAGTCTGTGGGAAGACCTTCTCTCAGAGTGGGAGCAGGAACGTGCACATGAGAAAGCATCACTTGCAGATGGGAGCAGCTGGGAGTCAAGAGCAGGAACCAGCTGGTAAGGAGAAGAAGGTAGAGGGAGGGCTATATTTTGGGGGTTCAAAGAGGCAAATAACTGGCCTGTCTAATATGGGAATTTTCTGCTTCTGTTTTGGGTAGAGAGACTGGTTTCATTTGGTAGACTAGTGGTTTCCAAATTTAGCTGTACAGTAAAATTGTTTGCAGGTTTTTAAAACATACATTTTATATTGCTTATCTACCCCTCCCATCCAGCAACACCAAACAACCTGATAAATGAGATTCCTTGGGAGTAAAACCCCAGAGTCTATAGTTTTAAAAGTTCCTCTAGCAAATTTGGTGGTAACTGGTGCTGATGCATGAACTAGCACTTGTGTGTCACTGTGGTGAAGATTTCTGTATGACAGTAGTTTAAGCATTTTTTACTTATCAGTTATGACTCCCTTTTTTTTACCCTAACTTAAATTTGATAATACATTTTATTGTTACTCCTTTCCATGTCTTTCCTTAATCATTCTATTCTGAATACTCGCTTTTAGGGATGCACCCATCCTATATCGTATGTTAATTATCCAGATGCTGATCACAAACAAGGGTATTTATCCATGAGGCTGATTTCTTCCCTTCTAGGTTTATTTTTGCTTCCCAAACGTAAGTGAAATAGGAGGTGACATCCGAGATACAAGTTAACTTTTAGTTCTGAAAGAAAAGGCCAGCTTCCCCTGAAGGAAAATGGGGACCAGGCACAGCCTTGAGTGCTGTATGTCTCTCACATCCTATTCTCTGTGCAGCTGAGCCACTAATGGGCAGTAGTTTGCTTGAAGAGGCTTCAGTAACCAGTAAAAACCTGGTGTCTATGAATTCTCAGCCCAGCCTTGGTGGAGAGTCCTTGAACCTACCAAATACCAATTCTATCCTAGGAGTTGATGATGGTAAGACTTTCAACTCGCCTTTATTTGGGGAAACTGGCTGCAACTAGGGACTAAGGAATGGGGTTGTCTCCAAAATGGAGGTTTTAATTAATATCATTTCTTGTGAGTAGAAATGGCATGATTACCATTTGTGTTGTCTCTGAAGCGGATAAGTGAATATTTAAGAAAAATTTTTTTTCATTGAAAAGATAATGTAACAAAAGAATTAAAAATTTTAAGAAGAAAATTATCCATAATCCTAGCATCCTAGCCCAACTATTTCTATCTTTCCTATTGCAGTTATGGAAGAACTTAACTTTTAAAACATTTAAACAGAACATAACCAGGTTTTACAGAGGAGAATTAAAGCAATTTCTCCATACCTTCAAAAGCCATATCTTCTGGAGAAAAGAAAGGGCTCTGTAGGAAACAGTTGCTCCTCTCTGGTATAGAAAGTTCACCCAAGTTACACAGGCCAGGCCCTCTTCTCTGAAAAACTTAACAGGTGAGGTCAGCATGCATTTATTCAGTGCCTACTTGTGTACCTGGCACCATGGGAAAGATAAAAGTAGAAGACAGGGACCTTAAAATCTAGTTGAGAAGTCAAAACTTACATTTGGGAAACAACGCTGAGTGAGTAGAAGGTAGTGTTTTAAGCAAACATTAAGTTATGTGGTATCCTGGAAGAGCAATGTAAACTAGAAAACCCCTCTTAATTTATTTGAGAGCTAAGTGGTTTATGTGTAAGCTGTTTCCAGAAGATCTTCATGGTGATTCTGCTGATAAACATTTAATAAGTCAGATCCTGTGTTTTCCTTACTCATACCCCAGTCAGTTTTGGGTATAAAGACCATATTTGTATAACTTACATATGGAGCGTACAAGGCCCAGAGTGTGCTTCCACAATAAGCCTCTTCTGTTTCATAAATGATACTAGTGGATAACTGAAGCATGAGGCATAGAAATGGCATGGAGCTCCTTAGCCAGCCTTAAGGAAGATATAGAGGAGGAAGAGACAATGAGTAGGAACCTTGGAGCCAGGTGTAAGCGCTTGACCAGCACCTACTGTGCTGTTTCCATTACTGGTGACTGCTTTGCTGGTTGGCTCTGGGTCCCTGATTCATATGCAGTTTAATCCAGTTAATAGTGCTGAAGCCACATTACTCAAAATTCGTGTATTGAGAAATGGTCAGCAGTTACATCAAGATTCTTTACCTTTTCTTCCCATCCCCCTTTTGTAATACTTTCCAAATTCACTGATAATGATTATCAGGCAGGAATTAATTTGGAAGAAACAGGAATGTGGGATTCAGTTTTTTAGGGAACAGCTTTGAGAGTTCTTAAGGAGGGACTTGCTGATGAAGGTAGGGAAACCTTTGGATTCACTTTGCACTAAAACCTCGTTCTGCCGTTTCAGAGGTGCTTGCTGAAGGATCCCCACGCCCCCTGTCTTCAGTGCCTGATGTGACCCATCACCTGGTGGCCATGCAGTCAGGGAGGCAGTCGTACGAGGTTTCTGTCTTAACTGCTGTAAATCCACAGGAGGTAAAGCTGTCTCTTGCCCTTTGTTTCTGTGGAGAGTAAGGTGCGGACTGATTGGGGGGTCTACTTCAGAGGATCTGAAAAACATTCTTGTTTCCCTTTCCTGGAGACTTTGACTAGAGTATCTTCCTTTAAGCTAACCTGAGTGTTAGGGTCTCCTGAATTGAGAAATTAGTCATTCACATCTGGGGCGCTCAACTTAGTTTCCTTGATACACATGCCCTAATATATCATTCATTTTGCCAGAGTTGTTTGTCTGGGAGATAACCAGGCTGGACCAACTGAGCATATGGGAATGTGTCCACTTGTTTGTTGAGTAAGAACTATTATCTAAATCAAAGAGGGCTTTTAGGTTGATTCTAAGCACCCCTTACTCTATTTGTTTGGTTCTGATCCAGAAAACAGAATGAAAACCAGTCGGGCTTCTAGAATCTTCTGATTGTCCTTTTACTGGCCTTGTGTTGTGGAGGTAGATGACTTCATCATGAGCTTATTTTATATGCACATGCTTTTCCCAAAGCCTGTATATCCTGGCTTTGGCATTAGAGTATCTCTTACTTTTCATTATAACCTTTAGACCACAGTCCACCATTACAGCGTCTATTTGAGTAGTCGTAATTTTTCTGTAATATTTCTGAGGATACCCAAGTTCACAAGGCTCTGAGCATGCTGTTTTTGCCAGAACCCTTCCTTGTATTTATCATTGTGACCCATTGTTTCATTGTTGCTTATGTTATATTGAAAGCTTTTGTTATTTGTTATCATTGGTTCTTTCCTAAGTCTCCTTCTCCTGGTGACTGCTTTGAAACATGTCTCAAGTGGAGCCTTGCTTTATTTTTTCCTTGCTTCATATATCTGTCTAAAATTTTTTTTATGGAAGTTTTCAAAGAGTACATATACCGAGTAAGAGATTAGTATAATGAACCCAGGTAGGTATCAACCCATCTGTCTGCTGTTCTTGTCACTCCCCTCCTACTGTTTGCTGTTGATGTTTTTATTTATACTGGAGTATTTTAAATCAGATCACAGACATTTCACCTGTAAATATTACAGTATATACCTCTAACAGATAAAGTTTTTCATAATTATATCTGTATCATACCCAGTAAAATTAACAACAATTTATTGGTATCTTCTGATATTTAGCCTTTTAAATTTTTTCTCAGAAATATCTTTTTATGGTTGGTTGGTTTGAATTAGGATTCAAACAAAGCCTATATATTGCATTTGGTTAATAATTATTTTTTTATTTCTAATAGGCCACCCCTCTTTTTTCCAGTATAGCTATCTATTTAAGGAATTGGATTATTTGTCCTGTATAATTTCCCACATTTTTATTTTAGCTGATTGACTCCCTTTGTTGCTTGATACACTTCTCTATCCACAGATATCCTGGAAACTGGTAGTTACGTTTAGGGGCTTGATTAGGTTTCTGTTTGTTTTTCCCTTGGCAAGACTATTTTGTTGGTGGTTCTCTTACTTCCTACTAGGTTTCATCAGGAGAGACATGATATTCAGTTGTTCTCTTACAGATCTCAAGATTGACCAGTGGGTTATGTAAAAGCTTTAGCAACCATTACTTATCATGGCCTAGATCTCTTTTTTCATTAGGGCTTAAACAGTGATATCCTGATTCTCTTTTTTCCTTCTGCTTTTATTAACTGTGATTCTTCTATAAAAGAAATACTTTCATTAACTATTGGGTTGAATAGTTCAGGAAAATAATTTCCTTCTCTTTGTACTTAGTATAAATTACTTGACATACAAATCCACAACACTCAGTGTTTTCTTTTTTGAAATGTTTGAAACTTTGGAGCTTTTCTCTCCCATACACTAAATACCTTTTTTAATTGAAGCACTCCATATTACCCCAAATAAATGCCAAATGTATGAAGACTTAATTCATTCAACAGATACTAATATATGTATCTTTAAATATTTCAGTATATACCTCTAACAGATAAATAGTTTTCATAATTATATTTTTACCATACCCAATAAAATTAACAACAATTTATTGATATCCTCTGATACTTAGCACAAGGCACCCAGCTGGGTACTAGTTATATAGTAGTAAATACAATCTCTGCCTCAAAGAGTTTATAGTCAGAGTTAGGACCTCTACCTTTTATAACTCCATAGTTATATAAATGATGGCCCTGCAGTTGTGCTGTGTAGAGAGTTTAGAATGGGAAGGGCAACAGGTCAATAACCAGCAGATTTTATTCCGGGTAGTCGTGCTAGTCTTGGGGGAAGTCATGGAATAAATTTTGGAGCTTAAGTTGAGACCTGAGGGATGAATAGCAATCATCTTGATGGAGATGTGGGAGGGATTTGGAAGAAGTTGAACAGGTATAAAGGCAGCAGTATGTACAAAGGCAGAAGGTGAGAGGGAGCATGCCCAGCTATGGAACCACAATGGGTTGAGTGTAATGGACTTGGAATGGAGAGAAAGGTGTGGAATGGAAAAATGAGAGCAGGAAAGACAAACTGGTTCCTCTCTTGGGAGGGTCTTGCAGGACATGATTTTTTCCTGGGGGCACTGGGGAGACATGACATGTTTTTAAATGGGGTATGACATGGTCAGTTTTGTGTATGCATTAAGTCCAATAATAGTACATTTGTTCTCCTGAACATGGAATTGGCTTCAAAGTGTCCTTGTCTGGGTGATGCTCACTGACAGCCTCAGGCAGACACAATAACACAAACTGCCTTAAAAAAGGAAAAGAAAACTTGGCCTTCACCCCGGAAGAACACAAGGGCCTATAATGGAAGCCTCAGACGCTTAATTGTGGATGCCACCAGAGGAACGTGCCATTCTTAGATGCAGCTGAACATCCTGCATGATCACGTGTTCCTCATGGATCCTTCAGTTCAGTTCACTTCAGTTCAGTTGCTCAGTTGTGTCTGACTTTTTGCGACCCCATGAATTGCAGCACGCCAGGCCTCCCTGTCCATCACCATCTCCCGGAGTTCACTCAGACTCACGTCCATCGAGTCTGTGATGCCATCCAGCCATCTCATCCTGGGTCGTCCCCTTCTCCTGCCCCCAATCTCTCCCAGCATCAGAGTCTTTTCCAGTGTGTCAACTCTTCGCATGAGGTGGCCAAAGTACTGGAGCTTCAGCTTCAGCATCATTCCTTCCAAAGAAATCCCAGGGTTGATCTCCTTCAGAATGGACTGGTTGGATCTCCTTGTAGTCTAAGGGACCCTCAGGAGTCTTCTCCAACACCACAGTTCAAATGCATCAATTCTTCGGCGCTCAGCCTTCTTCACAGTCCAACTCTCACATCCATACATGACCACAGGAAAAACCATAGCCTTGACTAGACGGACCTTAGTCGGCAAAGTAATGTCTCTGCTTTTGAATATACTATCTAGGTTGGTCATAACTTTTCTTCCAAGGAGTGTGTATACAAATATAGCTTCTGTCTGAGCCTCACTTATTTTATTTTCCTTTACCCTACCACTGTTATTTTCCTGTCATCAAGGCATTTCCATTGCTTATCCCCTCCTTTTCCTTCTCAAGGTAAGCTTGTCACATTCTCCAGTACCTTTCCTTTTTTTTCAAGCTGTCAGCCCCCAAAGGCTCCAGCTTCATCTTCTTCCTCATCCAGGGTCAAGCTACTAACTGACTTTTCTACCAGTGAATGAGGAGTATTGATTCCTTAGGGATTATTCTCAGATGCCAGAGCAGGAGAAGGCAGGAGCAAACCTTAAAACAACACATAGCCATTCCAAATTGTTTCTTAAAGATCACCATGCATTGTAGATCAGACCTGTAAGAATCTATTGATGGACTTCTAATTGGACCCCTGTAAATATGCTCTAAAAATAAAGATAACTAATCAAGAATATCAGAGAACAACCAAGTCAAGTATCAGAAATTATCATGGAAAATAGATGAACTACAAATGAACTCTTGCTCAGATGGTTCAGATTGGACAGTTTTGATTTTCCTTCAGGGGGGCCAGGTCTTCTGAGAATTAGAGGGTTCACTGTGTAGGCCCAGCAGAGACCCAAGGCCTTTGACCTCTTATGGACTAACAGTCTTCCCAAATGGGGTTCTGTAGCCCCACTGAGTTTACATTCTTGAACTTAAGAACCAGTATAAATGATTGCTAGCTAGCTTTGACTTTATCTTAGAATATTTCCCAATTAAAAAAGGAGGAAAACAGAAATGACCAATTCTTTAACATTTCTTGAAAGTGCCATCGCTAAGTTTGAGTGCAAACATGTGGCTCTTGGTCTAGATTAAATACATACCATTCTTATGATTCTCTACCACATACCATTTTCTACCACACAGCATCAAATCAGATCTGTAGTTTCTCTAAGTTTTATGCTTTTCTTTAAATTTCTTTTAACTTCCATACCATTAAATCCTACTATGTAATTTACCTTCATCTAAATTAAGATCACCAAATACATCTCTAGCTCAAAATTTATTTGATTAGATTTTATAGCAAGCTCAGTGTTTATCCTGTTTTCACTGTATTATTCCCATCTCATTTTGTTTTCATAATAAAATAGAACCCAGTTTCATCATTTATTACACAAAACCACTTTACAGTAGGAACCCTGGGTTTAGAGTAGACTGTTCACCCCATTGGAGACTCTCAGGCTTGTCTTCCTCATCACAGGAAAGGTATTTTAAGGCCAGGAAATCTCTGATTTTTCATGACTGGGTTGTAGTTTTCATGCAGAACCCCATTCCTTTTATTTCTACTTGAACCTGCAGCCTTTGGTTAACTGACTGTGGTTTAACAGTACCTTGGTTAACTGATTGATATAAGATTTTTGGTTCCACCAGTTCTGATTTGCCTGACTAGAGAGTGTGATTGCACAAATAATTTGGCTTATAGAATATTATTATTATTATCAAGATATCTTACCGCCATAGTGGAAATGATAGCATCAAGTGGTCAAAGTGCTGTCCTAAGGTCAGTGTATAAAATGAGATCTATCAGTCTGTGCATGTCTCTTGGAACTAGCTGTCCCTGGCTCACCATTGTAGTGTATTCCCCACCCCCAGTTGTAAACCTTTCACTTAGTATGAGTTTTTTCCTATTATTCACTGGTAACTATTCCAGATTTGTTTTTAATCTCTTACAGTTACTAAACCAAGGAGATTTAACTGAAAGACGGACATGAGCCATGGGTGCTGACTCCTGGAAGAGCAGCTTTGTCTGATCCCAGAGTGCATTCAGTGGGAACAGGATGCTTATGGCTCACAATTTGCCAGAACCAAAACAAAAAAGGACCCCACCTTTGCCTCTGTTCATCTTTTCTGGCCTAGAAGATGAATGTAGGAGAGCTTCTCTTCAGTTACCATCTGATGCAGACAAGGAAGAAAGCAGTGAATATGGGCTGGGTAACTGGACCTACCTCTCTTCCCACTGCACAGTTTTGGGATAGACTTCTCCCAAAAGCGAGTTTGATTACGTGTTGGCTGCGGTTTCTCAGTAAGACTGTTGAGGGGAGGTTTTCCTTTGAAGAGTTTTCATCCCAGACTGAGCTGTCTTTTCACTTGGGTGAACTAAATCCTGCCACCAACCATAAAACTTCACCAAGAAGTTCAGCTTTCAAGATGCCTTGTTGCTTTGGAGAAGGGTATGATGTCAGTCCTGTTGTGACATTCTCCCTTTAGCAACCTGAGTAAGAGACTCTCCGCCACTGGGCTGCAAAAAAATAAATTACTTGAATCCCTGCTTGGCCCAAGCTGAGGTACTATCTTGTCCTAGTCACCTCTACTTGGCCACTTTGCTTTCTTTGTTTATGGAACATACAGTAGCATGTTAAGAGTTTTGTTTTTTTTTTTAAGTTAAAAATCATGATTCAGAGCTTCAATTGTTTTTCCTTGAAATAAAACAACTGGTCAGTTCTTTGGCTCCTTGTTTTTTTTTTAATATAAATTTATTTATTTTAATTGGAGGTTAATTACTTTATAGTATTGGTTTTGCCATACATCAACATGAATCTGCCACAGGTATACACGTGTTCCCCATCTTGAACCCCCCTCCCTCTTCCCTCCCCATACCATCCCTCTGGGTCATCCCAGTGCACCAGCCCCAAGCATCCTGTATCTTGCATCAAACCTGGACTGGCGATTCGTTTCTTATATTATACATGTTTCCATGCCATTCTCCCAAATCATCCCACTCTGTCCCTCTCCCACAGAGTCCAAAAGACTGTTCTATACATCTGTGTCTCTTTTGCTGTCTCACATACAGGGTTATCGTTGCCATCTTTCTAAATTCCATATATATGCGTTAGTATACTGTATTGGTGTTTTTCTTTCTGGCTTACTTCACTCTGTATAATAGGCTCCAGTTTATCCACCTCATTAGAACTGATTCAAATATATTCTTTTTAATGGCTGAGTAATACTCCATTGTGTATATGTACCACAGCTTTCTTATCCATTCATCTGCTGATGGACACCTAGGTTGCTTCCATGTCCTGGCTGTTATAAACAGTGCTGCGATGAATATTGGGGTACACGTGTCTCTTTCAATTCTGGTTTCCTTGGTGTGTATGTCCAGCAGTGGGATTGCTGGGTCATAAGGCAGTTCTATTTCCAGTTTATTAAGGAATCTCAACACTGTTCTCCATAGTGGCTGTACTAGTTTGCATTCTCACCAACAGTGTAAGAGGGTTCCCTTTTCGCCAGACCCTCTCCAGCATTTATTGCTTGTAGATTTTTGGTTTGCAGCCATTCTGACTGGCGTGAAATGGTACCTCATTGTGGTTTTGATTTGCATTTCTCTGATAATGAGTGCTGGTGAGTATCTTTTCATGTGTTTGTTAGCCATCTGTATGTCTTCTTTGGAGAAATGTCTATTTAGTTCTTTGGCCCATTTTTTGATTGGGTTGTTTATTTTTCTGGAATTGAGCTGCAGGAGTTGGCTTGTATATTTTTGAGATTAGTTGTTTGTCAGTTGCTTCATTTGCTATTATTTTCTCCCATTCTGAAGGCTGTCTTTTCACCTTGCTTATAGTTTCCTTTGTTGTGCAGAAGCTTTTAAGTTTAATTAGGTCCCATTTGTTTATTTTTGCTTCTATTTCCTGTATTCTGGGAGGTGGGTCATAGAGGATCCTGCTGTGATTTATTTATTTGTTTATTTTCCTGCTGTGATTTATATCACTGATGAACATAGATGCAGAAATCCTTAACAAAATTCTAGTAATCAGAATCCAGCAACACATTAAAAAGACCATACACCATGAGCAAGTGGGCTTTATCCCAGGGATACAAGGATTCTTCAATATCCACAAATCAATCAATGTAATACACCACATTAACAAATTGAAAAATAAAAGCCATATGATTATCTCAATAGATGCAGAGAAAGCCTTTGACAAAATTCAACATCCATTTATGATAAAAACTCTCCAGAAAGCAGGAATAGAAGGAACATACCTCAACATAATAAAAGCTATATATGATAAACCCACAGCAAACATTATCCTAAATGGTGAAAAATTGAAAGCATGTCCCCTAAAGTCAGGAACTTTTTCACCACTACTATTCAACATAGTTTTGGCCATAGCAATCAGAGCAGAAAAAGAAAGAAAAGGAATCCAAATTGGAAAAGAAGTAAAACTCTCACTGTTTGCAGATGACATGATCCTCTACATAGAAAACCCTAAAGACTCCACCAGGAAATTACTAGAGCTAATCAATGAATATAGTAAAGTTGCAGGATATAAAATCAACACACACAAATCCCTTGCATTCCTATACACCAATAATGAGAAAATAGAGGAATTAAGGAAATAATTACATTCACCATTGCAACAAAAAGAATAAAATACTTAGGAATATATCTACCTAAAGAAACTAAAGACCTATATATAGAAAACTATAAAACACTGGTGAAAGAAATCAAGAGAGGACACTAATAGATGGAGAAATATACCATGTTCTTGGTTCGGAAGAATCAATATAGTGAAAATGAGTATACTACCCAAAGCAATTTATAGATTCAATGCAATATCTATCAAGTTACCAACGGTATTTTTCACAGAGCTAGAACAAATAATTTCACAGTTTGTATGGAAATACACAAAACCTCAAATAGCCAAAGCAATCTTGAGAAAGAAGAATGGAACTGGAGGAATCAACCTGCCTGACTTCAGGCTCTACTACAGAGCCACAGTCATCAAGACAGTATGGTACTGGCACAAAGACAGAAATATAGATCAATGGAACAAAACAGAAAGCCCAGAGATAAATCCACACACCTATGGTTACCTTATCTTTGACAAAAGAGGCAAGAATATACAATGGATTAAAGACAATCTCTAACAAGTGGTGCTGGGAAAACTGGTCAACCACTTGTAAAAGAATGAAACTAGAACATTTTCTAACACCATACACGAAAATAAACTCAAAATGGATTAAAGATCTAAACGTAAGACCAGAAACTATAAAACTCCTAGAGGAGAACATAGGCAAAAGACTTTCCAACATAAATCACAGCAGGATCCTCTATGGCTCCTTGTTTTAAACAAATTTGTTTTCTTAGAGAGTAGATTAAGAAAATAATTCAGCCTTTCCTTTTAAGATGAGGCACTGATCTACCCTTAGGAGTCCATGCAGGTAAAACTGAGTTCAGAAGTCTTGGAGCACCTCACATGAGCATCTTCATCTCCAACTAGTAGTTATTAGAGTATCACTCTAATATCAAGAGTATCAAGATATTCTTGAATCTTTGCAGAAAGGTAGTTTTAAAAACATGATCAAAGTTCTCCTGTTAGAGCAGGCACTCTTGCTATCATCCTGTCTTTACAGTTACTGAGAGAGAATATCTAATTATTATTGCTGAGAAGAAAAGCATCCAAAGATCACCTATTAGTAGGACATCATGGCTGTCAGAAGAAGTTTCAAATTTATTAAAATGAACCTCATGCTGACACAGTACATACATGCACACAGTGGCACATTCTGAGCAGATACAGCAAAGAATTAATTACTGTTTTTTTTTAAATTTAATTAGTTTATTTATTTATTTGGAGGCTAGTTACTTTACAATATTGTATTGGTTTTTGCCATGCATTGACATGTTTCAGCCACTGGTGTACATGTCTTCCCCATCAGGAACCCCCGTCCCAACTCCTTCCCCATTCCAATTACTGTTTTAAATAAAGTAATTACAGTGATAGTTCTTAGTTTGTTAATGACATGCATAATTACCCTGAGTTCATACTTCTATTTTTAAAATGCCAATTTTATACTAGAACCTACACTTATTTTTATATTAGAACAATGATCTTCAACCAAGGACATTTTGCCACCCAGGGGACTTTTCGCAATATCTGGAGACATTTTCGGTTGTCAGAACGGGAGAGGGATGCTATTGGCATCTAGTGAGTACAGGCCAGGGGTGCTGCTAAACATTCTACAGTGTATAGCTCCCTCACCTGAAAGTGTCATCTGGCCCAAAATGTCAATAGTGTTGAGACTGAGAAACCCTGTATTTTGGGTTGCAAAGGTGTCATCCCCCATGGGCTAAATCTGATACACAAATGTGAACTGTTTTGCCCACACATTATTTCCAAATAATTTTTTTTTGGGGGGGGGGGGTGACCAGGCCATGCAGCTTGTGGGATCTTAATTCCCTGACCAGGGAATGAACCCACACCTTGGCAGTGAAAGCAGAGTCCTAACCACTGGACCACCAGCGGATCCCAGTAATTTTTAAATTAGTTGCCAACATGCAGATTTCTTGTTCCTGTTGAAAATGTGGTTTACCTGGCAATTCTAGACCGATAGTCCAGCAGGACCATATTTTCAAGTCTCTTTTCTATCTCCTGCTGTCTTAACAGCTAGCCCATATGACCCATTTGTTTCCTGACCAGGAAGACTTACACCTTTTTTCTGTACATATGCTTATGTGTGAGGCACAAAGAAAGAAGCATTAATCAGCTCTCATCTCTCCATCTTGAACTTCTCACTTTGATTTAACTTGGATCATTCTCTGTTATCTACTTTTCTTTCCTCCATTCTCCAGAAGTAACCATGACTCAAAATCCAAGTTTTGCCCGCCTTGACTCAGCCCCAAGTTTGCTGCTTGATATTATTCAAAAGCAGTATTGTAAGTATCCTTATTAAGCAAGTGTTCTGAGATTATCTGGTAATTCATAAGACAGCTCCTCCAGTTCTTTTTTGGGACTTGAAAGCTGATCCAGAGATTCTTCTAAATCCTGCTGTGGATTCCTGATGCCAAGTTTTGTAGTTTCATGAGTGCTGCAGAATAAATTAAAGCATTATACAATTTTAAGTTTTAAAGGAACCATCATGTAAGGCATAAGCATGGTTTCAGCATTATCATTATTCTGTATGGGGTAGAAAGGCAAATTTCTAGGGAGAAAGATAGGAATTAGGGGAAGGGCTGCTAGGACTTCACAAAATTTGAGAGTAATGGAAATACTGTATTTTTTTCTCTTTGACTTATTAGATGATATCAATGGAGGAGTTGGTGCTAATGAGTTACTTTTTAAAAATGCTAGATTTGAAAAAGCCATGGGGACCATGCTAAAGGGAAAAGAAAGGCTTTGATCAAGATTTTACAGCTTTTATTGGGCTCTATAAAGGCTTCTGCCTTCACTTGTCAAAGAGTGTAACATTTAATAGGAAGTAAAAGAGTACATGATTTTTCTTCAAAAGTGAAGGCATTGGACTGAAATTGGAAAAATGATCTGTTTCATATTGAAGGAATCTAGACCTAATATACAATGATTATATTTTATTCACAACTGTACTACGCACCAAATTTAAATGTGTTACTTGGAGATCCCTGGTTTAGTATAATGATAGTATAGGATTGTGACCTCAGAATATGAATGAGTGTTCTAAAGCTTCCTCCCAGCGGCACTGCTATAGATGCAGCTTGAAAGCTGCAGGATGACCCCAATCACCTGGGACAATCACTGACTTCCCACTGCTCCTTCCACTGTAGAGCCTGGCTGCCCTGACCCTTGTTCCTCACAAAATCTTCATCCAGCCCAGCCTGCTTCAGGGTGTCTCGATACCGCTGTTCTGCTTCCTTCCTGGCAAGGTCCTGTGGAATAGAAATGAATCTGCTATAGCTGAATTACCAGATTAATTATAATATGCTTTAATACTTCTTTCCCTATCCCACCGCCCCACCGTCAATGCTGTACACAGATTTGCATGAAAATTACTTAGAGCCTCGTTTTCAAGCTTTAAAGTACATAGGAACTACCTGAAGATCGGATTACAATGCAGACACTCATTTGGTAGTTCTCAGATGGGGCCTGCAATTCTGTATTTCTAATACTCTGAGGAGATGCCAGTTGCTGTTTTGGGAACCATACCTTTGCCAGCCAAGGATTCAGATTTTTGGAAGACCAAGTGAGACAACAATGAAAAAGATGGACTAAAAACATATAAGATTCAAAAGCAACCAGACCATCATCAGGAACACTTACATATAACAGACTGAAAATAAGCTGCACGAGTAACATTCTTAACAGGATGGATGGTCTGTACGTAGACCAGAAAAGGGTTATTTTTTGCTTATTTGATAAAGTGATATTTTTCTCAGAGTGGTGAAAGATCTTTTGAGATCTGAGAGTGAGCTTCCTAGGAAAAAGCTAACATAAAGAGCAAAAGTCATTATGAGAAATTTTTACTTAGAAATCTAAGTTGCTAAGTAAATCCAAGACAGTCCAGTGTGTGTATGTGTAATACGCAGGGAGCTGGGGAGGACTGGACCCAGGAAATGCCTCAGAAATGCACTGATAATGCCCAGCATTTGGAACCAGGTCATTACAGAATGCCAACTTTTGTTTGAAACTCTGGAGAGGAGAGAGATCTGCAGGGCCTGATGCATCTCAAAGCTGTCTGGGATGGTAGCCTTTCTAAGGCTCTTCAAGTAACCCCGGAGCTTCCTTAGGGAAATCTCAACTGATTCCAACTTCCCTAAAAGTCTAGAGAACATCTTAAAGAGAATCTTGCAGTCAGAAAGCCACGTAACCTGGAAGAGGCCTTGTGGGGTACTTGCAAGCATCCCAACCCCTGAGGACCTATAAATGTGCCACAGCTCTGGAGGCTGGGGATGCCCAGGGCACCAGCACTACAGGAGGAGAGGTGACATTAGCAAGTTAGAGAGTGCCAGACTAATTGTATGTCTAGGATCTAATCTCCATTCTGATTCAAACTGTAAACTATAGTGAAAACCCCAGGAAGAGAAATATCCCTTTATAGATGCCTTTGGAATCCAGTCTTGGATGAAATCAGTCAAACAGTGTTCAGCAATGCACTACTTACTTTGGGAAAGATAGTAGTAATAAAATTAGCCAAATTTAGAATCTTTCCGAGCCTAAAGGAAGTGTTTAATACCCAGATATTAAACTGTTTCATAATTTCTAAGAGCTGTCTCATCCAAGACAGAAAATAAATGATACTTTAGATTTACCTTGGGAACCTGTTCGAAGAGATATGGCCGCCTTTGTATTCTTTTCTTCATCTCCTCCAGTTCTTTCTTATACTCTTTTGTTCTTTTACGGTCATTGTTCCTGAAATTAACAAGACTTTTAGAGTGAATTCCAGGTTTTTCCAACCTGGAATACCTTTCATTCCAGTTAAATGGAATAACTCCCATAGACATTGGAAATTCCTAAATGTGCCTAGCAAAATTCTTGACTATGATTACAGGAGCCTACTGTAATAACCCCATTTTCAAGGCAAATGGCTCCCAAGATAGTTATCTCTTTGACACATGGAGGATACTGACCGATTCTCTTTCAGCTTTGCTCTGAACACCTCCTCCAGGCTTTTATGGGGATCCATGGCTTTGGCACGCAAGGTGACAGATTTAGATATCGCCTGACACTTCTTTTTGTGCATCTCCAACCACTGAGAACTTTCATCGGCTTTTTCCTTTTTCTCAAGTGAACATCTAAAGGGAAGAGGCAAGGAAGAAATACAGATGACCAACCTGGGTATAATTTAAAGCAATCTTAGTAACCTCTCTGGAAAGTCAGTTGTTTTTTTCTATGAACAGGTGACTAATTTACCACACTGGGATTTCAGAAAGAATAAGATTCTGTGGTTAAATGCACTGGCAGACGAAGCCTTTCCAGCACCATGAACAGTGAGTTTCTACCCTAGGAGAAGTTCATCAGTTGAACTGGAAAACATGAGATAAAATACTCTTACACTCAGGCTTCCTGCTATCTGGAAACAGTAATACTAATAACCACCATTTGCTGAGCTACCTACACTGACCCAAGTACAAACAGGCACCAATAAGTACTTTATAGCCATTAGCTTTTGTAATCCTAACAGCTGCCATCTGAGGTAAGGACAGTAAGTCTCCCTGTTCATAGGCAACAAGATTGGGCCTCGAGGGTAAGCTACTTGCTCAAAGCTACCCAGCATGCAAGTGAAAGCCAAGGTTAGAACCAGGATATCTGACTCCCAAGCCTCTGCCCTTGACAACTGTGCTGTAAATGGTAGACTGGAAGGTGCCTGAATTCACGGTCCTTTGTAAATACATATCTGCGTTTCCACAGAGACCTGGAAATGGGTCTCCTTCAACGCACAGACAATTTGGGGTCAACTTGCAGCATTTAGTTTGTGTAAATATCATTCTACAAGGTACTATAGAGAATTCTACCAAAAAAGTCAAGACTCTTGCAGTTGGATGTTTATATTCAAATGGACATACTAGGAAGGAGGGTGGGAAAGTTTAATCTGCTAATATGTCAAACTCCCTATTGCCAGAACGCAGACGTGGACATCCTCTGCAGGTGGACCACCCTCTGGTTCATGAGACCTATCATAGTGAGACCTCAGAATACTGATGCACTGAGCCTTGATTTAGCAGCTCTGACTGAAATTTGAGGAAGAAGGGAGTATCCTTTAGATTCTAAATACATTTCTAAAATCCCTGTTGTGGGCCTTCAGCAGCCACGGAGATTCTGTGCACTCCTGTGAGCCCCACAGGAGGGCACTGAGATGCCAGTCCTCCCAGGGCTAAGCCACCTGTTACACTGTGACCGCGCCTGCTGTCTTCAGCTCAGAGGCCTGCTGGAGGAACTCCTGCTGGGGGCACTGGCTGGATGAGACCACCACCAGGACAGTCAGGTCAGTTAAAGAGTTAAAAATGAGGAGGCTCCTGTTTCCCAATTGACTTAAAATAGTTCCCCAAGATGAATCAGAAAATCTCAAATCTCTGCCATGGATACCTCATCTTTATGGCAGGGTTACACACACAGGTTCAGGCTTTTCGGAATTCCTGTTCCTATAGCTTCCTCTCACCAATGGATCTCCATCTGTTTGGAAACTTCTTTCTTTCCAGCCTTTGTCTGGCTGACTCCTCATTCTTCAGGTTTCACCTTAGACATCTATTACAAGAGACCCAGGCTGCCCAGTGCCCCTACAGTTCCCCATATTCACCCATCATTATACTACTCACAAGATATAATAGTTGCTTCTTTTCTTTTCTGTATTTCAGACTAGATATTAAACTATAGGTTCCATAAGGTATCTTCAACTTTAACACTGTGCCCCGCACAAAGTCACTCCCCCAAGGATACTAGCTGAGTGATGGCTCGGCATTCTACAGCACTCAGTGTGTGAGGGTCACATGAATTCCTGTCTTGATCAGAGGCTCCCCTTCCACCGCTTTCTCGGTCTCTCTGATAACAGGAGAGGAGGCTCGGCAGATGGGTGAGTTCCAGCATTTGGGACAAGATCTGAGCACCATAAGCCTCATGCAGCCTGACCACTCACCGGACCGCAGATTCCCGCTTCCTGGTAGCGTCTGTGATATGTATGGGGAGCGTGTTGGCAGAGAGGGAAGCAAGCCCATTCAGAGAACGACTCCTCGACAGGCGTGTGGCGGGTGGCTGTGGAGATGCCTAGAAGAAACAAAGGCTGATGTTGGTGGGATAGCATGTGCAATTAGTTTCTGTCTTCACTGGGATTCAACTGTGGTGAAGTACTAGTCAGAGTCTTCATTTCTCTCTTGGGATTAAAACAAGGGTAATGAGATCTAAGGGCCAAGACTTGGATATCAATCCCAAAGTTTTTAATTAGAGGAGAAGAGTTCTTTGGAATTGGTACTGGGACATGGCTAATGGATCCCAACTCCCTGGCTTCCAGACTTGCTTGGACTTCTTTCTGCAAAGTCCCTCTACCAAGAAGAAAGGAAGGGAAGTATTCCTGTGGTCATAAATGTTTAGGATCTGTGAATCTGCTTACAGCTGAGCCAGTGTCTTTTTTTTTTTAAGATAGAAAAATGTTGAGAGAAGTGCCTTCCATTGAGACTTGGCCCCTCCTGTGTTTTGGGCCTCAGCCCTGGCCCTCTGCCTGAGCTCTCACCTTTCTCCCTTCAGAGGTGGCGACATCACAGGGCCTCCGAGTGTGACACAGGCTGGCGGTTCTCAGCAAGAAGGGCTTGTTGCGCGTTGCCTCCCGGGTGTCTCTTCTCTTGGCAGCTTGCTTCTGGAAGGCCTTGTAAAGTTCTTCGTAATCAGGGACAGCAGGATTCACCCGAGGCTGGAATCCAAAATCAGTGTGCAGAAACCCAAGCTTTTCCTCCCGGGTCCGTGTGGCTGTTCGAGGCTGTGGGTCAGCCTGGCTACTGGAGGGGGCAATGGGGGAGGAGGCCTTCTGGAGCGTGTCTAGGGCTCTCATGTGGATGCGAATTTTCCTAAGGAGCTCAGCTTCTGTGGAAGAGAAGTCAGGGTGGCAGTGGGTGAGAAGGGACCAAGCTTCATACCCAAAGGTTTGGAGAGCTTTCCCTCTTAAATACTTGCAATGATGGAGTGTAATGAGGCTGGAACCCGTGATTAACTTTCCAGGAATTTTGCAAGCTAGTTGGCACCATGTGGAAAGCTTGAAGTTGGCCAGGATAGGAGTATTTATTCCATGAAAATGGCAAACACTATAACTTCCTTTTTTTTCTTTTTTTCTAGAGAGTGCCCTAATGAATGTTGACTAGGACACTACTGCTCTGTGCTAATCAGGCTGCAGAAGCAGCTACCATTTACACTTACTGAGCACTTTCTACAGCGCCTTCTTCAGAGATGAAACGGGAGGGATGGGCCAGACCCGGGCTCCTCTCCCAGGTCTCCCTTCTCGGGCAGAGGCCCCACTGTCCACTCAACTGCCCAAGCCCACATCACTCTTGCTGCCTCCTGTCTCATTTCAATCAGTCGCAGGTTCTGCCATCTCCTCCTCTTTAACCTCTCCCTGGGCCAGCCTCTTTTCATCCTCTCTGCTTCATAATTTCTCGGGTCACTGAAATAGATCTGTAGATCACAATCCCTCTGGGCTCGCCCATCCCTCTTCATTATCCCCAGAGCAGAGTGAGCTTTCTGAACTGTGTATCTGACCACGAGCCACCCTAAAACCCCTCAGTGGGGACTTCCCCGATGGCTAAGACTCCACGCTCCCAATGCAGGAGGCCCAGGTTCAATCCAGATAACAGATCTAGGTCGTGGAACTAGATCCCACATGCCGCAACAAAGATCCTGCACAGCCAAATAAATAAATAAAATCTGAAAAACAAAACCAAACCCAACCCCTTCAGTGTCTCCCTGCTGCTGCCCTTGAGATGAAGGCCAAACTCCCTCCCATGCCCTGCAAGGGCCCAGGCCCAGCTTGTGCCTGTCTGTCCCACCCTTCTCCCCTTTCTCTTTCCCCTCTACCTTTCCATGCCTCCAATGCGCTCAGCTTTCTTACCTTCAATGTACTGTCTCTTCCTGATACACTCTTCATTCCTTTTCTTCTACTTCCCCACGGCTCCTCCTTTAGGGTCAGCCCCCACGCTCACTTTTCTCTGGGGACCTTCCCTCACTGTTCCCATGCCTCACCACACTCTAAGTCAGGTCCCTCTGTTACATGTTCCACAGGCTCCCCCAGGCTTCCCCCTTTATCCCCTGCAAGTGACTTGTCACATTTGTAATGATTTGTCTGCCTCCCTCCCTTGTCCACAAACTCCACATCTGTTTCTTCACACCTGGGGTCTGGCATGTGTTACTGAATGAGTGAATAAAGCCAGTCAAGAAGCTTCGCTTCTTGAAATAAGTACCTCACAGGAGGTGGGAGGGGGCCTTCCCTTGCGGGCAGCTGGCTAGCGGTGGTACTGGCCCAGGCTGGTCCCCAGACATCTCAGCGGCTCTCTTCTCCGGCGCCTGTGCTGCCACAGAGGTTTTGGCATCCACTCACTGAGACAGACGAGGTCATCGGGATGAACCTGGGGCCTCCCACCCCTCTGCCAACCAGGTGCCCCCACTGTACCAGCCGACGCAACCCCACCCATGGCTTGGGCCTGCACTGAGCAAGGTCTCTGATGGGGCCACCCCCAAACAGCCCATCTCCATAGCTAGGCTGACCCCTGAGCCCGACTCTCCCCCACAGCACCAGCTCAGCACCTCCGGGCGGGAGGGGGCCGGGAGGTTAAAGATGTCTTTACCCTGGAGTTTGTCCCCGAGGGCTGGCTCCAGAACGGACTTGGGGATCCTCCTGGTGGCCTTTTGCTTGGGGACTTTGGCTGTAGTGGCGGTGGCGGCCAGGTCCCTCTGCAGAGTAGCTTGCTTTCTCCGCTCCTCCTTCTCCAGGAAGCTGAAGGGCTTCAAGGAAGAGAGGAGCAGCTCCTTCCTCTTCTGGATCCCCGCCCGCCTGCGCGCCTCATTGTGCTCCATGACCTCCTGGTAGAGGGGCAGGTAGACGTGGGCGGGCACGGGCTGGGCCCGGAACTGCCGGTGGCACTCGGCCTCCTCCCGGCCCTGCTTCTCGGCCTGCTGCCTCTCGGGCTCAAAGGAGGCAGGGGAGGCGAGCCACTGTGCCTTCTTCCTGGCCTCGCGCAGCGTCATGCGGAATGGTTGAGGGACGGTGATAGATGACACCCAGGAGCTGATGCTTCTGTGCTGGGAGGGAGGCCTGGAGCTGGATGGTGGCTGTGGCTGAGCCTTGGGAGTATGGGAGGGCAGGGTGCCCCAGGAGCTGCAGCGCCTCATGGAGCCACACCTGGGGGACAGAGCAGCTGTGTGAGTGGAGGATGGGACGGCCAGGATGCCCGGCTCCTCCAAGATCCTCCGCCTTCCCCCCCACTTCCAGCAGGTCACACCTAGTTTCTCAGCCACACGTCACAGCCCCACAGGCCTCTGGTTTGGTGGCTGGTGGTTTTAGTTGCTAAGTCATGTCCGACTCTTACGACCCCATGGACTGTAGCCCGCCAGGCTCCTCTGTCCATGGGATTCTCCAGGCAAGAATACTGGAGTGGGTTGCCATTTCCTTCACCAGGGGATCTTCCCGACCCAGGAACTGAACCCAGGTCTCCTGCATTGTAGGCAGATGACTTACTGACTGCCTCTAGGCCTGCGCTTTTCTCAACCCAGCCTCTCTCCTTCCCACAGGCCAACCCGGCAGCCCTAGGAAGGAAGTCTCTTCTTAGAATTCATCTAAGAGTTTTCCACTTTGCACTCTAATCTTTTCATTTGGTAGAGACAAGAGGGCAGTGATTAGGAGGGGGGCTTTAGAGTCAGGCCCAGGTTCAAAACTTGCTTCAAACAATTACCAGCTGTGTGGCCTCCAGCAAGGTTCTCCTGGAACCTCAATTTCCTCAACTGCAGAATAGCAAAAATGATATCTGCTTACAGGATTATTGGGGGAGAAAAGAAATACTATGAGAGATAAAGTATAACAGCATAGAGCAGGGCTTGGCAAGGTAAATGGACCTTGGTGCCATTCTCAGGGAGACAGCATATTTGGGAAAGGCATCTCTTTAATTGATCCCAAAGTTTCAGTTGACTAAGGGTTACCCTTAAGCGTGATTAAGGACTGTGTAGGAATCAGAACATGTTTGGCTGATGCTGAGCTGGAGCATGGGTAAGTGGCACTTGCAGAAGGAGGTCTTTGTTTTACTGAGGAGGAAGATGAGGCCTAGAGTCACAACGTGGCTTGGCCAGAGCTGTGCACTGCCTTACCTCGCAGATGAGGGGTACTGCACCTGTGGCTTCCCACTGCCTTTGTCTTGAAAGAAATGCTCCAGGTCCTCATCCTCTTCAGAGAGGCTCTCATTACTGTCTGGGTCAGACGGGTAAAGGGATTCCAACAGGCACCACCTGTCTTTCTGCCTCAGTGCCTGCAGAGTCTCGAAAAAACTCCCAGTTGAGTCAGAAGTAGAGTCTGTCTCCTCCTCTGGACTGAGGAACTCACTGAGTTTGCCAGCCCTGGGCAAAACCAGCCCATCCTCCTGCAGCTCGTTGTCTGCATCTGTGTCTGAGGAGGATTTGGGGAAAAATATCTAAAACAAAATAGAACAGACTGGGGGTCAAACTATGATTTCAACACGTAACTATTAATTTCATGTTAAATAAATCTATATATTAGGGACTGGGGTAGGGGACCAAAGAAAATGTGTTACTTGCTTTAAAGAAATTTCATGTCTCAGGATATAGGCTGTGATTGGTTGGAGGACAGGAAAGGGAATCAGAGCTGAGTTGGTTCATGCAGTGTGGTGAGCATTTGTGGAGTACCTCCCTTCACCATGCAACCCTGCGCTCTAGGAATCCGACCTGTGACCTTGGCCACACTCTGGGACCTGCCCTTTGGGGGTTTTACCTATTAGTTGCCAATCTCCCTTTCAGGCTTCCCCTGTCTACACCTCTGCTTTTCTCATATGCTAGCTAATTCCCACCCTCTTACTAGGAATGAGTAATTAACAGGAGAGACAGTGTGGTTTAGCTGAAAGAGTCCTAGAAAGTGGGAAATCTAACTGGGTTTAAACACTCCTTTCATTCAGAAAATATTTACTGGTGTCTAATGTGCAATGCTGGGAAAGACTGAAGGCGGTAGGAGAAGGGGATGATAGAGGATGAGATGGTTGGATGGCATCACCGACGTGATGGACATGAGTTTGAGTAGGCTCTGGGAGTTGGTGATGGACAGGGAAGCCTGGCATGCTGCAGTCCATGGGGTCGCAAAGTCGGACACGACTGAGCGGCTGAACTGAATGTGCGTTGGGCATTGGGTTGAGAACAAGACAAACAAGGTCCCTACTTATGAAGCTTACATCCTAGTGAAGGGAGAAAGACAATGTAAGATGGTAATAATTCAATAAAAGCCACAAAACTGTGATAGACTGATGGAATGGCTATGGGAAGCTTCTCTGTTGATAAAAGTCCATCAGATAAAGACCACTAGGAATGTACCTGTAATCAGAACTAGGTTTATTAACTTGTTACAGAATACCTTCTAAAGGCGCTTCCCAGGTGGCACTAGTGGGAAAGAATCAGCCTGCCAGTGCTGGAGACGTAAGAGATGTGGGTTTGATCCCTGGGTGGGGAAGATCCCATGGAGGAGGGCATGGCAACCCACTCCAGTATTCTTGCCTGGAGAATGCCATGTACAGAGCAGCCTGGTGACCTATAGTCCATAGCATTGTAAAGAGTTGGACATGACTGAAGTGGTTTAGCACACACTTTGGGAAATTAGGAAACTTGGTTGGGGTGGGGGTTGAGGGCTTTTTCTAGGGTTGGTTTGTCCTGAATGATTCTGAGGAGGATTAGGGGAAGCAGGGATCAACTCTGGATGGATGCTATCATGAAGAGGGCAGTTTAATAAGTGGGTGAATGAGCCATTTTTATTCAAAAGGTGGCAAGAACAAAGTAGGGCTGGATAAGCAGTTGGTAAGTAAGCATAATCATTTAGAAGTATGTGGTACTAGTTGTTTTGCAGGTACAACGTGGCCCTGTGAGAAATACTGATTTCTGCTGATCTTGCTGCTGGCCTCATCTGGGTTTATTACAGTCTGAGTTGTACTTTCTCAGTCCTGGGATGATTTTCACTTTCTCACTGTGGAGGACTTTCAGGATGACACCTGATCAGGGAGAAAAATGTCAGACTTGCCAAGATGTGGGGAAAGAGGGTTTGGGGCTCAAAAAAAAAAAAAAAAGAACAAGTGCAAAGGCCTTGAGGCAGGGACCTGAGGCTGGAACAAATGACTCTTGGAGAAATTCAAAGAGGGTCAATGTGGTTGGAGGACAGTACTAGAGAAATCCTTCGAGAGGCAGGCTGGGGCCACGATGGGACAGCACAGGTTGACTGGCTGCAGTTGGCGGAAGGGCTGTTTCTGGTCTCCAAGTGGACACCTGGTAACAGCTGAACTGGGTGCTCAAAGATCTGGCTCTCATACTGGAAAAGAACACTGGATTTTGAGTCAAAGGTATGTGTGCCCTAGCCCTCATTTTGCTACTGAAAAGCATTTAACTTTAGGAAAATTCTTTTCTAAAAAATGACTTTATTGATATAATTCATACATATCATACAATTCATACAACTCAGTGTACAATTCAGTGGGTTTCAGTATGTTCAGTTGTGCAGCCATCACCACAGTCAATTTTTAATCAACTCTCAAAACACCTCATTCCATTTAGCAGTCACTTCCTATTTTCCCTAATCCATCCCCACTCCTCAAGCCCTGAGACCACCAATTTACTTTCTGTCTCTGAATTTGGAGGGCTTCCCTGAAAGCTCAGTTGGTAAAGAATCCGCCTGCAATGCAGGAGACCCCGGTTCAATTCCTGGGTTGGGAAGATCCCCTGGAGAACGGATAGGCTACCCACTCCAGTATTCTGGCCTGGAGAATTCCATGGACTGTAAAGTCCATGGGGTCGTAAAGAGTCGGACACGACCGAGCTACTTTCACTTCACTTCACTTCTGAATTGGGGGCAAATTTCTTAATCTCTCTGTGCCTGTTTTCTCTTCTATAATACAAAATGGAGACAACAATCCTGGAGGTGGTTGAAACGATAAGCGAAAACAGGGTCACTGCTACGATTCTATGAAGAGCTTGACGCAAGGCGCAAGCGGTTCAAGTCCCGGAGTTAAGAGCCTGCCTTCGCGTCTGCAAACTGCGGGCTAGAATCCCACGCCCGGGTCGTCTGTCTCCAAGGCAACGTTTCAAACAGTTCCTCTCTCAGGGTTTCCTTTCCGGGGTGCAAGCCTGATCCCTCTCCTTCTTTTTCTCTCCTCACCTGATGGCTCCACTGAGCGCCGCCGGAGGCTCCTGCAGACCTCCCCACGGTCATCTCCTCAGCCGGGTAGAGAGACAAACGGCAGTGACAGCCGCGGTGACAGCAGCGGTGGAGGCGCAAGGGAGGCGGCTCAGGTTCCGCCCCTTTCCAGCGTGGGCCTCTGATTGGCTCCCAGGCGGATACTCGAACCATTCCCCTCCCCCGGCAGCCTCTCTTCTATCCCGCCCAGTCAGGGAGGCCTCGCTTTCTGATTGGCCTAGTCTCTTCGTAATTTATACTTCCGGTTTTAAGATCGTCGCTCTAGCGGCCGGTGATTGGACGGCTCGTCTCCGGAAGTGCTGCCTTAGGCGGTCCTGTTGAGTTCAGTTCAGTCGTCGGATAAGGCGCAGGTCAGCGCCATGGCGGCCCAGCTGGCTAGGGTCCGGTGGGGCGCTGTCTTTGCCGCTGCCCAGAAGGGCCCGCGGGTCTCTTGCTGGAGGTGGGCTGGCGCCTCGGCGGACAACGTGTACGATGTGGTGGTGTCAGGGGGAGGCCTGGTAGGCGCCGCTATGGCTTGTGCCTTAGGTAAGCGCATCTCCAGGCCGGTATTTGCGGGGAGCGAGGCCGTGAAGGAACGATGAGGAGTGTGGGAGCCTTGGCACTGTTTGCCCAAAGCCTGAGTCTTGCACATCTTGTGGTCCATTCCCTGCCCAGAGGAACCCCAGGACCCCAGGGGCAAATGTTTGTTCCTTCAGAATTCCGAAGGGTCAAAACAGGGAGGGACCGTAAGAGTCCTTCCAACACGTGGGGACACAGACCCGCCCAGGGTTATTTCGGTCTGGACACCGAAGTCGTCCGGCAGTTGTCTACTGAGCTAGGTTAGGCGGTTTTCTTGTTGATGTTTTTTAGACCGCTTCATTGAGATATAGTTTGCATACCGTAAACTTCACCCACTTAAAAGCATATAATGTAATGATTTGAGTTTATTCGTAGAGCTGTGCAGCCATCGCCACAATGAATCTTAGAACATTTTTATCACCCCCCCCCCCCCCGCCCACAAAATAAACGCGAACCCGTTAGTAGTCACTGCCCATGCAGCCCGCCCTTTCCCCCAACTCCTCCAGCCTAGTACCCTAGGCAACCAGTCATGTACTTTTTCATCTCTATAGATTGGCTTTTTCAGGACTTTTTCATATACGTGAAATCTGCTTAATGTTTTCAGGAATCATCCAGGTTGCAGCATATGCCAGTGTGTGCGTGCTCAGTCGCCTCCTAGTCTTTGCGACCCCATGTACTGTCGCCTGCTAGGCTCCTTTGTCCCCGGGATTTTCCTGGCAAGAATACTGGAGTGGGTCGCCATGCCCTCCTCCATCGGATCTTCCCAACCCAGGGATAAATCGAACCCGAGTCTCCTGCATTGCAGGCGGATTCTTTGCCGCTGAGCCACGGGGGGCGGGGGGGCGGGGTGGGGGGGAGCCCAGCCAGTACTTTGTTTCTTTTTATTGCCAAATAGTAAATAATATTTTTGGTGGCTATACATAGCATATTTTGTTTATTCATTCACCAAGTGATAGACATTTGAGTCGTTTTCACTTTGGAGCTATAACAAATAATGCTACTAATCATTTCTTGTACATGCTTTTGTTTGTGTAAACATGTATTTTTGGTTATCTTGGATATAATCTTAGAAGTGGATTTTCTGGGTCATTTGGTAAACTCTGCTTAAGGTTTTGAAGAACTACCGGTGTTCTAGAGTGGCTGCACCATTTTACATTCCCACCAGCAATAAATGAGAGGTCTCATTTCTCCACATCCTGGACAGCACTGTATTGTCTTTTTGTTACTAGTTATAATAGTGAGTGTGAGGTAACATCTCCTGGTTTTGATTTGTATTTCCCTAATGACTAATGATGACTATTCTTTCATGTGTTTATTGGTTATTTGTGTATCTTCTTTGGAGAAATGTCTGTTCAGAACCTTTGCCCATTTCTAAATTGGATTATTTGTCTTTTTATTATTGAGTTGTGTTTTTTATATTGGATTGGCCAAAAAGTTCGTTTAGGGTTTTCCATAACATGTTATGGAAAAACCTGAATGATTCTTTTGGCCAAGGCAGTATATTCTGGGTACAAGTCCCTTATCAGATAAATGATTTGCAGATGTATTCTCCCATTTTGTGAATTGTTTTCTCACTTTCTTGATGGTGTCCTAGGAAGCACAGAAGTTTTTAATTTTGATGAAGTCCAGCTTATCAGCCTCTTATCACTTGTACTTTTGGTATCATGTCTAAGCATTCATTATCTAACCTCCAATCAGGAAGATTCGCTCCTGTGTTTTCTTCTAAGAGTTTTATAGTTTAAGTTGTTACCTTTCAGCCTGTGATCTACTTTGAGTCCAACTTTTGCTTTTCCACGTTTAATTTAGACTGCTCTTAACCTTGTGAAGTAGATATTTTCATCTTTTATATGAAGAAACTTGCTTAGCAAGGTTAGCTAATGACCGAAGTCTCACACCAGGCAGAGACAGAATTTGAACCTAGGCCAACAAATTCTTTTGCTTTTAACAATTGTACAATGACTTTCAGAAACTGGATTTGAGTTTTCTGGCTTCCATGGTGGCTCAGATGGTAAAGAAACTGCCTGCAATGTAGCAGACCTGGGCTTGATTCCTAAGTTGGGAAGATCCCCTGGAGAAGGAAATGGCAACCCACTTAAGTATTCTTGCCTGGAGAATCCCATTGACAGAGGAGCCTGGTGGGCTACAGTCCATGGGGTCATAAGAGTCAGACACGACTTAGTGACTAAACCACCACCACCAGTATTCTTGCCTAGAGAATTCATGGATAGAGGAGCCTGGCAGGCTATAGTCCATGGGATCACGAAGAATCATACAGGACTGAACAGCTAACACTTTCATTTTTCAATAATGAGAAAGTCTTTGTTGATTTCAGTGTGGGCTGATAGTCACATTTTCCCTAGGAAGTAGGGAAGTTTCCTCTTCTAGGCGACTGGTGGCAAACAGTGCTTTATATAAGCTAATGGGCTTGAGTCTCAAAATCATTTTGTAAAATACAGTTATCAGCACTTGCTATAGGCATCTTTTAAAAGTATCTTGCGTATACTATTTTTCCTCTGTGTCAAGCAGCTTGTGGAATCTTAGATCCCGACCAAAGGTTGAAACCTGGGCCTGGCAGTGAGAGCACCAAGTCCTAACTATTGGACTGCCAGGGGATTCCCTATATTCCCACAGTTTGAGAACAAGAAACAGAGGAGAGCTTAATTGTCTTGTAGTGACTTTACCTCTTAACTGTTTATACAATTTTCTATGATATGTACTTGAAAAGTTTTTTAGTCTTACTGAGTTTTTGCTAATTTCATTAATATTTGGTGGTGTGCTATTTTCTTTGTTTAGCTTTTTTTTCCTTCCTGTTTTGTTCTCTTTCTCACCCCATTTGCCCCATCCCAAGGATGGAAAGTTTTTACAAGCATAGAGAATTCTGTATTGTAATTGTTCATTTTTCTGTTTTTTTTTCATAGAAGTATAAATTCCTTAATTCAAGGCTGACTTTAAGCAGATACTTGCAAAACAATTCTCTGTGTAAGTTTATGAAAGAGAGGTCATAGGCTGAGTACACCAGGTTATGAGTCGCTGCCTCTAAGTAAGTCAAACCTGCCAAGTGTAGGTTTTCCCTAAAAAATTCACACATCAGCTAATTTCTTGTTTTGAAAGCTCAGAGAAAATAGTGAATGTTAAAACATGAAAATTGAAGCTTGGTGGGAGATTTGTAAGTCTTTGGTACAATTTATTCAGTGAGCAAGCCTCTACTTTTTTCATATAAGATATAAACAGAGTAAGGAGACTCTGTCCTTGGGCAGGTCCTGCTGAGTCAAGTAAACAACCTGCTTGAGATTTTGTGCTTGCTAGTGTCTCCCCTTGATCATCATGGCCTGTATTCCCAAAAGTATTCTTTGCTAATAGTTTATATGGTGATCAGCTTTTACATTTTGACATCCACTTAATCTTGGATAGCTGCTTTAAAAATGAAAATTGTCCGTGGCCTCTTCACATTTCCCTATAGACCAGTTTATGTTTTCCTTGATTCTTTTCTTCTTTAAACTCACATTAGTTTATGTTTTAGGCTTGAAATGTCTATTTCCCTCTCAGCATTGTTACTTGTAAATGATATTCTCCAGTAATTTTTTTCCAAGAGAGTTTCCTAAAACAATGATATTAAATAGCTAAAAATAAAATACTGAAAAATAAAGTATTGACCCTGACTACTTTATGTGCTTGGAGATCTATTTTTTTTTTTGACCAAAGGAAATTTATAAAGTACATAATGTTATGTATGCATTTGTAGGTGATGAAAGCTAGAAACTGTGAGAGCTAGGATTAAAATCCAGAGTTTCTGATTTTCATTTCCAGTCCAATGATTGTTTTAAATAAGAAGGAAACTTCCTTTAAAGGAAGTTAAATGATGAAGTGACAGGTCTCTCTCTATATGAGATTGCATGTGTTTAAATCCTCGGTCTTGTCTCTAATTCTGTCTGGGTAGAACTGTATAAATTACAATTTCTGTACATTGATTTTTCTCATCTCTAAAATTAGGACAGAATAGCTTTTTATTCTTCATAAAATTTTAGTATGGATTATATCAGAAGATACTATAGTAAACTATATGCACTAGGCATATAGGAGTTAGTAAACATTAGCAGTGATGATAATGATAATAGTGATTCTATGGAACTTTGCTTTTAGATATGCAGGAAAAAGTAAACTATTAATATAATAATCTTGATAGTCATAAAAGTGACAAATTACTATGGCACTAGGTTGTCATTTGATAAAACTAACTTGGATTCTTTATAGAATGAAATGATTTCAAGGTTAAAATTTAGATATTCACCTATAATTCATAATTTCATTTAATTCAATCAATAGCTAAGTTATATATGTTTGTGCTTTAACATAAACATTATAGAGGCTAAATGATATTATAGCCTAAAATACGTATTATTATTATTTTTTTCTATTTCTGTTCCCCTGGACAAGTATGGGATGGAAATCTGACTCTTCCTAAATGTTTCTTGGTCTGTCATTGAACAAAAATGTCTGTTAAGACATTGAGTATCTCTTTGTGGGTTGAGGAGATAACAGCATATACTACTGGGACATTATTGCAATAAGAAAAGAATTCCTAGCCCCCAAGGAGTTTAGAATCCAGCAAAGGGGAACGATCTGTAAATAACGAACAGAAGGAAGATTGAAATGAAAGCTACCCTAGAGGAACAAGGAACTGACCTCTCCTGGGGGCGGAGGTGTGCGGGCACGGTATGAAGAACACTGCTGTGGAGGCGAGGCTTCAGCGAGTAGGCTCCACAGGAAGCAGGGGGCTGGGGCTTTCAGTGCGGGAGCGGCTACTGTTAGGTCAAGGCCAGAGAAGTGATGGACCGGAAATCACCCGCTCTGCTGAGGGTGGCCAAGGCCGGGGCTCCCATCCTTCAGAGCAGAACCGCTGCCGCACGGCAGGGGGCGCCATGCTGAGCTGATGGGTTCAGCGCTACTCACTTCCTTTCCCACTGGAGCTGCCCTTGATTTTCACCCTTTCTTTGTTGTATGTTACAATAGCGCCTTTTTTTGTCATTTACATTCCAGAATAAAAAGAGGGGTCAAGGTTTGTGGGGTTTCCCTGACCATTACTAAGTAAAACCTGCAGTGTTTCTTCTCTCTGGTAATTCCATCACAGGTGTTTTCTCCTTTCTTGGTAGTGGCAGCTCACTGTTTTATCTTTTTCCCCGCACCTTTTTCTGAGACACTGTGGAGGGTCTTGTGTCTGTGCTAGTCACCCAGTACCAAAGTCTCCAAGCCCTCTTTTTACTTCACTATACAGATGTTTTAGGACCAGAGTTTTTGGCACCACTGGTGTATTTTCTTGGCTCTCTTTTCTTTTATAAGCTCTTTTATTTTTGACTTAATCTTGAGACCACAGTGAATTTTGTTTGTTAGCTTTATTCTTCTGTTGAACAGGATTTTTAATTTTTAGTGACTTAATACTTTTAAGGTTGTAACTATCTGGTATCTAAATACTGCTGCCTTCCTTCTTTTTTCTTTTCTAGGGCATTCTATTCCCTTGTTACGGGTTATGCCATTATTTGCTTCTTTGCACATGGCAGGGGTTGGTCTGGAGAGTTCTTATTGCCACGAGCAGGGTGGTTTACATGACTGAAAAGGTGCTGTGTGTTACTGCTTAGGACTCCGTATGATGTTCCCTTTTTATGTGCCCTGTAAGAAATTTGTATCCTAAGCACTAAGGAATTAGTTAATATGATACTTCTCTTGGAAATGAGAGAATAAATTGATTTTTCTAAAATGATATAGCATTTTGTTTCTTTTTTTTTTTAGGACATGATATTCACTTTTGTGACAAGAAAATCCTGTTGTTAGAAGCAGGTCCAAAGAAAGTGCTGGAGAAATTGCCAGAAACTTACAGCAACAGGGTCAGCTCCATCTCCCCTGGCTCTGCAACCCTTCTCAGTAGTGAGTAGATCTTCTGTCACAGTGCCAGCCTCCTGTCTTGACTCTCCAGAATGTCCCGTAGGGCAGAGTCAGCGGGGCACCTGGCCAGGAGGGAGCTCACCGAGGTGCCTGGGAGAGGCGGGTGGGGGTGGTAAGTCTGTACGTAGCTGAAGGTCCCAAGAATTGTTCATGTGTCCACTTCCGGTCTGAGGAAGACTTCCAGCAGACATGTGGGTCCATATGGGCATCGTTTGTGATGTTGGGTCATTATAAGTTGGTGGAATTGAAACTATATGAACTAACTGTGACCCTTCACTTAGTGCCAGCATCCTCTTTATTCCCAGAGCCAGCCGTCTGTGGGGCTGGGGAGCCTGAATGCTAAATGCTTTTAGGGTGTAGGTGGATGTGTGCGTGGTTAGCACATGGTCTTCAGGTCTCTGCCAGATGTTGCTCCCTCAAGCCAGCCTATGTGGAACCATCCCATCTAAAATGAGACTCTTGCATCATTCTCTAGCCCCTTATACGGCTTTATTTTTCTTTTATGACACTTAGTACCTGATATTACGATTTTTTGTGGGAGGGTCTATCTTTCCAGCTAGAATGTCAGCTGCTGAAGGGCTGAGATTTGTGTGGTTTCCCACTTTGTGCTCAGTACCTAGAAGTGTATCTGGCACATAGTAAGTGCTCAATAAATATCTCAATGAATGAATTGCTTTGGTTCTCTAGATTTAAACAAAAAAACCATCTTTATCCAGGGAGTTTGTAACCTCAGTGGGCTTCCCTGGTGCCTCGGACAGTAAAGAATCTGCCTGCAGTAAGGGAGACCTGGGTTCAATCCTTGGGAAGATCCCCCTGAAGATGGCAGTCCACTTCATTATTCTTGCCTGGAGAATTCCATGGACAGAGGAGCCTGATGGGCTAAAGTCCACGTGGTCACAAAGAGTCAGACAGGACTGAGTGACTAACACTGTAACCTCAGTAGGTTGATTTTTGTAACACTTTTTTTTGTAACTCAGTAGGATTTTGTAACTCAGTAGGATGACTTTGTAACCTTAGTAGGATGGTGAAGAGAAAGTACAATATGGATTTAATTTCCTTTATTATTTCTCTCTTTCAATGTGATTTGACCTTGATCATGAAAGCTGGGTCTTTTTTCATGCTGCGTAATCAGAACTGGGAAACAGAGTAGCTTAGCTCCTAGCACCAAACAGGGTAGAAGTGGTGAGTATTTCTCTATTATTGAACACTGAGAACAATCGCTCACCAAGGGAGACCCAGGAGGGAGGGAGGTCCCATGAGATTGCTCTGATCTATATGTAGCTCTTTTCTCTCCTAGGTTTTGGTGCCTGGGACCACATCTGCAACATGAGATACAGAGCCTTTCGGCGAATGCAGGTGCCTCCTTTATCACTTTTGGCAAGATATCTCGGTCTGTCTTGAGTTAAAATAATGGAGTACACATTCTGCAGGTTTTCTGTAAATGTGGGAAGAATTCAGGCAGAGTTTACACTCCGTCTCAGGAAGTAGGAGGGAAGCATTCACAAGAGAATTTTCTTCTTACTGTACACGTCCTGCCAGAGGGACTGACACCTTGGGGTTGTTCTGCTTCAGTCCCTTGGGAAAGCGGTGCTCAGTTTCTGATTAGAGCAATACCTCCTTTACCCTGGGTTGTAATACATGCTTTCCCTTTGTGTTTCCAGGTGTGGGATGCCTGCTCAGAGGCCCTGATAATGTTCGATAAGGATAATTTAGATGACATGGGCTATATAGTGGAGAACGATGTCATCATGCATGCTCTCACTAAGCAGCTGGAGGCTGTGTCAGGTGAGGCCCCTGACTCTGCCATCTTCCAGTCACTCTTTGGAAGGAGAACTGGCCTGGAATTATTCTGGGACTTACTGGAAGGATCTCTCCTACAGATACTGATGTTCACCATAAAGAAGCCCTCTGAGGGTTATTTCAGGGTTGTTCTTCCTCTCTCTTTTTAAAACAGCTTTACTCAGGTATGACTTACATACCAGTAAGTGTACACCCATTCTAAGTGTACAATTCAGTGACTTTCCGTTTTTCAGAATTTGCCTCTTCTGGACATTTCATTTAAGTAGACTTATATGATGTGTATTTTTTGTGTCTGACTTCTCTCCCTGAATATATTCCTGAGATTTATTCATGTTGTAGCATGAGTCAATGCTCCAGTCTCGTGTGCATGCATCACACCTTGTTTATCCATCATCAGCTGATGGACATTGGGTTGTTTACACTTTTTAGTGGTTGTGAATACAGCTAGGGACATTTGTGTACAAGTTTTTGTGTGGATATATGGTTTATTTCTTCTGGGTGGATTCTTAGGACTAGAATTGCTGGGTCATGTAATAATTCTGTGTTTAACATTTTCATAAATTGCCAAACTTGAAAGAGGCTGCACCATGTAACTTTACTGCCAACAAATTTAAGAATTCCAATTTCTCCACCCCTTGCCAAAACGTATTCCCCTTAGCCTTTCTTTTTCTTTTTTTTTTTTAATAGCCATCCTAGTAACTGTGGTGAAGGCAGTGGCAGCCCACTCCAGTACTCTTGCCTGGAAAATCCCATGGATGGAGGAGCCTGGTAGGCTGCAGTCCATGGGGTCGGGAAGAGTTGGACCTTCCCTTTCACTTTCCACTTTCATGCATTGGAGAAGGAAATGGCAACCCACTTCAGTGTTCTTGCCTGGAGAATCCCAGGGACGGGGGAGCCTGGTGGGCTGCCGTCTGTGGGGTCGCATAGAGTCGGACATGACTGAAGTGACTTAGCAGCTTAGCAGCAGCAACTGTGAGGTGGTGTCTCGTAGGTTTGATTGTATTTACCTGATGACTAATCATGTTGAGTGTTTTTTCAGATGCTTGTTGGCTATTTGTGTATTTTTTTTGAGAAGTGTCTATGCAAAACCTTTTGCCCATTTAGAACTAGATTGTCTTTATTTTTTTAGTTATAAGGGTTCTTTGTGTAGTCTGGCTATAAATTCCCTTTATATACATATATGTGTGTATATATATATATGTTTTATAGATATTTCAGGGTTCTGGAGGGAGAAAAATTGGAAGCAACTTAAATGCTTTTTGATATGAGAGAATTGTTCATCCATGGAATGAACTTCCATGTAGTTTTAAAAGATAACTTAGATCTAACAGTCACTTAGAAACATGTCCCACAATATACTGGTGAAAAAAAGTCTGTGTTGCATGATCCCACTTGTATGTGTGTGTATGAGGGGGAATGGTGTGTGTGCATGTACAAACATAGGAAATTACCTGGAAAGCAATAGAACAAAGCTTTAACTGTAGCTATATCTGAGTGGTATGATTAAAGGTGATTCTCCCTGCCCTCCCCCCCCTTTTAAACCTTTATTTGTAGTTCAGACTTTCACACCAAGTAAAAGTAATAAACATATAATTTTTATGATCAGAAAAGTAAAATGTCTTTCGGGGGAAGGAGAACCTTATGAAATCTAGAACCTGTTTGAGCCTGTGGTATTCCCCACCCTGTTTGTCTGAAAGCACATGTGGGTTCATTTGGACACAGAGTGAAGAAGAAACTAGAGGAGCAGGAGTGGGGGAAAAAAGAGCGCCTGGTCAGGTGATAAGTCAGTGAGAGATTCTCCCCTCACACACACACTGATTCAGCCCTGTGGCCTCTGTCTTTTATTAGCTCTTAGACCATACCATTGATCACATGGGTTTTTTTTTTTTTAAGGTCTTTACCTTTCTTATTTAGGAGCCAGTGATAAGATAAAGATAAGCTGTCTTGCAACCTTGCTTTATTTAGTTATTGAGTTTTTTCCTCAGCCTGTGGGCCAACTGTCTAATGTTTTGTTTTCTCTCTTCTGACCTCCCTAGACCGAGTGACCGTTCTCTACAAGAGCAAAGCAATCAGCTATACCTGGCCTTATCCATTTTCCATGGCAGACTCCAGCCCTTGGGTTCATATTACCCTAGGTGATGGCAGAACCCTCCAGACCAAATTGTTGGTAGTTGAAGATTCTTATTTTGCCAGGGGTCTTGCATATCCGTATCTTATTAGTCTGTGGTCTCTTGTTTTAGATCTTAGCTCTAGTTGAAGTTGATTTGAGGCAAAGCTTTTGGCTATAAGGACCTGGACCCACTCAGACCAGCTCCAGTTGGGATGGCCCTATTGTAAGTGCTGCACAGGAGGCAATCTCTCAGACCACCATATATCTTGAAGTAAAGGATAGCTGGCCTTACAGGGACAGGAATCAGAGGGTCAGAAAATGAGCCCTTTCCCTACCTCTCGGGAATCCTGCAGTCACTCATCTTGCATCTCCCATTTTTTTTCTTTCTGCTCATCAGCTTCCCCTTTTACATGGCAGCCATTCTCAGCCTTATATCAGGACTCTTCAGCTCCAGTGTCTGCCTTGCTGCTTTCTAGTTCAGTATGAAGAGACTTTGGCTGAGTTTAACCTATGGCTGGCCCTTCTTGGGTCAGATGTCCAGCTGTGGTCTCTTCATTGAAGCTGGGATCACTTATGTAGGGCTTCTCCTCTAGGGCCTGGGAGTGAGGTAGGTGTGATAAAGAGTTGCCTGCCCCAGAGGGGGTTGCCAACAGTTGGAACTAGAAAAAACTTTTAGGAGGCAGGGACAACCTTCTGGAATAGTTTTGTTAATTAAGAGGTTGGCAGACTCAGCAGGCTCTTGTCTGCACACAGATTGGTGCAGACGGTCACAACTCAGGAGTGCGGCAGGCTGCGGGAATCTGGAATGTTAGCTGGAACTATGACCAATCCGCTGTTGTGGCTACTCTGCATTTATCAGAGGTAAGATCCTGAGCCTACCATCGGGAGCCCTGCTCATGCCTAACTGGGACTGGGCACTTCTGACAAGGACTTTTCTCCTGTGTGTTGTAGGCCACCGAAAATAATGTAGCTTGGCAGAGATTTCTCCCCTCTGGGCCCATTGCTCTGCTTCCGGTAAGAAGTCCTTCTGGCTTGTCTTCTTAAACATGTCAACCCTTTGCCTTTTAGAACCTCACTTCACTCAGCCTTTTGCTGGTTGCAAGGGACTATGCCCACACTAGCTTTGTTACCCCTTCTTATCGTCCCTCGTGCCTGAGAGCTCTTAGGAACCGAAGTGTCAGCCCTTGGCATTGATGTTCTTTTGACACAGCTCTCAGACACTTTGAGTTCCTTGGTTTGGTCCACATCCCATGAACATGCAGCAGAGCTGGTCAGCATGGAGGAGGAGGAGTTTGTGGATGCCATTAACTCTGCCTTTGTGAGTATCACCTGCCAATGATGCGTTGTGGGGATAGATACAGAAAGATGGTTCTGAGTAAGAAGAAAGGAATAATGAATACACTGCCCCTTTGGACTTGTACCACTTGATCTGGGTTACGTGGGGGAGAGGCTTCAGGAAAATGTAAAACCACAGAAATCGGCTCGTGTGCCCTTCTGAGGGTTGTGGGCTGCTGCTCTGCTGACTGAAACAGCTGCCTGGGTGGAAGTTACTTGGATAAGTAACTTTTTTTGAAGTGATAATACTTTGATCAATTTTAACAGAAGCCAGCAAGAACAAAAGGAACTAAATGTACTAAAGGGGCTTCCAAGATAAATGAGGACCCTTTCTGGGTCACTTAGTATATGTTCCTGGCATAAGGCCTTTGCAGTACATTCGTTCAGGAAGTTATGAGTGCTGCTATGTAGATGGCGCTGGAGTTAGACAAGTGAGATATAGTCCCTGCTTTCAGGAAGCGCAGAGTGAGGAAGGACACAGACATGAGTTAGGGTCCAGTGTAGAGTTTGCATAGGATGCTATACTATGGAGCTTGAAGGAGAACGACAGACACAGAGGACGGTTTGGAGGTAGGTTTACAAAGCGATGGTAGCTTCTGGGTACTCCTGATGAACTAGAATTGAGGGGACAATTCTAAGCAGAGGGGAGTGTGGAATCAAGAGCATGCTGTAGAGAGAGCTGCTTTGTGGCTGGCACATGCATTTTGAGGGTTAGGAATGGTGAAAGATGAAGCTCAGAGGTAGGCAGGGGCAGCTCATGAGCAATTTGACTTGATCCTACAGCTTGTGGGGAGTGATAGGGAATTGCATTTTGCATTCATTTGAGGGGTTGCAACTTGTGGTACCACTGCCCATGGCTGTGGTTATAAAATGGTTGCCTTGTTGAATGTTTTAATTCTCCGCTGGAATCGCTGATGAACTTTCATTTTGTTTTGTGGTCGATACTACTCAGTGGAGTGATGTGAACCACACAGACTTCATCGACTCAGCTGGCTCCATGCTGCAGTCCGCGGTTGCCTTTCTGAAGCCCACTAGAGTCTCAGCTCGCCAGCTGCCCCCCAGTGTAGCCAGGGTGGACGCCAAAAGCCGAGTCCTGTTTCCTCTTGGGTTGGGACATGCTGCCGAGTACGTCCGGCCTCGGCTGGCCCTCATTGGGTAAGACGGTAACAACAGAGCCGCTCCCTTTTCCCTCTGGCTGGAGGCCACACCTGAACTCTGCTCTATTCTTAGGGATGCAGCCCACAGGGTCCATCCACTTGCAGGGCAAGGTGTCAACATGGGCTTTGGGGATATCTCCAGCTTGCTTCATCACCTCAGTACTGCAGCCTTCAATGGCAAAGACTTAGGTAAGGATTCAGTGTACCTTGGAGAAGTATCCCAAGCTCATATAATATGGGAAGATCACGAAAATGGCTCCTCAGGAGCCAGATATAGTGGGCATAAATGCATCTGGTTTGCTAGGAAAGAAAACAGTACTACAGAATTAGGGAGGTAACCTTGCCTTTTCCCTCCAGGCTCCATGAGCCACCTCACAAGTTATGAAACAGACAGACAGCGTCACAACACTGCTCTTCTGGCTGCTACGGACCTACTGAAAAGGCTCTATTCCACCAGGGCTACCCTTCTCGTGCTGCTCAGGACCTGGGGCTTGCAGGCTACAAATGCAATGTCTCCACTCAAAGTAAGAGAGCTCTCCCAGATCTCCAAGAATCTTGCTCACTGAGGAATGACTCGGCCAATGACTCTTTAATTTCTTTGAATTAATTTTCTTGGCTATTAAATTATCATCTTTATCTGAATACCTTCCCCAGTGGTTATGAGCAGAAATGTCCCTGCTGCGCTTTTAGGTATTAGCCCACATGCAAGCAGTAACTTGATATAAAATAGTGAATAGGGGTTCTTAAAGATGCTTAAACTCCTTTTGCTGCTGTCCAGCTTCTTTCCTGAGAAACCTCCATTAAAAGTTACTTTGGAGGGACTTGGAAGGAGAATCTATCTGGAACTTTCACTAATTTTTGCTTCAATCACTTTAAATATTTTAAAGTATTATCTTCACCTGCCTTCATACGTTAAAATGTCAAGAGTATCACTCACTTGATTTCATTTTATCTCTAGGAACAGATTATGGCCTTTGCAAACAAATGAATACTCTTCTTCTGGAGATTATGTTGATGAAAAATGAATATCGAACATCTTTTTCCAAGACCATAACATCATTTCAAAATTTAATAAATTTACATTAGAATTCTTCTGTCTCTTTTTCTCCTCTGCTTAATGAACTTTTGGAGCCCAAATAATGAGTGATAATTTATGGTGAGGAGGGCATATCAACCAAGCCAAGGGAAAAAAACCAAAGGAAGACTATGACTTGGTTGAAAAGAAATTTTTATTAAAACAAAAATTGCTAAGGTGCCGTCTCATTCATTTTCACTTGTTAACAGTTTTTTTGAAAAAGAAGATTTATACAACTTTTAAAAAATGCTGGTTGTAAATTTATAGTTTTTTTTTTGATAAAGAGAATTAGAAAGTCAATTGATACATTTTTGTTAGAACTGCTATTTTAAAATTAATAATGCTAGAATGCAGAATAAGACAAATTGCTTTAACCTTTATTATAGGTATATTAGACTTTCTTGAAACCAAATTTTAAAATGCTAGTTATTACTTCCTTATCACAGCACCATTTTTCATCAATGGCTCCTCTGTGGGACACCACTGTATTCTGTCATAAAACAATAAATAATTTCATTGCACAGGTTAAAAGACCTCAGGAACCAGGTCAAAAGAAAAGAATCTGATTAGCAGCAGAATTTGTTCACGTTTGATTGCAGACTGCTGGCAGACCTGGGCGTGGGGTGGGTGGCTTTACTCTGCAGTTTTGAAGTGCCTACCTCACAGTACCCAAGATGCCTATTGAAGAGATTTATGGATCCTTTGGATTTGTATGCCATAAAGAATATCTTGCCCAGAAGTCTGATTTGAAGATGAAAGGAGAAGATAACAGTCTGCTTTTGACCCAAGGTAAGCTTTTCTTGGGAAATATTTTTGAAGGAGTGGGAAATGTGTTACCACAGGGGAGCTTTTCAGGTAAATGTAGAAAATTTATAAGATCCTAGAGTAAAAACGTGAATGTTGCAAGTCTTCCTGGAATCTCAGGAAAAATGTGCCCAGAATGAAAGATGGCAGCTCTGGGAAAAGCTGGGTGACTACTGGCAAAGTCCAGAAAGGTCACTGTAGGGAAAAAAGGTCATCTTTCATAAGAAAATGGAAAGGTAAAAAGAACATGGACTCTACAAAAGTACACAAACAAAATCAGGCAAGACATGAATTTTAAGGCACACCTTGCAAGGACCTCCATGACCCACAGAGGATGTTTTGATGAAAACACACACAACATCCACTATGTGGCAGGCCTTGTCCTAAATATTTGAAATATATAACATATTTACAGAAAGGAAACCTAATCACCAATAGTAGACCCTGTAGGACCTCTTAGTAAGAGGCCCCAAAAGTATACTAGCAGCAGAAAGAATATAGACAAACTTTTGTAAGAAATAAAAATTCTCATTCTAAATTGTTCTTATAGTGGATAAACTGGTTAATTCTCCAGATGTTCTAATCAAGATTATCAGAAAATATGTAGCTGCATTTCTGGAGTTATAATGCATCTGCCCAAGAGTTCTGAAAGTATTTGGGATGACTAAAGGAGTCAGCTGAACAACGTGTGGCCTTTATAAAAAATGTTTCAGAGATAAACTGTGGTGATAAAAGACCAGGAAATCTTACTTCTCTGAACCCATCAAGCTGGAGGAGTCTTTACTGAACACAGCTTATCTCTTGGGAAAACATGGTTTCTAATGGGAAACGGTCTCCCCCAGTAAAGTTTATGGGATTTCAGTTCTCAAACCAGGAACTGAACCTGGGCCCTCACCAGTGAGCATGGAGTCCTAACCACTGGACCACCAGGGGATTCCCTGTCCCTAATCTTGAAGAACATTTAATGTATGAAGACTGGTTCTAATGGCCTTCTCTTTGGACAAAGATGGGAAGGTCCAGAGGTCAAGTAGTATGTTAAAGAGAATGTAAGGGATTTAGGAGGTGTTTTCTTCAAAACACCAAGACTATGAAAGTGAAAGTGAAGTCATATCTGACTCTGTGACCCCATGGACCGTAGCCTATCAGGCTCCTCTATCCATGGAATTTTCCAGGCAAGAGTACTGGAGTGGGTTGCCACTTCCTTCTCCAGGGGATCTTCCCGACCTAGGGGAACCCAGGTCTCCTGCTTTGTAGGCAGGCACTTTACCATCTGAGCCACCAGGGAAGCCCCAAAAGACTGTGGAAGGAGGGATTAGAGCAGAAGTGACTATGGAGGAGGGATTTTTTTTTAACATCAGTGCAGTCCCAAAATGGAATGAGTTGTCTGGAAACATGCCTAAACAGAAACAGTGATAACGAGTTAGAAGCATTAAGGGACTGCAATGGATAGAAGACTGGATTACATTTTTTAGCTGTTTCCAACTCTAAAGATTCTATTATTTCATTCTGTTTTAGCATTTTTGGAAGAAGGAATAGGTATAAAGGTGACCTCAGTATAATTAAACATTAGTGTGAAGAATGCAAAAATGCCACATAGAATTGAAAAAACAAATTTGGGGGGATAAGTATATAGAAATTTGCCTAGTTATTTGCACATATCAGATATTAAATATTTCTTGACTCAATGGACTATCTTTAAAAATAAGGTTCCCCAGGAACTGGTGTGAGGGCCGAGTATATTTATGTGAAAAAGCTGAGTCTACTGTGGAAGCTACAAGTGTGTAGAGATACCATTCTGCTGGAAGGCAGCTGGAGGTAAAGAGCCAGACTACAGGAAGATCTTCCAAGTCCAAGAACAATCAAGTGGGCAGACAAGCAAATGCTGGTCATGTGGGAGAGAACAAGATAATGGACTTTAGGGGAAATAATTCACAAAATCAGATGCTGAATATTCAAAGTGAGCATCAACTATATGGAAGTGGGCCAAGATGGCCAACCAAGTCAAATGTATCACCAGGAAGGGTATCAGAAACCCTGGGACTAGACAGCTATGTAGAGAATGAAATGATCAGGGGGCAGGGCAGAAAGAGACACTGCTATGAAGAGACTAAAAGGGCAAGCTGAAAGGGGCTATTACCAAAATCTAGGTCCTTGGAAAGCATACCCACAGGCCTCTTACCAGAAGCCAGGGTATAGCTGTATTAGAAATACAAAGAAATAAAATTTAAGATGACAATATAAACACAAGCGTAGGAGGAGGTATTTGCAGTGGAAACACACATACTCCTTATATAAGATTGGATATGTTCATTAATCCGAGGGTTGACTGATAAAAAGTTGATTAAAAGGTGGTCTGTACAAGGCAGCCACACCCTCCCAAAACGTGTCCCCTTAACTGGATGTCCCCCTTCTGGCCAATGAGGAGTTGCTCTCCATCCTGCTGAGATTTAGAATGGCTGCTCTCAGCTGCTGGGTTGGCGCTAACACAAAGTGGGATTGTGTAACTTCAGATATGGTGTTTTTCTCTGAATTACACATGGAAAGCAAAACCTTTTTCTTTAAGGGCAGGTAAGTGGAAGTAAAGGTGGGACAGGGCAAAGTGTAGGAAAAATACCAGTGTCAAAAGGTCATGGGACTGTCATCAGTTTAACATCTAAGAGGATAATTAAAATGTTCAAAGGGATGAGGCACTAAAAGGGCTGAAATGAGATTTTTCTTTGGTTGCCACGGTTCCATCCCTGGGTTCCCCAAGGTTAAGTTCCAAAGCTGTTACTTTTGGCTCTCTGATACACAAGGAACCTCAAAGATTTAGATTCTGGTACCAGCTGTGCATGAAGAGTGGTTAGGAAACAGTTCACATTTGATGTGTAAAATTAATTAAACCCAAATCTCTAGACCCAAGGGCAAGACGTGTTTACAAAAGCCCGTTCCTCTTGATGAAATCAGCTGCTGGGCTTCAGTCCAGGTGGCCCCTAGACTAGCTCAGAACACAACAGAATCCTCTCCTCTCTTGTTCTCCCTTTAAAAATGTTGGCAAATGCAGGCCTCAGAGGAATGGCATCGCCTTAGTGGGAGATGCCCAGAGACTGCAGCAGGTGAAAGGTGGCCCCCAAGGCCCAGCCGGTCTCGATGTTGTTCACTTTCTTCGTGAGCTGTTGGGAAGGAGAAAAAGTCTTCACATTTTTATTCCATTTTCAACTCTAGCAAGTATAACAAGCAGATAATATCTTCCCAGATCATCTACATGGCTAAACCAAGGCAGCAGTGGGAGTAGCCAGTCTCTGGAGGCTTCTCCCAACACTCCCTGCAAGCTCCCCCCCGCTACTGCCTAGCGCCCCTACGCCTGCCCATCTGATCCCTGAATCTTCTGGCCCAGGAAGTGGTCTCAACTCAGGACATCTGAAAAGGACCTTTTACATAGGCTTCTGAACTCTCCCTAGTCCTGAAACTAAATATATAGCAGGTGTTAGTAGATTAAGGGGTAGGAAAGAACATACTAAGCTTCTCAATTCATACTTTGTAATTAACCTCCTCCTCTTAAGCACTCGTTAATAACCAACCAAGGGATTTTAGGCATTCTAGGCCAGATTGTGCTTCAGTTGGTTCCGTGACTTTGGGCAAAAGTTAATTTTCTCAATTACATAACAGGATTAGATTCAGTTCAGTTCAGTTGCTCAGTCGTATCCGACTCTTTGCGACCCCATGAATCGCAGCACGCCAGGCCTCCCTGTCCATCACCAACTCCCGGAGTTCACTCAGACTCACGTCCATCGAGTCCGTGATGCCATCCAGCCATCTCATCCTCTGTTGTCCCCTTCTCCTCCTGCCCTCAATCCCTCCCAGCATCAGATCAGCATTTATCAAATTGTTTCTTCAGAATCCTAGGGGTTCCTTAGAAGTGCTTCAAAGGAGAAAGAAGGCAGATGGTGGTGTTCCAGGCCCCCTACCTCTGCTTCAACCAGATAACTCCATTTTTATCAGTTTTACTGGAATTCTGCATAAGCTATTATAAAGATGCTATGCCCAGGTTTGCAAATCAGTGGACTGCTTTTAATCTTCTAACTTCTTATGACACAATTCTTTTGTGTTAACTAAATAAAATGAAGTCAACAGTCAATGTGCCAAAAGCTGAGAAGAATGGCATGTTAATCATTATCTTGAGATTTAGTCTGTGATACCCAAGTCACACTGGGAGTGCCCCCTAGCCCCACCACCCTGAAATGTCCCTCTGTCCTCAGGACCTCGATGCCAAAGTGAAGCGATCTCTGGAATTGGGGACTGCCCACCCCGATGCAAATTCTGCTGCCACTGAAATGAAGACGTAAAGGATGCCAGAAATGGAAATGGCAGAAAATTGTCCTTAAATGATTTGGTTACTGTTGATGCTTAAGTACAGGTAGTAGTTAACTTAGTATTGAGGGCTTAGGATGACCCCAAGCCTCCCACTGGTGTGAATTGCCTACACTAACAACATTAATAACTTACTATGTGCCAGGCACTGTACTTTATCTCCATTTTCATAACAGCCCTAAGAAACGGGTACTCTAAGGACCCCCGTGTTTTGAATGAGGAACTTAAAAGAGAGGGGAAGTAAGTCATCTAAGGCTACAGAGCTAGTAAGCTTGTAGAATCAGAGCTTGAACCCAGATCTGATGGAGAACAGAGGCATGCTTTTAACACTACACTTTACTGACTATGGGCAAGTAACTCCTTAAATGCCAATATTCTCGGCAGGTATAACACCACATTAAATCCAAATACCTTTGTACAAATAAATTTATGAAATCTGTATAACATAAGAAATGAGGCACTATAAACTGATCTGGAAATGAAGAAACAGGAAGGGGAAGTGACACAAGAGGAGGGAACTTCACAAAGTACAATCTACGTACTTGACCTTAAAATTCAAAGTTGCCTTGTGGCATAGTTGTATGTTTGTTACATCTCCTCTAATGGTCTGTATACTATTAATATTTGAGGACAAAGATTACATCTTAATCACCTTTGTAACTAAAATGTGCAATTACTAAATTATGGTATAGAATATAAAAAAATAGGGGATGGATGAAACTTACTGTTTGGAATAGATAACAAGCTACTACAGATGAAGTAAGGAAGACGAAGAGGGACCCAAAACTGAAGAGGCACTAAATATATGAGGCATACACAAAATACATACAACGTACTACGTAAGGCATTCAATACTCATGAGGTCTTAGAAAGCCACTCACTGGTGATGCCCTTTGGCAGAGGTCCGTCATGTCCTCTGCCAAACAAAATCATCAAATGGACTAATGAGTGAGCTGATGCTACTGGCCAGTGTACCTGCCCCATGCCCCTTCAAAAAGAGCAGCTTTGCCCCAGGCACCCTCTGTCCTTGTGCTCCCTTGACCAAACTTTACCTACAGTACTTGAAACCACGTTGTCAGCAGCAAAGACAGGCAGGACGTATGAACCCAGAATTCAGGAAGTACAGCACTGCTTGCACCCCATCCTGTGTGTTCCCCTTGCTTCTTACTCTGACTTTTGAAATTGATTTAATAAACCATGTGACTTGGGCATCTTAACTTGGGCCGCAAACCACTCTGCTCTATGACCTCTGGGATAGCTTGCCTGGTAATATAGAGTCGACCCTTGAACAACAGGGGGTTATAGGTGCCAACCCCTGTGTAGTCGAAAACCTGCATATAACTGTACAGTCGGGCCTCCGTATCTGTGGATGCAACGAACCACAGATTGTGTAGTACTGTAATACTTACTATTGAAAAGAATCCGTGTTATTCAGCCTGTATTATTCAAGGGTCAACTGTACTTAGAAGCTGCTACTCCATCAAGCTGATTTCCCATATTCGTGGTGCCTTGCACACTGCCTTGTCCATAGCCTGAATGAAATTATCTCAACATTCCGTGGAGTGAGAGGGCTGTTACGTGACACTGGTGTCCTCTTACCCGTAAGACGGTGCTGCTCGCAAAGCCAAAGCCGTCCTTCAACAAGGCTGTGATGTAACTGAGATCCATGCACAGGAAGGGACTGCCTGAGGTGAAGTTTTCCAGGTTATCACACACTGGCAGTGAGAGAAAGAAGAGAGTACAATGCAAGTCTGCAGCCATCTGAGAGGTGTGATTTTCTCTAAATACGGACTGAGAATAAGCACAGCAGAATCCTCATTCTTCCTCTCCCAGATGCTTGGGAGTCTCAGGGGCTTTAGAACTGTGCACTGACAGCCTCTGGAGGACCCCAGCTCATCAAGAACCTGCACATTTTTGACGTGACATCTCATATACCCAAAGGTGCGTGGGTCCTACCTAGTTCATTTGCTATGACCTAATGTTGGGGCTTAATTCAACTAAGTCCCTTATACAGTGTTAATGCTGAGACCCAGAAGACAGGGAAATACCAGTTAGTCCTATTTCACGGTCTCTGGATGAGATCAGTTATTTGCATTTACGATGGACTCCTTCAACGAAGCCTCTGCAACTATTTCTCGTATATTCTGGTGCTTAGTTTCATTACTACTGATAACACTATTTCAACTTCTTTTTAAAAAGGAAGAAAGAAATGTAGTAAGAAAAAAAGGTTTTCACTATTTGTCCAAACTCTTATATTCTCATTTTTTCTTTGCCACTTAATGCTTTTAACTGCTGGCAAAGATAGGAAACCAACCTGCTGAGTGGCTTTCTGCTGGCTGAGGTGCATCAGGTGACCTTAAGGTCACTGGGGTTGGCAGGCACAGCCTCACAGGCTTGCCTTCAGTGATTTCCACTGACACTTACCTTCCCTTGCTTTTCTCTCAAAATCTTCAACTTTTAAAACACCCCCCTTTTCATAATCTGAAATGAAACAGAATAGCAGTTGAAGTCAAAAGGCCTTCCAGGAAGCATAAGAAAATTTACCCTAGTGATATTTATAATAATGAAAAAGTAAAAAATTTCCAATATTAAAAATGAGATAAACAAACATGACATATCCCTACAATATAATCTATGCCATTTATTTTATTTATAATCTGTTATGTATGCTTAACTACAGCTAAAAAACTGGCCCATTAAAAAGAGGCCATTAAATACAGTAGAAAATAAAAAATTCATATCTCAGGCCATGACTGATCACATATATACATTCTCACAGCTAAACAAAATGTGTTACTATTATGATAAGAAAAACAGTTACAAAGCGGAGAGAGGAAACATTTTGGGGTGATGAGTATATTCATTATCTTGAATTTGGTGATGGTTTCGTGGATGTTTACACGTGTCAAAACTTACCCAATCATATACTTGAAATATGTGCGTTTTATTTTATGTCAATTATACCTCCATTAAGATGTAAAAAAAAGAAAGAAAAGACTTCATGTATACTTGTTTAGTATATACTTCATGTATACTGGTTTAGGCCACCTTCTAGCCCCAAAAGATTCTAAACCATACTCTCCCACTTGAGTGACTTGGGAGCAAAGCAAGGTGAGCAGCTCAACAAAGCATTGCAAATACTCGTTGTCCCCTCCCTTCCCCACCACAGGCTTGCCCAGCTCCCCCCTGCACTGACACCTGGCATGAACTTACCAATCATGTCTGTGTCCACGGCTCGGTCATAGTAGTAAGAGAAAGCGTAGAAGGAGCCTCTCTGGACCTCATCTGGTTGATGAAGTTTTCCTTGCACCACCCTCAGCACTTCCGCATAGCAGGGCTCAAAGCCCACCTCTCCTGTTGGGGCAAAGGTGCACAGGGGCAAGGTGGGAAAGTGAGAGGCAGGCTGCTGAGGGAGGAACACCAGGAGGACCAAGGCGCGCTGAGGCTCGGGACAAAGAGGAGCAAACTTCTGTGGCTTCATCCCTCTGGAAAACTGGTACTTGCTTCTCCACGGAGGCTCCCTCCCTAACCTGCGTTCACCAAAGAAGCCACGGCCCACCTCGAGCTGCCGCCCAGCACTGCGTTTCACGGTAGTTATGATAAGTATGCACAGGCTCACCTGCTTCTTCACTGGAAAAATTAAGTCACTCCCTTGAGTTGAACGTCTATGCCTTTTATAATACCTAAGATCAATTACTGTTTTATCGTCTCAACTCTCTAACTGAAATAGCTAAACATTAATTGAATCTGAGACAGTTTCACCCTGCTGAGGGCTGAGACCCTTAATACGTTAGATGCCAGCTAAGAGGTTTCTACTGGATCCACAACACTTGGGCAGGAAAGAGCTGCACAGAGAGTAACAGCTGCCGCGTTCACAGTCATGCTACACTACTCCTGGAGGCACACCAACATCTCCTCGGAATTAGCTCCTGCAAAAAAAAAGCTTCTCTTCTCTTGAGCTCCGGAAGAAGTTTCCCATGGGACTTTTCCAGACTTCTACTATAAACGTAATTTCAACCAGTGGAAAAAACACCACTTGCCTTCTTGATTGCCACCATACTGGTATTTCACACCCCCAAAGATCCACTCTGCTTCCAACCATCTCGGCAGACAGGCACTTCGGAAAGTGTGTCCATCAATTCCTGGAAGAAACCAGACCACAAAGTAAGAGGCAAGGGTGTGAGGGAGAGAGAGAGAGAAAGGCAAACAAGAAGCCAGTAAGGTTAAAAGGTGTTATCAAGGTGGCTGGGCCTTAAAATCATATGGAATTAGTTCCGTGACTGCATCCTATGATATGAATTCTTACTTGGGGTTCACAGATGGGTTTGGTGAACCCCCTGAAACTCCAGGCAAATTTTCATGCTTATGTCTATTTGGCAGAGGGGTTGTTGGCTTTCATCATATATTAAATCTAAAACTGATAATGGAATAAAGTTCCCTCATTTCTAAAAAAAAAGGGAAAAAATACTGGTCTACTCTTCTCATTGGTTGTTTTAAGACTTAATACACCTGAAAATGTAAACTCTGAAATGTCAAATCATCATCACAATTATAGCTTACTGTGAACCACACACCACACAGATTGAATTAAATGCAAAATCTCTTTTAAGGTGAAGAAAAGGGGCATAAGAAGTTTAGCTAATTGGCCCCAAATCACAAGACTAGTACTGAACCTGGTTCTGCCTGAACTTTTGACCCCTTTCTGCCTATGAACAGAGGAATGGAGCGGTTCGGTTATTCTATCTGTAAGTGGACTGCCGCCTGCACCTCCCACATAAAACGTAAGGGCCTGAGCGAGCTCCTGCCAGATTTGCTCCTTGAGTCTTAATTTCTGCAGATGCTTCAGCCTTCTGGCCACAGACCCCCTATACCAACAGACGTCATGCTGGAAATGGTTAATAATATATCTATAAAAATATCTGAACTCATAAATTAGAAAAGGAATTTGCCATTATACAACATATGCCTCCTACTTCAGCATAACCCCTTCTGCCACAGAATCACTGCCAAGGTAGGGAAAAGGCAAGCTGAGTACTGGTGTCGCTCTCACCACACCCGGACCAGCACAGACACCCAGACAAACCTTCTGTCTCCAGGGCTCCCAGGGTTGCTAGTCTTGCAGCTTTCAATCCAAATCCCAAGTAACTGTAAAATACAGGATTGACTAATTTCATGCTGGTCCTGAATTCTCCAGCTTAAAGCTCCTTCTTCCAAAAGTAATATGGTTTCTCCGTCTCCCTCTGGAGGGAGGAAAAACTTGTTCTCCGTGACCTATTCATCTCATGCAGACAACACACAGTAATTCCTGCACAGTTCAGATCAGGGCTGTGCAGTAAGAACTTTCCATGATTTAAAGGCCAGAGATGGTGACACTTCCTAGGGTCCCACCCTGGGAACCATCCGCAGAAAAGCTCTCATTATCTTAGCTTCTAGCCCAACTGTGATCAAATTCTGGGCTGGATTTTGAGCGTCTGAGGTCAGTTTAAAAGAAGCTGACACAGAGCTTTGGCTGAACCTTCTTTGAGTGTTCTGTCTCTAGAGAAAACTTGACCTATATTACTTTCACTTTTATATTACTTATCTTTTTTACTCTTTTACATTATTTAAAAAAATCTTGTATTACTTTTTATTTTATTACTATTACATGTTTTTAGGCCAAGAATAGAGAATCTTGGGTCCCCTGGGCTTTGGTAAGTGGCTGATAAGTGGGTTTCAGTTATCAAGCCTTCGGGGACTGGCAAAGATTTTGTAAGGCTTGTCAGTTGCAATGAAATGTGAAAATGCTTTGAAAAGTTAGGAGAATCAGACAATGCAAAATATTATTTCTCCATGTCCCTCTCCCTCACCTATGTGTATAGAGCTTATAAGTGCTGTTAAACATCTCAAAGGAAGTGAGGTAGCCCCTAGGGGTTTGTTCCAGGGTTTTCTGCAAAACAGAAAAAGCAAAAAGACTATTCAGGATCCACAGTAGTCTGAAGATGTTATCCTCAGTATCCCCTCCCTCTCCTCCCCTCCAAAATCAGAGATGAAGAAGACAGATTACACTGCTCATCTCACAAGGCTTGAGGAATCAAAGGGACTCTGAACAGTGAGAGCAAGTTCAGTCAGTCAGTAATTGACACTACTCGGCCTGCTCATGGTGGAGCGGCTGTCTAAAACGGGGCCCTTTCTTAGCACCATGAAATGTCTGCCAAGCGGGTTGGTAACCAGACCCTTGTATGTATCTGACTCACCTCGAACTGAGGCAGGAACGTGATTTGGGTGGAGGCCCCTCCCAGGTCCAGGGTCCCCACAGTCTCCTGGTTGTGGCCGTGCAGCTGACCTGTGAATGACAGTCAGCTCTGAGCATCCTGGGCAACACTCCCGTCTGCAATTTCTCTCCTACTCCTGGCATATACTGGAGGCATTCTGTAAACACTCCATGCTCCTCAGCACCTAAGGCTGCAAGCAAGGGCTAACCAGAAAGGACTCATGCTGCAGCTGAGGTCCTGAAGGCAGGTAATAAACATTAACTTCCTGTCTTTCCTCCCCATCCTCCTTTTTTTTTTAAAACGAAAGAACAATATGAAGAGAAAAGGTATTGATATTTTGCTCCCTGACCATGTGTGAAACCCAGTTAAGTTCTTAGGTAAATGTGAGAATGTGTTACCTGTCAGAAAATTCACAGTAACCCAAGCTAATATGCCTAAAAAAGGAGAGAAAGACAAAGATTACATCCAGAGCATTTTTTCCCCTCTTCCTGGGCCCCACCTTTGTTCTCTTATCTCTAAATTTTGTGTCGAAATTACACATTCCCTGCTCCCCATCTTTCCATTTCCTGCTATCCCCTTCCTCCTTGCTTATTTGTTCCTTTCTCTTCAGCACCCCTACCCTGTCTCCCCAGTGCCTTTAATCAGATATTCATTAACCCTGGCCTTCTCCCCCACCATACATCAACACCTTGCCCACCTTCATAGGATCCATCCATGATGCTAACACTGTCATCTGGTACCAGGAAAGGTGATTTCTTGAAGATCTCTTTTACCTAGCAAAAAAAGGAAAGAAATCTAGATTCCCTAAGGCAACAGAACAGATTCCAAACATATCCTATAATACTTAGAAAACCACACTCTTCATTTTCCCCAGATAAAATTTTAACAGAACTCATTCCTTTTCCCTAAGAAACTAGGTAAGCCATCATTGGTTTCTTGTAAAAACAAGCAAACAAACAAAACAACAACGTACCTCAAAGAGCAGTGCCTCAGCTTTCTCTTCTGGCAGTAAGCGCAGCCCCGCTGTTGCCTTTAGGACCACTGGCGTTCTTTTCCAGTGACTTGGAGGGATTGAGTCTTTGGCCACCTCTAAGAGCTCTTGAACAGTCTCAGCACCCTTCAAAAGAGAACATCTGGTGAACAGTGCATTTAGTGGAGCGTGTCTGCTCCCGCAGCATGCTCTGGGACAGTATCAGGAGCAAGGGGGCCAAGGGCTCCCAAGGGTTTTATAAAAAAAAAGGTGGGGGCAGACTGTGCAGAGCTGCCACACAAATGCTAGCTGCAGCTGTCATTATGCTACACCTTTTACAAGTTCTGGCACAACAGGACATATCAGGTTCATTTTTGTATTACCAGCACCGACATGCAAGGTACACATGTTCAAATTGTTTGAATCCATTATTTTAAATCCATTGTTTTTCTGAGTAAGCATCTGTTCTGACAACATACTGCCTCTTAAACATTATAGCCACAACACAATTTTACTCTCCAAATGTCAAATCAATTTCTAACAATGCAGTTGTTTTCAACAGCTCCTAATTTTCTATAGCACATTTGCCATTTCATAACGGCAAGCTGAGAAAATAAACATCCTCTTGGTTCTTCAAGTTCAAGCCATTTTTAACATCAGGTTTTCCTCTGGTTAATGATTACACTTGTGACACTGGACAATATCTTTAATATATGCTACCAAAGTTCAACATTCTGCCTTACTCTATTTTATATCAGTGTGGCCCCTGACACGTGGGGTGTTGTATCCTCTGAGAGCTCACATGTGAAATACAGCTATGACAGAACTCTACATTCATCTTCTATTACTGAAGACTTTTTGTCATGGGTTTTGCCCAATTTCTAGAATATAACCATGGTTCTGTGCTGTATAAGGGCATTCCGAAATGGAGTTCACCTCAACTGCCATGTGTATACCTTCTACTTTATAGAACTTCACAACCATTTTCTGCATCTACATTAATTAATGCAGTTGATGGCTTCAAATCAAAATCTTAAACAGTCAATACAAATAGCACAATCTCCTGAAAGATAGTGCTCTCCCAGCATAGTGACAAGCTATTTTCACACCTCCTTCCCCCTAAGCCCTGGTGAACCCAGGTTATACAATTACTGTTATCCAGGAGATTAGCTGAGGACAGAAAACTGATCTCACACATGACCTCAATATCAGCAGAGAACAGCATAAAATATTTAACAGCAGTGGTGTGGTCAAGCTATCAAGGCATTTGAGAATCTAAACATCTATTGTAAAAAACTCACCTGCTTAGGTTGATCTACAAAAGCAGAAAGTCCTGGCTTCACAGAATCAAAAATTTCCCCTTCCAGAACTGGAAGTTGTCCTATGTTGTCCATGAGCAAAACAGAAGAGAGATGGCCGATTATCAAAAGTCAGACTCTTCCTGATCCTGGCTATCTCCCCCAGCGATTCCAAGTCATCCCACCTGCGAGGAATGGCTTGAAGGAGTATTGGGTAGGGGGGGAGAGGATGAAAAGTAATCACCGAGGGTCCCTCTGCCATTTCTCTGGTGGGCACCTCGCTTCTACTCCTTTCCCTAGACTCTATGTGTAACTTGAGAAGACTGAATATTCAGAAAACATTAATATTCAGGGTCCCCTCATTCCCTTTTCCAAGGGTGGTGGTGGTCTTCTTCTCAAGACCACTCTCAATATTCTGAACCCTGGAGTATTAATTCACCTTTGGAGAAAAGTAAGACAAATTATGACTACACTTCTTAGACACATGGGTTCAGACTACAGGCAGTCCTGATCGCTTTTAATTTTACACCAAATTAAACCATATGTGTTCAGTTATAGTCCAGAGTTTTCTCTGAAGAAAGACATTTAGAGACTGTAAGATTCTGTAGCTGGCATCATACACTCTCAGCACATCTGTTTCTAGGAGGAGGAGATGCTCAAGTGTGGGTTTCACGATGCTGGTGAGAGCGCCAGCTGCACTCACCTGGCATTTTCTGCACGAAGGTGTAAACATGAATTCGTGTCCCAGTGCTCCCTGCGTCAAACATAATTCCATACAAGGTGCCGGCGCTGACGCTGACCGGGCACATGGAGGACAGGAAGACCCCCTCAAACCAAGTCTGCTGCTGTCTGTGGAAGACAGTGCTGCACACACAGGATGCTACCAGCACGAAAAAGGCTATTCCCTGGGAAAGGGCCATTCTCTTCCGAGACGTGGTGAGTCTTTTGTTCCAGAAGCAGTGCTGCTAACACACCTGCAGTGACTTCTGGGACAAAGACATGCAAGGTTAGACCAACTGGCCTCTTTGTTTACACTTGTAAAAGATGAAACACCCACAACAGAAATCCCACCCCTTTCCCCAGGCTGGTCCTTCTGTTCCTAAACACCTGCATAACAAGCTAGACTAGGGTGACAGAGGCTCTGAGCACCTCTTCTGAAGGGTGTCTGGTTGCAAGAGGAAACTGGGATTTAAAATTTATTTCTCCATGTTCTTTCTTTCTCCATCTATTTTTTTGGCCACAAAAATTCTTAGTTCCTCAACCAGGGATCAAACCTGCATCCCTTGCCCTGCTTTTAATAGTAGGGTGGATCACACATACTCAAAGGCTCTCTCCGTCACGCTGTTCCTAATGTTGCATCTTATTTTTTTCTTTCCATTTTGACAATTTTGTCTTTAGATCATGAACCATGTGCCTTGCAGGATCTTAGTTCCCCAACCAGGTGTCCCCTGCAGTGGAAGTGTGGAGTCTTAGCCAGGGGACCACCAAAGAATTCCCTCTTTCTTCTTTTTGATTGATAAATAGAAGCTTCAATTTCTGAATTAAAGTTTTAAAGTTACAAAAAAGTTACAAAGTCCCTGGCATTGGGGTGTTCACAGCCTTTAAAAATCAGGCCACCTGTGACCAATATTGCCAGTGGCTTGCAACCACATTTTAAGGAAATAAATCAACTTAATTCAAAAACACTTAAATAGACCATTATGGTTTTTAAAACATGCTTCACAGGTTTCAGGCTATGTTATCTCCATAAGCACTTAAGAGCAGAAGGGCAAATAAAGACAGAAAGGCTCAATGACCTGCTGAGTCATAAAGTGGTGCATTATGGCAAGTTACTGCCTGTATTTCTTAATCTGCTTACAACAAAGACAAAAACTTATTAAGTGCTCAGCGTTATCTACTTTGGATTTTAGATACAAATGATGCAGAAAAACTAGAGTAAAGTTTCATGGAAAAATGTCTCCTGCATAGGGTGCATTTTCTCCTGGTATTACTGAGGAAGGTCACATCTATATCCTCCAACATTTCAGGCTTCCTCAGTTGCCTCTTATGTACTTTGCTCAAAACAATTCTGGGTCTTCTGATTCACCTTTCACCTCTGAACTTCTCCTTATGTAAGTCATGGTTACTAGTTAAACAAGCTCTAACTCCAAAGTCCTCATTCCCCAGCCCTCTAATCGCAATAGAATACTCAGTATGCTTGGAGTACAGATGAGGACTATATCATTCTCAGATTTGTTGATCTGCCAGGATGCGTTTTATCAAAATGTCTCTCTCCCTCCCTAGGTAACATACTACATAAAATAAAGCAAATTCAAGTTAACTGCATCTGGAATAAAGCTCTTTGAAGTAGCTGGAGTTGTTCTGAAGTATCTCAAAGACAGAGTGAGAATTACCAGTTTGAACACTCTTTAAGACTGAACACTCTTCAAGACTGAACTTCTATCCTTCAGTGAAGAATGAAAGCTATTGGCTAAGGAAAGCAAATTGTAGAATCGCAAAGGAAACTCGTCTCTAGAATCTTAAAGGAAACCACTGCAACAGGTCAGCTGCCGGGCCAGATTCACACTCACGTCTTCAGTCACTCCCTTTGGTGGAATCTTCCTTTGCAGCAGCCAGGCTGGTCATGTAGATCAACCAGAAGAACTGAAGACAAAAACAACCTTTCAGATTCTGAGTGTTAACAGATTGTGGCCTTGTCCAAAGCCCAGACCACGTTCCACACTCTCCGGAAGTGTATTTAGGGGCTCTCCAGACACCAGCCTGCTTCCACCGCTGTGACTGACTGCACAGCAGCTTCTTCAGGGCTCACTCGTATTTTTTTCTATTATTGTGGTTTCTGGGGAAAAACAAACAACTCTCCAGCTTCTATTTCCATTAAGCAAAACTTTGTTTTTTCTTCCAAAAGAAATAAAGGGGAAAAAATGTATACCAGGTATCCCTTTTCACAAAGTGAAAACTGCAGCGTCATACCAGGTGTTCAGTGTAAAGGTAAACAGCAGATGTTAGAGAAAGCAAAGGGTGAACACACAGACCGCACCATCCGCTCTCAACAATTCCCTCTAACACTGCTTCCGATCTCACTTTTCTTTAAGATTAGCTACTTTAAGGATGGCATTAGAAAGGCTTACAACAAACAGCTTAGAGCATACAGAAGAAGTGAAGTGAAGTCGCCCAGTTGTGTCTGAATTTTTGTGACCCCGTGGACTGTAGCCCACCAGGCTCCTCCGTCCCGGGCTCCTCCGTCCATGGGATTCTCCAGGCAAGAATACTGGAGTGGGTTGCCATTTCCTTCTCCAGGGGATCTTCCCAACCGAGGGATCGAACCCAGGTCTCTCACATTGCAGGCAGATGCTTTAACCTCTGAGCCACCAGGGAAGCCCTATTTCACATGACACCAGCCTACCAGGCTTGCTCACTCACTGCCAGTCTCTGCTCAGGTGTCACCTTCTCAGAGAGTCCTTCCTTGTCTACTATATTTAAAATCGCAACCCACCTAGTCACATGCATCTTCTATCAATACCTTCCTTTCCTGTTTGTTTTTCTCCGCAGCACTGCTTGTCTTCTAACATACTATATAATTTACTACTTCTGGGGTGGTTTCTCATACTCCCTGCTCCTGATTCCCCCACCCTTCATGAGCTATACATGGGCAGATAATTTTGTCTGTTCATGAATGTGTTCCTGGCACTGGAATGATACTGCCACATAGTAGGTGTTGAATATAGTCTCTGAAGGGATGAATAGTGATCCAGTGATTCAAGGACTGGATCTCATCCATTTAATAAGAATATATAACAAGTGACTTCTTTCCTAAAGGAGATTCATTATCCACCCACTAGAAAATCATGATTCCAAACTTCCAGGATGGATGGTTTCTCCAAATGTGTCAATTATATAACAAGTTCTATATGCTACTCAAAATAATGTACACAGACTGGAGAGAATACATCAGTGTATTTAAATTCACTCCTTCAGAATTAGTCTTCTCAACCTCTCTTGCTATCTCCTTATTCACCCCCAACAAAGCTCTCTTCAATTCTTTTGAGACTTTGGTGCCAGCTAGGGTCAGTCACTATGCCCGTCTCCTTTGAAGGTCTTTTCAGTGCATCTTTGTCTCTGTAGTAAACACCAATCCCCCCCAACTCACCTCCCTGGAGCATCACACTCGATTCCCTTCTTCTATGTCCCCCAGAGCTTCAGAGACCACAATCCCACAGCGCCTGGGCCCCCCACACTGGGTACACACCTGCTCGTGTCTGCCCAGTCCCTGTGATTCCTTGCTCGCACTGTTGATTGCCTTTTGCTCTTTGCCCCTATTTCAGCCTTTTTGACTCTAGCTAGTTTCATCTGAGTCACTTTCACCTTTGTGCTACTTTGCAACCATGTGGCATTTTGCTAACTCACTCCCTTCTTTATTCTTTACTCCTCCCTTATCCACCTTTATTCTGAGTATACATGCTCATCTGATTCATCTACTTTTATGATAGTTAAGTGCCAATTGGCAGAATTACTGCTTATAGGGCTTAAGTTGCCAAGGAACTGAATTCTGTGTTGCTTTTACACAGGAGATCAAAATTAATGTTTTTACAACATTATTTAGTTGTTTCACTTACAAAACATGTAGCCTTGTAAGAATATTACCCATCCCTACTAATCATGTTTTTACAACATTAGCCCAATAGTTGAGAAGTGAATAGCACTCCTCAAAACCTTCCATCTCTGTGATGAACTTAGGAGACTAGCATTGGATCGTCTAATTTATAACCATCAGTTCAGTTCAGTCACTCAGTCGTGTCTGACTCTTTGCGACCCCATGAATCGCAGCACGACCAGGCCTCCCTGTCCATCACCATCTCCCAGAGTTCACTGAGTCACATCCATCGAGTCAGTGATGCCATCCAGCCATCTCATCCTCTGTCGTCCCCTTCTCCTCCTGCCCCCAATCCCTCCCAGCATACCAGACACTGTGCTAGCTTCTAGATACAAAGTCCAGTTCAGTAGCTCAATCGTGTCCAATTCTTTGCGACCCCATGAACCACAGCACACCAGGCCTCCCTGTCCATCACCAACTCCCGGAGTTTACTCAAACTCACATCCATTGAGTTGGTGATGCCATCTAACCATCTCATCCTCTGTCATCCCCTTCTCCTCCTGCCTTCAATCTTTCCCAACATCAGGGTCTTTTCAAGTGAGTCAGCTCTTCACATCAGGTGGCCAAAGTATTGGAGTTTCAGCTTCAACATCAGTCCTTCCAATGAACACCCAGGACTGATCTCCTTTAGAATGGACTGGTTGGATCTCCTTGCAGTCCAAAGGACTCTCAAGAGTCTTCTCCAACACCACAGTTCAAAAGCATCAATTCTTCTGCACTCAGCTTTCTTTATAGTCCACCTCTCACATCCATACATGACTACTGGAAAAACCATAGCCTTGACTAGACGGACCTTTGTTGGCAAAGTAATGTCTCTGCTTTTTAACATGCTGTCTAGGTTGGTCATAACTTTTCTTCCAAGGAGTAAGCGTCTTTTAATTTCATGGCTGCAGTCACCATCTGCAGTTATTTTGGAGCCCCCCAAAATAAAGTCAGCCACTGTTTACCCATCTATTTCCCATGAAGTGATGGGACCGGATACCATGATCTTTGTTTTCTGAATGTTGAGCTTTAAGCCAACTTTTTCACTCTCTTTCACTTTCATCAAGAGGCTCTTTAGTTCTTTTTCACTTTCTGCCATAAGGATGGTATCATCTGCATATCTGAGGTTATTGATATTCCTCCCGGCAATCTTGATTCCAGCCTGATTTCTTCCAGCCCAGCGTTTCTCATGATGTACTCTGCATAGAAGTTAAATAAGCAGGGTGACAATATACAGCCTTGATGTACTCCTTTTCCTATTTGAAACCAGTCTGTTGTTCCATGTCCAGTTCTAACTGTTGCTTCCTGACCTGCATATAGGTTTCTCAAGAGGCAGTTCAGGGGATCTGGTATTCCCATCTCTTTCAGAATTTTCCACAGTTTATTGTGATCCACACAGTCAAAGGCTTTGGCGTAGTCAATAAAGCAGAAATAGATGTTTTTCTGGAACTCTCTTGCTTTTTCCATGATCCAGCAAATGTTGGCAATTTGATCTCTGGTTCCTCTGCCTTTCCGAAAACCAGCTTGAACATCTGGAAGTTCATGGTTCACATATTGCTGAAGCCTGGCTTGGAGAATTTTGAGCATTACTTTACTAGTGTGTAAGATGAGTGCAATTGTGCGGTAGTTTGAGCATTCTTTGACATTGCCTTTCTTTGGGATAGGAATGAAAACTGACCTTTTCCAGTCCTGTGGCCATTGCTGAGTTTTCCAAATTTGCTGACATATTGAGTGCAGCACTTTCACAGCATCATTTTTTAAGATTTGAAATAGCTCAACTGGAATTCCATCACCTCCACTAGCTTTGTTTGTAGTGATGCTTCCGAAGGCCCACTTGACTTCACATTCCAGGATGTCTGGCTCTAGGGTAGTGATCATACCATTGTGATTATCTGGGTCATGAAGATCTTTTTTGTATAGTTCTTCTGTGTATTCTTGCCACCTCTTCTTAATATCTTCTGCTTCTGTTAGGTCTGTACCATTTCTGTTCTTTATCAAGTCCATCTTTGCATGAAATGTTCCCTTGCTATCTCTAATTTTCTTGGAGAGATCTCTGCTGCTAAGTCGCTTCAGTTGTGTTCGACTCAGTGCGATCCCATAGATGGCAGCCCACCAGGCTCTGCTGTCCCTGGGATTCTCCAGGCAAGAACACTGGAGTGGGTTGCCATTTCCTTCTCCAATGCATGAAAGTGAAAAGTAAAAGTGAAGTCACTGAGTCATGTCCAACTCTCAGGGACCCCATGGACTGTAGCCCATCAGGCTCCTCCATCCATGGGATTTTCCAGGCAAGAGTACTGGAGTGGGGTGCTATTGCCTTCTCCGAAGAGATCTCTAGTCTTTCCTATTCTATTGTTTTCCTCTATTTCTTTGTCCTGAGGAAGGCCTTCTTCTCTCTCCTTGCTATTCTTTGGAACTCTGCATTCAAATGGGTGTATCTTTCCTTTTCTCCTTTGATTTTTGCTTCTCTTCTTTTCACAGCTATTTTTAAGGCCTCCTCAGACAGCCATTTTGCTTTTTTGCATTTCTTTTTCTTGGGGATGGTCTTGATCCCTGTCTCCTGTACAATGTCATGAACCTCCGTCCATAGTTCATCAGACACTCTGTGTATCAGATCTAGTCCCTTAAATCTATTTCTCACTTCCACTGTATAATCATAAGGGATTTGATTTAGGTCATACCTGAATGGTCTAGTGGTTTCCTCTACCTTCTTCAATTTAAGTCTAGATACAAAAGACAATTCAAATACAGACCCAGCTCCTGGGGAAGATTTCAGCTTACTAGAAGCAACAGACAGATAAACCAATAGCTGTACTCTACCGTGGCAAGTTCTCTGACAGAACTATGCACAAGTATAGTTCTGTGCTTATGGCAGGAGTGGATGTAAGGGACAAGTAACTCATCACAGAAAGAGAATGGGAGTGGGAAGCTTTTTAAGGGATGAGAGGTATAAGCTCAGTCCTGAATCAGAGGCAGGAATTACGATGGAAGTGACACAGGAGAATTCTGAGAACTTCAACTACTACAAGTTCAGTATGGCTGGAATGGAGAGGTGTAACAGAATAGAGGACAGGCGTGAGAAAGAATTGTTCTGGAGGTATCAAATCAGATTTCCAAATGAGTGGACTTGTTTTCCTGGTGACACCTGACTGCTATTAATGTCTTTCTGTTCCCTCCTTAAGCAAATATCACTATTGACTAACATATTTCCCAACAGTGTAAAATAATGGAATGAGAGAGGCGATTAGGAAGGTCTACCAAAAAGTCTGAAAACACTGAAATGTAGAAGCTCCCACTGCCAATTCTTCTGAGTTCCACAGCAAAGTTGACTTTAACAAAGTAAAAATTGAACATAAAGCAAACTTAAAATGTAACTGAATGAAAATTTTCAACAGTAAGCTGATGGGAATGAATTAGCCCAAACACCTAGACTATAAGTTAGGCAAAACAAAACCAAAGTGGGTCTAATTGGGTAAGTCTGGGACAGATCTCAGCACAGTGAGCAATGCCTCATTTGAGAATATAACTTAGGACTTACAGATCCGATACCAAGGGCCAAGGGCCACAGCCCCAGAACACCTTGCTCTCTGAAGGGTGTATAGGGGAAGGAAAGAAATAGCTTTCGTACTCCTAAAGCCAATTACTGAGCCTGGAACATGTCAGACTTCAGTAAATACATTCTGAACGGACCTGGGACAGTTGGCCTGATGGTATCTGCAGACAGGAGCACTGGGGCAGGGAGTACCACTTTTCCCCGTGTCTTACTATGGCTAAGTATCACATCCCCAACTTTATTCCCTCCAAAGCAGCCCACAGGAGCGCTGTTCTAGAAGTCTTTTTATTCACATATGTAATCATTCAGCCATTCCAGAAATGATCAGTTGCCTAATGCTACTTATAAGTACAGCATGCAAAGATGAAACATCTTAGATCTGCCCTTGAAGAGACTACAGTAAACAGGAAAAATTTAATCACCTTTGTGAAGTTAAAATGTGACAAGCAGCACAGTTCTATGCTCTGAGATTTCAAAGCAGGGAGAGATTATTTCGAGCTGGCATGGTCAGAGAAATCTTTGTGAAAGGGGAAGCTTCTGAGAAGGGTAATGAAGAGGGGAATTAGGGCATAGGAGGAGTGCTTTTCAGGAAAAAAATAAAATATGAATCAAGACCTGGATGTAGAGAGGATGGAGGAAACCCAAGGGACAGCAAATAGACCAGACTGTTGTAGAAAACAAAATTGGAAAGGCAAACTGATATCAGATAGTAGAATTCACCAAATGCTCAGCTAAGGAATTCAGACTTGACTTTGCAGGCGATGTGAAGCCACTGAAAATTCTGAGCAAGGGAGTGTCACAAATATGAATCTGGCAGTTACATGTAAGAATCAGGGTGGGGAGCCTTGGTAGCTTCCACTCACTTATCTAATAACCACATCTTTTTAAGTGAATCATTAAAATGGTAAAGGAGCCCAATGCACAGATGACTAAATCTACGTAGAGGATTAGGAAAGGCATCATGAGATGACATTTGAACTGATTACAAAAAGTGAACAGAACTACATAAATAAGAGAGACATGTGGACAAAGAACAGAGGGACTATAGAAAGATGAAAACAGCAAGGAAATTATGGATAGTTTGATTTCATTTTTAAATTTCCTCAAGAATTTCTTGTCAAAGCTTGAGAAACAAAATGAAAACAAAGAATAGATTAGAACGGAAGAGATTACAGGGAGGTTAGCACTTAATGCAGAGGAAAGACTAGCCAAAGGAAAACAACCTGAGGTGGTAACAGCTATCGTTTATTGAGATCTTAACATCTGCCAAGCACTATGTGAAGTATTTCACATGGGTTATCTCATTTGATCTCACAATACCACTCTGTGAGGCAGATTTTATAACTAACATGCCCATTCTAGAAATAAGAAAACTGAGGCTTCAGTAATTCAAGACCACGCAGCAATTAAGAGAGTCAGAAATCAAACTCAGATGGTCTAATTCTAGAGGCTGCAGTGTTACCTGCTAGGTCACAGGAGGGTCAGCTGATATGGCACCAGGGAAAGGTGGCTGTCCGGTGGGGAAGAGCACAGGGCTGAGAAGGATAGTCAGAGATTAGCTGGAAGTCAGACTGGCACCAGGATGTGAAAATCTCACAGCAGCTTGGTCTCTCTCCTCTGTATGACCAAGAACTTCTGAATCTATGTCCTGCTGCTCCACCTTTATTACGTTTCCAGAATCTAACTGTTTCTGACTACTTCTACCACCACTGCCTTGGCCCAAGCCACCATCATCTTTCATGCAATTTATTCTAACATTCTCCTATTGGATCTCTGCTTTTACCCTCACTCCCCTAGAGTCTAACACACCTTTCTATTGCAAAGTCCAGCAATCACTTCCCATTTCCCTCAGGGCAGCAAGGTCCAAACAGGATTCATGGATCCATCTGCTCTGCCTCCCACCTCATTATCTCTGACCTCACTATTAATGGTTTTCATCTCACTTGCGCCACCGACACTGACCTCTGTGCTTAAATGTCACACATGCTCCTGCCTTAGGGCCTTGCTCTAGCTGTCCCCACTCTCTGGAACCATCTTTTCCCAAACCTTCACTTGATCAACTTATTGTCCAGATGCTGTTTCCTTACAGACATCTCCTATAACCACCTCCCTCAGGTGTCCCCTACTTCCACCTCCTTTCTCAGTCGTGCCTGACTCTTTGCGACCCCATGGATAGTAGCCTGCACCAAACTCCTCCGTCCATGGGATTTTCAAGGCAAGAGTCCTGGAGTGGGTTGCCATTTCCTTCTCCAGGGAATCTTCCCAACCCAGGGATCAAACCCAGGTCTCTCACATTGTAGACAGACACTTTACCATCTGAGCCATCAATTCTAACACACTAGATGGCTTATTTACTATGCTTGCTATCTGTGTTTCTCTGATATAAACTTCTTAAGAGCAGAAATCTTTTTTTGTTTTGTTTTGATATAACCCAAGCACCTAGAAGGGTATCCAAGAAGGTGTTCAATCAGAAATAACAATAGGTAGCACTGACACATAAACACTATCATGTCTAAAACAGATTAACTAGTGGGAAGCTGCTGTATATTCAGGGAGCCCAGCCAGGCTCTCTGTGATGACTGAGAGGGATGGGATGGGTGGGGAGAGGGCAGTTCAAGAGGGAGGGAATATATATATATATATATATAACTGACTTAAGCTGTTGTATGGCAGAAACTGACACAACATTGTAAAGCAATCATCCTCCAATTAAAAAAAAAAGTGACATAGTAATAAACTGCAAAGTGACATAAAAAAGGAGAATACTTTCATAAGTAAACGAACATTTAAGAGGGAATATAATGATTAATGAATACCTTCAATCTGTATTAGGAGAAACTATAATTTTCTTTTTCTGAATCTGTAAGTTTGATAGCTAAACTGAACTTCTTTAACCAAACACATTCAATTGTTGAAACTGTTATAAGGTGGTGCTAGTGGTAAAGAACCTGCCTGTCAATGCAGGAGATCTAAGAGGCATGGGTTCGATCAAGAAGATCCCCTGGAGAAGGAAATGGCAACCCACTCCAGTATTCTTGCCTGGAGAATCCCACGGACAGAGGAGCCTGGCGGGCTATAGTCCACTGGATTGCAGAGTCAAACATGACTGAAGCCACCTGACACAGACGATAGTAAGCACTCTTTACACTGTCCAGATTCTCTTCCACATATAAAACCAGTAAGTATTTCAGAATACTGTACCTTAGTTATCTATTGCTGCACAACAAACAACTCCAAAACTTAGTTGCTTAGAATGACAACAGACATTTATTATTTCATAGTTTTCGTAGTTCAGGAATTTGGGAGTGGTGTAATTGGACAGTTCTGGTTCAGGGTCTCTCATGATATTGTAGTCAAGATGCAGGCTTGGATTGCAGTCATCTGAAGGTTTGGCTAAAGCTGAGGACCCACCTCGGTGGCTGGCAAGCTGATTTTTTTGCTGTTAGAAAAACACCTCAGTTGCTTCCCACGTGGACTCTCCATAGGGCTTTAAATGTCTTCATAATATGGTGGCTGGCTTCCTCCAGTGGGCAATCCAAGAGAGGGCAATGCAAAGGCAGCAATACTTTGTATGACCCTGCAGGTCATAAACTATCACTTCCCTGTATTTCATTGGTCATACAGACTAATGCCGATACAGTGTGCAAGGAAGTACACAAACGTATAAATACTGGAGGTGAGGCTCAGTGGAGGCCATCTTGGAGACTGGCTACTTCCAATTATAACCAGTATCTGTATAATATTTTGTGTTCAGCTTTTTTTTTTACAGTTTATATATATTTCTATTAACACAACTTACATACTTCTTGCTTTAGAAACTATGTTATTCCAATGATATGAACCCTTGAAAATTTAAAATGTCATGGACTTTTAACTGCTCTGAAAATATCATATCCCACCAGTTGAAGCCATCCATTTATGTTACAGTTCCAATATTTTACTTAAGGAAAAGAATTAAAGTCAGAAAAACTACAACTCAAACAATGTCCTGCTTGTTCCTAAGAGTGAAAACAAATTTAAATACTTCAAATAAAAGTCAGATCATTGTAGAAACAAGTAGGAAAAAAAGAGTCACTACATTTCAGATTGCAGACATCAGTTAATAACTGAATAATAAAAATTAAATACTGAATCAAGGAAAATAAAGAGTAAAAATAATTATACTAACAGAATAGCAACTTTTACAGAGAAAAAAATCCTAACACAATGGTAGCATTAGTTATTAATACTTAGGTACTTGGTAGAAAAGGTTAAGACTGACAACTAGCATAGATTTGAAAACCACAGAAAAATTTTATAACCAGCATTTAAAAAATATTAACTAGATAAAAGAAGGTTTCTTAAAAAAACAACTTTTGCTAGATCATTGCCAAGGAGCTATAATAAGACCTGTGAGCATGGAAGCTGCAAGGGAGAGACTGAACAGTAAAAAGAATTTCCCAGCAATATGCGTTGTCTCATGTGATGGGGAGAGAATTTTGACCCAAGGGCTCAACCCACATCTGATCACATTGTCCAAATGGATTCACAGATCAGAAGGCTGGTGGAATGAGAGTTCTTTTAAAGTCCCTCCAACACTAAGATCAAATACTCTCCCCAAAAGGAACTAGAATTCACACACTGGTAGTTACCAACAAATATAAACTTATTTCCTATGAACAGATTAGTTCTTTCTATACTTTATTCCATTTTAATCAAAACATTACTAGACATGTGTCAAGAAGAGCCACTCTGTACAATGAACCATCTGAGTCTTATACTGAAATGAGACGAGGCAGTGCATGACCTCATTCTTCATTGTTTCAGGCCTGACTTAGCTACAATAATCACTGTACAGGGAAAGCTCTTGCTATTGCTGCCTCGCTTTCTTCACAAGTCACAAGGCCTTTTTTCACCCATTCATTAAAAGTAGAAAGTCTTCTTTAGGTAAGAAGATACTATTAATCAGGAGGGGATTAATACTGCCCCAATAAGCAAATATAATGAATCTCTACAGTGATAAACTATCTCTGCCTCCAAACCCATATCCACCGTGGGAAGCACTTATTTGCAGAAGAGTAATTGCAAGGATCAGTGCCATTTGTCACTGGTTATATTGAAGTTTGTGAGAAGTGAAAACGTATTTTCCCTTTCTTGTTATTAAGTGAAAAACAGCTACTCCTTCAAACATGTTGAATCCAAACGAACAACTTGAGAAAGGTAAATATTACAATGACATCTCATGTATAAAACCAAGAACAGGGGCTCCACATATGTACATTTTCTCAAATATGTCTTTATGATACGTCTTCTCTAAATACCATAACATTTTTATTTTAATAGTGTTTGGTAAAAACATTCCTAAAGTGACATATTTTATTCATGGTCCAGAGTTAAGATTATGACCATCAGGTATATTTTTCTGTAAACTTGGGATGCCTTTGGGGACTAGAGGACTGTTTGCCCTTCTGTCAACAAATAGTCCCAGATTGCTATGCTTTTGAGCTAGTTTTCCTCAACATCATGCTATCTATTATCACTGATCAGTGCCGTCATGTCCCTGTCTCCTTTGGTAAGCTGCCACCATCTAATTTTGAAAACTCTTTTGTGGGACATGAATCAAAGAGTCACAATTACTACGCTTTTATGTCAACTTACACAAATGAGGAGCTCTCCAACAAGGACTGTGGAATTTGTGACAGCTTTTACTGGCTCATTAATCTCTTTCCATTTACTGTGAGCTCTCAGCTAGGAATAAAAAAGCAGAAATCTGACCTATGGGACTTCCCTGGTCCAGTGGCTGAAAATCTGCCTGCTAAGGCAGGGGGTATGGGTTTGATCCCTGGTCCAGGAATACTCCACATGCCTCAGGGCAACTAAACCCGTGTAGCACAACTACTGAGCCCTTGCTCTAGGGTCTGTGAGCGGCAACTACTGAAGCCCACAGCTTGTGCTCCTCAACAAGAGAAGCCACCACAATGAGAAGCCCACTCACCGCAACTAGAGAGAAGATCCCGCTTGCTGCAAGCAGAGAAAGAAAGTGCCTGCATGTAGCAACGAAGACCTAGCATGGTCAAATAAATAAAAGGAAATCTAACCTAAGGAAAAAGAGGGTATTACTTTATATAAGTTACTTACCAATATTTTCTTTTCCTTCTGGGCTTTCCACTTTGTCTCCTTTAACTAATGTATCACTTTTTCAACCTGTAGAAGATGGATACAGATACTCATAAGAGCAAAGTTCTTTTTCCTTTTTTTCCTATTTTTGATACAATTATCTCTTTCTGTATTTCTATTTCCAATCTATTTAGGCTTTGGAAAGTGGATCATCAACCTAATCTCCTAACTTGTAATCTAGTACTCTTGGCCTCTTTCTCTTCTTTTAAAATTTCTTTTCATACAAACTACAACTGCAGCCACTCTAATAAAATCACTTGTTTATAAAATCAGTGATAACAAGAGAATGCAAGTTACACTTCCTGTAAAAGCTAGAGTATATTTTTGAGTTTATGCACTTTGTGAGTTTTTTTTTTTTTGCTGTGAAGAATTCAAATACCAGTTGTGTCTTCCACAATATGACTGAGAGTGGCACTCTATTACAAAATGAATATGTGCTCAAAAGGGACCTAGTCAATCCCAGTCACAGGTACATACCTACAAGACTGAAAACAGGGACTCAAACAGTATTTTTACATCAACGTTCACTGCGGCATTATTCACAAGGGCCAGAAGTGGAAAAAAACCCAAGTGTTCATTAACAGATGCACAGATAAACAAAATAGGACACATACACAAATACAATGGAATATTATTTAGCTATAAAAAGCAAAGACTTTCTGATACATGCTACAACATGAACCTTGAAAATGTTATGCTGAGACATACAAAAATATGATTCCACTTACATGAACTATCTAGAAAAGGCAAATCTGTAGAAACAGAAAGTAGATTAGAGTTTACCAGGGGTTGTGGTGAGGGGAGAATGCGAGCTATTGCTTAACAGGTCCAGAGTTTCTGCTGGGGTGATGAAAAATGTAAATAGAGAACAGTGATAGCTGTACAACACCGTGAAAGTAATTACACCACGGATCGGCTAAAATGACAATTTTTATGTTACATATATTTTACCACAGTAAAAGCAGAGGGAATCAAGTACTGCAAACATAAGATCATAAGAGGAAAGACTTGGGCTATTATCTCAACATAGCAACAGCTATGACAATCCTCACGCCTGAACTACCTCATAAGCCAATTATGACTTAAATTCTGATACTCAGAAAATGTCTTTTAAGCACTGAGTTTATACAGTATCTTCTATTCTCTCAGAAATAGAAAGTTAAACTTAACAATGCAACATAAACCTGAAAACTGTACATTCAAAAGAGGATGTAAATAATGTAATAAATTGTAACTATAGGGCCTCCAAAGCAATTATTTTTAATACAGGTCCTCTTACAAGACCTTTATTAAACAACTTTAACACTTCTCCAGGTATTCTCTTGGTTTCCCAGAACGTAATGAGTGACATCTAACACTACACATGCAATTTTGACCACAGTTCTATTAAGTTTTCTTTTTAAAAACACTCATATTGTGTACATGCCAATACCCGAACTCAAAACAAGAGACACCTCAAATTGGTATCTCCAAACAACCCCCTTCCTCAGTGCCCCTGCCCAGTTAAGAGAGAGTTAAATGGATTCCCTAATTTCCTATTCCTGTTAATGGTACCACAAGTTTCCTAATTTATGATGCAAAATTTTCATCATCTTTGCATTCTCCTCTCTCACACCCAATCTCTTATCAAGAGATTTTTGCTTTGCAGTATCTTTCCCATCTCTTTCTCTTTCTTCCCTCCTAGCCTCTTACTGATTATCTAAAGTCTGGCCTTTATCAACTTCAGACTTTAGACCACTATAGCCTTTTAACTGGTCTTCCAGTCACCAAAGTCTCTCTTCTCAAACCCATACACGACTGTTTCTAAAATGTTATTTGCATCGTTTTTCCCACTAGACTGTAACTATATCATGGTAGGGATTCATTCACCTTTCAACACTGAACAATCTGGCATGTAATACATTTTTAATTCATCAGTGTTTATTGAATGAATTAATGAAATCGTAAACACTTTCCTTCTAAAAACTTTCAATTTTCCACTGCCCATAACAGAAGTTACAAACTCAAATACTAAAATACCTACTGGGGCCAGGCGGAAAATGTAAGTGAGTAAAGATGGGTGTAATCAACAGGAGGTGGTAGGGACTGTGCAAACTGGAAAGCACATGTCCCATCTAAAGGGGAAGTTACTTGCTGTTCCCACAAATTGCTGCCATGATGAAATACAGGCCTAGTATGTTGTCAGGTCTTCTGATTTTTTCAAGATAAGCCAAGAGCACAGATTTCTATGTAGAATCCGGTTTTTAAATGTGTGTATTCGTTGCTCAGTGTCTGACTCCTTGTGACCCCATGGACTGCAGCCCGCCAGGCTCCTGTCCAGAGAATTCTCCAGGCAAGAATACTGGAGTGAGATGCCAGTGACAACTAATACCATTAAAAAAAAAAAACCCAAAACACCAAGCAGGCAAAATGAAACATATCTATGGGCCGAATCCAGTCCTTAAGCTACAAGTTGGTGACTCCTTGCTCTGTAGGATAAAAAACTTGCCTAACATTCTAAGTCCTTCTAAGTCCCAGGCTATTCTGCCAAAGTTTTTGCCCACTACTTTCACACAAGAACACTTTGCTCTAAGCAAGCATCAGAATCACCTGTGGGGCTTGTTAAAATATGTAACTTGATTGCAGACTTCACTGTCAGGATTTCCAGTTCAACACAGTAGGTCTCAAGTGGGGGCTGAGAATGTGCATTTCTAACAAGTTACCAGATGATGCTGACACTTACCGGTGTGTGGACCATCCTGTGGGAACCACAGCTCTGGTTAAATTACACTCTGTCTCAAACACACAGATTCTGCTCATTTGTTTCACCTTCCCAGAAAGTCTTCCCTTTTACTTTCAGCCTACCTCCTCCTGCAAACTTCCTGTGACAGTCTTTCATGCCTCCAAAATGCTGTAGCATTTAAAGTTCATACCATCTCCCCTAATTCATCACTGCTTGGTGGAGATGCATAGCTTCCAATTGAGGTTGTATAGTCTCAGAGATCAATGATCAGGTCAGCATCTTATACACCTGACTGTAGGCCATTTGAAGGCTGGGGCCCTGTCTTGGTTCCCACTGTACCCTTCGAGCTATCAGAGCCTGGTATTCAGTTGGTATTTACTAAATATTTTTTAAACAAATGAAAATTGGACAGACCCATCAAATGAAAAATGCAGATAAGTGGACCTGAAATTTGGGTATATAACCTTTCTTAAAAAACTGAATTTAAGTATTGTGTAATGGTTTTTCAGAATGGACAATAAAAACTAAACATTTTGCAAGTAAATTGTCAATAGATAATAATTATCTGCGGCAACAGATATTGTATGTAAATAAAACAGTGAATGTTTAAAAAAACCCTGAAAATTTATAAGATTAAATCTTTTATTTGTACCATATGGCTTCTCTGGTGGCTAAGTGGTAAAGAATCTGCCTGTCATTGCAACAAGATGCAGGAGACATGGGTTCAATCCCTGGGTCCGGAGGATCCCCTGGAGTAGGAAATGGCAACCCACTCCAATATTCTTGCCTGGAAAATCCCATGGACAGAAGAGCCTGGCAGAATGTAGTCCTTGGGGTTGCAAAGAGTTGGACATGACTGACTATGCACGCATGCAACAACAAAATACAATGAAAAAGTAGGATGAAATTAACTAATCCTCCATAATATTCAGAAATATTGGTGAGTCTCCTTCAGATAGAGTTTGGATGACAATATATTTATTCAAGATTCTAAAGGCTGTGTAAAAACAAGATCAGAAATGGTTCACCTAGCTTCTCCAACTTATAGAATAGCATCAGTGCTATCAGGCAATTTCAAGGATGACTTACGAGTAGAAATGGTACTGTGCAGGGCCCTATAAGGCTCCTGGGCACAAGGCCTTTCTGTGTTCCCCATTTCTTTGATTATAAGAGACAGCCTTCATTCACCCTCCTTGACGTTCCCTGAGTTTCAAGGGGCAGATTCAAGAAGTTGTTAATTAGGGAAGGGAGAGAACGTGAGACCAGGGTTAAACAGCCAGAAGCAGCTGTGGGTCAAAGTCTTGTTTCCCATCAATGGATATACGCAAAGATATCTTTGAGCTATTCTGCAGATACTGAAACTCCCTCCAGGTGGGAGAAGTTATGATATGCTGCCCACGAGCATGTAGAAGCCAGATCGGTTAGACTTGAGGCTGATGGATGTTGACTACTTACCAACTCACCACCAAACCATCAGAAGAATGTCCACGAGCTGATCACATCCTCTTTTACTATAAAACTTGTCACCATCTTCCCCACTTTGGAACACATAGTTTCAAGAGCATGAGCCTGCTGTGTCCCCCTTTGCCTGGCCAAGCAACAAGCTCTTCTTTTTTACTTCACCCAAAATTCTGTCTCTGAGATCTGATTTGCATAGGTGGACAGAGAAGCTGAGAATCTGGTGTCAGAAACTCGGTCTCCAAGCTAAACCGGAATAAAGTTACAGATGCCTTTATAGAGTAAACCTAATTTTGGAGCTACTGGAAGAAAAAAAAAAAAAGAAAGAACAATATGTAGTTTTAAAATAATTTTGAGATATAGTCTTAAGTTCTTATTTGGCTTTTCGAGCAACTCCACACTCAAGTGTGGTTAGAATCAAGTGTGGTTAGTGATATTAGAATCAATGGGACAACAGAAAAGTTGATATTATTTGGCAAAGACAGAAAATCCAATTTGGGGAAAACAACAACAACAACAACAAAACAACCCCGGAGCAAAAGAAGCACATTTACAGCTTTAAGACAGCAGAGATGTTACCTTACATTCAGATTCCTGCCCTACCTACCAGGACCATAATGATCTTGTCTGCGTGAGGATTCGGCCAAGACACTCCGCATTTCTGTGTTAACCAGGAACTAAGCACACTGGGCGGAAAAAGAAAAAAAAAAGAATTACAAAACCAAGTCAAAAAAATACCAAGTGCTTATCCCAACTTTTAAAAGCATTAGCATTCTAAACAATAAAACAAAGCAAATTTATTCAATGAAATAAACCTCATAGTAAAACTACAAGAATGTATGAAAGGAAACACTACCAGATGAACTGCTAAATACTTCCTACTTTTACAAATGGATGATTGAATAATAACATCTAGTTCTTTGGCAGAGAATGCAGAGGTTCAGAAGACTGTAGATTCTAGAACTACCTCTACTACACTGTGAATCTGGGCATTTCTCTTAGCCATATTCAAGTCACAACAGTTTTAACTGCAAAGCCAAACTTAAAGTCAAAAAAAATTTATTTTGTATGATAAAATAACTAAGAAGTACATGCAACTAAAGTATTATGCACATATATTAAGAAATAATCTTACTACAGTCAAGTTTTCGTGTTTATAAATGAGTCTACAGACAACAGATGACTTGGACTGACTTTCAGGTTCACAGTAACCAATTTTTTAGAATGAATTCTAAATATAAAGCCTCTAATAGGAGATATCCTACACTCTCTTTTCTGCAAGTTATCAGCAGGGTACATTTTCAGAACCCTGGACATATCAAGTGGTAAAGAAATTGGTAAAGAACTCGCCTGCCAATGCAGGAGACATTAGAGAAGGTGGGTTCCATCCCTGGGTCGGGAAGATCCCCTGGAGAAGGGCACTCACTCCAGTATTCTTGCCTGGAGAATCCCATGGACAGAGGAGCCTGGCCGGCTCCAGTCCATGGGGTCGCAAAGAGTTGGACACGACTGAAGTGACTTAACACGCAGACATATAAAATCAATCATAACTTTATAGATTCTATATCAGAATAAACCTCTTCAATGTATGGTAATTCCATCATGGACCCACGGAAGTGTGTCATGCAAATTGGGGCGAGGGGGAAGCACCAGGAATACAGTAAGCCACCATCATGCCAGCAGATGGCATGGCTAAGATTTTCAGTGCTTATTAATATTAACAATCAGCAAGTTCCCTCTTAACCACTCAATTCAGAAACATCAACGACGTAGCTGGGAAAAAAAGCGGGGGAGGGGGAAGGTTTGAATCAGAGACATCTAGAAATGTTGCAGGGATTTTCTCCTTAGAGAAATGGAGAAGATGCACAATGAAGCTTTTAAGGAAATTTTTACATTCAATTTGAAAGGGAGACTAATGCACAGCAGAGCTTCAATCCCAAGTTTCCTAACTGTTGTCTCGGCCCCCAGAATCCCGTCTTCCTCGGTGACTCACAGACAAACTCATTGAATGAAGAAGGCATGATCACAGAGCTCCTCCTCTGAAAAAACGCAAACCATCCTTTTGAGTACTACTCCTTTTCACAGGTGTGCGCGGTGTTGGTTGGGGCGAGGGGAGGTGACGACACCAAAACAAAAACAACACAGCAAAAGGCCAGACCTTTCAACTTCACGCGACTCGCGGAAAAGGGAGGGCAGCACGCGCAGGTTATTAGCAAATGGGAATCTGGGGACGGCAGCGACAGGACAGAAAGGGACCTGACACCGGGATACTCCTCTCCAAGGGCTCTCCACGAGGCCCCGGAGCCTCTCCGACCCCCAGGCTCCCCGATACCCGCGCCCCGCCCGCCTCACCCTCCAAACCACCCACCACCCTCGGACAAGTCCTCAACTGCCTCATCGAAACATGTTTGGCCTGGGAAGCCCGCTGGCTGCGCCGTCCCTTACAGAACCAGCAAGGGTTAGGAGCCAGGAGAGGGAGAAGGAAACCAAAAGAGCCAGGTGGCCTCGGGAGGGGCGGAGCCGGGCCGAGAGCTGGGCGGCCACGGCCACGCTGGCTGCGGCGCGAGGGAAGGAGAGGACGCGCGGGCAAGAAGCGAAACGTTGTGAACCCGGCGGAGGCGACGCTCCGACGAAAGGGGCGCGGCGGGTCCAGCCTCCTCAGGGGAGAGCGCCTCTACGGTCTGGCCGCCTCCGGCCTCCTCTCCCGCCCAGCCCCGACCCCAGTCATGCACCGGCGCGCCCGCGCTCGCACACTCACCGGGCGCGCGCCACCACGGCGCGGCCGCCCGCCGCCCTCAGCCGGTCTCCGCCCCGCCCCCCGCGCCTGGCCAGTGGACTGGGCCCCGGGGGGCGGGGAAGGGGCGGGGCTACGTCACGGGCGCGTGCGCTCTCTGCGCGCCGGCAACGGCTCGAGCTGATCGTTACTTGCGCGGCTTGGTGGTGTCCTTGGAGACGAAGCCGGGCCTGGGCGGCGCGGAGACAAGACCACGGCAGCTGAGCCCCCGGAGAAGCCAGGATGCCGGCTAAGGGGAAGGACAAAAAGAAAGGGAAGGGCAAAGACAAAGGCAAAGATAAAGACAAGAAGAAGAAGTAAGGGGAAGCCACGCTGGGGTCCCTGCTCCAGGGCCTGCCCTCCGGAGATTCGCAGGCCCCGGCCAACTGGCGCCCTTTCCCCGCTACCCTCCCGGACCCTCCCCTTGCTCTCCCACCTTCTGAGAAGGACGGCTCCGTTGCTCAGAAATTCCCCAAAAGCATGCCATACCCCCCACCGCTTCAACTAAGACCGGAGTGTTGAGATTCGGGACCCTGAAATCTTTTAGACACAGCCCCTGCCCACGTGGAGTGTACTAACGAGGAGGCAGATAAGTTCCCCAAGAATTGAAGTAACATAGGACCGAACTGACTCATTTGAAAAGACTCTGATGCTGAGAAAGGCTGAGGCGGGAGAAGAAGGGGACGACAGAGGATGAGATGGTTGGATGGCATCACCGACTCAACGGCCGTGCGTTTGAGTAAACTCCGGGAGTCGGTGATGGACAGGGAGGCCCGGCGTGCTGCAGTCCACGGGGTCGCAAAGAGTCGGATACGACTGAGCGACTGAACTGACTGACTGAGGACCGAATGAAATAAGTGGAGGGGAAAAGATCTAAAAGTGAGGAGGAAGGGTTAGTTCTGACACTGGAATTGAAGGTCGGATATCCTCTAGACCTGTGCTGTCCAATAGTGTCACCGGTCATGTGTGGCTATTAAGATTCGATAAAATTAAACTAAAAATTCAGATCCTCGTTGGTACCGGCTACATTGCGTGTACTCAGTGGGCCTGTGTGGCTAGTGGTGGCTGTATTGGACAGTCTAGATAGTGGTAACGTCACAAAGTTCTATTGGACAGCACTGTTCGCCACCAGTGATTCTTGGCTGGGGAGGGGGTTAATTTTTGACTCCCCGAGGACGTTTGTCAAGGAGACATTTTTGGTTGTCACATCTGGGGACCTCTAGCGGATAAGAGACCGAGTGAAAGTCGCTCAGTCGTGTCCCACTCTCTGCGACCCCGTGGATGATACAGTCTATGGAATTCTCCAGGCCAGAATACTGGAGTGGAGAAGATCCCTTCTCCAGCGGATCTTGCTGACCCAGGAATCGAACCGGCGTGTCCTGCATTCCTGGCGATTTTTTACCACCTAAGCTATCAGACCAAGGATACTGTTAAATATCCTACAGTGCACATTAACAACCTCCAGCCCCACTCCAGATAAAGAATCATGTGGCTCAGAATATTAGTAGTTGGGAAATCCTCCTCAAGACCCAAATAATGCACTAAGCGTTATTCACCTTATCTCTAGTACCTGGAAGAGTGTCGGAATCATAGAAGAAGCTTAATATTTGTTAAATTAAGATGTCTGTTCCTGTAGGCTTCAGCTTGGATCTTTCCCCACACCCCACCCGGTCCCCTCGAGAACTGTGCTGTAGTGCTCTGTTTTCGTTATTTTTTGCCTGTAACCTGATCATCTCAGCTGTGTGGTTGAGAGGCACTTAAACATCCTGAAGGATGTCTGGGTGATTGAAGTAATTCCTTGGGCCTTTTCAAGGATTCCTTTTGGTTTGAAGGAAAACATAAAGAATTTGAGTATTCAGATTTCCCCAAATGATGAGAATTTCTGAAGTGGATAAGATTGCTCTAGCATTAAAGCTTCACAGGTTTGGAGTTGCTGCTAGATTGCTACTACATTTATTGGATGACCCTAGTGGTTCCTAGACACGCTGGAATCATACATCTTGTCCAACAGCACTATATATGGGACCACAAGGGATCTTTGAAAAGTTTATACAGTAATTTGTTTAAGAGAGTAAAGCCTGCTCAGTACAGAGAGTTTAGGAAATCTGGTAAGTCAAACAGAACAAACCCACTTGTAATCCCATTATCCAAAGATAACCACTACTATCATTTTGGAATATTCTTTTTCTTCTTCCTAAGATAACAGCCCAATATACAAATTTATTTGCAATTTTTCCCCTAGTGTATTAATATAAGTATACTACAGTGTGATTAAAAAAAATAACTGCATGGTTAGTCTTTTATTTTCTGGAAGTGCCAATGGCTTGTCACATTCCTAGAACTCACTAGCATATGTTTTCTATTTTTGCCCATTCATCTACAGTGCACATATCAACAATGAGAAACACTGAGGGCAATAGACCATATATATATATATATTTTTTTTTTTAATATTTCTTACTAACTCATTCATCCAACAATATTTGCTCATGTGTGCCAGGCAAATGCCAAGCAAAATAAATTATAATAAAGAGAAAGGTGTAATACTAATATAGTAGAGAAATAGTTATATGCTGTTGATGTCCTCTTCCTGTGCAGGAAGATCATAAAACTTGAGGAATCTGTTGTGGAGAGAGCCAAGGCCAATGCCTCCCTTTGGGAGGCCAGGCTGGAAGTCACAGAACTTTCTAGGATTGAGTATCGTGATACTTCCCGGAGACTGGCAAGATGTAATGAAGAATTAAAGAGACAGCAGTATAAAATGGAGAAAGACACGATGTCTGTATTGAACTATCTGAAGAAACAGGATCAGGAGAAAGATAATCTGGTAGGTAGGTAGAAACCCTCCCAAGCCTTAGTAACTGTCTCTTTTGTTATACTGAGGTGGCTATGTATTTCCAGTATTTTAATTCCTTGAAACCTCATCCCACAGTTAAGACATTTTAGTTGACTCTTAACTCTCCTTTGAAGCAACATGTTATTTCAGAACAGCTTAAAGTCAGAACTGCCTTTTATTTTCATCCTTGTTCCATGTTTTCTTGGATGAAACAAAGATGTGCTAATGGAACATTATGATCAACTTGAAGAACAAGAGCATGGTGTATGATCTATATATTTTTTGATATTGATAGCTGAGTAATTAATAATCTATAAAGCAATTTATTGATAATCCATGATCACATGGTTATGAATCCAGCAAATTGACTCTCTTCTGTTGGACCTGTTGAATCTTTATCTTACTGAACCTTGTTGAAATGTTGGGCATAGAGCTATCATTTTAGATCTGTGGCAAAAAGGAAAGGAACTAACATTTTGGGACTCCTGTTTGTGCCAGGCACCATGTTGGGTACTTTACCTCTGCTATCTCATTTAGTCCTTTTAATAACCCACAAATTGTCATTCCCATTTTACAGATAAAGAAATTGACTCTCAGGGCAGGTAACTTGTCTCACAGCTAGTGGGTGTTAACGTGTGAATTTAGGTGTGACTTAAAGTCATCTCTTTCCTAGCTGCCTCTTTGTGTCCCTTGGTGACCCAAGGAAATTTGTATCATGTTTCATTCCTATGTATGTTTTTTGTATTTTTACTATAAAAATATAAATATACATAGTAGGCACTTATTAAAATATTTTTGCATGCAAGAACGAATGAATGGGTTGTGATTCCACTGATGCTTTGAAAAAGTTAGCAATCAAAACTTAAATTCAAGATGATTTGGAAGCATATTAGAGAAATCAGACAATTGAACACTTGTGTGGATTTTATGTTTTATTAATTTTTTGGCACAGTATTTTTTTTAACCTTTCCTAGGCAACTTCCATTTTTAAAATTACTCTTTGATAATAGCATGCATTATCAAAATTATCTGCTATAAATTATTATTCTAAAATAAGCCTTTAGGCCAGCCATGCAAATAATTTTCAAAATTCATTGTATAAAAGATTTGTGGACTGCATTAGCTAATTGATGTTGGTCTGCCTTTATCAGTATCACTTGTATTTCCTGATTTTCATCCTCCATGTATCACAGGCCAGCATCTGACTGTAGCAAATACATAATTTTCTCATAGACATGGATACTTATTAAAACCAAAGAAACTTCTTTGGGAGGAAGAAGTAAAATAAATTATTCAATATACCCTGGTTAACTAGCTCTCTTATAATTTTGTTCCTCCATACATGCTACTATATCCTAGAAATGCATTATTTGCTTAAACTTTATTTAAACTGTTTACAGTCTTCATGTTAATTATAGAAAGAAGTGAAATGTGTTTTAAAAACTATCATATTTTAGACAGAATTAGGGGATTTCCCTTATGATTTTTGTATTTAAGGCTTTGTTCAGTCAGCACAAAATAAATCTATTTTACACCTGTTCTACATGACTTAGGTCTGTCTGTATTTCTTTTAAAACATTTTTAGGTTTCCCTTGAGGTATTCTGAGATTATTTACAACAATATTTCACTTCTGTATCTTCTGATTTTTTAACCATGTCAAGGAAGGTTTACCTTAAAAAGCTACAGTACTTTGGCCAGCTGATGTGAAGAGCTGACTCATTGGAAAAGACCCTGATGCTGGGAAAGATTGAAGGCAGGAGAAAGAAAACAATATGGTTGAATGGCATCACCGAATCAATGGACACGAGTTTGAACAAACTCGGGGAAATAGTGAAGGACAGGGAAGCCTGGCATGCTGCAGTCCATGCGGTCACAAAGATTTGGACATGATTTAGTGACTGAACAACAGCAACAACAAAAAGTTAGTCAGATTTCCTCCTAAAACATGCCAGCATCCTTGGAGAAATGATTGATTATAAGACTGGAGCAAGGAGAGTAAGAGATGAATATCTTATTGTGACAGGAAGTAAGTAACAAAAAATTAAAGGACACAGAGGGTAACTTGAAGGGGCTCCCACTGGCCAAATCTGGGACAGTCAAAATAAATGACAGTAATCAGTTACAGCTTATTGAATAAAATGAGTTCATGAGTATATACAACTGATAAGTATATACCTTAATAAATATTGGAGAATAGAATGCTTTTCCTTAAAGTAGAATGTAGTAAGTTATTAAATTTCCAAGGAATGATGCAATAAGAAAAATCACCATTTGGAGTCAGAGTAATAATTGATTCAGTCAAGAACAAGAGTGGATGCTAAAACTAGTGGGTGAAAGTTTATTGAGCAAGAAGATATTTGCATAGTCTTAAAATATAGTCCTCCAAATTTATTAATAATTATAAAAGGAAAAATTGTAACTTTCAACTGGAGAAACCTGGCAGACACAGTCTTAACCAGTTGATTACACTTAATGTCAGTCACCTCAAGCTGTGATGCAGTGACAAGGATACATCATCACTTAAGTAGTGTATGCTTGCTGGAAAGCCATAACCTGAATCTTCTGATGAAGAAACATCTCAGACAACTCCAGCCCTGGCCAGTATTCTTCAAAAACGTTGGTATCATAAAAGACAAAGACCGAGAAATGGCTCCAGTTTAAAACTAGAATATATGACAACTAAGTGTAATCATAGTCAGGCATTATATCCTAGACCAGAAAAAGAAAAGTTACAGTGAAAGGACATCATTGGTACAGTTGATGCTAAAGTTGAATATGGAGTATAGATTAAATAATAGTATTTTATCAATGTTAAATTTCCCAATTTTGATCATTGTACTACTAAGATTGTTCTATTCCTTAGGAAACACATAATGAAATATTTAGTACAGGAGTATGATGTCCTAAACTTATTCTCACATGCTCCAGAAGAAACAGCTTCAAAAGTCTACATCATATCTATATATGTATGTATATACACACACGTATTTATGTATATAGACCTATCATAAAGGGAAAACAAATGTGGCAAAATTGAGTGAAGAGTATATGAGAATTCTTTGTACTCTCCTTGAAACTTTCCTTTAAAAATTTACTCATTTAAAAGAAATGCAAATCAAAACTCCAAGTTATCACTTCACACTTATTAAGATGGCTACTGTCAGAAGAACAGAAAATAGCAAGTGTTGGTGAGGATGTAGAGAAATTGGAATCCTTGTGCAATTTGGTGGCAATGTGAAATGGTATAGCCTTTATGTAAAACAGTACAGAGATTCATCGAAAAAGTAAAAATAGAATTATCATATGATGCAACAATCCCACTTTGGAGTATATTTCCAAGAGAATGTAAAGCAAGATCTTGACGAGGTAACTGCACACCCAGTGTTCTTGAAACCCTATTCATATAGTCAAGAAGTGGAAACAACCCAAATGTCTGTTGGTTGATGAGTGAATAAAGAAAGTGTGGTATACAAATACAAGAATATTATGCAGCTCTAAAAGGGAAGGAAGTCCTGTCCTGTGCTACAACATGAATGAACCTCAAGGCCATTATGCTAAGTGAAATAAGCCAGTTACAAAAGGACAAATACTGTATGATCCTACTCATATCAAGTATCTGTGGACAGAGAGTGTTGCCTCACATTCCAGTAAACAAAGAATGTCACCCACCATTCCAGTTCTACAAGGATCAAGCCACCAGCCATTGCAGCCCCCCACCCTCGCCTGCCATCTGCCTCCTTCCACAGTGCGTCCTGACGGGAGGAAACTCAGGCTGGAGCAAAACAGCAAGCATTCTGAGCTTTGGATACTTGGCCCTAGATAATTAACACACATATATCTAAGGAATAATTTCAACAAGCCCAGATCTTTACATCTTCCCTGACACAGAAAAGCACTAAAATCATTAACTCAGAATACCTTTTCCTTGTGATCACTGGTAGCATTTTGATGTCTGACTACATGTTTTTTCCAGCAAGAATCTGCTATATATTCTGCCTGCTCTCTTAATTCTTCTGAGCAGTTCCTCAGAGCTTTCTGAGAGGCTGTTTCCCAGGCTATATAACCCTCAGTATAATCCTGGGATAAAACTGCATTCACAACTTTTAGGTTGTGTGGTTTTTCTTCCGTGCACATACGTGAAGTAGTCAAAATCATACAAACAATGTAGAAAGGCTGGGGGAGGGAGGAGAAGGAATTAGTATCTCATAAACATAGAGTTTCAGCTTTGTAAGGTGAAAAAGTTCCGGAGATCTGCTGCCCAACAATGTGAATTAAAAATGGTTAAGATGGTAAATTAAAAGAAATTTTTTAACCATACACATGTTACCCAGGCAATTATGATGATAGCCAAGTTTTGAAAACTGGCAATAGCAAGTTAACTATAAATAATGTCCTCTCTTCTCATCTTCCCACCTTACTCCACCTCTCCAAGACTACTGGTTTATTTTATTCCATTCTGTTCTGTTCTATTGGCTGTGCTGTGCAGCGTGTGGGATCTTAGTTCCCTAACCAGGAATTGAATCCATGCTCCCTGCACTGGGAATATACAGTCTTAACCACTGGACTACCAGGGATGTACTCCCTACTGGTTTTAATATCACATGAAAATTGGGCTATGTAATTAAGTTAGGATACAGAGAAATGTCTTTGCCTTCCTCTTTATTTTCATTTTCTACAGATTGAAAAACTGAAACAGCAATTGAATGAAACAAAGGAAAAAGCCCAAGAGGAGAAGGAAAAATTGGTATGTACACTGATTCCTCACTTATTGATGGTCAGGTTTCTGGCAAGTTCAGATATTTATGACATGAGAATAAGTAACTCCTCTTGAGAACTCAGTGATCTTAAAGCTCATACACTTGATTGTCCAGATGCTCAAAAATAACATAAAATTATGTTATTGTCGAAAATCATCTCGTAGTAGTGGTAGCTTACTAATCTTGAGCTCTAGGGCTTTTCAGTGGACAGCACTGGGAAACATATTTTTTGAAGAATAAAATATATCATGAGCTCATGCTAATAATTTAAATTCAGATGCAAGAGTACAGGATTTTTATTTAACCCTATCTGTGTCTTCTTTCTCCCTCACCCAAAATCCTGGTTCTAAATGATACCAATGTAACTGTGTATTTTCTTCAAACCTCAATACATCAATAGGCACAGAATACTAATATGATACCAATGTAACTGTGTATTTTCTTCAAACCTTAATATATCAATAGGCACAGAATACTAATATTAATACCACTACCCACATAAGCTGGTAGATACAGTTTAGGATTTGAGTTGGCAGGGGGTACTTTTCCCATTAGGATATATACCAATAGTGATCTACAGTCAAATTCAGTTCAGTTTAGTTCAGTTTCTCTGTCGTGTCTGACTCTTTGTGACCCATGGACTGCAGCATGCCAGGACTCCCTGTCCATCACCAATTCCCAGAGTTTACTCAAATTCGTGGCCATTGAGTCGGTAATGCCATCCAACCATCTCATCCTCTGTCGTCCCCTTCTCCTCCCACCTTCAATCTTTTCCAGCATCAGGATCTTTTCAAATGAGTCAGTTCTTCACCTCATGTGGCCAAATATTGAAGTTTCAGCTTCAACATCAGTCCTTCCAATGAATATTCAGGACTGATTTCCTTTAGAATGGACTGGTTGGATCTCCTTGCTGTCCAAGGGACTCTCAAAAGTCTTCTCCAACACCACAGTTCAAAAGCATCAATTCTTCGGTGCTCAGCTTTCTTTATAGTCCAACTGTCACATCCATACATGACTACTGGAAAAACCATAGCTTTGACTAGATGGACCTTTGTTGGTAATATAATGTCTCTGCTTTTTAATAAGCTGTCTAAGTTGGTCATAACTTTTCTTCCAAGGAGCAAGCATCTTTTAATTTCATGGCTGCAGTCACCATCTGCAGTGATTTTGGAGCCCCCCAAAATAAAGTTTGTCACTGTTTCCCCATCTATTTGCCATGAAGTGATAGGACCAGATCCCATGATCTTAGTTTTCTGAATGTTGTTTTAAGCCAACTTTTTCACTCTCCTCTTTCACTTTCATCAAGAGGTTCTTCAGTTCCTCTTTGCTTTCTGCCATAAGGGTAGTATCTAAGGTTGATATTTCTCCTGGCAGTCTTGATTCCAGCTTGTGCTTCATCCAGTCCAGAATTTCTCATGATGTACTCTGCATATAAGTTTAATAAGCAAGGTAACAATATACAGCCTTGATGTACTTCTTTCCCGATTTGGAACCAGTCAGTTGTTCCATGTCCAGTTCTAACTGTTGCTTCTGATCAAATTAACAAGGTCTAAAAACAATTTGAAATAATTCCTTTCTGTAAGGTTATGGCACCAACTCTGCAATACATTTTGCTTTTGATCTTTTAGGAGTTGCTTTAAGAAATTAATGTGAAATAATGTAACTATATAATTATAATTATGTAAAATAGTCTTCCCTGGTGATTCTGTGGTAAAGAATCCACCTGCCAAGTAGGAGACACCAGTTTGATCCCTGGGTCAGGAAGATTCCCTGGAGAAGGAAATGGCAACCCACTCCAGTATTCTTGCCTGGTAAATCCCATGGTCAGAGGAGCCTGGTGGGCTACCATGAGGTCACAAAAGAGCTGGACGTGACTGAGCAACTAAACAGCAGCAGCAATTATGTAAAATATTGATGTGTTTCCAAAGTAAAATCTATCAAACATGGTCTATTCTGAGAAATGTAACTTCTGTCCATGTCTCCACAATATACCAGAGTATATTGTCAAAATGGGTTTCTGTCAACATGATAGGTAAGAAATGATATTTTAGGGTATTTCAATTTGCATTTCTCTTATTCTGAGCTAGATTGAGCATTTTTTTCATGTGGTTAAGTGTCTTTTGCAGTTTGATAGCTCTTTTCATTTGTTAGTTGTGTTACTGGCCCTTTTCCTCCTCCATTTCCCTCCCCCCCTTTTTTTCCTCTTTACTCTCTCTTCTTCCCTTTCTCCTCATCTCTCTTTTTCCTTCTCCTCTGTCTTCCCGCTTCCTTCCTCTTTCTCTCACCTTCTTCTCTATTTATTTAAGAGATATTGGCCCTCTCCTTGTCTCTTTGCTTACTGATTTTAATTTAGGATCAGGGATGTTATTTAGCTCTCTTATAGATTAAAGATTTGTTTAGTCTTCTCATGAGGATTTCCCAGGTGGTGCTAGTGGTAAAGAACCCACCTGCCAATGGAGAAGACATAAGAGACATGGGTTTGATCCCTGGGTTGCAGAGAGCCCCTGGAGAAGGGCATGGCAACCTACTCCAGTATTCTTGCCTGGAGAATTCCATGGACAGAGGAGCCTGACCCATATAGTCCATAGGGTCACACAGAGTCAGCCACAACTGAAGCAAATGACCATGCATGCGATCTTCTCATACCTCTTTTTAATAACATCTACTTTTCTATACACAATCAGGTCATTTTAGAATTTTCTCCTTATTCAAGGCACTTGGTCTCTTTTAATAAAAATTAAAACTTTATGTGAAGGTAAAAAGGGAGATTTTTCTTCAAAGAAGAAAGACAAATGGCTTAAGGCTTCAAATGGAACAGGACTTTGTGTGACCTCTGTTCTTTTTCCTAAGTCATTTACTTTTTTTGTTGTTTTGTTGTCAATACAGGAACAAAAATTTACTATGCAAGTAAATGAGCTGGAGGGACAGTTCCATCAGAAGGCCAAAGAAATTGGCATGATTCAGACAGAGCTCAAAACAATAAAACAATTCCAGAAGAGAAAAATCCAAGTGGAGAAAGAATTAGATGATGTAAGTTTCTTTCATTCTTTCTTTCTTTAAAAAAAGACATTAGAATTAACTATTTATGTCTGCAAAGGCCTTCATAGACATTGACTCCTGTGAGATGGTAAAGGATTCCCTTTGACATTGTAGAGATTATCTGAGAAAAACAGGGAAGATATATCAGTGTAGGACTGAATGCAGAAAGTCTTAACAGACTTTTGTTTTTTTAAGCATTGATTTCTTTGTGAATTCACCAGATCTTAGGCAACACACCCTCTTGCATTTATCACCAGTTAAACCTTTGGAACTACTATGGCTGTAGAAAACAATAGTGGCAAAGTAGCAAAGTCCTAAAAGAAAATATATATAGACTGATGAAAGATAACTTCAGAAAATTTTAAGACACACTGGGTAGGGGTGGATGGAGTGAGGAAACCTGAGTACTTTCAGAAATGTGCTGACAGTACTGACAGAAATGTCAGTACTTTCTCTGACATTGCATACTCTTTCTGTCCCCTCAGTTCAGAATATAGTTTTATTACTTTAATGACAGTGCAATAAATGGCATAGATGAGGGCTGGACGCAAGCAGCTGAAATCAGCTTTGAGGTTTGGGCAAGTTACCTTCTCTATACCTAGGTTTCCTCATCTGTAAAAATTGGGGGTGGTAAGAGTTACTGGCTCATAGCGTTGTTGTAAGGATTAAATGAGTTCATATATGTAAAGTGAAGTCGGTCAGGCTTGTCTGACTCCTTGCAACCCTATGGACTGTAGCCTGCCAGATTCCTCCATCCATGGGATTTTCCAGGCAGGACTACTGGAGTGGGTTGCATTTCCTTCTCCAGAGGATCTTCCCGACCCATGGATCAAACCTGTGTCTCCTGCACTGCAGGCAGACTCTTTACTGTCTGAGCCACCAGTGCTTAAAATAGTGTATGTCACATGGAATTAACAGCTCTTTGCAAAAAAAAAAAAAATTCTTATTTGTAACATTTACTGATTTCCTTGGTATAAAAACTTATACTATGGCCAATTTCAACAAAGCCACAATGCGGGCAAAAAAAAAAAAAAAAAAAAGAAACTGAACTCAGAGTGGTTACTTGTGCTGGAGGGGAGGGGAAGGAGAAATGGGGAGATGTTGGTCAAAGGGTACAAACTTTCAGTTATAAGATTGACAAGTTTTTAGGAATCTAAAGTATAATATATTGACCCTAATAATACTGTATTATATACTTGAAACTTGCTAAGAGAGTAGATCTTAAGAGTTCTTACCACAAAAAAAGTAATGGTAGTTTTGTGACATGATGGAGGTGTTAGCTAATGCTATGGTAGTATTCATTTTGCAGTATAGTGTATCAAATTAGCAGATTGCACAGCTTAAATGTACATACTGTTAATATGTCAATTATATTTAAATTAAGCTAGAAAAAAGAAAAAAATAAAAAGATTAGCAAAAAAGTGATTTTTTTCTGTGTTTCCATGTCTGCCTGCAATGCGGGAGACCTGGGTTTGAACCCTGGGCTCGGAAGATCCCCTGGAGAAAGACATGGCAACCCACTCCAGTATTCTTGCCTGGAGAATCCCCATGGACAGAGGAGCCTGGCCGGCTATAGTCCATGGGGTCGAAAAGCATCGGACATGACTGAGCGAATAAGCACAGCACATAGTATTTTGTATTTCTTTTATACCACTTAGTCCAATCTATCTTGATATTATATTTATCATTTGTCTTATCTCCCCTGCTAGATGGTAAATTTTTTGAGGCATGAATAGTATTGTACTTTGTATTTATTGAAGTACAAGATACAGAGTAATGCTCAATAAATCTGTGTTAAATACCAAGTGGGTCTTTCATTTAAAATGTAATTGAAGGAATATCAAGTTTTCTACTAACTAGATGGGAAGAATCCTTTCATAGTGTATATGTATATCAAATCATTGTGCTGTATACTTGAAATAGCATACATTTGTCAACAATGGGTTAGGAAGATCCCCTGGAGAAGAGAAAGGCTACCCACTCCAGTATTCTGGCCTGGAGAATTTCATGGACTATATAGTCCACGGGGTCGCAAAGTGTCAGACACGACTGAGCGACTTTCACTCACTCACTCCTCGATAAAGCTGCAAAGATTTCTAGAAAGAATATCTAGTTTTGTTTTATATGAAAATATAAAACTGAACGAAGTTAAGTTCCTTAACTTTTCAGGAACTCTCAAAATAGCCATCCTGAGGTGTAGGTATACATTCTGAATCAAAGTGAATGAAGAACTAGTTGTTCATGTTTGATTGGGCCTTGGTGTGAATTTTTTTTTAAAGAACAATGTTGCCACCTAGTGGAGAAATGGATTTTGGACCTTTTGAGAGAGGGTGGGCCAGGAAAACTTAAAATTCAAAAATAAAAGATCCTTGCTAATGTGAATCATAGGGTGGTTCTGTGGAATCCCAAATATGGAAGAATTAAGGCAGGTGTGGGCCTCACGACTCAAGGGAGGAAAATTATACTGTGCATATAGAATTCAATATACAAATTTAAAAGAGGCTAATTAACTTTAGATTGCTAAATGTATTCAAAGCATAAATTTAAAGAAAAAGTAATTTCCATCTACCTGATTAACAAAAGGAGCATTAACCTTATTTCTTCACTTACATATTGTGGACATTTTTCAATGCTATTATGTATTTTTCTATAAAACCTTTTGACTGGATGCATGGATTTCCATTGGCTAGATATACCATGATTTATTAATTGGTTCCTTGTTGGACATTTGGATTGCTTTTCTAATTTTTCACTATTATAAACCAAGGAACATCTGAATAACAAAGTATTTTTCTATATTTTTAATTGGTTTTTAGGATAACTTCTTGGAAGTTACAGTGAGATTTATAGATTAAATTACAACATGAACTTTAAGGTTTTTAATATGCATTGCCTAATCATCTTTCAAAAGATTTCTTTATTAATTTACAGATTTGGGGGGAGTCCAATGGCAAATGAAAGGTTTACTGAACCCTACCCTACTTAGACAGTAGACTTCTCCACACATTTATATATTGACAGTAATTCTGAAAGTCTTTCACAGTATGAGGCCTTTTATAAATGTATAAAAAATACAAGAAGAAAGGAGAATATCTGAAAGATCATATGATATGGATCAAATGGAGATTTAATACTGTTACGACAGAGATCACAGTAAGGAAAATTGTTAAGTATAAGGAAGGACAATATTAGAAACAATAATAATGATTCTGTGAAAATCCACAAGACCTCCTAGAACTAACACCAAAAAAAGATGTCCTTTCATCCTAGGGAACTGGAATGCAAAAGTAGGAAGTCAAGAGATTCCCAGAGTAACAGGCAAGTTTGGCCTTGGAGTACAAAGTGAAGTAGGGCAAAGTCTAACAGAGTTTTGCCAAGAGAACACACTGGTAATAGCAAACACCCTCTTCCAACAACACAAGAGATGACTCTACACATGGACATCACCAGATGGTTAATACTGAAATCTGATTGATTACATTCTTTGTAGCCGAAGATGGAGAAGCTCTGTACAGTCAGGAAAAATAAGACCTGGAGCTGACTGTGGCTCAGATCATCAGCTCTTTAATGTAAAATTCAGACTCAAATTGAAAAAAGTGGGAAAACTACTAGGCCATTCAGGTATGACCTAAATCAAATCCCTTATGATTATACAGGTGATGAATAGATCTGATAGGGACCAGATCTGATAGACACAGAGTGCCTGAAGAACTATGGACAGAAGTTTATAACATTGTACAGGAGGTGGTGACGAAAACCATCCCCAAGAAAAAGAAATGCAAGGTAAGGTGTTTGTCTGAGGAGGCCTTACAAATAGCTGAGATAAGAGAAGTGAAAGACAAAGGAGAAAGGGAAAAATATACCCAACTGAATGCAGAGTTCCAGAGAATAGCAAGGAGAGATTTTTTAAAAAAAAGCTGTCTTAAGTGAACAATGCAAAGAAATAGAGGAAAACAATAGAATGGAAAGACTAGAGGGTCTAAGAAAATTGGAGCTATCAAGGGAACATTTTATTCAAAGATAGGCAGTAAAAGACAAAAAAAAGTAAAGGACAAAAACAGCAAGGACCTAACAGAAGCAGAAGAGATTAAGAAGAGGCGGCAAGAATACACAGAAGAACTATACAAAAAAGCTCTTAATGACCCAGATAACCACTATGGTATGGTCACTGACCTAGAACCAAACATCCTGGAGTGTGAAGTCAAGTGGGCCTTAAGAAGCATCACTACTAACAAAGCTAGTGGAGGTGATGAAATTCCAGCTGAGTTACTGTCACCCTGCTTATTTAACTTATATGCAGAGTATTTCATATGAAATGCTGGGCTGGATGACTCATAAGCTGGAATCAAGATTTCTGGGAGAAATATCAATAACCTCAGATATGCAGATGATACCACTTTAATAGCAGAAAGTGAGGAGGAACTAAAGAGCCTCTTGATGAAGGCGAAAGAGGAGAATAAAAAAGCTGGCTTAAAACTCTACATTCAAAAAACGAAGATCATGGTACCTGGTCCCATCACTTCATGGCAAATAGATGGGGAAAAAGTGGAAACAGTGTCAGATTTCATTTTCTTGGGCTCCACAATCACTGTGGACTGTGACTGCAGCCACAAAATTAAAAGACGCTTGTTCCTTGGAAGAAAAGCTGTGACAAACATAGACAATATATTAAAAAGCAGAGATGTCACTTTGCTGACAAAGGTCTGTCTAGTCAAAGCTATGGTTTTTCCAGTAGTTGTGTACAGATGTGAGAGTTGGACCATAAAGAAGGCTGAGTGCAGAAGAACTGATGCTTTCAAACTGTGGTACTGGAGAAAACTTCAGAGTCCCTTGGTCAGCAAGGAGATCAAACCAGTCAATCCTAAAAGAAATCAACCCTGAATATTCATTGGAAGGACTGATGCTGAAGCTTAAGCTCCAATACTTTGGTCACTTGATGCAAAGAGCCTACTCATTGGAAGAGACTCAGATGCTGGGAAAGATTGAGGGCAAGAGCAGAAGGGGGCGACAGAGGATAAGATGGATATGGATGGTATCACTGTCTCAATGGACATGAGTTTGAGCAAGCTATGGGAGATGGTGAAGGACAGTGAAGCTGCAGTTCGTGGGGTCGCAAAGAGTCAGACACAACTTAGTGATGAACAACAACAACAACAATAACCTCTGTATTAAATGGTTATTACTATTCTGAGTTTTTATGTATATTACTTGTTATTTAATCCTTGCCACGTCTCTATAAGATAGCTTCTATTATTATCTTTTTTCTACCCTGGAGACCTGAGACTTAGAGAAGATAATGATTTGCCAAAACAGCTGGTGAGAGAGGTAACAGTTGAACCTTGGGTCTGTCTGATGGAAAGTCCTTCTCTATTGCCCTTTTTTTGTGGCATGAATGTTAGATTGAGCATACCTATTTCATCTGATTGGTTCTTACCAGTAAATATAGCCTTCAGAATCAGAGTTATTTAGCTCAATTTTTTTTCTTTTGCCTAGAAGAATTTTATGTTCTTTTTAGTCTATGTAGTTTTAGAGGATAGAAGGATCTATCTATGAGAATCATAGGGAGATACTTTTTAGATTTATACTAGGAAGAATTTTCTTAAAATGAGAACTCTTAAAGGGCAGCCTAGGAAATTCATATGATTTGAATTATTGGTACTTCTGTCTCTAGATATTTTTCTCATAGGAAAGATTCCTGTTAAGTGGGAGATTTGTATAGTCTGACTCCTAAGATTCCTTCCAGCTCTGAAAATTGTGATTCTGTGAGTTCATGTGTTTAAAATGAAGATATTTGGTGGGGATGAGTATTATAATAACTTATTTGAATGTTCTGAGAACTGTTATTCATGAAAAGCTTTTTAGAAACTCAGTACTAATCTTGTAAGTGAAAGTATAAGTTGCTCAGTCGTGTCCAATTCTTTGCAACCCCATGGACTATACAGTCCATGGAATTCTCCAGGCCAGAATACTGGAGTGGGTATAGCCTTTCCTTTCTCCAGGGAATCTTCCCAATCTATAGACATTTATGAGAAATATGGTACTCGGAGGGAGGGCATGAGGTTTTTCTGTGTGTTCAAGATTAAGAGGTAAATGTGTGACAGAGAATGTTTCTTGACTGAGAATGTTCCAGGGATATGCCCCAATCTGGGGCTTCCCAGGTGGCTCAGTGGTAAAGAAGATACCTGCCAATGCAGGAAATGCAGGAGACATGGGTTCAGTCCCTGGGTTGGGAAGATCCCCTGGAGAAGGAAATGGCAACCCACTCCAGTATTCTGGCCCGGAGAACCCTGTGGACAGTAGAGTCTGGTGGGCTACAGTCCATGGGGTTGCATAGTCAGACGCGACTGAGCAGCAGCCACAGCATACCCCAGTCCACCCCATTTCCTATTGACCATTCTGTGTTTTTTTGGTTATTTTAATTTTAGCTAAAGGAGGATTTAAGGAACACAGAGCGGAAACATCAGGAGACTCTTAGAAGACTGGAAGGCAAGTTTTTTGAAGAAAAGGTACAACATATTTGCATTAATTAGTAAATATTGTGTGTACTAGAACAACATAAGTGTATTTGTATGTATTCTGAGACATAACTTTTCATTTGGGCATTTTATTATAAGAAGATTATCTACCCCAGATTATCTCACCCTTAGTTAGACATTCTTGAAATCTTCAAGAGGGATTGTCATCTGAGCAAGGCTTCAGGACACATTCCCCCCAACCCCAGCTTGGTGTCCCCTGGTGGAACTAAAGCTGCAGGTACCACTTTCTGTAGGAGAGGTGGGCTTGGAGAGGTTCCTGTGGCACATGTGAAGGCCTTCCCTTAGTCAAATTAACTAAGGATATTAATAAAAGGGGCTCAAAAGTATTCTTTAGCATTGCAAGTTTCCACATTTCTCTGTGCATCTAAAATTAATTCTCCAAATTATGAGAAGTACTTTGGAACACTTCTCTCCTACAGAATCTTCTCAGAGTCCCCATGGTTTTACTTTAATTCTTTTAATTTTTCTTTAATTTTTCATCCTTAGGAAAGAATTAAATAGATTTTTTCATAAATTGCTGGGCATGTAGGGAAGTGAAGGTGAGGCAAATAAGTACTCATGTCAGGTTTATATAAAAGGATTTGCTTTAAAAAGTGGCTCTCAGTTTCTAGTTTGTGTACTGAATAACCTGGGAGTGGGATAGAAGCAGAATCTAGATATAACTGTATTAAAAGAGCCTATTTTCTTTTAGCATAGACTAGAAAAAGAGGCCGAAAAGAAGATAATAATGCTGGCAGACAGAGCCCACCATGAAGCTGTTGTGTAAGAGACCACTGCCTCCTTTTTCTTTCCAGTAGCCTCTCTCAGCTCTTTGCTAGCCTTTTTTGCTCTTATCATGTTTTCTACCCTCTTCTCTCCAGGTTTGCTTCCTTCACATTTTCTAGTTTACTTTTCTTCTCTCTGTGTCTCCACTTCTTTTCCTCACATCCTCTTTGTAGCAGCAGAGTGTGGAGGGGAGAACTTGGGCTTTGAAGTTACACTTTAGTTCTCAACATGTATGCTGACTGTAGGAAGATTTCTTAAATTTTTTGAAATTTAATTTCTTCATCTAAAAATGGTATTAATAATGCCAACTGTGCGTGGTTATCATGAGGTATATTAGTGGAAGTAACTGCATTGTGTTAATGCATAAACTAGGTCTCGATGTGTTAATGTGTTTAGTCACTCAGTTATGTCTGACTCTTTACATGAACTATAGCCAGCCAGGCTCCTCTGTCCAAGGAATTTTCCAGGCACGACTACTCGAATGGGTTGCCATTTCCTACTCCAGGGGATCTTCCTGACCCAGGGATCAAACCTGAGTCTCTTGCGTCTCCTGCATTGGCAGGCAGATTTTTTGCCACTGTGCCACCTGGTAAGCCACCAGGTCTCAGTGGTTTATTTCTAATCTAATGTGGGTCTGACAGCTGTACTCCAGGGGTGGTTCAGGAACCTGGGCTGCTTCCATTTTGTTCTTTATGTCCAGTCACATGGACAACGAGAGAGTATGGGAAACACATACCTGCCCTTAACTCCCCTGGACTGGAAGTAACATATCACTCTTCACTTTTCCATTGGTGAGAACTTAGTTTTTAAGATCCCCACCCAAGTATAGAGTACCCACCATAAGCTAAATAAGTGTTGGTCATTATTATTTATTATTATTATTTTTTGTTGCCCACGTGCCTTACAGGATCTTAGTTCCCTGACCAGGGAGTGAACCTGGGCCATGGCAGTGAAAGCTCTGAATTCTAATCACTGAACTGCTAGGAAATTCCCAATGATCATTACTATTAATGTTAGAGGATAAAGCAGTCACTGATCTACTTTGGTAATATTTAAAACTTAGGTCTGTGTTTTGGGGTCTTTTAGGCAATTGAACAACGCTGGAAGAAGTGTTTTTAAAGAGAATATTTATCTCCAGAAAGCTCTCACATACCATCTGAAGGAAGCTGATGCTCTACAAAAAAACTCCCAGAAGTTGCAAGAGACTCAGACTTTCCTTTCACAGCAAAAGGTTCCCATTCTCATTTAAACTTTATTGTTTGTTTTAAAGACTGGGTTGGTGAACAGTAAGAACTGAGTATAGTAATAGGACAATAGGGCCATTTTTCTTCTGTCTGGTTGATGTGTTTTTCTTACCTGAAAAGTTAATTACTGAATAATTTATAAGAAACTTTAGATTTGGCTTTATAAAGAATATCTCTGAAACATAAATGTAACTCCTGTGCTCTAATACATTTGTATTCATTTTATGTTGCTTAGAGTTGGTCCCTGAATCACTTAGGAATAGGTTCTTAGCTGTGACTACAGTGGTTTCCCCATGTAAGGGTATATTCTCTCCCTAAAGGAAGTCTGGAGGTAAGCAGTCCAGAGCTGGAATGCCACAAAGTTAGCAGACACTTGGGTTCCTTAACTTTGTTCTGCAGCACATGGCTTATCTCCAGAGTCACTCCATGGCCCCCAGCAGCTGCTGGAGCTCTCACAACAAGGAGGGAGAAGAACAAGAAGGAAGACAGTATGCTCCTCCCTTCAGAGGTTTTCCTGAAAGTCCTATACACATTTCTACTTGCAGCTGTTTCATCAGAGCTTATTCACATGGCTTTGCTGAACTACTAGGGAAACTGGAAGTTTTCATCTGGGCTTAGTGCTTTTCTGAATAAAACTAGGGCTTTATTATGAAGTATAAAATGGAAAATGGACACTGGGACAGGCAACTAGCAGATTGCCACAGTTGGCACTATGTAGTTGTTAAATTACTATAGTAATTTTACTGTATAGTCTTATTGGGATATTCTTTTGATAATATAAAATACTGAAGCTTTCATAATTTTAGAAGAAGGAAAATGCCTTGATTAGTAAAATTTGTGGTCTTTGTTAAGTCCAGAAAACGACTCTTGATGTTTCTTACTCTTTATGCACAGAAGAGCAAAAATATCACCATTGCAACCTGGCCTCAAACTCAAACCTCTGAAAGTAATGGAAATTAGTGAGTAAATTTTATGTTCTGAAATTAGTTAAAAAAAAAACTCACACCTCCCTCATCTTTCTGTTTTAGGAGATCAATGATCTGTTGGTTAAAGAAAAGATAATGCAACTTACCCAGCAGAAATTACAAATCCAAACTCTTCAGAAGAAGGTAGTAAGCCTGGAGAATGCTCTGGTTTGCATGACCAAAGAGTTTGAGACCGAAGTTTTAAAACTGCAGCAACAGGCAATGGTAGAGAACCAAGCAGGTCAGGTTGAAATTTTCAAGCTGCAGCAGCTTCTTCAGATGAAGGACAAGGAAATGAATCGAATAAAGAAGCTGGCCAAGAACATACTAGATGAGAGAACAGAAGTGGAAAGATTCTTTTTAGATGCTCTACACCAAGTAAAGAAACAGATCCTATTTAGCAGAAAGCATTATAAACAGGTAGCACAAACTGCTTTCAATCTTAAAATGAGAGAGGCATGTGCAGGAAGAATGGAATATCCCAAAATCCGAACGTTTGATGGCAGAGAACACAGCACCAATAGCGTGAATCAGGATCTTATGGAGGCTGATAAATGGTACTAATGATGCTTTAATATTTTGTCTTTTGTACTGCCTTTTTTTTTTTTTTTGCCCTTTAGAGAAATAAAAATCCTGACAAGTTCAGTTTTACAGTATCTAAGTATTAAATAGATTACTCAGTACGTTACTTGAGAAGAGAAACTGTCTTTCTCATCTTTGTAACCCCTATGCTTAGCATAATGCGTGGGGTCTTCTTAGTAGATTGTCTCCCTGTTTTGTATGACAGAGACTTGTCAGAGGGATTGTTTGTTCCATTTTGAATGTCATTGTAATATCTTTTAACATGTTCCTTTCTTCCGTTTCCTGTAAATTTGTTTCAAAGGTTTGATTAGATTCAGGTCAAACATTTTTGATAAACATACTTTCACAAATATTTTGTAATATTCCCCTTACTATTCTGAGATGAAATTTGTAGGTAATAATATCTAACCAAACCTCTAATTTAAAAAATCAACATAATTCTTTGTTGTACAGAACTGTCCTGGGATTGGAGGACACCCAGTAGTGCCCCTTCCACCACTGTCGTAACCGAAAGTCCCTACACGTGTCTAAAGTACACTGAAGAGATCTGCTACCCCCATGATGAACGCAGTAGAATGACTGAGACAGTTGCAGACTGTATACCCCTGGAAAAGGAAATGGCAACCCATTCTAGTATTCTTGCCTGGAGAATTCCATGGACAGAGGAGCTTGGTGGGCCACAAAGAGTTGGACATGACTGAGTGGCTAACACGCACAGGCTATATACAATAATTAATTGTTTCCTGTTAGCATTAATATGTTTGAATACTTTCACCCTATAAACCATGGATTATAGTACATTTTAAATATTACTCTGAAAAATTGTTTTATATCCTTATGCAATTAGATTCTTCAAGGGCCTTAAGAAATCTTAAAAAATCCCTACTACCATGCACTTAACATCTTATTAAGAGGGGCTTCCAAATGTATTTTCTGTTTTAAATTATTTTTTAATGGGCTAATATGAAAGTTCTTTTAAATTATATAGCTGTCAGGAAGGTCGGACATGGCCAGCAACTCTTCTTCAAAAATGTCCATACTATAATTTTTTTATCTTCTTCCCATATTCGGAAGTCTATTAATAACACTATTACTATTACACTATTATAATAATAGATTTATTATAATAACTACTACCAGAGGTTTACTATACTTTTTTCTATTTTTTATTTAATAAATCAAGCAAGTTGAATCCCCACTGTATATAAGGCAATTTCTTTTCATTTTTAAATCTACTGTATATTAAGTGGTATATAGGTTTTGAGAGGAAGGTACATAAAATGGCTCTCTACATTATTATTGCAGAAACTAGACTCTTCTTATTCTGCCTTCTGAGCAATTAATCACCTTAACCCTAGTGTTCTATTGCACCTACCAGGAAAGCAGAAATTGTAGTTAAAATGTTACAGTATCTGCTGAAGAGGCAGATTGGGAAGGACAAAGTATATGGTGATCACAAGGCAAAATCTAAACTAACCCAACTGACATATATGCAAATGTTTCTTACATTCTACATCTATACTCTATCTACATGTTAGCCAACTTTTATAAATAGCAAGTAGACTATAAATCCTTTAGAAAAGTTATGGTATAGATAAATACTTGCCTGGAAAGCTTAGCTATAACCTTATTTGAAGGTAAGAAATAGACTAGATAAGTTACATGTTATTTTATATATTTACCTCTCATCACTCTATTTTCATATAGCAAAATATCTAATACTAAAGACATGCTAAAAGGAATTTATCAGTAATTGCACCAAACAACTATTTTTTCTTACTTCTTTTGTCTTTGTGTTATCTGGATACATAATTTTGCCTCACAACTTTCTATTCTGCTTATTTGCTTAACGTTTGGGCACAGATTTTTTTTTCATGTTGTTACAGTTTTTATTTCATTTTAATGACTATATAAAACTTCAAACTGGCTAGCATATTGATATGCTTTTCAACTATGGTTTTGTAATAGACATAGTTTGCTTTGTAGTCATTACATTTGGAAACATCGTAATATTCAGTTATGATTTGGAAATGTTTTTTCATGTTTACATATTTTATATTTTTTAAAAAGAGATGCTTACATTGATCATACTTTTTTCCATTTTTTTCTTTGAAATTCTTTAGGACAGATATTGAAGGAAATGTGGATATTGGAGATTTGACCTGGGAGCAGAAGGAGAAAGTCTTGAGATTGCTCTTTGCAAAAATGAATGGCTTTGTTCCCAGGTAACTCCCTATTTCAGTAGTGAAATACTAGTTTTCTATCAAACCTAGAAACCATATAGAAACAGTGAATATATTCTTCATTAGAATTAAGAGAATGGGAAACAAGCAGAAAATAAAACAAGGTCATATTGCATAGCTACTGCAACTCCCAGAGATAAAGAATGGGAGATGTGTGAGCACCAAAACAAAAGAGGAATTAGAATTAAAGGGGAGAGAAAAATTGATTAATCTTAGGTGTTTAAGCTAATGCTTCCTAAGAAGGTATAACATTGCTCAGCTGAATAAGTGGTAACTAAAGAGAAGCATAGCAATTGTTAAGATTCTGTTGGTCTGCAAAGATAAGTAAATGATTACAAAGCTGAATATTAACCATGGGACTCTTTAATACCAAAAAAAAAAAAAAAAGACCTAGAAAGGAAAACAGAAAACCACAGTTACTCCAAATAATTATTTTTAATGATTAGTTTTACTCTCTTTCTTCACATGTTTTATCAGTGACTGTAACCCTGGTAATGAACTATAAAGTGACTAAAATCAACCACTTATCAACTGATTGTTAAATGCTTGGCACCATGGTACTGTAGGGATTCAAAAGAATTAAAGGACATTGCCTTTGATTTCAAGAGCTTACAGTTTGATTTTCCAAACAAAGCCAAGCATAAAAAGGAAAATTAGGCGGCACAATAAAGTGTAATTGAAGTGCAGACAATTTGTCAGTGGGCTGGAGTAGTCAGGGAAGACTGAGAGGGCAACTTTGTGGGTGCCTTATAGGATAGTGGTAAAGAGTGAGAAGGGTAGAGAGAGTGAGAACAGCACATCAGGCTAGGACTTAGTAGACACCATGAGAAAAAGCCCAGAGGGAGAACTGGGTGGAGGGTATTTCAGTTCAGTTCAGTAGCTCAGTCTAATTGTTTGTGATCCCATGGACTGCAGCATGCCAGGCCTCCCTGTCCATTACCAACTCCCAGAGTTTACTCAAACTCATGTCCATTGAGTTGGTGATGAGATCCAACCATCTCATCCTCTGTCATCTCGTTCTCCTCCTGTGTTCAATCTTTCCCAGCATCAGGGTCTTTTCCAATGAGTCAGTTCTTCACATCATGTGGCCAAACTATTGGAGCTTCAGCTTTAGCATCAGTCCTTCCAATGAATATTCAGGGCTGATTTCCTTTAGGATTGACTGGTTTGATCCCCTTGCAGTCCAAGGGACTCTCAAGAGTCTTCTCCAACAACACAGTTCAAAAGCATCAATTCTTCAGTGCTCAGCTTTCTTTATGGTCCAACTGTCACATCCATACATGACTACTGGAAAAACCATAGCCTTGACTATATGGACCTTTGTCCGGAGGATATTTAGGCAACACTAAGGAGAAACTTCCTGGCTTGAGGAAATTTGGTGATGATAGAGAGTAATTCAGTTCAGTTCAGTCACTCAGTTGTGTCCGACTCTTTGCAATCCCATGGACCACAGCATGCCAGGCCTTCCTGTCCATCACCAACTACTGGAGTTTACTCAAACTCATGTCCAATGAGTCAGTGATGCCATCCAACCATCTCATCCTCTGTCATCCCCTTCTCCTCCTGCCTTCAAACTTTCTCAGCATCAAGGTCTTTTCAAATGAGTCAGCTCTTCACATCAGGTGGCCAAATTATTGGAGTTTCAGCTTCAACGTCAATCCTTCCAGGGGACACTCAGGACTGATCTCCTTTAGGATGGACTGGTTGGATCTCCTTGCAGTCCAAGGGACTCTCAAGAGTCTTTTCCAACACCACAGTTCAAAAGCATAAATTCTTCGGCATTCAGCTTTCTTTATAGTCCACCTCTCACATCCATACATGACTACTGAAAAACCATAGCCTTGACTAGACGGACCTTTGTTGGCAAAGTAATGTCTCTGCTTTTGAATATGCTGTCTAGGTCGGTCATAACTTTCCTTCCAAGGAGTAAGCGTCTTAATTTCATGGCTGCAGTCACCATCTGCAGTGATTTTGGAGCCCAAAAAAGTAAAATCAGCCACTGTTTCCCCATCTATTTCCCATGAAGTGATGGGACAGGATGCCATGATCTTAGTTTTCTGAATGTTGAGCTTTAAGCCAACTTTTTCCACTCTCCTCTTTCACTTTCATCAAGAGGCTCTTTAGTTCTTCTTCACTTTCTGCCATAAGGGTGGTGTCACCTGCATATCTGAGGTTATTAATATTTCTCCTGGCAATCTTGATTCCAGCTTGTGCTTCCTCTAGCCCAGCATTTCTCATGATGTACTCTGCATATAAGTTAAATAAGCAGGGTGACAATATACAGCCTTGATGTACTCCTTTTCCTATTTGGAATCAGTCTGTTGTTCCATGTCCAGTTCTAACTGTTGCTTCCTGACTTGCATACAGACTTCTCAAGAGGCAGGTCAGGGGATCTGGTATTCCCATCTCTTTCAGAATTTTCCACAGTTTATTGTGATCCGCACAGTCAAAGGCTTTGGCATAGTCAATAAAGCAGAAATAGATGTTTTTCTGGAACTCTCTTGCTTTTTCCATGATCCAGCAAATGTTGGCAATTTGATCTCTGGTTCCTCTGCCTTTCCGAAAACCAGCTTGAACATCAGGAAGTTCATGGTTCGCGTATTGCTGAAGCCTGGCTTGAAGAATTTTGAGCATTACTTTTCTAGCGGGTGAGATGAGTGCAATTGTGCAGTAGTTTGAGCATTCTTTTGCATTGCCTTTCTTTGGGATTGGAATGAAAATTGACCTTTTCCAGTCCTGTGGCCATTGCTGAGTTTTCCAAATTTGCTGACATATTGAGTGCAGCACTTTCCCAGCATCATCTTTTAGGATGTGAAATAGCTCAACTGGAATTCCATCACCTCCACTAGCTTTGTTCATAGTGATGCTTCCTAAGTCCCACCTGACTTCACATTCCAGGATGTCTGGCTCTAGATGAGTGATCACACCACCGTGATTATCTGGGTTGTGGAAGATCTTTTTTTGTATAGTTCTTCTGTGTATTCTTGCCACCTCTTCTTAATATCTTCTGCTTCTGTTAGGTCCATACCATTTCTGTCCTTATTGAGCCCATCTTTGCATGAAATTTTTCCTTGGTATCTCTAATTTTCTTGAAGAGATCGCTAGTCTTTCCCATCTTATTGTTTTCTTCTATTTCTTTGCACTGATCACTGAGGAAGGCTTTCTTATCTCTCCTTGCTATTCTTTGCAACTCTGCATTCAAATGGGTATAGCTTTCCTTTTTTCTTTTGCTTCTCTTCACAGCTATTTGTAAGAGTAATTAGTAATTAGAAATAAAGTTTAATCTGTGGGTTGAATTATGATGAGCCTTAAAAACCATGCAGAAAATTCTGAACTTTGTAATATAGATTCTGGAGTAATGCAGCGTAGTTTTCTTCTCTGCCTTGGAGGAATACAAAGAACAATAAGCCATACTCTTAGATTCTTCTATTGGAAGGGTTTGCATCATTGTTCTGAGCTGACCTTAACCTAGCACAGTGACCTGTATGACAGATTAAAGGACATACATAGAACTGGGACCAGCAGAAGCTGCTGCACAACTCTGGGCATGTGTGGTATTTAAGCAAGAGTGGAGGCAGTTGGAATAAAGAAAAGAAACAGACACACTAAGGAAGGAGAAGCAGGATGTAGTGATAAAGAATAAAAGGAATATAGAGAAGAAAGTAAATGTTTAAGATTTTTAGCTTAAGAGGGCTTCCTTGGTGGCTCAGCCAGGAAGATCCCACGTCTTGGAGCAAATAAACCTGTGCACCACAGCTATAGAGCCTGTGCTCTAGAGCCTGGAAGCTGCAACTGCTGAGTCCATGTGCCCCAACTACCAAAGCTGCTGTGCCCTAGAGCCCGTGTTCCACAATAAGAGAAGCCACTGCAATGAGAGGCCTGCATACTGCAACTACAGAGTAACCTCAACTTGCCACTAGAGAAAGCCCATACAGCACAGCAACGAAGACCAGCACAGCCTAAAGAAAAAAATTAATTAAAAAAAAAGATTTTTTGTTTAAGAAGTGAAGGTGGTATGAAAGGCCAATGAAAAATATGGAAAACCATACTTTCCATATGAAAAATATGGAAACATTTCCATAAACATTTATGGAGATATTTAAATTTTTATTTAATCCATCAATTCATTTACCATAATACATACTGAATGTCATCTATACTGGAGAAGGAAATGACAATCCACTCCAGTATTCATGCCTGGGAAATCCCACGGACAGGGGAGCTTGGCGGCTATGGTTCACGGGGTCAAAAAAGAGTCAGACACGACTGAGCGACTAAACGACAATTTATTGAGGATATAGTGTTAAGCAAATAAAGACATCATGCTTGATTTCAGGGAGTTATGATCTACACGGGAAGAAAAATATTGTTCAAGTCATCACACAAAGAAAAATACCACTCTGACATAGGTTCAAAGGAGTGGTATTTAATGGTAAGAGAGCCCAGATAGCGAAAGTGGAGTGACAAAGTTGGCTTAAAGCTCAACATTCAGAAAACGAAGATCATGGCATCCGGTCCTATCACTTCATGGCAAATAGATGGGGAAACAGTGGAAACAGTGTCAGACTTTATTTTTGGGGGCTCCAAAATCACTGCAGATGGTGACTGCAGCCATGAAATTAAAAGACGCTTACTCCTTGGAAGAAAAGTTATGACCAACCTAGATAGCATATTCAAAAGCAGAGACATTTCTTTGCCGACTAAGGTCCGTCTAGTCAAGGCTATGGTTTTTCCTGTGGTCATGTATGGATGTGAGAGTTGGACTCTGAAGAAGGCTGAGCGCCAAAGAATTGATGCGTTTGAACTGTGGTGTTGGAAAAGACTCTTGAGAGTCCCTTGGACTGCAAGGAGATCCAACCAGTCCATTCTGAAGATCAACCCTGGGATTTCTTTGGAAGGAATGATGCTAAAGCTGAAACTCCAATACTTTGGCCACCTCATGGGAAGAGTTGACTCATTGGAAAAGACTCTGATGCTGGGAGGGATTAGGGGCAGGAGGAGAAGGGGACAACCAAGGATGAGATGGCTGGATGACATCATGGACTCGATGGGCATGAGTCTGAGTGAACTCCGGGAGTTGGTGATGGACAGGGATACCTGGCGTGCTGCGATCCATGGGGTTGCAAAGAGTCGGACACCACTGAGCGATTGAACTGAACTGAACTGAACTGAGCCTAGATTAGGGGAGTCTGACCTAATTGAGATCAGGAAAAGTCTCTGAGGAAGTAAAAGCTTGAGCTGATCTCTAAAGGGAAACAGGAATAAAAGGGAGGTGGAAAAAGCATTCTAGACAGAAGAAATACACGTAGTATTTTCAGTGATGAACTGGAAATCAACATCATCCTAATTTGAAAGTGGGCTTCACAGGAGTTACAGTTTTAGTAGGTTGATTTGCAAGCAAATAAAGACACACCCCACTCCTAAAACTTGTCTTCAATTAGGTGCATATGAAAGCAGCATAACCCCATTCATAATCTGACTATATTAAACAATCCAAAAATAAAGCAGATTCATTCAGGGAGAAACAGAATACTCAGAGAGATAATCAATAGACAGAATGTGGGCCATCTCAGAAGGCGAGAGGGCCTATTTTCCTGTTCTTAAACTAGATTTCCCAAAGTATTAGGAAAAGTTTTCATACTGGGTCTATCTCCATTGGGTAACTTTCTTTTGTTTTGAGATTCTTTTTGTGGGAAGGGAATTTTTGGGGCTTGCTTTTGGTCAGTACTCTGGTTCAACCTTGCCCGTTACAATTAATATCTATTGTATGAATATCATGATTTATCTTCATAAATATTTCCATTTCTTAAAGTCAGTGTCTCAACTTTAGAAGAATGTAAGTTTTAATTAACTTGCCTAATATACTTGCCTCTATGTGTGTATAATAGCATTTTTGAAAATTAGAAACCCATCCAACTGAAACATTTCCCTTTAGCAGTTTTATAAGTGTAGTTGAAATACATGGCATGTGACGATGTTGCCTCATTGTTAACATATCCCCACTATAGGAAATACAGCCAGAGTTCTAGACCTCCAGTTCCAGACTATGTTGTTCCTGACGATGAAACAACAAAGGAGTTTGGGTAAGCTCTCTTGACAGTCAATGAATGTGAGCCTGATCACAGTGGTGGTTGTGCACATCTTAGACATACAAGACTTGAGTGAGAATAACAAAAGTCTGTTTTTTGAACCAAGTTCCATGTGTGTACAGTTGTTGACAAGTCTCACTTTGTCATTATTGTAGGGATGAAAGTAAGCTTCAAGATCAAACGTTCATCACCCAGCAAGTGCCAATCTTAAATTCTACTGGTGAACTGTTAATACGCAGTATTCAGAAAGGATCACAAGAGTCTGACACAGTAAGGAGCTGTAATCTAACCAACAATACGTGTAATTCTTCCTCTTCCTCATGTAGCTTCTTCAAAGTCACAGTTCTTTTCTCTACTAGCCAGTTCTCAGGGATCAGTGAAACAATAACATTAGTATGAGATTGTGGACTTTTTTTGGATTGTGGACATTTTAATAACAATGTCCATATTAAGGAAAGCATATATTTAATACAAATACATATTTGTGCTTTTAGTGTGGAAAACCTATAAATTGCCTTTTGAAATATATAGCCCAGCTAAAATATGTACTATCATTTATGTAAGAATAAACATAATGACCATGTACCTCTTGGGTTTGTGCAGAGCTGGGAAGCTGAGTCACTACAGGCTAGCAGATAAAGGCATTATAAGCAAGTATGATACCATAAAAAAACAACAAAACAAAAACAGGGTTTCTTTTCAAGAGCTTTTTACTTGTAATTTGTTGTACATAATCAATTAGTACAATGTAGAATCTGAGAAATTTCAAACGAGGCCACTTTTTTAGCTGCTACTAGCATGAACTGTACAGATTTTTTTTCCATCTAAGAAATAAGAAACTCTTCTGAGCAGCAAATAGCTAGCCAAATGACTTGATTCTAATTATAGCAACACAGTTCTGATGAGTTAGTATTTCTTAAAGAGTGATTTCCCTTATATGTAAGGAAAACTTAGGTGTCTCTGGGATTATATTTAATTCCACTTGGAATTTAGACAAAAATGACCTTTCATTCAACCCAGCCTGTAGTTGTTGGACTGAATTAAGTATTACTATCAGTTACCAGCTGTAATAAGAGATAAAACAAGGAGCATTCTATTACAAAATTATAAATTTCTATTGCCTCACCTTTAGGAAGGCAGACCTCCCCCCCTAAAAAAAAAATGGGCCAGCAGGGTCATAAAACATATTTTATTAAAGTTCAGTCACCTTAAATGATTGAAGGTTGTGACTTTCTATCATCTGCCTGACAACCAGAACTCTATCAGAAATGAGAAGCCTTTCCCTAGTTCAGTGGGTGAAGACCATATCAGAAAGACAGGATTCAGCCAGCATGGTAGAACAGAAACAATCTATTCTGTTTAACAGCCAGCATGGTAGAGCAGAAACAATCTATTCTGTTTAATACATAAATTTATGTTCTGACTTAAAGTTGAGCTATAGCAAAGAAACAAAAAGCATAAAGACGTTTGCAGAAGAGCTGTCAATGCACTTCTTCTACTACCTCACACATAGAGAGCTTTGAAATTTCTTAGGCCCTAATCAATTACTTTACATTAAGGGGTCTTTCATTAAAAGTATCACAAATGAGAAATGCAGGCAAGAGCAAAGCACAATATAAAAAATGCAGCAAGTAGTATCAGGTTAGACTTACTTTAGGTAAGAATCTTGCTCACACTTGGAGAACACTTGAGTTTGAAGGTTTTGGGTCTCTAGTCCAGATATTTTCAGGAAGAATTTTTGTTTGGAGAATTTAACAGTGTTACCCAAGGTTGTATCTTCAAGAGTGGTTCATTTTCTCTGACCCTTTGTTACTCAAAGTAGAGTACCAGGAGTCCTAAGAAATCTTCTGTCCTTGTCCATTATACTGATTTAGTCTGGATTAATTTTATTTCAAAGTGCAGAACAGTGGTTAAAACTTGTTTTCAGAAATAAATTTTGGAAGAGAAAAATATTATAAAACATATAGGTAATGTTTCTTCAGTTTCTTGTTCAACTAATGAGAAAAGGGCATTGCCTTTTTTTTAACCATTGATCATTTCTCAATAAATGTGAGATTCTATTGAACATAAAAAAAAAAAAGAGTCTGGCTCACTTTCATGGTTGGAACACCTCTTGATTTCTGGGCCTAATATAACTTCTGAAATAGTTTTCTTAAAAATAAAACAAAACCTGCTGGCATCTAAATTAATGACTGACGCACTAATTAATGATTACTGAAGCAAACCCTGAAATTTAACACTTGGCACAAACAACAAAAAGTTGATTTATCCAAAAAGTTGAGGTATCCATAGTAAGTGGTTTTACGAAGCAGGAATAGTGACAATGGTAGAATTTGTGATCATGAATCACTAGGACAAAGTGGCATTCAGCAGGAAAGAAAGCAGCAGTTGTCACAACTGTGGGATAAGCAGAGATGGATTATGTCTTTGTAATGTGGGATAAATGAGAGGCTCCGAAAAGCCTGGCAGAGGGGTTTGACCCACTGGCATTTATGTAGGACTGTGTGAGGATCAACCAAAGGGTGAATTATGACCTATGTCTCCGTCCAAGAGCTCCTCTTCCTTGGGAGATCTTCTTTACACACACTAATGTTCCCTCCACGTCATTCATCAGAAATGGGGACAATTTTTAGAAAACAGGTCTAAGCTCTTATTCCAGATAAGCATTTCACAGTTAGAACAGTGACCTCAAAAATAAAATTATGAAGAGCAAGTGAAAATCTGGTTTCAGAGTTACTCTAGGAGTCTCCCTATTAGCAACTTAACAGGGGTCAATGGTCCTGAGAAAGATTTTAGTTACAAGGTATTCCAATCCCCGGGATCTGAGTAAAGTAGGCAGTTGGAATTGGTCAAAAATAAACAGTGATTACTCAGTATGCACCGAGTCTGGAACAGACTTGTTTCTAACGGCCCATGGTAGGCATGACTACAGCAGGTGAGGAAAGAGAAGCATCTTCTTCTTTCCATTGAGAAGTGATAGTCTTTAGCTGAGTATAGAATTGGATGCCCTACAGAGAACAAAGAAAAAAAAGAGTTATCATACATGCCTGGGGGTTTCATGATTCTTCTTTTAATCAACTTTTGAAGGAGGTATTGTGAAATGCTATTCATGTTCCTACTTGCAGAACAGGTGCAACCAGAATTCAATATATTATTCATGAGATAATCTATGTAAATCACTTAAAATATTACCTGGCACATAGTAGAGTCAAATCTTAGCTATCATTATGCTAAAACTAGCCAAGAATATATAAATGTAAAAACTGGACAATGTAAACTGTTAAACTTGTATTTATTTTATAAGAATAGGCTTGAGCAAAAGAGAATACAGTGTACAAATTTAACACACAAAATTACTAGCAAGCTAGAAGAGTACTGTTAGAACACAACTCACTAGCTTGATTAAAATATACCTCTAGAATTAACAGACAAAATCTGGGCCATGTTAATATAGAAAACAATTTTTTTAGAGATTATTACATACTTTCAATATAAGATACAAGTTTACATTTTATTATGTAAGAATGATACCTTTATGTCTTCTTTACAGAATGCAAAATAGCAATTTAATTGCCTAAGGATTTAAGACTTCAAACTCTGGTTAGTCTTTTACTCTAAGAAGCCTCACTTACTGCTTCACTTACTAGAGTAACTTAGTAATTAAACAGGCATGGGGGTTGAAAAAAAACCCCAGACCAACAAACTTTTAAGCAACAGTTTTACTCTGCTTCCCTTGAAAGAAATGTTTAATTGTATCAAATTAATCATTTTTACAAAAGCTGTGACTAATGCACAAATTGGATAATCCATCTTGAAACAACGAGTGTTGTCTTAACCAGTTGGCAACACTGTCATACTCTGCTATGTAATCCCACCGTTAATTTATTATTAACCTATTAAGGGAGACCTGTATAGAAAACAAGTCAACTAGTGTTGTCTTAACCAGCTGGCCACACTGTCATACTCTGCTATGTAATCCCACTGTTAATTTATCATTAACCTACAAAGGGAGACCTGTATAGAAAACAAGTAATTTTTTACTGAAGGTTCCAAAACGGCTGTATTTCTGTGGGACTACAAAGCACTTTTCACCAGGCCATTTGTCCAACATGTATTTAGTTACCTGCTCTGGTGCTATATCCTGCAGATAAGTAAATAATAATTACAGTGACAAGGGCTTCTTAACATGAGTTAGAGTCCCATTGACTTGCCTCTGTCTACCTCTCTAACCTCATCTCTTGCTACTCTCTCCCTCATTCACTCATTGGGCTCCAACCCATTTCTACTGTTTGATCATGCCATGCCTGGTCTTGCTTTAGGGTATATGTACAAGTTGAAGGATGTGACAATGGTGGTAACTTGGTTCCAGATCTGCTTTATATATTTTTTATTTGATGCTATACTTATAGCATTTATTATATTTAGAATATTGTTTAATATACAGAAGGTACTCAATAAAAGTTTTAGTAAATGAGTGACTAACAGGAAATGTGTGGTGGGAGCACTTGAGGGACATACCCAAGCCAGCATTGGAGGGGATGGTGGTGAGAGGTGCCTTTCTTTAGCAAATCCACACTGTAAACGTGGTTAACAGTCATGAAGGAGGGTAGAAATAGGATGTAGGAAGAGAGGGTCATAGGCAGAGGAGAGGGCATATACAAAAGCTTGGACTTACTCAAGCTCTTCCCCCAAAACTGTTGCCTTGAGTTATTCAGGAAATAGCAAAGTTTTATTAACTTTTATATCTTTTCTAGGGAACCTACTGACAAGTACTGCTGAACAACATATAACCTCACAGAAGCTGCAGGCAGTTCCTTTCTTGCAGAATCCTTGTTCCTGAATATGTTCAAGAGAGTTTCTTAGAGGAAAAATATTTTTTTAAAACTTGAAGTTACCTGTTTGCCATAGAAATTGGTGTCTCCCCTGAAGGAAGCGCGAGAGCCGGTAAATGAGAACATTGGCAAAGGCACTGGAATGGGCACATTCACCCCAACCTAAAGCAGAACAAAGCCACATCAACCACTAAGAAAGACTCCGCGAAGGAACTCTCCGTTTAGAAGCACAAGTGCTGGGCATCAGAGAGACCAATTTAACTACCCACCTTCCACCCGATCCTCCATCCCATGAACTTTTATTCCTGAGGAAGAAATGGGGCATCAAGGCAGAGCAGAGAGCAGTGACTGACCCGTTTACCTTCTCCCTTTACACAGGAAACTGTAAATGGCTGCAAGAATCTCCTAAAAATTCTGTTCACAAACCTGCCCAACATCCACCAAGTGGGAATATTTCCGAGCAGTGGCTCCATTGGTGGTGAAGATGGCTGTTCCATTTCCATATGGGTTGTCATTTACAATCTTGATGGCTTCATCCAAAGTGTCTGTTTCCAGAACTACAAGAACTGGGCCAAAAATCTCCTCCTTGTAACAGGTCATGTTTGGCTGCCAAGAGTGATGCATCGGAAAAGTAGTCAGTATTTTTTGCGTATTTGGTATTTTATTACCCACAGCTTACATGCACAATTTTTAGGTTAGTGATCTCTTTTCATTTCAAATCACCTGTAAAAAAAAAAAGTCCTTTCTTTCCATGCTCCATCTTCCAAGCTACCAATCATAAGTAACTTGAAACTCGTATTTCTATAATGACATAACTACACTCCTTTCCTTTATGCACTGTATTTTTTGATCTCATGACCCATCACTAGCTTCTTGATTTATGCCTGTATTACTTGTTTACACAACTGTTACGTTACTGAAAAGCTACTTGAAAATTCATTTTAGAAATCAAATATACATTAAAAACATAACGAGAATTTTTCTATTTAAAGAAATCCTGTGGCAAGTTTTCTGTAACATAAATAATCCTTTCTTCTTCATTCCTTTGCCTCCTAAATGAGTCTGTCCATTTTTATTTTGGTATCAGGTCACATTAAACATTCAAAACATCTTTCACCACTGTAGCTGTGTTTGTAGCTGGATAAGTAGATTTTTCCTCAGTGATTCTGTGGCAAAAAATCTCAATTTCTATTATACTTAGATTCAACTCTTGATTATTCAGGATTATAATAGGAATAGTGAGGATATATGAACTTAAAAAAAAAACCTCAATGTAGTCATTAATTTTAGATAAGCAATTTTCAGAGTTTTGATAAATAAAAACTGACACCAGTTCTTTTTCTTTCGTTGCTTTCTGGTGAAGATGCACGTATTCAATAAACATTGAAAGTGAAGTGAAAGTGTTAGTCACTCAGTTGTGTCCGACTCTTTGCAACCCCATGGACTCTACCCTGCCAGGTCCATCTGTCCATGGAATTCTTCAGGCAAGAATACTAGAGTGGGCTGCCATTCTTCCTCCAGAGGCTCTTCCCAACCCAAGGATTCAACCTGGGTCTCCTTCATTGCAGGTGGATTCTTTACTGCTGAGCCAGTACTGGGGGGGCTCAATAAACACTGGGTGGTTGATATATTGTATTTGTGACAGAGGCTATTTATCTCTGCAAAGCCAAAAATATTTACTTTTTCTCCCTTAACGGAAGTTTTCCAACATTGATACAGTGGAAAGAGGTTGGGAGTCAGGAGGGGTGACTCATTCAGACTTAATGATAAAATAATTGAGTAATTCTGGCAAGAGATGAGGTCTCTAGTCATTAAATGTCTTCATTTATAAATTAGAGGAATGAGATTCCATTGTCTCCAGTGGTGCCTTCAGCTCATATGTTTGTGAACTAAATAATTCACAGTTGTTCACCTTGACATTTGAAATGATGGTTGGCCCAACAAAGTTCCCATTTTCATAACCTTTGACTTTAATACTTCGCCCGTCAAGAAGGATGGAAGCTCCTTCCTTTGTTCCACTATCAATCAGGTTACAGACACGCTCTTTTGCCTGGGGAGTGATCAGAGGGCCAAGATCAGCTCCAGGCTGGTCTCCTGTAAAACAACACAGAAGTATTTAAGGTCTTTATGAACATAAACGATGAGTGATAACTAAAGATGAATCTGAATGACAAGTAGTCCAGTACAAAGAGAGACAGTGGTAAGAATAAACATGACCGCTCCCACTGGACAAGGCCAATGCAAAACCCAGAGCTTAGCGCCAGAGTTGCAAAGTCTAAAAATTGGTTACCTGCATTGACTCTTAGTTTTTTGGCACGTTCTACCAGCTCTGGCAGCCACTTCTTAGCTTCTCCCACAAGGATTGCTGTTGAAAGAGCCATGCAGCGTTGACCAGCAGCTCCAAATGCTGCCCCAACCAACTGGTTCAGGGTATTTTCCTTATTCGCATCTGGCATGACTACTCCATGGTTCTTGGCTCCCTAAGGAAATACAGCAAGTACATGAATCTTCCTTGGTAAAATACAATTAGGCTAATAAACTAAAGAATCTAAGTCTTCAGATGAGAATTTAAGAAAAGGACTTGAGAATTTATCCTATGCTGCTTTGAAAGGAGATTTATTATCATTTTGATATTGTTTAAGTCCTGGCAACACTGAGTAAGTCTCCGAGTTACTTTTTCTTCACTTTCTCAGCTGAAAAGCTGACGTGTTTATTTAGATCAAAACTATTATTTAAAAAAAAAACTCACCCCAAACAAAATACTGTCTCAATCACATTCAGATTGACAAACACTTCATCTAGGAACCAAGGAGAACTCCCTTCTCTTTTCTAAGTTAGGTAGGAAAGAATCTGTTGTTTGTTAGGGTTTCCAGTTATATGAAGAGCAATGTAAACAAAGGGTTTCCAGTAGCCAGCTGAAAGGCAAAACAGGAGGGAGACCTCCTGACAGATAATTTGTAGAAAGAAGTTCCCCTAATTGACTTGCTTCTAGATACACAGCCTCATAAATTTCTATGTAGGATGACACAGGGTCATTTTCCATATATTTACAGATATACTATAGTTGAATACTTGAATAGATACCTTGTCTGCTACTTAACTGTATCACGTTACACAGAGCATTAATGTTAGATACAAAACACATCGATGAAATATGTAGGGGCATAAATCAAATTGGCCAAAACACATCCAGCCATGAAAAGAAATAAACGGGATTATCATGAATAGTTTCTAAGCCTGTGGATAGGTGGCTTCCCTTTCTGCTATTAGTGGAACAGTAAGAATGGCAACTGGACATTATATTTAGTATCAAATGACCACAAAGTATTTGGCAAGGATCTAGTCACTAAGGAACAAAAAAACTGTGCAGTCAAGTAAACCACACTCAGATATCATACAGGGATATCTGGCTCTTTACTAAACCACCACCACCACAGTGCCTTAAATAGCCTGGACTCTTAGGGAAGATCACATCTTTAACATTAGTAGTTAGGATCTGCCTTAAAGGCAGGAAGGATGAGGGCTAGCTGAAAGCACGGGATGAAGGAAGAAATAGGGCCAGAAACAGAATTTTGGGCTGAAGCCCAAAGAATCTGAATATCTTTCTTAAGGAGAAATGTGACTTTATCACCGAGATTACCTGGATAAACTAAAAGGTAATTAAAGTGACTGAGAATAAAACTCATCACAAGGTTTGTGGTTAAAGGGAAGATAATCAGGATGAACTGTGAATAAAGAAACACTGGCATTAGGGTGAGATGAGTGGTTCCTCTGCTGAAGGGCTTTTTCCAGGTAATTTTAATACATACAACAGAATTTGGGGGAAAAAGGAATAAGAAGTCACCATATTGGCTTGAACTCTCTTGCCATGTCTTGACCCTCGCTCGAAGATGTACTCTCCTGCCTGGTTGGATCCCACAAAGCTGATTGCTTTGATATCCGGATGATCGCAAATAAAATTTACAGCTTTAAGGAGAAAATAAATGAGTATCACAAAGGAAGAAGGGCTATGGGCTTCTCAGAATAGCAAATTTGTCCTTTTCGCACTGCTATGAAAGAGAAGTTTCATACTTTTGTTTTCTTGCCCTGGAATCCCCTTTTAGAGTTCTGTCCTTGTTCTCTTAAATTCTTTCGGTTTTTTTTTTTTGGTCACGCAGCACCGTTAATTGGATCTTAGTTCCCCAACCTGGGACTGAACCTGCGCCCCCTCCTCCAGTGGAAGTGTGGAGTCTTAACCATGGGACCGCGAGAGAAGTCCCTCTTTTAAATTCTTTAAACTACAAATTCTATTTAACGTGTTCTCTTTCATTGTTTTTCCCAATTGCTAGTCCAGAATTTTTACTTTAACTCTGAAGGCTACCCAATACAATATTGTAAAGTAATTAGCCTCCAATTAAAATAAATAAATTTATATTAAAAAAAAACTCTGAAGGCTACAGCTCCTATTTTCCTTCAAAATAAAAGCCTTTCAATACTCGACTCCTTTTGTCTTTTACGAATATGATATTTCCTCAACTGTCACTTGTATTGGAACTCTCAGATATTACTGTGCCCTCATATGAGAGGCAATAGAGCACAGTATTTAAAAGTAAAAACCATGGTTGGCCTGTTTATTTTTTTTTAATAAAATTTTACTTATTTATTTGGCTGCTCTGGGTCTTAGTTGTAGCATGTGGGATCTAGCTCCCTGACCAAGGATCGAACCTGGGCTCCCTGCACTGGGAGCTCAGAGTCTTAGCCACTGGACCACCAGGGAAGTCCCTGGTTGGCCTGTTTAAATATACACATCACAACTTTTGACAGTTTCCAGCAACATGACTTTGGGCAAAATCAGCTGATTTCATTATGCCCCAATTTTCTCATCTGTAAAATGGGAAGATAATAGTACCTACCTGAAAGAGGGATTGTAAAGATTAAATGAGAGAATAGATGGAAGGCATTGGAACAGTGCTTGAAACAAGGAAGCACTTTTTAACTATTAGCCATTATTATATGAATCAGAAGGACTTCGGTACCTCTGTGGTCTATAAATTCTGAGTTAAATAATGTTAAGTCCCTTCAGTATTGATATGAAAACTTACTCTTATAATTTTACCTATCTTGCCCCAACCATACTTCTTTGAGCTAATATATTCTGTAGGGCAAGAAACACTGCTACTCCCCAGTTAGTTACCTTAGCACAGAGATGGCAAAACAGTCAACAAACATTTTCTTCAAAAACGGAGGTTACTTATTAGTAGTAAATCCCTTTATCCCTAAAACACCCTAAAACACCCCATCACTGACTCAACACCTTGGTTTTTGGTAGCCAGATTAAGTGCCAGGTCCAGAGGGGCAGGTACCTTCATGTTGTCCATGGATGATATTCAGTGTTCCATCAGGGGCACCAGAGTCCTGAAACAGTTTGGCGAGAAGCATAGTTGCTCCAGGGACTCGCTCTGATGGTTTCATCAGGAAGGTATTTCCACACACCATGGCCATGGGAAACATCCAAAGGGGGATCATGGCAGGAAAATTGAACGGAGCAATGCCTGCACACACCCCCAGAGGCAGACGGTAGGAATAAAGGTCCATGTCTTTGGTGATGGATGGCATGGTCTCCCCCAGCATGAGGGACGTCACACTGCAGGCATGCTCAACCACCTCTGGAACAGAGAAGCAGCAGTCAGGTGAGCAATTCTTCACACTGCCCAGTACTTAGCTTCGTCATGCTCTAGTCAGCCCTGAGTGGCAAGGCCAATGACAGATGGAAAAAGCACTGATTCGCTATGTGAAGATGTTGCATGAAGCGAGATCATCTGAATGGAAAGAAGGCAGTGAAATGCATAAACCAACTGGAAGATTACTGGAGTACAATAACGAAGTAAGCCAACAGCACAGATACCCAGGTACTGTCATTTCCCACAAGTATTAGGATATCATGGGATAGCAAAACCTACATAAAGGAAGCGGAAGTCCCCCACTCTGGGGGACCCTTATCTTCCTTTGCTTCTTCCCAGTGTCCCTGAACTCCCCTAGAGGGACTCCCTGCTTACGGAGGCCTCGAAACACATCTCCTTCAGCATCCGCCAGGGTCTTCCCTTGTTCCAGCGTGATCAACCTGGCAATTTCTTTCTAGAGAGAAAACACACAAATAGAAACCAACACAAGGATGTGCCTCCCTTTAGTTCTCAGGCAGCCAGAAAAGAAGAAAAGTCAAGGAGAAGTTGTTGGAGGGAGAAAGCCATGATCTATGTCTCTGGATTGTACAGTTAGGGAGGGCAGCAAACAGGGCCTCTATGAGAGTGACAAGTAGCACCTAAATAACACTTTGGGAAATTATACCATTCAGCTTTCTTACCAAGTTTTCTTTAATGAGTTGTTGATAGCGGAGCAGGACCTGCTGACGGCTTAATATTGAAGTGTCTGCCCACGCGGGAAAAGTACGTTTGCAGGAAGAAACTGCTGCCTCCATTTCAGCCTTGGTGGACTGAGGGACCCGACCAATGACCTCATTGGTGGCCTGACGGAAAAGGCAGCATATCAATCATCCTTTGTCCCCGCCCCACCCTCTTCATTTAGTCACAGGGGCAGTGATACGTGCTTCACAACAGAGACCAGGTCCTTATTTTTCCCACTGTGTTCCCAGAATTCTAGGCTAGTGAGTTCAGGCCCCAAAGCAGCTTTCCTTACGGGATTGTGGATGTTGATCCATTTGTCACTTTTGGATTCAATAAATTTCCCATCAATGAAGAGTTTTACAGTTGGCTGGGGGAGAAAAAAAATAAACACAATACTTTGTATTAGTTAATTGCTTTACTTCTCTCTTTCTCTTTCACAAGGAGAAAAGAACTGGGGTTGATAACTGAATTTTCTGCTTTCTAGCTATGTCACCACTAGGAAAGAGATACACAATATACTCTTCTGTAGAGATGTTAAGATAGGGTGGAACCTCTCAATACTGTGATCTCTCTGTAAATGGAAAATTCCCTGTAATCATACAGTGGAACTTCATAAAAAATGTATGTCACTGAGAAAGTGAAAGTCAACTCCATGGACTGTAGCCCACCGAACTCTTTTGTCCATGGAATTCTTCAGGCAAGAACACTAGAGTGGGTAGCCATTCCCTTCTCCAGGGGATCTTCCTGACCCAAGGACTGAACCCGGGTCTCCTGCACTACAGGCAGATTCTTTACCATCTGAGCCACCAAGGAAACCTATGTCACGGACAAGCTTATACTAAAAAAGCAGCAGACTCTGTGTTAACAAATGTTAACCATTATGATTTGTTGGCCCAGTTGACTTTCTGGCACATTACCATGAGCGTGCCTTATCTTTATGATCAAAATATTTTTAAAAACATTTCTATGTGTAGCTTTTCTAAGAAGCAGCTTGTTTTCATTAAATTTTCAAATGTGGTCTGTAGGCCAAAAAAGGTGAAAGACTACTATGTTATAATATGTGCATGCTTCTACCTAAACAGGATTTTGAGCACCAGTCCTTACAGATCAGGTTTAGTTACTGCAAATGGTTAACAGACAGTAGGTCTGTAAAAACAACTCTAAAGGTTGTAAAGAAGACAACCTTTGAGGCCAGGGTCAAGAAAACCTGTAGAAGTCATGAAAATGTTTGTATCTTTTGACACAGTAATCCCAGTTCAGAAGGGAAATAATATAAAAGAAGCAAAAATAACCAAAAAGATATAAATAAATGTTAGCTTTATAATACTGAAAAAAAAGGAATAAATTTAAACGTTATTTGTGAAAATTATTAGTTCATTCACACGGTATCTACTTGATAGAATATTACATAGGCATTAAAAGTCATAGTCATGGTGGCTCAGGGGTAAAGAATCCACCTGCCAATGCAAGAGACATGGGTTTGATCCCTGGTCTAGGAAGATCCCACATGCCATGGAGCAACTAAGCCTGTGTGCCACAACTATTGAACCTGCACTCTAGAGCCTGGGAGCCGCAACTACTGGGCCCTTGTGCCACAACTACGAAGCCTGAGTGCCTAAAGTCCGTGCTCTTCAATAAGAGAAACCATGGCAATAAGAAGCCTGCGCCCTGCAACTGGAGAGGAGCCCCTACTGGCTGCACTAGAGAAAAGACTGTGTGGCAATGAAGGCCAGCAAAGCCCCAATAAATAAAATTATTAAAAAAAAATGAGAGTCATAAAGATCACTTTGCAATACTGGAAGTGTTTACAACATAACAGACATAATACAAGATAAGAAAATCAAGATAGAAAATTTCAGATAAACTCTGATCACCATGATGTAAAGAAAATATTCCCAAACTGTACTGGATTCCTTTTCAGAAGTCAACCTTTATTACCAAATAAACTCACCACTGAAGATGAAGAGAAGGAGGATGCTGGCTGCCAACTGGAATTCACCTTGGAAGAGACCTGGGAGGTAAAATAAAGATTATTTTGATAAATGAGAGCAGAAAATTACTAAAAACTTAGTGAATGGCCACTATCTGCTCAGTATTCTACTAGTTACCATGAGTATATGAAGAAGGACTTGGTGTTTGCTCTCAAGGGTCATATAGTCTTTAAAGAGAAAAGCTGTGAGGCTGTGGGACACAGCAAACTACGAGAGAACAAAAACTCATAACCATCACGTGTTCAATTTCTAGGATAGTCCTGATTTTAAAAAGATGTTTTTTGGTCATTAGACTGTATTTTTCTAGTTTTGGCCTGATAAATGTAGTCACCTTAAATCTAAAAATAAGAAAACACCTAAGATGGGATTCCCTGGTGGCTCAGACAGTAAAGCGTCTGCCTGCAATGCGGGAGACCAGGGTTCAATCCCCAGGTCGGGAAGATTCCCCTGGAGAAGGAAACGGCAACCCATTCCAGTACTCTTGCCTAGAAAATTCCATGGATGGAAGGAGCCTGGTGAGCTACAGTCCATGGGATTACACAGTCGGACACGACTGAGCAACTTCACTTCACTAAGATGGTGTCTAACACAATAGGTGTTGACTATAAGACAGTATATAACCAAGTGTCAAATATATGTATAATATGCCCATACAAGTACTTAAACATGAGTGTTCATAGTAGTTTTGCTGGTAATAGTGTAAAATTTGGGAGCATCTTAAAGGTTGGATGGGTGAATAGGGAAACTAGTACGGTATATTCAGATATTAGAATACTACTCAGCAATGAAAAGGAATAAACTATTGATAATGCAACATGGATAATTATAATAATTATACTGAGTGAAAGAAGTTAGACTTAAGAAGAGTACCTATATAAAACTAGAAAATGTAAACCATAGTGTCAGAAAGCAGATCAGTGGTTACCTAGAGATGACGGTGGAAGAAAAGATGAAGGTCAGAGGGAAACATTTTGGGGCAATTAATATATTCATTATCTTGATTGTGATGTTTTCACAGGTATATACAAATATTAAAACATTAAATTATACACTTTATCTTAGATCAATTTTATTTTAATAAAGCTATTTTTTAAAATGCCACATATACCTAAGAGGAAAAGAATGTGTTATATTTAATAGAATTTAATCAGGAAATGGTTAGGATGGCGGGATTAGTTAAAATAATATATAATATAATATATATATAATAAAAATATATATAATATATAAAATATATATAAAATATAAATATATATAATATATATAAAACAATATATATATAATATATAATAGAATAGAATATAAAAGGAAGGTGCAGTCTAATAACCTATTACCTTATCTGAAGAGAGACCATGTTAACCAAAGAGTTTAGGGATGTATAAAGTACAAGAATTTGTTTGCGTGCTGACAGCACTATCCAGAGGAAAAGGTGCTGGTCCTTTGGGCCAGTAGTCTATCAAAATGCCTAGTCTGCAGCTTCTCCTTTCACCACAAAAGCTATTTCAAACCAGCAACACCCTCCTGGGGACCACCATGTCTTATAGCCACATTCCCGATACCAACATAGAACCCGGTATACAACAGGTGTTCAAAAGCTATATTGCCTGTTGTTCCCCACCCCAGACTTGGTTAGGTGTATTTTTCTGTACACCTGCTAAGTCACTTCAGTCGTGTCCGACTCTGTGCGACCCCAGAGATGGCAGCCCACCAGGCTCCCCGTCCCTGGGACACCTAGCAGTCAGTATTTCCCTATCGAGTTTATTTGTCTGTGTTGTAATAGCCTAGGTACTTGTTTTTCACCCCAAGATTATAAATTCCACGGGGACAGGTACTGCATCTTATTTACCTACTTTATAACCTTACTAGATCAAGACTGTTCAGGTATGAAAAACAGCTTAGCAAGTAGTTGGTGCTCATTAAACACTGCTATTATTGTATTACTATAAATATTATCTGCTCACATTCCTTGCTGTTTCAAAACATACCAATATTCTTAAAATTTTCAACTCTGTTCCTTTCCCTCTCACAGAGCTGATCTTATTTTTTCTACTTCAGGGGAAACAGAAATCACGAGATGGAAACTTCCTCAACTTCCTTCTAGCAAGCCTACCAAACTGACCAATACTCATCATCTTTTCCTTTTACCTCTTATAGAGAAGGCAGCTACCAAGGTTCATGAAGACAGAGTAACTGGGAGACAGAGGTACACAGTCAATGTCTGACTGAAGAAGCATGTCTTTCAATTTAAGGCTAATCTCTGAATCTGTGCTCTGAAGTCAACTGTTCCTCCTGCCTCAGACACTTCCACCAATTATCCTTTCTTTCCTGTATCTTAAAACCTCTCTCCATCCAACAGAAAGGGTTCTCTACATGAATTACCGTTATTTCCTCATCTCCCACTAGCTCCTCAATCAACTCCTACCTTTATGACGGAACACCAGACCACCAGAGACTTCCTCCATACCATGGACTCTTCCCAGTCCTTCTTGTACTTGACGTCTCAGCAGAGGTGAAGAGTTAACCAGACCTTCTGTCCCAAATCCCCTTTCCACTTACATTGTGATGCCCTGGTATCTTTTCTATCTCTTGGGCCACATTTTCTCTGCCTTCTTCGTTGATTGCTTCTCCCATACCTGGCCTCTAACTGCTTGAGTTTCTGGACAAGGAGAGGTCCCAACTCTCCTTGGGTGATTTCATTAACTCCAGTGGCTTAATTAGCTAGATCCTGGTGATGCCCAAATCTTTAATTTTTCACCAGAATCCTCCTCATCAGGTAATACTTACATAACTGTCTTCACCACATCTCTACTTGGATATTATTTAGGTCCATGTTGGAAAAAGCTGACTTCCTCATCGTCCTCCTATCAATCAGCTCTGTTTCCTACAACCCACCTTTCAGTGAATGGAGCTAATACCCACCTAGGTGCCCAACCAGAAACTTAAATGTCACCCTAACTCTTCTCTCCCTCTCTTCTCAGTGAATCAAACAAGTCCTGGCAATCTGGCCTCCCACAAGTCTTGGGAATGCAACCCTTTTCTTGTTTCCTCTTCCTACTCTACAGCATCATTGTCTCCTACCTGGGTTTCCGAACAGGTAATGATTCCTAACAGGTCTCTCAGCCTTCAATCTTAAACCTCTTATTCTTGTTTCCACTCCAGAGCCAAAGGGTCTTTTTAAAACACAAACTTGGTCAGATCATTCCTTTGTTTAAAACCCACCAATGGCTTTCCATTGTCCTTGGGATAGACTCACCTCGGTGTTGCTTAGAAGATTCTACATAGTATCTTTACTTCTCTAGTTTCCTAGTGTGCTGCTCTCCTCCTTGCTCTCTCTATGCTCCGGGCATTCACAGCATGTTTTGTGCTCACACTGCCCTTGCACGTGCTGCTCCCTCTTGCCCGGAGTTGTTTCATCCCATTTGCTTGGCTCACGTCTATTCTTGAGCTCCCTATCACTTTGGGTACAGGTACAGCTCAGTTCTGTAGGCTTGCTAGTAGGAAGTTGAGGACGTTCTCATCTAATGGTTTTAGTTTCCTCTGAAGTAGAAAAAACAAGGTTAACTCCTGTGAGTGAGTGGTACAGTAGCAGAGTTTTTAAGTCTCAATATCAAGTCGAGGCTAAGTACCTGATTATGGGGTTCATAAAACACCTGAATTCCTCTAGTTCTCTTATCACACTAGAGAATAGCATTATTAAGTCTGTCTTCCCTTAGAACACTAGAGAGTTGTGTCCTCATCACCTGGTAGCATTCCTGGACTAGAGTAAGTACTCAGTAATATTCTGCAGAATGAAAGCATACACCCAAGCAATTGTGGGATATTAATTTTGTTTTATGTAAACTCTCTTACTGGCTTCTCAGGTGGTGCTAATGGTAACTAACTCACCTGCCAATGCAGGAGACTTAAGAGACACGGGTTCAATCCCTGGCTTGGGAAGATTCCTTGGAGCAGGGCATGGCAACCCACTCCAGTATTCTTGCCTGGAGAATCCCATGGACAGGGGAGCCTGGGGGGCTACAGCTCATAGGTTCGCAAAACGTTGGACACGGCTGAAGTGACTTAACACACACGCAAACTCTCTTATAGGGCAGAAAATGTACAGATCAGCCAAGGAGAGCATTCTAGGCCACCTGATTTCATTCTGTCACATGCACATAGCCTCCCTGCTGTTGAGAGGGCATAATAAAACATAATCATTTAGTTTTTGACTAAATGATAGTCATTTAGTCTTTTCTTCATTTTCCAAGACACAATCATTAGTACCGTTACTGAAAAGAACTATCCTATGTCCAGTCACATCGAACTTCTTGATCTCTAGATGTTTATTTCACACTTGCTATTTTCCTTGGCAGGAATTCCCTTCTCTGGCTAAAGGCCCCTGGCTAAAGTACTACTCTTGCAGTACTCAAACAGAGATCAACTCCTTTTGGAAGCTTTTCTAGAATTGCACAGGTTGAGTTTGGGGCTCTTTCCATAGGTTCTTGCAGTACTGTGTGCAGTCTTACTGTTTAGCACTTATTGCATTGCAATAGGAAGGCTTTCAGTGAATATTTTACTCATCTTTCCTTTCCCAAAGTTTGGGCCAGTGTCTGACACAGAAAGAGAGGCTTAGACTTACGTCCTGAATTCTCAGCAACATCAGTTCAGTTCAGTCGCTCAGTTGTGTCCGACTCTTTGTGACCCCATGAATCGCAGCACACCAGGCCTCCCTGTCCATCACCAACTCCCAGAGTTCACTCAGACTCATGTCCATCGAGTCAGTGACGCCATCCAGCCATCTCATCCTCTGTTGTCCCCTTCTCCTCCTGCCCCCAATCCCTCCCAGCATCAGAGTCTTTCCCAATGAGTCAACTCTTCGCACGAGGTGGCCAAAGTACTGGAGTTTCAGCTTTAGCATCATTCCTTCCAAAGAAATCCCAGGGCTGATCTCCTTCAGAATGGATTGGTTGGATCTCCTTGCAGTCCAAGGGACTCTCTAAGAGTCTTCTCAAGAGTTACTAGGTGGGAAACCTTGGATGACCTTTAAGATTGCTGGGAGAAATATCAACAACCTCAGATACACAGATGATACCACCTTAATGGCAGAAAGTAGAGAGGAACTAAAGAGCCTCTTGATGAAACTGAAAAAGAGTAAAAAAGCTAGCCTAAAACTAACATTCAAAAAACTAAGAAGATGGCATCTGGTCCTATCACTTCATAGCAAATAGATGGGGAAAAAAATGGAAACAGTGAGACTTTATTTTCTTGTGCTCCAAAATCACTGTGGACGGGTGACTGCAGCCATGAAATTAAAAGATGCTTGCTCCTTGGAAGAAAAGGTATGACAAACCTAGACAGCGTATTAAAAAGCAGAGACACTACTATGCTGATATAGGTCCATCTAGTCAAAGCTATAGTAGTCATGTATGGATGTGAGAGTTGGACAATAACAAATGCTGAGCGCTGAAGAATTGATGCCTTCAAACTGTGGTGTTGGAGAAGACTCCTGTGAGTCCCTTGGACTGCAAGGAGATCAAACTCCAGTCAATCCTAAAGGAAATCAGTATTGAATATTCATTGGAACGACTGATGCTGAAACTGAAGTTTCAATACTTTGGCCACCTGATGTGAAGAGCCAAATCATTGGAAAAAACTCTGATGCTGGGAAAGACTGAAGGCAGGAGGAGAGGACAGGATGAAATGGTTAAATGGCATCACTGACTTAATGGACACGAGTTTGAGCAAACTCTGGGAGGTGGTGAAGGACAGGGAAGCCTGGCATGCTTCAGTCCATGGGGTCACAGAGAGTCAGACACGACTTAGTGACTGAACAACAACAACTTACTTCATTAATTCTAATCTTCACAAATATTGTCAAAACTAGGAAGTGGTGGAGCTGGAACAGAATCCAAGTATGATTGTGAAGCCTGTGTTCTTTCCACTGTATCACTGAAGAAAGTCACTGAGTCATATTAAGACTAGTTCTCTTTAAATGGGAGTGATAATATCTGGATTGCCAGACTCTAGACTACTCTCAAACTATCATGTTACAGTAACTCCTAATTGGCTTAGAATTATTATCTCTGTTCTTTTTCAGGTCAATGCAGAAGTTTCTGCAAATGAATCAGAAAAAAGTGCTTATTTCCAAAATAAAGCACTTGGGGAAGGAGATTCTTTTCCTTGATACAAAGGACAACATAGTTTTTTAAGTCTCTCAATGACTTGTGATGGTGGAAAGGCAAAGGGAAAAAAGCCAATTTAATAAAAGATTTCCAGGAGAAGTTGGTAATGGAAAATATAGGGTGGAAATTTTGTTTTCTGACTACAAAACAAAACCTAGAAAAACAGAACCAGGATTACAGCAAGAAATATGAGTTAGGACAGATCATTTGACAAATCCTTCCAACCCATTCACACTGTCCCATTAAATAGCATATTTAAACAGGAACCTTTGCAGACTCTGCTAAGAATCTTAAAAATGCATAGTCTCTGGAGTAGAACTCACTGAACCTGATAAATACTAATGTTATCTATAAGCCCAGAAATACAGAGGAAGAAGTTCCCAAGCTGAACATGAGTAAGAAAAGCAAAGCTGTTTCTTGCAGGTTCGATAATGTTGCCTCATAATATTGTAAGTCCTTGCTAGGCTTGAACAACGGGGAAAGGCTATGAACAGCTGGAAACAGCTACAGGCCTCAGGCATGTAGCTCCTGTAGCTCAACCACCTGTCCTTAGGCTAGCTTCAGAGAAGACCTGAACACCCCCACCCCACTCCAACCCCAGGGGCAGAGCTGAGTAGGGGCTTCGCTGCTAGCTCAGACGGTAAAGAATCCACCTGCAATGCGGCAGACCTGGGTTCGATCTCTGCATTGGGAAGATCCCCTGGAAGAGGGCATGGCAACCCACTCCAGTATTCGTGCCTGGAAAATCCCCGTGGACAAAGGGGCCTGGCCGGCTACAGTCCATGGGATCGGACAGCGGAACACTGTTGAGCGACTAAGTACAGCACAGCACAAGCTGACTCTGGGGTGGGAACTTGGAACTTACACTTCTTGTCTTCCTTGGTTCCCATTTTCTATCACCTATTTTAGAGATGTTTAATTCTTTGCACGTGCCTGGAACAAACTGGGATCATTAACTATGTGTCCTTATTCAACGCCAACAAAACACTGTAACTCTGCCAGAAAGTTAAACAAAGTCTTGGCAAGCAAAGGCACAACAGTCCACAGCCTGTGGAACATGCAAAGAGCCGTAGCTGGGGAAAACAGCTCAGCAAATGACTGCTTTTGGGAAAACGGAGTGAACATTCCGAGGAGATTCAAAGTTCATTCACTGACCCTCGCCCCTCGTGTGCTTCCTGCCCCTCGTGTGCTTCCTGCCCCTCGCCCCCCTGCCTTTACCTCTGATTGCAAACCGTGAAGAAGGGCGGGGGAAGGGGACAATTTGGAGGTTCTCGGCCCAATGCTAAGAGAGGTGACCAGAAGGGGAGTTTCTGGGGCAGAGAGGTGGCTGGTGCAGAGGTAAAAGGGAAGACGTTGGGCAGACCGACAGAGGTGGGGCAAGAGAGTGTCGGCAGGGATCAGGCAAGCCTCGAAGAGGAGGGTGGGCCAGAGCCATAAAAGGGGGGAGGCTCAAGAATAAAAGGGCCAGGGCTGAATCCAACGAAGGCGGGTACTGAGTGAGGTGTGGGACAGGGCCGCACAGGTCCGATGGGCACAGAGAAGGGTCAGCCATGAAGGGGATGGCTCAGAGAGCGGATGGAAAGGACGAATTTCGAGCTTCGCAACCCCTTGGCGCCACCCTCACTCGCCTGGAGGATCCGGGCCCGCAATGCCGCCGCCGCCGCCGCCACCGCCGCCATGGCTCTGGGTTGCCTCTTCTCAGCCCCCGCTCCTCTACAGTCTGGGACTGTCTAGAAGCTCTACTGCGGCCAGGCCTCGCCCCTCCATCCTGCCGCACCTCCTCACTGGCGGAAAGGACAATCTCCCCTAGCCAATTACTCGCCCTAACGCCTGACTCCGCCCCTCAGTCCCAGCCCTGGGGGAATACGATTGGTCAGAAGTGGTAGCGTTCTCGCCCTGCGCTACCTCAACAAATTCTGTTGGCGGAGGGGTAGGGAAGACACAGCGCGACTCGGAGGGTTCTATATCGAGCACATGAGGAAGACGCCCCCGAACCCGGAACTGCGATTGGCCAAAGGCACAACCGCGGCCCCGCCCACTCACTGAGGGAAGTAAATAAGTTCATGCAAGAATTTTTGCAGTAGCTCCGCCTCATCCACTGCGCGAGGGGAGGTGTGGCTAGCGCCGGGGGGCGGGCCTATGTAGAGATTGTCCCTATAGGGGCGGGGAGACGAACCCGGCTCCTGGGTTTGAGGGAAGGGTTTCTCTTTGGGGGCGTGGCTTACGGATCCAAGCTTTCCCGCCGACAGTTGGCCACGTCACGTGACATGGGTTGGAAGATGGCGTCTCCCACGGACGGTAAGAACCGGCTTAGAGACCTTTCGCCTGCCACATCCTTCTGCGCTCTCCTGGGAACTTCCGTTTCCATCTACCACTCGAATTTACATTTCTTTCGTGGGCTCCTATCCTTTCCCTTCCACTTCTTTTCTAAGCGATGTGGCTGCTTCTTAAGCTCGCCGGTTCTTCACAGCGGCTCCAGAGGTGCCTGGTTTCTTCTCAGTGTACCGGGCAGATGGAGGAGGGCGCCCGCTTGGGACCTTTTCTGGGCAAAAGGACGAGGGTCGCCCTGGTCCTCCTTTAGCCTCATTTGGGTGAGACTGATGGCCGAGGAAGAGATACTGATGAGGAAAGGAGGCGCCTTAGTGTAGCTTTCTCCTCCGGGCGCCTCACTGAAAAAGGTCAGTTCTTTTCTCTTTGAGCATCTGGAACGATTTTTTGATTCTCTTAAGCGCTAGCTAGGGTTAGTGGCTGACCTCATCCTGGGATTGAACCACAAGAGAAAAATAATTCTCTCCCGTCTCCTTAGATTGGGACCGTTGCCCTGGCAGCTACGGAAGCAGGAGACCCTCTCGGTCCCTAACTGTCAGAGTCCCGAGGGAAATAGAACTGAGCTTTTCAGCGTAGTCATGTACACGTCTCTACCTCTCTTGTTTCTGCTTTATGAATTGTTTCTTAAGGCTGAGTGATTGAACGATTTCTGCTTATATGTTGTCGAAGATGCAACTCATCTCAGATAGCAATTGAGTGGTTTTGGTATACCCCCAGGCTTTTACTCTCCGTTCTGTTTTAGGATTAAAGTTTTGCAGTCATTTCTGAACTGTTTTTGCTTCGACTATTCCATCCCCACGTCCATTTCACTGATATGTAGTTTTCTCTCATTTTGTGTTTGGAAGGAATCTTGAAAGTTCATTTCAGGAATGAGGAACTTGTGGCCAGAAAAGCTATACTGAGATCTTGCTTTATGAAAGGCGTTTTACTAGGTGCATTGGGAGAGAAGATTAATCAAACATGTAAACACTTTGGCAGTTTCAGGTCTCATTTAAATGTCACCTCCCAGAGAGGCTTTCACAGAGCACAGTATCTGGACTTGCCCCTCTTCACCCTTCACTTTCTCAGTACCTTCATAGACAGAACAATTTATTATGTCAAGTTTGCCCCTTTCAGTCCAGATCGAAAATTCCAAGTCTGTTTCGTTGGTAGTTGGGTCTCAGGGCTTAACACAGTGCCTCTTCTACTGGCAAGCAGTAGGTCTTCAATTCATGTTTATTGAAAGAATGATTAGATATATGCTTAAATAATATTTTAAGGTTTTTGAGCATGGGTACATACTGTATGGGGCTTCCCTGGTGACTCAGCAGTAAAGAATCCACCTGCCAATGCAGAAGACATGGGTCCCTGAGTCAGGAAGAGCCCCTGGAGAAGGAGATGGCAACAGGCTCCAGTATTCTTGCCTGGGAGATCCCATGGGCAGAGGAGGCTGGCAGGCTACCGTCCATGGGGTCGCAAAGAGTTGGACATGATTTAGCTACTACACAATGACAAGCAACCACATACTGTATAAGAAATTATGAGTTTTGAAAGTCAAAAGAGACTCTTGATCCTGCCTGAGTGCTCTCTTGTTAAAAATGAAATGTCTTTTTCTTTTTTTGGCCAGGAAAAAAATAAAGAGCATTTAAAAAGTTAGCCAAGGGAATGTGGAATTGTTATTTATTTAATGGGTATAGACTTTCAGATTGGGAACATGAAAAAGTTGTAGCAATAGATGATGATGATGGTTGCAAAGCAGTGTAAATGTACTTAATGCCCCTGAACTGTACACTTAATACTGGCTAAAATGGTATGTTTTATGTATATTTTACCACAATTGGAAAAAAATCAACCAAGTGATAGAAGTAATGGCTATGAAAATTTTTAGTTTATAACTAAGTTGTCTTTATATTTTTGTTCCTTATATTTGATTTTCCCTTGTCTTCTCTCAATTTCTTTTCCTTCCTTTGGCCAGGAAGAATATTGGAAATGTTTTTTTTTTTCCTTTTGCCTTTTAACCATGTCCACTCTCACTCTATTTGCACACTTGACTTTAAAAGTTTTCTTGCTCATCTTTTGCATAGCTTTATCCTTTTCCCTCTAATCTTTTTAATCTGACAAAAACAGGTTGAGCACTGTGAACTTAAATTTTGCATCTAAACAAATGTCTTATTCTAAAATATACTACTGCCTAGCTCTCTCACTTCTATTTTTAGAGTCCCACCTGTTTCTGTCTATAAGGTCTAATTAAAATTATCTTGCTATGAAAAAAAGTTTAGATCTTTCACTCTTTCTCTTTTTAATGCTTAATTTGCTGGGACCTCCTTGAAAAGAAGAAAATTGAAATCTAAAGTCACTTGTTACTTAATGTATGAGAATAACACAGTAGAGTCAAGTTATACCCTAGACTGTGGTATCATAAGGTCATGCTTGTTGGTTATTGAATCCTACCCTCAATAAGTTTATTTTTGTTATGCTTGAACTTTCCATAAGTAGCATTCCTTGGAAGTTTGAAAATTGGGATTTTGTGTTTCACGTATCTAGTTAAGGCAGTTTTTTAGAGTTGAGTTCTTTACCAATTAGAATGCCAATGGAAATTTCCTTAGAGTAAATAGATTGGTTCAGCTAACGTCCATCTTCTCACAGCAGTACAGTAAAAAGGAAAGAAGAATAAAGGCAAAAAATTTTCTTCTTTTGATGAACACACTTAGGATTTACTCTTTTAACTTTCCTGTCTGTCATACAGCAGTGTTAGCTATAGTCATCATTACACCCCTAATACTTATTTACCTTGTAACCTAAAGTTTGTACCTTTTGACCACTTTCCTCTAATTACCCGCCTTGTTACCCCCACTTCTAATAACCATGAGTATGATCTCTTTTTCTGTGAGTTTGTCTGTTTGCTTATTTTAGATTGCACTCATAAGTGAGGTTGTATTATATTTGTTTTATTTCATTTATCATAATGCCTTCAACGTCCATATAGGTTGTCACAAATGACAGGATTTCCTCATTTATATATGGCTGAATAATATTCCATTTGTGTGTGTGTGTGTGTGTGTGTGTGTGTGTGTGTGTGTGTGTGTATTTTCAAACTTTCTTTATCCATCAGTGAACACTTAGGTTGTTCCCATGTCTTGGCTATTGTAGATAATCCTGATGTGAACTTCGGAGTTCCTTAGACTATTGGGAGGAAATTTTGTTTAGAGAAAAGGACATGTTGAAAGATTTTATAAATATGTACGTTTTCTGGGTTCATAGCTTTTTTTTCAGATTTTCAAAAATTTGGCTTACCCAGAACATGTTAGGAACCACTGTTTATATCATTAAATTAGCTAATTTATGCAGCTGATTAGTATACTGAGCACAAAGTAATGTACTTAACAAATGTTAACTGTTGTTGTTAATATTAAACACCTTCTGTGTTCCAGGGCAAGAGTGGAAAAGAAATGGTGTCAAAAAAATTAGGCAGGGGCTGGGTCACATAGGATTTTATAGGTCACAATAGGTATGCATTCATGAATTTAGCTGGGAAGAAGTCTTTTAAGCTGGAGAGTGGCTTGAACTGATTGACATTTTACTTTTTGGAAAGTAGGTTTGAGAGTAGGGATGGGGAGGGGTAAGAATGGGAGCAGGGAGATGGTAAGAGCCTATTGAAGTCGTACAGGAGAGAAACGATAGTTTCTTGCTTAATTAAATGAAATTTAATTGCTTAATTTAATTGCTTAATGAATTTTAATTGCTTAATTAATGAAATTTCAGAGTGTGGTTTAGATAGAAACTACTGGATTTATGAATAGATTGATAATGGAAGGATGAAAGAAAGGGAGGCATGAAGGATGACCCCTGGGTTTTTGGATTGAGAACTGGAGTTGATGGTGGTGCTGTTTACTGAGATGGAGAAGATGGGGATTAAAGTTTTCCACACATAGAGATGTCACATAGCCACTTAGATATATAACTCTGAAGTTCGGGAAAATATTGGGGCTGGAAAGAGAAATATGGAGTCCTTGGCATATAAATGATGGTAAAGGGTATGGGACTAGATGAGATTTCCTTGGGAGACTTTCAGTCGAGAGTGAAGCCAGCCTATGGTGGGCCCTGAGTGGAAGGGGAGACTGAAGGAATCCGTGAGGAAGGGGAAGAACCAGCATAGTGCTTTTGTAGAAGCTGGAGTGTTTGAAGGAGAGTGGTCAGTGATTGGATGCTGCAGAGGGGTCACATAAGAGAGAACAGAGAAGTGACCACTGGATTTAGCAACACAGGTCATCAGTGACCTCCATGACAGCTGTTTCCATGCATGTAGGGGTAGAAGCCTGTTTGTGGTAGGCCAAAGAAAGACTGTGAGGTGAGGAAGAGGAGACAACAGGATGGACAGCTAAAAAACTTTTGCTGTGAAGTAGTGAGGAAGTCATGGGCTCAAGAATTTCTTCAAAGAAGGTAAATTCCAGAGCAGACTTACTTGTTGAGTATGAGCCAGTAGAGAGGGTAGAAACTGGTTGTGCAATAGATTATTCACTATGATGTCTTAGACAAAGCAAGAGAAGGTGGAATCCAGAGCCTGAGCAGAGGAGTTTGTCTTTTCTGATAGCAGGGACTTCAGTGACTGGAAGGAGAGTCTGAGTATGATAAAGATGGGCTTCCCTGGTGGTTCATGTGGTAAAAAAATCCTCCTGCAATGTAGGAGACCAGGGTTTGAACCCTGGGTCTGGAAGATTCCCTGGAATAGGGAATGGCAACCCACTCCAGTATTCTTGTCTGGAGAGTTCCTCGGACAGAGGAGCCTGGGGGGGCTACAGTCCATAGCGTCACAAAGAGTTGGACACAACTGAACGACTTAATACACAGACACACACACACACACGAGTAAAGATACAGGTGGTTTTGAACATTCATTTTTCCCAACACCCTACTAAAATATTGTTTCCCTTTTTAAAGACGGGGAGAGTAAGGAAATCATTTATTTGTGTAAATCATGGCACAGTAGCATCAGTAATCATAGAACTCAAATCTCTAGACTTCCAGGTGAGTGAGTGTTCCAGTTTATGTTCTTTGAGATTGATATGTCATAACATGTAAAATAATGTGTTTTGTTCCTTCTTGGCTTATCTGGGTGTTTTGTTCTAGGAGCAGATCTAGAAGCATCTTTGCTAAGTTTTGAAAAACTTGACCGGGCTTCACCAGACCTTTGGCCAGAACAATGTAAGTTTTTGGTTTCTTGATATCAAAATCAATGGGAAAACCAGTGCTACTTTGAGGAACATTTTTGAAGAGTTATCATTTAACTGTAATGATTAAAATTTTATTTCAGAGGAAGAGACTGAATTCTGTGGTCTGGTAGTAAGAATAGCTGTTTAGTAGTTCAGTTCTTTCAGAGCACAGTGTGACTCAGAAAATGATAGAGAACCTTTAAAAAAAGAATCATTTATTTATTTATTTTAATTTTTATTTTTACTGTGTTTTACTTTACAATACTGTATTGGTTTTGCCATACATTGACATGAATCTACCACGGGTATACATGAGTTCCCAAACATGAACCCCCCTCCCACCTCCCACCCGAAAGAATTATTTTTAAAAGCTATATCTGTAATAACTTAGACAGTATGAAATGTATCAAGTAATTCCTTGCGTCCTTTAAGTGCTGATAAAGTTAACAGCTGTTGTAGTTCAGTACAGAAATTGTGTATTTTTTTTTAATGCTTACACAAGTAAGCAAATAAATATTTTAAAGTATATAGAATTTTTTTGCTTTGTTTTGTTATGGGGTTGTATAGGAGATCAGTCCTGGGTGTTCTTTGGAAGGAATGATGCTAAAGCTGAAACTCGAGTACTTTAGCCACCTCATGCGAAGATTTGACTCATTGGAAAAGACTCTGATGCTGGGAGGGATTGGGGGCAGGAGGAGAAGGGGACGACAGAGGATGAGATGGCTGGATGTCATCACCGACTCGATGCACGTGAGTCTGAGTGAACTCCGGGAGTTGGTGATGGACAGGGAGGCCGGGCGTGCTGCAATTCATGGGGTCGCAAAGAGTCAGACACGACTGAGCGACTGAACTAAACTGAACTGAGCTGTATTAGTGATCTACAGTTTAACTTAATTTAATGCCTAGTAATTTATCAGTGGATCTTTCCATGTTGATAGGTATAGATTTACTTCATTTTTAAATTTTATTGTCTAGATTTACTATAGCTTATGAACTCATACCGTATTTGAAAACCTAATAATATAGAAGTTTTGATAGTATAAACGATTTCACAATGTATATCTTTGTGCACATGAAAGAGGATGACTGTGTATGGAAGTGCCCATTTCCTTACATAGTAGCCAATATTGAATGATTAATGTTCTGTTTTTTCTTTTTAGTACCAGGTGTTGCTGAATTTGCAGCTTCCTTCAAAAGTGTAAGTAATATCTCACATAATGAAGTTTTTCCAATTTTTTGCTTCTGGGTAAAATCTCAAGTATCTTTTAATTTCTTTATTTTCAAGAATAATGTTACTGCCTTCATAGTATTTTGTAACTGCAACCCTGAAAGTCTGTTTATATCATCATCATGTTAATGATGTTAATGCTCTATTTTGATATTTTGACCTTTGGCTATTTGCCTCTTCTCTCAGCTTAAAAGATTTTAAGGTAAAGCAATTGAAATATTTAATGTAGTGCCAATATTCTTTTGGCCCAAACTATGATTTTGAGGTGTTTCTCTTTTGTTTATGTGATGCATTATTACTTTGGCTTATACCTCCTTGAAGGATTTTGAAGTTTCTCAGTGGCTCATCGGAAACTGAAGAAAGATATTCATTAGAGCTACAGCTTTTCCATTTCCTGGGGCAGCAGCCATTGTGCTGGATGCTCTAGATATGTTCTCTTACGTATTCCCACAACCAGGAAGATAGGATGCTTATGATGTTAGCTAGCATGTACATGGTGCGTACCATATGCCAGGCACTGTTCTAAGCACTTTAAGTACATTATTTAGTTTTTACCAAACCATATGAGAAACCTATATGCAGGTCAGGAAGCAACAGTTACAACTGGACATGGAACAACAGACTGGTTCCAAATAGGAAAAGGAGTACGTCAAGGCTGTATATTGTCACCCTGCTTATTTAACTTCTGTGTAGAGTACATCATGAGAAACGCTGGGCTGGAAGAAGCACAAGCTGGAATCAAGATTGCCGGGAGAAATACCAATAACCTCAGATATGCAGATGATACCACCCTTATGGCAGAAAGTGAAGAGGAACTAAAAAGCCTCTTGATGAGAGTGAAAGAGGAGAGTGAAAATGTTGGCTTAAAGCTCAACATTCAGAAAACGAAGATCATGGCATCTGGCCCCATCACTTCATGGGAAATAGATGGGGAAACAGTGGAAACAGTGGCAGCCTTTATTTTTGGGGGCTCCAAAATCACTGCAGGTGGTGATTGCAGCCATGAAATTAAAAGACGCTTACTCCTTGGAAGGAAAGTTATGACCAACCTAGATAGCATATTCAAAAGCAGAGACATTACTTTGCCAACAAAGGTCCGTCTAGTCAAGGCTATGGTTTTTCCAGTGGTCATGTATGGATGCGAGAGTTGGACTGTGAAGAAAGCTGAGCACCAAAGAATTGATGCTTTTGAACTGTGGTGTTGGAAAAGACTCTTGAGAGTCCCTTGGACTGCAAGGAGATCCAACCAGTCCATTCTAAAGGAAATCAGCCCTGGGTGTTCTTTAGTTCATTTGGAAAAGCAATGATGCTAAAGCTGAAACTCCAGTACTTTGGCCACCTCATGGGAAGAGTTGACTCATTGGAAAAGACTCTGATGCTGGGAGGGATTGAGGGCAGGAGGAAAAGGGGACGACAGAGGATGAGATGGTTGGATGGCATCACAGACTCAATGGACGTGAGTCTGAGTGAATTCTGGGAGTTGATGATGGACAGGGAGGCCTGGCGTGCTGCGATTCACGGGGTCGCAAAGAGCTGGACACGACTGAGTGATTAGACTGAACTGTACTGAACTGAAACCATATGAGGGGGATTTCCCTGGCAGTCCAGTTGTTAGGACTCAGTGCTTTCACTGTCCTGGCCCTAGATTCAATCCCTGGTTGGGAAACTAAGATCCTGCAAGCTGTGTGATGTGGCCAGGAAACAAACAAACAAACCCATATGACGTATAGGTACTATTATTATCCATATTTTACAGACAGATAGGCACAAAGATGTTAAGCAGTTTACCCAAGATTATAGGCTATAAATGGCAAAACCAGGCTTTCAACCCGTAAGTCTACTTACTAGCATCCATTCTTATTATACATACTTAGAAGCATTTGTCGGAGAAGGCAATGGCAACCCACTCCAGTGCTCTTGCCTGGAAAATCCCATGGACGGAGGAGCCTGGTAGGCTGCAGTCCATGGGGTTGCTAAGAGTCAGACATGACTGAGTGACTTCACTTTCACTTTTTACTTTCATGCATTGGAGAAGGAAATGGCAACCCACTCCAGTGTTCTTGCCTGGCGAATCCCAGGGATGGGGGAGCCTGGTGGGCTGCCGTCTGTGGGGTCGCACAGAGTCGGACACAACTGAAGCAACTTAGCAGCAGCAGCAGAAGCGTTTGTGCCCAAAGTTAGAAGCACTGACTAGCAGAGAAGCTTAAAAGTTAAGTTACTTGCCCAAGTCCTAGTGAATGACTGGCTAGGATTTGAGCAGAGATCTGTCTGATTCCAAAGCTCATGCTGTTTCTATTAACAGATTAGGGATTTGTAATTAACTCTCTTAGTAACTTACCATATGCTTAACATTCTCTACTCATTAGGTTAAAGGTTAACTTAGGGTTAAAGATACTGAGTTAAATATTAAGGCCTGTGGCTTTCAGGTAACATGAACATATTTGTTCAAAGGGACCTTTTTGTAGCTTCTATTTTTCCAGAAGGTAGGGTTGTATGAAAGCTGGAGTGTGTGACTTTAACATCCAGGAAGGCCTGAGCATAGGGTGAAGGATAGCATAGGGTTTTAAAGGCAGATACACTTGGATTTGAATCTTGAATCTGTTATTTCACTATCTGTGACCTGAGCAAGCTTCCTAAGATCTTTCAGCCTTAGTTTTCTCATCTAATACTGTCTCATAGGCTTCTTAGTATAAAATGGCATAATGGATGTAAAATGCTTTGCATAGTACCAAGAGCTAATAAGCAATACACAGTAGCTAGTATTAGATCAGCTTTTGTCTAGTAGATTAAATAGATTTGATTTAGTTTTTGTAAATTCTCATTCATACTGAATTTTTAATTATATTTGTTACAACTAACTGCTTTGAGTTGTAAACATAAATAAGTGGTTTTTAAAACCTTTATTAGAGCATGGTGTATTTTGAAAATCTGATGAAATATCTATACCTTTTCCCTAGAAGTATGGACATACATATTGAGTTTTGTTTCTATGGGTTCAGGGCCATCCCAGGGCCTCAGGTTAAGATCTCCTGGAATATTCTGATTCCCTGCTAGGGGTAAAAGTAGTGAATTTGACCTAAAGCCTTCAAGGGAAGGTAGAGTAGTGGTTTTGGAACTCAGACTTCATGGGTTTTGAATCATGGTTCCAGTAGCTCTATGACTTGAGGCAAGTGGTTTATAATCTTCCTAAACATCTGTTGTTTTTTTAATTTGTGAAATGAGGAGGGTAATAATACTTTTTTCATAGGGTTGATTTGGAAAGTAAATGACATGATGCATGTAAAGTGTTTTACTTATCACATAGTACCAAGTAAAAGTGAATTTTTTGAAAAAGAAAAGCATAAATGAGTCCTGGAGATAGAATATACAGCATGGTAACTACAGTTAATAATGTAACTGTAGTTAATAATACTGTATTGTCTGTTTGAAAGTTGCTAAGAGATCTTAGGGCTTCCCTGGTAGCTCACCTATTACAAGAAAAAAACTTTTGTAGCCATATATGGTGATGAATGTCAACTAGACTTCTTGTGGCAGTCATTTCCCAATATGCACAAATACTGAATTACTATGCTGTACACCCAAAACTAATATAATGGTATGTGTCAGTTATACTTCAATTTAAGAAAAGGAAAAGGAAAAGGGCTCAAAGTTGAAGGGAACTCTCATCAGAATTGTTCATATACCAGCTGTGGAGCTTTTAAAAAATAGATCTGTAATGCCCTTGCTCAGTTCTTCCCACTGGACCCTCTCCTACACCCTGATACTCTGAATCAGTGCATCTGGGTTATGGCCTAGTTATTTGTATATTTTTTAAGTTACACAGCTGGTTCTCATGTGTAGCCTGGATTGAAGGCTGGTATGCCAAAGCTGTTCTAAGAATGAGCTCTCTTTCATATTTTGTAAGTTCATTATCAGGAATGAGAAGAAACTTAAAATTCTAAAGTTTTCTATAACATTTACAATAAAATGAAATTTTAAGTGATGAGTATTCCAGTATTCTCTTGTTCAGATTGAAGATTTTCTCATTCTTGATTTTTCTTTGAAAATCTTCTCCTCTGTCAGCAAATGTTACTTCCTGATTATTGTTTCAAACAGTTCAGTTGGAGGCTTTCACTAGTCGTGAATTTCCAGTAGTTTCTGTCACGACTATACCAATCTGTTATACATATAGCAGTAACAGTAGTCAGACCTAATTTTCTAAGATCATTTCTTTAAAACCAGCTTTTAAAGATGAAGAGTATTGTTTTGTAAGGGTTCTCTATGTAGGCCATATCTGAACCTGGAGAAGTCTAGGTATTTGAAATTATAATTTGCCACTGTTCTCAAGGGTTTCCCGGGTGGCTCAGGTGGTAATGAATCTGCCTGCAATGCAGAAGACCCAGGTTTGATCCCTGGGTTGAGAAGCTCCCCTGGAGAAGGGAATAGCTATCCACTCCAGTATTCTTGCCTGGATTATTCCATGGACAGAGGAGCCTGGTAGGCTATAGGCCATGGAGTTGCAGAGTCAGACAGCTACGTGAAAAGCTCTTTTTCTCATAAGAAAGAAGAATAGGGTCTCTTCATACTTTGCATTTGTCTGAATGGATATATTATTTTCTGACAGCCTATTACTAGCTCTCCACCCAAATGGATGGCTGAAATAGAACGTGATGACATCGACATGTTGAAAGGTAAGCAGTGCTGGTGACCTTTAACTTTTGGCCTGACATTTGTTCCTCCACATACCACCTTAACAGTTTTTCTCTCACGATTCCCTTACAAGTATTCTTGGCTTCAAATTGCCTATTTAGCCATCATACTCATGTTTTTCATATCTAAATGCCCTTCTCTATTTTTTCATGTGTAGAAATCTTACCAATTCAAGACTCAATCATAATGATTGCTGCTGCTGCTAAGTTCCTATAATATTAACTTTATTTTGTATGATGCTCAGTTAATCAAAAGCTCTCGTAAATTTTCTCATTCTAATTCTCATAAAGGTTCTTTGAGTTAAGTATGATATCTAAGTTTCAGAGGTTAACTTAAACCAAGTTTTATTAGAAAGAGTTAAAATTTAAACTCTGATCTTGTTAAGACTAGTCTGTTACTGCTATAACTCAAGTGGCTTATTTAGGATTTACTGCCATCTATTGTTGCCAGTACTATTAATTGACAACCCCAGAGTGGGTTAAGACTGTCTTTTAGTTCTTTCTGTCTTATCAATTTCTCCAACAAAGAATACTGTAAGTAGTGAATATTTGATAAATGACTTGAAACTCAACCACAAAGTAGAAATTTAAATTAAAAAACATTCATTTTCCTTGATTTTGCTCTACTTTATTTAATTTTTAATCGTCCTTCTAGTGGTAAGATTCATGATGGTGGTGAAGTAATAGACTGAAGTTAAGGTAGAAAATCCAGGATTCTTAAGCTATTTAAGCAGCTGAACAGATCGAGGAAGTCTACTTATGCAAGATATAGATAATAATTGTGGCATGATAAGTTGCAGAAAATAACACCTCTATTTGATCTCAGAAGTAATTCATTGTTCTGCGTGAAATACTTAAAAGCAGATCCCCTCCTCCAGCCAGGGGAAAATTAAGTCTCAAGGGCATCTCAGGTTCATTGCTTTAATGTTCCAAACAGACATTTATATATTCCATCAGCATGTATTTTCTAAGGAAACCTCAAAGTTTTAGTAAAGGATCAGAGCATTATGTTTTATGCAAATTGACCTATGTCTTAAGCCTAAGACATAGGGTACTATTTAAATGAAAATCTTGGAAAGTAAGTTTTTACTTTAAGTCTACTGTCTTCTTTTCTGGTAAACTTTAACAATTTTTATAGGCATTTGATTTGAAGGAAAAGTTTGGATTAATATTTAGTCTTTTTTTTCTAAACAAAGTATGCCTTTTATGATAGAGTGTGCTGGAATAATTACTGAGTTTACTAGGTTATAAGTTATTTTTCTATGTACAGTGCAAGTATATTGGAAACTGTTAGAGTTTTAAGTGATAGAATGTCAAATCAAACTAGCTTAAGCAAAAGGATTTTATTCACATAAATAAAAATTCTAGGAGTAGAAATACCTTTGAGCATATCTCGATCCTTGACTCTTAATTATTTACTTTTTATCACTATTTTATTTAGTGTTTTATTGCTATTTTATTATTAATTGAAATATTGTGTATGTGTGCTCAGTCATATATAACTCTTTGAGACCCCATGAACTGTAGCCTGCCAGGCTCCTCTGTCGATGGAATTTTCCAGTCAAGAATATAGGAGCAGGTTGCCATTTTCTACTCCAGAGGATCTTCCTGACCTAGGGATTGAACACACCTCTCCTGGGTCTCCAGTACTGGCTGGCAGATTCTTTATCACTATGCACCTGGGAAGGGCTTCCCTGGTAGCTCAGCTGGTGAAGAATCTGCCTGCAATGTAGGAGATCCCGGTTCTATTCCTGGGTACGTTGGGAATATCCCATGGAGAAGGGATAGGCTACCCACTCCTATATTCTTGGGCTTCCCTGGTGGTCGGCAAGTAAAGAATCTGCCTGTAATGTGGGAAACCTGGGTTCAGTCCCTGTGTTGGGAAGATCTACCTGGGTTGGGAACAGCTACCCACTCCAGTATTCTGGCCTGGCCAATTCCATGAACTATATAGTCCATGGGGTTGCAAAGAGTCGGACATGACTGAGTGACTTTCACACTCACCTTCTTTTCACCTGGGAGGTACCAGCTGGACCAGTGAGGACTTGTGAATGACGGTGGAGATGGTGTCCATACTGCAAGTCAAAGATCTGTCTGTAGGCTTTCTCAATGCTGTGTCCAATCACAAGCTTCCATATTTTAGTAGTGTATTCATTTTGTATGATAGCAAAGCAAATGTTATAAAAGGATCCTCAGGATAAAACACGTAATTGCTATTGTATTTATGCTAACTCTCTTCTCGTTAAGTGGGTAAGTTCATATGAGGCATTTGCAGTGGTGGAAAAATTCACTGGTTTGTATGTCTGTGTGTTTAGGGTGAGTGAGTGGATAAGAAGAGATATGGATCCATTTTCTATTTACTCAATAGTAATTAAGTTTGAAAACTTTTATAGCAAGGGTTTGCAACCCACGTGAGTTGTTACTAGAAAGGAGAGAAATGGTATTCAAGTGAATGATTCTGTTTCAGAACTGGGGAGCCTCACCACAGCTAACTTGATGGAGAAGGTACGAGGCCTTCAGAACCTGGCCTATCAGTTGGGGCTGGATGAGTGTGAGTACCCAGATCACATTTATTTAGGGGCCATGCTGTGTATTTCATGATGCGTTCGGGCATAATTCAGGAAGTATCTTTATTAGGTGTTCTAAAGTGATTCATGGGATCGCAAAGAGTCAGACATTACTGAGCGACTGAACTGAACTGAACTGAAAGGTAAGAAGCCACTGTAATCCATGAAGTAAGCCTTTTACGATAGAGTGTGCTGGAATAATTACTGAGTTTACTAGGTTGCAAGTTATTTTTCTCTGTACAGTGAAAGTATATTGGAAACTCTTTGAGTTTTAAGTGATAGAATGTCAAATCAAACTAGCTTAAGCAAAAGGATTTTATTCACATACATCAAAATTCTAGGAGTAGAAATAGTTTTGAGCATATCTTGATCCTTGACTCTTACTGACTTTTTATTGACGTAGAGTTGATTTACAGTGTTGTGTTAATTTCTGCTGTACAGCAAAGTGACTCAGTTATACTTATATATACATTCTCTTTTATATTCTTCTTCATTATGGTTTATCACAAGGATGTTCAATATAGTCCCGTGTGCTGTATAATAGGACCTTGTTTATCCATTCTAAATGTAATAGGTTGCATCTGCTAAACCCAAACTCCCAGTCCATCCCTCCCCAGATCCATGACGCTTAGTGATGTCTTAGGAATGTGCTCTTGTTCTTGCTTTTGTTTTACATTTCAGAGTTCTGCTTCAGTCATGCATTATTATTCTTTGACCTTGCACTCAGGCAGGTGACCAATAGGAGCTCCAGTTTATATGTCTTTAAATCTTATAATCCCAAAAGGAAGAAGATGTTTTCTGAAAATTGCCCAGAAAAGGTCCTTGGGAGGCCTCTGACTATTCCATCTTGGCTTACATACCTTTCCTGGAACCAGTCCTTTAGCCAAGTAGCATAGAGCACTGAGATGGGCCAGCCTGGGGGCGGGGTGCACATGCCGATTGGAACCTTAAGTCTGACTCAGATCATGTAGAATGCATTTGAGAAGGATTGCTTCCCCAAAGGAAGGGTATTGTAACACACTAAAAATGTAATCTGCCAGTACGAGTAATGCTTTTAAAATTCTGTATTTCTGTCTGCTCTCCAGTCTTTTAGTTTAAAATGATTTTTAACTATATTTCTTTCCATACTCTGTTCATTATAAAACTGGAAACGGAATTGTAGATTTTCACTTTGTAATTGAAAGAAATACTCAACATAGAGTGTTAGAACTTCATTCTCATTGGGTAGGTACTTCCTGAGACCTTGATAAATGCACAATTTTGAGAGACTACTATAGCTTATAACTTTCTTCAAAACTGTTTTGTACTGATTAATATAATTCCCAACAGCAGTTTAACAAATTGTTTCTTTTGTTTATAGAACATGTAGTGGATTTGTCCACATCATTGATTTTACTACCAATTCAACATTTCACTTTAAAATTTAATTTAAAACTACCAATTTTCGACTAATAGCACTTCCTTAGTCCTGTTTTTGTTTTCTTTATTTCCATTACTATCATTAGCAGTTGATGTTTGTTTCCCAAGAAAACATTTTAAAATCACTTCATGGATCAAGGAGCAGAGAGCCACAGGCTGCTCTGAGACATGGTTGCTAGGTGGTCTGCGATGTGCCTGACTCCTCTGTATACTAGTCATTTATTTCTCATGATTGAAGCTTGTCTTGGCAGAATTACTCTTTACCATGTATGTCATAGACCTCAAGGGTTTATAATGAAAACCCCATGATTATTAAATTCATAAATGCGAGACTTATACAGTGTAGAACTTGATTCTGTTTCTAGCTCTGGATAATACATGCTGTAATGATCACAGTGATCGCTTTATCTATGTCAGTTTTTCTTATGGAATAAAATTTTTTCAAACTTTATTATATAAAAAGATGCTATATTACTGAATGTATTTATCAACAGTGTTGTCTCTGGTTAGTTGTAGATGAAATTACTATATTCCCTCTGATTAGTTTTTCTTTTCCTATCTTCCTGCTGAGAAAGATAATGAAGTAGTTTTTTCTCTACTTTTTATTATGAAAAATTTCAAACATATACCAAAGGAGAGAAAGTAGAATATTGACCTTATATACTGACGATTTGGTTTTATAGTTAGCATCTGGCCAATCTGTTTCAACCTCTGCCAACCTACATAATTAAAGCAAATCTCAGGCATCATATTGTCTCACTACTAAATAACTTCATATGTGAGTCCAAAAGACAAGGACTTTCTTTCCTTTTTTTTTTTCTGAAGTATAATTGTGATTCTATTAATTATGCCTAAAGAATTTTAACAGACTTGTTTAATATCAGATAGCCAATCAGAATTCATATTTCCCTGGTTCACTCATAATTGTCTTTATATAGTTGGTTGGTTTGAATCAGGGTTTAAGTAAGGTACTATAATTGATTAATAAGTCTCTTAAGCTTCCCTGGTGGCTCAGAGGTTAAAGTGTCTGCCTGGAATGTGGGAGACCCTGGTTCGATCCCTGGGTCGGGAAGATCCCCTGGAGAAGGAAATGGCAACCCACTCCAGTACTCTTGCCAGGAGAATCCCATGGAGGGAGGAGCCTGGTAGGCTACAGTCCATGGGGTCACAAAGAGTCGGACACGACTGAGCAACTTCACTTTCACTTTAAGTTTCTTTTAATCTGGCATAGTTCCATCTCCCTATTATTTTCCTTTGCTATTTATTATTGTTACTTTTTCTGTGGAATTTTCCCCACTCTGGATTTTGTTGCTTTTATCCCTGTGGTAGTGGTTAGTATGTCCATCTATCCCTTTTTATTTCCCAGTAATTAGATTTAGAAGCTCATACAGATACAGGATGGATTTTTATTTTTATTTTGACAAGAATATTTCATAAATGGTGTTGTACACATCCTTCAGAAGGGTACATCCTATCTGGTTGTCTCTCTTTGTGATGTTAAGATTAATTCATTGATAAAGGTATTGTTTGCCTAATCTGTTACTCATAAAATTCTCTATCAGCCTTACAACCAGAGTTTTAACAGCCATTGAAAACTGCCTAGATTCACTATTTTATTATAGGCTGTGAAATGGTATTATACTAATTCTATCATTCCTTCTTATTAGCTAGGATTTTTCTGTGAAGAACTCTATCTTAACGAACTCTTCATTATTTATTACCTTGAATGCTGTTCTTACTGGATAAATGATTCTTTATCAGTTTAGGATAATGAGTTGGTTCTCTGAGCATCAGTAAATCTATTTTAATGTCTTTGCATAGAAACAGAAACTTGGTATGGTTTGTTTCAGTTTTTATTCCACACGGCTAAGATCATCATTATTATTAATTATTTATATTTCTAAAACTTAAGGCTTTTGGAGGTAGGGGTTTGAAGTCACCTAACTCAGTGACCTTAAGCAGGGAACCAAAATTCTGCAGTAGAAATGCTTGTTTCTGCCAGATGAGTTCTAGGAGCACAGCTGAGATTTCTCAAAATTATTTTCTAGTTCAAAATACAGCTTTCTTTCAATTTCTGTAGCAGTGCTTTGCTACTGATTGTCATTTTCCCTGATCATAATAATTAGTTGACATGCAGAAAACATTTTTTTGATTTAGAATTGGTAAGAGTCACATTGATATGTAGTGGATTTCTTGGCTATAACCTCTTTGTTTTATTGTGTATAGGGTATTTGCATAAAAACAAGATCCTTTTTGTCCTTACAGATTATTCATCTACTCTAGGGGTTGACATTTACTTGACACCCTAATCTGGTGTTTCGATATCTCAATCCTCCTTCCTGCATTAATTGAGAGGATGACATGGATGAAAAATAAGCAGTACGAACTGATGAATCCCCAAGGACCCTGATCCTGTTTTCATGCAAATATCTGTAACTGACAAAGATGATGAAAAGAAAAAAAACGCAAAAAAAATTTGTCCTCGAAACATGATTGTTTGTCACTTCCCTGGAGCATTGTTAAGTGTTAGTATAGAAAAAATGTGAGCCTTCTAGGGCTAATAGTGACTAGATTGTATCTTTTGGAAGATGAACCCTGCCTCTTGATTTAGCACATGATTATATCTCAGATAACCCTTTTGGTGTGCAGGTTTTAGAATGCAGTAATGTTTTATATAGATATTTATAGCTTTTCATGATTGGGGCCCTCAGACTTTATATGGGCAGTTAATTTATATGAAATTCCCATGAAATATATAGAATTATAAAAAACTACCTTTAATGTATGAAGAATTCCATTTCTGTTACTTCTGTCTGAGTTCTGTGTCCTTCTTGTCTTACCAAAACTATTGTAGTCACCTTCTAATTGCCCTCCTTGTGTCTCAGCTACCTCATATCAGTCCATCTTGTTTACCAATATGAGGTTAATTTTTCTAAAGTAGCGTTTGCTTTCTGTTTGTCCTTTACTCTTAAGTCATTAGTAGTATTTCATTACCCATACAATAAAATTCAGATTCCTTAACATGGCTTTCAAAATCCCCTTACTCTGGGCTGAGCCTAATGTCTAGCCTTCTTACTGCTCCCATACAGAATATCATGCATCATTTGCATTGGAAATTCTCTTCCTGGGACACTTCCCCATCTTAATTTGATTCATGTTGCTCCTTTTCTCAGGAAGCCCTCCTTGACCTATTTCTAATATAGGAATTTTATTTGTCCTTCATTATTTAGCCAGAATCTACCTCTTTCATCAGCCTTTCCTTTTCAAATTTGATCTAGAAAGTAAACTCACTTTTCTGACCTCCGAGTAGCTCCTAGAGCAGTTCATTTGTTTCATTTTTTGTCACTTTTACCATTCTGGGAGACTTGGTTTGTGTCTTATCTCTTAGATTAATTGTAGCTCTTGAAGGTAGGAATCATATTTTGGAGCTGTCTTCGTAACCCACAGAGTACCTGCCATATGGTAGCTGTGCAGTATGTATTTGCTAATTGGATGACTGAATGATGCAGCTCCTTGATGCCTTTCGACGAAATGAACAGTTTTTTTTTAATGAAATCCATTCACTTAAAAATCAAAACGTGGAGCTTCTGGAAATTGTTCTTTTCCTGGATAGTTTGTGTTTTAATGATGAATAGTAGCATTTGAAGATCTCATAATGTCTGAAATTTTTCTTTTATGACAGTGGATGATCAACCACACATAGTAAATATAGTGTGAAGCTTGTTGATAATGGTTTGATTTTTCCATCTACCTGACCCCTACTCCAGCGTTATTATGACCTGGGCAGTGGTCATGATTCAGTCATGTAAGTTGCAGCAGCACATCTCTTGTTTTATTCCTCAGACCCATTGAACTGTCATAAATCTTATTGAATATTGATTCTCAACAGTTTTTGTCCTATAAAAAAAAATTTACCCCTGTCTTTTAAGGCTGCAAACATTTTAGTAATTATGTGGATGACCTGCTTGCTGGTGATATTCAAAATAATTTTAAATGGAATGTGAAGATTGGGAAAGCAGCAGATCATGCCATTTGAAACTAGAGCTAAAGCTTGGAGTTCTGACTCATTTCTTCCTTTTCCTTTTTTTTATGACAGCTTTGAGTGAGTGAGTGAAGTCGCTCAGTCGTGTCCGACTCTTTATGACCCCATGGACTATAGCAGCCTACCAGGCTCCTCCATCTATGAGATTTTCCAGGCAAGAGTACTGGAGTGGGTTGCCATTGCCTTCTCCAGAGGATCTTCCTGTCCCAGGGATTGAACCCAGCTCTTCCGCATTGTAGGCAGACGCTTTACCGTCTAAGCCACCTGGAAGTCCAATGACAGCTTTACTGAGATGTAATTCACATACCCTACAATTCACTTATTTATAGTGTACAATTCAGTGATTTTTAGTATTTTCAGAGATGTGCAGCCATTACCACAATCAATTTTAAAACATTTTCGTCACCCCTCAAAGAAATCCTATACTCGTTAGCAGGCACTCCTCATTTTCCGCTAAACTCCATAGGCCTAGGCCACTACTAGTATACTTCCTGTCTCTATGAATATCTCATGTAGACATGTCATATAAATGAAATCATATTATGTGGTCTTTTGTGACTGGTTTCTTTCACTTATCATAGTATTTTCAATGTTCATCTGTGTTGTAGCATGTATCGTGACTTCATTTCTTTTTGGAATTGAGTAATATTCCACTGTTTAAGTGTATTTATCTACTAGTTATTTACATTATATTTATCCACTAGTTAGTGGACACTTGGGTTATTTCCTTTATTTGGCTAGTATGAATAATGCTGCTGTGAACATTCATGTACTAGTTTTTATGTGGACATATGTTTTCATCCTCTTTAGTTTATGACTAGGAATGGAATTTCTGGGTCATATGGTAACTCTATATCTAATCTTTTGAGGAACTGTCAGAATATTTTCCTTACTGGCTGCACCATTTTACATTCCCATCAGCAGGGTATGAATGTTACAATTTCTCAACACCTTGCCAATACTTACTATTTATTTTTTAAAAATTATTACAAAATCTGTCCTAGTGGATATATTATGGAGAGTGATATTTCACTGTGGTTTGGATTTGCATTTTTCCTAATAACTAGTGATCTTGAGCATATTTTCATGTACCTATTGACTAGTTGTATGTCTTTTTTAGAGAACTGTATTCAGGTCCTTTGCCCAGTTAAAAATTGAATTTTTTTTAAAAAAATTATTGAGTTTTAAGAGTTCTTTATGTATTCTAGAAACAGGTTGCTTTTTTGGTATGTAATTTGTAGAGGGTTTTCTTACAGTTGTGAGTTACCTTCTTTCTTATGGTATTTTTTGAGACACAGAAATTTAATTGTAATGAAGTCCAATTTATCAGTTATTTTTTTGGTTGATTGTGTTTTGATGTCATACCTAAGAAACTATTGCCTAATTATGAAGATTTATACCTATGTTTTCTTCTAAGAGTTTTATTCTTTAGCTCTTATAGTTAGGTATTTGATCCATTTTAAGTTAATTTTTTATATATGGTATGAGGGTAGGGATGCAAATTAATTCTTTTGAGTGTGGATATCCAGTTGTTTCAGTACCATTTGTTGAAAAGACTATTCCTTTCCCACTGAATTGTATTGGCATTTTTGTAAAAAATCAGTTGACCATAAACATGAAGTTTTACTTCTGGACTCTCAGTTCTATTCTACTGACTTGTATATCTATGCTTACAGCAGTACCTCACTGTTTTGATTACTGTAACTTTGTAATAAGTTTTGAAATTTGGATTTGTGAGTTTTCCAACTTTGTTTTTCTGTTTCAAGATTTTTCTCTTTTTTTTTTCTTATGTTCTGGGTCTCACAAATTTCCATAGGAATGTTAACTTGTCAGTTGTTGCAACAAGGTAAGATGACATTTGAGTAGGAATTGCATTGAATCTGTAGATCAGTTTCAGGGAGAGTATTCCCATCTTAATGAAATTAAGGTCATTCATGAATGTGGTATATCTTTCTGTTTATTCAAGTCTCCTTTCATTTCTTTGAACAGTATTTTGTAGTTTGCAAAGTATAAGTTTTGTGCTTCATTTGTTAAAATTTATTCCTAAGTGTTTTAAATTTTTGATGCTATTATAAATGGAATTGTTTTTCTAATTTCATTTTCAGTTTGCACATTGCTACTGTAGAGAAATACAATCAATTTTTGTATATTGATATTATATCCTGCAACTTTACTGAACTTATTTATTATTTCTCATTGTATTTTAGTAGATTACTTAAGATTTTCTATATACAGAATTGTCATATGCAAATAGAGATATTTTACTTCTTCATTTCCAATCTGGATGTCTTTTCTTTCTCTCTTTTTTTCAATCCTTCCTTTTCTTTCCTTTCTTTCCTTTTCTTTCTTCTTATTTCATTTTTATCTAATTGCCCTGGCTAGAAATTCCACTATGGTGTTGAATAGAAGTAGCAAGAGTGGACATCCTTGTCTTCCTCTTGATCTTAGGGAGAAAACATTAAGTATGATATTGGGTTTTTTGTACATGCACTTCGTCAGTTTGAGGATGTTATCTTTTTTGGGAGGCAGGGTGCTGGAGAGGGCATACCATTCAGCTTGTAGGATCTTAGTTCCCCAAGCAGCGATTGAACCCAGGCCCTTGGGAGAATCATAGAGTCCTTAACATTAGACCACTGGGGAATTCCCTGAGGATATTATCTTTTATTCTTAGTTTATTGAGTGTTTTTATCATGAAGAGGTTGAATTCGATGCATTTGTTCTTAATTACACTTCACCATAAACCATATAATAGAAATCTCAGTTTGATTTATATTCATTTACTTGTACGGGTTTGAAATTACCTTGTACTGTACAGGAAAGACTGGCTAAAAAATTGTTAAGTAAAGAAGACCACATTCAGTATATTACTGTCTAAAAAGCTTTAAGAAATTTAGCTTATTTTACTACAAGTAGTTGCTTCTGCTAATCCTGTATGTTCATTTAGCTATTTCAGGAAGGATTCTTGTTGTTGTTCAATTGCTAAGTCGTGTCCAACTCATGAACTGCAGCACACCAGGCTTCCCTGCCCTTCACTATCTCCTGGAGTTTGCTCAGACTCATGTCACTGAGTCAGTGATGCCATTGAACCATCTCATCCTGTGTCACCCACTTCTCTTCTTGTCCTCAGTCTTTCCCAGCATCAGGGTCTTTTCCAATGAGTCAACTCTTTGCATCTTGTGGCTAAGGTATTGGAGCTTCAGCTTCATCACCAGTCCTTACAATGATTATTTAAGGTTGATTTCCTTTAGGATTGACTGGTTTGCTCTCCTTGTCATCCAAGGGACTCTCAAGAGTGTTCTCCAGCACCACAGTTCAAAAGCATCAATTCTTCGACACCCAGCCTTCTTTATAGTCCAACTCTGACATCCATACATGACTACTGGAAAAACCATAGCTTTGACTATGTGGACCTTTGTTGGCAAAGTAATGTCTCTGCTTTTTAATACACTGTCTAGGTTTGTCATAGCTTTTCTTCCAAGGAGCAAGCGTCTTTTAATTTCATGGCTGCAATCACCATCTGCATTGATCTTGGAGGCAAAGAAAATGAAATCTGACAGTTTCCACGTTTTCCCCGTCTATTTGCCACAAAGTGATAGGACTGGATGCCATGATCTTCATTTTTTGAATATTGAGTTTTAAGCCAGCTGTTTGACTCTCCTCTTTCACCTTCATCAAGAGGCTCTTTAGTTCCTCTTCACTTTCTACCATTAAAAGTAGTGTCATCTGCATATCTGAGGTTGTTGATATTTCTCCCGGCAGTCTTGATTCCAGCTTGTGATTCATCCAGCCCAGCATCTCACATGATGTACTCTGCATATAAGTTAAATAAGCAGAGTGACAATATATAGCCTTGACATACTCCTTTGCCAATTTTGAACCAGTCTGTTGTTCCATGTCCAGTTTTAACTGTTGCTTCTTGTCCTGTGTACAGGTTTCTCAGGAGGCAAGTAATGTGGTTTGGTATTCCCAGCTCATTAAGAATATTCCACAGTTTGTTGTGATCCACACAGTCAAAGGCTTTAGCATAGTCAGTGAAGCAGAAGTAGATTTTTTTTGGAATTCCTTCTGCCTTTTCTAAATCCAGGACTGTGCTTAGGCTAAATTTAATCAGTTACCAGTTTTAAAAGTAACATTTATGGTAAAATAAGATTGAGACTTCCCCATTCAAACCTGGTACTTCATTCTGGTAGTCTGCACTGATGAAGTTGTTTTTGCACTACAGATTATTTGGTGCAGCTTTTCTTTCTTTCTTTTCTTTATTTTTTGACCATGCATTGTGGGATATGGGATCCTAGTTCCCCCAATCAGGGATCACACCTGTGCCCCCTGCAGTGGAAGCACAGAGCCCTAACCACTGGACTGCCAGGGAAATCGCTGATGCAACGTTTTTTGGTGGATGGAGAAGGGCATGGGAATCCACTCCAGTATTCTTACCTGGAGAATTCCATGGACAGAGGAACCCGGGGGCAGACTACAGTCCTTAGGGTCTCAAAGAATCGAACATGACTGAGGCAACTTAACACACACACACACACACACACACATGCACATACACACACAGGTTTGTGCACAAGCAGACTACAGTCCATAGGGTCGCAGAGAGTCAAACATGACTGAAGCGACTTCATACACAGACACACACAGTCCATAGGGTCACAAAGAGTTGAACATGACTGAAGTGACTTCACACACAAAGTTCAGTTCATTTGCTCAGTTGTGTCCGACTCTTTCCAACCCCATGGACCACAGCACACCAGGCCTCCCTGTCCATCACCAACTCCTAGAGTTTATCCAAACTCATATCCATTGAGTCGGTGATGCCATCCAACGATCTCATCCTCTGTCATCCCCTTTTCCTCCCGCCTTCAATCTTTCCCAGCCTCAGGGTCTTTTCAAATGAGTCAGCTCTTCACATCAGGTGGCCAAAGTATTGGAGTTTCAGCTTCAGCATCAGTCCTTCCAATGAATATTCAGGACTAATCTCCCTTAGGATGGACTGGTTTGTTTTCCTTGTAGTCCAAGGGACTCCCAAGAGTCTTCTCCAACACCACAGTTCAAAAGCATCAATTCTTTGGTGCTGTCCAACACTGACATCCATACGTGACTACTGGAAAAACCATAGCTTTGACTAGATGGACCTTTGTTGGCAAAGTAACGTCTCTGCTTTTTAATATGCTGCCTAGGTTTGTCATCGGAGAAGGCAGTGGCACCCCACTCCAGCACTCTTGCCTGGAAAATCCCATGGACGGAGGAGCCTGGTGGGCCACCGTCCATGGGGTCTCTAACAGTGGAACACAACTGAGCGACTTCACTTTCACTTTTCACTTGCATGCATTGGAGAAGGAAATGGCAACCCACTTCAGTGTTCTTGCCTGGAGAATCCCAGGGACGGGGAGCCTGGCGGGCTGCCGTCTATGGGGTCGCATAGAGTCGGACACGACTGAAGCGACTTAGCAGTAGCAGCAGGTTTGTCATAGCTTTTCTCCCAAGGAGCAAGCGTCTTTTAATTTCATGGCTGCAGTCACCATCCACAGTGATCTTGGAGCCCAAGAAAATAAAGTGTCACTGTTTCCATTGTTTCCCCATCTATTTGCCATGAAGTGATAGGACCAGATGCCACAATCTTAGTTTTTTGAATATTGAGTTTTAAGCCAGCTTTTTCACTCTCCTCTTTCACTTTCATCAAGAGGCTCTTCAGTTCTTCTTCACTTTCTGCCATAAGGGTGGTGTCATCTGCGTATCTGAGGTTATTGATATTTCTCCGGGGAATCTTGATTCCAGGTTGTGCTTCATCCAGCCCGACATTTCGATTGATGTACTCTGCATGTAAGTTAAATAAGCAGGGTGACAATATACAGCCTTGACGTACTCCTTTCCCAATTTGGAACCAGTCTGTTGTGCCATGTCCTGTTCTAACTGTTGCTTCTTGACCTGCATACAGATTTCTCGGAAGGCTGGTAAGGTGGTCTGGTATTCCCATCTCTTGAGGAATGTTCAAACTACTGCACATTTGCACTTATCTCACATGCTAGCAAAGTAATGCTCAAAATTCTCCAAGGCAGGCTTCAACAGTATGTGAACCGTGAATTTCCAGAAGTTCAAGCTGGATTTAGAAAAGGCAGAGGAACCAGAAATCAAATTGCCGACATCCATTGGATCATCGAAAAAGAACTGTTACCTTTGATAATTTCTTATTTTAATCCATGAAGAAGGGCAGGGAAAGAATAACTGGGATTCTTATACCCTGGATGGTCTTCTTTGTGGCCTGATATCAAACTTACTTTATAATTCCTGTACTTCTATCTATAATAGTTAAAAGTTAAATTAATTGTACTTGATTGATTAAGGAGAAAAATGATTTTTCACTAGCCTTTAACCTCTAGATGGCAGCATGAGTCTTACTGTACTTCTGGCTTTTTCTCTACCCTTATCTCATAAACTGGGTTTCTTATGGAGATACAAATTCTTATGACTTTACTGGACTACTTGCCTAACTTTGTTGATGCCTAACTTTGTTGATGCCTAACTTTGTTGATGCCTTACTTGAGTTTTAGCTTTTTGTTTTTCCTTTTCATCTCTCCATATTTAAAAAAAGGTTCTTTTCTTAAGCAGTGTGTATTTTTGATGCTCAGTTTCCCTGTTGTCAGAAATAACATTTTACTTTTGATTAAGGAGATTGGTAGAAAAAACCAAAAATGTGGTAATTTAATTCAGTAACTTCCATACCTGGATCTAAGACCCTCAAAATGGCTTCAGCTCTCTCATCTCAGATTGTCTTCTTCTGTCCTTCAACTCTCCTGGTTATCAAGTGGTATCAAACAGTGCCTTATTAAAGTAGGAATGTAAGCTAAAATTGATGAAATAAACCTAGATTTTCAAGGATAGCTTGTTTTAAAATAAAGTTTTCAAGTGCTTAGCCATTTTGAGTGATGAGATAATAGCAAAAGAAGAAAGTGTTCAATTTAGCAACTGTTTGAGTGCCTACTTCCTACAAGGCTCTGTAGGGGATATGGAGATGAATAAGACATAGTTACTGCCCTGTGTAGATTAAAATCTAGTAGAAAATGGAGATAAGACAGTTACGTAAATGATTCTTAATGGAAGGTAGAGGAGGTAGCTCTGTAAGAGTACTAAGAACGCTGGGGATAGGGGAGAAGTGGCAGTTACATTTGATTGCTACAGAAATGGCAGATAAGTTTCATATTGTATGTGAACACAGATTGATTAGTGAGGATTTCCTAGGGCTGTTGAGCTGAGAATTTTGAGGAGTCTTGATTCAGAGAAGTCCATTAGTATGTCGGCTGTGGATCAGGGAAAGGGGTGTGGTAGTATTTACTATTTCTGGATCATTGAAGATAGACTTTTTAAAGAACACAGGTTTTTGATGTGGAAATGGAAACGGACCATATTCCAGGTGGAATGAATATCTGAAGCAAGCAGAGTTTGAAAGAACAGTTATGCTCAGGGAACAGTGTGAGTGATTTAATACGGTCTTTAAGAAGCCCAGTTTATATTAGGGCTCATAAGAACTAAATGGAGGGAAATAGGAGCTGGGCTGAGGGATGAGGAATTAGACTCATAGGTAATGGAGAGCATGTGAAATTTCTTTAAAATGTATTTTAATGACTGTAACGTTAACTAATTTTTGTTATAGATGGTTTGTAGGGATACTTTATTTACTAAAAGACCGTTTGCCACAAATTTGTTTACTGTAAAGATAAAGAAGAAAGTAAAGATAACCACAGCCTTACCAGTAAGAGATGGCCACTGTTGATGTATTTCCTCATCCTGGCCCTCCCTTTTCTATTTGTGTAGGGGTGTGTGTAGTTTACATTTCTACTTGGACCCATATGTATACACAGGCATGCTTTTTAACATAACTGAGGCTATACTGTATGTATGAAAGTCAAGTGAAAGTCAGGTCGCTCAGTCGTGTCCGACTCTTTGCGACCTCATGGATAGTAGCCTGCACCAAACTCCTCCATCCATGGGATTTTCAAGGCAAGAGTACTGGAGTGGGTTGCCAATTCCTTCTCCAGGGAATCTTCCCAACCCAGGGATCGAACCCAGGTCTCTCACATTGTAGACAGACGCTTTAAGTTTTTGTCTGTGCTCCCCCTCCTATTCTTTCTATCTTAAGCATTTTTCTGCTTCATTAAAAATTCTACCAGTGAAGATTTCCGAGTAGGGAAGTCATGCACCTTTAAGAGGCAAAATGCATACGATAGAATGTAATGGTAGAGACAGGAGGCTGGAAGCTAGCAAGGACTGTGAGTCCACCAAGAATGATTGAGGGCTTGAATGAATAGTGGCAGTGTTAATGGAAAGAAGCGTACCAACAATAGATGTTTCAGGTATATAATTTTCAGTACTAGATGGGTAAACTGTCTCGATGAATCTTGGGGAGTAAACTGTAATTAGAGTTTACCATGATGTTTTGAGCCTGCTTAAGGACAGGGAAGTCAGAAAGAGAAGAAAGATTTGGTTAAACTAAAAAATCACCTCTTTTACGTATTATTCCTTAGTAGGTAGGCTTCCCGGGTAGCTCAGAGGGTGAAGTGTCTGCCTGCAATGCGGGAGACCTGAGTTCGAACCCTGGGTTGGGAAGATCCCTGGAGATGGAAATGGCAACCCACTCCAGTACTCTTGCCTGGAAAATCCCATGGACAGAGGAGCCTGGTAGGCTACAATCCATGGGGTCGCAAAGAGTTGGACATGACTGAGAGACTTCACTTTCACTTTCAGTTAGTAGATGGGCATCTTAATTGTTTTAGAAATAAGTAAAAGCCGTTTGTATAGGTTAGTGTTATTAATAGGATGAAAACAATGCTTTTGCCTAGTTTAGTCACATTACTTAGGTAACAAGTAATGTTTTAGTTATTTGTTTTCTCAGGGAAATGCGTGTGTGAAATAAGATATCCATAACTTCAGAATGGGTTTTTGGGGTCTCTATAACCTTTGGCAGATCATTACACCTCTCAATTGAATAGATTACTTTTGCATAGTTTTCTTGCATAGTAGTGCTTTTCCATTCGGTTAGCTACCTAGAGCTATGAAGGAAACTGTTATGTTCTTTGTATATGGTAGACATCCAAATCTTTGTTAACTGGAAAAAAATATCAACAGTTTAGAAGTTGCTTTCTGAGAGAGAGTGTGGAGCAGTGTGGTGCTTGTGAGCTTCCAGCATGGCGTACTGGGGCCAGGGCCAGAAGGTGCAGAAGGTGATGGTGCAGCCCATCAATCTCATCTTCAGATACTTGCAAAATAGATTGCGGATTCAGGTGTGGCTTTATGAGCAAGTGAATATGCGAATAGAGGGCTGTATCATTGGTTTTGATGAGTATATGAACCTCATATTAGATGACGCAGAAGAGATTCATTCTAAAACAAAGTCAAGAAAACAGCTGGGTCGGATCATGCTAAAAGGAGATAACATTACTCTGCTGCAAAGTGTCTCCAACTAGAAGTGACAGATGAAGTGAGAAATTGTTTGGCAGTACCAAACAATTGGGTTTTTTAGGTGTCCTTTGTTAGAGATGTAGTTCTAAAACGTGTATTCATATTGTTCTGCTCACCCTTATGTTATTACCAGATGACAATAAATGCTGTGGGACTGTTAAAAAAAAAAATCAACAGTTTAAACTTGAATAATGGCAATTGGCCCAGAATATTTGATGTTGATGCGTCTATTTTGTTGTTGTTGTTTCTCAGTCACTAAGTTGTGTCTGACTCTTTGCAGACCCATGGATTTGCAGCATGTCAGACTTCCCTGTCCTTCACTATCTCCCAGAGTTTGCTCAGATTCATGGCCATTGAATTGATGATGCTATCTAATCATTTCATCCTCTGCTGCCCCCTTTTCCTTTTGTCTTCAATCTTTCCCAGCATCAGAGTCTTTTCCAGTGAGTCAGCTCTTCGCGTCAGGTGGCCAAAGTATTGGAGCTTCAGCTTCAGCATCAGTCCTTCCAATGAATATTCAGGGTTGATTTCCTTTAGAATTGACTGGTTTGATCTCCTTGCGGTCCAAGGGACTCTCAGCAGTCTTCTCCAACACCACAGTTCGAAAGCATTCATTCTTTAGCACTCAGCCTTCTTTGTGGTCGAGCTCTCACATCTATACATAACTACTGGAAGAACCATAGCTTTGACTATGAACCTTTGTCAGCAAAGTGATGTCTCTGCTTTTTGATACACTGTCTAGGTTTGTCATAACATTCCTTCCAAGGAGCAAGCGTCTTTTAATTTCATGGCTGCAATCACTATTCACAGTGATTTTGGAGCCCAGGAAATTATTTGATGCATCTGTTACTTAAAAGCAAAGTTTTGATTGTGTCTGCATCAGGGTTAAGTCTTCCTGTGAGTGAAGATTGCATTTTACATGTAGTTGGAGAACTGTGGGATCTCTAATTAAGAGGGAAGTACTCTTGACTGGAAAGTCCCACGGGTGGAGGAGCCTGGTAGGCTGCAGTCCATGGGGTCACGAAGAGTCGGACACGACTGAGCGACTTCACGTTGACTTTTCACTTTCATGCATTGGAGAAGGAAATGGCAACCCACTCCAGTGTTCTTGCCTGGAGAATCTCAGGGATGGGGGAGCCTGGTGGGCTGCCGTCTATGGGGTCCCACAGAGTTGGACACGACTAAAGCAACTTAGCAGCAGCATACTGCCAAAATTGTCTTCCAGAAAAGTATTTCCTACCCCTACCCCCTTGCTAACACCAAATATCATTTTTTAAAAATCATTGCCAACTTTATGGGCAGAATATTAATACCTTGTGTTAATGTTTGTTTTTCTTTGCTTGTGATAATGAACTTTTTCATGTTTCTTGACCCTCTCCATTAACAAGCACTATAAATTGCAGAAAATATAAATTTAAATTATTCTAACGTGAAAAATTAAGCTAGCAGACTTGATTTAAAAGGACTTTATGGGCAGTATTGTAATCTGCATTTTTCAAATACCAAATGAAACTTATCTTTGTTTTCTGCATTACCATACCATCTCGCCATAGTCATTAGCATTTCATCCTATTTAGGTAGTAATACAGTATAAAATCCAGAAATCCCACTTTGAAGGGATCAGAGATATTCCTCATAATTAGAAATTGTCAATTTAGCCTTAAGTATTTTGTTTTCAAAAATGTATTATGATAATGGGGAAAAATACATGCCACTATTTCTCATTTTTCCCTTGGTTAACAAATTAGGATACACAGAGCCTCAAATTACCTTTAAGGCTTATAAGCATTCATATCTTTTATCCATTAGTCGAGTTATTTCATAAACCCAACATTGCCTCTGCAGTGGTTTTACACACAAAGAGGATTTTACCATAAAATGCTTGTGGTGTTTTATTCTCTTCTGACTTTGGGGTGGGGAAGGGAAAGATAGAGGTAAGCATGCAGGGCTTAAATTAATTTTTTTGAGGTTTGTTTCAAAGTAGTATTCTGCATAGTTCTACAAACTGTGTGATAGGTAAGGGGATGTACATAGTCAAAGAATTTAAAGTTTAGCAGTGAATAACCCAGTACAGTAGATACTGTATTCTATATTTGTATAGTATTCTAAATTTGTATAGTAGATGACAATGTCGCCAGTAAAAATCATGTTAAAGCAATAAAGAGCATTTAAGGACAGCAAAATGCTCATTATATGTAAAAATAATTACAAGTGAAAATGCAAGTGAAAAATTGCAGGACACAAAGTCATCAGTTTTTTTCCTTGTTTTGAGAGCATGGGTGTAGACATGACTGGAAGGAAAAATACTAGTTTTTTTTTTTAGTTTTTGTCTTTTAAATTATGAAAGTATGATAACACATTATGGGAGACTTGGAAAATACAGAGCAAAGTTACATTAGTTCCCACTATATATTACAGTTATTTTTTAAGTAGATAAATTAAGATTTTTGGTTGGAATTTTAATATCAAACTCTCAAAATTAATAGAATGAATATACAGAGAAGCAGAAGAATATAGTAGACCTGGAAAGCACTGTGAACCAATTCAACATAATTAAGATTTATACAATTTTCACACAACAGTAGGATACAAATTCTATTCAAGTTCCCATAGACTGTAAACTAAAAGGCACTGGAACATATCCAGGGACATAAAACAAGGTGCAAAAATTTCATAGTCTAAAGGTATTGAAACCATACAGAGTCTGTTCTCTTATCACTGTGGATTATGTTAGAAATCAATATCAAAAGATATTTGAAAATAACTCATATTTTCGAGTGTAATGCGACATTTACTGAGAGATGTCTTCAACTTAGCCATCAAAAGTCTCAATAAAGTTAGACTGAAAAAAAAAAACCACAGAGGGTGATTGCAGAGAAGAAAGCATTTAAATGAGAAATTAATACTAGTATGTTTTGATAGCTATCTTGAGTGATTTTTTTTTAAGTTTTTTCTGAAATTTCTAAATCATCAACAGTGACCACATTTTGTTCTGAGTAGGGCAAAGCTATCTTAAAAAAAAAGAAAAATTATGTGCCATTCTAGAAACAAAATTTTAGTTACTTGAAAGATCTGTGTTCTTAATTTCCTGCACGGTTAAAATTTTAAACTCTTTTCCATTAAAGAAAAGAGTTATTTGCTTTCCAAATAAAAATTACTAGATCCATTAACAAAAATTGATCATTTTAAGCAAGTGATGAGTAGCAAAGTAAAAGTTAATGATATTAATACTTCATTTCCCATCCTTACCACAGCCTTCCAGAAGTAGAAGTTGGGTAACAAAAGGAGTGGTAAGCTCTTGAGTCAGTGGCAAGAGATGATTCAGTTTGTGAAAGAGGCATCTTTTCAGAAGCAAACATTGGCCAAGATTTTGTTCAGCTTTATGTTTTCAGCTTTTCTTCTTTGTAGCTGAAGAACTGAACTCAAGTCATAAGCTACTCAGTAGGAGCAAAGCACCATGTAGAGTGTCTATTAGTCTTAAATGGAATTGCAGCTGTTTGAGAAGTAAAATGGTCCTGATAATTTTTCTTCCCTTTGGCTTGAAATACTGTATATGGTTTTGTTATGACAAAGAGGAGAGAAAGACTGAATAATTGCAGTTATTAGGTATGCGTGCATGTTGAGTTTCTTTCCAGGCTTTGGGTATAAGAATGACTGTTTCTGCTCCTGGGGAAGTAAACTGACACTTCCTGATATTTTTGTTTGACTCTGTTTCATTTTTGATATTCTAGAGATTTCAACAAAATGAAGAGTTTTTTGTTGTTGCTGTTTTGTTTTAATGTAATATCACTTCCTTTTCTTTTTTTCTTAATTCTCAACACTGTTTTGTGTTGGAAATATGATCTGGGAGGGTGGTGATATTACATGAGAATTTATAGGTGATGATAGAGTACTTTGCTGTGGGAAGTCTAGAAAAATAATGACTTATGGTATCTAGAAGTCTTAATCTCTAACCATTAAGTCTAAATTAAAAGCTTGGCCAAAGTTACCAGTGTTTGGTGTAACTGAAAAAGACTTGATAAGTAGAAAAAAGAATGGTATTTTTAAAGGAAGAACTGTTACATTTGATTGACTGTTGTAGGAGAATACATTTAAAATTGGTTGGATAATAGTGAAGAAATCCTTTGAGAGAATAGTTGAGTTTGCCAGGTTAAAGTTTTGGATACTAAATACAAAAAGAACTAAAATGAAACTTTAGATTCAGGATATAAAAATATTCCACTGTTCTATAATTTTTTGTTCTTGAATACATTTTTAAAAATGGAAGGTATACATGGAGAAAAGTACACAGATTATGTACAGCTCAGTGAATTTTCATAAAACAACACTCCCATATAACTGTGACCTTGAACAGATAAAAAAATAGAACCTTTCCAATATATAATACCTCCTTCATGCCCCTCTCAGTCACTACCTGCCCTTGGCTCAAAGTCAAGCACTGTTATGACTTACAATATAAAGGAATTTTGCTTGTTTTTGAACTTTAAGTGGAATCGCCAACTATATATTCTTTTGTGGCTGGCTTCTTTTGCTCAACATTTTGATTATGACATTCATGGATGTCATTGTCTTTAGCAGTCATTTGCTGTTTTTGAATTTTAGTTTGGCAATATTTTCCTTTTGTGTTAATGCTACCTCTGTCATTTTAATTTAGGTTGTAATAATGTCACAGCTTTAGTATTTTAGAAATAAATAGTAAATTACTTCCGTAACTAGAGGTGGTTGATTTCTTCTCCCACTTCTCCTCCATGGAAATATCAGAATATCATTATTGGTATTGAATGAAAAAATTCACATTGAGACCATGAAGGTATGTTTTCCTCAACTAACTGATTTCCTGATTTGATGTGTAACTTTTCTGACACCCTTGTTGAGTGATTCATTTTTGTGTATATTACCATTTGTCATTTGCAGATCCTTGGAAACTACTTTCCTAGAAAAGACAAAGCACTTTTTTTCCCCTCACTGTGTGGCATCTGGGCTCTTGGTTCCCCTACCAGGGAATGAGCCTGTGCCCCTTGCCTTGAGAGCACGAAATCTTAACTACTAGACCACTAAGGAGGCCTGTCGAAGCATCTTCAACTGTTTTCTTTGTTGACTAACTTGGGCATTACATAAGGAAAGAACTTGCATAATGAACTAATAACACAGTTGTTGCATATTTAGATACATATTGATACACAGTTGATACTTATTTTAGAATAGGAATAGAAAGAATAAGGAAGATTATAGTTTCATATTCAGTTCAGTTCATTCGCTAAGTTGTGTCCAACTCTTTGCGACCCCACAGACTGCAGCACACCAGGCCTCCCTATTTATCGCCAACTCCCGGAATTTACTCAAACTCACGTCCATTGTGTCGGTGATGCCATCCAATCATCTCATCCTCTGTCGTCCCCTTCTCCTCCTGCCTTCAGTCTTTCCCAGCATCAGGGTCTTTTCAAGTGAATCAGCTCTTCACATCAAGTGGCCAAAGTATTGGAGTTTCAGCTTCAACATCAGTCCTTCCAGTGAGTATTCAGGACTGATTTCCTTTAGGATGGACTGGTTGGATCTCCTGGCAGTCCAAGAGACTCTCAAGAGTCTTCTCCAACACCACAGTTTAAAAGCATCAGTTCTTCGGCGCTCAGCTTTCTTTATAGTCCAACTCTCACATCCATACATGACTACTGGAAAAACCTTAGCCTTGACTAGACGGACCTTTGTTGGCAAAGTAGTGTCTCTGCTTTTTAACATGCTGTCTAGGTTGGTCTAGGTAGGTCATAACTTTCCTAGTTTCGTATTAGTTACTAAAATTTCCATCCCTTAATTATAAAAACAGAGGACAGATCTTTTTGTATGTGTTTGGACACCAGTATGGCTAGTGGTATAAGAAATACAGAGTGAGTAATATAAAATGGAAACAGAAGATCTAAGCAATAGAGAATTGTTAGAACAGAGAAAAGTTGTTTGGATGGGATGGGAAAACCACAGGGAATTACCCGGGAGCCATTGATTTCAGATAGATTATTAATGACTTAGTTAAGAGCTGTGCTTATAGACCTAACAGTTTGCCCTGGAGTGAGAAATCCACCTTGTGCAGTGGATTATGTTTAGAAACAGTTGAGCCTGCTAGATAGGCTTCTTTTGAGGAATAGTTTTAGGTGTTAAAAAAGACGAAGCAACTTCATGAGGACTGGAGCTACATCTTGTGAAAATCAATGTGTTCACTTCCCCAGTCAACTAGAAAGGAAAGGCAGCATGAAGAAGAAAATGCCTGCGGAAAAAGAGCTTGTTTGGGCATCTTTGCTGTGATGGTTTAGGAAATCAGCCTTACTACTGTATATGATCTTTAGTGGCTTACTGTTTAGCATAGTTTTTCAGTTCATAGACGCTTTGTAGAAATGAGTACATTGTACCTAATGTACATGTGAGCAGTGACTTTATGGATGGATTTCATGGTTCAAACACGTCCACTGGAAGACTAGTTAATTGTTGGTAACTGGACATTTTGGGAGACTTGTTTTTAAGACAAAACTCTTAAGGTGCCAGAACCAAGGAATTATATCTTATCTATAATTGGTAGGTTGCAAAACTTGTTTGTCTGGTTTAAAGAAAGCTTTGGAAGAGTATACTACCTTATTATAGTATATTCAGTTCAGTTCAGTTCAGTTGTTCACTCATGTCTGACTCTTTGCGACTCCATAGACTGCAGCACACCAGGCTTCCCTGTCGATCACCAACTCCTGGAGCTTGCTCAAACTCACGTCCATCGAGTTGGTGATGACATCCAACTATCTCATCCTCTGTTGTCCCTTTCTCATCCCGCCTTCAATCTTACCCAGCATCAGGATCTTTTCCACTGAGTTACTTCTTTGCATCAGGTGGCCAGAGTATTGTTGGAGTTTCAGCTTCAGCATCAGTCCTTCCAATGAATATTCAGGACTGATTTCCTTTAGGATGGACTGGTTTGATCTCCTTGCATTTCAAGGGACAATGAAGAGTCTTCTCCAACACCACAATTCAAAAGTATCAGTTCTTTGGCACTCAGCTTTTTTTATAGTCCAGCTCTCACATCCATACATGACTACTGGAAAAACCATAGCTTTGACTGGACGGACCTTTGTTGGCAAAGTAATGTCTCTGCTTTCTAATATGCTGTCTAGGTTGGTTATAGCTTTTCTTCTAAGGAGCAGGTTTCTTATCATTTCATGGCTGCAGTCACCATCTGCAGTGGTTTTGGAGCCCAGAAAAATAAAGTCTGTCACTGTTTCTACTGTTTCCCCATCTATTTGCCATGAAGTGATGGGGACCAGATGCCGTGATCTTATTTTTTTGAATGTTGAGTTTTAAGCTAACTTTTTCACTTTCCTCTTTTACTTTCATCAAGAGGCTCTTTAGGTATTCTTTGCTTTCTGCCATAAGGGTAAGTGTCATCTGTGTATCTGAGGTTATTGATACTTCTCCCTGCAATCTTGATTCCAGTTTTTGAATCTTGTAGTATATTAACTTATAGGAATTGCAGTATAGCTTAAGAAATATCTCTGTCTGATGAAACTCAGGCTAGTGGGGAAATTGATGACCTGAAGATAACATAAGGGAAAGAACAATTACCTGAAGATAAGTGGATAGGAGCCAGGTGATAAATAGCTAATATTAATAGGAAAAGACAAAATAGTAATTAAGAGCTTGGGTTCTGGAAGCCTTATTACAGCCTTATTATGAATCTCGATCTACCACTTAGGCAGTAACTTGACTTTCTTAGCCCTGATTTCTTCATTTGTGAAATGGAGATGAAAATCTTAGAATAGTGATTCTCAAACTTTTTGGTGTCAGGACTCCTTTCCACTCTTAGAAGTTAATGTTGATCACCTAAAAGCTCTTGTTTATGTGGACTATATGTGTATTTTATGTATATTTAATTTCTGAATTTAATTCAGAATTTAAAACAGAAAATTTAAAAATAACTTATTAGTTTAAAAATAGGAACAAACCCATTACATGTTAATATAAATATTTTTATGAAGAGTAACTATTTTCCAAACAAAAAATATTGATAAGAATGGCAGTTCTTACATTTTTCAAGTACCCTTAATGTTTGGATTGATAAAGAGCTAAGTTTTCATATCTGCTGCTTCTTTCAGTATGTTATGATACCTTTTGTTAGGTAGGCTCTAGATAACTTCAGTGTTCACTTCTGAGAGAATAAGTGAAAAAGCCATCTTAGTATCATACATGTAATTTTGAACTCATGGACCCTCTGAAAGGGGCTTAGTGATCCCCAGGATCCTCAAGGTTTTCCTGACCATTCACTTTGAGATGTTACCTTAGAATATTGTTTTGATAATTTAATACAATATTATTTATAAAATCTTCACATAGTATATTAGTACTTAATAAGTGCTTAAAAGCTATTAACTGTTGTTATCATCATGGGCAGCATATGAGAAATTTTAAGCATATTAAGTGTATAATCATATGTATTTTCTTAAAAGACTCACTTTGCCAACATGGTAGACAGTGGGGTAGTAATAAAAAAAGTGGTAACATGGGAAGCAAGTTAGATTTTTCTTTTTTAAATTAAATTTTTAATTGAAGGATAATTGCTTCACAGTATTGTGTTGGTTTCTGCCAAACATCAATATGAATCAGCCATAGGTATACCTAAGTCCCCTCCCTCTTGTCCTGTTTTTTAGCAAGTCAGCTCTTTGCATCAGGTGGCCAAAGTATTAGTGCTTCAGCATCAGTCCTTCAGTGAATATTTAGGATTGGTTTCCTAAGGGATTGACTAGTTTGATCTCCAAGGGACTCACAAGAGTCTTCTCCAGCACCACAGTTCAAAAGCATCAGTTCTTTGGTGCTTAGCCTTCTTTACAGTCCAAGTCTCACAACATGGGTGAATCTCAAAAACATTATATTCAATAAAGGAAGCCAGACATGAAAAATCACATATTATATTATTCCACTTATATGAACCATCCTAGGTATGTAAATTCATAGAGACAGAAGGGAGATTGATGATTGCCAGGGGCAAGAGAAAGAGGAAATGGGGGCTGTCTGAGTAAGGGATAAAGGATTTTTTGGTGGGTGATAAAAATGTTTTGTAACTTATATAGGTGGTAATTGAAAAATATTGTGAATTTACTAAATGCCAAAGTGGTGAAAACTCACTTTAAAAAAATGCAGATTCGATTCAGTTTTTAAAAATGCATAGTATGATATTTGACACCTAGAAAGCTGTCGATAAATCTTAAACTTTATTACTGCCTAGTGCACCTTTATCAGGAATTTAGCTGTGTGACACTGAGCATCAGTTTCTTCAGTTGAAAAATGAAGCTGTTGGACTAAAAGACCTCTCAGATCCTTACAGCATTAAAATTCAGTATTTTAAGGCATAGTATTTAATTCTTGACAAAGGCTGAATCATGGGGACTTCCCTGGTGGTCCAGTGGCTAAGACTTCGAGCTCCCAATGCAGGGGCCCAGCTTCGATCCCTGATCAGGGAACTGGATCCCACATGCCACAGCTAAGACCCAGAGCAGCCAAATAGATAAATTAAATATTAAAAAAAAAAAGACTGAATCATGTAAGACTTCTTGGTTATATTAAGGATATTGGATGATATTCTAAGATCTCTGACAAGTCAATGGAGGGCATAGGCAAGGAATATTCAGGTTTTGGCTGTGTAGAGACTGGTTTGGATAGGGACGTGAGAAGAACTAGGGAGACCAAGTAGGAGGTCATTGCAATAGTCTATAGACTGTGGTGCTGGGACTTCCGTCATGGTCCAGTGGCTGAGAATCTGCCTTGCAATGCAGGGGACGTAGGTTTGACCCCTGGTCAAAGATCTCGCATGCCTCAGGGCAACCAAGCACGCATGCTCAAACTACTGACCTGTGCACTCTGGAACCCGTGAGACACACACAGTGCATGGAGTCCATGTACCGCAGTGAAAGACCCCACATGATACAATGAATATTCCACATGCCATGTAGCCAAATAAATTGGAAAAAAAGACCACGGTGCCTTGAACTAGGATGCTGATAGTGTACAAGGAGCGATGTCTTTGAATTTGAGAGCCATTTAGGACAAAGAATAAATCTTGATTGATTGGCTATAGAAGATCAGCAGAGGTGGGGAGGGAGAGGGTGTCAAGGATGACTCCTAGATTTCTCCTCTGGGCGTGTAAGTTAGTGGCACGCAGACAACAATGGAAGCACTTTTGCTTTTAACTGAGATGAAATATCAGGGACTAGCTTCACCTTCTCACCTGAGACAGTTTTTTAAAAAACTACAAAAGATACAAACAGTGGTTTTTAGCACACTGGATGTCAGGCAATAAAAGACAGTGATCCCTGAGAGTTAGGAAGTAAAGGAGGTCAGCACTGTGACTGTCTCAGTTTACTGTTTTGAGAGAGTTTCCAGGCTGCAGTGCTGGGAGGGGGAGCTCAGGCAGAAAGCAGCAGACTCCCCACGTTGAAGAAACAGAGCTAGGAGTCTGGAGAGACCAAGGTAGCAAGAGGCCAGAGGATAGAGTACCAGAGGGGCGAGGGCAGCATGGAGAGAACCCTGGAGATCCGCAGAGGGCTCTGCTAAAGGAATTAGCTGAGTACTCGCCAGTGCAGTCTTGTGAGGAAGCGGTTATACATGAGGCTGAGGAGAGAGCCCCTCGAAAGGATTACAGGAAGGAACACTGGCTGGCACCACAGGGCCAGTAATAGTGCCTGCTCCCACCAATCAGACTGCAAAATTCTCATCAGTCATAGGACTCAGAAGGGTTTGCCTCAGTAGTGGTGAAAGCATTTGTCTTCCCTTCCAAACTTGACGTGTGCCACAACTAAACAGCCTGCGTGCTGCAACCCCTGAGCCCTAGAGCCAGCGTCTGTGCGCTGCAGCTAAGGCCCGACGCAACCAAATATATTAAAAAGAAAATCTTACCAGACTGGATACTTCAAGTATGTGCAGTTCATCCTATATGAATTAAACCTCACTAAGGACTGATCTGTCAATCAATTGATTGAAGTTTTTCCCCTCTTCTCTTAAGGGTCTCTTCAACAAAAGTAATTTAAAGTAACTAAAATGAGCCAATCACTGTGATAAAAATTGAGGCTGCATCAGTAAGCGAAGCAGTCATGAGGAAGACACACATCAGACAGTTACAGAAATAATCTGTGGTGAGAGGGTTGTGATGAGTGTTGTGAAGAAGTATAAGATTCCATAACAACAAATCTCTGTGAGACCTCTTCTGATCTGTAAGGGGTGATCAGAGAAGGAAGTCTTTTCTGAGGATGAGACAAGGATGCTACAATCTGTCACTAAAGCTTTTTTAGAAAGAACAGTAGTGGAGGAATGAGTTTGTAAGGGAAGAGGAGTCTTTATTTGAGTTTGTTATTTTTTTATTTGATGTATAATTGATACAATTGTATCAATTGATACAATTGTATCAATTGATACAATTGATATAATTGTATTAGTTTTGGGTGTACCAAAACTAATAGTGATTCAGGGTTTTGGTTTTTTTTTTCAGAGTATATTTCATTATAGGTTGTTATAAGATAGTGTCTAGTTTTATGAGCCATACTATAAATCCTTGTTTCTTATCTCTTTTGTATAGTAGTTTGTATCTGTTAATCACAGACTCCTAATTTACCCCTCCCTCCCTCCCCTTTGGTGGTAGCCACAAGTTTGTCTTCTATGTCTATGAGTCTGTTTCTGTTTTTTATACAGATTCATTTGCATTAATTTTTAGATTCCACAAATGAGTGCTATCGTGCACTTTTTGTCTTTCTCTGACTTCACTTGGATAACATTCTCTAGGTCCATCCATGTTGCTGCAAATGACAATATTTCTTATTTTTTATGTCTGATTAATATTGCATTACACACATATATATTATGGGCACTGGGGTTGCTTCCATGTCTTGACTATTATAAATAGTGCTGCTATAAACATTAAAGTGCATGTATCTTTTTGAATTAGAGTTTTTGTTTTTTTCTGGATATATACCGAGGAATGGGATTCCTGATATATGGTAGCTCTATTTTTAGTTTTTTTTAAGGAACCTCTATACTATTTTCCATGGACTTCCCTGATAGCTCATCTGGTAAAGAATCCACCTGCAGTGCAGGAGACCATAGTTTGATTCTTGCGTCAGGAAGATCCCCTGGAGAAGGGATAGACTACCCACTCCAGTATTTTTGGGCTTCCCTGCTAGCTCAGTCAGTAAATAATCCGCCTGCAGTGTGGGAGACCTGGGTTTGGCCCCTGGGTTGGGAAGTTCCCCTGGAGGAGGTCAAGGCTATCCACTCCAGTATTCTTGCCTGGAGAATACCCATGGACAGAGGAAATTGGCGGGCTGCAGTCCATGCGGTCTCGAAGAGTCGGACATGACTAAGCAGCTAAGCACAGCACATACTGTTTTCCATAGTGGCTGAATCAATTTACATTCCCATGTACAGTGTGTAAGAGTTTCCTTTTCTATATATCCTCTCCAGCATTTATTATTTGTAGACTTTTTGATGATAGCCATTCCATCTGGTGTGAGATGATACCTCGTTGTAGTTTTGATTTGCATTTCTCTAATTGAGTGAGACACTCTGTTGAGTGTCTTTCATGTGCCTGTTGTCTGTCTCTTGGTCTCCTTTGGAAAAATGTTTATCAGGTCTTCTGCCCATTTTGGGGGCTTCCCTGGTGGCTCAGCGGTAAAGAACCCACCTGCAATGCAGGAGATACAGATTCCATGCCTGGGAAGGAAAGATCCTCTGGAGAAGGAAATGGCAACCCACTTAAGTATTCTTGCCTAGGAAATCCTGTGGACAAGGGAGCCTCGCGGGCTACAGTCCATGGGGTCGCAAAAGAGACACAACTTATCAACTAAACAGCAACAACAGTCCACTTTCAATTGGGTTGTTTGTTTCTCTGCTGTTGAGTTGTATGAGCTATCTGCATGTTTTGGAAATTAAGCCCTTGTCAGTTGCAACTTTTGCAATATTTTCTCCCATTTCATAGCTTGTCTGTTTATTTTGTTGATAGTTTACTGTGCAAAAGTTTTAAAGTATTATTAGGTCCCATTTATTTATTTTTGTTTTTATTTCTTTTGCCCTGGGAGAGTAATCTCAGAAAATATTACTACGATTTATGTCAAAGAATGTTTCACCTATGTTCTTTTCTAAGAGTTTTATGGTGTCATGTCTTACATTTAGATCTTTATTGAGTTGGATTTTTGACATGAGGTTTGGCTTTGGGTGTGAATTCTCCATTGTGTAGGCTGTTGAATGCATGGGTGAGGGAGGAACCAGTGAAATAGGAGATGGAAATAGGAGTTTGGCTATTAAGAGGAAGAAAGGGTATTCGCAAGAGGAAGAAGTGGTCAAAGTTTCTTGTTTACTTTAGGACAGTGGACTTAGATGTGTTTAAATTCTAGTGGCAAAGATGAAAAGATGGCAGAGAGAGGTAAAAAGGGATAAAGAGTAAGCAAGGTCCCTGAGAGGGCTTGAAGTGTTAGGGTTTAGAGCACAGGTGCACCAGTCTTAGATTGATTATATGACTGGATCATAACAAGAGGAAAGAGAGATGCAGATTTCTTCACTGGTGGGAAGGTGAGAGAGTGCCTCTATGTTTAGATCACAGACATTTCTTTTCTTTCTCTCTCCACTTTATATGTCAAGAAATGAAGAGTAATTAATTAGGTTTTTAAAATATTGCTTATTTATTTTCGGTTGCGCTGATTGTTCATTGCTGTGCTTAGGCTTTCTCTAGTTGCAACGAGCGGGGGCTGCTCTTCTTTTTGGTGCACGGACTTCACATTGCAGTGACTTCTCTTGTTGCAGAGCATAGGCTCTAGGCACACAGGTTTCCTTAGGTGCAGCACATGGGCTTAGTTGTGGCGCATCAGCTTTAGTTGCTCCACAGCATGTGAAATCTTCCCAAACCAGGGATCCAGCCCTTGTCCCCTGCATTGGCAGGTGGATTCTTATCCACGCTGCCACCAGGTAAGTCCTTTAATATGCTTTTAGTTAATGCTGGATGGCATCCAAAAACTTTAACATGATTTAGACATTTTTTATTTTTAAGTACTCTGGTTTATTGTTTGCCTATGCAGGCCATCCTGCAGCAAATAACCAGTCCAAATCTCACCCCTCATTGTCCAGTGTACTTGGTTACAAACAATGGTGCCTCCCCTGGTTTCAGCAATCTTGAGAATATTCCTAATGTCAGCTTAGAATTCCTATATGCAGGAGTGCTTCTAATTGAGATTTAAAGGATAACCAAGAATAAAACCTGTTTGTATTTACACTCTTTTTTAAAGTAAAGAGAATTTTCTGGCCTTAAAGATCTCAGTTTGGAGAGTATCTTTTCAAAATAACATCTAATGTGGGGGAAAACAACTTCTAAAATGTAAAAGCTCTGCTAGGTTTTCTTTAGAGTGAAATTGGTCTTACAGCATTGTAGAGAAGATCAGAAATGGTATGTGAGAAGTGCTTAGTATTGTCTAAGTAAGCAGCTAGATTGTGGTGTAAAGATGCAACTATGTACATGGTTTATGTCATGGACTATAAGAACAGGCATACTGCTTAGTAACTGAAAAGAATTGTTAAACAGTCATAGAATCTTTTTTGTAATATTCATTTTAAAAGTTAAATATGAACTTTCTTATTTTTTTCTATTATAAAACAGTACATATTCATTGTAGAAGATATAAAGAAAGCAAAAATCACCCCAAATCACAGCATCCTAAAATAGTAATCGCTTTTAACTTTTTGATGAACACTTCTCCAAATCCTGCAAACATTTCTTGCTAAGAGGTATTACACACACACACAAACATGCACGCATATACATATATATTTTTTTCAAACATATATGGTGTCATGCTATTTCTGTTCTACAGCCTGCATTTTTGACTTAGTGCATTGTGAACTTCTTTCAGTACCCATGAAAACAGCAAAATCATCAGTTTTGTGACTGTGCAGAATACCATTATAATATGGCTCAGCTGGTAAAGAATCTGCCTGCAGTGTGGGAGAGCTGGGTTCGATCCCTGGGTTGGGAAGATCCCCTGGAGAAGGCTACCTATTCCAGTATTCTGGCCTAGAGAATTCCATGGACTCTATAGTCTATGGGGTTGCAAAGAGTTGGACACGACTGAGTGACTTTCACGTCACACATAATGTATTTCATTAATTCTTTCTTTTTTTTCATTCTTTCTTAATGGACATTTAGGCTGTTTCCAGTGCTTTACTAAAAGTAAATCATACTGTGATAAGCATCCTTTACTCTAGATAGAGTGAATGGCACATTAAAAACTTTTACATTTTGCCAAAGTGACCTCTGGAAAGACTTGTCCAAATCATATTTCTAAGAACAGTAAATGAAAGTACTTGTATTCCTATATCTTATAGCCAACTCTGGTTTTCCCTGGTGACTCAGACAGTAAAGAATCTGCCTGCAATGCGGAGACCCAGGTTTGATCCCTGGGTTGGGAAGATCCTCTGGAGAAGGGATTGGCTACCCCACTCCAGTATTCTTGCTCAGAGAATTCCATGGACAGGAGGAGCCTGACAGACTACAGTCCATGGGGTCGCAAAGAGTTGGACATGGATGAGTGACTAACACACACACACACAAAGAGCCAACTCTAGATATCATGAAACTTTTTAGTACTTGCCCATTTTATAGGTGAAAAATTTTGTTTCATTGTTTTTTTTAAAATAGAAATTTATTTATTTTAATTGGAGGTTAATTACTTCACAGTACTGTATTGGTTCTGCCATACATCAACAGGAATCTGCCACAGGTATACAAGTGTTCCCCATCCTGAACCCCCCTCCCTCCTGTTTTATCAGTGGTGCTGTATAGAAGGAGAAGTCTTGAGACTACTGTAAAAATAAGACTGAAAACCAGAAGCAGGAGGCTTAAGTCCAAACCCTGAGAAAACCAGAGAACTCCTGACTCCAGGGAACATTAATTGACAGGAGCTCATCAAACGCCTCCATACCTACACTGAAACCAAGCACCACCCAAGGGCCAACAAGTTCCAGAGCAAGACATACCATGCAAATTCTCCAGCAACACAGGAACACAGCCCTGAGCTCCAATACACAGGCTGCCCAAAGTTATTTCATTGTTTTTTATATGTATTTCTTTGATTGCTGATAAGTAAAGTTATGTTTACTGGCAGCTTGTTTTTCCTCCTCTTACAAGTTTCCCATTTAAAGGTGAGGAAACTGAGGTCAAAAGAAATGAAGTGACTTCGACCTCGATCATCCAGGAATTTAGTGACAGGATTGGTAATCATAGCTTGTTAGAGTTGAAAGGGAATCTTAGAGATCGTTGAGTTTCAACTCTCTAATGTTGCAGATGCAAAAACAGAGGCCTAAAGATATTAGGTGACTTGCCTAAGGAAAACCACACAGCTCATTGGGGACAGAACCAGAAGTTTGAACCATGTCTCATGAAGAGGGAAAGGCAAGTAACATTTTTGAGCCTGCTATTTCTTTTTTTAAAAATGTATATGACTGCATTGGGTCTTAGTTGTGGCTTGCAGGCCCCGTGGTTGTTGCCTGAAGGCTTAGTTGTCCCACGCATGTGGGATCTTAGTTCCCCAACCAGGAATCAAACCCGCATCCCCTGCACTGGAAGACAGATCTTTAACCACTAGACCACCAGAGAAGTCCCTAGCCTGCCATGTTTCTTACATGTACTTTCTCATTTAATTCTTTCTGCTATTCTTCTGTTACTCCCAATTTGAATAAATGAGGTAACTGAGGTTCAAAGAACTTCAATGATTTGTTCAGTCACACACTTAGTTATTTGCCAAACTGGACCTAGAATCCAGGTCTTCTGATTTTTAATCCAGGGGTACTGTTGCCTCATAGAGTAGTAACAATAGATTTGTTTCTTGGTTTCATTCAAATACTCATTTGATAAAATATTATTTGCCCCTTAGGAGCTTTTAAATAAAATTCGGCCTGTATTTAGTAATTCTTAATTGGTACTGGACACCAGTCTGACAACGAACTAAAGGAACTGATCATTGTAAGCAAAAGCTAATCAGAAACCATGTCTAATGCTTACTGACTGGCTAGAATTGAGATCTCTGAGCTAGATATGACCTAAGTTTTGTATGGTGGTGATATCTGGGTTGAAAGTCTTAGTATTATCTTAGAATTATTTTTATTCCATAGAGAATAAAATCTTAATATATAAATTGAAAATGACATTTGGGTTCTCTGAAGTGTAAAATGGATCTCAAATCATCAAGGGGTCAAACAGGAACAAAATCGAAACCTTGTCAATTGCATCCTCCATATCTCTAAAAAGACCTGTTAACCTTCATTTCTTGACAGGGCTCAGAATTTCAAAATCATATTGGAGCTAATTTGGTAGGGCTTCATCCCATAGAGATGCACAGAGATGAGTATTGACTTGTGTATAACTTTGTTGACACTCTTGATTCATTCAGTTATGTAGAAGTTAGCTAGTAAATCTGTGTTCTTTGCTTCTGCTTTCCAGACAGATCTTGTGTTTGGGTTGGTGTTTTTAAAACCTGCTAGTTTCATGTAAGTAATTTGGGGAAAGTAGAAGAGTATAGCATGTGATAAAATCATTTTTTCCTTCACAGAGAATTTTATAGGCTTATAGAATAGAGAGGCCAACAATTAACTCACAGTATTCTAGTCTTCAGTACTAGATCTGTTAAGCTTATTATTTAAGAAACAGACATTATTTCTTGTCTTTGGTATTTTTCTGATTTACTTTATTGGAATAAGAGTTAAACATTAATTAAGACTTCTAGATTCTGGAAAAGTTTGGAGGTTTGGTTTTGTTTCACCTTTTTGTTTTGTTTTTCCCTCCCCTCTTATAACCTTTGTCATTAGACAAATATAAAAGCAAAGAGCTGGGTAGTTGAGGGAGTGGTAAAGCTGAAACTAGACCACTTTGAAGCTTATGCAGAGGTGGTTACATAAAGAGTATAGAGCATTGGTTGAGTCTATTGACAAGCAAGTATCACCAGAAGTAATTCTTTTTCTAGTATCAAACATAATGGTCCTTTAAAATCTCTTTTGGAATGTTGAAAAGAAATCAAATGAAACCTTCAGAATGATTATTTATAGGGGAAGAAGAAAACTCCAATTTCATTCACCCATTGTAGCTCCACTTTCTCATTTTAATGCTCAGTCCACAGTGGCGATGGTAAAAGATGTCCTGCGCCTGCAGAGATGGCAGTGGGAGAGGGGACATCACCTTTCCGTTTATTGCTTGTTGCAGTTTGGCCTGTTTACAGACGGAATTGCTGTGTGGATGCTTCCAGTAGAGAGTGAAGGGAATCAAGGTAGCAAGCAGCAAGAAAGCATTTACACGCGTCCCGTGAATTGGCTAATTTTTAACATGCAGTTAGTTAAGAAATGATTACAGCCTGAGGAGTCATGACCTCAACTTTTCATCAGCTCCATTGGATTGTGCCTCAGTTTGGAAATGAAGGAGGTATGTGGGAAGTTTTAATTGTACCTGTGTGATTTATCCCTAGTCAGCTCTTTAATTTCTTCTGGCTGTCTGAGGTTTCCGACATGCTGTAAATTTCCCCAACTTTTTCATTATCTGCAATTTCTTTATGACTCGTGAATCGGAGTGGAGAGAGAGTGTGGATTTACAGCAGAGATAAACATGTCCATAAAGTCTGTATCTGTGTCAGTAATTGTACTGCTGTCAGTGACTGTCCTGTTTTACAGGCCTCTCTTGGGAAGGGAACCGGCTTCACTACCAGCAGCAGTGAAGTGCTTGCTTTGATTTGCATTAACTTGCTGGCAGATTAGGTAGGAATGGTGGGGTAGGAATTGATATTGGATCTTGGCCTCTCTTGTTTGTTTGTTTGTATGTTTGTGTGTTTGTTTAAGGTGAAATGACTTTGTGTTAGATAAAACTGTGTGTTGAAAATAGAACATGGACAATGTTTATTTCCTAAGTGCAAGTGCACTTATTTTTGGGTACGGTATGAAAAATCCTTTCTAACTTCATTTTACACAATGCATTTAATCTGCTTTTCTTTTTCTGTCACTGGTGATAATTAAACTTGGGTCTTTTTTCATCTTTCCATTTTCCTTTACTTTGAGTTAAAACATGGGGTTTCTCCCTTAGAACATTCACTCCTCTGCAAGAGTGAGACTAGCCAGAATCTGGATGATGACTACATCTGCCATGTCTTAATACTCAACTGTTGATGGTTCCTTCTTGATGGCTTGAAGTGGTGTGCCTGTGACCATTTGCTGTGAGAGAGGAAGTCTTAAAATAGAGAGGAATTCTTCATATTCCTGTCTTCAAAGACCCTTCAGGAACGCTGCAGTGTTTTCTTTGTTATAGCAGTTGTGAAAAGAAACTGAAGTTAAGTGAAGCTCTTTTAAAATAGATGGAGACTCAAACATATGCTTTTCTTTTTTATATTTGAGCAGATCCCTCAAAAATAAAACTGTCCTTGCATATCCTGAACCTTCTGTGAAACTTTGAGTAGCAGGTGACAGTACAGTTTAACAAAGAGAGGATAAGATGCATAATAAAGCTCAACCTCCAGTCAGCCCATGAGCCCAAATAATATGGAACGTTATCTTGTTGATAACTTTTATCGCCTTTAATTTCTCTTCCTTCTGCTTGCATTCTTTTTGCCATCTTTCTACCAGCAAGTGGGAGAGGGAAGATTAAAGGAGATGCTACACGTAATTATTTGGCTTTTTTCCAGAAGCTGAAGACAGTGGCAACCCACTCCATTACTCTTGCCTGAAAAATCCCATGGACGGAGGAGTCTGGTAGGCTACAGTCCATGGGGTCGTGAAGAGTTGGATACAACTGAACAACTTCATTTTCACTTTTCACTTTCATGCATTGGAGAAGGAAACCAATGACAGACCACTCCAGTATTCTTGCCTGGAGAATCCCAGGGGCAGAGGAGTCTGGTTGTCTGCCTGGGGGTCATACAGAGTTGGACACTACTGACGCGACTTAGCAGCAGCAGCATAGGGGGAAAGTATGGTTAGAGAAAACTGTGGCTGAAATGAAATTTGAAATTATTTGTGGGTTTAATTCTTTCTCTGTCCTCTTGCCATGATAGGGTTTCTTCTTACTCAACAGGAAGAAACATCTTTGAGTGAGAGGAATAAGCTACTCAGACCCTTTAGTTACTATTAGTGAACTTGCCCTCCTTTAGAACAAAGACCCTTTACCACTCATTTTTGTCTTTCTCATCATGCCAAGCCGTGTTCTTCATGGAATAAGCTTGTGAAGTTACATTGTTAACTAATTCTGGTTTGGGAAAACATCTAGTATATGGCTTACTCATTTCAACTTAACAAACACACTCACAATAACCCAAAACAACTGACCAAACAAAACTTCCAGTCATCCCCTTAACTTGGTGTTGTGTGCTGTGCTTAGTCACTCAGTCATGTCAGACTCTTTGCAGCCCCATGGACTGTGGCCCACCAGGCGCATTCTCCAGGCAAGAATACTAGAGTGGGTTGCCATTCCCTTCTCCAGGGGATCTCTCCTACCCAGGGATTGAATCAGAGTCTCCTGCATTGCAGATAGATTCTTTACTGTCTGAGCCACCAGGGAAGCCCAACTTGGTGCTGTAACATCCTATTTTGTTTTATGAGTGTAAAGAATTATTTTCTTTAGTGAATGCAATATTGGAGGTGTTTGACATCCATTTTGCTGTTGACCTTTATTTTTTATCTTTTATCCATTTTGTAGAGTCTGACTATAAACACATTGAGTTTGGACTAAGATAAGGAGCTTCATTCCTATGCCTGCACAGTTAGTCAAAGGAAGAATGAGATGTCTAGCTAGATCTGACCATAGAAATAAGCTTTCTGATAGCTCAGGTTGAAAGGCTTATTATTGCTAACAGTAGCTCCTCCCTGAAAATACTTGGTTTTATAGGTGTAGAATTCTAGAGTTCTTCCTGGAACTTTGCAGAGGAAGCATTTTTCTCCTGGTTGAAGAGAAAATAGTTTATGGTTGTCTGCTTCTATTTCTGCTGCTGTCAGCTGTCAAGTTCGGTAAAAACAAGGGTTTTAATTAGCCAACAATCTCAGTGTTGGAACATAATGATATTAACAAAGAAGAGAGCAACACAATAAAAGATTACTTGAATATTAAGTTGTATACCTGCTAGTCTCTGAAAGGGATTGGTAACATTATCTTAAATGTTTAGTAAACATAGGCACTGGATAGCATGGTTCAGTAACTGTCTTCCACTTATAAAAGCACAGGCAGTGTCTTCCTCCCTTTCCTTAATCAGGAATCCAGGAGTAGCCAGGCTTGAAACTAAAGGGAGGGCTGGAGCATGATTGATCTGTTAACTGTTTGTAGAAAGAATAATTCTTAGGTGACTATCCTGTGGTGGTTTACTTTTTAAGATCCCAGACTTCCTTAGAGATGTAGGTTAAAAATAACTTATTTCGAATTAGCAAATAAATGAATGTCAATATCATGAATATATTGGGAAAAAAGCCCCTGACCACTAGCTTAAGAAGAAATTACACTGTCTTCTTTTCCTCCACTGGTTCATCATGAAAAAATTTTAAGCATCCATGAGCTCACCATAGCCATAGATACGAATATCGATGTGTATATGTGTGTATGTTTTTTTTCCCCTCTCCTTAAACTATTTTGAAATAAGTTTCTGACATCAGGCACTTTACCCCTAAATACTTCAGGATTCATTTCCTAAGAATAAGGACAGGTTCCTGTTATCACACCCAAGAAAAATTAACAGTAATTGCAAAATACCTCATATCCTTCCACATTCAGAATTTCTCAATTGTCTCAAAATTTTGTGTAGCTTTTTTTAACCAAGATTCAATGAAAGTTAAGGTACTATAAATGCCAATATATTCTTGATAGAAGAACATTTAGTACTAAGTTCTACACACCAGCTTTTTAAAAAAACACTAGTTTTTTTTTTTTTCTATAATGAACATGTATTTACTCAAATGACTTATCATTTTCCTCTAGAATATTGAGTTTCAAGTTCTTCATCTACATTAAGCCTGCTTTATCCAGCTTCTTTAATCTGTTTCTGGTATTTTCCCCTTCTCCTAGCAGAATTAGCTGTAGAATTGATGTTTTCTCCAATAACTACCTTACTCCACAGTCAGAGTAATATATTTTAAACACAAATTGACATGGCCTTATTCTCTTCTTAAAACCATTCAATGACTTTTCACTGCTCTTGGAATAAAATTAAAAAAAATAAAAACAAATCTTTACATTGGTGTTATAGCTCTGCATGGCTTGGCCTTTTTCACACCACGTTCATGTCACATGATTCTTCCCTGTCCGAAGGAAACTCCTAAAGAGGAAAAAGTGAGATAAGAATTTAAGGAATACTTCTTGGAAGAGATGAAACTTAAGTAGAAGTTAATGGCTAATATTTGTAGTATATGGTAAGAAAGAAGACACTTGGACTGAGAAGCAATCTGGGGGTATGAGGACTGTGGTTGGAAAAGTGAGAAGTATCTAAACTATGGAAAGCCTGAGGAATCATTTTCAAAAGTCTAGCAGTCACCTCCATAGAGAATTGAAGGGTGTGGTGATGGGGCTGAGAGACCAGCTAGGAAGCTGCTGCAGTTCAGGAATGCAGTAACTGCTTATACTAGATGGGATGGTGTGAATGCAAAGGAGGGGACATATAAGAGATATTTGCGGGGAGGGAGAACTAGATATGAAATTGTAGTAAAAAACTGGAGAGACATAAGAGTAAAAACAATGTCAAGATTTTACGCCACTGTGACCAGGAGAATACAATTTAGGGTGGAAGTGGAGCATGCATTATAAAACTTCAGCTTTGTTTGCCAAAGTGCCATTAAGGCATCACTGAAATGAATAACTTAGCTATCAGGGTTATAGGCTAAAAGATTGTGGATATCAGGTCTATTTGTTAGGATGAAGTTCAGCTACATAAAACTAAGGCTTCTTTCTTTTCACTCCACTTCATTAGTACCTGGCTTCCATCCTATAGAAAATTCTGGCTTCCATCCTAGAAAATTCCATGGATGGAGGAGCCTGGTGGGCTACAGTCCATGGAGTCACAAAGAGTCGGACATGACTGAGCGACTTCACTTCCTCATGGTCAAAGATGATTGCTAGAGATCTAGCCTTTGGGCTTGAGCTGTAGGCCAGAAGAATGTGAGAAGCGAGAAAGACAAGAAGGAGTATCATACAACTATCTCCTTCCCTCTTAAGCAGCCTTCCTGGAAATCCCACAGAATTTAGTTATTTGAACTAACTGATGTGACTAGCTGCAAAAATGTACTCTTTTATCCTGGGCTGATATTTTGCTGGGTAATAATTGAAAGAATGAAAGTGAAAGTCACGTCTGACTCTTTTCAACCCCATGGACTATACAGTCCATGGAATTCTCTAGGACAGAATACTGGAGTGGGTAGCCTTTCCCTTCTTCAGGGGATCTTCCCAACCCAGGGATCGAACGCAGGTCTCCCGCATAGCAGGCGGATTCTTTACCAGCTGAGCCACCAGGGAAGTGCAGGAATACTGGAGTGGGTAGCCTATCCCTTCTCCAGCGGATCTTCCCAACCCAGGAATCGAACCGGGGTCTCCTGAATTGCAGGCAGATTCAAAGTAAAAATTGGGGTTCTTTTAATAAGAAGGAAAGGGAGAAGTATTGGAATAAGCAACCAACATTCTCTGCCACAGGAAACAAGAGACCTGTAGAAGAATGATGATTGGTCAGTAGATGTAGAAGAACGCAAGGTGATGGTTCTATAGAAAAAGCTCAGAATCACTTTTTTTGTATGGATGGATGTTAATCTGTGAATTGGACTTCATTCTTATAATTTGTTGATTATCTTGTGTAAATTATAATCAAAGTTTAGAGAGTGATTCTGTTTTCTTTACTGTATGTTTGATATTCTAGAAATGAGTGAACGCATGCCCAGCAAGTCTCTAAGAGATCTTACAGACCTTTTTGTCTTTCTGAGGGGTGGTTTCCAAGGAACTAAATAGAAGATCTCAACTTTTCTTTAATCTTTAGGAGGGAAATCACTCAAGAAATGGTCAGCATTTAATACTGACCATTTTTTAATAGTCAGCTTTTAATATTTATGTGCATTCAGCAGGTTCTGAGTAGATATTTCTAGTTATGAAGAGAAACACTTTCCATATATTTACCAGGATTCTAAGATACAACAACAAAAAAAAGATTAAGTAAAATTTTGTTTTATATAGTTAACCTGGACTAGGGGATCCAAGGTCTAATTGCTGTTTTTACTGTGCTTTACATAGCCTTGATTATAATAGGCTATCATTATTATTGAATGAATGATTGAATTATTTCTCTTTTTTTTGATTGAATTATTTCTAAAGCTTGATATTATGTAGATTCTGGGGATATTACTGTTTAACATAATAGAATTTGCTTTATAGCCAGTAAAAAAAAAACAACCTATAATACCCTTTATTAATATATTACATGGTTAATGTAATATAATTATTATAATAAATGTGATATTAATATAATAAGCTATTTTCATAATGACTATATTGCTAGTTTAAAAAATAATCTTAACTCCTAAGAATACTTTTTGGCAAAATACATAAATAGATTCATTTAGAAGCATTTTTTGAAATCTTGGCCCCAAATGCCAGATAAAGCTATTAGACTTATGCTGCTTAAGATGGTAAAAATCAGCATTTTAACTCTTCATGTTTAGAGACAACTCCTTGCTTTCCTTGCAGCACTGTCTACTGCAGAGTGTGCATGATTTTGGCCTACTTCTGGTGCCTGGATTCTCATCCTCTCAGTGGCATCAGTGTTAAGGCAGCCTTCTTTACCTCCTCGATCCATATTAAACCTGTCTTGGGAAGAGTCTGTTTATTGGATAATATAGCTACGCTGGGGCTCTATGACAGTATCTTTTGCTGCCTCATTAACTCTGGAGCATTAGAACAAGATAAAAATGCCCTAAAGCCTCTTATCTGATGTCTGGTGTAACCTGCTGAGAGCGGGGTGCCATTAGTTTATGTTAGAAATCAAATGGCCCTCTCCAGTGCGGGAAGTACTGATTAAACCTGAAGTGTCCCTGGAGGACTCTACAGCTGTCACAAGGGTGGTGGCTGTCCCTCACCAAAAGGGAAATCTGGGCCAGAGGTCCCAGTGGGGTGGTGCTTTAAGTACGCGCACGTGGCTGCCCCAGCTGTTCTGCTTTGCCTAATGAATTGTTTTACAAGAAGAGGCTGGGTATTGTCATCACAAGCTGGCTTCCTTAGGGACTGGAGCAGGCCAAATAATAAGTAATGTTAGTGATGGTAATTGAAATGTGATGATTCTCCTGGGATGTTTATAGCCTAGAGCTGATTGGCACTTGTGGATTGTCTTGTCCTACCAAGGCCCTATATGGAGTGTGCCTTTTTTTTTTTTTTTCCCAGTTTCATAATAATGTTGTCTTTTTTTTTATTCTCCTTCCCACTATAGAAGTTTTTTGACCGAGGCAATCTTAGGAATGTTATAGTGGCTTTAGGTACAAAAGGAACAGCTTTGACTTTTTCATTCAAATTATCAACACTCCAGTAGTAAACAAGTCTTTTGGGGAAGCACTGCAGAGATGTCATCAAACTTTTAAAAAAACATTTTAAACTTATACAAGTAATTCAGGCTCTTGATTTAAAAAAGTTTTTTTCACAGTATGGGAGGATATGAAAGTGTTAGTCACTCAGTTGTGTCTGACTCTTTGTGACCCCATGGACTGCAGCCCACCAAGCTCCTCTGTCCATGGAATTCTCCAGGCAGTACGGAGTGGGTTGCCATTTCCTTCTCCAGGGAGGATATGAAGTGAAAAGTAAAGACCTTACCTGCTGAACTTATTCAAGTTAACCATCAATGGTTTCTCCATGAACATTTCCAGACATTTCTATGTATTAAGTTTATATATGTTCCCCCACACAGATGAGATCATAATATGTATACATGTTTTGTAACTTGTTTTTTCCTCCTCACAATTGTCTTGGATATCTTTCCACAGCAGTACAGATAGATCTACCTCATTGTTTCTCGGTTGCTTCATGGAATTTCATAGTGTGGGTATACCTATACTGTGCTCTTTTATTTAAAAAAATTCATTTATTTTTGGCTGTGCTAGGGCTTTGTTGCTGTGCCGACTTTTCTCTCGTTGAGGCGGGCAGGGGTTACGCTAGTGGTGGCGCACAGGCTTCTCATTGTAGTAGCTTCTCGTTGTGGAACATGAGCTGCAGGGTGCATGGGCTTAGTAGTTGTGGTGCTTGGGGTTAGTTTCCCCACGGCATGTAGAATCGTCCCAGACCAGGGATCGAACCCTTGTCCCCTGCATTGACAGATAGATTCTTAATCACTGGACCCCCAGGGAAGTCCCAATGCTAGACTCTTTGTAGACAGTTTGACTTGGACCTATGAGTGAATACTCACTGAACCAATTGGTTGCGCTTACTGATTTGTGTTCCATGGTTCAATCTACGATTTTACATGAAGTGATTTCCCCTCTTCAGGAATGTTGCCTTTACTTGCAGGACTGTTTTAAATTAGAAATATTAGAGGCCAAACTTTTTTGGACGAATGGTGTGAGTCTAGTCATGGATCATCAGCTGGACATAATGTAATGATTTGCACCCTGCCAGTCCATTCTGAAGGAGATCAACCCTGGGATTTCTTTGGAAGGAGTGATGCTAAAGCTGAAGCTCCAGTATTTTGGCCACCTCATGCGAAGAGTTGACTCATTGGAAAAGACTCTGATGCTGGGAGAGATTGGGGGCAGGAGGAGAAGGGGACGACAGAGGATGAGATGGCTGGATGGCATCACGGACTCGATGGACATGAGTCTGAGTGAACTCCGGGAGACGGTGATGGACAGAGAGGCCTGGTGTGCTGCGATTCATGGGGTCACAAAGAGTAGGACACGACTCAGCGACTGAACGGAACTGTTTGTTTTAAATTCTTTGCTTAGTTAAATGAGACGTGTTCTGTCCCAGATAGGTGGGGAAAACAAATAGCCTTTAGTAGATGTTGTCTAAGGCATTGACTGGAGGCTTCCTCTGAAGTTGAATGAGTGTTTTCTCCCCTAATTTTCTACCTCACAGGTTCCAAGAATCAAGTTATGAATGCAGTAATGGACTTGGAAAATGTTGTCAGCACGTGAAAATGAGGACTTAGGTTTCTTGTGTAACAGCTTGGCTAACAAAGGAAGTTTGGGCCTCATGAACTTTAGGGCCCTTGCTGGGAGTGGCAGTGCGATGAATGAAGCAAAGCAGTTTTCTAGGAGCATTTCAGGGCAGTGATGGGAGAAATCAGTTGTCTTCTCAGGCTAACAGAAACCTAATTTTAGTTACATCCATCTTCAATAGAATCTATGCAAATTGAGTGGTAAAAATTTTCATTTCCGTCAAAAGTAGGAACAGTGCAGGTCTTTTAAACTCAAAGCTCTTTAGATTAATTCTGTCAACACTTCAAAGTTCTGATTTGCCCAAGTATGGAAGAGATGTCATTCTAATAAATTGTGAAGTGCCAACAAGTTTTGTTTCAAATTTCTTACACCGTATTTTTCCTCCTTGATGTTAGTCATTTGAATTGTTATACAATGCTTAATACTTGGAGGCCATTATTAGTAACAATTACTGTTGATACCCAGCTTATGTATTGTCCAAGTCTTCTTCAGTAGATTCTTGGGAGACATAGGTATCCAGTGATTTCTGGGGCTCCTGTGTGCTGTTGGAGATCCTCTAGACCTGTGCTGTTCAAAATGGTAGCCACTAGCTGCATGTGACTGTTTAAAGTTAAATTACTTAAAGTTAAACAAAATTTAGAATATAGCTGCTCAGTTGCACTCCTTAGTAAATGCTCTTGGTAAGCATTTACCAAGAGCAGCTGGTGTCTACCACTTTGGACGGCATAGATATAGGGCAGTTGCATCCAGTGGCACTACTATAAATGTTGGCTAATTGTGTATTCCCTGTGAACCAAGAATCATTTTTACATTTCTAAAGAATTATAAAAATAAAACAAAAGCTGGAAGAGTATGAGACAGAGACTGAATGTGGCCCACAAAACCTAACATATTAACTGTCTAGCCCTTTACATGAAAAGTTCGCTGACATTTGAACCCGTGTCCACTTCTCTTGATAACATTTCAGTTTTCTGATCAAGTTAAATTAGGGGTTTCCCTAAGCTACCAGACGATTGTGAATCTATTAAGCAAATTAGGCAAGTTTGGAACAGAGTTTCTTATTACAGACAGAATACGAGTGAGGTGAGATTCGAAATAGGTAAAATTCTTTGTACTATAAATGACCGACTTGGAACAAACAGCTTTGTGAATAATACCTACAGTGCAGCAGAACATCATTCTGATTTTATAAACTATTTTGTGTCTTTTAAGTACTGTGTTATCTTACTCTGAAAGAAATGGAATGAATATGAATACATTTCAGCAGATGTGTTTGACCTTTCAACAAAAAATTTACCATGAATATTTTTAACTATTCAATTTATCTTTGACTGTCAAATTATTTCAGTCAATTTCTCCTAGGATGCTTCTGCTGGTTTTTCTCAGCATCTGAGAGAATCTTCCCTTCCGAACAATTTCTCATTAAATATAAAGCTTATGAAATCTGCCTGTAAAATGAGCATCTGGCATTTCTGTGGTAAATTAGAGTCAACTTGTTGCTTTCAGGGTAGGACACTCAAGGAGGAACTTTATGATTAAATTTATGAAACCCCCCCTCCCAGATTTCTTCTACGTCTTCGATGTCATCCTCTTTGTCATTCTTTGCAAAATCATCTCTAAGTCTTCTTGCTCTTCTGATTCTTCCATGTCACTTTTATGTGTGCCCACCAAACCTTTACCACCCTCTTGTCTTGTCAGCATTAGTGCTGTCCTCTTTATTACCTGTGACAGTAATCTCCTTGAAGTCATACACTGCCGTCTTTCATAAGGCACACAAATAAACATTTACCCTTTTGGATCACCCAATCTCCAGTAAGAGATTCCATGATATTTCTTACATAATCAAGGGTGTACCTCTTCTAAAGCTGGAAGTTACCAAATTTGAAATCTTTGTTCACATCACTTTATGATGCCAGTGAAAGTACAGCAAAGTCATATACCTTGAGCTTGTATTTTACACTCCACTTGAAAAGTCAGAAGCATTAAGTGCAAGGAGCATCACCTTGACTTAGAGTTGTAAACTATAGTCATTAAGGACAACCTTGCCCATTGTCCATGATGGGGAGAACTGAAATTCCAGCTTTTTAGAAATTAGATACTTCTCTGTTTCTGGCATAAAGTATTTATAAAACCAGTCCAAAAAAACATTGCCTTGTATCTGAGGTTTTTTTATTAGCATATCAGTATTTGGAAGGGAGTTCTTTTTATGTCCGGAGGCTCTCAGATTAATAGGGCAAACATAATTTTTCCATAAAGTCTGCACAGTTACTAGCCAGTAGATAAGTCAGCCTGATCTTAAACTCTGTAAACTCTATAAGGATATGTGAGCATCTGAGTTTTTCACCACTCAGTTCCCCACACTTATATAATTTGGACATGACAAATATCTAATTGTCTAATAGGAGCTTACCTTCTCTGTCATGATTTATGTTTATAAAGGCATTTTCTTTTAGTGTAAGTCAATTTTATCTATGTTCAACAATTTCTTGTTATGAGTTACTAATCCTTCCTGTTTATGAACCCTTTACATTTCTCCTGAATCACATTGTGCTCATGAGTTCCATTTCCCAGTATCATTCTCAGTGCCTTATCAGCTTTCATTAAAGTTCTGTTTTCCTCTCTCTGTGTACTGAAGAATGTTTCAATAAAAGCTGGTGGACTTTCTGTTAACATTTCTACACGCCTGTGGATATGTGATGGGACTATTCATTTCACAGATCTGAGCCAGCCCCAAGAGAAGTATTCCATCCATCCTTTATTCCAAATTTGTGGAAGCTTTTAGTCCTTTCTGGTTTCCAATAGTGTTATTTTTATTATGTAAATGAGTACCACTAGGGAATGTCAGTGTCATGGTAAGATGCAGGTGGTGAGTGGGCTGCTTGGCTCACTCAGTAGCTGAATGACTTTGCTCCTTCAGTGTGTTGAGAGTAGTTCCTCAACAAAATTGCAAGTAAACACCAGTGTTATATTGACTTTCATGCTTTCACGGTTGAAATGTCACAGGTATTAGAAGACTTGAATTTAGATACTGAGTTGTTCAGAATAACTTGTTTTCCTCTTTAAATATAAAGTATAGAAAAATTCAGAGTTTTTTTTGTAATGGCATTATTTAGCCTTGTGTTTAAGGTAGCAGTCTCATTCTCTCTGGAATCTTTGTGGCACTGTTAGAAGGAAATAAATGGTTTTTGGCCACAGATGAGATCTAATGATTATTTTCTTTAGTTAAGAATTCTATTAGAAATTATATTGGATTCTGTTTTCATTGTTCAGCACCGTTGTGTAAATTGAGTCTATGCCAGTATAGGTTGTTCCCACCTACATTAGCTTTGGTGTTAGGTGAGTGTAAACAGAGGAGATCCCGTTATATTCCAGTTTGCATGATTAACCTTAGGAGGATTATGGATCCTTCCATATAGGAACTACCCTTGTACTTTATTTAGGTCAAGAATGAAGCTGGTTTTGCAGAAATTAACAAGTAAATCTTAAAATTCACATGGAAATACAAGAGACCCAGAAGAGCTAAATAATGTTGAAGAAGAACAAAAGTGAAGTCTCACACTTCTCAGTCTCAAAACTTGGTACAGAACTACAAATAATCGAGAGGTATAGTACTGGCGTAAGGTTAGCTATATTGATCACTGGAATAGAACTGAAAGTCCAGAAATAAATCCTCACATTTATAGTCAGTTTTTGACAAGGGTGCCAGATCATTCAGTGGGGAAAACTACATGGTCTCTTTAACAAGTGGTGCTGGGAAAATGGGATATCCACATGCAAAAACCTCAAATTAAACCCCCTACCTTACACCATATACAAATGTTAATTCAAAAATGGATTATGGACCTAAACGTAAGAGCTAAAACTATAATACTCTTAAAAGAAAACATAGGCATAAATCTTTGTTGTCTTAGTCCAGGCAGTATTTCTTAGATATGATACCAAAAGCATAAACCGAAAAAGAAAATAATAAATTGGAGTTTTATGTTTCAAAGATACAATCAAGAAAGTAAAAAGACAGCCCACAGAATGAGAGATTTTTGCAAATCATTTCTGTATTGTTTGATATCCAGAATATATAAAGGCTTCTTACAGCACAATAATAAAAGACAGTCCCATTTTTAAAGTGGGCAAAGGATTTAATTGACATTTCTCCAAAGAAGATACACAGGTGGCCAATAAGCATATGCAAACATGCTGCACATCATTAATCATTAGGGAAATGCAAATCACAACCAAGAGATACTACTTTACACCCACTAAGATGACTACAATAAAAAGATGGACAGTAACACGTATTGGTGAGGATGTGGAAAAATTGGAACCCTTTTGCATTGTTGGTCAGACTGTAGAAATTGTTCAGCCATTATGGAAAACAGTATGGTGGTTCCTAAAAAAAAAAAAATAGAATTAATTGCATGACCCAGCAATTCCAATTCTGGGCAAATACCCCAAAGAATTGAAAGCAAGGACTGGAAGAGATATTTGTACATACATGTTCATAGCAGCATTATTTGTAATTGCCAAAAGGTGGGAACAACCTGAGTGTCTATTGATGGATGAATGGATAAACAAAATGTGGTGTATTCGTAGAGTGGAATATTATTTAGCCTTTAAAAGGAAGGAACTTTTGATACATACTACAACACAGATGAGCTTGAGGACATGCTAAGTGAGATAAGTGAGTCACAAAAAGAAAAATATGTGCAATTCTACTTATATAAGGTGCCCACTTATATGAAAACAAAAACAAAACATAAACTCCTTTCAAGGTGCTGATTAATCTGATTAGGATGGCAAGACAAATGTGTACAAGAGAGCATGTAATAAGTGCCACTTTCATACCACAGGAGTTCATTGAAGTGAGAGATCATAGTGGCCTGGAGGTGGTTGGGTAGAGTCTTTTTTAGGAAGTGACAGAGTAGTCAGATTCATAGAGACAGAAAGTAGAACTGTGATTGCCAGGAGCTGGGGGAGGGGAGAATGGGAGGTTATTATTTAGATGGGGATTTAATTAAATGTAATTTATTCAGTTTTACTCAAAGAAGGTCTGGACACTGGTTGCACAATAACATGAATATACTTAATGCCACTGAAATGTAAAAATGGTTAGGATAGTAAAATGTATGTTATCGGTATTTTAGCACAGTTTAAGGGGTGAATTTTATGGTATGTGGATTGTATTATCAATTTTAAAATGAATTGTATGAGAAAAAGAAGAAAACACAGAAATGAAACCAGTCGAGGAAGCCCAAAAGGATGTAAAGAAGTCCATTTCAGGCCTACTCCTAACTGAACGGTATTTTTTGAAGTGTTGTTGGTCCTTAAACAACACAGGTTCAAACTGTGTGAGTCTACTTATACCATCAGTTAATTTGTTTCAGTAAATACATACTATAGTACTACATACCTTGTAAAGGCTTCCCGGGTGGTGCTAGTGGTAAGGAACCCTCCTACCAAGGCAGGAGACTCAAGTGATGTGGGTTTGATCTCTGGGTCTGGAAGATCCCCTGGAAAAGGGAATGGCAACGCACTCCAGTATTCTTGCCTTGGAAATCCCATGGACAGAGGAGCCTGGCAGGCTATAGTCCATGGGGTCACAAAAAAGAGCTGGACATGACTGAGTACGCACACTGTATAGTATATCACATAATCCATATCTGGTTGAATGCAGATACGGAACTGCAGATGCTGGTGGCCAGATATGAAGTTATACACAGATTTTTGACCCTAACCCCTACATTGTTCAAAGCTCAGCTGCATCTCGATTTTGTGTTCCACTTTCTTCAATTCATCAATGAATCTGGCCTCTAGTCTTCCCTTCATTCTTTCCCAAAGTAGATTTGAAATAGCCTGATCATCCTTGGTATTTATTTTAATATCCTGACCCTACCAAGGGTTCACATCTATTTCTTAGGATTTAGATATTATCATAATAAATAAACTGTGACCAGCTGTGAAAAACAGTGTTCTCAAGTTTGGTTGTCAAAAACAAAGCATAAACTCCTCTCAAGGTGCTTATAATCTGATTAGGATGGCAAGACAAATGTGTACAAGAGAGCATACAGTAAGTGCCACTTGACTACCACAGGAATTCAAAAATGAGAGATCATAGTGGGCTGAAGGTGGTTGGGTAGAGTCTTTTTTAAATAATGACATTTAAACTGGAGTGAAAGAAACACTGTATATCATCTTTGGCAAATTGGTTTCCATCTCACTGTGAGATTTCATGTGAAATGTAGCATTCCATGCAGCAGTTACTGTTTGATTAACCTGCACAGATCCTTCTTTCTCATATCATTTCCCTTGCTTGCAGTATGCTGGTATAGTAAAAAGGCATCAAGGACAGGGCAGCCTGGAATGCTGCAGTCCACTGGGTCGCAAAGAGTCAGACACGACTTAGCAACTCAACAACAAAATATTTGCCTTATTTGTCTAGTAGTCAAACAGTTAGGGAGGCAGAATAACCTTACATTATAATTTGGCCACCAAACCATGTAGCAGCCTCTCCGGGTTAATCCCGTTAAGCCTGTGAAGTGGCAACAAAGAGATAGGTAAGTAGTCACTGTCAAGCATTTCTGGAGTGAGCTGAGTTTGACCTATACCTAGGCGATGATTTTGATTATTTCTACTTTCTATGCTGAATGGGTTTACTACCTATCAGAGTCTCAAAGATCCTTAATTTTTAAAAAATACTGATTTTTTCCCTTTTTTAAAAAGTCTACATATTAAATGTTAACCTCCTCGTGACATGCAGTGATTAATTCTGAATTTTCATTAGGCACAGCTCATTGTTGAAGCCCTGAAGCAGTTGGTTACTATTGCAGCTAATTCTTATTTAAATAAACAAACAGGAGTCCTTCAAAAAGATTAGCCAGAACAGTTTTAAAAATTCACAGCAGCGCTGATGTGCATCGACTCTGGTTTGGCAGACTGTGACCCAGGGCTGGGCAGTGTTTTATTACCCTCAGCTACATAAGGACGCATCCTTATAGCACCACTTTTGTAGCAGATATTTTTATAACTCTACAAAATGATTAGACTGACATAGAGCAATTCTCTAAATTCATAGGTATTAAAATATTCTGGCAGCTGTCTCCTTTTTGCCTTTAAGTTGAGACATCATGATGAGATAAGACTGCACCAGGACTGATCAGTACATGAATGAAGTTAGGCATGGGATTCTTACATTATTGACAAGTCTTTGTCACAATAAATAGGGGAAATCTTGGAGGAGGGATTCCCATTATAGTAATTCCAATTCAATTCCAGTAATATTGTTAGGTTTTTTTGTTCTTCTTCTTTTATTTTCTGAAACCTCTTTACTTCAAAATGCATTCCATATAATCTGATAGGAAAGAAAAATGTCGAAATTCTAACTAAGACAACTTAGGTTGTGCTCAGAAACATACAGTATCTTTATCTGGGAGTTTGAGGTTATTGATCAGAGTTCAAAGAGTGTTTAAGGAGAACCTGGATGGGAGAAACCTGATAAATTGGTATTGGGGTACAGTTACATGGGAGACAGACTCTTCTGTTCTCAAAATAGGCTTCTAGGGATCCTGAACTATAGGTTATAGTCTTCCACAGGAAACTGAGAGTCTGGGAAGGTCTCAGATTATGAGTTCAGAAACTCTGACCTCCCTTCCCCAAAGTACTCTCTACTTGCTTCCAAGTGTCTCAGATTCTTGTAAATGGGGACAGTTTATAATTGAAAGACTGGCTGAAAAATGTATGAGACTTTAAATGGCATGTGATTTTCGGTACAACATTTTGGAAAGCTGTTAGGCAGTGTCTACTAAGGCTGATTATACTTAATAGCCTATAACTTAATAATTCCAGTGCTAGATATATATCCCAGAAATTGTATAACAAAAGATGCGTATGAAAATACTCAAATGAGTCATATTAGACCCAAACTATAACAGTCCAAAAATTCTGTGATGATATTAATCAGTAGATAAATTAGGGCATATTTCTAGGATACTATGTGCTGTGTGTGCTTAGTCGCTCAGTTGTGTCTGATGCTTTGTGACACAATGGACTGTAGCCCACCAGGCTCCTCTGTCCATGGGGATTCTCCAGGCAAGAATACTGGAGTGGGTTGCCATGCCCTCGTCCAGGGGATCTTTCCAACCCAGGGATAGAACCCAGGTCTCCCACATTGCAGGCTGATTCTTTACCATCTGAGCCACTGGGGAAGCCCAGGAATACTGGAGTGGGTAGCCTATCCCTTCTCCTGGGGATCTTCCTGACCCAGGAATCGAACTGGAATCTCCTGCATTTCAGGCAGATTCTTTACCAGTCGAGCTACCCCAGAAGCCCTGAAGGATACTACACAGCTTTGAAAATGAACAAACTATCGCTGTATGAAGTAACCAACATGAATGAGTCTCAGAAACTTCAGTTCAGTTCAGTCACTCAGTCGTGTCCGACTCTTTGTGACTCCATGGACCACAGCATGCCAGGCCTCCCTGTCCGTCACCAACTCCCGGAGACTACTCAAACTCATGTCCATTGAGTTGGTGATGCCATCCAACCATCTCATCCTCTGCTGTCCCCTTCTCCTTTTTGCCTTCAATCTTTTCCAGCATCAGGGTCTTTTCAAATGAGTCAACTGTTCACATCAGGTGGCCAAAGTATTGGAGTTTCAGTTTCAGCATCAGTCCTTCCAATGAACACTCAGGACTGATCTCCTCTAGGATGGACTGGTTGGATCTCCTTTGCAGTCCAAGGGACTCTCAAGAGTCTCCTCCAGCATCACAGTTCAAAAGCATCAATTCTTCGGCTCTCAGCTTCTTTATCATCCACCTCTCACATCCATACATGACTACTGGAAAAAACCATAGCCTTGACTAGACAGACCTTTGTTGGCAAAGTAATATCTCTGCTTTTTAATACACTGTCTAGGTTGGTGGTCATAACTTTCCTTCCAAGGAGTAAGCGTCTTAATTTCATGGCTGTAGTCACCATCTGCAGTGATTTTGTAGCCCCCAAAAGTAAAATCAGCCACTGTTTCCACTGTTTCCCCATCTATTTGCCATGAAGTGATGGGACAGGATGCCATGATCTTCGTTTTCTGAATGTTGAGCTTTAAGCCAACTTTTTCTACTCTTCTCTTTCACTTTCATCAAGTGGCTCTTTAAATCTTCTTCACTTTCTGCCCTAAGGGTGGTGTCATCTGCATATCTGATGTTATTGATATTTCTCCTGGCAATCTTGATTCCAGCTTGTGCTTCATCCAGTCCAGCATTTCGCATGACTCTGCATAGAAGTTAAATAAGCAGGGTGACAGTATACAGCCTTGACATACTCCTTTTCTTATTTGGAACCAGTCTGTTGTTCCATGTCCAATTCTAACTGTTGCTTCCTGCCTGACCTGCATACAGGTTTCTCAAGAGGCAGGTCAGGTGGTCTGGTATGCCCATCTCTTTAAGAATTTTCCACAGTTTATTGTGATCCACACAATCAAAGGCTTTGGCATAGTCAATAAAGCAGATGTTTTTCTGGAACTCTCTTGCTTTTTCGATGATCCAGTGGTTGTTGGCAGTTTGATCTCTGGTTCTTCTCCCTTTTCTAAAACCAGCTTGAATATCTGTAAGTTCACGGTTCACGTATTGCTGAAGTCTTGCCTGGAGAATTTTGATCATTACTTTACTAGCGTGTGAGATGAGTGCAATTGTGCGGTAGTTTGAGCATTCTTTGGCATCAGAAACTTAACCTTGAGTAAATAAAACTTGACACAAAACAATATATATTATACTATATCATTTATATAAAGTTCAAAAACAAGCAAAGATAATTAATGGTGATATAAATAAAAATAATGGTTGCATTTGAGTTATAATGGTGGCTGGAATAGGCATGAGGAGAGAGTCTTCTGGGCTGCTGGCAGTAGTTCTCTATATATTCATATGTATGTGGTTCCTACACAGATGTGTTCATTTTGTGAAATTCCTCATATGTATTCTTAAGATTTTTTCTTTTTTCTATGTATATATTATACTTAAATTTTCTTAATTTAAAATTAGTGAGTAAGATAAAAATTGAAACTAATTCACTCAAGTCTTATTGCCAGTCTATCCTTAAATGGAAATGATAGCTCTCACATCCATATGGTTTCATATGGGAAGCTCATGAAAGAGTATCAAGCATTAGTAGTTTTCCAGTCAGGTAGGAAAGAGGATGTTGAAGAGGAAGGGAACCAACCCCCCAGATTTCAAAGTATTGCTTAGAGCAGGCCTTATATATTAGATGAGAGTAATAGGAATTGTTTCCTGGGGCATCTTTGTCAGGGTAGCTGTGAATGTATACAACTTTTTATGCCTTAAAAGTTTACTTTTTTTTTTGGTGAGCTGGTTTGTTTGTTTGTTTGTTTGTTTACTTTATTTTGCTTTACAATACTGTATTGGTTTTGCCATACATTGACATGAATCAGCCACGGGTGTACATGAGTTCCCAATCCTGAACCCCCCTCCCACCTCCTACCCCGTATCATCTCTCTGGATCATCCTCGTGCACCAGCCCCAAGCATCCTGTATACTGTATCAAACAGACTGGCAATTCGTTTCTTACCTGATAGTATACATGTTTCAATGCCATTCTCCCAAATCATCCCACCCTCTCCCTCTCCCACAGAGTCTAAAAGTCCATTCTATGCATCTGTGTCTCTTTTGCTGTCTCACATAGAGGGTTATCATTACCATCTTTCTAAATTCCATATATATGTATTAGTATACTGTGTTGGTGTTTTTCTTTCTGGCTTACTTCACTCTGTATAATAGGCTCCAGTTTCATCCACCTCATTAGAACTGATTCAAATGTATTCTTTTTAATGGCTGAGTAATACTCCATTGTGTATATGTACCACAGCTTTTTTATCCACTCATCTGCTGATGGACATCTAATCTCAAAAATATACAAGCAACTTATGAAGCTCAAGTCCAGGAAAATAAATGACCCAATCAAAAAATGGGCCAAAGAACTAAATAGACATTTCTCCAAAGAAGACATACGGATGGCTAACAAACACATGAAAAGATGCTCAACATCACTCATTATCAGAGAAATGCAAATCAAAACCACAATGAGGTACCATTTCACACCAGCCAGAACGGCGGCGATCCAAAAGTCTACAAGCAATAAATGCTGGAGAGGGTGTGGAGAAAAGGGAACCCTCTTACACTGTTGGTGGGAATGCAAACTAGTACAGCCACTATGGAGAACAGTGTGGAGATTCCTTAAAAAATTGCAAATAGAACTGCCTTATGACCCAGCAATCCCACTGCTGGGCATACACACCGAGGAAACCAGAATTGAAAGAGACATGTGTACCCCAGTGTTCATTGCAGCACTGTTTATAATAGCCAGGACATGGAAAAGTTTACTTTAAACATAAACATCCTTAGTATTAAAATTTTGGTCCCAGAGAGCCATTAAATTAGGTATCACTGTAATAGAGAATGGTGATGAATGTGGTTCAGTAGATGGCAGTGTTCCCTTTAAAGTTTTTAGTTAAAATGTGGGTACATAGGGGATAACTCTTGGAAACTTTTTTAGTAGGACTGATAAAGGGTCACGCATTGGGACAAACATCAGAAAGAACGTTTTAATATTTTTTCTGTATGTGTTTCATGTATTACTGTTTTGAATGAACCAACAACATTTAGAGTCTATAAATCTATTAGACATATTTTCCCACCTAAAGCACTAGAATGATAGCTTGTGATAAGATGTTGCTTAATATACTAATTCTTTTTTTGAGTAATAATGGACAGAGTATTCAGGAAGGATTTGAGCCTGTCTTTATTCTGTCTTATATTTGGAAATGCGTATATGTCAGGAGTGAGATAACATACTGCTTTGGACAGAGATGTCAGTGAAATTTATTGGTGAGGAAATTAGGTTGTACATGAGCATAAATTAAAAGAAAAATTGAAGTGATTGACCAATCTGTTTGTGTTGATAATTTAATACAAATAGAATGCTATTTGAGTAGTTCTTTTTTTATTTTGAAATTTCCTTAACATTGTAGTGCCTGAAGAAAGCGTCGGGGTTTAGGAAATCTTGTGACATTACAGGGGGTTTTGTTGTAAGGAATTTGACATGGGTTAGAGTGATATGCCTGCCTAAGCTGGTGGCTCAGAGGTTAAAGCGTCTGCCCGCAATGCAGGAGACCTGGGTTCGATCCTTAGGTTGGGAAGATCCCCTGGAGAAGGAAATGGCAACCCACTCCAGTACTCTTGCCTGGAGAATCCCATGGACAGAGAAGCCTGGTAGGCTACAGTCCACGGGGTCGCAAAGAGTTGGACACGACTGAGCGACTTCACTTCACTTTACTTCACTTCACTTCAGAGTGATATGCCAGAGAAGTCAGAGTTATCTGCCAGGGGACAAAACATGCCTGTGGTGTAGAATGGGAGACATTTGGAGTCAGAAGTATTCAAGTCTTGGCTTTGCTTATATTATCTATTGACCTTGAGTGAATCACTTACCTGCCTAATTTTTCCTTTTTCTCATCCATGCCATATAGGTAATAAATAGTTGCTTTGTCTTCCATATAGGTTGTTAAGTAGGTCAAGTAGGAGCATTGCCTTTTCAAGGGTGCTGTGTTAGTGGATTCAACAGATGGGTTGTGTTTAGATTCTTCAATTAACTTTTTGTTTTCTCAGGTTTTCTGCCTAGAGTCATCAGGTACCTACTGAGAAACACTGAATCTCCAGGGTATATAAATACCTAATAATAATACTATGCTAAATGCTTTAAGTGCATAGTATCCAAAGCCTGACAACTAGAGTTGAGTAAGTTGGACCATGACCTCATTTTATAGTCCACAAATGTCTAGGATGGCCCAAGAGCTGTGACTCAAATTCTCTGACTCTGAGGCAGTTCTTACAAACATGCCTGCCATGAGGCATTTTTTGCTTTTCTCCAAGTATGATAGAAGTCCAAGCCATACATAGTATTTTTATGTATTGGACAGTTGAAATAAAGACATTGGACCTTTAAAGAAAATTTTATTATGTTTCACTTTAGAATTATTAACAGAATCCTGTTGCATACGATTATTTATTTGAGAGTGGGGAGAGCTAGTGCTTTTGACTTGACCTTGTGTTTCATCTCTAGCCAAAGCACATGCAAGTCATTTCTTGATGGTTCAAACTCAAGGAGAGGAACATCAACACAATCTGAAGAGTGTTAATATTGAACTGAGGGTATATTGATTTTCTTTCCAAATAGTTCTCCTAATTATATTTTAGTTTAATATTACAACTGATTTACCTTTTTCTTTTTTGTGTATTTGCATGGGAGGAGCGGGGGGAGTTTCCCATTGTAATTATAATAGTTATTAACATCTTGAATGGAGATGACATTTTCTGGAGAATATGTTTACTAGCTAAATATATACTAAATATATTTTTGCCATTCCTGTCAAGTAGAAACAAATAAATATATATGAAAAATTTTAATTTATTAATGTGTTTATATTTCAAAGATATTATTAATGAAAAATGATCTTTTAAAATTTTCTCTTATAAAAATATAAAAGTTACTTATGTTTTAGCCACTTTCTAATTTAGTTTATAAGTTGCCAATTTGTTTTTTTAATTAATTTAAAAGTTTAGAGCAGTTTTAGATATGAAAATCATAAAAGACAGTTCCCATTAGCCCATACCTAGTTTTCCCTATTATGGTTATTGTGGTACATTTATTACAAGTAATGAACTTTCCTTTTTCACTTTTCCCCATAGTTTAATTCAGATTTCCCTAGTTTTTCCCTAATGTTTTTCTGTTCCAGGGTCTCCTCTAGGATGTCATAATTACATTTCATCATATCTCTTCGTTGATTCCTCTTGGCTATGACAGTTTATCAGATTTTTTGTTGTTGATGACCTTGGCAGTTTTAAGGAATACTGGTCAGGTACATTGTAGAATGTCTGTCAGTCAGAATTTGATATTGTTCTCATGATTATGGTTTGCCTTTCACTTCATAGAGCAGATTATGTGGGGAGGCTGCTCTTAATCATAGTGAACTGTGTGAAGAAAGCAGAGCAGGATTTGAAAATATGTGGATAACCCATAGAAAGATAGCATTAACAGCCTTCTTCATTGGCATTGAAACACTGGCTACATTTTTTACATTTTAAATTTTTTTAAATTATTTTTCAGAAGAAACAGTCCTATAATTCTAGCAGAAAACAAGAGTCTAATTTATATAATCTGCTCATGTCCCATAAACAGTGTCTTTTCTAATTGCACCTATTGGGACAGTTAGCATGGGTTTTAATGCTACTCGTAAGAGCTTTATTTAATCTGTATTGGCCTTTTAATTAGTAATGGGCAATTTTGTATGAATTGCTAATTGATTAGAATTGTGGAGATTACACACAAAGCTGTTTTGTCACTGCAGCCTAGAGCAGTACAAAATTAAAATAGGATCTGGTTTAGCTACTAATCTAAAAGGAATGCTCAAGAAGTATTATTTTAGTGGTTTTGGTTTGTATTCCAGTCTGGTGTTGGTTTTAACTCTGAGAAGAAGGATTGTGTTTTAGCTCACTGAGGTCCTCAGTTCTACTCCATTAAGGGCCATTTTTCTGCCAATCAACAAGCAGCGTCCCAGGGATTGATTTTTGTTATGGTGGATTGTAATGGCTGCCTAGTGACAACAATTCCAACTCTTTTATGTAAACAGAAAGCAATCAAATAAGTACTAATCCAAGGATTACGTGGATCCAAATCCCGTGGCCAAGAGAAGAGTCTCTGCGTGTACATCCCTGGCTCTTTGCCTTCTGGTGGCCAGCGGCCATGGTCCTGAAGGCACAGCTCGTGCTGCCGGTAAGACTGCAGTGTGCTAAGACCACAGCGCTCCTGCAGCTCCTGAATGGAATTCAAAAAGACACTTACATTTCCATAAATAAATTAGGAATTCAGTGGTTTCTTCGGGCTAATCAGGGCAGGCTGATAAACCTTGCTTGCTGTTTAATAAATGAATTGTGACTGATTACCTATTAATATGGACGCCTCAGGAATTCACCCAGGGGGAAGCAGAGCAGTGAAATAGAGAGGGGCATGGCCCCTTGGGAAATCAGGGCTTCATGTTTGCAGCTTAAATATCTCTGTGAAGTATCAATAAGGAGGTAATTGAATTTTGAACACAAACATGAGTGCCGGATGGATGAAAGGGGGAGGGGGATCTGAGCATCTCTTTTCTGCCCCTTCATTCTCCCCTCCCCTTTTCCTTAGAGACCACTCTAGTGAAGATAGATGCTAAATCCATTAAATAAAGATTAGACTCTGTCGTAGTAGAAAATGGCAGCTTAGCTAGATCCCCGGGCAAACTGGGGCCTTTTGCAATACAGAAAATTAAAATATACATTTTTAACAAGGGTGCCCTCTTCCTAGCAATAATGCCAGGGTAGCTTGAGGCACTGGTACCTTCTTCAGATTGGCTTTTGTTTGGGCAGATCACTTTCTCTTGTATTAATGCCAGTCTTTTCTGTATTCCTGGAGCAGAAGGGGCTGGGTTTATTTATTTATTTTTAAAGCTTCAGTTGAGGCTTTTCCTCTAGCATCCTGCTTGCTTGTAATCAGAGGAGTGGGAAGGAGATTAGTGTCCCGTGAATTGACGGTAGATAAATGTTCCCTCCCCTTAACTGGTGGGTCCAGAAGAGCCCAGTCGCTTGTATCTCAGGGATGATTGGAGACTGTACAGACAAGCCAAAAAAAAAAAAAAGGCTTACAGACTGAAATAAACATTGATGTTTTAGATGCGATTTTACTTGGCTTTATTTCCTCCTCTAGATAAGGTTATTGATTTGCTTTGTCCTCCTATTTTAAGCCAGATAAAGTCATATTAATGTGGAAAAAGAAGAATTAGCATTATTTGGTTACAGATCATAATACTTACCCCATTTTGAGCAATAACAAAAAACAAACATTAAGCCTTAAATACTGCTGTTTCTTTATGTGAATACCCAGGATTGCCATTTTGGACTAACCCTTATTTACATGTCAGTCTACAGTTCTGATAACCCTTTCCTAAAGCTTCAGTCAATCAGTCAACAACTATTAATTGAGCATCTGTTAGGTGTGTGACCTTGTTAGTTGCCACGGTCAGTGGTGAAAAAGTATCCGCTACTATTGCAGATACTTCTTAAAAAACAAAGCCAGTTATGTCATACTTCTACTTATTCTTTGTTCTTTGGCTCCTTGGGTCTTATAAGATAAAATTCACATTCCTTGAGCCTTCACAGAAAGACTCTGCTAACATCAACCTGGTTTTTCCAGTTTTATCTGGAAAACTACATATCCTTTAAGGCCATTTCAAAGCCCACCCTCTCCTTATAATGTCTCCCTGTTCCCTCAGGCAGAGTTAGTTTTTGTTATCACTCAGTGTGAGTTCCATAATTCAGGATTTCCTATGGAAGAAAAAATGTATAACTTCTTAGACTCAGTAATTAAGGATTTTGTGTATCATTTGCCATGTGGTTTTGCAAATGTTCCCAGTTCTTTGTTTCAACTTCAGAGGTATCTTAATGATCAAATTTTCAATGATTTGTTCTTAAGACACTTCACCTTATAATTTAACTTAGTTTAGCAGCAATTTGTAATGGTAAAGAGGAAGGAAAATGTCTGTTTGCTGTTCTTATCATTGTTGTTGTTGTTTAGTTGCTAATTCATGTCTGACTCTTTTGCAACCCCATGGACTAGCCCACCAGGCTCTTCTGCCCAGGGCATTTCCTAGGCAAGAATACTGGAGTGGGTTGCCATTTCCTTCTCCAGGGGATCTTCCCGACTCAGGGATCAAACTTGCATCGTCTGTGTTGGCAGGCGGATTCTTTACCACTGAGCCACCAGGGAAGCCCGTTCTTATCATTACTAAGCTTCAGTATTGGCATGACTGATGCTGAAGCTGAAGCTCCAATACTTTGGCCACCTGATGCTGGGAAAGATTGAGGGCAGGAGGAGAAGGGCACTACAGAGGATGAGATGGTGCCTCTGGATCAATGGACATGAGTTTGAGCAAGCTTCGGGAGATGGTGAAGAACAGGGAAGCCTGGCGTGCTGCAGTCCGTTGGGTCACAAAGAGTCAGGCATGACTTAGCTGCTGAACAACACCACCATCTCTAGAGAACAGAAATCAAACTTATTTAACCTGATTGCTACAGTTTGCAAATGGCCCTTAATGATTTTGAATGCTATTCCTCAAAGCCAAATAGCACAAAGTTTCAGGATTTTTTAGTTCTTCACACATTGGAAGTTACATTGATACTGTACCCAAATGATTACAGTTTTCCTTCCATTTCTCTCTCACCTTTGCTTCCTGCCAGTTTGCTTGGCCCCAGAGTTCCTTCCAACCTTACTGACAACACAGGCTTGTTGGGCCATAGAAGTGAGCATTTAAAGGCTCTTCATTCCTGGTGGTTAGATCTCAACTATTTTAGGTTTTAAGACTTATTTAATATCAACAGATTAATGCAAATTAAGTGTATTTTCTCTTTGTACTAATACTTTTCAGTGTAGATTATATATTTTCATTTAATTATAAGAAATATTTCTTTTTTCTTTTTTTTGGTCATGCTGTATGGCTTGCAGGATTTTAGTTCCCTGACCAGGGATTGATCCCGTGCCCTTAACAGTGAAAGCATGAAGTCCTAACTACTGGACTTCTAGGGAAGTCCCTGTAAGAATGATTTAATGCTAGGAATTCTGAGGTAAAACAGTCTCACCCAAATTATGCCCAAAATTTTCAAGTAAAATAAAGAACATTATTGACTTTATGCCTTTAAGAGAAGACTATCTTGGTAACTTCCTTTCCTAAAGCTTTCTGGTGATGTTAGCATAATCTTCATTTAATAAATTATCTCTTTCCTCTTTAATGTATACAATCAGCCCTCCATATCCCTGGGTTCCATATGTGCAGATTCAATCAACCACAGATTGAAATTTTTTTTTTTTTAATTTTTTCTAGGAAGTTCCAGAAAGTAAAACTTGAATCTGCTGCAACTGTTTATGTAGTATTTATATTGTATTCACAACTATTTACATAGCATTCATACTATATTAGATATTTATATCTAGAGGTGACTTAAAGTATACAAGAGACTGTGCATAGGTTTTATGCAGATACTAAACCATTTTATATAAAAGCTTGAGCATCCATGTATTTTGGTGTCCTAAGGGGGTCCTGGAACCAATTCCTCAATGATACCCCTTGATGACCATACATAGCACAGTACCCTTAGAATTACCTGCAGTATAATGTTGCTACTTAGGCAGTTACTGATTTAAGCTTCTGTATGTGTGTAGGTAATGCTCAAGTGTCTCTCTTGTTCAGGAAGATACTTTAGTTGTGGATTTTAACCTAAGAGTCCACGAATCTCCTGAAATTATAAACAAAATTGGATGTGTGTACATATACATGTATATTTTTCTGCAGAAAGTATCCATGACTTTCTCTAGATTTTTTTAAAGATCTCCATTATGGGTTGAATTGTGTTCTGCTAAAAAAGGTGCATCAGAGTCCCAAAACCTCTAGTATCTCAGTTCAGTTCAGTTTAGTCATTCAGTCATGTCCAACTCTTTGTGACCCCAGGGAATGCAGCACGCCAGGCTTCCCTGTCCATCACCAACTCCCAGAGTCTGCTCAAACTCATATCCACTGAGTCAGTGATGCCATCCAACCATCTCATCCTCTGTTTAGTATCTCCAAGTATGAATTTACTTGAACACAGGATCTTTACAGAGGTAATCAAGTTAAAATGAGATCCCTAGGGTAGGTCCTAATCCAGTTTGACTAGTGTCCTTATAAAGGGGGGAAATTTAAACAGAGACAGACATATATAGAGAGAAGATGATGTGAAGAAACACAGGGAGGTGACAGCCATCTAAAAGCTAAGGAGAAAGGCCTGGAGCAGACCCTTTCCTCGCAGCCCTCTGAAGGAAGCTACCCTGCTGCCCCCTTGATCATGGACGTCCAGCCTTCAGAACTGTGAGACAGTAGTTAAGCCACTCTTTGTGTGGTAGTTGGTTACCACAGCCCCAGGAAACCAACATACTGTGAGTCAGGTTGCTTTTGTCTGCAAATTACAGAAAACCCAATTACAATGGTTTAAAGGATAAAGGTGTTCTGTGTAACAAGAACTCCAGAGATGCATCATTTTTATGGTTGGTTAGTTCACTGACTCACCATTAGCATGAGACCACTGTTCGTTCCATCTTTCTGCTGTGCCATCTTTGATGTGTTGGATTTCTTCTAAGTTTGGCTTCCATCATATTTACTAGATGGCTACTACAGTTTTTGACATGTACCAACAATAGGGGCTTCCTAGGTGGTACTAGTGGTAAAGAACCTGTCTGCCAGTACAGGAGACATAGGAGACACTGGTTTGAATCCGTGGGTCTGCAAGATCGCCTAGAGGAGGGCATGGCAACCCACTCCAGTATTCTTGGCTAGAAAGTTCCATGGACAGAGGAGCTGCTGTCCATGGGGTCATGAAGAGCTGAACATGACTGAAGTGACTTAGCATGTACGTGCGCACCAACAATAGTATCCTAAGGTAGAAAAGGGAATTATGTCCCTCTGGCCCCCAGTCTTCTTATCACTGAGAAACACCCCAGAAGCGCTGAAGGATATTTCCCCTCACATGCTGCTGAATGGCGTCAGTCGCATTCCTTTTGCCTAAATGAATTTCTGTCAGGAGAAATGAGGTCAGCACGATTGGTTTGGATGGACCAGTAATGGTTCACCTTTGGGGACTGGGAAGGAACCCAGTCTCCCCTAAGCACATGATCACCCTGTACCTGAATAAAACCAGGATTTTAATAACAAAAATGGGGGGAATGGTTATGAGTAGACAGCTACGTCTGCCAGTCTGTGACCCCAAAAAAGTTAAAAACCACTGGCTGGTTTTAAGGCAGCTTCCTAAAGTGAGATACATAATCAGAGTTAAACTCAGTTCAAGTATCAGAGTACTGACCCACGTTTAAGAATTTCTAAGTTAATAGTAACTGAAAGGGCTGTTTTTGTTTTTTTTTTCCCCTTAATCATGCGGTATGATTATTTTGTACCTACTATGTAGATGTACTCTGCTGAGCACAGGGTTATAGAGAACATTCTGGTCCTGAGATAACAGTTTATTAGAGAGCACTAGGGAAAGTTACTTATCTCAGACAGGATCAGAGAAAGTAATCCTAAGTAGTCTTTAAGGACGGGCAGGGAGTAGGTGGGGGGTGAGGGTGGTGATTGAGTCTGGGCCTAAGCAGCAGTAAATGCAAAGGCCTGAGGTATGCCACATTTGGTGCACAGCTGAGTAAAACAGGAGATGAAGACAGAGACCACTGGGCCACCAGGAAAGTCGCTCTGTGTATTTGTAAATGTACAAATCCACATATAAAGGAAGTTCTGGTATTCTTAACTGCTGGATGATAATAGCTGTGCGAAGGACTGTTTATAGATTCAAACACTCTTCTCTCTCTGAGTTTATAACCTCTATAGAAGGAAAGGAATTAGGTCCCCCAAGGTGGGTGCTGTTGTTAGCCCAGATAAAAAACTTTGTTTCTTCACTGTTAACTTCATATAGCCCATATACATATGGAGGTCTTGAGATCACTAAGTGAAATTTATTTTTTATATTAATTATTCATAGTAAAGAGAAAGAGTTTACCTTTTGTACATCTTTCTCACTTTTCTAAATCTTTTAGACTTTAGGCCATACTGGTTTATACAAATCCCTTCTAGTCTACTAAGTATTAATTAACTTACTCTTTACTTCCCCAAGCACTAATGGAAATACTGGATTATAACCAATCTAATACTCTCCAGACATTCTACCAGACACTTTCCTCAATGTGATTTAAAGCAGTTTATAATCACTCCTTGCAGTCTTGAGGCCAGTTTTCAATTCATGAGACTCATATATCCTGGCTAGTTTTAATTAATTTTGCAAGGAAGATGCCAGGAGAAGCAGTATTAAATGCTTTCTTATAATCAGGTTCTTTCATCTGTTGGGTTCTTGTCAGCCACTAATCTTGTAATTTTATCACAACAAAATCCAAAAGTTTTTCTGCAATAGTTTGTACTTTACTCTTGCTCTTCAGCGCTTGGTACTCATGGTTTGGGGAACCTTATATTTATGGTTGTCTTGATGGACGTGAGTCTGAGTGAACTCTGGGAGATGATGATGGACAGGGAGGCCTGGCGTGCTGCGATTCATGGGGTCGCAAAGAGTCGGACATGCTGAGCGACTGAACTGAACTGAACTGCTCAGAATTGATGTTGGGGAATGTCTCTAGATTTGTAACAGTAGGTGGCTAAGACGGTAAAGTGTCTGCCTGCAATGCGGGAGACCTGGGTTCCATCCCTGGGTCAGGAAGATCCCATGGAGAAGGAAATGGCAACCCACTCCAGTACTCTAGCCTGGAAAATTCCATGAACTGAGGAGCCTGATAGGCTACAGTCCATGGGGTCGCAGAGTCAGACACAACTGAGCAACTTCACTTCACTTCACTTCGCTTTACTTGGCATCATATGCATTCTGTTTATTTGGTCTTTTGGGGTAATTGTATCAGCTAGAATCTAGTGAGGAGTAATTTGAATAGGGAAATTTTTAAATAACGAATTATTAACTAGTTGAAAGGTAGTTCACTTAAAGGGGTAAAAGAAGGCTAAGGTGAGCAGGAAAACTCCTACTCTACCTCCATTGCCCTCTCACCCCAGGTGCAAGGATAGTGAACATAGAAGAACTCAGAGAGATGTCCTCAAGGCAGAGATTCAGCCCTCTGAGGAAAGGACCTGCTGCCCAGGAGGTGGTGAAGAATCTTAGCTTGGGGGCACTGAACTGAGGGCAGCCATTGGCAAGATGAATATTTCTGGGACACCCCCCGCCTCCATGCCAACCTGCTTGTCCTGCACAGAAAAACCACACATTACAAGAAGGAAGTGGCTTCCCTGGTGGCGCTAGTGGTAAAGAATCTGCCTGCCAGTGCACAAAATACATGAGGAACGAGTTCGATCCCTGGGTCGGGAAGATCCCTTGGAGTAGGAAGTGGCAATCTGCTCCAGTATTCTTGCCTGGAAAATTCCATGGACAGAGAAGCCCAGCAGACTACAGTCCATGGGGCTGCAAAGAGTCGCACACGACTGAGTGACTGAGCATAATAAGGAAGAAAAGTTCCTTCTTGCAGTCTCTCACCTCTGTTGGCAAGCTGAATGTCAAATCACCTGACAGGAAGCCTGTAGCCTGCTAGAGTCCAGCACCGGTATTACAAAGCAGGGCAAAGAAGGGGAGTTAGGAGCCTAGAGGCAGTAAGTGAATAACTGGCATGTAGAGTGAAAGCTTTGTGGAGAGTTAAATCTAACAAACTAAATTATTTCATTTTGCCTCATGAATCGTTTTTGTGTTCTTCACTTCAGTTCAGTCGCTCAGTCATGTCCTACTCTTTGCGACCTCATGAATCACACTGACTTTGTGACCCTATGAATCGCAACACGCCAGGCCTCCCTGTCTATCACCAACTCCCAGAGTTCACTCAAACTCACGTCCATCGAGTCGGTGATGCCATCCAGCCATCTCATCCTCTGTCATCCCCTTCTCCTCCTGTCCCCAATCCCTCCCAGGATCAGAGTATTTTCCAATGAGTCAACTCTTCTCATGAGGTGGCCAAAGTACTGGAGTTTTCAGCTTTAGCATCATTCCTTCCAAAGAACACCCAGGACCAATCTCCTTCAGAATGGACTGGTTGGATCTCCTTGTAGTCCAAGGGACTCTCAAGAGTCTTCTCCAACACCACAGTTCATAGATATTAATTTCTCTCAAAGTAGAGTACACCTGTAATTTTTGCAGTTGGCTGGGTAGCGCTTACCACCTAGACAGTGCCATGTGAGCCAATGATTCACCTAGCTATAAATGTCCTGTTGGCTACCTTTTACAAAGGCGTTTAATGAATATTTATCAATAGGTTTTAACAAACTTTCCCCCCCAAAAGAATCTGATAGTAATTGGAAGACAAATCATGAATGTGAACAGAAGATGACTTTTAACCTTTTAACCACTTTGAATTTTCCTAATTTCTTTTATGATTATCTTCTAATCATTTCATTTTTCTTGAGTTCTTAGAATTCTCTCTCAGTTGTTTTTAGCCACATTGAGCCCTCCTGTTCTTGACTTCCTTTCAGTTGAGTTCAGTCGCTCAGTCATGTCCGACTCTTTGCGAACCCATGAATCGCAGCACGCCAGGCCTTCCTCGTCCATCGAGTCTGTGATGCCATCCAGCCATCTCATCCTCGGTCGTCCCCTTCTCCTCCTGCCCCCAATCCCTCCCAGCATCAGAGTTTTTTCCAGTGAGTCAACTCTTCGCATGAGGTGGCCAAAGTACTGGAGTTTCAGCTTTAGCATCATTCCTTCCAAAGAAATCCCAGGGTTGATCTCCTTCAGAATGGACTGGTTGGATCTCCTTGCAGTCCAAGGGACTCTCAAGAGTCTTCTCCAACACCACAGTTCAAACGCATCAATTCTTCGGCGCTCAGCCTTCTTCACAGTCCAACTCTCACGTCCATACATGACCACAGGAAAAACCATAGCCTTGACTAGACAGACCTTAGTCGGCAAAGTAACGTCTCTGCTTTTGAATATGCTATCTAGCTTGGTCATAACTTTTCTTCCAAGGAGTAAGCGTCTTTTAATTTCATGGCTGCAGTCACCACCTGCAGTGATTTTGGAGCCCCCAAAAATAAAGTCTGACACTGTTTCCACTGTTTCCCCATCTGTCTGCCATGAAGTGATGGGACCGGATGCCATGATCTTCGTTTTCTGAATGTTGAGCTTTAAGCCAACTTTTTCACTCTCCTCTTTCACTTTCATTAAGAGGCTTTTTAGCTCCTCTTCACTTTCTGCCATAAGGTGGTGTCTGTCATCTACATATCTGAGGTTATTGATATTTCTCTTGGCAATCTTGATTCCAGCTTGCGCTTCATCCAGTCCAGCGTTTCTCATGATGTACTCTGCATAGAAGTTAAATAAGCAGGGTGACAATATACAGCCTTGACGTACTCCTTTTCCTATTTGGAACCAGTCTGTTGTTCCATGTCCAGTTCTAACTGTTGCTTCCTGACCTGCATACAGGTTTCTCAAGAGGCAGGTCAGGTGGTCTGGTATTCCCATCTCTTTCAGAATTGTCCACAGTTTATTGTGATCCACACAGTCAAAGGCTTTGGCATAGTCAATAAAGCAGAAACAGATGTTTTTCTGGAACTCTCTTGCTTTTTCCATGATCCAGCGGATGTTGCCAATTTGATCTCTGGTTCCTCTGCCTTTTCTGAAACCAGCTTGAACGTCAGGGAGTTCACGGTTCACGTATTGCTGAAGCCTGGCTTGGAGAATTTTGAGCATTACTTTACTAGCATGTGAGATGAGTGCAATTGTGCGATAGTTTGAGCATTCTTTGGCATTGCCTTTCTTTGGGATTGGAATGAAAACTGATCTTTTCCAGTCCTGTGGCCACTGCTGAGTTTTCCAAATTTGCTGACATATTGAGTGACTTCCTTTAGCAACCAGTTATTATTGATGCTTGTTGTCCCAGCTGAATTGTAAGAACCTTGCTGTCTGGGACCATACTTTATGTTACTTTTGTATATTACAAACCAGTAGTGTCCAAAAGCCTGTTGAATAGATGGAATCTTTTATTTACAAATGAGAAACAGAAACATAGCCGTCAAATGGATACTTCCCCATTTCGTCTTCATTGCTACTTTTTCAGAAGCTATCCTTGCTCTTTAGAAGGACTGTAACTAACACTAGGAATGTAAAGACAGAACCGAGGTAGGAGTGGGGAGCTTGACAAAACAGTTGGAATCATGGAGAAAACTGGAAGTATCTATAGTGGAAAATAAATAGTGGAAAGAGTGCTTATAGGTTAATAATGGTTTTAATGTACACATTTGTTGTCCTTCCCCTCCCAAACCCTCCAAAAAAAGATGCAATCCCATAAAGAGAATAGAGGTCAACAACAGCAAAATTTTGGGAGCTGGTAGGCATGTGAACCTAGGAGACCTAAAAAAACAATTCTAAAGTGAGAAAAGCCAGAAATAAAGCCAGTCTACACTTCACAATATTCCAAGGGGCTAAAGATTGGTACCAGGTGGAGAGAGGGATAGTTTAAATATGGCAATTAATTAAAGTCTGTTTAAGAAGGAGTCCGATGCCTATGTCACCTGCTTTATTCTACCCCACAGCAGATAAAAGCTTTATTATCTAGAGATGATTAAAACAAAGTGGTTCCTCAACTAGAACCAACCAAGGATGGAGGTTCTGTAGTGAACTATGCCCAATGTAGGCTGAGGCTCCCCCCTCCCTCCACAGCCAGACTTTCACCCTTCAGTCTGATGGTTGGAAGAGACTGCTGGGAAATCCGACCAGCCCAAGAAGAATAAAAGCACTGATATCAAAAGTTCTACAACTAAAAAGCCTGGTCACACTGCATTGAAGCTCAGTTGACATGCCCAGCTCCTACACTCAGACTTTTCAAGCAGTTTTTTAGTTTTTTGTTCTTACATGTGAAAAAACAAGGAAAGATTATCAACATTGGAGAAAAGCCCCTAACATTTTTAAAAAAGACCTGAGACAGCAAATGGAAAAAATCAACTAAGAGAACCAGATAGGAAAAGGAGTATGTCAAGGCTGTATATTGTCACCCTGCTTATTTAACTTATATGCAGAGTACATCATGAGAAATGCTGGACTGGAAGAAACACAAGCTGAAATCAAGATTGCTGGGAGAAGTATCAATAACCTCAGATATGCAGATGACACCACCCTTATGACAGAAAGTGAAGAGAAACTAAAAAGTCTCTTGATGAAAGTGAAAGAGGAGAGCGAAAAAGTTGGCTTAAAGCTCAACATTCAGAAAACGAAGATCATGGCATCCGGTCCCATCACTTCATGGCAAATAGATGGGGAAACAGTGGAAACAGTGTCAGACTTTATTTTGGGGGGCTCCAAAATCACTGCAGGTGGTGACTGCAGCCATGAAATTAAAAGACGCTTACTCCTTGGAAGAAAAGTTATGACCAACCTAGATAGCATATTCAAAAGCAGAGACATTACTTTGCTGACTAAGGTCTGTCTAGTCAAGCCTATGGTTTTTCCAGTAGTCATGTATGGATGTGAGAGTTGGACTGTGAAGAAAGCTGAGCGCCGAAGAATTGATGCTTTTGAACTGTGGTGTTGGAGAAGACTCTTGAGAGTCCCTTGGACTGCAAGGAGATCCAACCAGTCCACTCTGAAGGAGATCAACCCTGGGATTTCTTTGGAAGGAATGATGCTAAAGCTGAAACTCCAGTATTTTGGCCACCTCATGCGAAGAGTTGGCTCATTGGAAAAAACTCTGATGCTGGGAGGGATTGGGGACAGGAGGAGAAGGGGATGACCGAGGATGAAATGGCGGGATGGCATCACTGACTCAATGGACGTGAATCTGAGTGAACTCCAGGAGTTGGTGATAGACAGGGAGGCCTGGCGTGCTGCGATTCATAGGGTCGCAAAGAGTCGGACATGACTGAGCGACTGAACTGAACTGAATCTGTCTAATTAATATTCTCAGACAGATAAGATATTGCAAATGTAGTAAGAACAGATGCTATTAAAAGGATCATACAGAGAATAGGAAAGAGCTCATGGAAATGTAAAAATATGATAGAAATGAAAAACTCAAAAATTTTCAGAGTTAAAGAGATCTTCAAAAAATAGAGCAAGAATACATGAATGAAAGAGAAAAGATAACCAATCTATCAGAGCCCAAAATCTGAATAATAAAAATTCTAGAAAGAAAAAGACAAAGGAAATTGCTAATGAAATACTTCAAAAATAATTTTCCCCAAATTGAAGGACAATACATTTCTGGTCTGAAAGGTTGTGACAGGTACCACCAAAATAGATGAAAATAATCCAGGGGACATCATTTCATGATTTCAGAACTCTGAGGGAAAAGAGAAAATCCTAAAAGCTTCTAGAGAAGACAAAAAGCAGGTTGTATACAAAGGGGTAGAAGTCAGTGTCTTCAACATTAGAGACCATTGGGGCAATATCTTCAAAATTCTGAGGGAAAATTATTTTCAGCTTTGAATACCAAATCAAATGAAAACTGTTTATGAAATAAAGACATTTTTCCATATGGAAGATATAAAAAAATCAACCTCCCCAAAATTCTTACGCACTATTGGAAGTCATGCACCAGCCAAACAAGGGAATAAGCCAAGAAAGTAAGTGACAGAGGACACAGAAAACAGATGAGAGAGGAGGAATCGAGGGTGGTTGCTGTGCACCAGGCCTAGAGGTCTGGTCGTCTTGGAGACTTCTTCAGGAAGATGAAATTGATAAATTATGTGATACGTCTCAATATCTTAAGATTGTGACAACAGGCAGTGATAGAGTCTGTGGTTGAACTTGAGATAAATATACAGAAAACGAAGCAGCCTAAAAAACTCAGAGAAAACAAAAAATATGCAAGAAAGGAAAGGTAATCATAGTTGATTTTATGGCTTAGCTTTAAGTAGCTTTCATATAATAATAATGCAGAAAGTGAACGTTGATCTAAGTGAAGTACAGTATATAACTTTCAGAAGGTAGGAGATCGATGCTTGTATTGTGAGGAGTTAAGGTGGAAGGATGGGAAAAGGAAGTCAATCATCACTTTCTATATTGGGAGAATTCTATAGATAGTGCCCCAAATTGAAAAATCAAGAAATAGTAATACAAGCATATTATTCAGTTATGTAAAACAAGGGTAATATAATCAGCTAAATAGCGTAAAAATGGTTCCCACTGAGGACTACAGGTTTTCATAACAAACCTTATAGAATTTTATTTAATTTTTTGAGATATGTACGTGTATAACTTCAGTTTTTAAAAAAAATAGCTTAATCACTAAAAATAGATGAAATATGTAGTAGAAAGGACAGAGACTGTGTTGTAACATTTAGAGAGAGAAAGCTAAGTAATGTTTAATAGGAAAATAAGTGGAAACCAAAACAGGAAATGTATATGAATAGGCCAAATATAAAGGATCTATACTTCCGTTTGCTGATGAAAAGGAAGCTAATTACTTTGAATGAAAATATGATTGCTTACATATTTTCAGTTTTTGTGTTATAAAACCACATGCCCAAACTTACTGTAATCCAAAATAAGTAATTCACAGTTTTAGGGCAGGAAGCAATTATATTTCTACCCCATCATAAGAAATAGAACCCAAAACTCACACCCTTAGCAATAAATTGGTGACACAATTTAATTAGGAGTTTCACTCCTTTCCATCTTTCTCCCCTTGATATATGTGGTACTTTTCTGAGTATTTAGTTGGATTGCAGTCCAGTTGGGGAAAAAAAATAAATTTTATGCTAATTTCCATTATTAGGGTCTTCATTTTAAATATTGATCTCTGGTAACTGGTAGGCTTTGGTGGGTGGAATTTTACTTTTTAACATGTCATTGAACTGTACATTAACACTAGGTCTGGGTGATCTCTCTGGAGAGAATGGAATTGATGGATCCTTTTCCTGTCAGTCCCTGATGACCTGTCAGGAGAGCAGGTGTTGCTCGGATGGCTCATGTATCCAGGAGCCATAGTGCAAATCTGATCAAGGCGTATATTTCCAAAACCACTCAGGCTAGTGTCTCTCATGGGGAAGAAGCCAACGTTGGCTTCCTATGCTTTAAAAAAAAATGAAAAAGAAAGAAAGAAAAACTAATTATCAACCTACAGCAAATGTCATTCAACTCAAATCCCTGAAGGATAAAGGCATAGGTGACAAATGTTCCTGGAGAGAGAGTTGAGCTGTCAGTTGTCTTCTTAATGGATCATCCATGTTTGCCTATAGAATCACATGCTGTTTCTCCTTATTGTGTGTTTCATCTGAAGAATTACTGAATATCTGCAAGTACAAAAGAATGGCACAATTTCTATAAACCTCTTGGATTTGAACAGAACCTTAGTGTCAAGAAAGATAAGGTGTTAGTTTTATTGCTCTTAAAGTATTCAAGGAACAGCTGTCATAGTCTTTCCTAAAACAACAACAAATAATACACCTATTTTTCCTTACTTTTGATTAGGTTCATTAAATCCCATTTAGTCTGCATTGTCTAAACAGGGGCATTTATCCACGTCCTGTTCCAGAGGACAGAGTTAGGAACAATGGGGAAAAGTTAGAGGTTTTTTAGCTTTGTTTTTGCCACAGTATTAAAGGATGTACTTTCCAAATGTCCAGAAATTAAATGGACTCTTAAGAAGTAGCAAGTTTCCTATCATGGGGAACTCTCAGGCAGAGCTCCGCAACCAGCTCTAGAATATTACCAGATACTGTTTAGAATTAGGTGATCTCTATTCTTTTCAACAGTTAAGAATTAAGGATTCTGTTCACAGTTATCAGTTGAGCTTTTGCTATGCTCTATGCTTTGGACACTGTTGGATTCTAAGTGAGTGAAGTGAAATCGCTCAGTCGTGTCTGACTCTTTGTGACCCCATGGACTGTAGCCTACCAGGCTCCTCCCTCCATGGGATTCTCCAGGCAAGAGTACTGGAGTGGGTTGCCATTTCCTTCTCCAGGGGATCTTCCCAACCCAGGGATTGAACCCTGGTCTCCCGCATTCCAGGCAGACGCTTTAACCTCTGAGCCATTCTAGGGCCTCAAAAATAAAGTAGACATCTGTGAATAAGTCATCTCCCGGGGAATGACATGCATGTAATTAGATAATTGTAGTTCAGTGTAAAAGAAGTTTGTGGTTCATGGCTGACATGAAGAAGGGAATAAACAACTCTGCCTGTGTGTGGTTTCATAGAAGAGAAACACTTGAATCTGAGTCTTGAAGAGTGCTTAAAAATTTGCCAAATGGATATAAAGCAATATAGGAATACAGAAGAAATTGTGGGCCGGTCTAAGTAATTTGAATAATGTACCTAGGCACAGAGGTATGAATTCAAACGGTACGCTTAAGGAAATGCCAGTGTCCCTGTGTACCCGGAGTGCTAAGAGACTAGCAGGAGATGACAGTGTCTATGACCAAGCTCCGTGAGTGACAGGACCTTTTCTGAATTAGTCATCGTTGTATCCATATTACCTAACATATAATGTTAATAAATGCTTAGTAAAAATCTGATGAACAAAGAAACAGAGGTAGACAGGGACCTTGTAAACATGAAGGAGGACTTAAAGACTATTCTGAAGATTGTTGGAAGTAACTGAATATTTCTTTTTAAACCAGGAATAATATGGTTAGATTTGGCTATAGAAAAGTTACTTTAGCTGTCATGTGGCGAGTGATTTTGTAAGAGAGTAAAGTTGAGATTGGGAGATCAGTTAAGTTATCAGTAATAATGCAGGGATGAGATGGAGAAGACCTAAAGCAGTGGTGAGGCAATAAATGGGACTGAAATGAGACTTTTGAGTTAGAGACTGAGCAAGATCTGGTGACAAGTTGAAGATGGGAGTGAATGGATCCAGCAAGACCTTCCCAGGTTTCTAATGTGGGTGACTTGGTACATTTGCTCCCATTGCCTAGAACTGAGGTACAGAAGATAAAGGAAGTTTGAAGGGGAAAGATAAATAAAACCAGTCTTTAACGTCCTGTTGTGGCAGTTTTGAGATACTACTCTGATTTAGTATAGCTTCCAGGTCACCACCATTTTTCTTAGAGCGATGGAAATTGAACACAGCACTCTATTTGTGGACTGGTCCCTGAGCAGTGTTGTTTCCTTTGAACTGGATTCTGCATCTAATAATAGAAACTAAGATTTTTATTTCTTGGTTAGCATTTGCATCTCCTGGATTATCTCAAAATGAACTCGAAGATCAACCAAAAACCTCAGGTTTTTCAGTTATCAAATCATGTGCCCCTCCTGTCCTGCACAGTTTCTTTAAAATTAAATATCTGATTTTAGATTTGTCCAACAGTCTTTTCTAGCCTCATTAATTTTTGTACACTTCTCTGACTTCTGGGAACCTGTACTTCTAGGCTGTATGCTTTCCTTTGAATCTTCAGTTGTGAGTATTTCTGAAGATGGTACCTCATTTCTTTTTCCCGAAGCACCATGTGACTTTGTCCATTTCTTGGCTGCCGTATGGAGTGCCTTGGCCCCTCCTTTCCACTTGTGCACATCTCCTTCACACTTGAAACCCAACTCAAGCTTAATGCTGTGAATTTTTAGTCCTTACTAGTGCTGTTTCCATCTTTGGACTCCTGTAGTATTAATACTTAATCTTTTCCCATCTATGGCACTTGTCATCCGTTGTCTTAATGGTTGTTTATTTTGGTCTACTATAAACATTCTTAGAATATCTTCTGTATTATCATAATTAGTCTTTGTAGGAGAGAATCAAGTTTTTATGTTATAGGTTATTTCCCTTGATAACTTAATAAGTTCTGATAAAGATAGGTGAATAGCTTAAAGAACCTCCAGAAAACTTTGTGTTCTTGAGATTTTTATAGATTTTTCCCAAACTATAAAATACAAAACTTGAAATTGTATGTGTATATTTATATATGTAGCTATTATGTAATAGTTTGAAATTCCATTGTACCTTTTAACTAGGACTTTCATTACATTAGAAAGCTTCTTGCTGCCCTCTTGTGAAAAGCTAGGTAATACGGCCAATTAACACTCCTCAGAAAATTTAAGTATTTTTCATCTAAATTACACTAAGATCAGCCCATTTCACATTTTTAGAATTTTTATATCTTCTACAGATTTTCAAGTATAATTACTGATGAGCTTTTCTTTTTTGTGCTTATCTGTGGTGAATATAAATTGATTTGATTACCTGTCAGAATTTATAGTGCCTTTCTTGCCAATTACGAACCTCAAAGCAAAAGAAAAAAGTAATTTTCGGTGAGATAAACTCTAAAGTATCCTGTTTAACGTTTTAGAAGTTACTTTGGAGTTTAAATGTTCCATTTTCTTTCTGATTAAATACAGAAGAGATTGAAAAGTTACAGAGTGGTGAAGTTTTTCTTTTTGATAACAGAAGACTTGATAATAAAAATGAATAATTAATAGTACATACCATAAGCTCACTTCCACTGTATAATCATAAGGGATTTGATTTAGGTCACAGTGGAAGTGAAAAATAGATTTAAGGGCCTAGATCTGATAGATAGAGTGCCTGGTGAACTATGGACGGAGGTTCTTGACATTGTACAGGAGACAGGGATCAAGACCATCCCCATGGAAAAGAAATGCCAAAAAGCAAAATGGCTGTCTGGGGAGGCCTTAGAAATAGCTGTGAAAAGAAGAGAAGCGAAAAGCAAAGGAGAAAAGGAAAGATTTAAGCATCTGAATGCAGAGTTCCAAAGAATAGCAAGAAAAGATAAGAAAGCCTTCCTCAGTGATCAATGCAAAGAAATAGAGGAAAACAACAGAATGGGAAAGACTAGAGATCTCTTCAAGGAAATTAGAGATACCAAGGGAACATTTCATGCAAAGATGGGCTCGATAAAGGACAGAAATGGTTTGGACCTAACAGAAGCAGAAGATATTAAGAAGAGGTGGCAAGAATACACAGAAGAACTGTACAGAAAAGATCTTCAAGACCCAGATAATCACGATGGTGTGATCACTCATCTAGAGCCAGACATCCTGGAATGTGAAGTCAAGTGAGCCTTAGAAAGCATCACTACGAACAAAGCTAGTGGAGGTGATGGAATTCCAGTTGAGCTCTTTCAAATCCTGAAAGATGATGCTGTGAAAGTGCTGCACTCAGTATGTCAGCAAATTTGGAAAACTCAGCAATGGCCACAGGACTGGAAAAGGTCAGTTTTCATTCCAATCCCAAAGAAAGGCAATGCCAAAGAATGCTCAAACTATCGCACAATTGCACTCATCTCACATGCTAGTAAAGTAATGCTCAAAATTCTCCAAGCCAGGCTTCAGCAATACATGAACCGTGAACTTCCAGATGTTCAAGCTGGTTTTAGAAAAGGCAGAGGAACCAGAGATCAAATTGCCAACATCCGCTGGATCATGGAAAAAGCAAGAGAGTTCCAGAAAAACATCTATTTCTGTTTTATTGACTATGCCAAAGCCTTTGACTGTGTGGATCACAATAAACTGTGGATAATTCTGAAAGAGATGGGAATACCAGACCACCTGACCTGCCTCTTGAGAAATCTGTATGCAGGTCAGGAAGCAACAGTTAGAACTGGACATGGAACAACAGACTGGTTCCAAATAGGAAAAGGAGTACGTCAAGGCTGTATATTGTCACCCTGCTTATTTAACTTCTATGCAGAGTACATCATGAGAAACGCTGGACTGGATGAAGCGCAAGCTGGAATCAAGATTGCCAAGAGAAATATCAATAACCTCAGATATGCAGATGACACCACCTTTATGGCAGAAAGTGAAGAAGAACTAAAAAAGCCTCTTGATGAAAGTGAAAGAGGAGAGTGAAAAAGTTGGCCTAAAGCTCAACATTCAGAAAACGAAGATCATGGCATCCGGTCCCATCACTTCATGGCAAATAGATGGGGAAACAGTGGAAACAGTGTCAGACTTTATTTTGGGGGGGCTCCAAAATCACTGCAGGTGGTGACTGCAGCCATGAAATTAAAAGACGCTTACTCCTTGGAAGAAAAGTTATGACCAACCTAGATAGCATATTGAAAAACAGAGACATTACTTTGCCGACTAAGGTCTGTCTAGTCAAGCCTATGGTTTTTCCAGTGGTCATGTATGGATGTGAGAGTTGGACTGTGAAGAGAGCTGAGCGCCGAAGAATTGATGCTTTTGAACTGTGGTGTTGGAGAAGACTCTTGAGAGTCTCTTGGACTGCAAGGAGATCCAACCAGTCCACTCTGAAGGAGATCAACCCTGGGATTTCTTTGGAAGGAATGATGCTAGAGCTGAAACTCCAGTATTTTGGCCACCTCATGCAAAGAGTTGATTCATTGGAAAAGACTGATGCTGGGAGGGATTGGGGGCAGGAGGAAAAGGGGACGAGAGAGGATGAGATGGCTGGATGGCATCAGTGACTCGATGGACATGAGTCTGAGTGAATTCCGGGAGATGATGATGAACAGGGAGGCCTGGTGTGCTACAATTCATAGGGTCCCAGGGAGTCGAACACGACTGAGCGACTGAACTGACTGACTGACTGTGCCTCATTTGTAAAATGGGAATGGTAAATGGCACCCATTTATAGGATATTGCGATGATTTTAAATAATAATGGGTTAAGTGCTTTGAATAGCACCCGACATATAATCACCATTAAGAAATATTAGCTATTGTGGTTCAGCACAGACTCTTCACTGGGTGCTCTAAATTTTGAATGATGTAGAATAAACATGTTAACATTACAGTGATGCCCAGTTAGGTGGAATTTAGGGCTGAGCAGGTTCTAGTAAAGTGTGGAGTAGGTTACAGTTCGTTTTGAGCAAGAGGTGAGAAGTGTAACATCAAGTCAGTACCAAGGAAAGATGGCACTAATTAGAACAAGTAAGAAGTTTGCTTTGCAGATATAGTAAGAATGTAAGGATGTGTTCAGATCAGAAAATGATCCTACTCAAATGGCTACACAGGACTGAAGGGCAGCAAAGTAACTAGTGAGACAGTTATGGAGACTTTTACGATCTCTGTGAGAAATTATACTATACACATCACTCATGTACTGAGTTTCTGAATTTTTTAATCTCTTCAAAAGATGAGACTGCAAAAAAGTGAGCATTACTAATCCTGTATGAAGTTGTATTTAATAAATACATATTGAATGAACCAGTTGACTTCCCTGGTGGTCCAGAGGTTAAGACTGTGTTTCCAACACAGGGAACGTAGGTTCAGTCCCTGGTCAGAGAACTAAGATCCCACATGCCTCATGGCATGACCAAAAGAACAAAATAAATTTAAACATTTTTGTTTGCTTACTATTATTTATTTATTGAAGTATAGTTGATTTATAGTATTGTGTTAGCTTCAGGTGTACAGCATAGTGATGCAATATTTTTGTAGATTATATTCCAATGTAGGTTATTATAAGATAACGTATATACTTTCCTATGCTAAGCAGTATATCTTTGTGTTACTTACCTTTTTTATTGATTTCTTTTTAAAATTTTTATTTGGAGGATAATTACTTTACAATGTTGTGTTGGTTTCTGCTGTACAATAATGTGAATCAACCATAAGTATACACATATCCTCTGCCTCTTGAGCCTTCGTCCCACCACCACCCTCTGATTCTACCCATCTAGGTTGTCACAGAGCAGCAGGCTGAGCTCCCTCTGTTACACAGCAACTTCCCACTAGCTGTCTATTTTACACATGGTAATGTATGTATTTCGATGCTGCTCTCTCTATTCACCCCACCCTCTTTCCACTAGAGTGTCCATTGTGTGTGAAGTCCATTATCCACATTTGCATCTCCAATCCTGCCCTGCAAATAGGTTCATCAGTATCATTTTTCTAGATTCCATATATTTAAAAAATCAGTATTCTTCTTACCTACAGAGACTAGCACAGTAGTAGGCACATGAAAAGTCTACAAATAAATGCTTTTGTGTAAATGAAATTATCTACATTGTTCATGATCTGTGTTAGGATTGCTAGTGCAGTTGTTACATTTAACCAGTTCTTTACATGTACTGAGGATTGCTTAGTTTTCATAGAAATCTTAATCTTTCAGTCCATGAATTTTGATAGATTTAAGTATATAGCTTCGTTAAATATGTCTGCATTTAATGCATTTGCATTAATCTAAGGTACTTACATTAAATTTAATTGCATTCTGACTTCCTGGGATGAATATTTAGTCATTAAACAAAAGGAACATTTTTCAAATAGTTATTCATAATATCTAAATAATCCAAGTACCATTTTAATTCAAAATATATACAGTGTCTTTGCTTTCAAAAGTACATCATAAATACAAATTCTGATATTAATCTGAAATTAAACAGTTGAATTTAATGAAGTATATTTTTTCTTGAAGTATATTTGATTTTTTAAAATCAGGAACAATTATTGGTTAGATTTTCAGTCAGTTCTTTACCAAGAACAAAGCCAGGAGGAAAGGGTTATTTTCCTTTGTGTCTCAGGGTAGAGGTAAAAACTGGACGCCAGAGCCTTTAGTAGAGAAACCCAGCTTCTGTTACCTTGTTTCTTCACTGTGTGGAGTCTCTTTATCATGAGTTTCACTTCAATTCAAGGGGCTTTTTATACTTCTGAATTTAATTTTTGCAAATCTGTTACACACCACTGATTTTAATGAAAACAGCATTATTGAGATACTTTACACAGACTGTAAAATTCATCCATTTGAAGTGTACAGTGAGTTTTTATTAGGTTGGCACAAAAGTAATTTTAATTTTTACATTGTTGCAGTTTGGCCTTTGATATTGAAATACATTCTAAATAAATGTGGTTATGTTATACATCATTTTAATACATATTTCTCGCTTTGTGTTTTTTTGCTGACTTATCACTTGCTGTTTATTTTCTGTTTATTTTAGACTAGGGAAAAGATGTTAGACAAATAGCAAATTCGAGCAGTTTTCTTTTTCTTTTCTTAATATATATATTTTACTGAAGTGTAGTTGACTTAACAGTGTTTCAGGTGCATGCCTCGGTGATTCAGTCATACACATACACATATATTATTTTTCAGATTATTTTCCATTACAGATTATTGTAAGGTATTGACTATAGTTCCATGTGCTATACAGTAAACCTTTGCTGCTTGTTGCATATCTCTTTTTTTAATTAGAAATCTAGCATTCTGTTATACTAAGTCACCTAAATGGAATCAAAATGTTATAGATTTTTTTAGTTGGGCCAGAATTCATAAGTTTTCTAAAGTATATGTATTATACATACTATTTATGTATATATGTGTATACAAAAGGTTTTCTACTACATCAAGCAGTTTTCTTATTCAAGTTCAAAATGGGTGATAAAGCAGCAAAGACAACTCACAACATCAACAGCGCATTTGGCCCAGGAACTGCTAATGAACGTTCAGTGCAGTGGTGGTTCAAGACATTTTGCAAAGGAGATGAGAGCCTTGAAGATGAGGAGTGTAGTGGTTGGCCATCAGAAGTTGACCACATCCGAGAGGATCATCAAAGCTGATCCTCTTAAACCTACAGGAGAAGTTGCCAAAGAACTCAACATTGATTCTATGGTCATTTGGTATTTGGAGCAAACTTGAAAGGTGAAAAAGCTTGGTAAATGTATGCCTCATAAGCTGACCGGAAATTAAAAAAAAAAAATCATCGTTTAAAAGTGTTGTGTTCTCTTATTCTACGCGACAATGAACAGTTTCTCAATCAGATTGTAACGTGAGATGAAAAGTGGATTTTATACAATAACAGGCAACAACCAGCTCAGTGGTTGGACAGAAAAGAAGTTCCAAAGCACTTCCGAAAGCCAAACCTGCACCAGAAAAAGGTCATGGTCACTGTTTGGTGGACCCGCTGCCCATCTGATCCACTACAGCTTTCTGAATCCTGGCAAAACCATTATGGCTAAGAAGTATGCTCATCAAATTGACAAGATGCACCAAAAATTGCAGTGCCTACAGCCGGCTTTGGTCAACAGAAAGGGCCCAACATCATACAACCAACACTTCAAAAGTTGAACAAATTGGGCTATGAAGTTTTTCCTCATCCAGCATATTCACCTGACCTCTCAGCAACTGACTACCACGTACTTCTTCAAGCATCTCAAAACTTTTTGCAGGGAAAATGCTTCCACAACCAGCAGAATGCAGAAAATTCTTTCCAAGAGTTCATTGAATCTCAAAGCATGGATTTTTATGCTACAGTAATGAACAAATTTATTTCTCATTGGCAAGAATGTGTTTATTATAATGGTTCCTATTTTGATTAATAAAGATGTGTTTGAGCCTAGTTATAATGATTTAAAATTCATAGTCCAAAACCACAATTACTTTTGTACAGCCTAATAGTATATTCACAGAAGTATGCAACTGCTGTGACAGTCTAATTTTGGAATATTTCCATCACCCTAAAAAGAAGCCACATAACCATTAGCTGTCATTCCCATTCCCCCAGTGCCACTCTCCATTCAGCCCTAAGTGATTGGTAACCTACTTTTTGCCTCTGGATTTCATTCCTTTTTATTGCCAAATAATATTCCATTATATGGCTATGTCACATTATTCATCAGTTGGTGGACATTTGGGTATGTCCACTTTTTGGCTATTATGAAAATGCAGCTATGAACATTCACGTGCAAGTTTTTGTGCCATCATTTTAAACTTTCTTTTGATGTGGGATGTGTTTGTGTAAGTTTTGCACTGGACTCTGGATATACTTTTTTTTTTCAAGTAACTTTTATTTTATTTTATTTTACTTTACAATACTGTATTGGTTTTGCCATACATTGACAAGTACACCACGGGTGTACTTGAGTTCCCAAACGTGAAACCCCCTCCCACCTCCCACCCCATATCATCTCTCCTAACTAGGTGTAAGTACAATATATATCACCCAATATGTAAATCAGTTCAGTTCAGTTCAGTCATTCAGTCATGTCCGACTCTGCCACCACATGGACTGCAGCACACTAACCTTCCCTGTCCATCACCAACTCCTGGAGCTTGCTCAAACTCATGTCCATCGAGTCAGTGATGTCATCCTCAGCTGACAATGGTGATACAATCTTATCCTCTGTTGTCCCCTTCTTCTCCTGCCTTCAGTCTTTCCCTGCATCAGGGTCTTTTCCAATAAGTCAGTTCTTCAAGTCAGGTGGCCCAAAGTACTGGAGTTTCAGGTTTAGCATCAGTCCTTCCAATGAATATTCAGGACTGATTTCCTTTAGGATTGACTAGTTTGATCTCTTTGCAGTCCAAGGGACTCTCAAGAGTCTTCTCCAACAACGCAGTTCAAAGCATCGATTCTTCAGCATTCAGCCTTCTTTATAGTCCAGTAATATCTAAAATTTTGCTTAAACTTAGAGATAACTTAACCATTTATTGATCTCTCCTTTGTATTCTTGAGTCACTCAGAAACTGAGTAAGCAAAAACTTATATAAGTCTTTTTGATTTCATCATTCTCAGTATTGGATTCCATTTCAAAGGACTCTAGAGTTGGATATTTCATATCTTGAGCTAGGATGGAGAATAGCATTTTGTGAATCTGTTTGCAGTTGGCTGACTGTAATGGCTAACTGACAGCAATAGGTCATACCCTCTTTTTTGTTTCTTTGTTTTTCCTGTGCCAGGTCTTTCTTGCTGCGCATGAGTTTTTTCGCTAGTTGCAGTGTGTAGGTTTCTCTCGTTACGGAGCATGGGCTCTAGAGAGTGTGGGCTCAGAAGTAGCACCTCATGGACTTAGTTGCACCATGGCATGTGGAATCTTAGTCCCCCAACCAGGAGTCAAACTCGCGTCCCCTGTATTGGAAAGCAAACTCCTAACCTCTTGGAGCACCAAAGAAGTCCCATGTTTTGTTGTTATTTTTAACCTTGGTCATATATTCTTATTTTGTTTTTGCATAGAGTAAAACTTTGAAAGAATAGAATGCTTCTGGCACATAGAGATTCATTTCTTTATTGACATTTAACCTCAGAGATAGATACATCATTGATTATACAGATGAAGTGAATGTACCCAGTAACTCAAGCTGAACTTGGGCAATCATTAAGAAGGTAATTCAAAGAATGTGATTAATGTTAGAAATATTTAAGTGTTTTATTCACATTGTCTTCTGGCCTTTGACTCAACTCTGGATTTATTAGAAATAATACTCCTCAATCAAATCAGAACTAGATTACTAGGGACTTAATAAATAGTCTTTATTTAAAATAAACTTTTTAGCATGCTTCTCTACTGCCTAAAAAAATAAGTGTTAGGTTTGTTTGGTTAAAGGAATGCTAGTTTATTAGAACCAACATGAATAGAGAGGAAAAGACTAATCTAAAATGTGGTTTTTAGGTGGAATTAGTTCAGATTGACCTTAGAAGCACAGAATTTTTAACTCATTAAGGTAGTATCCTCCACCCTGGATTTCATAAATTATGTCTTTTGAATAAGAAATAAAAACGTTTAAAACTTTTAAGAGAGGAGAAGGAAATGACAACCCACTCCAGTATTCTTGCCTGGAAAATCCCATGGACAGAGAAGCCTGGCGGTCTACGGTCCATGGAGTCACAAAGAGTCCAACATGACGTAGCAACTAAACAACAATATCTGTTAGTTAATTTGGTGGGGGGAAATTCTTTCACAATGTACTGTGCTTAAAATATCTTACAGTTTTATTTGTCAACTATACCTCAGCAAAGCTGCAAAAAATTTTTTTAATAAATTTTAAGGGAATTCCCTGGCGATCCAATGGTTAAGACTTCACAATCTCGTTAGTGACGGCCCAGGTTCGAACTTTGATCAGGGAACTAAAATCAGCCAAAAAAAACTTTACCAAATAAAACTTTTAAAATAAATGCATAGTAAATGTTTCCATTTTTTCAAAAATCTTGTGAAAATATCAGTCTTAAAACTCAACTTGGGAACAAATCACTTAATTGTGGTTTGGTTGTTGATGGTCACGACTTTTGCTTAACCAAATATGGTGAATAGTTATAATTGGTTTGTTTCTGCCAGATTTGCATAGATCAAATTTGTGACTTGTTTAATTTCTTAAAGCAGGGCCATTTCTTTTACTACTTTGGTAGCCACAAGAAATCCCAAATGGTCTTGGGAATTAAGAAAGTACTTAGAATTTATTCTAAGATTTATTTCATAATGTTCACTTGCATTTTTACCCCAGTGGCTTAGTGGAAAGCATTTAAAAAGAGCTGTCCTTAGTTTGCCAAGTTGTTCCTAGATACTGTATTCCTAAAGGATCAGTTCAAATATCACTCCTTTTCTAAAGCTTTTCCTGTCCATCCAAGCCAAACCTTCTGCAGCTTTGATTGACCCCATGTCTGTCTCTGTAATGTATTGTATACTCCTTTTATAGCTTGGATGACATTACTTGATAATTACTTATTTTCCAGTCTGTCTTCTGTCAGATTCTCAAATTTAAGGATTGTATTATAACCTTAACACTAAGTATAATGCATGGCACTAGAAATTGAGCTGAAGTTTTGATAAAAAATTCTAATCCTTGGCTGAATTTTAATTTTTCCCTTTGTGGCTCATAGAGAAGATAGTGTCACTTTTCTGCATTCAGTTTTATGGTAAGAAGTATGCTTTATGATCATAATTTTAACCAATTAAAATTTTATTAATAATTCTTTTAGTAATGAATTAGAACTGGAGACAAAATCAAAGAGTCTGGGTAAGATAGGTTGCTGTTGTATTCAGTTGTGTCTGATTCTTTGCAGTCCCATGGGCTGCGGCCCACCAGGCTCTTCTGTCCATGGAGTTTTTCTGGCAAGAATACTTGAGTGGGTTGCCATTTCTTCAGGGGATCTTCCAGACCCAGGTATCGAACCTGCATCTCTGTAATCTGCTGCATTAGACAGGCAGATTCTTTATCACTGAGCCACCTGGGAATCCCAGGTACGATAGGTTAGTGGTCCTCAAACTTTGAGCCTGCATCAGAATCACATTTAGAAAACTAAGATCAATGGCATCCAGTCCCATCACTTCATGGCAAAAATAGATGGGGAAACAATGGAAACAGTGACATATTTTATTTTCTCGGGCTCCAAAATCACTGTAGATGGTGGTTGCACCCATGAAATTAAAAGATGCTTGCTCCTTAGAAGAAAAGCTATGACAAACCTAGACAGAATATTAAAAAGCAGAGACATTACTTTGCCGACAAAGGTCTGTCTAATCAAAGCTATGGTTTTTCCAGTAATCATTAATGGATGTGAGAGTTGGACCATAAAGAAAGCTGAGCGCCGAGGAATTGATGCTTTTGAACTGTGGTGTTGGAGGAGACTCTTGAGAGTCCCTTGGACTGCAAGGAGATCCAACCAGTCCATCCTAAAGGAAATCAGTCTTGAATATTCATTGGAAGGACTGGTGCTGAAACTGAAGCTCCAATCCTTCGGCCACATAAGGAGAAGAGCCGACTTACTAGAAAAGAGCTGCCACAACTACTGAAGCCTACACACCCTAGAGCTCATGAGCTGAGACGAGAGAAGTCACTGCCGTGAGAAGCCCTCACACCGCAAGGAAGAGTAGCCCTACAACCAGAGAAAGCCTGCACACAGCAAGGATGACCCAGCGCAGCCAAAAGTTAACAAATAGATAATCTTAAAAAAATAATAATAATGAGCATGTCATAAGAACTTGTTGATTAGTTGAGGAAACAAGTTTAGAACTCTGACCTTTGATTTTTGTGGCAGTGGTCTAGTACCTATAAAATGCTTCTTTTCTCTTTCACTTCTTTATTCGCTTGAGTGCAAATAAAGTAAATGAAAAATCTGTTTTAAATTTAATTATTAAACATTATAGTAAATGTTTATATACTGTCTAACCAGATTTCCCCTTATATTTTGCCATGTTGATCACACATAAGTTGTTTTTAAGATCTTAAATTATCACCTGGACTGTCAGTGAAAGAGTGTTTTTTCATTCAGTATATGCTTACTATAGGGCTTCCCTGGTGGATCAGTGGTAAAGAATCCACCTTCAAATGCAGGAGACGTGGGTTCGATCCCTGGGTTGGGAAGATTCCTTGGAGAAGGAAATGGCAAACCCACTCCAGTATTCTTGCCTGGGAAATCCCATGGACAGAGGAGCCTGGTGGACTATAGTCCATGGGGTCACAAAAGAGTCAGACACAACTGAGTGATTAAACAACATGCTTATTATGTTAACTATATATAGATTAAACTCTCTATATAGTTATTATATATAATCTATATATTAGACTATATATAGTTATTATATATAGATTAAACTCTGGCGTTTCCATGAAGTGGACTACTATACACAGTATAATGTAATTTTCTGGCTGAGGATATTTTTATGTTCTAATTCACAAATGTAAATAAGATTTTTCAGAAATATAAAAACTGGATATTTGAAAAACACAGAAGGTTAACTAGCTGTAATTTCAACTCACAAGTAAACTAAAAACTACCATATTGTTAGGGACCTGGGCCTTTGACCCCTTTAATCAACAGAAATTGATACAAGGCCAGATAAGAATTGTAGTCAGGGCGTCATTAGGGCTGTGCTGCAGCACGAGGTCGGGGGGAAGCAAGGAGCAGGTACTCTTGCTCTCTCCCCAGAGGAACTGCTTGGGTCCTTAAAGGGGATAACAGCAGGGGCAGGTCTGTGGACTGGGCAGGAGGCATAGCTTAGGTGATCTGCCCACTCCCTGATGACGCTGTGTGCAGGGATCCTGCACAATACCCTGCTTTTGCTCTCAGCCCCTCAGAAATGGCACTTGGTCCCAGGTCCTTTTTGTATCCTCTTGTTCATAACTGCCCCAGCTGTGCACTCCTGCAATTGTTTTCAGTCCATTATTGTTTCTTTGTATTCTGTTGCTCAGAGAGATGTTAGTCCAGGTGCAAGCACTCTGGTTAAAGGTCCCAGGTCCCTTTAACATGACTGCCTAGGTAGACACATCATACAATCAAGTTCTCACCTTGATGTAATCTTCTTTTGTAAGAAATTCAGGGGTTTTCCTGGTGGTCCAGTGGCCAAGAATCCGCTTTGTAATGTAGGGGACTCAGGTTCGATTCCTAATTGGGGAACTAAGATCCTGCATGCCATGGATATACTAAGCCGGTGCACCACAACTAAAGATCACTCGTGCTGCAGTGAAGATCAGAGATCCTGCTTGCCACAACTTAAGACCTGATGCAGCCAAATAAATAAATAATGTGTTTTTTAAATTCATAATCAAGTGAAAACAGTAATTGTTGTACATTTGTACTACTATATGATTTTAAAGGAAAAAGATTTTTAAGCCTTGCTGCATGAATATTATCAGTGAAATTCGCTTGGTCGTGTCCGATTCTTTGCGACCCCATGGAATTCTCCAGGCCAGAATACTGAAGTGGGTAGCCTTTCCCTTCTCCAGGGGATCTTCTTAACCCAAGAATCGAACCCAGGTCTCCTGCATTGCAGGTGGATTCTTTACCAACTGGGTTATCAGGGAAGCAAATACTATGTATTGGGTATTTTTTCCAAGTCATTTAGGGAAAATATCTTTAAAAGTCTCTTCCACTGATGAATTTATTGTCTGGTCAAGTTGAGAACATGAACCAGACATATGTGAAACTACATTGCAAACAGTTAAAATCAAATTATCAGAACAAGTAGTTTGTTTTAAATTGGATAAATCATCATCTATGAAGTAAGAGTGATCCAGTTAAAGTAGGATTACGGAGGTCATCATTTATATTCACAGCTGTTGATGGTGTGAGGGCAGACTAGCTGAAATTTAGCTGGACTAGTGAATAGGCCAGAGAAGGCGATAGCACCCCACTCCAGTACTCTTGCCTGGAAAATCCCATGGACAGAGGAGCCTTGTAGGCTGCGGTCCATGGGGTCGCGAAGAGTCAGACATGACTGAGCGACTTTCCTTTCACTTTTCACTTTCATGCACTGGAGAAGGAAATGGCAGCCCACTCCAGTGTTCTTGCCTGGAGAATCCCAGGGACGGGGGAGCCTTGTGGGCTGCTGTCTATGGGGTCACACAGAGTCGAACACGACTGAAGCGACTTAGCAGCAGCAGCAGTGAATAGGCTTCCCTGGTGGCTCAGACAGTAAAGAATCTGCCTGCCATACATGAGACCTGGGTTCAATCCCTAGGTTGGGAAGATCCCCTAGAGAAGGAAATGGCAACCCACTCCAGTATTCTTGCCTAGAGAATTCCATGGACAGAGGAACCTGATGGTCTATATAGTCCATGGGTCCCAAACACTCAGATATGACTTAGCCACTAACAAACACTCTAATGAATGTTTAGATTAAGCTATTCATTTTTGTAACTTGTTAGCTATTGGACTGGTCTAGACCTTAAAGTTACTCTTACTACTGACCCTAAAGCTTTATTTTTATTTTATTGAAGTGTAGTTGATTTACAATACTATGTTAATTTCTGCTGTAGTGACCCTAAAGCTTTTTCAAATCAAAATATTTCAATTCAGAATTCAATAAATGAGTAACCAAGGACTTATTCTTTCCACCTCCCAAAGAATTTTGTAGGAGCAAAATGTTGAGCAAGAGAGCTGCACTTGTAGCTATTTTATGAATAAATTGAAAATTGTGCTCTTAGATTTGTCAGTGTGGTTCCTTAAATAATTAAGAAAGGTTAGAAGGCAGTAGGTTTGTATCATTAGGCTTAACCTGAGGAAGATTTGGTGGACTTTAAAAAATGTTATCTGCTTTTGATTGTTTGGTCGTGTGTAATTTGTTCCTCATCCAAGGAATTTAATGATGGAAATAAACATTCATGACATAAAAACTCACCCCCTTTCTCAAGCTTTTTCTGTCTATCCATTTCCAAGCCCTCTGTATAATTAATTGTCGTCATCTCTGTTCCCTGGCCTACTCTTCATTGTATTATGATAGGCAGTGATAATGAGAAAAGGCTATATTTCCAGAAAAGCAGTTAGTGAAGTTTGCTTTTTATTATGAAGATTTTGCAAACGTTACTAAAGTAGTGAGAATGCTATAATGAATTCCACATACCCATCCCCAACTTCAGTAAGCTTTCTGCTATTCTTGTTTTATGTCTGCCCTCTTATATCACACTTTTGTTGTGGTTGTGTTGTTGGCTGGAGCATTTCAAAGCAAATCCTAGTGCCATGGCATTCATAAGTACTTTAAGTATGTATCTCTAACCAAGAAGCCCTTTTAAAAAAACACAATTATTACACTAAACAAAATAAAATAACAATTCCTTAATAACATAATCTTTGTCCAGTTTGGCTAAAAACTGTTTTTCACAATTGGTTTGTATGAGTTGGTATCTGGAGAAGGTCTGCACATTTGCAAATGGTTGACATCAGACTTCAGCCTGTCAGTCTTCTCTATAAATAGGCACTCCCTGTTCTTCTAGAGCTCCCCCAACCCCGCCAGTGCTATTTAATTGTTGAAGAAACTAGATTGTTTGTCTGGGAAGATCTCCTGCATTTTAAATTTGGATGATTTTTATCCTAGTTGTAGCATTTCACACTTTCCTTTTTTTCCCCCAAATTTCATGCAGTCTAGTAGAGTTAGAGAATGACGTGATTTTGGAATCCGTCTTTTTGGAAAGAATGGTTCATACATGTACTTGCTATTGCTGCATATCAGAAAGCATAAGACCTTCATTTGTTCCAGTTTCAATGAGGATCATTGGGTTTAGGTGGTAAAATAAAAATGGTAATTATCATCAGAAGCTATTTGGTTTTCCTGAAATATAGCCCAGAAAGTAAAGGCAGGAAAAAAAGATTGGTTTTTCCCCTCTTTTACTTACTGATTTTCAGAACATGAGATGAGTTGAAATAACTAAGGACTTTTAAGAAACATTATAGATATTCATAGTTAACATATTTGTAACTAATATAATAATTATTCTTTCTGACAGTCAGAACTGTCCCATCTTTAGTTAGTGGACACCCCTTTTTGTTGACTCCTGTGTTGTTTGACGTGACTTTAGTAATATTTGGTAACTTCCTTCCTTTTAGCACGTCAAGATATTCTGTGTTCATTTACTTCTTCAGACTTAGAATCTCATCCATATCTCCAAGTAATCTTGGTTCCTTTTAGTAGAAATCTAAGTATTAATATTATTCATTAGTACTGAACTGTCAGGCTTCTGGGCCTTTTCCATGGACAGAGTTGGTAAATGAGTGTTGTTTTGTTTTTTAAAAGAAGAAGAAGTTGTATTCCTACTAATATGCCTAGTTCAAATTTAAAATGTTTAAGGGTATTAATTGATTTTTAAAATTTTTAATTATATTGAAGTATGGTTGATTTACAGTGTGTTAGTTTCAAGTGTATAGCGAAGCAATTCAGTTACACTTTCTTTTGTAGATTCTCGTTTTTATAACATTTTTTACTTCGATTTTTTTGAAATGTGCGGGCTTCTCATTGCGGTGGCTTTTCTTGTTGCAGAGCACGGGCTCTAGGGCATGTCGTCTTAGTAGTTGCGGCTCTGAGGCTCAATAGTTGTGGTGCACAGGCTTAGTTGCTCCATAGCATGTTGGATCTTCCTGGATCAAGAATTGAACCCATGTCTCCTGCATTGGTAGGTGGATTCTTTACCACTGAGCCACCAGTTCGGTTCAGTTCAGTCGCATCCGACTCTTTTCAACCCCATGAACTGCAGCACACCAGGCCTCCCTGTCCATCACCAACTCCCAGAATTCACCCAAACCCATGTCCATTGAGTTGGTGATGCCATCCAACCATCTCATCCTCTGTCGTCCCCTTTTCCTCCTGCCCTCAATCTTTCCCAACATCAGGTTCTTTTCCAGTGAGTCAGCTCTTCGCATCAGGTGGCCAAAGTATTGGAGTTTCAGCTTCAACATCAGTCCTTCCAATGAATACCCAGGACTGATCTCTTTTGGGATGGACTGGTTGGATCTCCTTGCAGATCAAGGGACAATCAAGAGTCTTCTCCAACACCACAGTTCAAAAGCATCAATTCTTCGACGCTCAGCTTTCTTTATAGTCCAACTCTCACATCCATACATGACTACTGGAAAAACCATAGCCTTGACTAGACGGACCTTTGTTGGCAAAGTAATGTCTCTGCTTTTTAATATGCTGTCTAGGTTGGTCATGAGTTTCCTTCCAAGGAGTAGCGTCTTAATTTCATTGCTGCAATCACCATCTGCAGTTATTTTGGAGCCCAGAAAAATAAAGTCAGCCACTGTTTCCACTGTTTCCACATCTATTTCCCATGAAGTGATGGGACCGGATGCCATGATCTTAGTTTTCTGAATGCTGAGCCACCAGGGAAGCCTGTAATTTAAGATTTCTTTGTGCCTCATTTGTATCTTTAGGATATCTACTTGTAGGGATATAGTCAGAATATGTCTTTTAGAATTATTTAAACTTGTACTGTGTGGTTATGCCAAATTTCAGAGATTCGAGTTATTTCTAGTTTATTTCCATTTTTAGAGATTGCTTTTTTTCTATTTAATGATTTTTTTTTTTTTTTTTGGCCATGCCACATGGCTTGTGGATCTCATTCCCTGACCAGAAAACTAACCTGTGCCCCCAGCAGTGGAAGCACAGGATCTTAACTGCTGGACCACCGGGGAAGTCCCTAATGAATTTTTTTAATGTATAAAATATTTATATAGTGTCCAAAAGTAAAATGTATAAAATAAAGTACAAAGTGTCTGCTTCTACCTCTGTCCTGCCCTCTGGTCTTTTTCCTCTCCTAGGTAATCATCTTTATTAGTAAAAAGTAATATTAAACTTTATCTTTGCATTACTTCTTTTGAAAATGTAAGTAAATATACCTATGTATTTCCCCATGTCCTAATTTTCCACATAAGGTAATCTACTATACACACCTTGGTTTTTTCCTGCGTATTTCCAGAGCAACATGTTCTGGATATGGCTCCATAGCAATGTATAGTCTCTTCTTCATTTTTACAGCTGAACAGTACTCTATAATAAGGAGTCCCCTCCGTAAAGATGGACATTTGGGTTGTTTCCAGTCTTCAATTATTGCAGATAGTGCTGGAATGAATAGGAATATGAATACCCTATTTAATATTTTTGTTGGTTTACCTTTGGATAGCTACCTAGAAGTAAAATTGCTGAGTTAAAGGGTATAAAAAACATAGGTAATTTTACTGGGGCAAAATTTCTTATACACAGTGTTGAATTAAGAGTTGAAAGGAAGTAGAGTTCCTCTTTCCTCATATATGAATAGATTATTTCAGTAGATACATATAGCTGACCACCTACCACATGCCTGGTATTGTTCTGGTTACCGAACAAGATAGAGGAGTCTCCATAGAACTTCATGGAGCATGAAGGTAAATAAAGTTAATTTCAAATTTTGGTAAGTGCTGTGAAGGAAGTAAATGTGTTGACATGAAAGAGAGTAACCAAGAGTACTCACTTTGGATAAGGTGGCCACGGAAGGCCTCCTTAAAAGGTGACATTTGAACTGAGATTGGACATTAAAAAAATGAGTAACATTGCCATTTATAGACTTTCCTACTATGTGCCAGACAATATAAAGGCTTTTCTTACCTCATTTTGTCTCACAAGACTCTGCAGTGTCTATTTTATAATTCCCATTTTATGAATGAGAGAATTGATGCTCAGAAAAATTATTTGCTCGAGATCGTAAAACTTGTAAATGGGGAGCTGGGATTTGAATCAAGGCTAGACCCATCTAATTCCAAAGCCAGACAAGAGAAATCCTTTTTACTGTATACATTGTCTCTCTTTACCAGAAAGAAAGCAGAGAACACTGAGTTAACATTGTAAATGGTTTAATCTCTTGTTTTCACTGGCAGAAATACAGTGTTTTGTTGTCTTTTTTTTCCTGTTTACATTTACTACTGAATGACTACAAATACATGTAATCAAAATACATGTGCTTATTTTCTGTGGGAGTATTTTTTATGTAAGAAAATAGAAAAACATGTCTTCTTGTCTAAGTTAAGTAAAACAATTTCAATATCTGTTTTTATTGTTTTCAATTTAATTATGGTTCTCTGTTTAAAATACTGTAGCAAAAATATCCCCCAGATATTTCTAGCCTATTAAAATGATGCCCCTTCTAAGTATCCTATTTATTTATTTCACAAATATTTGTTAAAATCTATATTCAAGGTATTTTATAGTGTATATTTGAAATAACTTCACTAAATGAAATAATCAAAACATGTGAGGTTCTGTAAATAGCCATTAAATTTTAGGGGGAAGTTTTTTTCTTGTTCCAGCACTTACTGAGCACCTAAATGTACCATCTTAAGTCTTACAACAACTGACTCAGGTAGGTACTAAACCCCCATTTTACAGATGAAGAAACTGAGGCATAGAGAGGCTACATAATTACCTGAGATCACTATCTAATAAGTGATAGATTCAGACCTAAAGTTCAAATCCTTTGCTATCATAAGTTTTTCTGTATCATATATAATATATTAAAAAGTCCTATCAAACAACAAGGAAGTAGGGAAATATATTTTTCCTTGCTGGTGAGTTAAGTCCATACTACCATCCTATGAACCATGCATGAAGATACATAGACATTTTCTTTGGTGTCTTAAACTGAAACTACCTGCAGTTAAAACTCAAGATTCTAATTATACAAACAAGGCCACCTCTAACAAAATTAAAATAAAATTACATTATCCCCTGGCTTAAAGAAAAATTCTCCAGTAACTACAGAAGTGCTGTGGTATGAAGAAAGCATCTTAAATCTCCATGTAAGTCATACACAAAGTGTTATTGCGGTGAAAAAATAGTGGCGTGAATAATACCTGCTCACAGCCCAAGACACTTGATGTATCTTGGACCTCAGTGTTTGTTGGATTTTGCAATTTCATTAGCAAGATTTGTATTTTTTTAAAGTTCTATATTTCTATGTGTCCCACTTGATGTTAAATCTGTATTCTTAGATTGTAGCGTTCCATTAAAAAATATAAATAATATCAGCCCCTCCTCCCTCCTCCCCCTCCCCCCACACTCATTTTGTATAATATGGTAATGATATCACCGTAGCAGTAATTACGGGTCATCTTCATTTCTTTCATCTCTGCCTGTTCTGATGGCTTCATTCCTTTGACGGAAAAGATTTGGCTCTGGGTGCTATGATTATTTTGTTAAGCGTTATTCGAATAGACAGGAGTGAGAGAAATTAATCAATCCAAATGCAATTAGCATCATGTTTAACCCAGTGATGGACGTCTCAAGGTGAAACAGCTAGGGGAGTTTCAGACATTATTATTCAATCCAGTGGTTCTTATCTAAATTATAATCAAGAGAGGTTTTTATTGGCCTCGCAGTGTGAAGATGTAACTCTTTCCCTGGCCTGGGGGTCAGGAAGACTGGGGCCTGCATCCTCTGTAGACGTTTGCTACTGCCAGCACCCTGAGGTGGGGATGAGTAGGAAAGTTTCTTAATGTCCAAGCCCTTTGAAATTTATCTACGCTGGGATCCTGGTCTGATTTTCCTGAGAGTGGGATATTGGCTGTGAATAAATTACTCTAACTTGGGGCAAAATATTTTGTGTCCTGATGAAGTCACTTTGACTAGTCACTCTTTCTTAACCTTTACATGATAGATTATTATTGCTATACTTACTTTATGAATGAGGAAATTAAGGCTGTGTGAATCTACTAGCCTTTGGTCATAGTAAGTGTTTCACCACAATCTATATTAAGTACAGGCCCTGAAGTGTGAATGTTCTGTGAAAATTTATGAGCATTTAATAGAAGTTTGCCCCAAGAGTATTAATCCATTGTTTTGATCTCATTGCCTTTCACTCAGTGGAGTTCGCCCTTGGAAAGGGAACCAAGTGAAATAGGCCTGTGGGCCCTCTGGAGGGGAAACACCACAAACAAGAAGTTGTTAGGTCTCATTTCTTGAACACAGATCTTTGGGGCCGCTTGTTGTTTTGGTTTATTGTTTAGTAGGGAGAAGGATGATAAAAAGGATTGAATATTTGAAATCTTGTCTTGTTTTGCTTTTGAAAGAGGGCAGTACTGAGAGAGTTGATGGAGAAACACAGGCTTTTGCTTGAATACATTTTTCAAATACCTGACAATTAAGATTCTTCTACTTCTGCTTTCAATCTCCAGGCATCATGGCTGACACTTCCCATATTTTATGGTCCTGCTTGATGTTTTATATTCTGAGAATAAATCTGTTGGCTGGATATTTCTGTCTTTTTTTTCCTCCATTGTGAAAAGGCATTAAAATTATTTTCCATATTGGAGCTGTCCAAATGTGTTTACCAATATGTTGAGTCCTGGCTTTTCTTTTTTATATTACTTCTTAGATAAAACAGTCTCTGGAAATGACCCTTACTGAGTTGAAAAAAAAAAAAAATGTTTGACATAAAATTATCTTTTTCTGAATTCAGTGGAGAGAACACGCTTCTTAACCAAGCCACCCTTTTTGGAAGAAAAAGTCCTGTTAGAGAGACAGAACACTCTATAGAAACAGAATCTGGAAAGTTTGCCCCCAAAAGGATTTTTTGAGAATTCTTAGGATGAAGATTTTCATAGTCAATGATATGTTTGGTCACAGAGGCACCCAGGCTGTTCTTTCCTTAGATATGTATTTCATTGTCCTTTTGAAATGCTTATGCCCAGGGAATTTTGGGCAAAGGCCTCTGTCTGCTTTCAAAGGCTGCTTTTATATAGAGAAAAGAGAGATTTCTCCCACATACTCTTACTTGGGTTGACTCTCCCCTGAGTTGATTGAGGATGGTCTGTGGACCTTATTACAATTCTACCTTTTTCTGAGGGCCACCAGTGTTCTAATGAGGTCCCAGGAGCCCTTCTCATCCAGGGACTTCATGCCCAGTTCATAGCACCTTCTGTTCTTGACAGTGGCCCCAGCCCTTGCTGCTCTCCCATCAGAGGCACTATAAAGTACTTTGTCCTTGACTTGAATTATCGATCACTTAGTGGTAGGTTTTGTGTGGAGGTCTGACTGGAGCATGGTGAGGTATCTCAGCCTCACAGCCTGCTCGGGCACTGCTCTGCTGTGTGCCAGCTCTATGCCAGAGTGACAGGAAACCCTTCCCTCCCCATTCCTGTGAGAGAGACATCGGCTCTATGAATCACATCAGTTTCCTTTGTTCTCCTCTGATGTACCAAGATACCCGTGAACTGCTAGCTAACTGTCTCCAAGGCCACTTCTCATTTATGTGAATTTTCCCTCATACCTAGAACCTTGTAGGTCGGGTCTCTACGTGACTAAGCTGTTGATCCACCGCCTTCATGCTTCTCTCCTGCACAGTGCACACTGATGACTACCAGGTCCCTCTTCATTGTTAGAACACTTTCAACCAAAAAATATTTGTTAAAGAAAAGTCAAAACTGTAATCAAAACCTATGGCACATCATTTCCACAAAGTATCTTCTATAAATCTAGTTAAATAGATAACCATTTAACACATTGATTTAAACCAAATTAACTAGGGTTTTATGTGCTCCTTTTTACTAGAAGGAGCTGCTCATACAGTTAAGGAAGGTTGCTGCCCCAACTAGTACCCAGGTTTGAGCCTCCAGAGTAAACCTGTTACACAAATGCAAGACAGTCGTGTTTCCTTTCACATTTGAGATCTTTTAAAAAATAAATAGTTCTTCCCGTTTTTGCCACTCCTGATGCTGCTTGTATGCTCAGTCGGGACTGACCTGGTCCCTCTTTTGTGACATGGCAGCTGAGGAGATGCCATTGTTCCTTGTGGCCAATGGATGCCCAAGGAAGGAGTCATCATATTAATGAAAACTAAGAACAGTCATCGTGTTAATTTGAAGGTGGCAGGGCAGGACAGTTCTGTGGCACACAGATTAAGCATATACCGCTTAGTTAACTAATGAAGGTTTACTATGAAAGATAGGGTTTGTCAATCAGGTAGATTAGATTCCGATTTAATGGGCAGCCAATTCATGAAGCAGACACACTGTAAGAGCAAAATAACTTACAGGAATAGGAAAGACAAGAGCTGAATGAGCACGCCACTGAGGAGGAAGGGGGGACTGTCATAGAACCAGAATTCTGCCCCATTTGTTGTCAATCAAAACATAACATTGGTCATTTAGGGGTTTTTTTTGTTTTAAAGGAATATGCTCTTGTACATCACCAGTTACTTGAAGTGCAGTTAAGAAGTGAGAAAGGAGTACACGATAGAACAGAGAAATCCGTACTGTACTAGCCAAGATGTAGTCGGTGTGTTCCAGCAGCAGACAGGAGGTGTCTGCTTTGAAGGGAACTTGCTCTTTACTCCAGAAGTCAGTTCCCTCAGACCAAGAAGACATGCTCAGCTAGAAGACTGCAGTTCAGTTTTCCCACGTCCTCACTGCTACAGTATGGCTTTTTCTATTTTTTCCTGTATGCCTTCCTCACTCTTTACTGTACTTCAATTAACTGGTGATGTAGATGAGCATATTACCCACCCCCTTTAAAAAAAAAAAAACTAAATACAATGTTATGTTTTGATGGACAACAACTGGAGCAGAATTCAGGTTCTGTGACAGTCCCCCTCCTATCCTCCATCAGTGGCGTGCTCATTCAGCCCTTGTCTTTCATATTCCAGTAAGTTATTTTGCTCTTACTGTTTAATAGAAAACAAACAAAAATCCTTGCATACAATTCTCCTGTTCAATTGGAGAATTTTTTTAATATTTTTCACTTTATCACTGTAAAACCCAAGGCGGTTTTTAACTTTTTTGTACATTAGCTGTTATATGTAGGGCAATCTGTCTTAAAGCAGGGATAAATTGCTCTAAGAGAAATGAATCCTTGATAATTTTCCCATTAAGCATCTTGTAGCTTAAATAAACTTCCTGTTTGAGATGAAAGAAAGAGTCATATAGTAGCTAGCATTTACCAAATGCCTGTGTGACCCTTGTATTAACCCCACCTTGAACAGATGAGGCGTTTGAAACACAGAGAGATGACTCTGGCGACTTGCCCATGGTGGCTCAGGCTCAGTATGGGAGCTGGGATTTTGAATCCGAGCCTGGCGAAGGCTAAAAACCCTGCTCTTGGGAATTCCCTGGCAGTCCAATGGTTAGGACTCCATGCTTGCACTGCTGGGAGCCTGGGTTCAGTCCCTGGTCGGGGAACTAGTCCTGAAAGCTACATCGGCGGCCAAAAAATTAAAACAAATAAAAGCCCTGCTCTTTTCACAACACTATGCTGTCCCCTTTGTTTCCTGGCCACTCATATTAGAGTCTCCTGAACAGTCTGTTGTTGCTCTTCAGGATGTGAGAGAACCAGTGAAAAGTAACTCTCTTCTACCTCACTAAATTTTTAATTATATTGAGGCACAGAAATATTTAAAATAGTTTGCATTAGAACTGAAAACCAAATGCTGTGAGTTTCTTCCATTTCATTAAAAGTTACTTAATCTTTTGATTGTTTCCTGTCTTAAAGCCAAGCAGAATTTTATCAGGCAATTGCCTCAAAGTTATAATCTGGAAAATCTTCCCGTAATGAAACCCATATGTCATGGGCGAAAGGTGCAGAGCCCTGGCAGAGAGGGCTGGTCTCGTGAGAGCTTGTGCACCCAATCTCGTTAACCAGGGTGCCTCTGGTAATCCCTCATCCCCTCACCGGTGAGAAATCAATCTGTACCACTGAAATCTTTTTCAACCAGCCACCAGAAAATTTACTGCAGAGACGGCAGTTTGGGGATAGTCATTGTGGAAAGGGAGCCAGAGGCAAGGCTGAGTGTAGGCTGGAGGAATTGGAGAGTCTAGAGAAGAGATTACATTCAAGCACACACCACCTTCACCGCAAGCAGGATGGAGCCCTCCCTTCAGCCCTGACCTCTCTAACGTGTACCCAGGTATTTACAACTGCCACGAACCTGACAGCCCTAGGGAACCTGTGAAAGGGTAATAGAACCGACATCAACCTGGAAGTTGATTTTAGTTTATCCATTTGTTGTCTTTAAATGTGTACACGTTGTCCCCTGTCGCTCACTCCACAGCAGTTCACATGTTCACCCTTTGGTGAGAGTCTTGATTGTGGCTTTCTCAGTTTATGGTCTGTGCCCAGCCTAGCAGGACCGGTAAATCACAACTTGATGTGGAGGTTGTTCTTCTCCTCTGTACAGCATACACTGTGGTGGCTAAGGACCAATGGATCCCTCTTGGCTTAGTGATTAGACTTTGGTAGCAGTGTTGCCTTTCTGTTGAGTCTTATAATCCTAGAGAATTAATCCGGAACTAGAAGATAGTTAAGAAATGGTGTTGACTCCAGATAAAATTCTAGCAATTTTATTGTCCCCAGGACAGTCTTCTGAAATATTGTGGGGGGAAAAGAAGCAGGAGAGAAGGCAGAAATCAGAATTGACAAGCTGAGGAGCGGATAATCTTACCCTGACTGTTAATGCAAGGATTATACTGAGAAGAAGGGATGGAACTAGGCAGGAGGACGTAGAAATACCTTCATCTCCTCTGTCAGCAAGCTGTCGTCTTCTCTGAAGTTTTTTCCCCAACGGGATTTGAGATCCTTGGTGGGAGTAGTAAAATATATTTACATATAAAATCTTACTGGAAGGTGTGTGCGTGTGTGTGTATAAGAGGAATACGGAATAGTAGCAGAAGGCTGTCTCTCTACTCCTAATGGGATTTTGTAGCAGCATGTGCGAGTTTGTTTCAGAAGTCAAAAATGAACAGATGTTGGTATAAATTACCTCTGTGTCTGCTGTCTTGCAAATTAAAAGCGCGGTTGGCATCACTAAACAATTTCACTAGGTTTGGGGGGTGCGGTTAGCAGGCGGTGATTACTGTAGCAGGTCGGTAAGAATCTTCGTACTGCAGTAGAACAGGAGAGCCAAGGATAAAGAGATGAGGAATAAAACCAGGGGTATATGAATTAATCAGAGATGTTAACATCGCTGATGACAAGAGAACAGGCAGGCACGTGCTCTGGAGCAGCCGCTGACCCACAGCAATTTCTCTGTGCACAGAAAGGGGTTGGTGCTTAGGATGTGATTTATAGGGCACAGCCCTCTTTTAGGGAGCAGCTATGTCAGGAATTCGTATATCTCCTATATAGGACCAGCGAGTAGGAAAACTTTCTCCCCTCCCATGTAGAAGATGATGTCTTTTGAATTACTTCTACTTTTACGGTGGTTTTGCTGCAGCTCTGTGTACTTAGATTAGGTTGAAGGGGGAGGAATGATTGAGTGGAAAGGGGGTTGTTAAAAAGGATTGGTTAAATTCAAGGAGAGCTTGCCACTGAGAGACTTTGGAATATCCATTTATTTCTCTTTTTAAATCCTTTTGATCCCTCGAATAGATTGGATCTTGTAGAATTTTAGGTCTTAAAATATTGGTCATTTTCCCATTTGGGGAAAAAACAGTAAAGAATTGGGTTATATGAAGTGCAAGAGGCAGAAATAATTAGTAAGATCAGTACAGTGCTCTGAGCCTAGGATTTTTGAAACAAGGCTCAGTTCTACCCACTGAGTTTTTTTATTACCCAAGTCTGATTTCTAAAGCACCTGCTTCTAGCCGTGCTGGAGGATCATTGGATGCTGTGTTTAAGGTCATTAGTAAGCACTGGAGAATAGACAGAAAACCTATCCAAGGAGGAATAAATGATGAGACCCACTCTGAACAAAAGTATAAATAGTCATTTCCTACAGGATCAGGCTGAGGGGAAGAGTCCAAGAATTGGGATGTTTGAGATTGCTAGTCTGCCTTATCACAATCCCCTCACTTATTCACTCAGGAAATACTGCATACACGGGAAGAAGCAGACTACCAACTTCCTCTGAAAGGTGATGTGTTAATAATACTACCACTGCACTAAGCGTGATCATGGCTGAATACCCAAGAATGCAATACCCAAGGTGGCAATAATATGCTACTCATTTTACAGATGAGGAAACTGGGGCTCAGAGATCCTACCCAACTCAAGGTGTCATCCAGCTGCCAAATACTAGAGTTGGAACTTAATTGAGAGCCTGTATTCTCTGAAAGAAGTCCATGCTGCCTCCCTTGGTCAAGAAAACACTTGTTTGGATTTCTACCAGAGTAGTTAGTCCTGTGCCTGGATCTCTCCATAAATCTGGTATTACTTTCATCAAGGGAAATGACTTTTCCTGCCAAACAAGCAAGGTAAATTTTAAAAGAGTCCCACAATGTAGAGAGTGGAGCAGTGAGGGTCACTTAAGAAGTCTTACTGTTTGTCTGTGAAAGGGAAGGAAACTGACTTTACTGTGTGCCTGCTTGGTTACAGTTCTTTTGTGTATCATCATTCATCTAGCCAGCATTTATCAGCAGATACTTGGTTCAGTGCTGTGCTAGGTGCTGGGGATATAAACAATAGTAAAATACTACCTCTGCCCTCAGTTCTTACATTTCCATGAAGGAAGACAGTCATATCAACAAGTAATTGCAAGTCTTATAGGAACTTTGTATGTATGGAGTTCGGCATAAACCCACTGAAGGAATGGTCAGTTTGATTTTGGCCAGGGTAGGGTTGTGGGCACATGGGATAAGACCCAGCACTGGGGCTTCCATTCCTAGTTAATGGGATTTCCTTTTCCTTTGTTGGAGCTTTGAACTTGAGAAAGATGGGGAATGAGTAGACTACCGTTACCTAAAACTTTCCTGTGGTTACGAAGTTTGTACTGTTTTATTTATTTCTTGTAGAACTAAACCAAGAGCTATTCAATATGGGTGGTAGGGGTGGGAAGTGGGCACCCGTCATCTAGCAGCATTTGCTCTGCTGGGAAGGAAAGCACGGAACCTAGGGTAAAGGTCCTTCAGCAGGTGCCTCCCTAGTCATCTCTCTCCTTTGGCCAAGATGGAGACATGTCCCTGGGAGGCCAGAGGGCACTGCAGCCTGCTGTGTGTCCACTGTGTGGTTCCAGACTTCCGGACTCCACGGCCAGCTATAGAAAACTTTCAGCACGGTTACATCCATTGAAGAGACATAAAAAGAGGATCCATTTAAGAGACATAGGGATAAGGATGAAGGGGATTATGCCACATATGATTTTTGAGAATTTGCTTGACCGAGCTAAAACTGGGGGCTTCTAGAGTGGGTCTTGTAATTGAGAAATGTTTTACTTTCATTTTCAGAGCCTCATATGTAGGAAAGTAGCTGTATAAACCCTCTTGTAACTACAGCATTCAAAGATTGATGGTGCTGAAAGTCAGAGAAAGACACATAAACCTTGCCTGGCTATATTAAATATCTAAGGACTGACAATGCCAAGAGAGAGAAGACCAAAGCTCTATAAACCCTACTTTATTACTCCATCCACAGATGAACCGCACTGAGGGAATATAAACCTTGTTATATTACAGTGTCCAGGGACTACCACTCCTGAGAGATGGGGTAAATGATCTCTGATTTTGATTTGAGATTATAAATGTCCAGAGACCAACAATCTAGAAAAGACTGTGATCTTGGTTGGATTTTAGCCTCCAGAAGCAAACCTCCTGAGACAGTGAACATGAGTCTTAGGTTACATTCTTGAGGGAGAGGGGGATTTGGGGGGAGCTCCCTGGTGATTTTTTTAACAGGGTAAATGATAAAGATTTTCCCCAGTTGGCCTGCACCTTATAGTAATTACCAACTTCAGGACAGTGTTGGTAATTACTATAGTTGTCAAGAGTGGTATGTGTTTCCCTCTTTTTGGAAGTTAGTACGGATGGAATCTGTTAGGATAGCAACTTTGTATACAATTATGTCATTGTGCATTCTCAAGTCTTCCTGTGAACCCTTTTTTAGAGTTTAGGTGTTTATTGACCTTTCATGCACTTTGTGATTCCAGCCAGAGAGATGACACGGGGGAAATTCCTCAACATTCTAGAGAAGCCCAAGAAGTAGCAGCTGCTTGTGGACAGGATGTCCTGGGGCCTGGAACCATGCGTCCTTCCCAGTGCAGCTCTGAAGATGCACACCTCACTGCTTCCTGACCAGAGGCCGGAGGGTGCACTCCAGAATTCACCCTCTCCCCTGCTTCTGGCACTCTGCGCCTCTGAGGACGTTCGGCAGCAAGAGAAGAATCTGTTCTACCCAAGGATCGGTGCAGTTATTCCATCAGCTTCCAGACTTTGACCATCTCAACCTCGGATGGTGACACCAGAGAGCATATCATTCTTAAAGGTCAAAGTCCTGCTTTCTCATTTCCAGAAGTGATTCAGGAGCTCCAGGATCTTACAGTTGATTTGATTCAGTGATGGCAAAGTCAGTTGAGACATGTTGCTTGGATGAGTTCCTTTGAATTGTACTTCATCTCTTAGGAAGTATTTATGATGCTAGGAGACCAGAGGCTAGTTAGATTCTGGACCAGTTAGAGTCAGATCAGGGTGCAGTTTGACCTGCAAACCCACCAGTGTATACTAGGTTCCAGGAATCCCCAGCTAGAGAAATGCTTTTGAAATTCTACACCTCTCATGATAGTTGCATCCCCCAGTGCCTTCTGTTCCCCACCTCCAAGGCCCCCCCATATGTCTGACTCCAGAGAGCGGGATCCCTGTGTACCAAGTCCCTCCTGGGATTAGCTTGTACAGTGAAAGGCGCATGCAGGGTTGCATTGGGTTCTAGATATCAAGACTAGCGTAAAGATGATGGAAAGGACTTTTGAGTTCTGCTTAATCTGATACAGATTCAAGTGAGAAAGTAGTTATGGCCTGAAAGATAGGAGAAGGGGATTGAGTGCAGGAGTTCCCATTTGATTAAAAACTAGAAATTGTAATTGACCTTAAGGGAATGTGCTGTGGAATGGTGGCAATATTTTGCCTGCCCCGCTATCCCATCTCATAGCACAGATTAAATAGTTCACTCATATAACAGAAATACACACACACAAGAGAAAGAATTTCTTGACTCTACAATTCTTATGGCGCTCTTTGTCCATTATCTATATAAAGACCTGAAAATCTAGCCCATGTTTAAAATTGATTATAAGTATTCTCCTTATTTTGTCTTGTAAGTTAGCCCCCAGCTTCTGTTATTTTGAGAAGTTCATGGGCTTTCCTAAACTTTATGAAAAGAAGATCCGTGTGGCAGTAATGTGTTAGTGTTTAGACACTAGGGATGTTGTGGTCAAGGTCTGGATGCTGACTGTTTGGCTAGGGCACAGCACTGCTCAGTTTAATAGCTGGTCCATTAGCCATTTTCTGACACTTGTGCCTTGTTTCCCATGCTAGAATTAAGGTTGGATTTTTCTTTCATTTGCTTCCTTTGACCATCCATGCAGTTTTACTTATTGATCAGGGTGGGTGGAATTTAACACAAGACATTAAAAGAGAGTATGAGAAGGCAAACATTCTGTTTGGATGCGATATATAAGGTTAGGCTATAGAGGTGTTGATTTTAAGTAAAGCTTATCATTGACATTCCTTTGTCTTAAATGCGGTTAAAGAATGTAAAAGATGGGGAGAGAGAAGGAAGGAGGGCTGTGCAAAAAAATAATGCCACAATGTCAGATTCTAACTTTGCTCTGTTTTTTGAGAGTTGATGGTGTCAGGCACTTGTAAGTGCTTAGGGAAATTGAGAAATAGATGGAGAACATTGGGGTACCTCCCTGAAACCAACTCCAGTCTGTAAACTGGTTTTGGGGTCTGCTTTGGCCTCTTCCTTTTACTGTCATCTTATCCACCAGCACTTAATATACGTAGATGTTTTAGAATTGCAGTATTTATTGGTTTTGTATTTGCTGTCCTTAGAAATGTTATTGATGTATTTTTATATTGATAATATAAATTTATGTACAATGTGCGCATGTATGTATTTTAGGGTGTTAGAGGATTGTACTTTGTGTATGGTGGTTTCTGTGTCATCATAATAAATATTCACCTTTTATTAGGAGAGTGAGTTTTTCCTCGAAAGGCCAACTTGCATATTTAAAGCACAGACCTCATCAGAAAGGACAGCTATAACAGCAGACGACCCACTGTCTTCCCTTTAATACCACGCTGGGTGCTGTGGGGCTTTGTGATCATCTACCACGTGGTCTCCAGCTACTAGCCACCCACTCATGTCTGCTAGTAAAGTCTAGATCCGTCCTCCTGGCATTTAAAACTCTCTACGTGTAACCCTAAATAACCCTCCAGTTTGGTTTCCTTTCTCTCCAATACATGAAGTCTCTATCCCAGTTAATCTGAACAGTTCCCAGTTCCTCACTTACATGCCTTTGTGGATGCCATTGAGTTCCTAGAAGCCTTGGATCTTTTTCCTGCCCATTGGCCTGTTCTTCCTGTAAAACCCCATGATCCAACTGGGCATAATCCTTCCCCCTGCGTTCTCACAGCATTTATGTATATCATAAATTTATGTATATCATAAATGCTGTGAGAGTCATGCCATCCTTATGACTCTTATTAGCCCCACTAATTTATCTGCTCCCCGAGACTGTGGCTGTCTCCCACACATCTAAGTTCTCTTCAGTGGCTTCTTTGAACTGGAGGTTCATGACCTATTTATTTGCATGCTTCCAGTTAAACATGACATATCAAAAGCAAATATTTCTCTGCCACCTGCCATAAACCCTTATTATACCTTCCTTTACAACTCTGTTCAAAAACAGAAGTACTGATTTAACCAGTACTACCGCTCTCACTCATTGATGGTTTACCTGCTCCAGACCAGAGCATGCCCTTTTAGAGAAAACATTCCCTTTTAAGGAAAGCAAGTTGCTTAGCATCATTGGTTCATCACTGATTCCCAAGAATACATCCGGGTGGACAGTCAATTTCTCTGATCTAGAAAAGCAGGACTGGGGCTTCCCTGGTGGCTCAGTGGTAGAGAATCTGCCTGCCAATGCAGGAGACATGGGTGGGATCCCTGGTCTGTGAAGATACCATCTGCGTCAGAGCAGCTAACACCATGTACTGCAGCTGCTGAGCCTGCGCTCTAGAGCCTGGGAGCCGCAACCGCTGAAGCCACCGCAATGAGAAGCCCTCGAACCGCAACTCAAAGGTAGCCCCTACTTGCCGCAGCTAGAGAAAGGCCCCTGGAGCAATGGAGGCCTAGCACAACTAAAAATAAATGAACGCAATTATTTTTTAAAAAAAGAAAAGCATGGCTGATTGACCGACTGAAAAGGTACAGCGTGACAAATATGTTGCTTTAAATCTTCAGAGATGATTTTTCTCATAAATGATTATTTGCCTACAGATTTGTTTTCCCTTTCCTTTCGCTGTTCCAAACACCATCCATGCCTCGCATCTCTTGGCTGTGAGCAGAAGCATAGCGTTGGTGCCTGGAGACATTTATTTTCAAATACTCTTTTCCCACCAAGAGTCTCATTGCTGCTTGCTGTCTTCAGTCTCTGAGGCTTCAGGCCACAGCTGATTTGCTTGACTTTCTTTCCTTTGTTGGAGCGGTAGAAGTTCAAGGATATCAACTGCGTTGCTATCAAAATGCTGTGATGAATTTTTCTTTATCTTTTTGTTACCTATTTTCATTGTGTTGTATTTTTTTAATGAACAGTTGCTAATTGCTCCTTGTTTTTGGCCCTCTGCCTTCTGAGCAGCGGAAATGGAGCTGGTGAAAGTCTTTCCGTTGCCTGTGGGGCTTCTGCAGGGTATTTGGACTTCCATTGAGGCTTTATGATAAAGCCAAGAAATTGCATTTCCAGAGGGATGCTCCAGTCTCTTCTGTTTCCAGCAGGATTCAGGCATCACGGGGAGGTAATGCGGCGCAGGAAGGGAGGACACAGGCAGTGGGCCAAGGTGGATGGTCCCAGGGGGTCAGGTGACAGGGTTTCTTACCAGCTTTCAACTTCTGCACAAACTCCATCTCCAAGCATTTGGTTACGTTCTACAGTGTCTGTTTTTTTCCTTCTCTGAGAGCTACCGGACTACCTTGCCTTGCATGGGCTTCATTTCATAGGAGGACCTTGTACCCTCCACCCCCAAAGGGTGGGCAATCAGCGGTCTCTCCTGGTGCGTGAAGCTCTGACTGGCCAGTAACTGACTTTTCTTATCTATTTAGGCTTCAGGGCACTTTAAGGATATGAACCTGACTCTGAAAGGCCACCAGCCTTCCCACCCTTTGCCCAAACTTTCTTCCCGAGCAGGGCTGGTTAGGGGCTTCAGGTGGCACCAGGTGCATGGGGGAGGCTCCCAAGCGCTGGCAGAGCCTGTTAATTAGTACATGAACACCCTAATGCTCCATTAGCCAGGCCAGGCATTTGGAACCTTCCCCTCCTGTGGCCCCTTCCTCCTAATGAGAGCTGGAAGAAGGACCCTCACAAAACACTGCCTCAGAATAATATTCCGCTTTGTCCCCACCAGTAACCAGGGCTGACAGGATCACTCTGTCCATTTCTCTTCTAATTAGCACAATTCCAGCATAGCCTGAGCCAGCAAACGGAGAAAAGCGATCAAAAGCGATCGGACAACCGTACCGAATCACAAACACAAAGAGGGCCATTCCCTGTAATTAGGTGAGACAATTCCTCAGTCTTTTCTCGGCTGGAGTTTGCCGCTAAGACTCTTGCTGTTTGGGTCCCAGCAACACAAGTTACATGTCTCCCTGGGACACTAATAAGCCCCAAATTGTCTTCCGCTTCACACAACTCTAGCCAGAAGACAGATGCGAGGGGAGGGGGCACAGGGAGGGGATAGGGGCTCTAAACGAGCAGCTGCCACAGTTTCCCCAGCTCCTAGAAGCAGACACAGGGCTTCACAGAGGGAAGAACAGCCCTTGAGAGAACAGCCCTGGGACCTGCCTGGTCCCTGAACTGGGGTCTCAAGCACTGAGAACTCCTGACCCTCAGGTGATGCCCATTCTGCCCTGTTTATTCCCCACCTTCTGCCTTTGGTCCCCATTTGGGCTTCTCATCCCTTCTCAATGGTGGCCTCATGGGCAGCTATAACTGGCACCATTCCCAGAATGTTGAAGCCTTATGCAACTTAGTTACCATCTCAAGGACAGCAAACACTCAGTGTACGTGTGGATTCCACTCTCAGCTCATGACCTGGAAGGGGCCTTCCATTCCAGCAACCATCGCCTGTTTCCCCACTCCCGCCTGCTATCCCCATTCTCTCTGGTGGAAGGTCTCTGGTTTTTAAAACAGGAAAGTGGCCCATCGGCTGCCAGGGCAGGAAGCCACGACTGGCCATACTCCATGTGGCTCAGAGGTTGGCCATTTAATAACCCCCAGGACTGCAGCCCATTACAGGGATTACTGGGGGGTGATACAGCCATGAACTTGGTCAGGGACAAAGGAATGTGGGGCAGAGTGGCAGTTGGAATCTCAATTAAACTCAAGCTCTGAGTTGAGTTGGACTCACACACGTTTTCATCTTTATCCTGCCCTCTGCGTTCTGTTTTGATCTATACTTCATGCTTCTGAAAGTGACCTCCAAAACCAGAAAACATTGAATTATCTAGAATCCAAGGAGCCAGAAAACTCAAAGAATCAAAGTTGCTTTGTTGTTTTTCCCATTGTTTCTATCCCAGAAACAGGTAATGAGATGATTTGACTATTTAACTTTTGAGAGATGTCAAAGGATTGATCCAGATTTGTTCAGTCTCCTATAGTTTCTTTGGCTATAAACAGAACTGAGAACAGCATCTGGCACATAATAGATACTTAATAAGAATCTGTTGAAGGAATGATCTGCTATGATGCTCAGTGTTCACAGCCTTGTTGCTGGTCTAAAGTATAGTAAGAGCTTGGATTTGAGAGAGGAAGAATGAGCTTATCAAGTCACTTCTCTCAGCCTCAGTGTCCTTGAGACCGCTTCCATTTTAAAGAAGCAGGCTAGCATCATGGATAAGGGCAAGACCTGGATGTCAGGTTGCCTGGGTCCAAGTTTTATTTCTGCCATCTCCTGTCTATGTCGCTTCAGGTAAATTGCTTAAGCTGTCTGTGTCTCCATTTACTCATTTATGTAATGGGTCCAGTGCACCTAACTCCTCGGGTTATTGTGGAGACTAAATTAGTACCTGTGAGTATTTAGAACAGTGCATGGCACATCTTACCCATGTTTAATTTTTTTATTATACCTGTAGATGTTAGAAATTGATCATCCTGGGACTTCCCTGGTGGTCCACTAGCTAAGAATCCCTGCTACCAATGCAGGTGGTCCCTGGGTTCGATCCCAGGTTGGGGAACTAGATCCCGCATGCCACCACGAAGAGTTCACATCCCACAACTAAGAAACTAAGATCTGGCACAACCAAAGACATACTTTCTTTAGAAAAAAAAGTGATCATTCTTGCGGGGAAAATATGATTACTTTTGATTACCTTGAATAGCCAGTTAAGCTGAAAACCCACTTCTCAACTCTTCGGGAGAACAGATGGTTCACACCTCTCCTGCTCCATCCTTCAGCTCTCTGAATCAGCCTGTGCCCGCGTGTTCCTGCAGGAAATACCACTGTTGACTGCACAGTCAGTGGCCCCTGAGGACCAGATGTTGCCGATAAGCAAGGGAGGGGAGGGTATTCTTTGCGACCCTGGCGGATTTCCGACCGGATGCTGAGCCTGGCATAAGCCCTGAGTCCCATGTCTCACCAGGCTTGGTGGGCCAAACGTAGGCTAAGCAGCCGTGGGACTCTAGTCACCGCACAGGGGTGCTCCTCCCCATTCTGCTCCGTCCTTGTCGCCTCTGCCCCCATTCTACCGCCCTTTCTCCAGAGGCTCCCTACCCAGAGCTGAGCCAGGTCCTCTTGGGTCTGAGCTCCCCAGCAGCCTCGGAGTCTATAGAGAGCAAACAGCCTGGCCTGACTGCATGGCCCGAGGCCTCAGGGTCAAGCAGGGCTAAAGGTCACATCCCAGGGCCTTCCCAGATGCAGGCAAGCTGGCCCGAGCCAGCAGCTCCACACAAAGGAGCAGCTGAGAAGAGTCAAGTTGGAAAAGTCAGTGACTCGAGACTGAGTGGAAATGAGAAGCCGCGGGCAGGGCCAGGAGGGTATGTGGGGGTCAGAGCCTGAAGTGGTGTCTGAGGGACGGGGGGCATGTGGGAAAGCAAGCCCCGAGAACGTCTTCCTTGGCTCCTGACCCCCTCCTCTGTCTCTGCTGCCGCCGCCTCCATCAACCTTAACTGCTGTCACCAGCCTTGCTCACCCAAACCAGCTGGCCCAAAGATCCCTCAAACCTGTCTCTATCAAGTATGTATGGTCTGTTCATACAATGAACTAGTTGGCAGCCACTTAGAAGGTTTGCAAAGATGTTATGGTATCATGGGAGAAATGATTCATCCAAAGAAGTGAAATAGCATGATATAAAATTATAAATGTGGCATGGTATTGAGTGTGTGGGGGAAGAAAATAGACCGAGGTTGGTAACAGTGCTTGCTGCCTGGTTGGAGGGTTATGAGTAATTTTCATTTTCTTCTCTGTTTTCCAAACTCCTTCCCAGAAGCTTGTATTGTTTCCATAGTATAGGAAGGAAAAAACCTCTAGAGCTGGGTGTACAGTTTAAAATGCCTTATCAGTTCAGGCTACTAACAAGCATGTGTGCACATGTATACACACACACACACACTCAATTCATTTATGAGATTTCTTTATGATAGTTATATTAAATCTTGTTTTTGAAAATGTCAATTTGTAAACCTCTAAGTATTTACTAGGCACCTACCGAGCATCCAGTCCTGCCCTAGACTGTCCACTCCATCACATTTAGAGTGTGTAGAACGACTTTTTCCCTAACCAGCCCTGTCCCATGACCCATCCCTGTCCCATGACCCCATCCCCTCTCATTACACCACAGAGCTTTTGCTTTGGAACAGAAAGAGCTTCACTCAATAGGTGCTTGATCAGAACTGCAAAATGATTTTTTCTTCAGACCCTTCTTAACACTGAGAAAACTACATCTGACCTAATTTTGTTGTAGACCCTTTAAGCTGAATTTTCCCATTTCTGGGGCACACAAAACACTACTTCAGATGTTGTGTTTGTGAGTGTTTCATTCACTGCTTTCTTTCTGTTCACTTTCCTGTTCCCAATTGGGAGAGAACATAAAAAAAAGATGATTTAGGAGTCAGAGGAGTAGGCGTGGGTCAGGACAGAGTCTGGAGTGACACCCTTGTTCGTAGCAGACCGAGGTACTGCTCTATCGAGAAAGGGAATGAAATCTTTCTGCAAGGTGGGATCTGAGGGACTCAAGGGATGTGTAGGAGGTGGTTCTCACCTTTATGGGCAGACAAGTGTGTACATAAAGTCAGTTTCTCTGCAAGATGAGATTCAGAGTCATGGAACTGATAAAAGATGAAAGCATCAGGGCCAGAGGATATAGAAAAATGGTAGAGAGGGACTTCCCTGATGGTCCATCCAGTGGCTAAGATTCCGTGCTCCAGAAACAGGGGCCCAAGCTCAATCTCTGGTCAAGGAACTAGATCCCACGTACCACAACAAAGATCAGAGATCCTGCATGCTGCAACTAAGACCCAGCAAAGCCTAATTAACTAATTACCTTTTAAAAATCATGGAGAAGAACAGACTTTGTCTCTGAGAAATGACTCATTCATCCCAGCCTCTGGCAGCCGGACTGTACAAGCCCAGGCACCTGACTAAGCCTTGGAGGGTCCAAAAGAGTCTTGCTCCTCATTTTCCTTCAGCAGAAATAGATGTCATGATGAGAATGAAAAATGTTGTGCCTGCCACACCCACTTCCTCCTCCACTTTGCCGGTATGTACACTTGTCCATCCTGTTTCCCAAAAGAGGGGCTACTTTCTGTCTATCTTGAGATGCAAAACAAAGGGAAAATGTCAGCCACGTGCAGCTGTGAACCGTGCCTAAGCGTTCCGTTAGCGCTGGGGCTTTCAGCTGTGTGGGCCAGACCTGATAGCCCTCTGAAGGAGAGGAGGAGCACTCCAGAACAGACAGCTGAAGCCCTTGTTACAACATGAGGATTGCAGGGCAGGCGACACTTCACAACATCACCAAAGATTGATGCAAATTGGTTTGGTTCTGACCCTGTCACACCAGGAAGGATAATGATTCTAGCAGCGCCAGGCAGGGGAGGGGGCACATGGTGGGGGCCGGGAGAATTGGTGTCTCACTCTGCATCTTCATTAATGATCTGAAAGACAGGGGTAAACAGCATGTTAATGAAACCTACAGATGATTGGTGTTACAAATCCCAGAGAGGACAGAGAAATAGCACGGCAAGACCCAGAGAGCTTAGAAATATGGGCAGGAGATTGTCAAATGAGATTCGCCCTAGGAAAATGAAAGTCGACATGTCAAGAAGGGTTGATGAAGGCACCTCTGGGTAGGGGACCACAAACACGAAGAGCAGAGATGGGTGGGTGGCAGGGTCAGGCGGGCTGAGAGGGGATGAGGTCTGGGGGTGCTGGGGAGACTGAGAAGCGGGCCTTGAGGACTCAGGAGATGGGTACCCTTGTGTGTTCCTGGCAGGACTGACTACAGCAAGAAGATGGGCCAACGCTGTGTGCAGCGTGGGGGCCAGGCAGGTTGACCTGTGACCGCTCCTGTGTCTCCTGCAAAGCTGGGCTCTGACTTCACAGCCAGGAGCTGTGCTTATTTGCACTCGTCACTGAGGCTAGCAGTGCCATTCTGACCTGAATGATGACTGAAATTAGACAAGCCAAGACACATTTTTCCACTTTGCCCAGAATGATTGGGGATAGGATATTCAAGAGCAGAGGAAAGAAAAATGTCCCCCATCTTCAACTGTTTCCCATTCGATAAACACAGCTTGGAGGTATAATTCGCTTATATTAAGGACAAAAATCTTAAGGCTATATGCATACAATTCAATGAGGTTTTTTTTCCCCTTGAGCAAATCACTTAGCCTCACCAAGTCTTCCTTTCCTCCCTCAAATGGGTATAACTGGAGTTATATATGTCACAGCTGTCTTGTGAAGATTAAATGAGATAGAAGAGGTAAGGCCTCTGGTACACAGTAAGCACTCAGATATTGGTGATTATTATTATTGTTTGTTACCCTCCAATTTTATTCCCTAAGTTTTACTCTTCACTGCCCAGAGAAAAGGTAAACTTCTTGAAGTCAGGGACTCTCTTAAATTATTTTCCAGTGCATGGATACTGGGCGAAGCAATAAAACCTTCTTTGGGAGATTGAAATGCTAGAATCCTCTGACTGTTGTTTTTTCTTTTGCTGTGCTGCACAGCATGTGGGATCTTAGTCCCCCAACCAGGGATCAAACCTGCGCTGCCTGGACTGGAAGTGCAACAGTCTTCACCACTGGACTGCCAGGGAAGTCCTAGAATTCTCTTTGAATATGAATAATTTTATTTTTACCCCACTCAGATTTACTTTCAATGAAATCTCTTTCTTCAGAATGGAATAACCCCCCCTCAAACAAAAAAGCAAAGAAAGAAACAAACAAAACCAAGTAAAATTCTGATATCACAGAGGTTTTTTGAGACAAAACATTCCCCCATGAGATTGTGCTAACAACACGTACAGTGTCTGGTGAAATTTTAAGCCAAAGGAAGAGATCCCAGGCTGATGATTAAGACTCCAATTGAGTTTGAACTAGGGTGGCTAACCATCCAGTTTGCTTGGGACTCTGGGGTTTCCCAGGACAAGGGACAGTCCTGCTAATGTGATGGGTGTTGACTCAAGTTTGAATCCAGGCTCTGCTTCTTGATAGGTTTGTGGCCTTGGGTAGGAGTCTTAACCTTGTTGAACTTGGTTTTCTCTCCAGTTAAAGGGGGAACAAATTGTTGGAAGGATCAAATGAGGTACCATTTGATAGTATTAGCAATGTGTTTGATGCATAATAAAAGCCCGGTAAAAGTTGACATAAACTGTCAGAATATGTGTAAATAAAGTTTAAAATAGGCACAAACAAATGTACGATGGTAGAAATCAAAAGAGAGGTTACTCAAGTCAAGAGCTAAAGGGAGGCTTCTGCAAGGCTGGAAACATCCTTGGAGGCAAATACTGAGTTTATAGTCTGTTTGAAGCAGGCATGATATTTGGGTTACCAAGAAGATAAGAAATTTAAAAAATTTTATTTTCTATGGGGTAAATTAAACAAAAAAACCCTGAGAACTTTACTTCTTCTTCCCTCTTCCTTATACCTTCTCCACCTTACAAACCAAAGGCTTCTGTTTTCCTAGGCTCCGCTGTCTTCCCAGCCTTCATTCATGTAGACACATTTCTGATGTCATATGGCCTTGATTTGAAAACCATGTTGTGATTCTTTGCTTGACTCTCTCCCTGCCTCCTCCCCCCCTTTTTTTGGGGGGGGGAGGGCCATGCCACGGGATCTTATTTCCCCAACCAAGGATCAAAACTGTGCTCTCTGCAGTGGAAGTGTGGAGCCGTAACCGCTGGACCGTCAGGGAATTCCTTCTTTTCTGATATGAGCTTCTCTTCTCTCCGCAGCCAGTGAGGGCACAGTTTCTCAAGAGAACTCTCAAAGCTGACTCTCCACCCCTACCTCAAAGACCCACTGCTGGGAAACGAGTCACCAAGTCCTGTGACCTTCAGGAAAACACAGGCTTTGTTAACTCCACTCTCAGGATACACCCAACAGAAGTGAGTGTTTTCTTGCACCAAAAGATGTGCAAGAATGTTGGCAGCAACTTTCTTCACATGAGTCAAAAACTGGCAGACACCTGAATGTCCATCAGTAGGAGAATGAATAAATTGTCATATATTCCTATAATGGAATGCCACTGATGATAAGAACAAAGTACTGTCCTGCCTCACAGAATCACATAGATGGTTCTTGCCAACAAGAATGAGGACCCAATTAAGGCAGACACAGAAGTGCATAGTGTATGATTCTACTTGTATGAAGTTCTAGAACTGGTAAAACTAACCTATGGTGGGAGAGGTCAGAATAGTGGTTACCTGGGGTATTGACTGGGAAGGGTTATAAGGACCCTTCTAGGGTGTTGGAAATATTCTCTATTTTGATCTGAGTAGTGGTTACATAGGAGTAGATGTGTGAACATGTGTGTGTGTGAACACTCATCAAGCTGTACATTTAATAGTTATGTGCTTTACTGTGTGTAAACTCAATTTAAACAAATGAATTTAGGGTCATCTGAGCCTCTAAAGGAAAACTGATGAAAGTTACCCTAGCCCTAGGGAGGTGATTTGGGCAATAACACAGGCGAATTATCTGACTTCTGGGCTATGGAGGCATAAGGAATGATAGAAGATGGTCAAAGTGTTCCTTTGGCAGCTGCCTTCCACGCTCCACCAGCAGCTGAGCATAGGGCTTTGAGGCTGTGTTCTGGAAGCCTCATCTACGCCTTTGAGACAGGGGAGGGCTGTCAATCAAGTTCCTAGGGTCCCTGACACCTCGTTGCTTGGGCTCTTTTGTGAAGGAGCATCATTGTCTACGGCACAGGACTCAACCTCTGGGATCTAATGCCCGATGATCTGAGGGGGAGCTTATGTAATAAAAGTAGAAATAAAGTTCACAATAAATGTATGTGTTTAAATTATGCTGAAAGCACTCCTTGGCTCCACCCTGGTCCATGGAAAAATTGTCTTCCATGAACTCGGTCTCTGGTGCCAAAAAGGTTGGGAACTGCTGCTCTACAGCCCTCTCTGTGGATTCAGTCCAGAGACTGTGGGCTGCTCCAGGGCCAGGACCTGGTCTGTGCATCACTGTTGCACCAGACCCTGACACATCTTAGGCTTTCAGGGTACCACTGCCAAGTGGATGCCCAAATCTGTTGCCTCCAATCACCTACAGCATTATTAAACTCTTCCCAGCTGGAAGTGACCACTGAGCTCAAAGCCAAAGATGTGCTTTCTGATACGTGGTTATTCAGGTGATCTTCCCGAAAAGAACTGGCATCCAGGTAAGCTACAGGCATCCCTGACATTCTTTCATCCAGGAGGGTTCCGGTTCTGCTAGAAAAGTCCTCCAGTTCTCTCTCTAACCAAGTTTTCCAGCAGCATCCACTCTGGACAAAGAGGCTTCTACCGCAGGTAACTGGAGTTCTCAGTGGTGTTGATGGCAGTCTCTCTGGGTTTGGTCTTCCCTTAGATGAAGGTTGGAAAGGCTGGGTTGTTTGGTTCCTTGAAGAGATTTCTGTGCCATCCAAATACATAGCCATTAGCCACATGTAGCTCTTCTATTTAAATTAAAAATAAACAAAACTTAAAATCCAGGAAGGGGCTTCCCTGGCAGTCCTGTGGTGAAGTCCCCACACTTCCACTGCAGGAGACATGGGGCTGATCCCAGGGTTTGATCCCTGGTCGGGGAAAAAAGATCCCACATGCCAAGGGATGGGGTCAAAATTTTTTTTCCAGGGAATTCTCTGGTGGTCCAGTGGTTAGGACTCCATGTTTTCACTGTCAAGGGTGTGGGTTCAATCACTGGTTGAGGAACTAACACCCTGCAACTGTGTAGCATGGCCAATAAATAAATAAGCACATTTTGAAAAACACATTTTCTTCCCAGCCTCAAGCTACTGGTTATCAGCTTGTGGGAGCTAGAACCTGTCTGACATCTTATTTTCCCACTTAATTTACCTTGGATCTTGTTCAGACTGGTACATACAGTTTTCACAGCTATATATTATCCCACTCTATGGATGTGCCATAATTTATTTAACAAGTGCCTGTGACGGACATTTAGGTTGCTTCTAATCTTCTTCTACTACAAACGATGTTGTGATGAACAAATATTGTTGTATTTAAATCTTTGTGACTGTACAAATGTATCCTTAGAATAGATGTCTAGGGAGGGAAGTGCTTGCTCAAAGGCCATGTGCATTTTAAATTTTAATATTGTATTTGAGTGTGTGTGTTCAGTCGCTTCAGTCATGTCCAACTCCTTGTGACCCCATGGATTGTATAGCCCACCAGCCTTCTCTGTCCATGGGATTTTTCCCAGCAAGAATGCTGGAGTGGGTTGCCAATTCCCTCCTCCAGGGGATCTTCCTGACCCTGGGATCAAATCCATGTCTCCTGTGTCTTCTGCATTGCAGGCAGATTCTTTACCACTGAGCCACTGGGGAAGGCCCAATATTATATATATGTATATGTACATGTATTTAATATTTACTATACTGAGTATCTTTCACTTGATATATAATGTAATATGTTTCTGTACTGCCCTCTAAATTGGTCTTCTCCCCACCCCCTTAGCAGTGCTGTTATCAGGCATACAGGTTTCCTGCAGAGTGACAGTGGCTCCTCTTGCAAGGGGGCTCCATTGCCTCCGCACAACCCACCCCACCTACCTCTCCTTCTTCTCACTCCTTTTTTTATTTTTCTCTTTTTTTCCTCACTGCTTGCTGCCAGAAGTGGTTGGCATTTACCCCAGCATTCACCCACCCCCCAGGTACCAGCCTAAAGTCTTTTGCTTCAGTGACTCACACCTCGTGGACTCTTTGCCACCCTCTCGTGAGGTAGCTACTATCATGACTCCCATCTTCCAGATGAGCAGCCTGAGACTTAGAGATCACTAACTTGTGCATGGTCACCTAGCTGGTTAGTAGCAGAGCTGGGGTGTAACCCCCGGACCGTCTCACTTCAAAGTTGGTGCTTCTTGGGAACTAAATGCTTCCCCACACCCCTCCCCTGACACTGTGGGCTCCCCTCCCCGTGTGGGTAGACACCCGCCTCTCTCCAGCGCCTTTGCCCCTGTGCCCTGAGCCCTCCAGCCCCGCTCACTCCCTCCTCCCTGGGGTCAAGGCACACAGCTCTCCCTGTGACCCTTCCTCCTCCACCAAGAAACGGTGCAGTTTCCTGCACCCTTGGCCTTGGGACTGTCGCACCTGACCAGCTGGGTCCGCCCAGGCCCCCAGGTGATCACCTTGGCCTACTGGGGGGCCGGGGAGGGAGAAAGCAACGGCTTCCATCACCTGACCCTGCTCAGCCAATTCACGAAGACAAGATGTCAAGTTAATGAGCCTGTGGGCCTCTAATTAGCTGTCAATTACCTCAAATTAATCAACTCCTCGCCTAATTAAGCATTATCGGCAGGTGGGCACAAAGCAGACCATTGTGTGGGATCCCTGAGAAAGGCCCGGCTGGCAAACTTGGTTAGGATCAGCGCGGTGCACCACGCCTGCCCCCCCACTGCGTAGCACGGGGGCCCTCTGCCCACCGCTGCCCCCCGGCACCGAGGCCCCGGGCACCTCCTGGGCGGCGGGGTAGACCGCGCGTCGTGAGAGGGAGGTGCAGAGCCTGGAGGCCGGAGGGATGTCTGCGGGGACATGGGGCAGCAGGAGCCGTGTGACCAGGCAGGGGAAGGCCACGGCAAAGGAACAGCGGGTAGCAGGGCCAAGTGACCAGCTCCCGGCGTTTGCTGGAGCCAAGGCGAGGGCTGGGCCCAGAGCTAGGCAGACTGCAGGCCAGGTCAAGCCCAGAGTTCAGGCCTGGGTGGGCGGGCAGCTCCACTTCCGACAATCCTGGCTCTGCCCCTCTGGGCTCTGTGACCCCAGGAAGTGACTTCGCTTCGGTGAGCCACAGTTTCCATCACTAAAAAAAAAAAAAGAGAGAGAATAACTTTGTTAGATCTTCTCGGGCCTCTGTGAGGATTAAATGAGATTGTGCCGGTGAAGGCCTGCCAGGCAGTCAGCGCTCAGTGGATACGTAGTAGTGACAGTGGAGGTGGTGAACCGCTCAAGCTGCATGCTGTGTCCCCAGACTCTGAGCCCCCAGGCTGCAGCTCACCCCTGATACACGTGGAGCCCTGCCGAGGACACACTGGGGCCTGGACGTTGGGATGTCCCGGCCACCTGCTCGCCACCATCTCCCAGTGCCTTTGAGGGTGGGGGCCATATGGAGCTCAGCTGAGGTGACAAGTGTCTGACTAGTGGCCAGGAAACAGAGAGCATGTGTACGGACCCATCTCCCCTTGGGTCTTAGGGCTGCAAGCCCAGAGAAGAGGGTGTCTCTGTGCAGCCCCAGGCACCAAACTCGTGCCCTGACCATGGTCCTGGAGGCCGAAATGGTACCCACTTCGCTTAACACAGGGCGGGGTGAGGCTGGGAGCTGGCTGGGTAGATCTCTACACCCACTGAGGGTCAAATGCCACCACACCCATGCCAGTTCTGTCCCCTTCCCCACTCCAACCATTTCTTGTCGTCAACCCACCAAAGTTCTCATCTGCTGTTGTTCTGTTGCTAGTCACATCTGACTCTCTGTGACCGCAAGGACTGCAGCACGCCAGGCTCCTCTGTCCTTCACTGTCTCCCAGAATTTGCTCACGTTCATGTCCATTGAGTCAGTGATGCTATCTAACCATCTCATCCTCTGCCGCCTTCTTTTCCTTTTGCCTTCAATCTTTCTGGCACAGGACACCCTATTCCTGGTTCCTGGGGCAATGGCCATCCTCAGTCTCGCCTGTGAAAGCTTGGCGATATCTTTCCCCTCCCCATTTAAATCACTGTCATTTAGCAAACATTTATTGTGCCTACTAATTAAAGCTCGCCGTGTAAAGGGGAAATGGTTGGAAAAACACAAATCATGAATGCATGCACTAGAGATGTGAGGAACAGAAGGGAGCAAGGATTGGTTATGTACCTAATGTAATGCTAGCAGACGTGGCACAACCAGACATGGATGCCAGTGCTTCTGACTCCTGTCCACCAGGAGACATCAGGTCTGTGCCCAGGGTTGGGAGTGGGGATGGGGGGAGGCAGGTGGATGCCACCTCGCTCTGAGCCTGGGCAGGTGAGGCCTTCCAGACAAAGGGAAGCTGGAGCTGAAGCTTGAACAAGGCGATGTATTTCAGATGACGGGAACAGCATATGTAAAAGCCCAGAGGCGTGCAAAGGACATGGAGATTTCAGCAAACACTGGAGACCTCCTGATTACCCTAGACCTGCAGCAGAGCCTCCAGAGGCACAGTGAGGAAGAGCAGGATCTCAGAGGGCCTTCAAATAGGGCCTTTCTAGTAGGGATTTGAAAACTTCCCTAAACTTTGGCCCCTCCTAAGAAAGAAAGAAAGTGAAGTCACTCAGTCATGTCCAACTCTTTGTGACCCCATGGACTGTAGCCTGTCAGGTTCCTCCATCCATGGGATTTTCCAGGCAAGAATACTGGAGTGGATTGCCACTTTCTTCTCCAGGGGATCTACTTGACCCTGGGAACCAACCCAGGGAACCAACCTGGGTCTCCCGCACTGCAGGCAGACTCTTTACCATCTGAGCCACAAGGGGAGCCCCTGATCCCTCCTGCTGCTAACTCACTGCAGTCGTGTCCGACTCTGTGCGACCCCATAGACGGCAGCCCACCAGGCTCCCCCGTTCCTGGGATTCTCCAGGCAAGAACACTGGAGTGGATTGCCATTTCCTTCTGCAATGCATGAAAGTGAAGTCACTCAGTCGTATCCGACTCTTAGCAACCCCATGGACTGCAGCCTACCAGGCTCCTCCATCCATAGGATTTTCCAGGCAAGAGTACTGGAGTGGGGTACCATTGCCTTCTCCGATGATCCCTCCTAGAGGAGCTGACTTCTGCAGGGATCAAATCCATAACTGAACCAAATGAAGCTGCTTGTGTGCCTCCAGAAGGAAACGGAAGCATCAGGGGAGTGGACCTTCCCTAAATCAGAGGAAACATACTGACTCTGTGGTCCACTTCCTGAGAGAAAGGCATGCTTCTCTCCCTTCTGTGTCCCAAAGCACCCAGAGGGGGAGCAAGCACCCAGCCAGGCTTATGAATTACTGCAGAAAGTTATTGATTTCTCCCTATCACATACTGACATGTGCATGGATGCAGGGACTTGCATTAAGCCCAGACATATTTATCCCTCTGAAAAAATGTTCCATCTGGTGTGAGTGGAGGACATATAAGTTTGGGAGGTGAAGGGCAGCCATGGGACTTAGACAGCCAGGCTGCAGGGAGGAGGAGGAAGCAGCAGTGCGTGGGAGAAGCCGAGGTTCCCATCTCTCTGGGGCCCATCCCATCCCAGATCCCACGAGGCCCCTGAACATCCTTGTGGTTCTTTCTAACTTAAGCAAGTTCGAGTATCTGTTCCTGCATCCCACCAAGAGTCTCCCACCCCAAAGCACCCTGACATATCTGGCCCGGAACAACCAGAGAAGCCCCAGCCCCCAAGTGGAAAGGCATCTTACAAACCAGCCAAGGCAGTGGTTCTGATGGAGCCACAGGGTCACCCAACTCCAGGGACACCCCACAGCGTCCGGCAGGCAGGTGGCTTTATTCCACAAACAGTGCAGGAGCCCAATATGCGGCAGAGACAATGCATATATTATACCCACATGTACTGTTATGTTTAATGTTTTGTTGTTGTTTAGTCGCTAAGTTGTGTCTGACACTTTTGCGACCCCATGGATTGTAGCCCACCAGGCTCCTCTGTCCATGGGATTTCCCAGGCAAGAATACTGGAGTGGGTGGCCATTTCCTTCTCCGGGGGATTTTCCAGGGATTGAACCCACGGCTCCTGCCTTGGCAGGTGGCATTTATGTTCATGTTTATCAAGCTAGATAAAAACCAAATGAACACAAAAGTATATAAAATAAAATGTAGGCTTCCCTCACACCCCTCTTCTCCAGTCCTCTGATTCCCTTCCCCACAATCAACCGCAGCCAGTTTTTCCATTACCCTTCCAGAAATTAAGATAGTTATATATACTTTTCTTACATATAAGTTATGTATACTGTTCTTATATATAAGATAGTTATATATATCTTTTCTCTTTCACAAGTGGCAATAAAATAGACTATCGTGCAGCTTCCTATTCATGCTAATATTGTTCTTGGAGAGTGTTTCAGATCAGAGTGAGTAATAACAGCCCCACAGTGTTCCACTGCCCAAATGTGTACTTTTATTTTTTCTTTTTAAAGTTATACAAAATCATCACAGCCAAGAGGAGGCTATGGAGACATGAAGATTAGATGTCCTGTGACAAAAGGACAGGACACTGGAGTGGGTTGCCATTTCCTTCTCCAAAATATATATATAAGTATAGTGTTGTATATATATATACTATACCAATGCCAGATGTTGACAATGTGGGAATTTTGGGTGTGGGGTTTACAAAAACTCTGTACAATATTCACAACTTCTCTGCATGGTTAAAACTGTTCTAAAAAAAATGTTCATTTAAAAATCATTTTAAAACATACAGATAAGTATCACTTCATGTAAAAGCCTTACTGACCGCCTAACAGTGCTGGGTCGTGATGTAGGTTCCTCAGTCAGACAAATACAAGCACTTCCCGGAGGGAGAATGTCAATTGTTTCACGTTTCCATAGGACTGTGCCCCTGAAATGGTGGAACCACCCTAATGGCAGCCTGTCAGTTTACCACGGGGAAACGGAGGCTAGAGAAAGGGTGACGGGTGCCGCGTCACAGACTACCACCTCAAGCCCCACCCACGCGGGCACCGGGCTGGTTGGCACTCCGCTGCCCACCCTGGGTCAGCAGTGGGTCAGACGTCCTCCTGGGACGTCTTGTTTCATTTTAACAGCACAAGCTGAAGGAAAGACGCTCTAACGATGGGTGTCATGCACTGGTTAGCAGAGGGAGCCTCTTAGGACCCTTGGCATCCCTCCCCTTGCTGCCTTCGAGGAAGGTGGACTGCGCACGGGGTTCCCGGGGACACTGCGACCGCAGCCGTGCCTCGCGGGCCGGCGCCCTTCCCGGAGGGCTATCCGCGCCTTCACCGCCAGAGGGAGCCGCGAGCGGCCCCCACGGCGCCCGGCTGCCCTCCCTGGGCCCGGGCCGCCGCCGCCCAGGCTCCGCCAGCAGGCAAGGCACCTGGTCCAGTCCTGCGGCATCAGGCTCTCTGCCGCCCCGACTCGGGGAGGTACCCAGCACCCTGAACCTCGCTGTGGGACCCACTCTCAGACCCTATCCACCTCTGAAAACCCTCCCATGCTCAGTTCAGGTCAGTTGCTCAGTCGTGTCCGACTCTTTGCGACCCCTTGGACTGCAGCATGTCAGGCCTCCCTGTCCATCACCAACTCACAGAGCTTGCTCAAACTCATATCCATCCAGTCGGTGATGCCATCCAACCATCTCATCCTCTGTCGTCCCCTCCTCCTCCGCCCTCAATCTTTCCCAGCATCAGGGTCTTTTCCAATGAGTCAGCTCTTCGCATCAGGTGGCCAAAGTTTCAGCTTCAGCATCAGTCCTTCCAATGAACACTCAGGACTGACCTCGTTTAGGATGGACTGGTTGGATCTTGCAGTCCAAGGGACTCTCAAGAGCCTTCTCTGACTCCACAGTTCAAAAGCATCAATTCTTTGGCTTCTCTGGGGCTACTGTTCTCATTTTATAAGTTAGGACCCAGAGAGGGTAACAGTCATGCCCAGGGGCACCCAGCTAATATTTGTCAGAACCAGATTCCGAGGGGGTCTGGCCCTGACCTCCATGCCTCAGGAGTTCCCCTCCAAAGGGTGGCAAACATTCTCACTGTCTCCTTCTATCCCGATGGGGAAACCAAGGCACAGGGCAGTGCTAGGTAGGGTGTGTTAATATACACTGTGTGTGTGGGTGGCCGGCCTGTCAAGGGTAGACAGGAGGCCGAGGCCAGGAGGCCAGCCCCCTGACAGATGATCACCACAGGGGAGCCTGTGGAGGGCTGAGGGTGCCAGCCTGCCCAGGGTGGGGGGCGATGCTGGTGACTCGCTCCTGTGGATGGGTGCCAGCTGCGGCCTCGGGTGGGAGGCCAGATGCCCCACACGCTAATAACTTTCACTCACTGCCTGAGGGCTAATCCCATTACTGTCCTGGACCCCCTGGGACCACCCTCCCTAATCCCCTGCCTCCCTCTGGGAATGGTCCAAGGCCCTACCATGGGCCCTTGCCAACCTCAGTCACATACAGACCTCGGGCCCTATCCATCACCTGTGCCCACCCATGCCCAGTTCCCGTGGAGGTCCACCCTTCTCCACCTGCCTCTCCTGCCAGCCCTGCCCCTGCCTGCCGGTCCCCAAGCCACCTGCCCCAAATGGCCTCCAGCTGGGCTCCAGGTTTTGCGCTCCCTCCTTGCCCTTTCCAAGCAGGCTGCTGTTTTAGTTTCTCGTCAGGTGAGAGCCTGGGTCCACAGTGTTTTTACCTGTCAGATGGAGACAGTAGCGCCCACTTCATCCTGCAGTTCTGACGATATGGTGGGGTGCCATACAGCAAGTGTTTAGTTTACTGCAGTTCCTGGCTCAAGGGACACCACCAGTGTCAGTTGCCGATGTAATTAACATCAGTGGGATGGATATGTCAGCTACGCAAGGGGAGTGGACGTGTTCTGTCATCGGAAGGAAGCTCCATGGCCGTGAGGCAGTTGTTAGAGGGAGGTCAACATGACCCAAGTGCCTAGTCCTCACTAGTGATAGGAGCCACTGTGTACACTGGGTACTGGGCTCTTTCTTTTCCTCTGCACCAAGTTAAACCTCTGCACCCCTTCATGAGGCAGGCCCTAGCCTTACCTCCATTTTGCAGGTTGGAAACTGAAGTTAAGAAACAGCTGGGAATTCCCTGGCAGTCCGGTGGTTAGGACCCTGCACTTTCACTGCCAAGGGCCCAGGTTGGTTCCCTGGTTGAGGAACTAAGATCCCACAAGCCTCGTGTGCATGTTAGGCACTCAGTTGTGTCCAACTCTTGACAACTCCATGGATTGTAGCCCGCCAGGCTCCTCTGTCCATGAAATTCTCCAGGCAAGAATACTGGAGTGGGTTGCCAGTTCCTGCCTCGAGGGATGGACCAAAAAAAAGAAGAGAGAGAAAGAGAGGCTGTTATGAAGTGGTGGAGCTGGAATCAAACACAGCTCTGACTCCAGAATTCTCGGCAGTATTCTACTGCTTCTCAAGACCCCCTTCAAATGAGAGCTGATGTTAGAGAGATGCCCGGCCCCCAAAAAGTAGTGGGCTTCCCTTTTGCCAGAAACACTGAAGGCGATGCTGAGGGCCAACCAGTCAGGAACCCTGAGGTTCCATGACAGGCCTCAGTCCCCGCAGTGTCCCCAGCCACCCGTTTCCAGGCCAGGTCAAGCCAGGTCCCTCCCCAGCCCTTGGTCCTCAGCCTCCCACTTGCCGACCTTCTGCTGCTCCTCATTTACATAAATTATCTCTCCCCAATTATCTATCCAGCTGTCCCAACCGTGATCTGTGAATGAATTAAAAACGGAATATAATTTAATAATGGCTGATTAGAAGGAGATTAGTTGTTATATAAAAAGGAAAAGCCAAGAGCCAGCTAGTTGCCCTTAATCTGAGCCAATACCATCGTTATTCAGGAAAGGCTACCCTGGCTGTCATCAGGCGAGAGAGGCATGAAGACAAGGGTCAGGGGAGAGACCAGGGGAGGCCAGACCACCCTAGAGAGAAGATCAAGGCACTAGCGGCTGGGAATTTGAGCTCCAGGCAACTCCTGTTACTTCCCTGGGCCTTGCTCCATTCTTCTAAGTGGGTTTGGGTGGTTTCTGGGGTCCCTTCTTGCTCTGAAGTCTAGATGCCCACAAATCAAGGCACTAGGATTCCCAAGGCAGCCTCTGCCCCCACAACAGACTGTTCAGCCCTCACTGGCATAAGAACTGGGGGTTCCGGAATCTGGTGTCTTCTAGGAACACATAGGAGCTGGGGTTAAAGACCTCTCCAGGAGGGGACCCTGTCTAGGGTAGATGGTAGAGAAGGGGCTGGGGTTGGTTGCGTCAGGAAGGCTCCATGAAGGAGAGACCGGCTGAGACAAAAGGGTGTCGGTGCCTAGCAGGGTCTCTGACCCCCTTGCCCTCAGCTTAAGGACTGGATGTGTCTCTGAGACTCCCAATCATCCTTTCAGTCTCAGCTCATGAGCCCCTCCTCCAGGAAGCCTGTCCTGATCTCCCGAGCTTTGGGGTCTCCCCAGTGCTCCCATATTTGTCCATCAGAGCCCATAGCACATCTGCTTATGGGACATTATGTCCCCGTTGGTGAGTTCCTTGAGGGTGGAGACCAGCTCTTCATCTCTATGTCACCAGTGCCAGATACACAATTGTTGCGCAACAACATCACTGACTAAATAAAGATACCTCCTCCAGATCACCCTCATGTGAGTTCCGTGCTCCTCAAACACGCTGTGATTATGCCTTTAAAAATAAAGCAAATAAGAGACTTCTCTGGTGGTGACGTGGATAAGAATCCGCCTGCCAATACAGGGGGCAGGGGTTTGATCCCTGGTCCGGGAAGGTCCCACGTGCCACGGAGCAACTAAGCCCATATGCTATCACTACAGAGCCCATGCTCTAGGGCCCATGAGCCACAACTACCAAGCCCGCGTGCTGCAACTGCAGAAGCCCATGCGTCTAGAGCCTTTGCTCCGCAGCAAGAGAAGCCACTGCAATGAGAAGTGTGAGAACGGCAATGAAGAGTAGCCCCTGCTCACTGCAGCTAGAGAAAGCCTGTGCAAAGCAATGACTACCCAGTGCAGCTAAAACTTTTTAAAAATAATAAAAGAAAAAAATAAAGCAAGTCACCTATGGAGAAATAATATATTAATATACAAACAGTTTTAAGGATGGATGGATAGACAGAGGGCTTGGAGTCAGATTGCCCAGATATGAATCCCAGATCCACCACTGATGACTGTGTGACCTTAGGCATGTGACTAATCTCTCTGTACCTCAGTTTCCTCATCTATACAATGGATGCATTTAATATTTCCCACCTCATAGGGTTTTTATGAGGATGACATGGATGAATAGAGAAAAGCACGGAAAACTGGGCAGTGAGCACTTAGTAAGTATTCATAGTGTTACCCCAGTAGCTCAAACAGTAACGAATCTGCCTGCAAAGCAGGAGACCAGGGTTCGATCCCTGAGTTGGGAAGATCCTCTGGAGAGGAGAAGGGCAACCCACTCCAGTATTCTTGCCTGGAGAACCCCATGGACAGAGAAGCCCAGTGGACAACAGTCCGTGGGGTCACAAAGAGTCGGACACGACTGAAAGACTAACCCTTCATGGTGTTACAATGCGTGTCACACTGGTTTTTGCCAGTGGTGGGATCTCTGAGCACAGGACTGGCCTTCTCATCTCTGTGGATGGTGTTGGATGGACAGACAGGTCTGCACGGGGCTAGCTCAGCAGTCCTGGCTGCTGCTTTCACACCGAAGGTTCCGAGGGGGCACACGCTGGCCAGGACCAACACGTTTCTCCCACCCTTGATGGGCAGTCTGTCTGCTGAGCGTCAGACCCGGAGTCCCAGCCCTTCCCGAAGAGGCTCTCAGCTTCACGAGGGAGCAACATGGCCATGAGAGGGGTCCGACCCAGGGTTCTGGTCTGGGTCACATGCCCCATGTCCTCTACATCAGAGGATGTCTGCCTGGCCTGAACTTGGCATGGAGGGGCTCTGGGAAGACATGGGTGAGCTGACCAGGGAGAGAAGGCTGAAGAGTCCTCTGCAGCAGCTGACTCAGGGCATCAAGGAGCAGATGACAAAGTGGGCATGGTCTCCAGGACCAGAGCCAGGCACGGTGGATGCCAGAGTTCGACTTTCTCAGAACATGAGGAGATTCGGAGTGTCTGCACGGCAAGTGTTTGCTGATTGACTATTCCAGAAACTGCCAGACCTGCTCGTTTATGAACACCTTGATTCCTCCTATGTGGGAAGGGGCCTGGGAATCTGTATATTTGACAAGACTTTAGGTAAAGTCTCATGAACAGGTGATTTCCTCCCCCACCTCCTCCCCAGGTCCAGGAGCTGCAGTACCCTCTGGGGACAGGGGCTAACTGTGACCTCACCCTCCCCAGCACCCTCAGACAGCCCACCAAGCCCTCCACTGCACACACACACACAGCCGAGAACAACCTCCCTGGTGGGGCCCAAAACACATCCATCCATCCTGTGGCAGGAGGCCTCCCGGGGCCAGCCTGGGCTGTGGGATAATTTGATATTCAAATCCTGGCAAAGACCTGCTTCAAATTGCTGCAAATTAAGCTGATTTTGTCCCTCCGAATGAGGGATTTGCTCCTGTGGATCAACCCTTCCCAGGACTTGATGAGGTCAGGATTAGAGCCGGAGGGCCAGGGAGAAAAGCCTGAGGTGGGAGGCTGGAGGGCTGGTTGTTGGTGAGAGTGGGGGAGGCCGGCCCCTGCATGCCTCTCTCCTCAATCCCGGAGTCACGGAAGTTTCCCAGGGTCTCAGCACTCAGCCCTTTGCAGCGATGAGGGGGCCTCTGGGTCCCTGAGGGCCCAGCCTCGCTGCCACCCCCGTCACCCGCCATCCTCAAGAAGAATCCAGCCCTGTACCGTTCCCAAAGTGGACTGCATCTCATCTTTCCAAGCTCCTGAGATCCAGGGCCCCAACTGAGCACCCCCATATTACTGATGAGTAAATGGAGGCTCCAAGAGGTAAGCTGAGGCTTCTCTGGCCGAAGACAAGCTGGAGTCAACCTCTGCCACCAACTTGCTGTGTGATCTTGAGCAAAGGGTTATTCATGGTGAGTGCACAGTGCTAGGCTCAGCGGAAGCATATCAGTAAGCATCAGCTGAAGTTACAACCCACACAGCAAGCCCTGGCTAAGGCCCTGAAGCTAGGATTGGGACCCCAGCCTCTCTGACCTGAAGCAGAGTCATCCCTGGCTTCTCCTGGAGGTCTATGCCAGCTCCTGACTGAGCCCCTCCTGACAGCCCCCCTTCCTGGAAGAACCTCATTTCCATCTGCTTTATCAAGGCCTGCACTGTATATTGCAGCCATTTCGAATTGCACCATTAAAGATTTTATGCTGGAGACGTTAAAATTAAAAAGATCTATGTGCAAAGAGTCACAACGAATTTAATCAACTTGATTTAATAGAAAACAGCAAATGGAATTTATGATGTTCCAAAAGACAAGGGAATTTTTTTTTTCAACCCAAAATAATAAAAAGCACTTTGTGGAAAACAGAAAGTGGGGTGGGGTGGGGTGGGGGTGGGGGCTCCCCATCTGAGAGTTTATCAGAACCTAATCCGCGGGGAACAACCCCAGTCAGGGCTGTTTGCCCGCTAATCCCAGCTGCCATTAAAATATTAAAGATAAATCTAATCGTCTCTTTATCCAAAATAAGCGACTTTTGTGTGGGGAGAAAACATCTAACCCTTTGGGAGGAGAATTAGTCCTAATGCATCAAATGGAATTCGGTCCAGGCTGGGGCAAAATAGGGTTTAGAGGCAAATGAGATGGTAATAGAAATAAAACCCAGAATAACAAATTAAAAACCCTCATTTACACGAATTAAAAGGGCTCACAAAAGGGCTGGAAGCCCAGGCCTCCCGTCCTCATCCTCCAGGCCCACCGCCCCCTCCCTTGGTCTCACTCCCACCCCCTCAGCTGGTCACCCACCCACAGGCGCCCAGGAGAGGAGCCATGGCCTGACCTCATCCTCTCGACCTGGGCCCCGCGCCTTTCTGCAGATGCCCCAGGTTCCCCCGCAGAGCCTGAGCCCCGGCTGGGATCCTGAAGCCTCTGATTGAGTTAGGCAACACTCCACACCCTTGGCTGGGGATGGGGGTATGGTAGGGGGAGTAGGGAGGGAAGTGGGGGGTGGTCTGGGGTCAGACAGAGCTGGGCCCCTGTCCCAGTGATGCCCCTCACTACGTGGGGTCTTGGTTTAACTTCTTAAACTCCCCAGGACCCCCACCCATTAACTCAGGGGAAAATATGGATAATGCTAGTCTCCACCCTTCTGCAGCCTCTCTCCACGGCCTTGACTTCCTTGCTGCCCCCTGACCCAGCTCCTCTGGATTCAACAAGGTGACATCAGGACAGCCCTCACCTCTGACCCAAGGTGACCACTCAGTAGTAAACTCTTGTCAAACCCTCCTTCAAGGCTCCCTAGGCAGCTTGGCCACCTCCCTGCGGAGGTCAGGCCTGTGCCCCAGTCCCCCATGGGGAGGAAAGCTCAGCAGTGGGTCAGCCTGGAAGGCAGAGGAGTAGCCAGCAGCCAGTCAGAAGAACTAACTGGAGTCACCCCTGAGCTGTCGCTCGGGAGGGCTGAGGCCACGCCGGATCTACAAGCTTCTCACTCAGCAGCTCTCTGTCCCCTAGGTGGCCCCAGGGTTGACCCGTGGTTCCTCCATCAGTGGGATCTGGGGGCTCTGACACGTGCCTCGCCCCACCTGGGACCCCCCCTCCCCACCTTTGGGTCCAGGTCTGAATTCCCCACTTAAAAATCATACTTTCTGCCTTCGTGGCAGGATGCTTATCAAAGGAGACACACTCAAATGAAAAGAAAAGAATAAACAAAAAAAAGGAGACACACTCAAATGAAAAGAAGAAAAAAAAAGGACACACGCTCCCCTCGGGGGGGCTCTAGGGCCCCTGTGTGAGCCATCACCAACTTGACGGGTACAGACAAGCCCCCTTTCTGGGAGCTTCTTTGGACTGCAGAGGGGAAAACGTGAGGAGGGGCTCTTGTGCCTGAGGCTTCCCTCCACACACACATAGGAGGCCGGAACACATCTCTGACCTGCCCAGCCTTCTTAACAAATCCACTTGAACAGGAAACTCATGTTGACAGCATGTTATTACGGGATATTAAGTAGAATTGGATTGTGGGGCCAACCCTTTTGCTGGCTGACTTTCCGTGTTGTGTTGGCCTCCTCTCTGCACCCACCACAGTCCCTCCACCCTCTGGGGAGTCCTGGGATGGGGGCTGGGGGGGGGGGTCTCTCTTTCTACTTTCTTCGACACCTACCCTCCCCCACCCTTGGACTCAGCCAAGTGGTGATTCTGAGCAATTGGAACGGACTGGAAGATATTTCTGGCCATGTGGGAGTAGGTGACCTTCTCCCCAGGATGACTGACTGGAAACGTGAGAAGGTGCTGGGTGGGATGGGATTTTTCCAGAGAGGTGTCCTAAAGCCTGAGGTCTGATGGACAAATGTTGAGGAAAGACAGAAACAGGTATAGGACTCGGGAGAGGGGGGCCATTGCTGGAACCCGTCGTAGCACCCAGGGAAGGCGATGGGTTCTCAGAATAATACACACTTCTGGGTTAACAGCTAGCGGACTTCCCTGGTGGTCTGGTGGTTCAGAATCCACCTGTCAATGCAGGAGACAGGGGTTCGATCCTTGGTCCAGAAACTAAGATCCCACATGCCGAGGGGCATCTGAGCCCGTGTGCCACAACCACTGAGCCCAGTACTGTAGAGCCCGTGCGTCACAAGAGAAGCCACTGCAACGAGAAGCTTGCCCACCGCAACTAGATAGCAGCTCCACGCTCGCCTCAACCGGAGAAAGCCTGGGTGCAGCAATGAAGACCCAGCACAGCCAGTAAATAAATAAACAAACAGCACCATTATACAAGGTTGTTGTAAGGATTAGAAATAAATACAACATTTGTGAGTGCCTACCATGTACCAGGCACCATGGCAAAGGGTTTATGCATGTTCCCTCATTTCCTCATAACCCTACAAAGTGGATTCTTAACTTATCCCCATTTTGCAAAAGAGGAAACTGAGGCTCCCAGAGGTCTCATAAATGCCTGAGACGGTACAGCTTGAGAGTGTTGAGAGTCAGCCATCTGACTTCAGAATTGTGGTTTCAGCCATTGTACATAATAGCTCATATCAGTTGCGGTACTAGCCACTTACAACAAAATAGCCAATGTGTGGATTTTGGTGCCAGATGGCTGCTCAGATAGTGTAGGTGTTTGTCCACAGTTCTTCCTTCCCTCTCTTCCCTTGTCAGGGCTTCCCTGGTTGGGGGAGATCATGGTCCCACTCCATTGCCTTTGGTCTTGACTATGTGACCAACTTCAGCCAATGGGGTGTTAGCCGACATGATGCAAGAAGAGGCTTTGAATGGCTTTGTGTGGTTTGGCTGCCTCTGTTCATCCTGAACTCTGCTAGAAGAGCAGGTAGCCACAGTCCCAGAAGGAGATGTATAAAACAGACCTGGAACCGACCCACAGTTCACAGCCAAGCCTAGCTGTGCCTGGACCCCAGGACGCAGAGCAAACGATAAGCCGTCTGAGCTGTTGTTACACCTTATTTGTAGAAGCCATGGAGCTGCCCTGCTCCGATTCCCCTTCAGGAAAGAACTTGCTGTGGAGGGGTAGGAGCGTGGTTAGCAGAGAGTCACCAGCTGTAGCCTTTTTCAGATCTGCTGCAGTGCTGCTTTTTTTTCCCTGCCAGCTTTATTGAGATACAATTGACACATAACACTGTGTGAGTTTAAGGTGCATAGCATGTTAATTCAATACATTTATAATCTGCAAAATGATTACCACCATAGCATTCACTGCCACCTCCATCCCATCACATGGTTACCAGTTATTTTTTTGTGATGAGAGTATTTAAGATCTACTCTCTTAGTAACATTCAAGTACATGATCCAGAAATACTAGTTATAATCACTCACTGCAGTGTTTGAGTGACTGGGCATGCTGAACATAGGTCCTAGGGTCTAACCATTTCTGCCCAACTCAAGGCTCCTTTAATGAGCAGTCTTTGCTCTGGAGCTCCCTGTTAGATTGTCTGAGACTTTGTCAGATCTTCACTGTGGTTTGATACTCTTCCTGTCCAGTCCTGCTCCCCCTCTCCTTTACATTTCACAGGTGTGACCCTCACCTCCATCCCCAATAAACCGTTGCATTCCTAACCCAGTCTCAGCTTCTGTTTTCTTAGAGTAATTGAACTGATATAGCCTTATTGCCACAAGACTTAATTCACCTGGATTCAAATACTGACTACACAATTCACTAGCTGCCTGACCGTAACCATACGATGACTCAGTTTCCTCATCGGTTAAAAAAAAAAAAAAAACAACAGAAACACCCATCTCATAGCTTTTTTCTGAGTATTGCCAAGATAATCCATGTACAGTGCTGAGCACTCAATAAATGTTAACAGAGATCGTAAATCTCAATAAATAAATGCTAGCTATCTATGAATGATGCACAGTAAAATACAAAAAACAGATATAAATCTAGGGCAGATCTTAAAAGACTGAAAAATGAGGAAGGTGGGCAGGTGAGTTGCAACTGTGGACAAGTATAAAGTAGAAAAAAGAATGCAAGCTTGCAAATGAGATGGTCAATATATTCTGGGCCATCATTTGTAACCAGAAAAAAGATTACCAGACTTCTGTGTGATCCTTCACCAGCTTCTAAATACTTTCATGCGTATTTTCCTCCAAGAGCTCTCCAAGAAAGCCAGTTCAAGCATGACCATCTCCATTTTACAGGTAAAGGAACTGAGGCACAGAGATGCTAAAAGCTCACCCCATAGCACACAGTAAGTCCTGGAGGCAAGACTGGAGCCATGTTTGCAGATCTACCTGCAAATAGCATGCTGAGAAAGCACCAGAACAAAAAAGTAAGGGGCTACCTCAACCACTACAAAAGCGATTCTAGGGTCTACCACTCAAGAAGGCATTTTAGATTGCACAGAAGAGGATAAAAAGAACATCAGCCTCTATGAGGTTGGAGAGGAGAGACAGATCCAAGAGAGGTTTTCATCTGTCAGGACTTGGAGATAAACCAGATTTCTGCTGTGATGACAAGCCCTTAAATTACCCCCCAACCCAGGTCAAAATATTTGATTTCAAATTCTTCTCTGTGGTATCAGTGAAGAATCACTTCCAGCCTCTAGTAACAGAGACCTCCCCCCTCCCCCCCAGTGACTCAGACACTGGTGGGTAGAGGGAGATGGAAATTTTTCTCTCTTTGTAAAAAAAGCTTGTTGGGGACAGAACAGGGCTGATATGGTAGCTCCTCAGTCTTCAGGTACACAGACTGCTATTATTCACTCCACTTTCCTAATGTTGCCTTCCATCCTCAGGGTCACCTCACAGCCCACAGCAACCACTGAAGCACTAGCCGTCATGTCTGTATTCCAGAGAGGAAGCTGGAAGAAAGGCAGAAAAAGCAAAAAAGGTATGTACAAAACATCTTAAGATTTCTGGTCATATTTCTTTGACTAAAATTTTACCAAATGGACACTTTAAGCTGAAAAAAATAGGTTGAGAAATGTAGTGTTTTACTTATGGACATCACCACTCTGAATAAAATGTAATACCAAGGCAGAGGAGAGAATAGTAGGCAATATTAGTCTCAGCTATACCCATAGAAACAGATTTTATGAGGAGAGCTGTCTCCAAAGTCCTGCTCTTTATAGTCCCATATTATTCATAGCTCAAATTTGACCCAAATTATATTGTTAAGGGAAATTAAGGTTCCCAGATAGGACTGTGTCGGGATTAGGTCCTAAACCCACAATTTTAATAGCTTGGTTTCAGGTTTATAAACAACTCTGTCTGATTTGACCCAAAAAGGAATTTACCAGAATGATACTGAGTAGTTCAAAATTCCTCCAGGAGGCTTGGAATCTATAATCAATGCCCCAAAGCCTGTCACAGCACTGGTCTGGTGTAGAAGCTACTGCAGTTACTGCACCGCTTACTGGATCCTGAGTTGCTGGACCTCCCACTGCTGCTGCCACCAACCCTGAGCAAGAATCTGCTGCAAACCTGTCACTCTGCAGCTCAAGTCTTGCTGCAACCTCATTGCTACCAGCGGAGATTCTCACACAGTTTTTGCTTCTTTGTGTCATGGGCTTTGGATTCAAAGTCCAGGGTGTTTGCTTCTGACTGGTACAGCCCAGGTGACATGGCCGTGTTCTAGCTGCAAGGGAAGCTGGAAGGCAAGTATCTGGCATTTCCAGTTTTGTTGCAGAACTGGGACTCTGTCTTCCACTAGGACTCATAAGTTGGGGAATTCTCCCAAATATGGATCAAGTTCAGATGGTGGGCAGCCCACAAAATTGTAAATGACTATTACAGGATTTTGTAGAAGTTTCATGTAAACCTCACAATAACTCATAACCTTCCAAGAAAAATCCAAAAGGTATAGATTATATCATGGAGAACTAAGGGAAGGAATCCAGCCCAAGTGTTTGAGGTAAGATGCTCTTGTTAGACCAAGGTTCTGGGGATTCACCAGCCTTGACCTCAGTAGCCCTTCTTAACCCCTTGAGGGTATCCCTTCCTTTTCTCTCTGGGGTAGGGGCAGAATGGTGGCTCAAAGCATTGCTGGGGCACCATTTGCCTCCCTATACCAAAGGTCCTTTCCTCTGCTTGAGGCTCTGGTTCCATCTTTAAGAAAACAAGAATACAGTGGATTTGGACTCTGATTAGCCCTTGGCAGCTGCAAATTCCTGGGGAGTTCACCTGGCCTCACTGAGGTTGCTTCCTCATTTGAAAATTGATACACATCTTTCAGGATAGTTGGGAGGATTTGTTGAGGCAGTGTGAAAAAGCCCAGAACTTAATAAAAGTTCATTGTGTATAACTTCAACGTGAATCAAAGTCACTCCTGTTTTTCCTCCTAGCATTAGCCCCTTACTGACCAGAGGGGATGGGATATCTGGTCCAATGTCTGATGACAGGAGGACGAGAGAGCTAGAGCTCGGGGACGCTGTCAGGACACTCTCAGGACGACAGTTCAGCACAACAAAAGACAAGGTTTACTCTCAGGGGTAAGCGCGAAATACACAAGAGCATTAAAAAAAGTGAAACACATTCATGGGTGACAGATTCATAATGGGATTATTGATTCAAATACAGATCCTTTCTCTTCCTTGTATTTTCCACCCTCCTCCCTCCAAAAATTGTTGCTGACGGCTGGGCAGTGATTCAGGGAAGCAGCTAGCAGGGGACAATGACTTGGCTGCAGCTGGTGCTAAAAACGACCAGCATCACAGCAAAGGAGGGAGATGGCATCGTCTCTCAACCTAATCTCCCTCCCTGAGACTTGGTGTCTTATATTTGCAACAAGGGGGAAGGAACTTGAGAAGTTGAGTGGATTAAATGCCATAAGGGGTCAGACACCCATTAATAATAGTGGTAAGAATCATGATGTATGGAGTCCCCAGGGCCAGACACCATGTTAAATGCTTTAAAAACAGCAGCTCCTTCAATCGTGGACTCAACTCCATGAGGCTAGGGCTAGGTCTGTCTTGCTCCCTGCCATATTGTCATCTTGGAATCTTCCTGCAAGATGATAATAACAATCAATACTTCCAGGAACCTTCTATTGTAGCCTTATTTTTTATATTCATGGTATTACCTTACTCACTGTTCTTAGCACTGTACATTTCTAATCTTCATGACAGTTTTAAGGGGTAGGTACTACTATTATCCCCATTTTATGGACGAGGAAACTGAGGCACAGGAGGAAGACAGAAGCTGGGTAGATTTCCCAAGATCATCAAGTAAGTGATAGAGCTGGAGTCTGAATCCAGGAAATCTGGCTCTAGAGTCCATGCCCTTGACCCCTATGCTAACTCAAGGAGTCAGAAGTTGCTCACAGGTCCACTGTCTGGCTATTTTATAGGTAAAGCAATTGAAGCCAAGAAGGAAGTTAAATGATTGGCTCAAAGTCACAGAGTTATTAGGTAACAGATCCAGGATGTGGATGCAGGGTGACTAAGCTAAATGTCTCTGAAAGGCATTTATTCCTCCAGCCCAAGCCCCGGGGGCCTGCCTTTCCCTGTAGCTTTCCCCCACTTCAGAGTCCACAAATGGTCTCAGTCTGGGTCTAGCCTCAGTAGGGCAGCTCAGAGACACTCCAACCAGGAGTCCTCCCAGAGTCCAGTTCCAAGGGGCGGAGGGGGCTGGCTGCAGGCTGACCTGGGTCCTCCCTTCACTGCAGCTTCTAGCAAGTGTGCCTCTCAGAGGGCCTGGGGTTGTCCTTGTTCCCAGCCTCCTAGGGTGGGATGGAGACCATCTCACTGAGAGTGGGAACTAGCAGCTTCAGACACAAGGTTTGGTCAAGAGATTTTTCATTCTCATCTCTTGGCAAGAGCCGAGTTTCCATCACTCACATGCTTATTTTCCATCACTCATGTCCTTGCCCATTGGCTGGCATCTGGCTCATCGTGGATGTCCTGTGATAAGTCAGGGATATGACAACTGCCATTTATGAAACATTCCCATTTATCCTCCCAGGGTAGGCTGGCATAGAAAGGAGGCCAAGAGAGGGATGGAGTCAAAAGAAAACAGCTTTTGACACCAGATTCATTTGATGTTGAGTCTGGCCTCTGCTACTTACTTGCTCCCAAGCTAGGGAGCTTGGGACAAGTCACCTAACCTTCCTGGAAACTTAAGTTTTCACATTCAAGAAATGAGGATAGAAATTCTTATCTGGAAGCAGAGCCACTGCTTTGCACAGCTCCAGGGGGCACCATTCACATGGTTGTCTGTGTGACCGGTACCACAAGGAATCCAACTCCATAGAATAAAGGTGAAGGATGCCTTTGAGACTGCATATCCCTGAGTCTACACCTTGCAAGTAAGAATAGCTATGACAGCTTCAAAATGTGGAACCAAGATGCTAATTGGGTTCTTGTGAAGACCTTATAACATGCTGTGTAAATGGACTCAGGAACATGGGTGCACAGTAAGCAAGGCATTATTATGGGATAAGGAGGCAGTCATTAGAGTGAACAGTGCCTATTTCCCAGACAACCCCTGCAATGAGGGATGTCCCTGCCTAGTTCTGGCTCCTATGCAGACCAGGCCAGAGGAGATGAAGACCCACCTTCCAACAGCCCTGTTAGCAAGGCCTCAGCTTCCATATCCTATAAGTTTTCCTCTTACTTCTCAGATTGGCTTCATGGTGACCAGAGGGCACTGGATACTCTGGCAGTAGGCTGGGAGAGTGATGGGATTTCAGTCTATTTGGAGGTTTGCTGTTGACTAGCCCAGAAATCCTGAATGGAATTTCTCACCAGCCTTGTTTTCTAGGGTCTGCCCAAAGCAACTGACCCTATCTTTATTTCCCCTTGTAGAGCGCTTTCAAGTCAAGAAGCCCTTATTAAAAGCCTACTATATGCTATGCTAGGCACAGTGGAGAGGCAAGTATTAAATACCAAGGTGGACAGACAGTTCTCAGCCGCAAAAAGCTCACAGAAGCTTTAGCTGAGGAGATGGAGTGCAGGCACTCCGGGGTCCACGGTGCATGCATGCATGTGCATGTGTGTGTGTAGAATCACCTTCACTTAACACTTGGACCCAAAGGAGCCCTCCTCCCTGAAAGCAAGGAATCAGTAGCTCCACTGCCCACCTTTGGAATTCAGGCATTTCTTATTTCTCTGGGTGAGGGGCCTGCCTGCCTAAAGCAGTATCCTGCTGCCTCTCATGGACCAGTTCCCTTTCAACTGGCCCAGTTGGGTACATTTCTGCAGCTTCCAACACAGGAGTTAGGCAAGGAATCCCCTGTAGACTGGGAACAGAAGCTCACCTTTTGGTTGCCCCTCACACCCTCCTCCTTCCCTCCACATCAACAATGCTCTCCTCTTCAAATGAAGAGGAGAGGTTTGCTCAGTGAACTCTGAGGTATAGCAGACCCTCTGACTTGGCCACCTGATTGACTGGGAACCCCTAGCTCCTAGCTCAGAGCTGGTAAGGGCTCAATACTTATTAGTTAAGGGAATGGATGGAAGAGCAAATCTTTTGGGCGAACTTCTTGCTTTATTCTAGGAAAATGTTCAGATGTCCAGTGTTCTCCAGGAGAAGTCACCACCACTCCTCTTTACCTCCAGGGATGCCTACACCTGACCCCTTTTTTCATTCATTCATTGGGGGATATTTACTGAGTAGCTCTTCTGAACTAGGCATTGTATCCTGTGCTTTGGAGATCCCCACATCTCCCACTTCAAACCCCAGGCCCTTCCTTCTCCCCATTGTCACCACACAGCTTGCCCAGGACTTTTGGCCTTCCTTGCTCTTCCTTTTCCCCAGGGGTCCCATATCTGGGCTTCTTTGACCCTGCCAAACCTGAATGGGAGTTGAGGGAGGGAGGGAGCAGGGCTCCCAGTCTCTAGCATCTGCCCTCATCCCATCCTCCCACCCTACTCCAGGGACAGTCCAAGCTGGCTCTGCCCAGAATCCCCAGGCATCCACCTCCTGGGACTGCCCTGAATCTTGTTGCCTCATCTCAGTCTCTGGGGGCCCCTGCCCATGGGTGTCCTACAGAGCCCACCCGGTGCCCCGGCCCCCAGCGCCCTGGCCCCTCAGCGCTGCCTGCGGAGGGAGCTGCCAGCTTTTTGGAATTCCTAATCGCTCTTGGCCCCGGTGATTGGCTGCTCAGCTCTGACCCCACTTGGGCTGCCGCCTGGTTGGATAAAAGGGGAATCTCCTTGGGGCTCCAGAGCATTAGACATCGCAGGGGGCACCTGGGACCAACTTCGTGAAGCGGGGAGCCAGCCGGGGGGGTGGGGGGAGCACAAGGCTTGCGGCCTCGGCCCCTCCGAAGAGCCGAGAGATGACCGGGAAAGCGGGAGAAGCGCTGAGCAAGCCCAAAGCCGAGACAGTGGCCAAGAGTACCTCGGGGGGCGCCCCGGGCAGGTGCACCGGGTTTGGCATTCAGGAGATCCTGGGCTTGAACAAGGAGCCCCCCAGCTCCCACCCGCGTGCTACCCTCGACGGTCTGGCCCCCGGGCACTTGCTGGCTGCGCGCTCCGTGCTCAGTCCCGCAGGAGTGGGCGGCATGGGGCTACTGGGGCCCGGGGGGCTCCCCGGCTTCTACGCACAGCCCACCTTCCTGGAAGTGCTGTCCGACCCGCAGAGCGTCCACTTACAGCCGCTGGGCAGAGCGTCGGGGCCGCTGGACACCAGCCAGACGGCCAGTTCGGGTAGGTGAGGGTGAGGATGTGTGGCTTGCCCGACTAGGGTGAGAAGCGGGAACCCCACGCCGTCGGCTCTCGCTTGCATCGCCAGGCCTGCTCCTCCGGGTGCAGAAGTTGGTGCCAGGCCGAAGGGTCGTAGCGCGGACCTGGGGCCGACGCGCCCCTGGCCAAGGGGCCGGGAAGATGCTCCCCGCGGTGGCCGGCTTTGGGCCCCCGCGTTTCCGGAAGCCGAGCTGTCCTGTCTGCGCGCTGAACCCGGTTCTGCGGCAGCGCCCAGTTGGGGCCCCACTGGAAAAGGGGCTTAGGATGTCGGAGCCCGTGGGGCAGGCCGGGGGTGCCCCTTCTCTGCTCCACTTGGGCTGCGGCCTCTCAGAGGAACCACGCTCCTACAGCCCGATTCCGTTCCGGGCGTCAGCGCCCGGGGAAGCCGATGTCAGCTTCGGGCCCCAGCCCTGATGTCCAAAGTTGTCTTGTCCTTCTTCCTTCTCTCCGTTCCAACCCCCGACCCACCCACCCCGCACTGGTCAGCTGCGTTTGATTTTTCGCCTCGCGAGCTTCAGGACCACCTGGCCACCGCGGCAGCCCAAGCGGTCGGCATCCGCGATCCCACCTGAGCGTCACCTTATCCGGGATCCCGACCCTCGCGGGCTAGGGGGCCACCGAACCTCCGGGCCGCTTTCCCGGCCGCACCTCTCCGTCGGCTCGACCCTCTGCCTCTGGTTCGCGCTTTTCGATTCCCCTGATTTTCCGCTCTCGTTTTATTTATTTTTATTAATATCTGGAGGGGCAACGAAAAGTGGCGCGCCGCAGTCTCTCCAGATCCGAGCAGGGCCGCACGGTGCGGGCAGTGGAAAGGGGGTTGTGCCCGGGAAGCCCCTCTCTCTTTCCGGAGTCCAGCTCTCCGCGCCCCGGGCTCCGCTCCGAGGGGATGGGGGGCCACCTTCTGCACCCGGCGCCGGGTCTGCAAGCGCAAGGGAGGGCGCCGAGCCCCGAGCACCGCCGGAGGGGGACCCTGCGACCCGGGAGGCTGTCTCGCTCCCCCGCCGTCCGCGTCCCAGGCGTGTCTGGGCCTTTGCTTCTCTTACAACGAAATCCGTCCACCACCTCCGGATTCCGGCGCCGGCCTGGGTAGAAACAGCCTCGGCTTAGGGATGGGGTCGCCCTCGCCGAGGGCTTCCCGGGGAGACCGAGCAGGCCGGGCGGCTCCCCGAGGCCGCCAGGAGTGGGCCCCTCGCTGGGCTTCTGGAGCCCGACGCGCCCGGGGGTTGCCGTGCGCGCCCCCCCTCCATTCGGCCGCCTGTACCTCCGCCCGCTTTTCAGATTCTGAAGATGTTTCCTCCAGCGACCGGAAAATGTCCAAATCGGCTTTGAACCAGACCAAGAAACGGAAGAAGCGGCGACACAGGTAAGGCCCCTGCAGCGCTTTCTGTCACCTTCGTGCTCACCCATCCCCTGCTGTCCCCAGTTCGGAGGAACGGGTCCCTCGGACCCGAATCTTGCCGGCTGTAGATCCGAGGTCCGCGGCTGTGCCGGGACGGGGAGGTCGGACTGGGAGACCAGGCGTGGTTTGGGGACATCCTCCCGGGGCCCTGGCGTCCGGCCATGCCGGGTGAGGATTAGGAGAGGCCGCCGAGGAAACCGCACGTTTCGGGCTTTCTCCTGCTTCTCCGGGAGAAAGGAGAGGCCTCAAATAGGGCCAAACCCTACCCAGAGAGGGGCTGGAGACACCCATATGTCATCCCCGCCTCGGCACATTGGTCGAGTCGCGCACATCACTGGGCGGGCAGGTCGGCTCTCGCCTCCCGCCCCAGCCGGTTCCTCTGCCCCCTGCTCGGTCCCCCGTTCCTCCCTGCTGTCGCTGTCAGCGCCACCAACCCCCTGTCTTTCTGCTCCCATCGCTGGCCAAATCTTGAGCGTGATATCCGCATGGATGGCAGATTTGCTTTCGGCCTCTGCTCCTCTGTGATCCGTAAGCCTCAGTTTCCTTGTCTGTAAAATGGGGAGGAAGGAGTGCGTGGACTGGATGCCCCCGTCAGCCCTGGCTGGAGTGGAATGGGCTGCATTGCAGCATACAGACGAAAAAGAGGTTATTTGGCTTTGTTTTCCTTTAAATATTTTAAACACAGACCTCACTTGCACAAAGTTAAAATTCAGTCCTGCAAAGTAATGCCCCTGCAGGAGACCCGCGTTCTCTTCGTGGCCCGCACCTCCGCTACCAATTCCTTATATAAATTTATCAGGAGGGTTTCAAGAAATAAAGAAGTGAGAAAAATTGACCAGACTTTCTGCCGGTGCTGCTTGCAGGCGCTACCCTGCGCTCGCCCTGGCCCTGTTTTCCGGCTTCTCTCTCTGTCCCCGTGCGGGTGGGCTCCCCCTCCAGGGTTCCCTCCCGCCCTGAGGACATTTCCCCCTGGGGCGCTCTCCTTCTCCCCACCCACCTCATCCTCTTCTCCCCAGTTTGTTCTCATCTTCTTTGCACACTGTCTCTGGGTGCTTGTCTGCGTTTCTCTCTTCCTTCACCCCCGGAAATGACCCCACATTTTAAATCGGTTCTTCCTGACTTCTCAGACCCCTACAGGTTTCCACTTGAATGCGGGTGAACTTTGGCTCGGTTTCTTGGTGACCTCAGTTTGTTCCCTTCAGGCAGCTGTTTCGTTTTGTTTTGTTGCGTTTTATTGTGAACGGAAACGTTGTTTTTAGTCCTGATTCTAGGTCATTTTTAAATATTCATCAGCTAAACAAATATTCATTAAAACACCTCCTATGCATCCAACTCAGGCTGGTCCCAGGCTAGCAGGTTGGGTGGGGGTGGGGGGTTGCGTCGGTAATCCTGTCTGCCTTTGGGCTGCTGGAGGGCAGGTGGGAGTCCGGCTGACCGGGTTCTGTGCTGCTGCCCGAACTGGGTTAGGGGAGGGATTCCCGGAGCAAGGACAGTGTTTCTGCACAGGGGCATCTCCTTGTGTGGCACTTGGAGCTGGCTGACACACAGTCCAAAGTCCATCCTAAGGTTCTCGACCTTCTGTCCTCACTTGATACCCTCTCCCCTGGGGAAAACTTTGGGTGCTTCAGAGGGGTCCCCCAGGAGACAGGACAACTGGTCAACTGCACTAGGTTTCAGGCTATTTCTAATGTGTGAGGGGAACAGGTTATTGGAGACAGGAGAATGGCTGGTGCCATTTTTAATTAGTAAAAAAAAATCTGAGCATCTCTCATTTGGGGAGTTCAGGTAAGAAACCTTGGAATCTGGTGATAAGAGATGAAGATCCCTTAACCTCCCAGAAACATAGGGGGCTTGGAGGAGTTAAAGAGGGGAGTGGGGATGGAGTCTCTCCGATTTTCTTCTCTTTACCTGTGAGGCTCAGCTCTGATAGACTGGTCACGATGGGAAACTGAAGGGTCTGGTAGGTTACTTCAGTCGTGTCTGACTCTTTGCGACCCCCGTGGACTGAGTCCACCAGATTCTTGTGTTCATGGGATTTTCCAGGCAAGTCTGGGGAATCTGAGGCATCGTTTCAGTTCGTTCCTTAATTCCTTTCTTTCTTTCTTTCTTTTTTTTAATAAAAGTTCTCCCAAGCAGAGTCTGGCACTCGAACCGCTGAATGATCTGCCCTCATCTCTCTTCTTTGGCTTTGGCCAGGCCACAATAGCTTTGGGTCTCATTTTTCCTAGTTTTGAAGAAAACGTACACGTTTTGATTGTTTATTTTGACTGTCTGTTCAGGGGCCCTTTCAGTAAGTGGCAGGAGAGAAATAGAAATCAGCAGATCTTCAAAATTCTGAAGAATTAACTTTCTGTATACATAAGCATTCCATTCCCCCCAAGAGAATAGGAGCAACGATTTAGAATCAAACCAGTCATTTTCCATAAAGAGCAGAATCTTTCTCTCTCACACCTCCCCTGTATCATCCTCCAGGATGCCAAGGCTGACACCGGCAGCAGGAATACCTGGGGTTTCCATCCGTACTTTTTCCTCAGGCTGGGTGACATCAGGGGCTGCAGGGAGAGATTTTAACCTCCCCTCGTACTGGCCCCAGGGTTCAAATCCCAGAGGCTCTACTTCAACCATTGTAGAATCTGAGTCTGTAAAATCTGGACCGTATTACACCCCAGCTTGTTGAGGAAGGTGCAGGATAAAGCTCGCCTAGAACTTGGTGAAATTCAGGTTTGAAGAGAAGAATTTGTTGGTAAGGGGGTGTGTAGTGTATTTATTTGAGAAAGGGGGATTACGAACCCCCTAAATATCGGAGGTGGAAAACTGTGTGTGCTGGAGCATATCCATTTGCTAGTGGAGAGGATGTAGCTTTTACTGGACTCTTAAAGCAGTTTATGTTAATAACTCAAAATAGGTCAATGTAAACTGCTCTGCGGGGGTTGGGGGCTGTGTAGGTAGGCTCTCTTGGGATGACCTGAGTTAACTGCCCCTAAATGGGGTTCCCACCAGGTGAGTGGCTGAACCTGGGTGTGGTGGGATGGTGGGAAGGTGGCCCTTGCCTTCGGGGCACCAGAAAGGACAGAGCACCCCCCCTTCCCTCCCTCCCTGCCTCCAAGACTCTGAGGGCAGCTCTCGGAGCCAGTGAGCAGGGTGGGGTGAGGGGCTGGGAGGTGCGGTTAGTTCCCCACAGTAGAAACCCTGGGGCGGCAGCTGCATTTGACCTTTGAAAAGTGAGTCTTTGAACTCTTAAGTACATTTTAAAAGATCAACTCTCCTGTCTGTGAGGGGAGCCCGGGGCGGCAGGTCCTGCCTGGGACTGAGGCACTTATTTACCTGGTGAGCCCTTCGTTCAGTGCCTGGGAGGAGGAATAGGGCCTTTCTGCAGTTTCCTAAAACTTGTGTCTTAACATCCTTCCCCTAAAGCACTTTCAGGAAGATTCCCAGTATGAAATGTCCCTGAGGGCTGAAATAATGCCTAACCACTAGAAGGCAGTGTGGGCCCTCAGACTGGAATGAAGAAGAGTCCAGAGGGTGTCCGGGGATGGGGGCAGGAGAGACTGATTGTATTTGATTGTACTGGCCCAGGCTGGGTTTGGAGGAGGAAATGGCAACCCACTCCAGTGTTCTTGCCTGGAGAATCCCAGGGACGGGGGAGCCTGGTGGGCTGCCATCTATGGGGTCGCACAGAGTCGGACACGACTGAAGCGACGTAGCAGCAGCAGCAGGAGCCGTAGGAGAGGGCTATTCTGTCCTCTCTGGGATAAACTCTTTCCATTTTCGGGGTTTGCTGGGTTTGACTCTCTGGGTTTGCTCCCCTCAGGACAATCTTTACCTCCTACCAGCTAGAAGAGCTGGAGAAGGCATTCAATGAAGCCCACTACCCTGACGTCTATGCCCGGGAGATGCTGGCCATGAAAACGGAGCTGCCCGAAGACAGGATACAGGTAAAACAGCCCTGAGTCCCTCTCTCACATTCTCTTCACCCTCAGGGACATCGGCTGCCCCACGGTCCCACATATCCCTCTCTCTCCCTCCTGCTCCAGTGTGTGCTTGTCTGTAACCACCTCCTCATGGAACAGTTCTTTTAAGCAGATATTAGCTGAATACCTACCATGTGAGATGGGGACTGCTGGAGGGACGGGAGACTTGGCAGACAAGACGTGGCCTGTGGCTGCAGACTGTGGTCTTCCTGAGGGGTATGGCAGGCCTCCGTGTGGTTGCAGACGGAGTTCTGGGTGGGTCTAGGATTCTGAGCAGGGTCTCTGGTGCAGCAGGTGTCTCCTAGGCGGTAAATGTCTGCTTCAAGGCCTGGGTGCCTGGGGGTGGAGGGGAGCTGCCTCCCCCATGAGGAAGACCTTGCCCCCTCCCTTCCTACCTACTCCCCACTGCCTCCATCCACCTGAGGCTCCTTACTTCTCACAACCCAGCAGCTGGTCCTGCCCAGGGTTCCTGCTCCTGGAGTCTCCTGGACCAGCCCAGGAGGCACTCATTAAGTCGTTCCCCTCACCTCCTTACTGGAGAGTTTTGTGGAGAGCCAGCCCCGACTGGTTGGGCCTGTCCTCAGCTGTGCTGGGCACCAGGGCTCCTTTCAGCAGCAGCAAGATCCTCCCAAGTCCAGGACTCCCTTTGGTGGACAGAAATGGATGGCTTAATCATTCCTCCAGGAGGAAATGATGTCTGATGATTCTCCAGACAGGGTCTCCATGAGGAGGAAGGGTGGCTGGGGTGGAAAAACATTTCCAGAAGATTTGAGGTTGCCATAGCTGATTCAAGACCTTGAACCAGAGCTGCTTCTGTCGGGACACCTGAGTGGCCTGGAGTAGCTGACCTACCAAGGCTGGGAAAGGCAGGGAGGGTCCAGACTTCCTGAAACCCTTCTGCTCCAAATTTCCTCCTCCTTTGTGTCTCCAGGTGTGATGTGTGTTTGGGGGCAGGGGGAGGAGCGGGGAAGGGACAAGTCCAGCGAAGGAACCAAATAAGGTGTGTAGGTTCTTTGCACTCTCTTACTGGAGAACCGGAGAATGGGGAATGAGGCGAGAGCTGCTTTTCCAGAAGAGCCTTCCTCTCCCCTGGAAGTCTGTTGGGAATTTCAGCCAATGGCTTTAGACGGTGACACTAACAATAAGCTCAGTTATTCATAAGCAGATTATCTGTTTGGTGCATTATCCATGGTGGCCTGGATCCATCATCCCCACCCAACTAAGTTACAGTGGGGAAAGGCTGGATGTTGATTTTGAATCCTCTGTGTGTGTGTATAAGCCAAGACCCAATCCAATTCATATGTGGTGGTAACCCCTACCTGACCTTTATTAGAGTAAAGCTGGTCCTTACAAGCATCTAGGGTTGGTGAGGCTGCCAGACTTCCCCTTTGGTTGGTTGCACATTTGCACTATTGACCGGTAGAGTGGAACAGCTCGTCTCCTGCAGTGGGTTGTCCTAAAATCTGGCCGTGGTGGTGGTAGTGGTGGGTGGGAGAGTCCGAAGGCTGTAAGGAGAACTTGCCCTCAGCTGTAACTGCATTGCTATAAACGCTCAGCCCGCAGACTCTAGACTTCTTAAACTTGTCTGAGGGGTTGTCTACAGGTTGGTGTCTGAAATCACCAGCACCAGCATGGAGGAGCAAGGGTGTGGAGTACCTTAATTTCCTGGACTGCAAGGATTGACTGTGGAATCTGTGGCTATTGGTGAACCAAGGCAAGGGTCTCTGTAACTCTTCCAGCACTGCCTAGTTCTTTAGCTACATGCTGCCCCCAGAGGGTGCGAGTTATCAAATGGCCCAATCCCCAAATATTTTGAGGCTTCCCAGGTGGCATTAGTGGTAAAAGAACCTGCCTCCCAAAGCAGGAAACTAAGAGACACGATACGGGTTTGATTCCTGGGTCGGGAAGATCCCCTGGAGAAGGGCATGGCAACCCACTCCAGTATTCTTGCCTGGAGAATCCCATGGGCAGAGGAGCCTGGTGGGCTACAGTCCATAGAGTCGCAAAGAGTCAGACACAATTGAAATGACTTAGCACGCGTGCCCAACCAAATGTTTTACCAAGTGGCCTGGGAAAGGACTTCACATCTATTAGTGACAACTATCTATCAAAGCTCCAACCCACAGAGCAATTCCTGTGTGACTGGTGTTCTAAGTACAGGACGTGCACAGGAGAGGCAAGGTGGTGCAGTGGTTAGGGACACCCACTCCAGAGTTACACCATCCTGGCCTCACCAGGTACCAGTATTTGAATGGCTGTGGACAGGTCACTCTTCACCAGCCTGAGCCTCCATTGCTCATCTGTAAAATGGGCATGACAGCAGCAGTTGCAGCTGTGATGAAGTCGTGTGTGTTGTGTTTAGCAGAGGGCCCAGCGTGGGGCCTGGGTGTCCACCTGGGGCTGACCATTCCACCAGTGGATGCACTCTGCTGTTGCTGTTTAGTCATGTCCAAATCTTTCGTGACCCCATGGACTGTAGCGTGCCAGGCTCCTCTGTCCTCCACTATCTCTTGGAGGTTGCTCAAATTCATGTCCGCTGAGTCGGCGGTGCTATCTAACTATCTAACCCTCTGCCACCTTCTCCTTTTGCCATGAAAAGAAGGAAGGGGGAGGTTATTAGAGGCTCTGAAGTTAGACATCCTCAGGTGGAATGGAAAGGTTAAGGGACTGGATATTCAATCAAGGATCCAAATCTTAGTTCTGGCTCTGACACCAACCAGGTATGGCAGAAGCCAAGTCCCTTCCCATCTCTCATCTGTAAAAGGAAGAGGGGGAATCCCTCCCAGAGAGCCGTCTCCTCAGTGTCTCCTCTCCCATTCTGACTCTGGGCTGCCATTGGTGGAACCTACCCAAGGAAGCCCCTGGATGTGTCTGAGACCTACTATCTAATGAGAACCCAGTGTAGATGTGAAAAGTCAGACATGTGCTGTGCTTAGCCGCTTTCCAGGCCTTTTTTCATCGCTTCTTCACAATTAGATGAGTTAGATGCTATTCTTATCCCCACTTTCTGGATGAGGTAACTGAGGGGCTGAGAGGTGAAGTAAGAGATGGACTGGGATTCAAACCCAGTACCACTCAAGTACTATCTCAAGAGAGCAAATGAAGGTAAAGGGAGGACTTATCTACAGAAACTGGAATAATTCATGCCAATTGTAGTGATGAGGGGTCAGCCCCCTTAATAGTGGCTGATTTCCTCGACCTTTATGCTTTGAGGGCAAGCACTTCCCCCCTCTACATCTCTCTAAGTTGGGGTGAAGGGGTAAGTTGCACTGTTAGGGGAAGAAGAGATTTCTAGTCTTCATATCAGTTCAGTTCCATTCAGTCACTCAGTCGTGTCCGACTCTTTGCAATCCCATGGACGGCAGCATGCCAGTCTTCCCTGTCCATCACCAACTCCTGGAGCTTGCTCAAACTCATGTCCATGGAGTCAGTGATGCCGTCCAACCACCTCATCCTCTGTCGTCCCCTTCTCCTCCTGCCTTCAATCTTTCCCAGCATCAGGGTGTTCTCCAATGAGTCAGTTCTTCACATCAGGTGGCCAAAGTATTGGAGTTTCAGCTTAACATCATTACTTCCAGTGAATATTCAGGACTGATTTCCTTTAGGATGGACTTCATATCAGAGCCAGATGCAAAGTCCTTTCTGTGTCTCTGAGAAGTGCTGGGATGTGGCATTCTGGAAGCCCCCACCAGATGTCAGCCCTAGGGAAGAGGAAATAGTTTCCAGACTGAGTTTATTTCCTCTGTGGGCCATTCATTCTCAATTTTGATATGTTCACTTATGTGTTACTATATGTTTTCTGACAGAAGTTATACTTATTTAGAATGCCTACATTACAGACGTGCAAGTGAACAGAGCCATCTCACCTCCACTCTTAGCAACCTGGTATGTTTGGAAGGATGAGGTTTGGATTCTCTGACTAGCGCTGTTCCATTCTGTCTCTTTTAACATGGTCCCTGCCCAAGGGTTGGGGAACAAAGTTTTAGAGGATTACATCCCAGAAGTTAATAGATAACCACATGGATGGGAAAAGACTGCAGTGTGTTTCAGCCTGGGAAATGGATTAGAAACACAGGGCAGCTTTCAACTGATTGATTGCTTTTTTTTACTTTATTTATACTTAAAAAAAAAAACTTTTGGCTGCACTGGGTTTTTGTTGAGGCATGCAGGCCCTTCAGGGCTTCCCTGGTGGCTCAGCATTAAAGAATCTTCCAGCAATGCAGGGGATGCAGGAGACTCAGGTTCAGTTCCTGGGTGAGGAAGATCCCTGGGAGGAGGGCATGACAACCCACTCCAGTATTCATGCCTGGAGAATCCCATGGACAGAGGAGCCTGGTGGGCTACAGTCCATGGGGTTGCAACGAGTTGGATATGACTGAAGTGACTGAGCATGCAGGCTCTTCTAGGGCTTACCCTGAGGCATGTGGGATTTTAGTTCCCCAATCATCCCTTGCATTGGAAGGCATATTCTTAACCATTGGGCCACCCGGGAAGTCCCAGGGCAGCTTTCAAAAATTACTCATGCCAGAGACTTCCTTGATGGCCCAGTGGCTAAGACTCTGTTCTCCCAAAGCAGGAGGCCCAGGTGCGATTCCTGGTTAGAGAGCTAGATCCCACTTGCTGCCACTAAGAACCTGGTGCAGCCAAATAAATAAATAAATATTTAAAGTAAAATAAAATTACTTGTGCCAGCCTCCCACACTTAGCAATACTGATTTAACTGGTTTGGTGTGTGGCTATGGCATCTATTTTTTTTTTAATTTTGGGGTACACTGGGTCTTCATTGCTGCACAAGGGCTTTCTCTAGTTGTGACAAGCGGTGGCTACTCTTTTTTTTTTCTTTCTCAAAGTTCTTGAATGCCTTTATTTTGAGAAACTAAAATTGAAAATATAACTTCAAGATTTCTAGCCTATTGTATTATTTTTTCCTTTTAAAAAATGTATTTATTTTTAATTGGAGGGTAAGTGCTTTACAGTATTGTGTTGGTTTCTGCCATACATCAAGATGAATCAGCCATAGGTATACATATATCCCCTCCCTCTTGAACTTCTCTCCCACCTCCCACCCCATCCCCCTGCCCCAGGGGTTAGTCTTTAGTTGCCATAAACAGGTTTCCCATTGCAGGGGGCTTCTCTTGTTGTGGAATACAGGCTCTAGGGCGCAAGGGTTTCCATTCTTGCAGCACATGGGTCAGTAGCTGTGGTGCACAGGCTTCGTTGCTCCGCAGCATGTGAGATCTTCCGGGGCCAGGGATTTAACCCGTGTCTCCTGCATTGGCAGGTGGATTCTTAACCACTGGACCACCAGGGAAGCCCTGTTTGTTTTTAAAGCTCTCCAGGTGACTGTATGTAACCAGTGTAAAAATGCTGGGTCAGAGGCTCAGGAAAAGTGTCTCTGCTTTAAGTGAGTTAATATGAGCGGAAGAAAGAGGAGTATTGAGTGACACAGTGGAATGACCTGTCCAGGAATCCAGGGAAGGATGCTCCCTGGGCCTGCCAGGAAACATAGGCCAAGCTGCCCTCTAATGGACATCAGAGGCTACAGCAAGGCCAAGCTTCTCTGAGCCTCAAGCTGGGACTGGAAAGGGTGTGCTGAAATATGTTGTCAGAAGTGCTGAGTGCGCGTGGAGAGCAAGGTCGTTAAATCACGCCAGCAACTAGCTCAGATTAATCAGCTTCCAGTCAGAGGAGAGGAGGGAAGGTAGGTGAATGTGTTGAAAACTGCCATGGGGCCAAAGAAGCAGGGCCTGATAGCCTGGGGCAAGACGGGAGGGCAGGGCCCGGGGGTAGCCAAGGGGCCAGAATGTGCAGAATATCTATTATGCATGGTGTCTCCTTTAGGGGGTGACCATGGAGAAACCTCAGAGGGAAGGAAGCCTTGGCATGTTATCATGTGGGGTTAGAAGTCTGGGAGCTTGCAAGGACAAGAGATGCCCTGGTTACCCACAAAGGGGACAGAGGGCTGATAGCCTGGCCGGCTTGAAGGGTGCCCTGGACCAGAAGAGCATCCCTCTGGCAAGAAGCCCTTTTATGGATCCGGTCCGTCCATGAAGGCACGAGCTCTTGGGCCCCTCTCTGCTGGGTGTGGAGGCACCAGCTGTTGACAGCCAGAGGCCTCCTAGCTGGGCTCTCTGAGTGCTACCGGGGCACCACCTGTGAGAGGAAGCACACCAGGAAACCCAGGCTCTTCCTTGAGCTGGAAGACCTTCCCCACTCTCCCTTGCCTGGGACTCCCACGTTGGTGACCCTTGATGTCCCTTGTGAGCCCCTTCTCAGGCACTCGGAGGCCTGGAAGAGGAAGGCAGGGCTCTGATCCTTGCCAGGGTCTGCACACCGGTCCTCCTGAAGAGTTCCGACCTGACTGCCTTGGCCATGGAGTAGTGGCTTCTAGAAAGTGTGCAGTCTGGAAAGTAAGAGAGGAATTGAAGGAGGACTGTGGGTTTGCCAGAGCTAAGGGACCAAGCAGGAAACAGGGCCTAAATGAAGGAATCTCAAAGGTGGGAGATGAGAGGACCCGGCTTTATTGTGAAGACTGTCACTGAGCATTTGGTCATTTGTCCGTAGAATTCATCCAGCATCAGGCCAATGATTTCCAGTTCTTACAACATGCTGGGTGTTTCCCATGCACTATTCTATTGAATTTTTACAACAAACTTGCAAGGAAGTGGTATCATAGGGCAGACAAAGAATCAGAAGCTCAGAAAGGTTAAGAACATGCCCAAGTTCACAAAGGCAGTTGGAGGCAGAACAGAATTCTCCAGTCCAGGCCTTCAAGCTCCCTCTCATAGCCGTCTGCATAGGTGGTCTCTTACATTTGAGCCTCAGGGGTCTGGGATACATTACAAATGCAGGGGGTGTTGCAGGGGGCATCTGTTTGGCCCCTAGAGGGGAAGTCTAGTCTAGTGTTGTTCACTCGGTCGTGTCTGACTCTTTGCGACCCCATGGACTGTACCCACTAGTCTCCTCTGTCCATGGAATTCTCCAGGCAAGAACAGCAGAGTGGGTTGCCGTTGCCGTTTCCTTCTCCAGGGGACCTTCCCAACACAGGGATCGAACCTGTGTCTCCTGCATTGCAGACAGATTCTTCACTGTCTGAGCCACCAGGGAAGCCCCTAGAGGGGAAACTAGAGACTATCTGTATTAAAATCTTACAGCCTGGACGTTAATTCTGTCCCCCCCACCACACCTCCTGGGGTGGTTGTTGTTATTAGTTAGTCCAGCCTTGCTGCAGGGCCTGTCTTGGAAGAGGCCAGAGGAGCAAGTAATGCCACTAATGAACCTGCTCCCTGCACAGACTCCCACTGACTTTCTGTGCCTCCACTGAAATAATAATGAAAGTGAAAGTCGCTCAGTCCTGTCTGACTCTTTTCAACCTCATGGACTATACAGTCCACGGAATTCTCCAGGCCAGAATACTGCAGTGGGTAGCCTTTCCCTTCTCCAGGGGATCTTCCCGACCCAGGAATCGAACTGGGGTCTCCTGCATTGCAGGTGGATTCTTTACCAACTGAACTATCAGGGAAACCAGAAGTAATAATAAGTAGCATCTGTTGATGCTAGGATGAGATGAGATGAGGATGAGATGGTTGGATGGCATCACCAACTCGATAAACATGAGTCTGAGCAAGCTCCAGGAGTTGGTGATGGACAGGAAGGCCCGGCGTGCTGCAGTCCATGGGGTCGCAAAGAGTTGGACACAACTGAACAACTGAACTAAGCATCTATTGAGCACCTTCTGTGGGACAAACACTGATTTTAGGCACCCCTCACTTATTTCATTAATCCCCGAAACAACCCAGAAAAGTAGATATTCTTATTTTATGCTTGAAGAGACTGAAACTGAGAGAAGGCAAGTAACTTGTCCAAGATGACTTAGCAATTTTGGGCACAGTTGGTAATTCCAGCTCAGGACTAACTTTCAATGCGTCTGGCAAATGTTTAAGTTCTGCATACATACTGGTTGCTTCCTGGAAAGGAAGAGAAAGGCAAATATGAAGAGTGGTTAGGGTTAATTCTAATTCCTTGTCCACTTCCCTCCAAGGCACCAATGCCACAGCTTCTCTGCCAACTGTCCTAAAGAGAAATTGTTTTGGCTGTCCAGGTTTCTTCCATAAATTGGAGCAGCATCTGGTATTCAAAGAGAGCCAGGCGTTTCAGGAACCCATAACCAAGGGTCCGAATGACTCCTGGATTGAACGACCAGCTGGCGCCAACCCCTCTGGGACTGTCTGTGGACAAAATCTGATCCGCAGACTAGTTATTCATTTGTCCAGATCAGGAGACTGGGGAAAATGGTTCTCTTTACAGATCTCAGAAATGATCTAAATCCCAAGTCAGCACCCCCTTCTTTGGTGTTCCAGTAAAGATGCTGTTTCCATCTGAGAGCCCTGCCCCCTCTCTCAAGCTCATGGGATCCTGGGGAAGCCAGGGCAATGCATCTTTCCAGGCAGGGGCGGGTGGGGGGTGGAGGGGGGTGGTTAATGAGCATCTCTGCCTTTGCTTCCTCCACAATGCCTTCTTCAGGATATCTTATTCTAAACCGTGCTGAAACGCTCTTCTTCCATCAGTTTGTATCAAAACTCATTCTTGGCAAAAACCAGATGGGACTTCATGCTCTTTATTCGTCCCTCATGCATATGTGTATGTTTTGCTGCAGAAAGCAGAACCGATGGATTTGACTATGGGGAGGTGCTGCTGCTACTGAATGTTACATAACATGTAGTATATGCACCTCATATTTTTTCTAAAATCCAAAACATTCTGGAGTCTGGCCCCCACCCCCCACCCCGGTGGGTTCCAGTGGCCTTGTTGTTCTGTAATGCACTGTATTCAAGCAGGAAGGTCATCTCCTGCCCAGGAGGCATAGGGTTACTTAAGATTCATCAAGATAGTCTTCTCAACCTTCTGTGGTCAGACTCGGAATTCCACATTGGAATTCCATCACTAAGGGGTTCCTGCTTTGCCGTCTTCTCTGTCGGGTGGATAAAACCAGAAGCCACATACACCTTTCTGTGGCTTATCCCTTTTAGATGCTTCCCCTGTGTGAAAATGTAGCTTAAGATACGTGGGTACCTGTAGAGGACCACCAAGCGCTAAGGGGGAAGAGGGGACAGGACAGAGGACAGAGGTCTCAGACAAACCGCAGGCCTTGGGTATTGCTGAGGGCCTGCTGGACAGGCAGGGCCGCTGGGGACAGATGTATACACAACGCAGAGCCAGGCCAGGCGGAGGGCCGAGTTCTGTGAACTCCATTGCGCACCGCTCTGCGCTCCTTAGCGTCCAGAGCGCAGCCGTCTAGTAGCCTTCCGGTGACATAGACCCATTCCTTGACCGGGTTCACTCAGTGCGGTCCGAGTCCAGACCGGGGTGGCGGGGAAGGCCTTGCGTTGGTTCCACAGCTTTCCAGGGGGTGCCAAACCCAGTGGTGGCAAACGTGCGGCTCACTGGGGGCGACGCCACCCGGGGGACTCAGGAGTGGTCGTTTTCTAACAGGCGCGGGCGCCGGTCAGTGTGGGGTTGGAGGGGCCGGGGGGCAGTCTGAGGCCTCATCGCTCCCATTTTTAGAAGTTCCTAGTTATTTACAAATGAGTAAATGCCCAAACAGGGTTGACACAATCAGGGTCAATGTAAAGGTGGGCACTGATCATGCGGTCTTTCCGCAAAGCGCCGGTGACCGCGGAGCCCTATGAGGACCGGCCGCGCGAGTGCGCGGCTGTGCGGCCGGGGCGCCATCCTTGCTGGATGAGGCTGGACACGCTCCGCCGCAGACCCCGGCCCTCCGGAAGCTGCCGGGGCGCTCACTCCGCCACCTGGCGGCGGCGGCGGCCGGAACCGCAGGGGCGCACGGATTTCGCGCCTCCCCCCACCCCTTACCCCCGCGCCCAGGCCTCCCCGCGGCCGAGGCAGCAAAGGGTTAAGCTGTCAGCGGCGCGATGTTAAACAGGTGTCAAAGGCGCCCCATATATCTGCAGATTGAAATCAAATTCTTCGCCGTATAAAAAGATAAATTACCCAGGCGCTGCCGCGCGTCCCACTCATCACGCCAGCGCCAGACGGCAAGCAATTTTTTTTTTTTAATGTGCTAACGACCTAATCAAGCAATCAAGTCGGAGAAGATTGCAGAGTGACCGGGGCAGCCATCTGCCGGCGAGCCCCGCATTCATTTCCCGCGCCCCCGCGCGTGGAGAGGGAGCCGGGAAGGGAGCTGCCGGGAGGAAGGGGAGGGGGGAAAAATCCTAAACAAATTAACACCCAATTTTCCCCGTCTAATTAGTTAAATGAGGAGTGTTTGGGGTCCCCCGGGGAGGGGGAGCGGCTCGCGGCGCGGTTCGCGCTGCCTCCCCAGCATTAATTAGTGCGGGTCAATGCCGCGGATCCCGGGAGAGCAGCCGCTTTAATTTCCCGTGATATTTCAGTGCCTGAGGCCCATCGATTCAAACAGAAATTAACTTATTTTTCAATCAGCCCAGGGCTGCCCCTGGGGGTGACTCTTCTTTTGCCGCCTCCTGAATAGAGCTGGAGCAATTTTTCATCAAAAGCTGAAACCTCCGCCACCCGGGGGGCGGGGCGCGGGGGCGGGGGGCGGGGGCGGGGGCCCAGAGGGAGGGGCGGGGACCTGGTCCAGGCGAGGGAATGGAAATCGCCCAGGAAACTAATAGATTTTTCCGAACCCGCCTCTGCCCTCCCCTCCCCCCACCCCACCCTCTACTTCTGGGGTGCTTGGGCGTCTCACCACCATCATCATCCCCCAGGAGTCAGAGCCTGTGGAGCGGCTGTGAGGGGAACAAGAGGGGGCCACCGGGACCCCAGGTCCTTCCTGCGTGCGCCCGTCTCCCATGGGCTCTTCACCAGCTTGAGGGACAGTGCAGCTGGCCCTGGCCCTGACGCCTGTCAGCTGCCGGAAACTTCCGGAAAGCTGCTTGGGGGGACCAAGACATTTCTCCCTCCTCCAAGCATGGCCGGGACCTGGGGATCGCCTCCAAAAACCCGGATCGGGTATCGCTGATAGATCCAGCGAACCCCATGCTCATTCCCACCCTGCAGCAGGCAACTTCGGGGCCAGAGAAGCGACCGCTAGCGGTTGTCTCTCACCGCGGTCTTCTAGGTCCCCACCTTTACCTGCTCTACCAAAGAATTTTATCTTCCCTCCCTGACTGAGGTATGGCTGCCCAGCTCCTCCAACGATCACTCAGGGTTAAAGTCCAAACCTGTGGAAAGTGGGTGAGCGGAGGCCCCACAGGGATTGACCAGGACAGGGCAGAGAAGGGAGGCTGACTCAGGCCCCCTGGGAGGATCCCCTGCCTGGGGCTCTGGGTAGGTTGAGGCTTCCTGACACCTGGATGAAATGCCTTCTGCTGCCTAAGTCCACGCTCACCTTGCCTGCCTGGGACTGCCCTGGCCTCTGGAGTTCTGGTGTGGAGGAAGAGCCTGAACCAAAGGCACTGCTAATTCATCCCCTGAAAAGGACTCTGTCCCTCTGCAAGTCAGACAGGAATGCTGGAGGTGTGAACCCTTGCATGAGAGCTATGAGGCTCAGGTTTCTCAGCGGCAAACTGAGGACCACATGGGAACTGCCCAGCTGCAAGACCCAGTCCAGGAGGCATCCTATTGCATCACCCTAAACTGCTTTGATTGAAAAAAAAAAATCATTTTGCCCATCATATTCTCGCAGAACTTGTATCTCACTCTGAACACCCTGAACCAAGAGGAACCCCAGGGGTACTGAGAGGTGGGTGAGCTTAAGTAAGGATGCCCTTACTTGGAGAAACCAAAGTCACCAGGTAATGGGGCCACTGGCAATCAAAGAGGTGTGGCCCTTAACTCCAGGCAGACACGGGTGTGGGTGTGTGTGTGGGGTGCTGGCCTCTGCCTCATAGAGGACGCCCCTGACCTGTTCCTCTGCACTAGCAGGTCTGGTTCCAGAACCGCAGAGCCAAGTGGAGGAAGCGGGAAAAGTGCTGGGGCCGAAGCAGCGTCATGGCCGAGTATGGACTCTACGGGGCCATGGTGCGCCACTCCATTCCCCTGCCGGAGTCCATCCTCAAGTCCGCCAAGGATGGCATCATGGACTCCTGCGCCCCGTGGCTGCTGGGTAAGAGCCCACACCCTCCCTGGGGTCCTGCCCCTGGGGCGAGGGGAGCGGGCTCCTGAGGACGGGACAGAGCCCTGGTGCAGGAATGCCTGGTGGCCACAGCAGCCTGGAGGGAGAGAGGCCCCAGGAAGCTGGCCTCCCAGTCTCCCTTGGCGGGGGGCCTCCGAGGGCAGGCTGCACCCAGGGCTGGGTGTCTGCCCTTCGGTGCCTAGGACTCTCATTCTGTGGGTTCTGTCGCTCTGTGAGGAGGGGGTGGCTATTGCCCCAGGGGATGTATCCTATTCCCTTGCCAGAGCTGGGGCTGTGGTGAATGAAATAGCCCCTCTTGGGAGCCCCGAGGTCCCTTTGGCCACCATTCTGGCTTTGCCCAAAGGACTTCTTCCCCCTAAATCTCCCCACCTGCCAGTTTGTCTGGGGTTCGGAGATCTGGTATCCCAGAGGGAGGGCGGAGGAAGCAAGTGCTGTGCTGGTGAAGGGACAGACAGGATCCCCGGGGTCGCGGGGGCCAGGAGCCCAGGGACATGGCCTGGAGGAGCCCTCTGCCGGGCCTGGTGGTCCGCCGCAGCCTCTGCCCCCACCCCCCGGGACGCACGTGACATTGCTGTGTGTAGTAAGGCTTTCTGCTCGTCCTTAATTCTGGCCTCTCTCTATCTTTGCCGTTTTTTCAGTTCAAGATGGCTTTCCCAGGCGCTTTTCTAAACCCGAATACCAACAATTCTTTTTAGGGATGCACAAAAAGTCGCTGGAGGCGGCAGCCGAGTCAGGGAGGAAGCCCGAGGCGGAGCGCCAGGCGCTGCCCAAGCTCGACAAGACGGAGCCTGAGGAGCGGGGTTCCGAGCCCCCCGCTGCCATGTCCCAGGAGGAACTGAGGGAAAACAGCATCGCCGCGCTCCGAGCCAGAGCGCAGGAGCACAGCACCAAGATGCTGGGGACTGTGTCCGGCCCTGACGGCCTGGCCCGCAGCGCCGAGGAGCCGGAGCGAGAGGAGGTCGCGGACGAAGACAGGCCGGCGGAGAGGCTGAGTCCAGCGCGGCTCGAGGACGTGGCTTAGGCCAAGGGTGCGCGCAGACGCCGGAGCCCCAGGACTCTGCTCTTCTCGGGGGCCTGTGGTGTCGGGAGGTGTTCTCCCAGGCGAGGCCCGGGCTCCGCAGGCCCTCCATGCACCAACCCCCCGGGTGACTCCAGGCACAGCTCCGTTGTGGCTGAGGCTTTGGGCCACGCTGAGACATCCCTACCTGGTTCTGACCTGTCCAGCACCTTCCTCATCCTCACATCCCTGACTCAGAAGCCTTCTTGCTGCCCCAGACCACCCCCTCAGGCTGCTTCCACTCAGTTCTTGGGCTACTCTCACTGTCTGAATCCACCTCTGGTCTCTTGCTCCAAAGCGCCCTCCTTCCCAGCTCTGTACCCACCGGTGGATTCTGTTCTGCCCAGACCCAAAGCCCTCAGCTGCAAATACTGCCACTGCGGCCCCAGGGATGGAGAACCTGCTCTCCACGCTGGTGTCCGGAGCACCCCAGGCCCCCAGCAGAACTCTGCTCCCCCCTTCTGCAGTGTGGGTATCCTGTCCTGCCAGCCTCCGGGCACAACCTCTGCCCGCCCCCACCACTGGGGCCCAGATTCCAGATTATACTTGGAAAGCCTCGGCCTTGGGCCCCTCAGCCAGCCTTCACGTCATGCCCTTCAGAGTCAGCGTCGGACACCCGCCCTCCACACCCAGCCTGTCCCACTGTTCCTCCCCGCAAAGATGCCAGGGTCGCAGGGGAGCTGTGTACAGTACCTGCAGTGAGGCCAGGGTGGGCCCTTCAGCCACGGGGCACCTCTCACAGGTGCTCTAGCTATTGCCCCTTTGGGAAGCCAAATCCTCCAGCCGGGACCCTTGGGTATGTGTTCTGGAACATCCTAACCTCTGATACCCTGCCTGTGACCCTGACTTGCTGTGCAAGGCATCCTTCCCCTAGAGCTTCTTGCAAATTACTGGCTTGCTTGTGCCCTGCCTTGAAGCCACCCAATCCAGCTGTAAAATGAACACACAGGAAACCACAGATCTTGACTCAACTTGATCCAGGTCATTCCTGGAGTGGGCCTGGGGCTATAAATAGACATCTTGAGTTGATCACAAGAAGGGCGTGAGAAAAGCTGAAAGGAGAGTAGAGGAGGAGCCAGTGTTAGACCCAAACTATAGGCACACACACCTTCAGGCCAGATGTGAGCCGCGGAGCGTGTTCTCTAGAGTCAAGCAGTGATGGTGTTGGAAGAGGGGACGGGGGTTTCTTCCTGTCTGCTGATGGGGGGACTCATCCATACTGATGGCGTCTTTGCAGCGTTCCCTTCCACCCCCAGGCCAGACACATCCCTCTCCCATGGATTTTTCTCTATCATCCCACCCACCTTTGCAGGGAATCCCTTGTAAGAGAAAGGCCTGAGACAGTGAGTTGGGATTTTAATTTCATATCAGAAGTTGATTTCTTGTTCATTCCGTTCATGGACCTTTCCCCCAGTTCTTCTTGTCTTTGTCTCCCTTTGGTTTGAAGAGTTAGATGGTAGCCCCTGGTGTGTAAATAATGTACATAGAGTCAACAGAAAGAAACTTGATATTGAAGTGTTTGAAATATGGAACTGTAATAACTTCTAGGTATTCCAAACCTGTGATTTCTGTGCCATTTTCTGTAAAGATACAAATAAGAATAAAATTGATGTAAAAACAGCAGGGGAGGGATTCAGGAGTCCTCTGTGGATGAGCATAGTGTCTGTGTGTATGAGTGGTATAAAAAGTATTGGGTTGGCCAGAATGTTCGTTCAAACCCTGACCAAACATTTTAGCCTACCCAATAAATTGATGAAGTCAAGTTTAGGTCAAAATGACTAGATTCCTATTTTTAAATTACTACTACTGTAGAGGCACGGTGGCCTGCCTTTCTCCACTAAGCCAACATCACCATTTGTCACTGCAATATGGGGCCCTCCTCCATTGCAGGCATAACTGGAATATCCCAGCCAGTGAGCGCCTAAATTATTACCGATGACTCTTCCCTGTTCCCCACACAACAGATTACATTGACCTTTCCCTCTGGTCCTTACTTACAAACAGCCCTAGTTCCTTCACATCCCAGGTGAGGCCCACAGCCCACCTTGGCCCGCAAGAGCACTGAGACCTTTCCTTTTGTGTACACACATGCGCTTGAATATCTCACCTACAACTCAAACACTAAAACAACAATGAATGGAAAAGGCAGAGGCATCTGCAACTGAAAGTCAGATAAACGTAGGCTAAATCCCTGGAGAGGAGAAGCGGAGTAAACAAGGGAAACAGCAAGGGGGAGAGAGCCTGAGATGGCTTGCAGACACCTGTGCACCGCTGTTCATCCGGATGATGTGTTGGGTGGAATTACAGGATGAGAGACCAGAGGGAGCAGACTTGGTTTACAGTTGAGCTTTTGGCTCAAGAAATCGTATAAGATTGTTTCAGATTGGCTCAGATGTGCAACTCCCCCCTCGGAAGAGGTTTTCCTGGCAGCCCATCATCAAACCAGAATGACAGGGGGTGAGCGGTCCCTGCACCCGACTGGGCCCAGGTACAACCGCCCACCCTGAACCTGGAGCCTGGGGGGCACACATGGGAGATCTCTGACTTTCATGTGCTGAAGGGAATGGCCAAGAGCCTGGCTTCAAATGCTGCCCACCCAGGGCTCCCCTAGGCACTCCCTTTCGAGACTCACTGCCACCCTGACTCTAGGTAAGCCTGCCCTCGTGATGCCCACCCCCCACATTCCTGCAGGTGCACTTCTTCTCATCTTTCCAGACCCTCCAGGCAGAGCCTACTGCCTGCTCTCTCACATAACACTTGAGACAGTCAGTCCTCCACTACAGCATTCGATGCACTGTGCTGTCATTTTTTTTTTAAGCTTCAAAAAAATTTTTTATTTTAAAAAGTTTAAGCCATGACAAGCCCCAAAGCACCAGAATTAAGAAGATAATTTTTTTACACATAATTTTTTACACACATGCTTTTCATACAATAGTGAAAAAGTGAAAGTCGCTCAGTCGTGTCTGACTCTTTGTGACCCCATGGACTGTGTAGTCCATGGAATTCTCTAGGCCAGAATACTGGAGTGGGTATAGCCTTTCCCTTCTCCAGGGGAGGCTCCCAACCCAAGGATTGAACCCAGGTCTTCCGACTTGCGTGTGGATTCTTTAGCAACTGCTCTATGAGGGAAGCCCTTTTACACAATAATAGGTTGATTTTCACAGGAATTAAAGTAATCTGAAAATCGGTGTCACTGACTGCAAAATAAGAATCCGGCTCTTTGACTCTCTCAAGGTGATCAGCCTTCTATGTGGCCAAAAGATGAGGCTTCTGATGTCTGTTCTGAGCCTGGATGGCAGGTCTCTGGCAGAGATTTCTCACTCATGTTCTAATTTCTTATTTACAAGTGTATCTTCCCCTACAACAAGGGTATCTTACTCATTGTTTTTAAATATTTATTTGGCTGTGCTGGGTCTCAGTTGTGGCATGTGGGATATAATTCTATGACCAGGGATCCAACCGGGGCCCCCTGTGTTGGGAATGTGGAGTCTTAGCCATTGGGCATCCCTTATTCATCTTGTATCTCCAAACCCATCAAAGTATCACCTAACCCATTGTTGAATGAAAGAATGAATGTTCTTCCTCTAACTCACCCATTTATTTAATCATATTAAGACATTTAGTGAGCATCAATTGTGTACCAAGCAGTGGGGCAAGGCACTGGGGATAAGGTGGTGGTTCCAGCAGTCCTATCTGAAGGGACGTGAGATTCAAAAATTGGATGAGCCTAAGGTGGCTCAGCGGAGAAGGCGATGGCACCCTACTCCAGTACTCTTGCCTGGAAAATCCCATGGATGGAGGAGCCTGGTAGGCTGCAGTCCATGGGGTCACGAAGAGTTGGTCACAACTGAGCGACTTCACTTTCACTTCTCACTTTCATGCATTGGAGAAGGAAATGGCAACCCACTTCAGTGTTCTTGCCTGGAGAATCCCAGGGACAGGGGAGCCTGGTGGGCTGCCGTCTGTGGAGTCGCACAGGGTCGGACACGACTGAAGCGACAGCAGTAGCAGCAAGATGGCTCAGATGGTAGAGCATCCACCTGCAATGTAGGTGACGAGGGTTCGATCCCTGGGTTGGGAAGATCCCCTGGAGAAAGGAAAGACTACTCCAATATTCTTGCCTAGAGAAGGACAGAGGACTATGGTGGGCTACTGTCCATGGGGTCGCAAAGAGTCGGACACGACTGAGTGACTAACTAAGAAACAAAAGTGCAAGTATCCTAAGGCATCAGAAGCTGGAGATGAGGAACCGTGAAAGATCCACATCCACAGGGCTGGGATCAGTCAAGGTGTTCTCGTTCATGAGGGGTTCTCCTGTGCTCTAAATTGAACTAAAAACATTGGCTCCTTCGGACTCATACTGTTTCAAGTTAGAAGCGAGGACAATGGCAGAGGTGTCAGATGAGCAGGAGAGAAGGGTGGTCGCACCACGGCAGCCTCCAGGAACTGGCGGGGGCAAGGGGAGGGGGCTTGGCAGCTGCTCCACCCTGTTAGATCTCGGGGACACGTGGGACCCTCAGAGGCTTGGGAGCTGCCAGAAATCCTCCTGGACGACCACCCTAGGGAATTTACCCTAGGAAGAGGCACACAGCTTTCTGCAGAAGGACATGCAAACAGGGCTCTGGGTAACCAAGGTGGGGAGAGGCCATGATGCCACAAAGGGAAAACAGAGGACAGGAAAGGAAGGGCCTGAACAGCCGGGACCCTAGGGTGCAGGACATAGACTGCAGCACTGCGAGGTGTGACTGCACCCCAGGGGGGGCCTTCTCCCAGAGAAGCCTGTGGAGCCTGGAAGGGAGATCTTACTCCAGGCTCCACAGGCCCGAAAGGCTGCAGACAGACGGCTGCCTGCACAGAGCCAGGGTGATGAAAGGGCAGGAGGGGCTGATTTATGAGCACAGCCTGGAGCCGGGGAACAGGGCTGGCAGGGATAGATGAGGAGTCTGGCTGGCAAGGGGGGCCGGCGGGGGGGTGCTCCCGAGGCCCAGTCCTGCATCCTGCAAGAAAGGGGCCATGATGGGGGGATCTCCGGGACCCAGTACATTCAGCTTCCTGCACCCCCAGCTCCCTGGGAGTCTTGGGGTCTTCCCCCTGCCCCTGCTGAAGCTGCAAGGCCTTCTCCCCTCAGGTGTGGCTGGTTCATCAATTGGAGTGAAGATGCCACACTAATGTGAGATGCTCAGCATCCTAGGAAAACAGGGAGAGGCTTCATGAGAACTCTGTATGTCATCACTGTTTTTCTGTCCATCTAAAAATACTGTGTAAATCATTAACTTAAAAAAAAAACAAAACTAGTTTGTTTTCTAGAGGGAAAAACAAGGCTCCTGAGGGTCAGAACAAGCGTGGGGGCTGCTGCTTTCTCTGTCTCTGACCCTGGGGCTCTGCTCACTCGGTGTCACAGTTCCAGGCTCCCCAAGATCACACTCTGGGGAGACTGGGTCAAGAGCACTGGCCTTAACAGCTTCCGTCTCCTGGTGCTTCCTTGCCACCTGTTTCTCCCTTAGGTCTCCCCTGTGCCCCCCTCCTGCCTGATTGCCCTTGACTGAGGACGTAGTGAAGTCTCTGCTTAGTCACAGCCAAGCAGGCGCAGCATGCTCTGTTCCAGGAATTTCTCACTCAGACCAGTCTCCCCAGTATTGGCTCTTCTCCGAGGTAGATGGCCTCCTCCCCTCCCTGATTCCTCCTCTCTGAGCCAAGGCCCCCTCTGATTCATCTCCCTGGCTCCACTCCCAACATGTCCATCTCAGGGAGGGGTCTGGAGGATGAGCTGGCCTTCCATGGAACTGGAGAATGGCACAAACTGTCCTATGTGCCCTCAAGTTGAAAGAGAAAGTTGCTTAGTTGTGTCCGACTCTTGGCGTCCGACTCATGGTCTATATTCCATGGTAAATGGAATTCTCCAGGCCAGAATACTGCAGTGGGTAGCTTTTCCCTTCTCCAGGGGATCTTCCCAACCCAGGGATCGAACCCAGGTCTCCTTCATTGCAGGAGGATTCTTTACCAGCTGAGCCACAAGGGAAGCCCAAGAATACTGGAGTAGGTAGCCTATCCCTTCTCCAGCGGTTCTTCCCAACCCAGGGATCAAACCTAGGTCTCCAACACTGCAGGCGGACAATGAGAGATGAGAGGGGAAAAGAGGAAAAGTTCTATTTCCTCCACACAGCCCTAGCGAGGGTGGACCAGAGAAGTTTTCATCTGCCCAGAAGTAGAAACAAGCCGAATCCAGGCTCAGCCAACAAAGCTTTGCAGTTGAGATGACAACACAGTAACTAAGTGGATACCTTTATGAATGAGAAAATAAGACAAGTGCTGAGCTAAATGGATAAAATAATAGATACAGGTGAGTCTTCTGGGACAAATGTGTCCTTTAGCAAGAGTGCCTCCCTCCTCCTCCACATCTCTGTCTTCCACAGTGACTTGTTCAGGAGTCCATCCACCTGTGGTTTCCACTCAGGAAGAGCAAGAGCCCAGGAAGGGGCTGGTGGACAGTGTGAAAGGTGGGTACGGACTCAGGACCAGATCGATGGCCCTCCTTCATCTTCGGATCATCCCTGTCTGACTACAAGGCCCCATCACCCAGGCATGACAATTCCTGATGAGAAGAGTGCAACCTGAAAATGGGAAGAACATCAAAGTGCATCTGGAAGGCCTGGTTCTAGGGGCAGAAGGTCTTCTACATTTTTTTTTTTTTTTAATTTGGCTGCTCTGGATCTTAGTTGCAGCAGGCAGGATCTAGTAGTCCCCTGGCCAGGGATGGAACCCAGGCCCCTGAATGGGGAGTTTGGAGTCCTAACTGCCGGACCACTGGGGAAGTCCCCAAACTCTGCTACTTTCCTAACTTCCTCAAGCTTTGGTACACATCCATCTACACAACTGCAGCCTTGACAGTACTGACCAGGAATGCTGTGAAGAGCCAAAGAGATGATGAGATGGCTTGCATTAAACTCTATTTCTTTTTGAGTTAGGTTTATTGTCTTAGCTGTTATCAAAAAAAAATTTCCCACCTTCTGCTAACTTCTTGAACTGAACACATCTTTCATTTTTTAAAACTGAAGTCTAGTTTATTTACAATGTTATGTATCTCATTCATTTTACTTTTTTCTTTATTAAATACTTAAAATGTACTTAATACACTGAACTATACTTAATACCTCAGAGAAGGCAATGGCACCCCACTCCAGTACTCTTGCCTGAAAAATCCATGGATGGAGGAGCCTGGCAGGCTGCAGTCCATGGGGTCGCTAAGAGTTGGACACGACTGAGCAACTTCACTTTCACTTTTTACTTTCATGCATTGGAGAAGGAAATGGCAACCCACTCCAGTGTTCTTGCCTGGAGAATCCCAGGGACAGGGAAGCCTGGTGGGCTTCTGTCTATGGGGTCGCACAGAGTCGGACACGACTGAAGCGACTTAGCAGCAGCAGCAGCAGGATATTAATACCTAAGATACTTTGTCATACATTTCTTAATTTTAGTTTGTGGCATTCCAAAAGGCTTACATGTAGAGTTTTTCTTTTCAGTCTTGCATATTTACTAAATCCCATTTTTTCCCTTCTGAATATTTTAAGTGTTTAAAAAGTTCCAAGTATATGGGATTTTTGTGGGATAAGAAATTATTGACTTCTAATTTTATTGTTATGATCATAGATCATTATTTTCATTCTGTTGATCTTTTGGTATATATTGATATTTGGTTTAGGCTAATATGTGGCTAATTTTTGTAAATATTCCATGTATTATAAAACATATGTTTTCTCTCATTTTGGAGTGTAGTGTTCTGTGTACTATTAGCTGAGCTGTTCAGACACATATGTTTTAAAATTTGGCTGTGCCAGGTCTTAGTGGTGGCCTGCGGGACCTTTAGTTGTGGCATGTGGGATCTAATTCCCTGACCAGGGATCTAACCTGGGCCCCCGGAATGAGGAGTGCAGAGTCAGCCACTGGACCACCAGAGAAATCGCCAAATATTTTATATTACTCCTTTTTTTTTCTGTTAAAAACTTTGCACTCTGGTTGTGGATGTGCCAATTTCTCCTTGAAATTCTATCTTCTGTTCTTGCATTTGCTGACCCATGGTATATTCTCTGCCTGTGCATTCTGTAAGTCAATACGACAAGGTTCTCTCTTAAAGTGTTCTTCAGTCACTCAGTCACTCAGTCGTGCCTCTTTGCAACCCCATTGACTATAGCATGCCAGGCTTCCCTGTGCTTCACTATCTCCCGGAGCTTGCTCAAACTCAAGTCCATTGAGTCAATGATGCCATCCAATCATCTCATCCTCTGTCACTCCCTTCTCCTCCTGCCCTCAATCATTACCAGCATCAGGGTCTTTTCCAGTGAGTCAGCTCTTCACATCAGGTGTAAAGTGTAAAGGTCTGTAAAATGTGAATAATATGTTCACTTCTCAATCCTTTGGCTTCTGTGCAACCTTCCCCACTGCAAGTGGTCCCTGCCCCGCCTGACTCCCCATTAGGATACTTCCTCCAATCCTGACATTGGGTTATCTTCTTGCACTTGTTTCATTTGGTTCTTGTCAATCCCCTCCAACCACTGGCACCCTCCTCTCCATTTCTGTCCTCTTTATCCAGAAATATCAAGCGAGCAGTGGAGGAGGAAAGATACGTGGCATGTACCAGCACTAGCTCTAGCCCAAGCTCCAGAGCTACAGCCAACAATAGAGCCCTTGGCAAGTCCAGAGCAGGGACCAGCTCCAGCCGCCGCCCTAACACCAAAGCCAGAGCTAGGGCCAGCGACAGGACAGAGCCAGTGCAGAGGCCCCACCAGTTCCTGGACCAGCTCACACACCAGCTGCAGGGCCACATTCAGCCGTAGCTCCAGCTCCAGTACCAGTTACAGATGGAGAGTCAGTGCGAGCTGCCAGCTCTAGCAGTAAATAAAGCCAAAGCTAGGACCAGCTCTAGGGTTTCCTGTAGCGATCTGAGCATATTACAGTTGCTTTAAAGACTTTGTCTAAAAAGTCCAATGTTTGGGCTTCCTCGGGGATGGTTTCTGCCCACTTTCCTCGGCTTTGAGTGGTCAAAATCCTGTTTCTTTGTTGAAAACTGAGCATTTGCATATTATAATATGCTAACCCTGGAAATCAGTTTCTCTCCCTTTCCCAGAGGTTACTGTTTTTGATTATTGAAGACTGCAGTCATCTGTTTAATAATTTTGCCTAACTATTTTTGTGAAGACTGTCATCCCAGGTCATGTGTGTTCATTTGAAGTCTCTGTTTGACTAGTATTTTCACAATTTTTACCAGAAGCTAAAAACAAACAACTCATCTCTTCCAGTCTTTATAGGCTGGCTCTTTGCTGTCCACTCCTGTAACACTTAGCGAGCAGCTTATAACTCTGCCTTAACTTTTACTTCCTGTTTCGACCAAGCCCAGTGATCAGCCAGAGGTGAAAGCTTAGGGTCTTCTCAGGTCTATTTTAAACATGCATCCTGTCCTGGCCATGCGTGTAGCTTTCTAAATTCCTTAGTACACAGGGTCATTTTAGAATACTCCAATTTCTCGAAGAAACTTCCCGGCGTTTCTTCCCAGGCTTAGGTGGTCTATTGCAGTGAGTAGGCCAAATTGTTCATTCGGGTAATTCATTCCATTATTTTCTTTCAGTAATTGTTTTTCTTCTCACAGCATGTGGGATCTTAGTTCTCTGACCAGGGATCAAACCTGCGCCCCCTGCAGTGAAGTGCAGAGTATTAACCACTGTACCACCAAGGAAGTCCCTCAGCAGTGTTTTATATTTTCAGAACACAAAGCTTGCATCTCCTTGGTGAATTTTATTCTTTCTGATGTTATTGTAAATAAAATTGTTTTCTTAATTCCTTTTCACTTTGTGCATTGCCAGTATACAGAAATACAACCGATTTTTTGCATATGTATCCTGCAACCTTGTTGACTTTGATATATTTTGTGGTCTTTTTTCCTTAGGATTTTCTAAATATACCATCATGTCATCTGCAAATAGCTTTATTTCTTGCTTTCTAACTTTGATGCCTTTTATTTTTCTTGACTAACTGCTCCGGCCAGAACCTCAATGATGAATAAGAGTGGTAAAAGCAGTCATTCTTGTCTTGTTCCTGTTCTTAATGGGAAAGCTTTCAGTCTTTCACCAGCTGAGTATGATGTAGGGGTTTTATATATGTCTTTTATCATGTTTCGGAAATTTCCTTTCCTTCTAGTCTGTTTATCGAGTGCTTTTGTTATAAAAGAGGGTTGGATTTTATCAAATGCTTTTCCTGCACCAATTGCCAATTGAGATGATCATATGGTTTTTCCTCTTCACTCTACTGGTGTATTACATTGATTGATTTTCATATGAACTACCCTGCCATGCCTGGGCTAAATCTCTCTTGATCATGATGTATAATGCTTTCAATATATGGCTGGATTCTGTCCACTAGTATTTTGTTGAGAATCTTTACATCTATATTCATAAAGGATATTTGTTTGCAGTTTTCTTGTAACATCTTTATATGGCTTTGGTGAAGGGGGATACTGACCTAATAGAAAGGAAGTGTCCTTCTGCTTCTGTTTTCTGGAATATTTTGCAGACTGATATGAAACACTGTTTAACTGTTGGGTAGAATTTACTAGTGAAGCCACTGGTCTTCAGATTATTGGCTAGGAGGTTTCTGATTACTGATTCAGTCACTTGTTACAGATCTATTCAGATTTTGCTTCTCCTTGGGAGCTTGTGTGCTTTCAGGAATGCATGGGGAACAAAGCTCTCAGCAGGGGAAACTTGGCCCAGCCAGGCCCATCCCTGACGCAGAGGTCAATGGACTCCCAAGGACAGGGATGAGAATGCAGCCTTGCAGGCTCAGTATTTTGGACTTTAATGTAATGAGTAGCTAATCTGCATTTTTACGGTCCTTCAGGCTGCTTTGTGGAGGATGTGGTGGGTGAAGTGTCAGGGAGACTGGGGACGGGGCAGCCACAGTTGTCCCAGTGGAGATGCTGAGGGCAGGAGTGGACGTCAGATGTATTCTGACGTAGTGACGGACATAGTGATGGATTGGATATGGGTAAGGTCTGGAGGGTCTCAGGTCTCTAGCCTGAGCTCCGGGTTGACAGTGGAAGCGCCATCCCCTGAGATGAGCAAGACGAATGCAGCGGGTGGGGGCAGGGCAGGGGCTCAGGAATTCTGCCTTGAACTGGAGATTCTTAAGTTATTTCAGGCTCTGGGCTGACCCCTCAACAGGGGTAAAAAGGAAAGGAAGCATCTTCCTCACAGGTTTCTTAAGAAAATGTGGCAGGACCTGGGCTTCCCTTAAGCACGCAAGCTCTGCACGTATCCCTTCGCGAGTTCAGGACTGAATCTTGTCTATGTCCTCCTTTAATCCCTTGGGATCTGGCAGTTCTGGGCCTGGGGCCTGGTCTGAGCTGTCACTAGGTAAAAGTCTCTGCCCCGTCTTCAGACTTTCCCATGGAAACTGCCCCCAGAGGTATCTGACCTTCAAAACCCTTAACTACCCTCAGATAGGCAAATTCACTGGCCAGTTACCCAGCCTCACCCTGCCAGCGGTTTAAGGACAGGGACAGTGTTCCCCAGCACATGTCCCCTGACTGAGCCCTATCACACTTCCCTACCTCCTTGGCAGGACAGTCTTGACAGCCCCCTAGTCCTGGGCTCCCTTTCAGCTAGCTTATTCTCCAGGCATGGGTTCTCCTGACAACTCCTTGTGTCTCCAGGACTTCCTTCCTGACCTAGCTTTAGCCCAGGCCCACGCATCATTCCAACACTTAGACAGGATGTCAGGAACAAGACAATGTTTCTGGAAAGGCAGTTTTTACAGAGGGCACCCAGCATTGCTCTTTGGCTTCCTGGGAGATTGTCCTCAGAACACAGAGCACACAGTTCCCTGTGGGCTGTGGCAGAGCAGAGACTGGTCTATCACCCTTCATCCCAAAATGACTGGGGTGGTCCACAAGTGGGTGTGGTAGGTAAGCAGATACTTGATGGAGATGACAAAAGATTGCTTTTCTGCCCTGTCCCATGGCCCAGGACTCTTCAGAAGAGTGATGTATATAGGATCACATTTTTATGGATTATCCACATGGGTCTGTGTAGACCCTTGGACGGCAGAATGAGACCTAAGTTTGGGAAATCATCTGTCTGGCTTATTTTAAACATTTAAAATAAACACTTTGGTCCTCTTCATAAGGACACAATACCTGACTTTTCCTCATGCAGGTTTCTATCAATTCATCTACAACTCTCTGTAGCCACCATCTCTGAGATGGGTGATGGAAAAGCGTACAGTTTGCCCCTAAGAACAGCTTTCTCTTGGCAGAGTTTCTGCAAGGGAGAACACTGGGTACTTCAGTATTCAGAACAGAAACAGCGCGGGAAACATGTTTGAGGCAGAGGAACAAACTTGGTCTCTATAATAATCTGCTAGCAGCAGCACTTGTGAAAAACACTTAGGAGTTGGAGCTTATGAGGACGAAGTAAATCAGTGAGGCAAGGCTGTCACAGAAAGGCCGAGGGGAGCTCCTGCTATATTGAGAAAAGTCCAGAAATTAAACCAGAGAGGGAGTCCTCCCACACCCAAACCCCACAATTTAAAACATGCCCAAGGGGTGGGAGTCAGGGCACTCCTGAGGGAGACAGGCTTCCCCTTGGCCTAGGGGAGAGCTCTCCTCAGTTGGCGGGGTCTGAGGATGGACGTCCCCCAAGGCTAGCGGCGTCTAAACAGAGGCCAGAAGAGCACGGCAGGATATGGTTTGGGAAAGTCAAGTCTGGGAAGGTTCCTGAAGCAGACGCTGACCTTGATGGTCCCTTTCAGCCCTGAGAGAAGGGCTGCCATGGGCCTTCTCAGCACTGACATCCTGCAGGTTCCTACAGAGGCTTCACTGGGGACTGGGCACTCCAGGTGCCCACCCCAGAGTTCTCAGCCCCTCAGCACCTGGACACACTGCTTTAGTGCCCTCAAGGGGTGGAGCTGAGAATAGGCTCCAGGCCTCTGTGCCAGCTAAGCCATGGGGTGGGGGCGGGGGGATGACTTTTCACCCGGGGCAGCGCTTCCCCACGTCTGGGATCATTTCCAGTGATATCAACAGGCATGAAATAACCTCGTCTTATACAAAGGAAATCATCCCTTATAGCCTTGCGGTTCTTATTCCATTTCCCCACATCTATTAAGGGGAAGAGTCTCAGTTGGGTGCCAGGGTGTCTGACTCCACGGTAACATCCCTTAACCTCCCTGTGTACAGATACCAAGTCTCATGTGTAGGCACAGTATTGGGCTGTCATTTCGTAACACCATTTGTATTAATTTTTAGTTACTTTCTATTTATATCAAGTGTAAACTTTCCTTTAAAAATGCACTTAAGGAAATGAATTAACTTAAAAATATTAGAAATTTATTTTCATCTGGGTTGAGATTAGAACAGCAGAAGGGCCCTTGAGGTTAGTGGCTAAGGGACAACTGGCAACTGGGGAGATGCCAGTGAACGACTAGGGGCAGAAGGCTCAGCACAATGGAGAGTCCTGCTCTGGCCCTCCAGGGTCTCAAAGACAAGTCTGGAGAGTCAACTAAAAAGATCATCTTAGGGACCTCTCGGTGGTCCAGTTAGGTTAAGACCCGGCACGTCTACTGCAGGGGACATGGGTTTGATCCCTGGATGGGGAACAAAGATCCTGCATCCCACATGGATCCTGCATCCCACACGCTGTACTGTGTGGCCACAAAAAAGAAAAAAAAGATCATCTTATGATGAAGAAAGAGAAAATGGGAAAGCTGCAAGCTGAAAAAAAGGTTTATCTTTTAAAAAGTTATAAAATTTATATAGCTGGAAAGTCTCCTATGGCAAAACTGAAGTGATCTAAAAGACTGCTGGCTCTCTTGACTCCCAAGTCCAAGACACTCTTCCATTTCGACCCTTCATCTCTGTTTTTCAATTTTTATTTATTCATTCATTCATTTTTTATTTTTGGCTGTGCTGGGCCTTTACTGTTGTATGCGGGTTTTCTCTGGTTGTGATCAGGGGCTACTCTCTAGCTGTCGTGCACGGGCTTCTCATTGCACTGGCTTCTCCTGTTGTGGAGCACGGGCTCTAGAGCACAGGTTCAATGGCTGTGGTGCACAGACTCAGCTGTTCCACGGCATGTGGGATCTTCCCAGATCAGGGATTGTACCCATGTCTCCTGCACTGGCAGGCGGACTCTTTACCACTGAGCCACCAGGGGAAGCCCCGACCGTTCATCTCTTATAGATCCCACACTTCCACGTTTTCTTTAGAAAACATGATCTGAGGTTATACGTAAGTGATCAGCATTTCAAGTGTACAAAGCGGTGGCTGAGGTAGCCGGAGGCATGCCGGCAGGATGAGGGGTGTGGAGGCTCACACGTGGGCTGAGCCCACTGCCGCTGGCGTTCCCCACACTGCGAGGCAAACCTGGGGCTCCTTCCTTGTCCGCCAGCCCTCCTGGTGTCTCCTGGGGACCCGAACTCCTGAGCTTGGCTCTCCTTCTGGTGCCCAGCCTTGGCTTCATTCCACTTTGATCCTGGTCAGCTCCCACCTTCCGTCTCCACAGAGTCTCAGAACCAAGGAGTGAAACTACAAGAGACCATCACCACCGCACGGCAATCAGGCTGCCCTGGCTGTAATCGACCCCCTGCCCACTCTGCCATCCCCACTCCCCATTCCGTGGGCCCCCTGTCAGGCCCAGCCTTGGGGTTCTCCCTGGTCCTCAGGCCATCCTGCGGGCACGGGTACCTTCTCGAGGCTGCGTCGGTGGCCCACGCTGATGAACGTCATGCCCAGCTGCTGGCCGATGCGGTACAGCTCGCTCTCCACCTCCTCAGTCAGGGCACTGGTGGCTTCATCAAGCACTGGGGACAGAACCCAGCAGGAGGATGTGGGGGCCTGCGGTCCACCCACCTCTGCGGCTCCTCCAGCCCATGCCCACCTCTGGCTGGGGCCTGATCAGAGGCTGAAAACTGCTCTGCCTTCCAGGAGCCCTGCCTTGGGGAGACCATGGGCCAAAGGAACAGAGGGTGAGGCTTCATGTGGGAAGCCACTGGCAGCAGCGGGACAAAATCCTTCAGCTTCCTATAGATGAATACCAGCCACTGCCTTGGACCTCTCAATCCGAGGAATCCTAGTTCCCTCGAGGATGTCAGTTCCTAGAAAAGTTCATACCTGCCATCCCTCTGCCAGGTACAGCTGGGGAGATGGCAGAATCTGAGGACCAAAATCAGAAGCCCTCTCAAGGTTGCCTCCAGCTGCCACACTGGCTGAAAGCCTAACACTTGGTAGTTTAATATACGGGGGCTTCCCAGATGGCTCAGTGGTGAAGAATCTGCCTGTGATGCAGGAGACTCGGGTTTGATCTCTGAATGGGAAGATCCCCTGGGAGGAGGAAATGGCAACTCACTCCAGTATTCTTGCCTGGAGAATCCCATGGACAGAGGAGCCTGGTGGGCTACAGTCCAAAGGGTCACAAAGAGTCAGACACGACTGAGTGGTTTTATATATATATACCTGAGGATTGCAAGCACTGCCGCCTCATGGGAAGAGTTCTGTTGTCCCCCTCGGCAGGGACAGAGACACCTGGCCAGGCACAGGTGTGCTCTCCTACCCATACCCATGACTCTCCAGGTGCACTTGAACAACACGCTGCTACACCTGTGAGCGCACACGGTACCTGGATGGCACACACACCTACAGGGCGAACCTCACCTGCGTACTTTGGCTGCAGGTAGAAGAGCCGGGCAAAGGAGAGCCTCTGCATCTCCCCCGGGGACAGGACATCGTACCTGCAGAAAGGGAAGTGGAGAGGCCAGCTGGAGGAAGGAACATATAGCTTGGCTTCTGCACAGAATGGTCTGGGCAGGAAGAGGCTCTCACTGTAGACAGACTGTCCCAGCACCACCCCCACAACTTTCCCACCAGAGCCACACTGCCCACAAGAGACAAGGCCAAAACTCTGTATGCAAAGACATGAACCAGGCCCCTACTGGGCCAGCAACGCCCTGGGATTTGGGGTCAGGAGTCAGTTCATCCCTTGCCAGGACCCCTGGGAGCTACTGTCTTTGGGGGAGCTGTCTCTGGAGCACCCCAACCTCCTCCTTACCAGTTCCAATCGACCTGCTGGTCCAGACCCTTTGTCCTTGCAACCAAGCTGGACTGTAACACACCAGAGAAAACGATGGGTCAAATGGAAGGGCCCATCCCTGCCTCCTCCCATCCTGAGGACCGCCTCAGTCCCAACACATACATCTACCCCCAGCAGCGTAGCAAGCGGGGGCTGGGCGAGCAGTCTGCCCCAAGCAGAGAGGAGCAGTCCATCAGCTACTGTTTAGACTTGCTGGAGTGTGGGGACCAGAAAAAGCAACCTGACATGGTGTTGTCATTGTTTTAAAAGTTGCTACAGAGTGAACGCTGCTTGTTCCCCATAACTGGCCAACAGCTCCCACTGCTGATTTATATGCCCACCCGTACTCCCCTCCCTTGCCCCAGGCTCAGACCTCCAGACCCTGGCCAGGACAGCAGGGCTGGCCCCGCTGGGCTGGCACCTGTGTGGTCAGTGCTACCAGGTGGGCTTGGACCTCAGGGTCCATGCCCTCACTTACCAGGCCTGCCAGCTCCAAGAACCTCATGATCCTCTCATCATCAGTAGAACCTGCAAGACACAGAAGTCAGTGACTCTGGGCGGCCAGAATGGATGGGGTGCATCACGACAAGGGGCGAGCAGAGGTGGGGCACCAGAATGGGGGCCAGGGGTCTGAGCGACAGGTTACAGCACTTAATACACTAGGGAAGGGCCAGGGAAGGATGTGATCCATCCCTTTCCTCCCATGGGTGTCTCTCCTCTACAGGGGGGAGACAGAACAAGATGAGGTCAGGGTACAGACCCTAAAACAGTAACCAGTCAGAGGAGGTGATGGAGGGGACCAAACCAGAAACCAGCAACCTGGTGGGGGGCCTCCCCCAACAGGCAGAGAAGGAACAGTGGGATGGGGGACATGTCCCAAGGGGGCCCAGCTCACCTGAGTCTGGGTAGATCTCCTTCAAGGGATATATCACCTGATAAAACCACAGGGGCCTGGGGTAAGCGCCAAGGAGAGGTGGGACGGCACACAGCCCACCCTTGCTTGGAAACAGGAACCACCAGAGACCAGGCTCCTCTTCACCCGAGGAGAGGAAGAAGCATTCTGGCTGAGGAGCTGGGCTTACAGACAGCAGGGAGGGCCCCAGAATCCAAGGGGCTCAATAAATACATGTGATATTTGGCTTATGGCCCCCCACAGGTTAGCCTGCCCCCGGAAGCTGCCCTGAGTACATGGCCTGACCAACAGATGTGAATATGAAACAGGAGCAGTCTGTCAGCTACCATTTAGACCTGCTGGAGTGTGGGGACCAGAAAAAGCAACCTGATGTAGTGTTGTCATTGTTTTAAAAGTTGCTACAGAGTGAACCCTGCTTGTTCCCCATACCTGGCCAACAGCTCCCACTGCTGATTTATATGCCCACCCCAACCCCCTGCCTCACCCCAGGCTCAGACCTCCAGTCCCTGGCCAGGGACAGCAGGACCGGCCCCACTGGGCCAGCACCTGTGGTTGATGCTACCAGGTGGGCTTGGACCTAGGGGTCCTTGCCCTCACGTGTTGGGCATGGTTCATTTATGCCCTGCCTGCTGTACCAGCTCTCTAGTGCTGAGACCTGTCACCCTACCAGGGCCATGTTGGGGGATGGGGTGGGAGGAGTGGGCCCCGGGCTGACCTGCTCCCGAAGGGTCCCATCAGTGAAGAAAGGCTTTTGGGGCAGGAACAGCACCCCGTGGGGTCCAAAGTCCGCCAGCATCTGCACTGAGCCTGCAGGGCCCACAGAAACCTTTGTTTGGGCATCTTCCAAAAGGTAACTGCTCCTCAATCTCCTCCAAGAGGCTTGATCCTTACAGACAGATGCACACATACCCACACGCACACATATGCATCCCAACCCCCCAGGCCAACGCTGGCTCAGAGACGGGGCAGGCTGGTCTCACCCCGTGCGCTTGCCCAGAGGCCGCCCAGAACCCGGAGCAAGGAGGTCTTGCCGGTGCCTGTGTTGCCTGTGATGAGCAGGCTCTGCCCCTCAGAGATCTTCAGACTCAGGTCCTTGATTAAGGGTTTGTGAGAGGAGGGGGCGTAGATGCAGACCCACTCGAGGAGGAAAGCTGTATCTGCTGGCTCTGTTGCTGGCTCTCCCGGGCCCCTGGGGTCCGAGAAGGGAGGAGATGAGGGGAAGATAAGCACTGTCAGTGCTGCTGGGAGTAGGGGAGCCCCTTCTCCTCAGGGGTGAATCACCTCTGGACTGGGGAGGGGCTGCCATGGGCTCATTTGTGACCTCAGAAATCACATGCTGAAGTTCCAACCCTTGTACCTCAGAAGGTGACTGCATTTGGAGACAGGGTCTTGAAAGAGGTGAAAGTGAAAGTCGCTCAGTCGTGTCCGACTCTGTGACCCCATGGACTACACAGTCCGTGGAATTCTCCAGGCCAGAATACTGGAGTGGGTAGCCTTTCCCTTCTCCAGGGGATCTTCCCAACCCAGGGATCAGACCTCAGTTTTCCGCATTGCAGGCGGATTCTTTACCAGATGAGCCACAAGGGAAGCCCAAGAATACTGGAGTGGGTAGCCTATCCCTCCTCCAGTGGATCTTCCTGACCCAGGAATTGAACCAGGGTCTCCTGCATTGCAGGTGGATTCTTTACCAACTGAGCTCTAAGAGGTGAGTACATTCAAATGAGGCTGTGAGGGTAGAGCCCTAATCCTGCAGGACTGCTGTCCTTTTAAGAGGGAGAGACACACCAGGGGGTGAACAGCAGAGAAAACACCATGGAAGGACGCCGTGAGAAAGCAGCCGCCTGCAAGTGAAGGAGCAAGGCCTGGGGAGAAACCAGTGCTGCCGCCACGTTGACCTTGGACTTCCAGCCTCCAGAACTATGAGGAAATAAACTTCTACTCTTTAAGCTACCCAGTGGGTAGCTATGGGTGTCCTATGGTAGCCCTGGCAAACTGAGAGAGGTGGTCTGGGCACATGCTCCGTGGCAGGCTGGGCCAAGTCCTGCCCTTGACTGATCTTAATCAGTCTTACCAGCCAGGCACCACAGCGGTTATCCCCTCTTGGCAGATAAGGAAACTGAGTCTGGTGGCTAAGTAACTGCCTCAGGGGCACAGAGCTGCATCTGTCCAGTTCTAATGTCAAGAGGTTTTCACAGCATCACAGTGCGATTGAAGGTCAGAAGGGGAATGGACATACTAACCCGTTCTGGAGTTTCTGGCTCTCCGTTGACGCCCATCTTCCCCACAGAACAGCAACTCCAGTTTCCTACAGTCCCTGCCCCAGTAGCCCACCCCGGTCCCTGGGTTCAGAGATGCATAAAGTTTTCATCCTTAACAGAAGCAACAGTTAAGGTGTTAGCTCCTAAGAAGAGAGTTGAGCATAGTTCTTGAAATTCAGCTTGTTTCCATTTTTCAAAGCTTACTCTGCGGCCTCCATCCAAACCACCTCCTATGAACTAGGGGACCCAATCCCCACAGCAACCCTAAAACAAAGGTTCCATGAACATGTTCCTTATGGATATGAAGATACTGAGAGCGGTTAGGTAAACTGTTCAAGAAAAGTGAGGATGCGAGACAAATCCTCGATGCCCAGAAAGGTCAGAAACATCCCAGAGCCTTCAAGGATACATGAATGAAGACAACTCTGGGCCTGTGCAGAGACAAAAAACAGACAGGCCCCAAGGAAAGGGGTGGGTGCAGCAGGGCTCCGTAGGAGGAAGGGGAAGGAAAGGAAGAGGAGGGATTCTATTTGGAGTTTCATTAGCTCAGGCCCAGGCGGCTTGTGCACTTTGCTTCTGTCGGATGGGAAGATGGTGTAAATGAACACAGATGCCGCAACAGCAGCACAGATGGTGAACATTTACAATGTGCCTGCACACGACACGGGTTTCTTTCATTTGCTCCGCCGGACTCTCCTGCCCAGCTGGGAAAGGGCCAGGCTCCGGGGCGGTTCCGTGGCCCACATGGTCCATCACCGTGCTGCCGGCCCAGGGCTTACCTGGCCAAGTCCCACTGGCTCTCATCCAGAAACTCCCCATCCTGTGACTTTGGGTTCATGTCCAGCAGGGTCTCCTGAAGCTCCCCGATCCTGGGCAAGAAGTGAAAGCCTGAGGAGGGTCTAGGGGCCCTGGTAAAGGCCTTCCTCCTTTCTTCCTCTCATGCCCACGAGTGTTTGGTGAGGTTTTTTCTGCTCTTTTATTTTCCCCTTGGCTACTTCTCCCAACGGCACACACCTTGCTCAGGACCTGGCGGGGCCAGAGGCAGCCTCACCTGTGTGTGTAGCCCGCCACGTCGGAGAGCGTGGTGGAGAGTTCGATGAGCTGGCTGAAGCAGTTGATGAGATACAAGCACACGAAGGCGTTCTGGGCAGGAGAGAGGGCAGAGAGCCCAGGCCTTGACTCCAAGCCCGAAGGGCAGGGGAGCAAGTGTGACCGGGGATTGGAGGGGCGTTCCCAGGAGGGAGGCTCACCTTGCTGACTAGGCTGCTGAGCTCTGTGGGGCTCAGGTCTCTGTAGACGCCACTGAAAATGGGGATTGCGATCACGATGTAGCTCAGGATGCTGCCCAGATAGTCAAACATGTTGATGCCGACTGCAGAAGACACAAGAGAAACCCAGGGTGAGAGGCCCAGGCATTGAGCGTGTGTGCTCCAAGGGGAACAGGAGGCCAAGTGGCATCTCAAGTGATTTCCCGGATTCTCACTTTCCTGAGGACACTCACAGCAAAGGCAAACTGATCAGTGCAGAGAGGGAGGAGGGGCTTGTGTGTGGGGGGTGCCATAGACTATCCCCACCCCGTGGTTCCTGCCTCCGGACTCCCTGCACCTACTGCACAGCCAGAGCTCCTTGGACATCAGGTCCCGCTGGGTCTGAAGGAGTTGCTGCAGCCTGCGGTCTGTCCTCATGTGCTCCACGTGACCAGCCCTGATGAGAAAGGCCAGGATGTCCACCGGGTCTAGAGAGCCTCTGCCAGACTCCTCACACTCCCCTTTCGGGACCAGGCCCACCCAAGTGATCTTTCCTGCAGACCCTTTTGGCCACTAGCAGTCAGCCATTGCTGCATTCATTCAACCTGGTACTGCCTGTGCCAAGAACAGGAACTCTATAGCGTGGGCAGAGCTGGTTCAAATTCTGGCTCTGGCCAGTGACTAGCTGGGTAACACTGACAGGTTATTAAGCCTCTGAGTCTTAGTTTACTCATCTAAGAGATGGAGCTTATAATACCTATGTAATAGGCTAATGTGAAAATTTCTGAATTTAAGGTGCCAGACATATGAGTGGCTCCCGATAAAAAACTGTTATTAAACAAATATACACTGAGCAGTCACTAGGTGGCAGGCTTGGTGCTAGTCAGCCAGACAGAGGTGGATAAAACAGCCCGGTAGGCAAATACATGCCTTCTTCACCTGGAACATATGGAAAGTGTTACATAAGCCGTGTGTCTGCAGGACTATGGAAGCAAACAGGCCTGATCACCAAGGGAGTCTGGGAAGGCGCCCAGGAGACAGTGACTTCACGCTTCAAGGATGGGCAGAAATTCTCCAAGCAGAAAGGTTAGGGGAGGACAGAGAAGGAGTTTCAGATTTAGCATTAAGCACAGAGAGGCTACAGGACGACAAACTCAGAGCCCTAAGAACCAACCTGCTTGCCCCAGGGCCCAAAGCTTCATGAGCAGAGGTTGCAGAATCCAGAAACAACTTAGCACAGGCCCAGCTATACCTTTGCCAACAAAGGTCCGTCTAGTCAAGGCTATGGTTTTTCCAGTAGTCACATGTGGATGTGAGTTGGTCTGTGAAGAAAGCTGAGCGCCGAAGAATTGATGCTTTTGAACTGTGGTGTTGGAAAAGACTCTTGAGAGTCCCTTAGACTGCAAGGAGATCCAACCAGTCCATTCTAAAGGAGATCAGTCCTGGGTGTTCTTTGGAAGGAATGATGCTAAAGCTGAAACTCCAGTACTTTGGCCACCTCATGCAAAGAGTTGACTCATTGGAAAAGACTCTGATGCTGGGAGAGATTGGGGGCAGGAGGAGAAGGGGACGAGAAAGGATGAGACGGCTGGATGGCATCACCGACTCGATGGACATGAGTTTGAGTGAACTCCGGGAGTTGGTGATGGACAGGGAGGCCTGGCATGCTGCGATTCATGGGGTCGCAGGGAGTCGGACATGACTGAGAGACTGAACTAACTAACAGCTATACCTGCTCCCCACAACAAACCTCTTTCAGGCATGCTGAATGCATGCTAAGTTGCTTCAGTTGTGTCCGACTCTTTGCGACCCTATGGACTGTAGCCTGCCAGGCTCCCCTGCCCACGGAATTCTCCAGGCAAGAATATTGGAGTGGGTTGCCGTGCCCTCCTCCAGGGGATCCTCCCGACCCAGGGATCGAACCCACATCTCTTGCATCTCTTGCACTGAAAGGTGGGCTCTTTACCACTAGCATCACCTGGGAAGCCCCTCAACCTCTCATAGATTCCTGAAACTCTTGGTGCCCCCGAAGTGGTGGCAGCTACAAACTGCAGCAGAGATGGACATAAGAGCAAAGTCCTGGGGCTATTAGATCCATGTGATCCAAGGACAAACTTCCATTCCTTAAACACAAACCTCTGGGCCCTTACTATCAATCCAAACAAGAGTCCAGAGTCCTTACAGGAGGCAGAGTTCAGGGACCTGCTGTGGCCACAGGGGAGGGAATGGGATTTCACAACACAGCTGTCGGGACAGAGTCTGTGGGGAGAAAGTCTTCTAATCTGAGAGGCTCCACTCCCTCCCATGCTACAGAGACGCAAGATGAGCTGTGGACGTCACTGGGCTTCGGGCACTGGTGGAAAGCCACTTTTTTACAGACAGAAAAGCAGAGGCAATGCCTTATAGTCATCAACAAGAGGATGAAGCAGGCACTCATTTCACTCTAAAACAAATTCTGCCCCATGCTACACCACGAGGAGGAAGGACTTGTTTCAGAAGCAAAGCCACAGACAGAAGGATGAGGCAGACGAGGACAGTGAGACACGGGGAGAGGGTCACGGCCAAGTGTGAGGATGCCTGGCCCCTGGCCTTGGTGATGGTGGGAGGGTGGTATGATTCACCTTGCCTTCTCTGCCATCTATCTCCCCAATCAGTTCTGATGAGGCAGATGGGCAACTATCTCCAGGACTCACCTGAAAAAAGCAGCAGGCTCAGCATTCACCCGGATCTGCATGTGCTTGAACCTGGGCAGACCAGAGGTAAATGTTTGCTGACGGTGGGCAGGACTGGGCTCTCTCCTTTCAGAGTCCTGGATCAACAGGACCTCCAGGCAAAGAGGAACACAGGTCCCCTTCAACACTGTGGCTGCTTCAGCCCAACCCTTCCCTGAACTGTCACAGGGTGGGAAATCCCAGGCCTGGGTGGAGTGGCAGGAGCCCAGTGGACAGGGTAGCCCCTCGCCTTGCTCCAGAGAGGACAGGTGCATGACTGCCACCGCCCCTCCTTCTCCCAGGGCCGGGTCTGAAGGAGGCAGCCAGGAAGCACATAGCAGGGCACAGATCCACGGGGTGACTTGAATGAGGGCGTCTGGAACAGAAGCGTGTGAGAAGGCCAAGGGATGATGGTGACGAGGGCCAACCAGTCATCGTTCTCACTGCTGCTCATGTATCATCTCATTAATTCCCCTTATAATTCTCTCCACTGGGGACAGTACCATCTCCATTTTAGAGATGAGAAGATGGAAGTTTAGAGGTTAAAGACCTCCCCCAAGAGCACGGCTAGTGACTGGCATAACTGGGATTTAAATTCAGGCAGCCTTTTTCCAGATCCCATTCCTTATGCCTTATGCTCAGCCCAGAAAGCCCCGAGCAAGGGAGACATACCTGAAATCCCCCTCCAGCTTCTCCTGCTGCACCAGCTTTGCCACAATGGGACTCATCAACACTCTGTTCACCACGGTTCCCAGGATGAAATACCCGAAGATGCTCACAGGCCCGAGCCAGCTGGTGCTGAAAGGCGGAGAGAGGGAGGGTGTGGAGACGGAAATACACCCGCAGGACTTGGCCCGGACTCCTGCCCCAGTTCTGGGCATCCCGTCCCATCTCAGAGCCCCATGGGTCCTCTGCTCCTACGTGGGGGCACCGAATAACTGGACAGTGACACATTACAGGGCCAAAGGGAGGGCCAGGGTCCGAACACACAAGATGAGTAGACTTCCTGGGGTGCAGGTGCGAAGGAGGGAAGACGTCTCTAGACCCTGACCCGAGAGAGCAGACTCCCCTCTGGCATGTGAGTGCTGGACTCGGGGGAACCAGCAAGCAGGGGAGGCCGGGGGGCATGCCAGCAAGAGGAGAGGCTTCACCTCCGGAAGCACTGGTAGGTGTAGTAGACGAGGGTGAAGGGAGAGATGATCAGCTTGCTGGCCATGCTGCTGAGTTGCCGACAGAACCGCTCCACGTCCTGGCTGATACGCTGGTCCCTGGAGCCAATGACACACAGTGACTGGACCCAGGGAGCTGGGCTCTAGGGTGAGAGCTAAGGCAGTTCCAGGTTACCTCTTATTCTGACCTTGCCTTGCAACGACTCCGTGGGAAGAGGGACCCAGACAAGGGCTGGTCTCCTAAACGCAATGAGACCCTTAGGATCTTCAAACAGGGTTGTGGAAAGTGGCTTCTTAAGGCACTTCAGTCTACCTCTCAGAAAAAAAATGGCAACTGAAAGGTCCAGCACCCGAGTGGCCTGAGCTGGCTCCGAGCAGAGCCAAAGAAGAACTTGAGGGTGGGTGACCCGAGTTTCTGGATGATCAGGAAAGCTATCCGGCTTATCTCACTCCTCCCAACCTCTCCCTCATGAGCCGGAGCCCGCCCCCATTTTAGCTATGTGGCTGTGGAAGCTCTGTATGGGTTCAGCCATGGAGAAGATGCCTAGAAGAGAAAGTCAAGAAACATCACGGTGGGACTTCTCTGGTGCTCCAGTGGTTGAGAATCCACCAGTTTCTCTGGTTCCATCTGCAGTCAGGGAACTGAAATCCCACATACCACAGGGTGACTAAGCTCACATGCCTCAACTAAGACCCCATGGAGTCAAATAAATAAATAAATAAATAAAGAAGAAGCATCAGGGCCTTCCAAGAGCCTTTGCTGCAAAGCTCTGCATAAGCTGAGGAAAGGTTACCTCAAGCAACGAAGAGCTTGGAAGGGTGGTGAGTGCAGAGGAAATGAGTGTGAAGAGAGACTCCATATGTCTCATCCCAACACCAAGGCCACAATGACTCCAAACTCCCAGAGAGGCGTGAGCTTGGGCAAATCCCTTGCATTCTCTGGGCCTCAGTTCCCTCACCTGTAAGGGAACCTGGGACTCAGTGAACCTAAGAGAGGTGATAGAATGGGGACTGGCATCCCAGACTGAGTCCTAGACAGCAGCAATTTTTTACTGGTAAAAATCAGAGCGTCGGTTTTCTTGCTTTTTTCTAGCAAGGACTTTTATCTCGGTCTTCAGAGGGTGCCTTGTTTGGAGGCCCAGGATATGAAATCGACAAAAGGGAGCTGCTCTTGGCCTCTTCTTTCACCTTCCCGTCCTCAGGTGTGCAGAGCACCCGCCCCCTTTGGCTCCGGGCAATGACATTTGCAGATAACTGCAGATGACCTCATGGGGGTCCCAGCAGGGCCTCTCCTGGGCTGAGTCAGCCCAGATGGATGAACCCCATAGAGGATGGCCAAGACTGACAGGGGGCGCCTACGGGTTATCGACGTCATCACGCAGCACGTTGAGGGTGTAGTACACGCGGCCGCGGAAGTAGAGGCGGTGGAGGTGCTCCGTGAGGTCCTTCCTCCAGCTCACATACAGCAGGTTGCAGGTGAACTGGTCAAAGCTCTTGAGCTGAGCAGTGGGGGAGACAAGGGGAAGGGAGAGATGTATAATTCTTCCTGCAAGCGTCAGCTTCCAGCTCAGGCTGGCAGAAAGCCTCTGCCGACCAGTCCCAGCCCAAAGGCTGTCCACTCAGCACTAGGGCCTGTTAAAGCCTCAAGTCATGGGATTCCTCCCTTCCTCATTCACTCATGTGTTCAATCCTTCGCCAAGGACCAGCCCCCACGCGCTTCTGGAGATTGGGGACAGTATTTTCTCTTCCATTTATGTTCTTATTTTTCTGTCCCCCCAAACCTGGAACAGGGTTCTATATACATAGGTGCTTACTGACAGAAGACCCAACAGAAGTGCCAAAGTGTGATGAGAAGTGCCTTCCCCAAGAAAACAGGTAGTGAAGCCTGACAGCATTAGGCTTGAGTCCTAGCAGAACCCTGACTCTCATCATTTACAGAGCCTCTGTATGCTAAGCACGAGGGAGGTAACAGTGAGTTCACAGTCTAGTGAAAAAACAGTCCCAAGGGTGGAAGGGGTGTTAGAGCAGAGGTAAACTCAAAAGGATTAACAGGACTTCCCTGGTGGGCCAATGGCTAAGACTCTAAGCTTCCAAAGCAGGGGTCCCCAGGTTCGATCCCTGGTCAGGGAACTAAGATCTCACATGCCTCATGGTGCAGCAAAAAAAAAAAAAAAAAAAAAGATTAGTAATTCAAAGGGGTGGAGTTGGGTGGAGGAAACAGGAAAGAAAAGTTGAGGATGTTCTGAAGGAGGTGATGGCAGAGGAATCCTGAAAAGTCAGCAGGCATTAAGCAAGTGAATGAGGGATGGGGAGAGGAGGCCGTTCTGTGAGGAAGCAGCAGGTGGAAAGGCTGGGAGATGTGACAAGTGCCAGGCTCAGTCACAGCCTCAGTGCGTGAGGACAGCAGCGGCTCTGGCTGCTGGGCCCGGTTTTCAGGGGGTCTGAGCTCCCTGAGGCAAGACTTCTGGGAACAGAAGCGACAATGATCTTTTCTGTTAAATGCTGAATTAAACCAGAACCCTGTGGCCGAGCCCCAAGAGCTTGAAACAATTTCGGCATTGGTCTCACGTGGGCCAAAGGGCAAGATCAGTGCCCTGCCTAGAGTTCTGACCCCACCTTCCCAGAAGAGGGAGGGAACACACACACACAGCTTGGTTTCTGCTTCCTGATGGCTAAGTCCCACCGGGCACTGGACAGACATCATACTAGGCTGGAGGAGAAGAGAGATGTGGGGAGAAGACCTTACCACGGAGTTGAGGACGATGAGCACAACAGACAGGAACGTCAGCGTCTTAAATCCATTTAAGTCTTTGTTTCCTAGGACTCCAAAGTATTGACTGGGGATCAAGCCAACCCGGTAGATCACCAGTTGTTCTGGCGGGAGGGGGAGGAGTCAGGAATCAGTAACAAGGGGGGAGAAAAGTCAGAGGAAGGCTTCTTCTTGTATCTTTGTGTAATCAACACCCCGCAGAAGGAAAAGGACCCCACGAGCTTGGGCTCATTCACTCACCCAGTAGGGCCACACACAAAAGGGTCAGGAACATCAAGGCATTCTGTGATGACCAAGAGGGAAACAAAACCTTCTGTATCTGCAGGAACCGCTGGAGAAATTGCAAATCTAACCTGGGTCTGAAGAAGAGAAGCAGAGAGAAACCTAAGAGGACAACGGAGGCTTAGAGAGCAGCGACTAAACTTATCTACACCTGTTGTAGGTTGGGGCTGAGGCCACACAGAATGTTTTACAAATGCTGAAGTAGGTAGGCTGGGAACAGACCAGGGGATTAAAAAGGAATTTCTTTAAGCTGACAAATGCTATGAAAGGTTAGGACTTCCCTGGTGGCTCAAACGGTAAAGCGTCTGCCTACAATGCGGGAGACCCGGGTTCATGGTAACCCACTGCAGTATTCTTGCCTGGAAAATCCCATGGATGGAGAAGCCTGGTAGGCTACAGGCCATGGAGTCCCAAAGAGCTGGACACGACTGAGAGACTTCACTTTCACTTTCACTATGAAAGGTTATTTACCAAAAACCTATAGCTAAATTAACAAAGAAATTTTAGCCACAAGACAAGGAAACCCGCTACATCCATTCTCAAATAAGACCTCCAAATCAAAAACTAAAAAGCAGGAAAACTCACAACTTTAACTTAGAATTAAGTATTTTTGTTCAACATTGTGCCATAGATTCAAAGACTTGGAGAGCGGAAAATAAGATAATAAAATTTGCAGACTGGAAAATAAACAAGGTAATAAAATCTACGCATAGAAGAAATTCCTGTGTCAGGAAGACAGGAAATCCACAGAAAAGTGGGAAAGGGACATGAAAAAAAGGGGAAATGCAAATACTTAAAAGAGGAAAGCTAACACAATGGAATACCGCCTTACACTGATTAAGTTGATACACATTAGAAAACCCAAACAATACCAAACCCTGGATGGGTGGGGGTCGATGGCTGAGGGGAAACAGGAACCTTTAGGCAGTGGTGTTGGGACACTGGGTGTGGTCACTCCGGAGAACAAATTTACCAGGATTAAGTGTGACCAAGCATCCTACCCTGGGGTGAACAATCCAAAGAAAAATCTAAGCAATCTAAGTGTCCATCACTAGGAGAATGTATAAGTAAACTGCGGTCTCAAGACCGAAGCACCACCCAGCACTCAGAAGTGAAAAGTAGATTACTATAGCATGCATGATCTCAAAAACACAATGTTGAATAAAAAGTTTTTTAAAAATCACAGCATGTTATGCAGCTGGAAAGTAGCTGTACCTTTTCCTCAAACAGCCCCGAGTAAGGCGTCCCAAGGCCCGGCCCTCTTCCCCAGCCGCCCTGCTAACCTGCCGCCAGGCCGGGGTGCGGACCCCGGGATCGCCATGAACAGGAATCTGACCGACGCGGGAGCCGGGCAGCCCCCGGGTCAGCTCCGGGTCGAGTCCGAAGAGCGCGCTGCCTGCCGAAGAGGGGCGGGGCCCCAGTTGGGGGCGGGGCCTGGACCCGGCTACCACAGAGACGGGCGGATAGAGAGGAAGGCGCCGGGCGACGCAGCCTCTGCCGGAAGCGACAGACTTCTCTAAAAGAACCAGAGCGCTGTCTGTCGACCCGGCGCCTAGAGCGCCCTCTCCTGGATATGGACAGTTTCCCCTTACGCAAGAAGCCGCGGAGAATGTGACCTAAGTATTTTTAACTCGAATTATACAGGAACCAGAGATCAAATTGTCAACATCTGTTGGATCATCGGAAAAGGAAGAGTTCCAGAAAAACATTTACTTCTGCTTTATTGATTACGCCAAAGCCTTTGACTGTGTGAATCACAAACTGGAAAATTCTGCAAGAGATGGGAATACCAGACCACCTGACCGGCCCCCTGAGAAATCTGTAGCAGGTCAAGAAGCAACAGGTAGAACTGTACATGGAACAACAGACTGGTTTCAAATCTGGAAAGGAGTGGGTCAAGGCTGTTTATTGTCACCCTGCTTATTTAACTTATATGCAGAGTACATCATGAGAAACGTTGGGCTGGATGAAGCACAAGCTAGAATCAAGATTGCCGGGAGAAATATCAATAACCTCAGATATAAAGGCGATACCACCCTAAAAAGCCTCTTGATGAAAGTGAAAGACGAGAGTGAAAAAGCTGGCTTAAAACTCAACATTCAGAAAACTAAGATCATGGCATCTGGTCCCATCACTTCATGGCAAATAGATGGGGAAACAATGGAAACAGTGACAGACTTTATTTTGGGGGGCTCCAAAATTACTGCAGATGGTGACTGCAGCCATGAAATTAAAAGATGCTTGCTCCTTGGAAGAAAAGTTATAACCAACTTAGCGTATTAAAAAGCAGAGACATTACTTTACCAACAATGTCTGTCTAGTCAAAGCTATGGTTTTTCCAGTAGTCATGTATGGATGTGAGTTGGACTGTAAAGAAAGCTGAGCATGGAAGAATTGATGCTTTTGAACTGTGGTGTTGGAGAAGACTCTTGAGAGTCCAAGAAGGAGATCCAACCAGTTAATGCTAAGGGAAATCAGTCCTTAATGTTCATTGGAAGGACTGATGCTGAAGCTGAAACTCCAATACTTTGGCCACCTGATATGAAGAACTGACTCATTGGAAAAGACCCTGATGCTGGGAAAGACTGAAAGCAGGAAGAGAAAGGGATGACAGAAGATGAGATGGTTGGATGGCATCACCGAGTCAATGAATGTGAGTCTGAATAAGCTCCCAGAGTTGGTGATGGACAGAGAAGCCTGGTGTGCTACAGTCCATGGGGTCTCAAAGAGTTGGACACGACTGAGCGACTGAACTGAAGTGATACATGTTTCACTGGAGAGGGGAAAGGCTAGCCACTCCAGTATTCTGGCCTGGAAAATTCCGTGGACTGTATAGTCCATGGGGTTGCAAAGAGTCGCACATGACTGAGTGACTTTTGCTTCACTTCATACATGTTTCATACATTCTCCCAAAGACACCAGAATGACTTTTTTTTTTTTTTTTTTTGACGGTGCTGTGCAGTGAGGACTTCAGGGATCTTAGTTCTTCCACCAGGAATTGAACCTGTGCTCACACAGTGATAGTGTGGAACGCTAACCGCTGGATTTTCAGGGAATTGCCTAGAATTATCTTTTAACAATTTCAGTTAGAATAAAATCCAAATGTTTCTATGGCACAAGTGATCAGGTCTTCTCACCTTGGTCTTTTTTATTGGCCACTTAATTTTGGTCTCGGGGTTTTTGCCTGGATCGTTCTTCTCCCTAGCCTAAAGCTTTCCATGACTGGCTCATCCTCATCATTAGTTCAATAGGATGTCAGCTGCTCACTCTATGCTGTCCTTGCCCCGACATTCACTATTACAATACACTTTTATTGTCTTCATGATAGTTATCCCTGTCTGAAATCATCTTGTTTCTTTGCTCTATTGTTTGTCTTCCTTTAGAAGAATACATTTCATTGAGCAGGAACTCTGTCTTGCTCATTGATGTATTCCCAGTACCTCAAACACTGCTGAGGTAAGTGCTTAATAAATATTTGTTAAATGTCGAATGAATGAAATGCTTGTCAACTGGCTGATGATGAGCAGCATGATCTCCCAGGGCCCTAAGTTTGAATCTAGATGTACCCTCCCCTCTTCCTTCAGTCCTTAAGTGTCAACTATATTCCAAACACTCAACAAGATACATGTATCACCTGTCTTCTTGGAGTTGACAGTCTAGCTGGGGAGGTCAACCAGCTGACAGTATCACTTGTCTTTGTGAAGTGCTGTGACAAAGGAACCATACAGCAAGTTTTCTCAGCTTTGGCATTATTGACTTTTGGGGCCTGGTAGTTCTTTCTTGGCGGAGGAGAGAGACTGTCCTGTGTATGGTAGGATGCTGAGCCGTGTCTCTGGCTTCTACTCACTAGATTCCAGCAGCACTACCCCAGATACAGTTGTGCCAACCAAGACTGTCTCCAGACATTGCCAAATGTCCCTTGAACGGTGGGGGTGGAGAGGAGCAAAACCCTAACCTTGTCTCACCCCCCTGCCCCCAGCACTGAAAACCAATGTCTCAGAGCCATAGAGAGGGCCATTTGACTCATGATGGAGAAAAGGGGAGAGAAGAAAACCAAGTGATTCCTAGACGTGCCAAGAGCATGACTTAGTCTCAAGTGTGATTTCCTAAGTATGTCTTTGTTACTCCGAAAATCAAAAAAATAAACATGTCAGGAGACAGTTTCTGAAAAATTAATACGGCAACCGAAGTATCAAGGCAAACAACCTCAACCTACTAGGAAAACCCCTGTTTACAGCTCTCGTCGCCTTTCACCCTCGAAAGTATTCTGGTTTGGTGTTTGTCCCAGGGCCCTTTAACACTGTTTATTACTTTAAACTTTACAGAATGCTCTAAACATCACAGCATTCATTAATATTTCTATTTATATTTCAAAATTATCTTTTAAATAATTTCCAGCACTTTAAATTCAAGTAGGGTAGTGGAAACCTAATGAAACAACTAAAATTGAAACAAATACTTTTTTAATATCAGATACCTCTGTTAAAATTTCCCATTGTAACTGTGACATTTCCTTTTTTTTTTTTACTGTTTGTTTTTAAAAATAAAGACCCAAATAAGGTCCACACATTGTCGTCAATCGATATGTCTTCTAAAACTCTTGATCTCCTCCATCACCTTAAACTAACCACATTTATCTCTCTCCTGTTTGCAGGTACGACTAACTGGTTTTTCCAGTTGAATTCTTGCTGCTGTTCTAATCCAGCTCCTACATGACAGCCAGGGGAGACTGCCAAAAACAGATCAACACCTTGCTTAAAACCCTTCAGTGGTGTCCATAGGTGCGTGGATTTATCTCTGGGCTTTCTATTTTGTTCCATTGATCTATAAACCAATACAATATTGTAAAGTAATTAACCTCCAATTAAATAAATTTATATTTTAAAAAAAAAACCTTCAATGGTTCTAAAGTCTCTAGTCCCCTGGCTCCGCTATCCACTCCAAACTTTTAAGGCACCAAGAGACAACCTTGTCCCCTCCTGTTAATTTTTCTTCCTTCTGTCTCCACTGTAATGTCTCTTCTCAGAAAAGTCCTCTCCAACCGCCTTCTCTAAGAAGGACTCTTATTCCTTCCCATAACAACCCATTTTTTCTCCTTAAGGCACTTACTGAAGCTTGGTATTATATTTTCATTTTGTGTGTTTACTTCATTAATGCCTCTCTCCACAGACTGTCAGCTTCAGGAGGACAGGGACCACATCCACTGCATTCACCATTGTCCAGGAGCACTCTGTAAGGACACTGTAAATCTTTGTTGAACAAAGTTGAGCAAGACAGTCCGTGACCTCACAAGGCGCATGGGCCACTGTCTCATACTGTTTACTAGGACGACTGCCAGTCTCGGGGCTGCTCTCTCTCTCATACAAAGACAAAGGGAGACAAACTGGTTAAAGGGGAAAAAAAGGTAATTAATTCGGTAATAAGTACGAAGCCTCAGATGATGACGTGGTTTCACTCCCAGGACTTCTCCTATGGATACAGGAGCACAAAGGGTTAGTCTGGAAGATGTTTCCTCGGTGTGGTAAGGTGACAGCAAAACCCTAGAAGCAAACAGAATTCCCACCAGAGAAGGAAAGGGTGTAAGAAGTATGACACAGTCACTTTGTGGAATACACTTTGCAGCCCTTAACAAGGATGAGAGAGGCTACAGGCCCACAGTGGTTCAGAACATGGACTTCTGAGCCAGATTATGTGGATTCAAATCCCTTCTCTACCACTTAATATCTGTGTGACCTTGGGCAAGTTGCCTCAGTTTTCTTCTCTGTGAAGTGGAATGATAATCATTCTGACATCAGAGATCTCTGGGCAAGTATCTAAACAGGACCTGGTAGTGATCAGAGCTAAATGCTATATTATATAGCAATGTGGGAGAAATGCCCATGTTATATTGTCTCATTCATTTTTAATTCTAGTTTAATTGAAAAATTTAAAACACACATGATAAAAAATGTCCACACAGGATAGGGCATATTGTGAAAATAATATGTTTACTTTTCCTGCTCCAGAGGAAATGACTGTTCACACCTTCCTAGGAATCTTTACAAAAATGTTTCATGCATAGGCAAACTTATATGTGTGATTATTTTTCACACACACACACACACACACACACCCCTACATTTTCCTTTTGAAGCTTGCTTTTTAGGTTTCACTTGGAGATGCTTCCATACCACACAGACCCCCCGTCATTTCTTCCCACTGCATAATATTCCACTGTATAGAGAAATTATTTATCCAATTTCCTATTGCTGGATATTTGCTATTACATAGAATGTTGCAATGAATATTCTTGGATATAGCCAAAATATTAGTAATTTTAAAAGATGGCATATTTCATATTTTGTTTGAAAAAAAGGATATTTGTGTGTGCATGAGCATACATCTATTTAAAATTATTAGAATCTGTAGGAATTAGGAATATTAGAAATGGTGAGCACAAAAGACAGTTTGAACTAAACAGCCTGCGTGTTTAAAGTGGGTTCTTTTTTAAAAAAATGTGACTGGCACAGTAAAACCTTCCCAGAGGTTGTCTCTCAATACAGAAAAAACTACTTTCATCTTCTGACCCTGCCAGTTCCTGGTTCACAACTCAGTAACAGAGTTCTTCCTTCCTGTCTCCCTGCCAGCCTGCCTGTTCATCTTCATGTCCTGTAACACCCAGCCCAGTGCATGGCACAGGGGTGTTCAGTAAACAGTTCTGGAATGAATGAAGTGACTCTTCTGACCCCAGTGTGTCTGTATATAAAATTAGGATGGAAAAGTGGACTCATGGCCATCCTGGGAAATTACTGAGCAATGTGGGCACTCTTGAAAAAGATGAAACAGTGTGTAAAAATACTCAAAAATAGCCTCTCAATCTGAAATTTGTCCTATGGGCTGACCAGGTCAAAACAGCCCTCAGTGTAGCTGGTTCAAAGGCTCATGGCAGCTTCCCCCCGAGCCAGCCTGTTAAATGTATTCCCAGACAAAAGGAGGACAAAGCAGGAGGGATAAAGCTGTTAGCAAGCAGAGCCCTGCAGTAGATCTTTCAGATCCAAAACCATCTGGGCCTGTCTCCACTCCAGAAGGAAATCATTTCAGAAAGATTTATCCCCTGAGCTGTACATCTGTTAGAAAGTCGAAGCTTTCATATTAGAAATCGCTCAAGGACTCCCTGAGTGTAGAGTAGTCTTAAAGGAGTGAGGAGCTGAGACTGACAAAAATGATAATTCATTCAGCATTCAATGAATATTTACTGAGCACCTACTCTGTATGTGCCAGGCATTGTTTCACGTGGTAGAGATACAGCCGTTTCAAAGCCCCTGTCTTGAAGACCTGAAACAGATGCATATAATAAACCAAAAAAGAAAAGAAAAATGATGTTAGATATGCCAGAGTGTTAAGAAAACTCTAGCAGGTGTCACAGGTTGAATCCTTTGGGACGCACACCTTGAGATGTTTAGCACCTCAAAATGTTCTAGAATCATCTCTGAGCAAGTGAGTGGAAGGGAGCAAGATTGGGCAGAGGTGGAAATCAAGCTGAGAAGCAGCCCCAATGCCAGGCTCAGCAGACTCCGCGGGGAGCTCCGGAGCTAAAAGGGCCCATCTGCGTCACCTCCTTTCCACTTGGCCCCATTCCTTTCCTGGATGTGGGCTACCTAGGGAAGGTCACGACCTTGGGCGAGCCCACTCTGTGGCTGAGCCGATTCTTGAAGGGACTGATAGCTCAAGGCTGTCTGATGACTCTACTCGGAGCAGCTGGGGTTATAGTCCTTCCTTAAGGAAGGAACTCGGGGCTGCAAGTCTCTGTGACCATCACACAGAGTGTGGGAGGACAGAGAGGGAATGGGGTGGCAGTGCTCCTTGGGAAAGAGTGGTCAAGGAAGGCCTCTCTGGCAGGTTCTTTCTTTCTTTCTCGGTCATGCTGCGTTAGTTACCCAGCCAGGGTTCGAACCCACACCCCTGCTTTGGGAATGCGGAGTCTTCACCAGACCACCGGGGAAGTCCCTCTCTGGCAGGTTTAAAGAGCAATCCTGAGTGAAATGAGGGAAGGAGCCATGAGGATTCTGAGGGAAATGGAATGGAAGTAGGGAGCCAGCTGGGAGGCAAATCTGGTATTTCAAGACATTTTTGGTTGTCACTACCAGGGGGATGCTACTGGCCTCTACTGGGTGGACACTAGAGATGTTGGTAAGCATCCTACAATAATGCACAGGACAGCTCCCTACAACAAAGAATTACCCGCTCCAAAATGTCCAAAGTGGGACTTCCCTGGTGGTCCAGGGGTTAGGACTCCACACTCCCAATGAAGGGGGGCCTGGGCTCATTCCTTGGTCGGGGAACTGGATCCCACATGCCTCAACTGAGAGTTCACACGCAGGCAACTAAAGACCACAACTAAAGATCCCAAGTGCTGCATCTGAAACTCAGCGCAAATAAATCAATAAATGCTTAAAAAAAAAAAAAAGTCCACAGTGCCGAAGCTGAGAAATCTTTCTTTAGAGAAAGTGACAACTATTGAATTGGGGATGTATTTTGAAAGTAGAGCCAACAGGGAATGTGGGTGTAGGGAATGAGAGAAAGAGGAATTGAGTGATTCATCAGAATGAACGATGGTAGCATTTACTGAGATGGGGAACTCTGGGAAGAACAGATTCTGGGTGGGGAGCAGGCGGTTAATTCAAGAGTTTGTGTATCAGCAGGTGAAATCTGAGAGGCCTGTTGAATACTCAATGGTGATTTTTTTAGAAAAATATTTAAATTTTTTATTTGTTAAAGTTATTTATTTTTGGTTGCACTGGGTCTTCACTGTTATGCGTGGGCTCAGTTGCAGTGAGCAGGGGCTACTCTTTGTTGTGGTATTCGGGCTTCTCCCTGTGGAGGCGTCTCTTGTTGTGGAGTCAGGCTCTAGGCGTGTGGGCTTCCATAGTTGTAGCACTCGGGCTCAATAGTTGGGGCACGTGGGCTTTAGCTGCCTGCAGCAGGTGGAATCTTCCTAGACCAGGGATCGAACTCAGGTCTCTTGCATTGGCAGGTGGGTTCTTATCCACTGCGCCCCCCAGGGAAGTCCTCAATGGTTATGTTATTTATGCAATTGGCTGTTTGAGTCTGGAGCTCAGGGAAGATGTCTGAACTGGAAGCTCTAGATGTTTGGTCATCAGAAGAAAGGCAGGATTTTAAGTCAGCAGATTGCAAGGGATCACCTAAGGAGTGAATGAAGATTGAAAGGAGAAGAGGTCAGAGGACTGAGCTCGAAGGGAACCCCACATTCAGTTGAGGAACCTGGAGAGGGAGAGGGAGAGCCAGCCACTGAGTTGGAGAAGGAGCAGGAGGGAGGTAGAACCAGCTGAGCCTGGGGTCCTGGAAGCCAAGGAAAGCAAGCCCTTCCAGAAGCATGCCTGACCAGCTGCATTGAATACTGCTGAAGGGATGCAAGTGAGATGAGAATTGCCCACTGGGCTTGCATTGTGGAGCTTGTCAGTGACCTTGACAAAAACAGGCTCCATGAAGCGGGTTCAGGAAAGAGAAGGAGGTAATGAAAACAGAAGCAGGGGTTACAGGCAATTCTTTCAAAGAGTGATGCCCTAAAAAAGGAACAGATAATACACCAGTAGTTAGAGGAAAATATGGAGTCAAAGTAAGATATTATAACTTGTTTGTAGGCTTAAGGGAAGATCTAGTAGAAGGGGAAAACACTTGATGTTAACTTCATTTGCATACTCACTACATTTCAGGAGCTGCATTAGGCATTTTATATGGATTATTTAATTTAACCTGTGCATCAAACCAATGAGGTAGACCATTTTGTTTCCCCCATTTCAGAGAAGTCAAAACTTGGGCAAGGAGAGGATGGTTTGGTTACATGGTCATGCTCACATGGCTAGTAAGCCAGAGAACTTGAATGTAACGAGGATGTCTGGCTCTGGAGCCCGAGTTCTCTTGTTCTTCTTCATCTGAATTCATCTTTTGCTGCAGATTTTAACCACTGGCTAAAGTTTATTATCTTTTGTTTCCTCCTCCAGAGGAAAACGGAACTATACACGCTGAAGCTGATCTCCTGGGTTTTGCATCTGGCTGTTCCCCCCCTAAGCCCCTCTGCTTCTGGAGCAACTCTCAGTCTGTCATAGCCCACCCCAACCATCACACCCTATCGTGTCTACTTGTCAATCTCCTGTGGTGAAACAGGAGCTCCTCAAGGACAAGGGCTGAGTCCAATTTGTCTAATTCATTTTTCTCGTCCTGGTTGGCACGAGAAGCCCCCAAACAGTAAATATTTGTCAAGGAATTAAATGGGTGTATTGGATGTTGACTGAATGAATGTAAAACTTACTAAGAATATTGGAAGCTATAAGACATTTGAATGTGGGCATCTAAATTTACAAGCTGGATATGTACACAAGTCTTCTCAAAAGTCAGAGGAGTGGGGGTTTGAGGGTGAGGATGCTTTTTAAGAAGGCTGCTCTTCCATACGGGGCTTCCCTTGTGGCTCAGTTGGTAAAGAATTTGCCTGCAATGCAGGAGACTTCAGTTCAATTCCTGGGTCGGGAAGATCCACTGGAGAAAGGAAAGGCTATTCACCCCGGTATTCTGGCCTGGGGAATTCCATGAACTGTATAGTCTGTGGGGTCGCAAAGAGTCGGACACGACTGATCGACTTACTTCCCCCATTTCCATACTAGTAGCGTGTTGAGATGGAGTCCGAGTGTCAGTACAGGAGGTTTCTTCCCTTTCCGAAGAATTCCGGGGTCTTACAATTGGAAGGCCAGAGAATCAGGCAACTTGGATTCCAGTCCACATTCCCCGCCCCCTTACCATCTGGATAGGATTGGCAGACAAAATATTGCATGAAATATTTGATATTTGCTATACTAAAAAAAAAATTCTAAATAAATAATTATATGAAATTAAACTTTAACTAGGCTCCTATGTTTATTTCATCAGTCTGGCAGCCTTCCAGCTGGTGACCTTGGCCAAGCTGCATAAAAATCTCTTGGGCTGTCTCTGTATCTATAAAATGGAGAAATCTGAGCTTTCTTTATTGTCAAGAAAATTAAATAGGGTCTTCGAGTAGAGTACTTAACACAGCAAATGGCACATGGTAAATGCCCAATATATGAGCTAGTTGACTTCACAACATTAATATCCTTCTCTTTTAGAGCATTAAAATCTAATCCCTCAAATTAGGTTTATGCCCAGCTTCTCAGAAATGTATCAGGTAAGTGGTCACTTAACGTGAATTTGGGCAGCTGGCTGGGATGGTGAGGGATGGAGACTTCTAGATTCAGTCCTGGGCCCCAGAGAGGGTTAATGGAGGATCCAAATTCTCATTCCGCCACTGATTTATCAGAATTTGGAGTTCGCCCAAATCATCACACCAGTAAAAGAAAGATGTGATTCTTCTAGAAACCAGTAGGGGGCGGAGTGTGTACATTTTGGGATAGAACTGTGATCCAGCAGGATCCCTAAACAGCACAAGAAGCAGGTTTTCACGTTCCATTTAGAGGACAATGGAGGGCCTGAGAAAGCCCTGGGGAGGATACTGGCCAAAGGGCATTAGTGAGGCCCCCAAACCAAGTAAATCAGTCTATAGAGAACCAGCCCCTCAGAGCAGATTTCTACCCTGTGTAGAAAAAGAGTTTGTATGTTGAAAGACACCTAAAAGCCAAAAGCAGGTGACAGACAAAAAGAAAAAAATTGCAAATTGTATAACAAAGAATTCCAGAATGCATGAAGATCTCCCAGTTCAGTTCAGTGGCTCAGTTGTGTCTGACTCTTGGCAACCCCATGGACTGCAGCACGCCAGGCTTCCCTGTCCATCACTACTCCTGGAGCTTGCTCAAACTCATGTCCATCAAGTCAGTGATGCCCATCAACTGTTAAATCAAACTGTTACAGATCTCCCATCAACTGTTAAATCAAAAACAGCAACAACAAAAAAGAAAAATGGATAACAGACAATCCACATAGGAAATGCAAATAGTCAATAAATGTATAAAAAGAAGATTAATCTCTCTAGTAACAGGGAATACGAATTGAAACAATATTGCAGGGAGTTTTGGCCTTACTTGTCTATGGTTATTAAGGGGAATAGCCTAATAATATTCATTGAATCCCTTTTCTGTGCCAGGCGTTGTGCTGATAGCTCCCTAAACATTAACTCAGCACTTAATTTGTACAGAAACCTTGAGAAGCAGAAACAAACAGTATTCCTTTTTACTATAGAAAACAGCAGCTCAGAAAGGTTAGTAACTTGCCTGGAGTTCACTCAGCTCCTAAGGGCAGAGCAGGGCTCAGACCCAGGCTTCCTTCCTCTCCCGACACTGGTTTTTCTAGGACTTCGGTCCAGGCGCTATCTCATGCTTGAATACGGTGCTTTGGGGAAACTGAACCCCAAGCAACCAGAGAAGAATGGAAAAGTAAAAACAAACAGAAAACCTGAGAAAATCTAACAGCCTTGTAAGTAGGGCTGGTGAAGCAGATCGGAAAGTGGCGTTTTGGGGAAAGAATGAGTTGGGAGTTTGAGTTTGGAAGGGCCGGCTGGGGGGCAGGGAACCAGTGGCTGGCCTCAATTTTAAGCAGGATGGAGTCTGGCTGGCCTGAAGTTTCACAGCCTCAGAGACTGGAACCCAAGGAATCTGTTTGCCGTCCACTGCATGCTGAGTTGTAAATTCTCATTTCTAAACCTTCCAGGCCGCTGGAGTCCGCGACTCCCTCCCCCATCTCGCACCTGCTGGCAGGGGGGCTCCGTGAATGGACAAGTTCCCTGAATTCTTGCCCCTTCCCCCAGCTTTTACATAGCCAAGCCCTGGGACAAAAGGCGCCCGGGGCCTGGGGCTCCTTCTCCGGGCCCTTGCCAGCTCCGGGGAGTGCCAGACGGCTGGAGCCACTCCTCATCACACCATTTACATTTTTTACAGCCTCCCTCCTAGCCCCCACCCCCTGCTCCCTCAGGGCCACGGCCAGGGCCGCAGGTCCCCCAGGCCCCAGGGGTCTCCTCACAGTTCCCCGGAGGTTGAGGGCATTGGCCCGTGAAACACACAGCCAGGGCCGCAGAAATACAGATGGGGCTCCATGCTGGGCCCACATCCTAGAATCCTGGGCTGAAGGTGCAGCCCTTTGCTCCGGACAGTTTATCCCCTCCGCCCAGTAGCAGCAGCTGGAATTTGTTTCCCTGGGCCTTGCAAGCCTGATTCCAGGCCCCACAAGGTGACTTCCCTGTAGGATACTGGTCCCTATCTTTCTTGCATGACTCCCTAATCCACTGATAATGCAGCTATTATTTATTGAGCACCTACAGTGTGCCAGGGACAGTGCTAAGTGCCTTTGCCTCTGTTCCTTCAATTAATTCTCACAACTACTCAAGATGAAAGAAGTGTGGACTCTATTTTCCAGATGAGGAAAGAGGTTCTCAGAGAGGACAGGCTCATCCCAGGCCTCTACTCGGTCAGCTGCCAACCAACAGTCAGCAGTAGTGCCCGGATGTGAACTCACACCCCTCACCTTGACTGTGAGTCTGAGGACCGATCGGGCAACTCCTTCCTCCGACTCTCTTATACAATCCCCCCGTCCCTGCTGTTTACCTGTTTACCAGCTGGCGAAGGGAAAGGCTACCCACTCCAGTACTCTGGCCTGGAGAACTCCATGGACTATAGTCCATGGGGTCGCAAAGAGTCGGCAACGACTCAGCAACTTTTACAGCTGGCTCTGAAGTCGGCCAAGACATCCTTCTGATCTTTCCTGATCCTCAGGACGGGCCCCACTGGGCTCCCCTTGCCCTCCAAGGTGGCCGGTACAGAAGCCCACATTTTGTTTCAGACAGTAGTTTGGTAGGGCAGGCCAGGACAAAGGAGAGTTATTTCTCACTCCTGTGCAAGGCCCTGTGGAGACAGGCCTGCCTCTGTTTTTGTGCCTCCCTGACTCTCTCCATCTCATGCAGGCCCTGCCCTCGTGGACTGAGCCAAGCTTCCGACAAAACCAGTGCTGCCTGCTTCTGACTGCCATGTTCCACATCTTCTAAGAGCCCCCCACAGTGCTTCCCACTTCCTAGGATATGGGCCAGCACATCAAAAGACACCCTGAAGGAGAAGGAATGAAAACTCTGGCCTCTGGCCACCTCCCACCTCAGACAGAAAAGCTGAAATACAGCCACAGAGGTGGCCCTGGTTTCGGTTAGCCCAGCCAGTTCTCAGCGCCCTCAAAGGGCCGAGCAGTCCTGTCCCTTAAAGGACTCAGAAGCCACTTCAGCCGCAATTCTCTGCGTGTACCTAGCAAATGACAACATAAAGGGCTTCCTTCATTCATTTACTAACACCCAAGAGAAATACATAAATATATAAATACTTCTCTCCATACTATGTTCTCTGATTAAGCAATTCCATTTTGTGAATCTTATGGAAATGTTTGTACAATGTGTGCAAACCTGTCTCCTGCATGTTTTTTTGTAGTAGTGAAAAAGTGGAAGCAACCTGTGTCCAGTTCCAACGAATTGATTAAATACTTTATTGTACCTTCATACAATCAAATATTGTGCAGCCGCTAGAAGGTGTGAGCTAATTTTATATGTACCCACCAGGAACGTGGTCCATGACATATTGTTGGGTGAAAAGAAGCATGTAGCAGAACAATACATAAATGGACATTTCATTTTTGTTTTAAAAATGTATTTATTAAGGTGGGAAGTAGATAGATAATTTTTTAATTTGAGGATTTAGGACAGTGGTTCTCACATTAACTGCACATTGGCATACCCAGGAATTAAAAAGATCCAGAGGTGCAGGTTCACTCCAGACCACGTGTTATATATCACAGTCTCTTGAGGAGGGAGGCAGTTTTTTAACCTCCCCAGGTGATTCCAATGAGCAGCCAACTTGGGAGACACTACCTTAAAAAAACAGAAAGAAGGAAATGTTGGCTCAGAAAGGAAAATGAAGCTGTAAACTTTTTACATTAAATCTACATAGATATTACCTACTCTGCTCTTTCTGGGGAAAGAAGGAGATTGGACTGCCTTGAATCATCACTAACCTTCTGTAAACAATGGATTAGTTGAGTTTAGCCCTGAGCGATATCAAACTTTCTGAGGACACAGGTGTTACAGAAGTTGACCACTTCAGGAGATTTTATCTCCAAGGGCAGAAGGAAGGTTATGAGCTCACCTTGCCGCACTGAGGGCCTTATTAGTAAACGGGGACACAAATGAAGCACTTTACACAGTGCCCGACATGGTGGAGGTGCTTAATAAGTGGTAGCTTATTCGTTTTCAGGAATGGAAAGAGCTCAGAGATGATCTTTGTGCTGACTGAATTCCAGGCGAATGTACATTGTGTCCTGCGATCCTTCCAAACAAGCCTCTGAGGCCAACTTTCACATCCCCATTTTAAAGACGAGGAAGCCAGGGCTGATTGGGATTGGCATCTTGTAAAGAACCTGCCTGCCAATGCAGGAGATGCAAGAGATGCGGGTTTGATCCCTGGGTTGGAAAGATCCCCTGGAGAAGGGAATGCCTGCCCACTCCAGTATTCTTGCCTGAAGAATTCCACGGACAGAGGAGCCTGGCGGGCTACAGTCCATGAGGTCTCAAGGAGTTGGATGTGACTAAACACACACACACACACACACACACACATACACACACACACACACTAGAATTAAAAGCCAGTTGTGCCCAGCTGTATATTTTCTACTTTGCTTCCCACCCTCTGTCCCTTCTTAGGGACCTTTGGGGCAGGGGTTTAATTGTGACTAGGCTTCTCATGTTTAGACTCTCAGGCAGGGAGTGTGTGGTCAAGTTATCTGCTTAGAGATGACAGGACACCTTAAAAGACTATGCCCGAAAGTGGTTCTGGAAGGCCTGAAGTTGAAAGCCACACAATGAAAGAAAAGTTCCATCTCTGAGCCTGAAAGGAAATGTTAAGGGCTTACGGTATTTGCTCTGCACAGCAGACAGGTCCAGGCAGAAGACCCCTCCCATGTCCTACCCAAATCTGCCATCCACTCCTCTCTCAGAGCAGCTGCTTAAATCTGGTTTTCACACCAGTGTTTCCTGGCCTGGCAGGCAAGTTTATCTTCCCACCTCAGAGGATTTGGTTCTATTCCTATTCTTTTTCACTTCCCTTGAAAGAGGGGTGCTTTTGGGCTTTGCCCTATTCTCTTCTTCCCTCTTTTCATGCCAGTTGAATCAAATATTCAAACCCAGGGATTTGGGACTTGCCTGATGGTCCAGTAGCTAAGGCTTTGTGCTCCCAGTGCAGGGGGCCTGGCGTTTAATTCCTGGTCAGGGAACTAGATCCCACTTGGTGTAACTCAAAGATCTCGTGTGCTGCAATGATCGAAGATCCCATGTGTCACAACTAACACCCGGTGCAGCCAAATAAATAAATCAACTTAAAAAAAAAAGAAATCAAAGGAAAAAAAGCAGGGATTTATTGAGTATCTACCATAACCATCAATCCTGAAGAGTGTGCCTTACTTAGATTATCAAGTACTCCCTCCACTTGGAATCTCTGCTCTATCATCCTTGTCTCCCAGGCAGCAAAGCTCCCATGCCACCTCCTCCAGGAAGACTTCACGGATCTCAGCTGTTTCATGTCCTCATGGCATTTGCACATCTCTCTGGCATGGCTTCCCATATCCTGTATTTGGTTCATGGCTATTTGTATGTATGACTTCCCTCATAGACTGAGCATTTCCTTGAAGGCAGAAACAATCTCTTCTTTATCTTTGTATTCTTCAAGCACCTAACTCAGTGCTTGGCATATTAAGGAAAAAAATTTGCACAATTGTTTGCTTATTATACTCTTTCCCCTCAAAAAGGATTTTAAGTGACTTACTGAAATACATGAAGAATAGCAGAAGTAGGGCTTAAGAAAAGCAAGGGTAAAGAAATCATGGAATGAGAGCTAATAATAATAACAAAAATAATATGTGAGTACTTACTATTGCAGAGGATTGTTCTGAATGATCTACATGCATCATCTCATTTAATCTTTTTTTAGTTTTTTTTTTTTTAATGTGGGCCATTTAAAGAAATTAATTAATGGTTGCGATGGGTCTGTTGCTGCATGTGGGCTTTCTCTAGTTGTGGTGAGTGGGGGCTACTCTTCCTTGCAGCTCTCAGGCTTCTCATTGAGGTGGCTTCTCTTGCTGTGAAGCATGAGCTCCTGGGGGCTCAGCAGGTGCAATATAGGAGCTAAGTTGCTCTGTGGGATTTTCTGGACCAAGGATGGAACCAGTGTCTCCTGCACTGGCAGGTGGATTCCTATCCACTGTACCACCATGGAAGTCCTGATGTGGACCATTTAAAAAGTCTTTATTGAATTTTTTGCAATATTGTTTCTGTTTTGGTTGTTTGGCTGCGAATCTTGTGGGATCTTAGCTTCTTAAGAAGGTGAAGTCCTCACCACCGAACCGGCAGGGAAGTCCCACCTCATTTACTCTTTATAATAATCCTACGAAGTGATTACTATTATAATTATTTCACATTGAGGAAACAGAGATGCAGAGAGGTTACGTTACTTGCCCAAGTTCACTCAGTGGGATGTGAACACTGGAAATGTGGTTCCAGTCGTGCTCAGAACCACAGCCTTCAGAATACCACCCACAGGCATTCTGTAAGTAGGACTGGGTTCGGAATCTGGCTCTCAGGTTTCTAGCAACCAAAGCTAAGAAGGAAAGGCATTTGGTAACAGGACTGATTGTATTTATTGAAAATGGTAAACCAAATCCTTGGAAGAAATGCAGCTTTTTGTAACCTTGATCCCGACAGAACTCCTCAAGCAGACACTGCTTTCCAAACTTTATTAGCCTTCCGTAGGTAAAATATCATTGAATTCCCCAATACAGGTATTTTTGTTTATATTTACATAGATGCACTGAGGAACTGATATACATGTGCGTTGTGAAACAAACATAGAAACTGATGAGAATGAGAGAAAATACAATAACACATGGAAATACTGCTGAGGATCATCTTGCTCGGTCCCTGGGTAGACTCAGGCCCCTCAGGGGCTCCCTGGTACAGTAGGTGGGTCTATGGGATGGGTCTTGGCAAGAGATAACACTGGCTGAACTCCATCACCATTTTTTTTAACAACCAAATCATGATGCAGAAAATGCATTTCAGTGACAGCAGTTCTAGAGGGACCGAAGTAATGTGGTCCAAATGAGTACATCTCTGATTGACTGGTTCAATCTAGTCATAGCTATTTTATTAACTACGTATATGTGCTGTGTGTGCTGTGTTAGTCGCTCAGTTGTGTCTGACTCTTTGTGACCCAATTGATTGGGGACTGCCAGGCTCTTCCATCCATGGGATTCTCCAGGCAAGAATACTGGAGTGTGTTGCCATGCCCTCCTCCAGGGGATCTTCCCAACCCAGGAATCAAACCAAATCCTGCATTGCAGGCGGATGCTTTACCAGCTGAGCTACCAGGAAGTCTTCCTTAGTGGCTCAGATGGTAAAGCGTCCACCTGCAATGTGAGAGACCCATGTTCAATCCCTGGGTCAGGAAGATCCTCTGGAGAAGGGAATGGCAAGCCACTCCATTATTCTTGCCTGGAAAATCCCATGGATGGAGGACCCTGGTGGGCCCCAATCCATGGGGTCACAAAGAGTCTGACATGACTGAACGACTAACACACTCACTACCAGGGAAGCCCAACTATGTATATAACTAATATTATATAAGTTATTATATATAACTAATATTAATTGAGCCTTTTCTGTATGACAGTCATTGTACTAGACGCTTTACGCATGATTCCCCCATTTAATTCTTCTTACAATCCTTTGAAGTGATTATCACTACAATTATTTTGCAGAGTAGGAAGCTGAGGTTGAGAGGTTAATTTTTTCATGGGATACACCTGGGGATTAAACTTGCATTTATTAGACTCTGAAGCCAATGCTCTTAATCACTTTCTCTATGGCCTCAGAAAATGGAATATAAATGGTTTTAAACGGTAGTTTCCCCCTTTTACAATTTTTTTTTAAAATTTACCACAAGAATACATCCTTGTGGTAAAAAAATGCAAACAAAGCTGAAGTGTGCTAAGTCAAAAAGCCACTTCTTTCCACAAACAAAACTCACCCGGGGTTTCCATTAGTCCACCCTTTCTAAAGTCTTCTAGACCGCTTTCTACTCACTGAACATGTATATATACATATCAATTTTGCAAAAGTAGGATCAGAACATTTGTTTTACTCCAAACTCCCTCTTTAACGTGGCCATCTTTCCAGGGTGGTTCATGCAGATGTATTCACATATTCGGAGCAGGTAACACAATTGACTACTCCTCTCTTCTTAAAATATTCTCTCTGGGTTTTTCTTTCCACCTCTTTGCATTTTTCCTCTGGCTGACTCTAAAGTCCCTTTTCTTTCTCTCCTTTTCCTCCCCTTATTCTTCTCCCTGGGCTCTAGAGCTCATCTATCTATATGCTAACAACTTCCAGACTTACTTCACTCCTTACCTGGAAAAGGGCAATTTTCTCTGGCTTCAACTTGCGTTGTTACTAATTTTAAGCCTATTGGAGAATGTATATGTGCATTTGCTTATACTGGCAAAAAGAAATTCTGGAAGGGAACTAGTGAAAGTGGCTACCTAATGTGTGGCGGTGGGGAGTGGAGGGGACTGGGAATAAATTAACCAAGATCTAGGGTACCAGGCCTGAGTTATGAACAGAATAATTGGGAGAACTTGGATTTGGCCCTTGGCCTTATCTCCCCTTTATTGATGAAACAGAGGTGACAGAAAAAAAATTGTAATGAACTTGCAGGGAGAGGACTGCAAACTCTTGAAACCTTGCCTGAGGCCAGGTTGTTCCAGTGTGGTACCTGTGCCTGTTCTCTTTGGGGTAGAGGAGGGGTAAGTTATCCATAGGCCTTCCTCCCTGTCCAGGTAAATTCCTCAAGGGCACCTAGCAAAAGCCCTGTAAATAAAGCAGGCATCAATCCAGTGACTTAGCCTACACTTGGCAAGCTCTGCTCCTGGCTAAGGACAGGGCTGCCTGCCCTCTGCCTAAAAGGAAATGCTGTGTGCAGGTAAGTTTCCTTCCCCTTTTCTTCCATAAAGTGATACTTCCTTTGTCAAGAACAGATATTCAACCTTTCTATTATAAAACTTACTAAACACATCAATTATAGTATGGTAGAATGAACCCCTGATTCAATAATTATTGATATCTTGCCATATATGCTTTACTCTTTTTTTTTTTTCAATTAGGTAGTAAAAGATCAGTGCTTTAGTGGTAAACGGTATGGGCTGGGGATACGCTTTCTTCTTCTTTTCCTCTGATTGTTAAAGCGCAAATACCTGAAGGCCTACCATTTCACCCCTAAATTCTTATATACATATCTGAAATTTTAGGACATTTTCTTACTATTATTATCCCTAACAAATTTAACATTAATTCCTTGGGTTATTACCCATTCCTTAGAATATGCTAATATCCAGCCTATATTCAAATTTACCACAGAACAAAATGACTTTCAAGCCACAAAGGGGAATTCCCTGGAGAACCAGTGGTTAGGACTCTGCTATTTCACTGCTGAAGGCCGAGGTTTGATCCCTGGTTGGGGAACTAAGGCCCCTCGAACCTCCCAGCCAGGCCAAAAAAGGGGGGAAAATGCTAGATTTTGCTATTGCTAAGACACTTCAGTGGTGCCTGACTCTGTGTGACCCCATAGACGGCAGCCCACCAGGCCTCCCCATCCCTGGGATTCTCCAGGCAAGAACACTGGAGTGGGTGGCCATTTCCTTCTCCAATGCATGAAAGTGAAAAGTGAAAGTGAAGTCGCTCAGTCGTGTCTGACCCTCAGCGACCCCATGGACTGCAGCCTTCCAGGCTCCTCCATCCATGGGATTTTCCAGGCAAGAGTACTGGAGTGGGGTGCCATTGCCTTCTCCAAATGCTAGATTGGACTTGCAAATAAAACCAGATAAGCTAACATTAGCCCTACAGCACAGGTTTCTGAGAAATGCTGGTGCCCAGGAGTGAGGGGTTTTCCTTGTGAAAAGCAGCTAATAACATTTCTTCTTACTGAGCACTTACTGTGAACCTCCCCCGGGGCTATGGCTTCTGACCGGAAGACACATTAGCTCTTTGTGTGTCTTCACAGTCTAGCTCAGTCGGTAAAGAATTTGCCTGCAGAGCAGGAGACCCGAGTTCTATCCCTGGGTTGGGAAGAGCCCCTGGAGAAGGAAATGGCAACCCACTCCAGTATCCTTGCCTGGAAAATCTCGTGGACAGAGGAGCATGGTGAGCTGCAGTCCATGGGGTCCCAAAGGGTCGGGCATGACTGAGCAACTAACACTTACTCAGTACTGAAAATAATGCCCATGTAGAGGCTCCACTGATTGATCATCGTATCTCCCTGGTTGGTAAAGCTTTCTTGGCTGCCAAGGGGTGACGTCACTGTTTAATTCAATCATTTGAACAAAGTCGATGTTATTATCTCTGTTTTACAGAGGAGGGAATCGGAGGGTCAGATTTGTCCCTAACTAGGAAGTAGAGGAGCTGAGATTCATCTCAGGTTGGTCTGACTCCAGAGTCATGAGTGGTCATCCGTCTTGGTCATCACCAAGGGACTCTGGTAGGAGTAGTAAGAGCCTGAGACGTGGATAGAGTCCTGGGCAAAGAGAGGGTGAAAGAGAAGAATGGAAGAGGAGGGGAAGAAGAAAAGACAGAAAGGGACAAAGAAAGGAAGTTTACGAAGTCATGGAACTAAAACTAGCAGCCGTTGGATCCAGAGCCACAGTAGATAGTGCAAACAGGTGTTTGTTCCTGTGAGATGAATGAGAAGCTTTTGAATCTCCACCCTCAGACTCCTGAGTTAGGTCCGTAGACACCACTGTGTCCTCAGAGCTAGCCCAGGACCTGGCCCATGCAAGGAGCTTGAATACATGTTGAATGAATGTTAGTGCATGAATGAATGTGTGAGTAAGTAATAGAATGAATGTTGGTCTACTATGTAAATTATTTAATAAGGCACTGAGTGGCTGAATTAATTAAATGGCAGATGGATGAATTCTTTAAATTTCCACAGAGCAAACTCTGTGGTATTATTTTCATTCTTTAAGTGAGGAATTAGGCTTGAAGATGTGAGAAGACTCGTTCAAGGGCATGCAACCAAAGAGCTGGAAATTCAACTTGGCCATAATACCCCAAAGCTCAGGCTTTTCACTACACAATGAGTGCTCAATCAATATTATTTCACTCAATACAGGACTTGTTTTTTGTAGCTGACGCCGAAACAGGTGAACCCCCACTTATACAACCCTTGGAAAGCTGTACATTTAAATACAGGTAATTACTTAGCTCATTATGTAAAGGAAGCTTTTCTATTGTGTGTCCCTTTATACCTGAAGGATTGCCTTGAACTCATCTGTTTCCTAACTCTGAATTTTGTTCAAAGCAAGGTACATATTAATTCAAGATGTCTACTTGGGGGAGTTTGTTTAATTACTGCTGGGAGTCTGGAATTTTTGGTGTTTGGATAACTTATGACCAGGCCCTTAATTTTGTGGCACCTCATCTTCATGGTTTAAATAAAGGTAAATTAAAATGTACCTTATCCAGAATCCATGAAAGACAAGACACATTCAATATATGAAAAAATAAACAGATTTCTTCAGGATAAAAAAACCACCCTAAGCCAAGTCCAATTATGAACCACAAACTCAGAAAAAAATATTTCTATCATAGACTAAGAACTGTCTTTGTACAAAACTCTCTTTAATCAGTAAGAAAAGGTCTATAACCAAATAGCAAACTGGGCAAAGGAAACATAAATGGCTCTTAAATATATGAAAAATGTTCTCCTTTACTCAAAAAAAAAAAAGTAAATTAAAACTATACTGATGGACTAATTTTTCACTTATTAGATTGGCAAAGATAAAAAAATGTGATAACACACTATGCTTAAGGGGAGGGAGAATATACTTTTTTGTTTTGGAAGAAATAAGCTGGTGTTACTTCTACGAAGAGAAATTTGGCAAAATCTATCTAGATTACTCTACATGTATATTTTGAAGGTATAGTTACATATATGCAAAATTATATATGTGCAAGGTTACCAGTGTAGCATGGTTGAAGAGCAAAAGAAGGAGATGATCTTACGATTCATCAGTAGAGGACTGGATAATATATAATGTTTATTTACAAAATGGAGTTCATGCTACATCTAGATATGTGCTAATATATTTCCCAACGTCCACATGAGTCTATAGAACTTGTGAAATGTATCCAGTTCTAATTGAGATATGCTTTAAATGGAAAATGCACACTGGATTTGGAAGACTTGTTATTAAAAAAATGAATGACATATCTCAATACTTTTTCACATTGATTCCCTGTCAAAATGATAACATCTCAAATATGCTGGTTTAAATAAAATTTATTGTTAATATTAATTTCACTTATTCCTTTTTTAAAAAAAGTTTTTATTGAATTTGTTACAACGTTGCTTCCTGTTTAGGTTTTGGTTTTTCAGCCACATGGCATGTGAAAGCCTGACCAGAGATCGAACCCATAACCCCCTGCATTGGAAGGCAAGATCTTAACCACTGCACCACCAGGTAAGTCCCTCACTTGTCCCTTTTAAGGCCTTCCCTGGTGGCTCAGACGGTAGGTAAGGAATCCACCTGCAATTCGAGAGACCTGGGTTGGGAAGATCCCCTGGAGGAGGTCATGGCAACCCATTCCAGTATTCTTGCTTGGACAATCCCCATGGACAGAGGAGCCTGGCCGGCTACAGTCCATGGGATCGCAAAGAGTCAGACAAGACAGCACAGTTCCTTTTAACTTTTCAAATGTGGCTACTAGAAAGTATAAAAGGAATGTGTGCCTGTCTTTATATTTTATTGAACAGTGGTGGCTCTGGGTAAAAAATTAAAGTGAGAAAAACCAGGGCATAAGAGTATTTAGCATACTACATTTATGCTTTAAAGAAAGGACAAAAGTGCTGAGAGATTTGCTTCTTTATACATATTTCTGGAATGATACCCTAGAAACGATGATATTGGCTGCTTCTAGAAACAGAAACTGTAGGACAAGGCTGCAATTTGAATCTTGAGTCCTTTAGTAAATTCCTGAATCAACATTTACAAGCATTTTGAATAATATACAGTGATACAGTAGTCCCCCCCAACCCATGTCAACCCCCACCCCAACCCCATTCCAAGATCCCCAGTGGATGCCTGAAACCATGGAGGGGACCTAACCCTCTGTAAACTGTTTTCCCGATACTATCTAGGTGGGTAAAGTATACATTGTGCATATGCTGATCAGAGGAATGAGTCACTCACTTCCTAGGTGAGACAGAGCAGGACCAACAGTGGCGTGATGAGCGATTTCATCATGCTACTCATGAATGCTTGCTTCTAGAAGTTTTCATTTAATATTTTTGCACTGCAGTTGACCTTAGGTGGCTCAGACAGTAAAGAATCCACCTGCAAATTCGGGAGACCTGGGTTCGATCCCTGGGTTGGGAAGATCCCCTTGAGGAGGCCATGGCAACACACTCCAGTATTTTTGCCTGGAGAATCCCCATGGACAGAGGAGCCTGGAGGGCTACAGTCCATGTGGTCGCAAAGAGTCTGAGGACTAAGAACAACACAACTGAAATGGAAAAAAGCAAAAGTGTTGATAAGGAGGAACTACTGTATTATTCTTTGGATGTTATATATGTATATAATATACATTATGTACATGTATAATATGTATTAGTCAAAAGTAGCTTAAAATATTTAATGTAGAATAAAAATATGCACAGAGAGGCTAGAAAAATAGACAAGTATATATTCATAGAAAAAGCTGCAGGAAAAGAACTGGCAGTTCTTTCAGTCTGTATAGTGAGGAGAGTGTGTTATGGACGAAAGGGAGAACTTACTCTGTTTTTTTTGTTCTGTACTATTAGGGTCTTTTGTAAAGACAGAGTTTAATTTGTGTAGGTCTAAGAAAAGAAACTAGATTAGAAAGAAGATGTTCACAGTAGCTGTCTTCAGATAATGAGATTATAGGTAATTTTTTCTTCCTACTACTTAAAGATTCTCCCAATTATTCTATATTTTCCCAATTAGTCTATAAAGACTCTTACTTAATTTGGTAGTGGAAGCACCAGCAAACCTTTGAATCACTATGGTTTCTTTTTAAAAAATACTTTTAAAGATTATATTGGCCTTTTAGAGAATTTTAAATTATCTTCATTGTCTTTTTAAATAATAGCAAGGAATGCAAACTCCTTATAAAATGCCAAACTACACAAAGCTACATGGAAAGAAAAAGCATCTCATAATTCCATCTCCTTCTGCAAAATCACCACTGCTTTCTGAAAGTTTAAAAATATTGCATTTATGTTAAGCCACTGGAGAGGCTGAGAACTCGAATATACTTGCTTTGTGCCAAGCACAGTCTTAAAAGCTTTCAATTTATCTTGTTGAGTATACCTAACAACTTTGGGGGTAAATGTTGTCCCAATAACCACTGAATCAGGGCTCTGAGGTTTAAAACAACTTGTCTAAAGCCATGTAGGAAGATCCCCTGGAGAAAGGAAATGGCAACCTATTCCAGTATTCTTGCCTGGAAAAATCCCAATCCGTGGGATGACAAAAGAGTTAACTCAACAGCTACTGTAGTATAGGGGCAGGGTTGGCATTCAAATCCAAGTCCAGGAGCGTCTAAACCACAGCCTCAGGAGATTGCCATCATGGTGGGTGGGGCTGGGGTGATTAAGTTCCCGGGACAGGACCTGAGTTCACTTCTGTGGCCCCCGCATCCAGCCTTCCTGAGGATGGACATTTGATAAAGGATGTTTGACTTAGGTGATAAGTGTAGGGTTCATGATTGGCAGAGGAGAAAATGTTAATAGTGGAGCTGGGGCATAACCGACCCTGGAGGGCGTTTTACAGTGGTAGCGGGGGTAGGGCGATAAACAGAGGTGGGTGGAACGGAAGCCTGGGAGAAGCTGCTGGCCCCAGCACTCCAAAGGGTTAAGGCCGGGCAGGAAAGCCCCTGGGGGGAGCTACCACTAAAGGCTGCAATCTGGCCGCCCTCACCTCCCCCACCAGCGGGGGAACTGGACGGGCGGATAGGACTAGCTCCTCCGGGATTATCTGAGGCCTCTGGGCTGAGGTGAGCTGCGGGGAGGGACGGAAGCCCCAGGTACCACACGCTCCTACCTGCCTCCGGGGCTCAGAAAGCCACGTCTATCCTGGGATAGGGGCCCTGACCCTGGACGGAAGCATCTTTAGCACAGGCACATTTTGGGAGTGAGAGGTGTTGAGCCTCAAGGCAGGGGGATGCTCAGAGCGAGGTGGGGATGGAGGCCTTTCTGGAAGGGAAGAGGGCCTGCACCAAAGTGGGGGCAGTGAGTTCTCCAGCCTCCCCCGTCTCACGGGGCCAGGGATGGGGGAGCCGCCTCATGGAAGAGATGCATCCTGGGGGTTCAGGGAGCCCCAAGTTCTCTAATCAGTCAGCCAAGACCAGTTTCCCCAAGGCCTCAGCTTCACTCTCGCCCCCCTCCCCCTCTTAGCCTGGCCCCAGATTCTTCTTTTCCTTAGGTCTTTCTGTCTAAACCTTCTCCTCCCCTCCCCTCCCCCCAGACTCTTTGGAAATCTTTCAACTTTCTTTCAAGTTTTCCCTGGGCAGTTTGGGGTCTGTTTCAGAGCTAGGTCAGGGTGCTTTAACACCCTCAGCTGGGTAGAGAGGCTGACACAATAGCTGCTATCACTTTACCATTGGAAGTGACCCCCGAATTTGCACTTCTTTCATCTTGGGACCAGAGCCCTTGAGGGTGGGCGATTTCCTGGGGGGGAGTGGCTTAAGCCACTTCTCCACCGGCCAGTTGGCTGAAGACAGTCCATGCTCAATGGTCCACCACGGATATGACACCAGTTCTGGAGTGAGCGTGGCGCTCAGCTGGGCATGCTGCCCTCAGGGTGACTTAAATGTCCCAAGCTGGAAGGTGGAGAGAGAAGTGGACGCCCCCTGGGCTCTGGGCCACCCTCGAGGTCAGTAAACTAGGAAGTTTCCTCTAAATTAGTAAGAGTGGGTGCCTCATGCGGTTTGGAGGCCCCAGGGGAGTCAGGGGGTGGCCTTGGGACACCAAAGGGCTCAAGGGGTCAAAGAGTGATTCTGAAGATGCTGCGGGTACGTGTGTATTTGTGTGTGTAAGTGTCTGTGAGAGTGGAGAGGGGAGGGGAGGCATTGTTTCAAGTTCTCCTTCTCCCCACCCCCACCTCCAGCCCTTCCCCACCCCCACTCGCCTGCCTGTCTCCCCTCCCCTGGCCTTAGCCCCTCCCTTGATGCCCCCCGCGTGCCAGCCCTCTCCCCCGCCACCCGGGGGCCTCCTGGTGGCTGGAACCGCTGCCCATTCACCTTCCCTTCCAGACACGTGATCCACTAGAGCCCCTGGCCTTAGGAACTCCTGAGGCGTGGTTGATGGGGAGGCCTGAGGCCCACCTTGGTGCCCTCAGGCACTCCTGCTGCCCTTGGTGGTGGGAGGTTCCTTGGGAAGTCACAGTCGTGGGACTTGCCTGCCACTGGGCAGTTCCCTGTGGCTCCCTCATGCCCCACGGGGCATCCTGGCCACTGGGGGAGAAACCAAGATGGCTGGCGCTCCCTTGAGCCAGGGGCGTAGCCTGGGCGGCTGGGTCAGCATGAGCAGGGGGACTGAAGGGCAGGCAGGAGAGGCGTGGAGCCAGGCCGGGGGAGATGCTAGTCTTACAGAGGCCTGCCTGTGTGGCTCCCTTCATGCTTGTCGGGCTTGCTTTATGAAGGATGGGGGTCCTTGGTGAGCCAGTGTGAAGTCCGGGGAGAGGTTGGCAGGGAGGGTGTCTGTTCTAGGTGCCAGACTTGCCAGCACTGTCTGCACCTCTCTTAGCCCTGCTCAGAGCGCTGGCTCACTCCTTCTAAAATGTAAGGGACAGAGGCCAAACCTGAGCTTGAGACCCCCTCTGCTTGAAATAAGGAGATGGGGGTGGTGGGGGAGGAAAGCAGGCCTTGGTGAAGGCGAGGCTTTGAATCGCCTGCAGAAGCTACCTGTGTCCAGTCATCCATTCCTTGACATCCATTCTTGGGTGTCAAAGATGCTGGCTAGATGTTTCTGTTTCCTCCCCTTCCAACCTCAAGCCAGGGGAGCCTGTGTAGCCGAAGAGGCTTTGCCTCCTTGGTTTCACGCCTTTTCAGATTCCTTCTAATAATGGTGGGGCCAGGGGAGGCCAGCTGGGCAGAGCCCCTAGATTAGCTCTCACTTTCTGCACCTTATTCTATGAACGCACCTGGTAATCGCCAGCTCTGCTTGGCCTTGTATATCCAGGGAGCCATCTCTGGAAAGACCAGTGCACCTGAACCCCATCAACTAATTGTCTACTTAAGTATGATTAAGCCTCCCTCTTCGGCCTCTGCCTTTCCCCGCTGCCCCCTTCTCTGCTGGTCCAGACCCACCTGAGCTGTGAGGGTGCAGCGCCTCTTCGGGGAGCTACATTTTCTCTGCAAGCTTTAGAGGAAAAAAGAAGTAGGGTATTACCTACTCACACCTCCTCTTACCTCTTTGAGGAAGAGAAAGGAATGAGCTAGGGTGGAATGGGGTGGGGCCGGGCTGGGGCCGGGTAGGTAGGGTGGGACAGGGGAGGGAGGGGGGTGGGGTTTGCACAGGAAGAAGTGTGATATACCTGGACGAGCTGGAGGGTATCTGGACCCTGCTGCGGGAGTTCAGGCAAGTCAACTTTACCTTCCTGGACCTCAGTTTCCTTATCTGTAAAATGGCCAGATTTGTCTGAAAGCCCCAAGAATCCATGTGTTTCTGTATCCTTTAGGTAATGACCATTTCTGGCCCTGTATTTCCCTGGTTGGTGGAATTACAGTGGTTTTGAGGGGAGCTCTGGAGTCAGATTGCTTAGGTTTTGTAGTTTTAATAGCTTGTGGTCTTGAGAGTGTTATTTAATTTAACCCCCAAGCCTCTGTTTCTCTAAGTGTGAACTAAGAGTAGCCATCCTGGTGAAGGTGCAGGTGTGATGGAGTTGTAGCTCCTGTGGAGGGAAAGTGAGAACCGCATATAAATAAAATTACTTCTGTAAAGCCTGAAGTCCAAACGCTCATCCAATGCAAAGCCCTAGGTCAAGGTAACATCGTGCCCTGTTCTCCACATGGGAAGAATCACCCACACGATTTAATTGTCCCCTCTTTTTTGTTGAGATTTTGGTTGAATTACCTAAATGCACATAGTAAGCAGTAGGTAATGGTGGTTATTTTCATAATTTTGTTTGGAAAGTAGCAGAGAGCTTATTTATATGCGCCTGTATAGCAGCATTTACAAGTGATATGCAAGAAAAACAAAACCCCCAGCATCTTTGTTGTCTGCCAGAATGAAAAAGCTCTTCTGTGTGTACAGTTTGTTCCTCAGGGCTCAATTTTTTTATCGCATATGAAAGTGTTCTTGCTGAAGTTTCTCTCCTAAGTAAAAAAAAAAAAAAGTTTTTAAAAAAGTAAATATGAAGTATATAAAAGATCAACAGATTAAAAGCTCGATTCCAGGGTCAAATAATATGGTACAAATTGAAATTCAGTGAGAGGTTAGATCAGATTTGTCACAAGAACATTAAAAAAAATCTACAGGCAAGAAATTTTCATTACCAGTTTTTAAAAAGCTTTCTTTTTTATGGTTATCAAGTAAAATTCTGGTGGTAAGCCTTTGGTTCTTTAAAAACTTTTTTTCACCTTTACTGAACCATAATTCACACTCAAACACATCCTTTATAAGAATGCAAGACACAATCCTTTTAGGTGTGCAGTGAGCTGGCAGATGTGTATGCCCACACACAATTTTTAAACCCAAAGCTCATATAAAGGAATTTATTAAACTCTAAGAACGGAGATCTGAGAAAGGTTAATGGTTTCCTTTTTAATTTAAAAAAATGTCCACAAAGGAATATTACTCTGTTTTACAAAACACAGAAAACTTACCAGTAATTAGGAGGATTAGTTTGTCCTGAGAGGTGACTGGCATTTTAAGCCGCAGTAGATGAATCACAGGTCCTAAAGAGCATCTGGTTTCAACTATTGGCTGCATCGCTTAGGTCGCCTGGGGCAAATTGGGCAAAGGAGCCTCGTTTTGACTGTCTCAGTTTTTTCACCTGTAAATTGGGGGTAATGGTAGTTCCCACCTTAAAGTTCAACTGCCAGGATTGGGACAGTGCATGGCAAATAGTAAACCTTTCATATCGGATCTCTGTCAGCACAAGGGCTAGGCTGCTGCTAACTCTTTGAAAAGACCATCTCTGTCTCAGGGCAGCAGTTCTAAACTTGTTGGTCTTGGGCCCCTTGTGTGCTCTTAAACACTGAAGACCCTGAAGAGCTTTTGTTTATATAGCTTACGTTGGTCAACGTACATTACATTCAAAATTAAAACTTAGACATTTAAAAGGATTGCTTTATTAAAAAGAAAAAACCTGTTACATGGTAATGAATAATAGTGTTCATGAAAAGAAACTTTTCTAGATCAAAAGTGTTTAGTGAGCACAAGTGCATCTTTTAGGGTTTTCATGTCTCTGTAATATCTGGTTTAACAGAAGATAAGTAGATGCTCATTTGTCTCTACATTTAATCTGTGGTGATACGTTATTTCCGTAGAAGTATATGAAGAAAATCCAACTTCATCCAGACACAGATGGACAGAGGGACAGGGGAAGGTCTTTTAACTTCAGTGTATGTAGAATCTTAGCTCCCCAACTAGGGATTGAACCCAGGCCACAGAGGTGAAAAACATCAAGTCCTAACCGCTGGACCTTAGGAAATTTCTCTAGAAAGTGTATTTTGATAGCTTTTTTCGGTGGATATTTTTTGACAACTATACCCAAATTTAACAAGTGGTAGTTCCTCAAACCTTAGTTATAATGCAGAATCTGAAACCATATTCAGGAACTTTGGTACCCTATTATATTAAAATCCTTTGCTTTCTTTTATACTTTGAAATGATCCTTTAACTGTGCCAGAAAGAAAAGAAAACAAGTCGTTCAGTCATGTCCGACTCTTTGTGACCCCATGGACTGTAGCCTACCAGGCTCTTCAGTCCATGGGATTTTCCAGGCAAGAATACTGGAGTGGGTTGCCATTTCCTTCTCCAGGGGATCTTCCAGACCCAGGGATTGAACCCAGGTCTCCCACATTGTAGGCAGACACTTTACCATCTGAGCCACCAGGGAAGTCTGGTTATTTGGGAAAGGGGGTTCATTGAGTAACACAGACCTTCAAATGCTGACCATTCCATTACATAATCTAAAAAGTTAGATGTGTTATTGTCACCACTGGCCCCATCAGAAAAATCTTTAGGTATTGCGAAGCTGTCAAGCTCACTGTAGTGGATACAGGTTTTTCAAAATTCTAATTTTCATATGAAAGCTCAAAAATTTTCACTGACCATAAAGTTTTCCTTGAAGTGACAGGCTCACCTTATTCACTTTTGAGAAAAACACCTGTCAAATACATCCAAGTCTAAACAACTAACGCCACTTAATTTTTCTTTCAAGTTAAAAAATGTTATTGTATGAAAACCATCTAGTTCATCATGCAGTCCAAGCGACTGTCACTCATTCATTATACACCAGTGTGCGGCAGAGATGCTGCATGCTGTGATTAAAAAAAATAATCATCTTTGCTGCATCAAGGACATTGTGGAGCGGTATTAGCTTTCTTTTTCCCAACTGTGACTACATGGTGGTGAAGAACATAGTGATTTCTAGTTTGATTCATGCTGAGGTACTACTGTTTTACTCCAATGTTAACACAATTGCAAAAATCATATCTTGGTGTTGTTATCTTAGTATTATTATGAAAAGAGTTTAACTTGAAGCCCCTCTGAAAATCTCAGGGAACCCCAAGGGCCCATGGACTATACTTTAATACTTGTACTATATAATATGTATAATACTAGAAATGTCGTCGCTCAGTCATGTCTGAATCCTTTGTGACCCTATAGACGATAGCCTACTAGGCGTCTCTGTTCATGGGATTTTTCAGGCAAGAATACTGGAGTGGGTTGCCATTTTCCTTCTCCAGGGGCTCTTCTCAATCCAGGGACTGAACTCAAGTCTCCTGTGTCTTCTGCATTGTGGACGGATTCTTGACCTGTTGAGCCATCAGAGAATTCCCGTAATACTAGATGATACTCTAATATATAAGACCTAGCACTTTCGTAGTACTTTACTATGTGCCAGGCACTTTTCTAAGGATGAATATATATATATGTGCATTAGTTAGTTAGTGAAGCTGCTCAGTCGTGTCTGACTCTTTGCGACCCCATGGACTGTAGCCTACCAGGCTTCTCCGTCCATGGGATTCTCCAGGCAAGAATACTGGAGTGGGTTACCATTTCCTTCTCCAGGGGATCTCCCGCATTGCAGGCAGACGCTTTAACCTCTGAGCCACACAGATATGTGCATATGTATGTTTGTGTGTGTATATATATATATACACACACACACACCCACCCATGTACTGCCGTTTTTTACTCTGTCTCATTTATACACACAACAAATCTATAAGGTGCATTCTTTTATTGTCTCCCTTTTAACAGAAAAGGAACCAGAAGCACAGAGAGGTTGATGACTTGCTCAAGCTAATAGCAGAACCAGGATTCAAAGCCATTCTCCAAGATCGGGCTCTTCCTTTATATCACTGGGTAATTAAACAAACCCCAGGCAGCACGTAGCCATTTTCTTCCAAGGAGGAACGGGAGTAGACAGGCAGTATGTGGAGGGAGGGGGCGCAGGAGTGTCATCCAGGTACCCGTTCTGACCTCTGCCCTCTGCCCTCTCCCCTTCGCCCTGCTAGGATGACCTCTCGGGAGCAGCTGGTGCAGCACGTGCTGCAGGAGCTGCAGGAGGCGGTGGAGTCGGGGGGCCTGGAGGGTCTCGTTGGTGCCGCTCTGGAGGCCAAGCAGGTCCTGTCCTCCTTCGCTCTCCCCACCCGCCGTGGTGGGGGGCCCGGCCCCCAGGTGCTGGAGGTGGACTCGGTGGCCCTGAGCCTGTATCCGGAGGATGCGCCCCGGAACATGCTGCCGCTGGTGTGCCAGGGCGAGGGCAGCCTGCTCTTCGAGGCGGCCAGCCTGCTGCTGTGGGGCGACGCGGGCCTCAGCCTGGAGCTGCGGGCGCGCACGGTGGTGGAGATGCTGCTGCACCGCCACTACTACCTCCAGGGCATGATCGACTCCAAGGTGATGCTGCAGGCGGTGCGCTACTCCCTGCGCTCCGAGGAGTCCCCGGAGATGACCAGCCTGCCGTCCGCCACGCTCGAGGCCATCTTCGACGCGGACGTCAAGGCCACCTGCTTTCCCAGCAGCTTCTCCAACGTGTGGCACTTGTACGCCCTCGCCTCGGTGGTCCAGCGCAACATCTACTCGATCTACCCGCTGCGCAACCTCAAGATCCGGCCGTATTTTAACCGTGTCATCCGCCCGCGCCGCTGCGACCACACGCCCGCCACGCTGCACATCATGTGGGCCGGCCAGCCGCTCAGTGGCCACCTCTTCCGCCACCAGTATTTTGCGCCCGTGGTGGGGCTGGAGGAGGTGGAGGCCGAGAGCGCCCACCCCGGCCCGGCCCCGCTGCCCCCGCCCGCCAAGACCTTGGAGCTGCTCAACCGCGAGCCCGGCCTCAGCTACTCGCACCTGGGAGAGCGCTCCAGCGTCACCAAGAGCACCTTCTACCGCTGGCGGCGGCAGTCCCAGGAGCACCGGCAGAAGGTGGCCACTCGCTTCTCGGCCAAGCACTTCCTGCAGGACAGCTTCCACCGCGGGGGCGTCGTGCCGCTGCAGCAGTTCCTGCAGAGGTTCCCCGAGATCTCCCGCTCCACCTATTATGCCTGGAAGCATGAGCTCGTGGGTTCTGGCGCCTGCCAGGCCCTGACCTCCACAGAGGAGCTGGCGAAGCTGCCGGCGCGGCAGGTTGCCGAGGGGCTGGGATGCTCCTCGACGGCCGCGTCCAGCCCTGGCATGGTCTTCATGCAGCGGGCCAAATTGTACCTGGAGCACTGCATTGCCCTGAATACGCTGGTACCCTACCGCTGCTTCAAACGCCGCTTCCCGGGCATCTCCCGGTCCACCTACTACAACTGGCGCCGAAAAGCTCTCCGAAGGAACCCCAGCTTCAAGCCAGTGCCGGCCCTCTCCGAGTCTGGGCCTCCCCAGCCAGTGCCGGTGGGCGAAAAGGCCTTGCTTCCTTGGAAGGGTGGTGAGGTCGGAGAGGGGGAAGCGAAAGCCACGGATGGGGGCCCACCCGCACCGCGGGCGTTCCTGCCCCCGAGGGTGCCCTTGTCCCGCTGGCAGAGGCGTCTGCGCAGAGTGGCCCGCAAGCAGGTGCTTGGTGGGCACCTCCCTTTCTGTCGCTTCCGCCTCCGCTACCCGAGCTTGTCACCTTCCTCCTTTTGGGTCTGGAAGAGTCTGGCCCGAAGCTGGCCCAGAAGCCTGTCCAAGCTCCAGGTCCGGGCCCCCACCTTGGGCAGAGGGAGCAGGAAGGAGGCAGAGGAGAAAGAAGCTGGCAGGAATGTGACAGCTGCTGTGGCCCCCCCTGCAGGGACCCGGCTGATGGCAGCTTCTCCAGGGGAGGATCCAAGGAAGGCCCCAGGAGGGCCTTCCAGAGAGGGGCCCCTACAAGAGGGGCCCACGGCCCAGGGTCGGCCCCCCAGTGGGTCCCTGTCCAGCCACCCTGTGGGGACAGCAGCAGCGGCAGGGGGCCGGGATGGCCAGGTGCTGGTGATGGACATGCTGGCCACCACGAAGTTCAAGGCCCAGGCCAAGCTGTTCCTGCAGAAGCGCTTCCAGTCCAAGAGCTTCCCCTCCTACAAGGAATTCAGCACCCTCTTCCCCCTCACCGCCCGCTCTACCTACTACATGTGGAAACGCGCCCTCTATGATGGCCTCACCCTGGTGGACGGCTGATGGGGAGGTGTGCAAGGGGCTGGGAGGAAGGAGGACCACTTGGGAGAAGGTCAGAGGCCTGAGTTGCCCCCTGGCTTGGCCAGGATCCCTTTTGCCCCCACGGTGTCTACAGTGACTCCGAGGGCAGCTTTGTGTTGTTTCCCAGCTCCAGGGCAGAGAGAGCCAGAGACCAGCTGTCTGGCCTTCTGTAGACAGCTGCAGGACCAGGGATGCTCTCTTCAGTTGTTTACCATTCTTATTTTTATTATCGCATCTTGGTTTTTTTAGTCTTTTGATTTAAGTGAGTTGGCTGGGCCCCCTTGCTCGTGTTGGAAGCTCTACATATGTGCGGACCCGAAGGGAGGTTGGTTAGCTACAGCTGCTTTCAGCTTTTCCCAGGGACAAAGGGAGTATTGTAGCATGGCCATCTGTCCCACTGGGCAGAATATATGCCTTCAGTTTCTTTTGGGGGTTGGCACCCTCTTTACTCAAAGATGTTTCCCAAACCAATGCTAGAGATCAGATGTGGAGCAGGTCATAACTTCTGCTTGGTGCCCCTAAGGGAGAGGGTGCCAGGCTCCGTATGAGCAGAAGCAGAAATGAAGAAGGACCGAGGTTGACCTCTAGGGGAAGGTCCTGAGCCTGATCACTGAGGGCTGGCCTGTTCATTGCGAGGAGTTTGGTAAAGGGCCAGGGGAGAGAGCCTTGGGTCTCTGCTTGCTGGTGCTTGGTGCATCTGCTGTGGACCCCTCAGCCCTTGGGGACCCTCATTTTTCTGTTGAGCTCCACAGAGCCCATGCCCCGTCTCCAGTGAGAGACCACTCAGGGGCCAGGCAGGTGAGAGGCTGACTTTGCATTGTCCGAAAGTGAAGTTGGAAAACCAAAGAAATAAAGTGATGTGGTGCTCACAGCCCGTGGTGTCTGGTATTTGTTTTTGCTCTAAGTGACTGCTCCTCCCCACATTCCCTTTGATTTAAGGGGACTGAGAGTGACCACTTCTTTTCCCAGGTCCAAGATTTGGAGAACAGAGGGAATTACTCTGGGGTTTCTGCTTAGAATTAGATGTTGACCTTGGGTGTTCTTCCAGCTGGGGACAGGGCTTTGGCTGCCTGGAGAGATACTTCCCAACAAATGGGAGTTGTTTAGTTGTTCAATAATGTCTGACTCTTTTGTGACTTTGTGAACTATAGCCTGCCAAGCTCCTCTGTCCGTGGAATTCTCTAGTCAAGAATACTGGAGTGAGTGGGTTGCCATTTCCCTCTCCAAGGTATCTTCCTGACTCAGGGATCAAACTCGTGTCTCCTGCATTGGCAGGCAGATTCTTTACCTCTGAGCCACCTGGGAAGCCCCAACAATGGGAGAGAACTGGCCAACTTGGTATGCTCAGAGGCCAGGCCAGTGTGAGTGTCAAGTCAGTGTCAGGCTTCTTTAGTCTTTGAAATGCACCCAAGCAGGCTAGGTCCAGTCACAGGTGAGGAAACCAAGCCTCAGCGTGGTTCGCTTGCATGCCCCCTCCAGCAGGGCTGAGTATTAAGGCCAGACTTTTGCTTGTTGCAGTGCCATGTCCCTGGGGGAGAAGTTCCCTTTGGCCCTTTCTCCTTGTGTCTAGGTATTCCGCAGTAGCTGTCATCCTCCTGGTCTTGGGGAGTCATTCTTGGTTTTGCTATTTTTCACCCCCACATCAGTGCATCAGCGAGTCCCATTGACTCTGACTCTAAAGTATGCCCAGAACCCTCCCCTTCATGCTGCTGCCCCACCATCTCTCCTGGTCCACATCTCAGGTTCTCCCTGGCTCCTCCTTCCATTCCTGCCTTATACAATCCATGCTCCAGAGGGCAACCAGAGAGATCTGAAAGCAAAGTTGGGTTCTGTCACTTTTCTATCTGAAAGATGTCAGCGGCTTCCCTTCACTCTTAGAATTCCTTGCATTGCCTTACACAGTCCTTCCTTCATAAACTGGTCCCTCCTCTGTTGTCCTTACCACCACATACAGCCACGCTGGCTGTCTCTGATCTTGAATGTGCTGTGCTTACTCTTGCTTTAAGGGCCTTTGCATCTGTTCCTTTGGACTCTGCGCTCTGCCTGGAATGCTTTGCCCTGTTATCTTTACAGGGCACACTCCCTAACATTCAGATCTGAGTCACTGTCCCATGTCCCATCTACATTCTCTGCTGCTGCTGCTGCTAAGTCGTTTCAGTCATGTCCGACTTTGTGCGACCCCCTAGACGGCAGCCTGCCAGGCTCCCCCGTTCCTGGGATTCTCCAGGCAAGAACACTGGAGTGGGTTGCCATTTCCTTCTCCAATTCATGAAAGTGAAAGTGAAGTCTCCCAGTCATGTCCGACTCTTAGTGACCCCATGGACTGCAGCCCACCAGGCTCCTCCATCCATGGGATTTTCCAGGCAAGAGTACTGGAGTGGGGTGCCATTGCCTTCTCTACATTCTCTACATGGTGCTTATCCCCATCTGTTTTTGTTGTTTATTTACTTACTCGATTATCTTAACCCCACACCTCCTTAATGGTATAAACCCCATGAAAAGCAGGGCTTTCCCTGGCCTGGTTTATACCACCATATCCCCAGCAGGTAGATTAGTTTCTGACCCACAGTAGGCACTAGTTTGTTGAAAGAAGGAATGAATGAATGCAATGGGACCACTGTGATGTCTCACTGTTACTCTTCAGCTGCTTTTTTAAAAAACTCAAACTGAGTCCTATTTCTCATTGACCATTTTTTTTTTCCATCCCTGCAGTGCCCACCTCATCTAGGCCAGTGACTTTGCTCTCATCTCTGATTTTTGAGTAGTTTCCAAATGGATCCTGCCTCCACTCGGACTATCCCATTTCAGCCTCCCTGACAAAGCCCAGAGTGATCTCAGTCTGACTTGCTACTGCATTTCCCATTACCCTTAGCACAAAACCCAGGCTCTGAGCCCCTACCACCTCTAGGCTTATCTTTCCCCACTGACCCCTCTTGCCGCAGCCCTGGCGCACACAGCCTCTGGTCCCCCTGTTGCCCTTACCACCCCTGCTTGCCCTTGCCCCCTGCCTGCTTTTCCAGGAACCATGCAGCATTGTCATGGCATGGCCATTGTTATCTCTCTCACCCTGTGGAGTCTCTACTGAACCCCCAAGGGTCGGTGTAGTCCATTAAAGAAGGGACTGGACATGAGAGGTTCCTGCCTGACCTGTAATGACCACTGTAGCCAGCAGGTGGCACTCTGGTGCAACAGGAGACAAAATCTCTTGTGTTCCTTGTTTCCAACTCCAGTTTACCACTCTTAACTGCTGTAGCTGTCAGAAGGTGGCACCAACGTCCATCCTGAGAACTGCCTTGGCTGAGGACGTTGGATTCTCCTGTTTGCTCCCTTCCTAAACCCTCGACAAGAGCAGATCTGATGCCTGGAGCAGCGTCTCACAAGGAGGAGTAAAAATCACCTGGATCTCTCCCTGGGGGAGTATGGATTCCAGGGCCCTACCTGGACCTACTGATTCTAATCTTAGACATCAGAGAAGCAGTAATATGCACAGGAGAGAGCTTTTCAACTTTGCCATGCCTCACTTTCTCCATCTGTAAAGTAGGGATTGTAGTAATACCTGCAATATTGCATGTTGCACACAGTAATGCTCGGTGAGGGTTTGTTAGGTAACAATGATGTCCAACTTCAGAACCCCTGGGAATCTAATTCCTGTTTTCTAGGAGGAAGCTAATGCCTAAGGAGGTTCTTGCTCAAGTTAGCCTCTAGATTAAAAACACTCCTGTCCCAAGACGGGAAGGTCCCTTTGTCAGAGGCCAGCAATGAGCCTAAATCTACAGGGAGACATTTTAGCTTCCCTTGGAAAAAAATTAAGCAAAATGATTTGTCAATATTTATTGATTTTGAAAAGGTTTTGTTAAGTGTGGTTCAATTACTCTTCTGTAGAAAATCTGCTTCCTTTATAATCTGCTTGCTGCTGCCAAGTCACTTCAGTCGTGTCCGACTCTGTGTGGCCCCATAGATGTCAGCCTACTAGGCTCTCCTGCCCCTGGGATTCTCCAGGCAAGAACACTGGAGTGGGTTGCCATTTCCTTCTCCAATGCATGAAAGTACAAAGTGAAAGTGAAGTCGCTCAGTCATGTCCAACTCTTAGCGACCCCATGGACTGCAGCCTACCAGGCTCCTCCATCCATTGGATTTTCCAGGCAAGAGTACTGGAGTGGGGTGCCATTGCCTTCTCCGATAATCTGCTTAGAAAGGCAGAAATACCTAAGCAGTGGCCATGTTTGCTAAGAATACTTCATGCTGATTCTGAAGTTGACATTTGTTGAAATTATTTGCTGGGTTTTTTTTGGCACCACTTTCTATATCAGAGGCAAAGGTGGAAAGGAATTCCAGTGAGTGAACAATGTTTGAATAAAGGGAGAAAACAGAATATGTGAGGTTAGCTTTTCACAGTCTGTACTGTTGTAACAATGGGTTCTAAAATTTTGATTATAAAAGCTTTACCTTAAAAAAGCAATCAGTTGAAACATGAATAATTAAAAAAAATTTAAGTATCCATCTATTTCCCCCCCCTGCCAGGGGGCAGGAGTCCTGTGTTTTAGTGGAGATGATCTTATTTAGCTTGATGCTCAAGGTTGCTCCTCAAATATTTCCGAAGTCCAGCAGCACTCAGGCCCTTGGGTGGCTCGTGGGCCCTGAGCATCACCTCATATCTCACGCCTCCTGGCTGTTCCATTTTTGCCTCATTCTCACCAGCTACCAAGCTGGACTCTCCCCATGCTCCACCATGTGCTCTTCTCTCAGCAGTTTTTACCGTGGTTGCTGCCAGCACCAGGTGATCAGATGCCCTGGCCAGAAAGCTGGGTGTGCATCACCCTAGAGTTTCCTCTCCCCAACATCGCCATCTCGGGCTTCCCTGGTGGCTCAGGTGGTAAAAATCTGCCTGTAATGCAGGAGGCAGGGATTCGATCCCTGGGTTGGGAAGAGCCCCTGGGGAAAGAAATGGCAACCCACTCCAGTATTCTTGCCTGGAGAATTCTATGGACAGAGGAACTTGGTGGGCTACAGTCCAGGGGGTCGCAAAGAGTCGGATTCGACTGAGTGACTACCACTTTCACTTCTCACATCTTTGTCTCAGTGGGACCATAGGAACGTTGCAAGCTTTTCATATTTCCACACTGCTGGGTTATCACAAGAAAGAGAATTTGATTGGTTCAGGCCATCCTCATCCTTTCCTCTGAGCGCAAGTCTCATGCCAGGTCACATCTGAGGTCGCTCAAGTCTGATCCAATTGCCTGTGCTTGAGGGGCTGGATCAGCCTTGCTCGCCAGAGGGGTCTGGCAGATGTCACAGGCTCCTCTCCAGCAACCCATGATAGGCTGAGCCCTGTGCCGTAAGCTGAGGATACAGAACCATTTGGTCTCGACTCTTGTCCTAGCAAAGTCTTCTGTTTACTGGCAGCTGAGATGTGACTCAGGCTTTCATATGCACACAGTGGGGTTACAAGGGAGCGTGAGCTGGCTTTGGCATTTCATAGCTCACCCTGAACCACTCCCAGCTTGAAGCTTCCTACGGCCAGCTCTTCTCCAGGAAATGTAGGCTGCCTGGGGGTCTTGGATTGCCTCAATTACTCCTCAAAAGACGCTGGATACTGGTTGTAAAAACTCACCCCAGTTTGGTGACTGCCACAGGGCGACTGGAACCTGAAGGACAGGCTCCCTGCCACAAGGCAGTTGTTAAGGTGGGGCTGGAAGACTCTGGAGTACAGATGAGGGGAACCTTTTCATGCCCTTCCCAGCCCAGCATGCCTGTGGGTTGTCTCTGGCAGGTTCCTGAATATTCCCCTTACTGGTTGATCTCATGGAAAGGGAGGAGGAAGCTTTCAGGGAGATGAGAAGCAGCTGAAAGCAGGTTTAACGGTATAAAAAAATTTTTTTCCATGGAAAATGACTTTGAAAATAGCATGAAATCCGCTTAGCTCTAGCGGCTCCTCCCTGCCAGGCAGGGAGAAAGCTGGAGGGGGACCAAGAGGGTGTAGCCAGGAGAGTTGGGGGTTGACAGCTGCTGGTGGATGACCCTCCCACCTGAGGACTCCAGGGGATGGCAGAGGGGGAGACTGCTGGAGGTCCTCCCCAAACCTCACCTGGGCTAGACTGCAGCTCCCAGGTTGCAGGCTGGGGGGAGGCCAGCATCAGGGAGGAGGGAAGGCACAGGCTGTAAGGAGTCAGGGAGGTGCTTGGGGAGCGCCTGAGTGCCTTTGCGTTCTGAAACCCCCAGCCCAGTCTGGCTCAGAAAGATTAATGCAATTTTGTGGCTTGGGTATGTTGACAGTAAGTCAAGCTCAGTTTCTAGGCCTTCTGACTTTGGGCAGAGTTATCTGTTGTCATTTAAGACAGAATTGAGGGACGGCGAGTGGGTATAGCTAGGCAGAGAGTCAGACATGGCTTAGTGACTAAACAACAACCTCTTGTCATTTAATACAGTACTAAGGGGAGATGAGAGGGTGTAGCTAGGCTGCATTGCAGTACCCAGGACAGGGACTGGTGGCTGTGGAGACTTCAGACCTCACCTTTGTGGCAACAGGAGGGAGGCTGGTATCTTAGGGAGATCAAATATTTCATTCATTCATTCGGTCCCCACTTGTTGAGGCCTGGAGGCAAAGGAGAGGAAGGATGAAAAGTTAAGACCTAGTGCCCCTTGGAGGTGTTTAGAAACACTGACCATCCAGTCGGTTCTCCATCCCAAGTTGAAAGGTTCTCAGAAGTCTGGTAAGTGTTGTTGCTCAGTCACTCAGTCGTGTGTGACTCTGCAACCCTATAGACTGCACCTCGCCAGGCTTCCCTGTCCTTTACCATCTCCCGGAGCTTGCTCAAACTCATGTCCATTGAGTCCGTGATGCCATCCAACCATCTAGTCCTCTGTCATCCCCTTCTTCTCCTGCCTTCAATCTTTCCCAGCATCAGGGTCTTTTCCAATGAGCTGGCTCTTTGAATCAGATGACCAAAGTATTGGAGCTTCAGCCTCAGGACCAGTCCTTCCAGTGAATATTCAGGATTGATTTCCTTTAAGATTGACTACTTTGATCTCCTTGCAGTCCAAAGGACTCTCAAGAGTCTTCTCCAACACCACAGTTCAAAAGCATCAATTCAGTGCTCAGCCTTCTTTATGGTCCAACTCTCACATCCATACATGGCTATTGGAAAAACCATAGCTTTGACTAGATGGACCTTTGTTGGCAAAGTAATGTCTCTGCTTTTTAATACACTGTCTAGGTTGGTCATAGCTTTTCTTCTAAGGAGCAAGCACCTTTTAATTTCAAGGCTGCAGTCACCGTCTGCAGTGATTTTGGAGCCCAAGAAAATAAAGTCTGTCACTGTTTCCACTGTTTCTCCATCTATTTGCCATGAAGTGACGGGACCAGATGCCATGATCTTAGTTTTTTGAATATTGAGTTTTAAGCCAGCTTTTTTACTCTCCTTGTTTACCTAGTAAGTGTAGTTTGCAATTTTATGTCTTGGTTCAGGATCTTAGAGGATAATTTCAATTCATTTTACTAGAGAGATAAAGACAGAAGTAAAAGATATTTACAATGATAATTTGCCATTGAAAGGCAGATATCTCAATGCAATAAGTCTTTGGTTTTTAAAGTCAGTCCCTCAAACTAGGGACTTGGTATGGACTTGTTATGAACTGTGAAAGAGGTGGGCAGTGATGCTATAGAGGTACAAGGGAGCAAGCTTGTCTCTACTTGAGGATTGGGGAAAGATTTCTGAAAAAGCCTCTTAAAAGGCTCATGTACTCCATAGTGGGTGAGTAGGGGAGGAAGGGTCTGAGGACAATGATAATTCTCAAGCTGGGAAAACTCTGAAGAGAGCAGACCTTCCTTTTTTTTTTTTGAAGGATAATTGCGTTACAGAATTTTTTGTTTTCTGTCAAACCTAAACATGAATCAGCCATCAGTTCAGTTCAGTTGCTTAGTCATGTCTGACTGTTTGCGACCCTATAGACTGCAGCACACCAGGCTTTCTTGTCCAGCACCAAATCCTGGAGCTTGCTCAAACTCATGTCCATCAAGTTGGTGATGCCATCCAACCATCTCATCCTCTGTTGTCCCCTTCTCCTCCTGCCTTCAATCTTTCCCAGTATCAGGGTCTTTTCTAATGAGTCACTTCTTCGCATCAGGTGGCCAAAGTATTGGAGCTTCAGCTTCAGCATCAGTCCTTCCAATGAATATTCAGGACTGACTTCCTTTAGGATAGACTGGTTTGATCTCCTTGCTGTGCAAGGGACTCTCAAGAGTCTTCTCCAAAACCACAGTTCAAAAGCATCAATTCTTTGGTGCTCAGCTTTCTTTATAGTCCAACTCTCAGATCCATACATGACTATTGGAAAAACCATAGCTTTGGCTGCTGCTGCTGCTGCTAAGCCATTTCAGTTGTGTCCGACTCTGTGCGACCCCATAGACGGCAGCCCACCAGACTCCCCCTTCCCTGGGTGCCGGGAGCCAGCACGGGAGATCCCACCCATGACAAGGTCATGTGGAAGAGAACTGTTAAGCAAGGCTTCAGGACTCGAGGGGCTCCCTAGACTTTCTCAGGCATCTGCCCCAAAACCAGAGTCTGTCTGCCTTATTGTATTATGCCCATCACCAACACTTCTGACATTAACAGGGGGCTATCCCTGACCACTTTCTCTGGAGAAAATCAACTTAGGGCTCTAGCTAATAAGTCTCCTGGACATGAGAGGAATATTTCAAATCAAACCCCCTCTGTTAGCATTCTAGCTTGCTTGGCAGGTCTATCCAGACTCTTGCAGCTACGCATATGATTGTTCACAGTCTCCCAGCTGTGAGAGGCACGGGAAGCCTAAAACATAGAGCCTTTCAAAGAGTTAAAAGTTATTAGAGTAGTGCTAGTGTAGGATTTCATTATTGGGCCAATGCTTGTTGCTAAGTTCCCATATCTCTTATCCATTGTGCACCTGAGAATGCATTAGTTAACATAGTTAAAATGTAAGAAAAACAAGTATAGCCTTGAAATTAGCCACATCAGACCTTTGAGCTAACTGGTTCTTTCTTGTAACTCACTGCACCTTTGCTCTGTGAAAAATGTAACTCTGTTTAGCATTTTCTGAGGCTGACATAGATTAGAAATATAAAGAAAAAACACTGAGGGAAAATGTTTTCTGGATGAGCAGCCTTTATCAAAAGAGGGTCATAAAATGTTCACAGGCCTCCAAGGCCAGAAGATACTGTACACAACATCATTTGTGGGAAAGGTATGCAGGAAAGGTATCCTTTGATAAGGGCAAAACTGCTGGAATGTTTGGGCTGACTCTGTATGACCTTGCATCTTTCATTTCCCTCTATGTATAAGGCAAGGTATAAAAGTGCCTTTTAAAAATAAAGCTATTGGGCCTTGCTCACCGAAGCAGCTTGGTCTCCCCATGTCAATCATTCTCTCTCTCTCCCTCTCCCTCTCTTTTTTAGGCTGATCCCTTGGAGCATAGAGGCTCCCTGCGTTCACTTCTCTGCCCGGGTTTCTAAGACCTGAACTGGAAGACGTTCTGCATCTTCACTCCCTTGGGAGACCGGGAGGGCACCTGTGGCCTCTGTGAACAGGGCAAACTCCTTGTCTTGGAGTTTTATTGGTTTTCTATGTAAACCAAGGAATATCAGCCTCTTTCTCTCCTCTATTTTCTTATCTTCAACATTCATTCCTTATCTCTCTCTGAATCAATTGCCGACACTGTTTTTCCTTTGGGTTCCCCTAGATCCTGCGGGGGCTGGACCCCAGCACCTGGGATTCTCCAGGCAAGAACACTGGAGTGGGTTGCCATTTCCTTCTCCAATGCATGAAAGTGAAAAGTGAAAGTGAAGTCGCTCAGTTGTGTCCGACTCTTAGTAACCTCATGGACTGCAGCCTACCAGGCTCCTCCGTCTATGGGATTTTCCAGGCAAGAGTACTGGAGTGGGTTGCCATTGCCTTCCCTGATAGCTTTGGCTAGATGGACCTTTGTTGGCAAAGTAATGTCTTTGCTTTTCAGCATGCTGTCTAGGTTGGTCATAGCTTTTCTTCCAAGGAGCAAGAGTCTTTTAATTTCAAGGCTGCAGTCACCATATGCAGTGATTTTAGAGCCCCCAAAATAAAGTCTGTCACTGTTTCCATTGTTTCTCCATCTATTTCTCATGAAGTGATGGAACCGGATGCCATGCTCTTAGTTTTCTGAATGTTGAGCTTTAAGTCAACTTTTTCACTCTCCTCTTTCACTTTCATCAAAAGGTTCTTTAGTTCTTCTTTGCTTCTGCCATGAGGGTGGTGTCGTCTGCATATCTGAGGCTATTGATGTTTCTCCCGGCAATCTTGATTCCAGCTTGTGCTTCATCCAGGCCAGTGTTTCTCATGATGTACTCTGCATATAAGTTAAATAAGCAGGGTGACAATATACAGCCTTGACATACTCCTTTCCCGATTTGGAATCAGTCTTTTGTTCCATGTCCAGTTCTAACTGTTGCTTCTTGACTGGCACACAGATTTCTCAGGAGGCAGATCAGGTGGTCTGGTATTCCCATCTCGTTCAGAATTTTCCAGTTTGTTGTGATCCACACAGTCAAAGGCTTTGGCATAGTCAATAAAGCAGAAGTAGATGTTTTTCTGGAACTCTCTTCCTTTTCCGATGATCCAATGGATGTTGGCAATTTGATCTGTGGTTCCTCTGCCTTTTCTAAATCCAGGTTGAACATCTGGAAGTTCATGGTTCACATACTGTTGAAGCTTAGCTTGGAGAATTTTGAGCATTACTTTGCTAGCATGTGAGATGAGTGCAATTTTGCAGTAGTTTGAACATTCTTTGGCATTGCCTTTCTTTGGGATTGGAATGAAAACTGACTTTTTCCAGGCCTGTGGCCACTGCTGAGTTTTCCAAATTTGCTGGCATATTGAGTGCAGCACTTTCACAGCATCATCTTTTAGGATTTGAAAGAGCTCATTTGGAATTCCATCACCTCCACTAGCTTTGTTTGTAGTGATGCTTCCTAAGGCCCACTTGACTTCACATTCCAGGATGTCTGGCTCTAGGTAAATGATCACACCATCGTGGTTATCTGGGTCATGAAGATTTTTTTTTCTTATAGTTCTTCTGTGTATTCTTGCCACCTCTTCTTAATATCTTCTGCTTCTGTTAAGTCCACACAATTTTTGTCCTTTATTGTGCCCATCTTTGCATGAAATGTTCCTTTGGTAACTCTAATTTTCTTGACGAGATCTCTAGTCTTTCCCATTCTTTTGTTTTCTTGTATTTTGTTGCATTGATCACTGAGGAAGGCTTTCTGATCTCTCTTTGCTATTCTTTGGAACTCTGCATTTAAATGTGTATATCTTTCCTTTTCTCCTTTGCCTTTAGCTTCTCTTCTTTTCTCAGCTATTTGTAAGGCCTCCTCAGACAACCATTTTGCCTTTTTGCATTTCCTTTTCTTGGGGATGGTCTTGATTACTGCCTTCTGTACAGTGTCATGAACCTGCATCCACTGCTTCCATGTAGGTAAATTCTTCAGTACCATTTCTAGAGAGCAGGATTTTGAGACAGCCATTTGGCCCTGGCACCTTGATGAGGCCCCAAATCAACTAAAATATCAGCTTCTTAAAAAGTATCATCTGATTGTTGGTAGCTTGCGACTAGCCGTGATAGAGTAGTTGCAGCACAGAAACTGGCAAATCCCACACATCAGCCAGAAGTGGTGGGGGGCCCAGATGTCCTGTGACACCCCTGGGTCTTTCTTCTCCCTGCAACACTCTTCCCTAGATCTTTACAAAGATGTCTCTTGTCAGCTTCAAGCCCAAGTCATGTCGCCTGTTCAGAGAGGCCCCCTGACCCCCCACCTCACCTGGGCTCTGGTCACACTGACCACATCCCTCCACGGCTGTCATCACCATCTGAAACAGCTATTTTCTGGATCATGGTCCATCTTCCTCACTGGAATGCCTGTCCCCCAAAGAGTGGGAACTCACCTGACTTGTTCATTGCTTTATCCCTCTGACCAGAACAGGGCCTGGCACATGGAAGGTACACAAAAGCACTTACTGTGTTAAGAAATGAGTGGGTTTGGAGTGGGAGTCTGGGTGTTTCTTCCTGGGCCCTCTGCCAGGGACTCCCTGTGTGGCTCTCAGTGGAAAGACTGGTGCCAGGCACTGGCATGCTCTTGGCCAGGCCACACTGGGGATGAAAATGTGGAAGGAGGAAGAAGGGGAGAGGACAGGAAAGGAGAGGGAAGAAAAAAGTCTCTGTTGCTTTAGAAGCTCTTGCACTAGACAGGAATGGGTCAAACACATCAGATCCTTGTCTTGGGGGTAGGGTTGCCAGATTTAACAAGTAAAAATAAGATTAAATTAAATTTCAGATAAATAATTCTTTAATATATGTTCTGTGCAATATTTGAGACATACTAAAACATTATTCATTGTTTACCCCAAATTAAGATTGAACAGGGTGTCCTGTATTTTATCTGGCAGCCCTACTTGAAGAGTCAGCAGTGATGAGCTGGCAAGGGCTCCCTGAGCTCTCTGGTCTCATTAGCATCCTCTTGCCAGCTCTCTCTGTGGGAGATGGCAGAGGACCCCCACACCCCCATCTTTCTCCCCATGTATCCGGAGAGATACTGAGCATCTTCACTTTGACCACCAAGTGGCTTTCACCTGAAGCACATCTGGACCATGCTGTGGGCTGGCCGTGTTCAATGTGGCTGAACATGACAATCACCTGGGTGCTTTTAAACTGGCTTTGCCCAAGCCCAGTCACAGGCCAATTCTATCAGAACCTCTGCGTGATCTCATTAACCTGACTTATGATTTTACCTTCTGAATATCTCTAAAATCTGCCCACTTCTCCCCATGTTTATCATCACATATTGGACTGTATTACACCCTGAACCAACCTCCCACAGGTACATTCTGGCCTCTTCTAACCTGTTCTTCATGTTGCAACAAAGAGGGCATTTTTGAAACACACGTCACTAAACACGTCATGTCCCTTGCTTAAAATCTTTCAATGCCATCCCTTTCTTTTCTTAGGAAAAAGATAAAAACAGTAGCTTTACAGTGGAGAAATGTGACAGACACCAATGAGATCAAGTGATTGAGGTTAATAATACCAGGAATAAGACGTACAACTTCTATGGAAGTCTTGCCAGAAATTCGTAATTTGGTCTAACCCTGAGGAAACATCAGACAAGCTGAAACTGACAGACATTCTACATAATAAATGATGAGTACTCTTCAAAAGTCTGAAGGTTATGAAGAATAAAACTGAAAATGTTACAGATTGGAGGAGACAAAGGAGACACAACAAACAATTGGGATGTGGACTCTGACCTGGATTCCAGAATAGGAAGAGGAGATTAGGGGGGAAATGGGTAACATTTGAATAAGTGCTGTAGTTTGTTGAGTAGGATCATACCAATGCTATTTTCCTGGTTTTGAGAACTGTACATGCTCATGTGAGTTGCTAATCTTAGGGGAAGTTAGGTGAAGAATAGATGGGAATTCTCTGTACTATTTTTGCAACTTTTCTATAAGTTGAAAATAGTTTCAAAATAAAAGGTTAAAAAGAAAATCCTTAACATGATCTCAAGAGCTCAGCATTGCCTAGCCCTGGACTGCCTTTTTCACAGTCTCTAATCTCTCTCCCTGATGTACAAGTCTTTCAAATGCTCTGGCCTTTCAGAGGGAATATTTCTCTACCTGCAATGCTTCCCTAACCCCATTTTCCCTGCTCAGACCCGCAGAATCCAACCAACCCCCACTCCTTGCCCCCGCTGGGGCCTGCCCATTTCCTGGTCTCTGTCTCCTTTTAAAATTGAAGTATAGTTGCCCTTGGACTGCAAGGAGATCCAACCAGTCCATCCTAAAGGAGATCAGTCCTGGGTGTTCGTTGGAAGGACTGATGTTGAAGCTGAAACTCCAATAATTTGGCCACCTGATACGAAGAGCTGACTCATTTGAAAAGACCCTGATGCTGGGAAAAATTGAGGGCAGGAGGAGAAGGGGACAACAGAGGATGAGATGGTTGGATGGTATCACCAACTTGATGGACATGGGTTTGGGTGCACTCCGGGAGTTGGTGATGGACAGGGAGGCCTGGTGTGCTGTGGTTCATGGGGTCGCAAAGAGTCGGACATGACTGCGGACACAACTGAGCGACTGAAAGGAACTGAACTGATAGTTGATTTACAATCTTGTGTTGGTTTCAGGTGTAAAGCAAAGTGATTCAGCAAGCATACATATATATTATATTTCAGATTATTTTCCCTTATTGATTATTATAAGACATTAAGTATAGTTCCCTGTTCTATACAGTAGGTCCTTGTTGCTTATCTGTCTTACATATAGTAGTGTGTATATGTTAGTCCCAAACTCCTAATTTATCCCTTCCCCTATTTTCCCTTTGGTAACCACAAGTTTATGTTCCATGTGAGTCTATTTCTGTTTTGTAAATAAGCTAATTTGTATCATTTTTTTAAATTCCACATATATGATATTTGTCTTTGTCGGGTTTACTTCACTTAGCATGCTAATCTCTAGATTATCCATATTGGTGCAAATGGCATTATTTCATTCTTTTTTTTGTGTGGCCGAGTAGTATTCTACTGAATATGCCACTTCCTCCCCTTCCTGGTTTCTTACGAGCCTTGCCATTCCTGGTTCCCATGGGCTGTCACAGCCCTCACAGCAGTTTCTCAGCACAGTGAGGCAATGGCTCTCATTCTTAGAATCACCTGGGGAAATGGTGAAAACTTCCGGTGCCTTTGATGGGAATGTGAATAGATCTAACCATTGAGGAAACCTGTATGGCAATATCTATGAAGGATATGTAATAGATGAACGTATATATCCCCTATGACCTGAGAATTCTACTCCTAAGTATTAAGATATACCTAAGAATGCAAACAAATGTTTGGCAAAAACATTGCACTTTCATAATATCTAATACCTGCACATAACTGGAATGCCCATCACTGATAGAATGGATAAATTGTGGCGGACTTATATAATGGAACACCATGCAATAATGAGAATGATGTTCCTCACTATACTCAACAATACCGACCAACCTCAAAAACAATGTTGAACTGAGGAAGCCAGAAACAAAAGGGAATGATTCCACTTACATAAAGTACGGGCAAAATTTATGCTTTTAGAAATCAGGATAATGGTTACCTTTGGAGACAGGCTTGAGGAGCGTTTCTGGGGGCGTTGGGAATGCTTTTTCTTAAATTAAATTCTGGGTATGTTCAGCTTGTGAAAATCAGTCAAACTTAGTACACTGAGGTTTGTGTACTTTTCTGTATATACATTTCAATCAAAAGTTAGTAAAATACGGATGCTTGGGTTGAAAAATACCTCTAGGGAAACCAACAGGCAAGCTACAGATTGGGAGAAAAATATTTATAAAACATCTGACAGAAGACTGATATCTGGGACATCTCATAAAAGTTGATGGTAATGATCTGGCAGTTTCTTAAAACAATGAAATAAACACCTACCCTACAACCCAACGTTTTCACTTCAAGGTATTTACCCCAAAGAAATGAAAACATATGTCCACAAAACGATTTGTGTAGGACTGTTCATAGAAGCATAATAACTCCAAACTGGAAACAATCCACATGCCTATAAAGAAAGTGGATAAATAAACTCTTGTTTATACAAAGAGCACTATTCAGCAATGAAAAGGAAGACACAACATGGGTAAATATCAAAAACACGGCGCTGAGTGAAAGGAGCCTAATGTAAGCTAGTTTGTACTGTCTGATTCTATTTCTGTGAGATTCCAAAATAGGCAAATCCAGTCTATCTTAGGAAAACAAACAGCAAGAGATTGTCTCTGCAGAGGGTGGTGGTGGGGTAGACAAGGATTAGCAGGAAAGGGAATAGGGAACTTTCTGGAGTGACAGTAGTCTTCTAATATCTTGATAGGGGTTCAGATTACACAGGTGTACGACACTGTCAAAACCCAACAAATGTACCCTTAAGATTTTTGCTGTTCGTTGTAACATGAGTTTTATATAGAAAGTAAAAAATAATACTGTAGCCAAACATTGAACTCTAGCTGATGACATGCATGCTGAAGTGTTTAGAGAGTAGTGGATAGATGTCTATGATTCATTTTGAAATACATTTAAAAATTGGGAGGAGGACTTCCCTGATGGTCCAGGGGTTAAGAATCCACCTTGCAATGCAGAGGATGTAGGTTTGATCCCTAGTCAGGGAACCAGTTGGGGTCCCACATGTTGCAGAGCAACTAGAGAGCCTGTGCACCACACCAAAAGATCTCCAGCACTCCAACTGAGAGCCAAGGCAGCCAAATAAAATAGTAAAATAAAAAAATTAAACATTAGGTGGGATTGATAGATAAACTAATAATGGGAGAGTCTAGGTGGGTGTTCACTGTAAAATTCTTTCAGTTTTTCCGTATGTTTGAAAATTTTCTTATAATAAAATGTTGGGAGACAAAATGTCCCAATGAAGTATCTTCCAGGAAGTACTGGGTCTTGCTTAAAATATACCACTTTTAAACATCCAGGCTTCCATATTTAATGCCAAAGATGGTATTTAAATGCTGAAGAAGATTACAGGTCTGTCCTATTTAATAATGTTGGTATGGCATCATCTAATGTTGTAGATATAGGAAATAAGTGGCAAGTGAAATAACAACCTATCAACAAAAAATGCACTGATGCATTGGTCCTACCCCTGAGTCCTAATCATTCATTTGGAGTGAGAGTGGGAATTAGGATTTTAAAAACTTCTCTAGGTGGTCATAAGGTATAGCCAGGTTAAGAACCACTGATGGAAAGCCAGAGTTTTGGCTTAGTCACAGGGCCCAACATAGTCCCTGGCACAAAGTAGGTGCTCAAGATATATAAAAAATTTAGTTGAATGAAAGGTTGACTTGTTCAATGAGAGAATAGATATAAACGTGCTGCAAGGAATGTGTGGATCTTGGGCCATCAGTCATAATGCGCTATGAGGGACTTCCCTGGTGGTCTGGTGGTTAAGAATCTGCCTGCCAATGCAGGGGACATGGGTTCTATCCCTGGTCTGGGAAGATCCCACATGCTGTGGAGCAACTAAGCCCATAAACGACAACTACTGAAGCCTGTTCTCTAGAGCCTGAGTGTGCTGTAACTAGAGAGTAGCCCCTGTTCACTGCAAATAGAGAAAGCCTTTGAGCAGCAATGAAGACCCAGCACAGCCAAATAATAATAATTATAACATGATATAAAAAATAAAAACAATAAAATAAGCATCAGTGGTATTAAGTTTTGGGATGGGGAGAGAGGCAAAAAGAGAGGCCCTGGAAATGCAGGGTAGGGAAACTGGATTACCGATGGGGCATAGGTAATAAGGCTCATTTTCCAGTTAGAGGTAAGTGGACCCCAGTCACCCCAGAACCGGAGGTGAAGAGGTAGGTGGGTGAGTGCCTTGGGGAGCCCTGGCAGGCCCTGTGACTAGGGAAGGGGTTTGGTGTGGTCTGTGGTTCTCAGGCTTGGGAGTCAAAGTCCCACTCCGTTCTACACCAGACGGCCCTGAGCTTGGTGGGGCTCAGAGGCCTGGCATGGACCCGGCTCCCTGGAGGATTGGTCGGCTGTGTGGCTTTGGGCAGCCATTTCAGGTCCCAGTTATGAACTGCAGGCAACAGTAGCTGCTCTGCTTTCCTCAGGGGGCACTGGGAAGGTCAGAGAGAAAAACATGTGGGAACATCTTTCAGGAGCTGGAAAGTCCTAGGCCCTCACTCTGTCCTTAAGACCTTTCCGTCCCAACCCAAACCTCTGGACTCAGCTTGAACACCTTTCTTCTCAGGGTCCAAGCATCTGGCCAAACTGTAATGATGGCTTAGGCTTTGTCTTCCTAGGTTCTCCCACAGTCTCACCCCACATGTCTGCTGGTTGGGAGCAAGAGTGAAAATACAGCAGTTATTTTGATCCCCCTTCTTAGTATCCAGCACAAGGAGACCAGGGTCGGGGCTTAGACAAAGCTGTTCCTGGCATCCAGGCTTCCAGAAGGGCAGGGCAAGAGTGGCAAGAGCCCTTGGAGGTCATGGGAGGGTGAAGGGTTGGCAGGCAGTGCTGGCCTCTCCCAGACAAAATTCAGGACATTCAGTGGAATTTAAATTTCAGATGGGCAGTGTATAATTGTTGGGTAAGTCCCAAATATTGTATGGGAGTCCTATATTTTTACTTGTTAAATATGGCAGTGCTACTGCTGCTATTCAACAATGTGTTGGAAGCCCTAGGCAGAGAAATCAGACAAGGAAAAAAGTCATCCAAATTGGAAAGGAAGGAGTAAGTTATCTTTTTTTTCAGATTACCACAAATGCCAAGGGATGCACAAAAACACCCATTAGAACTAATAAGCAAATTTAACAAAGTTTCAAGGTATAATATCGAAGTCAGATTTGTTTCTATATTCCAGCAATGAAATTAAGATTTCAGATTCAGCAATCTGAAAGGGAAATTAAGAAAACAATTTCATTTACAACAGCATCCAAAAGAATAAAATAATGTGGAGTAAATTTAACCTGGGAGTGAAAGACTTGTACACTGGAAACTGTAAAACATTGCTAAAAAAGTTAGAGGAGATTTAAATAAGTAGAAAGATATCCTGTGTTCATGGATTAGAAAAGTTAATATTAAGATAGCAATACTCCCCAGAGTGATCTAAGATTCAGTGCAATCTCTATCAAAATTCCAATGGACTTTTTTTTTCCTTTTCAGAAGTGGAAAAGCCTATTCTCATATTTATAAGGAATTCCAGGGGACTGAATAGCCGAAACAACACTGAAAAGGAAAGGCAAATTTGGAGGCCTCACATTTCCAGATTTCAAACTTATCACACAGCTGAAAGTGAAAAGGTTAATCAGTCGTGTCTGACTCTTCATGACTCCATGGACTGTAGCCCACCAGGCTCCTCTGTCCGTGGAATTCTCCAGGCTTGAATACTGGAGGGTGTATCATTTGGTTCTCCAGAGGATCTTCCCAACCTCTGAACCTGGATTTTCTGCATTACAGGCAGATTCTTCACCATATGAGCCCCAGGGAAGCCCAATCTAGTTAAAACATTGTAGTACTGGGGTAAGGATAAACAGATCAATAGAATAGAATTGAGATTCTAGAAACAAACCCAAAATATCTATGACCAGTTAGCTTTCAACAAAGGTGCCAAAACCATTCAATGGGGGAAAGAATAGTCTTTTCAAGAAATACTACCTTGCTCCATACACAAAAATTAACTCAAAATGGATCAGCAATTTAAGTACATAGGCTAAAACTATAAAACTATTGGAAGAAAAAATAGGGGTAAATCTTTATAACTTCGGATTTGGCAATGGATTCTTAAATTAGATATCAAAAGCATAAGCAACATAGGAAAAAATAGACATATTGCTCTTCATAAAAGTTAAAAACTTGCTCATCAAAAGCCGTTATCAAGAAAGTGAAAAACCATACAGAATGGGGGGAATATTTAAAAATAATCTATCTAAAAGTATTCAGTATCTGGAAAACATAAAGAACGCTTACAACTCAACAACAAAAAGACAAACAATTAAATTTTAAATATGGGTTTTTGAAAAGACATCTTCCCAAAGAAGTACAAACGGCCAAGAAGTACACGAACACATGTTCAACATTATTGGTCATTAAGGGAGTGCAAATCAAAGAGCACAATGAGGTATCATGTCACATCCACTAGGATATCTATAAATAATCAGAAGAAAGCAAATAGAAAATATCGTGTTGTTAAGGATGCGAAGAAACTGTGCCCTTGTGCACTGCCGGTGGGAATATGAAATGGTGCAGCCACCACGTGGAAAACAGTGTGGTCGCTCTTCAAAAGATTAACAAGCGCAGCAAAGAAGTTAACAAAGAACTACCGTAAGTCTTAGTTTGGGCTGCTATAGCAAATGGCTACAGACTGAGTGGCTTAAACACAGACGTTTATTTCTCACAGTTCTGGAGGCTGAGAAGTCTGAGATCCAGGGTGTCAGCACGGCCGAATTCTGGTGAGAAACCTCCTATTGCCTTGCCTTGCTGTATCCTCACTTAGCAAAGACAGGAGAGAGAGCTTTCCCATATTTCTTCTTATGGGGCACTAATCCCATCATGTGGGCTCCATTCTCTCTTGTGACCTAATTACTTCCCAGAGGCCTCATCTTCAAATACTATCTCAGATGGGGTTGGGGCTTCAACATATGAATTTAGGAGGGGACACAATTTTGTCCATTGTACCATAAGATGCAGAAAATCTACTTCTAGGTATATATCCCCCCAATTGAAAATATACTATAACAGATACTTGTATGTGAATGTTCATAGCAGTATTATTCACAGTAGCTGAAAGATGGAAGCAACCCAAATGCCTATCAACAAATGAATGGGTAAACAAAAAGTGGTATATCCACACAATATTCATCCGTGAAAAGGAATGAGATTCTGACACATGCAGCAACATGGCTGAAACTTGAAACAGGCTAAGTGAAATAAGCCAGTCAAATATTGTATGACTCCACAAGGTATCCACAGCAGGCAAATTTACAGACACGGCAAGTATATTAGAAGTTACCAGGGCTTGGGGTAGGTGGGGATAATGGAAGGTTATTGCTTAACGGTCATAGAGTTTCTGTTTGCGAATGGTGAAGAAATTTTAGAAACAGTGGTGATGGTTGTAAACATTGTGAGTCTAATTAATGCCATTGAATTGTACATTTAAAAATGGTTAAAATGGCCAGTATTGCATTATATACATTTTACCAGGAATAAATAATTTTTATAAAAAAGAAATTAAGTCCTGATACATGCTACAACTGGGATGTACCCTCAAAAACGTTATGCACAAAAGATTATATAATTCCTTCTATGTAAAATATCCAGAATAGGTAAATCCGTAGAGATACTAGAAAGCAGGTGGGTGGTTGCCAGGGCAGAGGAGGAGAGGGAAACAGGGAGTGATTGCTTAGTGGATGTTGGGTGTTTTTCTAGAGGTTTGGAAACGTTTTCAACCTAGAAAGAGGTGAGGTTTGACAGCATTGTTGAGTACACTAATGTCACTAGATTGGACACTCTAAAACGGTCAGTTGCATGTTGCAAGAATTTCACCTTAACTGAAGAAGGAATCTGTCAATCCTACACATGGCCCCTCCCCAGTCCTGCACCTTGTCTACCCCCTGGTTCCATGGACTTCTACTCTGCAACTACAGAATCAGATTCAATTCTTATTTTTAAGAACATGATCCATCACCAGCCACAGTCCTGAAAAAGCAGTCTCTGGGTCCTCAGGGGCTGCTGGGAAACAGGACCTTCTGGGTGATATTTGGGTGATAACACCCTAGTTGGGTGATATTTGCGTTCATTCATTTGTTACGTACCAACTACAGATCTGATTAAGTTCTGGCCCTCCGGTCGCACAAAACCTGTGTGGGTGAGGAGATGGGAACAGATGAGCTACACAGAGAGACAATTATGATATGCAACGTTGACCCTGAAAGGCTGTGCTAAGTGGAAGACATGATTAAACGATTATATGTTTCTCGAGGAGAGAGGCGGCCTCTGTGTGGTGAGGAGGAAGAGTTCTGAGGTGGAAGGAGGAAGGGGGGAGGGGGAACCTAGGATCAAAAAGGCCGGGAACCAACAGGGCTCTGAGAAACGCGGGTGTCGTGGGCAGAGAAAAAGGCCAGAGCAGGTGTGGGGTCAGACTTTGAGGGGTGGTGAGGGGTTCGGGCACGTCTTGGGGGGGCCACAGTGGATGGTTCCAGCAGGTTTTGTGGTCAGAGGTGGCCCTCAGGAGCTCCGGGGAGGCCTGAAGTTGTGGACAAAATCGCACACGCAGATGTCTCTCATCACATCCCCGAGGGGGTCTGGGTCTCCAAGGTGGTGAAGAAGTGAACTGCTGGCCCCTGCCTTCCAGCCAGGCTGGCTCCTCTCTCCTGGGCACGGTGCTGGTTCCAGGCCGTGTTTACTGCCTGAACCACCTGTTCTCCACCTGCCTCTTGCCGCATCCTGTCTCCTCACGGCGTCCAGGAGCCGTCCCCAGCTGCCTTCACCTCCTGGGCCCCCTCTGAGGGAGTCACTGTCGTTCGGCTCCCATTTTGGGATCTGCAGCTCTTCTCTCCATACAGAGGGCCTCGCCTGTGGCCTCCACCCCCTAACAACCAGCTTCCGTCCTGTTCCACCCCTTCCCTCTCCTGACATAGCTCTCAGATGTCACCGATGAGTGATGAGCGATGTCCCAGGTGCCAAATCTGAAGTCACCTCAGGGCATTGCTTTTTCTTCCGCCCCCTCCTCCTCGGCGTCTTCTGAAAAGCTCTCCTCTCTTGACCTCCCTGACGTTGCGCCTGCCTGTCTGAAATCTCCTACTTCTAAGATCACAGCTTTTTCTGTTTCTCTTTCTGACTTTTCTGTGTTTTTCCTTACCTTTAAAACTGTGAGTTAAAAAATAGAACTAATTCACACACATGGGGGAAAAAAAAAAAAAACGGAACAAAAGAACATATAGTGAAAGTTACTTCTTCCTCCCATGATTTTCAATTCTTCAAAATCTCTCTCCAGGAGCAAATTTGAAGTCCTTCCAGAAATATACCATCCCATACAGTAGCCACCAGCTATCCCTGACTACTGAGCACTTAAAGTGTGGCTAATTTGAATTCAGATATGTTGTAAGTATAAGACACATGCCCGATCAAACCTAGTACAAAAAGTATAAAATATCTCATCAATAATTTAAACACACAATTATAATTCAAGAAAGCTAGAAAATACTTTTAAAATATTGATGAGATGTTAAGATGATGTGATTTGGGATACGTTGGCTTAAAAATATATCAAAATTAATCTCACCTGTTTCTTTTTATTTTGTCTAATGGAGATACCAAAAAAAATGTAAATAACTTTTAAGACTTGTGTTTGCGGCTAACATTTTAATTTATTTGACAGCACCATTCTAGAGCTAGTGTAAGGCCGGACCCGGGGGCCATGATGGGCCGCCCCTCCTGTCCCTCCCGCCGGCGGGGTAAGTCCCTAACGGAAGGAGCCTCCCAGATCCCGGGGACCGATGACAGCACACTTCACCAGCTAAAGCCGCCCCACCCCAGCCACGTAGAAGGACCTGTCAGCCCGCGACGCCTCGGCCTGGCGACCTATCCGAACCCCCATCCATCTAGCCTGACCATCCCTTGCAACGAACATATAAAAACCACTCCCAACACGTTCCGGGCCCGGACTTCCCCCGCCAGGGAGACACCCTTTTGGTGTCCTGGTCATCTTTACCTAATGGCTAGACTCTGCATTTATTTATAAATATACATGTATTCCTTTAAAAACACAATATGAACACAAATAGCACAGTATGCAAACTTCTAAAAATTTCTTGTTGCCCTCAACCATCTTTCTCAGAGATCAGGAGCATTTTACAGATGATGAAACTGAAGCTCAAAAGCCCAAGTGACTTTACCATGGTCAGTGGTGTGGGTCTGTTTTCCCCCTTAGAAGTACTCGCTTCTAAGAGTCAGGCTCCATCATCATATCTGTTTTACTTCTGTTGTGAGCTCAAGCTCCCACCGCTCTATAGTTGATATATATTAGTCATCATGACATAATAGTATTGAAATTTGTAGTTTCATAGTTGATCTCATTTAAAGATCCCAACAGCCCTGAAGGTAGGTTGCTGCCACTTGACATCAGTGCTCCCCCTGCACCACTGACTTCCTTCGGAGCCCACACCTGCTCCACTCTGGCCCCTGGCTCGCAGAACTGCTCAGGGAGGTGTGACCAGGAAGGGCCCCCTGAGTGTCCCAGGCAGACAGCTTACCAGGTGGTTGAGCATTCATCTTCTGGATCCAGGATCGGGGCTCAGTTGCCAACTCCACCATCCTTACCTAGGTGACCCTGAGCAGTGGGTTTTGCCTCATTTGAATGAGTCATTGTGAAAGTCCTACCTCAGAGGCCTTGAGAGTGAGGGGGAAAGAAAGCCATCAGTGCTTAGACTAGTCCAGAGATGGAGCCTGTGTTTGTGGATCCAGCTACCTTACTTTATGTAGAGCTGTGGAAAGTTGTGTGGAATCAGGGCCTGAAAACTTGCCAGCACCTCTTTCGTTGTACTGTCCATATTTTATAAGCTTCTGCTACCAAACATATTTTATCAGATGGTGTGGTCTTATCACAGATTTGGAAAAGCTTAAAACAGCTCATGGTCCGTGATAACCTGGGGCCGGGGGGATGGTGGGTGGGGTGGGAAGCAGGCTCAAGAGGGAGGGGATCTATGTATACGTAGATCATGTTGTTGTACAGCAGGAACTAACACAACATTGTAAAGCAATTATACTCTCATTAAAAGAGAGAAAAAAACCCCACAGCTCATAGTATCAGTCAATAAGTGGATAGACAAACTGCATATCCATGCAATGGGATGTTGTTCAGCCATAAAAAGAAATAAGCACTGATAAATGCTACAGTGTGAATGCACCTCAAAACATTATGTTAAGTGAAAGAAGCCAGACACAAAAGCTCACGTATTGTATGATTCCATTTATATGAAATATTCATAATAGGTAAATCCATAGGGAGAGAATGCAGATAGGTTGTTGCCAGGAGCTGGAGAGAGAGGAATAAAGAGCAGCTACTTAAGATATGAGGTTCGTTTTGGGGGTGATAATGATGCTTTGGAACTAGATAAAGGTGGTGGTTGCACATTATAAATGCACTAACTGCCACTGAATTATTCAGTTAAAATGGTTAATTTTATAACAAGTGTAGAGAGGATGTGGAGAAAAAGGACCCCTCTACAGTGTTGGTGGGAATGCAAGTTGGGGCAGTCACTGTGAAAATAGTATGGAGGTTCCTCAGAAAACTAAAAATAAAATTAGCATGTGATCCAGCAACCCCCCCTCCTGGGCATATATTCAGAAAAACATTTTAATTCAAAGGTACATGCTACTTTATGTTCATAGCAGCACTACTCACAATAACCAAGACATGGAAACGACCTAAATATCCTCCAACAGATGAATAAATAAAGAAGAAGTGGCACATATAGAAAATGGACTACTACTCAGCCATAAAAAAAAGAATGAGATGATTTGCAGCAGCTTGGATGCAACTAGAGATAACCATGCTAACTGAAGTAAGTCATCAAGAAAAAGCCAAATGCCATATGATATCAAATGTGAACTCTAAAATATGGCACAGATGAACCTACCTATGAAACAGAAACAGACTCACAGATACAGAGAACAGATTGTTGGTTGCCGAGGGGGGAGAGGGTTGGGGGAGGGAGGGGGGTGGGAGGTTGGGGTTAGCAGATGTAAGCTTTCATATAGAGAATGGATAAACAACAAGGGCCTACTGCATAGCACAGATAACTATATGCAGTATCCTATGATAAACCATAATGGAAAAGAATATTAATAAAGAATGCATATATATGTATAACTGCATCACTTGGCTGTATAGCAGTAACTAACACAGCACTGTAAGTCAACTATACCTCAGTAAGAAGTAAAAATAAATGATGATTTTTATGTTGTGAGAACTTCACCTCAAACAAAAAGTAGCCTATCCCCATTCTCCCTTGGATGCTGTTAAGAACTCAGACTCCAATTAAGACCCCAGACTCCAATTAAGACCCTAGCTAGAGACCAGCAATCCTCTCACATTATAAAGGACAAGCTTTGGGAGGTGGGATGGGGAGTGGCTCCCTAGGGGTCCCAGCTATAATAGAGCCAGAACCCAAGTCCCATCCACAGAACATATCTTTATTGAGAACCAGACCGGGTTCTAAGTACTGAGGATTCAGCCAGCCATGAATGAGACCCAGGGGTCCCTTTTCATGGAGTTTGCATTCTGGTTGGGGAAGGCTGACAAACACACAGATAATAAAATATCAAGCAGGGAGAGAGCTATGAAGGGAAACAAAACAGATAAATTGTAGGCGGGAGGCAGCTAGGGAGGGCCCCTAAGATGAGGTGACATTTGAACAAGCAGTGCAGAGCGGCTATCTGGAGAAGGGTGTTTCTAGAGGGAGGACCAGCAGGTGCAAAGGCAGGAGCAAGGCAAGACCAGGCTCGGTGTTTTAAAGACCAGCAGGGAGGCCATCTCTGTTTGTTATATTTCTGAGGGAGAGAGACCCATCCTGCCTGGAGAGCATGGTAGACTGTTCCATGCTTCATAGCTACTCAGTCAATATTTAATTGATGCTCAAGGATGGAGGAGACCGGGAGTCTCAGCAGAGTCTGGGGCAGTGGCAGAAGCTACATAGGTTTTTGGCTGGTGGAGAGGTCAGAGCAGCTGCCATCTACCTAGGCTGGCCCCTGGCCCCTGCAAGGGGAGCTCCCCAAGGCTTCCTGGGTGGACTCCTGCAGGGTATGGGGGTTGGGGTGTTCAGGCAGCTCTGAGTCGGGATGATGGTCCTTACTTGGCTTCTCTGAGCGTGGAATCCTCTATGAACCACCCCAGGGAGACGCTCACCACCTCTCCACCTGCTGGTCTGGTTGGGAGAGGGGGCATGGCAAGAGGGGGACTGCTGCTGGTGAGGGGTGCTGGAAGGGGCTCTGCGTTAAGGCGGGGCATCCATGCTGGGCAGAGGGGGCTGGTGAATTCTGAGATGTTTTCTTGCTCGAATAACCAGACACAGCTCCTACCCAAATTGGGGTAAAGAAAAAAAAAGAGTTGTTTCAGGCAAGAGTGGAACCTAGTCCCTGCTCACTCATTTTTATTTCACTTTCTGACTCATTCTTGCTGCATCAACGGTATTTGAGGTACAGATGGTTAATTTGAAGACTGAAAACTTGGTGATTAATTTTAAGGCACCCCAACTTCCCAGCTAGTTGGGTGATTTAGCTTATTTCTCTGATCTTCAGTTTTCCTGTGTATAAAATATGGGTTAATACAAAAAAGAAGGAGCCCAGTAGCCAACATATGGTGGCACTCGACCACCCAAGCCTAAAACCCTGAAGCTGGCTTTCGGTTTCTGTCTGAGGTTGAGAAGATCCGCCTGAGCAGTCAGCTCTCCATGGGACTTCTGACTCCAGCACCATCCATCCCAGCTCCCCTTGGCAACACATAGGTCCCCTGTGTGGATAGGGTGACAGCTGACCTGTCCGTTGGGTATGGGGCAGCACTTAGGGGAACAGCTTGAAAGTAAGAACCTGCCTTGAAAGTAAGAACCTGCATCTCTGGCTTGATACTAGCTGCCACGCCCACCCACGCACCACCACCTTCCCCAGGTACTGATTCCTCAAGATTCCTGCTCCCCCTCTAGGAATCTGTTCTTTTTTTCTGGCCATGCCACGAGGCATGGAAGATCTTTGTTCCCTGACCGGGTATTGAACCCTCAGCCCCTGCAATGGAAGCGCTGAGTCTTAACCACTAGGCTGCCAGGGAAGACCCTGTAGGCATCTGTTCTGGATACCACCTAGAGGGGCTGTGGACTCCTGTGGCTCTCTCTTCGCCTCTCATTGCCCACTCAGAAGAGGGCCAAAGGCTGTCCTTGGTCTTCACCATCTACCAGGTGGCTTGATAGGTGCTGGACAGGGTTGCTGGGCTTCTTGGGTTACAAGGAGCAAATATTCCTCAAAATACGTTGGAAGTAAACATGTGGTCCTCTCTCCATGACACTTGCTCAGTATCCTCTAAGGAAAGGAAGAGGAAAGAATCAATGGGAGAAGTTAGGGGGCAGAGATACATATCTGTGATTCTGGGGGCATCAGACTTGGGCAAGATGAGATAATGGCCTAAGCATGTGGACAGCGGAGCCCAAATGGCCTGGGTTCAATTCCACTACTGTCTGTCCTACTAGTTACGTGACCGAGGGCAAGTTACTGGACTTCTCCAGACCTCAGCTTCTTTATCCTTAAGATAGGGATAAAATACTAATAGAATCAGCCTCCTAGGGATGTTGCAAGATTTCATTGATTAATATTTGTATAGTGTTTAGTACAGGCTTGGCACAGAGTAAGTACTCGATATCTTTTTATTATTTTCTTTCAATTTATGTAGTTCATTTTACATATCTTTGACAGTGAATTTTTTTAAATTGAAGAGTAGTTGATTTTGGCTTCCCTGGTGACTCAGTGGTACAGAATCTGCCTGCTAATGCAGGAGACATGGGTTTGATCCCTGGGTCAGGAAGACCCCCTGGAGAAGGAAATGGCAATCCACTCCTGTATTCTTACCTGGGAAATTCCAAGGACAGAGGAGTCTGATGGGTTATAGTTCACGGAGTCGAAAAGGAGTCAGACACGAATTAGCAACTAAACAATAACAATTGTCGATTTACAATATTATATTAATTTCAGGTGCACAACATAATGATCCATTATTTTAACAGATTATGCTCCATTTATGGTTATTATGCAACATTAGCTGTATTCCCTGTGCTGAACAATATATCCTTGTAGCTTACTTATTTTGTACCTAGTAGTTTGAACCTCTTAATCCCTACCCTACCCTACTTCTCTCTCCCCACTGATAGCCACTAGTTTATTCTCTGTATCTGTAAGTCTGTTTCTGTTTTGTTATATTCATTTATTTTAGTTTTTAAATTCTACATATAAGTGATAACATACAATGGTTATCTTTCCCTGACTTATTTCACTAAACATAATACCCTCCAGGTCTGTCAATGTAGTTGCAAATGACAAAGTTTCCTATTTATGGCTGAGTGATATTTCATTGCATGTGTATACCACATCTTCTTGATCCATTTATGTGTTGACAGACACAGAGGTTGCTTCCATATCTTGGCTATTGCAAATAATTCTACTACAAACATTAGGATGCATTATCTTTTCCAATTGGTGTTTTCATTTTCTTTGGATAAATACTCAGAAGTAGAATCAGTAGATCATATGGTATTTCTATTTTTTAGTTTTTTGAGAAGCCTCCATACTGTGTTCCATAGTGGCTGTACCAATTTACATTCCTACCAACAGTGTACTAGGGTTGCATTTTCTCTACATCTTTGCCAGTATTTGTTATTTGTGGTCTGTTTGATAATAGCCATTCTGACAGGTGTGAGGTGATATTTCATTGTGGTTTTGATTTGCATGACAGTGAATTTGTTTTTGTTTGCTGAAGTTGTCATCTATCTGGGCATTGGGGTTACGATGGAGGGAGACAGACATTAATCCAGTTCTCATAAATAAATGTACAGTTGCAGTGGGGATCTGGGCTTTGAAAAGGGGAACATGGGGATCAGAGAATGCTCAATAATGGAAATAGACCCAGCTAGGCTGGTGAGGGTGGGCTTCCTGGAGGAAGTGACTTTGGAACCAAGATTTGAAAGGTGAATAGGAGTTTTTAGTCTAAGAAGGGAAGAGAAATATTTCAGGCAGAGGAAATAGCAAAGACTCTGTAAGTGTGAAGGACTGACTCACCCAGATTTGCTTTTAGTTCACTTTAGCTCAAGCGTTCTCTTTAGTTCACTTTTTTCATTAAAATCATTGTTGAAAAGAGACTGAATAGATTTATAATAGTATTAGACTATTTCTTTATAATAAAAATTACTTTCCCGTCTTTTTAAAATTATGATAAAAAGCAATATAAAATTTACCATTTTATCCATTTTAAGTACAGTTCAGTAATATTAAGTATATTCACTATGCAGTACAATTGATCTCCAGAACATTTTCATCTTACAAAATTGAAACTCTGTCTCATTAAATAATAGCTCCCCATTTCCTCTTCCCCTCTGCCCCTGGCAACCACCACTCTACTTTCTGTTTCTGTGAGCCTGACTCTTCTAGGTACATCACAGAAGTGAAATCATACAGTATTTTCTTATTGTGACTGGTTTATTCCTCTTAGCATTACATCCTCAAGGCTCATCCATGTTGTAGCCAGTGACAGGACATCCAGGAGGCTTTTGCAGGAGCCCAGGCGCCAGCTGATGGGGGCTGGGCCTAGGGCTTGGCAACTGAGGAGGAAGAAGCAGGTAGGATCAGGGAGATTTGGGGGAGGCAGAGTCAGGGGATTTGGTGAAGGATGGGCTGCTGGCGAGGCTGGGTGAGGCAGGGCTCCCGCTTCTGGACTTAGTCTTCAGAGGGGGGAGTGGACAGGCCCGTGGCACTCAGAACTGTGGGCTTCTTTGGAGGATGTGGCTGATCCAGGGGCTGAGTTGCGAGCAGAGGAAACCGGGAAAGAACCTCTTCTCTGCCTTCAGCCCAGAGTCTCGTGGAGACCAGAGAGAAGGAGGCGTGAACAGCTGCTCTGGTTTCTCTTTCCGCTTGTTTGCATCTTCCTACAGAGCACGGACCTTGCTGCACTGGAAAGATGGATCTTTATGGCATCCCAGATGGAAGGAGGATGGCACCTAAGAGTTTTGAGCCCTGTCCCTCCCTGCTCTGACAGCACCAGGCTGGGCACCACAAGTGTCTACCCTGCTTTCTCTGGTCTGTTTCATTCTCCATGGAATTCTAAAGTCCCTCCCACTTAGACACCCACCCCCCCTTCGAAAGGCTCCCATCTCCCCAAAGAAGTGGGTAATTCTCCCCGTGGAGAGAAAAATCACGGAGGAAAGAATCCTAACCCCGACCGTCTCCAGGTCACATGGCAAGTCACTTCTTTCCCAGCCCATGTGCCCAGACAGCCCATGTTGAACATGTACCAGGACAGCCCTGCACCAGACCTAGTGAGGAGGAGACAGATATGGGCTCCACTGTCTGAGGAGCAAAGGATGGTAGATATGGCCTTGATATCAGTGTGTATTTCCCTGCTGACTCAGACGGTAAAGAATCTGCTTGCAATGCAGGAGAACCAAGTTTGATCCCTGGGTCTAGAAGATCCCCTGGAGGAGGGAATGGCAACCCACTCCAGTATTCTTGCCTGGAGAATTCCATGGACAGAGGAGCCTGGCGGGCTACAGTCCATGGAGTTGCAGAGTCGGACACGACTGAGCTACTAACATACACACCAGTATGAACAGGTGTGGTGGTGGCTCATGAAAGAAGGTGATTAGTTCCACTTGGTTTTGGGTGGGCAGTGGGGAAGAGTCATCAGGAAGCGCTAGAGTAGATGTGACTTTCTAAAACTATGTCTTGGAAGATTTCTATCAGCATGGTGGTAAATATCAGGAAGTGGGGCAGAAATGAGAATTCTTGGCAGGGGGACACGAGAAACAGGCTTGTGCCTTCAGCTTGTTATCAGCAGACATCTGCAGAGAGAAGTCAGCAGGGTCTCCATCCTCCAGGACTTGGCTTTAGTTTCTGACTGTAGATGGGGTGGGGATGGGGGGAAGTGAGGAGCTTCTGACATTTAGGAGGGTGGTCAACTGGAGATAATGAAAATCATTCTCCAGGGAATTCCCTGGCGGTCCAGTGGTTAGGGTTCTGTGCTTTCACTGCTGAGGGTTTGGGATCTATTCCTGATCGAGGAACAAAGATCCCACAAGCTGCGTGGTGCAGCCAAAATATAATCCACATAGCACTTTATGCATGCGTACTCAGTCATGTCCAATTCTTTGTGATCCTGTGGACTGTAGCTCGCCAGGCTCCCATGTTCTTGGGATTTTTCAGACAAGAATACTGGAGTGGGTTGTCATTTCCTCCTCCAGGGGATCTGCCTAATTCAGAGATTGAACCCTTGTCTCCTGTGTCTCCTGCATTGGCAGGCGTGCACAGAGCATTTACTAGACACCTAATGCTGCTTTAGAAGCCACACAAGTATTCATTACTGTAATAGTCACACCAACACTTTGCAGTAGTCATCATGGTACCCATTTTCCAGATGGGAAAGCACCCAATTGCACAGAGCAGGAAATAGGATTTGAACCGGGCAGTGTGGCTCCAGACTCTGTGCTTTCAACCACTGTGTTAGGCTATGACTCCCAGCTGGCTCTGAGCAGAAATGTCAGGACAGGGCTGGAGGAGATGAAGGAGGGGAAATGGCCAGGCGCTGGCCTCAGATGTGATGTGGGTGGGGGACAAGGGTGGAACCATGGTAGCTGCTCAGATGTCATGGTGGTACCATTCATTGAGCTGTGGAACAGGGGTGGGGGAAAGAGAGCCTGGCTGGCCTTGTTCTCCCAGCCTGTAAAATGGGGACAGGACGCTTGCCTCAGTGGTAGAGGGAACCTGAGTGGTGGTCCTTTGGGCACTGCAGGTGCTCTGTCAGCGTGGCCTGCCCCTGCCGTCTCGCCCCTGGCTCTGCCCGCTGCTGCAAACGTGCCTGCCGTCCCCTCTGTCCCCCTTCCAGGCCACCTCTGGGGGCACCCGGCCCTCTGGGAATGTCTTTCTCTGTCATTTCCTCATGGAGCTAGAAGTGGCTTTGAAGTCTGCCCGGCTCTTTAGAGGGAGAGGGAGTGAGGTGAGAGCAGTTCAAGGCATGTGGGTTGGAAGTATTCGGAAATGCAGATGGGCCTCAGGACTTCCTTTTATTTTTGTTCAGCACATCTGAGTGTCTCAGTGGGTACCCCCCACCCTGCATCTCAGAGGAGGGCCTCCCCACTATTGCACGAAGGATGTGACAGCACCCATGGTGGTCGGGGGGTGGGGGTGCTGCTGTGAGCTTGGGGGCAAGCAAGGCGAGGCCAGGCTCTCACCCTCCTGCTCCACCCTGCCACGCCACCAAAATAGAAGGGCCGAGGTATCGGCCCCAGGGAGGGCCTGGCTGGGACAGCAGCCTTTGAAGCGGGAAAGAGCCTGGAAAGAAGGCTGAGGAAAGCAGTTTGCTAATATTCACCGCGGAAGCAGCAGTCTTCCCTGGGTTTTCAGTGTCACCATGGCAGGCAGGCGGCAGAGACATCACCCGCCTAGTTCAACAATGTCAGGGCCTGGGAGACGAGGCCTGGGTTTGGCTCATCCATTGCTGAGTGACACTGGGCAGCTCACCTCCCTCTCTGGGCCTTGGTTGTCTCTTGTGCAGCATCAGGGACTGTGATCAGATCATCTCTCGGGCTGCTTCTCACTGCAGCATGGAGGATTCATATCCTTGCTGCGTCGCTATGGACCCCTGCCTCAGCTCACCCCCTTCCTGTCCTCTGGGTGGGGCTTGGGCCTGGCTGGGCCCTGGACTCGTGCTGGGACCATCGCTGGGAAGCAGTAGGGATGCAGGGGCAGACCGAGGAGCGAGGAGCGGCGGGTTTGCCGAGAGCCTGCTTCCCTGGAGCATCCCGAGGGGAGGAGAGAGGCCGTGGGTACAGAGATGATGCCTTGGTGGGGCAGGGGTGACATCTGAGATCTTTAACAGTCAGGGCAGCTCTGGCTGCCTGAGCACTTGGGGGGAGGGGGGCTGCTTTGCCCCCTGTTAACCCTTTAGTTCCTAGGGGGAAGCTGGGTGTCCTGGGAGAGGGACCAGGAAGGCTGGAAATGGAAATATTTGAGGGGGGGGGCACACTTGGGGCAGGGCCTGTTTATCAACTGGTAAGGAAGTGTTTCAGCATTCTGATGACCCGTGTGACTGTACCAGCGACCTGCTGTCTATCAGCTCTGTTTGCAGGGAGGGAGGGACAGAGAAGTCAGCTGAGGCCCCAGGGGAGCTGGTTTCTAGCCCTTTCCACCATCAAGAAAAGTGCTTTCATTCAGAGTGGGTGGCAGGTCACTGGTCCCACTTGGCCCAGCGTCCCAAGGTCCCCAGCCTGCTATCCGAGGGTACCCCTCCTCCCTCCACCCTCGGGAGCAGTGAAGGGAGGCTCCCTCCCCTCACTCCTCTCCACATTGTAGCCCAGCTGCCCCACCACTGGCTCCGCTTCCTTTGTGTTAGCCATCTTCCCTCCCCTACAGAGGGCCCATCCCACCCTCCTACCCTCAGGGATGACCCTTCCCATCTCCTTCAGCTTGGCCAGTGGAGGAGAAAGTTGAGATGGGGTTGCAGGGAGGGGGAGGGGAGCAGGTGCACCATAAGGACAGCTGGAGCGGGAGACCCCAGTTCCTGGTACAAGTCCGCACTCTGCCCGCTGCCCCGACTTCCCTGCGCAGCAATTTCGGTTTCTATTTTAAACAGTTTGGGTTGGTTGCTTCCCTGCCTTCCTGCTGGGTGTTTATAGTGGGGAAAATAATTGGTGATATTTGCACAGATGTGCTGGTACTGCGGCTCATCACGGGCACCTATGCCCAGGGGATCCTCCCTGCCCCCAGCTCCTCTGCCAGCCTGAGGAACCAGCCAGGTAGGGGGGTAACTGCTGGCCCCCTGCTTCCCCGGAGCCTCAGGCACTGAGACTCAGGCAGAGCTGGAAGAAGGAGGCCTGATGTGCCCCAGGCATGCCCAGAGGCAAGCCCCGGCTTGCCAGGGGAAGGGGCCCTGCCCGAGTGGCAGGGACTGATCAGGACGGGCCCCAGGCTCCATGGGATGGGCCCTTCCGAGGGGTCTGGGCAGAGAAGCCCTGAGGGGCTCTGTTACTGCTGATTCCATTTTCTCCTGCAGAGTCTGGGTTTGCTGTTGAGGGTAGGGGGTGGGTGAGGACCATGGGGAGAAAGACCTGGCTTGAACACAGGAAATCATTGGCCTGTTTCTCTTTTGTCTCCAGGCATGGAGCAGCGTTCTGGAGGGCTGGGAAGGAGGCAGGGGCTGCAGGACCTGGACTGGAGTGGGTACTGCCCACTGCTGGGCGCCCAGCCCACTGGGGATGAGGAGACCCCAGAGCAGGCGGGGCTGGGTGGGGCCACTACGTTTCCTGTGTCACACCGGTGTGGGCATGTGCTGTGTGTGTGTGCGTGCATGCGAGTGTGTGCACGCAGTATCTGTGCTTGTGTGGGCTGTGTCCATGCGCGCACATACGTGGATGGAGGTGTGTATGTATGGAGGTGCGGGTAGGCACATGCTTTGTGTACATGTACGTGCGCATGTGTGTGCATGTCTGTGTCTTGGTTTACACTCCCCAGGGTTCCTCTGAGGCAAGGGTTCGATTGTGGGTAGTTTATTGGGAGCTGATTCCAGGAAGCAGGAAAATGAGGAAGAAGATGGGGAGAGAAAGCAACCAGCGAGGGACGTGCTTTTGGTTAAATTGCCACTGCCAGTAGCTGAAGCTCCATCCTTCTGGGGAATCTTCAGAGCAGGTGGAATATGGCTGGTGTCCTTCCATAGAGACGCCGCAAAACCTGGGGGTATTTGTCCACCAGCTTCCATCCATCAGTGGTTGAAGCACCTTCAGCTTCTCCTACCTGTGGGCCCAGTGGCACAGAGTTCCCAGGAAGCAGCCTTCGGTGTGGGGAGGTAAAGGCCGCAGGATGTAGGTGGCATTACCGGGTCTGCTGCTGCGTGATGGGTGTGCTGGGTGCAGTGACGTGCTGCTCAGGGCCCAGCGGGAATGACGGGATTCGTCCTCCAGCAAACAGCCTTCAGGCATCTCCCAACCTGGGAGCAGCCTCGGCTGAAGAGAGCCACTTTGCCCAAGGGGTGGCTCCCATCCAGTGACTGATTGACAAGCAGCAATGGAGGTCTGGCCCTTTGTCCCACCTTGAGTCAACTCTGAGGGCACCTAGGCTCCAGGCCCCACCTCGGGTTCGCCCAGACAGTCATTTGGCCAGCACTGCAGCCTGACCGGAGAAGGCGACGGCACCCCCACTCCAGTACTCTTGCCTGGAAAATCCCATGGATGGAGGAGCCTGGTAGGTTGCAGTCCATGGGGTCGTGAAGAGTCGGACATGACTGAGTGACTTCACTTTCCCTTTTCACTTTCATGCATTGGAGAAGGAAATGGCAACCCACTCCAGTGTTCTTGCCTGGAGAATCCCAGGGATGGGGGAGCCTGGTGGGCTGCTGTCTATGGGGTCGCACAGAGTTGGACATGACTGAAGCGACTTGGCAGCAGTAGCAGCCTGACCTCTCCATAGTTCAGATCTGCCTCCTTCTGCTCCTCTCCTCGAATGTTTTCCCAGGAGTATCTTCTAATGAGTATCATGCAGTGATCTCTGTCTCAGGGGTACTCAGCCTGTGCAGCATGTGTGTGTGTGTGTGTGTGTGTGTGTGTGTGTGCAGAGCTGTGTCTTCCAAGTATTCGTGTGTGGGTATGGGCATGCCAGTGTCCTCCATGCAGTGACCTAGAGGCCAGGCTGTTCCCTCTGATAGCCCAGGCAGGTTCCTGGGGGCCTGGAACAGAAAGGATACTGGGGATTCGGTGCTGAGGATGGGGCCTGAATCAGACAGAGATGGTTTCCTCCCCATACCACGCTTGAGCAGCCCCCATTGGGACTCAAGAGAGGGCATCAGGGGAGTGGGGTCCTTGGTGACCCCATACCTTGTGTCCAACTCTGATGGCTCCAGGAAGCTCAGGGGAGCCTCAGTAACCCTGGCCCACGTCTCTTCCTCCTGACCTCCAAGGCTCTCTAGTCTAGAACGGATTTTTCTTCAGCCTGGACGTTGCCTTGTCTTGCAGAGTCAAATGCAAGCCACACCATCACCTGGCATCCAGGCTACTCCCAGCAGAGTAGTCCTCCAAGCCAGAGCACCTATCCCTTCTCCTAAGGCCCGGATGTGGGCAGGTCTTCTAGAGAACATGCTGCAAGGGGCCAGGAGCAGTAGAATGGGGGTTGGAGATCAGTCTTGGGGAAGGATCGGACACAGGCAAAGGTGGAGGTAGGGGGGACAGCAAGAGGCCCAGAGGGCACCAGGTGTTACAGAAATGTTTATTACAAGGATAAGTATATACAGTAATGGGACATTAAAACTGCTGATCCTGGGCCTGTGAGACTTCAGGGGATGTATTGATTGGAGGGCTAGGTAATGCCTAGGCTTGCAGAGGATGGTGAACAAGTTGGGTTCACAGCCCCAAGCTCTGGATGGGGCCCCGGAATGACCAGGTCCACAGATCATGCACAATGAGAGCCATAGCTTGAACGCTGGCAGGCCTGCCCTCCCAAGTGTGCTCCTCCTGCCTGTCTGGGTGTTTCTAGAATTCTGAAATTTCCCTATTGGCTAAGAGTGTTAAGAGCAGCTCTGAGAAGAGGTGCCGGTGAAGAAGCTGCAAGGCTGACCAGGGGTCCATCACTGACCTCCAGCATTCAGAGGTGGAAAAAGATCACTGGCATCTGAGACACAGGCCTGACTTTCCTCTTTTTTGAGTTGGTGAAGCTTTCAGTTTGGTTCCAGCTGGATGTTTTAGGTGTAATCCAATAGCTCCAAAACTCCCATGGGAGGCTCCTGTCACATACCCGCCCACAAATACTAAGGGTCATCCCTTAGTATCCCTTCAATACATTCTCTATATCCATCTAGACCTTGATCACCTCCTCTAGGAGGCCCTCCTGGGCTGCTCAGCTGCCATGCCAGCCCTGTGTCCCCCTCATCTACACTCACTACACAGGGTCTCCTTGCTACATTCTCCCATGGCTGGAACCAGGATCCTGCACTGAGTGGCTACTGGACTGATGGCACTCTCTCTCTCTGTCTGCCTGGCATGGTGCCAGCTCAGAGGTCCCGGAGGAATCCAGAAAAGGAGGATGGGGGCAGAGAACAGGAGCAACGATATTTCAGGGACCTCCAGGCTCTCTGTCATCTCATCTGCCTTTCCCTCCTGCATAAAGACGCTCCAAGAACCTGCTCTCAGTACAGTTTACCTGCCCTAGGTGCCCCTTCTCCACCTAGAATCTACTCTGTCTTACAAGCCCACAGAAAAGGTAAGCACCCTCTAGAACCAGAAAGACCAAGGGGGTCCCTTTGTATGTATTTCCATCTTGGCTGGCTGAGGTCTGAGCATCACAGGCCAGAGAGTGGAGTTGGGAAGTTCAGGGAGACCCCAGGTGGAGACTTCTGTGCGTCTGCGCTCCAGGCACCCCTTTCTCTCTCTGTAACCTGCTCTTCTCTGTGGAGAGGTTAGCAGAGTTGGGTAGTGGGTGGCTGCAGGGCAGGAGACCCTTTGGGGAATGAGCAGAATGGGGAGAGCTCCCAGCCAGAGGCAGCTCTGCCTGGATGGCCAGGTGGGCAGCCCTACCCTCTCCTGGACTGAGTGATGCCCCCGGCCTGCTCTAGGCCGGTGGCAATGGGCAGGAAGAAGTGAAGGTCGCACCCCGCAGGCTGCAGCCTGGGAGGCCTCCTCCTGACAAGCCACCCCCATGAGTTGTCTCCCCAGAGAATCTGCTACCCCCAGCACCCCACCTCCACCTCCTCAGGCAGAGTAGGGGAGTCAGGAGGCCAGACCTTCTTGGCCACTAGCCGTGGCCATTCTGGGACATGTAAGCTGCCAGGGCCACCACCACGGCTACATAGAGGCCAGCCCCCACAGCGATGGAGAGTGTGGCCAGGAAGAGGGCCCGGCGGGAGGTGGTGTTAGCCAGACGGAAGTCCCCCTTGGAGATGGCCTTGCTGGTCTAAGGAGAGAGAGGCGCTGGTGAAAGGGAACATCCCCACGCTCAGCAAAATAGCCCCAGCCCCCCAGGCCCTGACCCCAGTGCCCTGGGGAGGGGGGGGCGGAGCAGAAGCCCTGGGCCCCCATGGGCTCTTACCCCCTGGGAGAAGTAGAAGGCGGCGATGCCCAGGGGCCAGAAGCAGCAGAGCATGGAGAAGATGGTGAGACCCAGGTGGTCCCTGGGAGGCAGCGTAAGGAAATTGTCTTCACTTTCACTCTCCGTCGATGTGGCGTCACTCTGCAAAACACGAGTGGGCTCTTGTGACCCGGCCCGGGACACCCGTCGACAGTGGTGTGGGGCAGCGGGCAGACTCATCTGTCGTTAGTGGGAGTGTGGGTTGGGCTCCGGACTCGCGACCAAAAACCTTGACAATGGTTTGATGATTCCACGCTTAGGGATTTATCACTAGGAAAAACTACAAGTATACACATGCAAGAATACACGCACAAGTATACATGTACTAGGATGTTCATTATAGGATAGTAACTGTGAAAGATCAGGAACAGTCTCAACGCCCAGTGACCAGGAGATTGGGTTAATAAGTGGTGGAAGAATTTACAATGGGATACCATGTAACCCTTAAAATTCACCTTGGTAGAAAATATTAGATTATGTGGAGCAAATACATTGCTTAGAGAGGAAAATTCAGTTACAGAAATATGAATAGCAAGAATTCTTTTGGGGGGTAAGGTAGAAAAAAAAGTAAGTAAAAAGACTGGAAGATCATTCACTAAAATAATAGCTATCTTTGAATAATTTTTTGCATTGACTTTAAATTGCTTATATAATTAAGAAAACAAGAACCAGGTGAACTTTCCTCAAAGACCAGAAGTCCCTAGATGGATGCGTGAGTTGACAAAGACAGTGTTTACTGATATGTATAAGGGAATATTATTCAGCCATAAAAAGAAGGAAATCCTGCCATTTGGGCCAACATGAGTCTTGATACATTATGCTAAGTGAAATAGTAGTATTAGGGTTAGTCACTAAGTTGCGTCTGACTCTTGCGACCCTATGGACAGTCAGTCGCCTGCCAGGCTCCTCTGTCCATCGGATTCTTCAGGCAAGAAAACTGGAGTGGGTTGCCATTTCCTTCTCCATGCTAAGTGAAATAAGTCCAAGATAAATACCATTTGATCTCACTTATATGTAGGATCTAGAAAAGCTGAACTCATAGAAACAGTGAGTAGGTCGGTGGTTGCCAGGGGCTGGAGATTAGGAACAATGAGGAGAAGTTGGTTAAAGAGTAAAAACTTCCAGTTATAAGGGGAATAAGTTCTGGGAGTCTGCTACAGGGTGGTGGCTGTAGTTAATAATGTATTATATACTTGAAAGTTTCTATGAGAGTAGATCTTAAATATTCTCATTATAGCAACAGCAAAATGGTAATTAGGTGAGGTAAATGGTGTGTTAACTAACCTTATTGTGGTAAACATTTTGTGATACATACATGAATCAAACCATGGCATTATATACCTTAATTTTACATAACAATTATATCTTGATTGAACTGGAAAAAAAAAAAACAAGAACAAAAAATGCTATTAAAAAGTCAAATAGTCATAACCTTTAAAAATTGTGAATCACTATGTTGTACACCTGAAACTTACGTAATATTGTACATGAGCTTCAATAGAAAGATACCTTAATGCAATAAATAGTAAAAAAAAAAATTAGTCAGCTCTAACTAGTGTTTCTCGAAGTGTGGATAGCATCTGTGTCAGAGGGCCTCTTCTTTAGTAAAATACAGATTCCTGGGGCCCAGGCCAGGCCTACAAAATCTCAGTACCTGGAGGTGGGCCTGAGAATCTGCATTTACACGCACGTGCTTACCTCTTCTTCCTCCTGGTCACCCTCTTGGCCTTGGAGCTCCTCTTGAACCCCGTAGGACACAGTCTGGATAGTGACATCCTCTTCCACTTGGCCAGGTTCTGTGGACCGCTCCGTAGGCCCAGCCGGGGGTTCTCTGCCCTCTGTGAAGCTGGTCTCACAGCTGCCTGCCCTGGGCTCCTTGACCTTGTCCCTCCCCAGAAGGCAGCTGGGCCTGTACCAGGCCTCCACGGCTAGCTGCAGGGACCCGGGGTCCAGGAGTTGGTGGGCATGCGCAGGGCCAGCACCGCCCAGGAGGTAGGAATAGATCTTCTCCCTGCACGGCCAGGCGGGAGAAGCCTCGGGGTAGGGGTAGGGGCTATGGAGGTGCGTGGGGCTCCGAGGCAGCAATGGGTTCTGTAGCTCACTCAGGCTCTCCATGGTTCTGGAGGCAGCTCCGGGGAGGGGAGCCCCAGAGCCCTGGGACTTGGTGGCCAGTTGAGCAGTCCTCAGAGGGCCTGCTGGGGAGAGCAAGACAGACAGACACTGTGGCTGGCGTTCTGGATGAAGGAAAAGAAGTAGTGAAGAGCGCAGACTCTGCAGTCTGACTTGCCCTGGACCCTGCCTGTACCACGGGCCAGCTGCGGGGCCTTGAGCTGGCTACTTAACTCAGATCCTTTGTTTTTTGTCTGCAGCAGAACTTACCTCATAGAGTTGGGTCATTCATTTATCCATTCACCGCATCGTCACTGAGCATCAGTGATGGCCAGGCGCTGCACGGATGCTGGGGATGAAGCAGGGAGAGGAAGAAGGATGTGCACTTGGTCTTCCAGAGCTCACAGTCTGGTGGAGAAGATGCCTGCCCTGAAGGGGAGGTACAGCAGAGGGTGTCAGAATATACGACGGATAGAACTGACACAGAGGTGCAAGGGGATTCTTTGGAGCTGAGATCTGAAGGAAGAAGATGGGTTGACAAGGTGAGGGGAGAGGGACACATTTCACGCAGTGGGTGGATAAAGGCTGGTTGGCCTGAGAGCTGGAGATGAGGCTGGTATGGCTGCGGGTACAGAGAAAGGTGTGAGATGGACTGAAGGGCCAGATGATGCAGCCCTGTTGAGGTCAAAGGGGACCTCGGGGGTCTTGGTAGGGTTGATCGGATGAGACTTGGGTCCTGAAGCCTTCCTCGTGGCTGTGTGTGTGGGGTGGCTTGGACTGACTGTCTCATGGATAGGAGGCTTTGTCATGGCTTCTGATAAACTGAGGACCACTGAGACTCTGAGCAGATGGAGAAATGAGGGGTGGGCCTTAGGAGACACTGTCAGAATCGGTGGCAGGTGGGATGCTGCATCGACAGAGGATTTGTTCTCGGGTTGGGTGGGCCCACGTTTAGCTCAGAGCTTGCCCCATGCCATGTGCTCACAGAGGTCAGCTCTTCCTGGTGGAGGTGCTTCTCCCCAAGTATGGTCTTCGGGGGTGCTCCTTAGGCTCACCTCCCTTCTAAGGTGAGTTCTGGGATCTGGGGGAGGGCTTAGGCCACTGCTGTCTGCGGGGGGGTGGTGCTCATCAGCCCAGAGGCCTCACTGCTGCTCTCTCCTCCTTCCTCTCCAGAGGTCAGACATGCAGGGAGCAGAGCCCTTGGACTACAGTGACGTGGAGGGGCTCCTTCCTGCTGATGGGGAGCTGGGCATCCAAGGCAGAGGCCTTATAAGGTTACGTCCATGCCTGGGCTCCTCTGGGCTGATTCCCAGCAGGGCTGGACTCTCTAACCCACCAGGGCAGCTTCTGAGCCCCTGTCACAGCCTCCCCCCACCAGCATACGTGAGCCACAGACGCAGAGCTAAAGGACATGTGACCACAGGCTCATGGGTTTGGGAGTTAGATACACAGAGTTTCCATTCCTGATCCACGTTAGCTTTTTGATCTGATGGTTTTTCCCCATTTGGAACCAGAGAAGTTGGATTAAACAGCCACTGATATCAATGGTGGCACTAATATACCACAATTCCATAGCTTCGAGGAGCCCTCCAGATGTGAAATTCCCCCATTCCCTGTCCTCTTTCAGTGGTCAGGAATGGATGAGCACACTCAAATAAGCCCAGGGGGTGCAGGGCTCTCCTTCCCCAACACGGCCCCTCCAGCAGGGTCAGGAAGGCAAAGGGAAGCCAAGACATCTATTTGCCAGATGAGCCATGGAGCCAAGGGGTAATAGCCCAGCTTCCCAACTCCCTCTTGGCTGCCTTCTCCCAGCCCTGCCCCTCCACCTGGCCCCTGCCCCTGCTCACCTCACCTACTCTCTGGGCTTCCATCCATGTGGGCAGAGGTGGGCAGGGGCCTTTCTGAGGGAGTAGGGTTGGGGAGACCAGCCCTAGCATCTTCAGAACAGATGAATGCATCAAACTCACCCCTGCCCTATGGCTTGCCTCACCAACAGCCCGCACTGTCATCCCATAGGGGCCAAGGAGGGATATTTGTGACCAGGAGTCAGGCCCTCGAGCTCTGAGGGGTGTTTGTGAGGGCCTTTATCCAGGGCTGGCAGGGGTGGCTGTGTCCCAACCCATCACCCAGTTCCTGCCAGCCACCCCCTCTTGGTCAAAGTACACCCAGCTGAGCCTCTGAAACCCAAGCCACGCACCCTTTCCTGGATCAGTATCCCCCCGCCCCCCAGCACATGCCCTGGTCGTGTCTTAAGAGTAGAAATCAGCACTTCATGCACAAAGGTATATAAGCCTGGGTTTTCCACCATAGGGACAATCTGGAAGCCACCTGAATGTCCAACAATTGGGGACATGTTAAACAAATTATGGTGCAAAAACAATGGTACAGGGCCTTCAAACAGGTTTGCAAAAAAGGAATAATATGAGAAAATGCTCTCTGCAGATTCAGTGAGAAGGCAGAAAAGAACACCGTATGTGCATGTGATCTCAACTCCGCCAAAATGTCAACAGTGATTATCTCCAGGGGTGGGAGCACAGGTGCTTTTCATTTTTTTTTACATCTCATTTTTTTCTGTTTTCCACATTCATTTTTTACGATGAGCATGCATTGCTTTTAAATCAGAAAAAAATTAATGGATTTCTTCTGAGCCAAATTATCTAAAATCAGTTTAAAACCTCCCCAGGCTGGGGCATTCCTTCTGAGAAACAATGAGGCTGAGCACAGCATCAAAACCTGCCCCCTGGCCAATATGCACAGAGAGGCACAGAGCACATGTACACAATCACACACACCTGTTTTCATAAAGTAACCAGTCACAGGCTGCAGCACCTGCCCACAGTCCGGCTAAGGGTCGATTCTCTTACAGGTTGTGTTCTCTCCGTCACCTGTCAGGGTCACACAGGGGCTCACTGGGCTGACTCTAGGGACCCAGCTCTGAGTCCTGGCCACCAGGAGGTGGTGGCTGGGCTCTAGCCCAGTCTTCTCTGGCCTTGGCCTGGCCTGACCTTTCGGCCTCTTGCTTAGGGTTGCCTCCCTCTGTTCCCTGGAATAAGGGACTAGCGTTCAACACAGAGCAATTTGCATCTCCAGTTCAGCTGCCTGGTCTCACCTGGACTGTGGGCCTTGCACACTGTGTATGGTACTGTGTACATGCTCAATTGCTGGTGAGCATGTTTCTCTGTGTGTGTGTGCACATGTGTGTACGCTGCTCCAGAGGAAAGACATGAGATGTCTGGGATACTGAATGTAAGAAGATTGCCCCAAACGTGTGGTCGTGGCTGGAGGTCTGGGCCAGGCCAGAAGGCGGGAGGAGAGGTGGGTCTGTGAAGCCATGGTCCCTGGCTTCTTTCCTTTTGAGGTGAGAACTGAGCTGGGCTCTTGGGTGTGCCATGATGACCTGGAGAAGGAGAGCACACTGCCACCTCCCAGACAAGGGACAGGAAACCATCCAAATACAGCCTCCCAAGGGAGTCTGATTGCACTGGAGTCCAGTCACGCAGTGTGACATCAGTTTGCTTATCTATAAAATGTATGGAAAGGGTAGAAGGGGTTGATTTTTAACAGCTCAGCTCAAGATGACCCTAGGATTCTACTGGGAGAAGAAAGAAGAAGAACGTACGCTTATTGAGTTTTTTGCCACGTGCCAGGAACTGAACTGTTCTAAATGCCCATTTTGACTCTGTAATTCTAGTGGGGAAATAACAACAGGACAGAGGGCTTCTTTCCCAGCAGTTGCAGACTAACCTGTGTTATACAAACCAGCCTACGAAAGCCAGGGGAACTATGAAGGCACTGAACAGTCACCAAGGAATAAGAATTTGAGGGGTCAAGGGGCTAAGGACAGGTGAGCCTGACCTTTGGCAATACTCTTCCTCTCTTCCAGCAGGGAGGAAAACTGGAGTTAAGGGATGGTTAAGGAAGAAGGGCTCCAGTAAGCATGTCCAGTTTTCAACTGGGACCACCTTAGGGCTACCCATTGGGAGTAGAAGAAAACCAGTAACAGATCAGCCCTCCCGAGGACAGAAACCATGCTTTGAATCAGCTCTGCTCCTAACTGGATTGCGGTGATCTGCATATAACCTGGCTGTTTGCCAGAAGCAAAAGTTGTCTTCAGGCAGTGGTTCTCAAACTAGCCAGTCTCAGCATCACCAGGAGGACTTGTTAAACCCAGACAACTGGCTTCCACCCTCAGAGTTTATGATTCCAGGATGGGGCTTGAGAATTTTCATTTCTTTTTTTTTTTTTTTTTTTGAGAATTTTCATTTCTAACAAGAATCTGGGTAAGTTGAATCTGCTGGCCCAGGGACCCACTTTAAGAACCATTGCTCTGATAATAACAGAAAGAAGAGTGAGATAACAGACATGAAATAATAAAGGTATTTAATTTATCCTAAATGAGGTGGAAGGAATATAGGACCAGTGAGACAAATAGAAAATAAATAGTAAGATGTTAGACTTACACCCAACTATGTGAGTAACTATATTGGATGTAAATGGAATAAAATTGCCCATAAAAGACAAAGATAGTCCCATAGTGTATTATTCCATTTATATGCAATTCTAGAGAAGGCAAAACTATGGTGACAAAAAGCATATCAGTGGTTGTTAAGGGCCAAGGTGGGGAGGGGATAGACTGCAAAGGGGCATGAAGATTTTGGGGGGTGATGTTCTGTATCTTGATTGTGGTAGTGGTTACATGACTGCGGGTATTTCACAAAACTCACTGAATTGTGTACTTAAAATTAGTGACTATTATTGTATGTAGATTATACTTCAAAGATGATTTTAAAAAGAGACAAAGACTAGATTTTTAAAACAACACAATCTGACAATATGCTACTTATAGTCAATGTACCTTAAATATAAGAATACAAAGAAGTTTAAAGTTGAAATAATAACATCTCACACTTAACTAAATTCTTACTGTATCCTAGGCACCATTCTAAATGTGATGTATTCTCTCATTTAATCCTTATAGAAACCCTATAAATCATTATCTCCATCATTGTCTCCATTTTACAGATGAAGACACTGAGGCATAAGAAACTTGTAAGTGCCCACAGGCATGCAGCTGGTGAGTAGTGGACAGGACATGAAACCCTGGAAATCTGACCCCAGAGTCACTTTGCTTTGTTGCCACTGTGTGTTGGTGGCCATCTATGGAGTGCTTGCTTTGTTCTGGACGCCATGGAAAGTGCTTCAAATGTAGTATCTCATGTAATCTGTCCTCTTAACATGGGTGAGGGGGATTGCGACTCAGAGAGGTTAAACAGGTTTTCTGAGATCACACAGCAGGAGAGTGGCTGAGCCCCATCTGACCCAGTCTGTCTGATCAGAGCTCTTGCTGGCCTGAACAGTATCAAATTCTCTGGGATTAGCTGTGGGGGGTGGGGTTTAGAGGAGGTCTGCTGCACTGAGAAGAGGCAGGGTGAACTCTGCTAAAAAGAGACCACAGGGACAGTGTGATGTGGGACCAGAAGTTGGGTTGTTGTCTGTGGGATGGGGCCAGTCCTTATCAGAACGCTGTAAAATCGTAACAGCTACTTTTTACTGCATCTTCACGTGAGCCCCGTGTTTCACACACTGTATCTCAAACCTGTACAACAACTGATGAAATTGGCTATTATTATTTCTCATTTCAGATAAGGAAACTGAAGCTCAGAAAGGTTAAGTAACTTGCCCAAGATTAAACAGTATCAGACCCTGGATTTGAACCTAGATTTAACTGAGTCCAACACCTGGCCTTTCAGAGCCTACCTGTGTGTAAAGGGTTGTGATAAACGGTGTGGGTGTGAAGATGGCAAGGACTTGGTCTTGAATGGGTTAAAACCAGAGACCTTATTGAAGGGAATGGGAAATGGGAGCTTTAGGAAAAGATTAAGAGATTTGGGGTGATTTAGCAGCCCAGGGATGGCTGCCTAGATAATCTTAAGGTCTGGATTCAAATAAATGCAGAGCTATAATGAGGAAGTTCAACCTCTGACCACTATCTCTCAGTGCAACAAGAAAGACTGCTTCTAAACTGGAAGATAAAACCAGAACTTCCTAGCAGGGCAGAAGATTAAATAGAAATGATTACAACCCAGAGGAGAGGTGCCGTCTTTAAGAATAGGTGCTAGACCAACTTCCAGGCAGATAATGTGTAAACTGTTCTGTAAACTGTGAAGTCCTGTGACTTGAGAGGCTGTTAGTAGGTGACTTGGAGCTGGATTTGATGATTTCTGGCCTGTAAGAAGAGAGCCACCAAGCCAGCTTTGGCGTCATGGATGCTGCTTGTTGCATCTGACAGCAAAGAGAGAAAGAGTCAGGGGTCAGGGTCAGGGTGGGAGGCAACAGAGTTGAGGGAAAATGGGAGATTTAGCTTTCTTTGCTTCAGTTTCCTCCTCAGGAAGCTAACACAATTGATTATCCTTTCTTTCTCCTCTGTCTTCAAATGCTGCTAACTCTTGATCTTTCCTAATGGCACTTAAACATATTGTCATTCCCTGGCTTAAAAAAGAAATCATGATGACTGCACAGCCTGACTGTCAACACTTTGACATTCCTCCCACTGAGAAGTAGGGGTCTATGTCCTCCTTTCTAATCTGAGTAGGTTTGTGACTGCTTTGACCACATAGCACAGCTAAGGTGATGTTCTGAGACTTCAGAGGCCAGGTTACAGAAGGTCATGCATCTTTCACCTTGCTCGCTGGAATACTCACCCTCGGGACCCTGAGCTGCTCTGAATTACCTTGAAGCTGTCAGGCTGAAAAGGCCGTGTGTATGATGCTCTGGTCTGCGGAGCCTGCTGAACCCAGCCTCCTGGTCATCCCAGGATGCCAGACATGTGAGTGAGGCCATCTTGGACTCTTCAAGCCGGCCCATCTGTCCGCTGAGGACCACTGGCCATGCCACATGGAATGGAATAATCACACAGCTCAAGCCTGGGTGAATTTGTGACCCTCAATGTCATGAGATAAAATAAGATGTCCCTTGTTTTAGCGACTAAGCTTTGAGGTAGTCAGGCAGAAACAGAGGGGAGGAATATTTGTCTTCCATGCCACCTCCCCTCCTTCAGCTCCTGTCCTTTCCCTCTCCTTTATGTCATGGCTATGCTGCTCAGAAACTGTCTCTACCCACATCAGAATTCTTCAGCTCTCAGTTCAAAAGTCACCTCCTTAGGGAGGTCATCCCTCCATCCTCAGCCTAGATTTAGGTTGCTGGTTATCTGCTTTCCAGGCTCCAGCTCTTTCTTTCCAAGAGCTTATCCCAGTCTCTATTTACATACATGTGATTCCTTGATTAGTGTCTCTCTCCCTCACCAGATCTCGTGAGCTGCAAGAGGGTGGGGATTCTGTCTGCTTCCTCATACTTGTGGCCCCTGGCCTGGTGTATAATAGGCACTCCACAGACAGCTGGTCTCACGAATGAATGAGTGAATTGGGGGATGAGTGAGCTAGGTGGGCTGAGTCTCCTCCTTAAGGAACTCTTTCCAGGACCTGGGATGGATGGAGCACATCTGGCTGGGGCATATTTAGTTTTGTACAACAAACACTTCTTAAGCAGTTCAGACCAGTTTTGGGGAATGCAAAAATCAACCAGAAGTGGTACCTGCTTTGAGGAGGAGGGGGGAATACAGACTAGCAAATACAAGGTTTCAGTGCCATGGAGTAGGTTGTGCTAGCAGGACATGGAGTGTTGTGGGTACACTGATATGGGACTCCTATCCTGAGAAAGGAGTGGAGGTGATGAAACTAGGAAAAGGGTTTCACAGCAGGTGACATCTGAACTGAGTCTTGAAGGAACAAGATGAGTCATTAGGTGAGACAATGAGAAATGAGAGGAAACAGCACAGAGGCCTGGGACAGTGGTCTAGAGGGGAAGCCAGGTGGCTTGATATTGATGGAATCAGGCACAGGAGGTGGGGAGGCCTCCAATTCCTTGCAAGGAAGCTTTTTACTCTGGGCAGTGGGGAGCCAATGATGGTTGTTGCAGAAAAGACACAGTCATGCCTGTGTCCTAGCTATGGGTTTTCCAGTAGTCATGTATGGATGTGAGAGCTGGACCATAAAGAAGGCTGAGCACTGCAGAATTGAAACTTTCAAACTACTGTGCTGGAGAAGACTCTTGAGAGCCCCTTGGACTGCAAGGAGATCAAACCAGTAAATCCTAAAGGAAATCAACCCTGAATATTCATTGGAAGGACTGATACTGAGGCTGAAGTTCCAATACTTTGACCGCCTGATGCAAAGAGCAGACTCATTGGAAAAGACTCTGATAATGGGAAAGACTGAAAGCAGTAGGAGAAGAGGGTGACAGAAGATGAGATGGTTGGATGGCATCACTGACTCAATGGACATGAGTTTGAACAAACTCTGGGAGATAGTGAAGGACAGGGAAGCCTGGCATGCTGCAGTCCTTGGGGTCACAAAGAGTTGGACATAACCTAGTGACTGAACAACAACTCTGGGTGGCAGTAGTGAATAGAAAGGATTTGAGGAGTGTGAAAACAGAACCTTGGAGTCTATCAAGAGGCTATTGTACAATGCAGGCAGGAGGGGATGAGGACCCAAACCTGACGGTGAAACGGATGGAGATGAAGAGTAATACCTGAGGAGTAGTTAGGAGGCTAAATCAATAGGACTTTGAGACCACCCACAAGTGTGGAAGAGAGAGGAGCAAGAATGACTTCCAGGTTTCTGGTTTCTTTAACTAAGCAGAAGGTGATGCCACCAACTTAGGCAAAATCTAGGGGGAAGCTGCTGATTTGAGAAGGCAGCCTGAGCTTAAAGGTCCACATCTTCTCCCTCTTAAGGTTCCATTAAGATGACAGGATATATTTTCAAAATAATGAAATCACAACAAAACTGGAAAACAGAAAAGATTATCAGTGGACCAGAAACACAGAGGTATTTCTGGGAGATAAAAAGCAGATGAGATTCCTTGGTGAAGAAATGAGTACAGAGACAGGCACAGTCCCAAACACCAGAGGTAAGAACAATAAACATTCAAAGGAGAGGCCTGTTAGGGAAACAAACTTATCCAACTTCAGAGGAAATACATGCCAGCTGCCTATATTAGTCAATATCTTTTTTATTCATGAGTCTGAATGAATAGCAAAAGATAATGAAAAGTAGCTATGTGACAATAAAAGAGAAAGATTAAATAAATAAATATAAAACTGACCCAACAAGAATTCCAAATCATTCAAGTTATAGAAAATATATATAAAATTTTTTTTCAATTCATAGCCTCAGAGAGATGTAAGAGGATGTTGCATCCATAAAACAAGAATAGGCTGCTATGAAAAAGGAGCAGTCAAAGAATAACAAAGTATTTTAAAAATTGAAAATAATTGTCTAAATTTTAAAAAATTCAATTGATATTCTGGATAATAGAATGGACATAGTTAAAGATTAACTTTTTAATGTAAAAGAAGAAGTTAATGAAATTTCCCAAGACTCAGAGCAAAAAGACAAAAAGATGGAAGATATGCAAGTTAAGAGAAACGGAGGAGTGTCCCAGGAGATCAAACATCCATCCAACAGGAATGTCAGAAAGACAACAGAGAGACTGGAGGGAAAACAATAATAATTAAAGAAGCAAAAGTAGAACATGATTCATGAACTGAAAAAAAAGAGTATTTAGACTGAAATGGGTCACCAAGTACCAAGCTGAAAAGATGAAACATACACACACAGATGGAAAGAAAGAGAAAGAGAAGTGGATGAGTTTTGGTTTTGAAGTGCCTTTGGGATACAAAGGTAGAAACCCCACCTGGCAATTGATATATGGAGATGAAGCCCTGGCTGGTGGTCAGGTCTGGAGAGAGATTTGAGAATGAAGAAGGACCTATGGAGAGTGAGGAGAAGAGGGCTGAGGGGGAACCCAGGAAAGATAAACAGCTGGAATACTTCTCAGCTCCCACAGGAGGCATTTCAGTTGCTCTTTTCTTGGGAACTTCAGTTCACCTTCTGTTTTATCCACTGCCACTCTGAACGCCCATAGGCTGGACTGGCCTCTTCCAGAGCAAAATCTGCTTGCCTTAGGGGTGGGTTTGTGGCTGACAAAGGTGAAAATTGCTGGGAGGACAGGAATGGTGATATCATTACACAAATTAGTCTGTTTTCAGGTGGAAATCAAATCTTTATTCTTGCTGCAACAATCTCTCTCTCCACTGAAGCAGCTCATTCCCAAACACTTAGAAGCAAACGGAGCATCTAATAGTGGAAGATAACACGTCTGATGGAGAGGTAGAGCACTGCGCTCTCTCTCTCTGCTTGGTTTGCTTGGGGCAAGGGTTGAGGCTGGTGGTTGGCCGAGGAGCTACAGGGAGGAAGAAAAGAGAATAAAAGAGGAGGCAAGAGAAGAGAGGACCTGGTTACAGACAGCAGAGATGAGACCAGTCTTTTGTGTCCCCTGGCTTGCAACAGAGAGGGCCTTGCTCCAGGCAGGCTGTCCACCCAGCCCCTGAGAAGGGAAGAGGCTTGTAAAATACCAAGGGTTTAAAGATCTGGGATATTTCGTCTCCCCAGAGTGAAGCCTATTCCTTCTGCCTTTTTCTTTCTGGAGTGGTGTACTTTAAGGCTGGGGGTCTCTAGGATGCACAGATGAGTTGGCCTGTTGAACTTGAATGTAATGAATAATGTGCAGATTTCTCCAGATATTCTCTGCCTCTGTCATCTTGTGTGTGCCACCAGGGGAAGGGGCCTGCACGTGGATATTTCAGTTTCAATCTGTTGCTTCACACACACACACACACACATTCTCATACAGACACAACATACATTATTATTTAATGACCATGTCACATTGATCTCCTCCTCTTTCTCAGATCTCCCTGCCACCCATCCCTCTACTCCCAGCCCCAAATAACTAAGATTAGCCAGTCATGTGCCAGGGTCGACTCTTTTTTTCCCTTTGAGGCCTTGTGAAGGGGGTCAGAATAGGAGCCTCAGGAGGAAGGGGGACTGGCGGGGAAGATAAGAAATAGTCAGTGGGCAGCTTTTCCTGGTTGGGAGAGGAGCCAGATGTGTCTGCCTGGGTGACCAGAGGTGCCCTGCACCCTGACACCTCCGAATCTGGAAAGTCTACTCAGACAGCTGCAGAAGCAGGGCGGTGCATTGTTCTAGCCCCAGCAGCAAGCCAGCACCCCCAGAGGCCAGTCACATGGAACATAAAGCCCCTTTCTATGCTTTCTACTGCCACTGTTGCCATCACTTTGTTGTGAGGCTTAGTGACTGCCCATTAACTCAGGAGAGCTGATTCTTGCCAGTGCTGCACCAACAGCTGGGAGCCAGAAAGTGCTGACATGGGGGAGGGGTTGATTCCCCCACCCTGGCTGGGCGCTTGCAGGGTAAGTCTGGGAGGTCACTGGCATGGCTTACTCAGCTCTACCCAATTGCCAATTAGCTAAGGTTTTTCTGAACATCGCTGGGCCTGCCGCAGTTGAGGAAAATTATTGTCAGAGAAGCTCATTTTGTTTTCAAATTAAAAAACTCTCCCCAGGGATGGAGCTTTCCTGACTGTCCCCTCCTCTAGTCTTAGGAGGGGGATCACAGTCAGGAAAGGTCCCTAGGAGGAAATGGCCTAGGACTGGGTCCCTGGCCCTTGGCTACACACAGGGGTGTTCTGGATTGAGCACAGGGGAGTGGTTTCCTGGCCTCTGGGCTTGAAGGCAGGGACCTCCCCTCCAGCTCAGCAACTTTGTACACCCCATGGCATTCTCAGGGAAATAAGGAAGAGAGGGAAATCTTAAGAAAACACTGAAAATATAAATGGCCTTTTTTAGTTCTTTTGCTTCCCTCTACTCCATTAATAAAATCTGATTCTTTACTGAGAGAACATAACTTACTCTCCAGACCAGGTTAATGCAGTTGGTCTTCCATGTTCAAGGAGAACTGAGGGATTTGAGGGCTTAGGACGGCCCTCGGAGAGCCGCACAGAATACCAGGGCTTAGAATATTAAAACTCATATCTCTCAACCCTCTTTTTTGACAGTTGAGAAAACTGAAGTCCACAGAGGGGAGAGGAGATAGATGCCTGAGTCAGTGGTAGATCTGGGACCAGAACACAGGGCTTCTGACTTCTACTCGAATGCTTTTGTAAAACTTCATTCTTTTATTTTACACTCAATTACTGAGTCCTTACTATCTTCCAGGTGCTATGGGGGAGGGGAGGTGTGGAGGAAAGCAAAGAGATGAAAGCAACACAATCCTTGCCTTCAAGGAGCTGTTTCCCTAGATCTGTGATTCTTGGGGGAAAAAAAAGAAAACAAACTGAGTCAGACTCTCACCCTATATTGTCTTCTATAGGTGCTGATGGAAGAGGAGAAGGGGAGGGAACCCTTTGGGCTTCTCAGGATTTATAAGTTGTGCTTCCCTGACTCTGGGGCCCCAGAAGGCCAAGGACAAAGAGAGCTGAGGTTGGGCTGGGAGAAAATGGGGGTAAAGTGACAAGGATCAGGTCACTGCCAGCTGGCCTGACTGCTGGATGGGGATAGGCACGCACACTTGTCTAGTGGCATACAGTTGACAAGCCTTTAATCTCGCATGTTGTTTCACTGATTCCTACGGCAGTTCCTTACGGTGAGCAGAGCAGCTACTTAATCCTCACTTGACACATGAGGAAACTGAGGTTCAGAAAGGTCAGGTAACTGGCCTAAAGCCAGTTAATCCCAGCGCCCGGCTAGGAACTCCTAGTCCAGTGCTCTTTGTGTGACTGGCAGGGGAGAAGTTATGCTGGGTTGAGAGGATGGGGATAAAGCAGTGGTCAGCCACAGCGATAGGCCAGTCTTCCTCTACGCAGTTTTATTTTGATCACCACGTTCTGCCACTCAGAGAACTCTGTTCTGAAGAACTGGAAGCACTTTGCAGGCCTGAATGAGCTCATTCAGCACGCTCTTGCCAGAAGGAAGGAGGACTCCAAATAGAGGCTCTGTCTAGGGTCGCCAGTATATAGTCACCTAAGAGAAAATGGGACTCAGGTTCCCCACCTCTGCCCTCATGCACCAACCAGTGCGTTGCAAAACCAGCCTTCTTCCATGAGAGTCAAGAGGGCCACAGGAAAAATATTGAGGTATCTTCTGGTACTTCCCTCCTTCTCTGGAGAAAAGGGCCTGGCCTATCTGTTGGCCCAAGGGCTATTTCCTGGGGAAAGAAATCTTGAGGGGGGGGGACCACAGCCCACCCCAGTCACCCTGATGAGCAGGCTTGGAGGAGGAGAGGGGAGCTTAGTGAAGCGGCTCAGGTTTCCCTAGGGTCGCGGGGACTGGGGTATCAGGAGTCTTAGACACTCTCCTCAGTTCCTGGTGAGCAGGATGTCTCAGAGCTGCCTGAGGTCGGGGTCAAGGCCTGGCCGGTGTAGGGTCAGGGTACCCGGGTGCTTGTGTGGGCCCTAGTTCCCCAGGCCCCTGCCAGCATCTCCAGCCTGTAGGGGGAGGGGGAGGGATGGACTTGGCGCGATCTCGGGCTGGAAGGAAGTCAGAGACCCGTCGCTGAGAGGGGTCCCACTGCCCTCCCCAGCTCAATCCCAGCCAGGCGCCTAGCTCTGAGCTCCCGCTACACCCCCAGACGGCTCCTTACCTGTCCCGCCGAGGGCAGTCCCACCTCCTCCGAGGGGCTTGCGGGGCCCGCCGGGCATGAGCCGGGGAGCAACTGGCGCCCTCGCCTCACGGCTTCGGCGAAGCTCCCAGAAGGGCGCCTCTGCTCCCGGCTCCGGGTCCCCGCCGCCTCCGCCGCCGCCGCCGCCGCCGCCGCCGCCGCCGCCGCCGCCGCCGCTTCAGCACCGCGGACAGCTCCCGCCCGCCGCCCGCCGCCGCCGCCGCCGCCCTCCCAGCCCTGCTCGGTCCCGGGAGCCCCGCATCCTGACCCGGCCCCGCCGCCGCCGCGCAGCCCTCACTCAGTCCGGCCCGAGGCGGCTCCGCGCCGACTTGAGAGAGCAGCGAGCAGGGTCCCCCGCCTCCCCGCCTCCCCGCCTCCCGCCGCCGCCGCCACCTCCCTCTCGCCTCCGTGCTCCCTTCTACTCTCCGGAATCAGCCCACCAGGCACTCCGGACCCGCTCCGGGGCGGGGCGGGGCGGGGCGGGGCGGGAAGTCGCGGGGAGCCCAGAGGGGGCGGCCGCGCGAGGGGCGCGCCGCTGGAACGGGCTTCTCTGGTTCCTGGAGCTGAGCTCCTTTTCCCCAGATCTTTGCCTCAAACCTACTCCCGCATTTCCCCAGGAGCTATGGGCGGTGCTCTTATTTTTGAGCCCTGAGTTTTGATACTGATCTGCAGCCCCCCCACCCCCCAAAAGAAAAATAAGCAAACAAAAGCCACTTATAGGGCACCTACTGTATACCAGACATCATGCTGAGTCTTAACGTTTTTTAACCAATATCATCTCATTTAATTTTCTTAACTCTATGAGGCAGTATTTTTTTTCTTTCCTTTCTTTCCTATTTTATACATGAAGACACCAGGCTCATAGAGATTAAGTCTCCTAATTTAGAGATCGCAGTGCTGTGCGGGAAGTGTACAGGCTCTAAAGACTGTGGGCCTAAGATTTGGCCCTAGTGTCTCTCCTGTTAACTATATAACTTTGAGTAGTTACTTAACCTCTCAAAGCCTTGAGTTTCTCCTTAGCGAAATGCGGGGAGCTGAATCACCTCGTGGGGTCAAATGAGGACAATGTGAGATGGCATATGTGATACGTTGGCCCCAAATAGGCCCTCAGTGGGTGAATGTTCCCTTCGGTCCTCCCAGAAGGGTCCCTGGATCCTCAGATACCAGCCAGGGTTTCTGGCTGCTTTGTCTCCCTGACTGTGCTGTTCTTTATCACCCCTGCTGCTGCTGCTAAGTCACTTCAGTCATGTTCGACTCTGTGCGACCCCATTGACGGCAGCCCACTGGGCTCCCCACTCCCACCCAACTTCCTTTTTTGAAGCATGAGGGTATCCTCATCTTGAGTGTTATGAGTGGATGAGGCTGTTTTTTACAAGGTCTTGCATCTCACCGTAGTACCAGGAGGTTGGGAGAGGAGAGGATTCTCATTTTCTGAAGGTAAATAGAGGCCTGCAAAGTAAACCTCAGAGGGACATCTCTGGTGGTCCATTGGTTAAGTATCCACCTTGCAAAGCAAGGTACGAGAGTTTGATCCCTGGTCAGGGAACTAAAGATCCTACACATTGGGGAGCAACTAAGCCCACACACCTCCAAGTACTGGAGCCCATGTACCATAACTGCTGAGCCTGTGCACCACAACTAAGGCCTGATGCAGACAAAATAAATAAATGAACAAACCTCAGAGCAAGCTGAAGCTGGGGCTGGGGCTGGCAGGAGTCGCTGAGAACCAGCCTCTGGCAGCAGGAGTTCTCTCTCCCCCAGCCAAGAATGCACAGCGCACCAAACGGTGGTCTCCAGGATGCCCTCACTCCCACATGACATGGAATATCTGTTGAACTCCTAGCATACACTGTAGGAGCCAAGAGCCCCCATCATGGAGTTTGGGTCTGCTTCTCTTCAGAACTGGGCAGGGAACTCCCTAAGCTCCTGGTCTTCCTCTGTCTTCCAGCTAGTATTGATTGGTGTTTAACCTGTTGGGTGTTAAATATATTCTTGCTTTTCTTGTCCTTGCTCCATCAGTGTGGAAGTCCCAAGACTAGGAAGGCTCTTGGACCACTCATCCTGAGGGCCATATAGTATCTGCACAGACACCCTCCACCCCTACCCTCACACAAGACACTGTCCCTTGAGTCTAAGTGCCCTCTTGCTCCTTAACTCCCCTCTGGCTTCCCCTTCACAGGGACTCATGGCTCCCTACTTGGCCTTTTCCTTCCTCTGTCTCCCCCCGTCTCTATTCTGGCTTTGCTCCATGTCTGGGCTGCATACGGAATTGCTAATCAAATGGATAATAAAAAAGCCAGTGAAGCAAAAGCCGCATATAAATTCTAAATACGAATGTTGATAATTATATGCTGTTGCCTGGAGGGAAAACTTGAAGTGAGGCCGCTGGTGTTGTGTCAAGGGCCCTGGTCTCTGGTCCACCAAGAGACCTGAGTTCTAGTCTGTCCTTTGTCGTGAATTGGCTGTGGGACCTTAGGCAGTTGCCTCATCTCCATGGGCCTTTACTTCTTTAGGATTGTAAGCCTCTTCAGCATCTTTTTTTTTTTTCTCTTCAGCATCTTTGAGGAAACCATAAAGGTAGTCAGCACTATGTGAGTCTTGTGATAGAGAATGGTGGGCCAGTGCAGCAGTACAAGTTTATTTTAAGGAAATTACCTTTATCCTTCTCAAGACACGGGAGGCAGCTCAGGAACTGAAAAATTTACAACTATGCAGGATTTCCACTCCATTTGCCATTCCCTTCCTTTCTTTCCCCCTTCCTTTCTCCACTGAGCCTTTCCTGCTACGTAATGAAAGTCAGCTCCCCGGCTAGACCCTGAAAATACAAAGTATAAGTCATAGTCTGGGTCCTTGAAAGAGCTGCCATGAAGGACGGTGGTGGGACTTTCCTAGCTGTCTGGGGGCTAAGACTCCACGCTCCCAATGCAGGGGCCCGGGGTTTGATCTCTGCTCAGGGAACTAGATTCTACCTGCTGCAACTAAAGATTCTGCATGCTGCAACTAAGACCCAGTGCAGCCAAATAAATAAGTAAATAAATATTTTTTAAAAGAGTGGTGTGGTGGCTGGACATGATAACCAGCAATTCTAATACATAAAGAGAAATACTATCATAGGGTAAGTGAAAAGTTCACAGAGAAATGGATTTCCCTTTGGTGGTCCAGTGGTTAAGAACCTGGGTTCAATTTCTGGTCAAGGACTAAGATCCCAAATGCCATGGAGCAACTAAGCCCAACTAAGACTGGACGCAGCCAAATAAAATAAATAATGTTTTAAAAAAATTGAACAGAGGAGGAAGTGATTAGCTAACTCTACCTGGGAAAGTCCCAGGAGGCTTCCTGGAGGTGGTGACATTTGATTTGAGTTTTATTAAAGGATAAGACATCCATCAAGCAGGCCAGGAGAGGAGAACATTCTAGGTAGAAAGGCCGGAGTAAAGAGATGAGGCTGGAGGACAGATGAGGAAGCTATAGCAGAATCCAAGAAAGAAATGGTGTGAACATGAATAAGGCAGATTCAGCAGAAGAGGGAGCAGGGGATGGATTTGAAACACTTCTGGAGGAGAACAGAGTGGAGAGATTTATTGTGGGGAAGAGGGTAGGGCATCAAGGATAGTGTTGGGGTCTCCTACTTCTAGGAAGCTGATGTTACCTGCAAGAGGGTAATGAGGGGGAGGTAAGAAAAGTCTGCTTACCCTGGGTAATGCTACTGAGTGTTACAAATCCCTCAGTTTCTAGGATTTTACACTGTTTCAATTTTATTCTTTTTTTAGTTCCAAGCAAACTTTCTGAACCCCCTCACTCCCAAACCTCATCTTATCTTGATTGTCTAAGTGGAAAAGGGAAATGTCCAGGCTTGGAACAGGAGATCTCCATGGGACAGAGCAGCACTGGAAGCCTTCCTGGAGGAAGCAGCAGGTATCCTAGCTGGGACCAGAACAATGCCCACAGATAAGGGATAGAGTAGGCACTGGGTGAAAATCTCGGAAGAGATGTCTTCATGTCCTGTTCTGCTCCCACCTCTCTGACATTCCCCGAACAGAATAACATGATGGGCTCCATTTCTGTTGGAATTAGCTCCGGTTGCTAATCTCTTTCTACCTGGGGACTTTTCCTTCATAAGCTCTTTCATGCACAGACTCTTAGCTCTTTTACAAGGGGTTGATTTGCTTACAATGTTCCCTAAGGAATATAATTCAGCCCTAAGTGTGGGGAGATCTGCTCTGCTCACTATTCAATAGGCCATATATTGGAAGAGATGCTCCCCATAAGGAGGAAGGCAAACCCCATCCTCATCCCTGTCCAAGTTAAACTTATGTTCAAGGCTACATGGCTGAGACTCAGAAAACCCTGGCCTGGGGTGGAGTGGTGGCGGGGAGACAAGCTGGCAGAGCACAGTGATAAGCAGGTCTTTGGGCTGCTTATCACCCAAATCCTATTCCCATGGACATGGCTCCAAAGCAGGATTCATTCCTGGGTATAAGCATAACTCTGGACTCAAGACGGCTTCCCTGGTAGCTCAGCTGGTAAAGAATCTGCCTGCAATGCAGGAGATCCCAGTTTGATTCCTGGGTTGGGAAGATCCCCTGGAAAAGGGATAGGATACCCACTCCAGTATTCTTGGGCTTCCCTGGTGCCTAGATGATAAAGAGTCCACCTGCAGTGTGGGAGACCTGGATTTGATCCCTGGGTTGGGAAGATTCCCCTGGAGGAGGGCATGGCAACCCACTCCAGTATTCTTGCCTGGAGAATCCCCATGGACAGAGGAGCCTGGTGGGCTACAGTCCATGAGGTTGCAAAGAACTGGACACAACTGAGCGACTAAGCACACACTGGACTCAAGGAGAACACTGGAGATCTTCACTGCTTCTGAATTAGACCCTTGGATTAGAGGCATTCCTCCCCCTCCCTCACCAGCAACAGGGTGTGTAATCTGTTTCTTAAACTTCTTTGGAGGCCGTTGGAAGTTCATGACCACAGCTGTTCACTTCTCTCCATAGGAGAATACAAAGCTGAATTGCAAAGGCAATATTTTTTTTTAGCAACACACCAATTCGTGCCAGAGAAAGGAGATGAGGAGAGTTCTCAGCACCACTCCTGTGGAACTCCCTGCCCTCCTGCCAGCCACAGGCTCACTCAAGTCTGGAAGGAGAATGGGCAAGAGGCAGAACCAGAGCATCGGTAGAGGAACACAGCAGCTGCAGATGGCGCAGTTCAGAACTCCACCATCAACTCTGGCATCCACAGGCTGCCTCGGGGGCATGTGAGCATTGGCTCATTGGCAGAGGAACCTGAACTGTTGGCGCTCCCCCACTTTTCCAGACCGTGTATGTGTGGGGGTCTGGGGGGTAGGGTGGGGTGGATGGGAACTAGCAGCAGCAGCAGCAGCAAGCAGACTGGGTTTTCCACCTGATATAATAATGAAAACAAAACTGAGTGAAAGAATAAGAATGCTTGATGTTTGCCTTGCTCACTACAGTTTCTTTTTTTAAAATAATGTTTGTTTATTTTCGGCTGTGCTGGGTCTTTCTTGCACTGAGGGCTTTTCTCTAGTTCCAGCAAGCAGGGGCTGCTCTCTGGTTGTGGTGCACGGGCTTCTCATCAAGGTGGCTTCACTTGTCGCTGAGCACGAGCTCTAGGACACGTGGGCTTCAGTAGTTGCTGCATGTAGTAGTCGCGGCTCCGGGGCTCTAGAGCACAGGCTTAATTGCTCCGCAGCATGTGGGATCTTCCTGGATCAGGGGTTGAACCCATGTCTCCTACACTGGCAGGTGGATTCCTCACCTCGGAGCCACCCACCACAGTTTCTGGAGCTCAGAAATCTGCTCAGCCAATATCTCATATGTTCTTCATAAACATGTATCATTCTCAAGTTAGAGATGGGAGAAATGAGGCCCAGAGAAGTTAAGCAACTTCCCACTTGGAAAAAAAGGTGTCAAAGGTCAATAGTAAACCAAAGAGAAGTTGCATTGCCACTGTCCCCCCACCCCCACCCCCACCCCCTCACCCCGTTCTCTCTTGGGTCCCCTAACCCCAGCTGAGTCAGGCCAGGAACATCAGACAAATTAAGGAAAGCAAAAGGGAAATAAACTGCAAAAGGAAGCACATGGAAATCCTCGGCCTTTGAGTTTGGCAAACACAGGTTCCTGACTTAGCAGAGAACATGGGGCCTTGTGGCATTCTAATTCTACCTGAGAAGGCACCTTTTTTTCATTTCGAGGCAGTAAAGCAATTTTTAAGGTCTATCATTATGCTACACAAAAGATCTAGAAACAACAGGCTGGTAGAGAAGAAATGAACGGTAAGTAAGAAGCAACAAAAATAAGTTAAAGTTGAATTATTTCTCATGATATTAGTACGAAAGCCATTTCAAAGCGTGTGGGTCTGGCTTTGGAAAAGGCTTTGTCCACTAGCCAAAGCCTGTCGTAAAATCAGGGTGCTCGTCACCTGGTCTGCTCTACTGGAGTTTTTTTTTTTTTTGAAATGTGAATTAGCAATCGTCCTACCAGATGTCTTTTAGAATTTTATAGCACTCTCTGCTAAGAAGTCTGACCAGCTGCAGGGTCTTTTTTTTTTTTAATTGGAGTATAATTGCTTTATAATGTTGTGCTAGTTTCTGCTGTACAACAAAGTGAATCCGCTATAAGTATACGTATATCTCCTCTCTCCTGAGCCTCCCTCCCACCCAGCCCCCATCCCACCTCTCTTTGTCATCACAGAGCATGGAACTGAATTCCCTGTGCTATACAGCATCTTCCCGCTAGCTAGCTGGCTATTCTACCACGGTAATGCGTATCTCTCAATGCTACTCTCTCAATTCTTCCCACTCTCTCCTTCCCCTACTATGGCCACAAATCCATTCTCTATGTCTGTGTCTCTATTCCTTAGGTTCATCAGTACCAGTTTTCTGGATTCCATATATATGCATTAACTGGGTCATTTATAGTAATGTGGATGAACCTAGAGTCTGTCATGCAGAGTGAAGGAAGTCTTCTGGCTTTTGACAAAACTGATGCATGACCTTTCCCCTGCCCTGGAAGCTACAGTCAGCCAGGTGGGGTCTGCAGGGGGAGGCCTTTTATGCCTTCACCCTGAACTGAGACAGTGGGCCCCCAACTTCTGCCAGGTCTTGCCCTCAAGGAATCCTCTGAAGAGCTATATCCAGGACCTAGGACCTCTCCCATCTGTGTGTGTGTGTTACTGTGTGCTTGCCCCAGGGGAGAATTTCTAAGCTGGGAAAGAAGAGACTTTTCTTCCTCTGTGTGTAGGAAAACACTTTTTTATGCCTCCCTGCTGCACGTGTCTGTGTGTCTGATATGCTGATGAGAGAAATGACCCTTCACTCCTTGCCAGATCACAGTCTGAGGAGTCAGGGAGCTTAAAGAGCTACTGATGCTAAGAAAATGTTCTTAGAGAAGCTGAGTACTTGTTATATCTTTCAGCTCAGGGTGAGCAAGAGAGACTCATCCTGGGTTCCTGCTCTGTGTCAAATGCTTTTATCTTTTCATTTTCAAAATAATTTAAGTCAAGGCTCATGGAGGTTAATGTTCCAGATTCACACATTTCAGCAAATGTTGGGCAAGATTTGAAGCCAGGTCTGTCTGATGCCAAAGCTGAGTTTTTTCCCCTCTCTTCTCTAGCAACCCTACTCATCTCCATCATGGTCTGAGGAGTTGGGACGTTTAACGAGGGAGCAGAAGAGGAAACAGCCTCAAAATGCAAAAAGAGCCTCTCAGGGTATACATTCGCTATCAGGTGGAACTGGGATCCACAAGGCCCCACGTGCTCCGTTGGGTTAGGAATCTGTGTTTGCCAAATTCAAAGACTAAGGGTTTTCAAGTGCTTTGTTGGGGGGCTGTTATTTCCCTTTTGTTTTCCCTTGATTTTTCTGATGCTCTTTTTGAAGTTCTCGGCCTGGTTCATCTGGACTAAGGGGACTCAAGAGGGAACAGGGGCGGGAGAGGAAGGAGCAAAGGCAGCCCAACCCTGGGGGGTGGGGGAAGCAGGGTGTGCCAGCTGAAAGGAAGGTGACAAATTCCAGAATGAGACACTCAAGCTGCTTCCCTCTTCCAGAACACTCACTCCCAGTGGTCTTTCCTTTGCCTGTCATGGAAGAGAGGTGTGTGTGGGGTGTGTGTGTGTGTGTGTGTATGTGTGTGTGTGTGTGTGTGTGTGTGTATGGAAGGGACAAGGGAAAAGTCCTCAAGAGACCAAGCTACTTGCAGTTGTCAGCTTCTTGATTCCTGGCCCCCCACGGTCTCAGCAGCATTTGGGGCACCCATGTAAGCCCTGCCTCTTAGTGAGCACACACTTGACTCCCCCGCAGCCTATATCCCATCACTCATCCAATCCTGGTATTCCATCCTCTCCCTCTGGTTCCCAAACCTATGATTCCTTTACAGACCCTGGGCCCTGACTACACCGCCACAACGGGGCTCTGCGGTGCCAGTGAGGATGCTCCGCAACAGGGCTGTGAAGGCACACCTTGCCTGGCTGGGCACCGGAGAACCAAGGAGAGAGAAGCACAACAGACGACAGGGGGACGGGCAGTGGGATGGATGGATGGATAGATGAGAGGCTTTTTTGAGTGCCTGCCATGTGCCAGGAACTAGGCTAAGAGCTTAATGAGTATTATCTCAATGAATCAGCTATTAAATCTATGAAGTAAGAATTCATTATACCATATAAATTGTATTCATTCTAATAAGTGCCAGGCACTGTGCTGAATGTTTCACTAAGCCTGAACAATAATCCACTTCTTTTGTATTAAGAGAACAGTTAATACAGGGATCCCTAGTCTGTGCCTGAGGAGGTACTGGAGGGGTGTGGCAAGTAGAAAGAACAGGAGCCTTGGCATCAGGCAGGTCCTGAGTTCAAATCAGGAGAGCTTTTGTCAGTACAGGTGAGTTCTTTTATGGAAAGCAATTTGGCATTTATGTATCAAGGACCAAAGTGAATACACTACTGGGAATCTACCCTAAGACAACAGTAATAAGTGACATTTATAACTATTCATGCCAGGCACTGTCCTAACTGCTTTAGATGAGTCATCATATTTAATTCTAGCAACAACCCTATGAAAAACTTACTTTACCATCCTTAATGTACAGGATGTGAAAACCAAGACCGGTAATTTACCCAAGATTATATGGCTTATCAGGGTAGAATCCAGATTTCAAGCTAGATAGACAGTCTCCAAGGCCTCGCTCTTCAACTCTACAACATGCAGTATAAAATTTGCACATAAAGCTAGCTATCACTGGAAAAAAGGAAAAAAAAGAGGACTTCCCCAGAAGTCTGGCAGTTAAGACTCTGCACTTCCGATGCAAGGAACACAGGTTTGATCCCTGGTCAAGGAATTACGATCTCAAATGCCATGTGGCAGGGCCAAAACAAATAAAAAACTGAAACAAATGTAAAAACCTGGCTACTACAGTATTGATTATTGTTATAGAAAATTTGGAACACATATAAATGTCTAAGAAAACAGGGCACAAATTTAAATAATGTTTTTAAAAAGTTTGCAATACCACGAGGGAAATGCTTATAATATGAAGTGGGGAAAAGTAGGTTACATAATCATACATACAATATAACCATAAGTGTGCAAAAAAAGCCTAGAAACGTCCTAGGAGGAATTAAAGCAAAGAGCCATTAAGGGTTGTCTCTGGGTTAAGGCAACCATGGTTCATTTAGATATTCCTCTTTTTCCTCTTCTGTAGTTTCCAAATTCTCTGCAGTGTACATGCTTTACTGTAAAATTATTTTAAAACTTATATAAAAACAGATATTTACTGAATTGTATGATTGATAGATTGGGTGACTTTTTTTTAAATTTTATTTTAATTTAAATTTTTACTTTATTTTACTTTACAATACTGTATTGGTTTTGCCGTACATTGACATGAATCCACCACGGGTGAGGGTGCCCTTTGAAGACTCATCTCCTCTCCCAATTTCATCACTTCCAGCAGGGATAATGGGGGGCTGGCGGGGGTGACCTCTCCCCTGGCCTGCACAGTGGGAGATTTATAGTAAATGAGATCACATTTCTAAAGGGATATGTTCTCCTTACAGCTGGGTGGACTAAAGCCCTAGTGATTTTCACCGAAAAAAAAGGAAGGCAAAGAAGAAACCAGCAGGGTGGATGCAGAGTGGAAAACAGAAGGTCAGGAGCGAAGGAGGGGGCAAAGGAGACAGCTTGGGGAGGAAAGGGGAAGTGGAGAAGGAGAGCTGAGCTCCAAGATGGTCAGGGAACTGCAAGGGGAGAAAGCGAATGAGTGATGAGGCAAGACAAAGAGTGGGTGGAAAAGAGAGATAGAGAGAAAGAGGGAGAGACTACAGCAACCTGTAAGACAGTTAATTCTTTTCAATGCCAAGGTTTCTGTTAAGCTGCAGGGGATTGCCCCAATGTTACAGAAGCCATTTTCTGCGGTTAAATGAGACTTTCATCTAGAGAAACACTTCTCCTGGGCTTGTAACTTGAATCGCTCTCCCAGGTGGCTGGCCACTCCCCAGTCCTCAAATCTCCAACCAGAAAGGACCTTTCTGGACTGTAGCCACTGCAGTTTGCCAGGGACAACTAGACTGTCCCTGTTGCCATTCATCCAGCCCATGCTATAGAGCTCTGGTGCCAATGGACGTGAGTTATGACATGATTAACTCGGGATTAACACCCAGCTGTCCCAGAACACAGTTTGCAAAGGCTGGATAAGGCTTTTAGTTTATAGGCACTGAAAAAGGATAAAAGAAAAAGAAAACCATGGAACAATGTGAGATCTGCAAAGGTCATCTGTAGAATCTACCGCAGGGGAAAAAAAAATGAGGTCCAGAGAGAGAGCAACTAGCTACAACCAACAGCTGGTGACAGCAGGGGAGTCTGGGCTTTCTAATTTCTTATGAGTAGAACAATCATTTATAACATGAGTGAGTGATGTTTTGTGTCTTCAAAGGGCTCACGGTGAATCCAGCTACCCTTCTTTTAGCCTGATAAATGCCTCTGAGATAGGTAATCCAGGAATAAGCTTGATATCTGTGGGGAGAAAAGAAGCAGCAGCTCAGAGAGACCATGGAATTCTCTCTGTGTCGACGGACCGATTAATAAGGTGCTGGAGCTCAAAGCTAAATTTCTCGAGAACAAGGGTGTGGCCACACACATTCCTGAGGAACTTGCAGCCCCAGGAAGTTGGGAGCAATTTCAATTTCTGCGGTTTGCTGGAGCCTTCAGGTCAAATTTCGTGTCAAGGGTTGGAGGCAGAGAGTGCAGGTTTCCAAGTTTCTACTATCACGTTCTGATTTCTACTGTGACAGCATCTGCCTGACTACAGTTCTGATGTGTGTGGCCTAAAAGCCATTATCACTGAAAACCACTGATGGAGCGCTTATTGTATGTAGAGAATGGAATAGGTCCTGGGAATACATGGAGACACAAGCCATGGCCTTAGTCATCAGAGATAAGCTGATGTTAGCTGTGGAATAAGGCCAAATACAAACATAAACAAAGAGGTGATAAGTCGGTTCTTGAATAGTGCCCGCCTTTGTTGGTGCTGTTCTACTTTCTCGGAATCTTCCGCTGCAGCCACCTGTGCACCCACCCACATTCCTAAAATCTCAGCTCAGGTGCTTCCTGCTCGGGCATCTTTGCCCAGACTCTTCAGCCTGGGCTGGATTCCCCTCCTCTGGTTTTCTGTAAGTTCCTCCATGTTTCCATCCTAGAGCACTCAGCACATTGTGCTTCTAAATCTTACTTGTCTCTCTCTCCTACCTGACTCTGATTTCGGAGAGGAAGATGGGACTGTATTTTTCATCCCTGGTAACTAGGCTGTGCCTGACATATTGTTAATCACTCAGTCATGTCTGGCTCTTTGCAACCCCGTGGACTGTAGCCTCTGTTCACAGAATTCTCCAGGCAAGAATACTGGAGTGGGTTGCCATTCCCTTCTCCAGCGGATCTTCCCAACCCAGGGATCGAACCTGGGTCTCCTGCATTGCAGGCAGATTCTTCACTGTCTGAGCCACCAGGGAAGTCCCATAATTAATTGTGCCTGACATAACTAGACAATTAATAGATAATTGCTGACTAGACAAAAGCAACCATTCTGCTTCTGCTGCTTCCAGCATGAAATCTCTAAGGTCGCTTGCAGGTCTAACGTACTGTGACTTTATACTCGCCAGGTGAGGCATTGTTTTCTTTGAGGCTGGATGTGACTGCACTTGGTAGTGATGGAAACCACCTCCCCTCTTTTCCTCCTCAGAGACCTAATGATAATCTGGGCATGGATAACATAGGGAACCTATGATTTACTTCACTTCCCTTTTATTAGAGTGGCCAAGGCTGGCAGGAGTCCACTGGGAACTTCCTGTCCACGTCTAACAAGATCTCCACCTAGTTACCTGGTTGCTGGGAAGATGAGGCTGGGAAAAATCTAGTGGCTAAGCAACACAGTAAACTCAGGAAAGGAAACCATTTAGAAGTATTTGCAGATTAGAAAAGGAAGGAAACTTGATGGAAACAAACATTCAAAGTACCTGCCAGGCTTTTAATAATGTCAGAGGAGAAGAGCCTGGAACCAGCTGGAGGAAAAAGATAAGAAACACATTTATTTCCTCTGCCCAGAACCATGACATCAACTGTCTCCACCCCCAACCCTATACCTTGTGCTTTACTGTTGGAAAATAATGGTTGCACCTCTCTGGCATGGTGCATTGCGCCAATTTCTCTCTCTGTGTAGGAAAACCAAGTCCAAGATGTTAGCACATTTGGCATCAACTGTGGCATGTGTTACTGTCCATGGTGTTGAGTTTCCAGTAGGGCCCTGAGGCTTCTGAGTCTTAGCCAGGTTGTCTGCCCTCACAGATGACCTAGCTGATGAATGATAGGAAGCAGTTGAACTGTAGACAAGGAAGATTTGAGAGTCTGTCTGGAAAGACAGGTCCACAATAAATTATCTGGAACCCTTGGAGCCAGATGCTTTTTAGAATCTAGAATTTTTCTGATTTTAACAAGGTAATATGGTGCATCTACCGCTTATTATGTAAAATCCTTAGTGAGGTCCAGAGCTGTACCACAGAAACAAGCATGTCGATATTTCCTTAGAAAAATGTATGACTAATCATCCCAAGTGTGATCAATAAAGATATTAAAGAGCTTCATGGCAGTTCAAGGTCTTCCTTCAAATGAGTTTTCTTTTTTTTTTTTTGCCTTAGACTTATGAAAAAGCTTTTGATCTCAGAGTATTTTGAATTTCAGAATTTTGGTTAAGGGACTGTGGTCCCAGCCTTGGATTCTGTCTTGAATAAAATTGACCTGCAAATGTTCCTATGGCTGATCAAAATTTCTAAGCTTGTTAATATCCCGACTGGGTGCTGGAGGTAGGGGATGGATAAAGAAACCAAAGAAAAGCAGCTTTAAGTACAGTCTTCAGATCTCCCCACCCACAAAGATTTAAAAGTATAATTTTCTCCTGAGGACAAATAGCTAATAATGAAGGGTTTCCCAGGTGGTGTGGTGGTAAAGAATTCATCTGCCAACACAAGAGAGGGCTTCCCAGGTGGTGCAAGTGGCAAAGAATCCATCTGTCAAGCAGGGAACACAAGAGTTCCCTGGGTTGGGAAGATCCCATGGACAAGGGCATGGCAACCCACTCCAGTATTCAGGTTTGATCCCTGTGTAGGGAAGATCCCCTGGAGGAGGAAATGGCAACACAGGCCAGTATTCTCCAAAATCACTGTGGATGGTGATTGCAGTCATGAAATTAAAAGACACTTGCTCCTTGGAAGAAAAGCTATGACCAACCTAGACAGCATATTAAAAAGCAAAGATATCACTTTGCAGACAAAGGTCCATATAGTCAAACTACGGTTTTTCCAGTAGTCATGTATGGATGTGAGAGATGGACCATAAAGAAGACTGAGCATGGAAATATTGATGCTTTTGAGAAGACTCTTGAGAGTCCCTTGGACTGCAAGGAGATCAAACCAGTCAGTCCTAAAGGAAATCAGTCCTGAATATTCACTGGCAGGACTGATGCTGAAGCTGAAGCTCCAATACTTTGGCCACCTGATGCGAAGAGCTCACTCATTGGAAAGGTCCCTGATGCTGGGAAAGATTGAAGGCAAGAGGAGAAGGGAACAACAGAGGATGAGATGGTTGGGTGGCATCACCAACTCAGTGGATATGGGTTTTAGCAAACTCCAAGAGGTAGTAGAGGACGGGGGTGCCTGGCATGCTGCAGTCCATGGGGTTGCAAAGAGTCAGACACCACTTAGCGACTAAACAGCAACAACAGCAACAGTGTCAGGGCAGAACAAGTAATGTGATTCAACTCTGAAGCAGCCACACTCCTAGCGCTAGAGCAGATAGATAGAGATCTCCCTAAAGTTGCTTGTAGGATAGCTTCTAACTGATAGCACTAAGTTCTTTTATCTTGGAAAGTGAGACTAAACGGATCCAGGGATTTCTTGCTTTCTGTTCCCCTCTCCCCAGTCACAAATTGACCATAGCCTAAAAAGTTTGGGGACTTGCCTTGTGGCCTAGTGGTTAAGAATCTGCCTTATAATTCAGGGGTTACAGGTTTGATCCCTGATCGGGGACTAAGATCCTAGATGCTATGGGGCAAGTTCATGTGCTCTAGAGCCAACACAACCCAGTGCAGCCAAATAAACAAATATTAAAAAGACAAAAGGGGGGACTTCCCTGGCAGTCCTGTGGTTAAGACTACTCCTTCTAGTGCAGGAGGTGGGGTTCCACCCTTGGTTGGGGAACTAAGATCTCACATGCCTCACGGCCAAAAAATCAAAGCATAAAACAGTAGCAATGCTGTTACAAATTCAGTAAGGACTTTAAAAATGGTCCACATTAAAATTTTTTACAAATTAAAGAAAAAAACTTTGGCAGATTGAACTTTGGAGCTTGGACGCTAAGCTCCTGCCTTGAGAAAAGAGGCAGGGTGGATATGTAGAACTCAGGGTATGCAGCACTGAATTTAAAGTTAGAAGTTCTAACCCTAAACCTGCCACCCCACCACCTTGCTGTGTGACTTTGAGCAGATTGTGTCTTTTCACCAGAGGATTTCTAAATCCCACACAGCTCCAGGATTCCAGGATTCTGTTTTGGTTTGCAGGATTCTGCTTTTGATGTCCAGGAGTATGCAAATGGAGCTGCAGGGAACTAGTGTCCTTGGAAAGCTGCTGGTTAGTCTGGTTTTGGTGTTTGGTCTGCTTGGGAAAGCAGAGTGCTGCTTAAGCATTGCAGGCTCTGGGGATCAGAAAGACAGGCTCAAACTCTGACTCAGCCACTTCTTAGCTCCCTAATGTACTTAACCTATCTGAGCCTCAATTTCTTCATTATGTAACATGGGGTTAATAATAGCACCTATCCTAAAAATATTACCTGCCTTTTTTGATCTTTCACCCTACAAATGTTTGTTGAAGTCTCCCTGTGAGGCATGCACTCTGTTAGGCATTGGGATTTAGTTATGAGAAATACCAGATGGAACACAGACAATGACTGGGTAGTCATACTAATGAATATTTAAATTTTAACTGTGAAAAGTGCAGCTAAGAATGGCAACAGTTATAAGACTCTATAACAGAGGGATTGATGTAATAAGAAAATTTACGTAAGATTTTCCTGGGAAGGTGATACTTGCTTTGAGCACTTGAGAATGAAGATAGCTAACTGAATAAGAAGGGAAACAGGATGTACAAAAGTTTTGTGGTGGCATAAAAGGAAGAAGGCCAATGAGGTTGGAGGGAAGAGAATAAAAGAGAACTAGATGAGGAGGAAGAGATAAGCAGGGTCTCATTATGTTTTGCTGTTATTGTAAAATCAGTGGGAGGCCACTGAGGGGTTATGCAGGAAGATGTTATTATCAGATCTTCCTTTAGATGAGATCTGTAGCTAAGAATAGATTTGGAGACAGGTGGTACAATTAGTTCATTAGTTAGGCACATCAGCACGGAGGCCACTACTGTGGTCCAGGTGAAATAAGATGGTAGCTTAGAAAGGAATGCAAATATAAGGAGTTAAAGCAAAGTAAATAGATTAGAAAGCTATTTAGGAGATGAAATAAGCAGGACTCGGTAATGGATTAGATGAGCTGGGATTGGAGGGGGGTAGTAAGGGAGAGGAATTTGTCACAGATGATGCCCAGATTTCTGGTTTGGAGAGTTAATGGTGCTATTCTCTAGGAGAGGTACTCCCAGAGGAGCAGCAGGTGTTGGGGAAAGAGCCTGAATGATTTTGGACCTGTTGGCTTGTGGTCCCTTGAGACAATCAAGTCTGGTTGTCCAGCAGGCAGCTGGATCTGTGAGTCTGAACTGGAAATACAATTTGGGGAAAATTAGCACAGACAGCAACTGACACCATGCATTTGAATGAGATGCCCCAGGAATCAAGTTTTATGTAAAGAAAAGAGAGGACCTGGCTCTCAACCTTAAGGAAACTCAACATCTAATTTTGGGTAAAAAGAATGAGCCTGAAAAGGTGACAGGAGGGTAGGGGAGGTGAAACCAAACCTAAAAATCGTGGGTCACAGAAGTGAAGGCAAGAAGGGATTCACGAAAGAAGGAGTGCTCGGCCATGTGGAAAGATGATGAAAGGTCAAGTAAAATAGAACTGAAGGACGCTCATTGCATTTAACAACACAGAAATCGTCAGTGACCTTAGCCAGAGCTAAGTAAATGGGGAGTGACAGGGTGGATGCCAGGGTTGAGGAGAGAGTGGGAGGTGAGGGAATGAGCACAGTGAATGTACAACAGTGTTTCACAACTGGGAAGGGGAGGAGAGAGATTGGACAGTAGTCTGAGATTCCCTGGTGGTCCGGTGGTTAACAGTCTGAGCTTCCCAGCAGGGGGCACAGGTTTGAGTCCTGTGTGGGGAAGTTGCACATGCTAAGTGGTGTGGCAAAAAAAAAAAAAAAAAAGTAAAAAATAAAATACTTAGGACAGCATTCCATCCAGAGTAAACTGGGGGCTGAGGGTATTTGCCTTAGAGAAAAAGATATCAGTTGACCCTGACTTTAGTGTTTCCATATGTCATTAGTGAAACTTACTTTCTAGAACTACAAAAGGGACTCAGCTCTCTTGAAAGGGAGACCTGGGAACAGCTGGGCTAGGAAGAGATTAAAGCTGCTCTCTTCAGAAATGACATGGTCCACGGTCAGGCAGGGCAAGCAGAATCAATAACTGTGGTTAGGGGTGATACATGGGGAGGAATGATTTCCCTCTGAAGGTCCAAACGTCCAGAGCATCCCTCTTTCTGTGTGCCCAGCTGCTCAGTCATGTCCGACTCTTTGCGACCCCATGGACTGCAGCCCGCCAAGCTCCTCTGTCTGTGGGATTCTTCAGGCAAGAATACTGCAGTGGGTTGCCATTTTCTTCTCTGGGGGATTTTCCGTACCCGGGGGTTGAGCCCGCGTCTTTTGTGTCTCCATTGGCAAGCAGGGTCTATACCGCTAGCACCACCATGAAGGTTTCATCAGCTACTTCGACTCATGGATGTTCTCAACTCCTGTAGCACTGAGGACCCTGTATGGTATATCAATTGTTTATATGGAACTCTAATAAATCAAACAGATAAAATGATACTTATTAGAAGAAACCTATTTTACAAGTTCAATATTTATTTAAGATCAATAAATGATAAAAATGAAGTTGTTCTAATAATGTTTAAATAAAAAAGAAAATTAGGAGTTCTATTGGCTGCAGGAAACCAATTTGTTCCTCTGTTTTGACTGTAAAAGAACCTTAAAATTCTGATTCATTCAGATCAGTAGCTGCAAATAATAACAGTTTTACCTAACAATGTCAAGATATTCTCTAATTAATCAAAGATGGCAGGATTCGGGACATTCCCTGCTGGTCCAGTGGTTAAGACTCTGTGCTTTCACTGCCGAGGGAATGGGTTCAGTTCCTAGTGGGGGAATTAAGATCCAGCAAGAAGTGCAGCACAGCAAAATTAAAAAAAAGGTGGCAGAAGGACATTTATTCTAGGGTTTACACAAAAGTGAACTACCCTAGAGAATAAGAGGCTTCCAAAGTTTAAAAATATACGTATGTATGTGTGTACATACATATATACACACGTTATATACATATAAATTTGACAAACTATTTTTGAATATTTTAACTACTTTATTATATTTTTTATTTATTCCTCAAAACAATCCTGTAAGGTAATTATTATTATTATCCCCATTTAATATGAGGCTCAGAGAGATTAGGCAGACTTCCATTGCTGGAAACATGGAAGTCTAGATACACTAAATAACCCTTCCACTAAAAACAACTAAATATTCTGGATTAAAAAAAAATTGTTTTGGGGGGCGGGCTGTGTTTAGGATCTTAGTTCCCTGACTAGGGCTTGAACCCAAGCCCAGACAGTGAAAGTGCTGAATCCTAACCACTGGACCTCCAGGGAATTCCCTGGAAGACATATTTTTAATGCAGCAATGATTTAGCATTAAGAAAGGGAGTAAGAGGGCTTCCCTTGTAGCTCAGTAGTAAAGAATTAGCCTGCCAGTGCAGGAGACACAACCCCTGGTCTGGGAAGATCCCACCTGCCACGGAGCAACTTGGTCCACACACCACAACTACTGAGCCTATGCTCTATGACCCAGGCTCCACAACAAGAGAAGCTGCCTTCAAGAGTGGATGGGGCACTGCAACGAGAGAGCAGCCCCTGCTCGCTGCAACTAGAGAAAAGCCCTTGCGGCAACGAGACCCAGCGCAGTCAAAAATAAATAAATAAAATTACTCAAAAAATAAAAAAGGAAAGGAAGAAGGAATTCAAATAATTGAGAAGGTTATCGAACCTGGCTATCACCCTGAGGAGGTCTTCTCAACCTTAGTAAACTTAGGTTTGAGATTCTATACACCCAGGGCTCAGAAGACAGAAACTAAGTGTCCAAGATTCTTGTAATGTTTGAAAAGAGGGTAAAAATACTGATTTAGCTTAGATTTCAATAATTTAAGGATGTAGACTTTTTCTAAGACAATCACCGAAACAATAATATCTTCCAAACTAATACCAGAAACAAGTAGAGTGAAAAAAATTCAATTAACACACACACAAAGCAAATCAAGCAAGGGGGGAAACTATCAAAGGATGAAATGAATGAAATACACAAAATGCAATGTAGAAATTAATCCAAGTATCATTTATTGCAATTAAAAATATATGTGGGTTAAATGCTACTATAAAAGATCTTAGTATTTGTGGTCAACATCTACAGCCTGCTGGCTTTAAGGAAAGGAGACTATGTTTGAAAATGAGGGTAAGACTCATCTAATCAGTAGGAAGGTCTTGAAAGCAAAACTGAGATTTCCCCAAGGAGGAAGCAATTCTGTCTGAAGACTACAGCATCACCTCCTACCGGAGATTTCCCAGCCTGTGGACTTTCCCTACAGATTTCAGACTTGTCAATTTCTACCACTGCATAAGCCGACTCCTTGAAATAGATCTCCACATCTATGTATCTTCCTGATCTGTTCCTCTGGAGGACCCTGACGGATACACCCACGTTTCACTCACTTCTTCCCCCCTTTTCTTCTGAAAGCAAGGTGGGAAGGGAATAAGTGGATGGGGAGGAGGGGGAGTGAGAAGTGGTGGGCCAAGTGGGGTTGAGCGAAGAACCCTCCCTTTGTGATGTGGGGAATGGAAATGCAGGAAGCAGTGTGGGCAAGCCTCTCCACCTCTCTGGGATTCATCAATCAGCCTGGAGGGCTGGGGACAAGAGAGGGAAGTAACGCCATCCCCTTGAGGTCGAGTGTTCTTAGCATCACAGCCCAAGAGTAGTCCAAGGCCATTGGGAACCACCCCTCCAGTCCACCCTCTTTTTTAAGTAGCTGAAGCCTGGGTGACAAAGTCCCTTGTCTGAGGACACAGCAGGTGAGGGGCAGAGCCTCTTGACTCCCGGTTGGGCTGTCCATCTCCTCTGTGCTCCATCAGGGATCCTGGAGCTGTCCACGGTGACACTCCACCCACCTTTGTGGTCCCTGTGGAAGGCCACACCAGGAACCAAGAGGCACAAAGGACCCATCTGTCTTCCACATCCTCTCTCAACTCTGGCTGCACATTAGAATCCCCTGAGGTGTTTTGTTTTGTTTTGTTTTTAGAAATTCTGGTATCTGAGGTCTAGCGCAAACCCACTTTCATCAGGTTCTCTGGGGGACAAGCTAGAGCATCCATACTTTCTGGAAAGCACCTCCAGATGGTTCTAACATGCAGCTGGGCCGAGAGCTGCTGGTCTTCACAGAGCACAGGGAGCACCCAACTACTGCGTTTCACTTCCCATTTTTCACCTCGCATTTTAGCCTCCCCCATCCCTGCTGGCGGGCTGTCTATTCTCATTATTGTCTGTGCTCTGCCTAGAAGGGGAGAACCAGGGAGGAGGCTGGCCCGGCTGGGAACACCTTCTCTGTCCCTGTGCTGCCCTGGAGTCTGGCACACAACATCCAGCTCCACCCCATCCTATCCGGAGTTGCCACCTCACTGAAGCAGAAATGCTAGTACCCCTCCTTCTTCCCCTCTCTGCTGTGACCTCTGACACTTCCTTCTCTCTCCAGCCTCTCCTCCACCTCTTTTCCTTCTTCAGTCCTTTTTTTTAAAAAAAAAAAAAATTTATTTATGGCTGTGCTGAGTCTTCATTGAAACTGAAACTCCAATACTTTGGCCACCTGATTGGAAGAACTGACTCATTGGAAAAGACCCTGATGCTAGGAAAGATTGAAGGTGGGAGGAGAAGGGGACGACAGAGGATGAGATGGTTGGATGGCCTCACAGACTCAAAGGACATGAGTTTGAGTAAACTCCAGGGAGTTGCTGATGGACAGGGAGGCCTGGAATGCTGCAGTGCATGAGGTTACAAAGAGTCAGACACGACTGAGACTGAACTGAACTGAGTCTTCTCAGTTGCTGCATGGGCTTTTTCTCTAGTTGCAGTGAGCCGGGGCTCCTCTTTATTGTGGTGTGCTGGCTTCTCAATGTGGCAGCTTCTCTTGTCCTGGAGCACAGAGTGTGTGGGCTTCCCTATTTGTGGCACGTGGGCTCATTCGTTGCAGTTCCCGGGTTTAGAACACAGGCTCAGTAGTTCAGTGCACACCGTTTTGTTGCTCTGAGGCACGGGGGATCTTCCCAGATGAGGGACTGAACCTGTGTCTCCTGCATTGGCAGGTGGATTCTTTACCATTGAGCCACCAGGAAAAGCCCTCCAGTTCTTCTTTACCAGAAGTTCTGAGCCCGCTTCTTGGCTGCCTTCCTCCCCAAACCTGCTGTTCTCTCTTCTGCATGGTTGGCTGACTGAGCCCCCAGTGGTGTCTTTTTCTAGGAGAGGGATGCACCTTTCTCCAGAAGCCCTGGCTGCCCCAACCCCACATCTGCAAGCAATGCCTCCCAGATACCTATTGCGGCCGTCTCGTTTACTTCAGACCACAAGCAGAGAGTGTGTCTCCCTCAAGCCCATTTCTCTTCCCTCTCTGTGCTGCCCGAGAAAATTTCCAATGAGAAAGCTGCAGCAAGAGCTGCCAAGACAGACTTTGGACTGCTCTGTGGTACTTTCCCAGGATTGCAGCATCTTCTCTTGATACCCTGCTCTATGCCAGGCACCAGGATTACAAAGATGAGTAAAGCAGTCCTTTCCCTCAAGGAATTTATAATTAAATAAAAGATAGAATTTCTTATGGAACAGGGAAGAAAGGACGGTAGGTGTGGGATGGGGTAAAAATGAATACTTGTCTCTATTATGTGCCAGGGAAATGCCTTCTTCTCCATTTCATATAGACTTTTATGGGCAAACTCCAAATAAAAGGCCCTATTTTCCCTTTTATATAGAAGAGGATACTGATGCAAACAAGTTTAAAAGCCTTGACCAAGTTTAGATAGCCATTAAGGGACAGGGTCAGGGTTTGGACCCAGGTCTTTGGACTCTAGTTCCAGCACTTTCTTGGAGTCTGATGGTTATTTCATATCTGACCCAGTGCTATTCATCAGACTGAACCATGGGGAGAGGAGAAACCTGGGAGCCGGGAGTCTGGCTTCTTGTCCTAGAAAGTGAAAATGTTAGTTGCTTAGTGGTGTCTGACTTTGTGACCCCATGGGCTATAGTCCGCTAGGTTCCTCTGTCCTTGGAATTCTCCAGGCAAGCATACTGGAGTGGGTAGTGATTTCCTTCTCCAGGGGAACTTCCCAATCCTGGGATCCAACTGGGTCTCCCACATTTTGCAGGCAGATTCTTTACCATCTGAGCCACCAGGGAAATCACCTGGTTTTATTGCTAACTAGCTATATGACACAGGCAATCACATCACCTCTCCGGGCCTTTTTTTACATTTTTTTTTAATATATAAAGTGAGGGAGAGTAGGCAGTTTTAAAGATCCTTTTCAACTCTATGATTTTCTCGATTGTGTTTCCTTTCCCCAGTTGGTTATATATTCATTTTGCATCCATCTTAAAAGAAGGGTCACTAGAGCTCGGGGGTGGGGAGGGTCACGCTGTCAATCTGGGTGGCACCCACAGTCCAGCAGCCTGGCACACTGCAGTGGCCATCAGTCAGGGCTGGATGCGTGCAATTACACTCCTCAGGGAGGCACTGAGAGTGTCGGCAAGGATGCCAGGAGCCAGGGTCGCAGCTCCGCCAGAGCCACCAAGAGGGACCACTGAGTCCAGGGAATCAGGCGGAGGGGGAGGAAGGACAGCCCAGAACCAGTCACTGGGAAGCCTCCCCAGGCGTCTCACACTTTTGAAAATCGCCCAGGGCGAGATGCTATCAGGAGGCGTATTTAATGGGTTTTGGAAATTGGCTAATTTTGTCGCAATCGTCTGCACGCTGTCTGATGCATGCTAAGCATCTAGGACCAGTGAGGGCCTGCGAGTGGGGCCAGGGTGTCCCAGCGAGAGACGTGGCATGGGGAGGGCAGGGCAGAGTTGCTGGCTGTTTCCAGTTGCCCGAAAAGTCCCCGCTGACCTCAGGCCACCAAGCTGGGTGCCGGGTCAGTGCCCTCTCTTAGGCCACAAGGGGTCATCCCCACCCACCTCCTCCACCGCTCCCTCTTCTACATTCATTCTCCGTCTCCTCTCTTCCTGGGCCTCTCTTCCCATCCTTGCCCGCAGCGTTGTTACCCCACTCCCCACCACCCCCCCCACCCGAGCCAGCCCTGCAGCCACCCTTCTCCCATGCCTCGGGTCAATAAGCCATCCATATCCTGCGCTGAGAAGGAACACACAGCCTTTGCACGCTTGATTCACCCAGAATTGCTCTCTCAGCCCCTCCCTGGACCTCTGGCACGCTCCCTCCATCCTCTGGACCCTGCTGCTCCTCCTCCAGAGACGTTGCTATCCATCAGCTCTCTGCCTCGCTGGTCACAGTTACTTTCACTGACTGTTTTCAGCTTGGTTGTTTATTTTCTCCCTTTTCCCTCCACTTCCTCCCTCCTCCTCCACTCATTTCCAGATTGGGGTTTGCTGTGGGTTGCTTCTCAGGGCTGTCCTGTAGAGGAGGGCAGAAAAGAGGCCCAAAGGGGGGCACCCTTGTCCCCTTCCGGGTGCCTCTCTCTCCTCTCCAAAGCCTGGGATCTTCAAGGAAAGAGGGCTGCAGTCTCCTGCAGAGGCACATGCTGACATTTCTAAGGCCCCATATTTGGAATCAGGGGACTCTAGGAACTAATTCTGAGAGGACTTCGGGTAGGTTCATTAACCTCTGTAAGCCTCAGTTCTCTCGTTTATAAAGCAGAGCTGTGATTGGACTTCCCTGATGGTCCAGCAGTTAAGACTCCACACTCCCAATGCAGGGGGCCTGGGTTCAATCCCTGATCAGGGAATTAGACCCCACATGCTGCAACTAAGACCAGGAACAGCCAAATAAAATAAAATGGAGCTGTGATGACTGAGTGAGAAAATCACAGCTGTCATTTGTTGAATAAATTTTGTATGTTAGACTCCCTGCTAGGCACTTTTGAATAAGGCTGTGTTTAAGCATGTTTGTGAAAATGCTTTGTATATTAGAAAGTGCCATGCAAGTGCCTGTTAGTATAGAGAAAGCCACTATTGGCATCTACATGGCTCTCCTTTCCACCCAGAAAATAATTCAATGGGAATTTTGGATCAGTTTACACAGAATTTCATCCATATATCATCTCATTCACCTTCATATGGTTGCTTTAAAGTAAGTGAGCAAGTATGGTGGGTTCCACCCTACGGTTAAGAAGGCCAAGATGCATAAAACAGATTCTGGGGAATTTTGCCTGTTTTCCGTCTGTGTCCTCCTAACCTCACTGCTCCCACCCCCCTGCAGTGTGCTGGGAAGTACACCCATTCCATCTTATCTGATGGTAAACAGGTTGAGGGGGCGCCAAGTGTGAGTGTGTCTGCGGCATGGGCACCATCTAGGAAGGTGGAATGCCGGGCCAGGCAGAGGAGTTATTCAGAACAGTCAGAGTGGAGCTCTGAGACCAGCAGAGTGCCCAGCTACCAGGGCGGCACAAGCAGCATAGTCCTCAGAGGGAAGGGGCATGGGGGGAGAGGCCAGAAGCCAGCAGGAAATGGGGGAGCCTGGTGGGCTGCTGTCTCTGGGGTTGCACAGAGTCGGACATGACTGAAGCGACTTAGCAGCAGCAGCAGAGACGGCATGGAGTGTCACGTGGCATATCATGCGACTAAGACTCTGAACAGGGGCCTGTGAGCCCAAGAGTCTAGCAAGAACTTGTTCTTATTCTCTGCGAGCCTTGGGCCAATCAGATCATCCCCCAAACTCTACCTGGTAGCCCACATCCTCAGGCCAACAGACCAGACTCTGGTCCAGGAGCTTTGCAGTACACCTGCAGCCCCTTCCAGGCAGCTGGTGTAAGGACCCAGGCCTCGGACCCCTCCTCACCTCCAGCCATCAAAGCTACCTGGCTCATTCGCGTGCAGAATGAGTCCTGGCACCAGCCTGTGCCCATGTACCAGGGCTTCCTCAGAAACACGAAGAGTGATTGGAAGCTGCTGCTGACCCCTTTCGAGAGGCTCCAGTTCTCCCAGCCCCAATAACTGCACTGCCTGGGCAGATTCCTTTAAAGATTGCAGCCAGTTCAAGCCACCAGAACCACGGGGATAGCCCTTTCTGCCAGCGAGGCTCTTCTTCACACTCATCCCATGTCCCTCTGAGCTTCCCTTTCTCACCTCCCATGGCCCTCTCCCATACCAAAATTTTCCTTGGGCCTCTGGGCTCTCCCCCACCCCTGCTACTCCACGGACTGCTGAGCATGGGCACGGTTTCCCTTCAGGCATCTCAGGTGGAAGCTGCCCTTTTCTCTCAGCCCTGGGCCTCAGGAGGCAGGATGGTGACTCTGGCTCAGTGAACCATGATGCCCCGCCCTCTACAGGGAAAACCAGCCCCAGCAGGTTCGGGCGCTTGCTTTGCACTCCACTCTTCCCTGGAGCTGTCATGAAGTGAAGTGAAGTGAAAGTTGCTCAGTCATGTCCAACACTTTGCGATCCCATGAACTCATGGAATTCTCTAGGCCAGAATACTGGAGCGGGTAGCCTTTCCCTTCTCCAGGGGCTCTTCCCAACCCAGGGATCAAACCCAGGTCTCCCATATTGCAGGCAGATTCTTTACCAGCTGAGCCAGCAGGGAAGTCCAAGAATACAGGAGTGGGTAGCCTATCCCTTCTCCAGTGGGTCTTCCCAACCCAGGAATCGAACAGGGGTCTCCTTGCATTGCAGGTGGATTCTTTACCAACTGAGCTCTCAGGGGAGCCCTGGCGCTGTCCTGGAGGCACTTCATTAAAGGGAGCCTTCACTCTCTCTCTTTTGGGAACAACTTTATCCGCTGCAAACCTAAACGTCACCATCACACCGGATGACGTCACACCTACACAGGCTACTCTCTCATCAGCTTGATGTCTCAGATGCACCCCCTACTCCACAGCCACCCCCTGGACCTAGTCATCTTGGGACAACCCCAGCTCTGGGGTGTTAAACACAGACGCCCTGCGGACAGTCCCCCTCACCCTTTTGTGCTCTCCACAGTCTTTCTCACAGCTGACCTGTGATGTCATTTGTCTTCCAGTCCCTGGGATTTTCGTTTTCTCCCTATATCAGCGCCCCCTGTTTTCCCTTCTATTCTGAGTCAGCCTGGGGTCTGTATCTCTTTTTTTTTTTCCCCCAATTACTCTTACCTCTGTTGTCCCCTTGTCATAAGACCCTTTGGGCAAAGCCCCAGCCCAAAGTTAACTCAATGATTTGCCTTCTCTGCACAGGTGGCGCTAGTAGACAGAACCCACCTGCCAATGCAGGAGACGTAAGAGACGCAGATTCGATCACTGGGTCAAGGCGATCCCCTGGAGGAAGGCATGGCAACCCACTGCAGTATTCTTGCCTGGGAAATCCCATGGACAGAGGAGCCTGGTGGATACAGTCCATGGGGTCTTCACGAGTCAGACACGACTGAAGTGAGTGAGCACACCCGCACATGCGCACCACTGCCTAGGATACTGGGGCTGTGGGAGAAAAATCACAGAGCTGCATGGAGTGAGGGCGCTGCGGGGCCACAGCCCAGTCACAACCAGGACTTCAGAGTGGCCCAGAATTTCCTTTCTTAGTTAATTCTCTAGAGCTCGTCATCAGCTCTTTCAGACCTTCTCCACTCTCTTTTAGACACCACCTTTTCAACATCTCCCTTCAGGTTCCCAGCAGATAACCTTACAAGAAAGTAAGAGTTGTTTGGCCAAAGTTCCATCAGCATCCTGCCATCAAACAGATTCTTTCCTTCTTTGCCCTCTGGTCACAGTGGATAAGGCAGGCATCCAGAGACTCCTGCTGAGAATTTAGGCTAATCTGATCAAGTGCTTTGGTGACTCCCTCTTTCCAACTCCTTTTGAAATCTCCTTTGGTTGGTTTTCCAACCACATGTCTCCAGTGTTTCTCCCTCTCTACCAGCTTCTTTTCATCAGCGTTTGAACATGCACGAGATTCACTCCTTAAGGACAAAGTAAATCTTCTCCCTTAAACCCACCTTCTTATCTCAACACCGCTGTGTGTGTATATAAATATATATATTTATGTATACATATGTGTGCATACATAATATACACATATAATATATATAATCTGTGTGTGTTGAGCTATTTCAAATCCTAAAAGATGATGCTGTGAAAGTGCTGCACTCAATATGCCAACAAATTTGGAAAACCCAGCAGTGGACACAGGACTGGAAAAGGTCAGTTTTCATTCCAATCCCAAAGAAAGATTATGCCAAAGCATGTTTAAACTACTGCACAATTGCACTCATCTCACATGCTAGCAAAGTAATGCTCAAAATTCTCCAAGCCAGGCTTCAACAGTACAGGAACCGAGAAATTCCAGGTATTCAAGCTGGATTTAGAAAAGAGAGAGGAACCAGAGGTCAAATTGCTGACATTTGTTGGACCATTGAAAAAGCAAGAGAGTTCCAGAAAAACATCTACTTCTACTTTATTGACTATGCCAAAGGCTTTGACTGTGTGGATCACAACAAACTGTGGAAAATTCTTTAAGAGATGGGAATACCAGAACACCTTATCTGCCTCCTGAGAAATCTGTATGCAGGTCAAGAAGCAATAGGTAGAACTGTACATGGAACAACAGAATGGTTCCAAATTGGGAAAGGAGTAGGTAAAGGCTGTTGATTGTCACCCTGCTTATTTAACTTAGGTGCAGAGTACATCAAGCAAAATGCCGGGCTGGATGAAGCACAAGCTGGAATCAAGATTGCAGGGAGAAATATCAATAACCTCAGATATGCAGATGATCCCACCCTTATGCCAGAGAATGAAGAGGAACTAAAGAGCCTCTTGATGAAAGTGAAAGAGGAGACTGAAAAGTTGGCTTAAAATTCAACATTCAAAAAATGATCAGGGCATCTGGTCCCATCACTTCATGGTAAATAGGTGGGGAATCAATTGAAACAGTGACAGACTTTATTTTCTTGGGCTCCAAAATTGCTGCAGATGGTGACTGCAGCCATTAAATTAAAAGATGCCTGCTTCTTGGAAGAAAAGCTATGACCAACCTAGACAGCATAGTCAAAAGCAGAGAGACATTACTTTGCCAACAAAGGTCTGTCTGGTCAAAGCTATGGCTTTTCCAATATGGGTGTGAGAGTTGGACCACAAAGAAAGCTGAGTGCTGAAGAATTGATGCTTTTGAATTGTGGTGTTGGAGAAGACTCTTGAGAGTCCCTTGGACTGCAAGGAAATCAAACCAGTCAATCCTAAGGAAAATCAGTCCTGAATATTCATTGGAGGAACTGATGCTGAACTGAAGCTCCAATGGCCACCTGATGTGAAGAATTGACTCATTGGAAAAGACCCTGATGCTGGGAAAGATTGAAGGCAGGAGAAGGGGATGACAGAGGGTGAGATGGTTGGATGGCATCACCGACTCAATGGACATGAGTTTGAGCTAGCTCCAGGAGTTGGTAATGGACAGGGAAGCCTGGTGTGCTGCAGTCCATGGGGTCACAAAGAGTTGGACATGACTGAGCAACTGAACTGAAGTGATACATATGCGTGCATGCTAAGTTGCTACAGTCATGTCTGACTGTGACCTTGTGAACTGTAGCCTACCAGGCTTCTCTGTCCATGGGATTCTCTAGGCAAGAAAACTGGAGTGGGTTGTTGTGTCCTCTCTTATATCTCTTGCATTGGCAGGTGGGTTCTTTACCACTAGCTCCACCTGGGAAGCCTATGTGTATATATATATATATATATATATATAAGAACACACACACACACACACACACACGTATGAGCTCTAGAGCACAGGCTCAATAGCTGTGGCACACGGGCTTAGTGGCTCCACAGCATGTGAGCTCTTCCCAGGCCAGGGATCGAACCAGTGTCCCCTAAATTGGCAGGCAGATTCTCATCCACTTGGGCCATGAGGGAAGCCCCGTCTCCAGATTCTGCTCTTCACTCAAATTGCTCTCAATTCTCAGAATTCCTTATTTCGAAATCCAGAGGCTATTTCTCAGTCCCTATCTGAGGCGGCCTTTCTGTAGCATTCCATCCTGGTGAGTTCCTGCTTCACAAGCACGTCTTTCCTTAGCTCCCGTGATAACACAGGCTCCCTGATTTTCTTTGCCTTTCAGCCCTCCCTTGCTGGCAGTGACAACTCCTTTTCTCCCATCTGTCTCTTAGGGTTGCTGCACCTCAGGATTCTGACCTCAGGGTTCCCTTCGGTGAGCATCATCCGGCCTCTGAAAATCTGGTCTCCTGGTGCCCACTGCACCCCTGCAGAATGTCCCCTGGCTCCTGCCCTCCTCCCAGTGTCATCAGTTCAGATCAGCACCTCAGGGCTACTCTCTGCCCAGTCTTGAATTCCTCAACTAAAGGAGGAGGGAAGAGGCCTGAAGAAAGTACGGAAAAAGGCACACATGAATGCAGGAGGCAACTGAATATCATCCACCTCAAATGGAGAAGCCTACAGTGTGGTTTGATGATTATTTTCAAGTCTTCAGAGGACTCTTGGCTTGGAAAATATGACCAACTTCCCTGCCTCTTTCAAAAACAGAATAGGGAAAGGTAAAATTTTAGTAATGACAGATCTGGGTTAAAATAGAGAAAAGCATTAAATGCCAGGAATTAGCAGAGCAATGTGGAGTCTGATCAGCAGACTTTTAAAGTAGGTTAGGTTTTTGCACATCTGAGATGATTTCTGAATAGAATGAGCTAAGGGTGAGCAGGTGGGTTGGGTAACTCACCACACCTTCCTTCCATGGCTGTGTGAGGGGAAGTCCAGTTTGGCACCAAGCTCAGAACATAGTCTCTTGTCCATTTCCAGCAGTGGGATGTGACCATAGCAACCCCTGGGACAAAGAATGGGTCCATTCTGGTCTGCAAGTTTAGGACAGTCTAGCCACTGCCACTTGGCTCCATCAGTCCTGTAATTGCCCAGAGGCTGGGGTTATAGGCAGGAGGGAGTAGTGTGAAGATGAGCATGGATTGGTATTGAGAAGAAGAGCACAATCAGAGAGAATAACCTTGGCTAAGGAGCTGATCGGTGCAACACCTCCTCCAGGAAGCCCTCTCTGGTACCACCAGACTGGCTGAAAGCTTAAACTCTGCTCTCACAATGCCCTGTTCTACCTTGGTCCTCAACTGGATCCTGTGGCACTGAGATGTCTGAGAGTTTGTCTCTCTACTCATCAAGCTGTGAACTCTTTAATGGCAAAAACCATGTGTGGTTGATAGCTATCTCTGGGGTCTGGAGCAGGGTATAGACCATGTGAAGCACTAGGTGTGTCAGTCTTAAGTAACTGACCCATGGGACAAAGGCCTTGGAGGACTTGGTATCCCATCATCCTCAGATGTAACCTCAGTACAGCCCAGCAGAAAGCCCTGGCTTTTTGGAATCACGTTCCAATGGGACCATGGAAGAGATGACTCAAGGAAGTTTGGGTTCTGGTCCCTGCTCAGCCAATTATTAGCAGAATGAGCTGGTTAGCATGTGACAATTCCCTTCTCCAGGCCTCAATTTCCTCGTCTATGAAATGGGGGTGATGACCTCACAGCTTCACAGAGTTGCCTTGAAAACCAAATGAGATAATGGGTGTGCAGGCGGTGAAAACATCTAGAGAAAGGTCTTGAAGGCTTATACAGAGGTAAGAAGTTATTAATAGTCTCATTAATATTCTTACCCAGAATGCCCGTGGAAAAGCAGTATGTGGCAGCCCCAGCCTCCGCACCCCACCCTTCCCTACTATTTCTGTCCCTGGAAAGCAGTTTCTTGGAATGGTAATCCCCATTCTGCCACTGTGGGGCAAGGGGGCGAATATTGAGCAGAGGTGCCGACCCTCCCGCCTCGGTTCTGCAGACTGCCACTCCCTGGGGTCTCTCACCAAACCCTTTGATTTAGAAAGCATGGCTGACACCCGCACACCAAGCTGCAGGACGGCAGGAGGCATCTTGTCTCTGTCATTTCCTTTGATGCTGAAATGCTGAGATGACCCCCCAGTCAGGCCCAGGTAAGAGAGGAAGTAGTTTTCCCTCCCTTCCTGCATTTCTGGGAAGGTGTGAGCTGCTCCAAGTGGCTGGTCCTTTCTTCCTGCTTTTCTTCCCAGGGCTACTCAGTGGCCTGCCTTGCCCACAGGGTGGAGAGCTATGGCCCAGAGTGGGAATAATCCAGGGTTTTCTTCTCCCCCATGGTACTTACTTCCCTGCCAGGCCAGTGTGATGTTTAGCAGGATCAGCTGGCCCATTACTAAGGAGCAGCAAAGAGAAGCAGGTGGCCTGAAGATAGGAAGAGGAAATCCAACTGGTTGGGCTCTGATGGTGACTTCATCCTCCAGAAAGTTCTGGAGATGACATCCAGGTTCTATCAGTCAGCAGAACCCCCCTTGCCCAGGAAGTAAGCCCTGTAGGCTCCAGGCAGAACACCCCACCTCCCCAGCCCTGGGTTTCACCACCTGGTTTCCCCTGGCCACATGCTAACCTGTGAAACATCAGCACGAGGGCAGAGCAGACCTGTAGATGTGCAAATAATCAAAGCCCAGGGTCAACAAGACAGTGGACAGCGAAGAGAGAAAGCCAAGAGAATAAATCTGAAGTCCAGGGAAGGTGGGTATCTGGCGTGAGGTGTCAGACGGAGGTTCCATCAGCCCCGCCCAGAGGATGTCCACAGTTGAGGCCAGTCTTGGGGGAATGGGCCGCCACCGGAAACCCAGCCACCTACTCAGGGGAGGTCTCCTAGCTCGGCCTAGTGAGCCCCCTCCTCCCCACTCGGCCAGCCAGGTCTGCCGCCGCTGACTTAAAACGCTGCCCTCAATTCTATCTTTAGCTCTGGCTGCTGGGAGCCTGAGTGACAGGCAGGGTGGGGGCTTGTGCCGGGGTGGGAAAATTTTGCAGCTACCTGGTTAGCTGAGGTGGCATGATTGCAAGCAGCAGGGACCGTGTGGTGCTCCTTGCTGCATCTGTAGCTCATGTGGTGGTGGGCACAGAGATCCAGCGATACTGGATGAATGGATGAGTGGATGCATCCAAGCGCGGATGGGGCAGAGGCCCCCAGGAGAGAGAATGAGAGCAGGGCCAACCAGACCATAGACCAAGTCCCAGAAGGCACACTCCATGTGGTCTTGGGTTTGTGACTTTCCCTCCTGGCCTCCGTTTCTTCATTTGTAAATAGGGGCTAGATCAGCAGTTTTCAGACCATCTCTATGGACCACCACCACCACATCCACCTCCATTGCTCATTCCCCCCATCCCAGCCCCATAAACAGGGTGCTGCTGCTGGGTGCTTGAGTTGGAAGGAAGGGAAACGATGGATTGACAGGGCTCTCCTACTGCTTCCATCGAGGGCTGAGTCATTTTTATCGATTCTGGACATTGAGTTTCTTGGAAAGGATTTTTTTTAGATAAAGGGCAGCTCAGTTCCCTAAAACATTTCCTGACTTGAGGAGCCAGAATAAAATTGCCTCTTAGAGCGGGTGGCAAGAAGAGTCCCTCCACTGTCTCTCATCAGGACTGATATGAAAACCTCTTATCTGAGCAATAAGACACCCGCAAGCTCACATCCAGCCAATTATCTCTTTCAATAAGAAAAAGTGAAGTTCCCCAGAAAGGATGAGAAGGGGAGGAGGTAGGTCCTTGCAGGGTGGATAGGAAGGGGCTGAGCAGGGGCCAATCTAAACCCACAGCTTGACCTTGAGGAGCAGCAGCTGACATGCGGCTGGCAAGAAGACCTGGGGCAGTGAGAGTTTTAAGGAAAGAGCCACAGGAGTGCTGTGGAGTCAGGATCCAGCCTCCCCTGACTGTCCTGAGGTGGGAAGGCTTGCAGACATTTGAGGTCCAATGCGGGATCTGGTGACCTGGTGTCCTGAGACCTGGGTGCCAGCTTGGTGTGCTGACCCCGTGGAGTCCAGGGAAAAAGGTTACTTGCAAGGTACGAAAGCCCTGGGGAAAGACTCCCAGGGAACTCTTTGCTCTTCCTCATGACCTGCCTTTTGAAAATGATGAGGTTTGTCCAGGATCTCAGGCAAGTTATTTTAATTACATGTGCCTCCATGCCTTCCCCTATTATAGGGAGATGACCTCTGACCCTGCCTACATCTCAGAGATATTCTGACTAAAACAGATTATGGATATGAAAGGTTTTCCTTCTAAATACTAGAACTGCTTTATAGGTTTTACTCAATGGCCAGGGGGCTGGGGATCTAGCTGGCAGGACTCTGCTTCTCCCAGGTTCTTCTTCCTTCTGCTTTTATAAACTTGCTCCAGTGAAGCCCAGGGCCTTGAACCTCCTTTTGCCTTTTTTTCTCAAAGGCATTCTCCTGCCACCCCCTTTCTTTCCTCTCCCTTTAACCTGGCCTAGCCTCTGGTGCTATGCTCTCAATAAGGCTAAGTTCCTGTTCGGACCCTGCTCCAGCCTCCTGGTTCCAGCTCATCCCACACACTCGGGCTGGCATCATTATCCCCTCCCCCCTGCTTGGAAACCTGTTGTGTGTTCAGATGTGCAACCTTCATTGAGCCCGAGTTACTCATCAAGCGAGTCAACTGGGCCACTCACTTCTTCCTGACCCAGGCAGCACCTGACATAGCTCCCTGCAGGCAGTCAGCTTCCTGCTTCCTTCTGTCTCCAGACCACCCTCTCACCCACCCCCTGAAAGGCCTTCCCCTCTCTTCATGCTAAATCAAGAAGAAAACACCCCTTGAATAATTGGTTGAACTTCTCCTCCCCTCTAAGAAACCTTTCTCAAATAACCTCACTGAAATCTTGCCTTCCCATCACTTTATTTTTTTTTAAATCTTTTTATTTGTAAAAGTTTTTATCTTTTTGGCCACACAGTGAGGCACGTGGGTTCTCGTTTCCTCAACGACGGACTGAACCATGCCCCCTTCATGGAGTCTTAACCATCGGACCACCAGGGAAGTCCTTTCCCTTCACTTGGATACTTTCCAGAATGGAACAGGATTAGCATCTCTCTTGTGCGTGTCCATGTCAGGTACGTGGGTCTGTGGGTTCTGGTAAGTTCTGTGACAGTCATCCTTCCCAAAGGCCCCACACCCAGTTGTTCCCCATGGGGGGACTGGTACAGACAGCTGACCAACTGGCAGACTCATTACACAGGAAGATGACCAGGTCAAATCTGGTGTTGGCGAAGATGGCAGGACAGCATCACAGGCAGAAGCCACAGTGACCTTTATGACACTGACTTCCCAGGGCCTTTTCACTAAGACGCGTCCTCCTCTAATGCCACTCTGAAGCACTCATCTCCTGTATTGCTGTTTAGGCACTCAGTCACGTCCAACTCTTTCATGACCCCATGGACTGTGGCCTGCCAGTCTCCTCTGTCCATGGAATTGTCCAGGCAAGAATGCTGGAGTGGGTTGCCATTTCCTTCTTCAGGGCATCTTCCCAACCCAGGGATCAAACCCGTGTCTCCTGCATTGGCAGGTGGATTCTTTACCGCTGAGCCACGAGGGAAGCCCCCATCCCCTGTGGCAGGGGTTGTCGACATGGCGCGGACATCGTCCCCTTCCCCAGGATGGTAGGTGGCCTGCACTTTGCTGAGGGGTGAAGACTCAGGGGCTACTTACGTGCATACGTCAGTTTCAGTACACAGTCCCAGCCTATTTTGTAGATTTAAATCCAGAGATGCCAAGGACAGGACGTGTTTGTTGCTCGGGCAGGCGATTTAACCCGGAATACCCTTTGGGTGCTTTCCAACCCTGCAGTCTCTTTTCGTATCATTTGGGTTGGAAAATGAAAAGCCCTCTTTGCCAGCAATTAATTTACCAAAATAAACAAGAATTCTGCTTTTCGTGACAAAGACAGTCCCTGAATGACAATCTTAGGGCTGCCAGATTGCAATTTCAAGTCGGTGCCGCTTGCGAGGTTATAATTTACAGGTGATTTATCATGGAGGTTATGAGAAAAGGAGAAAATGCGGTCAGGAGAGAGGAGAAACGTGTCGCCTAGCTCTGGTCCTCATCTCCAACTTCTTTGGGAACAAGTCTCGTGTCCTTGACTTGTGGTTTCCTCACCCGCCCCGACCCCAACCTTTTTTTTTTTTTTTTAAACCACAGATGATTCTTGTTTTTCCATTCTGTTCTACTTGGCTCATTTCCAACCCTTTGCTGACAAGGGTGCAGCCTGGCTCCCCTGCTTCCAGACGGCATCACTAGCTGCTGATTCCTCCCTTGCCTTGCCCTTACCGGAGGGTCCCTTCATCAGAGTGCTGCTTCAGGAGTAGTTGGTTTAATACACTCTAGAAACAGTATCCAGACTGGAGATTTGGCCTCACTCCTTCCCCTCCCCTGGAGGCTGAATAAATAGGTGCATGGATGAGATGCATTGAAAAAGGAGCCGGCAGGCATAGATTTGAGATACAGAGTTGCTGAGGAGCTAGGAAGAGTTTGCTCAGGTAGGCAGAGTGGGGGGGTCTGGGGGTGGAGGCTCTGAGTGGCACCAGCCAGGGACCATTAGAGATTATGCTGGGGGAGTTAAAAGCAATGATTAAGTCTGGGAACATTGTCTCCTTCATCTCAGCCCCTGCTGAGAATCCATCCCAGTAATCACCCCTCCCATGCCCATCTCTGCTCTCTGAGGCTCAGCTCACTGGCAAAGACCCACCAGCCTTTCTGACACACCTACTCTACCAACCTCCTGCTTCCTACCACTTACATCTGAGGACTTTGCTCTCTGTGGTTTTCCAGTTTGGATGGTAATCTTTGCCAAGATTTCGTCCACTCTAGTCTTGGTGAATCCCTGGGTTGGATTGTGGTCGAGTATTTATTATACATGGTTTCCAAGTACTTTGTGTGAAAAGCAGGCACAGCCCTGACTTCAAACAGCTCACAGTTTCTCTTTGGAGTCAAGTTAAACACAGAAAACAATGAAAACATGCAGAGAACTAGAGAATAACTTCCTTCCAGGCAATAGCAGGAGGTTATTAAATCCTTTTCCCACTTTTCTGCTTGCATCTCACTCTTGCTACCCTTCCATTGTCTTCCCCACAGTTCTTCCTGGAATAGTTTGGGCCATGGCTCCCCAATCTCCAGAAGCTAATGGCTAATGATCTGAGGTGGAGCTTCAGTTAGTTCAGTCACTCAATCATGTCCAACTCTTTTCGACCCCATGGACTGCAGCATGTCAGGCCTCCCTGTCCATTACCAACTCCTGGAGTTTACTCAAACTCATGTCCATTGAGTCGGTGATGCCATCCAACCATCTCATCCTCTGTCTTCCCCTTCTCCTCCTGCCTTCGACCTTTCCCAGCATCAGGGACTTTTCTAATGAGTCAGTTCTTTGAATCAGCTTCAGCATCAGTCTTTCCAGTGAATATTCAGGACTGATTTCCTTCAGGATTGACTGGTTGGATCTCCTTGCAATTCAAGGGACTCTCAAGAATCTTCTTCAACATCACAGTTCAAAAGCATCAATTCTTTGGCACTCAGCTTTCTTTATAGTTCAACTCTCACATCCATCCATGACTACTGGAAAAACCATAGCTTTGACTAGACAGACCTTTTTTGGCAAAGTAATGTCTCTGCTTTTTAAAATGCTGTCTAGGTTGGTCATAACTTTTCTTCCAAGGAGCAAGCATCTTTTAATTTCATGGCTGCAATCACCATCTGCAGTGATTTTGGAGCCCCCAAAAATAAAGCCTGTCACTGTTTCCAGTGTTTCCCCATATATTTGCCATGAGGTGGAGCTTATGTAATAACAATAGAAATAAAGTACACAGCAAATGTAATGAGCTTGAATCATCCCCAGACCATTCCCTGGTCTGTGGAAAAATTGTCTTCCACAAAACTGGTCCCTGGTGACAAAAATGTTGGTTTGGACATAACACCCCATGAAGCCTCTTTATTTAGCTCCTCTCCAGAATGACATAGAAGTGGCCCCTTTCTTTCTAGAGGGGTGGGTAGGCAGAGCAATCTTGATAATAAAATCCAGTGAACAATTTCCAGACCAGACTAAGAGTGAGTGGTTTGCTGTGGGTTCAGTTCAACACTTTATGCACACCTACTGTTGTGCTAGGTCTTCAAGGGAGGGGTGAGTGGTACAAAAATTAAAAAGAAAAATTTTGCCTCTAAAGAGCAGGTTCTTCATGCATTTCTAGTATTATCTCATTTATAAAACTTCAATCATAAGAAATGCTTTGGATTACAGTGCTCTAAGGTATTAATGCTTTTCAGGCTCTTTCACTGAACTACCGCTATAGTCATAGCACTGACGTCTTTAAAATCTCGTGACTTTTTATAATTACATGGAATTTACATTCCAGTCTATATCAGTATTGGTTTTAATATAAAATGATCTTCCTCCCCCTCATTCCTCAAGGTCTAGTTATAACTGAAGCCGTAGGAAAATGGGACACTTATCCTGTCTTTTGTACCCCAGCACATAATGTTACACCCAAGGGACACAGGTATCCTCCAAGAATCAGGGTAACAGCTCAATCCCTATCTATTGATTCTCCCTCCTTCCCAGCCTACGTCCTAGGTCTGACCCTGCCCGGGCCTCCAGACCCCCCATTTTTTCTACCTTGGCTCTCCACTGCAACAAGCCCAGAGTCTCCTAGCTCTGTGGCATCTTGCCCCTGGCTTTACCTTCTTTCTGTACCTCTCTCAAAGGAGGCTCTCTGTTCAGTACCAGTCCTTGTTTTTACATTTTGTATTGTTTTTGGTTTTGGACACACAGTCATTCAGTCTCAAGGCAAATAGTGGCAAAAAAAGTCATCAATCATTTCATTAACTAATTCTTTCAAAAAATACGTACTGGCCACCTGCTGCTCAGACGAAGTGCTGAATATGGTGATGAGAAAAATAGAAGTATTTTCTACCCTGGTCGTGGTTACAAGTTACTGGGAGAGATGACATTAATCAACTAATCCTATCAGTATGTAATTGTGAGCTGTGCCAGGAAGGATGGAAATGAGGGGCTATAAGAACTATAGAACAAACTAGGAACTCGGTCTGATCCAGATGAGGTGGTGCTGGAAGACATCCTTGAGAAAGAGACACTCCAGCGTAAATGGGGAGGATGAACAAGAGCCAGCTAAACAGACAGCTAACTAAATGAGGGGGGCATTCCAGTCAGAGGGAACAGCATGTGTAAGAGTCCCGTGGCTGGGGGAGGGGTGCACAGCCAACTTGAGGAACTGAAAAGGAGACCAGTGTGGCCAGGGCATAGTCAGAGAAAAGAGAAGTGAGTCAGATGGGAGCCAGAACTGTAAAATCCAAATCGTTAATTTTAGCTGGAGATACATACATAAACACTGGATACGCAGTCAGGACATAACCAAATATGCTTATTTAGTTCCAGAATAAACAAAGGAGGGGGAACTTTAAAAACAAATTCACCAAGACCAGAAGTTCAGGAGAAGGTAAATTCACTAAAATAAATATTAAAACAAAACAAAACAAAAAACACCCTCAGAAGACAAAGGGCAGGGACATGTTTGTTGAAGGAAGGAAGGATAAATGATGGATGAATAAAGACCTGCTACTACATTATCCATCTTCATTTGCAGACATGCTCCCAGCAGAAGCCTGACCTGGCTCTGCCTCTTTCAGGCCAAAATCGCCTTCAGTGCTCTTCCCTCTGGATGCTATGGCTTGCTGCCCCTGTGACAGTCACGGCATGATCCTGCTGTATGGCCCTGATGGGTTACTGCTTGCCTTTACCACTAGACTTGCAGCTCCTTGGAGGCAGGGACCTGGCCCTTCTCACTTTTTCACCCCCCAGGGCCCAGCAGAGTGCCTGGCACACAACAGGTGCCCCTTGCTTGAAGGACAGTGTTGTCTCATATAAATTCCACACGGGGATCAGGGTAATGAAAGTGAGCAGTTGCCTAAGCCATCCATACCCTCAGGACTAAGAGCAAATATTTCCGGAGTACCATCTGCCTTAGACATCTGGTTTGGTGGCAAAATTTTAAACTTGTTCTTAGAATGATCAAATCCAAGACCTTGTTTTCTGTGAGTGTGTCCGGCTCATCAAGTCAGTAGAAACGAAGCAGAAAAATCCACAGGATGAATTGCCAGTCATCTCCACTAGCCCACGATATTCCTAGACTCTTTTCTCCTATATCCATCCACTGCTGCCCCCCCCCCCCCCTTCCCCAGTGCTTTCTTTACCCACCTTGAAAGGAGATGCTTTTTAGCAGCCACAGGCTGGGAGATGCTCTGGATAGCTCTGTGGGCCTCGTTCCCATCCAGCCAAGCCCTGGCAAGCTCTGGAGGGAAGCGGAGGGGCTGCAGAGATTCAGTGAACCAGAGAGGGGAGAGTTGGATAAGCTAGATCCGCTTTCTCTAGAACTCTCAGAGGCAACCTGATACAACACGCAGCTACAGAGCAGGCATCGTGACCCACACAGGGGGTGAGCAGCCAAGAACAGCTGGGAGGTTGGGGGAACAGAAATGGAGACAGACAACCGCCAGGAGGGGAGGCGGGGAGGCGGGGAGGTGGGGAGCCGTTTCCTCCTGAGCCCAAGGCCAGGGAGCCTGCAGGCTGGAGACAAACCGGTGTTGTCAGTGAGCCCTAGACACAGATGACAGCTGGCTTCCACAAAAGGGGAGCCCAAGTCCTGCTCTAGAGCCACCTACCCAGGATAGGGCACTACCTTGCCCTTCTTCCAGAGAATGAAACCAAATCAACTGTTTTCTCTTTTCAACCTTTTGGAGACCAAGGTGACTGGAGGGTTAAACGGTCAGATTCAAAACCTAAAGAATCAGGATGTTTGTTTTCCACATTAAAACAATTTGCTACATGGGAATTCCCTGGTGGTCCAGTGGTTAGGGCTCAGCGCTTTCACTGTAGCGACCCAAGTCAAATTAACCCGTGACTGAGGAACTTAGATTCTGCAAGCCATGTAGAGGGGCAAAATAAATAAATACAAATTGCTAAATAATTGCCGAGTGCTGAGTTTTCGGCATTTACTTAAAGAGGAAACAGCAGTCTCAATTCTCAAGATGTTTACAGTTTAGTAGAAAAGTAAGCTGACACACACAAAACCACACGTAAAAAACAATGTGGCTAAGTGTCATAAAAAGAGGATTAAAATCTGCCTTAATGAAGCCAAACCACAGGAGGCCATGAGGAGGCCACTGGTCTTGAATGGCACCCAAAATGAAATCTGGAAGACAAATCCATGGCAAATGCCTGTGATTCTAGGCCACTGAGCAGTTTCCATGGATGCAACCTTCCTTTCTTATCTAGGAGGATAATAATCTTCCAGTCCTTGTCAGAGCCAGAGCCAGGCACTTTGATGAGCACTCTGACACACCACCTTGGGTCTTCATGAGAACCACCTTCAGGGGGGTCTGCTTAGCCTCCTGTTTTACAGCTGAGGAAACTGAGGCCTTGTACTGTGCTGTTCTTAGTCACTCAGTCGTGTCCAACTGTTTGCAACCCCATGGACTATAGCCCGCCAGGCTCCTCTATCCATGGGGATTCTCCAGGCAAGAATACTGGAGTGGGTTGCCATGCCCTCCTCCAAGGGATCTTCCCAACCCAGGGATTGAATCCAGGTCTCCCACATTGCATCCCACATTCCCAACTCAGCCACCAGGGAATTAAGAAAAACAACTCATTCCAAGGCCATTGGCTGGGGAAAGAGTTGGAACTGGGATAGAAACCCAGGATATATTTTAAATTTTAAACTGTATAGAAATCTATAACCAGGACTTCCCTGGTGGTCCAGTGGCTAAGACTCCATGCTCCCAATGCAGGGGGCCCAGATCCCTGGTCAGGGAACCAGATCCCATATGCCAAAACTAAGACCTGGTGCAGCCAAACAAATAAATATTTAAAAAGAAAACCTATAAACTGCTGTGTTCCAAAAGTGAAAACCTCCCTACCCAACCCTAGGGAAATACTCAGTGGTCCTGTGGAGTGGTTCAGCTTGCAGTGGCGTCACTCCCAGATGTTGCGCTCCTGGACTCTAAAGCTCCCTAGGAGGAACCAAGACCATGTGGGAGCAGGCAAGATGAGAAGATCAAAACCACATCTCAGAATTCTGGAGAATCAGATACAAGTTCCTTGGGCCAAATCTACCTGAAAGTGTTAGTCGTCCAGTCATGTCTGACTGTTTGCAACCCCATGGACTGTAGTCCACCAGGCTTCTGTGTCCATGGAACGCTCCAGGCAAGAACACTGGGGTGGGTAGCCATTTCCTTCTCCAGATCTTCCTGACCTAGGGACTCAAACCCGGGTCTCCTGCATTGCAGGCAGATTCTTTACCCTCTGAGCCACCAGGGAAGCCCTATCTGAAATGCTCTCTAAATCAAAGATTTTGGCCATAATCTCTGTCCTAAGCCCCTTGGGACTCCAAGGAATTGTCCTCGCTCTCACAGGTGTGACCAGCCTGCATCTGCCGACCACTGGTGCTTGAGCTTCCTTTCAGTGTCTCAATGAATCATAAGCTGTTAGTTCTGACAGAGACATTAGAGGTTATCTAGCCCAATCCCTTCCATTTTTACATTACACATTGACAGTAATTAATGGCAGAGCCACTAGGATGTTTTGTCTCTGTTTCAGTAAAAGGTCAGCTTACCACTAAACACTAAAAGCTATTTCCCTTGCTTGCAAAACCCAGAAAAGACTCTCATAACTGTTGTGTGCGTCTCCTGAAAACATCTGTGAAACTCCACTTTTTAAGATTTTGTTCCACCTGCAGTATTACTTTTTGTGGTAGAGGCCTGTGGGTAGGGAAGGGGGTGGAGAGCAAAGTAATGCATTTCTCTAAGGCTGAGAACAGAAGTCCTGCTTCCTCACCTGGAACCCCCAGCATCTCTGCCATATTCACGGCCAGCAGCCATCCATTTTGTTTGCCAGGCTCCTTATCAGCTTGACCCACTGGCAGGCAAAGCTAAGCTCATCCTTTCACCTGCTGGCTGCTTATCTGGGACACATGATGTGTGGAGAACAGCCTGCCAGGCAGAGAGGGGCCAGGATTTTTCCTCTCAGGGCCCCAGCAGGTGAGCGGAGCAGCGCTGCAGGGCTGGGTCTGCCCCCAGTGTCTCATGCCTTTGCTCCCCATTTAGGATGGCCAACAGCTGCACTCTTCTGGCACCACGGGGCAAGGAACAGACAGCAGGCGGGGAATGCCCACAGCAAGTGGGAGACGCCGCTGCTCCTCTTTGGCCCCAGTCATAAGGAGCCAGCCAGGCTTGCTCATCACTTTGCCCACCTTCTCCAAGGACCCTCAAAACACCTCTGCAGCTCATCTCCTGGGCCCCATCTCTCCCCCCTCCACTCCTTTGTAGGAACCAAACCTCTTGTTGGGAAGGATGGTAGGTTCCCATAGCAATGGGCCTTTTAGCTGTTTCCATGGCAACCAACACCCAGACCATTTAGTTGCTGTCAACTGACAGCTGTAAGTGAATAGGATTCAGTTTAGAATCAGAGGGATAGGCCAGAGAGTCTCTTCATAGAAGAAAACACAACCACCCCAAAATGATTCAACTCTTCTAAAGACTTTTTAGGTAACATCCATGGAGATCCAGCACAACTTTCTACTGGAGGTTACACAAGACTGCTTCTCCAGTTCCCAACACACACACACACACACACTCTCTCTCTCTCTCTCTCTCTCTCTCTCTCTCTCTCTCTCTCTCTTTCAACTGAGTATCCCCCAAGTTCTATATCCTATTATGTCTCCTTCCCAAGGACATTTGGGGACATCCTCCAAGACATTTTTCACACATAACCCTTTCCTCTGTGTCAGCACTCTTACTATGTACGATGACCCTGTCCTCATGCTAACCCAGTCATTTAAGCAATATTTGCTTTTCAGATTGACTGATGGGAATGGTTAAGCCAGATCATCATCCCCTAGCCCAGACCTCACCTATGGCGAGTCACTTTCTCATGTCTGTGGGTGTTCCTACAGCACAGACTGTTTTACCAACCTTTGCAAAACATGATTAAGATCAATCTGTTTCTTTTTAAAAGTCAACTAAAATTTCAAAACCAAACATAAGAGATTAGAAATTACTCCGTGCTCATTACTTTTCTTTACTCTGAAAACTTGACTAAATGCCAGGCCTCCCACCTAATACTCTTCCAAACTGGGGATACTAGGTATTGAATTCCCTTTATTCCATTAGCAGGAGTCCCCATCGTGGTTTGTTTTTTATTCTCTTGGGCTCCAAAATCACTGTGGATGGTGACTGCATCCATAAACTTAAAAGACGCTTGCTCCTCAGAAGAAAAACTATGATCAACCTATACAGCATATTAAAAAGCAGAGACATTACTTTGCTGACAAAGGTCCATCTAGTCAAAGCTATGGTTTTTATAATAGTCTTCTATGGATGTGACAGTTGGACCATAAAGCAAGCTGAGCACTAAAGAACTGATGCTTTTGAACTTTTAGGGTTAGGGGTTAGGGTTAGGGTGGTGTTGGAGAAGACTCTTGAGAGGCCCTTGGACTGCAAGGAGATCAAACCAGTCCATCCTAAAGGAGATCAATCCTGAATATTCATTGGAAGGACTGATGCTGAGGCTCCAATACTTTGGCCACCTGATGTGAAGAACTGACTCATTGGAAAAGAACTGACTCATTGGGAAAAACCCTGATGCTTGCAAAGATTGAAGGTGGGAGGAGAAGGGGACGACAGAGGATGAGAAGGCTGGATGGCATCACCGACTCAATGGACATGAGTTGAGTAAACTCCGAGAGTTGGTGATGGACAGGGAGGCCCGGCCTGCTGCAGTCCATGGGGTTGCAAAGAGTCAGACACGACTGAGCGACTGAACTGAACTGAATTGTATTTATTTTTGACTGCACTGGGTCTTCATTGCTGTGCAGGCTTTTCTCTACTTGCAGCGAGTGGGGGCTACTCTCTCACTGTGGTGTGTGGGCTTCTCACTGTGGCAGGTTCCCTTGTGGAGCACAGGCTCTCGGGCACAGAGGCTTCAGTAGTTATGGCTCGCAGACTCTAGAACAGAATCACAATAGTTCTGGCTCATGTGCTTAGTTGCGCCAAAGCATGTGGGATCTTCCCCTATCAGAGACTCAACTCCTGTCTCCTGCATTAGTAGGGGATTCTTTATCACCGCACCACCAGGGAAGCCCCATCATATTTTTTTTATTCACTGGAGTCTGGGGTTTCTCTGCCCTGGAATTCATGCAGAAGAGGAGCTGTCTAAGCCTCCATGGCTTGCTCAATGGACTAGAAAAGCGAGAGCATCATTGGAAACAGCATGACCTTTTTGAGGGGGGCGCCTATGAGCCCTCTGTATGGAAGATGACCTTTCAAACTAATCCCCCCACGGGAGCCCTACCCACTCTCTGCTGCAGGCTCCATGTATCCTCACAATGGCCAGTGAACAGTTCTAAGCTGTTGTGTGACCCTTCTGCTCTGACCGAAGGATATACACTAGTGGAACTGCTTTTCTTCTGTCTTCTTTCAGCGTGAGGGCAGAAGTATAAAATGCAGGGCAGGGAGTGGTTAGCCTCAAAGGAGGCCAATGACATGAGAGTCTTTGGGGAAGGAGAGAGAGCAGACACACGGGAGAACTGAGCTTTTCTCCTGTACAGAGGATTGCCTCGTCTTCGAAGGGACGTGTCATCACACAGCAGATTGAACCTTCTGATTTTCCATCTCTGTCTAGATGAGGGACAGTGTCTATGTCTCTTAGAATAGCAGCTGATATTTCCTGATTGTATATTATGTGTCAGGGTCATACTAATGTTTTATATGTAACATCTCATTTAATCCTCACAGCTTTACTGTTATTATTTATAGTTAACACATATGGAAACTGAAGTGCACAAAGGTTAAGGGATTTTAACATCCTACTGGTAATCCTTGGCTCCTCGGTGGCTCAGATGGCAAAGAATCCACCTGCAATGCAGGAGACCTGGGTTCGATCCCTGGATTGGGAAGATCCCCTGGAAGAGGGCATGGCAACCCACTCCAATATTCTTGCCTGGAGAATCTCCGTGGACAGAGGAGTCTGGCAGGCTACAGTCCATGGGGTCAGAGTCAGACACAACTGAGCGACTAAGCACACACTGGTAATCCTACTGATTGATGAAGCCAGGATCCAACTACCAGCAGTCTGAAGCCATAGCACCTTTGGAATCCATTTAAGTCTGATAAACCCAGGGTCCAGCATAGGAAGACCGAGTGGGCTGTCCCTTTAGGCACAATGTGATAGAATACACAAAACACCCTAGCTAGAGTACAATGATTGAATGGCTCTAGGAATTAACTGGGAAATCTTGGGTGCTGATAACTTTATTCCCAATGTATGGCTGTCCCCTGGTGGTTTTCCTGGGAAACTCACAAGCCGAAAAAATCTAGTGAAAATAGGATGAAAAGAATCAGACTAAATGATTTATTTGCTGCCTAAGCACTCCAGCCTAAAAGAGATGACCTTCCAAGGGCCACATTACCCGACTCCTTTGTGAATGGGGTTGTCAGCTAAAAAGCTAAAAGCTGACAGATAGTACATTGACTCAAAACAGCAAACTATATGCCCATGATTGTACCTGTACTTCAAGAGCAGGACACTCCAAGATTTAAATAAATCAGCCAGTACTTGCGGCAACTTCACATTTCATCTTTAAGCTTCTAGACTTTCTCCATGGCAGAAGGTTCCTGAAGATTACTATGCTTATGCAACTTATAACTTCTTACTTCCAGCTCCCACCCCAAATTCAGTTCCCTTGACCTTGTGATGCTGCTATTCCACTAGGGGATGCTTGCCTTCACTGTTTCTTTCAAGCACCCTTGGTGGTATAAGATTGTGCAAAGTGAAGTAAACAAGGTCATTTTAAGTCAGACAGAGAGGTGAGTCCTGTGGAAAGGGAGAAACAGCAGTTTCTGAAAGTCATGTCTTTACTGCATTGGGGGATCATGGGACTGGATGTTCACCTCCTATGGATCTGGGGTAACACACAGGGTAAAAGAAGTTGTCCACAGCTCAAATGCAGAAGATTGCCAAGTGTTTGTTTATTCAAAGAGACATGCATAAAGAGGTCACAAGTTAGTATTGTTAAAAAAAAAAATCAAAACACCTGCTAATCAAATGCTGCAATTAATGAAAACGACCTAAGATAGAAAAGGAGACATGAGCTAACCGCAGAGAAATTTTGGTGACGCCGCTGCAGAGCAAGTCACGGCCAGAGAAACAGTTGGAGCTAGTGGTGAGGAGGCTCACTGGCCAGATGCACTGAGCTCAACGAGGCACATGGAGACAAGGAACTTGCAGGTGTGATCCCAGGTAGACGGACGCGGTCTGGAACCCATCCTCTGCTGCAAGGGCCGACAGCCCTAGGGCAAGTTATCCAGTGGCCCCCAAGCAGCTTCATTCAGGTTCTGTCTGGTGACACCCTCCTTATTCCAAAAGCAAAACAACAAGACAAACAAAATCCAAACCAAAAACAAAACCCGCCAAAACCAACAAAAACCCTCCGAAACCTGAAGACAACTGAATCAATCCCTGCAGTCTCACTTTCTCGTGGAAAGAAAAGTTGGATAATCCAACCCTTTTACAAAGGATAATATAGGGCGACAGTGCCAAGCTCTCAGGTACAGGGTCTTAGACGCTTTTGGAGGTTGAGAGGCACAAAACGGCAGTCTGAAAATTCCTTTCCTCTTATGGCACTGATTGAGTTTAGACTTGATTTCTCCTTCCCTCCCTCCACCTGTGCTCTCTCACCGCCAGATGGACATATTGGCATTGAACAGCTCTAGGCTTCAACCTCTATTGGGATCTGCCAGCAGAAGAAACGTTGGTTTTTGTCATCCGTGAGTTCCCACTCCACCACCACTTTTATCTGGAGAAAGAAAAAGAATCAAGAAAAATGAAACTAGGACCTCACCTCAATCCAGAATGGGTTTAACTATGAATTTTAACTATGAATCCTAGATGGAAATTGTAACAAACTGTCTATTCCTCATACTTTTCCTCTTAAATCATGCCATCATGAAGGCTGTTTGGGTGGGATGCAGGCACAGCCTGTGTCCTTAAGCTTAGAAGAGTAAACCAAGTTACACCTAGGATTTAGTGTTGGCAGTACCACATCCTAGTTTAGTTAGCTTCTTAAATAAAATTTCTAAAGCATTCTTTTTTCTCTTAGATCAATGATACATAAATGAAGGCACCCATAAAAAAGAATTTTAAAGTCAAACAATTTCACATGCATTTTGACATGATCCAGCTTCTTCCAACTATGAAGAGCAGAGAGTAAATAGTTCGATTTCTAGGTCTCAGGAAACTTACTTATTAGCTGAAAAAAGAAATGTCAAACCACAAAGGATGTCCAAAGAAGCTTAGGGTTGAATGAATACTTTCAGGGACAATGACTTTTGTGGCAATATAGCTTTGATTAACGTCCTTAAGCCATTTTTTTGACATTATACCCTTATAGAGATCTCTGCCTTGACTGGTTACACTAGGCACTGTCTCCTTTTTTAAAAAATTTCCCCCAAGGCTGGGGGAGGGGGATGCACTGTTCCTGGAAGTACTGCAATACCAGGTTGATGCGTGGAGTGGACGGAGCAAGCTCCTATTCCAACTTCCTGCTCCAAAAATTCATTTAATATATTGTCTTCGGAGAGAGAATGTATCAGATATTAAACTGATAGGAACAGATACTATACTTGATCTTGGCCAAAAGGCCAAGAAGCGATCCTTCTAATTCTTAATAGATCACTGGCACCTTGGCCAGTTCTTTCATATGCGGACTTTAGCTTACTTGCTTTTAGTTACAACCTCTCTTTTGTACTCAAAATGTTTCGTCAGAATGCAACATTTGGATAACAGTGATACCCAGCTTTGAAACTTGTTTGGTAACTTTTTCAAGACTAGTACACATTAACTACTGTTTCACTTACTGCACACATTAACATAGTTTGAGCTGGTTTTCAAATGAAATGTCACTTAAGCTCTGCAGAGCAACAAAACAAAAACAAACAAAAAACAAATGAAATGTCACTGACCAATAACTACCATATACTAAGTGCCTACTCTGTATCGGGTCCTAACTAGACTTAATTTAAGTTACTGAGGCTCAGATATGCCCATGATTACATGGCTGGTCTGCAAATTAACCTGCAAATCTGTCCCCGGCCTTTAGCGCCTCTGATATCTCTCAAACACAGGGGCTTCCCTAGTGGCTCGGATGGTAAAGAATCTGCCTGCAGTGCAGGAGACCTGGGTTTAATCCCTGGGGTGGGAAGATCCCCTGGAGGAGGGCATGGCAACCCACTCTAGTATTCTTGCCTGGAGAATCCGATGGACAAAAGAGCCTGGCGGGCTACGGTCCATGGGGTTGCAAAGAGTTGGTTGTGCTTAGTGACTAAGCACACGTGCATGGTAAGCACAGACTCCCCATATTTGAGTCTTTTTAGAATGTTCTTTAATTACTGGCTATTTCTATGGAAAAAATGGCCAGACTGCTCCTGGTTTGACTCGATCTCCTTTTAAGAAATGCAGCTCTTTCTCTTCATTGAAAAGAGTAGTCCCTTTACTTCCTCCATTCTTACCAAGATTCATAATCGTTAACACAGGTCCATTCTAGCAGGCTCTGTCTCACCTGCTCTGCAGATGAAGAGGCAGGTGTAGCAGTGTGAGTCAGAGGTGAGGGTGGGGGTGGGGTGGAGGAGAGAAAGCAGAGAGGAAAAAGCTACCACTCTGCTATGGACCTCACACATGACTGCTCTCTTGTTAAGAGATTAACGGAGAGACCAGGTTTTTCTGGTGACAATGGGACGACTACTTGAAATCTTGAACTATCTGATACCTAGCTAAAATTCTGTAGGGCTTCCCTGGTTGGCTTAGTGGTAAAGAATCTGCCTGCCTATACAGGATGCATGGGTTCAAGCCCTGGAGAGGGAAGGATTCCCTGGAGAAGGAACTGGCAACCCACTCCAGTATTCTTGCCTGGAGAATTCCATGGACAGAGGAGCTTGGCAGGCTACAGTCCATGGGGTCGGAAAGAGCTGGATATGACTGAGTAACTAACATTCTCACTTTTCAACCATTAGGCAAGAGACAAAGAACGAAGGGACACAGTGAGAACTCGGCACCTCACGATTCCCATGCTCCTTTCCCTTAGGCATTCGCTTCTTCCTCATAGAGATGAAGGATTCCTGTTCTAATTTTTTCCTTCTGCCCCCTCTCCTCCGATTTCCAAACTAGTCACAGGACTTTCAGTGTTCTCAACCACAATGTCACTTACGGAGGGGTATTCACTCTTCACGGGTAGTTTGTTCACGTAGTTATAGGTCTTATCTTTTTCGATGGGGCATCTGATCCCAGACTTACAACCATCAGACTCAGGAATGGGAAAGGGAACTGGGATGCCCATCACAATGCCATGTACCACAGCCTTGCTACTTTGAGACTGAGTATCTAAGAGGGAAAAAAAAAAGAGAATCAGATAGCGAAAGAAATAGCCTAGTTCCAAACTCTAAATAAAGAATTCAGGCATAGTCTCATGCAATGGCATTGCTGTGATGGCAAACCGAAGTATGTACCTCTTAATTCCTAGGGTCTATTTCTCTTTGCAGTTACACTTAGTACTTCCATGAATGCTATGCAGAGAGTAATCACTCAGAAACTTGAAAAATTACTGGATTATACAAAAATAAAAATAATCAGTTGGGGCTGTTTTCTTTGCTCTTAACCCCACCTTGCTCTTCATTGCCTTTCAGTTTCTTAGAAGAATCAGAGCTATCTGGATAAATAACCTTATGGAACAAGCTAACTGATTTTTGGCAGTCAACTTTCTGTTTACTATATGCATCAGATTCTGTCAAAGTATATTGTGCATCTTAAAGAGTGTGGTCTCTGAATTCTCAAATACCCTGTCCTAAGAATTCAAATAAAAATTAAGAATAAAGTGGAGAGACAATACAGAAAGATAGACTAGAAGTCTCCACAGAAATGCCATGGCCTGTAACAGTAGCGAAAGCAGTAACTCTTTAGAAACTGGGTAACAGAAAGGTACATTTCCTCCTCACGTTTACCCTCCAAATCAAAAGGCAGGAGGAATAAGCATAATAAAATAAGGGCAATTGGAATTATGAGCTATTAGATTCTTCTGGAGATCCAGAGTATTGGGTCTGTTTCTTTCTGTCGCCCAGTTGGGAATTACTTTTATTGAGAAGATACATTTTTGATTTGGAACAATAGAGGGGATGGGGTATTTCTCCAGGAGAGATAACAACTCTAGGACTTAGAGCTGTCTTTAGGCTTATGAACAAGCGATGATAGGAACTCTGAGATTTTTTTTATTAGTCTGTCTAGTTCCATAGGATAAAAAATGAGGTGAAGATTCAGAACAGCTGCCCTTTTTAGAAACAGAGCTTTTACATTTGTCTAGATTCCCGGGAATCTGAAGGAGGTGAATAAAGAAGAAATAAACAAGTTCCAGTAACATTTCTTCAAGTTGAAGAAGAAAGCTTGGACTTCTTGGTTGTTTCTTGGGTCAACAGTAAGTTCCCCAAACCTTACAGAGGCTAAGTATGAATTGCTCCTATATTTTCAGGCAGAATATAGACTTAATCACTGGAAGATATATTGCTTGAAATAACATTTTGGAAGAGTTCTAAAGTTTACAGAGTTAGGGTTGGTACTAACACTCTGCAGTCTGTAGCTAAAGAGTTGACCTTCCCATGAAATCTGCTGTGTAATATGGACCACAATAAGACAAGCTGTCTTCTCTGACCTGTGAACACATGGAAATCCCCTTTGCTTAAAGGGAGTCTGGCAACTACAGATTCCAAGAAACAGGCATGCGGGACCCAGTATGAGAAGGGTGTGTAAAAGCATGGTGTCCACTGAGAGGGAGGTCAAGGAATTCCTGACTGCAATTCCCTCCTCCTCACATTCCCACGCTCTCTCCAATTCTTAGATTGATGTCATGCTTTAAGATGAATTTGAAGGTAAAAAGCACTTTTACTTACTACTGGTGAATGTGACATTAACACTGTAAGACTGTCCTTTGTGCAGTTTGCAGGGCTGGGTGGGACATGGGCTCACATTCACTTCCTTTATAACTCCAACCCCAGAACCTGCAAAAGAAGAACAACTTGTTTGGACGGGAGGGAAAACAAATCACCTTGGCTGTCTCCTACCTAATGGGAGCACCTAAAGGTGCTCTGCCTTCCCAATGAGACCACTGGGACCAGCAGAAACTGCTCATATTCGACAGGTGGAGGGGAATTAAGGAAATGATCGAGCATACACAGCCAGCTCCCCTGCTCTACAAGCTGGGAGGGCTCCACCAGGGAAAACCATCCCCACCCCTCCTTCCTGACACAGGATCTGAAAGTGGCACACATGGCTTAAGTGATGACTCAAGTCACACAGCTACTGTTTCCACTTGGGATCTAAGGCCACTCTTTCCAGTTGTAATCTTGAGACTGGCTGTTCTCTCAACTGTCCTTCCCACCCCCACCCACCCTTGCTCTTTCAATCCTGCGCTGGTGGCTATCCAACTCATGGTCTCTGAGCTTTGAATACCGCCACCGATGAGAACAGTTTCAAGCACACATTTGAGATACACAGAGCAGAGGTGTATCTACTCTGGAACCCATGTTCTTCAAAATAAGTGGTTGGAGGCAGGGAGTGTGACTTTTATCCCCCGCCAGTCTAAATAAGGACAAAAATACTCGGACCAAGAAAAGTTAAGCACAAATCTTTAAGAATCTTCTTACTTCACCCAGACCCCTGAAACCAGACAGCTGAATGGGAGAGAATAGAAGTAAACAGCTGGGTGAGTTTAAGCTCTGCCACGCATATGCCATTGCTGAGCGCTAGACTCTGGGATCCGACACCTGGCTGTGAGCTCACTGGCTCCGTTAAGTACTGTGGAAACTTAAGGCAAGATACTTAGCCTCCCTCGGGCTAATAACAGTACCTACCTCAGAGAGAAGTTGAGTTAATACATTATAACTCTTAATAAGTGCTTGAAGTGAAGTGAAGTCGCTCAGTCGTGTCCGACTCTTTGCGACCCGGTGGACTGTAGCCCACCAGGCTCCTCTGTCCATGGGATTCTCCAGGCAAAAATATTGGAGTGGGTTGCCATTTCCTTCTCCAGGGGATCTTCCCGACCCAGGGATCGAACCCAGGTCTCCTGCATTGCGGGTAGACGCTTTAACCTCTGAGCCACCAAGGAAGCCTTATAACATGGTCATGCTATACAGGTATTCACCATTACTATCATTATACAGGGGCAGTTCCCAGGTGGCTCGAGTTCTAAAGAATCCACCTGCCAAAGGAGACACAAGAGACATGGGTTTCATCCCTGGGTCAGGAAGATCCCCTGAAGGAGGAAATGGCAACCCATTCCAATCCTCTTGCGTGGAAAATTCCATGGACAGAGGAGCCTGGTGGGCTATGGTCCATGGGGTCACAGAGTCGGACACAGCTGAGCGTGAAACACACACACACACACATATCATCACCATCATACTGGCATTTAGTCCATGAATTCAATCTACAGCAGCTGCTCCTGGGTAGGTTAGCAAGTTCCCCTTTGACACAAAAGGTGAGCCTCTCACCTCAAATTTACTTTGTGGGTAGAAATTCTGGATCTAGACAATAGAATGGACTGTCTCAAAAGTACAGTGTATGAAGACAAAGAAAATGGCAGGTTGAGAGCATTATCTTGGGTGGAACAGTTTCCTTGTTTTGACCAACACTGTTCCAGCTAGTTCTGTAAGCCATACTTTGCTGTCCCCTATCCCAACTTGCTTCACCATCACGGCAAAGTCCTCAAAACATAAATACAAGATTCTTTGCTCTAAGTATTCACTTCCACTCTGTCCTATCTTCTAGGATCAGGAAAAAAAAAAATCCAGAACCTTAATCAACAACTTATTAAAAAACCAGTGCTTATGCTGACGCTTTCAACTTCTAGTTTCTACCAAGGCTGGCTCACATGATCGAGGAGGTACTGAATACCCTCAGTACCCTTTACTGATCTGAAGGGCAGTACTTAGCTACTTTGTTCAGTTTTGTTTTTTCCTTTTCTTGACAAGAGGTTCTTGGATTTCCAGTGTCAACAGAGCAAATTTCTCAGTCCTAACCCTCAAAAATTGCAAAACTAGTTTGCTCGGCCCCATTTCTGACTTGAGGAAATACCACTTTAGGAGAAAGGAGGCAAAGTAGGACTCAAAAAACCTTTTGATGTGGGCACTGAAGTTTTTTCATTGTATTTCCCAATTCAAAAGTAAATTGAAAGTCTATCACTGAAACTCTCCTTCCCTTAAGTTCTTGCCATAGGTGTACACCTGGTTTTTTCACATGAGCAGACCAATCTCAGGATTCAGTTTCCTTAGTTTTTTTTTTTTTTTTTTTTAATGTTAACGCTACTGTTGAAATCCAGACTGACTCACAAACACCTGAAGAGCCTAAGCTACTCCATCTTGTAAAAGAGCTCCATTTTGCAAAGGTACCGGGCAAACAGACTAAGACTTTGGATATTGCCTAAACTTGCCCCACTGTGCACGAGCCAATCAGCCCTTAGGTTAAACCTCCTGACTTTAAGTTCAAGAATTTGTGATTTACCTTGGAAGTAATGATTTACCATGGAAATAAGAAAACCAATCAGAAACCAACACCTAACCCTTCCACAGAAGGTAACCAATTAGATGTCTCCCAACCTGGAAACTCCCGTTTTTCAAATTTTTCACGTGAGAATACCCTATATAAGCAATGTAACCCAGAGTTCAGGCCTCCTCCCTATAGCTGCTGTGTCGGTATCGGTGGGAGCCCCAGCTCGAGCTTGGTCATAAAAACTCTCTTGCTTTTGCATCGGATAGCGGCTCCCTGGTGGTCATTGGGAGATTTCGCGACTTGGGCATAACACACCCACTAGTTTCCTACTGCTTATGAGCTGTAAGAACTTGGGCAAGTTACTTTGTGACGGTTTCAGACTGCGAGAGTTGAATGAGTTGATAAAGTTAACATAGTGTTTTCATCCAAAGTTGGATGAAAGTTTAATGGAGGGAAGTTTAATGGAGCGAAAGGCAGTAATGTGAGGGGATAATACCGTCTTTCAAATGCCAGTCTCCTAGTTCAGTGGAGCAGCATTTGTTAAGCATTAGTAGGCCCGCAATTTTTATTTCTTGATCACTCCTAGTCCTAGTCCCCAGTTCTGCTCTTGCCTCAACATTAATTTTGGAAATATAGTGGAAAGAGTATTTATTCCCTCATTTACTTTTCCAACAAATATTTATTGGACAGTTACTATTACCTGGGCACTGGGTGTAAAGAAGCACATTTATTCTGCTTGTCATTATGCTGTGTGATTGGGTGAGTTACTCAACATCTCTGAAACTCAGTGATTGACTATGTGTGTGCGTGTGTGCTCAGTCATGTCTGACTCTTTGCGGCCTCAGGGACTGTAGCCCGTGAGGCTCCTCTGTCCATGGGATTTCCCACCCAAGAATATTGGAATGGGTTGCCATTTCCTCCTCCAGAGGATCTTCCCAACTCAGGGATCAAACCTCCTCTCTTGCATCTCCTGCATTGGCAGGCAAGTTCTTTACCACTAGTGCCACCTGGAAAGCCCATGATTGATTATAGGATCTCCAAGGTTCCTTCCAGTTCACAAATTTTATAAAGTCAGTTTCATTTCTCTTTCACTTATCATTACACCTCTCCACTTCAGAAAAGCTCTGCTCAAACATTTAATTTGGATAGGTTTGACTGAAGGAACTCAATTTCTACCCCCGTTGTATTTCTCCAACCACAGCTGCAAGAGAGGGTTATGCATCACAAGTTGCGACCAGAAACAAGAGTTTTATAAATAGGAGGAGAAAACCGGAAAGAATTAAAAGTGTCATAGCCCAAAAGGAAGCCCTAAAGGAATAGCTCATGAAAGGAGAATTGACTTTTGATGTGTCATCAAAAGGGAAATGTAAAAAAAAGCAAAAGGAGTGGGGACGGAACGGGCATCCAAGACACAAGGCATAAATAAAGAGAGGTTTTGCACCGCACCCCTGACGCCCCAAGCGGCAAGTGAACCTTCGGCTGTTTGCCCTACAAACTTTGGGAAACTTCAGCAAAAAGCCCACCTCCAGGAATGTGCTGGGACCCAAACATGGGTTGATGAGATAAAGTTGTGAGAGGTCGCGTTTTATCCAGGCCAGCACCTTGTCCCCTACCCCAACTGACTTCAGCCCACTTCACGAAGGGTCCGAGGCTGAGCCTGGCTGCTCGCAGGACCCGCCAAACCCAGCCCAGCAGTCTTAGCATCAGATTCTGTCAGGGGCTCCCGCAGAGGGCGCGGGAACTTCGGACTGGCCCCGGGGCTCACCGCAGTCCTTGAATTTCACCGGCTCGGCCAGGGCGGAGGCACTGAGTGCCAGGAACAGGAACGAGACGGCCAAGAAACGCATCGCTGCTGAGGCTCCAAGCTCAAGGAAGGGAGAACCAGCTGTCTCGGTCACAAGATAAAGTCTTCAGGGACGGGCCGGGCCGGGGGAGGAGCCCAGTCAGGCGGCTGGTCACTGGCCAGCGGGGCCGAGGCCTGTCCGCGCCCCGCCCCCGGGTCCACGGAGCCAGACAAGGGGTCCGGGACTCTAGCAAACTCCGCCCATCCGCTCCGCTCCGCCGCAGGGCAAGCGGGATCCATCTTCATCCGGCTCGCCTCCTCTCGCCAGCGCTCCGCCTAGGCGTTGTGGGTGCGTCCCCACTTCCGCAATGGGAGCATTTCTAGCCAATCAAGTCCCTTCCCCTTCCACATCTCCCAATAGATGTGCTTAGGGGCGGGGTTTCTGTGGATCCCGCCTCCCGAGGCCCAGGCGCGGAAGGCGATTGGGGAACTGTGAGGGGGCGGAGCTTGCAGAAGAAAATGGCGGCCGTCCGGGGGCTAACAGCTGTGGCCCTGAGAGTGGTGACTCCCTGGCAAAGGAGCAGGTAACCAAGCCTAGAAAAAGCACCTGGTTAGCCCCTCCAAGACTCAGGAGAAACTAAGGCTCGCTGGGGAGGTGAAGGTTTGGCGTGAGGCTGTCAGGGGAAGGGACTTCAGGTTTGGCGTGAGGCTGTCCAGGTGGAGGCACTTCAGGTTTGGCGTGAGCTGTCCAGGCGGGGGAACTTCAGGTTTGGCGTGAGGCTGGCCGGGTGGGGAGACTTCAGGTTTGGCGTGGGGCTGTCCGGTGGGGGGACTTCAGGTTTGGCGTGGGGCTGTCCGGGTAGGGGGACTTCAGGTTTGGCATGAGGCTGTCCGGGTTGGGGCACTTCAGGTTTGGCGTGGGGCTGTCCGGGGAGGGGGACTTCAGGTTTGGCGTGGGTCTGCCCAGGTGGAGGGTTCTAGGTGCTCTTCTGCTCCCAATCTCATCCACCTCCCTTGCGCAGCAGGTTCCTCACGGCCTCCCGCGGACCCCGGGCGCTTCGGGAAGTGTCGTCCTCTAGCCCCGAAGCTGGCGAAGGGCAGATCCACCTCACCGACAGCTGCGTCCAGGTGAGAAACCGGTCGCGGGGCAGGGGTGGTGGTGGGGGGAGGGGGAGGACTTCCTTTTGGCCCACCCTTCTTTCTCTCCTTGCCTGGCATTCTTGACTCTCCTTCCTGCATTTCAGAGGCTTCTGGAAATCACCGAAGGGTCAGAATTCCTCAGGCTGGAGGTGGAGGGAGGTGGATGCTCCGGATTCCAGTACAAATTTTCACTGGATACAGTTATCAACCCCGACGACAGGCAAGGAGAAAGGGGTGGGTCCTCCGAGAATGTGCAGGAGGGATAAAAGTGTCTCCAATTTAAGATGCACTTTTATTCCACATTTAAAACTTCTGCTAAGGATAACATTGCACCACCCTTCTCACATAGTGGGGATACAATGAAGATTCGTTGCCTTGATTCAAAATAACTAAGTCATAGGAGGAAAATTGGCCTAAGTCCATAGGGTCGTTGGTAGAGAGTCAGCCTGGACTAGAAAGTTTCCAGGCCTAAATTTCTATACATTTACCAGTTTTCTTTCCATTAGATCTTTTTGCCTCAGAGAAAATCAGTACCTGTTAGAGGTCATAAGGGAAGCTTCCTCCGTATTTTAGAAAACAGGATGGGCATCTCTGGGCTCAGAGGGTGTTATGTTTCTGGTGTTCATGATGTTCATTAATGCCTTCCTCCCTTCTTTTCAGGGTGTTTGAAAAGGGTGGGGCAAGAGTGGTGGTTGACTCTGATAGCTTGGCCTTCGTCAAAGGGGCCCATGTGGACTTCAGCCAAGAACTGATCCGAAGCTCATTTCAAGTGTTGAACAATCCTCAAGCGCAGCAAGGTTGCTCTTGTGGATCATCCTTCTCTGTCAAACTTTGATGTGATGACAAGTGACCCGGAGATTGCTATCATCTGACTGATTTGAGGAACCTGGGATTAGAACAATTCTAGAAGTTTCCTTCCTATCACGACCCTCTCTCAATTTTATTTTCCCTTAATCCAGGATGTTGTTTCACCACTATTTTCAGAATGTGAAACTTTTACTCTTGATTTAATTTCTCCTACACAGTTGTAAGGCCAAGCCTGTGGATGCTGTTACCTAAGATTTAGTAACTGGTTGAAACCAGTATCATCTGTAGCACCTCCAAGGTTCCAGGAGTTAGTTCTCTGGCCTTCAGAGCTACTTGTACAAATGTGTATAGCTATGTATAAAAACTTCGTTTTAAAGAAAGTCCTTATTTATTTGTGTTGTGGATCAGAATCACAGATTGCATAGGTTGAACACTGTGTTACTAGACCAGAGAGGATGAGAAAGCCAAATGAAATGTTATCTTTTTGTTTTGCTATTTATTTATTTACTTACTTTTATTGAAGTATAGTTGATTTGCAGTATTGTGCCAATCTCTGCTGTACAGCGAAGTGACTCAGTTATATACATATATACTTTCCTTTTTATTTTCTCTTCCATTATGGTTTATCACAGGATATTGAATATAGTTCCTCTGTGCTATATAGTAGGACCTTGTTGTTGAAATGTTATCTTTTTCATCTCACCCTTCCTTAATGTGCTAGTTTACTTACCATTATTTTCTGTGCACCCCATTCTTCACTTCCCATTTGTTACAGCAGATACATTTTCTTCTCATACTTAGGAATGTGTTAGATTCACGAAACCAATAACCCATCACCCAGAAAAACTTCGAACTAAACCTCACTGATACTTGAATCATAAGTTTGAAAATAAGCTCCTTACTCGCACAAGACATTTCGTGATTCTTTGCTCATTTAGTGACTAAATCTTTAAAATATGTTGCTTTATTTATCTTATGGTGTAAAATGTTTCTGGTCTCATTGCATAGCTGGAAGTTGTCCCTTTGTTGATATAGATAATAGATACTTGGGTTTTTGTTTTTTTTTTTTTTCAGTTTGGACTATAAAATGTAGGGTGCCCATTTAAATTTGAATTTTAGACAGCAAATAATTTTTAGTATAAGTGTGTCTCTGCGAATAGTAAAAATTATTTATTATTTATCTGAAATTGATTTAATTGGGTATCCTATATTTTTATTTGTTAAATTTGATAACCTTCCTTTAGAGTCTCTGTAAGAAGAGCTTTTTAGCCACAAATTCCAATGAATTTAACTAGAAACAACCGTAGTATGTATATGACCATGTTGGGGCAGCCAGAACTGCATGGCAACAGACAATTAAAGGAAAAGATAAAAAGCACCACCACGACAAATGATTAACAACTGCTAATGTTGGGAAAACCACAACCAAGATGACTCTGTAAGGGCTACTGGTTAAACTCTTCTTTTCTTCGAGAGCCTAAAAGTTCATATCAGCAAATTTTGCATTCTGGAATGGATTGAAACTTTTCTAGACTTAATTAAGGTCATTCAATAAAAGAATCATCCGTAAGAAAAAGAGAAATACAGAATCTGAGACAAACTTACTTACATTTTCAATGTGGGAAACCCTAGGACTTAGAACAAACCTATCGTGTGTCTGCAGTGTATACAGACACAAAAGGTCACTGAGAAACCTGAGGAGGTGTTTTTCTTAGCAAATTGCCATGGAAAAAGTCAGAAAGCACTGTGTGGAAGCATCTGTATATTAACTTTACTAAGTCAGTGAAAGTAGCTGCCAATACCTGGGCCTAATAAGGTTTTCAGCACAGACTAAGTCCTTTTATCCTCCTTGAGAAGAGCTTTTGTTACATTTTAAGTGTTAAACCTCTTCTCTGATATTTTTGTGGGTTAGCACAAACATAATAATGAGCTTAGCACAAACATAGTAGCTTTAGTTATTCCATAAACCATTAAGTTCTAGTGGTCAGTTGGGCAAGAACAGGATCGCTTCCAAAGACTGTATAAATACCTCCTATGAATGGAAGAATTGAAATTTGTGTTTAGAAAAAGTGGGTTTGGGAGAAATCAGCTTAGTTCATCACACTGGGAAAGCTTCATAGGGAAGCCTGAGGTGGTGACAAGAGGTCTCCATTGGAGGAGGGTGATGTAGAAATTTTAAGAACACGGCATGAGGAGATAATGGCATCAAGGGGACAGTGGGCAATTGGCTTGGAATAAACAGTGATGGTAAAATAGATTTAGGATCTTCTGCAGGCCTTTCTGATCAGATGCCCTCTTCCTGGCAGGCTGTCAAAGCCAGCAGACATTTTCACAAGTTTTGTTCACTGTGCAGTTCATTTAGGTAAATGTTACACTTTTCCGGGATCAGTTGGAAGATTTTTTACCTTCCCATTACTTTGAGGGGAGGTTATCAAGACCCCGTTTATTGCAGAATTGGTTTTATTTACCTTCATGAGCTAGTGATCCCTGGGGCAGCATGCCCCACCGTTGTAGCCAAACAGTTGTGCAAGAAATGAAGGCATGAGACCCTCCCTCTGTTTTACGTTGTGAGTCTTTATGTTGTTGGCTCTTAACTATAGGTGTCCCACTTGCCCTTAGTCTCTTTGTGTGGGAATGTTGACCAGTTACAGGGGATTCAGGGATAAGAGATTAGGAAGGACTACTGAAGCAGGTGTCTGCCAGGGTCCAGCCCTGGTGGATTCAGGGTGATTCGAAGGGGAGACGGATAGGTGAGGAAAAATTTATTTAGAGATATAAGATTAGATTAGGAAGAAATAGTATAGTAGGAAATTTAGATGGAGAAAAGAGGCTGAATAACTTGGTTTATAGGGAAAACCAATAAAACTTTGAGACAAGAAGTTTGCACCATCTACGTTAGGCCACCGGCGCCCACTTGAATATCGAAGGGTGCTCTGCCTTAGGCTCCCTTTCACGTGGATCTTAGAAGCCAAGGCAAGTAAGTAGATGTGGTGAGCCTCCCCGCTCCAGATGGGAATTCAGCCGGAAAAGGGGAGAAAAGAACGACATGGGGGAGCCCAGCATCGGTGTAAGACTCAAGACTTTATTTTCAAAATCATCTTATATACCCCAAGTTGTACATAAAGAAATAATAGAATATGCAGAGTTATGCAGGGGCAGCAGTCCTGACCCTCATTGAGACCAGGCTTTCCTTTTGCATACCTTCCCGTATACAAAAGGTCTCAGGTGGTTTACATTATCTTCTGGCCAAGAGGCCTGTTAACATTTTTATGGCTCTCTTCCTAGATAAATGTCTATCAACCAGAAAACTTTTTCCCTAGAAGTGTTCTTTCTTTACTCTGCATCACCCGCAAAGTACTAAAGTTACATTCCTGTAGAACAAAGGTGCAGTGGGTTATAACAAAGTACTTAACTCAAAGATCTAATCTTGCTAATACCAGGTCTACTACCTGTTTTTTCTATATACCAACTATATCTACAAGTAAAAGATATGAAAATTTGGCAGCAAGTATTGGCTCAACAAATGAAACCTTTAATCAGTCCTATTCTAGTGACTTTGACTCTTCGGAAGCCCTTACATTCCTAGGATGTTTTAAGCTTCCTGTGCCTCTTGTGGTCGGGAGGCCGCAAACAATCACATGCACAGCTGTAAGAGTCCGGCAGGCAGGCTAGAAAGCCCTCAGAGGGATTTTTGGATTGAAACACTCTTATTATGCCCAGGAGGTTTATTATCTAAAAGCTCTAAATTAACTTTTTCCAGAAAAAAGTTGGTGGGGGGACAGCCCCCTGTTAATGTCAGAAGAGTAGGTGGAAAGCATAACACAGTAAAGCAGGCAGACGCTGGTTTTGGGGGGTGGATGCTCAGGAAATTCCAGGGGGAACCCCTGAGGCCCGACTCGCCTTCCCCATCAGGCCTCTCTGCATGACCTTGTCATGGGTGGGATCTCCCGTGCTGGGTCCTGGCAGGTGTCCAAGAAGATACTCTTCTTTCTCTTTCTTCCGAGAATTGCACCCCATTCTTTTGGTCTTTCGTTGTAAAGCATAAGAGAAGGGTCAGAATTTGGCTGGGACATCCTGTACAGGGAAGTGGGCAGCACTGATGATCAGTGCTGGGAGGGGTAGCCCTCCCCTGAACTCAGGGGCCTGAACTGACACCCTGCAGTGGGCAGGGTCTAAGTGTCCCGTGCACCATGGCCTTGCACGTGTGTCTCAAAAGGAGGAAACTCCTCCACTTTTTTAGGTATCTAACATTGATGTTTATGATTGCCTTTTAAAATCCCTGTTTGCCATTTCTCCAGAGAAATGCCACCAGGATGTTTAAAGGAAATTTGATTTAAGAAGTGCTGAAACAGTTATCATCTGGCTTTAATTGTAAAACATAGATAAATATATAGAGAGAGGGAACATTTAAGCAGTCTATGTCCAGCAGCTGTATTTAAAAATATTTTATTTTTGAATAGGTAAGACACAGTACAAAATTCGAAAAGACACAAATGGGGATACAGTGAAGAGTCTCCCAGTCCTGTGTGCATCCACCTGTTGCCCTTCCCATCAACTACCATTGTTTCTAAGATTTTACCCCACAGATATAACCCCATAGATACAATGTGAAATAACATATGCACAGGAATATTCATCGTAGCATTATTTATAATAGCAAAAGAGAAAACAATGGAAACACCCATTAATAGGCTGATTAAATAAATTATGACTTGTCTATTCAATGGAGAAGTATACAGTTATAAAATAGACCGAGGCAGTCCTTTATGTGCAAGTACGTATGACGTGAAAAAAAGCAGAAAAGTGCAGGACAGCACGCATGGTGTGCTATTAATATTCGTGTTTCTAACACAAGGAAATATGTGTACAAGCATGGGAACATCCCTGGAAGGGTGACAGGAGTGCGGGGTTTGGGAGGTAGGGCCGTGGGTGCAGCGGTTAAGATGCACGGCCTGAAGGGTATACTGAGGGACGGTGAGTTCTCGGAAACGTGAGGTGTGAGGTGGAGTGGCGGAGATGAGGTTAGCACATACCCACTTCTCTTCTCCCTCTCTAGACAAATAGCAATAGCAGCATATGTTCACTTTGCTGTGCAACCTTCCTTCTTCCCTCAATCTGTTTTGGATATCTTATCCAGGCATTTAGAGCACCCCCCCTTATTGTTTCTTTTTAGGGCTCCATGGAAATGCACTGTTTCTAACCTTTTGCTATTACAAATAATGCTAAAATAAATAACCCCTTACACATGTCATTTTACATTTGGTGAGACTATACCTGAAGGTTAAATTTAAATTCCGAGAAGTGGAATGACTGATTTAAAGAATAAGTGCTTTTGTAATTTTGAAAGACATTGCCATCCTCTTCAGAAGTTGTATCAGAATATATTCCTGTCAGCTATGTGTGTGAGTGTATCGTTTTCCCATAGATGCTTGCCAACTCAACGTTTTGACAAACGTTTAAATTTTTACCAACCTAATAGTTTACAAAAGTGTCTCCATATAGTGTCTCTTTCACTTGCATTTCTTTTTATTCTGAGTGAAGGTCAGAATATTTTCATATGTTTAAGAACTATATATTTTTGTCTGCTGAAAACATCTCAACTAGTGTAGTGACCTAGAGCAGATTATTTAAGCTTTGTAAGTCCAACTTCCCCATCTGTAAATTGGGAATCAAAATAGTAAGGATTGTTGGATGATTAAATGAAATTTGTGTACAGCGTTCAGCACAGGCCTGGCACATAGCAAGCATTCAATAAGTTATCATGTGATGACTGACAATCAGAGCAGCAAGCAGGACAGGACAGATTCAATTAAGAAAAGAGGATTCATCTCCACATCTTCAGACACACGGAGCCTTGTTCATTTACATTGCCATTCATCAGAGAAATGCAAAGTCAGATCTTGCCTTGCCTTAGAAAGGGAAAGAACCTTCTCCTGTTGGAACCCAGTCATGTTGGCAGAGCTGGTGAGGGGGTAAGCACAGTCTCATCTCTAACGTTCAGACTCAGTCAACGTGGTAAAGAAATTTGGTTTAATATGAAATAAAAACAAAACCAGAATAGCCCAGAAATGTACATTTCTTTATTCCACCGTGGTTCTAAACTCCCTGCTAGCCCAGGCTGGAGTGAGTCTCTACTTGTAAACTCAGTGGGATGCCAGCCAGCCATTGTATGAAGGGGAAAGAGGGCAGACGCCTCTGAGTAGAGAGAGGGAACGACACAGGGAACCTGGGTTCTCCTAAACAGGAATACACTGTATTTCAGAAGCTCAAAAACGGACCTCTTTATTTTTAGCACATCGAACTGGTGTCCACAAAAGGAGAGTGCAGGAGAGACTTGTGTCCTGTAAGAAGCAGTATGTATTTAATGGAGGTCTTCAGAGATAGGCACCCTGTCTCGGGGCAGCCCTTGCTGTGGTGCTCAGGAGCTATCGCTGGGTAGACTGAATCGTTATTTACCTGAAGCTACTGATTATTTTCTTTAGATCTGTATAAAGCTGTGGTGCCCCCCTTCGCATCAACTCCCCATTTAAAAAAAAAATATTGTCCTGTTGCCGCTCTCTCAGGCTCCTTGCTCCCCTTCATGTGCGTCTCTTACTAGCAAGCTAGTATCAGTCTTGCTTCTCTGAGATGAGGGCATCTTCTGCCCCTCTCCGGGGCCGTAAAACTGGCAACAAGGTGGAGATGTGGCTAAATCTGGCCCAATCAGACTGGCTGAGTGGTGACGATCACTCTCCAAACTCCTCTCCTGCGCCCTGCCCCATCCTTTTTCGCTTGATAGATTCTGAAGGGCCATTCCAGGGCAGATGTGGCCTCTGATCCAGGTGTATAAGCATCAGGATGATACGTGGATCATGTCTAGAGGAGGGGTATGTGCAGCATGAGGCCGAAGGACCTTGCACAGCTTGAGGGGCTGGTTGAGGGCCGTCCTTTGATCAGCATCCCATGGCAAGGCCAGGACAGATGGCAGACTGGGCCTCATGGCCAGTGGCTGAAGCATTAAAGCACTTGGTGGTGTTTGAGCCAAGCAAGGGCATGGCGGTGTGGAGGCCATGACAGATGCTCACACAGCAAGAGCTGAAGCTGGGGGAGATGAAAAGCAGGCGAGGCTGGCTGGGAGCTGGGCCACAGGGGCTCCGGCCGGTGTTTTCACGGCATCTCCCCAGCTAGGAAAGCTTCCTCAAGGCCCCGCCTGTGGCCAGGGCCCATTTCCAGGTAACTGCCCACACTCGACCCGTCTCTGCTACTCCTTGGCGATGCAGTGCGGGGGGCCTGCCTCAGCCACATAACCCGGGAGGCAGTGGCAGCGGTAGGAGCCCTCCGTGTTCTCGCAGTGACCATGGACACAGAGCGCAGCAGGCCCGTTCAGGTCATCACACTCATTCACATCTAAGAGGAGGAGAGGGAGGAGAGAGCTGTAGGGAGCCCACGTGCCTATGGCCTGCTGCCCCCGGTGCCCCTCTGGTCAGTAAGCCCTGAGTGCTGCCCCGCAGCGGAATCGTCCGTGTGGCAGCCAAAGGACGCCCCAAAGGAAGCAACTCACGGACACAAAGCCAGGGGTCGTGAGCCCTTACTGTGACCATGCTGTCTTGCCCCTGCCTTTCTTCTATCTAGGAACCTCCATGGAAAGGGCTTTCTAATCATAGCGATAGACCTTTGGAGCTCTCACCACCTGGCTTGGTGCCCAGCAGGCCCTCCAGCGGGCAGCAGTGGGTCTGCCACCTAGGCGAAGTCAGGCATCCCTAAGTGAGCAGTGGGCCAGTCTGACTATTCCACATGAAGCCAGTAGGGCCGTCCTGCCCCCTGGGCATTGGCACTCTTGATTCCAGACCTACCCACACAGGCCATGTGGGCCGTGTCCAGCTGGAAGCCCTCGAAGCAGTCACAGGTGTAGCCCTCGCGCACACGTACGCAGCGGCCATTCTCACAGCCATTCAGGATGCCGCACTCCTCTGCCTGGAGCCCTTCGAAGCCGGCCTGGTGCTCTGGGAGGAGGGAGTCAGAGAGCCAGGGGGGCTGAGGTTTTGTACCCCACCCTGAGGCCCTTGCCCTCTGCTCAGAGGAGCCTAATGAACTCCTGGGGTAGGGTGGGGAGGGTTATAACACTGTCACAGAAAGATGGTGAAACAAAAGGCAATACCCCTAAAAAATAAGCGTGTGTCATTTTTAGATGGGGAAACCTGCTTGCCTTAAATGAGGCTCTGGGGAGGTGGGGACTCACTGCTTTCACAACACCAGGGATCCTGAGCACTTCAGTATCTCTGTATAGTTTTGATTTTGTTGTGGTTAGTGGCAGGATGTTACAGTAAAATCTTCACATAGCTTTTTGGGGGTGGACAGGACTGGTAGCAAAAGGGACTACCCTCACTCACCATAAAGCAAAACTGCTCCCAGGTCTGCCTAACCCTCTTCTTTCTCTAAGTAACTCCCCTCCCCTGGAAAAGACCCTCTTCCTAACCTCACTGTAGTTTTGATCAGTCTGATACAGTGGCTGTGCCCGTGGCAAGCACCATTGCACAGATGCCAAGCCCGACTTCCTTATTAGAATCCAAGTCCTGAGTGCTGGAGTCATTGCCACTTACAAACCAGGTCACCACGGTGGGCCTTTAAAGGGCTTAGAAATCTTTAATTCCCATTTCAAACTGTGGTGCTGGAGAAGACTCTTGAGAGTCAGTCCCTTGGGTAGCAAGGAGGTCAAACCAGTCAATCCTACAGGAAATCAACCCTGAATATTCATTGGAAGAACTGATGCTGGAGCTGAAGCTCCAATACTTTGGCCACCTTATGCGAAGAGCTTGACTCACTGGAAAAAGATCCTGATGCTGGGAAAAGATTGAAGGTAGGAGGAGAAGGGGACGACAGAGGATGAGATGGTTGGACAGCATCACCGACTCAATGGACATGAGTTTGAGCAAACTCAGGGAGATAATGAAGGACAGGGAAGCCTGGCGTGCTGCAGCCATGGGGTCGCAAAGAGTCAGAGATGACTTAGTGACTGAACAACAACAATTCCCACTTCGGGTCACAGGTTTGAGCCTGTAGAGCAGGGTGTTCTGCAGACTGTACGTCGCGTGGGAGGAGCGTGCTGCTGGTCCCTCTCAGCTCCCGCAAGCAGCTTTGAGGTTGGGATGGTGTCCTGTACGTTTTAGCGTCCCCTGTGTTAGTTAGGCCATCAGAGGGGGTTGTTAGCGCCTGTCCCTTGGGTGACCCGTGAGAGGGCTAGGTGGATTTTTCCCTTTCCTGTCCTCACCCTGCTGACAGTGATGAGCAGATGGAGAAGATGGAAGTGAAACCGCTTCAGAGCCCACCTCTTCCCCGTTTTTGCAGCAACACAGACCTGGGTGGCTGGCCACATAGTGGGGCTGGAGTTCTGAGGGCTGCAGGGGAGGTTCAGGGAGCGGTATGCGGTCCCCCGGGCGGCCGGCCATGCTGGGGAAGAGTGGCTCGGGGATGGCATCCTCGGGGCCCAGGTAGTTGTAGAAGGGGACCCCGTCTGGGCCGTAGAGGCTATAGTGCAGGTCATCGGGCCCGGGGCCGTACTCATAGCCAGGCCGGAAGTGGATCCCAGCCTCCCGCTCGGCTTCGATCCGGGCCACGTTGCAGAGCTGAGCGTAGACCTCTGTAGGGAGCAGGAGGGAGAGAGGAAGCTGGGCCCGGGCTCTTGGGAGCTGAGGCCCAGGGTGCTGTTTCTCAACTCAAGAACAGAGGGAGGTGCTGGGACCACCGCCCTGAGTTCCTGGCAGTGTTCCTCTCCCCTAACCCCGCTCTGCCCTACAGCATCCATCCCCAAACAAGACAGAGGGAAAGCAGGCCCGTGACTTGCCCTACTCCTTTCTGAAGCCCCTGCCCCTTTCCAAGGTGAGGACATCCCCTCCCTGGGGGCCCAGCTCTGAGGCATCCCCGCCTTCTCACCAGAGCTCCTGGGGGGGCACAGAGCACACTGCTGGCTCCAGGCCTCGCCGTCCTGACAGCAGCACTCGGTGTAGGTGGTGCGGCGGCCGTGCAGGGGATGGCTGCACACGTAGTTGGTGACTCTCTTCCAGCAGATGTCCATGTGGATGTCGTGGTCAGGCAGGTCCTCTGGGGGCACAGGGCACGTGAGCCTCCCCAGCCCCGGTCCGCTCCCCCTGCTGCGCCCCCCCCACCCCCCACCCCCACTGACCCACACCACTGGTGCTGTTCACACAGTGCTGCTGGCTGAGGTCCAGAGTGAGGGGCGGGCTGCAGAAGCAGTGGAAGGAGCCTTCTGTGTTCACACACTCGCCATTTTCACAGACCATGTCCTGGCACTCGTCATGATCTGGTAGGCAAGGAGACAGGGAGGAACGCTGGGGGCAGTGCCCACACGCCATGTCCACCCACCGCTGCCTTCAGGGAAGGGGGGTTTCTTGTAACTGATAATGCCCCTCCACCTCCCGCCCAGCCTGGGAAGCCCCAGCCCAAGGATGACTTGCTAGTAGGTCCCCTCGCCCCCCACCTCAGACCCACCTGCTGCAGCAGGCATCCTCCCTAGGGAAGGGGGACACTTCCAGCCAGAACTAGGCTGCCTGGCAGGGGGGTGGGGGAGCATTCAGCTGTGGGCCCCAGGGTGGGGAGGGGTGGCGGGCGTCCTCACCCTCACACTTCCTGAGGGCAGCATTGTAGTGGTAGCCAGGGTTGCACAGGCAGATGTAGCCGGGCACCGTGTTGAGACACCGGCCATTCCGGCAGAGCCCGGGCCCGAACATCACGCATTCGTCGGCATCTGTGGGAGGGCAGAGCTGAGTGAGGGCAAGGCGAGACGCGGGATGAGGCAGTCCTTAGATCTAGGGGCTCCAAAGCCAGACTGCTGCTGCTGCTGCTGCTGCTGCTGCGTCGCTTCAGTCGTGTCCGACTCTGTGCGACCCCATAGACGGCAGCCCACCAGGCTCCCCCAGCCCTGGGATTCTCCAGGCAAGAACACTGGAGTAGGTTGCCATTTCCTTCTCCAATGCATGAAAGTGAAAAGTGAAAGTGAAGTCGCTCAGTCGTGTCCGACTCTTAGCGACCTCATGGACTGCAGCCTACCAGGCTCCTCTGTCCATGGGATTTTCCAGGCAAGAGTACTGGAGTGGGGTGCCATTGCCTTCTCCAAAAGCGAGACTGACTGGGGCCAAATCCCAGCCTTGCCACTTGATGGGGCAGGTGACATTGGGCCAATTGCTTAGGTTGTCCCTTGCTTCAGTTCCCTACCTAGAAAATGTGGCTCCTATCCCTTAACCCTGTAGAGTTGTTATGAGGGTTGAGATGTTAATACATGTGAGGTGCTTAAAATAGTGCTTGGCACATAATAGGCACTCAAGGAGAACCATTTCTGATTCTGCTGTTTCCTTTTCCAGTTTCAGGTATAAGTCCATACCCGAACCACCCTTTCTGAGGATGAGTTCCTCAAAGTTTCTGGCTCTGTAAGTGGGGCCAGGGAGATCAGCAGCTGCCTCTGGCCTCTGTCCCTGTGCCCTGGGAGTGGGTTAGTCAAGGCATCATAGCTTGTTCCTGGAGAGCTCAGCCTCAGGGGGAGTAGAGAAAACCAAAGTGGGGTTGACGGGACAATCCAGGAGGAGTTCAGGTCAGAACTTCCAGCTAAAGATCTGTAGGTCTGTAGCCTTGGGACAGGAAGGTTAGAAGCAACCTGAGAGGCGAAGCCTGCATGCAGAGGCCTCCTGGGGGACCAGGCCAGGCCCACTGAGGTGAGTGGCATTTGGGGAGGAGGGTCTTGGGGAGGTTACCTGTGTATGTGGTCTGTCCAAACATCCAGGCTCCTTCAACAGGGATGTAGCCTTTCCCACTAGGGCAGATCTCGCTGAACTCGACTGTGCAGGGAGGCATCCAAGCTCAGAGAGAGAAAGACTCTGCACGCCAAACCCCCCCCCCCCCCCCCGACTTCTTTCTGTGTCACTCTGCAGAGCCGACTCTGAGAGGACCTGGGACCCTTGGGGGTCTTACCTGAGTCCTCATCTGGGCACAGGTCACAGGCATCTCCCCAGCCGGTGCCCTGGGTGCAGCAGCACTCGGCCTGCGTGGTGTTCCGGCCCAGAAGGCTGGAGCAGGGCTTTTGGTCCTTCTGTCCAGAGTAGCATTCCATGCGGACGGGGCCTGGTGGGTGTGCCCCTGGCCTGGCCTCAGGGACACTCGGACCTGTGTGTGACAGACGCCTCTTATTAATGTCTGTTCATGGCCCCCTGGGGCACCCTGGCCTTTGAATTTATTTAAATTTTAAACATTTATATGGCACGTTACAGTGTACTTTTATTATCTCACTTGATATGCCTTATGAAGAGCTTATTATCATCAGCTTTCTTTTATAGAAGAGGCAGTTGAGGTTTAGAGAAGCTAGATGACTTGCAGGAGCCACCTAGTGGCAGAGCAGGGAAGTGACCCCAGTTCCTCTGGTGCCACACCCCTACTCTTTCCAAGATACCATGCTGCCTTCCTCCCCTGCAGTGGGGTGGCCCCAGTCCCCGGCATATCACACCATACAGGCATGGTATGGTACACCGTTCCATTCCTCTGTGTCACACTGTACCCCTGCCCCTCCCACTCTTCCTTGTTCCGGGTCCTGCTTGCTTTCCCCCATGTCAGAGAAGGCCAGCTGAATCCCAGTCCTGGGCTGAGAGGCTGAAACCGGCAGCTCTGGAGTGGAGTGGGACGGGAGAGTTTAGCTCAGTTTCTGGGCCTCCCTCACCTAAGAGGTTCCTGGGGTTTGACTGAGGGTCCCTCCAAGGCTCAGATGGTGAGGGACAGGGATGCCTGATGTGCTGCAGTCCATGGGGTCACAAAGAGTGACCCCAGACTTGGCGACTGAACAATGACAACCAAGGCTCAGTCTGAGCTCCCTGCCCTCCCCCCGGCCCCCAAGTTGGCATTAGAGCTTCTCGAGCCTCCTGCAGGGTCGTCGAAGCCCTGCAGCCTCCTGGAGGTTCCCGGGGCATAGTCGACTTTGCTCCACACTCAGACTCCTCACCGCTCCGCACTCCGCACTCCAGCCCTAAGATGCTCCCCTGCCCACATCGCCGAGATCTCTCTCCAGAGCTGGAGCAGTGGAAGCACTGTGTACGCCAGACAGCGGGGGGTGCACCGTGAGGATGGGGCGCAGGGCTCACCTCCAGCCCCCCGCGGGCGGCAGCGCCCCTCCTGAGCGTCGTACTCCTCCAGGTCGCTGGCGCAGAGGCACAGGAAGGAGCCCTCCACGTTCTCGCAGAGCGCCGCCCCACACACCGCCAGCATGAGCTCACACTCGTTCACGTCTGCCAGACAGGAAGACCGGCTCGCGGGCGAGGGAGAGGCCGAGGCCCCTGCCCCTGCCTCCAGCCCCGCAGGCAGATCCCCATCTCATCCCCGCCCCACCCCCGCAACCCCCAAAGAAACAGGCTAAAGGCCTGGGGAAGAGCAGGAAGTGGGTATGACTTCGCAGGAAGGAGGACCAGGTGAGCAGAGGGGATGGGAAGGGAGGGAGAAGGAAAAGGGTGGCAGAAAAGGGCCCATAAATGGACAAGGAGGAAGGGTTCTTTCTTCTGCATATTCCCCAAACGTGCCTCTTGAACCCTTGGGTCTCTGGGGAAGGGTGGCGCCTTCACTAGTGTGCTTGCTCCCCCTGCTGGTAGAAGGGGGGCCTCGCTTCCCTGATCAACCTGGCCACGGTGCCCCAGTGGGCGTGTGTGTGTGCTCCACTGCGCAATCGGGTGCCACTCTTTGTGACCCCATGCATGGACTGTAACCCGCCATGCTCCGCTATCCATGGGAATCCTCCAGGCAAGAATACTGGAGTGGGTTGCCATTTCCTACTCCAAAGGGTCTTCCCAACCCAGGGATTGGACGCACGTCTCCTACATCTCCTGCATTGGCAGGTGGCATCTTTACCACTGAGCCACCTGGGAAGCCCAAGGTGCCCCTGTAGTTCAGTTCAGTTCAGTTCAATCACTCAGTCGTGTCCGACTCTTTGCGACCCCATGGACTGCAGCATGCCAGGCCTCCCTGTCCATCACCAACTCCTGGAGTTTTATTCAAATTCATGTCCGTTGAGTTGGTGGATGCCATCCAACCATCTCATCCTCTGTTGGGGGAGCTGAAATCCCCCTTCCTTGTCACTCTGTGTTGAGGGATCCATGTGGAGCCCACGTGACCCTGAACCTTTCAGGAGGAGGGCCCTAGGGCCTCTCTATGCAGGGCAGCCAAGATCTGTGGAGACGGGGTCAAGGGCCCGAAAGCCTTCCCTTCCCTGGTTCAGAGCTGGCTAGGCCACAGGCTTCTCACCAACGCAGTCCCAGCCGGAGGGCGAGGTCTCGAAGCCCTGGTCACAGAGGCAGCGGAAGGAGCCGTCGGTGTTGTCGCAGAAGCCATGGGCCCCACACATGGTGTCGTTGGCACACTCGTCTATGTCTGCGGGACAGGGCGGGATACAGTGTAGGGTGTGCTCTCTGTTCGCTGGGAATACTTATTTATCTGGCCTATTAACACCAAGATCTCTGAACACTAACTTCTGAACACAGAGTGAGAAAACTAAACAGTCCTCTTCAATTTTTGTGTAAGCACTGCTGCATGGAAAACACACAGACAGCTGAAAAAATCGTTTCTAGCCAGGTACGTGAAAAGTAGATGTTGTCCTAGGCCTCCCAGCCCGCACGCCCCCTCCCCACTCACCAATGCAGTCTCCCGTCGGGGCCATGTGGAAGCCAGGCTGGCAGCCCAGGACACAGCGGTAGGAGCCAGGGCTGTTCTCGCACCTCCAGGCCCCGCACATCGGTTCTCCGAGGTCCTCGCACTCGTCAATGTCTGTCCCCAGGGCCAGGAGAGGGACAGAAGTGGCCAGGTCACTACCCCGACCCCATATCTCTGGCATGACAAGGTCGTGCTCCTCAACTTCTGAGGTTCTTGATTGGTTCCAAACCACTATGCTCATTTCAACCCCAAAACATCAAGTTCAGGACCCTTTCCCCTGAGCCGCAGGCCTGATTGTCCAGGAGAGCTCTCAGCCTCTGTGACACTCCTTTTCCCCTGCACTCTGCCCTCCACAGCAGAGCACTGTCCACCTCTCTATATATAACACCTTTCCCAACGTGTATTATGGAGAGTTGTCTTCATATGTCTCCCTTGCTTAGTTTCAAGAAGATTCATAACTGTCTATTTGTCCCAACAAAATGCATCGAACCCAGGGGGTGTAAATGTCTATTGCATCTATTTGGCTTTCAAAAAATTAGACTGTGTGCTCTGCCACAGCACAAGGACATCCTGGGGGCAATCCCCGAGTCAGAAGAGGCTGAATAAAGACATTATCCATTGGATGATTTATCTATGGAAAGTGCTCGAAGCTGGGGCTCCTGGCCCCAGGGAGCGGAGGAGCTGGCAGGGTGGAGGTGTCTGTCTGTCGACATGGGGCAGAGCCCTGTCTGCTTACCCCCTGGAGCCCTTACCCACACACTCCCCACTCTCTGGGGAGGGCTGGAAGCCAGTCTCACACACACAGTTGAAGGAGCCGTCGGTGTTGACACACTGGCCCCCGAGACACCGGTCAGTGACTGCACACTCGTCCACATCTAGAATAGAGACGTTTGTCAGCAGGGCCAGCCATGGGTCCCCAGGGCCCTGGGCAGTTTCGCTCAGAGGAGGGCCAGGGAATGGCTCGAAGTAGAAAAGGGCTGGAAGATCTGAACAAGAGTCCAGAGCTGGAAGCCAGAGGCGCCCTGGAGCCCTGGAACCAGGCAGGGCAGAGGGTGAAGGCACCTGCCGTATGCATCGTGGACAGGCCCTGGAGGAGGGCTCCAGAGACTCTCCCTGACCCCTGGTTCCCGCCCTCATCCCTCAGCCTCCCATCTTCCCATCCCAGGTGGACCTCGAGTACCCCTCGCGCCCCCTGCTGCCGGCTTCTCACCTTGGCAGCTGGTGCCCCCGTCCGCGCTGACGAAGCCGTCGGCACAGAGGCAGAAGAAGGACCCGTGGCTGTTGAGGCACTCGCCGCGCGGTGCGCAGTACTCCTCGCCCACACACTCGTCCACATCTGCGGGCAGATGAGCCGGTGGTGTCTTCCCCGGCAGGGGGCGATGTTCCCCGGGCAGTGCAGTGCGCGGTGTAGGGAAACCCTCCGCCCCACCCCGTCCCCGGCCGGAGAGACCTGAGCCACTCACCCTCACACACCGTGCCATTGGCCAGCTGGAAGCCCGGGGGACAGAGGCACTGGTAGGAGCCAGCCGTGTTCTTGCACTCGCCTCCCAGGCAGCTGCTCTGGGGGTCTTCACACTCGTCCACATCTGCAGGGCCACACCAGGAGACGGTAGTACGGAGGGGTGGGGTGGGGAGGCAGAACTGATGGGAAGACCTCCCAAGGGCAGGGATCAACAGGGAGGTCTCCAGAGGACCTGGGGGTCTGCCCGAGGAGACTGGACCCATAGGAGCACCATCCGCTTGTAAACTGGCACAGCTGGGAGAAGCTGGCGAGGGAGCCTTTGGGGAGGAGGATGGCTGCAGCTCCCTCCATCCTGCCCCAACCCAGCCCGACAGACTCCCCCGACCTCCCGCTGCCCACGCTGTGCCTGCCCAGGGCACACCTGGTCTCCCCTAGCAGCAACCCTGGCCTAAGGTGGCCAAACCCTACTGCCCTCATCGTGGCTGAGATTTTACAGAAACAACAGGAAAACAACTGAGAAATAAGTGGAGGAAGCGGATACAGAGAACCTGAGGAGGTAACAGAAAGTGGATTATTTAAATTGGCCTACAGATTGCCCTGGGATTTCCCTGGTGGCTCAGATTCTTTTCCCTGGTAAAGAACCCGCCTGCCAATGCAAGAGAACTGGGTTTGCTCCCTGAGTGGGAAGATCCCCTGGAGAAGGAAATGGCAACCCACTCCAGTAGTCTTGCCTGGAGAATCCCATGGACAGAGGAGCCTGGTGGGCTATAGTCCATACAGCCCATGGGGTTACAAAGAGTCGGATGCGACTGAGCAGCTAACACTTTCGCTTTCTTTCACAGATGGCCTGGTACCGGCCAGGGTCTTTAGAATAATATCGCAGCACCCACCTTTACAAGGAACTCTTGAGAAGCCTGTTAGATAACAGATCTCAAGACCCCCACCCCCAACAGACAGACTTAGCCCGTCTGCCAAGGCCTGGAAGCCGCACTTCGATCGAACAACTCCCCATGCTTGTGACAAGCACTGAAGCTTTGGTCCAGTGGCTCATTGGCTCCCTAGACCCAGATCTGCAGTCGCCTTTCTGACGCCTGTTTAGGGAGGGAGGGCGAGAACAGGCGTCCCCAGCTGGCCCACCCTCCGAGGCGAACTCCCTTCTCTGAGGGTGAAAGGCTAGTCTCCTGTTCCCCGTCGGGGTCCTCTCACCTTCACAGGTGTGGCCCAGGGCGCTGGGCTGGTAGCCCGCCTCGCAGTCCCTGCAGGAGAAGGAGCCGGCAGTGTTGGTGCAGACTCCGGACGGGCAGACTCCCGGAAAGGCGCACTCGTCTAGGTCTAGGGCAGACAATCAGCCAGTCAGTCACCCAGGGGGCCTGGGGATGCCTCCCTCCACCTGGCCAGGCCAGAACCACCCCAGATCTCTGGTTCCCTCTCTGAGCTTGTTGGACTCTGTGGGCCCCCATGGAAGGGGAGCCCTGGCTCTGGGCCTCTTACAGGACAAGCCCCGCACCCTCTCCCCGGGGATGCTTCTGGGGCGGCTCAGCCATCAGCTTCTTTCCCTCTTGTTACTGTGACTCCCTTCTCCTTCTGTCCTCATGGAGAAAACAGAAGCGCAAGTCCATTCACAGGGTCCTCTTGCCTGGTCCGGAGACCCTCAGCATCAACCCCAAACCAGGGAACAAACGGAGGGTTCTTTGGGAGCTCCGAGGGTCTGTGCTCTCAGTTCCCCTTGGCCAACCCCCTCCCCAGGGTTACCTTCGCAGGCGGTGCCATCCTCATTCACCCAGTACCCACTCTCGCAGGCTGAGCAGCTGAAGGAGCCCTCCGTGTTGAGACAGAGGCCCGTGGGGCACGAGGCCCGGATGGCACACTCGTCGACATCTGAAACAGGCCATTGAGCTCTGTGTGGGGCTCTCTGCAGGACAGACATGCCAGGCTAGCCAGAGGTTGACAGGGAGGGGTGGGGTGGGGTGGGGGGGTTGTCGGGGAAAGACAGTCTGCAGCAGCGCTGTGTTGGGTCAGCTCAGGGATGTGAGCCAGAGGGAAGGAGCTGCAGGCGGACATGTCATGGATGGACAAAGGGCGCTTTGGATCCTTGTACCTTGGCAGCCCTTCTCATTTGGGGTAACTTCGTAACCCTGCTCACAGGAGCATCTAAAGGAGCCCTCCAGGTTGATGCACGTTCCATGGGTGCAGACCCCAGGGGTCAGACATTCATTCACATCTGTGGGAGAGAAGTCCAAGCTGGCCTCCTATCCCTTGCACAGCCTCCAGCATCACGCCGAGAGCGTCTCCATTAAGAGGCCAGGAACCAGCATTCCGAGGGGCCCTAGCACCCTGGGAAGGACCAGAGGACATTCCTGCTCCTGGACCCATCTACCTTGGCTGGGTACCCTTCCCCCGCCGAACTAACTTCCATCCCTGAGCTGACTTCAGCTCCATCCAGTGACACAGAGCGCCCTGCAAGTTCCTAGAAAAGGGGGGCCAGGTTCCCCTCGCCCCAGCCCTGGGACTGATTTGGCCCATCTGAGGACACCTGGAGGCAAGTGTCTAAGACTTCTGCCTCACCCTAGAGTGAGTCTGAACCTCTCTGGTCTCTTCCCCGCCAACCAAATGGGTATGACCGCAAGTTCCCAGCCCACCCACCAGCTTCAGCAGGCGAGTGGGTAACACAGAGCGAGGCCAAGTCTGCCTGGGTGGTTGAGCGGCAGTCTCAAGGGCCTGGGAAATGCCTGCCCTCTCCAGGGCCTCAAAGTCTCTATTCACGACTCAGTCCCTCCTGGCATCCTGAGCCCTGGGCCCTTCTTCCTGCGAGGGTTGAGGGAAAGAGCATTCCTCCTACGGCTGATGGCTGACATGCACCGCCCCCCACCCCGACCTCCAGAGAAGACCACCTGCTGTTCTCTTAGGCGTTGGTGTTAGAGGTTGCTCTTGAGGTCCAGGAGGGCAGAAGACCCCTCCTCCACACCACTGGCATCAGCCTCTTCCAAAAGACGTGTGGCACCTTCAGCCTACCTAGCAGAATCCAGCCCCAGAAGCCTCTGGAACCTTGGGCTGTATGTAGCTCCTGGACGGATATGGCCAAGGACCCTAAGGGGCCCTCCTACCCTGGCTGATTCAGAGGGCAGAGCACCAGTAACTGAAGCACACCCACCTCATGCCCAATGTCATCTGGAAACCCAGCTGGGTCACGAAGGCAATAGCCTCCAAGCCATTTCCCTCTGCCCTCGCCTCCCCCCACCACCATGTGTGGGCTCAACCCAGAGTCCCCAGGCCAAACAGCCCCCTCCATGCCTTGGCAGGCAGCCCTCACCTACACAGCTCCCGCCCTGGCCCCTGTAGCCTTCCTCGCAGGGCAGGCAAGTGTAGGAGCCGGGGGAGTTGACGCATCTCCCATCAGGGCAGGTGCCAGGGTGACGGCATTCGTTGATATCTGCAAAAATAACAGCCCCTGCCTTGGTCATCTCTGGGAACCACGGCCCGCGGGTGGGCTGTGAAGGAGCACATCCTTGACCCTGCTCTAGGTCGGGGGGAAGGAGGGATGTCAGTTTCTGTACAGATGGAAACCAGGAAGATGTGAGTGTTGTCTTGTGTTCCCACCCCCACCTCCCACCCACCGTCCTGGACGAAAGAGGGAGGGAAGACCGAGAGGAAGGGAGAAGCCCTGCTGCAGGAGGCTGTGCTCTCAGTAGCTTGGGGAGGGTGAGAGGGCTCGCAGTCGTGAGCTGGACTCTTGGGAAGGACCTTCGTCTCTCCCTTGTTCATTTACAAGGGGTGACGATGATGGGATTGGACGTGCTTGGCACAAAAGGCCCCAGAGACCCCACGATAGATCCTAGCTGGGCAATGAAGGCAAAACAGGCTTCCTGGCACCCAGAAAGGAGGACAGAGGATGACTCCCCCAATCTTTGATGTGGCCAAGACCAGCCCTGAGGCTGATGCAGAGTGAGGCTGACGCAGAGGCTAGGAAGGCTGCTGGAGAGGGGAATTTTCTTCTAGCTGAGAACCATGTAGGGCTCCCACGCCCACTCTGGTGAGATTCAGGAAAGCCAGCCCGAAAGGATGAGTCTGAGCACCGATCAGACAAGCAGGGGGAGGGGGGAGCCATGGAGGGAGAGGAGCCAGTCCTGGGAGATGAGAACAACGGGGCGGAAGGCGAGCTTGCTCCCGAGAACGGCACACAGGGCTCTGCCCAATGCGAAGCTGGCATGCTGGGGAGTCCAGCGTCCAAGGCACCCCAGCTACCTCGGCCGAGTTGGTGAGGTCGGAACCCGGGGACTGAACTCTGGGTCAGGACGGCAGGAAGACGGTCAGCTCCTCTGGCCCAGTGTGCAGGCTCCCAGTCACTCTTCACTACAGACAGATTGACTGAGCTCCAGAGGAAACAGGACGGTTCACCTTCCCTGCATGGGTAATTGTCGCCCTCCCGCAGGAAGTCCACCTGCTCACTCATGCAGATTCAGAGGCCCTACTGACTAGGAGGAAGACCTGCTCAGCACCCAGGAAGAAGAAGAGAAAGGCAGGAGGCAGGGCCAAGGGTCAGAACACAGGCTTCCTGCAAAAGGACAGGGGCCCGGAAGTGGAGGGTGAAAATGAATCTCCTTTGAGGTTGTTTGGTCTGCAGAAGACTGGGTCCATCAGAGCCCTCTGTTCCAGGGAAGTGGTCACCTCTCACAGCCAAAACTTCACCCTACGGGTCCACATGAGGAAGACATACACAGAGCACAGGGTGTTTCAAGGGTGTGTGTGCTAGGAGATACCCAGAACTCCTGGGCCATCTCAGGGACACTGAGATAAGGCTCATCTCAGGAAAGAGGGCAACCAAGAACCCCTAGTTGGGTTGTGGTGATACCAGGCTAAACTATTCTAGAAGCTTCTGTAAAAACAGAACTGGAGAGAACAAGGCGGAGGTGGAAGAAATGAAGGTTCTAGGGCCACCAGCTTTGGCCAGCAGCCTCGCCTGCCAGTCCTGACTGAGATACCGGAAGCAAGATGGGCAAAGCCATTGGGAATGAGCCGCAAGTCTGCTTCAGGGATTCGAGACTCAGGGATGAAGAGAAAGAGATGGAGGCAAGTATCCTCCTCTAAGACCACACCGAGGAAAAACGGAGTCTTTGGACCTCTCCTGCAGGGTCAGGCAACATCAGAAGATTAGACTTAGTGGGAGCAAAGGGCTCTGAGCTCTGCCCTGCCCCAAGTGTTCTGGGCACACTTGCGGAGGTGGTGCCGGAAGTGCGTCATGTTGGGCATTAGGAGACCTGTGGGACAAATCCTGCTTCACTGAGAATTCCAGCTCCCACTTTTTGGGTCGTGGTGGGCTTGTGCCTCCTGGTCCCTTGTGGTTGGGTGGGGCAGGAGGACTAGTGCTGCCCAGTAGCTTTGAGTGGATATCACGTGTGTAATTTATGGGCCCAAACACTTATTTGTGTGCAACCCTGCAGAGTGCTCTTTCTTTCTTCCACGGACAGTGGCCACATTCAAGATGCTCTTCCTTTAGCCTGGTTCAAGATGAGAAGATGCGGACCAGGACCCCCGGCACACCCATGATGGATATGTGGCTTTGGTCAGATATCAAGTCTGCTATGTCCTATACGACACTAAGATTGAGGCTGGTTGTTACTGCAGCATAACCCGGCCTATCCTGGCACACTGCCACGGGCTTCCTTCCTCAGGCCAGAGCCCCAGCCAGTGATGTTCATGCCTGGGAGGTGGGGGTGGTGGGGGGACAGAGGGTCAAAGCAGCCCCTAGTCTCTACCTGAACCAGGGCGGGCCTTTTCTAAATGGGGGCCAATATATCAGAGCCACTAGCCAAGCCATGGATGAATCCCTGTTAAAAGCACAGGCTCTGAAGTCACCAGATAGTCTGAGGATGTCCCACCAACCTTTTGGTGCCTGGATGAGAGCCAGATGTTTTTTGCCTAGTCTAGGGTTTAAATTTTAACCTAAGATTATGGTATGTTTTGGTAAAGGTTTTACCCTGGTTGTCGGGGGACAGGCGCTGTCTGTCTTTTTTATGGCTGTATTCCTGGCCCATGGCTGGGACACAGCTGGCGCTCAAGAAATGTTTGCTGACCAAAGAATGAGACCATGTGATTCACTAAAGCTTCACATCCTCTTGGTATGAGGCTGCGAGAAAGACCCCAGAAGACCCCGGGAAACAGGCACCCCAGGGACCAGCTTGCCAGCCTGCTGTCTGTATACCGGGCAGATGGTAGAGCTCTTCTAACCAGCGCTGCAGTCTGTGCTTGAGGAGATGGAAGGGTACTGTGAGAGCACACGGTGGGCACGGTGCTCCTGCAGGGGCTGGTGACCTTGGGGGTAGGTGGAGGGCAGCAGAGCTCTGGCAGTCTGCAGGGGGACCTAGCCCCTCTCCGTGGGAACCCAGAGTCCCGAGACGACGGAAATGCCATGGAGACTTTGGACGGGCTGCTGTCCAGACCACTCAGGCCCTTCACCAGAGACTCTGAGTTTAAGTGGAGAGAGAGTGGTTTCTTAGTTGGAGGAAGAAGAAAGAGGGAGGGGGAAATTGACTGGGCTCCCAGGGTGATGGGCTGGGGCTGTGGTTACGGGTGGAAACCTGGAGGAGCGTGCAGGCTACATCAGTCTTGCTTTCAACAGACTCAAGAGTGTCTGTCCTGGGCCAGGAACCCAGCCTGACCTCCCAGCCAAGCTGTGTGTGTCTGGGCCCTTTCCTCTGGAAGGGAAGGAGGTGATCCAGAGGCACGGGCTCGGGCACTGGGGGAGACAAGACATGAGAAAGAACGGGCTCCCCTACTTGCTGCAGGGCTGCCTGTGCCCTTCGCATGGCTGTTCGGCAGGTTAACCAGAGCCCCTGCCATGGGCGTTATGGTTTCCATCTTCAGACACTGAGACAATAGGCCAAGCCCATATCTGTCTCCACCAGAGCCTGTGCCCTCAATGTGGACTGGTTAGTATAAATTTGAGACTTTAGATGTCCTTGGATTTTCCTAGTTCATTTCCTTTGGTTTTACTTTTTAATCAGGTTTCATGCCAAATGAATAATGTTGGATGCTTAAATGAAGCAATCTGTTGAGACCCTAGTCTAGCACCTGGCACTTATAACAGGCACCCATCAAATGCCAACTCCCTTCACTCTCTCTTCTCCTGGAAAATGCCAGACTGTCTGTGGTTCAGTAAGCTCATGAGGACAAGGGGAGTGGGGTCTGGTTTTGATCATAGTGGGCCTGACTTTAAAGAGGGAGGCATTGAGAGGGGGAGGTGAGACGCTGGGGATTCAGACAGGGATTTGTCTGTCCTGCACCTCCTAGTGACCTCTCCCCTGGACTCTGCTTCTGTAGTAGTGGGATTGGGAAGCGGGGGTGGACTCCCTTCACCAGACACACAGGCTCATCTCTTACTTCCAGGATCTTCTGAATCCAGGCAAGCCCTGGCCGTGGGAAGCCAGGAGGCAGAGAGGAGTCTGCACCTATCTTTGGATCAAGGGCAGGACTTCCTTCCAGAGAGAACTTTGATTTACTCTCACCCATTCTTGTCTCAGCCAGTTGGGAGCACATGACCCAGGCCTTTTGTGAGCCTTTGACACCCCAGCCTGGCAGGGAGGTGAAAGTGGCAGGGCTGCCGGGAGCTGGCATGATGGTGGCAGGTTCAAGCCAGTCTGTGAGGACATCAGTGGGCAATGTCACAGCCGACTTGTGATACTGGGAAAGGGGGCTGGGATGAGGGCTCATTCATTCATGTTTTTCAACCAGCGTGTATTGGCCCAACGCGTGAACACTTGTCAGGTGTCCGCACGTAGCCGTCTAAGGATACAGCCCAGCTTACAGCCTGACAAGCTTTAGCCAGCAGATCAAGCCTGATGCCTGAGGCACCTCCCAGATATCAGCCTTCCCTCTACCATGCAACTCAAGTGGTGGGCAGAGGTGCACAGAGGGGAGCCCCTGGGATCTCATGTATGCAAAGTTACTGGGCTCCTATGCTGTCAGGGCAGACAGGATGCCAAAATCCCACTAAGGGAACAGAGAGGCTCCTGGAATCCTAGACAGGTCTCTCTGTGCACAGGAGTGGGCTCAGGGGTAAGCTGGAAGGGGAGCTGGTGCTGGGCAGTGCATGGGGAGGGACAAGGAGATGATGGGGAGGGATCAGGAGATGATGAGGAGGAGCCAGGAAATGATGGGGAGGAGCCAGGAGATGATGGAGAGGGACAGGAGATGGTGGAAAGGGACCAGGAGATGGTGGGAAGAGACCAAGAGATGATGGGGAGGGACCAGGAGATGATGGGGAGGGACAGCAGATGGTGGGGAGGAGCCAAGAGATGATGGGGCCGGCAGCCCATTCCTTACCTTGGCAATGTCCTTTCCTGACCATGATGTAGCCCTGGTCACACTCACAGTGGTAGGAACCCTCCGTGTTGGTGCACCGACCCCGGCTGCACACCCCTGGCTGCTCACACTCATCTATGTCTGTGAACACAGAGAAAAGTCTTGAGTTGGGGCCAGCCCTGCAGGGGGTCCTGGGGCATCCCCTCAGAGGCCAAGGTCAAGGATGTGCATGATGAGGCCCAGACAGGGAAGACGTCCTTGCCAGAGCCATGAATGGCAGGGGCTCCGAGGTCACGTCAGACTGACCTAGCTCAGGCCCCTGCAAACTCATGCGTTCCCTTCTCCCAGGGAAGGTGGCTACTTTGGGGGCCCTTGGAGACCCTCACAGCTGTCTCCTCACTCCAGTGCAAGGGCTGGTCTTGAGGCCAGGTGGCAGTGGATATGCCACTATCCGAGGAGGCGACAAAAGTCCCCCTCTTGACCCCAATACATCCCCCAGAGCTCTGCTCCTAGAGTTCTTAGGGGCCTTCTTAAAGGTTAGTGAAGTCGCTCAGTTATGTCCAACTCTTTGCAACCCCATGGACTGTAGCATACCAGGCTCCTCCATCCATGGGATTTTCCAGGCAAGAGTACTGGAGTCGGTTGCCATTTCCTTCTCCAGGGGATCGGCCCAACCCAGGGATTAAATCCAGGCCTCCCGCATTGCAGGCAGATGCTTTACTGTCTGAGCCACCAGGGAAGCCCAAGGTTAGGGATTGGGATTCCCTGGTGATCCAGTGGTTAGGACTTGGTCCTTTCACTGCCAGGGGCGTAGGTTCAATCCCTGGTTGGGGAGCTAAGATCCTGCAAGCTGTGTGGAGCAGCCAAAAGAAAAAGGTTGGGAATTAAGCAGCCAGTGAGAGACAGTGTCTTAGGCAGCTGTGGATCTGTTCCCGTGGTGTCTTCTATTGTCCCAAAGCATAATCTGGCCCTATGATGGCTTGAAAGCCCAAGCCTGGTCATGCCTTCCTCTTTAAGGCCCCACCAGGGTTCCCTGCTGCTCAGACTTCCTCACAAGGCCTCACCACAGCCTTGCTGTGTTTGCCGATCCCCACTGGTCTAGCCTCTAAGCCTTCATTCACACAAATGCCTCTGCTTGGTTTGATGGCCAGCAGAAACTTGCTCCAATTTCAAGGATGGATTCAATTTATCAACTCTGGATGGCTCTGGCCCATCTTTGCATGAAATGTTCCCTAGGTATTTCTAATATTCTTGAAGAAATCTCTAGTCTTTCCCATTCTGTTGTTTTCCTCTATTTCTTTTTTTAAATTATTATAGTTTATTTATTTGATGTATAACATACACTGTCAATAATCATAATTGCTAGGGATATTTAAAATGGCAATTCTATACGTCTAAATATGTTCTTTTTTTTTTTATGCTGAATTTATTTATTTATTTATTTAATTTTTATTTTTACTTTATTTTACTTTACAATACTGTATTGGTTTTGCCATACATTGACATGAATCTGCCACGGGTGTACATGCGTTCCCAAACATGAACCCCCCTCCCACCTCCCTCCCCATAACATCTCTCTGGGTCATCACCGTGCACCAGCCCCGGTGTTTTCCTCTATTTCTTTGCATTGGTCACTGAGGAAGGCTTTCTTATCTCTTCTTGCTATTCTTTGGAACTCTGCATTCAGATGCTTACATATTTCCTTTTCTCCTTTGCTTTTCACTTCTCTTCTTTTCAGAGCTATTTGTAAGGCCTCCCCAGACAGCCATTTTGCTTTTTTGCATTTCTTTTCCATGGGGATGGTCTTGATCCCTGTCTCCTATACAATGTCACGAACCTCCGTCCATAGTTCATCAGGCACTCTATCTATCAGATCTAGTCCCTTAAATCTATTTCTCACTTCCACTGTATAATCATAAGGGATTTGATCTAGGTCATACCTGAATGGTTTAGTGGTTTTCCCTACTTTCTTCAATTTAAGTCTGAATTTGGCAATAAGGAGTTCGTGATCTGAGCCACAGTCAGCTCCCGGTCTTGTTTTTGTTGACTGTATAGAGCTTCTCCATCTTTGGCTGAAAAGAATATAATCAGTCTGATTTCGGTGTTGACCATCTGGTGATGTCCATGTGTAGAGTCTTCTCTTGTGTTGTTGGAAGAGGGTGTTTGCTACGATCAGTGCGTTCTCTTGGCAAAACTCTATTAGCCTTTGCCCTGCTTAATTCTGTATTCCAAGGCCAAATTTGCCTGTTACTCCAGATGTTTCTTGACTTCCTACTTTTGCAATCCAGTCCCCTATAATGAAAAGGACATCTTTTTTGGGGTGTTAGTTCTAAAAGGTCTTGTAGGTCTTCATAGAACCATTCAACTTCAGCTTCTTCAGCGTTTCTGGTTGGGGCATAGACTTGGATTACTGTGATATTGAATGGTTTGCCTTGGAAATGAACAGAGATCATTCTGTCGTTTTTGAGATTGCATCCAAGTACTGCATTTTGGACTCTTGGGTTGACCATGATGAGATCAAATTGCCAACATCCACTAGATCATGGAAAAAGCAAGAGAGTTCCAGAAAAACATCTATTTCTGCTTTATTGACTATGCCAAAGCCTTTGACTGTGTGGATCACAATAAACTGTGGACAATTCTGAAAGAGATGGGAATACCAGACTACCTGACCTGCCTCTTGAGAAACCTATATGCAGGTCGGGAAGCAACAGTTAGAACTGGACATGGAACAACAGACTGGTTCCAAATAGGAAAAGGAGTACGTCAAGGCTGTATATTGTCACCCTGCTTATTTAACTTCTGTGCAGAGTACATCATGAGAAACGCTGGGCTGGAAGAAGCACAAGCTGGAATCAAGATTGCCAGGAGAAATATCAATAACCTCAGATATGCAGATGACACCACCCTTATGGCAGAAAGTGAAGAGAAACTAAAAAGCCTCCTGATGAAAGTGAAAGTGGAGAGTGAAGAAGTTGGCTTAAAGCTCAACATTCAGAAAACTAAGATCATGGTATCTGGTCCCATCACTTCATGGGAAATAGATGGGGAAAGAGTGGAAACAGTGTCAGACTTTATTTTGGGGGGCTCCAAAATCACTGCATATGGTGACTGCAGCCATGAAATTAAAAGACGCTTACTCCTTGGAAGGAAAGTTATGACCAACCTAGATAGCATATTGAAAAGCAGAGACATTACTTTGCCAGCAAAGGTCCGTCTAGTCAAGGCTATGGTTTTTCCAGTGGTCATGTATGGATATGAGAGTTGGACTGTGAAGAAAGCTGAGTGCTGAAGAATTGATGCTTTTGAACTGTGGTGTTGGAGAAGACTCTTGAGAGTCCCTTGGACTGCAAGGAGATCCAACCAGTCCATCCTAAAGGAGATCAGTCCTGGGTGTTCTTTGGAAGGAATGATGCTAAAGCTGAAACTCCAGTACTTTGGCCACCTCATGCGAAGAGTTGACTCATTGGAAAATACTCTGATCCTGGGAGGGATTGGGGGCAAGAGGAGAAAGGGACGACAGAGGATGAGATGGCTGGATGGCATCACCGACTCGATGGACGTGAGTTTGATTGAACTCCAGGAGTTGGTGATAGACAGGGAGGCCTGGCGTGCTGCAATTCATGGGGTCGCAGGGAGTCGAACACCACTGAGCAACTGAACTGAACTGAACTGAACTGATGGCTCCGGCCACTCCCCCATTCCCTGCCCACCACAGTCAAATTAATAGAGGACTCGCCTTTTCCCCCCACCCCCACTCCCAGCAATGGTTCAACACTTCACAGAGGCTCTGTGCAGATGAGATAAGGTCATCCAGGTGAAGGGCTTAGCACAGTGCCTGCCCAGCATGAGGTAAGCGCTGAATTATTATTATTGTGCTCAGTCTCCAAGTCGTGTCCAACTCTCTGCGACCCTGTGGACTGTGGCCCGTCCATGGGCTCCTCTGTCCATGGGATTCTCCAGGCAAGAATACTGCAGTGGGTTGCCATTTCCTTCTCCAATTATTACTATTATTATTATTCTAGCACTAAAATATTATTATTCTATTCCATAAAACCCAAGCCCCTCTGCCTGGCATGTGAGCTCTCCCATGACCTGGCCCCTGCCTGGTTCTCTTATCGTGGTTCCTGCCTCCCACACACCTCCTAGTCTCAACAGCCACACAGAACCTGCTTCTGGGCTTCTGCCTGCTCTGCCTCCTTGCCTGGAGTGGCTTCACACCCACCTGCTTGGCTGTCTCCTTTCCATCTCTCACTGAGGCTGCCCTCGCCCTTCCAACCCACAGGGCCCTTCCCGGGGTTCCCTTAGGGATGAGTAGGGATGAGTAACTGCTTCCCCCAACTCCCATGACTTCTGAGAATGTGCCTTATTATTCCCATGCCCTTAGTGCCTAGCCCAGAACCCCCAAAGTACCTATTGCATGAGTGGGATTATAAGCATTTGTTTTCAGACAGTGTTTTCATCTGAGCAATATCTCATAACACTTCAGTGCAGAGTGGAGTCACAAGTAGGAGGTGTAAAATGTGCACTCCGAGGCCCACGTCCAGAGGTTCTGACCCAGTAGTACTGGGGTGGGCCTAGGAACCTGCATTCTAATAGCTCTCCAGGCAATTCTGAAATAACCGGTCCTCACTTTGGGAAGCTCTATTCCCAGCGGAAGAGGAAAGGAAACTTGCTAAAGAACTCACTAACTGCTGGGGCCAGGATGACTGCTGGATGAATAAGGCTGGGAAAATGGACTTGTTCTATGGAGAAAAATGGAAGTGGAAAAGACTCAGTCTTAACACCCATACAAGGATGGACTCCAGATGGATTAAAGCATGTTGTGAGGGACTTCCCTGGAGCTCCAGTGGCTAAGACTTTGCACTCCCAAAGTGAGAGGCCGGGGCTGGGTCCATGATCGGGGACAACTAAGACCCAGCACAGCCAAATAAATAAAATACATAAGCAAATAAAATACATAACTAAGTAAATAAAACCTGTCACGAAAGGCAAAACTGTAACTGTAATAAAGGAAGGTGTAGAATATATTTGTGACTTATAGTGGGGAAGGAATTTTTACATAAATCCCTCAAAGCATAAAAATAAAGCAAAAAAGGTAAATTTCTATACACCAGAACTAAGAATTTCTGTTCAAAGAAGGATACGTGGATAAGGTCAATGGGCAGAGGACAAGAGGTAAGAATTATCATATCTAAACCCAGGCAAGTATCTGGAATATATAAGGAACTCCTAAACAGCCACAAGGAAAAACAGGAATGACCACGGAACTGAGCAAAAGATGATGACAAGCAATTCCTAGGAAAGGAAACCCAACGGCTAACATATGAAGAGATGCTCATATTTACTAGTAAAGCAAATGTTATTTTAAATATTTAATTTTAATTATTATTTAATAATAATTATTGTTCAGTCATGTCTGACTCTTTGTTACCCTATGGACTGTAGCCCACCAGGCTCCTCTGTTCATGGGATTCTCCAGGCAAATATGCTGGAGTAGGTTGCCATTTCCTCCTTGGGGCGGCGGAGGGGGTGGGGGGTGGGGGGGTGGGGGGGAATCTTCCTGCCTGGGTCTCCTGCATTGCAGGCGGATTCTTTACCGCTGAGCCATTGGGGAAGCTCAAATATTTAATAGTCAAATAATTTGTTCTCAAAATTGTAGTGGCTTCTGTTAATTAGATAAATTAATGAAATAATTTATAAATAAAAATATTTAAAATAAGGAGGATACTCTTTTATGAGAGTAGCAACATTTAGAAAATGGATGTTATTGGATGAGGCCTCATCAGGTGGCAGCCATGCCCTATTGGAGAAGCTCTGAGAGCTGACTTTGAGCCTCCGGCCTCCTCCTCCAGCTGGCAGGCTGACAGAGACATCCAGACACCCGGGCTGGCATGTGGCAGGTCCCCTTGTCTGGGTCAGACCTGGTGACACCCTTCCCTGCAGCAGCCACTGCCTGTCCCGGGCCAGCACCTTGGGCTGGGCCTGCAGGGAGCAGTGCCTCCGGCCCACAGCACTTGCCAAGGCTGCAAAGCCCACCAGAGAAGTCCCTTAGCCCCCAGGCCTCTGCCCTCGATAACTCCAGACTGTTCTGAGTACTGCTGCCTGAGTCACCTCCCTGAGAGCCGGCTGACCGCACCGCCGCCCTCTGCTCGCAGACCTCTGCTGGCTGCCACTGTCTGTGGGACGGCAACCAAGCACTTCAGCCTGGCGTGGGTTCCCGCCACTTCCTCCACATACCGGGCGCTCCCATCACTCTGGATTTATTGTTATTCCCAGAGCGCGCCAGGCTTGTTCATGGCTCTGCCCTCTGCAGAAACGCTTCCCTTCCCCTGAAATACCCTCCGCTTCCTCTTTTCCTTCACTGTGTGTGTGTGTGTGTGTGTGTGTGTGTTGGTGTGGGTGTGGGTGTGGGTGTTGGAAGCAAACCATGCTTTGGGGCCAGGACGATTTTGATTCTGCTTCCAGCTCAGCCACGGCTCTAGGTGTGAGGTCTCTGGGTGTTTCAATTCACCTCTCTGAGCCTCCATTTGTTAAACTGTGAAATGGGGATAAGGGTTTCTACTGCATGGGGTTGGGTGGGATGATGAGCGTCACAAAATAAAGGGCTCACGATGGCGCTGGCACATGAGAACAGCTCATTAAACAGTAGCTGTTATTATTCTGGCCCCACTCAAACATCCCTGTGGGAAACCTTCGCACTTTCTTCCATACGGAACCAGTGAGTCCGCATTCCACAGTGCCAGAGTCCACGCCTTACTCAGTGCAGTACCCCTAGAGCTCACACGGCTCCCGGGCCAGAACCAGAAACGCGAGTCCTGAGAACAGCAGGGCCATTCTCCAGGTGAAGGATTCCGACTGGGTTATGAGTCTTACAGCACTGCTTGGAAACCACTACACCCTATTCTCTGTAAACTTGTTAGTGAAAATGTAAGTGGAGTGTTTCACATGCGGTATAAATGCTGCATATTAAAGGGCCTTTGTTGGAAGCGTCCTTGTCCAGAGGCCCCATGCAGAGCTTCCCAGGGAAGCTTAAAGCTTGTAGGCATCTCCCAGCAAAGGCGTCCCTGCTCCCCAGGCTGCCCGGAGTCCCAGTTGGTGTCCTTACAGGTCACCCTCTGTACCCAACGGGAAAGAAACTCCTTGTCACTCAGAATTTGGGGACCTGGCTGCTCATCTTCATCTCTAGCCATGTCCGTGGGTTTCCCCTCATACTCCTGGCTTCCGTCACAGTTCCTTGGAGTGCTGGTGAATATTTTGTTGCCTTTCAGATTCACACCCCTCCATCTGGTCTCAGCAACCTCGGCCTCAGTGTAGGCTGCTTCCTCCCAGGTCCAAGTCTGAGCCCTGGTCTCAGTTCCTGCGGTTCCCCCATTCCCCACACTGCAGTACTGTGACTAGGTGCTGCAAATGCCTGGATCCTCCTCCACCCAAACACCACCTGTGGGGGCCTGTACCCCTCCCAGGGGCAAGGGCGGCTCAGCTTACCTTGGCATTCCTGTGTGGCCCCCGAGGCGGCCAGCTTGTAGCCAGGGTAGCAGAAGCAGGAGTAGGAGCCCACACGGTTGACACAGCGTCCCCTTCCCTTGCAGGGGTCCCTCAGACACTCATTGTCATCTGAGCAGAGGGAGATGGGGAGGGCAGTCAGGGAGGCCCTCCTCTGGGTACCTCTGAGCCACTTGCCATGCTAAGGGCTGGATAGGGGATGGTGCTGTGGGGCAAGGAGGGGCTGAGGGAGCAGAGGAGACTGGGGAGACGAAAAATCTCTGAGCCTGGGAAACTTGAAGTCCGTCCATCGGGCTCATTCAGGAACCAAGGGCCCCTCTCTGCCCCGTGTCTCTCTTCCCTGGGGCCCTGTGATCATTTCCTTTCTCCTTCAAGGCACAGCAGATGCATCTCCCTTGTATAAAATACAGGGGGAGTGGATCAGGCCCGCACTGGATTATTTGTGTTGTGCCTCCAAACCTCTCCCCCAGGGATGGCCGCGGTGGAGGCAGCAGGTCAGGCTTCCGTCTGCCATGCAGACAGCAAGATGACCAGTCTGAGGGGTGGTTGATCTCAGAGCCGAGGGTGCCAAGTAAAAGGAGTTCTTTTTCTGGGCTCCAAGGCCCAGGGGTGGCTTCCCACTCTCCTGAAGACTCCTCAGATGGTCCTTCCAGAGACCAGCCTCCCCAAGGTTAAGGTTAGCTTTGTCCACGGGGACTGTGGCTCCTCTGCCCATCAACCACACAGCACTGCTTGGACTTTCGGCTGCCTTGGCCTCTGGACTGGCCCCCAGCCCTGCCCCCACCCACCCCAGCCACCGAGTGAGCCCCGGCCGCCCGCGTGGACACCTGTGCAGTAGGCCTGGCTGGGGTGCAGCCGGTAGCCGGGGCTGCAGACGCATCTGTATCCATCCGGGAGGTTCACACAGGTGCCCGGGCCACAGATGTTGGTGGCCCCAGCAGCACATCTGTCAATGCCTGTGGGAGACAGCACAGCTGAGGCTGTGGCAGCGTGGGGCCGGGTGAGGGCAGTGGACTGGGATGGGGGAGGGTGGGGCAGGGCACGCGAGCACAGGAGCCTCACCCCCGCCTTGGCTGGGCCCTCCCACATCCACGTGCAGCGAGGCCTTGTATAAGACCCCACGCACGGCCCCTCTTCCCAGGGACCTGAGCCATACCAGGATGGAGCGTGCAATAGCGTATCCTTCTGACCAAGACCCAGGGGTTCCAGTAACCTGTGTCCTACGTCCCAGCAAAGGGCCTCTGCCCCTGAGGTCCCCAGGCTGACCTCACCCTGAATACAGGGTCAGTTCTCACCCAGAGCGAGGGCTTCCCTCCCCTGGTACACCTTGCCCAGTTTCTCCCAGACAGGCAGACAGATCTGGTGAGTAGGGTCTTGGGAAAATTGCCAGGCGATGAGGGTAGAGGTGGGCTGGGGCCAGCTAAGCAGGGCCTTGAATGCCACATTAAGACAAGCTGGTAAGAAAGGGGGTCATGGGAGTCGGGGTATGATCAGAGCCATCTCAGGAAGACCACGCCTCTCATATACCACCTTGATCAGAAAGGCAGGAAGGTGGCAGATGGATTGGAGTGGGAGGGGAGGCACAGGGGCCCCGAGAAACCCACTGAAATGAATTAAACAAGGACTGCCCTGGGTGGCGGTAGTGGGGTAGAAAGTGGGAGGTGGATACTGAATTCAGAAACAGTTTTGAGACTCACCAGGACTCAGGGCTGAGGCTGCATGGAAGGCAGAGATTATACCTCGTTTGAACCTGTGTCCTTAACACTAGAAAAGTACCTGGCACTTAAAGCATGCTGAATGAACAGATGACTGAAAGAATGAGAGAGGCTTTCACGGTAGGTCTTAGCCTGAAGCCTACACACCCAGGCTCCCTGCCCTGCCCCACAGCACTGAGGAAACCCCAGAGACCCCAGGGAATGGGCCGGGATGTGCCTGTGTTGGCGCATAACGGGGCTTCTCAGTGTTTGCTAGGCTGAACTTAGCTGAATGCCCACACTGGCCTGTGTGTGAGGCTATCCTGCCCCTGGCCTGGCTCCGAGTTTGTGTCAGCCTGGGGGCTCAGGAGGACCCCCAGCCAGGAGCTACATGTCCTCCCCGAGAGGTAAGGCTGGGGATGGAAAGGGGGGGAAGGGACCAGGAGAAAGGTTCTGGACTGTGTGTGTGCGGGGTTGTGTCCCCACAAAGCTGACGCCCCAGCTCTGTCCCTGAACCCAGCTCATCTTGCCTGCTGAGCCGTGGGGGGCCTAGGACACTCCCTGGAGCAGTGCACTGAGCCCAGAGAAGAGGGGTCCTGGGGGGCCAGCGGGGATGTCCCAGTTCAGGCCGAGGAAGGCCAAACTCCCAGCCCAATCACTCTCTGGACTATTCCCTCTGCTGAAGGAAATACCCCTCACCCCAAGGTGACTTCAATCTATGAGGTTAAAAGCAGCAAGGCCCTGACGAGGGCACTCGTGGGGGTACACACGTGAGCATACACGTGGACATACACACGTGTTAGCACATACACACATATGAGTACACAAGTGAGCACACATATGTGAGCACACACACATGTGAGCAGACGCACAAGAGCACATGTGCACGTGTGAGCACACATGTGTGAGCACACACATGAGCACACACGCGTGAGCACATACACACGAGCATGCACACACGAGCACACACACATGAGCACACACGAGTACACACAAGAGCACATACACACACGTGAGCACATACACGTACATGAGCACACACATGAGCACATATGCACATGTGAGCACACACACACGTGAGCACACACGTGAGCAGGGAGCGGCTGGCTGTGCCAGCACTGGCCCTGCCTCTCTGGAACCAAGTCCCCAGACAAGGAGGCTTTGAGGAGGGCGCATTCCAGAGCAAGGTGAGTATGCCAGGGCTCTCCCCCGCACCACACACCCTCACCACGGCAGCGGCCAGAGCCAGGGACACAAGCTCCCAGGCAGCCAAACAACTTTAGACATAGAACCACTTTTCCTCCTGAAAGTCGGCCCTCCCCGTGGGCAGGAGGCTGCCTGCCACCAGGGCACTCAGCCGACTCGGGGTCAACAGCCTGGAAGAGTCAGGATCCTGGAGGCCCCACGGGCGCCCCTCCCTGGAGAGGGTTCTCCTGGAAGGCCAACTCTCCCTTCTCTCTCTCCTGCCTTGCTTGACTGGTGTCCCAGACAGGACTCCTCCGGCCACTAGGGGCACCCCGTGCCCTCTGTGGGATGCAGCTGGGGGTGCTGACTCCGGCAGGAGTCCACTGAGCACTGTGCATCTGGGGGGAGAGCCGGGAGCACCTTGAGGGGCCGCTGCACGTACCTGAGGGTGCCAGGGTCACCAGCACATCGGTGGGGGCAGTCACCTGTGCTTCTTCCCTGGCCTCTGGGATCCCCTGTTCAGGCACTGATGGTGTTGGTCTTCCCAGGGCACCTCCTGTGGAGGGAAGAGGGGTAGGGGTGCAGGTGGGCCTTGGCCCCTGGGCTGCCCACTTTCCTACCTCCTGGACAGCCCTCCAAAGATGCCAGGCAGTGCCCTTCCCTGCCCCCTGCCGTCAGACTCTGAGAACAAGGGCTGGAGCCTGGGCGGGTCATCCCCTCTGCCTCCTAGTCTCCTCAAACTCCACTTGGCTCCAAACAATCAGAGACACTTAAGAGCGCATCTAGACTCACTCTCCGCTTTGCAGGGGAGGAGGCGGAGGCTTGCGGGAACAGCCACTCATCCACGGCCCCTAGCTTATTGGAGACAAGCCAAAGCTGGGCCTACTTCAGCTTTCTCCTGCTTGCAAAACACTTTAGAGTTACAGAGCTCTGCCTCAAACACCAACATCTCACCTGCCTTAAGAGGCAGCGGGGCAGGCATTCGTGTCCACTTAACAGCAGAGGAAGCTGAAGCTGACTTCTGAACAATGTCCTGTCCCACCAGCCAGCCAGCTGGGCTCTTTGGAGCTCTAACCATCTCCTGATGGGCTCTGCAAAGCTCCAACCATCTCCTGAGGGAAGGCAGGCCTGGGAGCAGGGCCCTCTGGACCTGACCTGCCCCCGCTTCAGCCAGCTCTTCCTCTTCGGTCTCTTTTATTCCTCTCTGGCTCCTTTTGGCCTCAGCACCACGAAGGGCAGACCGAGTGCTGCGTCTGGGGAGGTCTTGGCAGCTGACAAGGCATGGCACCGTCTTTCAGTGACCTTCTAACACCTTAGGTGTACAGAGCTCCCAGGAAAAGCGTTCACCTCTGACATCACCCGCAACCTCATCTGATCCGAGCCTCTGGCATCAGCTCATGTGTACTATCGCTACTCTTAGTTATAGTCTTTCCTTCCTTCCCTTTGTTTCCTGGGCACCACTAGGAGGAGGCACTCACCTGGGACCCAGGTGGATAGCTGGGTAACGCCGGTTGTCACCTGCACAGAAACGGGAGAAGGTATCTCACTGCCTGGAGAATCCCATGGACAGAGGAGCCTGGTGGGCTACAGTCCATGGGGTCACATGACTGAAGTGACTTAGCACACAGTTCTAGACCTCATATGCTGTGATGAAAGTCTGAGGAACAGCCAGGACTAACAGGACACATTCCTGCTCTCTTTCTGAAGAGCCCCCCCCCCGCCCCCCGCCGACCTTCTCAAATGACACAACTTGCACTGTAGCTGCCGGAAAAACCAGAGCTGCGATTATTAGTTCTTTCAGGGTACAACTGGGTCTTGGGATCAACTCTCCCACTTTGGCTTCTCTGGAAGCAAAATCCTGTGTATACTGGATCTTTCTCCCTTCCCTCCCTCATGTGACATTGCCCTGCAGCCCCAGGGCTACCAGGTCCCGGTCTCTGCCACCTTTGCCCAGCTCCTTGGTGGGATGACGCACTTACCTGGCCGGCCTGAGAGTCGCCTGGGGAGGAAAGGTGAGAGCATGAGCTCAGAGAGGCCACGTATGGCTGTCTGCTCCCGCCCCCCACGGCCAGGGCTGGTTCTCTCTGTGACCTCCCTACTTTGTCCACAGCAGGCCCGGTGGCAGAGACAGCTCTGACTCGTCTTACCTGCCCCTGCCACCCTTCCAGGACTGGCCAGCCCAGGTCCCAGGATCCCCGAGCTGGGGGGCCTACACGGTGGTCAGTTGGCGAGAGGACACCTCTGGCTTTCCTTGAATACCCCTGGCGACAGGAGGCCCACCCGCTCTGGGCCAGTCCTCCCTTTTTGTCCTCTGCAACCCTCCTTGAGCTGCCGCCTCCTCCCTCCCAAGCCTCCGGGCCATACACGGCTGCTCCAGGCTCCAGAGCAATGCGACAGTTCCAGGAAGAGGGGGATTGCTCCTGGCCAGCGCCCAGTTACCATGGTGACTGGGGCTCTGCCTGACTGCCCTGTCGGTCTGTTCCTGGTTCGTGGAGCACTTTGTTCGTCACATAGCTCTCCCTGTCCTAATGCGTCCTTGGACTCCATGCCACCAGTAACCCAAGTTTCCCGGGCATGGTTTCCCGGGGCACCTGCCAGGGGTGCTGTAAGCCCCGTATCTTTCCAGCCCCACACCTCCTGGGCCCCAGGCAGTTCAGCCGGAGCCAGTGCTCTGACTCTAAGGCCATGGGTGGGGATCTGAAGCCCCAAGATTCCCAGGATGCATCTGACAGCTCCTCCAGGGGCCAGCACCAGCCCCAGAAGCGGTGCAGCAGGGCAGGGGATGGAAAGGCAGGGGCAGCGGTGGTTGGGGGGGTGGTGCTATGGACCCCCCACCAGCAGCTCTCTGGGACACGTGCACCTCTTGACCCCAAAGGAGCAGGTGCAGCCTTTCCATCAGGCCAGGCCATAAGAGCAGATTCCCAAGGCCAGGCTGCGTTTCCAACTCCCTTTCCTAACGTCCCCGAGGTGGGATGCCACAGGCCCAGGATAAACACCCCACATCTCTCTGAGGTGCTGTAACCTGAGGGGGCGGAGAAGCCCTCAGACCTCCTCCCCAAACCAGATACCCTTGTCGGGGACGGTCTCGGCCTCCACCCAGGTGCCGGTGGCCGCCCGCAGTGGCTGCCTCTCTGCTGGCCCGGGCAGGGTCCCGTTGCGCTTCGGGCTGCGCTCCCTCGAGGGCCGGGCCAGTTCCTCCTCCTCAGCTTTCCTCATGGACAGGCGGATGTCTGAGCTCGAGTAGGTGTAGCCATGGCCCGCAGGGCAGATCTCCCTGAAGGCCTCTGTGAGTTCAAGGGTCAGAGGACCAGCTGAGGGGGTGCTGTTCCCGCGGGAATCCAGGGCCCTCCTTTCCCTCCCTCCTAGGGGGGCAAGGCAATGTGGCAGCAAGGAAGGAGGGACCCCAGGTTGGGATAAGGAGTTGGTTAGGGAGGAGGACTCAGGGTCTCTGGCCTTAGGTTAGGTCCAGGGTTGGGGGACAGCGGCTACTGGCATGGAGGAAGCAGCTCGGTGGCCAGGGCCGAGAAGGGGACAGAGGGTTACCTGTGCCAGGTAGGGGGCATTTCTCACACAGGCTGCCCCAGGCTTTGCCCACTCGGCTGCAGCAGCATATCTGCTTGGTGATCCGCTGGGCCAAAGGCAGAGCGCAGGTGCCGGGCCCCAGCAGCCGGTAGCACAGCCCCTGCTGCATGGAGACGGCCTTGTCCGCTGCAACGGGCACAGCGGCAGGTGAGGGTGGGCAGGAGGGGGTGGGTCATTGGGTATGGCAGCAGGTGGGGCTGGGCAGGTGATGGGTGGCAGGTGGGGGTGGACAGGTAGCCAGCGGGAGGGGAAAGGCAGAGGATGGTGCAGTGGCCGGCCACACGGGCTCAGATCGGCCAGGCCTGTGTCTTGGTCTGGACGTTGGAGCCCTGAAAGTGCTCACAGAACGCGAGGAAGAAGGGCTGCAGGGATGCTTCAGCCCCTCCTCAGGTTATCTGTTTGAGGGGCCTGGGCGCCCACTCTCACGTGGGAGAGCTGAGAGCAGGGAAGGGGATGTGCCTGCTTGTCTTAGATTCTGTTGACAAAAGCCATCCTGGGGGGCCCACGGTGTGCCCTGAGGACCACAGGGTCTCCCTGGGTAGCTGAGTCGAGGTGAGAACCAGCGGACTGATGGGGAGCTTGGAGGACAGGGGCCCTGCCTTGGCCATCTTCGCAGCCCAGGCAACCGGGGTGGTATCTGGTGCACGCGGATGCTCAGTCAATGCTCGCTGATGGACGGATGGAGGGCTAGATCCATGAATCAAAATCCCGTGGACTGCAGTGAATGTGAGCCACGCGGGGCTTAGAGAATAACAGCTGGGGCCATCTCTGCCTCCCTGCCTGGAGGGTCTCTTTCCAGCATTGATACATTAGTGACCGTGAACTCTTCCTGACATGTTCTCCCGACTCTGTATCCCCTCATCCTTTGCTGTCTCCTCTTACTATCTCCTCTGGGAACACTGGGGACGCTGGGTCCAGTCTCTCCCTTGCAAGGGTGCTCCCTCTTGTGAGGGTAGTGCTCGAGTCTGTTTGTCTTGTGGTCTCCCAGACCCAGGACTTGGCAGTTCACAGGCTGAGGGCTTGGCCAGCCACAGGGAGCTTTGTTGAGCCTTGGGTGGCCAACCTGAGCTGGGTTGCTACTTTGCAGAGTCCAGTCGAGACTGGTTTTATTCAGTCCTGGTCAGGCCTCCCTGGTCTGGGCTGTGATGTCAGTTCTGCCATGGGGAGTGGCAAACGGGGGTGGGAGGTGGAGGGGGGGCCGTGGGCAGGTGACTGCTAGCCTGGGCCTCTCCCAGCTGGAAACCACAGAGGTCCCTGGAAACAGCTGCCTGAGTGTACACACAGGCACACACACAGACACGATGCTGAGATGACTAGTGACACGTCCATGCTCACGGACGCAGAGCACATCCAGACATGCGAACCACGGGATTTATGGAAAGGCCCTGGGGCTGGCAGGCTCTTTCTATGATGGGCAGGCTCTTTAAGAAAAGTCTGCAGCAAAGGGCCCAGGCAGCTAGGCTCAGGCGCTGGAAGAGGCAGCCGCAGCTCAGCGAGATATCACAGCAACGCACATTTCCCCAAAGCAGATGAGGCAACAGATGGGACAGCAATGATTAGAGAGAAACAGAGGACGTAGAAAATCCCAAACTGCAAAGCCTTCAAAGAAATGCCTGAAGCCAAAAGAGAAGCAGTGACTGTCTCCATCCCAGTAGGACGAAGCAGAGGGAGTTTGTTGGGGCCCAGTCCTAGGTGGAGAGGCAGCCTGGGGTCTGGGGGCATTTTTGCTCTCAGCCTGGCCTGTGGACCCCGAGGGTCCCATCTTGTCCCCCAGGACCCCCACCCTGGCCCCTCCCTGCACTCACACACACAGCGGCTCCTGGATGGATCCAGTAGGAGGCCGGGTCTGCAGGTACAAAGGTAGCTGCCCCTTGTGTTCACACACTCTGAGTCCTCGCACAGGCCCAGCGTCAGGCACTCGTTGACATCTGTGGGGAGCAGGGAGATGACCAGGGGCCCACCCCACCCCACCCACTAGTGATGGAGGGGAGGAACCCAGGCAGAGCTCTTCTACGATTCTCCAAGTAGAAGAACAGCAATAAGAGAGCTGTTTACTCAGTGTGATCCCTCTCGCTGGGCCTCAATTTCTCCTTTGTAAAGTGGGGATAATAGTAGTAACCACCATGTAGTCCCATTAGGGGGATAAAATTAGATAAACATTGCAAATCACTGGGTCCAGGAACTGGTGATTATGGTCATAATGTTAAGAGCTAGTGTTCATTGAGTACCTAGCATGCCAGGGACCACACCAGCTGGTTTGCATATGGTGTGTGTGTGTGTGTGTGTGTGTGTGTGTGTGCACGCGCATGCTCAGTCGATCAGTTGTGTCTGGCTCTTTGTGACCCCATGGATTGGAGCCCACCAGGCTCCTTTGTCCCTGGGATTCTCCAGGCAAGAATACTGCAGTGGGTTGCCATTTCCTACTCCAGGGGATCTTGCTGACCCAAGGATCAAACCCACATCTCCTGCATTAGCAGGCAGATTCTTTACTACTGTGCCACCTGGGAAGCCTTTGCATATGATATCTTATTTACTTCTCACAATTTTATCAAGTAGGTCCACATGGCCTCATTTTATAAGTGAAGAAATTGAGGCTCCAGGAGTGACTTGCCCAAAGTCACTCAGCTAGTAAGTGGCATCCTGGGAAGTAACAAGGAGCAAATAAGGGGAGAGGTGGCTTGGAGGGTAGAGAATGGTACCCAGTGCCTCCTATTCAGTCTTCCTGGATAGACCCCGAAGCATCTCTGCTGGACCCAAGATCCAAGGGTTGTGTCCATAGTGAGAAGCTGCAGGATGGGGGACCTCAGCAAGGAAGAAGAGGTGAGAGGCTGGAGGCAGGCAGTGGGAGAAGGGCAGGGGAAATCCCAACCCTCACACTCCAAAATGTCAGAAGCCCTCCTGGTGATGGCACCTTTGTTGATGATGGTGGACCTGGAAGATCTATGATGGGCACCCAGCTCCAGGACCTGCAGGTAACACTTGGCAGCCCAGAGCCACCTGCTTGCCCACAGGCTTTTGGGGGAGTAGGCACTGGGCACAGGAATAAGGATGCTGAAAGATGACCCAGCTTGGGCACCAAAGGGAGCTACTCCTCGCTGGATGTTCTTTTGGGGGAGGGAGAGATGAGAAGGGAACTGATTCTCCAGACTGCGTTTGCCTCCAGACTGTGGACAGAGTGACATCTAAACACAAATCTGAGTTGCCTGCCGTCTGCTTGAGAAGCTTCTGGGCTCCCCATCACCTCCTAGAGGGAGTCTCTAAACTCTCACCTGGTATCCAAGGCTCTCCATTTTCCAAAAGCCTGTGGCTGAACCGGTGGCTCTGATAAGACCCTGGGATGCCTGTGTAATCCCCTGTGGATACACTGGCGGTACTCCAGCCAGCCCAAACTGCTTCTTGGCTCATGCTGGTCCCTCAGCCTGGAATCCTCGTGTCCCTTTTTAGTTGGCCAACCCTGTACTTCCCAGGTGACGCTAGTAGTGAAGAATCTGCCTGCCAATGCAGGAGACCCAAGAGACGCAGGTTCAATCCCTGGGTCAGGCAGATCCATTGAAGGAGGAAATGGCAATCCACTCCAGTATTCTTGCCTGGAGAATCCCATGGACAGAGAAACCTGGCGAGCTATTGTTCACAGGGTTGCAAAGAGTCAGAGACGACTGAAGTGACTTAGCATACAGCAGAGCACACTTGTTTTTAAAGTCTACTCAGATATCACCACATTGCAGGCAGTTTCTTTGCCAGCTAAGCCATGAGGGAAGCCCAAGAATACTGGAGTGGGTAGCCTATCCTTTCTCCAGAGGATCTTCCTGACCTAGGAATCAAACCGGTGTCTCCTGCACTGCAGGCAGATTCTTTACCAACTGAGCTATCAGGGAAGCCCGGTATCACCTGGAGCTTCCCTGATCTTCCAGTCTGGAAAGGATGCCAAAGCACCCAGTGCCTCCTCCTCTCGAGAGCACTTCTCTCATTGTGTGAAGTTGTTAAGGCATCTGCCTTCACCTGGGACAGCGGCTGTGTCTCGTCCATCACTGTGAACTAACACCTATTGCAACGCATGTAGCTTATAGCAATACCCTCTACTGCCTGCGGAAGTAGGCAACAAGGATGGAGATAATAGCGGCAGTTCCTACAGGGGCAGAGATGAGGGGTCCCATCCCAGACAGGGAGATTGCAGCCACAGACTTGGATAGGAGGAGGTTTCAGGGGCAGGGTCTCCTGGGGAGGGCCCCTCGGCAGCTCAGTGGAAGAAAGGTAGACAGCCCATCTGAGATCCTGGGAATCACTTTAATCCTGCAGACCGGGAGACCTGCCAGGCAGAGAGGCCACTGGGGATGGTTTAGATATGAGCAGCCCCACTGCATTCTCTAAGGGCAAAAATACTAACTTCTCTGCACACCCACTCGCCATGAGGTCCTTGCTTCATTGCCCCTGAGGGAGGCAGATCCCCCAGGCTGGGCTAGATCAGAGGCCTCTCCTTTTGCCTGGTCCAGGCACCAGTTCTTATCCATGGGCTGGAAATCCCCACAGGCAGAGATAGCCCAGACTCCTCTCACCTGAAGAAGCCTCCAGGGGAGGGGACTTAGGAGGCCATCTGAGTCAATCTCCTGCCTCTAATCTGGCTTCACCCAAAACAAACCATACAGACAGCAATTTGTCCAGTTCCCCAAAGGGCATCTGTCTCAACCCCAGGAGCCGCCCAGGGGCTGGCAGGCCCAGCTCACATCATACCTCTTGCCAGGCCCACTGCCAACAAGGGCTCCCTGCTCAGAGCCATGACTGAGCGCCCCTCTTCCCATTCTTTGGTCCTGAGGCGCCCCTGGGCCTTGTCCCTCTGGAGGGGTCTCTAATGCAGAGCATCCAGGCCTCAGCTGGTTTCACAGAGCCTGCCAGCCAGGTCAGCCAGGCCTGGGGACTGTGCTTCAGGGTCTCCTTCCCCCGGGCCCCACCTCTGCCTGTGCCTGCTCCACTCCAGGAAGGAGGCCTGAGAAGCTGAGGGGCTTTGCTGGGAAAAGTCCACAGAGATCCCATCTTTGCAGACTGACTTGATCTCCCACCCTGGAGTCTGAAGTCCTCCTGTTCCAGGGAGAGCAGCTCAGGAGGGGAATGGATATGTGGGGATAGCACCCTGAGTTGCCGCACCACACAGCCCTAAATCTGGGTGGGGGGCAGGGGAGAAGGAGCGGAGGGGACAGTTTGGCTCCCAGGCCCTTGCTCAGCTTGCACCATCACTACCCTCTGACTTCCTTAGGCCCTGGAGCTGGCAGCCACCCCTCCCCCCCCCTCCCCGCCCCAAGCTGGGGCTTACTGGCCCAGCAAAGACCACTCAGACAGCGGCAGCCACTATGTCTATCACGGGGGAGAGTCTCTCTGCGTTATCATACCTCTGTCATCTCGGCTCCCCAAGCCCAGCCCTGGGCCTGGTCATCCTTACCTTCGCAGTGAGTGAGGTTCAGTCTCTTGTACCCCTGGGGACACTCCAGCTGGCCATTTTCAATCACTGGGGAGGCTAAGGAGTGAAGATAAAGACAGGTCTCAGTGGAGGGCCCTTGGGCTCCTCTTTCACCCATGCTGGGAAGTGGGGCACAGTCTGGATGTCCAGCCCACCCTGCAGCTATGAGGCCCCAGACCACCACCCCCCCCGCCCTGGCCCCAGCCCCTGCCCTAAGCCATCATCCTGGGCAGCTGTGCCTCCTGGCCAAAATCCTTTCCCTGGCTCTCACCAGGCTACTCTCAGCGCACCTTGCTATGACTAAAAATGATACTAAGTGACTACATATCTTGTATATAGTTATAATATTAGATACAGTTTATATTATATGATATCAATGTTGTAAAACATGTGATTGAACAAGTTTTATTCAGTTTTTACTTTCTGTTTGTGAAGTAATTATAGAGTTGCAGGAAGTTGCAAAAGATAGTACAGAGGTCCCGTGCACCCATCACCCACTTTCTCCCAATGGCTGCATCTTACACAACTATAGTTATTTTGTTAGTGTTTAAACATCTGGATATGACAGTTCACAGCTGGGTTCTAAGTTCGGTTTCTTTTGATGTTTAATTTTAATGCTGCCATTCACAGCATTACCTGAGACAAGGAATCTCAGATAGAGATGGAAGACGTTCACTGTTGGTTGCGCTTATAAAACCATGATATTCATTCATTCACACTCACCAACTGTGTGATGCAATCTCAACCATGTTGACATTTGGTTAGTAGAGTTTCATGTTCCCTAAGGTCAGTAAGTTACACTGACAAATTCAAAAAAGTTAGAAGACCCATTCTCAAGTTTTTCAGGGATGCAAATGAGCAGATTTATGGCAACAAATCACATGATGATGGGATTGTTTCCAACATCCATTTTCAAAAGGCTCTCTCCCATCACGACTTGCTAGGAAAGCATCCCTGCTTGAAGATTATAGTGAACAAAACTGGGCAGCAGTCTGAGTCCAGATGGACCAACCAGGCAATAACTCTCAGTACTTTGGTGCTGATAACGCCTATATTGATTTCACCACATTCCCCTTTACTTTAAAGAGAGAGAGAAAAGAAGTGTGCGTTAAAAAAAAAAAAAAAAAAGACATCTAATAGAAACAGAGAAAACATCTCCACTGCCTTGGAGGGACAGATTTACATGTCAACCTCCAAAGAAGTGCTTTGAAGATGTTTTAATTTAAAATTTTTTTTCTTCAAAAGCACTAGCAGATGGTATACTGCTGACAGCTACCTGTCACCAAAGGTAAAGGCAACAAATGTGGAGCATCTATCTTTTTGTTAAAAAAAAAAAAAAACAAAGAAGAACTCGTGTTTCAGTTCGATAATTTCCTTGTCAAGTCATAGCCACTAATTCTGAAGGGTACAGGGATTCTACAGATACTATTGCAACATGAAGTTCTGTAAAGATAACATCATACTTTTAATGTCTTGTTTTATAAAGTGAACAGTGTGATGATTTCCTTTGTCAACGTATCTTCTCCTAGCTCTGACTCCTTTGTGGCAATAGCTTGCCTATGAAGGTTGTAGTGAGGGGACATTACAAATAGCCTTCTTCAGCTCCATTACCTTGCTGGTCCTAACATCAACTGAGCTTATAGAGTTATTGGGTAAATGTTATCTTTATTCAAGAAGTCATATACTGTTGAGAATATAGGTCCTCTATCTTCCATATAGATTCAGCCTTTAGTGGCTTACACAATAGATAGTTCTTCATATATTTATTGTTGAAATAGATTCTTGCAAGTACCAAGAGAGGCATTAGGAATACCTATTCAGTTCAGTCTCTCAGTCGTGTCCGACTCTTTGTGACCCCATGAATCAGAGCACGCCAGGCCTCCCTGTCCATCACCAACTCCCAGAGTTCATTCAAACTCATGTCCTTCGAGTCGGTGATGCCATCCAGCCATCTCATCCTCTGTCATCCTCTTCTCCTCCTGCCCCCATTCCCTCCCAGCATCAGGGTCTTTTCCAATGAGTCAACTCTTCGCATGAGGTGGCCAAAGTATTGGAGTTTCAGCTTCAGCATCAGTCCTTCCAACAAACACCCAGGACTGATCTCCTTTAGGATGGACTGGTTGGACCTCCTTGCAGTCCAGGATACCTTCATCCAATTGTACAGCAAAGTGTGCACTCTCTCGGTATTCCTTTTGTTTTTGTTTTTGGTATGTGGGATCTTAGTTTCCTGACCAGGGATCAAACCCATGCCCCTGCACTGAGAGCTCAAAGTCGCAACCACTGGACTTCCAGAGAAGTCCCCTGGTATTTTAAAATGTTTTTCTAATCAAGATAGATTTTAGTCCATCATTAGCTGTTATCTCTGGGCACATTAAACACTGAAGGTAGGGTTTGATATTAATGATGCTAGATATAAGCTGTATTTTCGTATAGCCTTCTTGACCATCTGAGTCCTGGGGTCCATTTTGGGTCCCATGTGAGAGGCCGTTGTTACTTTTACCTTGGAATATGGCTAATGACCTGTCAGAGGAGAATCGTCAGCCTTGCATTTTTAAATGATTGCAATTATTCGTATTACCTTAAATCCTGTTTCTTTGCAAGAGTGTTTTAGAGTCACTTCTCCATTTGGTGAGGGTTGCTTTAGTTAACTAAGTCGCTTCAGTCGTGTCCGACTCTGTGTGACCCCATAGACGGCAGCCCACCAGGCTCCCCCATCCCTGGGATTCTCCAGGCAAGAGTACTGGAGTGGGTTGCCATTTCCTTCTCCAATGCATGAAAGTGAAAAGCGAAAGTGAAGTCACTCAGTCGTGCCCGACTCTTAGTGACCCCATGGACTGCAGCCCACCAGGCTCCTCCGTCCATGGGATTTTCCAGGCAAGAGTACTGGAGTGGGGTGCCATTGCCTTCTCCGAACAGCCGACCACCTAACTGAAAAAACCCACAAGCGGTACACTGCCGTGCGATCCGTGTTGTGATACCAAAGACAAACATGAGGAGGCGCTGTGTTTCCCTGGAAGGCCCACTCTTGCCTGAGGATGCTTGGAACTGCCTGACATAGAGATCAAGTGAAGCCATAAATGAGTAAAACTTCATTTTCTTTCTTTTTTTTTTTAAGGTTAAAGGGTTGTAAGTTGAAGTTGTATATATATACACACACACACATATGTATACATATTTGCCACAAACGGTCTTCCCCAGGCTTTGCATGTCGTCATCCACATGGGGGGAAACAGCCTAAAAGGCCGCAGTGCAGAGATAAGCAAGGGATCTGGAAACGCTGCCGACGTTGAGAAGATGGATGGGGGTGAGGCTGGGAAATGTGAGCGTCTGGCCTGGCGCCTGGTGGCAAGAACTGAGGACAGGGAGGAGGGAAAGCACGAGGGGAAGCTGTTTGGGGAAACTCAAAAAGCAAGCTGATTTATGAGGAGCAGAAGGTGGGAAGGAATGGCGCGAGGCGGATGCCAGGGGGCCGGGAACATCTGGACGGCGCGTCGGAGGCTGGAGCCCTTCGGCGCATATGGTCCCGTCTCTCACAATAACCCCGCGAGGCAGGGGTCATTATCCCCAGTTAACAGATTAGGAAGGACGGTGAAGCTCAGAGGGGGCTGAGTCAGGGTTGCAACCAAGCTTCTGGCTGGCTGTGAAGGGTGCTTCCACCACCCCGAGAGGAGGAAGCTGGGAAGCCAGGAGGCCAGGGCAGTAAGCTGGTGCCCGCAGGGAGAAATTAGGCAGAACTTTAACAAAGGATTGTAAATTGAAGTTGTAATACATATATACATATGTATACATATTTGTCACAAACTTTAACAAACAGGAGAGGGGTGGCAGAGAGCTAGGCTCAGAGGAAGGGTGGACCCAGCCGTGGCACCCTCAGGAAACTCTGTGAACGCGCGGAACTTGTGAACTGAGAGCAGCTGGGCTCTTTCGTGAGTCTGGAAACACATGCTTTTCCTGTAAAGCGCTTTCCTCCCGAGAGGACTCTGCCCTCTCACTGGCCTGAAGAGAAACCGTTGACTGGACAACCCTTGGCGGGGGCAGGCCTCTATAGTGAAATGCCGAAGCCAGTGTTCCTGGTGAAATGCCCACTTTAGCAGGAACCTCAGCGCCTCTCCTCACACCTCACAGAAGCCATGTCATCTATAAGGGGCTGCTTCCCAGCTTCTGTAAGGACAAGTGCAGCATCCGATCCAGAAGAATCTACTTATATTTCTTTGAGGGAAAGAAAATCAAAGTTCAGACGACCATGTGGAAGGGAGAGACCTTGGCTTGGGATGAGAATGCAGCACCCATCCACGGCTCTGGGTGAGATTTTGGCATTGATGAGGTAAGGCGGATATCACCAGGCACATCTCTCAAGTGCTCCCAATGCACACGGGCCTTCCCTCATCATAGTGATTAAATGTGCTGTCGCTGCCTGTTTGCTTGTCCATCTCCCCTGATAACTGTAAGCTCTTTGTCAAGCTCCCCTGACAAAGTGTAAGCTCTGTAAGGACAGGAACCTTACCTTCTCTGTCATTGCTATGTCTCTGGAAACATGCCCAGCACATGGAACAATACAGGCACTCAATCAAAATGGAATGAATAATATAATAGCAAGCATTAAAAAGGCTCGTGGGCTTCCCTGGTAGCTCAGCTGGTAAAGAATCTGCCTCCAATGCAGGATACCCTGGTTCAATTCCTGGGTCGGGAAGATCCCGTGGAGAAGGGATAGGCTGCCCACTCTAGTAATCTTGGGCTTCCCTGGTGGCTCAGTTGGTAAAGAAACCGCCTGCTATGCGGGAGACCTGGGTTTGACCCTTGAGTTGGGACGATCCCCTGGAGGAGGGCATGGCAACCCACTCCAGGATTCTTACCTGGAGAATCCCCATGGACAGAAGGGCCTGGTGGACTACAGTCCATGGGGTTGCAAAGAGTCAGACGTGACTGACACAGCACAGCAAAATATCTTGTACTATGGGCTAGGCCCTTTTATAAAGACTTTACAGGTAATAACTTATTTAATCCTCATAACAGCCCTTGGAGATACTAATCTTATCCCCAACTCCCAGATGAGCAAACTGGGGCATAAAGAGGTTAAGACACATGCCCAAGGTCACCCAGGTGGTGAATGGAACTGGGATTATGAATCTGCCTCCAGAAGACAAATTCTGAACCATCCCTCTACTAACTACAAATGAATGAATGAATTCATGAATTCATGACAAGCCTTAGGAGTAGTCTAGGACAAGAATACTAGGGTCCAGAGGCCATCGGGTGATACCTGCCCAGAAGGAGACGTATCACTCTTCCTGGGACCTCCTCCTCTTTAAGAACAAGGGATCAAGAGAGTGAATGAGAAAAAAAAGGCGGAGTCATCCTGAAAGAGGTCAGAGGAATTCATCAGATGCTGGGGAATTAATCAGATCCTTGGCAAATGCTCCACAATGTGTACAACGGGAGAATCATATAGAATTGATAAAGGACACAGTGAAGATCCTCTGCTCCTCCCATGGCCCCTCAGCCAGATCAAGATAAAACCAGGGTCAGAGAGCAGAGGACTTGTGGATCTGGAAAGACAGAGTGCTGGGCTGAGATTCCCATGGGTGTTTCAAAGAGGCTCTTGCAGAGTGGCCTTGCAGTCAGGACCTTGACCTGAGAAGCAAAAGCAGCTGCTGAGGGGTCAGCTGGACTCAACCTGGACTCCAAGGAGTCTGAACATCCCCAGATGCCTGGGAAGCAAGTCGGGCAGATGTGTGACTTTCCTGGTCAGGAAACCTGGGCCACGTGGGCCTGGAGCTCAGGTCTTCTGGCCTTGGCCTCAGGCCCTGTCCACTCACTGCCAACCCTCCGTTGCTCTCAGAAGGAAGCAGAAGGGCCACTGGCTGAAGCCTGCCCCTGCCCTGCTGAGTCTTACCCTCAGCTGCTGGAATCGCCAAGGAGGCCTCAACAAGGGCAAACTAATTGCTGGAGACAGTTTTGGCCCCGACTCTGTTGACAGAGCTTGGGGAGCAGATGGGGGGAGACATATGTCTGGCTACAGGGCTGTTTATAAGCCACGCTGATCTCAGTCTGTGATGACAGATGGTTGTAGCAGGGAGATGTGGAGGTCCAGAGAACACACACACACACACACACACACACACACACTCACTGGATGAGGCTAAGCTCGATACGCACGGGCACATGTACAGGCTGAAGCTTCAGTCCTGATTTGCAAACTCTGGCGGGTAAGCTGAAAAGAAAACTTCGACTCCCCTGGGGGCAGCGGAAAGGGTGTTGGTGCTGGGGCAGGCAGGCTCACATCTAATTCCTGGCTCCACTCTGATTAGCTGTGTGACTTGGGGCACACTTCTTAACCTCCCTCAAGGCCTTAATTTTTTTCCCATGTAGAAGTGGGAATAGAAACTCAGTTTATGAGTTGTTATGAGAATTAACTTTACTGAAACGATCAACATCAGACTAAAGCTAGCTCAGGGCCTGGCACAGTCCCTGGAGATGCTCCCCTAGACCTCTCCCCTCCCTCCTGCCCTCCCTCCCTCCCTTCCAGCAACACAGTTTTAAGGACAACAAGCTGGCTGGCTGCTCCTTACTGGCTGGAGAGACTTGGGCAAGTAACTCTCTGAGCCTTGGGTTTCTTATCAGTAAAATGAAGATGACCATTCTTTTCTCGGGGCATTATTGTGAACACTAAAGCAAGAAAATGTCTGAGCATGAGGCTTGTCACATATTGATTATTATCATAATGTCCATTATTCTGGTGGTGAAGTCCTGATGGTTCACCCTCGCTGCTACCAGTGATTCAGAAATCCCACCCAAAGATGGGCTCTGACTGCTTCTTCAGGGTGGACTTGAGGTCAAAATGGGTGTCTCAGCCACTACGAACCATGAGGTAGGGAGGGGTCTGGTCAGACACCTGGCTCAAATGGGTACCACACCAGCCACCCCGACCCCACCGCTCCCTGGGGCTCTCCAGGCCAGAGATGCCACGTGTCAGTGACACCATGGCGGGGGTAGGAAGGGTGTGAACATGAGCTGAGGCACATTTCCCAGGAGGCTGAGTCCCTTGGAAGCTCTCAGAACAACCCTGAGCCAAAGAGTCATGACTTTTTTTCAGCCCAACAAACTGCAATTCGGAAAATCTCATTTCTTTAGGGCAGGAGACTGGGCTTCTGACCCAGAGTTGCAGGAAACAGGAGCCACACCCCGGCACAGCTCTTCCCCCGGCCCAGGTCCTCTAGTTCAGTGAATGCCCAAGCCAAGAGGCAGGGGAAGCAGATTACAGAGCAATTAGAACTAGGGGCTGGGGTCACATAGACCTGGAGCTTCAGGGCCAGTTTCATCTATAAAATGAAGATAGGAACACCACCTAGAGGTGTGGTTAGCATGCAACGAAATGAGAACAAGCATGGTGCCCGGCTCAAATCACACCTTCTGAATTAAGAGCATCTAAGAAGGAGGTTATGACCAACCTAGACAGCATCTTGAAAAGCAGAGACACTACTTTGCCAACAAAGGTCTGTCTAGTCAAGGCTATGGTTTTTCCTGTGGTCATGTATGGATGTGAGAGTCAGACTGTGAAGAAAGCTGAGTGCTGAAGAATTGATGCTTTTGAATTGTGGTGTTGGAGAAGACTCTTGAGAGTCCCTTGGACTGCAAGGAGATCCAACCAGTCCATTCTGAAGGAGATCAGCCCTGGGTGTTCTTTGGAAGGAATGATGGTAAAGCTGAAACTCCAGTACTTTGGCCACCTCATGCGAAGAGTTGACTCATTGGAAAAGACTGATGCTGGGAGGGATTGGGGCCAGGAAGAAAAGGGGACGACAGAGGATGAGATGGCTGGATGGCATCACTGACTCGATGGACGTGAGTCTGAGTGAACTCCGGGAGTTGGTGATGGACAGGGAGGCCTGGCGTGCTGCGATTCATGGGGTCGCAAAGAGTCGGACACGAGTGAGCGACTGAACTGAAGGAGGATGTGGGGCTTCCCTGGTGGCTCATATGGTAAAGAATCCGCCTGCAGTGCAGGAGACCCAGGTTCGATCCCTAAGTCAGGAAGATTCCCTGGAGAAGGGAATGGATACACACTTCAGTATTCTTGCCCGGAGAATTCTAGGGACAGAGAAGCCTGGAGGGACAAAGAATTGGACACGACTGGGCGACTAACACACACATACACACACACACACACACGGAGGACATGACAGGGCGATGCTGCCGTGACTCACACTAGGATTCTCTGCCCTAGCCCCCTCAAATATCACCTTCACACGCGCATTCTCCTCAGGGGCTGACATCACAGACCAACTGCTGGAACACCCCTTGTGGGCAAGGACCATGGCAAAACCAACCCAAACCAAGGCTTTCCTTCTACTGAGAGTTTCAAATCAATTTCCAGACATCTACATAAACCTCCATCCCCTCGAAAATCAAGTTCCTTCTCCCACTCCTTCCACTCGCTAGTTCTTGGTAGGCACGCTCTTCGTGGTGGGGGGCTGAGGACTTCTGGAAACATACCACTATAAAGCTAGATAGCTGCAGTTTTTAATAAGTTGTCCCTACTGCTCAGCTTCCAATTGAGCTCTGCCTGATAGAAACTTCCATACATCTGCTTTCTCCCCCTCACCAAACCACACAGAACAAGCCTACCTGCTCCTCCCCCAACCCTTGTTTTTTCAACACATCTCCCTTAACTCAGACCAGTGCTCCAGGCTGGTGCCTTGCCTGTCTGATCAATCCAGTCTTCTGGCCAGATGCTGGCTTTCATGTACACCTGGAATACAGTCCTGGGATGCACCCTCTTGACTGAAATCCTGGTCTAGTATCCTGACTGGTGTTGTCTTTAGGCAGTCCCAATACCCCCACCCCACCCCTTGCTGATTACGGATCAGGCAGTCCCAGGGGATCCCTGATAGCACAGTTGGTAAAGAATTTGCCTGCAATGCAGGAGACCCCAGTTCTATTCCTGGGTTGGGAAGATCTGCTGGATAAGGGATAGGCTACCCATTACAGTATTCTTGGGCTTCCCTGGTGACTTGGCTGATAAAGAATCCGCCTGCACTAAGGGAGACCTGGGTTCAATCCCTGGGTTAGGAAGATCCCCTGGAGAAAGGAAAGGCTACCCACTCCAGTATTCTGGCCTGGAGAATTTCATGGACTGTATGGTCCATGGAGTCGCAAAGAGTCAGACATGACTGAGCGAATTTCACTAGTCCCCCCACCCCCCTCAACCGATTACGGAGATCCTGATTAGTTAAGCATTAGACACAGTGTGATTTGAAATATAGCTCCTTGGTCCTAGTTGTGTGACCCTGGACAAGCTCTTTAGCCCTCTCTGAGCTACATTTTTCTCCCCCAACAAATGGGGATAAAGATCCTTAGCTTGCAGGTGGTCGTGACAGTGAAGTGAGATAATGCACGTGAAAGCACAGCATAGTGTAAAAATTCATTAACTGGCAGCTATAATTGTTTTTTCAGAGGGAAAGTCGTAGAATTCCTTGAAGGGGCAGAGCAAGAGAATCCACTCTGCCTGGAGATACAGGGAGGGGCTTGGGTTCCGAGGTGAACTCATCCCATGCCAGGCAGATGGAGAGATGGTCTTGTAGCAAACAGCTGGGGCCCACCACTGCGGGCTGCATGCCGTGTGCCAGCCCCGCCTGCTGCAGCAAAGGGGCCTCGGAGTTGACAGGGCCAGTGCCAAGCCAGATGGGACAGCGGCCAACTTTCCAGTCAACCCAGATGTCTGTCTTTCTCGGGTAAAAACTCAAAAATGTGGCCTCAGTCAAAGTGGTTTTTGAGGGGTGTGTGCTCTCCAGACCCTGGTGTGGGGATGGCCGCAGCTTTTGAGCCGGGACGTTTGATAACTGCCCAGGGGTCAGGAAGATGTAGCTCAGGCCAGGTCCTGGCAGGTCGGCTGCATCTGCCACTCGGAGTGAAGGGAGAAAGGGTGGGGGGACCAGAGGCTGGCCTCGATTGACTCCTTGAGCTATTTCCTTGAGAAAGAAGGCATTGAGGAATTTTTTTTTTGGAAGAAAAGAGATTTGTCTGAGCCATGTAACTGAGACATCAAGGCAGTCCTTTCCCATGTCACAAATAGCAGCATTCTGCAGGGACCTTCTTCAACCATCCTGTACAACCTCAGGAGTCAAAGGTGATTTAGGGAAAGCTATGAAGTCACACGTGACTCCTCCTCCACCCCAGCTTCTGGTTTTATTACTTCCCTCATCCCTGATTCTATTAGACTACCTTGTTGGGAGCAACAAAACCCTTCCCTGAGGGGTGCAGTAGTGTTTTTATCAGAAGAGAAGTCGAGGTTCAGAGGGGCAAAGCCACCAGGGCTGACAACGTTCTAGAACACAGGAGTCTTGCCAACCATTCCCAAATCCACCCCAGGTGCTCACCTTCTTTTTCCTGAGTCTTGCACAGTAGTTTGCCTGTCTTACCTACTTAAAGAAACACTCCTCACCCCGGCTCCCCAGGCTCGGGCGTGGAGCTGTCTGGCACCCTGTCAATGCAAACAAGGTTCCCCAGCGTCCTGCCCCTTCTCTCCACTATGCCCAACTGCACTTTACCACATTTTAAATGTTGACATTGCTCTGTCTTTGTAATTTCTTGCTCAGTATGGGGAATGCTTAACATTCCAGGGTCTGCACCCTGGTGCCCAGCTTGCTGAGATGTGCTGAACACAGTCAGGGAGGTGGTGTTCGGAGGCACTACCTGGTACAGGGAGGGGGTGAGGCCTCAGCCTTGGGGGTGTTCTGCTCCAGGAAATGTTCTCACGCGCTTGATCTCGCCGGTCTATGCAATTTTCTTGGGTTATTAGGCACTTCCCCACCTCTTTGGCTTACTCTAATAATTCTTTAGATCTCATCCTGGATGTCACCTCCTACAAAGGCCTTCCCTGATCCATCAGTTTGAGGAAGGACCTCCTAGCCCACAGTGTACGGATATGCAGGCTGCACACTGCACAAAAGGATGACATCTGACAGAATCAATGGCATCCTGCATTTGTCTAATTATAAAGACTATTTTGAACACATGGAAGGGGCACCTTTCACTCATTTATACAAAGGTGCTACAGGAGCTATCTGTGGCCCCAGCTCTACTGTCTGCAACCCCCCTCCACCACCAGACTGTATGCTTGAGAGGGGCGGCACTGTTTCTATCTGTTCTTCACTGTTTGGTCAGGGCTGCACACTATGGGTACTTCATCAGTGTTGGGTGAATGGAGTGTGGTATGAGGATGTCTCAAGGGTGGGTCTGACCTGGAGGAAGAAATGTGGTGAAAACATCTCTGGCCTGCAGGGGGAGATGCTGAGCAGTTCCATACACTTCCCCTCCAGGCGCTGGGGCCAGTCCCTTTACCCTTTTTGAGGGACACTTTCTAAGGGTAATTATAACAGCTACCATGAAATGCCCTAATGGTAGGTACAGGCACCCTCTCCCTGACTCTTGACAGAGGCCCCACGAGGCTGGCACTGTTCCTGTCTCCACTCCACAGATCGAAGACGAGGCAGAAAGAGCTCAGCAGGTGAGAGCTGGGACTGGTACCCATCATGTGCTGGACACTCAGGCCTGGAAGCTAATTACTATCCTGTGCTGTTTCACCAAAGAGTCTATCACACTGTCAAACTGTCCGCATTTTTTTCAGCCTGGAAAATATGATCACTGCTCCACAGGCGAGTCTGAAGTAAGGAACAGTCCTGCCGCTCCCACCTTCGGGCTCTGGGCCAGGCCCCCGACAAAGCTGACTCACGGAGTTGACTGCTGACAGGCAAAGAAATACCTGCCAGGCCTGGGCCCAGACCTAGGAGGGAGACCTGCATGAGGCGGGGAAGGGAAGACAGGCTGAGTGGCAGGGGCCATACTCAGGCACAGGAGCCTTGCCACCCACCTCCCAACTTTAAGAGCAATGCCTGTGAGAGCAGCATTCCTGAATTCTCAGGGCTCAGAGTACACGAGGCACGTGATGAGTATTTGCTGACTGACTGACTGAATGAATGAATGAATACGTTAGGCTTTTCCATCATTGGAAAGAAGGCCAGAAGCGGAGTTTCACATACCCCAAGGGCCAGGCTATTCTGGGGCAGGTGCCCAACCCAGATTCAAAGACTGGGAGGTAGGAAGCAGGGGGTGAGGAGGAGAGAATGAAGGAAACATTGAGTAACTAAATCAAAAACCTTGGGGCCTCTGGGACCTGGGCAGAGGGTATGTGGAAGGGGTTGAGGAGTATACCAGGGGGCCCAGCTTGGGATGGGATTCCTAAAATCTGAGCGAGAACAACTGGTGAAGGCCATCAGATGGAGCAGGCAGGCCACGCTGCGGGTCTGAGCTGTCAGGAGCTTCTGCCACCAGTCGGAAGCAGACCTGGAGAGCCTGCCCAGTTTACCAGCCTTTTCTACCTTCCTGGCCTCCGAGACCCTGGTGGGAGATGCAGGGTGGGGTGTGTGTGTGTGGGGTGTCTGCTGCAGAGGCCAGAGAGCCTTGCTCACAACCCTGGAGCCTGGCACCCAGCACTCACCTGGTCTGGATGGACATGGGGCACAGGAGGTCACCCCCCAGAAAGCCCCCACGCTGCCGCAGCAGTCCTCTTGGGCTGTCAGCTCCGGCAGGGGATTGGCACACTGGAGAAAAAAAAGGACCATGGGCACTCGTCACCTGCTTCCCTCTCCTGCACAGAGATGTCCCAGGAGAGGCTGAGTCATGAGTTCACCCCTCACATACTGCCGGAGAATGCCCCCACCCAAGGGAGGGGAGGGGAGGCGTTGTCCCAGAAGGAAGTGGAGAAACCCGAGGTCCACCCTGCCAGACACTAAGCTTAGGGGACGGGGTGGAAGTGACACACCCAGACAAGGTCTTCTCTGTGAGGTCTGCAAACTGCCCCCCATCCATGCCCCGAGTCCAAAGACACAGGGGTCCCGAAGGATGGGCTTTCCTCCATCAAACTCCAGAGAATGCCAGGACCACCTCCCTCAAGCAGGGCCCATGCTCAGCAACATTGCAGTTGAGAGGCTCCGGGGACCCAGGATCCTATCCTTGAGCTACTTCCCACCTGTTCCAGCTCCCTAACCTTGGGAGGGGTTTCCAGAAATGCCAAACTGCAACCCTAGGGAAAACCATCCTGAGTCTGGCTTAGCCCCTATAAAGATAAAGGGCCTGGACTCAGAAAAGCTCACTTGATTTCCCATCACTGACTGCGGATCCCATCAGTGAAAAAGGGAATGGATCGTCTTTTATCTTCACATGCCCAAGGCTTTGGGATTTAACCTGCATTTGCTGATTTTACATCTCTGTTACTCAACTCTCCAAACTCCTTGCCAGATCTAACAGCCCCTCTATCCACGCGCCGGGGGTCCTATACTCAGCTCCAGCAGAGCTCAGGATTTGCTGGGACTCGAGGACGCCGATGCCCCTGCAGAGGGGGCCTCTCTTGGGTCCTCTTCTATCTGCCTGGCACTGACATGTACCCAGTGGAGCCCGGGTTGGCTTGCCCAACCTCTCGACATTCATGGCAATTTTATGCTCTGAGTTTTCCCATCTGGGAAATGGGAGACCCTGCAGACTCCCACATTCTCTAAGAACGAGGAGGAGAGAGAAGGAGGAGCGGCACTGAGGAAGCAGTCACAGTCTCAAAGCCCCCAGGGCTGGGGCTGGAGCCACGATCTCACCTGTCCGTTTAAAGTGCTCAGGTAGCATCGGCCCAGCAGGGCCGGAGTCCTGGGCACCACTGGGGGAGGTAGCCGGGGAGCTTCTCCGGACCGGGCGGGGATGCGGTTGCTGTCCCAGCGGCCGTGGCCGGGGCGGGCGGGGAGCCGGGGCGAGGGCCTGGTTTCCACGCTGTTCTCCTCCGGGGCCTCCTCGGCCTCGCCTCGCACCCGAGCCACCTGGTGGATCTGCACCGAGGCCTCCGGCGGGTGGCGGATGTGCACTTTCACCAAGGAGGGGTTCACCGAGGCTGAGCAGAGGGGCTGGGGTCAGAGGTGGGGACACAGGGCCCCACCCTCTAAGGAGTGGCATCAGCCCTGGGCCAGGTGGGCCCCTGTGTGTCTCCCCAAATCTCTCCTCCGTTTCTTCACTCTCTACCCAAACCCCAGAAGAATTTCTCAGGGAGGACAGGACAAAGCACAGACTCCTTCATTCCACACCTTCCTATGAACACCTTTGTTACCAACTTCCAAAGTACCTTCCTGATTCCACCTCCTCCCACGATCCTGCACAGCCCTTGGGCTCCAGCCCAACCAACCCTGCGTGGTCCCCACCCCATGCCTTTGTTTAGACCAGTCCCTCTGCCCTGGAAGCCCTCCCACTCCCCTCTGCTTAACCAAAACCAACCCATTGTTTAAGGCTTAACTGAAGTCCACCTCCTCCAGGCAGCCTTCCCAGAACACTCAGGGCTCGGGTCTCTCTCCTGATCTCCTACAAAATTCTGTATTTTTTGCCCTTTATTTGGCACCTAATATTAGAGGCATCTTCCCTCTCCTGTCCAGGACCCATGAGTTCCTTAAAGTCAGGACCTACCCTTAGACTCTATTGTCTTACTCGTAGCACCCAGTAGAGGGTAAGGGCAAAAAATATACAAATAAATAAATTGATGAACTCAGAAGGAAAGGCAGAGAAAATTTTAAGGAATGAAACTGGGCCCTGAGGATGGAGGAGAAGGAAGTGCTGGAGACTCAGTTTCCCATCTCCTCTGTCAGGATGCCAGCACCCACCCCACGTGGTTCCCCAGGCCCACACTCACCCAGCTGGTTGGAGAGAGGCAGTGTGAAGGTGGACTGCTTCAAGGGGCTCTCCAGCGGGGCCCTGTGGAGGGGGCCCCTCTCTGGAGGCTCCTGGTCCAGCCTGGGGGCGGGCAGGTGGCAGAACTTCCCGGTGGAGTTGGCGGGGCACCAGCACTCGTCCCTGCCGATGCAGCGGCCCCCGTTCAGGCAGGGGATCTGGCAAAAATCTACAACACCAACCTCAGGGTGACTGGCGGCGGAAGCATACAGCAGCACCTACTATGTGGGCTGGCAGGGTTGGGGGAGGGGGGTGACCAGGCCCCCAAGTCTGATGGCTTCCGGAACCCGGTCCCCTCGGAAATGCAGGGACTTTCCAGGAGGCCTGGGAGTGAAGGAGGATGGATAATAACTAGCCCTTGCCTTTCCTCAGCCCCAAGGTGACCTGGAGGATGGTGAGGGAAGTGGCCCTATTTACTGCTTCACCTCTCTATGAGGAAATCGGGACTCAGAGAGGTTGTGTGACCTGCCGAGTCACACGTGACAGAGCTGGGTGAGGACTCAGCGTTGTGTGATCCCAGACAGCTCACGGGAGCCACAGTAGGAGAGCTCCGGGCTTCCTTCCTGCAGAAGAGCTGGGCTCCAGGCCAAGGCAGGCCGGTCCCTCTGACCAACTGCCTCCACACAAACCCCCACACCTGCCCCAGGGCCAGCCAGGAGCCTTCTGAGCTGGGAAGGGACTCACAGATGCGGAATCCAGACTTGGGGTCATGGCCGTGACCGCTCTGGCTGTACAGGGTGGTGGTGTCGCCACGCTCGCAGCTGTTGGCACAGCGCCCGCGGGCACAGGTCTGCTTGCAGATGGTGGGAGTGAAGACGATCTTGATCTTCCTGATTTTCTCCGTGAGATTCAGCCCTGCAGAGAGAGGGCTTGGGTCCAGGGGGCAGGGCTGAGAGGCACAGCTGTGACCTCCAGAGGCTGGCTAGCAAGGCCCACACGGAACTGGCTTGAATCCATCCCAAGGGCATTTGCTAAGTCCCTCCTGGATGTAAGGTCCCATAGTGGGGGCAGGGTAACAGCTCACGGTCCAACATCTCCTGAGGGATGCCGATGGGCCAGCAGCTGAGTTCGGGCTTCATGCACAACGACTCTCAACCCTCTGGAGTCTTATTTTAGGTAGAACCATTGAAAATTGCCATCTTTGTAGGTTAAGGTGGTTGAATATTGGCCATGTTCCTAGATCCCAGTTAGCATTCCCATCTGACAGGTAAGGAAACTGAGGCTCACTGAGGGATAGATTGTATCCCATGTCACACAGCTAGCAAGGGAGGCAGCTGGGCTCTGAACCCCAGTGCAGAGAACAGAATGTAGCTCAGACTTGCCAGCGTAGACAGTTTTCCAAGAGAATGCCTGAAAGAACGATGAGAGTCAGGTTTTGGAGGCCCTAAGGGCCAGAACGAGCATAGGGCACTTTATCCAGCTGGTGGTGGGAAATCATTGACAGTTTTCAGGGAGAGGTCAAAAGGGAGTGGGGGTGTTATGTCCTTCCACCGGGGGGGAACAGGTGATTGGGGAGGCAGGATGAGCAGTTGGGAGGTCACTGTGGCAGAGTAAGAGGAGGGCGCTTCATTCAACATGAGTGGTGACAGCGGATGTACAAAGCAAGGGTATTCATTCCATCCTGGGGGCCAGGGAGGGAAGCCAGGAGGCAGAGGGGCTGAGAAGGGAACTATGAAAGGTCTGTATAGACTTGACTGTGAAGCAAGCAGAGACAGAAAGGAAGGCAGAGGAAAATAACCTTGTGTGCGTGTGTGTTTATGAGAGAGAGAAAGAATGGGAGATTTATGAGCAACTGTATATGCTGCAGGGGAAGGGCTGAGGGTGGTCCAGTTCAAAGGGGGAGGAGAACTAGGGTGGGGGGAGGCCAAGTGACAGCCTAGGGGTCCAGAGGAGTCAAGAAACAGTGGCACATGCCTTAGACAAGAGGAGGGGTGCTTCCTTTTCAAGACGGCAAGAAAGATCACTCATGCCTGTTGTCCACAACATGCTTCCACCTTGAAAACACTATACCAAGTGATGGAGCCAGACACAAAAGGCCACACAAAAAGATCTCGTTTACACGAAATGCTCACGATTGGCAAATCTTTAAGGACAGCGAGGGGTGGGGGTGAGGGGGAAGAGAGTGACTGCTTAACGGGCATGGGGCTTCTTTCTGGAGTTATGGCAATGTTCTGTAATTAGACAGTGGTGGTGGTGGCTGCATAAAATTGTGGATTTCTGAAAACCATGGAGGTGTACCCTTTAAAATGGTTAATGTTACATTATGTGAATTTCCCCTCAACTTTAAAAATGGGAAACAAAGGCAGTTAGCTCAGGCAAGGGTTTAGGCAAGGGAATGACGTGCATGGCATGGCGGGGTGAGGGGGGGCGGGGCATATGGGGGCAGGAAAGTGAGGACTCTGGGGAGTAAGAAGCATGCCGTGGGATGGGGCTGGGGAAGGTGCGGGCCTCTTGGAGAGGCTGCTCTGAGGAATGAGAGAGACAAAGTGTCCAGGCACCCCAGGAAGGATTGCTGAGCAACGATCAAGAATGTGTGAAGGTGGAATCCTCAGGGGCGCTCGGTTCTCTCCTCTGGGAAGCAGAGGTCCCGCTGTAGGTGCTAAGGAAGCAACTGGTCAGATTGGTCCAGGAGGCTCGAGCTTTGCAGAAAGGATGAAGGGGAATGACTGGGACCGGGGAGGTGAGGTTCACAGCTGGATACGAAGGACGCAAAGGCAAGACAGGTGACAGATGGGGTGGAAAAGGACAAGTCAAGGTCTAAGTGTCTCAAGGGGGCACAGTCTCTCTAACAGCTGGCTTGGGACCCCTGGAGCCTGGCACAAAGCAGGTGCTCGACAACTGTTCATAGGCTGAAAGAATGAGGGACAGGGTGACAACTCAGCCTTTCTGAGAGAGTGAAGCGGGGAAGCAGTGGTGGAGAGAAGGAGGGTCTGTGAGGAACCGGAGACAGGGCATCCTTACCCCAGGAGGATGACGGGCGGTCCAGATATGCTGCCTGTGGGGCACCGTCCCTCCGCTCGGGACCTGGCCCCATGGGCAAGGCATTGGAGGTCAGCTGGCCACTCGCTGCAGGGGCTGGATAAAGTCGGGCGGTCTGGGACAGCCCCACATGCTGCTGGGAGGAGTGGGTCTGGCTGAGCCCACTCAGGGTCCTGGGGAGACAAGTGAGGCATGAGGTTGACATCCCGGGGGCAGCATCCCTGTGCCCTTCCAGTTCAGGACATCCAGCCCCTGCCTCCACACTGGGAGAGTGTTCTCTACTTGGCTGCCTTCTTCCCAACTCCAGGAAAACGGAGGTGCCCTGAGACAGGGAGAAAGGGGCCAGGCCAGCTGGCTGGTTTAGTGGGAGTGCCCACCTTTGTGTGGGACTGCCAGGCTTTGGCTGGGTATTCTGGGCAAGTCACTTAGCCTCCCTGGGCCTCAAGGCCCTTGACTGCTAAATGAAGGTGTTAGACTGGTCTCATGTAGCTCTGACATTTGTAGAGTTTGAGAATCTTATGGACTAGCCCCCGCCCTAAAACCGAGTCCAGCGCCTGTCCCTTGCTGCATCTTTTTTTAAGAGTGACGAGCGATGTACCTTGACACATAAACTGTTATATTTTATTTATTTATTTTGGCCGCACCATGCGACATGTGGGATCCTAGCTCACCGACCAAGTAGCATACCTGCGCTCCCTGCAGTGGAAGTGCAGGATCTTAACCACTGGACTGCCAGGGAAGTCCCCCCTTATCTCTTATTAATACAACCTATCATGCTTGGCCTTATGGAATAGGTGCCCAGCAAATACATGTTCACAGATTGATTCAGGGAAGAAAACCTGACTATCCCCCTGATTAATTTTTATTGTTAAACTAATATAACAACAACATTCAAGGAGAAAGAATTGAGTTCATCACCCTCCACCTCAACACAGCAAATACTTTGGCATATTTCCTTTCAACCTCTGCTCAAGTATATTGTCATTATCTATCGTGTCATTATCTGTAGATATCATTGTCATTGTCTGCGAGAGTGAAGCGGGGAAGCAACGGTGGGGAGAAGGAGGCTCCCCACCTATTTCATTGTCTGTAGAAATCATTTAAATGCTATTGTCATTATCTGTAGAGATCATTGAAATTCTGATTAATATTAGGTGGTACTTGATACAGTTCTACAATTTTCACAATTATCATCTTAACTGCGACATGATAGTCTATATGAAGATGAATCACAATGCATTCATTCTATTACCTATTTTGTTTTACATTTTCGACTGTGGACATCCTGACTCATATGGCTTTTTTTCTTCAGTTAACATATTCTTTTAGGGGACTTCCTGTTGGTCCAGTGGTTAAGACTCCTTGCTCCCAATGCAGGGGGGCCTGGGTTCCATCCTTGGTCATGGAATTAGATACTGCATGTGGCAATGAAGATCCCACATACTGCAGCTAAGACTTGGCACAGCCAAATAAATAAATATTAAAAAAAATTTTTTAGTATGGGGGTTCATTAAACTAATTTTTATTCTGTATGTTTGAAAATTTCTCGTAAGAAATATTTTGAAAATGATTATTATTTTAGGCTTAATTCCACAGACTAGAATGCAATTAATTCCAAAAATTAGAAACATTTATGGCTGTAGGTATACACTGGAGATAATGCTCCCAAAAAGCTGTATCAAAATGTATACATGTACCATTTGGACTGCAGCCTCACCAGCATAACATATTATTAATTTTTCATAAATCAGTAATAGTCATCATAAATGACACTTCAGTGTTACCTTAGCTCCCTTTTTGTGATTTCTGAGGTTGAATTTTTTCACACATCTGTTTAACACTTGTGAAAATTTTCTGCTCGTGTCTTTGGTATCTGAGGAATTTGAGCTGTCGGTCTCATATATCTGAACGTGTTCTTTACGTATCTATTATTCGGCAGGCCGTTCTACAAGGCAGCCTCCGTGGTAACCACTCTGTCACTGTCACAGTGTATACGAACCACTGTATACACGACAGGTATGAGCGCATTGTAGACACTGAAGCTGAGAAAGCAATTACCTGCCCAGATTATACAACAGTAAATCAGACCCCAGGATTCCAACTCAGGGCAGCTAGACCCCTGTGCTACCCAATAAGGCAGCCCAGACCACAACAGAAGCTCAGCCAAGAAGCCTCTGCACTCGCCTGGAGTGGTGCTCTTTCCTCCAGCTGGTCCCACCCCTAGCCTCTCCACTGGATTCCTTGCCCAAGCAGCATAAGGTCCTGGGACCCTCTCCCTCCACCATCCCAACTCCAGTTGTGTTGGCGCCAGGGGTCCAGGCCATGAGCAATCCCCCTCTCCTCCTTTCCTGGCTGACGCCTTACCAGGACAGGGCTCAGAGTCTGACACCTTCCAGCCCTCGCCCTGCCCTGTTGGTCCAGGACTTGGCTCCCATGAGCTTCAGTGCTGCTCTTCTTCAGGGTGACCAACCACCATCCTCACGCTGAAAGCCCCAATCAGGCCTCAGCCTGCTCCCCAGGTTTGAGAGCTGGGATGGGAGAGAGGGCTTGTTCTCCACCCCGGAAGCTCTGGAAGCTGTCATAGGCCAGAACTGGGAGCCCAATGCTCAGGCACCTGCTCTTCACTCCCAGGAGAAAGTCAGCACAATTAACTGCAGCAGAAAACCCAAGCCTTCTGGTGGCTTATAAGAGCTCACCAAAGAGTGAGAGGTAAGTGGGCTGGTGGGTCAGCGGGAGTCTCCTTCTTGTGGGAGACTGGCTAGTGCCCAGGCTGGTGCCATGGCTCAACAAAATGTCAGCACCCCAGAGCATCCCGGGAAGCGGACGCGGTAGTTCAGGTTCTGCGCAGACCACCCGGGACATTCCTGAACTTGACGCTGCTGACAAAGAGCTCTCCAATCTGGTCGAGGTGGAAAACTCAAAGGGTCCTTTCTTGGAGGTTTGTGGTCACCGTTGTTATTGTGGCCATCACTTGTTTCTCTAATTGGAACTCAATGCTAATGACCCCAAGAATCCTGAGTTCAAATCCCTTCAGGGCCAATGGTTCAACTTTGCAGAGAAGGGGGAAAAAATATTCCCTAGTCGGAGAAGGCAATGGCACCCCACTCGAGTACTCTTGCCTGGAAAATCCCATGGATGAGGAGCCTGGTAGGCTGCAGTCCATGAGGTCGCTAAGAGTCGGACATGACTGAGAGACTTCACTTTCACTTTTCACTTTCATGCATTGGAGAAGGAAATGGCAATCCACTCCAGTGTTCTTGCCTGGAGAATCCCAGGGATGGGGGAGAGCCTAGTGGGCTGCCGTCTATGGGGTCGCACAGAGTTGGACATGACTGAAGCGACTTAGCAGCAGCAGCAGTCGTAGAAAGACCTGTCTATACAGAGGAGAGAAGAAGATAGGATTTGGGCTAGGCATATGTCAGTTCCGCCTCCCACGCAAGCGGTCACTAAAACAAGAAGGGTGACACCCACCTCACCGGGCTGTGGTGAGGACCAAGAGAAACAGTGAGACCATGTGATTATTTTTCAAATATAAATAAGTGGTCACAAGTTGAAAACTATGTCAGAATTCTCACATGAACAAGAAAAAAAAGTGCTAGCTACAGTTCAGACAAAATATCTCTCCCCAAACCACCAATAATTCTTCTCCATCTAGGGGGAATAAAAGATACCCCCAAATATCTTGTTACATTGTCCAAGCATTCTTATATACAAAGGGCCAAGTGACTAATCTGGTGGCAACACATTTTTAACAACCACAGCCTTCTGAGCTCAATCTATTGTCATGTACTGCTGTGATGGGAACTTTGAGTTAAATGACAGAAATCAAAGTCTTAACTTCCGAGAGGCTCACAGCCAAGGAGGAAGCCTTGGTTCTTTCATAGGTCCTATGTCTCATGCTGAAAGCACCCCTAGAAGGAGACCATGATCTCCCTTCATAAGCCCCAGCCCAGTCTGTGGAGGTGGGCAGGGAGGGAGGCGACCTGGGAGAAATATCAACAACCTCAGGTATGCAGATGATGCCTCTCTAATGGCAGAAAGTGAAGATGAACTAAAGAGCCTCTTGATGAAGGTGAAAGAGGAGAATGAAAAAGCTGGCTTGAAATTCAACATTCAAAAAACTAAGATCATGGCATCCAGTCCCATCACTTCATGGCAAATAGAAAGAGAAAAAATGGAAACAGTGACAGGTTTTCTTTTCTTGGGCTCGAAAATCATTGCGGATGGTGACTGCAGCCATGAAATTCAGAGGCACCTGTTCCTTGGAAGGAAAGCTATGACAAACCTTGACAGCATATTAAAAAGCAGAAAAATCACTTTGCTGACAAAGGTCCATATAGTCAAAGCTATGGTTTTTCCAGTAGTCATGTATGGATGTGAGAATTGGACCATGAAGAAGGCTGAGCGCTGAAGAATTGATTCCTTCAAACCATCGCTCTGGAGAAGGCTCCTGAGAGTCCCTTGAACTGCAAGGATATCAAACCTGCCAATCCTAAAGGAAATCAATCCTGAATATTCATTAGAAGGACTGATGCTGAAGCTGAAGCTCCAACTTTGGCCACCTGATGCAACTGACTCATTGGAAAAAGAAATCCTGGTGCTGGGAAAGATTGAAGGCAAAATGAGAAGGAAGCAGCAGAAGATGAGATGGTTAGACATCATCACTGACTCCATAGACATGAATTTGAGCAAACTCCAGGAGACAGTGGAGGACAGAGAAGCCTGGCATGCTGCAGTCCGTGGGGTCACAAAGAGTCACACGTGACTTAGCAACTGAACAACAACAACAAGTTTGAGTTCTCAGTTCAACTCTGGCTCCCAGAGACTGGTGGCAATGAGGCAAGTGAGAATGTTACTGAGAAAGGGACTTCCTTGGACTACAGTCCCCAGGATGGGGCGGGGGACTGGGCACTCTCAGCTGTGCAGGGTGTGGTTCTGTGCACTCTCAGCTCTGGAAGAGCTGCTGCAATTTCATCATAGGATAGTGGTTCTCAGACTTGCCTGGCACAAGACTGTCTGTCTGGAATTGCTCTAGGGAGGTCCTGGCAAAGTTGCCACGATGGACTGAAACAGCTCTCTCTAGACTTCAGAATTCCATGGATCAGTAAAATTTTGAAACAAATTTAGGGGACCAACATAAATTGGCCAAATTTTTATTTAGGTAAGACATTAAAACACACACACAACTACTAATTATTACCACCATAATTTTATGAAAGAAAATATATTTCAATGGCAATAAGAAATATCTGAATAAGCTTGAAAGTCACTTGGTCGTGTCCAACTCTTTGTGGCCATGGAATTCTCTAGGCCAGAATACTGGAGTGGGTCGCCTTTCCCTTCTCCAAGGAATAAGCTTAAGTTCATGGACATCTCACCTCATTGACTTTTTTTCATTTCTTCATGAACCAACAAAAACAGATGCTGGTCTCCAACACAGACCAGCATGGAACCAAGCAGGAACCACTGGGCTACATAATTCACCAAGATTTGCTCCAGCCTGAGAACGCTCGAGCTCTTTCAAACTATTTGGGAAGAAAACCTTCCAGTCCCAGCTGGCTGGAATCTTGTGAGCTGAGTGAAAACTCCCTGGACATTGTATACCCAAAATAATGCCATTCAGTGAACATGGTACACTCACATCCTACCCAGTACACTGGCTTCCTAACAGTGATGGGGAGGCGATGGGTGAGGGGTTCTGTGCCCTCCACTTGACCCACTTTCACCAGACCCTTGGCTCCACTCTACAAAGGGGCTTCCACTCTGGTGGCTCAGACCAGAATCTGTCTGCAATGCAGGAGACCTGGGTTCAAACCCTGGGTCAGGAAGATCCCCTGGAGAATGGAATGGCTACTCACTCCATTATCTTGCCTGGGAAATCCCATGGACAGAAGAACCTCTGAGCTACAGTGCATGGGGTCACAAAGGGTTGGACATGACTGAGTGACTAACACACATATACTATTTTGTTTGCTAAGTGTTCTGCTGTCAAAAGAAAGCTTAAAAACACCACTACAATGTGCATTGAATAGTTATAGCTCCCATGGATAAAGCACTGAGCCAGATGCTTTAAATGCATCATCTTATGTTATTTTATTGAATGAAGAAAGTAAGTTGCAGAATGTAGCCCACAAGCTTCCTCCATCCATGAATTTTCTAGGCAAGAGAACTGGAGTGGGTTGCCATTTCCTTCTCCAGGGGGTCTTTCCAATCCAGGGATCAAACCCTTGTCTCCCACATTGCAGGCAGACGCTTTACCATCTGAGCCACCAGGGTATCCCATTATTTTATTGAATGAAGAAAGTAAGTTGCAGAATAATATGGACAGTATACTTCCAGGTTTTTGTTTGAAAAAAAAAATTCTCTTTCTCCCCTACAGATGTTTATAAGGGATAGGAAAGGTCTGGAAGGATCTGTAAACAGTGGCTGGCCTCTTGGAGATGAGAGTGCCTGTATATGTGTAAACTTTATGTTTCCATATTTTTAGCTGTCTTTCAGTTAAAAAAAATTGTTTTTACAATTTTACAGTAAACATGTATTATTTTGTAATAAAAACAAATCAGTCTTTTCCCCAGCAACTCCAATTTATAGAAAAGGAAATTGAGGCTCAGGAAAAGCATGATAAATGTGTGCATATTACTAGGATCCAAGGTGAACTCTGATGACTAACAGATGTACAAGAGTTCAGATGTAAGAAAGACCATGACATTTGAGCTAGGGTTTAAGAGATAAGTAGGATTTTCACAGACCAAAATGAAGAGGAAGACATTCCACATAAGAAAATACATGAAGGCAGGAAGCACGGGTCATATTTAAGGAAGGATAATGAGCACAGTTGGATAAAGCACAGAATGGAGGAGAGGGAAGGAAAAAACATCCTTTCAGTGCCTACCAGGTAGCAGACATCATTCTAGCTGTTTTACGTAACATATAATTTACTTGTCCAGACAACCCTATGATCAAAAAATCTCTGCTTGGCCAAAACCACTTTAAACAAAGTAAAAAGACAAATGACAAAATGGGAAAAACATGTGCAATTTATATCACAGACAAAGAACCAATCTTCATAAGATTTAAAGAGCTCCTAGAAACAGAAAATACAGACCAATAGCCCTAGAAGAAAAATCAGCAAAGGAATATGAACAGTTCATGGCAGAGGGGAAAGATCCATATATTTCTTCAATAAGTGAAAATATGCTCAACTTCTCTCATTCTGAGATGTGTAAACGGAAACAACTCAGGTAGCCCTTCTCAATCCATCAGATGAGCAAAAAATCCAAAAGTTTAATAACAGACTAATTTGGTAAGATCCTGAAGAAACAGGTACTCTCAGATGCTGCTGGTAGAAATGTTCATCGATACAGCCTATATCGAGAGCGATTTGGCAACGCCCATCCACACCCTAACTAATGGCCACCTGAGGCGAAGAACCGACTCATTGGAAAAGACCCTGATACATGTATGGATGTGAGAGTTGGACTGTGAAGAAAGCTGAGTGCCGAAGAATTGATGCTTTTGAATTGTGGTGTTGGAGAAGACTCTTGAGAATCCCTTGGACTGCAAGGAGATCCAACCAATCCATTCTAAAGATCAGCCCTGGCTGTTCTTTGGAAGGAACGATGCTAAAGCTGAAGCTCCAGTACTTTGGCCACTTCATGCAAAGAGTTGACTCATTGGAAAAGACCCTGATGCTGGGAGGGATTGGGGGCAGGAGGAGAAGGGGACGACAGAGGATGAGATGGCTGGATGGCATCACCGGCTCGATGGACGTGAGTCTCAGTGAACTCCAGGAGTTGGTGATGGACAGGGAGGCCTGGCGTGCTGCAGTCCATGGGGTCCCAAAGAGTCGGACACGACTGAGCGACTGAACTGAACTGATCCACACCCCAGTGCATCGATGCTTTGCCCCTGCAGGCCCACCTGTGGCCTCCCTGTCCCTTCCACTCCGTGAAGGGTGCACCCCACACTGGCTTCTCCTTGACGGAAGGACACTAACTCACAGGCTCCTCCCACCACCATGACCATGAAACTAATGACTGCCGGAACCAGAAGTTTAAAAGCCCCACCCCTTCGCCTGAAGGCAGGACAACTCTCCAAGCTCCACCCTCAATTAGGCCTCGGCTTGATTTTCCCAGAACCAGTCCTTGCTTGGCCCTGTCCACCTTTCCGTTTTGTTTCCCTCTCCCCGCAAAATCACACACCTCAATTGATGTTCCAGCTCCACCTCTAGGGACATCTGCCCTAAGACACCTGTAAATGTCCGCAGTGATGGATAACAAGATCATTCACAGAAGCCCTGTTTCGTAAGAGCAAAATATTTTGTAAAGAATAGGAACAATTTAAGTGTCCCTTAGTAGGAGGCTGGTTAAACAAACTAAGAGACATCCATGGGATGGAGTCCTATGCCCTCAAAACAGAAAGACACAGCTCTTCTACACCCATAGGAAAAGCTCTCCAAGATATATAGAAAAGTGAAAAAAAAGTCTAAATCTGGCCCACCAACTGTTTTTGTACAAATTGTGACTTAACAATTGTTTTTTATATTTCTAATGGTTGGAAAAAATCAAAAGGAGAATAATATTTCATGACATGAGAAAGAGATACGAAATTCAAATTTAAGTTTCCATAAATACATTTTAATTTGGAATCCAGCCACACTCATTGTCTACAACTGCTTTTGCTCTACAGTGGCAGAGCTGAGTAGTTGCAGACACCATATGTTGCACAAAGCCTAAAATATTTACTATCTGGCTTTTTATGGAAGAAGTTTGCTGACTCTGGCTGTGGGGCATGTAAACTTTTGTGTAAAAATAGAGAAAATAAGGATACATGTTGAATTTATTTGCATATTCCTAAAGCAACCTTGGAAGGATACCCTGGGAATTAATAAGTGGTTTCCTATGTGTGTGTGTGTGTGTGTGTGTGTGTGTGTGTGTGTTGGCGGGGGGTGGGGGGGGGAGTGGGAAGTGGGTGGTAGGGGAATAAACGAGCGCTACAGTTTAATGAATGCTTGCTCCGTGCCAGGTTGTATGCCAACAGTGCACGTCACATGCATTATCTCACGAAAGCCTCTCCATAAGCCTGAGAGTTACTCATTATCCCCATTTTACAGTCAAGAAAACAGAGGGCAGGGAAGTTCTGAAGATCGCAGAACTCATGAGTACTGAAGCCAGGTTAACAAACCAGGTAAGTTTATGCTCCAGCTGCCCTACCACTTATTTCTCCGTTGCCATTTCACTGAGGCTGTGAGAATAGATTTGGGTTCATATGGTCAAGGGCTTGAAATATCAGGGAGGTGTCTGGGCTGCATTGCATGGGTCAGGGGGAGTCCCTAGAGATTTTGGAGCAGCCCACCCTCTTTCACTCATTCAAGAAGCACTTACTGAATGCCTGCCACATGCCAGGCATCCAGGTCCAAGGATGGCAAAGACTGTCTTGCCCTCTGCCCCAGTGGAGACTAAGCAAGGGAATCAGCACTCCAGCAAAGGTGTGAGGGTACAGGGGGAGCCATATACCAGTCTTGAGATGCCAGTGGTCTTCGAGCAGGGCTGGGACATGATGGGATGGGCTTTTCGAATGTTTATTATTCTGATGAAAGATTGCCTGCTGGTGGATAGACCAGAGAGGGGAGGGCTGAAAGGCCAGCTGGAAGGCTTTGGCTATGGTTTAGGCTAGTAGGGACCAAGGACAGGACCAAGAAGAAGGCATGGATTCAAAGGATATTTAATACATAAAGAGTTCCCAGCTGTGGCTCAGACGAATGGGTGGAGGGCGATCCAAGAGCCAAGATCTCAAGGAGAGAGCCAAGAAGTGGCTCAGTTTGGGACCTGACGAGTGCTGGTGTCTCAGGATGGATGTGCCGATGGAAACACCTGGGCTGCAGCACTCGGGAGAGGAGCTGGGGCTGCAGACGCAGTCAAGGGAGTCCCAGTGGAGAGCTGGGGGTTCAGGGATGATATCATTCCGAGAAAGTATGCATAGCAAACCAGTCCAGAGTTCCGCTGCTGGACTGAGGCATTGCGTCTGCTTCCACGTCTCAGTTTCAAAGAGGGAAATATGTTAATGAACAGACGAGTCTCAGTGTTGGGTTTTGCTTCCATAAATTTGCCTCCAAACTTTGGCATCTGCTACTGCTTGTCTGCTAGCACACGATAAAGCCAATGAACAAGCAGTGAAGGAATATTGATGGGAAAATGTGGCAACAGCCCATTGTACTTCACTCGACGGCTTGCCCTTTTCAGGGCTCCGTGCCTGGCTCCGAGCCTAGAGCCAGTTTTTTATTTAGCGCACACAGATGACAGTCATAGTTTCTGCTAATAAAACTGTCCCCAGCTCTAATCATGGAATTGATTGCATTGATCATTCATGGTATTGCTTATGACTGCCAGGTCCTCTGACATGGAAACCCTTCGAGAAACACGGGAGTGAAAGAAAATAAAGGCAGGCAGAGGAGGGGCCTAGGAATCAACAACGCTGGCATTGAAGAGGTAGAAGGGGAGAGGAGAGAACACCAAGACAGGAGGGCGTGGCTCCAACTCGTGGCCTTCTGCTTGGAGGCATGCTTCTGGCCTTCCCAGCAAGCCCAGCTCTTATAGGTGAACATGCCTTGGTACCTCCCAAGGAGCTCAGTCTCCTGAGAATCTGGGTCCTGGGGAGGCAGCAGGGAAACCCTCACAATACTTTGCTCCCTCTCTCCTCCTCGCTGGCCAAGCAGGTCTCACACCCAGTTCACGATCAGATGACCCTTGTGCCAAATCCCCAGAGACCCAAGGGAGTGCTTCCAGACATCACACTCTAGCCCCCTGCTGCAAATCTACCCTGCCTCCACAGAGAACAAGGGGATACCCAGCTCTGGGGGGTGAAGAAGAGGGGACACTATGGCCTTGTCACAGAGCCAGGAGCCTGCTGATCCATGGCGATGTTTTGTCTGGGGGGCCAAGCAGGTGAGGCCTAGGCTTGGCTAAGACAGCAGCCACTCCCCAGCCTCTGGGTATCAGAGTTGCCAGAATTGGTGGGCTCCCAGGTGTCACGGTAAGGAGGGGAGAACTTGAACTCTGTTCCACTTGTCCTAGACAATAATAATGAACATTGGTTGTGCTGTGTACTAATTGTTATATTTGCATTATGTCATCTAATCTTCACAACCACTTTAGGGACTAGCTACTATTATTAACCCATTTTTCAGAAAATGAAAAGACAGCCTTCTGAATGGGAGAAAATAATAGCAAATGAAGCAACTGACAAACAACTAATCTCAAAAATATACAAGCAACTTATGCAGCTCAGTTCCAGAAAAATAAACGACCCAATCAAAAAATGGGCCAAAGAACTAAATAGACATTTCTCCAAAGAAGACATACGGATGGCTAACAAACACATGAAAAGATGCTCAACACCACTCATTATTAGAGAAATGCAAATCAAAACCACAATGAGGTACCACTTCACACCAGTCAGAATGTCTGCGATCCAAAAATCTGCAAGCAATAAATGCTGGAGAGGGTGTGGAGAAAAGGGAACCCTCCTACACTGTTGGTGGGAATGCAAACTAGTACAGCCACTATGGAGAACAGTGTGGAGATTCCTTAAAAAATTGCAAATAGAACTGCCTTATGACCCAGCAATCCCACTGCTGGGCATACACACCGAGGAAACCAGAATTGAAAGAGACACATGTACCCCAATGTTCATCGCAGCACTGTTTATAGTAGCCAGGACATGGAAACAACCTAGATGTCCATCAGCAGATGAATGGATAAGAAAGCTGTGGTACATATACACAATGGAGTATTACTCAGCCATTAAAAAGAATACACTTGAATTAGTTCTGATGAGATGGATGAAACTGGAGCCGATTATACAGAGTGAAGTAAGCCAGAAAGAAAAACACCCATACAGTATACTAACACATATATATGGAATTTAGAAAGATGGCAATGACGACCCTGTATGCAAGACAGCAAAAAAGACACAGATGTGTATAACGGACTTTTGGACCCAGAGGGAGAGGGAGAGGGTGGGATGATTTGGGAGAATGGCATTGAAACATGTATACTATCATGTAAGAATCGAATCGCCAGTATATGTCTGATGCAGGATACAGCATGCTTGGGGCTGGTGCACGGTGATGACCCAGAGAGATGTTATGGGGAGGGAGGTGGGAGGGGGGTTCATGTTTGGGAACACATGTACACCCGTGGTGGATTCATGTCAATGTATGGCAAAACCAATACAGTATTGTAAAGTAAAATAAAGTAAAAATAAAAATTAAAAAATAATAAAAAAAATAAATAAATGAAGTGAGATCTGCAAAAAAGAAAAGAAAATGAAACTGAGGCACAGAGAGGTTAAGGACTTGTCCAGGATCATTTAACTGGAATCACACTGTCCAATAGAACTTCCTGTGACAGTGGAAATGCTCTATAGTCTGTGCCCTCCGATATGCTAGCTACTAGCTTCTTGTGGCTTTGAAGCACTTGGAAATGCAATTAGTGTGACTGAGTAACTGAGTTTGACGTTAAATTAAATTTAAAGACAGCTTCCCAGGTGTCTCTAGTGGTAAAGAACCCATCTTCCAGTGCAGGAGACGTAAGAGACCTGGGTTCAATCCCTGGGTCGGGAAGATCTCCTGGAGAAGGGAAAGGCAACCCACTCCAGTATTCTTGTCTGAAGAATCCCACAGAGAGAGGAGCCTGGTGAGCTACAGTCCATAGGGTCACATACAGCTGGACACGACTGAAGTGACTTAGCACACACGAACAAATTTAAATAGTCCCTTCATGGCTCATGGCTACTGTATTGGACAGCGCAGTGTAGAAAGTGGAGGAGTTGGGAGTGGAACCCCAAAAGTCTACTCTGGCCTGGAGCTATGTGGTTAAAAGTTTCCCCTGGCTACCCTCACTGCATTCTTTGTCCCCAGGCCCTTGGGTTCCTTGGCGGGCCTGGCTGGGGGAATCAGCACCCTCCTAAACCTTACTCTCCTGCCTCCATACTGTATTATCCATCATCAGATGGCAGGAGGATGTGGCAGGAAAGAGATGGGATTTCCAGAAGACATGGTCCCAGGATCATGTCACAGGGAGCAGGTTTCAGCATGGCTTGAGGAAGGACATGGCTCTAAAAAGCCACAGTTGCCCCAGTGACATGGTGGTCCCTGGAGAGACAGGACCGTCTTGTCCCAGGAATCGAATAGCTCCCCCTCCCATACCAGAGAGGAAACAGCAGGCATTCCCGCCCAGGATGGGGCTCTGGGCCGTGACATTTGAGAGATAAGGGAGGTGATGTGGTCAGTGCGCTGATCCCGGGGGGAGCCAGGCCCTCTCCGCCCCCGCTGTCTGGCCGTAGGATGCTGCCTTGCCAACACTGGCACCCCCAGGCCTCACTGCCCTCCCAAAAGGTCCCCCTACATATCTCCAGACCTTCCCTGCTGCTGGTCCTGCTGTGCCCACTCACTTGACTCCTTTGGGCCCACTGGTCAGCCTGAGGTTCCCACCCAGCCCCACCCAGCCCCACCCGGGTGGCCACCTGTGAGTCACCTCCCCCTGCTCTGAGGTCTGCGCCTGGAGTTTTCTCTGAGGTTACACCCAGGTCCGAGAGGTCTGGAGCTTGCACACAAGCACCCAGGGGATGCCCCTGCCAGGTTGACGGATGGGGAGGGGGCAGAACTCGGGGAGCCTCCCTGCCCAGAACTGCACCCCGCTCTGCTCCGTGCAGCTCGAGAGAGAACGCAGCGCCCTGCTTCCTTGCGGACAGACGAGGCAGAGGCTGGCGGAGCTGTGCACGGAGCTGTGCACACCCAGAGACTGAGGCCTGGCTCCCACTGCTGGAGCAGCCTTACATGGGTGCTGCCTCAGTCTCCCAATGGTCCAGAAACCTCTCTGAGCCTCACTGCACTCCACTCCATGGATCCCTGATGCCTCAGTCAACTGTGGACGTTTTACCGCTGAGCAGGCGGCCGGCCTCACCAGCTGCCCAGCCCACGACTCTTGAGGCTGCGTCACCCTTTTCCTCTCCTGGAGGGGCCAGGCAGCTGGGCAGGAAGCCAGAGAGGGCTTACCAGGCCCAGAGATCACACCTCAGGCACTTCAGGGAGCAGAGCGGGAAGGAGAAGGCACCCTGAGGGGCTGCCCAGGGCCCCAGGACATGCTCCTCAGTTTCTACACAAGTGTCGTTTTGCCCAAGTGGGGACCTCCCAGGCAATCACCTGTTCTCCTCCTTCTGGTCCAGCAGGACCATCCAAAGGGCTGTGGTGTGGCCAGGGACACAGACCCCCAGAAGGGAGAAGAGGGGCCTGGATTGTACCCTCTTTATGTCTTTCATGGAGTCCTCACAATGCTGGGCCCACAGCTGTGCTTGCGTGCTAAGTCACTCAGTCCGACTCTTTGTGACCCTGTGGACTGTAGCCCACCAGGCTCCTCTGTCCGTGGGATTCTCCAGGAAAGAATACTGCAGTGGGTTGCCATGCCCTCCTGCAGGGAATCATCCCAACCCAGGGATTGAACCAACATCTCCTGTATCTCCTGCACTGCAGGCAGATTCTTTACCGCTGAGCCACCAGGGAAGCCCCAAGGATGACGATACATAATAGCAAGTAGCTATACAGCGCTCCTATCTGCCAGGTACTTTTCTAAGCACTTTATAAATGAATATAATCATCATTATATGAGGGAGTGGGTGTTATTATTATGCCTTTTTTACAGGTGAGGCAGAGTTGCTAGGTATCTTGCCTAAGGTCACACAGCCCATAACTAATAGAGCTGGGCATCGGACACAGGTGACCTGCTTCTCATCTGGACCCGGGGCCTGTACACTACATCATGGCTTGAGAGCTATGCTTTGGGACTGAGCTTTAGAGCCTAGAGTCCAGGCCTTATGTTTTGAATCTCATGTACAAAAGGTAAGCCTGGGGGTGTTTTTATCCGGGAGGAACAAGATTAAAAATGGTCTCTTAGGAAGGCAGTCCTGCACGATTCCTCCCTGGAGCCCGCCCTGCCTGGCCAAGAGTACTCTCCTCCCCCACCCCTACCTCCCAGGGCATTTGCGGTTTCCCCCAGGGGTGGCGGGGGTGAGGTGGTGAAGTCTTGGAGCCACAGGACTCCACACACACCCACCTGGGTCAAGTAACTGCTGTGCTTACGGCGTCCCAGGCACGGAACAAACATCACCTGAGAAAGGTCCCCAGAGCCCTGGGAGCGGGGCTCACTCCCCAGCACCTGTGGAGCACATGCGCTGTGGAGGCGGTAAGTCGCTGGCCCCCAGCTCATGGGTCTCACGGGTGACAAAACCCAGGATCCAAACCAGGCCTACTGAACTCCAAAGCTCATCATGCTCCTCCCTCCCCTGCACCTCCACCCTCACCACAAGCTGGCATTGTATGAATTCCAAAGAAGTGCAAGAAAAAAGGAAGAGGCTGGGGAGGTAAAGAGGTGAAGGGAAAGAAAACATGAGTCAGGGCCTTTGGGCACAGATCAGAGGAGGAGGAGAGGCCTTTAGGCTGGGGAGGTTGAGCTTGGACCTCTTCCCAAAGCCTTGAGGAACTTGGTATACGGACCTCTCACCACCACCAAATTGACCATGAGATACCCACCTCCTGAATCCGGAGCTCCCAGCCTGTGGTCTCTGGGTCACCCCCAACACACACACACACACACACACACACACACACACACACACGCACACACACACACAGCTTAGCTGGCCTGCCTAATTGGACAGCAAACATAGGCCTGCAACCTCAGATGAGTTTACCCACTTCTGGACCTGCCCAAACAGGCTTGCTGTAGACAGAGGCAGCTGGTGCCTGAGTCAAGGATATACTTCTCAGGGGCTGGACAAAGTCTTGGCAGCCTGCAACCAGCCTGCCCTACCAGGGTCTGGAACTCTACCCTGAGACCAGATTTCTAAAAGACCTGGGAAGAAGCCTTCGCTCATCCCAAACCTACCAACTGCTTATGTGCGAGACATCTGCTTGAGGCACTTCATTTTAAAAATTTTACTAGGCTCTTTATGCTTGAGAGCTACTTAATTAGTGCAATCCTAGGTTATAAAAACTATCACTTTCTGTTTTACAGAAGAGAAAACTGAGGCACAGAGAGAGAAATGGTTTATTTGCCCACTCTCACCAACAGCAGGGAGGGCTGGGGTGGGGTCTCAAAGCCTGAGTGCTGGACCTTTGGTGGATGGCATTCCCCAACCTGCTGCTTACCCTTGACTATGACGGGAAACCTCAGGACCAGAGACACCTTCAAGTAGTGTGGGCAAATTCTCAAGAGTTTCCAGTTACTCCTGTTGCTATAAACAGAAGTCTCAGTAACCCCAAAGTGTGAGGACAAATAAGATGAGTGCCCTTCAGAGGACACTTTAAAGGTACCAGATTCACTTATGCATATTAGTAACTCTTCCTGACAACTCTATTAGTGGTGGGCATCCCCATCTTACAGATGAGAAAACTGAGGCTTGTGAGATCAAATCACTTGTTCTGGACAGCATAACTGTTAAGTGTCAGAGCTAAAAGTCTAACCCAGACTTATCTAGCTATAAGGCATAAATTATGTCATGATTGCTCCCTCACACACTATTATTGCCTGCTGTATGGGCTCTGACATTGACCCAAGGACCTCAGAAAAAGAAGGCAATGTGGAATCAGCCTGGTGCCCAACAGTGTGGCTTGCCTGGGGTCTCAAGAGGATGCCCCCAGCCCTCAGAGGACCAGATACCCTCCAGAGGCCTCTGAAGCAACCCCCACCCATTGCTGGCTGGGTGCACCCTTGGGTGAACAGGTCAGGTAGCAGTGAGGGGTTGAGGCTCCAGGAGGAAACCATGGTGAGGGCGACCAACTGGAAGCAGGAATATGGTAGCTCCAGAGGTTTTGATTTGCAATTTTCATTTTGCAAGGAATGGGGATTTTTTTTTTTCCAAAAAGCACTGGACTTCCTTGAATTTTAGACCTTTCACAAATATTTTTTTAGGACAAAAAAGAAGAAAAAAAAACCCCACAAAATGCCTGTCACAGCTACTCACTTCCACAATGAATCACGGACACAAAACCACAGCTATGTGGCTAACAAAGAAACTATGTGTTTTCACATCTCGTTATTGGAAATCATTTAGCAATCCTCACTATGTCATCTGCAGACAGACAGACGGATGCACAGACACACCCCTCTGAGTCCTAAGTCTTCAGTCGTACAACCACGGTCATCGGATGACTTTGCATTTCACCCATTTTCCCTTTCTAATCCTTTTCTGGGAAATTGCCCTCCAAGGCTTAAATCTTCCTCCTTAGCTGCTCTCCAGAGGTGGGGTGTGGTGTGTGTGTGTGTATGCATGCGCACGCACCTGTGTGCATGCCAGTGATTGGAGGGGGAAGGCTAAGACACCGATTCAGTTAATTCCACAAGTGGAAACAAGTATACATTTTCAGAGTCCCTTTTTTATTGCTGTTATCGTAATAGCGCTGTACTTTGGTAAAGTGATTTCCACCTGGGTAGCTTACAGTGCCTTTTCTGACAGTGGCAAATTAATTAACTGATGGCAGATTTACAGATTGCATAACTGGAAAAACTACTGGACCCATAAATCAGAAACTTCCTCTGCGTCCCGGACAAGAGGTGAAATCTGATATATATTTGAAAACTTGAGCTCAAAAGGAGAATTCACAGAGCCTGAAAAATCTCCATTATGATTTTTGAGGCATGTTCTCTCTGTACAGCTTTCCACCCACTCCCCGTCTCTCCCTCTCTCTCTCTCTCTCTCTCTCTCACACACACACACACCCACATCAGAGGGCAACGTTCTCTGAGCAGCCACAGTTCCGTACAAAGCAACCGGATGGGAAGGACATTCCCCTGGGGCATGTGAAAAACAGCACTGACTGTCTTCCAGTTCCCTTCTGGCTTCATCCCTCCCTAACCTTTCCTTTCAAACAAAAATCCTAGAGGACTTTGGTCAGTTAAATGCTATGAGTACAGCCACAAGCTTGAAATGTTTGTTGTTACTACTTTTTTAAGTCAGATGCTGGAAACTGCATATATTAAAACGTTTTAATGGCCCCAACAATCTCCTCCAGGCTCTCTCGCCAGCTTTCTGGAATTTTCTGAAAAAACACAAAATGCCTTGCCAAGCCCAGTCCTCAGCAGCTCCCACACCAAGCTGGCTGCTTTGCGCTTGCCTGAGTTCACCTGCTCTTGAGTTATTTAGCAAAATGGCCATGAGCACGAGATCCAGTCTTGATCAGAGTGGGGCTGGAGTGCCCCTTCCTGTCAGTTCTTCCTTGTGGAGTAACCTTCTCATAGGATCATTGTGAGCATGGGCTAAGGGGCTGGGTATCTCCCACTTGCCCCTGTGGACTTCTCTCCACCCCACTCTGGGCTGTAGGAGGCTCCTCCTATAGGAGGCTTCTATAGGAGGGCTCTGTCTTCCAGTCTTGCTCATGGGACCCCAGCAAGAGGGCAGAGGGAGTGGAGGTATTGACCCTCTAGTTCCCTCCTGATGGACCACTGTGGGTGGGGGCTGCGGGGTAGGGGCTCTATTCCTCTGCCAGAGGCCTGTTGTGGTCCTCACCTGTGGCTACTCAGTGACCTCTGACCCCTTGCCCCTTAGACCTGCAGGGCTCAGGGCTTCCCTATACTCTGCTTCCCTTGTTGTTTCCTCTGACCTGTTCCTGCCTTTGCAAACAGACCCTTTATCAAACTGCCCCCTTGGAGTGTGCCATCTGTTTCCTGCTGGAACCCTGACTGTTACAGACGAGAGTCTCAGCTCTCATGTATGGAGCAGTTAGTTATTGACTCAGCACTTTATCCACTTCGACTCATGGAGGTGAAGAGATTCGCACAACATCAAATGGCTAGTGAGCAACAGAATCAGATGATATGAGGTCTGACTCAGGACCCGTGCTCTTAACCTCTGTGCCGTATGGGTGTTAATTGAAGTGGTGCCTGTAGAGTGCTTTGCATGGTAGGGCTGGCTGACTCAATAAGGCTCCGTCAATGGTAGGTTAAAATAGCAACCATGCCACGCTCAGAAAACCCACAGTCCTAAATTCTCCTCCAGCATAACACTAGCCCAACCCTAACCACAGAACGAAGGTTGAAACCGCATTCTAATACCACACAAAAGACTTACTCTGATCCAACCTAACCACCACCCCATCATGAGCTAGAACATCACCTCGACCACAACCTTCCTGTCAATTTCCTCCTTGGGGTGTTTCCTCCTTGGGGCGTATCCTCCTCAGTGGGTCATTGTGAGGATTGGTTAAGGTGCTGGAGATCTTGCCCCTGGGGACCACTCTCCACCCCACTCAACTGGAACCCTAACATTCCTCACTGTACCCACAAAGCTAGATACCCACTCAGGGTGAGGCTAGGATGAGGGCTGTGGGGAGCACTGGGGAGCCTCCCTGCCCCTCTGTGCCTGGGAGCTCGCCTGAGACGGGTGCACCTCGCACCCCATCCAGCTGTACTCCCCTCGCTGGGCTCAACAAAAACATTTGTGCAGCATCCACTTCCCGCGTGTCACTGAGCTGGTGACTTTGGTGTGGCGAGAACCCAGAGAGGCAGGTAGCTCACCTACACAGTGCCTGGAGCAGAGCAGGGGCCAGTAGATCCTGTTGGTGGTGATGATGAAAGGAGAATTAGAGGAGGAAGGTGCTTTCTCCATCACTTGGCTGCAGGCTCTGGGACAAATAGGAGGTAAACAGCTCCTATCTCAGAGATCTGCAGAGAGCTGGGGCCAGGGCTGGGCCAGGAGGGAGACTCTTTCTGGAACCCAACCTAGGGAAGGTCCTGATAATCCTCGACTCTGGGATAATCCTAGAAAAGGGGGTCAGGCAGCCTTCATCAGAGATTTCGGGGCCCCCTTATGTCAGATGTCCGCCTTCAAGCTTCAGTATGAGAGGGAGGAAGAGAAGTGTGCAGGAAGCAGAAACCATTTTCCTTTAATCCACCCACTTGCTCTGGGTGGAAATGAATAGGTATTAGAAGGCCCCGGGCCCCCTTCTTCTTTGAGCACTCAGAGGCTGGAGCCTGGCCTCTTCATCGACCCACAAGTGTCTGCCCTGGGCCCAGCATGATGGAAGGAACAGGCATGCAGGCTCTGCTGCTTGGAGAGAAGGCACACCAGCCCCCCCTTGGCCTAGAGCGAAAGCCTTGCAAGACTGTCCACCTGGAGCCTGTGTCCTTTTGTTTTCATGCATAGGTACCCTAACGCCAGCCATGGACCTCAACTCCGTGGCCCTCGGGTATTTGTGTGGGTTGGGGAGGTGCATGTCTGGACCCCACAAAGTCTAAAGGTCCACCTCCCTTTTGCAGAGGTATAGGAGTGGCCTTGGCAGCCAAACCCAGCTGGAGAGGACTGCCTTGAAGCAACACTCTTTATGGGGGAAATGGGAGTCACTTTCCTCCTGGGAAGAAGCCAGGTCCTGGGTCACCACATACAGTTGCACAGGCTGTGCACTGCACAATTCTTGGAGTTCCTGTCATAGAGACTATGATGTGACAGACATCTGGGGTGTGACTAGGGGCTGGAAGATCCAGCACACACAGCCCGGCCCCCTCCTCTCTGCAGTGGAAACAGAGCGCTTCAGACCCACCCTGTTACTCCAGGCAGTTTCTGCCTGGCAGGGATAGGTGGGGCTGGCAGGGGTTGAGTGCCAAAGGACCGTGCAGAAACCTTAATGTGGCCCATGTTTCCAGAACCCTCTGCAAACAGCAGGGATGGGGGGGACAGGGAGGTGAAGGAAGCTTTCAGCTGAGACACAGGTCTCTTCTACTTTCTTCAAAAAGCAGCAGCAGGGCTTCTGTGACTTCAGACTTGGGAAAATAAAACCCTTTCCATTTGTTCTGGCTGGAGGCCCACGAGTGAGCGTCTCCCACAGACTCCCCTCTGAGCCCTCCCTCTTCCAAACCTGCAGCCCCAGGGAAGAGCATTCATGGGAATCTTCTAAGGCCTAACAGATAGAAGGAACCGGGAGGAGACCCTTTTACAGCTGCCGCAGCACCCACCAGACTCCTGGCACTCCTAAGGGTCTGCTAAGCCCTACTCTGTCTGCGCTCCAGCCACCCTTAGGAGAGAAACATTGCTCTCCATTTGCCTGGCTCCAGACCCCCAAGGCCAAGGGGCACAGGGTGAGCAGGTACCACCTGCTGGGAGGACTGAGAGAGCCCCTTTCTGATCAACAACGTGCCGGAGGATGGGCTGAGGGTCAACTCAGAAGGGAAGAGACCTGAGACCAACTTTCTTGGCTCCAGGCAGCAGCAGAAGATACATGGTGATAGAGATGTTCATTCAGTAGATATTATTTGTTTGTTGAGTGCTTATTGTATGCCAGGTACTGTTCCAGGAGCTGGGGGTATGCCACTGAACAAAACAGCTCGCACTATACTTGGGGAAAAACAGACAATACACAATAAACATAACAAGTAAATTATATGTTCTGTTAGAAAGTGGAAAATGGAAAGTAATGTGGAAGTTAAAAAGTGAACCACAGGAGGGGACGCTCACGTTGGGGGGTTACAATATTAAATAGTAAGAAAATAGGAGATATCTCCCTTCTGGGAAAGAGCCAGGCTCAGGGTCACCATACACAGTGGCACAGGTTGTGCCCTGCACAACTGTGGGGTAGCTGGCACAGAGGCCATAATGTGAAGCACATCCCCAAGTGCTGTGGCCAGTGGCTTCGGCTAATTTTAAAAGGTTAAAACTTTACAAAGGTAGTCAGGGAGGCCTGCTTCTGAATGTGACTCAGGCATGTATAGGAAGCATAAGTAAATAACCCAGCCCACTGCCAGGACTGCTAAATAACAGCAGTAATCAGTAAATTTGCAAGGCACATTACAGTTCACAAATCCATCTTTCACCCACATTATTTTAGTTAATCCTCGCAACCTTCCAGAAAGGAAAGAAAGATCCCTCCCACTTTACAAATAGAGACATTGAGGCTCAGTGAAGTTAAGTGGGTTGCCCAAGGTCCGAGACTAGTTAGAGGCTTAGCTTGGAAGTCAAATTGCATACTCTGCTTCTAAATCTTTTCAAAATAGTATAGTCATGATCCTAAGGGTTGGGGAATTCCAGAAAATCCCTAGGGGGTAAGCTTGGGGCTCAGAGTTATAAAAACAAATCAGAAAAAAAAAAAACCACTAAAAAAAGAAAGAAAAGAAAAGGAAGGAAGGAGTTCAACCCCCGGAGGTCCTGAAAACTTGACTCACTCAGGATTGCAGGGCTGAGTCAACAGAGCAGAGAGGCGCCACTTGATGGCCCTGAGGGAGCAGGTGATGCAGGATAAAAGATGCAGGCTGATTAAACCCACTGCAGCCTTGCCAAGGAGGACTGGAGGGTTCCTGTCAGGGAGAGCTAAGATCTGCCCTTAGCAGATGAAAGGCAACGTGTATCCTTGTCACCACCATGAGAGTGGGTAAAGGGGGAATAAGCACATTTCACTATAGGGGATAGAAAATGGCCAAGCTGTTGGCCAGAGTCTGACACCACCAGCTCTTGACCTCAAAGAAAATCCATTTGTTGCTTCTCATTTACAAATATGGAAACTGAGGCTTGGGGAGGACGAAGGGCTTTTCCAAGGTTTCCTAGCATGAGTCCATTTCTCATCAAGTCCTAGGTGTATCGGAGACTAATCTTGGGTCCAGGGGACTGAAATGAAAAGGAGAGAGGACCAACAGGGGATCGTGTTGCCTGCAGGAGGGAGCAGAAGTACGTAGCAGGATGCTGGAGCCCACAGAGGCAGAAGGCAGTAGGAGGGAGGTGGCTGCAGCTGGAGCCAGGCTCGGAGGACCCTGGCAAGCCTTCCGCCTGGCCCAGAGGCAAGATCTCCTGGGTCCCCAGGACAGGACTGCTCCCTAGCTGCCAATCTTTGTCCTTCCTCAGTTTCCCCTTCTGTAAGCCCAGATTGTGGGTTGGAGGAAAAACTCCTTCTGGCAAATGGGGTATCTCACTGATTTGTCATAAACATGGGAAGTAGGCAAGTACGGTAAGAGATTTTTTCTGGACATCCCACTAATCACTCTCTGTGCATTATTCCAAGGAATTCTCACAGCCACCCCAAGAGATGGGCATCACTGTTCCCACTTCGAAGAACTTGAGTTGCAGTGAGGTAAAGCAACTTGCATGACTAGTTTTCGAGGACACTAGGGTTTAAATGCTGCCGGACCCCAAAGCCCAGTGCTTTCCCAGCACAGACACAGCGGGGTTGCCTCCTTGTACCTGCTGCCCTATTCCCAGGGACCTGGTTTGATTCCCAGTCATTGATCTCCTGGGCAAATGCCTTGTTATTCTGTTAGGGAGGATGCCTGGGTCCCCGCTGCGGTGGCTGGGACCACCCCTTGGGGCAGAGTCCCTACAGCCCCTGCAGGAGGCCTGGGGGCGAGGGGAGGCAGCACCTCCTACAGGAAGTCTGCAGGCTTGCTCTCAGCCAAAGCAGGTTAAAGATCACACATCAGGAAGTCCTCGGGGGGCCAGAGTGGAGACATGGGGTTGAAGGATGCCAGGGGTCCTCCTGAGGAGGCGAACTCTACACCTGCCCACCCTGCAGGCAGGCACAGCCACACGTGCCCAGTGGCACAGCCAGGCCTGAGTCAGGAGCTGCCCCAATGCCCCTGCCCTTCCTCCCTCTCCCCACAGACAAGAGCCTCGAGAGGCCCAGCATACCCCTCGAGCCTTGTTAGCAGAACGGGGACTTTGGGAACCCACCGCAGGGTTTGTGAGAAGTGAAGATGACAGGGAGAGAGTCGAGCTGCCCTCAGCCCTGCTGGCTCCACTCTGTTCTAAGCCAGTCGTGTTCAAGGTGCTGGAGACACATTGCAGAGAAAAGAGATAAAACCTCCGTCCTCCTGGGCCTGACATTTTACTGAGGTAAGAAAAAGAATAGTTGGGAAGGGGGTAGGGAATGTTTGAGGGTGTGCAGTTTCAAATCAGAGGAGAAACAGAGACTCAGACAAAGAGAATGAACCTATGGACACCAAGAGGGGAAGGGGGACTGGGATGAACTGGGAGATTGGGAATGACAGCTACACACTGTTGTCGTTTAGTTGCTAAGTCGTGTCCAACTCTTTTGTGCCCCCATGGACTGCAGCCTGCCAGGCTCCTCTGTCCATGGGCTTCTCTAGGCAAGGGTACTAGAGTGGTTTGCCATGCCCTCCTCCAGGGGATCTTTCTGACTCAGGTATCAAACCAGGTCTCCTGCATTGCAGGCAAATTCTTTACCGCTGAGCCACAAGGGAAGCCCCATGTATACACTACTATGTATAAAATCCATAGAAGGAAATGGCAACCCACTCCAGTGTTCTTGCCTGGAGAATCCCAGGGACGGGGGAGCCTGGTGGGCTGCGGTCTACGGGGTCGCACAGAGTCGGACACGACCGAAGTGACTTAGCAGCAGCAGCAGCATGAAATCCTTAACTAATGAGAACCTGCTGCTCAGAGAACTCTACTCAGTGCTCTGTGGTGACCTAAATGGGAAGGAAATCCAAAAAAGAGGGGATATATGTATACATATAGCTGATTCTGACCCCTGAAACCTTTTGATAGAGGATGCGGTGGTTGGATGGCATCATCGACTCAATGGACGTGAACCTGGGCAAACTCCAGGAGATGGTGAGGGACAGGGAGGCCTGGAGAGTTGCAGTCCTTTGGGTCACAAAGAGTCAGACACGATTTGGTGACAGAACGACAACAATAGCTGATTCATTCTGATGTACAGTAGACACCAACACAGCATTGTAAAGCAACTGCACTCCAATAAAAAAAATTTTTAAGTAAAATAAAATCAGGTGAACACGGCCAAGAGTCCCACTGAGAAGGGAAGACTTGGAGTAGAAAGGAAGTGAGCCCTGTGCGTATGTGACTGGGAAGAGGTTTGATGTAGGTTGAAATGGGTGCTCCTCTGGCCCCACAAAAGGTATGTTGAGGTCCTAACTGCCAACCTGTGAATATAACTTTATTTGGCTATGGGGGGGAGTGGTTCCAGATGTCATTAGTTAGGGTTAGATGAGATTCTACTGGATTATGGTGGACCCTAAATCCAGTGACTGGTATTCTTATAAGAATCCCCACCCCCCAACACATACATACAAAATACAGCACGTATTTTGAGAGGCAGAGACTAGGGTGATGCAACTACAAGCCGAGGGGCTTGCAGGACTGCAGGGAGCCGTCAGCTGCTGGTGGAGAGCATGGGACAGATTGTCCTGAGTTTCTAGAAGGAACAACCCTACCAACACTTTAATTTTGGGCTCTTCCCTCCTGAACTGTGAGAGAATACATTTCTGTTGTTTTAAGCCACTCTGTTTGTGGTCCTTATGGCAGCCCTAGGAAAGGAACATGGTGTTCCTTGCGGGGACACCAAGTGCATGGGGGGACAGCAAGTGCAAAGGCCCTGAGGTGGGAGCATCTCTGGCATATTGCAGGGAAAACCCACTGGCCCGTGTGGCAGAAGCAGAGTAAGTGAGTGGTAAGAGCTGATGCTGGAGATGTTTGGGGGCCAGATCACTCACATAGGGCCGCCCTTGTGGCAAGCCCTTGATAAGAGGAGCTGTGACACTGCAGGTGGAGGGTTCCAGCTGGAACGGGCTGCAGTGTGTGGGTGTGGCTGGCCCCCATGGTCTCTGTCCCCTCGTGTTATGCCTTTGAATACATTACATGAAATGGCAAAAGGAAATAGAGTTTGCAGGTGGAATTACAGTTGCTAATTAGCTGACCTTAAAATAGGAGGGAGGTGTCTGGCTTATCCAAGGGGGCCCATGTAATCATATATGCCCTTAAAAGTGGTAGAAGAAGGCAGAGGAGTCAGTGAGAGATTCAGCTGGAGAGGGAGGCAGAGGGGAAGAGTTAAAACATGAAGCGTTCACCCGCTGTTGCTGGCTTTGAAGATAGGAAGGTGGCAACAAGCCAAGGAATGTGGGCGGCTTCTAGATGTGATGGCCCTCAAGTGACAACCAGCAAGGAAGTGAGGACCTTAGTCCTACAACTGCAAGGAAGTGAACTGTGCCAACAAACAACCTGAGTGAGCAAGAAAACAGATTCCCTCCGCACCCGGCCCCCCGCCCCGGAGCCTGTGGGAACTCGGCCCTGCCGACCCCTTGCCGTTAGTCTGGCGAGCCCCGTGTCAGATGGCTGACCTATAGAACTGAAGGATCGCACACGCAGCATTGTTTTAAACATCTACCTTTGCAGGGTGTGCAAAGAGGAGGAGAGGGAGAGATGGGCAGGAACAGTGGAAAGAAGCCTGCCTTCTCAGGGAACAGTCTACTGAGAGCCATCACCTTGGGGCTCAGAGCTCCCCAAACATTTCTCCCCTGGTCCCTCCCATCCTCCTCAACACTGTCCCCCAGGTCCCTTGTTGCTCCAGTGCTGACCAAGCCCACTGAGGATGTCCCCAGGGCCCTGCCTCTAGGTCCTCAGGCCAGACCAAGAAGCAACCCCCGTGGGGGTCCCTCCCATTCTGAGAAATGCTATGATGCCTCCCCTCCCCACTCCCCCATAGGGCTGGTGAGAATGGTCCTGGTGGAGAAGCCAAGCCAGCCAGAAACCACTATTGATGCCACTGCTGGATCACACCACCCCTGAGGCTGGGGCTGGGCTCTGGTTTCTCCCTAGAGCAGGTCTGCACGTGCACATACACAAGGCATCCCAGTTGTTGGCCTGCTTTTTGCCACTCAAGTCCCCATAGAAAAGAGAACTTGTCCACTGAAGGTTAACACATACTGAACACTAACCCGTGTCTTATAAGTGCTCATACTAGGCACCGTACTAAATGCTCTACTCACATGGTCTCATTTCCTCCCCTTCGCAATCCTATTAGGAGGAGATACTGACTCAGAGAGGTTGGGATATTTGTCTGATGTCACACAAAGTGTTAGTCACTCAGTCGTGTCTGACTCTTTGTGAGCCCACGGTCTGTCCGTGGGGATTCTCTGGGCAAGAATACTGGAGTGAGTTGCTGTGTCTGTCTCCAGGGGATCTTCCCCACCCAGGGATCAAACCCTGGTCTCCTGCATTGCAGGCAGCTCCTTTACCACCTGAGCTACCAGGGCGTCCCAGGTGGCTCAGTGGGTAAAAAACCTGCCTGCAGTGTAGGAAATGCTGGAGATATAGGTTTGATCCCTGGGTGGGGAAGATCCCCTGGAGAAGGGCATGGCAACTCTAGCATTCTTGCCTGGAGAATCCCATGGACAGAGGAGCCTGGCAGGCTACAGCCCATAGGTCGCAAAGAGTTGGACACAACGGAGTGACTGAGCACAGCAGATGTCACACAGCTAGCTGGTAAATCCAGAACTGGACTCCAGGAGTCTCTGAATCCAAAGTACAGTCTTAGACCCTCACGCATCAAGGTGGGAGGGGGTCCATGGACCAACAGCATTAGCATCACTTGAGATCATAATAGAGAGGCTGACCCCAGACCTGCCAAATCAGAGGCTGCATGTTAACAAGTTAGCATGAGTCACATGCCACTGCAGGCTGAGAAGCACGGGTGTGAAGCACTGTTTTACAGGCCTGCTCGTCCTAGGTTGTCATAACCACCTCCTTCCCCAGGTCTCATGAGGCTCTTTCCCAGCTGCCTGGCTCCTGCTCTCCAGGTGGGGCAGGCTCTCTGCCCAGCCTGGGGAAGAAGTCTGAACCTGAGTCTCAGAGGGAGTCTCCGGGCCTCTGCAGCCAGCCCAGGCTGCAGCTGGACAACATCAGTCCACGTCTGGCTCTCGTAGGGCATGCTGCCTGCTGCCTGAGTCTCTCCTATGCACCCCCCACCACCACCCCCTCGCATCTTCCTTCTGAGACACGAGTCTCTTGGCCTCTGCCTAGTGCTCTCCTGAAGGTAGCCTCCGGCCGTCACCAGCCCCTGGAGTGTCTCCCCTCCCTGCTCATTTTGCACCCCGCCCTCCTAGAGTGCCCACTGCATTTATGTCACTACCTTTTTCTGGACACCAAAGGCCTGTCCAAGTTGCCATCAGGAGAGAGGCCAGAGGCTGCTTGGGAAAGCTGGCCAGGCTCACAGGAAATGTCTGACACCACCAGGCAAGCAGGACTTGGCCTCCCAAAGCAAAACACAGCTGGGCCGACAGCGGGCCGCTCGGACTTTCCCAGATTTCATGGCACTGAGGCGCCAGGGCAGAGAGAGAGAGACCGTGCTGGCCTGGAGGCTGTAGCTCATTAAAAACATCACAGTAGTCCCTGGCCAGGGAGCCTGTGAAGCTCAGAAAGGACAGCCCTGCTGTGGGGCCGGAGACCTCACCCCAGGCCTTCATCCTCCACTGCCTCCTGCTCACAGGGGACCCTCCCCAGGGACCAAAGCCTCAAAGAGTTCATCCTCCTTCCCTCCCAGCCTCCTCCTCTCCCCAGCATCGCTCCTCATCTGTGTTCTCCTTCAGCTTGTGTTAACTACAGAGTGCCGGGGGCGATGTGAGGCACCATGGACACGTCCATGAAAGAGAACACGGTGGTCTCTGCCCTCGGGGAGCTCCTGGTCCAGGGAGCAAATGAACTGACCATCCTGAGGCCAAGTAAGAAGTGCAGCACCCAGGAGGCGTGGCCCCCTCCCCACGGCAGTGGGGGCGGGGATGCCCTTGGTTCCCGGGCAAGGTGAGGGCTCAGAGCCAAGTGGGCCCTTTGTGAGGTCACTCTTAAGTTGGGACCAAGCGACAGAAAGCCACGCAGATGGAGCGATTTCTGCAAGGCGGAGTTGTGGGGACATCCAGCCTGAGACAGGCACTGACTTCCAGCGCTCAGGCCGCACAGGCTGATCGCAGACACAGGGCACAGACTCCAGGGACATGGGCCAAGCATGTGCTGCAGGAGGTCAGAACTGGGTGGACACGATGGAGGGGGTGCTTTCTGGAGGAAGTGGGACTGGGCTTTGAAAAAGAGGAGCTGGAGAGGCTGGGAAGACGGGACAGGGGATGTCAAGCAGTTCCAACTCAAAGGTCCAAGAGGACAGCATGACCTGCCAAGCAAGCACCAACACGTGGATAAATGCACTATAACATGAACAAATCCCACAAGCCAAAAGAAGCTTCGGGGAGAGGGGCAGGGGGAAGCCCGGCTAGAAGGATTCTGCTTCCACCCTGCTTCCAGGACCAGCCCTGGAGCTGCCACCCCTGGGGCTCCTCCAAGTGCTTTCGCACCAGGCCCGCCCATCTTGGACCCGGAGCTGGGACCCATTAGAACAAGGTTCAGGCCCTGCCCAGCTGGTCACAGCCAGTCCCAGGCGTTTCACCGTGCCCCTCCCTTGTCCACCTGGCCCTTAACTCTGCCTCTCTCTCTGCTCTGGCATCCCAAGGCCTTGGCCAAAGAGTTTGGCTGTTCTGGTTTTGACTTTGATGCTCCCTAGACCTTGACCCAAGTTTACCCTTCTGCTTTTTTCTGCTCCTGGCTGCCCTCGAAAACCACCTGCTCACTTGGGTGGCAAAACACCCCTACCAAGACCCTGGTCTGTCCCCGTTCTCCCCCTTCAGAGTGGCCGGACAACCTCAAGCTCCTTTCGTTTTTCTCCTGAGCTTTCCCTCTGGGGACTTGGCCTCAAGGTCAGCCTCCTCCTGCTGGTTCTGTCAGCCTCCTCCGGGAGGGCAAATCCTTTTTTTCCCTGATTTCAGCAAGACAAGGTTCACACATTTCAGAAAGAACTTCTAAGTAGGAAGCAAATGGAAAAACTAACCTGAAAACCAAAAAGAAAACACAGCCCCCAGAATGGACCAGTTTACCGAAGTTCAGACTTCCTGTCCTGAGCTAGGAAATGTCTGGCCAGGTTGGCTGGCAAGTAGGCCAGGGACTTCTGCCCGAGAACACCCCCTTCCCACTTCTTAGCCTTCTGCCTTCCCCTACATGTTCCTTCAGGCTGCTCCAAGGAGAGAGGCTGTTAGCATTTGTGGTAAGAGAGCTGAAGTGGCTTTTTAAAAACTTTTTCTTTCTTATTATTTTTTTTTTTATTTGGCAGCACAGCATATGACATCTTAGTTTCCCAACCAGGGATCGAACTCATGGCCCCCTGCAGTCAAGCAGAGTCTTAACCACTGGACCACCAGGGAAGTCCTGGAAGGGTTTCTTTTGCTGGCAGAGGAGTCCTTCTCGCATCGCATGGACCACAGGTAAAAAAGAAGGAAGTGGAGGAGAAACATTTATAGACTTTACTCTGTGCCAGGCACCCTTCTAAACACTTTCTTCTTATTAACGAACTTAATCCTTACAATTCCATGGTTATCATCATTGTCGTTGTCCCCACCTTACTGATGAGGAATCAGAGAGGTAAGTAACTTGCCCAAGGTCACCCACCTAGGAAGTGGCAACCAGGATTTGAAAGCAGAGAGCCTGGGTCCAGGCACATGCCCTCCTCGTCTTTCTCCCAGGACCTGGAAGGTAGCAGCTCCCCTCCCACCTCCACCATGCAGTCCAGTCTGCCAGAGCCTGTGACAACCCCAAAACCTGCAGACCTGTTTGTCACCCTTCCGGTGGGGCTGGGGGAGGGGAGGAGAGTCCCTCCGGCCTTCTCCACCAAGGTCTTCACCAAACAGGCTGAAGGCAGAAGCCCCCCCAGAGAGGCTGCACACCCCCCTCCCCCAAAGAAGGGAGGGCCCACTGAGGAAGGGGACTTACCTGGCCCGCTGCAGCTGTGGCGCTGGGGGCCGCGCTCTGGCCGTGGTGCTTTCTCTGGCCACACTGCTCCTGCGCAGGCTGGGGGGTCCCTCGGCCGAGCGTCGGGGTGCTGGCCTGGAGTTCTGGGGGTCGAATTCCTCCTCCGGAATGACCTCTTCGCAGCGGGCTCCGCGGAAGCCTGAGCGGCACACGCAGAGCTGGGGCCGGCTGCAGGAGCCCCGGTTCTGGCAGGGTGGCTGGCACACGGCTGCAGAGACAGGCAGAGGGTGAGGGCCGCCCGGCTGTGTTCAGACCGCCTGTCAAAGACTGCGTGACCGGCCGCACCCCCGACACCGTGCTCTGCACACGCGTAGTGCTCCCTGTGTGGGGTCTGTCCAGCTGGGGACTGGCCTGCGGGCATGGTTTCCTCATCTCTTCTCTCGGCCTCTGTGTGTGCTGTGTCCCCTCCGCGGGGCTCTCTCCCATTCCTCTCCACTAAGTCCTGCTGTTCCCTCAAGGCCCCCCTGCCCCCCATCCCAGATGACCTGCCTCCAGGTACTGCTCCCTCCTCTGAACCACGGTGCACAGCACTCATGCCCGATGGGCCACTGTCAGTCTGTCCGTCTGGGCTCATGCTCAGCTATGTCCAGCTCTTTGCGACCCTTTGGGCAGTAGCCTGTCAGGGTTGCCATTTCCTCCTCCAGGGGATCTTCCCGGCCCAGGGATCGAGCCCACATCTCCTGTGTCTCCTGCAGTGCAGGCGAATTCTTTACCCACTGAACCATCAGGGAAGCCCCGCCCACCATGCGTGATAGATTCTTTATGGATGTGTCTCAACTCCAGTTGGAGAAGGAAATGGGAACCCACTCCAGTGTTCTTGCCTGGAGAACCCCAGGGACGGGGAAGCCTAGTGGGCTGCCATCTATGGGGTCGCACAGAGTTGGACATGATTGAAGTGACTTAGCAGGAGCAGCAGCAAATCCCTAAATAATATGACCATTACTCCCAGGTGCAGTGACTGTCCCTTACACCTCTTTTCCTCCTTAACTCCTAGCATATGTTTCATTACAACACAATTGATATTATTTTTATTACAGTGTGTGTGCATGCTCAGTCGGTTCAGTCATGTCTGACTCTCTGTGAGCCCATGGACTGTAGTCCCCCACGCTCCTTTGTCCATGAGACTCTCCAGGCAAGAGTGGGTTGCTGTGCCCTCCTCCAGGGAATCTCCCCAAGCCAGGGATCGAACCTATAATTCCTGCATCTCCTTCATTGCAGGCAGATTCTTTACCCCCTGAGCCACCTGGGAAGCTCTTTAATTACGGCAGCTACTTGGGGTCACACAAAGTCAGACACGACTGAAGCGACTTAGCAGCAGCAGCAGTATCTATTCAATGCTTACAACATGCCAGGCACTGTGCTTTGCATACACTGTCTCTGCTGCTGCTAAGTTGCTTCAATCGTGCCCAACTCCGTGTGACCCCACAGACGACAGCCCACCAGGCTCCCCTGTCCCTGGGATTCTCCAGGCAAGAACACTGGAGTGGGTTGCCATTTCCTTCTCCAATGCATGAAAGTGAAAAGTGAAAGTGAAGTCACTCAGTCGTGTCTGACTCTGTGCAACCCCATGGACTGCAGCCCACCAGGCTCCTCCATCCATGGGATTTTCCAGGCAAGAGTACTGGAGTGGGTTTCCATTGCCTTCTCCAATACACTCTCTCATTTAAGCCTGAAACAATCCTATACAGCAAGTGGGACTGTGATTCTCATTTTACAAATAATGCCTCTGAAGCTCAGAGAGATTAAAAGACGTGCAGAGGTCACCCAGCCAGGCTGTATTGGATGGAGGAGCCAGGTGCGTTTGACTGAAAAGCCCAGGCTCCCTGCACCCCCACTGCCTCCCAGCAGAGCTGACCCACCTCTGAACCTTGGCCCTGAGCTGATGATAAAACAACAAAAAGGATTTGTTGGCCTTAAGTCAGCTACTGAATGCACCCTTGGGAGCCCTGGCCCGGGACACTGCATCCCAGGTCAGCTCTGGTGGTAGAGACCTCAGACTACCAGAGACATCCCTCTCCAAAGCCCACACAGTCAGTCTGAGATAGAGGGAGGATGTTTACCAGTCTCATGCGTTCACTCAGTGAACATTCACCGAGCACTCACTAGGTGTGAGGCCAGTGGTAAAGCGGCTCCCTCTCTCAGGGAGTGTCCTGTCTCATGTGGAAGCCAGGGCATAGGGCATGTGATAAGTGTTGACCAGAGCCTCTAACCCAGTCTGAGGCAAGGAGTGAAAGTCAGGGAAGGCTTCCTGGAGGTGGTGACGCTGACCAGAGGCACAAAGGGTGAATAGACTGGGCATAGTGTAAGCCAAGGGCAGCTTGCCTACTCAGGAGCAAGTAAGGGAATATCAGGTCTCACTGCAGGATCCCAAGCATGAGCTAGATCCTAAGGCAAGAGCATTTTCCTCAGTGCCTGGGCATCTGTTCCCGGTAGGCCCCAGACCTCCAGGTAAGCAGTCTGTGCGAGAGAATTGTAACCCTGAGCACGTCTCCAAACACAAACTGCCACCTTACCAGGATTTTGGCCTATCACCTGGCTGCCCCTCCACCTGCCCAAGTGGAGCGAGCCCCAACCTGACCACCCGCCAAGCCCTCATCACCACCACCACCAGAGACACAGGCTGCCTGGTGTCAAACCAGGACCAGCGAACATTGCGGAAGCAGGTTTGCGCAGGACAGGTGTCAGCTCTGGTTTATCTTGGGGATCGAGTAGAAAGGGAGGGCTTGAGTGGTTTCCCATGTGGACCACAGATGCTACATTACTCCTAGCCCCTCAGATCCACCCACACCTCTCTGCTGGCCAAGCCTGGCAGCAGGGAGGGAAAGGTCACACAGCCCTTCCCAGTCTCCGGTTCCATTCCACCTCCGCATGGGTGGTTTTTGCCCTTAAGAGAGCCTTTCGAATCCAGTCTAGCTTCTGTCCTTCCCCTCCTGGGCTGCAAGGATGGCCCGTCCTTGACTTTAACAACAAGATCTTTCACTCTCTAAAAATCCAACACCCCACATCCTGCAGTTTGAGCCTGTGCTTCCCTGTGACTCACCTGTCCCTGGTTCTGCCTCATTCACCAATACATCCACAGACATTTAGTGAGCACCCTCTCTGGGTCAGATCGGGTGCCAGGGATACAAAGACAACGAGACTGCTCTCTGTGTAGAGGAAGCTCGGCCCCATGGTGGTCTCAAAACCACGGAAGCCCCTTGCCACCAGGCAGTTAGATCTTCAGCGAGGACCAGGCTTGGCAAACTTTGGTTGGTGTGATGAACAAACAGCTCACGGTAAGTGGGTAGCTGGGGGAAACTATAAAACTGGCATGTATGTATGCATGGAATATTGTGGTTGATAAAAGTTCTAAAAGGCTTCCAAACCAGCCAGATGTGTTGGCAGAAAAAACCCATTTGGAAAGATAACCTTTCTGGACCAGTCATTTCTGAAACAGCACAGAGGCCAGGTCGGCTAAGAAAGGTCCTCCTGAAACAAGTGCTATGATTGCAGAAGTTGTGAGCCAGGTCTCACCAACTTCATTTGCATCCTTCTCTTCGTTGTCTTCTCAAGTCTCAGCAGGTAGTGATTCCCTCACTACAGTGTTTTGCTCTGAGCTGAGCATCTGCATTATGGGACTGGAGCATAAACTCCTCTCCTCCCTCCTCTCTCCCCCCAAAACCACCCCCAATTGGTCCCAAATGATGGCTCCGAGTGCCTGTCCATGAAGGGGAACAGTCTGAGGTCAGTTTTTACCAACCTGCAATAAAACAATAAAAACAAAACAGTTTCTTGTGTTTCTTATAACGCTATTTTCTTCCCCACTGAAAAAGTGTCTTTCAGATGCAGAGGACAAACATATACATACCAAAAGGGAAAGTGGGCGGCGGGATGAACTGGGAGATTGAGGCTGACATATATACATGATTGATACTATGCATAAAATAAATAAGTAGTAAGAACCTGCTATACAGCTCAGGGAGCTATGTACTCAGCGCTCTGTGGTGACCTAAATGGGAAAGAAATCCAAAAAAGCAGGGAGAGATGTATACGGATAGCTGATTCACTTTGCTGCGCAGCAGAAACTAACATAACACTGTAAAGTAACTACACTCCAATAAAAAAGAAAATTAAGTGTCTTTTATTTTAAGATTATATCTTGCCTCCTTTTCTGGTGTTCAAATGGTCTTTGAAGTGGTTAAAGGTGATGGCAAATGGTGTTTCTAATATCCTCACTTGGCAAAATGAAAAGCTGGCTACTGTACTTCGGTACATAAGATGTTTTTGGATATTTACTGGTGCGTGAAATGTAAAGGTTTGGAACCCTTGGGGGAGGAGGGGGCCATAGTGGTCATGTGCCTTTTGTTTAAAGGAGACCGTGAAAAACATTCCTAAGTCAAACGGGCACAGATTTCAAAACTGAAGTATCTAGTGCTCAGCCGTTGCAGAATCGCCCATGGCAGGGGGGATTGCATAAAGCGAAAAAGGAAATGCCACGGCACCCCCAGAGAGGCAGTTTCATGCGGCATTGTGGGAAGTTTAAGAGAGAAAACTCCCAGCAGGCTGGGCCGTCTTCACGTTTCACGGTTGGATCCTCATTCCTCCCATTTTCCTACAAGAGCAGAGGTCATGCCTTCTACTTGAGAAATCAACCCAGAGCGGGTATATGGCTTTAAAGAGTCTTTGTTGATTATTGGTGACAGGTTATCAAGCATGATGCCACGATGCCCATATCTAGCCATCGAAGACATATCCAGCCCCTCCCTGTCAGGGACCAGCATCCTCAGAACCTGGAGGTGATCCTGCTCCTGGATTCCCATGCCCACTCACCAATGCCAGCCATTAGCCATTCATAATTTAGGCTCCTGAACCCTGGCTTGTCCACATACCTGGCACTCTCTTTCTCACTGAGGATTGGACATGTGGAAAGTTTCAGCTTTGGGAGTTCAGCTCTGTGAAGTTAGCAGGATGCCAAAAGAGAGGGAATAAAAAGAAAACTCCCGAAACTGCTTTGAAAGTAAGAAATAGAAAGTATCGTTCTCTCCACCGTGCCCCCTCCCCCGACTCCTGGCTGCGCCCCCTTCCACCTTCACTCAGATCCAGTACAGTCGAAAAGAGGTTTGCTCAGATTTTCCACACAAAACCCCTCCGTTTGGGAGGAGACCCAATCCAGAATGGGCAGGCTTGGGGCGAGGGAGAGTCTGGAAAGAGCTCCTACCAGGCAGGCTGCTTCTGCCCTCTGCTCAGAGCCTCCGTGAAGAGTGACTTGGTGGCAGAAGGACCTTGGGTTGAGTCAGGAAGATCTGGTTTGACCCCTCGCTCAGCCACACCCCACCTGTGTGTCCTTGGGCACGTCTTATCTCACTGAGATGCCTCAACCTGTGCCTCAGTTGTCCTGTCCATCAAATGGGTCTGACAATTGCTGCCTCAAAGAGCTGTGTGAGCCTCAGCAGAAATCAGGGACGTGGACGTGCTCTGCACTTTCTGAGGCTGCGCTGTCCCGTGTCTAATGCTGTAGCCATGAGCTGTGCTGTGCTCTGCTTAGTCACGTCTGGCTCTTACGACCCCATGGACTGTAGCCCATCAGGCAAGTCTCCCCCTGGGGATTCTCCGAGCAGGGATACTGGAGTGGATTGCCATACCCTCCTCCAGGGGATCTTCCCAACCCAGGGATCGAAGCTGGGTCTCCTGCATTGCAGGCAGGTTCTTTACCTTCTGAGCCACCAGGGAAGCCTGTAGCCATGAGCAATACAGGGCTACTGACAGTGAAACTGATTAAATAAAATTTAAAATTCAGTTGCACTAGCCATATGTCAAGGGTTCAACAGCTAAAGCAGGCTCATGGCTACCATGTTAGATGGCAGGATACAGAGCATTTCCACAGAAAGTTTCCACAGGAAGTTGTATTGGACAGCATTTTGCAAAGCTTTTAAAAATAAAAAGAAAGCTTTAAAAAAAGAAAAAAAAAAAACCCCACACCCCCAGGGATGGAAGCAAGAGGGCTTCTGGATTTCCCTGCCATGACCTTTTTCCCAGGAAAAGGCAATGACAACGTGGGCCCTGGTTACAGAGATGTAACACGCACTGTGGTGCAGTGGTAGGGCTGCTTCTCAGGTGTTGAACACAGCCGGCCTCCTCCCCACCTCCCACCCTCATCATGTAAGCCTCTTGTCATCAGCTCTCTCTCCTGGGACTTAGAGATGCCTTCTCCCTCCATCAGTTATCCATTAGGTGAGGCACTGACTTCAGGGTGTATGGCTTAAGCCCGCACCCTCCTCCGAGGCCTCCAAGCCTCCCACACGCTGTCTTGTCTGGGAGATAAATCTAGCTTCCAGATTAGACTCTGAGCCCAGCACCCCCACACCTGAGGCTCTTCAGCAGCCCCTCAGATTAAACTGCTGTCTTTCCTAAACTCTGCCTCAGTGGAACTCTAGTACCCGAGTACCCGGTCCCTCCCTCAGGACAGGGCCCTGTCTGTTCCATACCTGGGGGCCTTTGCAGGCAGGACAGTCTCCTACCATCCTCAGGACTGTGCTTCCCTCGCACCCCACCTTAGACCCCTACCTGGAGCCTCAGTTTGCCTTCGGAATTCACTTCACTGGGGGAGGGGTGTAACTATGACCCTGAGCTGTTTCTCGACAGCCTTGACCTCTGGTTCCCAAAGAAAGGGGACCCTGATGTCAGAGCCCCCCACCATCCCCGGGTCCAGGAAACCCCTCACTGGCCTTCATACACTCTCAGAATCCATGGAGGACTCGTCCTCTCCACACTCAAACTCTGCACAGGGGCTGTGTCCCCCCACCCTCAGATCCCGACTTGGCCCCGATCTGCCAGGCTGTGGGAGAAGTCAGGTCCTCAAGGACTCGGCTGCTCCCACCACAGCTGGGCTGGGTCGGCAGCTCAGGAGGGCTGGAAGCAGCCCTGGGGCTCAGGGGCCAGCCAAGCGCCCGGCTCCAAAATAGCAGTTGTGTTCACATAAAAGCCTCTAATGAGAGAAAGATGCCGTTCTTGGCCCCTCGCGCGCGCTCTGCAGACGTCGTCGTCTGGCAGGCCGAGTGGGCCTCTACCGTTTGGCGGTCGGAGGGGAGGAAGGGGAGGTGTGAGTCAGACCTTGGCCCCCAGCCCCTCGGAATGGACCGCCCTGCTAATTGCATTAACAAATGCTGAGATGCTGGGCCAGTTGGGGGGCCAGGGGCTGGGGCAGAGAGCAGCCTCAGTTCCCATCAGCTCCAGCAGGCATGAGGAAGGGACCACTGGGTAGGACTCGGGGGCCTGGGGCTGAGGCCCGGGTTCGCCGCAAACTCCTGCCCTAAAGCAGAAGCTCACCTGTCCACCCACTTCACAGCCTCGAGGGCTCTGTCTAGAGGAGGTAAGGATTTAAAGAGGGCCCCTGGAGATGGGATGGAATCCTGAAGCAGCCCTCCTCGGGGACATGCCCAGGGACCCTGTCTTTTCCAGGGGAGCCACTCTCGGACACGGAGGACAGGTCTGTGGCCGACATGGAGCCTTCCAAACCCTTCTGCAGACACACTAGCTCCATGCCCAGGACCCACGAAGGTCGAGAGGGAAGGAGTACACCATTCTCACTTATAACTCAGCCCAGGCCAGGGCAGACGTGTGGAGGAGAGGGCAGCCTTACAGTCAGAGAGACCTGCATTTGAATTCCAACCTGGTGACCTCAGGCAAGTTTCATCACTTCTGCCAGTATCGTTTTCTCTAGAAAATAGTCATGCATCCAACATTTACTCTTTGCCTAGGACAGTAAACAAGAGTTTACCGTCCTTTTCTTTTCAGAGAGAAAGAGGTCCTTTTCTTCAACAGAGTCTCCAGCTCAGCAAGACTCATAAAACGAGTAAATAAACAAGCAGAGGAAGTGACGTTGGGATATGAAGAAGGATGGAGGAAACAGTAGAGGGGCTGAGATCCAGAAAAACAAGGCTGCTGGGGGCAACTCTCCACAGAGTGGCTGGGGGAGCTGGAAACAGTGACCGGAAGGAGGATGAGGAGGCAGCCACCTACAGAGACGAGAGAAATCTCGTGGAACAGCCTGGAGGTGGCACATCCCAGGAACCCAGACTAGATTCGGGAAGGGAGGGGCTGACACACAAGGCTGGACACACTGCTGCAGGAAGGTTTGACTAGCGATGTGTGAATATCTGGACTTCCCAGGTGGCGCCAGTGGTAAAGAACACGCCTGCCAATGCAGGAGACATAAGAGATGCGGGTTCCATCCCTGGGTCAGGAAGATGCCCTGGAGAAGGAAATGGCAACCCACCCCAGTATTCTCGCCTGGAGAATCCCATGGACAGAGGAGTCTGGCGGACTAGTGTCCATAGGGTCTCGAAGAGTCAGACAAGACTGAAGCGACTTAACACACATGCACATGTGATTATCGAATTTACGAGATGGAACCGGAGGGTAAGGGGGACAGTAGGAGCAGTCAGCCAGCTGCAGCGGTCACCTAGGAGGATGTGCTATTGCCTGGGACCACAGACTGCAGAAGCATTGGTTAGGGGGTGGGGGGTGGGAGAGTGAGAACCAGAGAGGCTCCCAAGAGATTCAGGAAGTGAAGCACACAGGGCTCAGTGAAGGACTGGACAAAAACCTGAGCAAGAGGAAGGTGTCCTAAATGGTCCCCAAGAGGGCAATGTGAGCATTCAGATAGACAGGTTGCCTTTTAACAGGGTGGGTAAGACCTGGTCAGGGACATTGGCTCAGAGGGAGGGAAACCATGAGTTCGCTTTGGTAAAGCTGGGGTGGGGGCTTGTCTGGAGGCATCAAGAGCACCAAGATGTCGAGGAGGCGGCAGGACGAAAGGAGTCTGGAGGTCGGTGGAGAGGTCTGGCTGAAGACGCACATAAATCTGGGCCTCATCAGCCCAGAGACAATGCTCACATCCGTGGGAATGCATTAGAGCACTCCAGGACGGTGCAGTGAAAAAGAAAGGAAGAGGGCCCAGAACTCAGTCCAGTGTTTAGTTGCTGGGCAGAGGAGAAGAAGCAGCCAAGGGACATGGGAGGAGCCGGCAGAGATCAACGTGGTGGCCGCTCGCAGGACGGGGGTGCTGAAGGGTTTAGTGTGGTCCCTGGCACAGAGCGAGTACTGCCACTCTTATTATTGTGTTTTAATTGTCTGGCACAGTGCCTACTGGCACTCAATAAATGGGGGGGGCATTAATGCTGGATTTGCTCCACACGGTCCCCCCTCTCTGGGAGGAGGATTTGGAAGATCTGGAGAAAGTTAAAGGTAGCCCAACATTAAGATGTTGAGTAGGAAAGGCAAAGCCGAGGAAATGAGAAGAGGCAGCTGGGGATGGCAGAAGGAAACTGTCAGGTCACCCAAGTAATTCACCCACTCAGTCCTTTAATACACATGTACCAAGCAGGCACCCCACTGGCATTGACAGGACATAGCCCTGGCTTCAGGACCCCCTGGGGAAATGAAAGTGAAAGTGTTAGTCCCTCAGCCGTGTCCAGCTCTTTGTGATCCAAGGACTGTAACCCACCAGGCTCCTCTGTCCACAGAATTCTGTGTATGTGTGCACGCATGTGTGTACATCCGTGCGTGTGTGTGTGTGCATGTGTGTGTTAGTTGCTCAGTCATGTCTGACTCTGTGACCCCATGGACTGTAACCCATCAGGCTCCTCTGTCCAAGGAATTCTCCAGGCAAGAATATTGGAATGGGTTGCAATTCTCTTCTCCAAGGGATCTTCCCAACCCAGGGATCGAACCTGCAACTTCTGTGTCTCTCGCATTGTAAGCATATTCTTTACCATCTGAGCCTCCAGAGAAGGCCCTGGGTAATAGCATCTCCTATATACTCCTTTGAGCAAAAAGACTTGAGGGCACACACCTGCTCAACAGGAAGATCTAAGATACCCCCACATGGAGCGGGTACAGATGGGCAATGTTTCTTGCTAGGACTGTACCATTTGTGTTAGCTGGGTCTCCACTGCAGTTGTGTGATAACCCCCTTAACACCTTCCACTTTCCTTTCTACCACTCCCACCAACTACTGAATCTCATCAGACAATCCACCTAGAGATGAGCCATAGGTAGGCTTGAGCCTCTAGCTCCTGCTGGTTCCTAAACAATCAGTAATTTACCTGCAAATCCCACAAGTGCCCTGACCCTTTTCCCTAACATTTGCTCAGCGCTTACCATTATGAGATCCTGGGGCCAATTTCTTTACAAGTATCTCCTCTAAAGAGTCTCACAACAACCACTGGTACCAGTCTGACCCTCATTTGACATATGGACAAACTGAGGCCTAGAGCAGTCCAGCAACTTGTCTGAGATCTCCGTGCAAGTAAGTGATGGAGCAAGAGTTTGAACTCAGAGAGTCTGGCTCCAAAGTTGGGGCTCTTCCCCATCTGGCCACAGTCTTGGCCTTTGGGGTGGGGTCATTTGCAGGGCTGGGCTGGGGGGGCCAGAAGAGCTCCTTCAGGGAAATCCAGGAGAAGCTCAGATCAGAAGGGATGGGGATCCTTACAGCACTGAGATGTGGTCCAGAAGTGCTGTTGTAATGGCCCCACAAGTAGAGAGGCTTGGGACAAGAACAAGTGCCCAGGCCATTCCAGGGTCTCCTGATCACCATGGGGAGTTTTATGAAAAGGCTGATGAGCCCAGAGCAACAGGAAGAGACCTCTCTGCACAGGCCTGGGAAAGGCCCTGTGTTGCTCAGCACATTGTTGGTGAGCCTTGCAACTTGTATCCAATGAACACTTGCACTGTGCTGCAGGCCCAGGGGCCAGGAGATACAGTCCCCGCTCTCACCATCAAGGCCAGACACGTATAGAACACCCAGAACATGCCAGGCTTTGAACAAAACATTTGCCCTAAGCTATCTCTTTGTTCCTTAGAATTCTGTGAGGCAGGGACAAGTATTAGTCATATTTTATGGAAAAAGAAATTAAGGCACAGAGAGCTTAAACATCTTGCCCAGGGTCCTGCACCTAAGCTATGGAGCTGGCATTTAAACCCAGGCAGGCAGCATAGCCTCCTGGATTGAGATTAAGATCACAGCCAAAGTTACCCCATGCTAGGCTCTCTGTATGCACTCACTCGTTTCCCAGGAGCGTGGTGTCAAGCCCTGTCCTCTGGACCAGGCTACCTAAATTCACACCCAGGCTCTGCCGATTCCCAGCTGCATGACTTGGACAAAGAGTTAACCTCATCTGTAAATGGGGATAAAGGTCAAATCTGGTTTACAGGAGGGTTGTTTTCAGGGTTAAAAATTAGTAATCAAGTTCCAACCCTTGGTAAGATCTTGAGTGTGTTACTATTATTAGAAGCAGCTCTATAGAGACTGTTATCCTCATTTACTGGGTGTTATACTCACTGGGTGAGGCTCTGGGGCTGGGAGAGGGCCAGGCACTTGCTTGAGGACACAGAGCTGGGATTCAAAGCCATGACTCCTTGATTCTGGCACTGAAATCTAAAGTACATTTTCTCACTCTATGCCTTATTCCTGGTGGGGACATGAGGGCAGTAATCCTCCTAGCCCCTTCCCCGAGAGCCTTCTGCCTTCCCCAGAACAGCCCCGGCCCCTGTGCATCTAGGCTGAGATAAAAGGAGAAGCCAGAGAATTCTTCAAATCCTCTTCCCCAGGATGAGCCTTTAGAAGTCCCCGCAAAGGCTGTGTGTGTATTGGGGTGAGTCAGTCTGGGAAGACTGGACAGTCTTCCAAAAGCCCTAATTCTAAACAGGATCCAGCCTCCCCACACCCTGTAGTCCTTCGCCTTAGCCGAGTGGGCCGGCAGGCCCCAGCGAGCTGCCTGCACAAATACATAAACACATAAATTGTGTGGCAGGGCTGGCAAAGCCACAGAAGGGAAGGAGGAGAGCGAGACCAGAGGAGGCGGCGAGGGCCCAGCTCCAGACCCCGCCAGGCTGCAGAGAGCAGCTGGGCTTCCAGCAACAGACACCTGCAGACACTGTGGCTCCCCAAGGCCCAGGGACCAGACAGAAATAGAGAGAGAGGCTGCCAGGGAGATGGCTGGTATGTTACGGCAACCGAGGATTCCATGACAGGAGGGAAGCTGGGGGTCGGGGGAGACCCAGGGCACAAAGGCCATCACTCCCTGTGTGTGGGCAGTGGGCTGGACCCACAGGTATCTGGAAGAGACCAGAGGATGGATTGACTCCCTGTACCCTTCTGAGACTAGACTTGGAAGTTGGGGGAATGTCCCACACCCCTCCCTGTCACCCCCAACCTTGCCAGACCAGGAGAGTCACCCTACATCTGTGAAACCGCTAGGCCAGAGTCATGAGCACTTCCCAGTACTGGCAGCCTTGGCTCCAGCCAGGGGAGTAGAGCATGGGGAGGGGATAGGGAGACGCACACCACTCAGGGGAAGCAGCATTGCCAGCTGACAGGGCGTGGTAGCAAGAGCCCATACTTGACAGAGCTTCGGACCAGCCATCCAGGGCCAACACCCTGCCATCCACGTGGTTCTCATTAGGCTCATTAGCAGCAAAATAGCAACAAGCAAACAGCACTGGGCCCAGCTAATTAGTACACAGACCTTCAGTGGGCAAGTCAACTTCCAGTGGGAGAGGCTAACACCCACTGGCAAAGTCCTCCCAGAGCGCTGCCAGCCTGCATGCCAGAGTCCCAGAGACACCTAGAGGGGCAGCAGAAGACCGGGGAGAGAAATAACAGGGCTGAGGACCCCCAGGGTGGAGTGGGTACTGACGGCACACCGGAGCAGCCGCCCCCTGCTCAGGGCTCAAGGGTGCGCACACACGTCAGTTCTGACAATCAGCAGACTCACCCAACCTCGAGTTTCCAGTGTTGAAACTCCAGATTGGCAGAAAATGATGCTGGGAAGTCATGAGCAAGTCAGGAAATTGAGAGCCTTCAGGCCTGAGTGAGACTCGTGCCCAGACCCTCAGGCAGCTAGGGAGAAGGCCACCCACTCTGAAGCCAGCCTCCTCAACTTCAAACCTCAGCAACACTCTCTGCTAAGCTCCCTAGAACTTACGAGCCCTCCTCCTCATCTCTAGCCCCAAATCCCTCCCCAGGCCTCCAGAGGCCGCCCCCCGCCAGGGCTTGCTACTCAAAGTGTGGTCCGTGGACCAGCAGCATCAGCATCCCCTAGGAACTTGTTAGAAACAGACTCTCCAGCCTCACCCCAGACCTGCTGAGTCACAGTCTGCACTTTAATAAGATCCCAGAGGAGAGTGAAAAAGCTGGCTCAAAACTCAACTTTCAAAAAAACTAAGATGGTATCCAGCCCCATCACTTAATGGCAAATAGAAGGGGAAAAAGTAGAAGTGACAAATTTTATTTTCTTGGGCTCCAAAATTGCTGCAGATGGTGACTGCAGCCTTTAAATTAAGAGATGTTTGCTCCTTGGAAGGAAAGCTATGACAAACCTAGACAGCATATAAAAAAGCAGAGACATCATTTTGTTGATAAAGGTCCATGCTGTCAAAGCCATGGTTTTTCCAGTAGTCATGTATGGATGTGAGAGTTGGACCATAAAGAAGGCTGAGTGCCAAAGAACTGATACTTTTGAACTGTGGTGCTGGAGAAGACTCCTGACAGTCCCTTGGACTGCAAGGAGATCAAACCAGTCAATCCTAAAGGAAATCAGTCCAGTTCTTAATATTCATTGGAAGGACTGAAGCTGAAGCTGAAGCTCCAATACTTTGGCTACCTGGTGCAAAGAACCGACTCATTGGAAAAGACCCTGATGCTGGGAAAGACTGAGGGCAGGAAGAGAAGGGGGTGACAGAGGATGAGATGGTTGGATGATACCAGCGACTCAATGGACATGAATTTGAGCAAGGTCCGGGAGTTGGTGAAGGACAGGGAAGCCTGATGTGCTGCAGTCCATGGGGTCACCAAGAGTCAGACAGAAGTAAGCGAGTGAACACCAGCAACAGAGGATTCGTGAGAACCTTCAAATTTGAGTAGGGCTCCCCAAAGCAGATCTTCCCATGATTGACCCCAAACTCTGCTTAGCAGTCTTCAGCCCTGGCTAGAATCACCTACGGAACTTTAATAACATACTAGTGTCCAGCCCCCAGCCCCAGAGTTTCTCCTGATTGTAAACTTACTGGGCTACCCACATCCTTGGCTTCTCTGCCCAGGGGAGTCACCAATTTCAGGTCCCAGATCTTCTACTAAGGAGCTGTGTGACCTTGAGCAAGTCATCTGAGGCACACAGTCCTTATCTTTCAAATTATGAAGGAGGGTCCCTCCCCCAACTGTGCCCCTAGTCACTGAGTACCTAGCTTCTACAAGCCCCACTAATTCCGGTTCCCCCAAAAGGAAAGAATTTTCAGGTAGAAATCTGCATTGCTGTTCGTTTCTGAGTTTGGAATTTTGTCTTCTTTCTCTGGAGATCCTTTCTCTTTCTCTGAAGATTCTGCCCAGGCTTCATCATCAGACTGGGAGAGGGTCAAGGCCACGAGGTCAGAGGCAGAACTGGAAGCTTGGCGAGCCGGCCCCATAGGAATGGAAACAATCCCATTGCATCCCTGTCTATCCCCATCTCAGAAGGCATCAGGAGGCCAGAAATGAAGGCATCCATCAGGGACAGGAACACCATAGGTTTCATCACCCCGCTGGACCACTAGCTGTGAAACTCTCACACTGGAAAGGGCCTAGGGCTTGTCATTGGATGGGAACGGGTGCTGGAGAGACTAGGGCTTTGCAGCCAGGCTTAGAGCAGAGGGTAGAATTGGATCCTGGAGGAATAGCTGGGCAGAGCTCCTCATAATGCCACAAAGTCTGGAGTGGGGGCGTGTGGTGCTGATGAAGGCTCGAGAGGGGCCCCAGGGTGTGACGGAGGAAGATCCAAGCTCTCTGAAACTGTCCAGTCATCACCTGTGGGGCTCCCAGAGTCCAGAAGGCCCTAAACTCAGTTAGTATTGGGAGAAAGCAAAGCCCCACAGGTAACAGTACGGGGTTCTGGGTCAGGCTGCCTAGAGTCTGCCTCCTGAGCCAGACTCAGAGTACTGTCTCCTCGGGCACGTATCTTAACCAACCTGAGCCTCAGTGTCCCAGGCTGTAACTGCGATGAGCAGTAAATACTCTTGCAGGATTGAGAGACTCAAGTAAGGTGATGTATGTTAAGAGCTTAGCACAGTGCCGGGTATACAGTAAGGCCCCAGCTGTTAGCTGGCAGCAGTCATCGTCATTGTTGCAGTATCAGCGGTGGTGGTGGTGGTACAGTAACAGCGGTAGGAGCAGCAGCAGCAGCTGTGGCTGTAATGATGGTACTAGAGGCAGTAGGAGGAGCAACAGTGCCGGGGGTAGTGACGGTAGCCGTGCTGCTGGTAGCAAAGGTGCAGGCGGGCAGGCAGTATTTTTTCTAATCTGGGCTAGCTGCCAGGCTTGGGAGAGGTCCAAAGGAAGACTGCTGCAGACACAGCAGCAGAGACTCATCTGCCCATGCTGGTAGAATGCCTGCCAGGGGCCAGAGCAGAGGTGGATCCCCATTGCACGCACTGTGAGTGCCCTCTTCCCACGGAAGGTGTGATGCAGAGGCTCTGGGGCCAGGTGTGTTTTGCAGACCCCAGGGCAAGCTAGGGGTGAGCCCCAACACAGCGGGGCATCAGAAGAGGCATACAGGAAGCTTTATAAACACGAGTGGGGATTTATCTGAGAAGTCATTTTCAGTTCAGTCATCGGGAGGCTTTTTTTTTTCCCATGCAGCTTGTGGGAGCTTAGCTCCCCAACCAAGGATTGAAACCGGGCCTTCAGCAGTGAAAGCACAGAGTCCTAACTACTGGACTACCGAGGAATTCCCTGGAGGCACTTTTTCATCTTCTCCCTTCCACTGCTTCCCGCTGGAGAGGGGCTGCCTGCTCAGGAGGTAGATTGGGGAAGACACGTGCTCCAGGTTCTAGAGATGCCACGCCCGGCCCAGCTCAGTGGAGAGAGAGAGACAGAAGGTGGATGGAGTGGAGGCACTCACGTTTGATACAGTGGTTGGTGCTATTTGCCGTTGTCCATCCCGGGCAGCACTGTCCCCCGCAGACATTCCTCCTGTGGGGCCACCAAGACAGGGTCAGTGTGGGATGCTCAGAGCAGAATTATTCACAGAGCTTGTCTGATGGTCCTGCCCTTTATAGGCAGGGCCTGGGGGAACTCTGCCAGGCTGAGCACTGTCCCCCTTCTCGAGGGAGGCCGCACGGCCCAGAGGTGGGCACTAAGACAGAATCCTGATTCTGCCACTGGTGGCATGACCTTGGGAAGCGTCACTCTCATCATCTGTACAAGGCAGATAATAATACCTGCCTCATGGGGTTATTGGGAGGATTCAGCAAGATAGGGATATAGGGCCCCTGACATGAGAAGGCACTCCACTGGCACGGGGATCACGAAGACGACCAAAAAACTAGTTGAGAGTGGCTCAGTCCCTTGCCAAGACTAAACAAGAAGAGTCAGAGCCAGACTCCAACCTAGGTTGACCCAACTCGAAGTCATGCTCCAAGTCCACGTGGCCTCTCACCAAAAAATAATCACCATGGCCCTTGCCAACAAATGCTGATAATCCAAGGGAAGCTGGAAGACACACACACACACAACAGCCTTAAGGACCTACATCTGTATCCCCTGCCAACAAATGCACACTGGGAGGAGCCTCAGCCCTCAGGCAGACTGGTACAGGGTGAGACCAAGCAACTGGGAGAGTGATGGAAAGAGGCAGGCTCCAGAATGTCCTTTAAGAGGGGCTGAGGAGGTGGGAGCCTGGTGGGACAATGGGGCTGGGGACTCGGGGTAAGCCGCTCTGCATGGCGAGTACACTTTTTATTTGGGCAGGCAGATGGAACTTACTTGAAGGGGGGATAGTCCCTTCCCCCAGCACAAGGACACTGACCTCACAGGAGACGCTGACCAGCGGCTGCCACCAGGGCCATTCGCCCAGTTCACCCAAACTCTGCCATCTGGTTTCCAGCGGAGCCCTACAGCACCAGTAGCTTTCACCCACCCTGACTGTCAGTCTACAGATCCACATGTCCAGACCCAGGTGACTTCCCCAGAGGGCTCTTCTTGGAGAAGACCTCTGGAGTCTTGCCTCCCCAGCTCAGACTGGGCTGGGCTCTGGCCTCACATATCCCATGGTTTCCATTAGAAATTGTCTACCGAGCACTCACTGAAACGCAGGGTAAGCAGGGCGGCAGAGGTATGGAGTCCAAGAGTCAGGATGAAGGGCTGACCAGGAGGCCATTCCTGTGAACTCTGTGGCCAGCATGGGGGCATCTGGTCCCACTTAAGAGTTTGGTTGACGTTTGTGTCGACCCCAAAGCTGGTGTGGTTTTTGAAACCTTACGAAACATTCAAAATAAATCCTTGGCGTTTGAAAACGCTGAGGCCCATTTCTGGCCCTTTGGCCTAAAACTGTGGGGAGCTGCCTCCCAGGGAGCTCGCAGAATGTCCTCTCGGCCGAGGGCTGTGCCATCTCGGCCACTTCGAAGCCTCCCTGGACCGCTTCCCTCAGCAGTTTACTGGTTCCCTGAAGGCCTGCTCCCCACCAGGGCCCCAGTCAGTCACTGGGTTCTGCAGAAAGGGCTGGTCCTCCTATCCATGGCTTCTGTGTTGTGTGCCCTGGTGGGAGGGGGAACAACCCACCCGTTTGTAAGTCATTATCCCTGGTGGTGGTGACAAGGCCTCTGAGAGGCCTGGGAGGTCTTTGAGAGGAAAAACAGGCAGCAAGCCCTGGGAGTTTTCTAAAGTCTAGCATCCGCGGGAGCCCAGAGAGTGCAGACTGAGGAGTCTGCCCAGCTGAGAGGTCGTGGCGTGGAGCCCAGCTCCAGGAGGCCCCCTGAGCCTGCTGTCACCCTAGATACCCTCAGGATGGCCACAGAGCTGACTGTAGGAGGGCAGCGGCTCAGCCTGCCCTGCCTGCCCAGGGTAGAGCCTTCAAGGCCGCCAGGGCCACTGGGAGAACTGGTCAGGATCAAAGCTGCCAAGCAAGGGAGCCACGCTCAGCTAACAGGGCCTTCCAGAGAGATCCAGGAGACTAGCCAGAACCTTGGGTGCAAGCTCCGGGAGGTGCCTGATGGGGGATGACTGTTCAGTGGGCTCCGGTTAGCTGGAGAGAGCAAATGAGACTGACTAGCTGGGGCAAATGACTCAGGGGTTCTGGCTCTCTGGAAGATACCGCTCAGAGATTTTTATAAGCCCAGCCTTTGGGGCGGCACTGCTCCACAAACATTAGCTCGATATCCAGCATCACTGCCCAACCCCTGGGAACGCATCTGGCTAACAGCCTAGGACAGCTGCTGTTCCACCTGGAACAAATCTGGTCATTCTGGTCTTTTGTTACAGCCGCCGCCAGGCTCTCCACTGGCCTCTACAAAGCCAACCTGACCCCACCTGTCTGTAGGGTCTAACTGCCCCCATCACCCCTCCCTTATCTCCATGACCACCCACAACCAAAGCCAAGCCAAGAGTTTGCTGTCCCCCCACCGCACTACACTTGGGCACCGTTTGATGCCTTTGCTTAAGCTGCTCTCTCTGCCTAGATGGCCTTCCCTCTCTTCTTTGCCAACTGAAATCCTTGGCACGCTCCAGATCAAACGTCACCTCCTTTGGGTAGACCCTCCCCTGACGTCTACCCAGCCTTCCCTGTTCTCCAGCCTCCACACCACGTGGTGCTGATCGTCTCAGGCTGCTGGTATATGTGTCGAGTACCTTAACGGGTCTTTCTTATTCCTCTTTGTGCCCCTGAACTCTAACACAGGGCCTGGCATGTGTTGCACCTTTAATACCTCTTTGTTTCACTGGATCCAGTGTTTCCTAAAAGGTGAATGAACAACACCGAGGGTAGAAAAGGGGATTTGAGGTTTCCATACTCAGAACTTGCAGCAATGCTGAATCACACAGGGAGAAAGTGATTCCCTTTTTAGCGATGTTTCTAGTCTGATTAGATCAGTGAGGAAAAATCTCTGTCCGAAGTTGGGTCTTTGTGCCAAGTCCTCTCCCCGCAACGCTTGCCAATCTCCCTTTCCAATAGGGAGAACTCACCACAGGGCTGAACTTCCTATGATAATGGTATCTGACTAGACTTGGAGAACATTTTGTTTTCACTTCAATTTTCCTACAGTTACCTTCTCTTTATGATAAGTGGTACTATCTTCAACTTAGGATAGTGATACAAAGTGTCCTTGCAAATGGATTTATTTATTTAGAAAAATGAGTCATGCACTGTTTGTAATACCAAAATATGCAACTCCTCTAACTGTCCAAAAACAGAAGGATGGATAAATAAACTGTGGTATATTCAGACAATGGCAGAATATCCAACAATTAAAATGAATAAGCCTGGGCTGATTATACTAACTTAGTTAAATCTCAAAAATCTAATGAGGAGAAAGCAAATTGTAGAAGAATAATGCAGCATGGTATCACTTATCTAAAATATGCAAAACAATGTTATGTATGTTATGGATGCATACATCTGTAGCAATGGTATAAAAACATAGGTTGGCATCATTAGTAAATTCAAGGTAGTGGTTAACATCCGGGGAGAGGGGAGATAAACTTGCAGAAGATATTTCAACTAAAAAAATCAGGAGCAAACGATGCCAAAATATTAAAGTTTGAAAAAATTGGATTGTTAGTTGTATTATTTCCAATACCTTTTGTAGGTTTATAGGCTTGTATAATACTCCATAATATAAAACACTTGAAAATAAATAAAACACAAAATCCTGTTATGTTTAACAGTTTATAAATTTAAAGAAAATAATAGAACAAGAAAAAAAAGAGGAAAATATTATGAAAGTGGTATGCTGTGAGGCTAAGCTTAATAAACACTGAATACTGGGAAACAATGGCTTAAAAACTCCCCTGTGGACTGTGAATTTCAATAATGCAGGAATTGTTTCTGCTCTGGTTACTCTGTATCCCAGACACCTAGCGCTATGCCTGGCACACACTTAAAATCTTCATTGTGTGTAATAAATCCCCACTACATGGCAAGTTCCACAAAGACAGAGGCTGTCTTGGCCACTGCTGTATCCCCACAGTCCAGCAGAGTACCTGGCATACAGGAGACCTTCCAAATATTTGTTGAATGAATGAAGACTCCCCAGTAGTAGTGATGCAATTCCAAGATTTATCACCAGGTGGCACTTCGTCCTTGCATGCATGCAAGCTTAGTCCCTTCAGTCCATTCTGCCCCATGGACTGACTGTAGCCCGCAAGGCTCCTCTGTTCATGGAATTCTCCAGGCAAGAATACTGGGATTCTCCAAGGTGCCCTCCTCCAGGGGAATCTTCCCGACCCAAGGATCAAAACCATGTCTCTGAGGCCTCCTGCATTGGCAGGCAGGTTCTTTAACTCTAGCACTACCTGGTTGGCCCTGAGCAATTCTCAAGGCAATTGCCAGAGAGGTCAGCCTGGCTATAAGCCATTAGTCAGAATGGACTTAGGGAGAAGAAGTCGATGGAAGATTGCCACTCAGTCCCTCCCAGGTTACCTTGGAGTGGCTAGCTGGAGTGCCTGCGGAACCCACCCTTCATCAAAGCTACAGAAAATAACTTAGAGGAGGAGTCAAACCCAGCACGTGCTGGGTGATGTGTGCACCTGTGTTTGGCAGGTGCTTGTGAGTGGCATCCAGCCCAGGCACTTACACACCTGCGCACATCTACCAGCCGTATCCTGGCAACAGTCTGCTTTGCTCATCGCCACCTCCTTTCATGGCTGCTAACAGTGCACCCTCCCACCTCCACTCCACTATTCCTCCTCCCCCCAACTCCTACTAGAATGCTGACAGGGTAAGCTCTCTCCATGATCTGGCCCAAATCTATGCCTCCAGCCTCAGCCCTGTGGCTCCCCGACACCAAGGTACAGACCTGCCCCTAGGCCACTGCCCACAGTTAAAAAAAAAAAAAAGCTCCTGTCCTCGGGCAGTGCAACATCTCGGGGTCCTACTCCTACTACACCCCCCCCTTCTTCCCCACATGAACCCCAGGAGCTGGAGCTCACAGGGCTTCTTTTTCCTTTGAGCACCTCAGCCCCAATCATCCTTTCCTTTATGCTTTAACAGGAAGCTTCTGGTACTAGAAAGCATGTTGGCCGGTGCATATGTGTTCATTTCTCCAATTTGACTTGACATAATTGAGCTGCTCTCCTGGCAGGAGCAATGTCTTTGTCTTGGGCTGCATCCCCTGTCCCTAGCTTGGCACATCTGCTCTTAGGAAGCACGTGTTCACTTGCACAGCCATTACCACTCGCTGACTGATCCTCTGTGTAAGCTACTTGGCAGTGCCCAGGTCTCCTCTGCGTCTGCCTTAAGCCAGGCCTTGCATGGACAGCGAGACATTCCTTCACCCATTCAACAGGTACTTAGCAAGCTGCATTTAAACCTGAGCACTGTTCTAGGCACTGGTGACCCAGCAATGCAGAATGCAAAGCCTCTCTTTTCCCAGCGCTGACATTAGTGCGCCCTGGGAGGCCAGACCATGAAAGCAGAAACCTAATATGTCAGATGGGAATTAGTGCTGTGAAGAAACATAAAGCAGGGTGAAGAGAGAGAGGGTGGGGCCTCTCTAAACAGAGATTTGAATGAAGGGAGAGAATCCTGCTGAAATATAGGAGAAGAGCACTGCAGCCAAAGAAAATAGGGAGTGGAGAGGCAGTAAGAAGAGCCTCAGGAGTAGCCCTGGGGGGCAGCGCCCTTCATGCTATGCTCCGGGGGACTGAACCCAACTGGCAAATCGGGCCTCAGGCCCAGAAGGGCCGCCAGGTTCCTTCTCAGCCTCCCCGATGGTGCCCCATACCGGGCACCCGTACTGCCCCGGCTCGCTCGCCCTCCATTCTGTAGACACCTGTCCCACTCTGGCCAGGCCCAGCGCCCCGCAGCCGTGAGAATCCTCATCTGGGGGTGGGGATGGCTGGGGAGCGTCCCCTACGCCGCGAGGGCGCCCTCGGCAGGCAGCGGGTGTTGCATCGGGAGCGGGGTTGGGGGGGGGGGACTAAATGGCAGGGTTGAGGGGAGACCTAGTCCTGCAAAGTCGTGCTGACACCTAGCTGCACAGGCGCACACACAGACCCACTCCGCCATGGACCCACAGTGTCACAGCCACATCCGCGGACAGGTTTCCTGCCCGAAGTGCCCCGAGTCCACGCCCACTTCCTCGTCCAGCCATCCGCGGACCCAGGCCGGCCTGTGCCCCAGCGCACAGCTTTGTCCCCACGAGCAGGCGTCGAAGCCTCGTTCCTGGAGATGCATCAGCCCTCGCGCTCTGGAGCCCCCACCCCCACCCCCGACATCCTCCACCCACCGCGCACTAAGGCCGCTCAGCTTCTCCCGATTCTCAAGCGCCTGGAACACCCACTCCGATGCCCTCTCCGCGATCCCCTTCGGATCCCCGCACCGCTGCGGGCAGCGGGCGTCAGCAGGCACTGGTTAAGGCTGACGGGAGGAGCGCGGGCGAATGCACTGCCGCCTTGGTCAAGGATTTAACGTCGGATCTGGGCGAGAGCTGGTACGAAAGGGTGTGGACGGTGTTTCTCTTTCCTCTCTACTCTTTGAAAGCGAGTCACATCGAGCCCCACCTTCAGGACCTCGGTCTGTTTCCCGCAGTACTGAGGACAGAGGGAGACAGGCAGAGCCCCCGCCCTGTCCTCTCGTCTACACATCCCATCCCTCCACGAACGAGTGTTCGGGAGTCCGACCCTCGCTCCCTCAAGCCCCCACCCTTCCCTCTTCCAGCGCTCACCCCGTAAGGCGCCCTCGCGCAGCCGGCGGCCGCTGCACTGTCCCGAGACGCGGGAGAGCCGGCGCGGCCCGGGCCCGGGGTGCGGACTGCTGCTGGCCCGAGGGTCGGCTTCTCCAAGTCCGCGCAGGTGGCCGGACTCGCCGCGGCTGCTGCACGCGGGGCGGCCTCCTGGCTTCCGCCTCGGTGGACCTCCTGGGGCTCCCCCAGCTAGGCTGGACCAGCTCCGCGGGCGGCGAATCCCGGACGGGCGCGTCTTGCTCCCGGAACAGACTGTACACCTTGGCTGTAGCCGCTACGGGGCTGCCCCCGGGGCGCCGCAGCCGACTCGCGTCTCTTCCAGCCGACTCGTATCTTCCCACCGGGTCCCTCTGAGCCTGACCCATGCCCACGAAGAGAGCCAGGATGAGCGGCCAGAAGCTCCTCCAGGGGTTCCGCAGGACACGCCCAGGGCAGCGGGCGGTGGTTGGGGGCTTCATGGCGCCGGGGCGCCTGGAGAGCTGCGCGCGCGGGGAACGGCCCCCAGGGCTCACAGTAGGTGCGCCCGTCGCTCGCTGGCTGCGCTCCGGTACCCTGCCGGTGGCCCGCGTCTTCCCGTCTAGGGGGCCCCGAGTCAGACTGCGGGCTAGGCTCTCCCTGGAGCCGGAGCCAGGCGGCGGGAGCGGCCGGGGGCTGCGCGCACCGAGCCCGGAGGCCGCGCTGCGTCTCCAGCTGGGCGCGCACCGCTGTTGCACCTTCGCGCCTTCTCCCGGTCGCTGTAGCCTTCGGAAGGAGAACTGGAGGGTTTTATTTTTGGAAACCTCCCCCTGATTTTTCGTCTCTTTTATCCACACCATGCCCCCTCCTTGGAGGGACAGTTCAGCCCCCTTATTACGGGAGAGGGAGAGAGGAATTCCAGCAACACCCACTTTGGCACCGGGAAGCGAGCGGGCGGCGAGGGGGGTTAACCCGTGAGGAGCTGGGGGCGGCGCAGGGCCGACCCGAGCGAGAGATGGCAGGCGAGATGACAACTGTCGGGACAGGGGCACCCGAGCCACCTTTCTGCTGTCCTGGGCAAGCTGAACTGCTGACCTGTCCAGAACTGATCTCCCGCCCCTGACCTCAAGGACAAACTCCACGGTTGGAAGACTAAGGCTGCAGCCTCGAAGGTCTGAAGGAGGTCGGGAGAGGTACCAAGAAGGGCATGCCAGAGATCGGACCCTAAGGACGGGCTCCGGACCCTTCGCTTCCCGCCCGAGCCCCTGGGGGGCTTCGGCCCGGGGCTGCGGCTGGAGCCGGGGCAGCGCGGGGCAGCTCGCCTGTCTCCGCCGCGGCGGGACGCGGGAAGCGCGCGGGAGGGTCGTCTGGAGGCGGGCGCCCTCTGGTGGACCTGGCCGCGTCCTTGGCCGTCCCGCGGCTTGTCCAGACCTGCCGCTGCCGGCCGCCCTCGCTCCTTGATCTTAATTCCCTTCCTGCTGCGTCAGGGTCGAGCCTACAAGTCCGAGGCGGTGATGGCGGCGGATCCCGCAAGAGGTGTCCTCTTTTTTTCACCGAGGAATAAACATGGAGGATCTGGAACAAGGTCGCTTAAGGAGACAGCGTGTGAGCAAGAGGTGAATGAATTCCAGTCCTGCAGCCTGGAGTTCAGACCCCATTTCTTAGCCTCCCATTCCACCTCTCCCTCCCTCAGGATTGCTTCTGACTTGATGCAGTGTTTGTGCTCTCATCTTCTGTGTCCGCAGGGAGAGGGCAGGGGTGCTAGAAGGCCAACGGCCACCCATCTTAGTACCCCTTGGCCATCAGCTCCTCACTCACCCCGGTGGTCCCCCGCCCTAAAGTCTAAAGGCCTGGCAACCACCCCTGCTCCCACCCGCTGCATTTCTGCAGCCTACTGCTTCTTAGGGCTTTACCTGGTGGCTCAGATAGTAAAGAATCTGCCTGAAGTGAGGAAGACCTGGGTTTGATCCCTAGGTTGGCAAGATGCCCTGGAGGTGGGCACGGCAACCCACTCCAGTATTCTTGCCTGGAGAATCCCATGGACAGAGGAGCCTGGCTGGCTATAGTCCATGGGGTCGCCAGAAGTCAGATACGACTGAGCACACTGCTTCTTGAGAGGCAGAGACCCATAAGGCAGGAAGACACTGGTTTATAACATCCCACCCCACACAAAGGACAGACCCAGTAAATACCTAATGTTGAAAATAAGCCTCAACTCTTGACCCTGGCCTCCAAAGCCCTGCACGACTGGCCCCCTCCCTGATGTATCTCACCTTGGCCTGGAGAGCTCACCACACTGCAGCTATGTTGGTCTCCTCTCTGCTTCTTGAACAGACTAAGTTAATGCCCACTTTTCCTCTCCCTGAAACACTCATCTCCAAGATGTTTTACAGGATGAGCTCCTCACCATTTCACCTCTCAGCTCAAACATCACCTCCTGGGGCAGCCATCCCTGACCCCCTAACCTAAGAGCAGCAGCCTTCCCACTCCCAGTGAAGTGAAAAGTGGAAGTGTTAGTCGCTTAGTCCTATCCAACTCTTTGCAGCCTCATGGACTGTAGCCCGCCAGGCTCCTCTGTCCATGGAATTCTCCAGACAAGAATATGGGAGTGGGCAGCCATTTCCTTCTCCAGGGTATCTTCCCAACCACCTCCCAAGTCATCACTTTCTCATACGTCACCCTGTTTCACCTTCATTGCTCTAGACTAGTTGAAATTATTTATTTGTTTGCCTAGATAATTGATTTATTGAATGGGCTGAACTTGAAGAGGGACAAGCAGGAAGCAGCTGTTTTTCTCCCCTCACTGCCACAATTCATACTGTGGTGAATTTCTCTTCTCCACCCTTAATGACATCTCAAGCAGAGTCCTTGGCTGCCCATCCCCACCAGTCACAAAAACAGTTTCGTTTCTATAATTAAGACCAATTTTTCAGGCACTAAAATGTCTGGTCCTGTCCAAATCAAAACCTCATCCAATTTAATCAATCTTGTATCCAATTTAATACCCCTCCTCTCCTGCCACGGGCCTGTCCCCTGGCTCAAGATCCTGCACTGGGGAGTGTGGGGTGTGGTCTGATTTTCTGACCTTCCTTTTCTGCAGTGGCTCCTCCAAGTGTCAGGGGAGAGGTATTAGAGGCAAAAGGTAAAGTTCTATGTGACAGGTGCCCTTAGCTAGCAGGTGCCCAGCTCTCTGGCTTGTTCATGGGCACATTTGTGGGTTCTTTGGAAGCTCTCTGCAGGATCTCTGCCCTGCACTGCCATAGAAAAAGCACTCTCTGGACAACTTCCCTGTGTCTCCTGCCACGGGACTTTCCTGTCCCTGCCAACAAACCAGTGCTGAGTTGGCTGCATCTCATCCTGCTACAAGAGCCATTGCAGCCAGGCTCCACAGGCAGAATTCTCCAGATAAGGGATGCACACACTTTATACTTCCTTCATGTGCATCCCCAATTCCTGAAGACATAGGCTGAGTTCTCCCAAGAACTTTCTTGCTGTGCTTTGGTGCATTGGGGTGCTTGCAACTTCTAGCACCTCAGCTAGCATCAGTAGAGGCAGAGTTATGGGGAGTCAAGCTAGTTTCTGCTTCTTTGGAGGCCCCCAATCTTTGTGACTGGTTTTCCTCACTTGGTCAGCTTGGGGAGGACCCTCAGGGGAAGTCTCAGCCCTGCTTACCAACACAACTGTTCTCTGACTCAGTGACTTTCTTCAATCCCTTTTTATTTATAGACTGGAATCCGAGGATGTAGAGAAGGAAATGGCAACCCACTCCAGTATTCTTGCCTGGGAAATCCCATGGACAGAGGAGCCTTGTGGGCTAAGGTCCGTGGGGTCGCAAAGAGTTGGACACAACTGAGCGACTAAGCACACAGCAAATCCAGGGATATGTCCTGATAGTTATTGAACTGGTTCTGCCTTTGCTAAGATGCCTAGTACTTCTCTTTGGCATGTGAGAGTATTTAATCTTACTTTTCCAGCCTTTGCAGCTTCAGCAGAAGTTTGAAGACCACAGAAAAAAGTCCTGTTCAACAACCTATGAAAGTCTTGTCTGACTTCCCAAGCCACAGAGATAGCTCTAAAGGAATAGATATCTTGCCTGCCTGGCTCACTACTGTTTCCTCGGAACCTAGAACAGTGCTTGCTTCTCATAGACAGACAGGAATTATGTGTTCAGTGGATGGCTAACTGAATGAACCACAGAAGAATCCCATCAAGAAGGGCAGGCTGGTATCATTATACCCATTTTCAGAGAGAATAGCTGAGTTCCTGGTGGTGGTTCCTGGTCCAAGTCCATGGGCTTGCTGCCTGCAGGGTTGGCCCCAAGGATCTCCTTGAATTCTGCACTTGCGTGTTGGGATGAATGCCATCTCACTTCCCAGAAAGCACTGCTCTCTCACTGAGACTCTGCTCCTTTGTGGCTATGGGAAAGCCTCAGCGCCACACTTCCCTCTCCTTGCCCCATCATCCACCCAGTTCTTTAGCTCTGGCTTCCTTTCCTCACCTCACGACCTGCCCAGTTCCTTTAGGATCTCTCCTCTTCATCCCTCAGCGCTCACCTCAAGTCCCCGTGAGCCTCCCAAGGCCAGAAACCTTGGCATCCCCCTTCGTCCCTGAGCTATTTTTTCCTCCCATGTGTCCAAGTCATTATTACTGCTCCGTCTCCTCCGTCTGCACTTCTGGAAGTCTGCCGCCCATTCAGCCTCGCGCTGCTCCGCCTCAGCCAAAACCCTCGCGCAGACACTTCGCTCACCACTAGGCGCCCCTCCCACTCCTTGGTGAGGACAAGTGGTCCTTGGAAATTCCCACCTTGTTCTCCTGGGGGCCCACAGCCAGGCTAGTCTGCTGTAGAGACTGGCACCTCCTACTCCCCCATCCCAGCGCCATTCCCCTGTCCTGCCTCCCACTGACTGCCCATCACTCCCTTTCCTTGTAACTGCTGGAATCTGTGGATACAGCTCTTCAGAATCTCCAGTCCCATAAATGGTTGAGTTTTTTCTTTGTTTTTCCTTTTTGAAGCTCCCAAAATTTATGTGCTAAGCATGCACATAAATTGAGTCATTGAAGAAAAGAATGGAGGTGTTGTCATTTCCAGGTACACAAAGGAGGAAACTGAGGCTGGGAATAGGACCTGACTTGCCCACAATCACAGAGCTGATAAGTAGCAGAGGAAGGGTTCCAACCTTGGTTATCACCCACCCGAGTCCAAGCTTTTAAGACAGCACCGTCTTGCCTTCTCCCTGGGTTTGAGCCTCAGGAGTCTTCCTGACCACTGAAATGATTGATAATTTTCCCAGTTATTTCTGCAGCAGTCCCCACCTAAACCCTCCACTGCACACCCCCCAGCCTCTTCCCTGCTGACTAGCCTACCACTCAGTTCCCAGGGGATGTGGAGGTAGCAGAATTTTCTGTCTTCTACCGTCCTTGTTCAGTGAGAGAAGGGGAGCTTTTTCCAGCAAGGTCTCTGACTCACCGGGTGCTGCTTCCTTATCCCTGATTCCCACTTCCTCCCTAAAGAGGCACAAAATGATGCTAAGGCTACTAACCCATCTCTTGGGTCTGGGGAAAGGAATCATCACTGGAAAGCCCTGCAGAGAGAGTCCCAAGGGGTCAATGAAAAGAGTCCAGTGGGGAGAGGTTTGCTGGGACATGTGCGCCACAAAGGGAGATGGCAGTCTGCTAGTCACCGGCGCAACTGAATTGCTTCCCTGTGTCTTCTTGTTGGAATAACGCTGGCAGCCAGAGAGCTACCAGAACCTGAACTAATTTGGTAAATAAAGACAAAAAACGAGGACCGAATTTCTGTTCCCTTGGCTGAGACCCAGACTTCCGACAGAATTCCAGGGATTTTTCTTCCTTGGAAGTGACTAGACCTCCAGTCCTGAATTCCTTTCTCTAGGAGAGCTTGTTCCCCTGCTCAGAACAAATAACACATTTCCCGGTTAATCAGTGGGTGGAACAGCTGAAGGAAGGTTGATTGGGCCCCCAGCCTTCCAGATGGGAGCAGCTCATGGGCTAGGATACCTTTGTCCAGAGACTGGGCAGCTGGAACCCAGCACTGTGCAGCCTCAGCCTCCAGTCTGGAAGGTGGAGGCTGCATGCAAAGGCTCCAGCTCTCTGCTGCGTGAGGCCTCCAAGGCCCACAGGGGCTGCCAAGGCCATGCCACTTCAGACACCATGACCTGGCACCCCCCCAGTACTCATAACCACCCTGCTCTGGTCTGCCAGAGCTGTCCCCGCTCCGGGCGCACGTGAACATTTCTGCCTTCGGTGAGCTCAGGGCTCAGCTATGCTTGGCTTCTATTTTCCCATCTGAAAATAGAGATAATGCTGCATTTCTTGCCATCCCCACCTTCAGGGCAAAGTAGATAACCGGCCCTATCTACCCTGGGATGGGAGGCGGTCAATTACTGTTCCTTCCTTTGCCAGCTGATATTTCTGGAACGCTTAAAAAGTACCAGGCACTGTGCTAAGTGTTTTCCAGTCCTTCTCCTTTAATCCTGGTAATAAGTACTGTTACTTCCTCATGTAACAGACGAGGAAATGCAGGCTCAGAGAGGTAAAATGAATCACAACGCTAGTATGTGGCTACATGAGGAGTCCCTCTTGGTTTTCCTGGTGAATATTATACTGATGCCAGCTTCGAGCAGAGCAGTTCTCTGGAGTCGCATCTCCAGCTGCAGTTCTCTGGGAACTGGAAACATTCACAGCTGTTTGTGGTGTGGTGGGGGGCAGGGGTGTGGGCTGATGGTCACATGAAGTCGCTGTCACGAGCTGGTCCCCATCAAGCCCATCCCACCCTTCTCAGGCCTATTTACAACTAGGGGTCTATTTTAGGTCAAGGGCAGACAAAAGTCACTGTGGTGAGGTTCGGTACATCCAATTCCTGCTCACCAAGGAGAAGGAAGGAAATAAGCTTGCCCTACATCAAGTCGTTCTCCATTGCCAAGTAAGACTCATCTCAGCTTTTCTCTCAAGAAAAGAGAAGTGACACAGACAGAGACTCAACGTGGCCCTATGAGGTAGGCATTGCAACTCCCATTTCACAAGCCCAGAGGGATGAAGTCTCTCGCTCAAGGTCATGCCGCCAGGAGTCGAGCCAGGATTTAACTAAAAAGTCTGACCGGCTCCAAAGTCCGTGCTGTTTCCACTACAGCACACTGCACTCGCTCCAGGATGTCCTGCGATGATGTGAAATGGGCAGCTCTTCAAAATAACTGAGTTCACTCCGTTTCCCTTCATTTCCAATCCCTGATACAAGGGTGGGCTGATCTGAAAGCTTTGTGCATTTAGCTGAAGTTCAGACCACATTTCCTATTTATCTGGATAAATCCCTTTAGCCCTGACTGGAGTGGAATCCTCTAGAACAGCAGTCCCCAACCTATGGACTAGGGACTGGGAGGGGGTGGGTGGTTCAGACAGTAATGTGACCAGTGGGGAGCCATGGGGAGCAGCAGATGAAGCTTCACTCACTCATCTGTTGCTCACCTCCTGCTGTGTGATCCGGTTCCTAACAGGCCATGGGCTGTACCAGTCTGAGGTCCAGGGGTTGGGGACCCCTGCTCTAAAACTCCTGGAAGGCTGAAGCATAACTTCTGTCCAAGCAGAGTCTCTGAAGACCTGAGCAAGAAACGATGTGAGCAGCCTGGAAATCCTCCTTCTTTTAATTCCCCCCCAGTAAGACCACCAGTCAACCATAAAGGAAATCAACCCTGAATATTCCCTGGAAGAACTGATGCTGAGACTGAAGCTCCGACACTTTGGCCACCTGGTAGGAAGAGCCAACTCATTGGAAAAGACCCTGATGCTGGGAAAGATTGAAGGCAGGAGGAAAAGGGGATGACAGAGGATGAGACAGTTGGGTGGCATCACTGAATTATGGACAAGAATTTGAGGAAACTCTGAGGAAAGCCTGGTATGCTGCAGTCCATGAGGCTGAAAAGAGTCAGACACGACTTAGTGACTGAAAACAATAGTAAGACCTCAGGGGCCTCACTACTCTCCTCGGGGCCAGGGGCTTGTTCAGGTGGGGATAGATCACACACTGTATTATCTTCTCCAAATCCCCAGGGAGAAATCCCTGTGGGCTGAAGGACAATGCATCCCTGCCCTGGATTCTGGACTGGTGGGCAGGAATTTGAGGGCAAGCTGAGCAGGAAGCAATTGCCCTTAGCAGTTGTCGGCGTCTCCCAGCCTGTCCCCACCTTGGTTTCCTGATGGGACACAGTGACATCTGTCACACCCCAAAGGATAGGAGCTTGGGGGGACAGAGGACAGAGGCTGCTGTGGGGTCCTTCCCAGAATAAGTCCATAGCAGCTCACTTGCTCATCATCAAGACAAAGAAAGAAAGAAGGATGACAGCTTCTGCCACCATCTTCAGATACCCATTTGCCTCTGGATTATATGTTGAGGATCGAGATACTCAATGAGGTTTTCCCTGGTGCCCCCCACCCTCTCTCTAGGACCCCAAGCCCTTAGGGACAGGCCCGGACTCCTAAACTCCCCAGGACAGGGTACAGACACCAGGCTGGGGGGGTCGGAGGAGGGGCAGCCAGATCCCAGTGGGCCCCAGCCGGTCTGCATGACTCATTCCTTGTTTCCGTCCACTCTGGTCTGAGTGCCTTGGCCCAGAGGCCTCTGGGAGGTTGTAACACAGGCTGGCCCCTCGCCCACTGGGACTCAGCAGACAAAAATTAAAGATCTCACTCCTCAGGAACTCACACAGACAGCAGAGGCATGCTCTGTGCTCTGCCTCACCAGACCAGACCTCAGGCCGGAGGAGGCTGATGGCCAAGGGAGGAAGGGGAGGCGTCTCCAGCTCCTCCCACTCCTCCTCACCCTCCACCTCCGGTCCTGAAGCCCCGGCCACCACCCACTGTCTTCTCACTCCTCCTCAGGTCCTGGCCTGAAGATAGCGGGTGCCACCAGCAACCTCCTGGGCTCCACTCTACTCCCCCCGATCTCTGTCCAAAAAAACAGTGAGGGAGAAACAGACATGTAAACAACTAATCACACGTATTTTCTTTCTGGCTGCACAGGTCTGATGAGGCCAAAAATCTGCTCAGCAATCTTCAGTGGCTCCCCAGTACCTCATAAATCCAGCCCAAACTTTTTACCGGGTCCTCCACACAAGTGGGTTTCATAACCCTCCCCCTCTTGTCTGCCAGTACTCAACACAGTCCCACTCAGAACTCCCTCACTTCCCCACCCACATCCCTTTACCCCAATTCCTCGGCTCAGACCATTTTCTTCACCTGGAATGTTCTTCCCACCCCTTGCCTGCCTGTCCTTTAACGCCCCTCTCAAAACTCCCACTTCTTTCAAGAAGCCTTCCCAGAACACCACTGCCAAGTCCAGAAAAAGCTCACTCCCTCAGCTGAACCCCTGGATCTCACTCTGCCCTCTTTGCTATCGGTCCGGAGCAGTGGGAAACACATGGGGCTTTGAAGTACCACTCCGCAGCACCATCGTTCACCAGCTGTGTGTCCTTGCCTAAAGTGACAGCCTCTCTGAGCCAGTTTCCTCACCAACGGGAGACTGGAGTAGAAGTCCTTTAAAGCGCCACCCCTAGATGGGGCATTGGGCTTCCCTGATGGCTCAGAGGGTAAAGCATCTACCTGCAATGTGGGAGACCCAGGTTCGATCCCCGGGTTGGGAAGATCAGCTAGAGAAGGAAATGGCAACCCATTCCAGTACTCTTGCCTGGAAAATTCCATGGACAAGGGAGGAGCCTGATAAGCCATAGTCCACGGAAAGGCAAAGGGTGGCACATGACCGAGCAGCTTCACTTTTAGATAGAGCAACTGTATTCGCCAACACAGCCCTCCAGGCCACAGCTGATTGGATCAGGGATAAACACGCGACCCAGGGGCAGCCTTTTCATTGGCTGATCAGTGACCTAAGACTTTTGTGGTCTGATTTGAATGCATACACTGGACATACAAGATTCTGTCTTGAAAATCTGAACTAAGCAACTTGACTTTGAAAGTTAAGCCCTGGGCTTAAAACAGCAGGTAAGTCCTCGTTTCTGAGAGCTCACAGTCCAAAGGGGTCCATATAACCATGGAACAATAAAGCCAAAGAGGTTTAGTGACTTGCCTGGGGTCAGTAGCACAGAGAGGGCCGATACTCAGGTCTCTAGACCTGGTTTTGGTCCAGGGTGGTGGGCCTCTGGGACAGGCTCAGAAAGCAGCGGCCCTGAGCTGACTGCCTGAAAAAGACCAAGGCCCTACCGTGCCTGGCATCAACATTCTGGGCAGCCTGGGAACAAGGCAGTCCTGAAAGGATAAAGTCAGCTCACAGCAGGGAGCACAGACCCTGATTCTCATCCTGCATATGCCCCCAGTGTCTCCCTGTTCTGCCCTTGGCCCTTCCCAGATTCAGTTTCCTCATGTATGATAGAGAGGGTTTTATTGGATGAACTCAAATTCCCTGTCAACACTAAGAGTTTGATTTGAGGAGCAGACAGACAAGCGATGGGCATGGATCCAAGAGCGGTAGGATCCACAGAATGTGAACCCTGGAGGGGACCTCCCCGAGAAATCAGCCAGCTGATTCCTTCAATTATGGTTGGAGAAACTGAGACCCGAAGCAGGAGAGGTGTTTGTCCAAGGTCACATGACTGGCTACTGGCAAAGCCAGCACTTGACCCAGGGTCTCCTGACTCCCAGGCCTCTCAACCCTTTCTCTTTCAACTCCCCCAAGAAGCTGGGAGCCTTTTGGCCGTCTGGGCCAGGGAAGCCAAGAATGGCTGTACATGTCAGCAGCGGGGCCTCTGGGCCTGGGAACATCTCTGACAGGGTAGGTGCACGTGCCAAAGCCGCTGGTGGGGAGGGACGGGACTGGGAGCCAGAAAGGCGTATGGGAGATAATCTGTCAGCATCTCCCTTCTTCCAGATGGCAGGAAGAAACATTGACACGTCCGTGATGAGTGAGGGGAAACAGTCCCCTCTTCAGATTGAGCCATTGCTCCACAGGGGACTTGCCTCCCTCTCTGCCCCTCTCTTTGCTTGCTCTCTCGTACACACACACACACACACACACACACACACACACACACACACCCCTATTTAGCTGCTGCATGCTGCCACCTGCAACTTCAGTCTCAGGATGTGTACTGAGGGGACTTCTCCGGTGGTCCAATGGCTAAGACTCTGTGCTGTCAATGCAGGGGGCCTGGGTTCGATCCCTGGTCCGGGAACTAGATTCCACATGCCACAGCTAAGAGTTTGTACGCTGCAAGTAAAAGATTCTGGGTGCTGCAACTAAAATCTGGTGAAGCCAAATAAATACTTCAAAAAAACCCCAAAAATGATGTGTACTGACATTCTCAGGCATACTATCTGGTGGGACCTGGAATTCTTTTTGCTGCCTGAGCTGCCTCTGAGCTCCTGCCAACTTTCTAATGCTTAGCCTATTTGGTTGGCATCATGAGCGCCCCCCCACCTATTCCACAGACATTTTTTGAGCACCCAGTATATGCCAGGCACTGTGTTAGCCACTGGAGGTGGGTAGGCATCCTCATTGCCTGTGAGATGGGAATTACCAGTCTGGGGGGGACACTGTAGAAAAACCACTGACCGGGCAGTTGGGGTTGGCTCAGGAGTATTTCTCAGAGAGCCCTGACTTTGACTTGAATCTTTTTTTTTAATTAATTAATTTTTAATTGAAGGATAATCGCTTTACAATATTGTGTTGGTTTCTGCCATACATCAACATGAATCAGCTGTGGGTATACATATATCCCCTCCTTCCTGAACCTTCCTCCCACCTCCCACCCCATGACCTGAATCTTGAAGGCTAAGGATGATTTCACCATGTAGGAGTGGGGGACATGTCCCAAAGAAGCACTTCGTAGGGAAAGTCGTGGAGAGAAGACAAAACCTGAGCTATTGAAGGGAGTTAAAAGTAGCTTAGGTGGCTGGAGTTTGGGTAGGAATGAAATAAAGGTAGGAGATGAAGCTGGAGGGGTAGGCTGGGGTCAATGAATGGCATGCCTAGTTCTAGTCAGCTCCTTTTCTCAGACAGATAGACCTGTTCCCCACATCTAAACCACCGGGTGGCCCTGAAGGGGACAGAATATTTATCTGGAATTCTGAAATGGATGCCTTCTGGTCAATTGCAAGGAGTCATTCCAGCGTCATCCCAAATTATCACCAGTCAATATAAAGCCAGTGAATTTGCCATGCTTAAAATCAGTCCCCAGCCCTGCTTCCAATTAGTCTGTCCCTCCACATGGCTCCTCCCTTATAAAACTGGTGCAGCCTGGTCCTCAGCCTTCTGATGCCATGACCCACCAACCTGACTGGGTCCCTTTTTGCCAACCCTTTCACCAGGTACCTCTACTGTCTGATTCCCTGCTTTCTCTGGGCCCCTGGAGACTCAGCCCCCCAGTTAGGCTTCTGTCCCTCAGTCTTACTCTTCCGTGGCCTCAGGTCCCTCCTATAATCCCACAAGCTCATGTTGCTGTATCATGCCTGTGTCATAATCTATATATCCAAGCCCATCCACCCTGCAGCCTCCCTCATAGCTTTGTCCCAAAGTGAGATAAGCCACATGTGTTTGATATCAAGCAGATAGCTGGGGAGTGCCCTGTGCATTCCGGCCATCCTTTATTGAGCATCTGTTGTCAGGCATCGGCATCACCAAGAAGAATAAAGCTTAGTCCCCATCCTCAAGGAGCTTCCAGTGTAGTAGGAAAGGCAGAAACACCTATCATGGTAAGTGCTGTGATTGAGATCATCTCAGAGAGCAATTGAACACAAGACAAAGCACCCCAGGCTGGAAATATGGGACAGTTGGTCAGGGAAGTTCCCAGAGAGGATTCTATCTGAGCAGGGTCTGTAAGACAGGACAAGTCTCAGGTGGAAAGGACAGTGAGAAAGAAGCACAGTGATGGTTACCAGAGTCAAGTTTGCAAAAATTAAAACACATCAGGGTCTAATCCATTTCCTTTTTCAATGAGGTTCCGGATCAGAGAAATTTTGCCAGATTTCTGAATGATAGTCAAATGAAATTCAAGAGCTATTCAATGTGGATAGGTTGGGGGAAATATGAAGCCTCCAGTAAGGCAGTTATATGGGAAATGATAATTCCCCACATGGAAGAATGGATGGGAGGTCCTTGAGCTCTACAGGAGCACATGAGACAGGCCTGGGATCTGTACAAGACCTCTCACAATTTGGATGAAGTCAGAAAAAGCATTTTTATCAAATTATCACATGACATAGAACTGGAGGAATAAACGATAAAATTGGAGGATAGAAGCAAGATTTATACTGATACAAATAAGTTGAGATTTAATAGAGATAAGTGAAAAAGTCTTACATCTTAGTCCAAAAAAAGAGAACGACAGAGATGTTTCAGTAGCAGTTCATGTGAAATGACTTTATTTGGGGGGCGGGGGGCGGGTGGGGGTGGACAGAGACCATTGAAAAGGAATATTCTAGTTTACCACTGGTTTGAAATAAACCAACAATGTAAACTTCTAAAAGGTCTAGTGCCATCTTGGGTAGAATCCAGGACTCAGTACAGGAAGGGTATCAGTGTACTCCAAACTATGATAACACAATGGCAATTTTGTGCTTACTTCTTCTGCCATGTCTTAAATGGCTTATTACAGCCCTGAAGTGTATCTAGGAGAAGATGACCTGAATGAAGATAAAAATAACCTAGAAGGAAAAGTTGAGAAACTGGAGAAGAGAAATCTTGTTGAAGAGTCTGGCAGCCTTCAACTGTTGCAGAATTGTCAGGTAAGAGAGGGATTCAGTTGTTGCACGTTTGCATTAGTCATAACAGGTTAACTGCAATAACAAGCAATCCCAGAAGAGTGAGTTTATTTTTATTCAGGTGAAGTGGGGCTCTAATCCACACGGTCATGTAGGGCTATCCTTCCATCATGGAGCACCAATGTGGAGATTCTTCCTCCTTGTCATTCAGCCAATAAATGAAAGGAGAGAAAAGTGCAGAGGGTAGCATAGGTTTTCTAAAGGTAGTATCTGGAAGAAGTAAACATCATTCTGCTCACATTTCATTGACTAGAACTCAGTTACAAGGTGGTAACTTACCACAACAAGGAAGGCTGGAAAATGTATTCTAACTGTGTGCCCAGGATAAAAAGGCTGTGGGTGTGGGCTTTAGAATCGTGGATTTGGAAGAGACTACCTTAGGAGTGAGAAGAGTTAAGAATTATAATATATTTACACAAAGACTTACACATGAATGTACTCAGTGGCTCAGTCGTGTCTGACTCTTTGCGACCCCATGAACTATAGCCCACCAGACTCCTCTATCCATGGAATTTTTCAGGCAAGATACTGGAGTGGGTTGCCATTCCCTACCCCCATCCACATGAATAAAACAGATGTAACAGCATTATTCATAAAAACCAAAAGTTACCTATTGTCTAAATGCCCACAGACTGGTGAATGGACAGACAAAATTTGGTATATCCATACAAAGAAATACTATAAACAGAAGTGAATTACCAATATATGGATGAACTTCAACTATTGCATTGATAACCTTCAACCACATTATGCTCAGTGAAAGAAGCCGGTCACAATGCCATATATTTTATGATTGCATTTATATGAAATATCTGAAAAGGGCAAGGCTATAAAGACAGTAGATTCAAGGGATGGGGTGGAGTAGGCGGAAGGATATTAACAGTAAATGAGCACAAGAGGTCTTATTGGGGAGATAAAAATGTTCTAAAGTCGATTAATGGTAATGGTTGTACAATTTGGTAAATTTACTAAAAAACAATTGAATTGTAAACTTAAACATGGTGAATTACATGATGACAAAATATGCCTCCATAATGTTATTTTTTGAGTTTAAGATTTAGTAGTTTTTAGGTTGGGGGAAAGAGAGTAATCCTACAAGGGAAATGACAAAGGATTATTCAAAGTGGAAGGAGGAAGTGATACAGAACCCAAGGGAAGAGAAGATTCAAAGAAGGAAAGCATGGTTAGTTCAACTCCAGTCAAAACTACTGAGAAATCACATAAAATGGAAGGTTGGAACTCTTGTCTGTCGTAATAGAGTGCACAGTATTGTTCCAGATCCAGAGACAGGAACGTGGAAAACAGGAAACAGATTTCCACTTAACAGTAAATGCAACCTTTAGAGATGTTTAACAACAGGACAGATCCCATTGCTGAGTGATGCGCTCTCTGACAGTGGAAGTATTCAGAGAGAGGCTGGATGGGCATTTAGGAAGGATTTCTACACAGGAGGAAGACTTCTAAGGAGCATTTCAGTCTTTGAAAGACCCAGGGTATTCCGAAGACTTCATTACCTCTCTTTGCTCAAGGCCTCCTCTCCACTTTTGGCCTTGGGCTCTTCATCTCAGACACTGAGAGTTGACCTTTGGGAAGAGCTACTTTGGAAAGTGGCTCTGACTCTTGAAACCCTAGGCACCCAACTGCTGTTGTCCAGGAGTTCTTCAGCCACTGAGAGTTCCCTTGAGCTTAGAGGTCAGTGGTGATACAACAGAAGGTTTTACCAAAGTTAGTTCAGAGAACTGAGTAACCCCGGGAGACCAGGGGAGATAAGCTGAACTGCCAGAAAGGACCAGGGCTTATTTCAAAACGTGCCAGAAGGCCAATCCCACAGCTGCCTTTGTGTCTCTGCCTCACTCTCATCCAACACCCCCAGAGGCAAAATACAGGAAGGAGAAGGTGAACCCATCATATGAGTGGGCTCAAGAAGAGCTGAGTGAAGCTTTCTTAATCAGGGCTTTGTTTGATACTCTTAGTCACCCACCAGGAATGGCCACCGTGATGTAGAAATAAAAAGCCAGCACCCAGAAGTTGGAAGAGCCTTATTTTCAAAGGACTTGGAAATCTGTGTGGAGCTTCTGCGTGGCCCCCATTGCCAGCAGCCATGACCGTAGCTGCTGGCATTACTCCTGCGTGAACTCTGACTCCATTGCAAAGGGGAAGGAGTCCTACTTAACAGCCCCTGGAGCAGATGGCAAGCTCTGTTACTGCCCGCTCACCAAAACAGACACTCAAGAGGTGATTTATTTGCCAAGAAAATATTTGTGGGGCATCTTCTACATGCCTGGCCCCCTCCCGGAGCCCACAGTCTATTCATTCTGAAATGCAAGGAGAACTGCCCCAAAGTGCTAAGGGATTGGGATGGCTTAATGTTTTTTCCAGAAGACAATGGAAGGGCTAGATGGCTGGAGGCAGTCCCATCCAGCCCTAGGAGTCATGACCTCTTACATTCACCCCAACAAAACCTGGCCCTGGACTTTCACACTGCTTCCATGTTGGCTGAGAAAGACTGGGCTGGATCCATAGGATCCCCACAGAAAGGCCTCCCCATTTCCAGACCCTGGAAAGATAGCTAGGCCATGGAAAACCAGAGAGAAACTGTGGGGTAGGGGAGGGGAGAGGGCTGGACACTGAGTGCCAAGTGCTCCAGACTGGGTGGGAACCCAGGGGCAGGGAAGCAGGAAGGAGCCGCCCAGGCAAGAGCAGACCCCTAAGCCGAGGGTTGGGCAGGAGACAGGTCTGGCTCCTGGCGTACCTGCGCTAATGAGCTGGAAGCAGGAGGAAATGGCCCAGCATGTGAAGGCCAGCTAAGGGAAGGGCCTCCCCATGCCAGCTGGATGGGAGAGGGCCGAGCAGGGTGGGCACAGGGCCCAACCCCTCTCCACACCCTGAATTCTCAAGCTGGAACCTGGAACTTCCAGGAGAAGGGACTTAGGAGGTGCAGGCAGATCGGAGAGGCTAAAATGAGACCTCCTGGGGGAAAAGGGATTAGAAAGATGCCAAGCTGCAGTGGCATGAGGGGGAGAGAGAGCCAAGGGGCTGCAGAGGCACCCTGCCAACACTGGGGAGGGAAGAGGCCCCAGGGCGGTCGTCAGCTGTAGCTGAACGGAGGCAAATCTGACGGTCGACTGACTTAATAAGGGCAGTCAGGATGGATGAGTCCTCCCAGTCCTCCCGGGCGGCAGAAATGGCCACAAGTATTCACAGACTGTAAACACCAAGGGGGACCAGCCTTGTCTGGGTCTGCAGGGACCTGGCGAGGCTGAGTAGAGAGGGGCAAGGCCAGGACAGAGGCCTGAGCCTGGCATTCTCTGCAGTGGACCATCCAGAGGCCCTGGATGAGGGTCACTTTGGGAACCCCAAGGCCAGCTCAGAAAGCCCCACCAAAGCCAGAAGCTGGACACAGCCCCAGACAGATCCATCTTGCAGGGATCCAGGATAGGGGGACTCGACGCTGGCATGTTTGTTTGAACCCTGGGCATGGGCTTCCCAGGTGGCTCAGTGGTAAAGGATCCGCCTGCCAGTGCAGGGGATGCAAGAGACGCTGGTTTGATCCCTAGGTCAGGAAGATCCCCTGGAGGAGGAAATGACAACCCACTTCAGTATTCTTGCCTGGAAAATCCCGTGGATAGAGGAGCCTGCTGGGCTATACTCCATGGGGTCGCAAAGAGTCAGATGCGACTGAGCGACTAAGCACGCATGCAGTTTAGAAGTGGGGGAGCCCACTTTTCCTCCTAACACCAGGGTGGGGTCAGGGCAGTTGGACAAATACTCATAGAGCATCCCCCTTAGCCTTTCCCATACAGGATCCTAGGACCCTTCCCAGTGGCATCCATAGGGACCTTCACCCCTACTCCATTGCTGACGTGGAAAACTTCTACCAGAGGCAGAAGCCTAGGGGTCCAGTCTGACTTTCTGTGTGCTCCTAGTTCAGCACTGGCTGCAAATTACAGTCGAGGCATCTCCTGTCTCCAGACCTCAGTTTATCCACCTGCAACATGAAGAGACTGCATCTTCTCTGTGCAAAGTGATTTTCATTGGTTATATAGGCTTTTGCTCAGCCGGTGGTTATCATGGGAGCAATCCAAGTCAAACAGCGGATCCAGCAGAGAAGGTATCAATCACCCTCTAGCTTGTGACTAAGGAGAGCTTTGTTATTTCATCTACCCAGCATCCCTTCTCTCTTATTCTGGTATCAGCATCCATTTTCCTTTAGGTAACTGTCCTTCCACGTTCTATAGATCATTCTGATGGGGCAGCCAATCACAATACCTGCCATGTGTCACATGACCCAAACTGGCCAATCAGATTCTCTCATGATTTGGCCCAGAGACCCACACTTTATAACTGGAACACTCAATCTCAGCTCCCCAAACAGACATACTCCAAAGGAGTTTCTGGGCCTAAGAACCGTGTTGCTGCCTGGATTCCTGACCTTTTTGATACTTACCTGTTCAGTTCTATTCTGTTTACTCCTAAAATCTTTCTGATAACTCTATTCTTTTTTTTTTAATGTATATATTAGTCAGAGTCCTTGTTGTTGCTTGCAAACAAAGAATCCTATTTATACACAAACCAAGAGAGGAAAGTTGCGTGGATTAGATGACAGGACCCTCCTCTCTGCTGCCCTCTCTCTTTGTGGTCCCAGGGCAATTGACTCAACTCTCTCCCAGCACTCAGCTCATGTAGCAGACATGGTGGGGTGGAGTCTGCTCAACAAGACCTCGAACATCAACTAAGCACGTTTGTATCCTGGATACGAATCGTTGAGGGTCTTGCACACTGTTAAGTGCTCAGTTGCACTGAATTAAGAGCTTACAGCTTGAAGCAGGTAACTGCAGTGGGAAAGAAATTTAACAAGTATCAGAGCAGCTTCACAATTATCAAGATGTAAGCAACTGCTGGAGAAAGCCATTCCCACTGCATGCAAGTGATGAGTGTGGGGTGGGGAGTGGTCAGAACCCATTTCAGGGTGTTGGGGGAAGGCCCACTCTGTCCCAAAAGTGTCTCTCCCACCTCTTCATGAGTACCTCTCGTTCCTGAAACAAGAGACAAAGTCACTCAGTGAACATTTAGACACGGAGCTAGAAATCCATCTTACCCTAGAAGAGCAAAACTGTTTTCATTCACTCTGAAGTGTAACGATGGGTGTAGACTCTTTCCTGAGAGCAGACCTGGATAGGAGAAATGGTTTGGAAATACTAAGGTTTTCAGGGTGTGGAAAGTGAAAACGGGCCTGCAGGTGGGTCAAGAGGAAGGGGAGGAGCTCGAAAGCAGGGGATACAAGCATATGGGCTACACACCAGCTTTGACTGTAAGTTCTAGGGGCCGACTCCAGTAAACCTAAGGGGGAAAAGAATTTATTCAAAAGAGACAGGGTTCTGAAGGAGGTGTTCAACAACTAGGCCTGGGAAGCCAGGGACCAGAACAGCTAGAGAAGCCAGGGTGGCTCTAAGCCAGTTGCCTTCTGTGGTCAGTAGTGACTCCATCCCAGATTCAGATTCCCTAGGAGAGAGTTTGTTGAATGTGTCTGGGATCCTGTGCCCACCCTTTGAGGTGGATGGTTGGGAGGGTCCCCGTGGCTGACAGCCCCACCAGGAATGCCTGGAATTGGCAAGGCAGAGTTCCCTAAAGGAAAATTGAGTTTCCTTTATCCAAGGAAGGAGAAGGAGTGCTGGGCATATTCACACAACAGATGCTCACTACACATGGCGTGTCGATTTACAGAGGAGGGAGACGAGTGGGGTGGGGGATGGGAAACTGCAGGAGACTCCAGAATCTGCCGTGGGGGCCAAGGCTTTCTCCAGCCCTGGATTCCATCTCCTTCTCCCCCACCCTGCCCCCCATAAAAGCAAGCACAGAGAAAGAACGCTGTTTTTCTGTTCTTGACAGCTTGATAGAATTGTCTCCTTAGCTTCCAGTCACGCTCGGCTCTCCTGCTAGAATCATTACCACCCACCTGTTCTCCATGAGAGAATTCACAGCCAGTGGACACACATCTGGCCTGCAAAAGACATGCTTGGAAATCTCCCCAGCTGCCTGGAACAGGCTGGGGACAGCACAGGGTCAGCCACCAATTCAAAGGCAAGCAAACAGCTGGCCTGAGAGCTGTGGTCATTATGGCTTGAGCGGCTACCCATCCTTACCCCACCAGGCAGCTTGATGAACATGGGACAGATGTGCCCTGGGACTCAATACTGGGTCCTGTACCTGGCAGTCCTCCCCACCCCCACTTGCTTCACCAGTGTTGGTTTTAGGGGAGGGCGGGGTCCCTTACCTTGCCTTTCTTGGGATTCCTTTATTTTCTTTCCTATTAGTGTCTGCATCATTCCTTTCTGAGTAACCTGGAAGTTAAGAAAAAGCCAGGTAAGGTTCTAATGGGAAGGGCCCATTAAATATTGTGTTTTGGTGGTGAAAGTAACAGCACCTAAGTTTTAAAGATATAAATGCAAAACTGGACAGGACCTAGAGATTGTAGGTCCGTGCTTCTCGAACTTTTTCAAAAAGTAGCAAGAACCTTTGTGTAGTATTTCAGCATTCAACAAAAACTTGCTGAGTGGCTACTGTGTGCTAGGTGCTGTGCTAGGGAACATGGCATAGCGACACAGACCAGACCCTCACAAACCTCCTGAGTTTACAGTCTAGTGGGGGAGGCAGACATTGAACAAATAATTGGGTAAGTAGATCAGTAATGAGTTACAACTGAAGTAAAGCTATGAAAAAGGTGTATACAGCTAGGTGGCCTATCACAGAGTTGAGAGACATTGGGAAAGGCATCCCCAGAGAAGTAGGAAATAAGCAAAGAGCTAGAGGGAAGATGGTCCAGACAAGGCACATTACAAGAAAAATCCCAGAGGCAAGAAAACGCTTGTGTTGGAGGAAGTTGTAGAAGATCATTGTGGTGGAGCCAGGCAAGCAGGGTAGCTCAGATGAAGATGAAGGGATGTAGGCACCGGACCACCAGGGCCTCATGGGTCAGCTCAGTGATGACACTGAAACTGGGGAGCCACTCCAGCTGAAAAGCAGCCCACCCCTGATTTCCTACCCCCCAACACATACTCATCCCCTTGCCTTGTAGCCTCCGAGGCATCTCAGAGGAACCACGCAGCTTATCAGAAACAGCTTGGAAACCACTGATCCAGCTCTACTTGGCATTTCCAGATGAGAAGAATTGAGTCTTGACAGTCGCCCACTCCCCTAGTATCCTCTCTCTTAACTCCGGGCACCTATCCCAGCCTCCCTGGAGAGAAGGCTGGCCGGGTGTGATCTAGGGACAGGCTCCCAGAACACTGCATGTCTCAATGCTTCAAGAAGGAGCCTCAGGAGCCAGTCCAGTGTCTGGCATGAGGAATGGGCTCCAAGAATGGGATCTTGTCTCTTGCCTGCCCCTGGGGCTCTCAGAAGATTCCCCCTGTGCTTGCTGCCAGAGTGCCTGACCTACCCCTCCTAGACCCCTCCCCATCACTCATTCCCAGTCAGGGGAAGGCCGCTGGCCAGGATGGCAGATCCTGATCAAGCTCCGGCCTCAACATTCCTCTCCACCCGGGGGTCAGGGTCAGCTGTGGGGTATTTTCCCAAGCCATGAGGAACAGAGGCGCCTCCTGACATGTACAGTCACTGCCCCAGGCTGGAAGGGCAGCTACCAGTGAAGATGGGCTAGATAAGAAAGCGGTCAGCTGGCTCTTGAAGAAGAGCTGCAAGCAGAAAAGGGTTGGGGAGGAGGGGCCTGAGAGGAAGTAGAAGTAGAACCTGGTGATGGGAAATGGGGTGCATGTCTGGGATCTGAGCCGAAGTGGGGGTTTTCCTGCCCCAATCTGGTTGGTCCTCGTCTAATTAACCCTGGAGTCTGGCCTCTCTGAGACCCTTGCTGACCTTTGCAATTCCTGGGACAGGTGCCAAAGGCAGCCACCAGCCTGTAGACAGCAGCAGTACCCCAAGCCTCCAGCAGGGTCCAAGCACAAAGGCATGGCCGAGCCCTCTGCAGCCCTGCAAGGGGCCAAAAGACAAGCAGGTCAAGCCGGTGAGAAGGTTCTGAAGGTGAAAGAATTTGCTGCTCCCCGTTTTAGCTGTGAGATCTGCAGCAAAGGTCGCAACCAATCACAACCGCCTTTCTGAGACTCCACTTTCCCTTCTGTAAAAATGGGATGAATACTTCTAGACTATGACATGCTAGTGGAACCTTCCAAGAGGTGGTGTTCAGTAGGCAGAGTTAATTAAAAAAAAATAATAATAGTGAGACCTACCTCATAAGACTGTAGGAATGACTTAATGAGAAAACAAGGGAAAGACCTCAGCAATCATTTAGTTAGCCATAGTTTTAAACCCCATCTCCAAGCTAGAGAGGCTGGACTGGATGGTGGCTGGCAAGGGCCTGAGGTTGGGAAAAGAAAAGAGAAAGAGGGAAGCCAGACCTCACAGCACACCCCAGCCAAGAGCCCAGGCAGACAGCGTCTCCCCCGGAGGAAGGGCTGGTGTTCTCCGCTCCGTTGCCCTCTGGCAGGCACTGAGCGCCTGTTTTCCTCATTAAGTGTGGCTGTAACCTGGCTCCCTTAACACTGCTGACACAAGGTCCAGAAAACAGTTCAGAGTCCCCGAACAGACAGCATCACCTGCTTTCAACATCACCTCCCCGCTGGATCAACAAGGCTGGAGGTGTGAGTGGCTGAATTTAGGGCAGATTGCAGGGAATCAGAGCAGACGCTACTGGGAATGGAAGCCACGACGTGGGTGCCCAGTGATGCTCAGCATCACCACACCGTAAAAGAGGAAAAGCAAATAGTTTTGAGTGCACACTATTTGCCAGGCTTTGTGGTAAAGCACTTATGTGTATTATCTCATTGAATCCCCATAACAGTAGTTGACATCCATTGTACAGATGGAGAAACGGAGGCAGAGGATACTTAAGAATTTTAACCAAAGCGGCTTATCATCTGTTAGGGAGGCAAGACTATAGGTTCATGTCCCCATGAGAGAAGAGAACAGAATCTGAAATGGTCCCCCACCAACCCAAGTAGTCGGCTTCTCGTCTTCCCATCGACACCTGCCTCAGTTTCCCCAGGCTTCCAGCTGCCATCATGCTGACCAGGCTCAAAAGGCAGCCCTCGCCCACTGTTCTAGGGCTAGACATGTTCATTTCCCCAAAGTTCAGCCAAGACATGGCTAGAATTTTTCAAAAGGAGCTTATCTAGAAAACTTGAAAAGAGAACAAAATTAAAATATAAAAAGCCAAGAATCTGGGGAGAGAGGAGTTTATAAAGCGGTTTTCACGTTCCAAGATAAGGAAAGTAATGACAGCTACAGTTGTGCCAAGTGTCCGACACTATACTATGCTCTTGATATATGTTATTTTCTTTTATCCTCAAGGGCAACCGATGAGACAGTTATTATTATCCATGTTCCACAAATATGGAAACAGATGCTCAGAGAGGTTAAGCAACTTGTCCATGTTACACAGTTTATAAGCATCAGAGCTGGGAGCCGGACAAGACTTTGCACTTAACCACCTAAACGTAGAAGATGAACATGGTAGGCATGACTCTCGCAGCTAACAGGCCTCATTTAGGTCTCATGGAGGTGTTTGACAAAGCTACCCAAACTCTACACTGAAGGGTTGCAGGGTGGCCCCACTGTTTCCTGTGATCCATCTGTAACTCTCGCTCAGGAAAGAATTATAACACTTTTCCTCCTAGGCAAGGATGGAAGAACCTTGGCAAGTCTGTGCCTTTCATTTCTCTGTTTTCTGGTGCCAACTTATGTCGACCAAAACAAAACAAAGCAGAATAAAAAACAAGCCAATATGTTGAAACCTTTGTACTTGTCCTTCATTTCAAATTACCCTCATGACATGTTATGGTTTCCGCAATATTCCATTGGTTAATGATTGGACCAATGTTTCCTGAAGTCTGGAGATACTGTGAGTGAAGCTTTTAACCCAGTGTTGGGCACATAATCAGCATTAGATATGTTGTTGTTGTGATTATCATTATTGAGAGAATGCTTCCTGTGATTACATCCCGAAGTCACTTGATATAAAACAATATAAAATTAGGTACTGATTGAATGGGCTTCCCAGGTGGTAAAGAACCTGCCTGCCAATGCAGGAGATGTAGGAGATGTGGGTTCGATCCTTGAGTCTGGAAGATCCCCTAGAGGAGAGCATGGCAACCTACTCCAGTATTTTTGCCTGGAGAATCCCATGGATGGGGAGCCTGGCAGGCTACAGTCCATAGGGCTGCAAAGAGTCAGACACGAGTCTGACCTGGCATGCACACACGCACTGATTGAATAGCTGATACCAATAGCTATCAGTGAGTAATGTTTACCGAGTAGTTACTGCAGCCAGGCTTCAGTCTGGGTTGCTTACATACATTATATCTTTTTAATCTTCCTAACAACTCAATGAGATAGGAATTATTTTCATTTCCCTTTTACAGATGATGAAACTGAGGCCTGGAAATATTAAGTAACAAAGTCACACAACTCCCAGATGGTAGGGCTGAGATCTGAATCCAGACAGCTAAGTTCAGAACCTGCCTGGAAAACCTCTAAGCCCTATACCTCCGATGATGCATCCGACAATAAGACTATATTACAGGGGAGAGATGGGAGATGTTGTGTGCTGAGGTGGTCAGAGAAAGTTTTCTGGAGGCTGTGAGCTCTATGGGACCCTGAAGAAAGGACAAGATGGGTAAAGCAAAAGAGAGACATGTTTTAGAAAACAAAATTATGGGTACTAAAGGGGAAAGGGGTGGGGGATAAATTAAGAGTTTGGGATTGGCAGATACAGACTACCATGTATGACATAAATAAATAACAAGGTCCTACTATATAGCATAGGGAACTATATGCAGTATGTTGTAATAAACTATAATGGAAAAGAATATGAAAAAGAATATATATTATATATTTCTATGTGTATGTATATATGTAACTGGATCACTTCACTGTACACCAGAAACTAATACAACATTGCAAATTAACTTTCAATTCAAAAGAGAGAGAAACATGTTTTAGGCTGGATGGTGATCCCTGAAGTCCCATGCGACCCCAAAATGGGACATCAGGAAGTCCCCCATCTTTAGGACACAAGGGACTGCTTCCCCTCTGAAGTAGTGTCATTTGGAAAACTTGACTGTTCAAGAAGGGACTCGGAGCACAAGCAGGAACCTGTGAGGTCCTCCTGGAGTATCTAGCATCAGTATAGAGAGAAAGGCTGGCAATAGCTCCCCTGGGAGGTTTAGCAGAGGATTGGCCTGAGTCAGACTGACTGATCATCACCTCCGCCATGATGATCTCCACACTGACCACTGGTGTGCTTTGAGAAAGTGGTTTTGTTTTGCCATGACTGTGGTAGGGTTGCCCCAGCATGTATGAATGCAGAAAGTCCTGTGGGCCTACAAGCCTGTAGGATTTTACAGAAGCCTTAGGGAAAAGCTCACACGTCACACTTAAGCCCTAGAGATGGTGGGACTGGGGCAGCCACGGAGGTGGAATTTAACCCAGGTGGTCCCACAGCGCTTCCTTGCCAAGGTTAAGGGGATGGCTCCAGGGAAAGTGAGGCCGATGCTGGCCAACAGAGGTCTGAATGGGAACATGTGTGCAATCCCAGGCCTGGCTCTCGCAGACCTGATGGAATTTCTGAGTGCGTCAGTAGCGCCACACCTGTCCCTTCTCACTGAATTCCAGGCTGGGCAGGCCCAGAAAGGCTGCAGCCTGAGGCAGCCTGGAAAGAAGCGGCCAACACTTCTGAGCAACATGCTGAGGCCAGATGGAGTGAAGAGCCTGGAGCGCATGGTCTGGAGGCTCCTTCTCTGAGCAGGAACCCACATGAGAAGCCGACGACTCCCGTCTTGTGCGCCCTCCAGGTCTCACCACACAGCGCACTCTCCTGCTTTTGTTGTGGCCCAGTGTGTGTATGTTTTGCTCTCCTGTTATACTTCCAGTTGTTGTCACCCTAAGTGTGGTCCATAAACCAGGAGCAACAGCATCCCCTGGGAGCTCGTTAGGCATGCAGACTCTCATCACGGACACACTGGAGCAGAATGCGCTTACTAACAAAGTCCCCAGGGATCTGACTGCACATCGAAGTCTGAGAAACACTGCTCCTTGGAAACAGGGTTTATCCCCAGCAGAGCTGTCTTTGAACAAGTTTTTTTATTCCTGGTGCTCAGCAGTAAGTAGGTGCTCAATAAACATATGTTTTAACTTTTTGTTTTGAAATGACTTATACTTAGAGAAAAGTTGCAGAAGTTGCAAAAATAAGAGGATATTCACACATGCCCTTTCCAGCTTCCCCTAATGGTCACAGTTTAAGTAGCTATGGCACAATGACCAAAGTAACATGGGTAAACTAACAGAGTTATGAGACCATTAACAGAAGCGCAGACCCTTTCTAAATTCATCAGTTTGTCCCCTAACGTCGTTCTCGTCTAGGGCCTTTTGCAGCATTTAGCTGTTGAGTCTCTTCTGCTCCTCTAATCTGTGATGGTTCTTTAGTTTGTTCTTGTTTTTCATGACCTTGACCCTTTCAATGATTGCCTCTCAGTTCTTTTTTTAGCCTGCCTCTCAACTTCAGGATGTCTGATGTTTTCCTGTGATTGAGGTCATGGATTTGAGGTAAAAATACCCTGGATCCTCCTCACCATATGAGAACATGTCTATTACTGATGACATTAAACTTGCTCCCTTGGTTAAGCTTATGTTTGCTGGGTTTCTCCACTGGGTTTCACTACTGTAAAATTACTGTTCTTCTTTCTTTTGTAGTTAGTAAGTTTATTGGTAGGGGGAGAATTTTTGAAACTATGCGAATATCCTGATTCTCCTCGAACTTTTTCCCACTGATTACAGCATCCATCACTGGTGGATCTTGCCAGCGATTATTACTATTGTTTTTGCCTAATGGTGATTTTGTATTTCCTTCATGACTTCTGTATTTATTGGAATTCTTCCATTAAAAAAAAAAGAGCTGTTCCTTCTTCCTCATTTTTTTCAGTATTTTTTAGACTTCAGTTGCAACTCATGGCTACTTATTTTATCCTATGGGTTATAATCCAATGTTATTATTTTCGTTTGTTGTTCAAATTGCTCCACCCACTGGAAGCTCCCACAAGTTGGCTTCTTGTTCTGCCATGCCCCATCATTTCCCAAAGACTTCCTTCTTTTCTAGTACCATGAGATGTTCCCACCTCATTTGATTCAGTAAATATTTTTGAATGACTGAATGAAAAAGGTGCATGTATAGAAACTCAGGCCCTCTGCGATTCCCCAACTAGGAAGCTATATCCAATTCATTTTTTTAATTGAAGTATAGTTGCTTTACAATGTTGTGTTAGTTTCTGCTGTACTGCGAAGTGAATCAGCTGTATTCACTGATACACTGATATCCTCTCTCTGTTGGATTTCCTTTCCATTTAGGTGACCACAAAGCAGCTGGGAGGAACAACAGGAGCTGTTCCCAGGTTGCACAGAATCACTTACGTCTAATCCCCTATGAGGGTCGAGGAAAGCTCGAGGAACTTTTAACCTAAAGATAAAAGAAGCAGTATCCATAGAAATTATAGTCTTGGAAATTCATCTGCCCTAAAAATCCAACATGTGGACTTTCCACATCTGCTGAGCTGTATGAGGTAGTGCTTACGAACACATGTGCTGGAGCCAGATGCCTGGATCAGAACCCTAAGGCTGCTTCTTGCTGTGTAGCTTCCTTGTGCCTCTATTTCCCCATCAGGCGATAACAGTAACTTGCCATGGAATTGCATAATGGCTAAATAAATGTTTAAACTGCTTAGAATGGTCTGCTGCTGCTGCTAAGTCGCTTCAGTCGTGTCAGACTCTGTGCGACCCCATAGACGGCACTAAAGAGTGAATAATCACTAGCCAGTAGTCTGGGGTTTCCAGCAATTAGCTCTGCCTGCTGAACTCATTCAGCAGTTATTCACTGAGCATTGCAGCATGCACTATTGTGCTGGGTTTCCATCACTGAGCAAATGTGCCCGTCTCTGTTCTCATGGAGCTTACATTCTCCTGGAGTAATAATAGTCTGCTGCTGCTGCTCCTGCTAAGTCACTTCAGTCGTGTCCGACTCTGTGCGACCCCATAGACGGCAGCCCACCAGGCTCCCCCGTCCCTGGGATTCTCCAGGCAAGAACACTGGAGTGGGTTGCCATTTCCCTCTCCGATGCATGAAAGTGAAAAGTGAAAGTGAAGTCACTCAGTCATGTCCGACTCTTAGCGACCCCATAGACTGTAGCCTACCAGGCTCCTCCGCCCATGGGATTTTCCAGGCAAGAGTACTGGAGAAAAATAGTCCAGCCCAACATAAAGATCACAATACTTTTTAAAGACAGTAGTGGGCCGATGGGAACAGCTGTGTTTCAAAACCATTCACGCTTTTCTGGTGAAAGTAATTTTCCTTGTGGTGTCATGGGATGGAGACCTTAGCCAATCAAAGCATTATTTATATTGCCTTAGCCACAGGGATTAGTTGAGGCCAGGATACATCCCCTCAGCACCAGAGAGGCTTTTGCGCTGGGGCTCCTAATGGTTAGAACCTGTGAGCAAAGAGCTGTGGGGCAGAGGACTTGGCCTGAGAATAAGCCACTGCCATTGAGGGTGGAGCCAAGAGTGGAGGGAAACCAACCCAGATGGTGTTGAGAATGAACCTTAAGTCTGTCCTGTTCTGCACTTTTCAGGCATGCAGCCAGCACATTCTCTTTTACTGCTCATTACTGAGGAAGTCCTGAGTTTACTTCAGTCCTGAGAAAGCTGATGCCTAAGCAGAAAGCTGGACTCTGTTCTGAGCCTCTGCTCTTGGTCTGAGCATGTCTTCATCTCCTGCCTCGTCCCCAGGTGTAAGCCACCACCACCCCGACACACACACACACTCCACCCTTCTTCCCACCTCTGGCTGGCTCACATCTGCTTCCTCCCCAGGAGACCCCCACCCCAGGATAGTAATCAGCCTCCCCTCCACCTCCCTCCAGAGCTGGAGCCCCTCTCTCATGCTCACCCAGACCCTCCCATCCCCCAAACTCTTCCACCCAAGCCTCTCCTTGGAGCATCTGGCTGGATTCCTAGCCTTCAGTTTTGCCCGCAGGGCAGGGCTGAGAGAGCCACGGCCAACTCCGCAGTCACACTGAGGCTCACAGCCTAGAAGCCTCCTCTTCCATCACCTGATCTGTCCCGGGGTCTTCCTGCGACTCTGGAACGTCAGAGCTCTCCTGCCTTCAAGTCCTCGTAGAAGCTACATCCTCAGGGCAGACCAGGGGAATCCAAACCTCCACTTCCTTTGGGAAAATCTCCATCTGCCTTCTCCAAGAGTCTCAGGAATTTGCTGTCTAAACTGCTTCATCATACCTTGACTACAACCTTTCCTGTGCTGGCCTCTAACCCCTCTTGTGTTAACTTTCACCCTGTCTATCATCCTCTTTGACTGACTGGGGTCTTGATCAGCTTGGGCTGCCGTAATGAAATTCCATGGACTGGGTGGCTCAAGCAATGGAAATCTATTTCTCACAGCCTGGAGGCAGCGAAGTTGGGGCTCAAGGGCCAGCAGATCCAGGGTCTGGTGAGAGCCCCCTTCCTGATTTCTTACTGTGTCCTCATATGGCAGAGAGAGGGGTGTGAGCTCTGGCCTCTTCTTTTTCTTAGAAGGACACTGATTCCATCATGTGACCTCCCCCCTACCCCATTTCCAAGATCTCATCTAAACATAACTACCTCTCAAACCCACCTCCAAGTAGCATCAAACTGGGGATTAGGGCTCCAACATATGAATTCTGGAGGGACACAAACATCTGGTCCGCAGCAACTGGACTGTAAACCTAGGGGACTGTTCAAGGAACACTGAATGAAGAAATCAGTGGTTGAATACATAAATTATTATTTGTATTTATTTATTTATTGACTGTACTGAGAGCTGTGTGGGATCTTAGTTCCTTAACCAGGGTTCCCAACCAGGGATCAAACCCAGGCCCACTGAACTGGAAGCAGAGTCTTAACCAATGGACCACCAGGCAAGTCCCGAATACATGAATTATTGTATGGATGGTGAAATGAGTGAGTGAATGACTAAATGAATAGACCAATGAGGAGAGGCAGTGGTAGGACTGGATCAAAAAACTCCTACAGAGAGGGTGAGGCTTGGGCCCAGGGAGGGGAGAAGCAGAGAAAGGAGACTCGCAAGAGGATGGGTATCTACCAGGGCAGAATAGTGGGAGGGAGACACGCAGGGCTTGGGCCTGGACTTGCTTACAGAGCCTGTTTATTAGCTTTTCAAACTTTTTTTTTGTTTCTCATATAAGTGTCGTTTGTCAAGAACATTGTGCCTCTTGCTTTGCCCTGGCCAGTCTGGACTGCTGGGGGCTCTGCTCTCACGCATTGCTCCCCGAGATGGGGGGAGGACAGCTGGCCACAGTGCGGTTGGGCCCTGGGAGGTTCAGGGGTCTCGGGGCACCTGCCAAAGCCTTTCAGCGCGGACTCGCAGTCCTCTCCAGCTCAGAGCCAGGGAGGGAGGTGCTGTCTCTCCTCCCCTTCTCCACCGTCTCCCCCATCTTGTCTGATTCCACAGTGGCACTGCCAGAACCTACGGGACCCGAGCCCACACAGCTCGAGAGCCACGGGCCATCCGCGTGGATTTGCAGCTCCCAGTGCAGAGCCGAGGTTTGTCCGGAGTGGACTATGGCTCTGGAGACTAGGCCTGGGGGGTGCACGTCCTTCATGAGCGGGGTGCAGCCAGGAAGCAGGTGGCGCCGTCGCTGTGCCCACCCCTCAGGCCCACCTTGGAGAGCTCGGTCCTTTCCCTGCAGAGGTTTGATGGGCGCGGCTGCGCTCAGATGGGAGCCTCAGCTCAGGGCCCCATCCTCTGTCTCTCCTTCCCACACATTTCTCCTCTGGCATCCCCATGGGATGTCTCTGTTTCCCCACCTCTCCTCTGTCCCTCTCCCTGCCTCTGTCTTTCTTTCTTTCTGCTCACCCCCACCACCTGCCTGCCTCAGTTTCTCTGTTCCTCTCATCCCATCCCTTCGTCTTCGTTTCACGGCCTGCTTTACCCCGTGTCTTGCTCTCAGACAATCTCTGACTCCGTGTCTGCCCTCAGTCTCTGCTTCGCCCTCCCACCCCCTTCCTGGCTGCCTCCCAAGACCCCAGTGCCCCTACCCTCCCTGCTTGGACCAGTCTGCCCGTCAGCGTGGGCCCCTGGAATGAGGGACAGGAAGAGCAGGCCAAGGGCAGACTGCGGCCCCTGTTCCATGAAGGAAAGCGATTTGAAGCCAGGGAGGCCTGGGCAGGCTGAGGCCAAGAATTTCTCACTTACCCGCAGGGCTGTATATTTAGTCTGAGTTGGGGAGGGCAGGTGGCAACCGGCCTGGAGCTCCCTGGGGGCCTGCAAGTGCAGCTTGGCTGCGGCCCTTCCCCAGCTCGGGGTCCCCTTCAGGGTGACATCCCTCTGCCTCCTGGCCCAGACCCCCCACCCCCCAACTCCAGCAGCAGTTGAGAGGTGGCAAAGCCAGGTGCCAGGGTCGCTGTCTCCCCCGACCCAGGACACAGATCCAGATGAGGGGCAGGCAGGACCAGATGTGGTGGGCTTGGTACTCCTCAGTGCTCTCCCAAGATCTGGGAGCAACATGTTCCTCTCAACCCCGGCAGGGCCTCAGACAGTCTCCAAAGGCCAGTGTGCTTCTCCTTTGGCTTGTGTGCCGTCTAAATACTTTATCCAATTGCTACGGCTCCACCGCCAGCTGCCTCATTTTCCTTTATGGGGCTGTCCACTGCCCTCTGAGCTCCCAGGCAGGACCACTGGGGGCACATTACAGAGACCACTCGTGAGCTCCCACCCTGATGTTAAAAACTCACATACTGGCTGATGCTACGAGTGGTTTGGTGGGAGCTGGAGGGATGTGTTGAAAACCATCCCCAAATAGGCCGCTGTCGATCCCAGGAGACCGGGATGGTTAGAGGGCAATTTCACAAACGCTCCTACGGGATGTGAATGAGGGTGCTGTCAGAATACAACTGGGTCCCATCTCGCCTGCCGGCATCCTCCAAGCCTCTGCTCAGGGGACTGAGTGACTTCACTTTGTCTTTCTTTTGCAGGGGTTCCCTGTCATCCCTGAGCCGGCGCTGAGGGGCATTGCCATGGTGCCGTAGCAGGAGGCAGTCCCCTGAGGCCTGGCATTTAGTGAGATGGCCGAGCCCTTGGTTCTGGAACCCTTTATGAACTGGGTGCCTATTTTGTGCCCACGCTGCGCTAGGCAGCGGGTAGGAGAAGTGAGCAACCCAGAGTGCCTCGGCCCGGGGAGGAACCAGACGGGGCGGAGAGGCCTGAGGTGGTGGGCAGGAAGGGCCTGGGGCAGGTCACCGCAGCGGTATCTGACTTCAGTTGCTTCACCCATGACATGGGGGCAATATGGAGCTGTTTTGAGGAGTCACTGAGATAATCAGTACATGGTGACTGGTCGTGATAACAAACCGCGGGCAAGGACCAGGCAGCTAGAGTGGTTAGCAGCAGCAGACGGGGTGCGGCACAGCGTGTGCGGTCAGTGCCTTGTCCACGGGTCCTGGGGGCCCCGAGTCACTCCAGGACCCCTGTCAGCACCTGTCCCCGGCTGCTGCAACCTGTCCCCAGCTGCCTGGGCGAGGCCAGGGAAGTGCCTCAGTCTCTGTGTGCCATGTGCTAGGTTTTTCAGTTGTGTCTGACTCTTTGTGACCCCACGGCCTGTAGCCCACCAGGTTCCTCTGTGGCATTCTCCAGGCAAGAATACTGGAGTGGGTTGCCATGCCCTCCTCTAGGGGATCTTCCAGACTCAAGGATCGAACCCGTGTCTCTTGCGTCTCCTGCATTGGCAGACAGGTTCTTTACCACCTGGGAAGCCCCTCATTCCCTGTGGGCAGCCCCTAACCCCTAGCTGTGGTGAGGGCTACAAACACCTCCGTCTCCCAAGCTCCCTGCACGCTGGGCCACTCCCCTTTCACCTCCCGTGGCCTCTTGCTTGGCCTCCCATCCCTGCTTGCTCGGCCTCTCTCTCTTCTCAATCTCCCTCCCCCACTCCTGGGAAGATCGCGAAGAATTCCACTTTCACACAAATTCTTGTTGTGGGGCCTGCATCTGGGGAAGCAGGGTACAGTAAACACCCAAGTGCCAAGTAAACATTAGGCGGTGTCCCCTGCACTGTGGGAGCCAGTCTTCCTGCAGAGCCTCCCTCTGGCCCAAGGGGGTCCTCTGGAGTTCCTAAGGATCAGTCCCAGTAGCCTTCTGACTCTGAGGAGATCTTTGCTCCCTCTGTTTGAGCTCGGCAAAGGCCAGGGCCGTGGGAAGTGTGCCTGTAGCTCTTAGCTCTCAGTTCAGGAAACCGTCTGAGCTGCTGGCTTCAGGAGTATCTATGTCCACCCCCAGGGGCCTGCACAGGGTGCCAAAAGATGGCTAAAATCCATATTTGATTATTGCCACCTTTCTCTCCTGGGAACTCCAAATGGGTAAGCTGAAGTTAGATCTTTTTTTTTTTAAATTTATTTGGGTAAACCAGGTCTCAGCTAAGGCCCACAGGATCATCTGTCTTCACTGTGGAATGCAGGATCTTTAGTTGTGGTATGTGAGATCTAGCTCAACAGATGGAACCCAGGGATGGAACCCAGGCCCCCTTGCATGGGGAGCACTGAACCTTAGCCGCTGGACCACCAGGGAAGTCCTGCTGAAGTTAAATAGCTTTATTGTCCCTCTGCTCACATCCCATCAGAGGGGAAACAGCAGGTCTACACGCAGTGCTGGCAGGGGCGGACCCAGATGCTGGTCTGGATTATTTTTCTGGACGTTGTGATGTTTGTGGTATTTGCTAGCTTCTTAACACTTTGTGACTTGTGATATTTTGTTCTTAGTCTCCGTAACTGTTCTCCTTTATACCTAATTTTTTATTGTTTTTCTTAAAGTGGGCTCCTCGAATTTTACAAGCTGCAGACAACAGAAAATGTCAATGTGCTCTGACCATCTGTCGCGTGGGAGAATGTCTCCCAGACAGGCTCCTGGCCCCGTCCACCTCAACCCTTGTTCCTGCACCTGCACACTTCGGGGGCCGGATGTGATAAGGTTCTGCCCCTGCACCTGTCACTGCGTCAGGTGAGTCCTCACAGTGTGTGATGGGAATATTCAAGAAAAGCCATTTCTTTCTTCTATTTGGTCATACCGAGCGGCATACAGTATCTTAGTTCCTGGACCAGGGATCAAATTTGTGCCCCCTGCAGAGTCTTAACCGCCGGCCTGCAGGACAAGCTCCCTAAGAAAGCCATTTCCAACCAAACTGGCAGGCAATACATTACGTGACATAAATGCATTACACATGACCCAAATGGATATTTTCCCAGCATAACCAATGAGTATATGCAAGTGAACCCAACTGGATGTAGTCCCAACTCAAATTCCCTTAGTCACACCTCCAAATGCCACAGCTACATCCCCTCACCTGACGTGAAGGGAGGTGTGACAGATGAGAAACTGGGGTGGAGACAATGGTCTAAACCTACTACAGTATAAAAACCTTACTTTCCAAGTGTTATAAAATTTATGACCTTGAAAAATTACATAATCTTGGAAGGGACTCATACAAGTGAGAGGCCCTAAGTATAAGCCTCATTAGCTTCTCAGGACATCTGGCCTTGGTGGCCAGACTCTTGTAACACTGTAAAGTCTGTGGGTTTCAGCCCCACCCCGAGTGGGTGTGTGTGTAAGGAGCTTGGCTTGCTGTTGTTCTGGGCTCTCCTTTCTATGCTGCCTCTCAACCCCAAATCCACCAGGCAAGGTTGAGGCCTGTGGTCAGGGCTCACAGTGAATTTGACCCCTGAGTTTGGACTTCATAGCAGGAGACATCACTCTTAGTAAGTCTACTTACTCCTCCTCTTTTGCATTTTCTTCATTTCATTTACCTCCGTTTTTTAAAATTAATCTTTACTGGAGTACAGTTGTCTTACAATGTGGTGTTAGTTTCTGTTGAACAGCAAAATGAATCAGCTATGTACCGCCTTCATTTTTTAAATCAAAACTTTTTCTGAAAAAAATCCACACTTGTTTTTGCTGACTAGAAAGACCAAGGGACTTAGCCATCCCCAGGCTAGGCCCCAAGAGGACTACCATCCTTCTCGTCCCACTCAGCGTCCGTGTCCTTCAAACCCGCCCGTGTCAGAGAATGTGAGGCTTCGTGAAAATCTGTGAAAAGCAGTAGCACAGCCTGACACATATTCAGTGAGGCATCAACATCATCGTTATTATTAACAATGGTAAACAGATCTTTGGCTTTATTGTAGATTTGAATTTGGAAGATCTGGGTTCAAATTCTGACCTTGCCACTTCTATTCTGGATAAACTGCTCAGTCTCTCTTAACTTGAAAAGATAGGTTCTAACAAACACACGGTGCACCCCACAGAGGCAGTGTGAACCTCAAATGAGACAAAGGCTGTGAACACTATTTTGTGAATCACAGAACCTGCTACAAATGCTGGTGCAGCCATTCCTGCCTCCAGCCTCTCGTTCTCAGGGGGCTTTGGCGCTGGTTGAACCCCCTGCCTGCACCACGCCTGGCCCTTGGGATGACCTTATCCCTGCCACTGGCCTAGCAGGGTGAGCTGAGCCTGGTCAGACCCCACTTACCACGGCTGCAGAGCCGCTGTCCTTGGGCCTCCAGCCCGGTCAGGTGGGCCTCCTCAGACAGCTCAGCAGCTGGAAGAGGCCTGAGGCCTGTCATAAGCAAAACGGAGGCCTACCAGGGTGAGCTGGATTTCAGTGAGGCCCTGAACTCTCCAGTCTAGCGATGGGCCTGGCGCCCACCCCAGGGCTTTGGAGTTTAATGGGCCTCCTGGTCCTCGGGAGGTGGCCAGCTCCTTGCCTGTATGTAGCTCCTCTTCTACTCCCCACTAGGGGCCGGGAGCCCGGGCAACTCCGGGAGGAAACTCCTGCAGCTGGTTTGGGTCTGGAGGTGGAAGAGTGCCACCTGCCCTGCAGGCAGAGGTGGAGAGTGAAGGTTCCAAGGGCAGCAGAAGCCTGAGAAGGCCCTGAACTGGGGGGAGGCGGAGCACTGGCTGGAGAAGACCTGCCAGACAGGCTCTCTGTGGCCCCAGAAGTCAGAGGCCCGCACACTCTGTCTCTGGTTTACATGATGAACAGAACACTCTGGATTTCACTGTCCTGCCCCCAAACTCCACTTTCATTGACCTCGTGTGATGTAAGGCATCAGGGCCCACTTGACACCTTAGACTCATCACTGGACATGTACCCTTGGTGAGTTGTTTTTCTTGCCTCAGTTTCCTCATCTCTAAAATGGGAATGGTAATTGGCTTTACCTTATAGACTGAGGTGAAGATTAAATGAGTTAATACAGGCAGTGCTTAGGCATAGCAGGCAGGGGTAGGCATAGCGTTAGATGCTGGCTATTACTATTTTTTTTAGTAAGTTTTGAGATTACTCCCCTAGACGCCCCAGCGTTTTCTCTTGGGGTGTTTCTGTCACTTAAAATGGATTGGGATTTCAGGGCAAATACCAGAGAAACTGAAATCCCTTCTAGTGCGATTCTGAGGCTGCTGGGGCTGGCTGCTAGCACTGGCTCATTTCTCTTCTGCCACCTCCAGTCCTAAGCTTCTGGTTCCACTGCTCTGGTTCCCGGGCTGTCATCCACTGCTGCTAGCTGGAGAAGTGTTTAATACCTCGTTAGCACCTCCCCACGGCTCAGCTCGTTGTGGGCACTAATCACTTATTCCTTCTGGAGTGACTCTGAGCTACCTTTGAAAACTGTCCATGTGATCCCCAGAGACTTCCCCAGCTGGTCCTAATTCCCACCCTGGGTTGCTCCATCTACCCCGAGAGGAAGACAACTAACTGGTTAGATTTTGGTGATACATAGGCACATTAAACAAACTAAAAAAAAGTCAGACCCTTCTGCGGCACCTGAAGCAAAACCTTTCAGCAGCTTTCCCCAGAGTTCTCCTTGTCTTCTGCCCCACCCCACACCTGCGGACCTGCCCCGTTGGCCCTGCCACCCGCAGTTTGGTACAGGAATGGCGAGAAGGCAAGGGCCCAAATCTGAAGCAGATGTCTGGGACGAGAAGCGAGGCTGGGGTGGAGACAATAGGAAGGATGTGGACCCCGCTAGAACTGCTTGTTGCCCTGACCTACTGCCAAGGCTGAGAAAAATAGAACGACTGTTCTTGGTTAAATACCCAGCATCTATTGGTGCCAGACTTTCCTGGGCCTCAATCCTCAGAGTCTCTGGCTCTGCTTCCAGAGTTCTCCATCACATTGTGCCAACTACTCTCTTGCCCCCCTTTTCCCACCACACCAAGCCCCTGAGCCCAGTCTGACCCCCTAAAAGTCAGGACTGGAGTTTGGCTCTATTTTTATTTTTTTCATCTTCCCATGGTTGGATGACATTTTTTGGAGCCCAGACTCAAGATATGATCTGACAAGAGCTTCGTTCTGCTTCCAGGTGTGCGAGGCCGTCTGGAAGACAGAGCTTGGATGCTAAAACAATAGAACTTTCAAGGTGGAGGGGGATCTTAGTCGGAACTGTTGAAACCAGGCCTTTATGGAGCAGGCAAATGCATGGCTGCAGTATCCACACCCAGTCTGGCCATCTCCAAGAGAGGCACACATGATCCTGCCAGGATCCAGCAACATTTGTCTACCCTGACTGGGATAGCGAGTGTCAGACCTGGAGGGGAACATCTGAGCGTCTTTCGGCAGCTTTGACTTGAGGAGACGTGGGTTGACATCATCATGACAAGGTGTCAGGGAAATCCCTCTGAGGAAAGGAGCTGAAATTTTTCCTCAAGGCGATGGCCCATCTAGCTGTGATCCAGCCCAGAAGCTTGGGGGATCCACTTTAAGAGCTGCCCAATCCCCAGGAAGAACTAAGCATCAGCTGCAGCTCACTACAAAGAGATGACCAAGGACTCCAATGTCCTGGGTTTGATAAGCATCAAGGGAAATCGGAGTGAAGCTATGTTTCCATCTGTTGTGGCCACAGCCAACTCCATGGCTACTCATGAAGCCTCTGGGTTCCTAGAAAATAACAACTGCCTTTCCTCTGCCACCCCCTAATTATTCTGACCATAGCAGGAACCCTTTGATTGCTGTTAGTGTTGGAGATACATCCTTCTTCCCATTCACTCAAGATTTTAATTTCATTCACTGATCTGCAGGCCAGCCCCGGGCTGCCAAAGTCAACACCTCAGGTCTGCTTTGTCTGGGAGAGTAAGTTAAAGGGGGAGCTGGTCCCAAGATGATGGACTTCCCTTTCCCAGCCTTTCCCTGGATCTGCTAAGGTGCGATGGCTTGTTTATGGCACAATGAGGGGCTTGCTCCTTGGCTCACAGTTTGGAATCCATGTTGCAAGCGTTCTTGCTTTTTTGAAAATCAACAGGGAGATGAACTTCCCTCCCTTTGGGTATGTGTAAAAAGAGCTCAACAAATTTCACTTACAGCTGTTATTCGACACTTAAAGTAAGACCTCCAAATGCATAAGCAGAAATATCCCCCCTCCCCACTTAAACAGGAATGACAGAAACTATGGGAGTGGGTGGTGATGGTTTTGGGTGCTTAAGCCTTGAGGGAAGGAAACTCTCAGGAAAATGAATTGTTTCTATGTCTGTCTCCCCCCCGAGACTGTGAGCTGTTCAGAAGCAATGATCACATTCTGTTGTGTGTGTCCCTAGCTCCCTGCCCAGTGCCTGATCCACAGCTGTTTACTGAAATGCAGAGATGCAAAGAATTGAAGGGAAAAGCAAAGCTATAAAACCAGGGAAGGAACAGAAACATCAGATTTGTTTTTGATAGTGGCGGCAAGGGAGGCACATTTAGAGGAAATGAAGTGACAACTTAAGAGTTGAATTAGACCCAGGATTTATGAGAACTAGCACAAAATGACAACACACATAACCTTCCTCTCACACAATGACACAACATTTTGTTTTCAACATAACATAAAAACCATCAAAGGATCTCCAGCTGGCTTGCAGATACTGCTATCCCTGACTCTGTCCCAAGACATTCTTCTATGGGCAAACTCTTTGGAGTGGGAGTTCTGAGTAGAGAGCGAGCATTGTTGTTCGATCAAAAGATGAGAAGATTCAGAAACTTCTCCATGTGCAAATCCCTAACGCAGATGAAGTGGCGGTGGTTGAAAACAGTGACCTCACCCTAGAGGTACAGGAGCCCTCACCCTGCAGAAGATACTATGCTTATAGTCCCAATAGAATCGGTCTTGTTTGAGGTGTGTGTCTCCCTTTATCTCTGGCATTCTTGAAAATGTTTGCTTCCTCAGCAAGATAACCACCAGAGATTTGGCCTTTGTTGAACAGTGCTATGTTTCATGTAAGGGGAGTTTAGAGACAAAAGATTTAAATGAGACTTTTTCTGCAGACTTTGTTACCAAGAGATAAACATCAGGGTATTGTGCACCATGTCTGACCTCATTCTAACATTTCATTTGCATGCGATCGATGGATTTTCATCCAAAGTGGGGATATTAAAATTTGAGGCTTTTCTTCTTCAGTTAAAGCCTCGTGAGTGTCACGTATACTTTATACAAGATTCATTTAAACTTGGAAGTCAATTCACTCAAGTCATGAGTTGGTATTCTATGGAATTTTCAAACACAAAAGATTTTAAAGCTATTGCCAATGGCTAAATCTCTTAGAAGTTCTGCTGAATCAATAGGGCCTTCTCCTCAGAAATCCCAAATCCTCAAACGAATGACAAGTAAACAAAGTGTTCATCCATCACACAGTGTCACCAAGTGTGTGAGACAGAATCTGTGAACACAGACAGGTGGCCCAGTTGCCTGGGTTTTTTCTCAGTCTAAGCTAACCTTAGTGTAAGCTCGACACAAACCAGCCACGTGGAAAGAGTCTGGGCTTTGACGTGAAAGACCCATGTTGAAATACCGCTCTGCCACTTACTAAGGAACCCTGGCAGCTGCTTGTCTTCTCTGAGTCTCAACTGCTTCACGTAGAGTGGAGAAAACAACTTACCTTGCAGGGTCATCGTCAACATGAGACAAGATATGTTAAAGCTCCGAGTGTCAGGGAAGAGCTCAAAATATGGATGCTGCCTTCATGATTCAGTCATCAGAGAGTTAAAGAAGGCCAAAGGGATTAGGTTGCCTACCACGTTAAAGAAGGCCAAAGGGATTAGGTTGCCTACCACAGAGCGTGGTTTGAGATGCAGTCCCCTCAGATACTTCCTCTGGCCTTTGGAGGTTCATATGAAGGAGAGAGAGGAGGTCTCTTGTGACCCAGGGTCTTCGTCCCTGAACACTCATTCTCTTTGGCCTGCCTGGACATGGCAAGGTGGGGAAAGAACCCCAGCCCATACCAGTCGTCCACTTTAGCATCCCCTGCTGCTCCCAGATCCGTATCACCTCCTACTCTGGCAATTACAAGGGCCCTGAGCTATAATCAAACCTGAAGAATTGATGCTTTTGAACTGTGGTGTTGGAGAAGACGCTTGACAGTTCCTTGTATGGCAAGGAGATTCAACCAGTCAATCCTAAAGGAAATCAATCCTGAATATTGATTGGAAGGACTGAGGCTGAAGCTAAACTCCAATATTTTGGTCACCTGATGTGAAGAACTAACTCAATGGAAAAGACCCTGATGCTGGGAAAGATTGAAGGCAGAAGGAAAAGGGGACAATGGAGGATGAGATGAGTTGGATGGCATCACCAACTCAATGGACATGAGTTTGAGCAAGCTCCGGGAGTTGGTGATGGACAGGGAAGCCTGGCGTGCTGCAGTCCATGGGGTTGCAAAGAGTCGGACGTGACTGAGCAACTGAACTGAACTGAGCTATAATCAATATGGTATGACACACACCTATGTAGGAAAACTGTTTTCCAAGGGCTCCAAGTTATTAGCCAATTTCCTTTAGTTAACAGTATCATTTTGCAGGTCAGAAAACTAATGTTAAAAGATTGTCTTGCTCAAAGTTGAACCATGAGTTTAAATCAGTTCATGGCTCTCTATTCTTTTGAGGGTTCCATTCTGCACACTTGATGCCAAAGGATTCATGGGCATCTTCTTTGAGAAAAGGCCAAATGACAGGAGAGGCCTCTTCCACAGGGGAGGCTGGAGGCCCAGGAGCGTTGGAGTCAGAAACATGGAATACAAGTAGGTTCCCAGCATCAGGAAGGGCCACTTGGTCTAGGATACAACAACATTTAGAAAAGAAATTTGTATCTTTGCCTAGCTCCTTGAGTAGTCCAAGACTGACTTCTTCCTAGAATCACCCCTAAGAAATCAAGTCCTAAGACCTTGCTCACTCAGACTTGCCTACTTGGCCAGCCAAACATAGTTTAAGGGATTCATGGCCATCAAAGACCACAAAGGCCATACTGGCCTGCTAACTGGGGACTCCAAGGAAGTAGCAACCACATACATGGGCTTCATCCTGAATAAATTATCCAATTTAGAATATCTGGGGGAAACTTTGCAGAGACTTGATGGTCTCTGAAATGATCAAATTTCTGGAAATTTGGATGGTCAAATATCTGGAAATGGTCAGTTTTCATTCCAATCCCAAAGAAAGGCAATGCCAAAGAATGCTCAAACTACCGTACAATTGCACTCATCTCACATGCTAGCAAAGTAATGCTCAAAACTCCAGGCTTCAACAGTACATGAACTGTGAACTTCCAGATGTTCAAGCTGGATTTAGAAAAGGCAGAGGAACCAGAGATCAAATTGCCAACATATGCTGGATCATCGAAAAAGGAAGAGAATACCAGAAAAACATCTACTTCTGCTTTACTGACTATGCCAAAGCCTTTGACTGTGTGGATCACAAGCTGTGGAAAATTCTTCATGAGATGGGAATACCAGACCATCTGACCTGACTCCTGAGAAATCTGTATGCAGGTCAAGAAGCAACAGTTAGAACTGGGCATGGAACAACAGACTGGTTCCAAATCGGGAAAGAAATACATCAAGGCTGTATATTGTCACCCTGTTTATTTAACTTATATGCAGAATACATCATTGGAGAAGGCAATGGCACCCCATTCCAGTACTCTTGCCTGGAAAATCCCATGGACGGAGGAGCCTGGTAGGCTGCAGTCCATGGGGTCGCTAAGGGTCGGACACGACTGACCGACCGACTTCACTTTCACTTTTCACTTTCATGCATTGGAGAAGGAAATGGTAACCCACTCCAGTGTTCTTGCCTGGAGAATCCCAGGGACGGGGGAGCCTAGTGGGCTGCCGTCTATGGGGTCGCAGAGTCGGACACGACTGAGGCGACGTAGCAGTAGCAGCAGTAGCAGCAGAATACATCATGAGAAATGCTGGACTGGATGAAGCACAAGCTGGATTAAAATTGCTGGGAGACATATCAATAACCTCAGATATGCAGATGACACTACTCTTATGGCAGAAAGCGAAGAACTAAAGAACCTCTTGATGAAAGTGAGAGAGTAAAAAAGTTGGCTTAAATCTCAGCATTCAGAAAACTAAGATCATGGTATCTGGTCCCATCACTTCACGGCAAGTAGATGGGGAAACAATGGAAACAGTGACAGACTTGATTTTGGGGGGCTCCAAAGTCACTGCAGATGGTGACTGCAGCCATGAAATTAAAAGACACTTGTTCCTTGGAAGAAAAGTTATGACCAACCTAGACAGCATATTAGAAAGCAGAGACATTACTTTGCCAACAAAGATCCGTCTAGTCAAAGCTATGGTTTTTCCAGTTGTCATGTATGGATGTGAGAATTGGACTATAAAGAAAGCTGAGTGCTGAAGAATTGATGCATCATATCTGGAAATTTGGATGGTCAGATGGAATGAAAATGGGTCTTTTCCAATACTTTGGCCACCTGATGTGAAGAACTGTCTCATTTGAAAAGACCCTGATGCTGGGAAAGATTGAAGGCGGGAGAAGGGGACAACAGAGGATGAGATGGTTGGATGGCATCATCGACTCAATGGACATAAGTTTGAGTAAACTCTCGGAGTTGGTGACGGACAGGGAAGCCTGGCATGCTGCAGTCCGTGGGGTCCGCAAAGAGTTGGACACAACTGAGTGACTGAACTGTACTGATAGTCTTTGAGTATGACTGATTCATCAGATTCAGCATCAGGAATCTGAACTAGATTCTCATGGGGCAATGATGGTTTCAGATGACTTTTAAAATGAAGTGTGGGGAAATCTACCTTGGTTAGCATCTTGCCTGGAGAATCCCAGGGATGGCGGAGCCTGGTGAGCTGCCGTTATGGGGTCGCACAGAGTCAGACACGACTGAAGCGACTTAGCAGCAGCAGCAGCAGCAGCATCTTATCAAGAGACCACATGGACTCATTTCCCACCCTCCTCTCCACTGTGATTTTTGGGACAGGCTCATTGAAAAGGGAATTGGTGAAAAAAGTATCCTAAAGTCAGGACAACAGTTACCTCCAGAAAGGTGAGGTAATTGCTCTGCAGTACTGTAATGCACTTTCTTTCCTTCCTGGATGATGGTTGCATATGCACTTCCCTTATAATTATTTGTTAAAGTGTATATGCTGCATGCCTTTTTGTATATATGTTCACCTCCAAATAAAAGAGGAATTATTAATTTTTAAATGAAAGTATATTACAGGATACCTGGAGCTGGTCTGTTATGCTTGAGGGTCTAAGTGAAATCAAAGCAGAGGTAAGGAGCCCTCTGGTCAAGCCACCTGCTGGAGAACCTCCACTGTTTAAGAGAATTGTGGCTGGGCAGAGGTCTCAGAGCTTGAGCTCCTGTGGCTCAGAGGTAACACTGCATGAGAAGCTGAAGGCAGCATTTTATTGTGTTAATTCAAGAACAATTCTACCAGCCTCTTGAGCCTTATGAATAACTTCATGAAGGGATGAAATCACTCAGTGATGAATGTTCCTAGTGACCCAGTCAAAGCCACAAAAGCAGCAAGTGTAAAAGATTTAAGACTGTTAAATAACCTGAAAGTGTAAAGCTAGAGGGAGAGAATTTTGTTTTGTGTGTTTAAGACATCTCATACCACTCAGGAGAGCTTGATGAGGTGGGAGTGGATTGAATGTACTCTAAAGGAGTAATTTTCAAGTTAAGATTCCAATTTGCTGAGTCTGGGAGGTGGGGGCAGAAAGGGAAAAAATCTGTATTTTTAAAAACAATTACAGGGGAATTCCCTAGCAGTCCAGTGGTTAAGCCTTGGTGCTTTCACTGCTGGGTCTTGGGTTCAATCCCTGCCTGAGTAACTGAGATCCTGCACAGTATGCGGTGTGGCCAAAAAGACAAAACAAGCAAAACACGACAAAAGCACATCAAAACACAATTACAAAGGGGAATCTGTTTTGATTTTCCAGAATGGGAACCAATGTCAAGGACAACATGTTCACTTCCGCAAAAAAGCCAGTGTCCCGAACACTTCTACAAGGCCTGTATCAGAGGTCTGGTTTTCTCTGCCAAGCTTATCTATGGTTGGAAAAAGAATTCATTCCACCTGCTACCCCAAAATTTTTGAGGAGCAGGTTTTATGGGTTCTTTCCCCATACTTAAAGCACTTGTGGGAGAGTCAAGGGTTGAGAGGATTTTGAGAAATACATGTGCAATATGCAAATAAGACCACCCACCAAAGTGTTCTTCCCTCTGGATGGCAAGTAACTTATTTTCTTGTATTATTTTTTTTTAATTTCCAAATTTTCTACCCTGAGTTTCTTATGTAGTAAAACAATAATGAATTAACATTTAAAAGACTGATGAGAACAGACATCCTGTTTTTGCCAAACTGGTTTCTCCCTCTGGAGCTGAGTACAAGCACTTGTCCCAGCTGTTAGCTCTCTGTGCAAGGAGGCACCAAGGCCTTGCGTGGCACCACGGACAGCAATCAGGGAAGGGTGAGAAGGCAAGCAGGTCTGGACCAGGCCAGGGCTCCGGGAGTCCAGTCTACCCCAAGTTGACTGCTTCTGAAGGGTTACTGGTGAAATGCAAAAACATTTCTACATTTTTCTTTCCCTTCCCCACCTCCAATTTAAGCCCTGAATCATCACATAAAGCAGTCACTTGCTTCTTAGTCCTTTTAAACATTCATTTATTCACTGTACAAAATATTTACACTACTGCACAACTGTGTGGCCCTTTGGTCTGGCCTGACATTTGCAGCAGGGCTTGGTCTCTGCTGGAGTTCTAGAAACACGCCGACACTTTCCTTGGTGTTCACTTGGTGCCTGGTCTCCTTCATTAGCCAGGAGGTTAGCTGGCCGCCCAAGTACCTGGGCCACAAGGGCATAAATAAAAGAACTGAGCAAAATAAGAAACGTGAATAGGAAAACACTTCCAGTAACAGGCACTCTTTCTTCTCTCCGACATGGTGTACCTCTCCCCACACTGGCTAATTCCAAAGCAGGATTAGAACAGAAGGTCAAAGGAAAGGGCAAAAGAGCAAAGATACTTTTGAATAGTTAGGAGACAGAGAGAGAGCACTGGAAGAATACAAAACCACAACAGTACCAAAGGGTTTTGTGAAACAAAGACCCTGGGGCTAAGGACCACCGCAGGCTGCAGCTGCGGTGCCATGGTACCCAGGATGCCCTGAAAAGTGCTATGACTAGAGCTGAGAAAGGACAGATGGAGCCAAGAAAATCAACTCACACTCCAGCATCAGTATCTGGAGGGGCGGGGGGGGGAGGGGACGGGGGACACAGGATTTAGAAGAGGAACAACGGCCAAAGACAGCAGAGCCAGCCCACGTGCCCCCAGCTGGAATCCCTCTCTGGGCCCAAAGGGCAGCACTGTGCTTCCCAGGGGGATGATGACACTTGCCTGTATGTATCCCACGGGGCAGCACCTTGTCCTGGTCCCTGAGGAGAGCAGTGACCATGCGGCGTGGAGGACCCTGGGGTACAGAGGGCCCCAATGCTGGACCCTGGACCCCAAGGGTGAATGAGGTCAGCACCCATGCCAAGGACAAATGACAACTGTGAAGGAGTGAGGTCAGGCAGGAACTGTAGCAGCTCAGGAAGGCTTGTTCCTCATGATCCCTGGGAACAGGAGGGCTCAGACGTGCTTCAAGCAGGCCAAGGCATGGCCTCAAGTCTTGCCTCATCTCTGGACTCTTTGTACTTGCTGGTTTTGGCAATAAAGATGGCTTGTTAATATTCTCAGAGTCGAAAGCCCCATTGGGAATGGTCGCTTGCAGCAAAGCCTTCTTAGAAACAGAAACTTCGGAAATCGAGATTCTGAGTCTCGAAAATGTCTTCATTCAAATCGTTAATGGAAAAGGTTGTCGCCATCTTCCAAGAAACAGCTGTAGGCTCTCTTCAGTCTCGCCACAGTGAACCTACTTGTCTTCCTCCCTCCTGAGGTGCCCTTGCTGGTAACTGAGGGAGTGACAGGAAGTCACTGGGACAGCAAGGCGTTTCTCGTCTGACACAGCTCCTCAATGTGTGTCCCTTGTGTCCTGACCCTAAGGACCTCTGAGAAGCAATTACTGATCCCTTCTCCCTTGCCTTAGTGCTGCCAGGGAACACCAGGCAGAGAGAACCAGGAATCAGTGGCATGCTATCAAACTGTCCTAATTTCTTGCTCCAAAATTTTCTTCAGCGGAAACCTAAAGAATGCCCAGCTCTTAGCAGACAGCACAAGTTGGAGGTAAGGAGCCAGGGCCAGCCACATCTCAGTGTAAAGAACAAACTCAGGACAAGCATCAGTAGTCTTCAAGCCAGTCACATGCCAAGAAATGCCCCACAACACTAAAGGAGAATCGCCTTCAGCACTGGAGGCCACAGCCCGGCTAAGCTTTCACATTCTTAGGTCTGTCTCACAGGTTTATTATACTCAAAAAAAAAAAAAAAACAGCTTACTAGGGAGTTCTTCTTTATGAATGATACGATCATTTCCAGAAATGCTTGCACAGAAAAGCTCCTTTTCCAGTTCTGACGCCACAGGAAAAAAGGACCCATTGGTGCTATCAGTAACCACGCAAGCTAGCCGCGTGCCTGCACCAGCCGTTGTGCAGACAGACAAAACTCAAGGCTGTCTGTCGCTGTGGGCCACCTCGGGTGTGTGCCCCTCCTGGCTAGCAGACGCAGGCACCTGTCCCCGAGAAGGACTCACAGACCCCAGGTCAAGGGGACACGGAGGGAACCCCTGCGGAGCGTCGGCAGAGGTGGCTGGGAAAGGCGAGGACCCCAGCGCTCCCAGAAAGGCCGAGCCTCCGTGTCGCCTCCCCTCAGCGGCTGGGGCAGCTCCCGCCACTGAGCTCCTCTGACAACCGAGGGCGAGCACAGCAGGCCCCCACCCTCCTCTGCGACTGAGCGAGCTGCTCAGGGTAGGGGGCTGCCAAAGGGGGCCGTGGGGGGGAAGGCGGGAAGGGAGGGGGCGAGGGAAGGACTAGGCTGGGGGGTGACCGACTCCTCCACACGGTGGGGGGCGGCACGCGGCAGCTTCTGGCTGATGGTTCTGTGTCAGGGTCAGCAGTCGTGTCTGTGGCACGCGCCGCCTGGAGGTTCCGGAAGCCACGGGAGCCGAGCAGACGGCAGGGAGAGTGGTCAGAACATGCCGAAGCCCTCGCAGCCCTCGCTGATGGCCAGCTGTAGCATCCTGTGCACCTCTTCATAGGAGTCATACGTAGGGAGGCACAGCTGGTTGAAACTGCAAGGCCGAAGGGAGGGAAGTGATTAACTCATACAAGCAGACCATGCCAGTGAGGGCTGCAAAGATAACCCTCTGTGACAGCCTGCGCCGGGCCATCGGATACCCACCACGTGTGTGCAGTTGGTAGCGTGCTGTGGGTCGGGGCCGCGATAATCTGGAAGGAGGGACAGAGGGCAGCAAAGCCTCCAGGTGGCAGCTGAGAGGAGCCTGTGGTGAACTGCAGTAGCCGAGCCAACTCTTCCTGCGTCAGACTGGAAACCACAGTCCAAAACCACCTCATGACCTGTGGGGAGAGCACGAGGCTGGGGTCACACCCAGGTGTCACTGTGGATCTGACCCCTGGGGGAAGGAACGGGATGCTCTGAAGTGGGAGGAGGGGGCCCCGGTAACTTGCACACAGCTAGAATCAACAACCTCTCTAAAAGGGAGTGATGCAGACACAGCCAGGAGGGCAGTCCCTGACTGCTTGGTTCTCTCTCTCCGGCTTTTCAACGTTATTGCCTCTGTGGATACAGCATGCTAAGTCGCTTCAGTTGTGTCCGACTCTGTGTGACCCCACAGACGGCAGCCCACCAGGCTCCCTTGTCCCTGGGATTCTCCAGGCAAGAACACTGAAGTGGGTTGCCATTTCCTTCTCCAATGCATGAAAGTGAAAAGTGAAAAGTGAAAGTGAAGTTGCTCAGTCGTGTCCGACTCTTAGCGACTCCATGGACTGCAACCTACCAGGCTCCTCCGTCCAAGGGATTTTCCAGACAAGAGTACTAGAGTGGGTTGCCATTGCTTTCTCCGCTTATATATCTATTTGTATATAAAAATAAATATATATTTAAGCACACACTGCTGCTGCTAAGTCGCTTCAGTCGTGTCCAACTCTGTGCGACACCATAGACGGCAGCCCACCAGGCTCCGCCGTCCCTGGGATTCTCCAGGCAAGAACACTGGGGTGGGCTGCCATTTCCTTCTCCAGTGGAAGCAGCATGAACAGCCCTTAAGGACGAGGGTTCCCATCTGTCTGGATGACCATCTGCCTTTCCCCACCATGTATCGCTTTTGCCAGTTGACATGTCTGCTTCTCAGCTTTTTCCCTCTGAAACTTTTTCTGTATAATATGGTACAAATTCAACTGAAAGAATTTTGGCTCACTTACCTTTTCTCTGAAATGCCACGAGCCACCAATGACCACTGCGTGGGCTTTGAAGTCAGACACACTGATGTCCCCAGTCCCACACATCAGCAGCTGGAGAAGACAGTCATGTGTTTACTGGGACAGTCAGAGAGGTGAAGTCCCATCATAAGGTCAAAATATGTTAACATGCAAAGTGTGGAATACAGAAACATCAATAAAAAGATGTATGGTGAGGTCCTAATCCAAGAATACTACTTTAGGAATATCAATTATAATAGGTCAATGGTTCCTAACCAGTGCAGTAAAACTCACAGAGCTTTAATATATATATAGAGATAGATAGATGCCTGTGGCCTTACCCCAGACCTAGTGAATCAGAATCTCTAGGGACAGGTTACAAGCTTTTGTACTTTGAAAAAGTTTCCCAGGTGTTTCTGATAGGCACCCCTCATTAAGAATTGCTGCTACATATATTATTTTGGTGAAACAAAGGACAAAAAGGGAACCAAGTATTTACTGACTGCTCTGGATGTGGCCTGGGAATACCAGGGGGGAAAGCAGGCCCTTCCCCTTTGATGAAGACCCCAGCCCCATTTACGAATTTGTTAGGTGGCCTTTCCTTTCCCCCAAATCCACCCTTTTTTTTATGGACTGAACTTTTACTACTGTGCCTTCAGCTCCACCTCTACTTGATCAGATAAATGAAAAAGAATGCCAAAAAATGAGAACATTAATGACATCAGAGCCCTAAACATCTTGTTGATGTCCTAATTTGGTTCAGGATCCAGCAAGTTACTTAGCAGACTGTGAGTACTCATCCAATAGCTGTAAAGGCAGTCCTAATCAAGAGACAAGAGAAGCCCAAATGAAGCCTGAGAAGCTTGGTTCCTTCAAAAAGAACTTGCTAACGAGTAACTAACAGCAGGATGGGGAGCAATCCTGAAAGGCTGTGCCTTCCTCCTACGCACTTTACCAACTGTTAACAAATGTTTTGCTTCAGGATAAAATCCACCAGTGGCTGTTTCTCAGCCCGGAAAATGCTGGCACTAGGTGACAGGTCTGCCGGAAACTTCAGGACTGCGTTATTTGGATTTTATACCTAAAGGTACAAAATGTGCTGAAAATTATGTAAGACGTTGATTCTTGTTCTCAAAGCCAGTTCAGTTAATAAGTTAATAAGGTGCAAGACTCCCTGAAACTCCTGTTTTGTTTTTTTGGGGGGAGGGGGGAGGGGGCATACCTCATGGCATGTGGGATCTTAGATCCCCAACCAGGGATCAAATCCATGCCGCCTGCCTTGGGAGCACAGAGTTGTAACCACTAGACCACCAAGGAAGTCCCCTGTCTCCCCATTTTTAAAGAACTTCCTCACTGCAGCAAACAGTTTACAGAAACTTTAATAAAGGCTATGGGACTGGTTCCAAATAGGAAAAGGAGTATTTCAAGGCTGTATATTGTCACCCTGCTTATTTAACTTATATGCAGAGTACATCATGAGAAACGCTGGGCTGGAAGAAGCACAAGCTGGAATCAAGATTGCCAGGAGAAATACCAATAACCTCAGATATGCAGATGACACCACCCTTATGGCAGAAAGTGAAGAGGAACTAAAAAGCCTCTTGATGAAAGTGAAAGTGGAGAGTGAAAAGTTTGCCTTAAAGCTCAACATTCAGAAAACAAAGATCATGGCATCCGGTCCCATCACTTCATGGGAAATAGATGGGGCAACAGTGGAAACAGTGTCAGACTTTATTTTTGGGGGCTCCAAAATCACTGCAGATGGTGACTGCAGCCATGAAATTAAAAGATGCTTACTCAAAAAAAAAAAAAAAGAAAAAGAAAAAATAAATAAAAGACGCTTACTCCTTGGAAGGAAAGTTATGACCAACCTCGATAGCATATTCAAAAGCAGAGACATTACTTTGCCAATAAAGGTCCGTCTAGTCAAGGCTATGGTTTTTCCTGTGGTCATGTATGGATGTGAGAGTTGGACTGTGAAGAAGGCTGAGAGCCGAAGAATTGATGCTTTTGAACTGTGGTGTTGGAGAAGACTCTTGAAAGTCCCTTGGACTGCAAGGAGGTCCAACCAGTCCATTGTGAAGGAGATCAGCCCTGGGATTTCTTTGGAAGGAATGATGCTAAAGCTGCAGCTCCAGTACTTTGGCCATCTTATGCGAAGAGTTGACTCACTGGAAAAGACTCTGATGCTGGGAGGGATTGGGGGCAGGAGGAGAAGGGGATGACAGAGGATGAGATGGCTGGATGGCATCACTGACTGGATGGATGTGAGTCTGAGTGAACTCTGGGAGATGGTGATGGACAGGGAGGCCTGGCGTGCTGCGATTCATGGGGTCTCAAAGAGTCAGACACGACTGAGCAACTGAACTGAACTGAATTGAACTGATGGGACGTTGAAGCTAATAACTTGCATTATATGTATCATGTGTGAGCAGCAGGTAAAAACAAACTGGTTTTACTTTTTGCCTATACTCAAAGTTAATGGAACTTCAAGTCTGCTCATTATAGCAAGCTATTTACCATCTTACAGTGCATTCCAGTTGTCACAGGATCTAAGGGAAGAATATATTAACTCTGTAGTGTTGCCACCAAAGCTATGACAGGCCTCACATCCTTTGGATTGTCTTCACTAGACTGTGGCTCCATGACCCCACAGTTCCTCAAAAGCACAGGCCATATACGAGGTACTTGATATAAATAGTCTCTGAACAAACAAATGCTTCTAATGCCTTAAATCAACTTAGACGGTCACAGGATTTAAAAAGACTGTACAAGATACCAACATTCTTTACTACTCAACCAGTTTCAATAATATTTGATGAGTAAATAGTCATTATTACTATTCATCAATAGTTATTCCACATTCGTTTTTAAAAGCTGGAGAAAGGGTCCATGCATGGAGGAGTAACAAAAGTGAAACCAACTCTCACAGGGCTTTCCTACCGCATCTCATAACAGAAGGTGCAGGAAGCTGGTTCCTGGGGGTGTAACAAAATAGCAAGCCAGGGACAGGGAGTTCCAATTGTAAGCACTTACCTCAAGCTCATTCTCATCAAAAATAGCCAAGAGGTTTTCAGGGACTAACTCATTCAGGCCTGAAACAAAATATCCAAGTTAAAGCTATATCCACACCATGTGATACAGGTATTTACACCTCAAAGCCAAGAGTCAACAGAATCCCACCTTTTAGGAAATGTTCCACCTCCTCTTTCACTTGGCTGGCCAGTCGATACTGGGCCAGCAAATTTAAATAGAAGATTTTATTTGCGTTGGTGACGGGGGTTTGAGCTCCACCTGTCATAAGTTCTACAACCTGAAAGAAGCAAAAGACAGGAAAAGTGTGTGGATGGGAGTTTAAAAGACGACAGCTACCCGCATGTCCCACAAGCAGCACGTTATTGAACTGCACCACGGTCACACGTTCCTGCTCTGCATTTAGGTTCTCAACACGCTCGGTTTTACTCAGGAACTAAACTTCAGGGTTCCTACCACTATTGCTGTATTCTACTCATTACTGTTTCTGAAGCGGGTGTCTCAGGGAGTCTTCTCTGACCTGGTCAAATAGTGGCTATGCAACAGGAAGATATGTATGTTTCCTTGTTAGCAACATTTTAACATTCCTCTGATCCAAAATTAAACCATTACTGACTCTTCTCTTAAACCCCTGAGACAAATGAGACTCTATAAAGCCAGATAAACAGTAAAGAAGCATAATCTCAGAAATTCCAAGACATGCACAGATGTTCCCCTACATTCTTCTATTTCTAACGTGAGGCAATAGAAAAAGCCATGGCTTGATACTTGGAGACTAACTTGCTATGGGGTTTCAGTCACTTAGCTATTTGGACTCCTGGTTTTTCTGTGTGTGAAGAAAAGGCTGAACTGTATGATTTTCAAACAGAACTGGCACCCTCCTCCAATAAGCAACTCCTAAGGGAGCTTTGAGGAAGCCCTGAAACACAGTTTAAAGCCACCCTTGAAAACCTATGCACAACGAGCAAGATTGTCTTCACAGGTGAATGAAGGCCTCCATTTAGTTACAAGATCAGATTTTAAGGTCCTGACCATGGCATGGGAGGGACAGAACTTTGGTCCAGAGCAAAGATTCTCAATGGATCTAAACATGTAAGACTTTTTCTATTATTGGGCACAGTTCTGGTTATTTTTATTTTACGTGTGTAAGCACTTCTATTAGCCTAAATAGTAAATGACTAAGATTTAATATTCATATCAAATCCAATTAAAATCAGTACTCCCCTAAGCCTGCAGACCCTAATTCAGTCTTCTATTGACTTGAGATGCCTTGCAGTGCTGGGTCAAGAAAACGGACTCCACCCACACAGGTGTGAAGGCCAGCCAGCAGCTAAGACCCTCACAGGGCTCACAAGGGTATCTGTTTATCAGTTCAGTGCTATCAGTGATCACAAACTTTTACTCATTGCTATTTTGCTTTCAGTTATTTATAACTGCAACTTCAGGTTTGTCATGATTATTTGATATTATTTAACCCCAGAATGCAAACAAATCACGTGTGCATCAGAAATACTTTTGGCCGTTTTCTTTTAACCTTAAAAATAAACGGGCACAGTGTTAAAATGGGAGTCAACTACCTCCCTGCCCCTAATGTTGAGACAGACACTGTCATCCCTTCCAAAACTGCCTGTGCAGTGACACTTCACTATTACTTCGTTCTTTTTCTACTGGAAAGGAGGGACTAGGGGGAAGGATGGTATATGTGTCTCTGGCTCCATTTAAACAGGCCAAGGCCATTCAATGTGGGATACACTGCCCCAAAGCTACGCTGTCCAACACAGCTCACTGGTCATAGGTAGTTAATTTAGAAATTCAGGTATTTGGTCATACCAGACACATTTTGGGCGTTCAAAAGTACAAACAGAGAACACTTCCATCACTGCGAAAGCTCTACTAGACAGCCCTGATACAGAGGAGGCTGAGAAATGGGACCCACAGGCTTCAGTTCTGTCTCACCTTATCCAATTGACCTGATTTATTATATTTCTCTTCTGCAAAGACCAGCTCCATCTCACTCATGTCATTGTTGAGGATGAAACAAACTTTAGATTTGTAGAACTCTGGGTCATCTGTTTCAAAGTACTGAGGAGACAGAAAGACACAACACAGCATGACCACTCTCACCCAGAAATAAAATTTGTAACTGCTTGGAACCACTTACCCCTTCAAACATCAAAAATAATAAACAGAGGGTGGAGAGATTCCAGAGTTAATGGCCAGGGGATTTAGCAGAAAATACATACCCAAGACCTTACCTTGTAATGCATACGCAGTCCTATGATTTGGGCCAAGAAAGAACGGGTGAAGCGAGCTCGGACCAACTGCTTGTAGGCTCCTCCTAGAGAGGACTCATAGAGACACTTGCCCACCAGGCGCCCTGCAAACTCATACATCTTTAGGCGCAGATGAGTGGGGCGATTAGGGTTAGGGTGCACCTGTCAAAGAGAGAGATTAAAAGGTCCTGGGTCGTTTTTCTTCAAGCCTAGTTCTGGAAAGATTCTCCCTCCACAACTCTATTCCAAAGGAGCAAGAATTTCAGTGTTAGGATCAAGGAGCCCATCCAAATGGCATTGTTTGGTAGCCACCACTGAGTAATTCAAAGTGACTGGAGGATAAAGGACAAAGATCGACTTACAATAAACTGAAGAATCTTGTATTGATTTTGTGGTCCCTGGCTACAAACAGAAGTCAATCAGTGGATGATATAATGCCTCTTCCCTAAACCAGAACCTCTTTCAGCCAGAGTCTACTTCCCTACTCCCCTAATCAAATACCTTGTACAGAGTTCAATTGCTTCAGGGATGTTCTGAAAAAAGTGGCTTAATTATTAAAATACTAAGGAGTAGAACAGCCACTGCACTACAATGCTTTTATTCATCTGTCTGCATTTTCTCTTAGAGATGAAATAAGGAAGGCAACAAGGAGGGAGGTAATCTGATTAGTTCAAATTCTTACTAGTCTCTCCATCATAACACAATCCACATTTTGCTCCCACCCCCAGGGAAGTCACAGACTCACTAATGCTTGGTTGGTGTCACTGAATCGGGTGAAGAGTTGATTGGTGGTGTCAAATAGTGCTTTGCAGATTAATTCAAACCATTCCCGACGAGGCCCTCCCCAGTCCAGAGCTGGAAAGTATAATAAAAATAAAAAGTAATGCTGGCTCATCACCTTTTATCATTTTTGTTCATTTAATCATCATTTTATACTCTCTGATCCCTCTTCCCTCCATTCTACCACCTTGGTGTCCCATATTCCAACCCACCTTAACTGTGGACATTTTTTTTTTAATCCCACCTCATTCTATAGGATTAAAGGTATTCTGATCACTAAGCTGATGCACTCTAGCATGGGAACACAGATCAGAGATCCCAGAACTGCTGCTTCTCTTGGTACTACAAAGGTTACTCTGCCCTTCTGCTTCAAACTCATAAGAGCTCACCCTCCAAATCCTTGTCCGTCTGTGCTCTACAAGCTCAACCAAGCCATCTAGCCAGTAAACACCACCCTTTTGGACTTGACTCATGACTTCTTTTTCCCAGGGCTGGAGCAGGGGTGGCAAGCATGTGTAGGAGGGTTGTTTTCAGTTTCTGTGGATGTACTATAAGGAGATAGGGAGGAGTGGGAAGGAGAGTTAAAAAAGATGAGTGGGTAATTTCAAAACTGACCTTCTTCATCCTGAAAAACCACTTCAAAGTTCTTGCTCCAATCTGAGATGGAAAAATTCCGAGTGGCTTTCAGAGACTGAAAAGCAGTAAAAGAAAAGAAATTGTCAGAACACTGGCCAGCACCTCTGGGTGTTAAAGACAAAAACACGAGAACATTACCCCTGTCCATTTAATAGTCACAAGTTTTTGGAGGCAATATATTACTCAAAAATAAGCTTTAATAATACCATCTTAAATTAAAATGCACATATCTCCAGAAGAAATTTAAGATAAATAAAGTCAAATTCATATTTATACCATTGCCTGGCTGGAAAGTTGAAACTTTATTTTTTAACAGTCCTCATTTTATTGATGAGAAAACTCTTAAAAGAAATAAAAATGGTTCAAATCAGTAAGCTGTCAGCAAGAGAACCAAGGAGTCTTGGTTTTCAGTCAAGTACAGTCTACCCACTAGACATCTTAATCCACAAGGCTAGGTTCAGACAGGGAGCCATGCCACAAGGAGAAAGTGCCTGAGAAAAGGGGTTTCCAGTCACACCTGCCAGAGCCAAACATCACAAACACTTTCTGGACAGGGACCAAAGCCTTCTCATTGTCAAGGAATGTGAGAACTATGCCAGTGTCTGTGTAGTGGAGACAGAAACACATCAGGTGTTCCTTTTCCATCAGACCAGAGTGACAACAAAAATCATTTCCTTTTAATCTCGTAAGAGCTCTTCTTAATCCTGGGATTCAATAACAGGAACTTTCTTCTATAACAACAACTTAATACCTGCCTTCCATAGGAAGTCCATGAGATTGTTCACGAACTAGTCAAGAACAGATTTTACAGAAGTCTCTCCCCTCAATTAACATACCTCCAACAAATCTGCCCCAAATTCAGTATAGCCAAACACAAAGAACAGCGCTTAACATGTTTAAAGAAGACACAGATGTATGTTTCATAAAAACAATAACCTGTAGGATATAATTAAATAGCACAGAGGTTTCTAGCTGGAAAATTTTGATAACTGTTCAACTACTAATATGAAAGAAATTTTACTCACCGATTCCAACAAGGCATGTCTGCTGACCTTCAGGGTGACTTTAGAATGTGGTCTTTTCATATGTACCTGCCGAAGCTCTCGATGGAAAAAGTTCACCTTGTCCTGAAAGGTCTCGGAGCCCCCTGAGGAGCAGTAGGATCCATCATGGTTACAGCCTCTTTATAAGTCCCCTGTGCAGGCCACCCCTACACCCTCAGGCACTCAGGGTATCTGGGGTCGCTGCCTTCCCCATCAGACTCCCTGTCCAACCTCACCTATGTTCTTATGGAGCGAGCGGATAAACGTGGCTGCTAAGATGTTCCTCTCCTTACAGCTGAGCTCCACAGGAGGCTGAATGCCATCATCGACCACAAGGGTGAGCAGCTTATGGACAGGGTCAGGGCCAAGGTATGAAAACTAACAAAAGGGAAAAAAAAGAAAGAGTTACTCTATGAAGCCCTCAAATCCACCAAAAACCCTTCACATCCCTACCTTTCTGCACCAACCAACAAAAAACAAGTTAAGCCTAGTTTCTCCAAGTTAACTACCAGGAGTACATTTCCTTGCTTTTCACTTCAGGTGGGGGGTGCAACTCAGTGGTAGAGTGCATGCATTGCATGTATGAGGCCTGGGTTTCATCCTCAGAACCATTTTGAGGCTCTGTTCTCTACCACTGTGTCAATGGTAAAGAACCCGCCTACCAATGCAAGAGACACAAAAGACGTGGGCTCGATCCCTGGCCTGGGATGATCCCCTGGAGAAGGAAATGGCAATCCACTCTAGTATTCTTGCCTGGAAAAGTTCATGGACAGAGGAACCTGATAGGCTAGAGTCCATGGAGTCACAAAGAATCAGACATGACTGAGTGACTGAGCATGCTCTAAGATTCAGATTTTATGTTAAACTGAGTCATAGAGACCACCTGTAAGGGTCACAGGTAAGGTAAGTAAGGGTCACAGATAATACTACAGACTTTCAAACATAAAATATAAGAAGTGTGAAAGCTGTAAGGATATGTAAAACAGCAAATGAATACCTGAATAGGTTGGGCAAACTGGCTGGAGGAAAATGATTTGCCAGTAGATTTCAAAAGCTCAGAAAAGTTAAAAAAAAAATTTTTTTTTTTTAATAGATGAGACTACTGGTGCTGAAACAGTTAGTTTGGGCACATTAGGAAGCCAAGTTCAAGTAAGAGCTCTAATACCCTCTCCATTAGCTTAGTCTTAGGGGCAAGAGAGAATTGTTGAAGTATTTTGACTTCTACTAACTACTGTTTCTGTAAGCACGTGTCTTCCTATAACTATTGCCTTCACGAGGAGGAAGCATCTGCTTCTTCTTTTGGCAATGAATCCTGTGTGCACAATGAGAATTTCCAGAAACATCAAAAACCCTTCTGGGAAAAAAATAAAAGGTTGAGACGTTGGAGTCTGAAGCCTGTTCTACACGAACCGGATGTAAGGTTCAACTTACTTTGGTTCCAGGGCATACCCGGAAGGTGTAAAGGCGCCAGGGAATGATTTTCAGGTAGAACTCCTTCACTGAGAATTGCTGGAGGACCAACATACAAAAAATGAAATGAATGATTAAGAGGTTCTGTTTGGGTATTGTATTTCAAATACCTGTCCCCATCTGTATTTTCCATGATAGCCCTTTTCCTCTCTAAACAAGGAGGATAATTTACTCAGGACTGAAATCAAATAGAAAACATCAATTCTACCTTAAAACAGGCAAATTTAAAATATTGTTGTCACACTGCAATTTCACAAAGATGTCTCATAACCTTAATACTCAGGTCTTACTACCATTTCCAAATATCTGAGATCAGGTTTTCACTTTACAAGTAGAGAACATTTCACAATCAACATTTCATTTCACTACAAACAATCAGACTCTCCTCCTGCTTAGCCAGATACTTCTCAGAGAGACTTCTTCCAAATCAGTGGGGAACACCAGTGGCCCCTGTCTACTGCTTTATCCCTATCAGAATGCCACTAAGGATGTGCTGGGGATGATGGTGTGGGGGGCTGGGAGGAGTCGCATACAGAAGAGTTCACAAAACCCTATATGTAAGAATAAAAAGAAGTCTCTTGCCACTTACAAAAAAAAAAAAGAAAAGAAAAGACAATGCAATAACTTTTTAATCTGAAAAGACCCCTCTGTTTTCTGAACAAACAGTAGGTCAGGTTTTTTTCTTGATTTTTTAAAAAAATTCTTCATTAAAGAACATTTCAAACACATACTAAAGAAAACAGCACACTGAATTATCACCAGCTTCAATAATAATCAATTCATAGCCAATCTCACTTCATCTCTACCTTACCATTTCCCTCATCGCCATTCTCCAGGACAAATGAAGGCTGGATGTTTAAATGATGAATGGTACACAGTGAAGTGTTCTGAAGTAGAACAGAATTAGAACTCAGTTTTTGCTATGAGATTAAAGGAATGTAATGGGATGGTTCGAGTCTCATTTTTCTGAGGTCTGTATAAATAAGCAAAATACAAACACTAAAAACAAACTCCCCAACACAAAGCGTCTCTCAGCTCAGGGGCCTTGGTAAGTTCACCTCCCTTGTCTCTGCCAAAATTTCTCTATTCTAGCCCTGTACCCCAATGATGACATCTCTTGTGATTTCACAAATCAGAGCATGAAAGATCAAATTGTTCCCAAATGGCACAAAGGGCCAACAGTAATTTTACTCTAGTGAGAAATTATTAATGATTAAAAGTAGCTTTCTTTAAAACTCTAGAGCCATCCCTTGAAAAATCTTCCCAGGAGCGATCAAACAGCAGAACGCCCCAGATGCTTGAAAGTACCAAGGCACAGACTCTCTGGACAGAGGTGTAATCCAGTCCAAACCAGAAAGAGGCAGCAGAAGAGGTGGTACAGCCTTTTGCTCAATGGGAAGCCGTCGTTAGTATCCCTGAACCCCTACAAGGTGATGCTCGCACCGATTCTCAGACCATTGTTGGGTGGGTTTTGTTACCAAATATGAGCAGGCTCAGGCAGGGGACAAGAGTGGGAGTGCCAACCTTGGGTGACACGTAGCAGTACACCTTCTTCGGTTTCTTCACCTTCTCAGGGGTGTGACACTCAGAGGGTGAGTCTTCATCTTCTTCCTCCAGAGCTGTGGAGGGCCGGCGCTGGGCAGAGCTCATGTGCATGGGTGGGAGGTGCCACGGCATGCTGGTGCAGTTGGCAGCATTATACAGATAAGCTTCAAAGTAAATGCTCACTCCTGAGGTGGACACGTTGCGTTCAACGATATTCCTCTCGTTCTCTGAAGTACAACAAGGAATAAGGTTTAAAGTGCAAGACAGGAGAAGAAACTGCCCATCACCAGACCTTCAGTCCACAGGTCTCTAAACCAAGTTTTGGTCCAAATACCAAATATTTGGGGTGGGGGGGTTGGTCAGATGACTGTGGATGTGCAAAGGACAAGTGGCTTGGGAAGAGGACTAATTCACAGCTCTCCTCTCAACTCACCACTTAGGACAATGATGTCAAATTCACCATTGTTGATTGGCTGGTTTTGGTATGAGATGCAGGCATGGAAGCAGCCTCGAGAATGCAGGGTGAGCCGCAGGAATACCTGGCAGGTCTGCCGGTTGGACGTCACTGACTTCTCAAATGAGACACCGGTACTCTCCTCTTCCGGAGGACCAAGCTACAGGAGGAAAACGAAGCCATCACCAACCACACATAATTTTCCTGCTTGCACAGAAATTTACAAAGAACTTTCCTACCTTGAGCTAATCTAAGTCTCAGAAGGATGGCACCATGGTCAGGGAGAAGAAGACTGACTTAAGTGACCTAGATGGGAGCCTGCTCACCTCGTGAATGGACAGGCTGTAGTTGTGCTCATCTCTCAAGGACGTGGAATTGTTGGTAGGGTTGTCATACTCATCTCGGGGCACTATTTGAAGAGTGTGTGGCTGCCCACAGGTCAACACCAGGGTAGAAAAATGGCACACAATTTTGGTCTTGGAAGGAACCACCATTCCTGGAATAAAGGCAAGGGAAGGTAACGTCTCTGACTCAGAGAGTCCTAGAAAGCTGGGTGCCCGCCCAATTCCTAGGGATAAACAATACCATTATGAGCCAGAGAGAAAAGAAAGAAAAAAGAGAGATTAACTCAAATGAACTTTTGGGAACTCATTTTTACAAATTCCTAACCACTGCAAGCACTAACCACAATGACAGAATAAACTGGAGGAAATACAAGTGAGAGTTACAGATATAGTGCCTAGAATCCCACTGGGAACCTACAAGTGAAACTGGCCTTAAAAATAAGTGAATAACTGTAAGACAAATTCGAAATATTTAGGGGCAAATCTAACAAAACCCGTGGAAAACTTGTATATTGAAAACTACAAAATGCTGATTAAAGAAATAAGTTCAGAGGCATACCATGTTTATGAATTCAGACTCAACATAGTAAAGATGCCAATTCTCCCCAAATGATATGAGGTTTAACACCGTTCTTTGTTTCTAGGTTTAACACAGTTCAGTTCACTTGCTCAGTCGTGTCCGACTCTTTGCGACCCCATGAATTGCAGTAGGCCAGGCCTCCCTGTCCATCACCAAGTCCCCGAGTTCACCCAAACTCATGTCCATCGAGTCGGTGATGCCATCCAGCCATCTCATCCTCTGTCGTCCCCTTCTCCTCCTGCCCCCAATCCCTCCCAGCATCGCAGTCTTTTCCAATGAGTCAACCCTTCACATGAGGTTTAACACAGTTCTTACCAAAATCTCAGAAAGATTTTTTGATAAATTTAGACAGTATTATTCTAAAATTTATATAGGGGGGTGGCTGCGGCAGTTTTGCTGGAGCACTGGGCGGCAGAAGATGGTGGAGCTCGGCAAGAAGTACTGCGTGTACCGCCTGGCCAAGAAGGACGTGGCAGCTCAGGTCGGTGCTTCCTGGAACCCCCAGAAAGTGATGGAGCATTAAGTAAGCATGTACATCCACGGAAACCTGGGGAAGGCTTGCATCCCCAACCGGGTGACCGACCACACCTGCCCCAGTGGGCGGCCCTCTCTCTCAGCCTCATCACCCCCTTGCCACCCCTAGACATCTCGGTGGCCGAGAAGCAGCAGCTGGGCTACATGCTGCCGCGGGACAACTAAGAGATTGAGTACAACCAGGATGCCGAGAGGCTCATCAGTGGGCTCTCGGTCAACTAAGACGAGGACACCATGGAGATCGAGCTGAAATGCGCGCACACGGACATGTACGTGCGCAAGGTCCACAAGCAGAAGCGGCGCAAAAACACTGCGCACGACTACAACCTGCTGCCCGCCTTCCCGGGCAAGGACTAGAAGGAGCGGGTGTTGCGGCGCAAGGTCACCAAGGAGAAGGAGCTGCGGCCGCTCTACCAGTTCATGTCGTGCAAGGAGTTCAACGACCTGTTAGAGAACGTGCACAAGGAGAAGATGCTGCACGACAAGCTCTGCGAGCCACAGCGCTACCGGCGCAACGGCATCACCAAGATAGAGGGGTCGGCCAAGTACCATGTGGCCTGGCACAAGCGCGAGAAACACGAGGCGGTGGCAGCGGCAGGAGGCGCCAAGCGCGGCAAGGAGGACGGCTGGAACGGCGAGTTCATGGCCATCAAGCACCTGCCAGGCTTCGAGCTCCTGCTGGACCACAAGAAGGTGCTGTGCAGCATGCTGAACCTGAGCCCCGCACACTACATGACCGTGAAGGCCATCATCATCAAGGACCACCTGCAGAAGCACCAGGGCATTCCCTCCAAGAGCCGCCTGCCCAGCTACCTGGACAAAGTCCTCAAGAAGAGGATCCTGAACTTCCTCACTGAGAGCGGGTGGATACCCAGGGACGCCTCCTGAAGCCCGCCACCCGGAACACGGAACACGGAACACAGAACACAGACAGACGGATGGACAGCGAAGAGGAAAAAAAAAGCTTTCTGAGCCAAAACGAAATGGGGTGGGCGGGTGGAAGAGAGGACACACTTTTCCGGCCCCCCCACCCCCACACTGTTGCACTTTTTTAAACAAATCCAGTTGTTTTTTTAGGGTATCAATTCTTTTTAAGGTCCCATTAATAAATGGATAAACAGTGGAAACAGTGTCAGACTTTATTTTTTGGGGCTCCAAAATCACTGTAGATGGTGATTGCAGCTGTGAAATTAAAAGACACTTACTCCTTGGAAGGAAAGTTATGACCAACCTCGATAGCATATTCAAAAGCAGAGACATTACTTTGCCAACAAAGGTCCGTCTAGTCAAGGCTATGGTTTTTCCAGTGGTCATGTATGGATGTGAGAGCTGGACTGTGAAGAAAGCTGAGTGCCGAAGAATTGATGCTGTTGAACTGTGGTGTTGGAGAAGACTCTTGAGAGTCCCTTGGACTGCAAGCAGATCCAACCAGTCCATTCTGAAGATCAGTGGGTTCTTTGGAAGGAATGATGCTAAAGGTGAAACTCCAACACTTTGGCCACCTCATGCGAAGAGCTGACTCATTGGAAAAGACTCTGATGCTGGGAGGGATTGGCGGCAGGAGGGGAAGGGGATGACAGAGGATGAGATGGCTGGATGGCATCACCGACTCGATGGACATGAGTTTGAGTGAACTCCGGGAGTTGGTGATGGACAGGGAGGCCTGGCGTGCTGCAAATTCATGGGGTCGCAAAGAGTTGGACACAACTGAGCAACTGAACTGAACTGAAGAACCAATAGCAACAGCTGGATCAAGGGGAAAACAAAACACATATATATTGTAACTGAATCCCTAAATGTAGTACTTTAAGATGATGATTTGCCTTTAAGTGTTCAGTTGGGAACATATGATGATGAGATTGGGAAATCTCCTTTTCATTTCTTCCCAGTGGTACAGGACTGTGAGATGGGCAGAGAGGAGCCCTTCCCTGCTGGCTGCCGGCTCACCTTCATGACCTGAGCTCTGCCACGGCTGCCCTCAGTGTCAGGCAGGTGGCACTTTAGGCTGAGGGCGCTGGGCTGGGCAGAAGAGGCTGGGGAAGGGCGGGACAGGTATCCATAGGGACTTGCAGGGAGGAATCTGGTGAATAGTTTGGCCAAACTGAGCTTCCCCACAACGGCTGGCAGTGGCACCTGGAGCCTGTAGCCCACCCAGTCCGGCCACCGGGAGCTCACTGCGGCTCCTAGGGCAGGGAGGGTGGATGCGAGGCAGACTGGCAGACTGCAGACTGGCAGAACGTGGAGCCTCCCCCCCGGGGCTGCTTCTTGCAGGGCTTAGAATTTGGCCGAGCATTTTACTTGGAAGAACTCATTTTAAATGAAGTTCCTGAGTGTTGAGAGTTCTGGATTTGGGGTCAGCTCCTTCCAGGGTTCTCACCCCAGGGGCAAGCCCCTCTTTCTCTGAGACTGGCCACGTGTCTTGTCTTGTGTGGTATCAGGTGCTGGGCTAGGTGAGAGGGATCCTTGTGACCTCGAGGCCCAGGCACTGCTTCTCTGGGCCGCCGTTTTGAACCAGACTCTGGCGTGGCTCTGCCCAGCCCGGTTCAGAGAGGCTCTCAGGGGCACCCTTTTGTGACGGGCACAGTGCTTTCATGTGGGAACCTGAGGAGTCGTGTGTCTTCCAGCTGCCCGGGGCTCTTGTGTCAAGGCCCTGCTGTAGAGTCAATGGAGTAGCCACATCCCAGTGCTCCTCCTGTTGTCCCGGGGTGCATCCTGCCTCTCATCTCTCATCCCTCGTAATTACCAGACTGTTTACCTCCCAGAATGTTGGGCTTGAAGTTACATTAAAGTGAAGGTATTTGAGAGAGAAAAGGAAAAAAAAAACCCTCATCATTTCCAAGGACGGCTTAGTTATGGTGCTTTTTCCTTTCATTGCCTTCTGTCTGTCCCGTAGGGTGAATTTCCAGCATTAAATACACACGTCAAGTATACTGGGGGCTTCCCTGGTGACTGAGATGGTAAAGAACCCAGCTGCAATGCGGGAGACCTGGGTTCAATCCCTGGATCGGGAAGATCTCCTGAAGAAGGGAATGGCAACCCATTCCAGTATTCTTGCCTTGGAGAACCGCCACGGACAGAGGAGCCTTGGCGGGCCACCGTCCATGGAGTCGCAAAGAGTCGGACATGACTGAGTGCCTGACGCTCAAACACACTGTCTGTGGCTTTAGTTGTAAACCGCATGGCATGCTGGCAGAGCAACACTCCATGTGACCTGACCGCAAGCCCAGGACCTCTCTCTTCTGACCATAAGGCAGCGGGCGGTGGTGTCACTCCAGAGCACCGCCTCCGGCTGTCGCCCACAGGGTAACCACAGCTGAGGAGAGTGCGGACACGGTCTGTGCTGAGCAGAGGCGGAGACAGTGCTACGTCCTTCCAGGGGTTCTGAGCTGGGGTTCCTGGAGCAGCAGCGCAGCTCCCCCCGGGGGAACCCGCTGGCCCTTCAGGGACTTGGCCCCGCCCAGGCCTCAGACACGCGGGGCGGGGCCTCGAAGGTCACTGGAACGCAGGCTGAAGTCTGAGAACTACCGGCTTTAGCCATTCCGGGGTCACCGATTTTCTACATCAGATTCCTAGTTTGGTGAGGTTTTAAATTTAAGTCTTATTTTTATACAAAATGATTGGCAGACTTTCACTAAGCTTGAGAAGCAAAAGCTCCCTGTAAAATGTGCGTGGCCCCGGCCAAGAGCTGTCAAACGAAAAGTTCTGTACTTAAGCAGGTTTTCAGTGTATCTTTTCTCGATGGTATGAAGAATTTATTTAGGCTTGACTGTTTTTAAAAACCATAATGAATGTATAATTTATGTTAAAAGTGTGAACCCTTTGGTACAAAGGAAAAGTAATTTTATGATTGGTTGCTTCTTGCCCCATCAACTCCATCTATTACTGTCACATTAGTCCTACCCCTGCTGTTTGCTCGGAGCCTTTAAATTTCTGTATTTAATTCTTATGATAAATGAGTCACCATAATCCCATGGAATTAGGTCTTTTCATAACTGAAACTCTCGAGTCACAGAAGATAATCAGCTGTTCAGAATGATGCTCTGGATGGCCAGCATTCTGAGAATGTATTCAGACCGAAACTCTGCCTACTTGCTCTTTTTTCGCCTTTACACATTAAACAGGTTGAGAACTAAAAATAAAATAAAATAAAATTTATATAGAAAGGCAAAAGTTCTGGAAGAGCTAAAACAATTCTAAAACAGAAAAGTGGAAAGAGTCAGTTTACCCAATTTCAAGACTTATTACATAGCTACATCATTAAGACTCCGGTATTGGTGGGAGGATAGACAGACCAAAGGAACAGAATGAGAACTCAGAAACAGGTCACCACAAACATGCCCAACAGATCCCTGACAAAGGTGCAAAACCAATGTGATAGGGGAAAGACAGCCTTTCCAATAAATGATGCTGGAGCAACTGGACATTTATAAGAAAAGTACTGACCTAAATTACAAAAGTTAACTAAAAATGAATTACAATCTTAAATACTAAAACTGGAAGATTTTACAAAAAAAAAAAAACCCACAGGAGAATATCTTCAGAACCTAGGACTACTCAAAGAGTTCTCAGATACCAAAACATGATCCATAAAATGAAAAATTAATAAATTGACTTCATCAAAATTAAAACTTGTTTTGTGAGAGACCCCATTAAGGAGATGAAAAGAAAAGCTAAGAAAAGAAAAGACTGAGAGAAAATATTTGCAAACCACATCTGTAACAAAGGACTTAAAAGAGCTCTCAAAACTCAGTAGTAAAAAAACAAAAACTCCCATTAGAAAATGGACAAAAGACATTTCATCGAAAAGGACACACAGATGGCAAATAAGCACATGAAAAGATGTTCGACACTGTTAACCACTAGGGACACGCAGACTAAAACCACTATTCATAATGGCCACAAACTGGAAAACAACCAAGATGTTCTTTAACTGGTGAAAGATTAAATCAAGTATGGTATACTCACGCCAGGCAATAATACCACCCAGCAATACATTTTTAAACCATTAAATTGTGTATTTTAAATGAATGAATTATAAAGCATGTGAATTAAATTTCAATAAAGGCACTATTTAAAAAGCAAAGGAGAAAAAAGGAAAAGAAAAAGGAAGGAAGGAATGGAGGGAGGGAGAAACAAGAAACCTACCAGGCTGAAAAATCTTGTAGTAGGGACTATAGGCCACGTTTAACCCACCAAGCTTCACTGAGATTTCATACCGCCCAGCTTTGCGCACAGTAAAGGCCACCTTGACCACATTGGAACTGGGCTCCTGGAGGACCTCCTGGGTCACTGGAATTTCCACTGCCAGCTCAACATGAGAGATGTGGACTCTTAGTCCCACAGGCCGGTGTGCAGGGAAGGGCTGTCCGTTCTTATAGAATAACTGTGGTGGGGAGAAGAGGGACACCCATTGGTGAGCAGAGGGACAATAGCTGTGCAATTTGAGAGAGTGTGGGGTGGGAGGGGGTGGCTGGTAAATCCCCACACCCACCTAATCCTACAGTCCTGCTCACACAAGGAGAAACAAATTCTCTCTATGCTTTGAAGAAAACCATTAAATCACAGACAAATTCTTAACCATTTCAGAGGAAAGGGGTGAAATATACCCTTGAATCCACTTCAACTTGACACTTAATGAACCACAGAGGCCGCCTCCCCTGTCTTACTGGCCCTTTTTTCTTACATTTATCACTGTTAGCTCAAACATAAAGGGAAGTCAGTGGGTATCACTGGCACTGAGTGAACAAAAGCTCTAGGCAAGGCTGGGGGTTTCGGACTATGAAACCAAGATGAAGGCTGCAGTGCAGAAGTCACTGCAGAGGCAGTAAACTTTCTGCAAAAGGCCAGAGAGTAATACTGTTAGTTAGCAGGTCATACAGTTACTCAACTGTGATTAACGTCTCAAATGTGACAGCGTCTACAGGCAGTACAGGAAGATGAATGGGTGCGACTGTGTTCCAATAAGCCTGTATTTATAGAAGCAGGAAGTGGGCTTGATTTAACCCTTGGGCCATGGTTTGCCAACCCCCTCATCTACAACACCTACCCTCTTCAGTAACATTTTTCTCATTGTGAAAATGTAACATTAAGCTTTGTACTTCTTCTAAGCTGAGCACCTATTAAAGCCAAATGACAGAAAAATTGACTCTTTAGATGTTAACAATTCCCAAGTTCCTGGGGAGGGTAGGGGGGTGAGGTGGAGGGAATTGAAAAACAAGGGAAAATATTAACAGTCCAGACCAGACCAGACTGGGCTCTGGAAGGCAACTGACTCAGAAACCCCAGTGCGTACAGAGACAGAAACATTCCCTTACATGCACTCGGAAGGCCATGCTGTGGCCCACCTCATAGGGGTCCTTCCAATCCCAGGAGACTTTGCAAGACCGGGGATCCAGGTAATTTCCCCGCACGTAGTCATATATAGTCCGGTCCCCTCGGCGCTCGCGGTCCTCATTCTGAAGGAAGCTGACTACACGTGCGGCAAGCTCAAAGAGGAACTTAATTGTGAAGAAGAATGCAACCACAGACACTGTGATGCCACCTATGTGAAAGAGAAAACACACACCACCTTCCAGTTACACATCACAGCTTCTCCTTATGGAACAGGCCAGCCATCAGTCAGGGGAGAAGTCCAAAGACCCACTCTACCGGGTCACCACCTCTGTGGGTGAAGACAGGAACTTCCTTCCATACCAGGGTTAAAAATGAAGGTCCTTGGGCCAAATTCCACCCACTGCCTCTTTTTGCAAATAAAATTCTACTGAAACACAGCCCCACCCACTCATTTACTATTGTCTAGGGCTGGTTTTGCCCTAAAACCAGAGTTCAGCAGTGGTGACACAGAGTGTATGGCCTGGGAAGCTGAAAATATTTACTCTTTGGCCGTTCACAGAAGAAGTCTGCCAACCCTTGTTCTATACCAGGGACCATATACAATGCCTACCCCCAAGCTCCCTGCCTGTGCTGGGCCCTGACAAGAGTAGTAAAAAGAATGTGTGTTCTGCTCTCTCCAGTTGGAAGTCCTCCCCTTCCTTGTCCACTTGGCAAAAGCCCCCCCACAGTCCCTACCACAGTTAGGGGTTCCTTCTTCCAGGCTACCTCAAACTCCTGTACATCCATTCATCTACTCAATGTTTCTCCCTCTTTGTGTTACAAACTTCATGGAGGCAGATTTTTGCCTTATTTGGCTTTGACTCGACAGGAAACACTGTCTGGCACCGGCTATAATTACTCAATAAATATTTCTCAAATGAATGAATTCCGCTGCTAACTCTGTGAAGGTACATTCTGGCATGATTGGAAATATTTCTGAGTCTCTTTTCAAGGACAAAGAGGGAGGCAGAAAAGGATATAAGCAACCCTAACCAAAAAAATGAGAGCGGGCTCTCTCCGTGACGTACCAATAACGTAAAACATCAGGTCCCTTCAGTGCCAACAGACAGCCGAGGATCACAGCTGCAGCTGCAAAAGAAAACTTGTTTAGTTTTTCCTGATTCTTCCCTGCAGCCGTCTCAGGAAGAGACAAAGCAGAGCATGTGGCTTGAGCCAACCATCTCTGGCCTTCCTGTCCCTGCTCTCTCTCTAGCTTGACAGGTGCCCTACAACACTGCAGAGAAACAGACTGCATCATTGCCCCGAAAGATTTCCAATCTACCGACCACCCTAGGAATACCACAAACAGCCACTTCTAATTAAGAAATGCAGTAACATGGCTTTCATCTTCCCGGATCCAGGGCCCCAAGACAGTTTCCCTCCCCCAAGCAAAGTAGTGCTAATTAACACAAGCAAAGAGGATAATGGAGTCACTTTCCCCTTACATTTGCCTTCTGGAAGTAATTCATCTAAGTAGAAATAGTTATATAAAATGTGGATTTTTTTTAAAAGCAAGGATTATTATCATCATGTTGGCATTATATAATTAAAATGAACTCTGGGTCATCTCAATAATAAGCAGTGGGCATGTAAGAGAAGCTGGGATTTTTTTTTTTTTTGCTGTTACCAATCAGACAAACTAATGGGCCTTGTGAAAGATGAGCCCAGCAGGGGCCAAGGAGAGGAACCAGAGAAGGGGACTGGACTTCTCATCCCAAGTGACGTCTGCCAAGGTCAGAACAATTCAAACAGGGGCCAGAGTCTGAGGGGAAACTTTCACTATTAGCAGACTTATTCCAGAGTAAGACTTCAATCTTATTACTCATTTGAACCATCCAAGGTACTGCCAAGGAAAAATACAATGCACACTGACATTCCTATCTCATCCCTGAGTTCTGACCTTAGCAGGCTATGCGTGCTTTCCAGTTCACAGGGCACTAAAGTCACTCTTTAAAGTCAATAGATATTAAGGTTATCAATGTGATCTCAAGCCAGCACCTTTCGTCACCACTAATATATAACTTAGAGACAAGACATATGAAAATTTCTTTGCTCAGATTTGAGAGGAACCAAATCACTTTTATTTTGAACAGCTTGTGCTTTGATGTCTAATTGTGCTGGGAAAATTTAAGAGAAAGAGTGGCTGAAAATGGCCATTAGATCCTTTGATAACAATATATCCAATGGAAACCATAGGGAGCAGGTAATCTGAGGAGTGACCATGTCAAGTTTCTTAGAAATCACTATTGAGACTGGTAACTCAAGTCCTACCAGAAAAGAAATCCACATATGGAACATTAGCGGTATCAACACACATGGGTTACACTGCTCTCCAAAGGGTCTACAGAGACGATACACTAACTCAAAACTTGAGATCACAGCTAGCAAGTCTCCTTCCCAAACAAGTATCTCATCTCCGAGGCTGAAAAGGTGGTACCATCTCTCTAGAAGCATCTGTCTGCGCCTTACAGGATGTACTAGGGGAACTGGTGGAACCAAAACCAGCAGTTTAATTGTCTCAGACGCTCTCTCAGTTGGATGTCATTCAATCTGATCCTGGATGCGAACACTTAGTCCTCAGCGAAGTTACAGCACTCAGTAGAAAATGCAGTGTATGTAGGTGATGCTACAGACTTGTGTCTTAAGTCTCTGACTCCCTGGAGGAATAAAAGCAACACGAAATTTATGGCACGCATCATGAGGGCTGGGGAGATTCCTATGTGCTATCTCTCTGACAACTGCAACAACATTTCTGTGAGAGGCAGCTGACAAGCAGTAAGTCAGAGCCGAGAGACCAGTTGCAGGCTGCAATCGTATGACCTGTCTAAGCTTCAGAGTTCTCAATGCTGTAAAGAGTTGAGGTTTAGTAATTCCTATGGTACCATCTCCTTTAGTGTAATAGGACTTCAGTAAAACTCTCCACAACTCTCAAGACTCTTAAAAAGTATAGCAAAAAAAAAAAGAAAAATACAGAGAATGAGGGCATAACTAGACTAAAGCTAGACTACCTGCGTTCAAATCCATTCTCTGCCACTCACAACTTATTTAATCTCTCTATAATTTGCCAGTTTCCTTAGCTTTCAAATGGGGCTAATATCTGTGTGTACTTCTTGGGGTACTGTGAGGATGAAAAGGGTTAATACGTGTAAAGGGTTAATACTTGTAAACAACCAAGAACGGGGCCAGTGAGTTCTCAGTTTTAAAACTATTACTATAACTATTATCAATAATAGTAGCAGCATCACTACTTCTTTGCTTCAGAGCCAATAAGAAACTGAGGGAACCCCTCTATAGGGTCACACTTCATTCAGAGAGAAACGCATCAGAACTACAAAAAGAAAGGCTTCCTTAAGCCTTCCTAACCATACTTAAATCCTCTGCCTACACTGGCATTCTTTATACTGTTCTAACTTCATGTTTGAAAATTTTTATAATCAAAAGTTTAAAAAAATTCATACTAAAATCATTCATCCAACAAATATTGAGTACCTACTTCATATGCCAGATACTGGGGAAATGGTATTATATAACAGCCATAGTCTCCGTCCTCATGGCTGATAATAATAAACTTGACTTTGTTAAGACCTTGTCCATCTTCTCCCCATTCACTTATTGCTCAACCAAATCACCACCACTGATCTAGATCACCTACACCTTTTCCAGTACATCAATTCTACTTTTCTATTCCAATTTCCTCTATTATTTAAAACTCAGCATACCATTTTTTTTTTCCTAAACTCTCTTCTCCATGAAGCCACCTGTGACCGGGGAATTAGCTCTGTCAATTCATTACTCATTAATGTGATCTTTATGAACTATCCCACTTCTCTACAATACCATTCCAAAAAACACCCCAACAATACTTTACCCAGCTCTCAATTTCGCTCATGGTCACCTTCTAAACTTGCCTTTTGCATCTTCTCCCTCTGGATGCTATCACAAAGCCTCCATGCCTTTAGGTACAGGGTTTCCTTTTAGGGTGACCCCTCAAATCACTTTTATTCCAGATTCACTAATTCTGTGGCCGTTTCTATCCTTACTGTACCTGTGGGGTGCTCTCTGCTCCATCTCTCCTTCCGTCCCACCTCACAGTAGTAAACCCGTAACTTGCAACTCCCCTTATTGAGTCATTACCACAGGCCAACAGTGTACTAAGTGTTTCATAAGTTAGCCTAAATAATTGTCACCAATACAACTTGGTAAAATGAGCATTATTATTCTCATTTTACAGACTTGAAAAAAAAAAAGCTAGGGTTGGAAAAGTTGACTTGCTGAACATCTCCCAGTAGGATAAGTGACTCAAGCCCATGTCTAACTCTGAAGCCCAATGTTCTTAACCTCATATAACTGTGAATCATGAATCATGAAAAAAGAGTGGAGTCATACGGATAATGAAGTATTTGGGGAGAGAAAAGATTTAAGAAAACAGGTAAAAGAAAGTATGAAAAACATTACCCAATCTTACCGAGGCTAAAATTAGAAAGATAAATGTTTATGGCCTCCTTTTTAATCTTTTGAAATAAAAATAAAGCATTACAAAGGAAAATGGAATGCAGTACCGATTATCTAATGCAGAAATGCCGCTTGCTTACTAAAAGATCCCGGGCAAGCTGCTTAATACTACAGCACTTTGGCTCACATTATCTACAAAAGAGGGAAAGGGGAAATACTTGAAGCTATTTGTCTCAGGGGAATGTTAGAAAGTTGACTGACATACATATTCTAAAACTCTTTGCCTTTTTTTAGTACAAAGATTTATAATTACAGTATCAAATAAATTTTAGCCCTAACATTGAAGATCCAGTGTGAAAAAGTCAGTTCCCAGAAATGGAGAATTGATTTCTTCATACTTGAATATGCCCTGCTGGGAGTAAAGTCAATTCTGACTCCAACTGTGCACATCAGTGCTAGCTAGCCCTTGCTGAGAGAACTCAGAAACTGGTCACTGAGTCCATATTCTCCATCCTAATAATAAGTGAACCTTAACTAGTCTATCACCTTACCTTTAAACGAGGGCCCATGTTCTAAGAACCGAGGAGAGCACGTCTATTCACCAAAGCAGGTACCTTTCGGCCACTTTCACCTTGTCTTCCAACTTCCACGTGAAAAAACAGCTGCAAGGTCAACAGAAAGTGTCCATCAGATCTTCAGGAAGGGTGTGTCACACGAGCAGAGGATCAATGTTTCTGGAATGAACTGCATGAATTCCTGGGTAGAGAAACATAATCCCCAAATACATCATCCCTGGACCTCTTTCTAATGCAGGGTGCAGTCAGCTGCAGAAGGGTGCATCGGGTCTGCTGTCTTAGGATCCTATCCTACAAAGGAAAAAAAAAAGAGTCAGTGGGATAGGTTTTCATTTCTCAAAGAGAACTCCCAGCAAACAACAAAGAAGAGGCACAGAATAGTCAGTGGAAACCCTGTGGCACTAAAAATAACCAAAGGCAGGTGAACTCTGACCAAGCTTTTCCCAATTAAAATCACGAGAAAAGCCAAGAGGCAATCTCACCGCCTTAGCTGGTCACTTCCCAGAAAGGAGCTCTGGCACTTCAGTTGATCCCAACCCTTCAGTAGAAGCAAACCAGAGCACAGACTTAAGAGTGAGTCTCTTCCCAACCACACAACCAGTTTCACTTTAATGGGACTGGGAACAAGATGACGAGAAATGAAAGGAGACGATACGTGGGGCTGGGTTGCAGGGGGCCTTATAAGCCATAAATAAGGAACCAAGGTAACACTCAGCTGGAAAGGGGAAACCACCCAAGAGCTTGAAAATCTAATCATCCAACTAAAAAGTAATTTAAAAAATAACCTGATCAGTCAGCCTATATAGAGTTTGCTCCCTTTGTGCCTATGTATGCATTTCAAAGACAGGGTTAAACAATACTGATTTTATCTTTACTTTTAGTACTGACTTTATCTTTAAAACTTTAGTAAAATTTGCTACTTCGGGTGAGGGGAAGTTTTCTGTCAACATTCAAGATAAAGACACTGAGTAATGAAGTTGAGTACAGTCAATCTTTACTGACCAAAGATATCCATGAACTAAATGTAGCAGAAAAGGAGTTCTTGCTAGAACAAGAAACTACTGATCACTAACTGAAAACAGACAGTCCCTTTCCACATGGCAGAAGCTGTTCTCAGTCCTTCACGTGTACCAACTCCCAACCCTCAGACATAGATACAACTGTCTCTATTTTACAAATTAGGAAATTGAGGCATTCTCTCAAGGAACTTTCTCAAGATTACCACAGTACATAGCAGACTCGAGTCAAACCCAGACAACATGGACTCAGATGCCATGCTTTGGATGACCACTCTACTGCCTTTTTATAATGGGAAACTAAGAAACAAAATTAAAAAATGCTAACAAGAGCAAAAGAACAGAATGGGTGAAAGCCACCAGATCAAACAAGTTGGCAAACTTTTATAATGAAAAATAAATAAGCATGTGTTATTATTTTAAAATATGGTGACAGACTTGCCAAGTACATCAGCCAAAACCTGTGTCAGCTAGCAATTGGAACCAGTTCAAACGAGCCACAAACAAGAATTACATAAACTATAAGAGATCCATCAGAATGTAATATAAGCATTTAAAAAATGACACTTTTAAGGAACAATAACACAGTGAATCACTCACAAAATGTTAAATGAAAAAGCAAGCACAAAATTATTTACATGAGTCCAATTGTTAAAATATTACATTATATAAAGAAGACTGGGAAGAGCAACATAAAAATGTTCATAGCGGTCATTTCTTGGTGTCTGGAATTACAGACATTTTTTTTCCCTAACTGTACCTTTCAGCGTTTTCTAAATTCTCTCTTTTTTTTTTTGGTCTCACCATGTGGCATGTGGGATGGATTGAATCCGTGCCCCCTGCAGTGGAAGCAGAGTCCTAACCACTGGACTCCCAGGGAAGTCCCCCAAATTCTTCATGTTAGGAAAACATATAAGAAGTTTCTATTTCTGAACAAATACTGGTGTTGTTTGTTTTTTTTTTTTTTCTAAAAAAGGGAGAGAACAGGCAAGAGATCTTTACTTTTCAAGCAGGGAAACAGTATTTTACAACTAGTTAGACATAATAGAATGTACTGAACTTTTATTTCTACTCATAATGATCTCAGCGGGTCTCCAACCCTATGATCAGCTATTTGATTATTACATCAAGTAACTCCTAGATCTTACATCATCTTTATGGTGCCCCACAAGAACTGCCACACTTAGCTCTGTTCCCCATGCTTCAGTGCTTCTAGTGAGCTTCAAGGCTCAATTCAAGCCCCTGGCCCCTTTCCTGGTCCAATTCCTAAGACCCTCTGAGGACTCACCACACCAGGCAGAACCAATCACTTCCTCCTTTGTGATACTCCTATGCTGAAGATACCTCTACTGAAGCATTTATTAGTCTGTATTATAATTATTTGTTTATAGAGTAGTCTCTCGAACTGTAGACTCCCTGAGGACACTTACTGGGTCTTACTCATCTTTGCCTCCCAGTGACTAACATGGTGTTCAAAGTCATCTCAGAGTCCATACTTTTACAAGTTCCCCAGGTGATTCCTATGCATGTTAAATTTCAGGAAGTATGGCCTCGACTCTAGAGCAGCCAGCCTGAGAAGGCACCTACTATTCTGCACCTCTCTATGAGGTTCACGGGTGATGCTGACACTGCTGGTTTGCAGACCATGCTTTCAGGAGCAGCAAGGGTCTACAGCAGGAGAAGTTGGCAAACTACAGCCTGCAGGCCGAATCCAGACAGTCACTGGGTTTTGTTTAAAAAAAAAAAAAAAAAAAAGTTTTGTCAGAAAGAATGAATGCAGCCAAGTTCCTTCGTTTACATTCTATCTTTGACTGCCTTTGAACTACAACACAGAGTTGAGTAGTTGCAGCAGAGATGTATGGTCTACAAAGCTTTCCTATCTGACTGTCTACAGAAAAAGTTTTCTGGTATAGATGACTTAGTTTTAAAGTTACATAAATGTGTAGTATTAATAAACTCATTTTTATGTATCAAAAAAAAGCATAAAAATCACCTTCCAGTTCTACTGTCCCCTCTTAAGAAAACAGCTATAAAACTGGTGATTTTATGCAAATGTGTCTCCTGGCTAATTTCAACTGTCATTTAAAAGTTTTATGCCTTCCATACCCCAAATAGGCATTTTATACAACCATTTCCCAAAGTATGCGCTTCATACAATCATGCTTAGATTTCATCAAGGCTACAATTTCCTAAAACCAATGAGTACCTCAGGGACCAAATACTATACCTGTATTTCTAAAATTACTGCCATACATACTGACTCTGTCGCTACTTTTAAAGTGCTGTTCTAAAAAGCTGTGATCCCTGTAGAGCACAGGGAACTCTATAGTCAGGACTCAGTAATGACCTACGTGGGAAAAAAAATCTAAAACAGTGGATAGATGTACATGTATAACTGATCCACTCTGCTGTACACCTGAAACTAACACAATATCGTAAATCAACTATAATCCAATAAAAAATTAATTTTAAAAAAAGTATGTGAAGGTCCACTTCAGAATTCTGGTCCATAAAGGGATAAAGAGATAGGCAGCACATAGGAGTACCAAATAATAACCACTGAGTCCCACAGCGTGAGTCAGGACAAGAGAAAGATGTGTGCTTTGTAAGATGTTAGTCTCCAGCATTCTCTACACAGAGAAGTGCCGACCGCAAGTCCAGGGAAGTCGAATAAAAAACACAAATCATTCAATTAGCCAAAGGCCTGCAAGTTAGAGTGGCCCAACTGAGGATGTTCCAAGAAATAAAGTGCTCTATCAGACACTTGAGATTATTAGTTTACCTTTTCCTTTGCTTAAATTTCACCCTTGGTTTATTCTCCCCACCACTAAATCCCACCATAAAAGACGACCCTCCCCCGTCAAGTTTATACTCTTGAGATATTTATACAGTTGTGTATTCCTGCGACCTTGGTTCAGCCAAGTTATAGTTTTCATTTGTATTCTTTCCTCATCCATCAGCCCCTCCAGTCTCTTAATCATTCCTGTGGGTCTTCTGTGAACTCTCTCCAGCTGCTCCCCAGTGATCTGGTAATGAGGTGCCTCCAAATGACTGCAGCCCTCCAGGAACAGCCTCGTTAGTCAGAACAGGGTGAGCTCACCCTCCTCGGTTCCATGACATAATACTCCCAAGCAGACGATCCCCCCAAACAGAAAGCTAGAATGCTGCTGTATTAGACTATCACCCATTCCGTGCTTCCTCGATCTGGGCACTGGGGCATGCCAGAATGTGGTAGGAGACAGAGGATAAATGGACACATTCCCACTTGCATCCAGCTATCAGAGGGTGAGGTAGATGGGGAGAAAAAAGTATTTTCATGTTATAACAAACTCATTTAGATAACAAAATAGAATGCAAAATGTGCATGAATTTCTAAAGATAAAACATGGACACGAACATGGACATGTTCAAAACATTCATATGCTTTTTGTCACTGAGGCAGAAAGGCAACTTCAGGCTCTGTTCCCAGCCCCCAGAGGGTTACACACCCACTGTCCTCTACCATTAGAGGTACCTGAGCTGAAAATTCTGAAAAGCACTACAACCCCCATTCAACTTACTGGTATACTACCCCATTACCACTCATTTCATATACTCACATTTTATTTTTTCTATGTTCCTCCATCCCTAGACATCTGTATTTTCTCTTATCTTAAACACAGTTTTAGCAAATTCACTACTAACATCTTTAAGTTCAGTTCAGTTTAGTCACTGAGCCGTATCCAACTCTTCGAGATCCCGTGGACTGCAGCACACCAGGCCTCCCTGTCCAACACCAACTCCCGGAGTTTACCCAAACTCATGTCCACTGAGTCGGTGATGTCATCCAACCATCTCATCCTCTGCTGTCCCCTTCTCCTGCCCTCAATCTTTCCCAGCATCAGGGTCTTTTCAAATGAGTCAGCTCTTTGCATCATGTGGCCAAAGTATTGGAGTTTCAGCTTCAACATCAGTCCTTCCAATGAACAACCTGGACTGATCTCCTTTAGGATGGACTGGTTGGATTTCCTTGCAGTCCAAGGGATTCTCAAGAGTCTTCTCCAACACCACAGTTCAAAAGCATCAATTTTTTGGCACTCAGCTTTCTTTACAGTCCAACTCTCACACCCATACATGACTACTGGAAAAACCATAGCCTTCACTAGCCGGGCCTTTGTTGGCAAAGTAACATCTTTAGTTTCTTCTGTATCATTCATTCTTCATTCATTTCATTTTTTTTAAAAGACTGTGTGCTAAAAGCTAAGGTCACAAGGATAAGTAAGACAAAGTCTTTTCTTAACCTCCATTAACCCTGTCCAGTGTGGGAGTCAGATAATACAATGTAGAAAGGGTACAAAACAGGAAAAAAACAATGTGTGGAAGGCAAAGGAAGGAGAGAGGTTATCTTGCCTGAGTCGAGGTCTTCACAGGAGTGGTAATGGGGCTGTTACCTAACAATGAGTAGGCTGATTGCAAGGCAGGGAAGAAACAACCACCACCAGGATCCTAGGTAGAGGGAACAGCCTAAGTACAAGTACTGAGTCAAGACAGAGCGATGAAAAGCATTATGAAAGCAAAGTGTTTGGAAAACCATGGGGCTAAACCAGGGTGCCTGATACTAAGTACAGCACAGTGCAGTGGTCAAGAGCATGTATTTTACAATTAAGGGATCCTGAACAAGCTATTTAGCTTCTCTTCTGTTGCCTCGGGTATAACATGGAGATGCACTGAGAAAAGGAAGGAATTCAGCTGCCCTTAGGGAGCAAGACTTGGAATATAAGGGAAGGGAAGACCTGTTGAGACTGGAAACTAGGCCCAGGTGACTTGGCACCACAGGAGAGCCCCAGGGGATATGGCTAGATGTGCTACCCAGGCTTCGGGCCTGCCAGGTTATGATGGCATTTTGTGCCCAAGCCACCCAACCCAAATAAATAAGGAAGATAGCACTGAGTGTACCTGAGGGAATTTGGTTCAGCCAAGTTACACAGCTTTCATTTCTATTCTCTCCTCATCAGGAAAGATGGAGAGATCCAGAGAAATCTCATTTTGAACCAATGACAGCAACAATCCAAAACACTAAGTTTTCTGAATTCTTTTTCCAGTATGATGATAAAAACAAGAATCCACCTCTACTGAGAACTTACTACATGCCAGCGCTGTTTGAAGTATTTCATGGGTCATCTCATTTAACTGTCAGCAACCGTATACGGTAACCGTATTATGATGCCTATTTTATAGATTAGGGAACGGAGGTACAGACAGCTAAAATAATGTGTCTGTGGTCACTAAGTTGACAACTGAAGGAACCAGGCAATGTGATCCCAGAGCCTACCTTCTTATCCAGGAATACTGATGCATCAAGAACCTCCAAAATGGGTGGGAGGGAGAGACATTCTTGGGATAGGAAGAATGAGAGCTCAGAAGTATTTAATTTGGAATTTTAAAGGAATATGACTTCATTTGATTAGACTCTAAGCAACAGCAACAAAGCCACAAGAGAAGTTCTTTAACTAAGGGAGTAACAGGATCACACATTTAAAGAGAAGTAACTCTGGGGGCAATGTGAAAGAGGCTCTGAAGAGAAAGATCAACGGCTGAGAGACAAGAGGATACTGTCCAAGGAAGCTTCTAGGCACTGGTCATGACATAGAAAGAGACTAGAGTGTGCTCTGTTTCTGTTAGAAGCAACAGGATCAGTGATCTTCGAGACAGAAAAGCCCAAGGGGAGCAAGAAGCCAAGGACAAGTCAGGATTTTCTATGCTTGGGAGCCTGGATGAATAATGACAGAGAATTAAGGACACAGAGCAGATATGGAGGGAAGGTAATGAGTGCAGAAGTGAACTTAAGTTTAAAGTGTCTACAGGATATCCCCTGTCAATGTAGGAGATGTGGGCTTGATCCCTGGGTCGGGAAGATCCCCTGGAGGAGGAAATGACAACCCACTCCAGTATTCTTGCCTGAAGAATCCCATGGACAGAGGAGTCTGGCGGCCTTTAGTCCATGGGGTCCCAGGGTCGGACACGATTGAGCAACTGAGCAGGCACGTAACAGAACGTATCCAGATGAGAAAATCCACAAGGCGAGTGGAAATCAGCATCTGAAGCTAGAAATACCAGGATCCGGAGGGCAGTCAAAAGACATGGGAAATGGGGAAAGACTGCTAGAGGGGACCAACTTTAGATATATCCTGCCCTTGCCTCCTCAGAGGAGCCAGCAATCAAAATGAGAAGAAACTCGGAGGAGAAAAAATTTTAAAGTAATTTATTGGAGGCAAAAGAAAGTGACTATTCCTAGAAAGTGATGGTAAATTGTACTAGACCAAGTAAAGATTTAGGCCAGAAGGGGGAATTCAAAATCAGCCCTCACATTTTTTTCCTTAGTTATTTGGAACTCTCATTCTCTGATTCAACGACTTCTTCATGTAAAATTTATATTTTATCTCCATCTATTTTTACGAATAATATTAATTTAAACTTGACCCAACACATAACTAGTAAGCTCTTTGCTACTCAGTTCAGTGATACTATTATTTCAAAATTATTTTAATGTTTATAACGAATTCAGATCCAAACTTTAAACCCATTCTCTAATCCTATATAATTACACTAGTAAAAAAAACAAAACAAAAAAACAACTCTGTCAAATCTCTTGTCAAAATCAGTTTCCCTAAAGTGTCCTTTATATGTAGTAAGTCACCAATTTAAAGCATACAATTAAGAGTTTTGACAACTGTATAAGGTAATGATATAAAATACAATCATGGTCCAGAGCATTTCATAATCCCCCAAAGTTCCTCAAGACCCTTTGCAGTCAGCCCCCCTCCTCCACCTTCCTGCACAACCACTGATGTACTTTACTTTGCTACAGTTTTGCCTTTTGCAAAATGCCTATAAATGACATCACATAGAAAATATAGTCTTTCAAGCGTGATGTAACACTTTTGAGCTCCATACATGCTATTATTTGTATCGGTAGTTCATTCCCCTTTGTAGTAGTCACCCATTATGTGGGCATAGTTTGTTTATCCATTCCCCAGGAAAGGACATTTGGATTCTATCCAGGTTGGGGCTATTACGGGTAAACATTCAAATACAAGTGTAATGTGGACATATGTTTTCATTTTTCTTGGATAAACAGCTAAAAGTGGGACTGCCAGGTCATGTAATAAGTATACATTTAATTTATCAGAAAACTGCCAAACTATTTTCCAAAGTGGCTGTACTACCTTGCATTTCCACCAGCAATGTATGAGAGCTCCAGTTACTGTATCGACCTATGTTTGGTATTATCAATCTTTTAAATTTTACTCATTTTAATAGGTGTGAAGCAGTATCTCACTGTGGTTTTAATGTCCCCAAGAATTAACAATACTGAGCATCTTTTCCTGGGCCTGTTGGCTATTTATAAAGCTTCTCTGGTATCCAAATCTTCTGTCATTTTTAAAAACTGAGCTGTTTTCTTACTATCAAGTTGTAAGAGTTCTTTTAAGTTATGAATACAAGTCCTTTATTAGATGCACATTCGGCAAATATCTTCTGTGACTTGCGTTTTCATTTTCTTAACACGGCTGTTTAATGAGTAAAAGTTCCTAACTTTCCTAACTTGATGAAATCTAACTTATAAATTTTTTCTTCCTTCTATAATTTGTCCTTTCTTGTATCTTAAAGATTTCTTTAAAAATCTTTGCCTAACTCAAGGTCACAAAGATTTTCTTCTAAAAATTTTATCTAAAAGCTTCATCTAAGAAAATCTCGTCAAAGTTTTTAACAAGATTTTTCTTTAAAACGCCTGCATTCCATTTATCTCATAATTAGTCACACAATTTTATTATCCCTTTGTTTCTTTTAAAATCAACTTCCCACATTACCAAGCGCTATTGAAGTTACAGTCTATTTCAAAATTGGAAAGATTTTTATCTTTTAACAGATGTTCCCCTTCTTCAATCTAATAAATGGCATTTCTAAATGTAGGCAAGATTTTAGTCCCTCGGGTCTCTTCAAATTGACATAAAACTTCTGGACCCCTGACATTGGTTCTTAAAAGCTAACTTTACATTTCTTAATTCAACTTGGATTCCATTATATCAGTCTCTTTAAAATAAGCCAGAGTTCTTCAGACTCAAAATTAAATGAACAGGGTATACGAATTTCTATTCTATGCCCCTTGGAATAAAATATAGTTCATAGAAAGGAGGAAATAGTATATAAAGCTAATGTGACTAAAACAGGGAGAAATGAAATGAGAAGTTATCATTGCTCATTTCCTAACTTCACAGGATGTCTGGAGAGAAACAAAATAGAAAACTGGCTCATCTAGGCCCCTGTCACAGACTTTAAACAAAGAAAACAGCAGCTCTGATTTACAACTCCCTCTTGCCCTGATTTTTTTTTTTTTTCTATTTACCAAGCTGATCTACTGTACCCGATCCACAGATTTAGAACAGGCCCCTGTGTTCCCATACCATGGCAGCTTTTATGCTTAGGTGACCCTGGGCCACCGAATCTTGGTTGTAACAGGAAAAATTTTAAACTAATTCTCTGAATCTGACAAGCCGTCTCCCTCAATAAATCTAGGAAGTTTTTATTTCATTAACTGTGCATGAAATGGCAGGCAAACAGCCAGATCTACAGCCCAGTGGGGTGAAACTGCAACTATCACACATATACTCAAAAACTAACAGTTTCTACCTCTACTACCATCTGTTGGGCCTCCCGGGTGGCGCGGTGGTGAAGAATCCACCTGGCAATGCAGGAGACCAAGAGACGTGGGTTTGATCCCTGGGTCGGGAAGATCCCCTGGAGAAGGAAAGGCAACCCACTCCGGTCTTCTTGCCTGGGAAATCCAACAGACAGAGGGGCCTGGTGGGCTACAGTCCGTGGGGTCACAAAGAGTCAGACACAGAGTGACTTAGCACCTGCATGCATGTGCACGCACACACACATACACACACACACACACACCACTATTACTTTCGACTCTTATTTTTTAAGGGAAATAAATTGTTTATATAATCAGAAGAAAGAGCAACCTTAAATGAGTATTTTATACTTCTCTGATTAAGATTCTGGGAAGAAAAACTCAACTAGCCACAGAAATGGCCACTTAAGAGGGCTCAGTTTGAAGGAGAAACTCAACACATGTGGCATTCAAAACAAAACTTCTGTTGACCTAATAACTAATCAATGTTACCAAATGAGGACTTACTAGTTTCAAATGTGTATTAAGAACCTACTACATGCCAAGCAATATGCTGGATGGTTGTTGTTGTTGTTCAGTTGCCAAGTCGTGTCTGACTCTTTGCAATCCCATGGACTGCAGCAAGCCAGGCCTCCTAGATTCCAAAATAAGTAAGACAGTCCCTGACGCCTTGGAGACACACAGTTTAGTAAAGAGGAAGACAAGAAATAATTGGGGATAGTTCCATGTAGTAAAATCTACGAGGTAAACACACAGTTTTAGTAGAAGCTAAGAAGGGACCCACAATCAGGATCAGCTCTTAAGCTTCTCAGGAAACGTCACACCACCCTCCTGGGAGCAAAGCCAACTCTTCCACTGGCTTAACAGTGCTTTGAGCATCAAAGGCTACAAAAACCACCTATGTGGTACTGTTTATTCTCAAGGTCAATGACTTTCCTCAGCACTGGTCAGAGAGGATTACTGGACCACATACATGGCACAGAAAAAGCTCACTGAAAACCCCAATCTATTTATCAAAATCATACATGATCTAAATGCAGTGTGGTATTCTGGAACTGAAAAAGGATATTGGTGGAAAAGTTTTGTGAAATCCAAATAAAGTCTGCAGTTCAATTCATACCAATGTTAACTTCTTAGATGTGACAAAATGTTACCACGATTATGTAAGACATTAACATTAGGGAGAGATTTGGGTAAAAAGTACAACAGAAACTCCTTGTACTATTCTGCTTCTTTTCTATAAACCTAAAATGATTCCAAAATAAAATCTGGGTTTAAAAAAAGTACATATGGTTCCCCACTTTCCATTCACACTCTTCCTTAGGATTCTGATCATGCCTCCCAAGTCATTGCTCCAATTCAGGTAATGCTTGCTTAAAACGTTTTTCAAAACCTTATCTGTTTAAATGGTTTTCTATAAACCATTTATGTAGCCCAGCCAGGTTTCCTTCTTCACCAGGAAATGAAAAACCAAATCACACTTGGAAGATTTTAACTGTTTTCCTAACAGTTCTACCCCATACACCAAGGGGTATCCTTGGAGCTAATCCTGCAGGCTAGGCTTCAGCAGTGCATGAACTGAGAACTTCCAGATGTACAAGCTGGGTTTAGAGAAGGCAGAGGAACCAGAGATCAAACTAACAACAAATTCTCTGGATCACAGAGAAAGCAACAGAATTCCAGAAAAACATCTACTTCTGCTTCACTGGCTACACTAAAGCCTTTGACTGTGTGGATCACAAGCTGTGGAAAATCCTTAAAGAGATGGTAATACCAGACCACCTTACCTGCCTCCTGAGAAATCTGTATGCAGGTCAAGAAGCAACAGACAGAACTTACGTGGAACGACTGTCTGGTTCAAAACTGGGACAGAAGACAAGGCTGCATGCTGTCACCCTGTTTATTTAACTTATATGCAGAGTACATCATGCAAAATGCTGTGCTGGATGAATCACCGGCTGGAATCAGATTGTCGGGAGAAATATCAACAACCTCAGATATGCAGGTGATACCACTCTAATGGCATAAAGTGAAGAAGAACTAAAGAGCCTTTGATGAGGGTGAAAGAGGAGAGTGAAAAAGCTGGCTTGAAGCTCAACATTAAAAAAACTAAGATCATGGCATCTGGTCCCATCACTTCATGGCAATTAGAAGAGGAAAAAGTAGAAGCAGTGACAAATTTTCTTTTCTCGGGCTCCAAAATCACTGAGGATGGTGACTGCAGCCATGAAATTAAAAGACACTAGCTCCTTGGGAGCAAAGTTATGACAAACCCAGACAGCGTATTAAAAAGCAAAGAGACATCACTGTGACGACAAAGGTCCTTAGAGTGAAAGCTATGGTTTTTCAAGCAGTCATGTGCAGATGTGAGTTGGACCACGAAGAAGGCTAAGTTCTGAAGAATTGATGCTCTCAAATTACGTGTTGGAAAAGACTTTTAAGAGTCCCTTGGACAGCAAGGAGAGCAAACAAAGTCAATCCTAAAAGAAATCAACCCTGAATATTCATTGGAAGGACTGATGCTGATGCTGAAGCTGAAACTCCAATACCTTGGCCACCTGATGCAAAGGGCCAACTCACTGGAAAAGACTGATACTGTGAAAGACTGAAGGCAAAAGGAGAAGAGGGCAGCAGAGGATGAGATGGTTAGATAGCAGCACTGACTCAATGGCCATGAGTTTGAGCAAACTCCAAGAGACACTGAAGGACAGAGAAGCCTGGTGTGCTGTAGTCCATGGGGTCGCAAGGAGTCAGACATGACTTAGCAACTCAACAACAACAACAATCCTTGGAGTTAAACTTTCCTAAGCCAGGGGTTTTAAATAACCTGGGCTAGATCTCTGGATAAAAACAAAGGGAGGGACACAATAGTAAATGTGTTTTATTAAGTTATCTTTACCTAATCTCTGACCAAAAAGAATAATTAATAGAAAACACAATGAAAGCATGAGGAAGGACTTTTAAGGAAGCCAAGAGCAAACTTAAATCTCTCATTGACCAAAACTGAATTGCATTTCTTCTCCTAAATTAGAGACTGGTAAAGATGGATGGAATTATGCTTAGTCAACCAGGCCCATTCTTTGGCATGAAGATGTGGTTGGCTTCCCCTAAAGCACATGGCTGCAAGGGAGGACAGAGAATACATGGAAGAAAATCTGCTGGGAGGAAATGGATGCTAGGTGTAGGGAGGTGGAGAAATCAACAAAAAGAATCCTCTGCACTTTATAACCACAGTACGCTAGCAACTGAGGAATTTTAAATGTAAAAGCAATTTTCACAATGCAGTTACTTTTGCTAGCATGTGTATTTTCTCTTGCTTTGTCAAAGTTCTTGGGGTGGACAAGGGAGCTTATACAAGTGCAAAAAAAAAAAAAAAAAACCGAAAGAAAGAAAAGAAAAAACCCAGAAGTATGGCTAGTAGATATCTAAGAGTAGTGGGCTTTGTGTCTGGTGGGTAGGATATGTGGGCCACCAAATTCAGGTTCCTTGTATGGTTCAGGTGGAATCAGATGGCCTTGAAGACATACAGAAGCATAGAGACAAGTCATTTAGTTAAGCCAATCCCAATTTTTCAAGGTAGAAATATACTTTAAATGCTTTTTAAAGGGTTTTATTTCATTCTGTTTTTAAGGCTAGTCCAAAAAGGACTACCATTTGTTAAAAGATAAAAATAGATGGATATGCATTGGGAAGAGAAGGTAGAAAGCACACTGCTGCTGCTGCTGCTGCTGCTAAGTCGCTTCAGTCATGTCCGACTCTGAGCGACCCTGTGGACTGCAGCCTACCAGGCTCCTCCGTCCATGGATTTTCCAGGCAAGAGTACTGGAGTGGGGTGCCATTGCCTTCTCCTAGAAATCACACACTGTAAAAGATCTTAAAAGTACCTAAGTGAGAAGGAATCTCAAAACCATTAGTCGAGTGAATACACTAGACCATTTAACCTTTTAATAAAATGTACTCTGTCAGTATTTTAAAAAATACAACGAACAGATGTTGACAATTAGCACCTCAACACCAAAATGCAAACTGCAGTGAAATGAATGCTTCAGCTAAAAGCTCTGAAAAACATGGTACAAATTCCTCAACTTCTCAAGGTAACAAAAATACATATTAAAATCATATGATACTGTTCCAATTCAGGGTAAACAGCAAGCCATATACCTACCATAACTGTTTGGTTTCTAATAACTAGACAAATACTTATCTCCTTCTGTTAAAACACATTTTGTAGGACAGGCTTCAAGAGTCCCATCAGGAAAATGTCATGGAGGCATAACACCGCACCAAGCCTCAGGCGTGCTCACATATACACACTCGCCACAATAAGGTTAAACAACCTCAGAACTTTGGAAACTACTATGCAAAAGAACATTAGTGAAGCGTAAACAAAGAAACGAAAGAGAACTGAAATTTACATCTAAACTATTTAATGACTAAAGTCATTTAAAAGATTAACTGATATACTAGAATCCATTATGGTCATAAAATCCAATCTGTTATATGTTATAGCACTAAATAAATATTACACAACAGTACTCTGACCTGGTCCATTTCCAGAAAGAAGAACAGGTAGAATAAATTCTCTAAAATATTTCAATTCGCTACCCCCAATACAAAATTTAAAAAAAAATTTTAATAAAAAGTTTTTTAGTTTAAAAAAATAAAATATTTCAATTTGCACACCTTGGTTCAACCAGCTACCATAATTTGTCTGTTCACAACTCTTTCTCTAATACAGGCCTGAGTTCTTGAAGAATAACCAGCACACTGCCTGCAGCAGAACACCCCCTCCAATAAATGCCTCTGAATGAATGAACATGCAGCAGTAACGTACTTCTCAGGTATCCTGACAAACCAGTTCAATATCGGTATCTTACAAACAGGGACTGCTGTACATATACCATGCTACCACATGTAGATGCAGTCAAGCTAACTGAAAAATAACGACAGCAACTAATGCTTGTTGGGGAAAAAACTCCTATCACACGAGACATAAAAGTTAGTATAAAGGGACTTTCCTGGTGGTCCAATGGCTAAGAATCCACCTTGCAACACATGGGACCCAGGTTCAATCCTTGGTCAGGGAACTAAAACCCCACATGCTTTGGAGCAACTAAGCCCTCGAAGCTCAACTAGAAAGTCTGTTCACAGCAACAAAAGATCTCACATGACATGACGAAGACCCTGAATGCCACAACTAAGACCTGATGCAGTCAAATAAGTAAAGAAACAGATACATCTTCTTTAAAAAAAAATGTAAAAACCAACTTGAAACGGAAGAAAATATATGTGATTTTTTTTTTCTTAATGGCCACAAAGTGAATACACATCGAACTTTCTAACACTGACATACAAGATTCATCACCCAAAATTTTTAAAAGCAACTTGTTAACAACTTACATTAGTAAGTTAGGCCAATTAGTGAATGGAATGAAGTCCAAGCCCAATTATGTGTTCAAACTGTGGGTCGAATGCCTTGAGCAATTCTTTCTCTTCAAGACTGCAAAAAAGATCCAAACAACCCTCTTGACTGCTGAGAAGGACTAAAATCACTTATTTTTCTCACAAGTATGTAATCAAAATCAATTACTTTCTGCTCCCACCCAAAACAAAGCAACACCATCTGTCCCTCCCATCACTCCAAAATATGCTATAGGATATCCTGGTACTTTATAATCTTAGAACATAAGAATCTTGGATTGGAACAAAATTACAAAGCAAAAAAAAAAAAAAACACACAAAACCATATTTTCCTAAGTATGTTCTCATCCTCCATAGTGTTCCCACACTAATTTAGCTCCCTACCAAGCTTTAACAATCAAGGAAATCAGAAAAGTCTCAGAATAGATATTACACACTGCTTGTTTTTTTTTAACTTGTTATTGTTCATGGAATTCAAAATTCAGGGTACACATTACCAAGAGAGTGTTTTTCTGTCGATGCCTGAATTTAAATGCAAATTACTATTTAATTATATGCAATTTTCTCTCTAAACCTATATATAATACTAATCAGTCTCCAAATGTTCAAAATAAACACACGGATCATGTTTACTTAAAAGCTTATTGCCTAATCACCATGAGGTTCTAATGCATCAAAAAAGTTGTGGCTATCATGTCACCATGACAGCTTGGCAGAAAGGCTGTTCCCTAAAGATTAGGAACTTCTGGTAAACCACAAATGGGGTAAAGCAGGAGGCATACACGGTATCTGTAGATGCTTCCATAACAAAATTATTTCAATGTCAAAAATTCAGAGCCTAAAAGGTCAAATACGTGCCCTACAAAGCTATCTACATGCATGCATGCCTAAAAGGGACACTAGGAAGAAAACTGTGTACTCCAATCAACTCAAGAAATCACTCTGCAAATGAGCTTCTCAAGAACTGAAAATGTAATAAAGTTCTTGAAGTTATAACACACTCAAGTTCCAAAACTGAGCAACTATATTAAAATACCATTGGCATACTTTGACAGAAGACACACAATGATAACAGAAAATACTTTAATAAGGTTTACTCGTGGTGAACACTCTTCTAGGGACTTCATGCTTTAACTCACTTAGTCCTGATTACTGACAGACATTTCTGTAAAATAGATACTATTCATTTTACAAATATACTGAAGCACAGATAAAATCACCCAATAACATAAAAGTAATTAGAGGGCAGAACAGGGATTTTTAAAATCCCATCAGTCAGACTCCAAAGTCCATGTTAATACACTATGTTTCATAATAAAGCTTATGCTGCTATGGTCAGCTTTTTTTTCTTTAACCTCATAACCTTTTTGGATTTCAAACATCAGGACAGCTTTGTGAAATAAGTACAGACTGTGGAATTAGATCCAAACAAACCCCTGAACAAAGTCTAGGCTTCAGCTTCCCATTATGTAAAATGGGGGTACTGAAGTCACTGTGAAGGTCAAATGAGGTAATATAGTTAAAATGCCTAATACAATATACAGGATCGGGGTTCTTAACGTCAAGCGCAGAGACCTAGAGGGTTCACAGATAGGCTTTGAGGCCACCAGTCTCATAATCGTGTGCCAAATGTTGAAACGTGTACCCATTTATAAAAGAACTGTCCCTGGATCTTCGAAAGGTCAAGAACCACCAGAGTACCTAAAAAGGTACTAAAAAAAAAAAAAAGGAAGTTATCTTACTCTTCTTGTTCTCAAAAGCTCTCATCTTTCCCATGAAAGATAACACACCAAGGCTTCAGAATACAATGCTAATTATTTCCCAACGTTTTACTGGCTTGGTAACTAGTAACACCGGCAAGTCTGTCTCGATTTTTCTAGAGACAGTCCAAAGAAAGCCCTCAAAGCCCTCAAATGCTGCTCCATCCCTCATCCCTCCTTCCCTTATCCCTCATGGCTTCACCAAGACGAATACACTGTATGCACTCGGAGGAAATCACGAGAATCGTCCACTCGGCTACCCCAAGCACAATGCCGGTTGGGAGAACCAAGGAGGAACCAGAGCCTCCGCGGAGCACGATAAAGACCTGATGCCCGCCGCTGAAGGGTGAGGAGAACGTGTTTTCCCCAAACATAAAGGGCAATCCAGAATGTCGTCCCCTCTACCCTGGTCCTCCCTCTCTCTAGAACTCTATATAATGCAGGCAGGTCCTCTGCCTCGTGCCGGAGTGATGCAAGAGGGAAACATTACCCAAACTGGGTGTGCAGCACGGCGAAGTCACAGCTCTGCTATCCTGGGAGGCGGTGGCAGCACCAGCAGAAAATACGGCCCTAGACCCTCCCACTCAAGAGAACCCAGTACAGATTCCCCAGCCCGGCGGCTAGGAACCCGCTGTTGGGCTTTTCCGGTTCCCAAAACGGCTTCCGCTTCCGGGCTAGCCTTTGCCGGAAGTGGCGTACGGATGATGCAAACGAGCCGCGCCGCCGGTGATTCCGGAAGAAACAAGAGCGCGGCGTGAACATGGTGAGGCCCCGGGGAGTCCGAGAACGGGCATTGTCAGACCACGTCTGGGAGGAGATTGAGGGAGTGGCTTTTGGCCAAACTTCCACGAAAGTCTCCTTGGTTATTTTCATTCCGATCTCACCTTTTAAACTGCGGGAGTAGTGCTTCTATGTTTTAGCGAGTTGGGAGTATAGGTTGAGGCAGTTCAGTTCAGTCGCTCAGTCGTGTACGGCTCTGCGACCCCATGGACTGCAGCACGCCAGGCCTCCTTGTCCATCACCAGCTCCCAGAGTTCACTCAAACTCACGTCCATCGAGTCAGTGATGCCATCCAACCATCTCATCCTCTATCGTCCCCTTCTCCTCCTGCCTTCAATCTTTCCCAGCATCAGGGTCTTTTCAAATGAGTCAGTTCTTCGCATCAGGTGGCCAAAGTATTGGAGTTTCAGCTTCAGCATCAGTCCTTCCAATGAATATTCAGGATTGATTTCCTTAAGCATGGACTGTTTGGGTCTCCTTGCAGTCCAGGGGACTCTCAAGAGTCTTCTCCAACACCACAGTTCAAAAGCATCAATTCTTCCGCGCTAGTCCAACTCTCACAGCCATACGTGACTACTGGAAAAACCATAGTTTTGACTAGAGGAACCTTTGATGGCAAAGTAATGTTTCTGCTTTTTAATATGCTGTCTAGGTTGGTCATAACTTTTCTTCAAGGAGCAAGTCTTTTAATTTCATGTTTGCAGTCACCATCTGCAGTGATTTTGGAGCCCAAGAAAATAAAGTCTGGCTGAGGCAGATAGGAGGACTTGGGTATTTGAGGGAAGAAGGGTGTGGACAAAAGAAAAGGAACTCAGGAACATGCGGTGTGTTTCCAACTCCTTTTAACTAAAATTTTTGTTTCAAGGGGAAGCAAAAGAAAACACGGAAGTATGCGACCATGAAGCGAATGCTTAGTCTCAGAGATGAGAGGCTGTGAGTGTCTAGAATCACCTGGCTTCCTAGACTGCCCAGAGCTATAGAAATCACGAGGGGATAAGTAGTAAAAGTTTCTGTTGTTATTTTTGTTGTTCTGTTTACTTTTGGTGTTACTATGTCTTGGATTATTATAGGGTAATAAAGTACAACAATGGCTAAGCTGCTGAGCAGGTACACTGGTGAAATGGGTTGGGAATTCAGCATCTCATAAGTGTTCAATTTGTATCACCATTTCTATATACTGTATGTGCCATATCACTTTTAAGCCTCCTGACTGTTCTGTGAGGTAGGTAGAGTTTTCTTTAGGTTTTTGTCATTACACTGCTACATTCCCCAGGGGGGGAAGAAAGGTTTGTTATAATTTTTGAAAGACAGAGATTATCATTGTCTTGTGTACCAGCACCTGATAAGTCAAGTATTTTTGAAAGAAACAATGGGAAAACACCTAGGCATCTCCATTTGATAAATCTTACAAGATTTATGACTGGAGGAAGAGAGTAGAATGATACTCCCTAGTATAAGGAACTGAACAGCTTGTCAGCTTGGTTAAGAATGGATGGCATTATTAAATAAAGACTGGGCTTCATTGTGTTTAAGAGTCTCAGTACAAAGGAGTAGTCCTTAGAGCCTTCATTGTGGTTAAACTGTATTCTTGACTTTTAGTATGTATTTATTATGTAATTTTAAGGAAATTTGACCCACTAATAATATTTTGTTTCTAGTTAAGGTTAAATTCTGTATATATATTGTCACATTTTAGCCCTTTATAAGAGACATGTGGGAGAACCCTTTTCTTCCTGCTGTTGAAGCATCTGAGTCTTCAGAGGATAAATGTCAGCCTGTTTACCCACTGCTTGGAAGTGGATTTTTATCCTTGATATGAGAGCTGCTGACAAGGAAAGAAACAATATAACCAACATTTACTTAACCACTAATAATTTATATGGATTATTAGCTAATGATTTTAAAATTTAATTAGGTTTTACTGATTAACTGTGTTAATTCCAAGCTACTTCCTACACAGTTATTTGTGCACAAGAAGCCTATGCTGATTTTAATATGGTGATCTCACAAAATAGGATTTCCTTTGTAGACAAAAAAGGAGAAACTTTTAATAATAATCACTGCTGTGGATTTTTTTCTCTCCTACATTGAATTTTCTTTCTTTTTTTTTTCTAGTAAAGAAAAGGATAGATTAAAACCAAAAAAGAAAGAAAAGAAAGATCCTAGTGCACTCAAGGAAAGAGAAGTGTGAGTAATCAAAAATTTCAAGTTTTCCTTTAAAACTAGAAGTAAGATTCTAAACCTATAGACCTCTGAGAAATTTAGGCATCCCCTGAACTGATTTGCTCAGTCATTTGTAAGTCTGGCACAGCTGTGCAAATGAAGTGATACTGATGAGCATAAACCAATTCTAACGGTTCAAAGGTTTTTGGACTTCATGGAGCAGTAAAAGTTTCCCTAAAATCCTAGTAATTAAATCTAATATCTTTTTTTTTTTCTTTGCCAAGAAACTTTCAAAAGAAAGAGACAGCATATCACCAAAAAGTAACAAGGGCATAGTTTGAGGATAAAGGTTATTCCTTTTAAGTAAATACATTTAACTTTAGGAAACCTCATCACATTTTTCTTATTTTTCTCATTTTGCCCTAGATTGGTGATGGATATATCATCACAGGATTTACTTTCAATGAACCGGGGCGGGGGGGGGGGTTTGTTTGTTTATACCAGAATATCAGTGTAGACATTACTTCGTGTTTTTTTTCTTTTTCTTCCAGCCCCCAACACCCTTCCTGCTTATTTTTCCAATATAACACACAGCTGGGCCCACCTTACCACATCCTGGTCGATACCAACTTTATCAACTTTTCCATTAAGGCCAAACTGGACTTAGTGCAGTCAATGATGGACTGTCTGTATGCCAAGTGTGAGTATCAGACTTTTCCATTTCTTTGACATTTGTAAAGAATAATCATACTTACCCAAATACATGAAAAGAGGGAAATGGGGTTCTAGTTTACTAAATTGCTGGCCATTTAATTTGCTCACCATAGCGAGGACCCTTTTCAATGAATTGAAATATAATGCAAACTTGACTGAGAATAATTAAACTTTCACAATTGAGAAAACACTTAGTTTGTTTTGACCATCGTTACAGACATCAACTTAGAAAATAGGTGGGGAATTTTCTGTTTTAGGATTTTGGATTTTAAAATTCTGGATAAATGAAAATTTATTTCATTTCTCACTATGTATATTATTTACATTAAGTAGGAAACATTCTCCTATCCACTTCAGTGTGGAAAAGCTAAATAGGACATTTTGCCATTTACAATCGCAGAACTAGAAATGATTATGGTCAACTATTCCTAAGTTTATTCAGTCTGGTGTTTATTTGTACCACAAAGGATCTGAGGTAGTTTATTTACACCTAGATATGTAGTTTACCATTAATAGATTTCCCTTGTGTATTTGGGTGTCTCCTCCTTCAGATGGTCTTCTTTTCCTATCATGAGGAGGAAAAAGATAGTTTAGGACAAGTACAGGGGAATAACTTCCTAATAGTGAGATCTGTTGTATTTTGTGGTGGGTTTATATTCATACATTTTCCAGTTAAAGGTACAAATGAAACAAAGGTGCAAAAAAAATCTAGTTAAAGGTACAAATGAAAATTAAACTTACACTTTGCCATAAAGAATAAATTATTGGAATCAAAGGAAAAACTTCATACCTTCTTTAATATATATAAAAGATACTACATAGTGAACATTTACAGAGTGATAGTAATGTGAATGCTGTTTATTGATTTATTAAAATTAGCAAGATGGGATAAGGGATGTGTGATGGGTAAGAGAGGTCAATTCTTTAAATGTCTAAAATTAATATAAAAATTAACTGCATAAGTTTATTATATCAAGTTATGCATGTAACCACCAAGTGAGAAAAACAGCCAGTGAAATTAAAATAGTCATCTCTAAGGATCAGAATTTGTTCAGTCACTCAGTCATGTCTGACTCTTTGCTACCCCACATACTGCCACACACCAGGCTTTCGTGTCCTTCACTATTTCCCAGAGTTTGCTCAAACTCATGTCCATTGAGTCAGTGATGCCATCCAACCATCTCATCCTCTATCTCCCCCTTCTCCTACCCTCAGCCTTTCCCATCAGGGTCTTTTCCAATGAGTTGGCGCTTCTACCATGTGACCAAAGTTTTGGAGCTTCAGTTTCAGCATCAGTTCTTCCAATGATACTCAGGGTTGATTCCTTTAGGATTGACTGGTTTAATCTCCTTGCTGTCCAGACAACTCTCAAGAATCTTCTCTAGCACCACAATTTGAAAGCATCAATTCTTCAGTGCTCAGCCTCCTTTATAGTCCAACTGTCAGAATTGGTGGAGTGGGAAAAGATCAAGGGATCATTATTTTTTCATATAGGCCTTTTTGTATTTTTTTAAAGCTATGTACATGTAATACTTAAAAATTTCTTAAGTCTCTTGGGAATAATAAAGAGTAGTCTGAAGCTAGAGCACGACCATGCCTAAAAGTGGACTAGGGTGGCCTGTATGAGGGAAGAAACTACTTTTGGTGGACTTCTTCCATTCCCATGGTGTTTTATAGTTGTCTTAGCTGCTGCTCCAGGAATGCTGTGACCTATTTATGAACGAAGTGGATGGAGGGTTTAAGCATGGCCCCTTGGAGTTGCATTGCTTCCCTGGTTCTCCAGCTCCACTATTATTATCTAAATGGTTCAGGGGAAGTCCATGGTGGTCTAGTGGTTAGGACTTGGCACTTTCGCTGCCAAGGATGCAGATTCAATCCCTGGTTGAAGAACTAAAATCCTATAAGCCGCGTGGCATGGCCAAAAAAAAGATGATTGTTTGGGATAGCATTGGCATTATAGTTAGGTCTTTCTCCAGTTGTGGATACCACAGAGTACAGCTATAGTGCATACAGCTAATTGCTCTCACAGTGCCTTTTCTGAAAGAAAAAACTTACTAAGGAAAATGCCACTTTTCTGTGTGACATAATATCTCAGAGCAAAGGCTGAAGAAACATTCAGGTGCATTACAAGTTCAGTTACCTAGGAGATTCCTTAACTGTTTTAAGCTCTGCTTATTTAATTTTTCTTTACTTGCCTTTATTCATGAAAGAAGTCCTTTATCTTCCTTTTGGCTTGGAGATGCCCCTTTGACCTTTTCATAGCTCTTGGTCCCTTCCATTTCTGTTTGACACTCCAACAGAGGAGGATGGCTAGCTACCCATGGGCTTTCTTTTCTACTGAGAGTCCTTTTTGTAGTGATCTTCCTGAACCCATTTCCCTGCTCCAGACGCAAGCTCTTGCTTCAGTGCTGCGTGGCCCTGAAATTGACCCTTTTAAGGGATGTATTGCCCTCTAATCCCATGATTATCTGCTCCTCCTATCTTCTTCCCTCCATTTTCCAACTGCTTTTTCTTCTGCGCATTGTATTTTAGTTTAAGATATCTTAACTTTGTTCTCAAGAGTGTTAGTGTACTTGTGAAAAAAAAATAATAATCTAGCATAAAGAAAATGAAAGTTCCCTGTTATGCCTTTCCTCAGAAAGGGGCAGTTTTAAAAAGTTATATACAGTTTCTATGGGGTATTTTTGTTCATAATAAACTTCATTCTGTGAGGTTATTTTTGTTCATGAATAAGAATAGATCATGCATTATTTACTTTTTTATCTTCATGCTATTTAACAGCTTTAAGATTCAATCCACATACCATATAAGTCACTCATTTAAAGTATATAATTCAGGGAATTTCTTGATGGTCCAGTGGTAAGACTCTCAACAGGATATAATTCAGAGAGTAAAATCGGTTCCTTTACAAGTTTGTTACTAATTTTATTTTTCCTGACAGGTATCCCTTGTATAACTGACTGTGTAATGGCTGAAATTGAGAAATTGGGGCAGAAGTATAGAGTGGCTTTAAGGTAGGACGGAGCTGATCTAGATATGTTTTAGATTGGTGCACTGAAGATTATTTTGACCCTCCTTCTTCTGTTTGCTCTCCAAAGATTTCTTGTCTGGTTAGTTTAAATAAAAAGCATACAAAATTAGTTAACTATTCATGACTTAGAAAGCAGACATTTGAAGGTTAGAGTTTTCCAGCTGAAGCTTTTTGAACTAAACTTCCTTAGTCACACAGGTCTCCTGGGCCTCCTCGTATGTTCCTCTGGATTTTCACTTAGAAAGCGTCTTTCTATTAGTTTGTTATCTGGTTATCTTCTTCAGAATCTCACACTTAAACAGTCTTCAGTTTACTTACAAGAAGTTTTGAGTTTACTCTAGAAAGTGCCTTTCAGTTTAGTGGTTCCCAAGGTGTGGCAACCCTCCTCCACCACCGGAGTCCCAGAGACCTTTGCAGGGAGTTTGCAAAACTATTTTCTTAATAATACGAGGGTGTTGCCTTTGTCACTGTGCTGACATTTGCACTGAATGCAAAAAAATGGCATTACCTCAGTACAAATCAAGACATTGGGCCCAAATAATGCTAGTAGTTTTTTTCTTCACTGGCAGTTTTTTTTTAAATACCACAGTCACTTGAGAATATCCTTAATAGAGCAGTACAATTCATTAACAGTGTTAAATCTCAGCCCTGGAATACACATCAGTGTTCCTTGTGGTGCAGTGAGAAGCACACACAAAGCATTTCTGCTGGTGGGTGCACCTTAACCTTTCTACGGCGCTCATTTCATAATACGTGTGAACCAAGTCACCATGCTGTGGACCTTCAGCTCACACAGGGCTGAACGTCGCTTCCATCTCAGAAAAACTGGAAGGAGAAGGAAAACAGAGCAAAGGATGAACGTTGTCTCAAGGAGAAGCATTTGTGAGCTGAGCTGAATGAGCTGCTTTTTCATGAAATACCATTTTCATGTGAAGAACAACTGACAGACACTGAGTTAGGGAAAATCATAAGCTAATCACATTCCCAATGCTAAGGACCCGTCTATTGAGACCAGTGAAAACATTGATGAATGTCGGTTTTTTTAATGTTATATACGTGTGTGTGTGTGTGTCTGCTTTGTTTATTGTGTCCTCCCACATTGGTACATACAGCTCTACCTCATTTTTTAAAATAGGCTAGAAGGACAAAAGTGTATTTAACTTTTACCTTGCTGATGGATATTCAAATTATCTCCAGTTTTCCACTGTATAAACCGTTTTGTAGTGACCATCCTTGCACCTGTATTCTTGTGTATTTGTGTAAGACAACTTCCTAAAAGCAAAATGGTTAGGTTTAATTTGATGTAGTTTTGAATCCTGGCTTTTCCCAGCTGTGTAGCTTTGAACAAATTAGTCAGACTCTCTGAAGTTTCTACTTTATCTGTAAAACGGAAATAGAATAAGTCAGATTTCTGTAACAAGTACATGATGTAAGGCTTGGCAGCTCTCAGTCAGTAAGCTTTAATTCCCTTTTCTATAAATTGCCTTTCCAATTATTATAGAAAATAAGCTTCAAGGGGAGAACGGTGTCTTGAAATCTCCACATAGATCACATTACTCTTATTTCACTGATTGAAAGTTGTAAAGTTACTCAGTTGCTTGAATGGCTTTATTAATCCACTTTTATAATCCTATAATCCATATAGGATTGCCAAGGATCCAAGATTTGAACGATTACCATGTACACACAAAGGAACCTATGCAGATGACTGCTTAGTACAAAGAGTAACTCAGGTATCATCATTTTTTAATATTTACTCTGTTCTACTAAAACCAAGATAGCTATTATTTCCTGAATGTTCATGTAAAGTATCTAGGAATATAAATGATTAAAAAACAATTATACAGAATCCCTTCATGGGAAGTATCAGTGTCCTCATTTACTTGAGAGAGTGGAATGGAAATGTATACTGTAACCGTAATGGAAAGATCATGGGTTTGGGGAGGAGACATGGTTTCAGATCTTGGCATCTGCATTTATTGGAGGTGTAATTTGGAGCATTTATTGATTCTTTATTCCACATATCTCCTCTATAATATGGTTTAAGCGGGTGAGTGCAGACATACTAATATATCAGGTTCCGTCTCCCTGCGAATCTAAAAGAAGGTTCCAGGGACTTGCCTGATGGTCTAGTGGTTGACTATGCACTTCCAATGCAGGGGGCACAGGTTTGATCCCTGATGGAGGAACTAAGATCCCATATGCCACGCAGTGTGGCCAAAAAATAATCAAGTAAAGTTCCATTTACTCCCTATGTAGGAATTCTGTTACATCTGAGTCTCCCAGAGTGCTGTTTCACACATACCCTAGAATAAGTAGGTTTTTAATTCGTCTGTTCTTCCTTGTCAAACACTGCAAGAACTTCTGTTGCTGATTGACCTTAAAAAGCCTGTCCCTGCTGAAAAGAATCATCTCTATGTAGTGACCACACTGCCATCCCTTGAGCCACTTCATCCCTTGGGTGGAGCCAGCATTTCCCTTAATTCCCCATAGCATGGCTGGCCCCAGCCTATAACTCTTTATAAAACTCAGCAAGAGATTTGGGTAGGATGGAAGTAAAGTATCAATATAATACAAATTAGTTCCAGACGGGTTGCTAAATTTTAGTGCATTCAGAGCTGTTTGACTCCGCCTTGTCCTGGAGATCTTCCTGTTCTGGCTTCAGAACCCAGGAGATAGCCTACCTCCATCAAAGGAGGCCTCCAGAGTAGGACCAGCCCCGGAGATCCTTCTAAAGGCAAAAGCTGTGCCTTCGGATCTAAGGCTGTAACTCTGCCTTTGCATTGTCTTTCTGAGAGTGTTTTCTGAAAACCAAGGAATTGTCTGCCCTAGATATGAAAATCCCTTCCACTTACGAGACAAAAAACAATTTGCAGCTTTTAACTAGTTTTTCTATCTTCTCCCCCTCAAGATTCTTAGAGCTATAGTCAGCCCAAGCAACTTGTTATGTTTTATGTGATAAATATGAGCTCCTTGATCTAGAAACTACTCACCAATTTGTTTTAGCCTTTCCTTTCCTGTTCACTGTAAAAATGAGTGATTCTTCAGACTAACCAGTGATTGTATCCAGTATCATTTAGTGAGCTCTGTACTAACACCCAATCCTGTCTTTTCTAGCACAAGTGTTACATTGTGGCCACAGTTGACCGGGACCTTAAACGAAGAATCCGGAAGATCCCTGGAGTTCCCATCATGTACATTTCTAACCATAGGTGAGAAGTTTCTCTTAGAGGAGTCATTAACTGTATATAGTTGATGTCAAGATATAGAAGGATTTGGGGGAAAAAAAATTGATGTGTCAAATATTTACATAGTTCTATTTGAATAAATGAGACTAAGTGTTAATGACAAGAACACAGACAAAAGATAAAGCTAGGATTTAGGAATGAGGCATACATTCACATTGTTGCGGTAAGATCACTAGCAGGAATAGGGAAATGGGTGGCCTTAAATATTGATACAAAGCAGTAACTTATCTTCAGCTAGAAATACTTTTTTTTTTTTTTTAAACCTAGTGCAGGTGATTAGCATCTTATTTGAGAAACTGAAAGTTTATTAAAGAAAAAAAGAAAACAAAGCTGCTTTTTATCCTTCTTTGATATTCCTGTGTCAGTCCTCAGACTATTATTGGCCAACTTTTTATCCTGGGACAAATACAGCAAAATGGGAAGAATATAGGTGAGGGGCTTGGGCACACCTGGACTCCATACCTGGCTCTCCAACTTGTTAACTTTCTCATTTTGAAGAATAAAAATAATATAGTCAGCATTTTGCTGTAAATCATTCATTATGATAGACCTTTAAAATGTTCCCACTGACAAAAAGGATTCACAGCAGGAGGTGAGAATGATATAATCAGTAAAGGATGGGCTTTCACGCGAGTTCTGGACACAGGTTTCTAACCAGTGTTAATTTTTTTGTCCTGATCAGGTACAACATTGAGCGGATGCCAGATGATTACGGAGCCCCTCGGTTCTAATGAGAAGAAAAAATTTCTCCACCTTCCTTTGACCCATTTTCTCTTTTGCAAGTTCATTAAACATGCTATAGTGTGAATTACTATTGCACTCACCCACTTGCTCTATAATGAGCTGAGTATAGTTAAATATATTCACTTTTCAATGTTGTTTTTAAAATTATATTTTGTGTCATTTTAAAATTTGCTGCATCTTTTTATAAATCAGAAAATTGCTCACATGATATGATGGTCATATTATATTGATTTACTCAAATATTTATTAAGGTTATGCTAGGCATTTAATAACAAGTGGTCTTATCCTCAAGATAGTCATATTATGGTAAAAGAAAGACATGTAGATGAAAAAATACAGTAAAATAGTGATGCTAGGATGAAAGTATGAGGGAGTAGACAAACAGGTAGAAAGAATGGTTTCTTTCTCCTTGGTTGGGATAGGGAGAGGAGGAGGACTGAAGGCAGTTATGTTTGAGTTAATCTTGAAAGAGAGCTAGAACACAGAGGGGAGGAGTGTGTCCTCACATCTGAGACTCCAGAGGTAGCAGGTGGGAGGGAGGGGGCTTTACATGACAAGCTGAAGGGTTTGGACTTAATCCTGAGGTCAACAGGGAGTCATTAAATTTTTAATTAGGATGGATAACATGATCAGATTAGATGTTTTACATGATCACAAGACAGTCTAAGAATGAACACATAGATCATTGAAACAGACTAGAAAGTCCAGAAATAGACCTATGTATTTATGGTAATTTAGTATGTTATAAAGCTGGTATTAAAAAATTTAAAAATCTATGAGAAAAGGAAATTGCATTAGAAGGCCAAATATTGTGGGTTTTTCCCACTAGGGTTAGGCTCCTGATTTCAGCAGTTAATATCTGTATGAATTGGGCAAATTACATAAGCATTTGATGCTTTCCTTGCTTCCCTTTAAAATGTTTTATTTAGCGACTTGTTTGGCAGTCCAGTAGCTAAGACATTGCACTCACTGTAGGGGGCCTGGGTTCAATCCCTGGTTGAGGAACTAAGATCTTGTATGCCAGAGATAGCCAAAAAATAGAAAAAAAATTAAAATATTTTATTTAATCCTCAAAACAACCCCAATAAGATAGTATTGAATTGAACAGTACCTGATAGAAGTGTTATTCAGTAAATGATAGTGATGATTGTATTATAATAACAAGTTGACTATCCACTTGAAAAAAGGTTTATATTTCTGCCTCTTATCCTTCATGAGATCCTGATAGCCTTCAGGTGGATCAAAGTCTAAATATTTTTTAAGCCATGGAAGTATTCAACTCAGTTCACTCAGTCTTGTCCGACTCTTTGCGACCCCATGGACTGCAGTACTCCAGGCTTCCCTGTCCATCACCGACTCCCAGAGCTTGCTCAGACTCATGTCTGTCAAGTCGATGATACCATCCAACATGGAAGTATTAGGAAAAGAAAAAGGAAGATGTATATAAGCTCTGAGTAGACTTCTTAAAGAGGGCTTCCTGGTGGCACTAGTGATAAAGAACTTGCCTGCCAATGCAGGAGACTTAAGAGACGCAGGTTCAATCCCTGGATTCGGAAGATCCCCTGGAGGAGAGCATGGCAGTCCACTCCAGTATTCTTGCCTGGAGAATCCTATGGACAGAAGAGCTTGACAGGCTACAGTCCATGGGGTTGCAGAGTCGGACATGACTGTTTGAAGTCGTGTCACTGAAGTGACTCAGCAGCAAAATTCTTGAAGAATGTAAAAGCCATGAAAGGAAAAATAAGTGTGGATGCATTAAAATTAGGTTTATCTGCAAAAGACTTCCCCCAAAATTAAGACAAATGACTGACAAAATTTTCCAATGTATATGATAAGTGTGTAAGGACATGGGTAGTCCTGTAGTGCTGACAAGAAGGCAAGTAAGTAAAACCATTTTGGACAGCAGTTAGGATCCTTTGGGCTTCCCTGATAGTTCAGTTGGTAAAGAATCTACCTGTAATGCAGAAGACCCTGGTTCAATTCCTGAATCGGGAAGATTCCCTGGAGAAGGGATAGGCTGCCCACTCCAGTGTTCTTGGGCTTCCCTTGTGGCTCAGCTGGTGAAGAATCCACCTGCAATGTGGGAGACCTGGATTCGATCCCTGAGTTGGGAAGATCCCCTGGAGAAGGGAAAGGCTACCCACTCCAGTATTCTGGCTTAGAGAATTGTATGGACTGTATAGTCCGTGGGGTCGCAAAGAGTTGGACATAACAGAGTGACTTTCACTTCACTAGGATCCATTAAAATAAAAATTACAGATGTCCTGTGAGCCTAATTCTTTTGGTTTATAGGTATCATATAGGTGATTTCCTTTAAAATATATCATCAGTATGAGATGAATGCGTGATAAGTGTGTAAATTTCACATGTGTACAAGGAAGTGTATAGAAAGAGGTTTACTGTACCACTATAACAGAAAAATTGAAAAGAATGTAAATATCCATCTAAAAGTTTTAACTATGTTACATCTATACCATGGAATGTCATAAGCACTTAAAAACAACGAGATAGATTTAAAAGTAAGACAAAGGACTTGAATAGACAGTTCTCTGGAGAAGACATACAGATGGCCGAAAAGCACATGAAAAGATGTTCTATATCCCTAATCATTAGGGAATTGCAAATCAAAATCACAGTAAGTTACCACCTCATACCTATTAGGATGGCTGTGGTTAAGAATAACTAAATAACAAGTATTGACAAGGATATGGAGAAACTGAAACTATTGTGTACTGTTGATGGAAATGTAAAATGGTACAGTTGCTATGAAAAATAGTACAGTTCTTTAAAAATTTTATATAGAACTACCATATAATCCAGCAATTCCACTTTGGGTTATATATACAAAAAAATTGAAAGCAGGATCTGAAAGAGATATTTGTATACCCATGTTCACTAGCATCACTATTCACAGTAGTCAAGAGGACAAAGCAATGCCAGCATCCTCAACAGATGAATGAATAACCAAAATGTGGTATATACACCCAATGGAAAGTATGCAGCTTTAAAAAGGAAGGAAATTCTGGCACTTCCCTAGTGGTCCCCTACACCTTGCAATGTAGGGGATAAAGGTTTCATCCCTGGTCAGGGCACTAAAATCCCATGTGCCACAACTAACATTCGACTCAGCCAAATAAATAGATGGAAAAAAAAGAATACACCACTGGAGATCTGTATATTTCACTATATGTAAGTTTTAAAAGGAAAAGAAATGGAGAATCAGAGAAGAAGAAATAACAGTAAATAGAAAACAAAAGTAAGTTGGTAGGAAGGAATCCAGTACCCATGGTGAATGTGACTAAAGTTCCCTTATTAAAGACAAATACTCAGATTGGATGTTTTTAAAATCTTGTGGCTATATGGTATTTACAAGATGTGCCTAAATCAGAATGACACAAAATTGTTGGAAATAATTAGAAAATACACTTTGCACACAACCCAATAACTCCATTCCTAGGACTAAATGGACCTTTGTTGGCAGAGTGACGTCTTTGCTTTTTAACACACCGTCTAGGTTTGTCAAAATTCTCTCCCAGCTAGACTTCAGCAATACGTGAACCATGAACTTCCAGATGTTCAAGCTGGTTTTAGAAAAGGCAGAGGAACCAGAGATCAAATTGCCAACATCCGCTGGATCATGAAAAAAGCAAGAGAGTTTCAGAAAAACATCTGTTTCTGCTTTATTGACTATGCCAAAGCCTTTGTGTGGATCAAAATAAGTTGTGGAAAATTCTGAAAGAGATGGGAATACTAGACTACCTGACCTGCCTCTTGAGAAACATATATGCAGGTCAGAAAGCAACAGTTAGAACTGGACATGGAACAACAGACTGGTTCCAAATGAGTACGTCAAGGCTGTATATTGTTACCCTGCTTATTTAACTTCTATGTAGAGTACATCATGAGAAACGCTGGGCTGCTGGAAGAAGCACAAGCTGGAATAAAAAATACCAGGAGAAATATCAATAACCTCAGATATGCAGATGACACCACCCTTAGGGCAGAAAGTGAAGAGGAACTAAAAAGCCTCTTGATGAAAGTGAAACTGGAGAGTGAAAAAGTTGGCTTAAAGCTCAACATTCAGAAAACAAAGATCATGGCATCTGGTCCCATCACTTCATGGGAAATAGATGGGGAAACAGTGGAAACAGTGTCAGACTTTATTTTTGGGGGCTCCAAAATCACTGTAGATGGTGATTGCAGCCATGAAATTAAAAGACGCTTACTCCTTGTAAGGAAAGTTATGACCAACCTAGATAGCATATTCAAAAGCAGAGACATTACCCTGCCGACTAAGGTCCGTCTAGTCAAGGCTATGGTTTTTCCAGTAGTCATTTATAGATGTGAGAGTTGGACTGTGAAGAAAGCTGAGCGCTGAAGAATTGATGCTGTTGAACTGTGGTGTTGGAGAAGACTTGAGAGTCCCTTGGACTGCATGGAGATCCAACCAGTCCATTCTAAAGGAGATCAGTTCTGGGTGTTCTTTGGAAGGACTGATGTTGAAGCTGAAACTCCAGTACCTTGGCCACCTTATGCCAAGAGTTGACTCATTGGAAAAGACTCTGATGCTTGGAGGGATTGGGGGCAGAAGGAGAAGGGGATGACAGAGGATGAGATGGCTGGATGGCATCACTGACTCGATGGATGTGAGTTTGAGTAAACTCTGGGAGTTGGTGATGGACAGGAGGCCTGGCGTGCTGTGATTCATGGGGTCGCAAAGAGCTGGACACGACTGAGCGACTGAACTGAACTGAACTGAGGTTTGTCATAGCTTTCCTTCCAAGGAGCAAGTGTCCTTTAGTTTCATGGCTACAGTCACCATCAGCAGGAATTGCATTTGTAAATTACAAATGGTGTTTGTAAATTACACCTCAGTAAATTAAAAGATGGGAAAAGTTATGCAAAAACAATATGCTGCTTAAATATACAATATGGAAAATAATAAGGTTTTCTTTGTAGCCTAATGTGGTCAATTTCATGAAAATTCCATGTACACCTGAAAATGAGATGTATTCTGTATTACCTGGTATTATCAGGGTAAAAAGGTTTGATATTTACCCATAAAATCAACCTGATTGTTTTCATCTTCTGTATATTTGTTTTTAACTCTTTGACCTGTCTCACACTGAGATAAAAAGTTTTCTAATATTAATATATTTCGTCTATTTCTCCTTGTGCTTCTTAGTTTCCGCTTGTTGGAAATTGCTACTGTGTTGTTTTGTGCTTGTATCCTCATTACTAATATACTTTTTTTGTGAATTGTAGCATTTAGCATTATAGTGTAACCTTTTAGTTTCATTTAATGCTCTTTAGCCAGAATTCTATTCTTTCTAATATTAATAAGAACAGGATTTTTGCTTTCTTTTTCTTTTTTGTAATGCATTTGCCTTATATACTTTAAATTTTTGTATTTTATTGTTTTAAAACTTTTTATTTTATATGTCATATACTTTTGCCTGTCTTTCTATGTTTAGCTTTTCCAAAAAAGCTAAAAGTGCCCTTGCATGGTTCATCTTGTAGTCAGAACTGCTAGAGACTAAATGGCACCCCACTCCAGTGTTCTTGCCTGGAGAATCCTAGGGACGGGGGAGCCTGGTGGGCTGCCATCTCTGGGGTTGCACAGAGTTGGACACGACTGAAGCGAGTTAGCAGCAGTCACTTCTGTGTGTTTTGTTTGGTTTCCTTTTCTGAATAGGAGTGTTCACTGTGGTTGTCCTGTTAGTATTTCACCAACTGTGTATTTGGTATATGTGCTCAGTCACTCAGTCATATTCAACTCTTTGCGACCCCATGGACTATAACCTGCCAGGCTCCTCTGTCCATGGGGATTCTCTAGGCAAGAATACTGGAGTGGGTTGCCATGCCCTCCTCCAGGGGAACTTCCCAATCTTGGGATTGAACCCAGGTCTCCCGCATTGCAGGTGGATTCTTTATCACCTGAGCCATCGGGGAAGCCCATATTTGGTGTATGGAGGCAGATAATATGCCTTCTGGGTACAGAAATCTCTTGATCAAAACAAGCCACAGCTCCCAATTCTGTTACTACTGCATGCACTCCTTACTGTAGAGACTACTGTGCCACACACACCTCGATACCCTGGGCTTTGAACATGACGTTGTGATTGGACAGGACTGTGAGAGTGTCTGTGTCGGGGAGGGGGTTGTATGGTGTATACCTGACTTGTGGAAGAGAAAGTGAGATCAACATTTGGTAACTAGAAGGGCAGAGTGTAGCGGCTGTTTGTGCTGTTCACCGAATATTTCTGGCTTTCTGCTATTTATGAACCTAGGGTAGGAAGGCTTTTCTCCACCACCTTTGAAGTGAAGTGTGGCAAAGTGAGTGAAGATGACATGTGTCATTTAGGTAGAAGTTTTAAAAGTCATTATGTGGGGCTTCCCCAGTGGCTCAGTGCTGGAGAATCCTCCCTGCCAGTGCTGGAGACACAGGAAGATCCCACATGCCTCACAGCAACTAAGCCCCTGCACCACAGCCATTGAACCTGTGCTCTAGAGCCCAGGAACCACAACTACTGAGCCCTCGAGCCACAGCTACTAAAGCCCACACACCCTAGAGCCCAAGCTCAGTAACAAGAGAAGCCACCACAATGAGAAGCCCACAGGCAACTAGAGAGAAGACCCCTCTTGCTGCAAAGAGAGGAGAGCCCGCACAGCAACAGAAAGCCAGTACAGTAAAAACATAAACTATTGAAGCCTCATGTGTGATCAGAGGCTCATACTAGAAAATAACATTTTTTTTAAAAGATCACTATGTGTTGAGCTGTGCTCCCTTTGGCCTGCCTTGACAGTCACAAAAACATAGAGATGCAACCTTGCTTTGCCTGAGTCCCACAGAACATCTCAACCAAATGATGGGAACACTAGGGTAAATGATAAATAAACATTTGTTCTTTTAGCCACTGAGATTTGGGTTGGTTTTTTGTTTGTTTGTTTTTTACTCCAGCATAACTTAGCCTATACTAACTGATAAAGCACATGTTGAAAAGTCTGGGTTAGAACAGTTGGAAAAGAAAAAGAAATAAAAGGCATTCAAATTGGAAAAGAAGAAGTAAAATTATCTCACTTTACACGACATGATCTTATTGGTAGAAAACCCTAAGGAAACCATTTGTAAAATGTGTTAACAACTAATTAATGATTTCAGCAAAATTTCAGGATACAAAATCAACATGGAAAAATGAGTTGCATTTCAGTATACTAACAAAGACCAATCCAAAAAAAAAGAAGAAAAGAATCAAAGAAAGAATGAAACTAAGGAAACAATCCAATTTGCTATAGCATCAAAAAGGATAAAATACCTAGGAGTAAACCTAACTAAAGAGGTGAAAGGCTTGTACACTGAGAATTACAAAATATTGCTAAAAGAAATCAGAGAAGATACAAAGGAATGGGAAGACTCAATAGCAATAAAATGTCCATACCACCCAGAGCAATTCAGTGCAATCTTAAAAAAATCCCAATGACATTTGTTGGCAGAAACAGAAAGGGAAAAAATGCTAAAACTGATATGGAATCTCAAGGGATACCAAACCGCCAAAACAATCTTGGAAATGGAGAACAAACTTGGAGACCTCAGGCTTACTGATTTCAAAACATACTACAAAGCCAAGAAGTAATCAAGACAGTGTTGTACTGACATAAAGACAGATATATAGACCAATGGAGCAATAAAGAGCCCAGAAATAAATCCACACACATGCAGCCATCCCTCCGTATTAGCAGGGGATTAGTTCCAGGACCCTTCAGATGCCAAAATCTGTGGATGCTCAAGTCCCTTATATAAACGGGTGATCTGTGTATAACCTATGCACATCCTCCTGTATACTTCAAATCATCTCTAGATTACTTACAATACCTAATGCAGCGTAAGTGCTATGTAAATAGTTGTCAGTTCAGTTCAGTCGCTCAGTCATGTCTGACTCTTGTGACTCCATGGACTGCAGCACACGAGGCTTCTCTGTCCATCAGAATTGTCAGTGCTTGGAAAACTCAAATTTCACTTTTTGAAATTTTCTGGAACTTTTTTCTCCCAAATATTTTTATCCCCAATTGTTTGAATCTATAGGAGGAATACCTTCAGATGTGGAGGGCTGACCATATTGCCAGGTGATTCTCTACAAGGGTACCAAGACCACACACGGGAAGAGGACAGTCTCTTCAACAGATTCAAAAAACTGAATAACCACATGGAAAAGAATGAAGTTAGGCTCTTACCTTATGCTCGACACAAAAATTAACTCAAAGTGGATTGAAGATCTACACTATAAAACTAGAAGAAGACGTAGGGAGAAAACTTCAGAAAATGGGATTTAACAATGATTTATTGGATGTGACGCCAAAAGCGTAAACAGCAAAGGCAAAACTAGACAAATGGGGCTACACCAAACTTAAAAAAGTTTTTGTGTATCGAAACGATGAAGAGAATGAAAAGCAATCTATGGAAATGGAGAAAATATGTGGAAATCATATATCTTGTTAGGGATTAATATCCAGAATTTATAAGGAAATTTCATTGCTCAACAACAATAAAAACCAACCTGATTTTAAAAATGGATAAAAGATTTGAACAGACAATTCTCTGAAGATACACAAATAGCCAACAAGCACATGAAAAGGATGCTTGACGTCATTAATCATGAGAGAAATGCAAATCAAAACCACAATGAGGTATTACACATCCCATTAGGATAGTCACTGTCAAAAGAACAGAAAATGAACAAACGGTGAGGATATGGCCAACATCTTATTAACTGAAACACTCTGCACTAGAAATGTAAAATGGTACAGCTGCTATGGGAAATAGTAGTTTTTCCCAAAAAGCTAAATTACAGAATTACCGTATGATTTGGCAATCTTCTGTGTGTGTGTGATAGAATTCAAAGCAGAATCCCAGAGAGATATGTGCACACCTGTGTTCACTGCAGCATTACTCACAATAACCAAGAAGTGGAAGCAACTGAAATAGCCACTTAAAAATTATAAAGATGGCAAATGTAATGTGATACACCTTTTACAATAAACAAAAAACAAAAAACACCACCTCATCACAAGATCAAAGCAATGCTCAGTGAGAAATGAAAGTTTAAGGATCAAATGAAGTCACATGCCCATTAAGAATTGTTTCTTTGTTTGCTACGGTCCTGTGGGACTCATGGACAAAAGCTCTGCTGGCCTTCAGAGCTAGGTGTTTTAGGGACTCATCCCAGGGGATTGCTTAAAAGTTGGGGTACCAGATGTGGGTCCAAACCCTTCACTCCTCAGGCAGAAGCTGGGAGTTGGGGGCTCCCTCCCAACTGTATGGCACTGGGCTGAGAGTGAGATTTATGGTGAGAGTGTATCCCAGCCTTTCCTACTCATTTTGAGGTATTATGTACTTAGTGTGCAGAAGTCACTGGGCTAGTTTCTGGATTTTTCTCAGAGGGAATTGCTCTGTGTGTGGTTGTACATTCTGTGTGTCCAAGGGAGGAAGGAAGTTCAGGAGCCTTCTGTCACTCTCTTTGTCCCTCTTTATAATAAGGAAATTTTTTAATTATAGAAAAATGCAAGGAAATACTCAAAAATTAATGGGGACTTGCCAAAAGAAACAGGAACCAGCTTGAAAAGGCTGATGTTGGCCAAATTCAAGACAATTTAAGGATCAAAATTAATAATGATAGTAGTGGATTATCATGACTATTTTTAATTTTATTGATATATATTTGATGTATAACATTGTATAAGTGTAAGGTGTATGATACATTGATTTGTTAATAAGGAAACCACATGTCCATAAGACATTAGAATAAATAAAGAAAAATGGAAAAGATAGAGTTTTTTTGTATAGGAATTTTACAACTAACAAATGTAGAAGGGATGATAGAAATATAAAATCATTTATAATCACCACTATTATAACTGATTCAGGCAAGAATCATCAGTGGATGCCAGAACCACTGATGAAAAACTGTAGGGAACAAGGTATTTTCAGATCTTCAAAGTATTACCCCATAGGATTATTATAGGTAACAACAGAGAAATTTGACAAACACTTCTTTACCCAAATGATCAAACTTGATATCATTACTGATGGGACAAATTGACATAATGTACATCATGATGTGAGGTACAAAAGGATACATTAATTATGTGTATTTCCACACCCAAAGTTTAAAAAAAAAGGAAATCTAACTGTGAGGAAACCATGAAACCCAAAATTGAGGTACATTCTGCCAAACAGTTGGCTTGGAGTCTTAAAAAATGTCAGTGTCGTGAAAGAGAAAAAAAGGGCTAGAGAACTGTTTTATATTAAAGGGACTAAGTAGGCATGAAAACTAAATGCAGTGTGTGATCCTTGATTATACTCTGAATTTAATAAGAAGAAATTGTAAAGGATATTATTGGGACAATTAAGGAAATTTAAATAATGGGCTGATTGTTAGATAATGTAGTTGTATTTATGTTAAATTTGTTTAGCATGAATATTATATTGGGGCTTCCCAGGTGGCACTAGTGGTAAAGAACCCACCTGCCAGTGCAGGAGATGCAAGAGATGTGGGTTTGATCCCTGGGTCAGGAAGATACCCTAGAGAAGGGAATGGCAACCCTCTCCAGTATTCTTGGCTGTAGAATTTCGTGAGTGCTTAGTTACTAAGTCGTGACTCTTTGCAACCCCATGAACTGTAGCCCACCGAGCTCCTCTGTCCAGGGAATTCTCCAGGCAAGAATACTGGAGTGGGTAGCTTATCTCTTCTCCATGTGATCTTCCCAATCCAAGGATCGAACACACGTCCCTGCATTGCAGGTGGATTCTTTCCTGTCTGAGCCACCAGGGAAGCCCTGTGGTAATTGCACGTAAGGAGGATAGCCTCCTTCCTAGGAAATACGCTGAACGTTTAGCTGTGAAGTGTCACAATATCTTCAAGTAACTGTTTAATGATTTGGGGAAAAGCAGATAGATAAATAAAAGAGGGAGAGAATGCAGTGAAACATCAACAAATGTTATGCCTAGATGAAGGGTATAGGGTGCTGGTTTTTTTTTTTTTTTTTTTTGGCTGTACCTCGCAGCTTGCAGGCTCTTAGTTCCCTGGCCATGGATCGAACTTGTGACCTTGCAGTGGAAGTGTGGAGTGCTAACCACTGGATCACCAGAGAGTTACTGTATTTACTTATTCTGACAACTTTTCCACAGGGTTGGCATTTTTGAAAATAAAAAATTTGGTGAAAAAAGTAAGTGAAAAATATAGTAGAGAGAAAAAGATAATTGACAAAGTAGGGTCAAGAGATGAGATCTAGAGCATGAAGGCCAGGATTAACTTGGGACAGAAGAGCCACTCTGAAACTGGAGGCTAGGAGGCAGGAAAAATTAGTGTGTGTGAGAAGAAGTAGGAGTTTGTGCCTACTGATCTCAACTTCCTCCACTTTGTGATGTTGAAAACATCACATGTGGATCATGCTGATCTCAACTCTGTGATGTTGAAAACAAGGCCACTTATTGAGGGACAAAGCTTGGGGTAGTGGCGAAGGATTGAAATAGCCATGCGGTGAATGAGAGATGCCAATGACATAAATGACAAAGTAATGTTGAATACCCAGGCAGAACTGCAGAACCTGAATTAGCAGTGGTGCCAACTGTGTGTTATGCAGTTTCCACAGACGTATTTAACAAAATCCTTCTGGATGGGTGGAATGAACTACGCTTGAGAGTTTACAGGGCAAGCATGACAGTAGAAAAAAGAGTTGAGGAAGCATGCAAGAGAGGTTGAATAGGTATAACACAGGTTCCAGAACTGACAGGGGGCTTCCCTGGGGGCTGTGGTAAAGTCTGCCTGCCAGTGAGGGAGACATGGGTTCGATCCCTGGTCAGGGAGGACCCCACATGCGGCTAAGCATTTAAGTCAGTCCCCCACAACTGTTGAGCCTGTGCTGCGCCCACATGCTGCAGCTACTGAAGCCTACACCTCCTAGAGCCTGTGCTTGGCAACAGGAGAAGCCACTGCAATGAGAGGCCTAAGCATCGGCACCGGAGAAGCAGCCCTCACTCACTGCAGCTAGGGAAGGCCCGTGCACAGCAGCGAAGACCCAACACAGGCAAAGCTAAATAAATTAAAATAAATAAATAAACAAAAAAGAATTAACAGGAAAGTGAAACTGTGAGAAGAATGTTGACTGGGAAAAGGGGAATCAGCCAAGGGACAGGAGGCTCAAGATGGTTGGTGTACAGATACATTAAAAATTAGGAAGTGAGAGGGCTACATAAATAAAAGATTGAGATAGGTCATTGGAATATAGGATAGTAGAAGTGGAACTATTCCAGCAAAGATACCAATGGGTACCAATTGTGATAAAGATTTTGAGACTGACATGGTAAAAGAACTTTGAGCCTAAATTGTTCAGTGGGTCATCCATCTGTGTATTGAACAGAAAGCTAGCATGAATAGTACACCTACAGAGCAATCACCTTCAGTATTAATTGCCAAATTGGTACTTCATGATGCTGGAGCTCTACACCAAGGTCACAGGTGTGGAGCCCTGTACCAAGGTCACACAATAAAAATCTCTGGAACAGACCAAGCCCCATACCAACTATTGCCATGATCCTTTGGATCTAAACCAGTCCATTTCCTGGTCCCATACTGTGTAAAATACCCACCCTATTATCCACCTTATAGCATCCTAACTAATCACCTAATGCCCCCATTCCAGTAAGAATTTTCTCTGTCTTGAGGCTATAAAACTTGGCTGCTAGCCTGCAAGAGGGTTTGGCTCTCCCACTCTAATAAACTTTATTCTCCTCTCACTCTGTCTGGTGTCTGGAAATTCTCTTCCAACCCACACATCGACCACGACAATAATTATAAAACTCAACTACTATTAATTGAGTAGAGGGTAGGGCATCTTACCCACAAACATCTAACATAGAGATTGGCAGGCGGTTCATGAGACTAAGTTGGGGAACTTAGATCTCAAGACATAGAGAGTTGAACAGCTATGGCAAGATTAGAAATCGTACATAAACACAAGCAGGGATACACTTGCCACAAGAGGAGCAAGATGGCAAAGTCCTGGGATAAGAAGTGATCAAGAACTAACTAATGCTGAGGGAGTGACACTAGGTCTAAGTATCTCTTCTGGATTATGACCTTAAAAGGCAAGCTCCTTAAAAGGTATGCACCCCTAACCCATTCTACCTCCCCAGGGACTAGAGGCAGATTTGCTGGCAGGAGCCAGAGCAGCCACTTTGAACCCAGAGATGGACGCTTTATGCTGACGATGACAACTATGGACTGCTTACCTCTGAACTGTTCTATGAGTGAAAATGAACTTTGGTTTAACCTACGGTACTTCAGTTTCTCATTGCTACAGGAGTTTAGACTACTTCTTAATTAATATATTGATATTATACATATTTAAAAATCATTCCTGGTTTACCCTTGCTCAGAAAGCTTGAGTTTCTTCTCTCTGAAGATCTTTTTGGTGGTGTTCTTTTTGCATTTGATTGATAATGCTAATATCCTTTTTTTTGCCTGGACTTTGAGTCCATTTGCCTGAAAATGGAGGCCCTTCCCCCAGGGGAGTGGGTATTTCTTGCTTTTGTTTGCTCATATCCACTCCTCCTGACTGTACCTAGACTTTTTTTCTTGGGGTGTTAACACTTTCCCAAATTGTGTGCAGTTGTATTAGGATTTATATCAGAATGACCAATTTTTTCACCACAGAGGCTAAAGAGAGAACCGGAGGCTCCTTCTTCCAGATCCTTCCTTTCACCACCCCATAGATCTGAGAAGGCATTAAGTAGCTGAAGGGGGGAAAAAAAGAGCTTAACCTTGTTTTGTACAGTATCCAGCGCTTTAATAGTTGGATAGCTCCTGGCCTGGCTTTTTGCTCCTAGGCCTAGTTGTAATGGCCATCTTGTCTATTCTGTGCCTTCTACAATATCTTTCCAAACACATTTCTTTTAAAGTTTTAGCTGCTGTTATGGACAACATCCAAAGAACTGTATCAGATACAGGTTACAGGCTCTCCTAAACTGTGCAGATCTATTGGAAATGGAGGACTGACCACATGCAATAGAGACTATTTATGAACACTTATGGGGCTTGCCAGGTGGCACTGGTGGTAAAGAACCTGCCTGTCAAGGTAGGAGACATAAGAGACAGGGGTTCGATCCCTGGGTTGGGAAGATCCCCTGGAGGAGGGCCTGGCAGCCCACTCCAGTATTCTTGCCTGGAGAATCCCACGGACAGAGGACCCTGGCAGGAGAGTCAGACATGACTGAAGCACACACACATGAACACCTATGGGGTTTTTTTTAGAATACAGTGAAAGCGTAACATCAGGGTTATAAGAAGGGAAAGAAGTACTCAAATTGGCAAGGTTATGTATGACCAGGTTAACCTGAGTATACACACTATCCTTCCCAAATCTTAAGGGTGCATAGATCCAATGGCAGATAATTTGCCTTTAGATCCTGTTGTTTAGAATGGTACAAACTGCAAGAAGGGTAGCAGGGATTTCTATTCCACAAAATAAGATGCAAGTCACTAGCCAGTCAGAATACAGCTGCAAACCACTAACCAATCGAATGTTATCTCCTCATCCCAGCCCTCACCCAAGACTCCCTAGTAACAGCAAGAATGAAACACATAAGGAGAGAAGTGCAGCTGGATTATAAACCTAATCCAGAGAAGACTCATGTGTTGATTTTGACAGCCTTGGCAATTAACAGCTGACTTCCTCTAGAGTTTCCCACACAGAACCTTCCATGTGATTTGTGCTTTAATTCATCCCTTACTTCATTTTGAATAAGATTATGTTTTTATGGTTCTTTTCAGTTCAGCTCAATTGCTCAGTCATGTCCGACTCTTTGTGACCCCATGAACCGCTGCACACCAGAACTCCCTGTCCACCACCAACTCCCGGAGTCTACCCAAACCCATGTCCATTGAGTCGGGGATGCCATTCAACCATCTCATCCTCTGTCGTCCCCTTCTCCTCCTGCCCTCAATCTTTCCCAGCATCAGGGTCTTTTCAAATGAGTCAGCTCTTCGCATCAGGTGGCCAAAGTACTGGAGTTTCAGCTTCAACATCAGTCCTTCCAAAGAACACCCAGGACTGATCTCCTTTAGGATGGACTGGTTGGATCTCCTTGTAGCCCAAGGGGCTCTCAAGAGTCTTCTCCAACACCACAGTTCAAAAGCATCAATTCTTCGGTGCTCAGCTTTCTTTATAGTCCAACTCTCACATCCATACATGACTACTGGAAAAACCATAGCCTTGACTAGACAGACCTTTGTTGGCAAAGTAATGTCTCTGCTTTTGAATATGCTATCTAGGTTGGTCATAACTTTCCTTCCAAGGAGTAAGTGTCTTTTAATTTCATGGCTGCAATCACCATCTGCAGTGATTTTGGAGTCCCAAAAAATAAAGTCAGCCACTGTTTCCACTGTTTCCCCATCTATTTCCCATGAAGTGATGGGACTGGATGCCACGATCTTAGTTTTCTGAATGTTGAGCTTTAAGCCAACTTTTTCACTCTCCTCTTTCACTCTCATCAAGAGGCTCTTTAGTTCTTCTTCACTTCCTGCCATAAGGGTGGTGTCATCTGCATATCTGAGGTTATTGATATTTCTCCCAGCAATCTTGATTCCAGCTTGTGCTTCTTCCAGCCCAGTGTTTCTCATGATGTACTCTGCATATAAGCTAAATAAGCAGGGTGACAATATACAGCCTTGACGTACTCATTTGGAACCAGTCTGTTGTTCCATGTCCAGTTCTAACTGTTGCTTTCTGATCTGCATATAGGTTTCTCAAGAGGCAGGTCAGGTGGTCTGGTATTCCCATCTCTTTCAGAATTTTCCACAATTTATTTTGATCCACACAGTCAAAGGCTTTGGCATAGTCAATAAAGCAGAAATAGATGTTTTTCTGGAATTCTCTTGCTTTTTCAATGATCCAGCAGATGTTGGCAATATGGGTCTTTAGGTTTTGCATTCTAGATTAGAAAAATTAGTCTCTAAAAAATGGGCTTGGGGTTGGATTGCAGGAGGCCAGGGGTCAATCTCTGGGTCAGGAAGATACCCTGGAGAAGGAAAGAGCAACCTACTCCAACATTCTTGCCTGAAAAATTCCATGGACAGAGGAGTCTGGCGGGCTACAGCCCATGGGGTCATAAGAGTTAGACATGACCTAGCAACTAAACCACCACCACCACCACATTTTTGTTCTTTACTCTTTGCATTTTAGATTAGTAAAACTAGTCTCTAAAAAATGGGCTTGAGGTAGGTCATATAATGTGAAATCAATGTTATTAAAACATCATGAGAAGAGTATCACACAAACAACGAGGCTTCCTTTAAAGAATTTTCAGGAGACAGGGGTTCTGTATAATGAAGATTGCTGTGACTTCTGAAAATTAATTGTGCAAGCTACAAGACTGGAATGGCCAACTATACGTTAGTTCCCCTAGAGTAAGAATGTAGGGGATAAGATTTCCTTTAGCATCTAGAACAATGCTGAAATTTATCTCAAAACAATGAAGTAAATGTGGAAGGACCTGTTTTAAACATCAGTGCGGTTTCCCCTTGTGGAAGAGATGAAAGACCCCTGTTGAGGGAGGGGTTCTGGATAGATGGCCTGACAGCAAGAACCTACCATGCCAGGTAGGAAAGCAAAAGGCCAAGAGAAAGGTTTCCACCTTTCGCCATCTAATCTCATCTTTCTCAGTTTACCACTATCATCACTTTTCTACTCCTTCCCATTCTTTTAAAAACTTAAAAACTGTGAGGTATAAAACACACAATCAGAAAGCGGCAAAGGATAAATTTACAGCTCAGTAAGTTTTAACAAGGAAACATTTGCATAATTACCACTTGGTTCAAGAATCAGAACATTCTTAGCCCTTTAAAGCCTTATCTATGGGACTTCCCTGGCAGTCCAGTGGTTACCTTCCAATGCTTCCAATGCAGGGGACATGGGTTTGATCCCTGGTTGGGGAACAAGATCCCACAAGTCACCCTGCAACTGGAGAAGCCCACATACTGCAACAAAAAGATTCTGCATGCAGCAAAGAAGATCCCACCTGCTGACCCTAAAACCAGATACAGCCAAATAAATAAGCAAATATTAAATACAAAACAGAAAACTCTACTTGTGACCCATCCCAGTCACTAACATTTTCCTTCTCCCCAAAGAAGAGAAGAAGGAAACATTCACTTCAACATTATGATTTAATTTTGCCTATTTTTGAACAATCTGTAAAGTCAATTTTACAGTAAATACTCTTTGGAACGTCTGTCTTTCACAGTCTTCCTGGAGGTACATTATTGAATTACACAAACAGTGAAGTGTTCAAATAAAAAATAGTATAGCTTGATGAATTGCTCATAAACCCAGCCTAGATATGCAACCAGCACCCAGATGAAGAATCAGCATCAGCAAGTCCCTTTCTGCCCCCTTCAGTCACTGTCCCTCCACTGTCCTAAATTCCAACACTATATATCAATTTTACCTATTTTTGAATGTATGTATGTGCAAACGTACAGTATATATTCTTTTCTGTCTAGCTTCTTTTGCTTAACATTGTGAGATTCATCTGCATTTGTTTCATGTAGTTTTGGATCATTCTTTCTCTTTGATGTTTTGTATTTCCTTGTAAAATATACAAACTTGATTATCTATTCTAGTGCAAGTGGACATTTGTGTTGCTCTCCAGTTTTTAGTCATTACAAGTAGTGTTTGCTATGAATATTCTTATACATGTCTTTTGGTGAACATATATATATATATATATGCATTTCTGTTGGTTATATGCTTTGTTGGAGTGGGATTCCCAGGTCATAGGCTCTGGGGCTGTTCAGCTTTACTAGATAGTGCCACAGTATTTCAGAGTGAAGTGAAGTGAAGTCGCTCAGTCGTATCCGACTCTTTGCGACCCCATGGACACCAGGCTCCTCCGTCCATGGGATTTTCTAGGCAAGAGTACTGGAGTGGGTTGCCATTTCCTTCTACCAGGGAACTTCCCAACCCAGGGATCGAACCCAGGTCTCCTACATTGTAGACAGACGCTCTACCATCTGAGCCACCAGAGTGGTCATCCCAAGTTACACTCCCACCGGCAGTGTTTGTTCCACCTGTTCCATCCCTTGGCTTGCAGCTGCGTGACTCCATTTCTGCCTTCAGCATCACATGGCATTCTCTCTGTGTGCTGTCTTCAAATGGTCATCTTACAAGGAGACTAGTCACATTGGATAGGGGCCCATCCTAGTCCTGTATGACCTCATCTTAATAAACGACATGCGGGACAACACTATTTCCAAATGAGGTCACATTCTGAGGTGCTGGGGGTGAGGACCTAAAAATCTTTTGGGGGTGGGGGAGGAGGAACAAAATTCAGCACATAACAGATGTGATAGTAGTGAACATCTGTTCTTGATCTCAGTGGGAAAACGTTCAACTTTTCAGCATTGTGATGTCTGCTGTAGTTTTCTTAGTAAGTACTCTGTGTATAAGATCAAGGAAGTTTCCTTTTATTTCTGACTTGCAAATCTTTTTAAAAATTATAAGTGGATGGGACTTCCCTGGTGGTTCAGTGGCTAAGATACCGTACTCCCCGCGCAGGGGGCCTGCGTTCCATCTCTGATCAAAGAATTAGATCCCACATGCCACAGCTAAAGATCCTGCATGCCACAACTATGACCTGATGCAGTCAAACTTATTAATTAAGAAAGTAAATAGTTTTTAAAAAAATCATAAATGGAGAACTTCCCTGGTGGTTCAGTGGTTAAGAATCTGCCTGCCAATACAGGGAACACTGATTTGGTCCCTGGTCAGGGAAGATCCCACAGGCAGTGCGGCAACTAAGGCCGTGTGACACAACTGTGCGTCTGCATGCCTAGAGTTCGGGCTCTGCAATGAGAAGACATCGCAAGGAGAATCCTGTGCACGGCAACTAGAGAGTAGCCCCTGCTTGCAACCAGAGAAAGCCTGCACACTGTGGGCCCAAGGCAGCCAAAAAAAAAAATGAACACTGAAATTTATCACATTCTTTTTCTGCATCTAATGAGATGATTTTCTCGTTAATCATAAAAATCTTTCTCCTTAAGCCTGTTCTATAGGAAATTACATGTATTTCTATAGTTTTAAAGGAGAATTTCAATTGTAAATATTAAAATTACAAGTAAGTGGGTTTCTGAGTTGGGTAATGTTCTGCCTCTTGATCTGAACACAAGAGTGACTGGTTTGTGAAAATTCACTTAGCTGTATGTATGATTTGTAATTTTAGGTATGCACTTTATATTTCAATAAAAATTAAAAGGCACACAACTAAATTTCTATTTGAGAATGAAAAGCTCTTCTGAAGGATACTTAGTTGCCCCACTTTCTACTCACATTCACCTCCTAAGAGAGGTGAAGATCTGGATTGTTAGGATAGAAGCAATGTCAAATCTTTAAGTGGTGCACAACTGACACATTGACACACTTAACTGTCTCATAGTTTTTTGTTTTGTTTTTCAGATTTCAGGGTGTATCAGTTTTGTTTTTCAGTGATTCATTCAAGCCAAAGGAATTCCTGTTTAGTCTTACATGAGACTGGATTATTTTTTAAATCCAATCTAGTCCTCTCTGGACAATCTTGTTATTTGGCATTTACTCTCTTCCCCTTGGCTGATATTCTCCAACGTAAATTTTTCTGCATTGAATTATTCTAAAGAATTCCCTTTCTCCGCTTTTACAATACCTGCAGGAATTGAAGATTTACATTCCGTCTTCCGAATACATCTTCACAGATTTGTTCCCATGTTAGAACTGACTGAAATCTATTCACTTAATTTGAGAACTGACATCTTAACACTTTTTCTTCTTTTCATTCAGAACCATGGTAAACATTTCCATTATTTCAAGTCTAATTTTATTCCACTCGGATATTATTCGCTACGGTTCTGTAGTTTCCTTCATATAGATTCTACGTATTTCTTTTTAGTGTTAGTCCTACCTGCTTCATAGGTTTTTTTTTTTTATTGTTGTTGCGATCGTTGCTATTGTGAATGGAACCTATTCTTTTTTTTTTTTTCCTCCATTCAAAAATGAACCCGCAGAGCGATAGGATCTCTACCACCGTTTTCAGCGATGAGACTCTATGGTTCTACGGCAACCTTCTACTCGCCCCGACATTATCCTAACCGGAAGAAAGATGGCAACCGAGAGTCGCTGAGGACGGGGCCGCTCTATCTCGCCTTTGTTCTCCGATCTGTGGCCACTGCGCAGGCGTAGACGCGCTCGTACGTTTCCCCAACCTTCCCGGTCGCGGGCCCAGCTCGGTAGCGCCGGCGCACTGGCGCGCTCCGTTTACACGCTCCGGGGCCTGTAGGCGCCGCGAGTTCCGGCTGTCGCCGCCGCCGCCGCCGCAGCTCCTGGAGGGTCGGTTGCGACGAGTAACGGCGCCGGGACGAGCGCCGCGCCCTTCTTCTCCCGATATGTACCCGAATTGGGGCCGCTATGGCGGGAGCAGCCACTACCCGCCGCCGCCGCCGGTTCCGCCGCCGCCTCCGGTGGCGCTTCCTGAGGCCTCGCCGGGGCCCGGGTACTCGAGCTCGACGACTCCCGCCGCCCCCTCCTCCTCCGGCTTCATGAGCTTCCGCGAGCAGCACTTGGCTCAGCTCCAGCAGTTGCAGCAGATGCACCAGAAGCAGATGCAGTGCGTGCTGCAGCCCCATCACCTCCCGCCGCCCCCGCTGCCGCCCCCGCCGGGGATGCCGGGGGGCGGCTACGGGGACTGGCAGCCGCCGCCGCCGCCGATGCCCCCGCCGCCCGGGCCGGCCCTCAGCTATCAGAAGCAGCAGCAGTACAAACATCAGATGCTCCACCACCAACGAGACGGGCCTCCTGGTTTGGTTCCCATGGAGCTGGATTCCCCCCCGGAGTCGCCCCCGGTGCCGCCGGGGTCCTACATGCCTCCGTCTCAGTCCTACCTGCCCCCGCCTCAGCCGCCGCCCTCGTACTACCCTCCGGCCTCATCTCAGCCCTACCTGCCCCCTGCCCAGCCGTCCCCTTCCCAGTCTCCACCGTCCCAGTCCTACCTGGCGCCCACCCCGTCCTACTCCTCCTCTTCGTCCTCCTCGCAGTCATATATGAGCCATTCGCAGTCCTATTTGCCCTCTTCTCAGGCATCTCCTTCCCGCCCTTCCCAAGGCCATTCTAAACCCCAGCTACTGGCTCCACCACCGCCGTCCGCCCCTCCTGGGAATAAGACAACTGTCCAGCAAGAACCTTTGGAGAGTGGGGCCAAGAACAAGAGCGCTGAACAGCAGCAAGCTGCCCCTGAGCCAGACCCCTCTACGATGACTCCACAGGTAAGAAAGCTCCTGCCCAGAGCTGAGTCTCTCACCTAGAGGGCCCTAAGTGAGCTGGCCCTGGAGGCTATACCTAGTTCCTGGCCTGATTCCCTCCTGCCTCCCCCAACAATAACGAGCAAATTTGCACTCCAAAGGATTTCACAAAAGTCAGGGATCTGACACCCCAGCTTTTTAACCGGCTAAACGTGGATTATTAGAAGAACAGTGTTTGAGGATGTTTCTAGACACCAGGGTAGTTGGGTGGATCAAGAGTTAGTTACCATACATTCTTTGATTTCCTTTAACCAGCCTTTTAGGTTTTGTTGCTGTTGCAAAGGGCCTTTCTCTCCCCGCCACAATTGTAACTTAAAATTGTATTTGAGAGGCAGTGTAAAAAAAAAAAAAAGCTTCTCAAAGCTTCTCAAAGGGCTGACACTTGAATATAGATCTTATGACCAGTTAGTTCCTTTAAAAGAAAGTTAAGGGCCACTAATAGCTGTCAATTTCCTGAGTTAATCTCAGCAAATGGAGGATGGAAATCTTGTTCTAATCAGGAACATCCTAATTGCGTTTATAGATATATATGCCATACCTAGGGAAGTCTACATATATGATCTTTTTGGGATTCTGTTGGTCATTTCAGGAATTGACCCCATACATCCCTTTTCTCACATCACTTAAAGGTAGTTTTAAGACATGACCAATTTGCTGCATTGCATTATTGTTACCATTTACTCCAGAGTAACAGCCTTGGAATTTGGCCAAGCTGTAAAAAAAAAAAAAATTTCATGACATCTCTCCATTCATGAGAGAGCCCTTCTCAACTTCTGTTTGAAGTGATGCTTCCATGTCAAAGATTGATAGAGTAGCAGTAATAAATGAATTCATTTCTTAGGAAAGAAGATGAAGTGGAAAAAAATCGTTTTGATTTCTTAAAATAGACACTTTTAGCAATTCCTAATCTACCTAGCTTCTCTAATGAAAAGAGTATCTTAATCTGCAAGCTCAGATGTGCATATAAAAGATTTCCAAAAGATGGGAATGCAGTATTCTAATTTTACAGTGGTTTGGCTTTAGAAATTAAGAAAAGAAATGAGTTGTTTTAAGTAAGTAATATGTTGTGCTTGGCTCATCATCAGGAGAAAACAGTTGAGAAGCTGGGGTAAAACAGTAGACTGAGAGATTCTGTTAGTTTACACCAAATTAGTACCATCCCATCATGTTATTTCCTCAGATTCCTCTATCATAGACAGAATTTCTCCCCCTTTACCACCTGTCTCTGAAATTTCCAAGCTTTTTTGTTGTTACTGTTGTTGCCAAACATTCTCAGAGTTAGTCCAAGCCAAAATAGGACAGTTATATTCCCATCTCTACTAGACTTTTTCTGGCCTTTTAGAGAGACAAATGAATTGGGGGTTTTTTGGTAGTGGTGGGGGCAGATCAAGCCAGTCCTTAAAATAAACATGAACACTGCTTTTCTGCTTTTGTACCCTTGTCTATGGTGAACATCTTTAGTGCTTTGACTGTTCAGTGCCTCAAATTCTTTGATGACAGCCAGAAAGAAAGTGGTGGAAGATGAGATTTGAGAGGTGTGAATGGGTCAGAACAAGAAGGCCTTTGCTAAAGCTCTTAAGGTGTTGTGTTTTTTTTTAGACCTCTGTCTAGAATTTGTCCCAACTTCCTCAACCCTCTGATATCAGGCTGTCTATGAAGCCATGCCTCAGGTTACCCATGTGGTTTGGTTCTGTTCTGTTCAGATTATGAGTCCCCTTGCAGAAAGAGACTGTCTCACCTTTTTAAAAAAAGTTTTTATTTTTGATTGAAGGATAATTGCTTTATAATGTTGTGTTGGTTTCTGCCATACAGTAATGTGAATCAGCCATAAGGATACATATGTCCCCTCCCTCTTGAAATTCCCTCCCACCCTCCCACCCCAGCCCACCCCTCTAGGTTGTTACAGAGCACTGGGTTGAGCTTCCTGTGTAATACAGTAACTTACCACTAGCTATCTGTTTTACGTATGATAATGTGTATATGATAAAGAGTGCTACTCTCTCAATTCGTCCCACCCTCTCCTTCCCCCTTTTGTGTCCAAAAGTCTCTTCTCTATGTTCACCTTTTTATCCCCTGTAGCACCTAGGACAGTGCCTTGCAAACTGTCGGCTTTCCACTAAGATGTGTTGAATAAGATACAAGAGTTGTCATGTTCTAGACTTAGGATACTTTGGTTTATTAGATAATAAACATTTTCTTCATGACAGTGCCAATCCCTGACAGTTAACCCTTCTTTGTTGATTCATATTTTGTTTTTGGAGTATGTCATTAAAATTTTTTTTGTGGTGAAAGATTTTACATATGCACAAAAGTAGAGAAAATAGTATGATTCCCCCCCATACCCATCACGCAGATTCAACAAGTATCAAGATTTTGTCATGTATGCTTTACCTGGCCTTTATTGTAGTTCTTGCTGAAATATTTTTACATGACTCTTAGATCTTACGTCATTTCATTCCTGCACTCTTAATTAATTGACGTCTTTTTTTTTAAAGGACTTTCTTCTAAGGTAAATATACATTATAACACCTGACAAAATTAACAGGTTTCTATGTATCATCTAATACTTGACCTATTTACATTTCCCCTATTGTCTCATTGTACTAATCAAAATAATTCCTTGATATTTTCCGTGTTACAATTCCCAACTGGACTCAGTAGTGTTTTGAGGGCTTGTTCAAATTGGGATTCAGTCGAGGCATTTTGGGGCAGGATAATTTTGTTGTAGCGCTGTATTGTGCATTGCAGGATGTTTAGCAGCCTCTCCCTGCTAGAGGCCAGTAACAGCACCTGGTTGTGAAAACCAAAAATATTTCTAGACGTTGCCAAATGTCCTGGGGGCAAAATCACTCTCCCTTAAGAACACCTGATTTCGGTCAGTCTCTCCTATTCTTTTTCTGCTCCTGTCATTGATCTTGATGAAATATCTATGTTGGTTGTCCTAGAGAATGTCCCACGTTATGAATTTGTCTGTTGTCTGATGGTGGTGTTTGGCTTGTTCCTCTCTCTCATGTGTTTTGTAAACTAGACATTAACCGTGAAACCCTCTTAGGTTTAAGTTCACCTTTTGGCAAGGGGCCTTTGTAACCTAGGGAGCGCCATGTACTTCTTTGGCATCCCATCAGGAGGCGCTCAGTACCCGATTATCCCATAGTGGTGCCAAGATTGCTCAGGAGGTGACAGTCTGGTTCCTCCACTGTAAAGCTTCCCATAAATATTGCATCTAATGTTTCATTTAGTGGTTCATCCATTGATGGTTTTTGAGTAAATCATTTCTTAGTTAGAGGTCACAATGTGGTGATTTTTTTCTGCCATTTCTTCTACATTTACCATCAGGCATGTCATAAAGAAAAACTTTATCACGCATAAACCAGGGCTGTTTGATTGGAAATGCAGTTAGCATATAAAGGATAAATGCTTGATAGTCTTCCATTTAATTTCTAGTTTTCATCGTAAAGTATTGATTTAATGGAATATGATTTTTGAAGAATTAACTTTTCTCTGAGTTTAAAGGACTGGCTAAGTAAAATGCATAGTGGTCTTTTATTTTTTCATGAATTGTAATTTATTTTTTTATTCTCAAAACTTAAGTAAAGTTGTTGACTTTGATTAGAGTTTTTAGTCATTATTTAATATTCAAATATTTGTTAACAACTCTGTGCCAGGAACTGCGCTTAGTACTGGAGATGAGATGGTGATCAAAATAGGCAAGGTACCTGCTCTCATTGGATTTGTTCCAATGGGAGGGAAAGACATTTAAAAAGTAATTAAGAGAAGCGTAAAGCGCTATTACAAAATAGAAAATATCACTAGACTGCCATAGGAATAGGAAAAGGTGAGCTTTTATAAGTTCACCATCATAGTCACAGTGCCTTGCTCAGGATCTAACACGTAGTAGGTGAATAATAAATATTTTTCAAATGATTGAATATAGCCTAGAGCGCTGACCTGATTGAAGAGGTCTCCCTTTGCAAGTAGTGTTTAAATGAAATCTGAAGAAGGGTAAGGAGTTCAGAGAATTAAGTTCAGTAAGGTTGACTGAAGGTCAAGGTGAGACTTTGTCTTAAGGGCAGTAGGAAGCCATTGAAGGGTTTTATGTAGGCCGTTGTGCCAGATTGGCCTGTTGAATGTTCGTTCTGCTTTGGGGAGAGTGGAGTCGAAAAGAGCAACAGTGATCTAGAGAGTGATCCAGGCAGGAGTTAACAGTGGCTTGGACTTGGATGGTGATGGAGAAGATGAAAAGAAGTGGAAAGACTGGAGAAATACTTAGGTGCTAGAATCCAATTGGAGATTAGTAGTGGAGAGGGTGGCATCAGGGATGCTTCCTGGGTTTCTGAGATAGGAAACTGGGTGGATGATGGTTCCATATACTAATAGCCTACAGGAGAGGGAACAGCAGGTCTGGGGATGAAAGGAAAACGATGAGTTTAAGTTTTAGATTTACTGAGTTTAAGATCCTTGAGATAAAAGATTCCAAATGGAGATGTCCAGTTTGAAGTAAGGTATGGGTTTGGATTCTAGAAGCCAGATCTGAGAGACATGATGGACTTGTGAGTCACCAGCATAAAAATGATATTTGAAGGCACAGAAATGGATGAGGTCTCCTGAGGAGTGTGTGTAGAGTAAGAATCAAGTTTAAAGGACATTGAGCCTAGCCCTGCAGAACCGCAGTATCTAAGGGAACCACTAGGAAGAGAGGCCAAATAAGTAGATGGAAAATCAGGACAGCGAAGTGCCACAGAAGTGTGAGGAAGACTGTTTCTAGGAGAGAGTGGTCAGCTGTGTCACTGCTGAGAGGTCAAGCAAGATGAAGACCGTGAGTTATCTTTTGCATTTACTGACATGTAGATTATTGTTAACCTTGGCAGGAGCAGTTTCATAGTGACTGAAGCCATATTGCATTGATTTGAGGAGTGATGGAAGGTGAGGAAATGGGGATGGTGAGTATAGACAACTCTTTCAAGAAGTTTGACTGAAGGAGAGAGAGAATGTGGGCAGGAGCTGGAGGAAGAGGAAAGTAAAGGAGTTTTTGGTTTTTTTTCCCTAAAATGGGATGAAGATTATCTGGTGACCTTAATTCCTGGAATAGACTGTGAACTTTAAAAATACTGAAAATAAATATATTTTAAGTAAATTTTAAAATGGAAATCCATTTCATCATTTTACCAAGTCTCCTCTCCCTAAACCACTTGCTTTAGGATAGGGCATTGAATATTTAGTGTTACAGGCATTTATCCTAGTCATCCTGGATAGGAAAGGCAGCCTTTCAGAATTAATCTTTAAAGCGTCACATACATATACACATATATTCGTTCATTCATTCTCTGTCTCTCTGTTCCTCCTCCTTTATAGTTCCCTACTTAGAGAATCACTCAGTACCTAGTTCCTTACTGTACTGGTAGCAAGTAGTCAGTAAGTACTTGCTGAATTAATTAGCATCTTTTTGGTAATGGTATTTGTGGTGAATACATCCTTACTTTTTAACTCCATTCAATCTCTTTTTGATTGTGATATGTACTATGTTTTTCCTCTACGAATGAACTAACATCCTATATGAAATGGAGTTGTCTGATACAATGAGATATTCAGAAGAACTGGCTACTATTTCAGCTTCATTATCAAGTCCAGGCACGTTTTTATTCGTTTCTAAAATAGAGATAAAGCAGCCTTCTCTGGGATCACTGAGGACATTTCTGAATGATTTCATCATCATTCATTTGTAGAGCTTTAAAGATGTGCCAGAACCTCGTCCTAGGATTGAATTAGAACTGGGTTCTGCTTATTGGGTTCATATTAAATGGAAATAGACCTGCAGTGCATGCTGTCCGTAAACCAACAAGTACTTGAGCTCCTAACAAGGTTCTTAACCTCAGACTAGGTCTAAGACAAAGATAGAAAGCATGAAAATAAGGTTGGTACAGGTTGATAAAGAATCTAGACCTGAAGAATCTTATCTATAGCCACTGGCTTCTAGTTTTATGAAAGATGGTTTGCAACTTTGTATCTTTTGGTAATGCTTTCAAAAGCAACTTTGAAAAGGGAAGCCTTTAACTTCTACTTGAAAGAGTTTATCAGTTTTTTTAAAGCTAAAAGATAAGTCTGCATTTCAGTATTTTCATAGAATAATGGAAGAGAGTTGAAAATGTTTTAATAGCACATTATTGTTGACTGTCATGGCAGTGGTTTTTTTTTTTTCCATGTTGGATAGTAAAAGTAATTACATTCCAGGAGCTGATGATTATGTGTATGATAATCAGAAAGAAAAAAATCTAGTTGTGTTGTGACCCAGACTTCAAGATGGAGTTAGTGAGATGGCGTTTATTCTTCCGAATGGACTGCAGCAAGTTTCAGGTCATAGAAATTAGTAGCCTAGAAGAGAAGTCTTTAACTGATCAGCAGTCACTGACATTCTCCTGGGTGCTCCAGCAGTGTGCTTAAGCACCAGGTAGGATATGAGAAAAGCATGAGACGTATCTCTCTGAAGAAAATTACATTCTGTGAATGAAAAAACAGATAACAAAACAATATGTTCAGTGAGAAAAGAATATAATGTATGTTTGCATGTGGAAAATTAGAGAGGATATACAATAAAATAGTAAAAATATAGGAAATTCTGGTTATCCAAAGATAATGAATCCCAGTGAATTCAAGTAAAATGAATCCGTTTAACACAGAACCAAAAGTTTATTGTAAGAAGTAAAAAAAAAAAAATACAAAACCCTTGATTTTGGACACAATCTTGAAAAATAAAGCTCAAAAATTGTAAAGAATAGCTGAGTCTTAGAGTTTATACAGAACAAAGTTTAGATCAGGTTTCTGTGCTGTAGTTTTTGTGACAGAATTGTATGATAGCACCACACTCGTCATTCATTTTGTCTTTGGCTATGTGGAAAAAATATTTTAGGGATTCATGCATTTTTCCAAGGACTGTTCTTCAGCCTTTGATATTCATGTTATTTCTTTTGCAGTTCCTGTTATATAAGATTTCTTTTTGGTTGTTAACTGGTAGTGCTTCTGCTCCATCCTCCCCTGTCGTTAATGAGTTCTGAAGTTCTCCAGTATCACTTTCATAAAATCCTGCATCTTTATAATTGTAATAGAAATATATGCTGTTGTTAATTATAGAGGTATATAGGGCAGTTCATTAGTGAATATTTTAGTGTTATGACAGCTTTTTTTTCCCCCTTATACAACCTTGTAACCATGGGGAATTTTATAACACTGGGAAAATGAAGATCCTATAGTTATTTCTGAGTGGTGGGTTTTTTAAGTTGATTTTCATTATTGTTTGTTTACTTATTTGTAGTTGAGTCTCTTTATTTGAGGTATTTTATGTTTTATTAAGTTTTCAAGAATACTGAATTAGTGAAATCTGAACCATTGCTCCTAGTTGGGAAATGTAGGGTTAGGTGTCTGTGAGCCTTTGGTCACATTGGTTGATTGCATCAACCAGTCAGTACATAACTTTGTTTCATTTGTGTTTCTGTTTAGACACCTTGTTTAATGTATACTGTTGATTCATGAACATTGAACTCAGCAGCCAACAGCACTATAATACATGCCTGAAGGAAGCTTATCCAATACAAATATATTTTCTCCATAAGGCACATCACAGTCTTTGTGCAGTTAGGACAGTAGATAACAGTTCAGCACTGTGCTTGCTGGGAGTGGGGGTGTGTGCGTTTTAAACAGAAAAATCCTCAACAAAAAGTACAGAAATATGAAAAATGTGGCTTTAAAGAGACCTTGAAAAGGACACTCATTTACAGTACAAGAGCTAAACAAAAAGGCCAAGCATGGCCATTTTCTGCCTCAGCTGGTGGGAACATGCAGTTCAGGTAACTCAAATTTTTTTGCCCATCTCTGTGTGTCCACAAGTGACTGTGAAAGTTCCCTGAGTGTTGATTTTGGAGTTAGAGATAAATTTTAGCAAATAGGCAAATTTACAAATACAGAATCCATGAATAATGAGGATAGACTGTATCTTCTGATTTTTTTCCACATTAAACTTATTATTGTTGTAGTTTTTAGAAAGTGGAAGCACAAAATAAGCATACAGAAAATAAAATTACAGTAATATTTGGAAGACGGAGTGAAACTTTTAAAATATATACGAAGCATTCTGAAACAGTGTATTTTCATTTATGCATATATCCCTTGGTATGACATGATTAATGATAACAGGGCTTCGGTGGTGGCTCAGTGGTAAAGAATCTGCCTGCCAGTGTAGGGGACACAACTTCAGTCCCTGGTCTAAGTAGACCCCATGTGTCACAGAAGAGCTAAGCCTGTGTGCCACAGCTGTTGAGGCTGTGCTCTAGAGCCTGGGAGCCACAAATACTGAGCCCAGGTGCTTCAACTACTAGAGCCTGTGCTCCACAACCAGAGAAGTCACCACAGTGAGAGGCCCATGCACTGCAACTGGAGAAAAGCCTGCTTAGCAACACAGACCCAGCATAGCCAACAATAAATAAATAAAATTAAAAGAAAAAGATTAATGGTACAGCAGGGGTTTAAAAGAGGGAAGGACAATGCAAAAGAGAAGACCAGGAAAGGAGGTAGGACTGTCTGGTTATATTCAGTAATCATGAGACCGCTATGGATAAAACTGAACAAACTAAAAGGCAAGTTAAAAACAAGTAGCTGTGAATATTAGAAGGATTTACTCTGGTCGTTTATGAGAAAGACTGCTTTCACCTTCAAAAGCATGTATTTTTTTTTTTATGACAGTAGAGAAGTGTATTGAATTAATATGTATAGTTTAACTTCAGTTCAGTCGCTCAATCGTGTCTGACTCTCTGTGACCCCCCTGAACTGCAGCATGCCAGGCCTCCCTGTCCATCACCAGCTCCTGGAGTTCACCCAAACTCACGTCCATTGAGTCCAACCATCTCATCCTCTGTCGTCGCCGTCTCCTGGTTTAACTTAATTGTATACATTTGGGGGGAAAAATGGAAAGATCTTGTTTGTTTGCTTTTTTTTAGTTCAGCTTTGCCTTTTATTATGTATAAGTGCGTGAACACAGACACAGATGTAGCTCTCTGTCAAAACCAAATTGCAGATATATAGGATTGTCAATTAAAATTCTTAAAAAAAAATGCTTTCTGTTGTAGGAACAGCAGCAGTATTGGTATCGACAACACCTGCTTAGTTTGCAGCAGAGGACAAAAGTGCATTTGCCGGGACACAAAAAGGGTCCTGTTGTAGCAAAGGATGCAGCTGAGCCAGTGAAAGAAGAAGTTACTGTACCTGCTACCAGCCAAGTACCAGAACCCTCTGCATCTGAGGAGCCCCCGTTACCACCCACTAATGAAGACGCAGCACCTCCTCTCCCACCTGAGGAGCCCCAGGTAACCATGAAATTAATTACTTGGTATTTTTAAATTGTTCAGCTTTTTTTCTGATTCATATATATACATATATACACACATGTATATATATGTATGTGTATATATATACCTTTGTTTTAAATGGATATATTTTTTTCATTTTTTTTTAAGTGCATGTAAAATTTCTTTTGTGGAATAATCAGATGTATGCCTCAAGGTATTTAGAAAAGAACATTTTTTTCATGGTTTAAGTGAAATTGAAGAATTAGACACTCTTCTGAATTGAGTATCTCTAAGCACTAAAGGGATGACAGGGTGGATGTTTTCATGTTGATGGCACAGGGCAATAATTCAAGAGATTCAGCTTTATTGTTAAACTGCCTGGGCTGTAGTCCAGGCACTGCTACTTACTGGTTGTGACTCTGAGCAAGTTAGTTCACCATTCTATGCTTCAATATCCTCACCTAAAAAATGGGCATATTTAAATTGTAGCTTTCTTATAGAGCCATTGAAGCATTAAATGTGATAATCCTTGAAGCTTAACCTACTGACTGGCACATGGAAAGTCCTCAGATTGGTCCAAAGGTCCTTGTTCTCCCAAGAGCCTTATGTGGAAACATTAATGAAACATAATGATTACACTGTAATCAGCTGGTGAAAAGTGACTAGCGGTAAAAAAGAGGTTTCTCATATAGTGGAAAGGACACTAACTGTGGATTACTTTCTGCTGTGGAAATGGTTATCCTAAATAGGAACAGTGAGGTGACTATTCTAGCAAAGACTGTGGGATTTGTACATTCCTTTGTGGTAGTATTCATGATCCCAGGATAAGACACTAAGACTTTAACAGAACTAAGTATTTTATCTAAAGATAGAATAGCTTTTCTCAGCCAGAGTTGCAAGGATTCTGGACTTTATGATACCATACTGCTGCTGTTGCTAATTTGCTTCAGTCATGTCCGACTCTGTGCGACCCCATAGACCGCAGCCCGCTAGGCTCCTCCGTCCCTGGGATTCTCCAGGCAAGAATACCAGAGTTGGTTGCCATTTCCTTCTCCAGTGCATGAAAGTGAAAAGTGAAAGTGAAGTCGCTCACTCATGTCTAACTCTTCAAGACCCCATGGACTGTAGCCTACCAGGCTCCTCCATCCATGGGATTTTCCAGGCAAGAGTACCTGACTGGGTTGCCATTGCCTTCTCCTGATACCATACTATTATAGCATAATACTCTATAACATATTCATGTTTCTTGTTTATGACTTAGAATAAAGCTGTTTATGGTTAGAATAAAGCATATCCCCTCTTTCACCTTCAGTCTGAGGACCCGGAAGAGGATGCCAGGTTAAAGCAGTTGCAGGCTGCAGCCGCACACTGGCAGCAGCACCAGCAGCATCGAGTTGGCTTCCAGTACCAGGGAATAATGCAGAAGCACACTCAGCTCCAGCAGATCCTGCAGCAGTACCAGCAGGTTATACAGCATCCGCCACACATCCAGGTGAGAGCTTCCCTCACGGACACGAGGGAAGTTGTCCCAGATGTTTAAGGGATTTGTTTCTCATGAAAGAGATTTAAGTGTGATGAAGGAAAAGTATCAGATGTTCCCCCTGGAGTGCCCAAGTAGTTATTTGTTACATTTGTCACCTGTGGATTTTAAAAGATAACACACTACTGTCTGTAAAATAGGTAAACACTAAGGACTTGGTGTAGAGCACAGGAAATTATATTCACTATCTTATAGTGGCCTATAAGGGAAAGATTTTGAAAAAGAGCGTGTGTGTCTATGTGTGTGTGTCTGTGTCTGTGTGTGTGTGTGTGTACAGCCGTGCACCTGATACACAGTATCGTTAATTAACTATACTTCAGTTTAAAAAAACAGAGAATTCCCTGGTGGTCCAGTGGTTAGGACTCTGAGCTTTCACTGCTGAGAGTGTAGATTCAATTCCTGGTCAGGTAACTAAGGTCTTGCAAGCTGTGCAGACTGCCTCCCCCACCCCACCCCCCCAAAAAAAAATTAAAGAGAAAAGAACCAGAACTTCCTATGTTGCTTCAAGTTAAAAGCAACCACCCTAGAAAGCCCATGAAAATACACCACAAAAGATGAAGTGACTTAGATCCTTGTATGTCTTGTATCTTTGAGGTATAAACTTATGTCTATAACAGATCATTTTCAGTAATAATATTAAAATGATCCACAGTAATATTAAAAACTTGAAAAATAGGTGAGATAGGTGTTTGCTTTAGTGTAGTTGATTTTTTTTAAGCATATCCTTTTATTTTTTTAAAACATTTATTTATTTTTGGCTATGCCTGGTCTTTGTTGCTGCGTAGGCTTTCTCTAGTTGCAGAGGACGGAGGCTGCTCTAGCTGCGATGCACGGGCTTCTCATTTCAGTGGCTTCTCTTATTGCAGAGCCCAGGCTCTAGGCGCATGGGTTTCAGTAGTTGTGGCACGTGGGCTTTGTTGTGGGCATGTGGGATCTTCCCCAACCAGGGATCAAGCTCGGGTCCCCTGCATTGGCAGGCAGATTTCTTACCCGCTGCGCCACCAAGGATGTCCAGTTGATTTTTTTTTTTTTCGATTCTGTGATAACTTACATAATTAAGTTAAAAAAAAGAAAGGCAAATGGTCATTATTGAAGGGATTTAACAAGCTTATCCTGAGCCTTCCTTAGTCTTGTGCTCCGAGTTCCTAAGGCTTCAAACACCCTTGACTCCTTGATATTTCAGCTTAAAGTTACTTCTTGAGTGTCTTAACAGTCACTTGCATCCCTGTTTGCAGACCATGTCCGCAGACGTGCAGCTGCGGCACTACGAGATGCAGCGGCAGCAGTTCCAACGCCTCTACCAAGAATGGGAGCGGGAGTTTCAGCTGTGGGAGGAGCAGCTCCACTCCTACCCTCACAAAGATCAGCTCCAGGAGTATGAGAAGCAGTGGAAGACGTGGCAGGGACACATGAAGGCCACTCAGACCTATCTCCAGGACAAAGTCAGCGCACTTCAGAATGTGAAGAACCAGTACATGGGGAACATGTCCATGCCACCCCCATTTGTCCCCTATTCTCAGATGCCGCCGCCCCCGCCAACAATGCCCCCACCGGTATTGCCGCCATCGCTGCCACCGCCGGTGATGCCCCCGGCCCTGCCGTCAGTCCCACCCCCTGGCATGCCCCCACCCGTGATGCCACCGTCTCTGCCGAGCTCTGTGCCCCCACCAGTGATGCCTCCGTCTCTCTCTTCTGCGGGGCCACCGCCCGTCCTCCCCCCGCCTTCCCTGTCTTCGGCAGGGCCGCCGCCCGTGCTTCCACCACCTTCTCTGGCTTCGACCGCACCTCCCCCTGTCATGCCCCTCGCCCCGCTCTCTTCAGCCACACCTCCTCCAGGCATCCCTCCCCCCGGAGTTCCCCAGGGGATGCCTCCTCCCTTGACAGCAGCCCCAGGTCCACCCGCCTCCAGCTCCCAGAACTCACAAGTCCCTGAGAAGCCTCGACCAGCGCTGCTGCCCACCCCTGTGTCTTTTGGTTCAGCCCCACCCTCGGTTTACCATCCTCCACTGCAGTCAGCCCTTGGCCCATCAGACCAAGTGAATTCCAAAGCTCCCCTGAGCAAGTCTACTTTGCCGTACAGTTCGTTCTCATCCGAGCAAGGACTTGGGGAGTCCTCAGCTGCTCCATCTCAGCCACTTGCCGCAGTCAAGGATATGCCAGGGAGGTCAGGTGGACTGCTTCCAGATCCTCCTAGAAGCAGTTACTTGGAAGGTCCAAGAGGCCCAAGGTAGGTCTGCCTTTTTATTTGGGGAGGGGGTGGGAAGGGGTGGCGGATGGATGGTGGCTGTTTTGCTGCTGTAGGTTGAGTAGGCTTTTACATTCTCTTTGTACTTTTATATATATTCGTGATTTACAATGCATAATGTTAGTATTATTCACTCATTAGACATGGCATAATGAAATCTAGAAATGGCAACATACCCCCTTTCCTTGATGTCTCTGGTTTTATCCTACATGTAGAGATTTTATTCCAGGATGAATGTAGTGGTTTTAAAGTAATGCTTACCAATTTCTTAGTGACTTTGACTTTCAGCTTCAAAATCATTGTTTAATTTATTGATCTTTTTTACTCCTTGTTGATTTGACAAATAACTGGATTGGTAACTTCTTTTTGTGAGATGATATGCTAGCTGTTAGAGATAAAAATGAGTAAGTATCTAGTGAAATAGGCAGTGAAATTTAAGGGTAAATAGGACTTTTATCCATTTGTTCAGTAAATATTTATTAAGTTTCTGCTCTGTGCTTCTGGCAGTGAATATAACATAACAGATAAAGTCTGTGCCCCATGGAACTTTTATCCTTTATGTTTTCCTCTATTTAGGAGATGTTTTTCTCTTGTCTGAACCACATTTTTATTTAGAAAAGCACAAAAAATATTTACCAGTAGTTTCTAAATTTTTTCTTTACCTTTTAAAAGGGCTCAAACTTATTTTTCCAAATTTGTAGAAACATTTTTCCCTAAAGTTGGCCTAAATGATAATTTTCTTATAGAAAAACATTTTCAATCAGAATTTTTTTCCAGTTGGAAATTGTACTGGAAATATATACTCCTTACACAAAATTTAGACAGAATTGGAAAGTATTGAAAAAAGTAAATGTCACCTAATTCTGCCATCTGGAGATAATTTTTAAAACATATGTTATAAAAAATTGAATCATACTAAGTAATATTATTTTGTAACTTGATTTTTCACTTATCAGTATTGATTAGTTTTCCCATCTCAGTGTCGATGGATCTACATTAGCTAAATTAAATATTTGAAAACAAAATATGTCTTTTATTTATTCCCCAAGTTTATATTCAGAAAACAAAACTCCATCCAAAAATGAAAGCTAATTAGAGGCAATTGACATGAATTCCTCTGAGTACCAGAAGTCTTCTCAGAAGCGTTACATATATTATCCCATGGAGTCTTCTTGATAGCCTGTGAACTTGACAGGTTTATGCCTGCATTTACCCTTCATAAACTAGGGCTGGAGAGGATTGGGTATCTTGCTCAGGATCATGAAGTGGGAGAGGTGAACCTGCATCCAACAGTGGGGGCTGAGATGAGAGGGTCCCAAGAACAAGAGCGCTAGTTGAGAACTGTGTTTAATGCTGTGATTCAGTGATGTTCATCCTGTCAGTGATGAGAAGTGCATTTGTAGTCTTGGTTTATTTGGCATGTGTTTCATCTTGATTTGAATTCCTGCTTAACTCCTGGATTGAGAGCATTACCTTTTAGATCTGGTAACTGACTTGCTGTATGACATTCTTGTAACCTATGTTGTTCCTATACAACATAGGTTTCCTGCTCCCTTTCTTTCTGGCATAATGTTTTCTCTCTTCTGCCTGCCAAAACCTTGATTTTGTAAATTTAGGACCTATTTTAAGTTTTTTCTTGCCTTAAGGTACAGTTAATAATTTCAGCGTTAGGAGGATCTTAGCAGTTATCCAGTGCAGTTTTTCCTCTTTACCAACTCACCTTGGTGTTGCGTTTTAGTTTGTCATCCTGGGTCTTGCACATGTTACCTAATTTGTTCTTCTCCGTCATCTTATGAAGTAAATGGGTAAAGGGCGCTGAGATTGGGAGAGGTTACAGATACACTGCCCTGGATGTCATAGCAAATGAATGGTCGAGGTGGGGTTTGAACCCAAGGCTTTCTGATCCACTCTTAGGTCCTTTGCTCTTCCTATGACAAGCAGTTGGTGGACTCTGCTTCAGCATTGCCACTGCAGCAAGCAGCACTGGCCTATAGTTTTATGGAAATTTTGTTTCTTACATCGAGCATCAATATGGTACCTTGACTTCTACACGTTGATTCTAGATCTGCCTGTGTGGCACAGTACATAATGAATTATCCTGTTCTTCTTCAGTGTGTACACACTACCATTGTTTAGAGACCATCTTCTTGTTTCCGTCTACTGGCCTTAACTATTCTGCTCTGCCATCACGTAAGCTGAAGTTATGTTCTTTTCACACTAACATTGTTCTAGCCTTCTCCTGCTATAATGCTCGTGGTGCCTAGCTTTCTCCTGCTTTATTGTTTATGGTCCTTTGAAGAGCTTTTGGCTTGTCAGTCTGCTTCAGAATGAACACTTAGATGGAGCAGACCATAGGCCTGTTATTAACTTTGGCATAAAGAATGTAACATATAGCTGGACATACTGCTTTTTATGTTGGGGGCAGGGCTTCAGTACTCTCATGGTGTTGACTTGTGTTGAGCATAACATCAGTTTGGCCTCCTAGGTCTTTTTCATCTTACTGTTATTAAACCCTTTCTCTTTCACCCTGAACTTGTACAGTTTTTTGTCTTTTTTTTTTTTTTTTTCTTTTTCTAAAACTTTACATTTTATCTAGTTAGATTTGGGCCTGCATTCCAATCTGCTGAAATCTTGGTGATTGGAGGTTACATTGCTTTTAGGTATGAGATACCCTTTCCCAGCTCTTTTCCACCTGCAGCTTTGATACGAATGGCATTTTTTTGTCCCTGAATTAGATGCTGCTCACATTTTTTACCTTAATCCTGCTCACAGTTTTCTGAAAAATCTGGATTTAGACTGCTTTCTAAAAACTGAAGGTTTACAAGAAGTCAAGTAACATAACTGCATTATATGTAAATCGCATACCACATTGTTGAGCATCTGAGGCAACGTTTTGAAACTGTATATATGTGTATGTATCATTGAATTCACCAAGTCTTGTAGAAGACTACCCCTGCTCCAGTAAACTGCCATGTTAGTGGATGTTGGTTTCCAAGAGTCTTTTAGTTTCAATAATAAAGCTTTTTTTATTGAAAAGTAACATACAATCATAAGTGTATACCTTCGTAAATTTTCATGAATAGCTAGGCCCATGTTATCACTACTCAAATCAAGAAATAGAAATTAGTAGTGTCTGATGTAGTCTCAAAAACGACAGAATGATCTCTTCATTTCCAAGGCAAATCATGCATCATCATGGTAATCCAAGTCTCTGCCCCAACTAGTAGTACTGAAGAAGCTGAAGTGGAACAGTTCTATGAAGACCTACAAGACCTTCTAGAACTAACACCCAAAAAAGACGTCCTTTTCATTATAGGGGACTGGAATGTGAAAGTAGGAAGTCAAGAAACACCTGGAGTAACAGGCAAATTTGGCCTTGGAGTACAGAATGAAGCAGGGCAAAGGCTAATAGAATTTTGCCAAGAGAATGCACTGGTCATAGAAAACACTTCTAACAACACAAGAGAAGACTCTACACCTGCACATTACCAGATGGTCAATACCGAAATCAGAAGAGAAGCAAAAAGCAAAGGAGAAAAGGAAAGCTATACCCCCTCTGAATGTAAGTTCTAAAGAATAGCAAGGAGAGATAAGAAAGCCTTCCTCAGTGATCAATGCAGAGAAATAGAGGAAAACAATAGAATGGGAAAGACTAGAGATCTCTTCAAGAAAATTAGGGGTACTAAGGGAACTTTTCATGCAAAGATGGGCTCAGTAGAAGACAGAAATGGTATGGACCTAACAAAAGCAGAAGATATTAAGAAGAGGTGGCAAGAATACACAGAACTATACAAAAATAGATCTTCACAACCCAGATAATCACAATGGTATGATCATTCACTTAGAGGCAGACATCCTGGAATGCAAAGTCAAGTGGGTCTTAGGAAGCATCACTACGAACAAAGCTAGTGGAGGTGATGGAATTCCAGTTGAGCTATTTCAAATCCTATAAGATGATGCTGTGGAAGTGCTGCACTCAATATGCCAGCAAATTTGGAAAACTCAGCGTTGGCCACAGGACTGGAAAAGGTCAGTTTTCATTCCAATCCCAAAGAAAGGCAATGCCAAAGAATGCTCAAACTACTGCATAATTGCAGTCATCTTACATGCTAATAAAGCTGAAAATTCTCCAAGCCAGGCTTCAACAGTATATGAACCGTGAACTTCCAGATGTTCAAGCTGGTTTTAGAAAAGGCAGAGGAAGAACCACAGATCAAATTGCCAACATTCGTTGGATTATTAAAAAAGCAAGAGAGTTCCAGAAAAACATCTATTTCTGCTTTATTGACTATGCCGAAGCCCTTGTCTGTGTGGATCACCACAAGCTGTGGAAAATTCTTCAAGAGATAGGAATACCAGGCCACCTGACCTGCCCCTTGAGAAGCCTATATGCAGGTCAGGAAGCAACAGTTAGAACTGGACATGGAACAACAGACTGATTCCAAATAGGAAAAGGAGTACATCAAGGCTGTATATTGTCACCCTGCTTATTTAGCTTATATGCAGAGTACATCTTGAGAAACGCTGGGCTGGATGAAGCGCAAGCTGGAATCAAGATTGCTGGGAGAAATATCAATAACCTCAGATATGCAGATGACACTACCCTTATGGCAGAAAGTGAAGAAGAACTAAAGAGCCTCTTGATGAAAATGAAAGAGGAGAGTGAAAAAGTTGGCTTAAAGCTCAACATTCAGAAAACTAAGATTATGGCATCCGGTCCCATCACTTCATGGCAAGTAGATGGGGAAACAGTGGAAACAGTGACAGACTTGATTTTTTGGAGCTCTGTGCAGATGGTGACTGCAGCCATGAAATTAAAAGACGCTTACTCCTTGGAAGAAAAGTTATGACCAATCTAGATAGCCTATTACAAAGCAGAGACACTACTTTGCCAACAAAGGTCCGTCTAGTCAAGGCTATGGTTTTTACAGTAGTCATGTATGGATGTTAGAGTTGGGCTGTAAAGAAAGCTGAGCACCGAAGAATTGATGCTTTTGAACTGTAGTGTTGGAGAAGACTCTTGAGAGTCCCTTGGGCTACAAGGAGGTCATACCAGTCCATCCTAAAGGAAATCAATCCTGAATATTCGTTGGAAGGACTGATGCTGAAGCTGAAACTCCAGTAGTTTGACCACCTGATGTGAAGTGACTCATTTGAAAAGACCCTGATGCAGGGAAAGATTGAGGGCAGGAGGAGAAGGGGACGACAGAGGATGAGATGGTTGGATGGCATCACTGACTCAGTGGACATGAGTTTGAGTAAACTCCCAGAAGTTGTTGAGGGACAGGGAAGCCTGGCATGCTGCGTCCATGGGATTGCAAAGAGTTGGACACGACTGAGCATCTGAGCTGAACTGAGAAGTCATGCTCGTGCCCCTTCCCATGTTTCCTTATCCCAAAGTAACCACAATACTAACTTTTACGTGATAGGTTATTTTTGCCTATTTCTGAACTTTGTATTTTGGTAAATGGACTCATGCTATATGTACTCTTTTAAGTCTGGCATCTTTTACTTGACATCATATTGTGAGATTCATTAGTGTCGTTCATTCTCATTCCTGTACAGTATTTTATTGTGTGAATATACCACAATCTGTTTATCCATTCTAATTTGATGGTCATTTAAGTTTTTTAGCATAACACTGCATTGTTTCTTTGGTGCTATATATGTCCCTTTAGATATGCACGTGTGTATGTGTGCATATGTGTTTGTACTTAATTTTGTTTAGATGTATACACCAAGGATTAGAATTGCTTTGTCATAGGAGTATGAATGATATTGTACTTTGATAAATATGGTCAGTTTTCAAAAGTGGTTGTGTCAATTTATACTCTCATCATCAGTGTTTCTGTACTGCAATTTTTTTATACCCTCATCAACACTGGGTATTATTGAACTTTAAAATTTTAGCAATCTTGGTGGGTGTCTAGTGATACTGTAAAATGGATTTAATTTATATTTCCCTGGCGTGCTGCAATTCATGGGGTCGCAAAGAGTCGGACACGACTGAGTGACTGAACTGAACTGAACTGATGATGAATGAAATTGACTTCTATTCTATTTGATTATCATTCAGTTGGATTTCCTCTTTTGTGAAATGCTGGTTCAAGTCTTTTCCCTGTTTTTCTGTTGGGTTATTTTTTTTTATACTGGTTTGTAGAAGTTCTTTATATAGACTAGATATCAGTTCTTTGTATATCCTATGTCTAAATTGTCTTGACTGTTCTCTCACTCAGCAGCACTTTTTGCATTCTTACCCTTCAGGATACTAGAAGAGTAGTAGCCTTCACTATTCCATCTAGATGGTCCAGTGGAACCTTTTTATTTTTTTTTAATTTAAAGGTAACTTTATAAATAACTTACAGAAGTACGAATAAAGGGATAAGGAAAACAACTTACTAGAAATTTTAATAAAACTTGAAAAGAATAAAAATCCTTGCATCAAGTAAATTTTGGCACAGACACATTATAGAAGATGAAATAATTCTGTCATGTATTCTTTGAGCAAAGCAAAATGGTCTAGGTTCTTGCCAAAGATACATGAGGAAGTCTTTTCTGTTTAATAGCTGGATGACAATGCCATATTTCCTTTCTGTCCTTAGAAATATATTGTTCACATCCTCTCTTGAGTTTGAGAATATTTATCTAGAATATTGACATCCAGGAGATTCGCTTGTATGATTAATTTCACACTTTTATTAGAACCTAGAGTATAGCTGTCTCTGCATTTATTGTTAATACCTCTAATAATTTTGACACAACTTTCTCTGACACTTTGTCAGGATATGAAAATTTCTCAATTTTCAATTGTGCTCAATGAAGCCTAAAAGCAAACTGCAATATTTTGGGCAATCCAGGAGGGGTGACAGCTTATTTCACAATTCGGTCATTCTTTTGTTGTCTTCATATTTTAACCTTTAGCATAGTTGGGGGTAATTGATAAGTCATGATGAATAATAATGAATTCTAGGATAAGAAAACCACAAAATATTTCATTATATAGAAAAAAAAGTCACTGAAGACCCCATAATATATCTTAGATTTATGAAAGAATTCAATGAACCTATATGGTAATTGCAAGATAATTCTGTTTTTCAAAAGGTGAATTTTCTGTTTGTTCTTAGGAAGGCCTGTAAGAGATAAAGTCATGAACTTTATCAATCCTTAAAAACAGAACTGTTTAAAAAAAGTTTAAAAACTAAAATTGGACCCAGTGAGCTGAAATGAACCCTAAGAGTTAATGATATCTTTTGATTAATAGATACTCTTGGTTTTTTAATTTAATAGTCTAATTTACTGATCTTTTCTTTATGATTTGTGCTTTTTCATGTCCTGTTTAAGAAATCTTTGCTTACTCCAAGGTCATAAATGTTATTGTATTTTGTCTTTTATTGTTTTACCTTTTATTTTAAAATCAACAATCCATATAGAATTGGTGGTTTTTTTTTTTTTTTTTTGGTTAACGTATGGTATGAGGCAGGATATAAAGTTCATTGTTTTCCATGTGGCTATCAAGTTGACCCCAGTACCATCTATTGAAAAAAAGCATCCTTTTCTTACTGCTTTACAGTGTCTCCTTCATCATAAGTGAATACATGTGTGGATTTGTCTGTGGACTCCCTTTCTTTGGTTTGTTTCTCCTTCCACCAGTGTCATATAGTTTTAATTTCTATAGCTTCATAATGAATCCTGACATCTCTCAGCGTAAGTCCTCCAATTTTGTGTTTCTAGATCAGGGGTGACCAAACTGTTTCTGTAAAGGGCCGGATGGTAAATGTTTTTAGGTTTTGTGGGCCATGTTTAGTCTCTTTCAAACATTTTTCTTTGTTCCTTTCTTTAGCCTATAAAAATATTTTTTAAATTACTGTTAACTGGGTTTGATCCATGGGCCATAGCTTGCTGACCTCTGACCTAGATTATCTTAACTATTCTTGGTCCTTTCTATTTCCCCTATAATATAAGCAGCTTGTTAGTAAAAAAAAAAAAAAAAACTGGTGGAATTTTGATGAACATTGTATAGATTCTATTGATGATATTGAGGAAGAACTGACATTTTTATAATATCAAGGTTTCTGATCAGTTCTAACCACTTTTGGTCAGTTTAGGATTGGAATTATGACCTCTTCCATTCTGTAGCTGTTAGCAAGGGGCTATTTATTAACACTGTACTTTTTCTTAATTCTTCCATTTGTCATGGCTGTTTCTGTTTACAATGATTACTTCTCTTTGGAATTTTGATTTTAAGATCTTAGTTATACATATTAGAAAATGGAATTTGACATGAAAATCGAAAGGGCAGGCATTCAATTCCAGAATTTAGCATCTTGTGATTACCGTGATCTGCTGATGTGAGTGTGTTTATATAAATATTGTGATAATCAGACATTATTATCTTGTTTAAGGGTATTTATATTTCTATATCCCTCTTAAGTTTACCCAATTTGGATTCTGTTTTTTGTATTGCATTTTGAAATTTTTGTTCCTAGTTCTAATGGTCTCATGCCTAGTTTCAGGATTTTCTTTAATGTTTACAGTAAATATTTAATGGCATAGAGAGATACTTACAAATGAAGCTAAGAGGGAAAAAAACAGGATTAAATTTATCTTCGAGAAGTTTCTGAAATACCTAAGTATACAAGCAAAAATTTTCAAAATATTTAAACACTAGATATTTGTCTGTTTTTCATTTCATCTAGCCAGTGTACATTGCATGTGTTTTGTGTGATTGTATTGAGCAAATGTATACTATGTTTGTACTTTATTTCCAGTATGTTTTTATGTTAAAAAGGTCATAGTATTTCATTGTGTTGATGTGAAGATGGCTTATTTTTGTACATATGTTTAATATGAGTAACTTTTAATATATTTTTTCCAAGGGCCGAAAAGTTCTTTACTTTTATAAATCAAAAGGGTTTTGATAGTTTGACGTTTTGTAACATCCTTGAACTTTGAAAAATTTCAAGTGCAGTATTGATAACTATTAGTGGTTGCCATTTGTATGTAGTGTTGAAAGTATATTTCAGTTGGTTTAACATATTTCTGACCACCAAAATAAAAATAAAGTGATGATGCTTGGCTGCTGGTCAGCAATTTCATGTGAAAGCAAAACACCCTCCCCTTTCATGGGCACTGTTATATATGCAGGCGTGAGGTTTACAGAAGTGCTTTCATTACCTTTGACAGCTTTTCTGCCTTGTTCATTTCTTTATTTTCACACCTTTTAGTGCTTCCTGCTTCCTTTACCCTTTCCTCTGGGCTTTGCACGTCCTCTGCTCTCTGTTCGTAATCCCTTTTCTGTTATCTTTTGCTTTATCGATTCATATTTTTCCTGCCCTGGGGATGGGACTTCTACAGTTAATGTGTTGAGAACCTTCAGTGAGTCAGACATTGGGAATACTTCAGTGAGCAAGACCAACATGCCCCACATGTATCAAATTCTGTTCTGATTGCTGATTTACTTGTCTCATTCTTCTTATGGACTCTGAACTCCTTGTGGTTAGGTATCACTTTATTTACAGCACTAACACAATACTTGACAATTAGTAGGTGTTCAATAAATGTTGCATATGCCAAATATCTTAGTTACGGGTAAAATTCTCAAGGCATTCACAGTTTAGTTAGAAAGTAGTTTATTCATTCTGAAGTTGAGTATAATACTACCTAACATATTAAAGAATGTTCCTATACTGATTTGTGTGTTGTGCACAGTCTTCTCTTACCACTGATAGGACCTAATAATTCCTGAATTGAATACAGAACAGATGATTTTACATATCTTTAATGGCCTAACGTGTTATTCTAGGCACTTTAATAAATTAATGAATGTAACTTCAAGAAAAGGAACCAAATCATCACAGAGCCTGAAATAGCATACTTTTTTTCCTTCATAAATATATGGTCTCTATCCTTAGCATTGAGACATACTGTTTTTTTGGCTGGGATATTAGTTGCCCAACCAGGGATCAAAGTGGAAGTGTGGCGTCCTAACCTCGACTTCCTGTGGTGTACCTTTGACAAGCAGTTGGTCAGCTCCTTTCCCCTTTGTCCAGCAATAGCTGTGTCAAGCCTTCATTATTTTCCATAGACATTCTGTGCTAATGCTGCCTTCTCTGTCTCAGCAAACATTATTTCTCTTTGTATCCTTAATTTTGCTCCCTGCCCCAGAGAATCAAGGCTTTCAGGCCCAATGAAACTTCTCTGCCTTACCACTAAAATTGCCATCCTCATAGTTCTTGTGGTCTCAGAAGAAGCCCTTTTCCTGGTTAAAGCTAACACTCTGTGTGTCTGTTAAATACATTGTTAATCAACATGATACATACATATGATCTTCTTTTAAATCAAGAGAAATAACTGCCTACTGCTCCAAACCACCCTCAATGTGTTTCCTAAGGACAGCTTCTAATTCTTCAGCTGTTTCTTTTGGTAATTACCTCATAGTACTAAAGAAGGTGCTGTTCCTTTTGTCATTTATACATTTGAGATACTACTTATTTACTTCCTGCTCTGATAGGTAAAATTTAGTTCTTTTACTGTTCTGTAACCCCATCTGCCCAATGATATTTATATCATTATTTTAAAATAAGTCAATAAGTAATATTGTTCATAGAGGTAAGCAGTATACTGTGATTACATTTTCTTTAGTGTAATAACCTTTTTTTTTAGAATTTCCAGTTGCTATTCTTCTTGCAACATCTTTAACGTAATCCTCTTAACTCCAGTCCCCAAAGCAACATCTTTTTCTCTTGAGATCTCTCTCCCAAATTCATGCATCCTCTTGCTTTTACCTGGGTTGGTTGGCTGCTCTGAAGATCTGTCATATGGGTATTATTCCGTCATTTCCTTTGACTATTATTCTAGATTGGATTCACGGTTTGTTGAGTCTCATGGCTTTCTGTTTGTGGTGTTGCTGCTGCTAAGTTGCTTCAGTCGTGTCTGACTTTGTGCGACCCCATAGACGGCAGCCGTCCAGGCTCCCCGTCCCTAGGATTCTCCAGGCAAGAATACTGGAGTGGGTTGTCATTTTTTCTCCAGTGCACGAAAATGAAAAGTCAAAGTGAAGTCGCTCAATTGTGTCCGACTCTTAGTGACTTCATGGACTGCAGCCTACCAGGCTCCACCATCCATGGGATTTTCCAGGCAAGAGTACTGGAGTGGGGTGCCATTGCCTTCTCCGTTAAAGGCTTATAATGACCCACCAATCAGCCTGGAACAGGAAAACTGATCTAAAGCCCAACATATGTAATGCCTCCTTTTCCTGGAGTGCTTGTTCAATTAACTAAAAAATTGTGGGTTGGAAGTAAGTTCTCTGAACTCTTGTATGCCTGAAAATGTTTTAATCTAACCTCACATTTGATTAATAATTTGAATATATAATTTGAGGTTGAATATATTTTATTATAATTTATTTAAACTAAAAAACAAAAGAAAATAAAAAGTTTACCCATTTCTCCCACCTCCCACACCCCACCTCTGGCAACTATCAGTGTGTTCTCTGTATCTAAGAGCTTGGTTTTTTAATTAATTAAATTTTTTTCTAAGATTCCACATCTAAGAGAGGTCATATGGTATGCCTTTCTCTGACTTATTTAACTTAGTTAGCATAATTCCCTGGTGGTCCATTTATATTGTCAGAAATGGCAAGATTTCATTCTTGTAACATTCCATCCAATGTGTATGCTACATCTTCTTTGTCCATTCATTCATCAGTGGACACATAAGTTGTTCCCATATCTCGGCTATTGTAAGTAATGCTGCAGTGAACATGGTGGGGGTCTGGGGGGCATGTATCTTTTTGAGTTAGTTTTTTCGTTTTCTTCTCCAGTGAATACCCAGAGATGGAATTGCTGGGTCATATGATAATTCTATTTTTAGTTTTTCGAAGAGCCTCCATACTGTTTTCCATAGTAGGTGCACCAATTTACATTCCCACCAACAGTGCACAAGGGTTCCCTTTTCTCTGTATCCTTACCAACACTTGTTACTTCTAGTCTTTTTGACAATAGCCTTTCTGACAAGTGTGAAGTAGCATCTCATTGTGGTTTTGATTTGCATTTCCATTATTGGTGTAGGGAATCTTTTCATGTACCTCTTGGCCATCTGTATGTCTTCTTTGGAAAAATGTCTGTTTAGATCTTCTGCTCATTTTAAAATCAGGTTGTTTCATATTTTGCTATTGACTTGTATGAGTTCTCTCTATATTTTGGAATTAGCGCCTTATCAGATACATGAGCTCGCTCAGTCGTGTCTGACTCTTCTTGATTCCATGAACTGTAGTCTGTCAGGCTCCTCCATCCATGGAATTTCCCAGGCAAGAATACTGGAGTGGGTTGCCATTTCCTTCTCTAGGGGATCTTCCTGACCAGGGGATCAAACCCAAATCTCCCACTTTGCAAGCAGACTCTTTACCAGCTGAGCCACCAGGGAAGCCCATCAGATATGTGATTTGCAAATATTTTTTACCATTCAGTAGGCTGCCTTTTCATTTTAGTGATAGCTTGCTTCACTGAGCAGAAGCTTTTTAGTTCAATGCAGTCCTACTTTTTGATGTAGGCCTTTCGTTTCTTTGCTTTTGATGTTTAGAATCGAAAAATCATCGCCAAGACCTATGTCAAGGAGCCTACTGCCTTTTGTTTCTCCTAGAAGTTTCATGATTTCAGGTCTTACACTTGTCTTTCATCCATTTTGAGTTAATTTTTTTGTGTGACATACAGTGGTAGTCCAGTTTCATTCTTCTGCATGTGGCTGTCTGTTCTCAGTAACGTTTATTTAAGAGACTATCCTATCTCCATTGTATGTTCTTGGCTCCTTTGTCGTGAATTAGGTGACTGCATGCGCCTGGGTTTGTTTTTGGGCGCTCTCTTCTGTTCCATTGATATGTATGTTTGTTTTTGTACCAGTGCCATACTATATAATAGTTTCCAGTTCACTTCAGTCACTCAGTCGTGTCCGACTCTTTGTGACCCCATGGACTGCAGCACGCCAGGCCACCCTGGCATCACCAACTCCTGGAGTTTACGTAAACTCATGTCCATTGAAGTTGAACATAATTTAGGATCAGTGTTTAGGGTCAGCAAGCATTCTCTTTTCTTCTGTTACCTAGTATAACTGTTGTGCTTTTCTGATTCATTTCCTTTTTAGATGGTTTCTCCCTACTACTAGAAAATTTTTATTTAGTCTTTATTATTTTAGTAATTTATAGTGGTTTGTATTTGTTCAGTATTAACTGTACTGGATACTTAGTGAACTGGGCCCTTTCCATCTGGAAATTAGAGTCTAACTCTGGGAAATTTCTTTGTCCTATTTCTTCATTTATTTCTTTTTCTCTTGTTTTCTGTTTTTCTTTTTCTGGAACCCCTGATTTGTAGGATTTTTAACCTGCTATATTTCTTTCTGTTCTCTCTCATTTTGTTAAACTTTCTGAGATACTTCTGGTCCTTTTATTGCCTTTTTTATTTGGAGAATTAAATAATTTCTATAGTTCTTCTGGTTCTGATCCTTTTTTATATATAGCAAATTGTTCTTGATTTACTGATACTATATCTTAAGAATTCTCTCTGAGAATACTAATTTGAGAGTTTTTTTTTTTAAGTTCTCTTCTGCTTTTTTGCATTATTGCTCTTTCTTCCAGATCCATATTCTCTTCCTTTCGTTTTGGAGGCATTCCTCAAATATATTGTGATCTTTAGTTGTCCATTTATACTTAAGAGAGGAAGACAGTGAAACTGATGGGGCGCTGTTTATGCATGTGGAGAGGGGCTCATCAATTGTCAGACTTTGCTGTAGCAGGCTAATGCTAATGCTAGGGGACCCTCAAATTCAGGCATTTAGAGACAGTTCAAGCCCAGGGAGTGGCTGATCGATGATTTAGAATATGGATTTTAATTTACATCATTTTAGCTCCAGGTCTTACCTAGTCTTTTCCCCAGCATCCCTGGCATCTGAGAATCCTGACCCTCCCTGGGTTTCTGTGGGCAAGCCAGACCCATTTTGATTGTATTCTCCTCTGCTCCCGGCAGTCTAAACTGCAGCTGCTTCTTGCTCCATGTGTTACCACTCATGTTTGTTCTTTGTCGTCCAGAGTTTAAAAACAATCCTCATCTGCGGGCGGCCCTTTCTCTCTGTTTATAGTGAGTTTATGCATTTTTCAATTCCTTGTGGTGATTCTGTGTCAGCTTGACTGGGCTGAAGTACGTTTCCCAGAGTTCTCTTGCTTTTGTGTTTCTGGTTAGGGTGGGTCACGGGGTTGGGGGGATTTTGTATCTAACATGAAATATTTATCCCTGGACAACCAAAAGCTTTCTAACCATTCTCTCAGAAAAGAAAGTCTCTGTTTTTTTTGTTTTGGGGGAAATCAACTTCATTCTCCCTAGCTGGCTCACATCTCCTCTTTGATAGTTTGTGACTGAAATTCTGAGATGTAAAGCTAGCTAGTACTAATACATCTTATGTTAGATGATAAGGAAAAAGAATCAGTCAGAAATATCTGGCTAATAAATATGTATATATTTAAACATTTCATAGCAAATGTTAAGGAAGAACTACTCTGTCACACCCATAATTTCTGCAACTGGTCATGTAATTTCAGTTGGTGTTGATAACTACCTTCTTTCTCTACTTAATCCATATTCTCTTTGCTCTCAGTGGGTACCTCAGCTTGTCCAGGTTCCTTGCCTGGTTCCTTGCCCAAACTTTCATTCTTGAAAGATCTAAGGTATTCTCAGCCCTGCCTGGATTGAGTAATTGTAGTTTTGTCTTGACTTTAGTCATAGGACATGGAAGGTAGTGAGGAGTGTCCTGGAGGATCTCTTCCATTCCAGACATACCCTCACCCTCATTGTATAAAAAGTACCCAATTTTCCCTTGAAAGACAGTGTTACTCACCCCAGCCAGTACAGTAATAACTCCCTTCTTTGCCTGTCAATTCAGAACCTGAAGTGGCCAGATGGCAGTCTGAACTGAAGTTTTAATAGAGTCCTTGTTGTGTCTCCCGATAGAAGCATTCCTTCATTCCTCCCTTTGAAACTGAGACTTCCAGATCAGCAAAGCCTAACGTCACAGGGATAGGAAGTAAATATTTTGCTGAAACTGAATTTATTACTCTCATTTATTTCCCTAACCAATGAAAGAAAAACCCTTCTATTTCTCTTTAGAGGCGTGAAAGGCATCAGTATCACCTCAGTCAGAAACCTTGGAACCATCCTAGTTCTTCCTTTTCCAGTATTTTAAATCGCACCTGTTAGAAAATTGATCAGCTTTACCTTCCTTCACATCTCTCACTTTTATCTCCTCCTTTTCATCCTCATATCAGTCACCGTCTTAGAACAGACTTCACCTTCACTTACTTAGACTGTAGAGACAGTGTACTGTCAACTTTTCCCACTTATCCCTCTGCTACTTTTCTGCTAGAGCAATCTTTTAAAAATAATCTTTCAAAAACTTAGTGTTTCTGAGTGCTTAAGGTAATTTCTGACTCTTTGTGCAAGCTCAGTCACTTCAATCATGTCTGACTCTGCGACCCCATGGACACTACAGTCCACAGGAATTCTCCCTTGGCAAGAATACTGGAGTGGATTGCCATGCCCTCCTCCAGGGGATCTTCCCATGCGGCTCTTGTGTCTCCTGCATTGGCAGGCAGGTTCGTTAGCACCCACGCCACCTGGGAAGCCCTCTAACTCCTTACCCAGCTGAATTGATTCATCTGTTATAACAGAGATCCAAAGTCACACGGCTTTAACAAGTTGGAGGTTTGTTCTCTTTTAGGACTTATGTGGTGACTCTGCAGTGTCAAGAATCCAGATTCCTTCTCATTTGTTACTTTACCATCTCTTGTTATGTGGTCCATATCTACATGGTTCAGGATGCCCCACCACCGTATCAGAGCCAGCACGAAAAAGAGAATATGAAGAGAAGAATGTGTTCTTCCCTTTAAGTTTACCACCCAGAAGGATGCATAAATCATTTTCACTCTCAGCTCATTGGCCAGACATGGCTGCAAGTTCTCTCTGCAAGAGAGTTTGGGAAAGAGAGTCTTTAGTCTGGCTATCCTTATGTCTTGCTGAAAATGGAGAGGTTCAGTTACAGTAGGAAAATGGAAATGCGTACTGGAGGAGTACCAGTAGTCCGTGGCGCCGAGGTATACAGAGTCTTCTGGGAGTCGGCCCTTGCCTGCCCCTTTACCTTACCTCTCATTGTGCTGCTATTCCACTCCTTTCCCGGCCGTCCTAGACTTTGTTTCCTCTTTGCTTCAGCCATGCCAAACTGCACTTCCAAACTGGTATGTGTTTCTCTCCTTTTCCTCATAACACTTCCTTAGCCTGAGATGTCCTTGCCACCCACTTGCATCATCTCCAGTATTCTCTGTTAACCTGGTCTCTGAGAATTTGTTTCTAAAGAGTTAACTAAAGCATCTTCTGTTACAGAAAGCCTTTATTGGACAGCACCACCTTCACTCTCATAGAATTGACCATTCTCTCCTCTGTTGTCCTTATTATATGCAGGTAGATGTTGGTCATTGCATCTTGTGGCAGTTATTTACACTTAGATTCTTTGTCTTCTGTTGTAAGCCCTTTGAGGGCAAAGAACACATTTTATTCTTGTATCTCTTGGATTTAGCATAGTACTTAACAGAGGATATATGCTAAATATTTATCCAATGTACAAGTGGGTCCATAGCAGAATATCTTGGTCCAGATTTTTAAATGTTGGGGCATGCTCTTAAGACACAGCTGGCTGCTGTTTTTTAAACTTTTGTCAGTTAGTCAAGATCATAATATTAGCTCCAACAATATTTATACTCATCCTATGTTAACATTGCTAATTGTTTCATTTTTAGTTTTTAGTTATAATTTAACTCTAAAAGTACTCTTAGAATTAGCTATGGGACTTTTTTCCCCCCTGTTTGAAATGAATGGACTTTTCTGTCTATTAAGGCACAATATTAATCATTGCTTTTTAACAATTCAGTATATCAGTGACTTGCTGCAGGAGATTTGTCCTAAGACCTTCTGAGCTCTGCCACCTAAACATAATGGTTCTAAGATATTGGTATCTCAGGATTTGTTTAATGACTAACAGTCATTTTTGTAAAAAAAATTCTAAGGCAAGATTGCCTTAAATATTTTTACATGGAAAAAATTTTTTTTCTGCTTTACTGTCTTGAGTAATATCTTTTGTTTTACTTGTAGATTTGATGGTCCTCGAAGATTTGAGGATTTAGGGTCAAGGTGTGAAGGACCGAGACCTAAAGGGCCTCGTTTTGAAGGAAATCGCCCCGATGGGCCAAGACCCAGATATGAAGGTCACCCAGCAGAGGGCACTAAAAGCAAATGGGGAATGATTCCCCGGGGGCCAGCATCTCAGTTCTATATTACCCCCAATACATCCCTCAGCCCTCGACAGAGTGGACCACAGTGGAAAGGCCCCAAACCAACTTTTGGACAGCAACATCAGCAGCAACCTAAGTCACAAGCAGAACCAGGAAACAAAGAACCATTAGCAGACACCAGTAGTAACCAGCAGAAGAATTTTAAAATGCAATCAGCTACATTTCCCATTGCTGCAGATGTAAAGGATGCCAAGGCGGCTCAGTCAAATGAGAATCTAAGCGACTCTCAGCAAGAGCCACCTAAAAGCGAAGTCTCGGAAGGGCCCATAGAGCCTTCTGATTGGGACCAGGATTCTCAAAGTATGGAGACTCAAATGGACAAAGCCCAAGCTGTTACTCAGCCTGTACCCCTTGCAAATAAAGCTATACCTTCTCAATCTACTTTTCCCTCAAAAACAGGGGGGATGGAGGGAGGAACAGCAGTAGCAACATCATCATCACTAACTGCAGATAATGATTTTAAACCTTTGGGTATTGGTCTGCCCCATTCAGAAAACAACCAAGATAAAGGGCTACCTCGGCCAGATAACAGAGACAGTAGGTTAGAAGGCAATCAAGGCAGCAGCTCATCTTACAGAGGTCCTGGGCAAAGCAGAATGGAAGACACACGGGATAAAGGACTAGTCAGTAGAGATCGAGGCCAGGCAATCAGCCACGGCCCAGGGTTGGTCAAGCAAGAAGATTTTCGTGATAAAATGATGGGTAGAAGAGAAGACAGTCGAGAGAAGATGAGCAGAGGAGAAGGCAGCCGGGACAGAGGGCTGGTGAGGCCAGGAAGCAGTCGGGAGAAAGTGCCAGGTGGTCTGCAAGGCAGCCAGGACAGAGGCAGAGCTGGCAGCCGAGAAAGGGGACCACCCCGGAGGGCTGGCAGTCAGGAGAGAGGACCCCCTCGAAGACCTGGGAGTAGAGAGAGAGTGCCACCCCGGAGAGCTGGGAGCAGGGAGAGGGGACTGCCTCGAGGGCCTGGTGGTCGGGAGAGGGGACTGGGAAGACCAGACTTTGGTCGTGACAGAGGTCCATTTAGACCAGAACCAGGAGACGGTGGGGAAAAAATGTATCCGTATCACCGAGATGAGCCTCCTAGGGCTCCTTGGAACCATGGAGAAGAGAGAGGGCACGAAGAGTTCCCATTAGATGGTAGAAGTGCTCCAATGGAACGAGAAAGACTTGATGATTGGGATAGAGAGAGATACTGGCGAGAATGTGAACATGACTATCAAGATGATACTCTAGATTCGTATAACAGAGAGGACAGGTTTTCAGCCCCAATTCGATCTCATGATGGAGATAGACGAGGCCCGTGGTGGGATGAGTGGGAGAGAGATCAGGATATGGACGAGGACTACAACAGGGAAATGGACAGGGACATGGACAGGGATGTGGACCGCATCGGAAGACCCATGGATATGTTTGATAGAAATTTGGATAATGAGTGGGACAGAGATTATGGGAGACCGCTGGATGAACAAGAGTCGCAGTTTCGTGAACGAGATATTCCGTCTCTTCCACCTTTACCACCCCTCCCGCCTCTCCCACCTATGGATAGATACCGGGATGATAGATGGAGAGAAGAAAGAAACCGAGACCATGGGTATGACCGAGATTTCCGTGATAGGGGTGAGTTGAGGATCCGAGAGTATCCAGAAAGAGGCGATACCTGGCGGGAAAAGCGAGATTATATTCCTGACAGAATGGACTGGGAAAGAGAACGATTGTCAGACAGATGGTACCCATCTGATGTGGATAGACATTCCCCCATGGCGGAACATATGCCCTCACATCATTCTTCTGAAATGATGGGGTCGGATGCAAACTTAGACTCTGACCAAGGCCTTGGAGGGGTAATGGTTCTCAGTCAGAGGCAGCATGAAATCATTCTGAAAGCTGCACAAGAGCTGAAAATGCTTCGGTAAGTTGACTACTTAAGATCATTTCTTCTAGAACAAGCCACATGCATACTTCTCTTTTTAAAACAATGATGTGATATATTTAAATGGAATCATTTTACTTGAAGTTCTTACCACATAATTTTAATTTCTAGTCATTGAGTGCTGTTTTAGGGTAGGATGGCTATTTAGGAACTGTGTTAATTATAAACTTATGTCCTGAAAAATGAAAATTTGATAGCCATTCTTGACTTTTATAGATATGTTGCTGACATGTCATACCTGTGATTATGTCAAGTTCAGACTTCAACTTTCTAGTACTCTGGGTTTCACAGAGCTCATATGTAAAATCCTTTATTCCCCCCTCTTTGTTACTAGATCTGATAGACTTCATATTCACTAATCTTTGGTATAACTTTGGAAAGTGGTGGAAGGATTTATATTTTTCTCTTTTGAAGCTAAGAATGGTTTACCTGGAAGCAGCCTCAGATTTGTCTAACCATTGATTCTTTCTTTTGGAAATGTTTTATCTTTCATTATAACCAGAAGCAGCTATCTCTGCTTGAGGTTGTTACTTGTTTCTGTATAATCAGATTTATTCTTTGTGAAATGGAGAATAGAATTTAGATTTCTTGATTTATAATCACCTATATATAGGTACCTACATAACACTTCCCATCAGTAGCAGTAATAATAAAGGTTAACATTTATTGCACATTTGCTATATACCAGGGACTGTACTAAGTGCTTTGTATGTATTGATTCATGTAATCCTTATACCAACTATATCTTGAGAGAAGAATTTAGGAGTCACAGATTACAATGAGAAATTACTTTTTGAATAATTTCTTAGGAATTAGCAAATTTTTGCAAAAATAAATTAATGGTTAGTTTTTTGTATATTCCAGTATATTGTTTCTTTCATTTTTCAATTCTGGTCTATATTTGTGGATTATGACAATTAAAATTATAGCTGAAGCTTTATAACTGGGAAAGTATGATGAGGAAAAATACATATAAAATGAAAGATCAGATGCCTCAGGCAACACAACAAATTTCTGTGTTTTCTGTGGTCTACAGAAGATGTGCTTTAAGGGATTTGACTTTTCCAGATTGCTCATGAAGATGTAGAAAGCATGTTATGGAACACTTAGCTACTACTATTTTCACTTTTAAATTATGGATACCTTTAACACCTACTGTGTGCTGGCACTGTGCTGATAATTTACTATGTTATCGTCTCAATCCTCCTATTTCAAATCCTTATCTCAAAGGACTGCAAAGATTAGTAGTATTCTCGCTTCACTAAGACTCAAGAGAGTACCACTTGGCTACTAGAATTGGTAAACCTAGAATTTGAAGTCTGTCCAACTCTAAAGTCTTTTTGTTTATGGAGAACACTAAGCAGATTGATGTTACTCAGCTATCAAGGTTTCTTTCCTTTTTGAAATTTCCGTTTCATCCATTATTGCTTTGTATAGAAATGCTGGATAAAAGTTACTTCATCATTCCTTTTAAAAAGCTCTTTCTAGGCCACATAATTAAACAAAATATCTGAAGTGATGGGTAATAATGGTCACAGTTGAATACAAGTCAGCCATATTGTGTCAGGAAAGTCATAATATGAGTTACATGAGGCAGAAAGTAATCTTTTTCTTACACTTGACCCTTTGTGTTCACTTGGGTCATTACACTTTGCAGAATGGTAGGAAGAAAATTGTAAAAGGTCTGAAGAGGTTGTGGTAGATGTTGTTATATGTTGATTGTGAATGTAAGACAAAGTGAAAGGAATTTGACCAGCCATTTAAAGAGAATCTTGAAGAGGTACATAATTACTCTTTAGGAACATGAAGTGGTGTTTTTAAAGGTATAGGCTAACCGTTGTTCTCACCGTATACAAGAGGGGCCTTCAACTAAAATGCCCACAAGAACCAGAAAGGTAACTAAAATGAGTGAAAGTGGGCCAGTATAACTTGAGTGTGAGGATTGTGGCAAAGCGCTTCATCTAAGTCTGGCAGCCACCACTCCCCTGAGCTGATTGCTGGCATGTGGGAGTGTAGGCCCAGTGTTTCCAAATTGCAAGTTTGAATTTTTATTGAAAAGTATGTATTTTTTTGCTTTGTAAATAGTGTCAACTAGCACAGATTTTTAAAAACTGTTAATGAAAGCCAAATTGTAAAAAGCCTTTTTGTGTGTTCATATATATCCAAATACATTTGGCCCATGTGCCACCATTTTTCAACCGCTTATCTAAAGACTATGGAACAAAAAAAAATCAGCAAGAGATTTTGGTTGGATGAATGAAAAACATGACAAGTAGGTGAGATACTAAAACAGACTAAAGAGGCAGGTTCTAGAATTGATCCCTTCTAGATCTTCAGTAACTTATAACTACAACTTAGGTTGTAGATGTCTGATAAATTAGCTCGTAAAGACAAAAAGGTATTACCCTGGAGATGTTTTATGAGTACTCTAGAGAGTTTAAACAAGGTTTTTAGTTTCCTTTTTTATTTTTCGATATTAATTATAGTTACTTAGGAACAGAGAACACATGCCTTAAATACAATGGCAATTTTATTTGTTTACAGAGAACAGAAAGAACAGCTTCAAAAGATGAAAGACTATGGGTCTGAGCCTCAAATGCCTGACCATCTGCCACCCCAGGATTCAAGATTACAGAATACACCTTCAAGACCTGGATTGTATCCGGTATGGGAAAATAATATACTCAGAAAAATGAAATGGTTCTTACTTTGTATGTTTGTATGTCGTTTGATTTGTTGTTGTTGTTGTTGTTTTATAATAAGTATAATTTTCCTGTGTAAAAAATGAAAATTTTGGAAAAGTGAAAAACACTAATGGTAATGGACCTTTGAGAATCTTAGGAGTATGGTCGGAAGCATGACAGAAACACTTTTCCCCTTACAGTTTAAGTACACCAAGCACATCAGAACTGTGTATATGGCTCTGTGTTCATAAAATTGTAAAATTTTCTTGGTAATCCTTTTTGTTCAGATAGTCCTGTTCTTCATCTGGACAATGCAAGGATTCCCTGCAAGCCCTGCTCATGTGAGCTTCCTAGTCTCCCTACCTGTTCAGACTCCTAGTCCTTAGCTAAGGAAAGGGATAGAACATCATGCCCCACTTCAGGCAGTGAAGTTATGCTAAAGAGTCACGTGATTAAGTTCTCTGCCAGAACCCTTGCTGCTGCTAAGTGGCTTCAGTCGTGTCCGACTGTGTGACCCCATAGATGGCAGCCCACCAGGCTCCCCTGTCCCTGGGATTCTCCAGGCAAGAACACTGGAGTGGGCTGCCACTTCCCCTTATCGTCCTGTATTTTGATTGTCTGTTTTCTTGTGTCTTGCCTTCTATCTTATTTTGCCTGTTCTTCATAAGGATAGGAACTATGTCTTTTATCTTTGTATTTCTTAGCAAACAGTAGAAGCTCTAGATTATAAATCCACATTTCTGCTTTATTTACTTGATAAATCATAAACATTTTAATGTTTTGCTACATGCTTTATATTTTTGATGCATAACAGTTTATTAAAACTATTCTGTTTCTGTTAGACCTTTGTTTCTAATCTTTTACTTTTATTAATGCAATGTTAATGAATGTGTTTGTATCAAATTCATAATAGTTTCAGTATTTTTTTATTGAAGTAGAGTTGGTTTACAATGTTGTGTTAATTTCTGCTGTATAGCAAAGTGATTCATATATATATGTATGTATGTATGTGTATATATATGTATACACATACATGCATGCATTTTAAAATGTGTTGCGGTTTGTCTCAGGATATTGACTGTGCTGTGCAGTAGTGCCTTGTTATTTGCCCATTCCATATATAAGCTCACATCTGCATTCTTTTTTTCTACAAACCACCATGCGTTATGCTTCAAATTCTTATTTTAGGTATCTTCTTAAAACTACTTTTAAATTCCTAAAGTGGATCCTTTTAATGACTAAAGAACAAGGACATTTTTAATGATTCCTGTAATGTAGCCAACAGCTCTCTAAAGCTATGTTGTAGCCTTGCAAACATCAGATACTTAATGTTTTTGGTAGATTGAATAGTTTAATAAAATGTTACAATATGTTTGGTAGTTTTGATAATTAGTGAACATGAATATTTTCCAGTATTTGTTAATTACATTTCTTGTAAAAAAAAATTCCTATTTTTTTAATCTATTTGACTCTTCAGGTTTTTCTTATGAATTTATGATATAGCTATTAATCCTTTCTAATGTAAATACTGTAGGGGTGTTTTGCTTTTCACAAATGTGTTGCTATCACCGGGTACTATAAAGAATACACTTTTTACTTATAGTCCAAAGAGTTCCTAAGATATGCACAACACATCTGGACGGCTGTGCTCCAGATACAGTAGCTTTGTCATACAAAGACATTTTCTAACACAGTTTAAAGTGCCATAATCTAAAATTTATCTTTAGGTAGTAGTCATTTGTTTTTAACTCTAGCCTGTATTGGCCTCTTGTTAAATAATATTCCTAACATATTAGCCAAAATGTAATTTTGCTACTCAGAAAGTTTGTTTTTAAAGCCCAGCCTGTGTATGAGTAAATATGTAAGTAATGTGCATTATTGACTCCCTGGTGGTGCAGAGGTTAAAGCGTCTGCCTGCAATATGAGATACTGGGTTTGATCCCTGGGTCGGGAAGATCCCCTGGAGAACGGAATGGCAACCCACTCCAGTATTCTTGCCTGGAGAATCCCATGGACGGAGGAGCTTGGTGGGCTACAGTCCACGGGTCGCAAAGAGTCGGACACGACTGAGTGACTTCACTTTCACTTTCACTTTCAAGGCCTGAAGTAACCATCAGTGTGTTTGTCAATAGAACAAACAAGGCAGAAACACAGAAATAAATGGATAAAGAGTATTCAAGTCAGAGATTACTTGCAAAGATTAAAATAAAATTTGACAGTTGGGTTTCAGTATTAAGTAGATAGGACCTATCTGCCCAGAGATTCTACTGGTTCCATAATACACATTTCAGTTGACATCCGGTGCTTGTCAGAGAGAATACTCAATGTCCATTTGGTTTCTTTGTTTTGTCGTCTCCCGTCACTGATGTCGTGTGTTGCTACAGACAGCTGTTGTCAACCAGATGAACTGGATAGAAGTGAGGGAGCCAGCTAGAATTTGTTTCTCTCACTGGAAGTTCACCATTTTTGTGGAGGAGATAGGTCACTAGAGTGGAGAGAGAGTTTATAGCAGAGATTCTTAAATGAAGTGGTGAACGTGAGAATTACACATGGAGGTTTTGTTTTGTTTGTTTTAAACCAATGCCAGAACCTCTCTCACAGAAATTTAGTAGGTTTGAGGTCAGCCAATTCAAACTGACTACCACCCTAAATTTTCTGGAAGAAAAAAAAGAGAGTGGTTCATTGCAGAGGGAGGGAGGAGGTAATAGTTTTGAGGACAGTTTTTTTTTTCTTCCCTTTTTTAAACCAACCTAATTGAGGTATAATTTACATACATCTAATTTGTCCATTTTTAAGTGTGTAATTCAGTGATATTTAGTAAGTTTACTAAGCTGTGCAGCCATCACCATAATCCAGTTGTATAACATTTTCATCACCCCAGTAAGATCCCTTGTGCTCGTCTGCAGTTAATCCTCGTTCCTACCCCAGGTCCCAGGCAACAGCTAATCTACATTTTCCAAAATGGCTGCACCATTTTACATTCTAACTGTAAGTCCTAAGAGTCTTTGTGTTTCTTTACATCCTCGCCATCATTTGTTATTGCCAGTTTTATCAATTATAGCCATTCTATTGGGTATGAAATCTTACTTTATTGTGGTTTTAATTTGCATTTCTCTAATGACTAATGATGTTAAGCATATTTTCATGGGTGTATTGGCCATTTATACATCTTCTTTGGAAAAATGTATGCAAATCTTATGGCCATATTTTTTGATTGTCTTTTAAAAGATTTTTATATTCTCAATACAAGTCCTTTATCAGATATGAGATTTGTATATATTGTCTCCGTGATGGTGTATTTTAAAGTACAGAAAGTTTTGAAGTTTGAATAACTTCAATGGAGTGAGAACCAGATTTCTACTGATATGTGAACATATGATGGTATGCTCACTCATTAAGCCATTTACCCTGTTCTCCAGCCTCCAGGGTCCTACAGACCACCACCTCCTATGGGTAAGCCACCAGGTTCAATTGTAAGACCTCCTGCTCCACCAGCAAGATCATCTGTTCCTGTGACCAGGCCACCTATCCCAATACCGCCACCACCACCCCCTCCTCCTCCGCCACCACCTCCTCCTCCAGTGATAAAGCCACAAACTTCAGCTGTGGAACAAGAACGCTGGGATGAGGATTCTTTCTATGGCCTCTGGGATACCAATGATGAGCAGGGACTGAATTCGGAATTTAAATCTGAACCTGCAGCAATTCCATCTGCTCCAGTGTTACCACCCCCACCTGTTCACCCTTCCATCCCTCCTCCTGGCCCAATGCCTATGGGTATGCCACCCATGTCCAAACCACCACCAGTGCAGCAGACTGTTGATTATGGCCATGGCCGAGGTAGGTAAAAATGGCAAACTTGTATTTAGGATTCTAGCGGAATTGTTCAATTCAACTTTGGCTTCCTTAAGCTTCACTCTTACAGTGTTTTTATCCTTTTTGTTTACCAGACATATCCACTAATAAAGTTGAACAGATACCCTATGGAGAAAGAATAACTCTGCGTCCAGATCCACTACCTGAAAGATCAACTTTTGAAACAGGTAGAGGTCCCAGGGAGATAAGTATTTTTAAACCTTTTCGGACCTATTTATCATATGATTTTCCTTTTGGTAAGATTATCTGGGCCTCCCTTTAATATAGCTAAAGGATTCATAAGTTGAATTTAGGGCAGCAATTTATACTAGTTCTAAATTTAGATTTGTATTTTTCTGCTTTTATTTCAGGAGAAAAGGGATGTAGTTCTTAACTTTAATTGTTTTTGCAGAGCATGCAGGCCAACGAGATCGTTATGATAGAGACAGAGATCGTGAGCCTTATTTTGATCGTCAAAGCAATGTCATGGCAGATCATCGAGATTTCAAAAGGGATCGGGAGACACACAGAGATCGAGACCGGGATCGTGGTGTTATTGACTATGACCGGGATCGATTTGACAGAGAACGCCGACCTAGAGATGATAGGTATGCCATGAAAACTGTCTTTGCTGCGTGTGCAAATTACCATACACTTAAGTTCAGCAGAAGTCAGTGTAGTTAAGGGAAATTTAGTAAATGATGTATTTTTCTCATGCATGTGTGTATATAATTTGGAGAAGGAAGAGTACCAATTTTTAGGAGACTCGATTCTTGAGTTTTCAAGCTTGAATTTCAGAGAGTTAAATGGGAGATGGAGAAAGGAAAGAGTATTGTCAACAGAGTTGTAATCATTGCTTAGTTAATAGGCAGACAATTAATTTTTGCTATTTGTGAGCTCTGTGGATGTGTGTATGCAAGGCAGATCTAAATGGAAAAGCAAAATAAAAATATAAATATTGATTATGAATGGTAACTACCCATAGAGAAAATTGGGGATATAATGGTTTTTTATTTACCAAAGCACTTCCTGTTAAACTTTCTAGGACTCAGTCATATCGAGACAAAAAAGACCATTCCTCATCCAGAAGAGGAGGGTTTGATAGGCCTTCCTATGATCGCAAGTCTGACCGACCAGCCTATGAAGGACCGTCCATGTTTGGAGGTAGATTAGTACCTTACTAACTATAAAGATGCTGAGAATTGAAAACTACAGGAGATGCTTTTGATTGTAGCTGTGGGTTCAAACTTTCAGAGTGAAATACACTCACAGATTTCTCAGAGATGGCAACATCATCACCAAAAAGAGTCATATGAAATAAAATGTAAATTGCCTTTTTTACATTATTAAAGAAATTTTGGAAGACAGAAATAAAATCATTTATAATCCCACCACCTACCTACCATACCACAGCCATTGCAATTTTATATATTTCCTCGCATTCTCTCTTCACATACATATTAATGAAGTTGTAAACAAAGTCTGCATACAGTTTCTTTATTGTGCTTGTTCTCACTGATACTATACCGTATACACTTTTCTATATGTAAATCTATTATATTAATGGCTCAATGATAGTTCATCAGTGAATAAGATATAAGACTCATTTTTGAACACTTAGATTGCTTTTAGTTTTTCAGTGTTATAAATTAGACTTAAATAAACTAGAAATTCATACCTGTTTATGTGAATAAGTTTTCCTAAGCTGGACTCGTCCTCATATATGTTAACATATATATATTAGGAGGAGTGGAGAGCATTAAAATGTTAAATAATTACTATATAAATAGTAATCTTGTTCATCCGCTGGCATTCTAGGAGAACGAAGAAGTTACCCAGAGGAGCGAATGCCCCTGCCAGCTCCTTCAATAAGCCACCAGCCACCTCCAGCTCCACGGGTTGAGAAGAAACCTGAATCTAAGAATGTGGATGATATTTTGAAACCACCTGGCCGAGAGAGCAGACCTGAGAGGGTGAGTCCTGTGTGGTTGACTTGTTTTATTGCAAATCAGAAGCTGATAAGAGATCTTTTTAGTATCCTGAACAGAATTTCTGTACTTTTCCATGACATGGTAGTTTTTTTTTTTTTTTTAAACTTATTTTATTGGAGTATAGTTGATATGCAAGGTTGTGTTAATTTCTTCTGTATAGCAAAGTGATTCAGTTACATGTATAGATATATATTTTCATATGCTTTTCCACTATGGTTTAATCACAGGATATTGAACATAGTCCTCTGTGCTATACAGTAGGTAGGACCTTAGTGTTATCTAGTCTATATATAATAGTTTGCATCTGCTAATCCCAAACTTCAGTCTGTCCTCCCCCATTCCCCACCTTGGCAACCACAGTTCTTTTCTCTATGTATGTGTGTCTGTTTCTGTGCTGTAGATAAATTCATTTGTGTCATATTTTCGATTCCACACATAAGTCATATAATAATGGTATTTGTCTTTCTATTTCTGACTTACTTCACTTAGTAATAATCTCTAGCTCCATCCTAGAGATGGTCCATCTCTAGGTCCATCTAGGCATTATTTCATTCTTTTTTTATAGCTGAGTAGTGTTGTGTTGTATGTGTGTATCTTTTTTATCCATTCATTCATCAGTGAACATTTAGGTTGTCTCCATGTGTGACATAGTATTAATATCAGATTCAGGGCATCTTGCCATCTCCAAATCATCATTTCTCATAAACTGCCTATCCTTTAGAATCTAAGAAATTAGAGCTTAATTGCTTGGCAAAAAGAAAGTGTTGACTATTCCCTAATTAAACATTTTTTTTAAGTGTTAATTTATAGAAAATAAGAGGAACTCAATTAATTGCACTTTGAAGAAGGGGAAAGAGGATTTGGTCTCATGGCATGTGGAATTTAAAAGGAAGAATTAGGAGAATTTGATTAGTTTAGACTTACTTTCCTGGTGACCTCCATGTATATATACACATTCTTACATTTTCCCTGTATTGCAAAATAATTAGATTCCATTTAAATAAACTGATACTGGGATTTCTATCAGAGGTTTGACCCCATGTATGTATGTATGTCACTATTTTAAAGTCTGTTTCATCTGTTGTTGGTATAGTTGCTGCAGCTTTCCTGTGGTTGCTGATACCTTTTTCCATCCTTTTAATTTCAATCTATTTGTGTCTTTCAGTCTGAGACATGTTCCTTCTAGACAGCATATAGTTTAGATCATGTTTTTTAGCAGTCTGATAATTTTTGCTTCTTAATTGGATTGCTTAAATCCATTCATGTGTAATGTTGTTATTGATGTAGATGGCTCAAGTGCCCCGTGGTTAGGATTCAGTGCTTTTGACTGCTGTGGCCCAGGTTCAGTCCCTGGTTGGGGAAATGAGGTCCTGTAAGCCACACAGCAGGGCCATCAAGAAAAAAGAGATATGGATGGCTTAATTCCATTCCTGGCTTGCTCAGCTGTAGTGAAATACAGTTGGTTTTTGTATATTGATTGTATATTGCTCCACATTGCTGAACTCATTTATTGGTTCTAATAGACTTTTAGTGGATTCCTTGGAAGTTTTCCTGTATGTGAGATGATACCATCTTGCAGATGGAGATAGTTTTACTTCTTACTTTTCAGTCTGGATGCCTCTCTTCTTTTCTTGCCTAGTTGTTCAGTGTTGAATTGATGTGGTGAGAGCGGGCATCCTTGTTTTATTCCTGAACTTAGAAAGAAAACTTTCAGTCTTTCACCATTAAGTACTGTGCTAGCTGTGCATTTTCGTTTGATGTCCTTTATCAAGTTAAGGAGGTTCCCTTTCATTTCTAATTTGGTAAATGTTCTTATCATGAAAGGATGTTGGATTTTGTTAAACGCTTTCTCTGCATTGAGATTTTTTTGTTTTTTATTGTATTGATATAATGTATTATTACATTAACAGATTTTAGATATTAATGGTATCTCTGGGATAAATCCTACTTGGTCATGTTGTTTAATTCTTTTTATATGTAGCTGGATTCAATTTGGTAATACTTTGTTGTGAAGTTTTATATCCATATTCATAAGAGATACCAAATTTTCTTGTGATGTCTTCGTCTGGTTTTGGTATCAGATTATATGCTGGTTTGAAATACTGGCCTCATAAAATAAATTGGGAATTGTTCTTTCTTATTCTTTTTTTTTTCTGAAAGTGTTTTTGAAGAGTTGGTGTTTTTCTTTAAATGTTTGTTGTAATTCAGTGAGGAACCTGGGTGTTTCTTGTTGGCAGTTTTTTGACTACTAATTATGTCTCTTCACTTGTCATAAGTTTGTTCAGGTTATCCATTCTTCTTGAGACCATTTCAGTAGCTTGTGTCTCTCTAAAGAATTTGTCCATTTTTTCTGAGTTATCTAGTTTGTTGGTATGCAGTTTCATAGTAGTCCTTTATAACCCTTTTAAAATTTGTGTAAGGTTGGCACTCATGTCCTCTCTTTTTTTCTGATTCTAGTAATTGGAATCCTATCTCTTTTTTCTTAGTTTAGCTAAAAGTTTGTCAGTTCTGTTGCTCTTTTCAGAGAACCACCTTTTGGTTCCATTGATTTTTCTTTAATTTTCTGTTCTCTATTTTAATAGCCTCTGCTCTAATGTTATTTCCTTCCTTCTTGCTTTACGTTTAGTTTGTTAGTACTAAACGTTTGTTAGTACATTTAGTTTGTTCTTCCATTTTCTTATGTTGTGTCTTCATTTTTATTAATCTCAAAGTATTTGCTGATTTTTGTTTTTATTTCTTCTTTGATCTATTGGTTATTTAAGAGTATGGTGTTTCATTTTTACATTTTCCCAAACTTTTAAATTTCTTTCCATTGTGGCCAGGGATATGCTTTGTATAATTCCTGTCCTCTCAAATGTGTTAAGGTTTATTTCATGGCCTATGGTATGGTCTCTCCTGGAGAATATTAGGTCATTGTTAACTCTAAGATCAATTCATTGTGGAAAAAAAAAAAACTAAGTGATTTTTTTTCTTTAATTGTGTTTCAGATTGTTGTTATAATGAGAGGATTGCCAGGCAGTGGAAAGACACATGTTGCAAAACTTATTCGAGTGAGTATGGAAAAGTGAAAGCATCACTTGCTTTTGTTAGCCTTTTGCCTTCTTAACAAGCAACGTGATGTTGATACAGGTATTTCCTGTTTGATCCACTCTAGTTGGCCCAGGTGGGTGCTGTCTCATTTTGATCTGCTTAGGCAGATACTTTTGCCCCAGCTTGATTTGAAACCACGAGAAGATTGTGTGGTATTTAGCCATAAGAAAAAACTTTGTGCACATTTATTAATTTATTCCATAAATTCTCTTTAACTTTCTTGAATATCTGATACTTAGGATAAGGAGGTAGAATTCGGAGGACCTGCACCCAGAGTTCTAAGCCTGGATGACTACTTTATCACTGAAGTAGAAAAAGAAGAAAAAGATCCAGATTCTGGAAAGAAAGTGAAAAAGAAGGTATGCTATATTCCTCTCAGATTACATCCTAATTCATAAATAGTATTGAAAGCATGTTCAGAGAGAAATTATTGACTTTTTTAAACACAAACTTCAGTGCTCAGGTGTGAAGGAAAAGACTACACCTGAGAAAGAAGGAAAGTTATCTTTATCCAAATGCTAACTAGGGAAGAGATGTAAGGTGATTCCTGCTTTTGCTAACTCTGTATCTCTTTTGTGGGGATCTTAGGTAATGGAATATGAATATGAAGCTGAGATGGAGGAAACCTACCGTACCAGCATGTTCAAAACTTTCAAAAAGACTCTGGATGATGGCTTTTTCCCTTTCATCATCCTGGATGCCATCAATGACAGAGTTAGACATTTCGACCAGTTTTGGAGTGCAGCAAAAACCAAGGGATTTGAGGTATAGATTTAAAGAACTTTAGAGTATTTTGTGTTATCATGTAAGTCTTGCATTTGTTTGCTTAATCAATATTCGTTTCTTCTTAGGTGTATTTGGCTGAAATGAGTGCAGATAACCAGACTTGTGGCAAGAGGAATATTCATGGACGAAAGCTTAAAGAAATAAATAAGGTGATTATTATTATTTTTTAAGAAAACATAGAGGGCATAGCATGGTCTCCTGGTCTTTCCTTGAGTAGCTTCCAGAGATAACTTGAGCTCCTGAATCTCTCAATTAGATGGCTGATCACTGGGAAGCTGCACCTCGTCATATGATGCGTCTGGACATTCGTTCTTTGTTGCAAGATGCCGCTATTGAAGAGGTGAGTGTCCTTTGGCTTGAAAGCAGTGCAGAAGCCACCTTTTTCTCCACCATTTTTACTTTGAAAAAATTTTAAATTACAGAAAAGCTGCATGATTAGTATAAGAACACCTGCATGACTTTCATTGAGATTCACTGATTGTTAATATTTTGTCACATTTTTCTCTATTAGATTTCTTGTTTCTTCTTCTTGTTACTGTTAGTACTACTCCTATTACTATGAAACCATTTGAGAATAAAAATGCAGACCTCATAAACCCTTTATCCCCTAAGTATTTCAGAAGATACCTCCCAAGAGCAAGGGCATTCTCTTACAGAAGTAGAAATCTCAGTTACCAAATTCAAGAAATTTAACATTTGATAAAATCCCATATTAGGTAATATAAATTTCCTAAATTCTTTCATGTACAGTCCATATTCATATTTCACCAGTTGTTTCTGTAATGTGCTTTATAGCAGTTTCTTAAAATCCAGGATCCAGTCCTTTAATAGAAAAAATGGTTTCTCAGCTATGTCACTGTCATGAAAGACAAAGAAATCTTGAAGCATATTGGTCAGTTAACTGTTTTGTTAGCTCCCATCATTGTGGGTTGTCATGATTAGCTTTAGGTTAAATGTTAGCAGGAATGCTGCATAAGTGACGTGTTCTTAGTGCATCATATCAGGAGTCATATGATGTCAACTTATTTTATTATTATTGATTAAAATGTTGATCATTTGGTTTTGGTGATATCCTCAAAGTTTTCTACATTTTTCTCTTTGTAATAAGTGATCTGTAGGGAGATACTTTGAAACTGTTAATATCCTGTTCCCTGACAGATTCTCATAGATTGGTAATTCTTATCTAAATCAATTATTTGTTTGGGAGAAATAAATCTTTGTCATGGAAAAGGCGCGATCTTTCTCTTTTAATCAATTATATACCTCTGCTTTATTTGACTTCTTCCTGTGATTGAGAGTTATTGATACTCAGTGTTTCCACTGTATTTTTATGTGTTTTTGCCTCCTTTGCCACTCGTCAACCCATTTCCTTCTGGCTTCTGTCCCAGCCATTGTCTAGAGACTCTCACCAGAGAGTTCCATGACAAGGAACAATTCTCACTTCTCCTGTTGCATAATTTGCAGCCACACGTGACTGTGTCCACCTTCTTGAAGACGTTTTTTCTCAGCTTCTGTGAGTCTGTCCTCTCCTGATTCTCTTCTTGCATCTCAGGTCATGATGCAGGTCTCCTTTCCTGGCTTCTCTTGCTACCCAGTCTTTAAATGTTGGAATTCTTAAGGGCTGTATCCCAGGCTCTGCTTTCAGTCTGCACATTCTGTGTAGAGAGTCTTTCTGGTACCTTGAATTGCCTCTTATATGCCCTTAATATTAAATTGTAAAGCTTGGAATAAATTTTATCAATATGTTAACAGTAATTATATCTGAGTGGAGAGGTTGTGGGTGAGTTTTACAATTCTGCTATTATTTTCCAATTTTGTACCAAAAGATATGTATTACTATTAACCTTAAAATACCTCAAACTCAACCTGTTCAATGTGTAATTCATCCAAACCTGTTCCTCTTCTAATAATCTCTTATTTAGTAACAAGACCCATCAATCACTTAGTTGCTGAAACCCGGACTCTTTTACTCTCCATTATTTTTGACTCCCTTTATACCGCTGTTTGACTCTATCCCTTCACCATGTAGTCAGTCTATACAGTCTATAAATTTTGTCAGTTTCATCTTATAAATACTTCTGTAGTCTGTCTACTCTCTATTTGCATTGCTGCTATTCTGGGCCAAGCTCTCATCCTGACTTCTTACTATACCCTTTCTTACATTTTGAGATTTGAATTATACATGTTTTATGTGATTTAAAAAATACTTGCTAAAAGTTTTCAAAAGAAATCCTAGTAATCTATAGCCATTCAAAACAGATAACCATCAACTTAGATCATTATATTCAACTTCACAAGGAATTATACAGATAGATACCCCAGGAAAATGAAAGGCAGGAATATCATCTTGTCTGTCAGTTCTGTTTCAAAGTTTAGGGTATTAGAAATTTCTTAGTATGTAACAGCGAGTCTGTGCATCTTGCTCTGGGCAACTGTGCTGATTTCAGATCTCAGTGAGGGACTCAACATTTTCCTGAATGTTAACTCAGCCTATTTTATGTGTGATTATTGTGGTGGTGTAGGTGGAGATGGAAGATTTTGATGCAAATATTGAAGAACAGAAGGATGAAAAGAAAGATGCAGAGGAAGAGGAAAGCGAACTGGTAGGAGACAGAACAACCACTTTGAACAAAGTGTCTCTTTATTAAAATTCTTAAGGGTTTAAATTCATCTCTGTGGTCAGATTACTATTGTTGGTATACACGTTAATGGTAAAAGTTTCCAGAATCATCTTCACGGAGACTTTTGGATACTTTTTATTTTTACCCCAACCAAAGGAAGAGAACCCTCTACTGTGTTAACAAGAAAATTTTAAGAATGCTAAGAAACGTACCCTTGTATTCACTCAACTATTTGTGGGTGGCTCTAGGGGAATATACTTTTTAAGAAAATCAGTTACATATGAAAGAGCATTTTTACATTCCAGCAAATACATGGTACAACCTATCTAACTTATGCATAATTGTCTCTTCTTTGCTATAAGAGCTCATAACTGAGTTTCTATAAACTGAGGCAGAAGAACTTATTGAATGAGGAGGCAGAGGGTTGCCACTGACTCCCGGATTTGTTCTTCTGCATTTTATCCTATTAAGTGATGGTGAAAATGATTTGACTGTGTAGGCAATGCATTTCGCTTAGGCTAATTAAAGGCTTACGTAAGTGTGAATTCAGAGTTCCCGTGTACCTACTGTAAATGCTTTTGATCACACCTCTGTTGTGATGTCTGCCTTACCCTGTCATTCAAGAGTATGTGACTTCCAGACTTATGTTATTTTCAGTGTTTGCTAATGCGGTACAGAGATTAGCAATGCCTTGAAATAGTGTTGCTTTTTTAATTCGAAATATTATTTGTTTTATTTAATACTTCAGCCCTTGCTAAAGTTGCTTTTCATATTCTTCTGAAAATGTACAAAGTGAGAACCCTGATTCCTCCCCCTAGAGAATACATGCTAAGAAGTGGTTTCATCGCCCCATGTGTGTTATAGAGGACTCTGGATAGAAACTGTGTGTTTGCATAGAGATGGTGTCAACCTCTACATTCCTAGATTTCGTATGTGGATTAAAAAATAAGCTTTAAAGTTAATGGCATTTGAGTCTCAGTATGTTTTTTTTTTCCTTTAAACAAAGTCTTTTTATTTAATTAGATTGTATTTTAACATACATGATCTAAGGTGTAGGTAGGAAATTCACTTAAAGGTCCACGCTGTCCTGGAATATGGCTAATGACAAGTTTAGTTACTTGCAGCATGCATACTAGAAAACCATCATATGAGAAACCTATAATGTCAGCTCTCTGAAACTCTGTCTTCCTTTGTAGAGATTTCAGTTCAGGATATGGTTCATAACATCTGACTTACTTAGGTGTAGGTCAAAACTTGGAACTTTTAATTGAATGTACTATTATTTTTTAAAGTGAAACACACTGTAATACAATATTTTTTCACCAGAAACATGGCATTGAAACTTTAGAACTCTACCCTGCTGAACTATCTCTTTTATTTCCAAGTAACCTAATGTTCCATAGAGTGAGAAGATGATTTTAAGTTTTAAGGAAGAAAAGGGTAGTTCCAGCAGGGAGAGCTTAACATACTCATTTTACTTAACCTTTATGTAATAAAACTTCTCTTAACCTTTTTTCAAAATGCAGAATCCAGATCTCCTATTGTTGGGTTCTATTCCAGGAGTAAAAGATTCTTGGGAAATTTTAATAAAAGGGTTAAGAGCAAGTCTCCTGTCATTCAGACCATTTTAATGGAATCTTCACTCAACTTTATGTTTTCTGCTCTGTACTGATTACTATAGCTGTGTGAAATCCATACTTTTCTTGGTCAAGAGACTCCTTTGGGGGGATCATTGGTATGATATTTTGTCTTCTTTAATGCCTCAGTGGACCTTGTAGATATGACTCAGAATTTTAAAATATATTATTCTAGTGACACTTAAGGTTTTTAGATGATTTTTGAGATATAACAGTACAGATTCCATCAGTACCAAACTTTTAGCACCATCACTTCAACCTTTGTCTTCATTTGTTATTGAAAATGTATTTGGAAAAGATAATATAATTTATAATCTGAACTACTAGCTAATTAGTTGAAGTTGAATTATTAGTTTGGCTTAAAGACTACGAATGTATGAAACCTGTTGGATTTCCTGGAAGATTGATGATGCTCTAGGAAACTCTTACACAGAAGCTGTTGTCATGAACTGTTCAACATACTTTCCAACTTTACCTGTGTGTCAGTCTATTCTGTGAACTTCAGCATTCCCAACAGTAGAAAGATACATTAATTCTTACAAGAGGATGCTGACACCTTTGATGAATCTGTCCTATATAATAAGTCCTAATATTAAAGTTCTGTATGTAAAGATCTAATAGAGAAGAACACAGTCCAAATGAAGTGAAACCTATTTTACTTCAGTGAATTATATGGAAATTAATTATAAATCAGTGAATTATATGGAAAAGGCATACATTTGCTAGGCAAATAAACGGAAAGGTTTTACTGCATAGTTAAATAGGTACATTGGGAAATTTGCAAATCTTTATAGGACTTAGAAATAAACCACTCAGTTATTTTACTAAATAAGACATAAATTGCCTGTGGAGATTTCTGGTTTTTTATATAATAGAAAACGTGTAATTTTAAAAAAAAAATCAGAAATAATAATCTAGCTTCCAGTTGATGAAAAAGTAATACTCTGAAATAGATTCAGTAAAATTAGTCTTTGTAAGATCTAACTGGTAAATGGATTGAATCATTTTAAAATGAGATTGAACTTAATAATTGTGTTCAGTGATACCCAGTTTCCTCCTTTCTTCTGAGTATCTAAAATTACACTGGAATACAAAGTAACTGTCTTGAAGAATACTCCTTGGACCTCATGGCTACTATCACTTGATAATAGCAATTGTATTTAGAAATAACTTGGCTAGTATGATAAGTTCTCTGCTACTCTGAATGATATTATTTAGCATAGTAACTACCATACATTCTTACTGTATTTGCTATCAGCTGTTTTTCAGACTACTGTTGTGTGTCCTGAACTGTAGTTGCCTCAGAGCGCCTCCATGATACTATTCTAAAGTGCCTGTCCTAAAATCTGGGTAGTGAAGTTCGTGAATTTGGTAATTCAGTTTCTTCAGAGATAATGAGACTGTTTTTCCTAAGGATATATTTATAAATAGTGGAAAGTGAATCCATTCCCAGTTGTAATGCTTTTCCAATTCAAAAGTGATATGCATGTATGTGTCTCTTTCTAACCCTTCGAGCTTCTCTCTGTGTACGATTTAGGGTTACATTCCGAAAAGCAAATGGGAGATGGACACATCTGAGGCAAAGCTAGGTGGGTATTTCCTTTTTCCTGTTTTTATATGTGATACCTGATGGTAATGGTCATAGATCTTTCTGCTGTAAGAAGAACAAATTCCCCCAAATCTCTGCTTAAACAAAGATTTTAGGCCTACCTTACTACATCCTCAGTCTGTTTTGCTGACTTTCATTTTATATATTGTGACAGTAAATGCAAATATGTGATAAATTTAGTAATAAAATATTGTCACTTCTAAAATCCATTTATTTATATTAATCAGAAATGTCACTTCTAAAATCGATTCATTTATATTAATCAGAAATGTTGGTGTAGATGAGATTTCTACCTTTATGAAAGAATATTTAACTGCAGTTCAAAATTGAAGTTGATTATGAATATTTTGGATAATAGTGATAGTAAAAATAATGAACATTGAAGTTTAAAAATTAATTAAAAAGCAGTTATTTTCTTTGTATAATAAAAATTTGTAAGTGGGGGAGGTAGATACATAATTTAGGTTTTTGAGGAGCCTGGCTTGTAAGTTTCTATTTAAATTTTCCTCCAGCTGGTCTTTAGTGCAGGTTACAAGGTAAATTGGTGAAAATTATTGTCTAAATAAAATATTCGAGTTGCTTAACGTGGGGTTCTTTGTGAAGTAGAAAATCACATATATCCAATGGATTTTCCACCAGTATTTCATGGTAATATTACAGAATTTTTTTTTAATCTCACCTAAAGAGAACCATTTAATATGTTGATTAAGATGTATTAGTAAATAATTTAAGCTGGTGATATAAGATTTTTTTAAAAGATGGACCATGCTACTGTATGAAGTATGACTGTTGGTCTCTGCATTTCTCTTCTGTAATTATGCTGTAACCCCCAGAGCTGAAGTAACCATAGAAACATACCTTAAATTTATAGAACAAATTTGAATAATTTAGCTGCTTCACTGTTTGGTATATACTATCTGTGATTCTGACGTCAGAGGGGTGCACTTTACACACAGTTGCATAGACTGTGCCTTTTATTGTGCCCAGTTGATCATGTGAGCCATTGATGTTGACCAGATCTAATGTTAAAAGATAATTCTGTAAACAGTAGTATTACCATACTGTTGGGATAGATGCTTTGTTGCAGTCTAGAATTTTTTTCTAGTGTACGGCATGTGAAAAATTTATGTGGTTATTGACATATTCTTCCATTCGTCCTTCCTCTGTGGGAAATCCATTTTAATAATAACCAACTATCTCCTTCCCTGAACTTTTAAAGCATTCAAAAGTGCCTAAATGCAATTAAGTATGTAGGAAAATGATAACAACAAATTAGTTTTAAATAATAATGCTGTAAATATGTTTATTTAACATTAGTTTAAATCTGAAGTTCTATACTTATAGAATAACCTATAAGACTGTAAAACCGTTTTCCTCTTTCTTGCTTTTCTAAGTAGTGATTATCTTTTGGGGCAAAGAGAAATGGTAATTAAAGAGATATGGGAATTATACAATATTTTAGCTAAGCGTATAATCTTTAAGAGGCCTTTGTAATATATTATCTAGGATAATGCTTTTTTTAACTTCAACTTCTTACTTTGCTTTCTAATACCTAAAGAGAAAGGAAAATGTAATTTAGTTACGATGATTATCCAAGATAATATGACATTAATCTTGATATCACTTTCCAGAAAAAATTCTGGCCTGTCTGCTATTTGCTTCTCAGAAAATACATTTAATACAAATTCAGTCCGTTTTAGGCTTTTCTTTTTTTTTTTTTTGGCTGTGAGGCGTGTGAGATCTTAGCCTCCTGACTAGGGATCAAATCTGCACTGCCTGTATTGGGAGGCCCAATCCCAACCACTGGACTGCCAGAGAAGTCCCACAGATGCAGTCCATTTTAAAGGCAATGCCAGAAATGGAGCTGTTAAATAAACCATTTCAGTTAAAGGCACTGAAGATCGAGTAATGAATCTAGGAAGTAAGTTCTTAAATGGTTGCAGCTGGGTTTGTTTTTGTGACAGTGATGTTCCATATAATGACTCGCCTCTTGCACCACCTTGTTATCTTGAGAGCTAAATCATCTGTCGAGGAAGGAGTATGAGCCTTCCTGAAAGTATTTCTTTGATATTGGTCCACGGAGCCAATTGAGAAGAAGAGCCTAAAGCACGGGCCTCTGTTCTTTTATGTCACCTTCCTTATCGTAACAAATTCAATAGATTTGACTACCAGGTACAACTTTATTTTACCAACATTTCTTAAATATCTCTTGGTAACATGATTATGCTGGGTGGACACATATTGAGCTTTAGTGGTGGCATGTATTGAGCTAGACAAGCTGAATCTGTAACTGAGAAATTTTGACTTACAGATGAATTGGCCAATGAGAAAATATTCACTTGTAATCTTTCAAGCAACTGTTAAATCTTAATGTTGAGTCTTGATCTGTGTTCATTAAGTATAGTATTCAGTTCAGCCTGTGTGTGTGTGTGTTAAAGTAGAAGCAGTGTAATTTTAGGAAAATTCACAACTAGCCTGAGTTGCATCGGGCTTGGCTGTCATGGAGTTGTTGAGGACTGTCTGTGACCCACTCTCAGTAGCACTTTGCTTCTTTTCCAGCTGGGACACGAGCACCCTAAGGCAAGGGTGGGTGTTAGATGCCACATCAAATGCTAGGATTCAGCATTCAAGCTGCTTAAATTCCACTGACATGATTTTGGTTTCTCAAACAGTGAAAAACCAAAAGTATACTTGAGACTGCTGTCATCCTAATTTAGGTTTCTTCATATAGCTTACTTTTGCTTTTCTCATCTCAGTGTCATTTGTCTCTGTTTATGAGTTACTGTGTACTGGCCTTCTACATGTCAGGCAGTTACTGTGTAGTGGCCTTCTACATGTCAGGCAGTTACTGTATACTGGCCTTCTATATGTCAGGCAGTTTCATCTCTTCCCAGTTGGAATGTAATTATTATTTTGTATAGACATGTAACCCTTGTGTGTTCATCATGAGCAAATTTTCAGAAATATCATTTATGTTTAGAAAACATAGATGTATCTAAAAAATTTTTTCTGTTGTGCTATATATAATATACTGTTTTGAAGATATGGTAAAATTCTGTGACCTGCAGAGTTGGATATTTAAACTTTCATCTTCATCTTCAAACTTCATCTTTTGAAATTCAAACCTCTGAAAATCATTAGTATGAGTGTATTGGATACCAGTCGTCTTCTGTAACTAACAAATACCCCCAGATTCCTCTTCCTTCATCTTATGCCATACATCTGTGTGTTTGAGTTTCCAGGATGCCATGTGGAGGAGGTATGAACCTTTCTTCAGCTCCAAGAAGGAAACTTTAAACTTGTGCACAATAAAATTTCAAATTAAACATTACAAACAAGGGTGTTCAGACTAGAAATACATATGCTTCTGAACTTCCATGTTGCAAATGTGAAACTCCTGGTGTGTAACTCCTGTCATACACCCAGTGTATGAGGAAGAGTTCTTGTAGTTTTCACACTGTCCTTCTGTAATTGCTGCCTGACCATGTTCTATTCTTGGAATTGAAATATGAAATTTTCCTTTGAAGTATGTTAATGTCGAAGTTGATCTTACTAAGTTTGGAAATCCTTTGACGTTTATTCAATAAGTGTGTTGGAGCGGCTGATACTTTACACTATTCAACTGAGAACAGTTTTACTATTTGTGGGGCTTCGTTGGTTTTTCTAATACCATATTCTATGTCCCTGTGCAATCAAGGTGTCACCTGTAAGATCTTGTGTAATATGGCCTGTCCTGCACATATAGGTTAGAGCCCCTTGGTACGGCATGTGATTTACAGAGGAGGTTAGAAGACTGTTTCTGTTGCACTCATCCATGTTAAAAATTTGCCAAAGTGATATGATAAAAATTTCTTGAGTTTTGTAAAGTGTTGTAGTTTGCCTTGCTGATTTTTCAATAATATTGCTTTTATGGGGGTGGGGCTTAGGAAATAAAAGCTTTGACAAGTATGCAAAATCTAACTGGTTTTTGAGATCTGTATGGTATGCACAATTAGTTGTGTGTGTAACTTTTACATTTGAAGCATAAACTCACCTTGCCTCCTGCTTGCATTGTACTTTTCTTTCACGTTCTGTCTGCCTTGATGCCTAAAAGGTTTCTATTATATATACTTTTCACCATTTATGGAGTTAAATGGAGTGTGGTTATTGTATGTTTCTGAAGTGTGTAGGTTTTCCTTTATTGAGCTACTTAATAATAGTGTGGTTTTATAACTGTAGATGATCCAAAAGTTTAGTGCTTCAGTGTAGCTTTTATAAATATATATATGTACATATATGTGTGTGTGTGTATATATATATATAACTCATAATATTTCACATGTAGAATTCAAGATCACAACTAACAACCAATAAAAAAAGACTATACACATTTCCATCGTGTGTTCTTGAAGACACCTAAACTCATATCTCATAATTTCTGAATCAGCACTCCCTGTTAATTTAATTGATTAACGTTTGGGACCTTTGGAAAGCCTCTCAGATTGAGGATTCAGAAAAAAATTCAGATCCAGCCACTTTGGCTGACTAGCCCTCAGCTTCAGAATAGTCAGCAGCACTTTAAAGTATAACCGAAGAAAGTGGTGATTTGTATGATCGACTTATCTGTAAACATTAACTTACGGCAAATCCTGTCACAGTGGTCAAAATCCCAAGAAACTGTTCATCTAAAACTTTCCCAAACATTAGCTTGGCTCATTAAGTTCTTGTACACCTGTTTTTCATATAACACGATATCACACATGATTGCAGATCGAATGGGTGGTGTTAATGTTGTGTTAAACAAAAACAAAAAAGAATGGAAGAAATTGCTTTTGGAAGAACTCACCATTGCTTTTCATCAGAACATAAGAGCTGAAGTGTGATTTTAGGTGGATGGGGAGGATAAGGAGGCCAGTAAACAAGTGTCTTCTCTTGCTCTGCCCGTATTTGTTACTTAAACCAGCATAGTAATGTAAAGGCTGCCGGTATGAACACCAGATAAAGAGTGGAAATTGCACAGAACTTGATACTATCTCAGCCAAGAAGAGAGTTTGGATCTGCAAATGGTGCTGCCCTCAGAAAGGCGGATGCGCCCTCCGGCGGTGTTGCAGCCTTCTTTGCCCTTGTGTGTGTGTCGTGTGCAAACCCACACTCCTCCTTAATGCTGCGGCTCTGTGTTTGTCCCTCAGACAAGCTGGATGGCTTGAGAACTGGCACAAAAAGGAAGCGTGACTGGGAGGCTATTGCCAGCAGAATGGAGGACTATCTTCAGCTCCCTGATGATTATGACACTCGTGCTTCTGAGCCTGGGAAGAAGAGGGTAAGAGACCGTGAGTGATCACCAACAGTTAAAGGCCCGGGTAGACATCTGGTTTTAGAAAGTTAAAGTCAGATAAATATGAATGCTATTTTTTAAAGTGGTTTGGTTTATACTGCACCAGAGTCGGACATGACTTAAGTGACTTAGCAGCAGCAGCAGCAGCAGCATCATATTACACATTTGCAAAAGAGACCTTACAAATTATCCAATCAAAATGTACAAATAACTTAAATAATGGAGAACAGAGCCTCACGTGGTTAGCACGCTATCAACCTTAAAGGAGTTTGGAATGGCTGCTTGTGCCATTTTGTCATGGAGCAAGAGAGTCAGGTGTGAAGTAGAGTATTGAAGAGAATCTGTGGGACTTCTTAATGGATCAGATGTAGAGGGTCCGGATGGATGGGATCAATGGTGGCTTTTCAGGATTCTGGCTATAAGCATTCCATGTATGTGGTGCCATTTACTGACTTAGTGTAAAGTGGGGGAGACATATAAGTTTGAGAGTGAAAACTCAGAAGTTCAGTGAGGTGCCAGTGAAGTTAGAAGTGGTAACAGGACTCGGGACTCCAAAATTTAGAAGTTCAGACAGAGGTAACTGTTTTAAGAAGGAAAGAATAGTCCATTGTTAAATGATGCAGAGAAGACAGGTAAACTGAGAAAAGAGAACTCAACCATTGAATTTGGCAACATGGTGATTGTTGATGTTTGGTCAAAAAAAAAAGTCAAGCTTTCTTAGAGAGTTGAGGGGAGAAGCCAATTTCGAGCAGATTTGAAGAATAGGAAATGAGGAAGTGCAGAACAGCAAATGTAGATAAGTTTCTGAAGAAGCTTAGCTACGATAGAGAGCAAAATAATGAAGCCAAGATGTTGAATAGGTCTTCCACACAGATGGCAAATTCAATAAAAGTGATATTTGTATGTATCCTTTAAAACACAATAAAGTAAGAGGTGTAATATTGTACATGAGCCACATAAAGCTTTTCCAGCTAATCTGTCTTGATCTTTCTTTCTTTTAAGTATATACCGACCTCCCATTCTTTTTAATTTATTTTATTTTTGGCTGTACCGCACAGCAGTTTCCTGACCAGGGATTGAAACCTGGGCCCTTGGCAGTGAAAGTGCTGAGTCCTAACTGCTGGACTGCCAGGGAATTCCTTACCCTTCTTTTTAAATGGCTGCCTAGTGTACCATCATTTGGTTGAATAATCAGTTATTTATCCATTTCCTTATCAGTGGATGCTTATGCTGTTTTCGTTTTATTGCTAATGTAATACTGTAGTGTAAGTTGCATACGTTTGTCTTGGCAGCCTTTTGACAGTGTATCTCTAGGGTGTATTTTTAGCCTTAAAGCTGCAAACCCATAGAATATGATGTATCATTCTGAAAGCTATTATGAGATTGTTTTCCAAAAAGGTTGCACCTATTTATACACCCGCATGGAAATAAATGCCTGTTTTTTTCACACTTGCACCAGCAGTGCTGTTACTGAACTTTTTAACTTGACAATCTGATAGGTGAAAAATGGTATCTTGTTTTGCATTTCGCCAAGTAAGAATGAAGTTATCATTTCTTTATCTTTACATATCATTTCTTTTTTTATGAATTCCCTCAGTACTTGAATAGTAAAAGGATGTTTATTGTAAGAGGATGAAAAATGCATTTCATTACAGTGAATACCATTACAGGGGACTCCAGGTTTCAAATAGTGCAGACAGTCCCTGGGCCTGCCCTTGTTTGTGTGTCTTGAGACCTAATTAGTGGCCTTCTGTGTCTGGGTGGCCCAGCTCTACCCAGGGACTACGTGTCTTAATACCTCTTATTGCAGTTTTAAGGTTGGGGCAACAGAAGCAGAAATAGCTCTTTCTTGGGAATAATAATTTGGTGTAACAGTGAATAATCTCAAGTGAGAAATATTTTTCTCTAGTGTATTTTTAGTTAGGTAACTATTACTCTCTTCAGTAGGGAGTGTGTAATCTCATATAATTTACTCTGTAAGCTGAGTGGACAGAAGCGTGAGCTGTACACATCCTAGTTCATTAAGTGGCTCCTCTTTTCACTCCTCTCCCTGCCTTCCTTCTTCATTTCAAATTGTTTTTAACATTCAAGCCATTTTCCAAAATCAACTTCTGAGCACAAGGAAATCCTGCAGGTAGCATGGAATGCAGGACTCATTACTCATTCCTTTCCTGGCATTGTTTAATTTCTATAATCCAGCTTTTTATAAATATTGGGTAGATTCCTGGGATTAATTTACACCGAAACACAAAGGTAGTTCTGTAGAATTGATCATACTAGAGTTTTAACAACATGGCTAGGATTTAAAATATAATTAAAAAAATTTCTTTTCCACTTGCTTAGTTTTGTATAAAATAACTTTAATTTGTGTTTCTTTGATAACTGTAGAAAAGTGAATATTTCCCTAGTTTTGTTTGAGCACTCAAACGTTTTAGAGAGATTTTTTGTGACAGTGGCTAAAATGTACACACATAAACTTCTGAGTATTGGTCAAGAGTTTTCTTTATTATACCTTTTTTTTCCCCCCCTTAACAGCTAAGGTAAATGGCAGAAAATTGAGATTATAAATGTCAATAAAAGTACCTCTCTAGGAAGGTTAGGAGGCACACTTGACATTTCCAAAGCCATTTCTAGTTGCAAGTCATTATTCTGCTCCTTACATTTTTTTGTAATCATTTCATTCCTTTCACAGAATTGTATGTCTGTATGGCAGGTCTGTGCAACTGCGGCCTCTTATATTTTCATTTCAGCTTTAAAATTTGGGGCATTTGTGCTGAAACATATTGCTTTTTAAAAAAATAGCTACTTTTCTTCCTAATTCCATATTCTTTATTTTATCTGAGTTTTAAAGACTTAGAGTTTAAACTTCAGATGTAAAGCACTGATTGGTGTGTTTTCCTCTGTGCTAAGGATGTGGGCTGTCTTCAGTCTGTCTCTTTGTTCGATGGCCACAGTTCATCTGTCTGTCCATCCCTCCATTCTTCATCCCCCTTAACCATAGTCATCTTTTGCTAAAATGTGTACCCTTGATCCCAAGGAGAACTGAAGAGAGGGTGCATAAATTTATCAGAATAAATACATCAGCATTAATGGGCAGAAAGCCCAAAGATCTTGGTATTCAGATAGCCACATTATAAGAATCAGGTGTTATCAGATTTCCCCCATAGCTGTTAACTGTGTGTATTATCTTTAGCCAAGTGGTTGATAAAAGCAGTTATCAGGGGAAGAAATGAAAAAGAAGCCAGTCCTTTGATTACCATTCCTATAGACAATAATAGGGAAGGTCATTTTATTTCTCAGAGCAGTTACACATTTCGAGGTACAGCGTGGATGAACGTGCTCTGGTTCCCTCTCTTTGTTATAGATCACAATCACAACAGATCATAAGCCATATTTAAAATACAGTCTCTGCAGACTTTGGTTCTCGGCAACTGCAAAGCACAGTTATAAGTATTTTATCTTTTACAGGTTAAATCTGCTTATATTTTTAAAATTATTACTGTAATACATACAAATCCATATTTTAAAAATATCAGAATACCAATAGAAAATGTCCCCGATTCATATATTTGTAGGGATAATCTTGCCATTAATGATATCAACTGAGTCTGTCTCTTGGTCTCTTGATCTCATCAGTAAAAGTAATGATACCAGCTCCCTGTTTTCTAAGAATAAATTTCAAAAACTTTCATTATGTGGAGATGAGACTCAGTCTTTGATCTAGGATGTTTATGGTCTGTTAGGGAAGGGAGATCTGTCAGCAGATAATTGCAATATAATGTGAAAGTTCAAAACTAGACATGTCAAATCTGGAAGTAACTCCAGGGAATCAATGATTATTTGATTGGCAAAGGACAAGAGGGATAAAGCAGGGTTAATGCTAGGCGGATCAGGTTAGAGCAAAGACGTTTTCAGGAAGAGAGTCTAGTTTATGTAGGGTTACAGAGGTGGGAATGACCCAGTGTGCTCTGAGAGCTGAAAGTACTTTTGTAACTGGTGGGCTACAGTCCATAGGGTTGCAAAGAGTCAGACACAGATAGCGACTGAACACACATCTGTAAAGTGTCATAGGTACTGCCCAGAGATGCTGCAGGAGGACAGGGCCAGATCCAGAGGGACCTGTGCGCTTGGATTTTATTCTGTAGGTTGGGCAAGGATTTAAAGTTGTGGCAGAGTGGACCAGAGGAAGTGAGAATGAAAGTAGGAAGACTAGGCAGAAGTTAGTGCTTTATTCTTTACTTCAGGTAAAAAATGAGGCTGGTGAGCAGAAAAGGGGTGATAGGAGGTGGAGGGGACAGGGCTGAACTGTTCAGGAGCTGGTGTGGCTAGGACTTATGATTGACTAAAGTTTTCTTTCTGTAACTTAAGATGTATGACTGTCTTCAGTTCTCCAGTTAACTTCTAATTTTTTAAACCCCTGGCCTCAAATTAGTTATCCTGCCCGTTAAACTATTCAGAAAGCTAAGAGACTCTTTGCATATTTATTTTCTTCTAAAGCCCAGCCTAACACTGTGTTCTTTTTAGGTGAGATGGGCAGACCTGGAAGAAAAGAAGGATGCAGATAGGAAAAGGGCCATAGGTTTTGTGGTCGGACAGACTGATTGGGAGAAGATCACAGATGAAAGTGGTCACCTGGCTGAAAAAGCCCTCAATCGAACCAAATATATATGAAACTTAGTTTTTGAATGGAGTCATTACTCCCCTAAGGTAAGGGTACACGGTCATATAAATAGCCTACTGTGTGTTGTTTTGAAGAGTTTGAGATAAAGAAGACAGCATGCTTTGCTAAAAATGCTTCTCTTCCTATATTATTTTCTGGTTCTAAGAGTAAGTATGTGCCAGTTGCCAGCATTTATAGTACAGGGTATGAGAAAAGGAAGCAATTTTCTGCAACCTGGCTTACTTATAAAAATTTAAGACTTAGGATAAGCTTGAATTCTGTAGATTCGGGAAGGAGTGGCATGAGAGGCTGAGGGCTGCTGAATTTTCTGTCTGCTCCTTCCTGCCGTGACGGCCTTTTCTTTTCTTTGCAGGTGGTTCGCTTTGAGGTGATCTGAAGCCACGGCCTTGTGGAGCTTCGTTGTGTGTCCCCTTGCTTCCACGTTTCAGTTTTTGTTTTGTTTCTACTGCTTTAGTTTTTTAAAGTTCTCCAGTGCCCCCAAGAGGTATTAGAGTCTTGCTCTACTTGAACAAGACATTAATTTTTCTTTTTAACTGCTTTGGGGAGGGAGGGAGTGATAGCGTAACTGCTGAAGCCAGGTGGAGATGTGCTGGAGGACTCCAACAGACAATGTTTCCTCCTCTGTACAGTTGTCACAGACTATCTCTATCATCATTGCTTTGTGGCTGTTTCTGTTTTTTACTGTATGTAACTGGTAGCTGATTGTACTAGGATTAAAAAAAAATAAACTTTCATGATAAAGCCATGAGATTCATGGGCTATACAGCATGAGCCCCTTTCTCTTGTTTTCTTAATTTTATTTTTATTGCTTTTTTAATACGGTGTGTTCTGATTACATGCTAGTTGAACATCTTTAAAACCTCGTTCGCATCTATGATTCCATAACGCATGTTGTAAACACAAGGCTCAGCAATGTTCACAACACTTATCTTTGTTTTATAGCTGATTTCTTTTCCTGTCTTTGTGTCTTGAAGACTAATAGAGACAATTTCAAATATTTAGCTGTTCCCTGGAGCACATCTGTTCTGTATCATGATGTTTTATTGTTGTGTTGGGTTTTTTTTTTGATCCTTTCTTTGCTCTTCCCTATTTTCTTTTCCTTCCTCTTCTTTCTTTCTCCCTTCATGTTCTCTAATGTTTTGATTTTTCTCTAATCTGACTTTGACTCCTGAGTGGACAAAACTGATGTACTCTATGAAGCTTTGGAGCTTGTTGCCTGACTGCTGAACTTGAATTGTTGGGTTTTTTAAGTCAAGATTGCAGGGCAGGAATATAGCAATGTAGAGCGCTCTGGCAGGCAGCCTTTAAGTCTGTCAAGTTTTCAGGTTCTTGCCAGATAGCTCATTATTGGAAAGCATGGCCTTCTGCTTAAAATTTTATCTCTTGTGAATGGTACCAGGTGGAGCTTAGAAATTACATAGAGCTAAAACCCAAGTATCGTTCCTGTTTAAAAACGGAAAAGGAGCTCCTTTCCCTTTTTCATTCTGCAAAGGAAAAAAAAATTCGTTTCCAGCATGAGAGAAGACTAAGAAGAGACTTCTTTCTCAAGCATCATTTCCACTATGTAATCTAACTCAGTAAGCTGCAAGTTTGTTTACAGAAGGCTTGAATATTTTGAAATGTTTACCTTTGTCTAAAAAACCAAAAAACCTTTTAGTTTTATTACCTACATTAAATGTTGTGTGAATAGAGATAATATTGCCATTCAAATATTAATAGTATTATTTTGGGTTCAAGAACTTCAAAGCACTGAAGACTAGTGGGAAATTCTGATGAATCTCTATACATTTTAATCTTTCCTACAATTTTGAATGTTTAACGTAAGAGGCTTTATGTTATTAACAAGTCAATATTGAATGTATAATTTGCTACATTAAGTAACTTCTGGTGTTTGTAGTATTTGAGTAACTACTTTGGTTGCTTAGTGGCCGACGGAACATTTCTATGTAGTGATCTTTCTCAGCCACCTTTATTATGTTGAGTGAAGGTACGTCACAAGATGGTCAACAGAACTATTGTTTATACAAAGACCAACTTACTAATTATTGAATCTACCAAATGTCTGTTTTCAGCAAAAACAAAATTTCTAGAATGTGCTCTTTAGGTCAGGAGGTAGGTATATATATATTCTTATAGAAGATGCTTTCCTTCAATTTCTTAACCTTTTTATGTTCTAACAGCATTCAGAATGCCAGTGAAATGAGAAGTGGTAATCACTCACGAATCACTTTAAATCTGTCATGTTTTTGCCTTGCAGCCATGGCTTTGTGTCTGCGATCTTACTCCAAGGGGTGGTAGGGAAAAGTAAACAGGGTCAGAAATAGCCTCTGCTGATTTTCAAAAGATACTGATTAATATTACTGTTAGGTGTTTAACATAGAATGTTTCCTGCTTTAGGAAATTGGTATAATATAACCCAGTGAATGGGATTAATAAGAGAAAGATCAGGCACCAAAAAGCAAGTATTAGTCTGTTGACGTTTGAGGAACGTCTAGTCTGATACAGAACTGGTAAGAAATTCTTAAATTTACTTTATCACTTGAAGCAGAATAGAAGAGAAAGATCAGGACTATGTTGGAGAAATTTGGGTGTGAGCACAAGTTACCTTAGAACACAAATATTCTAAGTTTATTAAAAGATGCCCTTGGAATACAAAGGACTGAACTTTGGTTGCATTTATTTGCTAGCATTTTACGAACATGCTTAGAAAGCTGCTTGGTATGTTTTTTTTATTTTTTATTTTAAGCATATTAAGTTTATTTAAAATTGGTGCTTGCCTTAATACAAAATAGTCTGATGTTGGAAAAGTTCCAGTTATCTTTTAATGTTTCAGATCTTTTAAACTAAATGTAAAACCTCTTTCTGCAGCAGTTGAATTCTACCTGTAAACTCCCTGTGCAAGTAACATGGATAAGATGCAGAAATCTTTCTATTGGGGAATTGTTTATTTAGGGTTAAGCTGGCATGTTCAAAATATGTTGTGACTGATTACAGAAACTGAAAGCTGTTGGGTAGTCTGCTTGTTGACACTTATTGGATTCACATAATTTTCTAGAAGTTTGTATTTGGTTAAGATGTCAATGGTTAATTCAGAAGGTTTTTTCTTTTGGATAAAGATAAAATCTTAAATTTGCTGGCTGGATCTTAAATTTACTGACTGGGTTCATGTCCCTTGTGAAAATCCTGATTGTTGATTGACCAGATCAAAGTAAGCTCCCTTTCATTTGGAGACTAAGTATTACATTCTGAATTGGAGTGACTAAAAATTTATTTCTTTGAAGGCACCTCCACTTCTTTTGTAAAGTACTTTATTTGCTAGCTACGCAAGGTGCAGATATTTTGGTACTAATAGTCATCTGGAGTCAGCTTACTACTAGGACTGTAAAAGCAGCAGGTTGTCAGGTGTAAAGAGACCATTCAGATGTTTCAGACTGGATTTTAGAATTCAAAGTTACCAAAACTGAGATGAATTTTCCTAGGCTAGAGAAAAATGATTCCTCATTTCTAGCCTTGACTGGTCCTAATACACATTCAGGTTCCTTTCTTGAAAGCTGTATGATCTTAAGTTATTTACTTAATCAAGTTAGAAAGTAAAAATCAACGAAACTCACTTATCAAAGGTTTCTGTGAGGAGCAAACTAGATAACACTTATAAAACTGTTTGGCACAGCACCAAGCTCAAAAATTGGTAACTGGCCACCATCATTATTTTTTTGACTTGTTCTTTCATATGTGCTTTTAAAATTAAAACTTTTCACTTGGCTTGAAGATAATTGTCACCTTTTATAGTTAGCTACCATAACTGAGCTAGGCCATATGAAATAGTGCAGTGAGTGTAGGTTAGAAGAGTAATAATTTAGAAGCATTTTCAGGTAACCACTGAAACTGATCTTCAAAACCAGTATGGAGGTTTGCTTAAAGGAATCACTGAGGTGCAAAGGCTAATTAATTAGTAAGTACCCAGGAGGAAAGTGAAAGTGTAAGTCCATCAGTTGTGACCGACTTTCCGCGACCCCATGGAATTCTCCAGGCCAGAGTACTGGAGTGGGTAGCCTTTTCCTTCTCCAGGGGATCTTTCCAACCCAAGAAGGGATGAGTACTAATGGAAAGCTGTTGCCAGACCACACGTGTGAACAAAGGTGAAGGCGCTAAAGCATTGATTTTCCTTGTCACATATTCAAAAAGAAAATAGTAATTTTTATGAATAAGTAATACAGTCATGGTATAAAATTCGGACGGTTTAATATCATCTTTCCATCCCCGTCCTCAGCCTCCCACTATCCTGTCGACAGAGACAACCGATGTTGACTTTCTTTTGTGTCCTTTCAGAAAAGTTCTGTGGATAAGCAGTTAATTTTGCTTTACCCAAGTGGTGGGGTGCTGCCCATGCTGCCGCGCTGTGTCTGTTACAGTGTCCAGGAGGGCTTCTGGTCACATGGGACAGTCCCATCCTCATCCGGCTCCTGCTCTCCCCTCCCCCTTCTCCCTCTCTTCTCTTCCCTCCTCCTCAATCTTCCAAAGGTACCTTCTAATTATAAGGAGCTTCACTGACAGTTTTTAGAAATTTACCTGTATTTCTGTTCTTTACAGGTAAATGGCACAGAATATGTATGTATTGTATGGATCTGTCTCTATACAGTTTTATCACATGTGTAGGTTTGTGTATCGACCCCCGTCTTTCTCCGACTCCTGCCGCCGCCTCTGACCCTAGGCAACCACTAATCTGTTCTCCATTTCTATAATTTTATCATTTAAAGAATGTTCTATAAATGAAATCATATAGTAGGTAACCTTTGGGGATTGTTTTTTTTGGCCTTTTTCACTTCCTGTAATTCCCTTGATGTTTATCCAGGTTGTTATATGTGTTATCAGTAGTTTGTTCTGTTTATTGCTAGCATTCATAAATGCTATTAATGGGTGGAATTGATAGCATTCCATCCCATTCTCTTTTATAGCCATAGAATGTTTTATGTCTTTATCATAATGTAGCTCACCAGGTCTCTGTTGATGGATATTTAAGCTGTCTTTTGCTGTTATAAATTGTGACTTGTATACACTGTTACCATTACACCACTCCTGTACTTGCCTGACTTCTAGCAATGAAAGAGCACTAGTTACGGCATCAGTTACATAGGCATCCTTGAGGGTGACAGGCGCTTAAGAGCCAGCACAGCACATCACAGTGATGAACTGTCAAGGGAAGTGACAGTAACGAAATGAAAAAGGCAAATCCTGTTTCCTGGAAAATCCTGCAGTATAGAATTCTGACAGAGTAAAGAACCCCAGTGGGTCTTTGAGGGCTTAGAGTGGCCAGAGTCAGATGGGTTCCTGGTCCACACATAACAGAGTTTAGACCTTAGTTCACTCTTTTCTCACCTAGGTATTTATTCTTCTGCATCTCCATGGCTGATCTGAACTCAGTTCTCAGGCTCTATTGCCTTCACATCAGACTGCAGTCAGGGAGCATCCTCAGGACTGAGTTATGGACAGCCCTCGGCCTGCCAGCAGGAAGTTGCACTTGTGATACTAAGAAGATCCATAGACTTAATGGTTTACTTTGTAGTTGATGAGACTTGACTTTGACTCCTATAACCAAGTTTGAATTTTCTGCCAGATATTCACATTCTTAGGTTTGACAGTACTGATGTAGATTATAGCTCCCTTTCCTATGATATTTAAAGAATGAAAATAATTTCTTCCACTATGACTTGAAATCCCACTCTCAGATCTATTGTTTCTGACAGTGAGTTCCTACTTCTTGGCATGTCTAATTTTTTTTTTTTTCTTTTACAGCATCTAGCTCAATACATGGCTCATTTATCTGTAGAGTGAATAAATAGAGGGGATGTCTCCTATCTATGGCAGTGGTCACTCATTCAGAGTCGGACAGGTAACAGATGTGTGAGGCAGAGGGTGGAGATTGTGGCAAACTGGAGAACAAGGTAGGTCCTGTTGGAGGATACACAACACCTGCTCGGCCACAGCAGACTGTGGCCATCTGGGGACTTGGGTCTTGTGTTGCCAGATTTTCCTAGGATTTCCAGAGAAGTGAGAAAACTGGATTTTTATGTGAGATCTTCAATATATTAGCACCAGGAAAATTTTGTTTCTTGTTTGGTTTTTTGGTAAGCACTTCAGCCCACACCACCTACCTTGTCATTTCATACTTGAAGGCTGCCAAGTTGAAATTGTTGATATTTAGATAAGAGGTTGAAGAGGCCTTAAAAGTTCATTCCTGTCGAGTTCCTTCATTTTACAGATGAGGTTTCTGAGGCTGAAAGAAGAGAAGTGACTTGCTCAGTTACTGATGGCAAGAGAAGGCTAAATCTTAGTTTTCCTGGTCTGTTTCTTATAGGAGTAAGTATGTTTCTGTGCTTTATAATTGCTTACATAAGGCAACTAGCCTGTTTGCTTTGGCTCCAATGACAAGTATTATTCCTTCACTGAGAAGTTCCCTATTACCTGCCTTGTTAAGGACAGATGCATTCAGCTTGGCAATGAAGTCTGTCAACAACGTCGTCCAAACTACCTCTTGGGCTTCCTTTTCCACTTCTCTTGCCACATGCGCACTACACGGCGGGTGCGTTATGTGGCTTACCCTCAAAACTCCGTAAAATTTCTTGGTTTACTGCCTCCTTTTATCTTATCTTTTAGAAATTGTAACTGTCTTAAGGCCCAGCACACATGCCGCCTTCTTCCTGAAGCTTTCCTGTCTTGCTCCCTCCAGCTCTCTTAGGGCTTTGCTTCTGTTGATATTTGTTCCGTGATCTTCTCTTACTTTGCCTTTCTAGGAGAGTAACTCATATACCTCTCTATTCCATTTCCCCCATCCGTTCCCACTCGCAGATGCAAGCTCCTTGAGGGTAAGAACTGTTTTGTTCATCTTCATCCTTATAACACTGAATATGCAGTACTTGTTAGGTATAGTTGGTGCTCAGCAAGCATATTTATTTATTTTTATTTTTTGTTTTTTTTCAGTTAGCATATTTAGAATTGATAGCATGGTTTATTTTAAATATGAAGTTAATTCATATCAGTAAAAATATATGTAATTCACAAAACTCCAATTTTTGTTTGCTTCTTCACTGCCTCTGTATCTTGGTTGGTGACATATGCATAAGTATTGTATAAATCAGACATCAGATATGCAAATGCCTACTATGGACAGGAAGATACCATAAGTGAGAGAATTGGCCAATAGTTTTATAATGGCATGCTAAGTTCTATTCTTTCATCAGAAACACACTGTTTTGTTATTGGACCTGTCAAAATATTAGAAAAATATCCTCTTTCCCATTTTTCTTGAAGCATCTGACATTCTGTATCATTAGCTTTCCCACATTTGGTAGGAATGTAAGTACAAGTATTTTCTTCTAACCCTACTAGGACAAAACCAGCAATGGAAGCAGAGTGATATGGGCAGCTGACTCTCAGCCTTAGTATTGAAGAGGCAGTAAGGCATGTGGGGCCCAGGATGTTGCGGAGTGCTTGCCCTGTCTCGCTGTGATAGTTCTTCCCCAGCCATGGTTGCCGTGAAGTAAGGTAGACCCAGTGTTGCCAGGTGAAGGTGAGGTGGAAATCTGGATCTTTGTGTGAAGGAGTCTTTTCAGAGTACCATGGGGACGATACAGTAGATGCGAAATGCATCACTTCTGGAAGTCTCATCCTTCAGCCATCATTTTGGGACATGCACCATAAGGGGTGGTGAATCCTGACACTAAAGGAGATATCTATAGGAAAGGAAACATGAAGTTATATCACATAGATGGCATAAAAATATTTTTGACAAACACCTTTTGATGGATATTTTGGAGTGAGCAGTTCTGTTTTCCTTGAGCCAGATGGTAACACATACATAATGTACTGATGCTGAATTTGCAGTGGGTTGCTTTTTATCCATTTCTTGCTTTGACGTGGAAGCATGTGAATTGCCCCTTTCCTTGGCTAACATCCTTCCAATGACTCCATTTATCAAGATGCAGGTAAGCACCTTATGTGTGCACAGTTAAATAGTGGGCACACACTCCTGTCCCAGAGAAAGAAGACAGCAAGAATTCCCTTTGGTTAAGTGAAACAGCTAAGCAGCCATACTTGGATGCAAATTTGAACCAGAATGTTTTCTTAATTCTCCATTGCGTTCTACTATTTTCACTGAGGAAAGAGGATGCGTGTCATTACAGCTTCTTTGGCACCTATCCGTGTCAAGGTGGGTATACTTTTGATATATTTGATTTCTTAAGTATGTTTTGGGGCATTATCTTTTCGAAATTCTCTTCAGCCATAAAATATAAGCTCATTATTTTTAAAAGTGTATCAGAGATAATACTAAAACCCTCCATTGAGCAACAAACACCTTAAAGTCTTAGAAGTAGTTACTGTTATCATTTTGGAATGTGGCTTTCCAAACCATTTTCTGTGCATCTTAATGACCCAGATAACCATGATGGTGTGGTCACTCACCTAGAGCCAGACACCCTGGAATGTGGAGTCAAGTGGGCCTTAGAAAGCAATACTGTGAGCAAAAAACTAGTGGAGGTGATGGAATTCTAGCTGAGCTATTTCAGGTCCTAAAGATGATGGTGTTAAAGTGCTGCTCTCAATTTGTCAACAAATTTGGAAAACAGCAGTGGCCACAGGACTGGAAAAGGTCAGTTTTCATTCCAGTCCCAAAGAAGAACAGTTCCAAAGAATGTTCAAACCACTGGACAATTGCGCTCATTTCACATGCTAGCAAGGTAATGCTCAAAATCCTTCAAACTATGCTTCAACAGTATGTGAACTGAGAATTTCCAGATGTACAAGCTGGATTTAGAAAAGGCAGAGGAACCACAGATCAAATTGCCAACACCTGTTGAATCATAGAAAAAGCAAGATAATTCCAAAAAAAGTCTACTTCTGCATCATTGACTATCCTAGTATTTGACAGTGTGGGTCACAACAAACGGGAAAATTCTTAAAAGATGTGAATACCAGATCCTTACTTGTCTCCTGAAGAACCTGTATGTGGGTCAAGAAGCAAGAGTAAGAACCAGACATGGAACAACAGATTGGTTCCAAATTGGGAAAGGAGTACAACAAGGCTATATATGGTCACCCTGCTTATTTAAATTACATGCACAGTACATGGTGAAATGCTGGGCTAGATGAATCACAAGCTGAAATCAAGACTGCTGGAAGAAATAACAACCTCAGATACGCAGATGATTCCACTCTAATGACAGAAAGTGAAGAGGAACTGAAGAGCTTCTTGATGAAGGTGAAAGAGGAGAGTGAAAAGGCTGGCTTGAAATTCAACATTCAAAAAACTAAGATCATGGCATCCAGCCCCATCACTTCATGGCAGATAAAAGGGGCAAAAGTAGAAGCAGTGACAGATTTTATTTTCTTGGGTTCCAAAATCACTGTGGACAGTGATTGCAGCCATGAAGTTAAAAGACTCCCGCTTCTTGGAAGGAAAGCTATGACAAATCTAGACAGCGTATTAAAAGGCAAAGACATCACTTTACTGACAAAGGTCCATATCATCAAAGCTACAGTTTTTCCAGTAGTCCTGTACAGATGTGAGAGTTGGACCATAAAGAAGGCTGAGCACCAAAGAATTGATGCTTTCAAACTGTGGTGCTGGAGAAGACTCTTAAGAGTCCCTTGACATGCAAGGAAATCAAACCAGTCAATCCTAAATGAAATCAAACCCTGAATATTTATCAGGACTGATAGCTGAAGCTGAAACTCCAATATTTGGCCACCTGGTGTGAAGAGCCAACTCATTGCAAAAGACCCTGATGCTGGGAAAGATGGAAGACAAAAGGAGAAGAGGCGGCAGACCCTGAACATTCATCGGAAGGACTGATGCTGAAGCTGAAATTCCAGTATTTGGCCACCTGATATGAAGAGCCAACCTACTGGTAAAGACCCTGATGCTGGGAAAGATTGAAGGCAAAAGGAGAAGAGGCAGCAGAGGATGAGATGGTTAGATAGCATCACCAACTCAATGGACATGAATCTGAGCGAACTCCAGGAGATAGTGGAGGACAGAGGAGCCTGGCTGGCTGCAGTCCATGGGGTTGCAAACAACTGGACATGAATTATTGACTGAACAACAACAAATATACGTGTATCTATAAGGATATATTTTTATTTTTTCAATGAGTGATATTCTTTACACATTGTTTTGTAGACCCACTATGTCATATACACATACACACTTTATGTATGTGTATATCCTATTATATGTGTATAACAGATTATTGTATTTTCCCTTATTTGTGACAGTTTTTACCTGTCATAACAATGTTGCATTGAACATCCTTGTAAATGTCCATTTTGGGGGTATAATTTCCTATTTTCCAGATAAAAAAGTAATTGAATTACTGGGCTATAAGGAAACAATCTCTTTTTTTATGTCCTCCTAATAATTATATATATGTGTGTGTTTTAGAGAAAGTCCTAACATAATGTCCAGGGTTTCAAAAGAAATGCTTTTGGGGAGTATTTTAGAATTCTAGTTTTAATATTACTACTCTCATTTAACGTCTGCCTTTTGAATCAATTTGAAATTGATACAGATAAGCAAAATAGGGTCTAGGAAGTAGCCATGTTCAAAATTAGTAAGCTTTTGAGTGATGTGTTTCAATGGTGGGGAAATGAAATTTTCAATTGAGAAAATAATCTCCCTTAATCATGAAGTTCTTTTTTCCAAATCTTTTTCTGCTCTCTTGGGAATTACAACTGGATCCATGGGAGCTGTTAAAATATTTTTTCACATCACACATTTTAAAAAATACTAGTTTGAATAATCCTGGAAAGTGTAGGTTTTTATACTGTGCCCTTACAAATCTTTTTAAAAGAGTGTTCCTTAATACAAATTACTAATACCAGAAATGAAAGAGCGTGTCACTACAGATTCAGTGGACATTAAAAGGGTAACAAAGGAATACTATGAACAACCCTTTCCCACAGTTTTGACATATAGATGAAACAGATCAATCACTTGAAAGGCACAATCAGCTAAAACTCACACAAGAAGGTATAAATTTGAATAGACCTGTATAGTATCTATTGGTTTGTCCAAAAAGTTTGTTTGGGTTTTTCCACATAAGTGTGCAGAAAAACCCAAAGGAACTTTTTGGCCAACCAGTATTTTAAAAACCAATAAATATTAGCCTTCCAAACCAGAAAGCACCAGGTTCAGATGAATTCACTGGGAATTTTGTCAAACACTTAAGAAAGATATTACATCAATTCCTTATTATCTCTTCCAGATGATAGAAACAGAGGGAATGCTTCTTAACATTATGAGGCCAGTTACTGTCCTAATATCAAAACCAAAAACATTACAAGAAAACTGCAGACTATAGCCCTCTCACATGAAATACAGAAATCCTCAACAAAAGACTAGCAAATCCAACAATGTAGGAAAAGAATTATATACTATGACCAAGTGGGAAATATACCAGCTATGCAAGGCTGGTTCAACACATATGAATAGATGTGGTAGAAGCATCTAACAGAATCCAACACCCATTTAAGATAAAACCCTCAGTTAACAAGGGATAGAGGGGAACTTCCTTATATAAAGAATGTGAAAACCCTACAAACTAACATGTTTCATCACACTTAATGATGAGAGACTTGAAGCTTTCCCACTAATATCATGAGCAAGACAAGGATGTCCCCTTATACCAGCACTTTTCAACATTGTATCTGATGTCCTAGTTAATGCAGTAAGGCAAGGAAACAAAATGTATATACATTGGGAAGAAAGAAAGAAAACTTTGTGTACAGAAGATGTGGTTATTTCTGTAGAAAATCTGAATCAACAAACTCCTGGAACTAAGAAGCAATTATAGCAAGATTGCAGGGTACACAAGATGGATACATAAAAGTCAGTTGCTTTCCTGTGTACCAGCAATAAACAAGTAGAATTTGAAATTTAAAACAAAACCATTTACGTTCGCCCCCCCCCCCCAAAATGAAGTATGTGGTATAAATCTGACATGACATGTACAAGATCTATATGAAGAAACTGAACTCTGATAAATAAATGCTGATATTCCATGTTCATGGATAGAAAGACTCAGTATTGTCAAGATGTCAATTCTTGGGTTTCCCTGTTGTCCAGCGGTTAAAAATCTGCCTGTCAATCCTGGGGACACAGATTCAATCCCTGATCTAGGAAGATTCCACATGTTGTGGGGCAACTAAGCATGTGTGTCTCAAATACTGAGCTAGTGCTCTGGAGGCCGTGAGCCACAACTGCTGAGCCTGTGTACCGTAGAGCCAGTGCTCCCCAAGGAGAGAAGCCTCTGCAGTGAGAAGCCTGTGTACCACAACTCAAGAGTAGCCCCTGCTGCCTGCAACTAGAGAAAAAAGCCTGCTCACAGCAAGGAAGACCTAGTGTGGCCAAAAATAAAGGAGGAAAAAAATTTTTAACGGATGTCCATTCTTTCCAAATTGATCTATAAATTCAATGCAATCCCAGTCACAATTCAGCAGAATTTTTTGTGGATGTCAACAAACTGATTCTAAAGTTCATATGGAGGGGCAGAAGATCCAGAATAGCCAACAGTATTGAACAGAACTCAAGGCCTAGTCCTACTTACTTGAAGCTGGACTTCAAGACAGTGTGGTATTTATGAAGGAACAGACAAAATAAGTAGATGGAACAGAATTGAGAGCCCTAAGTAGACCCACATGAATATATAATCAGCTGATCTTTGGCAAAGGAGCAAAGGCAATGTAATGGAGCGAAGATGGTATTTTCAGCAGACAGTGCTGAAACAGCATTGACATGCAAATAAGTAAACAAAAATTAACTCCAAGTGGATCACAGACCTAATTGTAAAACACAAAACTATACTTCTAGAAGCGAACATAGAAAAGGTAGATGGTCTTGGTTTTGGTGATGACTTTTTAGAACAAGGGCATAACCCACAAAAGAAAGAATCGATGAATTAGACTTCATTCAAATTAAAATTTCTGCAAAAGATGTGGTCAAGGGAATTAAAAGGCCACAGACTGGGAGAAAATACTTGCAAACTGCATATATCTGATAAAGAACTATTATCCAAAATCAGAAAGAACTTAAAACTCAACAATAAGAAAAAGTCCCAATTTTAAAATGGGCCAAAAACCTTGTCACCTCACCAGAGAAGATAAACAGATGATTGATAAGCATATGAAAAGATGTTTTACATCTTGTGTCTAGGGAATGCAGGTTAAACAATGAGGTATATGGGTCAAGAAACAACAATCAGAACCAAACATGGGACAACTCACTGGTTCCAAATTGGGAAAGGAGTACAAGGCTGTATATTGTCACCCTGCTTATTTAACTTACATGCAGAATACATCATAGGAAGAGCCAGAATGAATGAATCACAAGCTGAAATCAGGATTGCCAGGAGAAATAACAATCTCAGATACACAGATAATACCACTCTAATGACAGAAAGTGAAGAACTAAAGAGCCTCTTGATGAGGGTGAAAGAGATGAAAAAACTGGCTTGAAGATCATAGTATCTGGTTCCATTGCTTCCTGGCAAATAGGAGGGGAAAAAGTGGAGCAGTGACAGATTTTATTTTCTTGGGCTCCGGAATCACTGCAGACAGTGACTACAGCCATGAAATTAAAAGGTGCCTTCTCCTTGGAAGGAAAGCTATGACAAACCTAGAAAGAGTATTATTAATAAAAAGCAGAGACTTTGCTTTGCCAACATAGGTCCATATAATTAGAGCTCTGGTTTTCCCATAGTCCTATTCAGATGTGAGAGTTGAACCATAAAGAAGGGTGAGCACCAAAGAACTGATGCTTTCAAGTCGTGGTGCTGGAGAGTCCCTTGACTGCAAGGAGATCAAACCAGTCAATTCTAAAGAAATCAAACCCTGAATATTCATTTGAAGGACCCTTGCTGAAGCTGAAGCTCCAATACTTTGGCCACCTGATGCTAAGAGCCGACTTACTGGGACAGACCCTAGGAAAGATTGAAGGCAAAAAGAGACTGGGTGGCAGAGGATGAGATGATTAGAAAGCATCGCTGATGCAATGGACATGAATTTGAGCAAGCTCCAGGAGATAGTGGGGGACAGAGGAACCTGGTGTGCTATAGTCCCTGGGGTCGCAAACAAACAGGCACGTCTTAGTGACTGAAGAACAACAGAACAACTACACATCTAGACAGCACAACATCTGTTAGAATGGCCAAAATCGAGAGCAGTTGAGAACATGCCAGTATCGAGTGCTCGCAAAGACGGGAAGCAACAGGAACTCTCATTCATTGCTGGTAGCAATGCAAAGTGGTATAGCCACTTAGGAGGACTGGCAGTTTCTTACAAAAGTCAGCGTGTTCTTAACCATACCGTCTAGCAATCACACTCCTTGGTATTTACCCAAAGGAGTTGAAAACTGCGACCACACAATAATCTTCACATGGTGGTTTATAGCAGCTCTGTTCTATAATTGTCAAAATTTGGAAGCAACCAGATAACTTTCTGTAGGTGAAGGGATAAATAAACTGTGGTACATCCAGACAATGGAACGTTGTTTAGCAGTAAAGTCAACCCATCAAAAGACATGGAGGAAACTTAAATGCATATTGCTAATTGAAACAAGCCAGTCTAAAATGCCACAGACTGTATTAGTCCAACTATATGACATTCTCAAAAAGGTAAAATTATGGAGATACTAAAAATTAATGTGATTGCTAGGGGTTAATGGGAAGGGAGGGATTTTTAGGGCAGCAAGACTATTTTGTATGATACAGTAATGGTGGATACATGTAATTATATGCTTGTCCAAACCCATGAGATGTACAATACCAAGAGAATGCTTATTAGACTGTGATGCAGATACATCAGCGTAGATTCATCATTTGTAACAAATGCACCACTCTGGTGGGAATGTTAATGGATATTGAAGCCTGTACTTCCATGGAGGTAGGGAGTATATATGGGAAATCTCTACCTTCTGCTTTATTTTTCTGTGAGCTCAAAATGGCTTGAAAAAATAAAGTATGTACATATATATAGAATGAGGGATTTCCTAATTTTCGTATGAGCCTTCTGCTCTCATTAGATGTGGATCTGAGTGTGGTCAGTAGGGCCTCTAACAAGATCCAAAAGGCAGTCCCAGAGTTTATTGTCAAGGAAGGGTATTGACAGTGGAGGCCCGAACCCAGGAATTGGTACGGTTCCAGTTGAATAATTGATAATTGCTTATATTCCATGACCACTGAAGCATATGATTACTCTTTTCTTTATGCATGTTTGGAAGAATGATGAAATATGAGAAGTGTTCTGTGTGAAGAGTTACGTGCTAAAGGCAGTAGTTATCAAACTGCATGTAAGAATTACCCTAGGGATCTTTTAAAACTCTCAAAGTTCAGGCTAAAGTTCACCAGGTAGTTCCAGTGGGTAGTCAAGTTTGAGAACTGGTAGGCCAAAGGAGATTTTAGACTTTAATTTATCTCTGTCTGAAGATAGTTTTATTACTTACAATTCCAAAAGGCCTTTGTCCATAACTTTGCAAGTGTGGAAGAATTTGGAGGTGTAGGAATGCTATTTGTTAATAACAAATTCCTAAAGTGAAAAATAAAATCCACCTAAGCTGGAATCAAGATTGCTGGGAGAAATATCCAATAAACTCAGATATGCAGATGAGACCACCCTTAGGGCAGAAAGTGAAGAGGAACTAAAAAACTTGATGAAAGTGAAAGTGGAGAGTGAAAAATTTGGCTTAAAGCTCAACATTCAGAAAATGAAGATCATGGCATCTGGTCCCATCACTTCATGGGAAATAGATGGGGAAACAGTGGAAACAGTGTCAGACTTTATTTTGGGGGGCTCCAAAGTCACTGCAGATGGTGACTGCAGCCATGAAGTTAAAAGACACTCCTTGGAAGAAAAGTTATGACCAACCTAGCATATTGAAAAGCAGAGACATTACTTTGCTGACAAAGGTCCGTCTAGTCAAGGCCATGGTTTTTCCAGTGGTCATGTATGGATGTGAGAATTGGACTGTGAAGAAAGCTGAGCACTGAAGAATTGATGCTGTTGAACTGTGGTGTTGGAGAAGACTCTTCAGAGTCCCTTGGACTGCAAGGAGATCCAACTAGTCCATTCTGAAGGAGATCAGCCCTGGAATTTCTTTGGAAGGAATGATGCTAAAGCTGAAACTCCAGTACTTTGGCCACCTCATGCGAAGAGTTGACTCATTGGAAAAGACTGATGCTGGGAGGGATTGGGGGCAGGAGAAGAAGGGGATGACAGAGGATGAGATGGCTGGGTGGCATCACTGACTCGATGGACATGAGTCTTGAGTGAACTCCGGGAGTTGGTGATGGACAGGGAGGCCTGGCTTGCTGCAAATTCGTGGGGTCGCAAGGAGTCGGACACGACTGAGAGCAACTGAACTGAACTGAGCCTGAAAGAGTTTCTAAAAGTGCTTGATATAGCCAAGGAACAGCTTAGGCACAGGAAGAATCTGGCTTATACTGGGAGCAAATAAAGCCAGTGTTTAAAATGTGTTTTAATCTAAAACACATATGTGCCCCTGGGCCTGAAAACAAGCCAAGACTTTCACAGTTGTGGTGAAGGTTCCTAACAACAGATAGAAATGAGTTGCCGTACAACGTTACTTCAGCTTTAAAGTTTAGAGGGGAAATATGATTTGTGAAGGGGGTGTTGTAGACAGGGGCTTCCCAGGTGGCTCAGATGGTAAAGAATCTGCCTACAATTCAGGAGACCTGAGTAGAGGAGTGAGGTGGGCATGCAGGACAGGTTATTTTGTGACTTCTCTCTGATCCCAAAGAGAACAGATCTAGCTGATAGTTCTAATTCTCTGTGTACTCAGAACAAAACCAAATAAACCCTAACAAAATGAAAATTGTGTCCTTTTAGAAGCACTCCAATCTGTGCTGGGTATGAACTTTTATATGTGTCTTCCTTAGAGTATATTACTTCTTCAATAGAACCCTTTCTTAAAGATTCTGATCTCTGTAGGTTTTTTTTTTTTTTTTAAGAATTATATAGATTCATAGGAAGTTAAAAAAAAGGCACAGCGAAGCCCTCACGCATCCGTGGCCCAGTCTCCACCATGACAACATCTTACATAAGCAGAGTTTATGTCTCAGAACCAAGAAATCAACATTGATTACTCCATGGAGGTTGTTCAGACTTCACCAGTTTTGTAAGCACTCAAGTGTGTAGTGTCTGTAATTCTATGCAGCTTTTCATGTGTAGCTTTGTGTAACCACTACCATTCTCGTGATATAATGCTTCACAAGGGATTCTGAAGAACTGCTAAGGGCTATGGAATGAGTCACTTTGTTTGTAGTCCCATCCCCGACTTGAGTTTGTAACTTTGTATTGCTGGGGACTGCCACATAGCTTTTGAAACCTAAAATGCTTTTGGTCTCCCCCCCCCCCCCCCCACCATGGGATCATCAGTACAGATGTGTGTCTCAGTTACTATGCTTCGAGGAGGTAAATTGTGATCACTTTTATTTAAAGAGAGTGAACTGATAAGTATGCCCCAAAGCATAAAAATCTGCTATTGATCTTCATTTTGGGGGCAAATTCAACAATTCTGTCACAACAAACGGACTGAATATTTGGAAGTTCTTTTCCTGCCAATTTTTAGAACATGTGAGATTTGCTCAATAAATAGTGTCTTTCTAATTCCTAAAACAGAAGACTGTCCACCTCCCAGAGAAATGCCCTGATAGATTTGAAGTGAATAGGCATGATTCTATAACACGTGAAAACTGTCACTTAACAGCATGTTCTGAGCGTTGTCAACGTATTAAACTCTGCCTCTCATTGTTTAGGTAATTAGTGTCTCCAGAGCTGAATGATACATAATCATATTTACCATTTACATGGTATGGGAATTTTAATTATCTTTGCATCCACTATGGCAAAACTAAGGTGTTTAGGAGTGTAAGTCCAGTGTTAAGCTTTCTGTTCCCAGGATTTGCAGATAAATCTACAATCTAGCAAAAACTGTTTACATGTGTGCTCTGCACCCCATTCTCTTCCATAGAAACTCTTATTTCTGACACTCTTTTTGGCAAGAGTTCCGTAGGAGAGAATAATTCTGGAGTTTGTTCTGGTTGGTTCAGTCAGTGAGCTCAGCCCTGATGAAGTAATGGGATGTATGATAAGGGATGAAATTTCTAAATACCAAGATATTCATCTTGAATAAAAGCAGCTTTGGGGTATTTATAAAGAATGTATTCTGCCCTATAAAGTTGTAGGATATTTGTTAGGGATTTGGTAGACCGTGAGTTCAGCAAAGCATCCAGTTGATAATCCTGTTGTCATAGAGAAAGCAAGAGAATTCCAAAAAAATACCTACTTTTGCTTCATTGACTACGCTAAAGCCTTTGATTGTGTGGATCACAATAAACTGGAAAATTCTTAAAAGAGATGGGAATATGAGACCACCTTACCTGTCTCCTGAGAAACCTGTATGTAGGTCAAGAAGCAACAGTTAGAACCTTACATAGAATAACTGGTTCAAAATTGGGAAAGGAGTGCAACAAGGCTGTATATTGTCACCCTGCTTATTTAACTTAAATGCAGAGCACATCATGTGAAATGCTGGGCTGGATGAATCCAAAGCTGGAATCGATTGCTAGGAGAAATATCAACAAACTCAGATATGCAGGTCTGATGGCAGAAAGTGAAGAGGAAGTAAGGAACCTCTTGAGGACGGTGAAAGAGGAGAGTGAAAAAGCTGGCTTGAAACTCACCATTCAAGAAACTAAGATCGTGGCATCCAGTCCCAGCACTTCATGGCAAGCAGATAGGGAGAGGGGGAAGCAATGGCAGATCTTTTGGGGGAAAAAGAGGGCTCCAAAATCACTGTGGACAGTGACATGAAATTAAAAGACACCTGCTTCTTGAAGGAAAACTATGACAAACCTAGACAGTGTGTTAGAAAGCAGAGACATCACTTGGCAGACAAGGTCCGTATAGTCAAAGGTGTGGTTCGTCCAGTGGTCCCAGATGTGCGAGTTGGACCATAAAAATGGCTGAGCACTGAAGAATTGATGCTTTTGAATCCTGGTGCTGGAGAGGACTCGAGAGTCTCTTGGACTGTAAGGAGATCAAAGCAGTCCATCCTAAAGGAAATGAGCCCTGAATAATCATTGGAAGGACTGATGCTGAAGCTGAAGTTCCAATACTTTGGCCACCTGATGCGAAAGTCTAACTCTGGAAAAGACCCTGATTTGGGGAAAGATTGACAGCAAAAGGAGGAGAGGGCAACAGAGGATGAGATGGTTAGATAGCATCACCGACTCAATGGACATGAACTTGAGCGACTCCAAGAGATAGTGAAGGACAGAGAAGCCTGGTGTGCTACAGTCCATGGGGTCGCAAAGAGTTGGACATGACTTAGCAACTGAACGACAACAAATTGTCTCATAAAGCTTGATTTGAAAAAGTCAGCTTATTTAGAACCAGTAGGCAAAAAACATCTAGAGTCTTAAATATTCTGAAAAAAGTAAGCACCAACCCACATTCATAAAAGAGCAGAGAAAGAAAATAATCAAATTTAATGACTCTAAAATGAACCAGAAGAGACTTCAGGTTATTTTCAATAAGAAAGCAAGCTTATCTTTGTGTAAATGTAGATTTTAAATATTGAGAGGAAATATTAAGAAATACTAATTTCCTCTCAAATATTAAGAAAGGAAAGCTAGGGTTATGTCATTAAATGCTCCCTGAACCCACCCACCCAATCAAGAAAGCAGTGAGACAGCCTCTTTAACAAGTGGAACAATTCAAAGATGTTTTGAATAACTGTACAGAAGTTAATTCATAAAATACTCAAGCCAAGAACTGTCCAGTGGACAATGATACAGCTTTAAAAAGCAGTTGCTAAAGACAGCAAGTAGGATAATTTTAGAAACGCTGTCAGTACATCAGTCACAAAGTTTATGGTTAAAAGGATGTCAAAAAAGCAATGTATCGGCCTATAAAAAAGAAAAGCTGGTTGATGTATTAGCAACCAACTAGACAACCCACTCCAGTGTTCTTGCCTGGAGAATCCCAGGGACGGGGGAGCCTGGCGGGCTGCCATCTATGGGGTCGCACAGAGTCGGACACGACTGAAGCGACGCAGCAGCAGCAGCAGCGGATAGCAGTGATCATGTCGTATGTCTAGTAAGCAGCACGTCAACATGCAGTTTTTACAAAAAGTAAACGAGGATGCATATGAAGTTCACAGTACAAGGCTGTTTTTAAAGCTGGGTTTTGTTTACCTCTCAGGAGATAGCACTTTAAAGCTGCTTTATGCTGTCGTCCCCTAAATCAGTGCACGTTACTGCATGGTTGTAGTGAAAAGAAAATTTAGAATATGTTTTGTATCAGTAATGTCACACATCAGTGCCATTCTTAAGAAATAATTATTTTTCACTGGTAGGAGTACAAATTCATGATTTTGCCAACCGTTTATGACTGCTGAGTAAGAACGTAGCTACTGAGCACCTACTGAACACTCGGAGTGTGCCAAGAATTTCATGTGTATGACTTTACCTAAAACTTAGAACAGTTTTATTGAGGTAGTTACTGTTTTATTATCTCTGTTCTACAAATGGGAAAGCTGAAGCCAAGGGAATAAACAGTTTGCAGAGATCATAGCTGGAAGGTGCATGAGCCAGAAAGAAAAGACGCTCTAGAACTCATGCCCCTAACCACAGTACTCTTCTTCGGAAAGGTGTTGGTTGAGGGGGACAGTGAATGTAGAGAGACTGCAGATCAGATCACTGAGAATAAAGTGGAGGAAAATGAGACATTCTGGCCTTAGACTGCTTTTCTAGCCTAAGGTACCCAGTGCTTGTTTACTTTTCAACCTTAGTTAAGGAGAAGCAGTGATCAAGGAGATAGGAGTCTGGGTGGAAGAAATATGAGGAGAACAATATGAGGGCACAGTAAAGGACACAGAAATGGTAGGGACCCAACAGAACCAGAAGATACTGAGAAAAGGTGGCAGGAACACACAGAAGAGCTGCACAAAAAAGCTTCACGACCCAGAGAACCAAGATGGTGTGATCACCCCCTAGAGCCAGACATCCTGGAATGCAAAGTCAAGTGGGCCTTAGGAAGCATCACTACAAACAAAGCTGGTGGAGGTGATGGAATTCCATTTGAGCTATTTCAAATCCTGAAAGATGATGCTGCACTCAATAGGCCAGCAAACTTGGAAAACTCAGCAGTGGCCACGGGACTGGAAAAGGTCAGTCCAATCCCAAAGAAAGGCAACGCCAAAAAATGCCCAAACTGCCCCACAGTTGCACTCATCTCACATAATAGCAAAGTAAAGCTCAAAGTTCTCCAAGCCAGGTTTCAACAATACATAAACTGTGAACTTCCAGATGTTCAAGCTGGTTTTAGAAAAGCAAGGAACCAGAGATCAAATTGCCAACATTGATTGGATCATCAAAAAAGCAAGAGAGTTCCAGAAAAACATCTGCTACTGCTTTATTGACTATGCCAAAGCCTTTGACTGTGTGGATCACAACAAACTGTGGAGAATTCTTAGAGAGATGGGAATACCAGACCACTTGACCTGCCACCTGAGAAATCTGTATGCAGGTCAAGAAGCAACAGTTAGAACTGAACATGGAACAACAAACTGGTTCCAAATCAGTCAAGGCTGTATATTGTCACCCTGCTTATTTAACTTATATGCAAAGTACATCATGAGAAATGGCCGGGCTGGATGAAGCACAAGCTGGAATCAAAATTACCAGGAGAAATATCAGTAACCTCAGATATGCAGATGACATCACCCTTATGACAGAAAGCAAAGAAGAACTAGAGTCTCTTAATGAAAGTGAAAGAGGAGAGTAAAAATGTTGACTTAAAGCACAACATTCAGAAAACTAAGATCGTGGCATCTGGTCCCATCACTTTATGGCAAATAGATGGGAAACAGTGTCAGATTTTATTTTGGGGGGGCTCCAAAATCACTGCAGATCGTGACTGCAGCCATGAAATTAAAAGACACTTGTTGCTTGAAAGAAAAACTATGACCAACCTAGACAGCATATTAAAAAGCAGAGACACTACTTTGCCAACAAAGATTCATCTAGTCAAAGCTATTGTTTTTCCAGTTGTCATGTATGACTGTGAGAATTGGACTATAAAGAAAGCTGAGTGCTGAAGAAAACTGTGGTGTTGGAGAAGACTCTTGAGAGTCCCTTGGACTGCAAGGAGATCCAACCAGTCCATCCTAAAGGAAATCAACCCTGAATAGTCATTGGAAGGACTGATGTTGAAGCTGAAACTCCAATTGTTTGGCCACCTGCTGCAAAGAAGTGACTCCTTTGAAAAGACCCTGATGCTGGGAAAGATTGAAGGCAGGAGGAGAAGGGGACGACAGAGGATGAGATGGCTGGATGGCATCATCGACTTGATGGACATGAGTTTGAGTAAGCTTCAGGAGTTGGTGATAGGTAGGCCTGGCGTGCTGTAGTTCATGGGGTCACAAAGAGTTGGACATGACTGAGCGACTGAACTGAACTGAAGGGAAAACTCGGATCTGACATTTAAGGGGTGACTCTGAAGAGTTCCAGAGTGGCAAAGCAAGAGTTTATGAGTATGAAGGATAAGATTGTGAGAAACAACCCCAGGGGACTTGGTGAAAGTGAAGGCAGATTCCTCAGGGAATGTATGAACATGTGAAATTGGTGGAGTTTGGAGGTGGGTGGGTGGGTGTTCCTGTATTGTTTTCATTATCTGTACCTGTCCTCAACGTTTCATCAGACATTCCCTTCCTTCTCTGGGGCCTCACATCTGATTTTCTAAAGCAACATGATTGAGCATCAACTCCTGGGTACTTGGTTGTACTATCTAAGTTTATATAATCTGAAAGCGCTCCTTCTGGTCTGTAGGAATTGTCTACCCTTTAAAAATGCCCTTTTCATGAATTATCTTATTCTACAACTGAGCACTTAGTACATCTTTTTAAGTATAAGTACCATGATCGACCTCAGAGATACGGCACACATTAACAGTAATCTCAAATAGGTAACCAGAGCTCATTCCTTACAGTGTGCGTTGTATATACTTAATTCTGACCAGGAGTAATTTTATACTTTCATGAGCATTTACACTTTGCTGTACACCAGAAACTAACAAACATCAACTATACTTCACTTTTAAAAAGAGATGATGAACAATTTAGGATGACACTTCATCCGGGAAACTGGTCACCAAAATTTCAGCAAATTTTTTAAGGATTTGACTTTAAAAGATGTGTTTTCTTAAAGGCACATGTAAAATTATGGAAGCCTTATTTTAAATTATTAATTTCTCTTAAGATTCTACATCATTGAAAACAAAGACACGTTTTAAAAAGTAGACCCATGTGCCTCCATGGGTCTGGGGGGTGCAGCTTTATTAAAGAGTGGTGTGCTGTCTCTGCCACTGTGCACTTTCTCTGATGGAAAGAAAATGGTTCAGGTGCCCCTTATGTACCTAGGAGATGCCTTTGGCCTTTTACTGTATGAATCTGGTCTGGAGCTGTGTATACTAAATGCAACCATGTTTGAAATAAAGGGTCCTAATGAACTCTTTCTGCATGGAATGCCAATTAACTGCCTGCTTTTCATTGATAATTGGACATTAACCCCTCAGTAGTACCATCATCTTAAACCACAGTCCAGCCCCTACTGTCCATCAACAAAGCATTATGCAGTATTTGACTAGACACTGGGCATGTTTAATTTGGGAGAGAATAGTACCCATATGCACCTTAATGGGAAGAAAAAGGTGAATAAACAATTGACCTTTGGCAATATTATGACTGCTAAAAGAACACAATAACCAGCTCAGCTTACACTCCGAATGTGTTCCCTCCATTCTTGGTAGAAACAAAAATAAAATAGAAAATTCTTCTGTTGGCAGAGAACATGTATTTATACATTCTTGTGTGTTTAGCTCAGTGGTTAGAGAACACTTCCTGGAAAGATTGCGGTTCACAAGTGTTTTCAATTTGAACTTGTGCGTTTCAAGGTTCACTGCCCTGGAGGTGGCTTGGCTCAGTGTTTAAAACACACACTAATGAATTTCAGGTTTGGGGCAGAAAGTGGCTGTTCCACATTGGACAATCATGTGAACTTGGAATTGCTTCCCCTAAATGTCTTAAATAACTATGTAATGTCACTCTGGATAGCAGGTTCTCCTGTCTCCAAACACAGATAACTGATTGCCTTTGCTCAGGATACTCAGTGCTTGCTTACTTTTAAAACTTAGATTTGGCAGAGTCTTTCATTTTTGTAAAGGGAACATTGTGGGAGAAAGTAGGGCAAAGATCATCTGAGTGCAGTTGGATGTACTGAGGGACACTTACAAATAACCTTGAAACAACCCCAAAAGACTGGTTCGGGCTGAATATTTGTCTTTTTCTTTCTTTCTTTCTTTCTTTTTTTTTTATTTTGCTTTTCCTCTTGGCTGTTTGGAATAAGAGAAAATTAAAAAGAAAGTCACCTTTCCTACCTTTCTGTGTTGATACATCTAGCAATAATTTAGGAACTTCATCCTATCTGATCCAGCTGACCTCAAAAGGAAGCAGGGTAGTTGGTATAGTAATTTCTGTAGAGGAGAAAGCAGTAAGCTAATGAAATCACAGACACTCCTTAGTCAGAACGAGCTCTGAGTGATGCCCTCCCTGGCCTGTGCACTTTTGGCATGCTTTCAAAGACTTGATTTTCTGACTAGCTGGGATGCTGCAATTACCCAGCATTCCAGAGGTCTTGCTTATATGCTCAGAGCAAGTCACCATTTGTGTTGGACCAGCAGGGGGGAAAGAAAAAAAGTTGATTTCCTGAATTCCTTTATCTGTGAAAGACTGACCACGGGCTGTAAGGTCCTTATGGAGCAGGGGAGTTTCCATTTCTGTGTGATGCTGTATTTGTCTCAGTTACACCACTCATCATCTGTGAGGCTGTGCACAAACCTCCCGTCTGAGTTGCAGTTTCCTCCTTCCTCATTTAAGCAAGCTGGGCCAGATGAGCCCCTCAGGCCCTTTCTAGCTTTCATGGCCTGAAGTTCAGTTTCTTCAGCACATAGGAGCTTGGGTCATTCATTACATTGGTCAACTAGAGACAGTTTGGGTTATTTAAGTGCTGATGAACTTCCACCAGATGACTGTGAATGTATAACAACACTCAAATCCTGCAGAAAGTTTGTGTTGGCTTTGCTGAAAGGATCGGCGGACATCCGGGTGACAAAGCACTCCTAAGTGTCAGGCAGGGGTTGTCAGAAGACCGTGGCGCATCCGTGCTGGATGCTCACCGGGGACAGTGGCCTGTTTGAGAGCATGGGCGGCAGCATGAGGTGGTCCCCGTGCAGCCTGGCATCAGAAGGTCGTGGGTGCCTCCATGCTCCTGACCACCCCCCCAACCCAAATGCCCCGGCCTCGTAGCCTTTGGCGACTTACCTCACAGTTCTAAGATTCTATTTGGCTATTTTTTTAATGAAGATAATATCTACTTTTCAGGATAAATAGCTTAAAGGTAATGTACTTTGGCCACCTCATGGGAAGAGTTGACTCATTGGAAAAGACTCTGATGCTGGGAGGGATTGGGGGCAGGAGGAGAAGGGGATGACAGAGGATGAGATGGCTGGATGGCATCACTGACTCGATGGACGTGAGTCTGAGTGAACTCTGGGAGTTGGTGATGGACAGGGAGGCCTGGCGTTCTGCAATTCATGGGGTCGCAAAGAGTTGGACACGACTGAGCGACTGAACTGAACTGAACTGAATGTATTTTAAAGTGTCTTGCAAATCAGTGAAACTTGATAAATAGATCACTAAAAACAGCAGTTTGTAAAAAAGACTCCAAAGAAGATAACTTTATCTGAAAACTGAAGGGGGGAAAAAAAGAACATTTGTGTAGTGAGTAATAAACATTTCACAGAGTACTCTCAGACATATCTCTTTATCCTTACCACCTCGTTTTACAGATGCAGAGATAACTGCAGGTTTCCAGGGTCATGATACCTGGAAACAGTGGAGTGGAGAGTCTTCTGGTTCCAAACCGTTGTGTTCCTTTTACAGTATTTTATAGTTAATGTTAAACCTCTGGTTATTCTGGAAGAGGAAATAAATGATCAAAAATGGTCGTAGTACCTATTTGAGGGATTTCTCCTTATGCCCTCTTTATATGACTACAGCTGTACAGACTGCCATTTGAGAAGCAAACCCAGGAAAGCCAGACAAGTCACTCCTCATTTTGTGGGATCTTAATTCTGAAACAGTTCCTGGGGATAGCTGGAAGATTTGAATATCTCTGGGATGTCACTGTCCAGTTTCGAAATAATTTTATAAATGGGTTTCTTCCAGGAAGGATCTGCGTCTTTGCCTGCGGAGACAGCCCTGAAGAACTCCTGTAAAGTCAAGCTGGCGATTTCCAAGAAGCAGTCTGGGACCTGCATTCCCAAAGAGACCCACGAGAAAGAAAAAACGTGAGGCTGTGAAGCCTGGCGCCATCCAGACCTCACTGCCTGATGCTGCCGTTTCCTTGGGTTGCAGGCTGATCGGAGCACCCCCACTCTACTGGCCCCTGGCTTTTGCAGCCCCAGGAATCCCTTGCTCCCTCATCAAATATAGACCTAAAAATGATGATCCTGATGAGACAGCCCTGGGGAAAAAACGGATTAGGGACACTCCTTCTGTAGGCGTAGCTGATTCCGTTAATGGGTGACATTTTTAGCAAGTGGGAAATGCTGACTCTGGTTGAAATGAAATCTGTGGTTCAAAAGAGGTTTTTAGTATTCTTTTCCTTAGTGCCTCACGTGGAAAGAACCACCCCCAAGCTTATGACTGTCGTACCTCATTCCTCCTTTTTTGGGGATTGGATTCAAAGGACTTGGAATCATTCCTGCTTCCAAAGCCAACCTTTGGCTTGGGGGTGGAGAGGGCTCAAGACTATGTTCCAGGACCTCACCCAAACTGGCAACATTAATGATGGGACATCCCACAGGGCCTCCAGATCCAGCCTGGCTGGGGGCTTGCCCCCACTGCCTGCCAGACGACCACCCCCACATAGAAAGACGCAGTACTGCCCCCAACCCACATGCCTGGACCCCCACGAGCCTCTCAAAGGAGGCATGGTCCACTTTCCCCACAGGTAGGCTTAAGTTTCTAAACATATTTCGATGGGGCATCTGAACAGCGGATGCCAGCAGTTCTCTGCTTTCTTGGAGGTGTCCATACACTGCTCTTTGTGACCACACAGTCAAGTGAGAAATGCGAGAAGAGGACAGTGTGCTCAGTGACCAGACACACCGGGCACCTGCAGAACAAGATGCCAGCTGAACAGAGCTGTTGGCCACACACAAGGAAGATTGCAAGCTCTCACTGATGACACTTGGGCCACTTGCTCACCCTTCACTGATGCTTTACCTCTAAGGTGCCACCAGTGTGCCTTCACAGGGATCCCCAAAGGACTGAGCAGCTTAAGTATTGTGTATTACTTCCAGAAAGGATTTGAGATGATTTGCCATGGAAGGCCCACAGATAAAACTGTTCAAGGGAGAATAAAGAAAAGAACCAAATGATGAACAGAAACTGGCGTAAAGAAAACCTTGGCCAAGAACTAGTGCTGCAGCCAGAGCCCGGCATTTACCCTGGGCCTCCTGGTGCAAAGGCAAGAAGGCTTTCAGGGTATAAAACCCAGTCATTACAGAGTATTGTCTAAAATGGCATAACACCTGACCTCTGCCCATGTTTCTGAATAAAGACTGGCTGGAGATTCAGTTTGGCATCTACCTGTTGCCTACGAGAAGATGCGGAGGCTGTCACCTTTGTGGATGGTACAGAGATGGGTCCCAGGCTGCCCTGCTCTCAGTGACATAAGGACAGACATGGAAGGGGATCTTTTCTAAAACTCCAGTCACAAAGGGAAGGCACTCATCAGACCTCCTGGGACCCGAGTGCATGGTCTTACCTCAAAGTCGCTTCCCTTGTTATAGTGCATATTGAGAGCTCGAAAAAGTTCTGAGTCACGGAGAACCACCAGCATTTTGGGATTTGTGACACCATCTGAAATCGCTTGCCGGGCAAATTTCTCCATCTGTATGTAATAAAACTCACGGAAGTTGCTGAACCACTTGATCATCTGGGAGGTGATGCAGCGGTTGAACTGTGCAAACAACAGGATCCATGAAGTCAAACGTTTACCACGAGGTGCTCAGAGTCAGAACTGTCAGCTTCCAATTCAGCACGGGGGTTAGCAAGAGTGGCTTCAATTCACACTAAACAGGGCTTTCTTTAAAAAAGAAGGCACGGCTATTTTCTAAGCCTATACAGTTATACATGGAAAAATCTGAATTAGCTGTAATGCCCAGTAGAAAACGAATGTATTTTATAGCCTAGACTTATAAAGGTTTTTCACTCCTTAAGTGTGACTTTGGGAGGGCTCAAGGTCAAGATCAGTGTGGTCCCAGTGTCTGCAGCACCCAGGTAGATTACATCATAGCCCCAGTGCCCTCTGCCAGGTAAAGAGCCAAGGGAAGGGATAATGGTATAGATTGGAGGACTGTGTATTGGCAACTCAGAGTTGCAGAATGAATCACAAATGAGAACTTGATTCAGGAATGAAGCAAGCGATTGGGTATGAGGGAAATAGCTCAAAAAAAAAAAAAAAAAAAAAAGATGTTGAGATACAAAGGATACAAAGTATTAACAGCCCCTCACCCAACACCCAGGGTAAAGGTGGCCCTCTGAAACTATGGAAACACACAAGGCCTGGTTCCAACCATCAGAGCTTGATTTGTCTCATTGTCACATTGATTTGCATGCTCCTTCACTCAGTTTTGAAACACCAAAGTTCAAAGGTCAATTTAACAGCCGCAGTGTCCAACTCTTGATATATTCTTTCTTTTTTATAGTGGCCCCAGCAAAGAGAGCACACTGGGCTAAAGATGCTGTTTACTCTTGGTTCTGTAACCCCCCCCCCCCCCCCCAAGTGTTTCTGGGTCTTAACTATAGCTCAGAAGCTTAAATCCAGAGACCCAACCTTCCTATCCCCAAAGTTACCCCTGTTTATTCAGTTTCTCAGCCCAGGACAAAAATGCCACAACAAGAAGAGCTAAAGTGCACAGATGTTGACCTAGGATTTGACTCAACGTGGGAAACACCTGCGGCCACTTGGCAGTTTTGCAGAGACTGAAACTCAGTTGAAGGACTTTACCTGAACGTCAGGGAAGTAAGCCTTCAGGAGGTTGGAGCTGGGGTAGCGTGTGAAGAAAAACATTAGTTTGGCCTTCTTCAAGTGACCAGGATTGAGGCCTTCCTGGATTTAGCCCAGGGTCAAGGAAAACTAAGACTAGTTTATCAGATGATTCTGTCAAATTATCCAAATGGTAAATTGCCCTGTTCCTTATGGTTTCTATTTAATTTTTTTCTGGTTGAATGATGTATTTGCTTCATTTTTCTGTCTCTAGCAAGTATGATCAGATAAACTTCTTTCTTTCCAGATGCTGAATACCATCTATGTACAGTAAAGTTGCAGAGTTTAAAAAACATTTTGATGTGTTAAAGATCTGTTGCATATGTGATAGCAAATACAATTTGTTGTACTCAGTGAGTGTGTGCGCGCTTTCACAATAGGGTGGGAAGAGATGGCAGCTGTCCCCCAGATAAACTATTTCAAAACCCCGAGTAGAGACTGACTTCTCCTCTCTGTCTCAGTTTCCTCGTCCGTAAAATGAGAGGAGTCAGCTTTCTGGCCCTCATCATTGCGTTTGTGGTGGTGATGCCAACGAGCACCTAACCGGACTGAGTACCAGATCATGGTTTGCTTTGGCTCAAGAAGCTCGAATTGCTGGGCTGCACTTCTCTCCGTTTGCCTGGCAGAAGTTCCCCCTCACCCTCCCGACCTCAACTCAGATGCCCCCTCTGCTGTGAAACCCTTCCTTGCCGAATTAGGCCTTCCTTACCCTGGGCTACCAACGTTCTTTGTATAAGCTGTTTTTTGTAAGAATGATGTGATTGGGATTTTTATTGCATGTTTGTCTCCCCATTTAGACTGTGAGCTCCTTGAGAGCAAGGGCCCTTACCCTTTCATCTTTTTATTCCACGTGCCTAGCCCGGTGCTAGGAGCAGAGTAGGTGCTCAATAAATGTTTGGTGAATGAAGGAATAAGTGAGTGAATTGTCAACTTTAACCCACGATTAACTATGGCAGTTCTATTCCAACCCATGCCTCTCACTCTGGGAACAGATCCCTTCCCCTTTAATGAGAGCAGGGGGTTGTGGCCTGAAAACCTAGCACCAGGGTGGTAGGGAAATAAAGATTCTTATGCTAGAACACTTAGCATTCCCAGGAACAATCCTAGGGCTGTGTGGGAAACACACAGGGTAACCTTGGAGCTGAGGCTGAGAGCTGTAGCTTTAGAACAATGAAGGCTTCTCAGTAGGACAGGTCAGTTTACCCGAAGGAAACCAGACAACTGATCACAACTGTAGCTGGCCCAGGCACCCAGGCCGCTGTCCAGGAGGCCCCTGCCCCCTGCCTCATTAGCCCTACTGCTTATCCTTTCTAAGTGCTGTGGAAAGAATCCTGGATTGGGAGTTCAAACACCGAGCTTCAGATAATAGATTTTGCCACCTAGTCCCTGTGTGACCCTGGGCAAGCCGCTTACCTTCTCTGGGCCCCATTTCTAAACTGCGGAGTGTAGTGGTTGAAACTTGTGCTGGGCAGTCAGATGCTGGCTTTGAACCCTGGCTCTGCGTGTGTCTGTCTTTGACTCTGAGCAAGTTAGTCCGCTTCTCTGTCCCTCTCAGATACTGATCTAGAGTGGATATTGGAGGATGGTAAGGTAACTCGGGCTCACAACCCCTTATCTGGAACAGTGGGCCGAATGGATGCCAGGTTTCAGAGTTTATCGTATCAAGGCAATATGGTGCGTGTACGATGTGTTAGTTACTGCCCACAGCAGGGTCTGTGGCAGCTGTCTAATCAGATAGTTTACAAAGTTCCCACAACAAAATCAATGACTAATTGTGCTAACTGAGATAGTCTATAAGAGGCCTCCTATCAGCGCAGGTAGGGCTTCCCAGGTGCCGCTGGTGGTAGAGAGCCTGCCTGCCAATGCAGGAGACACAGGAGATGTGGGTTCCATCCCTGGGTCAGGAAGATCCCCTGGAGGAGGGCATGGCAACTCACTCCAGTATTCTTGCCTGGAGAGTCCCCATGGACAGAGGAGCCTGGCGGGCTACAGTCCATGGGGTTGCAAGGAGTCGGACACGACTGAAGCGACTTAGCCCACAGCACAGGTCAGGTTTTGCAACCAAGAGAATCTCCCATCAACCTTAGGAGAAAGAAATTATAGAGGTTTTCAGAGCGTTCTGAGTTCCAGAACTGTGTCTAGGTGGCAGTGCAGAGGGGCACTGTCAGTCCCAATGCCTGCTGCACAGGAGGCGTGCAGTCACTCCTCATTGTCTCGTCATCATACCTGCTCCACCTGTTCACAGGGGTGTCATGTGAGGGGAAAGTTCATTTATACTTAAGCATCTTGCTCTTCCGGGTTTTCAAGGCCCAGAAGAACAAATTGATAATTCTAGAATGAGGGAATAATTGGGGCCAGGATGCTGCCTGGGGGCCCCAAATCGTTCCAAAGGTAGTCAACTACATGACTGGGGCAGCCAGGCCCTGTGAGTGGCGCCTGAAAACCTCCTGAAGTTCTCAGAGCCCAAGCCTCATTTCACGAGGCAGGGCCAGGCATACAGGAGGTGCTTTTCTGAAACAGCAGAATACCCTTCCCAGGGGAAGGTCAGCGGAGAATCTGTGGGAACTGAGTTCCTGAGGTTCTTCCACAACCTGACTCTGACAGGGAGACTTAACCAGTGGCCTCTTATCAAAGACCCGGACAGATAGCTTCTCTTACAGAGGGCTTTCATCTGACAAGAAAATCTGTCTATGGTGATATCTCCGTGTCTACTGCCGGAAAGGTGTGCTGGTGGCTGTCGAGATGCTCTCAGCTCTGGGTTTGTTTGTGGCTGTTGCTCTCTGCCTGCCAGGAAAAGAACCCAGGGGTGTCCAAGCTTGGGCAGTGTTGCCAACACTTGTGACCAGCAGGTGGCGCTCATAGCACTTAGGACACAAGAGCCAGCCTGGTGTGGCCCTGAGCTGGTTCCACCCCATTCCCGCCGCCTTTGCCACAGCTTGCCAGGTAGAAGAGGCAGGACTATTCACCCTGCTTGTGTGACTCCACAGAACCCAGGAGATGCAATTTAAGGCTGTCCCTGGGAAGCAGCAGCGTGAGCTTGGCTCACTAAAAAAGCCACATCCAAAATATGTTCTCAGGAGCTTTAATCTCACAAGATGCTGGTTGAAAGAGGGTTCTTTGGTTTTACGCACGTGGGACTGTATACATTCTCCTCTTAGCGTTTTTCATCGGACTTCATGTTAAAAAGGCTCTGAGCAGTCCCACAGAAATAGAATTAACACAGTGTTTACCCAAGCAACTACTTCTCTTGCTTCAAAAACTTTTACATTCCTGAGGGAGTGTTACTCTGGAGAAATGCCTGTTTCTGAGTGGGATCTCTCTACGGCTTGCAAAGGTGATGCAGTAAGATTCAGACCCCCTGCAGACCAGCCTGGGCCCCACAGCTTGCCCGGTGGGGGCCCCCCACCCTGCTCCACACACACACAGCGCCCAGCTCTCTCCTCAGCTGCAGCTTAGAAGCTAGTCCTTAAACTGAAGTCTTCTTACCCCTTTCACCTGGCCTCAGGTCTCTTTCCTGAAGAAAATCTCCCCTTTCCCATCAGCCCCGCAAGTTTCTGGCCCCTCGTGTATTGCCCATGAGTTATCTAGTTGGTGCAGGTAGAAGGGGCAGGACTATTCACCTGCTTGTGTGACTCCACAGACACAAGGAGGTGCAATTTAATGAGATGTCTCAATTAAGCAGATGTCTCTTTTTGCCTGAAGAGACAAGAGGTTCCGGGAGCCACGCCTCAGTTAAGGCCATTCCTTTGGCCTGTTCGGCCGAGGGGTATGAGCAGCTGACGTCTCAGTGATGGGGTTCCTCCTTCCACAGCGTGTTTTTGTCATATTTGGGGAGCCCATTTGGGTTTAAAAATAAACAAACCCCTTCCAGACCCAAAGGACTAAGTCAGTAGTGATAGAATCTATGTTACAGAAGAAGGTAAAGGAGCTCTCCCAGACCCTTAGATCTCAGAACTGGTCACCACTTTCTCAGGAACCTACTAGCTATGAGCCACAGGGGAAGGAAGCCCCAGAATGAACATTGAGAAGACCCCCTCTCCTCTGGAAGAGCAGAGCAGTTCCCTGTGCCAAGCAGTTATTTGTCCCTAACCTCCCCTCAGCGTCCAGAGTTCCTGTCTCCCTGGGCTGGGACAAACGAGAACCCCGATTGCCCAAAAAGGATATGTGGGCTGCAGAGAAAGGAAGCGTGTCCATGACGGCCTGCCGGCCACCCGGCTCCATTTTCATCGGGGGAACGAGGGGCAGTCTTTCCAAACAGGTGGACGTGAAGGGCCAGGGGCACTGCTGCTGGCTCAAGGCCAGAGGTCGCAGTTTGGCAGCTCCCCAAGGTCGCAGGGCCACCTCGGAGGAGGGCTGGCTCGGGGCAGACGGGTCCTGAGGAAGACCACCCCTCCAGCAGCCACCAGGCCCATGGCCCAGTAGCTGGCCGAGAATCTGCTCCTCCTGGATGTGGGCAGGTGCAACCACCAAGGGACAGTCTGCTGGGGAAGCCTGATAGGGTTTGGGGATCATTCTCAGAGAGACGGGGTACCTGGGAGAATCTAGAGGTTTGGCCAGCGATAAGCTTCCCAGCGGAGCCCCCGCTGGTGGCTGGGCCCGCCTGGGCAAGGCCGCCAGAGGAAGCGGATCTTTACGGGCACTGCCCTCGGGAGGCAAGGGCTCGCTTCTCCCATCTGGCACCGGCTCCTGGAATCTCCCGCCCAGCTGAGTCAGGTGCCCCGATGGATCCACCAGTACCTTTTGTAACACCGAGTCCACAGCCTGGGATATGGCCCCCGTCAGTTCTTTCTTCAGACTCTCCAGCAAGGCCCGTGCCTCAGAGGGAAGAAACCTGGGCCCCTCAGACAGGTACTGGACCTCAGACGCTCGGTGTTTCTCCACCCTGGAGAGGTCCCCGATGGACCCCTGGCAGTGGTCGCTGTCCACCCCCCAGGGCCCAGACCCAGAGCCATTCCTCTGGCCTGCTGTTGGAGGGCCCTGAGCTGCGGCCCTGGGCTCCACGGCCTGCAGGATACGCTCCTGCAGGTGTCTCATCTGCTGCCTCAGCAGGTGGAGCTGTCCTCTCACCCGAGGGCCCCCCTTCCTGCCGCCACCCCCGGTTCCCTGCGGGGCCTGCCTCCAGGGGGTCTTGCTGCATGGGAAGGCTCTGCTTTCTCTTCCGCCCCCGGGCCTTCTCTGGGCGGCTTGGGCTGTCCCCAGCGGGGGCCCTGCCTGGCCCCAGAGAGGTTGGGGAGAGGAACATGCCTCGGACGATGGTCTCTACTCTGGCCCTCTTTGCCTGGATGTGTTCATCCCCAAAGCAGTCAGGGTCAGAGAGGCTGGAGCTGGGGACCTGACTCCAGGCAAAGGGGGAGCATCTGCTCTGCTCTCTGGGGGACAGGCTTCTTCCACCTTCCATACAAGGTTCTGTCAGATACTGGGCTGGACCCAAAAGCAAGCTGGAGTTTGGATCCATCTCTTGGCTCCACAGATGCCGTAGTCAGGGTTCCGCCAGAGAGTTCCTCCTCCGGAGGCTCTCAGCTGGAGGTGCACCTCCAGGGAGCTGGGGATCTCTCCTCTCCACTTAGAGGAAGGATTCAGACTCTGGGATTCCAGGCGCTCACCCACCTCCTGTGCACTCTGAAAACAGAGATGGGAGAAAACAGGACCTGTGACTTTGAGCGGTTCCTCTCAAACTTGACCATGCAGATGAATCAGCTTGAATCCTGTTAAAATGTAGATTCTAAGTCAGCAGGTCTGGCGTGGGGCAGCGATTGATTCTATATCCCCAGCCAGCTCCCAGGTGATGCCGCTGGTCCCAACCACAGTTTGAAGACATTCCCAAGAGCAGGCCTCCCAATAGAAAGTTCTTGTCCTGCCAGGACATAAAAATAAAATAATCCATAATAATGATTGTGGCAGCCAGTTGCATAACTAGCATTGTGCCAATAACTTTACACCCATTATCAGATTTAATTCTCCTAACAGCTCCGTGGGAATGCTGGCAGTCCTATTTTACAGATAAAGGAAACAGGCTCAGAGGAATTAAGAAGTTACCTCCCTGAGGTCATATAGTTAGTGTCAGGCTGGAGTCAGAATAAGATTTATCTTGATTTAGAATGACTTTCTGCAATAGAATCACCCTGGGGACTTGTTAAAAATAGCAGATCCAGTAGGCCCACCAGTCCTGCTTAATCAGAAGTCCTTGGTACTGTGTTAGGGCACCTGCCTTCGAAACAAGCAAAATGAAGTTTGAGAATGTGCTGTTTGACCACTATGCAGTCCTGCTCCAGGAAGAGTTGGATCATGCATTTATCTTTCAACATTCTCACCACAGCTTTTTAAGCATCTACTGTACATCAAGACTTCTTCTGGATGCTTGGAGAGTCTGTGGTGAATAAAACAGCATAGTCTTACTTTCATAGAGGAGGATGTATAGCAGGGGAAGAGAGAATAAATAAGTACATTTTCAGGTCATGATAACTTATATGAAGAAAAAAGACGATAAGGGACTGGGATGAAGGTATGGGAGAATGAGGGAGCAATGTTAGAAAAGGCTGCATAGAGCTGTTTTATTCCCATGAATATCAAAGTGCACTGCATTTGAGCCAGGAGGTAATTCAGGTAGCAGGTATAAGGCACTTCGAGTTTATGAAACATTCATATGTGTAGTCATTACATCGCACACCAATCTTGACAGTTGGTGTAATTCTCCCATTTTGTAGGTGAGGAAACTGAGGCTCATCAAGGTTAAGAATGGCTCACAGTTACTAAGATTCCAAGTCTTCTAATGCAAACACACTTCAGGTCCTTCCTCAAAGATAAGAAGACCTGCACAAGAGACTGACTTCTCTGCCTGTTAAGCAGATTCATCCTTTCCTAGAAATTTTAAATGAATTTCTTTTTTCTCTACAGATTTCCACTCTTGATTGCTTCTCTAGTACAAATGCTGGTGAGAGAGACTTTGCTTTCTTCCCATTTTCATCTTGAAGCTTGCTTGGAATTCTCTGCTTCAGGAAATCCCAGCTCTTCTGCAGCCAATGGATTCTAGTTGGTAGACTTGACCACAGCCTCCACTTGGAGCTGGCTGGCAGCCGGCAGACACACAACACAAGCTCTCTGAGGGCAACTTCATGCCAGCACTAGAGTGAAAGGTAGGAGGAAATGGCAACTCCATGCCATTTTGAGGGAAATGCCACTGAAAGAAGGCTAGGTTCTCAGGTCAATTAGAAGATTCTGGCTTTGAATAAGTAAGACATTTGTAAATTACTAAAAATAAAAATCAGTGATTTGCCAAATTAATATAAATGAAAGAATTTGCTATTGCCAAGTTTTACCAGTAGTTTGGATAGTTTACCGCCTCTTGGAAAGAGAAGCATTTAACTTCCTGCAATCATTTGGCAATGAATATACACTGTTTGTATAACATGAAAAAAATATTTAAAAATCATATAATCTAATAAGCACAACCTGATCATTGCATATACATTAGCTGCTTCCTAACCAATAATGATCACTACTGCTGCTGCTGCTGCTGCTAAGTCACTTCAGTCGTGTCCGACTCTGTGCGACCCCATAGATGGCAGCCCACCAGGCTCCACCGCCCCTGGGATTCTCCAGGCAAGAACACTGGAGTGGGTTGCCATTTCCTTCTCCAATGCATGAAAGTAAAAAGTGAAAGTGAAGTTGCTCAGTCGTGTCCGACTCTTAGCAACCCCATGGACTGCAGCCTACCAGGCTCCTCCGTCCATGGGATTTTCCAGGCAAGAACACTGGAGTGGGTTGCCATTGCCTTCTCCAATGCATGAAAGTGAAAAGTGAAAGCGATGTTGCTCAGTCGTGTCCAACTCTTCACGACCCCATGGACTGCAGCCTACAAGGCTCCTCCATCCATGGGATTTTCCAGGCAAGAGTACTGGAATGGGGTGTCATTGCCTTCTCCGAATAATGATCACTACACTGGCACAATTGATATTTTAACTTAGAGGGACTAAATAACAATAGTACAAACCATGTATATTTTCAGTTAAAATATACATGGTATATTTCCTGGTAGCTCAGCTGGTAAAGAATCTGCCTGCAATGCAGGAGAACCTGGTTTGATTCCTGGGTTGGTAAGATCCCCTGGAGAAGGGATGGGCTACCTACTCCAGTATTCTTGGGCTTCCCTGGTGGCTCAGACAGTAAAGAATCTGCATGCATTGCAAGAGACCTGGCTTCAATCCCTGGGTTGGGAAGATCCCCTGGAGGAGGGCATGGCAACCCACTCCAGTATTCTTGCCTGGAGAATCCCCATGGACAGAGGAGCCTGGTGGGCTACAGTCCATGTGGTCACAGAGAGTTGGACATGACTGAGCAACTAAGCACAGCACAGTTTCCAAAAAGAAGGACTTGGTTATAGTTATTCTTAGTGACCATTTCCTAAACTCAACATTTTCAAACCCAGAGTCTATGGCTGCCCTCTGCCTTACCTCTCTGCCACCTATCTTCTTGTTCAGTCCAGAAGCTGGAGAGCTTCTTTGACCCCTGCCCATCTTCTTATCCTCGACATGTGGTCCCTATGGCTGGTAAATTTTGGGAAAAAATGACTCTAAACCGCATTCTGCCATATTGTTCCCATTATGTTTTCCTGACTCTGCATCTCATAATTTTTCACCTGGGCAATTCCAATACCTCATGCCTGGTCCCCATCCTCTAGCCTCTTCTCACTCTAGTCCTTTTTCTACATTCATTCATTTATTCATTCAACAAATATGGGCTGAGTGGTGACAACCAACAAAATCCTCTGCCCAAGTGGAGCTAACAATCATGCAACGGGAGACAGATGTAATAACTTAGGAAGGAATGGAAGGCCAATATACTGTGATAACTGTGAAAATATTGGCCTTCACTCTGAGATAAACGAGGACCCATTGGAAGGCTATGTGCAAATGTGACCTGACTTAGTTTTAAAAGGCTCGTTCTTTACTGGGTGGGGAATAAACTAGGGGTGGCGAGCAAGGGTTGAAACAGAGAGATGGCTTAGGAGGCTCTGAGGATCAACTAGATGATAATAATTCAGATGAGATGGCTTGGACCAGGCTGACAGCAACAGAAGTGGAAAGTGGTGTCGGATCCTGGATATATGTCAAAGTTGAAACCAGTGGGGTTTACTGTTAATAACAGACTGGATGTGAGGCCCAAGAGAAAAAGAAGCATCGCCGATGATGGCTCCAAAGTGTTCGGCCTGGAAGGATGGAGTTGCATGAACTGAGATGGGGAGGGCTACAGAAGAAGCAGACTTGGGGGGAAATATCAGGAGCCCAGTTTTGGAAGTGATAAATGTGAAATAATGATCAGACATCTCAATCAGGATGCTGAGAAAGAAATTGGATAACTAGGCCTTGGGCTCAATGGGGAGATCTGGGCTAGAAATATACAACTGAGAGTTGCTGGTAAATAGATGGATGGACTCATCAAGGAGCAGGGGGCTGAAGTCTGAGTCCTGGGACTTAATAGCATGAAGAGGCTGGGCAAGAGGGGACCTAAACAGGAAACACAAAGAGCAATCAGTGAAGTAGGAAGAAGTCTAGTCTAGTCTGGTCCAGGGGTGTGTGAGGTCCTGGGAGCCCAGTGAAGGAAGTGTTTCTAGGAGACGGGAGAGGTCAAGTCATATAAGGATTGTGAATTGACCGTTCAAGTTAGTAATTCCATATGTTACTCAGAGTCATTTGGGGTGTTTATCAGAGCAGTTTTGGTGGAGTGGAGGGCAGGGGAAGCCTGGTTGGACTGAATTTTAAGGATAGGACAAGAAGAGGAATTGGTGACATTGACTGTGACAACTTTTTCAAGGTGTTTTGTAAGGAAGAGATAAACGGGAAAGTAGCTGGAAAGAGAAGTGGGGTCAGAGAGGGTTTCTCAAAGGAACCCTCCCACGCCATTGGTGGGAATGGAAATTGGTGAAGCCACTGTGGAAAACAGCATGGAGGTTCCTAAAATGATCCAGCAATCCCACTCCTGGGCATATATCAGCAGAAAACTCTAACTCAAAAAGATACATGCAGGGAATTGTTGGTTAGGGCTCCAAGCTTCCACTGCAGGGGGCACAGATTCCATCCTTGAATAGGGAACTAAGATCCTGCTTGCTGTGTGGAAAAAAAGATACATGCAGCCCCCCCACCCCCGCCATGTCTGTAGTACTTATAGTAGCCAAGATATAGAAGCAACCTAAATGTCTATCAACAGATGAATGAATAAAGAATAAGTGGTACATACATACAATGGAATACTACTCAGCCATACAAAAGAATGAAATAATGCCATTTTCAGCAGCATGGATGGGCCTGGAGATGATCATACTGAGTGAAGTAAGTCAGAGAAAGACAAATATATGGTATCACTTATAATTGAAATCTAAAAAAATGATACAAATGAACTTTTTTATGAAACAGAGTCACAGACATAGAGAACAAATTTATGATTACCAAAGGGGAGATGGAGGGAGGGATAAATTCGGAATTTGGGAGTAACATATACACACTACTACATACAAAGCAAATGAGAAACAACAAGGACTTACTACATAGCATAGGGAACTGTATTCAATATCTTGTAATAACCTATAATCCAAAAGAAGCTGAAAAGGAATAATAGATATGTATAACTGTACATGAGAAACTAAGACCACATTGTAAATCAATTACATTCCAATAAAAATTAAATTAAAAAAAAGATAACGTCTCAGGATAGGAAGCATCACAGGATGTTTGTAGGCTAATAGCAATGATGTTGTAGAAAGATTATGTTTGTTAATAAAGGCAAGAGGGGGAGAATTTCTGGAGGTTTGTCTTTGGGTAGGAAGGAGGGGGCGTGATGTGGCACAGACGATGAGGGCTGACTTTAGAGAGGAGAACCCTCAGTTCATTGGTGGTGGCATGAGAAAGGCAGGTACGTGGGCAGGAGATGGCAGGTGGGTAGATGTGGTGATGGGAGCTCGGTGGGGGAAGTCCCTTTTGATGATTTGTTTTCTCAGCAACATTGTCATTGACATTAATTTTCTAAAATGTAGGTCTGCTTATGCCCCTCCGTGGAATCAAAGCCTTTGCTAGCTTCCTATTTACGGTAAGGTGCAGATGTCTTGGCTCCTGGTCTTACTCTAACCCCGGTCTTACTCTAACTCCTCTGGAGCCCCTACCTTCAACCCTTACCTGGGCTGTGCTCTCCTGGGCTGTGTTTCCTGAGCTCACCAAACTGCTTCATGCCTCCAGATCTTCGCACCTGCTGCTCCCTCCACCTGGGGGACCCTTCTGCTTTTTCACCCGATGAGCCTCTACTCCTTTTAAAATCGAACTGAAATGCCCTCTCCTTTCTGAAGCAGTCAGTGTGTCCCCCACCCCACTTCACACTCTAAGTTCTCCAAGTAGTGCCTGATCACCAATTGTCACCACACAGGTTTGTGCTCAGTTACATATTCTCTCAGCACTTTATTTGGACTGACTTTTGTCTCCTCATTAGAGGGGCGGTATTTCAGATCCCTCCAACACCAAGCGCAGAGCCTTGTGCATGAAACAAAACCAACACAGCCAGACTGAGAGACAGAAACAGACAGACAGAAGGGCATAGAACCACCAGCTGCCAAATCTCCCTGGGTTGTTGACGGTATCGTTTCTGGTGCTCGGTGTAGTCCATGTGCCCTGCACGGCACAACCACTAAAGTAAAGGACAGGACTCGGTATATTTGATGAAGCAACAATCAGCAAGAATGTTTTGATGTCAGAAACTGGAAGTCTAGCCAGACACTACCGTGGCCGGTTGCCCAGAGACGGTCACGCCCATCTCTGTAGGACAGTCATGGAAACTCTGCATCCAGGCAGCCAAGAAACAGGAAACCTCTAATGCTGGGCCAGCCTGCGGCCCCAGCCCTGGGTCTGGGTGTGGCTTGAAGCAGCGATGCTGTCTGTTTGAAAATTAACTAGCAGCACTCTCACACACACCAATAGAAGTGACCATTGTCACAACCTTTTAAAAACAGGTTTACTGCTTTTCTTGAAAAGTGAAAGTCATGAAAGTAATACAGGATCATTTTACTTCCCAAATACAGAAATGTGTAAATAGAAGAGAGACACTTATAATGCTGCCTCCCAGAAAAAAAAAAATCACAGCCGTTCATCATTTTTTCTGAAATTTTTCTCTGTGTATAAAGCTCCATAATTTTCATAATTCTATTTATTTAAAAATAAAATGGAATCATAAATACCTAATTCTGTAGCTTTCCATTGTTCCCTTTTTTTTGTGTCAAAGAATATTAATCTACAGCAACATTGTAAAAGCTGATAGTAGTCCATTGTATGGATGGACCATAACTTATTTGGTAAATTCTCTTTCTGTGTGTGTGTACTTAGTTGCTCAGTCCTGTCCAACTCTTTGCAATCCCATGGACAGTAGCCCACCAGGCTTCTCTGCTCCTTTCTAGGGACAGTTAGATTCATTCCTCTGTTTTCATTGTTATAGCCGTAGAGAGGCGTTGAGAGCATGGACCCTGGAGTCTGCTTGGATTTTTTTTTTTTTTAATTTTTTGCTGGTTGACTTTCCACTTGGTGCCAGGCACAGAGTTATGGGGTGTCAGGAAGGTTCTCGTGTGGCTTGAATAGTAAAGGAGATCCTCTTAACTTCCTTTTTGGCGTTCTGCTGTTTTGATATTAAAGAATGGAGCTGCTTCTGCTGGCTACTGCCCATGAAGCCTTGAGGTCGGGGGCTGGGGGAAGGGGAGGGGTGGGGCAGGGCTGTTAGTGCCTAGAGCCTTGGAAGGAAGCCTGGTGGCTGGCGGTGACCACTCTGGATGGGGGGCTGGTGTTGGTTTTGTTGGGCTGGCCACCAGGCTGCTGCTTTCTCATGGTTTTCCAAGCCAGGTCACAGGTGACCATGCCTCTGGATGCTGGGGGACTGAGGACTTCAACACCATGGCCATGAATAGGGGTGTGGACTTCTTGAAAAAGAAGGTGGCCCATCAGTGCCCGAGTCGACCTTGAGGGGCCTGAGGTGGTAGGGGCTGGCGTCCCCAGGGTACTGGGCACCTCTGCAAAAGTTGTTACTGAAAGTGAAACCCAGGGAACCCTGGTGGTCATGGGTGGCCACTGGCTGAGCCGCTGGAGGGGCTGGTGGGAACCTCGACAGAAACCCACGGCTGGCAGGGATGAGGGCTCTTGATGATGGAGCTCGTTTGCAGAGGAGACCAAGAGTGGCCACTCCATGACCCAGCCATGGGGCTGCCTGCCCAGATTGAATCCCTAGAGCCACTTACTAGCTTTGGGACCTCTTGGTACTCAGCCTTCCTCTCGCTAAAACAGGAATAACCATAATATGCACTGTTATCACAGGGCTGTTGTAAGGATCCAATGAGTTAACGTATGTCATGGATTTAGAACAGTTCCTGGCATATAGTCAATTGCTGATGTGTTAGCTATTTTTATTACTGAGATGGTATTGAGATGAACATTCCTATCTATATCCTTGGGAACATATTATTTTCTTATGTTACATTTCTGGAAGTGGAAATTCTGGGAAACTAGGTATATGTTGAACTTATGTTCAACATATACTTTCATACTTGTCACCCACCTGCCCTCCAGAAATGTATCAACTGATTGGGAGTAAAGATGAGGGTCTGAAGGAGAATTTTTAATTGCAACTGTGTATTTCTGTATTAATTGAAGTTTCATCAGAAGGTACTCATGCATTACTTGTACATATACTTTTAAATAGTTTGCTCTCTTACCAACATATCTTTAAAAGAACACATATGATCTCATCCTCACCAACACTGAGCATGTCAGTTCTTTATCAGTGTCAGTCTTTTAAATCTTCGCCAACATGACAGGTGAAAATGTTATCTCATAATTTGTATCTCTTGCTCATTTTTCATGTAGTTTGGGAGAAATAGTTATGTTGCATATATTATGAAACTTAAACATGTTTATGTCATTTGAGTCAATGACTCTACATCTAAGAAGTAAAATCAAGACATTATTAAAAAATAAAATACATTTTTAAAAATTAAAAAAAGAAAATTGATGTGATACCCACAGATTTATGTAACAATGATTACCTTATTATTATTTATAAGAGTAGAGAATGGTTAAATAAATTATAAAGTATGGTATCATCTATGTGATGCTATGTCATACAGTCATTTAAAAAATCATGTTTGAGAAGAGTTTGTAGGATATTATTTTATAATAAATAGGGGGAGAGAAAAATCACATTAAAAATACAAAGGAAAAAAGCATGAGAAGGAAATATATTAAATTGTTAGCAATAGTTCTTTGGGGGTGATGGAACCTTAGGTAATTTTTTGCTCTATTTCTTTTTTTTTTAACTTTTCTATATTTTCCATATTTTTAATGGGTATGTTCTCACTCTTGTAATTTTAAAAAGGGATCCCTTGCCTTGAATAATTAAAAACTTGCATTTATAGGGGACGCTGTGAATATTTAGGGCAGAGAATATATAGGAAATCTGCGTACTTTCTGGTTAATTTGCCAGGAACCTAAAACTGCTCTAAAAAATGGGATCTATTAAAACAAACAAACAAAACAGGCATTTTTCTTTCCCAGACATACATTTCTGGGCACCAGACAGGAGAAGCAAATTCAGCTACAAACACAAGCATAGAACTCAGGCCTCATAAGATCACTCCAAAGTTATAGAGGATTTTATAACTAGAAAGGGTGAAATGCGGGCGAGGTTGAATTTCAAGTAAATAACAGACATAGGCAAGAAGCTCTGTGTCATTTCTTTTCAGTTGAAGTGTTTGAAGTCATGGGCACCAGCTTAAAAGTCAGTGTCCGGGGTATTCTCAACAACACAGATCACTTCTTAACCTGAGAACCTTTCTCTCTGTGAGTTTGTGCCCTTCCACAGAACCGCTCTTGAGTTCTCCCAAAAGCTCTTCCCCAAGAGGACAAAGGGGAAGAGCTGCCCACAGGGTAGGCTGGGGTGAGACCAGCAGCTCACAGGTTATGTCTCTCCTTCTGTGATGTGTCCACGCTTGTGGAACAGCAAACACTTCTGACAGACTCCAGCAGGGCCACTGAGAACCAGTCAATAAAACAAGGTTGGCCGTAGGGAGTCCTTAGATGAGAGGCACCATGTGAAGCCCAAGAGATACTGACTCATTCTCATCCCTGTGACTGATGCTCAGCCCAAGGTTTATACGAGGTTTATTGTTATTTCCTTGATAATGTTCCTGCCAAGTTTGGGTTGGGAAAATTTAATGTTTGTCTTTGCAGGATTTTGTTCATTCACTTCCTAGACTCAGTTGGATTTTGACTGGACCAGCCTAGTAGATCACTGCCCCAAGATGGTTGGAGAAATATGGAAGGAAGTGGAGAAGGCAATGGCACCCCACTCCAGTACTCTTGCCTGGAAAATCCCGTGGATGGAGGAGCCTGGTGGGCTGCAGTCCATGGGGTCGCTGAGAGTTGGACATGACTCAATGACTTCACTTTCACTTTTCACTTTCATGCATTGGGGAAGGAAATGACAACCCACTCCAATGTTCTTGCCTGGAGAATCCCAGGGACGGGGGAGCCTGGTGGGCTGCCATCTATGGGGTCACACAGAGACGGACACGACTGAAGTGACTTAGCAGCAGCAGCCTTATCCTGAAACAGCCTCTCCTGAGCAGATTATCATGGGATCTAAGGGCCCACCACCAGTGATTCATAATAATGATCTCTTAATCACACACTTATATACAAATGCATTTTTGCCTGACCCATAGTATTTCTGAACAGCTTTCCATCCAAGTCCTTAGCAGGCTCAGCAAACTTTAGCTGCCACCTAAGACCTGTGCTAGGTGGTATATCTCAAGGACATACAGCATTTTTATGTTCTACTAATGTTTTCACATATGACCTCACCTCTGCTTCATCTTCTTGTGGCCCCCTGCATTAGTTTCATGTGGCTGTAGGCAGGAGCGGAGGCGCCAATTCATCTCCGGTCCAGCCCTGAGTAGCTCTGCCTGTTGCACTGGCCAATAGTGGAAATGGTGAGAGGAGGTCAGACTGATGGCCCAGTAGGCACAGCCCTGACCACTGACAGACTGAGATATAATCCCTTCAGAAGCCCTGGTGGTCCGTGTGACCAGTGCTCGTGAATTATGGAATCATCTACTGTGCTGGATTCACCAGCTCTCATGCAAGTTAACTTTGCCTCTTTCCTTAGTTTCTTTGTCTGTGAAATGGTGTATTGATAATGCCATTTCCTAGGGATTTGGTGAGGATTGCAGATGTTAATACATGCCCAGTACCTGAACTTGCACTCTCCAGCACTGATAATAGGTGTTTCTTAAATTGAAGCTTCCTTTCCCCCTAGGGCAGGTCTGGGAGGCCCCATAGTCTTGGCACTTTAGCACTGGAATGGGCTTAGGGAATGCCCTGGTACAGTAAGTGTTTCCAGACTTCTAGATTTCAATCATTAATAAAATAATAATTTTAAAAGGGATTCATGTTGATGTATGGCAAAACCAATACAGTATTGTAAAGTAAAATAAAAAAATAAAAATAAAATAAATTTATATTAAAAAAAAAAAGGATCAGCCTGAGAGTTGCTGACACTTTATTTGCAGGTAAGGGCACAAAAAAGAAGTGTACAAAGACTGAAATCTACTCTCATTTTATTTCATAAAAAAAGAATCTTAACCACCCTGTTTTTAAAAAAGAGGACTGGCATAATATCCAGCTTCATTAAAAAAAAAACAACTCTTTACATTGTCTTTTCTGAAAATCAGTGAAAACATCACTGACGATCCATGATCGTCAAGCCAGGCCTTTGCTTTATGGATGAAGCCACTGAAGCCCAGAGAGGTGGCATGACATGCCCAAGGTTAGCCAGTGGCTGCCATGTGTCAGTGCTGTCTAGAACAACACAGCTCAGCGCGAGAGTCCGTTTCTTGTGGCTGAGATGGGTGCTCTGAGCTGACGGTAGGTCTGGGCTCCACTCCCAGCCATTTGCCCTCAAGGCACATTTTCTGCCTTGTCTGCTTCTCTAAAACAGGGATGATTATCACCCCCTCACTCAAGACTGTCTGAGAATCTAATGAAAAAAGAGCTTCAGAACTGCTTGGAGGGACTTTCCTAGTGGTCCAGGGGTTAAGACTTCACTTTCTAGTGCAGGGTGTGTGGGTTCCATCCCTGGTTGGGAAGCTGAGATCCCACATGCCTTGGGGCCAAAAAACCAAACCATAAAGCAGAAGAAATGTTTTAACAAACTCTAAACTTCCACATCAACAAATCTTAAAAAAAAAAACACCAAACAAACAAACCTGCTTGGAGATGTATTCCAGGGTATTAGAGAATGAGGTATTAGGAGTGAAAAGTTTCACGGTCTGCGATTTGCTTTAACGTATTTCAGCCAACAAAAGGCGATGAAGCAAATACGGCAACATATGAACAATGATTAATCTAGGTGAAGGGTCTATAGATGGGTATAGTTACCCTTATCTCTACAGTTTTCTGAATACTTGAAATTTTTCATAGCAAGCATTCCATCGTCATCCAAAAAAGTACTCGAGCAAGGTAAACGGAAGAGATGGTGTTACTTACGGAGAAGATGCCCTCGGGGAGGTCCAGTCCTAGGGTCTTCAGCCAGGTGGGGTTCACCACCCCAGGAGCTGCAGCAGCCCACCCTTTACCAGCCTTGGGCACAGAGCCATGGTCAGGAAGTGATTTTGGTTTCCCTGCTTCCTCCCCAGGCAGGCCTGGTGCCTGTGGCTGGGTGAGGGAAGCCTCCCACCTCTTCTCAGTGCAAGGCACTATCTGACAGACCCAGCTCTGAAGCAGCCGCAGGCACTGGGGACAGTGGGGGCTGCCTAGCACAGCCAACCAGTATGGGGGTGGTGGCGGGAGGGGCTGATGAATATGCAGATAGAGGCCGGAGCTGGTTGGCTGCCCCCTGCCATCTCCCATTCCCACCCCAACTCAGATGCACAGAAGAGCCAGCTCAGAGAGGACCTTCTTGAAATACCATCTCTTCTGCTGTTGCCTAAGGATCCACAGAGCCTCTTGAAATTTTGAGACTGAATTATCCAGCTTCTCCCATTACATAGCGCTCTCGACCTCTGCTTCCAGATTCTCCAGGGAGTCAGCACCAAAGGGATCATTTTTCTCCCTGTCCCTTAAGGTTCTTGAGGAAACCAGCTCAGCACCAAAAACATGGCATCTCAGCTCTGCAGGAAAGCTATGTGACTTCTCCCTCCAGCAGAGGTCTGGGGAGGTCATTTGCTGGGCCCAAAGCCCCCTTCTCTGGCAGAGCTGGGGAGAACTCACTGGCCAAATCACTTCCCCCAAACATCACTTGAATTTTAGCAACTCCTTCATTTTGGGAAGTAAAGTGAATGTTGTGAAACACAGCAATGAAAGTTGATGAGCTTAAAGCTCAATTCACCATGGATAAGTCCTCAAAGCATAATGTTGAGTGAAAGACTTAAGTCACAGAATGATACAGGTACTGTGATTCCATTTATATTGCATTTAAAAATAGGCCCAAATGTGTAGATTATTGCTGAGTACTTATCCATTCATTATTTTTAATTACAAATGAATGAAGAGATAGATGGATGAAATCTGGGTATCATGAGAATAGAAAGAGAATATAGGATATAGTCTCTATGGACCCCAGGCTCTAGCCCCATCTACCATCTGGTAAATATTAGGAAAAATGTAAGAAAGGATTGAGTGTGAAGTTCAGGCCACACTTATGAATACTGGAGGATTTCAGCTAGAGAAAAATTAGACTGTGTGTATTATTTAGGCTGAGCTGCCCTCTTTGGGGCTTCCCAAGTGGCGCAGTGGTAAAGAATCCGCCTGTTGATGCAGCAGATGCAAGAGACACAGGTTCGATTGCAAAGACCCAACGCAACTGAGCACGCACGCACATGTCCTCTCTGCGGTGTTTTTCTTAATTAACTGAGCCATTTATTCTTCTTAGAAATACACATTTTTTCCTTGTACAATTTGAAAGGAAATACATATTTTCCTCAGTTTAAAGAGCCAAAAACATGTGTACAGTTTAGGACACATGCAGACTGAAACTGCGATGAAAACAAGGAGATGGTTAATATACAGTCCAGTATAGCAGGGGTTAACTCTGGGATGACCAGCAAAGGAGGGTCACACAGGGCTTTGTCATTTCTTAAGTTGCATGGTGAGCATGGGTATTCTTTTTTATTCCTTTCCTTTAAATCTCACACATGTATTTTATATGCCATATTGAATATATATTTTACCATAAAAATTTAAAAATTTTCTTAGGACTCCTGCCATAAACACAAGTTTATGAACTTGTAGTCATCAACTCCTGTCCCAGTAGATGATGCTGTGTTCTGGGAGGCTTTAAATACAGAAGATATAAGCTGATTGGGGTGGACCTTGGGCTCCATGGAAGCTTATATGAGAATTTCAAGAAAATTAGTTTCTACCTTTATCCTGTGAGATAAATTTTGCATGTTACCAGATACGTGTGTACACACACATGTACACTCCTACATGTGTGCAGTAACTGATACTGTAACATCTAATTAACTTGGGTGATGACTGAAACTCCAGGAGAAATGCTTTGCCACATTTCCAGGCTTGAGCTTCTAAACTGTCAATGAGAATCTCAAAAACTAATTATTGAAAACTGCAAAAATTAAGTAGCTATTAAGGAATATTAACAGCTACCCCTGCAAGAGATTGCCACGACTTCTGATCACTGTTTTCGGACTCTTCAGCTGCATCCGTCAGTGTTGTCAGCATGGCAGTTGTGTTCATTCCACTTGTATTTATTGAGTACCTACGGAATACCAGAGACTGCATCCTGTGCCGAGCATTCAGGAAAACAAAGTCTACTTTTCCTCCTGCTACTCTGCCCAGTAGAGAAGACAAACAGGTAAAAATGACATTACAACGCAATGTAGAGATACAGGCACATGCTTTGGAAAAACGGAAAAGATATGTTAATTCTGCTACATGGGATTTGGAAGGGATTCACAAGGTATGTAGAGGATGATTAAGAGTGCCTAAGAGAAGGCAATGGCAACCCACTCCATTACTCTTGCCTGGAAAATCCCATGGATGGAGGAGCCTGGTAGGCTGCAGTCCATGGGGTCGCTAAGAGTGGGCCACGACTAAGTGACTTAACTTTCCCTTTTCACTTTCATGCATTGGAGAAGGAAATGGCAACCCACTCCAGTGTTCTTGCCTGGAGAGTTCCAGGGACGGGGGAGCCTGGTGGGCTGCCGTCTATGGGGTCGCACAGAGTCGCACACGACTGAAGCGACTTAGCAGCAGCAGCAGCAGGCAAACGGGAGCTGGGAACAGCCCAGGCAAAGATGTGAAGGAGTGAAAGAAAGCTACTGAAGCTCAGAACCTGTGCAAATGAGGGTGGGCAAGTAGAGAGAGGATTACAGCATAGCCAGAGGCCAGGTTATCTGGTCACACTGAAGAGTTTGGACTTTATCCCACTGATAGGGAGAAGCAATCTAAGGACTTTAAGCAGGGGAGTGACAGGATTAGATTTGCATTTCAAAGACATCTTTGACACAGGTGTGGGGAATGAGTTAAGAGAATTTGGGAATGGCCCCCTGGGTCCTTTCGGGAAGCTTTTTAAAATAATCTAGGTGAAGGATGTTGAGGACTTGATCAGGGGCAGCGGCAGGGCAAGGATGTTTTCTCTATTTCAAGTTACAGCTTCTGCTCACCCCTCCAGAATTCCAGGGGAAGTGCTTTCAGGGTTTGCATCACTGAAGACACCAGAAAGTTCCTAAAGACCAGGCAAGAGGACTCAACTAAAGAAACCAACATGAGTAGGCACCAAGTGGCTCATTCATTCATTCTGAATTCAACGAGAAGCGTATAGAACACCTTTTCTATTAGGAGAGTGAACTATGAAAGTGAATACTCAGGAGCCTGGGACTTTAAGGGGAGGGAAAGCTAAAGAATAGAGGGAGTGCCATGTGCTTTCAGTTTGAAGCAGGGCAGTACAATTCAGCCCAGAAATTTTTACTGCACATCTAAACTTTTGCAATCTCTGTTTTAAGTGCTGGGGATACATTATATTTCAAAAACAAACAAACATATAGAGAGATCTGACTTGTGGTTACCAGAGGAAGGGGGATTGGACTTCCAGTTATAAATAAGTACTAGGGATGCAACATACAATATGATAAATTATTTTGTATGTTATTAATATATAAATGTTTTAAAGAGCGTAACTGCTAAGAGTTCTCATCACAAGAAAAACATTTTTTTAAAAATTTCTTTAATTTTGTATCTATATGAGATGATTTGTTGTTCAGTTGCTAAGTCATGTCCAACTCCTTGAGACACCACGGACTGCAGCACACCAGACTTCCCTGTCCTTAACTATCTCCCAGAGTTTGCTCAAACTCATGTCCATTGAGTCAGTGACACCATCCAACCATCTCATCCTCTGCTGCCCTCTTCTCCTCCTGTCCTCAATCTGTCCAGCATGAGGGTCTTTCCCAATGAGTTGGTTCTTGCACCAGGTGTCCAAAGTATTGGAGCTTCAGTATCAGTCATCCCGATGAATATTTGGGGTTGATTTCCTTTAGGATTGACTGGTTTGATCTCCTTGCATTCCCAGGGACTCTCAACAGTCTTCTCCAGCACCGCAGTTGGAGAGGCTCAGCCCTCTTTATGGTCCAACTCCCACAACTGTACATGACTCCTGGAAAAATCATAGCATTAACTAGATGGACCTTTATCCACAAAGCATGTCTCTGCTTTTCAATACGCTGTCTAGGTTTGTCATCCCTTTTCTTCCAAGGAGCAAGTGTCTTTTAATTTCATGGCTGCAATCACCGTCTGCAGTGACTTTGGAGACTTTATTAAGTCTGTCACGGTTTCCATTTTTTCCTCATCTATTTGCCATAACGTGATGGGAATGGATTGCCAAGATCTTAGTTTTTTGAACGCTGAGGTGATGATGCTCCCTAAACTTTTTGTGATAATCACTTCAAGAGATGCATAAATCAAATTACGCTATCTTAAATCTATACAGTGCTCCTGCCGCGTCGCTTCAGTCGGGTCCGACTCTGTGCGACCCCATAGACGGCAGCCCACCAGGCTCTGCCATCCGTAGGATTCTCCAGGCAAGAACACTGTAGTTGGTTGCCATTTCCTTCTCCAATGCATGACAATGAAAAGTGGAAGTGATGTCGCTCAGTTGTGTCCAACTCTTCGCGACCCCATGGACTGCAGCCCACCAGGCTCCTCCGTCCATGGGATTTTCCAGGCAAGAGTACTGGAGTGGGCTGCCATTGCCTTCTCCGTATACAGTGCTACAAGTTAATAATATTTCAACAAAAACTGTAGTTTTAATAAATGGCCGGAGATATAAGAAGTGAACAAGATTAGGAACACGTTCACGTTCCTAATCTCATGGAGTTTATATTCTAGGGGTAGAATGACGAACAGCCTCCAAAACGCGCAAGAGGTATGGGGAACAACCAGCTCGGCTGGAGAGAGTTTGAGCAGGGATGATGAGGAGACAAGGATGCAGAAGAAGGCTTGCTGAACATCTTCAGGTCAGTTAAAGGGCAACGGGAGCCCTTTAGAGGTTCCTCAGTGCTCCGTTTCTTTGTTCCGGGGTTAGGGAGCGAGCGAAGTTTTGTTTTTTGTTTTTTTTTTTTTTCCGCTCTATCTTTGAGGAACCTGAGGCTTAGGGAAGCAATGTCACCTGACCAAGGCCACACAAAGTGTAAGATCGCACAGGCACGTCAGCCAAGGTCCGAGTCCGAAGAAGCCCACGCCGCCTTCGGCTTTTTGCCCCCCGGGAATGCGGGGGAGGAATAGCGCGGTGCCCTGGGTGGGAGGGTGTCCTAAGAGAGATGGGCGCCGAGTTTATCCGAACGCTCCGCGGAGAGATACGGGGAGGGTGGGAAACCGGGCGGGAGCGATCTGTCGCCAGACGGTCTCAGGAGCCTTCGGGAGGTCCGGCCTGAGCCGCAGCAGGCCCACCCCCGTTCCTCCCGCCAGTGGTTCGGTCCGGACACCCATTCGCCCCCCTCCCCGCGCAGCGGGTGCCGCGGCCCGCTCCACTTCCGGTTGCTGCCGGGGCCGATATCCGGTGTCCGCCCGCCCTCGGCTCCGCCGCCGTGATGCTGTCCCGGTCCCGCTGCGCGTCCCGGGCGTTCAGCCGCTCCCTCTCCGCCTTCCAGAAGGTACGGTCCCACCGGGCCGGGACCCCCGGCGGGTGAGAAAGTCGCCGGCGGGCAGACGGGGTGGAGTGGGGACGACAAGGGGCGTGGCGCGCCGGCCAGGCCGGGCACCAAGGGCACCGGGACGCGGAGGCCGCCGCCGCGGGGCTGGGCGGCCCGGAGCCGCTGTCGCCTCCGGGGCCGTCTTGTGGAGCCTAGCGGCCGGGAGCCTTTCCCGCGGCCGCCGGCGCCGCGGCCCCTGCCGGACCCCACCCTGCGTCCGCGCGGGCGGAGGAGCCGCCCAGAGCCGCGCCCGCCGGGACACCAGACTCTATTAGAACTCGGGGACGGGGGGCGGGAGGCGCCGCGGAAGCCCCCGTCTGGATCCCAGGGCCTCTTTTCTAATCTGTTAAAAAGCCGGTGGGTTATCGCTCCCGTGGGGGAAGGTTGAGATAGTCTGGCAGGCCCGGCGTCCCGCCCGCGTTGTTGCTGTTGCCTTTGCCTTTGGGAGGAGGCCCGAGGTTCACCTGTCACCAGTCCCGGGGGCAGCTTTAGGTCTGTACTTGAAAAAGCTGTTTCTTCCCTCACTTTTCGTCTCGGGTGACCGACGTCTTCTTTCTCAACAGGGGAACTGCCCTCTAGTGAGACGTTCCCTGCCTGGTAAGTTCTGCCCTTTTGCCGTCCCCTAAAAATGCTCTCGCCTCCTCCTGGGCAGAGCCGCGTGTGAGGAAATTGGGTGCCTGTGTTTCTCCGCCTCGTGTTCAGAGAGAGAGAGAGAGAGAGAGAGGAGCGAAACAAAAGATTATTTTATTTTCTAAAATTATTGATTTATTTGGCTGCACCGGGTCTTAGTTGAGGCACTTGGGAATCTAGTTCCCCGACCAGGGATGGAACGGGGATCGCCGCCCCCCTCAACCCCTGCCCCGCATTGGTTGGAAGTGCAGAGTCCTAGCCACTGGAAGCCACCCCAAATGCTATTTAGTAACAGCTGCCGTTTGTTCATTTAGCACATAGTTACTCAGTATCTACTCAGTGTCAGGCACCTGTGCTGCTAGGCACTCACAGGGGATATAGCAGTGAAGGGAGGGTGGTGAGTTTCTCACTCTCCGGGAGCTTACAACCTAGCTAGGGAAAGACAATATGTAAATTGCTCAACAAATGTCCTATCCTGAATGCTGAAAAGGAAACAAGTGAAGCTGGACACAAGCTGTGACCCAGAGGATGTGACAGGACAGGAGCCATCCAGATGAAGAGCAGGAGAAGGAAAGGGAATGACATGTATAAAGTCCTTGAGGAAGGAAAGCGCTTGTCAATATTTTGGAACTAGCAAAAGAGGTGATTTGGCCAGAGCATTTTGGTTGAGGGAGAGAGTGGCATGAGATAGAAGATGGCAGAAAGACGAGTGGAAAGAATTCAGGTTTTTATCCCAATAATTTTTTTATATGCCTGGCATAAATACTCATTGAATGAGTTGATTTTCTTATGGGCATTCTATGTGCCAAGTATTGTTCTGAGTGCTTTCTGTGCATTTTTTCAGTTACTCATCAAGAAACAGTAAAATAAATATTTTCTCTATTTTACGAATGTATGACTCAAGGCCAAGAGAGGTAAAGTGACCAAGGTCACTGTGCCAACTATTGGTCAAGCTGAGTCTGCTCCTCAGCCTGAACTCCTCACCCATCATATTATCATTTACTCACAATGAATAGATTATTTGTTGAATTGTCACTACATGCCAGACACTGTGCTAGGTGGCAGGGATAGAGGTGGTCTCTACCCTCCAGGAGGGTACATAAGTACCCTTAATTACATAAGTACATAATTACATTGTGATTACTGTGAAAGAGAAGTACTGGGTAGGATGATATAGCCAGGCTTGGGAGGGTGGAGAGTGAGGTGGCGCCATCAGTAAAGGCTTCCCCAGAGAAGTGACATTTATGCCAAGTCTTGGAGAATATATAGGAGATGGCCAAGAGAAAGATATTTTAGGCAAAGGGAATGGCTTAGGCAAAGTTTTCAGACAGAAAGAGGCATGACCAGTCATAGAAATGGAAAAGAAGCTTGTCTGGAAGGGCTGGACAGGAACGTGTAAAGGTTTTGGACTTCATCCTTAGAGTCATGAGATCATAAGAACCCAGCACAGTGTTAGCTCATAGGGGACTCTCATTAATAAACTCTTTACCTTGGAATTTTGAAAAATGTCAGTAAACATTTTCTCCATTTTATAGACTGGCAGGACAATGGGAAGCGCCTTGTTCTTGCCTTTTGTGTTCTGGTTCAGGGCTTCTCCTTGGGCTAGCCACTTAACCTCCAAAAGCCCTGCTTATATATGAAATGAGAAGAATGGCAATGGTCATTCCACTTCAGGGAGTGTGAGATGAAAATCAAAATGAGGTCATTATGTGAAAGCTTTTTATAAATTCTAAAGCACTGTACAAATGAAACTTGCTGTAGGATAAACTCTAAAGTGAACTTAAAGTTCCAAAAATCAGTATGGGCTGCTTGCTGGCTGCAAGCTCATCAACATGCTGTGTTTGGGATTTGTACTATAGTTGTTGGCTATTGATCATAAAGAGGTGACTTACTTGACTGAAACCTTGAGGATGTTTGTGGGAAGCTGGGACAAGAGAGAATTGTCTTCCAGTTGGTATTTCCTGTGCCCATGGTTCGGAAAGAGTTGTTTTTGATCTGAAAAAACAAGACACATGAAAGAATATAATCAGGTGAAGCAGATAGAGTAATTAGTTGTCTGTTGCAGCAGTGCGATTATTTGTAATAAGGACAATTGGTGGGGCAGAAAGAAGCTCTCACCTTGTTGAGTGTGACCAGAATGGAAGGTCTCAGCAAGAGTGGGAAGGCAATAAATGGAAAGGAGGTGTAATAGTTTGCTTGAGCAAGCTGAAGACCTTGGGCCAGAAGTAGCCTAGTCTTTGCTGTTGGGATTCAGGCAACAAAACTTCCAGTGCATTTTAAGTAACCAGGGAAACAAACTCGGACCAAACTTTCCACTGCTTCTTTAGGCTGTGTGTAGTCACAGGATAAGCTATCATGTGTCTCAGGCTTCCATTGTATTTGAAAACTTGGGAAGTAGAGGCATTCTATCATGAAAACATACAGGGATAATGAAAGTTTATGAATTTTGAGATAAATAAGATTATAGAATTCTCCCCTTTCTTCCTCAAACCCATTCCCCGCAGTCGCACATACCTGTTGTTCTCTGCCATTACGATTACTATGGTGGAAAAGTTTAAGAGGCAGGACTCTGTGTGATACAGATTATATTATTGCCTGCTGTTGATCCTGCTCTATCTCAGAGTTAGGGGGTGAACAACTTCTTCTCCATTCCCAGCAAGTATCCTGTATGAGATAAAGAGTTGTTGGTTAAGAGTTGTTTTGTTTCTTGCAGGGATCTCCTTATGTCAGGGACCAGGTTACCCTGACAGCAGGAAGACTGTGTAAGTATCACTGGGGAGCACAGATATGTGGACCCGGGGTATTGAAGACACCAGTTTGACCATCTGCTTTCTTTCCTGTCTTTCAAGCCTAGTAATCAAGCTGGTTATATTGAGTCCCTCGACCTGACCTTGATGTTAATTTATGATATGAGCCTGAGCTTCAGCCCCATGTGAAGTATTGGACCAGGAGTGTGTCAGGACCAGGTGTTCAGATTATAATGAAAGTGGAGCTGGAATCCTCTTTTTATGGGAATTGTTAGAAGGGTGCTCCTAAATATTCTGGTTGGATACAAGTGAAGCTGAAGGACTGGAGGTTACGTTTATTGTGGAGGTTAAGAGCATCCTTTTGGTTGCATAGTTATGCATTTTAGAAACAGTAAAAGCAAGAGACTAGTATTTAACTCCTGGGACTTTGACTAGTGTAGAGGGAAGGAATGCTACTATTGCATAATGCAAAATTTGGAGAGAGGCCACCCATGTGTGTTTCAGATTAACTTCTGCTTATGAATGTTGCTTAATGCTACTTTGCATTCCAAGTATTTTCAGGGTGGTAGCAAGAGGACGCTCTTTAGTTTCCTGTTGAGCAGCTGTCAAGCTATTTTTCTCTAGAGGTGGAATCTTTAAAATGAAGGGTCAGCAGATTGCTCCTTCTTCACTGTGCATTACAATGGCAGTTTGGCATTCATAAGTCTTTGAACTGTGTGTACCTTTTGATCTAGCAGTCCCATCTCTAGGACTCTGTACTGAACGCCTAGTGTACCCGTGTTTCTCGGAATGGTCAAACAACAATGGATGGGTTAGGCTATGCTATGTTATATGTTCATTCTATAAGTGGGAAAAAGCAAGTTATAAAATTATTCCTTTTGCATCGTATGGTATAGTCCCATTGTAAATGTTCTTTTTGCTCTTTCTAAGTTTACTACTGTTAACATCTAATACTTTTGTAAATTTAAAATTATTTAGGGAGTGTCAAAGTGTGTTTCTCATCTACAGTTTAAATGAAAATTAGAGCGACCACAAATCCTATGCAATAAATAAAACAAATAACTATTTGAAAGTAAACTATTTTAAAAACCCCTAAACTTTGAATGATGAGGATCACAGATTAGGGTATTACTCTAATCTAGTAACTGTTTTTGTATTGTATCTTGTCTTTTTTCTGTGAATAAGGTACCCATTTTACTAAAAATCTTTTATTGTAGAACTATGTTTGGTTTTTTGTTTTTATTTAATAGGTTACACATTTACATGGTTGAAAAGTAAAAAGAGTGTCCATGAGAAGACTTTATCCTGTTCTCCCATGCTACTGCGTTCCTATTCCCAGAGATAGCCGATGTACCAGATTCTGGGTGTCCTCAGAGAGCAGTCTCTGCATTGACACATTACCCGTTAGTTATTGCCCATGAACATGTACCTATACATGGTTGGAAACTTTTATGCAGAACACTTTGTATTCTGTATTTTTTAAATAACACATTTTCCCTTGATTTTACATAGAACTTAAAAATACCAAAGGCAACTTAAATCTGTTTCACTTTTTATTGTAAAGGTGCTCATTGTAGAATATTCAGACAGTCTTGAAGTATAGAAGGTGAAAGTTCCCATCAGTCCAAATCACTCTTCCAAAATGTATGTATGTGACAGATAACCACAGATACCATATACCAGATACCATGATTCTCCATGGTCATATCATTCTCCAGGTTACCTTATTTCAGGTTAGTGTCATATCAGAGAATACCTTGCTCTTTTGAGGTTCCTCTTGAACGAGTCCAGAGTGGACTGATATGCTGCCTTCTGGCAGGAGAACAGGCGATTATGAGGTTTTCAGTGGGGTTTTTTGTTTGTTTATTTTGCATATAACACCTTGTTTTACTTTCATCTTGCTGTCTTATCTAAATCTTTAATCACATAGACAGAAATTCTGTTTTACATGGCAAAGTGGCAAGTACCCTGAGAGCACACAGTTTTATCTTACTTGGATTTAGTTAAGAAAAAACCTAATCAGGAAGCTGAGTCCTTTTGTGATTGTGCAAAGGACCAAGATGCTGTCTTTTTCTTCAAAGGTGCAAACGTAAGTCTGTTCTGGAAGAGCTGGCATTTCACTCACCCAAGGGCCTCACTGCTTGAGGCACCCAAGTAATCCAGGCTTTACTCTAGACCTGCTGAGTCAGGATCTCTGGGAATGGGGCCTAGACAGGTATGCTTTGAAAAAGTTCCCCAGGTAACAGTGATGGGCGCTCCTAGTCAAGAGTCACTGGTTTAAAGGGAAGGTGAAAGAATCTAAAAAAGAGTGGATATTTGTATAACTGACTCACTTTGCTGTACAGCAAAAACTAACACAACATTGTATATCAACTATACTCCAATAAAAATTTATTAAAAATAAAGGTGATTCGTCATGCCTTATCTAGACTAAAATGTGAATGATTCACCTGTTAAAGGAGTTTACTTTTATGTTTGTTTTGTAGCATTAACAGCAGTAATATCTTCAGCGTTCGCTTCTTTAGAACTACAGCTGTATGCAGTAAGTACCTTCAGCTCCCTGCGTTCTTGGGAATGGAATTTTAATGAGAAGAATAGCAATTGACTGAATTTAATGGCAGAAAAAAAAGGAAAAATATGGACTGTGTGATTTCCCCCCTCCCCTTTTTTCCTAGAGGATGATGTGATTACAGTCAAAACCCCAGCGTTTGCAGAATCTGTCACAGAGGGGGATGTCAGGTGGGAGAAAGGTAAGATTTACTGCCTTCTCACTTTTTAAGTTTAAATACTTTTGAAAAGTCCCCTTTACTCCCCTCACCTTCATGATAATCAGTGGAACCTGTGGCTCCACTCTTTTCTTTACATGCAGTGTACCTTCCCCTGGCCTGTAGGAAAGGGATCCTGTAACACTTGCCAAAGGGGATTTTATGGCTACTTTTCTTGTTACCCACTGCTCACCCCTAACAGGTAGCCTTTAACTGTCTTTTCAGCTGTTGGAGACACAGTTGCAGAAGATGAAGTGGTTTGTGAGATTGAAACTGACAAGGTAGGCTTGCCCTGTTAGTGCCATCTTTCCATGGTTTCCGCTTGGTGTCTTAACCTAATGAAAGGAACATGGACTTAGTTGTTTGAAGATAATTGTTAGCTGCCTCAGTAAAATTGTTGGAATAGCTCAGTAAAAAGAAGAAAAGCATTTAAAGTTTAATTTTAGATTGTTCTAGGTGTATGTACTATGTACTTTAGTAGCTTTAGTTTTATAGCTTTTATGTGTGTATACATGAACTGTTTCCAGTTGTTTTTTATGTATCATTTGGCAACACTAACTGAATCTTGCTTTAATGTTTCTGGGAAAGGACAGACAAGGTGCATCTTCACAGTAGCATTGATTACTCTTATTCTGAAAGTGTGGCCTTGATGTTTATGCAGGGTCTTGTATATCTGTGTTGCAACTCTTGTGACTCATTTGAGATTCTATACAATTAATTTTCTAATGCTGAGTAAAACTTTGGACTCTTTCTCCATCTGTCTTCCTTTTGAAGACCTCTGTGCAGGTTCCATCACCAGCAAATGGCGTGATTGAAGCTCTTTTGGTACCTGATGGGGGAAAAGTAGAAGGAGGCACTCCTCTTTTCACACTCAGGAAAACTGGCGGTAAAGAAGTTCTCCTGGTTGTCAAGGTCTCCAGTGTTCCCCTTCGGAATTGGGGCTGAGCATAATATACTAATTCCTTGATACATCAAATATCATTTTGTACTCCCTCTGCCTTTAGTGAGGCAGTAAGAGGAGATATATAGTGTGAGCTTTAAATGTCAAGTTTTAGAAGAAAAGGGTATTAAGAAAATAAACCTCACAATAGTGTTCTTTTTGGTGCTGGACCTTTTCTTAAATAGGAAGGAAGAAGATTCTAGAGATAGTGTTTTTTTTCCCATCCCCTTCCCCCACCCTGGCAGCAGAGTCACATGGGGGCTTTAAAAATAATACAAATGCCCAGATTCTGAGGCCAAGGGATTCTGATATATTAAATATGGGGTTTTCAGATCCTGGTTATCTATCATAGTTTTTGTTAGTGTCTTTGACACTCTCCAAGTGATTCTGATACATAGCCAGGGCTGGGAGCCACTATTCTAAAGTGAGAAGCAGCAGTGTTTGATCACGTCTATTATGGAGAATTTTGGAGTAGTTTTTTCACATCTATTCTGTCACAGCATTTTTTAGGGAGGGTTGAATTTTTCTTGGGAGGAAATGAGAAATAAGGAAATGAATTTATATTGGATCTTATAGTCAGTATATTAGAGATTAGGAAAGAAGACTTTTGATTCTTAGTTAAATGCTGTAACTACTAAAGTCTATTTCATGGTTAAGATAGTTAAGCAGAAAGATGGTAGATGGCCTCATTATGTTCGATCAGGGTAAGATTAGAAGCCCAGAATGGAAAGAAAATACAGTAGAAGACTAGGGAATAAGATTGATTCTTCTGGTTGGAGAATTTCATCTTCTGACCATTCCTTAAGAGGATTGTTCTTCTGATTTAAATATAAACCCAGATGGTGATATCCAAATGGGTAAAGTAAAAAAATATTTAAAGTTGTGAATTTCATTGCTTGACCACCTCATTGGTTTCTGAGAGTTATTCTAGATAAAATGCTTTGAACTCTTAAGTCTAAATGTGTCCTTGATTATTTAAGCGTTTATTTTTTAATAGTTAAGAGAGTTCTTCCACATGTGATGTTAAAATAGGAGACATAGGAGACAGTCAGTATTACTGTAACTGGAAAGTTGTTGCTTTTATGTGTGTGTTTCAGCATCTTAAATTGCTGGGTTTCTTTTGCTTTGAAGTCTATTACCATTGACTTAGGTGCTTTGAAAGTATTGGCTGAATATGATGACTAATAGATATTTATGCAATCAGGAAGGCAGCTGAATTCAGCCAGTTATCTAATGTAGGATGTCTAGGAGTCCTGGGGAAACAGTGCCTTAAATCACTCTGTGTATCTCATAGCCTTACATGTATAGCAGGTACTCAGGAAGCATTTGCTAATTGATGAGAGAGAGAGCTTTTGCTGCTAAATTCTACTTAGTATCTGCAGTTTGGTTGCTTTCCATTCCACATAGTGCCAGTGGCATCTATTTTTCTTGTTTTCCAGCTGCTCCCGCTAAGGCCAAGCCAGCTGCAGCCCCTGCTGCCGCAGCCCCAAAAGCAGAACCCGCAGTGTCTGCTGTTCCTCCTCCCCCTGCAGCACCTATACCCACCCAGATGCCACCTGTGCCCTCGCCCTCACAGCCGCTCACTAGCAAACCAGGTAAGCCTCTGCCTCCCACGTGTCTTTCTACAGGAGACCATCTCATCTATTGCCACGTTCCCTCAGAGGGCAAAGTCTAAGACTAATTATGGCTCTGGACAGGTTTCATTGGCTGCATTGTAGAAGAAACTCTAGACTTTGTATCAGAAGACCTGAGTTTGCATCTCAGCTTTCTGTGTATAGCTGTGTGACCTTAGACTAGTTATTTAACTTCTCTGACCAGATTGTTCATTTGTGAAGTAGGAATGACTAATATATCTTAGCATACCTGAAGCTTAGGTGACAAGTGCAGTGTGAAAGCACGGGCATATACTCAAGTAAATGTTTCTCATTTTCTGATGCAGCGTACCCTCTCTTCATTTACAGTGTCTGCTGTAAAACCCACCGCTGCCCCCCCAAGAGCTGAGGCAGGAACTGGTATAGGTCTGCGTTCAGAACATCGGGTAAGCCTCTAAGGACCACTTCCAAGAAAGAAGCCGAGGAGCAGCGTTGAGATGAATAAAATATGGGTCTGCTCTGCCTGCCTTTGAGTGACCGGCAGCTGATTCCCTCGGCCTGGCAAGGAAATTCAGTTTAGGAAGTGGCTTGTTCATTCATATGACTGTTCATTCAGATGACGAGACTAGAACTGGAGGCCTTCTGAACACTTGTCCATTGGTTTTTCCCACTCTTTCGTGCTCCCACTGAAGTGCTGTGGGTGAGAAAGGTGCATGCGGGGGATGGTAGCCTAGTAACGCGTCTCCTCCCTCCTACACTTCAGAGAGGTGGTTTAGTGAGCTCTATTCCTGTTCTTCCCCGATGCTTAGCTGAGGGCTACCCAGTGGCAGTCAGGGGCAGACATAAAACCTCAAGGAAGTATGGTCAAGAGTGTCGGTTCCTCTGCCTGAGAATACCTCCTAAAAATACGATAGTCTGAGAAATGTGTTGCTTCTGAGTTTCCATCCTACAAGTAGCTATTATCATGCAAGTCTTTATCACCAGAAATTGCCTTGTCTATGACGACTCTTGGGCTGGCTAGCCCTACATCACACTCTTCCTTTCCATAAATTGGTTTTGGTTTATAAACCAAACCATTTCCTGGGCCTCTATTCTTCATCAGACTTCAGGGCACATCTGAGTGAGTAGTTTTTGTCTGTATTTCCTTGTTTTTGCTCAGAGGAGCAAGCCACCACAGGAAAGAGGAAGCCTGGATACAGTCCTTAATTATCCCCTCCCAGCAAGCCCAGTGCTCCTGCAGACTAAGTGGGAGGGCTAGGTCCAAAGACACCAGGTTGGCGATACTTGTCCCACTCCCTCTTTCAGGAGAAAATGAACAGAATGCGGCAGCGCATCGCTCAGCGTCTGAAGGAGGCTCAGAACACCTGCGCGATGCTCACCACTTTCAATGAGATTGACATGAGGTGAGAGCTCTAGTCCTCCTCCTCCCTGTGCTCTTTTTCTTGCAAAACACTTGAACTTGCCCAAAACTAACGTAACAGGAAAGAAGTACTTCTTTGCACTGTTTCTTGACTTATACAGAGTGACCCACTGGTTTCATTCTCTGATTGACTTTCCTAATACTATGCCTGTCTCCTCTGTGACTTAAAAAACTTAGCCTTGTAGATGTATACCTGAATCCTGTGATTTCTGATAAACGAGGCTGGTAATAGTCTTAAGCTCTAATGACCACTATTAACAAGTAGAGAGAGGGGAGCCAGGCCAACAAGGCTCCCCTTCAGGATGGAGGATCGTTGGACAGCACGCCCAGAGTCAAGGGGCCATTCCCTGTGTCCTTCTCACTCTGACTGCTCCTTATGTGTGTTCCTAAGCGACTCAGGATTGAGTGGGTAGAAAGGCATAGGCTTTTTATATCTTTCACCTTTCTCAACTTTGACAATGAAATGGGAAGCAAGTTTTGCTTTTAAAGAAAAAATCTTCAGAATATTAACCAAACGGTCTGATTCAGTAAGCTCATTTCTATACTGAGCTAATTGTTGACTCACTTTTCTTCTTCAAGACTTTGTTTACAGATGTTGGGAAGAGAATGTAGTTAAAGTCAACAGACAGTTTTTGAGTGCTTACTGTGCACAAGATATTACACTATATTTTGGTGGGATGCAAAGATGAGTGATAAAGAACCCTTAGCCTGGAGCTACCATCTTGTTGGATAAATGCAAAGTAAAATCTAGAAAAACAGGTATCAGAAAAATACAAAAAGTGTGAGGTGGAGGAGAGAATGAGATCATTTGTTTTTGAGGTGGAGGTAGGAGTCAGGAAAGGCTTCCTGGAGAAAAAGATCTTTAAGGGGCCTTAACGATTCACATTTCGACATAATGGAGGAACGTCATTCCCGATGACGTTAACAGTATGGACCTGGCACAGATAGAAAAGTACAGGACACATCTGAGAAACAATCACTGTGAGGAAGATGTGTAGGAAAGAATGGTAAAGAAAGTTGCATCCATATTACAGAATGTTTTAAGGGCCAGGGTAAGAGTTCATATCTAATACAGGAAGTAAAGTCATCAAGTCATCTCTTTGCTTTTTATCCCAAGTGCTTAGTCTGCTAATCTGCATTTCACTAGGATAAACAGTTTTCTTTGGAAGGGGTCTGAAAAATGTAGAGAGGGAGAAGATTTAGTCACAGCATGCTGTAGCATTGTTCACAGAGTAGGATTCTGTGGTCCGTTTCACTGGCCGTCATCCATTCTATTGTGAAGCTTCCCCAAAAGACTAGACGTCATCCAAGCCAAAGATTTCTCTTGTATCCATAGGATGTAGGGAAGGACCTTGACTAATGAATCACAAAGGCTGCAGCTTATGTTTCAGTGCATTAGGGCCAAATTGTACACAAATTGAATTGGATTTTGAAATTCTACCCAATTCCTTAAGACAAAACATGTAAATATTTGTGGCCTTGAAAGATGCAGTTGGCCCAACAGCTTTGATTGGAAAGTAAGTACAGTAGTTGGATCTCCTTTCAGCAGCTAATCGAGGCCTCACTTAATGATGGCCTGGGGTCCCTCTGCAGTCGGTAATCTGGTTTAGATTGAGTGCCCTTTGGGTCTTGTGCTGATCAGCTAACCCATAAGGGGCCTTTCTGAGACTGCCTCCTCTCCCCTGTTGTCCCAGCCTCTGCCTCCAAGGACAGAACTCTGAAATAGAAACTACTTAATGACCAGACAATAGCATTTGGGCAGTTTTGAGAGCAGAGATGTTTATCGCTTCTCTTTCCCTCTTCTGCAGCTCTTGTGTCTTGGGAACCAGTAATGTCTTTAGGGTGGTAATCCTAGCACTAAATTTAGTTAGACTCAGGAAAACAAACATTTTAAACCCAATCAGTCCCCCTAGGAAAACTTCCGTTTTAAAGTCTAAAGAGGGGAGTTAAAGTTATACCATCTTATCTTTCGTGCTAATGTCAGATTAAGCCATTATAGGGAGAAAGAGAAAACTGAGCATTTGGGCCTGAGATAAAGTTAAATTCAATTTCCATCACACAACTGTCTTCCCATAAATATGGAGATTTCTGCAGCAAAATGATGGGAAAGCCATTTCCCGCTAACTCTAGTACACGTGTTGTATGTTTGTGAAAAACCAGCCCCAAAAGAACAAAGATTGGTCTCACTGCAAAGGTTTCCCAGTAGCCTTGTTGCTTATACTTTAAAAAGCTTAGGTCCACACATGGTCACTTTTCTAAGTAACCAAGGAAACTATGTTCATTATATTAATTTTAAGGGCAAGAACTGTGTATTATCTTTATGTCTTGGTGTCTTGCATTGACCACCGTGTGTGGTGGGTGTGAGTGCCCATTTGAAGGAACCAAGCAGATGGAACTGCTCACTCTGGGGGGATGCATGAATACACTGACTTCCTCATGAGCCTAACACAGCACTGGATTGTATCCATCCATAGGTAGTCAGGACTGTTTTTGCTCACATGAAACCTGTGCACGTGTGTGGTTTGGCTTTTTTTTTTTTTTCATTTGTTAGGAATGTCGCAAGAAAGTCATAATTAGGTTTGGTGGTATTTTGAAAATAAACAAGAAATATTGAATGAAAAAGTCACTCAGTCATGTCCAACTCTTTAGTGACCCCAAGGACTGTAGCTCGCCAGTCTCCTTTGTCCATGGACTTCTCCAGGCAAGAATACTGAAGTGGGTTGCCATGCCCTTATCCAGGGGGTCTTCTCAACCAAAGGATTGAACTTGGGTATCCTGAATTACAGGCAGATTCTTTACCATCTGAACCACCAGGGAAGCCTGTTTAATAAAAAGAATGGTGCTTGTTTTGTGGACTTTATGCTTTTAAGAAAAAAAAAAACCAAAACTATTTTCAGAGTAGATAGTTCATGAATTCAGTGTAGCTAGAAGGCACTTTTTCATCCAGGGTGAAACTGTTGATGTGCTATGAACTCATTCATTTTGTCTGTCACAAAATCTCTGACTTCTGGAGCATGAAATCGTCCTTACACAGAGTGGATCTGATTCCCTTGGATCCAGGCTTTTAAAGGAATGAAGTAATTGTGTTAACCTCTAGTGGAGTATTTCAAAACTTGAACTTACATGGTCCAGAGTAAGGGAAAACTTTACCCAGTTGTATGCCTGGCGTTAGAAACCAGTGTGAAAGTCAGAATTGAGGCTTTTGTGGTCAGTTTGTTTTGTAATGTGTTCTTGCAGTAACATCCAGGAGATGCGGGCTCGGCACAAAGATGCTTTTCTGAAGAAACATAACCTCAAACTAGGCTTCATGTCGGCATTTGTGAAGGCCTCAGCCTTTGCCTTGCAGGAGCAGCCTGTGGTAAATGCAGGTGAGTTTGTGATGGCCAGAATCAACAGAGGTCCTGGAGGTATATGTGTAAATACAGAAATTCTCCCCCTGCTCAAGACACAAAAACGATGGTCCTCTGACTGAGGCTTCTTATTTCAGATGTGTGAGAACTTGAGTACCTTTCCTAGGGATTTCTGGACTGACCTTCCTAAATGGGCATCATGAGTGCTTCCTCCCCACCAGCCGGGCAGAACAGGTTCCCGTCCCAGTGCAGAGCTTGGCAGCGGCTCTGGCGACAGGCAGTTCTGAGCCAGTCCATCTCTCCAAGTTTCTCATGTCAGTGTGGAAACTCTTGCTGTGGCTGGTGCCCACTCTCCCACAAACCCTGTAACTTGGGACCTGACTTCTGTACTTGGCATAGCTCCAGGGTGACCTTTGATTTCTGATCAGTGGACTGGATTGGAAGGCCTTGGGCTTGGCCCCTCTTTTGTGGGCTTGATGCTCGTTTTCCTTTCTTTTTTCTCACCTACATCATTGAAATGTTGACTTAACAAGCAGTTCTCTTCTCCACTGAGACAATTCTGTGTCCTTGGAAGATTATAGCACATTGGGTACTTTTGCAACCCTTAGCAGTGTAGGGTCCCGAAAGGACTAGAAATAGAAGTCCTAATCCCTTCCGCCAGGTGGTGTGCCCTCAGGTAGGGGAAGGGCTTGGTTTCATCCAAATGTGAAACCTCTGAACTTCTTCTGTTCTTATGCTTCCTGATGACTCTCTCCATCTCTTCTGCTTGCCCATACATGTAGGCATTTCTCAGAATTCCCTTGTCCTCTTTCTCACTTTATATGCTTTTCCATGGTGTCTTATCTACAAAACAACATAGAATTCCTATGGAAAAGATTCTTGAGCCTGTGTTTTCTCATGAGCACCAGACCTAAATTCTTAGCTATTGGTTTGCTCTCTCAGGCTAGCATATTAAAGACAGACCACACCGCTTCCTACTGAGTCTTCTGGAAAGAGGCTTCCCTCGCTCCCTGTCGCAAGTGAGCAGCAGAATGGGTGACATCCCCCCACTTCCACTTCCTTTACTAACTTGCCCTTTCTGGGGGGTACTTTTAAACCTCAGCCATTAGCTGAGGGAGGGCTGGAGTAGAGCTGGTGAACGAGAACTTGGGCACATACTTACCCTGTGTTAGCCCATGTACCGATCCTTGTCAGGGCTGCCGAGTTGACGGATGCTCCTGTGCTCAAGCTTAGTCAGGACACTTGGGAGAAGTTAGGATTAATTGGCGTGGGAATAAGGGGTACCGGTTGCCACTTGTAACGCGGTGGTTTTTGTCAGTCCACACCATACGAAGCATCTCGGACTTTTACTCTATTAATGCAAATGTTTCCTCACTAGCCTCGGCCTGGGGAGTTGTATGTAATGTGTGTTTTCTCTCTCATAGTGATTGATGATGCAACCAAAGAGGTGGTGTATAGGGATTATATTGACATCAGCGTTGCAGTGGCCACCCCTCGGGTATGTTGGAGCAAGAAGTGGAGAGCTCTGGTCTTTGACTCTTACCCATTTGAAGAAGCAAACCTCTTGAGAGACTTTTTTCTGTACTTTCGTTTTTCTAGAAGGGAGTTGTTTGAAGAATAAACCTGTTTTTGACCATACCACATTCTTTTATCTTTTGCAAGTCTAAATATTTTAGACTACATTAATCATGTTGAGTAATTAAGATACTCTGGGGCGGGGAGACCTTTGGCTTGAATCAAGAGAGTTGTAACTATAATGGGTACTATTAATTTACACCTGAAAAGAGCTTTTTACTCTCATCAGGGTCTGGTGGTTCCCGTCATCAGGAATGTGGAAACAATGAATTATGCCGATATTGAGCGAACCATCAGTGAACTGGGAGAGAAGGTAAAATGGAAGGGTGTGTGTGAGCTGCAGGGCAGGTCAGGGAAGAGACCCTGGGAAGGCTGGGCCAGTGAGCGGTGCTCAGGGAGCTGGAGCTTCCCTTTGTTGTGAAAGGAGGATGTGGCCCCTGAGAACGGCAGTCACGAGCGAGAGTCGAAGTACAGCTCTGGTGGAGCTTATGGTGCTCTTGTGAGTGAAGATCTCATCTCATCCAGTTACACCTGCTCGGAAAAGGAAAGATCCCGGAGTCCTTTCCTCCGGCCTGCAACTAGTCACAGGCATCTCAGTTAAAGCTAGAACTTGGACCATTAATCTCAGATGTGAGCCTTCGGGACTTCCTTTAGGTGGAGGAAGCTGAGTTGACATTACCTTTCAATCATGAAATCTGTTTTTAGGCCCGGAAGAATGAACTTGCCATTGAAGATATGGATGGTGGTACTTTTACCATCAGCAATGGAGGTGTTTTCGGCTCGCTCTTTGGAACGCCCATCATCAACCCCCCTCAGTCTGCTATCCTGGGCATGCATGCCATCGTTGATAGGCCAGTGGTCGTGGGAGGCAAGGTAGGAACCATCCCCATTAATGTCCCAGCAGCTACATGATGAGGTGAGGGAAGTCTTAACTAAATGTTCCTTAAAGATTCGCTGTAATTTCAGGCGTAAGTTGAATCTCTTCATTTTTAATTAATAGCTAAGGCATTGGTTCTCAAATTGTGTGTGGAACAGCAGCACCTGGGAACTTGTTGGAAATGCAAACTCTTGGCCCCTTCCCAGACCTAGTGAAGCAGAAAGTACAGATGGTTCTGAGGCACGTTAAGGTTTGAGCACCATGGAGCTGAGAAAGCTTGCTCCTTCATCTGGGACTAGTCAGCAGGCTTCCTTCTCTAGGGAGCGTGGGGGTGCCATCGAAGGCGTGGTCCTTGCCTCGGGAAGTGGAGGACTGCAATGCAGAGCCACTGCCAGCCTGCCTGCTTGTCGTAACGAGGGTTAGAGCTTTTCTGGGAGTCAGGGAATGAGGTCAGAGGGTCTTGAGCTAGCCTCGTGAGCTATGTTGATAGGAAAATGTTTTCTGGGACCCCCGTGTTTAGAACCTTTTGAAGTCCCTAACTCCTTTAATCCAAAAATTATAGATACCTGCTGAAAATGCTCATATACCCAACCTTGCGTAGAGTTTCAAAGAATTTGTGGACCCCAAGTTAAAAAAAAATATTATCATGTCTTTAAGGAAAAAACTGCAGGTAGCCAAAATTGAAGAGGAACTTTTCCTTGTAGATGGCAGACAGGTGAGGGGGCAGAGGATGGTTTTTATTTAAAGACAGTTGTAAGGAGACTCCTTTTTTCTTGGGTTAAGCTTTTTGTTTTTGAGTATATGAGTTTTGCACTCAGGGTCTGGCTTGGTCTTTGAACACATTGTATCTAGAAGCAACAAAGCAAAGTAGGAAAGTCTCTGGACCTGGGGACTTACCTGTGGGCTGTGCTTAGTCATCTCCCCGCTTCATCAGGGCTTTCTCTGCCCCACTGCAGACAAACCTGTTGACTTCTCTTCTCTGTAGGTGGAGGTGCGGCCCATGATGTATGTGGCCCTGACGTATGATCACCGGCTGATCGACGGCAGAGAGGCTGTGACTTTCCTCCGCAAAATCAAGGCAGCGGTAGAGGATCCCAGAGTCCTCCTACTGGACCTTTAGGAGGAAGCCTTGTGCCCTACACGTCAACCATGCAGGAACTGAAAACCAGTCTTACCCTGTCCCCTCACAGGCCCCAGGTTAGCCTGGTGACAGGCACATGCTGTTGGCCTCAAGCAAGGAAACCAGGGCACTATGTAACCAGCAGTCACAGGCCTCTCTCGGTGTTCCTACTAGGCTCTCTCCCTCTCTGCACCCTCTCCTATGCGCAAATATCTGATTTCCTTAAGCTTGAGGGAGAGAGAGAGCCTTAATGGATGCTCGTTATTATTCCTGCCTTTCCTCCCATTAGCCCTCCACAGAGGTGATTTCACTTTCTTCCTGTCCAGTACACTGTAGGGAACCTGCCGGGGACCATGTGATTAAGTTTCTATCTTTTGAACGTCTGTTCTCCAGAGACGCCTAGGAGGGTGGTCTGCCTCCCGGGCTCGGAGCAGCCTCTGTCCTGGCTGTGCACGTCCTCATTCGATTCCAACCGTGTGGAGGTACTGACCACAGGCCACGGGGTGCTGCTTCGCTCAAGTGGCACTTGCATTCTCAGCTGTCATTGTCTAAAAGCTGCCTTTTCTACCTCTTCCAGGAAGCACATGCTGGGGGATCTGGAGGGGCAGAGCCGGGGAGTAGGCAGCGTTGAGGTGGGAGAGGGCGGATTCTGAGGTCATGTGTTACGAACAAGACTGGAGCAGAGCCCAGGCCTGCCCTCACACTCTCCGTCATAACTGCACCAGGAAGACCCATTTTGGCCCAAGCACACACAGCTGAGGTGGTGCCGACCTTTCCTGGCTGCTAGGAACAGTTTCTCCCATCCTGTCCTCACGTAGATGCCAGCACCTCTTGGCAGGGAGACCGAGCGTGTCCCAGCCGCGGGCTCGCATGGCTCCTGGTAGAGATTGGCGTGGAGGTGACTTCCTGTGGACTGGCTCGGATTGTCTTGAGCTTTTAAATCCCGTTGGTATAAACCTGTGGGCTGCAGAGGCGGTTCTGTTCCTTCCTGTGTCAGTGCCCTTCAGGAGTGGAGCCTCAGCTCTTCCTCCATAGAACACAGGTCTGGTGCAGGATGGCTTGTGGTGGAAACCAGCCCAAGATGCTCGTACACAGTGGGGAAAAGGCCAGTGTCACCTCGGAGGTACTGCCTTGGGTCTGGGCACCACATTGGAATTCTTGGGAGCATGGTTAAATGCACACATCTTGTCAGGAAAGTTACTGGGCTTCATCACATTGTATCCAACTGCATCCAGGCCTGAGGCTGCTGACCCTTGACAACCGGGAGCCATTTAGTGTGGAATGCCCATTTGTATCTTGAGCAGAAGCAAGGCCTGGGGGTTGGGTGGGGGGAGGGGTGGGAGCCAGTACTGAGTGCCTGCAGCAGCTACTACGTCTTCACTATTCAGAACGTAACTAAAATATTTAAAGAAACTGATTTTAAATGCAAATTAAAGGGCAAATGTTCGCAAACAGTGTTTCTGCTTCTGTACTTCTTTTGGTTACTGAGGTTGTACTGATGAAGAAAAGCTTGTTCCCCCCTGCTTGAGGCCCCTTCAAATGCCGACATTTACATTTTGGTGGGGCCTCTTGTTATTTCTGGGATGGACTGGGGAGAGGTGGAGCGACTCATAATTTCACATTTTCAGTTGATGGCCACGTGGGTACCCGGTCGCTCAAGGTTGGTCAGAACAAATGAGAGTAGATCACCTCTTGGGGCAGTGGTCTGTGAGGGTTAGCGGGTGGGGCAGAGAGCTGATCTGTGTGGTGTACGTGTGACAGTGCCTGGTAGTGTCCAGGCTGAAACAGCCTGGCTGTTACCCACGCAGTCCCCGCCTGCTGACCTTGCTCACAGTGGTACCATCTTTGTATGAAGGTTGGTCACAGGAACAGAGTGGCTCCTAGAGGGCAGAACTAGAGCGAGTAGGGAGAAGAAACTTGGGTTCAATGAAAGAATTTTAGAATGATCAGATCTGGGGCATGGAGCTACAAGCTTTCATATCTTTAGTAAACCTACAAAGGAGATGTATTTAGCCCCATTTTTATCAAATGGAGACAGACTGTAAGCCCTGCTGGGACCACAGTTCTAAACCCAAGGCCTAGCAGAGTGCCAGATGTGCAGTGCTTATTGCACAAAGGAGGCCTAGAAGTTCCAGAGGCACTTCGTTCAGTGCTTAGAGGTGGTCTTGACGGAGTGTAGCGGAAGGAACAGACTTGGAACGGGCTCCACCAGGCTCTGGCCAGGCCCTCTCGTTTACCTCCCTGAGCTCCAACCTTCTCAGGAGCCACCATGTGTTCAAGGGGACTCTGAGGATTGGACCCCCACCCGCAAGCACCACGGCCTTCTGAAGACTTTTCCAGTGTCCCCTACATGCTGGGACTTTTCTGTGGGTTCACAGCTGCTCTGTGGGGTATAGGCTGGCATGCTGTTCACTACTAGCCCTGCTTCCTCCTTCCTAGCAGGTTCCAAACACACTCTTGGTTATCATGGAGCTCCTCTGGGAGAACCCTCCTTTATCCCATTCTTGCAGGGCCCCTCTCATTGCGTTAATGAGGCAAGGACACCAGAGGTAAGAGGAGGCTTTATTGGAGTGGGGGTGGAAGGGGTGGGCAAGCCCCAGGGAGAGCCAGCACCTCCCTGTGTCCTTTGCCTCAGACTCATCCCAAGGACCTCCCCACAACACCAGTCCCCAGCCCTTCACAGCCAGGACTGGAGGGTGGTGTCCCCCTGGTGGTGATGGAGACTCAGGCGAGAAGGAGTTGAGGGCAGAGGTCGATGGAAGTTTCTGTCTTGGATGCCACACCCCAGTGACAGGGTGAGTCCTAAGAGGAAGAAGAGGGCCCCCAAATCTGGGGAGGGAATTATCTTCGGGGGTAACTACTTATCCTAGCTCTTCAGAGACCAGAAACTTCTTGCTTCTGGCTAGGAGCTTGGGCAATCATTCTGGGTGTTGCGTGGTTTCATTTCAAAAGGAAAGGAAGTCACAGTGGGCAGTGGATTGAGTGGACCCTCAACACTGAAATGCAAAATGGTAAACAGGACAAATGTCCAAGAAGGGAACCCGAGGGGAGACAACTTTCCTTCAAGTGGCTTCAGGCTGGAGTCAGTTTTGTGGTCCCCCAGCTCAGACCCACAGGCCAGGGTTTGCTTTCTCTCCACGTGGGTGGGCTAGCTGGGGAAGGGAGCCCTTTATTCTGTTTATAAAGCTTCTTTAAGTGGCAGAGCTGTGCCTTCCCCTCTTTCTCCCCCTCCCTCCTCATCCTTATTTTCCTCCCCTCCTTTCCTTTTGCTCTCAAAGGTCTGTAATTACAAGATAAGCAGCATGGTCAGGAGGGGGTGGGTTGTCCTGTCCCCCCCGCCCCTCCCCACTCCACCCCATATCCGCTACAGACTTCTTCCCTGCTTCCCTGCCTCCCCCACCCCCTGGGGAAGTAGCCTTTGGTAGAAGGGGCACACTAGTTGCGTGGCTAAGATGACGAGCTAGGACAGCCCTGGTTTGGAGCCAGGAAGCCAGGGGACTAGTAACCTGAGATGAGTCTCCAGAGACACCCTGAGTGGGGCACATGGCAAATCATGAGTCAAGATTTCTCGGCTCAGCAGGTGGTCAGTAGCTCAGAGCTAATGCCAAGGAAGGCACCTTTTAACAGGGCAGGTCCCAGTTCAAGGTACAGGGTGTAGACACAGCAGGTGACTGTTGACTGATGGGTGGAGGGTGGACAGGTGGAGACGTTCAAGCTGTCTAACAGGCTGAGATGTCTGCCCCTCAGCACCGACTAGAAAGCATTTCTCCAAGAGGTGGCTGGGGGAGTCCACAAGACCCTTCCTGGTCAGTGGTGATGAGACTTCTGAGGCCCAACGGTGGAGTCTTGACCAGGAAAGGCAAGCTGCCTTGCATTCTTTGCCCGAGGGCCACTGCTGGGAAGTGGCAGGCAAAGAGAGGAGAGGAGATCCAGACCAGTCCAGCCGCTCCGTCGCTGACGCCACGCCCTCCTACCCCCCCAGTTTGCTCCACTGGATGGAACTGAAAAAGGGGTGGGCCTTGAGTTCATGGACACCGCCTCCTCCAGCGCCCAGGCGCCGGGCCGGGTCGAACTGCAGCAGCTGCGGAGAAAAGCCCAGTCAGCCCTGGGCAGGCCGGCCAGGCCCCGGGAGCCCTGTTACCCTGGTGGGGGGGCAGGGGGTCGACATTGGTGTTTGGCCACCGAGGTATAGAAATTTGTTGGCCCTATGACCCTCCTGCACCCATGCCGGACACCTAGTACATGGGGTGACTTGTTCACACACAGGGCTCTGCCTTCCCTTCTGTCCACCCTCAGGCCAAGAAGGCGCCACCAGGAGGCCACCTGCACCTCACCTCAGTCAGCAGGGAGGCCGCCGGGCCACTGAGCCACTCGGGCAGCTGCAGCTGGGTGTGGGGCTGGATTCCTGAGGGGTGGCTCTGGGACAGCGCCTGGGAAGACACGGGGAGGCGGCCCCCAGGAGTCTGTACACTCCACTGGCGGCCGAGATTGTATTTCTTCCCCCTGTGTTATACCTCACGGGCATGGCCATGACTCCATCGCCTTCTGCTTTGGATCTGCTGCCTGCCGGGCTGAGGAAGGTGCCTGACACCTGTGATCCCTAGTTTCTGCAACAACCTTCAAAGTAAGCAATTGGCACCCCCATTTTAAGGGCAAGAAGCAGGTTGACGGATTTGTGCTGAGTTCAGGGTTTGAACCCAGGCCCCTATGGCTCCAAGCTTGCTAGAAGCACCGGTCTTGGGTTGCCATCGGGGCAGGCACTCTATCAGGAATAGCACTGAAACTTGTCTCCTTACAGAAAGCAAATCTCCACGGGCGGCTCCTTTGCCACGGCATGCTCCTGCCAGGGTCAAGGCAGGGCTGTGGTGGGAGAAGAAGGCAGGACCTATCTGCGTTCCAGAAGGGTGCAGCTGCGGGGGAGCAGAGGGGTGTGTCTGGAGGTCAGGAAGACAGGCAAGAAGCCACCAGGAGGAGGGCCAGGAGCCCTGAGCTGGACAGGTGGGAGGGCCCTGGCTAATAGGAGAGAACCACTCTGGGCGGCTGTTTGCAGCCAGGGCTCTCAGAGGCCCTGGCCTCGGGACCAAAGCAGGAGGGAGCCAGGAGTGACCGGTCAGCTCTGAACTTCCAGTTACACCACATCCACTCAGGGCACTTCCTGCTCAAATGGAGCTTGGCCTCTCCCTGCTGCCTGACTTAACCAGCCCCAGGTGCAGCACTGAGCTCATGAGGGAGGACAGAGAGCTGAGCCCACCACCCTGAGCAAGGTGTTTGCGAGGGGAACTTCAAGCTCTGGTTCGACCCAGGCTGGACAGGGCAGCTGCCGGCCTGGGATGATGGATACCCTCTCTCTGGTCTTCCAGCCAAAGTCTGGGGGTCACAGCTCTGAAGGGTGGGGGGGGGGGGTGGAGCGTGGTGTGAGCAGTGGGGAGAGGAGGCCTGTGAGGGATGATCTGAGGAACAAAGCTGTGTCACACTCAGCTGCCCTCCAGAGCCAGGCCCAGGCGCCCTCTTCCAGGAACCTTCCCTGAGCACCGCAGCTCGACTCTCCCTCATCTAAGTTGACAGTCTCCCTAGCTATCGCCACTTGCCTGACGAGGGTCGGGGTGCAAGGTGTGGCCAAGGCCTGGGTGGGAATTGCTTCCTCCTTCTCTCACGGCCTCTGGGCTGGGGGAGAGGGGGCCTGTGCCGACAAGACATTGGGCCCAATGGCCAGGTATTGAGCAATCAGGTAGGCTCAGCCCCCAACACTGACCGGTTGGACTAACCCCAGCCCATTCTATGCTCAGTGACACCAGCCAGGCTCCACACCCTGCCCACACAGAGCTCACCGTCCCAGTCAGCAGTTCATACAGGAGAGACCCAAAGCTCCACCAGTCGCAGGCTTCGGTCAGCTCCGAAATCCCACCGACCTCTGTGGGAGCCAGAACAGTCCTCAGTCTTGCTGAGAGGGCAGGTCTTCCTTCAACCCCTTCCCCACCACCCGCACCTCCAGGATGGGCCTGTTGCCTCTCTCATCCTCAGTCCCCCGGCCCACCCACACACAGACACTCAGGGGCTGCCTCGCCCTTCCCTTCTTGCCTGGGGCGCTGTAGAGGTTGTGCGAAGCCTCCCTGCAGCACTGGGGCTCCACCTCTGACCACTGGCCAAAATACGTGAGCCGGATGTGGCCTTGTCATGCCGTGTGTGTGCAGGGAGGAGCCAGAGGGGGACAAAAACCGCAGTTAGTCATCTTGGAGCCTTTGGCGTGGGGCAGGGGACCCCAGGAGCCAGTGGGCCGTGCTGGGCAGAGGTTCCCTAGGGGCTCGGCCCCCCAAGGCCCCTGGAACAACCTGGTCATCACAGGAGCGGCTGCCCCAGAGCTCAGGGTGGGGAAAGGGTCTGCTTTCCAAGCTTAACCACAGCCGGCCAGCCGGGCTTGGCCGAGGCCTTCCCGAAAAGGCAGGGGGTAGGGGTGGTCCAGGGGGAACAGTCAGATACCGTCTGCCTCCTCTTGGCTCTGGGGAAATCTCAAGGCTGTGGGGGCCTCCCTCCTGAGGGGTGGGGTGGGGTTAGGGCCCACTCCTCTGCCCCCAGCCCCCACACCCCACCTGGGGCTCCTACCGGCCTGGTCCAGGAGCAGATTGCGGGGATTGAGGTCCCGGCACAGCACCCCTTGCTGGTGCAGCGCCTCCAGGGCCAGCAGCGTCTCGGCCGCCCACTGCCTCACCTGCTCCTCCTTCAGACTCCAGGCGCCCCCGCCGGACACCAGGCTGGCCCCTCCAGAGGCCGAGAGGCGGCTCGGGCCTCTGCCTCGGCTGCAGCCCCCCAGCACCCGGCCGGCCCCGGCCCGAACCCAAGGGAGCCCCCATGGGGGCGCGGGCTCCGAGCTCCGGCCAAGTCCTCGCCCGGTGTGGGAGTGCAGGCGGCCACCTGGGGCCTTTGGAAGGTCCCAGACGCGGGCAGTGCTCATTCTGGCTGAGGCTTCACCCCCAGCCTCTCTCTGGGGTTTAACGGCTACCACCCTCCTGGCTGGGGTGAGGCTCTGAGAAGTCCACGGAGGCTCCAGAGGGATTCCGTCCCACGGGCGGGTGTGCCCCGGGGGCACTGAGCTGGTTCCGAGGCTGAGATGGGAGTTTAGTGGAGCCTTCATCCTCTCCAGGCTGGAGCCAGATCCGGTCCCAGACTGCTGGGGGCACGGCTGGGAGAGCAGGTGGGACCAGAGCGTACCTCCTGGGCCAAGCAGAGGGAGCCGCAAGCGTGGGGACGGGAGAGGAAATGAGTGTGGACGCGTCTTTGTCCCACGCCTGCTCCCCCTCTGTCTTGGGCACAGACCCTCTGCCTTCAGATCCTCACTTGGCTCCCTCCCCTCCCGAAGCCCAGGATGCCCTCTCTCCTCCTCTCCACCCACCCGTGACGGGGCCCCAGCCTCACAAAATAGGTGCTTAACCCCTAAGAAGATGTAAATTATTCTCTAATGTCCTTGGTCTAGGTGGCGGGTTCTCCAGTGTCTGATGTATTATATATTTTTCAAAGGGAGAATCCTGGAGAAGGGCATGGCAACCCACTCCAGTATTCTTGCCTGGAGAATCTCATGGACAGAGGAGCCTGGAGGGCTGCAGTTCATGGGGTCACAAAGAGTCGGACACGACTGAGCGACTGAGCACAGCACAAAGGGAGAATAGTGCCATGAATTTAATTAAGTAAAATAAAAGAAGGCTAGGCATGGATCTGTGATGACTATATGTCACGATCCAGAGAGATGTACCTCATTGAAAACAAACAAACAGAAATCCTAGCTGATCAATAAATATCTGCTGTGGCCCAGTTCCTGTACTTACAGCTTTGGCACCATCATCCCATATGGCCACTCGGGGGGGTGGGCATGGACTAGAAAAGTGAAAAGAGCCAAGACTGGGGGAGATGGTGACAAAGGGGACACCTGCATACGTGCCCTCATTCATCCAAGATGTGAATGTCCTCCTTGGACGTCTCCTGCCCCCTGGCATCACTGAGAAGCCCGCAGCAGGCTAGTCCTGCCTTCACCCTCCAGGAAGGCTGGGCCTGTGGCTGGGTAACGAGCTCCAAATTTTAAGGGGATGAGACAGGACAATCTCCTGAAGGCCTGAGGAGCCGATGGGGCCCCTGGGGTCTGCTCACCTTTCACGTGCTCCAGGTGCAGGAAGATGGAGTCATCAGTCACAAAGTACCGCAGCAGCTGGGTCATGTAGGGGACGCCGTGTGGGATGATGGTCAGCCGCTCCCGGCTCGCCACGTGGCACCTGGACAGGCCCTGAGGAGGGGGCAGGCCAGGCAGATCAGCTGGGGACCGGCCAGAGGCCACTCTGCTCTTCAGGAACAACCAGATGAAGTGTGGGAGCCCCCCTGAGGAGCAGCTGCCTCCCCCTAGTTCCTGTCCTGACCCTCAACCCTCTTTCCACCATGGAAAGCAGACCCTCCCCTCCCTGTCTGGGCCAAGGGTAGGGCAGTATATGTGTGTGTGTTTCTGGGAAGTCGGGCACATGCCCGGGGTGCAGAACTAGCAGCTGTGGGATCTGGAGGGAACGTGGGCTTCCCATACGGGTTCTGGGTAGAGGTTCCCCAGAGGGCAGGGGTTTCCAAGAGCTCCAAGAAGGTCCCAAGGGGAAGGAGGAATGGCAGGGGGTGGGGTGGCACCTGCCTTCACCACGAAGGTCCCTCCAGTCGCTAGGTCCTGGACCAGCTGTACCTGCAGAGGTCCAGGAGGCACTAGTCAAGGCACAGGCTAGTTCCCGGGGCTCTACACCCCCAACCCCAGGCCCCACGCTCCTCCACCCAGGCTAGGCAGGGACGTCAGGCTTTGGTGGTACAGAGTATATCCCCTCCTCCACCAACATGACATTGAACCTGTCGGATTCATCCACCCTCGTTAGACCTGCAGGTCTTATCAGGTACCACCTCCTCCAGGGAGCCTTCCCAACCTCAGATCAGGCCAGGACTCCTAATCTGTCTGCAGCGCTCTCCCGGCTCACCCCCAGCACACTGTGTGTGATTTCCTGTCGCTCCACTGGGCTGTGAGCTCCAAGAGCGCAGGGACCATGCTGTCTAGCTCTGTATTCCCAGAGCCCTGCGCCGCACAGGGAAGTAGTCAGGGCTTTCCACACATGAGGTGAATGGTCCATTCCACAGGATCTGAGGGTGTCATGGCTGGAAGGGACCTCAGGGCCAGTCACCTTCTCTCAACTCTTATTTCACAGGTGAAGAAGCCAAGGCTCTGAGAATGTGGCCCCAATGGTGCCCCAAACCACACGGGCTTGGCGTGCTCCTTCAGGTCGCACCCCCTGCCCCCCACTCCCAGTGATGCGATGGTCTTTTGCTTTTTTAAATGGTCCTTTCCTCTGGACTCTGTCTTTGGCGAGCAACCTCTTCCTTCTCCTGTCGGTTTTGTTTGGAGGCAGTGGTCTGCCAACTGCTGGGTCAGAGCCTTGCTTGGAGCTGGGCCCTAGACTCATCTCCATTATGGGCAGGGGTGAACCCCAGCCATAGGAGAGGACCTGTCAGGGCAGAAACGTAGAAGATTCAGCCCAGACAGGGGGGCACGTGAGGGCAAGACCCGCACCCTGGGTCATAGCAGTACCTGCTTCAGAAGGTCATGAAGAGGGTGTTGTTAAGTCAGACAACTCAAGTACGGCAGCAGCTCGAGCCTGCTGTATAACGTGCTCTCTATAGTCTTTGCTGATGGCTATTAGTATCAGCACAGGGAAACTCGTGTGCAGTATTACTGTATAGTACCACTCTGTATAGTATTACTATAGTATAGTATAGTACTATATTGTATACTGTATAGTATTGCCCTGTGCTAAGGGCCTTATCTAGCTTCCTTAGTTTCATTCTTACAGCCCTGCTGGTGAGGCCCTGTGCTGCTGTGCTGTGCTTAATCGTGTCTGACTCTCTGAGACCCGCCAGGATCCTCTGTCCACACGATTCTCCAGGCAAGAAGACTGGAGTGGGTTGCCATTTCCTCCTTCAGGAGATCTTCCCGACCCAGGGACCAAACCCACATCTTTTGCGTCTCCTGCATTGTCAAGCGAATTCTTTACCACTGTGCCACCTGGGCAGCCCCAAGTATTACGTGACTCATTTCACTGATGAAGAAATCGAGGTTCAGAGAGGTAATGTTGCCTGCGGTCCCACAGAGCCGGGATGAGAATTCAGATGGGCTGACCCGGGAGCCTTGAAGACATAACTGAAAACGGGCATAGCTAGGTGACCTGGCACATGCCTTCCCCTCTGGGCCTCAGTTTCCCTGCCATCAGTGAGATGAAGGTGGTGGCTTCCGACGGCTGGGGCATCAGGAGTGAGGTACGCCTTATGACCACTAGAGGTCTCTCCTCCAACATCCGGAGATGGAGTCCAGCCTGGTCCTTGTTGCTCTGCCCAATGAGTTTGAAAGAGAGAACTTTGGGGTCATTTAGGATAACACGGTTTCCCACAAGTGCTGACACCCCGGATAATTCCCTACTGCCTCTTGCCAAGTGGGATTCCCCACCACCTTGTCCTGGGCAAGGCTTCTCGTTTACATATTCAAAAGAAAAAAAAAAAAAAACCCAGCAGGCAGGGAATGTCAGAGAGGCCAGAAACAAAACTTGATCAGTACACTGAAACAGTGCGTTAAAAAAGAAAAGAAAACACACACACACACACACAAACACACACACACACACAAGAATCAAGAAATAATTAGGCCACACCGTCAATGCTGGTTATCTTGGAATGAGGTGGGATGGTGGGCGATACGTGCTGTCGCTGTTGTTTCTGGCCAGGCTTGCGGGATCTTAGTTCTCCAACCAGGCATCAACTGTGCCTCCCTGCAGTGGAACTGCAGAGTGCTACCCACTGGACAACCAGGAAATTCCCATTTACTGTTTAAAACTCTTTTCTTTTACATCCTATTTCAAAAGAGTAGCAAAGGGGGTATCCCCCCTGCCACCATTAAACCAAGCAAACAAAACAAAAACCCCCTTCCTCTTTTGTTCTGTGCTACGGGAGACAGAGCACTGGTTTGTCACTTGACCTCTATGAGCCTCAGTTACATTCTCTATGGAACAATGGTTAAAATGCAGCACTGCCCAGGAGAACCTTCTGCTGTAACAGAAATATTGTCTATTTGTTCAGTATAGAAGCCATGAACCACATGTAGCTATCAAGCCTTTGAAATACAGTGGGTGCCACTGCTAGAATATTTAATTTTTATTAAAACTGGACTTCCCTGGTGGTCCAGTGGTTACAGCTCTGCGCTTGCACTGTGGAAGGTGTGAATTCAATCCCCACTCGGGGAAGTTCTGCATGTCACGCGGTGTTATAAAAAAATATTTTTTTAAATAGTATTATGGGCTTCCCAGGTGGCACTAGTGGCAAAGAACCCGCCTGCCAGTCCAGGAGATGTAAGAGACTTGGGTTCGATCCCTGGGTTGGGAAAATCCCCTGGAGGAGGGCATGGCAACCCACTCCAGTACTCTTGCCTGGAGAATCCCATGGACAGAGGAGCCTGGCGGGCTACAGTCCGTGGAGTCGCAAACAGTCGGACACGACTGAAGCGACGATTCCATTCCATTCCATGTGGCTGGTGACTACTATATCTGGCTGTACAGTATAACCCTTCTTCCCCCGCAGGGAGACTGAGCGGGTTTAATGCAGCAGCTGTGCTAACTACAGAGGGCTTAACAGATGCCAGGAGAGAAGGCTATCAGGAAGGTGTAAGGCAGTTCTGAGTGCCAGCTCCCATCTTTTTAAAAAAGGAAGTCTCTTTTTAAAAAAATAAAACCCACTGAGCTCTCCGGATGTGTGGACAATTAAAACTTTGGTAAAACACATTAACCCTTTATTTTAAAATGTCCAGAGTGTCAAGGCCAGGAGGACTCCCTCCTGGAGCAAACAAATCCAGAAGTTTCAAATAGGTTCTCAAGCACAAAGGTCCCCAGGGGCTGTTAATGTGTGCCAGTGGGCAGGACAGGAAAGGGCAGGCCAAGTGCCTCATTAAAGCAGGCAGCCCTTCATCTGCCTGGGGTTGACAAGCAGGAATGTGAGCCTGCATTTCCAGATCCTCTCATTTCTCAGGAAAAGTAGGAAACTTGGGCTTTCTCTATGAAACCTGCCAATTTTCAAATGCTGATAAATAGTAATAATTTTAAACACCCTCATGTTTGAGCCAAAAACACAGAAGGGACTTGGCTGTCCTTCTCTTTCTTCCCCATCCCTGACTCAGGGCCTAGTTCCTGGATGAAGCTCAGCAAATAGCCAGTGTTGTCTCCTAAGCCCCCCAATGCTCCCTGAGAGTAGACCCTAGGCATCCTGGCCAGCTGCCCACCTAGTCCCTGACCCACCCACCTCACTGTTCTCTGCCGCCCCCTACCCTTGCAGGTATCTCTTCTGGCCCCAAGGAAACCCTCTTCAGCCCCATGAACCCTCACAGTGGGACCTCTCTGGGGGCTCTCAAGGCTTCCTAAATGGGGCCCTTTGCTGCCCTGAGGCTGGGGGCTGCTGCAGACTGGCACTGCTCTGCCAAGCACCCGCCCTGGGCTGTCTGGGCACAGCTATGGAATGAAAGGCAGTGACATCCATCCGGGCGTGGCTGCAGGGACCTGGGCCCAGTGGCCCTAACATCTCTCCTAATTTGGGAGACTGATTTTCCTGGCTTGCGAATGACACAGGAAAAGGCCACAGGATTTTAGGAGGGATGCGGAGTGGCTAAGTTGAGTGCCCAAGAAAGGGTAATAAAGGAAAAAAGAGGGCACTTGTAAGACAGAACGGTTGGGCTTGGCCTGAATCTGTTTTTCCCATATGCACAGGCCTCGGAATACAGGATTCCAAAAATGCTTTGCACATGTGTGTCTGGGGTTAAACAAATTCAAATTCGGGGAATTCTGTCATAGACCTCCCTCTTGGAGATTCACTGTGTACATTTGCATCCTCAAAGCCTGAAACTTCCTAGAATTAGAGCAATGAAGTAATGTAACTTTAACGCACTGTTTCTAAAGCTTATTTGACCCAGAACCCCTCTCTCCATAACACCATCGGTTCAGTGGGATCCCCCACGGGTGAACAGTGGTGGCTGTCGCCTCCTTGGCCTGCCCACGGGGGTGGCCGAGCCACATGGATGAACACGGTGGGCGGGAAGGGCTGGGCAGATGGAAGCTGGCTGGGCCTTGGCTGACAGACCAGGCGCCTGCTCCAGGGAATAGGGAGCAGCCGCTGGAGCGAGGCCAGGGATGGGAAGCCTGCTTCCTGCTGACCCACTCTTGTCATCAGCCTTCAGCCATCGAACTTGTATCAGACGCTTTAGCGTGTGCCAGGCCTTTCCCAAAAGTTATTTCACTTTAGTTCCCACATCCCCCTGGGTGGGTGGGAAGATCCCTTCCCCACTTCCAGATGAGGAAACCGATGCCCAGAGAGGGCAGAGAGCTTGCCTGGGGCCACGTGATGCCCGTCCAGACAGCACTTCATCCTCAGCAGTGTGTGAAGGAGCATACACCAGTCCTCTTTTCTCTGCTGGCTCCCACACCCGCCCAAATCCCCCGTGAGTGTCTTAAATGACAGATGCCTGGGTTCAACCCTAGAAATTCTCATTTGGTGGGTTTGGGATGGGGCCCAGGCATCTGTGTGGTTAGGAAACTCCTCCAGGTGATTCTGATGAATGGTTCAGTTTGAAAAAAAAAAATAAAAACACTTAAGCAAATACTCCAGCTATCTCTGGGTCCGGGCAGAGAGCAATCAAATATTGGCTCAAATCTCATTTGACCCAACCTGTCTGTCCTTCTGCTGAGTGTCCAGGTCCAGTTTGCACTGTCGACTCCTGTCTGCCCTGAATTAAGGGAGCCGATCCCAGATTGGGGCACTGCGGGAGAAGCCAGGAGACAGAGGGCAGAGCTGCCAAGGACCTGGACAAGGCAGGTTTCTAGCGATGAGCACATTCCTGCCCCAGGAACCTCTGGGCTGGGCTTGGCAGGGGAGATTCTTGGCTGCAGCCCCTGGAGGAAGCGGGAAGTGGGGGCGCACAAGGCAGCTCAGGCTGGCTGGGTGCCCCTGCGGCTGCTGTCCTGAACTGCCGAGGGAGCAGTTCTGTGTCTGAGCTGGAGGGTCTGTGGAGAGGCGCTGTCTGCCTCTGTGGCTTCCTCACTTTTTCCTTGCCGGGGCTGGTGTGTGCTGGGCTGGAGGAGGGGTGGGGCACCCCTGGACCCGGCTGCCCGTCTCCGCTTGGACCGCCTGCCCCCTTTCCAGCACTGGCCACTCCCGGTCACACACACTGTGTCCTCCCACACCTTGGGCGTTGCTCGCTCACCTTCTCGATGACCCCGACGACCTTGCAGCCCCTCAGCTGCTCCAGGGCAGAGCTCAGCGTGCGGATGGGCCGGAGCCTCAGGCTGCTGAAACCCTGCGGTGGCGGGAGAGAGCCCCGCAGCAGCCTCAGGGTCACGGCCAACTCACCCAGCTGCGGCGAGCAGGGCTCGGCTTGCCAGGAGACCAGTGGCCACAGAGGGCAAGGACCAGGGTACGGGCAGACCCCCACCTCACAGAGACAGACCCAGCCTTGGTCCAGGGTGGCCAGGCCACCCTCTCAGCTCAGCGCCTACCCGGGCTTCCTCCCAGGCTCAAGGAGTCCTCTGAAACCCCCTCTCAAAAGTGGCACCCACAGGAGGCAGATGCTCTCAGGGGTGGGGAAATAACCTGGGCAACAGGCTTCAAAGACCAAGGCAGGCCCAGGTACCTGCACTGTGGGAAGCATCTTACAAGGTGCATCAGACTAGAAGGAGTGTGTATGTGCACACCTAGGGGTTGAAAAGTGGGCATGCATTCTCAACCCTCTCTGAGGGGCCTGCTGGGTCAGGATGTGGGGAGAGGATTTGTGTACATTTGTATATGCACGTATTCACGTGTGTGTATATGCACATGGGTATTCATGTCTGTGTATACGCATGTGGGTGGGTATTCATGTCTGCTCCAAACACTCACTGCAGCCCAGCCGAAAAGCACTCTGGGAGCCTGAGTGTGTACACAGGTGAGTGTGTGTATGGGCTGTGTGGGAGGGTGAGGAGCTGCCTGTGTGTGTGTCTCCCCTGTGAGGGTGCGAGACTGGACTGGAGATGATTCACCAAGTGTTAGAATGTGAATGAGCTACGGAGAGTGTGGGAGAGAGAGGGAGGAAGCCAGGAGGAGGAGGGCAGGGCGGCAGCCCCGGGACACGCGCCAGCCTGCCTGTGCTCTCCACCGTCTGCCCAGCCGGGGATGGCAAGGTGACAGCTCCCTGGCCTGGGGGGTAGGGGCCTTAGCTCTCTTCCCCCGGATCCCTCAGTCTTCTGGGGGCTCCTCACCTCATCAGGGCTGGCTCCGCTGCCCAGCGTCCTCTGCAGGTGGCAATTAAAGATCTCCTCCGCCCGCCGCAGGTACTTGGTTATCTTCAGTTTGACAGCCTCACACCTCTCCTTGTTGGGGTCGACTGTGGGGAGAAGGGGTCAAGAGGACCCTGCCAGCCCTGGGAGGAGGCGGGGGTTTGGCTCCCATTGCCCACACTCTGCCCCCCACAGGAGGGCAGCTATTTCTGAGGCTGGTCAGTGGATTCTGACCCCGCATCTGTTCTTGGGTCCTCTTCTGGGTAGGAGACCAGCAGGGGAGGAGGACGAAGGATGGTGGCGGGAGAGCCTGGAAGCCGGGCCGGGGGTGGGGGGGGGCCCCCTCGGACTATAGCACCTTACAATTGGCATGCACCACCTCCTGGCCACTGTCACAGCCTGGGAAGGGATGGAACAGAGTTTCCCTGTCTGTTTTTCAGGAAGAAAGAGAAGCCCCCAGAGAGCACACCTTCTGCTATCTTTGATGCCCAGTATGAAAGAGGCCAGAACAGGCATTGGGCCTGGAGGGTAAAGGTGTTCATGGTACAGGCATGAAGCCAGCTGTTGAGAGGCATCATCAGTGCAGCAACTAGAAGCGTGAATTGGGGCCTGACTCTTACCCCCAGGCTGGCCATCAAGGCCCTCAGGTGTCTCCAACTGGCCTCAGGGCCAGCCTCTCCCACAACTTGGAAATGCCTCCTTTTGCCCTGAACAGGCCTCCCCTCTTACCTTCAGGCCTTTGCCTGTGTTCTCTGCCTGTCCCCTCTCTCTCCCACTCCAGGCTCTTCAGCTGGACAGCATACCTACCATTCTTCAGGGCTCAGATTAGGGTTTTGACTTTTAGAAAATGCCCTGTGCCAGGTTTGCCTGGCCTCAGTCTCCTTCTTCCCTCCCTTTACTTCCTCCCCATTGTTCTTGCTACCTGGGACTATAATTGTCCATCATCAACTCATCAATCTTCTGCCATCAGAATGCAAGTACCCAGAGGGCAGGACCCCAGCCCAGCTCCAGGGGTAGGAGAGCTTAGTGAGCCAAGCTCACAGCCTCTGGAGCCCAAACTGTTCAAATCTCAGCTTTGTCATTTGATAGCTGTGGAGTCTTAAGCAAGCTATTTAACTTCCCTGTGCCTCAATTTCCTCATCTGGAAAATAGGAATAAAAATCATTCTTGTATATTTGGAAGTACATGTCAGAACATACACAGTGGTTTGTATTACTGTGAATCAGAAATGAATTGATACAGGTAAAGCCCTTAGACCAGTGCCTAGTGTAAAGGAACTGCTTTATAAGTGAAGGCTATTATTATCAATACTACTGTCCTTCTCATAGGTCCTGCAGGGCCAGCACAGAGCCCTGCTCACCCAGCACAGATGGACAGATGATGGGATGGGCCCTTCCTTGGCCCCTGCCCAGCCCCAGCCTCACCGTGCATGCCTCGGAGGAGAACGTCCACGCCGTTCTGGTAGTGGTTGAAGGCGGCCTCGTAGTCCTCACTGACGTCGCGCTCCAGGGCCAGCCGGATCTGAGTGGCTGCATCCACCAGGTAGTCATGCTTAGTCATGTCAGGTGCCCCCGGAGCCACCCGGTTGCGAATCTGCTCCAGGTACACGCGAGCCTGGGACCGTACTCGAGAGCAGGGCTCAGGCTCCAGGCCAGGGCCAGGAGGGCACTCATAGGCCACCAGGCTCATGGCTGCCTTGGGTCAGGGACCTGGAATGAGCAGAGGCATTAGGAAGAACCCAGTTGGAGACAATGTCCCATCTGTACCCTGGTTTCTTCCACTGAGTATTGTGGAGACTGATACTCACCTCCAAGGGCTGGAGGGATCAGAGCTAATGGGGGTAATACCCCTTACTAAGCCAGATCTTTCCTAAGTGGTGGTCATAACAGAATAAAAACATGCTTTGGGCTCTGAGTTGTTTTTACAATTCTTTCCACTCAAATTCAGTTCAACAAGTTCTGGAGCACCTACTATGTGCTAAGCATCAGAGATAGCTGAAAATATTTGTGATACAAAGCTGCCTTCAAAGGGCCTCTGTGCACATTAAACATATGCAGGTCACCATACTTTGAGGCTGAAGCAAAAGCCCGGGGCCCAAAGGCCATTCCTTATACTGCGCCCTGTCTGCCCCTCCCTCCTCCTCCCATGGGAATCTCACTTATCCTTCAGGGTTCGGCTCCATGGTACCTCCCCAAACAGGAGGGATTGCCCCTGCTTTATTTCATTTCCCTTGGTCCCAAGATCAGTGTGGTCAGGGAGTGAGGACCCCCAAGGAGCCAGGTGGAGAGCTGGGCACAAGGCTTGGCCTTAAAGACTGCAGGCAAATGAAATGACTGACTGGCAGATTCAGTACCACTCTGGATGGAATTAGATGAATGAGGTCAGAGCCCAGCCAGCCCTAGGGAGGGGATGGCTCTGTCCCCCTGGCTCTGCTCTGAGAAGTCCAGGAAGGCCACGTGGCCTCCAGGGACCTGACGGCAGCTCCACCCTGAGCAGCAAGTGATACAAGTGGCCGCCAGGGTTAGAGCAGTGGCAGAAGGAGAGGAAAGAGCTCAGAGGCCAGAAAGCTGCCTCTATCCTTCACTGAAGCCTCTGCACCTTTGCTCTCTCAGGCCTCATTGGGAAAGGGCGGGGCCCAAACCCCAGGTCATTTCTACTTCTGTGGAGAGAGGGAAGAGAGAACAGGATGGGGAGTGAGGCAGAGAGGAAAACCCACATCGCCAAGCCAGCGGGCAGCTGAGCCCTGGCCAGGATGCGGCCAGGAGGTGGAGGAGGGGAGGAAGGGAAGCCGCGCCCTTCCCATTCGGCCCAGTCACCAGGGCATGCTGCTCGAGGCCTGTGATCAGAGGCACCCAGGTCGGCAGTGTGTGCTGCTCTGAGTCAGGGTCTAGCTTCAGGGTCCACCCGCCGGGCCGGGTCCTCCTAGGCAGAGCTGCAAAGCTGCGTCTGGACCCAGAAAGACGTGCATCCAGCCCGCGAGTCCCCTGCACGCAAGGTGCACCGCCCCGTGAGGGTCGCCAAGGAAGGGGACTGGGGGAATGAGAGGTGAGGGCATTCTCTCCTGGGGAAGAGGGGATGGAGGAGGAGCCAGGCTAACACCGTACCTGCCCGAGCCAGGAGCTCGGTCCGAGCGGCCCGACTCAGCCCTGCGGCCACCTACCCTTCGCCCCCGCGGGGGGACATAGCTCCGCGGGCGGCTGCTTTCCGCCTTCCTCCTAGATGCGGGGGTCTGGCCGGTGCAGCCTGGTCATTGGTTGCAGATGAGCTCATCCGCTATCGTTAGAATAAACCACCAATCAGCGCCCGGCTCGGCTTCTGCGGACTCTTAAAGCAGCAGCGCCGGGAAAGCGGAACTATGCGAGAGGGCATCGAAGGGATGGGGATGGGCAGAGGGTGCGATGGGGATGGGGATGGGGATGAGGATGGAGACGGAGTTGGGGACGGGTGGGTGGAGCTGCGGAGAGTGGAGGTCCAGACTCTCTCAGGGATGTGGAAGGAGTTGCTTCGGAAGTTTAGGCCGACTAAAAGCACACGCGCCACTTTGGGGACTTTTCTCATTCGTTATTTCATGCATTTATTCAACTATTTGAATATGGTTGAAGATGGTGACTGCAGCCATGAAATTAAAAGACGCTTACTCCTTGGAAGAAAAGTTATGACCAACCTAGATAGCATATTAAAAAGCAGAGACACTACTTTGCCAACAAAGGTCCATCTAGTCAAGGCTATGGTTTTTCCAGTAGTCATGTATGTATGTGAAGTTTGGACTATAAAGAAAGCTGAGCGCCGAACAACTTTTGAACTGTGGTGTTGGAGAAGACTCTTGAGAGTCCCTTGGACTGCAAGGAGATCCAACCAGTCCATCCTAAAGGAAATCAGTCCTGAATATTCATTGGAAGGACTGATGCTGAAGCTGAAACTCCAACACTTTGGCCACCTGATTTGAAGATCTGACTCATTGGAAAAGACCCTGATGCTGGGAAAGATGGAAGGTGGGAGGAGAAGGGGAGGACAGAGGATGAGATCGTTAGGTGGCATCACAGACTCAGTGGACATGAGTTTGAGTAAACTCCGGGAGTTGGTAATGGACAGGGATGCCTGGCATGCTGCAGTCCATGGGGCTGCAAGGAGTTGGACACAACTGAGCGACTGAACTGAACTGATTCAACTATTTAAATATTATGTATTTAGAGAATACTGTGCAGGAGGAGCTAGATGGCAAGATACAGCGACTGAGTAGACACTGTCTGCTGATGTCTTCCTGGGGTTTACAGTCTAAGTGAGGGGATACAGGGATTAAAGAACTAGAGAATACTGTCGACATTTCATTCCCGGTGTGATCAGAGTTGTAAGAGAGAAGCACCATAGGGGCCGTGAGACTCACAGGAAGGGGAGTAACCTAGTTTTGGGGTCAGAAGACCTTTGGGAGGGGGTGATTTCTGAACTGGACACACAGACTTCGTCTGCACCCTAGTGCTGCCTGGACTTATACTATCCTTCCCTAGTATACTTGCTCCCTGCTAGATGTCATTCCATTCCCTTCTGATTCCCAGTGCCTTCCTCCCATCCTTACTGTCAGCCAAAGAGCATGCTTCTTCCATCCCTCAAAAACATAGGAACACAGACCCCTACTCTGCCTGCTGGCCAAGTCTGCATCCACATACCGTCTCCCCATCTCTTTCCGTAGACGACCTGTCTGCCGCATCAAAGGCCAGCCTTCCCCTTGGGGTCGATCTTGTGCCATCACCTACTCAAGGAACCTCCTCCAGCAATTCTCCCCTCTCTTTCCTCCACCATTAATTTTTGGCTTCTATTGCATCCTCCTTTCTCATCTGAAACAAACATCATGCTGATTCTTGCATCTTGAAAACCATACAAAAACCAGTCTTAGCCTCACTTCTCCCCTCTCTGTCACCCCAGGGGAGAAGAGAAATTGGAGAAGAGAAGCTTCCCACTGGAGAAACTACTTGCTGTCCTTAGTTTCTCTTCTCCCGGTCTTTCTTGAACTGTCTCTGATGAGGCTTTCTTCCCCAGCATTGGTCTGAAATAGCTCTTTGTCATGTTACCATGACCTCCTGGTTGCTAAACCCAATGGTCATTTCTTGGTCCTCATCTTACTTGACCTCTTAGGAGCCTCTGAGACCCAGGGGATCACAGCCTTCTCTCCATGCGGTTTCTCCCTAGGCTTTCCCGATCCCCAGTCGTTGTTGCAGACCCTTCTCAGTCTCCTGTGATGGCGTCTTCTCTTCCAGATGTTTAAGGGTCCCAGGGCTCAGGTGTCCCAGATGCTTGACGTCTTTGTTCTCTCTGTGCTTACTTTCTTGATGAGAGATTGCACTTCATCTCATGATTTGAAATAGTGTTATTCTATATGTTAATGATTCTGTGCATCTATTTACAGATATCGTATATCTTCTTTATCCCTTAGCCCTTATCTCTCTACTGCTGCCGCTCCTGCTGCTAAGCCGCTTCAGTTGTGTCTGACTGTGCGACCCCGTAGACAGCAGCCCACCAGGCTCTCCCGTCCCTGGGATTCTCCAGGCAAGAACACTGGAGTGGGTTGCCATTTCCTTCTCCAATGCATGAAACCTAAAAGTGAAAGTGAAGTTGCTCAGTCCTGTCCGACTCATAGCGACCTCATGGACTGCAGCCTACCAGGCTCCTCCGTCCATGGGATTTTCCAGGCAAGAGTACTGGAGTGAGGTACCATCGCCTTCTCCGAACCTCTTTACTAGACTTAAATATTTAGAAGTTTAATAAAACACCTCAAATTCAAGAAGTCCGGAACCTTGAAAACCGAATGCTGAGTGAAAGAAGCCAGACACAAAAGGCCACATGTTGTATGATTCTATCTACATATAATTTCCAGAAATAGGGAAATTCATAAAGACAGAAAGTAGATGTCAAGGAGAGGGGAATGGAGAGTGGATAGTGGGTATAGGTCTTTTGAGGGAGTCAACGAATTTTCTGGAATTAGATAGTGTGGTGAATACACAACTCCTGAATATACTGAGAAGCATCAAAGCCACATTTTAAAGAGGTGAATTTTATGATATGTGAATTATAATCAATAAAAAATCATTATAATGAAAAAGAAAAACAACTGAATTCTGATCTTCCCCCACCTGAAACCTTATCCTCCTAAAGCCTCTTCCAGTCTTCCAGCCCCATCCTTCCCATCGCTCAGGCCAAAGTTTTGAAGCCATGTTGGCTTCTTTTCTCATGCTTTACTCTAATCCATTAGAATATCATCACGGTATTTTCCTTCAAAATATACCCAGAATCTGACCACTGCTCAGCATCTCCACTGCTATGACATCTTCATCTCATACCTGGTTTACCATAGGGGATTCCTCCTATCTTTTTGTTTCTGCCCTTACCAGCCTACAGGCAGTTTTCAACACTGCATTGGGGGATCCTTCTGAAGCACAGTAGACTCTGTACCTCTTCTGCTCCAAACTCTTCCAGAGCTCAAAACTCATCAGCCCAAGAAAAACTCAAGTTTTTGCTATGACCTCCTCCAAGGCCCTCATGGTCAGCCTCCTTTACTATTTTTCCAGCTTCATTGCTTGCCAGGGTCATTCACTCAGTTTCAGCTCCCGAGCTTCCTCACTGATTTTAGAACCCACAGGGCGACTCCCACCCTAGGGCCTTTAGCTCGCAGCTGCCCTCTGCCTGGAACAGTCTGCCTTTGGATACCTGCCTAGTAAACTCTGCCCCTGTTTTGAGTCATTTCCCTGATGTCACCTCTTTGAGAGACTTACTCTGAGTGTACCCTCCCTATACCTCCATTTCTCCCTTGCCCTGCTCTTCTTCTCTTCTGCTGTGTCCAAAACTATTGACAGGGACTTCCCTGGTGCTCTAGTTGTTAAGAATCCGCCTGCCAATGCAGGGGACATGGGTTCAATTCTTGGTCCTGGAAGATCCCACATGCCACAGAGGAACTAAGCCCTTGCGTCATAATTACTGAGCCTGAGCTCTAGAGCCCAAGAGCTACAATTACTAAGCCCATATGCTGCAACTACTGAAGCCCATGTGCCCTAGAGCCTGTACTCTGCAACAAGAGAAGCCACCGCGGTGAGAAGCCCGTGCACCACAACAAGGAGTAGCTGCAGCTTGCCACAACTGGAGAAAGCCTGTGCGCAGCAACGAAGATCCAGCACGGCCATAAGTAAACAGATAAGTAAAAGTAAAAAAAGACTATTGGTCTGCATCTGATTTACTTATTTGTTTCATATGCTTATTTCTTCCTGCCTCTCAGGGTAAGTTAGATCCACAGGGGCAAGGCTTTCATCTGCTTTGTTCACTGCTGTCCTAAGCGCCTAGAATAACATCTGGCACATAGCATTGCTCAGTCAGTATTGATTGGATGAATGAATGAGCTCTAAAGAATGAGAAAGAATTAACAAGGAAAGTGTTTGAAGAGGACTGTGGAGGAGAATGTTTTAGGCAGAGAATCATCATGTATAAATGCCTTAACAAATTAAGGCAGAAAAACAATATTTATACATAAAACAGATGGCATAAAAACAGTTGATAAAATTTAACACTCATTCATGATAAGGATACATTCTTTGCTTAATGAATTCTAAACAAACTCATGAACTTACTTCTAAACTTGATAAAGGGCTATCTACCAGAAACGTAGAGCAAACACTGTATGTGATGATGGAGCATGAGGCACATTCCCGTGGCTCAGCTGTCTTTCTGACACATGGCAGGATCACACCTTCCTACTCCTTTGGAAGTTAGACTTGGCCATGGGACTTTCCTTGAAATGCTAGTGGACAGAATATGAGTTACATCAGGGCAGAGGCTTCCAAAGCCAGTGTGCAATTCCTTCTGTCATAGCAATCGTGGAAGCGCACATCCATGGAGGAAAAGAGCCTCCATCAGCTTGAGGCTTTGAGAAAGAACAGTAAGGAACGCCTCCCTTACCCACGACTTGTGTTGAATATGAGGTACAAGTGAGAAATAAAGTTTGATTGTGTTGAGCCACTAGATTTTGGAGCTGTTTGTTATTGCAGCAAGCCTTGACCTTTTTTGAATGATACCCCCAATGCAGTCAGGAATGAACGAATACCTCTACTCGTCAATAGTATACTGGAAATTACAACTAACACAATAAGAAAGTAAAGACAAAGAAGAGGTTTAAGACTGGAAAGGAAGAAGCCCTTTTGCCATTATTTGTGATAATGTGATTACTCACCTTGAAAACCCAGAGCAGCAATTGATGTGTTCACCAGATCAGTGTTTAAAATCAAGAGACCTTTTCTATATATCAACAATAGCAATTTGATGGGACTTCCCTGGTGGTCTAGTGTTTTAAGAATCTGACTGCCAATGCATGTGAGTTCAATCCCTGGTCTGGGAGGATCCCACATGCCGAGGAGCAACTAAGATCCTGCACCACAACTACTGAGCCGTCCTGCCTAGAGTCCCTGCTCTGCAGTAAGAGAAGCCACTGCAATGAGAAACACCCTCATTGCAATGAAGAGTAGCCCCTTCTTGCCACAACTAAAGAAAGCCCATGCATAGCAATGAAGACCCAGTGCATCCAAAAATAAACAAAGAAATAAATAAAAAAACTTAAAAGAAGTTTAAAAAAATAGTAATTTGAAAGTGTAATAGTAACTTTAAAATTTCATTCATCAGAGTAACAAAAACTGTGACATACTTAGGAAGAAACTAATTAGAATTATATAAGACCTTCTGCTTTGTTTTTGCATTTCTTTTCCATGGGGATGGTCTTGATCCCTGTCTCCTGTACAATGTCACGAACTTCATTCCATACTTCATCAGGCACTCTATCTATCAGATCTAGGCCCTTAAATCTATTTCTCACTTCCACTGTATAATCATAAGGGATTTGATTTAGGTCATACCTGAATGGTCTAGCGGTTTTCCCTACTTTCTTCAGTTTGAGTCTGAATTTGGTAATAAGGAGTTCATGATCTGAGCCACGGTCAGCTCCTGGTCTTGTTTTTGTTGACTGTATAGAGCTTCTCCATCTTTGGCTGCAAAGAATATAATCAATCTGATTTTGGTGTTGACCATCTGGTGATGTCCATGTGTAGAATGAAAACTGACCTTTTCTAGTTCTGTGGCCACTGCTGAGTTTTCCAAATTTGCTGGCATATTGAGTGCAGCACTTTCACAGCATCATCTTTCAGGATTTGAAACAGCTCAACTGGAATTCCATCACCTCCACTAGCTTTGTTCGTAGTGATGCTTTCTAAGGCCCACTTGACTTCACATTCCAGGATGTCTGGCTCTAGATGAGTGATCACACCATCATGATTATCTGGGTCGTGAAGATCTTTTTTGTACAGTTCTCCCATGTATTCTTGCCACCTCTTCTTAATATCTTCTGCTTCTGTTAGGTCCATACCATTTCTGTCCTTTATCGAGCCCATCTTTGCATGAACTGTTCCCCTGGTATCTCTAATTTTCTTGAAGAGATCTCTAGTCTTTCCCATTCTGTTGTTTTCCTCTATTTCTTTGCACTGATCGCTGAAGAAGGCTTTCTTATCTCTTCTTGCTATTCTCTGGAACTCTGCATTCAGATGCTTATATCTTCCCTTTTCTCCTTTGCTTTTCGCCTCTCCTCTTTTCACAGCTATTTGTAAATTCCAATTTCAAAGAAAGGCAATGCCAAAGAATGCTCAAACTAACGCACAATTGCACTCATCTCACATGCTAGTAAAGTAATGCTCAAAATTCTCCAAGCCAGGCTTCAGCAATATGTGAACCGTGAACTTCCTGATGTTCAAGCTGGTTTTAGAAAAGGCAGAGGAACCAGAGATCAAATTGCCAACATCTGCTGGATCATGGAAAAAGCAAGAGAGTTCCAGAAAAACATCTACTTCTGCGTTATTGACTACGCCAAAGCCTTTGACTGTGTGGATCACAATAAACTGTGGAAAATTCTGAAAGAGATGGGAATACCAGACCACCTGACCCGCCTCTTGAGAAATCTGTATGCAGGTCAGGAGGCAACAGTTAGAACTGCACATGGAACAACAGACTGGTTCCAAATAGGAAAAGGAGTATGTCAAGGCTGTATACTGTCACCCTGCTTATTTAACTTCTATGCAGAGAACATCATGAGAAACGCTGGACTGGAAGAAACACAAGCTGGAATCAAGATTGCCGGGAGAAATATCAATAACCTCAGATATGCAGATGACACCACCCTTATGGCAGAAAGTGAAGAGGAGCTAAAAAGCCTCTTGTTGAAAGTGAAAGAGGAGAGCGAAAAAGTCGGCTTGAAGCTCAACATTCAGAAAACGAAGATCATGGCATCCGGTCCCATCACTTCATGGGAAATAGATGGGGAAATAGTGGAAACAGTGTCAGACTTTATTTTGGGGGGCTCCAAAATCACTGCAGATGGTGATTGCAACCATGAAATTAAAAGACGCTTACTTCTTGGAAGAAAAGTTATGACCAACCTAGATAGCATATTCAAAAGCAGAGACATTACTTTGCCGACTAAGGTCCGTCTAGTCAAGGCTATGGTCTTTCCTGTGGTCATGTATGGATGTGAGAGTCAGACTGTGAAGAAATCTGAGCACTGAAGAATTGATGCTTTTGAACTGTGGTGTTGGAGAAGACTCTTGAGAGTCCCTTGGACTGCAAGGAGATCCAACCAGTCCATTCTGAAGGAGATCAGCCCTGGGATTTCTTTGGAAGGAATGATGCTAAAGCTGAAGCTCCAGTACTTTGGCCACCTCATGTGAAGAGTTGACTCGTTGCAAAAGACTCTGATGCTGGGAGGGATTGGGGGCAGGAGGAGAAGGGGACGACAGAGGATGAGATGGCTGGATGGCATCACAGACTCGATGGGCGTGAGTCTGAGTGAACTCCGGGAGTTGGTGATGGACAGGGAAGCCTGGCGTGCTGTGATTCATGGGGTCGCAAAGAGTCGGACACGACTGAGCAACTGAACTGAACTGAACTGAACTGAACTGAACTGAAGACCTTCTGCAATGAGGGAGACCCAGGTTCAACCCCTGAGTCTGGAAGTTCCCCTGAAGGAGGAAATGGCAACCCACTCTACTATTCTTGCCTGGAGAATCCCATAGACAGAGCATCTTGACCCACTGTAGTCCATGAGGTCGCAAAGAGTCAGACTTGACTGAATGATAATGCTTGAGAACACACTTGATTTTCCTGGAGAAAACAATAAAATTGAAAGTCACCAAAAAGCGAAGAGATGTGTTGTGTTGGGAAGATTCCCTGGAGAAGGAAATGGAAACCTACTCCAGTATTCTTGCCTGGAAAAATCCCATAGACGGAGGAGCCTGGTGGGCTACAGTCCATGGAGTCGCAAAAAATCAGACACGACTGAGTGACTAATGCTGGACAGCTGTTTTGTTCAATAATGGGATAACTATCATCATAAAAATGTCAATTCTCCTCAAAGTAATGGAAAACTTGAATGCAATCTCAAACAAGATACTAAAAAGACTCTTTGTAGAACTTGATAGGATGCTTCTAAAATCCATGTTTCTTCATTTCCTTAACAAAAACTTACGGAGGGCCTACTTCGGGCCTAACCTTGTTCTAAGTACTGAGGATATAGTGGTAAATAAAACAAAACAAAACAAAAAAAGGCTTCCTGGAGCTCTTATTCTAATGCAGAAAAAACAGTAGTAAACACACAGACATAGATACCTAATATCTCATGATGGTTTTATGCAGTATATATAAATGTTACATTAGCCTCCTAAAAAAAAAGACAAATGATGGGATCCTCTTTACCAGATCTAAAGACTTACGATAAAGCTGCAGTTTTAAAAACAGCTGGCTACCAAGACCGTGTGCAACAACTACTGAAGACCACCAGTCCTAGATAGAGCCTGTGCTGCACAAGAGAAGCTACAGCAATGAAAAGCCTGTGCTGCAACAAAGAGTAGCCCTCCACCCCTGCTCATCGCAAACCGAGAAAGGGTTCAGCAACAAAGACCCGTGTGGCCAAGAATAAACAAATAAATTTGAAAAGAGCAGTTGGCATTAGAGCACATAAAAACTGTGTTGGCTAAAAAGTTCCTTTGGTTTTTAAGCTTAAAAACAAAAAGACACCTTTCTCACTTTCACCAAGAATGTTACTGAATAACATATTCACTGTTTTGTTCCACTACTTCTTGCCATTTTCCAGGCAACGTCACATTTCCAATTTCTCAAAACCGATACTTTTTGAGGAAAGAACCATTCCAGGTGACTTTTCGTTTTCCAGAGAACTGACATTTTTTCCATTTAAGAGAATTTTGTAAAGACTGAAATAATGGAAATCTGAAGGTGCAATGTCTGGTGAATACGGTAGATGAATCAGAACTCCCCAGCCAAGATGTGACAGTTTTTGCCTGGTCATCAAAGAAACAGGGTCCTGTGTTACCCTGATGGAAGATTATGTTTTCTGTTAACTAATTCTGGATGCTTTTTGTTCAAATGCTGCTTTCAGTTGGTCTAACTGGGAGAAATACTTATTGGTATGAATTGTTTGGTTTTCTGGAAGGAGCTCATAATAGAGGACTCCCTTCCAATCCCACCGTAAACATAACATCACCTTTGGATGAAGACCAGCCTTTGATGTGGTTGGTAGTGGTTCATTTCACTTGACTCTTCTATTCTAAATCATTCTACAGTATCCACTTTTCATCTCCAGTCACAGTTTGTTTTTAAAATGGAAGTTTTTGTTATGTTTAAATGGAGAATTGCTTCTGGAAATATGGTCAAGAAGGTTTTTTTCACTTAACTTATGTGGAACCCAAACTTCCATGCAATTAACATACCAAGCTGGTGCAGATGGTTTTCAAGGCTTGCTTTGGATTTTTTGAGTGTGTTTGTTATCTTGCGTGGTATAACATTGATCATTCTCAATGAATGTCTAGGTTTGATTGCCATCGACTTCAACTGGTCTACCTGACAGCTGAGCGTCATTCAGTGAGACATATTCAGCACAAAACTTTGCAAACCGTTTTTGACTCTGATCAGTCACAGTACCTTCTTCATATGCTGTACAAACTTTTCTTTTCTACTTTGCATTTTAATTGCATTTTTACCTTTCTTGTGATAATAAAGCATATGCTGAAATGTTCCTTCTTTTTCCATTTTCATTATTAAAATGGCTACACAAAAATTCACCAATTTTGATAAGTTATTTTTAAAAACACATGCTAATATAACAGCTGTTACAATACAATCCAACAAAATTGTTTTGAATGAAATTAAAGACAACTATGTGCTACAAGAGGCTGCGAATAGAAAAAATTTTTTTTGGTCAACCAATTCTGTAAGAAAAGACTAGAGTCCAAAAAAAAAAACAAATTGATAAAAGCACTTCATGCGTCTGAGGGGGATTTGACTTAGGATAAGGAAGGCATTTTGAACCAGTGGGGTAAGGACAACTCTTCATGAGAGGTGTCAGGACAATTGACTTAAGGAAAAAAATCGATCTCTTCCTCACAATATATACAAAAACAAATTCATGTATAAAATTCTAAATTACAAAAAAGAACAACCTCACAATTTTATAAGAATTAAAGAATATCAGCAAGATCTTCAGGTAGAAAATATCTTTAAATATTCTTGGTGGAGAGGGTTATATGAATTAATGCATTTTGGAGGGTGATTTATCAGAACTATTTAAGTGGAAATACACTTAACCTAAATTATCTATAACCTATCAATTCTACTTCTAGATATTGAAGGGAAAAAAAAAACTAGCCCAGATTCATAAGGATATATGTGGATATTCATTGCAGCATTGCCTGCAATATTAAAAAAAAATTGGGAAAAAATTCCAAACATGTATTGTTGAATATCAGTGTAGACTAGAATTAATAAAATGAAGTATATTTATATATTGATTTGTTATTAGTTATTCGGCATTTTAAAAGAATGAACTAGGACTAAATCTATATGTACAAACATGCAAGATCTCAAAAATGTTTTGTTGAGTAAAAACAGTCAGTTCCTAAAAGCTACCTACAATTTGATGCCATTTATATTTACATTTTTAAAGTACACACCAAGACAATACTAAATGCTATCCACATTTTGCAGACTGTTAGGATTCTCCAGAGAAACAGAACCAATAGGATGGATAGACGGTAGATAGATAGTTACTCTTACTGTAAGACATTGACTTGTGCAATCAGGGAGGCAATTATCCCAAGATCTGCTGCTCTGTCTGCATGCTGGAGACCTAGAGAAACCTGGCACAGGTCCAGCCTGGGTCTTAAGACCCGAGAACCAGGCGCAATGATGGTCTAAGTCTCAGATCAGTGTCCCAGCTCAGTCAGGCAGAGAGAGTAAATTCTCCCCTCATCCATTTTATTGTTCTGTTCAGGCCCTCAGTGGATTGAATGATGCTCATCCACTCTGGGGGCTTCTCAGCTGCTCAGGGGTAAAAAACCCACCTGCCAATGCTGGAGACGCAGGAGACGGAAGACATGCATTCAATCCCTGGGTCAGGAAGATCCCCTGGAAGAGGAAATGGCAACCCACTCCAGTATTCTTGCCTGGAGAATCCCCTGGACAGAGGAGGCTGGCGGCCTACAGTCCATAGGGTTGCAAAGAGTTGGATACAACTGAGCAACAGAGCATGCGCACACACACCCACGTTGGGGAAGGCCATCTGCTCTACTTAGGCTACCAATTCAAATGCTAATCTCATCTGGAAACCCTCTCACAGACAGATCCAGACATAGTGCTTAACCAAATACCTGGGTACTCCATGACCCAGTCAAGTTGACGCATAAAACTAACTATCACCGACAGTAATAGCTAACATCTATCCAGCACTTACTACGAGCTTGGCACTATCCCAATTATTTACCAAGGAACACCTTATGTGAATCCTAATCCTACACTATTAGTTACTATTATTAATCCTTACCTTACAGACGATAGAACTGAGGTTAAGTAACTTGCTTAATCTTACCCACTTAGGAAGGAGGAGCACTGGGAATCAAATCTAAGCAGTTTGGCTCCAGAACCAAGCTCTGGACCCCTATGCTGATCATATTAAGTTTCTAACAGTGGTGTTACCCAGGGAGTGGGGGAGGCAGGGACCGAGACTTGGGAGAGGAGATGGTCAGTGGGCAAATAAAGCTCTACAATACCTGTAATGTTCTATGTTTTTCAAGGGTAAAGTAAACTGGTATATTATTTGTGATAATAAATTAATTTTAAATATAGGTATTTAAAATGATATTAACTATTATATTGGGTGGGCCAAAAATTTTATCTTACCAACCCAATACATGAAATTAAAGAATTACTTTTTGGAACATGGTGATTCACAGGACTTCCTTGGTGCTTTCCAGTGTACAGGGATGTAGGTTTAATTTCTGATCAGGGAACTAACATCCCACATGCCACAGGGCAACTGAGCCTGTGCACCGCAGCTAGAGAGAAGCCCGCCTGCTGCAACAAAGACCCAATGCAGCCAAATAAATAATCAAATATTTCTAAAAGCAGAATATAGTGGTTAATGCTAGTAGGTGGTGCTCCACAAGCCTCTAATGGTGGGCTGTACCCGGTTTGATGCGGAGTGGGGTTTGGGAAACTTTCTTTGAGCTGAGCAGTGGATGATGTGGATGTGTTAGTCAGCAAGGGTGAGGAGCCGGGTGTGGGCAGGGGGCGGGGCGGAGGGGGCGTAGATTTCCCGGCAGAGGAAACAGCATGAGCAAGAGCCCTGAGGGGGTCACCACACACCCCCGGAGCTAAGACAAGTGTGTTGGAGTCTAGAGAAAGAGGGAACATGGCTTGAAGTGAGGCTGGAGAGGTGGGCAGGCGTCCGACCTCATGGAGGCTGGTAGGTTGAGGAAAGGCCTGAGAATTTAATTCTCAGAATACTGTGTACTGTTGGGTAGGGTGAAAACTGGACGCTGATGGCATCACCGAAATCCCTGGAGTCATTTTTGCAGAGCTGTGTCCCGGGAGTGGGTAGACACGCCAAGAAAGAGACTGAAGACGTAGTGGTGTTGCAGTCACTAATTGACGTCTGAGTCTTGCAACCCTATGGACCAACCAGGCTCCTCCATCCATGGGACTGTCCAGACAAGAATACTGGAGTGGGTTGACCTCGACAGCTCTCAAAACATGTGGATCTGAAGGATGAGGCTGGGATAGAGAGGCACCTGGAGGGTGAACAAGCCATTGAAGGCTGAGGTTAACTTTGGCTGGCTGTCGTTATCTTTATGATGAGAAAGATTTACACCCAAAGACACATCCACAAGAATGTTCACCATAGCACGGTTTATTACAACAAAAAGAACTTAAATATCCAACAACAGTTCAATTAACCGAATAATGGAGTATCTAAGCGATGCAAAGCAAACAATAGTATACTCAGACTCTTGTTTCAGACAGTGAGTGGTCACATCTTCCTCTAAAGCAATTCAGTGCTTAAAAAATCATTTTGTAGAAGAATATCTATTGTTGTGGGGGAACATATAAAGTTCTATAGCATATTAAGTTTAAGAAGCCAGTTATAACATAATGAGTATATTATGATCTCATTTTGGTATCAGGAAGTCTCCTCCATCTCTACCTTTCTCCCCGTCTTCATGCCTGGTGGGGTAAGAGGAGGGGGTCTTTTGACATAATGCACCATGGCAAAAATTATGCCATGGGAAGTGATCCACTTTATCAAACGAGAGATCTATTTGTCTTATGGATGCTTCATGTCGGTTCAGAAAGGAGCTAGGATGTTGTGGGGAGGGCAGAGGGGTTAGAAGGAAGGTCCTTCTGGCCCCAGCTTAGGCCAACTTTATACCAAAGCTGAAAAAAAAAAAAGGTATTGTTCATTCTCTAGACTTTGGAGGAATATGTGATAGGTTATAAGAAAGATTTGGAGGTGGGGGGGAGTTTTAAAGGAAACTGTGATCACTCACTACATGAAACAAAAGTCTTTGAGTCCACTGCTTGCTGTGGACAGCAACGGAGAGCTGTTCCTGAAAGGCAGTCTCTGAGCAAAGCAGAGGGGTCATCTCACACAGACTTTGGGGAAGTGAGGAGTGCAGCACTGGGTCAGCTTTCAGAGAGTTTAGAAATGGTTGACCCTCTAGAAGCATGGTCAATGGAGTGAGGCTGCTGATACCTGGTTGTTCTCAGAAGAGTGGGCTATTACTGGTTGAGCACGAGATTCCAGGTTACTGAAGCAAGTGCTCATAGAAGTGAGGTTTATACCTAGTGTTAAGAGTTCAGTTCAGTCGCTCAGCTGTGTCCAACTATTTGTGACCCCATGGACTGCAGCATGCCAGGCCTCCCTGTCCATCACCAACTCCCAGAGCTTGCTCAAACTCAGGTCCATCGAGTCGGTAATGCCATCGGTGTTAACAGTCACCTAACAATTTATCTTTGTGTGTGTATGTGGCCGTGCTGCTGTGGCTTGTGAGACCTTAGTTCCCTGCTCAGGAATCAAACTCAGGCCCCTGGCAGTGAGAGCACTGAGCCTTAATCACTGGACTGCCAGGGATTCCCAGCAATTCATCTCTTCCTAAGAGGATGGGAAATGTTATTTCCTTAGGGGAGAAGGACTGAGACAGCAGGACAGTCTACACATACATGAAGATGAATGGTCTCAGTGAAATAGCCCAGGTGGGGCCTCTGTACTGGAGCTAATCCCGATTAGCCAGGACTGGTTTCTAAAGAAGGATCCCAAAGACATCCAGAGTTTCCTGGATTTGGACTCAGGCTGTGGTCGAGAGGGAAGAGTCTTACCTGCTCCTTACCTCCCCCAGTCTGGTGACAGGGTGTATTTCATGTTGATGGTGGGGGCGGTGGGGAGTAGCCCCTGGGCACCCCCCACCCTCAGGTTCTGACTGGGCCCTCCTCCCTCCTGAGTGATGCCCTCCAGGACCCCGCAGGGCCAACCGCCCAGTCCACAAGCAGATCAGAGCCTGCGAGGCCTTGGCCTCTGCCTCACCCTGCGTGGCAGCCGTGGCCAGCTGTCGGGCCCCCCTAACCCTCCAGAGACTCTGGGGCTGGAATTCCCTGGGCAGATTTCTCACCCTCTCAGTACTTCCTTCCAGCTTGTCTGGCAAACGAGAAGACTTCACAGACTTCAGAAAGAGGGCTGTGGCAGAGACAGATTTGAGAGGGATCAAGAGCTCAAGGAGGGGAGGATATCACTGTTACAGTCTAAACCTCAGGCCCCGCTGGGGGCGTCGGACGATCACATGTCTATAAACAACCAGTGCTGCTGGCCCGGCTGTGTGAGTGCAGAGGCTCGCGTTACCGAGTGGCCCACATGGTGACTCACGGGTTCCCGGCTGACGGCTGGGTGGGTGGGACAGGGGCCTTAGAGGGGAGAGAAGAAGGGGGAGACTTCGAGATAGGGGTCGGGAGTGGGGTTGGGGTGGGGGGCTGTCTCTCCTATTCTGAGCCCAGTGAGAACAGGGGGCTGGACCTTCTGCCTGTCATCCAGGTGACACTCTCAAGTGAGAGAAATGGAGGCGGTGGGGGCGGGGGCACCCGGCTCTGTGGGGAAGCCCTCACCCTCCTCCCTGTCTGGTGGTTTCTATGGTAACAAAGTTACCTCAGAAACTAGAAACATGCCATCTTGTTTGCCTGGAGCCCCATTGCCTGTGAGGTGGGGCCCACAGACAGCTAGCAGGGACCAGGCTCTCATCTGCCTCAGTCACAGCCAATGTTGGGTGGGCGGTGAGGGGCCGGGAGCCAGGCTCCCTTCAGGAAAGGGAAGGTTCAGCTTTCTTTAGGAAAAAACAGCTGCTGGGCTCCGGTGCTGACAGAACCTTCTTTCCACACCACGGCCCTGTCCTGTCACCACCCTGTCTGGAGCCTTGGTTTCCCACCAGAGTGTGCGGAGGGGCCTGTTCTGTGGACCCACCTCATAGATGTCTGGCCTGCTTCTCAGATTTGGAGCAGACACCATTTGCTTCCCGGCCTCCTCTCCTCTGTTCTCTATCCTGAGACGAGATAATATGGTGAGGGGTAGAGAGCACAGGTTCTGTATTCGGATCTGTATTCAAATCCATTCCAATCACTGGTCAGTCATGAAATTCTGGCTCACTTAACTTCCATAGCTTTGGACACAACTGGTCCTCAGCTTTTGGGCTTCCCTGGTGGCTCAGAGGGTAAAGAATATGCTTGCAATGCAGGACATCCAGTTTGATCCTTGGGTCTCAGCTTCTTCATTTGCAAGATAAGGAGACAGAAATGGATTATTTCTAAGTTTTCTTCAACCTTGAATGCCAAGATCATGCCACACTCAGGCTTAAAGCATTTCAGTGCCTCCCACTGCTTTGCAAAGTCCTAATTCCCTAAGATGGTATCTGGGGTCCAGCCCACCTTCCCCTTCCTGCCTTTTCCATCTGCTGGTACCTTAGGCATCATATCAGCTACACTGAACCACTTGAAAACCCCTGGCTTTTCTACCCTGGGTCTTTGTTAATGGGTTTTCTCCAACCTGTTAATGGGTTCCCCAGCCATCTCTCCACACTCAATCTGGCCTATTCCTCTATGTCACTGCCTTGGTGAAGCTGACCCTGATTTTCCTCATGTGTAAATTGGTTCAGACTTCTTTAACAGCACTCCATCTGCATTTGCTGACTCTACATGGACTTTCCCCCTTCTATTGTGGTCATCTGTGCGTATCTGATTCCTTTGACTCTCTTTTTAGGGTCAGGGAAAATGTCTTAGCTATCTCTGTATGTGTGTGTATGCATGTGCTAAGTCGCTTCATTTGTGTCCAACTCTTTGTAAATCAATGCACTGTAGCCTGCCAGGCTCCTCTGTCCATGGATTTTCCAGGCAAGAATACTGGAGTGGGTTGTCACGCCTTCCTCCAAGTGATCTTCCCTATCCAGGGATCGAACCTGCGTCTTTTATGTCTCCTGCATTGGCAGGGGAGTTCGTTACCACTAGTGCCACCTGGGAAGCTCTAGCCCCATACATATCTATATATACAGAAAAATATAGAAGCCCTGGCCCTATATATATATCCATATATATATAAATATATAGCCCTATGTATCTATATAGATATCTATATATATATAAGAAGCCTTATATATATCCCTATATATATCTCTGTCCAGCTCTCTCTCTATATATCTCTGTACAATCCAGGTTTTTCACTGGGCTCTGCTTCACCCTAAGAACATTAGGGCTGGACATCCCTGGTGGTCCAGTGTTTAAGAATCTGCCTGCCAATGCAGGGGACATATGTTAGATCCCCAGTCCGGGAAGATTCCACATGTGCTGGGGCAACTAAGCCTGTGCGCCACAGCTGTTGAAGCTCATATGCCTACAGCCTTGTTCTGCAACGACAGAAACCACTGCAACGAGTGACCTGCCCATTGCAACTAGGGAGTAGCCCCTGCTCACTGCAACTAGAAGAAGCAATGAAGACCCAGCGCAGCCAAACATAACTAAGAAAATAAATAAAATTTAAAGAAAAGAACACTAGTACCTTTGGGAATTCCCTGGCAGGACAGTGGTTAGGACTCTGTGCTTCCACTGCCAGGGGCTCAGTTCCAATTCCTGGTGGGGGAACTGTGATGCCACAAGCCACAGAGCTAAGAAACCAAAGCAAAACAAAAAATTAGGGCCTTCAACATTAGCAAAGTAGTGTAGCAACACTTCCCAAGTCACTTCCTTCACACCCCATACTTATTATCAGAAGCTCCAAACAGAACACCAAGTTCCTTCTCTAGCTCTGACCCTGATGTCTTTTATTTCCCTCCCCCATCGTGCCTTCTCTCTCTTGGTTCTCAGGTAGACAGCTTAGCCTTTCTAACTAAGACCTCTCTCTTTATCCTTCTTTCTTCCAGAATGGGGTTTTCTTCAGTAAGTGGGAAACTGGAAAGACTTTGAGGAGATACCCCACATCCAAGGGCAAAGGGGAAGCCCCAGTGAACTCATCTTGGGAAATGATACAGTATCCATCCTTTCTGGCTTCATTATGTTGATTTTATAGCCCTATATAACAAGAGATTATGTCTTCTTGTCAGTGGGAAGAGGAAAAAAACAATGAAGAAGAAGAAAAATTTTGAATAAACACTTCATGAAAGAAGATATAAAATCTGAGGCTCTGGAAGATGGCCACTGCATGACAGGAGTGAGCCTCGACCCCTGAATGACACCGTGGAGCAGAGCTGTCTCTCCCAATTTCTTCACCTTGGGTGAGACAGAAATGAAGAGACGTTTCTGAAGTTGGTTATTTCCCTTTCCCCCTATCAAAGTACAATTTAAGGAGACATCCCACATTCAAGGGCAGAGAAGCCCCAGCAAGATAGTAGGTGCTGGAGCGACAGCTGTGTGGTGCTGGAGCGACTTTGAGGAGATACCCCATGTCCAAGGGCAAAGGAGAAGCCCCAGCAAGACGGTAGGAGGGGTGAAATCACATTTAGAATCAAACCCCATACCTGCCACAGATGCTCAGAGGGCTCAAACATACCTTGTGCGCACCAGGACCCAGAGACCCTACAGAGACTGAGACAGAACTGTGTCTGGATGTCTCCTGAGGAGGTACAGGTCAGCAGTGGACTGCTGCGGGGGCAGGGGCTCTGGGTGCAGTAGACCTGGGTATGACATAAGCCCTCTTGGAGGAGGTCACCATTAACCCCACCATACAGCCGCCAGAACTTACACAGGACTTGGAAACAGACTCTGCGAGGACACAAGCAGAACCTTGTGCACACCAGGACCTGGGGGAAAGGAGCTGTGACCCCACAAGAGACTGATCCAGACTTGCCTGTGAGTGTTCAGGAGTCTCTGGCGGAGGCGTGGGCTGACGGTGGCCTGCTGCAGGGTTGAGGGCACTGAATGCGGCAGTGCATGCATGGGACCTTCTGAAGGAGGTCACCTTTATCTTCATTCCCTCCACCATAGTTTGGCCTCCCTCAAATAACAGGAAGGGAACACAGCCCAGCCCTTCAACAAAAAATTAGATTAAAAATTTACTGAGCATGGCCCCGCCCATCAGAACAAGACCCAGTTTCCCCCTCAGTCAGTCTCTCCCATCAGGAGGCTTCCATAAGCCTCTTATCCTTCTCCATCAGAGGGCAGACAGACTGAAAACCACAGTCACAGAAAACTAACCAATCTGATCACATGGACCACGGCCTTGTCTAACTCAATGAAACTATGAGCCATGCCACATAGGGCCACCCAAGACAGATGGGTCATGGTGGAGAATTCTGACAAAACGTGCTCCACTGGAGAAGGGAATGGCAAACCACTTCAGTATTCTTGCCTTGAGAACCCCATGAATGGTATGAAAAGGCAAAAAGATAGGACACTGAAAGATGAACTCCCCAGGTCAGTAGGTGCCCAATATGCTACTGGAGATCAGTGGAGAACTAACTCCCAAAAGAATGAAGAGACGGAGCCAAAGCAAAAACACCAGTTGTGGATGTGACTGGTGATGGAAGTAAAGTCTGATGCTGTAAAGAGCAATATTGTATGGGAACCTGGAATGTTAGGTCCACGAATCAAGGCAAACTGGAAGTGGTCAAACAGGAGATGGCAAGAGTGAACATCAACATTTTAGGAATCAGGAACTAAAATGGACTGGAATGGTGAATTTAACTCAGGTGATCATTATATCTACTACTGTGGGCAAGAATCCCTTAGAAGAAATGGAGCAGCCATTTCTCCAAAAGAGTCAACAAAAGAGTCCAAAATGCAGTACTTGGATGCAATCTCAAAAAGAGCAGAATGATCTCTCTTCATTTCCAAGGCAAACCATTCAATATCACAGTAATCCAAGTCTATGCCCTGACCAATAATGCTGAAGAAGCTGAAGTTGAACAGTGCTATGAAGACCTACAAGACCTTCTAGAACTAACACCCAAAAAAGATGTCCTTTTCATTATAGGGCACTGGGATGCCAAAGTAGGAAGTCAAGAAATACCTGGAGTAATGGGCAAATTTGGCCTTGGAATGCGGAATGAAGCAGGACAAAGGCTAACAGAGTTTTACCAGGAGAATGCACAGGTCATGGCAAACACCCTCTTCCAATAATACAAGAGAAGACTCTACACATGGACGTCACCAGATGGCCAACACTGAAATCAGATGGATTATATTCTTTGCAGCCAAAGGTAGAGAAGCTCTATACAGTCAGCAAAAACAAGACTGGGAGCTGACTGTGGCTCAGATCACGAACTCCTTATTGCCAAATTCAGACTTAAATTGAAGAAAGTAGGGAAAACCACTAGACCATTCAGGTATGACCTAAATCAAATCCCTTGTGGCTATACAATGGAAGTGAGAAATAGATTCAAGAGACTAGATCTGACAGACAGAGTGTCTGAAGTAACTATGGACAGAGGTTTGTGACATTGTACAGGAGACAGGGATCAAGACCATCCCCAAGAAAAAGAAATGCAAAAAGGGAAAAATGGCTGTCTGAGGAGGCCTTAAAATAGCTGTGAAAAGAAGAGAAGTGAAAAGCAAAGGAGAAAAGGAAAGATATACCCATTTGAATGCAAGTTCCAAAGAATAGCAAGGAGAGATAAGAAAGTCTTCCTCAGTGATCAATGCAAAGAAATAGAGGAAAACAAAAGAATGGGAAAGACTAGTGATTTCTTCAAGAAAATTAGAGATACCAAGGGAAATTTTCATGCAAAGATGGGCTCGATAAAGGACAGAAATGGTGTGGACCTAACAGAAGCAGAAGATATTAAGAAGAGGTGACAAGAATACACAGAAGAATTATACAAAAAAGATCTTCACGACCCAGATAATCACGATGGTGTGATCACTCACCTAGAGCCGGACATCCTGGATTGCGAAGTCAAGTGGGCTTTAGGAAGCATCACTATGAACAAAGCTAGTGGAGGTGATGGAATTCCAGTTGAGCTGTTTCAAATCCTAAAAGATAATGCTGTGAAAGTGCTGCCCTCAATATACCAGCAAATTTGGAAAAGTCAGCAGTGGCCACAGAACTGGAAAATGTCAGTTTTCATTCCAATCCCAAAGAAAGGCAATGCCAAAGAATGCTCAAACTACTGCACAATTGCACTCATCTCGCACACTAGCAAAGTACTGCTTAAAATTCTCCAAGTCAGGCTTCAACAATACGTGAACTGTGAACTTCCAGATATTTAAGCTGGATTTAGAAAAGCCAGAGGAACCAGAGATCAAATTGTCAACATCTGTTGGATCATCAAAAAAGCAAGAGAATACCAGAAAAACATCTACTTCTGCTTTATTGACTATGCCAAAGCCTTTGACTGTGTGGATCACAACAAACTGTGGAAATTTCTTCAAGAGACTGAAATACCAGACCACCTGACCTGCCACCTGAGAAATCTGTATGCAGGTCAAGAAGCAACAATTAGAACTGGACATGGAACAACAGACTGGTTCCAAATTGGGAAAGGAGTACTTCAAGGCTGTATATTGTCACCCTGCTTATTTAACTTCTATGCAGAGTACAACATGAGAAGTGCTGGACTGGATGAAGCACATGCTGGAATCAAGATTGCTGGGAGAAATATCAAGAACCTCAGATATGCAGATGACACCACTCTTATGGCAGAAAGCGAAGAGGGACTAAAGAGCCTCTTGATGAAAGTGAAAGAGGAGAGTGAAAAAGTTGGCTTAAAAGTCATCATTCAGAAAACTAAGATCATGGCATCTGGTCGCATCACTTCATGGCTAATAGATGGGGAACAGTGGAAACAGTGAGAGACTTTATCTTCTTGGGCTCCAAAATCACTGCAGATGGTCACTGCAGCCATGAAATTAAAAGACACTTGCTCCTTGGAAGAAAAACTGTGACCAACCTAGTCAGTTAGTCAGTCAATTCAGTTGCTGAGTCATGTCTGACTCTTTGCAACTGCATGGACTGTAGCACGCGAGGCCTCCCTGTCCATCCTAGACAGCTTGTGAAAAAGCAGAGACATTACTTGGCCAGCAAAGGTCCATCTAGTCGAAGCTATGGTTTTTCCAGTAGTCATGTATGGATGTGAGAGTTGGACTATAAAGAAAGCTGAGCACTGAAGAATTAATGCTTTTGAACTGTGGTGTTGGAGAGGACTCTTGAGAGTTCCTTGGACTGCAAGGAAATCAGTCCTGAATATTCATTGGAAGGACTGATGGTGAAGCTGAAACTCCAATACTTTGGCCACCTGAGCGGACTCGTTTGAAAAGACTCTGATGCTGGGAAAGATTGAAGGCGGGAGGAGAAGGGAACGACAGAGGATGAGATGGTTGGATGGCATCACGGACTCAATGGACATGAGTTTAAGTAAACTCCAGGAGTTGGTGATGGAAAGGGAGGCCTGGTATTCTGCAGCCCATGGGGTCACAAAGAGTCAGACATGACTGAGCGACTGAACTGAACTGGAAAGACTTTCATGTGCTAATATATTTTGCCCCTTCACACATGTATCCATTACAAAATGCCTGGTCTTAGTAGACTCAAAAAATGTTCAGGAATGAATGAATGATCAGGGTAACCAGCTCACATGCATAATTAAGATCGAACTCTCTTCTGGCCTTCTCAGTGGTATTTGTACCTGGTCTCGTGCCCCTGGGGTCCATTCTCCACACGGAAGGCAGAGTGAGCTTTTAAAAAACATGCAGATTATCACTTTGTTTCCTTGCTTGAACCCCTCCAATGGTTTCCATCCACATTATAACAAAATTCAAACTCCTTACCCTGCAAAGCCCTTCATGATCTGCCTACCTTTAACATCATATGTCACGGCCCTTCCTCCCTTGCCCTTCAGGCTCCAGACACACTGGGATTCCTTCCAGGCTTTAGCTTCAGCTGTGTTTTATGTTTAAAGAACTCTTGTCCTGCTTTGGAGTAATCATCACATGACCATAACTTCACCATAAAGATCACCTCCACAGAGAGGCCTTCTGTGACCTCCTGGTCTAGAAAACTTTCCCCAAACATTGTCTCATCACCTCTCTGTATTTCCATGAAGCCTCCATTGCTGCATGACAACTGCCTCCAAATACTCTGTTATTATTTTATTTCATAATTCAACAATGAGGAAATCAATTAAGGTACAGTGGGTACAGCTTCTCTCTCCTCTCTCTTTTGAATTTTTGTTTAGTGAGAAACAATTTCATTATGTATTTGTTTGGATGTGCTGGGTCTTTGCTGCAGTGCACAGGCTTCTCTTGTGGAGCAGGGACTCTGGAGCGTGCCAGCTCAGTAGTTGCAGCTCACAGACTAAGTTGCCCTGCAGCAGTTCCTCAAGCAGGGATCAAAGCCACATCCCCTGCACTGGAAGGCGGACTCGCAACCACTGAACCACCAGGGAAGTCCCAATCTGTCTGTTCTCTAGGGGGTCTGAGGCTTCATTTGAGATGACTGTAATGCCCGGGAGTTGGAACAATTGGAGGCTGATTGATCCCCTCCCCCCCGCCTCCTCCCTACGCACGGCTTGGGCTTCCTTCCAACATGGTGACCTCACCATAGCTGGACTTCTCACATGGCAGCTCAGGGTTCCAAGAGACCAAGGCAGAAGCTGCCAGTCCTCTTTAAAGGCCTTGGAACCATTATAGGGTCCTTTCTGCCATACTCTATTAATCAAAGCAGACCCAGGTCTACTCAGATTCAAACGAAGGGCCATCTCTAATGTGCCAGACCCATACGCTGGCAATAATACCATTTTCTCATTAATTTCTCTGTTTACATGTATCAATTGCTTATTGAGCAAGCCGCAGGAATACAAACAAACCAGTTTCTTTCTCTCATCGTTGCTTCTAGATGAACTATGTTGTTTCTCCTTTTCCTGTCTCTTAATAGCATCTTGGGCAGATCTTCTAATGTTCCTGTCAGTTTAATTTATTAAAGGCCTGGCCTCATTTAAGCTGGTCCATCTAATTGAAGGCTAACTCCTTTCGCTCCTGGGCAGGGCCTGGATTGAACTCGAGCGAGCAGGAAGAGGCATGGTCTGCTCTTAGACCCCTCACCACTTTCCTGGCCAAAGTCCTTTTCTCTTTTTCACAGGGTCAGGAAGGAGAAATCAGGGGACAAGTTCCTCTTAGCAGGGGCCATTTCTTCTCTAGCTGTGAACGTACCTGGTATGGTAGGCATCGAGATGCCAGCTGTCCTGTGGGTGCACCGCAAGGTTGCCCCGCTATTCTGTTCCCTATTATGCTCCTTTTCAAGGTCTGCACCTGACACCCCACTCAGTGATCGCCCCAACTCTATGCCCACAGCCGATAGCCTCTGGGGCCTCTTCACCTGCAGGTGTCCCTCTTGGGAGACCATGGGCAAGGCAGCTCACGGCCATTCACCTTTCCGACATCCCCCAACCCGTGGGAAATAACTGCTGGATGTCCTGAAGTGTCCCCTCTCCCTGTCCCTTGCCTCTATTCAGTTCTCCAGCCCTCCAACCTCCAGCCAGATAGCACACGGGCTAATCTGAATGGCAAATCCCGCTCCAGGGAGAGGAGGGTAGACACCAGCAACCCAGGTATCCAACGACTGCCCCTCCCTTTCTCTCCTCCCCTCACCACCCCATACCCTCCCCCACCCCTCTGCTTATGGAGGCTGTAGAAGGGCGTGCTGGGTGATATTTGAGCCTAGCAGGACTACTTCAGCCACCTCCTATTAATCATAAATCCTGTAGACAGACGTGTCCAGCGCCAAATTGCTGCTTCTTTGTTTTAAAAAGTGTGGCGGTGCTTAAGACCCCTTTCTCCTAAGTGCTGGGTCCAGTCTCCAATGTGAAAAGCAATAAAGTCCACCCCACATCCCAAATCCATGATTACGGTCCATCCCTCCACTCAAATACGTGATCCACAAGAGCAGGTCCTGGATGTTTTATTCCCCACTGGGTCTCTGGTGCCTAGGTACACAGGTGGGGCTCCACAAAGAGATAAAGAGCAGAAGAAAAGGGCCTGCTCCGTCCTGAATGACCTGAAAGGATGGCCAGGGTGGTCAGATGCACCCGTCAGTTCCCTTCCCACTGGCTCCAGCTGTGAGGTTCTGGCCACAGATGCAGAGTTTTGCTTCTGGCCTCTGGCTGCTCCTCTGGTCTAATTCTCTCCAGGGGTAGCTGGTCTGGGTGGGGAGGCAGACCTCCACGTGGGTGACTTGTGAAGCCGAGAGCCTGGGACATGCTACGAGGGCTGGGGTAGTGTCCCTGGGGGCCCATCAGAGACTGACTAAAGGGGAGGGTGCTCTTCTTAGCTATCTATCCCTCGGAATGGGTGTAGCCCATGAGGGAAGAGGCAGAAGAGAAAATACCTTTCTCCCATGAAGCATGTCCTGCGGGGCTGGCCCGCACCCAGTCTGTGATCGCCGGCCAGAAGCACACTCTGACCGGGATGTCCTCCAAGGCGGCCCAGGCCTCAGTGGTGGACAGACCACCAAGGGCAGCTGCCTCAGCAGCGCTACCCCACCCAGACCGTCCCTGGCTTCCCTCCAAAGCCTGAGGAGGGCTCCGGCCCAGGCCCTGTGGCTTTATCTGAGCAGTCTGCAACCAGAGAGAACAGGGAGCACCCTGTCCCTAAACATAGCCGGAAAACAGACACACCTTGGGGGTCAGAGGCTGAAGGGAGTCAGATAATAAGTGGTTTGGATTGGGGGGGAAAAAAAAGCATTTTTTCCTCCTTTCCTGCCAAGGCATTCAGGAGGAGACAGAGGAAGATGGGAGGCCCAGGGCGGAAGAAATCAGACAGCATCTGCCAGTCCCTGCATTCAGCAGCCGGAGAGGGCTGGAGGTGGGGTGGTTTAGGTCCCTGGAGCCAGGAACTGTGGCACCTGAGAGCCAGGCATTGGGCTAGGGGTAGGGTGGCCCTGGGGAAGCTGACAGGTACCAGGGGAAGAGGACTGTGCTCTTGAACTTGAGGGTGTTCAGGGGTGGCTGAGGCCTGGACCCCCAAGTTTAGGGCCAAGTCTCCATTCTGGGGAACCCCTCATTATGGGAAGAGTGGGCCTCAGGGTTTTGCCTAAAGCTTCTGGAGAAGACACCCCAGGGACTGCAGGATGGACCCCCACCCACCCCACACCCCCAGGCAGCCTTGGAGCCCATGGTCCTCTTTCCTCTGTCCCCCTTCCACTTCCTGCTGTCACCCGCTGCTCTAGCAGGAATGCCTCCCTGGAAAGCAGTTGCAGACTAGAATACTTTATTCAAGAGAATCTGGCTTGGCGGTCAGACAGCCATGCGAGGGCAGCTCGCTCCATGTCCAGCTTGGGGCCCGCTTTTTGCCTTTGTCCTTGAGAGGGGTGGGATGATGATGCCTTGGCCACAAAGAACAATGTTCCAGCACAAGCAGCAGTTAAGAGGTGAGGCGAGACTGAGGGGACGAGGAGTGGCAGAGGCCCCCCAGGCAAGCACTGCTCTCCAGAGCTGAACATCCGACCTCCAGGGTGCAGAGTGGCTGCCTGCCCACCCTCTCAGCAGGGCCAGCATGGCCAGAGCAGTGGCCTCCACCCCCCACTTCCACCAGGAGCTGCTCCAGCAAGGGTTGCTGGTCTGCACGGAGCCCAAGGTTCCAGGAGGGCAAGTGGTGGGTCTCCAGTCCTTCCTTCTCCAGCCTCCTGGAGACCCCCGGGGCCTCTGGGCCCAGGCCTGCCCATCATCACAAAGCCGCAAGTCTTGCTCCTTCTCAAGCTGAAGCCACACGGGTCTGTCTTCTTTCTCTCACGTTCTGTTTAAGGCACTGAATTCCTGAGGGTCCTGTCCCGTGGAGGGAGTGAGTCATTCAGCAGGGATACAATTGGCTAATAAATAGAGGGCAGGTGCCAGCAGGGAGGTAACTGAGAATGTGACGGTAATAAATACACGAGCTGGGTGTAGGGGGTCTCTCTCCTCCGAGGAACTGGTTACCTCTGGGAAACAGTATCACCGCACCTGCCAGAGACCAAACACAGAAAGAGGGTATCAGCCCAGGGTGGAGGATGGGAGGACTTTCTGGAGGGGAAGTTTGGACAGGGAGCACGGAGAGCCTGCAGTGCTCCTGGATCTCTGCTTGCACGAGGCTGAGAAGCAGCTAGGAAATGGTCTTCACCAAGCACTTACCCAGGTGCTCAGCCCTGCGCCAAGCACTCTCTCATTTACCCTTAATGATATTCCACGAGAAAGGGTGCAATTACTATCATCCTTCGGCAGATGAGGAAACAGAGGCTCAGAGAGGTTAAGAAACTTGCCCAAGGTCACACAGCAAGTTAGTGACAAAGCCGGCTTTGAACACAGTCTGGCTCCATGCACCAATGCCTTTGGTTACTTTGGGGCAGCAATCTTCAAACAAGGATACCAGAACCCCTGGATGCACGTGAAGATTGTCCAAGTCCTATGTGAGTATTGGTGGTTTTAAAGGAATCTGCTCCCAGCCTCTACCTGCACTCTGCCTGAAAATTGTCTGCGACAGAGGTCTGCTTCCCATCATCTCGTTGCCAAAGGCCCTTCTCCCTCAGAAAGGAAGGAAGTTCCTGTTACAGTACTTTGTCCCAAGGTAAAAAGGATTCAGGCGGACACTGAATAAAAGAATAATTTGATAGATATTGGTGTAGGTGGTTGAGAAAAGAAATATGGTGAGCTATTGGGTAACCAAGTCTTTTGCAAGTTGGGTGGTTTCCACATCTGCTTTCAACAAAATTGAAGAGATTAGCTAAATCGTCAGCTAATATGTCAAGAGAAGTAAATTCTTATAGCACATCACTTTCAGGTTTTCGGCAAATATTGATAACTTGGAAGGAGTTCAAGTGATTGAGTAACACCCAGCCCCATTTACTTATTTATGTGAACACGGTTTTTCAATCTTTTCATCTGCAAAAAATGAACAGGAATGGAATTACTGCTGAATCCCGTCTCAGTCTGGCAGGAGATAACGTTCATTGCCGGGTTCATCAACTAATTGAAAAGAAGTAGCTGCAACCATCTCATTGAGATGCAACCCCAGTAAGACTGACTGTCCTTTTGTGCTTAGCATCTAGAAAAATATAATGTATTTGTGCTGTTTTAACCAATGGGTACTACTAACAATTACTGTGATAATTCATTCCAAGAAAAAATTTAATTTCGAGTTTTCTGCTCACAGGAAAATTTAAAATAATTCAAACTCATATACCATTGTTGTGGCAGATAAGTAAGACAAGGTGGTACATAAAAGATGTTTGACTATTTAAAAAATATTACATTAGGCTGAAATTCTGTGGGAAAAGTAAAATGGAAAGACATGTTCAAGGAAAAAGGAAGCAATGGAAATATGCAGCTATTAAAGGAGAGTGTTCATATACTTTTTGATGTTGTTAAACAATTTTAAAAAAATGAATGATGGTATTAAATTTGGGTGGCTTATTCCACAGGATACATCTGGAGAGTGATATAATGACTTTATATTAAAATATTAATATATTACATTCTTTGCAACTATCTACAGTGTTGATGAAAAAGGTTAATGTTGACTTAAAAATGAACAAGGGGGCATGTGGGCTTTGGAAGTTCTTTCAAGAGATTCCTGAATGAAACATTTGAAGGCTGCTACCCCAGCAGCTAGGACAGGACACTTTCCATCTGGAGCTGCCCGGTTGGGGAGCCCTGTGGGGACTGCCAGCCCCTCCCCTAGTCACTGCTCGGAACCAGGGGAGAAATAAGGGCTACATGCCTGCAGGGACCAACCTCCCCAGAATCCCTAGCTTCACAGAGTGGGGTGGACGTGTCTGCTCCTGCAGGGACAGGCTCACAGGGTAGAACTTGGCCAGCTCCAGCCCCATGACATGAGAAGATCTGTGGAAAAGACAGGACTGTGGAGACAGTCCTGTCGCTGGGAGGAGACTGGTCTTGAAGGAGAACCGCGGTGCTGAGTTACTGCGCATGTGATCTCCTTTATTTTTACTGTTTACTCTCATAGATTCAGGGTTGCCCTTTGCTAATTCTTCTCTTCCAACACTCAGGCCTGGACCCCAGCCACCTTCTCCAGAGGTGAAGCCAAATGGACAGGTAACATGGACAAAGAAAGAAAAGCAAGTAGGCCCCAAGGCTCCCTGGGAGAGTGAAAGAAATACTGGCCTGAGAGCCAGCAAGGGGCTCTACCTTCCCTAGGGCCTCCAGGAGGTAGTCCTGGCTAAATTTTTGGACTTAAAAAAAAAAAACATACTTAAAAAAAATAAAATTTTTGGCCACACCCTGCAGCACGTAGGACCTTAGTTTCCTGACCAGGGACCCGTGCGTTGGAAGGTGGAGTCTTAACCACTGGACTGCTGGCCTGTGTGTGTGCTAAGTTGCTTCAGCTGGGTCTGACTCTTTACCACTCTATGGACTGTAGCCCACCAGCCTCAGTCCCTAAATTTTTGGACTTCCTAACACTAGAGTGTAAGCCCTGTAAGGGCAGAAATATTATTGGTCTGCCCATGAAAGTACCCGGCACACAGTAAGTCCTTGGTAAATGTTTGTAGATTCACCAAATGCCTGTTTGACCCTGCTGACCCTCATTCTACACACAGAAAAACTAGGCTCAGAGAGGTGATGTGACTTGCTCAAGGCCACACAGAGACTTAGAACGAAGCCAGGACGGCTTCCTGGTTCTTGTCTTGGCTCATCAGAGGCTTCCTAGGGCCTGGAATCTCTAGGTTCTGGCCCATACTGATGGCTTTGTCCCTCCCCGACCACTGACCGTGCTGGCAGGGTGGGGCTCCCCTCTGGCCCAGCCTCCTTGCCATCCCTGGGCACCCCCGTGCACTCACAGGTGACAGTCTTTGTGTTTCTGCTCCTCTCTCTTCCTCGGGCCCCTGACCCTGGATCTCCTCCTGCAATAAGCCAAAAGCGTCAAGACAGAGCAGCAGGGGCCCCCATGCTAGGGCAGGCGCTGGCAGGCCTGAGAACAGCCCGGTACCCCTGCCAGGCTGCTTACCTTTTTGGCTTCATCTTCCCCCGCAGAGGTCTGCAAAAACAGAGAGAGGAACAGAGGAGAATTAGGACAGCCGTGGGTCGGGGCTCCCTGGCCAGACTCCCCTGGCCATCACTGGGGCTGGCCCTGTATTTGGTGCTGAAGCCACTAGAGGGTAGCATGGAGCTAGTGAGGGAGAGATGCCCAGAGGCCTGGGGGCTTCCACTCCCACTCTAGGCCCTGGCGGCCCCACTACGAGAGGTGCGAATGCCCTCTTGGAGGTCCTCCCCACACCTGTCTGCTCTCCTCTGCTTCTTGGAATCAAATCTGGGGACCGAGTCTGCTCTCTGCCGCCTTTCTCTGTTCATTTCCTTCCCTTGCACCTGCCAGGGTGCCCTTTTCTTCCAGGGTGCCCTCTGGGAGTCTCCTCGCTGACAGTAAATGAGGGGCAAGGCCACCTGTCAAGGCACAACTGCCACCACTCTACCCTGGGGACGTGTGACGTTGCAGCAATCTCAGGGACTCAGGGAGTGGGATGACAAGAGGTGATCGAAAGCCCCACAGTCACCAGACTTGTCCTGGCTCTGTCTCCCAGGGCCGTGGCTGTTGGCCCAAAAGAGAGAAGAAAGGTGGCCCTGTTGCTCAGCCCTCTGGACGGCGACAGTCTTCCCTGGGAACCATGGTGGGGGCGTGGGACAGCTTTGGGCCAGGGAAGGCTGCCCTGGGCTGGCTGTCTCCCTTGGGAGCCAGGGCAGGGTACCAGCACCTCCTGGGACTGTCTGGTCCTGTCTTCGCCATCTGGGATCAGTCAAAGACACTCTTGGACCCTTAATCTTCTCATCTGTCTGCCCCAACATACAGGTTATGAGGGCAAAGGTGATGGGGAAGGTGAAAGGTCGCTGTCTAGCACTGCCAAGGAGGATTTGCTACTGAACTGCTGTTACATGGCCAAGCCCTGGCAAGGGAGGATGGGAGGAAGCAGATTGAGGGAGGGCTTCTAGCAGTGGTATAGGTCCAAGAGCAGTGGCCAGAGCCCTGGACACCAGGCAAGACCAAGCCCAGGGCAGTACTGGGGCTTCTGTAGAGTGTCTTAATGGCCATGAGAGGTAGCATGAGAAAGGGCAGGTTTAGGGGTCAACAGGCTGGGGTCAACCCACTAGCTGTGGCAAATCATGTAACCTTAGCAAGCCTCGGTTTCCTCATCTGTAAAATGGGTGGTTAGGAGACAAAGGACCTGGTCTGCCTTGCTCACCGCTGTATCACAAATATCTGAGGCCATACCTAGCATACAGTAAGTGCTCAGTAGATGTTTGCTGATTAAATCAGAAAATACACTCAGGTCGGGTGCTTATGTTGGGTGAGGCACAGAGCAGACGCACCATAAACGGTGGTTCTCCCCCTCTTCCTGCCCCAAGATATGGCTCAGGACCTCTGGTCCCGTGGCTCCATCCCACGGTGCAGAGGTATCAGGAGTGCCCCGGAACCAGTCGCCAGTGCCAGGCCTGCTGCTCCCGGTAACTAATGCTAAAAGTGCCCTGGGCACCAGCAGCAAGATGTGTTGGGGAGAGGCTCTGCCAGGCGGAGACTCGACTTTAAAGAAAGCCCGTGCCTCCTTCCCTCTGCCTCTTCCCTCCTACAAGGGTTTGTCTGTCTTTGAGCTCCTCAATCCCGTTGCCCCCTCCCGTGGGTCCAAGTGCCTCTTCCAGAGCCCTGGCATCCCCATCCCAGCTCAAGGAGGGAGACAGCGTGCCCAAGCCTGGCCAGTTTGGGAGGGACCCTGGCTCCCTCTGTCCCTGTGGCTTCTCAGCAGCTATGCTCCAGCTCCTGGGACCAGGTCCCTGGGCTGCCACTGGTCCCCGACTTCCCTGGCCTCCATCAGCGAGGGAGGAGGCACAGACTGCAGCACGGATAGGCAACCCCTGGCTGATGCCGCCAGGTGCGTGGGGGCTGTCCCGGCCGCACCCAAGGACCCACTTGCACTCGCAGCGGACGTGCTGAGAGAAGCTCATCTCCACAAAGAAGGGCTGGTCCAGAGAGTGGTACTTCATGAGCTGTGAGGAGACAAAGGTTGGGTGACTGGGCTGCAGGGGTGGCCTGCGGGTTTCCAATACTCCGATCAGCCACCCCTTAGGGGAGGACCGGACTCCCTGTTTCCCACCAGCCTCTGTCCTACATGGGCTTCCCTGGTGGCTCAGATGGTAAAGAATCTGCCTGCAATGCAGGAGAGCTGGGTTCAATCCCTGGGTAGGGATGATCCCCTGGAGAAGGGATAAACTACCCACTCCAGTATTCTTGGGCTTCCCTGGTAGCTCAGATGGTAAAGAATCTGCCTGCAATGTGGGAGACCTGGGTTCATTTCCTGGGTAGGCAAGATCCCTTGGATGAGGGCTTGGCAACCCACTCCAGTATTCATGCCTGGTAAATCCCATGGACAGAGGATCCCGTGATATAGTCCATGGGATTGCAAAGAGTCAGACACAACTGAGCGACTAGTGCTTCCTTCCTTCCTTCTGTACTATACACCCTCATTCTGATTGGAGCGTGGGGCAACAGCCCTCCTACCTGCCTGTGGACCCGAGGAGGCTCCTATCCCCCCTCTTCCCAGGGCCATCAGCAAAGCACAGGGTGGGAAGGTGGCCCGTGCTCTGAAGGCAGCAAGACCTATGTTCAAATCTTGGCTTTTCCACTTGCTAAGTAGGTGACATATCATCTCTGAAGCTCAGCTTCCCTCTGTGAAATGGGAATATCACTTGGCTCCAAGGATTGAAAGTTGAGGTAACATTTCTGAAGCATAGTGCTTGGAAATTTCTGAAGTTTCAAGTGCTCAGAAAAAAACCCCAACATTGTGAGTATGAGTGTGGAAGCAAAGCTCAGGGCACCAAACACTCCTGGTATAAAAAGGGATGTCTTGAATCTGAACAGATTTCTTTCCCAACCTCAATCAGATACCTTGTGTCCTGGGGTAGGGCTAAGCCAGAGCCTGAGAAAGCTGCTAAGCGAGGAAGAAAGGGGGGCTCAAAGACGGGGTGGGGACTCAAGAAGGAGGAGTGCTGTGGGTAGGAACACCTGGGTGTCAGTTCGGGTCCTGTGGCCCTGGCCTGCCCTCTCCCAGCCCCCCTCTCTTGGGGGGCAGGCTCCGTGGCCCTCTGAGTGGCTGTGGATGGCGGGGCAGGCTGGGGCCCGAGCCGGGGTGTCACCCTACCTGCATGGTGACGTTGGCTGTCTCCAGGGGCATGCAGTGCATCGTCTCATCGCTGCAGCAGCCGGTGCAGCGCATCAGGGAGACGCAGGATGGGCTGAACATGTGCTCCACCTCGCTGGGGTACTCAGACACGATGTCCACCAGCCTCTCCACCGGCCGGCAGTAGCTGCGGCTCCACACTTGCTCGAAGGGCACCACTGCAAGGAGGCACAGACAGCCGGCTCAGGTCCCCAGGCATGGCAGGCCCTCCCAGGTGCAGCCCATACCCGCTCCTCCAGGAAGCCCCCAGCCTACGTGAGCTCTCCCCCTGCTCTGAACTCCTGATGTCAATTCTCTGGGACGACAGTTGGGCCTCCCCGCTGCCTGCCCCGGCTCATCTGCTAGATGGAAATCCCAGGGGAACAGAACTTCTTAGGGGCTTGTGATTCTCGGCTCTGTTTTCAGCTCAGGTGCTGGCATAGGCCTCGGGGGCCTTGGAGCTTGGAGGAGAGTGTTCTGGTAGTCTCCCCAGGCCTCTGGATCTTTCTCAGGGCCTGACCTGGTCCTCCCTTGGTCTTGGGTAATTGGCAGAATACAGTTAGCTCTGCAAGTTCCGTAAGACTGGCTTGCAGAGTCCCGCAGGGAGGGTGAACCTTCCCCTTAGTCCTTCTTTCCTCTAATATCTGGGCCAGCTCCTCCGCCTGGTGGCCCAGACTGCAGCCAACGACGTGCCCCATCCCCGCTCTCCATTTTCGGTTGGACCACCCTTGCATGGGCCCAGGGCCGCATCACTCAGATTCCCTCTTTCGGTCCATGCTCCTTGCCCCCTTCTCATTTCTAACCAAGTAAAGCCCACCACCCACGCCTCTGGCCCTGCCTCCCTGCCTCCTCTCTGAAGCCTTCTCCAACTTGTCTGATATGAACAGATGTTCCTCTTTTGAGCATAACTCAGCCCCAAGAGCTTGCTTTCTCTCCGTCACTGGTGGCTTTTATCATTTTTACAAGCAAGTTGAGGCTCCTTGTAGACAGGCACCCAAACACCCAGTAAACACAGGCTAGGTAATTACTGATTGAGTAGATGATGGTTCACTAAAAATTATCAGGGACATCCCCGACCCCCACGATGTCCTGGTGGTTGTGACTGGATCTTTGGGGGCCTGATCTGGAGTCTCTCAAAAGATGCTGCTCCTTTCGAGGAGGGGCTGGGGCCTGGACCCAAACACAGACTCGCAGGAAGTGAATAGCCAGAGCCAGGAGACTGGCTCCTGGCCCCGGCCATGCTCTGGCTGTGTGACCTTGGGGAGGTCACTGCACCTTTCTGGGTGTATCAGTTTCTCCAGCTGGGGAAAAAGAAGGCTGGGAAGAGATGGTTGCTAAGGGCTCCCCCAGCTCTGACAGGCGCTCTGTGTTTCTGTGTGCACTGCACACACGACCCAGCCCAGCCTTGAGACTGCAGGCGGAGACACATCGCCAATCCTGGGTCACCCTGCCCTGCACTGGATAGTCGTTCTCCTCTGGCAGGAGAGGACAGGGGAGCTGGACCACCTGGGGTCCCTGCAGCCTCTGCCCTGGTGCAATGGCTGCTCCCAGCAGCCCCTCAGTTCCTTCCACAGCCCTTCCTAGGAGGCAGAAAGGGCTGAAGTCCATTCTACTGAGCCTGCAAGGACATGAGTCTCAGGGTAATCTCGGAGGAAAAATAAACTTCAGCGCTAGCAGAGGCCCTCAGGAAAGACTGCAAGCTGGTGGAAAATACCCAAGAGGCGGTGTGTCCACGTGGAGCTGGCTGGGGCAGCACAGAGCAATAAACCATGCTTATCTGGGTGTCTGCGGCTCCATTCTGCCCTGTCTGTTGCAGGGGTGCTAGGGCTGGGTCCGGGGATGAGAAGGGGACCAGAGGCCTCCCTGATCCTGCCTCTCCAGGCCTCTGGGCCACTCTCCCTGGACCCAAGCAGGAAACAAGGCCATGTCTGCCAGGCAGCTCCAAGCCCCAGGAAACTGGCCTTTGCAGGGAGAGGTCAGAGGAGCAGCACCCTAATGTACCTCCATGAGTGCGTGTTTAGTCTAAAACCTTCATGAGCACTACATAACTCTCAACGTTTAATCTCTGCCTTGGAAAACATAAATAACAGCAGAAGAATAGCCAGCTGCCAAAGTGCCATAGAAGATTCAGGGTCCCGCCCCGGGACCAGCCATCAGGAAGAGCACAGAAGCAGAGGAGGGGCCCCGAAGCCCCCTACCATCCCACAAGCAGACTCTAGCCCAGCCAGGCTGTGGAGCCACTGCCAGGCTAAGCAGAGCCCAGCAGGGCTGAGAAAGCAGAAGAGACTTCCTATTCCCCCCACACCCACCACATGGACTGTGTCAACAGGACCTAGGCTCCAGGGCCCTGAAGCCCGGCACATCCTGGGCCACACGGCCCAGACAGCGTTGGGAGAGGGCAGTGAAGGCGGTGGGCTGGGCCTGGTTTACCTGGTGGTCATCAAGGAAGAGGGCCGCTCATCCATGGGGCTGCTGTCTTGGGGTGTGGGAGAAACAGAGGGTGCTGGGTGAGGGGCCGGCTGAGAGAGTGCGATGACTGCTCCCAGATGTGGGCTGAGCCCCTCAGCAAAGAGCTCTGCTCACCTGCTCCTGAGAGCACTTCCTTTGGCCCCCGACCTGCTTAGAGGCCAGGGTCCGAGAGAGGAACGGTGTGGGGGGGTGTTGCCTGTGGCCCAGCCAGGCGCCTGGCTACCCCCAGGGCCATGAGTGGGGTCCCTTGCCAGCCCCTGGGCAAGCTTCCAGTCTGGCTCCAGCTGCTTACCACCCAGGACAGAGGAGATCCCTGGATGGGAAGTGTTTCATCCTGAGAGCAAGCTCCTGGGGAGGCCACTAGGTTGGGGTGGGGGGACAGGACTGGGCAGAGCCACAGGCCACCAGCCCGAACCCAGCAGGTATCCCCTCTGCGGTCACCAGCAAAGCACACAGCCAGCCTGCCTCGAGAGACACCCTGTTCATGTCTGCTTAGCTGTGAGCCATGGGGAGGCTTGGTGTCATAAACTCCAGCTCTGCCACATATCCTGAGGGGTGTCTGAGCCTTTAGGCAACCCCAAGGGCCTCTCTGAGCCCCAGAGCCTTCATCTACAAAACACAGAGAATATGAGTGCTTTCCTAGTTCACAGCTTGTGGTTAGCATGGAGTTACAGTAAGTGGCCGATACTATCACCATGAATAGTAACAGTAAAAAAAAAATCAACGTCTGTGGCTGCAGAATACAGAGCGTGCTGTCTCTTGTCTGGTATTACGAGGGAATGTCATTTTCAGGGTTTTGATAACTGGGGTCCAAATTTCTTTCCCTGGTCACAATACAGGCTCCCTAATCAATGATGATGATGACAGGGGAACTGCCCTAAGGGGCTGACACTTCCAAGCCTCCTCACCCAGGTCCCTGGGATATATATACTATTGGGACACCTCTATGGAGTCAGAGAATCCTGTCACCTGGGAAAAAGAACCTTTAGATATCATTTGGTCTAACACTCCCATTTTACAGATGATGAAACTGAGGCTCAGATTTCTTTGTCCAAAATACACTAAAAGGATCAAAAGGGCCATGGGGTGGAGCTAGGTGATGGGTCCTTCTCCAAATCCCAGAAAGCCTAATGTTGTGCCAGTCCCAGAAGGGACAGCAGAGCTAGGGAGAGGGTATCAATGAGATCAGTGGCTGCTACTGCCCCCACCTTCTCAGTGCCCAAGGGGCCTGGGACTTAAGCTGGCAGAGCATGACCAAGTCCAGGAGAAGCTGGCTACCAGGCGGTAGAGGGAGGGTGTTCCCAGCACGCAGAGGCTACCACGCGTGTGCGTGCGCACGTCCCTACATGCTCCCTTTCTTCCGTGGGAAGTGGTGTGTGGCCTGCCTGCACGTCTCGGAGAGGCAGGGAGGGAGGAGCAAGGCGGGGGGCCTGGCATGGGCCTCCTGCCTTCTGCACGTATGTCTCTTTGGCAAATGTCTTGCCCTTTGAAAATTCTCCCTTGATGCAACCTAGGGTGGGGAGTGGAGGGGCCAGGGAGGGCACGACTCACTCTGTGTGTAATCAATGGAGAGGTCTCCTCAGATCCTTGAAGTTCCTCCAGCCTGGCTGCTGGGAACTCTTGCCCCTCTCTGGTCCTCTTGATTGCTGACCCACTGCAGCCTGTTTCTGGACCCTCAGTCTGGCCCTTGGCACTCATCGCTGCACAGCCTTCCAAGACCCCATCTGCCCCCTTGTATCATGCTGGGAAAGGGCTCTGAGCCAACTGTTTGGACACTGGGTATATACGCTCCTGCCCTGTTCTCTGGGTGCCTGGTGACCCTGGCCTAGGAAGAGACCTCTCTAGGCCTCTGGGTCACAATGGAAGGGGGATCTCTCAGGCCCTGCCAACTCTGTCAGCTAAGGCCTCAGCTAGCTTGCAGACACTTCCAACTTAAGATCGGCCTGCACCCACTCTTCATGCCAACCCTTTCCCTGCACCATGCCCTCCCCACCCAGCCAGCTTACCTTCCACCGCCGATGAAATGCTCCCAGGAGACAAGGCCCACTGCTGTGGACAGAAAGATGCAGAGGTGAGGGGGACGACCTTGGGCCTCTGTGCTCTGGGGTCCTGTGTGTTGGCAAGAGCACAGAGGCCCCCTCTGCCCTCCTGCCCACCTGCTGCTCAGACATGCCGCCCCATCTCACGGCTCGCTCTTTCCAGTGCAACTGACAACTCGAGGGAGCCTGGATGGGTCCCACTTTCTCCGGCCTCAGTTTCCTCATTCGGAAAGAGTGGGAGACTAGAGAAGTTTTTGGAGACCCATTTGCCTGCTATGTCCCAAAGATCTGGTGAGACTATGGGGGTCTCCCTTCTACCCAGCCCCCAGGCAGCCTGGCTAGGGCCTGTGCAGCTTGCCTTGGCTGGGTGCCAGAGCCTAGGGGGAGGCCATCAGCTGGTAGGAGTGGAGGCGCTGGAGCTGGTGGCGCCAGGAGCTGCTGCCGCCGGTAAAGTTACACCTCTAAGCAGCCCTGCAGCAGGCGGGCGGGCGGCGGGTGGTACGGCTCTCCTGCCCCCTTGTGGAACTTGCCCAGCCCACCTACTTCTGCGCCGGGGCCGGGGACCCACAGGGCAATGGGGTAGGGCCGTGGGGGTACTGTGGTGGGAAGGGAGCTTCATTGGCTTTGTCAGGATCTCACTGCCCCAGCTGGCTTGCAGCCAGACTCACCCAGCTCCTGGGAAAAGGGCTCTGCTCACTTCCCCAGGCCCTGCACTCAGGACCTCCGGCTGCCCACCGGGGGAAAGAGGCCACAGTGGGACTCTTGTCTCACCCCCGCGGCCCCAGCCCACCCAGGAGCCCTGGGCTTCGCCTGGAGCTTTGGCGGGGGCAGGGCCCAGCCTCCCCACCAATGGCCTCTTGGGCTGGCTTCCCTTCCACCAGGCCAGGTCAGAGGTCCTGGGGGCGCCTGCCTGGTCACAGGGCCTCGACCCTGACCACAAGGCCAGGGACCCGCCTGGGATTAGCAGAGAGATGCTTTTAGCAAAGCCACTGGGGGCTCCAGGGGCCAGACAGGAAACCTCCCTCCCTTCTCTGTGGCTTCCCTGCCCCCGCCAAGACAGACCCCGGGGGCTGGAGTCTGGGACAGTCCAGCCTGAGGTCTCCTCCCAGAGGACCGGTCAGGCCTGGCTCCTGGGAAGCGTGTGGACATCCTTGAGGGTGCCACTGCCCGCTGTGGGTCTGGGATTTCAGAGCCCCGCCCCTCCCCATTCCCAGGCTGGGGGTGGGAGTCTTACCGGCGCAGGCAACGCCAGCCCCGTCAGGAGCTGCAGGAAGCAAGTGAACAGTCTCACGGTAGGCATCTTCTCAGACGTACCAAGCCAGGGGACTCCAAGAGAAAACCACCATGCTCATCTCCAGGGGAAGCCCCTGGCGCAGGACCGGAGTTGGATGGGAGCTGGATGCCCCCCTCACTGTTGCCCCGAGGTCCCCGTGGGCGGCCTGAGCATCCTCTGAAAGTCCTGGAGATTCTGGAGGCCCCCGCAGGTAAGGCTGATGCAGAGTCCGGCGGGGCCGGGCGGCGTGGGGCAGGCGAGTCCCTGGGAGGGCGGGTCAGGAGCCCCAGCGCGATCCCGGGTCCTCTCTCTCTCCCTCGCAGCCGGCCAGTGATGCCGCTTCTCGCTCAGACAGCAGCTCCCTTCTGGGACTTAAAGCTTGTTGGCGGCGGTGTTTCAGGGGCCGCGGACAGGGCGGGGCCGCACGGCCGCCCCGCCCACCGCCGACGAGGCTCCAGACCCGAGTCCCAGGGAGAGGCCGAGCCCAGCGGGGCCAGAGGGCGGCCGGGCGGCGTAGATCTGAGCCCCAGCTCCCACGGCCCGCAGTGCGTGGAAGGGGCGATCCCGACGCGGACTTGAAAGAAGGCCAGCCGGACCCGTGCCCGCATCCTCCCCGGCGACGCTCGGAGCTTGCTGCGGCCGCCAAGCACGGGGCACCATCGGATTCAGGCAGCACCCAGTGCGGGCCGCGGAGAGGGGACCACAGTTCGGCTCTGGCCACCTCGGGTGCGGGGCAGCCAGGTTAGCCCGCCGCCTGTGCCCAAAGCTCCTGATGTTAGCGGCCTCTGCAGAGATACCGCTTCAGACCCCCCAGGAAGGCAATGATTTGGTCTGGCACTTCATGGTGCCACCTTATACCATCGCCATAATCCTCCAGGGTGAAAGAATTATCAGCCCTATTCTATAGAGGAAGCCATGTCCGACTCTTCGCGGCCGCATGGACTGCAGTCGGCCAGGCTCCGTGGACAGAGCAGAGTCTGACACGACTGAGAGGCTAAGCACAGAGCAGAGCACAGAGATGGAGAAACCGAGGTTCCAAGAGTGCCCCTGCCTGTATGTGTTGGACACACATATGTACTCTTGAAAAGTGTGTGTGTGTGTGTGTGTGTGTGTGTGTGTGTGTGTGTGTGTAACTAAGCCAAGCCATGTGGCTGTCTCTTCAGTCCAGGCACCATCCTCCTAGCCAGGCACTCAGACAGCAGGCACCGGCCAGGACTTCAGCACTATTTCCTCTTGTGGGAAGCAGTTTTCCCAGGCCTTGCCAGCAAACTGGCCACATGTGGGTTGGAGAGAGGCCGAGTGCAGCATTTCCTCCAGGTCCCAGGAGAAGGAGGAGGTGTTCCAGTGCAGCAGGGGTCTGTGTGTGTGTCTGTGCCTGTGCCTGTGTGTGGGCATTTAGGTGTGGCTGTGAAGGTCCCCCGTGTGCTCTCAGTCACTGCGTAGTCTGAGTGTCTGTGTAAATGTCACTTGTGTGAGGGTCTGTTCTCTTGGTATCTCTGTATGCCTGTGTGATTGTGTGTGTGGTGTGTGGTTTTTCTGCTGGCTTTGGAAGTGTGTCTAAATGTGCCTTTCAGTGGGATTGTGAATTTGTATGCCTGCCCATGTCTTTGTGAATATCTGGGCCGGCTTCTGTGTGTGACTGTGCATCTCTCTGCATATCTGTGTGTGTCTTCAGGGTTCATCACCACCACCACCACCCTCTGCGCACAGCTTCCTGGACTCAATAACCTGGCAGGACTTGGGGTCACGGGTTGGCCTGGGCCTGGGGCTGGTGGGCAGCTGTGGGAGAGGGGGGAGGCCTGAGAGGCGGGCCCTACAGCTCACATTCCAGCCAGGAAAAGAGAGGCCAGAGCAGGCCCAGCCCTCACCCCAGTGACCTCTGCGTTCGCTGTCTGCCCGCCCACCCATGTGGGGCTGCCTCTTGCTTGGCTAGCCCCAAGCCCAGCGCTCCAGGAGCCAGAGGCCAGTCACCAGCCAGCTAGGTGGGGGCTGCAAGAACTCTCTGACGAGCTCCAACATGCTGAGGCTCATGGAGCAGACAGATTCCTTCCTGGGCCCAGGGTCTTGGTGGAGGATGTCCGGGCATCGCTGCTATGCATGTGTATGAGGGGTGAGTAGATGAGTGTTTGGGCATATCTGGATCATATATGTTTGCCCATAATATCTGTGTTTACACATATGCATGTGTTTATGTGTGTCTTTTTTTGGATTTGTGATTGTGGGCACGAGTGTGTTTTGTGCATGAGTGGGTGTATTTAAATATTTGTATTGTACATGCTTTGGAGAAGGAAATGGCAACCCACTTCAGTATTCTTGCCCTGGGGAGAATTCCATGGACAGAGGAGCCTGATGGGCTACAGTCCATGGGGTCAAAAGAGTTGGACACGACTGAGTGACAAACACACACATTGTATATGCTTGTCTATAATGGAATTTTTTGAGCATTTATGCACCTTTGCATATGTATTCAGTTCAGTTGCTCAGTCGTGTCTGACTTTTTGCCACCCCATGAATCGCAGCACGCCAGGCCTCCCTGTTTATCACCAACTCCTGGAGTTTACCCAAACTCATGTCCATCGAGTTGGTGATGCCATCCAGCCATCTCATCCTCTGTTGTCCCCTTCTCCTCCTGCCCCCAATCCCTCCCAGCATCAGAGTCTTTTCCAATGAGTCAACTCTACGCATGAGGTGGCCAAAGTATTGGAGTTTCAGCTTCAGCATCAGTCCTTCCAATGAACACCCAGGACTGATCTCCTTTAGGATGGACTGGTTGGATCTCCTTGCAGTCCAAGGGATTCTCAAGAGTCTTCTCCAACACCACAGTTCAAAAGCATCAATTTTTTGGTGCTCAGCTTTCTTCACAGTCCAACTCTCACATCCATACATGACCACTGGAAAAAACATAGCCTTGACTAGATGGACCTTTGTTGGCAAAGTAATGTCTCTGCTTTTTAATATGCGGTCTAGGTTGGTCATAACTTCCCTTCCAAGGAGTATAAGGGAACATATATTTGTGTGTGCATATGTGTGTGTTTGTTTTTATTCATTTGTTCTTTCATTCAACATGCATTGCTTCAGCCCTACTATACTCAGATGGCTGAGAATGCCACAGCTCCCTTTCTACTCTCTGGGGTGAGCCCAGTGTCTGGGCAGTGTCTGTGATTCCTGCAAGTGCACCTCAGATGTTTGTCACTAAACTGAAGACTGTATCATTCTATATCTTGTGCTGTGAGATGAATTGGCTAGGGTAGGCTAGCGGAAACCAATCAGACTTCAAAATCTCCATGGGTCAGATAGAGGTTTACTGTTGCTCACATCCAGTCCAGGGCAAGTGCTCTAGGGGCTTTGCTCCCCGGGACTGTGACTCCAGTCCTTATCAGCTGTATTACTTCAAGTCACTTCCTTTACTTCTCAGAGCTTAGACTTCCTCCATCTCAAGTTGGAATAAAAACTTGCTTACCTCATAGGTGAGGGCTGCTAACGTACCTGGAGTACAGGAAATGTTAGCTGTTAGGCATGATTTCTAATTCAACTTTTTATTTTTATCGGAGATATAAAGACACTACAGAGTAGAGTCCTCACCACCCTGGATGAGAGATAGAAAATGAAGAATCTCATGATTCTGAATTGCAGAGGCACAAAGTATGCAGGGATTTGCACTTGTGCACACGTGCATACCTGAGCCAGCAGGGATGGCAGCCCACTCCAGTATTCTTGCCTAGAGAATTCTATGGACAGAGGAGCCTGACAGGCTACAGTCCATGGGGTCACAAAGAGTCAGACCTGACTGAGTGACTAACACACATGCATGCATACACACACCCACACACAGACGTAGACACACACAACACTCACAACCTATCACCATCACCATCACCATCCAGGCGGCCAGTCCCCAGCTGTGCCTGCGGCCTTCTGAGTAGATCCAGGTGCTGAGCAGATCCACGGGTAGCACACAGCTCAACATTTAGCTGCGGAGTGTGACAATCATTTGTCTTCGTTTCAGGGAGAGAATGAGTATTTTTTGAGTGCCTATTATGTGTCAAGCAGCATACTTGGTGCTTTTCACACTTCAACTCATTGAATTCTCACCACAACCCTGCGTGTGTGTGTGTGTGTGTGTGTGTGTGTGTGTGTGTGTGTGTGCCTAGTCACTCAGTCATATCTGACTCTGCGACTCCATGGACTGTGTCTGGCCAGGCTCTACTGTCCATGGGATTCTCCAGGCAAGAATACTGGAGTGGGTAGCCATTCCCTTCTCCAGGGGGATCCTCCCATCCCAGGGACTGAACCCGGGTCTCCTTCATTGGAGGCGGATTCTTTACCATCTAAGCCGCCAGAGAAAATGGAAGTGCTGGGAGTTGAAGTAATTGGCCCATAAAACATTTAGCTACCAGGGAAGAAACAGAGATGGAGATAAAACTTAGGTCTTTCTCCAGGGCTCTTTCCAGTGAGCCATGAGGTCTCTGCAAGCAGATTGCAGACACTTTGAAGGTAGGGCTGATGTCCTAAAGCTTTTCTGGATCTTCCCTTTGCTCGAGTGGAATGGCTGCTTGACTAACTCTGAAGGCTGATGTGTGGGAGGGAGAAACCATCATCTCAGTCCTGGAATTGGCCCTGTTGCAGGTAAATACAGGTAAACACAAGGGTCTAGGCCATAGGAATGTTGATTGCACCATGACAATAGTCCCCTTGAGCAGCTGTGGGTTCTAGTCCTGCATGCGGGCTGCCTCCTGAGACTGCCCTAAGACACAAGGCTTCCCACACCTTGCATTAGTCATGGTCTGAGCCTGAAACACTTGCCCCAGCCCATCCCTATTTCTTGGCTTTTGGCTTCCTGACTCATTTTCTCATTTCGGCCTGGCCTCTTCATAGCCTTGACCCTCTGATCTATTTCCCAACTCTGATTTCTTCCTTCTCCCTTGATGACATTGGTCATTAGCCTCTGGAGTGGTGTCTCAGGTGGCTCTGACCTTGTCCCTGAACCCCAGATGGTGTCCAGAGATGAGAGGGAAGCAGAGTATCCAAGGACGAGAATCTCCTGCTTCCTGGCTGCCAGGGAAAGGGGCAGCAGGCAGCATGGGCCAAAGGCCTTTGCCCTTTATAGCATGGACGTGTGCTGTGCCACCAGCAAGCCAAAGTCAGCAGCAAGAAGATGGTTGGCTGGCCTCTCTGCCTTCTCGTCCAGCCTCCTGGGCCAGTGGACCCACCCCAGGCTCAACCTTGAGTCTCTCTCCTTCTCTCCACGAACTTCATTCAGGCTCCATTGGCCTCCCTGGCCACCAGCACTCCTAACCCAGGCTCCCTCTGCACTTTGAATTTCCCTTCTATAACGGCTCCTGGCCCTCAGCATCACCACTACCCAGATGCTGGTTTGTCTTCCCTCAGCTTATGAAACAGACACTTGTTCACCCTTGGGCCCCCCAGCACCTCGTGCAGTGCCTGGCGCACTGTAGGGGCTTACTTGATGTTTGTTGAGGTGGGCCCATCCTCAGAACACTTTCTCCTCTTTCCACAAGGAAAATGTCCCAAGCCTGCTCATTGCTTATCCAAAAGTCCTTCAGCCTTCAGAGGTAATCCTCCTAGACCCCATGCTCAAGACAACTTGGGTGGGCCCCTCTGGTCGGGTGGTGTGGGAAAACAACCTCCCGTTACTATGTAATCCTGCCCTGGGTTGGTCACCACAGCCCCGCCAGCCCCCAGGGGACACGGCTCATGCCTTGGGCCAGAGACCAGAACCTGGTGGGAGGCCTAGGATAGGTCCGAGTTGGAAGAGAGACAAGAGTAGAACCCACGAGGGACCGAGTGTTTCCCAGGAGTGGAAAGCAAGATGGCAGCTGCCACGAGACTGTGAATGAGGGCAGCCAGGCGAGGTGCCCGTGGCCTTAGCCCAGGCTTTTGGGGTGACGTGTTGTCACCAGAGGATCGGAAACCTGTACTTTGGGAACTTGGCAGCCGGGGCTGGGTTTTTCGTGTTTTCTGTAATTATTTCCCTTTTGTTCTCCCTTAGTATTTAGTAAAGTTCTTTGTGAAAATGCCAGCTGGTCTCAGCTGTGCGAAGTGGAATGACAAAGGGGTACTCTGCGTGCTTGGGACCTCGCTTAGTGGCAACAGCAAAGTCAAGGCGCAGCAGGGGCACAGGGGCCTCAGCCAGCACCTCGTGTCCAGCAGCCTCGCTGACACTGCCCTTCCTTCCAGGCTCTTCCAGGTTCCAGCCTGGGCTTTATCAAAACCAGAGGAGCAGGAGGACTGGCAGGCTGTTTTGAGGGAAGGCATTTGTTCAGATCCCCGAGTTACCAAAGCTCTCTAGAAATCCAGAGGCCAGCACCTGCTGTGCTCCGGCTACCCAACCAGAGCCCGTCCTCCCAGGGCAGGGGGCTGGAGGGCTGGGTGGGGGTCCTTGACCAGCTATTCTCCTGAAACTGGGCCCTTGAGTTGCACCATAACTGCCTTCCCGTCCTGCCCCCATAGCTCAGGGCCCTTGCTAAGCCTTGGTCCCCCACATGCCTGCTGCCTACTGGGATGGACATGGTGGGTCCCTTCCCAGCTGCTGAGCTGTTCGATGTCCCATGTCCTGTGACGACGCCCCCTTTTCCTCCCAGCCCCTCCTCTCCTTCCCATTGTGTGTCCCAGCTGCCCTTGTGAGAGGGGCCAGGAGACCGTCCTCCTAAGGAACAATCTCCCCTTTCTCTCTGGGGTGTAAGTGATACAAGAGGAGAGGAAGCGATTTGTAACTAATCGGCTGTGATGTGGAACAGAGCTCTCTGAGAACTGGAGGGCCTGTGACAGCTCGGGGCCGTCCTTCCCCGGCAACAACAGCTGGGTGGCTGGTGTGGCAGGTCGGCCTCCTCCTCCCCCACTCCGCCAAGGAGGCCTGAGGGCAGAGGGCAGGGGGCCGCTCTTGCCCGCCTCGAGTAGCACCTCCTGTGTGCCCAGCAAGCTGCAGAAGGGAGAAGAATGGACGAGCACTAGGAGACTCATTCGAGGAGGCAGTGTCTGGCAGGGCTTGAGAGCTTGTCTCTTTCTAGCTGTGTGGCCTTGGGCAAGTCTTTCCAGCTTTCTAATCCCGTCTTTAGCAGCTGGGTTTAAGTGAGAAAGTAGAAGTCGATCACATAGCATGGTACCTTGTGTTTAATAACTTCAGCCGTTATCATTGTTTCCTGGGGAGAGGGGAACGGCATGGGCCAGATTACCCCCTCTAAGCGTCAAGCAGACATCCCTTGGTCACCATGGTTACCATGGATGGCAGGAAAGCCATCCCAGAGGAGGCAAGGCTTCCAGGCTAGTCCTCTGACCTCCAAGGGGGTGGAGTCAACCTCAGAGACCTCCTTCTCCATAGCACGGGAGTGTCAGGAGAGGAGAGGGCACCCCCAGGCACCCCCATTCTTGGGCCCCTTCTCTGTGCCGTTCACCTAAGGAGACAGAGATGCTCTCGGGTCATAGACAATCACAGATCATTGTGAATTGGCCTCTGAAGAACCAGAGTCCAGGCGCAAAGTGCTGTGGGAACACCGAGAGGGAAGGAGGATGCTGGTGTGTGTGTATCCGTGTGTGTCGGCGCGCTCATGTAGGGGTGAGAGATCCAAATCAATATTGAATCTCCCTGGCCTGGGAACCCTGACCATTCCTTCCCCCAGGGGAGGCCTCCACCCAGAAGCTAGAAGGGAGATGGGCCCTAGAACCAGGGCCTGACGCTCCTAGGGGAAGGATGCTGAATGCCCCAGCTGTGTCTTCCGGGTGGCAGTGTGACAAAAGTCTTCTGCAGGGACTCCTCCCAAAGGAAAAGAGTCATGCCTGCTTTCTGGTAGCAACAGAAGGACTTCCTAGCACCTGGTAGGAATGGGGGTACTTGGGGAGAAGTAGAAGAAAATAGCAACCAGAAGACCCATCCCAGCCCCTCACCCTCGAAGCACCATGTCCAGAGGCTGCAGAGTCTGGGGAGCCAGCCAGCCTGTCCTCCGTCCAGCCTCCCGGAGTTGGCAGGGCACAAAGGACCTAGAGTCTTGGCTCAGCGCTCCCCCGATGTTGGGAGCCCAGGGGGCGGTGAGGGGCTTCTGTCCTCGTCAGGAATGACGCTGCCTCTGTTATGGGTCGAAAGGTTAGTGGAGACAGTATAGACTAAACATCTCATAATTGGAATGGTGTGGATCTGGGTGAGGTTTGCTGTGAGGGCCCGTATCTGTTCCATTTTAATGTCATCCTTTAGAGTGTTAGTCCCTGGTCAAGCTGTCATTCTGCACTTCAGAGGGAGGGGGCCAGGGCGGTGAATAGGCTGGACTCTGGGCTACAGTGGGGAAGAGAAGGAGCTGTGTCTTCTGTGGGTCCTTCACTCATTCAGCCCTACTCTGTGCCGGGCCCTGGGCTCACTGTGGGGGACACCCAGGCCATGATGGTGCTGGAGGAGCTTCTGGTCTTAAATAACACCAAGTCCATGCAAAACAAAACTGTCCAGGGTCTCTGCTGCAGATCCATGGACTTCATGCAGGTGAGCGGCTCTTACCTTCGACATCTGTCCGCTGGAGGGCATGCTAACATAGAAGAGTGTTCCAGAGACTTGCCAGGAGGTCCACAGAGCAGGCAAGGAAGGTTTCACATGGAGAAGGCGATGCTAGTGCAGCATCTCACAGGATGATGGAAGTTTATCAGGGATCGAAAGGGGGAAAGAGCTTTCTGGTCAAAGGGAGTAACCTGGTGAGGCATGGATTATTTGAAAGACATAGAAGAATCTGGTGGCGCTGGACAGAGTGCAGGCCTGGGAGAGTGTGCATCCATACCTGAAGAAGAGGCTGGAAAGGAAGGCTGGAGTCAGATTGTGAAGAGATTTGAAGGCCATACTGCGAGTTTGCAGTTAATTCCAAGGGCTCCAGGGAGCCACTGCAAGTTCTTGAATAAGAGAGTGATATGGCCAGAGGTGGAGGGTTGGCCTGGAGGCAGGCAGGCCAGATCTGTGCTTATGATAGAGCTGAGAGAGGTTTGACTCAGGACAGTGGTTGTGTGAAGAGATGAGATAAGATCTATTGTCACCCAGATAGAAGAGCTCATTTCCAGCTGTCTCTGGAGCTGGCAGTGACCTTATGACCAAGTTTTGGCCAATACTTGCCCCTGAGGGCTTCTGAAGAGTTCTGGGTGTAAGGGAAAATTTGGAATTTGGACTTTGAAGAGTCCCCTTAAAAAAGAAGCATGCTTTACTTCTCCAAGCTTTTGCCTGGAACTCAAATATGATGGCAGGAGTTCTTGCAGTCATCTTAGACCTTGAAGATGAGTTGAAAGGAAACTGGATCCCTGAAAACTTTGCAGAGTCTTCATACCAGCCCTGGCTATTAATGTCCAAACTTATTTTATGTGAGGAGAAAATAAACTTCCATCTTGTTTAAGTCATCACCTCGGAGTTTTCTGTTAACAAATGTGCTCTTCCACATTTTGCCATATAAAGGTAACAGCATGAGTTCCACAGTTTTACATGAGTCTTATAGGAAAAAGGCTGCGTTCTTCCATGGCTTATCCTGGAAAGTGAATCAGATCACTGCTTCCTGGGGAGAATTGGTGCTCTCCCATCCCCTCTCAGTTCTTAGTTCGAAACAGGAATGGGGAGGCCACAGTTAAACATACAGATGTTGCGGCCCAGCTGAGCTGGACCTGCCTCCCCAGCCGCATCCCTCTTTTCCCAGCTCTCATCTTCTTCCAGAAAGCACAGGAAGGAAACTGTGTTGGGGGCAAGGGGTGCAGAGGGGAGCCAGATTAGTTCCTCTTATGGTTGGATTCCCAGGGGTGGAGGAGACAGAAAGTCTAGCGGAGCTTTCAGCAGACAGACAGAGGTCCTCCAGCCAGCCCCCTGGCCCCTGGCTCTCTTATGAGTCAAAGAACACTTGGCTGCTTCTCCAAAGATCCTCCTCTTCCTCCAGCTCCCGTCATCTTGGAGAAGAACAGGGGCCTCGAATCTATAGCCCAAGAGACTCTAAGAGGGCAGAACTGGCTCCCGCCTTAGTAGCGTGGGGTGGAGGTGGGAGATGGGGGTGGAGGTGGATCTGACAGTTGCACTCTACTTTCCAGCTCTTGCTTTAGAACAGGACAGCTTTGGGGAGTCCCATTCTCCCCAGTTATGAATCAAGTGCTCTAGATGACTTCATATAGTGTGAATCACTTCCCTATCTTTCTTCCAAGAACCTTCACGAGTTCTCCAGAACCCACATTTACTGAGCACTTGCTGTGTGTCAGATCGCATGTACACATGTGATATCTCCCTCCATCCTCACAATAGCCCTGAGCCTTGGCATCACTGCATCTTAGTGCTGAGAATGGTGAGGAACCAACAGGTTAAGTAATTTGCCTCAGGTCACCTAGCCAGTGAGCAGCCAAGCTGGAACTTGTCATGTGATACTAGACACGTGACTCCAAAGACCAGGGGTTTTGTGCTGGACAAACCTGGGGAGCTCCGCTAGCAGCGGAGGCCTGTGCTCAAAGTCACAGAGGGCAGTTTCCAGGTCTTCCCAGCCCTAGATAAGGTTGTGAAGGGTCCTCGGCATCCTCCCTTTCCAGCTCTTCTGCCTCTCACCCCATTTTACCACCCTCTGTTCCTCCAGTCTCATCTTCAATTCTTGTTTTCTATATGCAAAAGGGTTTGAATGACACTGGATTTGATTTGACCACACTCAGTGTGCTGAAAACATACTGTGATGCAGTCAGATGAGGGGGTGGAAGGGGCTTGTCCAGGGCCATAGATGTGAGTGTAGGAGTTAGGACAATGCTCAGGTTCCCAGCTCCCAGTTGATACTTGGATATAGCAAATATCTTATGCCCCACGAAGCCTGACCTCTGACCTCAAGTCTTTTAGCCCTTTGTGAATGACATTTATCCTGTTCCAGGCCCTGTACTGGGTTGTTCTGGGGGAGATTCTGAGACTTAAACACTCTCAGCCCTTGACATGTTCAAAACCTGGCAGTAAGAGGAGGAAAAGTGAGAAGCCACCCCTAAGACCAGAGCCAGTATAAGCAGTGATGGGTGGGCAGGTGGAGCCTCAGAAGAGTCAACCTGAGGCATCACTCCCTGAAAGGGTGCCTGCCTCCCTCCAGGGACCAGTATCTTCATAACCACGTGCCATGATCATGAAGCTGGCCAAATCCTAGTACCGCCTACACTGTTGTTTGTTTGTTTTAGATTGATTTTTTTAAACTTATAAAACATTTTTAAAGGAAATGTTATATCACTACTTTAAATAGTAAAATAACTGTAAAAATAAATTATAACCGGATATTGCCAGTGAAGACTCTGAGTCTGAGGTCCGCTCTCTTTTTGTTTTGGACAGGACGTTTAGGTGTTAGAGACATATTAACTCCTAACTGAGGTTTTCTCTTGAACTCACTAGAAGCATGGAGAGAGGATTGGAAAGGGAATAATTTTCCCACTTCATGACTCAATCGTATTCAGGGCTAGCTAAAATCATCTCAAACACACCCCAAATCATCTCATATGCTTTCCGTACTTTGAGAACCAGTGGCATAGAAAAATGAACATTCCAATTCCATAGTCAGAATAGGTATAATGTCTGGGATGCAGACCCTCATTGGCAAGCTCCACCAGGCAATATGGAAGGCTTAAGTCATATCCTCTCTGAAAAAGAGTGAAAAGGATAGGCAAGCTTCTCAGTTTTGGTACATGTTTTTACAACTTGCAAAGAGTTGTTTTTGTTTATTGTTTTTTCCCCGAGCATATGACACTCAAAGCCTTATGCAGCCCAAAAGATCTCTGGGTAATTTTCCTCTCTATTATGGCTGAGAAAGCTCAAGTAGAGGTCAAAAGGCCCACACAAGGTCATCCAGCAGGTTATCCCACAAAGGACTTTGCAAATGCCTGATGGTCCTCTCTAGTCACCCTGTCCTCAGGTAGGTGAACACAGCATCGCTTTGTGTGGGAAGCCTGTCCTGAATTGCAGCAAACCCAGACCCACGGAGGCTGGTCCTCGAAGAAGAGTTTCTGGAAGAGCCATCCTGGGAGTCTGATCTCTGCCCTGAAATAGGAGTCACCTTCCGGTGGGGATCTCTCTGTTCTTGGTGCCCACTGTCCCCACCCTGTGGGTCCCAGTGGGCACTCAGGGGAAAGAAGGACAAAGGAGGTAGAAAAACTGAGGGAAGTGGGATGGGTCACTGTCTGGAGGCTGAGATGTCTGCCCTCTAGTGTCAAAGGCCTGGGATGGGGGCCTCGGTTCCTGGCCTGTACCTGCCTCGCGGAGGACAGCTCATCTGCAAGCATACCACCTAAGGTTCCTCTGACACTTTGCATCCTCTTCCTGGTCCAGGTCCGAAAAACCCCATTCCCAGGCCTCTGGCCTGGCCAGGCCTTCTCAGTTCAGGGCGGGCTCTTGCACCGAGGGACACACCTTTCATAACTGGTCTCAGCAATGCTTTCCCTTCCTCTGAGACTCACCTCTTACATTCAGGGTGTGGCCTGGCAGTATAAACAGACACTCTGTTTTAATTAAACAAATACAGTCAGCCCTCCGCATCCGAGGGTTCCGAATCCAAGGATTCAATCACCCACGGACTGAAAATATTCAGGAGAAAAATTCCAGTAATTTCCAAAAAGCAAACGTGGATTTGCTGCACACTGACAACTATTTACATAGCATTTACATTGTATTAGGTATCATAAGTAATCTAAAGATGATTTAAAGTATATGAGAGGGATTTCCCTGGTGGTCCAGTGGTGAAGAATCCGCCTGCCGATGCAGGGAACGTGGGCTCGATCCCTGGTCCGGGAAGATTCTACATGCTGCTGGACAACTAAGCCTATGCGCCGCAATTACTGAAACCCTGAAACCCTGAGTGTCCCAGAGGCCCTGCTCTGCAACGAGAGAAGCCCTTGCAACGAGAAGCCCGAGCACCGCAACTAGAGAGTAGGCGCCCCCCTCAGAAACTACAGAAAACCCGCACGCAGCAACGAAGACCCAGCACAGCCCCAAATAAATAAATAACGAAATTTTTAAAACTACAGAATTTAAGTATGTGGGAGGATGTGCATGCGCAGGGTATACGCAAGTACTGTGCCATTTATATCAGGGACCTAAGCATCAGCAGGTGGTGGTCCTGGAACCAACTCCCCAGTAGCTACCAAGAGACGACTGTATATCCTTTGTAGAAAATATGAGTTTACATAAAGAGTAAAATAAAAACCACCCAACCTCATCACTCAGAGAAAACCTCTATTAATATTTTGATATTCGTCTAGATTTCTTTCTAAGCATGCATAGCTTTTTAAAAATAAGAACGGCATCATATTGCTTGTAGCATGCTCTTCTTCATTTTATCATATTTTGATAATATCTTTTCCTGTGAGTAGTAAAAATTCTATAGTCTCGCTGCTTGAAGTGTGTGGTCCAGGGACCAGCAGCATCGACATCCCCTAGGAACTTGCTGGAAATGCAGGATTTTAGGTATCACCCCCAGACCTGTTAAATCAAAATATTCATTTTAACAAGATCCCAAGGATATTCTTGTGCACATTAACATATGAGAATGCTGCTATCTGGCATCATTTTTCATGGTTGTAGTTCCAGAGAAGACTTATCACTGTGTGATTAAATTTTTCTTTTCAAATCCACCTATAATTGGACATTCAGGTTGTATCTCATGTTTTCTCCATTATTAACAGTGCTACGATGAGCACGTGGGCTTTCCTGGTAGCTCAGCTGGTAAAGAATCCGCCTGCAATGCAGGATACCCCGGTTCAATTCCTGAGTCGGGTAGATCCCCTGGAGAAGGGAAAGGCTACCCACTCCAGTATTCTGGCCTAGAGAATTCCATGGACTGTATAGTCTACGGGGTCGCAAAGAGTCGGACACGACTGAGTGACTTTCATGTACATATTTATTGCTTGCGTCCCTTCATGCTTAGAAGTAGAATTTCTGGGTCAAAGGCTTTTGAGGCTTACTGTCAAGTTCCCTAGAGTAAAGCCATTCCATTCCTCCCTACCATGTCCAGAATGAGGAGATGCCCACGCCTCGTCAGGCCTTAGTATCATCATTCTTTTTTAACATCTTTGCCATTAGGTCTGGGAAAGACTTGGGATTGTTTTGCATACGTTTTCTTGGTTACTGGGGAGTTGAGTTGAACATTCTCCCTCCAAGTGAGCTTTAGCCACTTGCATTTGTTCTCACTGTCTGCTGGGTTTTATTTATTTGCTTATTTTAAATTGGAGGAAAATTGCTTTAGCATGTTGTGCCGGTTCCTGCATACATCAACATGAATCAGCCATGTGTAGGCATATGTCACCTCCCTCGCGAACCGCCCTCTCACCTGCTAGCCCATCCCACCCCTCTTGGTTGCCTCAGAGTACTCTGCTAGGGTGTTTGTGATACCCCAAGCCCACTGAGATAGTGGGAGATGCTGCCAGAAGGCTGGCCCGAGTCCAGTCTTGGTGTAGAGTTCTATTCGGACACTCCTGCTGCTGCTGCCAGGGGGCACAGTGGGCTGGGGCCAAACTCAGCCCCTACCCCTTCCCTGGCTCTCTTGTGGACCCCATGCCCAACCAAGCCCCCCACCCTCTGGCCTTGTGGGGGTTGGCTGTCCTTTGGTATGACATTCTCCGGCCTGGCTAGGCACCCCACGGCTCCCCAAGACAGGCCTGCCAGGTGTGCTGGGGTAGCCGGCGACCGGGACAATTCAGGGAAGTGACCCTGCCCCGTGGCTGAGCGCCTGCCCCAGCAAGCATTGTAAGCCGCCCACTGGCCAGTGGGGCTGAAGCTGCTGACGGTGGCAGCAGGAAACGGCGCTTACTCAGCCCCAGCCGCGTGCACGTTGGCTGCCTCCCTCCACCCAGCCTTCCTCCGGGGCACAGCTCATCCAGCCAGCAGCTGGGGGAAGCCGTGCCTGAGGAGGAAACGGTGGGGTGGGGAGGGACTACCCCCACTACATCCCCCAACAAAGCTGCACCTGCACCGGGCTGGCCCTGACACCTGTTGCCTGGCTGGGCATGAAGCCTGCCTGGGGGCCTCAGTGGCCAGTCAGGCACAGGGCTGGGACAGGGGTGGGTCCTGGCCCCACAGCCTTCAGGCTTAGAGTGGGACCACGAGTTGATGTCTACCTGCTCACTCCCCACAGCCACTGGGAGGTGTATAGGTAGAAGGAAATGACAACCCACTCCAATATCCTTGCCTGGAAAATCCCATGGATGGAGGAGCCTGGTAGACTACAGTCCATGGGGTCCGCAATGAGTCGGACACGACTGAGTGACTTCACTTTCACTTTCTTTCTGACAAGCAAGGAAATCAAAGCTCAGAAAACAAGGGTAATAATCGCCTAACCCCAAGATCACGTTGTTCGGTGCCAGGAACTCTGCAGAGTATTTTGCAACACTAACTCATCTGCGCCCCACAGGAATCATGGGTACAACAGCAGACCCATTTTCACCAAAGTCACCAAGGCGTGGAGAGATGAAGGCTCTTGGTCCACATCACATAGCCTTGGAAGGGCAGGTCTAAGTGTCTCACTCCAAAGCTTGCATCCTCAGCCATCCCAAACACCAGCCCACCGAGTGATCCATCTAGAACCCCAGACCCGGTGGGCAAGTAGCAATGGGAACGTGGGGAGGGGCGGGCCCACTCAGGCCCACCCTTCATGAAACTGTCTCAGCACTGGCTCTGCCCCCCACAGGAGCACCCACAACGACACTCATGGGGGCTGCTTGGTGGGAGTCACCTGACTCTGGGCCTCTGTCTCGCCATCCACTTCTGCATCTCCTTCTGTGACCAGATGTCCTCGGGGACTGTCTCAGAGGCTGTATCCTCTGCCTGTCTCCACCCTGCTGCTTGATTCTGACTCTGGGACCCTATGGCTCCTCTCTCTGCAAAAGGGGCTGAGAGGGAGTATGCATGGAATGTGGTAGACGGGAGAAAGCACCAGAGGCCACGGGCAGCAGAAAAGCATCTCCTGGCTGGGAGCTGCATGGATGGAGGAGAAAGCAGAGGGAAGGGAGCAAGGAGCCTGCTCGGGGGCTGGGGGCCCAGGGGCAGGTGTCTGGAGGATGAGCGGAGCCTACTCCACAGAACTAGGGAGGAGGCAGCAGCCCGGCATGACCGCTCCCCCCTCCCAACAACGCCCAGCCTCCTTTCATCTTTTGCAGTGGCGGTAGTGGCCCCAGGCTGTCCCAAGGGCTGCAACAGCTGTTGCTGCTGATGCAAGCTGTTGGCTGCGGGTAGGGCTGGGGTGGGAAGGGAGGGCCAGGAGGAAGGAGGGAGTTGATCTCAGAGTGAGGGTCTCTGCATGATGACAAGCTTTCTCCAAATTTGCAAGATGGGACTGCGGGTTTTCAACCAGATTCACTTTTGTCCTAAGTGGGGCTCAAGGCCAGACCTCCAGGCCTTTGGCAATCAGGTTGGGGTCCAACCACCAGCTGTCAAGGCCACCTGTATCACTTAAGACTGCACAGAAATGCCTGGAGAAATACTTGGCAATGGACAAGCCCATGGATGTGCCAGGGGGAATCCTACACTGTAGGGCTCAGAAGGGGTTTGACCCAGCAGCTTTCTTTCAGCCCTTGCCTCTTCCCAGCAGTGTCTTCTGGATCTGGGCTAAGCTGAACTTCAGCCAGCCAAGCTGGCTGGCCTCTGGATGGATTTGGGTCAGACAGCTGGGATGTGGTGTTTCCCGCTCTGGTGGGTTTGCAGCCTAGGGCCCTGGGCCTCTTGGCCACAGCCCTCAGCAGGATGGCAGGGTTACAGTGGGGCAGAGGTTGGCAAGAATGGCTTTAGTGAGGTTTCCAAGGGAGGGGATGTGTCAAAGGATCAGAGCCAGGTGGTCCCCATAGCTCTACCTGTTCTCTATCCAGGTGACCTTGAGACATGAGTGGTCCCTCAGGAAGGCCAGCCAACTGGCCCTGAAGGCTCCTTCTGTGTCCTCACCCTAGGGCTCTCACTCATTCAGAAGAGTTCTCCTCTCGAGGTCAGGTCAGCCTGCTCCAGGATAACATCATGCACTGTTCAGTGGCCTCATTTTGGGTGTCCTGGTGAACTTGGTCATAGCTGTTGGGACTCCTGCCTCCGGACTAGATGCTGTGTTCAGCTCCTCAAGACAACCTGTGCTTGGCTCTATGAGCAGCATGTGAAAAATAACACAGCCCTCCTCCGCATTCCCCAGCTGCCAGGTCCAGCTTCAGGACTTCTTCCCATCCTTCCTTATCTGGACCACTCCTGTCCATCCTTGAAAGCTCATGTCAGATGTGAAGCTGTTTCCTCTCCCCGCATTAGCTCCAGGTAGAATCGCTCATTTCCCCGCTCTGGGCTCTCATCTCACAAGGCATAGAGTGAACGAAGTTTGCTAAGGAGCCATTCTTATCTTTACACTCTCCAGCTCAAACATTTGCCATGGCTCTCCATCACAAAAGACCTCTTACACTTTCTAGCTGCTGCATTATCCCCTAGGCTGTGCCAGAGAACCCTCCACTCCAATCAAGCCGTCCCCAAGCCTTGCCTTAATCCTGGCCTGAAACTCTTCCTTCTCTGCTCCCCTGCTCTGACCAGACCCTCTTCCTGGAACACGTCACCACGCCTACCTATTGAAATTCTACCCACTCTGCAAGGCCTGGGGTCTCCTCGTGCCCTGGGAGACTGATGGCTCCCAAAAGGGCATGGGAGAAAACTTCCCTTGTGGACCCAGGGTTCCTCTTCCCATGCTGTCTAGAGTTAATGGCTTTGGAATAACTTCCACGGTATATTCCATATTGTAAATCAAGCAGCAGCTGAAAACCTTCCCTTAATGTTCCGTGTGATTCCATATGAAGCGTATCATTGTATGGAGATGAATATTTATACCTTCGTGGGAAGATATAAGGCAGCATGAGCACACGGAGCTACGTGTGGGTTTGGAAATGTGTGGAAATGAGTGTGCCTCTGCTTGTGTGAAAGTGGGTGTGTGCACGTGTGTGCACGTGAGCCTGTGCGGGTGATCCTGCGCTTGCAGACCAGAGCAGGCGCTTTGGGGGTGTGTGTAGAGAAGGCGTGTGCTGGAGAATTCTGCTGGAGAATCTGTGCATGCCGGTGTCCATATCCTGGTGTACTTCCTTCTGCCCTGCCCACGGTACTGGGCAAGGCCAAGGCCCAAACAATCTGCTTTCCACACACCACCCATGCCCAACCTCCAGGGGTGTGAGGAGGGGCTGCGCACTGCATCCTGACTTTTGACAGAGATAAATGAATCTTTCCTGTGCGGTTGTCCAGCTGTGGTGACGATCATCTGTGAGCGGCAGGGGTCTGGTCCCATGGTGACCAGGCCCCTGGCCCCCGGCCCCCAGCCCTCGGGACCCCTTGTGCCCCACGTAGCCAGTGACCAGGCCTAGGAGGGCTCAGGAAGGGTCCAGCAAAAAGGTAATGGCTCGGGCTTCCCCGGTAGTTCAGTGGTAAAGAATCCGCCTGCCAATGCAGGAGACACGGGTTTGATCCCTGATCCAGAAGGATCCCACGTGTCGCGGAGTAACTGAGCCCGCACCCCACAGCTATTGAGCCTGCGCTGCAGAGCCCGGGAACTACGCCTACTGAGTGCACACGCCACCGCTACTGGAGGCTGCGTGTCCTCGAGCCCGTACTCCCCAACAAGAGAAACCGCAGTAACAAGAAGCCCACGTGCTGCAACCGGAGAGTAGCCTGCACAGCAGTGAAGCCCCAGCACAGCCGAACAGAAATACATAAATACGTCAAAGAGAGAGGTAATGGCTCTGTGCTTATTCCTATGCAACAGGAACCCTCCCTGGGTTGCATATATTGGCTACTGGAGGTGGGGGGACAGAGACAGGGCCAGAGTACCCAGGGAATGCCAGGGCTCTGTGGGCCTCTTTCCTCTGGGAAGTGAACTTCAGAGGAACAATGCAACAAGTCAGTGCTGAGTGAGGGTCCGTTTGTGTGAACCCACTTTAGGGGGGATGAGGAGCTACAAGTTTACAGCGCAGCAACGAAGCTTAGGCTAGACAGAAGGAAGGAGCGTCCCTCATTGACCAAGGCCATAAAATCCACATCCGCGAAGATCCCCAGACAGCATCCACATCCATTCACGACCTGGTGGAGGAGGTCAGAGGCAGGAGACTGGCCAGGAGTCCTCTGCAGCCCTGATTGGGCCCAGTGGGGGAGACTGAGGAGAGGATCAGCCTGGCTGGCTTCGTTCACTGCCCCCAAGATACCTCCCTCTACCCCTCCTGCCAAAAACTTTCTTATCCTCCACTTCCTGCCGCCCTCCCCTCACCTCCTAGGGGTTGCCCCAGCCTTGCCCCCAAAGTGGCTTCCTTGCTCCTTCTCTGCTGCTGCAGAATTTGGGAAAGAAGCCACAGAATCTGCCAGCAGACCACCCCCAAAGGGCCAGCCAAGTCCTGCCTGGTCCCTGGAGTGCAGCCCTGTGCCTCCCAGCCACAGGAACAGTACTTAGAGGCCAAGACTTGGAGGGGTGTCTCAGGAGGGCAGGGTGCCTTAGGAGGAAAGGGCAGGCCTCGGTGGGCACAGGGCACCCTACCGGGGTGGCCCCGAGGGAACCAAAGCCGACTGAACAGGAGACTGCGCCCTGGGCCACCACTTCCGTGCTGGGTCCCCTCTTCTGAGAGGCTGTGGGGCCCCTGCCCTGTGTTTACTGTTGGCTTCCTCTTGCTCCTGCTGGCTGTGGGAGAGGACACGGAGAAGTTTGGTGGCGGGGGGCGGGTGTGGATGGAGGGTGGGTATCCTCTACGCCCTGGGCTCCTCCTGGAGTTCCTGTGACATCCCTGGGAGGTCTGACCCAGGCGAGCTCAGGGACTTGGGGAGGAGGTCATTAATCATCATTATTTATTATTTCTTAAGTAATGGGGGTTATGAAACATGGGACTTTATATCAGGCACTACTGGGAATATATGAAAGATGGTCCCTACCAGTAAGAACTCCCCTTGGGATTGACCAGGTGGGCCAGGAGCCATCCGGCCACTTGCAGACCAGCCGGGAATGAAGGGTGCAGGCTGGGCTGGGTTCTGGCAAGAGGCAGGCAGCTTCCTGTGACTGCCCACTACTTCTGAAAGCCTTGAGGTAGAAAAGGAGCTGGGTTTGGGGCCCTCCTGCACTGCAGCAGGCTCAGATCAGCTCTGACTCCAGGGTGGCCTGGGTCACAGCTGGAGTTGTCACAATATTGACCCAGGAGGAGATAACATCCAAAGGGCTTGGAGTCCCAGTCGGATAAGGAGGGGGATGTCGCCGGAAAAGCTCCCTGGCCCCCAAGGGGATCAAACTAAATGGGGCTTTAATAGGTCTCTTCCAGCTCAGATTTCATGGGTAATTGGAAGCAGGTCTTGAGCTGAGCAGAGAGGGCTGGCCTAGCAGCCTGCCGGGCGGTGCCACCTCCCCGTCACACCACACATCCCGCTGAGGCCTCGCCGGGGGGCTTCTGGACTCCCTTTACTCTGCTTCGGAAGTGCTGCTGTTTTAACCCCTTCAGGAGAAGAAGATGGATAAGTAGGGAGTCAGAGTTAGCTGGGCGGGGGTGGGGGTGGGAGAAGCATACACTGAGCCAGATGGGCAGCGGGCCTTCATCCATCATTTATTCATTCATTGAACAAAGGTCCCTTAACATTTCAAGCTGGCAACAGCCCTGTAGGGGGCTCCCCTGGTGGCTCAGTGGTAAAGAATCTGCCTGCTGGTGTAAGAGACACAGGTTTGATCCCCGATCCGGGAGAATCCCATATGCTGCAGAGTAAAGAAGCCGTGTGCCACAACAACTGAGCCTGTGATCTAGAGCCCAGGACTTGCAGCTACTGAAGCCCACGAGTCCTGGAGCCCATGCTCTACAACAAGAGGAGCCACTGCAAGGAAAAGCCTGCATGCTGCAACTCGAGGGTAGCCCCTGCTCTCCTCAACTGAAGAAAAGCCCGCATAGCGATGAAGACCCAGCACAGCCAAAAACGAACAAACAAAAAAGGCTCTAGGTTCATCTACCTCATTAGAACTGACTCACACGTGTTCTTTTTGATGGCTGAGTAATATTCCATTCTGTATATGTACCACAACTTCCTCATCCATCCATCTGTGGATGGACATCTAAGCTGCTTCCATGTCCAAGCTATTGTAAATAGTGCTGCCTAGAGGAGTGGGAGAAACACAAGCTGGAATCAAGATTGCCGGGAGAAATATCAATAACCTCAAATATGCAGATGACACCACCCTTATGGCAGAAAGTGAAGAGAAACTAAAAAGCCTCTTGATGAAAGTGAAAGGGGAGAGTGGCTTAAAGCTCAACATTCAGAAAACGAAGATCATGGCATCTGGTCCTATCACTTCATGGGAAATAGATGGGGAAACAGTGGAAACAGTGTCAGACTTTATTTTGGGGGGCTCCAAAATCACTGCAGATGGTGATTGCAACCATGAAATTAAAAGACGCTTACTCCTTGGAAGGAAAATTATGACCAACCTAGATAGCATATTCAAAAGCAGAGACATTACTTGGCTGACTAAGGTCCGTCTAGTCAAGGCTATGGTTTTTCCCGTGGCCATTTATGGATGTGAGAGTTGAACTGTGAAGAGTGCTGAGCACCGAAGAATTGATGCTTTTGAACTGTGGTGTTGGAGGAGATTCTTGAGAGTCCCTTGGACTGCAAGGAGATCCAACCAGTCCATTCTGAAGGAGATCAGCCCTGGGATTTCTTTGGAAGGAATGATGCTAAAGCTGAAGCTCCAGTACTTTGGCCACCTCATGAGAAGAGTTGACTCATTGGAAAAGACTCTGATGCTGGGAGGGATTGGGGGCAGGAGGAGAAGGGGACAACCGAGGATGAGATGGCTGGATGGCATCACTGACTCGACGGACGTGGGTTTGAGTGAACTCCGGGAGATGGTGATGGACAGGGAGGCCTGGCATGCTGTGATTCATGGGGTCACAAAGAGTTGGACATGACTGAGCGACTGAACTGAACTGAACAGAGGAGTGGGATGGGGTGGGAGGTGGGAGGGAGGTTTAAGAGGGAGGAGACATGTGTATACCTATGGCTGATTCATGTTGATGTATGGCAGAAACCAACACAATTTTGTAAAGAAATTATCCTCCAATGAAAAATAAATACATTTTTATCAAGGGAAGGAAGGATTGCATTTCAGTCCCCAATGTAGCTGGGGCACATGTGTTCTTATGCTTGAAGGGGCATTTCTCCTCTAATGCCATTGGTAGGTGCTGGCCATTGCCCCTGCCCATTGGTGCTGACCTCAGTTCAGTTCAGTCGCTCAGTCATGTCCAACTCTTTGTGACCCAATGAACCCCAGCACACCAGGCCTCCCTGTCCATCATCAACTCCCAGAGTCCACCCAAACCCACATCCATGGAGTCGATGATGCCATCCAACCATCTCATCCTCTGTTGTCTCCTTCTCCTCCTGCCCTCAATCTTTCCCAGCATTAGGGTCTTTCCCAATGAGTTAGCTCTTCACATCAGGTGGCCAAAGTATTGGAGTTTCAGCTTCAACATCAGTCCTTCCAATGAACACCCAGGACTGATCTCCTTTAGGATGGACTGGTTGGATTTCCTTGCAGTCCAAGGGATTCTCAAGAGTCTTCTCCAACACCACAGTTCAAAATCATCAAGTCTTCAGCGCTCAGCCTTCTTCACAGTCCAACTCTCACATCCATACATGACCACAGGAAAAACCATAGCCTTGACTAGACGGACCTTTGTTGGCAAAGTAATGTCTCTGCTTTTGAATATGCTATCTAGGTTGGTCATAACTTTCCTTCCAAAGAGTAAGCATCTTTTAATTTCATGGGTGCAATCACCATCTGCAGTGATTTTGGAGCCCCCAAAAATAAAGTCTGACACTCTTTCCACTGTTTCCCCATCTATCTGCCATGAAGTGATGGGACTGAATGCCATGATCTTCATTTTCTGAATGTTGAGCTTTAAGCCAACTTTTTCGCTCTCCTCTTTCAATTTCATCAAAAGACTCTTTAGTTCTTCTTCACTTTCTGCCATAAGGGTGGTGTCATCTGCATATCTGAAGTTATTGATATTTCTCCTGACAATCTTGATTCCAGCTTGTGCTTCTCCCAGCCCAGCGTTTCTCATGATGTACTCTGCATGTAAGTTAAATAAGCAGGGAGACCACTCCGGACAATGGCGGCAGTCAAAGTACTGAAGATTGGTAAGAAACTCTATGAGGGTAAAACAAAAGAAGTCTATGAATTGTTGGATAGTCCAGGAAGAGTCCTCCTGCAGTCCAAGGACCGGATTACAGCAGGAAACACAGCCAGAAAGAATCACCTTGAAGGAAAAGCTGCAATCTCAAATAAAATTACCAGCTGTATTTTTCAGTTGTTACAGGAAGCAGGTATCAAAACTGCTTTCACCAGAAAATGTGGGGAGACAGCTTTCATTGCACCTAAGTGTGAAATGATTCCAATTGAATGGGTTTGTAGAAGAATAGCAACTGGTTCTTTTCTCAAAAGAAATCCTGGTGTTAAGGAAGGATGTAAGTTCTACCCACCTAAAGTGGAGATGTTTTTTAAGGATGATGCCAATAATGATCCACAGTGGTCTGAGGAACAGCTAATTGCTGCAAATTTTTGCTTTGCTGGACTTGTTATAGGACAAACTGAAGTGGATATCATGAGTCATGCTACACAGGCTATTTTTGAAATACTGGAGAAATCCTGGTTGCCCCAGAACTGTACACTAGTTGATATGAAGATTGAATTTGGTGTTGATGTAACCACCAGAGAAATCGTTCTTGCTGATGTTATTGATAATGATTTCTGGAGACTCTGGCCATCAGGAGATCGAAGCCAGCAAAAAGACAAACAGTCATATCGTGATCTCAAGGAAGTAACTCCTGAAGGGCTACAGATGGTAAAGAAAAATTTTGAGTGGGTTGCAGAAAGAGTAAAGTTGCTTCTGAAACCAGAAAGTCAGTGCAGGGTTATAGTATTGATGGGCTCAACCTCTGATCTTTGTCACTGTGAAAAAATTAAGAAGCCTTGTGGAACTTTTCGCATTCCATGTGAACTTAGGGTCACCTCTGCCCATAAAGGACCAGATGAAACTCTGAGGATTAAAGCTGAGTATGAAGGGGATGGCATTCCTACTGTATTTGTGGCAGTGGCAGGCAGAAGCAATGGTTTAGGGCCGGTGTTGTCTGGTAACACTGCATATCCACTTATCAGCTGTCCTCCTCTCACTCCAGACTGGGGAGCTCAGGATGTGTGGTCTTCTCTTCGATTACCCAGTGGTCTTGGCTGTTCCACCATCCTTTCTCCAGAAGGATCAGCTCAGTTTGCTGCTCAGATATTTGGATTAAATAACCATTTGATCTGGGCCCAACTGCGAGCAAGTGTATTAAATACATGGATTTCCTTGAAGCAGGCTGACAAGAAAATCAGAGAGGCCAATTTATAAGAAAGAATATCACTGCATTTTTTTAGGAGGAAAACTATAATTTTCTAGTTTAGCTGCCTCCCACCCCAAATCAAGATGAAAAGATTTTAAGTCATTGAGAGAAAAATAAAGTTTGTAAGTGAATAATAAATAAATAAATAAATAAGCAGGGTGACAATATACAGCCTTAACATACTCCTTTTCCTATTTGGAACCAGTCTGTTGTTCCATGTCCAGTTCTAACTGTTGCTTCCTGACCTGCATACAGGTTTCTCAAGAGGCACACAGAAGAACTGTATAAAAAAGATCTTCACGACCAAGATAATCATGATGATGTGATCACTCACATAGAGCCAGAAATTCTGGAATGTGAAGTTAAATGGGCCTTAGGAAGCATCACTATGAACAAAGCTAGTGGAGGTGATGGAATTCCAGTTGAGCTGTTTCAAATCCTGAAAGATGATGCTGTGAAAGTGCTGCACTCGATATATCAGCAAATATGGAAAACTCAGCAGTGGCCACAGGACTGGAAAAGGTCAGTTTTCATTCCAATCTCAAAGAAAGGCAATGCCAAAGAATACTCAAACTACTGCACAATTGCACTCATCTCACATGCTAGTAAAGTAATGCTTAAAATCCTCCAAGCCAGGCTTCAGCAATATGTGAACCATGAACTTCCAGATGTTCAAGCTGGTTTTAGAAAATGCAGAGGAACCAGGGATCATTCCCAACATCTGCTGGAACATGGAAAAAGCAAGAGAGTTCCAGAAAAACATCTATTTCTGCTTTATTGACTATGCCAAAGCCTTTGACTGTGTGGATCACAATAAACTGTGGTGCTGACCGAATGGGCCTCTGTTCTCTCTCTAGGGCTCCAGGTACCTGGCCTCTGATATTTCCTCCAGTGGAGAGGGATCCCAGCCAAGACCCTGAGCAGCCAAGACCGGCTCCTACTCTCAGATGGCTTAGGACACCCCTCAGAGAGGGGGCTGAGGGAACAGGCCTGTGAGAGGCCAGCCTAACCTGTTCCTCAGACTGAAGTGTACATAAGACAGGCTTTGAAAAGGCCTTGACCCAGAAGCCTCCACACCAGACACCTCGCTTTTCTCCTTCCTGCCTGGGACCTCCAAGGGAGGGAACATAGAGGCTGGACAGGAAAGAAAATACCCAGGGCTGCACACGTAGTCTCCCCCAGCCATACACACGGATGTGCAGCCTTGTGTGCACGCACACACACATACACACAAACACACACTCTCACGTGGAAAGGAAGAACTTGGCTGAAATGTAGGACATCTGCCCGTCAGAGATGGTGTTCAGGATGCTGCCTGGAGAAGCAGGGTCAGGGCTAGGGGCCCGAGAGCCCTCTATAACTGAGGCTGTCTGAAAAATGCGCCCACGAGGACCACCTAGACCTCAAAGAGGATCACAGACATTCTCCCACAAGGTACTTGTGGACACAAGAGGACACCAATGTGCTCACTTTGCCAAGATCCTTGGCAAACCTACTCTGTGCCTGGCACCGTGCTGAGCCTGGGAGGACAGGGTGCACCTGCATTAGGAATGAGGGGGCCAACCAGCAAGAGATGAGCGGACCCCTCCACCTGGGGTGGGCCGAGCAGTCCCTGCAGGGCTCAGAGTGGTCTTTGGCCAAGCTGAGGCCACAATTAGGATGCAGAGTCTCGCCTTGGAGGCTGCCCCAGCTAGTGCACAGGTAAAAAGAGCCCCAAAGACTCATGTCCCCTCCCTGCCCAAAACCCACCCACTCCCACAGTTCTGGCCCTCACTGGGGCCCCGAAAAGAAAATCTCTGAGGAGGATGGGATGTCAGTTCACAAACGAATCTGATCAGCACAAGCAGCTATAGGACGTGCTCTTCCCTGGGCCTTGGTCCCCTCCCCTGCCCCGTACACCCTGGGGGTCTGCCGGCAGACAGGCCTGGCCCCTGCCTGTCTGCGAGGCCAATTACAGTGGCCTTAATCACCCCGGTGGCCTGAGTAACAACCGTCTGCCCATCGGTCTCCTTCCCAGGGTGTGTCGGAGGGGATGACCCCTCACAGCTCCCCTCCAAGGAGTAAGAGTGTGAAACAACAGCAATCCGATGGCTGTCATCCAGGTTAACGCCTGACTCCTCTCACTGCCTGCTAGCCTCCTGTGTGTTTGCCTGGCTCCTCCAGGCCCTGGGATAGAGGGCCTACCAGGGCAGGCCTGGGACTGTGCATCTCCTGAGTGCTAATGCCATGGCTAAGTCCCAGCGGTGCTGGGGAGGCGGGTGCTCCCTGCTAGCCAGTGCAAATGAGGTACCCGGCTGTTGAGGTCCGCTTGGCATTTCCTGTGTTGGCTTTGGCTGGCGAGGCCAGGCCCGTGGGCTGCCCTCTTGACCCAAACTGAGTCAAGCAGGCTTGTCCAGGACTCTAGCGCGTACTGACTTCTGTTCTGCGCCCCGCAGGGAGTCCTGCTCTGGAAAAAAAGATCACTCTTCCCTGCCGGGGTTCTCACTGAGCTGTCTTCCCTTGCTTTGCAGGTTGCTTTGTAGACCACCTGAGGCCTGGCTGGCCCCTATCCTGCTCATCTCAGGGCGTGTTCCCCAGGTTGAGCAATGGAGCCCAGGGAATGTGCATCGGATCTCTGAGCTTCCAGTGGCTTCCATCTGTCTGTGGAGTAATTCCCTTAGCTCCAGGCTTAGTCCTTTGACTGGACCTGAAGGAGCCTCAGGCAAGGAGTCTGTTCTGGTCATTAGCACCCGCATTCCAGTTGAGAACCTGCGAGCGCTCCCTTGGGCAACCCCAGAAGGGCCGGTTTCACCTGCAGTCTTCAGTATTGCTTGCTCTGGGTCCTCAGTCCATGTCTTCTTTGGTTTGAGGTCTCTGGGATACCAGATTGTCCAAAACAAGAAGACTTCATGATGCTCATTTTCCCAAAGAGCAGAGGCTGCAACACAGCAGACTCTTTGTGTGCAGTGTGGTCCCCAGCCACTCTATCTGGTTGCCCCCATCCCTGCCCCACCCAGGTCCCCTTGGGGGCATAGCGCACTCCCCATTCCCAATGGCCAGGGGTCTCTGGTCTCGAATTTGGCCAGGTTGGGCAGAGAGGGCAGAGCCAGATCTCAACACATAGACCATCACGGGTCCACGTCCCTTCCCTCTCTTCCTTGGGGGTGCCCCTGTGAGAAGAAGCAGGAAAAAGGAACACAGGGTCCAGAGCTAGAGACATCTGAGCACGAATCCCAGCTCTATGACACACCAGCTGTGTGCCTTGAACGAGGAAGCAGATGGTCATGGAACTCAGTTGCCTTGTCAGTAAAATGGAGACAGTAGAGGTGCCCGTGGCCTAGGGTTTGTGAGAGGAGTCATTGGGCCTTGTTGGTGTTTAGTCACTGTCTTTGCGACCACATGGACTGTAGCCCACCAGGTTCCTCTGTCCATGGGATTTCTCAGGCAAGATTACTGGAGTGGGTTGCCAATTTCCTTCTCCAGGGGGTCTTTCTGACCCAGGGATTGAACCTGCATCTCCTGCGTTGGCAGGCCAATTCTTTATCGCCAGGCCACCACGGAGGCCCCTGCTAATGGAGGCCTCGACCTTTCTCCAGCAAAGAGAAGTCGAAGCACGAGCATTGTTGGCTCCTTGGGGCCAGACACATGAGTGCTCAGCAATGTGGAAAATATGAGACGAAGGAAGGAAAAGGCTCTGGATTTCCTATACTGCTCGAGGGAGGAGCAGTAGGCAGGATTCCTCTGGCAAGTTTGGGGTGATTGTTATCAGAAGACTGAGGAGTGTTTATCATCTTTATGAGCAATTCCACTTCTGGTACTCTATCTTGGGAAATAATCTGAAATGTCAGAAGTCAGGCAGAGCTCTAGGAAGGCCGGGAAAAAATGTCTTCAAAGATGTTCTTCTCAATGTCATTTATAGTAGCAAACATACAAAGAAGATATCTCAGTATCCAATGGGAGGAGACTGGTGAAGCATATTACGCTATATCGTCTACGTAAGGGACTAAAGAATGAGCACTAAAAGCTGAGTCTAGGGAAACATTTTTAAGACATGGCAACATTTGAGTGAAAAAAAAAATCAGCATATCTACTGACAAAGTACTATCTTAATTATGTGGAAAATCGGTTATGAATAGAGAAACAAAACATGAAAGAATACATAGAACATTATTATCAGCTCAAAAAGAAAGGAATTCTGACAAATACTCCAACATGAATGAACCTTAGAGCCATTATGCTAAGGGAAATAAGCCAGGCAGACAAGGGCAATTACGGTATGATTTATATGAGGTACCTAAAGTAGTCAAATTCTTTGAGACAGAGGTGGTTGCTAGGGGCTTGAGGGAGTGGACAGTTATTATTTAATCATGCAGAGATTCAATGCGAGAAGATAAAAAGTGCCGATGACGGCGGTTGCAAAAGAATATAAATATACATTTTTAAACGACTCTATTTTTTAAAACGGTGGAAATGGTAAATTTTATTTTATTTTACCTCTATTAAAAAAAAAAAAAAAAGGAGGTCATAGGGGAAATACTTCAAAATGCCCTTAATAAATATTTTTGAGTAAAGGGATTATGGGGTGATCTGTCTTCTTTTTAGTTTCTGACATTTTGCCCTAGAAAATGAGGTATTTCTGTTTGTTTGTTTGTTGTTTGTTTTAAGGAAGCTTGCTCCAGCATCTCCCAGATGTGCGCAGGGGTGGGGCTGGCGGGAGAGGCTCCGTCCAGCTGCAGTTGGAAATGAGGGGAGAAACACAGCCTGCTGGGGAAGGGCTGGCTCAGAGAAGGCCCCGGGGTCTCCCCTACGCTCTCACTCCCCTTTGGCTGGCCTCTTTCTCTGCCTTCCCTCCACACTCCGAACCTTGCCCAGGGGCCTCTCTTGTAGGAACAGTACAGTTGCTAGTCTGAAGCGCTGTCACAGCCCTAGTGGGAATGTGGGCTCGGGGCTTTCTCAGATGTTTGGTACCCGCGAAGCCTTCCCCCTGCTGCTCCGCCCCGGCCCAGCTGCAAAAACAACAGCCCATACCCAAAGCCCTGTTATTGCAGCCCAGAAGTTGGGGCCTCAGCGTGCAGCAGAAGGAGTGGGGATGGGGCCTGCAAGCCCCAAAGAGACCTAGGGGGATTGGAGGGTCTCCTCTCCTGCTTCCCTGGGGGGAAATCTGGCTCCAAGGTGTAGGAAGAACAGGCTTTGGGAGTCCTGCGGGACTGAGAGCCAACTCTGCCAGTGGCCTCCCTGGCTCCCTGGGGATGGTGGTGGGGGAGTGTGGTGGTGGATGGGGGGGCAGGAAGTCAAGCCACTTGGGAACCCGCTGAGCCAAGCCGTGGGCAGGAGGCGGCACCACCGTGGCTCCCAGGCAGGCCAGGGCCAAGGCTTTCCCACGGGGTGTAACTGGCCACTGGGCTTCACGGATCCATCCACTCCAGGCTAGGGCTTGTGAGCCCTGGGAAGTTTCCATGCAGTCTTCCCTTCAGGGGATAGGGGCTGGCAGGGAGATTCCCCTAACCAACCCCAGTGCCCTCAGGTGTGTGCAGGGCATCCCAGTAAGGCCAGAGCGCAGCTTTCAGAGGCCTGCCACTCAGCTCTCTCAACATCGGCTCCAGTCTCATCCTTCAGCTCCTTAAACATGTGACAGGGTAGGGACAGAGAACTTTATATCCACAAGATTCTGAAGACCTCAGAGACTGATGGGAGCCTGGCCCCCTGACCCTTAAAGACCATTTCTCCACTCCAGCATGCAGGGTACAGATGTGGAATTAGGAGGCACTGTGGAAATCTCTGGGGAAGACAAACCTGGGTTAGAACTTAACCTCTGCCCCACTGGCTACATGCCTGGGCATTGCATTTAAGCTCTCTGAGCCTCAGCTCCTTCCACTGTGAAATGAAGACATTAACATTTATCCTGTAGAGTCTTGGATGGTTTTGATGTAATTATAATAATAGTCTCTGGCACAAGGTAGGTGTGGTGCTTAATAGTGGAGGATACTGATTTTTATTACCCAAGCCCAAAGAAGGAAACTAAGCTGTGATTAGAAAGAACTTTCTGATCTCAGGACTCAGTTCAGTTCTCCCCACCCACCAGGTTCTGCACAATGTGGCCAGCATGCTTGAGAAGCTCCCTCACCTTTCATTTCTCCACTCTGGTCAGGAACCAGTCAATCACATTGCCCTCTAGAGTTAGATGACGACCGTGCGTTGTTAAGGATGTTCCTGGCCGTAGGCATCAAACCATCAAACCAGCAGATAGAAACTATTCCAGGGAAAGAAGGAGGGAGCCAGATGAAAGAGGGTGGCCTTGGGCCCCTGTGATCCACCAGTAGCCTCTGCCTGCAGGTTAGTGGCTGAGTGTCACAGATGCACCAAAAATGGTAAGAAGTGCTGGGACCCAGGACCCAGGCTTCCTGACTGGGCTACACCATCATGCAGTGTCTGTAGCTGTTCTGAAATACTCACAGGTAGCTACAGTAGGGCTTCCCAGGTGGTGCTAGTGGTAAAGAACCCGCCTGCCAATGCAGGAGACATAAGAGACACAGGTTTGATCCCTGGGTTGGGAAGAACCCCTGGAGGAGGACATGGCAACCCACTCCAGTATTCTTGCTTGGAGAATCCCATGGATAAAGGATCCTGGCAGGCTACAGTCCATAGGGTCACAGAGTCAGACATGACTGAAGCACCTTAGCACTCAGTTACACTAATCTTTAAAATCACTACTTTTATCTAATGTCACTGCCGTTATCATCTCCCCTGACAGATAACATCACCTAGTTTCAGAGAGGCAGACCTAAGATCTAAACTGAGATTTACATGACATTCAAATCCAAGCATATGAACAGTTTAACATTCCATATACTGCTACCATAGCTAAGAGGAAAATGGTGGGCCCTGGTTTCCACATATTTTCTCCCAGAACCACAGACTGTTTTCATCTACCTATGTGCTTGGATCAAGTCTCACTTAGAATGGACCTATCAGCTGTGGAATGACTGATCTCTTGACGAGAGCCAGCCCACTTCACAGGGCTCTTTCGAGACCAAAAGAGACAGGCCTATGAATATCTTTGACTTAAAGGCAAGATCCTCTAAGTGTGAGGGGTGATGTTGTTTATTATTAGAATCTCCCCTGCTACGGGGGCTGTTTGCCAATATGCAACATGGTGTTTTTACTTATTTACACACTGAATAAATGTTTGTTGCATATTGAATATGTTGCTCTATGAAGAGCAACTGTTAATATCCAGTCCTAATAACAATAACTGTGTGTGTGTGTGTGTGTGTGTGTGTCTGTGTGTGTTTCTAATTGCATGCCCTGGGACTACTACTGTGTTGTCATTAGACTTTCCCTCCAAATTCCTAGGAATGAATCATGTTTAAATTCCAGGGAATCTCAAGAACAGAGCCAGTTTCCAAAAAATGTACATTCACGTTTAGACTAAGATTAGCTTCTAGTCAAACAGGATCAATCAAATAATAATAAACTCCTATGTTAGCTGACAATAGGGTTGGAAGACAAAAGAGAAACCTAGTCAAGGCTCTAGCAACCCAAAAAGTTAAACCAAAGAGGAGTTTGTTGTGAAGCACAAGGGTGACTCTGCCTTTAGGCCTGGCTAGATCTAAGGGCCTACATCAGCTTGCTTCAAATCATCAGCTTATTTTCTGTTTCCCCTCTTGCTCCTCTCGCTCTAGGACTTGGTTCTGCTTGCTTTTGTTTCTCCTGCAGACAATCTTTCTCTACGAGGCAGGACAGCTGACCACTGATAGACTTGAGCCATTTTCCCCATAGCAGACAAGAAAGATAGAAACCTGCTCTCTTCTGGGGTCTGTGTGGCGAATCACAGCCAAGAACTGAAAGGCTTTACACAACCAGTCAGCATGGAAGTGGGTGACTGACCAGACCTGGGTGGTGTGCCGTCCCTGTGGTGAGGAGCCACACTGGGTACAAGGAGGCCTTGGGATTGACAGTTCCACCTGAATGGCATGGGATGAGGAGGGGCAATTCCCAAAGGAAAGGAGGTGCAGGGGAGATAAAAACAACAGGTGTCCACTACAATAGCACTTGTTCTCAGGGTGCGCAGAGACATGACTTATCCACCAAAACAATCAGAGGAGGATAAAAACAGGAGCGCATTCACATGCCCAAGTGCTGAGTCAAAGCCCTTCAGGAAAAGGAAGTGATCCGATGGCCTAAAAGAGATTCTTTAGAACACTAGGAGAAAGACACAAATATTTTGGTCAGCACCCCACGCCCCCCCGCCCCCGCCTCCCCCTCCCCGCCAGTTGAGAATTGTCATCATAATCACGTTATTTTCTGGGGCTTCCCTGGTGACTCAGGTATAAGGATTCCACCTGAAATGCAGGAGACTCAGAAGATATGGGTTTGACCCCTGGTAGGAAGATCCCTTGGAGGAGGAAATGGCAACCCACTCCAGTATTCTTGCCTGGAGAATCCCATGGACAGAGGAGCCTGGTGAACAGACCTCTGTTGGCGTCACAAAAGGGTTGGACACAACTGAGCACATCACAGCACCTTATTCTCCAAATTAAGTTTGAAAATAGTGATTTGATAATTCTGCAGGCAATTAGCCAGAATGTTTGAAATCGGGATCCTTTGGAAAAATCTGGAAGATTTGGTCAACATAATCACACTCCTGGTTGAGAGAATGGGCCTGATGAGTTTTTTTTTTCCTTAACAAATAACTTTTCTTTCTTACAAATAACTTTCTCTGTTTATAAATGGGTTGTGTGTATTATAGGAATTTTTGAAAATACAGAACAGAACATATATAAAATGGAAAGAGTAACATGGAAACTTACATTACCATAGGTAAACTAGATAGCTATTTTAAAAAATAGGGAATTTGCTGTATGACTCAGGAAACTCAAACAGGGGCTCTGTATCAACCTAGAGAGGTGGGATTGGGAAGGAGATGGGAGGGAGGTTCAAAACGGAGGGGATATATGTATACCTATGGCTGATTCATGTTGAGGTTTGACAGAAAACAACAAAAGTCTGTAAAGCAATTATCCTTCAATACAAAAATAAATTTTTAAAAAACTACTCTTGTATTTGTTAGGATTGGGTGTGACTACAACTGATAGGAACCCCAAGCTAACAATGGCTTAAACAGGACTGAAGTCTATTTTGCTCAAAGCTACATGAAGTCCAAAAGTCCGGGATTGCATGGGACTTCTGCTCTCCAGAGGCTTTGCCATGCCTAGGCTCCTTCCAGCTCACTACCCTGTCATCCCTGCACTGAGGCCTGCCACCTCATAATCTAAGCAAGCAGAGCAAAGGCAGCAAGAAGGAGAAGGTGATAAAGAGGTCAAGGACCCATGACAGCTACTCCTAGGGAAGATTCTCAGAAATAGCAACACAAGGCATTCACACTGTCCCAGTGGTAAGAATGTAGTCACTTGGGCACATCTACTTGCTGGGCAAACTGGGAAATGTAGTCTTTTTTTCTGAGTAGCTAATTGCCCAGAATATTACTACAGAAGAGCTATTACTGAGGCAATTAAGGGGCCTCTGGTGCTGCACTCAATATGTCAGCAAATTTGGAAAACTCAGCAGTGGCCATAGGACTGGAAAAGGTCAGTTTTCATTCTAATCCCAAAGAAAGGCAATGCCGAAGAATGCTTGAACTACACAATTGCACTCATCTCACAAGCTAGTAAAGTAATGCTCAAAATTCTCCAAGCCAGGCTTCAGCAATATGTGAACCATGAACTTCCAGATGTTCAAGCTGGTCTTAGAAAAGTCAGAGGAACCAGAGATCAAATTGCCGACATCCGCTGGATCATGGAAAAAGCAAGAGAGTTCCAGTAAAACATCTATTACAGCTTGAATGACTATGCCAAAGCCTTTGACTGTGTGGATCACAACAAACTGTGGAAAATGTTCAAGAGATGGGAATATCAGACGACCTGACCTGCCTCTTGAGAAACCTGTATGCAGGTCAGGAAGCAATAGTTAGAACTGGACATGGAACAACAGACTGGTTCCAAATTGGAAAAGGAGTACGTCAAGAGTATATATTGTCACCCTGCTTATTTAACTTCTATGCAGAGTACATCATGAGAAATGCTGGACTGGGAGAAGCACAAGCTGGAATCAAGATTGTCGGGAGAAATATCAATAACCTCAGATATGCAGATGACACCACCCTTATGGCAGAAAGTGAAGAACTAAAGAGCCTCTTGATGAAAGTGAAAGAGGAGAGTGAAAAAGTTGGCCTAAAGCTCAACATTCAGAAAACTAAGGTCATGGCATCCGGTCCCATCCCTTCGTGGCAGATAAATGGGAAAACAGTGGAAACAGTGGCTGACTTTATTTTTCTGGGCTCCAAAATCACTGCAGATGGTGACTGCACCCATGAAATTAAAAGACGCTTGCTCCTTGGAAGAAAAGTTATGACCAACCTAGATAGCATATTCAAAAGCAGAGACGTTACTTTGCCAACAAAGGTCCGTCTAGTCAAGGCTATGGTTTTTCCTGTGGTCATGTATGGATGTGAGAGTTGGACTATAAAGAAAGCTGAACACCAAAGAATTGATGCTTTTAAACTGTGGTGTTGGAGAAGACTCTTGAGAGTCCCCTGGATTGCAAGGAGATCCAACCAGTCCATCCTAAAGGAGATCAGTCCTGGGTGTTCATTGGAAGGAGTGATGCTGAAGCTGAAACTTCAATACTTTGGCTACCTGTTGCTAAGAACTCATTGGAAAAGACTCTGATGCTGGGAGGGATTGGGGGCAGGAGGAGAAGGGGACGACAGAGGATGAGATGGTTGGATGGCATCACCAACTCAATGGACATGGGCTTGGGTGGACTCTGGGAGTTGGTGATGGACAGGGAGGCCTGGTGTGCTGCGGTTCATGGGGTTGCAAAGAGTTGGTTATGACTGAGTGACTGAACTGATAAACCTGTTACCATAACACCCAGAGATAACCACTGTTAACATCTTGGTATATGTCATTTATACACACATACAAACACACACACATCTGCATACACAAAAACATTACATTGGTACAAAAGTAATTGCAGTTTTTTGTTGCTGAAATTTGCCATTTGATATTGGAATACATTCTAAACAAATGCAGTTATGTAATAGGTCATTTTAATGCACATTTCTCACTTTATGTTTTTTTGCTGAGGAATTACTTGCTGTTTATTTTATATTTGGGCTTCCTTAATAGCTCAGTTGGAGAAGGCAGTGGCACTCCACTCCAGTATTCTTGCCTGGAGAATCCCAGGGATGGTGGGAGCCTGGTGGGCAGCCGTCTATGGGGTCGTACAGAGTCGGACACGACTGAAGTGACTTAGCAGCAGCAGCAGCATGGCTCAGTTGGTAAAGAATCTTCCTGCAGTGCCGAAGACCTGGGTTCAATTTCTGGGTTGGGAAGATCCCTTGGAGAAAGAAATGGCAATCCACTCCAGTATTTTAAACTATGGAAATGATGTTAGACAAAAAGCAAATTTGAGTGATTTTCTTATTTGAGTTCAAAATGGATCGTAAAGCAATAGAGACAACTCGCGATATCAACAATGCATTTGGCCCAGAAACTGCTAATGAACATACAGTGCAGTGGTGGTTCAAGAATTTTTGCAAAGGAGACAAGAGCTTTGAAGATGAGGAGTGTAGCAGCTGACTGGCCATCGGAAGTTGACGACAACTGAGAGCTGTTATTGAAGGTGATCCTCTTGTAACTAACGAGAAGCTGCCTATCAACCATCTATGGTTGTTCCATATTTGAAGCAAATTGGAAAGTTGAAAAAGCTCAGTAAATTGGGTGCCTCATGAGCTGACCAGAAGTTTTAAAAATGGTCGTTTTGAGGTGTTGTCTTCTCTCATTCTATGCAACAACAAACCATTTCTCTATCAAATTGTGATTTGCAATGAAAAATGGATTGTATACAACAATCGGCGACAACTGGCTCAGCAGTTGGACTGAGAAGCTCCGAAGCACTTCCCAAAGCCAAACTTACACCAAAAAAACATCATCGCCACTGTTTGGTGGTCTGTTGCCCATCTGATGCACTACAGCTTTCTGAATCCCAGCGAAACCATTACATCTGAGAAGTGTGTTCAACAAACCATTAAGACGCACAGAAAACTGCAATGCCCTCAGCCAATATTGGTCTACAGAAAGGGCCAAATTCTTCTCCATGACAACGCCCAACTGCACGTTGCACAACCAATGCTTCAAAAGTTGAATGAACTGGTCTACAATTTTGCCTCATCTGCCACATTTACCTGACCTCTGGCCAACCAACTACCACTTCTTCAAGCATCTCAACAATTTTTTGCAGGAAAAATGCTTCCACAGCCAGCAGGAGGCAGAAAATGCTTTCCAAGAGTTTGTCAAATTCTGAAGCACAGATTTTATGCAACAGAAATAAGCAAATGTATTTCTCATTGATTTCAATGGTTCCTATTTCAGTTAATAAAGATGTGTTTGAGCCTAGTTATAATGATTTAAAATTTAAAATAAATAAATAAAATTCAGAGTCTGAAACCATAATTATCTTTGCACCAATCTAATAGATATAGGTATGTGTAGATATGTAGATATAGCTCAATGGTACATATATTTGTGTGAAGTACATATGTGCATATTTTTATATAAAATTTATATAAATAACATATATATTTAAATGAAATTGAGCTCCTATCAAATATACTATTTTTTATCCTGTTTTTTTGAGAAATTGCAGCTCTTAAATAAAGTCTTTTTTACAGTCTATTTTAGCACTGAGTCATTTAAACAATTAGAATAATGTAATGCTTTATGAATTTCTTTTAAATAATGATAGATGTTTTTATTTTGTAGGTCCTGGTTTATTAAGTTTTTGTTTATTTATTTTGAAATAATTGTAGATTCACAGGAGGTTGAAAGCAATGTACACCAAGGCCCATGCAGTCTTCCTTGGCCTCCCCCTAAGGTAACATCTTATACAATGGTGGGCCAATATCAAAAGCAATATATTGACATTAGTACAGTTCATAGAGCTTATTTAGATTTCATTAGTTATACATGGACTCATGCGTAGCCTTACATCACCAGAATGAAAAGTGAAAGTGAAAGTGAAGTCGCGTCTGACTGCGACCCGTGGACTGTAGCCCACCAATCTCCTCCGTCCATGGGATTCTCCAGGGAAGAATACTGGAGTTGGTTGCCATTTCCTTCTCCAGGGGATCTTCCCGACCCAGGGATCAAACCCAGTTCTCTCATATTGCAGGCAGACGCTTTAACCTCTGCACCACCAGGGAAGCCCTTAAATACAAGAAAGGTTTTCTCAGAAAACCTCCTATAGAGACACAGAACTTCAGATCCAAGTACTAACATCAAAGATTTCAAGGAAGGAAAGGAAGCCAGGTTGAAAGAAGAAGGGGGAGGAGGCGGGAGAGGGGGGCGAAAGGGGTGGCCTTACAGACATCTCCTGCCACCTACAGATGCCCAGGCGTTATGGGACTTTTCCCTGGGCCTCCAGAGAAGGGAGGACTGGAACTCGGCCCTACCACAAATCAGACCAGACCAGAATTCGAGAATTCGAGTTCTCTGTCAAGAGGAGGTAATCAGTCTCCAATCCTCAGCTCAGGCTGAGGGCCCTTCCACCAGATTCCTACGTCTTGGACCGGGGAACTAGAAAAACAGGGAAGGATAGGAAGGGTCAAGGAGAGGAAGGAGAGAGGGAAGGGGAGAGAGGTCAATAAAGTCTCTTGTTCCTTACTGGTCGGGGCACTCTGGCCAGTTGTCTGCGTCAGGAGGAGACCAGGGACAAAAGGGTCCCAGTTGCGGCCGCTGGGTCTGGTCCATTGGCAGGCAAGCTGGCTCCTGAGTACCCCAAGTGGTCGGGATGTCAGTCTCAGCGAAGAAGAATCCCCACCAGAGTCGCCATTTGTTGCAGGAAGGCAGACCCCTTCCAGGGCCCGAAACTGGGCCCTTGTCTAACACTCGGAAATGAATTGTCTGAGGAGAAACTTGTGCTGACAAAGCAAGAGATTTTATTGGGAGAGGGCACCCGGGTAGAGAGCAGTAGGGTAAGGGAACCCAGGATAAAGAAACTCAATTCTTCTCTCCTTTGTAAATCACTCCTTTAGAGCCACACCCATTCCATCCCCCACTCATTCCTAATTCCTGGCAACCATGCACCCATTCTTTATCTCCATAATTTCATGAATGTTAAGCAAATGGAATTAAATAGTATGTATACTTTTAGGACTGGCTTTTTTCACTCATTGTAATTGTCTTGAGATTCATCTAAGTTGCTGCATACGCCGATAGTTTGTTCCTTTTTACTGCTGAACTGTATTCAATGGTATGGATGTGTAATACCACAGTCTGTTTAAACATTAATCAACTGGAGAACATTTGGGTAAGTTTTCAGTTTGGGGTTATCATGAATAAAGCTGCTACGGACATTCATGCACAACTTCCTATTTGGACAGAAGTGCTCACTTCTCTGGGATAAATGAGCAAGAGTATAATTGCTGGGTTGGATTATAAGTCCATCTTCAGTTCTGAAAGGAATTGCCAAACCATTTTGCAGACTCACTGTATGCAATCTACTCTTTTAAACTTAACAATATGCTGTCAACAATTTTCCTTATCGTCAAACACTTTCTATTTAAATAAATAAGACTTCCCAGGTGGCTCAGTGGTAAAGACTGCCTGCAGTGCAGGAGACATGGGTTCAATCCCTGGATCAAAAGAGCTCCTAGAGAAGGAAATATCAACCCACTCCAGTCAGTAAAAAATTTGCCTGCAATTTGGGAGACCTAGATTCAATCCCTAAGTTGGGATGATCCCCTGGAGAAGGGAACAGGTACCCACTTCAGTATTCTGGCCTGGAGAATTCGATTGACTGTGTAGTCCGTGGGGTCACACAGATGAGCGACTTTTACTTCCAGTATTCTTGCCAGGGAAATCCCAAGAAGAGAGGAGCCTGATGGGCTATGGTCCAGAGGAGTCACAAAAGAGTCGGACACAACATAGCAAATAAACAACAACGTCATTACTCGTTTAGTTTTCTTGTTTAGTTCTAAAACATGCTATCCCATTCTAAACATGGAATGGAAACATGCTTCTAAAACATGCTATTCCATTGTATGCCGCTGCGGCTGCTAAGTCACTTCAGTCGTGTCCGACTCTTAGCAACCCCATGGACTGCAGCCCACCAGGTTCCTCTGTCCATGGGATTTTCCAGGCAAGAGTACTGGAGTGGGGTGCCATTGCCTTCTCCAATTCTATTTTATAGCTATACTATAATATCCAATCTAAATTCTAGGAATTCCTGAATTTTACGAATATTCTTATTTTTGTATTATAAATAATAAAATGAAAAATATTGTGGAAAAATCTTTGTGCCTATTTCTGATTATTTCCTTAGGATAAATTTTTAGACATAGATATAGTGGTTTAAAGGGTATGAATGAAGGGACATCCCTGGCAGTCCAGTGCTTAAGACTCCAAGCTTCCATAGCAGAGGGGTGTGGGTTTGATCCCTGGTTGGGGAACTAAGAGCCTGCATGCTGTGCAGTGCAGCCAAAAAATAAAATAAATAAAAATAAAGGGTATGGATGAACATTATAAAGTATTTTGCTTTCTTCCTTTTTTTCAAATTGTCTTACTAAAGGTTTCAACTTACAATCCCACACCAGTATATAAGAATTAGGCAGTTGTATTTCAACACAAATTACAGTCAAACAGTCAGCATTCTTAATATCTAAATAGATCTTATAAGTCAACTAGAAAAAAGAAATACCCCAAATCAAGATGCTTTGGGCTGCAAATGATATAAAATTCCAATTAAAATTATATAAACAATAGAGAAATTTAGACTTCATATAATAACTCCAAAGATAGGGCAACTTCTGATTTGGTTGATTTCACACAATAGCCACCACAAAACATAGACTAATGGTAAAGGCTCTGAAGCTAGGTTGTTGGGTTTATATCCTGGCCCCTCCATTTGCTGACTGTGGGACACTGAGCAAGTTACTTATCCTATTTATTCCTTAGCTTCCTATTTTGAAAATGGCTATATTAATAGTATCTATCTCATAGGTTTAAGGATAAAGAGCTAATATATGTAAATTAGCCATTAAGTGTTGATATTATCAAGAGTCCAGGTTCTTCCTGCTTTTCTGTTCTGGAATCCTTACCAATGTTAACATTATTCTCAGTCTTCAGACCTCAGGGTCACAACATAGCTGCATTAACTCCAGGAATCTCACCCAAGAAGTCCAGAAATAGACTAAGTAGTCTTGTCTGTTTCTTTCTTTAGAACAGGGAAATCTTTCCAGGAAGTGCCAAATAGATATCCCTTGCATTCCACTGGCTAGAGAATAAGTTACTCTATACCAATTTGTTTAATTAAAAAAAAGGAGAGTGGAATGACTATGACTGGTTTAGATCAATCAAGATTTACTCATAAGCCAAAACCACCTTCCCTGTGGATAGAAACCAAAATCAGTTCTTTCTAATAAGAAAGCAGAGAAAAATGGATATTGAATGAACAACCAGAATGTCTGCTATACATCACATTAGAAAAATGGACAAACCACATGCACCAGTACTTCATATGAGAAGAAAAGCAAACGGTAAATAAATATGAAAAAAGGCTCTTCATGATTAATGAGCAAAAGGGTACAAATTAAAAGTAGTTTCTGTATTTCTCTATTAATTTGGCAATGATGAAAAAGAATGATAATCACCTACAATACAGACAAATATATAAAATGGCTAAGAATAAATTTTATATACATGATGTGCAAGACCTAAATGAAGAAAATTATAAAATCTCACTGGACAACATTAAAGAAGACCTAAGTAAATGCAGATATATACCATGTTCATGGATAGTAGGACTTGGTATCTTAAAGATGTCAATTGTCCTCAAATTGGTTTAGAGATTTAAAGCAATGCCAAACAAAATCTCAATAGAGTGGGAGTTTTTTTGAGAAATAGATGCTTTATTTCTAAAATGTACATGAAAGAGCAAAGGCCCCAAACTAAAGACACTCTTAAAGAAAGGAATATGGTAAGAGAATTTTTCTTATCAGATATCAAGACTTAAAAAAAAAAGACAGTAGTAATTAAGATAGTGTAATATTGATTCAAGGATAGGCAAATTTAGCAATAGGAACAAACAGAGGGCCCCAAAACAGACTCTCACAATATAGAAACTTCACAAATTACAAAGATAGTACTGAAAATCACTGAAGAAAGAATGGAAAAAGAAAATAAAATTACATCTCATTTCTCATCCTATATAGAAAGTAATTCAAAATTATGTGTAAAGGCAATTTGTAAAATTACTCAGAAGAAGATTCAGGTGATTATCTTTATGCTTTTAGATTAGGGAGGGGTTTCCTAAATAAACCACAAAAAGCATTAACTATAAAAGACAAGATTGATACATTCAATCATATTAAAATCAAGAACTTTGTTCAAAGACATCTCAAGGGAGTAAACAGACAAGCCATAAATTAAGGGGAAAAAAACTAGTATTCAGAATATATAAGGAACTCCTACAAATATATTAGAAAAAGTTTTTTTTTTTTCCTTAGCCTAAAGAAAGTAGGTAAAAGACAGATATTTCACAAAGGAGAAAAAGGACATGGCCAAGAAACATATGAAAAAAGAAGCAAACAACAACCTCATTAGTAATCAGAAAAACAAATTAAGATGCCAATGATATATCCTTTTATATCTACCTATCTGATTCCACCCACCTCCCTCAACCATTGATAATACCAAGTGTTGGTAAGGAGTAGATCAGCTAGAACTCTTTAAGCACTTCTGGAGGGAGCATGCATTGATGTAATCACTTTGGAATACTAGCGCTATTTGTAAAGTTGAATATTCACATAGCCTATGACCTAGCTGTTCCACTTGTAGGTATGCCAAGATATACACAAGAATATTTATAGTTTACATTCTCTCACCCTCCAGAAAGATTGGCAACAACCCAAATATCTGTTGAAGGAAAATGAATACATAAAATGTGGTACAGTCACATGACGGAACATTATGCAGCAGTGCAAAGAGAACTACAGACACATGTAGCAACATGGAGGGAAATTTTAGGAATGTCATACCGAGTTTAAAAAAAAGCAATTTGTAGAAGATTACATTATAATGCAATTTATAAAAAATTCCAAATAAGCAAAATTAAGTGCTTTGTTATTTAGGGGTTGTAAATATATAAAACTTTTTTTTTTATGAAGCAAAGGAATATCGATCAAAATTTTGTGGTTATCCTTGAATGTGGTAGAAGGCAAGGACATGGATTAGGAGAAGAGCACACACACTTGTGTGATGATATGACAGTATTTTAGGTGTCTTCTTAAAATTTCACTTATTTATTTGTTTTTAAAATTGTGGTAAAATACACATAAAATTTACCTTTTTAACCCTTAAGTGTGCAGTTCAGTGGCATTAAATGCACTTACACTGTTATACAATATAAATGCCCATCCATCATCCATTTCTAGAATTCCTTTCATCTTGTAAAATAGAAATCCTATACATTAAATAATAAATAACTTTTCCCTCCAGCCTCTGACAACCACCATTCTACTTTCTGTGTCTACGAATTTGAGATTTTTAGTTTTCAAGTTGACAGATGGGCTCACAGGTGTTCATTTATTGTCATTTCATACACATATATATTCTTTTGTATGTATAAAACAGTACATATCTTATTTTTAATGTCTTTATATCTGGAAAAATAATGACAATATCCAAAGTTGGCCAGAACATGATAAGTGCTAGCAAGCCTGTAAATTGACACAACTTTTCAGACATTTTAAACTTAACATGGTAAAATTGATAAATACTTTATGGCTTTGGGGAGTTATTATGCTTTCAATTTTGGTTACTGATTATTCATTAACAGTATATAGAAATATGATTGATTTTTGTGTGTTGACCTTGCATCTTTGCTAAATTAGTTCTAGGAGGTTTTTTCTTCTTGTTGATTCTCTGGGATTTTCTATGAAGACAATGATGTCTTCTGTTAGTTTTCTTGCTTTCCAATCTGTATGCTTTTAAAATTTCTTTTTCTTGCCTTATTGCACTGGCTAGATCTTTGAGTTTAAATTTGAATGGTAAAAGTGGACATTCTTGCCTTGTTTCTGATCTTAGAGAGAAATTTTCTTTGACCATAAAGTATGATGTTGGGTACAGGATTTTGTAGATGGCCCTTGTCATGCTGAAGATGTTCCTCTTTATTCCTAGTTTTTTAAGGTTTTTTGGTTTTTTGTTTTTAATTCAATGTCTGTTGATTTTTGTCAAATGCTTCTTGCATCAGTTGATATGGTCATGTGGTTTTACTTTTTAGAATATTAACATAGTTTCTCAAATTGATTTTCAAATATTGAAACAGCTTTACCTTCCAGATTTAAATTATACTTGGTAATTATACATTAATCTTCTTATTTACTTTTGACTGCGCTGGGTCTTCATTGCTTCATGCAGGCTTTCTCTAGTCGTGGTCAGCAGGGGTTACTTGTGATGCGCTGGTTCCGGCACATGGGCCTCAGTAGTTGCAGCACAGGGGCTCAGTAGTTGTGGTTCTCCTGCCCTAGAGGGCGCAGGCATTGGTAGTTGCGGCACACCACTTAGTTGCTCTGCAGTATGTGGGATCCTCCTGGACCAGGGATTGAACCTGTGTCCTCTGCATTCATTGGGAGGTGGATTCCTAAGCACTGGGCCACCAGGGAAGTTCTTACATGAATCTTTTATATACTGATGAATTTGGTTTGCTAATAATTTGTTGCAGCTCTTTGCATCTGCATTCATGAGGGACACTGGTCTCTTATTTATTTATTTATTTTTTTCATATTATCTTTGTCTGATTTGGGTACTGATATATTTTTCTGTAAGGCAATTGGTCTCTGGAGACCCGGGTTCGCTCCCTAGGTCGGGAAGATCCGCTGGAGAAGGAAATGGCAATCCACTCCAGTACTATTGCCGGGAAAATCCCATGGACAGAGGAGCTTGGTAGGCTACAGTCCATGGGGTCCCAAAGAGTCGGACATGACTGAGCGGCTTCACTTCACTTTTCAACGTCTAGCACATCTCCTCAGAGATGAGGAGACCGAATATCCACCAATAAGGAGATTCAAAGTGGCAGTTAATATGCGAGCAAAGATGATGTCCTTCCATCTGTACGGACTAGAGGCTGGGGAGTAAAACAATACGACCGTTTAGAGTTTACTAGGTGTAGACACTGTATGAATTGTCTCATCTAATGCATCTTTATGAGATAGGTCCTCTTATTCTAAACAGAAAAAAAAAATGGTCCTTGGCATCAGGGAGCTCGGTCTGCTAGAGAGAGAGAGGCGCAAACGAAACAGTATCATGCAATGTAACAGCATTATAATGGGGCGTCTGCCCTAGGGGTAGCACTCTGATGGTCACCGGAGCTGAGGGACGGGGAAGTAGGGCTGCAACTTCTCCAGCGTAGCCTCGGGAAGTGGTGGGGGCCTTTCAGACTGGCTGTTTCCACAGCAACAGGACTAGCCATCCTCTTGTGACGTCAACCGTCAGGTCTTCTGCGACCGAGAAGCCAAGAAAAGACACTTCCAGCCTTCCAACCTCTGAGGCGCGGAAGCTTGGCGGTAAACCCAACACATCGAGTTCCAAGAGTCTGATTGGCTCTGTCAGGTGGGGGGGAGGGGCGGAGGCGGGAGTTAGCAGCGAGGGGCGTGGCCCAGTCTTCTCCCAAGCGAGAGTTTTTTTTCTAGCAGAGCGGAAGCCGACCTCTCCTGCCCCGGAAGTGTAAGCTGGGAAGTCTGCCAGGTGTGGATTCCGCCGGCAAGGCGGCTTCTTTCGCGATGCCAGGGGCAGCTGCCAAGGGCTCGGAGCTGTCCGAGAGGATCGAGAGTTTCGTGGAGGCGCTGAAGCGGGGCGGCGGGCAGCGCAGCTCCGAGGACATGGCCCGGGAGACTCTGGGGCTGCTTCGCCGCATCATCACGGACCACCGCTGGAGCAATGCAGGTGAGGCAGGCCTCGCCCCTTTCTGATCCCGATCCCCGGGCGGAAAGTCGCCCAGGCCCCACGCTGCGCCCTTCTCGCGCTCACCTTTTCTCTTTGGGCGGTAGGGGAGCTGATGGAACTGATCCGCAGAGAAGGCCGGAGGATGACGGCCGCGCAACCCTCAGAGACCACCGTGGGCAACATGGTGCGGAGAGTGCTCAGGATCATCCGGGAGGAGTATGGCAGGTCAGGCCCACGTCCTGGACCGGGGCTTGGGCCCAGTGAAGCGTTTTGCACGGGCCCCTCTCTCTCCCTGCTTGGAGCCTTTGTTGGAGCTGAGCAGCTGTCGTTACTTAAACGACCACATCTCTTCCCCCAACTCCTTTGGGTCTTGTTGCCTTCGTAGACTCCATGGACGCAGCGACGAGAGCGATCAGCAGGAGTCTCTGCACAAACTCTTGACATCCGGGGGCCTGAGCGAGGATTTCCGTTCCCATTATGCTCAACTCCAGTCCAACATCATTGAGGCAATTAATGAGCTGCTGGTGGAACTGGGTGAGTCCTGATCCTTAGGTGGACAGGACAAGTTGCAGGCAGATGAGGGAACAGAAGACCTTAGAAGTTGTTCATAAGCAGAGATGGACGATAACCAGTCTTCTGGTTCTCAGAGGTTTGCCCTCATCCGGATTAAGAATGATTGGAATAGGTGGCAACACTAAGATAACCCTTTCTACATTTCCTTACAGACTGACCCCTTATCTACTGCAAATCCACTGTGGCAGAGACTGTTTGGGAAGAGCTTTTATTTTTAAGATGAACCTCTGAAAACCACAGTTGATAAACCCTTTTTCACTAAACTTCTTGAAATTTTACAGACACACACACATACATACCCATATGCATATACACAAGCCACTTCTATCCCCCCTATCTTTGTGACCTAGGAGGCCAGATATTTATTGCCATCAGTGTTCCCGGGAAAGGAAGAAACTGGGTCTGTCTGTGCACTGAGCTGCTTCTTCCAAATTCCTCCCCTATTTTTCTTCTGTGTCCTCCTTGTCAGGTGGAGGCGTTGTGGCCACCTTTTGGAGGAGGAATTCTTTCAGAGGGAAACTCTGTTTGCCCTACTCTCAGCACTTTCAAATTTCCCAGATGGGGCATTTCTTGCCTAAATTCACTGTCTTGAAAGTCAGTTGTAAAGAACTAGTTTTGGGCGGGGTAGGGGTGAGGGGAGTAAGTTGATGAGTAGGGTAAGAGGGTAGGCTGAGAGCTTGGGAGATAGAAAACCCTGGAGGAAGGAGGCTTTTAAGGAAATAGGACATTTCACATTTAGTCCATTGACCATGTGTTACCAGGCTCTGCTAGGTGGGCATTGTACAAAACGGCACACATCCCTTTCTGTTCTCTCACAAGTCTGTATTGTAGCATGACTATGTCATATTTTCCATGCAAAACTGGCTTCTTGCAGAAGGGACAACGGAGAACATCGCAGCCCAGGCTCTGGAGCACATCCACTCCAATGAGGTCATCATGACCATCGGCTTCTCCCGCACGGTGGAGGCATTCCTTAAAGAGGCTGCCAGAAAGAGGAAATTCCATGTCATCGTTGCAGAGTGTGCACCTTTCTGTCAGGTATGGGGACTGCTAGAGCTGCTAAGAAAATTTTAAAATGAGAGAATAATGCCATCTTTGAATTGATGCATTTTAAACATTGAGGAGATAGCGTAAAACATTTAAGAGAATTTCACGTTGTTGATCCTGTGAACATTCTTAAAATATTCACTTAAGGAAGTTGAGTGAACTATGTGGCCCAAGAAAAGATAAATATTAGTTCTTTCAGAAATCAGAATAGGGTAAATGACCTTGGGGATGACCGATGCTTGGTCTGACCCCACTCAGTCTTCAGGTAAATAATAGGTCTCCAGAAAGTAAATATGTAAGGATGCAAGGATGTTGTAAAATAATGAGCCAGGAGCTGTCCTGTGTGCTCTGCCCAGTTACACAAGCAAGTTGTATTTCCAGTTCTGTGTCTGTCCCAGCAGTGCTGGGGAGTAATGAACATTAATTAGCTTCCCCTGGGCTTCCTGCCGCTTCCCAGAGAACGCCTACCAGATGAGTTAGTTGCCTGTTGGAAGTTGCACGTTGGATACGGCCAGTGTCACCCAGTTCCCCAGATCCAGTGATGTTTGAAAGCTCTTTCTCTCTACCCCACTCTTCCTCTCAGCATCAGCCTTTCTCTCCAAATGCAGGGTCATGAGATGGCAGTCAATTTGTCCAAAGCAGATATTGAGACAACGGTCATGACTGATGCTGCCATTTTTGCTGTTATGTCAAGAGTCAACAAGGTGGGTATATTTGGGTTATATTATGTCAAATTTATGAAGATTATACATTAAAATATTAATATCTGCCCCCCTCCCTGGCCCCAATATCTATAAGAGGAGAGGAGAGTTTCTAGTACCTTTTGAAAACACGTACATGGACCTTTTAAATCTCTTATTCTATTAATATTGATCCCCCCTCTTTATTCCTCCCGTGGGTGCTGCTGCTGCTAAGTTGCTTCAGTCGTGTCTGACTCTGTGTGACCCCATAGACAGCAGCCCACCAGGCTCCCTTGTCCCTGGGGTTCTCCAGGCAAGAATAACTGGAATGGGTTGTCATTTCCTTCTCCAGTGCATGAAAGTGAAAAGTGAAAGTGAAGTTGCTCAGTCCTGTCCGACTCTTAGCGACCCCCTGGACTGCAGCCTGCCAGGCTCCTCCGTCCATGGGATTCTCCAGGCAAGAGTACTGGAGTGGGTTGTCATTTCCTTCTCTGTCCTCCCTTGGAGGCACCTCATTTTGGTTAAAGGACTGAAAGGAATGAAATGGGACTAAGCTAATCTTGTCAGCATGTTAGGGATCTGATAGAGAGCTGCCCACTTCTGCTCAGAGAGCTTGGTAGTGGTGGATGGTAGAAGAAAGGCTTCGCATTTCTCAGGAGGTGTGGCAGATAGAGTTCCACGGAAGACAGGGCTAAGAGCAGTAAACACTGCAGTTTTCTGTCCTGTACTGTGTTCATTTTTCCTTTGGGAATCCACTTTTATGCTAGAACTTGTGGTCTGAACCTAGAATCCCTTTCCCTCTACTGGTGTGTGACCCCCACGCCCACCCCCTGCAGGACGCCAAGACTAGGGCTAAGCATTCAGGCACTCATGTCCAATGGCCTGTTGAAGGCTCTGTTCTCAGGATGGCTCGCTTCTTTCTTCCTGTCCCAAAGGTGATCATTGGCACTAAGACCATCCTGGCCAACGGTGCCCTGCGAGCTGTGGCAGGAACTCATACTCTAGCGCTGGCAGCAAAACACCATTCTACCCCACTCATCGTCTGTGCTCCTATGTTCAAGCTTTCCCCACAGGTATGTCTGTCTGTCTCTAGCCAACAGAAGGAAGTCAGAGTATAGGTTTGAGCTCTTTAACCTTCAGCCTTCTCTCTCTGGGACTTCTCTTTATCTGCATTTACTCAATGGATTAGACCCAGTGGAGACTGGAAGAGGCCACAGTAGTCTTGATCCAGGAAGAGCCATTGATAGTTACAACCTTTCAGCTTCAGGAGGTCAACATTGTAAGGTCAGGATAATATGTAGTTGGGGAAGGCCCTTTGTCTACATTGCCACCACTCCCCCGTCACCCTGACCATTTCTGAAAATGCCAAGCAAGTTGAAACTAGAAACATAGAATTGGTTTTTATTTGTCATAGTTCCAGGGACTGTATTCTGTAGCCTGAACACAAGCAGTTACTAAGTAAAGAGTCATTTTACCAGTGATAGAAACTACGTGCTTTGAAAATAATAACCTATCTATAGGTGTCTACTTATTAAAAAATTGGACTGAAATTCACATAACACACAAGTAACCATTTTAAAAGGTACAGTTAAGTGGCACTTAGTACATTCACAGCATTGTGCAACTACCACTCTTTAGTTTCGGAATTTTTTCATCATCTCTGAAAAACACTCTACCCATTAAGTGATCACTCCCTTCTTTCTTCTCCCCATCTCCTAGTGATTGCTAGTCTGCTTTGAGTCTCTATGGATTTGCCTAATTTTGATATTTCACATAAAAGGAGTCATATATTATGGACAAAATATTTCTGATTTCTAAATATTTGGGGAGTTCATCTGAGTTATAGCACGTACTTTGTTCCTTTTTTGTGACTGAATAATGTTCTGTTGTATGGATATACCACAATTTAATCATCCATTCATCTGTTGATGAGCATCTGGGTTATTTCTACCTTCTGGCTTTTGTAAATAATGCTGCAATAAGCCTTTGTAATCAGATGTCTGGATGTCTTTTTATTTCTCTTGGGTGTATACCTGAAAGTCAAAATGTCAGATCTCTCTTTTTTTCTTCCTAATTTTTCCTTGTCCAGTTCCCCAATGAAGAAGATTCATTTCACAAGTTCGTGGCTCCTGAAGAAGTCCTGCCTTTTACAGAAGGTACAGAAGTTGCTTGAATGTGTATGGCACACGCAGTTGGTGTGTTTTGGATTTTTGTATATGTTTGTTTTGGTCTTTTGGTGGTCAATGGGATTGAATGTTGTTGGGCTGTGTTTCATTAGTCATACATCTTGTGGGGACTGTTCTTTTTAGCAACTTAGAGTGTTTGTGGACCTGACCTAATCCATGTTCATTTTCTTCTGAAACTAATATATTTTAGCTGAGTTATGGGGGCCATGGAGGGTTGGATCACCCAGCATTGACTGGGATTGGCTTTGCAAGTTGTCTGAGATACAGGCAACAGCCCAATCAGAAAGTGTACTTGATTTTGGTTGCTGCAGGGAGTCATTTTGGTGATGTGACTGCCGAAGGAAGCAGGCTCTGAAATGTCACTTATAAAACTCACCTGTATCCTGGACACTTTTGTGTGTTGGGGACCTTTTCTCTATCTTCTTCTGAAGGCAGCAACTTTGCTCAGTGAGCTTGCTGCCTCATCAACAGTTTGCATGGTCTTTAACATCCTCTGGGAGCAAAACATAGTACTTGGAGTGCTTATTCTTCTTGGAAATTTAATAACTTCACCATTTATTCAAACATTCATTTTTTCAAGAAAGATTTATGACTCTTGAGTACCCACTGTGTATCCAGCACTATTTCAGGCACTAGAGATATAACAGTGATTAACACAGATGGGCCCTGCTCCCCCAGAGTTTACGTCATGTTGCAAAAGACAGACAAGAATATGTCAGGGCATGGAATGTTTTAGGAAGAAAATACGGATGATATGATGGAAAGTGACTAGGGGACTACCTTAGACTGGGGAAGGGACTTAATGAGATGGCATTTCAGCTGATTCCTGAAGGAACAGAGCCTGCCACGTGAAAGTGAAGGAAAGAGTTTTCCAGATGTTGGTGCAAAAGACCTGAGTTAGGTACATGCTTAGCCGGGTGGAAAAAGATGGCCATGTGGCTGGAGAGTAATGAGCAAGAGGGAGAGCAATACAGACTGTAGTGTGGTGCGGTGGGGAGGGCCCAAATCTTGACGGCTGCAATCCCAAATTTGAAACTTTTTCTGCCTTTCTATGGGAAAGTATTGGAGAGTCGTAAACACAGGGCAGATCATGATCTGACATCTTTTCTTCTGGTTTGTATTTTGCTACAGCTTCCCTTTCTTGGGGTGGCAAGTATCCCTGTGTTATTGAGCCTAGAATCCATGAGATACTTATTAGAACAGGAGCCTCGGTTTTGTCTTTAGCTCATGTGATTGCCTTTCAGGGGACATCTTGGAGAAGGTCAGTGTCCATTGCCCCGTGTTTGACTACGTCCCTCCAGAGCTCATTACTCTGTTTATCTCCAACATTGGTGGGAATGCACCGTCCTACATCTACCGCCTGATGAGTGAACTCTACCATCCTGACGATCACGTCCTATAACCACCACTCATCCTAAGCAGAAGCTGCTTAGGCAAACACAGAACAGAGAGGAGATTTCTGTGCCACGACTGAAGTGCATCTTCCTTGTAATGGGGGAGTGAACAAGAGTCAGCCTTGGAAAACCTGATACTGTTTCCTGCCATTTTGGTCATCCCATAACTGGGATGCATCTCCAGGACTGTTCTTTGCCTCTTGGATCTTACAGAGCCAGCTGGGCTTGATCTCTTGATTTTGGAGCCTTTTAGTGACTTGGAGCATCTGTTTCAGGAACTTAAACTTTGCCGTTCGGTGGTGTTTTAAACACGACACCAAAGACTTGCTGGGCTACAGGTTTTTGCTCAGAAATGACTGCCACACCTTTTCCAAGGCCGTGCCAATAAAAGCTGCTTGAAGGTTCCTGAGTTGGTTTATTTATTGTTCTGCTCCGACTGAACTGCCTGAAACAGCAGCAGCAGAACCCTTTGCTGTTTTCACAGAGGACAGTAATTAGAGGTAACAGCCTAAAACAGAAATTCAGATGAAAGTATTTATGATTTCCTTTATAACTCACTGGAAATGGTCCCAAACAACTCGTTAATAATCCAGGACAGTGGTTCCAAAATCACTGATCATCAGAATCATCTGGGAGCTTAAGAAAATATACAATCTCAGCCTCCCATCTCAGACCTACTGCGTCTGATCTCTGGGTTGGCTTAGAGTGTCCTGGGAATATTCTTTGAGCGTCCCGGAAAAGGACCCCCTCGTACTATTAATAGAATTGCAAATTGGTACAACCTTTTCCAGGGCAATTTCAACCTTCTAGATTTATTTTTGCAAGCACAGAAAGACATAGGCAAGAATGTCCGTTGTAGCAGCTGTTATGTCACAGCCTATGGGTCCAGCAATATAGCATTTTGGATTCTGTTAGTTAAAAACAAGAAAGGTTTATAAATGTGATATACTTGATGATATATACATTGCAGTAGAGGTTTCAAAAAGTGACTTGAGATCAGTGTCTGGATTAAAGACATTTTGATTGATTGATCTGGTATTTAATTTGAATTAGTTACCAGTATTTTAAAATCTGGATGTTACACATTAAATGAATTCAGATTTCTTCCGTCTCCTGAAGAGTTGGTGAACTCTGGGCCTGCACTCCCAAATGGCAACAATTTGACTATAGGTGGATAGCTTCTAATTCTAGTAAATAGGAAACCCCATTTTCTGCAATTCCAAGCCAGGTTCACAAAACTCATTTATATTGTCTGCTGAATCCTTATGGGCATCTGAGTTGTGACCCTTGTGTTAATGCATGGGATAGATTTATAAGCAAGTCTATTTTATATTCTATTAACCAAAAACAAGCTGGGGAAAAAAACCAAGCTGCAGAGCAATCTGCATGAAATGACCCTTAGCTCCTTAAAACAAATTATGTGGATGCACAGGATAAAAATCTTGGAAGAATTAACACCAAACAGTGGCAAGCAGATTTTATTAGGATATTTATTTAGGATATTGTTTCTATTCTTCATGTGTGCTACTTTAGTGATTTATGTTTTCAAAAAACCTCTTCAGGTCAGATGATCTGGATGCCATGTTTGGGAAGCATGGTGCAAAGCAAACTTCTCAGGGCCAAGGTCCCCCGAGTGTGCAAGGGAACCCCTCACCTGGGATGCTTGTCACAAAGTCAACCTCTGGCAGCAGTGTCTATGAGGCAGAAGGTGGAAGTTCTAGGAATCTGCATGTTTAACAAGCATCTCAAGGGATTTTACCAGATGATTTGATATTTGTGTTTTGGTAAACACTGGCCAGAAGGTAGACAATGAGGGAAAGGCCTCTACTCTGATCCTGCTTGATGTGGGCAGATCTTTGCCTTCGGACTCTTGTCTTCCCTGAGAGAGGGAAAAGACAAGACTGATGAGAGTCAGTCTAAAGGACTGACCTGAAAGCTCTCTGACCCAGAAGAGCCTGGCTCATGCAGGTCTTTGTTGTCAATTATTTCTTAAAACATCTAAGACCACATGCTTTCTCGGTAAAGAGGCTTGTAGCTACCCATTTTGAGCAGTCTTTAAAGGCGCCCATCCTAACAGCAGCTCGCCTGGATACGACTGCTCTGGAGGAAGAGCAGAAGGAATTTAAATCTGTTGCTGGAAGTGTGTTATGATACTTGTCCTTTGTGCATCTTAGTCTCTGGGTCTAAGATTAGCACCAGCATCCTTCCCAGGCATCCCTGAGATGGACGAAGGTTACCAGGGTAGAGGCTTGCTGTCTCTGTGGCCAGCTCTTACAGTGCCTGCAACAAAGCTGCACAGATGTGGATTCTTTAGACTTTAGAACTTCAATTAAGTAAATCCCACTATGCTATTTATATACCTCGCTTTTCTATTTATCTCTCTCCCTTTTCCTGCTTGAGGAAGAGTAAATATTGGAAAGGGAGAACCTGATCTAAGCAGGGGGACACCGAGGTGTTCATGTCAGCTTACTACCTGTCAGCCTTTGTTTGAACTTGCTTCCCACCCCTGCCTCTGCAGCAGAACTCAGAAGAAGCTCCTTTAAAAACAGTGGTAGCTTAGAATTAATCAGGGATTCCATGGACATGAAAGTCTTCCTGAATATGCTAAATAAACCGAGTTAGATCACTCCATAGAGTTTGTAAAGACACTTTTTCCCACGGTTTGTATCTTCTAATTTGGACAGCGGGCAGGAAAGGCACAAGTTCCTGGAACTCAAATAAGGAACAGAAATTCCTAATATAGCCTCCTAAGAGAAGTCTCTGAAAAATACTCTACCAAGAAAAACTGAAGTGTAAAGTGATACCTCAAAAGAAATGCCGGTACTAGTAAGATCGTAAGTTTCACAGATGTGCTTGAAAGCCATTTCTCAAAGTGAGCTGTTGCAGCAGACTTTGGGTTCATGAAGGCTGCCCAGCTCACAGCTCCACCTCTGAGCTCCCTGACTCTGTGATACCACGTATGTAGACCTCGGTACAGCAGCATGCTTTGCCATAAAGACAGTACCAGATGGGGATGTCGTTATTGTAAAGGCTCCATACTATCCACCTGTCCTTGCAAAAACTCCACTCTGCAGACATGCACCCAGCTGACACAAAGGAGCTATTTTGAAATGTGTTTGGAAGTGTTTTTCTTATCTGGTCTACTTTGCTCTGAATTACCCTTTCATTCACCAAACAGTTGTTCCAGGATGTTGTACAATGGCTAAGCAATTATTATTAATAAAGAGCTATGGTCTAAGCTTTCAACCTTCACAACACGTGGGGCTGCCTTTCAAGCCTAACTGCACTTGAAATGATGATCTCCTGATGTTTTAAGTACTGTCATGACGAGAAGGGGCCTTTCAGTAGTGTTTTTGCAGGCATGTTATTTTCATTTAGAATTAAGACCTGCCTAGAGAAGAAGGAAGCTACTTAAAAACTGGACAAGATGCATAATTTATATGTAAAATTCTGCAGTTAACTACTATTAAAAGAGAGGTGGTAGCATGATTAAGTAATGATAAACTAAGAGCAGTGATAAACTAATGATAGACTAACTCCAGACTACCTTTTAAAAAGAAATAAAAAATCACATTTGGATACTCTGCTCTTAAAGTAAATATGAGCACTGTTTAGTCAGGCAAGTTGTACAGGGAAAATCTGGCCAAATCCAGCTTCTTCACACCGCTACTTGAGTCACGCTAGCTTGCTGGCTCGATACTCAGATTTCCACAGGCTTTGATCAGTTTGCCTGAACTTTATCAGATGTTTCTTGATAAAACTGAGTGTTCTGTGACAAACGGGCATGGGATGAAAGTGATTCAAGGGCTTGAAAAGTCCTAAACCATAGGATAACTTTTTTTCTTTATCGCCTCCACAATTTCTGCAGCAATACGTTTAGAAGGGACACACTAGAGGTTACTGAATGATAAACAAATGAATAAATGGAGGGATAGAAAGGAGGAAGGGTCTATTTGGTGCAGATTATCCAAATTTTTGGTTTCCCAGGCTTCCTTCTTTTCCTCTCTTCTGAGCCCACATTTTGCCATCTCAGTGTTGAACAACTTTAGCTGAGGAGTGAAAACAGGCATGATATAGAGTGGCAAACAGCAGTCAGTTCTCATTGTTAGCCTGCTTGTGTAAAGGGTTTTGAGGAAAAGGGGTGTGCCTCAGTGGAAAACAGGTAAGGTGAGCCTGTTCTTTGTGCCAGAAAGTGTTCTTGCCTCCCTCCAGGTATGCTGGTGCTGGCCCCCACGTGAGGCTTCCGCTGAACCTGGTTGTCAGTGCTGTCTAGGAAATGATGGGCTGCATCTGTTCTCACTTGGCATGGCTTCCTCAGCCCCCGACACATCTCCAGAACTTGGCCTTGAGCCTCTTCCTGCTCTGACCTGTTTGGGCTGCCTTGTTATTTGTACTGTCTGTTAGGCTCAGATCCCAGCTGTTGATTTGCGTCTGACCTTTTGCCTTGCTCTGATGGCTGATTGCTAGATCCTCTTCATTTTCAGCTACTCAGGGAGTTCCACCTCCCCACCTGGGTTCTGGGCTTTGCCCTAACCCCCTCCCCAGCCTCTCCTTTTCCTTCTAGCCTACGCTCTAAGCTTTGCCAAATTTCTTTCTTAGAAAAATTCATTTATTTTTGGCCACATGGCTTCTTGGGATTTTAGTTTCCAGGCCAAGGATAAAACCCAATGAGAGCATGTGAGAGAGTCCTAACCACTGGACAGCCCGGGGAATTCCTGCCTTGAGCTTTTCTGATTCTAGCTTCTCGGTTCAGTTCAGTTGCTCAGTCATGTCTGGCTCTTTGAGACCGCATGGACTGCAGCCCTTCCCTGTCCATCACCAGTTCCTGGAGCTTGCTCAAACTCTTATCCATTTGACTTGGTGATACCATCCAGCCATCTCATTCCCTGTCGTCCCCTTCTCCTCCTGCCCTCAATCTTTCCCATCATCAGGGTCTTTTCCAATGAGTCAACTCTTCGCATGAAGTGGCCAAAGTATTGGAGTTTCAGCTTCAACATCAGTCCTTCCAATGAACACCCAGGACTGATCCCCTTGCAGTCCAAGGGACTCTCAAGAGTCTTCTCCAACACCACAGTTCAAAAGCATCAATTCTTCAGCACTCAGCTTTCTTTACTAGTTTCTATTGCCATCTTAATTCTGACAGTAGAATTATCACCTTTTGTTTCAATAATAAAGACGCAGCTGTAACTCATGGTAATCCCTACACCTAGAGGAAGTTACCATAATCTATCATTAATTTCGGGCTTCTTTGATAGCTCATTGTGTAAAGAATCCACCTCCCAAGGCAAGAGACACAGGAGATGTGCGGTTTGATCTCTGGGTCAGGAAGATCCCCTGGAGGAGAAAAAATGCAACTCACTCCAGTATTCTTGCATGGAAAATTCCATGGACAGAGGAACCTGGCAGGCTACAGTCCGTGGGGTCGCAGAGAGCCATTCCCAACTGAGCACATGGCACACACATTAATTTCCTTGTCTCTCTCCCTGAGTGAATCTAAGCGTCTTTATTTCCCAATGCACTTCTGATGAGTGTTACTGACAAAGGAGCTCTCAAGAATGGTTTTGTTGCACTTCTCATCTCTCAAGTTTTACTCTGAAGTTAACGAAGCCTCCTCCACCAACCAGAATCGAACAAAGTTGAACCACCCCAGGTTTACAATCTGATAAATCCCTAATAAATTAAAAATATGTTGGGCAGTGTCGGGTAATAATGGGAAGGAGGGTGCAGTGTGAAGTCCAACAGACCTGGGCTGGAATTCTCACGCTCAGCAAACCTGTTAACATCTCTGAGGTTAAGAAGTCTCACTGCAAGAGAGAGATATTAGCTTCCTAAGGGGACTTTGTTGGAGAAGGCGATGGCACCTCACTCCAGTACTCTTGTTGGAAAACCCCATGGATGGAGGAGCCTGGTAGGTTGCAGTCCATGGGGTCGCTAAGAGTCGGACAGGACTGAGCAACTTCACTTTCACTTTTCACTTTCACGCATTGGAGAAGGAAATGGCAAACCACTCCAGTGTTCTTGCCTGGAGAATCCCAGGGACAGTGGAGCCTGGTGGGCTGCTGTCTATGGGGTCGCACAGAGTCGGACATGACTGAAGTGACTTAGCAGCAGCAGCAGCAGCAGGGGACTTTGTAAGGATTAGAGATCACATATACAAAGCATTTGGTATATAGTGAGCCCTCAGGAAATGGTAGCCAGCATTGTTCTTGGAGCCAGAAAACATGGATACCATGCTCTGCTTCACTTATTAGCTGTGTGATAGTAGACAATATTTTTCAGCCTTAGTTTCCCACTTTGTAGAGTGGGGAGAATAATTACCACCTTATTTCATGCGTTGCCAAGAATTCAAGTAAGTTACACAAATATAATTTGTAAACCTTAAAACACCATATAGGAAATAAAGATTACCGTGCTGTTTGAAAATTAAATGTAGGTCTGCTCTTATGGCACCTGATTTAAAAAACTTAACAGATTGCTAACAGGCAATAAAAGTAAGGATATTTTTTCCTAATTGGTTGCTTTTATGCTGATGCATTCTACTGCGTGTATAAATTATTAAGATAGAGAACACTTTGTATTATATGTGTGTTTAATTGAATTCTGAAACTTCGGTGGAATTATAAAACCTTGGCTGTTTTCGGTAAATTTTGGAAATAACAAATTCATTTTCTTTCTTATTACCTGAATGTGATGAGATAAAAACAGTAAGGATAACATGTATATAGTGACTACATAATCAGTGTTTTTACCCTTTTGTTATGATTGCTGCTATGTGAAACTAAAGATACTAGATTGATGTAGCTATGTAATCAGCATTTTGACTCTTTGTTATAAATCATTTCTGCTGTGTAAAGATAAAGATGGGTAGATTAATAAAGAAATTTTTTGAGAAAGAATAATTACCTCTTACATTGCTAGAGTCAGGCTGGCCGGGATAACTGGTTACAGGATTTCTGGAGAACTTTTTCTAGTCTCCTGCTCAAGAACAGAGTTTGGGATTTTTAGCAAAACCTTGTGAAATCGCACCCCACCATCCTAAAGTAAGAGGCATAGTAAGACTCTTTTTTAATCCTACAGATTGGTCTGACCTAAAAAGATTTTTAAAACACCCAGGACAGTGGACCTCCATGAAGTTCTGGGGAGCAGAGGCAGAGGTCCAGAGGCCACAGCACCCCACTCCTCCTGGAGGCTGAGGCCCTGAAAACACTCTCTTTTCTAAGGTCATACCTCCCAGCCTATGAAATCATTTATACGTATTTAGAGGAATAAAGGCCATTTTTAGACAGTGGTGCCTATTCTTCCGGGGTCCAATTACATAATTCTACAAGGATCCCCTTGGAAACCACTGATGGCTTTCCCTGAACCTTCTGTGAATGTGCTACTTCATTGCTCCCATAAGATTCACTGCAGGGCTGCTGGCAAATGAATTTTCCTTCCATGAGGACAAATTTGTTTCCTGTATTAAAAGAAGAAGAAAATCATTCCATTTGCTACAGAGGCCAGTGTAAGCAGGCTGCCAGGAAATACAAAAGTAGAAATTCTCATTGCAACATCTTTCTCATCATATGGCATCCCATTCAAAACACATCCCATCCCAGACATATTACTAGCTTTGTTTTTGCTTTTTTCTTTCTTTCTCCTTTTATAGTACTTTAATCTCTTGAGTCTTATTAACCAGAAATCAAGTCATCTAAAAAGGTGGGGCCAGTATGGATTAAGAGTGTCATAACAAGCATTTGCAGAAACATCAGTCCTGGTCCCAAATGAAATTATGGGGCCATTAGATAGGTGTACCACAATAAAACCAAGATGCAATTTGAAAGGGACCAAAATAACACTTGTCTCCTGAAAAAGTGTAGAGAATGTATCTGGTTAGGTTGAAAGAATTAATGCTGCATTTTTGATATGAAAATTGCTTTCACATTAACCTTTTCTAAAACAAGCTCACAGTACTTTAACCGTTTTACTGGTCTGGGATATGAATAATATCAGTCTCTGAGGGGGGGGTTGTTTATTTATGATTTTGTCTTATATTGTTTTACTTATTAACAAGCTTTATGAACAATAGTTAGTTCTATCAAATAATCATACCTATGTCTTCTATCAAAGACTTCTATTGGTAATCTTCCTCAAAACAGATTCAGGTGAAATTAGGTTATTTTTGCATTTTGTGCACTACCAAAACTTGAGACTTCATTTATTATTGTTATTTTTAAAGTTTTTTAAACTAATTAACATTTTTGCTGTGCTTGGCCTTCGTTGCTGTGCGTGGGCTTTCTCCAGTTATGGCGATGGGGGCTACTCTCTAGCTGCAGGGTGCCGCCTTCTCATGGCAGTGGCTTCTCTTGTTGCAGAGAACAGACTGTAGGCGTGTGAGCTCAGTAGTTGTTGTACTCGGACTTGGTTGCCCCTTGGCGCATGGAATCTTCCCAGACCAAGGATTGAACCCGTGTCCCCTGCACTGGCAGGCAGATTCTTAAGCACTGGACCACCAGAGAAGTCTGAAACTTCGTTATTGATTTCAGTTTTGAGATTGTACAGACAATTCAGAATATTCATGAACTGGGTCAAGGTGACAAACGTGGGCTGAAAGAAATCATAGGATTCAGAATAAGTAAACCGTGCATTTTGCTGGCATTGGAGCCACACCATGAAAAGCAAATGTTTTGTGAATCTCGTAGCTCTTTTACTGTCGGGGAAGGGGAGCAAACTGCTGATGCAACCTGGCCGAGGCTTCTTCGCCAAGGGCTCCTTTCTTTTCTGTCCCTGCCTTCTTGGGGTCTTGTTTCCCTGCATCATCAGCCAGGGCAGCCTGGACTGCAGCTTCAGCCAGCAGGGAACAGTGCAGCCACACCAGGAAGGCAGAGTTCCTTGGCTGTGTCCATGTATTTGCTGGTTAAGGCTTCCTCTACCGTTTTCCCTTTTACCTACTGGGTGGCTAACCAGCTGGAGGCAACTGCAGAACCACAGCCAAGTCTTAAACCTGGCACTCATGATCTTCCCCTTTTCATCCACTTGAATCTGTGATTTTATTACATCACCACAGGCCACAGCCCTCACCAATACAGTTCCAACATTTTTAGATGTCAGGGGACCTGTTTCTAGAATTTTCATGTGATCAACAAGCATGTGACAGAGGGAGCTGACAGCTCCCTCGCAGGCAGAGGCAGGCTGCAGAGCTGAGGGCCTGTGTCTGCCTGAGGCGCAGCTCCAGCCACGGTGGGCTTGTGCCTGCCTGAAAGGTTTTAAGGAGGCAATAAAACAAACAAGAAACCAGGAGCAGGGCTTTACAGTTTCTCTATTCCATCCTTGTCCTTGCTTCTCTTTATCAATTGCTTTTATCCTTAAAATAATCTAACTACAGGCCTGGTGGAAGACTGCCAGGCACATTTTTAACAAGCTTGGAGAAACTCTTTTAAGGCCGAGATGCAGAATGTGAGGCAGCAGCAGCGGGCAGTGGAGGAGGCCAGAGGGGGAGGGAGTTCGGCATCAGGTGATCACATGAGTGCAAATTATGAGGCTCGAAGAAGTGGCAAAACAAAACCAAAACCCCCATCCCACTACCCCCAAATTCTGCAAACAAACCAACCAGACAATCAGACAATTAATCATTAAATTTTATCCCCTTTATAAATTACAAAATGTAGACATTAGAAGGCAACCTCCTGTGTCCATGGATGCCAATGAATGGCCTGTCTTTAGGCTTGAAATCCATCTGGCTCCTCAACTGGAGGGATCACCTGCTCAGGGAAGATGGAGATGCTGATCAGGGCCCCAGGCCCATTCAGTCAAGACCCGATTGGTGTCTATTGCTCATGCTCTCTGCTCAAAGGCCTACAGTCAGCATCCCTTTGGTTCCTTACAGACAGTAATTCTGCTCTCTCTTGCAGCTCACAAGGAGGCATGGATGCCTGCAGGCCTTGCCCTACATCACATCCTTCTCCTTTTCCAAAGAGATGCCAGGCCTGAGCCATTCTGCGAAGTTTAGCAAGATTGGGTTTAGTCTGTGGGAAGAAAAAGAATAACTCCAATCACCAGTATGGAAAGCCAAGGAGCTTACAAGTATTTCCTAATTATGGCTACGCACATTAGTTTGGATTTCTAGTTTCTGGATTCAGAAAAGATTTTAGATTTCCTTAGGATAAGCGGGACTGAAAACGAAGTCTGGAGGCACATGTCTTTGGGAATGGGGACACAACTTCTTTCATTCTTCCACTGTCATATGAAACAAAAAGTTCTGAATGGAGTAAAGTGGACTAGATGAATCAGGAAACATTAGTACCTGAAAACTTCATGCAAGAACAGACTTTACAGCCCTCAGCAGGAAAGGTAAGCAAAATAAAAGATTTTGGAAAGCGGACATTCCTATTATGCTCTCGTGTTCTGTTTCATTTAAGATTATAACAAGGATAGAAATGTTCTTTAATTTAAACCACTTGCTGCCTTTATTGAATTATCCACATCATTGTTTCTGGACTGCTGAGTAATCAGGGCCAAAGCATAATGTGAAAATCTCCTAAGCTTGGTTCCTTGCCTGATCCTCAAATCATTACTCTAGAGATCCCTGGAGATGGCTACCATTTCCAGCAAGTATTGGATTGGCCAAAAAGTTCATTCGGGGTTTTCTGTATGATGTTATGGGAAAAACCCAAATGAACTTTTTGGCCAATCCAATACTGTTAAGCAACTGGCTCTTCAGGCTACATTTGCCAGCAATGAATTTGCTGTGTTTTGGCCAACCTTCTGTGGTCCCAGAGAGAACTTCTCTGTCTCAGAAAACCTAGAGCTGGTAGGCAACGGATGCTTCAGTCTGTACATGTGTTAAGCTTAAAAAATATGAAGGCATCATATGTATAATCAGATAGTTCTGCCTAAACTCCATTTTGAATTTGAGCTAGAAGATGAAATGGTGAGACTTCCAAAAAAACTTCCAGTATTTTTCAAAATCTTGTGTCGGGGAAAGGATTAAGACAGATTACATTTGGATCACAGGAGCTAGTCTCCTGTTAAGTCATTTCTGTACCTGTTTTTCCTGCTCCAAGTGGTCGATGTTAGCTAATGGCAGCATGGAGGGCCTGCCATGAGCACACTGGAACGGCAGCTGGCACCAGGATAGCGCTTCAATAAGGCGACAGCTCTCCTCGAAGCTCAGGCCATCATTAAACTTAATGGCCCCTAAACAAAAGACAGAAGCCAGGGTATGGTGTGTACGGTGTAAAACCCATGCTGGCTCTGGGTTAGAGGCAAATATCTGGGGAGAGACACATGGTTCCTAGGCTTCTTTCATGTGACTTTAATTCTGCTTGAAATTGGCCTTTACGTCCATGGATGAAACTAAGGCTTCAGGACTGACTTGTCTCTCAGCTTTCCTTATGGAGTCAATTGTCTTTCTAATCCCTGCAACAGGCATTCCTTAACTTGTTAGGACTTTGCCTTCAGAGTTTTCTCAGAGAGGCAAGAGCAATATTTTTGCCTACTTCTTAAGTGTGTGAAATCAAGGTCATCTTCCATCCAGAGCCAGTCTGTCACCAAGATAGCTGTTTCCCTACAATGTTCATTTTATTTGCTGATTTTTTTGTTTCTGTCATAATCTTCTTACTCTAAACTCTAATACTGTCAGAAACTGCCTTTATGCCTACAGTAATTTACTCAGTCAACAAATATTAAGTATCTACTCTGTGCTGGAGCTATGCCAGGCAATGAATGAGATGGATGATCACCACCGCCACAAAGCTTACTCTCTAACAGGTGAGACAAACATTAAACAGTTATACAATAATTAAAATTACTAAGTACTATAAAATATAGAAAATCAAAGAATATATAACAGGAAGACCAAACCCGGTCTTTTGTGGCGAAATGATATTTAATCTGAGACCTTGGGTTAAGAAAAAGACGGCTAACTGAAGAATGAGCAGAAGGGCATTTCAGACAGAGGAAAAAGGCCAGTGCAGAATTTAGCACACAAGACCAAGACCAAGGAAGCCAGCTGGAGTGTGAAGGGCAAGGTGGAGAGAAACGTGAGAAGTGCTGAAGACCCCTGCAGGCTGCAGCAGAGAGGAAGACGGGCATCCTTAGAGCAGTGGGGATTACTGTCATGCCTTTTTAAGAAGAATGACACTCTCAGAGCTATGTTTCAAGGAGACTCCTCTGGGTGTTGTGGGAAGAATGGCTTGAAGGGAAACCAGGATAGATATGGGAAGACTGAGTCAGAGGACTCCACAGGGGAAGAATCCTTGAGTCCTGGGAGGGGAGGCGGCAGTGGAAGCAGATCGCATTAGACACACTGAAGATACACTTTGCAGGTAGAGATGATCAAATTGGGGATGGAGTAGATATGAGGAGTAAAGATAGGATAAAGCGGGGAAGGGATCTATGGTGTTTGCAGGAGACAAACTAATGAGGGACTGAGGTTATAAGGCCAGAAAAGATAGGAAGTGAAGAGAGGGGAAGGTTGATGGGGTGCTGGGGGGAGATCAAATGGAGGGAGACGGTGTCTGGAGTGGAGACCCCACTGAGGTCAAATGAGAGTTGCAGGGGATTCATGATCCCTAAAGTAAGTTCCTCCAACACCATTTTCTCTATTTTATTATATTACCCTACTCAAGAACCCTCAATGATTCTTGCCTTCTGTATAAGGTCTAATGGTTTTGTTGTGACCTTCTAGGATTCTATGCTTTCTCACCAGCCTAATTTCCTGGTATTCTTTGCTGCTCCTCATATAACCGATTTGTTTCTGCCTTTGGATGATCTCTGCACAGGCTATTTTCTCCCCTGTAATAAACCTTCCCTTCCTCTGAATCCATGTCCTTCAGCTCATTCAAAACTTGACTCAAAATGCATCTCCTCTAGGAGCCAGTTACTCCTCTACTCATATAAGTCAGCCTGCATTATGGTCCACTATATATGTTGGTATTTTGCTCTGTGGGCTTCCCTGGTGGCTCAGTAGTAAAGAATCTGCCTGTCAATGCAGGAGATGTAGGTTTAACCCCTCAGTCAGGAAGATCCCCTGGAGAAGGAAATGGAAACCCACTCTGGTATTCTTGCCTGGGAAATCCCATGGACAGAGGAGCCTGGCGGGCTATAGTCCACAGGGTCACAAAGAGTTGGACATGATTTAGTGACTAATCAACAACAACAACAAATTTTGCTTTTTAAAAATAATTTTCTAGGGTTCATTTTAAATGTATTGTTTCTTGATCTAAGTTGTACCTTTCAAGAGGCAGAAGATAATCGTGCCTTCTACTTCTTTCATAACTGTTGAACCCTGCCAGTGCTGAGCATGCAAAGGCACTCAACAGCTGGCGTGCTGAGAGTCTTACCGTGGCAGGCTTGGGATGCCAACACCTTCTGGATGGTCAGTGGTAAAGTCCCTTGGATGCCTCCTGTGGTCTGGAGTAGCTAATGCATAAACACATCTATTAATGGGAAAGCCAGTGTAACAGTGGAGCCTTCTGTGTGCGGTGCCTCTGTGTAGAACCCCAAAATAAGAGTAAAGCTTACCTCCACTTGTTCTCGAATAAACTCCTACAAAGAGAAAAGGATAACAGACATGAATCTGTTGCTATGTTATAACTGCCCTTTGATAGTTTACAAAATATCCCAATTTCCTTCTTTAAAAATATGTCTCTTGAAGAAAAGAGCTCCGGCAATACAGCACTTAGATACAAATAATGTATTTGTTGTAAGGCACTTTGAACATGAAATACCAAGACAACTGAAAGAACTCTTACTGAGTAGAGAACATATTTAGCCACTGAAGCTTTCTCCAGAGATAGCTCATCAACTCATGAGGATATGTAACTGGCAGCCTAATGACTTGACTCAATATCAGGGAGCTTTCTCACTATGAGGTTGTCTGTTTGCATTTATTACCTTGGCTAGAACACGTTTAATATGGCACATAAACAGAATACACAACAGTCACCCACACAACTGCGCACTCAGTGTAACACGTGCTTCGATATCAGAAACACAAGTAGTTAGTTCTCACAGGCATTTTTTTTGTGTGCAATAAGTCCCTACAGGTCAAAAAGCTTACTCTTTGAGGCATTTTGCTGGGAAATTTCTTCTCCTTTGCATATCTCTGCCCCTAGGGTAGCCTTTGCAGTAAGAATATCCCTGCAGATGTTTATGTTTATGGAAGGACTAAAGAAATTTAAAGCAGACACTATTTCATGTTACTAATTTGTTTAACCTCTGAAGGTTAAAAACTGTTTTGCGATATGGCACATTTAATAATTTCTTTATAAGAAAACATAGGATTTCTTTACTCCTAGAAATGTATAAATTAGCTTCCTGGGAATCCTCTGGTGGTCCAGTGGTTAGGACTCAGTGCTTTCACTGCTGGGGCCTGGGTTCAATCCCTGGTTGGGGAAATAGGACCCCACAAGCCAAGTGGTACAGCGAAAAAAAAAATTAGCTTCCCAAGATTATAACATGATAGATTCTTTTTAAACCAGACTCAGAAAATTCTCTTGCATCTCTCATTTAGACACTAGGACACCATACTTATAAATGAGCAGTTACCAAGAACTAGGAGGGTAGATATTATGTATTTTTTAAAAGCCATGCATTTTCCCAAACAAACCTAAATGGATGTCTCATTATACCTGACCCACTAACAAAATTTAGTGTGGTTACAGATCAAATCCTAACTTCTTTGCTATTCTCTCTTTTGCTTATCTATCTGGGAGTTGTAAAATATTAGTCTGTAAGCCTGGGGAAGGGGAAATGGATCTTACTCTCTGTTTATTTCATATTTATTCATATTTATTTCATATTTCATATTCAATTAATGCTAGATAATTTGAATAATATTTAAAAGGCACATTCATTAAGCTGGAGGGTAGAACATTATAGAAAGATGTTTTAGTTTGATCTTTCAACTGCTAGGATCCAAGTAACTACCTCTTCTTCAAGATGCCAGAACTTTTCCAGCTTCTTTCAGAATCAACAAAATCTCTCCTGATCAGCCTGACTTAACATAATCAAGATTTGCTGAAACCATAAGCCCTGTTTCAGTTTGAGGTAAACTTCTTACCAGTCGTCTTTGAAGTCACTTTAGGGAAAGTTTTTATTATAATTTTCTCGTTAAATACTTAAGGATTGAATTACAATAAAAGATTCGAGCAGATCCTATCTCTTGGATTTAAGACAGTTTGGAAGAGAAGCCTTGGAGAAAATAAGCTGTGGAGGGAGAAAGGGGCCCCTGCCGAAAGCCGGGCAGAGGTGGTCTGATCAAAGGGCGATTCTGGGAAGGCTCAAGTCAAGGTGATCCCACAGCTGGCCCATCAGCTGGCCTCTCAAATGTCTTCTCACGCTTAGCTGACACACCTGCTCAAGTCTCTCCTGTCCAACAAGAAACAAAAATCTTTCCTCCACGGGCGTCCTGCCCCGTACTTCCGGACACCCCTCACCTTCTGCTGTTGCCCCATCTCTTCTGTGCGTAGCCAGAGTCCTCAGCAGAGCGGCCTCCATAGCTCCCCCTCCGCTCACTCCTGCCCACCCTTAAGAACGGGTTCCTCAAGGCAGGCAGTGTCCCCCGAAGCCAAATCCAACCCTCAGGCCTTACTCTCTGGCCACCGTTGACCATTCCCTTCTTGCTGAAAACTTCTCTTGGCAGTGGGTGGCAATATTACTTTTCCCTGGTTTTCCTCCTCCTTCTCTCACCAAATATTTTCAGTCATCCTTTACGGGCTCTTCTTTTTAGCACTAGCATTCCAGACTGCTGCCAAAACGTATACACCCTGAATGCTGGTGTTCCACAGGCCCCGCACTTTGCTCTCTTTTTCTACTTCATATTCTCCTGGAACAATCTCGTGTCCTTTAGATGCTTTTCCAGCTTTTGATAGTATCAAAATATAAACAGTTGAGCATCACAGGAGTTGAACAATGCAGGAGTTAGGAGCACCAGCTCCCTTCACGGGAAAAAATCCTTGTATCACCTTACAGTCAGCCCTCCATAGACGCACCTCCACATCTGGGAACTCAACCAACCGCAGATCCTGCAGTAGGGTAGGGTGTATTTTTCTAAAAGAATTTGTGTATCTGTGGACCTGCACAGTTCAAACCCATGCTGTTCAAGGGCCATATCACTCTAACCTGTAAACTCCCAAACAGATCCTGCAGCCCGAATTATTTCCCAAGTGCTGGATCTGGCCTGTCTATCCACTGCACATCTTCATCTGAAGGCTCATGGTCTAACTTCTCAGCCAAGGGTACTCTCCTCCTCCATTTCCTCTTTCTGTCAAAAGCACCATTCCTCCAGTCAACCAAGTGAGAACCCTCAGAATCATTACCTATCTTTTCTCCTCTTTCTCTTTTACATTCTCTTAATCACCAGGTCCTCTCGATGCTGCCTTCCAGATTATGTTCCATATATGTCTCTCTTTCCCATTCCCATTGCTACTGGCTGAAGTCCAAGCTTCATCCTGTCTTACGGGCACCAGGGCACTAACCCCTCAGCTGCTCTCCACCTCAAATCTCTCCTATATCCACCTATCCCACAGTTCATCCACCAAATCTATCTTCTACCTTTTGTTTTCAGATGTTACTACAGTAATTCGGGTATCTGGAAAAAATGATAGACTGAGTTGATGTGGATTTGCTTGTGTTCCAAACTGAAAGAGCTAAAGAAGCAATTAAGAAATCACAATGAAAGAAAAAGAAAAAAAAAAGAAAGTAACACTTGAAAAAAAATAAAAATAAAAATAAATAAGCAGGGTGACAGTATAAAAAAAAAAAAAGAAATCACAATGAATAAAAAAAGGACACCATGAAAAAAGGACAGGTGGGAGAAGGGGGCTGGAAGATAAAAGGTGGTGATTTTATGTACAGCTTAGGAAGAGAACAGAAGAACAAATTACTGTTAAACTGAGTTACGTATGCAAGTTAAAATTCCCCTTCTAAACCAGGAGAGGGGAAAACGAGAAATAAAGGAAACTTTAATAGAAAACAAGAAAGAAAAGACAACAAATACAAAATAAATCATGATTGTTTTAAAAAAAATTAAGTATTTAAAGTGCAATGCTAAAGTATACTTTACTCTTCTTCACTGGCTACCTACAGGATAAAATGCAAACTATTTAGCTGAATATGCTAAATTCCTTGATAAGTTGGCCTTGACCACCTATCTAGGCTCATCTAGGCCCACCACTATCCTGTGCATATCTTAATACAAACCATGTGTATTGGTAGCTCCTTAAACACAGGATCTGCTTCAAGTCTCTGATATCTGTCTAGAATGACCTCCACTCTTCTATACTTGGCAGGCTCCCACTGTTCTACAAGACTTTTCCTAAAACAAATAAAAAAAGGCTTTTCTTTTGACAGTTTCCTTGACCTCCACTCTCCTGGGCACAGTAAATATTCTGTATTGCCATAACACTTTTGAACATGCCTCTGCTGGCCAAATTTCACTGCAGTATAATTTAAATACCCTTCCTCACCTTGAGCTAATTCATCTTTGAATCTCTGGAACCTGGCAGACAGCAGGTATTTCATAAATGCTTGTTGAATAAAAGATGAATATAGAGAATTTCTAAACAAAGGAGGAGGTTATTAGCAAGCAGCAGTTTTCTCAGCATCTGCAGCTGTGTCTTACCTCCACAATGCCCTTGGTCACAGGAGATCTTCCTCTTCGAAGTTCATTGGCTTCTCTTTCTACAAAACAGAGTGGTACTTTTCCTATGAGGACCAGTGAATCACTGGTGTCTGGAAATACAATTCCAAGGCCCAGATCTTCCAGATTTTTGTGGCAACACCTAAAGAGAACCTCAAGTGTAAAACAGCCGCTTCATTCACATTTCAGTACTGGCTCCAAATACTTGATAGTTTCTCAAAAGCTGCCATGAGCTTTAAAACTTGCACTGCTTTCCTCACATGTGTGGTTGTTTGGGATTTTATTATCAAATTTCCTTTTTGAATTATAGTAACCTTTATTTTTTCCCCTCTTTTCCACTGAATCAATTTGCTTCTGTGTCTTATTCCTGAATTTTTATTCTCTGCTGAGGGATTGCTAACTACTCCTTGCTGGCACTTAAAGAAGTTTGGCACAAATAAAAGGGCTGAGAATGTTTTGAATCAGCACTAAAGCAGGGAGGTAATTAACAGCCCCAGGAACTGAGAAGTTCTGATTAACGGGATGTAAACAAATGGATCTGCCTCTAATATAAATTATGCCCCAGAGAAAAAAATTTATTGGCAGTCTCATATTCCCCATATTAAATAAATTTAGAGACAATCCTCTCTTTTTCATTTCCAATAATCTATGCCGCCCCAAAGTAGGAAAACACCCTACCTTATGACTCATTATATGATTTGCCCCTTCCTTGGGGCCTGGGGTTTCACTTTCTTCCCAGTACGATTGTGGTGATGAAAACTAAGAATCTAGAATGCACCAAGGCAAAGCAGAATAGAAGCAATTACTGCAGTAACTTCACTTTGAGAAACAGCACAACATAAATACTGGCTGTTCCAAGGAATGGTAAGAGTACTCTAAGCCAACTTCTGGAAAGAATTATCAGGGAAACTGTATCCTTTACTCAACAGCTGTGATATAGTGGAAAGAACAGCATTTGGAGTCAGACAACCTGCCTCTGAGTGCCTGCTCCATCACTTAATATTTGCTATGACCTTGAACAAGTCATGTAAACCTCATCTGAGAAAAGGAACAATAGTCACGTCTATACCTCACAGGATTATTGTGAGGGTGCACCTTAGCTACATCACATCCTCATGGTGGTACTAACCGTAAGAGTCTCCTTTGTTCCTCTGTCACTGTTATCTCTAGTGGAGGACTTACGATGGAAGACAGTAATTTTTTTCGACCAAAGCCTTGTGGCTGTTGTTTCTCATAGGAATCTATTGGGAGAAAGATGAATAGGTTAAGAGCAAGAAGTTGAAGTCTTCCAGATTCAGATAAAAATGAAGATACAGTCATGGGATTATTATAGTGCTTAGCAGCATGTTCAGTGATCGGTTTTAGGCTCTGAATTTCCATTATTAAAGTCAAACTAGTAAATATCTAGTTTGTCTACTCATTTTAGCAGTATTTTCTTAAATAAGAAATATAAGACTTAAATCTTACATTCAGATGAACAATGCAAGTGATCCGGTAGGCAGTCAACAAATGTGGTTTCAATAACAGAGGTTGACTAATATTGGGGAAGATCCCCTGGAGGAGGGCATGGCAACCCACTCTAGTATTCTTGCCTGGAGAATCTCATGGTTAAAGGAGCCTGGCAAGCTACAGTCCATAGGGTTGAAAAGAGTTGGACACGACTGAGCGACTAAGCGCAGCACAGCACACACAACCCAAGGCTCAAGGCGCCTCCCTTCCTCCAGAAGGACTGCCCAGACCCTGCTGAGAATTACTACTATTCTCAAATGGTCCAGGGCCTATAGCAAGTGAGTTTTTCTAACACTGCTTTTACTGTATCTTTCCCAGCTCTTACGTCTTCATTTTCTAAGGAAAAGTGAAAAGTGACATCATTGCCATTCTAGTCCATGAAATACCTCCCGAGTCTTCACCCATTTGGTTTTTTTATTACTTGACCACAGGAGTAACAATTTCCTGGGTATTTTACATCATCCTGGGGACACAAAGCCTCATGATGAGAAAAATGGGTAGCAAAAATTAAAAAGCACATATTGACTTTGGAAGAATACGTAACAAATTAGTGATGCAGGTTGCCTCTGGGGAGAGAAACTAGGTGCGATGAAGGACAAGGGTAGAAAAGAAACCTTATTTTATTCCCTTTGTGTACCTTTCAGACTGGAACCTGTTCAATTATACTACCTATTCAAAAACAAATTAAATTTTAAAATAGAAACAAAATATATTGGGCCTTCTGAGCTGCTGCTGGTCTCTGCGTAATGAACTGTGAAGATAAACCACAATCACATTGGCATGTGGAGGGGCATATCTTTGTGTTGAATGCCGTAATAAAGTAGCCTAATTTTTAGGGCTGATGGTTAAGTATATGGCAAATATGCCTTTGACCATGTAAGTAAGATCCACAGGTTTGATTTAGTAAAGTGAACTACTACATTCTCAATTGTAAAAGCCACTCCAACAGGCTTCAGCTTCATTTTTTTATAGCTTTTTTTTTCTTTTTTTTTTAAACGTACAATTCGTCTTTTTCACCACAGTCACCATTAGGCAAACTCTTTCAGGTCCATTAATTCTGCTGGGGAGTCTCGAATCTTTCCTGGGCCTCAGCAGATCCTTACCAATGATCAGCTGCTCCAGTCGGACGCGCTCGTGGGCAGCGTGCTGGTCCACCAAGACTAGCAGGTTTCCACCTAGAAGACCAGCAAGCACCACTGGGTTTCAAATTCTCAGGTCAGGATTAAAATAATCATGTTGTGTTGAGGGAGGAAAGGTTAATCCAAACTATTTAACAACGTGAGCATAAGAGAAGCATACAAACTATGTAGTAACAACTGCTGCTTTTATTTCCTAACAAGTATTATGGGAAAAACTAAAACAAATGTATCTCTGATGAGAAACTCTTTGGTTCTTTAGTATTTCATTTCTAAAATATGTGTGAATTTAATGTTTAAACACTGACTTTGCTCTTTTAATTCAAATTTGATACAATGAAGGATCATTAAACTACATATTTTTTAATCAGCTGACCTTGATTTGCAAGCTACTCCAGAACCTATGAAGAGTGTAATTCTACTACACTTTAGATCAGAGGTCAGCAATTTCTCTTCTGTGAAAGGCTAGACAGTAAATATTTTAGGCTTTTGGGACACGTGGTTTCTGACACAACTATTCAAATATTCATTCTGAACCAACGTGGCCATAGACGATCTGTGAATGTTGTAGCTGTGATGCAATAAATGTTATAGACACTGAAATATTAACCTCATAGAATTTTTTAAAATTTATTTATTTTAATTGGAGGATAATTACTTTACAATATTGTGATGGCCTCTGCCATACATCAACATGAATCGGCCATAGCATTTCATATAATTTTAATGTGTTAAAAAATATAACTCTTCCTGTGCTTTTTTTCAACTAGTTAAAAATGTAGTACCCCTGAAACTAATGTTAACACCATAAATTAACTACATGTAAATTAAAAAAAAAACAAAAAACCATTCTTATCACCCTGGATGTTACAGAAACCACGGTCTGGATCTGGCCCCCAGGTCACAGTGTGCCTTGCTTTAGACTCAGGCTTCACAAACTTTGAAGAGTAGACAAGTCACCTGGGGATCTTACTAAGAGACAGATTCTGATTCAGTAGGTTAGGAATGGGACATGAGATTGGGCAAATCTAGCAAACTCCCATGTGATGTCATTTACTGACCTTGATTTTTAAGTAGCTAGGCTTTACACTCTCAAGTGCAACAGAGGAAACAGATTGTCCTGACCCCAAAGCCAAACCTACAGGGAAATCCTTTTCTCACTGACAGGAGGACTGATCTCGATGACATTAGTACATCATTTTACCTTGTAATTTTATTACTTTTAGCCAAAGGGCTGACACTTATTGTTCCTGATTATACTGAAATAAGAGTTCTCCTCTTGAATTTGATCAAACGAGATGATGTCTGTTTTCCTGTTTCTACTAATAAGATAAAAAAAACTGTTTCTATGACACCATGAAATTCATGGCATAAGAGCTTCAGACTTAAAAAAAAAAAGATTATGTAATTTTTCTGACAGCATTTTCCACCACATAACAGGCCCCCAAATGCTGAATTTTAAGCTCCTTTGAGGATAGGAGGAATTGCCGCTGGTTGTGATGAATACTGAACATCCTGTATTGGGCAAAACAATGGAATAAATAATAAATTATGAGGGAGTAACCTCAAACTCAAAACTACAACCAGTGTAAATTACCAAAAGTCAAGAACTCTAAGAAATCAATCCTGCACCTTACTCTGGAGGGAAGACTTCCAGTCTACCAAATGTTCATGACATTTTCCACTCCTTGAATGAAGCAGAATATACGAAAAGTAATTTACTCGTGTCAGAGCTATGGTTTTGATATTTAAACAGAATAGAAGCTTCATAAGGACAGGATTTTTGTGTTATATTCCCAGCATGTACAACAGCACCAAGCACATCACAGGTACTCAATAAATATTTACAGAATAAATGAGTGAACCCTTATTCTTTAGAGTATCATAATTATAGGCAAAAACATGCAATAAAAATGCCATTATATGGCATTAATTTCACTATAATTTAAAACAATTCTATGTCCATTACAAAGATTAGTGAAAATATTAAAATAAAATTAAGACAATTATAGGAATAGGTTGCTTTTGGTATTCATGAGCAATAAAAACTCATTTTGACTTAAAAAATTTTTTTAAATCTAATACATACTCCTTGATGGAAGTCAATCAACATAGTAACAACCTGCAATTGCAAGAGACATTTAAATATCTGGAGATTTGGTGGCTATACCCATCTCAGGTGCCACTGTAAAGATTTTGGTATTAAACAACAAAGAATTTCAGGTAATCAAATATTTAGAAAAAAAAATCTATTTACTTTCTAGAAATAGACTACTAGATTTTGACATTTACTAATTCTACATTTATGATAATTATAATTTTTGGTTACTTTACCCCTATGATCTATGATGATATTTATCAAATAAATTTATACTGTAACAAAAGAGAACATTTTGAAAAGCAAAGAGAATGAACCACTTTCAAACTTCAGAAGCTCTCTCCTGCAGGCCTACCTATCAGATGCTAACTCCTGCAGGGGTGCTCAGGACTCTCAGGCACTCAGGCCTTTTCCAGAACCTGACAGGATCTAGCATTCCTTGTAAATAGCTCAAAGCGCTCCCAGTTTAAAAAAAAAAAAAAAAAAGCTTTCACCCTCCCTAGTCTCTCTTCCATGTCACAGATTTTGGAGTCTCTGCTAGAGGTGTACTATCCAACCACATTCCTGATACATTCTTGAACATTCCAAAGGTATTTCAGACCAAACTCACGATTTTCACCCTCCTTGCCTGCTTCTTCTTCAGCCTGGTCCTGTAGCGTCATCCAGCTACAGAGGTCAGAAAACCAGGAGTCTTCTTTGATATCCCTTCCCTATGTCCAATCCATCACCGAGTCTACTGACTCATCTCCTAAATATCTTTCTCTCCAGGCTACCTCCTCATCATTTCTTAGATACTGCAACGTCCTCCTAACACTCTCTCTGCAGCTACCAGGTCTCCGCCTCCACACCTGCTCCACACTCCACACTATAGCCAGAGCAATGTTTTCAAAATGCAAATGTGGGGACTTCCCTGGTGGCCCAGTGGTTAAGAATCCACCTGCCAATACAGGGGACAGGGGTTCGATCCCTGGTCGGGGAATAAGATCCCACATGCCATGGGGCAACTAACCCTGCGAGTCCCAACAAGAAAAGTCTGTTCACGGCAATGAAAACCCAGCACAGCTGGGGAAAAAAAAGCGAATGTGATGTGACACACGCCACTGTGGAAACAAACAATAAAAAATAAAGCAAAAAGCCTTCAACTGTTTCCTATTGGAACTGGGATGGAGACAACACCTGTAAATGGCCTTTAAGATCTGGCTGTGACCTACGTATCTAGCCCCTCTCCTTGCTCTCACACAAGGAAGGGCTTGCCCTGCCTCCTCTCACTGAAGGAGAGGGAAGCACGAATTGCATGTTATTCCCTCTGCCCAGAATACTTCTCCCCCACTTCTTTCCCTAGTTAACTTATACTTCAGATCTCTCTTTACCAACAGAACCTTCTCTGACCTCCTCACTAAATCAAATCTCCTAATACAGGTTCTCACAGCATCTTGTTTCTCTCCTCCATAACACTAGAGTTAAAATGTTAATGTGTGTGTAACTATCTGTTCCTCTTGCATGTAGATTGTGTCCCACCATTGTACCTCTAGCAGAGTCCCTCACATGCAGTAGGTACTCAATCAATATCTGTTGAATGAGTTAATGTTTTTATTTACAAATTATTGTTTTATTAAAGCAGGTCACCAAGAGATTATATGTTAACTCTTCATAAACCTAACAGAGTTCATCATATAAACTTTCGATTATTATAAAGCAATTGTATTAAAACATTATTAAAAATTTAGAGAATATAAAATATTTTAAAGAGTAAAAGATGAAATTTCCCCTTTGCCCATTTCTATTCTCACTCCCAAGGTAACCATTCTTAATAATTTAACATGTATATATATATATACACACGTCTATGTGTATGTACATAAAACTACATGTACTTTAAAACTATTGTTTCATGATATATTTTCATAATTTAGATTGGTTTTCCCTAATCTGGCCAAATCACTGAAACTGTATCATGTATAAAAAATAACCCTAAAAGGAGACTGTCAGAAGACCAGCTGGTCACTAAGACTAACCCCATTCTTACCTGCCTCACCATTCTCTTCAGTCTTAGTGCTCATTAAACAGGCAATAAACTTGTTATCCACTTGCTGGAGAACCTGCCATACATTCAAGTAAGTGGAACAGTACTAAATATAAGTTAACAATGGCTTATCTACATAGAGAGAGACAAAATCGCACTTAATTTAAAGTTGTTTGCATTATAACATTCATATCTAAGACTAAGGAGAGGTGCGGATGAACCTGCAGGAGTTCAAGGTTCATCATTAGGAAGGATAAAGAATAGACATGTAGAGCAACTAGAAGACAAAAGGAAAGACTACAAGGGGACAGACTGAAGCAACTCATAGGGTTGTGTTAATAAAACTTCAGAGTAGACTTGAAATGTTCCCAACAGAAGGACTCTTAATAACAGGTAATGTGACCAGAGAATTATTAATATGACCAGAGACTGCTAACAAATAGAGCTGAAAAAAATTTGCAAAATGTATGCAAAAAATGTATACAAAAAGTGGAAACCATTTTTGTAGGAGCTGGTACATTAAGGCAGTAAGTTAACAGCCACTAGTGGCTGCAGACCTTGGTAGCTCCCCTCTACCTAGATTGGTCTCAGCTTCTAATTCGTTTCCATACTGAAAATAAGAAGATGAGGACAGCCTGAGTGGTGTAGAGAGAGGGCAAACTAGAAGAAGGGTCCCTTGTGTTAACTTCTCAATCTGGGATCTCCTAAGCCATGTCATTTGTAGCCTCATACAATAGAGGGCCATTTAAAAAGGGGCATCATTGCACATTTAAGGACAATGTCTCTACATTACTTAAGTAAGTGTTAGTTGCTCAGTTATGTCCAACTTTGCAACCTATGGATTGTAGCCCACCAGGCTCCTCTGTCCATGGAATTCTCCAGGCATGAATATTGGAGTGGGTTGCTATTCCCTTCTCCAGAGAATCCTCCAAACCCAGGGATGAAACCCAGGTCTCCTGCATTGCAGGCAGATTGTTTACTGTCTGAGCCACCAGAAAGCCCAAATATATGTCAACCACATTACTTAGTTGACTTATAAATTATTGTCAGTATAGAAAATCAATATATAATCCTTGAAACTGTGTGCCTGAATCCATAATTCATCACTCCGAACTTGCTCACCCCACTAAGAATACTTTTTTTTTTGTAATTGATGGGATCACCGACTCAAGGGACATGAGTTTCGGCAAACTCTATGACACAGTAAAGGACAGGGAAGCCTGGCATGCTGTAGTCCATGGGGTTGCAGAGTCGAACATGACTTAGCAACTGAACAACAGCAATTATAATTAGTCCTTTGCTTTTTCTTCTGATGATAAAAGTTTCAGTAAGATTAAAAAGAACACATGTGCCTTGATCAGGGTGGTCTATAGCATTAAGTAAATCCAATTTCACATGAGTTAGCCTAGCTTAGGCTATATATATATATATATATATATATATATAATATATAAATGAGATTTCAAAGGCAACATTTTACCTGCATTGAATGAATCATTTCTTTGGTGAAACGATAAGGATACAAGATGTTGTGAATTTTAACTGCTAGGCTCTCAGCTTGGCCGCTGCTTACGTCAACAGCAACCTAGAAAAACCCAGAACAAATGTCATTTACGTTGTAATCTTTTATGTCTGCAGAACTGTTTTACCAAAGATCTCAAAGTGCTTTAATAACATTCATTTTCACAGAACCTATTAGAGGTGGGTTGAATTCAGGGAACTTATAAAAATTCAAAGGGCTCTATGAATTTTTACTCTTGAATAATAATTTTTGTTTATATACAAAATTACTGACAAAAACCCAATTCTTTCAGAATAACAATTTGCCTGTGCTTCATAAGCATGTCCTTAAAGACATCTTAACCGATGAATTAGTAACAAATGCTCATCCACTCTCCACCCTCATTGCAACACACAGAGCGCCTGTGTGATCACCCACTGAGGAGGATGCATGCTCAGAAGATTCAGGTCCAGAGCAGAAGAGTCACTGCTTTGTCTAATGACAACAGTTTTTATTACCATCACCCTAAATACTTGGCCAAAGCTGCAAGTCAGGGTTTCTGAGAGCGGTAAACACATTCACTATTCACACACTGATGACACAGGTCTAAAGTATCATCCAAAGTGACCAAGCTTCCAAACTGCTATGAATTCTGATTCTTCCTCTCTACATTAAATATTAATTTCCAAATACATTATTTGGAAACATGCTCACTTTCCCTTCATAATTACAAATCAATATAGTCATTCATGCCCACCCCCAATTTAAATGAAATTCAAATTTTAAAATAACATGCAAAGAATAAATGCTGCAGACCTACCTCTGGATAACGGGCAAATATTGGATTGTCCCATTCTGAGAACAAAGACTGAAGCGATTCAGGACCAAAGGCATCGTCCCCAATAGCTAGAGCAAAAGGGGACAAGTAAAGTTGGCATCAAGAGCCTCAGGGAAGAGGGTGCGTGGTGTCTCACGCTTGGTGCGGTGCGGCCTCAAGACCAAAGATCAGACACCGTGTTCCCATATTCTGCACATGTGAAGTGTTGGCTGTATCTCTAAATTGTTTTTATCTGTTATTTCTTACACTAGGGTTGACAACTGTTCTTCTGGCATTATAGCTTTTTCTATAAACTATTTTCAAGAGATATTTCAGAATATAAGTCCACAAGAAACTGGTTCAAATTAGTAGCCCCACTTTTTTATGTAAAAATATACCTTATCTATTTTCAGAGACAACGAAAAGTAAAATGATAAATGCAGGGGTTTTTTTTGAAGATAAGAATTTTGCTTATATAAAACTACTGCAATATGGAGTCAACGCCAATCTTTAAAAATAAGAAACATTTTTCTCAATCACAAGACACCACAGACTGTGCCTAATCAACCAGCACTGACCTCGTCTGGAAAAGTAATTTCTGATCTAAATGCATGCACTGAATTAACTTAGTTCTGCTGTGAAACAGGACCACAGGGAATTCCTGGTTCCAGGAAGGCACAGCTGGCACTGATCAAGCTCAACAACACAGCCCTGCTTTGTTTTCCTTGAGCTGGGTGGCACAGTATGTACTAGGTGTTCTGGCAATCTCTGCTAATGCCCCTACCTCTGTTATTCTGTCTCATCACAGTCCTCTCTTCCCAAGCTCTAGGAAGGAAAGGAAGAACAAGGTCGCTTCTAAAGGGATGACACCTGTACTGAGATCCTAAATATAAAAAAGAAAAAAACTAGACATTTGAACTCAAAATATACACTATTAAAATAATAGTTTCATAAAATCTCTTTCTGTACAAAATGAATTAAGACATAAGGCAGACTAGTAAACACTAGATTGAGTCAGCAGTTTTTTAAATGAAATTATTCTGCTAATTTAGGAATCTGCCCTAGTGCTTAGTTCTATTACCCATCTATACCAGACAGAATGAAGACCTAGAAAAGATCCCCAATGGACATACTCTTTTTCACAATACGTATGTGTCTATTATAACATTTACCTCATCCTAGTAATATGTTTGGATGGTTGTCCTCCCTAATAGTCTGTGGACCACTGAAAGCAAAGCCAGTCAATATGCAATGCAGCAGCTCCAAGCATGGTGTGGATCACAAATGAGTGAATAAATAAAGAGATGAATGAATGAAAAGTTTTCAGTTTAAATTCCAATGTCCAGTAAGATGTCACCCAAATTCTGCCCTCCTCTCTGAGAATGATCAGATTTGAGTTTTAGAGACAATGTCGAATTTGATAGTTTCAAACAGGAGTAAAACATGATGAAACTATTATTTCAAAAAGACAAATCTGTTGGACAAAAAAATGGAGAGAGATTAACTAAGAATAATAAAAGTGTGAGGTGAAATAAAGTTGTGTCATTGTCAATAGAAAGGACAGAGTTGAAGACATTTTAAAGAAAAATAACTACCAGGGCTGGAGACCTGACAACCACTCCTTAAAATTACCTTTGTAGAGCCTTTCTTCTGTGCAGTTAAATCTACCTCTTAACAGTTCATCTCATGTAACCTTTTACATGAGGCTCAACCATGTCCTAAATGTCCTGCTACACACCAGCCATTCACAGAATGGTAGACTGAGCAACTTCACTTTCGCTTTTCACTCTCATGCATTGGAGAAGGAAACGGCAACCCACTCCAGTGTTCTTGCCTGGAGAATCCCAGGGACGGGGGAGCCTGGTGGGCTGCCATCTATAGGGTCGCACAGAGTCGGACATGACTGAAGCGACTTAGCAGCAGCAGCAGCAGCAGCAGCCAACCCTCACCCCACCTCTGTATGGAGGGTGCTTAGAAGCCATTTTTCTTCGAATTAGCTCCTAGATCCCAAATACTTAGTTTTTCATTATGAATCTCTGACTTAACATGACTCTCAAAGGTTCACTACATGACATGCTAATCCAGAAATTAAGTAGGTTGAAGCATTTTAGACATGTAGATTTATTTAACAGGAACAGATGTTCATGTTCAGTATGGCCAGCCAAGATTCCCCCCTTTTGTTTTAGAAACAACCATCTCAGTTTAATAATATCCAGTTATTTTTTGTCACCATATCAGAAGCAACTGTATTTCAGAAAGATGAGGTGCCAGGGCCTTAGATTTACCTTTGATTAGCATTCAGTATAAATCAGGACACAAAACTACATACGCTGAAAAACACGAGTCTTTAAGAGCCACGTGATAGTCTCAGGAGCAGTATTAAGAAAAGGGTTTTTCTCTATTTAATACTTCGAAAGTTACTACAATGATTACTTTTTTTCACAAGGGAAAAAAACTGGAAACCACTGAAAAATAAAAGTCTTCTTTAACCTTAAATGAATCAGAGCCTCCTGCTAGAGATATTTATCCTAGGGAGAAATGATAAGTTAATTTGGAACTACCTTCATACAATTTACATTCTTTTGCAACATTCAAGACTTAATACAGATGAACATTTAATGTTTGCCCTTCTGATGCAAAACCAAGATTACTGCCAGATGGAAATCAGTTTTACCATCTCCCAACATCTGGCTCTCAACATGCTGCCAAAACAATGTCACTTTTAATGTTGACTGAGACCTGGGAACTCAGAGTCCTAGCCTAGGCTCTGATGTGGCCTTGTGGTCTGATCTAAAAGCCACATTATTGTTTTTCTGAATAACGGCCACTTATACAGACCAAGATTATTAGCATATACATTATAATAAAGTACATTTGAAAAGTATGATTATAAAAATACACACAACCTACATTCCAAAAAATTTATGGTCCTTTTTTTTTTTTTTTTAAAGTTTATAAATATACGACTGTACTGAGCCATAGATTTTACTGGGAAATCTAGGATGACTACAAGAATCATTCTAGTCCTTTACCTGGGAGAGGTGCAGAGAACAACTTCCAGAAAAATACCACACTGGCATTGCAGGTGCTTTTAAAGACAAACTTCTTAGAGTTGCGTGTTTGGGAGAGAGGGCAAAGTGGGAAGGGAAACACTGTGAAGTGAAAGTCACTCAGTCGTGTCCAACTCTTTGAGACCCCATGGACTGTGCATGGAATTCTCTGGCCAGAATATTGGAGCGGGTAACATTTCCCTTCTCCAGGAGATCTTCCCAACCCAGGGATCAAACCCAGGTCTCCTGCATTGCGGGCAGATTCTTTACCAGCTGAGCCACAAGGGAAGCCCAGGAATACCGAGTGGGTAGCCTATCCCTTCTCCAGAGGATCTTCCGAACCCAGGAATCGAACTGGGGTCTCCTGCATTGCAGGCAGATTCTTTACCAGCTGAGCTACGAGGGAAGTCCCCAGGGAAACACTGTAGCTCTTCTCAACTATCAATAGCACCATTTTCATTAAACACTGTCTCATCCTCTTGTACACACATACACCCATAGATAAATATACTTGCACTTCCATTCTATATCATTCTTTCATTGTAATTTTATGTTTAAATAATATTGAACCTAGAGTTTTCATATGTAATAAAACACATAATTAAACTTCAAAATGTTCTATCTGCTGATAAAATCTCTTTGAATAATATCTTACTCCTCAGCCATTATTTCCACCTTCAAAAGCATTCATGCCAGTGAATGCCATATACTTACCATTCTCCAGTAGCACATCCACAGCCATAGTTGTCAGGTCTTTAGTACAAGCAGCCCGAACATCCTCAGTAGGAGCAGTGAATGTGCTAAGTCCTGTTAGTTTGTTGATGTAAACCATTCTTCCCAGAGTTACATCAAAATGCTGCTGCCAATCCAAAGAACATATGTTGGACCCTTCATTTTCAGAACAAGTTCTTGCTATGGCTATGGATTCCTCACTCTGAAAACAAGTTCCATTTTGGTCAGCTGTGGAATCTTCCACGCGACTAATTAACATTCTACTCATAGAGAAAGGACTTCCAATCTGTTGTTTTGAAGCTATAAGAACATCTGAATCCTTACTGATAACTGTAGCATGGTCACAGGGCAGTACCAAAGGATTTCCTGGTATCTTCTCAGTGGTATTGTTGTTAGAATATGTTTCACTGTCTTTACTGAAGAGATTACTTTGTGTGACAGAGTCTGACATTGGGATGTTGTCACTTTCTGTTTTTTTATGCTCATTTTTAAATAACTTACAAGAATCTAGGGTTAACCCACTGGACAAGTCACCATCTTTCCTACTGGAATCTAATTGTGGCAATTCATCAAAATGACTTACATCCATCCTTTGAGTCTCTCTTTCGGAATCCTTCAATCTGGATAATTTAGAGGCTAGTGATTCAGGTGACTTCTCAACATCCAAAAATTTACTGTTAAAATGAGGTAACTCCTGTAGAATTACAGTGCTTTCTGTTAAGCAAAGCATCTGTTGTTCCAAACAATGATCTTCCTTGGAGAATGGAAACTTTTCTGAAGAAAACATGTGATTTACTGGTTGACAACTACTATTGGAATCATTACATTTCATAGTAGTGATTTCACAGATGTCAGAGTTGTCTAAGTGGTTTTTGTCTTTCCATGGAATGTCAGCTTCAACTTGAGGACTGAGATTGGTAGTGATTTCTAAGGTATTATTTTCCTCCACTTCAGTATTCAGAGGATTTTTAACCTTCCCATATTGCCTCTTAAACTTCTCTAAAGATCCTAGATGTGAACTTAAGCTTAGCTTCTTATGAGGTATGGGTTTGGCAGGACCAATCAACTTGTCTGTTTTCTTACTACCATCTGAAACATGTCTACCCCAAGAGAAAGAGGATGTGTCGAGTAATAAGCCATCTGTGTGTGATTTTTTACTACTTTCCTGAAAAATAGCAAAATTTTTATAAGCTGCTGTATGTTTGTTCTCTAGCTCATAACTTCGATCTGTGCTGCACAGACTTTTGTTGGGCAGTTGAGCAAATTCTTTACTTAAAGTGCTGGTTAAATCTTTGCTGTTTAGAATCTCAACTGAATGGTGTGTTCTATTTCTAAATGTTTCTTTGGCACTCACAGGACCAGGTGGAGCGTAACTTTTAAATAAATGTTCTGTTTCAGTTGATTTAGTTTGCTCACTCTGTACCACATGAGTTATGAAGCCAGTGGAACATAATTTAACTTGTCCATAACGAAAAACATTTATTCTTCCACAAGTACTAGGTTTTTTTCTTTTCTCTTCCTCTCTCTGAGCACTAGGTTCTCCTGATAATGCTGTCTCAAAAGACAGAGGCTGGCATTTCATTTCAGTAGCATCTTTATATCTCTCTGGTTGATTCTGAATTCTGTTATTTCCCAAGATGTTGGCAGCCATGCTATTAACAGTAGTACTTACTTTTTGTATTTCTAGATCTTTTCCACTCCCCTCAAAGTGATATAATGTCTGAAAAGGGCTTCCACACATTTCTGAACTGGTTCCACATGGATTTTCTGAAGAGTTACGTTCCAAGCAAGATTTTTTATGTTTCTTATTTTCTCCTGATTCTGATGCTCCAGCTGTCTCTTGTTCTAAGTTCCTTGACTGTGAGCAAGCACTGTCTTCATTTTGCAAAGATGACTCTGCCATTTTACAATGGGCTGGCCCATCGGATTTGTAAGTGTACAAAAATGAATCATTTGTCTTTTTTCTGATAGCTTCCGAATCCCTAGAATTTTGTGTGCTTATGTTTTCTACAGGAGCTTTTCTTTTCACAGCTTTTGACTGCAAATTGAACATCTCATAGGAATCCAAAATATTATTACATGCTTCTTGGAAACTGACCTGGCCACACTTCTCATCAGAGGACACTTGCTTCTGAAGACTGGCACTAAATAAACTAAAATCATTATCTTCACTAAATTCCTTAATGTCTTCACTTGATAATTCCACAAATAATTTTTCTTTCTTTAAAAACATTTTTACTCCTTCCTGAACGCAAACCAAAAGAGTATCCCAGTTCTGAAACTCAATCAGGGTTTTTGCTGGCTCCAGGCACACGTCATACTCACAGAACTGGCACTGCACATTGATTACATAGATCCCATGGAGTTCCGGGTTAGACCTAGGCCGAGGACTTGAATTCATTTGCCTACTGGCAGAACCACTCTTTGGTTTGCATATAATACTTTCTTTCCTTAATAAAAAGTCAATGAGTTTATGCAACTTTGTCCTTAAAACTAACCTCTTGTTCACAAACAAAAACTGCATATTCTTATTATAATGAGCTTCAGAGCTGATAAAGCCAGTAAGCTCAAACTCCTTATATTTAAAATTTATTTCTCTTAACTTTTGGGACTTACCCAGTCCATAAATTTGACAAAATCGGGAACATATGTCTTTGGTTTTAGGGAGTTGAAGAACCATGGAACCAGAAACATCATTTCTCAAAGAGAAAGAAATGGAAGGGTGCATGAGTGACAGAGCTTCTATCCTCTGCCTAACCTTCTCAAACTCCAGTCTAGGATCCATGCATTTCCTCCTAACAGGTAATTGATAAAACAGATTATATACAGTGACTGTTGTCCCGGTACTTGGTCGAGTTAAGGCAGCTTCACAAGCTTTCAGGGCTCTCCCATTCTGAAACAGTTTCACAAATGTTTTCATTGACTTGTTTTTCTTGGATGAAATTTCCACAGCACTGGCCATATCTGCTATACTGGCCAACGCCTCCCCCCGGAAACCATAAAACCTTGGGTTCTCCAAGTCTTGTACGGAGCTGCATTTACTGGTGAAATAACGATTTCCCACCTTGTCTACATCATCACTCCCCATCCCAAATCCATTGTCTATCACTTGAACTTGGAAGGTTTCCATGTTCACCCTGACAGCCACACATTTTGCTTCAGCATCAATACTGTTGAGGGCAAGCTCCTCAACACATTGGCCTAAGGAGCATACAGCCAAACCAGAACGCAATTTAGCTTGTACTTCAGCTGACAAGCATTTGATCATGGCAGGTAGAAAGCTGGTGAGAATGCCAGGCAGTGGTTCCCTTTTCTGACTGGAAATAATTGCCTATGGGAGGAAAACAAAACACACACACACACACAATTAAAGCTTCAGAGTTACACAGCATCAACCATTTCTCTCAAGCATTATAAAGAAATATTTGAGATAAATGAAATCTCTTATTAACAAAACAAAAATTATACTTCTGATCTCTAGGAAGATCAAACAGCTCAGATTTGGCACAGCAGATTTAATATCCAAAACAGCATTCATAATTTCATAATTTTTACTGCTCCTAAATCCCAAATGCCCTAAGTGAAATCATCATCACACTTGAAGTTGACCCCTAAAGTGTTCAAACTGCCAGTCACTTCACCAAAAACAGATGCCTAATTTCCGCTAAGAAACATTAGCTAGAAATCATTCATGAAAAAAATGTCCAAGCTAGTTTCATAACATTTATCCATTGCACTATAACCATGACTTTTAGAAAAAAATTACAATGAAGTGTTAAGACACTGTACTAATTAGGGTGAAGGAAGAGGAGGAAATGAAATCAAATTATATCAAAGAGCGATAATTATTATAATAATTACCATTGGTTAAATATAGTTATCTCAGGGGAAAGAGACTAATAATGGGGAAGGGTACGGCAGGAAAATTCCTTTCCCTTTTAAGCCTTTATCATTTGATTTTTAAATCTTGTACATGTATTACTAAGTTTTCAGAAGGCCCTTACCTATTACTACTTATGACTTATTATTTTGTAATAATACTCTTTTGGTCTTTACAGATGGCTCCAAACTACCTTAGCAATAATAATGATGGCAAGGGGATCTTTAAACGAGACTTTTTCTTGCAGCTAAAAATGACAGTTCAATGAAAGGTCCCCTCCTTTCATAGCTGAGAGTAGCATGGGCTGGACCGTCTCACGAGTGGTAAGGCTTGTTTATCAAACTTGGGGAAAATCAGAGCTGTAATTGCAGATCTGATGGTTTCTAAGATAATGTACTTTGCAGCCGGCAAAAAATGAGAGGTCAAGGTTTGGTATCTATTCCTACTGGTACCCAAAACTCAACGATTTCCGATTTCCTGATTACGGGGCTTTCGGGGATCCTGTGACAAGTGGGACGATTTGATCCGGGTTCAGAGCTGAGAAAGCTTGCAGGAAGAGCAGGGTCGTGTCCGCCAAGCACCCCACCCCACCCGCCGCGGCCGTAAGAGTCAAGCTCCACCCCCGCGCCCTCCCAGCTGGCAACCGGAAACCCCGGCCCGGCCCGCGCAGGTTCGGGCGCCCGGCCGAAGGTAGGCCGGAAGACGTCCTAGGCCCCTCGCGCGGCGGGTCCGTAAGGCTGGCCCGCAGCGGTCGCCAGGGCGCTTCGAGTGGTAGACGAGCTCCCAGAATCGTCCTCTGGTCTCGTGCTTTCACCCCAAGTTACCTGGAATCGTACCTCCCCAACCCCCTGATACCAACCGCCTCGGCCGCTGGGCACGCGCTCGTTGGCTGGTGAGGCTCGTACACGTGAGGCTTGTGCACGCGCGAGCCCGCGAGCATGCGCTTCTGAGGCGCCGCGCGGAGGACGCAGTCAGTCCGTGACACCCCGATGCGCATGCGCGCCAGCTGTCGCCGGCTTGGAAACCTGTGTCCCCAGGTCTCTTCTTACTGGTACCCCGAAGTTTCCAGTCTTTATCCCGTTTTATCATGGCTTGAAAAGCTGTTTCTAGCAATTTTTACTCGTTTTTCCCTTTTCTCATTTCTGTTGTGTGCGTACTACCATTTAATTCAACAGAGGCTTCCTAGGTGCTGCAGTAGTAAACAATTCACTTGCCAATTCAGGAGATGAAGGTTTGATCCCTGGGTAGGGAAGAGCCCCTGGAGGAGGACATGGCAACCTACTCCAGTATCCTTGCCTGGAAAATCCCATAGACAGAGGAGCCTGAGGGGCTGCAGTCCATGGGGTTGCAAAGAGGCATGACTAACCACGGTATTTTATTTGCTTATCATCTGTCTGCTCACTAGAATGTGGATATTTATCTATTTTTATTTGCTGCTGTATCCCCATGGCAAGAATAGTGCCTGGCTTATGTTAGGCACTCAAATATTAATCGAGAGCTTTCCATCTTAAAAATTATAGTTATTTCAAAGCTGGAAAAGATGAAGAATCTATATAGCTCTATTCTTAATTTATAGGTGAAAACAAGAAGACTCTCTTCACTGACTTTTTTTTGGTATTTTTCTAATGGAATGAGAGTGGACCTCTAAGGGCATTGTGACATTAGTTCAGTTCAGTCGTGTCCAACTCTTTGCAACCCCATGAACCACAGCACGCCAGGCCTCCCTGTCCATCACCAACTCCCGGAATCTACCCAAATTCATGTCCATTGAGTCAGTGATGCCATTCATCCTCTGTCATCCCCTTCTCCTCCTGCACTCAATCTTTCCCAGCATCAGGGTCTTTTCGAATGAGTCAGCTCTTCGCATCAGGGGGCCAAAGTATTGGAGTTTCAGCTTCAACATCAGTCCTTCCAATGAACACCCAAGGCTGATCTCCTTTAAGATGGACTGGTTGGATCTCCTTGCAATCCAAGGGACTCTCAAGAGTCTTCTGCAACACCATAGTTCAAAAGCATCAGTTCTTCGGTGTTCAGCTTTCTTTATAGTCCAACTCTCACATCCATATATGACTACTGGAAAAACCACAGCCTTGACTAGATGGATCTTTGCTGGCAATGTCTCTGCTTTTGAATATGCTGTCAGTTCACTTCAGTCGCTCAGTCGTGTCCGACTCTGTACGACCCCATGAATCGCAGCACACCAGGCCTCCCTGTCCATCACCAACTCCCGGAGTTCACTCAGATTCCCGTTCATCAAGTCAGTGATGCCATCCAGCCATCTCATCCTCTGTCGTCCCCTTCTCCTCCTGCCCCCAATCCCTCCCAGCATCAGAGAATTTTCCAGTGAGTCAACTCTTCACATGAGGTGGCCAAAATTACTGGAGTTTCAGCTTTAGCATCATTCCTTCCAAAGAAATCCCAGGGCTGATCTCCTTCAGAATGGACTGGTTGGATCTCCTTGCAGTCCAAGGGACTCTCAAGAGTCTTCTCCAACACCACAGTTCAAACGCATCAATTCTTCGGCGCTCAGCTTCTTTCACAGTCCAACTCTCACATCCATACATGACTACTGGAAAAACCATAGCCTTGACTAGACGGACTTTAGTCGGCAAAGTAATGTCTCTGCTTTTGAATATACTATCTAGGTTGGTCATAACTTTTCTTCCAAGGAGTAAGCATCTTTTAATTTCATGGCTGCAGTACCATCTGCAGTGACTTTGGAGCCCCAAAAAATAAAGTCTGACACTGTTTCCACTGTTTCCCCATCAATTTGCCAAGAAGTGATGGGACCGGATTTCATGACCTTCGTTTTCTGAATGTTGAGCTTTAAGCCAACTTTTTCACTCTTCTCTTTCACTTTCATCAAGAGGCTCTTTAGTTCTTCACTTTCTGTGATAAGGGTGGTGTCACCTGCATATCTGAGGTTATTGATATTTCTCCCAGCAATCTTGATTCCAGTTTGTGCTTCCTCCAGCCCAGCGTTTCTCATGATGTACTCTGCATATACATCATGGAGAAAAGGAAAGATAAACTCATTGGAACACAGAGCTTCAAAGAATAGCAAGGAGAAATAAGAAAGCCTTCCTCTTTAAGAAAGCCTTTCCTGCTTAAATAAGCAGGGGGGACAATATACAGCCTTGACGTACTCCTTTTCCTATTTGGAACTAGTCTGTTGTTCCAGGTCCAGTTCTAACTGTTGATTCCTGACCTGCACATAGGTTTCTCAAGAGGCAGGTCAGGTGGTCTGGTATTCTCATCTCTTTCAGAATTTTCCACAGTTTATTGTGACCCACACAGTCAAAGGCTTTGACATAATCAGTAAAGCAGAAATAGATGTTTTTCTGGAACTCTCTTGCTTTTTCTATGATCCAGCAGATGTTGGCAATTTGATCTCTGGTTCCTCTGCCTTTTCTAAAACCAGCTTAAACATCTGGAAGTTCACTATTCATGTATTGCTGAAGCCTGGCTTGGAGAATTTTGAGCATTACTTTACTAGCGTGTGAGATGAGTACAATTGTATTGTAGTTTGAGCATTCTTTGGCATTGCCTTTCTTTGGGATTGGAATGAAAACTGACCTTTTCTGGTCCTGTGGCCACTGCTGAGTTTTCCAAATTTGCTGGCATATTGAGTGCAGCACTTTCACAGCATCATCTTTTAGGAGTTGAAATAGCTCAACTGGAATTCCATCATCTCCACTGGCTTTGTTTGTAGTGATGCTTCCTAAGGCCCACTTGACTTCATATTCCTGGATGTCTGGCTTTAGGTGAGTGATCACACCATAGTGATTATCTGGGTCGTGAAGATTTTTTTGTATAGTTCTGTGTATTCTTGCCACCTCTTCTTAATATCTTCTGCTTCTGCTAGGTCCATAACATTTCTGTCCTTTATTGAGCCCATCTTTGCATGAAAAGTTCCCTTGGTATCTGCAATTTTCTTGAAGAGATCTCTAGTCTTTCCCATTCTTTTGTTTTCCTCTATTTCTTTGCACTGATCGCTCAGGAAGGCTTTCTTATCTCTCCTTGCTATTCTTTGAAACTCTGCATTCAAATGAATATATCTTTCCTTTTCTCCTTTGCTTTTTGCTTCTCTTCTTTTCACAGCTATTTGTAAGGCCTCCTCAGACAGCCATTTTGCTTTTTTGCGTTTCTTTTTCTTGGGGATGGTCTTGATCGCTGTCTCCTGTACAGTATCACGAACCTCCGTAAATAGTTCTTCAGGCACTCTGTCTATCAGATCTAGTCCCTTAAATCTATTTGTCCCTTCCGCTGTATAATTGTAAGGGATTTGATTTAGGTCATACCTGAATGGACCAACCTAGATAGCATATTCAAAAGCAGAGATAATACTTTGCCAACAAAGGTCCATCTAGTCAAGGTTATGGTTTTTCCAGAGGTCATGTATGGATGTGAGAGTCGGACTGTGAAGAAAGGTGAGCACCGAAGAATTGATGCTTTTGAACTGTGGTGAAGAAGTTCAAATTGATGCTTTTGAACTTCTGTGGAGAAGACTTCTGAGAGTCCCTTGGACTGCAAGGAGATCCAACCAGTCCATTCTGAAGGAGATCAGTCCTGGATGTTCTTTGGAAGGACTGATGCTAAAGCTGAAATTCCAATACTTTGTCCACCTCATGTGAAGAATTGACTCATTGGAAAGACTCTGATGCTGGGAGGGATTGGGGGCAGAAGGAGAAGGGGACAACAGAGGATGAGATGGCCGGATGGCATCACTGACTTGACGGACCTGAGTTTGAGTGAACTCTGGGAGTTGGTGATGGACAGGAAGGCCTGGCATGCTGTGATTCATGGGGTTGCAAAGAGTCAGACACGACTGAGCGACTGAACTGAACTGAACTGAACTGAATGGTCTAGTAGTTTTCCCCACTTTCTTCAATTCAAGTCTGAATTTGACATTAAGGAGTTCATGATCTGAGCCACTGTCAGCTCCTTGTCTTGTTTTTGCTGACTGTATAGAGCTTCTCCATCTTTGGCTGCAAACAATATAATCAATCTGATTTTGCTGTTGGCCATCTGGTGATGTCCATGTGTAGAGTCTTCTTTTATGTTGTTGGGAGGGTGTTTGCTATGACCAGTGCGTTCTCTTGGCAAAACTCTATTGGCCTTTGCCCTGCTTCATTCCGTTTTCCAAGGCCAAACTTGCCTGTTACTCCAGGTGTTTCTTGACTTCCTACTTTTGCATTCCAGTCCCCTATAATGAAAAGGACATCTTTTTGGGGTGTTAGTTCTAAAAGGTCTTGTAGGTCTTCACAGAACCGTTCAACTGCAGTTTCTTCAGCATTACTGGTCATTTACACAGCATTACTGTGTGATTAAGTGTTTTGGAAATTGATGACCAACCTTCAGTTGTTTCTTAGCCTTGTTTTCATTGGGTATTTTTATTTAAAAAAATTTGTATTTATTTTTTGCTGTGCTGGCTTTCTCTAGTTGCAGTGAGTTGGGGGTACTCTCTAGTTTGAGGTGCACAGGCTTCTTATTGTGGTGGCTTCTCTTGGTGTGGAGCACAGGCTCTAGAGTGAGGGCTCAGTGGTTGGGCTGTGAGAGGTGAGATCTTCCTGGAGCAGGGATCAAACCTGTGTCCCCTGCACTAGCAAGTGGACTTCCAACCTCTGGCTCACCAAGGAAGTCCAAAACCTTGTATTTTTAAAGATTGGAATTTATGACCAACGTGTCAAACCCAGTAGGCATTTGATATATACTTTTTTAATGGCTGACAAAACCAAATCAGGAGATAGATAATCTAAGTCTGATGAAGGAAAATGCTTACTGCTTGAAATAGTTCATTCCAATCCCAAAGAAAGGCAATGCCAAATAATGCTCAAACTACCGCACAATTGCACTCATCCCACACACTAGTAATGTTCAAAATTCTCCAAGCCAGGCTTCAGCAATACGTGAACCATGAACTTCCAGATGTTCAAGCTGGTTTTAGAAAAGGCAGAGGAACCAGAGATCAAATTGCCGACATCTGCTGGATCATGGAAAAAGCAAGAGAGTTCCAGAAAAACATCTATTTCTGCTTGATTGACTATGCCAAAGCCTTTGACTGTGTGGATCACAATAAACTGTGGAAAATTCTGAAAGAGATGGGCATACCAGACCACCTGACCTGCCTCTTGAGAAACCTATATGCAGGTCAGGAAGCAACAGTTAGAACTGGACATGGAACAACAGACTGGTTCCAAATAGGAAAAGGAGTACGTCAAGGCTGTATATTGTCACCCTGCTTATTTAACTTATATGCAGAGTACATCATGAGAAACGCTGTGGAAGAAGCACAAGCTGGAATCAAGACTGCTGGGAGAAATATCAATAACCTCAGATATGCAGATGACACCATCCTTATGGCAGAAAGTAAAGAGGAACTAAAAAGCCTCTTGATGAAAGTGAAAGAGGAGAGTGAGAAAGTTGGCTTAAAGCTCAACATTCAGAAAACGAAGATCATGGCATCTGGTTCCATCACTTCATGGGAAATAGATGGGGAAACGTTGGAAACAGGTATCAGGCTTTATTTTGGGGGGCTCCAAAATCACTGCAGGTGGTGACTGCAGCCATGAAATTAAAGGACGCTTACTCCTTGGAAGGAAAGTTATGACCAATCTAGATAGCATATTCAAAAGCAGAGACATTACTTTGCCAACAAAGGTCCATCTAGTCAAGGCTATGGTTTTTCCAGTGGTCATGTATGGATGAGAGAGTTGGACTGTGAAGAAAGCTGAGCGCCGAAGAATTGATGCTTTTGAACTGTGGTGTTGGAGAAGACTCTTGAGAGTCCCTTGGACTGCAAGGAGATCCAACCAGTCCATTCTGAAGATTTCTGGGATTTCTTTGGAAGGAATGATGCTGAAGATGAAACTCCAGTAACTTTGGCCACCTCATGTGAAGAGTTGACTCATTGGAAAAGACTCTGATGCTGGGAGGACTGGGGGCAGGAGAAGAAGGGGACGACAGAGGATGAGATGGCTTGATGGCATCACTGACTCGATGGACGTAAACTCCGGGAGTTGGTGATGGACAGGGAGGCCTGGCATGCTGATTCATGGGTTCGCAAAGAGTCAGACACGACTGAGCGACTGAACTGAACTGAACTGAATTAGTTTGCTAAAGCTGCCATAACAAAATACCAGACTAGACAGCTTAAACAATAGAAATGTATCTTGTCCCAGTTCTGGAGGCTAGAAATCTGAAAGTCAAAGTGTTGAAATGATGAATGATGATAAGGCCTCTTTCCTTGACTGGTAAATTGCTATCTTCTTCCTCTATCTTCACAAGTTCTTTCCTCTGTGCACACACACACCTGTGTCTAAATTTCCTCTTCTTATAGGGACACTAGGGTGTATTGGATTAGGGCCAACCCTAATGACCCCATTTAACCTTAATTACCTTTATAAAGTCCCTCTCTCAAATGTAGTCGCATACTGAGGTACTGAGAGGACTTCAACATGTGAATTTGACAGGGGTGAGGGGGTAACATAATTTAACACATAGCATCAGTTTATGTGAATTCCTTACCTGGAGGACAGAAATGACAGTAGAAACTCCAGAACACGTAAAATAATTAGTCCAAGATATCATTTGTGTATGTGCTGTGCTCAGTCATGTCTCTTTGCAACTCCATGAACTGTAATAACCCACCAGGCTCCTCTGTCCTTGAGATTCTCCAGGCAAGAATACTGGAGTGTGTTGCCTTTTCCCCCTCCAGGGGATCTTCCCAACCTAGGGTTTCCTGCATTGGTAGGTGGGTTCTTTACTATCGAGCCAACAGGGAAACCCAGATATCATTTGAACAGTTAACAAATGGAACTTTAGGATTTTTGTTCTCTTTAAAAAATATTTATTTATTTATTTGGCTGCACAAGTTGTCTTAGTCTTAGTTGTGGCATGTGGGATCTAGTTCCCCAACCAGGGATCAAACCCAGGGCCCCAGCATTGAGAGCTCACAGTCTTAGCCACTGGACACCAGGGGAGTCCCAGGATTTTTGTTCTTATTAGGTACAATTTCCTGAAGAAAATTTCATGGAAACTATTAAAAAGAAATGATGAAAAGTAACTGCTTTTTCTTTCAGACTTCCTTAAGTTACCTCCAAATTCTCTTCCCAAAGATGTTCACAGAGTAAATGCCTCTTATTTTGCCCAAAATGAAGTTCATCAAAAAGAAAATAAGTTATCTTACACAGAAAGTTCTGTTTTTATTGATTAGAATTGCATATAGTTGTAATTCTTTCATCACACATATAATACACAGTAACTATCAAGTAACGATGCTAAAATAACTTATTGACAAATTCTAATACTGAACACAGAATAGTTCTATCTCTATTAACAATAAAAAACAAAACCGCTAAGTATCTTGGAAAATTTAAATGCAGACCATTATTTCACAATTTGGAAGTCTGCGTAGTCCAGCTTTACGATGACCTTCTCGTTGTGGAAGCTTGCCCTGTCGATGTGTGACTTGGGACTTCCTTTTGTCTCAAGCCATTCCTGCATATGACGTACTTTGGAGGTAGGCCCTTGCAATCGTCCTTGCACTGTGCCCTGGTCAGTGTTCTGGACCCAGCCTACTAATCCAAGCTTTTTACCCTCAGCCTAAGGGAAAGAAAAAGACAAGAAAGAGAAATCCAGTGAGACTGAACAAAACAAAGCGAGACGACAATCTCTTGCCAGAACCTTGGCCTACAAGCAAGCCACTGAAACTAATTTGATATTGTCCAGCACAGTCAAAACAGAACTACAGCAAGGAGAATCTCACTGCTGATCTTAACATGAAGTGTTGACCACTTGACTCCATTTCTTTCTTCTACCCTATAAAACCCAGGCACCAGAAATTTTCACTGTTTTAGTCAATTTGATTAAGTACTAAAGATTTAAGACCAAATCAGATGTTTTCAAAATGATTCTCTAAGGCTGATTGTTGTTAGGATACTGGACTATATCTTGTTCATTTTCCTTCTCCTAATCAAGAATCTAATGAATATATTAAATAGAAAAAAGCATAAAGTTATCTGATCCTTCTGTTTCTCTTTAGCCAAGACCATACCTAAACAAACCCAGATGATTAAGTGTCCATTATATCTTTAAAGATCATTAGGGAATATTTCACAATTTCCTGGGCAAATCATTCCATTGTTTTCACTGTAGAGAAACTGTCTAATCCAAGGTCTTTACCTTGCATTCAAAGCCCACTTTCTCTCATCCTCTGACAGAAGGAAAAAGTTGCTGGTGATCAGCCTCTAAACACCTACATTTCATAAGACCACGTTAACTATTGTTTTCACTTGACTTTCTTCTGTCTAAATAATCACAAGGCCTTTAATGCTGAATAAGCTTAGGAAAAACATCTAATCATTGTAACCGCTCTTTTCTGAGACGTTTTATTGTTCTTTCCTATAAAGCATTAACTGTGAAATAACTGAAAATTGGGGGAAAGCAGTAATGTTTCAGGGGCAATTTTATTTTTGTAAAATTTCCAACTAAGGATTTATAAAAGTTATTGCTTGTTACATTCTATCTAAATAGAAGGAGTTGGATTACAAAAGAAAATGGGAGTTAACATGACTGCATGTCCAAATGCTGGACTAGTGATCTAGTAAATATGGGAAATTGCTGGAGTTGGCCAAAGAAAATGTTATGCAGAGCAAAAGTATGTTTGATGAGGAACTGAAGTATTCATCAAATCAGTTATGTTCAAAGCAAAGACATGTTTGCATAATGAACAAAAGAGACTTTGGTCAAATAACAGTTTAAAGGATAGGGAGGAAATTAAGGAATGAAGAAAAATAAGAGATATCTACAGCATGATTAAGGGTTGCAGACTGAAGCATTAAAAAAGAATACAGAAAATGGATTTGAATAAGACTCCATATCCCACTGACTTTGTGCAACAACTGCACCCTCTCCTACTTCATATTAACCCAGGGGAGTGGGCCGTGTCTAGTTCGTAGTTACCTTATATGGTAACTTGCTATAAGAATGATTGTGTTGAGGCTTTGAGCAGGAGGTTATAATAGTTCAATACATTTTTAACTGCAGAGTGATTTATCTGAACTCCTGAGAGTAAACAAAACACTCCTAACTTTGACAGGTGTTGAGAATGGGGATTTCCTATGGGTTTTATCTGGGCACTGGATTCTGTTATTTTTAAATGGTAACACAATATTGCTGAGTCATGTTCAGCTTTGACTATATATCTAAACAAGCAAGTAGTGTTCTCTCCTAAGAAAATTCCAAAAAGCTGATTCTCCCTCATAACCATATTTCCTCTTGAACAGTCATCTGGAAACATTTTAAGGATTATAATCACCAATTCTAGTCTCAATCTAAAAAAAGGTTATCCTCAAACCAATAACCTAGACCTTCCACATTAAGAAACTAGAAAGAGAGGAGCAAACTGAACTCAAATCAAGCAAAAAAGGGAAATAATAAAGATTACAGCAGGAGTTAATAAATAAAACGGAGATAAAGAAACTTCTCTGGTGGTACAGTGGTTAAGAATCTGCCTTGCAATGCGGGTTTGATCCTTGGTAGGGGAACTAATTTCCTACATGCCCCAGAGCGACTAAGACACATGACCTCCCAAACCCCAACTAGGGAGTCGTTGCTCAACAACAAAAGATCTGCAGGACTCAACGAAGATCCTGTTAGCCACAACTAAAAGACCCACCACAGCCAAATAAATATTTAAAAATTGTTTTTCTGTATTCTTTTATCTCTTTTTACACTGAGGGTTCGGAGGTGCTATAACGATGGGCTCTCCTGCCATCTGCTCCTTTTCCCTCAACAACTTTAATTAATCTTCATTAATTTTTAATCCATTTATTAAGCCACAGGAACTTGCCCTACATGAAAGTGAAAGTTGCTCAGTTGCGTCTGACTCTTTGTGACTCCATGGACTATATAGTCCATGGAATTCTCCAGGACTGGAGAATTCTCCAGGCCAGAATACTGGAGTGGGTAGCCTTTCCCTTCTCTAGGGGATCTTCCTAACCCAGGGATCGAACCCAGGTCTCCTGCATTGCAGGTGAATTCTTTACCAGCTGAGACACAAGGGAAGCCCAAAAATGCTCAACTGGGTAGCCTATCTCTTTTCCAGGGGATCTTCCCAACCCAAGAATCAAACCGGAGTTTCCTGCATTGCAGGTGGATTCTTTACCAACTGAGCTATCACGGAAGCCTACCCTACATAACTGGAGGCAAAGCTATCTGGAACATAGCTCTTGCTATGACTTTCAGTAATTCTTTTCTTCCAACAGGCACTTCATATATGAGCAGGGAACAGGGGGAACTGATTTGCAAATCATTGGAAAAAGAGGTAGTGGCAGTTAACATTCACATTTTAAAGATTCAGGTTTGAACTTTAAAGCGGCTTTGGCAAGTTCTGCAGTCTTAACTCATTATCTTTGGGGTTGGAGATACACTGGGAAGGCAATAGCCTGATATTCCCCTATAGAAGACAGAAGGCAAACTAAGATTTCATCTTTGTCATTAGAGAACATTGATGAAAGTGAAAGAGGAGAGTGAGAAAGTTGGCTTAAAGCTCAACATTCAGAAAACAAACATCATGGCATCTGGTCCCATCACTTCATGGGAAATAGATGGGGAAACATTGGAAACAGTGTCAGACTTTATTTTTGGGGGCTCCAAAATCACTGCAGATGGTGATTGCAGCCATGAAATTTAAAAAAAGACGCTTACTCCTTGGAAGGAAAGTTATGACCAATCTAGATAGCATATTCAAAAGCAGAGACATTACTTTGCCAACAAAGGTCCATCTAGTCAAGGCTATGGTTTTTCCAGTGGTCATATATGGATGAGAGAGTTGGACTGTGAAGAAAGCTGAGCGCTGAAGAATTGATGCTTTTGAACTGTGGTGTTGGAGAAGACTCTTGAGAGTCCCTTGGACTGCACGGAGATCCAACCAGTCCATTCTAAACGAGATCAGTCCTGGGTGTTCTTTGGAAGGACTGATGCTAAAGCTGAAACGCCAATACTTTGGCCATCTCATGTGAAGAATTGACTCATTGGAAAAGACTCTGATGCTGGGAGGGATTGGGGGCAGGAGGAGAAGTTGACAACAGAGGATGAGATGACTGGATGGCATCATTGACTCGATGAACGGGAATCTGAGTGAACTCCGGGAGTTGGTGATGGACAGGGAGGCCTGGCATGCTGTGATTCATGGGGTGGCAAAGAGTCAGACATGACTGAGTGACTGAACGGAACTGAACTGAACTGAACTGAGTGAAGTGAAGGCAGAGGCTGTCAATAGTCTGTTCATCCCCTCAATTACTGATATGTCATAGTAATACCAGGCTCCATGTTCAGTGTTACTATTACTTACCCCAGAATGAATAAAGTATTTTCATTAGAAAAGCTTCACCTGGAAAAAGTGTTGTTGCTTAGTCCCCAAGTCGTGTCTGACTCTTTGTGACACCTTGGACTGTAGCCCTCCAGGCTCCTCTGTCCATGGCATTTCCCTGACAAGAATATTGGAGTGGGTTGCCATTTCCTTCTCCAAGGGATCCCCAAGGGATCTTTCTGACCTAGAGATAGATAGAACCCACGTCTCTTGCATTGGCAGGAGATTCTTTACCACTGAACCACCTGGGAAGGCCTCCCCTGGAAAAGGTACTTGTTCTTTAAAACCTAAAATGAGCAGAATTAAGGAATTAAGTAGGGGAATGGGAGAGGGTTCAAGAGGATAAAAGGTCTGAAGAAAATGCAACAGCTACAAATGAAGTAGTTACATAAATTACATAGTTATTTAAATGTCATCTCTTTGATCAGTGTTAACTTTCCTGTAAGAATTGTGATTTGTTTTGATGATGCCCCAATAGGGAGAACTGGGAAAGCCCTTTCTCTTTGTAAAAGAGAAGCTCATCCATATGTGTGTTGGTACTCAATACCACTGTTAGACCAATAATAACAGCAGACAAAGCTTCCAGTAGGCATTCCCAGGTGACTCAGTGGTAAAAGAATCCACCTGCCAATGCAAGAGACCTGGGTGGAGAAGATCCCCTGGAGGAGGAAATGCCAACCCACTCTAGTATTCTGGCTGGGAAAATCCCATGGACGGAAGAGCCTGACGGGCTATATAGTCCATGGAGCTGCAGAGTCGGACACGACTGAGCATGCACACACACACAGAGAAAAGCTTCCATTTGCGTTGTGGTTTACCCATTGCAAAACATTTTCATACCTATTCTTCCACAAACCACCTCTTTGCCATTCAGCTACCAAAGAGCCAGCTTCTCCAAAGCATATTTTTCGGGAATATGTCTCTTGTTTCCATGCTGATAACGTAGGTAGGGCCACATACCTGAGTGTACTTGCGGAAAAACACTCCTTGCACCTTTCCAAAAATTTCATAATCCACTGATATCAGGGTATCCCCTTCTGCCATGCTCATGCTCAAACCTGTCAGAGACCAGGAGAGCAGAAAAGTAAAGGACTCATTATCCTATTCCAGGGCCCCCAATCATTAGGCAGAAAGGGTCATTACACCCATAACCCCTACATCCTTAACCACTGCGACCTCTCCCTGACCTTAAGGTGCCGGTACTTCGGATACGTGTAAGGGCGGGTGTCTGAAGTAACAGGAAGACATCTGCAAGGGAGCTTCGGGTCGCGATTGCCCACAGAGGCCTCTTTTGGGGCAACTACCTGCTTATCCAATTACCTCCCTACACCCATCCCCGGTCCCGCTCCCTCTCCATCCTTCCCTCTTCCCACAGACCTGCCTTCCACGCCGCCAGTACCTCCTCCTAGTAAATTTTATGCCTAATCGAACTCACAGGCACGCCCCGGGTCCCTGTCCCAGGCTCAACCTCCTTGTCGTCCTCTCAAGCGTTAGGGACTACCCGGCAGACCACCAGGCCAACAGTCACCCCTCAGCCGCGTAACCGCCGCGCCCGGAAGCTTAGAAGGCAGCTCCTCCTTCGCCGCCTCTCCTGTCCATCACCAGCACCGGCCAATCACGCACGGTACGCTCGGCCCAGAGCCCGCCTAGAGGGTGGGATTTCGGGAGGCGCGTGTCTAGGAGCGCCCGAGCCTGGGGCTTGGGGAGGATCTGTCCAGGGTCTCGGCCACGAGTCTACAGACCGAGTTCTCATCCTACCTTGGTCACTAAGCGCACCTCACTTTTTTTTTTTTTAAGTTTCTCCTGGGGAGAAGGACGAAGACGAAGAAACACTTGAGATAAATCCAATCATTCTGTAAATAATTACTGAGAGCCTCTGTGCCAGGCACAGTTCTAGGTCCTTGACACGCGTTAAGGAAAAGAAAGGATCCCTGGATTGGAGGAGCTTAAATTCTGGAGACAGAGACAGACGGCAAACACTAAACATCATGAACAAAACAGAAAAATCATAAATTTTTTCTGCCCTTTTCCTCAGTTCTCCTCCAATTCTGGGTCATGCCTAAGTTTGGAATTGGTAGCAGCAGCGACAAGAGTATAGGAGGTCACACACAAGGTTATTTCTCCCACTGTGATTCTGGAAGCTGCCCACCAGAGTCTACCTTACTAAGTAAGTCTACCTTACTAAGAAAACTCTAAACAATGCTTATCTAAAGCAACCAATCACAAACACAAACAAAATAACCCAGGGCTCCAGAATCACAACTGAATCAGTCAACCTAAGCCAAGTGACCCAGAGAAGGCAATGGCAACCCACTCCAGTACCCTTGCCTGGAGAATCCCATGGACGGAGGAGCCTGGTGGGCTACAGTCCATGGGGTCGCTAAGAGTCAGACAGGACTGAGTGACTTCACTTTCACTTTTCACTTTCATGCACTGGAGAAGGAACTGGCAACCCACTCCAGTGTTCTCGCCTGGAGAGTCCCAGGGCTGCTGTCTATGGGGTTGCACAGAGTCGGACATGACTGACACGACTTAGCAGCAGCAGCAAGCCAAGTGACCAAGTTGCATGAATTTCTTTAGGGAGAAGGGAACTGTCTAGGGGAGCTGTGGGTGTTGATTGTTAAAAGTAGGGTCATCTCATGTGTATCAGTCACTCAGTCATGTCTGACTGTTTGTGACCCCATGGACTGTAGCCCACCAGGATCCTCTGCCCATGGAATTCTCCAGGCAAGAATACTGGAGTAGGTTGTCATTTCCTTCTCCAGGGGATCTTCCCCACCCAGGGTCGAACCCAGGACTCCTGCATTGGAGGCAGACTTTTTACTGTCTGAGCCACAAGGGAAGCCCAAAGGTCACCTTGCAGGCATTTATATCCAGATATCCTATGATTAAGAATGCATATGGGGCTTCCTTGGTGGGACAGTGGATAAGACTGTGCTTGCCAGCACAGGGGACTTGGGTTTGATCCCTGGTCCAGGAAGATCTCACGTGCCTCAGAGCAACCAACTCCATGTGCCACAACTACTGAGTCCATGCTCTAGAGCCTGAGAGCCACAACTACTGAGCCTACGTGCTGTAACTGCTGAAGGTCAAGTGCCTAGAGCCTGTGCTCTGTGACAAGGGAGGCCACTTCAATGAGAAGCCCTTGCACTGCAACAGACAGTAGCCCTCACTTGCCACAACTAGAGAAAGCCTGAGCACAGCAATGAAGACCTAGCGCAGTCAAAAACAAACAAACAAACAAAAATTATATATATATGTAAAGAATGTGAATGAAGGTAAACTGTGGTGCTTACTGTTGCCGTTTGGAGTGCTGTGTACCTTACATCCCTCCATTTAAGACTCCATATGTATCCCAGGTTGGCACACTTGGCAAGGTGAGATGGATTTGCAGGCCATGGAGATTCATTATTCCATTAGTTCCCCACTACAAAGAGAGGGTCCAGATCCTGGAGAGTCATATGACCTCAGTGCTGGTATGGGGGTGGCAGTGAGGTTGGAAACTGGATTGAATTGTCATGCTAGGCAATATTTGAAAATAATGCTGAACAGAGTAACTGGCTGATGTTATTTCTTTAAAATTTATTTTAAAGAAACCTAGTTTCTCTGTAGCATCAAGCTATTTAGTACCTACATGTATACACACTGTAGGATATACAAAGATGGATGGTATATAATCTTTGTCCTTAAAGAGCTTTTTTATTTCACATAAGGGACAAATATGCATGCAAATGATGACAATGCAATACACAACATGCAAATTCAGTTCCATGAACATCCATTGAGAGTTCATCACGAGCCAGCCCTGTGACAAAAAAATATTATGAGAGCACAAAGGAGCAGAGCGATTCCTTCTGGCTGGCAAGACTGGGAAAGCGTTCTTGGAGGAAATGGCATATTACCCAAGGTTACACAATCACAAAGAGTAAGTGATGGAGCTGGGATTTAGTTCCAAGCAGTCTGAGTACAGAGCCTACTCTGTACTGAATGCTATGTTCTACTACTTTCCAGCACATGGAGTTGGAGGAAGGCCACTGAGGTAAGAGAGTATGAGTAGTCAGATGTGGCTGGACCCTGAGTGTATATTACTGAGTATATACTACTGATATACTACTGGCTATATATCAACCCTGGCTGTACATTAGGACTTTGGGGGAAAGTTTACACAAGATTGATACCCAGGCCTTAACCTCCAGAAAAACTGCCTTCCAGGTAGCCCTAAAACACAGCTAGGATTGACTCTGGGGAGGCAAGGCATGTTTCAGCTTTATCCTGTAGGTAAAGAAGAAGCCATTGGGTAGGAGAATGACAGGTTCAGATGTATTTAGGATTTAGGATAGGGACTTTCCCAGGGGTCCACTGGTTAACCTTTCAATGCACATTCAATCCCCAGTCAGGAAACTAAAACACACATAATAACTAGAGAAGCTCCTACACACCACAATGAAGACTCAGAACAGCCAAAAGAAGCAGATGTATAGCAGTTAGGAGAGTGGTGCCGTCCCAGTGAGAAGTGAAGAAGAAACTCACCTAGCGTAGGAGAAATGAAAAGGAAGGGACATATATGAGACACTGCAGAATAAATTCAACAGAGCCTGCTGACCCGTTAGAAGGGGTGACAAATAGGGGGGAGTGGAAGAAGACTGAGGTTTCAGCATGAGAGGGAACACTGGAGAAGTGGCTTGGGAAATAGGGAGGTAATCACAACTGTGTTTTCTGTCTTATTGACTTTGAGATACCTGAGGAACATTCATGTGCATGTGCTACGTGGGCATTTGGAAACTTGAGTCTGTTACTAAGGGGGAGAACTAAGCTAGATGCCACTGAAACATAGGTGAGAACTGAAATTCCAGCATTTGGTTGAAATCATTAAGGAAGAGAATGTCTGAAACTGCATTTATATGAGAAATAAGCAGGCTTTGGAGAACAACTACATTTGGGAGGCAAGTGAGGAAAAGACATAAATGCAAGAATATGAAAGAAGATGGAACAAGGACATGAAAAAAGAAACCAAGAAGGCACAGAGAAGCAGAGAAGTGAGAAGAGAGTTCCAACAGAGAGAAAAAATCAATAATGTCAAAGAGTAGGTTGAAGAAATAGCAGCTTTTGTCTTTAGGGTCATTGGAAGGTCACTGGTAGACCGGCCAGTTCAAAGCAGAGACGGGGAAACCAGACCACAATGGACTGGACAATGAGGGAGAGTCAAAGAAGTGAGGGCAGCTAATGTAAAGCTTTCTATTAAGAAATCTTGCGGAGAAGAGGAGAAAGGACTGGGACCCTAAGGTGAGAGGTGAGGTCAAGGGAAAGGAAGTTTTTTTTTTTTGTAAAGAAAAGCTAAGCATATTTTAAAACCAGAGTGTGTGGATGGATACAACTTGAAGTTAGCAAGATGGATGGGTATGGTGAGTCAATTCCTGGAAGGTACTGAAAGGGACTAAGTCAAGAGAACTCAAGGAAAGACAAAGATTTTTTTTTCCTCAGAAACAAGATGGAAAGGAGTCAAGATGGAAGGAGGCACCCTGGGAAATTCTGCTAGGCTAGAGGGGAGCTTTGGGAGTTGATGACAGGCAAGCCCCATGCTGAGATAATTGGGACCTTGAAAAGAGTGACAAACCTCTGGAAATGCATACACAGAGAGGGCAGTTGAGAGACAAGTAGAAGGGAAAACAGGGCATCAAAACACTGCTTTGGAGCACCGCCAAGGAATTTCTTTATAACATGTAAAAGCTGCAATATGACATGTTGAAGTAGTAATACCGACCACTGCTGTCTATATTATTTTCCATGGGCATGAATCTTTTTAAGTAGTTACAAGGGAAAAAGAGTAAGCTGCCTGTTTCAAACAGCTTGCACAAATGAACTGAAGTATGAAGACAAATAAACTCTCTTCTGATGTTAACAAGTTATGGGATATCTTTAGGGTTGAAACCAGGTTATACTGAGTATTTTGGATCTAGTGGTTAACTTCATTATCATTACACTTGTCTGAGTCATTCTTGGGCCCTAAGAAGACAGGGCCAAAGTTACCACATGAAAGGAAAATATTATATCAAAATAATGAGATTGGCTACAAAAACCTCCCCGGGAAGAGACTGCGTAGCAAAAGCTAGCGGAGTTGCTAAAATCTGACGCAAGCTCCAAACTATGTGCGAGGAAAAGCATGGACAGAGTCGACAGTCGTACCTGGGGCCGGTACCAAGCAGCCGAGCGTGCCGAGAAAGGCGATCAGCATGCCCACTCCCGCTAAGAGGAGGGCAGACACCGGAATCTTGCGGCAGAATGACCTGAGGGCGCATCTAGGCGCTCCTTTTTCTGCCAGAGAAGGGCACACCCCAGGATCGGAGAGCATCGCTCTGAGAAAAGTACAAGCTCTTTGATGGAGCCCCAGAAGAGCCTCTCCCACCCCCTACCCACGTTCCCCAAGGGCAGGGCTGGACTGAGCTGCAGAGTTGGCGGGACACCGAGTCTAGTGACCCTGCTGGACCGCGCCCGCAGCCCCAGCGGCCCCGGGTGCGCGGACTGCGCTTGCGCACGCCCCGCGGAATTCGCGGCGGGGCGGGGGTGGGCGCGCGCACGTGCCCCCGTCTCCAGGCAACGGAAATAACAGCTGCCCTCTGAGAGCGCCTGCGCGGCCGGCGGCTGCTGGAGGGCGTGTGGTGAGGAAGCCTGAGTCCTGCGGCTTCCCCTAAGCGGGAGCCGCCTCCAAAAGAGCCTCAGGTACGCGGAAGGGCGGGAAGGCATGGGGTCAGCGCATCGATCTCCCAAGGCCCGAAGGACTGAAGAGCCGAGGCCTTGCCTCCGAAGCGGAGTCACAAGTCGGGGACGTCCCGGGTGTCCGTCCAGGACAGAACGCAACTTCCGCGTTCCGATCTAAACCCGCGGTGGCCGGATCGTGTGGTCCTTGCGTGAGGGTTTGGCAGCCAGCCACCTGCTGTATGCCTTGAGCCGACTCTGTGCTCTTTAGGATCAAGCACGGTTCCAGCAGGAGGGAAGCCCCGAGAGTTTTTGTGCCGGTCACTTACCAATGGGCTGCAGTTTTCTCGCCTATAAAATGATGGGGCTGGACTCACAGTCCAACGGCCCCTAAATTCCAGTCCTGTAACTCTGGGCGAATTCCCAGCGAGGGGAAGCTGCTTGTCCTGTGTCACAGGCCTAAAAACTGACTTTCAATCCAATAGCTCTTTCCATCTGCTGTGGAGTGTATTATTGTGTATGAGGAAGCGTCACTGTGTATGGCAGAGGCTGGTAGTGATATAAAGGAAAGGTAGGTGGCAGGAACACCTGTATCACACTCCTTTTTCTATCCTCAGAACCTAATAAGCACCCACAGAACACAGTAAGCATTCACCAAATGCTTATTGAATGAAAGCTCTGGTGGACCCAGCACCAGCGTCCCTAAAAAGTCTAAGGGGAATTGTGGGTAGGCAGATGTAGAAACAGTTATACTTTAACAGTGGAGGTAAACCTCAGACAAACTCCTCACATGTGTCTGGTTTAAATCTCCCCTAGGCTTCAGTCCAGGCTCTGAATGGCTGGTCTCCAGTTGGTGTTGCCTCTGCCTATGGGCGTTATGCTCCCACATAATAAAAGGGATGCTCCAGAGCTCCATTCAGCTAAGCAAGACCCCTATGGAAAAGGTGACTCTTCCCAGCGGTCCTCTACAGGGCACCCAAGGAACAATTTCCAGCAGAAGCTTTTGAGTAACCAAGAACTGATGCTGGATAATCTCTACACTCACCCCAAGTGGAACACCTGCACAAAAGCCCAGAGCTGTTCATATCCCCACTGTGCTGGAATGAGCCAGCACGATTCAAGGAGCAATCCCCAGGGCCAAGCCAAGGGTTTGTTTTACACATCAGACCCTCAGTCCCGGTATCCCAAAACAAATGACCAAGAATTCATCCCCTTGACAAAGAAGCGAGTGGGGGTTGACCGAGCATACCCTCTGAAACCTGTGTTTCATCGGAAGTCCCATAGTACAGGTGAGGCTGGCACTGATGGAGACCGGAACGCCTCTCCAAGAATCCCTGAGCCAAGAAAGTATTCGTACAGTAGCTTTGGTTCGGGGAACTGGGTGAATTCATCGATGGTTGGTCCAGTTGCTGCCACTCAGGAGGAAAGGGTCATGGCAAATGCCAACAGGACGGAGTGGATGCAAATCCAAAGACTAGAAGCTGCAGGGGAGAGCTTAGGGGAGGAAATCCGCAGAAAAGAGACTCTTCTGAGGGAAAAGCTGAAGAAGACGGAGGAGGAACTCAGAAGGATCCAGAAGGGAAAAGAACAGGCTGAGGAAAATGAAAAAAGAGAGCTTCAGAGAATGGTGCTCTCCCAGAGGAGAGTTAAAGATAATAGCATCACCACATACAAACCTATCTTCTCTCCAGCACTCAGGTCTGAGGAGGTCTTCAACAGAGACACAGGAGAAGATGAAACTTGGGGACAATCTCGAGAGAATTCTAGTCCATTCCAGTTCTCTAATTATAGAATTCAGAAGCTCAAAAGGGAAAGACTGGTGGCAAGCAATAATAAAATCCGAGACCGAGTCTCAAGGCCATTGAAGGAGAAGTTTTCTCAAGCTACAGAAGCACCGCTCAGCGCTTTGCAGAGATACACACGCAATTCTAGTTCATCCAGGGCACCAGACTCCTCAGGCTCCAGCTGTTCCACTGAAGAGCCAGAACTGGGCGAGTGCAGCCACTGCGGCCGAAAGTTTCTCTTGCTCAGGCTGGAGAGACACTCCAGCATCTGCCGCAGGATGCAGGGTTCCAAGAGGAAAGTGTTTGACTCCTCCAGGGCCCGGGCCAAGGGCACAGAACTAGAGCAGTACTTGAACTGGAAGGGTCCAGCTTCAGTCAAGGTAACAAGGGCCTTATGGATTTGCCATTGAGTGGGGATCACTTTTAAGAGCCTGTTATGTCCTCATCCGTTTTCTTTAGAAAGATTTCATGTGTCTTACAGGGAGAACAAATTCACATTTGATTTATTGATTACTACTGTGTGCCAGTCACAGTGATGGGAGGTTTTCATATGTTCCTCACTACAGCCCTGTGAAGATTTCATTATCTTATCAGTTCAATAATCAAGTCTCAGGTTAAGCTGCTTAAGATCACAAACAGCTTTAAATGGCAGCATATAAATCTGGGTCAGAATGACTCCAAAATCTAGACTTTAGAAATATGTCATTTTGATTGTATAAGTAATAAACACTTACTGTAGAAAATTTAAGAGAATGAAAAAAAAATATGAAGCATTTCACTACCCTGACAAAATTCCTCATTCTTTATAATATATTCTACCATCACCCCAAATTAGGACTTGTTACCACTCCTGGAACTCTTAGTAAATAGATGAAACACACGATTAAGTTTGGAATTCTTTTTCTCCCCATTTAGAGTGTAAACAACTTAAAGGTGGAGGACTTTATTTTTTTAATAATTTTTATTGGAGTATAGTTGATTTACAATGTTGTATTAGTTTCAGGTGTACAGCAAAGTGAATCAGTCATATATAGGTATAGATATCTCTATATCTATACATATATAACTCTTTTTTAGATTCTTTCCCCATATAGGTCATTGCAGAGTATTGAGTTCCCTGTGCTATACAGCAGGTCCTTATTAGTTATCTGTTTTATACATAGTAGTCTGTATATCTCAATCTCAATCTTCCAATTTATACCCCCCCCCAACTCCTCCTTGGCAACCACAAGTTTGTTCCCTACATCTGTGACTCTTATTTCTGTTCTGCAAACAAGCACATTTGTACCATTAAAAAAATTTTTTTTCCACATATAAGTGGTATCATATGATATGTGACTTTCTCTTCGTTCAGTATGACAGTCTCTAGGTCCATCCATATTGCTACAGATGGCATTATTTTATTCTTTTTTTATGGCTGAGCAATATTCCATTGTGTATATGGACCGCATCTTTATCCACCCCTCTGTTGCTGGACATTTAGGTTGCTTCCATGTCCTGGCTATTCTAAGTAGTACTGCTGTGAACATCGGGGCGTGTGTATCTTTTTGAATTATGGTTTTCTTCAGATATATGCCTAGGAGTGATTTTTTTTCTGGGATAGAGGACTTTATTTTTGGAGAACATTCCTAGTTGCAGAAAAACTAGGTTGTAAAAAGTGACTTCAAGACACTTCCATATGTTTGGGAGAACTTCATAAGCACATGTGGACAGTCAGATCGGGAGAAGATTGTCTGGTTATACCTTGTCAAGGTTATACCACCGGGATTGTAAATAAGTGTTTCTCAAAGTATGGCATGCTGACAAACACTTTTTATTTTAGTAATTTTAATGTGTATTAGGAAAGTAAACCATAATAAGCCCTTGATTTCTAGGAATATTGACTTTAAAGAAAAATAGTAAGGAGGATAAGGTGAAAGTGGTATGCAAATAACCAAAATGTGGGAAAGCCTAGACCACATGATCTCAAAGCCCTGTCTCTAAACTATGAAAGCATTATTTTATTTTCATTTCCTTCCAACCCTCCCCACTGCTGTGCTAGCATTTCTTGTCCATTAGCACTTTATAGTTTATGTGTGTATTTGTGGGGCCTTTAAAAACTCACATTTATGTGATGGCTGTTAAGAGATGTTTTTTTGCTGTTAGAGTTATTTCTTTTAGTATGGGAAATGACTACAAGAAAGTGGTTTCTATGTTTATCAATGATCTCCCTGAAATCCTGTTGCCAATGAGAAGTCAACATTTTGCTCTTGCAGATAATGATATGATCACAGGTTCCTGTTCTTTCTTGTTTTCTTTCTGGTCAACCCAATAATCCACCGGGGAGTTCTCTGTCCCACTACAGTGGTTCATTTCTGGCCAGAGCCAAAAAGAATCTTGTATTTCTTAAATTCCCAAATACCATAGCAATGAAGCAAAACAACTGGATTTCTGAGATCAGATGCCCTGGCTTTGTGGAAACTTGTTTGAGGAAACATGTTGCGTTGAGGATAGGAAGGCAGAAAGTATCTGGATTGAGATGCACTCCCCTCCTCGGACTGTCCTGAGTCTTACTCCAAAGCTTTGTGCCTTTGCAAGCTGAATGGTTTGTGTCTGTCATTCCTTCTGTGTACTCAGAAGAATGGGTGATTTTTCTTCTCTCCTTTAATATTCACATAATTTCCGATAGACTCATACTTCTGGTCTCTACTGTACATTGTGCATTTGAGTGTAAGAGGCTACATCTTTGTGCTTTGTGATTCATAAGTGTTAATTGAATGAACTTCAATACAATGAAGAGTTAAAGTGTAAGTATCATATGGTTGAGGAACTTATACCATCTCTAACACTGATTCTCTTACCTTGTCTCTTTCAGTAAGACTCACTTGATGGATCCTTCCTTTCCCTTTGATAACATCACTTCCTATATTCATCACCAATAGCTACTTGCCTTTTTTCCCCTTGTTTTTAATATTATTTTCATCAGATGGTTGAATAAATTTAAAAAATCATGTATTACTAAGTGACCTGTAGTGCAGATCAAGAGTCTTCTGCCTCATCCCTCTCTTGCCTTTCAGCTATCCCCCACAGGCAGTTCTGATAGATGACTCTTCTGGTATGTATATTTCTAAATAATATACTTATTTTCTTGATTTATCAGTTTGGGACAAGATCTGTTCACCTCCACTTATGGACACTGTGGGTTCATATCCCCTCTCCTCCCACTTCTGTCCTTCCATTGTCGTGAAATCCCAATTTTGGGTTAAACCAGTAGTCAGCTATTTATGTGATAATAATCACATAAATTTTGTTCACTGCTCAGGGAACAGAATCTGCCCCTGCCCACATGTACCCAGAGTTAATAATTGACTCATGTTTTAATTTGCTTGGTTTCCTACATACCGATCTCAAATGTTTTTCCCTCCCTAAATGATCCTCCCAGGTCAGACACCTGTTAATGTTTTTGTAACTGCCAAAACACTACTCATAGTCTATCCGTTTGACTTTTTTATTCTGAAACCTTCCTCCCATTGTTTTCTTCCTGCTCCAGTTCAGACTGGCTCTCCTCGAGGCCTGGTGCAGACCTGTTGTCTGGGACCTTTTCTTTGCTTCTCTTCTGTTCCTAGCATCTTGAGTCTTCCTTTTTCTTGCTTGACTCCTTGCTTTGGAGAAGCTTATTAAAAAAGGTGAATGGGGGCATGTTTTTTTGTCATGGGATGAATGAAAATATCTATCTTACAGTCTTATTTTTGACTGATGAATTGGCCAGATAGAGAATTCTAGATGGAAAATTATTTTGTTAGAACTTTTATGATAGTTTCCCACTAGCTTTCAGCATCTAGTGTTACTGTTGAGAAATCTGGTGCTGTTTTGTTTCCTTCTCCATTATATGAAATCTATATATTTTTTCTGTTTATTAAAGCTTATAGGATTCTCTCTTTAATCTGAAATTCTACAGTGATTGTGTTGGGTAGTGCATAGGCCATTTCAATCTCAAGGGTAGGGACCTTTATTTCTAGGAATCTTTAGTGTCTTATTTGTTTAATAATTTCCACCTTGTCCTGTTTTTTGGAACTCCTATTGGTTGGTGTTGGATTTTCTGGATTGGCTTTCTAATTTTCTGATGTTTTCTGCTTTCCATCTTAATTCTTTTTTCCCATTCTGAGTAATTTTTCTGACATTATTTACAACAGTTCTGTTTTTTAGCTACCACAGCATTAATTTATAATAGTTACTTCTGGTTTTCTCATTACTTTTTCATAATATATATATATTCTCATTTCATAGACAAAATCTCTTCTAATACTTGTTGATATTATGATTTTTAAATAAACTTTACTTGGAGGATAACTGCTTTGCAGTGTTGTGGTTCCTGCCACACACAGGCGTGAGTCAGCCATGGCCTGCCTCTTGCACCGTGCCTGCACCCCCCGGCTCACCCCACCCGTGCCAGGTTGTCAGGGAGCGCCTGGCTGAGCTCACGGCACCCTACAGCAGCTCCCACTGGCTCTCTGTCTACAGATGGGTCAGTGCTGCGCTCTCATTTGTCCCACCCTCTCCTACCCCTGCTGTGCCCACAAGTCTGTTCACTGTGTCTGTGTCTCTGCTGCTGTCCTACAGATAGGTTCATCAGTACTATTTTTCTAGATTCCATATATATGTGTTAATACGCAATATTTGTTTTTCTGAGTTACTTCATTCTGTATAACAGGCTCTGGGTTCATCTACCTCACTATAACTGAGTCAAAATTTGTTCCTTTTTATGGCAGAGAAATATTCCATTGTATGTATGTACCACAATTTCTTTATCCATTCATCTGTTGATGGACATCTAGGTTGCTTCTTGGCCTAGATGTCCTGGCCATTGTAAATAGTGCTGCAATGAACACTAGGATACATGTCTTTTAGAATTGTGGTTTTCTCAGGGTATATGCCCAGTAGTGGGATTATTGGGTCATATGGTAATTTTATTCCTAGTTTTTAAAGAAATCTCCATACTGCTCCATAGTGGCTATATCAATTTACATTCCCACCAACAGTATAAGAGGATTCCCTTTTCTGCAAACCTCCTGTAGCATTTATTGTTTGTAGATTTTTTTGATGATGGCCATTCTGGCTTTCCAGGTAGCTCAGTGGTAAAGAATATGCCTGCCAATGCAGGAGACATGCATTCAGTCTGTGGGTGGGAAAGATCCCCTGGAGGAGGAAATGGCAATCCACTTCAGTATTCTTTCCTGGAAAATCCCATGGACAGAGGAGCCTGGCAGGCTACAGTTAATGGGGTTGCAGAGTTGGATATGACTGAACACAGAACAGAGATAGAGCATTCTGACCAGTGTGAAGTGATATATTGTAGTTTTGATTTGCATTTGTCTAAAAAGAAGCAATGTTGAGCAAATTTTCATGTGTTTATTAGCCATTTGTTATATCTTTGGAGAAATGTCTGTTTAGGTCTTCTACCCATTTTTGATTGAGTTGTTTATTTTTCTAATATTAAGCTGCCTGAGCTGCTTGTATATTTTGGAGATTAATCCTTTGTCAGTTGCTTCATTTATAACTATTTTTTTCCATTCTGAGGGATTATCTTTTCATCTTGTTTATAGCTTCCTTTGCTGTGCAAAAGCTTTTAAGTTTAACTAGATCTCCTTTGTTTATTTCCATTACTCTAGGTGGGTCATAGAGGATCTTGCTGTGATTTATGTCACTGTATTCTGCTTATTTTTTCTCTGAGTTTTAGTTTCTGCTACGTTTAGATCTTTAATTCGTTTTGAGTTTATCTTTGTGTATGGTGGTAGGAAGTATTCTAATTTCATTCTGTTACATGTAGCTGTCTTGTTTTCCCAGCACCACTTACTGACAAGACTGTCTTTTCTCCATTGTATATTCTTGCATCCTTTGTCAAAAATAAGGTGCCCATAGGTGCATGGGTTTATATCTGGGCTTTCTATCTTGTCCCATTGATCTAAATTTCTGTTTTTCTGCCAGTACCATACTGGCTTGATGACTGTAGCTTTGTAGTGTAGTCTGAAGTCAGGAAAGTTTAAAGTCAGAGCTTTACTTAAATATATAGTGATCCTTGTCTGTCCATTCATGTTTAAGCTTAAGTGGGGCTTGTTGACTGAGGGCTTTCGTATTAGGGTTATCAAACAGTGAGCCTTTTAAGTGGGGTTGCTCAGAGTCATCATTTCAACTTCTCTCAACTGCCTGATGCATCCAGAGAACTCTTGTCTCCTAGGAGGGTGCCAGTGTGCCTGGTACTCTGGAGGATGGTGGGGGACACAATATATCATGTACAACTTGCCCTTCATCCCATTTCAGCTCCTAGATTAACCCTGTTCTCCATTATGCCTGGATATCCTGAGTCTGAAACCTGTCTGGTTCAGTTTCTCCAGAGAGGGTGTTGGAAGTACTGGGCACTCGGACATGCAAGGTGGAGAGGAGCCATCCGAGCCGACCTGTTCCCAGCCCTGTGCCTCCCCTTTCCACTACCTGTATTTCCAAGCATTAAGCCTCTCAGGGAAAACCGGCTTGCCTCTCAGTGATATCCGCCTTTGCAGGCCCTTAGGTTTAAGTGTCTCCACTCTGGCAAGTCAGTTATCATTGTTGCTCCTTTCCTGTTCTCTTTGACCTTGTGTATTAACACCCTTTTAACTTCCTTACTGTCATTCTAACGGAGACTCAGGAAGGGGATGACCTAGACACCAAGTTAAATGATCAGTCTTTCTTCAACTTACAGGCTGAACCTCCTCGGAAGAGCAACTGGAGACAGAAGCATGAATCCTTCATCCGTACTCTCCGTCAGGCTCGAGAGTTCCAGCAGGTGATTGCCAAAGGTGGAAACCCCTCAGACCTGCCTCCCATCCTGCCTGTAGAAAATCCAGACTATATTCAATGCCCTCACTGTAGCCGCCACTTTGCTCCCAAGGTGGCAGAGCGGCACATCCCCAAGTGTAAGACCATCAAGAACCGTCCTCCGCCTCCAAGAAAGCACTACAGTTGAGCAGACAACAGTGGAAACCTCCCTGATGGTCCAGAAGGCTTCTGCTTCTCTTGAGCAGTAAGTAGGAACAGAGTCATTTGATGCAGAGCAGAAAGAACTAACACTTTTACATATCCCAGATCTGCCTGCAGAGCTGAGATCAGTGAAGAAAGAAAGACCCATTGCTAAGCAGCAAGATGCAAAAGGATGCCTCAGCTTCCCACTAAATCACCACCTCTGGCGGATGTGCCTGATGTAATTGCTCTGAGAACTGATGGGTGAAGAAGCTTAAGAGCAGTGAGCAGGCTGCATTAAAGCTCTCTTCTCGCAAGCCTGATTATGGTTTGTGCTAGTTAAGGGCCTGCATTTGTTGTGCCTTCTTGCCGCTGCCTCTGCACGTATGTCTGTGGTTCTGGTTAACTCTTCTCGTTCTTGTAAGAAGTTGGCTCACTGGTGTCACAGGATCATGCATGGTCTCTCTTATAAAAAATACACTTCTGCTGTAAGGCAAATGACCTCCCTGGTACATGATCCTGGCAGAAAGTCAATCCAAGCATGTAAGGTTGGGGCGCCAGTATGTCCTAAACCCTCCCCATGTGGTACTGTGTCATAAAGGGAACCTCATCTTTATCTACTTTACAGGGTAGGGGTGGGAGAAAGCACACTATGTCTCTGTAGTTGTTCTTTTCTAATGGATTTCATATGTCAAAAAAAAAAAAGGAAGGAAGCAACTTTAATTTCAGCTGTTGCTAGCACTCTGCTTTCAAATCAGTTTGGTTTGATGACTTTTAAAATGACGCAGCAAAATGTACCCTCCAAGCAAGCTGGGACATTTCAGTGTCACATGTCTGTACTGATTATATCACAGTAAACTTCTCTTCTGGAAAGTAAACTTTGAAGGAAAAAATGGCAGATCTAAAATTTTCTCAGCAGAATCGTGCCTACTGCAAGTAACTTTCATAATTAGGCACTGAAAAAATAGGTTTGGGGAATTTAAAATTAAATCATAAAATGAGTGAGTCCTAGACTTGTCAATGGAGAAAGAAATGGCACCCCACTCCAGTATTCTTGCCTGGAAAATCCCATGGATGGAGGAGCCTGGTAGACTACAGTCCATGGGGTCGCAAAGAGTTGGACACGACTGAGCGACTTCACTTTCAGACTTGTCAAACAGGAGAAGTGATACGACAGTGTCTGATGGGGGAAATAATCAGTTCAGGTAGAATCAGGTGAGCACAACAGATCTGAAATACTAGTTAAGATTACTGTCCTGAGAGCATTACTCAAATTGTTAGTTTAAGATACTGGAGAAAAGTCAACGAAGCTGACCCGGGCAAAGGGGACTGTGCAGACCACAGAACCATATTTACTAACTACAGATGGCCACTCACTCTTGCTCCATTTCCTCTGCAGCTTCTACCGAGTGGCTGGGCCAACAGATCAGACCAATTTGTCATGCCCGTCTTTAAGGCTTTAGCTGTGAAGCTGCTGGACACTAGGCTGAAAACAAAATCATATATATTTTAAAAAACAGCATATATTGCTTTATGCTTTTCCTGTTACAAAGAAAAAGAGGTATAACATAATGGCACCTCTGGTTGGTCATTTAAAGAAACCTCACAGAGAAACATCAGATATGTAACCCAATATATACAGTTCCCCAGCAAGTTTAACGAGGTACCCACTTTTAAGTTTCACACTTGATAGTGAAAGCAATAGATGATGAGAATGAGTGGTAGCCAAGGTCACGAAGGGGTAGCCTGTGGACTGCTTTGCTTCACAGGTATGTTTTGACTGACATAGCATTAAAAGTATAATCTGACCTTTAAAAATGGTGATATGGAGCATCTTTTGAAAAACTGGAAGTTCTGGAAACCCTGGGCCTGCAGCTCTACTCAGCACTGAGTGGGGTTCGGAACCAGTTGCTCCTTCCAGACGGGGTGGAGCACAGAGAACACCACCCGCCTGGCATGCTTCACTTATTTGCCTTGTCTGTCTGGTCAGAACCCCTGGATGATGTTATAAGGTCACAAGCCAGGGGCCTCCAGGGAGAACAAATGTGTGTGTGGGGAGTGCTTTCTTATGCTGCTAGAGAAATAAACAATAGTCAATGCCCTAGTGTTCCCTTCGATCTCAACATGTTTAGGCCTTGATTACAACAGGAATATCCATTAGCCTTTTAAATTTAGCTTGATTGGATCTTTGGGAAGAAGTAAGAACCCTTTTTCTAAGTCTCTTCCTGGATAGCAGAGGATGACAGAGGATAAATAAATGCTGCTTGTTAATGTCTCTGTGTTATACTACTGTATCCAAGAACCTTTAGTAAGTAGACGCTATAAATTTTTAAAGTTCAAAAGGTTAAGGAATGGGAAAAAAATCTCAACAGTAAGACTCACTTCCTTGAAAAGTATATGCAGACATGCTGAGAGTATTAGCAGCAGTCTGTTGAATGCAGCACAGCACCTCTGGCCAACATTTGCTGTAGGTCATCCATTTGTCACTTTTCACAGCTACACAGGAGGTAGCAGAGAAATGATATAGTGTTTCCCTCCTTAATGTTCATGATTCTGTGAGATTTAATGATCAGCATGAACCACTAAGTTATATCCATGGTTAATCACTGCAGCGATAAATGATTTTTTGCTTTGTGGCTGGAAGGAACATGTTTTGCCGTCCTGACTACAGCCACTCTGCCCTGACACTACCGTGAATAGTACTACTTTGGAGGCCCAGGGATGCTCATTTGAAATTATTTATTTACAATACATCCTTGCACCAGAGTTGTTCTATTATGAATGTTTCCAAATATATGGCAAAATCGAATGAAATGTGAGTTTAGGTCTGTTCTTGCTTTTAACCTTAGTGAAATGTTCAGCCAAGAGAAGTTACAACTTGGCTGTGCTATGTCAGGGAGACCAAATACAGTTCAGCCTTTCTGAGGGAAAACAGTTTTATAAACATAAACTGGCAGTATCACTTGAAAAAGCCCACTGTGACTGAGGAGATAAGTACAAGACATCACCCTTCCTCTTTTAATGGCTCATGTTTTTTTCCTTCGGCACCTTGAGCACTATATTTTAGAAGTTTGAGGGTCAGGGGAAGAAAGTTGTAGCAGCAAAAATGATTCTATTGGCAAGAAAAAACAAATTGGAAAGAAGCAAAGATTATTTCTTTGCAAATGCCCCTTGCATTTATTTATTTATATAAAGACTCACTGAATCAAAGATTCACGAAGGCCTGGAGTCTGTGTGTATCTGATCCCCAGTGACTAAGGTCATGTGCAGGCTCAGAGGCATAGCACTGATTGAGAGTTGAAATGTTTATTTAAAACAGAAATGCCAAACCACTCCACCCTCAACCTTTCAAACATCTGGCTAACAACAATAAGCTAATTCTTCAGCAACAATGTCAGAGCAAGGAGTAACTCAGGTTATACTATAAGGCAAAAGCAATACTACTGGAAAACTTAAAACACCTAGCACTACATAAAGAAGAAAAGTAGGACACAATTTAAAATTAGCTATAGAAAACCAGTCAAAGGCATTTCTGCTGCCTCACCTTTCACTTTTTTATCTGATGTGTGGTTGCCACCTATGAACTGGTTTCTGTTTGCATAGCTTTTTGGTGGGAAAAATCATATGGCTGTCCCAGGCACAATTTGGGAAAGTGCAAATTGTCTCTAAGGCACAGAACTTAGATTCTCAGCCAGATTAACAGCAAACCAAGACTTCCCAAGGGAACATGCTAGAGCAAACGACCCCAGCGTCTCACTGCTGGAGAGTGACTCCCTCTCTGGAGCCAGGGCTCCCACCCTCCCTTCAGTGCTCCTTCACCCCACGGTCTCAGCAACGTGCCCATGTCCCTCGGTTCCATGGCACAAGCAATACTCATGATTAACACCCAAACTGACCCTGCCTCTCAGGCCTGCTGAGATGGTGAGCATAAGGGATACAGGAACATGAAAGGCCAGTCAGTCCTTTTTAAAAAAAATCAAAGTTGCATTTACATGATGAACCAAAACCCATTGTTAGGGTTTGTTGCAAACCCCCCAAGTCCCCAGAACTTGTAACTTTAATCCAGGGTTGGCCCCTTCCCTTATTTTAAGAAAAGGCTTCGGTGATTACATTAGTACCATTGTACTAGGCTTCCCAGAATTGAGAAAACAATGGGAATATCAAACCAAAGAAGATCCCATTGAGTAGAGTTGCCCATCCCCAGCTGTGGGGTTTTCCTGGAGCAGCAGCCTTCACACCACCAATTTTAGGGAAATGGCAAAATTTCCATTGCACAGGTCCTTCCAAAATATTAAATAGATACCAAACATTTACTTGTTGGTTGGGGAAAATGAAACAGATCATTTCAGCTCTTTCTAAGGAGGTAGGAGTGACAGTCATCAAGGCAGCTCATGTAAAGGTGAGCTGGAAACACAAAGCTCACCTCCTTAAGTAAAACCATCAAACGTTTCTAGGACACTTGCTCTCTTTGGAAGAGCTGGCTTGCTGCTGTCTACAAGGACACGAAGACACAGGGATTGGCTCTCAGCCAAATTCCTCTCCAAATTGGCAGGATCCTCCTGTTCTGTCAGGCTTCAGGGACTACCAGGTTTGGGTGCTGGCTCTGGGCCACTCAAGTAGGAAAGATGATACAGATTCACTGATATGGCTTCATAAAACACCAAAAGGGGAAAAATACTGACTAGACATACAGAAAGGGAGTGGCTGGGGCTGCTGATGTCAAGATTAGAACCCTAAGAGCCACGAAGGCAGAGGCACAAGTAGCCTTCTCAGGGGAGAAGACTCAAGTCACTCTAGGTCCTCTCGAAGATGCCAAGCAGAGGCAGCTAAGGAGGATCTCCCCTCATGGTTTCCTCCAAAGTCCATTCCCTCTGCCCCATGGACTCAATTCTCTGAGACGCCTCATCTCTCAAAAGGCTTTTCCAAAGCTAGGAAATCCCACCCTGACACTCCTGCTGTGTGACGAGGAGGGACCTGCCCTTCTTTCTCTGCTCCTCACTGAAAAAGTTCCACTCAACTCTCAGAGGAAAAGCAACCTAAGCCCATTGTTCCTCCTAAAGCATTCAGCTGCACAAATTCAACTTTCTGAAAACAAGCTGGAGATTGGCTCCACCAGACATACTTTCCTGGACTAAGGCTCCTGAGAGGGCTTAGAACACTTCACCACTCTCCAGATGACCCTGGACGGGCTGCACCTGGTTGCAGCCCTCTCCAGCTTTACACTTTAACCTCCTCCACCCAGAGGTGCAATGCCTGGCACTGAATTCCCAAGGCAGCTTCCAATTAACGGTGAAAGTGATAAGTGGGATATAAGCTGCTAGCAGCAAAATGAACGTGAGCATCGTGTCTCCTCTTCAAAGGTGGGATCACCAGATGAGGTACAGAGCTGCTGTTGCTATGGCAGTCACTGAGGACAAAGCCAGGGCCATGGGGCCCTCCGTTCTCCAACACAAAACCACTCCTAGATCCTAATAGGCAGTGCTACTCTCCAAGTGTACACGGAAAGTGCTTCAGAACCTCCGCCTCGCGCTCCTTGTCTGCAAGTGAACGAAGCCAGGAAAGCGCGCTCTGCGTTCAGTAAGTGTGCTGTGAAGGTCTTTGGATCCCAGTTTCCTGGAGGCTAGACAGGCTCAGGAGACTAGAGGCTGGGTCTACAGGAGTCTGTTCCCAGGAGACACCAGGAATCTGAATCTAAGTCAGGCTTTGGATCCATTTCCGTCTCATCCTTTGCTGTCTGAGTTCCTTTGGAATGCATCCCCACCTGTCCAGATAAAACACAGTTCCAGGTTAACTGCCACTTGGTTACGGCAGTTCAGGACTACATTTTCAACGCCAACCCCTAAGAATGTATAGGGCTTTGTATAGGGCTCACGGTTTTGTGAGCCCATACTACTACCTGAGTAACAGGACTTTATGTAAGGTCCACTCCTGTACACTTGTTGCAGGTAGGGTGACCAAGTGTTGCAATCTGCCTAGGGCTGCAGGGTTTTCTGGGCTGCAGAATTTTTGGTTTTAAAACTCTAACAGCCCTAGGCAAAATGGTCCTCCTGCCTGCTACTGCTGCCAATCACTCCATGCTTACCTCAAGTGTGTATATTACTTTCCAAAATACCTTCACAGACATTATTTCATTTCATCCTCAAAACAACCATACAGGGTAGGCAGTATTATTTTCTTCTTTCAGGTGAAAACAAGGGCTCAGAGAAACAAACTGATTTGTGCAAACGTGTAAAGCTGGTAAAGGAAAAAGCCAATGGTTCACAGTATTTCCCTATCCTAGTTCACTCTATACAGAGCAATACTATGACCCTTTAAAAATGATGCAAGCAGCAACACCAGTGAAGTATTTTTTACCAAAAATGCTTAGCTTGAATCTAATCAAGCCTTAAGTCTAGCTTATAGTTTACAGAAATGACAAGGGACAAAAGAACAAGTGAAGCAACGTCTCGAGAAGATAAAACAAAGCCAGAACTTAGGACATTCTGTTACACGACTAACCCTGCTGCTTCTATAAACCAATGCTATGAAAACTACTTTTAAAAAGCAGGTAGGAGTGGTCATGCAGGGAATTGTTCTACATAAAAGAAATAAGAAACATAATGTAAAAGGAGGTTCTTAACTGGTTGCTGGTCTGATAAAAAGTTGTAAAGAACATTTTTTTTTGTGGGAAACCTTGGAAAATTTGAGTGTCAACTGAGTACTAGTGAGAATTAAGAATCCTAGTGTTATTTTTGTTAAGTGTGATAATAATACTATGGTTCTCCAGAAGAATGAATGTCTATTTTTGGATGTATGTAATAAAGTATTTAGGGCAGCTATGTCATGACTTCCATAATTTATTTGAAAATGGTTTAGCTCAAGAAAAAAAATATATACACACATACACACAATCCTATTTCAAATACACATGGATAAATACCAACACATATTTAAACATATACACTTTTGAAACAATCACAGCAACATATTAACGACTGCTGAATACAGATGGTGGATATACGGGAGTCCACTGAACTGCAATGTTTAAGATTTTTCATAAGTAAAAGAAAAAGGTAACAAAAAAACAATGGAAGTTATGTGATGAGATGATTCAATCCAGGTGCCTAAAGACAGACCGAGCTTCTGGGGTTAATTACAAAAACTACACCATCAAAAAATAAGTACTTGCAAAGAAGTAAGTCCATTTCAGTGACTGGTGTTCTGTTTCTGTGATTCTTCAAAACAAAATTAGAAACTGAATTATTCTTTTAATGCTCTCACCTGCTGCCCTCCTTCGAATTTCTTGTTCAGCTTCTGTAGTTGGGTAAAAATCTGAAGGTTTTCTTGTTGTAACTTCTGTTGTTCAGCCAGACACTTCAACACCAGACCCTGCAATCTCTCAACCTCCACCTGCAGAGTACTGCACGCACAGGTAGGAGCCAAGGGTGTTGCCTTCCCAGCACATGTTCCTGCAGGATTCAGCCGAGGTGGCTAGAGAGACAGGAGAAAAGGGGTCATAGGAGCTTCTGCCTGGATTTTACAGCTCCCTAATCCAATGTCCCTTCTATGTGCTACCAGATTTTACTTTTAAAGTAACAAGAAAAAACACACATACACATGAAGTCAATGTAAGAGAAACAGAAAACTTCTGGGATTACTGTAGAGGCTGGCTCTAACGTCACAGAGCCAGGGAGCTCTCAGTGCCTCAGTTGCATTATGGTAAGGTAAAAGAAAAATCATCTATTTTGGAGGACTCTGTGAAATAATTTAAAGTCATTAATATATTCCCAATATTAAGTTGTGGGAGAATACACAATTTGGTTTGGAACAAGTATGCTCACAGTGAGGACACCATAATTCAAAGGGTCAATATTCATGAAATATAGTGGATCACACTTTAGAAGAGATTTAAGAGGTGTTCCATAAACTGTATCACTAAAACAATTCAAGACTGCTAACTGACAGAGGAATAAAAATGTTTACCTTGAAGTTGCAAAGGCCTTATTTCCTCTTCTGGGAAGCTTTTCAATTATGCTAGCCTGGATTTTTCTCCCATCTTCTACTATACTTTTTAAAAAGGATTAACAAATGATAGCCATAGGCCAAATCCAGCCTACGGCCTGTTTTTGTAAAATAAAGTTTTATTGGAACATAAACATGCACATTCATTAGGCATTATTTTTGGCTGCTTTTATGCTACAATGTCAGTGTTGAGTGGTTACAAGAGAATGTATAGTCTGTAGAGCCTAAAATAATTACTATGCAGTCCTTTAGAAAAAGTTTGATGATCCCCCGTTTACAGTTTTATTGAGATATTTACCACAATTTGATTTCTACCAAAGTTGAGAATAAATGCATCGCTCTCCCAATAGACTACAAGTATTATTTCTTACATATACTTAAAACTCCAACCTACCCTCACAATGTCAGGAAAAACTGGTCTTGAATTTTGGAATTTCAATTTTGGTACTTCTAAGGCAGAGAGAAAAACATCGACTACTGCTTTATTGACTACACCAAAGGCTTTTACTGTGTGGATCACAACAAACTGTGGAAAATTCTTAAAAAGATGGGAGTACCAGACCACCTGACCTGCCTCCTGAGAAACCTGTAAGCAGGTCAAGAAAGCAACAGTTAGAACTGGACATGGAACAACAGACTGGTTCCAAATCGGGAAAGGAGCATTTCAAGGCTGTATATTGTCACCCTGCTTATTTAACTTATATATAGAGTACATCATGAGAAACGCTGGGCTGGAAGAAGCACAAGCTGGAATCAAAACTGCTGGGAAAAATATCAATAACCTCAGATATGCAGATGACAAGATCCTTATGGCAGAAAGCGAAAAAGAACTAAAAAGCCTCTTGATGCAAGTAAGGAGAGTGAAAAAGTTGGCTTAAAACTCAACATTCAAAAAACTAAGATCATGGCATCCAGTCCCATCACTTCATGGCAAACAGATGGAGAAACAATGGAAACAGTGAGAGACTTTATTTTGGGGGGCTCCCAAATCACTGCACATGGTGACTGCAGCCATGAAATTAAAAGACGCTTACTCCTTGGAAGGAAAGTTATGACCAACCTAGACAGCATATTAAAAAGCAAAGACATTACTTTGCCAACAAAGATCTGTCTAGTCAAGGCCATGGTTTTTCCAGTAGTCATGCACGGGTGTGAGAGTTGGACTATAAAGAAAGCTGAGCACCAAACAATCGATGCTTTTGAACCGTGCTGTTGGAGAGGACTCTTGAGAGTCCCTTGGACTGCAAGGAGATCTAACCAGTCCATCCTAAAAAAATCAGTCCTGAATTTTCATTGGAAGGATTGATGTTGAAGCTGAAATATTTTGGCCAATACTTTGGCCACCTGATGCGAAGAACTGACTCATTTGAAAAGACTCTGATGCTGGGAGAGATTGAAGGCAGGAAAAGAAGGGGACAACAGAGGATGAGATGGTTGGATGGCATCACTGACTCTACGGACATGAGTTTAAGCAAGCTCCAGGAGCTGGTGATGGACAGGGAAGCCTGGCGTGCTGTAGTCCGTGGGGCTGCAAAGAGTCGGACACGACTGAGCAACTGAAATGAACTGAACTGAACTGAAGGCAGAGAGAAAAGAAAGACAATCATCTGGTATAGAAAGGTGTCGGCCTGTCAGAAATACGAAAGGGTAAATACTTTCCACAGAAGTCAGTTTAGCCTTGCGTAGAGGCTTTAAGCACTACTGAACAGGAGGTGTGAGTTGATGCTGGGCAGCTGGGAAACAATGAAGCTAGAGGGAGAGACAGGGAGGCCAGGAGAATGGGGCAGAGCTTATAGCCACTGTTTATCTAGTCTTGATTTAAAGGCAAAAGCTCAGTTACCCAGGCTCCTGCTGGGGGCCTGTGTTCCAAAGGCGCTTCAGAAGCCATCTTGAGTCCTTGTAGCTCGTCATACGGCAGAGTATCTTTCTCAGATTCTGAAAAAGCTGCACTTAGGGGAGATGGGCTGTCAGGCATAGGGATGAATTCTGCATTTTCCAGCTCCTACGTATGAGAGAAAGAATCTCATCAGTTCCATCTGAGCCTTTCACTTTTGTCCAAATTCCTTCCCTGCTATAGCTTTCACGCTGACGTGTCATCGGCACCCTCTAGCGGAGCAGGACAGTTGTGGTTACAACACAGCTTGCCCTGTCAGTCAATGTACTGGCAGTCCTTCCTTTGAGGAGCAGATAGGGAAGGGAATTCAAACTCAATTTCAAGAACACTTTTTGATACCCAGTGTGATGCCTCAACACGCTCAGTCAACAAAGGCTATTCAAGTTGGGAAGCTCTAAGGTGATTGCCGTGAGGCTAACTGCCAGGCTGCTAAACGCTGAAGTTTTAGATGGAGCTGTGCGCTGCTTCTTTCATTCACATTCCTAAGTAGCTATCAAGTTTAATATTGTTACAGAGGGAGCCTTACATCTAGAGGTTCCCTCTTTTTTGTTGGGGGGGGGGCGTGATTTAAAATTTCTCTTTACTATAATTTTAAGATTTTCTTTTTTAACGTGAACCATTTGTAAAGTCTTTTTATTGAACTTGTTACAATACTGTTTATGTTTCATGTTTTGTTTTTTCTGGCCACTAGGCATGGAGAAGGCAATGGCACCCCACTCCAGTGCTCTTGCCTGGAAAATCCCATGGACGGAAGAGCCTGGTAGGCTGCAGTCCACGGGGTCGCTAAGAGTCGGGCACGACTGAGCGACTTCACTTTCACTTTTCCCTTTCATGCACTGGAGAAGGAAATGGCAACCCGCTCAAGTACTCTTACCTGGAAAATCCCAGGGACAGAGGAACCTAGTGGGCTGCCGTCTATGGGGTCGCACAGAGTCAGACATGACTGAAGCGACTTAGCAGCAGCAGCAGCAGGCATGTGGGATCTTAACTCCCAAATCAGGGATGGAACTTGCATCCCCTGTTTTGGAAGGCAAAGTCTCAACCACTGGACTGCTAGGGAGGTCCCTAACTATAAATATTGACTGTAGAAAATGTGCAAATATTGATAGGCAAAGGGACATGATAAAAATCACCCGTAATTCCATCACTCACAGGTAACCACTGTTAAGGCATTTTTCTACTGTAAGGCATTCCAACTACCTTGATATTCTACGAACCACAGTACAAAATCTATAAGCTTAATCTTCGCACACATGCATTACAAACACTTCTTTCAAGGAAGGTTACGTTAATTTCCATTCACTTAAGTAATATAGGTATGAGACCACCTTATCTTTTCTTGTCAGAAAGAAAAAGGATTAGAGATTTGATGATTTCGGCTCAGGCAGAAATCAGAAACCTAGATGCCTGCTGCAAAGCACTTGAGCAGCACATGGGAAACAGAGATCCTTCTAGCCCCTACAGAGTTCCTGTCACCAAAGGAACTACCTTTCGAAGCCAGCCAGGACAGGAGCTGCTGGCCCCACTGCTGATCCGCATGGCCTCAGTGGGACTGACGAGACCTTCCATGCCTCGGTCTGCTTCCATTGTTCCTCGGAAGCCTCCACTTGGATCAGGAGTTTCAGATTCCTGCTGACTGTCGTCTTCTCTTCCGCCACCGCTGCCACCTCCTGGGCTAGAGCTCTGAACCACTGACAGATACATAGCACAGAAATATAGAGCTTTGCTATGCAACAGTATTTACCAGCTGACAACCCCACCAACCCCTGGAGAGTTTCTGAGAGTTGTGTGAAGTGGAACAGCAACAGTGTAAGTCAGATACCTGGGCCTAAATTTCTAGTTCTTTACACAAGGTATTGTGCATCAGGATCTTTATGACAGTATTCACTTCTACTTTCCAAACTTGCTTGTACTTATGTTCAGCAGATTATCAATGTTCTACTAGATTACTGAATAATCACCCCAACCACTGCATCCAAACCTTAAATATTCAGAGTCCAACATCCTCCATAGAGGTTCATCTTATATATTGAATACAAAAGATTTTTCACATTTGAGCCAAACATCTCTTAAAGTTGCCAGATAAACTCACCATTAATTCCCTTTCTAGGAAAACAATTGAATAGAGAAGTCCTCAACCATTAAGTTCATCAAATTCTTTACTGACTACCTGTAAGAATTTAAAAAAATATGAGGGCTTCCCAGGTGGCTGAGTAGTAAAGAATGTGTCAGGAAGATCCCCTAGAGAAGGAAATGGCAGCCCATTCTAGTATTCTTGCCTGGGAAATCCCAAGGATAGAGGAGCCTGGTGGGATATAGTCCCTGGGATTGCAAAAGAGTTGGACACAACTTAGCAACTAAGCACAACAACAAAAACAAAAAATGTGATGGCTGATTCTTTAATGTCACGCAGCAGATTCCAAGTTACCTTTAATGAAGATGAGCTGATGCACAGTCAGGAAATGAAACTGAATTTTCAAATGGGCCAAAGAAAAATATAACTAAGAAATTTGCCAAAAAACAACAACAAAAAGAATTGCATGGTATCTTTTACAGTTAAATGTAAAGGATTATTTATTCATGGCCACCAGCTAACTTGGTTTGAGGACTGCACTGTGCCACACTGTGCTCGTATTGAAGCAGCACAACTGTAGATGCCAAAATAATCTCTGAAGCTTGCTTTTTTGTCTTAAATGGCTTTAAAAAAATTACATTACAAAAAATAAGTTATATTTCCATTGACATATACATAAGGCTATTTATAACGTGTAAGTTTTGAAGCCTAACAAAATAAACATACATGAATCTACTATGTGAAAGTACAATTACTTTCCAATATGCTAGCAATTAGCTATATTTTGTTATTTAAATTTAAACAGGATTAAAAATTCAGTTCTTCAGTCACAAGAGCCACTTTTTAAGCGCTTGGCAGCCACATGCGATTGGCGGCTATTACACCGGACAGCACAGATACAGAACATTCTGACTGTTGCAGAGTTATAGGACAGGACTGAACAAGGATATTGCTCTATCGACCTTGTGAATTCCCTTCCTTCTCTGGCATCCTACTTAGATATAACAATCTGATTTTGTATTTTTCATTTCTTCTTGAGGAAAAAAAAAACTTTATCACACACTTATGTATCTTTATACAATATATTATTTATTCTGCTTGAACTTTATAGATGTTGTTCATTTGAACACATATAATATTTCACTGGATGGCTGTAACACATTCAATCAACAATACTTACTGACTAATTATAATACCATTTGCAAGGCACTCTTCTAAGCAATGTGGATAAAATTATTGAAGAGAAAAGACAAAAATCCCTGCTCTTACAGAGTTTACATCTTCCAGATAACGGACATGTGCTTTTAATCTTATGTTTTTCCTTTAAATACTGTTCCAGTAAAATAAAGCTGTAACAGAACAGCTGTGTTTAGCAAAAAGATACTTTATCATTTGTAACAGATATTAATATGGACAAACAGACGCGGAGCAATGAGTTACTAAAGAAAACTAATAATAGGTATGATGCGTGTTTGTGTCAACTAGAGTTTAACAAGTCTGGATTAGATTTTCAGCTGTCTTTTTGGAGGATTAATCTGCTTTCATTCTGGGTCTTTATCTGTTTTGATTCTACAAAATATCCAGTTTTGAGACATCAAGGACTATACATAGGTACTCTAGCAAATGGAAAACCAAAAGGAACACAGATTCAGTTTCCTAGCAAGGCCCTAAACAAGGGAACCATGAAGAAAGCAGCCAAAGGAAAAGTATTAGAGACCTTTGGGCTGACTTTCCTGACCACACTGAAAGTAAAGCCAACTTTTAATTCTGAGGGCCTGTTTTGAAGGCCTATTTCTATAGATTAGAATACCCCTGGAACACCATAGAAGTAAAGGGTGGCCAGAACACATGGCCCCCGGCATTCTAAGGAGAGAACAGTACAGAAATCACATTGCACTGTTGGGCTAGCCGCGTAATTACTCCCACATGTGTGGTGGCAAAGATGTACTCTCCCCCTGACCACAAAACGAAAGTCATCATCTATTGTGAAATCTACCAAAATATGCTCTTCCCTCTTGATCACTGTGCTCCTAATTTCCCAAAGATATTTCCTATTTCCTTTTTTTGGGGGAGACTGCATGGAATTCAACCCAAAGACTCGCACCTGAGAAAAACCACTGGTACCTGAGATACTGCTACTTACCAGTTCCGATGGATAAGCCACTGCTATTGGAACGGATGGTCTTAGAATTCAATACTTTCTCTGAGGAAAAATATTCAGTAGGTAAGCATTGTTTACAGCTAGAGGCAGGAAAAGTGACAAGACTTGGATAGGGACTTAATCTAGGCAATAACTGCTATCTCTCACACCAGACAACTAATTACTATTTTAGATATAAATATTAGAAGCCAAGCACCACTAGCAGCTCTAACTATAATCACTATGTGAAGTAGCAACTCTCTACCTTAACTATTCTTTGGAATTAGCTGGGAAGCTTTAGAAAGTAGCAATGCCTAGGTCCCAATCCAGAGGTTCCGATCTAATTGGTCAGGACAATGGGATTTCTAAAAACTCCTCAAGGGATTCTAATGTGCAGCCAAAGCTGAAAACCACTGACCTTTGAACTTGTAGACCTTTACACAGGCCTTTATAATTTAGTTCATAACAAAGGAATCTTTATGCAGAAAATAGTTATGATTTAGTTTCTTTTTAAAGGTGTACTAAATGTTTCTCACAAAAGCATGATTACAGATAAACTAATTAGTAGACGACCAGAAGTAACAAATTCTATGTTAAGGGGGCAGAGCCCAAAGTTTTCATGAGATAGCAAGTGACAAAACTGAGGAAATAACAATGTTCTGTTCCTCCCATCTGATCACTGTTAGATTACAGAAGTAGCTTCTTTTCTTTAGGACACTTTGTTTGTAAGAGTGTGACCCTCAGTAACTTAGGTGTGGGTCAATCCTCTGTCAAAGCCATCCTAACCAACACGTGGAACCCTTACCAACAATGAGAATGGTGTGCCAGCCTCGGCAAGACAGGTCTGGGACATGATGCAAAGATCCAAAGATGGGCCGAGGCCATGAAGTGCAGATATCTGAGCCGTGGGGTCTCTCTGTGGGGGTCATTGCCAAGCGACCATTACCACCATTGCCCCAGGCAAAAATGTGATTATCTGTAAGAAATAAATAAATAGCAGAAAGTTGAACAGAACATTGGCTTCCCAACTCTTTTGGATTCCCCACCTTTATGCTCTAGAGCTAAAAAGATTTTTTGCCCCTGTTTATTCCCTTGTATAAAGCTTAAACAATTTCTGATGCCACCCAGGTAAAAATGACCATCACTTCTACACACTGCCATCCATTCATTCACTCATTCAACATTTTTGGTCATCCATTCAAGTATTTATTGGGCATCTACTTCATGACAAGCACTGCTTGAGGTGCTGGGAAGACGGCAGTGAACAAAACAAAGTTGCTGCCCTTGTAGAACTGACCTTCTAGTGGGGAGAGACTGATTAATTACTTTAGGTAGTATTAAGTGCTTTGAAGGAAGATCAACAATAAGGAAAAGTGGAAATAAACTGTAACAGTGGAGTATCATTTCTTTAGATAGTGTAGTCAGAGAAGTGCTTGCTGATACTTGAGCAGACCTACTGAAGTGAGAGGGAACCAGGTCTATCCAGGGGAAGAGCTTTCCAGGCAGAGAAAACAGCTGAGTACAAAGCTCCATGTAGGTAAGGTGAGTATCACAAACACAGAGGAAGAAGTCCTCTGCAGGTGGAGCAAAGTAAAGGAGTGGACGGTGGCTACAGAAGAGGTCAGGAGGTGACTGAGGTCTGGGTCATGTGGGCCACTGCAACGACTTTAGTTTTTATTGTTTGAGATAGGAGACCAGTAAAGATACTTAACAGTAGGTATTTAAAAGTATCCCCCAGGTTACCATGAGGAGAACGGACTGCAGGGGCCCAAGGGTGGAAGTAGAGAGATCAGTTGTAGTCATGAACTGACGTAGTAGTGAAGTGGTTGGATATATTCAAAGATAATCTATAGAATTTGCTAATGGATGGAATGTGAGGTGTAGGACAGAGGTGTTATTTTCCGAAACAGGAAGGCTGCAGGAAGAACGAATTTGAACAAAAAATCAGAAATTTGTTTTGGAACACAGTAAGTTTGTTTGGGATGCTCATTACATCTTCTACAAATCAGGACACTTTTTAATGAAAAGGGGGTGCTATTAACAATTAAGCTCAGAGAATAGGCATGAATCAGGACCAATCTGGGAAGACTGGGCTATAAAGCCACCTTATCTTTAGACATTCTGTTGAATCAGTGGGTCTGGGAGTCAGGGATGGTAATATAAGGCTATTAGTGTACAAGGGAGGATTTAAGGTAATAACCTCACTCAGAAAATGAAGGGAGGGAAGGATTGAGCCCTGGACACTTTAAGCTTTAGAGCCGGACACTGCAATTAACAGCAGAGAACCTACCTGACTGCACTAATCTGTTTATATGTATATCTCCCCGACCCTACTAGACTATGAATTCCCTGAGGAGAGCAGCTTTCTAAGACTTTTTTTAATTAAGTATAGTTGATTTATAATATTTTATTAGATTCAGATGTACAACATAGTGACTCGAGTTTTATAGATTATATTCCACTTAAATTTACTGTAAAATAATAGCTATATGTTCTTATGCTATGCAATATATCCTTGGTGCTTATGTTTTTTTTTTTTGTGCTTATGTTTTATACATAGCAATTTGCATTTCTTAATCTCATGCCCCTAATTGCTCTTCTCTACTTCTTCCTCCCTGCTGGTAACTACTAGTTTGTTCTCACTCTCTCTGTGAGTTTGCTTGTGTTATGTTATACTCATCCATTTGTTTTATTTTTTAATTCCACATGTAAGTGCTAATATAGAGTGTTTGTCTTCCTTTGACTTATTCCACTAAACCTAATACCCTCTGGGTCCATATACGTTGTTGTAAATGGCAGTATTTCATTCTTTTTAATGGCTGAGTAATATCCCATTCATTGTATAGGTATACCATATCTTCTTTATCCAGTCGTCTTTTGGAGGACACTTATGTTGGTTCCATGTCTTGGCTATTGTAAATAGTGTTGCTATGAACACTGGGGTGCATGTATATTTTTGAATTACTCTTTTCCTTTTATTTGGAGATAAGCCCAGGCATGGAATTGCTGGATCACAGTTCTATTTTTACTGAAACTCACTTCCATATTCCCAGGGCCTAAAAGAGGATCTAGAGCATAGTAGGCACACAGTTGATGTCTGCCATGTGAGTGAGGTGATCAAGTACAGTTCAGAGAAGCAGAGGAACATACATCAGTAGGTAATATGCCCAGTCACAGAATCTAATTCTAAACTCATCATTCTGAAGTTTAACTTGAAAAGTACACAGATGTTTACACTGAAGAAACGTTCCCTCTCTAAGGCCCTGTCAGAAAGTGCTACTGAATTTGCTACAGTATTTTTAATTCTCAATGACATCCTGATTCTATTTCTAACATTTCCAGTTATCTAGCATGAACTAACCAGTCTGTTCCCTAAAACCCACTGTTTTGAGATAAACAACTCTGAAGGCTGGTTCACTTCCTTAAGTATGGTAACAGATCATTTGTCTGACACTATTGCTGGATCTCTCCTGTATAAATACCAGGCACAGACTGAAAGAAAACAAAGACATCTCTGAGCATGAGCAATAACAACAACAAAAAAAGAGTCAACAGATAAGAAAATGAAATGTGTTTTGCTGTTCACCACTTACCAAAAAGAAGTGGCTACAAAAATCAAGGTGATACAGGAAGAGAGAAAAAAAGAAAGCAGAAGAAAGAGGAAAGGGAGTAAAGGGTAGCAGAAGTAACAGCAAGAAGATGCTGAGGAGAAGAAATAGCTGAAAGGAAAGAGAAGAAAATCCCATTAGACCAATTCAGAAAGTTGAGAGACACACGGTATACAGCCTTTCAAGTTTTAGCAATCCCTTATGACCAACCTAGATAGATAACATGTCAAAAAGCAGAGATATTACTTTGCCAACAAAGGTCTGTCTAGTCAAGGCTATGGTTTTTCCTGTGGTCATGTATGGATGAGAGAGTTGGACTGTGAAGAAAGCTGAGCGCCGAAGAATTGATGCTTTTGAACTGTGGTGTTGGAGAAGACTCTTGAGAGTCCCTTGGACTGCAAGGAGATCCAACCAGTCCATTCTGAAGGAGATCAGCCCTGGGATTTCTTCGGAAGGAATGATGCTAACGCTGAAACTCCAATACTTTGGCCACCTCATGCGAACAGTTGACTCATTGGAAAAGACTCTGATGCTGGGAGGGATTGGGGGCAGGAGGAGAAGGGGACGACAGAGGATGAGATGGCTGGATGGCATCACGGACTCGATGGACGTGAGTCTGAGTGAACTCCAGGAGTTGGTGATAGACAGGGAGGCCTGGCATGCTGCGATACATGGGGTCGCAGAAAGTCAGACACGACTGAGCGACTGAACTGAACTGAACTGAAGGACATCACTGCAGTGCAGTGACCTCAACCTAGGAGCAAGGTCAAATCATGATGTTCTCCTCTCTAGCCAGGTGGCACCAGTGATAAAGAATCTGCCTGCCAATGCAGGAGACACAAGAGATAGGTTCGACTCCTGGGTCAGGAAGATCCCCGGAGTCAGGAAATGGCAACCCACTCTAGTATTCTTGCCTGGAGAATACCATGGACAGAGGAGCCTGGTGGGCTACAGTCTGGTGGGTCACATAGAGTTGGACAAGACTGAGCACACAGGTGCGCACACACATTCATCTCTCTAGCTACTCAGCCAACATTTATTGGAACCAATATGGTGCTGGGCAAGGTATAAGTATTTGATAATTCTTAAAACATTGTGCCAAAAAAGTAAAAGTAAAAAAAGTAGGAATTTAAGAGTACTAACTTGCCATTTCCTAGAAATCTAACCTTTTTACAACAATCACTATGTTGGACAGATGAATAGTTAATAAGGTTACATAAAAACATGACCACCAATTTAACACAAATAAAAAAGTAAACATATGACCCAGCTATACATGACCAGTCCACCTCTTTCACACCCCCAAATTAAAATAGACCCATCTGTCCAGCAAGTTTGAAATGTGAACAGACTCACCATCAGTAGCAGCAATGGTAAACTCATCACCGCAGGAGACTCTGATCACTTGTTTTCCACCTAAGGGTCCCCCCAGCAGGTTGATTCCTAGACGCTTCTTATAATTTCCAACGCCCAGCTGTCCACACTTGTTGCAGCCAAAGGTCAGCAGCCGGCCTCGCTCTGAGACAGAAGCAAAAATAAATAACCAGGTACAAATGATCATGAAACAGAGAAAAGGCACACAATGCAGAGTCCCACGGACTAGCTTCTGGTTACTGAGAGTATACAAGTATAAACTGCCACATAACTTCGGACCTAGGGCAGTTAGGGGAACTATGACCAATTAGAGAGAGGGAATGACTCAATATTATATATTCTTTAAAAAAAAATAATCTATTTTATTTTTGGCTGGCTGGATCTTCACTGCTGCAATGGCTTTTTCTCTGGCTGTGGCGAGTGGGAGCTACTCTCTCATTGCAGTGTGCAGGCTTCTCATTGCCATGGCTTCTCTTGTGCAGCACAGGCTCTAGGGCATGTAGGCTTCAACACCTACACCTACACACAACACCTGCAGCACAGCAGTTGCAGATCCCAGGCTCTAGAGCACACGCTCAGTAGCTGTGGTGCACAGGCTTAGCTGCTCTGTGGCATGTGGGATCTTCCTCAACCAGGTATGGAACCTGGGTCTCCTGCATTGGCAGGCAGATTCTTTACCACTGAGCCACCAGGGAAGCCCTATATACTCTACTTTAAAGGAGGGAAATGGGTACTATTTAACTTAGAAAACTTATAGATGGTGCTAATTAGAGACAGTATTTGCCAGAAATTATAGGTATGACATTTTCCTTAAGAAATGTATTGATTATACATTTGTAATGATTACCAATAAAACATTTACTTGAATGCCCAAGTCGTTAACAAGATAATACTTGATGATGGGGGGAAATAAGGAGAATACATTTAGTTAAGAAGAGCTACTACTTGATAGAATAAAATAACCTGAAATTCTAAAGCCTGTGCACACAGTTGTAAATCAACTCACCATCAATAGCAGCAGTGTGAGTCTTGCCTGGGGCGATTGTACGAATCTTATAAAAGGACAACTGTTTGGCCAAGGTAAAGGAGGTGGTGTAGGGAACTTCGTGGTATGCCTGGAACAAGATAAGCAAAGACTCATGAGGTAAAAAATGGAGGGAAAATAGGCTGAAAATATTGTCAGGGTGACCAAAAGGACTTTCAAGCAAATCATGTTATTAAGAAGGTACCAGGTAACTTTTCATCTCCAACAGAATAAAAAAAGAAATAAGTTCAATATGTAACCAGAGAATTTAGTATGAGATTGGACTTTCTGACAACGGAATTTTAAATTCCTAAATTAGGGTATGCAAAACATGAACTCTCCATCCCAGAAGGCATCTATATAAGGACAGAATCATTGACATTTGTCTTGGTTATACACTGTGCATAGCTAACAAAAACAGGGCAAGGAATTAAAGAATCTTGAAGACTCTCTAACCTACTAAGCTATCAGTTTACTGTGACCTAATTTTACCTACAAAGTTCTCAACCTGTTAAAACCCACATCCCCTTAGATTAGCATAAAAATAAATCTTGTCATGTAAATTTAAAATTTCACAATATAATGCAATAACAAAACCCAAATCAAGTAACGTTAATTCTGAATATATCTTTTCAAACTACACAGACACCCTCCCAAGACTTGCTCCAAATGTGTACTCCCCCATTTCACGATCACTACTTTAAAACAGAGACTGCTTAAAATTAATTCCATTTTTTTCCATTGAGTCAGCAAACTTGTCTATTAATACGAATCTTTAGAAAAGGATGAAAACTCATACTACCACAAAGAGAGGACTAGGGCTTAATATTAGAGGTGTATTTTATGACATGCTTGAAGGAGGTAATAGTAATTACATTTAATAAGCCTATATAGGATCAGTGATTTGAGAGTAATCTTAAAAACTCTCCTGGGAGGTGATACATGGAAAAATGTTTCTTTTCATAATGTTAATTTTCTTGTGTTTATATTTCAGGGACAAGGTAGAATCTGAATTCCATCACTTGATTGTTTATAATCAACTAATTTATTGAGGTATAATGTACTATATAATACTATACAGCTTGATATATTTTTCTATAGGTATATAAACATAAAAACTACCCAGATCAAGATACAGACCATTGCCACCATCCTAGGCTCTCTCCTATCTTTCCTGTTAATGCCTATACCCCTCCTCCCAGAAGTAACAGAAGTGGTTACTTCTGTAACCACTATTTTGACTTCTGCCATAAGTTAATTTTGCCTTTAAACTTCAAACAATGGGCATCAGTGGGCTTTCTAGGTGGCACTAGTGGTAAAGAACCTGCCTGCCAACGCAGGAGATGTCAGAGATGTGGGTTTGATCCCTGAGTTGGGAAGACACTCTGGGGGAGGGCATGGCAATCCATTCTAGTATTCTTGTGTGAAGAAGCTCATGGACAGAGGAACCTGGTGGGCTACAGTCCATGGGGTCGCAAAGAGTCAGACACGATTAAAGAGACTTAGCACACAAATTTCAAATAATGGGTAGCATATAGTATGTATTCTTTTGTGGCTGGCTACCTTTCCTGGACTTAGTATCTGTGGAGATCCTCACTTTATTCTTAAGTGATCACAAACCAATAATGGCATTTTCAAAGAAATTTCAACCTAGAGAGGTTCTGATGGTTTATTTAGGACACCAAATGGGATACTCACTTCATGGTTGATGATTCCAGACATGCACTGATTCAGACCCAGTTTGTTGAACTCATTGAGTCCACAGGCTAACACTTTGCCTGACTGGGTCAGCAGAAAAGTCCCATCGCAGCCACATTGAACCGCGACAATAATTAAGGCCTTGGGAACATCCACCTGCAACAAAAAAACAAATTAGAAAAAAAAAAAAATCTACCCAACATAACTTGTATTAGGAAAAAAATCCTCAAATTCTTTCAAAACTGTCATGTCCTGCATTTAGCAGAATGACTACAGGGAGTTCTATTCTCTTCAGATTTGCCCAGCAGCTTAGAGGCTACTGTTTTCAATAAGGAGCTTAAGTTTTATAATAAAGAGGCAACTGCAGGTCGGCTAAATAGATAGCGCCTGTCAAATTTTAGCAATAGGCACTTAGTTACTACTTAGGAACACTTCTCAGAAAACACTGGGGAAGGAGAAGCTTCAATCTATTACTGATTTAGTCCTCTGAGATACAATATCCCATGATGGGTACAGAAGAACTCAGACCTGTGGAGTCCCAGTCATACAATAAGTGAGGTGACCAAGGATTGAGGCAGCAGCCAAGATGTCTGAAGGCTCATATCCCTCTGCAGTTAACTAGACAGGGCTGGAGAATGGTGGGGGACATGATGGGTGTACCTGTGAAATCTGAAAACTCAAACCTTCTAACAATACTAGAGCCTTTTCAGGTGAAGAGGAATAGCTATGAATTCTACTCAGTGAGAATGGTCTCACAGATATATCAGTTAATTTTTAAAATGTAAATAAACATCTTTAATAGTGAATGGTATAGCCGATTACAGTTGGCCTTCCCATGGGTGAGCCTGTGTCCCAGGGTGGGAACGTGGCCACGCTCTCTCTCAGCTGGTTTCCCCTCCCACGCAGGCTCTGGCAGTGCCCGCTTCCACAGTGCTGAGGAATTAGGTATTATGCTTCATACACTATGACCCCAAATACAAACAACTACTTCATCTGGTGTCCAGTTGTGGAAGGAGGAAGGGAAATGGCTGTGCCAGGTGAAAGAATAGCATATTGCTTTCTAGCATCTTTCCACGCAGGGTGTGTTTAGCTTGATGTAACTTTTTCACTGTACATGCTAATTTCAGTGCTCACTAATGAGCAAGCTGTGACTCCAGAGTGTCCACAGTAGCTACATCATTTCTCAACTTTTCATGACTTAGGCAGATGACAAGACCACAGAGTGCTAAATTAGGAATCCTGGATTGTCAATCTCCCAGATAGGGAATATTTCAGAAAGAAAATACCTTGACATGAGGCGGCAGGGAAGGAGGACTTATTACTGAAGGCTGTGTGACCTCAACAGGCTCTAAAAAGAAGCTGCCTCTGATTTTACCTTTTGTGGTGTATAGTAATCCTCTTCTGAATCCAAACCCAGGCGTCCTGAGACAGACATGAGAAAGAAAATCATTAATGTGAGGGCTCCCGTCCCAATGAAAATGTTCCGTAAGATTCTTTTACTAAATTAACACTTAAATAGAGGCTGCATGACATGTTTAGAGGTGCACAAGCTTGAAGTCAGGCTGTGCCCCTGCGAATAAGTGTAGAGAGTCAAGGCAACACCTACCATATTCACCACAGCCCCAAGAGTAGACTTCTTTGTTTCGTGTCAAAACCACCACATGATTATCTCCACAGGAGACCTGCTCCACTGGATTGCTCAGGAAGAAGTCCAGCTGCATGGGTTCTAAGACCTCAGCACCAGCAACCTTGTCCACCCCCATGCAGCCATAATAGTCAGATCCAAAGGCATAGAGCTGACCTTCATCTGTGAGAGGAAGGAAAGCAGAATCCACCAAATGAATTACTTGTTTTGTCTAATGAGAAAGCTGGACAGGACTGGAACGAGGACGACCTCACACAGGGAGCTCATATGAGATGATTGCAGCAGAGAAATCTGACAGACTGTCTATGAAGCCTAGAGTTCTTTGTATTTAGAGGGTCTTGCATACTGTTATGTAACAGTTTTTTTAAAAATGGTGGGATGATTGTGTTAAAAAGGCTTAAAATTTTAAGCCTATTTTACATCTCTATTTTACAGAAAAAAAAGGAAGCACAAAGCAATCATAAAGTGAATAACGGTAAGACCAAAACTAAATTTTAGCTCCTGATTTCTGATTTAGTATTATCTACACCTGACTAGGTAGTGAGGTTATTCCTTCTCAGCCCCCTCAAAATGGGACAGACAATATATTTCTCCTAGTCCCACCTCTTTTGTTACCCACCTGCTTTCTCCTTGCTCATCACTCCTGTAATGCTATATCAAGTTGGGCATGTTGCTATTAAAGTGTATATTTGCTCACTGTCTTTGGTTCTTTGGAATCTTATCTTTTGTGTAAAATCCCAGCTAAAACTGCATAGAATTAAGTACATCACTCCACCTGAAATGCACCTGGGTGCGTTCTGCTGCTGGCTTACCTGTTACACAGACAGTGAAATCATCACCACATGACACCTGACGGATAGCTTTGCCTTGCAACTTTTCTACATGCTTTGGCTGTCGGTAGGAGGCTTTGTCGCCATGGCCCAGCTGACCATGGAGTTTAGTACCCCCTTGCATGTTCTGTGAAATAAACAGGACTTGTGAAGTTTTAAACTTTTCATGCGAAAGCAAATCTTTAACATCACTTCTTATCAAGAAAAACAGTAGGAAAAAGAATCAGCTGATAATTAAGAAACGAAAACAAAACAAAAAGGTAAGGGCATTAAATCTTTTAATGACAGATAGTAAAAATCCCCTGCCAACAGATAAAGATTTTTTAAATATCTTATCAGGACTTAAAAGGAAACATTCCCAATTCTGTCTTTTTCCTCCAAGTCTAAGGTAAACTAATTATGGGTGATGATGAAAACAATGTCTTTATATAGTTTAGCTTGATTTTTTCTATAGGAGGACAGGCTCTTGGAAATCCTTACAAAAGTTTTTACAAATTTTGGTCACAAGGGGGCTTCCCTGGTGGCTCAGCTGGTAAAGAATCTGCCTGCCAATGTAGGAGACCTGGGTTCGATCCCTGGGTTGGGAAGATTCTCTGGAGAAGGGAAAAATTACCCACTCCAGTGTTCTGGCCTAGAGAATTTCATGCACTCTATAGTCCATGGGGTCGCAGAGCTGGACACAACAGCGTCTTTCACTCCCTGAAATATGCAAGTCATGAGGAATTGGGCTACATCAAAGAGGCTGCTAGAAGGCACTGACAATAGTCCTAAATGACTTCCCAGCAGTTTTAGAGAGGCGTGACATTCTTCCCATTTAATAGCTCAACTGTAAGGCCTTCTATAAATGTTTTTTAAGGCACTAATTTCACTCTACCTCTAGAAGTACCCCCAGAAGCTAGTCTTCAAGTGAGAGGATTTTTGGAAATAACAGCAAGCTAAAACTCTGTAACAGAGGTCAAATCACTCATTCTTTCTCTCAACCAATAGCTGAGTGTCTACTCTGTCACACGCTGGGGATAAAGCCTGTCCTCTTGGAGAACTTACCTGAAACTACTGGAAAAAATGAGCTCCCTCCAGAAGGAGGAAGAGTGGGAAGAACTGACGTTCTAAGACAGGTTGGGTAATGAAAAAGCAGCATGAAGTGAGCCTAGGAAGGCACAGCTGAAGAGACAGGAGGGAAGCCAAGAGAGGACAAGGCTTCCTGCAAGAAGGAAAAGTGACCAATATGTTAATACTAGAGGTCAAGCAAGGACTCAAGGGCACCTATCTGTTTCGTTTTCATAATTTAGAGGTCATTTTGTCAAGAGTAGTTTCAACTGACTGGCAGGTGAATGAGGAATGAGTGGGAGGTAAGAAAAGAGACAGCAAAAATATGCAATATGTTCAAGGTGAGAGAGAAGGTAGAATCTAGAGGGGAACAAAGGAAAATTCTACTCAAGATATACCATCTTCAATCCTGATGGAGGTCTTAGAATTTTCCTGACATGGTACACTACTTCATTTATTTACAAAGCTACTTCACAGATATAAGTTGCTCTGAAATGCATGGTAATAGAACAGAGTAAACAAGTGACTTTCTGAAGTCACCCATCTGTAAATGAGAATCCAGTCTCCTGAGTCCGAGCCTTTTAATTCTTTCTCTCCTTCTCTTGCTCTCTCTTTCATTCATTCATTCAAAAAACACTTAAAAGTGTCTAACATGTACCAGGCACTTGGGATACATCAGTGAACTAAACAGAAAAAATCCCTCCTCTCAAAAGAGCTTATATTCCATCATCTTATGCTGCCACTTCGGTAGCACATACTCAATCAACAAAATTCTTATATATCCTGGGCCCAGTGAGGTGCACATCATTGTTCTAAAGTATGTAGCTTTCACTTACCACCCAAGTGTATAGCTCCTTCTCCACTGTGACCACAGCAAAGTGGGTATTCCCTGCACACACCTGCCGGGCACTACAGCCACTCTTGATGACATCCAGTTTCTGGGGAGTGGACTTCCCACCACCCCAGACATAGACTTCACTTGTTCGGGATGTTACCACAGCAATGGGTGCTTCAGTCACAGTGCTTGACCTGCCAACAACCCCCAGAACAAAGGCACATTTAACATAAAAATTATATCAAAGAAAAATGCTTTCAGCCTGTTCCCTGAGTAGAACTGCCAATTATGGTATGAGAAAGTATGTTCTTTCTCGACAACTTACTCCAACCCTCTATCATGGCAGGCTTTGCAATTCTTGCCTCAGGGCTTCATCACAGCCCAGCCAGATCAGATACTAGTCTGATCCATAACACCTACACTTTTCAACTTTTCAACATTCACCACGATAATGAGGTCCACTTTGGTAAGAGGGTGAAATTACAGCTTTCTTTTCCTCTGAAATGACTATTTGATATTTAAATGGATGCTGGGCTTCTGAAAGGATGCCAAAGGCTTCTTACTGGGATCAAACAATGTCCAGACCCAAGAAAGAAAGACCCCCTGGTGGTAATTTAAGATATATTACTTTTTTCAAGAGTCTCCTGAGCATTACCTTGGTCTCTTTGTAGGTGCATTAAGCAGTGTGACTTTTTCCTCCATCTCTCTACCAAAAGAAAAGCAAAGATACATGAGAGAAATAATAGGCTCTATATTGCACCAGTGTCTCTTTAAAACCTTTCACAGACTTAATCTTCTGTAAACCATATGCCTCATACAATGTTATAATACTTTTAGCAAAGTACTTCGATACAACTCAAACAGTTACATAGGCCTAGCATTAGACAATTCATTAACCACAATGAGGCCAGCAGTCTGGGATCATTTGTTTTCTATCTCTGAGGACTGTTCTAGGCTGTACCAGAGAGCCTTGAGAACTTCTTTCTGATGCACATTTTAGGAACCTGCTAACATCTCCATCTAGTCTGTCCAGTGACTCCCTAAACTCTACATTCCTAAAGGTCAGCTCATTGTCTTTCTCCCGATACAGATTTTCTTCCTTACTCTCCTGATTCTTTAACCGGTACCTTCAATCCTCCCAGTGAATTAGGCTTAAAACTTCAGCGATTTTGGATTCCGCTGTCTTCTTTTCTTCAATATTCAAATTCTACAGATTCTACTTGTACAATGCCCTTTATCCTCACCTGTCCTTCCCAGTCTCACCACTTTAGCTCTGGGCAACTTTACTTCCCAACTAGGCCGTTCAGTTCAGTATGTCCTACTCTTTGCAACCCCATGGACTACAGCACACTAGGCTTCCCTGTCCATCAGCAACTTCTGGAGCTTGCTTAAACTCATGTCCATTGAGTCTGTGAGGCCATCCAACCATCTTACCCTCTGTTATCCCTTTCTCCTCCTGCCTTCAATCTTTCAACCTTTCAATCCTTCAACCCCAGCATCAGGGTCTTTTCCAATGAGTCAGTTCTTTGCATCAGGTGGCCAAAGTATTGGAGCTTCAGCTTCAGCATCAGTCCTTCTAATGAATATTCAGGACTGATTTCCTTTAAGACTGACTTGATCTCCTTGCAATCCAAGGGACTCTCAAGAATCTTCTCCAACACCACAGTTCAAAAGCAGCAGTTCTTTAGTGCTCAGCTTTCTTTATGGTCCAATTCTCACAGCCACACAACTAGGATATGGTCCAACTCTCACATCCATACAACTGTCCAACTAGACTGTCAGTTCAATTCAGTTCAGTTGCTCAGTCGTGTCTGACTCTTTGCGATCCCATGATTCGCAGCACGCCAGGCCTCCCTGTTTATCACCATCTCCTGGAGTTCACTCAGACTCACGTCCATCGAGTCCGTGATGCCATCCGCCATCTCATCCTCGGTCGTCCCTTTCTCCTCCTGCCCCCAATCCCTCCCAGCATCAGGGTCTTTTCCAAGGAGTCAACTCTTCACATGAGGTATCCAAAGTACTGGAGTTTCAGCTTTAGCATCATTCCTTCCAAAGAACACCCAGGGTTGATCTCCTTCAGAATGGACTGGTTGGATCTCCTTGCAGTCCAAGGGACTCTCAAGAGTCTTCTCCAACACCACAGTTCAAACACATCAATTCTTCGGCGCTCAGCTTTCTTCACAGTCCAACTCTCTCATCCATACATGACGACTGGAAAAACCAAAGCGTTGACTAGATGGACCTTAGTCAGCAAAGTAATGTCTCTGCTTTTGAATATACTATCTAGGTTGGTCATAACTTTTCTTCCAAGAAGTAAGCGTCTTTTAATTTCATGGCTGCAATCACCATCTGCAGTGATTTTGGAGCCCAAAAATATAAAGTCTGACACCGTTTCCCATCTATTTGCCATGAAGTGATGGGACCAGATGCCATGATTTTCGTTTTCTGAATGTTGAGCTTTAGGCCAACTTTTTCGCTCTCCTCTTTCACTTTCATCAAGAGGCTTTTTAGCTCCTCTTCACTTTCTGCCATAAGGGTGGTGTCATCTGCATATCTGAGGTTACTGATATTTCTCCCGGCAATCTTGATTCCAGCTTGTGTTTCTTCCAGTCCAGGGTTTCTCATGATGTACTCTGCATATAAGTTAAATAAGCAGGGTGACAATATACAGCCTTGACGGACTCCTTTTCCTATTTGGAACCAGTCTGTTGTTCCATGTCCAGTTCTAACTGTTGCTTCCTGATCTGCATACAGGTTTCTCAAGAAGCAGGTTAGGTGGTCTGGTATTCCCATCTCTTTCAGAATTTCCCAGTTTATTGTGATCCACACAGTCAAAGGCTTTGGCATAGTCAATCAAGCAGAAATAGATGTTTTTCTGGAACTCTCTTGCTTTTTCCATGATCCAGCGGATGTTGGCAATTTGATCTCTGGTTCCTCTGCCTTTTCTAAAACCAGCTTGAACATTAGGGAGTTCACGGTTCACGTATTGCTGAAGCCTGGCTTGGAGAATTTTGAGCATTACTTTACTAGCATGTGAGATGAGTGCAACTGTGTGGTAGTTTGAGCATTCTTTGGCATTGCCTTTCTTTGGAATTGGAATGAAAACTGACCTTTTCCAGTCTTGTGGCCACTGCTGAGTTTTCCAAATTTACTGCCATATTGAGTGCAGCACTTTCACAGCATCATCTTTCAGGATTTGAAACAGCTCAACTGGAATTCCATCCCCTCCACTACCTTTGTTCGTAGTGATGCTTTCTAAGGCCCACTTGACTTCACTTTCCAAGATATCTGGCTCTAGATTAGTGATCACATCATCATGATTATCTGGGTCGTGAAGATCTTTTTTGTACAGTTCTTCCATGTATTCTTGCCACCTCTTCTTAATATCTTCTGCTTCTGTTAGGTCCATACCATTTCTGTCCTTTATCGAGCCCATCTTTGCATGAAATGTTCCCTTGGTACCTCTAATTTTGTTGAAGAGATCTCTAGTCTTTCCCATTCTGTTGTTTTCCTCTATTTCTTTGCACTGATTGCTGAAGAAGGCTTTTTTTTAATCTCTTCTTGCTATTCTTTGGAACTCTGCATTTAGATGCTTATATCTTTCCTTTTCTCCTTTGCTTTTCGCCTCTCTTCTTTTCACAGCTATTTGTAAGGCCTCCCCAGACAGCCATTTTGCTTTTTTGCATAGCTCGTTGGTAAACTAGGCTGTAGTAGCACCTAATTGGTCTCACCAAAGTTTCAATCCACTTTATTCAGTCCTGGACTGACTTAACACTGATATTAGTATTGCTAAATAACTTTTCCTAAGATTCCATCTCTCATCACATGAATCGCCCTCTCAAATATCCAACACTTCCATACAATTCCCTGAATACAGCACAAATTCCTTCATCTGGCATTCAAGATCTCTACCTACTTTTAAAGGGTTCCTTCCTTTAGTTCCCATGTTTCAGCTCAGGGTTCCTATTCTGCCTAAACCAATTATACCTGAAGACCTGGGGCGGTGCTTAAGCACCAGTAATTTTTGAAAGTTCTAGTGGTGTTGCTATTGAGAATGCCAGGTCTAAAACCTCTAGTGTAGTCAAACAGGACTTAGTGCTTCCTGAATATTTTCACAATTCTCTGTGTCTGTGCTTTATCTGGAAAGCTCTGTCTTATGTTCTTCCATCAAAGGACAAAGTTCTAAGGAAGTACTATCTGTAAATCTCCAATTATCTCAATAAAAATGGCAATTAAAAATTATCAATGGAAATATTTAAATAAGAGATTTAAACAGTGATTATACTGTTAGAAAATAAGCCAGATAAAGAATTTAAATATGCCTATCCAGCCCTAAAGGGTGACTGCCTGAATATGAATAGAACATAAATAAAAGGTTACAGTGTTGCATCTGGAGTGTTATATGTAATTCTAGGCACTAAAACTCTGGCTAGAGATCAAATGGAAAACCAGAAAAGATCAATTTAACACAACAGAATAAAGGTACTGACCAAAGAACAGAGATTATGGAATTAGCTATACACTTAATGCATCCAAGGGCAAGACTTGAATTTGAATGTTGGGAAGATTCACAAAGAACTGGCAGAAGAAGGAATTAGTAAGGCAAAAATAGTGTAAGAGGATGAAACAGAGACTAGGACATTTAAGAAGCATAAAGAAAGTCTTTTCTTTTGAGCTAGGGTTTGAAGCCTCCTACAAAAGGTGAGGGATAAAGGGCCTTCCTTCTACCTCTAGAGACCTCTAATACTGAATAAATCTCAGAAAATAACCCATCAGGAATCAGTCAAATTCGACTATGGGACATGGGCAAAAGGTATCTGAAGAGGACCCCTACAATTACAACCTATCATCGAAACAAATGCACTAAAAAGCTATGGCCCAGTCCAATCCTACACTCCTATCCAACAACTGCTGAGCATCTTGTGCCAGGCCCGGGGCTGAGCCCTTTATATGCATTGCCTCCTTCAATCCTCAGCCTACTTCACTTCATAGAGAAGAAAACTAAGGGTCAGAGATGTTAAATAACTTGACAAAGACAGTGACAGAACTCAGATACAAACGTAAGGATGACTGAGTCCACAGCCCTCCTCTCTTAATTACTACACTCTCATGCCCAAACTCTAGAGTAGAACTCACAGAAGATGGGGGGGTCTAGGGCCTCATCAGGATCGATTCAGAACAAACTAGCAGGGGCGAGGGAGGTCGAAGTCGAGCGATGAAAACGGAGATGCTGGAAGAAAATAGCACCAGAGTGGCCAGGTCAGGAAACATCACCCTCTCTCTGCGGTACTCTGGTCAGGCCTATACAGTTAGTTGACCATCTACAGAAAGACAATGAAGCGACTTCTTTGTTTTTTACCTTCTGCGTTTCCTGAGAAGGGGTCTATCCAGAAGTTCATCTGCAGTGGGTCTCTGCTCAGGATCCTAAAAAGTACCAATGAGTTAGTTTTAACTTAAAGGAAATGGGCGAAATGGGATCTAAAGAGGCATTTTACTTTTTCTTAGAAGGCTGTAGGTTTGCTATTCAGAGACCACTATATATCATCCTTTTTATTTCAAAAACCTATTATGTCACATTCTATGCTTCATGCTCATTATCATCAGCACTTACATGTGAGAATGAGAATGTACCTTCCTCATGGATTTTAACTGTTAGGGTAGTGGTTCTCAAATTTCAATATACATAAAACATAAGAATCTCCTGGAGTACCTGTTACAAATAAAGATTTCTGGGCTTTATTCACAGAAATTCTGATCCAGAAGGCCTGGGGTAGGGCCCAGGAATCTTCATTTTCTTCTTGTAAGACTTGCCCGCCCCCTGGCGATTCTCATGCCCATGGTTCCTGGACTACCTCTGAGTAATACTGACCTAGAGCTACACTGCAAGGCAACTGTGACATTTAGAACTATATACATTCTGTACATGAGGAATTCTAAATTACCTCTTATACAGTTTATAAAAATTAATCTTGATTATAAAAAATGGAGCACAATTTCACAAACTAATAAAGGAAGAATTTGTTGGCTGAAGCACACAGCTCACATGAATTGCCAATGCTTAGTCATCTGAATGGACTTCCTTGGTGGCTCAGATGGTAAAAAAATCTCCCTGCAACACAAGAGACCTGGGTTTGGTCCTTGGACTCGGAAGATCCTCTGGAAAAGGGAATGGCTACCCGCTCCAGTATTCTGGCCTGGAGAAGTCCATGGACAGAAGAGCCTGGCAGGCTACAGTTCATGTGGTCGCAAACAGGCAGACACGACTGACACTTTCACTTTTCATTCACCTGAATACAGCCACAAATACATCCTACCCTGGGGACGTGGACGTGGTTTTGTGCAAGTTCCTCTGTGCCATACTCCAGACACTAAGGCTGGAAGGGAAAACAGTGAACTGAAATCAATATGCAAATCACACTTACCTGGTCAAGGCATGCATGGACCATTTGGATCAGTTCCAAAGAGTACTGGCTAGAATCAACTTCCATGGCCCGGATGCCTTGTACAATCTTCACACACAAGTTGAGTGGATTCTATGAGAAAATGATTATTGTATTGTCCTTGGTTATATAAAGATGGCATTACAATCTACCAGTAGGGGCTTTGAGATGTCTGTGCTGATCATATAAAGAAATGGTAATAGCTGTAAATTAGGTCTGACTTCTTTTTGCAACTATTAGTATACTTCACTAAGAAATGGCTGGAGATGTACTACTATCATCAGAGAGAATGAAACCAACTGGCCAACACGGAGGTATGACTACGTGACCAACAGAATAATATTCAGAGTATATTATAATCTGACCCCTCAAATGACTCCCAAGAAAAAGGAAAGCAAAGTTAGCAATGCTTCTTGGCTCTAAGTATCTCCTTTGCCAACTAATTTGCCTCCTGATTTATATTTCCTAATAATGGTCAGGTGATACTCTGCTGCAAAAGACAAGGCAATGAATAAGTTGATAGTGGTAAGAAATTATTATAACAATGCCACCACCACCTTTACTGAGAGATCACTATGTAACATAAGTTGCACATATGTTTTTTAACTCTTGTAAACACCACACAAGGTTATCATCACCAATTCAGAGATGTAAAGTAACCTGCCCAAGACTACACAAACAGTAAAAAAAAAAAAAAAAAAAGGAGGCATAATTCCAATCAAAGTCTGTTTGACTCCAAAACTCATTTTCCTTCCACTATATTATTTAAGAAAATAAACTTCAGGACTTAGAAAAATAAACAGGTCTCATAAAAGGCCAAAGAACTTTGCATTATCTTACATTTGCATTTTCATATACATTAGAAGAGCAGCTCTATAAGGGGAATATGTATCTTTTCTCTTGTTACTGACAAAATAGAGAATCAAAGAGATGAGGTGATTTGCCTAAGTTCTCACATCTGGTTTGTAGAGGATAATGGATGTGAATCCACTTGTGCTACTCAAATTGCGGTCCATGAACGAGCACCAGAATCGTCTGGGAGTCTGTCAGAAGTGTAGAGTATCAGGACTAGGTCTAGACACACTAAAATAGAGTCTGCATTTTAACAAGATGCCCAGGTGATTTCCTATGTATATTAAAGCTTGAGAAGCACTACTTAATACCAGGCTTTATTTTAAGAAGAAAAGAGACTTAAAGGTATTTGTTGTTTATAACACAGTAAGTTTCTAGTAAAACTAAGAGGTCAGTGTGTAAGCTTTCACAAGAGAGACCAAAACACTTTAATGAGTATTATATAATTTGCCTTAGCTTTTATAAAACGATGTAGCTGAAGTATAAGAAGTGAAATGGCTTATCCAAACCGCTGCATCACACAGATGATCCCAGAGTCAGTTTTAAACTTATAGTCAGTGGATTCAAGGCATGCTCAAACTACTTGATTATGATTTTTTTCAATGGGGAATTCAAGTTGGAAATAAATCTGGTCTGTAGTACTTTACAATACACTACTAAGCCAGTGCCTGAACATTGGTTATTATTTTGCCTACAGTTGATTTCTGTTCAAGAAGTCAGAAGCTCAGGGATAGATTCTCTCAACCAAATTGTACCATTTGCAAGGACAATGTAGGGATAGTACATCAACTTACTGTAGCATCAAATGTTCTCTTCAGTGTAAGCAATTCAAAAATGACACAGCCTACTGCCCAGATATCAGACTTGAAATTGTATTTTACTCCTTGGCAGAGCTCTGGAGACATATAATATGGCGTTCCCACAAGCTAAACAACAAAGAAAGCAATCAAAAATTAACTTCTTTTCTGAGGTAACTATATTAATATTTTAACAACTAAATTAAATTTCCCAGGAGTTAGTGATAACTATAGAACATTCATCAGCATATCCTAAAACATTCCCATCAAACAGCATATCCCATCATCATTCTGAGCTGATGCCACTCTGGGGAGAAATCTTATTCATATCAAATGTCTGGGCCAGTTATAAAGAGACAATCTCTGTGGTGAAGACCTGTGGTAACTTGGGAGGCAGAACAGCTCTGTGATTCCTGGATCACAGAAGATCCAGGCATTCAAGGACCACTGAAGACTTCACAGACTTGGAAAAAGCATACTTGGTAAAAGTTCACCAATGGAAAAAAAAATACAAAAACTGGCAGCGGGAGATGGTAATTGAATAAAGGGGTTTAAAAGTTCTAACTGAAACACACAGTAGTAAAACTCTGTGAACAACTCAATTTAACATTTGTAATACTAACATAGTGAACTTCTTCCAAATTCAAAAAGATCTTCTGAGTTCAAGAATGTGTTGGAAGGAAATAAATGTCCTAAATGGAGGTCATGTCTCTCCCGAGATGAGAGACAATGAGTACCCAACAAATTCCAGTAACACTGACAGCCATCTTTCATAAGGAAAGTAAAGCAATTTTTCAGACAGCTTACATGACATTTATTTTATTGGATTATTCTTGATAAGAAAAATCCATGCAAGGGCATGACTACTTCCTCAGAAACTCAGTATAGCAACATCATACAAGCAGACTCTGAGTCCCTGAAGCAGACTCCCAACCCTGGCTATCAGTATCCTTGGATGTTTCTAGATTGCTTGCAGGGATATCTCAATATTATTTAAAAAAAAAAAAAATCAGGACAAAATTAATTTTAGTACCTTACATTTTCAAGTTCTGACAGAGCACTGTGAAACCAGAAGAGTAATAATTGGGTTTTATAAGTCCTAAAAGGATCAGATCACTATCATCAGAGATCAATTTATATCTACTCTTTATCAATGGTCTTTCACAGGATCAGGTGAGAAGGGAGTCCTGTGGTGCAGACTGTGTATCACATTAAGGATGAGACTGTTTTCTGGGCATCAGCCTTTATTTGTAAAACAGGGTTTCTGAACCAGAAAAAATTCAAAGGAAACACATGAGACGTCTAACATTTGAAGCTCAAAACATTAAATGAGAGATAAAGTAAGATCTACTAAAGATCCTAAGCTGGAAAAAATGGTAAAGCATTTTATTGCTTTTGGAAAAGTCTTTAGTTAGGGTTGGAAAGGGCAATGATGTTTGAGCTGTTATATGGACAATGGCTCTTAAAAAAACACCTGAGCACGTAAATTAGTGGGTCTAGGAAGAAGACTCCTTTTCTAAGTATGACTTATAAAAGACTTGCTTTATAAGTATGAAGAACTTGCAAAAACATCGTGAAAAAGCATGCAAGATTTAGGGGGTATAGTTGTATCTCAAGGTACAAGAAAGGAAAAGAAAAAAAGAGTCAAGGGGGGATTCTCTGGTGGTCCAGTGGTTATTAGAACTTTACTTAAGGTCCCTCATGCTATGTGGCACCACAAATTAAAAAAAAATTAAAAAACGCCTAACTGAGTTAATGATAACACATACTTACTGTCTCAGCCATGGAATACTCAGAATTCAGTTTCTTTGCTAGGCCATAATCTCCAAGTTTTATCAGGTTTGCCTTGGTCAGAAAAATATTTAATGTCTTTATATCCCTGGGGAAAAAATGCAGTATATTAAATCCATACACTAAACTGTTTTATCTCATCTACCTTCCTGCCCAAAATTAGTACAAAATAAGAGTGTGTTACCACTGTTCAGGCTGTTATGGAATCCAAAAGAGTGTTCATTATTTTCTCATACATTTCAATACTGAGAAGGGAACTTGGGGGAGTAGAGGCAGAGAATTACTTCATCCTCCAGGGATTCACAGCACAGGCACATTCCCCCAAACACTGAAGTCATTAGGAAAAGTTGAAAGGTCAGATTAAAAAAAAGTGCCCTAGGTAATTCCTATAAGGTGCACTGCCTCTTCAATTACCACTGGTGCCTTGAATTAAGTGATATCCAGGCAATTTTAACACTGAGTTTTGTCAAAGTTTCAAATCTGTTAAGGCAAGAGAAGCACATCCCAGCAGCAAAATGATTAGGCCATACAGATCACCTAAATAAAATCACCAGCTATCTTTCTGAAGATGAACTGACCATTTGTAACACAAATAAACTGTGCCTGGTTCACACTGTACCTTCCTTTATTGAAAGATGTGAAAAAATCAGAACAATATTTTGGATAATTTTCAAAAATAAAACAATATACAACTGTAGCCACTCAACAACTATCAAGAACTATATGTTAAATGGACAAACCAATAAAAAAGAAAACTAGTGTATTAATATTAATCTCTAGCAGTAGTCCCTGACTCATTTAAGGGTATAATGAAGTGGCAATGTTCTTATAAAGGTTCTCTCCTATAGCTAGAAGTGCATAGAAAGCTGTTTCCCCCTGGTCAAGATCTGGTAAAACTGCATAATTAATTATAAAACAATGAATAAGCTTTTTACTTAAAAACAAATGCCAATTTTATTGCTCAGAGAAAACATTTACCGTGAATTCCAACTAGTCTAATACGACTTTTATAGTGGCCCTCTAGGCTGTACTGATGAATTAATGAACTCACCTCTAAAATAAAGAGATGACTGAGCAGTACTAAGCTATTGAGGAGACTCTTCCTAGATCACAAACAGTTTAACTTCAGGAAGTGAAGATAACGCCCCTCATTACTCACTCTTTCCTTCCTAAATCATTATCAACGGAAAAGCCTTGACTGTTTAATCAAGAAAATAATAGTGCTGATGGGAGGTACCCAAGGTGGGGGTTGGACTGATAGAAAAGAATCCATCCCATATTCTCCCACTTATTACCTATGAAGGATCCCAGCTTTATGGATACAGCTCACAGCTGAAACAATCTGAAATAGGTACCATACCACCATCTGCAGAGAAAAAATAAATTATACTTGGACTGGAAACAAACAAAAAAATACCATTTAAATAAACACACACACGCACACACACACGCAACAAAGAAAACTGCAACTAGAGGTTATGATTCAACATGACTTGACATTTCTTGCTTGTAGGTTGAGTAGGCAAAGAAAAGTGGTAGGGGTAAAAAAAAACCACAGCAGATTATCATAAAATAGTTTGAATGTTGTTATAAAATATAGTATGGTGAAGCAGACTTGTGGAAAGAAATCCAGGAAGAATGCAAAGGTAGAGAAAACTGGGCATACCAGTATGCAGTAATAGAACCGGGAAAGAAAGCCCATAGAGAATCATGATGTGGAGGTAAACCGTTTAGGAAGCAGCTATAGACAGCTTCCTTGTTAGAGGTTTCCTTTCTCATGAATATCAATCAGAGCCTGGAGGAGTATGAACAAAAGGGAAAAAACACTCTTCATTGTTGGAAGAGTAAACACAGAACTAGAATGCAAGAATCACAATACAATTCTAGCTTCCTTTCACAGAAATATGAATTACCTCTTCTTCAAACAACTTGTCCTTCTGACGAAGGATTTTATCATACAGGTTCCCTCCTGCAATTAAATAAGAAACAGGTTTGAATTGCTTAACAGAGATCAAAGCTACTAGGATTTTAACAGGTGGCACAGCAAGTAAAATATTCTGCATGAGTGTGTGCATGCTCAATCATGTCTCACTCTGAGACCCCATGGACTGTATCCCGCCAGGCTCCTCTGTTCATGGGCTTCTCCAGGCAAGAATACTGAAGTAGGTTGGATTTCCTCCTCCAGGGGATCTTCCTGACCCAGGGATCAAACCCACATCTCCTGCATTGGCAGGTGGATTCTTTACCACCAAGCCACCTTGTTCTGCTTCCTTTTAAAAGATATCCCCTCTTCCTTTCAGCTCTTCACATGGGTACAAAACTTCCCATCTGTCAAGGACTATATCTGAAATATTCTCCAAAGATTCCCCTCCCTAATAGAAGAGATTCAGTATGAAAATGGGAAGTACAACATTTTTAGAAAAGATAAAAACAAAGACCATTTCTCTAGTACCTAATTTATGAAAGTACTTTGAAAGTCTTCAAAATCAATGACTTTCTTTTCCAAAACTCCTATTAAAGGAATCTGCAATAATTTGGTAACAACTTCCACAGTCTATTAGAAGATTTGGGTTATACCTGTGAGGTGATGTTTTACAAAAATAGGTATATATCACAATCAACTTCTTTTTCTTTCCACTTCACATTGAAAAGGTTTCCCAAAATTTAGGGTAGACTCTAGATTGCTTTCAATTATCACTCCCTTTATTAACTCACTCCTTCAGAGTAAGTCTGAATTTCCTTCTCCTCTTTATTATCAGGTGACACAGATGGCAAATGATGATGGTTCGTTTTATTTCCTATCTGCAGCTATAACTTACACTGTAGTCCTAGTTAAGTTTCACAACTTCTTCATAATTTAGTAACTCAAAAGTTTCAATAAGTGTACCATCCGTTCTAGTTCCTCCTAACCACAAAGGAAGTTAAGAGGCCTCTGCTACTTCAAAAATCTCTTAATATAATTTCATACATTTAGGGTTGAAAACAATCACGATACACAAGAATCTAGCAAATAAATGACAAATCTAGGAGCTCTCTCTTAGAGATTTAAATGAAGAATATGCTTGGACCATTTTAGCATTTAGCTCAAGAACGGGCTTTGGGCATTCTCTTAGGTAAGAAGTTAGTACAAAATCTATCAAAAATTTGCTACATATCAAGAACTACTGTAAATAGTACACTTTCCCGTAGAATAGAAATGTTAAAGTTGATGGGGCTTTATAGATTCATTTAATACAATAACCCTAGGAGGTAAGTACTGCCTATTAGCAAACTTACTTAAGATGAGGAGGCTGAGGCACAGAGAAGTAGTCTGTGCAAGATTACAGAGATTAAAAAGTAGTGAAGCTTAGGATATGGGTTCAGGGTCTATTTTTTAACAAATAGGCTATATGGCTTTTTTTTTTAAACAAGCAAAAGGGTTCAAAGAAATCATTTTCAGTCAGCTATGGTCTTTAGACCACTTTTCAGTAGGACAGCTTTAGCTAAAATCATTATAAATAAATATCACCTACAAGATTTCACTATCAAGTGTCAAACCATACTATGCTTCTAATGCCTGTCATTTCATAAGGGAAAAAACCTTGAAAAATGAGTGTAAAATTCAACTGAACAAATAATTTGAAGATGGAATTATCATCACAAAGCAAAATTTGAGTATGCAGGGGGAAAATCCCTCCCCTCATTTTGTGGATCACTTCAAAACTTTTCAGGGCCTGAACTACTTCTCTTAAACTCTAGCAGTCCTTAAAGTTCTTGTTCTTTGTCAATATGGATCTTATTTTTCTCTCCCCCCCAAGGTAAGTATAAGCAAAGGAATGTCTTGCTGGAGGAAGTCCCACTGAACTCTACCTTACCATTACAATATTCCAGCTCAATCAGCAGGGTGGTATTATCCATGAAGTGATTGTAGTAGGCAATAATGTTGTCATGCTGCAGCAGCGCCAGAATAACAATCTCATTCAAGGCATCACGACGTTCCTTCTCAGAGAGTCGGGTCAAATCAACTTCCTTCCACACGACCAATGAGTCATCCTATAACACAGCAACAGAGGTATCGTGCTTTCCTCGAGCCTGGCAGAGAATGAATCCACACCCGGATCTGAGCCTAGAAAGAAAACTTCCTAGATGGGCAGAAACTGACTCCTTTTTCTCCTTTAAATAAAACATGAAGACTTTAAAAATTCTGCATACAATTGAGCATCAAAATTTACTGCAGGTCTAGGGAAAGCATTAAAATGTTGTTCCTACACTTGATTTACCTAATGTCAATTCCAGGTAAAAAATATGGCATGGAGGTAGATCTCAGGGTTTCTATTGAGGGACATTATGAAAGACTGCTAGTCATGGTGAGGACTGTAGTATGGTTCGACTATTGGAAAAACAAGAGAACTGGAGAGTGGTTATCTATGGCTGATATTTCTTGTAAAATAGACATGTTAAAATTGCCTCTAACTTTATACAGATTTCTCTAGTGGTTTTCATTTATTCTTTATAGATAAGAATAAGTCATGTCTAATGGCTCTGACTCGATGGACATGAGTTTGAGTGAACTCCGGGAACTGGTGGACAGGGAGGCCTGGCGTGCTGTGATTCATGGGGTCGCAAACAGTTGGACACGACTGAGCGACTGAACTGAACTGAAGGGCTCTGAGTTCACTTTCCTTACTCTGTCACATTCTGTGACTCTGCTTCTCCTGCAATTTTATGTTATCACGTTTTCTTCTATTCATGAAGACTTATCTGCAGCTCCTAATATTCACTCCATTTTATAACATCTCTAATTTACTGATGTTGTTCCCCAGCTCAGAAGCATCCCCACCTAAATAACCCTCCCTGTCCTTTAGGATTGCTGTGCTGGGCCTTTGAAACTTCAGCAAGAGATCAATGAACCTTCTACTGTGCACTCCCTTAATTTCCTTCCACTGAAATAAATGTCCATTCTTTTACACTTATATACACATACAACTTAAATGCTATTTGTTACTAACAAAACTAACATGTCTTGCCACTGAAATATATGCTTCTTGAGGGAAAAATTTGCTTCTAATTAGACCGTGGTAAACTCACAAAAGTAATAAACATTTGATGTTATGGATAATGCTATGCAATTTTGGGGAAAGTGTAATCAAACTTAACTTAAAACAACCTTGGTAATCAAGTTCAATGCAATAATCATGGAAAGGCATGGACAAGCAGATGTGACCTTCCATTCCAGCCCAGGATTTGCTTCTAATTTAAGTGAGCGAGTCACTTAAATATACTACCTTAGTTTCTTCAACTATAAAAATACGAATACCAAAGCACATCTCCTCATTCTCATGAGAACACTAACAGTAACTCATAATACATTAATCTTGCAACCACCTCTCTCCTCACCCATCTTTTAGACTTAAAAGTACTTGGAACACACAACAGACCTGCAGACAGATCAATGATAGAATCTCATCTTCAGCAACCCCGCACTAATTAACTATTCTGAAAGCAGAGTTTTAAGACTTTAGTGATGAAAGTTTATGATCAATTTTGGAAGTAGACTCCCCACTCTAGGGTTTTAATCAGTGAAAGTGAAGTCGCTCAGCTGTGTCGGACTCTTTGCGACCCTGTGGACTGTAGCCCACCAAGCTCCTCCGTCCATGGGATTCTCCAGGCAAGAATACTGGAGTGGGTTGCCATTTCCTTCTCCAGGGGATCTTCCTGACCCAGGGATCGAGCCCAGATCTCCCGCATTGCAGGCAGACGCTTTAACCTCTGAGCCACCATCAAAGAATCTCTTCAAAGGATTTGTATGTGTGCAATAATGGATAGGCGGGAAGGTACCTTTACATTAAGTTCTCAAAGAAGTCCTTTATCCCTCCTGAAGTTAAGAACGAATGGTTTAAAATATACCAAAAAAAAAAAAAGTATTTCCCAGGCATAAACGCTGCTGGATCATCACTGATGAAGAAGCCCACACGCTACAATCTAACCAATGACCTTTAAGAAAAATCCCCGAGTGTTCATATCTGAGCTTAAAGATTTGGCAAAGCCAGTGGAGCTGCCGCAGATGTGGGAATTTTCAAGCTGTCCCCACCTCTCCACCTCAGCCTTGGAGAGATGTACAGCATGAAAGGTAGGAAGTTTTGACAATACTCCCCATTCATATACTACTTTAACTCACAGTCTCCAAAGTATCCTCCTTCGATGATCAAAATAATCTTAAATAATATTACTTTTAAGGTACGTTGCTATTTCTAATTCCAACTTACAGACGGGAAAACTAAGGCTCAGAGAAGGTTCAATGCCTTGCTCAGTCCCCATGGTAAACAAAAACGACCGGTTAGAAAAACCAGTGCTGTTACCAACTCCTAGTACAGGAGCGGTGAGTACCCCAAGACAGACACCCCTGCGGGACCCGATCGCTGAGCGAGGACGAGGCGGGGGAGAGCGGGGCCGCTACCTCGGTGCGGCGGTACAGCGTGGCCTCCCCGAAGGCGCCGCGGCCCAATACACGGATGGGGATGTAGTGCAGCTCCTCCTGCTCCGCCGCGCCGCCGCCGGCTCGCGGCACCGGACCGGCGCTGGGCCCCGGGCCCGAGTCCCCGCCACCCCCGGACTCGCTCCCAAAGTCCGAATTGAGGGAGTCGCAGTGTCGCTCGTACTCGCCCAGCACCGACATGGCGGCGGCGGCGGGGACGGGACCGGCCTGAATGTCCCCGGTGGCGCTGGCGGCGCTGCGCCTCTCCCGCTTCAGACGCCGGCCCGCGGCCCCGTCAGCCCCGCGGCCCCGTCGGCCCTGCCACCCCGCGAGGCTCCATGGCGACTCCTTCCCCCTTGGCCCGGAAGCAGTTCTGAGTGCTTCCGGGCCCAGGGGGTTTCCTCCTTTGCCGGTTGTTCCTTTAAGCCCCGGGGCAAGATTTCTTTCCCTCCATGCAGGCTGGGAAAACGAAGCCTCGGGCAGGGGTTGGCGGCGCCCGGTGGAGACCGAATGGGACCAGATGGCTCCCGCAGGGGCAAGGGCGTCCTCCTCGGGTCTATAGACCCCTCCCCTGATTCCTAGCCCGGTGCCCAGTTTTGAGGTCCAGAGGTCGTCCAGTCTCATCTTGGCGCCAGGCCTGTCTCAAGGGCAGTCACTGGGGGAAGCAGCCCTTCCTAGCGTAGCACAGCGCTGTTTGTTTTAGAGAATTGTTACAGCAAAGATATCTTTGCGTGCGTGTTAAGTGGCAGTGGTGTCCGATTCTTTGTGACCCCATGGACTGTAGCCTGCCTGGCTCCTCTGTCCATGGATTCTCCAGGCGAGAATACTGGAGTAGGTATCTTCCCAAACCCAGGGACTGAACTATGTTTCTTAGGTCTCCCGTTTACCTCACCTCCCTTCCCTCTCCCAGCGTAAAATTCTTGCCTCCTGTCATCTTTTAGTGGGCCCAGTTATTTCTTCCAGAACTACCCTGGGTCCCTGTCTTCCACACATCTTAGAGAATATTTGAAGTCAACCCTCCTGACACTCACTCCTCCCTTTCCAGATTTCACATTCTTCCAAGTGTATTTCCAAATCTCTGACCACCTGATGATCTCATGCAACATTCTTCATGCCGTAAGTGCCAGATACTGTAATCGGAGGTGGGGAATCTGCAGAGCCCTGAAGTCACTAAGAGAACTGCAATACAGTGGAAAAGCGTGTTCCATCAGTTATGTGCCTTGAGCAACTTTACATCGCTAAGGTAACTTTTTAGTCGTAAAGTTATGGGAATTATTGACCTACAGAGATAACAGCTAACATTCATTATATTTATTATGTTCCTGGCACTATGCTAAAGGTTTTCTTTCCATGTGTCATTCCATTTAATCTTCACAGTATTCCCATTCTGCAAAAGGAGCTGAGATAGGGGGTTAAGTAACCTACTATATGTTACATAGCTATTGAGGGGAGCTGGGAGTCAAAGCCCACACAAGGCCTGGGATCTCTTTCAGAGGGCAGGATATTTGGGGGCTAAGAGAAGATCATGTGGATGGAGATCATGGTATTTGTGGGATAGAAGCAGAAGACAAGGCCTCAAATATTTGTTTATATAGAACTTGATATTTCCTGTGGGCAATGGAAAATACTAGACATTTTTAAGCAGAGGAGTACATGATCTGTGTGTCTGTATGTCCTGATTTGCTGGGGGGGGGGGGGGTCCCAATTAATACTTTTCCCCACAGCATAATTAATGAGTCTTCTTTGTTCATGTGCCCAGCACAGATAATAAATAGTAAGGTCACCTTGCATAAGACCAAAGCTATACTTTACAAAGAACTGATGACAACATGGAAGATAAAGACAGGAGGCCTAGAGACAGGCACTCAGGTGCTATCAGTGTGAATGGAGAGGGGGGCCAGATTTAAGAAATCCATCTGAGAAACATTTAGAACTTTGTGATCAGTTGGGATATGGTTGGTGAAGCAAATCTGAGTCCAGGAGACTTGCATCTAGGTTTTTAAGTAGGTGGATAGTGACAGCAAACATAGGAGGAAGAGAATGGGTAGAATGGGGTGAGGGGTATGGGAGCTAATGAGCTCACGTTCCTCTGACCTGAGTTCATCAGGGTTCCTTTTAAAGTATGATATCCTACACTCTGTGTAACATTCCACATTGGGTCTGAACAGGAGGGACTTTTGTCTGTCTTGATTTGGATCCATTTTTTCTATTAGTGTACCAGACTTGGTACACTAATGTGTCTAATGATGGTCTGCTTATACTGTGCTTATATTTAAGCAAACCTCTTTTTCACATCCAATCTGATCCAAAGTAACACAGTTCTCCCTCCAGATCACATCACTCCTTATTTTCTTCACAATGTTTATCTTTAAAATTGATGTCTTATTTATTGTTTACTTTGACTACCTCCATTCATTAGAACATAAGCTCCCTGAGAGCCCGGATTTTGCCCTCTTGTTCACAACTATGTATCATCAGTGCCTAGAAAAGTGCTTGATATAACAAGCCTAAAATTTATTTGTTGAAAGAATATCAGGTCATTGTTATTGCATATGTACATCTCTTAAACCAAAATGCCTGACTGATAACACCCTGTTAGATTTTCTACTGGTTTCATTCCAGGGTTCTAGACTGTACAGATAGTTTTCAATTTTCAATTCATTCATCCAGCAAACACTAAGTACCAACTTGTGCCAGGTGCTGGGTTACAACAGAGGACAAAATAAACATGGTTCCTCTTCTCCTGAAGCTTACAGTCCATATAAACAGACAAATAACCAGGCAATTACAATGGTGTCTAAGTGCTATTATAAGGAAAGCACAATCTTCTAGAAAGGTGTTTAGGAGGGGCATCTTTCCTTTCCAAGACAAACTAGCTGGGTTAGTGAAAGCTTCCTTAACATCTACAATGTTAAGTCAGTGGTGGCTAAAGCAAGCATGGAGATCATGCTGGACAGAAGCCATCCCATCTACTTCCTCCTATGAATTAGAAAGCACTTTGAGGACAGGTATTGCTTCTTTTTTATCTGGGTCTACTCCAGAGTTTAGTTCAGCACATTAAACAGATGATCAATAAATTTTTGAGTTGCATGGAAAAAACAGTTGCTTATAGCTAGAAGTGCTAACTTGCATTCGGAGAAGCTGAATAGGTTTCAGCCAAAGCTTAAAAATTCATTTTTGTGTGGAAACTAAAAGTTTGCAATGTATAAATAGTATTCTATAACTTGGTTAGCCTGATATTGTGAATTATTCTGGTTATAATACATAGATAAAAGCTTAACAAATGTCCCTTTCCATCTTAGACAATACAAAAGAGAAACTCAAGCTCAGCACTTCATTACATCAGATGTAAATGAAACTAAATATCTGACTTTTGAATACTCATAAGCCCAGAAATACTCAACATTTTAAAGGTATAACTGATTTTAAAATGCTTTTGGTAAAAACTGGTATTTCCATTTTATATCTTAACAAGTAAATGGTTAAATTGCCGAAGTACTTAGCAAAGTCTATAGCTTTGTTGTTCAATATGGTCACCACTAGCAACCACTTGAATTATGGCTAGTCTGAATGAAGACATGCTGTAAAATGCACACCAGATTTCAAAGACTATAAGGAAAAAAGAATGTTAGACATCTCAGTCATTTTTACATTTCTATATTGAATTTTATGTTGAAATTCTATTTTGGATCCGCTAGACAGTATTACTTCCCTGGTGGCTCAGACGGTAAAGTGTGTCTACAATGCGGGAGACCTGGGTTCGATCCCTGGGTCGGGAAGATTCCGTAGAGAAGGAAATGGCAACCCACTCCAGTATTCTTGCCTAGAAAACCCACGGACGGAGGAGCCTGGTGTCCATGGGGTCGCAAAGAGTCGGACACGACCGAGCAACTTCACTTCACTTCACTTCAGACAGTATTACACACTATTTATAATAGCCAGGACATGGAAACAACCTAAATACTCATTAACAGATGAATGGATAAAGAAAATGTGGCACACAGATATCACAATGGAATATTACAATATACAATGGAAATTCAGCCATCAAAAGAACAAAATAACGTCATCTGCAGTGACTTGCATGGACCTATATTGTCATACTAAGTGAAGTAAGTCAAAGACAAATATGCTATCGCTTATACGTGGGATCTAAAAAAAGTGGTACAAGCAAACCTATTTACAAAACAAATAGTCACAGATGCAGAAAACAAACTTATAGTTATCAAGGGGGAAAGCAGGGGAGGGATAAATTGGGAGATTGGGATTGACATATACACACTACTATGTATAAAATAGATAACTAAGAAGAACCTATCATATAGTACAGGGAACTCAGTACACCGTAGTGACCTATTTGGGAAAAGAATCTTAAAAAGGGTGGATTTATGTAAGTGTGTAACTGATTCACCTTGCTGTACAGCAAAAAACACAACACTGCAAATAAAATTAAAAAAAGTCATGTTCCTTTATACTTTTTAAATGTGGTACTTGAAGGACTTGAGTAAGAACATAAGAAGGGTTGGAAGAACTCCTACAAATTAAAGGGTCTTGCCCCACTCCAGTACCTTTGCCTGGAAAATCCCATGGATGGAGGAGCCTGGTAGCCTGCGGTCCATGGGGTTGCTAAGAGTTGGACACGGCTGAACGACTTCACTTTCACGCATTGGAGAGGGAAATGGCAACCCACTCCAGTGTTCTTGCTTGGAGAATCCCAGGGGCGGGGGAGCCTGGTGGGCTGCCGTCTATGGGGTCACACACAGTCGGACACGACTAAAGTGACTTAGCTGCAGCAGCAGCAGCAGAAAAATTTATATTATTCATGGGGCTTATGCTATAGGAGATTGTAGCAGACTGAACAGATAATTTGCAGAACATGCACAACCATTTAACAAATATGATACTGCTGAGACAATTACATTTAAATTTAAATTCACACAAACATTTTGCTGCCTTCACTATTTATGTTCTCTAAAGTATCAGGGAGAAATGAGACATTTTCTAAAGTATTTCAAATGTTGAGAACCACTACTTTATAAACTAGAGATTCACTGACATTAACTTTTTTTGAGGATTAGAGAAAGAGGCTAAATTGGAGGCTAGCTAGTCAATGTGTAAAGCACTTCATGGTGACTCTTATAAAGAAGCTTTATGGAAAATACTCAACTGCAAGTAAAAGGAAAGATGATCTTGCCTTTACCTGCTGGAGTAGCGTTTTACATAGATGTGTTGGTCCAAAAAAATAAGTCCTAGAGGTTCTAAATTAGGAGGGGTATTTTGAGAATGGAAGGAAAGGGAGAAGACTCTATAGGAATAACTTCAAAATCAGTTTCTAAAACAGAGAAGCTACAGAGAATTCCTGGCTTACAGAACCCTATTTAGTCTTTCTGAATTAAGAATATTATTTCAATATACATATTATATAGTTATACATTTACAAATTAAGTATAATGAACTTTTGCTAGATCACATAAACTTTATCCATCTGGAGTACACTACAAATATTTTTTTCTCTAATTTGTCACATATAATTTGCCATGCTTTTAATACTGAGGAATATGGAGGAATTATTGCCAATCCAGACAAACAGATACTCATGAGTAACAGAAAAATACACCTAAAATGGTTTCTGCTAGCCTTTATTTGAGAAAATTTACATAAAAATCCCAATCCAACACTTACAAGTGCATCTGTATAAATCCCACATGCCTCTTTCCATTAAACAAACAGAAAAACAGCTTATGACAGGGGCTTATGACAATGATATAACAAAGCATACTTAAAACTATCACTCTGATCAGTAATTTAGACTGTGTTGAACCACAGATCCCCAAATGGAGGAAAACAGATAACATCCTTGTTTTTAAAGTTGATTTGCTCTTGCACTAGTCTTTTATCAAAAAAGAATAAGTTTACTTTTCAGATAAAATCAAAGTATAATATCAATGAACTTTAAACCCAAAGCACAAATGTCCAACTTGGCAGTCTTGACATGAGGAAGGGAAAGGACGTGAAAGAATTTCAGTTTCATAGTCACGTTTGGGAACAAAACATTAGCAAAATAAAATATCTTCCTCTCCTATCTTCTTCTTTGACACTCTGTCAGAAGACTACAACCAACGGAGCAGCTTTCATTGCTTCTAAAAAGGGGAAAGACACCAGTTGGAAACGAGGATCTTGTTTGGCTAATGGTACGAAACAGAATTTCACCTTTAAATGTCTGAAGATGGAGCTTAACTCACAGGTTGGGTTATTCTCGCCCGTTTCGATGTATCCTCTGTTGTTTAGTATAAGTAATACCACAGACTTCCTCAACATCTGTTGCTCTTATGGGGTGTCCCTGATGGCTCAGATGGTAAAGAATCCGCCTGCAATGCAGGAGACCTGGGTTCGATCCCTGGGTTGGGAAGAACCCCTGGAGAAGGGAATGGCTACCCACTCCAGAATTCTGGCTTGGAGAATTCCATACTGTATACTCCATGGGGTCGCAAACAGTCAGACTTTCACTGAAACTAAACACTGTTGCCCTTATGATGAGATCTGGCTGTCCGGGTTTCAGAAGCAGTACCTATTTCTCAACAGCAGATGGCAGTGTTACACAAACTGATGAAAGAACCACTTCCATGCCACATGGGAGGAATTTGTTGAGTGTGTGCTCAGTTGCTGAGTCGTGTCTGAGTCTTTGCGACTCCATGGACTGTCTGTCGCCCACCAGGCTCAGACTTTATCCATGGGATTTCCTAGGCAAGAACACTGGAGTGGGTTGCCATTTCCTTCTCCAAGGGATCTTCCTGACCCAGGGATGGAACCCATGTCTCCTGCATTAGTTAAGTGTATTCCTTACCACTGAGCCATCTGGGAAGTCCAAGAATTCATACAGGGAGTCAAGAGAGGATGAAAAGCCTTTTGTGTTTACAGTAGCTGGAACATTAACAGAACAGGCTGAGATTTTAGCAACATAATTTGCCCCCCTTCCCCCTTCGTACTTTATCCAGGTCATCACAACAGTGTTCTGTTAATTCTAATATGCTGCTTCTTAACTGCAAGCTGCACAGCCCTAAGTCCTGTAATTCTTGTCATTGCAATGGGACAAGCCCTGTAAGAGTCAGCAGACTTAAAAAACGAGAGAGAGAGAGAGAGAGAGAGAGTACAGAAAGGACAAACTCCCACCCACTTTACTGGGAGAAGTGGGGAAAATGTCAAGTGATATTATGTCACTAACTGTCAATGAACATAGTCATTTGTGCCCACACTCTTATTCATATTAGTATTGGCCTTTAGGCAGGCACATGTCCCAAAACGACTCTTGGCTTTGCTTTTACAACAAATATTTTCAAGTATTTACTCGGTTCATGATCCTTCTAGGTGTGTTTACTTCATATATCTTAATCTCTTCATGAACACATAAGAACAGAAATTAAGTCGGTGACTTACCATGTAAGAATACTCGGCAAATTTTACTTGTTTTTTCTTCTGTAGAAGTTATGTTAAAATTTAAGCAACCACAAAACTGACAAAGGACTTGTATCTAGGATATATAAGGAATTCTCAAACTCAATAGCATAAATCAACTATACTTCAATTAAAAAAAAAAACCTCAGTAGGGAAAAGAACACACAATCTAATCATAAAACAGGCAAAAGAATAGATATTTCACTGAAGAAGATATACAGATAGCAAATAAACACATGAAAAGATGTTCAACACCATTTGCTAATAGGAAGATACAAATTAAAACCACATGCCTCTCAGAATGACTAAAAAAAACTTTTTAAAAAATAATAGCAAATACTGCTGAGGATGTTGAGAAACTGGATTGGTCAGACATTGCTAGTGGGAACCTAAAATGACACAGTAACTCTGGATAAAGAGCAGGACGGCTTCTTACAAAAATAAATGTGTGTTTACCATACAACCCAGCAACTGCTCTTTTGGGCACTTATCCCAGAGAAATGAAATTTGTGTTCACATAAAAACCTGTACATGAATGTTCACAGCAGTTTTATTAGTAATGGCCCAAAACGGAAAACAACACTGATGTCCTTCAATAGGTGACTGGTGAAACCACGGTACACCCACACCACGAAAGACTCCTAAGCAATAAAGAGACACAAACTACTGACATATGCAACAACTTGGATAAATTTCAAGGGCATTATGCTGAGTGAAAAAAGTCAATCTCAAAAGGTTATATATATATACCATTTATATAGCATTCTTGAAATGACAAAATTAGAGAGATGAACAGCTTAGTGGCTGCCAGAGGGTGGGGCTTGGGGTTACAGAAGGAGATGACTGCGGCTATAAAAGGGAACCACAGGGATCCATGTGATGAAATGGTTCTGCATCTCGTGGTGGTCACACAAATCCATACATGTGATAAAATTGCGTGGAACTAAACACACATAAATACACAAAAAGAGAAAAGTTCAAGCAGCTGAGCACAAATGTTTTAATTCTCTAAAGTGAAATTTTCTTTAAGAGCTATCCACAGTTCAAAGCTCATTTCTATGAGGTGTCACAGCCATCACCCTTTTAAGAGACATAAAATTATGAAAAGGTATCACCAGAAGCTAACTAAACATTTCAGCTAAGGGTCAAGAGAAAGTTAAGGGTGTTGTCACACAGAAATCCAAAGAGGACAATCAGAAAGAAACAAGTTCAACATGGTCATACAAATGTTGGTAAAACAAGTAGAATGGAAGCCCAAGCTGGTGAGCAAGTGGGAGAAGGAAAGAAAACATGGTTCAAACAGATCATACGAGGAAACCCAGTACAAATGCTGGCTTTGGCATTATCTAGGTAACCCCTGTTTTTTGTCATAGGTGACTCTAATAATAGTCTTGTTGCAAAACCAGTCCAAATCCTACCAGGTTAAAAAGAAGTCCCTCTTTGACTTCTTGGGTGAAGGTGGTAACCCACGTCCTCCCACATCAAAGAGATCAGTTCTGGCAAGAAAGCTCCAAGGTGCCTTGATGGTGCTGTTGGTAGGATGCCTTTTGCCAGGCATGTCCCAGCGATGTTCTGCTGGCCAAGATTCAAGGTGGGAGGAGACTGGGCTATATTACTCAATCAACTTCTTGGCTTTGAAGAAGCGACGCAAGTAGAAGACCTGCCAGGTGGCCAGACCAATGAGGCAGAACATGGAAAAGATGCTGAAGTACAGGACCCGAGTGTTCGTGGACTCTAAAAAAAAAAGAAAAAAAAAGTGGTGTAAATATAGTGGAGTGAGGCTCAACAGGCTAAATGGCCAGGGGAAAAGGCAATTAATTAGCTTCACTCTGCCCCTAAACCTTACCGTAGGACTTCAGATAGTTTTTTCTTTAATTTTCATTATCCTATATGTAAATGTTAAAATTACAAAGATTAGTGCTATTAATTTGATACACTAAGCTGACTGATATGATCAATTGCTTATTACAGAAAAAAATGCTATTCCCTTGAAAATCAAAGAGGGCTCATTTACCTGTAACAGCAAGAGCACTGAAGTGAGCAATTGCCCTTTCATAAAATGCCCTTTGGTAAAACTGAGAAAAGGGTACACCAGAATTTAAAGTATGGGGACCTGTCTCCTTTACGGTGCTGAGAAGTAAAAGTCAGTGAGAAATAAGAGTCGCCCTCCCCTCACCATTGGTATCGCGCATTTCTTCTTCTCGCTTCTTCATGTAGGCAAAATCATTAACAATAGACTCTGAAAGGTCTTCTAGGCGTCGCAGCTCCACCTCCAAAGGTTTGAGCTTCTCAACTTTTGCAATCTGGAAAAGAAAGGAATTATAAACCCATTCCCTAAAAAAATTGCTCTGGTCAAGAACACTATGTAACAGAGGAGTCTTTTTAAAAGTTTTACCGATCTTAAAATCCGTCATCATTCTAACACATTTTAAAATTTGGGGTTCTTCCCATCCCTACTGTCTAGATGTTTCCATCTCAGACTTTTTATATACTTTAATTTTGATTAAAACCTCCTTAGAAATACTAATAATATAGTAGGCTATATTTCCCAAGATTTCTGACTTTAATAAAGCATTTTACTTGCCATTTCACTTTTGTCTAAGAAATAAGCAATATTATTAGACGTAAGTGTGAGCATCATAGTATTAGTCAAATGTGATTTTAAGAAGAAAACATACTAAATTCCCAATAGGGAATGCACAGGAATGAGAGAGTACAGATAACTATAGCACTAAGATAATAACTCAAACTGCAATGCCAGTTATCAAAATAAATCCCCAAGGATATCCCTGTGTGCTAAGGAATATACAGTGTGAGAAATAAACTTGCTTCTTTTTTCAACCCAGACCACTGTGAAACCTCTAAGAGCATTTAGTAACTGAAGGCACATATGACCAGAGCAAGGATTTCATTATCCTATTTGTTTTTTCTTATCAATCTTAGATTATGATTTACTTTAAAAATGGGAATATAGTATCAGAGCTTTCCATATCTTAAAACTCATGCACCAGTTGCTCTTAATTTTCTACCACAGAGAATTCTTCAAAAAATATTTCTGCGTCTGCTTCTTTATTCCCTATACATTCTCTACATAACTCCCTACTTTTTCTTCTCTTTTGTCCAATGAAACTTTCTTGTACTTTCTCTGTTAAATGTTGACAGCACTTAACATGGAGTGAATGGGAACAGTTTGAGGGTGTTCTTATGTTCTATTTACTGAAGAACAAGCCAAAGTTATTAAAAAAAAAAAAAAGAAAACTAGAAACTGTTAAGATAGGGATATAAAAATTGACTTTATATTTAAGGTACCTAAAAATATGGTGATGGGTTTGTAATGATCCACCTAAGTTTTCTTTCACTGGATGTACATTTTCTTATAATTATAAAGGGTTGGGTAGAGTTAATGGCATGACTGACAGCTGCAGAACAGAATAAAGCTAACTGGGTATGAGATTTACACAACAGTCAATACATTGAGCTAACACTCCTAGCTGAACACACAAATGTCAGCTTTTACCATTAATCTACAATACATATCTATTAATTGATCTCACATAGAGATGGAGAGCAAAGAACCCTCCCCCCGCCCCAGGAAAAGGATACAAGACACAGAATTAAATAAGTTGAACCCTAGCCTGTAAACATTTTCCCTCCTGGTATAGGCTTTCCCCTCCAAAGCTTCTTGAATGTGATAGTATAAAGGCAACAGCATGATATGTCTTTATAGAGGTAAATGATTTAAGGCTCCCGAGATAGAACCTTGGGCTTCCCTGGTAGCTCAGCTTCCCACCGTTGCTCCCTGCTGCGTGAGAGACCTGGGTTTGATCTCCGGGTTGGGAAGATCCCCTGGGGGAAGGCATGGCAGTCCACTCCAGTATTCTCGCCTGGAGAATCACCATAAACAGAGAAGCCTGGAAAGGGCTCCCGTCCATGGGGTCGCAAAGAGTCGGATACAACTGGACAACTAAGCACAAGCAGACAGAAACTTACAAAAGGAACGGGAAGTGAAACTGGCTGCACCTTTCTCTGCCAGCTGAAACTAATATTCTTAAAAATCACTTTGAAGACTACTTCTAACTCCCCATCCTGTTTTTGGGTTAAGAAACAATAGCCCAAAGACCCAAGATCCAGAACAGGAGGACCTAATGAAAATAAATTTGGTACTGAGAACAGCCTTAGTAGACAGTCTCCTCAACCTGCTCCCGGTCCTTTTCCTTTCTGGTGCCTCCCTAATATTTTAGTTGCACAAGAAACACATTCCTCCTACTAAAGAATTTAAATTATTCAGAAGTAAAGAAAATAGAAACAAAAGGCCCATCTTCACAGCTCCTCAATCCCTACATCTGCCCATTCCTCCCTAAAGATAACTTTGGTTATGACTTTAGTGTATATCTTTAAAGACTTTGATAAAAGATACCACACGGTTTATGCCTTTGTGTGTATACAAATGTACAAAGGAAAATATAATTTAAAACGTATCTATAAATATGACCATAAAGTGTATGTTGTTCTATGGCTTCCTTTTTCTCATTTAAAAAATCTTTCTAAACACTTCAGTGCTTGTAGATTTACCCCATTCTTAATTGCTGCACAGTATTCCATACAGTACAGGGGCCACTGTTTAATCATTCAATTTCCTAACCCCTTTTCTGGTATAGATCCTATTCTAGACTCTATACTTCTATTCATAACATATCATCCAAGTTGAATCTCATTTCCCCAATGAAATCCCAACTCAATCCTGTCTTTAATTCAGTAAATTATCTCCACACTTCTGAGTGGGATGAACATCAGTACAAAGAGCTAACAGGAAAATCTGTATCAATATCCCTACTGACTGTTCTGCTACTCTAAACATCTGATTTAATGTTCATAGAGTCTTTAAGAATGTAAAATTAAACCTGTTTCGTGGAGGCAGGCCATTATTATCCTAGTCTACTCTTCTCTTCCATGACTAGAAGGATGACGTGTGTTTTGCCAACAGTTTGATAAAAGCAAAAGCCTATTTCACAGGTTCTCCACTAGGAGGTAGCATTCCCCTTTTAGGCTGCATTTAACCATTAAATAAATACCAGGGCTAAGAGAGACTTCATTTTACAAATGAGGAAACTGACGATTTCATAAAGTTACTCAGTCCTCTGAGTGCAAGACCAAGACCACCAGTACCAAAGTCTCATGACTCCCTATTCAGGGCACCAAAGCATTTATTTAGCATCAAAACTCCAAAGCTCTGCTATAAAATGTAAGCAAAAACGAATCCCTGACTTCCAAAAGCACACATATTCAGTGTATCCAAATCCCACCTATCTTTCCAGCCTTAACCATGAAGCCTCCTTTAACCACTACTGTCCACACTGATCCCCTCTTCTCTAAAGCCCCACAACACTTAAGACTGCCACACAATTAACACTCAGACACTGTCATATCCACGTTGTTTTGTTTTTTATCCTTTTCCCCCACACTAGTTTGGATCTTGAATGCAACAGCATCAGAATGATATATACTTTGTGTCGTCCCACATGCCTAATATAAGGTACATACTTGAAGCTGACCCATTATGTCCATTCTATGCCTTCTTCAAGGAGTCAACTTCCTATAGCAGATATTAAGTGCTGCTGGTCCCCTGAAGCAAGTGCTTCTTGAATGTTAAGAGCATCAACTGTCAGCATTCACTTTCACCAGGCCCACTGCCTAGGAGAAAGTTTTCTCTACCACAGTATCTATCACTCTCATCTGTAGTGGAAGGTATTGTTTGAAAAAGCTTTCCCTGCACATCTACAATACCTTCCAAATAACTGTGAAGTTACCCTTAAACTATACCCAAATCTTCCATTCCTCTAATGATGATTTGAAATCCAAAGAGTTCAGAGTTCTATGTAATCATACCAAGGGAAGGTGATAAATCTGAAAGACTGCTTCTTGAAACACACACGTGGAACCAGCCTCTAGGGGATCACTGGATTCTTTCCCTTGGTGGAACTTTGAGAAACTCAAGACAGAAGCTTCATGAGGAGAGCCAGATTCAGGCAAATGACTGTTATCTCCATACCCGCATCCTCAGCCCCTGCAAATTTTAGAAGCATAGCAATCAAAGAGGAAACCACCCAGTCTTAACACAATCAAGACAATGAAGATAGACTTACACCCAAAGCCAAGTCTACTTTTGCACGAGGGCACATGGATCACAGGCTTCTTCAACGAAGCTCAGAAGGTCAACAACATGCCAAAATAAGTCCAGAAAAGACTGCCAATCTTAGGACTAAATGAATGAAATTTAGAAAGATCCTATTCACTCTGTCATAGCCATGTGGCAGCTTCTAGGTGGGGTAGAAGGGAGCTAAAATCTACTGAACTGATCGCCTATGTGTCAAGTAGCTTACCCATGTTATTTCATTTAAGCTATGTCAAGAAAGGGCTTTTGGATCTAGTATGTAGAACCAGAGTTCCTCCTTCATGAGGGCATTCAGAGAAACAGCTTTTGAAAAGGCTTCAGCTGATGCTTCAAAAAGTGCAACTGTGTTTTTGGTGTATCTGTTGGTAGCAAATGGCATACTAATAGAACATTTAGGCAAAAAATGATTTTAGTTGTGCTGAAAATACAGACATCTAAGCAAGAAGGGACATACACAGCCCAGTGAGTTAGAGGATATGTCAGACAGCTCCTTCCTGGTGGGATAACTGCCTTTATTCCCACAACTGTAAGATTAGATAATAAGTCCCTGCAAACAGCTGTTCTAGCTCACAGACCACAAACTAAAAAGAAATGGCTCGATTCACATACTGATTCTACCAAAATGGTACCCTCTTAGGGGCAAAAGATGGTGGTGAGAGATCCTTAAAATCTATTGGAGGGAATTAAAAATGTTTTATTTCTGAGGAAATATGCATTCTTTCTATTTAAAGATTTCAAACTACAAAACTACATTTCTTTACAAAATGTCAACCATTCTGCCTTCAAATAATGTCACCTTACATTTGTCAAATGTAATTTGACAATGTAATTACAAATTACATTTGTTTACATAGCAATTCACACGCGTAAATTCACTAAACCTCCATAACAATTTGGCAGGTAGTGTGGTTCTCTGTCCAGGTGTTTAGACAATGATTACTACTTAATTGTACAGGACCATGTGGGATTTCAGAATTATGAAGTCCACAACTGTGAGGCAGAGAGATGTTCGATGTGAAAAAACATTAAAAGAAACATGCCACCTTCCTGAATTCAAACACTGATGCCAAAGGGCCCCACTCCTCTGGAGATAAAGCCTTGCCCTTGCCCCCAGGGCCTGAAGTTAAATGCCTCAAAACCTCTACATATGCCCAGTGCTCTCTGCTAATAAACTACACAGCAAGCGCTTCTATCATCCATGTTCCTGTCTCAGGCACTGGACGAGCAACAACTAAACAGCCATTTCTGAGCAAGGTTCAAGGGAGCCGGCCTAGCTCTGGCCTGAGAAATGGGCCGGTCTTTGGCCTGTGTCATAATCACGTCATCCTCTGTCTCAGTTTGATCTGCTTTTTGATTGAGGGGTGGGGGAGTGGGGAGGTAGGTCACCGAAGAAAGTAGTGGGAGGAGTTTCTTGGTTAAGAAAGAGAATTTTGAGCTGTGTTGTAACCATGTGCGTAAAGAAAGGCTTAGGACGTGCTAGGCTGCTGAAGCAGGAAGCAGCAAAGGAAGCACCGTGGTTTCCTTTTTGCTAGGGATTCCCCTCTTGGGTTAAGTAAAAGGTCAGGAAAGATAAAGGCCCTTTCCTAGTGTCAACAAAGTCCAAGGATGATGGAAATTCCAGGTGTCGGGGTATGGGGGTTCTAAAATGCATACGGTGGATGTACACATCACTGTATATGTAAACTGAGAATAACACTGTCTGCTTTAGAGAAGCAGCAGCTATGTCTAGCATCTAATCTGAGGGTGAGACTATAACAGCAGTATTCAAAAACTGGAAATTCTTTTACCTGTTCTTCAACATCATAATAATACAACATTTTTCTTAGTGTTTTATATCATACAATAGTGCTTTAACTTATTAAATACAATTAGGATTCCTCTGACTCATAAAAGTTTAAAAGGATTTTTCAATTTACTCTTAAGTTCATTGAACAAAAAAGCTCTTGGCTTTATTTCTTTTAATTAAACTAGCCTGGAGACAGAAACAAGCCAACCAAAGTCTCTATCAGGAATTGCCTTCCATTCACAACTGCATCACTTGCTCCGATATACTGCCTACAAATAATTCAGTCTAGTTTTGTTCAACTGGACACATGAACTAAGAAAAAAGAGGAGAGACCTGGAGAGCCACAATTACTGTACTACTACTTCCTGTTGCAGAGCCAGCCACTGGCTTCCAATCCTCTTCCATTTTAGGATATTTCCCTTCCAAATTCTGACCAAAGATAGAATAACCTCTCCTGTTCCACCATTCCTAGAAAATTCTCTTAAATCACTTCAAGCAACTTTCCTTTGTTTATTCAGTTTACATTCTTCAAAATCCATTTAATACTTCCTATAGCCCATCTCTTCTATATGCCTTTAGGTACTTTCATAAAAAGACTGACCTCGGTAAAAACACTTATCTTTCTGTAAAGATCAATCCTCCAGTCTTAAATAGGTCTTGTGGTTTTCACAGGTAGTCTTCATTTAAAGAAGCTGTGCTGCCCCCAGAGTCTCTCACAATAGATTAAAAGAGCCCAGTCCCCCTCCCCTAATTTTAAGCACACTTCCAGCTCCCTGCCACCCAAATAAACGCCTATTTTTACTACAATACATGCTGTCAGCAAAACTCCAAGTCTCTTGTAGTTTTCTTCTTCCATCTTGCTCTCTTTTTGAAAAATTTGAAATTATTTTAATTAAAAGCTACTTTTGATTATTGTGTTTTTTCAAAGACAACACAATTGTTCAAGTCTAAACAGCACTGAATCTAAATATACACATAGCTGTCAGTCTGGGAATAAAAACCATAGGAATAAAAAAAAATCACTTTTCTTAACCTTGAACATCAACATTAATGAATTCTAGCTTTTAGAAATTCTAAATATATATCTGGTTTCTGTCTCAAAAGCACTGCTGGCATGTGCTTGAGTGTTTTATCATACCAACATTTCTATGGGACGGTTGGTCCAGTCATTTGGCTGACAGCACAGCCAGAATTATTGTTCAAGGCTGTTAACACAACTTTTTTATATCAAGCTGGCTGTCACATGACTGCTGAGAAAACCACAGCCTTCTGGGCAAAGCACAGCCTGCTGGCCTGACTAGGTCACAGAAACCTCACAGAATGGCAAGCTACTGCCTCCACTGGCTGTTAAGCAGGACGTACCTCTTCGTAATTTTTCGCTTCCACTCCATGCTTCATGTCTAGGATCACGAGTTGGTCAGGTATCCGCCCTGTTCCTGAGAAAGAAATCAAAGGGTTCATTGTGAGGAATATTTAAAATTCCGGGAAATCACCCACCCGCCCTCCCTCTCCCTAACCCCTACCCTCTCAATAGAGGGAAACAGTCGCAACTCCTCCCCCTACTCAGCTGCAGAAAATTCCTGGCTCTGGTTAAAAATCACAAGCATTCCAGACAAAGCCTCTATGTGTGTGGGGTGCCGGAAAGCGACAAGAACATGCTGCTGGCAAACATCTCTGAGGGAGCAGGACACACAATCCTGCAGCTGGCAGAACAGGAACAGAATGGGAGAGGAGAGCACACACAGGCTCACTGGTTAGGAAACCCACTGTGGGGCACAGACCAGCAGGCAGTGGGCACCCACACAGGCTGCTCAGGCACAGTTCCACATCTGAAAAAAGTCGACCTGCCAAATTCTGAGAGAAGGATTACTAGGTATATGCTGAGCTTGGATTACTTAACACAAATATGAGTACTGAAAACTACACAGGATTTGTCTACTATTCCACTTACTTCAAAGGTTTTGGTCAATGTAAGGCCATTTCAATAGGTAAATAAAATGGTACAGGACTATCCCCACAAAGCCCCTAGAGGAGCCCAGGAAGAAACTTAATAGTAAGAATACAATTCTCAGGAATACTTCTTACAAACAGAAAAGTCCATTTGGGATATAGTAGGACCAACAGAGCAATGTTCCCATGAGAAATGGTAATCTGATCAAAAAGAATTCTACTCTTATCAAGTAGGAGAAAGGGAAAGATTGCAAAGGGCCCCAGAAAACTGCTCAGTACTCATCCTGTAAAATTCACCTGATTACTTATAAAACTAACAACTACCTGCATGAAATCAGGAGTTCTGGGAAACAGTGCCACTTAACCATTGTGGTTTCTGAGACCATAAGCCATACAGAACGGTACTGTACCCTGAGAAACACTGGAGGTTTTCTGAAACATCAATTCAAAAAACAACTCACTGAGAACTCCCAAGGTGCTAGGACTGTGGTGGTGACTGCAATCTGTGCCTTCAAATAATCTGATGGGCATCTAAGACACAAATATGCCTAATAGCACAGTGAAATACAAAGGAATCTAAAACTTTAAGGAAAAAACCAAACCAAAAATGGTTCAGATAATCCTGGCTATTGAGCAAAGGTTAGAAGAGGGAAGAGATTAGCTGTGGACAGACATCAACACCTGAATGCAGATAAAGAAAGTATCTAGGCAGAAGGGAACACATGGGCAAAGACTCAGCTATTGAAAGGAATGGAGGACTTCCCTGGTGGGTACAGTGGATAAGAAACCGCCCACCACAACTAAAAAGTAGTCCCCACTTGCCTCAACTAGAGAAAGCCTGCGAGCAGCAACAAAGACTCAGCACAACCAAAAACGAATAACCAGGAAGGAAGAAAAGAGTGTAGCACGTTTAAAAGACAGTAGAGACGTTCTTTTGGATAAACTGGACATATCAAGTTGAAAGCAATAAAGTAAGACTGAATAGGTAGGATCAAGAAACTAAGCCCTGGTGGTCCAGAGGCTAAGGCTCTGCACTCCCAACAGGGGACCCTGGTTTAATCCCTGGTCAGGGAACTAGATCCCACACGCCACCACTAAGAGTTCACATGCCACCACTAGAAAGTCTACATGCCGCAACAAACACTGAAGATTCCAAAACTAAGGCCCGGTCAAATCAATAAACAAATACTAGGGAAAAAAAAAAAAAGAAACTAAGCCAAATCACAGAGCCCTTCTGAGCATTAAACCAATTAGGGTTCTAAGAACAAAAGAAAGCAAAACAAAAAAGGGACCCTCATGGAGGTCTCTTCTCCCAAATCCAAGTCTTTTGCTTCTTTTTCCTCATTTAAAAGTGAAATCCAAGCAGCTCATAGCTCCATCTGCTCCAAATGATCAAGATACTCTCCTAACAGACTTCTCCCACAATCTCTGTCACAGCACAGCTTTAGCATTATTCAAACACAAGAGAAACCACAAAACCACAGACCATCGGAGTCAGACCATACAGTTTCTTGCACAGAATAGCCAGCCTATCCCCTTAGCTGACATCATGGCTCTACAGGGTCTCCTTTGTAAAAACACCTGTTAGTAATCTCTCTTTGTACTTGCCTGGCAAATGGACCATCTTTTAAAAGGTGCTCCAAAGACCATGGGGTATCAGGTCTTCATATCAGAATAAACAAATGGATAAACACAAATAAAACTAGAAATTCAGTGTTGACTATGTGTGTGTATACACGTTTATATATATATATATATATATATATATATATATATGTACACAGTTTAAAACTAGTTCCTAGGCATTTACATGCACGGCATCAGCATATAAGAAATTTAAAACAAAAGATCTTTGCTTTCAAAGAACTCAAAATTGGGAGTGTAAAATATACACATAAGACATTTAAACAACACAAGGTTGTGTGTGTGAGATACATGTATCTCCAGTAGTAAGTGATGCGCTATTCGGAAGAAGCCACAGTTACCCCCTTGCTATTTCTGAGACATGCTCAGCATCTCAAGGTGTTTGCTTTTTCCCCAAAGCCCTCATGACCATCTGACTTATATTTGCCTATTATCTACTTGCTCCAGTGAAAATGTAAGCTCCATTGAGAGCAGAGACTTCTATTGTATTCATTGCTATCTCCCCAACACCTAGAACAGCAATGGATAAATCAGTTAATTGAGATATTAAGCAGACTAGAACAGCTAAGGGATGTATTAAAAAAGATGTATTCTAAAGGTTCAAGTCAGTTCAGTTCAGTCGCTCAGTCATGTCCGACTCTTTGCGACCCCATGAATCACAGCATGCCAGGCCTCCCTGTCCATCACCAACTCCCAGAGTTCACTCAAACTTACGTCTATTGAGTCGGTGATGCCATCCAGACATCTCATCCTCTGTCGTCCCCTTCTTCTGCCCCCAATCGCTCCCAGCATCAGGGTCTTTTCCAATGAGTCAACTCTTCACATGAGGTGGCCAAAGTACTGGAGTTTCAGCTTTAGCATCAGTCCTTCCAATGAACACCCAGGACTGATCTCCTTTAGGATGGACTGGTTGGATCTCCTTGCAGTCCAAGGGACTCTCAAGAGTCTTCTCCAACACCACACTTCAAAAGCATCAATTCTTTGGCGCTCAGCTTTCTTCACAGTCCAACTCTCACATCCATACATGACCACTGGAAAAACCATAGCCTTGACTAGATGGATCTTTGTTGGCAAAGTAATGTCTCTGTTTCTCAATATGCTATCTAGGTTGGTCATAACTTTCCTTCCAAGGAGTAAGCGTCTTTTAATTTCATGGGTGCAATCACCATCTGCAGTGATTTTGGAGCCCCCCAAAATAAAGTCTGACACTGTTTCCACTGTTTCCCCATCTAAAGGTAAACATGTTAATATAGATGAGAGCATTCCAGCAAATTAATAAATGTGACAAGTTTAGAGGGAAAAACGAACCAGAGTGGCTGAAGCCTGATGGGCAGAGGGTGATAAGGCTGGATGGAACAAGAGTATAAAGGCTATTAAAAGCCATGGTGCCTAAAATCTCGTCTAGCTTGAAAATTTCATGATTATGGGGTTCATTCTACAGAACAGGAACATTACTGCCACTATAAAGCAGCAAAAGCTTTCAAAGAAGGACTGATATAATGAAAGTTTTAGGAGATAAATCTGGTGGCAGTATCTGGATATATGAAAAGCAGGGATACTAGTTAGAAGGCTACTGACATAATCCACAATTTTATAGTCAAGAGTTCAGAGTTGTGTGGTGGCAGATATAGGAGGTATTTCAAGGAGATCCAACCAGTCCATTCTGAAGGAGATCAGCCCTGGGATTTCTTTGGAAGGAATGATGCTAAAGCTGAAGCTCCAGTACTTTGGCCACCTCACGCAAAGAACTGACTCATTGGAAAAGACTCTGATGCTGGGAGGGATTGGGGACAGGAGGAGAAGGGGACGACTGAGGATGAGGTGGCTGGATGGCATCACGGACTCGATGGATGTGAGTCTGAGTGAACTCCGGGAGTTGGTGATGGACAGGGAGGCCTGGCGTGCTGCGATTCACGGGGTCGCAAAGAGCCGGACACGACTGAGCGACTGAACTGAACTGAACAGCATAACTTGATGACAGACCAGAAAAGACATAAGTATGTAATTTCAAAACTGTGAGCCCAGATAACTGGATGGACAGTGGTAATACTGATGAATAAAGGGAGCTAGTCTGAAAGAGGTGGTCATGAATACAGTCTCAGATGTCTGAGTTTTGAGGTAAGAACAGTACAACCATCTAGAATACTACTGAGACATGGAACTGGCAGGGAGAAGGGTATCAATCATGAAATCATTATTATAGTCTTTTAATGTTCCATTCTGTTGTTCCATTTACTTTGGGAGAACTCCTTTAGCTTTCAGACTAAACTGACCCATTTGAGGTCAAGGGGTCAGTTTTTGGTTAACTGTTAAAACCTGCTAGTTCTTTTGCTATTCCTGGGAATCCACTGGTGCTGTTGGTGAAGGTGCTTGCTTTTCTTCTAGGATCATTATGTTCTGAACACTGTATAAATGTAAAATTGCCAGAAGTCCTTTTGCTACCCGACGGAGAAAGCCTGAGAATAAAGTCAAATGGAGGCAAAAAGCACTAAAAATGAGGTAAAATGCCCATGATGCTGTTTTAAAATGCCCAAGATACTGTCGTGCCTGAAGCCAGCACCACACTGTCGACTCCCCTGTTCACAGTCACACAGTCTTTCTTTAAGCCAGTTTGAGATTCGTTCCTTTTGTCCTGCAGCCCCAAAGGGCCCCAAGTAATACAACAGGTATAAATGCATACAGTTTTTAGAGTCTGGTGTCCTTGAAGCTGAAGAACAGGGAGTGAAGAAGCATCTGCTTTTTCACCAACCACCATGAGCAGAAGCCATCAGATAATCAATCAGCCTAAAAGTAGGGCTCTTGGCCTTGATATGCACAGAACAAGCCACAGCAAGACACCAGGACTGGGAAACAGCAAGTGCCCTGGAGATCAAAAGTGTTTCTGACGAGATGTGATTTGTCAGACAGACCCTACTTCTAACCTCTAAGAAAACATGTCACTAGCATATAAATGCACTATTTTCTAGCATCTATACAAAATTTAACTCTGTTATTCAAGCCAAGTACAGCATTCAAGAAATGCCTACTCCTGTACATGCAGAACTCTACCCACTCGCCGACTTTGACTTATATGTGTATGCACCCCAGCAAATGTTTTCATTTCCTCTTCCTGCCAGGAGAGGCCAGGAGAGAAAAAGTTCATGCTCTAACTTACTTGGAAGATGCTGCTTAATTCAGGGAAAACACTCTGATTTACTTACCCTTGCTCTCAAAACACACTTCAAACATGTCATAATCTTCAGTGGTAAAGGCAAACTTCCCCTTGGTTGCATCCTCCTTGGAGTACAGAATATGGCCAGCAGAATCTGTGATCTAAAAGTAAAAAGTAAGAACAGGTAGCAAATAGTACTTGGGAAGAGAACTTACAGAAAGTGGAGAAATGGAAGAAAACACTGTCTATAAGACAGTCTATTATGATGATATGGTCCAAACACTCCCAAACACAAGAATTAGATTAGAAGGTGAAACCCAAATACAGTAAATTTCGAGTATTCTAACAGTTGATACAGTTGGTATAAATGACTTTATTAGCAAAAACTCACTTTATAGATTGCAGGCCAGTATCATTTCCTAGAGAGAGACATGTCACAAAAATACAAGTGAACAATTACCAAAAGAATATACTACAAAAGGAGAAAGATGTACGAGGACACATTTCTTGTATAACACAAATCTTGATGTGGTGCCAGTAGAGAGTGGAAATGGGGCCCCTGATACAAGGAGAGACAGAAAAGAAGGCTTGCTGGAGGACAAGTCTGGGAGAGCTACTCCTGCAAATTTCATGTTAATTATGCCAAGGACTACAGGAGGTTTGGGAAGATGGGCGTGGGGATAAGAAGTTACTCCTAAAAAAAGACATCTTTGCTTTCCACAAATAACAATCCCTGTCTTCTAAGTTGTTGGCTCTTCTAAGTTTTCCAAACTTAAACTGCCCCACTCCTAGATAAAGGCCTGTAACAGAAGCAGCTGCATATATTGCTAAGTGAATGGTCGCAAATAAAGCAAGGGTTTGACACAATATTATGACAGACTTGGTCTCAGGCTTCTTTTCTAGAGCACATGACTGTCTGGGCAGAAGGCATATTTCATTACCTAAGACAGGAAGCTACTTGCGATGTGGAACACAAAAGGAGTGGATTCCTTATAATAAACTGGATGTTCTAATACTATCTAAATCAAGATTCAATTATTAGGTGAGATTTTAAATACTAAAATTGAGTAGCATACATATAAACATATTTAATTAAATCATTTTAATAATATTAGTTATTTTTGAGTAGTGAGATTTCTCTACGCTTTTTTTAAAAAAATGAGAGTAATGTGATTCAACTTGCAATTTAGAAAGATAAATCTGCTAACACTGTGAAGAGACTCAAGAGGGAAGAATACCAAAGAAGATGGGTTAGGACAGTAACCCAGTCATTCAGGTTAGAAATGATAAAGGCTGTGGGTACAGAGAGACAGGGGCCAGATTTGAGAAATTTTAAAAACAGAGAGCCCACAGAACAAGACCAAAAACATATGCCCACAAGGATTAAGCAAGCAGCATAAACTGAATTTAATGGGTCAGAATAAGCCCATAAGGTAGCAAACAGCAAGCTCGTAAAGGATTCCCTCTTAAACAATAAAAGAACATTTTTAAAATTTACTGTGAAGTTCTTAATTAAACAAAGGTAATATCAAGCCATAAAATCTGTCCATATGACATCAAGGAATAGGAAGTTAATAAAGGTCTGTTTCTAGACAACACCTTCTGAAGAAAAAAGGCATGGCAAAGTTCACAACTTGTAAAGTAGGAAAATGTTAATTGTACATGCACAGTAGCTGATGTCAAGAATATGTGAATACTCACATCATCAAATAAGTGAGAATATAGGTCCGCTGGGAACACAGACTCATTTAAAACTGAATTTTCTTGGACCATTCTAGGTAGTGGTCGAGAAAACAGGTTCTGGGCAGGTCCTGCTCCAGAAGCCTGACCCTCTTCCTTTGCCACACATTCAAGATAATACCCTGCCTGCTTCAAAAGGATCAAGTAACTTAGGCCCAACCACCAGGCAAATAAAGCAATTAAGAATTTAAGGAACAGCGTTCACCTGGAAGAAAAAACAAATAGGTACTATCAAACAGAATGAAGGCACTAACAATTAGAACTAAGCAAATGGCATCTGCACAATAAATCTGGCTCTCAGTTTTCCGGAAGCCAAGATTAAGAAAGAAATAAGTTGGGTTACACATCATTTGTTTACCGATGAAAGCTCACAAATTTATCTTCAGAGATTAATTTTCCTGGAACTAAACAAGAAGAACAATTTATCAGGAAGGTCCTTGTGAAAGGACTGTGACCAATATTAGACTCTCCACTTTCAAACATGGCCTGGCTAAAGATACAAATATTAACACAACTGAGACGGATCCTTTTAGTGACATGCCATAACATCCACCTGATGTAATGCAGAGGCAGGACCTGAAGGAACTGGGTGAAAGCTCCTGAGCCATGGCCTCCACGCTTTAGCACCTAGGTCCTCTGGCTGCCGTGTGTGCGTGAGTGCATGCGTGCGTGTGTGCGTGTTTAAATGTCAGGAAAAGATATCTTAAAATACTACTACCCATCTAGATCTTGGGCTCTAATTACCATTCTTCAATAAAAGGCCCCCTTGGAGAAACAGCTGAATCCAGGACTGGGGCAAGAAGCACACAAGATGAGCCTGGGGCATCTTGTAGTGCCAGAAAGTAGAGAAGCGCTCAAAAACAAAGCAAGACAAAAAACGACAACGGGGTATGTCAAAGGGACACATGGACCAAACGAAAGGACACGCAAAAGCCAAAGCTGAGACAATCTGAGCAAAAGAATAAAGTAGCGCTGGGCTGTAATGCAGAGTATAAAATAAACAGCCATGAAGCCACACTGATATAAATGATCAAACAAGCAGGGGAAAAGAGAAAAATCTCCCGTGAAGAACACTCTCAAATAATTTATGCAGAGACAACATCCTCAAGGAGGTCGTGCATAACTCCCCACTCAAGTGTGGGCCGTACACAGTGACTTCCTTCCAAAGAGTGCAGTACAGAAGGGGAGTAACTTGAGAAGCCTACAGACACGACCTCTGCCATACGATCAAGGTCAATACAACAGTGATAATTCATGTTGACAGTATGCTTCCGTATGTTCCATATGATATGATGAAAATGACACTTTACTTTTGTGTTCTTCCTTCCCCAAACCCATAATTCCAGGTTTCATCACAGGGAAAACATCAGATGAACTCTAACAGAGGGGTCTCTTGTAACATACTTGACTAGTATGCCTCAAAACTCAAATGGCTTTAGAAACAAGGAGAATCTGAGAACTGTCATAATCTAGAGGAGCCCAAAGAAATATAACTGAACGTTACAGCTCAAGGATGGGACCCTGGACAGGAAAACAAAACATCAGGTTAAAAACTAAGGAAATCTGAATCAAGTACAGACTTCCGTTAATAATGACATATCAATACTTGTTCATTCCTGTGACAAATGTACCATACAACAGGGGGAACTGGGTGTGGGGTACCTGGGAACTCCATTATCTTCACTGTTTTTCTGGAAATCTAAAACTGTTCTAAGATAAAAAGTTTATTTAAAAAATACTATTCAGAAGGATGAAGTTAAACACATACATACACATATACCTCCAGAGTCTTAAGAAATTTATAATCAAAGTCAAGCAAGCAAACAAACATTTTCATTTACTTATGTTGTGTCTTAGTTGCTCAGTCGTGTCTGACTCTTTGCAACCCCACAAACGGTACCCGCCAGGCTTCTTTGCCCATGGAACTCTTCAGGCAAGAATACTGGAGTGGGTTGCCATTCCCTTCTTCAGGTATCTTCCCGACCCAGAGATCGAACCCGGGTCTCCTGCCTTGCAGGCAGATTTGCCAATGTCTGAGCCACCAGGATGTATTTAAACACAAACAGGTAATTCAGACAGGTCTATACCTACTCTTGTAAAGTGACATATTGTCTGTGGGGAAGGTGGCAAGGCTGTGACTTTCTACTGACACAGTTCACACACTGCTTTCATTTGCTGAATTGGCTCCACACTCTAGCAGTCCAGCTCCATACACCACTCAGCACATAGCAGCAGAGGTCAACCAACTTGAAGCTTGAATGTAATTGGTGAAATTTTGAAAATGTAATTTCCTTCATACAGGCTCCTACCCTGCACTGTCTTCCTTAGGTTTATGATCAGTCTGTGGTATAATACTGAGTATACAAAATGTGCATGTCATTTTAAGGATAAACATCAATCTTGTAGCTTCTGAACAACTAAGGAATTCAGAAACAACCAAGTCCCTATACATTGAACAAAATGAACTAAATGTATAGAACCAAATGAACCCTATTCAGTTCAGTCACTCAGTCGTGTCCGACTCTTTGCAACCCCATGAATCGCAGCACGCCAGGCCTCCCTGTCCATCACCAACTCCCGGAGTTCACTCAGACTCACGTTCATCGAGTCCGTGATCCAGCCATCTCATCCTCTGTCGTCCCCTTCTCCTCCTGTCCCCAATCCCTCCCAGCATCAGAGTCTTTTCCAATGAGTCAATTCTTCACATGAGGTGGCCAAAGTACTGGAGTTTCAGCTTCAGCATCATTCCCTCCAAAGAAATCCCAGGGCTGATCTCCTTGCAGTCCAAGGGACTCTCAAGATCTTGTCTTCTCCAACACCACAGTTCAAAAGCATCAATTCTTCAGCGCTTAGCTTTCTTCACAGTCCAACTCTCACATCCATACATGACCACTGGAAAAACCATAGCCTTGACTAGACGGACCTTTGTTGGCAAAGTAATGTCTGTGCTCTTCAATATGCTGTCTAGGTTGGTCATAACTTCTCTTCCAAGGAGTAAGCGTCTTTTAATGAACCCTATAGAATGAACCAAATGAACCCTATACAATGTATAGAGAAGCTCTATACATTGCATAAAAATGAACCGAAACAGAAACACCTACCCTTCTCTCCCTCTGAGAGACAGTAGAGCACAGTAGTTAGACTGAAGGTTCCAGAGTCAAACTTCAAGTCGGTGTTCAAGTCACAGTTGTGCCACTTACTAGCTGTAAAGCCTTGGGTATGTTCCTTGACCTCTCTGTGCCTCATATGTAAAATAAGAACAAGAGTAAGTGCTTCATGAGGTTATTGTGAGAATTAAACACTTAGGTAACTAACCATGCTTCCAACCTAAAAGTGCTAATGGATGGCAAACTAGATCAAGTAGTCTACATTGACTAAACCCAGGGATGACTAGGGCCGACATGGCTGTTACATGAAAAAGGAAAAGACAGGTAAACTCAAAGGAAGCTGCAGAAAGATTTAGAAACTGAAGGGACACAGAGTACCTGACAAAGCAGGTACTTGGTTTGTTAATGCAGCACTTTAACAAAACATGTTAAAGGGATTCAAGGGATTACATCTGATAGAGTGCCAGAAGAACTATGAACAGAGGTTCGCGACACTGTACAGGAGGCAGTGATCAAGACCATCCCCAAGAAAAAAGAAATGCAAAAAGGCAAAATGCTTGTCTGAGGAGGCCTTACAAATAGCTGAGAAAAGACGAGAAGCTAAAGGCAAAGGAGAAAAGGAAAGATACACCCATCTGAATGCAGAGTTCCAAAGAATAGCAAGGAGAGATGAGAAAGCCTTCCTCAGTGATCAATGCAAAGAAATGGAGGAAAACAGAAGAATGGGAAAGACTAGAGATCTCTTCAAGAAAATTAGAGATACCAAGGGAACATTTCATGCAAAGATGGGCTCAATAAAGGACAGAAATGGTACAGATCTAACAGAAGCAGAAGATACCAAGAAGAGGTGGCAAGAATACAGAGAAGAACTATACAAAAAGGATCTTCATGACCCAGATAACCACGATGCTGTGCTCACTCACCTATAGCCAGACATCCTGGAATGCAAAGTCAAGTGGGCCTTAGCATCACTACGAACAAAGTTAGTGGAGGTGAAGGAATTCCAGTTGAGCTATTTCAAATCCTAAAAGATGATGCTATGAAAGTGCTGCACTCAATATGTCAGCAAATTTGGAAAACTCAGCAGTGGCTACAGGACTGGAAAAGGTCAGTTTTCATTCCAATCCCAAAGAAAGGCAATGCCACAGAATGTTCAAACTACTCCACAATTGCACTCATCTCAAATGCTAGCAAAGTAATGCTCAAAATTCTCCAAGCCAGGCTTCAACAGTACATGAACCATGAATTTCCAGATGATCAAAAGTTGGATTTATAAAAGGCACAGGAACAAGAGATCAAACTGCCAACATCCGCTAGATCACAGAAAAAGCAAGAAAGTTCCAGAAAAACATCTACTTCTGCTTTACTGACTACACCGAGGCCTCTGTGTGGATCACAACAAACTGTGGAAAGTTTTTCAAGAGATGGGAATACCAGACCACCTTACCTGCCTCCTGAGAAATCGGTATGCAGGTCAAGAAGCAACTGTTAGAACCAGACATGGAACAAGGGACTGGTTCCAAATTGGGAAAGGAGTACGTCAAAGCTGCCTATTGTCACCCTGCTTATTTAACTTACATGCAGAGTACATCATGCAAAATGCCAGGCTGGATGAAGCACAAGCTGGAATCAAGATTGCCGGGAGAAATATCAGTAACCTCAGATATGCAGATGACACCACCCTTATGGCAGAAAGTGAAGAACTAAAGAGCCTCTTGATGAAAGTGAAAGAGGAGAGTGAAAAAGTTGGCTTAAAACTCAACAGTCAAAAAACTAAGATCATGGCATCTGGTCCCATCACTTCATGGCAAATAGATGGAGAAACAATGGAAACAATGACAGACTTTATTTTCCTGGGTTCCAAAATCAATGCAGGTGGTGACTGCAGCCATAAAATGAAAAGACACTTGCTCCTTGGAAGAAAAGCTATGACCAACCTAGACAGCATGTTAAAAAGCAGAGATGTCAGTTTGCTGACAAAGGTTCTTCTAGTCAAAGCTATGGTTTTTCCAGTAGTCATGTATGGATGTGAGAGCCGGACTATAAAGAAAGCTGAGAGCCAAAGAATTGATGTTTTTGAACTGTGGTATTGGAGAAGACTCTTGAGAATCCCGTGGACTGCAAGGAAATCAAACCAGTCCATCCTAAAGATGATCAGCTTGAATTTTCATTGGAAGGACTGATGCTGAAGCCAAAACTCCAATACTTTGGCCAGCTGATGACTCATTGGAAAAAACCCAGATGCTGGCAAAGACTGAGGGCAGGAGGAGAAGGGGACAACAGAGGATGAGATGGTTGGATGGTATCACCAACTCAATGGACATGAGTTTGAGCAAACTCCGGGAGTTGGTGATGGACAGGGAAGCCTGGTGTGATAAAGTCCATGGGGTGGCAAAAAGTCAGACACAACTGAGCAAATGAACTGAACAAAGCAGGTATTCAATGAATCATTTTAGCTGCTACCAGCCCCAGTAAGAAGTATCAGACGACTTCAGCAATTCCTGCATGTGTTTTACTGATAAGTAATAAACACGAAGGACTCAACAACATTAAGTTTGGGGGAGAAGAGAGGACTGTGGATGCATATATAATGACCAGAGGTTGCAAGTCTATACGTTTCATTTTGTAAGAGTTCACGCTGCATCTAAAGCTGTAGGGTCTATTACTCTAATGGGAGAGAACACCAAATCACCGAAGATGCTGCAGTTTTACACTAGAAAAGTAGTATCAGAAACACTTCCAAGAGGCTATATACAAACAATATGGATGACTCTGATAGCCTAGCAGCTGTATTTAATGGTCATAAAACAAATTTACTCTGATCTTTCAAACAAGATTAAGTATGAAGTCTACCAACAGCATCCCTGAAATCAAACGACATCTAGATTTTACCCAGAACAGTCAAACTTAGAAGGCCATAAGCAGCATCTGCTGCTGCTGCTAAGTTGCTTCAGTCGTGTCCGACTCTGTGCGACCCCACAGACGGCAGGAACAATGCTAAATCCTTTCATATTTCCAACACAATTCAGCAATGGCATAGCATAGCACAGAAGGGACGTTTAAAGAGGCTTCTGAAGTACTGAAAACTAGACATGGAAAATTTCCAGGCAGTGGTATGATAATGGATAGATGCTCTCTTCCTGATTCCATCAGCATTTACTGTATTAACTCAACACAGGCAATACGTCATGGGGGGGTGGGGGTGGGAGTGAGGGGGAGTGCAGGGTAGGCAGGGGAGAAAGAGAGGGAGGAAGAGAAGGGGAATGAGAAGGAAAGACCAGTTGCTGCCCTAACAATACTGCTGCGGGGGTGAAGCCAGATCAAATGTTTTTTTTCATACTGTTCCAAAGTTATTTACGGTAAAAACCTCCAGTGTGACACTTTCAGGCACAAATAAAGCCTTGTTCTTTCTTAACAACTAGTCCCTTGATTTCCCACAAGTTGTGTCGAACAATGAGGTTGGGAGCACAGGATAAAGCAGATGACATCAACCTCCCTCAAGTCGGGGGCTTGTTTGGGAGCCCAAATTCTAGTCTGTGGCCAGCTGGCTGATTTGACAGAAGGCTCCACTGTCCAGGCTGCGAGGCTGCATATGCATATGGGGGCCACAGCTCAGTATCAACCACCAGCCACCAACTCACACAAGAAACAGTAAAGAAGCCACTGCAGCCCACTAGATTACCTTTAGAAGTCAGCTCCCCTTTCCTAGAAGCATGAGAAGTCATCATAAGGATATGATACAGCAATTTCAAATTCTAAGCAGCCCCCTTCTCTAGATCACTTGAAAAGAGAGAAGAAGGCTGTGGACAAATGTCGAACGAGAGAGGTTTAAATGAAGTAACGTTATTTAACTTTTATGGAGATGGAAACACACAATCAGGTTTTAATTTAAATCTAGAAATTAGTATATAATACAAAAAATAAACTAGATTTTAATATCATTACATTTTCATGTACCAATGAGCCTTCTGTACTAAACCATCTATTTACTGATCTGTTTCTAATCCACTGGATAACAATCACATCAAATGTAAATTTGAGAAAGATGTAATGTTCTAACTTATGAGAAAAAGATCAGCCCTCAGCATAGACAACAGTAATCATGAGCTTAAGCGTAACTACTCCAAATAAAATCAATTAAATGTGTAGTGCACGAGTGCGCACACATGTGCGTGCACACAGACACACACACACAATCTTTTCATACAGCTTTCAGTGTGAAAAAAATTACAGGCCAATGGTTTCCCAATGGCCAAGGTTCTTCTTGATCATTTTTAGGCTTACACTGTGATAGGCCTATGACTTAAGGCTGAATTTTCCAAATGATCTTGTTTGGCTTTCTCATCTGTAAGCTAGCTGGGAAACACTGGGACCATATCTGAGTGTAATAGCCAAATAAAAAATAATCTCATTTGGCAAAATGAATTATTAATAGCAACAGCACTCTTGAAGAATGACAATGAGAAAAAAGTTAGACCAATTGGATTATTTGGAAGAAGCTAAAAATGTATAAGTGACCTAAATTATTACCATTAGGCTTTTCTTTCTCTTCTGGTGATGTTTATGACATCTCCTCACAACTGCTTTCTCTTTTTTCTGTAATGTATTTCCAAAGTATAAATCACCCTTAGGCAATAACTCATCTCATCCCCTAAAATTAATTCATCCTCCGATTTTCACTATTAACACGGATTCCAAAGAACAACTGATACCGGAATCTGGATCATTTAGTCTTTATGAAAATGTGGTTTGTAACTCACGGATTCTGAGTCCCTACAACAGGCTTTTATTATGGACCTGAAGTAATGAGGAAACTTCTATATTCACTATGCATGATGAGTTGGTACTTCTTGCTTCAATTCTGTGCAACAATCTTGAAATCTGAAATTATTTAGCCTCATTTTATGAAATGAGTAGGGAAGGGATAACCTCAATTGGAAATCTCAACAAAAAACACATCCCAGTATGGGCCTGAAGGAGAAATCTTTGCAACATAGTCCCACCCATCATTTCAATCCACTTCTCTCTCTGTTCAGAAAGGCCTTGGCTGGGGCTTCCCTGGTAGCTCAGTGGTAAAGACTCTGTCTGCCAACTGAGGAGACAGGTTTGATGCCTGATCTGGGAAGATTCCCGCATGCTACCAAGCAACTTAAGCCTGTGGGCCACAACTACTGAGCCTGTGCTCTAGAGCCTGGGAGCCACAACTACTGAAGCCTGTGTGTCCTGGAGTGGGTGAAGCCACTGCAAACCAGAAGCCTGCTCACCGTGACCAGAGAGTAGCCCCCACTCCCAGGACTGGAGAAAAGCCAATGCACAGCAATGAAGACCCAGAACAATCGAAAACCAATTAATTAAAGTATTTTATAAAAAAAGAAAGACCTTGGCTGGCCACTCAAATACATTTTACCCTATTAACCACTCCTTACCACCTATTGCTTGATTTTTCATTATAATCCTTATTACTACCTGAGATTTGTCTGTATCTTTTTAAACTTATATTTTGTCTTTGTTCTCACTAGAGGTCAAGGACCTTGTCTGCTATTCATGCCTATAACCCCAGCTATGTCTGGCATTTGTACTAAGTATTAAATAAATATTTACTGAATGAATGGGAAAATCACAAAACCTCGGAATTACTCTCATTAAATGCTCTTTATCTGTCACTGCAATGACACAGGGAAAGGAAGTCAGATAAGCAATTCAATTTTCATTTACTAGAGAGAAAAGCAAAGTACTAATATCTATGGCCCACTGCAATAAGCCCTGCACAATAAAGAGCTCATCTCCATTAGCCCTTCTAATAATTCTACGAACACTATCATCCCCATCTTACATATAAGAGACTCAAAGAGAAAGGTTAAGTAATTCCCCTAAGACCATACCCCCTTTAAATGGTGGAGCTGATGGGATCTGAATCCAAATCTGTTTGACTCCAGACCCACGCTCAATAAGACTAAAATATTTAACTCAGTTGTACAATAATGCCTACACAGTAGACATGACATTACTTTCCATTACTGGGGAAGCACACAGGAGAAGTGTACAGGCAAAGACTGGTCCCCATTAAGAGAACATTGTGCTCAAAGAACTGCAAGGTATTCAGAATGGCTACAGTGAGGAGTAGGAGGAGACAAGTGAAGAGGAAAAGATTAGATTTGAGATTAGGACAGTGCTAATTCATTTATTCATTCATTGCTTAGGCTGAAGTCCTACTATGTACCATCCACTGTATTCAGTTCAGTTCAGTTGCTCAGTCGTGTCCGACTCTCTGCGACCCCATGAATTGCAGCATGCCAAGCCTCCCTGTCCATCACCAACTCCCGGAGTTCACTCAGACTCACGTCCATCGAGTCAGTGATGCCATCCAGCCATCTCATCCTCTGTTGTCAACTTCTCCTCCTGCCCCCAATCCCTCCCAGCATCAGAGTCTTTTCCAATGAGTCAACTCTTCGCATGAGGTGGCCAAAGTATTGGAGTTGCAGTTTCAGCATCAGTCCTTCCAATGAACACCCAGGACTGATCTCCTTTAGCATGGACTGGCTGTATCTCCTTGCAGTCCAAGGGACTCTCAAGAGTCTTCTCCAACACCACAGTTCAAAAGCATCAATTCTTCAGTGCTCAGCTTTCTTCACAGTCCAACTCTCACATCCGTACATGACCACTGGAAAAACCATAGCCTTGACTAGATGGACCTTTGTTGGCAAAGTAATGTCTCTGCTTTTTAATATGCTGTCTAGGTTGGTCATAACTTTCCTTCCAAGGAGTAAGCTTCTTTCAATTTCATGACTGCAATCACCATCTGCAGTGATTTGGGAGCCCCCCCAAAATAAAGTCTGACACTGTTTCCCCATCTATTTGCCATGAAGTGATGGGACCAGGTGCCATGTTCTTAGTTTTCTGAATGTTGAGCTTTAAGCCAACTTTTTCACTCTCCTCTTTCACTTTCATCAAGAGGCTTTTTAGTTCCTCTTCACTTTCTGCCATGTGTTATCTGCATATCTAAGGTTATTGATGTTTCTCCTGGCAATCTTGGTTCCAGCTTGTGCTTCTTCCAGTCCAGCGTTTCTCATGATGTACTCTGCATATAAGTTAAATAAGCAGGGTGACAATATATAGCCTTGACGTACTCCTTTTCCTATTTGGAACCAGTCTGTTGTTCCATGTCCAGTTCTAACTATTGCTTCTTGACCTGCATATAGGTTTCTCAAGAGGCAGGTCAGGTGCTCTGGTATTCCCGTCTCTTTCAGAATTTTCCACAATGTATTGTGATCCACACAGTCAAAGGCTTTGGCATAGTCAATCAAGCAGAAATAGATGTTTTTCTGGAACTCTCTTGCTTTTTCCATGATCCAGCGGATGTTGGCAATTTGATCTCTGGTTCCTCTGCCTTTTCTAAAACCAGCTTGAACATCTGGAAGTTCATGGTTCACGTACTGCTGAAGCCTGGCTTGGAGAATTTTGAGCATGACTTTACTAGTGTGTGAGATGAGTGCAATTGTGCGGTAGTTTGAGCATTCTTTGGCATTGCCTTTCTTTGGGACTGGAATGAAAACTGACCTTTTCCAGTCCTGTGGCCACTGCTGAGTATTCCAAATTTGTTGGCATACTGAGTGCAGCGCTTTCACAGCATCATCTTTCAGGATTTGAAATAGCTCAACTGGAATTCCATCACCTCCACTAGCTTTGTTCATAGTGATGCTTTCTATGGCCCACTTGACTTCACATTCCAGGATGTCTGTATTAGACACAGGCATTTCAATGATGATTCAGACACAGGCTCTGCTCAAGCTTAAAGTCTACCTGAGGAGACGGGTAAACAATGAACTACAAAGCAGAGTGATATATGGTAACACTCATGTATTCATTGGACATTAAGGTGTTCCTTGACAGGAGGATGATGAATGAGAGAGGTTTATCAAGACACTACATTCACAAAGATCCTTCTAAGGGAGACTGCCTCAATCAGGGCAATAGCTAAATGCCAAGCCTAGGTGACCAACTTTTGCAGAAAGTATTCATTTCTCCAAACCGTGGCTGCTTAAATCAGGGGTGGATATATGACCAAAAGGAAGATAATTAACAGGCTGTTTGGAGACCTAGAATATGGCCTAGGATATAAAAAGAAGCTGAACCACTCAGATCCTTGCACACTGGAGTTGCACCTCAGAAGGTAAAATGATGCATAGAGAGAATTCTTGAGGCAGAGTCTGGGCAGTGAGTGGTCAAACTTTAAGAGAAAGCAGACCTAAGTGGACAGAGGCTATGAAAAAGGTTGCAAATTGTGCTAAGGAGTGTGATCAAGCTCACAGATAGGTTCTGCAGCCTGCACAATATGTTAAACTTTTAAAAATGATACCTGACTTATGGTCTGTAAAATTCCATGCCTCACAAAAATGAACCACAACTTCTTGGAGGAACAGCTGCATCCAGGTCAGGGGTTCAACATACAAAAGATGAGCCAAGGGTACCACCTAGCTATTCCACAAAAGAGGGAAGCCATCAAAGTCCAACAGGACTGGGTCAAAAGGATATAGGAGCCAAAGGGACAAGTACACATAAAGAATGACTGCAACTGACTAAAACAATCACTCCAAAAATGGAAGTAAACAACAATAAAAAATGATCTGAGTATAATACTTGAAACAACCACCTTCTTCAGACTACAGTGGAAAGGACAAGGGCAACAACTACTTGCTGTGAAAACCAACAATAAAAAGGAATGAACTCTGCACTGAGCCCAAGTTTCCTTCCTGAATTATAAATTTTAGAGTAACCAAATGGCTTTAAGTGACGAATTTCTTAGGAGTAATTCCAGCTAGTAAGTATGAAATGAACAATTAGAAAATCTTCATTTCACAATCTTAATGAAACAATATATCCACATAAATCATCAATAGCTTCACAAGTTAATCAGCTTTACATTAGAGGCTCCAGGCTGTTACCAACTTTGTAGGCAGGATAATGTTCCCAACCCCCAAGAGATATCCATATCCTTATTTCCAGAACTTGTGAATATGTGATTCCATGTGGCAAAAAGGGATTTGCAGATGTGGATTAAATTAAGGGTCCTTATAAGGGAAAGAAGGAAGTAGGAGAGTCAGAGGAGATGAGATGATAGAAGCTGAGAAGAGAGAGGTTTGGGTAGGAGAAAGGAAGAGAAAGTTTTGGAGATACTATGCTTCTGGCTTTGAAGATGGAGGAAGGGGTCACCAGTCAAAGAGTGCAGGTGGCGGATTCATGTCAATGTATGGCAAAACCAATACAGTACTGTAAAGTAAAATAAAGTAAAAATTAAATTAAAAAAAAGAGTGCAGGTGGCCTCTAGAAGTTGGAAATGGCAAGTAAATGGATTCTCCCCTAGAGCCTGCAGAAGGAACACAGTCCTGCTGACACCTTGATTTTAGGATTTCTGACCTCTAGAACTGGAAGATAAATGTGAGCTGTAAGCCACCAGTGAAAGTCGCTCAGCTGTGTCTGATTCTTTGTGACCCCATGGACTATATAGTCCATGGAATTCTCCAGGCCAGAATACTGGAAGTGGGTAGCCTTTCCCTTCTGGGGATCTTCCCAACCCAGGGATCAAACCCAGGTCTCCCACATTGCAGGCGGATTCTTTATCAACTGAGCCACAAGGAAAGCCCAAGAATACTGGAGTGGGTAGCCTATCCCTTTCTCCAGTGGATCTTCCTGACCCAGGAATAGAACCGGGGTCTCCTGCATTGTAGGTGGATTCTTTACCAGCTGAACTACCAGTGAGCCACTAAGTTCATGATAATTTGTTATAGCAGCAATTGGATTTTAATACACACGACTGAATCCACTGATCTACCTTAGCAGCACCAAGGGGCACAAAAGTACTGTGTGCAGTGCCGTGATGTCACATTAAGTACACAATACCACTCATGAAGCAACCTCACATAAACCTGAATCTAGTTACCTATTTGTAGTTGATTACTTTTACAAGAACACGGGGGACAGACTCGTCAAATGACACCTCAAGGAAGCAGAGACAAATCTATAATGTAGGACATGATTTAAGGACTACTGACTCCAACAATATAATTTCAAGCATATAAAAAAAAGAGCTGGGGAAGAGAGAGTGAAACTGTTGTAGATTAAAGAGACTTGAGAGATACAACAAATTAATTTTAAATAGCTATTTTTGAGACAAGTGGAGAAATTTGAGTTTGAAGTGGGTAGGTGGCTCAGTGGTGAAGAATCCGCCTGCCAATGCAGGAGATGTGGGTTTGATCCCCGGCTTGGGAAGATTCCCTGGAGGAAGAAATGGCAACCTACTCCAGAATTCTCGCCTGGGAAAGCCCATGGACATAGAAGCCTAGAGGGCTACATTACATGGGGTCACAAGAGTCAGATACAACTTAGTGACTAAACATCAATTATTAGACAGCATTAAGGAATTATTGTTAACTTTGCAAGGCATGAAAATAGCCACATAACACTGTGATTAAGTTCGTATTTTTAAAGAGATTCATCCTGAAGTATGAAAGTCTGAAACACCATATTTAGACTTTAGTTTAAAACGATTCAGCATAAAATGAGAAGGGAGAAGCAGTTAAGATGAAATAAGTGTGACTGATTCCAATAATCTGGGTAACGTATACACACAGTGGACAGACTGTACTCTTCTTTATAAAAAATAAATGCCAAGACCAACTTGAATTAGTTGGTGATATTTTAAAATCAAGAGCTTTCGCTTAAAAATCTGGATTTCTAACTTCATTTAAAAAACCAGATGTGGCAACAGGTCCACATCAAGAGATGAATACTGACTATTCCAAACTGACAGTTTCCACTACTCCCAGTTATCCCCCATTTATCAATCACAGCTGCTGTTTTTCTTATAGCTGGCCCAATTCATTCATTTTTGTTACCTACTTGGCATCCAGGAGAAGGACCTCAGAAGTAGTCTGAGTAAGCTGGCCAGTAGCAAGAGAACAGAGCAGACAGAGGATGAGATGGTTGGATGGCATCACCGACTCAATGGATATGAGTCTGAGAAACTCTAGGGGATGGTGAAGGACGCCAGGGAGGCCTGGTGTGCTGCAGTTCATGGGGTTGCAGAGTCGGGCTCGACTGAGAAATAAACCACCACAAAGCAAGAGAACAGAGCAGACATGGGGAGAGCAAGTGTGTGATGGTAAAATGCTAGCGTTTAGATAGATTCCTGCAGCCGAGGTCCCTTCGGCTGCCTTGGATATAAATGTAATTCCTGTAAGAACGTGCTATATTATATGCTTCCTGTATTAAGTGCTTACTAGAAGCAAGGCAGTATGCTTGACATTCAGAAAAAAATGAACATGAATATAATTACTGCCCTAACGATACTAAGAGTCTAATGAGGAAGACAAGATATAAATACAAGTAGTTACACTGTAAGATGAAAATAAACTGAGTTTAGGGTACTGTTCAGGGTGGCTCATTTATAAAATGCAAAGGGGAGTGATGACAAAGTACATAAAGCTTCAGGAACAGATCATGAAGAGTGCTACAGAGTATGCTGGAAAATTTAAACTTTACCAGGTAAAGAATAGTTAAGGTTTTAAATCATAAGTACAAATCAGAGAGGTAACACTAGAGATGAGAGTAAACTCTCCTTCACTGCTCAAATTCTTTGATTCTATGCACTATACCCTTTGAAGAGCCAGAAGCAGGACCCCCAAAATACTGTATCTAAGCCTATAAAGTTATGCCATCATTCCTTTCTTGGCCAGAGAGAAGTTTGGGGCCTGAAGAGAATAACAAAAGTCTGGGTCATGGTGCAACAGTGGTGAAAACAGTTTATATCTCTCAAAGTTTAAATAATCTCCATCTGTTAACCACTGTGCATACTCAGTCGCTTTAGTCATGCCTAACTCTTTGTTGACTGTAGGCCCCACCAGGCTCCTCTGTCTGTGGGATTCACCATGCAAGAATACTGCAGTGAGTTGCCATGCCCTTCTCCAGGAAATCTTCCTGACCCAGGGATCCAACCCTCATTTCCAGAGTCTCCTGCACTGCAGGTGGATTCTTTACCCTTTGAACCACCAAGGAGGCCATCTGTTACCACTACTGGGTTCCAATACCTTAAAAATAAACTATGGTTTTATTACACCCAAAGCTCTAATATAGTGTAAAAATGTTTCTTCCTGTCTGGGTTCAAGACCCCTCCTTTTAAAAACAAAAACCAGGTGCTTATAGTGAATGAATAAAATTACCTAAAATACAATCAAATATTGACAGATATCAAACACATTAACGCTTCAAAGATCAGGTCTGGTCATCCCAAATAAATATGGGACCAAACTGGCACTTCAGTAATACTTGTCACCATCCAAGAGTATCATTGAAATTTACAGAAAACTTGGCCAAGCCCGGACTCTGGGGAACCAGAAAGGAAAGGACTAGAGACTGAGACCGTTTTGTCACCAAAAATCGACTTTAATCAATCACAGGAATGACAAATACAAGATACGTTGAGAATAAGACTGCAGCAGTTTTCTGTCACCTTACTTAACTCCCAACCTAAGAATCCACTTCAGCTCTGACACCAGCTCTAGTACCTTTCTGAGCCTCAGTATTATCATGTGTAAAATGAGTCTAAACAATACTTACTTCATAGGGTAGTGTATGAACTAAACGCTAATATGTGTACAGCAGCACGGGACCTGAACACAGCTGAAGCTCAAGAAATAACAGCTTTTTATTATTCACAGTAAATTTGAGTGATTCCATTATTTTCCTGCAGGTATCAATGTCTTATGATGCTGATCCCCACAAATAATCAGCCTCCAAAGACTTCTTTGAAGACCCCTAGTTAGCAGTTTAAGGTACCTAAAACCAAAACAGGGACAGGACCACAAGGACCCAAAATCAAGGCCCCGGCCGCTCAGCGGTCACCACATCCGCCAAGGCCCTGGCGGGCCCTCTAAAGGGTTCCCGGCTTCGGTGCGCGGTTCCCAGTCCCGCCCCACGACCGCCAGCGAGCGGGGTGAGGGGGCGGTCTCCACGGCGCGCCCTTCGCGCTCCGCGCGGCCAGGCCGGCCCTCCAGACCTCCGCCCGCCCGATTCCCCGATCCTCGGCCACCTCGCCGGCGCCTGCGGTCTCCCCTCCCCGCCCCGCCCCGCCCCGCGCCGCACCTTGAGATGGGTGCGCAGGCCGCCGGCGCCCCCAGACTGGTCGGTGATCTCGTACGCGCCCGTCACCAGCAGGTCCTTGTGGATCTCCTCGCGGAGGCACTTGCGGGAGTTAACGGGCAGGTGGAAGGAGATGGCGAGGACCGAGCTGGGGCCGAGCAGGAGTAACAGCAGCAACGCGAACGGGCAAGGGCCACGCTGAGCCTGTAGGCCTGAGGAGCCAGACATGGTGCCGGAGACTGTTCGCCGCCCTGGGCCTCGATCGCGCCGGAACCGAGAGGGCCCACGGAACTCACCTCTGACCTTCCCAAAGTCGCCGGCGCCATTTTGGAGACTGGCAAATAGATTGGGGGAGGGAGAATGTATTAGTACACCTTTATAAAGTGAAGAAGGGATATGATACTACGTCATGCCCACAAATTAAAGTGGTTAAATGAGATTTTTCTAGGAGTTTCCAGGAAAAGTTTCATTTTTATTAAGCTTAGTGCCTGCTCAGTCGGCCATAGCAAGTACGGGCAGCTCAGGAAGTAATTTTCTTTTAACTTCCGGAAGTAGAGCCCGCGAGGTTTAAGGTCGGTGATACCATAGCAACCAAGCCCCAATAGGAAACAGCCACACTGCCCATCGCTGGGCCCACCCACCGACCACCCCGCAGCGGCTGTGGGGCGGTCCTAGCACCCTGGTGACACTTGGGACGTAGAGCACCTAAGAGGAAGACTTCGAGAAGCTGAGGAAAGATTCTAATTTGGCTATTAGGCGAGTGGGAGCCAGAACTTCAGAGAAGTTGTAGAGGTCACCTGGTGAATGTGAGCTGAAGGTGTCCAGTTCGTGCGCCTGAGTGGGGGTTATTTGGGCTGTAGTAACTAATTTCTGAATGTGAATCTTATTTAGCAAATATTGAGCACCTACTCTGTCAGGTAGTAGTCTAAACTAAATTAGTATAGAGCTAAACTAATTTAGTATAACTAAATTTGGATTAATATTTAAATTGAATGAACACTGTAGATGGACCTCATGTGGTTTACCAGATAAGAGTTGTACGTGGAGGGCAAGTATTGGTGTATTTTAAACGTTTAAAATACCGTCTTACTAGTCATAGCAAGAAAATTTACATAGTAATCATTCATGCTTTCCTGTAATAAATATTTGTTGACTCCCTACTGTGTGCCAGACTATACCATTCGTACATACTGACGTGTTTATTGATTTAACCATTATGGGGATTCAAGGCTGAAAAAAATAGGAAGATGAAAAAAAGAGTAGTTTGAAATGATCTTACTTTGATTCATGTTTATTGAGCATCTACAGAAATACCCAGAGGGTGGACTGTCTGCACTTAGCAAATTAAATAACTGTTCCGTATTTATAACTTCTTTCAGTCTACCTAGCTTTTCTGGAACTGAAGTCTCACAAAACAAGAACAAACATAAAGGAGCTGTAAAGCGTTTTCAGTTCAGTTCACTCAGTCGTGTCCAACTCTTTGCGATCCCACGAACCACAGCATGCCAGGCCTCCCTGTCCATCACCAACTGCCGGAGTCCACCCAAACTCATGTCCTTTGAGTCGATAATGCCATCCAGCCAGCTCATCCTCTGTCCTCCCCTTCTCCTCCTGCCCTCGATCTTTCCCAGCATCAGGGTCTTTTCAAATGAGTCAACTCTTCGTAAAGCATTTTAAAATTTGACAAAAGGTATATAATAATTATTTTATGAGGTGTCTACTTAGGAACACTTCAGTTTGATTATTTTCTCCCTCTTCAAAGAGATATGATTGCTAATCTACTCATTGGTGATTTAGTCGCTAAGTTGTGTCTGACTTTTGTGACCCCATGGAATGTAGCCCGCCAGGCTCCTGTCTGTGGGATTCTCCAGACAGGAATACTGGAGTAGGTTGCCATGCCCTCCTCAAGGGGATCTTCCCAACCCAGGGATCGAACCCAGGTGTCCTGCATTGCCGGCAACTCTTTAACGGCTGAGCCCCAGGGACGCTCTCTTCGTGTGTGTATCCAAAGTCGCTTCAGTCATGTCCCACTCTTTGTGACCCTGTGGACTATAACCCACCAGGCTCCTCTGTCCGTGGGATTTCCCAGTACATCCTGATAATTTGCATTGGCCTTTTCCTTGCCAGTACATGGAATCAGTACCAAGTCATTATCTAATTCATTGTTTACTCACAGTCCTGAGGCTCTGCTGATCATCAGCAAGAGATTTGCAAACCATAAAAAAAACCCTATGTGTATGTTTTCTTTAGATTTCTTACATTTAAATAATAGCTTATATGTTTTAAAATATTTTCACACATATTAATTATCTTGGTTGGCACTTTCAAAAACCAGTGTGACATAGGCTGAGCAAATCTTTTGATTTTATAGATGAGGAAACTGATGTTCTGAGACCCCAAAGAATTCTTGCACCCAAAGTCCCGTAGTTTAAAAGTGACAAAGTCAGTCTGAACTATCTTTGGAAAGGTGCTATTAATATTATTTATATTTTACAGGTGAAGAAATTGAGACAGAGGAATTGAGTTACTTTCCTCAGTCATAGCTCTTAAGTCCTTTCCTGTCTCACTTATCCTGGCCCCCAGCTCTTTCCTGTCCCCTGCCCCCTCTACTCCCCCTTCCCTCCTTTATATTTTCTCCTTAGTACTCATCACTATCTAATGCTGCATATTTTACTTATTTATCATTAATAGTTTAATGATAAATCTGCCTTAATATTAATCTGTCTCCTTAATTAGGGTATCTATTTTGTTAGGCGCAGGGATTTTTGTCTGTTTTGTTCACTACTTTATTTTCTGAATCTCAAATAGTGCCTGGCACTTAGAAGGCACAATAAATAATGATTCAATGAATGCAAGATTAATTCCTTAGCTCCTAGCAGGAGGTCTAACAGCAAATCTATTCCATCATTCCTTAGCTGTTTTCACACAAATTTATTTAATCCATAATGTATTCAAAGTGTAGGATACCACTTCAGTTTCAGCAACAACATTTTTTTTTTAAATTGAAACAGGTGTTCCTGTTTCCATACAAGATTACAGGGAAAGGAAAAAAACAACAACTCCCCTCTCTGCTATGTAACTAGAGGGCAGAGTAGATACTCCAGGGAACAAGAACGTTTCAACTGTGCCTCTGTGTTAAATAAGGATTTCCCTGGTGGCTCAGATGGTAAGGAATCTTCCTGCAATTCAGGAGACATAAAAGATGTCAGTTCGATCCCTGGGTTGGGACGATCCCCTGGAGAAGGGAATGACAAATGAGGTACCATTTCACATCCCTTTGGGGAAAAGGCCTCATTCTGAATTGGAGAGCAAATGGAAAGTGTCCCATAACTAAAGAAAATGTTTTGTTTTTTTTTTTTCACCCCCTGGCCTCACAGTGCTCTGCTATCCCATCATCCTGAAACTTCCCCAGCCAGCCTCACCTAAGATTCCTGAAAACCCCAGTCCCCCACCCCAGCCTCTGGAGGTGAAGAGATGTCACCAGGATGCGCCCTCCACCCAGTCTGTCTTTAAGCCACAGAATTCACAAACTTTCGTTTGTATGAGAGGGAGTTTGTTTAACACACACCTCACTCCAGACAGTGAATCAGAAGCTCTTATTAAACATCTGCATTTGTAATAAGCTTGCTGGGCAGTTCTGTGGTTGGGAGTCTCTGGACGAGCTATGGCCCCTTGATGCCTCCTTCAAGCAGCCTAATCCTCTGGTGTGGCTTGAGGCTCCCCGGCTCCCACGCAGAGGCAGTCAAGGATGCCTACCTCCAGTGTCCCTGCCCATTTGCGTGTACAGTCCCACTCACAAAGCTGTATTTGAATAGCTAAAACAAGATGGGTTCTGTGAAGAGACAAGAGAGCCTTTTGGAAAGCAGTTTGTCATGTGTCATACTCTTTGACCCAGAGAGTGACTCCAAGGAATTTTTCTGTGGGTCCTCTAAGTTCTAGAGTCCCCTGGGGAGCTGATCCTGGAAACTCTATGCTGCCCTGTGGGTGATCTCATCCAGTCCAGGACTTGAAATGCATCCATAGAAGATAACTCCCAGGTGTGAATCCCCAGCCCTGCCCTCTCCCCTAAACTCCAGAGTCTGTATCAGGCTCCTGACTTGACATCTCCACTTGGATGACTAATAGGCAATTCACACTTAACTCTTGATTTGCCCTCTCCCCCTACTCCCAAATCTGCTTCTTTCCCCATCTCAGTAAATGACACCACTTTCTACTTCTTCACTGAGGCCATCCTTGTTTCCTCTTTCTCTTACCTCCCAACCCACACAGAGCCAGTTCATCAGCAAGTCCTACGAGTTCTGTGTCCTAAATATATGCCTATCAGTTTCCACTTCTCTCTGAGCTAGGGATCGGCCAAGAACTGCCCAGCTAGGCAGGCCAAATCCGTCTGGTAGCCTCCTGCTTTTATATTGCCCAGGAGCTAAGAATGGTTTCCACACTTGCAGAGGTTGTTACAAATGAAGGAGAAGGGTTAGGAGAGAGAGGGGGAGAGGTAGAATGTGTGCAAGAGAGCTTATGTGGCTCACAAAACCTATTTACTATCTGACCCTTTACAGAGAAGTTTTCTTCTCTCACCAAGACAAGACTACAGCCTCTCTCCTGTTGTTTCTGCTTCCATTCTTGCGCCACTATAGCCACACTCCTTAATACACCTTGTGATTTTCCTGAAAAGATGTAAATCAGATCGATCAGAATAAAGCCCAAATACTTTAGCACGTCCCACTGATTGCCGCTGCGATCAGTCTCCTGCCTACCTCCCTAATCTCACCTGACTCGATGATCACTTCCTCTTACCACCCACCCGGTCACTCCCCTACAGTCACCTGGCCTTCTAAACAGTCGAAGCTTCTACCTGCATCAGGGCCTTGGCACTGAACACCTACCTGGAACTCTCTTCTCCACACCTTTTCCCATGGGCCCTGGACGCTGCAGGCTCCTCCTGCTGTTCAGGTCCCAATTCCAATATTACCTCCCAGGGAGCTCACCTTACGTAAGCAACCCTGTCCTCAGGTTACTTTTTATCATGTGATCTGGTTTTATTATCTATATAGGGTTCATGTGCATGCTAAGTGACTCCAGTCATGTCCAACTCTTTGCGACCCTATTGGACTCTAGCTCGCCAGGCTCCTCTGTCCATGGAGTTCTTGAGGCAAGAATACTGGAGTCAGTTGCCATGCCCTCTACCAGGGGATCATCTGGACCCATGGATGGAACCTGAATCTCTTACATCCCCGGCATTGGCAGTCAGGTTCTTTACCATGAGCACCACCTGAGAAGCCCTTGCTGTTATTTGACAGTATCTTGTTCTTTCATTTTTGTTTGTTAATTATCACCCAACCCAACTGGAACTTAAGCTCTAAGAGAGCAATCTTTGCTTTGTGCCTGATGTATCTCTGAGGCCAGGCACAGTATTCTGTGCACACTGGGTGGTCAGACATTTGCTGAATGAAATACTACAACATAACATAAAGCACTTAGCACACCAGCATAGACCAGTTGCTCCATAAATGCTAGTTCCTCTATCTAGTATTTTAATTGCCATTTTTATATGGAGAAGCTGAGGTCTAACGTTGTTTTAGTGACTTGCTTCAAGCCATACGATGAGTCAGTGTTAGAGCTGAGAATAGAAATGAGAGCAGACCAGTTTTCAGACATAACTGTCATTACATTTGATAAAACATGATATATATTATTTAGTCCCCACTCTACTAAGAAGTTTTCGATTCTTCTGGGTTCTTTTTCTACTCTCACTTATATTCAAAATACAACTTTTGTGAGTTTCAGTAAATGTAAGTCTTTCAGGACATTCTTAAAGATGTTGATAGCTGATGTGAAACTTGTAGAATCAATTAACATCTCCCCTTAATTCATTTTGCTTAAAACACAAGATTTATCTTCTCTCCAGATTCTCATGATGCTGAATTTTTATCTCCCTAGTAGGAAGCATGACCTCCTCCCTAACCCTCCATCACAATTAATGCCCTTCATTAGTATTGTCTCTAGAACATTGTCAAGGTAAGGTAACCTGCATGGCATGTGGAATCTTAGTTCCCAGACCTGGGATCAAACCCGTGTCCCCTGCAGTGGAAGCAGAGTCTAAACTCCTGGACCATGAGGAAAGTCTCAGGAAGAACTTTAAAAATGAGGCAAGCACAAGATAATAATATATGTTCCCAAAGAAGTTTCAGAAAATATAAGAACCATCGCATGAACCATCACCACTATCCACGTACCTTGAGCGCAAACCAAAGCTGACAAGGGCAGGAGTGGAAGGGAGGTGTCACTTCTGTCCCATCGGCACTGTTTGCTTATGGAGAACACCAGCCCCAGAGCCCAGGGCAAAGACGTGAAGTCCTGGAGGCCAGGAAGGCAGAATCCCAAGGCAAGAATGAGATGAAAAGAAATCCACCTGGCCAGCTGGAGTGGAGGAACCAAGGTGCAAAAAAAAAAAAAAAAAAAAAAGAAAGGAGTTGCAAAGATGAGACTCTAGGGGAGAAGGATATAGGGTCAGGGAGCTAAGATGGAACTGCAGGGGCACCATGCTTACCTTATGTCCGTAGCCAATCAAGCTTCTGAAAAGAAACAAAAAATGTATTGAGAAGGAAAGACAGAAATGGGGAAATTGCTCAGTGCTTTGTGAAGCAGCTCCAGAGTTGAGGCACCGCAAAGGAAGATTCATAGCTAAATGGCATCTACCCTCATGTCCCTGGAAACAGCTGTGCCTGAAGCCTGCACACATGCAGGTCCTAAGAGCTCTCAGGATCACTTCAAAAAGCCCTCTGAGACTTAAAAAGCTTGGTGACCGAGAGCCGAGAACTACACTGGTTTTGGCCTTCACTCCTGGTTCTGAAAAGGTTTTGTTTTCTCTCCAACGCACTGTTCTTGATAGGCCACTAAGCGGTCAGCATCTGGTGTCTGCCATCACCAGCTATCTCTGGAATCTACCAGAAGTTATTCTCCTCCCCCAAAAGCTCTATCTTGTGAGTGATACAGACCATACAGATGGGAAAAGACCAGCAGCTGCAGACACCTTGATAATGCCCACTTGACTTTCTCTTTATTATTTACTTGATTCAGCTCTGTACACTGAAAGCACCTGGCAGATTTTTAAAGACTGCCAATGCCTAGAACCCACCTGGGACCTAATGCAGTCCCAGGTCTGCAGAATATCTGGCTCTTGTCTAGGGGAATAGCGTATGTCAATTGTTCCCAAACTTTGCTACACACTGGACCCATCTGGAGATCTTTAATAAACACTGATGCCTGTCTCTTCCCACAACACCCCTTCCCCCGACACCCCTTCCCCCAGATATTCAGATGCAAATGGTACGGGTGCAGGCTGGGCATTTAGACGTTTTAAAACTTCCCAACATGGCACCTAGAATTGCAAATTAATGCTGCACCTAACCCTTGGCCATTCCTATTTCCATCCCTGACCTTTCCACACCTTCCAAGGAAAACACTACATAAATATTTCTCAGTCCGATTTCCATCCCTGTTTCTCCTGCCTGAGCACTGCTGCCCTTTCTCCTGGGACACGACACGAAATTGGACCTCTGGTAAGGGCAGTCTCTGGAACCTTGCCCCAAGCTGGGGGACAAGGTTCATTCCTGGGCCAGCCATGTTCTGCCAGCTCAAGTGTCAGCAAAGGGAGAATGGAAAGCCAGGACTTTAGATGAAGAGGAAGTTCTCTTGCAGGCACATGAGGGAGGATTTTTTTTTCTCTTTCTTGCAGAAAGTCACTGTGGCACGTGGGCAAAGGAAGTATTAATAACCTTGCTAAAGAGATACTTCTCCAAGATTTGGTGTTTCACAGACCACAGCCAGTGCTGTCAGTTCTACAGATGGCCAACTTCTGCATTTCAGATAGTGGCTTCCGAAGATAGCTCAGCTTGCATCCCTAAAGCAGAAGACCCAGCTGTGGGGAAGGGAACCATCAGAGCCTCTAAGCCAGAGGTCAACGCCACTACCCACATGAGGGTCAGGGGCAAGCAAAATCATTAGAAGTGACTCTTTCGGAGTGAAGTTAAAGTAACAACAGCCAGGCTTGCAATAACCAGGGCTTTGTGGCAAACCCACAGTGAGAGCCTTGGACTGGACTTCCCTCAGGAGATGTGTCCTTTAGACAGGGGTCCTGGCTCTGCCCTGCCACCCACTCACTGGGTGGCCTTGGGCTAGAAATTACGCCATCTAGGTGTTGACTTCCTCCTTTGTAAAATGTGAAGCCAGAGACTGAGAACAGAGCCTTTCTTTGACTTTTTATAAGCTTGCATCCAAAACAGTGGAGAAATCGCAGACTCGCAAAGGTGATGCCACCGCATTGCTCACAGCCGGGTTCCTCTACCCTCCTCCTGGGCCCAGTGTCCTGGCTGGGGGTTCAGCAAGCACAGCTGAGCCGTCTCCGGGCCAGGACATCCACAGTTCAGCTTCTAATCGCAAAGACCTCTGATTGCGAAGACCGGCAAAGGATGGGCCGAGGATGGAAGCCTCTGTATTACTAGTCTCCCAAGCTCTGCCAATAACACATTACCACAAACTTGGTGGCTTAAAACAGCAAAAGTGTATCCTGTCACAGTTTTGGAGGCCAAGAGTTTGAAATCAGGGTGTCAGCAGGGACAAGCTCCTTCTGAAGTCTCTTCCCTTGCCTCTTCCAGTTCTTGGTGGCTCCAGGCATTCCTTGGCTTATGGCACCAAAGCTCCAATCTCTGTCTCTCTCTTCAGATGAATTTCTCTTCTGTGTCTCTCCTCTATGTCTTATAAGGACACTTGAGTTTGGATTTAGGGTCCACCCAGATAATCCAGGATGATCTCATCTCAAAATCCTTAACTCAGTTACATCAGCAGAGACCCTTTTTCCAATTAAGGTCTCTTTCACAGGTACCAGGGATTAGGAGGACTTCACCATATCTTTTTGAGGACACAATTCAATCCAAAATAGCCTCCGAGTGGAGGAGGGTAGAAGGATGTGAAAAAACATAGTTGATACTTAATATCCACAGTTTGTTGTGATCCACACAGTCAAAGGCCTTGGCATAGTCAACAAAGCAGAAGTTTTTCTGGAATTCTCTTGCTTTTCAATGATCCAGTATGTTGGCAATTTGATCTCTGGTTCCTCTGGCTTTTCTAAATCCAGCTTGAACATCTAGAAGTTCTCAGTTCATGTACTGTTGAAGCCTGGCTTGGAGAATTTTGAGCATTGCTTTGCTAGCATGTGAGATGAATGCAATTGTGCAGTAGTTTGAGCATTCTTTGGCATTGCCTTTCTTTGGGATTGGAATGAAAACTGACCTTTTCCAGTCCTGTGGCCACTGCTGAGTTTTCCAAATTTGCTGGCATATTGAGTGCAGCACTTTCACAGCATCATCTTTCAGGATTTGAAATAGCTCAGCTGGAATTCCATCACCTCCACTAACTTTGTTTGTAGTGATGCTTCCTAAGGCCCACTTGACTTCACATTCCAGGATGTCTGGTTCTAGGTGAATGATCACACCATCATGGTTATCTGGGTCATGAAGATTGTTTTTGTATAGTTCTTCTGTGTATTCTTGCCACCTCTTCTTAATATCCTTTGCTGCTGTTAGGTCCATACCATTTCTGTCCTTTATTGTGCCCGTCTTTGCATGGAAAGTTCCCTTGGTATCAGTAATTTTCTTGAAGAGATCTCTAGTCTTTCCCATTCTTTTGTTTTCCTCTATTTCTTTGCATTGATCACTGAGGAAAGCTTTCTCATCTCTCCTGCTATTCTTTGGAATTCTGCATTTAGATGGGTGTATCTTTCCTTTTCTCCTTTGCCTTTAGCTTCTCTTCTTTTCTCAGCTATTTGTAAGGCCTCCTCAGACAACCATTTTGCCTTTTTGCATTTCTTTTTTCTTGGGGATGGTCTTGATCGCTGCCTTCTGTACAATGTCACAAACCACCGTCCATAGTTCTTCAGGCACTCTATCAGATCTAATGCCTTGAATCTATTTGTCCCTTCCACTATATAATTGTAACTGATTTGGTTTAGGTCATACCTGAATGGTCTAATGGTTTTCCTTACTTTCTTCAATTGAAGTCTGAATATGGCAATAAGGAGTTCATGATCTGAGCCACAGTCAGCTCCTGGTCTTATTTTTGCTGACTGTATAGAGCTTCTCCATCTTTGGCTGCAAAGAATATAATCAATCTGATTTCGGTGTTGACCGTCTGGTGATGTCCATGTGTAGGGTCATCTCTTGTGTTGTTGGAAGATGGCATTTGCTATAACCAGTCCATTCTCTTGGCAGAACTCTGTTAGCCTTTGCCCTGCTTCATTTTGAATCCCAAGGCCAAACTTGACTGTTACTCCAGATGTTTCTTGACTTCCTACTTCTGCATTCCAGTCCTCTATGATGAAAAGGATATCTTTTTTGGATGTTAGTTCTTGGTCTTGTAGGTCTTCATAGAACTGTTCAGCTTCTTCAGCATTACTGGTTGGGGCATAGACTTAGATTACTGTGATATTGAATGGTTTGCCTTGGAAATGATGAGAGATCATTCTATCATTTTTGAGATTGCACCCAAGTACTGCATTTCAGACTCTTTTGTTGACTGTGAGGTCTACTCCACTTCTTCTAAGGGGTTCTTGTCCACAGTAGTAGACATAATGGTCATCTGAATTAAATCCGCCCATTCCAGTCCATTTTAGTTTACTGATTCCTAAAACGTCGATGTTCACTCTTGCCATCTCCTGTTTGACCACTTCCAATTTGCCTTGATTCGTGGACCTAACATTCCAGTTCCCATACAATATGGCTCTTTACAGCATCAGACTTTACTTCCATCACCAGTCACATTCACAACTGGTGGTGTTTTTGCTTTGGCTCTGTCTCTTCATTCTTTTGGGAGTTAGTTCTCCACTGATCTCCAGTAGCACATTGGGCACCTACTGACTTGGGGAGTTCATCTTTCAGTGTCCTATCTTTTTGCCTTTTCATACCATTCATGGGGTTCTCAAGGCAAGAATACTGAAGTGGTTTGCCATTCCCTTCTCCAGTGGAGCACGTTTTGTCAGAACTCTCCACCATGCCCCATCTATCTTGGGTGGCCCGACATGGCCTGGCTCATAGTTTCATTGAGTTAGACAAGGCTGTGGTCCATGTGATCAGTTTGATTAGTTTTCTGTGATTGTGGTTTTCAGTCTGTCTGCCCTCTGATGGGTAAGGATAAGAGGCTTATGGAAGCTTCCTGATGGGAGAGACTGACTGAGGGGGAAGCTGGGTCTTGTTCTGATGGGCAGGGCCATGCTTAGTAAATCTTTAGTCCAATTCTCTGTTGATGAGTGGGGCTGTGTTCTCTCCCTGTCCTGAGACCAAACTATGCTAGGGGTAATGGAGAGAATGGCGACCTCCTTCAGAAGGTCTGGTACACACACTGTTGCGTTCAGTGCCCTTGACCCTGCAGCAGGCCACTGTTGACCCATGCCTCCGTGGACTCCTAGACACTCACAGGCAAGTCTGAATCAGTCTCTTGTGGAGTCACTGCTCCTTTCTCCTGGGTCCTGGTGCGCACAAGGTTTTGTTTGTGCCCTGCAAGAGTCTGTTTCCCTAGTCCTGTGTAAGTTCGGTGATCAAATCCCAGTGGCCTCCAAAGTCAAATTCCCTGGTGGTTCTCAATCCCTTTGCCAGATCCCCAGGTTGGGAAAGCTGTTGTATAGGTCCTAGAACTTTCTTAACAGTCAGAGAATTTGTTTGGTATATTTGTTCTGCAGTTTGTGGGTCGTTTGCTCGGAGGCTCTATGGTGGGGTTAATGGTGGCCTCCTCCAAGAGGGCTTATGCCACACGCTGTGTGACCCAGGTCTGTTGCTCCAGGGTGTGGCCACAAATTAATTAAATAAATAATTTTTTTTTAATCTTATGATAACTTGTAAGGGAAAAAAAGGTGAAAATAATATATATTTATATATATACATATAAAACGGAGGCACTTTGCTGTACACCTGAAACTGATGCTGTTGCTAAGTCACTTCAGTTGTGTCTGACTCTGTGCGACCCCATAGATGGCAGCCCACCAGGCTCCCCATCCCTGGGATTCTCCAGGCAAGAACACTGGAGTGGGTTGCCATTTCCTTCTCCAGTGCATGAAAGTGAAAAGGGAAAGTGAAGTCACTCAGTTGTGTCCAACCCTCAGCGACCCCATGGACTGCAGCCCACCAGGCTCCTCCATCCATGGGATTTTCCAGGCGAGAGTACTGGAGTGGGGTGCCATCACCTTCTCCAACACCTGAAACCAGCATGATATAAATCAACTATTGTTGTTGGTTAGTCATATCTGACTCTTTTGTGACCCCGTGGACTGTATGTAGCCCGCCAGGCTCCTCTGTCTTGGGATTTACCAGGCAAGAATACTGGAGTGGGTTACCATTTCCTTCTCCAGGAGATCTTGAAACTAACATAATGTTATATGTAAGCATACCTCAGTTGAAAAAAAAAAACCCAGGTCAAATGCCACCTTGTCCAGGAGGACTTGCCTGTTTTCATCGCCCAGATGTTACCTCACTGGGCCATCTAGTAATTCCTGCACTTTGTGTTCCCCTCCCAACTCCAGACCACGAGCATCAGAATCACCCACAGAGCTGATTAAAAATACAAATTTCTGGCCTCCGTGCCTCCAGGGTCAGGCTTTCTGAGCCCTGCCCCTCAGTGTGTGCATTTTAGATCATCTCCCTGGGAGATTCTGGTGAAGCAGAGGTTTGAGAAGCCATACTGTGTATACTCCGTGACCACCTCTCTGCTGTATCTCTAGATGCCTTACATGTATTTAAGCTGATGAGAGGCAGGATGTAAGTGTGTGGTCCTAGAGTCAGAATACTCAAGTTCTGTTACCCATGAACTGCATGACTTCAGACTGGTTACTTAATCTCTCTGTGTGTTTGCTTTCTAATATAAATGGGAAAAATTACAGTGTCTACCTTTTAAGCTTATGGTGAGGATTAAATGAAATAAAACATTGACAACATCAAGAATAGTTTCTAGCATATAGTATGCACTCAGTAAATGTAAGTTGTCATGAAACAGAACAGGCTGGCACAGCTTTTTTTTTTTTTTTCCACTGTATTCCTAGATCCCTCCCTCCCAGGAACATCCCCTATCATCACCAATTAACTGCTAATATTATTGAATCTTTTTCTTTTTTGGGCACTGTGCTAAGCTCAGTACATGTGTTATCTCACATTACCCTCTCAACAATGATATAAAGCAGATGGTATTATTTCCTCCCATTTTGCAGATAAGGAAACTGAGGCCCAGGCTGGTTAAGTAACTTGCCCAGAGTGCTGCAGTCAGGGAATGGTGAGGCTGGGACATGCAGTATCAGCTTGGGTCCCCACTCCCTCTGCTTGCCTACGTACTCTGCTTCTGCGATCCCCCACAGGCACCCCCGCAACGCTTTCATCAGGCCCAGCCATTTCTCTGAACCAGCTTGCCAAACCTTCCCTCCGCAGCTTCCCCACAGCAAGCTCCACCTGTTTTTCTGTTCCCTCCCAACCGTGCTTTTCCAGGCTTTGCCTCCTCGGTCTGGGGCCCTCCAAGAAAATGTCCTCTTCTCAGAGGTGTTGAATCAAACCATAGTTTCCCTCCATCTTCCTGGGGAGCACCTTCCAATCCTACCTCTGCCCCTAGGGTCTCCCCAAAACCCAAATCCTTCGCCTCACACACAGCCACTTGGGCTGGTTTCTTCCTCAACCCCCAGGTGGCCCTGGTGTCCACAGAGAGCCTGCCTCCCTCTTCCTTCCCTGTCCCTGTTGCCCCTTCAGGTGGTTGAGACCTGGATGCCAGGGAAGCAAAGCCAGCCAGGCTCCGGGATGCGGCTCTCATCCTCCACCGAATCCCAGGTGCACAGCCTCCCCCTGAGTCCTCCACTCAGCTGCTGTCAGGGAGGGGCTTCTTACCGGGCCCCACTCTGCTGCCCACACTCCCACTTCTTGTCAGCAGCCCAGGACCTGGGGCCACCATCAAGCACACAGGCCTTATCACTACACAAACACTTCCTCCTTCCCCCAATACTTTCTCTCACACAATGGGTAATCAGGCTGAACTTCCTCTGACAATTTACTGAGCAAACACTCACTAGGCCCCTGCCCTAAGCTGAGGCTTGTGGGGCAGCCCAACCTGGTCCCCACCTCCAGGAGCCTTGAATCTGGTTGAGATGAAGCACACGCAGGAGTGTCTGGGGCCCTAGTGCTCTGTGGCCCAGGACACCGGGGTGCTGATCCCATTTCTGCTCTTCACTGGCTGGCTGTACCTCAGAGCAAGTTACTTACCCTTTCTGATCCTGAGTTGTCTTAGCTGTAAAATAGGAATGATGCTGCTTAGGTTGACCGTGGGAATTAACTAAGATATAATTCACAAAGGGCCTGGCAGAGCCCCGGAGGTAATTATGTTAACTCCTGAGTTCCAGGGGGACGTGGGGTAGGGTCTTCCAGGAGTTGCAGGAAGTTCCCACCTTCCTTCAGGTGGGAAAGGATCATGGTTATAGGAACGGTTTCCTCCAGGGACTGAGTTTCTGCTTTGAATGCAAAACATCATACAGAATGGCTTCTTTCTCTAGTCCCTGCTCTTCTGAGATCTAGGTGGAGGTGTGGTTTCGACTTCTCAGGTTTCAGTTGAGTGGTCCCAGCATATAGGTCAGCCAATCACTTAGTCAACAAGAACTCATTGGTAACTCAGGTGCTGGGAAACCCAGATGGAGTGTACAACAAAACCCCTCAGTCTAACATGGGGTGGCGGCAGTGGCTGGTCATAACATGCCCACATGCAACAAGAGCACGTTAGAGGAAAAGTCAGTTTCCCAGGTAGGCGCTAATACTGTGGGCACAACCTTTAAAACAGAGATCACGGGAGGCCTGGAGTGGTTGGGAAATTTCTCATGGCTGAGGAATCAGTATGCAAAATCACTGCAATGCAGGTGAAGCATCAGCTTCGTGTCGAAACAGGAGTGAGAGCGGTTCCCTCCCAATGCCCTTCCATCAACACTTGCAAGCCAAATGGACAACGTTTCAGCCTCCACATTTGGCTTTTTTTCCCCTAACACTTTCACTTTAGAGTTTCTTTGTGTTCTGGCCTGGGTTTGTAGGAAACACGGTCGAGGAAGAAGAGAGAGGGACCAGAATCGGCTGGGCACTGGTAGAGGGCACCCAGGGGGCCGGGGCCACAGAGCAATTGGCGTTGGGTAGCAGGAATTGGGAAGCTGGCTCCTGGCCTCGAATGGGGTGGCCTGGGGGAAAAGGTGATGCTGTTTATCCCTCCAGTGAAGGAAGATTCTAGAGAAGGACACCAAGAGGGAGCATGGTACGTGGTAGACAAAGACTGAGCCGAAGTCAGAGGCCGACTCGGTTTTACATTGAGCACTGGACACTGATCTGCCAGGTGACCTTGGCCAGGTAAGTTATTTACCTCTTTGAACCTCAGTCACCCAATCTCTCAATAAGAAGAAAAGCATCTGCTCCATGGAGCTTTTGTGAGGACTGAAAATTACAGAGCACAACGCCTGCCAGAAGGTAGGTGATCAAGTTCCCTTCCCCCTTCTCAACCTTCTAGGAATGCCCCAGAAATACAAGACTGACTATATTTAGTGTCTGACTCCCTCCTCCGCCCACCCATGGTAAACTTAGAATTAAGCTACTTACGCTAAAGCCCCTTCCAGTTCTCAAATTCTCTGGTAGCACGCGGGGACTGAGTGGGAGGGGACAGTCGTCAGTTCACCTCCTGGAGCTGTGTTGGCTATTGCTGCCACAAGCCTGGACACTGAACAGCCCACACAGTACCCCTGGGTGCAAGAGCCTACTAGTTGGGACCCTGCAGGGGGTGGGAAAGGTGCCCAGAAGCCTGACAGCTCCTCCTTTTCCTGTCCAAGTTTCCCATATTTCCTTCACTCCCCTTTGCCAAAATTTGCCTTGTGTGATGGTGGGTGTGGAGATGGGGGTGAAGGTGGGGATTCCCCACAATGGTGGTTGTACAGGAAAGCTACCCAGAGGCTGATTTTAGTCCACTCTGAGAAAGAACATTGTAGTAATGGGATGTCCAACACTTGGAACCGTGTCTCAGGCATCAGAGAGAGCTTGGGCTCTGGAGAGCTCACCCAGACACAATGGTTCTCAATTCTGAATATATTCCAGGGAGTTTTGGAAAAAAAACCCAAACACTCCCATTAGCCTGGCCCCATCTAAGAGACTCTCATTCTTTTGGCCCGAGGCAGTGGCTGTGGAGCCTCGGAACTTTGTTAGCAGTGGCCCTGGGGGATTGCACAGCGCAGATGGAGATGAGTATCAGGGTTCCCCAGGCTGGAGACCCTCCCAGGCATCCCTGCGTCTCTGGGCCAGAGCTCCTCCGTGCTTCTTTCTGAGTCTGGGGAGTCCACGTGTGTGCGGTGATATGTTGTAATCACATGGACTTGCTTCCGTCCTGGCTTCTTGTCATACACTGAGACACAGCAGCCAGAGCCATACTTTTTAAACATAAAATAGGATTCCATTCCTTTCCCACTCCAACATCTCTGCCCTCTGCTTGGGGTGCTCTTCCCTCTTCTGGTTCCAGCTTTGCTCCTCATCCTCTGGACCTCGCAGGCCCCCTCTTCAGAGAAGTCTTCCCTCACCTGGCCAGCCCACGTGGCACTCCTCTCCAACACCTGCACCTCCCTATCACATCACTCCCCCACTAGAAAGTAAGTCCCATGAGAACAGGGAACTTGTCTAACTGGTTTAACCACAGTGCCTGGCACAAATGGATTCTCAATAACTATTTGTTGAATGAATGAATGCATATGTACATAGAATATGCTTATATATTAAAATCACTTGTTTTATGTGCATATTCCTGTATATAGGAGGCTTCCCAGGTGGCTCAGTGGTAAAGAATCTGCATGCCAATGCAGGGAGATGCTGGAGACAGAGGTTTCAGATTCCTGGGTTGAGAAGATTTCCCCTGGAGGAGGAAATGACAACCTATTTCAGTATTCTTGCCTGGAAAATCCTATGGGCAGAGGAGCCTGGCAGGCTACAGTCCACGGGGTCACAAAGAGTCAGACACAACTGAGTGACTGAACACGCACACATACATCTGTATATAATGAGATAGGAGGTCTGGAATGGAAATGAACAGACATTGCTAGGGAAGATGCTCTTGAACTGTGGTGTTGGAGAAGACTCTTGAGAATCCCTTGGAGAGCTAGGAGATCCAACCAGTCCATCCTAAAGGAAATCAGTCCTGAATATTCATTGGAAGGACTGATGCTGAAGCTGAAACTCCAATACTTTGGCCACCTGATGTGAAGAACTGACTCATCTGAAAATTTCCCTGATGCTGGGAAAGATTGAAGGCAGGAAGAAAAGGGCACGACAGAGGATGAGATGGCTGGATGGCGTCACTGAATAATGGACATGATTTTGAGTAAACTCTGGGAGCTGGTGATGGACAAGGAGACCTACTGTGCCGCAGTCCATGGGGTTGCAAAGAGTTGGACACGACTGAGTGACTGAGCTGAAGTGAACTACTAGGAAAGAGGGCACTGTCGGAGAAGAGAAAGGAATGTCTATTGTGGACAGACTCAGAACCAGGCACTAGGTTAAGTTTTCATACATGTGATTCTCACAACAGAATTCTCATGATCCACAGCCACCACAGACCAACAGAATCAGAAACTTGGAGATGAAGGACAGTGTTATTGTCCCCATTCCACAGATAAAGAAACTGAAACTTACAAGAGGGAAAATCACTTGCTTGAAGTTAAATTGCTAACAAGTGCCAGAGGTGGATATAAACCCCAGTTCATTGGACTCCAAGCTTGCCTTGTTCATTGCATCATTCTTGCAGGATAAATTAATTATTACCTCTCTTCACTATTGGGAAATATAAGACCTCTGGTGAATGCGGCTACAGATAGCAATGGCTAGTTGGTAACTGGAGCTAATAATGTTGGCAGACGGAGCAGAACAGGTACGGAAGGGAAAGAGAATTTACTAAGAGTCTTGCCATCAGATCAATCCAAAATCAGCACTTTTTAATTTTATTTGTGATCAGTTTAGAATTTGTTTTCCCTTCTTTTCTCAAAAAAATTTTGTGGTCTTCTAGACTTGAGTTCCTAAAACTCAGCACTTATGAATAAGATTTCCTGGGTCATTAAGATGTCCTGAAGGTACAAATAACCTTTCTGAACACCCAAATGCATAATTCAGAGGATTATGATATATTAAATCCAGGAGCATCTGGCCCCATTGAGCATCAGGCCCTCTATCTTAAGTTTCCAAATCTAATTTCTCGCCAAAAAATTAGAATACATCCTCTAGAACATACTTTAAAAAATTTCCAAAAAAAAAAAAAATTTCCTCAGAACTTGATACCCAGATTCTCTGTAATCTTAGTCTCTGGAAATCATTTCTACTCTGAGCCACAGAATGCCTTTTCTTACTTTAAAATGTCAGAGCTAGTTCTCAAGTAAATCTGACCGGAATATATTAAGCCATCTGGCATAGGACAGAAATGAGTTAGACCTCCTTCTTGCCCATAAAATGCAAACAGTCTGATAGCTATCTCCCAGGGGATTGTTACACAAGGGCTTAAGCTTAGTTAGGGAAGAGCCAATGAGTGAGATGCAAATACAATGTGGAGAATTTGTAACACAGGATGAGAAGTTTGTCTGCTTCCTTCTGTAAAAAAACAGGGAGCTGTATCATTCAGGGCTCTTTAGTTTCAGAAGACAGGAATCAATTCTAGGTTAGCTGAAATGAAAAAGAGGACAATCTATTGGAAGGACATTGGGGAGTTTATAGAATTGAAGGGAGAACTGACCAAGCGAGAGAAGATCTCCAGAGGATGAATCCATGACTCAACTTCAAATCTCTCATCCCTGAATCCCCACTCAGTGGTCAGATTCTGAGGACAGAGTCTCATTGGCTTAGCTTGGATCACGTGCTCACTGCAGAGGCTTTGGGACTGACCTGCAGAATACTGCAGAAGTGGGAAAGGGAGACAGTTCCCAAAGGAAGAGATGCCAGTCAGCCAGACTAATGGAGACATGTAGGCTCCACGAGCTAGTGGTGCTTCTGAGCACAGAAACAATGTGGTTAACTTAGATCACATGTCACTAGCTGCTTGGATCCATAGTTTTGTTTGATCCTTACAACAACCCAGTAATGTGGGCACATTTCTTAACCACTATTTCTAAACATGAGGAGAAGAACAATTTTGAGAGGTTACATGATGACTTTTCCCAAGAAGGAAAGCTCTTTTTGGACACCAAATCCTATTTCTCTTTACTGTATGATTTTCCTGCTCATTAGAGGCATTGGTTTGGCTCTAAAGTGTTTAAAGATAAGAGAGAGGCAGAAGATGGGTTAGCGAGCTGTCAGGGTCAACCAACATGGGAGAAAGGAACTAGGCTGGGCCCATGGGGAACGGAAAGAAGCCACGAGACATGCGTCACAAGGGCTCAAAAAGTAGTTTGAGAAGTTGACTGAACATCAGAACTGTCAGGGCAGCTTGTTACAGGCACCAATCCTGAGAGTCTGTCTCTGACCTGAACCAGAATGCTCTCTGGGTGGTGACTGGGCATCTACAATTTTAAAGCACACACCCATCCTACGGTGGCAATCATTTTGCAATATATAAGTACATAAATGAGCACATTGCACACCTTCAATGTACACGATGTTATATTGTCAATTGCATCTCAGTAAAGCTGGAAAAAAAACTTAAAAACACACACCCATCCTCCTTACAGGTGCTTTTTCTGTAGCCAGCAGGACACTGGTCTATAGACCAGCGTTTAGAAATCACTCACCTATTAGACCCTTTTTTCTAAATGTCCTCTAGTCCAGTTTCTTGTCTTATCTCCCTGCTGCTGCAGTTAAGCTTTATCAAGGTAAAGCTTTCGAATAGTTGCAACTTGTACTCATTACATTTAGCGTCATATATCTGCATTATCTTTTCTGAGGTCTGAGGGATAAAAACAAGAACAGAGAGGTAGGGTGGCTCCTGGCTGTCCCCTTATTTTGTCACTGTGTCTGGGGTTGGTGGCTTCTGACAGGGACTTCTAGGAGATGACTTTGCCAGCTTTCCCTCTGAGAACAGTCCTGGGTTCTTCCTCTCCCTCTCGCTATAGTAAGTCTCCATAACAAACACACCCAAGTCTGGCATTTCTGAACTTATGGCTCCATGCTGAATACATACTGTTCCTGGAGCTGGGCTCATTCTACAGTCTCTCCTCCCAGCCCCACCCTTTGGTCCTGTTGATGGGCCAGTCCAGCCTTGACACATGATAACTCCAGGGTTCCTTATGTTCTCTCAGTGACATTCCAAAGAATTATAGACTTTGTGTCATGTCTGGAGTTAAAAAGAATGGCAGTTTTGGGGATGGGGTCTGGTAGAGGCTGAAGCACAGGATTTATGGTTTCAGATTGCTTCCCCTCATTCATACAGTGATAGGACTCAAGAATGAGTTACTAGGGGACTTCCCCGGTTGCCCAGTGGTTAAGACTTCGCCTTTCATTGCAGAGGGTTCAGGTCCAATCCCTGGTTGAAGAGATCCCACATGCCTCACAGCCAACAAAAGAAAAAAATTAGTTACTAGGAAAGGGTTTTCCAAACCTCAGTCACTTGAATACCATCTCCATCATTGTTGCCAATTCTGTGTGCCATCTGTTATTTCTTTCATATTTTCATTAAATTAATTAACATGTTTTTCTGGAGTGCCCACAATCCATTCTAGCCTTCCCATAAGCAATAATATTCATGAAGTCACTGACACATGAAATCAGGTCTGATATGCTACCCATCAATTTTCTCCTAGAACATTTAAAAATAAATATGCATCCACTAAAACTGTGTAAATGTTCACCCACGTACTATCTAAAATCCTCCCATAGAGGGACGCATATGTATCATTAGAGCATCACACTTTGGGAACCTTATCCTAGAAAAGCCCAGGTGCTGGACACATGTAGTCCCAGACCCCTTAATTCACCACAGTGTGGATGTCTACCCTAAGAACATTTTTTGAGAGTCTGTTTAGTGGCAAACTATGCTTTTATATACTCTTGCTGCAGAATTTAAGGTTCAAAGCAAGAAACAGAAGCCACTTAAAGTATTTTAAGCCAGAAATAAAATTAATAATTTTATAATTATCAGAAGAGTTGGAGGACTGAGCTCCCTCTTGGAATGAAAACCAGAGCACTGCAGAACTAACCTGCCTGGGGAACTATGACTCCTCCATAAAGGAGGCTACTAATGAAACTGCTTGATTTAAGAATTCACTACCACGGCTGTAATCCAGGGATCAAGTACCACCTCTGCCACAACTTCCACTTGACACTCACAGATCTTGAAACTGAACACTGGACTGCCGCTGTAGCTGTCCATATGGTTTCAACATTGCTCTTCAGCAGATATAGCCAAAGCATCAGAAACGTGCCCCCTGACTCCCTTCTGCCATTTAAATAACTCATGAGTGCATTTAATTGATGGAGCCTAATTTGCATCATTCAGAATGCTAGCCACAAGGGATTCTGAAAAACAAAGTTTATGGTTCTCTAGCTTTTAAGACAGGAGAAGGCAATGGCACCCCACTCCAGTACTCTTGCCTGGAAAATCCCATGGACAGAGGAGCCTGGTAGGCTGCCATCTGTGGGATCACACAGAGTCGGACACGACTGAAGTGACTTAGCAGCAGCAGCATCTCCAGTAAAAAGTGGAAGTGAAAGTGAAAATTGAAAGTGTTAGTTGCTCAGTCGTGTCCGACTCTGCTACCCTATGGAATGTAGCCCTCCAGTCTCCTCTGTCTGTGGAATTCTCCAGGCAAGAATACTGTAGTGGGTTGCCATTCTGCCATTCCCTTCTCCAGGGGATCTTCCTGTGCCAGGAATTGAACCTGGATCTCCTGCATTGCAGGCAAATTCTTTACCATCTGAGCCACCAGGGAAGTCTTTTGTAAAAAGTGGAACTGGATGCTGAACACCAATTCGTCTCACCTAATACTTTGCCTGTCAGTGGCAGCTCTGCTGCTGAGTCCCAGTGAACTAAGAAATCAGCAAGCCAAAGGGGAAAAAAAACAAAATCAATGCAGGTTGTTAACCAACAGTTGTTCTTTTGTGAATCAGAAGTGTTTGTGTGTGTTTAAAAGTGGGTTTTGTGTAATCTGAAAGTATACACTTGCGAACAGGCTGGCTAAGTCAATAAAAAGTGACTTTGGTAGCATAAACTGACATGCTAGGCTAAAAACCTCATTGGCTCCTTACTGCCTGTGGGAGGGAAGTCTGGTAATAGCCTCATGTTCTATGCCTTTTATCAACTGGCCTTGACACCCAGCGTGTTCTGTGACAGCACTCCACTCAAGTCAAAAAGGTCTGGTAATTCACAAGAAGGCCCTACCGTCCTCTTTCTTCCCTGCCTTTCCTGCCAATAGGTCCCTGCTTGGAAAACTGTTTTATCTTCTCTGCTTACTTGAATCCTAATCTTCCTTCAAGGTCCAGTTCTGTGCTTCTTCACTTTCTAAAACATGCTTTGATCACTCTCTTTCTCTCTCTGCTCCCACTTTAATACAAACTATTCTCCTTCGTTGGGACCTGGTTTCCACCCTTCTAGTCACTGTTTCAGGTCTTCCCTTCCCAGTGACCCACGAGGGGAGGTGCTGCAACCCTGCGCTCCCCCTGTACTTGAAACTTCTATCCACAGGGATGTGAAACGACTGTTGCCCTCACTCCCCTGGAAAGACAAAGACTTGGGAGGAGGGCAGTCTTGACTTAAGGACTGAATCTGGTAGATCCTTACAAGTGGTGACACCAAAGCGTTAGTCAAGTCATCAGCTGTGCAGAGGAAAATCTGGAGCTGGGGAAAATGGAATTGCTCTACAAATGATGATAAAGGGAGAAATGGGGTTGGCTTCTGAGAGGCAGGAAGAGGTAAAGTGGTGCAGGATGGGAAGTTAGGGAGGGGGCGAGGTGGTTGTTGTTGTTCAGTCGCTAAGTCGTATCCGGTTCTTTGCGACCCCATGGACCGCAGCACGCCAGTAGAGAGGGGAGAGGGCCAATCATCACAAAGGAACTCCAGGGAGAGAAATGCTTAGTGCTCTTGGGGCGATGATAGGGCGCATGTCTCAAAGCTTGGTAGGGTCTGCTGCTCCCACCAAAGCCATAGCGAGTGACTTTGGGGGCCAAGACCGAAATGGGACTGAGCTCCAGATCCCGGTTCTCACGGAATGGAACAGAAGAGACCTTTCATGGGGATGGCAAGAAGATTTACAGGCTGACCTAATTCAGGGGAAGGAGGAGCTTGGCCCCAGAAGTAACCGTGATCACCAGAATCCTGCAAGAGATCAGATAAAACACAAGGTTTATCTGTGTGCAATCTCTGAGTGTCTGCAGTCAGAACAAGGCCAGGACACGCCTCCCCAGAGCGCATCAAAAACATGGCACAGTCCTCTTCCCACTCTCACCATCAACCTCATGTAGCACCAAGACCTGCTAATTAAGATTCCAAAGCTCCATTTGATTCCTAGCTCCTGTAGCAGACAGCATTTCTAAAATGGTCCCTGGTCCCCATCTGCAAACCCGCAGATAGCTGACTCCCAGAAACTCTGCAAAGATGATATGACTCCCTTGATTACAGCATGTTGTATGGCACAGTTGACCTTTAGAGAGGGAGATTATTCAGGTGGGACTGATCTAGTCATGTGGTCCCTTAGAAGCAAGGAGTTTTCTCAGCTTGCAGCAGAAGAGGAAGTTGGAGATTCAGAGAGTGAGGGAGCTTTTACTGGCGGCTCAGACGGTAAAGAGTCTGCTTGCAATGCAGGAGACCCAGCTTCAATCCCTGGGTGGGGAAAATCCCCTGGAGGAGGAAATGGCAATCCACTCCAGTATTCTTGCCTGGAGAATCCCATGGACAGAGGAGCCTGGCAGGCTATAGTCCACAGGTCGCAAAGAGTCAGACATGACTTAACAACTAACACTGATGGCTTTGAAGCTTTAAGAGGCCACTTGAGAAAGAATGTGAGTGGTGTCTAGGAGCGGACAGTGGTTGACTCTGGCTGGTGGCCAGCAAAAGAACAGGGACCTCAGCTCTGTAGCCACAAGCACTTGAATTTTGCTAATACCTGGATGAATTTAGAAATGAGTTCTTCCCCAGCGCCTCCAGATAAGTACCCAGCCTGGCTGATATCTTGAGTTCAGCCTTGCGAGAACCTATGCAGAGAGCTCAACTGAGCCTGCTGGGCTTCTGACCTATTGAACTGTCAGCTAATACATGGGTTTCTTCTTGAGACACTAAGTATGTGGTGATTTGTTATGCAACAATAAAAAATGAATGCAAGAGCTGACCTTGGCATCACCTTTTGGGCCCATGGGACTCATGTACTCTTTAGTTAAAGGATGATTTAGTTGGGATCCCTTTTCTTAGCCCTTCAATATTTGTCACGCTCTACTGACCCTATGTGAACATAGGCCTAACCACCCTATGTTGCATCTCAGGGATCCTTGAGCTGCACCTGCAAGGCCTCTGGTGTACTGTGCACCGTTTCCCTCCAGTTGTTTGGGTAATTACAACATTTAACTGACCTGGACTAGAGTCCTGTATTGAATGGGATATTTATTACCCATATCCCCAACACCTAGCATGGTGCCAGCCATGTAGTTGGTGCTCAATAATATGCATTGATGATGCTGGTGAATACAGAGAGAAGGAAATCTCTGGATCACCCCCATCGTACATTCCCAGAGTTGGCATGTGATGCTCTAGCTATGTTGTACTATGTGCAATTCCCAGGAGATACCATGGTCTCCCTTGCCTCTGAGTTTCTCCACCCTTAGCCTGCTTTTCCTCCACCCTCACCCCTTGTATCTTCCTCCCTCTTTCACCTGGCTAAGTCTTCTTATTCTTCAGCTCTCAGCTTAAATATGACATTATAATTGTCAGTCAGCTTGTCTGGAATCCCCACTAGGTGGTGGGTATGTTCTCTGATGGTGGGATGTGCTTCCTTTTTTCGCTTGAGACTCCAGCATCTTTATAGGGCAGGTTTTCAAGAAATGTTTGCAGAATGGCCATGCTTCTTTGTCACCTGAGAATCCTGTTAAAGCACGGGTTCTGATTCCTAGATCTGGGTGGGGCCTGAGATTCTGTAGTTCCAACAAGCTCCAGGGGATGCTGATGCTACTAGCCCATGACCCACACTTTGAGTAGCAAGGTAATAGGGTAGACACTCCCACCACTATCCCATTGTGGTAAAAAGATTGTGTTTCAGAGAAGCTGAACAAGATTTAGGGTGCAAATAATGGCCACAGAAGAAAATTTCCCCTGTCACTGCTAAGCTGGCTGACTCATTTACAGAGATGGAGCCAGTAACCTTGGCCTTATTAACAACTGAGCTAACTGCCACAAACCAATAAATAACAACATTTGGCTGATTTGCATTTCAAAATTGTTTCCTCCCCTTGTTCACACTCTATAGCAGGTGCTAACGAACCATGAAATGTCTGAGGCTTTGGCAGGAAGGAGAGAGACAGCTGACCCACACCTGACGAATAATGATCCTTAAAAATCAAGAGCCACAAAACTCAGTGTGGTATCCTGGATTGGATCTTGGAACAGAAAAAGGATAGCAACCAGAAACCGGTGAAATCAGAATAACGCCTAATGAAAATGCCTCAGTGAAGCAGGGCCTTTAGTGGATAGTAATATCTCAATGTTGGTTCCTTAGTTCTGACAAAGGTAGAAACTGGGTGACTGTTATACAGAAACTCTCTGTATTGTCTTTGCAACTTTTCTGGAAATCAAAAATTAGTCATAAGTAAAAAGTATATTAAAAGAATCAAGAGTTAGACTGTATTGATTTTCTTTACTTCCTGTAATGGTATTATAAGTCTCTGAAAATGTTTTGGGGTTGGGGGGACTTCCCTAGTGGTCCAATGGTTAAGAATTCACCTGTCAGTGCAGGGGACATGGGTTCGATCCTTGATCCGGGAAGATTCTTGGATGCTTCTAGAGCAACTAAGCCCGAATGCCGCAACTACTGAGCCAGGGCACATAGTGCCCAGGCTCTGCAACAAGAGAAGACACCGCAATGAGAAGCCCAGGTACTGCAGCTGGAGGGTAGCCCTGCCACAGCTAGAGAAAGCCTGTGTGCAGCAATGAAGACCCAGTGCAGCCAAAATAATAAACATTAAAAAAAATTTATTTAAAAAAATTGATAATGTGTATTCTTGGGGGAAAAAAAATCTCCCTCTAAAACTCAGTAGCAGTCAAGGAAGGAGTTGGAGGATGGCTGGTCCTAACAGCATACCTGCAAGGTTGCATACCAGTGATACCTACCCTCCAAATTCCTTGGCCATATGCCATGACTCCAAAATATTCTGCCTGCTGTTTGCTCCTGATTCCTGCCTTTATTTATCCAACATGCCTTGAATTTTTTCCATTCTTGAGAATCTCTTGATTCTATACTCAGGATTCAGGGTGTTTTTGTTTGTTTGTTTAACAATATGATCTTAAAGACTTGGTCAAGATATCCCATTTTGCTTCAGCTGTGTTTGCTTAAGAGACTCTAAGCTTGAGTTGTTTGGGAGACTCTAAGCCTAGTGAGGTCATGGTTTGAACTTATCCATCACTGCATGCCCAGCACCTGACTCCTAACTGGACACATACATTATTAATAATTATTTGTTGGACGGATGAGTAAAGGAGATACTTTAGCATTTGAAATGAATCCCTGCCTGAAAAATATACATTTTCTGATGATATTTCATTATGTAAAGGTTTCCCTTTGGTGGAACTTGATGAAACTTAAAAGGCCTTCAAATTTTGTCAAACTTATCAGGCCTTTTCCAACTCTGGTGAATTTATGGAAATTCATGAAGGTCCTATTAACTCTTATGGAAACTATGGCTTTAACTAAAACAGTGTAGAGTGAGTGTGCTCTGGCCTCAGGGGGCTGCTCCCTGGAACGTGCATGAGGCCTGGGATCTGAGCTGGCCGCAGACGTATGCTCAAAGGCTGTGTGGTCAAAGGCTCACGCGTGTATTGCTTTGTCTTTTCTTCAGCAGCACCCTCCCTAAGGAAGCTGCTCCTGTCCCACTCCAGTGTGCTGGAAAAGGAACTCACAGTTCGTCTGTCTCCCAGGTAGGCTTCTAGCCCCTGCCAGGCCAATTGGAGCCTTCGCTGTGGTTTTTAAAGTTTGGAGCTGGAGGAGAAGTGGCCTTGGCCTTTTAGAGCACGGAATTGGGAGTGTGCAATACAAGCACAGCTGTCAGCCTCCTTCCCTGCCACCCTGAGAAAATCTCCAGAAGGATAGAGGGTCCTCAGTCAAGAAATGGCAATGCAAAGAAAAAGAGAACCCTAACACCATGGTTAAGGGTCTGGGTCCAATTGCACTTGGGTTGCCTCGTTCCTCTGAACCTCCCAGTTCAGGGAACCAGCAAATGCCCTTTCTCCTTAGGCTGATTTGGGTTTTTGTCAGTTGCCATGAAGAGTTCTATAGTCTTGGAGGAAAACATGAAATTTCCTTCCCATACTTCAGTCAGTCAGTCAGTTCAGTCGCTCAGTCGTGTCCGACTCTTTGCGACCCCATGAACTGCAGCGTGCCAGGCCTCCCTGTCCATCACCAACTCCCAGAGTTTACCCAAACCCATGTCCATTGAGTCAGTGAGCCATCCAACCATCTCACCCTCTGTCGTCCCCTTCTCCTCCTGCCCTCAATCTTTCCCAGCGTCAGGGTCTTTTCAAATGAGTCAGCTTAATGGGGACTAGCACCAGCTCAGTCAGGAAACAGCTCTGCTGGTCTCTACTTGGACAGGGCACTGTGGCCGCGAAGACCAACTGCCCTCCCCAAACTCAGGCTCTCCCCTCCCTTGCAGACATTGTCACTGGGGGATGGCACCCCCACCCTGCCTTCCCCAGATTATACTTCTCATCTTCTACATTTAGGTGAGAAGGCATGGTTAGCTCTCATCAGGCAAATGAATGGAAATGACATGTAATGATTTCAGGCTGGAAAGCAGTGAAGAGGCAGGGGTTCCTCACCATTCTCTTCTTTTCCTGCCCATTAGCTGGTTAAAGAGGATTCTGAGACCTTCAAGGATAGCAGAGCCACAGTTGGAAGGAGCCTGGGTCTTGCCTTAAGACCAGGAAAGTTCCCCTTTGACTGTTCTGTGAGTGAGAAATAATTCTTATGGCGTAAAGTCCTTGAAATGTTGGGGATTTGTTGGTTACAGCAGTGAGCACTACTCTGACTAATACACTTCCAAGAGCTGGAGCTGGGTTTAGCTGAAGATTTTGTAAGTACAAAGAGTCACAAGCAAAGCATGAGAGAGACAGGCCCAGAGTTGAAACAAGAGCTTAATTCTGTGATTAAGTCCAAGAGATAATTTTAGGAATGGAAACAGGAGACAGAGTTGGAGGGTCAGTCCCCAGGTGGGCCCTGAAAGAAGCTGTGAGTGGGGAACCAGAGCAGGGACAGATACGGGGTGAGAGCCAACCAGATGGGGAGCCTCTGGCTTCGTTTTTGTGGCTGCCAGCAGCATGGAATATGAATAGGTCTTCTGGTGTAGAGACGCAGGGGCAAAACAGGCAGGAAATACAGGTAGCCTGAGGAAATTGTGCCAGGTGTTAGACCAGGTGGATGAGTCGAATCCACAAACAGGAAATCAGTCACAATTTCAGAACCTCCAAGTCTTGGGAACATTTTGGGATGTAGAATGGAAAGCAGGTCAAGGCAAGTGGTTTAGAACTAATGAGCTAGGTATTTTGGAAGCCTCATTTCCCTGTGGAGTCTTGAGATGGGCCTGGTAGGTAAAGCAAAGCAAGGTAGCAGGCTAGGTGGGGATGGGGCCAAGGGCACATACCCTGTCCAAGGCCACTGTTGCTCAGCTCCTATGGATCATTGCAGCGTGGACATGCAACCCAGTGTCTCTAGATCCTCCAATTTTTCAAGAAAAGCAGGAAATCCTGATTTTTTTGGTGTGTGAGTGGGGGAGGGGATATCTCCTGATTTTTCAATGCTGGCAACTAATTCAAAAATTTGAAAAACAGCCTGTAAGCCAAAGAAAACACATTCACAGTCTGAATTGGCTCATAGGCTGCCAGCTTTTAGCCTCCAGCTTAAAGGAAATGGGCAGAAATAGACACATGTAAAAAACAAAACCAGAAAACATGAAAATCATTTACAGTTTCCCTTAATTTCCAAACACCGCAAGATACTACTAGAAAAAGAGCTTGGCAACAACTGCTCACAAAACCACAACATGTTTGGTCTTCAGAAAAGCTATGGGCTTCTGGAAGTTGCCAGAGAAGCACCTTGTAGTTCTCCAAATCTGTTTCAGTTTTCCCCAAATTGGACCTATAGCTTTGATGGAGTGAGCTCATTTTCTTGCATCTTTCTCTCAGGCCCATCAGGTATTTTGTTGTTATTTATTTGTTTTGGTACATCAGTTTTTACATTTACTTTCTTTTCTGAAAGGCCAACAACTCTATCTTGACAGCTGTGTTTCCAGTAAAAGCAATTACTTGAGTGAAGGCAATTTAGAGAAACAGTACTTGAGCCAAATAAGAGTTTGGCTAACTAAATTTTATGATACAAAATGTCTCCAGGCCAAAAACCTCAAAAAGTTATCAAAGGTTTTCAAAGACTGGATCCAACTAGTTCAGTTCATTAACCTTGGCCTGTGTCCGAGCTCAGGGTCAAGCTCAGAGAATGTGGCAAACATAGAGTCTGATTTTTTAAAAATATTGTCTCTTGGATGGTATGTGTCTACATGACTAGCTGCTGAAACATTCATTTGTGGTGCCCCAGCTTAGCCCTTAGCTTCAGGCTTTGCACATCCCAGCTGTTCTGTTTGCCCAGGACTGAGATATTTCCTGGGATGTGAGACTTTCAGTACTAAAACCCAGACAGCCTTGGGCAAACTAGGACAGTTGGTCATCCTGCATCCCAGGATCCTTTTCTCAGGGTTTATGCTCTGAAGTTTTGACACCGTTTGACTGTTCCTGAAAAAAACAATAAAAAAGACCAAAAAAACAAACAAACAAACAAACCCCCAAACCCAAGCAACTCTCCCTCCTCAGCTACAATAGTGCCATGCTCTCCTGATTTTCTTCCTGGTACTCTAATTGCTCTTACTCATCTCCTTTGTGGCATTCTCTTCCCCCTCCTACACCTCAACTATGAATTGCATCTTAAGGTCCAGCCCTTGAGCTTCTGTTCTATTTTCTGCCCACCTCAGCGGACTCATCTTTACGTGGAAGATTTCCACGTTTAGATATTGAGCTTCTAGTTCTACCTGAGATCCAACCCTCCAGCTCCAACATTTTCATGAACATTTTCCACTGGGATATCCGTCTAGTCAAGGCTATGGTTTTTCCAGTAGTCATGTATGGATGTGAGAGTTGGACTATAAAGAAAGCTGAGTGCTGAAGAATTGATGCTTTTGATCTGTGGTGTTGGAGAAGACTCTTGAGAGTCCCTTGAACTGCAAGGAGATCCAACCAGTCCATCCTAAAGGAGATCGGTCCTGAGTGTTCATTGGAAGGGCTGATGTTGAAGCTGAAACTCCAATATTTTGGCCACCTGATGCGAAGAGCTGACTCATTTGAAAAGACCCTGATGCTGGGAAAGATTGAAGGCAGGAGGAGAAGGGGACGACAGAGGATGAGATGGTTGAATGGGATCACTGACTCAACAGAGATGAGTTTGAGTAAACTCCAGGAGTTGGTGATGGACTGGAAGGTCTGGCGTGCTGCAGTCCATGGGGTTGCCAAGAGTCGGACACGACTGAATGACTGGACTGAACTGATCCTTGATCATCTGATGCCAGGTCATTTTCTTGCAGCCCTATTCAGCTCCCACTTACTCACCTAGCATCCTCTTCCATTAGAAGTATCAGTGTTTTTTCAAGCCTTCAGTCTTAAATCCTGGAGATGCTAATCCTGAATTAGCATCCATGCATTGTATTACCTATCCACAGCTGCGGGGCTTCCCAGGTAGCTCCGTGGAAAAGAATCTGCCTGCCAAGCAGGAGACATGAGTTCAATCCCTGGGTTGAGAAAATTCCCTGAAGAAGGAAACGGCAATCCACTCCAGTATTCTTGCCTGGGAAATCCCATGGACAGAGGAGCCTGGAGGGCTACTGTCCATGGGGTCGCAAAAGAGTTGGACACAACTTAGCAACTAAACAACAACAGCAGCTACCTTCCTGCTGGGCACATTGGAAGGACTCAGTAAATACTTGATGAATTAGATCAGATCTTGGGAATGAGTCCAAGGAGGAGGACATGTTACAGCATCCGATCAGAGGCTCAAGATATTCAAGGAAATAACCAAGATTTCCTGGAAAATGCCAAATGAAGATCTGGCAGATACGATCCAGACGTAGTTATTCAAATCTTCACTGATTCAACTTCATCCATAGACATTTGACCATCTGGTAGTTAACTCAAGTGTTATTAAATTTCTAGTTCACTTTGTTTATGTTGACATAGGTCTCAGGGGCAGTCAAAGATATTTCCAAGGTTCTGAATAATGACAAATGTTACATGACAAATATGGATTTTATTCTTTTGCTTTATTTTTCTGGGTTCCTGACGAAGAAGTACGTCTTTAATTACCAAATACTCAGAACCAGAGCAAGCTAGTGGCCAGAAGCTAGGTGTTTCTCCTTTGTCCTCTGTCCTTTCCTGCACTTTTTGCCTTAAAAAAGTATTTATAAGACAATAATTTATTTTTGTTATCATTTCATGGTTTCAATAATTTTTTATTGAGGTATAGTTGATTTACAATGTTGTGTTAATTTCTGCTGTGCAGCAAAGTGATTCAGTTATACATATATATACATTCTTTCTTCAGTGGTCTTTTCCATTATGGTTTATCACAGGATATTGAACGTAGTTCTCTGTGCTGTACAGTAGAACCTTGCTGTTTATCCATTCTGTATACAATAGTTTGCATCTGCCGACCCCAAACTCCCAATCCATGTTGCTGCAAATGGCGTCATTTCATTCTTTTTATGGCTGCGCGGTCTTCCATTCTATAGGTGTGCCACACCCTCTTTATCCATTCATCGTTTATTTAAAACATATTTTTGAAATAGAGCTGTACCATATTTTGAGGCGGAACAACAGCTTGGAAACATTGCTTTTATCTTTAGGAAAATTCTCCTCCCACTAGGTCTTCATTTTCAGACATCCCCAAGATTGGGGATTCACCCAAGTACCTTTTCTTTGCATCTGTAAAGCAGAGAACACCCCTTAGACTGGTTTCCCAGCCTTAGCACTATTGACATTTGGGGGCTAGATAATTCTTTGATGGGGGAGGGTGCTCTTCTGTGCATTCTGAGATGCTTAGCAGCATCTCAGGCCAGCAATACACACACACTCACACACACACGCACACACACAGCTTCCAGCTGTGACAACCAAAACTGTCACCAGACCTTGCCAAACATCTCCTTGGAGCAAGTTGCACATGGTTGAGAATCACTTTCCTTGATTCTTTTACTTGGAAATGAAAGCGGAGTCTGTTAGCCTGCACCCCTGGAATGCCTCTTTGTTCTTTGAGTCCCTTCAGACCACAGGCCCCAGCCAGTTGAGTTCCCAAAACTGGGAGAGAGGATTTTCTGCAGGCAAGGCTCAAGGCTGGACTTGATAGGCCCATCAACCTAGGAGGCCCTAATTGGATCCATTACTTATCTGAGCAAATTCTCCTTTATAAAATCACCCTGCTCCACCTGCCTCTAGGATAATCTGCCTTTCCTTGTGGGGATGGGAAGGAGTGGGGTGCTGGAGAAGGGCTGCGATCTGAGGTGCCACCAGAATGGGTGGCCTGAGTCAGCGGAGCTGTTCTGGGTCTCGGGGATTTCCAGGGGGAACTGTGTGGACAGAATTCCCCTGGGATGATGGTCTAGACAGGGCTCACCCTTCCCTCTGTTCACCAGGGCCTTCTGCTTCCCCTTTAGGAAGAGGAAACACCCAGATGTTTATTTTGGGGTTGAGGATATGTTGTGAATAAGCCCCAGGATGGGTCGCAGGACAAGTCTTCCCACATGGTATCTCAGGAAACAGACAGCCCTTGTCACAGAGCTCCAGAAGGACCATTGATCAAGTAGGGAAGTAAAGGAAGGGACAATGCCTGAGATTAAATCTAGTAAATAAGGAAAAGTAATTTAAGAAAAGTAAATAAAAGAAGATTAGAATTCTTGCTAACTTTCCTCATCTTAAAACCAACCTATTTTTATAAAAAAAAAAAAAAATCCCATAGCCACTGACAGCCATTATTGGAGTAAATTCCAAGTACAAATTAACATAAAGAGCTAGGTTTATATTATACATGGAAAGTGAAAGTGATTATCACTCAGTCATGTCCAACTCTGCAACCCATGGACTATAGGCCTCCAGGCTCCTCTGTGCATGGCATTTCCCAGGCAAGAATCCTGGAGCGGGGTGCCACACCCACCTCTGGGCCATCTTCCCAACCCAGGAATCAAACTCAGGCCTCCTGCATTGCAGGCAGATTCTTTACCATCTGAGCCATACTATTACATAATATACCCCCTAAAAAAATGTGTCTTCTAAACACTATTTCATGTTGATAATCATGTATGTTCTTTATCATTTTTAAAGACTAAACATGCTTTCAATGGTACAAATATGCCATAACTATTTTAAGTAAAATCTATATTGTTGTTGAGTCACTAAGTTGGGTCCAACTCTTTTGTGACCCCATGGACAGCAAGCCACCAGGCTCCTCTGTCCATGGGATTTCCCAGGCAAGAATTCTGGAGTGGGTTGTCATTTCCTTCTCCAGTGCATCTTCCTGAACCAGGGCTCAAACTCGAGTCTCCTGCATTTCAGGTAGATTCTCTACTGCTGAGCCTACAGAGATGCAGGAGACGTGGGTTTAAGCCCTTGGTGGGGAAGATCCCCTGGAGAAAGAAATGGTAACCCACTCAAATATCCTTGCCTGGGAAATCCCATGGACAGAGGAGCCTGATGGGCTACAGTCTATGGGGTCACAAAAGAGTTGGACACAACTTAGTGACTGAACAACAAAATCGATACCTAAACACTTCAATTGTTTATGTTTTTGTCATTATAAAGTATGCTTGCAACAATGTATTTGTCCATATATTCTTATGCTTTTCCCAGCTGCCTTCTCTAAAACTTTTAACTCATTTTCTTTCTTCTTTTTCCCACCTTTCTTCTCTTTTTCCTGCACCTTCCTCCACTCAAATGAATGTTGACAGAAGAGTATGTATTTTTCTACACCTTTCTCTCTGCCTAAGCAATGATGTACAGCTTGTCGTTGTTCAGTCACTCGGCCGTGTCTGACTCTTCCTGACCCTATGGACTGCAGCACACCAAGGTCCTTCACTGTCTCCTGGAGTTTGTTCAAACTCATGTCCTTCGAGTCAGTGGTGCCATCCAGCCATCTCATCCTCTGTTGTCCCCTTTTCCTCCTGCCCTCAGTCTTTCCCAGCATCAGGGTCTTTTCCAAGGGGTCGGCTCTTCGCATCAGGTGGCCAAAGTATTGGAGCTTCAGCTTCAGCATCAGTCCTTCCAATGAATATTCAGGGTTGATTTCCTTTAGGATGGACTGGTTTGATCTCCTTGCAGTCCAAGGGACTCTCAAGAATCTTCTCCAGCACCACAGTTCGAAAGCATCAATTCTTCGGCGCTCAGCCTTCTTTATGGTCCAGCTCTCACATCTGTACATGACTACTGGAGAAACCATAGCTTTGACTATATATGCCTTTGTCGGCAAAGTGATGTCTCTGCTTTTTAATATGCTGTCTAGGTTTGTCATAGCTTTTCTTCCAAGGAGCAAGTGTCTTTTAATTTCATGACTGCCATCACCATCTGCAATGATTTTGGAGCCCAAGAAAATAAAGTCTGTCACTGTTTCCATTGTTTGCCCATCTGTTTGCCATGAAGTGATGGGGCCGGATGCCATGATCTTAGTTTTTTGAGTTTTGCACCAGCTTTTTCACTCCCCTCTTTCACCTTCATCAGGAGGCTCTTCAGTTCCTCACAGCCTATGGACACTTGTATTCGTTTGGCCACTTGTTTATGAGTAATGGAATGCTGCTCCACATTCTTAGTGATTGGCTTCTTTCTCTTTTTTAAAAATGATATTTATTTTTATTCATTTATTTGGCTGTCCTGGGTCTTAATCGTGGCATGCAGGATCAGGTATCAAACCTGGGCCCCCTGCATTGAGACTCTTAGCCACTGGACCCTCAGGGAGGTCCCATTAGTTTCTCTGTTGATGAGAAACCCTCTATCTCTATCCATATGTTCTTTCCCAGATGTGAGCATCCATGGGATCAGGAGATCTGAAAACTCTCTCTTTACATACCTTCCACTGCAACTTGGAGGCATTGGACAGAAGCCATTATCTCCTCAGATTTTAGTTTCCCTGCCTATGAATCCTGTTTCTTCGCAGGATTACTTTGAGCAAAACTCTCAATATACAAAATGAGCCTTGACTTGTTAGCTGTTGGTGGCCAAGACACACTGTGTGCTTTACTTGCTAATTTATAACATCCCTGATCCTTTCCTGCTTCTGTGCCTTTGCTTCCACCATTCACCTTGCCTGGAATATCCTTCCACCTGCTCCCCTGTCCAAGTCTGACCCACCCCTTAAAGCCTAGTTCAAACCCCATTTCTCGCATTGTCTCTGATGCTTCCAGCTGCAAGTTCTCTCATCCTCCTCAGGACCTTTCATTTCCTGCATTACTCACTCATTTCCTTGTGGTTTCCTGCTTTCAGTTTTTAAAATATGAATTTAAAAGCTCCTTAGGACAGGTATTATATCTTACATGTCTGCTGTTACCATAGGGTCCAGCAATCATACCCATTTTGCTCTCAAATATTTGTCAAATGAAAGAATGAATGAATTGAATGAGTAAGTAAATGAAAGTTTTCTGTTACTCCTACACAAACATTCCTCTCCATTTCAGGAAGAGATTAGAATCATGGAAGATATTTTGGAGGTTCTTTCTAATATTTTGCCCTTGTTGGAAAACACTGCATGGTGGAAAATACAGAAAAGCACAAAGATAAAAATGGAAATCACTCACAGTTTAGCCACCCAGAGAAAATTCACCTTTAATATTTTAACATGCATCTTTTTAGTCTTTCTATGCATATATACATTTATAAAATATGACATACATGTATTTATGTATATATAGCTCCCCCACACGTTACATACATAATTTAAATATATATATATATATATATAGCACTTGTGCTCTGTAGGGGAGGAGAGGAGATGGGAGGAGTAACTCTTGGATGGCCTGGACACTGCTCAGGGGTTCTAGTTCTGGAAGATCCAGAAGCATTTCCAGTAAAGGCAAGTTGAGGCAAGTTCCTGGGGCCCTTTGGGCTCCCTGAGTCACTGATGGGTGGAGAGGGACCCTGAGCAGAGAACTGTAAGCCCCTCGGGGTCCTGTGACTCTTGGTTCCCCATGGGACAGAGGAGCAGCGTCTACTGCCTTCCTTCTTCCTCCATTCACTCATTCTTACCCCTCTGCAAGTCCCCCAAGGACTTCTGGGTCTCACTCATCTAAGAAAATCTCAGCCCTGGGGCCACGGTTTCCCCTGCTGTTTGCTCCAGCCCTTCCTACAGGAAGAATCAAATGTAGAAGAATCCCCCAGGAAGTGGGTAAAGGAATTGGTGAATTGGTTCTCCCTGGGAATTGGGACCCTCCCAGAGGAGGCAGAGGCGTCTGTGCATGCCCCAAGAGAGAGCCAGTCTGTGGCTGTTGGGTTGAGGGTGTGTCAGGGGTGGGGCACTGGATGAGAGCACTCATTCATTGTGCCTTGACTCTGTGCCAGACGGTGCTGGCCCTTTACACTCTTTCTCATTTAACCTTCAAAAGAAAGCCTCAAGATGCTATCTCCATGCCCATTTGACAGAAGAGGAAACTGAGGCTGACGCCGAAGCCTCTAAAATGAAACTGTGAGCACACCTGGTGTCACGCACGAGCGAGCACACTGCTGTTCACTCGCAGACACTTCCTCATCACCTCCTCCCCTGCCCAGGCTGCCTCCCTCATTCGATGAGTGCCCTTTCTCCTTCCAGGAATGTCCCTGACTCTTTTCCTTGCCTCGGCATCCAGGCCTTTCACAAGACCTGTGGACTCGGGCTCCAAAGCATCTCCCCAGTCTTCCTTCATCCCTCCATCTTCCCTGCTCCCCCTCCGGCCTAAATCACCCCCATTCTCTCCTAAACGATTGCAGGAGCCCCACTGCTTGATGGTTTAGTCTCCATGTCAGAGCTAAAATGCTCTTCTAAACAGATCATATCATTCTGCTTAAAAGCCTCTGAGAGGTTCCCAACAAGTCTTCAAACCCCCAACTCTTTGCCTTGGCATATAAAGCCTGACAGGATGTAGCTTCCTTGTTCCAGCCACACCTCCCATCCCTCTCCCCTCCCTTCCTTCAGCACCCTCCTCAAGGACACTATGGCTGTTTCTGCTCTTGGCTTGACCTCTGGACTCCTCTCTTCTCAGCTGCCCACGGGGCTGGTTCCTTCCGGTCATTCAGGACTCAGATCAAAGGTCATTTCCTTTGAGAGATCCTCCCCAACCACCTGTTCTAAGTAGCCATTTAACCACTCGCTATCACATCATTCTGTTTTAATGATCTGCATATAGTACTTTCCACTGTGGGGTACTTTAAAATTCTCACGGTGCTGGGAAAACTGGACAGCCATATGTTAAAAAAAAAAAAAAAAAAAGAAAGAAAGAAATTAGATCATTCTTTAACACTATACCCAAAAATAAGCTCAAAATGGATTGAAGACCTAAATGGGAGACCGGACACTATGAAGCTCCTAGAGGAAAACAGGCAGAACACTCTGACATAAATCACAACGTCTTTTTTGATCCATCTCCCAGAATAATGGAAATAAAAGCAAAAATAAGCAAATGGGACTTACTTAAACTCAAAAGCTTTTGCACAGCAAAGGAAACAATAAACAAAACAAAAGAAACCCACAGATGGGGAGAAAATATTTGCAAATGATGTGACTGATAAGGGATTAGTCTCCAAAATTTACAAACAGCTTATGACATTTAACAGCATCAAAACAAACAACCCATTCAAAAAATTGGCAGAAGACCTAAACAGACATTCTTCTAAGGGGGACATACAGATGGCCAGTAGCCATGTGAAAAGATGTTCAACATCACTAGTTATTCTGCTGCTAAGTCGCTTCAGTCGTGTCCGACTCTGTGCGACCCCATAGACGGCAGCCCATCAGGCTCCCCGTCCCTGGGATTCTCCAGGCAAGAACACTGGAGTGGGTTGCCATTTCCTTCTCCATCGCTAGTTATTGAAGAAGTGCAAATCAAAACTACAATGACATATCACCTCACACTGGTCGGAATGGCTATCATCAAAAAAATCCACAAACAACAAATGCTGGAGAGGTTTCGGAGAGAAGGAAACCCTCCTACACTGTTGGTGGGAATGTAAATTGGTACAGCCACTACGGAGAAAAGTATGGCGGTTCCTTACAAAAATAAAAGTAGAGCTACCATATGACCCTGCAATCCCACCCCTAGGCTTATACCCAGAGAAAACCATGATCCAAAAGGATGCATGCCCCCCAGTGTTCATTGCAGCACTGTTTACAATAGCCAAGACATGGAAGCAACTTAAATGTCCATCAACAGAGGAGTAGATAAAGAAGTGGTACATATACATGATGGGATATTACTCAGCCATTAAAAAGAATGAAATAATGCCATTTGCAGCAAACATAGATGGCCCTAGAGAGTGTCACACTGAGTGAAGGAAGTCAGATAGAGAGAAATATCATATGACATCCCTTGTGTACCAAATCTAAAAAGAAATGATACAAATGGACTTACTTACAAAACAGCAAGAGATTCACAGACTTAGAAAACCAACTCATGGCTTCCGGGGAGAAGGAAGAGTTAGGGACTTTGGGAAGGTCATGTACACACTGCTATACGGATAACCAACAAGGAGGTTAAAATGGATAACCAACAAGGACCTATTTTATAGCACATAGAACTCTGCTCAGTGTTTTGTGCTAGCCTGGATGGGAGGGGGATTTGGGGGAGAATGGATACACGTATCTGTATAAGTCCTTTCACTGTTCCTCTGAAACAATCACAACATTGTTAATTGGCTGTACCCCAATACAAAATAGTTTAAAGTTTGGAACAAAAATAAATAAAAAATGAATAAAAATCTCACTCATTCATTCATTCTCTGTGTCCTCCCAAATAGAACCTATCCCTACTGCCAACAGTGCCTAGCATATAATGGCTCAATATAATTCTTTGTTCAATGAATTTGTGAATGAATAAATGACATTTTCCTCTATTTAATTAATTCAGTGAACGATTTATCATCTCTTAGGGGCCAGATGCCATGCTAAGGGCTATGTGAAAAGTAAAGTTGAACAGAGCACATTAACCCTTAGGAAGTGTTTGATTTATGATGTCTGTCTGAGATGTATCTTCAAATAATCTAAAGGGCGGGGGGAAGATGGAGAAGAGATGAAACAACATTGGCCTAATGCTGATGATGGTTGAGAAAGCATGATGGCAAAGAGGGGGTTATCATATTATCCTCTTGACTTTTGTTTATCTTTGAAAAAAAATTAAAAAATAAATATTACCAAGATGGAGAGAAGTGTAAACAAATAACTACTTTGCTACAGACTGTTGGAATTGGATAAATGAGGGAGTTTGTTAGTAGGTGAACTTTTAATATAGGCTTCTCTGGTGGCCCAGTGGTAAAGAATCCACTTGTCAATACAGGAGATAGAAGCGATGCAGGTTCATTCCCTGGGGCGGGAAGATCCCCTGGAGGAGGGCATGACAACCCACTCCCATATTCTTGCCTGGAGAATCCCGTGGACAGAGGAGCCTGCAGGCTACAGTCCATGGGGCCACACAGAGTCGGACACGACTTAGCAACTGAGCGAGCACACATGAATATTTATTACATTGACCAAGCGTCTAGTGCGTAACAGGCCCAGTGCTGAGTGTCAGGAGTATAATGATAAATGAGACATGCGGGACCGGCTTTGGTGCAACACACAGTCTAGTCTATAGACGTGGGGACAGGAGCTGCTTCAAAGGGCAAACACAGTGTGCAGGGAGAGTGTGTAACAGGGAGCACTCACTTCGTCTGGGGTTCATGAAAGTGGGGGCAGGGACAGCCTCTCCGAGGCAGAGGGAAGAGCTTACACAGTGGCAGTGTGAGGCAGCATGGCTCATCCCAGGAGCCAGGAAGGCCAGCATTTGAGGGCAGACAGAGCGTGGAGGCAAGTGGAAAGAGACATGTCTGGACTAGTGAACAGGGACCAAACCCCACAGGGTTATGAAGATCCTGTTGAACATGTGGGACTTTACCCTCCACCACTGAAGAAGGATGCTGAAAGGTTTCTTGAAGTAATGCAACCTATGAACAAGGCTTTGAAAGTTGGGGACAATTGCAACAGGCAAAAGTAGCTCCAGAAGGCATTCTTAGCAGAGGTGACAAAGTGAACTCTGCTCCGGAGGGAAAGAGTTCAAGGTATTGAGGAAATAGTGGGTGTCCTGGCATGGGAGGGGCACAGGTGTGTGCCGGGGTGTAGAGGGCAATAAGCCTAGAGAGGAAGGTCAGAGACAAGCACCACACGTGGTATGTGACATAGTTTGGACTTTATTCCTCAGACAATGGGGAGCCGCTTGTGAGTCTTCGATCATCAGACAGATATGATCAGAGCTGCCCTTGGGAAGGCTGTATTTGATGGAGAAAGCAGGCAGGAGATTATAGATATGAAAGGCAACATGGGTCCAGCTTTAAAACTCAGCAATTTGCTGAGCACGTACTGGGTGCCAGGCATCAAATCAAAAGCTAGAGAAGCAAAGCAGACAAAAGGACTGCCTCTGTCCTGTCTGTCCTGAGCAGAGTTCAGAGATGAGTAAAGTGAGAGCAATATTATATAGTGACAGAGTGACCGGACTAGCCAATTACAGGAACCCTCAAGAAAGGGGGCCACTGAACTCTGCCGGAAGTGGGGGCAGTGGTCCGGAAAGGCTCTCAGTACCACATGAAGCCTCAATGAGCCTTTCTAGAGGGATGAGGTACTGAGGGAAAGCTGGAGAGCAGCCTTCCAGGCAGCAATGGGAGCATAGCTTGGAGGTTTAAGGGCAGAATGATTGCAGACGTGGGTTGAGGCTGGAGAAGCTGGTATTGGGCTTAGAGAGGAGGCCAAGGAGGGGAGAGGGAGACAGAGTGGAGGCTTTGCATGTCAAACCAATTTGTTTCTTCTTATTAAGATAAGGGAAATTGGGAACTTTGCCAGTGGTCCAGTGGCTGAGACTCCGTGCTCCCAATGCAGGGGGCCAGCGTTCAATCCCTGTCAGGGAACTAGATCCCACATGCCACAGCTAAGACCTGGTGCAGCTAAATATATATATATATAGATACATAAAAATAAATACATATATTTATAAATAATATATATTAAATAAATATATATTAATACATTTTTTTTAATAAGGGAACTTGATTATCCCCAATTCTTCCCTTTGTTCCCTCAGCTCTGGGGGTGGCGGTAGCTCCTCCCTATAGTTGCTGCCTCAGTGATACCTTAGCTTTCTCTCTGTCTATTCTGTTGACAACTTTAGACTTAAACAATTGATCTGAAATTAATCCTAAGTCTTAAATGAGTTCTGTTATAATCATAGCTGGTGTGATTTCAGTTCCCTGATGGGACCCTGATTGATAGAGAGGGCTTGAGAGATTTTAAGAGATTTATATTTTAGAAAGCTCTCTCTAGGGGCAATTATGGAGAACAATGCCTGGAGGCAGGGGTCCCGGATCCAGCAGCCACTGCAGTATTGCAGGGGAGATAGACCTAGAATGACAAATGCGGATGGAAAGAAGGGGATACAGCCAAGAGAGTCTAAGGAAACAATTAACGGAGGAAGATGGAGATCAGTTAGGAGATCTGCTTAGGCTCCTGGGTTTGCACAGTGTACCATTTACTGGGGCACAAAATATAGAAGAGGTAGGTGGATGTCGAAGGGATTGATTTGAGGGCCTGTGGGACCACCTGGTAGAAATGGTCCACAGAGCAGCTATATATACAGATCCATAGTCAGAAGAGGGGCCTGAGCCAAACAGGTGGTTAGGAAATCGACAAGGTACAGCATGGTTGAAGTCCTTGTTGCGATCACGCAGGGAGGATGTGGGAAGGATGAGAGAAGCAGACTGAGGGTAGATCCCCTGGAATCCCAACACTTAGGAGATGAACTGAGGAAGAGGAACTCACAGAAATTCCTCAAGAGAAGGCTGGGAAGCACAAAGATGGTGGAGGGAGGACCAGGAGGGGCCTGGTTCTTCTTAAAAGGAGAACGGAGCCTGGGCACCCCAAGGAGGCTAGGCTTGGCAAGGGGTGTGCATTACAGGCACACAGATTGATGTGCATTTTTAAAAGTAATTTGTTCCCATACATTTGGAATATTTAGCAGAAAGTTTTTCATATCAAGTCTGAGGCCACCGGTAACTTGGCCCAACACTTCATCCTTGTCCACGTGTGTAGGGGAAGCCACCTGGCAGGAAGGAGCCAGGTGGAGCAGAGTCTTACAGTCAATAATCAGTGATAAGGTGTGGCAATATCAAATAATCAAGAACCAGCGTCATCTCAGGTAGCAGGTAGTGGTCAACTGTCTTCCGTCAGGAGACAAGGAAGGGGTGGAGAGGTGTCCCCCGACGCCTGGGAGGGGAAGTGGGAGAGATCACACATTTATGGATGGGGGAGGCTAAGTGCTAGGCTCTTTGCATTTTATCTCAATTAACCCTCCCAGAGCCTTACCCCATTCAAAGATAAGAAAGCTGAGGCTCAGAGAGGTTGAATAATGTGCCCAAGGCCACATGATAACTGGGTGATCTAAGGTTTGAACCCAGAAGGCCAAAGCCTGTGCTATTTCAAATGAGCCCTCGGTCTCCAACTTAAAGCTATTTTCCTGATAACCTGAAGAGCCACATTCTTTAATTTTGGGGGCCACTGATACAAACCTTCCCACTGAAGCTTGAGTTGAATGATGGCTCAGAGGCCCCAGGTCATTGTTCTGCATGAGTGGGTCTCTGCTAATGCTTGCTTCCAAACCAGACTTCCTGTTTCATCACGCACACCTATTGTCTTTCTCCTGGGTTTCTTGCCAAATGCCTTCCTCGCCACTCCCAGTTCTGGGGTGAGGTGACTGGGGAACCGGCTGTAATGAGGAGTCTGTCAGACCTACTTATCTTGCAGAGACCCTGAGGCCTGCCGAGCAACCAGCAGCTCTGAGGGCAGGCCTTCCACCTGATTTTTGAAACCATGAAACATCCCTTTGGAGCTTGATTACCAGTCAAATCAGGATCATAGCTAAAGAGTACTGGCTAAGTTTTCTGTATGTCAATCTGTGTGCCTTACATGCATTGTTTCATGTAATCCTTAAAACAACCCCATGAGGTAAGTATGATTATTGAATCCATTTTGCACGCAAGGAAACAGGCTCAGAGAAAGGTGTGTGCACCCAGTAAGCATCGGGAATGTCTGAATCAAAGGCACAGAGAGGTGCCTGTTTCACCACCTTCACTTCCTCTTCTGTCCCTGCTCTCTAGGCCCCTGGCTTAGATTCCCTCATCCATGAGAAATTGCTTTCCTTTTTTTTTTTTTTTTTTGTCTTTATTGAATTTATTGCTATATTGCTTCTGTTTTATGTTTTGAAGTTTTTGGCCATGAGGCATGTGGGATCTGAGTTCCCTCACTGGGGATTGAACCCTCACCTCTTGCATTGCGAGGTGAACTCTTAACCACTGGACTGTCAGGGAAGTCCTCTTTTTTTTTTTTCAGGCCCAAGAATTCTGGCCAGGGGTGCAAAATGGTGGCCAGGGAAACGTGTGCTTTGGGTGTACCCAGAGTCCCATTCAGGAGCTTAACTCCATAAATCTTTTTACACAGAGAGAAATAAAAAGCTCTGTGCCCTGCTACAGATATTTTATATTATTGGTGGAGCCAAGAAACAAAGGGTGTGTGTGCATGCAGGTGTGTGTCTGTGCATGTACACACATGTGTATATGAGGGTGGAGTAGGATTCAGGCAAACTAACCTTGTAGAATGGTCCCCTGTTTCTTTGGTCACGTGTAGCTTTAGTGACTGTATTTTCTAAACCAAAAGTCAGGACACATGGACTGGCCAGTATAAATGTCTTTGAGGGGACAACATAGCAACAGTGAAACTGATCCCATTCATGGGATATATAAAGGCTGTTGGCTAACAGTTCAGCAGAGACGTTCTGGTATTTTGGGGATGTCCCAGAGGCCTCTGGGAGGGACAAGATTTGCTAAGAGTTGAGACTCAGGTATGTAAGTATGTAAGTATAGGCTCTCCAATGGCATGTAGATCACTTAAGATCAGCAATATATGTGATTTTAAAGATGCCATTACGGAGGATCTGATATTCCTAGAACATTCAAGAGAAACATTATAGCTGGAGGGGAGATCTGTGTGTGTGTGCTAAGTCCCTCAGTCATGTCCAACTCTCTGCGACCCCATGGACTATCGATCGCCAGGCTCCTCTGTCCATGGGATTCTCCAGGCAAAAATACTGGAGTGGGTTGCCATTTCCTTCTCCAAGGGATCTTCCCAATCCAGGGATCAAACCTGGGTCTTCTGCATTGCAAGCTGCTGCTTTACCATCTGAGCCAGCAGGGAAATTTGAAACAATATCTGGATTTAGGAATGATTATGGGATGCATTCTATTAATAATTGCATCTATTTATTCTTAAATTGTATTTATTTATTTTTGGCTGTGCTGGATCTTCACTGCGACTAGGGGCTACTCTCTAGTTGTGGGGCACAGACTCCTCATTGCTGTGGCTTCTCTTATTGCGTAGCTTGGGCTCTAGGCACCCAGACTCAATAGTCGTGGCGCATGCAGTTGCTCTGAAGCGTGTGGGATCTTAACCAGACCAGGGATCGAACCCACATCTCCTGCATTGGTAAGTGGATTCTAAACCACGGGACCACCAGAAAAGTCCCCCCATCTCCTTTAGAAAAGTCCTTTCCCCAGAGGTTTTGCTCCAGGAACTCCTGGTCTCCCCATCAGCACACCACAGTTCTGTTGGTCTAACAAGATGAATATCCACTCTCCCTAGAATGTTATGCCCAGGCTTCCATGGGGGAATAGACTCTTGCTTACCAAGTCAGCTTCTGGATGTTCCTTTTTTTTGTGTGTGTGGATGGAGACATCAAACAGTGGGCAGACTAGAGAGGTCTAGAAGAAGCCAGAGACAGTAGACAATCTACACGAAAATAAAGAGCTAATCGAGAAGAAGCTGGGAGAGAGCAAGAAATATCCACAAGAGCTGGGTGTCTGGAAGTTTCAGGGGCTCAGAGCAGCTATAGGATTTAAAAAGGAGAAGAAAGGTTCAGAAGTGTGACTATATTCATTGATTAGATCTTTGTTCTTTTTTGATCTTCTCAGTATTTAAATAAAGTAGGAATTAATTTTGAAATTAGTTTATTTCTCCTGTGTATGTGTGGTTTTGTTGTTTTGAAAGGTGATACTGTGCAGAACTTGGGCCACATGGGAGCTCAGGATTTATTTGGGTTACCTTGAAAGGAAAGGGACCTGGGGCTTTCCTGGCAGTCCAGTGGTTAAGACTCTACGCTTCCACTGCAGGGGGCCTGGGTTCAGTCCCTGGTTAGGCAACTAAGATCCCGCAAGCCCTATGGTGCAGCCAAAAAAAACAGGAAAGGAAAATAATCTGAGAAATCACTGATTCCTCCTTGTGAAACAGTTTGATATGTTACCACTCTGAAGTATTTATTTAAGAGAGGACTCCAAGAACAGAAATCTCTTTCCCCCCTTACCCCTTAGAATAGTGAAAGTATACTAGAATTTCAGAGGTAATGGCAGAGTATGATGACTCTTTCTTCAAAAAAGAAACCTGGTTTCATGTCATCTTATCTGTACGATCCATGTGATTTCTCTGGTATCTGGTTCCTGGGGTCAGCTGGGCTTTCTCCCTTGGAGTTTATATCTGGTACCCAGTGATCAAGATAAACTTGTGACTACATGATTATATGTTGTTGTTTGAAAAAAAAAAAGTCTTTTGCCCTGCCTTCCTGCCTTCCTGCAAGCAGAAAAAGAAAACAAAGCACCCAGGTGCCTCAGTTGGACAGCATTTCTGCCCTCTACCCCTGTGTGCAGTGATCACGCCTTTCATCTGAGATCAAGACCCAAGGTCTACAGAACAGTCAGCCTTTCCCTCTTCTTGATTTCTTGGCACAGCCTTTTTACATCCAGGTTGTGAGTGTGTTTGGGTTTAAATACAGTAGGATTTTGTTTTTGTTTTCATTTGTCTTGAAGAGTGAGGTTCTAAAGGAGTGGGGGGCATTCCCACCCCTATATGGCCTATATGGGGTCAAGACCCCCATATAGGCCAAAGAGAAGTGGTATGGAAGGACGTGAAGAGGAACTGGGAGGTAAAAATGGGGTCCTGTGTGGAAACTGACTTCCTCTGGAAAAGCCTCGAACATCCTTCTTAAAGCCCAGTACAGACAAGCTGTTACAGCCATTCCTTTGAAATGTATTCCTCAGACCAGGGCTCCACGTGGTGCACAGGAGCACACACACACACACATGCACACACACACACACACCTCTGTCTGCTGACAGATTGGGCCCGAAGAATCTGGCAGTCTGCATGGCCCATGGCAAAGCATCGGGCCTGTTCTCACTGTCTCCCTGGAGTCCCAGTGCAGACGCAGGTGCGCGTCAGTGCCTGCTCTAATTTTATCCCTGGTTGATGGAGGAGACTAACTGAGCAGCAGGGAGGCTGCTATTTTGGGTGTCTCCGTGGCTCTGGGTTATATAAAGCCTATTGCTGTGACCTGCACTGCTTTGCGGCTGTGTCTCACTCTTGCGCGTTCTGTCACAATATGTCATCAGTTCAGACATTCACACACACACACCCCCGGAGCTCTTGGGGAATGAGAAGGGAGGTGTGTGCTGGGGGAGTGTATGTGTGTGTGCTCGTGCTCCTGCCGGCTCATGCAGGAGGAGGCCTGCTTTTACGCCTGGGAGGGGGGGATTGTACGTGAAAGAGGTTTGTTTTTGAAGGAAATGGAAAGATCTCTCTGATGGAGAAACGTGAGTGCGCGTGCTTTGGGCTTTAGGTCACAGCGTGTTTGTGAGATGATGTTGTGGGTCTGCTGTTGGCATGGAGATGAGAATAATTTCTATTTCAGTAACTCTTTTCATTTTGAAGGAACCCAAGAGTTTCATAAATTATACACAAAGAGTTCTGCCTCTCAATGGCAGGGATTTTTTTCCTCTGGAATTAGGAGCAAGCAGCTAGATGAAAACCTGAGCTTAGGCATGGGTGGATGGCAGAAGATGGCATTTCTTACATCACTGGGTACAAATCATGCTAGGAAAATTTTCCTTGTAGATCAAAAAACCCTTGTCTGGGAGAGGGGTTCAGGGCAGGGGGACTATATGCACACCCGTGGCTGATTCATGTCGATGTATGGCAAAAACCGTCACAATATCGTAAAATAATTACTCTCCAATTAAAATTAATTTTAAAAAATTTAAAAAAACAAAACAAAACCCTTTACTGTGCCAGTCTTGGGACTGCTGTGTAAAGACAGGCGCTTGCTAACTAAGTCAGGTATGATATCTAATAGGTCTTTGGTACCCTCAGTACTGAATCTTAATAAATATTTTAAAATATATACATTTTGATGGATGAACACATAGAAACCAAATGTAATACAGCTCATTAGTCTATGGATATGAAAGAAGCAGGTTTCCCCAAATATAAACCATACACTGAGAACAAGCCTAACAGAGCCTCCTGAGGTCGTCCCACAGGTATTTGTCCTGCCCCACCACCCCCACCCCCACCCCTAATATGAGCGCGGGGGAAGGGAGATAGGTCTATGCTTCGTGAGCTGCGGGTTTCTCATCTATAATCTCAGCGTATATTCTGGTGACATGATGAAACCCACAAGGCATCCACTCCCCGGGGGAATGAAGATTCCACAGGGACGGACACAGCTTGGCTCTGGGAACCAGGCAGCACACGAGGCTTCAGGCGGGCGCTCGTGTTTCTGATTCGGGTTTTCCCGTCACCGGGCAGCTGCCACAGCAGCTGGGGCTCCGGTTCCGAGTGACCTGACTGAGGCACTGTTTCGTCGCCGCTCTTTGAAAGGCACTGAAGACCCTCTCTCCCTCCAGCCAAAGCCCTTTAAGGGTTTTACAGAGAAGCACTCAGGCGCTTTCTATGAAGAAAAGAAGAGTCTGGAAGCTTGCTACCATGGGCTGAAGAGAACGGGCACTTCTGAGCCTTCCGGAGAAGGGAGTTGCTAAGGGAAGCAGGAAGGGGAACCGTCCCAGAATCAGAAACAGGCTTGTAGGGCTGGATGGGGAAATGAAGCTGGGAATGGGGAAGGGATAAATGAATCACCGTGTGTCTAGTTTATTAATAATTGACTTAAGCAGAATCTCCGCACTCACGCCCCTCCCCCCACCCCTGGCTGAGGGGCAGCAGCTCACTACTCCAGCGGCCTTGGTGGTCTCCTTGACGACCTCCAAGTCCCCCTACCCGTCCTTGCCCCATCGGTGTCCAAGTGACCTTTCTAAAACGCAAAGCTGGTCACCCAAACTGCGTGAACTTTCTTCAAAGACTCTATTTCTGTCTCCAGAGAGGACAGCCAAATGCATGAGCAGATCAACCCGGGGCCTGGTTATCTCTCTGGCTTAGGTCACACAGCAACCCTCTTGACCCTCCCCAAAGCGGTCCTCCACCCACCCACCTCATTCTGCTCCCTGACCCCTTAAACCTTACTGAAACACTTGTAATTCCCTGGATAGGCCAAACCCTCTTGTCTTCTATGTGTTATCATGGACTGTTCCGTCTACCTGCAATGCCCCTCTAGTCATCCCCATCCGCCCCCCAAGCTTCCCTTAGGCCTCAACTCCAGCATCACCTTCTCCAGGAAGTTATGTTAACTCTTCCATGCCTGGATCAAGTGTCTCTCCTCTGCATCCTTTGGTTACCTCTGCCCTAGTTCTTTTTTTTTTTTAAAGAAACTTTCATCTTTATTTATTTATTTTATGTCTTAGACCTGGCCATGCACGGCATGGGGAATCTTAGTTCCCCGACCAGGGATTGCACCCGTGCCTCCTGCCCTGAGCATGTGGAGTCTTAACCACTAACCGCCAAGGAAGTCCTTGCCCTAGTTCTTAAACGCTCTGCAGTCTGTCCTGCCTAGACCATGGGTTTCTAGAGGACGAGGACTCTGCAGCTCCTGACCTGGCCTGACGCTCAGCCTGCAATGGTGTTTGTTGAATGAACTACTGAGTTTGAGCTGAAGTCACATTTCAAAAGTAAAAGTTCCTCAGATGTCATGAGAGATGGGGTTGGTGGGAAATGCTGATGAAATTGAAGAGGAAAGGCCAGGTCCTGGGAAAACTGACCATGAACAATACCAGTGAGCCCACGACTGTCTCTGAAGTTCAAGACAGAGGCCTGCCCTGTCCACTGCCGTGTCCAGCAGGTAGGACTGTGGCTCGGGGCACACCAGGTAGTGCCAGGCTGGTGCCCTCATGGTGATCAGCCATCACTGGTCAGCATTTCTCCCTTGGTCTACACAGGGTCTGCCCCTGCTGCCCTCCACTCCACCATGCTTCTGTGGGGTGGGGGTAGAGAACTTGCATATGGATTTCAGCTTCCCAGGCAGCACAAGTGGTAAAGAACCTACTTGCCAATACAGGAGACGTAACAGTTGTGAGTTCCCATCCCTGAGTCAGGAAGATCCTCTGGAGGAGGGCATGGCAACCCACTTCAGTATTCTTGCCTGGAGAATCCCATGGAGAGAGGAGCCTGGTGGGCTTCAGTCCATAGGGTTGCAAAGAGTCAGACACAACTGAAGCAACTTAGCATGACCCTCATGGAGGAACACAGGTCTCCCGCCACGCCCTCCCCGTAGTTGCGTCAAGAGTTATCAAGGCAGCTGTGATTCTACCACAACTACCGGAACCGCATGGCTCCATCCCAGGGGCCTGGGTGCTCCCTGTGCTCTGCCATACTCTGGAGAGGCTGGCCTGGGGCACGGGAGAGAAGCCAGCATTCTGAGCACCTTGCACTTGACCAAATTAGATTAAGCCACCTTGGGTCAGGGAATTCAGTTCAGCGATTCTGGTGGTAGCTGACACTGCATATTTCTGAGGAAGCAGAGACAGGATCAGAGGAGGCTCCATAATATACATCAGATCTCAAACGCACTGAGACAGGCTCTTTAATTACATCCCTGATTCAGCCTTCACATAGGAAAGACTTGTTAAAAAGATAGTTAATCACCACTTAATTAATCTGTTTCAATATTCCCATTTCCATTTATTGGGCTTTATTCAAGTCTACCTTTTCTACACTCTCTGCCCCAAATATTTCTATTTAACACGTTGTTGGAAGCTGCCTACTGATCTCCCAAAGACAATTCTCTGTGTGTGTGTGCACACGCATTTTCCTAGGTCCTCTGTCCCTCCCTGCTCTCAGAGTTGCCTCATGATAATAGAATAAAAATGATGTGGGCCCAGGAAGAAACTGGCAATGGGGAAGGTGGGAACATAATCGGTATTTTTCTCGGAAACTTTCAGAATTTTAAACAGTGTCTTTTTTAGGCTCATGAATCCTGACAGACAGTCACCCTGTGCTGTGACAGAGAAGGAGCAGAGAGAGCCTGCGTGGATGGGAGCCGGGGGAGTAGAGAGGAAAGGAGGGTGGCTGTGGGCATGCTCACAATTTTAGAACAGCTGCGGTGCTTAGAGTAGCTCCCCCTGAATGAGATGACGCTGGGCCGCTTCAGGGAAAGAAAGAGAAAGAAGATTCCACCGCTGATGATGATGATGGGAGAGGGGACTCGGTTTACACCGTGAGTGGGTATTAAAGGATTATGTATTAAGCACTGTTACCATAACCCAGAAAAGCATGTGCTATAACTGCCAAGAAACCAATAATGAATTGGAACACCTTCCAGGGATAAGAACAAGTTAAAACAATGTATTCTGAACTCAATATGTAAGATATTTTGAAATTGGTAGCACATTTGGACTGATGGGGCATTCTGAGGGAGAAATTTAAGAGGATCTCAAGTTTGTCAATTTATTTTGGTGTGGTTTTTTTTTAAGTCACATAATAGGACTCTCCTTAGTGAAGATATTAGCCAGTGTTTATTGAGTGCCAACTACATGCCTGTTGCTTTTCTAAATGTTCTACATCCATCAGCTCAGGTCATCCTCATAACTTTATGAGCTGGGTACTCTTAATATTGGAGAAGGAAATGGCAACCCACTCCAGTATTCTTGCCTGGAGAGTTCCACGGACAGAGGAGCCTGGTGGGCTACAGTCCATGGGGTTGGACATGGCTGAGCAACTAACTTTCACTTTCACTCTTAATATTACCATTTTACAGATGGGGAAATAAAGCCACAGATAGATTAAGTAACAAGCTCAAGACTACAAAGCTAGCCAGTGGAAGAGCTAAGATGAGGATTTAGGCATTCTGGCTCCAGATTCTAAACCTATAATTGCTCTTCCATACCATCTCTGTAATAGCTCATGTGTCCTTTTAAAACTGTTGATGTTATGCAAAGCATTTTACCTCAATGCAAAAGAATGCAAGGAGCTATGTGGAAATCCTGTGTGGACTACAGCATGACATCATTATTAATACATGCTTATGGATCCAGGTCAGTCATGTCACCTTCAGGACTTAGCAGCAAGTCCATGGATGCCTCAGAGTGAGTCTCATTTCTAGATGGCCTCCCCCAAAGGATTCAACAAGCCATCCTTTTATCTACTGAGCACTGACCCTGTGCCAGGCATGTCAGATACACTGTACTAGGCTCTGGATATAAAACTGGAACTAAGGCATAGTCCTTGTCCTCAAGGAACATGTAATACATGGACATTTCTCAACCAGTGGCCAACAGGTTAAAAGTGTAACAATATCCTAAGGGCCAATGACCACCTGTTGTCCATTTGTTACTTGCCTCAGATGTGTGGATAATTCTTGTTTGCTGGAGGCCTTAGGGCAGCTCAACCACTGGCCAAGTGGGCAACCATCCCTGGAAGTCACTTGTGTTCAGAAATGTTTCCCCAGCCTTCTGTCAAGAACTTGAAGTTCTCACCAGGGAAATGACATGGAGGGATGTCAAAGATGGTAGTTGAGACGGACAATGGTGAGCAGAATGTTGCCGGGAGACAGCGTGAGGAATCCTGCCCATGGCAAAGGTCATGAGGAAGGAAGCCCGACAAAACGCAAAGGCGTGATGTGGCTTCAGGGGTTCCCCCTGGGTTTTCCTGAATATCTACCCCCCAAAACCAGAGTCAGCCTGACTTTATTGTACTGTGCTTTCCACTCTTCTGACATTCTCTGGAAAAAAGTAAACTCAGGGCTTCAGTCTCCTGCATATGAAAGGAATGTTTCAGCTCAAACCCCTCTGATGGCTCTCTAACTTGCCTGACAGGTTCCCCGCCACCTCCCCACTTTTACAATTTGTGAATTGCTTACAGCCCCCCAAACCGAGAGAGGCACAAAGCTTAAAGCATCTTAAAGATACAGAGCCTTTTCTAACGAGCTAAAAATTTTATTGGTGACAGGTTTTCACTGCTGACCCAATGACTGCTGCCAGGCCTCCATATTCTTTATCTTTTAGGCACCTGAGGGATATTAATCACTGTAATTGGGATATAGAAAAAGGAATATAGTAGTTTTGATGTTAGCAACACTAGACTTTTGAGTTAATTATTTTTTTCTTTGTTATAAATCACTGTACTTCTTTCTTGTTATAAAATGTTGTATCCTTGCTATGTAAGAATGTAACTTTATTTAGTGCTTTCTGAGAGTGGCACCAGACTTTGGGAAGAACAACACTTTTAAGACAAATAAGTCTTCTGGTTGACAAACACTTATCAGAAAAGGGCCGTAAAATGTTAATTGGCCTTCTGGCCAGAAGATGATGTAAATCACCTAAGACTTGTGTATACAACTAAGTATGCAGAGAAAAAGCCTGGTCTCGATAAGAGTCAGGGCTGCTGACGCTACATAATTTTATATTATCCATTAATTTCTATGTACCAAAAAAGGTATAAAAGGCCTTTCTGGACAATAGAGGATGGGCCAGTCACTGGACTGGTTTCCTCCGTGTGGTCTATTCTCCTTCTCTCCTTTTCTGGCTGAATTCCCATCTGGGGCGTGGAGGCTCACCATGTCTACTTACTTGCCATGGCTTCTAAGATCCACACGAGAGGGAGCCCAAGGCGGGGCACCCCCCGCTATTCAAGGGGACGCCAGTGGCCTAACGTAGATGGTGCAAGTTCCTTGTCTTGGAACTTTATTGGTTTTCCACGTAAACCAAGTTATTCAGCCTCTTTTCTCCACTAAATTTCCTAATACACTATTTCTTCCTAATTCCTTTTATATTTCTAAATAAATAAGTTTTCCTCGCCTACGCCGTCTCCCCTTTGAATTCCCTGGATCCACCGGGGCAGGACCCCGGCAGAATGTGTGACGTGAATCCATTGTGGTTTAAATAAAATATATAGAATAAATATATAGAAAGGTTTAGGACTCGTTTCCAGGGATCAGCCTGTGGACCTGAAAAGTTCAGGGGTGCCTAAGTCAGGCAAGGCTTCATCTAAAAGCTCCAGGACTCACCTATGGAATGAGAGGTAGATTCAACTCCACATGAAGCACAGGGATTGAGAGTAGGAAGGGGTGATTCCCTGAAGGAAGATGAGAGGTTCAGCCACCAGGAGAAGCAGGAAAGAGTGTTGGAAGGTAAAGAAAGAAGTCTACCACATCAACCAAGGAAGACATGCATTTCAGAGGAAAACCTGATGGGGCCACATCACTTCAGCTGATTTATTTTCTTGAACATTTCCTCGTCAATATCCCTCACATCCAGACCTACCCTGGAGTGGAGCAAAGAAACAACACTTTCTTTCTGCTCAGGCAAGGGCAAATTATAAACAACTGTTTAGATCTAGAGTGGCTGGCACTAGTGACCTGGAAATCAGGAGTCTTGTGCAGGGAGGAATAAGTAGGTGAAAGTGAAGGCTTGAATACACAGGAGAAGATCAAACTCGGGATGTCAGGAACCTATACCTGGCTCCTCAGGGTGCCAGCTTTGTGACTGCTTTTCAGATACACAGACTGTAAGTCTGGAATCTCAAACAGACCCTGAGACAGGCAGGGAAAGCAAACTAGGGCAGTGGGCTGCTTCACGGAACCCAAGACACATGCACCGCTGAAGGAGGCAGCTGTCACCCACTATTACCATTTCTCCTTCCAGTTCAGTTCAGTTCAGTCACTCAGTTGTGTCCGACTCTTTGCAGTCCCATGGACTGCAGCAAGCCAGGCTTCCCTGTCCATTGCCAACTCTGGGAGTTGGCTCACCGACTCAAACTCATGTCCATTGAGTCGGTGATGCCATACAACCATGTAATCCTCTGCTGTCCCCTTCGTCTCCTGCCATCAGTCTTTCCCAGCACCAGGGTCTTTTCCAATGAGTCAGTTCTTCGCATCAGGTGGCCAAAGTATTGGAGCTTCAGCTACAGCATCAGTCCTTCCAATGAATATTCAGGACTGATTTCCTTTAGGATGGACTGGTTGGATCTCCTTGCAGTCCAAAAGAATCCCAAGAGTCTTCTCCAATGCCACAGCAAAAGCATGAATTCTTTGGTGCTCAGCTTTCCTTATAGTCCAACTCTCACATCCATATATGACTACTGGAAAAACCATTGCTTTGACTAGATGGACCTTTGTCAGCAAAGTAATGTCTCTGCTTTTTAATATGCTGTCTAGTTTGGTAATAGCTTTTCTTCCAAGGAGCAAGCATCTTTTAATTTCATGGCTGCAGTCACCATCTGCAGTGATTTTGGAGCCCCCAAAAATAAAGTCTATTACTTTTTCCTTTGTTTCCCCATCTATTTGCCATGAAGTGATGGGATCAGATGCCATGATCTTAGTTTTCTGAATGTTGAACTTTAAGCCAACTTTTTCACTCTCCTCTTTCACTTTCATCAAGAAGCTTTTTAGTTCTTCTTCACTTTCTGCCATAAGGGTGGTGTCATCTGCCTATCTGAGGTTATTGATATTTCTCCCAGCAATCTTGATTCCAGCTTGTGCTTCCTCCAGCCCAGCGTTTCTCATGATGTACACTGCATATAATTTAAATAAGCAGGGTGACAATATTACAGCCTTGACATACTCCTTTCCCAGTTTGGAACCAGTCTATTGTTCCATGTCTGATTCTAATTGTTGCTTCTTGACCTGCATACTGATTTCTCAGGAGGCAGGTAAGGTGGTCTGGTATTGAATCTCTTTAAGAATTTTCCACAGTTTGTTGTTCTCCCCACAGGAAGGTTGTAAACCCAGATTGGACGTGCATGCACACATATGTGAGCTCTCTCTGTTTCTAAACATTTGCAAAGAAGCAAATTTAAAAATACATTATGTGGGTTGGAACAGAAAAACATGTCCATCGGTTAGAATCTGCCCATGGACTCTTGATTTGTGATATCTGAAAGAGCCATAGCGAATGCAAATCCTTTCTCTGTTTGTACAATATTGAATCTGTGTGCTAACCCGTGCCCAAGTCAACAAACGCCCAGTGACAGCCCACTGCCCACAGTTCAGCCCTTTCATCTACACTATCTAACTAAAATCTGAAAAACACCATGTGGGCCAGGAAAGGAGAGGGAACAAGACTGTGAGAACTGTATTTTCGTTTCCTGGCGGGGGTGTGGTTAAGTTCACAACTTCGATGTGATACTAACCGTCAGAGGGTTTTACATTCGATTTCCTGTTTCCTTTTCTTAATAAAGAAAGGAAAAGCAGCCCCCGCAGCAACAGTAGGCTGAGTTCCATAGGAAGACACCATGGGAGTTCCCATTTGGCCACAAGCAACAACAAAACATAACCCCCGCTACCTGGTAAAGAGCAACATGCAGAAGACCTGTGAGTTACACAGTTGCTCAGGATTGTTTTGATCACCTGCAGCAACTTTCCACTCACTCATTAAACCAGTGACCAAAGTCCTCTGTGTTAAAGTTGCTGCAACCATTTCCCATGAAAGCTTTAGAAAATAATAATGGTGAGGTGCTTCACATGTCTCTAACCTCATATAAACTCTCTAAGAATTATCCCCATTGTACAGAGGAGAAAACTTGGAGGAGACTTGGAAGAGTTCAGATAATTTGTCCAAGTCGCTTGTAAGTCACCCAGCTGGAGTTCCTTTCTTTCATTCCTCAGGTAGTTAGTGGTCACCTATGTATTGAGCCAAGCACTGCAAAAATATTTATGGCTGAAAGTAGCTAAGCTCAAAAAGATTCTCACTTGCAGAAAATAACCTCTGTGTCGAGGCTACCTTTGGAATGTTTATCTTGAGCTTTCTTTCCTTTGTTCAGACACTTGGTGAACATCTTACTGTGTCCAGAATTGTAGACTGAGTGCTGAGGGGTACATGCTGACCTTGACATTCAAAGGCTTATAGTTTAGGAGGGGAGACAGAGCCAATGCAACAGAACGTTTGAATAATATAAGATGAATAGAAGATGATGCACAATTAAGTGTCCAAGTAGATGGCCCAGATGAAAATCTCGAGGGACGCGAGACTACTTTGGGCTGGAGTGGCTGGGACAGCAGAACAGAGGAAAAGGTCTTGAGGGAAGGATGGAGTGGGGATGGATACAGGAAGTGTGCAAGAGAGAAGGGTAAAGCACAGCATACACAAAGGAGGGAAGACTACGGTGACACTGCATAATTTGGTGTGTAAGTGCTCTGCTTTGGCAGGCAACACGATACGGTCTCAGGTGTGAAATTCAGAATTGACACCTTTCTACTTGTGTGATCCTGGATCAATTACTTTACTTGTATTGAGCTTCAGTTTCCTAACCTGTGAAGAGGGCATCATGAATGAAGGAAGCAGATAAAGCAATGCCCGGCACGTGGCGAGCCTTCCGGGGCAGCTAGAAGTATGAATATGAATATGGTCTCTTGGTGGGGGTACCTTGTGGCTGTTCCATCTGAATAGTGGAGAGAGAGAGGTCTGTGGCTAACCCCAAACCATAACGTAAGAGCCGAAAGGAGGACTGGAAACTCTACAGCCATGAACTGAAAGCAGCAAGTATCAGCCCTAGAATCGGGTAACACAACCACACCACAAATGTGCTGCTCAGGGCTTTAAAGTTTGACTGCAGGCAAGACCCACTGTAAACTTACTCTGTGTGAAGGAGTCAAACCACAATTTTTTTTTCTTTTTTTCATCAGACTTCACAGGAAATACAGATTTGAGATAAGCTACCGCTCCGCCTTGACTCTCCTTCGTGGCATTAACTCACCCATTAAGTGGCTCACTTTCTATCCTGAGCCCATACCATCAGCAGCTTATATTTAGTAGGCCAGTGTATTTGTATTGGTGTTATGTTAGAAGTTAAATCTATGAAGACATGGTTTGCAGTCAGACTGAGATGATAATCTAAGAAAAGGAAGGTGCAAGTCCCCAGGGGACACAACCAGGAGGTGATGGTGGTGCTTGGCTTTTTTTAAAGGTTATTCTGCCATCAGTAATCCCCTACGTTGCTGTTGCTCAACAATTATTTTGGGTTTCCTGACTTTCAGCCTAACCTCTGTGCCCAACAGGGATGCTCTGTATCGAGGTGCTGACAACAGTTTCTCAGCAGCTGTTACAAATTAATAGCTTTGGCTGCCTTCCCAAGTGGACCCATTAAAACTCTCAAGAAAATTGGCTTTAAGGAATTTCCCAAAGACCCCTGACCTAGTTGAAAGAGATCTTTCCCCCCCCTCATTCTAAGAGTACCCATTCCTGGATCTCTTCAGGGAGAACTACATAAAGACTGACAGCCAGGGACTTCCCAGGCAGCCCAGTGGTTAAGACCCTGTGCTCCCAGCGCAGGCGGCCTGGGTTTGATCACTATTCGGGGAACTAAGTTCTGACATGCTGCAACTAAGCCCACGTGCTGAGCTGCAGCTACCAAGCCCATGCACTCTACGGCCCATGTGCCACAACTAGAGAAGCCCAGTGCAGCCAAAATGAATAAATAAATAATAAACTATATTTAAAAAAATAAAACAACTGACAGCCAGAGAACAGGGAAGAAGGAATATAAAGAGTTCCTTAGCGAGGGAGAGTTTAGAGTCAGTTTTCAACTAACATATATCCAGGAAAAGATGGATGCCAAGAGATAAACTATCACAGCTACAATAATGCCCAACATTTATTGAGCATATTTTTGCACACATACATTATTTCAGTGTCCTCCCAACAATAGTATAAGGATGGTACTATTGTTATGCCCATTTAACAGATAAGGAAACTGAGGCCCAGAAAAATTAAGTAATTTGGAAGATAAATATTTTGCAAGTGAGTGTCAGAGTTAGGATTAGAACCCAGGAAGTCTGGCTCCAGGGCTTGTGTTCTTAAACACTACTGAGGAGTGTGTTTTACTGACAGGAGGTGGAGGGAGAGGAGGTGCTGTAAAAGGGCCAGAAATAGAAGGGTACCTTGAGGATTTTGGCTTTGGTCTGGCATGATGCTGTCCCAGTCACTGAATAGATGGACAGGGGCATATTCAGGCAAATACTCAGAAATATGACATAATTTTACACCTAATCTCTGACCCTTATCCATTTCTGTTCTTGTAGAGTCAGCCAGTCTCCAGCCCAGCTTTAGACTTCTAGCAGGGGACCTAGTTAGCCTAAGAGAATTAATGAAGCCATCTCTGGCTCATGGAGAACCAGAGTGGTCAGTGAGAGCCTGGGGGCCAGAATCCATTTCTAAAGAGGTGGACCATCCGCAGTAAACTGGATCTGGGGGTTTTGAACCCTTCCAGACCAATATGGAAATGTCTCAGGACTTCGCCCTGGACCCACATCACCATTGACTCTGAGGGAAGGTCCTCCACTGTGCTCTGGGTAATTAAGAGCACAGTCTCAGGAGTCACCAAGTCCTGGGTTTGAATCTCACTTATGGCCTGTGCAGACTTGGAGAAATGAACTGTGCTTACAGTCTTCCATCTGTCAAATGGGGATAATAATAGAACCTACTTCATAGGGTTGTTATAAGGATTAAATAAATGAATCCATATCAGCCATATAAAGCATGCTAAGCACTCAATAAATGTGGGCGATGGTAATTATCTACATCTTGTCTCCATTTAAAAAGTAATTTGGTCTTGAGCCTACAGTGTACATTATCACATCTGGTAGGGAGAGGCCTGGTGAACAAAGCCTGTGGCCTTGCCAGGCCCTGCAGCCATGTGCTTGGGCCTCTCTGGAAGAGGAAATGGTCTCATCACCCGCTGTCTGGGTCACAACCACTTTCTTCAGGGAAGGGCTCTGTGGCCTTGTCTGCTGGACGGGCTTGGTTACGACAAGCACCCAAGCCTGGCTCTGCCACCCACTCCCGCAGCCTGTGGAGAGGCACACACCCACCTGCCCAGTAGAATGCTCTTCCATGCCGTGCCAGGCTCTCTGGTGCAGGGGAGGGTACCATGGAAACTAGTGCACTTCTGTAGGTTCTTCCACTGACCTGGCTGGACAACCGTGGCTGTCACCAACACCAAGATAATGCCTGCATTCAGCGAAAGGCTATCGAGGGTCCAGGGCAAGAGAAGTTTCTAGACGTGGTAGAAAGGTCCTTTTCAAGCTGACTCGGGAGCCTTGGAAGTAAAGTGTGGAGATGACGGGGTGGGGCCTGGGGACTAGGTCTGTGTCTGATCCCCGTGGTGTCTTTAGTCCCCTGCCCAGTGTTGGCCCCCGAGGAACAGCACACCATATAGTGGTTAAGCATGCGGGCTCTGGAGCCAGACAGCCTGCTGTCTTGGCACTGTCTTATTAGCTGATGACCTCTGGCAATTTCCTTTTTTTAAAAAAAGAATTTTTAGATTTTTTATGGCTGTGTTGGTTCTTAGTTTTGATGGGCAGGCTCAGTAGTTGTGGTGCTTTGCTTAGTTGCCCTTTGGCAGGTGGGATCTTAGTTCCACCACCAGGGATGAAACCTGAGTCCCCTGCATTGGAAGGTGGATTCCTAACCACTAGACCACCAGGGAAGTCCCCCTCTAACAATTTCCTTAACTTCTCCCTGCCTCTGTTTTCTTATCTGTAAAAAAGGAGGATGATAATAATAATATCTCCATACCTCTTTGCTGCTAAGTCGCTTCAGTCATGTCCAACTCTGTGCGAACCCAGAGACGGCAGCCCACCAGGCTCCCCCATCCCTGGGATTCTCCAGGCAAGAACACTGGAGTGGGTTGCCATTTCCTTCTCCAATGCATGAAAGTGAAAAGTGAAAGTGAAGTCACTCAGTCTTGTCCGACTCCAAGCGATCCCATGGACTGCAGCCTACCAGGCTCCTCCATCCAAGGGATTTTCCAGGCAAGAGTACTGGAGTGGGGTGCTATTGACTTCTCCACCATACCTCTTTAAGTTGTTGTAAAACTTGAGTTTTCAAAAAAGTGCTTAGAACACTGTCAGGCATGTAATAGGGTTAAGTGTTAATTGTTATTTCCCACATGTTAGGGATTTTAATTCTAGATAGAGGCTTAGGCAAGTAATGGTGCAAATCCAGATTTATAGACTATTTGATCTTGAAGTCTGCTCTCTTTGAATGCTACCACCGTGTATGAAAAGAATACCTTACCTTGGATACTTAAAGAAGACCCAGATTTCAACTTCAGGAACAAGAGTCCCCCGAAGTGTCCAAACCTTTGCGACCCCATGGACTGTAGTCCACCAGGCTCCTCCATCCATGGGATTTTCCAGGCAAGAGTACTGGAGTGGGTTGCCATTTCCTTCTCCAGAGGATCTTCCTGACCCAGAGATTGAACCCAGGTCTCCCACATTGTGGGTAGACGCTTTACTGTCTGAGCCACCAGGGAAGTTCCCCAAAGTAGAACACAATTGTCAGACCTTGGATTTTTGTTTTAGATAGAGAAGTTAAACTGCCTACGGGTAGTAGGGATTTAGCCCAAAGGGACGGAATCAACCGTGTCCTGGTCCCGGATCCCAGGGCAAGTCTAGTAAGCTTGCCCTTTGACCTGAATCTGGGTGACGTTAGTAATACAGGAATAGGTGAAATGCCAGCCACACTTGGCTGGCCCATAAAAAGGAAATACTTCCCACACCTTGCTTTTGCACACCGAAGGCCCCCAGGTAAAGGCATCCCCGCCACAAGCCTCTGGCTTTAATGTCTGGGTGTGACTGCAGGAACCACCCAGTACAAACCGGAGTGAACCGGCTGCCCTTTCCCTACTCGGCTGCCAAGTCAAACAGAACACAGAGAACACAAATAGAATCGTCACAATAAACTGGTTGTTGGAGGCAGACACAAGAGAACCCACTCCCTGGCATGGCCACCCTCTTTGCGGGTCCAGACATGAGGTGCTCCGAGGGCTGAAGAAGGTGTGGCCCATGGGCATTCCTGCCCAGCGAGAAACCCTCTGACTTGTCTGTACTCACTGCCACCCACATGGATCCCTCCAGGGACTGCTTGCCAAGACGGGAGGGAGGAGGGTGTCCCCCAAGCTCTGGACCGGAAAATGCCCTTCCCACCCACTCGACTAATGTTAAGGAGGGACCTTTCCAGACACTTTACGATCCTAAAGGCATCTGCGGGTTTGGAGGAATTCGTGCTAGACGTGCTTCTCTGAAGGGTCAGGCACGGGGGAGGAGAGAGGAGAAGAAGCAGGGACCAGGCCCAAGTGACGGCTTCAGGTAAATCTGGGCGGAGCTCTCCAGGTAGCCTGTGAACTTAGGTGGTGCCCTCCCTAGCCTGGGGCAGGTCACAGTCTCCCAGAACTTGCCCAAACGTTTCTGCTGTGTGTGCTCTGGGGCATGTCTCTCTTTGCCTCTTGGATCTCAGGCCAGTGAGGAAATAGAGGTGAGTCCTAGGAGGCTGGGACGGAGCCATGTTCTTACTCTGTGGTGTCAGCACCTTTTCATGATGTTCTAGCAGATCTCACAAAAGATCTTTAATCTCTTCTCTGCCTTTTTGAAGAAATAAATTTTGTAAACAAGGGGGCGAGAGTTTGCCTGTGGAAAGGTAAACTGTAAAGTGACCCAGGTGGAGGTTTTCTGGGCATTTCACCTCATCTCATGGGAATGCAGGAAGCGCAGATACTCTGAAAATGGACATCTGAGTTGGAAGACTGGCTCTGTACCACATCCTTGGGCAAGTTGCTTAACTGCTTGAGCCTCAGTTTCTTTGGTAGTCAAGATGGGCACAAGAAAACTTAGTTCACAAGAAATGTTGGAAGGATAAAATGATATCACATATATGAAAGCAAAGAACATTCTATATAGTTTGGCACATCAAAGGGCCAGATCAACCTTGCCTTCAGTTATTTTCTTCCCCCACACTCATTGTCAGTGGCTTGCTGGGTTCTTGATTGGCCTGAAGAATTGGAAAAGAGATCTAGAAAGAGATAAAATCTTATGGTAAACAAAACTGTCTTATTCTAACTTAAAGTTTTAAGTGGGGAAGATAAGGACTGCTACTCCACTTTCTTTCTAGCCGGTAAGATAGGTTATTTTTATGTCTGTGGGTAAATCATTTCAATGCTTTACATTCTCATCTGAAACAAAGGACAAATCACTTCATTCTTACGCCCAAATTGACTCAATCTAATCTATCCACAAGTTGGACCTTTCCATTAACCATACTTTGGCCACCTGATTCGAAGAACTGACTCACTGGAAAAGACCCTGATGCTAGGAAAGATTGAAGGCAGGAGGAGAAGGGCATGACAGAGGATGAGACGGTTGGATGGCATCACCAACTTGATGAACATGAGTTTGAGTCAGCTCCGGGAGTTGGTGATGGACAGGGAGGCCTGGAGTGCTGCAGTCCACGGTGTCACAAAGAGTCAGACACGACTGAGCAACTGAACTGAACTGATTAACCTAACTTGAGATTTTTCCCTTTTCCATATGCTTTATGCTCTAGGTGTTGTATTATGGGGGTACGGGTGGTGTGGGTAGTACAACTCATATTCTCAAAGGGGTCTAGTTTGATCATCAGTAAACAGGAAAAAGTCAAAATTATCATTACCTTCCTGAAAATGTCAGAATTAGTAAACTGCTGCCTTGCCCACAGTGCTGGGATAAGCAGAGTCTGCATAAGGCTTGAATATGTGTCATGGTCTCAGCTATTATCTGGGGATTTTTGTTTCTAAGTGCAGATGATGGCTTTGTTCAACTCACTAAGCCCTTCCTCCTGTGTTCAGCCAACGTTTGCAGAAGACTGCCGTCTTTTAGTAAGTAGGAACCAGACAGGAAAAACATTATGGTAGAGATGGGTGGATGGTGGCAAGGGTTTGAGGGGTGCTGGTCAACTGGGTACACACCTGGGGAGTGGCAAGAGAGTGGGAAGGGAATCGAAGGAGAACTGTTTAGAGAAGGGAGTCAGGGAAGTGAGTAATAGGCAGGTCAGAGGATGGAGCAAGGGAATGCTGAAAGGGAACGGATATGCTCTGTGGGCAGGTAGTAAATATCTGAATGGGAGCACAGGAAGGCCTAGCACGGAGTAACAGGGAGGCAACCCTGAGGGGCTGATTTGTCAGTGATGGAAAGTGGGATTGGATGTGTGTTTGTGCAGGCATAGAGGGATCTCAGACCAAGTCCAAACACCATTCATTTTAATGAAATGCTTCGTCTTTATGTTTCAGCCATCAGAAACAGATGCTGTCATGCTCACTGCCATGGCTTATTTTGAATTCCAGCAACTAACACCCCTTTGGCTTTTCCTCAAAAATAAAAGTCACAGTTTAAATTCAGCTGAGCTTGCACATTATGATACTTGGAGAAAATTCAAAGCCCTGGCCCCTTCAGTTGTACCATATCGTTCAACCGCAACATTCTGTTCAGGGTGGTTGCCCTCACATAGTCATCTCAACCCTTCACTCCCCTGTTAGCCGGTTTGGTTTTATTTGCAATTTGTTACCACAATATTCCTGTGACTGTTTCCAGAGTTGAGTGAAGAAAAAGGAGGCTCGCACACAGATTTCTCACACTGGAGTTAGCTTCTATCACTTCAGTTCAGTTCAGTTCAGTCGCTCAGTCGTGTCTGACTCTTTGTGACCCCATGACTCGCAGCACGCCAGGCCTCCCTGTCCATCACCAACTCCTGGAGTTCACTCAAACTCATGTCCATCAAGTCGGTGATGCTATCCAGCCATCTCATCCTCTGTAGTCCCCTTCTCCTCCTGCCCTCAATCCCTCCCAGCATCAGGGTCTTTTCCAATGAGTCAACTCTTCCCATGAGGTGGCCAAAGTATTGGAATTTTGGCTTTAGCATCAGTCCTTCCAATGAACAACCAGGGCTGATCTCCTTCAGAATGGACTGGTTGGATCTCCTTGCAGTCCAAGGGACTCTCAAGAGTCTTTTCCAACACCACACTTCAAAAGCATCAATTCTTTGGCGCTCAGCTTTTTTCACAGTCCAACTATCATATCCATACATGACCAGTGGAAGAACCATAGCCTTGACTAGATGGACCTTTGTTGGCAAAGTAATCTCTCTGCTTTTTAATATGCTATCTCGGGTCACAACTTTCCTTCCAAGGAGTAAGCGTCTTTTAATTTCATGGCTGCAATCACCATCTGCAGTTATTTTGGAGCCCAGAAAAATAAAATCTGACACTGTTTCCACTGTTTCCCCATCTATTTGCCATGAAATGATGGGACCAGGTGCCATGATCTTAGTTTTCTGAATGTTGAGCTTTAGGCCAACTTTTTCACTCTCCTCTTTCACTTTCATCAAGAGACTCTTTAGTTCCTTTTCACTTTCTGCCATAAGGGTGGTGTCATCTGCATATCTGAGGTTATTGATATTTCTCCAAGCACTCTTGATTCCAGCTTGTGCTTCTTTCAGCCCAGCGTTTCTCATGATGTACTCTGCATAGAAGGTAAATAAGCAGGGTGACAATATACAGCCTTGACGTACTCCTTTTCCTATTTGGAACCAGTCTGTTGTTCCATGTCCAGTTCCAACTGTTGCTTCTGACCTGCATATAGGTTTCTCAGGCTTCTATAGTCAAGACCAAATTAAGCAACGGAGAAATCAAAGCTTCACTTCCTACTGACCTAGGTTTTTTAGAGCCTTCCTATTTTTCAGTATCAGGCACCTCAGGGGCTGCTAGGGACCTCAGGGGCTGCTAGCGGCTTCCTAGGTGGCGCTAGTGGTAAAGAACTGGCCTCCCGATGCAGGAGACTTAAGAGACCCGGTTGGATTCCTGGGCTGGGAAGATACCCTGGAGGGGGAAATGGCAACCCAATCCAGTATTCTTGCCTGGAGAATCCCATGGACAGCCTGGCGGTTTACCGTCCATAGGGTCGCAAAGACTCATACACGACTGAAGTGACTTCGCAGGCAGGCAGGGGCTTCCACATTTTCTCTCTCCAACTCTTGAACACGGTTCCCTCCCTCTAATCTTCAACAAAGCTCTAAACAATCAGTGTCTAAAGTTCTGGTTCTTTTAACGTATAAAAGCTAAATCCAAACTTCTTTATGAAAGTGAAAGCCGCTCAGTCGTGTCCGACTCTTTGTCCATAGAATTTTCCAGGCCAGAATACTGGAGTGGGTAGCCAGTCCCTTCTTCAGGGGATCTTTCCTACTCAGGAATCGAACGCAGGAGTTTCCTGCGTTGCAGGCAGATTATTTTTTACCAACTGAGCTATCAGGGGGATGATTACCCTTGATTCCGGAGTTTACTCCAAGAGTGGGAAAGTTTCCTACGCTGGGTTTTTTTCCCCCTATCTCCTGCGCAAGGGAAGTTTGGCCAAGTGGTTGTATTGTGGGCCGCTGTCTGGAGGAGACGGCGGTTCCGGAGGTCACCCTGACAATTATGGCCAACTAAGGGTAGAGGGGATGATCTGGGTTTGGCCCTCAGTCTGGAGTCACAGGCAGCACAGAGAGATCTTGGCTCAGGACCTGGGGCTGCACCGTGCTGGGGCAGCCTCGGGGGTGTCCTGGCTTTCCACGGGGTTGGGGAACCCTCTCTGGCCCGGGGGCGGGAGCCGCTGTTCCACAAACTGGTTATGGCTCCACTGCCGCCTCAGCACTTTCTAATTCCGGCTCCAAACAACAACAGCTAGCAGCTGCAGCCATAGCAACAAGCCCCGCCCACCCGGCCTCGCTCCGGGCAAGCGGCACGTGACGGCGACGCCTGCGTCGCTCCCTCCGCCCCTGGCGCTGCGGGAGGGCGGGGAGATGACGTGTACTCAGTCGTCTCCTTGGATATAATGCATAGACGTCAACGTCGCCCAGTGTTTAGTGTGTAATGTTCCTCCGTTTCTATGGGAACGTCAGGCGGCCAAACACCGACCCCAGCAACAGGCTTCTGATTGGTCCGTAGCTTCCCAAGGCGGAGCTTCATCTTCCGCGCCCGCTCTGCTGTGTTGCTGTTTTGGTTGTTTGTGTCCCGCTTGTTTATTTCTGTAACAGATCCTGGAGGTTGGAGTCTGAGATCCCCATCGCCAAGGATGGGAAGCAGGTGGAAACGTACCCAACGTGCAGCTTTCGCTTGCCGATTACAACCCAATAGATGGCATGTTTCCCTTGTGACCAAGTCCCTTCTGAGAGTCCGGGGCCGAGGCCCAGCGTCATCACAGCCCAATACTTGGTGTTTCACCCTCTGACCGCCCCACCTCCACCCATCAGCATCACATCTGAGGCCATTACCCTTTCAGCCTCATTCCACAAACTGTGTTGCCTTCACACTTAAACTTGTTTATGCTCTTAAGGGAGCGGGGCCGAGGTAGGGGGTGCTTTCATACATGTCAGGATTCAGTGCTACTCCCTGCAGAATTTGGCTACATTTTTTTCCATCTGGTCTTAATTCTGTTAAATGACATCATTGATTTGTCGTTCCACCCATAGATGCCCAGTTTTCCCGTAGCCTGAACAGACACCAAAGGATCCCCAAAGACCTGCGTGGGTGCTTCAATTCGTGGGCTAGTTGAATATTAGGCTTTTCTCCCTGCCCATTTTAATTCAAAACTGGGGGGCATTTGACTTTTCCAAAAGAGACAGAAATAAATTGAGGACAGAAATGGGGGAGTGTTAAAATCTGCTATTAAAATCCCATATTTCTTGATATATAATAGCAGTAAACATTCTGAGTCCTGAATGTTTCCAGAAACAGTTTTAACCTACCCTGGGCTCCCATCAGTGAAACCAGGTTAACATCTGGCAAGAGATAGTGATCTAGCCTCAGGGTTTTCAGTCAAGTTGTGCCCGAAAGAATGCCTTAAAATCTTAAGTTATGGTGTCAAACATAATAAATTTTCACCAGCTAGCTCATGCACATACAAGTCAGATGTTTCATAAAAGGTTTAGATGATCTGATAATATGTTTTCAAAACCCAGTGAGTGAGAGAAAGAGAGAGAGAGACCCTGATGCAACCTCAAGTTAAAAACAAGAAAAGAAAAGTACTTTTGTAGATTGGAATTGATAAGAAGTAAGGAGGGTATCTATTCGCTCTGTTCTAATTTTAACCTACCTTTCCCCCTTTATCTCCTCTGGTAAATAGTCTTGCTAACTGTCCTCCCCCTGCCCCTAGGCCAGCCGCATAGCCTATAATTTCCTTCAGAGATGGGAGTGAAATTAAATGAAATTGGGAGCCTGCTTAATGCAAATAGGACCAAAGGGCACAGCTCTGTATCATAATGAACTTCATTCTGATTAAGTCACAGGGACTGCAAGTGCTTACTATTTACCGAGTAAATATATTAAATTGCCAGGCAAGTCTCCCTCTTGTCCTGACACTGCCAGGGAATATTTGAAAGTCTGATATAAGATCATTTCAAAATGATCAAACATTTCTTTCTAATTCTATCATCTCTCTTTATGTTTCCAGGAATACAGAGTGTCTTGGTCTCTGAGAGCCAATATATCTGGGTTACACCAGAAGAGGAATAATGAGGCAATCTTTGTACTGTTCAATGAAAATGACCTGGAAAGCTGGAAGAGGTGGCTGAAGGCATTTTCTCAGTTTGGATGAGGAAGTGGGGAGGAAGGTGAAAGATGACAGTCTCCAAGTGACTAGATTTGACTCCAGCATGTGAACTGGATTTTATGATTCTGTCCAAGGGCATCAGTTATAACTTTAGAGCCTCCATGTCTTTTTCCATCTCCCAGACTTATTTCCTTTCTTCTTAGTTCTTTTGTTGTTGTTGTTCTTTTTAAAAGATATTTATTTATTTATTTTAATTGGAGACTAGTTACTTTACAATATTGTAGAGGTTTTTGCCATACATTGACATGAGTCAGCCATGGGTGTACATGTGTTCCCCATCCTGAACCCCCCTCTCACCTCCTTCCCATCTGCCATCCCTCAGGGTTATCCCAGTGCACCAGCCCTGAGCACCCTGTCTCATGCATTGAACCTGGACTGGCGATCTATTTCACATATGATAATATACATGTTTCAATGCTATTCTCTCAAATCATCCCACCCTCGCCTTCTCCCACAGAGTGTGGTTGTTCTTTGAACCCAAATATAGTCATGGGCCATGGTATGTAGCCCAGGGAGTCACAGTTTAATTAAATACCATTACATTTGGTATGTAATTCAGGAAATACCAAGTAGATTATAGTTTTGATGGTACTGAAAGCAGCAGTTTATTTCATAAGAGTTTACATGCACACACACACGTACAGATCCTTTCTGGCCAGTGGTTTGGCTGAGCTGCTCCATTTAGCTGACCAGTTTCAACCTAAGGACCGTGATGTCCTGCTAGACTATGGATTTCTTCAAACCACAAGACAATTAATCTCCCCAGCCTATTTCCTCATCTATAAAATGGGGTCTGGAGAACTCACTGACCCCACCTGTTTGCTCTGACCTAAGAGCTTTGCAACGATGTAGTGATCATTAATGGGCACTGTGGAAACTCCAAATGGTGTATAAATGCTTGATAATTATTAATGGGTGCAGTTTTCCCCAACACCTCCTGCCTTAGTACTGAGTGGAACCGACACCCATCAGGTTTCCATGGCCAAGGGGCCTTGACCCAGGCCAGAAAGTGTAGGAGCAATGACCTACATGGCCTTCCCAGGCCCAAGTGCACACCGGGCCTCTTCCACACCCTAGCTATGACTGAATTCAGCTTGCTGTTCACATTCCTCAAGTCTGGCTTTCCTTAGTTGTAAAAATGAAAACATTACTACCTGCCCTGATTACCTCTTAGGACTCATATGAGGCCCACTCCAGGTAACTCTTGTGAAAGAGCTTCGAAAACTGTAAAGCAGAAAGCATTTTCCAGTTTAAAAATGTCTTATGAAGTGATCTGCATATGAATCAGTGTCAAGGCGGGCTTGAGGGGGTATAATTCATAGGCAGGCTGGATGAATCCCCACCTGTGTGATTTGATATGTCCTATATCAAGGCCTGGGCTTCCCTGGTGGCTCAGATGGTAAAGAATCTGCCTGCAATGTGGGAGACCCAGGTTCAAACGCTGGGTAGAGAAGATTCCCCTAGAGAAGGGAATGGCTACCCACTCCAGTATTCTTGCCTGGAGAACTGCATGGACAGAGGAGCCTGGTGGGCTACAGTCCATGGTATTGCAAAGAGTCGGACACAACTGAGTGACTAAACACCCACACACACACATATCAAGGCATGCTCCCTCACCATTCCAAAATTATCCATTTTCAGCCATATATGTCTTTGGCGTAAGCATTTGCCTCTCTCTTCAGATCTGAGTTTTAGAATACAGATATTTCAATTAGTAATAAATCTCCTAAACCTGAACATAAGTGAGGTTATCAAATGGAACCACACAGGAGCCTTGGGCTCTTGAGTGAGTCTGAGAAACGAGTTGCTGGGAACCTAGAGAAGACTATCCATCTTATTCAAAGCTGGTCATCACAGGCGTGCAGGTTGCTGACAGAGGATCTGCAGAGCCCACCCAGCACACCTGTGCTCTCTCACACCTGCAGTGGGGAGACTCTCCTCCCCACATCCTCACCCAAAGCCTCAGAGGGCGCTACTGCACAGTGACCCAGTACTTCCCACCCTGTTGGATAGCAGAGGCCAGCAAAGTTTTTAAAAAGCTGGTGAACTGACATAGGTTGCCAACTTTAATTTTACCAAGTAACAACAGTTGCCATCATTTCATAAATGACTAAAGTGAAAGTCACTTAGTCGTGTCCGACTCTTTGCCACCCCATGGACTGTATAGTCCATGGAATTCTCCAGGCCAGAATACTGGAGGGGGTAGCCCTATACCTTCTCCAGGGGATCTTCCCAACCCAGGGATCGAACCCAGGTCTCCCACATTGCAGGTGGATTCTTCACCAGCTGAGCCACAGGGTATTTCAATACTCAAAAAGTCAAAAGGATGTGGACTGAAGGATTGAATATATGTATGTTTATGAAAACTCCTTGTTTTGTCTTTATTTCTTATCTTCCTTTGACAGTTCTATTCATTCTTCATTCTCCATGGGGTGGCGTTGATAGTGGTGAAGAGCAGACAGAGAAACCAAGGAGAGGTAAAAATATGACTCAAGAACCATTTGAGTTTCCTGATCAGATTGGCTGCTTCTTGCAGTATGCATTTTTGGGTCACTGGTTTCTTTGGCAAAGGAGAGTAATATAATCTCACCAGATGGGTTCCTGGTAGTGGGACTGTAATACATTGAGTAATTCCCTTGGAATTGCTTCCACTCTGGGGCAGGTCAGTTTGTTTCTAAGGGTCTGATCCTTGCTTGGACCATGCCCCACCCACCCAAACACTTCTGGTTTTACCTGGAGAGTTGGGATAACTGACAGCCTTATACCTGATTCAGCCAGATCAGATAGAGGTGAATGTTGGAGACTGGCAAAGTTCCCAGAGGAGGAAACAAGCCTACCTTCCCACTGGGATCCCAGGCAGGTGCAGGAGACACTGGCACAGCCAGTTTAACCAGCATCTTGGGCAATATTTGGCCAGTAAGTTTTTCATACTTCCAGTTTCCTCTGGCAGAAGTGGAATCTCTTTATATTCTGTGGTTGCATGTGGATATAATGCAACCAACACCCTATTTCTCTTCTCTTTCTACCTATGAATGATATACAGTATATATATTTCTCTCAAAAGCCCAATATGCATAGGAGCTGAGGCTATAATTTAATTCTAAGCAATTTAACCATAATTAAGGCCCCTGAGACTGAATTTCTCTCTCACCCGCCACCAGCTACCAGAGAGTAGACACTCAGGGAAATAAATGCACTTATTCATGTTACCAAGTTACTACTTACTACACTGGGGAGAAAATTTAGTCCAAATATCTATTGTGGATTAGAAAATTATAAGATCATTATTATTATTATTTTAAATCATTATTTTTATATTAATTTTTATTGGAGTATAGTTGCTTTACAAAGTCGTGTTTATAAGATCATTGGTTTAAAAAAATTATTGAGCCTATACAACCAAAATGGCATAATATACCTATATTATTGAATTTTGGTAAATATTAAATAACATAACAGTATCTGTAAAGCACTGAACATAATCCCTGAACAAACACTCAATAAATATTAGTTATTGTTATTTCCATGCATTCAAGAAGTACTTTTTGAGCAGCCTTTACTTGGTCAGGTACTATATAAGGGGCTAGAGAGCCAATGATGAGTAAAACAGGCAAGGTTTCTGCCTTCCTCAAATGGGGAACTAGACATAAAACAAATTCAACCAACATTTACCTACCAACATCAGGGCTTCGCTAGATGCTTGGGGGTCCATCAATGAACTAAACAAATATTCTTGCCCTGGTGGAACTTATCTTTTAGACATTAGACCAACTGCTTTCTAAATAAGTGTATATTATTATGAATGGTGTCTAGTGCTATACATACAAAGCCTAGGATGGAACAAGGGTTTCTGAAGTGTTCCTAATTCAGCCTAGATGCTCAGAGAGTTTCTCTATGATGATATGATACTGAAGTTTGTGATCTGGATGAAGGGTAGATTGAGTTGAGAAGCAGAGTGGAATTAGGGGCAGAGAACATATGTATAATACTAGCAGCTCATATTTAATTCATGCTTTTCATGTTATGATGCCTTTTCCCAAATGTTTTGGAGGCTGGGACTGCCAAAATCGGAAGACATCCCTGCATCAGAAGTTTGCATCCAGATTGAATTTCGCCCTGCACTCCAGAATGCATTATCGTTTGCTCCTTCCCAGGAATCACTGACAGTTGATGGTTGCTGCCTCAGCTTCCCTTGGTCTCATTGTCTGGAACAATCAGTACCAACTGTAGTAGGAATGACAGCTGAGAACTGAACTCCACTTCTTATTACTGGCTGTAAGGAAAGTCACCATAGTGCCCCCCAGAAATATGTCAGCATACATTTGCTGCTAGATTTAAATAATCAAGCATGGGCTGAATAATCAATTTCTGAGGGTTGAGCTACTCTCTTCTCCCAACCCACATGTAATCCTCTAGCCCACTTTTCCCTTTGCCACTGAATTTTCTCCCATTTAAGTTTTAATGCTCTTTTTCTGTCATTCCCAGCCTGAAAAGCATTCCAGTTCTGAAATAGTTCACATAGTTCTGTGTAGACATAATATTTACGGGAACTGAAGATGGGTGGATTCTGATAATGGCTTGTGGGATGGTCTTCAGTGCAGACAAAATAACAAAGAATTCAAGAAACTAATACTATGAGAGTTCGGTCCCCCATAAATTTCCCAAATGTACTTGCTTAAACCCTGTATATCAGCAGAGTACAGGAGAGTGTCACCTGGGGTGAGAAAACTTGGTGTGTTCAGTGTTCTGTTTTACAGCACAGATTCTAAGTTGAACTCGGTTTATTGTCAGTAGCTCTCTAACAAAGGGCAAAATGGAATGTGCTTATTTTCAAATTCCTGTTAAAAAAAAGGCCCTGGAAGACCTCACAGACTGCTTGAGGGCAATTTGTGTCAGTATTTTTCAGAGCTCTCATGTGAGACTCTTCAAGCTATTGAGAGAGAGCTTACCAGCCATTGATGTTTAGTGTGCAGCCATCTATAAGAAGGATCCATATGGGTTGTTATGGTATGAGAATGAAATAAAACCCTCCATGTCCTATTTGAAGTTTAGTGACAGGTTAGAGAGGAAACTAAATGGGGAATGGCTGGGACATTTCCAAATTTGGTAGCAGTGATCCAAAAGTTGGTGTTTACGGTCTGTGGGAGGGACGGATGGTTTGTTGGTAGGTGTTATGGTCTGGTGGAGAGAGACAGTTTTTGGTAACTCAGACACTAGGGCTTGAAGTGCACCTTACAAAGACAGAGGGTTGCTGGCCTCCACGGTTATATTTCTCAATACTTTACACTGGGAAGCATTTCCTCTACCCAGAATGCTCTGCTCCTTGCCCTTCTCATGACAAATGTCACCTCCTTCCACCCAATCCAAAGTAGCAACACAGTCACTCACAACATATGCTTCCACTTTAACTACTTGCCTAGCACTTACTTTTATATATTTTGTTTATTTGTTTTCTTGTTTATTACTAGACCATGAGCTTCATGTGAGTTTGTCTGTTTACTATAGATTCCATCGGCTGGCACACAGTAGGTGTCCAATATAGGTACTGAGTGAATAATGAGGAATAGGATAATTGTACATTTTGAGTGATGAAAGGATTAACTATGTAGAGGCCATACCCTAGTACCTGTGGGTAGTTGTTTTTTCTTATGCAAGGTAATAATAATTTGAGGTCTGTGAAACCCCTTTCTTCCCTGGAGGGAATTCTGTAATCAATGGAAAAATAAAGAGCCAGGAGAGAGATATCTGATAAGAATATAATTTAAGTTAATCTCAAACCAGATGTGAGAAATTAACACCTCAGGGCTGTTCTTATCTAAAAATACAATCTAAAATCACTTAATTTGAAACTCTTCTCTTTTCTCCATTATTTATTAATTTTTTTATGTGAGTCTCCGGTTCTTTTAGCATGTAGGCCAGAAATGAATGAGAAGGGTGGATATTCACTGTTCCTGGCTGGGAGCTATCTTCGGTGAACTTGGGAATTTGGCGGCCAATGTGTGGAGCGCTATTTGCATAACGACAGGTTTCCTGCGCTTCCCCAGCCTCTTCACAACCCCTTGCTTCTCTCTGTTCCAAGTTTCAAAGCTTAAGCAGACATCAGCTGGATGACGCTCTGGGTTCGAATAAACTTGTTTTGGATGGCAAAGTACTAGTAGCAGATGACGCCCCAGCTCTTCACCTGCTATGAAGTTTCCTGTTCCTGGCAAATAGAGACTAGGGAAAAGCAAAGATTCCTCACCCACAGGCACCCTTCTGGGCAAGTGATATGAGATTCATTCCAAACCAGTTGATTAATCTGGAGAAAGGAAGAGAATGGTTCTGTCAAATGATTCAAGTGAAGAATCCTGAGGGCTGATCCCATCCTTCACTTACGGCAATCTGGATGGAGCAGGAGCACGTGGTGCTCCATTTATAACCACAGAGATCAGCTCTGGCCCACAGAGGGCTGCATCCAGGCCTGAGGTGATCCTGCGGTATGTGATATTCTAGTCCTGTCCAGTGCATGCCGAACAATCAACAAATACTGACCTGGTCCCAGCCACATTCTCAACCATGGCTGGATTGCCCAAGAAGCCAAGGAAGTATATGCTGGGGTGGGGGTGGATAAAGACTCAAGGAAGAAATTAGGAAAACTGTACCCATCTTTCTATTTATGGAGTGCTTGCTATTGTGCCAAGCACTGTTCCAGGCTCTGGAGAACCAGCAATTTTTCCATCCCTCATGGAACTTACATCCTGGCATTATTTTTGGCATATTTGTAAGTTTTATTTTTTAGGTAAAAAATTATTTTGCAAATTGATATTGTTTTTATTTTGAATTACTTGGAAGGGTATCACAGTCATTTTAGTATTAGTGCCATGAAAGTTGTGGAAATGAAAGTGTTAGTCGCTCAGTCGTGTCTGACTCTGCGACCTCATGGATTATAGCCCACCAGGCTCCTCTGTCCATGGGATTCTCCAGGCAAGAACACTGGAGTGGATTGCCATGCCCTTCTCCAGGGGATCTTCCTGACCCAGGGATCGAACCTGTGTCTCTTATGTCTTCTGCTTTGGCAAGTGTGTTCTTTACCCCCAGTGTCACAGTTGGTATGAAGGTTTTATTATGGCCCTATTCACAGGGCTTTTGAACTAAAAAATTGGTTAGGTTTTTACCTCTATATTCAAATAGTTTCTAAAAAGTTGCTTGTGGTATTAGGCTGAGTTTGTGGAAAAGAAAGGATTGGGGGATACCCCATCTGAGATGAAATTTCTTCTTATGCTGATCATGTTTCTGGGTGGGACGGTTGCACCCTTACCCTAAAAACTAGAGCACCCATACCCTCTTGAATGACAGCTAGTGGAATGATTAATAAGCAGATATGACAAATCCATACAGTTCTAAGGATGGGTGTACCACTTGGGTTTATAAGCATCTAAATTATTATGCCTGATAAAGAAGGTACTGATCAGGATTTTGGTTTCCCTCACCTGAGATTTTGGTTTCCCTCACCTACGCAGGGCTTCCCTGGTAGCTTGGACGGTAAAGCGTCTGCCTACAATGCGGGAGACCTGGATTCGATCCCTGGGTAGGGAAGACACCCCTGGAGAAGGAAATAGCAACCCACTCCAGTATTCATGCCTGGAAAATCCCATGGACCAAGGAGCTTGGTGGGCTACAGTCCATGGGGTCGCAAAGAGTCGGACACGACTGAGCGACTTCTCTTCTCTCTTCTCTTCACCTGAGAAAGATACCGGTAGGAAGTCAGCCATCAAGCCCCTTTATCCAAAACGAGAATCCATGCTGCCTTCCCAGCCACATAAACAACAACCGATGAGCTTTCTGTTTAATGTTCATTCATTCTGCAAACATTTATCCAATGCCTACTAGTATCAGCAAGCTAAGGCCCTGAGGATAGATACCTATTGAATAAGATAGATAAGGTTCCTGCTTTGGTGGAGCTTGTGGCTTAGGAGAGGAAGAGAGACAACGAAAAAGTGCATACATAAACCAAGTAACCTAGTGATCAGTCTTCCAAAGAAAATAAAACCAAGTAATGTGACAGAAAGTGACTGAGGGGCAACGAGGAGGGATGCAGTGTTGGAGTGGGGACAGGCTTCCTGGAGAACGTGAAAACTGAGCTAATAGTGATCATAAGGATAAGTCAATGTGTCCAGATTTGGGGAAAAGAGGGAACAGTGATTAGAAAGACCCAGCTCCTTAACCAGCTTGGCATATTTGAGGAACAGAAAGAAGGCCAACGTGCCTGTAGAGGAGTGAAGGAGGGAAAGTTGCTTAAGATGGAAGGTGAGGCCGGGGCTGGGTTACACAGCTGTGGTAGACCTCTGTAAGGGGTACAGATTTTTTTTTTTTTTCTGAGTGTAATTCTGTATATTGGCCACTAAACAAGTTTGGAGGGATTTAGTATTTAGTGTTAGGATTTAATTCAGAGTCCCATTAAGTGGGAGAGGAGACTTTTAGTGCATGATCTGTCCTTATCTTCATGGATTACCCCACAATCTCAGGTGGATCAGAGTCTAAAAGTAGAATTCTTCAGTAGAATCAATTTTGGGATTTTCACAAGGGATCTGTAACTCATTGACACTCCAGGTAAAACAACAGTGGAGAAAATAAAAACTTAGCTGGGAGTTGGAACTGGAAGTTTTTTCATAGAATGCAAATCAGATACTAAACTAAGACACAAAATGTCCACATCAGAGGATGAACCTATGATTTGTAGATCAGAAGGCAGCATAATTCTGAATTCCTACTTACTGGTCAGGATTCTTCTGGTTTTGGAAAGAGGATTTTTTTTTTCTTGCCTTATAATTATTAATGTCTCTTTTAAAGATCTTGCCATTCTTCTTGAGAAAGATGGTGGATTAAATGGTGTAAGCAATGCTGGAGATGTCTTAACACTTTGAGGCTCGTCGTGTACCAGCCCATTTAAGCCATCCTTAGCTCTGCCCATGCAGATCATGAGGTTTCCCCATTGGATGGGAGCCCTGCAGTTGAGGTTTCTTAGTCAGGGTGTGGTGTTGTCCTATAGATTTAGTGACGTCAATGAGATTCCTTTGGAATTTTAGCAGCTAAATCCACCAGAGCTGAAGAAGGTCAGCTCAGGACACCTGGGGATCCGACAGCCTGGACAGACTTGCTTGTCAGAGGATGGGGAATGCAGCTAGGTTTGGCATTACTGACTAAATGGGGATCCAGTGCTGCTGGTTATGGTGGAAGATCCCATGAGCTTGGGCTGAAACGTGTCCTTCTTAGGCACCATAGCTGTTCCCCAGTTTCCTCAGCTCCAGATGGAGCGTGTGCCAGGGACCACACAGAGCTTTGTTTAAATGCTTGCATTAGCAGAAGGATGGGGATCCCATTGAATCATCAGCTCCTGTCAAAAAGCCAAGAGTTGTTCAGAATGGAAACAGTTTTTCCCAAAGAGGCAAAATTCCTAGTACTAATGAGTGGTGGTGGTGATGGTGGCGTGTGTGTGTGTGATGATGGTGGTGATAGTTCTGTGCCTCCCACTGTTTCAAAATAGAGACAGTTTTTGTTCACTGTCTGAGCCATAGGGTGAGTAACCTTGACCCCTAAGGTCCTTCGCTGGGCTCACGTGAGTTTGTGAGTCCTGTGGGAATAGTGAAATGTTCCTCCCGCTGGGGTTCAGACATTTGGAATGGATAAATTAGAGAGTGGTGGTCACACAGTCATTGTCATTGCAGACAATGTGGCATTTATGTATGGGCACTGGCTGTCTCTCATGGGCTCAATAACAAGGGTAAGTTCTATCTTTCATCACTAACCACTGGGGTGTTCTTTATTGACAGAGGCTGCACCAGCTGAAAATAGCCCAAACATCTTGTTATTTTCTCTTTCCCAGTTTTTGCCTATTCATATCCAAGGATAAAAGACTCAGCTTGTTCAGCTTTTTCAAAGGGTTAAAGAACATTCTCTATTTGATTTCTTAGTACCCATAAAGAACAAGACTATACAGTTGCCCTGCTTGGCTGAGAGCATTCATTCATTCATCAGTTCAATAGATTTTATTAAACACCTACTATGGGCTAGGCGCTGGGGTAGGTGCTAAGTGGATATTTGTATATGAAAAAGACAAAGGCTAAAAGTAGGCAGATGCTAAACAAGTCTTAGAAGCGACTTCCCCAAGTCCCTGAAGGAGATGAATTTGCTATACGCATCTTCCTGACTTCTAGTCCCGTGCTCTGCCCACAACCCTTCACCGATAGACCACACTTCCCCAAATAAATAACTACTTCTGCATGCTGGGGATGGGTTGTGTGCGGCAGCATTTACGTAGGCGGCACAGACAGTAGCCTTTCACTTAGTGTTGCAATAACACCAGGCTAAACAATGTGCACTGACCTCCAGAGTGGTGAACAAAAGCTTGCTATAGGTCAGGCCTCTTAAATGCCAGAGAAGTGCAAAATAGGAAGAGTCTCCATCTGATAAGAAGCAACTGCTGAGAAAGAATGAATTTGTTTTTAATCTGGGTTAAAATCAGATATGAGAATCTATCCTCCTGTTCACTTTTGGATCCTCAGGTAGCAGGAACTCAAAGCTTAGATAATCACAAACTATGTAAGTTTTGGTTTTCCATGCTCAGACTTGTCCAGAACATGGAAGCCTTGCCCTGTTGGAAGGCAGCACTGAACTTACAGAGGCACACACACACACAGACATCTGTCTCAAAGTTATACTGACCTTGGCCAGTGGCAAACATAATTTCACAGATTGCGTCTGATTTCTCTTTATTTTAAGGCTACATCACGCGAGCTCCATATTAAAAATGTGATTTTGGCTGTCCTGAAATGGATACCATGAGTAGATTGAGATGTGAGAGTATGTTAGAATGATTGCAGGTTCGGATATTAGTAGGGCAAGAGAGGAGGTCTGAGATTATATTATCCGATACTACTGCGTTAGGTCGAGGACCTGCGTTTACTACCCAGATGATGCTCTGGCCCTTTTCAGTCTTTATCATGTTATATCCCAGAGGACAGTGGATCCAGATCCCGTCTCTGTATTGCAATCACTTCTTCTGATACCTGTCCCCACACTCTCTTCTGTTTCATAGCACCTTCTTATTTTTTAAATATTCATTTATTTGGCTATACTGGGTGTTAGTGGGTTGTGGGATCTAGTTCCTTAACTAAGGATCGAACCTGGGCCCCCTGCATTGGGAGCTTAGCCACTGGACCACCAGGGAAGTCACCCTGTTATTACCTCTGTCAAACCACCTACTGCTGTCCTGCAACTCTCTAATGACTTGTTGGTCCATAAGGCTGGAATCTCTCTGACAGTAGGGGCAGATCGACTGTGTTCATTAGAGTAAGTACCAGCCCCTAGCAAGTGCCAGGCCATAGAAGGCTCTCAATAAGTAATCGCATGCATGCTCAGTCACTCAGTTGTGTCCACCTCTTTGTGACTCCATGGACTGTGGCCTGCCAGGCTGCTCTGTCCATGGAATTTTCCAGGCAACAATACTGAAGTGGCTGCCATTTCCTCCTCCAGGGGGTATTCCTGACCCAGGGATTGAACCTGCGTCTCTTGTGCCTCCTGCATTGGCAGGTGGATTCTTTACCACTGAGCCACCTGGGAAGCCCCAGTAAGTTCTTTGTTAAATAAATAAAAGAGTGAGTGAATGCATGATTCTGTCTTTCTTAGAGGATGGATTTATTAAGTTTACAGCTCTGTAGCCATAATGGTGCCAGGAAAGAAAGAGTTAAGCCTCCTCCTGTGGAGGAGACAGGCTTATCCAAAGACCTTTTTCCTTTTTTATTGGCAAGGGCTGAATAAATGATATATGCATAAATCCTGGATATAAAATCTTGACACATTCTTTAGGTGTTGGCCTGAACTGCTTCAAAACTCTAAGGGAAGTAAATGAAATCATTCTAGGTTTTCTCTTACGTGGCCTGAGAGCCAGTTATGAAAGGAAGGCAAGGCCAGACCCAGGAATTCAAAGCTTGACCTATTTTGCCCATAGCTAATAGTAAGAGAGATGGATTTGCCTTCTTACCTTTTTTTAAAATCAAGGACAATGAAGCAGCCCGGCAAACGACAGAACTAGGTGAATGGAATGCAGCAGAATTGCTTGAGGATTCAGAGCATCTCCAAGTCTATGTTTATGTATTATGTGTTTTTCCTTTTCCCTCCCCCTTTTTATTTTTCAAATGAGAAAAAAAAAAAAAAAGCGCCTAAATCCCACCAACATAATCCAGTGACATACAATGATGAAACTCTGTTTTCACCTCTGCTTGTGACAGGGAATGCAAAAATAGCAAGTGGCCCAGTTCCACGAATCCCCGCCTCCCTACCCTAGCAGCTCTCACCCGGTTCTCATCTGTAAGAATGGAGGTTAGCGTCCAGCCGCGCGCGCAAGCCGCACTCAGCCCCCGGACCCCACAGATGAGGTCAGGCTGCGGGAGTGGCAGCAGTCGGGCCGGGGAGGCCGAGGCCCTCGGGGGAGCGAGGAGGGAGAGCGGCCTCGCCAGGCCGACGGCGCGCCCGGCCGCGCGGCGTCGCCTGGAGACGGCCCTGGCGGCGCAGTGTTTCTGTAAACAGCCGCTTCCCTGTTACTATCTATAGCAGGATCGCCTGGCTCCGGGGTGCGGCAGCGGGAGGCAGGTCTGCTGTCCCGCTCCCCGCGAGTCCCAAAGGATCCGCCCGCTGCCCTCATCCCGCCTCGCCCCTCTCCGGGTGCCCATCGTGCCCAACCCCCAACCCCGGCCCGAAGAGTGGGGGAAGGGACACAGGGACCTGTGTCTCTGCGGGGACCTGCGACTTCGCGTCCCGGAGGTGGCCGGCGCGCAGAGATTGAGCCGGGGGCAGTGTGACCCCGGCTGTCCTTTGCATCTGAGCAGGAGGCTAGAGGCGTCTGGGGGTGCTTAGTGCACTCCAAAGCACCTTGACCTGCCCACCAGCACCCCGCCCCCCCCCCCCCCCGCCCCGCCAAAGGCCTGTTTTCCAGGCCACCGAGCGGTGCCTGAGATACCAGCCTCCGAAGATTCCGGCCTGGGCGCTGCTGGGCACGGTCCTTCCAGGCGCCCGCGGTCCAACCCCCCTCCCCCCTTCCAAGTCCGCGCTGGAAAACCACCGGCTTTGGGCTCCCAATAACCAGTTTCCTGGGGCGCCGAACCACCCCCACCTCCCCAGCAAGGACTTGTGCTGCCCCCAGTGCTCGCTCCATCCGGTGCTCCGAACTGACGACCTTGTCCACAGAACAACCCCCGCCCCCCCAACACGCCCCGGGGCCCGAGCTCAGAACCAGGCAAACGAATCCTTCAGACATCCTTGTTGAGAGATTCTGCACGATGTTTATTGGCTAGTTTCTCAGGGGTTTGACAGCAACAGTAACATCTCATCTACCGCCAAGAAAAAAAAAAACAACAACAACCAGCAAAAACAAAGCGCCTATCTCCTTAAAAGCAAAACAAACAAACAAAACATATAGAATAAAAAGTACCCAGCATCGTAGATAAAGTAGGTAATCGTATTGTCTTATTTTGGATCCTTCCAAACCGCAGGAACAATCCTAGTAAAGCTGGAGTCCGGGTAGCTTGAGGTGAGGGGTTTGAGGGTCTGTTTCCAGAGCTTGCACTGAATTAGGGCTAGAATGGGGAGTGAGGGTAGAGGCGCATTCCTTCGGGGGCCGAGGCTTAACCTGCTTGGCTGCGTGTACCTGTGTCGCCTATAACCTGAGCCTCATAACTCTTTCCCGGGTTTCCGTATAGAAGTAAAAGGGCGTCCCCGCCTTCGCCAACCCCATCCTCCCCCAGCCCCGGAACAAGGGTCCGCATTGAACCAGGTGCGAATGTTCGCTCGCCTTCTCCGCCTCCCCTCCCCCCGGCCGCGGCCCCCGCCTCCCCCCCGGCGCTGCACCCTCGGTGTTGGCTGCAGCCCGCGAGCAGTTCCCGTCAATCCCTCCCTCCCCTTTACACAGGATGTCCATATTAGGACATCTGCGTCAGCAGGTTTCCACGGCCGTCCGCTGCAGTCGTGGGGGTATCCATCCCCGCGGCCCCTTATCTCGGCAGCTCCACGCGACCCTAGGAACCACGGGGAGACAGGCCGACAAGATCAAGAAACTCGACAGCGCGGGGAACTGGGGGCGCTGCGAGGGCGGCGGAGGCGGCAAATGGGGACCCTAGAAGTAGCCGGGCCCGTGCGCCACCCCTCGGGAGCCGCAATGGTTGCGCCCAGTGACGTGTTGGGCTCATTCATAAAATGCTGTTATAAAAGCGGTGGCTGCGGCGCCTAGTACTCCAACCGCATCTGCAGCGAGCAAGCTTAAGGAGCTGACACAGAGCCTGCGGCGCAGCGAGCGAGCTAGCGAGCGACCGCGCACACCTACCCAGCTCTGCCCGGCAGCGCGCACCTGCCTCCGCCCCTGCGCCCCTCGCCCGGCTTTGACTGCTCGCGATCATGATGTTCTCTGGCTTCAACGCCGACTACGAGGCGTCCTCCTCCCGCTGCAGCAGCGCCTCCCCGGCCGGGGACAGTCTCTCCTACTACCACTCACCAGCCGACTCCTTCTCCAGCATGGGTTCTCCCGTCAATGCGCAGGTGAGGCTGGCTCCGCGCCTCCGCGGGGCCGGGGGGTGGAGGGGTCACCGGAGAGGAATCACCAAGGCGAGATGCTCGGGAAGACGAGTCCGGGACTCCTTTCGCCGGGGGCAGGGAGGGAGGCTTGCCCCGGCCCGGAGCAGCCCTCTCTCGGGAGCTTTTCCGAACTTTGTTCGGAGCGGCCCGCGAGCTTGTCATCAGAAGAATTGCTTCTTCTGTCCCGCGGCAGTCTCTTTCTGAGCTGTGCCCCCCGGCGCGCGCTCGCTGACTGATCTCGGACATTAGCTGGGGCCAAAATGTCCCAAAGCAGAAGACTAGCGAAGTAGAGCCTGGCGCCTCCGGGGGGAGGCGGCCAAAAGCGGCAATCCACCCACCCCCCCGCCTCCGCCACCCCTCCCCTCGCAGCCTGGAGCAGGAAAGGAGGGGTAGGGGAGGAGGGTGAAGCAGGCGGGTGTGTAAGGCAGTTTCATTGATAAAAAGCGAGTTCATTCAGGAGACTCCGGAGCGGCGCCTGCGTCAGCGCGGACGTCAGAGATATTTATAACAAACCCCCTTTCAAGAGAGTGATGCTGAAGGGATAACGGGAACGCAGCAGCAGGATGGAGGAGAAAGGCACTGCGCTGCGGAATTCTTGGGAATAAAGGGGGGAGACCTTTCATTCCCGATGACCGGCGTGTATAAAGACGCGAGCTGTCCATTGCCGGAGGGCTTCTCCTGCCTCTCTCCCTGCTGCATGCGGCACTGGGAACTCTGCTCACCCCCACCTGCTCGCTCACGTCAGTTTCCTCCTCTTTCATTCTAGGACTACTGCACCGATCTGGCCGTTTCCAGTGCCAACTTCATCCCAACAGTGACTGCCATCTCGACCAGCCCTGACCTACAATGGCTAGTGCAGCCCACCCTGGTCTCCTCCGTGGCCCCGTCCCAGACCAGAGCCCCCCACCCCTATGGAGTCCCTACTCCCTCAGCTGGAGCTTACTCCAGGGCCGGAGTTATGAAAACCATGACGGGAGGCAGAGCTCAGAGCATTGGCCGGAGGGGCAAGGTAGAACAGGTGAGAGTTCTTGGCACCTTCTGAGGGGGAGGCGCGGGTTGACATTGTGGAGATGGGCAGCATAGGGGTCAGAGTGAAGCCATTGATGCATTGACTGGACACCCCAAATGGGAAACCCTGGCTCCAAGCCCTTTCCATCCAAGTCAGACTGATAGTCTCACCCTAAGAAATGCCCTGATGTATAGTTTCTTCCCTTGTAGTCTGGGTTCTTCTTGGCTCTTTCTGAGATTCTTATTTTAAATGCAAGTCACACCCAGCTTGCAACTGCAGGTTAGAAATGGCTTCACAGAAGAGGTGCCAGGAGCTAGGAAGCTGCAGGAGCTGGTTTCCCTGGGGTGGGTGAATGAAGCTGATGGCAGACACTGTTACTGAATGCTGCTCTTTTTTCCCCTCCACAGTTGTCCCCAGAAGAAGAAGAGAAAAGGAGAATCCGAAGGGAAAGGAATAAGATGGCTGCAGCCAAATGCCGGAACCGGAGGAGAGAGCTGACTGACACCCTCCAAGCGGTAGGTTGAACCCATGGGTCACTTCTTTTTAAAACTTAAGGGGAAACTTGGAGACCAGACATAAGGGATCTGTGTCCTTGAGTCAGACCATCTCTTATGCTTTCCTTTGCTCTCTCTTTCCAGGAGACAGACCAACTAGAAGATGAGAAGTCAGCTTTGCAGACAGAGATTGCCAATCTGCTGAAGGAGAAGGAAAAACTCGAGTTCATCCTAGCGGCTCACCGACCTGCCTGCAAGATCCCTGACGACCTGGGCTTCCCAGAAGAGATGTCTGTGGCTTCCCTTGATCTGAGTGGGGGCCTGCCTGAGGCTGCCACCCCTGAATCTGAGGAGGCCTTCACCCTGCCCCTCCTCAATGACCCTGAGCCCAAGCCCTCAGTGGATCCCGTCAAGAGTGTCGGCAGCATGGAGCTGAAGGCTGAGCCCTTTGATGACTTCATGTTCCCAGTGTCATCCAGGCCCAGCGGCTCGGAGACCGCCCGCTCTGTGCCAGACATGGACCTGTCTGGTTCCTTCTATGCAGCAGACTGGGAGCCCCTGCATGGTGGCTCCCTGGGGATGGGGCCAATGGCCACGGAGCTGGAGCCCCTGTGCACCCCGGTGGTCACCTGTACTCCCAGCTGCACTACTTACACGTCTTCCTTCGTCTTCACCTACCCCGAGGCTGACTCCTTCCCCAGCTGTGCGGCTGCCCACCGCAAGGGCAGCAGCAGCAACGAGCCTTCCTCTGACTCGCTCAGCTCACCCACACTGCTGGCCCTGTGAGCGGGCAGAGAGGGGAGGCAGTGGGCGTGCACGTGGCCACTGCCTGAGTCGGCGCATTACAGAGAGGAGAAACACGTCTTCCCTCGAGGGTTCCCGTAGACCTAGGGAGGACCTTATCTGTGCGTGAAACACACCAGGCTGTGGGCCTCAAGGACTTGCAAGCGAGCATCCCCGTGTGGACTCAAGTCCTTACCTCTTCTGGAGATGTAGCAAAACGCATGGAGTGTGTATTGTTCCCAGTGACACATCTGAGAGCTGGTAGTTAGTAGCATGTGGAGCCAGGCCTGGGTCTGTGTCTCTTTTCTCTTTCTCTTTAGTCTTCTCATAGCATTAACTAATCTATTGGGTTCGTTATTGGAATTAACCTGGTGCTGGATATTTTCAAATTGTATCTAGTGCAGCTGATTTTAACAATAACTACTGTGTTCCTGGCAATAGTGTGTTCTGATTAGCAATGACCAATATTAAATTAAGAAAAGATATGACTTTATTTTCTAGTAGATAGAAATAAATAGCTATATCCATGTACTGTAGTTTTTTCTTCAACATCGATGTTCATTGTAACGTTACTGATCATGCATTGTTGAGGTGGTCTGAATGTTCTGACATTAACAGTTTTCCATGAAAACGTTTTATTGTGTTTTTAATTTATTTATTAAGATGGATTCTCAGATATTTATATTTTTATTTTATTTTTTTCTACCTTGAGGTCTTTTGACATGTGGAAAGTGAACTTGAATGAAAAATTTAAGCATTGTTTGCTTATTGTTCAAAGACATTGTCAATAAAAGCATTTAAGTTGAATGCGACCCACCTTGTACTCTTTTCATTCTGGAATTTTTTAAGTTTCTGGAAGGTATTGTCAGAGACTAATTTGTCAAGAAGGGTAGCTCTTGGAGGGGACACATCCCCTCTGTCTGATCCCTTATCAAATCAAGAGAAACTCTGGAGCTGACGTTGGAAAATTGTGCAAACTCACATCTTCACCTTGCAGTGCTTCTTCTCTCCCTACAGGTTCTGGGAACGGGAAACTGCTTTGCAATGGCTTTTGTGGGAACACATCTTTCTTTTCCTGTTTTGAAAGTCAAAGGGAGGGATATTTAAATCTGGCTGTGCTAATACTAAACTTAACCGTCTAGGTCTTCTAGGAACCCTCTTAGCAAACAATTAAGCTTTGCATGAACCAATTTAATTTTTTATTGCCACCAGATCATGTGAAGGTTACTCCTGCCTTAAAGGAGAACAAACTGAAGAATGGTTAGAATGATGTTTTCTCAATATTCCAAGGCTGGGATTAGAATCTTAGCTTCTCACTCATGACCCTATTCATCAGCCTGAACTGCCTCTTAACACTTGGTTTTTCTTTTTTTTGGAAAAGCTTTCTCCTGGTTGGAAAGAAAACAAAAACCAAACCCACAACTTTTCAGTCCTTCACTCTAACAGACATACATTTAGTTGTATTTTTTATTCTTAAAAAGAAAGCAGGGTTCTCATCCTATCCCTCAGTGTGTGTGTTTGCGTGTGTGTGTGTGTGTATGTGTGTGTGTGTGTGTGTGTGTGTGCGCGTGTGCACTTGGTTGCTCAGTCATGTTGGACGCTGTGACCCTGTGGACTGTAGCCCACCATCCATGGGATTCTCCAGACAACAGTACTGGAGTGGGTTGCCATTTCCTCCTCTAGGGGATCTTCCCGACCCTGGGATTGAACTGGAGTCTCTTGTTTCTCCTGCATTGGCAGTCAGCTTCTTTACCACTCTGCCAACTGGGAAGCCTATCCTTTAGTAATCAACGCATTATAATTTCTGAAGTTTCTTTAACATATGCCTGACATTCAGTTTATACTGGAAGAAGAAAAGGCTGGCTCTGAGAACTTGAAAGAGATCTGAAACAGTGCAAACAATGGTGATCATTGGGTAAATAAAAAGTTACATAATAGCTTGAAAAGAAGTCAACATGACTGAATGAGCTTAAACTTAGAAACTTTATCATCTTAATGAAGAACATGACCTTTGTCTGGGACACCTCTGGTAATGGGGCGCTTACACGCACAGGTACCAACCACAAAGAAAGGAGGTGGCGCCTTCCTCTTCTGCTCTCTGCTATCAAGCGGGCGGGCACCAAGCCTGGAAGTGAGAGCCCAGGTTTGCACCCATGCTAAGGGGAAGAGAAGCTTCGAAGTCAGCCTTCTAATGCTTTGGTGATAATGAAAATCACTGGGTGGTTATGGGATGTTATACTCAGTCAAGTTGAAAGCTGTAATTTAAAATGACAGTTCCAAAAAATTAAATGACCTTTCTATTGAGGATGGTGTTCTCACCTATGCTCTCTCTGCTCTTCACATAATACTTGACATTTGAAAGCAATGTGCTTTAGATTCTTAAGAGCACTGATCTCTCACATACCATTTGCATATTATTTTTTCCTGTCAGGCAATGATGAAAATGGCCTTAGACTTTCTGTTTGCTGTTCGGGGGTAAACTTTCTGCAATCTTTGTTGTTGTTCAGTTGCTAAGTCTTATCTGACTCTTTGCGACTTCATAGACTGCAGCACCTTGGGCTCCCTTGTCCTTCACTATCTTCCAGAGTTTGCTCAAATTCATGTCCATTAAGTCTGAGATGCAATCTAACCATCTCACCCTTTGCCACCCTCTTCTCCTTTTGCCTTCAATCTTTTCCAGTATCGGGTCTTTTCCAATGAGTCTGCTCTTCGCATCTGGTGGCCAATGTACTGGAGCTTCAGCTTCAGCATCAGTCCTTCCAATGAATATTCAGGACTGATTTCCTTTAGGACTGACTGGTTTGATCTCCTTGCAGTCCAAGGAACTCTCAAGAGTCTTATCCAGTACCACAATGAGAAAACATCAATTATTCAGTGCTCAGCCATCTTTGTGGTCCCACTCACAAATAAATACAGAATTACTGTAACTAATACCCAGATTTGAAATGACTAGAAGAGATCTGAAGGCAAGCAGCTGGCTCCCCTACATGCACAGTATTAATAACCCATAGAAGGAGACTTCTCAGATGGGAAAGGGAGGCTGAACCTCTAGCCCTGGATACCGAACTCCTGGAGACCTGACTAATGGCCTCTGTCGGCTCCATGCTGATTGGAGAGGGAACTGTGCTTTCTGCTTGATAGCACTGGTCTTGGCCTGGAGGCAGACCCTTCCTCTAGTTCACTATAGCCCAACTGGGACCAGGCTACTTCATCAACAAGGTCCAGGAGAGGGCCTTCACACAGAGAATCTCTTTACTGGGCTTCTCAGAGGACCTATAGGTTCTGCCATAAGGTTGACATCCCAGTGAGCTCTCTGCTCACCATTCTCATGGGATCAAGAGACAAAAGGAATTCCCTTTTTTAACCTAAAGGTCTCCTTCCACATCTTCTTTTCCTGACTCATGATTCAACTCCCATGGAGGATTGACACTAGGAATGTCAACTTTCTTTTAGGAAAAGCTCTGAGCCCGCCTGATCCTGACCCATACGATATGACCTTACACTGGTCTCAACAAAATGACTATTTCAGGGCACCATTGTTTACTGATACAAACGAAACTTGTGTAATAGCAAGGAATGGGATTAAGAGTCAAGGGGGATGTTTTTTTTTTTTTCACAAGGAGAATGTATAATTTGCCCATCAACTGACCCCCAGACCTGGTTCAGTGCCTGGCACAAGTGTGCGTGCTCAGTTGTGTCCGGCTCTTTGTGACTCCACGGACTGTAGCCTGCCAGGCTCCTCTGTCCATGGAATTTTCCAGGCAGAAATACTGGAGTGTGTTGCCATTCCCTACTCCAGGGAATCTTCCTGACCCAGAGAATGAACCCAAGTCTCTTGAGTCTCCTCAAGAGATTCAATCTGCATTGACAGGCAGATTCTTTACCCCTGTGCCACCTGGGAAGCCCACCTGGCACATAGTACAATGTTAAAAATATTTGCTGGGTGGATAAATGAATAAATTTTGCACTATTCCCACAAGCAGGAATATATCCCATGCATACTCTTTAAATCCTCCTATTCCAGGCTCTGTTACAATATGAAGCAATGGGGATTTCATAACTTTTATGTATGGCTTCAAACAAATACCCCACTTCCATCTTTGGTTCCTGGAACTCCTCCACTGTCTCCCTTGGATTCTTTCTGCCAATTCAACTTCAAAGAGAATGCACTGCCATTGTGCTTTTAGCTCCAAATTAATTTCAGATGAAAAAGAGTAGATGAAAAAATGATCTTTATGTAATAGTGGATTGTAGATGGTGCATCATTTTTGCACATCCCTGCACCTTCTGTAATTATCAAAATTAAAGGGTAGCATTTAACAATTTGCTCTAATAACAGTAATTTTGTATCAACAGCAACTTCCCATGTGTGAATGAAAGTAAATCAATTATGCTATCTTTAATTAGTGGACAAAATAGAGACAGAGGAAAAGTAAAGCTTTCAGATGATTACTCTAAGGAAATCAGCTGAAGTTTTGATTTTTTTCAAGTAAAAAAAAAAATTGAAAACAAAAATTCAATTTTTAAACTGTGTGTGAGACTTCTTGCAAACACAGAATAATCAAAATTCCTCAAAAAATAAGTGAAGGAAAAAAAAAAAAATAAGTGAAGGGCTTCCTTGGTGGCCCAGTGGTTAAAGAATCCACCTCCCAATGCAGGGGACACGGGTTCCCTGGCCCGGGAAGATTCCACATGCTGCGAGGCAACTAAGGCCATGTGCCACAACTCCTAAGGCCCATGCCCTAGAGCCTGTGCTCCACAACAAGAGAAGTCCTTGCAACGAGAAGCCCATGCACCAAAATTAGACAGTAGCCTCCACTCTCTGCAAATAGAGAAAGCCCACACACAGCAATGAAGACCCTGTGTAGCTAAAAAAAAATAAATAAATAGGATAATACAAATGAGGTTTGGGCATCACTTGAATGCTGACTATCAAAGCATTTTAAGTTGTGCCATTTTGCAATAAACATTAAAAAACTGCTCTTGATTCGTCTCCAGGGATATTTCCTGTCCTTCTTCTCTGCAGACACTCAGCTCACCGGCCATTCTTCCATTCCTGATACAGAGCATGCAAGTCCCTGCTGCAGGGCCTTTGCACTTGCTGTCCCTCTGACTGGGACTTTTTCCCCAGGCTGGCTCCTTCCTGTCAGTCAGGACTCAGCTCAAAGAACATCCCCTCCAAGAAGACTTCTCATGTCGTTGTCCAGAATAACTGCCAGAAGCGCACACTTCCGCCCCATGACTCTCTGTCCCATTACCCTGCTTTGCTTTTTTTCACAGACCTTATCACTCTCTGCAACACCTTTTTTTAAAAAACAAACTTCTATCTTTTACGCTGTCTGTAAGTCCCATGTGAGTGGGGACCTTTTCTGTCTTGATCACCTACCTCTCTATCTCCAAGGTCTATTTGAGACTCACTGTTAAATGAATGAATGAAGGCAGATAAAACCTACAAAAACGTCTAAAGAGAGATAAGTAGACTTTAACAGTGATGAGCTGTTTGTCATAGATTTCTTCCAGAGTGAAAGAGTATGCCTTCTTGTTAAAATAAAAAATTCTTGGCAAGAGTTCTACAATATCAAGATGAGGAACTAGCTGGCTTGGGAAAGAATTTTAAGGGGTACTGAAATATACAAGTATATTGTATAGGTCAGTGACACTTCTAGACTAATTACAAATTGTGAAATTTGTTTCAATAGCAAATGAAGAATAAATGCATATGTGAATGAAAGTATCATCTTTAAAGAAACAAAACTATGTATTTCACTCATTGATATAAAAATTTCAGACTATTGCACAAATCCATTTCAGTTCATGGATCCTAGCAGTTGGTGTGCTAAATTACAAAACTTACGAATCAGTCTGCATGAGAATAGAATAGGGTCAATAGGTTGCTCCCAGGTCATTACCAACATCATTATCACACCATCATTTACAAGAATATGCCCAGATCTGAGCAAAAGCAGATGGGAATAAAGTGAATTGACTCCTGACGAATGAGTTCAAAGTTCCTGAAGGGTGGTGACTGGATATAATTCCCTTTTGCACACAAGTGAAGGCAACAGAAACGAACAGGTTTAGCTGTAACGCAGTTTTCATTTCAATGGCTCCATGCACCCATTCACTGACTGATTTAAACTGCCTTTCCTTTGCTTTTCTTGAGCACTGTTCAGGTGCCCAGGGGGACCAAGAACAGAAAGGACTCTGGCCATTGTACCCAAGGAGGCTCCCTGGGCTGATAGACATCAGCTCTTCTTAACTAGTAAGGTGTTTTAACTTTCAGCTCTCACTGACATGGTGCCGAGGTTTGGTTCAATCAGTTGATGAAAATAAGAATCCAGTGGGGTTTGATCATCAGTTACATTAGAAGCAGGCTCATAGGAAGGAGGATCCTGCTAAAGCATATGGAGCAAAAGGCACCACCTCCATCGTAAGGGTAAACGGCGCTGGCGCCAGTCGTTACTGTGTTTACTTTGGGGAGCAATTTGTGATCAGATCTACAGAAACACTGATTCATTTTCAGGCTTTTGAATCAATCGTGACACTACCATTGCAGGTAAACTTATCAAAGCAAAAATCACAAGTTCATCTGGATTTGAGGAGTTGAATCCAACATATCAGAGGGGCGCAGAGCATGGACTCAGCTTTGAATCCTGGCTCCTTGACCCTGGGCAGTCTACCTCTCTTCTCTGCACCTCAGTTTCCTCACCTGTGAAAGGGAGATAATAACTGTATCCACCTCCTGAGGTTGTTGTGTGATTCAATGTATAGAGCTTATTACAGTTCCTGTGCACACAGCAGTATCATAGAAGGGTGAATTATTACTTATTATCTTTATAATCTAGGAGCTTGGGGGTCAAGGGAGAAAATATATACCCTCTGGAGCATACTTAGTTCAGTTGTGTGTAGGCTGAACCTAGATAGTGGGCTTTCCGGGTAGTGATAGCGGTAAAGAATCTACTTGTCAGTGCAAGAGATACAACAGATTCTGGTTCGATCCCTGAGTCAGGAAGATCCCCTGGAGAAGGAAATGGCAACCCACTCCAGTATTCTTGCCTGGAAAATCCCACGGATAGAGGAGCCTGGCTGGCTACAGTCCACGGGGTCGCAAAGAGTTGGACATGACTGAGCACACAGGCATACATGCCAGAGCAAGCACTGGACTTTGTATTATTCAGTGAAAAAGCTTCTGGCTGTCTATTCTGATTCAGGTGCTGGATTCATATGCAAAGACACAGTCCTGTGCTCATGGATCTCCTGGTCGAAAGAAAGACACATGAAGGTATTACACACAGTGTGACAATGAGAATTCCCAGATGTGCAGGGGTTACGAGGAGGAAGGAATGGTGAACTCTGTCTGGGGGAATCTCCCAGAAAGTGACCTCTGAGTTGGGCTTTAAAGATGGACGGAATCTGCCAGATGAGCAAGTGGCAGGTGAAGGATTCCAGGCGGCAGAAGGATATACACTATAAAGGCACAGACTCAGAAAAAACAGACTGTAACGTACGGGACTAGGGGAAGAGAGGGTGGGATCAGATGTAAATTATAGAGGATCATAGAAGTACAGTTGATGTACTTATCAACTGTATTGATGACATCAGTACTGTAGCATCAGACTGGAGGAGGGGGGGTTGGCTAGAGATGGGTCAAGAAGAGGTAACTGTGGCCAGATCATAAAAAGCCTGGTATTTACTTAGTTCAGTTGTGTGTAGGCTGAACCCAGGCAGTGGTGGAGGGACTTAGGAGGGAACAAGAGGTAATTAGGGGGTAGGACTGTTAGGACTTGGTGATTGAGTGGATGTGAGAGATGAGCGAGAGGAAGGAATCCAAGCTCACTCCCACGTTTACCAGGTTTGGCCTACAAGGAGGTTTGTGAGTCCCCCAATGACTTTGTGACTCTGGGAAGAAAAGCAGGTTTGGGGGATAAGAAGGTAAGTTCTGAGCTGGACATGTTGAGTTCAAGATGCCTGTGGAATACTAGGGGGAAGGAATGTGGGTGGTTGGAAGTACATGGCAGAGGTTCTTTGATGTCAATTTATGGAGCTTGTCTGGAGGCATGCGGCTGGGATAGAACCTAGCAGATACATATATATAGATCATAGTGAATAAAAAGTATTTATGTTTTGCTAGTGCTGGGTCTTGGTGGCTGTGTGGGCTTTTCTCTAGTTGCCATGAGTGGGGGCTACCCTCTAGTTGCGGTGCGTGGGGTCTCACTGTGGTGACTTTTCTTGTTGCTGAGCACGGGCTCTAGGGCACTGAGGCTTCAGTAGCTGTGGTGCATGGACTTAGTTGCTTGGCAGCATTTGGGATCTTTCTGGACCAGGGAAGCCCTAAGATATAATATTAATAATGGCTAACATTTCACATGGGCTTGCTATGTGGAGGCTGTACCACCAGATTTGCTTTGCTAATCATTTTGCCTTTGGCAGCTGGCACACAATGGGCACACAATAATTATTTTGTTCAATGGATGCTCTCATTTAGTCCTCACCACAAACTTACAAGGCAGGTATGATTAGGACCCTCACTTTATCTATAGGAAGATGATCTAGGAAAAGCTAAGTTAACCGAGGTCACACAACTGCTAAGGAGCAATCTGAGATTTGAAATCAGCTCTTTGTGATGCTAAGTCCAAAGTGCTTAACTGCTTTGGTAGAATCTTAAAGAAGGCTGAGCAAAGAAGAGTTCATGCTTTTGAACTGTGGTGCTGGAGAAGACTCCTGAGAATCCCTTGGACAGCAAGGAGATCGAACTAGTCAATCCCAAAGGAAATCAACCATAAATGTTCATTCGAAGGACTGATGCCAAAGCTGAAACTTCAATACTTTGGCCACCTGAGACTGAGAGCTGACTCACTGGAAAAGAACCTGATGCTGGGAAAGATTGAGGGCAGGAGGAGAAGGGACGACATAGGATGAAGTGATTGGATGGCATCAATGACCCAATGGACATGAGTTTGAGCAAATTCTGGGAGATAGTGAAGGACAGGGAAGCCTGGGGTGCTGTAGTCCATGGGGTTGCATAGAGTCAAACACAACTGAGCGACTGGACAAGAACAGCAAGCATGTTAAAACTGCCCCCAAATATGTACTTCTATGACCTGGGGTGAGACTCTTACCCCTCTGAGACTGTTTCCTCTACCAAACCAGGAGTGGGATTCAAAAACCTCAAACCACTCCTTCAGCTTCAAAACAATGATGACATCAGATGATGACTATGGCAATGCAGTGTGAGGCCCATATCACGTCACTTAGGGTGGAAGGCCTCATCAGTGTAGGCAGTGTAAAGTGGGACACCAAGCAGGTTCTAGGTACAGGCAAAGAGGGTGGATTAGGGTTTAACTTCCATATAACAAATCACCACACATGGAGCCACTTCAAAACAACATGTATTCACTACCTCACAGTCTCTGTGGGTCAGGAGTCCTGGCACAGCCTAGTCCAGTCTCAAGAGGTTGCAATCAAGGTGTCAGCCAAGCTCATCCTCAGCTGAATGCTTGAATGGGGAAAGGTCAGCTTCTGAACTCATCTGGGTTGTGGGAAGACTTTATTTTCTTGTGATTGTATAACTAGGACCCAGCTTTTAACTGTTGGACAGAAGCCACCCTCAGGTCCTGGAGGTTGCTCATAAGTTCCTTGCATTTGAGCTTCCTCAATATGGCTGCTCACTTCATCAAGGGCTGCAGAACCTACTTTCCTGTGCTAGCAAGATGGAGATACATTGTTATATCAACATAATCTACAGGTGGCTTCCCATTACCTCCACCATACTCTGTTGCTTAGAAGCAAGTCTCAGGTTCCACCTCAAGGGGAGGGAACCATACAAACTCCCAACATGGGCACCAGGAGGCAGGAATTACTGGAGGTCACACTAGGGTTTCACATCCATAAGGGGCCACATTACCTGCTGAGAATTTGAAAGGAATTATAAAACAAGTTAAAGTTGGTCTGCTTTTTAGCTAAGACCATGAACTGGCAATTCTAGGTATCATCAGTGACAAAATACTCTTTCCTGAAAAAATCTTGTTGTTTGAAGTTCTAAACAGTTGCTGGGATTACTGTCAAGTTTTCATGATGCATTCATTTAAGAAATTCCTTATCCTTTAATGCAGTGTATTCTACATGGAAGTAAACTCCCAGTTATACTGACAGCTGGTCTCCAAAACATGGACTTAGCTCCAGGCCTTCATTTTAAGATGAAGACTGTAATGGTGCACAATCATTTGAGATGAGATTGTTTTGGGTGCAGTGTGTGTCTGCATCTCCAATCCTATGGTAGCACACAATACTGTTTTTAAGCAGCAGATGCGAAATAAACAAAGATAACGCCCGTGACAGTAAAGTCAGAGAAACTGAACTGGAGTTACTTCAGTTCTGTTATTCTATATGACTGCTTAGAGTTTTTGTGTTTAAAATTTAAAAGAGTGAAACAGTGCAAACTGAGAGTTGTTTTTATTTGATAGATGCACATTTCAGTTAACACACGAAATATTTTACTAAATTTTAGTATCAATTTTAAAACAGAAAATTCTTTTAAAACTTAAAAACAAATCAAGAGAAAACCCAGTACATCAGTAATATGATTTAGTAGTTGACTAAACTACTAAATTGTGCTGTTTAGGAATAAAATTAACAGCCAGCACTAATTGGGGCTCACAATGTGCTAGACACTGTTACACACACACACACACGTTTATATTAGCTTATGAATACAGGCAAGTCCAGCTATTATCCTTATTTTAAAGATAATGTAGTCCGGGAGCACAGAACATTGTGGTCTGCTCAAGATTAGCCAACTTGAGTGGCAGAGCTGGAATCTCAGTCCGGGTCGGGTGGTTCCAATATCTGAATTCTTAGATTGTAGTAAAGGAAAGCAAAAGACAATATCCCAGATAATCTTGCAGGCCGAGGAAGCCCTTCAAAAAAGGACAGGAAGGCTTCTTCTCATCCATGAGGGCTTCCTTCCACTTCTGACCTGTCCCTGCCGGATCCTGGGCTGAGGGAGGGCCGGCTTCCCAAGGACCTGCCAGAGAGAATTCTCTTTCCGGGTCCCCTCTCCGCCCTCTGAGCACCCACGCCGCGCCCCGGCCCTCCGCTGCCAAGCCCAGGTTTCTGCCGGCCCTTCCCAGCTTCCGGCCCTTCGCTCCAGGCCAGGTCGCGGGGTCCAGGCGGTGCCAGGAGCTCTCAAGTCCTCTATTTACTGTTTGGTTTCCATGGTGACACGTAGGCGCCGTCAGCGCCTTCCGTCATCAGCCCCGCAGCGCGGTCCCCCACCCGGCGCCGTGACGTCTGCCGGCCGCTTCCGCTTGGCCCATATTTGGCTCAGCCGCTGCTCGGCCCGCCCGGCGGAGGGAGCGGGAGGAGGGAGCGGGGGGAGGCTGGGAGTCGGCCTTCGTCGTCCTCCTCTCCCTTCCCCTCCCCGCGCTCTCGGTCTCCGGCCACGCCCCCGTACGGGTGCTGCGGACCCCTGGGTTCCACGCTCTCCAACCCCGCGACCCTCGGCGAAGGCAAGGGGTGGGGACGACCGGGACCGCGAGGGAAGGCGTGGATGATTGATTGACGAGCCCCGGGATCCCAGACATTTCTTGTCTCGTTGAGACTGCAGCCCAGAGTTGGGCCGTCTCGTCTGTTTTGGGCTGGGTGAGCTGAGATCATGATTTTCTCCCTCTGCGCCCGGAAATCATGGAAACAGCCATCCTTCGCCTCTGTTTTATATTTTATAGACTTGAACTTAAAATCTTCGTCCTTGGCGCAGTGGAAAGCTTTGAAGACCGAGGTTCTGGGAATCAGTGTTGCCCCTTGGGGGATAAATGACTTTGGGAAGGTCACTTTCTTTTACTTAGCCTGGTAAAATGAGCTTTGGCGAGGTGGGGCGCAGCGACGTCAGGCTTGGGAGGGAAGATCGCCTGCATCACCTTTTAATTTTACAGTAGTTACGGGCGGGAGGTGGGGAGACCGGTTCGGGGAGTGAGGGGAGTGGGGGAGGCCGGAGGGCAGTGCCTGACATAACTGGAATACCGGTGAAGTTCTTTGAGGACCCCCTGCCATTCTGACCCCCGTAGCAACTGGGTTTGTGCGTTTCTTTGCGCCTTGGTCGTATGGGCGCTTAATTAACTGTTGCTCACCGCTTATTGAATGAATCCCAGGCAAATTGCTTTCGGATTTCACCTTCATAAATCCAGACCCCCGCAATTCCTCTTACAGGCGGAAGGAGGGATATTGCGGCGATGATTAATATCGCGCAGCAGGGTTGCTGATGTAAAGCGACTTGCAGATGTAAAGGGCAATAAACATTCCTGGGAGGAATCCAGCGAGATTCCAGAAATCTCGGAGGGAGCCGTGGGTGTGTGCTGCCGGGCCAAGAGGGCGGGGGTGGGGCGGGCAGTGCCGCAGTGGGCACTACCCGGGAGCTGACTGCGGGCGTGGGGGCAACTGTTCAAGATACTTGGTCCTGGCTACCGCCCTCCCCCGCCACCCCCTTACCGCCAGCCCCGTCCCCAACCCCAACCCCCGCCCATTCCTCAGTTCCTCTAACCAAAGGAGTGTGTTTCAGAATTTAAGAACTAGAACGCACATCAGATACTATTGCTCAAATTCAGCCTTTCAATTTTACATACGGGGTACTAGGGTTCAGAAAATCTGATTCACTCCTCCAAGTTTGCACAGTAGTTAGAGACAGATAAAAGCCAAGATTTCTGGCTTCACCTCCCGCCTCCCCTCTAATCCCCTCTGCTCTTGTGACTTCAGGACCCTGTTGCCTGGCTCAGATGGTGGAGCTTGCAGTAAAGCTGAATACTGACATCAGAGCTCCTTCAAGGGTGCCAGTGGCATGTCTCCTGTCCCACACAACCCACAGCATGACATCAGGGCCTGGGGTGATGGCCAGGAGGTGTGTTATCCCCAAAGCACAAAGCATTCCTCCTCCTAGTGACTGGAATGGCTACACTTGTCCAGAGACCCTGAATTGTTTGCCCTGAAACTAGGCTTAGGTTAGCAGTTGGTCATTGTTCATAGTTACCCAAGCCTCGCATTAAGTTTTCTCAGTCAAGACAACAGAAGGCATGAGTAGCCTCAATCCATGGAAACCCCTATTCTGCCTGTTGGAAGATCTTTTCATGGTGCTGGAGAAGACTCTTGAGAGTCACTTGGACTGCAAGGAGATCCAACCAGTCCATTCTAGAGGAAATCAGTCCTGGGTGTTCATTGGAAGGACTGATGTTGAAGCTGAAACTCCAATACTTCGGCCACCTCATGCGAAGCGTCGACTCATTGGAAAAGACCCTGATGCTGGGAGGGATTGGAGGCAGGAAGAGAAGGGGACGACAGGATGAGATGGCTGGATGGCATTACCGACTCGACGGACGTGAGTCTGAGTCAACTCCGGGAGTTGGTGATGGACAGGGAGACCTGGCGTGCTGCGATTCATGGGGTCACAAAGAGTCGGACACGACTGAGCGACTGAACTGAACTTTCATGGTACATAGAGGTTAGATTCTCTTTAATGTCTCTCTCTCTTTCAGTTTCACCCGACTTCCTCTGACATTCTATATTCTATTTCTTCCCTGATTCTAGGCAGCCCAGTCTGAGACGACTGATGCGCACCGCTGGCCTCAGGCCATGCCAACTCTTCCGAGGAAGAGTCTGCGATCTTTCCCCTTTCTCTCTGGTTTGTACTTGGGAGCTCTAGCGACAGAAGTAGCCGCTCTGCCTCCTGGTGGACATTTGAGGCAGAGCACCCTTCTCCAATTCTAGAAGCCGCCTAATGGTTAGGGGAAGAGATTTTTTTTTCTTTGTTCGCTCTGATGGAAATAGCAAAACTTCACAGGGGAAAAAAAAAAAAAACAACACCAAGTTTTTTTTGTCTCTGTATTTTAGAAGATCAGATTGATTTGGACGTAGAAAATACTCTCTTGCTTCTCTGGCCTCTTTTTTTCCTTCTGCCAAGTCTTGCTGTTTCCATGAGTGAACAAGGTTTCCTTGCCCCTTCTCTTTATTTCAAACTCCACCTCCTTCATAACACTTTTCTGACTCCTCTCCTATATATTTTATGAATTACAGCTGTGCACAGACCCAGCACATGAGTGTACACTTTCTTGCTGTCTTTACTGTTGTTTCCTTGAGAGTGGAGGCCAAGTCCTGGGTGTCTTTTGTGTTCACAGAATAACGCCCAGCACAGGGCTGGGGATAAAACCTGCTCTCAAGCCCTTGCGGATTAATTGATTAATTTCTCCTGAAGCAAATCCAAGCCTTTGCTTTGATAAACTTTCTTATCAGTTCTTTGGAGGGGGGATCTAGATAATGATCAAAGATAGCCTTGCACAAGAAGGAGTTTCACAAAGCAGTTTCACAAGAGAACACCACCCCACGCAGAGAGGGATGGGGAAGTGCGAAGTGAACTCTCTGAAAGATGAGGAAGGTGAGAACACGGGAAGGTCAAAGGATGCAAATTTAGGGGTGGGGGGTGGGGGAGGGCACTTTGCTTGTGGGATCAGAGAGGCAGCGCAGCTTCTAGAGCCGGCTTCCTGTCCAGACCCCACCACTTGCAGTGTGGCCATAGGCAAGTTTACTCTGTGCCTCCGTTTTCTTATCTGTAAAGAAACTACCTGTCTCCTGGCCTTATTCTGGGGATAAATTGAGCTGATATTTGCAAAGTGCTGGAATAGTACCTGGCACATAGTAAGTCTCATATAACAGTTTGTCAGATTATTTTCCAATGTAGCTGTCTTGTAGATAGAATGGAGGAAGATTGTATGACCTTTTTGTTCCCTTCTGCACTGACTTCCTGAGCAGGCCATGAGCTATGTGGTTGTACAGGTCTGGGTGGATTCCTGTCCCTGTTACTAGTTGTTTGACCTTGGGCAGATCATTCTACTTCTTGGAGTCTCAGTTCATCTGTGAAGGGGAAGGGGGGCAGATAATTGTGGTTACCTCGAAAGACTGTTGTATGCATTACATGACTGTAAAAAGCCTGGCATGTCAAGAGTTTCGTAAATGGAAGATATAATTATTATTATCTATGAGAGGAGCCATAGATAAAGGAGAACAGAGTCTCCAATGTCTTTGAGGTTTCCAGAAACACTGAACGTAGTGAATGGCAGTGAGATCAGCTCAGTTCCTGGCGCTTAGGGGTGGGAGGCTAGGCCCTGCATCTGGGCCATGACTGGATATCAACATCTGAGGAAACCAGGAATGGTTTGGCTTGTGGATCTGCTCTAGGAACATTTTCTGCCTGAGGGCTGTACTGAGGGAGTGGCTCAGTCAGGCCAGGTGCCAGCAGTGGGAGGCCCCTTCTTCCCAGAAGGGGGGCCTTTAGTAAAAGAGGGTGTGGGCAGGGTGGGACTTAGAAACCTGTTGTTGAGTGTGTGTGTGTGTGAATGGCCCAGAGACCTCCTGCCCCAGGAGCTGGCCTCCCAGGCCTGGCATGGCCATCCGCATGGCCAAACCTGCCTGCACAGCTCCTCAAAGCTGCCCTTCCCAGCCCTGACCTGGGATATCCCAGAGTGATTGCCGGCAGCTATCCAAGGGGTGGTGGGAAGGAGGGTTGTGATAGTCTTACAGTCAAATTACCCTTCATTCCCTTCAGCTGCATTTATGGAAAAGTACTAAATGGAATATACAAAAGCTGTGATGCAGTCCTTCGGGTTCTTTTCGAAGGGGGAAGGAGGATTGCAAAATCCAGCGATGCTAGAGTGTTGCAATCGCGACCATGTTGGGAACCACTTTTACGGTCCCCTGTGACCCAGCAGGAATTGCGGGCCCTGGCAGGCCAGAGTCTATGCTAAGTAAGTTGTCATTCTGGGATCCCAGACAATTTTAGAATCTGTTTGGGGAGTGCGGAGGGATCTGTAAGCCTCATTTCAAACTCAGGTTTCCAGTCATGGCAAGGGAGGGGTGGGCCCCAGTGAATAGTACCTGGAGCAGAACTCAAACGTGGCTTGTGAAGTCACGAAGGTGCTAATATTGGTTGTCTCTGGGGAGGAAGGAATGTGTTTTTCATTTTTTCCTTTTTGCTTGTTTGTACTCTCTGATTTTTGTTTTTGGCGAGCCCACATACTACTTTTGTAATAAAAATGTTTTTTAAATGTTCCCAGCAGAACAGTACATTTGGTTTTTTTTATGGGTAACAATAATAAATGAAAAGACTCAGAACTCAAAACACCTCTTGATTTTTTTCCTTCTCCCCTCCTTTCCAGAAGAAATAGATGCTCCTGATGAAACCTTTGGAAATTCAGATAGTCAAAGTAAAAAATCACCTATAATCACATCGCAGAGGTTTCTGCCAACCATTTTAATTTTTCCTCCCTTTCCTATATTGGAAACTTTAGTTTTATACTTTTAAATTTATACATTGTAGTTTTCATGAAAATAAGGCTAGAATACTGTTTTATAATCTTGTTTTTCTATATCATACATCATGAATACAGACAGTTTTTTTCTAGCTGCTTACTTTAATAGCTAGTCAGATAGGATTCTAAACATCCAACAATCAGTTCTGTATTGTTGGACCTTTGGGTTGTTTCTAAGTGATTTTCTATTCTAGACAAGGATGCAAGAAGCTCCGTGGCTAAATTTTTGTGCACATCTGAGATTATTTCGTTCGAGGTGGGCCGAGGGCAGGCTCCTTTGTAAGGTTTTTGAAACATAGCTGTGCGGTCAGTACAGTGTCACAGAGGACGGTGTGCAGCCCCTGTTACAAATGGGAAGGGAGTATTGGCTTAACCAATTTCTAGCTATGCAATCTTGAGGAAATGACTTACCCTCCCTGCAGTTCAGTTTCCTCAAATGATAATAGCTTATGGAATGAGACTGTTGTGGGGACTGGATGAAAAAGAGGTGTCAAGTAGCACAGCACATGATGAGCCTTCAGTAAATGGTGATTGTTTCTGACTCAGGCACGGTCTTTTCTTCGGGGCAAGAAGTTGTCTTTGAAACTGAGGTCTGGTTGCCTGGCAAAGTTGAGGGGAAGAACTGGAGTGGGTTTAAATGGTGAAGTGGGAAGACACTGAGACATGGACGTCTCAGGCACAGTGGTCAGGAATCCATCTGCCAACGCAGGGGACACGGGTTTGATCCCTGGTCCGGGAACATCCCATGTGCCACGGCAACTAAGCCCATGTGCTGCAGCTACTGAGTCCCTGCTCTAGGGCCTGCATGCTGCAGCTACTGAACCTGATGCTGCAGCTCCTGACGCTCATGCGCCTGCAGCCTCTCCTGCGCAGTGAGAAGCCACCATAATGAGGAGCCCACGCACCACAATGAAGAGGAGCCTCTGCTTGCTGCAACTAGAGAAAGCCCGTGCACAGCAAGGAAGACCCAGTACAATAAAAAAAAAGTGGACAAGGGATCGAGAAGGGGCTGATGAGGGGGTTGTTTTCTAGTCACTAAGTCGTGTCTGACTCTGCGACTCCAGAGACTGCAGCATGCTGGGCTTCCCTGTGCTTCACTGTCTCCTGGAGTTTGCTCAAACTCATGTCCATTGAGTCGGTGTAGGCTGATGAAAAGTTAGCAGAGAAGAGCGTGTCCTTGAGGGAGATGGAGAACCCAGTGGACAGGGGTGAAATGTCCACGTGGTACAGTTTGGAGCTTGGAAACCAAGCCAGGTGCCAGTCGGTCCCTGTGCCGCCGAGGAGCCACCTCTGTAAGATCCCAGATGGAGCCTGTGCCCTGTGGCCCCCAGTCCTGTGAGGCTGCTTTCTGCCTTTCTGCTCTCAGCCTCATATTGCATCACTCCAGGCCAGGGTTCTTTCCATTCCTTGAGTGCGCCATCTTCTTGCCTGTTGGGTGGCCTTGTACGTTCTGTTTCCCCCTGCCAGTAACGTCCAGTCTTCTTGGCCAATTCCCAGGCACCCTTCAGATCTCAAGCTTAAAGCTCACTTCCTCGGGGAGGCCTTCCCTGACCATTTGGTTTCAACTGGCCACCTTCCTCCTGTTTATTTTCTCTGGGCCTCTGTACCTACATAGCAATGTCAGAGTTTGTAGTTATTGTGTGTTTGTGATTTTTCACCCTTGGTGTTCTCACTGGGCTGAAAGCTCCATGAAAGCAGGAACAGGTTCCTTTTTTTTTTAGCTCGCTCTGTACCCCTGATGCTCAGCACATAGTCGACACTCAACAAACAGTTACTGAAACAGAAGAAGAGTAAGCCAGTTCATTTGTGATCTGTAAAATACCTCGATGTCTCCTTCTGTGGCTTCAAACCCATCTTAACTGATGCTGGCTTATTGGCTGAAGGAACAGGAAATTTGGGGGCTGTGAGGACTGCTTTAGCCAGTTCCTCTCTTGTCCTCTCCCTTGAGGAAGTAGCCTTCTCCTTCTAAGACTAGAAACTTTTTAAGCCAGTGCTTCTCAAGCTTGTTGTCATTCAATCTCTAAGTCATGTCTGACTCTTTGAGACCCCATAGGCTGACTGTAGCATGCCAGGCTTCCCTGTCCTTCATCATCTCCCAGAGTTTGCTCAAACTCATGTCCATTGAGTCAGTGATACCATCCAGCCATCTCACTCTCTGTTGCCCCCTTCTCCTCCTGCTCTCAATCTTTCCCAGCATCAGGGTCTTTTCCAATGTTGTCAAACTTAAATGTGTTCTCAAACTTACCTGGGGATCTCCTCAACATGCTAATTCTGATTCTGTGGTTCTAGGATCCTCCTTAGGGACAGGTATCTTTAACAAGCTCCTGGGTCAAACCCATGTTGCTGGTCTCAGGACCGCTCTGAGCAACAAGTCTTTGAGTTTACAGCTTCCTTCTGTTTTACCCACCAACCATTCCCACGTCTCCCTGGAGAAGGGAAAGCCTACCCACTCCAGTATTCTGGCCTGGAGAATTCCACGGACTGTATGGTTCATGGGGTTGCAAAGAGTCAGACAGGACTGAACGACTTTCACTTTTCTATTCCCATGCCTAAGATTGAGTCGCTGCTCCCTCTGCTGGCCACTCAGGGCATGACAGTCATTGACTAAGAAACAGCATGTCAGTGGTCTGGTGGTCCAGTGGCTAAGACTGTGCTCCCAATGCAGGGGGCCCAGGTTTGATACCTGGTCAGGGAACTAGATCCCACATGCCGCAACTAAAGATCAGCTAAAGATCGTGCGTGCCACAGCTGAGGCCCCGTGTAGCCAAGTAAATAAATAAAAATAATAAATGTTAAAAAAGACAGCATGCCAGAAATATAAAACTTACACAAAATTCTTGGGGAACAAGATCTGCTAAAAGTAGATGAGCACTGCTGCTGCTAAATCGCTTCAGTCGTGTCCGACTCTGTGCGACCCCACAGACGGCAGCCCACCAGGCTCCCTCATCCCTGGGATTCTCCAGGCAAGAACACTAGAGTGGGTTGCCATTTCCTTCTCCAATGCATGAAAGTGAAAAGTGAAAGTGAAGTCACTCAGTCGTGTCTGACTCGTAGCGACCCCATGGACTGCAGCCTTCCAGGCTCCTCCGTCCATGGGATTTTCCAGGAGCACACAAATTTTAATAACACTAGGAAAATGTGCTCTTAAGAATATACTCTGTAAAGGATCCCAGCTATGCTGAGGCAAAAAAATTCCTGGAGCAGAAGGATGTTAAGACTGAGAGGAACCCTTCCAATCCTCTCTTCATTGATTTTCTTCTTTTGCTGCTGTTGGCTTTTCCCACTTTTTTTTTTTTCTTAATCAGGGCTGCATTATGACTTTCATGGGCCCTGGGAAGTTTGGTCTTTGAAGGTCCCTTTCTCTATAAAAATTAATTCAAAATTTCTTTTTATGACTACATGGTTATAATGATTAATAGTCTGAGGAAGTTTGAATAAATTGTCCTTTGGGGAAAGAAAAGTTAATTTTTTTCTTCTGATTTTCAAACGAAATTAAAGCATCTTTGTGGGTTCCTAAAAAATATCATGGGCCCCAGCGCCATCCTCTTGTGTCAGCCCTGTTCTCCACGAGGTGGCAGACAGCATATTCTTAGTGCTGTTCGAATCTGCATACCCACCTGCTTTTAGTGGAAGATCTTGCTCCCTGAGAATTTTGAGTTTTAAAATTCTTGTATGTTGTCTCTCTCTGTATGCCCAAGAGTGTACTAGGTGCCTTGAGGGTCATTGCGCTGTGGCAGCAGGTGACCAGACTGAACATGTTAAATGACTTAGACATATACTGTGCGTGGAGTGTTCACTGCGTGCCGAGTGCCTTAAACATATCACCTAAGTTTCAGAGCAGCTAATATCCATGCTGTACCCTGGAGAACACCAGAGCTGAGGAGGCAGCCTCATTTTCTCACCTCCCAGAAGAGGAGTTAGCAGATCTGGGATCTGAACCCCATGCCTGTCTGATCCTCTCCATGGGCAGGGACAGGATATACGATGAGACCCCTGCCTAGATATCTATTTCCAAATGTAAGTTACACTACCAGAGCTACCGGGGCAAGACGTCAGGGAGAGTGGGAGGGTCTTAGCGGGGAGAAAGACTGAAGGCTGGCTTTGGAGCAACAGTCATTGCAGAGAGATGAAACGGCAGGGAAACGCCCTTAAGGCCACAGAGATGTGGAGGTGGTGGTAGGGTCCACTGGTTCAGGGGACCATGAGGAGACGTCCAAAGTGGGGAGGAACTCAAGGTTCGGAAGCAGAGGGTGATGAGGCAGAGTATGGCTATAGGGAGTGAGGGACTCGGGCCCAGTCTGATGTTCAGTGAGAGCTTCTTTGTTTCCTTCCTGAAATAGTCCTGAATCATTAATAACTTAGTCAAGTTTTCTCCATCCTCCTGCCTCAGTTCCTCATCTATCAAGTGGGAGTGATGAAGCTTGCCCTGCCTTCTCAGAGAGGTCAGGAAGCTCAAATGACTGTCAGTTTCACAGGGATGGGGAGCCTGTGCCTGATTCAGGCTGTAACCCGGGGGCCTGGGTGCTCAGCACACATTTGGTGAAGACATGGGCGGCACACCCACAAATTCCTTGAAAAGTCACGTCAGAAGACAGCGTGGCTGGAGAAAGAGCCCTGAGCCAGAAGAGGGCGCTCTTCAGTGAAACAAAGCTTGATGTAAGAAACCCCCAGGATTTTCTGCAGGATTGGGGATTGAGAATCTGCATCCCTAGGCTTTGCATTTGGCTTTAGGATTTAGGAGGTCAAGTCATTCTATTCTAAATTCTTATATCTAAACCTACCTTCACTCTAGTATCCTAACTAGGAAAAGAAGCTAAAATGTAGTTTCTCTACTTCACATTCTCTTAATGCTTTAGGCACTTAGTAGAGATGTCATTATTTTTATTTGGGAAGGCAGAGCTTAAAAGAGCAACCACCTATTAGATCTCATGATTTTGTGCGTCAGGAATTAAGACAGGAATTGGCTGGGAAATTCTTCTGCTCAGTATGGCAAAGACGGATGTCCTCGGTGGTATTCAGCTGGGGGATGGGCTGGCCTGGAGGGTCTGAGATGGCTTTACTCATATGACACCTATGTTATTTAACATTTTATGTGGTTAATATCTGTCTCCTTCACTAGTCCAGAAGCTACCAAAGGACGGGAACTGTGTTTATTTTTTGTCTATCATTTTATCCTTAGTGGCTGGCACAGTGCCTGGCCAGCTTAGACTTAGTAGATAGCATTCGTTAAATGAATCAATGATGTAATTCTTTTATAAAAAATTAATTTTGGGTTGCACTGGGTCTTTGTTGCTGTACATGGACTTTCTGTAGTTGCAGCAAGCGGGAGCTACTCTGTTGAGGTGCTAGGGCTTCTCATTGTGGTGGCTTCTCTTGTTGTGGAGCGAAAGCCAGGCTCTGGGTGCCTTGGGCTCAGTAGTTGTGGCAAACCAGCTCAGTTGCTTCAAGGTATGTGTCATCTTCCCGGATCAGGTATCAAACCAGTGTCCCCGGCATTGACAAGCAGATTTTATCCACTGTACCGCCAAGAAAGTCCAAGTAATTCTTTTTTTTTTTTTTGCCACAGGCTTGTGGGATCTTTGTTCTCTGGCCAGGGATCGAATCCAGGGCCCTGGCAGTGAAATTGCTGAATAGCAGTGAAATCCCAACTACTGGGACTGTCAGGAAATTCCCAGTGATGTTATGCCTATAAAAAGTGTCAGGATCCTTGAGAAAAAGGCACAGGTAGGAGTTACTGATAATGATGATGATAGTAGCTCAGTAAGTGCCAGGACTGAGCTAAATACTGTCCAACCTGCCTGGTTGGCATTGTTTACCCCCGTTTTACAGATGAGGAGCTGACATGCCTTCAAAGGCTGAAACGAGAGATACGTTTTATGTCACAAACGAGAGGACGCAGGGTAAACTCAGGTGCCCTGGAGGTCAAGCAAGTTATTAAAAGGAGTCATTTGAGAGATAAAGACCGGGGGATGAAACAACCAAAGGCTATCAGGTATGTTTTCAAATTAGTTCAAACAATGTTCCAGATCCCTGCTTCTACATTATCCAAATAATAGAGGCAAAACCTTCTCCCGTGATGAGGCGAAGATTCACCTGGGTATCTATCATCACATTCACTTAAACTCTTCCTCAAAATCCACATGATTGTTTCTTCTTCATCCTGGATTTATTCATTTTTGTTGTTTCTGCACAGCTAGAATGTTCTGCCAACATGTTGTAACACTTCCTTCATTTGATCAAAGAACAGGTTGGCCTGTCATCATGAGCATAGCGTCACAAAGCAACATGGGTTAGTAACAGTGCCCTTGATTGAAATTGCCTGCGGGGTCAGAGTATTAGTGGATTATCTGAGGCCCAGGCTTCTTGTGGGCTCTGTCTTGTAGATCTTGTTACTATGACGGGGGAATACCCCAGGTTGCCAGGAAATTCCTGTCAGGGCAGGCTACTGACTTCCCTGCACCCCAGGGATTCTAAGCCCAGCCCCCTGAATCCAATCAGCAAAAGAGCTGCCTCAAACTGACAAGCAAAACGAAGCCCAACAAAAGCAGCTGGAGCTCAGACAGACTTGGGTGAGGCTGGGAGGGGAGTCAGGTCTGGCGTCATCCAGGCTCTGGGCCAGGCTGTCGTCATGGTGACAGCCAGCTGGTTTACTAGCGGGCAGCAGAGCCAGTTCTCTGCAGGGGGAAGCCTGAGTAGGGGGCTCCCCCTGGGGGTGCTGTGCTTCTCCAAGTAATAGGAACCTGTGGAAAAGGCGTGATCCCTTCCAGAGAGAGGCGTCTTCTCACAGCAGCCAGGCAGGCTGCCTGGGGTTGTGGGACGGCGGTGGTGGCAGTGGGCTTAGGGAGGCTGGCCAGCCTCAAAGGGAGGGAGGCGGCCACTGAATCAGCAAAGAGGCCTCTGGAAAGGCTGGAAGGCTTTCCGGGCAGAAAGGATTTACAGCTGTGTTAGCTTTCTGGACAAAACATGAATTGAAGTAGATCACAGAGTTCTTTAAAACAACAACAAAAAAAACACAAAGAAACGATACATACACAAGAGCGGCCAGTGGAGAAGAGAAAGGCTTTTGGGAGGCTCAGAGGTGGCACATGAAAACGTTTATGTCCTTCTCTGGGAGCTTTTTATCATTTTCTTTTTCTTCAGTTCTGATGATCACAATTTAAGTCATTATCTGGAGGAATGAACAGCTTTCAGTGAAAACAAAACATAAGAAAACCTCTGTTGTGTCAGGCAGGGCTGGAAAGATGTTCACGTCCATGAGAGTGAATTACTTCAGGGTACAGAAGAGACTCCCTTTCTGGCTAAAGTGTGACATCAGCTAAAATCAATGCAATGGAGGAAAGAATCTTGGTACTTTCCTCCAGACATCTTGCTGCAAAAGTGTCTGTCATACGAAATACTGTATGATTCCTCTCATGTGATGTGTTCAGAGCAGGCACTTTATAGAGACAGAGTAGAAGGGTGGTCGTCAGGGGCTAGGGGCGGGGAGATTGGGAGTTAGCGGTTTCATGAGGATGGAGCTGCAGTTTGCGAAGATGAAAAGAGCTCCGGAGGTGGTGATGGCATTTGGCCAAGGAGGTCCTGAAGGCCACTGAATTGTACACTTTAAAATGGTCAAAATGGTAAGTTCTATGTTATGCATGTGTGTGTGTGTCAGTCACTTAGTCATGTCCAACTCTTTGTGACCCCAGCCCACCAGGATCCTCTGTCCATGGGGATTCTCCAGGTAGGAATACTGGAGTGGGTTGCCATTTCCTTCTCCAATGTTATGCATATTTGACCATATATATATATACATTTTAAACTGTCTGTCAAAGACTGTCTCCTTGTTGTACCCGGTAGTGTCATTCGCTTGGAGGCTGACCCCCAGGGCTTGTTGGCTCAGCTCTCTGAGCCTTTGCTGTGTCATCCATTAAGGAGGCATATCCATCTTCAGCCAAAAGGGAAGAATGGACATGAAGGCATTTAGCAAACGGAAATCCACCACAAGGACGTGAAATGTGATTAAGATATTATTTCAAAATTCATTTTTAATGTATCCAAATGCCAAGGGGCAAGTTGAAAGGAGAAAGGGGGAGCCTTGAGGAAACTAAGGACAGAATTATATTTGGCAGTTAGAGGAACTGGAAAAAAGCCCAAATATTTTAGGAGAGGAGAAGAGAATTTTGGGCTCATTCTCAGAGGCCAGAAGGTATGACCAATTTGGATGGTCACAGCAATTTAAAATACTTCTCCCTTTTGCTCTGCTTAAATTGAGAAACCAGTTAAGCCCACCCATCAGGAGGAAATGAAATGAAACAATGTCAAAACATCACCTCTCAAATTTCACTAAGGGAAATGGTGCAGTTACAACACAATGCTGGGTGGGAGTTTGTGGGATCTCGAACCCAAACACGTGGTGGAACTCAAGTCACAGAGAGTCCCAGTAACTGTCAACAACTAACTCAAAGCAACTTTTTTCTTCCATTTAAAGAAATACACTTTTCACCACCATTACCACGTACCCAATATATGTCCTATTAGCATAAATTAGCATGTGCCAGGCACTAATGTAAACTCGGTACATACGTTTTCTTTTCATTTGTTGTAAGAACCCAGCAAAGCAAATCTTTTTTTATAGATAACAACTTGAAGCGTATGTCTGGAATCTGTTCTTTCTGGTTCTTTATTTCCTCATCTATAGAGTGAGAATAAAGTTAGAGCTAGAGAAGAGTAGTGGCTTGCTTCAAACCACACAGTTGGGAGGTGGTGATGTCAGGATTTGAGCTCCCACGCATTTGACCCCAAAGCTCTGCACTGGAATACAGTGAAAAGTCGTGATTACTGAGCAGCTTATGAAACAAAATTGGTAATGAATATTTTGCTCTGAGAGCAACTAGAACAAGGAATTGGTAAATTGCTTTTTTGTGACATTGTGTGATATCACTTTAACACCTGAGGAAGAGCCATGAGCATTGTGGGTTATCAGGGATGTGGCTCTAATGGTGGATGAAACCACTGAGCACAGAATATGAAACAATGCTTGGCTGTGTTATGTATGTGTGTGTCATGTGTCTTGCATGTTTGGTTTCATGTATATTGTATGGTGCACGGGTTATGGATGTATTGTGCCTTCAGTCATTTGTGTTGTCTGTGTGTATATGTGATGAGTGTATTATGTGTAAGTGAGGGAGACGTGCATGACAGTTTCTTTAACACTGAAGACAAGACATTCCAACAGCCAGCACGAACTTGGTGCTCACTCTGAGCTAGGCGCTCTTCTTATTGCTGTGCATATAATAACTTGTTCATCCTCACAACAGTCCTTTGCAGTAGCTGGTAACATATCCTCATTTTATGCAGGAGGATCGGAGGGATAGAAAGATCAATCAAGTTGCTCCAGACCCCCTGGAGAGTAAGAAGTGGAGCTGGGATTTGAACTCAGGGAGACTGGCTTCAAATTCTGTGGTTTTTTAATTCTTTCCTTAATTGGTGCCCCTAGATCACCACATGAGAATGGATAGATTCTCTGGATGGAGAGCCTGTGGACAACGTGAACACACGTGGCCAAGATAATCCTCCTAAATCAAATGTTAGCCAAGGTGAACCTACTATTTCTGGCCTTGTTGTGTTACATGTGATTCCTATCAATTTAATAATTATTAAGAATTGAAATTAAAAGATGCTTGCTCCTTGGAAGAAAAGCTATGACAAACCTAGACAGCATATTAAAAAGCAGAGACATTACTTTGCCAACAGAGGTCCATCTAGTCAAAGCTATGGTTTTTCCAGTAGTCATGTATGGATGTGAGAGTTGGGCCATAAAGAAAGCTGAACGCTGAGGAATTGGTGCTTTTGAACTGTGGTGTTGGAGAAGACTCTTGAGAGTCCCTTGTACTGCAAGGAGATCCAATAGTCAATTCTAAAGGAAATCAGTCCTGAATATTCATCGGAAGGACTGATACTGAAGTGCCAATACTTTGTCCACCTGATGTGAAGAGCTGACGTATTTAAAAAGACCCTGATGCTGGGAAAGATTGAAGGCAGGAGGAGAAGGCGACAACAGAGAATGAGATGGTTGGATGGCATCGTGGACTCAACTGACATGAGTTTGAGCAAGCTCTGGGAACTGGTGATGGACAGGGAAGCCTGGCGTGCTGCAGTCCATGGGGTCATAAAGAGTTGGACATGAGTGAGCAACTGAACTGAATTGAAGAATTGAAAAGATGGTTGAAAAAATCTTATAGACAAAATGGTTTCATTGATTTGTTCTCTCTAAAAACTGGGGGCCGCCTGGAGATGATCAGTATCTATGGATAAGATGTTCTCTAGGGCATGAGAATAGTCAGTGATTTCTTTGAGATAGGATGGCATTTCCCCTCTTGCCTTTCTCCAACTGTCTTCCTGGGGCCTGTCACTTTCAAGTTGAGAATAGTAGAAAGGGGTCTTGATGGTAATGTCCATCAAGGTGGAGGAGGAGTCTGAGCCTGTTACTGTAGCAACATAAAGGAGATGATTAATCATCCATTCATCTAGCCATTAATCCATCCAGCAAACTCTCAGTGTTGAATGAGATAAAGTAGTTCTTTTTGTGGAGGATCTATTCCAGTGGAGAAAACAGACTTCAAACAAATTAATAAACAACAACAACAACAAAAAATACATGTCCAGATGGAGATAAGGCTATGAACAAAATAAAGCAGGAAAAGAGGGGAGTGACTAGAGTGGGAGTGTAGGCATATTTTAGATAGTGTGGCCATAGCCCATTAACTGAGGCTCTGCAAAGAGATTAATCCAATTGCACAAATAATCTGATTATCTTATACATCTGCATTCCAAGCCCAGACCCCACTCTCAGTGGGACTGCTTTCTTCTTGTTCACTTTTTCCCACAGGATCTGATGGCTACCTATTTCCCTAAACCTTTAGCAGTGGAATGGAGGTAGGTCATGGACATTTTAGGAAGGAGAGAAGGACAAGGTGAAGCCAGATCCTGGGGAAGGAACAAAAAGTTTCAAGGACTTGGAGACCCCTGGGATGAAGAATGTAGTGAATGTTCATTGGTTACCTACTCAATATCCATTCCTCTTCTCCCCACTTCCAAAGAGCATCCAGATTCTCCTTCTGGGTTTCGGTGGGATGTCAAGAGGGTTTCTGATTGTTTGAAGCCAATCTGGAGAATATCAATCCTTTTGCCTCCATGCTTGGTTCAGATGGAAGGGTGTAGTGTGACACCTGAGTCTTCTGATGGATGTGGCAGTGAAATTCTCTCCTCTCCTGGTATAGACACGGATACAGGTAGCTGTATGTCCATCTTATGACCTTCATGGAAGCCATCCTGAGGACAAGGCTACCGCATGGGCAGAAAGCATAAAACCCATAGCACTGGTTTTTCCCTACGTGAATCAGTTTGTTGTGAACTCCAGCACTGGCCACCTGATGCGAAGAACTGACTCATTTGAAAAGACCCTGATGCTGGGGAAGATTGAAGGCAGGAGAAGGGGACGACAGAGGATGAGATGATTGGATGGCATCACCAACTCGATGGACATGAGTTTGAGCGAGCTCTGGGAGTCGGTGATGGACAGGGAAGCCTGGCGTGCTGCAGTCCATGGGGTCGCAAAGAGTCAGACACAACTGGGCGACTGAACTGAACCAATTTATTCAAAACATTATGTATGCTTATTGTTTGCTAAACACTCTTCTACATGCTTAGGGAAAATTTCTGTCCAGTTTTTGCTGGCTTTTCTTTGACTAGCATGGGAGGAGTGGTGGGCAGATGACCATCAGAGTCAGACTGCTGCTGCTGCTGCTGCTAAGTCGCTTCAGTCGTGTCCGACTCTGTGCAACCCCACGGACTGCTTGGGTTTAAATCCTGGTTCCACCACTCCCTGGCTGTGTGACATCAGGCAATCAGGCAAGGTATTTAACCTCTCTGTGCAACAGATAACACATGCAAAAGGAGATAATTGTAGTGTCTACCTCAAAAAATTGTTGTGAGGATTAAATGGGTTAAGGGGAAGGGTGTAAGATGATACCTGGTTTGCGATGCGCCACTTGATCATGGTTTTGGTGTAGAGGACTTATCTGTCCAGCTACTAGGGGTGCTCAGTTGCCAGTCCTTTACGAGGATTGCCCCTGTTGAAGGTGATCGTGTCACTCAAGCCCATGGTCTCTTTAGGGGATCATCTTGCATCCAAGGACTGACCTATGAGATCTATAAAGGCTGGATCCCTTCCCTCCACTCAGGACAACCCTAAGAGGACACCCCAGTTCTAGAGCTCTGGAAGGTTGATGAAGGCCTTTGTTGGCTTTCCATCTCAGCTCTGTTTCTCCCTCCGTCCAGTCCTGCTTCATTTCCTTCCCTTTCTGCAGATGTTGATCCAAACAGCACATCCTCTGTGTGGTCTCAGAGTTTGCTTCCTGGAACCCAACCTATGACTTGATCAATGTTAACTGGCCTCATCATCATCCAAAAGCAGCCTAAGGGAGAGAGAAAACACGAGAAAGAGTGCAAAGGGGAGAGGCTGCCCTTCTAACTGGGAGAGGCTGGCCATATATAGGGTGCAGGGTAGAATGGCTAGAACAAAGACCCCACACCTTCTTTTTTAATTGAAAAGAAGGTTGATACACAATGTTCTGTTAGTATCAGATGTACAGCAAAGTGATTCATTTATACATATATATCTGTATCTATTTCCTTTTCTAGACTCTTTTCCATTATAGGTTATTATGACCCTGTACTCTTTTGAGGAGCCAGAGAAGTAGTTCAGTACAGTTCGAGAAGTGGGGGTCCTTCCTAAATCTCCATCTCCAGTGACTTCTGTGTGCCTTGGGATTGATGACTTGAACCTGAAGTAAAGCTCTATGTATGAACTCGACTGGCCAGCATTGAGATTTTTATTTCTTAATGGACTGTATCACCCCCTCTCCTCTAATAGTAAGGGAGTAGTAGACTCTTGAGAGTCCCTTGGACTGCAAGGAGATCCAACCAGTCCATCCTAAAGGAGTGCAGTCCTGGGTTCATTGGAAGGACTGATGCTAAAGCTGAAACTCCAATACTTCGGCCACCTCATGTGAAGAGTTGACTCATTGGAAAAGACCCTGATGCTGGGAGGGATCGGGGGCAGGAGGAGAACGGGATGACAGAGGATGAGATGGCTGGATGGCATCACCGACTCGACGGACGTGAGTTTGAGTGAACTCCGGGAGTTGGTGATGGACAGGGAGGCCGGGCATGCTGCGGTTCAGGGGTCGCAGATTCGGACACGACTGAGTGGCTGAACTGAACTGAACTGAACAGGGTTACACTCTTACCTTGCCATTCAGTTTCCTGCTGTGGCTCTTCTGGAAATTCGGCAAGCGCTCTTCATATATAAGCCTCCCCTGGTGGCTCAGATGGCAAAGAATCTGCCTGCAATGTGGGAGGCCTGAGTTTGGTCCCTGGATCAGGAAGATCTCCTGGAGAAGGGAATGGCAACCCACCCCAGTATTCTTGCCTGGAGAACCCCCACGGACAGAAGAGCCTGGCACACAGGGTCGCAAAGAGTCAGACATGACTGAGTGACTTTCCTTTCTTCACATATAAAAGCTCAGTTTAGCGCTGTGATGGGGGACCAGCTGAAAAGGGACAGAGGCTCCTGGTTTTAAAGCTGCATGGGGGCAGGATACTGCGTTCTTAAATCTGGAGAGACATCAGGATCTTGGTGTTCACAGTCTGAATCTGGCAAATAGAAGCTGGGATTTAGCCCTAAATCCTGCCCAGAGATTTACTGGAGGAGGAAGCCTGTGTCTGTCCTCCGGCTTTTTAAGTCAAGTGAGGGTGGTGCGGGAAAGCAGACTGGCTGTGCTCTTGTTTAAATGTTAATAGATTCGATTGAAACGCACAATCAGCATTCAGAGGGCCCACCATGGGCAAGCACCGTGTTCATGCCAGCGCATGTGAAAGGGAGACAGAGAGAGATGGTAGGACATACAGAGACAAGACTACAGCCTCCCTACCATTTGTAGGGGAGATAAGCCATGTTCCCAAATAACACGTCGCATGGCACAATGGCATGTGCATCCAATTTAGAACCAGACAGACCATGTTCAGATCCTGAAGCCCAATTCTGTTACTGAAGAATGTAGTTTTGTATTAGGAGTGATACAAAGAGCAATGGGAACCAATGGGTAGGAGGTGGTAATTCTGAAAAAAGGAACTGTCTTGTCTTTGCTGTGTAATTTAAGAATATTCAACTCTGCTACAGAAAACTAGAGACGTTATGTATAGTAGTAAGTCGCTTATGAGTTATCTTAGACACAGAGAATAAACAGAATGTGTATGTGTTGAATATAGATAAGATGATGAAAGAAATGAGAATGTTACTTATCAACAGAGGAATGAAAAGACAGGAGTGGGTTGCCATTTCCTTCTCCAGGGGATCTTTACAACCAGGGATCGAAATTGCATCTCTCGCATCTCCTGCACTGGCAGGTGGATTCTTGACCACTGGACCACCTGGGAACCCACCAATGAAAAGACCAACTAAACCTTAAATATTTACAAGGCTTGGCTCATGTCTTCTCTAGATGGAAGCAGTGTTATTCCCGAGGTGGCTGTCCAACTGTGACACTCATTATGTCTAAGAAACATAGATAAAATCCCTACCTGCTCAGCAGATTAACTGGGGTGCTGCAGTGTGACCAGGGGTACCTGCCCCTGCATCTTCCCGACAGAGGCAGTTTGTGCCTTGGTTCCACATGCCATCCTCCAGCTGATCCCCTTGGCTTGGCCTTACCTCGGAACCCTTAGCTGCACCATGAGTGGAGAAGGCTGCTATGGCAGAGAAAGGATGAGATATGTGAATGTGTGTTATCCAGGATTCAGGTAGGTGATCCTTCTACCTGCTGACACTTATCCTAAGTGTGTTTCCCTGTCCCTTGCTTCTCACCGTGTTTTATATATTTATTTATTTTGGCTGTGTTGGGTCTTCATTGCAGCCTACGGGCTCCTCATTGTGACATTCAGGCTTCTTTAGCTGTGGTACGTGGACTTAGCTGCCACACAGCATGTGGGATCTTAGTTCCCCGACCAGGGATCGAACTTGCATCCCCTGCACTAGAAGGCAGATTCTTAATCCCTAGACCACCAGGGAAGTCTGCTCACTGTGTTTTAAATTGACTAAATAAATTGTGTGATTCAAGCATCTTAATTTGGTCTGCAAACCTTCCTGCCCTGTGACCTCTGAGGTTGCCTGCCTGGAGGTAAAATTGGTGGCTACCCTCTCCTCAAGGTAACTTCCCAGATGACAGGAGAGCCTCAGGTGAAGCTTTCTGGGAGCAAAGCCCGATCGAGGGATTCTTGTGGGAGTGATTTTCGAGGGGGTTCTCTCTAGAGGAACGTCTCTGAGAAAGTGAGGAAAACAGGATAGGTGAAGGGAAGAGAGGCCAGGCAAAGATGAGGTTCTGCTGAGGCATAACAGGAGCTCCGGAGAGGGGCTGGCACTGCAGGCTTGCCCTCCCTGGAGACAGAGGGCCAGTCTTTTGTGCCTTGTACCAGGGGATGGGGTGCCAGCCTAGAAGCAGGGGTCTGGGTAGGGCACCAGCAGCATCTGCTACCGGTGATCAGCCCAGGTGAGTCACAGGGCGAGGGAGGAGAGAACTTAGTTGGTTGAGAAAGTAGGGGGAGAATGGATTAGGAAAACAAAGTGCAGTGTGACTCGGAGGTTCTGAAAGCCAGAGCAAGAAGTTAAGACCTGATTCCACGGGCAGGGAATCAGGAGCCACATGTGTGCTCTCGAGCGCATGTGTGGAGCAGAGCTTTGGAAGAGTCACACGGCAGTGGCGTGTGTTGGGAGGAAGCTGACAGCAGAGCGAGCGGCTAGGCCTGGCTGGTCAGTCGTATAGGTGACTTGGAGCATCTTTCTTTCTCCTCTGTGGCCTTTGGATAGCTCTATATACTCAGAAGGCTACATCCCAGGGTCTAATCTTGCAGTCATCTCCCTGGCCTCAATTTTACAGAGTCTCTTAAGAATCAGCCTTGCCTGGAAGGAAAAGGAACTGGTACCAAAAGCCCCAAGAGGTTGAGCCTTCCTAAGCCGGGTGGGTAAGGAGGGGAGAGCTACCTTGCTGAAGGCAATGCCTAGAGAAGGACATCTCACAGAAAGCTCTACCAGGCTGGCTGCAGAGGGCTGACTAATGCTGGACTTGTACAAACCGGGCTGGCTTCAAGTGGGGTGACTTGATCTCTAAGTAATACAGGGCTTTTAAACCTTTGGCTTTTATCCAAGGCACTGCAGCCACCTAGGTCAGTGGCAGGCCAAAGATTCTTGGCCTCAGACCAAAAGTCACCCTCCATTCAATGATCCTTCCTCCCTGCAGAGGTTTGGACTATCCATCAAAGCCTTAAGGATAGTGGTTCTTAAACTCCGGCATGAGAAATACTACCTGGAGTGCTTTCTAAAAGCACAGATGTCTGGACTCACCCGCAGAAATTCGGATTCAGTAGGTCTGGGGCAGGGGTGAGGGATTTGCATTTTAAACAAGTATTCTGTTGACTTGGAACAGGTGGTCCAAGCATCATAATGGGGGATAGGGAAAACCCAGCATTCATTTGCTCAGGAAACACAACAGCCTTGTGAAGTAGGTAAAATTATTTGCATTATTTTCTGTTTATAGATGGATAAAGTGAAAGTGAAGTCGCTTAGTCGTGTCTGACTTTGCAACCCCGTGGACTGTAGCCCACCAGGCTCCTCCGTCCATGGGATTCTCCAGGCAAGAATACTGGAGTGGGTTGCCATTTTCTTCTCCAGGGGATCTTCCTGACCCAGGGATTGAACCCAGGTGTCCCGCATTGTGGGCAGAGGCTTTAACCTCTGAGCCACCAATTAGGTTCAAAGGGTTTTACTAAACTGTTCAGGGACTCAGAACTAGTAAATGACAAAGATCAGGATTCCGATCTATGTGAGCTCTTGAAAAAGAGTAATAGGAGATCTAGCTGACTGCACACATATGCAGGCTTGCACCCTGATACCTCCCCATATAAGCTTATGTAGCCAGGCCAATGGTATCAGTTAGGAACAGGCTGGGGGTTGCTGCAGTGAGTGAGCCAGCAAGTTCATTTCTTGCTCACATTACATGGCCATTCAGACCAGCAGGGGGCTCTGTTCAATTCAGTCCCTTAGGGACACAGGCTGATGAAAACTCTGGCTTGACATGTGCTTCCACTAATACAGAGGCGAGGAGAGAGGACGTTGGCTCTTGAGCCATGCATTTCTGTCTGGAAGTGACATGGGTGTCACCGCTGCTCAAATTTCATTGACCAGGCAAGTCCCACAGCCATGTCTGAGTTCATCAGGGTGTAGAAATGTAAGCAAGTGTGTAGTTCACCAGGCCAGCCTGCTCATCAGACCCTGATATTCCTTCTTTCTCATGTCTATGCATCTCTCTGAACTGTCCTGGCCCTACTTCTTGGCCAGGCTAACTGGACTCAAGGGTCTAATTCTACAATTACCTGCCTCCAGCTCTGGGCAGCCTTTCCCAGCCTACCCAGGTTGGTTTATGTGCCCCAGTGTCCAGGTCCCCAGAGGGCTAAGAAATGGAATATTTCCTGCTGTATCAGTAAACAAAGATGTCATAGGCATCAGTGATTGCAGCCCTCTAATGTGAGCCTGTGAGCCCTAAGGGAATTGAGGAAGGAGGCGAATACCTGCGATCTGTTGTTGCTGTTGTTGTGTTGCTACAGCCGTGTCTTACCCTTTGGGACCGCAGGGATTGCAGGACTCCAGGCTCCTCTGTCCTACACTGTCTCTCAGAGTTTGCTCTAATTCTTGTCCGCTGAGTCAGTGATGCTGTCTAACCGTCTCATCCTCTGCTGCCCCTTTCTCCTTTTGCTTCCAATCTCTTCCAGCGTCACATTCTTTTGCAAGGAGTTGGCTCTTCACATCAGGTGGCCAAATAATTGGAACTTCAGCTTCAGCAACAGATCTTCCAATGAATATTCAGGATGGAGAAGGGAATGGCAATCCACTCCAGTATTCTTGCCTGGAGAATTCCATGGATAGAGAAGCCTGGTGGGCTACAGTCCGTGGGGTCGCAAAGAGTCGGACACGACTGAGTGACTAACACATACACAACCTTCTTTAAGAACAAACTGTCACATTCCATGTCACTTTCCACATGACTGCTGGAAAAACCATAGCTTTGATGATATGGACCTCTGTTGGTAAAGTGATATCTCTGCTTTTTAATAAGCAGGTTTGTCTTAGCTTTTCTTCCAAGGAGCAAGCGTCTTTTAATTTCTTGGCTGCAGTCACCATCTGCAGTGATTTTGGGGCTCAAGAAAATAAAATCTGTCACTGTTTCCACTTTCCCCCATTTATTTGTCATGAAGTGATGGGACCAGATGACATGATCTTAGTTTTCTCAGTGTTGAGTTTCAGGTCATCTTTTTCACTCTCCTCTTTCACTCTCATCAAGAGGCTCTTTAGTTCCTCTTCATTTTCTGCCATTAGAGTGGTATCATCTGTATATTTGAGGTTGTTGATACTTCTCCCGACAATCTTCATTCCAGCTTGTGATTCATCCTTCCCAGCATTTTGTACGATTTACTCTGCACATAAGTTAAACAAGCAGGGCAACAATATACAGCCTTGTCATACTCCTTTCCCAATTTTGAGTCAGTCAGTTGTTCCGTGTGCAGTTCTATTAATAACTGTTGCTTCTTGATCTGCATACATACAGGTTTCTCAGGAGGTGAGTAAGGTGGTCTGTTATTCCCATTTCTTTAAGAATTTTCCACACTTTGTTGTGATCCACACAGTCAAAGGGGCTTCCTTCATAGCTCAATTGGTAAAGAATCTGCCTGCAATGCAGGAGACCCCGGTTCAATTCCTGGGTTGCAAAGATCCCCTGGAGAAGGGAAAGGCTACCCACTCTGGTGTTCTTGGGCTTCCCTCGTGGCTCAGCTGGTAAAGAATCCACCTGCAATGCGGGAGACCAGGGTTCGATCCCTGGGTTGGGAAGATCCCCTGGAGAAGGGAAAGGCTACCCACTCCAATATTCTAGCCTGGAGAATTCCATGGATTGTATAGTCCATGGGGGTCGCAAAGAGTCAGACACGACTGAGGGGCTTTCACTACACACAGCCAAAAGTTTTAGCATAGTCAGTGAGCAGAAGTAGATGTTTTTCCAGAACTCCCTTGCTTTCTCCGTGATCTAATGGATATTGGCAATTTGATCTCTGCTTCTTCCTTTTCTAAACCCACATTGTACATCTGGAAGTTCTAGGTTCACAAACTGCTGAAGCCTAGCTTGAAGGATTTGAGCATAACCATGCTAGCATGTGAAAGAAGCGCTAATGTATAGTAGTGTGAACATTTTTGGTATTGCCCTTCTTGGGGATTGGAATGAAAGCTGACCTTTTCCAGTTCTATGGTCACTGCTGAGTTCTCCAAATTTGCTGACATATTGAGTGCAGCACTTTGGCGGCATCATCTTTCATGATTTTAAACAGTTAGCTGAAATTCCATCACCTCCACTAGCTTTGTTCGTAGTGATGCTTCCTAAGGCCCACTTGACTTCACTCTCCAGGATGTCCGGCTCCAGATGTGTGATCACACCACTGTGGTTATCTGGGTCATGAAGACCTTTTTTGTATAGCTCTTCTGTGTATTCTTGCCACCTCTTCTTAATCTCTTCTGCTTCTGTTAGGTCCTTATTGTCCTTAGTTGTGCTCATCCTTGCATCCTTGGAACTCTGCTTTCAGTTGAGTGTTGGGTATATGTTTCCCTTTCTCCCTTGCCTTTTGCTTTTCTTCTTTCCTTAGCTATCTATAAAACCTCCTCTGATAACTACTTTACCTTCTTGTGTTTCTTTTTCTTTGGGATGGTTTTGGCCACTGCCTCCTGTACACTGTTACGAATCTCCATCCATAGTTCTTCAGGCATTCTGTTTATCAGAGCTAATCCTCTGAATCTATTTGTCACCTCCACTGTATAATCATAAGGAATTTGATTTAGGTCATACCTGAATGGCTTAGTGGTTTTCCCTACTTTCTTCAATATAAGCCTGAATTTTGCAATAATGAACTCATGATCTGAGCCAAAGTCAGCTCCCTGTCTTTTTTTTTGCTGACTGTATAGAGCTTCTCTATCACTGGCTGCAAAGAACATCATCAATTTGATATAGGTATTGACCATCTGGGGATGTCCATGTGTAGAGTCATTTTTTGGGTTGCTGGAAAAGGATATTTCCGATGACCAATGTGTTCCCTTGACAAAACTCCATTAACCTTTGCCCTGCTTCATTTTTCACTCCAGGGCCAAACTTGCTGTTACTCCAGGTATCTCTTGACTTCCTACTTTTGCATTCCAATTTCCTATGATGAAAAGGATATCTTTTTTTGTTGTTAGTTCTAGAAGGTGTTGTAGGTCTTCATAGAACCATTCAACTTCAGCTTCTTCGTCATTAGTGGTTGGGGCATAGACTTGGATTACTGTGATGTTGAATGGTTTGTCTTGAAAATGAACTGAGATTATTGTCTCTTTTGAGATTGCACCCAAGAACTGCATTTCAGACTCTTTTGTTGACTACGAGGGCTACTCCGTTTCTTCTAAGAAATTCTTGCCCACAGCAGTAGATATAATGGTCATTTGCTATCTAGCAGCCATTCAGATCACAATCACTCCCTATGGTGAGCCCTGAGGAGAGGAAGCTCAGGATGTGAAAACACAGGGTACTGGCCCCAGATAGCTGAGGTGCATATGAAAGGAATGATATCAGTGAGCCCAGACTCTTGTACCTTCCTCCATGTAGAAAAGCACTAAATTCCTTAACTTGGGTTATCTGGTTTTCCTTAATGATAATCTTCTGACCTTTGTTGCAAAACTTCTATGTAATTTGGCTCCTCCCTTTATCTCCTTGGAGCAGTTTTTTTTCAGGGTTACTTCAGATGCTGTCTTCTGGGCTTAAGTCCTAAACATTTCTGCTGAATAAAATGTTAACTCTTCACTTTTAATTAGGTTGAGAATATTTTTTAAGCCCCCAGGGCCCTGGGCTGACCCCCATTAGGGTGTATGTCATACTGGATTGCAGTTGTTTCTTGTCTGTCCCCCAGCTGACCAGGTGAAGGGCTCCAGAGAGATGGGGGGTGCGGCAGTGACAGGCCTGGGTGCTCCAGCCCCTGGAAGGCAGGAGGCCTGCGGAGCTCAAGGGCGGAAGATCAGGGTGATGGAGAGTTGCGTTCTGGCTGGCAAGAGCTGCCTTCCATTCCCCACAGGAACAGGATTTCAAGGGGCTTTAGAAAATGGGGAAGAGGAAGGCACGGAATCTGTGACTGCAGCATGAGCCAACCACAGATGGGGAAGAAAACCCCCTGCAGAGGGAGTGGGCTTTTTCCAAGGATTCACTGCCCATCAGGGAAAGACTCGCCTCAAACCCAGCTTAGTCACTGCCCGGAGCTGGCCGCGTCACCACAGGGTGAACTTCAAGTCCAAGGGCAGGGCAGGTGGCCGCTGGGGGAAAATGCTTGCCGTCCTGCCTCCGGGGCCCCTCATGCCCATGAAAGGGCATTATTAGCAGAGGGCCAGGTGTCCTTGGCCCTCTCAGAGGAGGCTTCCTGAGTCCTGCCACAGGGTGGCAGGGACATCGACCCGACTCTGAGGTGGGACTCTGCAAGGTCTGGGTCACCGTGCTCACACTCGAAGTAATCACAGAAAAGAGGCAAAGAGGCTGGGACTGTACCTGGGAGTGAAGCACGTGGCCTTGAGCTGTATGAGGGAGGGGCCCCGCTGTCTTCCCGCCCGCAGGGGCCCCGTCTTCCCCTTTCCCACCTCAGGCTTTGGGCTCTGGGGGAATGAACCATTTTTAGTTCTCAGGGTACCTCACTCTCTCTCACTTCTGGGCCCATATGTGCTTTAATCCCAATATGAATCGCGGCCTCTTCATTTATTTTTCCATAAGAAACTAAGCTCTTCAATGTTTTGTCTCTATGCGCTATGGCTTTCCCTGAAACTTGAGGGAGGCGAGTGTTCTAGGGCAGGTCCCCAGCACTCAGCTTGCCCCTTCCTTTCCCTCCCCCCACCTCCTTACCTGGATTCCGTGGGAACCCCCAGTCTCCCTCCACCCCTCGTGCAGAATAACTCTCCCTTCTCCAAAGCCTCAGGGCACCCTGGACCCAGAGATGCACCTCGACCAGACCTGCGAGCCTGTCTTCCTTGCCTTGCTTTTCTTCCCCTCTGCCCCTCCCGGGTTCACACACTTGGTATTTTCTGCCTCTTCCCCCTGAACTGTAAATGCGACGAGTGCAGCGTTCTTTCTGTTCTGTTTCTAGCGCGAAACTCAGGACCCAGGACAGTGTGAGTGGATGCACAGTCATCGCTTGAGGAAGGCCTGTCGACTGACTTACAGCCTGAAAGAATAAAGGCTCTGTTGTCAGAAGGAACCGGCATCGCAGCGTCCCAAGCTGAGAAGCAGCGCTGCGCAAGCTCAGCTCTCCCACCTGCCACTCCTTCAACATTCGCTTTGATGCTGCCGGAGACAGAGCACACGCGCGCGGTAGCGTTCCTCTGCTACGTGTGGGATTCGAGCCAGGCTCTCAGCTTGCCTGAGGCCTCTCGGTCTGCAAGACGCAGCTCCTCGTTGCCCCTCCCCACCCCCTGAGCCTGGGGTGGGAGTTGGGTGAGAAAGTCTTAGGAATCTCCCACGTGCCGCTCTTCCACTTCCTCTTCCCTCCCCCACCTTCCCAGACCCGACTGCTTCCATCTGTGGAAGCGTCTCTCTAAGGGGCCCAGGTGGGTCCCTGCTTGGCCGCTGGATCTGCCTTCCTAGCTTGGGCGGGCTGGGGGAACCACTCCCTGCTGTTGCACCTGCACCAGTCTCTAGCCGGGAAGGATGTGTATATCATGGAGAAGAGTGACTGGGGGGCAGGAGGGCTGGGTTTGGCCTCAGAACAGCTGAAAATGAGATTTGAAAAGCAGCCATTTGCCCCACTCAGGTGACCACCAGATGGGTGGTCGCCTCTGAAGTCTTTCTAATCCTGAGGTCCTTGTTCGAGAACCAACGGTGACAGCCACTGCCGGTGAAGTCAGCAGGGTTTGCTCAGCTTTGTTGAGAAATAGCTACTTCTTCCCTCCTGGGGCGATTAAGCTAGCGTGCCTTTTAAAAGATTTTAAGCTTTTATGGCTTTCTTGAAATAAAGTATTCCTCCCATTTCAGAATGAATTGTGCTTCCAATGGATTTCCCCCAATTTTCTTTGTTTGCGTTACAAAAGTAATCCGTTGACTTACAGAAAACTTTGGGAAATGTACAAAGGCACAGAAGGAAATGAAAACCTCTCCTAATCACTTGTTAATATTTTGGTTTATGCCATTCCAGAATTTTTTTCTTTGTATTCCCAATCATGTATACGTATAACCATATATGTGTTTTCCACATGCACATATTGGGTCTTATTTTACATCCTATTTTATAATATACTGCATAAGTCCTGGCAGGTAGTAGGCAATAAATATCACCAAGGCTAATAAGCATCACTTAGTGAGTGCTTACAATACGCCAGGAAAGATGTTAGGTGTTTAGTCTTAATAATGATCCTGTGAGGCAGGGCCTGACCCATGTTTTAGCGATGGGACAGCCAGAGAGGCCCAGAGAGGTCTTGTATTTTTGCTAGGAACAAAATACACACTCGCTAGTTTAAAGTGTTTTCAACAATGATTTAAGCAATGCCTTACTGCCTCCTTAGGTGAGAATTTTTACTGAGAAAGAGATGAAAACATATTCTGGTCTTGGAGGCAGGAAGTCTGGCTCTGCAACTGACTTAGTTGTATGCCTTGGAGCAAGGAACTTCACCTCCTTGACCCTCAGTTGCCTGGTCTACAAAATGGGATTTGTGTGGGGAGAAGGGTTAGTGCTGTGTCTCAGAGAGAGGAATGTTTGCTATTATTGACAGATGTTGATGGCAGTTGGAAAGACATCAAAAAATCAAAGGCACATAACAAGAAGCTTGCTTTACAAGGCTCACTTGTGACATTTCAGGGCAAGATCAGCCAGAGTGGGGCTGACAAAAATTGTGATATTTGATGGTGGTGAGTGTCTCCCTGACCCTTGACCCAAGGCCAGGTTCACTTTCTAGGAAGGACTTATGAGCTGTAGCAGTGAGACCACTTATCAGCTTATCTTTCAGAAAAAGGTAATGTCTCAGTACGCCCAACTCCTAAAATAGCACATTTGCGGCTCTAAAATTTTTGTGGTTTAAATAAAAATCAATGGTCGGGGAGAATAGAAAGCACAGGATACCTGAGTTTGAATAAATTTGAATTGCCTTGCAATTAGGGGCCTCCCAGGTTCCCTCCTTCCTTGTGGCTCATTAACTTCTCTGGGCCTCAGTTTTTCCAAGTGTCAGTACCTCCCTCTTCAAGACGATGTGGGGGCAGAAAACAATACGTGTGAAGGTTTTAGCTCAGAGTCTTGATCATAATAAATAGTACCCTTTATGAGCCTGGATATATGAGGTGGACAAGAACACAGGCTTTGGGGTGTTCTGCCCTGGTTCTGCCTGTCACCAGTCCTGTCATCCTGGGCAGGTTATTTTGCCTCTTTGAGCCTACCTCATGGGGTTTAGTATAGCTAATGTACACTAATATATGTAACAGCTGATCCGGGGCAGACGCCCAACATCAAATACTACAAGGAAGTCCTCCTTGCTGTCTCCTGGTCACATCACTTGGCCTTTTGATCCTTGTAAAGCCTTGATTAGACACTGCCTTGTATTTTCGTCTTGTTTTGATTTTTTTTTTCCCAGTGCTTAACTCTGGCTCATTTCACGAGGCTCAGACCTTTGAAGGCACCATCTGGGACACAGACTTCTTTAGTATTCCTTCCAGGGACTCATATATGTGCAGGCTCAATAAATCTTTGCTGCCTTGAACTGCATCTGATTGATGGCTCTTTCCCTGTTGATTTCTCAAGGTTTCTCCCAGATTGAGCTACAACCCTTGGGGAAAATTGCAGCAGCCTGCCCGAGTCCCCTGTGACCTGAGCTCTTGGCTCTGCTGAAAATGACAAATGGAGAAACTGAAGGGCCTGAGTGTCACTGCAGGCATCTGACAGCTCAGGAGACGGGCTACTCAGCCCCCCTCCCTGACCCTCCCAGCCACCTGACTCAACAGCAGTGCCTGTGGCTTTGTGGGACAGCTGTGGCCTTAAATGGCACCAGAGCTTAAGATGTGTCCCCTATTTACATAACTGCCGCTTTAATGACTACTTCAGGTCCTTCTGTGGTCCCAGTAGGTTATGGGGAGAAGAAGTTAAACAAACATAAAAAGTGAGGGAGGAGGAGAGTAAGGACTTGACTGTAGATTTGTATTTTGTTTCTCCAACTGAGTGTAAGTCATTAAAATGGGGAACTTCCCACCCTCCCAAACCCTGAATTATTTCTGATAGTTTACCACTAGAAGAGGGAGTTGTGCCTTGTGCTGGCATGCTCAGTCATGTCCGACTCTTTGCAACCCTATGGACTGTATGTAGGCCATCAGGCTCCTCTGTCCGTGGGATTTTCCTGGCAAGATTACTGGAGTGGGTTGCTGTTTCCTTCTCTAGGGGATCTTCACAACCCAGCGATTGAACCCACATCTCCTGCATTGACAAGTGAATTCTTTACCACTGAGCCACCTGGGAAGACCCAGAAGACTAACTAAAGACTAAAGACTAACTAAAGTAAAATAATTGACATTTGGAGTCAGGGCAGAGCTGAGGGGGTCGAGATGCTAATTTGTGTATCTAAAACTGCTTGTGAATGTAGTTCCATAATTCAAGGCTGTTTATGAATATTGGGCTACTTTGTAAAACCCAAACCTTTTTTTTTTTTGCTTGTCTGATTTTAGGGATTGTAAAGTCATTCATTCATTAAACAAACATGTATTGACTGAGGGGCTATGCTGTGTACTTAGTTACTCAGTCGTGTCTGACTCTGTGAAACCCCATGGACTGTAGCCTGCCAGGTTCCTCTGTCCATTGAGATTCTTCAGGCAAGAAGACTGGAGTGGGTTGCCATTCCCTCCTCCAGGGGATCTTCCCAACTCAGGGATTGAACCCAGGTCTCCCTCATTGCAGGCAGATTCTTTACCATCTGAGCCACCAGGGAAGCCCTAGATTTCATGAATACAAGGTTTATTCATTGGGCAAATATTTGCTAAAACCCTACATGCAGGCCCTCTGTTAGGTGCTGAGGACAAAGCTATGAACAAGACAGACATGCACTCTAGCTTTGTAGCCCTAGTGGGGAATAAGAGGCAGATGAATGGCCAGTCTAATATACAGTACAAAATGCTAAGAGGGATTTCACAGGATGCTCAGGAAGTTCTCAGTAAGAATCCCAGACCTGGACTTAGGGATTCAGAAGAAAGTGACAGCCAAGCTAAGCCTGATAGAAAAACAGGAGTCAGCCAGGTGTGGAGATGGCTGTAGAGAGGCAGGAGGGAAAATCATTGCAGGCACAGGAGCGACCTAGTACAAAAGAACTGGAGAAGATAATCTAGGTTATGCTTCAATAAACAAAAGAAACCCTTCAACCTCTAAGTAGCTTAATACGAGAAAACTTCTCACTCAAGAGAAGCCTGATGTGAGATCAGGGCAACTGCTTTCATGGGATGACTGAGGGATCCAGGATGCTTCCATCTCAAGACTCCACCGTTTCAACATATGGCTGAGGAAGAAGAAAGAGAGAGAAAAGGAGGGGAAGGGGCAGGAAGAAGGAGAAGAAAAGGAAGGCAGAGGGAGGGAGTATGTTGGAGATTCAAGTGCTTTAGCCTAGGAGTATCCACTTGACTTCTGCTCATACCTCATTGGCCAGAACTAGTCACATTGCTTCATCTAACTGCTACAGGACAAGAAATACAGGCAAGCATATGTAATATTTGGTGACACTGTGCCATACAGACAGTGAAGATAGCACACTGGGAAATAGCTAGTCCTTCCAAATAGCTGGAACTTGTGTGTGTGTGAGTGCATGCGTGTGTGCGTGTGTGTGTCTTGGGGATTGGTGGGCAGGGTTGTGGAAAGAAATTGTAAACAGTGAAATAAGCTGAGGCCAGCCACAAAGGGCCTTGTAGTCCATTTTAATATTGAGGAATTTGGACTTTATGGAGACATGGAAGAATTTCATTAAGGATCATATTGGCTTTCCACAAAGATCATCTTAGAAAGATCAGGCTTTCTTATAGAGACTGAGAAGGAGGGGGCAAGATTGGGGAACAGTTAAGAAGGTTTTGCAGTTGATCAGGTAAGAGATGATGGTGCTTCAACAAGAAGGGGGCTGTAAGGATGAGAGAGGTGGGTGCATTCTCAAGAATGATGTAGGGTGTGGAATCAACAGGTAGGAGGCCAGAGACGGGGAGGGCAAAGGGTGAAGCTCAGGTGTGTGGGTTGAGCAACTGGATGGAGAGTGATCCTGCTTATCTGCTTGGAAGGGCAAGGGAGTACATTTAGGGAAAGACAATGCGTCCCGTTTGGGAGCCCCTGGATTTGAGGGGTCTGCAGAACATCAAAGGGGAGAAGTTCAGAGGACATTCGGTCTGGATCATGGCTCCAGTGCTTAGGAGAGTCTGGTTGGTGGTGTTAACAGGAGAGTCATGAAGATAGAGACGGTATTAGAAGTCACGACTATGGAAAGTTGAATTAAAAAAAAAATCCATGCTCTTGAGTAACTAAAAGTCTAGTGGGGGGTGGGGGCTAGACATAAAAAGTAATATTAGAATTCCAAGTGAATGGTATAACACTGAAGAATGTATAAGGATCTGTGGTGGCACAAAGCCTGGGAATCTGCATTCGTTTGTGCAGCCTTCTTTCTCCCTGAATCTGCAAAAGCTTGACAGCAGAGGGCAAGACTGAGTGAGAGGTAGGAGAGTCAGGGAAGGGCAGTCCACGTGAAAGGAAGAGAAGGTGCAAAGGCATGGAGATGTAAATGAAGCCTTGCCCAGCAAATCTCGGTTCTGGAACACTCCAGTGTGCCCTTCTGAGAGGAGGGGTGGCAGCTGCACTGGAGGCCTTGAGGAAACACCTGTCCTCAGCATCTCAGCTGTGCGCTCTAAGTAGGAGAGTGGCTTTATGTGGTTGAAGGGTTCAGGATAAGATGGTTGTTGTTCAGTCGCTCAGTCGTGTTTGACTCTGCAGCACCCCAGGCTTCCCTGTCTTTTACTATCTCCTGTAGTTTGCTCAAACTCATGTCCATGGAGTCAATGATGCCATCCAACCATCTCATCTTCTGCTGTCCCCTTCTGCTACCTTCAGTCTTTCCCAGCATCAGGGTTTTTTCCAATGGGTCAGCTCTTCACATCAGGTGGCCAAAGTTTTGGAGCTTCAGCTTCAGCATCACTCTTTCCAATGACTATTCAGGGTTGATTTCCTTTAGGATTGACTGATTTGATCTTCTTGCTGTCCAGGGCACTCTCAAGGATCTTCTCCAGCACCACAGTTCGAATGCATCAGTTCTTCGGCGCTCAGCCTTCTTTATGGTCCAACTCTCATATCTGTATGTGACAACTGGAAAAACCATGGCTTTGACTATATGGACCTTCGTCAGCTTTTGAATGTGATGTGTCTGCTTTCTAATACACTGTCTAGGTTTTTCAGGATAAGATGACATCTTTAAAATATGTGAAAATTTTTTTAATCATGGAAGTTTTCAAACATATAAAAAAGAGAAAATAATACAGTGAACTCACATGTATTTATCATCCAATTTCAGTAATTATTAACATTCTGCCAATCTTTGTTCATTCACTCATTTCTCTTTTTTGACTGTTATTGTTGTTTAGTCACTAAGCCATGTCTGACTCATTGCAACCCCACAGACTGTAGCCCGCCAGACTCCTCTGTCCATGGGATTCTCCAGGCAAGAATACTGAAGTGGGTTGCTATTTCCTTCTCCAGGGGATCTTTCTGACCCAGTGATCAAATCCATGTCTCCTATACTGGCAGAGAGATTCTTTACTGAGCCACCAGGGAAGCCCTCTTTTCTGATTACTAGAGTATTGTTGTAAATTTTCTACTATGGAGAAAGACTGTGGAGAGTGTAATGAACCCTCACATACCCATTACCTAATCCCAGGAAACATCAGCCCAAGGTTATCCTCTGATCTGATTACTCCCCTACAGTCACATCATTTCACCTGTAAATACTTAAACGAATATATCTCGGATAAGGACTTAAAAATGTAACTGCAATATCATTATCATAAAATGAAACCTTATAAACAAAGCAAAATTAAAACTTTATAAGGTAGCATTTAACAAGCTTTGGAGAGGTTTTCGGTAAAGCTGGAAAATCCTATGACTATGCACAAATGTGCTTCAGGCAGCAATTTGGGATGTTCAGGTTGGGATAAATCTGATCCCTTCAACCAGACAGAGCACACTAGACAATCCAGGCTTGGAGCTGTGGGTGTGCGTTGGGGAGAAGGAGTCAGAGTGAATTTAGGGAAATGTCAGGGTTACCGGTAGGAGGCGGGTTCAGAGGTTAGCAGCCTGTGGGGCCAGGAGAAGCTCTGGTAGGGAGGGGAGCCCCCTCAGTCCTACCGGTGTCCTTGGCAGGCAGGAGGCATCCTTGCAAAGGAGAGAAACTGGGAGAAGAAGGGATGGAGAGGAAACCAAGAGAAGGGGGTGGGAGGAGAGAAAGGGTCTGTTATTGAGCAAGAAAAAGAGGAAGGGGGGAGCAAAACTAAGCAGTGGCTGAACCCAAGCATGCCGGGTGTGGGGGTGCTGCCTCTGCCCCTCCAGGCTTCCGAGAGGGGCTCCCCCAGACCTCTTTGGTCTCTTGCTCACCCCTTTAGTGAGTTACTCTGTCAATGGAGGGAGGTTCGGGGCAGGTATGAATTTTTCTGTAAGGGAAGCAGGCTCAGTGTGTTTGGCAGCAGGGCTCCACCAGCGCCCGGGGTGGGTGGGGGTGGGGGTGGGGCTGGAGGCCTGGCACCAGGGCCTTGGCAGAGCCGAGGAGGTGCTGTCTGCAGGATGGCATCCGCCGAAGCAGGGAGAAAGAAGGCTGCACAAACGAAGGGGCTGATCCTCCCCTCGGAGGGGGGCCGCGAGGCAGCAGTCTCCCCAGTCTTGGTGGGCCCGGGGTTCAAGGGGCGGGAGATGCGGTTGAAAGCCCGCTCCTGCGCGGGGCGGAAGATGGAGAGCGGCCTCCTTGGTCTTGACCTTGAGTGCCGCTTCTAGGAGGGCAGGAGCTGTTCGGGGTGTGGGCAGGGTGACCTGGGTAAACAAGAGAGCCTCGGGTTTGGGTGAGTCCGCGTTAAGAGTATCCTGAATCTCCCCGGCTAAATCCCCGCCGCCCGTGAGGGCGTGGGGACAGGGGCTGGCCCTGGGCGCGGCTGCACAGGGTGCGGTCTCCTCTGACCTCCTCCCAGCTGGAGACGCTGCTGGTGATGCCACTGGGAGAGAGAGAAATTTCGAGGCCAGAGTGTGCCTTCCTGGAGCTTCCTGCGGGAAAGGGCGATGCTTTACAATTCTGTCTCAGCCAGGTGCTCATCTTGCAAACCCGGTGGAAGTCCCCCCAGGAGCACAGAGACGGGGATTCCTCAATGGCCAGTTGGCGGTAGACATCACCCAGAGCGCACTTTGGCAGAGTGCCTCCTTCTGGTACATCCAGGATGAACTTCCAGAGCCCTTGGTACTTGAAGGGGCTGACGCTGGAAAATCTCTTTCTGCCCTTTCTCACTGGATAAGGTACAGGCTGGAGGAGAGCTGCATGGATCAGAATCTGCACAACTCAGCTGGTGGCCACATGAGGTCCAGGAGATGAAGTCAACAACAGTGTGGCTTCCAGGATGGTGATGCTGGTGAACATGTAGCAAAAGAAAGTAGACTGAATCCATCCAATCCAGGGACTTGCCTTCCTCTGCCAATAGCAATAATTAACACACTGAGTTCTTCTTGGGTGCTGGACACTGTTCTGCTAAGCATTTTTCTAATGTATCTCTTGTATGTTCTGAACACGCATTATCTCGTTTCATAACATTATTCCTGATTTTACAGATAAGGAATCTGAGCCACTAAGAGATGACATCACTTGGCCAAGGTCACAGAGCTTCTGGGGCCAGCTCTCTGTTTTGCCTTTGTGAAGAACAGGGAACATGCCTTGCACTTCTCTGAAGGAAAAACAAGCTGATGTCAGGGATTCTTTCAAGAAGGCGAAATTTCAGGGCCATTGCTGAGATCACCACCCATTCAGCAAATGTCCCGAATGCTGAATGCTCTTCTGTGTCAAAGCACTTGGCGTAACTGCTGTTCCCCATAATGACCTGCAACCACCCAGGAAAGGTTATGTTCTCCAACTCTGTTTAATAAGGTGGGGGAGCAAGTAACAAGCTTTGAAAAGGTTTCCATCAAACCCAAATGACCAAAGAAACACTTAAAGGAATTAACCCCCCTCTTTGAAAAGCTTGGCTAGTCTGGCAATTCATTCTAGAGGATGCTTCATTTTAAATGTTGTCCCCTCTGGAAGGTCTCTGCTCTGCTGTTAGCAGTGTTGCTGTTGCATTTGTGGAACAGGAATGAACAGTGTCTCTTTGCTATTTCCCCATCAGTGACTCCCGGAAGATGGCGGGGAGCACGTGGTGAAGTTCTCTTTCTTCTACCCATCTTAGTCTGAAATTCCCCCAAAGCTTGGGGCCCTGCAATGGAGCCGGTAGTTTCCCCAGCAGTTGCCCTGGCATCTTGCCCCCTGTACACAAAGCAATCACTGTTGCAGAAAATGAGGGTCCTGTGACCATTTGGCACCGTCCCCTGCCTGGCATTTGCGTGGGAGAAGGAACTTTTTCTCCCTGACAATAGATTCTGATCACAAACCAGGTCCCTTTCAGAGAAAGAGCTTCCAGAGAATGGCTTTGCCTAGAGGTAAGAACTAAGTGGTAGAACAGAAGTGACTTCCTATGGAAGCCTGTTCATCTCACTGAGACATGAGTGAAGGCTGGGAAGGCCCCATACAACTTTCTACCTTCCATCCTGATTGCTCTCAGCTCTCACCCAAGCTGCTCTCTCTTAACCTTGAAACCTTTTTTCAAATCGTGGCATAATCTGGTCCCTGGTCTCTGTGATGTGCACCCTGTGGTTGGTTAGTGGTCTAGAATTCCAGCCTCACCTCTAAAGGCAGATGCAATGATCCTTCCTTACAGATAGTGTTTCCCTGGGTTGATTTACTAAGAAATTAACGTTAGTATAATGCCATTAACTAAACTGCAGATTATCTTTGGATTTCCCCAGTTTTCCTACTAATGTCTTTTTTTTCTTCTGTTCCGAGATACAATATTACATTTAGTTGTCAAGTCTCTTCTGGTTTGTGAACATATCTCAGTTGTTCTTTTATTTTTCATGACCTTGACACTTTCAGGTGTTTTACTGAATGTGCCTCAGTTTGGGTTTGTCTGAGGTTTTCTCATGATTAGACCCAGGTTGTGGATTTTCTAGAACACCGCAGAGGTGAAGTGCCCTTGCTTTCACACCATATCAGGAGGTACATGACACCAGTATGATTAATCAGTGGTGAGGCTAACCTTGATCATATGGATAAGGTGACTTTACCAGTTTTCTCCACTGTAAAGTTACTGTTTTTTTCCTTTCTAGAATCTACTTAATGGAAGTGAATCACCATGTCCAGCTCACATTCAAAGGGAAGGAAGTGAAGCTCCATTCCCTTGAGGAGGGAGAATCCACGCGTCTATTTTGGAATTCTTCTATAAAGAAGATTTGTCTCTTTTCCATAACTTATTTATTCATGCCATGGACTCATGGATATTTATTTTATTCTTTGAATGATAACCCAATACTTTCTCAAATCATTGCAGTTTTGGTCATTGAGAACTTCCAGTTTGACTCTTGTGTCCTTTCGTATGTTCCCCATTTTTTCCCCATTTCTTTACTTTCTGGTACTATATGATGCTTCAGGCTTACTACGTATTTTTCCTGCTTCAGCCCAAGAATCAGTTCTTCCTCTGAAGCACCATCGTTACTTTTATTTAGAAAGGTATTTAGAAACCAAGTTCTGAACTCCTGGTGTGCTTTTTGCTACAGGGGTTTCATTTGCTTCTATACCTTCTTGGTGAACAGAGTTAAGAAATATATATATACACTTACCCATGCACGTGCACGTATCTTCATTTATTTTTGTGTCTATATGCATACCTATATATATGTGTATACATGCATACACATTTACCTATGCATGTGTGCATATCTGAATTTATTTCTGTATCTATCTGCATGTATACTTAACTAAAAATGAGTTCATACTGATATCCCCAGCTCTGATTCAGCACTGTAAGATTCATTCTGGCATCCCTTCTCTCTTCATCATCACTTCTTTCTCTGACAGTAAGAAACCTGGTTCCCATTGTCTGTAAATTATATACTTATTTGATCAACCCTATTAGACATGTAGTTTCAGAATTGCTAATCCATATCCCTATTGTATTTTGTACTGTTTTTTCCTTTTGTCTTTAGCCTTATGGACTCCAGTCAAAACATCATTTCCCAAAGTTATTGAGGTCAGCTCTTTTTTTCCCCTTCTTGATCCCATCTTAACATTTTCAAAGTGTTTCCACATCTGGCTTTGCCTTTGATTACATCATTACTGATGTATAAGGGAAGAAGAAGCCATGACGTGTGGAGTTTGCATTGGTTTCTCCTGCTCATGTGAGCAGTCGGATTCCTGATTAGAACTTGGTACTTCAGGCTTTGCTATACTTTCTGTGGAGCTGCTTTTGCAGAAGGGGCCTGGGCTGCAAAGACAGCTGTAACATGGCATGTCCAGTAGAAGGAGGAGAGTGACCGAACAGCTTGTCTCTTCGTTGGTCTAGCAGAGCTCTTGGGTATCAGGGGAAAGGAAGCTTAGAGATTTCATGGCTCTAACTAAATCCCCGCCAGATGGGGAAACTGAGGCCTAGAGGGATGATGTGACTTGTTCAAGATGAACTCACTGGTGAGAGACGTAATGGGGATAGGAGTCAGGGCTCTACACTCCCATGTCTGTGCTTTTCTCACCACTCTGTGAGAAGAGGTCTGCAGAAAGAAGCCCTGTGAAATTAGTTAAACAGGGTTGGGAGAATTCACCACTGTTTCCTGAATAGAGAGGCAGAGCCAGGAAGATTCCTTCATATGTTATGCTTCTTGAAATGGGGGGAGAGTTGATTAACAAATGACTAGAGGGTCTGGAAATTTGGTTCCTACCTGTCACACAGTAGTGACTGCATCCAAAAGTGGCCACTTGAGGGATCTTGTACATTCCAGAGCTACCATTTTTTATTAGTGTCATCTCCTCTCTTAATTGTCATCCCCCTTCTAACTAAAATGCTGAGGAGCATAGCATCTGTCCTGCCCAGGTCACGGGGTTATTTTAAGGCTCCCTAGCTAACTGGAAGGAAGGAATCAGACCTTTATCTTTACTGATTGCTGTTTTCCTATTCTCCAGCACAGTGCACGGAGCACAATAAGAATTCAATAAGTATTTATTGCATGAATGAAGGATCATATGAGATGCTTCAGGTAAAAGTACTTTATCTCTCACACACTGTATAGACATGAGGAAATGTTAATGGCATTCACTAATGCTCTGACCTTGGGCAAGTGGCTCAACCTCTCTGGACATCAGGGACTTCACTTGCAATATAAGAAGCTCCAGGCTGGGGCTTCCCTGGTGGTGCAGTGGTTAAGAATCCACCTGCCACTGCAGGGGACACAGGCTCCGTTCCTAGTCCGGGAAGATCTCACATGTCTGGGCGCGACTAAGCCTGTGTGCCATCGCTACTGAGCCTGCTTTCTAGAGCCCACAGGCAGCAACTGCTGAAGCCTGTGTGATCTGGACCCCAGGCTTCACAACAAGAGTAGCCACAGCATTGAGAAGCCCCATGCACAGCAACTAGAGAGAGACTGTGTGCAGCAACAAAAACCCAGTGCAGCAAAAAACAAAACAATACATAAATAAAAAAGATGCTCCAGGCTCATCTTGTATTTGAATTAAGCCAGATGATCTCTATCGTCCCTTTCATATCTGTACTTCTGTAATTTCTGTGTTTGCTGTTATTATAAAGAGCCTTGTGAGATTTCCAGATTGCTTTGGGATGATAGAATATCACATCCTGTCATGGGCAAGAGCAAAGCTGACAAGTTGATTTCTTTTTCTGTGTGAATTGGTAGTGGCTGCCTGGAATGCAATGCGAGAAAGACTCTGAAGGTCCATGGTGTAGCATTATAATAATTGATTAGTGATGTCTGTCATGGGCACAGAATACAAAGCAGTAGCAAGCATGCCAAATATCTGCTATCTCCAATTTAAAGTTGAAAACAGCAGCTGCCCTGAAATTTCTGGGAGCAATGTTATTTTTCTTTGATTTTTGCATGATAATGGAGAGACCACTTGGGTAAGGCCAGGGCTTCCTGGAGATATACCCAGAGCTCTACAGACTTGTAGTAAATCACCTTTCTGCCTTTCATTGCCTTTTCTTGTTATTTATTAGGCAAATAAAGAAAATTAATGTGATTGACTAATTCATTGTTAAGAAATAAAAATCCAGACTCAGTGTTTACCATTCTGATACTCAGACACAGAGTATGCATAGAGTCTGCTCTGAAGGAAAATGAGAATGTCAAATGACATAAAAATTCTACACATGAACATAAAACCATCCATTCAATAAGTATACGAACACTTATAATGTGCCAAGAAGGCCCAGGTAATGCATTATGCTGAAAATAGAGATGATCTCTTCAGGAATATGGCCTTTTCCCCTTCTCTTATTTCCTTAAGAGTGGTGGCCAAATCACTGATTGGTTGCTATGTGTGTGTCCTTGAGTTTTCTGAGTGTAACTCTTAATACCGTACTGATAAGGAAATAAGTTTTGGGTCTGACTCCCAGAATTCCTGAAGGAAATATACAAATAAGGCTCCTTAACTCTCTCATTGCACATAGGAGACCCTGCCAGCCATGGAAGAACCTTCACAGTCCTCAGGTACTATCCTGTTGTTCAATGTACTTTAAAAAAATAAACGGATTCATTTTTGGCTGCCCTGAGTTTTTGTTGCCGAACAAAGGCCACTCTCTAGTTGTGGTGTGCAGGCTTCTCACTGTGGAGGCTTCTCTTACTGCAGAGCGCAGGCTCTAGGGTGTTGGCTCAGTAGTTGAAGGGCACTGGCTTAGTTACCCCGTGGCATGTGGAATCTCCCCGGACCAGGGATCGGACCCATTTCCCCTGCATTGGCAGGCAGATTCTATACCACTGGACCACCAGGGAAGTCCCTCACTGTGCTTTTGGAACACAAGGATGCTGTGAAGATAAGGATGTTCCCATTCTTCCTTGTCTACCTGGAAGTGTAGAGAGGCCTCCGTATCTTGGTTTGGGGGTCGTGTGTACTGATCCCCACCTCTTGTCATTTCATGGCTGTGAAGAAATGTGTCACAGTGGAGGACTACCATGCCAGTCTCCTGCCCCTCTTCTCCCCCTAGGGTGGTCCTCACGGGCTGTGGCAACATCAACTTCTAGTTCCCTTCCCTCAAGTTTGGTCTTTCTCCACCGTCCAGGCAGTTCCTGAAAAGGCTGCATAAACTGAGTGAGTGATTACTTCAAGACTTGAAATAGCTTTTTTCCTGTCCCAGATATGACACAGTCACTTCCCCAATAGAGCCATCACTCCAAGAGGAACAGGATGTCCTTGTCACCGAGCCAAGAGGGTCACATGATCAGACAGTCAGGGGCCTCTCGGGACCTCGTTTCTCTTTAAGCTGTTGGCCACAATTTGTCCACAACTTGTCCACAAAAGCCTCTCTGTGACAGACGCTGGCAAGCCATTCAGAACCTATCCTCTTATAGGGCTTCAGTCCTGAGTATTTCTCTAGGGAATAAAATAAGTGTTTGATGAATGAACACTAGAAGGATAACAGGGGAGAATTCCTGAGGAGGATCTGTGGTGACCACATGGAAATAAAGCCAGTGTGCTTGTGTTTCTGAAGTAGAAGAATTGGGGACTCCCCATAAACCAGCATTCTTGTTCCCTGCGGTACCCTTCAAGGAGACCATAAAGTTTGGAAAGGAGGCTGAACTTCCTCACTGGGGAGTTCTTGGTCTGGTCTGGAGCCGGCTGGAGTGGAGAGTGGGGAGCAGAGTGAGGAAAGCGTTGTCTTAAAATTCAGGATCAGGCAGAAGAGAAAAGGCATTTATGAAGGTTGGCCTCCAACCCTAACCTCAACTCCAGACCCCCAAACCTTGCAGACACATGGTCAAGTTAATTGGGAAGTCACCAGGCACTCCAGGGGAAACTATGATTTAGGCAGCTGTGTAAGAGCAAGGGTGAGGGAGCTGAAAAAGGTCTTCCAGAGGCCCCAGAAGGGGAAAATGAGCTGAGTCAGAAGCCAACAAGAGGAACCCGAGCTGGAGGAACTTGGTCTGTAGATTCAGAGGCAGCCTCACTCTGGGGGAAGGCTTTGGGTTTTTGCTTTTATTTTTTTAAATCTTGAATTTCTGATGCCATAAAAATCTGTGAGAGAGGCAAAAGTGATTTTACCTTATTTAGTGAGAGCTTCCAATCAACTAAAAGTCACCTTTGGGGTGAATGAAAGAATCTCCAATCAGGCCAGGATAAATATATAGAACCCTAGCCGATTTTCCCCAAGGCCACCTGGTCTTGCTGGTCAACCTGCCTCCTCCCTCCAAGAGTGGAATAGTAGATAATTCCAACAGCTCCAGGGCTTTTTGACTTCTGGAAGAACTGGGGCTGGCCATCAGCCAGGAGAGGTCACATAACTTCGATTGCCTGAAAAGTGGGAAAGTCACTGGGCCACGCCCATCACAGAGCACAGTTGAGGAACACAGAGTTCACTCGAGCTGGTCTAAGCAGGAAGGAGTTTATCTGGGGACATTGGGAAGCCGGTGGAATCGTCAGAAGGACTGGAGGAGCAGGTTCTCAGCTGAGCCTCTGGGAACAGCTCCTAGATTGCAGCTTGCAGGGTTGTGTTGGCAGAGAGAAGCTGCCATTGCCAGCCACGGAACCAGGCTTGTCTCTGCTGCAGGCAGGGCGTGGCCATGTGCCTCCACTCCCAGAAACCTGCCACCATGTGGGCCCCCAAAATATACGCCTGCACTCCTCCTGTGTCCTCAGCTGACTTCCAAACCAAAGTCTCTTGTAGGTGCATCTAAGTGACAAAATCTAAGCCACATATCTATACCCAGGAAGGTGAGAAAGGTCTGCACACACACACACACACACACGCACTCAACATGAATATCCTTAAATGTGGCTATATCATGCAAAGCCTTTTGAGAAGTCAGGAAAGGCAGATATCTGCTAACTGGGGTCTGTGAGCTGTCGCTTGAGGTGCTCAGGAAATGGTCATGCCCTGCTGTGTGGGTGAAGGGACAGATTCCCTGGTGGGCTTCCTTCGGCAGCATTCTGGTCTGTTGGCCTCAGGCAAAACAGGGCAGTAAGAAGTACTTGCCTTCAGGGCTCTTCATACGACCAACCCAGACTGTCATCACCATTTATTTAGTTTTAAGACACTTTCAGAAAGAGATTTGAGTCAACCTGGGTGTTGTTTTGCATACTGCAATACTAGTCCATTCTGGGCCTTGTGAAAGACACAGTTATACACAAGGCTTCTGGTCTTGATGGGGAGCCAGGAAAACGTACTCGCACCATCATTATGGAAATAACCACGTTATGAAAACCACTACCTGAATGAGGCAGAGCTGTAGTTTGGGCTGGTCAGTACAGCTTTTTGGAGGAGATGGGAGTGGAGCTGGTGCTGGAACAATGGGTAGGGTTTAAATAGGCAATCCTGGAGGATGGGAGTGAGGTGAGTGATGCTCAGAGGGGATGGGGTGTATGTATATGAAGGAAATCTAGGGATTTCTTTGACTGTCCAGTGTTTGATCCCTGGCCGGGGAACTAAGATCCTGCATGCCTCATGGTGTAGCCAAAAAGTTAAAAAATAAAAGAGATCCAGTCAGTTACAAGTCTGGAGGCAGTGCAGGACGTGAGCAGAAGAACTGCAGGAAGTTATCAATGGATACTTGAACTGGGCCATGTTTTAGGGAATCTTGATTACCCCGTGCATTAGTCAGGACTATCTTAGTTTTAAGTGATAGAAATACAACTCGAGTTAACTTAAGATAAAAGGGAATGTATTGTTCCATCTAATTAAAAAGTCCAACGGCACAAGTTTGAGACATGCTAGAACCAAAAGAGAAGGCGATGGCACCCACTCCAGTACTCTTGCCTGGAAAACCCCATGGACGGAGGAGCCTGGTGGGCTGCAGTCCATGGGATCGTGAAGAGTCGGACATGACTGAGCGACTTCACTTTCACTTTTCACTTTCATGCATTGGAGAAGGAAATGGCACCCACTCCAGTGTTCTCGCCTAGAGAATCCCAGGGACGGACGGGGGAGCCTGGTGGGCCGCCATCTATGGGGTGGCACAGAGTCGGACCCGACTGAAGCGACTTAGCAGCAACAGCAGCAGCAGATCCAAATATTTAGATGATCTCATCAGGACTCTTTCTCAGCTCTGGGTTCATCTGTATTGCTTTCATTTCCCAGCAGGCTTTCTCCTTTTGGTGGTCCCTGGCAACCCCAGGCTTACATCATCTCAGTTTAGAAATCTCTTGCCCAATGTTTCTAGCAGAATTCTCAGGGCTGAGGTTTGTTGGCTGGCTCAGCCCAGGTCATGAGCAATCCCTCCCCATCCCTACTAGAACTATAAACTTGACTAAAGGAAGCTGGGGTCTCTCACTGACCAGATCTAGGCAATGGCATGAGAGGGCAAATTCCCCTCCACCCCAACCACATGGAAGGATAGTCACCTACAGCAGATGGCTGTGGGTTCCTCATCCTTATTTCCTTGGTCCTTTCCCATTTCAGTGGATGCTGGCTCAATTTCCAATTGTTAACACCTGCATCTCTTTACCTGAAGCTTTTCTCTGGCCACCAGAAACCACTTGTACACTTTCAAGACAGGCCAGAGCACCAGGGAATTAATATCCGCTCAGAGCAGTCCTCAACCAATCGCTGATGGAATTGGTGCATAAACGCCACATTTATATTTAAATTATATTTAAAATGTACATAGTAGTAGAGGCATGCTAATTTTAAGGAGGAAGAAACCTGTAGGGGCTCTAATTCACATCTTCTGAGGTCCAGTTCAGCAGGAAAGAGAGAACCACTGCCCCCTCCACAAGTCCAGGTCTGATGCTCATTGGTTTATATGGGGCCCTATGCGCTCTTGGTCCAACGGCCATGGTGAAGAGAATGGAGCATGAGGATGGGTTGAGAACCCAGATCCTGTGCTCCACTCTGGAGCCAGGCGAGGCCTCTCTCTGAGATGTTGGCACTGAGAGTTGGGGAGCAGGTTCTCCAGGGGAAATCAAGGTACCGTTCATGAATAGAAGCTAGGTGGCAAACATAGCAGGTGTTTCCCCAGAGTCAGTGCTCTTCCAGAAGTCTGTTAGGCTCCTCAATTCCTGTTGCTCTCGTACAGGAATGTACTATCAGTTGCCTTCGGTTCTCAGGTCCTTGAGTAGGAGAGCAGTCACCTCGGCACCAGAGAGGTGAAAAGGTCCAGAGTCTGCTGCACACTGAGATAAGGGATGCAGCCTGGGATCTGTAGCAAACATTTTTGAGGCGATTGTGTGTACCAGGCTCTGTGCGAAGTGCTTTCCCAGATTGTCACATTTTATGAGCCTCATGGCTACTGCAAGGTAGGTGCCATGACTAATTTCCCCATGGCAGAGGAGGAAACAGGCTCACAGAGGCTACGAAACTTTCCCACTCAGGGACACATGGCAGTAAGCGCCAGACCAAGAACTTGATCTGAATGGTTTGGTTTTTAAGACTTCCAAAGGCTTATCATCCTGGGGAAACTGAGGCAGCATCTGGGTGACCCTGGCTGTTGGGGCAGAAACACCAGCTGTGTCCTCCTCCAACCTGAAGGGGACTTGATGCTGGTTTTAAGTGCTGGAGACAGTCTTTAACAGGCAGCGCTTCAGGACAATGACTCCTTTGGAGAAGGTGAGGGAAGGGCTTCTGGAAAGATCATTCAGACAATATCAAACTCTCTTTAAGGTAGAAGGATGGTTAATGATAGCCTCCCTCCTGCCCCCCTCCCCACCACCCCCACTCTGCATTCAGGCTCAGCCCCGCGTCAGTTAACATCCTATTCTAGTTTCAGTCCCCTCACCTCTGGGAGTGCTGGAAGCTCTTATTCTGCGGCCGGGGGCACTCCAGTCTGGATGGACACCTCCCACCCGCTCACCCTACTTTGCTTTTTTCATGGCGCATGTTATACTGTTAACGTATTAGCTATCTCCCCCTATGGGAAGAGCTTCCCTAGTGGCTCAGACGATAAAGAATCTGCCTGCAATGCAGGAGACCTGGGTTCGATCCCTGGGTCAGGAAGATCCCTTGGAGAAAGGAATGGCTACCGACTCCAGTATTCTTGCCTGGAGAATTCTATGGATAGAGGAGCCTGGTGGGGTGCAGTCCATGGGGTCACAGAGAGTCGGACAGGACTGAGCGACTGACAATCATTGGAATGGAAGCCCCAGAGGAACAGGATTTGTTCAGAGCTGTCTCCCTAGTGCCTAGAACTGTACTTGGCACAGAGAAGCTATTAGTAAATATTTGTTGAATGCATGCCTGTTTCCCCGGCACTGTGCCTAGTTCTGCCCATGCATTATCTCATAGAATCCTCAAAAACCTATGGGTTTGCCCACATTGGGCCCTAGAACCAATGTCAGCAGATAAAGAAGTAGCTCCGTACCCCGTATACCACCCCAACCTGTGTTCTTCTACTGGGACCTGGGTGTCAGGAGCCCTCAGGACAGGTCAACCAGACTTCACAGGCTGCGAAATTCACAAGGCCGGGTGTCTGGGGCTTCCACCCTGGCTGCTGTTAATGGCAGCACCTGATGCCAGCACCTTCACGCCTCCCTTAGTGTGAAAGTCTTTGGGGGTACAGGGCAATCACAGCTCCCAGAACCTTCTTTTCAGAAATTAGCAACAAAACAAAGAGGAAAGAGCTAGCTATCCAAGTCAGAGCTGGAGGGACTTTGCTGCCTGTTGACCCTGGGGAGGACCATCTCAAGACAGTAGGGGTGAGGAGTGGGCTTGGAGTGGGGGAAAAAAGAGGCTATCTTGCCCTCCTCTCTCTTCTGCTCTTATTGCTAACCCCCACCACCGCGGATCAGCAGGAATGAGGACTTTGGCCTGGTCAGCATTACCCCATGGATAGCCCAGCATGCCTTTTGAGACAAACAGCACATTTCTCCATGTCATACCCCCAGAGCCAATAGCCTCCCCTCCATATGTAATGTACTTAAAGCCTGGGAGTCAGGACTTCCCTGGTGGTCCAGTGGGTAAGATTCCGAGCTCCCAATGCAGGGGGCCCGGGTTTGATCCCGGGGTCAGGGAAGCAGACTCACGTGCCCCAACTAAAGATCTCTCATGCTATAACGAAGCTGGAAAGATACTACATGCTGCAACCAAGACATGGCGCAGCCAAATAAATAATTAAAACAACAACACCACCGAAAGCTTGGGAGGCAAACAGCAGCCTAGGGTGGCTCACGAGATTTCTGGGGTACAAGTTCATGGTTCTGGAAAGGCTAGAGCACTGCCCTGTCCTGCAGAGTGCCCCCCTTTCCACATTTTGGCTGTGGGCGCCTTTCCTCTGGCCTGATCCCCCATGCACACTTCGTTTACAATAAGTTCCCTCTCATTCAAAGGCTACCTGCCTTTTGGTTCATTGACAAGTGCACAACAAATGCTTATTCAAGACTTCCTAGATGCGAAGTCAGACCCACGACAGTGGGCAAAACAGACAAAACCCCAGCCTCCTTAGATCTCCCAATCCAGTGGCAGAACCATTCATTCAGCCCACAACGCAGGCCTAGTTCTGGGTTCTTAGCTACCCTGGTTTAGCCTCTAGATGCGTTTGTCAGAAAGGCATCCATAACTTGTTAGCATGATAACAATGTAATTCAACCCTCCAGAGGATCGCTGCCATGCACGGCACCTCACCCAGCTCTCCTCTCTTCCCCTTTAATCCCGGAGGCTGCATTTCTGGGCTAGAAACATCAGGATTTAGGAGGGGCTTTTTTGACTGTTGTGCAGCCAAGACTGCAGCCGGCGAACATTCCCAGGGTCTGCCCAGTGCCCGTGGCTCCAGGAGGTTGGAGGAAGCCAGAGGAAGGATTCCTCCTCACCCTGGCCCCACACTTGCTGTCTCTGGGCCTGCAGAGGTCAGTGCTGGCAGGTGAGAACACCCAGCTCCTCCTGCGGTGGGTGAGCATCACGCCGTGAATTTGCTGTGTGGTTTGGACCCGCTTGCCGAGTTTTCTGCCTTTTGTTATGATATCATCAGCTGTTCCCTCATAGTTTCAGGGTATGCACAGCGCTCTGTTTATACTCAGCAGCACGAAGTTCTGTGAGTTTGTGTACACAGGAGGCCACCAAATGTCTGGAGAGAGAAGGGGGAGGAGAGAGTGTGCAGACGTTCATCTGAGTAACAGTGGGATTCAGTTCTTACCTAGGACCTCTCAGAGGTCCCCAGCTTTGGCACTGGTGTTCCAGGGCCTGTGTGGGCGGGATAACAGTCTGAAGTGACCTGGGGCTGGTCAAAGAGGGGAAGTCACGGACATTCAGCATGGAAGGACTCTTTGATGTGACTCTGGTCTGACCCTGCCCTGTCACAGCGTAGCAGCCTGAGGTTCAGACACGCGAGATAACTTCCCCAAGGTCATCCGGTCAGTAGAAGAGTTGGTCTGGAATTAAGGATGCCTGCCATTTTAAATCACTGCTCTTTCACCCTCCATTTTATCCTAAACCCATCAATAGTAATTTGACTTCATACAGTCTACATTTTCATGAGCAAAAGTATGAGCAACATTTTTTTGTTAAGAGGTTTAAATATTCCCAGGAGCCTGCAAAGAAAAGAATACAACTCTTCTCAATGTCTGGGTCACTTGCCAAGAGAGCCAGTGCAAGCCCAAGTACAAGTCTTAATGTAACAAACCTGAACCTGAGGTCACTGTCAGTGTTTTCATGCCTGACCCAGCCCTCGGAAGTCTTTGTGGGGTTGTACGTGTATACGTGTGTGGATGTGTGGACATGTGTGCACACTATCAGGGGATTTTTGTTGCAATGGTTTTTGTTGCGCTGATATCTCGAATAAATTTCTGGGACAATTCTTCACTTCCAGAAGTGACCATTTCTGGAATAATCTGTCCTTCTTCATATGCTCAGGCATGATTCATTGCTAGTGGTGGTCAGTGATCCTGATTCATGCTTTTCGTACATGAAGGTGACGCTGAATAGGAAGTACCCGACTTTCTATACCAGCAGTTCAATTATAAAGTGGTTATGGGAACTGGGAGTACATTTTCTTATAAAAACAATATTATATATGGCTATGTGGTTTAGTTAATCCTTGAAACTTGTTTAACTTCATATATATTTGAAATCCTGCCCATATGGAATTAATGCAAGTATGAAACACTACTTTTTCCACCATCCGTGCTTTTAAATAGAAGAACTATAAAACCAAATAAGAATTCATTTTTAATTATCATGAATGTTGGTGGTAAGGGTGAACAATTTTATTAGAAGTGTAGGTAGACTTTGTGAGAATTATAGGTGGGATGCTTAGATATCCTGAGGGTTTGAGGTGTTGGGGTGTTGATGATGGTCCTGGTTTTTGAGTATGGTTAATTTGACTTTTATACCTATGGCTTTTTCTTCTTTCTGTAAGGCATTATTGTTATTGCTGTTTAGTTGCTGAGTAGTGTTTGACTCTCTGCAGTCCCATGAACTGTAGTCTGCTAGGCTCCTCTGTTCATGGGATTTCCCAGGTAAGAACACTGGAGTGGGTTGCCGTTTCCTTCTCCAGGGCATTTTCCGGACCCAGGAATCTAACTGAGTCTCCTGCATTGGCAGGCAGATTCTTTACCACTGAGCCACCAAGGAAGCCCCAGAGCATTATTAGCTATGCTGTTTAAGACGATCAGACATGGGTTTTGGGCTTTTGCTGACAAATGGAATAAAGTGAAGAGAAAAAGAGGGGAAACATTGGTCCTCTTGAGATCACTAGGTAGGAGTCGGAAGAAACTGGACAAATAAGCTGCCTTGCTATGTGAGCAGTGACATCCCACTGTGTGTGGGTCCCCTGGCACTTTTTTCAGTGAGGTAGGTGGGGTGAGGTGGAAGGAACAGGAGAAAGGTGATGCACAGCCTACCGATGCGGCTCCAAAGTAATGTTCAGTGGTGATGCCTGACAGCCCAGGCCCTGAGCTCTCCCTGTGTCCCATGTGAGTGAGTCACCCTGAATCAGCATGAGAGCACCGTTCCGGAAGCCCAGTCCCATGAAAAACATACCCTGCTAGTCAGCAGAGGCGATCTACGTTCACTGATGTCCTCCCCAACCTGGACCCAGCCAGAACTCCAGGACAGCTCCAGAGACGTGAATTCTGGAGCCCCTCAGGATATCTGATCAACCTATATGTTTGGGGCATGAGAAGAAGATAGCGTGGTAGGGACTGACCTTGTGCTTAGTTGCTTAGTTGTATCCGACTCTTTGTGATGCCATGGACTGTAGCCCGCCAATCTCCTCTGTCCATGGGGATTCTCCAGGCAAGAATACTGGAGTGGGTTGCCATGCCTTCTGCCAGGGGATCCTCCCAACTCAGGGATTGAACCTGGGTGTCCCACATTGCAGGTGGATTCTTTACCATCTGAGCCCCCAGGGAAGCCCCAAGAGGGACTGGAGAACACCCCATGAATGGATGGTAAAGGGGGGCAAAGGAGAGAATTTGACATTGTAAGTCTTTCCTGTAAGAGAAGACAAAGGATGACAAGGATGAGGTGTGGTCGCTTCCCTGCATTTTCCACCATGGACATTGACCCTACTCCTGACGTGGCTCAAGTTAGAGCAAATAGAGTGATGTTTAAATATCATCACAAGCACTGGTTAGAAGGAAAGGATCCGTAAACTCATTGTGCTTATGATGCTTACAAATGCTTGGTTTAGAGAAATAAAACTTGATGAGGATGGTCTGAAGTTTTCACAGTCTATGTATTCTCCCAGCTCTTAAAATCTCTCCTTGAACCACACAGGCTGTGGATCTGAACCATGTGCTTTTGATCTCCAAAAATGATATTTAATAAACTCAGATTTCTTAAGAAGTCATCAGCCTACACAGAAATGTTTTAAGAAAAAAATTTATGGAGTTCCTTGTCATATCTATGGTAAGAATGCTGTTTTCTTTATGAGGATCTTTATGGTCTTTGTTCCAGAAATAGCTGTTTTTTCCTAAACACCTGCTTTTATTCTACGGATGCTCTAGATCATATAACTGACCATGTCTCCCTGCTTTCTGTTTATACTCAAATATGAAGCAGTCTTGAGCCCGTGTACAGACCTTCACAACCCACAAAACTGAAATTTCACCCTTAGCATCTTCATCTTCTGTTTTTTTTCCTTAAATTTTTTTCTTATATACCTACTGTTTTGCTTTCATTATACTGCATGTAATTTTTAAAAGTCATCTTAAATTATCCTGAGAGCAAGGTGGTTAAATAAACACAAAGGTGGTGAAGGGGTGCTAGCTCGTGTGAGTCCATTTGCTGACTGTGGTTGGGTGCCTTGAACAACAGGCTATTCATAAGGACAGGAAATTTGCAAGACTGATGTTAGAAACTGGAAGTACCTGCACTATTTATAGTTGCATTTTTAAACAAATTCTTGAATCTGAGCGGTGAATATGTGCTATTCTAACTGGAAAGGTAATTATCAAATTCCTTAGTAGTCACTTGGCCATGGTATAGAAGTAACTTGACGCTCCACTCAGGAGAGCAGGAGGCTGGTGATTTCTTTCATCTAAGCAGCACTGTTTTCTTTTTAAGGTTAATTCCATTCAAAGATCAAAGTCCAAATACTTAATCAAAACCACTGATTTTTCAAATCCACAGCCAATCTTGGACTAGATTTGCAACCACCAAATACTGAAGAAAGCAAAGCGAGATGAAACCAGGCCGTTACAAAATACGTAGTGTATCGAACCTTCCCCTGCCCACCCCTAGTTAGCATTTGACATTGAACTGTGTTGCTCTTCAAATTCTCTCTCCCCTTTTTTTGGGGGGAGGAATTAAGAAAGACCTTGGTACCCCACCCTTTAAGCTACAGCTATTAGGATAATGGAGAGAGGGGTGAGAGTTGAAGTGGGTGTAGAATTAGGAGGGGCTTGATGGCTGCAAGTCAGTCCACTTAGTTTTTGTACTGGGTGAGCTCATTGCCAGTTTCATTGAGAAGATAACGTGCAGGGACTTCTCTGGTGGTCCAGTGGCTAAGACGCCATGCTCCCAGTGCAGGGGGCCCTGGTTCAATACCTGATCAGGGAACTAGGTCTCACATGCCACAGGTAAAGATCCTGCAAGCCACAATTAAGGCACAGACAAATAAATAAATAAGTATATTAAAAAATATTCATCCAGGTTTAAAAAAAAAAGTGAAGACGTGCAGATGAGGGCTTTTGTTATTGAGAAAGGGTCACGGTTGGCAGAGGTCTTTACAGTAAACCTTCTTCTGTCTACAGTCCTGGGAATGTGGGTGCTAAAGCCACGGTTGGTCATGCTGGCTGAAAAGTCACTGATGGTGGAGGTTTCATGGAGTCCAGTTAGGTGCCAGGCATTGTTCAGGTCCCCCTTGGGATCATAGGCTCAGCTGCATGTACCATTTGCTCATGGCCTCCTCAAGGTGTTTCAGACCACTCTCTCTCCTGGCCTTGGTGCTGAAGTTGGGGTGGCACCTGGCATCATTCCAGGTCCCAGGAATGGGCTTTAGGATCAAAGGTTGCTGTCATTCCAAAGTCTTCATATACATGATGTGAGATGAAATGGTCCACCCAGAGATAATGTCTGACGTCCATTCCTTCACAGGGTCTTATCTGAAATTCCCATGGGGCAGCCACGACCTTGGCACTCTCCTCAAAATCTTGACACCTGGTGGTGAGCCCATACGATAATCCCCACCATAATCTTTGCTCCCTCACCACAGTCGTATGGACCTTGGGGTCCAAGGAAGCAGCTGGAAGGCCAACCCAAGGGGTGCTCACCTGTGCCCATGAGAATATATTCCTGCTTTGGTCCAAATGGGGGTGCTGGTTGCTCCCCACGTCTGTGTTCCGTTTATAGGGATGCCTTCCATGGGTCTCTGCAGCCTTTCGGTTGTACTTGAAGACTTCACAGAACCCCAGGTGGTAGTCCTTGCATAACAGGTCCTGAAACATGGCAACAGGGATGAGATACATGTCCCTGTTGGAGCTTCAGACTGAAAAGTGATAGAGCCATCAAAATGCCACTCTGGCAACTCATCTGGCGCTGTCGATTCAGATATGCATAGCTCGGGCTTTCTCACCCCGAGGCGGGGACATACCCACCACATGCCTTTGTTTCAGTGGGAGCTCACTGAGGCGGCCGTGGTGGGAGGTGTCCTGGGTGGCAGGGCAGGCAGGCAGGGAGAAGGGAGTGCAGGGGGGTAGGCCAGGAGACTGGGGGTGCTGCACACACACTGCTCTTCTCCCAACCTTAGCTCTGCCAAAACCATCCCTTCCTTCTTGACTGGGCAAAGAAACAAACTGAGGCTAGAAATGGTTTGAATGGGGCAAAGGGAGGGTGTTTATTTCCTAAATCTCTCAGTCTAAGTGTTCCTTCCGTTTCTCCCTGTGTCATCTGGTCTTGGGAGGAAATGATGACGAGCCTACCTGCTTCCAGATGGCACAAGTACTGGGTACCATCTGGACCCAACGGTACGTGGCATCCTCTGTACCAGGTGATAATGGCTCAGCCTCAGGGGCAGGAGAGACAGAGTACAGGTGTGGTTTATGGATGTGATTCAGTCTTCCTGGGCCAGCTTCCCTACAGGACTAACCGGAGGCCAAATCGGGAAGAAGGAAAAGATTCATCCTGGTTCCTTTGGCCTCTTTTCCACTGGGAGTGATTCTGACTCTCACCTGCTTAGAAGTGAGGATGCCAAGGAGTTTTCTGGTACAAATAGTAACAGTGCAGAAAATTGGCCCAGAGTATAAAGAGGAGTTTGAAAAGGAAAGAATTGAACCCATTGTATTCTCAAAGAAAAGACTTTGAAAAAAATCACAACCTGTAGATTTCAAAAGGCCAGCTTCTTTACAGTTTTCCCTTTAGAAAATATGGATATGATAAATACGCATTTGTACACACTTGCCTTGAGAAAAAGCCCCTCAGAAACACATAGTGGTTACCTCGGAGTGGTAAGATTCCAGGGGATTGTTTTTTTCTTGTCTGGATCTATGGTCCGATTTCCTCCCAATGAATGTTAATGACAGTATTGTGGGATGCTAAGTAAAAATCAGGTTCTAAAGTCAGTATGTAAAGAAAAAGATCGTGTCCCATAAAATTACCCCTTAAAGATAACTTCCCTGCTAAAATGGGATATGTGCGACTTTGTGCATCATGAAGTAGTTACCTTGAATTTAGGGCTCAAGATATATGAAAAGATATACATTTCATTGGAGAAGGAAATGGCAGCCCACTCCAGTGTTCTTGCCTGGAGAATCCCAGGGACGGGGGAGCCTGGTGGGCTGCCGTCTATGGGGTCGCACAGAGTCGGACACGACTGAAGTGACTTAGCTTAGCAGTATGCATTTTCATATATCAGAATCCGCTCAAGGTGCTGAAAAGGTGCTAAGCATTGTGGGAGCCAAAGCCAGCTGCAGAGGGAGTATCTGCCATCTTGTTCTTCATTCTGTGGAGCCTCTACTCACTGAGTGGAACGGCCTGAGGTAACATCTTCACTCTTCCAATTGCTCTCTCTCTGTCTCTCTCACTACATCTTTCTCTCTCCTCCCAGGAGGTGGTGTGGGGCTTGTCTTTTTTTTGAGGGGGGAGGCAGTGCTTGTGTTAGAGCTCGGTTTGCAAAGCAAGCCATTATATTCTTTATATTCATGATAAATACATTCACTGTATATGTATTATATTTATTCTAGCTCAATAAAATTGGCATTTTATTCTAAGGTGAATTAATTAATTAGTTTAACTGAATTTATTAAATTCTAAGGTGAATTTGTTTCCACGTCACATGAAATTAAGGAAGCTTTATGTATGGTATGGGGTGTTTGTAAAGGGGTGGGTGGGTCTAAAAGCAGGGTATTTGAGGGAGCCAAGAGGGGCTTGCTCACCTTTGCTTGGAAACTCAGCCTGGAAACTCTTGGCAGCCACAGCATCTTGTTAGTAAAGATGGCTCTTAACTATGAAGGGTCATGTTCCTGTTTGGGGTCCTGCTCTGGTTAGGGTGGGGTGGTGGGCAGGGGGAGAGACCAGTTGGAGGGATTCATTTTTATAGGTCCCTCTCCCTCACTCTCTCATCCGCAAATACAGACAGATCCCTGTAAGACCTGTGTGCTTCTGGGAGATGTCTGGGGTCCCTGGCAGAAGGAACATTCACCCAGCACCTATTTACTGATCTCCTGTTATACGTGAGGCACCGGGATTGAGTCTTCTTGGGGGCCGCCTGTATGCCCTCTTTCCTCCCCGTCATGGGGGCAGAAGAAAGTGACAGAGAAGACAAAATCACGGTGGTTTCCTGCCCTCTCATTCAGTGACTTATCCAGCCCTGCAGATCACGTGGAGCAGGACAGTGGAGTTAGGACCTGGGTTTGGGAATCAGACAGACCTGGGTTCAAATCCTACTTCTGGAACTTGTGAGCTACACGGCCTTGGGCAATTTATTTGGCTATTCTAAGTCTCAAGCAAGTTAAGTCATTCTGTAAATGCCAACAAAGGTCTCTACAGTCAAAGCTATGTTTTTTCCAGTAGTCATATATGGATGCGAGGGTTGGACCATAAAGAGGCTGAGCACAGAAGAGTTGATGCTTTTGAACTGTGGTGTTGGAAAAGACTCTTGAGAGTCCTTTGGACAGCAAGGAGAGCCAACCAGTCAATCCTAAAGGAAATCAACCCTGAATATTCATTGGAACGACTGATGCTGAAGCTGAAGCTCTAATACTTTGGCCACCTGAAGTGAAGAGCTGACTCATTAGAAAAGATCTTGATGCTGGTAAAGATTGAAGGCTGGAGGAGAAGGGGACGACAGAGGATGAGATGGTTGGATGGCATCACCGACTCAATGGACATGAGTTTGCGCAAGCTCTGGGAGATGGTGAAAGACAGGGAAGCCTGGAGTGCTATAGTCCATGAGGTTGCAAAGAGTTGGACATGACTGAGTGACTGAACAAGAACAACAATAAATGGGAAGTATACTTATTGAGCGCCTACTATGTGCAAGGTACTGGGTTCTCTGCCCAAGAACCTTACAGTCTATGGGAAAGACTAAACATTTGTATATTTGTAAGGATAGACTGTGATAAGTTCTCCAAAGGGAAAGGAAGAGTCTTTTGAACTGGATAGCTAAGGTCCTCATCAGGGTCATTTTCAGGGGAGAGATCTCAGAAAAGTGATCTTTGTAGAGCTGTTTTAAGTCAAGAACTGTGGGAGGAGAAGGTGTCAGAATCAGTGTGGGAGAGAGCTTTCCAGCAGAGAGCAAAGCATCTGTCCCCCTCCAGCAGATGAAACCCGCCCCACTCCCCCACCCCCGCAGTCCCCTTAGAGCAGAGGAAACCCTGCTGAGCTAAAAATAAACTTGCTGAGCCTCGGAAAATCCTGTCACTGCCCAGAGGCCCCCCGCCACCCGCCCCTCCCCCCGCCCCCCCCCACCACACACACCCTGAGAGACGACTCTGTGGCTCAAACCCTCTGGGCCGTGCCCCACACAGGATGTGTGGGGATGGTGGTCCTCAGACTGAAGCCCCTGACTTCCCTGGCTAATTTTGCCTCCCTGAGAGCATGTCTCCAGCAAGGCTGGGCTCCCAAGCTGGGCGCCCGCCAGTCAGTCTGGCCAGGGAAGGAACTATTTTGGGAATTTTTATGATGGAACAATATTTTTTCGGTAAACAAATGGAGAGCTGTTAAACAGGGATGGTCACCCCCTAGCTTTTGGTTCACCCTTCTCTGTGTGGAGCTGTCACAGAGGCGGCCCTGTCCAGTGGGGAGATTGTCCCCAGGGCTGCCGAGCTTCGGTGCCCACCTCGTCATTTCTCTTGGATTAATCAGCTTTGGAAATTGGAAACACTGCTCCCTCCCCAAGCCCTACCTTGGAAATTCTGAAAACAAAAGCCCTTGGTGTGGTCTCGGTCGTGGAGGCAGGGCCCACCCTGATTAACCCCTTAGGGCTTGAGGATGGCCTGGACCCCAAAGTTAACTTCAGAAGGGATCTCGGAGAACATCTGCCATTCCCCGATCCCACCCCCCTCAACAGGTGAAGGAAACAAAGCCCAGAGAGGAGAGACTGCTTCCTCAAGGTCACAGAGCTCATCAGCTGCAAATGAGGTGGAAGCCCCAAATCCCAGGTTCTGAGTTCTTATTCTTTTCCTTCAGGAAAATAAGGCAGAACAATAAGGTCAAGAAAAGGAAAGGGTAGACTCCAAATTCGGTATTTTGCAGAGAGCCTACAAACTAATATATGCACAGCAAGTCATAAATGTACGAAGTTTCTAAGTACTGACCCTCACCCTCAATATCTCCTGGGAGAGGACTCTTCTTATTCCTGAGGACCAGCCCTTTATTCCAACCCTGACCTCACCTGGGCTGGCCTCTTCAGGCACTCACCTCTGATGGGCTGCTTGGGGACTTCATCACTGAGGACCCTCTCCTTGATGCTGAGAGACCATCCCTGCCCAAGTGTCATTTCTCCAGCAGCTCCATCATCTCTTGTTCTGCCTCAGTGGCTCCCAAGCATCCATAGCTGCCTGGGTCCCATTTTCTCAGGCCATTTCTATGGTCATTTTATTGTTATGGCTTTAATAGCTGTCTCTTATTTAGCCAGGCCCTGAGATGACTCTTGAGAGTCCCTTGGACTGAAAGGAGATCAAATTAGTCAGTCCTAAAAGCAATCAACCCTGAATATTCATTGGAAGGACTGATGCTAAAGCTGAAGCTCCAATACTTTAGTCACTAGATGCAAAGAAATGACTCTTTGGAAAAGACCCTGATGCTGGGAAAGATTGAGGGCAGGAGGAGAAGAGGGCAACAGATGAGATAACTAGATAGCATCACCGACTCAATGGACATAAACTTGAGCAGACTGCAGGAGATGGTGAAGGACAGGGAAGCCTGGTGTGCTGTAGTCCATGGAGTTGCAAAGAGTCAGACATGACTTTTAGCAAATGAACAACAACATTTCATACAACAGCCATGCTTGGTATGGATTATTTGTCCCACTTTACAGAGGAAAATGCTGAGGCCCAGATAAACCCAAGATCACATGAATGATGAGTAAATATGCAGCCAGGATTCACCCTAGCTCTTTCTGACTCTAATCCTTCAGCTTTCCCCACCAGACTGTCTCCAGGTGTGAGACAAAGAGAGCCTGGCCAGGACAGTGGCAAACCCACACAGCAGAAAGGACTCTGTTTACAAGCTCCAGTAGATCAAATGTTGGAATTGAAAAAAAAAGGACAAATAGAACATATCACCTAAGTTTTGAGTCTTGAGTTTGTCAGAAGTCTTCCCCTTTGGAGTGATAGAAACTCAACTCAGTCAGCTTATATAAAAGAGAGCTTACCTTCATTTGTGTGCCTAGCAAGTCTAGGGTTACTTCTGGCTTTAAGAACAGCTTGCTTCAGCATAGTCTTTCTCTGCTTGGCTTATTCTTCAGATGAGCTTTCTCCGCATGATGGTATCAGTGGCTGCTGGAGCTCCAGAATCAGGTAATCTCAGCAGATAGGGACCATTTCTTTCATAGCTTTGGGAAGAAAATCCCAGAAGGATTCCTACTGGCTGGCTTGGGTCACTTGCCCATTCTCTGAGCCAATCACTGTAGCCAGAGAGATGGAGAAAGAATGTGCTCTTCATAGGAAAACCAGCTGAGCTTTGGTGTCGACAAAGGGGAGAAAAGGTTTGGAGAGACAGAAACAACAGGTAACCTTAGGTCAGGGGACAGGGAGAATGTTGACACCACTTACAGTCAGCGGGAAAAATCAGGAGGAAGGATTACTTAGGAGTAACAATACTAATCGCAACAACAGTAATAAGCAACATTTATTATAGCTTAAGGCTTCCATGGTGGCTCAGTGGTAAAGAATTCGCCTGCAGTGCAGGAGCTGCAGGAGACACGAGTTGGATCCCTGGTCAGGAAGATCCCCTGGAAGAGGGCATAGTAACCCACTCCAGTATTCTTGCCTGGAGAATCCCCATGGACAGAGGAGCCTGGCAGGCTACAGTCCACAGGGTTGCAAAGAGTTGGACATGACTAAAGTGACTTAGCACAGATGCATGCACACATTATAGCTCACAGAGCCCTTTCACATACCTTATTTAGTCCTCCTCTAAACTTCTGTGCAGAGTACATCATGAGAACGCTGGGCTGGAAGAAGCACAAGCTGGAATCAAGATTGCCGGGAGAAATATCAATAACCTCAGATAGGCAGATGACACCACCCTTATGGCAGAAAGTGAAGAGGAACTAAAAAGCCTCTTGATGAAAGTGAAAGAGGAGAGTGAAAAAGTTGGCTTAAAGCTCAACATTCAGAAGATGAAGATCATGGCATCCGGTCCCATCACTTCATGGCAAATAGATGGGGAAACAGTGGAAACAGTGTCAGACTTTATTTTTGGGGGCTCCAAAATCACTGCAGATGGTGACTGCAGCCATGAAATTAAAAGACACTTGCTCCTTGGAAGAAAAGTTATGACCAACCTAGATAACATATTCAAAAGCAGAGACACTACTTTGCCAACAAAGGTCCGTCTAGTCAAGGCTATGGTTTTTCCAGTGGTCATGTATGGATGTGAGAGTTGGACCGTGAAGAAAGCTGAGCACCAAAGAACTAATGCTTTTGAACTGTGGTGTTGGAGAAGACTCTTGAGAGTCCCCTGGACTGTAAGGAGATCCAACCAGTCCATTCTGAAGATCAACCCTGGGATTTCTTCGGAAGGAATGATGCTAAAGCTGAAACTCCAGTACTTTGGCCACCTCATGCGAAGAGTTGCCTCATTGGGAAAGACTCTGATGCTGGGAGGGATTGGGGGCAGGAGGAGAAGGGGACGACAGAGGATGAGATGGCTGGACGGCATCACTGACTCGATGGACGTGTGTTTGAGTGAACTCCGGGAGTTGGTGATGGATAGGGAGGCCTGGTGTGCTGCAATTCATGGAGTCGCAAAGAGTTGGACACGACTGAGCAACTGAACTGAACTGAACCCTGAAATGAAGGCAGAACAGCTGTTATTCTTGACCTCATTTCACAGATGAGGGGACAGGTATGGAGAGGATAAAGGATGTGCTCAAGGCTGGCAGGAGGCAGGTCTGGGTCCAATGGTGGACTCGTGCTCATGTTATCTGAATCTCAGCTCAGGATGGGAGACAGGCTGAGTGAGAAGTGCTTGGTGTCCTGAAGACAGATGCTACTCTCAAGGTGACAGGTACAACTGACTGTGTCACTTTGGGATCATTTAGCTTAGCTGATCCCCTGCTGGGTGTCGTGTGTCATGCGGGCAGGGACCTTATCTAATTCACTGCTCTACCTTAGTGCCAAGCACTGTGCTTGGTACTCAAGATGCATTGAAGACAAAATGATCCAGTAGCGGCCCTGTTGATAATCTGAGTCTCCCTGAAAATGGAGGATGGGGACCAGAGCTGCTGGTTAAGGACTGAGACTTGGGGAGTCAGTAAGGGGAGAAAAAAGGAGTGGGGGCCTAAAGTGTAGCATGTTTGGCCCCAGTTCCAGACAACCTTTGCCAAATGCATCACAAGCCTCCATCTGCTGGGCAGACCAAGCTGGACATATGGGACTTCCAGACTCTGCAAATCCTGTTGGTGCAGCTGGGCTGAATTGGCAACCACGTGTTGTGCCTTCTGGGGGGTGTCTTTGCTGCACCTGATAGCATTTCTGTTTAATTAAGTTCTAGTTAAGTCAGTCAACTCCGTGTATCGAGCACCAACTAGATGTCAGGCATTGTGCATATATTGTGCACCAGGTGTATGGTGGAAAATGACACAGTTTAAAAAGTCATTTTAATTAAGTAATTAATTTTTCATTTATAGGCTGTGCCATGCAGCATGTGGGATCTTAGTTCCCCAACCAGGATTTGAATCCGTGCCCCCTACATTGGAAAGCAGAGTCAATCGCTGGATCACCAGGGAAGTCTCAAGGGCTATTTTAAGGGCCACTCATTTGTTTAGCATGCATTATTTCCCAGGTACTACGTTAAGCACTGGGTATACAAGATTTGGTGAAATTTTTATTCTAGACAGGGTGGAGTGACACATTTATGCCCAACTGATCACAATACAAACGCTGTAATGGAAAGTGGGAAGGAGGCAAAGCTTGCGGACCAGTCCAGGGATCTCCACTTTATCCTTGGATGCCCTGTTCCCCCGGCAGGGAAATCCTCGCCTGGTGCGTCTGTTTGGCCATCCAGTCATCTACTGGTTTTGTGCTTTGTCCTCTGGTCAGCGTGTCCTGTTCATATTTGTTGCCCCTTAAAATGTGAGCTCCTAGTGGGCAAGGCCAGGTTCCATGCATTTGTTGTGTGTGTGTGTGCTGAGCCCGTAGCTCCAGGATAATTAGAGCTGCTGAAACTTAGCCCTTCCTGAGCTTCCCTCATCTGCCACCTTTAGGGTTGCCCATAACATACGCACTGGAGTGAACTGGTTGTCAACTGATATCTGAACCCCTTTGTTCATTACTAGAGTGTGAACCGGGCACATGCTACCCTTGCTGCTTGGTATGTCCCTTAAACTCGTGGCCGTAAAAGGAATGCATGACCACTCCCCTGCCCTTTCTACCTTCCCTCACCAGTGGGTGAGGATACTGGAGAAGCCATCTTGGACTTGGACACAGCAATGGAAGCTGCGTGTTGAGGATGGCAGGATCACCGAATGGCCTGGACCACCTGTCTGTGTGCTGGGACAGTTTGATGCATCTTTACAGCAGCTTCTTGTTGTTTATTGTTCAGTTGCGAAGTCGTGTCCAACTCTTTGCAACCGCATGAACTGCACCAGGCTTCCCTATCCTTCACTCTCTCCTGGAGCTTGCTCAAACTCATGTCCACTGAGTCAGTGATGCCATCCAACTATCTCATCCACTGTCATCCCCTTCTCCTCTTGCCCTCAGTCTTTCCTAGCATCAGGGTCTTTTCCAATGAGTCAGCTCTTCGCATCAGGTGGCCAAAGTATTGGAGCTTCAGCTTTAGCATCAGTCCTTCCAATGAATATTCAGGATTGATTTCCTTTAGAATAGCAGCTTAGTCCATACCTAAATACTTATAGTGGAAGGAACCTTGGGCAACTAGTTTTCTTTGTTTTGCGGTCATGCACAAGTCACCTTATCTTTCTAGGCCTCAGTTGCCGCACTTGTCAGATGGGAATATTAAGAGCCCTTTCTTTGCTCCATGGCAGGCGTCTAGGAGCCACAGATGTGGCTGTGATTTGAAAAGTGAAGGGGCAAGGCAAAGGTGGGTGGGGAGCATCCTCAGGGCAAGTGAGCGATCACGGTTTATTACTCAGTTATTTCCTCTTCAGGAGTTCTCGAGAAGCTCAGTTAAACTGCTGATCCAACTACACAGAGCTGAGGAAGGCCTTGTGGGTGTTCATCATCTGCCCAGAATAATTCTCCCCAAACTTTAAAGTGCTCAGAAAACACAAAGTTTGTCTTGGCTGAAATGGGCCAGACCTAAGGAAGTGATCTGGGTCGAAAAGCTTTTACACAATTGTAAGTAATAGGACATGCTGAACCCAGTTGAACCTCATTAAAATGCCATGGCGGGTGGAGTGTTTATGTTTCATGCTCACGATGTTTGAATGTTTAAACTCACATGAAAAACGTAAGCACCGCGATGAAATGACTGGCAGGGCCTGGGCCACTATTTCAGGACGAGGGGTACTCGGTGGTGACAGGAGTGTTGACAGAACCCACTGCCCCTGAAGACACGGAGGTCCCGCTCAGAGGGGACCACGCTCCCCACTCCGCTGACCCAGCTATTAGCACGATTGGCTTTTTCTCATGTAGCCCACTGCTGGGCACTGCTGCTTGCTCTGCAGAGGCCGGCTGATTTATGACAAACGAAAGACAGAGCCTGTGTGATTTGGGATTGGCAGGTAAAGAGCAGAGCGTAGAGGTTGGTTGGGGAAATTGATTGAAAAAGGAAGGCTGTCCAGGAGAGAAGTAAGACAGTGTGTTTGAAAAACTGGAATTCCTTCATTATCAATTCCTCACAGTAAGAGAATAGTATTAGGTTGGCCAAAAAGTTCTTTTGGGGTCGTAAAACAGATTATGGCCTGATCGTGCATTCTGTTCATGAAAAAAGAGTATGAATTGTCCCCTGTGCATCGGGACGCTGTGTCGTTACATTCTGGGATAAAGTCCCTGGCCTTATCTTAGGCAGCTATTTAAAATGAGAGCTATGGGGACTTCTCTGGTGGTCCAGTGGTTTAGAATCTGCCTTGTAATGAAAACAGAAAAAAAAAAAGAGAGAGAGAGAGAGAATCTGCCTTGTAATTCAGGGGATGTAGTTTCCATCTCTGGTTGTGGAACTAAGATTCTCACATGTCGTGGGGCCACTAAGCCCGCAACCCACAACTGGAGAGAAGCCTGTGGGTCACTATGAAGAGCCCATGTGTCGCGACTAAGACCCAATGCAGCCAAAAGAAATAAAGATATGTAAATAAATATTAAAGAATAAAATAATAGCTATGAAGCTTAGGTAACAACAGGGAGAATTCTTATGATGTAAATTTAGCAAAAAGTGCAAGCATCCAAATTTATGTACAATGGGATGACCACTAGATTTTTTTTTTTTAAAGGTAGCTGTAGAAAAGAATGAAGTGAGAGGAAATATGGCAAGGAAGTAATGATTGCATTGGGGGGGTGGTGGAGTTATGGCCAACCTGTCTTTATTTTCCTAACTTCCTATACAGTAGTCGTATTCCATTCATAAATTTTAAAAAGTTTTGTTTTTTTTTTTTTAATAAGAAGGGACATCTTCAGACTGAGTGATCCTCCCTCAGTAACCACAGGTCCAGCCAGCCTTAAGGAATACTTCCCACCAGACCTACCGACTGCTGACTTTCTCCAGGTGTCAGACACTGCTCCACGGAGTCTGAATCATAGACGTGAAAGTTTAGGAAGAGTCTGGATATGCGAAAGGACACCCCTCTTCTCAGTGATGGCAATTTCAGCAGCTCTCCAGTGGAAACAGAGAGGCCCCCAATCCAGCACCACACAGGGGCTGGTCCTGGGCACCTGTCCACTCAAGGCACAAGATGAAGGACTTGGCGAGCTTCCCGCCTTGGGAGTGATGGGCCAGGCATCGCCTGCCAAGTCACAGCCAGGCACTCACAGCTGTGCCTACCCCCCTGGAGAAAGTGAAGGTTCCCTGTTCCCACTCCAAATAGACCTGCCTGGGTCAAGACTCTGGGATGTAGTGTGGAGTCAGACAACCCCAAATTTAAAAGAAAATTTACAAATATTTAATCCATGAACGATATGCACATGGTTAGAAAAATGAAATGGCACAGAAGGCTTCTAGTTAACAGTAGATCTCTATTCCACTGTGCCTTGGAGTCAGTCTCGTCCCTCAGAGGCAATGGCTCTTAACTGTTGTGGTTCTTGGTTCTGTCAGTTTCCTTCTATTTCTAAGTAATAGAATATGCCAACCCTGCTGTGTCCTTGTGGTTCTGGAGGGGACTTCACCTCTTGTCTCCCTGCTCGGATTAAGCAGGATTTAGCTCATCTGTATGCTTGGGTGGACGCGGAGACAGGTCATCCAGATGCTGTATGATCCCTACAAAAACCGACTTCCTTGGTGGTCCAGTGGTTAAGACTCTGTGCTCCCAATGCAGGGGGCATGGGTTTGAATCCTGATGGGGGAACTAAGATCCCACATGCCACATGGCCAATAAATAAATACATAAACAATCACACACACACACACACACACACACACACACACACACACGACCCACTTGTAGCCAAGCCACATGAAATAGTGGTCTGCCAGCTGGCAGCTCCTTTAGGATCAGCTTCAGAGGCACACAACTTCCTTGTCCAGGCCACACCTTTCTGCAGCAGCCTGTATCCGGTGCATCACATGAGAGAATAAGGCCAGGCCATTTCTGGCCAATGGACTCAAACGGTGAATGCCCACTTCAGTGCTCTGGGTTGGTAGGAGGAGGCTTTGTAGAATCTGCATTGCAGTTTGACTTGTCCCTCTGCCTAACCTGCTTTCTTCCCACCTGGTTAGCTGACATTTGGTCCATGCCAAAAGGTCCTTGATATTTGATCCTATCAAAACCGCATGACATGGACCAAATATGTTCATGGATGGTTTGGCTAGGAGCAAATTCCAAGGACCTTTTGGCATGGACCAAATGTCTGTGGATCAAATGTCCTATGGACGTTCTAGAGAAGGCCAAATGTCCTGCACGATCCCACTCTTTTCACAGGTGTCCATTGTAATAAGCATCAGTTCAGTTCAGTTCAGTCGCTCAGTCATGTCCGACTCTTCGCAACCCCATGAATCGCAGCACGCCAGGCCTCCCTGTCCATCACCATCTCCCGGAGTTCACTCAGACTCACGTCCATTGAGTCCGTGATGCCATCCAGCCATCTCATCCTTTGTCGTCCCCTTCTCCTCCTGCCCCCAATCCCTCCCAGCATCAGAGTCTTTTCCAATGAGTCAACTCTTCTCATGAGGTGGCCAAAGTACTGGAGTTTCAGCTTTAGCATCATTCCTTCCAAAGAAATCCCAGGGCTGATCTCCTTCAGAAAGGACTGTTTGGATCTCCTTGCAGTCCAGGGGACTCTCAAGAGCCTTCTCCAACACCATAGTTCAAAAGCATCAATTCTTCGGCACTCAGCCTTCTTCATGGTCCAACTCTCACATCCATACATGACCACAGGAAAAACCATAGCCTTGACTAGACGGACCTTAGTCTGCAAAGTAATGTCTCTGCTTTTGAATATGCTATCTAGGTTGCTCATAACTTTTCTTCCAAGGAGCAAGTGTCTTTTAATTTCATGGCTGCAATCACCATCTGCAGTGATTTTGGAGCCCCCAAAAATAAAGTCTGACACTGTTTCCACTGTTTCCCCATCTATTTGCCATGAGGTGATGGGACCGGATGCCATGATCTTCGTTTTCTGAATGTTGAGCTTTAAGCCAACTTTTTCGCTCTCCTCTTTCACTTTCATCAAGAGGCTTTTTAGTTCCTCTTCACTTTCTGCCATAAGGGTGGTGTCATCTGCATATCTGAGGTTACTGATATTTCTCCCGGCAATCTTGATTCCAGCTTGTGTTTCTTCCAGCCCAGCATTTCTCATGATGTACTCTGCATAGAAGTTAAATAAGCAGGGTGACAATATACAGCCTTGACGTACTCCTTTTCCTATTTGGAACCAGTCTGTTGTTCCATGTCCAGTTCTAACTGTTGCTTCCTGACCTGCATACAGATTTCTCAAGAGACAGGTCAGGTGGTCTGGTATTCCCATCTCATGAAGAATTTTCCACAGTTTATTGTGATCCACACAGTCAAAGGCTTTGGCATAGTCAATCAAGCAGAAATAGATGTTTTTCTGGAACTCTCTTGCTTTTTCCATGATCCAGCGGATGTCGGCAATTTGATCTCTGGTTCCTCTGCCTTTTCTAAAACCAGCTTGAACATCTGGAAGTTCATGGTTCATGTATTGCTGAAGCCTGGCTTGGAGAATTTTGAGCATTACTTTACTAGCGTGTGAGATGAGTGCAATTGTGCGGTAGTTTGAGCATTCTTTGGCATTGCCTTTCTTTGGGATTGGAATGGAAACGGACGTTTTCCAGTCCTGTGGCCACTGCTGAGTTTTCCAAATTTGCTGGCATATTGAGTGCAGCACTTTCACAGCATCATCTTTCAGGATTTGAAGCAGCTCAACTGGAATTCCATCACCTCCACTAGCTTTGTTCATAGTGATGCTTCCTAAGGCCCACTTGACTTCACATTCCGGGATGTCTGGCTTTAGATGAGTGATCACACCATCGTGATGTGTCTCTAATTATTTCGGTGTCTATTTCCAGGGACCTCATCCTATGACAATTGTCCTTGTCCCTCTCTCAGATTTTCAGAGGATGTCAGTTTGTATGTACGGTGTCAACTTAGTAGGAACTCTTAATGTGTTTCTCCCAATTCCCACCCCATCACGGTTCCAAATTAGGATTAGTCATGCAGGACATTTGCGCAAAATTTTGGAAGGTGGAAGTGAGGCAACAGCCATTTTTCCTCTCTGAAGGCTGGCACAGGGCCAGGTGCCGTTGCAGCTCCTGCCTGTCGCTGACAAGCGGCTTACCTCGTTGGCCTGCTGCCTGAGGTTACTCCCACTCCTTCCAGGTCTCCTTCAGCTCTTCTATGACCTGGGCTGGATGCAAGTGCAGCTCCATGGCGGGGGCATCCGCTTATCCAGAAAGTCACCCATATCATGGCGATGGGAGGTGGAGACAGAAACAGGCTCCAGGTTGTCCTTCTTCTTTGCACCCGTCTTTTCCTCTCTACTGCTAGTCCTGCTGACCTCAGGTCCAGCACCGGACACAGAGGCAACAGGTTTACACAGACTACTTAGTCAGGTCCCATGACTGTGTTATCCCCATAACAGTTCCTTTTTTTTTTTTTCTTGAATTTTAACTCATGCAGTCACTAATTCTAGTTCCCGTTGAAAACTTTGTTTCATTAGCTCTCAGTTGTATTGGACACATTACCCTACAAGGTAGGATATTGGCATTACCATCCTAGTCTTCCCTCTCACCTCTTCCATCAGCGAGTTTTAAACTTCTACATTTGTCCTGTCCCCAAACCATAGTGGCCCTTTCCCTGTTTTTTGTTCATGGTCCATTGAAGACCAATAAATAGCAACTGGAATGGCATATTTTGTGTGGGTAAATACGCTCTGGCCTGGTGATGGTAAACGATCACATTTCTTTTCCTGTATATCCAAGGGCAGACCCCTGTGCCGCTTCAAGAGCAGTATTCTTAGCCCCGAGATCAAATAGGCTTCCTATGTTACGCGCCATTTGCTCAGATGCATCTTACCTCTTACGTGGCTTCATTTTTGGACCATGACTTTTCTAGTGGTTTGTTTTCCACCGAACTTTTGATTGCTTCCCTTTTTTCTCTTTGGGTAAAGAAAGCTAGGTTTTTGCCATCTTGTTCCAATTTTATCATCTAGATTTTTACTAATTTTATGTGTTTCTTGGATCCATTATATTCTTCTAGAAGTTTTTTTCCTTGGGGCTCCCTGACATTTTATTGAACACCGATTTCTTTTGAGTGTTGCTAAACAGCTGACTTCTGGGCTCATTCCACCAGTTCTGTATTCTCACATTATCCTTTTATTGTCTTGATGTTCACTTCACTTTTCCTGGAGAACATTCTCGTTTAGTTCATCTGCAAGGTGCACAAGAAGGAAATATCAGGTATGACTGACCCTTGAACAATGTGGGGAATAGGGGCCCCAACCTTCCCTGTGGTTGAAAATCCACGTATAATTTTACCATCAGCCCCACAGATGCAGCATCCACAGATTCAACTAGCAATTGCGTAGTACTATAGAATGTATTTGGTGAAAGAAATCTGCATTTTAGTGGACCTGCACAGTTCAAGCCCGTGTTGTTCAAGGGTCAATGGTACCCATGTGAGGATTTGACTGTGTGACTTGGACAAGTTTCTAACCTCTTTGTACTTCAATTTCCTCAACTGCAACGTGGGGATTATGTCACCTACCTCATGGGATCACTGTGGGATTATATGCGATAACATTGGTAAAGTGCCTGATCCTTGGTGCTGAGCAAATTTTGGTTTATTTCCCTAATTAAGCCACTTTTTGGCTAAGATCTTAAAAGGCTCCCATTGCCTGTGGAATACTATCCAAATTTTTTAGCATGGCCCAAGGCCCACCCTCCATAATTGGATCCCAATTGACCTTTTCAAATTTATTTCTTATTACTCCCTTCATGTACCCTCCACCCTGCCAAACTCTTCTAGCACCTGTGTCTTCCAGCCATGGAACCTTGACCCTCTGTGTTCCCTGTGTCCAGAAAGCCTTTCCCATAAGGTCTGTGTGTCCAAGCCTATTTCTCTTTTCAACAACCCCTGCCACCATACATCTCTCCCTGATCTCCAGCTGCAAGCAATCCAACACTCTCCCCTGGCTTTTATCCCTTTCTACTGGATATTAGAGCTGTATGGCCACACACTTGGCTGGCTACCCATGGACAGACCAAACCCTTTCAATACTTCTCTGCAGCTGGGGCTGCCACAGTGGTGAATGACCCTCTTTTTGCAGGCTGGGCAGAATCCAGGATGCCTCTAGGCAACGTTTTTGGAGGGCCAAAAAACTGCTGCTTCCTTCCTCTCTCCTGCCAGTTCAGCTTTCCTCCCCCATAAACAGCCTCTCCCCACCTTCACCCCATGGAAGGGCCAATTTTCCGTTAGGGAGACCACCTATTTGGTGACATCTTACAGCCACTGGGAAGGTACTCTGCCTTTGGGATTTAACTCCACCAACTAGGTGGTTTCCCTAAAGTAAAAGGCTTGAGTACAAGAGGATCCACAGAGTAGGGGTGGGTACCTGAGACAGATTTTTCTCTATTTCACAGCTTAATTCTTACGTATGATGGGGCTTCCCTGGTGGCTCAGCAATAAAGAATTCTCCTGCAATGCAGGAGACCCTGGTTTGATCCCTGGGTTGGGAAGATTCCCTGGAGAAGGAAATGGCAATGGACTCCGGTATTCTTGCCTGGGAAATGCCATGGACAGAGGAGCCTGGAGGGCTACAGTCCATGGGCTCGTGAAAAAGTCAGACACGACTTTGCGACTCAGCAACAGTGATGGAGCCCAGCTGGTCACCGGGTGAAGTAGGAGGCTGAGGAGACAGTGGAAGGGAAGGTGACATAGGCTCTGATTTAGGGTTCTACCTATCCCATTTATGCACCATACTCTCCTGACCCAGGTGAGACCTGGGACAGCTCCCTGCAATATTACCTTTCAGGGAACCACAGAGAAAAGGAAATCCTTGAACTCACCTTGCCATTTCTGCTGAGTGCAACCCCCAGCCATTTTTGTCCATTTCAGAATGGACATGGAAAGCATGAGAAAAGGAGGGTGGCCCAGGTGTGATGCCCAGGCCCTTCTCTTCAGAGCCAGGCCAGACCTTGCCTTGTGATCGGGATTTATGTGGAGGGCATCCAGCCCTGGAGGTGCAGAATCTTGGAGTCGTATGTTTCTGAGCAGACATTGCAGCTTATTAAAGTCTGAATTCCGTCTGGTGGTCACATCCTGGACTGGCTTCCCCATGGCAGACAAAGCTCCTTTTGTAGCCAGTGGGACCAAGGGAAGGGGGACTTAATGTGGCCAACCAACTTCCAGCTTATACCAATAAATTTCTCCTTGGACCTTTCTGAGACAGAGCTTTGCTAATGTAGAATTGCGGGGCTGCAAGAGCTGGCTGAAGCCTGGCAATGCCCGCAGCCTCAGGTTCTCCTTGCCCTTGGTCAGATCCAGCTCTGGGGCAAACTAGGGCTTGGGCAACTGAGTCTTGGGATCCCAGCCTTCTAATTAGGCTTCTGTGCTATGTGCCTTATCTTGGAGGAGGGCTGTCCAGGGAGTCCATCCACACTTGAATGACTGACCACGGTTTCTTGTAGCAGGAAATATCCTCAGAGATGGCAAGTCTAACCCTTTTGTTTCACAGGGGATGAGCTGTGTGGATACTGGATCTCTGTTGTCTACAGAGACAGTGAGTGGGCTGGTGCCAGACTCCAGGTCTCCCTACCCCATATTGAGATCTTTTTGCTTACACCATACAAGACTTTTCTTCTGGAAAAGCACATGCTTCAACAAAAGGACAAGAGGAACAGGGCAATGAACTTTAAAGAACCAACTGATGATGGTGGGAGCTAACACAAAGTGATTGGTCTTTGGGGCAGGGCTGTCCTGGTCCTCCCCAAATCATGCTATGGATCACACACTGGAGACCCAAGGGAACTGTCCAGTTGGTTCAATCACTCAGCTGTTTCTGACTCTTTGTGACCCCATGGACTGCAGCACACCAGGCTTCCCTGTCCATTACCAACTCCTGGAGTTTACTCCAACTCATGTCCATCGAGTTGGTGATGCCATCCAACCATCTCATCCTCTGTCGTCCCCTTCTCCTCTTGCCTTCAATCTTTTCCAGCATCAGGGTCTTTTCTAATGAGTTAGTTCTTTGTATCAGGTGGCCAAAGTATTGGAGCTTCAACTTTAGCATCAGTCCTTCCAATGCATATTCAGGACTGATATCCTCTAGGATGGACTGGTTGGATCTCCTTGCAGTCCAAGGAACTCTCAAGAGTCTTCTCCAGCACAACAGTTCAAAAGCATCAATTTTTTGGCACTCTGCTTTCTTTATAGTCCAACTCTCAGATCCATACATGACTACTGGAAAAACCATAGCCTTGACTAGATGGATCTTTGTCGGCCAAGTAATGTTTCTGCTTTTTAATATGCTGTCTAGGTTTGTCATAGCTTTTCTTCCAAGGAGCAAGCGTCTTTTAATTTCATGGCTGCAGTCACCATCTGCAGTGATTTTGGAGCCCAAGAAGATAGTCTGTCACTGTTTCCATTGTTTCTCCATCTATTTGCCATGAAGTGATGGGACCAGATGCCATGATCTTAGTTTTTTGAAAGCTGAGTTTTAAGCCAGCACTTCCACTCTCCTCTTTCACTTTCATCAAGAGGCTCTTTAGTTCCTCTTAACTTTCTGCCATAAGTGTGGCATCATCTGCGTATTTGAGGTTATTGGTATAACTCCTGGCAATCTTGATTCCAGCTTGTGCTTCATCCAGTCTGGCATTTCTCATGATGTACTCTGCATATAAATTAAATAAGCAGGGTGACAATATACAACCTTGACGTACTCTTTTTCCAACTTGGAACCAGTCCGCTGTTTCAAGTTTGGTTCTAACTATTGCTTCTTGACCTGCATACAGATTTCTCAGGAGGCAGGTCAGGTGGTCTGGTATTCCCATTTCTTTCAGAATTTTCCACAGTTTATTGTGATCCACACATCAAAGGCTTTAGCATAGTCAATAAAGTAGAAGTAGGTGGGAACTATGGTCTATTATAACTCCAGCAGGAGTCCAAAGGCCTGAGAACCAGGGAAGCCGATGTTGTTAATCCCAGTTCAAGGGCAGGAAGAGACTGCATCAAGAGGTATGTACCTGCTCAAACAGGCAGGTGGGAAGGAAAAGGGGCAAATTCCTCTTTCCTCCACCTGCTCTAGTCAAGCCTTCAGTGACTGAGTGAGGCCCACCCATAGTGGGGAGAGCAATCTACTTTATCAGAGTTCACCGATTCAAATGCTAATCTCACGTGGACACACCTTCACAGACACACCCAGAGATCATGGTTAACCAGCTCCCTGGGCACCTCCTGGCCCTGCCAAGTTGATACATAGAATTAACCATCACAGTGTTCTTGCTTTTCACCCATGTCATAAGCTTGCATTTCCTTCTTTCTTTCTTTTCAAAGAAACCTGGCTCTCAAATTTGAAAAGGAGTCAACTACAGCTCCTCGTCCCCGCCTCCTTTGTACCTTCCATAAATGCCTAGGGCTTCCCAGTGATGCAAAGACTGTTTGACTGGGAGCAAAACCATAGAGCTCATTTATGATGCAGTTACAGACTTCTGAAAAGTTAAACCCCAGGGAGTTGTTCTGTTGCTATGACAGCAAACGACTAAATTGATAAATCATTTCAGGGATTTATGCACATTGGGGGAGGCAATATGTACAAGTCATTTAGAAGATAGTGGAGCCAGATATAGACCTGGGTTCCCAGCTCAGCTCTGCCATGACTTGCTGCCTCTGTGACCTGTGTACAGTTACTTAACAAACTTGTGCACTATTTTCCTCATATGTCAAATGGGGATAATATTAGGGGTGTTTAGGAGGGTTATGTGAATTCATCCGTGTGAAGTACCAGAAACAGTGTCTGATACCTAAGAAGTGCTCCATATGTGTTCGCCATTACTATTAATGGAGGAGTGAGTAAAAATCATAAGCATTTGTTGAGTGTCTGGGTGAGGTATTGTGGATGCCAGGACCTGTGGGAGATACGAGGGTTTATTAGAAGAATAAGATGTAGGCTCAGCTCTGGAGGTTCTCTCAGTCAACAAGAAAGACACCAACATGTCAGACTGAAGGCATGCCATGCAAGTGAGATCACTAGTAACAACTGAGTTTTAAGGAAGGGGACGGGATTTCAGAAAGGGGAAGAACAGAAATCAGTCCAGAACCTGAACATTCTGAGATCTCAGAGATGGGAAAATTACCTTAAGTAATTTGGGGCAGTTGGAAATTGAAAGCTTTTTTTGGGTTAGAGGCTTGGTGTATGTGTGTGTATACACTCACTCACAAAAAGAAAGGCCATTTTTTTTTTTTTTTAAGAAAAGAGAGAAAGGAACATGTCCAACACCTCCTTGTAACCTCATTCCACTAGGCAGCTTCAAGAATTCATTAGCATGTTGGCTATGGCACTGTTGTTTCAGCCATCCCAGCTCCCAGGATACGGGGTTTTTTTTTTTTTTTTTTTGAGAGGTTAGCTGGATCCGTTAGAGAAAAAGGGAGCCAAGAAGAGATTTCCAGGTCAGAGCAGAGTCGGACACTGCTCCCTAAGGGAGTGGACGGGGGATCCAACCTCCTGACCTAGGAGGAATACTGTCCAGGGGCCATTCACATGGAGCCTGATTTATGTATAAATATCGATAGTATGGTTGTTTTCTTAAATAATAACTAAGGAAAGGAAAGAAGGACTTCAACCTGATTTAGAATCTCTTCACTTGGTTACTTTGAGCCTTATAACCTCAGCTATTTGGAACTCCAAAAGAGATAAGTTATTCTAAAGGGTTAAAATTTGGGTGCCCAAACTTAAATCATTTTGATGGGCTTTAAAAATGTATGCATGCTTCTTTTCTTTGGTTAGTAGAGTATTTGGAACATGATTTAGCCTTTTCTTGATGGCTTAGTATGCCTACCAGAGTACTCTGTTGCCCTTATGATCTTGTGTATTGGACAACTTGATCCACACTAAGCAGGCCCAGATTACTATATATTTTGAACTTTATATAATTTTATTAAAAAAAAAAAAAGACCCAACAGACTTTTAGAATCAGCTCTGGCATGTAAAAAGCTTAGAAGCTGTCATTCCTGTCTTAACAAGAAGAAGAGGCTATACAAATTGAAAATCAATGACTTTCCTTGAATTTATCAGAATTGGGGTTTCAGGGCAAATCACCACCCTGAAATTTGTAAAGAGATGTGAATGCAGAGGAACGCAGCTGGGATCAGCTTACCTGGAACAGGTGTTTCTCGAGTCATAAACTTGTGGGAACACTTAAGTGATAATTAGATGAACTACTGCAGATTGAATGTGGACTTTCAGGAGAGTAAAACATTCTTGGGGGAAACAGATGTAGGGAACCCCACACTCTTGTGGGTTTTCCCTCCAGGAACTCTGCCAGCTTCTCACAGTGAGGAGCCAAGAAAGATCCCCTTGTGTCCCTGGGAGGGAGAGGGACAAAGTAATTATTTTGAGATACATTCAGAGCATTTTCTATAACAAAGGATACTTTCCTGGGGAAAATACTTTGCTAGAGCCTTAGGCCACTTGGGGGAAGTCCGTTAACCCTACTCTAGCCCCATTTAGCCTTCCTATCTCACCTAAAGGGAAGGGGGAAGCGAAGAAACATTTGTGAAAGTCACAGCCAGAAACACAGGTCCACTGAAAGACTGAGCTTAGGGACTTCCCTGTTTGTCTTGTCTTTAAAGAATCTGCCTGCCTGTGCAGTGGGCACGGGTTCAGTCCCACATGCTCTGGGGCAGCTAAGCCTGTGAGTCACAACTACTGAAGCCTGTGTGCCCTACAGCACGTGCTTCAGAATGAGAGAAGCCACTGCGACCTGCGCACCACAACTAGAGTGTCACCCCTGTTTGCTGCAACCAGAGAAAAACCCATGTGCAGCTACTAAGCGCCTGTGTGCTACAGCAAAGACCCAGCACAGCCAAAAAGAAAGAAAGAAGTAGAATTTTTAAAAAAGACGGGGCTTAAATCATAAGGTTGTGTAACACTTCCTCCCTTCACACGTTATCATCACATCAACTGGGCTCCTGTGTGATGACAGTGAATTAGAGCTGGAAGAACTGTAAGGTGAAGACTATTTAAGGAGGCGGTCTTACAGACGTACAAAGACAGCGGAAGAGACAAAGCAAGGAAGACAAAGCAAGGACACTAATGAGATCTGGAGCCTCTGGGACCTGCAGCTAGAGCCCAACATTAAACACAGCTCACCTCCCAGCCAGACTATGTAAGGCTCCACACTAGAGGCTTTTTATTCAGCTCCTATTACTGTACACTTCACGTGTAGTTTTCAACAAAAAATTATAAGGCAATATAAAACAGACTCAAAATCAACACAAGCATCAGAACCAGAATCAGATATAACAGATCCTGGAATTAGAGAATTTAAAATAACTTACATGTTACGGGCTCTAATGGAAAAATTAGACAACAAAGAGTAACATAAGCAGAGATTTGAAAACTCTATGAAAGAATCAAATAGAAATTCTGAAAAAAAAATGTTTGCAACAGAAATGAAGAATGTTTCTAATGAACTCATTAGCAGACTGGATTGGCTGAGGAAAGAACCAGTGAACTTGAAGATATGTCAATAGAAATTTCCCAAACTGAAATAGTCAAATCTCTAGTAAAATCCATAGAGACAAGAATGGAATGATTAGCAGTTGCTACTAGCTGGGAGGAGAGAGAAATGAGGAGTTACTGATGAGAGAGCACAAAGTTTCAGCCTGGAAATCTGCTGTATAACACTGGATTTCTGGTCAACAACAATACATTGTACACAAAATTTTGTTAGGAAGTGGATCTCATGTTGTGCTCTTAAATAAACAAGGCCAAACAAAATACATTTCCCAAACTCAAATGCAAAGAGTTAAAAAAAAAAAGAATGGAAAAAAAAAAAACCCCAGAACATCCAAGAGTTGTGGAAAAATTTCCAAAGGTATAACATACACATAATTAGAATGCCAGAGGGACAAGAAAGAACATGGCAAAAGAAATATTTTAAGTGATAGTGGCCAAGACTTTTCCAAAATTAATGACAGTCTTCAACTTCAAAGAGCAGATCCAAGGAACTCAGAGAACACCAAGCAGAAAAAATGCTAAACATATCTACACTTAACCAAATCTGTATTCACACTGGAGAAAATTAACCACGGGGAGAATATCTTGAAGGAAGCTGGAGGAAATACACACTTTATCTACAGAGGAACAAAGATAATAATTACGGAAGATTTCTTGACAGAACCGATGAAAGCAAGAAGAGAGTGAGGTGAAATATTTAAAGTATCAGAAACCACCACCCCACACATGCCAACTTAGAATTTTATGTCGAGTGAAATTATCTTTCAAAAGTGAAAAAAAAAGACTCTTTTGAACAAACAAAAACTGAGGCAAAATTATTCCTGCAGATCAGTCTTGCAAGAGGTATTAGAAGTTCTCCAGGGAGAAAGGAAATGATATATGATCAGAAGTACATAAAGAAAGGAAGAGCACCAGAGACGGAATGAATGAATGAGTGTAAAATAAAACTTTATTTTTCTTACTATCTATTGATATAAAATGTAACTGGGTGGCTACAGCCCATGAATAAGTGAAATGGATGACAACAGCGTTATAAGGACTGGGAAGGGAAACTGGAAATACTGTGTTGTAAGGATCCTGTACTATATGTTAAGTACCATAGTATTATTTGAGGATGGGCTTAAATAGTTGTAACTGTATAACTCTAGGGCAACCACTAAAAGTTTTTTGAAGAGGTGTGATTGATATACTAAGGGAAGAGATAAGATGGAATCACATAAAGCATTCAGCTTAACACTAAGTGAAGGCAGAGAAAAAGGTGGGGAGGAAGAAAAGATCGAGTGTAACAAGTTACAAGCATGGTAGATTTAATCCAACTATATCAATAATCACGTCAAATGTAAATGCTATAAATATATAAGGGAAAGGCAGAGGTTGTGAGAGTGAATCAAAAAAAAAAACACAAAAATAAAATAAGACACTCTATGTTTATCAACAACTGACCGTAAATATCATGACTCAGATAAGTTAAAAGCAAGGGGATGGAGAAAGATACATCATACTAACATTCATCAGAGAAAGTTGGAATAACTACATTAATTTCAGGCAAAACTGACATCAGAACAAAATAATATATCAGGGATATAGAGACACACCAATTAAGGAGCCAATTGTTCTAGAAGACCTAATAGTTTTTAATGTGTATGCACCTAAAAACAGTATCAAAATATGTGTTCCAAAACTGACAGGCCTACAGGAAGAAATAATTGAATCCACTGTTATAGCTGGAGATTTTAGAACTTTTATTTCAGTAACTGATAGATCAAGCAGGGAGAATATCAATAAGGATATAGTTTACCTGAATAGCACAACCAACCAAATTGATTTCGTTGATGTTTAAAATACTCAATCCAGAAACAACAGAATACACATTCTTCTCAAGCTGACATGGAACATTCACCAAGACACTCACATTCTGAGCCATAAAACACACCTTAATACGTTGAACAGAATGTAAAATCATGCAAAGTATGTTCTCAGCTCACAGCGGAATTAAAGTAGAAATAACAGAATGAGAGCTGGAAAATCCACATTTGGAAATTACATGACACACTTCTAAGCAGCACATAGGTCAAAGAAGACTCAAGAGAAATTTGAAAATATTTGAAAATGGAAATACTACTTATTAAAAATGTGTGCAGTGAAAGTAGAGCTTTGAAGGCAATTTATAGCATTAAATACATATATCAGAAAAGAAGAAATATCTAAAATCAACAGAGTAAGAAGAGCAAATTAAACCTAACACAAGTAGCAGAAAAACAATAAAAACAATTGAAGAAATAAAGGAAACTGAAAAATAGAACAACAATAGAGAACAATCAGTGAAACCAAAAACTAGTTCCTTGAGATCATAAAGTGGATTAACCTCTAGCCAGGTTAAACAAGAAAAAAAATAGAGAAGACGGAAGTGATTAGGAATGAAAGAGGTGTGCCCGTGGACATAAAGGGATAATGAAGGGACATTAAAGGGACACTATGAACAACTCCATGCTCACAAATCTGGTAACCTTGATGAAATGGATCAATTCCTTGAAAGACACAAACTACCAAAACCCACACAAGGAAAAATAGATAGTTGAGTAGATATATCTATTATAGACGAAAGCACTAGGCTTAGATGATTTCACTGGTGGACTCTACCAAACATTCAAGGAAGAAATGATACTGCTGTCTACAACCTCTTCCAGAAAATACAGGCAGAGAGAACATTTCCTAACTCATTCTATGAGGCCAGCGTTACCCCAATGCCAAAACAAGAAAACTCATTACAAGAAAGGACAACGCAAGACTATCATCTTTCGTGTATATAAATGTAAACATCCTCAACAAAGTATTAGTAAATCAAATTCAGCAATGCGTAAAAAGAATTACACAGCATGAGCAAGTGGGATTCAGTTCAGGTTTGTAAGGCTGATTCAACATTCCAAATTCAATCCATGTAATCCATCACATCAATAGGCTAAAGAAGAAAAACTATATATACCATTATATCTGCTAATGCAGACAAAGCATTGGACAAAATCCAACATCCACTCATGATAAAAACTTTTAGCAAACCAGGAATAGAGGGCAACTTCCTCAACTTGATGAAGATGTCTTTTAAACTTCCTAATCACCTCCTGTTTTCTCTTTTCATTTTAAGTTTAACTATACTCTGTGCCAAGCTTTACAACTATTCTGGCTGCAGATAAGATAATTCAGCAAATAGGGTGAGGGGCTGCAATGAGCAGAAGACAGACGACGGAGTCAGAGGCAAAGTTCAGACCTTGGGGAGTAAGCCCGGATCCAGTATCTGATCATCTCTCAGCTTTTTTTTTTTTTACATGGTTAAATAGTTTGATATTATCAGTTCAAAGATGACAAGACTCAGACAAGCACTGTCCAGTAAAAATATGGTGTGAGCCACAGTATAATTTAAAAATTTCTAGTGGTAATTTTTTTAAAAATGAAAAGAATAATAGGTTAATGCAATGTATCTAAAATGTTACCATTCCAATATGTATGCAACATAAAAATTATTCATGAGATACTTTACATTCCTTTTTTGGGTACTAAATCAAAATTCAGTGTGGATTTCTCAAGTTTGTACCAGCCACATTTCAAGTGCTCAATAGTCACGTGTATGGAACAGTACAGCTGTTAGGCTAGAATTAGGTTTGGGTGCTAATGTCAAAAGTGATTTAAATAAGAGAGAAGTACATTTGCTCTTATATAATGTTCAAGTAGACATTGAGAGCTGTCCTAGATGGCACTGTGGTAATATGCAACACATATTTTATCTAGTTGCAACTGTCTTCTATATTGTTGCTTTACTCTGCACTGACTTCCTTTCCAAATTTCTCAACAGTCCAGTATGACTGTTTCAGCTTTAGCCAACACACCCACATTCCAGCCAGCAGCAAGGGGAAAAGGAAAGAGAAGGAAACATCACCCTCTTACAATAGCACTTCAGAGAAGTCACGTATTACTTTGACTTACATGTCATTGGCTAGAATGTAGTCACATGACCCTACCTAGCTGCAAGGGAGGCTGAGAAATGTAATTTGTATTTTAGGTGATGATGTGAAGTGAAGTGAAGTGAAGTGGTCGCTCAGTCGTGTCCAACTCTTTGTGACCCCATGAACTGTAGCCCACCAGGCTCCTCCACTCATGGGATTCTCCAGGCAAGAATACTGGAGTGGGTTGCCATTTCCTTCTCCAGGGGATCTTCCTGACCCAGGGATCGAACCCGGGTCTCCTGCATTGCAGGTAGACAATGTGGCCATCTAAAATTTGATGGGGTGGGGTGCTATGACTAAGGAAGAAAAAGAGAAAAAGATATTGGGAATCAACTGGTAGTGTTAGTCCCAGACCATCCACACTAAGGAAATATAGATTAGAATGCTAACCAGAAAGCCAATTTGTAAGGGGTTTATGAGACTATAATCTCATAAAGTGGGTGGGTGTGCTTGGGTCTGCTGTTACAATCTCCTCCAGTAGGATAATTTGATGGCCTGTTGGGCTTCCCACATGGCTCAGGGGTAAAGAATCCACCTGCTAAAGCAGGAGATGTGATTCAATCCCTGGGTCAGGAAATGGCAACCTACTCCAGTATTCTTGCCTAGGAAATCCCATGGACAGAAGAGCCTGGTGGGCCACAGTCCATGGGTGGGTCACACAGACCCTGGTGGGTCACAAAGAGTCGGGCATGACTGAATGACTAAACAGCAGCACCATGACGGCCTGATAGACCCCTTTCCATTTAAGTGTATACTGATCTACCAAGTGAACTAAATCATTCCTGCAAGACTGTGAGGGAGCCCTCTCTCTGGGAGGAGACTTGGAGACACTTGGACAAACTCCTGCCCGTCAATGTTCCTTCATCTGAACCTCCTGGGGGCTCCATCGTTGCCTCGTCATAATTTTCCACATTACAACTCTGCTTACATTAGTTACATCCTGGACTTTTGGAGGAGATTTTGAGGAGACTCTAGCTCCTGGCTGTAGGCTTTGGAAATACTATTGTCTCATCAGCACTATTCATTCACCAGACAAGTTTTTAATTGAGCACCAACTGTGTGCCAGATAGTGCATTATGCCGAGGGTGAATAAGAACCTCATTTCTGTCCTGCCAGTGATCACAATATCTAAAGAATAGGGAAGGTGATGTTGGGCAAGGGTTTGAAAAGTGAATGAGTGCACACTGAGTATCAGGAATGAAAAGGCATCTGTGATGCTGTGGTTTATAATAAGGAATCTATATTTGGTCTTTGTCCTTTTCTGGCACAGAGCTCCTAAAACCCTTGGAATTTCCTAAGTGATGAGGACAACAAAGGTGTTTTTGTTATGTTAATGAGGTGACTTTTGGACGAACCTTAGGATGCGGGCTGGGTGCCAAGAGAACCAACCTTGTAACTGGAGGGTTGGAACTTTCTGTCCCAGGCCCTGCGCTCCCAGGAAAGGAGAGGGGCTGGAGGTGGAATCAACCACAAGTGGCCAATGATTTAAATGACCATGCCTATAAAATGAAGCCTCCATAAACACCCAAAAGGTTTGGAGAGCTTCCAGGTTGGTGAACACGTGGAGATGTGGAGAGAATGGTGCGCCTGGAGAGCGCATGGACTTTCTCCGCTCCTTCCCACACACCCTGCCCTCTGCATCTTCTATCAGGCTGTTCCCTAGATGTACTTTTTTTCTTTTTTAATGACAAATCACTAACCTAGCGAGAGTTCTGTGAGCCACTCTAGCAAACGAATGGAGCCTGAGGAGGAAGTCATGGGAACCTCTGACCTACAGCCAGTCAGTCTGAAGTACCTGTAACAATCTGGTCTTGGGACTGGCCTCTAAGCAGAGGACAATCTTGCAGGACGGAGCCATCAACCCGGGAGGCTCATGCTGTCTCCAGATAGATAATGTCAGCATCGAGCTGAACTGTAGGACACCCTGCTGGTATGGAAACCCGCCCCTGCCCCTGCTTGCCCCCCTCCCAAGCACACACATTGCAATTGGAGGCAGAGAATGCAGCGTCCTAGGTGGAAGGGACAGTGTGGGCAAAGGTTTAGAGACATCGGAGCACAGGACAGGTATGGAAACAGGAAGTAGCTGGGTGGGGCTTGAGGGGAGGAGGTGGTACAAGGATGCAAGTGGACTCTGTGGTGGCCTCCTCAACATCCATTCTGTCTTGGTAACTACCCCATTTTCCTCTGGGTATCCACCCTCCCTCCACTTCTCACATACTCTGGAGGAAGTTGACTCTACAACAGAGGGGTGGGGCACATAGGTCTAATATAGACTCATCAGCAAAATCCCTTCTTGCCTGAGAATGAGCAAGATATCTAGTTCTGACTAGAGGGACTGGAGACTGCTGACAGCTTCAGGGAAAGACACTGTTTTTCTCCATCAACAGGTCATGGCGTGTGGGTGTGAGGCCAGGAATTACTGCAGCCATTTTCTCACCATGAGAGAAGACTGCTCAAGGTTAAATACAGCACCATGGATGGCAGAGAGGAAATCCAGAAAAGAGCAAGCAGGGGTGTTGATGACATATAGAGCCATTAAATCAAACCTACCCTGAAGCCCTCTCTACCCTGAGGACTTAGGCACATTTGAGCCATGATGTGAGGGACCTTGGTGCTTAGCCTTTATTCTTGGGCCAGTGGAAGGTTTTCATCCAGGGGATGGGCTGATTGGATCTAACTGGAGGACAGTGACTCAGGGAGTTGAGTGCAAAGAGCCTAGTCCAAGTTCAGAAATAAGAACCTGAGCCAAGATAGGAGAAGGGGGCAAGTGTGAGGGTTGCTCAGATGACCACAGCAGACTGACTGGATTAGAGAGTCTGAGGACAACTGTGTGTTTGAAAAAGAATGTGTGTGTCTAAAACTCTTGGCGTGGAGACACAAATAAAAAAGCTCTCTTTCTCCCTCCTTCTGCCTCCCTCACTGTATCCCAGGAAAATCATTTCCACCACCAGACTCTCAATTCTCCTTTTTTGGGGGATCTATGCATCTAATTACGGTTCCTCGTGGGCATACCTAGTTCTCTGGAGCAATCTTCATATACCCAGGGACCGGCCTGACACACGGTTGGCACTTGATCAACCTTGAATTGGACCGAGTTGAGAGCGTAGCAATACTTGCTGAGCTAGGTGTTAGCTGCACCCTCCTCCTGCCCCCAGGGCTTAGTCATCTTTTTCATAAGTAGCCTCCAAGAGCTGCAGCCATGATACCCAGCTTCCGTGTTGTTGGCAGGTGTTGGCAGCTCCAGTGCCAGCATGCTGGGGAGCTAGCCGCTGGGAAGAGATAGGGCGGTGGGAGGAGAGAGCCATCAGGACTTGTACACGCTCTTCTTCGTGAGAGGTGTGTGTGCTACCTGGTAGATCTGGAACAACACCTCCTCTCCAGGAAGCAGAAACCAGGCCTCTTTCCTCTTTTTTTTTCTTACCTGTTGTGTCTTGTTGCCAGAAGTACATTCATTGGCTTCCTCTGCTTCTAAAATAAATCAGTTTCAGGGCCACACCCTTCCAAGCTACCCCAGAAAGGTTGGAAGGTTTGCTCCCTGGGTGTGTTAACCCCTTCCCATCCCTCCAAGCATAAAACGCTGGATTCCACTTCACAAAAATATTAACCCTGTAGCTCCTTTCAGAAGAGAGATCTTGGTATTCCTGAAGGTCTGCTCCCCACTGTTTACCCCTCTGCTAACAGTTCACCCCATAGGATATTGACTATATTTTGGGATGGTCATGGGCTGTGGGGCATTGAGGGGAAGTACATTAATCTTTTACCAACATTGCTGAGCACCCTTTTTATTCCTTTTATGTCAACCTCCGATGGGTTTTGGGGATGCCCCTTGTTCTTCCAGCTCCAAAGCTTTCCTCATCACCTCTCCCAGATTTCAAGCTTTTCCTCTGGTCTGTATCACCATGGAAATTCCTGGCCCCTCAACTAGTCTGTGCGTTTCAGAAGGGCTCTTGAAATCCAGCTCTCATCTGCCCCAGTGTTATGTTGTTTTCCCTGTCGCTATGGCAGGCATTAAGACATGCCAGGGAAGGAGGGTGGAGGGAACGAAGGGAGCAGGGAAAAGCCAGACGACGATGAGGGAGGCCTGATGGGAGGGTGTTGGAGGACAAAACAGAAATATGCTGAGTCCATCAAGGAGGGAAGAGGGATTCCTGTTCCGTTTTCTTCTATTTGGGTTTTTTTGTTTTTTGTTTTTGGTTTGGGTTTGTATCTGGAGGTGAGGAGACAAACATTTAGCACTGAATTCTGCCCCCAATGCAGTCACAGCAAAAGAAATCCTCTCCTGTAGCCAGTAATCCAGAGGCAATCTCCAGACCCTGGATCTAGTCAGGAAAACTGTCAAAACAGCTTCCAGTTGCTCTCAATTCACTGTATGCACAGGCCTGCCAGGTCAGTGTGAAGTGTGATCCAGTGACACCCTGAGACCCGGGCAAGCGGGCCCTGACCTTTCGTGATCCCTGCCCTGGTCTCCCAGCATCCCTGGGGTGAGAAGTGGTCAGGACCAAGGGAGAAGCCCAACCAGGGTCTACACCCATGCCCATGCGTACCCTCGTCTAGATCTCCCTCCTGGTACCCAGGACCGCTGACTCTGCCCGAGTGGCCCAAGTTTACTTCCAGGGCCCGTGGGGGCCTGTTTCCCCAGTCCGGGGTGCCCTGTGCAGCCAGTGGCCACGGGGTAGCTGCTTGGGGCACGGGTGGTGGGCAGAATGTAGAGGTACAGGCTGGTGTTAGGAACATGCAGGTGGGCAAGAGCCCTAGCTGAGGGTTGGAACAAAAAGGGAACAGGTCCTAGCCTGAGACTGTCTGGACCTGTACCACCTTTTGGTCTGAGGAGCACTGGAATTTTAAACAGTAAATATTTATTTATAAGACTGTCGCGTCTTAGTTGCAGCATGTGGGATCTTGCTGCTTCATTCAGGCTCTTCACTGTGGTGCACGGGCTCAGTAGTCGCGGCTGGCAGGCTTAGTTGCCCCATGGCATGGGAGATCTTAATTCCCTGACCAGGGACTGAACCCATGTTCCCTGCATTGGAAGGCAGATTTTAAACCACTAGACCACCAGGAAGTTCCGAGCCTGAGAATTTAAAATTCAAGCTTGGCCTTCCAAGAATTAACGTTAGGAAGGTACATTTTTGATGGTACCTGGAGAAGACATATTTTATTTAACAAGTTGTCACGACTGAAGCAACATAGCAGCAGCAGCAGCAGCTTGACTATTAGGTTTTAAATATTTAGATAGCTGGTGTGTAGGTCTTTGAATTTTTGCCCTGGTCCCCCGAACCCATGAAAGAACAAAGATTTGCCTGGTTTGGATGCCTTTTTCCACTTGTGACTCCAAATCTCTTTTTCCTTCATGTTGCAGGCCTCTGGCAAATGTCTTCATTCAAAGGCTCCATATGACGTGAATCAGTTAACAAGCTTGCCTTACTTATAGTGAAGGCAGCAGTAATGGAATTTTGTGTTCTCTCCTAATTTTTTTGTGGTTCTATAGCTCAGAGTCCCTTTCTGAGTCTGGGAAATATCCCATCCTGCATACATATGTTTTGATGTGTCTTGATAGGGAACAGAGCTCATATCCTAGCACAGATGACAAAAATGCTAGGAACTTGCTTTGGCAGACATCACCAGTTCTTGCTTTAGTAAGAGAACCTCCGATTTTTAGCTAGGCACATGGCTACCTGGATCAAAGACTACATTTCCCAGACTCTGTTATGTTCACTTCAGTTCAGTCACTCAGTCGTGTCCGACTCTTTGCGACCCCATGAATTGCAGCACGCCAGGCCTCCCTGTCCGTCACCATCTCCCGGAGTTCACTCAGACTCACATCCATCAAGTCAGTGATGCCATCCAGCCATCTCATCCTCGGTCGTCCCCTTCTCCTCCTGCCCCCAATCTCTCCCAGCATCAGAGTCTTTTCCAATGAGTCAACTCTTTGCATCAGGTGGCCAAAGTACTGGAGTTTCAGCTTTAGCATCATTCCTTCCAATTAAATCCCAGGGTTGATCTCCTTCAGAATGGACTGGTTGGATCTCCTTGTGGTCCGAGGGACTCTCAAGAGTCTTCTCCAACACCACAGTTCAAAAGCATCAATTCTTTGGCGCTCAGCCTTCTTCACGGTCCAACTCTCACATCCATACATGACCACAGGAAAAACCATAGCCTTGACTAGACGGATCTTAGTCGGCAAAGTAATGTCTCTGCTTTTGAATATGTTATCTAGATTGGTCATAACTTTTCTTCCAAGGAGTAAGCGTCTTTTAATTTCATGGCTGCAATCACCATCTGCAGTGACTTTGGAGCCCCCCAAAATAGAGTCTGACACTGTTTCGCCACCTATTTGCCATGAAGGGATGGGACCGGATGCCATGATCTTCATTTTCTGAATGTTGAGCTTTAAGCCAACTTTTTCGCTCTCCTCTTTCACTTTCATCAAGAGGCTTTTTAGTTCCTCTTCACTTTCTGCCATAAGGGTGGTGTCATCTGCATATCTGAGGTTATTGATATTTCTCCCGGCAATCTTGATTCCAGCTTGTGTTTCTTCCAGCCCAGCATTTCTCATGATGTACTCTGCATAGAAGTTAAATAAGCAGGGTGACAATATACAGCCTTGACGGACTCCTTTTCCTATTTGGAACCAGTCTGTTGTTCCATGTCCAGTTCTAACTGTTGCTTCCTGACCTGCATACAGATTTCTCAAGAGGCAGGTCAGGTGGTCTGGTAGTCCCATCTCTTTCAGAATTTTCCACAGTTTATTGTGATCCACACAGTCAAAGGCTTTGGCATAGTCAATCAAGCAGAAATAGATGTTTTTCTGGAACTCTCTTGCTTTTTCCATGATCCAGCAGATGTTGGCAATTTGATCTCTGGTTCCTCTGCCTTTTCTAAAACCAGCTTGAACATCAGGGAGTTCACGGTTCACATATTGCTGAAGCCTGGCTTGGAGAATTTTGAGCATTACTTTACTAGCATGTGAGATGAGTGCAATTGTATGGTAGTTTGAGCATTCTTTTGGCATTGCCTTTCTTTGGGATTGGAATGAAAACGGACGTTTTCCAGTCCTGTGGCCACTGCTGAGTTTTCCAAATTTGCTGTTATGTTAGGTTTGGCCAAATGATCAAGTTTCAACCATTGAGCTATGAGTAATGTGTGTGTTTCAGGAAGTGGTAAAGAAAGAAATTATTCTTTTTTGCCCCTTAGTCTTTCCTGATGGTTGAGATGTGGACTTGATGGCAGATGCTCAAGCAGCCATATTGGTCCATGAAGCAGTACGCAAAGGCAGAGTTGAAGGAGCTTCAGAGCACCTTGCATTCACTCTTTGCCTTAAACGTTTTTACATAGGGAGAAATAAATTTCAATTTTGTTTTGTAGTTTATGTAAAACTGCAAGTATTTTGCACTTTCTATTATGTGGTGTGGAACCCAAGCCTGAATAATGTGTTTGTCTTCCCAGTGTTTCTTGCAGCCATAGGGCAGCATATGACCAGACTCCACCAAGGCAGCCTCTCTGGTCAAGGTAGTCTCAGCAGGGAGCTTGAATTCCTATAGTAGTGTTTGCACCCAAGGTCCAGTGCTGGGGGTGGGGGCAAAGTAGGATGAAGGGCCCAGTGCTTGGTAGTGGCAGCAGGTCCTCATTAGGGCAGTTTTGCCTCATGATTTCCAGCACCATTCTTGGCTGCATGATCTCAAACCCAGTCTGCCAGCCCATGTGATGATTCTATAAGTTTTTCAATACCTTGTCAATCAATTTGCAAGGCCTCCCCGGACAGCCATTTTGCTTTTTTGCATTTCTTTTCCATGGGGATGGTCTTGATCCCTGTCTCCTGTACAATGTCACGAACCTCATTCCATAGTTCATCAGGCACTCTATCTATCAGATCTAGGCCCTTAAATCTATTTCTCACTTCCACTGTATAATCATAAGATATTTGATTTAGGTCATACCTGAATGGTCTAGCGGTTTTCCCTACTTTCTTCAATTTGAATCTGATTTTGGTAATGAGGAGTTCATGATCTGAGCCACAGTCAGCTCCTGGTCTTGTTTTTGTTGACTGTATAGAGCTTCCCCATCTTTGGCCGCAAAGAATATAATCAATCTGATTTCAGTGTTGACCATCTGGTGATGTCCATGTGTAGAGTCTTCTCTTGTCTTGTTGGAAGAGGGTGTTTACTATGACCAGTGCATTTTCTTGGCAAAACTCTATTAGTCTTTGCCCTGCTTCATTCCACATTCCAAGGCCAAATTTGCCTGTTACTCCAGGAGTTTCTTGACTTCCTACTTTTGCATTCCAGTCCCCTATAATGAAAAGGACATCTTTTTGGGGTGTTAGTTCTAAAAGGTCTTGAAGGTCTTCATAAAACTGTTCAACGTCAGCTTCTTCAGCGTTACTGGTTGGGGCATAGACTTGGATAACTGTGATATTGAATGGTGTGAGTGAACTCTGGGAGTTGGTGATGAATAGGGAGGCCTGGCGTGCTGCGATCCATGGGGTCGCAAAGAGTCGGACATGACTGAGTGACTGAACTGAACTGAACTGTCAATCAATGCCCTTTCTGCTCACATCTGCTAGAGTTGGTCAGTAACCCATAGTCAAAATACTTTTCAACAATAAGAATTCACCAAGATGGTTGGTTTTTGCCATCAAATAAGTTTAACTCAGACTCAACATAAGGCACAACCTCATCTAAAAAGAATCAGAATTTTCCAGTGCCCTTGTTTCTAAAGATGTTTCTGGTGGGGGCTGAATCAGGCTGCTTGGAATGTTTGCTGTCTCTTGTTATAGGGACACGTGCCATCTGCTAGTTGAAGCTCTGGTATTTTGGGAGGATACCAGCAACCAAAATTAAACAGGAATTTAATTAAATTTAATACAAAGTTAAGTTATATTCAAAGAGCATCAGCACTTCATTTATCCAGAGGCAGATTACACAGCAATCTCAGTTATTTGGAACACTGTCAGGAACCAGGAAATAGGCAAAAATAAACAAAAACCAAAAAACAGGTAAGGAAACCACCAACCACTCTCAAATAAACAAAAAAGACCACTCACAGTCAAAATAAATGTCAGAGGATTCCTCCCCTACAGTTTACATACTTATTCACCCTAGCCATGCAGACCCTTCTCCAGAGTCCATTCCTCTTTGTGCAGACAATTCAAGGGAAAATCTGGGTGAAGAATTTCCCCGTCCACAGCAGACTTGAGAAGACCTTAGAAGGGGAGGGGAGGGGGAAGGCTGCTGGAGACTTCACACTCTGATAGAAATGACAAGATGGTTGTTATTTTGTGTTTAAGGCAGAGACACACCTGTAAGAAAAAGTAGACAGGAGCACACAGGATGGCCCCCTGAGCCCATTTAGTATAACAGGAACAGCTCTGTGTTACAGTCCAGCCCAAGTATGGGGTGGGGGTAGTGGGTGCTCTGGACTGACTGTTTGTGTCCCCTCAAAATTCATATACTAAATCTTAACCCCCAAGGCGATGGTATTAGGAGGTGATTGGGTCATGAGGGCAGAGCCCTCAAGGATGAGATTAATGCCCTTATGAGAGAGGCTCCGGGGAGATCCCTGAAACTTCCACCACGTGAGGCTACTATGAAGGGGTCTGCAACCAGGAAGAGTGCCCTCACCCAATCATGGGAGCACCCTGATCTTGGACTTCCAGTCTCCAGAACAGAGAAGCAACTTTCTGTTGTTTATAAACCCTTCAGTCCGTGGCATTTTGTTAGGCAACTTGAATGGACTGACCCATCGTGATTCATGAAAACACTGGACATTGTGAAAAGTCAGGGAAAGTTACAAAGTGGGCCAGTATCCAGTGCTGGCGAACATGTGGAGCAACAGGAATTCCCCCACTGGTGGTGGGAGAATGACCACTTTGGAAACTGGTTTGGCAGCACCTTGCAAAGCCAAGCACAGGGAAAACCCTTGACTCAGCAGTTCTCCCAAGTAGGTACAAAAAGAACCCTGGCACACAGTCGTGGGAGACATATGCCAGAAAATTCAAGGCAGCATTGTTTGTAATAGTATTCAAAATCGCTCACATGCCCAAAGAGTAGAGTGAGTAAATGCATTGTCTGAAATGGAATATTATACAGGAGGGAACACAAACTGCAGATGGTGATATGGATAAATCTGAGAAACACAATGTTCAACCAAAGAAATAACCACGAGATGATACATAAGTAGAGTTCAATTAATATGAAGTTCAAGCACAGGCAAAATCGATTATATTGTTTGAGGCTACATTCATATGTGATAAAACAATAAAGAAAAGCAAGAACATGATCAACACATAGCTTGGTGTAGTGGTTGCTCTGATGGGGAAAGAGGAAGCTCTAACAGCAGTGTATTCTTTTTCTTATCATGATGGGTCCGTTGGTATTCACTCAATTTAAATTCTTTAAACTGTACTTGTGTGCTTTATTCACGTATGTGATATATTTCACCAATATTTTTTTAAAAGAAGCAAGAAAAAAAGCAAGAATTAGGTTATGTCCAATTTGTTCTGTTGAAGAAGGCAAGATAACATTTACTAAGATTAGAAACATTTCCACCAATAACTATTAAAAGAAAAACAGTTCGGGGCCTTTGGAGGGCTACATTTCAGTGATCTGGAAAGTTCATTTATGCGTGACTACTGATTGGCTTCTTTTCCATACAATGAGGTACTCCAATAGGGACCTGGAGTCCCATCTCTTTTCAGATGACTTTCTGATTTCCTATTGGCTGAGGAAGAAAAGAGAGGACAGCCTTAGTGGGGGCTCTTTAGTGGAACAAAGGCCCTTCAGCAACCTGCTGTAAGGCTGCATTTTGGCCTCCTTCCCTCTGGCCACCTCCCCATGGCGTCACCTGGGAGCTTGTTACAAATACAGACTCTCAGGCCCCACCCTAGACCTGCTGAAGCAGAGTCTTCACATGAACAAGATCCCCAGGGGCTCCAAATGCATGTTGAAGTATGAGAAGCACTGTTCAGGTCAAGACCGTGACCAGGGACCAGACACTCAGCTCTTCATAATTTTAGAAAAAGCCTGCTCTTTAAACAGTCCCAGCATGGACCTTCCCTGTACTGAATTCTGTGCTGCAGTAAATAGTGTTCAGAAAAATTTGAATTCGTTCATTCCATTAATATTAGGATGAGCCATATAAAATTGCTATTCAAAAATGGGTGACTATTGTCAGTTTGATATGGTCTAGCTCTTAATATTTATTGAGCTCCTGTTTTGTGCCAGGCACAAAGCTAGTTACTGGGGAAACGTTAATCAGTTCAGTCAGCATCAGTTTAGTTGCTCAATCGTGTCCGACTCTCTGTGACCCCACGGACTGCAGCACTCCAGGCTTCCCTGTCCATCAACTCCTGGAGCTTGCTCAAACTCATGTCCATTGAGTCAGTGATGCCATCCAACCATCTCATCCTCTGTCGTCCCCTTCTCCTCCTGCCTTCAATCTTTCCCAGCATCAGGGTCTTTTTTAATGAGTCAGTTCTTTGCATCAGGTGGAAATATTAATATCTTCTGGCAAAACTAGCCTTGGTCGCTGCCCTCATAGAGCTTACAGTCCACTAGGAGAGGTGGTCTTTAATGTAAAAGCAGTCCACTTGAATAGATGGAAAATCATTATCACCTTGTAATCGTTACACAGTTGAGGTCCCCGGTGCATGCACTGTCATAAGTTGATGTATTTCAGGGAGGGGGTGGTCAGAAGAGGTCTCTCTGGGGAGGTGTGGCTGGAAGTGATATCTGAAGGGTGAGGAGGGGATGAAAATGAGGAGCATGCAGACTCAGGGAAGATGATTCCAGGCCTGAGACACAGCAGGACCAAAGGCCTTCTGTAAATGAAGCAGTGGAAGGTAGAGTCTCCCCTACCAGCAGGACCCAGCTGGCCAGGGCTAGTCTCTCCTCTTCTAAGTGATCTTGCCAGCAAGGTAGTGGAGTTCGTCCACAGTAGCTCCCCAGGCTTTCGGCCTCCTGCAGCCTCTGTGTTTAAAGAACCTGCCAGTGCTTTCTCTCCCCCGTGGGAAAGGACTGGTGGACCACGCTTTAATGGTCTTGCTAGTCAAATTTACTCACTCACATCTGTGTGGGCTGCTTTTGATCCTTCTTGTTTGAATAACCTTTGGTGGCCTCGGGGAACTTCTTTCAGTTCCCTGAATGCCGGCGATGATCTGTCTTGCTGCCAGGACTTTGCACGCGCTGTTCCCTCTGCCTGGAACACTGCACGAGCAGCCGCCCTGCCCCCCTCCACTCCAAATACCTGGCTTACTTCCAGTTATTGTCAGCACCACCCAGGAAGTCTTCTTCACCCCTCCCCCCTAAACCTGGTGCTATTCCCACAAAGCCCTGCACATAGATGTGTGTCAACGGCTCCTCACACCCAGCATCAAGTCTGATATGACTCATCAATCCTCTCCAGCACCTAGCTCAGGGCATAGTAGGTGCTCAGCATTCACTTGTTGAATGAATAAATGGAAACATTGTATTTAATCTGATGTACAGCTGTGGCCTGTGGGTTGGCTTCCTCAACTGTCATTTCTTCAGTTCTTTCTCCCTTGCCTGCCTCTACTCTAGAGACTGGTTTGCTTTTCCATCCTCTCTAGCACATAGAAATGACCACGGGACACAGTCATGCCAATAAGATACCTGATGGGGATTTCTGGGAATTTTTTCCCTTGTTTGTGAAAGGAACTCCCAGCTGGTGCTGGCTCCTTCTTCCTGCCTGGAATTGAGCTGTGATGCTTAGAGCTGCAGCAGCCATGTTTTAACTATGAGGGAAAGGCTAATACTCAAAGAGACAATAGTCTGGAAATTGCTGAGCCACAGTATCAGAACAGTGGCTGCTTGACTCTAGATTTCTCCTTATTTGAGGAAAATGAGTGCCTATTTCGTCCATTGTTAGATGGATTTTCTGATAGCTGATAGCATGCCTGATAAAATTTGTCTTGATGGCTGCCAGCAGGGATGTAGGGAGAAGAAAAAACTAGTGGGGAGAACTCTTTCAGCCATCTCGGACCCTGTGGAGGCCTGCTGGGAACAGGACTTCTAAATCAACAAATATGTCTGGAAGGGTGTGGTCCAAGTCCATTTTTGCTGGTTATAAGCAGGTTTGTCAATTCTCTATACTGTCACCCTGCTTATTTACCTTATATGCAGAGTACATCATGAGAAACGCTGGGCTGGAAGAAGCACAGGCTGCAATCAAGATTGCCAGGAGAAATATCAATAACCTCAGATACGCAGATGACACCACCCTTATGGCAGAAAGTGAAGAAGAACTAAAGAGCCTCTTGATGAAAGTGAAAGAGGAGAGTGAAAAAGTTGATTTAAAGATAAACATTCAGAAAACTAAGATCGTGGCATCCGGTCCCATCACTTCATGGCAAATAGATGGGGAAACAGTGGAAACAGTGGCTGACTTTATTTTTCTGGGCTCCAAAATCACTGCAGGTGGTGATTGCAGCCATGAAATTAAAAGACGCTTACTCCTTGGAAGAAAAGTTATGACCAGCCTAGACAGCATATTAAAAAAGCAGAGACATTACTTTGTCAACAAAGGTCCATCTAGTCAAGGCTATGGTTTTTCCAGTGGTCATGTATGGATGTGAGAGTTGGACTGTGAAGAAAGCTGAGTGCTGAAGAATTGATGCTTTTGAACTGTGGTGTTGGAGGAGACTCTTGAGAGTCCCTTGAACTGCAAGGAGATCCAACCAGTCCATTCTAAAGGAGATCAGTCCTGGGTGTTCATTGGAAGGACTGATGTTGAAGCTGAAACTCCAATACTTTGGCCACATGATGCAAAGAGCTGACTCATTTGAAAAGACCCTGATGCTGGGAAAGATTGAAGGCAGGAGGAGAAGGGGACGACAGAGGATGAGATGGTTGGATGGCATCACCGACTCAAGGGACATGGGTTTGGGTGGAGTCCGGGAGTTGGTGATGAACAGGGAGGCCTGGCGTGCTGTGGTTCATGGGGTCGCAAAGAGTTGGACACGACTGAGCGACTGAACTGAACTGAAGCAAGGTCTATGGAACAAGAGGGAGCACAGGGCTCTCCTGAAAATTGAAGGGTGTATACGCTTGAGATGAAAATGAATTCTTTCTAGGCAAGAGATGTGCTTATGTATACAAAGCAAAGAACAACTAGTAACTCCTGGTGGAAAACCTAGCAAAACCAGAGTAATCTGGGGAAAGGTACTTGAGCTCATAGAAGCAGTGGCATGGCTGGTGCCAAATTTTGAAGCAACCTTCCTGGTTAAGGTCTTTGGACACAGAATCTGCATGATGCTGTACCCTTCGAGGATTTAAATTTACTGAAAAGTGAATAAATATAAGTGTGGATTTGTAAAACAAAACCACAGTGGGAAGAGTACTCTTTAATTTGTCAAAGAAGGAAGTTAACATTTGTTGAGTGCCTGTCAACAAATAACCAGTGATCTGTCCCTGGTTATTACACTAGTTGCTTCACATCTGTGACATTTAACCTCACAGTCCATCCAAGTAGAAATATCCTCTCATTACAGAGAGAAGGCAGTGAAGGCTCAAGACCCATGAATCCCCTCGGTTGACAGTGGTAGGTCTGGGGTGGGGCCAGGCTCTCTCTGTTTCATCCTGCTGCTCCCCTGGGGAGGAAGGTGATGGCCTTAAGAAAGTCAGGCAACTGTTACAGGGACTGGGGGGATCTGGGGGTTTGTCTCAAATCTCGACCTCCCCTCCAGTTGACTAGGATTCTTCTAGCTCAACATCCTCTGTGTCCAGCAGCATCCCTAGCTTTATGAATGTCAGTCCATTTATGGTAGAGATGGTCATACCTCACTAATTTTAAAAGTCACTGCCACTGCCAGAACCAGGTCCTTTGTGTACAGCTCCAGTGTTTTCCTCAGCAGGCCTTGGGTCTTGGAGGTCCTCAGTGCCTGGGCAGGTGGTCCTTACTGCTTCCCCTTCTCTGTCCTCACAAGTACCTCTTCTTTCTCCCCTACTCTAAGGGCTCGTGTTTTCCCAGTCACTCCTCCTGAGAAAAACAAACTTAAAAGCATAACAGCATCAAAATGTTGTCTATTTAACTTGTTCCTTCTTTCAGGTCCCACTCCCCCTCCATTGCCTATCCCTGGTAGCTGGACATAGTGTTACAAATAAACACCCCAGCCCAGGCTTAGACTGTCAGAACTGATCCTGGGCTTTGGCTGTGCTACGCAACAGTCTCCTTGTCTGGTCCTACTTCAGGGTTTGAGACACTGTGCCAGGCTCTGTACTAACAGCCATATGACTTAAGATTATGACCCCATTTTACAGACCTGGGAACTGAGGCTCCTACCCAAGGTCATATAAGCAAAAGTGAAAGTCACTCAGTCGTGTCTGACTCTTTGTGACTCCATATAGTCCATGGAATTCTTCAGGCCAGAATACTGGAGTGGGTAGCTTTTCCCTTCTCCAGGGGATCTTCCCAACCCAGGGATCAAGTCAGACTTTTTGCAACTGGATTCTTTAACAGCTGAGCCACAGGGAAGTTCCAAGGTCATACAGGGAGGACTCAAATTCAAGCCTGTTGGACATTAAAACCTAAGTGTAATCTTCTTGGTAAGGGTGTTTCTCACCTGGTCCCTCAACCATCGCTTTCCTACTTCTCACCACCACTCTCAGGGAACTTGAAGATTCCTCATTAAGAGATTTATTTGTTAAGCCTGAAAGCATTTTGATTTTCAATGAATGCATGCTAAGTTGCTTCAGTCATGTCCAAGTTATTGTAACGTTATAGATGGTAGTCCACCAGGCTCCATTAAATGGAGTCCGTAGTCTCCATTAAAATGCAAAAGCCCCTGGAAAGTATAGTTCCCTAAGCCTTTATTTTACATCACTGGAGTAGGGAGCGTTTCATGGACAGGTCCTATGGGAGGACAAGGAAAGGAGGGCCTGCGGATGGGGAGGAGGGGCAGGATCCAAGTGTCTAATTGGCTCAGGGACCCTTTCCCCTGGGCCTTGGTGAGCCCAAGGTTAGCTTCCTTCTCCCCTGAGTCCCAGGGGCCCCAAAGGTGGTCAATTCCACTGAGCTACTTAGTGAGACCAGTTATGCTGAACACTTTCATTGCCTTCTAGTAGTCTCTATGGTTTCCAGGAGGCCTGAGCTTGGAGTGCTGCATAGAGAGGCAGAGCTGAAGGGCCACACTCTCTCTCTCAACTATGGGACCCAACTTCTGCAGCTCAGAGAGCCAAGGTTCCTGCAAGGTGGATGTGAGCCTGTGGTGTGTCAACAGGCATGTGGGGAGGGGATCAAATGCTACCAGTTCACTTGGCCCCTGCGTTGTCATGGCAACCAATCTTGCATTGGTCTGGGTGTTTCTGAAGGCAAGTCTTTCTGGCTGACAGCGCTGATCCAGGCTGGGCTGAGAGCCCCTGCAGATGAAAGGACCATTGCATTTCTGGCTTTGACACCTCAGGCTTCCAGGACTGAGCCTCAAGAACCAATATTTTTATTTCTGGCTTGGCGTGGAAGTCTCTTCGCTGACCTGCGGAAATTAACCTGCCCCTCTGCATTCTGAGTCAGGACCTGAAGGCAAATGACAAATGTCCCTTGAACTGGGAACATCCCCTGGACTCCTCTTCACCGTCTCCCTCCCCTTGCTGCTGTGATACTGGATCCGCTGCTCTCTCTTTCTGCATATTTTCAGAAAATAGGAGGCAGGTTATCCTAATAAGGACTGAGGAATAGTTCATCAGCATGCCAGGCCTGGAGATCATACTTTACACGCCTCATTTACCTTCACGGCGGTCACAGAAGGGGCAGACGAGGACTCATTTTACACTCGAGGGCACTGATGTGGGAGGAGAGTAAGTGGCTTGCCTGGGGTCATGGAGCCAGGCTGTAACAGAGGCTGGATCGGAGCCCAAGTTGTCTGATTGTCAAGCCTGTGCTGGAACCGCTAGCATGCTGCCTCCCAGTCTCAGTCCTGAGAGCACACAGCGGGGAAGTACGGTCTACCGTGAGAGGTATACACAGTGAAAGTGTTAGTTGCTCAGTCGTGTCTGATTCTTTGTGACCCCCTGGACTGTAGCCTGCCAGGTTCCTCTGTCCATGGAATTCTCCAGGAAAGAATACTGGAGTAGGTTGCCATTCCTTTCTCTAGGGGATCTTTCTGACCCAGGGATCGAACCCAGGTCTCTCAAATTGAGGGCAGATTCTTTATCATCAGGGCCACCAGGGAAGCCCGGGAGCCGCAAAAAATAAAAACGTGACCCAGGATAGAGGGTCCCTCCCTGTCACTGCCATTGAAAATCATCATGTCTAAGGGAAAAAGAATCCCTCCTAGGATTTAATGATCTAGAAGAAATATCAAACTGACTCCTGAATTAAAAGTTCACATGTTGTTTAAAATAGCAACACAGTGATTTTCAGGTTCTTAGACTTGTAGTGCTCTGTTGCTTTTGTTTACTTATTTTATTATCTAAATTTTTAAAAAATTTTATTTTTAGTTTCTTGCAAAAGCCCTCTTAGAACATCAAATCTGGGAGCTTTGAGGTTTTTTTTTTCTTTCTTTCTGCATTGGCATCACTCACAAGATGAAAGAGAAGGGAAAAACTATCCATAGTTTCCTTTTGTGGAGGGGAAGGAAAAGACATGAGAAATTCATGCAATGTGCATACGGCTGGAGAAAAAGGAAGACCTGAGTGAGCCTTGAGTCTTACCAGAGGATGCATTTACTGTCTCATTGCAGAGTGCCTGCCGAGGTCCCTGGAGAACCCAGCTCTCTGTCCCCAAAGTCTGCGCCCCCCTACCTCCACAGTCAATGCTGCTGTCCACTTTATTATTGTAAATATTCCTTCTGTAAAAGGGCATTTTTACCAGTGGCTCAGTGGTAAAGAATCTGCCTGCCAATGCAGTAGACGTGGGTTTGATCTCTGGTCTGGGAAGATTCCCTGGAGAAGGAAATGGCAACCCATTCCAGTATTCTTGCCTGGAAAATCCTATGGACAGAAGAGCCTGGTGGGTTACAGTCCACAGGCTGGCAAAAGACTTAGTGACTGAACAGCAACAGCAAAAGGGCATTTATCTGTATATGAGATTCAGTTTTAAAATGTTTGCTTTGGAGTCTTCAATGAAACCCTTAAGATAACTGGAGATGCCTACAGATGTTACCTAAAATAAGCGGGGCAGGTTACCCCATGTGCCTGCTTTGTGACCATTCATCGAGCTGTACTTAATATTTGTGTGCCTTTATTGTTTGTGTGTTATGTGTCTTTATTGTTTGTGTGTTATGTGTGTGAGTCGCTCAGTCGTGTCCTACTCTTTGTGACCCAATGAGGAGCCCGCCAGGCTCCTCTGTCCATGAAATTCTCCAGGCAAGAATACTGGAGTGGGTTGCCAGTTCCTGCTCCAGAGTTGTGTGTTACAGTTCAATAAAAAATTCCCTTCCGTATCAGAAAAATAAGAGTGAGGGCTCTGTCTGAATGGTGTGCAAATTAGAACAAGTGTGTGGGCGTCTGTGAGCTCTGGTTTTTGGTAGAGCTGATGGGTTCTAATTTGGGGCCTCATATACAGCTCTCAGGACCCCTATATGGGCCATGCCACCGTCACATCCTGTGAAGAGCTTTCTCTTAGCAGCCTTCTTCTGGGGGTCCCCATGTCTCTGCCTTTTGGCTTCTGGGGGCTCAAAACGTAGGGTTTGCACAGGGTCGAGCGTAGAGATCTCAGTGCCTGTGTGCATGCAGTTAGGTGGTTTTTATTTGCATAGTGGTTCCAGTATATACTAGCTGTGTGACCCTGGGTGAGTTTCTTAACCTTTCTGAACCATGTGCGAGCATGCTCAGTCGTTCAGTCGTTATCTGACTCTTTGCAATGCTATGGACTGTAGCCCACCACGTTCCTCGGTCTGTGGGATTTTTCTAGGCAAGAATACTGGAGTGGGTTGCCATTTCCTCCTCTAGGGGATCTTCCCTACCCAGGGATCAAACCCATGTCTCCTGCTTCTACATTGCAGGCAGATTCTTTACTGCTGAACCACCAGGGAAGCCCCTAGTTTCATCATTTACAGACGGAGGAGAAGAATACTGTCTGCATTGTAGGACTGCATAGTTCAGTTCAGTTCAGTTCAGTCGCTCTGTCGTGTCCGACTCTTTGCGACCCCATAAATCACAGCACGCCAGGCCTCCCTGTCCATCACCAACTCCCGGAGTTCACTCAAACTCATGTCCATTGAGTTGGTGATGCCATCCAGCCATCTCATTCTCTGTCGTCCCCTTCTCCTCCTGCCCTCAATCCCTCCTAGTATCAGAGTCTTTTCCAATGAGTCAACTCTTTGCATGAGGTGGCCAGAGTATTGGAGTTTCAGCTTTAGCATCATTCCTTCCAAAGAAATCCCAGGGCTGATCTCCTTCAGAATGGACTGGCTGGATCTCCTTGCAGTCCAAGGGACTCTCAAGAGTCTTCTCCAACACCACAGTTCAAAAGCATCAATTCTTCAGCACTCAGCTTTCTTCACGGTCCAACTCTCACATCCATACATGACCGCTGGAAAAACCATAGCCTTGACTAGACGGACCTTTGTTGGCAAAGTAATGGCTCTGCTTTCTGATATGTTATCTAGGTTGGTCATAACTTTCCTTCCAAGGAGTAAGGACTGCATAAGGAAAGATTAAATAGGATGCTGCACGTGAAGGGCTTAGCCTGGTGTACAATAAACTAACACCATGTAGGGAATCCATACATCTGGGGATGAGGGTCAGGCATCCAGTTTGCTTTTTTTTAACTCTGCAGGTGATGTTGCTGCGCAGTCAAGGTGAAGAATTACACTCTGACATGGCCTCTGCCCTCACCTGTTGCACCACGGAAGATCCAAAATATTAATTCTCTTCACTGGCTTCAAAATCACTGCAGATGGTGACTGCAGCCATGAAATTAAAATACGCTTACTCCTTGGAAGGAAAGTTATGACCAACCTAGACAGCATATTAGAAAGCAGAGACATTACTTTGTCCACAAAAGTTCATCTAGTCAAAGCTATGGTTTTTCCAGTGGTCATGTACAGATGTGAGAGTTGGACTATAAAACTGAGCACCAAAGAATTGATGCTTTTGAACTGTGGTGTTGGAGGAGACTCATGAGAGTCCCTTGGACTGCAAGGAGATCCAGCCTGTCCATCCTAAAGGAGATCAGTCCTGGGTGTTCATTGGAAGGACTGATATTGAAGCTGAAACTCCAATACTTTGGCCACCTGATGCCGAGAGCTGACTCATTTGAAAAGACCCTGATGCTGGGAAAGATTGAAGGCAGGAGGAGAAGGGGATGATAGAGGATGAGATTGTTGGATGGCATCACCAACTCAATGGACATGGGTTTGGGTGGACTCTGGGAGTTGGTGATGGACAGGGAGGCCTGGCATGCTGCAGTCCATGGGGTTGCAAAGAGTCAGACACGACTGAGGGACTGAACTGAACTGAACTCCTTTTAGAGACTAGAGCAGAGGGCAGAGGGGCTTGCCCTTTGGAAAGGGCGCAGCGATGTCAGAAGAAAGTAATTTCTTTCTCTCTTCTACAGATAGTCACTGACTGTGTGTCAGGTGAGGTATGAGGGAAAGATAGACAGAAGCCCAGGCATGACTCCTGTCCTTAGGGAGCTACCTGCTCACAGAGGAAATTGTCTGATGACACACACTTTCGGTGAAGAGACACTGAACTCTTGGGCTCTGGCTCCAGCTTTGCCCCATCTGAGTGCCTCTGGGACTCATTTGTTATGTCTGTAAAGTGAGGAGGATGGACTGATTGATTTCTGAGGTCTTTCCATCCTTGACATTCTATGAATCCACACTTTCATCCTTAATAATGCTATATGATAAAACTCAACAATAAAAAAACAAACTTGATTATAGAATAGCCGAAAGCTCTGAACAGACACTTCACCAAAGAAAATATATCACAATTAACAAAATAACACTACACATTTATTGTGTGTGTGTTAGCCGCTCAGTCGTGTCTGACTCTTTGTGACCCCCTGAACTGTATGTAGTCCACCAGGCTCCTCAGTCCATGGAAATCTCCAGGCAAGAATCTTGGCGTGGGTAGCCATTCCCTTCTCCAGGGGATCTTCCTGACCCAGGGATCAAACACAGGTCTCCTGCATTGCAGGTGGACTGATTACTGTCTGAGCCACCAGGACACACTTATTAGAATGGCCAAAATCCAAAATACTGATGAACTCAAATGCTGGTGAGGACATGGAGAAATAGGAACTCCCATTCATGGCTGGTGGAAATCACAATGGTACAGTTTGGTGATTTCTTACAAAGGTAAACCTACTTTTACTGTATGATGCAGCGATGTGCATCATTGGTATTTACCCAAATGAGTTGAAAACATGTCTGCATAAAATCCTGCAAGGAGGGGCTTCCCTGGTGGCTTAGTGGCAAAGAATCTGCCTGCCAATGCAGAAGACACAGTTCGATCCCTAATCTGGGAAGATCCCACAAGCTACGGAACAACGAAACCCATGCACCACCACTATTGAACTCGTGCCAGAAGCCACAATACTGAGCCCACGTGCTGCAACTACTGAAGCCTGCTTGCCCCAGAGCCCGTGCTCCACACTAAGAGAAGGCACCGCAACGTGAAGCCCGCACACTGCAACTAGAGAGTAACACTTGCTTGACCCAACGAGAGAAACGCCTGTGCAGCAACAAAGACCCAGCACAGCCAATAAATAAATAAATAAATACATGTTTTAAAAGCCTGCAAGCAAATGCCTACTACAGCAGCTTTATTCCTAATTGTCAAAGTTAGGAAGCAACCAAGATGTCCTTCAGTAGGTGAATGGATAAACTGTGGTATATCCAGACATTGGACTGTTATTCAGCATTCAAAAGAAATGAGCTATCAAGTCATGAAATGACATGAAGGAAACTTAAATGCATATTTCTAAGGGAAAGAAGCCAGTCTGAAAAGGCTAAAGACAGTGTAATTCAACTATATGACATTCTAGAAGATGCAAAATTATGGATGCAGTTAGCAGATTAGTGGTTTCTGGTGGTTAGTGCGGAGGAAGGAATGAATAGGTGGAGCACAGAGACTTTTTAGGGTAGTGAAATTACTCTGTATGGTGCTATAATGATGGATATATGCCATTATACATTTGTCTAGATCCATAGAATGTACAACGTTAAGACTGAATCCTAAAGTAAATGATGGACTTTGGGTAAAGATGTGTCAGTGAGGGCTCATCAATTACAGTGTACCACTCTGGTGAGGATGTTGATAGTGCTGAAGGCTGTGCTTGCATAGAAGACAGGAAGGATATGGGAAATCTCTATACTTTCTGCTCAGTTTTGCTATAAACCTAAAAATGCTCTAGAAAATAAAGTCTATTCAAAAGCAGAAACAAATAAAACACCGTAATGTATATGGTTAAGGGCATGTGCCTTGGAGCCAGACTGTGTTTGAGTTGTAGCTTTGCCCCCTAACTAGCTGTGATCTATAGCAAATTAGCTGAACATTCTGTGCTTTTGTTTCCTCATCTGTAACATGGGGATAATAATATGCCTGCTTCATATTTGTGTGTGTGTGTGCATGATGATTTAAAGAATTAATAAATTCTAAATCATTTAGCACAGTGATTGTTAATTAATTTATTGCTCAAATAATATTAGCTACTATTAAAAATGTGAATCTTTTTTAAGAGTTGATTTCATTTGTTTGGCTGTTGCCAACACTGACCATAGCAATCCCTTGTACTCAGGAGAGACAATTAGATGTCTGACAGAATGGAACTTCTCTTTATTGTATGTTGGAATAGAAGATCTTTTTCAGAGCCAGAGCTTTCAAGCCCACACATGCTCTGAGACCCAGAGAAGACGCTTCTTAATAGGCCCAAGCCAATGGATCAGGCAGGGAGAAACAGCAAGGAACCTACATTTCCGATTCCCTGGTGGCTCAGCTGGTAAAGAAACCACATGCAATGCAGGAGACCTGGATTCAGTCCCTGGTTTGGGAACATCCCCTGGAGAAGGGGACAGCTACCCACTCCAGTATTCTGGCGTGGAGAATTCCATGGGCTGTATAGTCCATGGGATCGCAGAGTCGGACACGACTGAACAACTTTCAATTTCTATTTCAATTACCTACATTTCATTTGCCTGAGTGACCTGGCAGATCCCCCAGTCTCCATTCTTTCCTTCACCAGCCAAATACTCTTCTGTCTCTGATATCACTCTGGGGAAGAAAGCTCTGTGTTGGAGTAACAAAGATTGGTGTTCAAGCTTGTGGTAATTTTATCATCTTTGACCCTCGCAAACACCCTTGAGTACCATGACTTTTGAGAGATTAGTTGAGAACAGCTGATGAACTTTGACATTTTGTCACATACTTTTAATGCATTTAATGTTTATTGGACATTCTCCCCAATAGCTCTATTAGCATAATTGAATTTGGAATTTACACATGTGCATTTGCACTGCAATTAGGATTGCTTTTTAAAGGACCTAAGAACTTTAAATGATACATATTGCTTTCAGATAGAGAATGAGCTAGGTGTTAATGTAATGAAGATCAAGTAGTATATACAGTTGTTGACTTCATCCAAAAAGGGTCTCTTAGCCGCAGCCTGTAAAGAAACCAAATGAGTGCCCCTAATAGGCAATTCCCGCCCCTTCCCCTTCCATGAAGATCCACCTGCATCATCATTTCACTAGTAGTGGTAATTGTGATAGAGGCATCTGTCTCACGGGATGTTAAAGTCTGCCAGGGGCTTGCATGAACATTAAATTATTTCCTTTGACCCTCACAACAGCCTTGTTAGAGAAACCTGAGGCTCTCGGAGACCAAGGATCCCACTCAACTTTTTTCACTTGGTAAGAGGCACTATTTGGACCCAGTTCTTTGGCTTCAAAGCCATGCACCATCCTTTAAGTTTTAACACTTTCTCCCTTTGCTGGAAGTTGCACGTCTAAACTCCCACCTCTGCCTTCTCGGCAGGTAGAGCTTCTACTTAGCTCCAGTAACCATGCAGCCTCCAAGGAATGAGGCAGATCACAATCAACCTAGCACCCTAGCCAGGGATTGGTCTAGAGATGGGCATGTGACTAAATCTGGCCAATGAGATGCAAGGGGGGGGGGGTGTCTAAGGAAGCGGTTTTTCGGACCTTAAAAATTGAGTGCGGAAGAAACCATCTCCTTCAATTGGTGGGCAGAGCGCTGTCTTTCCGCCATTTTATTTTGATTTCTGTTAAACTGCTCCTGATGTCTTTTAAAGAGCATCTGACTAACTTCCTTTGACTGGGCCTATGGGCCCTGGCTCATCTCTGTTGACACAGAGACTGAGTCTGGGATGTAATGGCACCTGGCTACTATTCCACACTAGCCCAAGGCAGGGAGCCTTCCCCCAGGGAGAGGGTGCAGCTGTCACTGCTGGATGAGCCTGGCCAAATGGGAGCATACGTGGACTCGGGTCTGCCAGTTGCTCTTAGAGGAGGCTGGTAGCCAACCCCCTGACCACACCTGTGCTTTACTTTGATGCTTCAGTAACAGTGGTGGGGGCAGGGGTGACAGGTAATGGTGCCTCCTTACGGGAGCTTTCTCTCGGAGACCATGATTACTAAGCCCTGTGGCTTGGAAAAGCTTTTTCTTCTTTGAGAGGCCAAGTCCCGAATGAGAAACCTCCAAGAACCAGAAACTAAGCTTTTACACATAGACATTAACCCCCTGGGACTTCCCTGGCAGTCCAGTGGTTAAGACTTGGTGCTCCCAATGTAGGGGGCAGGGGTTCCAACCCTGGGGGAGAGACTAAGATCACACAGGCAGCATCAATTCAGTTCAGTTCAGCAGCTCAGTCATGTCCGACTTTTTGTGACCCTATGGACTGCAGCATGCCAGGCCTCCCTGTCCATCTCCAACTCCCAGAGCTTACTCAAACTCATGTCCATTGAGTCAGTGATGCCATCCAACCATCTCATCCTCTATCCTCCCTTTCTCCTTCCGCCTTCAATCAGGGTCTTTTTTAATGAGTCAGTTCTTTGTATCAGGTAGCCAAAGTATTGGAGTCTCAGCTTCAGCATCAGTCCTTCCAGTGAATATTCAGGACTGATTTCCTTTAGGATGGACTGGTTGATCTTCTTGCAGTCCAAGGGACTCTGCCAAAAAAAAAAAAGAGTATTAACCCCTTAGTTCCTGGTACTTTGGGCAACTTCTGAAATGGGTTTAGTAAATCTTAACTGGATATGTAACATTAACAGCATAGAATTATTACATGGTGTTTCTGTTTTCAGAGTGAATCTTCTGTTGCTTCCTTCATTCTTCTGTGAACCCCTGGAGGAGGGCATGGCAACCCACTCCAGTATTCTTGCCTGGAGAATCTCCATGGACAGAGAAGCCTGGCGGGCTACAGTCCATGGGGTTGCAAAGAGTCGGTCATGACTGAGCAACTAAGCACAGTGCATGGCACGTAAGAAGCTGGAGGTAGGTGAGCCCTGCTCAAAACCAGGTCTCTGGGCTCCCTTCTTGTTGCTCGAGCCACAGACAGTCAGAATGGCCCCTGATTTAGGGTGTTGAGATCCCTGAGATCCTCATGTCCCACGTACAGCTGGCTTCACCACCCTTGTCTATTTTACTTCCAGGCAGTCTTCATTGCTGCTGGTATCTTGTCTTTTTAAGAAAGGTCCAAGCTCTTCTCCCATGCAAGCAGCACCCTGAGCCTCTGACCCAAGCTGGGTTCAGACCAAGGTTGGAGACCTTGTCAGGGGAGATTCAAAATATAGCATCCAAGAACGCCCTTGCCGAGCCCTTACTTGTGCTAACGACTGTCCCAAGTGCTTTGCAGGCAGTAACTCTTTGAATATTTATATATTTAAATCTTTATAATACCCCTATGTTTGTGTGTTAGTTGCTCATTTGTGTCCCACTCTTTGTGAACCCATGGATTCTAGCCTGCCAGGGTCCACTGTCCATGAGATTCTCCAGACAAGAATACTGGAGTGGGTTGCCAGTTCCTTCTCCAGGGGATCTTCCTGACCCATGGACTGAACCCAGGTCAGTCCAGTTAAGATTTACTAAACACATTGCAGGCAGATTCTTTACCATTTGAACCACCAGAGAAGTCCCCAATACCCCTGTGGGTTGGGTATTATCACACACACACATACACACACACATACACACACACACCCCCTTTTAATGATGATGGAATCGAGCACAGAGCCATTAAGTAACTTGCCCTAGGCTGCACAGTTAGTATGTATCAGAGACAGGGACAGTCTGGTTCCAGAGTCTATGCTGTTTGCCACTGGGCTCTACTGCCCTGCATGATGCGCTAACCTCTGAAGATCAGATAAGTAGATGAAAACCTTGTGTATGGCTGGCCACGGTGACAACCTGAGACCTCATGATGAATAAGAGGTCTGGGAGAGTTAGGGCTGGGCAGTGGAGTCTGAGGAGGCCCCCTGGAGCACTGAAACTGTGACCTGTGGGAGAGGGCACAAGTTCCTAGGAAGCTTTTGGTAAGACACCTGCTCCTGTGATGAGAGGAAGAGGCCTGGGGCACCAGGCTGATTTAGAGAAGAGGCTCTGACCAGGGAGAGAAAGGCTGGTTTCTCTGTCTATCCTATAAGACCCCTTCATTCTCCTTTGCGCAGTTTGTAATTATTTAGTTAATTAGCTAATGTCTTATTCACCAAAGAACTGGGCCAGCCTTGTTCACGATCGTATTGCCACGGTCCTGAACATGGAATCAAATATTTGTTGAGTGAATGAATGAATGAAGGAATGAATGAAAATCCAGCCCTGTGGTCTGAAGTATACTTTCAGTCAGAGAGCTGGGGAAGGCTCCTGAAGTGGGGGGGGGGGGGGGGCACAAAAATAACAAGTTGGCATTTGAGGAAGTATTTGAAAGGAAAGGCAGGCTTTAAAAAGGAGGAAGGGGAGGATTAGGGAGGTATATTTAAGAGATAGAGAAACACTGGCGGGAGGCGAGGGTAGGGAAATGTGGGCATAAAACCTGAAAGGGAGCCTGTGAGCCTGGCCAGGGCTACCAAAGGCTCCTTGTCCGGAGGACTCCGGCTGCAGGGCGAGCGGCCCCCCCTCAGAGCCTCATCCTGTGGTCAGCCCCAGATGTGTTCTAACAGCAGTGAGTTCTATTTAATGACTGTAAAGGTTTTCTCCTCTTTGCCCAGAGACAGCATCCTCCCCGCCAGGTTCCAAGTACGGGGAACTTTTCTGGTTCCTGGGTTGAATTTCTGTGAGCTTGGCCTGGTATGGAGCTCTCTGGAAGGCACCCTTGGGCCAGCTCAGGGTGGTGTGCTTAGGAAAGTAGGTGGCAAAACCTGGCCTGGATTGCCTGGAGCTGGAAGAGCTTTCCTAGAAGTGAAAAATCCCATCCCTCCCCCCACACTGGGGCTCACACAACAACCCAGTCATAGGGCCCCCCTCCCCTTGGCTCCTTCCCACACCTCGGCCTGCCACACCACCAAAATTGTTGAGTGTAAGAGGAAACGCCACCTCCCGCAGAAAACCTCTGGGACGTTTTTTTTTTTTCCCTTCGATAAACATTTGCTGAAATAACTTTTTTATTGGTGGTTGTTTTAAAACACAGAGCATAAAAAGAGTCTCGAGAATTATTCCCATCATAACTTTTGTTCAGCTGGATCTATGTCATCAGCGTGGGCCTCAATTTCCTCATCTATAAAATACAGCCCCTTCCTCACTTAAATATTCTACAAGTGTGTGCTGTATGAGGAGTGACTGATCTTTTACATTCTGCTCAGCATCTGTTTGATGAATATTCCTTAAGTGCTGGGAGCCCAGAGTGCTTTCGACATTATTGGGGATACAAAAGAAATGATATTCTGACTCTTGCCTACCACTTATTTAAGTGGCCATTAAATGCAAACCTCAAAGTCAGTATATGACAGGTGCTATAGAAGTTTTAGAAATGTAAGTTATCCCTGCATCTCAGGTAACCTCAAGCACACTGGAATGACACTGTGTATATGAAATAAACAGAACACTTTTAGGGACTTTCCTGGTGGCCTAGTGATTAAGAGTCCACCTTGCAATACAGGGGATGTGGGTTCGATTCCTGGTGAGGGATCTAGGATCCCACATGCTGCAGGGCAACTAATCCTGCAACTAGTGAGCCTGCAGGCCACAGCCAGAGAGTCTGTGTGTCTCAACAAAAGATCTGATATGATGCAACTAAGGTCCAATGCAGCCAAATAAACAAAAAAATTTTTTAAAGAGAGAACAATTTAAAACAGCATATGATTACTTCTTGGCCTTTTGGCTAAGATCAAGTGGTGGCTCAGACGGAAAGAGTCTGTCTACAATGTGGGAGACCTGGGTTCGATCCCTGGGCTGGGAAGCTCCCTGGAGAAGGAAACGGCAACCCACCCCAGTACTCTTGCCTAGAAAATCCCATGGACGGAGGAGCCTAGTGTCCATGGGGTCGCAAAGAGTTGGACACGACTGAGCAACTTCACTTCTTTTTTTTTTTTTCACTGATAGATGGGTGGGGATATGCTACTCAAGGTTGAAAGAGGGAGAAATTTCTCTGGGTTTGACATATCTAAGAAGGTTACTTAGCAATAGGGCTTGGGTTGGCTAAAATGTAATGATAACGGAGGTAAAGATGATAATGACGAATACAGGCAAACTTACTGAACTCAGCATGTGGAAGGTATTAATAATAAGTATCACATTGAATCCTCACATCAACCTTCTAAAGTAGGCACTATTATCGTCCCCATTTAGCAGACAAGGAAACTGAGGTCCAAAGATTTTATGGAGGAATTTGACCAATCCATAGTAACACTTTGTAGGTATGAAGGGACAGGGGTTAAGAAGAAAAGAAAACGTGAAGAAGGGTCCTCCATCTCTCTAGAAGCAGCATTCCTTGGGTGCTGAGTGGAAACATTTTCATAGCATAATGTCAACGCTTTCAGATTAAACTCCTTTTAAAAATGACTTGAGGCCTCTAGAGTGTATATCCCTATATTTATAACGTACTTTTCAGATCTGAATAAGTACAGAGGACTCATCTCAGATCTTCTCTGTGTTATACGTGACCATACTGACAAACCATTTTGGCTTCCATGGCAGTGGGGAACCCACTCCTGTGTCAAGGGAGATGAGATCTGCGGAAACTTGAGGTTCTGTGCTTCTGGGGGTACTCTTTGTCTGCTAACTTCTTTGCCTCCTCTTATAGCCCCAGTTGGTTAATTATCATCATCTCCTAAGACTCAGTCCTAGGCCAGCTTCTGCTTACTCATTCATTAACTCAAAATTTGTTAATCACCTACTATCTGAAATTCAATATTTCTAAAGATCATCTTTAAAGGAGTCTGGTGATTCTACCTACAATCCTGGTGTCAACTTCAGGGAGCACCTATATATGCATGACTTACACAATAACATCCCCACATGGACCTTTCATCTCCCAGGTGTTTTCAAGACATGCTGAAACAGAATATTCTGGGAGCAGAATGCATCAGCTCCTCCCTAGATCACTCAAGTCCTCATTTCCCCATTTTAATGAATATCATCCATCTTCCTGGTTCTCTATTCTGTCGTTTTTATGGGCAAGGATGATATCTTCTTTTTGCTTTGCCCCCTCAAATAGAGTGGCATATAGTGTATGCCTCATAGCAAACATTCAAACAAAGGTGTCTAAATTATTTAAATGACTAACTGAACTCGGAACTGTAATAAGGCAGCTCAGTGTAGTTCTGGATTTGGTCTCAGATAGTTGAGTGGCAACTCAAATTTTCTTCTTAAATACTTCAGCCATGAATATATATACATACATATATATGGGACATTTTTAAAGCTTTAAGCCAGACACACCCCACCCCAAATCACTACCATGTAGACGTCTCCTCCTACCCTAAGGGAGAGAGTGGAAGGCTCACTTCTCCTGGTCTCTCCTGTAGATATTTCATTGAGCCAGGGGAAGGTAGGAGGAAGAAACTGTCTTAAACAGGTCTCTGTATTTTGTAGACTATATAACAGCCAGTCTCAACTTCTTGTTTGATTTTATGTTACCATCCTGCCCTTCACCTAAGAACTCTCTGTGGCATTTTTAAAGTTTAGCTAATTTTTTAAAAACCTCGTTTTTCAAGAATTTGTGATAACCCCATGGATCACTAGGCCACTGAAAGACTGATATTGAGATTGGTTTTATTTATACCGGGAGCTGCAAAATCAAATGCTTCCAGAGGCCAGGCAAGCCATGTAAATGCCCCAGCAGGCTGGGTAGAAACTGGCAAACAGGTGTTTAAGTCCCATCCAAGGGGGCAGCATCAAGTAGGCTGCAGCCCACTGTTGCCATTAGACAGTTCATGATGGGATATATATGAACCCTTCACTAGGACATAGTTCCCTTCTTCTCCTGGTACATAGGAGGACTGAATTTCTCCACCTCTTTGAAATTAAGAATGGCCATGTGTCTTCTCTGGCCAAAGAGATATAAACTAAAGTGAGGTATGTTACTCCATATTTAACTGCTGCTGCACGGCCCTCTCCACCTCTCTCTCTTTCCATGCCATCTTGACCAGGGACACATTTGCTGATATGGAGGTGCCAAACTGAGCCATCACCTGGAGAACAGCTGCCCTGATTGTCACCTCAATCCACAGCAGTCTTGAGTAGTAAGAATCAACTCTTCTCATATTAAGCCACTGAGTTTTGGAGGATGTTTACTACTGCAGCATGACCTGTCCTAACCTATATTTCTGCTTTTGGATTTTTTTTCCAGGAAATAACTCTTTATTTTCTGTTGGAGCGCAGTTGATTAATGACGTTGTATTAGTCGCAGGTATACAGCAAAGTAGTTCACTTATACACGCATCTATTCTTTTCCAAATTCTTTTCCCGTTTAGGCTGTTATATAATGTTGAGCAGAGTTCCTTGTGATATATAGTAGGTCCCTCTGGTTATTCACTTAAAATATAGCGATGTGTACACGTCAATTCCAAATTCCCCAACTATCCCTCCCCGCTATGCACCCCCAACCATGTTTGTTCTCTAAGTCTGTGAGTCTGTTTCTTTTTATATACATACAAAATTTTATTTATCTATTTTTGGCTGTGTTGGGTCTTTGTTGCTACGCAACTTTTCTCTAGTTGTGGTGAGTGGGGCTACTCTTTGTTGTGGTGCGTAGGCTTCCCATTGCAGCGACTTCTCTTGCTGTGGCTCTCGGGCTCCAGGACATGCAGGATCCAGTAGCTGCAGCCTGTGGGCTCAGGAGTTGTGATTCCCGGGCTTTGGAGCACAGGCTCAGTAGCGTGGTACATGGGCTCAGTTGCTCCACAGCATGTGTGATCCTCCCCGACCAGGGATTGGACCCATTTCTCCTGCATAGGCAGGTGGATTCTTTACTGCTGAGCCACCAAGGAAGCCCAGGTATATTTCTTAAGCTGATTATTATATGTTACCTTTGATTTTTTTTTCAAATCACAGAAATCTAGATTTTTGAAATCTTCAATAAGTTTAAAAAAAAAAAAAGGAGTTTAAGTTTGAGCCAGCAAAGCCAAATTCACCCTGGCAGCTGCTAGTTTGCAATTTTTGGTCTGTACAGGTTGAGTAGAGAATGGAACAATGAATGAATGATTTTTCTATTGTGCAACCATCCTCTCTGAACTCCTACGTTGCTTATAGTCAGTGTTACTCAGTAGCTTTTAGTTACTCTCGGTCTAGCAGTTTATTAGTGTTCATGTCATCCTTCCTAACTAGAGGGGAGGTAGGGACAGGTGAGGAATCATGTCTTAAACTTTGTGTAACTCACAGGCACAAAATATAATTTCAATAAATTCTCAGCATGAAGACTAGTTTAATTGGTTGTTTACTCTGAATTACCACTTCCTTCACTAACAGTGGAGGAACAGGTGTGGGCAATTAATTATTTTACCTTGCCGGTTCACTTTTTCCTGTTTGCAAAGAGGTTGGGATTCATCAGAGCTTCCCTGGTGGCTCAGACAGTAAAGAATCTGCCCTCAATGCAGGATACCCAGGGTTCGATCCCTGGGTCGGGAAGATGCCCTGGCGACAGGAGTGCTATCCACTTCAGTATTCTTGCCTGGAGAATTTCATGAACATAGGAGCCTGCCAGGCTACTGTCCTTGGGGTCGCAAGGAGTCGGACATGACTGAGCAACTAAGCACACACAGGCTGAGATTCATCAGTGTCCTTTAAGCTTTAAAACACAATACCTACATAAGTCAGGAAAGCAAAACAGAGTATATTAATCAGGACTTTTCTAGCTGCAAGGAATAGGAAACCTAAATTCAAACTGCCTTAGGTAAGATATAATGTACAGCTTTCTACAACTAAAAATGCCAGAGGCAGGAATAATGTCAGGCCTGGCTGCATTGAAGAACTCAGACAATGCCATCTGAACTTGATTTGTCTTGACCTCCATGGCTTGGTTATTCTCCTCTCTACTCTTCTTTGCATTAGCTTCACTCTCAGTAGATTCTCTTACATGGTAGCTTCTGGCAGATTCAGGTCCAACTTTTGGTAGCTTCTCTTCCCAGCAGGTCCACAAAATTGCTAGTCTCATCAGGTGCACCTGGGACACATGGCAGGCTCTGAGGCAATGCATTGACCAGGGCTGGATGTATTAACCAGGACATTTTTAGTTGCAAGGAATAGGAAGCCTACATTTAAACTGCTTTAGGCTGGGTCACTTGTCCATCCCCAAGAGCCAGTGGTAGGTCAGTTCCAACAGCAAGGCAAGGAGAAGCAGACCAACACGAACATAAATGGGCCAATTTATCGTCTCTCCCTCCAGAGACTTCCAGAGGCAATGACTATGTAGAAGAGCCTAGTAGGGGACCATGTGGCTGGAGGTCTTAAAATTTAAAAGCATCCATATCAAATAATGGAGGAGACCTAATGGATATTATAGGGAGATGGAAGGAGCTAAAGAGCTCCAAGTTACCGCTCGGTGCCACCCATGTAGTGCATTTTATTTGTGAATGAAGCAAAGGCCCAGTTGGCCTGCCAGTGGCCCAGTCAACCCTGGAGAGGACTGCTCTAACCACACACACTAATTATTAGTCCCACACATAGATCAGCATCATCGACTGAATGGACATGAGTTTGAGCAATCTCCCGGAGATAGGGAAGGACAGGGCAGCCTGGCATGCATGCTACATACAGTCCATGGGGCTGCAGAGAGTCGGACATGACTGAGCGACTGAACAACGCATAGATCAGTTTGTTTTTCCAAAGTCTCAGATGAAGACGCACAGAGTAACATTCTCCCTGTTCAGTGTTTTCTTCCACATAACTTCAGACTTCAGTCTCGGGGAAACAACGTAAGCTGGTTTCACAGTACCCAGCTTTGATCTTTATGCTATAGAAAAGGTGTAGTTGACCTTTCTGGAGCTGAGAGTCATGTTCTTTCACAAGACTATCAAATTACCACTCATTTTCCATTGTACCTTCTTTCAGGGCCTTACTTTCTTTTTACTTGCTAACTTCAATGCTGTTAGGGAGAGAGCTGTCAGTGAAGGTGAAAATGGTCAGTATCATGGGGATTTGCTCTGTCTTTCCTGCCATAACACCAGTCCTCTAATCCAGAAATACTTTCCTGCACTGGGGCCATAAGGAGAATAGGACCTCACTGTCCTCCTGTGGAAGAGCTGCTCGCTGGGCTCTGCTCGCTTGCTCCCATCTGTCTCAAGGCTTGTTGTTTCTTTCACTCTGAGCATCTGCACTCCAAGAAGGCATGAACTTTTTCTTTCACTTCCTTTCTTCTGCGGGTGATGATCTGACATCACCCTGAGAAAGAGGCTGAAGGTCGCCGAATATAAACACTGTCACTCCTCTCTGGCTGAGGCAGAAAGGCAGAGGGTTGAGTGAGCGCCCAGAGGTCTGGAGGAAGGGGACAGAAACCACGAAGCCAAGGTCTTGGGCGCCACACGCGTGCTTGAGGGCTCAGGGTCTCTGTGCCTTTATACACTGAAGGCACCGGGGAGGACACATTTCCTCTGGAGTTGCCCTTAACCATCTGCCACTCTAGGAGGATGAAGGTAGGAGTCCAGTTGGCAATGGAAGTTGTCATGGGGAAGAAGGCCATTTGGGGTGGGCTGAGGTCTGGGCTGCTCACAGGAGTGTCCCTGGGTGGAAAAGACTAGGGGGCAAACTGTGTGAGCCACTGGGAAAGGGAAAGGGGCTCAGGTTGCTGCCCAAGGAAGGCCGGTCTCTCGAAGTGAACCACCACCCTGGGGCTTAAGGACAGCTGAAGTGGCCAAGTGGGCTAGTGGGTCGGGGGGAGTAGCACCCAACAAACGCCTTGGTCCTCTGCCCATCCTTCTATAAAAAAATGAAACAGGCTTGCGAGATATTTCCTCACTCAGTGCTGAAGTGTCCAAGGATGAAAATGTGTTGAAATTCTCTCTCTCTCTCGGTTTGGGGGGGAAAAAAAGAGCTAAGGATTGAGGAAGGTGGTTCAACACATGCTACGTCTGCTCTCCAAGGGGCTCTGGACTGGTCCTGCGGCCGCCTTCTCGGTTCTCCCGGCCAGAGCTCATGTCTCGCGGTGGAAGCCGGGCGGCGGTGCGCGGGGGATGCTCTTACATAATCGCCGGCCGCGTCCTGCTTCCTCGCGCGCGCTCCTACACCGCGCGGGCTTGGAGAGCCTGGGGGGAGGCGGGCCGGGGGGGGGAACGCGATGGAGCCGGGGCAGGCGCTGCGGGGCCGAAGCCGCCCCCGCGGGGGGAGATGAACGTGAGGAGCTGCGGGAGGAGGGCGCGAGAGGCGGCGGGGGAGGTGAAGGTCAGTGGGCGTGAAGCGCCCGATGCACACCGCCCCCCCCCCACCCCCCCGCCCCCGGTCCTCCCCTGTCCCCTCCTTCCCTTCCTCTCCGTCCCCCTCTGACGTCTGGAGCTGGCAGCCCGGCCGGTTCCGCATTCCCGACCCCTCCCCGCCGCCCAGGGGCCGCTATATAGCCGGGGCTGATGCAACCCGTCCCGCCGCCCGCCACAGCCTGCGGGAGGGACGCTCGGCGGCCGCGACGGAGGGGGGGCGCTGCAGCGGCGGCGGCGGCGGCGGCTGGGCTGGCGCCGCGGCGGCTCCCGGGCCGGGACGGGCCTGGGCACCGGGCGGAGCTCGGCGGCCGGGCGGCAGCGGCGCTGAGCGGGCACGGCGCCTGCAGCAGGGCCCTGGCCCCGGGGGCGCCGCCTCCGCCCGCGGCTTCTGCACGGTGGGTGCGAGGGCGCGCGCGCCGGGGGGAGCCTGGCGGGAGGGCGGGGTGGGGCGCGCCGGGCGTGGGCACCTGGGACGGCCGCACACTCCACACCTCCCAGCGCCGGCGAGGCGCGCCGGAGCCCCCGGAACCCGAGCCCCTCGGGGAGGCTCCCGCAGCCTTGGGAGCCCGCGCGGCCCCGGCGAGGGGGGCGCTCTGCAGCCCGGACCCGCTCCCGCTAAGCGCCCGCGAGCGGGTGGCTTTCTCTTTGGTTCCCGCCCTGGGACGGGAGGCTCCGTCCGCTCCCGGGACGGCCGAGGCGCTCTCTCTGCCTCCCTCCCGCGCTCTCCTCCCCCGTCCGTTTTGCAGGGAGGTGCTCTCGCGCGGCGGGGAAGGCGGGTGAGTGGGGAGAAGACTGCCCTGGGGTGGAGATGGAGGGTTGAAGGCCCGGGAGGTGCAAGGGTGCTGGTGGTGGAGGGATGACAGGGACCTGCTGGCAAGTCGTGCCCGCCCCTCCCCTTCGCAGGGAGGAAGCGCGGCTCCGTGAGGACCTGGAAGAGGGCGCTGACAAGGGCTGGCTCTCCATACAATGAAGAGGGTTTTCCTCAGGGCCATTGCTCCGGGACTCCCCCTCTCGGAGAGGGGGGTGGGGGTGTATCTAGGGGCGGCCAGGTCCCCTTTGGGCTCCCCCAACTGCCAAGCCAGGTTACATAAGGAGTCAAGCCGGCTGCGCTAGGTAACCAGCCCTTCCTCTCCGGCCCAGCCCAGTTTAGACGGTTCTCTCCTGCCTCGCCCCTCAAAAGAGCCTGAAAGGTTAGGACTTAACACGGCCTGGACCCCTGATCCCGGGGTTGCAGTCCCAAGTTTTGCCTGGGTCAGTGGTGGGGTCGGGGGTGGACAGGGAGGCCCTCTGCTCTTCGGCAGGGAGGATGGGCTGTCCCTGCAGCTGAAGATGGAGAGGCTGGTGGAAGAACTCAACTGATCCCTTGGGTCAGCCGGGAGGGCAAGGTTGCTTGACCCTTGCCCACTGTGCATGGCATCTAGGACTGACATCTAGGACACTGGGCTGTGGCCTGACCACACGTGCTCACAGCAGCTGGGTTCAGGTCAGCTTCTCAAAAAAGAGTTTGCAGGCCGGTGTGTGTTCCCACGTTTAAATCTCGGTGGACTGTCCTCAGGGTCTTGGTTTGGGGAACATGAGAAACTGGAGCTTGGAACTATGCTTGGGAGCCCGCTTGTCCTTTAAGATCTTGCAGAAAACTGTGTTCACATGTCATCTGCCTTCCCCCAGGGTTTTTAAAAACACCTCCCATTGCTTTCATCTTCCCTGCCAATCTGGCTGCAGTTTGGATGGACGCCTTATCTTCCTTCACAGGTTTCTAGGGGAGAGTTTAGCCAAGTATCAGGTGTGAGCATGGCTCTGATTTTATATAAACCTGACGACCAGGGAAGAGAAGCACGATCTGTTCTCGTGCCTCGGGCTGGTTAAGATTTCTCCTTGTTTAAAACATGGAGAACTGATTTCTCAAAGACTCTTCTGTTCCCCTTCTACTCTGGCTTTGGTTCAGAGCTGTAGGTAGCCCCAGAATCTTCTTGAAGAGCTGGGTGCTGTGAGATTTGAAGGGCAGCTAGAAGGCATGAATTGGTTGAGATGGTAAAGAACCTGCCTGCAATGCAGGAGACCCAGGTTTGATCCCTGGGTCAGGAAGACCCCCTGGAGAAGGGAATGGCTACCCACTCCAGTATTCTTGCCTGGAGAATTCCATGGACAGAGGAGCCTGGTGGGCTACAGTCCATGAGTTTGCAAAGAGTCGGACACCACTGAGCAGCTAACACTTTCACTTTCACTCAGAAGGCATGGATGTGGAGGCTTCTGACTTTTCTCCTGGGTTGGTTGCAGCCACCTCAAAGGAGATGTGTTGATAACTGGTGACAGTGTTCCCCAAGGAAGAACTTGGACAAGAATCTCTCCGTTCACTTGCTGCCTAGCTTTTGCAGCCACCAGCATCTTCATTGCCTCTCCCACCTGTTTGCAGGATGTTTAGGCATCTTTTCCAACCTGCCAGACCCTTGGCAGAACCCTGAGATGGGCTAGGCTTTCTAGGCCTTGTTTGTCGTGGGGTTGCTGGTGTTGCAACGGGGCTGTCTCTGACACAAGTGTCTCTGTTTCCAGTTTTGCTCTGGAAAGAAGGGGCCAGTGCAGACTCTAGGTTGGCCTGCTCTGTATTCATTCAGGCCCAGCTCAACTTGAGGAGTCAGAGCCAGGGCTGAGGGCAAGCTACATTCTTTTCTGCTTTTCTGCGCAGGATGCAGTTTGCTTTTTTTCCATGTGAATGAATTATGTTGGAAACCGAAATAGGAAGAGAAAACTAGAGTGTGTGTGGGTATGTGTGTGTGCATACCTATATAGGCAGGGGGAAAGCAGCGGGCACATTATTTTTCCATTTTCCTTTAATTAAGGCTCTGTGGAGGTGTGTTTGAAAACAGAGGGTCTCCTATGCCTTTGAGGAGGGTGAGAACACTGTTTTGGCTGCGTCCCGGGCCATATGCAGCGTATGGTGGCCAATGAAACTGAGCCTGGCTCATTCTGTTGCTTGTCTTGGCAGTAGGTTCCGTGGCTTGTGTTACCAGCTCTGGAACTTACAGGCTGCCAAGCTCTGTATGCCTGTGTGTGTGTGTGCACACATATGTGTGTGTGTGTGTGTGTGTGTGTACTCGCTCTTGTGCATGTGTGTGGTTTGGCCTCTCGAAACTCAGCAGAGACAAATGCCTTAGCGACCCAGGGTTGGAATTTTCGGCCTGTGTTTCTTTACACTCGTTGCTGGCTGTGGGAGGCCCGGCCAGAGCCCACCATTCTGGTTTTTTTTTTTTCCTCTCTCTCCTTTTTTTTAGTCTGTTTTCTTGCTCCTACTCATGGGATTCCATTTGTGGAGCTCAATTTCTAAAGCTTTAACTGGCTGATGGCATATTTTTTAAAAAAAAGAGCCAAAGGATCGGTCACAGGCTGTGTGTGTGTCTGTGCTGTGTATCATAGTATGAACTCCTGGTGCTGAGGAACAAGACAGGGTGAGGAGGCAAGAGAGTCTAGGAGGCCCAGAGACAATTCCTTCTCAGCTGCTTCTCGCTGCTCAAAATAAAGATCCAGGCAGAAATGACTTACAGTGTATTTACTGAGCACCTACATGAGGCAGGAGAGAAAGCTGTGCTCATAGGCAGGGCTTGTCTAAAGCATTTCCCTGGTCTCTGGGGAAGAACCTCTCTTGGGGAGACATTCTAGTTTCTTTCATGGCTGGGTTAGCTACGCAGAGCTCACACTATGTCAAGGGCTTCTTCTGACACCTACCACCCCTCATTTTTTCTTATGAAGATCTGAAGAGTGACCCCTTCTAAGCAATGCAGGGGTACAGTGAGTTGAAAGACACAGCAAATGCTGGCCCTCTTCTTCTGGAGGTGGGCCTGGAAGCCCAGCCATGGGGGCACCCTGTTGCCAGTGATCTATGTGGCTGTTGTCCTGGCCTGCGAGATGGAGAAGCACTTAGGAGAAACCGAGGCAAAGGGCAGGTGCTGGGTCTCATTTCCGCACTTTTGTACCCAGCCCCGATCTGCCACCTGTTGTTTCTCTTCTGCAGTGACTGCCTGGATGCAGGATGGTCCTGCCCTCTTGAGGTTTCAAGTTGGGAAGTAGAAGAGCAGAGAATCCTCTGGGCTGGGCCGGGGGTTGATGGTGGCGGGGATCCTCTTCTTGGCCGTAGGATACAGTGCAGAAGGAACCTCGAGGGCTCACGCAGCACTAGTGTTGCTCCAGGAAGGTAGGCGCTCAAAGCCACCCTGACATCATGCTCACAGGTGCTATTCCAGGTGCTTTCCAAGTGTTAACTAATTAAATCTTCTTAGCCTTACAGGGAAAGTAAGGTGATTAGTCCCACTGTGCAGCAGAGGAAAGGGAGGCACAGAGAGGTTAGGGAACTTGCCCAAGGTCACACAGCTAGTAGGGGCAGAGCTAGGATTCACACTCGGATGATCTGGCTCTGGAGTTTCCACTTTTAACCTGCCTCACTCTCCTGCCTGTGGAGCTGAGCCAGCCTTCGGAGATGGTCTTCTGCTGCTTGCCCTTGTGCTCCATCTCGGAGCTTTCTCCACCTTTTCCTTCTTGCCTCCTGGATCTCCTTGTCTTTTGGAAGTTGGTTGGCCTGCATCATTTCAGATTCCAGGAGAGAGGTCATCCCAGATAACTCCTTAGCTCTAGGGACAGATTTGGTGTTTAATTCTTCAAGATTCATGATCGTTAGTGCTATACTCTATGATGTCTGGCCTGGCACCTTTCTGGCCTCTCTGCCCCCTACTTGCTGCCACGGACTTCCGCCTTCCACAGCTTCTTCCTGGGAATCTTCCGAGGCTCCAGCTCCTAAGACCTCCAGGTCGCTCTTGTTGATTTCAATTGCCAGCTGCTTGCTCTTAACTTCCAAACCCACCAGTGCTCCCGGGGTCTGACCCTATGAACTCCGTTGCTCCTTGACCTGCTCTCACTCACCTCCACTTTCTGCACCAAGCCTTGAAGCCTTGGGCCAGTGGCACTCATTTGCACCCCTATTTCTGGCTCTCGATGCTCGCCCAGGTCAGCTATTTGCTTAGAAGGGAGCTAACCCCCAGGGATTTTAGAGCCGTCCTTAAACTTTTGTTTTTATGGGCAGAAAGTTCATGAGGCAGATCATAATCTTTTCTTAACCTGTCTTTTTGGGAAAAAAAATCTGTCTTTGCCATTTTAGATCGAGATGCCCATTATTGGGCACTTTCTAATAAGACTAGCCTTTCAGAAGTTGGGACTGTTGTTTACTTATAGATACCCCCATTAAAAAAATATATCTTACAGGTTTACATACAGTAAACAAGAGAAGAAAATAAGAGGGAAAAACTTACTTCTACACTTCCTTCTTTTGGCTGGAATGACTCTTCATCTTAATGTCTCCCATTAGGGCCCATTTTTGGAACTTGAGGTGTTTTGTGTTTTTTCTTCTACTTGTATAAGGCAGCGCCCCCAAACCATGTGCCTACAAGTCCCTGAGGAAGTCAGGACAAAGACATATCAGATCTTTTCTTTAGGTTCTTTCCCCCTTGGATCCAACTGGTCCCTGTTTCTTTCAAGCTGGCTTTTAGGGAGCTGCATCAGACCGTCCCAAATCTTAGGCTCAACAACAGCTTAGGATCCACTGTGACCTCCAAATGTTTTCTGTCTCATTTGTGTCTTGTCTGTCTCCTCTTGGATCTACGCAGTACCCAGTTTTTCCCCACTGGCTAGTTTCCGGGTCGTTCCTGGTCAGTGTCCCAAATTGCCAAAGTCTTTTTGGATTCTAGGCCTGTCTTTTGAGGCTCAAGAGCTATTTGCCAATATGGGTCTTCTGCCAGCATATAGGGTTTGCTTTTTCTTTATGCAACCCAGTTGCTAATGAGACATGGAGGGTCTCCTCCATGTCATGGAAGGCGTGGAGGATCTTTATCTTCCATATGGACCCCTGGGCCCAAAGGGCAACACTCAGTTCTTCCCCTAAATCTCCTGCTGCGTAGTTCTCCTTTTCCCACCAAATTGTTTATGGAACAACCAGTCTGGGAGATGAGTTTGCCTCTTGTCATCTTCCGTCTGTAATTCCTCCTGACTGTTGTGGGTTCCCTGTCACCCCGCTCCCCCTCCCACACACACACCTTCTAGTTGATCCCTAAATCACTGCAAACTGTTTTCGTTTTCAAATCGCCCAAGTTGCCTTTCAGCCAGGGCTTGTCAGCCAGCTCTTTCCAGTTAATGGGGATCCAATTATGAGAGGCAGCTGCTCCAGCTCCTCCATCTCTGCCCTGCCCACCCCCTCCCCACCCCCGCCCCCGCCTCTGGAGCCATGTAGGATGACTTCTTGCTGGTGGATGTCAGCTGTTGTGGTTGTCTTCTTGGAATGGCATGTGTTAAGGACTTTGTGGTTTGTATCTGAGCATTTAGGGGCACCCTTGAGGGGAAGGGCAGGAGAGGGAGATTTTTTTTTTCCACTTCTGCAAAGGAAAGCCTGGTGCCTAATCCCCCTGAGTGAGGCTTGTCCTTGGGGTGGGTTCATAGGGGAGCAGGAATGGCAAGAATTCATGGGGCTGCTACTCCCAGGGGGTGCTCCCTCTGGCAAGGGTGGGGTTCTCACGGTAGCAGAGAATTCATTATACTTTGGGATCATTTGTTAGTGTCTCATTTATACCATCTGTATGAAAATAAACAGAAACTGCAAGCTGAGCCTATCGTTCCCGGAACACAGAGGCGTCTGGCTTCCATCTCCTGAGATGGCTTAGGCGAGGAAACATCCAGAAGCCTCTGGCAGATTTTTCTTGGGGGCTACTGTGGGAGCGAATGGTCTGGAGGTGGATGACGAGCATCTAAACCTCCAGAGACAGATCCTCAACCGACTCACTGAATTTGGCTCCCCCATGAACGTATACCTCGTTCATTCGTTCAGTCAAGTATTTGTGGCTTATCCTTTCTGTGCCATAAATGATGCAGGCATGGGGTCTCATGTGGCAACAACAGGCATGCCTGTTGCTCACCCTCCACTGGCTAAGTGGCCGCAAGGCACATTTTGCCACATGCGTGGGTCCTTACACTCCAGGGAGGCTCTGGGGCTTCGGGCCTAGGAGAGGACCTTGCACTCTATTTTGCTTTGCTCCACACCTGAGGCGTGGTGACTCCCTCCCCGGTTAGGGGTTGGTGTTCAGCTGAAGCACCAGGTATAGAACATTTTCAAGTTTCCCATCTCCTGTCCACTTTGACCTGCTCAGTTAAACATCCCTCCTGGGATTGCTGACTCTGTAGCATCAGTTCAGGTCTAGAAGGGGTGCTGGGGGTGGGGGTGGGCCGTTGTAGGGTTTTTTTCTTTTCTGAGAAGAAGATATAAGTTTCCTTTGTCAGTTTGGCTCAGGTAGCCTGAAATTGGGCTTCCCAGGCGGCGCTAGTGATAAAGAACAGGCCTGCCAGTGCAGGAGACCTCAGAGACATGGGTTCGATCCCTGGGTCGGGAAGATCCTAGGTATGGTTTATCCAGACAGGAGGGAGTCCTTATACTGGCCCTTTCTTATTCTCCCTGGAGGAGTCCCCAGAAGACATGTGACTCATCCACTGTGCCCTGGAGCAGCCTTTGGGCCTGGCAACCTGTTGCCCCCTCTGCACTGCAGGCCTGGCTCCAGAGGATGGAAAGTGAAAGTGTTAGTTGCTCAGTCGTGTTTGACTCTTTGCGACCCTATGGACTGTAGCTTGCCGGGTTTGCTGTCCATGGGATTCTCCAGACAAGATTTCTGAAGTGGGCTGCCATTCCCTTCTCCAGGGGATCTTCCTGACCCAGGGATGGAACCTGGGTCTCCCACATTGCAGGTAGATTCTTTACCGTCTGAGCCACCAGGGAAGCCCCAGAGGGTGGAGGGAGGGACTTTATCACCAAACCTGGATTCCAGTCCAGCTCAGGCCTACGGAGGGTCATAGCACGTTGACCAACCACATATAAGAGGTCCCAGGGTCTGTTTCTTCTATGTCTGGACTTCTGCCTAGCCTGTCATGTAGTTCTTCGGGGAACTTCTCGAACCTGGATCTCCATGGAAAGCAGAGTAGAGGGTCCTCTATGCAAGAGAATGATCCTCCACTGTGGGCTGATGTCTGAAAATCCACCATTAGAAGGTCATTCCTTCCTCACTAACGTTTCTTGGACCACTGGAGGGGAAATAAAAAGGGTGGGGTGAGAAAGCTTTGGTTCTAAAATCCAGGGCCCAGGAGTCCAGCTCTGTCCCTCTATAGCTGTGTGACCTTGGGGAGGTCATTGAACCTCTGAGCTTGTTTCCTCCTGTACAAAATGAGGATGTGGTTTAGATGAGCACAGGGCCTCCTCTAGCTCTAAAACTATAACTTGATGTGAATGAGCCTGAGATCCTTTTCTGAGAATGGCCCAGGGGACACGGGGTGCTGAGGAAGGGGAGAAAGGATGGGGGGTGGGGAAGGGGATTGCTGAGAGGCCAGGTGTGGGGGGCAGAGTAGGCAGAGCACAGAGGAAAGAGCCTGGGGCCCCAGTGTAAACTGGGGTGCGAGGTGGGGCGCTGTGTAGAAGAAGGCTTCATGGCAGATGCGGCTGGTGCTGAGGATGAAATGGCAGGTCCGCTGTCTGCTCAAAAGTGCCTTTCTTCCAAGAAAGTTGATGTCCAGTGGAAGTGTTGGTGGTCTCAGGGTGCAAATCACCAATATGTTTCTCCCCACAAAGTGCAGAACCAACTGAGAAAGAAACACAGGGTTGGATAGGGAACCAAATTTCACCTTTAGAAGCGAAATGGAGATGGAGAAGGTGACTTGGGCTCATGACCCGAATGGCCTCGCTAATATGCTGCTCTCCTTGAAATCTAGACGTGAGAGCCTGAGACCCAGACAGCGTGGTCACAGGAGTTACTGCCCAGCAGAAGCTTGAGGTCTGATGGACGTCCCATCTTCCCTGTCTCACTAAATACACCCCTCTCTGTGGGAAGAGAGGGAAGGTAGAGAGATGGGCCAGAGCTTCTCCCCCAGGATTTCCAAGACAGATGAAGTGTTGATTTGATAGCCCTGTGCAGAGATGCAGGAAGAGGTTGGGGGGGGGTGGGGTGGGCAGAGAAATGATTCTCTTTATAGAATTAGAATCTAGAAGCAGTTTTGTACTAAAATACTGCTTACAAGGCTGCCTAGAAGCCAAGAATGTGTACAACTGATCTCCATACTATTCTCAGTGCCTCTCAGCTCATAGCAGGTAGTTGACAATTGGATGGATGGATGGATGGTTGAATGGATGGATAAGAGCCCCATAAGTGACCGGAAAGTCTGGCGTTACTGGCAGACAAGGTTTCTTCCTGCCATCTGTGCCTTGAAGTGATTGTTTCTTATCCATGAGCTTCCCCCAGTGAAAGGAAGGAAGAAATAAGAATTCCCTGGGTGCTGACCTGTCTAATTTATGTCTTTCTTTCATGCCTGAATCTGTCTTCCTTTGCACACTTTCTGAGTCTGGAGGAGCTAGAATATGTGTTTGCTTTGAGAGTGAAGAGCCCGTGGAAGACTTTTCTTGTCCTGGGCTCCACGGGGAAAGCACATGCTAATTAATTCCATCTCCTTTGCCTCAGTCGCTTCCTCATAGATGCCAGGTGCAAGAACTCACACACACACACTGTTAACTTCACTTTGCTTCATCTCGTATTCAGGGTGTCTTAACAAGTAGGCAGAATGGGATGTGTGATTGGAGGGGAGGCACCATGCCAGCCTCAAAATAGCTCCCTCTTAAATATGTGCAAAGGTGCTCGATGTGCCTCCATTCTGATCCATTCCCTTTGGAGGCAGCGAGCTGCAGTCTAAATCCAGCTCTACCAGTTTTAAAGTGTTCAGTCTGGAGTGAGTTCTCTTTCTAAGCTTTCCTTCTTCCTCCATGTCTTGGGCTCTGACCTAGTCTTTTGGGGCTGGTGGAAGGATGACTGCAGTGCTTAGCTCAGAGCAAATGTTGAATCCATGTGGCCTGTGATTGGGTTAAGCATTGCCTAGGTGCCAGTGATAACCTTGGTGTGAATTGATTGATTAAGTTTCTCTCGATAACAGAATGGATATAAGGGCAGGAAGAGCAACTTAGGGTGGAGAAGGGGTTTAGGGGGACGCTGGTGAAAGAAAGGGTGGGGTCCCGGCAAGACTTGGGACTTAAGCCCCTCATAGAAGCTCTCACCCAGCTGACAGTGCCTGTCCTGCTCTTCTGTCCACTCCAGGCTGGACTGCCACTCCTCCTGCTATGATGCCTGGGCAGATCCCAGACCCTTCCGTGACTGCGGGCTCTCTGCCAGGGCTCGGCCCCCTGACCGGACTCCCCAGCTCGGCTCTGACTGCAGAGGAGCTGAAATACGCCGACATCCGCAACATTGGGGCCATGATCGCCCCTTTGCACTTCCTGGAGGTGAAACTGGGCAAGAGGCCCCAGCCTGTGAAGAGTGAGGTGAGCGAGCCTTGTTCCCCCAGGCAGGATCTTGGGGAGGGTAAGATGCCTGGGTTAGCATCCCAAAGTGAAAGTGAAAACTTGCTCAGTCGTGTCTGACTCTTTGCGACCCCCGTGGACTACAGTTCATGGAATTCTCCAGGCCAGGATACTGGAGTGGGTAGCCTTTCCCTTCTCCAGGGGATCTTCCCAACTCAGGAACTGAACCAGGGTCTCCTGCATTGCAGGTGGATTCTTTACCAACTGAACTAGCATCCCAGGTCTAGCCCTAAACTTGCCATGTGACCTAGGCTTTGCTGTTTAATGTGGGGTCTGAGGACCAGTAGCATCCATGTCACCCTGGGGTTGTTAGAAATGCAGAATCTCAGGCCCCATCCCAGATCTTCTGAATCAGGACCTGTATTTTTAACAAACCGGCCCCTCCCATACACACACTAGGGTATTCATGGCCACATTAATGTTTGGGAAGCACTGGGCTAGGTCAGTGTGCTAAACCTGTCTCTGGTTCTTCAAGGGGCACGGGAAGAGTGATTAATCATGAAAGTATTGACCATTTGACATTTGACCATCACTCTGGAGTGTTGAGGGGGGCGGTGGTCAGCGGAGACAATGGAAATGTACACATGCTTTGAAAAGTATATAAGGCAAAGCCAATATTGGGTTAGTTTTAAAAAATTGTTATCATTGGTCACATCATTGTCTTTATTGCTCTTGGCTCCAGGCTGGAGCTGAAAGCAGGAACTTGGAGGAGGGCGTGGGCTCCCTTCCCAAAGTGCTGCCAGAGCTGGGCCTGGCCTCAGTCACCCAGCGTCGCCCGCTTTAGCTGGTATTTGCAGAGGACCCACCATGCAGCGTGCCTTCCTCAGGTCCCTTGCAGCTGCAGCGCTCATGAGCCTTCCTTGTGGAACAGCAACATTTCCCTGGGGACTAGTGAGAAGCAGAAGTCCCCAGGGTGGGTGATCATCAGTGCTGGGCACGCCCTGCGTCACTGCCCCAAGGCTGGCAATTTGTCCAAAGGCCTGCCCTTGTGAGGGCCCCATCAGGGCCATGTTTTTAGAGGCCAGACTGAGTAGCTGCCCACCTGGAAGGAAGAAGGAGCTGGTGGTGGGAGCCACGCTAAACATGCTGAAGTCGCTTCTGTCGTGTCCGACTGTTTGGTGACCCCGTGGACTGTAGCCCTCCAGGCTCCTCTGTCCATGGGACTCTCCAGGCAAGAATATTAGAGTGGGTTGCCATTTCCTTCTCCAGGGGATCTTCCCAACCCAGGGATCGAATCTATATCTCTTGTGTCTCCTGCATTGACAGATGGGTTCTTTACCACTAGCACCACCTGGGAAGCTGGAGAGGTGTCAGATAGCAGGCTCGGGTGGGGGAGCTGAGTCTCAAATGCTGGGCCACTCTTGGGGAGGGAGCATTCAGAAACGTGCTCCGGGATGGGGGCCCATCCTGTAGGATGGAGCTCACAGGGCTGGACCTCCCAGAGAGGGGGTCTCTAGATGGAGAAAGCTGTCCGGGTACTGTCGGTTGGGGGGGAGTTAGGTATTTCATGGTGCTTCCGCTGTGCCCTCTGTCTCCCCCCAAAGCACCATAAACCTGCACAGAAGGTCTGCTGGGAGCCCCGCTGGCGGGGCAGCATGCTGGCCGTTGGTGGGGCTGGCCACGGCTCTCGGGCGTGTTTGGTTTGGCCTGCACCGGGTTTTAAAAGAAGCTGGAACCAACCTTTCACTTGAAAACTTGGATTTTAACCTTTGATTACAAAATGGGGCGATCTGGCCACAGTGGGCCCGGTGCTGGCGTGGCCACAGCTCCCTGAAGGGACCCTCTTTACTTTCCTCTCTCCCATCTCCCACGGGCCCCTGAGCCTCCCTGTTAACTCTCGATGATTTCGCTTCCCCTTGTTGGCTTGCCTTTCACTGCTGCCTGCAGCTCTCATCTACCCTGGGCTACGTGGCCCCTGCTGTAGACGTTTGTACTGGAGACACCTGGGTTAGGTGGCCGGTAGCAGCTCCCTAGGGACTGTTGATGACAAGATAAGAGCGGATGGTAATGATATTCTTCTAAACTGACTTTGTCCGTGTGCTGTGGAACACACTTCCCAGCTTAGTCGGTGGTCTGCATTCTTCATGGAGAGACTTGTCTTGGGTTGTTTTTTTTTTTTTTTTTTTTTTTTGCTATTTCACTTCCCCAGGCCCAGAACTTGAAAGTATCCATTTCTGGGTCATTCCACAGTATTAAAAACCATTTAAAACCAGTGGCTGAGCAGGGGGCACTGAGGCTGTTGGGCTTGATGAAGAGCCAGATGCCTTGGTCTCTGGGATCTGCCCTGGGTGGGGTGGGGGGCAGGGGCTGGGTTACCACCTCTTCCCTCCACAAAAGGTGCCAGAGGAGCTTTCTTTTTTGGAAAATGCCTTTATTTGGATTGCATATTTTTGCATTTCACAGCCTCCCCCAATTGGTGGCATATGCCCTGTACCTGACAGTGACGTGCTGTCCTCGCAGGCACCCACAATGTGCACCATTCAGGCTGTGAAAATAACAAGCCTTTTTTTAGGGTGTATTTGCATGTCCTCTCCCCCGCTGTCAGACTGCAGTGTTGCGGGGGTGATGAGGCCAGATGGAGGAGCACAGAGGCGCTGGTGAGGAGTAAGGTCAGCCCTGCACTGGGAGCTGACCTGCAATGCGCTGAGTCAGACCCAAGGTGGGTGGGGGGTCCCTTCTGAGAGCAACTGAAAAATAAAGGGGGTTGAGAGAGAACCTTGCCACTGGGAACCTTACATCCTGATGAGTCATTTGCATATGGCACACTGCCTTTGGTGAATTTTCACAGTGGCACTTTGGACTTGTAAAAGTTTCTTCAATAACCATAAGATACGAATTTACATCTATGGAGTATTTAATACGTCGTAGGCCTTTTGCTAAGGGCTTAACACTTATGATCTCTTTTGTTCCTTACCTGGTCCTGGTGATCGGATTCTCTTCCAGTTTAAAGAAGAGGAATATGGGACTTCCCTGGCAGTCCAGTGGTCAGGATTCCATGCTTCTGCTGCGGAGGGCCACGGTTCAATCCCTAGTCGGGGAACTTAGATCCCTCAGCCCAAGAGGTGTGGCCAAAATAATTTTTTTTTTAATTTAAAAATAAAAAAATAAAAGAAGAGGTAGTTAGTTGAGATCCAGGGAGGAGGAAGTCAAGTCATGCAGGGTTGCACAGCTGGAGGATGGCAGAGCTGGGAGCTGCCCGGGGAAGATGCTGCTGCTGTAACTGGCAGGGTGCACCTGGCACAATGCTGGGCATGCTCTGCGAAGCGTCTCACCAAACCCTCTTGAGAACCCTCTTGAAGTCATTATTATTACTATTGTTATTGTTATGCCCACAGTATGGATGCCGTCAACAAGTCTTGGGGACATCCAAGGTCGCACAGCTGGGAAACAGGCCTAGGCAGTCTGGCTTTTCAGCCAAAGCTTTAACCTCATGCTCCGCTGCCCTTTGTGCTCACTGCCTGCCTTCCAGGCTTCTAATCAGTGCTCTAGCAGGCTGGGGAGGCAGATGAACCTGATCCCAGAATGTTCCATCATTTTGATGACGTGGCCCGATTAGCGCTGAGCCCGGCAGTTCTGCAGCCGTCTCATCTCCCAGGCCCCCAGAGAGCGGACAGGCCAAGCCGCTGTGCAGGCAGCTCCGTCCCAGCTGGCTCTTGGGCTGTCCGCCTTGTGGAGGCCAGCAGCCTGTTGGGCCATGTCCAAATACCCAAAGCAGTTGCGTAAGAGAAAATTGGAGGAATTAAGTTAAAGGACAGGTTTTGTAACGATAAAGTGCTTCGTGCTGATGTTGTTATTATCATATGGTTGACACATCATGTGAAACTGTTTTCATGCCAGCTGCTTTCCTGCAGTCCGTTTGTCCAGGGATACTTGCAAAGCACCTACCATGTGCCAACCACTGGGCCAGACACTGGATACTGAACCGTAAGCCAAGTAGACAAAACCCACCTTCTCTTGGACTATGTATGTAGAGTGGGGACATCCGAGAATAAGCAAATTCACATACAATATAAAAGGCCAGGTAGTAGTCAGTGTCATGAAGATAAATTCAGTAGACCACGTGGATGGCCAGTGGCCAGACTGCGTGTTGGCTAAGGCGTGTGGACATGTTATATTGTGACTTACGGCATTTTTAGAGCTGATGCTTCTCTCTTGCCTCTTTGTTCTTTCCTTTCCAATACTCCTTTTCAAGGCAGCTTTGCTCCCTGGCTTTCTCCAGAGCTTTCCTTCCTTCTTCCATTTTTTTGTTCTGTAGCCTCTTAAAGCTGGACTCCTCCACCAAGCACTCTCTATTGTCCTGGAGGTCTCCGCCTTTCCCAGCTGGGTCATCTCTGAGTGGGCTGCTCTGGTTGTGGTGGCCACACCCTGCCTCTGGGCCTGGAATGCATTTCCAGTAGTGGGGGAGGGAGACGAGAAGCCCTGTCCTTGCAACCGCCCCCCTGCCCCAAACCCGCCAAGCACTGCTCTAACAACCTGCTGGATAGAAGCCCTCACCCTCTGTGCCATTCTGGGGTGCTCTAGTAGGGACTCAAGTTCATGGGAGGTTAGCCTGGATGACCTTTTAAGAAAGAGATTGCAAACTGTCATTCCATGGGCAGGAGTCAGCCTACAGATGAATTGTTTGGCCTTCACCGTGTGGGTTTTTTTCTTTCTTTCTTTTTTTTTTAATTGAAAGAGTTGCTATATTTAAAAGCCAGGAAATGTGGACTTTTTGGCTTCTTTAAAAAACCCAGAATATGTGGCCCCTCTAGGCCAACAGCCTTATATGCACCAGGAAGCTGGAACTGAGTAGCAGACGCTCACTGTGTTGGCATGTGGGCCTCAGTTCTCCGCAGTCCCCACTGCCCCCTATTGCCTTCTACTCAGCCCAGTTCACACCCTGTCACCAGCCTGCTTTTGAGCTTCTGTCCTGTGTTTAGATCCCAAGGACGGGGACTACACCTTTCATTCCTTCCTCTTTATTTCCAGCAGACAGTGGACGCTGCCTGGTCTGTGAAAGCGTTAGTTGCTCCGTCATATCCAACTAGTTGTGACCCCATGGACTTCTGTCCATGGAATTCTCCAGGCAAGAATGCTGGAGTGGGTAGCCATTCCCTTCTCCAGGGGATCTTCCCAACCTAGGGATTGAACTTGGGTCTTCTGCGTCACTGCAGGCAGATTCTTTACCATCTGAGCTACAAGGGAAGCCTGCCTGGTCTATAGATTGTATGTTAAGACATGCTTGGTGGTTTGAACATTAACTAGCTGTGTCGACTTGGCAAGTCACTTAAACGTTCCGTCCCTTAGTTTCTATATCTCCCAGTTCTCAACTCCAGGCATTTGTCCATTTTTTTTTTTCCTGTTTGTGAGCATAAGGGACTTCAGGCTACAGGCAAGAGGACACAATGAAAATCAAACCAGCCATTCCCAAACTTGGTTGATCATCAAAACCACTTGGAAAGCTTCTTATGAATCCAGGTTCCCAGACCCAACCTTAGGCCCAGGTACTCAGAATCTCTGAGGGTCCAGGGAATCTGTGTATTTAGAGGGCCCAGGGAGTACTTGGCTACATTTGGGAACCTGACTTTGCGTTTGTACTTCTTGTACTCTTCTGATTCCCTAGGAATCAGTGTCTTCATTCCATCATGGTCTGCCTTTCCAGCAGAATCCATGTGGTGACTAGATCCTTATCCTCACCATCTTGAAAGCAGGAGAAGAGACTTACCTGTTTATGGATTTCACATTGGTCGCTTCCCAACTTCTCTAGGGGACCCTTGAGAACATTTAGAAGGTTTACCCCTTTGGAAGAAGTGGGACTTTGAATTAATGAACTATTGTGAGATCTTGGAAGGTGTGCTCTCACTCTTAAGAGCTTCCTCACCAAAAAAACCAAAATGTTCATCCATGTTTAGCCTGAGCGAAAAATTGCCCCAAACCAGCTGATGTGCTGGGTAAATGTTGGCCTAAGCATGCTTGTGTTTTTAGTGATTTAAAACATAAAGGCAGCCCACTGACATTTTTTCGCAAGCCTTGCATAATTGGTTTTTAATCTGTGGCTCTTTGGAATAGCATTGGCCTTATTCCCTCTGACTCAGATGCTTTTTCTGTCTCGTACTTGCTTGGCAGAGAGATCCAATCTGTCCCTTCTTGGAATAGAATCTCCCAACTCATCTTTGAAATCCTAAGTTTCCACTTTCGTTCTGTCACTCTTTGTTAGCACATTTTCCAAAGCTGTTAGCTTCCCCCCCGCCCCACCGACTTTAATCATTGAATTTGAGGGCGAATGAGTGATAGCTAAAGATAGCCATGCATGTGTTTAACTTTGGCCCCTGTGGTATTTACTCTTATTTCATACCATAACCTGAGCATTCACAAGGTTCCAAACTTTTTTTTTCAAACTTTAAACTTTTAATTTACTATTGGGGTATAGCCAACTAATAATGTTGTGGTAGTTTCAGGTGAACAGCGAAGGGACTCAGCCATATATATATATGGATATATATATATCCCTTCTCCTGCAAATCCCCTTCCCCTCCAGGCAGGCACATAACTCTGAGCAGAGTTCCATGTGCTTGTTGGTTATCCATTTTGAATATGGCTTCCCAAACTCCCTAACTATCCCTTTCCCGCAGCAACCATAAATTCATTTCTAAGTCTGTGAGTCTCTTTCTGTTTTGTAAGTACATTTGTATCATTTCTTTTTAGATTCCACATATAATGGATGTCATATGATGTTTCTCCTCTGTCTGACTTACTTCACTCAGTACGACACTCTAAAAGTCCATCCGTGTTGCTGCAGATGGTATTATTTCATTCTTTCCAATGGCTGGGTAATATTCCTTTGTATATATGTACACATCTTTATTCATTCCTCTGTTGATGGACGTTTAGGTTGCTTCCATATCTTGGCTATTGTAAACAGTGCTTCAGAGCACATTGGGGTGCATGTATCCTTTCGGATCGTGTTTTTCTCTGAATATATGCCCGGGAGTGGGATTGCAGGGTCATGTGGTAGCTCTATTTTTAGTTTTTTAAGGCACCTCCATACTGTTCTCCATAGTGAAAGTGAAAGTCACTCAGTTTTGTCTGACTCTTTGCAACCCCAGGGACTATACAGTCTATGGAATTCTCCAGGCCAGGATACTGGAGTGGGTAGCCTTTCCCTTCTCCAGGGGATCTTCCCAACCCAGAAATCAAACCCAGGTCTCTTGCATTGCAGGCAGATTCTTTACCAGCTGAACCACAAAACGAACTCAAATGGCTTACAAATATATGTATGTGAAAATTGCTTAGTCACGTCTGACTCTTAGTGACCCCATGGACTGTAGACCCCCAGGCTCCTCCATCCATGGGATTTTCCAGGCAAGAATACTGGTGTGGGGTGCCATTGCCGTCTCCAGTTCTCCATAGTGGCGGTACCAGTTTCATTCTGACTAGCAGTATAGTAGTGTTCCCTTCTCTTCACACCCTTTCCAGCATTTGTGGTTTGTGCATTTTTTGATGATAGCCATTCTGATTGGTGTGAGGTGATATCTCATTGCAGTTTTGATTCCAAACTTCTTTTTTAACGTCAAAAGAATGTTATGCTAGCACCAGGCCCCTTGGAGAGGTGGTGGTGGGGACGTGGCTGGATCTGTATGTTCTTAGCAGAAATCAGACACTTCTGAGGAGTTCAAGGAGTCCCGTGCCACCTTCTTAGATCTCTGCCTTGAGATGGGGATAATAATAGCTCCTACCTTCTAGTGCTGTGGTATAATTAAGTGAACTAATGCAGGTAAAGAAGGGCTTCACATAATGCCTGGCACTTAAGAAGATACACAACAAATGTAAGACATGATTACAATGACTTTTCAAATGAGTCAATCAGGCAAGTTAGTTTTTATCATTGATTCAAAACTTGATTCTTGGACTTTCATTTGCTTGTGGTATTTTACCCTTGGAAGTGGTGAGTGGCCTGAGTGTTTGGAGGTGTCCAGGTGTCAGGGAAGTAGGGCAGCAACCTGACTGCCTAAGCAAATGGGCTGCTTCTTGGGCCTAGAAAGAGCTTTGGGCTTGGGTTCAAGCTTCTGGCTTCAGAATTGGCTCCATCGCCTACTCCCTGGACAACTTTGGACAAGTCAGCTGATCTTTTTGAGTGTAGTTTTCTTGTCTGCAAAAGGAGGAAACTAAAACTCTTGAAATTTCGTGGTGAACTTAAAGTGAGGTACTGTGTGTAAAGATAGCCTGACTATAGTCATCACACCCTTACGTCACCTTTACTAGGGATTGAGTCCACTTGCCGTGAATCACACTAGAGTTTCTGACAGCAGGGGTCTTTCCAATGTGTTGTATCCATGACCAGGGTTTCAGAGAGGCAAGCTGACCTTCCTGTTTCTGGTTGTTTATGTTGTTTAAACGCAGCCAGAGTTTTAGTTACCATCACAAACTGTGAATGAAAAGGCCCTTCAACCCTCAGGTCTCCACTAAGTTGCCCTGAGTGACCTCTTATCTCATTTCCTGTGGTGTTAAGGGCATTGCTAGTTTCCCAAGAATCCTTGGTATTTTTAGCAGCCCTGTCAACGCTGGTCATCTTATGTTGGTGTCCCCAGACCTGCTGGCAATATGGACTCAGAGTTGGGAAACTGAGTCCCCTCACGGGTCCTCCTCTGACTGAACAATTCTAAAACTGTAAAAGTGAAAGTGTTAGTTGCTCAGTCATCTCTGACTGTTTGTGACCCCATGGACTGTAGCCTGCCAGGCTCCTCTGTCCATGGAATTCTCCAGACAAGATTTCTGAAGTGGGCTGCCATTCCCTTCTCCAGGGGGATCTTCCTGACCCAGGGATTGAATCTGGTTCTCCTGCAGATTCTTTACCACCTCAGCCACCAGGGAAGTCAACTCTGAAGCCAGCCAGATCTCTTTCCCCTCTACTGTGCCCCAAAGATACAAGACAACTTCAGGAGAGCTTGAGCTCAGAGACCTAGAAGGACATTGGAGCATATTCAGGCTGGCTGCAGAGATACTTGGAATGAGGTTGATGGGCTGAGGACCTGTGTACATGCTGGCCTCTGGGGGGCTCATTGGCTGTGCTTTGCTGTTTGACTGCAGTGTCCCCCTTTACCAAGTACGGTGCACATGCATGTACTGGGTGACAACTTCCTTTGTGGCTTGCCTCCATGCCCCTGCTCCCTGTCTCTCCCGCAAACCACCCCCAATACAGAACCTTGGCTCTTTGGAAGCCAGGTAGCCAAGCAGGACTGCTGATTGGAACAGTCTGGCTCTAGAGAGGTTACTAGACATTGAGCTTTAGCTTCCTCCCTGTCACACAACAGATACAAAAATTAACTCAAATTGGATCAAAGACCTAATGTAAGAGCTAAAACCACAAAACTCTTGGAAGAAAAAGCCACAAATCTATGTGACCTTGGATTAGATATAACTACGAAAGCACAAGCAATGAAAAATAACTTGGACATCATCAAAATTAAAAACTGTCGTGCTTCAAAGGACAAAAAGTGAAAAGACCGTCCACAGAATGAGAACTTTTGCGAATTATAGACCTGATAAAGGATTTGTGTCCAGAATATATAAAGAATGATTAAAATTCTAATTAAAAGACAAATAGCCTAATTTAAAAAATGGACAAAGTATCTCAATACACATTTCTCCAAAGAAGATATATGAATAGTTAATAAGCACATGGAAAGATGCTCAACATCATTAGCCATCACAGAAATGCAAATCAAAACCACAGTGAGGTACCACTTCACACCCACTAGGATAACTGTAATAAAAAGGACAGATAATGCCAAGTATTAGTAAGGATGTGGAGAAGTTGTAATCCTCATACACTGCTGTTGGGAATGTAAAATGGTGCAGATGCTTTGGAAAACAATCTGGCAGTTCCTCAAAAGGCTAAACGTAGTGTTACCATGAAATGAAAGGGTGTTAGTCCCTCAGTCGTGTCCGACTCTTTGCAACCCAATGGTCTGTAGCCACTCTCCTTTGTCCATGGGATTTTCCAGGCTAGAATACTGGAGTGGGTTGCCATTTTCTTCTCTCTATGACCCAGCAATCCCACTCCTAGGTATATATGATCGAGAGAAATTAAGACAGAAACTTATACAGGAGTGTTCACAATATCTCAAAAGTAGAAACAGCCCAAATGTCCATTAGCTGATGAATGGATAAAGAAAGCATTCCATATCCATATCATGAAATATTATTTGGCCATAAAAAGGGATAAAGTACGTACCACAACGTGGATGGACCTTGCAAACGTTACATGAGAGAAGCCTGTCTGAGGAGACCGCACGTTGCGTGGGTCCATTGTTACGAGATGTCTAGAAGAGGCAAATCTATAGAGACAAGAAGGAGACCTGGTACCCTGGTGCCTAAAGTCGGGGGAGATGGGAGAAGTTGGAGTGACTGCTCAAAGGTATGGAGTTTCTTTTGGGGGTGATGAGAATGCTGTAAAGTTAATTGTGATTGGCGTCACAACTTTGCGAATCTACTCAAAGCAATTGAACTGTGCAGTTTAAGTGGACTGAATTGTATGGTATGTGTGAATTTTATCTCAAAGCTATTGTAAAAATGGGCAAGCGTAATATATACCTCACTTGGGTACAGGGAGGATTAAAAGGGATACTGTATGTTAATCATATAGCATGTGTGATGCAGTGATGCCACAGCTGTGATGCCACACCGCGTGTATCAACGCTCCAGAATTAGTAGCTATGATGATTAATACCCCCACCACTGCCCCTTTTAGGCCAATAGTGGTGAAAAAGCCAGGGTCTTGTTAGGGATACTTTCTCCTCTCTCTCTCTTGTTGCTAGCGGCCCTGCAGAAGCAGTGGGAGCAGCCTGGCAGGGTTTTGTATGGAACTTGGGAGGAAATATGGCGTAATCCTGCTTATTCATTAGCATCCCCTGGAGAGTGTTTAAAAAAAAAATACTGGAATTCATCCCAGTGATTCTAGCTCAGTTGGTCTGGGTGGGGCCGGCAGGTGGTTCTAATCTGTAGCCATTGGTTGAAACCCACGTTACCTTATAAACCGGCACAGGTCTTTGAAGGAGTAAGGACATTTGCCTTCAGGACAGAAGGATCGCATGAGCAGTGGATTTTATGGTTTGAAATCTGCTTTACATAGATTATCTCCTTTGATCTCTTCAAAAACCTTATGAGGTAGATGTTTTTTTTTAGTACCACTAGTTGTTAGGGAACCAGCAGCTCAGAGAGATTAATTTGCCAGAGTTTCGTTTTTAAGGCATAATTTTATCTAATCTTTGTTTTTTTTTTTTAAAAAAGCAAGTTCTACACCCATGCTCATACCTGTTAATGATCAAATCTGACACTTTGGAGAGCACTGCCAAGGTGACATCTGGTGCCAGGTGGGTCTGTTTTGTTCAGAACAAAGCTCTTTCTGCTACTTCTCTTTACTGCTGAGCCTTGAGAGTGCAGGGCAAGCTGGAAAACCATTATTTACGTATGTATGGGTGTGTGTATCTATATAACACATACACACCTGTTTGCAACTACCGATTTGTGTGTGCAGGGGAAACATAAGACAGGAATAATTTGGATCCTGAAGCTATCAGAAACCTCCAACTTTCCCCCATAACCTCTGAGTTAAAGATTTTGCATCAACTGGAACTCATGTTTATATTCTTATTGAATGACTCTAATAAGTATATGATACAATTTGAGCCCCTTAATAAAATACCACCTTTATCAATTTAGTATATTGTTGTTGTTGTTCAATTACTAAGTCTTGTTCAACTCTTTGTGACCCCATGGACTGTGGCACGCCAGGCTTCCCTGTCCTTCATGATCTCCCGGGGTTTGCTCAAAGTCATGTCCATTGAGTCGGTGATGCCATCCAGCTTTCTCATCTTCTGTTGTACCCTTCTCCTCTTGCCTTCAATCTTTCCCAGCATCAGGGTCTTTTCCAAAGAGTCAGCACTATTCAAAGTCAGGCGCGGACCCAGTGGCATCTGGGAGTGTGTGAGAAGCACAGACTCCTGAGTCTCACCCTAAACCTACTAAAGCAGACTCTCTAGAGGGTGGAGCCCTTAAATCTGTGATATCAGAAGCCCTCCAGTAGGTTCTGATGTTCTCAGAACTGAACATCGCTTCCAGCTCTGACTGGTGATGGTTCTCTCGGAGAATGGCTACAAGGGCTTGAAGCCACATTTTTCTCCAAACCTATCTCAAGTTTCCTGGAGGAACCTGCATGCCATCATGTGGTATCTGAGTCTGCATAAGGCAGGGATGTTCTCTGAGTCTACAAACACCTTAGCATTTCCAAAGCAGTGATTTTCAGGTCTTGAGATGCTCCTGCTGCCAGCATTCACACCCAAAGGGACTTCCCAATTAATTAAGCTGCTGAGCTTGTCAATAGAGCAGCTCCTTTATTGTCTGAGAAGGGAGAGAATCAGATACACTGTTCTGATGCCAAAGGAGCATTCATTTGCTGTATCTGGCCCAGAGTTCTCAGCAGCTCTGGTCTGAGAACTGGGGAGGGGGAGTGTCTCAGCCCCCATCATCTGTCTAGATGCTACAAAGCCCCGCCTTCGCCCGCTATGAACTTTAACTGCAACCATTTAGCTGTATAAGTCATGCATGGTGAAATCACCCTTCCATGCTCCAGGCCAGGCATCCCTGGCTGTCAGTTCCTTTGACCACTGTCATCTGGATGGGATTTTTATTAGCTGGTTTTCTGTTCCCTCAAAGTAGAGGTCTCCATTTCACTCAGTGATTTGTTATCTGTGCCTCGTGTCTGAAAGAAATTGGCTGAAATCTGTATTTCAGCTACCCACCCTGCATACAGATTAAACAGAACTGCGTTGGTGGAGAATAATTAAGCCAAGGACCTTGTTTTTCACCTTCACGATGAAAGACAAATGATTTCCAACGCTTTAATAGGATGATGGCACTTGAAATGTTCTTCTACTTTGGCCAACTCGGGACTTTCAGAACAGACCTGTTCATAAATATTCTTTGCAACAGCTGCATTTTCATTTAATTATAGACTGTCATTCAGTCAGGGGCTCTTGTCTCTCTTTTTTTTGCCCTGTGCAATCAAGGTATATTACACAGCTCATTGTTATTGCTATTGTTAAAGACCCAGTTTCTATTGTATGATTAACTCTTTTTGTGAAGAAAATGGATTTTCCCCTGTCAGGTATATTCTGCTTCTGACCATTCTGTTGGGGGTGGGGAGAATCTCATATGTGGAGGCCACTATTTCTGTCCTTCTGTCATCTTTTTGAAGTGAATGTCAGTTGGGCAAGAAAATTGATTGATTGCCTAGTGGGAAACCAAACCTCCCTAAACCATAAATATGAAACAAGCCTGGAATAGACAGATTTCAACAACAAAAAAAAAGAGCCATCATTCTTCAAATAGCTCTTGTCCGCAAAAGGATTTCCTGGCAAACTTTGTCCCTTTTCTCTTCCTCTGCCTGAGCCAAGGTGATTTTTGCCTCTATCTCCCAGCCTCCCCCTCACTTTCACAGTAACAGAGTTTGCCCTTCGCTCAGCAGGGCCATCCACAGATGGGTGCCACCCTGCCCAGCCGGCTATTTCAGGCTTTGTTCCAAACACAATGCTGCCTTTTCTTAGTGGTAGAAACAGGCTGTTCTCCACTGCTTTTGAGAGAATGGCCCTTTCCTATTCTGTGCATATAAACCAGCCTCAGGCCTTGGGTGGCCTATTTTTTTAGAGGTTCTCTTAACCCTGGAGAAGGTTTTGACTGAGGCCCATGAGGCAGGGGTCGAGAGATGCTTCCTCTTACTGAGATGCAAGACCTCAGAGAAGTCTGTTTGATTGGATTCCCTATGGCTCTAATGCAACAAGAATAGGAGTGGGCTTTCATCCTAAAGGAAGTATTCCCTGCTTCTTTCCAGAAAGCAGTGGGGTTCTGGGTGGTCTCACCACTGTCTGACCCAGAGACCTGTGTGGACTCACTCCGCTTCCCTGAACTTGAGTTTCCAGGCCTTCGGATGCGGCAGGAATCAAGGATCTCTAGGTCTTCTTAGTTCCAGAACCTCAGGATGGAGAGTAGCTTGCTGCCTTGCTGTTCCCCGCACTTCCCCGCAGAGGCCCAGTGCCCTGAGCAGTCACCTCTCCACCTGCACTCGCCCCCAGCCAGGAGAGCTGAGTGTAGCGAATTGGCAGGTGCAGCCATTGCCTCTGCCAGCTTCTGTTCAGAGCCTTCACCTGGTGGTTGGCTGGGCTGGAGCTTTGAGTGAGCATGGCATCCAGATGTGTGGGTTTGCTTATAGGTGAAAGTGTTGGATTACAGCCTGACACTGGGGGCAGTTGGAAAGGGCACTGGATTGGGAGTCAGGCATCCTGGGTTCTTGTCCAGGTCCCCAGCTCTGGGGATCAGGCTTCCCTTAAGCAAACATTTATTGAGTGCTACTGATGGCCATAAACTCTACAAGGTGTGGGGCACACAGAAAGTCAACAAAATACAGACTTTGCCCTCACGGAACTCCCATTTTAGTGGAGGCAGAAACTGGGGCTAGAATACAGCACATTAGAGGCCAGGATAAACTCAAAGGTCTATGAAAGCCCAGAGCGGAGGAACACCTCCCCAGCTTGGAGGGGATGAGAATCAGGGAGGACTTCCTGTAGGAGGTCACGCTTGAGCTGAATGAACAGCAATGAAAGTAAACCAAGGGGACAGCAGAGACAAAGGCCTGAGGCCAGGGAAGTGTGAGGTATAGGAGAGGCTCAGTGTTGCAGGACTAGGGTGTGTAGGATAGGGATAAATGAGGGTGAGACCAGGGCAGGTGGGGCCAAGTCACCGGGTGCCTTGTTGGGTGTATTAAGGAGCTTGGGCTTTATCCTGAGCGTAACGAGGAGCCCCTGAAGGTCAGTAACTGGATCAGATTTGCATTTTAGAAACTTCCCTCCAATGGCTGGAGTAGAGGATGGTTGTACACGGTCAGGAGGCCTCCCAGGAGGTGGAGCAGAAGAGAGAGAGATGGAGAGACAGAGAAACAGAGATGAGAGAAGAGAGAAAACCTGGAAAACGGCAGGTGGGTAGAGAGTGGAGAGCAAGTGTTGGGATGATATAGGATGTAGAATTGAATGGCTTGTCTGGTCAAACTGGAGACACGGGGACGGACAGGTAAGTGGGTGAGGCCTGTAACCGGGTGGGCAATGGTGCCAGCTAGGGTGGAGAAGAGAGATAAAACCACCAGTTGAGGACAGTCTGGATCGAGCATCCAGCAGATAGTGGACGTTTTGCCCTGAAAATAAAGACTTGGTTGGCACTCGAGAAGAGGTGGTGGCTGAAACCACTCCGTGCGTATAGAGGGTCCTGGGCAGGGGAGTGGGCAGGGCCCACAGCCCCTGGCTCCCAGCAGCTGTGTTTATGTGGGAGGATGTCTGGTATGTTTGGTATCTGGGTGTTTACTTCCCAGGGTCCTCATGGGTCCCTGGTGTTGAAATGTGGCTCCTCCACGGAAGGGGGAGGGTCCCAGCAGGCACGGCCAGGGCTCGACTTGGAGGCATGAGGGCGGTCACTCAGGCCTGTCCGCTGACAACTCGTGTGCCCTGAAGCACCCCCACCCTGCAGTCGGCCCCCTGGGCTCCTTTTATGCCAGGTTCTCTCTGTATGGGAGGTGGGCCTGGGGCAGCATTGGCGTCACCTAGAAAGACAGGGCAGCTGGAATTTTCAGAGCCCTTCCTGTGTCCCCAGCTCTGGGATGAGACTTAAGTCGTCATGGCAACCCTGTGCAGCATGGCTCAGTGTCCTCCTTGTACAAGTGATGCTCAGAGAGGCTGAGGGACTTGCCCTGGAGCACTTAAAATTTTTTTTAATAGAAAATTTTATTCAACATATAACATTTTCCAGCGAAAAAAGGCAATATGCAGGAAGAGTTGGTGTACAGAGCTGCCAGGGTGGACCCAGGCCTCTCAGACCCCAAAGTTCATGCTGACAACCTTGATGCCCCAAGTCTCAGATAAGCCCGCTTCTCTCTGCCTGGGAGACAGTTTTCAGTCTGAGATAAGTCTTTCAGCCCTTCACTACTTTGCTTAGCACTGCGGGTTTGACTTGATTTTTCCCCCTTGGTTTTGGCTGGGCACCTGCTTCACTGTCCTTTTGAGAGTTCCCATGGGAGAGTTCCTGTGTTTGCCGTGCCTGGGGTTACCAAGTGTCATTGCTCTTTCTCATCCTGATTCTTTGCGGGTCTGTAAGGAAAGACCCTGATGCTGGGAGGGATTGGGGGCAGGAGGAGAAGGGGACGACCGAGGATGAGATGGCTGGATGGCATCACTAACTCGATGGATGTGAGTCTGAGTGAACTCTGGGAGTTGGTGATGGACAGGGAGGCCTGGTGTGCTGTGATTCATGGGGTCGCAAAGAGTCGGACACGACTGAGCGACTGAACTGAACTGAAGATACATATTTGGAAATGCTTATGAAATGTCAGGATTCAAAAATCACATCTGGGTGACTTGCTACCGTGTGAGAGCCACGTGGCTGGCAGACGGGGCCTGAGAGTCATGACTGGAGCAGGGTGGATCCCCCTCCTGTAAACTACGCTGCTTTCGTGCTATACTCTCGTGTTAATTATGCAGCAAATATGCTTTACTTAAAAATACCCAGGCAGATATATGAAATAAATAGCCAATGGGAATTTGCTGTGTGGCCCAGGGAGCTCAGCCCAGTGCCCTGTGACAACCTGGAAGGGGTGGCATGGAGAAGGAGACGGGATAGGGATTCGGGGCGGGGAGGGGATACACGTATACCTGTGGCTGATCCATGCTGTTGTATAGCAGAGGCCAACACAATGTTATCCTCCAGTTAAAGCAATTATCCTCCGATTAAAAAAAGAGAGAGAAATACCCAGGCAGGAAAAAATAAAACGGTCATTGTCCTCACAGTTAGATGCTTAATAGTTCCATCCCTGGGCATGGAGCTGAAAGGGTCAGTCAGGGTCTTGTTACCCAGACCACCTGCCCTTCAAAGAGCAGAAGGTGCTCAGGCCCTGCACCCCAAAGGCCTGGATTAGAAGTTGTCACTGCCCTTTGGGCAGCCTTGATATCAAGCTTGATATCATGAGTTTGCGCATCCGTGAAAGTGAAGAAGATAGTAGGCCTGTCCTGCTCGGTTTCCTGAGACCATTTAACCCCCAGGGCCCTGAATCCCCGGGGTTTCCTTTCTGCTGAGGTGACGCACCTCTGTTTGCTCAAGAGCTCTTCTGCATCCAGGCTCTGCCGCTTTCCCAGTTCTTCTAGAAGCATTGCTCCTGGGTAGACTTTCTCTCCTGGATTCCTGGGGACCACCCTCTGCATACCTGGCATCACCTGACTTCACAAGAGCAGGACCCTGGTGTCACACGTTTCTTTCAGTGGCAAGAGGCAGAAACCTTCTCCAGCTCCCTGCAGGCCAATGGAGGAATTTCCAGGGTAGATTCAGACGTATCCATCACGGATCCCTAGGAGACGAAGCACAGTCAGGCCTCTGCAGGGGTGGAATCAACGTTCCTGTCTGTGTGCTGTCCGTCCCTACGTCTGTCTGTACCATCGACCTGTGGCCATGTCTCTGTGTTTCTCTCTTTGCAGCTCTGCCCCATGCTCTCTGTCTCTCTCTCCACCCATCTTGTCTCTCTGTGTTCTGTCTTCCCTGTCTGTGTCTCTGCCTTTCTCTGTCTGGAGCTCTCTCTGTCTCTCGGGGTTTGGACAGGATGGGGCAAGCCAGATGCCCAGCGTGTGACATTTAAGGAGACACCCACCCTCGGGTGCTGACCCTGCCCTGGCACAAGCTCCAGAGTTGAGCACCTCCTTAAATCTGTGCCCCGGGCCCTTTGCTCACCACACCCTGTCCAGGCTGTGCTTCTCTCCCTCTCTCGCCCATTCCCTCTCTTTGTCCGACTCACTCCTATAGCCGAGTGTCTGTTTCTCTCTTGCCGGGTGATCTCTGCTCATCTCAACACATCAGCAGCCTGATCCTTCTGCTTCTCTGGGTTGAGATTGATTGTCCAGCCTGCATACCCCCCCGGCCCAGCAGTTTAGTTTCAGATATCCTGTTGGCTAATACAGCCCAGGTCGGGTCAGCCACTCATACCACATATAGTCAACTAGAGCAGGGGCCAGGGTTGCCCTGGGCCTCCTCAGGGGGCTTGAGAACAGGCTGTCTGAGCAGGGACTGCTCAACAGTGAGGGCCTCCTTGGCCGTGATCCGGACCCCCAGGTCTGGCCCTCCAAGGTGGAGGATGGTGTAAGGGCCCCCCTGTCACTGCCAGAACACAGACAGCTTTGTCCTCGGGCCGTCCTGGGAATTGAAGAAATCCAGAACCAGAACCCAGTTGGAGGACAGGATATGATCTGCTTGCTCCACCTGCCTGCCCCCACTCACCCCCACCCCGACTATGGTTTTTCCAAGTCTTGAAGCTCAAGCTGCCTCCTCCTCAAACATGCTGGATCCTCCAGCTGTGTCTGCAGAAAAAGTCATCATCTCCCATTCAGGGTTCCAATTTTAGATGTTGGAGCCGTGTGCGGTGAAAACACGGCGCTGTCTCTCACCCACCGGGACCAGATGCCTAGAGGATCCAGAGAGCCTCTAGGAGAAGGGAGCGGCCTCAAGCCTGGGGGAGGGCTGAGCCAGTCTCCAAACAGCTCCAGGCAGAGGGCGCAGCCCATGCAGGCCCTGCGAAAGGAGCCAGAATGAGCCCATGGGGATGTGGGGCCCGAGGGCACTGCCCAACCCTTGTCTTCCTTCAGGCAGGAACTCTCTTTTCTCCGAGCCCTCTGGGGGCCTCTTAAAGAGCCGCAGGAGGACTAGGGGGAGATGAAGCACAGTTTCAAAGGGGAAAGTGTGGTGAAGGGGCTGTGCAGCCATTTCTTGCTTTATTGGGTCGTGTGAGCCAAGGCAGGACACAGGCATGGGAAAGGCCCAGGCATGGGCTTGGAAGCCAGTGGTGCTATGGGTGCTGGGGTTTTGGGGCTTAAGTACACACAGCCTGATGCTTTCAGGTCCTGCCTGGGGTTCGTGCACTCGCCACAGCCATAGGGAGCTTCCCTGATAGCTTAGTGGTAAAGAATCTGCCTGCAATGCAGGAGACCCCGTTTTGATTCCTGAGTCAGGAAGATCTGCTGGAGAAGGGATAGGCTACCCACTCCAGTATTCTTGGGCTTCTGTTGTGGCTCAGCTGGTAAAGAATCCCCCTGCAATGTGGGAGACCTGGGTTTGATCCCTGGGTTGGAAAGATCCTCTGGAGAAGGGAACAGCTACCCACTCCAGTATTCTGGCCTGGAGAATTTCATGGACCGTCCATGGGGTTGCAGAGTCGGACACAACTGAGCGACTTTCACTTTCTTTCACTTTCACAGCCATAGGTGGCCTGCACCCCAAATCCTGACTCCGTCTTCAGGCCAGTGTGTTTCTGGGGAAGGCAGGACCCAATTCCCAAGCTTTGCTGGCCTCCTGCAGACAGAAAGATGAGGTCATCCCTGGTGGAGAAGGCTCCTTAGAAGCCCTGGAGCAAAGGTTATACAGATACAGGCAATAAATCACTTTTGTAATTATAGCATTTAAGCCTGTGGCATCTTTCTCTGAATCTTTCATTCCTTTCATTCATTTGACTAACATTCGCTGCGCCCCTCCTAAGTGCCACGTTCTGTGCCAGGTGCTGGGGTTACCCGGGTCCCCCATCCTCCAGACTAGCAGGGAAGGCAGCTGCCTACAGAAGCTGAGAATTATGGTGGGGTGTGATGGAGGTTCTTCCAGCGGGGAACTCAAAGGGCTGTAGCACTGAAAAGGCAGTTAATTCTTTTTCTTTCTTTTTTTTTTTTTTTAACCAAACTTTAGATTTTTATTTTGTGCTGGGGTGTAGGTGATTAACAATGTTGTGGTGGTCTCAGGTAAACAGCAGAGGGACTCAGCCATACATATGCTTGTATCCATTCTCCCCGAAATTCCCGTCCCATCCAGGCTGGCACATATCGTTGAGCAGGGTACTATGTGCTACACAATAGGTGCTTATTGGTTATCCATTTTACATGTATCAGGGTACGCATGACCATCCCAAAGTCACTAACTACCTTTACCCACTGAGTACCATACGTTCGTTTTCTAAGTCTGTGAGTCTTTCTGTTTTGTAAGTAAGTTCATTTGTACAATTTCTTTTTAGATTCCCCATATAAGGGATGGCATATGATATTTCTCCTTCTCTGTCTGACTTTCTGTGCTCAGTGTGACACTCTCTGTGTCCATCCACGTGGCTAATGGCATTATCCCATTCCTTTTACTGGCTGAGTAATATTCCATTGTATAAATGTACCACATCTCCTTTATCCAGTCTTCTGTCGATGGACATTTAGGTTGCTCACACGTCTTGGCTCCCTGGAGGAGGGCGTGGCAACCCACTCCAGTATTCTTGCCTAGAGAATCCCGTGGACACAGCCTGGTAGGCTACCATCCCTAGGGTTGCAAGGAATTGGATATGACTGAAGCAACAGAGCACAGCACAGCATGTCTTGGCTATCATAAACAGTGGGAAAAGCAGTCCATTCAATCTGGGGAGTCAAGGGTGTCTTCCTGGAGGAGGTGGCATTTGCTCTTGAGGGTTGTAAGAGTTAACCAATAGGAAAGGAAGGTTATCTCAGGAGGCCTGGCAGACTTGGAGAAGGTGAGACATTTGGAGCCTAGAGTGAGGGTAGGAGGGGACCGATGTGGCTGCAGAGGGCAGGAGGAGCAGCCCCCCCATCTGGGTGTCATCCTGGCTCAACTGATCTCTTAAACTTCCAGCACTGAGCTTTTTTGCATCTGCTGCTAGCACGCTTCCGTTAGCTTCCAGCTTTATGTAGGATGAGGCCCTGCACAGGGGTGGGGGAGGGAGCTGGCTCTTCGGGGACAGAGGCTGTATCTCCCAGGCTCTGCCAGAACCCAGGGGTTGCTTTGGGAGAGGGGCCGGAGGCCCTGTGTGCCTGGCAGGGCCCAGGTTGCACACATCACCTTGGCAGTTTGTGGGCAAACCCTCTCGGCCGAGGGGAGGTTGCACTGCCAGCCACTTCCTCCAGTTCCTTCCCTCTGCCTGTCGTCACGGTTACCTCGACCTTGTTGGGGGTGAGGTAGAGGTTGGGTAGAATCAACTTTGTCCGGGTTTCTATTTCCCCAGATGCGGGTCAGCCAGAGGAGCTGTCACTTCTGGTTCGGTTTCAAAGGAGGCCAAGGGGCTGGGAGGTGCTTGGGTGCGGCCGTGTTGACAGGGCACCTCTCCAGCCAGCCTCCCAGGCCGGGAGGGCGTGGGTCAGCGAGAAGCTCCAAGGTGGTGGACCAGGAGACGGGGCGGCCCCTGCCAGGGCCTGTGCCGGGGGCCGTGGGTGCTGGTCTCCGGCTCACCCGTTGGTCCTGAGCTCCCGGAGCATGCCGGGAATGCAGGCAGAGAGGCTGTTTATTTTCCTGGCCTGCAGCCCTTTTGGGCCGAGACCTTGTTCCAGGCCTCAGGCTGCCAGAAGCACCCCCACTGGCTCCAGAAGTGAGAGGGTTGGCAGGCCCAGGGCTGCCCGACGACTCCTCCAGTGGCTTTGGACTCTGGGTCATGTCCAGCCCGGCCGATCCTGTGTGTCCTCCAGAATCCCCTAGCAGGCAGTGGACCGTGAGAGGCTTCATGTCCAAATGATCCTGATGGGCTGGGGCTGTGGTCAAGATCAGGGCGGGTGAAGTCAGAGAAATCGGAGTGGGAAGCCTGACTCTATCATCTGCTTGCTGGAGGGCCTTGGGCAAACTGAGCGGGTGAACCTTAGTCTCACCGTCTGTGAAATGGGGCAGTCAGAGAACTTCCTCATCAGACTGTGAGTGTGAGGATTATAGGACCTATGTTCCTATGTTGAAAGCATTGAACAAAGAGGGCAACAGATGGCAGCTCTTGTTATTATTAATGATATTAAACAGTAATAGCCACAGCTCTGAAGTCCATATTGGCAGGCAGTGAGCCTCTTCTTTCCCATTCAGTAGGCCCTGTTTCACTCAGGATAAGATTCCTAGTGTGTGTGTGTATGTGTGTGTGTGTGAAAGTCACTTAGTCATGTCCGACTGTTTGTGACCCCATGGACTGTACCCAGGCTCCTCTGTTTGTGGAGTTCACCAGGCCAGAATACTGGAGTTGGTAGCCATTCCCTTCTCCAGGGGATCTTCCCAACCCAGGGATCAAACCCAGGTCTCCTGCACTGCAGGCGGATTCTTTACCAACTGAGCCACCAGGGATGTAAGTCTAGAGATTCAGAAGCCTCCTCTGCCTAGGTCCTGAGGAGGGCACTTTGGGGAGCCCCTGGGATCTTGGGGTGCAAGTGGGTATCCTGGAGAAAGAAAATGCAGAGGCAGCGTGCATGTGTGATCAGTTGCTCAGCCGTGTCTGACTCTTTGTCACCCCAGGGACTGTAGACCACCGGGCTCCTCGGTCCATGGAATTTTCCAGGCAGGAATATTGGAGTGGGTTGCCATTTCCTTCCCCAGTGCATTGGCAGAGGGAAGGACGAACCTGGTGAGGGGTTGGAAGACTGCTCCATCATCAGGAGAGAGCTGAGGGTTCGGAAGGACCTGAAAGGGAGGACAGGGAATGAAAATGGGTGGAGCAGAAGGTAAAATCAACACTCATGCTCAACGTGTTTTGAAAGGAAATGCCTGGGAGCTGCTGGCCTGGAAAACAGTGCCCATAGGCCTCGGGTCAGTCCAGAGAACAGACTGCCTGTTGGGTGTCACCTCTGAGTGAGGTGATCGCCAGGCTCCAGGCCTCCTGAACTCTGGCAGAACCCACGTGGCCCTGCCCTCCTGGGGCCCTGACTCCTCCCCGGGATGCCCACCTGCTCCGCGAGCATCCTGGGGGCCAGCTGGGAACCGCTGCATCCCACCTGCCGAGAGGCCAGTGGGCTGGCAGAGCCGCTCACTCACGGCGGGATGTGGTTTATGTCATCCGTCTGTCCGTCTATCTGAGTCTTGGGAGGGCAGCCGGCTGCCAGGCTTGCCTTGGTGTCTCATCCGTGGCTCTTTGCCCCCACAGCTAGACGAGGAAGAGGAGCGGAGGAAACGGCGTCGAGAGAAGAACAAAGTCGCGGCGGCCCGATGCCGGAACAAGAAGAAGGAGCGGACGGAATTTCTGCAGAGGGTGAGGCGGGCAGTGGCCAGGGTGGGCCCTGGCCTTGTCCTTTAGAGGCTTGTGAGCTGGTAACCCGGGAGACAGCATCCCAGGCCTGCGGAATCAATGCCTGCTCACTGGCATCAGCCCAGGCGGCCATGACCTCTCGGTTCCTACCCCCCTCTCCTATCCAGTGCCCCCTCCCTGAACTGAGACGACCCAGGGGGCAGCCTGATTGAAGGAAGGCCAGAGCCGATGGGAGGGGCCCAGGTGGCCCAGGCCCATTGCTGGTGCACTGAGGGCTCCCAAACTTGTTTGGCGTGAGTACAGATGAAGTTTGTGATAGTTCCGTGCACAGGGGTAGTGCATGCAGCCATGGGGCAGAAAACCCCCCCTCGAGTGTAGGAGGCTCTTCTGGTCCTGACTCCCATCAGCCTGGACTCTGTCCCACGGAAGCTGACATCCCCCGACTCACCCCCACTTCTTGGCTGCTGCCTCCAGGACCATAGAGGTCAGCTCTGCACGCCGAGGCAAGTGGAAGGCTGCCTTGCCTCATGGCCCTCAGAGCACACCCCTGCCCTTTCATTTGGAATGTGTCAAACAGGCGTGTGTTCCTTCTTCTGTCCCTTAGGATTTCCCTCCTATTTTTGTTTTTCAGAAATGGTTGATGACTTTGAAGGGACATGACCAAAATGCTAATTGGTCCTAGCCAGTGGTCTCCAGCCTCCCCACTCCCAATCTGTGGTTGGTTTCTAAATAACAATAGTGACACTACAGAACAGTAATGTCCCGGGTCAGGCTACCTTCTACAGTGAGCAGCAGTGGACAGCAGCTGCTGACGTTTGTGAAGGGCGGCCCTGGGCAAGGCACAGTGTGTGTTTTATTGGCGTCATAGCTGTATGAGGTAGGGGCCTGCGTTATTCTCAGTCTGCTGATGGGGACACTAAGGAAGGCACGGGGGCTAAGTAACCGGCCCCGGTTGAGTGACCCGGGAGAGCTGAGATTCGGCCTGAGGCTAACGTCAGAGCGTCTGTCTTCAGCACTCTGCTCTCCTGGCTCCCATTCATTCCTGCATTCCTGGGTTTGTTCGTGCCTTTGTTCATTCATTCTTTTGCTTGTTTGTTGATTTGTGGACAAGCAGTGTCAAGCACATACTGAGTGCCTGGCCCTGTGCGCGGTGTGCTGGGGACACCTCACCTAGGAAGGACTAGTCATGGTCCCTTCTATGGGGGCTGGAGGGACGAGGCCAAGTTGGCCTGGGTTTTCTCTGGAGATCTATGGGTCTCTTCTCATTCTTGCAACAGAGAACAAATCAGAGGTCACGGGTGTCACCGCCTTGGGGCTGTGTGTGCACCTCCGGCTGTGAGCGTTTCAGCAGGGGAAGGGTCAGTATAGGCGGGACTTAGACTCTGGAGCTGGAAGCCCCTCGGAAGGGATGGTGGACTGACACCAAGAGGGAAGTTTCAAGAAATTTCTAAGACAAGGGTCTCACATAAGCCTTTAAGATGGGTGGAGTGTCACACACCTCATTTCCAGCCCTGAGAGCCTGCAGAGCTGGGCGGGGCACAGAGGGAGCACTCATATTCGACCCCCGCCTTCCAGGGCCTGTCAAACAGCCAGCAGGCAAGCTGTGCCAAGTGAATGCACACCAGTGACACACTAGTGTCACCAACGGTCAGTGCCAGATGAGCGGGCAAGCTGCTCTGTGCATTCCAATGACATGGTCTGAGCACCTACTGCGTGCCAGGCATTTCCTGGGTCCCATTTATTCTCATTCCACTGAGCACCCTGCTGATCCCCCTTTTAGACACATACCTGTAGCACAGAGAGGTCAAGTTCCTTGCCCGAGGTTACCACTGCCAGTGTGCAGTGGAGTCAGGGTTCCTCCATCCGTTTGCTGACCCATCCATCCATCCTCAGTGCCGAGTGAGAGCCCACCGCACAGTGGGCCCGCAGGCCGTGGCTGCGGGGGCGACAGGCAGAAAACAGGGATGGATGGGATGTGTGCTGAGCATGAGGTTGGGCAAGACCGGGGGAGGGGGCTGTGAGCACAGATGGGGGCGGGGAGGGGCAGCTGTCCGAGTCGAGACTGCAGAAAGACTCCTGATGGACACACAGACCGGGGCGGGAGCCCACTTGGGGAGGGACAGAGCTGGAGGGGTCACCACGAACAGCCAAAGCACAGGCCAGAGGCCGAGGTGTCGTTTAAGGATGCGGTGATGGGATCAGAAAGAATGCCGGGGTGGCTAGAGTGCAGGGTCCACGGAGAGAAAGGGGCCCAGAGCCCTCATGTGTGGGGTGGTCCCTGTGCCCGTTGTCCGGGGCAATCCCGCTTTATCTAAGCCTGTTGTCCTGGCACCTTCTTTCACTCTCATGCCATGTCCCCATTAGGATGAAGAAGTGTGCAGTGCCGGAGGGCCATGGGAGGGTTTCGGGAGGAGAGGGACACACCCTGTTGCTGTGGTTACAGCGAGGGGCGTGGACTGGGGGACCCCCCCAGGGCCCGAGTGGGAAGATCGGTTAGGTCGCTGTGTTATCCCCAGGGGAGAAGAAGGCTGCTGTTGACCAAGAGAAGTGCATGGCCTTGGGGTCTGGAAGAGAGGCCTAGGCAGTTCTGTCGGGGCCCACACCCAGCCCCTCACGGTGCTCCCCTCCTCCCCTCTGACCATGGAGGCTGAGGCCACATGTAAGGGTTAGGGCCCAAAGGTGGAGGCTGTATGGATAGTCCGTGCCTGATGACATAAGGGATTCTCTTGTCGTTTATTTTTTAATATGTCAAATATATACAAGGCTCAGAGGTACAAAGGTATATGTATGTGTGTGTACACACACGCACACACACACATGCATACACACATATGGGCTTCTGAGGTAGCACTGGTGATGAAGAACCCGCCTGCCGATGCAGGAGACATAAGAGACGCAGGTTTGGCCCCTGGGTCAGGAAGATCCCCTGGAGGAGGACACGGCAACCCACTCCAGTATTCTTGCCCGGAGAATCCCATGGACAGAGGAGCCTGGCGGACTGCAGCCCATAGCATCGCACAGACTTGAACACGACTGAAGTGAATGAACACACGTGCACGCATACACACGTATATGTACAATATAAAAAGTCACCCTCCTTGACCCCTGGGGACTCACATCCAGGCTAGGCGATTTCTGTGGCATCTCAGATGTCATCTGCCTCCACCAGGCAAGGCCCTGAAGGAGGCAAGAGGCAGGTCTTTGGGTCAGATCCCTTGCCTTGCAGGCCCCAGGGCCACCTGAGCCCCTCTGCTGTCCACGGGCAGGAACAGTGGCTGCTGTGGGGCCGCCTCTGCAACCCCACTGGGCCAGACACGGTTCCCTGGGAGTGGGCAGCAGTTAACACCATCACACGCTCCGCTGCTGTGCGTTGCTCTTCAAGGCCACTCTCTCCTTGACGGCCACAGTGACTCTGGGAGGAGGCAAGGCAGCCACATCCACTGGCTCAGATTCTGAGACTCGGAGAGATTCACACAGTGGCTGAGTCAGGATGGGGACCCAGAGCTTCCTCCACTGCCTGGCCGTCTACTCACCCTCCCCCGGGGGATCTTGTTCACAGCAGCCTAGCTGGCAAGCGGCAGAGTCAAGATTTTAATTCAGACAGGGATTTGGGGCTCAGAAGTCTGCATCAGGCTATTTGTTGGGAAGTGGGGCTGTATTTTAAGTGCATTAGGGTAACTTTGAAAAATAAGAGTCAGAGAATCTTCATGCTGGAAGTCCCCTGGGCCAATCATATTTTCTGTGGGGGTGAGGGGAGCTGAGGCCCAGAGAAGGGAAATGACTTGGCCAAGGGCACACGGCCGGGACATCTCAGCCCTCTTCCTGTGTTTTCTCTGCTGCCTTCCCTGACTGCCACAGAGGAGGCAGAACCTCCTTCACGTGCATTAATTCCATTCTGAAATGACAAATGGTTTCATTTTCTCTAGGGCAGTAAATATCTACCAGAGGCAAAACGATAAACAAAAATGCAAGCAGAGTTGTTCAGTTCCTAATTAAGGTGTGAAGATCCTAGCCCATGTTGGTTGAATTAATTAGAAAAACAGATTAGGTAATTGTTGTTCTAAAACCACAAACCACTTCTACAATCACGGCTAAAAAAAGATTTTTCGAAACTCAGTTTATACTTACCCAGTAAATAAGTATGTAGCATTGATAAATAAAACAGAAGAAAATCAACAACAGAGCAGCTAGTTACAGCCTGACAGTCAGACTGTCGAAGCTCAGGCTATTCCATGATGTACCTGTACATTTTCAAACCAGCAGAATGTCATGCCGTTGCTATGATAAATGCACGGGGAAGCCAGTTGCTCACTCCCACTTGGTCTTTTTGTGTGATACAGATGTGAGGTGGGTGTGATGTCTTTTCAAGGGCGAGGATGTGTGCGCAGGCCTGCCGGACCCTGCCCCTTGCATGTCCCATTCTAACTTCCATTTCCAGCACAACCCAGCCCTTCCTCGTCCTGCCCACTGCCCTCCAGAACAGCTGCCACCTCCTCGCTTCCTTGGACCCTCCCCCATGCTCACAGGCTGCTGTCTACCCACCGCCCACTCTGCAGACGCAGGCAGTCTCCCAGACCTGCCAAGTTTTCTTGGAAACGGCCTCCTCCTCTGCTTCTCTTCCTTTGCTTCTTCATCCCCTCTTGCTCGTGGCTTAAAGCAAAAATTCCTTAAGCCTCCCTAACCCTTGGTTTACAAAGTACCTTTCCCACGTGAAGTCATTTAATCCCCCACGATCATCATGTTTTTTACGGAGGAGATAACTGGGGTTCAGGGAAATTAAGAAACTTGCTCTTGACTCTGATTTCCAAACCCCGGGTCTGGCTCTAAACCCACCTTCCCAGCTTGGTACCCTAATAGGTCCAAAAGTGACATGTGGTCATCTGGGAGGATTTTTAATCTCTTAAACGCATCTGACACTCTCCCATGTCCGCATCCTGGTTCATTCAGAGCTCGCTTCTTGAAACATCTTCCCATTCTCCCACTGACTGTCTCTTCTCAACCAGAGTCAACCCATTTCTCCAAACCCAAGATCAGACCCAGTCATTCAGCCCACTCTCAGAAGGTCTTCTAGACCCCGGAGGGCTGATGGCACTTGATAAGCTCTGCCTGGCTGTCTGGATCCTTCTCCCCCTTGAGTGGAAGCTGCACACGATCCGTGTTACGGGCTCATGGACCTCAGGGACCCTTAGAGGGTTCACTGCACAAAGCAGATTCTCAGCCCTTGTTCCTGGGTGGGTGGATTGAACCAAGACTCCTAGAGGCAGCAGCTCAGAGGATTTGAAGTTGGAGCTCAAATTGTGTCTAGGGGGTCAGAGACATTCCCATGGTCACCAGCTTGTAGACCCAGTGAGCAGGCAGCTAAGCCTAGCCCCTACCTGCCCCAGACTCATGGTTCCACGTGGGATCTCTCCTGCCCTCAGAGGCTCTCTGCTTGGGGTATTAGGAGAACAGTGGACCAGCCTGGCCTCCCTGTCGCTCCTCGTCCCGCTGAATCCCAAACCACCCTAGCTGGCTTTTGGTATTTTCCCCCCCTGAGCATTTTTTCCTTCTTTGAGGCTTTTCTCCCTCAGTGTCTGGTCCCGAGGACTGCACGTCTCAGCAGTTCTGAGTCCCCAGGCACTGTGCTGCTCCAAGGTATGAGTACAAGGAACAGCTCAGTCAGCCTGGCTGATGTGGGGAAGACAGCAGCCCTGAGGCCAGAGGCCCCAGAGGGATCTCTGAGCCCCGGCAGGGAGGGGCCACTCAGCCCATCACAACCACAGCCCGTTCTTTGTTGGATGCAGGTTGCCCGGGCTCGGCAATGGACCAGATGCTTCTTGTGCGCTAAAGGATGTCTAGGAGCATCCCTGATCCCTACCCTCTGAATTCCAAGGGCACCCACCCTCCCCAGTTGTGACAACATGGAAATGTCTCCAGATACTGTCAAATGTCTCTGGGAGGCAAAATCGCTTCTAGTTGGGAATGACTGGTCTCAACCTTTGCCAGCCTTTGGGTGAATTCCAACCTCCACACTGGTTATATGTTTTTAGATAGAGTCCAGGAAATACCTATTCAGGCGCTTCTGTATTTTACTGTGTTGACTCCCAAGCATTGAACTGGTGTGCCCATCACCTCTCTACATCACGAACTTGTAAGTAAGTGAAAGTTGCACAGTCATGTCTGACTCTTTGTGACCCCATGGACTGTATATTCCATGGAATTCTCCAGGCCAGAGTACTGGAGTGGGTAGCCTTTCCCTTCTCCAGGGGATCTTCCCACCCAGGGATAGAACCCAGGTCTTCTGCATTGCAGGCAGATTCTTTACCAGTTGAGGCACAAAGGAAGCCCAAGAATACTGGAGTGGGTAGCCTATCCCTTCTTCAGCGGATCTTCCCAACCCAGGAATCGAACCAGGGTCTCCTGCATTGCAGGCAGATAGATTCTTTACCAACTGAGCTCTCAGGGAAGCCCCATGAACAAGAAAACTCCCCATAAATCAAATCAACATCCCTTCCTCACCCTGGAGCCTCTCCAACTGAACTGGAAGTTCTCTGGAAATCTCACTTTGGATTGTTTAAAACCACATTTTGGATCCAGAAGGAAGACTGTTGATTGCCTCCCAGTGGGCAAAGATTCTAGCTAACAGGGGATAAGGAAGAGACTGCTTAAATAATTATAGACCGATAACCAGGAAGCACATGTTTGGGGAATTACATGACCACACTGGGCTTGTGGATGCCACAGGCCAATATATCCCCAACATGCATTTATCACACATAAAGCGCTTTCTGTGGCACTGCCGTTATGGGCCACCTCTAACCCCTCTGTGGACCCTCCGTGCATCTGCTCTGGATCCACTTGGCCTCCATTCTTCTCCCACCCTTTGTTTCTTGTACAAAGGTCCTGAGGCAGGAGAGTGTTTGGCATATTTGAGCAACAACAAGGAAGCCACTGGGCTTTCCCAGTGGCTCAGTGGTAAAGAATCCACCTGCCATTGCAGGAGACGGGTTCAGTCCCTGGGTCAGGAAGATCTCCTGGAGAAGGAAACGGCAACCCACTCCAGTATTCTTGCCTGGAGAATTCTATGGACAGAGGAGCTGGGCAGGCTACAGTCTATGGGGTTGCAGAGAGTCAGATATGACTGAACTAAACAACAACTAACACACAAAGGAAGCCAGTGTGGCTAGAGTGGATTGAGTAGGGGGAGAGAGGGGCACACGAACCAGGCTGGCCCCAGGGTATACCCTGGATTCACCCCACTAGTAACACGGGCCAGTGTCTGGTATGATGGGCAGGACCTGAACAAAGTCAGTTACTCCCAGGGACCCCGTAGCAGATTCTGTGCTTCTCCAGGGGGGAAACTGACAGAAAAGAGACAAAGACCAGCCTGGAGCGCCCTGTGACTACCTAGGTGGAGAACTTCTCCCTGGAGCTGGTCCCCACTGAAAGCTTAAAGCCTCGTCTCTGTTTTTGCATGCAGGAATCTGAGCGGCTGGAACTCATGAACGCTGAGCTGAAGACCCAGATCGAGGAGCTAAAGCAGGAGCGACAGCAGCTCATCTTGATGTTGAACCGGCATCGTCCCACCTGTATCGTTCGGACCGACAGCGTCAAGACACCCGAGTCAGAAGGCAACCCTCTGCTTGAGCAGCTTGAGAAGAAGTGACCGTGGGCTGGGAGGAGGAGGACAAAGGAAGAACGAGGTGTAGGAGATGGCAAGAGGGAGGAAGAAGAGGAGGGCACCAGAGGGCTCTTCCGTGGTGTGCGAAAAACTTTACACCGGAGGCTCAGCACAGCCAGTAATTGGCCAGGCTTTTTTTTGTGTGTGTGTGAAACTCAGATCAGCCACACAAGGGGAAGAGCCGGCTGATGAAACCCAGAAGGACCAAGCGCTGAGACCAAAGTAGACTCGAGGGTGGGGCTGTCCCGCTGGGGCCCAGCTCCAGGGAGACAGGACAGAGGCACCCGGGGCCGGAAAGCAGCCTCAGGCACTTCTCTGGGCTCTCTGCCAGGGTACCCACCCCAGGGACCTCCGAGCAGCCAGGAAAAGCCATGAGTTGCAACCAAACGCGCGGCTGAGGATCGAACTGAGTGACACTGCCATCTGCCTGCCGACCCTGATGCAAGGCTGGAGAGAGACGGTCGCGATGCAGGGCCCAGCGGGGCCCTGCTGGAGAGTGGCAGCTGGGTGCACCCTGGCCGGCCCTGCTGGAGTTTGCCGTGGGCACGAGGCGCAGGCGCCCTTCCAAAGCACATACTCACTGAATGTTTACAGACTGGCTGTCCTGGCAGGGCTTTCAACTGCACATGTTTTTTATACTTTCTTTTTTTTTTTTTTTTTAAATATTTTTTACAAAAAAAAAAGATTTTATACAAGCAATATATATATGGATTTCTATAATCACTCGATGTGATACAGTATAAATATGCTATGGTTTGTTTGTTACGAACAAATATCCAGCAGTTATGGTCATTGTGTGTAACTTCTAAGTACTGTAGTCTCTGGGTGTTGGGGGGTGGCCGGGGAGGGGGTGGGGTGTGTTTCCATCCTGGTAAACCCTTCATAGTACTCAGTTCTGTATCACTCAGTAAACGTTACTCTTACTTACTCAGCCACCTCTTGTAGTGTCTGCCTGGGGAATGGGGGTACAGGGCACACTTGGTCACCCATGGTATGCGGTGTCAGAGAATGTTTGGAGCATCTATCGTGGGCCCTTGGTTTTCACAACAACCCTTCCCAGGTAAGTCTTTATATGCCCATTTTACAGATGAGGAAGTCGAGGCTCAGAGAAGTTATTATATATATATACACAGTACTTCATTTATTCACTCGACACACGTTTCCTAAGTGCCAACCGGGAGCGCCAGGGACTCTCACAAGGTGCTGAGTAGTCGCTGGGCCCTGCACGTATGGAGCTGACGGTCATGAGCTAGATCTTGTATGTGCGCCATACACCGTTCATTTTCACAACAGCCTTGACAGGGAGCAGCAATGGTCCCAATTTGTAGATGAGGAATTCGAGGCCCAGGGAGTTTAAAACTTGCCCTGCGGAGGACCTAACAGAGTGGCTAGCATATATATCTCATTCACTTCTCTCAAAACATGAAATAGGCATCATTGCCCGTCATTTTGTAAATAACTGAGGCTCAGAGAAGGTGTGTGACTCATCTGAAGTCACCCAGCTAGTGAGGAGCAGAGCTGATGCTCGAACTTGGCTTCCCAAGGCCCGTGACTCTCCCGCTGTGGCCAGCTAATTGTGTGATTGCCCCCATGAGGGACCATCCCACCTGATTAGAACAGGAGGCCAAGGAGGCCATGGTTACAGGGCCAGTTTCTGGGAGGGCTGGATGGAGTTCCAGGCTGTGCCACGATCGTGGAGTGGACCAGTGATGTGAGCAAATGGTGTGGCTGTCTCAGTCACGCCCTCACCTTCCCAGTTGTACACCCACCCTGAAGAGCAAGAAGGACTCGATGCCACAGGCAAGAGCTGCCATTCACGTGGCACATGATGGCTCAAAAGGCACTTTTATGCGTGTTGCTCATCTGATATTCCAGCTCCAGGAAGTAGATGGGATAGGGTTTCAGTTCCATTGTACTAGCTGTGCAAGCTGAGGCTTACAAAAATTAATGTTTGACTTCCCTGGAGGTCCAGTGGTTAAGACTCTGTGCTTCCAACGTAGGGGATGTGGGTTAGATCCCTGGCCAGGGAACTGAGGTCCCATATCCTGCAGAGTGTAGCCAAAAAACCCCCCAAAATAATGTTTACACAGCTGGAAACAGGTAGAACCAGGAGCTGAAGCCTCCTCTTCTACTGTCTACTGGTGTGTTCTCTCTCCTCCATCACCGGGGCTAGATAACTAGTTGCTGCTGGTCAGACTTCATGTCAAGGATAGCAGTGAGCTTGGGTTGCTTCTCACGTCTTGAATGAGGACTTCCAGGGTGGACAGGAGCCAAGAAAAGGTCGTTAAAATGCCTTTGGTCCCTTACTTCCTCGTCTCAGGTCCCTCTACCCAACCCACTTGGTGTGCCACCCCTACCCACCTGGCGACCCACTCCAGGCTTCACCTTAGAAGCAGGGCCTGTCAGCTCCCTGGCAGATGTGGTGGCACACAGCAACCCCCCAGGCTGTAATCCTTGGATAGTCGCCAAGCCTTGAGAGAAGCAAAGATGTGGACTTGCAGGCCCCTCACATGAGCTGGTGCCCTTCTGGCAGGACCACTGCCCACCCCTGGCTGTGGTTCCTCTGGTCTTGTCCTGGGAGCTGCCAGCCTGTACCTACCAGCCTGTATCATCCTTCGCCTCTGAGGACCAGCTGTCTCCCAGAATCAGTGGTACACACTGTGCCGAGATGCACCCTTCCTCACCAGGACCCCTGCTCCCTGCTGCGGGAAGCCAGAAGTCGCAGTCGTCTGTCTCATAAGAGCTAATGTGCTTGGGTTTCCTGTGCACCTGGCGTGTTAGATGGGCTACCATGGCCAGTCTGTATGACCTTGTCAGGAGGTAGGTACCATCGTCTCCATGTTGCAGATGAGAAAACCAAGGCACAGAGAAGAAGGAACTTGCCAGAGTTCACAGTCCTTTGAGTGGCAGAGCCAGAATGTTCTTATAATCTGACTCCAGGTGTAAAAAGCTGGATGGGACTTCCCCCTGTGGGAGACACTCTGTGTTTGTGCTGTGACCTCAGTTTTGTGTGCAGAGGCCAGGGGAAATAGCATGGGTTGAGGATTCCCAGCTCTCAGACACCCATCTCCAAGTGCAAGTACAGAAGACCCACTTTAAAGGCTACTAGGTTCACGATACCCAGTCTTCTACTGACTAGCCACTAGCCTCAATTTTCTTATCTGTAAAGTGGGAGCAGGAACAATCTAAGTCTTTTTTTCTTTAATAGGCTTGTTGTCGTGGTCAGATACGGAATGCATGTAAAAGTGTTTTCAGAAACACAAAGCTCCACAAAGTGGTAAGTCTCTTGCCCTCTGTTAGCATGAACAGTTGTCAATTACCACACAGTACAAATCACTTGAATATCTTTTATTTCCTAAAGGTGGCTGCAGCGTTAGTGTTCTGGCCATGTATCCAGTTCCCATAGCAATGGACACTGGGATATGAGAGTTTGCTCGGCTCCTGAACAGTCACAGCCAGCTATATTGGATTCATTATCCTCTCCCTGGGTTTTCTTGTGCCTTCCTGCCCAGTGGTCATAAATGAGATGTGTACCACCTCTGCCCAGGGTTGCTATGAGAATCAACTGGGCAGCCTGAGAAGGATAAGACCCATTAGCAGATGGGCAGTAAGCAGTAGTGCTGGTCAGGATTCAGATTAAAGGGAACTAACCTGTGCTGCCAGTGGGAAATTGATGCGACTGTGCAAAGCAATTTGGCAATAACCGGTGGCACTAAAGCTAAACCCATCCTTTGACCTAGCAATTTCCCTTCTAAGTACACATTTTTGGAAGAACTCCAGCATAGGGGCCCAAGGAAAAGTACAAGCACGTTCACTGAAGCTTCATCTGTATTTAAGAGAAGTTGGAAACAACCTAAACACTGATGAACAGAAGAGCAGATAACCTGTGTTTTCATAAAATTGAGTATTATTCTGCAGGTAGCTAAAAAGGATGTATCAGAACTACAAGCATCAGTGTGGATAAACCTCAGAAACACACTATTGAACTGGAGGATGGGAAGCAAGTTGCAGAAGAATATATGTGGTGTGCCATTTATGCAAAGTTTCCAAACATGGAAATTGATCCTTTATTGTTTATGGGTACACGTAGATCTGGGTGACAGAGGCGTAAAAGCGTGCATAGGAATGTTATTAATATCAAAATCAGTAACAGGGAATTACTCCTGGAGAAGAGGAGGAAGCGTTTTGGGATGGTATCTGCAAGGCTATAGAGGACACTGGGTTTTAATTGTACATGTAACATTTCATTAACTTTTAAAAATCTGAATCAAATGTAGAATAATGTTTGCATTTGTCAGAGATGGGTGCTGGGCACACACATGTGGGTTATCTTTTCCACACTTCTCTGTATGCTTGGTGTATTTCCTAGTGAAAAAAAAAAAAAAAAAACAAGCCACAAACAACACCAATAGAAGGTTTTGTTTTCCCATCCTTTCCTTGGCAAGCTCAGGAAATAAAAATATCTGAAATTACAAAGTCGTCGCAGCATATGCTCTTTGAATTTATGCAAATTTTAATTGCATGCCTTGAGGAAGAGAAAGTTGATACAAAGCATGTGATTTGTTTAGCTGGCCCTTCTAGTTAACAAGCGGTGTGCCTGGTGGTGAGGGTGCCCCGTGGTGAGGGCACCTTGGGGACAGTTGATCTGCACCACTTCAGTGGGCCCTGGCACCTATTCTCTACATAATGAGCCATGGAAGGCATGTTCAAGGTTAATTCAGACTCTAACTTTTCTTGTTACGTCCCGGATTTTCAACCCAATCCCTGTGTAAAATGCACCTCCACCTTTAAGGGCAGCTTTAAAGCAAAGGGGGAGCCTTTTAAAGACCCAGTGGTCACAGGGTATTGGATTCCTGTTGCTGCTATAACAAAGTGCCACAGATTTAACACAAATCTTAGTATCTTAGAGCTCTGAATGGCAGAAGTCCAAAATGGGTCTCGCCTGGTTAAAAGCAAGGTGCCAGCAGGCTGCGTCCTTTTTGCAGGCTCTGGGGTAATCCATTTTCTAGCTTTTTCCAGTTGATAGAGGCTGCCCACCTTCCATGAGCTCGTGACCCCTTCATCTTAAAAGCCATCACTGGCTGGTTGAGTCTTTCTCCTGTCAATCACTCTGACACTGACATTTCCTCCTTCTCCCTTCCATCTTTTAAAGATGCTTGTGATTATATTGGGCCCGCCTGGATAATGCAGGATACTCTTATTTTAAGGTCAACTTTAAATTTCCTCTGCAACCTTACATTCCCCTTGCCATGTGACATAACATATTCAAAGGTTCCGCATTTGGAAGGCATTATTCTGCCTATTACAATAGGAATCTAAGAGGTGGAGATTCTAAAAGCCAGCCCTCCTCCTACCCTGGCAGGGAGAGGCTGCTTTCTGTGTAAGTGCCATGAGGATGGCGTCTCTACACTGGCAACCCCAGCGCCTGGCACCTAGAAGCAGTCCTAGAAATCAGACCCTCGGGGACATTTAGGATGGGATATTCAGACCTGAGTCTATTTGCAGTGACAGTCAGTGGGGTGGCGAGAATCCCTGACCTATTGCAGTTCCTCAGATTCTTCTGTGTGGATCGAGATGTCATATGTGATATGGGTAGAAAGGCAAGTGATCTCTGGGGCAGCTGGATGGCATGGAGATAACTTAGAAAGTTCGAGTCTGTTGCCTTTTGTTAACCATTTTGAAAGCCTCAAAATGAAAAAGAAAATATAAAGCTTGAGTTCAGTTCAGTTCAGTTCAGTTCGGTTGCTCAGTCATGTCCGACTCTTTGCGACCCCATGGATTGCAGCATGCCAGGCCTGTCTGTCCATCACCAACTCCCGGAGTTTACCCAAATTCATGTCCACTGCCATCTAACCATCTCATCCTCTGTCGTCCCCTTCTCCTCCTGCCTTCTATCTTTCCCAGCATCGGGGTCTTTTCAAATGAGTCAGCTCTTTGCATCAGGTGGCCAAAGTATTGCAGTTTCAGCTTCAACATCAGTCCTTCCAATGAATATTCAGGACTGATCTCCTTTAGGGTGGACTGGTTGGATCTCCTTGCAGTCCAAGGGACTCTCAAGAGTCTTCTCCAACACCACAGTTCAAAAGCATCAATTCTTCGGTACTCAGCTTTCTTTATAGTCCAGCTCTCACATCCATACATGACTCCTGGAAACACCATAGCCTTGACTAGATAGACCTTTGTTGACAAAGTACTGTATCTGCTTTTCAATATGCTGTCTGTATTGGTCATAACTTTCCTTCCAAGGAGCAAGCTTGAGTTAGGCAACTATAAACTCAAGATGCACTGTGAAAATCAGAGTGCCTTTTTTGGTAGTATTTAAGGAGACACTTGTCTCAGGCACACTGCGCTGAGAGTCAGGCCCAGAATCTAACTATAAGGGTGGCAGACCCATTAAGAAGAACCAATGTCCATCCTGGAACTGGCACCCCACTCCAGTACTCTTGCCTGGAAAATCCCATGGACGGAGGAGCCTGGTAGGCTACAATCAATGGAGTTGCGCAGAGTCAGACACAACTGAGCGACTTCACTTTCACTTTTCACTTTCATGCATTGGAGAAGGAAATGGCAACCCACTCCACTATTCTTGCCTGGAGAATCCCAGGGACGGAGGAGCTTGGTGGACTGCCGTTTATGGGGTTGCACAGCGTTGGACACGACTGAAGCAACTTAGCAGCAGCAGCAGCAGCAATGTCCATCTTCAAGAAATTTTCAGTCTCCAAGTCAGGATGCTAATAGGGAAAAATGTAGAAGCTTGAGACCTGAAATGGGGCCTTTGATAAACGAGACTCTGAAACTCTAGAATCCCTTGAGCCCTCTGGACTGGCAGAAGCAGTCCCCTGCCCCTTAAAATCAGCCTCCCCTTGCTTGGAGACCATGGAAGGATCGCTGTCAGAGCAGCATGATGTTTACCCTCAAGATCCACCTCTGCTACCCTCATTACTGCCAGGCAGATAAACAAGGTCACCTCTCAGTTCAGTGCGAGCAGGGGAAAACAGTCCCTGCTCCAGAAGGACATCACTTATCTGTTGAAAGAACTTCAGAACATGGCTGATCTGTATTATCAGGCATCAGGGAAAGACAAACAAGAATGATCGGCTCTTTATAAGGGATTTATACAGCCACAAGGGCATGACTCAGCCATCCTCTCTCTCTCTGAGACTGCCTGTGTCTATCCGTACATACTGTACTCTTTTTTCCTCCTAATAAAGACTTGTTTCACTAAAAAAGAGAGAGAGAGAAGAATGATTAGGTCTTGAGGGACCCAGAATATATCTGGGAAGGGGATGATTTTTTTTATATGGAAACACTCACCTGTGACCAAGGTTCAATGCCCTGGCATTGATGTTGGAATGTACGTTAATACATGACTGGTGTGGCTCCTCAAGGCTTTTACAAGATATGTGCATGCGTGCTAAGTCACTTCAGTCGTGTCCAACTCTGTGCAACCCTATAGACTGTAGCCCGCCAGGCTCCTCTGTCCATGGGATTCTCCAGGCAAGAATACTGGAGTGAGTTGCCATGTCCTCCTCCAGGGGATCTTCCTGACCCAGGGGTTGAATGTGCGTCTCTTATGTCTCCTCTTTGGCAGGTTCTTTACCACTAGTGCCACCTGGGGAGGCCATAGATGGTATGAACCTACAGTAAATGAGGTGGAGGTGCTCAGCTCGCCTTGGCAGAGAATTAAGGAAGTGTCGGAAGGTCCTAAGGTCCTGGGAGGGGGCCATGGTCAAATGAGCTGCTCAGCCGTGGTCAGATGGATTTGTTATGTGAGATGTCACCTGACCATGCTTCTCAGGAGGGCTGGAACGTCACTATGATAGTGATGACATACTGGAGAGGGGGCCACTGGCATCCTGGAGAAGCCCTGAACTGGCCACCACTATAGGCCAGGCTGGACAACAGGGGATGTTGCCATAGAACTGGAGTTCCCTAGTGTCAGTGGGGATTATGGAATTCCAGAGTGGCAGAGGCCTAAAGGAGACTAGTCTGGGTGTTCATTGGAAGGACTGATGCTGAGGCTGAAACTCCAATACTTTGGCCACCTCATGCAAAGATTTGACTCATTGGAAAAGACCCTGATGCTGGGAGGGATTGGGGGCAGGAGGAGAAGGGGACGACAGAGGATGAGATGGCTGGATGGCATCACTGACTCAATGCACATGAGTTTGAGTGAACTGTGGGAGTTGCTGCTGAACAGGGAAGCCTGGCGTGCTGCGATTCATGGGGTCACAGAGTCAGACATGACTGAGCGACTGAACTGAAATGAACTGAACTGAACTGAGAGGCCAGATGAAGGCAATTAACTGGTACCATGGACAGCAAGAGCCTCATATACTTTCTAGATCTAAGTCAGTTCCCAGACCCAGAGCCCACTGACTGAAGGATAGGCAAGATCCCCTTGAGGAAAACTCCTATGTTACCATCACATGTATTCAATAAACATTTTCCCAATCCTTCCTTAAAGAGTAACTATACAGGAGGGAAGGGAATTCTCACATCTCTTGAGGACCATTGAATCAATCCCAGCACCTGCATTAAAACTAAGGGTGTGAGATGACACTGATACCAGCCCTCCTGCTATCATGCTCTTCTGGCTGGAGATGGGTTTATGGAGGACAGGAGATAAGAAATGTCCTGGCCCATGTCTGCCTCCAGTGGGTTTTTGGTCCCACAGAGCCTTCTTATGGCTCTTTCCCCAGCTCCTGACTGATAAACAGTGTTTTGGTAGGAAAAACTGAATGGGAGTGCTTGAAACTATAGCATCCCCAGCCAAGACAGAAAATCAGAAATGACACTACATCCTAGGTGCAACTGTAGGGAACAGCACCGCCAGCAAAGACTTAAAGGATGCAAAGGGTGGTGGTGATTTATATCATATTCTTGTAGAACTCACTTGTTTGATCTCTGCGAAATCAGATGGATGGTGGTGGGTGATGATGGAACAGCGTAAACCTTACCAAGTGGTATTCCCTCCTACAGCTGCCATGCTTGGGGTGTTATCATGATTAGAACAGGTTACACTGCTCCTGGTCTTTGGTAAGCGAAAGTGAAAGTCACTCAATTGCAAAGTCGCTCACTCTTTGTGACCCCATGGACTATACGGTCCATGGAATTCTTCAGGCCAGAATACTGGAGTGGGTAGCTGTTTCCTTCTCCAGGGGATCTTACCAACCCAGGGGTCGAACCCAGGTCTCCAACACTGTGGGCAGATTCTTTACCAGCTGAGCCACCAGGGGAAGCCCAAGAATACTGGAGTGGGTAGCCTATCTCTTTTCCAGCGGATCTTTCCGACCCAGGAGTTGAACTGGGTCTTCTGCATTGCAGGCAGATTCTTTACCAACTGAACTATCAGGGAAGCCCCAAGCAGCTAATAATTGATAAATGCATTCTACTCAATTCCCATCAATAAGCAAAATCAATTAAACCAGCTCACTTATACATGAGAAAGGCAGGAGTGCCCATGTACTGTCTAGCCCAACGGCTGTATTAACTCTCTTGCCCCCCATCAGAGTCTAATCCACAGGCGCTTTGATCCCCTTGGCTTTCCAGAGAGTCCAGTTGCTCCCGTTATATGGTTGGCACAGTGCTGATGCGACCTGCAGAGCAGACAATGCCCTAGATGCCATTGTAAGGTGCATGAGCACCGGAGGGTGGGAGAGAGTCCCATTCATGAGGGTTTAGGGATCTGCATGTGGCTGCTTATTTAGCTTATATGCAGAGTACATCATGAGAAACGCTGGGCTGGAAGGAGCACAAGCTGGAATCAAGATTGCCGGGAGAAATATCAATAACCTCAGATATGCAAATGACATCACCCTTATGGCAGAAAGTGAAGAGGAACTAAAAAGCCTCTTGATGAAAGTGAAAGAGGAAAGCGAAAAAGCTGGCTTAAAGCTCAACATTCAGAAAATGAAGATCATGGCATCCGGTCCCATCACTTCATGGGAAATAGATGGGGAAACAGTGGAAACAGTGTCAGACTTTGTTTTGGGGGGCTCCAAAATCACTGCAGATGGTGACTGAAGCCATGAAATTAAAAGACACTTACTCATTGGAAGAAAAGTTATGACCAACCTAGATAGCATATTCAAAAGCAGAGACATTTCTTTGCCAACAAAGGTCTGTCTAGTCAAGGCTATGGTTTTTCCAATAGTCATGTATGGATGTGAGAGTTGGACTGTGAAGAAGGCTGAGTGCTGAAGAATTGATGTTTTTGAACTGTGATGTTGGAGAAGACTCTTGAGAGTCCCTTGGACTGCAAGGAGATCCAACCAGTCCATTCTGAAAGAGATAACCCTGGGTGTTCTTTGGAAGAAATGATGCTGAAGCTGAAACTCCAGTACTTTGGCAACCTCATGAGAAGAGTTGACTCATTGGAAAGACTCTGATGTTGGGAGGGATTGGGGGCGGGAGGAGAAGGGGACAACCGAGGATGAGATGGCTGGATGGCATCACCGACTCAATGGACATGAGCTTGAGTAGACTCTGGGAGTTGGTGATGAACAGGGAGGACTGGTGTGCTTCAATTCATGGGGTCGCAAAGAGTCGGACACGACTGAGTGACTGAACTGTACTGAATGTTGGTGGTGGTTGTTTGTTTGTAAGATTTTTTTTTAATGTGGACCATTTTTAAGTCTTTATTGAACTTGTTACAACAATGTTTCTGCTTTTTATGTTTTGTTTTTTTGGCCACAAGGCATGCAGGATCTTAGCTCCCTGACCAGGGATCGAACCCATACTCCCCGCATTGGAAGGTGAAGTCTTAACCGCTGGACCACCACGGGAGTCCCTTGGGATGGTGTTTTTAGTGGTCCTGTGGTCAGAGGTGTTTGGAAGTTCCCCTTCAAGATTCCTTGGTGGCTCAGCTGGTAAAGAATCCCCCTGAGTGCTCAGATCATGAACCCCTTATTACCAAATTCAGACTGAAATTGAAGAAAACAGGGAAAACCGCTAGACCATTCAGGTATGACCTAAATCAAATCCCTTATGATTATACAGTGGAAGTGAGAAATAGATTTAAGGGCCTAAATCTGATAGATAGAGTGCCTGATGAACTATGGAATGAGGTTCGTGACATTGTACAGGAGACAGGGATCAAGGCCATCCCCATGGAAAAGAAAGGCAAAAAAGCAAAATGGCTGTCTGGGGAAGCCTTACAAATAGCTGTGAAAAGAAGAGAGGCGAAAAGCAAAGGAGAAAAGGAAAGATATAAACATCTGAATGCAGAGTTTCAAAGAATAGCAAGAAGAGATAAGAAAGCCTTCTTCAGCGATCAATGCAAAGAAATAGAGGAAAACAACAGAATGGGAAAGACTAGAGATCTCTTCAAGAAAATTAGAGATACCAAGGGGACATTTCATGCAAATGGGCTTGACAAAGGACAGAAATGGTACGGACCTAACAGAAGCAGAAGATATTAAGAAGAGATGGCAAGAATACACAGAAGAACTGTACAAAAAGGATCTTCACGACCTGGATAATCACGATGGTGTGATCACTAATCTAGAGCCAGACATCCTGGAATGTGAAGTCAAGTGGGCCTTAGAAAGCATCACTACGAACAAAGCTAGTGGAGGTGATGGAATTCCAGTTGAGCTGTTTCAAATCCTGAAAGATGATGCTGTGGAAGTGCTGCACTCAATATGCCAGCAAATTTGGAAAACTCAGCAGTGGCCACAGGACTGGAAAAGGTCCATTTTCATTCCAATTCTAAAGAAAGGCAATGCCAAAGAATGCTCAAACTACTGCACAATTGCACTCATCTCACATGCTAGTAAAGTAATGCTCAAAATTCTCCAAGCCAGGCTTCAGCAATATGTGAACCATGAACTTCTGTATGTTCAAGCTGGCTTTAGAAAAGGCAGAGGAACCAGAGATCAAATTGCCAACATCCGCTGGATCATGGAAAAAGCAGGAGAGTTCCAGAAAAACATCTATTTCTTCTTGATTGACTATGTCAAAGCCTTTGACTGTGTGGATCACAATAAACTGTGGAAAATTCTTCAAGAGATGGGAATACCAGACCACCTAACCTGCCTCTTGAGAAATCTGTATGCAGGCCAGGAAGCAATAGTTAGAACTGGGCATGGAACAACAGACTGGTTCCAAATAGGAAAAGGAGTACGTCAAGGCTGTATATTGTCACCCTGCTTATTTAACTTCTATGCAGAGTACATCATCAGAAATGCTGGATTGGAAGAAACATAAGCTGGAATCAAGATTGCCGGGAGAAATATCAATAACCTCAGATATGCAGATGACACCACCCTTATGGCAGAAAGTGAAGAGAACGTAAGAGTCTTTTGAGGAAAGTGAAAGAGGAGAGTGAAAAAGTTGGCTTAAAGCTCAACATTCAGAAAATGAAGATCATGGCATCCGGTCCCATCACTTCATGGGAAATAGATGGGGAAACAGTGGAAACAGTGTCAGACTTTATTTTGGGGGGCTCCAAAATCACTGCAGATGGTGATTGCAGCCATGAAATTAAAAGACGCTTACTCCTTGGAAGAAAAGTTATGACCAACCTAGATAGCATATTCAAAAGCAGAAACATTACTCTGCCGACTAAGGTCCGTCTAGTCAAGGCTATGGTTTTTCCAGTAGTCATGTATGGATGTGAGAGTTGGACCGTGAAGAAGGCAGTGGGCCGAAGAATTGATGCTTTTGAACTGTGGTGTTGGAGAAGACTCTTGAGAGTCCCTTGGACTGCAAGGAGATCCAACCAGTCCATTCTAAAGGAGATCAACCCTGGGTGTTCTTTGGAAGGAATGATGCTAAAGCTGAAACTCCAGTACTTTGGCCACCTCATGGGAAGAGTTGACTCATTGGAGAAGACTCTGATGCTGGGAGGGATTGGGGGCAGGAGGAGAAGGGGACGACAGAGGATGAGATGGCTGGATGGCATCACTGACTCGATGGATGCTACTCTGAGTGAACTCCGGGAGATGGTGATGGACAGGGAGGCCTGGCGTGCTGTGATTTATGGGGTCGCAAAGAGTCGGACATGACTGAGCGACTGAACTGAACTGAACTGAGTGTGGGAGACCTGGGTTCGATCCCTGGGTTGGGAAGATCCCCTGGAAAAGGGAACGGCTACCCACTCCAGTATTCTGGCTTGGAGAATTCCATGGACTGTATTGTCCATGGGGTCACAAAGAGTCAGACCCGACTGAGGGACTTTCACCTTGAAAATTAAGGATAGACAATTGCCCCTGGCACTCCATCACTAAGAAGCATAGGGCCTGGTAGACTGCTTCAGAATTTTGGAGGCAATACATACGTACATCTCACTTAGGACTACTGCTAACTGCTACTGCTAAGTCACTTCAGTCATGTCCAACTGCTCTAACCTATTTATCAGTGGCTTAGAAAGCTGCTAGTTTTGAATGGTGCCTGGAACAAGAAAGTGCTTACAGCAGGGCCAGGCTGCAGCACCAGCTGCTCTGCCGCAGATACCATATCACCATATATGCTGCCACCGTAGCAGCTGGCAGGTCCAGTGAGGCTAAGAGGTACCATGGGCCGAAAGGTGCGGCTATTGTGAACGCACAACTCAAGCTAAATTAAAATACAGCTTACCGTGTTATCTCCCATGATCTCTTTGAAATATATCCAACAAGGATCATCTTTCCTTGCCCCAGGGTGAAAATTCCAGCAGGCCTGGGGCTTTTCCGCTGATTCTCAGGTAAGAGACAGTCCTGTGCCATTCTAAGTGTCAACTTGTTCCTTAGAAACCCCAAGCTTCATTGGCTCAGGTCTTCTCCCTGCGCACCGGCACAGGCTTGCGTCAGGCTGAGAGCGGGCAGCTGGGAGGCACAGCTGGGGATCTCTTCTACGTTGCTCCTCGCTGTCTTCTCCCTTCCTTCACCCCAGGTTGGCTGGCCAGTTTCTGGCTCCTCCCAGGGATGGAGCTCAGGGTTGAGGCACTGATGAGAGGTTAGGAATGGGCTCTTGGCCTAGAACTGTTAGGACCCAGATGTGCAGGGTCTGACAAATATTTAAAGCGAATTCTTTTTCCCTAGGTTATGTCTCCAGGGAACTCTCCATCTGTATGTCCCTCTACCTGGGCAAATATATTTGCAGGAAGCAATTTTCCTGGGGCCCAGGAGACTGTCTCTCACCTCCAATTTCTTGCTGGTACATCCAGGATTTTCTAGACGGCCTTATTAGACAGACGCAGGCCAGCCCACACCGGCCTTAGGAAGATCTCAGTCATGCCTTGCCCAGAGACACTGGGGCACACAGACCCGGCCCGGCACAACTATTTCCTCAAGGGGCTCCAGGGGCAGCCCCCTCTTCAGTTGGCTTGAGGAAAAGGAGGCAACATTCCTCCATGCAGCCTGGTGGAGACGGGGACTCAGCACCACAGCAAGGTTTCTATTCTCCAAGAACTGGCTCTACAAATGCTTTCCCCATTTCTCCAAGCCTAAAAGCCCCTTTTATATTCACAAATTGGATAAAGGTCCAGCTACCTTGAAACCAGTTCTTTAAAATGTGTAAAGTCTGCACTTGGTGATGTGCAGATATCACCAAGTATTATGCTTTGGTGTCTCAGTCATAACTTGAGTTTTAGTATCTTGATACACTGTTTTCTGAGTTAATGGGTGCATGCATGCCAAGTCACTCCAGTTATGTCTGACTCTTTGTGACCTCATGGACTGTAGCCCTCCAGGCTCCTTTGTCCATGAGGATTCTCCAGGCAAGAATGCTGGAGTGGGTTGCCATGCCTTCCTCCAAGGGATCTTCCTGACCCAGGGATCAAACCCATGTCTCTTATTTCTCCTGCATTGGCAGGTGGGTTCTTTACCACTACGGTTATAAAGTTTAACAGACTTATGATTATGTACCTGTGAAAAAGAAATTATCAAAGACTTGCCTGGTGATCCAGTGGTCAGAACTCCAGGCTCCCAATGCAAGGGGGCATGGGTTTGATCCCTGGTCAGGGAACTAAGATCCTGTCTGCAACAGAGAGTGGCCACACAAAAAAGGGATTACTACACAATTACAGCAGAGTATGACTTCACAACGAACAAAGGACATATATTAATGTTTGTTGAGTATTTACCATGTGCTAGCTTCTTGTTATAATTTTAAGTTGCATTGTAATGATGAGGAAACGGAGGCAGTTAGCACCACCAGATTCAATCCCAGCAACATTTTATTGAGCCAGGCTGGAAAACAAATAGAGACCTGATGGAACCCCTGCCTTTAGGAGGTCTCCGTCCTTTGGGAAGGTGACGGAGGCAGGTCTAGGGCTGCAGGTAGGGAGATTCTACCTTGCGTCGGGTGACCCTTGGGTCTGCGCTCTTTCCTTCTGAGGGAAAACAATACCCCGTTTTGGCTGAGCACACATCTTGGTTTGGTGACCATTTCATCCTTTTGCTCCCCCAAAGGTAGTTCTCATTTCAGTGCTTTAATCTCTGACCGCAGTCCCGGCCCCTTTGATCCCCGATGGTCAGCGAACAGGGAACGTTTTCTTCTCAGCCATCCGCTGCTCTTAGATGACTGAGGGGCTACCGGACAGCGGTGGCTGTGTCCTTGGGGCAGTCGTTCCAATCGGTGTCCATTCCAGCCCCTCAATCCAGCTCCCCCAGTCCTTCCCGTGAGAAGCAGTGCTGAAGCACCAGCTGTAGGCCTCACAGTGGATACGAGCTCCCCCGAGGCCTCAATCCTTCCCTTCAAGCCCTATTTACTGTGGTATTTATAGTCCAAATGTGAAGGGTGTTATTTCTCCTTCCCTGTTGTTCTTTGCTGGGAATAAAGGGTCGGTCTACTCTTCTATTAAGTGAGATTTGCAGAACACTGCCTGGGAAGAAACCTCCTCTGGGCCCAGGGACCAGAGCCTCTGAACTCTCCATCTTTACACCAGGTTTCTGAAAAAGCTCTGTTCCTCTTTGAAGGCACAGGGGAGACTTCCCTCAAATGCTTTCCCTTCAAGTAGCTGAACCTTTGCATTTCTAAGCAGCTTCCAGCCAGCGCTCTAGAGAGTCCCTTTCCTCATTACAAAGGGAAGAAAGGAGTCCAACCAAGGTCATTGCTGTGAGCCTCCTGAAATAAGCTCAAGTAAAACATTCAGCTTCTCAGGGAACTGACTTGGAGGGGCCTGGTCAGGTACACCCCCCACTTTCTGCATCCGGTAGGTGGAAGGAGAGGCAGCCCCTCATTCACACTCCATCCCTGACTGGGCGCCCCCACCACGAAGTAGCTGACCCACAAAGGTGCCCTGGAGTCCAATGTCTGCCGCTCCCACATACTGAATAGCAGTTGTTTAATTAGGCCTTGCCAAAAAAGGGGGGGGGGATGGGGAGGGGGTTCTTTCTTCTTAAACTGTAGATAAAAACAATGAATGGAGTTTTAAAAATTAGTTTCAGAAATACAAAACTGTTCAAAAGTAAAACATGTAGGCGTGGATTCCTCCTCACTGGACTTGGTTCTAGCCCTCTCATCAGGCAAGAGAGGCTAAACTAAGTCATTCTTGTTCACTGCTGTCTTCTTTATTTAAACATTTACTTGAAAAACACAGAAGTGAAAAATGGCCTCTAATTTTTATTTATTTAGTTTTATTAAAGTATAGTGGATTTACAATGTTATACTAGTTTCAGGTGTACAGCAAAGTGATTCAGTTACATCCATGAATAAACATATATTTTCTTTTGCAGATTCTTTTCCCATCTAGGTCATTACAAAGTATTGAATATAGTTCCCTATGCGATCCTGTGGACCCTTGTTATCTATTTTATATTTAGTAGTGTGTGTCTATTACTCCCAAACTCCCAATTTATCCCTCCCTGCCATCTTTCCCCTTTGGTAATCATAAGTTTGGTTTTTGTGTCTATGAATCTGTTTCTATTTTGTATATAAGTTCATTTTAATCATTTTTTATTCTACTTGTAAGTGATATCATATGATATTTGCCTTTCTCTGCATGACTTACTTCACTTAGTATGATGATCTTTAGGTCCATGTTGCTGCAAACGGCACTGTTTCATTCCTTTTTTTATGGATGAATAGTATTTTATTGTATATATTTATGTGTGTGTGTATATATGTATATATATCCCATCTATACCTATATACCACACTGTCTTTATCCCTGAAAAATAGCCTACAATTAAGAGAATAAAAAAGACACAGACTGGGAGAAAATATTTGCAAGACACAAATCTGAGAAAGGACTTGTATTCAGTATATACAAAGAATTCTTAAAACTCAACAATAAGTAAACAAACAACTAAATTAAAAAATGGGCAAAAGATCTGAACTGGTACCTCATCAAAGAAGACATACAGATGGCAAATAAACATATGAAAAGTTGTTCCACGTCACATATTACTAGAGATTCACAAATTAAGACAACAGTGAGACAGAACCACACACCTATTAGAATGGCCAAAATCCGAAACAACGGCCATACCAAATCCTGGTGAGGATGTGGAGAAAAGAACTCTCATTTAGTACTGGTGTGAATGCGAAATTGTAAAGCTTCTTGGAAGATGGCTGGGTGGTTCCTTACAAAGCTAAACATACTCTCACCATATGATCTGGCCATTGCCCTCCTTGATATTTACCCAAATATGTTGAAAACTTATGTCCACCCAAAAGTTGAAGCAGCTTTATTCACAATTGCCAAAAATTGATCACAATCAGATGTCCTTCAGTGGGTGAATGAATAAACAGACTGTGGGACATCCTGACAATAGAATATTATTTAGCAATAAAAAGAAATAAGCAATCAATCCATGAAAAGACTTTGAGGACCCTTAAGTTCATATTACTAACTGAAAGAAGCCAGTGTGGAAAAGCTACATATATATAGTTTCAGCTATAGGGCATTCTGGAAAAGGCAAAAGAGACAGTAAAAAGGTCAGTGGTTGTCAGGGGTTCATGGAGGGTGCAGTGGGGAGAGATGAATAGGTGAGCTCAGGGGATGATTAGGGTGGTGAAATTATTCTGTATGATATTTAATGGTGTATATACGACATTATACACTTGTCAAAATTCAAAGTACTGGGACTTCCCTGGCAGTCCAGTGGTTAAGATTCTGCATTCCCAATACAGGGGACACCAGTTTGACCCCCTGGTTGGGACCTAAGATCCCACACCCCATACCACATGACCAAAAAAAAAAAAAAAAATAAACCCTCATAGCACCGTACAACACAAAGAGTGAACCCTATTGTAAACTAGAGACTTTGGCCATGAACAATATATCAACACTGGTTCATCAATTATAATAAATATACCACACTAATACAGGATATTAATAATGGAGGAAAGTGTATGGCAGGGGACTCTGGGGGAATGGAAAGGGAACATATGAACTCTCTATACTTTCTGCTCAATTTTTCAATCCTAAAACTGCTCTAAAAAATAGTTTATTAATTTTTTTTAAAAATCTATAATCCCATCTTTTTCATCACATAAAGTTAGAAGTAGATATTCAAGCCTATTTCATTCCCTACTCTACATATTCCCACATATTTATATTGATACGCTCACTTCCTGATTTTTTCCCTAAGTTTCTACAAATATATTGATATTTATACCTAGCATCACACATCAAAAAATAAAGATAAATCATGTTTTACCTATTAGTCTGAAACTTGTTTGTTTCACATACATTGAAGATCTCTTTCCAGGCAGTACATGCAGATCTGACTCTTTCTTGGCAACTACAGTTGTTACCATCTCATGGACATTAACTGTGGTCATTAGGCAGAGTTTATTAAAGAAGATTCACAGGATCCAATTGACAGTGCTTGCAAACCTACCGCTTATTGCAGGAAAAGCATTAAAAGCTCTCAAGTGAGGCAGCACGAGATCCAGGGAGGCCAGCTCTAAGCTCTAAGCTCCTCCTCTTACAGAGGCTTGGCTCTAAGCCTCTGTAAGAACCGTACCAGACTCACTGCCTCTCTTGGGTCACAGGTTCATCACAAAGCACGTTGGACATAGGAAGACCCCAGTGGAAGACCCCTAGGACCCCCCAGGGCTTCTTCTACCCTGCTGGTCACATAGGCATATTTCTTTCTGGTTTACCAGCCCCAACAGCAGAGACCTTCAGGGGTTTCATCAAAACCAGGTACAAATCATCAATATCACTACTGTCAACAAATAGTGATAAACAAAGAAAAATAAAAATAAACCCTGCTGACAAGTTGGTACAAACCACCCCAAAATTCTTCAGACCCATGGTTACAAACCAACACTATTGATCGGTACAGTTAATGACCTGACTGGGGGGTCTGTGCTATGAGCAAATGTCTCATTTCAGTAAATCAGCCTGTGCCAGTTCCAGTCCTGCTGAAATTTACCCTCACAACACACCATGGTATGTATGAACAGACTCTATTCAACCGCTCTCATGTTGATGGGTATGTAGGCTAGTCCTCTCCCCCATTGCATGCCGCTCCCCAACTGCTACTGTAAATATGGCCACAGTGAACACCCTCGTGCATACAGGTCTATATGTATCATATGTTTATTTCTGTAGCATATAGTTCTCAAATGAGGGTGCTGCCATTCACGTTCCTCTGCCCTTGTTTTTTTCTTTAATATTTATTTATTTATTTCGTTGTACCAGGTGTTAATTGCAGCACGTAAGATCTTCACTGTAGGATGCAAACTCTTAGTGGCACCATGTGGGATCTAGTTCTAGGACCAGGGATTGAACCTGGACCTCCTGCATTGGGAGTTCGGCATCTTAGCCCCTGGACCACCAGGGAAGCCCCTCCTTCGTCCTTCTTGATCTGTCTTTCCGGTCTTGTTTCCCTGTATTTTAGGAGGATGGGGACCAACTGCGTGGCACTGCTGTGCTCAGGTGCTCACGCTCCTGTTAGGGTTTTGCTATGCTCCACAGATTCCCTGAAGTGCCAGCTTCAGCTTCAGCTCTCTGTACCTGCACTGGGATCCTGTGTCCTCTGGCTTTCTGCTTTTCAATTCTCCTACCCTTTTCCTCCAAAGAATGTGATTACTTCTCTCTGGGGTTGGGGCTCTCTCAATCTCTCTGCACAATAAAAAGGATCATTTCTCTGAGGCTTTTTATTATTTTGAAAGCAGGTTTTCCTGATAGAACATACACCCACGGGCATAAGCCTAAGGAAAACAAAACTAATCTCCTATTTTATGTGCTAATTAGCTGCTGTAACAGGTAAACTCTAAATCTCAGTGACTTAACAAAAGGAGAGCTCAATTCACCTCTTCTCAGCCCTCACGGCTACAGAGCTCTCTATATCCTGCTCAGGGACCCAATTTCATTCCTTTTTGTGCTCCTCTCTTGGAGTTGATGATGGACAGGGAGGCCTGGAGTGCTGCGATTCATGGGGTCGCAAATAGTCGGACACAACTGAGCAACTGAACTGAACTGAACTGAACTTCCTCTAGGAAGAGAAGCCCTCTCCACTAAGGGCTTCCCTGATAGCTCAGTTGGTAAATAATCTGCTTGCAATACAGGAGACCCCGGTTTGATTCCTGGGTCGGGAAGATCCACTGGAGAAGGGATAAGCTACTCACTCCAGTATTCTTGGGCTTCCCTTGTGGCTCAGCTTTACCGCCTGCAATGAGGGAGACCTGAGTTTCATCCCTGGGTTGGGAAGATCCCCTGGAGAAGGAAAAGCTACCCACTCCACTATTCTGGCTTAGAGAATCCCATGGGCTGTATAGTCTATTGGCTTGCAAAGAGTCAGACACGACTGAGAGACTTTCACTTTCCACCAAACTAGCAGACAGAGAAAGAAAAATAGGGGAGGACCACGCAAGCCTCAATGTGCAGCAGATTATGGTGGTTCAAAAATATACCCGGCAGTTGGTGATGGACAGGGAAGCCTGGCATGCTGCAGTCCGTGGGGTAGCAAAGAGTCGGACATGACTGAGTGGCTGAACTGACTGAACTGAAAAATATATCCACAAATTCTTTTATACTCCTTCCTTCAAGAAGTAGAGCTTAACTCTCTTCTCCTGGAGGGCAGGCTGGAATTAGTAACTCACTTAGATAAAATTCAGAAGTGATGGTCAATTTCGGGATTAGGTTATCAGAAACTGCAGCTTCCAACCCAAGTGCTGCTGCTCTCTCCTGCCCTCACTCACCCTGGACGAAGCCCCTTCTTAAGCAGTTCCGTGGAGACGCATTCAGCGCGGAACTGAAGCCCCCTGCCAACAGTCCGGTGAGTGATCTCACGAGTGCTCTTGAATGCAGAAAGTGAAAGTGAAGTCGCTCAGTCGTGTCCGACTCTTTGTGACCCCATGGACTGTAGCCTACCAGGCTCCTCTGACCATGGGATTTTCTAGGCAATAGTACTGGAGTGGATTGCCATTTCCTTCCCCCGGGGATCTTCCTGACCCAGGGATCGAACCCGGGTCTCCCGCGTTGTAGACAGACGCTTTACCGTCTGAGCCACTGGGGAGGCCCTAGGCAAATCTTGAAAGACCACGAGCCAGAACCAACCAGTTAAGCCACTCCTGAGTTTCTGACTCTCAGAAACTGTTTGAGGTGAAAATTATTTGTTGTTTTAAACTGTTAACTTTGGGGATAATTTGTTATAGAGCAAATAAGTCGCTTTTCTAAAAATTGCTGTGTCTGGGGATACTTTGTTATGCAGCAATAGATAACTAATACACATATCCACCTGCATTGCATTGGCTAGAACTCAGTCAAATGGTCACACAACTGTAAAAGAGGTTGGGAAATACAGTCTAAGTGCGTCCCCAGGAGAAAAGAGAAATAGAATAGCTGATTTATGTCTATTACTTCATAGAACTTCCGGGATTTCTCTCCCACTTGCCAGGGACAAACGTCAAGTCCATTAATTCCTGGGTCATGATAAGAGCCAACAGTCTCACTTTTGACTACTCGTTGCTTGTTTTATGCACATTACAGCAGCCTTTGCTATCTAGAAGAAAGTAAGGAATGCTAAATTCAAATTTACATTTCATTGTATATAGTTTAATTTTAGACCAATAATTTTAATGGTTTTGTTGACTGTTTTTCTTAAAGATTCTACCAAGTTGTTTACAAAAACAACTGTATTGTTTATGATCTCAGTGTTGCAAGAATAAATATGTATTTAGATGCCATAAAGAAGAATTGAAAGAAAATACACAAAACATTAAACAACATCATTCCCACGTGGTGAGATGATCACTGACTTTCATTTATTTTGCGTGCATGTGTGTTTGTATTTTCCAGTTTTTCTAAGATGAAGATATGTGTGTTATTTTGCAATCAGAAAAGATCATTATTATAAAAAAGATAATTATAAAAATAAAGATGATAAAAACAATACAAATAAAAATTAACTAAATAAATAATAAATAAATATTACAAAAAGCCAATTCCTCTGTACATGTGCTTGCATGCTAAGTCACTTCGGTCCTGTCTTACTCTTTGTGACCCCATGGACTGTAGCCTACCAGGCTCCTCTGTCCTTGGGATTCTCCAGGCAAGAATATTGGAGAGGGTTCTGTATGTGTGAGAGTCACACCAAGTGAGCAGGCTGCGGGGGTAGGATGACAGATGAGAAGCACTTGATCTGTTCAGGTTGAGTCTGGACTACACTTGGCCTCTGGGCTTGTCAGTTCCCCTACCGCAGGGAGACCTGAGCGGACCAGCTTCCCAGGGTGTCTGAACCACTCGCTGATTCACTGTGGGGACAATCACTATTGTGCTTGATGTGGTCAGATTATTCTCTCTACCTAAACTTTCCCCCCTTCATGAACAGAAAGCATTTGTCTATGAGGAATTCTTCTTCCTAATGACTTCCTGTCTCCTAAATTTCCAGCCACCTACTCAGGAACAAATCTTTGTTTCAGTTTATCAGAACTGCATTGAGAGGCAGCTTCCTCTGGGCTGCACATTCCTTAGGTACCTGCTTCTTTCCCTGTTTTGTCTGCCAGGCTCTGAGCTCCATATCACAGTGAGAGGCATGGTTAAGATGAAAGGTTCAGGGGTTTAAACATGCACAAACACTCACACACACACACACACATACACACACACATTGCCACTTCCTACTGTGTGATTTTGGACAAGCCACTCAGCCAGTTAGCCTCAGTTTCTTCACCTGTAAAATGGGGCTAAAACCCTTTATAACTGATGTCATACATTTAAGGCCTTTAGAACAATATACAACACACAGTAAGAGCGCTGTAAATGTTGTGTGTAGGAATCATAAAATTAGACGGGATTCCTGCTTCTGTGGGGCTTACAGCTTAGTGGGGAAAGACAGACATTGAATACACAACTAGAGACGTGACAAGTGACTAAAAAGGAAGGGGGAGTAGCATTCGGTGTCCCAGGAGGTAGGATTTATCAGATAAGCCTTTCTTCACATGGAGAAAATGGGGCTCAAGAAAGTTAAGTGCCTTTCTGCAGATCACTCTCTTAGCTACACGGTGGAGCTGGGGTTCAAACCTGACCTGTCTCACTCCAAGCCCTTGCACTCAGGGCCACCCTGTGACATTCCTGGCTGGAAGGCACTTTGCCTCTGCGGGCCCCTTCCTCCAGTAAAAAAAAAAAATTAAGAATTCTCTGTTTACAACTCCTTTGACACAAAAACAAATATAACCCAAACTGCATTATATTAATTTTTCTTTTCTGATCTTAAAAGGGGAGAAGGCAATGGCATCCCACTCCAGTACGCTTAAACACTTTCAAGGGCTCCTAAAAGTATCACAAGCTGCAGGCCCTGCCCACACCGCTTTATCACACAGGTTAAGTATGATATGATATGATTCTGGGCCTTCAAGGAGCTTCTAGTTCAATGGAGGCTAGAAAACCAGAATGACTAATATTAACAATAATTCTAGCTCAGATGTACTGAGTGTTTGCTTATCTCATTTAAGTCTCGCAATAACCTAAGAATTTGTAAATAATATTATTTTTCACTTGACAGGCGAGGAAATAAGGCCCAGAAGGTTGACATCACTTGGCCACAGTGCTGAACTTGTCGGGGATGAGGCAGGATTCCGAGCCAGGTCTGAGACCATGTGTCTGCTTTCTCCCCTGCCTGTAGCCCTGCTTCCCAACTACAATGGGGACGGCAGCATGAAGGACCCCTGCAGCAGAGATGCCAGCAAAATGCTCTAACTCAATGCTGCATGCTGACAGAGCAGGGGAAGGGCCTGGGTGCACTGAGGTCTGGGGGAAACTGCCTCTGACCGTGCTTTCTCTGCTCAGCACCCAGGCATCCCCAAATGCCAGGCAGGAAGCCCCTTTCCTTTCCTCCCTCTGGCACCCCGCTCTGTACCCCACTCACCCCAACTTGGCTTAAAGCAGGACTGAAAAAGTTTAACAAACACCCTCTGAGCTGCGAATGTGACCACAGTGGACCCGAGAGGGCAAGAACTACACTGGAAGGCTTCCACAGGCGTGACTAGGATGGAGAGTCAGGGTGGGGACCCTCCAGGCTGTACCTGGAAGCCAGTCGTGGTCGCTCAAATAGGAGAGAATGATGCCAGTGACCAGGATGTTTCTAGCTTACAAAGCCCTTCCTCCAATGGATTTTGTGGGTTTTTATGAAGACCCTTGTGAGAATAGTAAAACAGATAACATTAAATACATTTATATATAAATACCTTAAAATTAATATAAATATTAATAAATAAGTATTGATGTATTAAATATGTTTATTTATTTATTTTGACCACATCATGTGGCTTGCAGGATCCTCGTTCCTCAAGCAGGGATCAAACCCAGGCCCTCTGCAGTGGAAGCACGGAGTCCCTAAATATATATATGTTAAGTTGGATGAAAGCGTCCTCAAATTCTACAGTGCTTTGCAGTTGTGATATTGTATATTATTGCATGATTTGACCTTTCCTTAAAATCTGGTCATAGCTCCTGGTGGCCTTGCTTGGCATGGCATTCAAGGCCCCTCCTCCTGGCTCCCTCTTTTTCTGTGTTCTCTCATCCTAGGCTCCAGCCAGACTGAAGAGCAGTTGCTTCCCCCCAAAACTATTCCACCAATTCTTCCCTTGGTCCTTCCCCAGGATGCCCAGAGTTATATGCTGACATGTCCGAGATCGCATGATCAGGAAGTGAAGTTGATTCAGAACTAGATTGGTCTCGGTCCAAAGCACATGCCAGAGAGAACTCCCTTAGGGGCTCGGCAGTGTCCCTGTTTCTGTGAATGAAGAAGCTGTTAGAAATCCAGGGGTTGCGATGCTCTGTCCCTTCACCTGGCTAAACACCTGTGTCTTCAGACTCAATTCAAGCCCCACTGCACTTTCAGTGGGTTTGTTAGCTGTGATGCTCACTTAATAATGATCAAGGGGGTCGCAGAGTGACGATGCCGATGATTTTTTTTTGGGGGGGCAAGAGATAGTCACACTCAAAGGACAAAGAAATGGTGTAGAAGCTCCGTGTTTGGAGAGAATGGGCATGTCTGTGGCTGCTGCCTGGACCCCAGCACATGGTGCCTCCGTCTGGGGTAAAAGGGTGACGTGCTGGAATGGAACAGGGAAGTGGGAACTCAAAACTGTCACTCCTTCTTACCTTCTGTGTGACTCATTTTGGTGAAATTTGGTGAAGTCTGAGCACCTGTTCATCGAGGGGAGTCTCGAAAGTGCGGCAACTCCCCTCCCTGAACATTCAGCGTTCTTACACCCGGACTGTGAAGGGACAAAGCCAGTGACTAGTGGGCCTTGGATGATGCTGGTCCTGCTCCAGCCATTTCTCACCCCTCCGCTCCTAGGGGCTCACACGTGAGCGAGTGAGACACACTTGGCCAAAAGATTGACATATGTATACACACACACTTTTTTTTTCCTTGCTGAGTTTTAAAGTGGATCTCTAATGCTTGTATAGTTATTTACTTTATCACAGTGGTCTGGAACCAAACCCATACTATCTCTAGGGTATGCCAGTATACTGACTGATACCAGGTTCATGAAGCCAAAATATATGTGAATGTATATCTTAATCTATATGTAAACCCACATCGATTTCTACATCTATCCAGAAGGATATCCTTAAAATACTAACTGATGGCAGTTTTCTCCAGATGGTGGGATTGTAATGGTTTGATTGACATGTTTCTGTATTTTCCAATTTTTCTGTCTTTCAGTTCAGTTCAGTTTAGTCGCTCGGTTGCGTCTGACTCTTTGCAACCCCATGGACCACAGCACACCAGGCTTCCCTGTCCATCACCAACTCCTGGAGCTTACTCAAATTCATGTCCGTCGAGTTGGTGATACCATCCAACCATCTCATCCTCTGTCGTCCCCTTTCCCCGCTCTACCATGACCATGCATTAGTTACATGATCTGAAGAACAAGTTCAAAGCCCATTCTCTTTTAAACAGCTGGGATTCCAGGTTTAGGGGATGCTTCCTAGATGATAGTCGAGGCCCTTTTTTCATTTTTCTTGTCTATCTCCATCCTTCAAAGATGGTTCTAGAAGAACCCCAAATGGGCCTCTGCTGTCTCTGACCAATGTCTTTGCTGCCCTCTGGTGGTCATTTAAGACCTCAGCAAGTCCAAGGAGCAAATCCTCTTAGTGGGTTACTTCTTTAGATTTTGCTTCCCTGACAGCTCAGTTGGTAAAGAATCCGCCTGCAATGCAGGAGACTCCAGTTCAATTCCTGGGTCAGGAAGACCCACTGGAGAAAGGGATAGGCTACCCACTCCAGTATCCTTGGGCTTCCCTTGTGGCTCAGCTGGTAAAGAATCCATCTGCAATATGGGACACCTGGGTTTGATCTCTGGGTTGGGAATATCCCCTGGAAAAGGGAAAGGCTACCCGCTCCAGTATTCTGGCCTGGAGAATCCCATGGACTATACAGTCCATGGGGTCACAAAGAGTCAGACACAACTGAGTGACTTTCACTTTTCACTTTTCCTTAGATTTGCCTTCTTAAGTCCCATTTCTTAGAACTGTTTTCTCCCCCTGGAGGTTGGGCATTCTTATTAAACTGGATGAGATTTGTTCCAGTGTAAGCTGCTTTAAAACTCTTGTGAAAATATCGTTTTTGTTAAAACCAAAGCCCCTCAGCCTTGAGTGCACAACCAGAGGGCTTGACTGTCTTCAGTGGAAGGGCTTTGGGGCATACTCACCTGCTGCTTTCTAACAGTTGATCGAAGCAGTATATGGTTTTGGTCAGTATCATTACTGCAAAGCCACGGGCACACCTGCTGGTACACAAATGGGTGGTGCTTCTCACGGTCCGAGAACACCCTGTACAGAATCACAATAAGTATTGGCTGGTTCCAGAACCCCAAGCTGGGACGCTTTGAGACTGTGTGGCTTTAAGCAAATTATGTCACTTCTGTGTTCCCCCATCTGTAACAAGGGAATCATGACCACACCCTCCTGGATTTAAAGCCCTGTCCTACCACTTACCCCTTGAACATCTTGCTTAACATCAATGTAACTCTATTTCCTCATTTGTAAAACTGGGGGGAAACAGAGTCTACTTCATAGAGCTGGAAAGATGGAATTTATTAATGCATCTGAATGATTAGATCAATGTCTGGGACATAAATGGTTCTCAGTAAATTTTTATTGTTGTTGTTACTATTACCAGTTACCAAAGCATATTACTAGTTAAATGGAAAGGAGCCAGGGTCCCTGATGACCACGTGGAAGGCCTGCCACCAAATGGAAATGCTCTCATGAGTTATTGCTTTCATGAGTAATACGGTCCTGGTACACAGACCATAAGATGTGAGTTTATCTGTTACAGCAACTGGCATCACCCTAACTTATAATCAAGTATTCTCCCGCCAACTTGATGGACATGAATTTGAGCAAGCTCTGGGAGTTGGTGATGGACAGGGAAGCCTGGCATGCTGCAGTCCATGGGGTCACAAAGAGTTGGACATGACTGAGCGACTGAACTGGCTGATGACTCTAGAAAAAAATGTTAGTAAAACATGCTGCCTTAGGAAGCTACCTAAGGTAGCTTTGGAAGCCACCTTACCTAGATGTCAATCAAATAGACAGGAAAGACCAGAGGCTCCAGAACCAAATGAATGAAATTAAACTGTGGTTCTGTATTTCCTAGCTGTGTGATCTTGAACTCCTAACCCTGTGTGAATCTTAGTTTCCTCTTTTGTAAAATGAAGAATGCATATAGCTAGTAGTAAGGGATTTATTATCTGATAAGCCTTTTATGTCTTAGAAACCATTCTAAGGACTCACTGCAACCCTTCAAGGAAGGTGTTATTATCTTCATTTTACAAAAGAGGAAACTAAGATTCACACAGGGTTAGGAGTTCAAGATCACACAGCTAGGAAATACAGAACTACAGTTTAATTTCATTCATTTGGTTCTGGAGCCTCTGGTCTTTCCTGTCTATTTGATTGACATCTAGGTAAGGTGGCTTCCAAAGCTACCTTAGGTAGCTTCCTAAGGCAGCATGTTTTACTAACATTTTTTTCTAGAGTCATCAGTCAGTTCAGTCGCTCAGTCATGTCCAACTCTTTGTGACCCCATGGACTGCAGCATGCCAGGCTTCCCTGTCCATCACCAACTCCCAGAGCTTGCTCAAATTCATGTCCATCAAGTTGGCGGGAGAATACTTGATTATAAGTTAGGGTGATGCCAGTTGCTGTAACAGATAAACTCACATCTTATGGTCTGTGTACCAGGACCGTATTACTCATGAAAGCAATAACTCATGAGAGCATTTCCATTTGGTGGCAGGCCTTCCACGTGGTCATCAGGGGCCCTGGCTCCTTTCCACCTCATGGTTCTACTCTCCCTGGGGACTTTGGAGTCCTCTGCATTTAGCTGCTGAGTGACCAAAGAATAGGACCAGGCCCGGAAGTGGTGCTTTTCAACTCTATCCGTATTCCATTTACTTAATGCTCAGTCTCCTGGTCACTCTTAACTGCAAGGGAGGCTGGGAAGTGTAGTCTTGCTCTGAGTCCAGGACGGGGAGGAAACAACCGGCCCATCACTCTCTGCCATTCCTGGCTTATGTCTTAAACAGCCTTGAGGTCTTGGTTTAAATTTCAGTTGCTCCTGGCCTCTCGAGTCTGGAGTGGGCGCCTCTGCTCTGTACTTCCTTTCTCGTGTCATCTGGGGCATGGATGAACATTCTTTAACCACCTGTCTCCCCATGATCCTGTGGGCTGCATCCTGCAGGGCTTATCCCCACCACTGCTGAATCCCTGGCCCTTACATGGAGTTGGCACATCGCAGGTGCTCAATAATTGCTGAACGGATGACCTCTGCCACAAACAGCTGAGAGGGCAGAGGAAGTGGTTGGGAGTGGTCTCTTGGGTTCCGCTCTTCCCCCCACCCCCACCCCCACCCCGTGGCACTGATTTTCAGAATCATGGACTGCTCGTCCCGGAACAGGGGGTTGGAAAGCCCTCTGAGGTTGAGGTTGGGGCGTCTGTGCTTTAAGAATGGAACTGAGACGCCGAGTGTGGTCACAGGTCATCTGTGCCTCTGCACCTGCCCCCAGGGAGGACCCCACGCAGGCATCTCCTCTTGCATTTGTACCCCAACAGGGCCTGGCTTCGAGTTTAGGAAACATACTACCGCCACAACGATAAAACAATGCAGCATGTTTAGCTAGCTGTTGACGATTTATATCCTACCACTGCCCAAAGAACCTTGCAGCAGCTTACAAAATGAATGCAGTAAGAGAAAGTAGCCTGAGTAGCAGGGAAAACCTAGTCCCAAGTCCTGGTGATATTAAGTCACTGAAAATGTGATCGCTCCATGCAAAATAAGATTAGTTGTTTTTTTTTTCCCCTTACAATCCAGGTCTCTGTTTTGGGACAACATTTAGAATTTTAAAATGTTGGGCTCTGTTCGTTCTCTTCTCCCCCTCACTGTCCCTGGGTGTCTGCTCATGACAAGTCTTGGCCTGTAGCTGAGGTTGGGATTCGGGAGGGGACTGTGAGCAACTCAGGATTCCAAGCTCCCCCTCAGCTCCAACCCCTGGAGCTCATCTCCACTTCTCTCCTCTTGTGACAAGCCCCGCTTCCACTGACTGGTGCTAAGATGAAGGTAGAAGCGATGAGCAAGGAGAGAGTCCCGCTATGCTGTTAAGAGTCCTCAAATGAAATGAAAACCCCAGTTTAACAAGACAGAAAAGGATGGTCGGGCAGGGGGATGGGCAAGAGTGCCGGCCTGGTGCCCGCTGGCTGGTGGCCTTGGCAAATCACTTTGTGCTTCTGAGTCACCGTTATCTCATCTGTGAAATGGGATCACTGACCTTGGATGCCCTGGGTAGGTGTGAGAGTCGGATGACACAAAATGGCCTTAGAGGGGCAACTTGTTTTGTGAGGAACCCCTTAACAAGGGCAAGTGTATCAGGTTATGCTCTCAGCACCTGGCACGAGCTGGCGCTCGGGGAGGGTGGAGGCAGGGGATGGATGGGACTGGGGGGTCACTTGGCTGGAGCTCTTCCTGGAGAGGAGGTCAGAGTGGTCTTATGATGCCCCAGGGAAAGCTGAGTTCTGGGGAGGGGGACCACAGCTCCTGCATGACTTCGCCCTTCATTAAGGTATGTCGATTACAGGGACCACCCCCCAGGTTGCCTCTGGGATTAGGGGACTGAGCTTTGCCTCTGAGCCCAGGTTCCTGGAGGCAGGAAGGAGCGGAAGGCATCCTAGAGCCTGGGCCAAAGCTAGCCTGGGCCAGTGAATGTGAGGAAAGAGGGACAGTAGACCGAGGAGCTTTAGGATCTCAGGAGGATTTGTATTCCAGAAACTCCACTGGCCCACACAGGCTAATTCTGTGTTGATTCACAAAAGGGAAGCAAAAAAAAAAAAAAAGCAACCCTAAGCTCCAAAGGAGAAAATTTCCAGTCAGTTTTGAAAAGAACCAAAGCCAGTCTGAGCTGGAGAAGGGGTTTCCCCCAAACTCTCCCTCCATACACCCAGCATTTGACAAAGAGGCTGAGAAAGTGCTGGGAGGTCGGCATGAAAGGAAGGCGGGGAGGGAAAGGGGCAGCTGGAATGGGGGGCACTTGTCGCCAGGCTGACAGCCCATAACCCCCCCCCTAGGCTCCCTGGTTCCATCACCCCTAGGGTGTTTGAAATCAACTTCTCCATCTTGGAGTAGAGCCTGTCACTGTGTGAAAATAACAGAAAAGTTTATCAAGGAGGAAACAAAATCCCTGTCATCTTATCACCCTCATCAAATCAACTGTTTCCATCCTGACTATCATAGTTTAATCATAGATCTACTGCACTTTTTCTTTTCTTTCTTTTAAAATATAAATTTATTTATTTTAATTGGAGATTAATTACTTTACAATGTTGTATTGATTTTGCCATACATCAACATGAATCTGCCACGGGTATACACGTGTTCCCCATCCTGAACCCCCCTCCCACCTCCCTCCCTGTACCATCCCTCTGGGTCATCCCAGTGCACCAGCCCCAAGCATCCTGTATCCTGCATCGAACCTGGACTGGAGATTCATTTCACATATGATATTATACATGTTTCAATGCCATTCTCCCAAATCAACCCACCCTCTCCTTCTCCCACAGAGTCCAAAAGACTATTCTATACATCTGTGTCTTTTCCTTTCTTTCTTAACCTGTGTATCACTAAGCAAGTTTCAGTATCTTTGTTGGCAAAGTGCAATGCTCTCACATCTCACGAGTGATGTGAGTCTTAACTGAGATCATGGCTGTAAAATGCATGGTAGACAGTAGGTGCTCAGTAAATGGAAGTCACAGTGGTTATTTCTGGAAGCATCTCTCTGGTTTTCATTATAAGTTCTGCGCTATTAGAAATTCTGAACTCTTTATATGTGTTAATGCGATAAAGGAAATTGGAACTATGTACTTATTTTAAAGGAAGTTTGGTCACAACTTTAAGACTTTGCCTTTAAAGAGTTGCATCAGCAAGTGCCTGTTCTGGTACCTCGAGGTCTTTTCTGGCCTGAATGGATGGTAGCTGGCCGTGCTGTTGCTGCCTTTTTAAAATATGGATTCCACTCCCCATTCCTCTGATGATCTGGAACTGAAAAGCACAAGGTCCCTGGAGATCTCCGGTTAGGTGTCCACTCACTGTGTGTTCTTGGAGAAATGACCGTCATCCTCCCGTGCAGGGAATTCGAAGTGCTGGACTCTTCATCATGCTGCAGAGAAGGGGTGGTGTTGGGAAACTGTTCACTGGGGCATCTCTGCGTAGATGAGAGCCTGAGCTGGGCCGAGGGCTGCCGGGGGTGCTTTGCTTTGAAGTGTGGCTTTGGTGAGCCCGAGGCTCCCAGGATTTGTGCCTATTGCAGCTGTTTGTGCTGTCATTGCCAGCCCACCGAAGGGTGAATGGGATTACAGGTCTGTCTGCGGGATAATGGGAGAAAATAGATATGTATATATAAGTAGATATGAAATTTAAGACTCAAGATAGTTAACCCAAAGTCTCTTTCCTCTTGGGGTCTCATTTCTTTCATGAGCAAAATTTAGCCTGCAAAAATGACCAGCCGTAGAGTTAAATTATTCTTGGCTCTAGGAAGGAATTGGGAGGTCACTGGACATCTGCTCTCAAGACTTGTCACATGATGTAATTAACACCTCTTCCAAATCTAAGTCTGGGGACTTCAGAGAGGCCAGGGCAATTTGGTCCACGGCTTCATCAGTTCAATTCTTTGAATGAATGCTCCCCGCCTAGACCACGCTGAGCGCTGCTGTGAGTGCCAGGGATGACCGTGATTGGCTCCCACCCCGAGTGGGCACACAGTCCATTTGGAAGAAGAGGCAAGATGTTGCCTGTGGCTGTATTAGCAATGGCAATGGCTGCCATTCACCTAGAGCACCGAATGTAAAAATCTCATGGAATTCTCCAAAAAGTTCCATTATGTATATATTGGTAACATCCTCATCTTTCAACTGAGAAAACTAAGGTGCTGAACTACAGAATCATGTGCCGAAAGTCGCATGGCTAGCCAGGGGCGGAGCTGTGATTCAACTCAGTCTGTCTGACTCCAGATCAACATCACCCCTCCCCCAACTTTTATGTTTTGGGTGGGAGGTTATAGTTGTTAACTGAAATAAAAACGCTCAATGTAAAAGTTGTGGGTTAAGTTTTATTCGGGGACTTTCTGAGGCCTATAGCCCATAAGACAGCCGCTCAGGTAGCTCTGAGGAACTGCTCTGAAGAGGTAAGGGAGGAGCCAGGATATATTGCTATATGAAATTTTTGCTGGAAAAAAAAATGTGTAGTCAAACATCACAAAATTTCTGCTAACCACAAAGAAGAGGCATCTCACATCAATGATTTTAGGCATCTCACGTCAATGTATGGGAGGATGCAAGAATCTGGAGTCACTGAAATTTTTCCTTAAATATACATCTTAACTATCTAGGGGTTGATACATACAAAATTCGGAATACTTCTTGCTTTTCTCCATCCGGAATTGCCCTCAGGCTGTGCCTGATCCTTGTAGAATAGGAGTGGTGGGCAACTTTTTTTTTCTCTCTACATAGTAAAACTTTCCTGATTTCTTTTAACATAATTTCGCATGAAGTGTGTGCACAGATGGACATAAGAGATAGCTCAAGTCTCGATGCAAAAGGGTTTCCTTTCATACTTATCCTCTCAGTAGAGTTTCAAGGCCTCTCCAGTTTGCTGACATTTGACACCTTGAGATTTTTATCTACAGGCACAGAAAGTAGCAACATCATCAGTATATAAAGACCCAGTGGGGGAATTCCCTTGCAGTCCAGTGGTTAGGGCTTCACGATTTCACTGTCAAGGGCCTGGGTTCGAACCCTAGTCGAGAAACTAGGATCTCACAAACCACGCAGCTCAGCCAAAAAAAAAAAAAAAGACCCAGCTGCGTGAGGTTGCAGCAGTCACCACCTGGTCCTGAGGACTTATGACTGCTTTATTCCTTTCTTTCAGATTTCAGTTCCATTTTCTTCTTCTTTATCTCCTCCCCGCTCCCTTGCTTCCTCCTTCATCTCCTCCTCCCCCTTCCTCCTCCTCCTGTTCTTCTGTAAAGTATCGAGATATTTGAAAATACTTAGGACTTCTGTTCTCATTTCTCTCTTCATGCATCAAAGTAGTAGATGTTGGCAGATTTCTAGTCCCACGACAGCTCAACCGGTCACATACTATCAGAGATGGGATTCTTTAACATCACCATTCCAAGTTTGACAACCATCCTGGTACCAGCATTAGAGGCTGCAGGCTTCGGTCAATATCCCAGACATAACCGAGGAAGCACAGATGTTATTCGGATCATGCAGAGCTGATATGCTCCCAGGTGCGCGAAACCCCTGGAAGTAGGACAAAGCCAGCGATATCTCAGGAAGCAGCAAGTCCATTCTGGATCATTCTGCAAGGAGAAGAGACGGTAGATTGCGGTACAAGTCTCATCCTCAAGACCCATGCATTTTTACACCTTGAAACAGCTCACAAAATGACAATAGAAAAGTGACGGTGTCACATAGATGTCATACTTCTAAAGAAGTTCCAAGGAGTTGAAGACAAAAAATTTCATGAACTCTAAAAGCTCCTCAAAGGCTTCCCTTCAGCAGATCGAGCATCCTCAGCCCACAGACGAGGCAACTGAGGCTGGACGAATGATGCCCTCAAGGTCACACAGCTATTTGCTGGCAGAGGCAGGACTTGCTGCCTGGTGACTGACGTTCTGTGCTTGGTTCTCTCTGTCCCACAACCCTACATCCTGGTCTACACAAAGGAGGTGTAGGGAAGGCTTCACAGAGGAAGAGGAACATGACCTGGACCTTGAGGGATGTGTGGGGTGTAGGTGGGGTTGGAAGAGGGGCTGGGCTTCCTAATGTCAGTTTTAGGCTCCTTTGTAGCTTTGCAAACTGAACCGTTAGCTCCCAGATGTAGGCATTTGTCTCCTCCGCTTTCTGCTCCATTTCTGAATTCCTGGTCAGAGGCTGGCACAAAAGGGCTGTTGGAGAGATGGATGAGGCCAGCTTCTCCATAGCCACTCAAGATCCGACTCCGTATTTTAAAAGAATTGCTGAAGCACTTGGCATTGAATAGAAACTCAGCTTATATGTCCTTTCTGCTCCCTTCCTTCCTTCTAATGGATGACTCTTTGGAGAGTATCCAAAGAGTCATGCCTAGTATCCAAAGAGTATGCCTAGCTCCAGTCTCTGAGAGCCATCCAGCCTCCTGGCCCCCACAGGAATGGGCCCTGGCAGTCATATTTGTAAGACCACTCCCTGACTCTGTGAGTTGTGAGTGACTGAGAGACACAGGGGTGGACCCCAGACTCAAGTTGGACCCTTGCGAGCCTCTCTCCCAATTGGGAATCACAACTTTGAGGGGCTCCTCAGGCTCCCCTGCTTGTTTCCACTGAGGCAATGTTATTTCCGGAGCTGGGAGACAGCCGTCCTCAGACACGGAGAAGGCTGCTGCAGAAAGGCAGGAGATGAAGCAGATGCCAACAGGGCAGCAGTGCCAAGAAACCCCAAGACCCAACTGCTCTGCACCGGGGGAGGCCCCTACCCAGAGGAGGCCTTCACCTCTTTCAAAGGCCCCTCTTCCAGTCACAGAAGGGCTGCCTGTTACCTGGAACCCTCACCATGCTCTGATGTTATCAAGTTTCTGCAGAAGGGGCTCACTCAGCCAGGCTCTGACAGGGGAAGTCCTCGGTTGTGCTTCATGCAGAAGGAACCACACTCCAGAAGGGGGACATGTGGTCAAAGTGGGGGAACTTTCTTCTCTTTCTCAAAGAGAGACCCTTGGCCTAGTGGTCTCAATTTGACTCAAGTTCCAGAGGGAATGAGACTCTGGAGAAGACCTTTTATTCTTTTTTTTGGCCAAGTCTGTGGTGTGAATGGGAGAAGAAAGACCCTCAGTGGTCACTTCAGCCATTGGGCTAGATCCTGGAGACTACAGACCAAATAAGAACTTCCAGCCTCGTGGTTAGTGAGTAAGGCGGACATGTGAATAGAATTTCACAGCAATGGGAAGAGATGTCAATGCTGTGATAAAGAAATGTAACCGGGCAGGGATGGTTCTCCAAGAATATCCAACACGGGGCGTCAGAGAGGGTTTCCTGGCAGGGATGACAGCCAAGCAGATGCCTAGGGGTGTGTAGGAGTTGGCCAGGTCAGCGGGGTAAGGGACAACCCAGAGGAAGCAACAAGAATAGAAGAGCAGAGTCGAGAAAGACAATGATGTCTGCCGAGAAGTACAAGTACAGCTGGAAGGTGAAGTCCCCAGGTTCTGGCCAGAAAGCTTGCTGGAAGGAGAATGACTTTTCAGGGGGAGCTGGGGGTTTGTTCTGCAGAACTGTGATCTCTGAACCTTCTCGCCACTGTGCTTCATCTGTTGATTTTTCTTTTGAGCACCCAAAAAGTTTTATTTAGACAATTAGCTTATGTTAAATGGTTTGCAAAGTGATATTGTATATTTATTTACAAAAGAAAATACTTGCCCTGGTACTAATATGTTAAAGATGACGGTAGCCAATTTCCTTCTGACCTTTTTTGGGGTGTAAAAATAAATACACGTAGAAATTCTAAACTCCTCTCCACACCTGGGAGTGCGCATGGGAGAACGGCTCTGCAGATGTGACCAGGAGCCCGTGGAGGGTTTGGGGTACTGTGCTTCTCCTCGGAACCAGCCAGCTGTGTGCCTACGGCCGTCTAGGCCACAGCTGACCGCCTCTGTGCCAGGTGACTCAGATCAGGAAACTTCAGCCGTAGGCCCTGGCTCTGTGGTGCAGTCTAGACTTCTAGAAACCCTTGTGCCTGGTTTTCCCAGTCTGAATTTCTGGACGTGCAAACCACCATGACAGCCTTGTTTGTCTTTTTGAAAGTTAACTGAAAGCTGAACTCTACAGCTTGAGGGCTGACAGCAGAGAAGTGCAGAGGTCACCTGGACTGCTGTCTTCCTGTCTGTGCTTGCTATGTTTAGCCGCTCTGTGCTGTGTGTGCTTAATCGCTCAGTCGTGTCTGACTCTTTGCGACCCCACGGACTGTACTCGTCCAGGCTCCTCTGTCCATGGGGGTTTCCCAGGCAAGAACACTGGAGTGGGTTGCCACGCCCTCCTCCAGGGGATCTTCCCAACTCAGGGATCGAACTCAGGTCTCCCGCATTGCAAGTGGATTCTTTACCTATTGAGCCATCTTTCATTAGCTTTTCTTGCCTCTGAGAGTAAAGACTTAAAAAAAAAATCTTTTTGTGTATTTATTTGCTATTTCTACACTGTTTCTTGGTGAAATATTATTTCAAAACCTCAACTGCTACCTTTTATTTATTTTTTTAGTATTTTTAATAATCAGTTTATTTTAATTGGAGAATAATTACTTTACAATATTGTGATGGTTTTTGCCATACATCAGTGAGAGTCGGCCACAGGTATACACGTGTCCCCCCCATCCTGAATCCCCCTCCCACCTTATCCCTCTGAGTTGGCCTAGGCTTTGGGTGCATTGACCTTACACTGGTCATCTATTTTACATATGGTAATGCACATGTTGTAGAAGGCAGTGGCACCCCACTCCAGTACTCTTGCCTGGAAAATCCCATGGACGGAGGAGCCTGGTGGGCTGCAGTCCACGGGGTCACGAACAGTCGGACACGATTGAGCGACTTCACTTTCACTTTTCACTTTCACGCATTGGAGAAGGAAATGGCAACCCACTCCAGTTTTCTTGCCTGGAGAATCTCAGGGACGGGGGAGCCTGGTGGGCTGCCGTCTATGGGATTGCACAGAGTTGGACACGACTGAAGCAACTTAGCAGCAGTAGCAGCAGCAATGTACATGTTTTGATGCTATTCTCTCAAATCATCCCACCCTCGCCCTCTCCCGCTGATTCCAGAAGTCTATTCCTGACATCTGTGTCTCCTTTGCTTCCCTGCATGTGGGGTTGTTGGTCCGTCTGTCTAAATTCCATATATATGTTAATATACAGTATTTGTTTTTCTCTTTCTGACTCAGTTCACTCTGTATAATAGGCTCCAGGTTCATCCACCTCTTTAGAACTGACTCAAATGCATTCCTTTTTATAGCTGAGTAATATTCCATTGTGTATGTGTACCACAACTTCCTTATCCATTCATCTGCCGATGGACACTGGGGCCTCACTTTTTCTTTGGGGTTGAGCTCCTTCAGATGCAGAATGGCATCTCCCTGAGTTCTTTCTGGGGCTTCCCTGGTAGCTCAGCTGGTAAAGAATACATCTGCAATGCAGGAAACCCCGGTTTGATTCCTGGGTCGAGAATATCCACTGGAGAAGGGATAGGCTACCCACTCCAGTATTCTTGGGCTTCCCGTGGTTCAGCTGGTAAAGAATCTGCTTGCAATGTGGGAGACCTGGGTTCGATCCTTGGGTTGGAAGATCCCCTGGAGAAGGGAAAGGCTATCCTCTCTGGTATTCTGGCCTAGAGAATTCCATGGACAGTACAGTCCATGGGGTTGCAAAGAGGCAGACACGACTGAGCAACTTTCACTTTGAGTTCTTTCTGAGGACTCCAGGAATAGCTGTCACAGCTAAACAAGAGCATAGAGAAACCAACACCACCGACACTGGTGGTGTGGTGACCACGGGCACTGCATGAACGCCTCTTTATACGGCCATCGTCTCATCTGCCTCTCCCAATAAATTTGCAAGTGGCTACTCTGACGAACCCCACTCTACAGACGAAGCAATGGGCCTGAGAGTGCCTGACTCCTTGAGTCTCTGTCTGTGGGGACCTGGGATAGTCAAGGTTCCTGACGCTCAGGCTCTGAGTACTCTTCCTATTGATAGAAGTTCAAAGGGCTGGGCTTGGGATCCTTGTTTTCTGTCCTCATGCTTTTACAAGTTCCTATTGGTTTAGGTTCTGCTGATCAAGCCAGGGGAGAAGGCAATGGCACCCCACTCCAGTACTCTTGCCTGGCAAATCCCATGGATGGAGGAACCTGGTAGGCTGCAGTCCATGGGGTTGCCAAGAGTCGGACACGACTGAAGTGACAGCAGCAGCAGCAGCAATCAAGCCAGGACTAAACCAAGTCAGACGAAAAGAGAACTCATAAAAGGATGGCCTGATGGTATTTACTCAGAGCTATAGAACAAATACAGTTAAATAAATTAAAAAATGAAATAGTAAAAATTTTTTTTAAGTATAGATTTATTGTGGTATACTGATACACAAAATTGTACACATTTAAGATAAACATCTGAATGACTTTGGACATGTACCAACACCCATAATACCATCCACCACAATCAAGATAATAAACATATGCATCACCTTCAAAAGACGCCTTGTGTCCATTGGCTTTGTGTAGTCTGTGTGTATGTTAAGAACAATTAACATAAGACAACCTCTCAACAACCTTTAAATTCCCAGCACCCACTATATCTTGTATCTTTCCCTATAGACTCTGGGTAGTACAGCAGGTTTCAGGACTCATTCATTGCATCTAGCTGTGACTTTATATCCACTGAACTACTCTCCATCCCACCATCCCCCTGCCCCTGGCAACCATCAGTCTTAAAGAAATAAACAAATAAATAAAAATTAAATTTAAAAAAGATTTTAAACTGAGGGCACCTTGTAAATCCTCATCATTGTATGCTTCCCTGGCAGTACCTTCTGACCAGGAAGGATGTGGGAGAGGCCATAGGATGAGGTCAACTGTTGGAAGGAGGTAAACACAGAAACTTTTCCCTTGTAGTTCCTAAGGTAGGGTTAGAGGTTCCTATGGTGGAGTTTTTGCCCTGTCGCTCCTGTTTTTAACTACCATAAAAATGGCTCATATGCGGGGTCATAACATTCCAAACAGTTTTAAAAAGGGTGAAGAAAATGCGCAAGTTCTCTGCATCTCCACGCCTACGCCTAGGCCTGCTCTCCGGAGTCAATGTTTGAAATCACAATCAGGTTTTGTGCTTCCAGTGGTTCCATTCAGAATCCAAAAATATGCTTATACTTCTCTTTCTCAATGTTATCTACTTTAAACATTACTTAAAGAGCCCCTCACTTTAAATAATGTGGATATTGAATACTGAGGAATTTAATTTGATAACATATCACCTCATTCTCCCCCCCTCCCAATTTTTACTTACATTTTTGTTTTTAGTCTATTGGTGATCTTTAACACCTGAAACAATTTACTTAAATCTGTATTTCTTGGTTTGTCACCTTTTATAGTATCCTTTTCACAATATCTCCCACTGATACTTAAAAGTCACTTAAAATTCATTTCAGTGGGATTTTCCTGTCAATCATCTGGGCTTAGTCCATCTGGGACCAGAGGTGTAAGGGCGTTTTGAAAGTAATCTTTAGATAATAACTGACTCGGAAAGCCCACTGGTACATCTGTTTTCTCAGCCCCTAAACCTGATCCTACTGCGTGAGCACATGGCCCTACTGACCAGTAGAATGAGAGAGAAATCATATTTTGTATCTTCACAGATGGATCCTTGAGGGTGATACGAGCACAGAGAGGCTGTTATATATTCTTTTTTAATCTTTTTGTGCACTTCTTTAATACTTTATCACATGTTGCCCTTGGGGGTTAATTTTGGGTGTCAACTTGACTGGATCATGGGATCGGAGGGTGGGGGAAAATCTGACATCCAGTCAATCAATATTCTGGGTGGTTTTTCGAGGGTATGTCTGCGTGGGTTTAACGATTAAACCAATAGACTGAATAAAGCAGATTGCCCTCTGTTGAGAGTTTAGGTTAGCGTCTCCATAAAATTGCTGCCTCAACATTCTTGGCCAAGTGGCCTGTGGGGGTCTTGAACTAACACTAGCCCTCAGGCAAGCGCACACCCAACAGAACAGCCCACCAAGTCAGAAGTAAATGTGAATTCCTGATATGACTCAACAGCCCTGTGATTAACAGTCCCTCTCAACCCACCCCTACCCAGCACCTTCCCTTTGTGTGCCCCCCTTAGATAAGACCCCCATGCAGCTTACCAAGACCCTGCTCTTTTTGTTTAAGTTGACCAGTCAAGCATTAGCCTGGGGGCCCCAAAGCACTGCACCCAAGGACTCTAATATAGGCATGGGCACCAAGTTCCGCCACTCTCTGCTTGCACCTGCCTTGACCTCCCCTCCAGGTGTCCCTGTGCTTCCTCCTGGACCTGTGAGTAATGAACTTCCCTATTTCAATTTCTCTTGTGGTCTTTTGTTGAACCAGGGTTAACCATCCTGCCCCCAGTGCTTCATTTAACAAACGTGAATTTAATAAAGCCCTAACACCTCCCTAGAGGCTTCCCAGGTGGCTCAGTGGCAAAGAATCTGCTTGTCAATGACGGAGAAGTGGGTTCGATCCCTGGGTTGGGAAGATCCCCTGGAGTAGGAAATGGCAACCCTCTCTAGTATTCTTGCCTGGAAAATCCCGTGAACAGAAAAGCCTGGTGGGCTACAGCCCCTGGGGCTTGAAAGAGTCAGACATGGACTGGGCCACTGAGCATGCAGGCATACAACACCTCCCTAATCTGGTGGCCCTCACCCAATCAGCTGAAAGCCTGAACAAATCCAAAATGTCGACCCATCCATGAGGATGAGGAGTTCTTCTTACCTGACTGCCTTCAAGTTAAGTCTTCCCCTGCCCCCCGCTTTCAGACTCACACTGAAATATCAGGTTTTCCTGGGTCTGAGGCCTGCTGGCCTTTTGGCTGGAACCCTATCATTGGCTCCTCCTAGATCTCCAACTTGCCAAATGCAGATTTTGAAACTTGGTGTCTATAATTGCATGAGTCAGTTTCCTAATAATAATTCTCTCTCATATATATATATCTCATATATATATATATAGGTTCTGTTCTGTTTCTTTGACTAATACGTTGTCCTCTTCCTTAAAAAAGAAATACAGACTGGAAAAGTGAAAGTGCTGGTACTAATCACAAGAAATGTAAACCTAACTTACAGTAACTGAAGTTAAAAAGTGAAAATCACTGAGCATGTTGAGAGCAGCAAGTCTTTACCCAGTTAATGTAAATCAGTCCATTGGATATTCCGTTATAAAGGGGGAAATATAAATAATTGAATAGGATTGGAATGCTAGACATGTAACATTGAAGATATGCATAACAATCCAAAATTCCATCAAGAATCAATGGATAAATAAGTTAACGATATATGTGCATTGGCATAGCAACATCAGTTAGAAGGAGCAAATTACAAGTACGTTCAACAGACAAATAAACAGAGAACATGGACAAAGAATAGAGAAAATCAATAAAGTTAAAATATTACTCTTTTAAAAGACCAAATAGATCAACACATAGGGACATCTATAGAGAAAATAGACTAGTGGTTGCTTGGGCTTAAAGTGATGGAGACAGATGAGAGATTTCGGGAGTGATGGATCAAGGGTACAAAGTTTCTTTTTGGAGTAAGGAAAATATTCTAAAATTTACTATGGTGGTGGATGCACAGCTCTGTGAGTATGGTAAACATAATTTACTGTACATTTAAAATGGGTGGATTAAAGATGGCAATGACGACCCTGTATGCAAGACAGGAAAAAAGACACAGCTGTGTATAACGGACTTTTGGACTCAGAGGGAGAGGGAGAGGGTGGGATGATTTGGGAGAATGGCATTCTATCATGTATACTGTCATGTAAGAATTGAATCGCCAGTCTATGTCTGACGCAGGATACAGCATGCTTGGGGCTGGTGCATGGGGATGACCCACAGAGATGTTATGGGGAGAGAGGTGGGAGGGGGGGTTCATGTTTGGGAACACATGTAAGAATTAAAGATTTTAAAATTAAAAAAAATGAAAAAAAACAAAAACAAAAACAAAAAGTACAGCCATGTTTCCACAAAAAATAAAAATAAAAATAAAGATTAGGGTTGGGTTTCAAAAAATAAAAATAAAAAATAAAATAAAATGGGTGGGTTGTACAGTATGCAAAGTGAAAGTGAAACTGGCTCAGTCGTGTCCGACCCATTGCGACCCCATGGACTATATAGTCCATGGAATCCGCCAGACCAGAATACTGGAGTGGGTAGCCTTTCCCTTTTCCAGGGGATCTTCCCAATGCAGAGACCAAACCCAGGTCTCCCACATTGCAGGCAGATTCTTTACCCGTTGATCCTCAAGGGGAGTCCAGCAATTCTGGAGTGGATAGCCTAGCCCTTTTCCATGGACTCTTCCTGACCCAGGAATTGAACCAGGGTCTCCTGCATTGCAGGCAGATTCTTTACCTACGAAGCTATCAGGGAATGCAAACTACATCTCAATAAAGCAGTTAAAATATAATGGCAAAATTAAGATAGTTACAGATAAACAAACGCTGACACGATTTATGATTGGCACACCTACCCTACAAGAAATACTAAAGTGAGTCCTTCAGGGTGAACTGAAAGGATGCGAGAGAGTGCCTGGAATCCACATGAAGAAAATAAAGAACACTAGTAATGGTAACTACATAGGTTAAAAGAAAAAGGAAATTAAAATGGTATGTTAGAAAATATCTATCTAACCCCAAAGCAGGAAAGAATAAGGGAATAGAGGCACAAAATAGACAGAAGAACATAAGATATGTAGGAGACAAGTAGCAAAATAGTAGACATAAATTCTACTTGGCAATTCCGTTAAATGCAAATGGATTAAACCCTGCAATCCAAAGGCAGCAATCGGCAGCACGGAGATCTAAAAGTGTGATCCAGCTGCATGTGGTTTCTAAGAAATTCACTTTAGAGTCAAAGAAATAAATTGATTGTATGTAAAAAGATGGGCAAATGTATGCCATGTAAATAATACCAAAAGAAAGCCAGAGTAGTTGTACTAATATCAGAAGAAAAATAAAAAAAAATTGAACTTAAGACAAATATTAGCACAGAGGCAAAACAAAGAAGGATATTTTACAATAATAATAGGATCAATCCCTCAAGAAGACAAACCAATTATAAACATCTATGCACTAACAACATACTCCTTAAAATACATGAAGCAAAACTGACAGAATTGAAGGGGAAGAATAGACGATTCAATGATAATAGTTGAAGACTCTAACACCCCACTTTCATTAACAGATAGATCAACCGGACATAAGATTAGCAAGGAAATAGAAAATCTGAATACTGTTCTAAAACAAGTAAACCAGACATTGACAGAAAATTGCACCCAAAAGCAGATGTGCATTCTCTCAAGTATACCATGGAGTGTTCTCCAGTGTAGACCATTTATTAGACCATAAAACAAGTCTCAGTCAAGCTATAAGGACTGCAATCATACAAAGTATATTCTCCAACTGCAATGGATGAACTCAGAAATATGTAAAAGAAAAAGGGGGAAATTCACATTCATGTTGATACTAAATAACACACTCCTAGAAGTGTTTAGATCAAAGAAGAAATCAAAGGGAAACTAAAAGCTAATTTAAGATGAATGAAAACAAAAGCGCAACATACCAAACCTTACTGGATGCAGCTAAGTCATTACTTAAAGGGAATTTTCTAGCTGTATAACGTCTATATTGGGCTTCCCTGGTAGTGCAGCTGGTCAAGAATCTGTCCATTCCAGTATTCTTGAGCTTCCCTGGTGGCTCAGACGGTAAAGAATCTGTCTGCAATGCGGGAGACCTTGGTTCAATCCCTGGATTAGGAAGATCCCCTGGAGGAGGGCATGGCAACCTACTTCAGTATTCTTGCCTGAAGAATCCGCATGGACAGAGAAGCCTGGCAAGCTACAGTCCATGGGTCACAAAGAGTCAGCCAAAACTGAGCAATTAAGCACACACAGTACAGAGCAGAAGGTCTCCAAAATGCTGCTGGAGAAGAGCAGAGAAATAGCTCCAGAAGGAATGAAGAGACAGAGCCAAAGTGGAAATAATGCCCAGCTGTGGATGTGACTGGTGGTGAAAGTAAAGTCCAATGCTGTAAAGAACAATATTGCGTAGAAACCTGGAATATTAGGTCCATGAATCAAGGTAAATTGGGAGTGGTCAAACAGGAGATGGCAAGAGTGAACACTGACATTTTAGGAACTGAAAATGGACAAGAATGGGCAAATATAATTCAGATGACCATTATATCTACTACCGTGGGCAAGTAACAGTAGCTGGTAAGAACTGGAAATGGAACAACAGACTGGTTCCAAATTGGGAAAGGAGTAGGTCAAGATTGTATATTGTCACCCTGCTTATTTAACTTATATGCAGAGTACATCATGTGAAATACCGGGCTGGATGAAGCACAGGCTGAAATCAAGATTGCCGGGAGAAATATCAGTAACCTCAGATATACAGATGACACCATCCTCATGACAGAAAGCGAAGAACTAAAGAGCCTCCTGATGAAAGTGAAAGAGGAGAGTGAAAAAGTTGGCTGAAAATTCAACATTCAGAAAACTAAGATCCTGGCATATGGTTCCATCACTTCATGGCAAATAGATGGGGAAACAGTGGAAACAGTGTCAGACTTTATTTTTTTGGGCTCCAAAATCACTGCAGATGGTGACTGCAGCCATGAAATTAAAAGATGCTTGCTCTTTGGAAGAAAAGCTATGACCAACCTAGACAGCATATTAAAAAGCAGAGACATTGCTTTACTGACAAAGATCTGTCTCGTCAAAGCTATGATATTTCCAGTAGTCATGTACGGATGTGAGAGCTGGACAGTAAAAAAACGGCTGAGTGCCGAAGAATTGATGCCTTCAAACTGTGGTATTGGAAAAGACTCTTGAGAGCCCCTTGGACAGAAAGGATAGCAAAACAGTCAATAGTAAAGGAAATCAGTCCTGAATTATTCATTGGAAAGACTGATGCTGAACCATACTTTGTCCACCTGATGCAAAGAGCCAGCTCATTGGAAAAGACCCCGATGCTGAGAAAGATTGAAGGTAGGAGGAGAAGAGGATGACAGAGGATGAGATGGTTGGATGGCATCGCCGACTCAATGGACATGAGTTTGTGTGGACTCTGGGAGATGGTGAAGGACAGGGAAGCCTGGTGTGCTGCAATCCATGGGGTTACAAAGAGTCGGACACGACTGAGCAACTGAACAACAGCAACAGGGCAGAAGTAAACTATGCAGAGAATAGAAAATAATAGAGATATTCAAGAAAGCGAAAGTTGGTCCTTTGAAAAGATCAGCATAGTTGTATAACTTTTAACTGGTCTGACCAAGAAAAAAGAGAGAGAAGACTCAAATTACTAAAATCAGAAATGAAAGGGGCATTACTGATCTTCAGTTCAGTTCTGTTCAGTTCAGCTGCTCAGTCAGGTCCAGCTCTTTGCAACCCCATGGACTATAGCACGCCAGGCTTCCCTGTTCATCACCAACTCCCATAGCTCGCTCAAACTCATGTTCATCGAGTTGATGATACCATCCAACTATCCAACTATTAATCTTACAAAAATAAAAAGGTTTCAAGAGAATACTAAAATATTTTTTATAAAAACAAATTAGATAATCTAGATAAAATAGAAAATTTCTAGAAAGATACAAACTACTGAAACTTAATCAAGAGGAAATTTTAAAAATCTGAATAGAATGAAAGCAAATAAAGAGATTGAATTAGTAGTCAAGAACTTGCCACCCAGAAAAGCCTAGGACTTAGGTTTCACTGGTGAATACAATACAATCAAACGTTTAAAGGGACTTAATATCAATCCTTTTCAAAACCTTCCAAAAATTAGAACAACATATGAAAAGAATTATACACCACGACCAAGCAGAATTTAGTTCAGGAATGCAAGACTTGTTCCGCTTATAAAAATTAATTAATATAGCACAGTATATTAGGATGTGGGCTTCCCTGGTGACTCAATGGTAAAGAATGCCTACCAGTACAGGAGACAGGGGTTCAATCCCCGGATCGGGAAGATCCCCAGAGCAGGAAATGACACCCCACTCCAGTATTCTTGCCTGGGAAATTCCATAGACAAACGAACTTGGTGGGCTACGTTCTATGGGGTCGCTAAGTCAGACGCGACTTAGCAAATGAACACCAGCATGGTTATTAGAATAAAGAACAAAACCCACGAGATCATCTCAGTAGACGCAGAGAAAGCATTTGACAAAATCCAACAGCTCTCTATGATAAACTCAACAAGCTAAGAGTAGAACTTTCCCAACATGATAAAAGATATCTGTTAAAACCCATAGCTAATATTATGTTTAATGGTGAAAGACTGACGGAATGCTTTCCCACTAAGATCAGGAGCAAGAAAAAGACATCTACTCTTACCATTACTATTCAACATTGGAATTTCTAGCAGTGAAATTAGGCTCAAAAGAGAAATAAAGGACATCCAGATTGGAAGGAAAAAAATAAAACTATGTCTAAAGAAGACATGATCACGTATACAGAAAATTCTAAGGAATTCACAAACAGATACAACATTGTTAGAGCTAATAAGTGAGTTCAGCAAGGCTGCAGGGTAAAAAATCAATTTATGAAAATCAGTTATATTGCTACACACCAGCAATGAATGATACAAAAATAAAATTAAGAAAATTCTACCTTTAGTTGCATCAAAGAGACATGTAAAAATTAACTCAAAATGGATTAAAGACTTGAATGTAATATCTATAAGTATAAAACTCTTACAAGAAAATGTACGTGTAAATCTTTTTGACCTTGGTTTAGGGAATAGTTTCTTAGATATGACACCAAAAGCGCAAGCAACTAAAAGGGAAAAAAAGGCAGAACTTGGACTTCATTAAAATTTTTGTGCTTAAAAAGACCCTATCAAGAACGTAAAAGACATTAATTCAATAGAAAAGTAAGTCATCATCCAGGTTCAGCTTTAATTTCAACAAAAACACAGTAGTAGTTGTAATTAAATTGGGAGACAAGTTCAATTTATCTTTCTACAGATACGTGAACAAAACCACTCATTCCAAATTATTCCATAATCTTGTCCCAGCTAACATAAAAAGATTATGTTCTATTCAAGAACTCCCAAAACCTCACTAAAAATCCAGCCTGGATTATAGAACATTAACTGGGCAGGTCTTCTATACCCAAATTTGTAAGAAGATAACATATAACATAAATTAAAAAAAGAAAATGAAAGACAACTCACAAAAATAATTGCAAATCACATACCTAAGAAAGATCTAGTACCTGGAATATATAAAGAACTTTCACTTGTAAATATTTTTTTAATCCATTTATTAAATGAGTAAAGGATTAGAATGGGCACTTCTCCGAAGAAAATATGTAAATATTCAGTAAGTATATGAAAAGAGGGTTGACATCATCAGTCACAGGCAAACACAAATCAAAACCACACTGAGACACCACTTCACACCCATTAGGATGACTATAATAAAGAAGATGATTAAATGAGCGTTGATGAAAATGTAGAGAAACTGAAGCCTTCATATGTGGCTGGAGAATGTAAAATGGGGAGCTGTTGTGGAAAACAGTATAGCAGTTTCTCAAAAGTGAAAAGCAGCATATGGCTCGGCAATCCCCTTCCAAGAGACTTGAACATACCTCTCCACACAAAACCTTGTACACAGATGTTCCTAGCCACATTGTTTATAAAAGCCAAAATATAGAAACAGTCCGCCTGTCCATCAACATGAATGAGGAATGGACAAACAACATGTAGCTTATCTACACAATGGGATCTTATTGGGTCGTAGAAAGGAATGAAATACCAATACATGCTGCCACATGGATGAACCGTGAAGAGATTTTGCCAAATGAAAGAAGCCAGTCAGAAAGGCTGCATATTGTACAGCTCTATTTATATAAAATGTCCAGAACAGGCAAATCCGCAGAGACAGAAAGTATATTAGTGATTGCCAGAAAAGGGGTGGGGGAGGGGAATGGACAGTGACTGCTAATAGGTACAGAGTTTCTTTCTGAGGTGAGGAAAACGTTCTGAAATTAGATAATGGTAATAGTTGCACGACTCTATGAATACAATGAATTTTGCACTTTAAAAGGGTAAATTTCATGCTGTGTGAATTATATCTCAATTTTAAAATATGCTAAGGAAATTCCCTGGCAGTCCAGTGGTTAAGACTCTACTCTCCAATGCAGGGGGTGCAAGTTCAATCCCTGGTCAGGGAACTAAGATCCCACGTGCACAGGGTGTGGTTAAAAAGTTAAAATAAATAAATAAATATGTTAAGAAGTATGAGCAAATAAAGTATATCCCAGGAATGCAAGGTTGGCTTAACACTGAAAAAATCAATTAATGTAAATATTATAAAATGAAATAATAGGGACAGATCATGGAATTATATCAATAGATTAAGAAATAGAAAAATTCAAGAAACACATTCAAGATGAAGGTTCTCAACAGACTAGAAATAGAAGAGAATTTCCTCAACCAGATAAAAGAAAATCTATAAAATATAAAACCCTATAGCTTACTTTCTACTTGATGATAATAGATTGAATGTTTATCTCTTCAGATTAGAAACAAGGCAAGAATGTCAACTCTCAATACTTTTATTTTACACAAAGACACATGCAATAAGGCAAAAAAAAAAAAAAGCAAATGGGTTGGAAAGGAAAATGTAAAACTGTATCACAAAAATCATAATCATCTAAGAAAAGCCTAAGAAACCTACATAAAATCTACTTGAATGAATAAGTGACTATAGCAAGGTTTCAAGTATCCTCATCTATGTAGTCACCCAAGAAAAATGAAAGTATACACCCACCATTCATATGTATATTAATATGCAGAGACATTTTACTCATAATAGTCAAAACTTGAAGACAGCTCAAATGTCCAACAGCAGGTGAATAAATAACAAACTGCCCATGGAGGAGATATCTTTGTTCAGGGGCCAGTGGCTACTGAACCTTTGCCCTATGGATCCAGGAGAGAGTGGAGAGGAAGACAATGGGGCAAAAAGGTAAGTGATACTGACCTGGCTTGGAGATGTCTAGTCCAGGATCAAAGAACAATCGGCTGAGAGGTAGAGAGGAGAGCTGCTTAGCAAGAGAAGAGTGAAGGTCACAGAAAGCATGTGAGATTTGAGCAGAAACCTCAGAAAAGAAAGGTGAGCCTGGCACAATAGCTTTGAGGAGGGTGACTTTGGGGAGAAACTGTGTTAAGAAGACTTCAGAAAGCTGATACGTGATGTGCTTTCCTCTTCTTAATACTTCTTTTGGCTGAGACTGTTCCAAAATAAGATCAGATCTACTGGGGGCTATATAAAATGAGTATAACAACAGTAATAGCCCAAAATGCTTACTAGGCACAATCACTGTGCTAAGTTATTTAATATGTTCACTATTATGTGAAAGTCATTCAGTCATGTCCAACTGTTTATAGGCCATGGAATTCTCTGGGCCAGAATACTGGAGAGGGTAGCTGTTTCCTTCTCCAGGGGATCTTCCCACCCAGAAATTGAGCCCTGGTCTCCTGCATTGCAGGCAGATTCTTTACTATTTAAGCCACCAGGGAAGCCCATTAAGAGGTGGGTACTGTAATTCCCATTACGTAGATGAGGAAACTGAGGCACAGAGTTTTAAGTGCTCTGCCCAAGATCACATGGTTACTAAGCAACAGAGTCAGAGCATTTGGTTGTATATTCAAATTCAAAGCTAAGTAGCGTTTCCCTTTTCTCATCTTCTTCCAAGGAACTCTCTCCACATCCTTTCAGGATTCAGTGGATGGAGGGGGCGGTGCTGAAAACTGATTTGATAGATCTCATGTTCTCAAAGCACCTTATGTCCAACTAAACTCATATATCGAGACAGAAAGATTCAGCCAGGCCAGAGAACAAGGGATCCACCACCTGTCGTTGAAGTTACTTCCCACTGTTTGTCAGTACCACCTCTAGGGAGCCACGAACTAATAGTGTATAAGCCCCATAATTATCTGATTTTAGTGCAAACATGTTGCTTTAAAAATACAGCATTATTGGGACTTCCCTGGTGGCTAAGAGTCTGCCTTGCAGTGCATTGGGTACAGGTTTGATCCCTGCTCAGGGAACTATGGGCTTCCCTGGTGGCTCAGACAGTAAAGCATCTGCCTGCAATGCAGGAGACCTGGGTTCAATCCCTGGGTTGGGAAGATCCCCTGGAAAAGGAAATGGCAACCCACTCCAGTATTCTTGTCTGGAAAATCCCATGGACGGAGGAGCCTAGCAGGCTACAGTCCATGGGCGCGCAAAGAGTCGGACACAACTGAGTGACTTCATTTTCTTTCTTTCTTTCAGGGAACTAAGATCCCACATGCCACAGAGCAACTAAGCTTGTGCACTCTGGAGTCCACGTGCCACAGCTGGAGAGTCTGTGGGTCACACTGAAAGGTTTTGCAGCCAAACAAATACTTAAAAAAAAACAAAACCAGCACCATTTTTGTTATCTTTTCCTGATATAGCTGTATTTTTAAATCTAGTCACCAACTAAAAAATGGAGTGGCCTCTCTCTTGATCTTGAGAGGCCATGCTCCTTTTTTACTAGTCTGCAAGGGGCAGGAAAGGGAGGAGCCTGCCTGGAGCAGCTCTGATGCTCAGCTCCCCAAGGCTCTGAAGTCAGTATGGCTACACCCACTGGCTGAAGGAGGTCCAAAACCTAGGGACTGTGAAGCTGCATGGAACAGAGCGCATCTGTCTAGAGGTTTCCTGAACTTTGAAGGGTGTGTAAGGAGGTCTTCAGGTCCAGACTGATGGGGGGAATCATTGCCACATTAAGGTGCATGGTCCTTAATTCAGTGGTTCTTATCTGGGGCAGTTTTGATCCTCCTCCCAGGGGACATCTGGCAAGGTCTGTAAACTTTTTAAAAAGTTTTATTTTATTGAGGGAATTCCCTGGCACTCCAGAGATTAGGATTCTGAACTCTCACACCGAGATTTAATCCCTGCTAGGGAACTAAAAATCCCATAAGTTAATTAGCAAGGCCAAAAACCATTGTTTTAAAATTGTATTTTATTGAAGTATAGTTGACTTACAATGTGTTAATTTCTGCTGTATAGCAAAGTGATTCAGTTATACATTTATATACATACTTTTCATATTCTTTTCTGTTGTGGTTTTCACAAAAAATTGAATATAGTTCCCTGTGCTATTCAGTAGGATCTTGTTATATATCCATTCTGTATATGCTGTTAATAAAGCTAGAGGATGCAATGGAATTCTAGTAGAGCTATTCAAAACCCTGAAGGATGATGCTATCAAAGTGTTGCACTCAATAGGTCAGCAATCTGGAAGACACCAGCAGTGGCCACAGGACTAGAAAAGGTCAATCCTCATCCCAATTCCCAAGAATGGTAGTACTAAAGAATGTTCTAACCATTAGGCAATTGCACTCATCTCCCATGCTAGTAAGAGCATGCTTAAAATCTTATATGATAGGTTTCAGCATTATACAAACCAAGAACATCCAGAAATCCAAGCTGGGTTTAGAAAGGACAGAGGAACCAGAGATCAAATTGCCAACATTCGTTGGATTATAGAGAAGGCAAGGGAATTCCAGAAAAACATCTATCTCTGTTTCATCGGCTACGCTAAAGCCTTTGACTGTATGGATCATAACAAACTGTGGAAAGCTCTTAAAGAGACAGGAATACCAGACCATCTTACCTGTCCCCTGAGAAACCTGTAGGTGGGCCAACAAACAACAGTTAGAATAAGAACAGTTAGAACAGTATGGAACAACTGATTGATTCAGGACTGAGAAAGGAGGATGACAGAGCTGTCTGCTGTCACCCTGTTTATTTAACCTATACGCTGAGCACATCATGAAAAATGCAGGACTGGATGAGTTACAAGCTGGAATTAAGATAGGCAGGAGAAACATCAACAATCTCAGATATGTGGATGTGAAGTGAGGTGAAGTGAAAGTTGCTCAGTCGTGCCTGTACTCTTTTCTATCCTATGAACTGTATATAGTCCAAGGGATTCTCCAGGCCAGAATACTGGAGTGGGTAGCCTTTCCCTTCTCCAGGGGATCTTCCCAACCCAGGGATCGAACCCAGGTCCCCTTTATTGCAGGCAGATTCTTTAGCAGCTGAGCCACAAGGGAAGCCCTAGATATGCCAATGATACCACTCTAATGGCAGAAAGTGAAGAGGAACTAAAGTCTCTTGATGAGGGTGAAAGAGGAGAGTGAAAGAGCCAGCTTAAAACTAAATATAAAAAAATCTAAGATCATGGCATCCAGTCCCATTACTTCATGATAAATAAAAGGAGAAAAGGTGGAAGTAGTGACAGATTTCCTCTTCTTGAGCTCTGAAATCATTGCAGACGGTGACTACAGTGAAATCAGAAGATGACTGCTTCTTGGCAGGAAAGTTGTAGCAAACATAGACACTGTGTTGAAAAGCAAAGACATTACTCTGCCAATGAAGGTCCGTATAGTCAAGGCTATGGTCTTCCCAGTGGTCACATACGGTTGTGAGACCTGGACCATAATGAAGGCAGAGCACCAAAAAATTGATGCCTTCGAACTGTGCTGGAGAAGACTCCTGAGAGTCCCTTGGATAGCAAGGAGATCAAACAAGTCAATCTTAAGGGAAATCAACCCTGAATACTCATTGGAATGACTGATGCTGAAGCTCCAGTATTTTGGTTACCTGATGCAAACAGCTGACTCATTGGAAAAGTCCCTGATGCTGGGAAAGATAGAGGGCAGAAGGAGAAGAGGGTGTCAAAGGATGAGATGGCTGGATGGAATCACCAATGCAACAGACATGAACTTGGGCAAACTTCAGGAGATGGTGAGGGACGGGGAGGCCTAGCATGCTGCAGTCCATGGGGTCGCAAAGAGTCAGACGTGACTGGACGACTGAACATATAATAGTTTACATCTGCTTAGCAAGATCTGCCAGCAAATTTGGAAAACTCAGCAGTAGCCACAGGACTGGAAAATGTCAGTTTTCATTCCAATCCCCAAAAAAGGCAATGCCAAAGAATGCTCAAACTACCGCACAATTGCACTCATCTCACACGCTAGTAAAGTAATGCTCAAAATTCTCCAAGCCAGCCTTCAGCAATATGTGAACTGTGAACTGTGAACTTCCAGATGTTCAAGCTGGTTTTAGAAAAGGCAGAGGAACCAGAGGTCAAATTGCCAACATCCGCTGGATCATCGAAAAAGCAAGAGAGTTCCAAAAAAAACATCTAGTTTTGCTTTATTGACTTTGCCAAAGCCTTCGACTGTGTGGATCACAATAAACTGTGGAAAATTCTGAAAGAGATGGGAATACCAGACCACCTGACCTGCCTCTTGAGAAGCCTGTATGCAGGTCAGGAAGCAATAGTTAGAACTGGACATGGAACAACAGACTGGTTCCAAATAGGAAAAGGAGTACGTCAAGGCTGTATATTGTCACCCTGCTTATTTAACTTATGTGCAGAGTACATCATGAGAAATGCTGGGCTGGAAGAAGCACAAGCTGGAATCAAGATTGTCAGGAGAAATATCAATAACCTCAGATATGCAGATGATACCACCCTTATGGCGGAAAGTGAAGAAGAACTAACGAGCCTTTTGATGAAAGTGAAAGAGGAGAGTGACAAAGTTGGCTTAAAGCTCAACATTCAGAAAACTAAGATCATGGCATCCGGTCCCATCACTTCATGGCAAATAGATGGGGAAACAGTGGAAACAATGGCTGACTTTATTTTTCGGGGCTCCAAAATCACTGCAGATAGTGATTGCAGCCATGAAATTAAAAGACACTTGCTCCTTGGAAGGAAAGTTATGACCAACCTAGATAGCGTATTAAAAAGCAGAGACATTACTTTGCCAACAAAGGTCTATCTAGTCAAGGCTATGGTTTTTCCAGTAGTCATTTATGGATGTGAGAGTTGGACTATAAAGAAGCTGAGTGCAGAAGAGCTGATGCTTTTGAACCGTGGTGTTGGAGAAGACTCGAGAGTCCCTTGGGCTGCAAGGAGATCCAACCCGTCCATCCTAAAGGAGATCAGTTCTGGGTGTTCTTTGGAGGGATTGATGTTGAAGCTGAAAATCAAATACTTTGGCCACCTGATGCGGGGAGCTGACTCATTTGAAAAGACCCTGATGCTGGGAAAGATTGAGGGCAGGAGGAGAAGGGGACGACAGAGGATGGGATGGCTGGATGGCATCACCGACTCAATGGACATGGGTTTGGGTGGACTCCGGGAGTTGATGATGGGCAGGGAGGCCTGGTGTGCTGTGGTTCATGGGGTTGCAGAGAGTCAGACATGACTGAGTGACTGAACTGAACTGAAGCAAGATCTGGAAACATTTTTGGTTTTCATAACTGGGGAATTTTATTGGCATCTAATGCACAGGGATCAGAGATGCAGCTAAACAGCCTACAATAGCCCCCTACAGAAAAGATTAATCTGTCCAAATGTCAAAATGTGAGAGTTAAGAAATTCGATTTAACCCTTTGGGGCCGACACATTCAGGGCAGCCACTGCCTCCTAAGAGGCTTCCTACAAAGCCCAGATAAGAAGAGGGTTGGACTACAGCCCCTGCCCATGCCTTCAGGGGGAATTTCCCTACCATCACCTGGCCACCCACTCTGGCCCCTTTGTTGGAGTGCTCTGCCTTCAGGTAAATATTTTCCCTGCTTGTTTGGGAAACTTTGAGAAAAATCCCCTTTAGCCATCTTGTGAGCATTGAAGATGCACCATACTGTGCTTTGTGCTTCACCATAAAAAAAAAAAAAAATTTTTTTTAATAAGGCAGCTAGGGGATTTTTATTATTTTTACTCAAATAGCTAACAAGCAGCCGTCAGCTCTTAAGATTTCAAAGGTGGTACATCCAGCAAGGTGCTCAGAGAGAGCTCGGAAAAAAAGAGTGGGTTTTTGGTGTCAGTGTGTTCATGGTCTAGATGGGAGGGGTGATAACCCAGGAATTCCGACCTGGGTCAGGGCGGCCTGCAAGGGTGGGCAGCAGCTGACGAGAAGGCCTCCCGCCTTACTGCCACCAGTGAGGAGCCCTTGGGGACCTGGGGGACATTTGCCTGCCCTCGCAGAAGAGTCTTCTCTCCTCTTCCTGGGTTTCGTCTTTACTAACTAGACAGGGGGCTATCAGGGAATATGAGGCAGAGAGCTCTAGGAATGTGAAACTCCTCTCAGAGGAAAAGGCACAGGGGCCTGAAAGTGCAGCCAGTGGCCCCAGGTGCTCACTGATGCCTCTTGAGCACCTGCTTTCTCCTAACCATTCCTGACTTTCATCCCCCTCTAGGGCCAACGACGCCCGCCCCCACAACCCTTCTGCCTAACCTGCTTCGGTGGACCGGACCCTGGGGCTCACACATACAGGCCCTGTGTCAGCTCAAATCAGATGAGGAAAGTAGATTTGGAGCCGATTAACCCCAGGGCGTGGAGGCCTTTGTGTCCAGGGCAGGTGAGAGAGGATGAATAGAGATGAAAGAACTGGGCGGAGAAGCTTAACTGGACTCTGAGGCCATGATGGAACCCCTCCTGGAGAAATGGGCTCCACAATTTCCCCTGCATCCAGTGGCTTCATGTTAGAACCACCTGGGGAGCTTTTTAAAAATTACCCAAGCTCAGACCAGTTATATCAGAATAACCGAGGGGGGTCCCAAGCAAGTATTTCCTTCCTTTTTTTTTCGACTTTGGGAGATTTTGTACCTCCTCTCAGGTAGGGAAGCTTGATTTCTGAAATGACTATCCTGAAGGAAAAGTACCTAGTTCTTTGTTCAGCCCCCGACTCCCACCCCTAACCCCTGGGGGCACACCACCGACACTCAGGAAGTTTCTGCTTTGCTAGGTTCCGCAGTTTCAACCCATTTTCTCAACAATTTGGTCAGAGCATCTCAGCTTTCGTAAAACAGGGGTCTTGGAAATGAATTAATTCAGTAGGAGTTGAACTGAAGTCTATATTTGTGCTGGCACTGAAAACAGCAAAGGAATAGGAGAAGTAGATTGGTGTGAATATAGGAAGCTTATGGCACTTAAAAAATATTGATTTTCAATTACCGTAAGAAGCCCATTACAACATATCCTGCTAATTTTAAACAAGGCTCATCTGATAGGCACATGCGTTATGATTCTAGTTATTTACACACTGAAATAAATACATATTGGCAAATGGCTGCTGCTCTAAATTCTCAGAGTTACCTCTTTTCTTGCTTCTCCCATCCCCTCCCTCAGCACCACCCCCTCTCCCACCTCTGTGATCCCACTACTCAAAAGTTATTTGCTTTAAAAAATTATACTACTTTATATTATCCAGTACTCTTGCCTGGAAAATCCCATGGATGGAGGAGCCCGGTGGGCTGCAGTCCATGGGTTGGCTAGGAGTCGGACACAACTGAGCGACTTCACTTTCACTTTTCACTTTCATGCATTGGAGAAGGAAACGACAACCCACTCCAGTGTTCTTGCCTGGAGAGTCCCAGGGACAGGGGAGCCTGGTGGGCTGCCATCTATGGGGTCCCACAGAGTCGGACACAACTGCTGGAGAAGTGGCCAATCAGCCTATCAACATAGGTTTAAAAAAGTAACAATGTCTCTCATACTGCGTTATAAATATAACTGTAATACAGTATACCTTAAAAATTTTGTAACAATTCACTCACTCATTAGAGTATAAGCTGCTGCTATAAGCTAGGCTACCATAAAACAGTCATATTGCTTGTTTGTTCGTTATCTGTGCATGAATCATTATACCTGTAATAGATATGAATTTCTTTTTCACATGGTCTTTGCATTTTTGATGTCCAGTATTAGTTACATGTATAACATCTTTGTATCACATAAAGCAATATTGAGGTAGGTACTGACAGACGATTCATCTTATAAACAGATGATGTAAACTTACAGTATTGATAAATGAAATATAGTCCTATAAATGAATTTTCTCTTCCTTATGATTTTCTTAATAACATTTTCTTTCTTCTAGCTTACTTTATTATAAGAATATAGTATATAACACATATTACATACGAAATATGTGTTAATCATCTGTTTAGATTATCAGTAAGTTTTCCAGTCAACAGTAGGCTATTAAGTCAAAGATTTGGGAGAGTTGAAAGTTATATGTGGATTTTTGACTATGTAGGGGTCAGCAACCCTAACCCCTGAGTTGTTCAAAGGTCACCTCTACTTAGCTTCTGTGTCTGTTGTGAGGATTAAATGAGTCATTTTATGTGCCCAACACATAGGAAGTGAGACACAGCAAGGGTATGGACTGTTTACTGCTCAAGAGCCCTGATGGTAAGTCAAACAGGGGTTCACCAGTCCACGCCTTTTGGCTCGGGATTGCCTACCAAGAGGTGGCACTGTTTTCTAATTTGTACCAGGACCATAAAAGAACCAGCAAAAGTTCTGACTGACAGATGTTAGTTGTCAGCATAAGGGATTTAAGTGCCTTGCAAATGCTTTGTTGCTGTTCAGTCACTAAGTCATGTCCAACTCTTTCGTGACCCCATGGACTGTAGCCTGCCAGGCCTCTCTGTCCATAGGATTTCTCAGGCAAAATACTGGAGTGGGGTGCCATTTCCTTCTTCAGTGGGTCATCCCAACCCAGGGATTGAGCCTGCGTCTCCTGCATTGCAGGCAGATTCTTTACCACTGAGCCAGCAAGAAAGCTACCTTTTAGCATTATCCTTAGGCTCTGGGCTGATGTTGACTGAGCTGATCAGTCACTTGGTGGCTTTGTAGTGTTCTCCAGAATAATCTCAGTGGGAATGCCAATATTCCAAGTCTTGCTGTGACCATTCAGATACTGTGTAATAAAAACTAGAAATTAAATGTAAAAATACTGACAATGTAAGAAGTTAAAAATAATGCATGGAAGCACTATGTATTACTTAGGTATACATACAGATATGGTTCAAATAAAGAGAAACATGTAAGAATGATAAGAACAACATTCTGGATAACCGTTACCTGGGTGGAGAGGGAACAGGATTAGGGAAGGATTTATAGGGGCCTTCAGTTCTATTCATCTTATTTATTATTAAGCTTAATGGTGGATATCAAGTGTTTATTATTCCTTAATCTTAAATATTTAAAAATAATTAATAATCATTACTATTGAAGGAGATCATCTTTCTACATGAGAGCTAATTTTTCATTTCTGTCCTCATTAATCTCTGTTGAATATCAAAGCAGTATATTGATTTGGAACCGCAGAATAAAGCAGTCATTTATATAACAAGTGTTTACTGTTGAATGGTAGAAAATTTAAAGAGTTAAGAACTTCACCTGAACATTATTACAGTTATTACATTATTATTACACTTCTGATAGCCTTTTTGGTTATTGACTTCTTTCCCTTCTTACTGTGGGGCTGGGGGTCTCTGCCTTACTCAGACTTCCTATTTCTGCCATATAATAGGCACTGTGTGTGTGCGCTTAGTCACTCAGTCATGTCTGACTCTGCGACCCCATGGACTGTAGTCCACAAGGCTGCTCTATCCCTGGGGATTCTCCATTCAAGAATACTGCAGTGGGTTGCTGTGCCTTCTTCCAGGGGATCTTCTAAACCCAGGGATAGAACCCTGGTCTCCCGCATTGCAGGCAGAGTCTTTACTATCTGAGTCACCAGGAAAGCCCCATACGCGGCATTAATCAATGTTAAATTACACTGAATGAAACACAAACATGACAGCTTTTATCCTTACAGAGCTTTCAGTACACTAACGGCGAGAAAAGATACAGGACAAGGTGGTCATGATACGAGTCAGAAGTTATAGGCAAAGTTCTCTGGGAATTTATTCAGACATTAAATTCATTGACAGCTATTTCTTAGGCATCTACTACGCCCTGGGTAGGGGCTTCCCAGTTAGCACAATGGTAAAGAATCCATTTGCCAATGCAGGAGACGTGGGTTCAATCCCTGAGTCGGGAAGATCCCCTGGAGAAGGAAATGGCAACCCACTCCTGTATTCTTGCTGGGAAATCCCAAGGACAGAGGAGCCTGGTGGGCTACAGTCCGTGGGGTCACGAAAGAGTTGGACAAGACTGACCCAGTGGTACCCTGGGTATATAATTGTAAATAAGAGAGACGCAGTCCTCGGTTATTACTTGGCCCACTTCTCACCACCTTCATCACTACTTCACAGGTCACTTTACCAATATTTTTTATTTGGATTCTTGCACTAATCCAATGCTGGCATCCTACCTGGCCTCCCTACTTCCGTTTGTTCCTCTACACTAAATCTCAACTGCTTCCAGAGAAATCCTGTTAAAACTCAAATTAGGGACTTCCCTGGTGGTTCAGTGGTTAAGAATCCATCTGCTAATGCAGGGGTCACGGGTTCAATCCCTGGTCTGGGAAGATCCCACATGCCTCGGGGCAACTAATCCCGTGTGTCACAACTACTGAGCCTCCACTCTACAGCCCATGAGCTACAACTAGAGGAAGCCCATGCGTAGCAATGAAGACCCAGTGCAGCCAGAACTAAATAAATAAATTTAAAAAACCTAAAAACCCTAAATTAGAACTCATCACTCCTGCTCTAAAACCCCATCTGTGGGAGACCACAGACATGGCCACAATTCTTTAAATTCTTCCCATCAAGAGATGAAGTCTCTTTCTCAACCCAGAGCATCTGACCTGGCCTTGTAACTGTCTTTGTCCAATAGAATGTGGCAGAAGGACCATGGTGGGAAATCTGGGCCCCGGGAGGCTTTGAATGCTTCTAGCCTTCCTCTTGGAATCTGAACGGCTGTGTTAACAAGCCTGGGATAGCCTGTTGAGGGATGAGAAGCCACGTGGAGCAGAACTGTCCTGGACAAGTTTGTCCTAGACCAGCCGATGATCAGCCAACGTACTGGGTATATGAGGGCACAGGATGTGGAACTGTCCTGGGCAAGATGGTCCTAGACCAGCCAATGATCAACCAACCTACAGGTATATGAGGACGCATGACGAGGTCCTGCTGAGACCCCCCAGCTCCCGGGGGGAATATTCCAGATGATCCTCTCACTCGAAAGCTGAGTAAATGGCTGTTGTTTTAAGCCACTGAGATTTCTTCCTTTCTTTCTTTCTTTCTTTTTTTTTTTTTTTTGTGGTTTATCATGCAGCAAAACAAACGGATTCATCACCTCATTCAGAGAAACAGTCAAAATACTGACTATATCCTTACTTAGAACTGGGGACAACGTAGGTGCTCAATAAACACTTGCTGAAGAAAACTCACAAATAGCGCTCACCTTCCAAAGAGGGAACACCCGGAGAAACAAAGTAAATAATTACTAAGTTAGATGAGTGCTGGGAACAGACAGTGGCTGAGGCAGAGAATCACAGCATCCAAGCGGGAGGGCAGGTCCTCTGGGAACTCCCCATCTCTTTCAGAACAAAAACCAAAATCCTTACAGTGGCCTCCGAGGCTGATGTAAATGCCTGGTACCTCGCTGACTTCACCTTCTGCCACTCACAGCTTTTCACTCCAGCTCCCCTGGCCTCCCTGCTGTTCCTCTCCCACCTCAGGTCCTTGCTGGAATGTTCTTCCCCTAGACACCCACACCATTCACTCCGTCCTTCCCTTCAGGGCTCTGCTTACTTGTCTCCCTTTCGGGAAGGCCTTTTCCAACCACCCTGCAAAAACAGCAACCCACTGACCCCCAGAATTTCCCACCCCTTGCCCGCTTTATTTTCTTCCATGCCCCTTGTCACCTTCTGCTGTGTTAAATATTAACTCTTGATTACTGTCTGCTTCTCCCACTGAAATACAACTTCCACGGGGGAAGGGATTTTGTTTTGCTCAAATTACCTCTAGGACAGTATTGTCTTAGGGCAGAAATTCAGCCAGTGGACAAAACATCCCTCAGGCGCCATACTTCCTTTCAGTGAGGACTAAGCAAGGCAAATATTTAGCTTGGAGCCAAATGGGGAATAAGACAAGACATTTCTTGAAAGCCCAAATGCCTAGGTGTGTGGGGGATTGCTTACTGAGAACTTATCAAACATGCATGTAACAGGACAAGTGGCACTACAGCTAGCGATTGTCTTCATGGCATAGTTTACAGTCTGCTGGGGCTTTGTAATCCACTTTTATTTGCTTCTTGAAACAGCCCTGAGAGGTAGGCAGAGAAGATTTTATCACCCTTCATTTACAGATAAATGAGTGAGCTATCCAAGGCCACAGACATACTAAGGGATAGAGGGAGATTTCAAATCCTGATTATTTCAACTCCAAGTACAGTGCTCATTTCTGTGTCTGTGTGTGTCCAGCTGTTCCTACACTCTGGGCTCTGACCTTGGGACCTTCATGAATCATTAAGATTCCAGGCTGACCCGGATCCCCTGAAAGATCTTCAACACAGGAAGCATCTTTCCTCTAGAGAGAGCACTTGCCAAGAGGCATAGGCTAGTCCCTGTGGCTTTCAGACCTACCACCACCCCTTCTGTCTGTCTGGAAAGGTCTGAGCCCTTGGGTCCCTTCACCCCAGCCCACCCCAAGGCAGGAGAGACAGAGAAGGCCCCCCTGCAAGACAGGACAGGCAGCCGCTTTGGTGAAAAACCAGAAAGAGATCCCAGCCCGTTGCTTTCATTTCGGTTTAAAAATCAAGTCGGGTGACAATGGAAACTCTTTCCTTGCTGTCCTCTTCTTTCTGCCCATGTTGACAGAAGATGGACTTGCTAATTCTGGCTGGGGTTTTTCCCTCCCTGGGCTGTTTTTCTCTTTTTATCTTCATCAATTGAAGTGAGCTGTTCTGCCTTTCAAACTGTCGGAAGGCCTCTGGGGTTTTGTGTTTTTTTTTTTTTTTTCTTTTCTTTCTTTCACATAATTCGGTGAGTCTTTTCCCAGATATGTATTTTCTCTCAATTTAACTTCTAACTTAAATTTCCGCCCATGTGACTTCCAGCGCGAGTTACCAGAAACCACAAGAGAGAGAGAGGGCGCGAGACCCAAGGCAAGCGACATGTCCCTGTGGGGAGCAGAGCCTCTGCACCCCGGAGCGAGGAGGACGCAGGGGTCAGGGGCGGCGGCAAGGCGGGCAGAGGAGGGCCCTGAGGAGGGGGGTGGGCTGCTGGCCCGGGGGGAGCAGTCAGGAAGGGAGGCCGGCTGGTGACAGGGGAGCCCCGAGGCGCCTGGGGCTGCGTGGAGAGCCCGGAAGACCGTGGCCATGCCTCACAGCTCCGACAGCAGCGACTCCAGCTTCAGCCGCTCTCCACCCCCTGGCAAACAGGTAGGGTCCTGCCTTTCCCTCCTCCTCCCTCCTGAATCTCCGGGGCAGCAGGAAGAGGGCCAGGCTTCCTGGGCCTCTGCCCAGGGACGCTGAGGGGCCAGGAGATGGCAGGAGCATCCTGTTAGACTCAAGGGCTGCAGGGAAGCCGTGCATCTCGGGCGGAGACCCTCATCCTTCCGCCCCTCCTGCCAGAGGATGCTCTCCGCGTCCCCGGATGGTACCCGTCGCCTTCACCTCGCCTGGGGTCCCATCCCAGGAAGCTTTCTAGGAAGCCGAGAGGGGAACGGGCGCCAAATAACTCTGGTCTCTCAGAAGAGAGAGCCTACCTCTCTCCGAGGCGGCGGTAGCAGGGTGAGTGGGGAGGAGCGTTGATGCGGGCGGAGGGCACGCACGCCCTGAAAGCTACATGGTTGCCCGGGAGACAGCCGGCAGAAGAGGAGAGGAAAGGGATGGGGTGGGGGGAGGCAAGTTAGCAGGAGGAGGACCCCAGTCCAGCTCGGAAGGATCTATCTTACCTCCTAGCACAGAACCTGTTGCTGGCACAGGAACGGGCGAGGGGGGCTGGAGGAGGAAGGAAATGAATCAGGAGATGGTTCTGGGCACTTGAAATTATTCCCTTGTAGCTCAGCTCTGGGGAAACTAGAGAGGTGAGGGTGGAGATTCTGGGTGTCTAAGATTGTAACTTCCAACTCAAAAATTTTCAGCTTGAGGGTTGCTAAAAGAAAGAAAGAAAAAAAAAATAAAACACCACCACCACAAGCATACTGACTGCTTCCCATCTCCCGGGGCTTTCTCCTCATCGCATTCCTTGACAGCCCTCTCCACAGGAAGCCCTCTCCCTGCTCCTCGAGTACAATGGTGGAGGACAAAGTCTTCTCTAACTCGGGGTTTAAAAACTGCCTTCTTTCCTTCGCACGGGTGTCCCAGAGGGCCTTGAAAACGTTGCCGCCGGAATAAAAGCATACAAACATATACTACAGCTTCTGTCATCAATGCCTGACAGCAGAGGGGCAGGTAGGAAGGGGTCCTAGTGGAGGCCTCTAGAGGACAGACACTGCAGCCCTGGCTCGACCGCCTGGACGTCTGCGCTCTTCTTAGGAAGGAAATTACTCACGGCTTTTGTGCTGACCCGGCTCCCCAGCCTCCTGAGAGGAAGAGCACTTCCTTCCTATCTAACCCACTGCCCTCTGACTGCAATGGCCTGGAAGTACTGAGCCCGTTGGTGAGACATACGCTTGGGAGGGCAGACTCTTGTCCTGGGAATTGTGTCCCTCCAGCCTGCAGGGATGTGAGATGGCACACAGCTGGGGGTGTAGGAGGGTTTCGGTCAAACGTCTACACTTACCCTGTAGTGTCTGGGCAAAGCCAGAGCTAACCTAGCACACACCCATCTGTGGGAGGCACTCAGATGACACCAAAGTTCCCCAGGTCCTCCTAAGCACCCGTCTCCTACCTGCCAGGGCCAGGTCATCTCTGTCGTTAAAACTGTCCCTGGTCTCCACTTTGTACTAGGCCTTGTGCTCGGGGTGCCCTGGGGGATGTCAGGGTCACTGAGTGTAAGGAAGGGAATGCAGGGGACAAAGAGGCAGATCTGGGATGGGGACCTCAGACTGGGGCGGGGCGGGGGTGTAGGCAACAGAAGCCCCAAGGGGTCACACCAGGGAAGAAGTAGTTGGTAGTGGATGAGGGAGTGGCTTGGAGAGGCATCAGACTCAGCACTGGAGGATGCAACTTGCCAGAGTACTGTGAGCCCCTGGGCAAGCTCTTTGAGCCTTCGTTCCCCCATGTAAGATGCAAATACTCACATCAGCTTCATCAAACCAGGGGGTTCAACAAGAGCACCTCAGGGAAAAACACTTGCACAGAAGCAAGCACATAGTGAGTGCTCAACAACATTTTAGAAAAAAAAACAAAAAACAAGAAGGTTCTAGGCCAGAAGTAACAGGGTAAGGGTGGAGCAGCCCTGAACAGGAGAGGTGATGAAACATACTTCATCGCCTTAACCATCTTTTTCCAAATTCAGCCCTCCTGAGGCCTCAAGCTCTTTTGCAGTCTTCCTGTATCTTCTGGCCAAAGCTATAGAGACACAAGAGAGTTTCACAGAGTGTGGGGAAGGGTTCCCTTTCGGGTTCAGCCTTTTGGTCACCAGGGTGTGGACAGGCAAATAACGATGAAGAAATGGAAGGGTGGACGGCAGGATACCAAACACCATGAGAGGCGGCTTCAGCTAAGACGAGAGGAGTAGACTCCCCTAATTCTCATCATCTCTGCTCCCCAGGACTCATCTGATGATGTGAGAAAGGTTCAGAGAAGGGAGAAAAATCGCATCGCCGCCCAGAAGAGCCGGCAGAGGCAGACACAGAAAGCCGACACCCTCCACCTGGTGAGTGTTCAGACCTCTCTTCATCCTCTTGGACTGTAGGCTTTACTCCCCACCAACCTATGGACGCCGGGACGGAGCCTTGAGCCTGCCTGTGTGGAGATGCGTATGTGGGGGTGTCAGTGGAGGGTGAGGGATGCAGGTGGAGTGGGTGCATGGAGAAGATTCTGTCGCAGGAAATGGGCCAGGAGGCTGAAAGAGAAATGAGCCCCAGGATGGCATGTGGAGGAAAGGAGCTGAGTGTGGGCAGCCCAGAGTCTGGTGGAAGGGATCCATCCCGCGTGGACCCAGATAGCAGAAGTCACGACTGCCTTTGGGAGCAATTCAGAAGGTGTTATGTGCTTTGGGGGAGTCTGTCATCTCACAGTGCTAGGAGCACATATATATAGTCCCATCCCCTGGGAGGCCAGCGGGGCGGCCACTCCCAGCCCTGCATTTGGGACAATGAGGTCCACAGGGTGCTGCACCCCACAACTTCTTTTCTGAAGATTATTAAGGTTTGATTTCAAAATTTCTATTTTGATGATATCCCGAGATGGTCTGTGAATGATACAGTTGCAAGCGCACGTATCTGGCACAGTCATCATCCTGACTGAGTTGCCTCCAGTCTTGCACTTTCTAGGGAAGCCCTGACCCTTGGCTTGAGCAAGGGTCTTGGGCGATCAGAACTGCATTTCCTCCAGCGGCGCAAGATCCTGGTCAGTGTTCACAAATCATGGCTGTGTGCTTGTTACAGAAAAGTCTTCTCCTCATCTCCCTCACCTTACCACCTTACTCTCTTCACCCTGCCCTTTAATTTGCTCCTTTTCAATCAACCCTTATTCCACTAGCTCCTTTCTCTTCTATCCCTTCAGCCCTTCCTCTAGCAACACTGTCCTTTCTCATCCTTCCCCACACTGCCCCCCACCCCGAACCATTCCCAGACCCCTAGCATCCCAGGAATTCATTCCAATGATAAAAAGGGGAATTGGCATAAAAAATGAATATACTTATGTTTACTTGAAAGATTAGCCTGGTAACTGGTCAGTTAAAGAATAACTGTGTTAATCCCATCAAGGAAAAGTAAGATGCAGTTTTAGGTAAAAAGATACCATTTTTAACTTTGTAAGGAAGCAGAGAGCAGATAGTGTGAAGATCTCTGATTGGTTGCTCATGTTTTATTTGAAATGTATTCAACATGTCTTCCAATGCATACTAATGTAGTTTTATACTCATGAATATTTGTTGAAAGAAAGAATGGATGAACACTAAGTCTGTTCTCTTTGGTAATTGTGATCAGTAGTGTAAACGTTAAGCTGGTGGTGGCCCTGCTGCTGATAAGTTTTCCATGATTTCACCATGGCTTAGGGGCTCACGACACTCCAATTTACTCTTTTAGGCTTGAAAAATCTATGATTGCTCACTTTGCCTCCATCAGCATCTGATTCTTATTCACTATTCTTTAGAACAAGCAAATAAATAAAATTAGTAAGGATAAAGTCTATCTTTTGGTATAAGTAGACAATGTTCTGAAACTAGAAATCTGCTATAGGCTTTATAAGTTTGAAATACTTTTAAAAAAGGAAATTATGTATTGCTCAGCCGTGCCACCATCATAGGGACATGGTGTGAGTCCCAGTTCTGCCATTCACTGTCTGTATGACCCACCTTAGACTGTAGAGATGTTCTTTACCTCCCTTAGTTGTAGTTCCCTTATCAGGAAAATGGGACAATAAGTACCTCATAGATAGAGTGCATATGAACAGCTCAAGCTCAGTCCTCCTAGGCATAGCATAACTATTCAAAAATTTTAAGTATAATAAGAGTAATATTAAAGATAGTTATCATTATAAGAAATAAGATGACTACAACTAAGGTTTTATGCATCTGAATTTATATTTATCTCAGGGCTGAAAGATTTCTTAAAGGCTGGAAAGTTCAGACACACTTTTGATGCTCAAGAATCTCTACAACACTCTCTGGACATGATCCCCAAAGTATGCCTATCACGCCTAGTGATGGAGAGCCCCCTGCCTCCCAGTAGGAGCAGAGGAGTCTTCCCTAACTCGAGCTGTGCCTCTGTCTCCCTGGGAACTCAACCCCCTGGTCTTTCTTCAACTCGTGGGGACATATCACTGAGGGTGACATGCATGCTTCCTTGCTAAGGCAAGGTTTTCAACACTGACTCTGCTGCCTCTCTTTGCAAAAAAAAGAGTTTGAGCCAGAAGATGTAGCCCATCTGATTATACTAGTCAAGACTATACCAAGACACGCCCTGGGGTTTGGGAGGTCCATGGAGACCCAAGTCATGTAGTCACTATGTCCACACTCAAACCCCTGGTCTCTAGAATGTTCTCATCGTTGCCATACCTGGACAGACTCCTCCCCACTCCTTTCTTCTGAGCACCATAGCATTCACCTTCACTTTTTGACCAGTGAGTAGAACACCTCAGAGTTTATACAGCAAGCCTGTGTGTTGCAACCAATGTGACTTATGTTTCTTGACTTTGGGTAGAAACTTTTGGTAGCAACATATAAATCTGCCACCATTAAGCAGAGGGTTTGGCTGTGATCTGAAATTTGGCAGCAACATATAAATCTGCCACCATTAAGCAGAGGGTTTGGCTGTGATCTGAAATTTGGCAGCAACATACAAATCTGCCACCATCAAACAGAGAGCTTGATTGTGATCTGAAATGTTCATTTCCTCTCAGACAATAATCACCTATCTTCTGTATCCATTATCCTCTTAATCATGTTTGTGATTCAGGTAGAAGGCCTTCTATTTTCCACCAGCATTCTTAGGGTTGGGTGCTTGGTGTGCCCTTGATTCCTTTCCATGCTTGTCTCCACATGTTGAGGCTCTGGAACCATTCTCTGGCCCAAAGACACAGCCATAGGACTCACCTAATAAGATGTAAAAGACCAGGGTTTAGAAAGTACTGTGGTCCTAAATAAGGACCACCTTTGTATTAGTATGCTAGCCTCTTAGATGCTGGGGTAACAACTGATTTCTCGGTTTCAACTTTGTCGCTATTATTTCTCTTAAAATAGCAAAAAAAATTATTCTGTTTCTCCAGTGAGAGAGAGGAATACCTATTATTTAGCATTTTCAGTATATATCCTATAAGTGATTTGCATCAACACTCTGTATGTAGATTGCTTTTAAAAGAGCAGAGTAGGGAAGCTGGTGCTTTCAACAAGCGGTTTAACCTCATGCCAATGTGATAACATCTCTGGCCTTGACTACCACTCACATTAACCAAATCAGGAGGAGCTCCTTTTCATAATCGTAATATCAACAGTGTCCACATTCTGTCTGTTTTGCTGCACCTCGCGGCATGTGGGATTCTAGTTCCCTGATCAGGGATCGAACCTGTGCCCCCTGCAGTGGAAGCTCAGAGTTCTAACCCCTGGACCACCAAGGAATTTCCCCACATTCTGTTTTTTAATTCTCATTTGGTTGGTGTCTCACACAGCACTCAGCACACTCAGTTCATTTTCTCTCGCGGTCAAGTGTAGAGTCCGTTAGGTATAGTAAAGGTATTGATTAAAAAGGAGAAAGTCATATTTTGAGCCATTCACTTTCAAAAGGTATTAGTCACTAATAAGTGAATCCAAGATAATCAGCTAAAAACTATTAAAAATAATAAGAACCCAATCAGCTTTCAAAGTTAACACAAAAAGTAATAACTTTTCTTATGCAAACTAGATTTAAAAATTTAATAGGAAGAAAGATTCTATTTACAATACCAAGAACAGCAAATGGAAAGAAGGAATAAATTTAACAAAAAACTACAGGGCTTAATTGTTTTAAGCTTCAAAATTATTCTAGGTGATTTTTAAATTTTCAAATAATTGAAAAAATATGTCTTATATAAAGATAGCAATTTTCCTTAAATTAATTTAGAAATTTATCTAATTTAATGTGATCTCAATAAAATAGGATTTTCTGGGTATTGGAGGAAATTAAATTAGATATTCTAAATACCTTGTGAAAAATAACCATGTGAGAATTTCTAGGAAAATTCTAAAAAAAGAGGGTAATTAGAGACAATTCGCTGAATAAGATATTAAAGTGAATTATAAATATAGAAATCAAAACAATGTAGAAAAGATAGAATATTGGACAGAATAGAACATAGAAGTAGACCTCCAAACAAACTCAAACAAATAGACTCAAAAACAAATAGACTCAAATTTGTGTTAGTTCCTAAGACACAAGTAAAAATGCAAAATGTCTAAGATGGCATTTGAAATGAGAGAAAAATGAAGTACTCAATAAATTGTGTTGGGAAAACTGGTTGGTCATCTAAAAAAAAAAAAACTAGAGTCTTCACTTCTTTTACAATGCATATAGATTACATACAGAAAAAATTGAAGACATTTGAAAAATAAGCATTAAAAACATTTATCTTGGAATGAAGCCTTCCAGATAAAATGAAAAACCCTGAAGCCATAAAGGGAAAGATTGATACACATTTATCAATAAAAACTGTATTTTATACATAAGTGAAAATGTCTATACAGTTCAAAGTACCTAATATGTAAAATCAAAAGCAAGTGAAGACTGGGAAAAATACCTGCAACATATATGACCAAAAAAGGGCATATTAGCTTAATATACGAGAGCCCTTATGAATAAGAAAATGATCTACAAACAAAAGAAAAAATGAATAATAATAAGAATAGGCAATTTAAAGAAAGAGAAAAATAAATGGCAAATAAATACAGAAAAGCTGCTAGACCTCAGTTAGGAAAATGACAGTTAAAGCAACAGTTACATTCTCTGCCAGACTGACAAAGACAGAAAATGTTGCTAAAAGACCATGTTGCCAAGATGATGGTGAAGCAGGTACCACCACCTACTACTGGAAGTATAATTTGTTGCAACTCCATTAGGGAGCAATTTGACCATGTCCAAAGTTACTAGTGCGCATACACGGTAACTTGGCAATTTTACATCTAGGAATCTGTTTACAAACATATTCACAGATTACACAATTATGTATATGTAGATATAACCCTCGCTGCATTGCTTGTCATAGCAAAGACAGGAAACAAGCTCAATGGTCATCAGTAAGAGACTCATTCGATAAACTAGAGTTGGTTTATTCAGTGGAATACCACGAAGGTATTAAAATAACAAGTTAAATCTGAATGTGCTACTCTGAAAAGATTATCAAGCTTCTATACTCTTAAGTGAATAAGTATGAGTCTGGAGTATAGTTTTCTTCCATGCATATCTTTAACGAAAATAAAAACACATATGTGCATATGCATATAAGCTTAAAAAAGTTCAAGTAGGTTTTCCCCCCAAATTGCTAATGATACATATTTCTGAAAGTAGGACAAAAGGTCTAATGCAGAAGAGAGATACTTTGCATTTTTGTACTTTTTAATATAGTTTGGATGCTTTTATTATGTGCTTTTATTTATATAATATAGATATTAAATTTCCAATATAGATCATTATTACATGTGCATTAGAATGACTTCTTTTCTAATTTGATCTCAAACATAGAATAGTCTTCCACTGTGATGTTTTATCCCTTGAACATCGTGCATAAATATCTCAGTCCTTTGTGACAACAGTCAGTTGGGATTTCTAATGAGTAATCTTAAGGTCTCCAGCACTAAACAAGCCACTGTAAGGGACAGCGAATCAGTTTCATTTGTGTGGTTATCTTGGTAATTGTAGGATACTCTGGTGCCTTGTAGCAGGAAGGATTTTGAGTCTGTGTCCCAGGTCAGTGGGAAAGAGAACTGAGATCGATTGAGAAGCTGTGTTCATGAAAAGGCTAAAAGTGGAGGAGGCGATGGAAAGGCAGTAATATTAGCCCAGAGCTATGATGTTGACAAGTCAGATCTGGCCTTGAGGATGGAACTGGAAGCAAAGCAGAGTTACAGGGTCAGATCTGGAAGCTGGAACTTCAGATACTTAGATTGGAGGAGGGATGGGTGTTTGCCTGGGGCTGCCTCTAGTGTGAAAGATCTCATACTAATTTAAAAAAAAAGAGAGAAAGATTTAAAGGTTCAGGGTAGATCTTTAATGTCATATATAGCAAATATCAGGAGGGTAAATTATGTCTGAAATTAAGCTGATGCTGTGAGAAATAAAGTTTTTATAACTGGAGGAAAATTAAGTAATGGAAGAAGCAAAGCTCAGCAAAGATGCTCACTTCTCAGGCCTCCTTAGAAGGAGAGTGTTGTTCTTGGACTTCTGGTAAGGCCTGGGCAAGAAGACTGTTTACGGTTCTTTCTCATTCTATCAGGTTTTTTTTTCCTCCCTCTCGGAGATTATACCTTAAGTTTTATTGGTATAGAGAAGTCATAGGTAAAAAAAAATAAAGCAAAATGAAAACCACAGAAAGAATGAATGTTCTTACTAGTTCCAGCCTAAAGAAGTTCAGTGTAAAATCAGTGAACTATCCATGGAAAGGACATTTCTCTTGTGCCTCTGCTGCCCTGAACTTCTTTATATTAAAAACATTAATTGAACACACAACTATATACCAGGCACTGTGCGTGTGTGCTCTACCTGCCGTTACCTCGTTTAATCTGCACAAAAACCTTATTTTGTCCTTCTTGTATTAGGTTAAGTAACTTGTCCAAGGTCACACATTTTGTAACTAGGTCTGTCTGACTTCAGAACCCATCTTCCTAACCACTAGGCAACACAGCCTCATCCTTTGGACTCTCGTGAAGACTCATCTTCCTTGAACCACTTCCTGAATTTTTTTCTTTTGTTCTTTAAGCAGCATCCTCCAAAGTTGACACTTTCTCTCCATTAGGCCTAGCTGAGAAAATTGAGACCATTTTTAAAGAAAGTTGTGTAGCAATAAATATTAACATCCTGCTCTTTGGTGGAGCAATTCCACGTACAGGAGTTTGAAGAAAAAATGATACACAAAGATGGCCAATTCATTATTTGTGAACAGTATACACTTTATCCGGAGAAGGCAATGGCACCCCACTCCAGCACTCTTGCCTGGAAAATCCCATGGACGGAGGAGCCTGATGGGCCGCAGTCCGTGGGGCTGCTAAAAGTCAGACATGACTGAGCGACTTCACTTTCACTTTTCACTTTCATGCATTGGAGAAGGAAATGGCAACCCACTGCAGTGTTCTTGCCTGGAGAATCCCAGGGACGGCAGAGCCTGGTGGGCTGCGTCTTGGGGTCACACAGAGTCGGACACGACTGAAGCGACTTAGCAGTAGCAGCAGCATACACTTTATCACTACTCTAAAATTGGACATATGCCCAGCTATGGAGATAAGTATATTATGACACATTCATACACTAGAATTCTGTACTATCACAAAAAATGAGTAAGTGAGTCCGTATTTATCAACACAGAAAGATGCTAATGACATGGCATTGAGTGACAAAGCAAGTGACAAAGAATATGCAGAGTATAATCCTCTTGATGTAAAATTTGTGGTTTGGGGGCATGTTTGCATGCATAAGAGATGTCTGGAAGAACAGTCTTCAGAATGCTAACTGTGGCTACTTCTATGTGGTTGAGATTTGAATAAGTCACCTTACTCCTAGTACTTTTCTGTAATTCTTTTTATTATAATAAATGTGTACCGTTTTAAAAATCAGAATAAAAATTTGACGATTCTCATTTGGGAAGGAAAAACACACAGAGGAATTCACCCCCCACCAACTGCTTGTCCTACTAATGAGGGGTCAGCGTGGTTACGGCCAGCAGGCGTATTCGGCAGTATAAGGAATTTCTGTCTGAATGTGATTACATGTCCCGGTCAGAGATTGGTGGCACCCACTCAGCTGAAGTCTTCATGAAGCTGTTTTCAGTGGCTACCAGACTACTTTCTCTTGGAAAGCATGAGGGAGTCTCACCAAACCCCAAGCTGGTCTGGGGTAGACTCAGTTTCCTCTGTAGGACTCAGTCAGGCCCCCCGAGTCCTAGGGGGATTCCATAGATTGGTTCCACAGGACAAAGCCCCCTTCAGACTGTGGAGTACCTGTAGGGGACCCTGCCATGGGTCCATACGGGAGTTCGTAGAGGGACTAACCATAACTGTGGTCATGCCCCCTTCTGGATGGAATCGCAGAATTAAAAAGAAACTCAGAGATGCTCCAGGTCACCCTGCTGTATGTATTACTGGTGAGGATGCTGCTGTCTTCCTCAAGGACACCCAAGAAATGAAACCTCTTGCCTTCCCACCACTTGCTTTTGTTTTTGTGCCCCTTTGCTGAGCAGGACTTTGCTCTGCAGATGGTGTTGCTCTCACACGTCCTTTTGCAAAGGGTGAGTTAAGTAGTAGGCCATTAACCAGGACATGTGAATAGTCCAGACACTGTTCAGCAACAGAGCCCAAGCACATAGTAAGAGACCAGAAAGGCAGAGAGTCCCAGGTTGAAAGGGGCTAAATTTAAAAGTTCCTTTATTTATTTATTTGGCTGTGCTGGGTCTTAGGGATCTAGTTCCCTGACCAGGGACTGGACACCGGTCTCCTGCATTGGGAGCTCGGAGTCTTAGCCACTCGACCACAAGGGAAGTCAAAGTTCCTTTATTTTAAAAAAGATCTTAAAGGTGTAATCCAAAATCAAAAGGACAGTGACATACTAGGGGAATATTTCTGTCAAATTAAATAAACTCAGATTTAATACAGTATAGAAAGAACAGCCTTTTTAAGAAAAACCTCAAGATGCCAATAGGTAAGTGGGCAAAGGCTATGAACAGAAAGCTTACGTAACATTTTTTTCCTACTGAAATGAATATAACCCAATTTTCTATTCTGATTGTGAAAACAATACACACCATGGGTTTCCCAGCCTCGGCAATATTGACATTTTGAGTTGGACAATTCTTTGTTGTGTGTGTGGGAGGGGGTTGGTCTGCAGCTTTGTAAAATCTAAAATCTACCCACTAGATGCCAGTAGCACCACCTCACCCCTCTGGTTATGAAAATCAGAAATATTTATAAATCTTCCCAGATGTTCCCTGGGGGGTCAAAATTGTCCTTGGTTGAGAATGCTATACTAGGGAATACATTTATAGAAATTTATTTCTTCTTAGTAATCAATAACTTGTAACATTAAAATGAAATTAAGAAACTTTCCAAAAGTTTGTTAGCAAAATAAATTATTTAAAATTACAACACTTGGGACTTTCTTGGTAGTCCAGTGGTTAAGACTCTGACCTTTCACTGCCCAGGGGGCATGGGTTTGATCCCTGATTGGGGATCTAAGATCCCCAGTGCCACACAGAAAGGCAAAAAAAAAAAAAAAAAAAAAAAAAAATCACCTAAAATTATAACACCTAAATCCCAACAAGGTTGTTGTAATAATTAATATATACATTCATGGCCGATGACACTGTATATCTTACACAACCTTTTATAAAAGTACTAACCAAGGACTGCAAGATGTTCACTATACCATTATTTATAACAGTAACCAAAATGTTCAGCATTAGAAAGCCACTTAAGGTAAACTGTGGATCATCCGTTTGTTGATGTAGCCATTAAAATAATAATTACATGGTGATTTTGTAAGTATACTCTAAGTATATATACAAATTTGTATTTTCTTTTCTGTCATAATTTTGTCACACTTACAAAAATCACCATAATTATTATTGTAATGGTTATATCAACAAACAGATGATCAACTGTTTGACGTACATGGCTTTCTAATGCTGGACATTTTGGTTGCTATTATTTGTTAAAAAGGACAAGATGGCAACATGTACAAATGAAAAGAGTTGTGTTTAGAGGACTAGAATGATGGGTGGGTATACTTTTTAAAAATATGTCTTTAATGTACTTATATTGTATTTTTTATTAAAAAAAATAAGAAAATGGTCAAATAGACCCTGAGTGAATTCTGGTGGACACTGAGGATGAGAACAGCGAAGGCATCCCTGAGTCAGAATTTAGGAGAAAGGCTTTGGTAGGAGATCTCATAATTTATCTTCCAAACAGGGACATTTTTGAGAGTGAAAAGAGGCGCTAGTGAAAAATTACACGAGGCCCATACTATGAACTAGGAGTGTCCCAGTAAACATCTGGTCACACTAGATTGAGGGGAACCAAGGAGGATGACCTAAGACTCTTAGAAAACTTACGAGTAAAGATTAAGTTCAGAGCCAACTAGAGGGGGCTAGATTCCTGGTGCTAGAAGGCAATTTCCTGCAAGAGATGACCCTGTCACTAAAATATTTTCCAGTTACTCAGCTGACAGAAATATGCCTATTGCTAAGAGGGTGCGGTAGTCCAGAAAATGGCAAAAGCAAAGGCCATATTCCGAGTACCGGAGCTTATGTCGACAGAAATGATTCTTTCTGCTGTACGAGTGTACATGAAATGCCTCCTATGGGCATTTTTTTTTCCCTAGGTGCTGAGAGTTCAGCAGGGACAAGACAGACTGATTTCAGGGACATTCAATCAGAAGTCACACTGGAAGATCAACTGACCAATTGTAATTTACTAAGGAAATGGCAACCCACTCCAGTGTTCTTGCCTGGAGAATCCCAGGGACGGGGGAGCCTGGTGGGCTGCCATCTATAGGGTCGCACAGAGTCGGACACGACTGAAGTGACTTAGCAGCAGCATTTCACTAATCACACAAAGTGAGGAGGGCTTTAAAGGAAACCAAATGGTGCAGTGTTAACAGTGACTTAAGGACAGGGCTGGGAATGGTGTCAAGGAAGGTCCTTCTGAGGGCCTGACATCTGAAATCAAAGAAGAGTCATGGAAAGGAGCTTGGGAAGATCCCGGGAGAGAGTGCTATCTGCATAGCCTTCAGGCCAAACTCTGTGGGGCCTGTCAAGGGTCAGAAAGATGCCTTGTGGGGCCCAGGACTGTGAGCTCAAGAAGAGGAACTTGGGGGGAAAAAAGGCCATTGTGCCCCAGGGAGCAGGAACCAGATGGGGTGGGGGTGGGGGCCTCAGTAAAATGAATTCACATCCAGTGGGGACAGGGAGAGGGCAGATATCTAAACCTAAATTCTGACCTACGAAATGTAAATCTATTACACCTCACTGGGCTGTTTGCGAAATAATTCGAGAGCAAATGTCAAAAGAAAGCAATAAGGCATTTGTCAGTTTTGCATTGGAGAGAAGATTTTATTTGTTTAATGCAGAGAGGCCAGTATTTTCCTATAAATCAATCACATGAAGATATCAGAAGTATTATCATATATGAAAATGTATGCCCTTCTTTCCAGTTGCTTATACAAACTTTAAGAACACTGTTTCCCTGGCTGGGTTTTTCACTACAGTTGGGCAGGTCTCCTTTGCTTCATTTGGTTGGGACAGGTTAAGTTGAGGCCAGGGAAATTGCATGCAGGGTTCTGACAGTGCTGTAATTCAGCTGCCTCCACTCCACAGCTTCAGTCTGGGGAACAAAAATGTTGCTAAGCAGGCCTTAAAAAAAAAACCTCTCACCCTCGTTTGTGGGCTTCCCTGATGGCTCAGTTGATACAGAATCCACCTGCAATGTAGCATACCAGAGTTCAATCCCTGGGTCGGGAAGATTCCCTGGAGAAGGAAATGGCAATCCACTCCAGCATTCTTGCCTGGGAAATCCAATGGACAGAGGAGCCTGGCGGGCTACAGTCCATGGGTCACAAGAGTCAGAAATAACTCAGCGACTAAACCACCACCAAACACTCATTTGTAACTAACTCTTCTAGAGTTAAAAGTAGAAGCAATAAATGTACTTAAATGCTTGGTTAAACACTCCCTGGGAAATTTCATGGATATCACAAATTTAGCAGACTCTTCAAATGCAGGTCTCAGATTTTGGTAAATTATTACAGACTTCAAGTTGGCAATCAAGAAACATGATTTTACTGATCTCTTCACTGTGTGCCAGGCACAGTCCCAGGATAAAACACTCTCTTTCACTCCAGACCATGTTTTGTCCTTCACTGAGGATGAAACAGTGAAGACAAGGATGGCTCCTGTCCTCACTGAGCTTAACAATCCATAGGACAAATAATTTGATGAAGTTATCATTAATGAGATTCCGATAAGTCCTCTACCTCTTGCCTTTCTATAAGAGTGAACTATTCTGGGCCACTTGAAATTTTCACCAACTATAAGACTCTTTGCCTTAAATAGCCATTTACTTTTAGAAGAAATTTTGACTTAGAAATATCCTCTTCCTTCTTTAAAGTTCTTTATATTTATATTATTTCTACTATGTTACACAATAAATACATTTAATAAAACAAAATATAAGTAAATATATAAATATGATATCATAAATTTAACAAAGTCAAACTGTATATATTTATATTGTTTTATTATTTTCAAGAAGAACCTACTATGAACATACTTCTCAAGCTGGTGTTCATTAAGCTCACCTGGCAAGTACTTTTTTAATCTTGATGCCTGAACCCAGTCTGGAACAATTAAATTGGAACATTTCAGTGGTAAAATCCAGGAATCAAGTTTAAAAAAAAAAAAGCTCTCCAGGAAACTGCAGTGTGCAGCTAGGGCTGAGAACTGGGGAGCTGTGACATTTAGAAGCCTGTCCGATGCATGTGGTACAATGTGTGGAGTGAATTTGGGGCAATTTTGTGAGTAGATACCCAGACACTCTGTTCCAGAGACCTGGAGCTTAAAACAAAACCAAAGAAAACAGTTCAGACCTTGATGTTGATGGAAATTATTAGTTTGTTTTTCAAAACTGGACGATATCCTTTCTAACCTGAGGTATCAGTCAGGAGTTATAGAAAAACTATCCAACAGAGGCATCAACAAGTTACCTTTTGTATTTTAGATTTTTCTCAAATAAGAAGTTCAGAAGTAGACAGACCAGGGATAGTACAAGAATGTCATCAAAGAACCAAGCTCCTTCTCTCTTTTGGGCAGTCATTCTCAGGATGGGGGGTTTCATCCTCAAGGCTGCAAGATGGCTCCTGAATCTCTAGGCATCAATCTGTGTCCAGAGAGGGTAGCCTTTGTCTGGTGAGGCTTTCCCTTTTATCCCCAGGGAAGCAAAACTTCATCCTCTCCCTCCCTGTATTTCTGCTTATGTCTCATTGGTCAGAATCTGTCACATGGTCCTATCTAGCTGCAGGGGAAGCTGGGTAATTGAGGAATTCTTTTCCTAGCCTCTCTAGAGGAAAACAGGGGTAAGGAGTTCGGGATAGACGTTGAGTGAGCTATCTTACAGTGTTTCTCATATATGAGGTCAATGCAGTCCTGGTCCTGAAAGCCAAGGAACAGAAGAGAGGACCCCAGGCAGGGCCCTAGGGGCGTGGCCGATGCAGTTAAGTGTCAGCAGATGACCAGGTGCTGACAGTCCTGGAGCTTCAGCTTTAAGGCTCCGAAGTGTAGATTTCTCCAGAATTCAGTGCAAAGACCTGTGGTTTAGTGATTCTTCTCTCCTCCTCAGGTGAGGAACAGGAGTGGGGCTATTTCCCCAGGATTGGTGGGGGACATAGCATAGATCCCACTATGGCTTGGGACGTGCCCTACCTCTTGGTTCACGGACTTCTCCGGGAATGGTGGGCTCCAGCCTCGTTCTGCTTGGGAGGGCAGGGAGGTGGGGGGGTGGGTTGCAGACTGCTGGGAATTGAACCAAGAGCTGGGTGTGAGCTTCACACACCACTCTCGTATTGAAGTGTGGGTGGGAGCTGAAAGGTCACCCTACCAATAACTGCAGATTCTGTTGAGGAGAAAAACACAGGGACTATTTTCACCCTTCTGGAAAGTGTGATTAGAAAACTCAAGGAGAAGGTCAAGGCATTAAACCAGACCTGGCAGGAAGACGCTCCAAGCCCTGCGAAGGAGGCCTGGAGAGTCCCCACTAGAGCCTTGGGTTAGAGTTTGTCCTTAGCCTCGGTCCCAACTGGCTTCCCTCTGGGGAAGGGACCTGCCTGGGGATTCCCCATCATTCAAGCGCTCTACAGTGACCCCCTGCTTGGCCCCTCCACTAGGGAATTTCCCAGAATGTTCCCACACCCCCAAGAAACCTCCTCCTTAGCCACCCCCAAACTGCTTGTGGTTCACGGTAAGGGCGGCACCAAGTAACCTCACAGGTGAGGGTGAATTGTGAACATTAGCATCTCAATTTGCATGAGGCGGGAAGAGAGGGAAGATGAAATAGGAAAGTCAACCAGGCTGAGGCCTCAGAGGAGATAATTACCAGATATCATAAGATTTAAGCAGACTTCAAAGGCAAGAGAAGATGGTGGGCACAGGCTCTGAAGGCAGACAGTCTCAGTTCAAGTACTGGTGCTACAACTGACAAGCTGTGTGACCTTGAACAAGTTACCTAACTTCTCTCTACCTTAGATTTTCCTCTTCTCTACAATGTGGCTAGTAATATTATCTACCACATAGGGTTCTTGCAAAGATTAAATGTAATGGTAACTGTGATGTACTTGGCACATGCTATCACCCAAGAAATGTTAGTCATTATTAATTCAAACTGGATTATTTGTTTAAATTTTTGGTTTCTACTATCTGTCTCATATACATTGAGTCTACATACCTCTGCTTCCAACACACAACTACCCTTTCCAGTTATAGGCTCTGGTTGGCTAATACATACAGGTAGTCCATTTAAAATCTGAAATATTTGAGAGTTAGAGAGGGCTTAGACTTCTAATCCTGTGGTTTTCAACATTCACTGCACATTAGACTTCCCTGGGGAGCCCTTAACAACTCAATGCCCAGGTGCACCCCAGCCTGATTAAATCAGAATCAGGCATCAGTAAAACTTTCCAGGGATCCCACTGATCCTAGTGTGTGACCAAGGTTGAGAATCAATGTGTTGGTCCAGTCTTCCTGGTTTAAAGTGAGGCAACTGCGGCTCAGAGAGGAAAAGGATGTCACCAAGGGTCACCCAGCCAGAGCCAGGACCAAGACCCCTGTCCAGTGTTACCTGATGGAGCCCCCCCCCAGCTCCCCAGCCCCTTTGCCATGTATTCCAGACCATGCTGTGGTCTGGGGATGGTCTGGCCCCAAGTCAACGCTCTCACAGACTAGCTGCACATTAGACTCCATCCCAGCTCAGGGCAGGAGGTGATGATTAGCTCTGTTGAAAGAGTATGGCCAAGAGTAACTCATTGGAAGACTATGACCAACTCAGGGTTTTTGCGTTGTCTTGAAGGATCACCAAACCAAGACCCAGTTTTCTCTTAGAAGGCTAGTGATCTTAGTGACTCCAGAGACCCTGAGTCATCAAATCTCTCAAGAGAAGCAGTGGGTGGGCTGAAAGGAGCACAGGACTGAAGATGGAGAAGCCGAGAGCCCAGCCCTGCTCTGTATCTACCTGGTTCTGGGCCTTTGGATCAGTCACCCACTCAGACTTTCTGGACCTCTGAGAAAATGTGTCTTTTTATTTGTTTTTGTTCTTTTTTTTTTACTTTTTAGTTTGTATTGGACTAGAGCTGATAAATAATGCTTAGTTGACAGTTTCAGGTGGACAGCAAAGGGACTCAGCCATATATATACATGTATCCATTCAACTCCCCTCCCATCCAGGCTGCCTCATAACGCTTAGCCGAGTTCCTTGTGCTATATGGTAGGGTCTTGTTGGTTATCCATTTTAAATATAGCAGTGTGTACACGTCGATGATACAAATGAACTTATGTACAAAACAGAAACAGATTCACAGACTTTGAGAAGGAATTTATGGGTGTGGGGGGTCAAGGGTGGGGTGGCGTAAGGGATAGTTAGAAAATAAGTGTCTCTAGGTGAATCTATAGCTCTTTGTTTCAGCAGCTGCTGCCACCAGCTTGTACTCCTTTAGGGATGGGAGTGGGGGGTTTGTGCAGTAGGTTTCTCCCAGGGTCTCAGTTGGCCTCATCTGTAAATGGAGATAATGATAAGGGCTGGCCGTACATAGCCACCTCAGAGGGTTATTGCAAGGAGCCTAAAAGATCTAAATGAATCCCCAAAAGTAAAAAGCAGGTTATGTGGAAGCCCAAGGGCAGCCCCGCCCCGCCGCCCCCCCCCCCCCCCACCTTAGGAGAAGACACATACATTGGAAGCTAAAATTTACTTTCTGAATGTTACTTTCCTTTTCCACTGCTGAGTTCTCGGTTTCCAGGCCCTATAGGGAATTCAGGGGGAAGTTAGGGGGCCTGTGATCATGCTACTTCTGGGTACAGAGCTGCTCCCAGGTGTCCCTAAGCCAGGTGTCCCTGTGTGAACCCTTTGCAGGGCATGCTGGGCCCCAGGGAGGGTCAGAGTGGACTTAGGCTGGGCAGGGGCAGGTTGGGATTGAGAGCCCTAGATCAGCCGCTTGCTTCTGCGAGGGAAGTCAGGCTCTTCCTCTGCGAAGCGTCTGGCTGGCTGCAGGGCCCCTGGGCTGGCAGTGCAGGTTTCTCTGGGGCCCTGGCAGGAAGCAGTCTTGCTTCCCAAGGTAAAGACAAGTTTCTTGTCACAGCTGGTTGTTTTCTAGTTAGAGGCCATGGTGGTTTTGAACACTCCCCTAGAGCTCCGGGATCTCCCAGGGGCAGGGAGAAGGAGAGGACAAAGCTGGAGCTCAGCAGGGCTGGCTTAGGGAGGAAGAGCCCGCTGTCACTTCCCGAAAGCTGGCCGGCCTCTGGGCGGAGAGAAGGTCAGAGCGGTTGGTCCCTGTGGCCCGCCTACCCGCCCCTCCCTTCTGCCTCGGGGTTTGCCCAGGCTCTTCGGAGCACAGAACTTACAGTAAATGTTGTCACCAGTGGAAACTCTCAGAGGGGGCGAGGAAAAGGGCTAGAGGAAGGGGCCAGGACTCCCGGCCCCCGGTTCCCGTCTTGCCAACGCCCCCCAGTCTCATTTGTTGCTTTATCTTACCTTTTGGTAAAGAGAGGGGATGCCCTGTCTCTGGGATGTGCCCGGAAATAATCAAATGGTGAGATGAATGAGCTGGTCACACCTTGCAGAAGCAGCAGCCAGTGCCCTTGTCTCTACCATCGTGGCTCTTGGTATCCCAACTCCCCGTCCTGTTTTAGAGATGGAGTTTTCCTTTGTATTGACCTGGACGCATTTTCTAGCCCCGGGCCACACACAGGAAATGCCAGGCTGAGGTTGAGCACGCTAGCATCTGTCCTGTACAAACTGCCGGAAGCTGCCTTGATGGATAAGGCCACGTTCTCCTTACCACTTCAAAAGAACTCCCATTTGCAGGGGTTAGGGCAGTCAGCAGTGTAACTAACTCTCTCATTAACCTGAAGCTGGTTTTCTAAAGCAAATTTTAAATGTCAAGTTATCACACATATGCTCACTGCCTACTGTAATTCTGAGTCAACTTCTGATCCATTGGTTGATGTCATCAACAAGCACTTGAGTTCATACTCCATGCCAGGCACTTAATAAATGCTTGGATAGTTAGAACACATTTATTATCACATTTAACATTACTAGCTATTGTTTTCAAACTTGTCTGGTGGTTAGAATAATCTGGGGCATTTGTTAAAAATTCAGATTCCCAGAATTCAAATCCCAAGTTCCGAACTCACTGAGTTCAAACCTCTAGATTTCAGGAAGTGCCTGGAACTATATTTTTATCAGGCCCTCAGATTAGTTCTAATGTCATGGCAAGCTTGGAAAACACTAACCTAAGTGAAACAGAACAAGAAAAATAAGACCTGAAATCCAAATAGTAGGTCACTTTTTGAACAAAAATGTAATTTATTTGCATCTCCAGTGCCATTTTTTCTTCCTCTGTGGGTACCAATGATTAGCAAAGATGGTCTAACTGAGTCAAGGAATGTGAACATTAAAATCACATTGGAAATGCAGTTCCCCTGGTTTTCTGAAGGTGGGATTGTTTTCCAGTAAATGCTAATTACCAGGGTGTAATTGTTGACTAATTAATGATGTGATCGGTAGTCAGAGCTCTTTACCCTGAGCCTTTCTTTTTAAAATCTCTTTGGCTGCGCTGAGTCTTTGTTTTGGCACATGTGCGCTCCTCTCTAGGTGCAGCGCACAGGCTTCTCCGGTTGCGGCATGCAGACTTTAGGGGTTCTGCAGCATCTTAGTTTTCCAACCAGGGACTGAATTCACATCCCCTGTATTGGAAGGCGGATTCTTAACCACTGGACCACCAGGGGTGTCCTGAGGTTTTCTGATTAGCATGTATCTGATGGTTCCCTGAAGCAAGGGGGTAAAGGTGTTTCTGGAAAAAAAGAAAGCACAGGTGCTGGGCCACACCCAGAGTTCTACAGGGCAAGCTGCTGGGAGAGAGAACTCTGCTGGAGTTTGACCGTTTATCGTTTAGAAGACCCCAAATGTTCTAGAATCTGGGTGACGTAGACAGTTAACCAAGGCCTCCATTCACAAGACTAAATGCAAATGCTGGGAACGTTAGGCGAACACACCGGTGTAACAGCAGAAAAGAGTGAAATTAGTATAAGTCAGTCTCACAAACGCTATTCCATTTTTCCAGCTCTGGCTGGACATGCACTTGCCACTCTCAACTCTCATATACACTTACGGAGACCTGTGCATATACCTGCATGCAAAGGAGCACACTCATGCAGTTCACACATGCCTTCACACACACACACGCATATCTCCGTTAGCTGGGACCGAATGCAACTGCCATTTTCCGAGGTCAAAATACATATCAGCAATTTCATATGGTTTGATCTAAACAGCTATGCACATACATGTACAAATATACATGTATTTATGCAAATGCACGGGCTTCCCTGGTGGCTCAGATGGTATAAAGAATCTGCCTGCAACGCGGGAGACCTGGGTTCGATCCCTGGGTTGGGAAGATCCCCTGGAGCAGGGCATGGTAACCCACTCCAGTATTCTCGCCTGGAGAATCTCCATGGGCAGAGGAGCCTGACGGGCTGCAGTCCACAGGTCGCCAAGAGTCGGGGGCGACTGAGCACAGGGCAGGACTAAGCACAGCGCACAGCACCGCACCCATCCACACACATGACACGCACAAAGACACACGCACGCGTGCACACGCTCGCATGTGCAGAAAAAGTCACCGATGCCCTTGCCTGGCCGTGCTAGTGGAAATCTAGTGCGGAACTCCCACTGCCTCCTCCACGCCGCGCAATCTTCCCCTGCGCCCTGATAGTAACCTGCAGTGTCCATCCTTTCCGCTCACAGGAGAGTGAAGACTTGGAGAAGCAGAACGCGGCGCTGCGGAAGGAGATCAAGCAGCTCACGGAAGAGATGAAGTACTTCACGTCGGTGCTGAACAGCCACGAGCCCTTGTGCTCTGTGCTGGCCCCCGGCGCGCCCTCGCCCCCCGAGGTGGTGTACAGCGCCCATGCCTTCCACCAGACTCACGTCAGCTCCCCGCGCTTCCAGCCCTGAGCTCCCCCGAGGGAGGGCGAGCAGAGAGCAGAGCCTCCGTCTCCAGCTGCCCCCAGGGCCTTGGGAGGGGCGCACAGACTGTAGCCCGGCAGCCCTCCTCCGTCAGCGCCCTCTCTCCACGCAGAGAGCCAGAGGCCGAGGCCGGACCCCAGGATCAAGAGCCCGGGGATGGGAACGCACGGCAACTGGAAATGTGTGCAGCTGCCCGCAGCGTGGCCGCCCGCCGCCAGGGGCCTGGACCTTCAACTGGGTGGGAGACCTGACCCAAAGCTAGGTCAAGCATGCTGCCCAAGTCCGGTGACCCAGAGGGAGGAGGGTAGGGCAGGGTTATTTTTCTAAATAAAGGAATTAAAAGAAACCAATCTGGCAAGGGCTTGAAACCTAAAGTTCTGTGGGGTTTGGGTCATTTTTTTGGTCCTTGGGCTCAGGAGCCCTGAAAGGTCTGGCGACTCTGCTCATAGGGCTCTTTCCCACGGTTTGTTCATCTACTTGGGAAGCTGGGTCTTCTCAAGGCATCTTCAGTTCTTCCTCTAGGCATCTCCATCATTTCCCTCCCCACATTGCCTCTATGTGACCTCCCACTTTCCATGCCTCATTGCGTGATACTTTCTAGATTGTCAGCTCCAGTCGGTTCTAGGGTCATTCTCTGCAGCAGAGAAGGGCTGGTGCAGTGGAGTGGGATGGTCATTTAGGCTGGTACTCACCTCTCACAGGACTGCGCTGACTCAGCCCAGTCCAGATGGCCAGCCCTGGGGGCTGCTACATGCCTGGCCCCACACCAGGAGCACTAGTAACTCAAGGAGCACCTCACATGAAGGCAAGGCTTTCCTCTCTGGCAGGGCAACCCAGCTTCCGAGACAGGCACCAGTGTCCTGCTGAGGACTCCACCTCCCCTGGGAAGCCGGGATAGCGCACACACAGCTTCGCTGTCTCCTCAAGGCTCCACAGTTTGAGAGCAGCAGTGGCTCAGATCAGTTCAGTCACTCAGTCGTGTCCAACTCTTTGCGGCCCCATGGACTGCAGCACGCCAGGCTTCCCTGCCCATCACCAACTCCTGGAACTCACTCAAACTCATATCCATCGAGTTGGTGATGCCATCCAACCATCTCATCCTCTATCATCCCCTTCTCCTCCCGCCTTCGATCTTTCCTAGAATCAGGATCTTTTCCAATGAGTCGGTTCTTTGTATCAGTTGGCCAAAGTATTGGAGCTTCCGCTTCAGCATCAGTCCTGTTATGTGGCTCAGATAACATAGGATTATCTTCAGGGCTTCGAACCCACAAATTTTGGCAGAGCTGAAACCAGTGTGCTCTGGTTTTCCTGCTTGGACGTCCACCTGCTCCTCAGAAATCCCCAGGCCAAGCGCCCTCTGGCCTCACCCACACCACTACCCAAGAGCCATGGCAGGGCCTGTCTCCACCCCCTGCCCACCCCCCCCCCCCCCCCAGACATACACATGGCCTCTGATGAGCCAGCTGGGGCCCAAAATGACAGGGACTGGCATGGAAGGTGTTGGATGCAGCCCCTTAGCAGCCTCCGCAGCCCACCCTGTGGCCCTTCAGAGCCGCTGCCTGTGGCTGCCCTGCTGGTGGCCATCTTGGGCTGCAGCAAGCATGGGGGGAAGGGAGGAACAAGCTTGCTCCCCTTTGCCAGCATCTCCTGGGCCTGCCTGCTGACGGCTCTGGTTGACTTGAGGCAAGGTTTCAGGGACTGCCTGCCCAAGTCTCTCCTACCCCCTGGGATTATGCCAGTGCTGGACTAGTGTGACTACTAAACTCTGCAGAGGCCTGGAAGTGCTGCATCCCAGCACGTGGCCACCTGACCTCCCTGTGGCCTAACTATGGGAGTTGTGCAGCCCAAGGGCCTCTGAAGGCGCATTGCCACCATAGAGCTCTCATCCCTGAAGTCGATTCCCCGTGGAGGCCCAGTGTGCGGAAGGGAGCTCGGAGCTTTTTGGAGACAGGCTGGAAGACCTCTTCCAAGGATCAGCATTGCTTGCAGAATCCTGCATTTTAACCTTTGGTGTCCCAACAGAACTTGGTAAATGAGACTCCCCTTCCAGTGCACGAACTTGCTGTAGCCTGGGATGAGGGGCTATGGCAAGAAGGAGCTCTCCTCCATTTCCTTCAGGGCCTGGTTTCTGGTAGCTGATGCTCTGGGTAGCTCCTTCCCACACCTGTGTTAACAGACAAAGCAAAGCCGCCATGGCCCCTTGAGATATGGCCTGCGTTGACTAGAATTTGATTTTTCTCTCTCAGTCTCAGGAAGCAGAACTTTCCAGCTAGCCCTTGCTGGACCAGACCTCTCTTGGGCCTCCCTCCAATCAGAGATGTTGTCCCCACCCCTGCTCTAGCTCTGTGATTTCCCCCCAGAAACCCCCCACAGAAGGCACATGACCAGTGCTGGGCACCTTCCGAATGACACCCGGAGCCATAACCAGAAATGTAGGGCTCACGTGTGCCGCTCCTGTCTCTCGGCAAGGACTTCTCTTCCCCTTTCATTCGCTACTTTCTAATGAGCCTGGGAAGTTCCACTTCTCCTTTCTGATCAGTCCGACAGAGACTGCAGAAGGCTAGGGTGAGTGTCAAAGCTGACTTCATTGCCACACAGGGAAATTGGAGGGGCAGCTACAGACAGGCCTCAACTTCCAGTGCGCTGACTTCAGATGTCCCACCATCCAGGCTCTGTCTCAGCCTCCTGCCCATGACAGAGGTAGTCCCTCAGGTGGGTGGACCAGTCACATATAAATCCCTCCAGGGCCCAGGGAGGCACTGTAAATACAAGAAACTCACTGGACGCAGGACAATTGGGAGTGGCTGGGAATGTGGCAAACTGAACAATAAGCGCTTACCTGCTGAAAGCAAACAGCTCTCCCTCGGTCCCATTCCACGCTGCCCTGGAATTCAGGACCAGCGTGGCCAGAGCTTCCAATTTTCCAAGAATAGCCCCCAATCAGAATTTCTATATGAATTCCTCCAGTTTTTAAAACCCTCTGCACACCAAACAAAATGTGTGTGTGGAGGTTTGCCTCTCATATTTGCAGGGCTTGTAGCAAGAGTCCAGAGGCCACGTACCCTATGGCTAAATATTTACTCATATCAAACTTATAAAATATGTTAACTGTGTTAGACAAAGTATGCTCTTTTCTCTTGCCTTGATAAATAGACTTTCCTCACAACCTGAAAGGTGGGGTTTGAATATAAAGTGCTGCGATGCTTTAGAACTTCGTATTAGCACAAGGCACTGCAGGGAGAAACAGCCGAGACTGCGGCCTGTCCTCTTCTCGTCTCTCCTCCGGCTCCTCCAGAGGCCTCACGCGGATGTCAGTGGACATAACCAGCCTACAAGACCAGTCCACCCACACCCCTCCTCCACATAAGCCAGCCCTGGGCCACTCCCTCAGGTCTAGGGGCGCAACTACCAGGGTCTGACCTACTCTGGTGAACAGTTATACGGGGAAGAAGTTTCCAGCTGCTGGAAGACAGCTAGGGACACTGACAGGGGATTCCAGGTGCTGGGAATATGGAGCATGGTCTAAAGGGACAGAGGGCTCTGGGTAGGCACATCCCTTCAGTCCCCAGGACTCAGGGCCCCATGAGAAGGGGTACAGCAGGAGGAGGGGAGTTCCCATAATGGGGGGGAGTTCAGAGCAGGGACCTCTTTTGCCCGGGTCTGAGGGTGGCCCTGCAGAAGCCTGCCAACGTGTCATTCTGATCTGGGTTAGCCATGTCTCCGCGGAACGCCCCGGCGAGGTGAACGCCCTGTGCAGCAAGAAACGGGTGCATCGTCATCTGTCAGTCTGACAGAGGCTCCTGTTGTCCTCAGTGTTCGCCTCTCGCTTGCAGCGTTCTTCCCTGAGATAGTGTCAAAACAAATTACAGGAAAGCCAGAATTTTGGTCTTCGGGCTGAGAAGCGTGGGTGGGGAGAGACAGGGAGGTAAAGTCAGCTCAGAGGTCACGGGGCTGCCATCTGCTGGACCCAAACTTCCCAGCAGTGTTTATTCATACCTCCAGTCAATGTCCCAGCTGCAGCTGCAGCTTCCCCAGCCGGCTGGGGACCCCATTTCTTTCTGGGACAGACAGGCCGGCTCTCTGTGCTGCCCTGGCCTCCTTCTGCCTCACTGGAGTCGGTGCTCCCAAGTGGCCCAGAAATTCCAAGGGGGAAAACGATGGCTACGTGAACTAAGACCAACACTAAGGTGGGACAGACGAAATTATCTTTACCTCCGTCACAGGGGATTAGCATTTTAAGAGGTACCCAAGGTTCCTGGCCTGAGGAATGATGCCCAATGGTGCATTTTACACTTGGTGGCCAGTGTGTATGTAATGGACTCCTCACCGTGTGGATGACTGGCTACTATTGTGCGTACAAGGGGACTTGGGGGCTGGAAAGGAATAGAGACATATTCCTCTTGAAAATCTTTTTTTTTTTTTAATATATTTTTGATGTGGACTGTTTTTAAAATCTTTATTGAATTTGTTACTCTATTGCTTCTGTTTTGTGTTTTGGTTTTTTTGGCTGTGAGGCTTGTGGGATCTTAGCCCCCTGACCAGGGATTGAACCCTCACTCTCTGCTTTGGAAGGCGAAGTCTTAACCAATGGACTGCCAGAGAAGTCCCTTCCTCCTGAAAATGTTGTTTCTCAACTGCTTGATATGTGATTTGAGTTAACCTACTTCCAGGAAAATGGAATAAAAAGTTGATTCTGGTTTAAAGAGTCTACCAGCAGGCAAAGCTAAAGAGCCCCCTCTTGAGAGGAGAAATTTACAGAGACAGATTTCACTGATGCTTAGGAGGTTCGTCTGGCTTCTTCTGGAGGATTCCTGATGAAAGACCAAGGTTAGGAACAGTGGCAGAGACTTATGCTGGCCTCTCAAGGCCATTCCCCCCTTTCACCTAACTGCAGAACCCTCGTTCTGTCCAGGACAGCCTACTAACCCGCCCTGGAACTCGTGTCCACCTCTCGCCTCTTGGAAGCAAATCCTGTGAACTGGCCAGGCTGTTCACAGTCCTTGTTCATGTCCTTGACCACATCTCAAACTTTCCTTTCATCAAGCCTTTGCTCATCTAGCTGTTATCTCTTCAGTAAGTCTGGAAGTGGGACCCAGGAACCCTCATTTTTAATAAGATTCCCTGTCATTTCTGATTTAAGTAGCATGAGGTGAATCTGATCTAAATGGCATAGATGCCTCACTTTATTACGCCACCTTAGCTTTTTAAAATTCTGTCCATTTTTCAAAGTTCCACTCAACTGCCACAGTGCCTGCCTAGAATGCAGGATGATTTTAGATGATACTCAAGTAGAACTTATTTAGTCAGTGTATATTTATTTCAATAAATTTAGTGGTTTTCCGTTTTTTGTGATGATCTACATCTTGCTTTACAAATTAATATACTTTCATAAAAAGTGAAATGATCTGAAGAAATACGCTAAAAACTACAGTCAATTAAGAATCACGACTCATTAATGTACATGTTGTGATGTCGCTCAGCCGTGTCCGACTCTTTGTGACCCCATGAACTGTAGCCCACCAGGTTCCTCTGTCCATAGGATTTTCCAGGCAAGAGTACTGGAATGGGTTGCCATTTCCTTCTCCAGGGGATCTTCCCAACCCAGGGATTGAACCCAGGTCTCCTGCATTGCAGGCAGCCCTTTACCGTCTGATCCACCAGGAAGGTTGGGATGTATTGTTATGTACGTATTATGTATTAATAAATATTTGCTCTGTTTTCTATGTTGTTGCTTTTTAATATGCATTGAACACAAGAATAAAGGGGTAAGAGAGAGACGAATAAAACTTCTATGCTGGCCAAAACTGAATATATATATTTATATAAAATCAATAGATTTAAAATTTCAAAACCAGCAAATATATAGTATAAATACTAAAGTTGAGAGGCCCAGTAGCATTTCTGAAATTTTCCCTTTCTACTTTCTCTAGAGATGCATCCAAATCTGAAAAGTGAAAAGCGACATATCTCATTTCCCCATCTAGAGGTATATTAAGATACTGACGCCAAACTTTCCGAACCATCTTGCTACGTGCAGTCAGCAATCAACTTTGGAGATCGGCTGTTCATAGCTGTGCTGTTGGAACAGTGAAATTAGGTTGTCTCATCAGCAGCAGGTCCTGCCCATCCCTATTGGTGCATCTTCTCTCAGTGAAGTCAGCATTATTCGCATAAATTGCTTATCAACTGCCCACTGGCACAGGGCATGATTAGAGGGTAAAAGCTATTCCAGATAACTATTAAGGTGAAGACTCAAATCTTTGATGCGACCCTGGACACCTTACATCCTCTACCCCTCATGCAGTGCCTACCTTTTAGGAGTGTATAATCCAAGACATTGAAGGCAGAAGGAGAAGGGGATGACAAAGGATGAGATGGTTGGATGGCATCACTGACTAGATGGACATGAGTTTGAGTAAGCTCCGGGAGTTGGTGATGGACAGGGAGTCCTGGGGTGCTGCAGTTCATGGGGTCACAAAGAGTTGGACACGAGTGAGTGACTAAACTGAACTGAGTCCAAGACAATTCTTATTCTGACAATAGAATGCAAGCAACAAAAGTCCATTCAAGCCACATATGGAGAATGAGCACAAGTCAGGTTTTTAAAGAAAAGGAATCAAGAGAAGGGACTCATTCCTTTAGAATCGGTAGAAACTGGGGACAGGAGCCCCAGACGGGGCCACAGGAAGCATAGGTGAGCTGTGTCTCTTGAGGCACACCGCTGTCTAGCTCTCAGTCTTGTATTTAGATGTCATCCGTCAGACAGAGCCAAGGACCAAGATCAAAGCAAAAGCAAGCTGGCCTCCTGAGCAGGACTCTCTAAAAGGACATTTGCCCCTGTCGACCCTCCTCAGTTTCTGTTTTGCTCCTCAAAGTCCATGATAATATACAGTGGAAGTCGGCCTGCCTCCCTGCTCAGCTGGCTCTCCATGCCCTCAACCCCCTACACAGACATCCACAGACACACACACACACACACCCTCTCTATAAACTAGTCCTCTGACAGAAAGAAAGAGGACACATCCCTAGGCAGCATCTTCCATTGGAGCCTCAAACACGATAGCCACGTCAGTGTCTCCCGAGAGAGAATGATAAAGACAAGCCCATATCATGGACAAGGCCACCAGTGGTGACTAATGGTGGACAGGCGAATGGCTGTCTACATAGGCCATTCAGAGCCCATAAGCAAAAGCAGAGACTGTCTGTCCTAGTTTCTTCCATGTCCCTAGTACCCAGCACAGGAGACCCTTATTATTTGTTTGATAAATGAAGGAAAGGAAAAAGGAAAGAGGGAAGGAAGGATGGAGTTGGTACAAATTCCTTATGGCCCCCTCAGATGCTGGCCTATTGTTTAATCCCAGGGGGGTAGGAAGAACAAGGCTGTAGGAACCCAGGCTGACTGGCTTGATCTGGTGGTCTCTAGGAAGTTTTAAGTACCATTGGTATGGGGATCTAGTTCTGCCTGGATCTAACCCCTGGGAGCTGAAGACAGGGTGTCACTTGAACTGTGACATAGAATTGAGATGCAAGTGATTAGCAGGATCATTTTTCACCACCCAGAATCCATGCCTCCTTCCTTTGGTAAATTACCCTAATTTCCTTTTAAAGCATAGCTTCTTTCCCATGTGTAGAGCTATCAGTCAGGCGCCTTGCCTTATTTGGCCAAGGTGCAATGGTGTGACCCAGGCTGGACCAATCAGACTGTGTCCTGGGAATGACTTTTGAGTAGAGCAAAAGTGAAAGAAAGTGAAAGTGAAGTCGTTCAGTCGTGTCCGACTCTTTGTGACCCCGTGGACTGTAGCCCACCAGGCTCCTCCGTCCATGGGATTCTCCAGGCAAGAATACTGGAGTGGGTTGCCGTTTCCTTCTCCAGGGGATCTTCCCAACCCAGGGATCGAACCCAGGTCTCCTGCATTGCAGGCAGACACTTTAACCTCTGAGCCACCAGGGAAGAAGACCCAAAAGATAGTGAGTGGTTAGCTCTCCACTTCCACTGTGAACCCTGACTAGAGAATTCTGTGTTGGAGAACTGACCTGAATCCTGCCTTATTCTGAGTCTTTTCTTCAGCCTTCCTTTGGATTTTATGAGCCACACAATCTCCTTTCAACAAATTCACTTTCTCCTAAAATTCAGCTAGTGCATGCAAGCTAAGTCACTTCAGTTGTGCCTGACTCTTTTGTGACCCTATGGACTGTAGCCCACCAGGCTCCTCTGTCTATGGGATTCTCCAGGTAAGAATACAGGAGTGGGTAGCCATACCCTCCTCTAGGGAGTCTTTCCCACCCAGGAATCAAACCCAGGTCTCCTGAATTACAGGTGAATTCTTTATCATCCAAGCCCCTAAATCAGCTAAAGTCAGCTTCTATTAAGGAACCCTAAACTCAGGAATGATGTCTCATACCTGGGTTTCCCAGGAAGGCAGCAGGTATTGGATCCTAATTCTCAGGGGACAATAGGAATAGACTGTTTTCTGAGAGGGTTCTGGGATGCCCCGTGCTCCATGAGAAATGGGCATTGAGCCAGCACTGCACCAGCCTCTGGTGTGCCTGACCTGAATTCAGACCCATCACTGCCTCTGGTGAGAACCCCAGGCTCTGATTTTGAAACTGTCACTGGGATGGGACTTGGCAGCTCAGCCTCCAGGCTGCATTCTCCATCCTCTGCAGTTCATTCTATGTGGAGTCCAACCAACCTGCTCAGGGGCAATATTCAAAATTCAGGCCAGGCACTGGCCAATCAGCGTGGACGTTGGTGCTGGAGCAGAGTGGAGCCTTCTCTGCACTGCAGCAAGGAACATCACTAGGGCAGGGATTACTGACTTGCAACGATGTAAACATTTTAATACTTAGTTCAGCTGCACTGGGTGCCCACCACCTAGTGATTGGTTCAGTGCCTACAGGACTGGGAACACTTCTGAAGGAGGACTGTCTTCAGTGTATATAATTCTGCTCCCATCCGGGACTGCCCTGGCGATCCAGTGGCTAGGACTCCATGCTTCCATGGCAGGGGGACATGGGTTTGATCCCCAGTCAGGGAACTAAGATCCTGCATGCTTTGAGAAGTAGTTAAAAAAAAAAAAAAAAAATTGTCCTCTCTGCTCCCTTTACACACCTCACCCCTACCTGTCCCACCTAGCCCAGGGCTTTACAGCTGCCCAGAGCAAGTGGTTAACATACATTTGTAAGTAAAATGTAAAAATCCCAAGGTAGAAGAAAGATAATGAAGAGAAGGGGTAGAGGGAAGGAAGGGGAAAAGCTGAGTCTGTTCTAGGAAAGTCACAGTGGACCTTGCCCTGTCTTCCCCCAGCCCGATGTTTATCTACATGTAAGCACAAAATAAGAGTGATAAAAGAATTAGGGAACTATGCTGTTTAACCTTCTCACCGAGGGCAGGGACATCAGTATCTGCCACTTATCAAACATTTACCTTATTGTAGGGGCTATTAATACAGATAAAGAAACAGACTCAAAAGAGGTTAAATGGTTTGCTCAAGGTCACACAGACAAGGGCAGATACGGGACTCAAACTTGCCCTTGTTGCCTCCAAAGCTGGAGCTGTTTATCAAGCTTGGGTTTCTTAAGCTGGAATTTCTCAAGTCCCAGGTTTCGGAATGGGGGCAGCAGTCCTGTGTTGGTGCTGCCACCTAGTGACAAGACAGAGAACTGTGGCGACAACCACCCCCCGCCCTTCCCCCGCCACCCTCCCCCCACTTCCTTCCCTTTCCTGGATCCATTCCCACTTCCCAGTTTAGGAGAGAACCAGACAGTTTGCATTCTACCTCTGGCAGCCAACCATTTCTGTGTTCCCGGGATATGCAGAAGTGACCCCTAGATGCAAGCTGGTGCCTCACTGGGCTTCAGCATAGCTCTGTGGAAACATCTGTAGAATAAATGAATGGTTAGGGATGCAAATCTCTACAGATCAGGCGACCAACCTGGTTTCCATAAGACAAGCTATGAAGACACTCCTGTGAGGAACCAGGAGGATCATAGCCTGGTCTAGGGCCAAGAATTCTGCCTCAGTGAGGTCCTGCACAATCCATCTCACTGAGCACCTTCCACTTCCTGGGAAGTTCATTCACTGTGTCTTGTGTTATCTAATTGCATCCTACAGCCAAAGAGATCAACGTGGCTGGCCCACCCAAGTTCACAGGGCAGGGGCTGGAGCCCAGATCCTTGGACTCCAAGTGTTAGGGGAAGCACACGGATTGAAACCACCCACCCTGGCCAGGCACCATAGTAACCAATTGCATGAGTTGTTTTATGACAGGAGATCCTGATAAGGAATACAGAACTAATAATCCACCACCAACCGGAAGAGTTCGGGAAAGGTCTAAAGGAGACACCGTGTGTCCGTCCATTTCCCAGAATCCCTCTTGCTAGCATCATCTTGGCTGAGCGATGCGTGCGCCACCAGGAAAGACTCTGAATTAGAATGATTGGCCAGAGACCACCCGGAAACTAATCCTATCACCATAAAACCCGAGACTGTGAGCCACGCAGCAGAGCAGTTCTCCCGGGTTCCCTTACCCTACTGCTCTCCACCCGGGTGCCCTTTCCTAATAAAATCTCTTGCTTTGTCAGCAGATGCGTCTCCTTGGACAATTCATTTCGGAGTGTTAGACAAGAGCCCAGTTTCGGGCCCTGGAAGGGGTCCGCCTTCCTGCAACACAAGGGCAGTGCTTTCCTGCTCCATCACTCTGCCCTATCGCCCTGCTTCCCACCAATTCGACTCAGCCCCTGAAACCTTGTTTTTGTCAGCCTAGTCATCCAGACGTGATGACTCAAGAGCTGTGGGGTAGACTGCCAGGGGGAGGAGGCCTCTGTCAGCACCGCAGCTGTCCTGACCTTTAAGGTAGAGGGGAGTTACCTCAATTTGAAACGTGTGGCTGCTGAGCGATTTCGGTCTTAACCGTAGTAGGACATCTTAGCTGGGTAGGTAAGCAGGAGCAGTTCCCACTTCCTGCACTTCCCATGGCTCTTTCTGGGTCTTCTCCCAAACCCAAAGTCACCTGAAACATGGAAGCCAGAATCCACATTCTCCTTTTAGACCTGGTTCTTGGAATCTTGGTGCACAGTGGAGCGAGAATAAAAGGGTCACCTTCTAGAAGGCAGGAATGGCTTCATGAAACATGTGCTTCACCCTGCCCAGAATTAATCCAGCTTAGTCTTTCTCTGTTTAGTCCTCAAAGGTTATCTCCAAAGTGCATCATTTGTGTTAAGAAATTCACTTAATATTTGGGCTACATGATCCGGTTGCCCATAGTGACGAAAAAAATGTAACAGAAGGATGAGGCCCGAACACGGTGTATCTAGTGAGGGCAGATATTAGGTGGCATACTCAAAAGTTGACTGTTTTTGTTTTTTTACCTGAAATATCTGAGTACCCATCTAAACTGGTGATTTTGATTTCAGAGAGACAACGGTGAACGGTCCTAAAGAGAGATCTTAGTTCCCTGCCCAGGAATTGAATCTGGGTCAGTCAGTTAGTTCAGTCACTCAGTCATGCCCCACTCTTTGCAACCCCATGGACTGCAGCACACCAGGCTTCCCTGTCCTTCACCAACTCCAAGAGCTTGCTCAAACTCATGTTCATCAAGTCGGTGATGTCATCCAACCATCTCATCCTGGATGATGGGAATGGCAAACCACTTCAGTATGCTTTGAGAACCCCATGAACAGTATGAATCTGGGTAGCTTGGATGAAACTCAGGAATCCTAGCTACTAGACCAGCAGGGGCTGGAGTCTAGAAGCAAATTTCCCATGACCCTTACCTCCACGGAAAGCAAGAATGTTTCAAGGAGGCAAACACTGTAAAAACAGATACAAAGTTTACTGTTAGAGATCCAGCATAACATGAGGGAGAGCACACAGAGAAGCAGTTTGTTTATTTAAGACAGAAGCAAAGCAGAAATACATACCCTGAGAGAAAGGGTCTGGGTGTCCCTCCCTAATAAGGAGGTGGGTAATAAAGAGGTGATTTAAATCACTTATTTTATAGGACAGCTCTTCTGGGGCTTAATTTACCTTCAGCCAGTTATCTTATTTCTTTTTTCACTCTCGACTGTTCCTAGGACCCTCCCCAAGACGCATATTCAACTTTTTGCTAAGATGGATCCCACTGTTGAGGCCTGTGAGGGTATGTCTGCACTTATTATGCCTTGGCACCCCTCCTTATCTGACCCCCAAGGAGCCTTCCTGCACGTGTGCAGACAGGGAAGTCTTCCTTGACCTCAGGAGTGGGCACCTTATCTCTTTACTTCAACAGAGCTCAGCTTCTGCCACTAGCTTTGTCCTTGGTGGAGTGTCTGGATGAGAACAAACTTCAGTTTTACTCCACTTGACAAACACCAGCTGTCCATCCCATGGGCCCATCTGTCTGCTAATTTCTCACATTTGGTGGCCACTGGATTGCTTTGCTTCCCTTTGTATTTATGTACTCACCAAATCTAGATTATATGATTTCACAGACTCTTGAAACCTATTTGTAGACCCTCTCCAAGGTAAAAACAACTCATCAGTTGACATAGCAAGTACCCAAGCCTCAAGAAACGGCTACTGGTAGACAGGTGGTCAAGGGCAGGGAGCATCCCATTGGCAGTCACAAGTTCTCATCAGTCATCACTATGTAGTGAGCCAGAACAGCCTCATACTTGCAAGTCAACCAACTTGAAGTAAAGCAGAATGTTTGACTCAAGGGCCATTTTGACCTGGCAAATCTGATACAATGGATCATAAATGGACTGAAGGAAAGAATGGGGGATGAGGATGGGAAGAGGTTCAAGGATGCAATGAAGATGCACATTAAGTTTTTAACATGAGAATTTTAAAACAGACACTTAATGGGTTTTAAAGTAATATATAAAAAATATCCTTTTGGAAAAAAAAAATATTCCTTTGACAAAATGCTCTTGTGCTTAAACAGTCATGTCAAGTATCTTCCAACTATGGTGAATGAAATATTTGAACAACTTTTGTGAGACAGGTGGCTGTTGATAGAATATAATCACAAAGGCAGATGAACACCAGACTTTGTTCCTGTGGCTTAAGGCATTTATTACATCCAAAGTGCAAATGTTCCCAGTATGAGCAACACTTTGTCTTATCAGTCATTTACACTGTAGACAGAATTTTTGCCTCTTCCTTCTCGGAAGGTCTTCTTTGATTGACAGGAGGGTAGGGAGGGATAAGAATACTAGAGATTGGAGGACGGGTTATGGCAGGCGCTAGAGGCGTTGAAACCAAATTCAGCATGCCACACTGCCTATCAGGATTGATTCTGGCTTCAACCGTTTCTCTGAAGATTGAGTTGATTGAATCATTTGCCTCAAGAACAAATTGTGGCCATCTAAATATTAGTCTCTGTTTTGGCTTCAATTTGAGTAAATGTCCTGAGTGGAGATTTTATATTATCAGTATATCTTTAGGCTTCATAACGAGAGACTCTGCTGTTACTGCTGTGTGTATGTGTGAGTATATATGTGTGTGTGTGTGTGTCTATATGTTTATGTGTGTGTATATATCTGTGTGTGTATATGTGTGTGTGTTTGTGGCTTGAGACACCCAAATAGCTGAAGACATGACTCTTCTGTGCTGAGTTACATTTTCACAGAGGGAATCCCCCATTTTGACAGTTGGTGCCATGACCCACTCAGCCCACCATCAATACCTCTTACCCCAAAGCACATATATCTACCTGCCTCCTTCATCCCTTGCCAGCATTCCCCGCTGCTCCCTTGCTTCTACTTTTGGTCCCCTGACTACTCAACACTGCAGCCAGAATGATCTTTTTACAGTGCAGATCAACCATATCACTCCTCCACTTAAAACCCTCTCTAGCTTCTTACCTCAACCAAAATCCTCACCAGAGCCCACAAGACCCCATGCAAGGCAGCCCCTGCCTGCATGAACATCTGTCCCCCACTCTCTCTTTTCTCTCTCTCCCTGCTTCAGCCACACGACCTCCTTGCTGTGCCTTGAATGGACCAACCCAGTTCCCACCACAGGGCCTTTGCACCTGCCAACTCCTGGGTCTGAGTTTGCTCGAGACAGATGTCGAGCCTGTGGCTTGCTTCCTCACTTCTGCTGAAACATCACCTCCTCAGACAGGCCTTCCCTACCCACCACCTCACTCTGTCTTGCTGTCTTCTGTGGTGTTATACTCATTGTTTACCCACTGAGTGTCTTCCCCACAGGACTGTAAGCCTCAGCAGTTTGAAGAACTTGTCAGTGTGTTCACCATCTCTTCCTCTGTGCTTGGACCAGTGCGTGGCATGTAGTCAGGGTTCTAAATGCACTTGTTGAAGGAAGACATGAATGAGTGGATATTACCAGCCCCAGACCACCCTCCATCCCTGCTTCCTCCCACCTCTCACTGACTTTCATGAAGGAGAGGAAAAGATCGCTGGATCTCTAGACCCCACAGAGTCCTTGTGATGTCTCAGACTTTCCCAGGACCCTGGCTGGGTGCTGGGTTTTGATGACTGTGGAGATGCTGGGGACATGTCAGATTCCAAGGGAGTGAGTGTCTGGGAGACAGAGGGAAGCAAGCTCCATGACGGGGCTCTGAAGGGACGCTGAGTCCTGGCTCATGTACCATGAAGGCCGTGGGGGATGGAAGCAGGGTGCGTCACTCGTTCCACATGTGGTTACCTGATTCACAGAAGGGAGGTGTGCCAGCACGAAAACGACATGACGCGGCGCTGTCACTGTGTGCGTCCCCTGGATGCTTGCTGTCTGAGTCTGTGCCCATTCCTCTCCCTCGCTATTCCCCACACTGCAGTCACCCAGGCACCATGAGCAGCACCCCATTTCTGCAGCATCCATAAACTCTCTGCACTGTGACTTCCCTTTTTAAATCCACTTGCTTTCCTTGAATCCATGGACCTGAAAAGGAAACTCGCAGACAAGGGAGACCAACAGGAAAGGTGGGAGCAGCCTGCCGAGCTGTCTGCCCAGTGGAGGCAGAGGGGCCTTGGCAGGGCAGGCAGGGAGGGGCTGGGGGGCAGGTCCCAGGGGCTGAGCAGAGTGGGGAGGAGGTGGAAGGGGAGAGGCCTGGGGCCCTGGGAGGAGGGCCAGGAGAAGGGGTGGCCTGGGACTGGGAGCTGGGCTGACGAGGCCGCCCGGGGAAGCTGAGGGGCAGGGAGGTGGGGGCTGACATTGAGGTGCTGTGCTTGTGGGGTTGGGGGGTGGGATGTGAGTGGGAGACAGGGTGGAGGCTGCGGGGGCCACTGGGCAGGGTGTTGGGGTGGGGGAGGCAGTGGGGGAGTCTGAGACAAGAGCAGGCAGAAGAAGGGGCCGTGGGGAGGGGGCGCAGTGTGGGCGGCCCTAAGAGTTAAGGGAGGAACGCAGAGGAGCAAGCTGCGGGTAAGGGATCCCAGTGAGGCAGGCCAGAAAAGGAGCTGGAGGAAGGGCAGTGATGGGGAGAAACGGGGCTGGATGTCCCCCTTCCCGATGGGCCTGGCTGTGCTCCTGGGACTGGACAGGGAGCGTGCTGTCCTTGGCTGGGTGGCTGCCCTTGTGTTGCTCGTGTCTGAAATGAGCTCACTCGCCTCTGGTATATGGCTCCTTCTTGTCCCTTCCCTGGTGGCTCAGACAGTAAAGCATCTGCCTGCAATGCGGGAGACCTGGGTTCAATCCCTCGGTTGGGAAGACCCCCTGGAGAAGGAAATGGCAACCCACTCCAGCAGTCTTGCCTGGAAAATCCCATGGATGGAGGAGCCTGGTAGGCTACAGTCCATGGGATTGCAAAGAGTCGGACAGGACTGAGCGACTCTACTTTTACTTTCATTTTAAAGGAGATCAGTCAGCAAGTTTGTGGGCCAGAAAGCCGTTTGTGCTCTTCCCCTGGGCAGATAAAGGAGATCTGGGGAGCACTGGGGACTAAGAAGCACGTTAAGGAGTGAGAAAGGAGAGGGGGAGGGACCAGGAAGGTGAGTTGTCACAGGGACATCTGTAACAGCAGAGACATGGGGCTGTGCTTGGACTCTGGAGGCATCTGCAGTATCTACAAGGTATCGTGCATGAGAAATTGACACAGGCAGCCTCCAACGTGGTTGTGGTCCTGGTCATTACTCTGGAGTTTGTATTTAGTCAGAAGATCAGGGCAGCCTTTCTCAGGCAGCTGAAGAGGTTAAGGGGTGAAACAGCACAATGCAGAAAACTAGTCTTCAGGAAGAGAGACAGAGAAAGCCCATTTGTGTTTCCCAAATGTACATGCTGAAACCTAAACCAGAATGTGATGGTGTTGGGGGCTGGGTCCTTTAGTGGGTAACTGTGACATGAGGATGGCACCCCCAGTAATGGGATTAGTGCCCTTATTTAAAAAAAAAAAAAAAAAAAGACCCCAGAGACACAGCAAGAGAAGCCTTCTAGGAACAGGAATTAGGCCTCACCAGACATTGATTCTGCTGGCACCTAGAACCTGGGACCTCCCAGCCTGTAGAACTAACTGTGAGAAATAAGTTTCTGCCATGTGTAAGGTATTTAGGTTATAGCAGCTCCGAGGGACTGAGACACAGGGAGACGGAGAGAAGGAAAGAGTCCTGAGCGCCGTCCAGCCCTGGCTGGGGCAGTCCCCAGGGCATCACCAGGTCTGACCTTTCTACCGCTGGCTTGGTCACCTCCTCCCTGAAGTCTGTGATCTCCCCTACTGCAGCTGAAACACGTTCTCCTTGGGCCTAAGCTGGTTCAAGTTGGGTGTTTGTCACTTGCAGTCAGTGTAACAGTAAGAGAAAAGGGTGATTGGAAAAAGTGAGGTGCAGTCAGCATTCTTGGTCTCCGCTCTTGAAACACTAGGAGGCACTTTCAAGGCTGTTCGGAGCTCAGGGCAGCTAATGGCATCAACTGCAGGGACCTCACCCAGCTATCGACTTGGGAGAACAGCGGGGAATCCATAAATCCTTGGGTTTCATCTTGGACTTGATTGTTTCTTTCTAATTATTCATTTACTCACAGAATTAAAGTGAACCTGAGCCAAGCGTCCCACCCTGAAGCCTTGAGGGCGTGTGACACTAAAGAGTGAAAAAGGAGAAGAGTTACTTTCCATAAAATTTGATTATTGGCTTTTCATGGGAATTATACCCTGAACTTAGAGCAGCTGCAGAAAGGGGTGGGAGGCCCAGGAGGGAAGCAGGAGAAACAGGAGGCCGGGGTGTGTGTGGGAGGGGGCAGGCAGGGTATAGTGCAGCCGCTTTTCCTGTACAACTTGTCTCTGCAAGATTTCCAGGAGGAGGCCGTTCCCCTGCCTCCAAGGGCATCATCCTGAGTCCTCCCTGTGCCTCCCCTTCCCCATCCAATCCCGTCCAGCCCTCGCTCTCACTGCGCACTGCTCCCCACCCTCCTGCCGTTGCCTGCGCTCAGTTCACAAACTCCATTCTCACCTGCGTGACCCAGCGGCCTCATGAGCCGTCTCTCTGTCCCTTTGCTCACCACCTCCCCCTCCCCCCCCCCACACACACCCCAACTGGCTTCTGCAGGAAGCAGCCAGAGCAGCCTCTCCCAGTGACGAATCTGACCCTCCTCTGCTTGAATCCTCTCGGTGGCTCCCTTCTGCTCTCAGGATAAAATGAAACGCCTGTGATGGATCCTGCAGCACTAACTGCTGCCTCTCTCTCCAGTCTTATTTTCACCCTCTCTCTGCTCCAGACACACAGACTTTGTGAAACTCCTTGAAAGGCCCTGCTCCTTCCTGCCTTAGGGCCTCTGCATGTACTGTTTCCTCTGCCTGGAATGCCTTTCCTCTCTCTTTCTCTTATTTAGCCCCCACTCTTTCTTAAGACCTGTTTTAACATCTAGCTCATCCATTCTTTACAAATTCTTACAAATAACCCTCATAGTACTTATCCTGGTTTCACTTACAGGCGTGACTGACTGATGGCTGTCCTCCCAACTAGACCGTCAACTCTGTGCAGGGAGGGAGGGAACACATGTGTTTTGCTCATTACTGAACCCCAACTCTGCTACAGAGTCCGGCCAAGTCCTACCTGCCCCTCGAGATTCTGTTGGAACATCTCTCCGAGAAGCCCCCTTCTGGCTCCCTGCTTTGCCAACTGTGAACCAGCATGGATCTCCACCACATATTCACTGCATTGCCCTGCAATGATGGGTTCTCAGATTTGTCTCGTGAGTCTGTGGATTCCCTGAGGGTAACTACTACAGTCTTTTTGTTGTTGTTCATTTGTTTTGTTTTCTTTAAAGACTTTTTTTCGATGAGAACCATTTTTAAAGTCCTGTCCGACTCTTTGCAACCCCATGGACTGTATAGTCCATGGAGTTCTCCAGGCCAGAATACTGGAGTGGGTAGATTTCTCCCTTCTCCAGCAGACCTTCCCAACCCTGGAGAAGGGATAGGCTAACCGCGCCAGTATTCTTGGGCTTCCCTTGTGGCTCAGCTGGTAAAGAATCCATCTGCAACGCAGGAGACCTGGGTTTGATCCCTGGGTTGGGAAGATCCCCTGGAGAAGGGAAAGGCTATCCACTCTGGTATTCTGGCCTGGAGGGGCACAAAGAGTCAGACACGATTGAGCGATGTAATCATCACTTTTAAAGTCTTTATTGAATTTATTACCATATTGCTTCTGCTTTAGGTTTTAGTTTCTTGGCTGTGAGGCATATGGGATCTTCACTCCCTGACCAGGGATTGAACCCGCACCCCCTGCATTGGAAGGCGAAATCTTAACCACTGGGCCCCCTGGGAAGTCCCCTAGAACCATGGTCTTTGTTGTGTTGGTTTCCCTGACACCCAGCACAGCACTGGGTCTGTGGTGATGACTGTGAAAACAAGCCAGAGAGGATCTCTATACAGCACGGGGCTGGACCAGATGATTCTATCTCTTGTCTGCACCGCGGTTCCAACATCACATAACCCTGCCGGGTCAGCACCCCTCTGCTTTGTCCCCACGGGCTGGTAACGGTTGCCAGGCAGCAACAACTCTCACTGCTAATGCAGTTCCTCTATCTCATTATGCAAAGAAAGCTTCACACCTCTGGGCTTTCTATAGATTATGCAAAAAAAAAAGAAGAAGCCATTTTAATATCTCCTTCCTCTTTGACTCGTGTTTTTTTAGTTAGGGCTTTCCATGTTTGTGGAGTAACTTTTTTTTGGTTTTCTAATTATTAAGAAGCACTTAAGACATAAAGAGGTATGAAGAACAACAGAGTGGATGCCCATGGACACAACCCAGTTGGTACAGCTGAATATAAAATGGGCAACAGGGCCTTCCCTTAAAGAAGGGCTGATACCATTTGCAGCCCCTCTATTTGCAGGTTTGTGTTTCCAAGGAACTGAAAAATCGATTTCAAACCTTGCGCCCTGGCCAGAGCCTGCTAACTCCACATCCAGACACGAAGCTCTCATGCCCCCCTCGTCTAAGGAGAAGGCATCTCCCTCCTGCCTGGGGCCTCAGCAGGCTCTGCCTACACCCCCTTGGAGGATGGACTTGGAGACTCTCTGAAAGGAAGGAAGAGGGGAAGGAATTCAGATTCCCCTCGGCGTAGGCGTGCCCCCTCCCACCCCCCCATCATCCTGACCATGGGCTCCATGAGATTTGGGGTGGGGGGTGCAGGATGGACAACACCCATGGGGGAGGCGCTTTAGGAAAGAAATGAGCAAACGAAGCGAACAGAGATGGGATGATTCAGAACCCCTGGACCTGCTTTCATTCATGCCAAGGCCTCTGGAGGGAGATTCATCAGGAACTGCCTCTCAGAAGTCACTTCAGTTATGCTGTCACGCCCCTTTTAGGTCAGGACAGCAAGCCAGAGGTTGCGGTTTGAACACGAATAGGCCAGATCTTATTGAGGGACTTGAGGGACTCACGTAAGTGGATGACTTACTGAAGAAAATAAACATTCATGCTACAGTAAGACAGGAGCTATCATAAAGGGGAACATACAGGATGTAAGGGAAGCCTCTAAATCATACTTAGGCGCTGAGGAAGGCTTCCTGGAGGAGGTGACATTTGTCCTGCAGTGAGGTAAGTCACATGCTAGGCATGATGAGTTCATAATGCTCACTGGGAGCTACAAGTGGGCCCACCCTCCTGGAGCGAAAGGTGGGAGTGGGCGGTGGTGGGCGAGGTGGCCAGAGCGACATCACAAGACCTGTGTGCTAAGCCAAGGAGTGAGAACCTTCTGCAAGCTAGGGGCAGCCACTGGAGGACTCAAGGCAGACCCGAGGCAGGGCAGAGGCCTGGAGAGAAGTGGAGAGCCCTGTGGAACTGCGGGGTGGGGACTGGGAGGCATAAGAACAATGAGGAGGGCATCACAGGACCAAGGTGAGAAGCCAAGAGATCTTAACTAAGAAGGAGAGGAGGTCTGTACCCAGTGGACAGAGTGATGGTGCCTCTCAGGGCTTGGGTCTGGCTGACTGCGAGCTGGCAGAGCTCCTCATTGACACAAGGATTCAGGGGAGAAGCAGCCCTGGGTCGGCCTTTGGATGCTGGGGCAGCAGGTGAGTCACAAATATTATAGAAGGCATCAGACCCTCACAGAGGCTACAAGCCTGAGAGCCACTAGAAGCAGATGGAAAGGCAGAGAAGGGTGAAGACTTGAGTGCAGGTAACAGGGCCTCTGAACATACACCTGCTTTTCTGAGGAGACACCCAGCACAGGCTTCCCTGAGTCTCCAGGGCTGCGGCTTAGGTACTCATTTTAGCTCCAACATGATAAAAGTCCAGGATGGAATTGACCTCACCCCTGGACACACCTGTGGGCCTCAGTGAAGCAGCTCAATCTCTATTTAATTTGGTTCTATTTTAAAATTCTGCATTTTTTAATATATATACATGGTTTAAAAATCAGTTATGTATCAAAAATATCACTGTTTACCCTGCTTTCCTGGTCCTCTGAGTCAACTATTTTCAGCCATTAGCAGATGATTTTTTTTTTTGTTTGGTATTTACCTTCCCAGCTCTAAACAACATGGGTGTATAGATACTTCCTGGTTTTGCCCACATTAGGCATCATCCATTGACTTTCCGATACGGTGCACAGGGATTCAGCTCGGTGCACAGGGATTCAGCTCTGCTCACCCCACCCTCGCCTCCACCACATATGTTTGCCCGCTTCCCGTTCCTCCATCCTCCCAATACAGTTGTCATATTTGGTGATATCAATTTTCAGTCTTTACATTATTATGGTTGTGTTCATGCTGTTCACAACTGAGTCACTTCAAGTAACCATGATTTTATTCCCCTTTCCTCCATAGCTTTTTATGTTCCACCAGAGTTCAAAATTGTGGCACTTAACTTGTGCTCATCACTACTCCAATCCCCCAGTTCTCTCCCAATTATGTAAACCCTTCTCAGTGTTTTCAGACACAGTCCTATCAATCTCATCTTTAGGACCAATCTTTCCTGGAGTCTTTGATCAGCTTCCATCAGAACAGGCTGTTTCTCTGCCTGGCTCATAGCTGTCCACCCGGGATGTTCCTTCACCACAACCTTGGTGAATTCCATCACTTGCCATCATGTCCCAGTTTCCTGGATCTTATGTCTTACTCTCTAGGTTTCCTCTCTTGTTTTGGTGGAGCACTTCCCTTAGCAGCTTCCTGAGGAAGAAGGCTGAGCGCCAAAGAGTTGATGCTTTTGAACTGTGGTGTTGGAGAAGACTCTTGAGAGTCCCTTGGACTGCAAGGAGATCCAACCAGTCCATTCTAAAGGAGATCAGTCCTGGGTGTTCTTTGGAAGGAATGATGCTAAAGCTGAAACTCCAGTACTTTGGCCACCTCATGCAAAGAGTTGACTCATCGGAAAAGACTCTGATGCTGGGAGGGATTGGGGGCAGGAGGAAAAGGGGATGACAGAGGATGAGATGGCTTGATGGGATCACCGACCTGATGGACATGAGTCTGAGTGAACTCCGGGAGTTGGTGATGGACGGGGAGGTCTGGCGTGCTGCGATTCATGGGGTCGCAAAGAGTCAGACACGACTGAGTGACTGAACAGAACTGAGCTGAGAAAGAGGATATGCAACTACCTTTTAAAAAACTATTCATGTATGAAAACGTTTGATTTTTTTTCCAATATTTCTTTTTTGATAGTTTTGAGTATAGGATTCTAGGCTGGAAATGATTCTCCAGAAGGCATTGTTCTACTGACCTCTAGTTTTCCAGGCTTGAGAATAACCTGATGACATTCTATACCTGTTTTCTTTAAAATGTTTTAAGTAATCTGTTCTTCTTGCTCTGAAAACTCCTTGGATCTCCTCTTTGTCCCAGTTTTCTGAAGTTCTGTGGTGATGTGGAATTCAACTCAACTCCACACATAGATATCAAGACGGTCCTGTGCGGTGGAACTTCCCTCACTCAGGGTTTCAGGCTGAACAGAGACGTGCCCAAGAGTTTAGAGCTGGAATATACGGGAACTGAGAGAGGTAAGGCAGACAGGGTGTGGGTGAGTGTGCTGTGTTACACTCATACATTACTCATACAAGATGTGTAAGGGCAACATTTTAAAAATTCCATGTGTCAGTACTTTTTAAGGGAGACTCATCCAGGGTCGACTTTGCCCTTATGGCACAGTGGTAAAAAATCTGCCTGCATGCATGATTCCTGGGTCAGGAAGATCCCCTGGAGAAGGGCACGGCAACCCACTTCACTATTTTTGCCTGGAGAATCCCATGGACAGAGGATCCTGGTGCGCTACAGTCCATGGGGTTGCAAAGAGTTGGATACGACTGAAGTGACTTAGCATGCACACAGAGGGATCAGATATTGCTAATTTTCTGTAGAGAGCCAGGAAGGCTTGAGTTCCGGGTCAGTGGGTCCCAAAGCTCCCAGGGGTGTCAGCTGAAATAGAACCAGGAACCAGGCCCCTTTTCAGGAAGCAATCCCTAAAATGTACTTCTCCTTCACCCTGAAGGTGTACCTATTGATACTGCTAGGTAGATATACTGAAAACTAGATAGAACGTATGGTAAGCTGCTCAGTAAATGTCTCCCCAGTGGATGCACACAGACTAGTTCAATGTAAAATCTACCTGTCCCCTCCCTGGTGGGAATCAGCCAAGAGACAGCACTACCCTGGAGGCTGCCAGAACATCATTATTGAAAACCATTGATATACTATCTTAATTAAATCTCATAACAACCCTATGAGGCAAGTAGTTTTAATCCTCATTTTACACATTCAGACACTTAAGGCTAAAGAAGTAAAATAACTTGCCCAGGATCCCAAAGCTCATTGTTGTTATTCAGTCACTCAGTCGTGTCCGATTCTTTGCGACGCCAATAGCTGTGGCATGCCAGGCTTCCCTGTCCTTCACCATCTCCTAGAGCTTGTTCAAACTCATGTCCATTGAGTTGGTGATGCCATCTAGCCATCTCGTCCTCTTGCTGTCCCCAGCTCCTCCTGCCTTCAGTCTTTCCCAGCATCAGGATCTTTTCTAACGAGTAGGCTCTTTGCATGTTTCACTTCAGCATCAGTCCTTCCAATGAGTATTCAAGGTTGATTTCATTTCAGATTGACTGGTTTGATCTTCTTGCAGTCCAAGGGACTCTCAAGAGTAACTTGATAATAACAACTCTCAAGTTGTTAATCTCTAACACCACAGTTCAAAAGATTGATTCTTTGGCACTCAGATTTTCTTATGATCCAACATTCACATCCATGTGTGACTATTGGAAATAACATAGCTTTGACTATACAGACCTTTATTGAAAAGTAATGTCTCTTCTTTTTAATATGTTGTCTAGGTTGGTCATAGCTTTTCTTCCAAGAAGCAAGCATTTTTTAAAGCTCATAATGCAGAATAAATATTGAGTACACTGAATCCAGAGCTCACAGTAGATCTGACTTCTTCCACACAAAAAGCAACCCCAAATATCACTTGAATCCCGGGTGAGAGCCCCTGGGAATTCTCAGCAAACTGAAGCATTGCCCCAGGGAGCATGTGGGAGAGACATGTGGAAATGAACACAGGAAACCTATCTCGTTATTACTGGTTCTGATGCTAATCAGCTATGGGACTGTGACAACACTTTCTGACTCTGGGCTTCAGTTTCCAGATCTGTTAAATGAAGTTAAGAATGTATCTGTGGAGTTTGGGGAGAGGACCATGATAACATAGGGCAAGGAACAGAGATCTCAGAAGGGTTTCCAAGAGAACAGAAGTTCTGTGTTCCTTGGAGAAAGATGGGAAACACTATTGGAAAACTGAAAATAGTGAAAGTGAATTTAATGTATTAACACAAATTCTTAAATGTGTATGAGTTCTCCTTTCAAATACTCCATTGTAATCCAAGACTCCATGATTTCTACCCCCAAAATTGGATGCCTCCAATGAGAATCAGTGGTTCTAAAACCACAAGGGTGCTCAAACTTGGCTGTACATTGAGATCACCTGGGCATCTCCAATCATATGGATGCTTAGGTTCCCTCTCACAGATTCTATGGAGAAGGAAATGGCAACACACTCCAGTATTCTTGCCTAGAGAATCCTGTGGACAGAGGAGCCTGGTGGGCTGCTGTCTATAGCGTTGCACAGAGTTGGACATGACTGAAGCGACTGAGCATGCACGCATGCACTGGAGAAGGAAATGGCAACCCACTCCAGTATTTTTGCCTGGAGAATCCCAGGGACAGGGGAGCCTGGTGGGCTGCCATCTATGGGGTCACACAGAGTCGGACACGACTGAAGTAACTTAGCAGCAGCAGCAGCAGCACAGATCCTAACCTCAGATGTGGTTCAGGCTTTGGGAATGTGGAGAGTTCCCCATGGGATTTTAATGTGCAGACCAAGCTGAGAATCTCAGCCCCAGAACTTTGAATTCTTCATTTTGGGGGTGAAGATTAAAAGAGAAAACAAGGAAGCACAGGCACCCAATGACTGTTTAATGTGCAAACAAGTCACCTAGATGTCTTGTAAAATGCAGCCTCTAGTTCAGTTGCTCCAGGGTGAGCCTGGGCTTTTAACAAGCTCCCAGGGCATGCCCACACATTGTCCCCAGACTCTGCCTGAGGAGCCAGGCTGCAGCTTGCATGAATATGAGATGAGAATTATGGCTCTTTAGGTCAGCTGAGTCTTTATTTCTATGAGGGTCAGTTTTCCGATCTATAAAACACGGACAAGCAGTAGCACTTACACCACAGAATTCTTGGATGCTTAAATGACAGAATGTGGTCCACTGGAGAAGGGAATGGCAAGCCACTTCAGTATTCTTGCCTTGAGAACCCCATGAATAGTATGAAAAGGCAAAATGATAGGATACCAAAAGAGGAACTCCCCAGGTCAGTAGGTGCCCAATATGCTACTGGAGATCAGTGGAGAAGTAACTCCAGAAAGAATGAAGAGATGAAGCCAAAGCAAAAACAATACCCAGTTGTGGATGTGACTGGTGATAGAAGCAAGGTCCGATGCTGTAAAGAGCAATATTGCATAGGAACCTGGAATGTCAGGTCCATGAATCAAGGCAAATTGGAAGTCGTCAAACAAGAGATGGCAAGGGTGAATGTCGACATTCTGGAATCAGCGAACTAAAATGGACTGGAATGGGTGATTTTAACTCAGATGACCATTATATCTACTACTGCAGGCAGGAATCCCTCAGAAGAAATGGAGTAGCCATCATGGTCAACAAAAGAGTCCGAAATGCAGTACTTGGATGCAATCTCAAAAACAACAGAATGATCTCTGTTCATCTCCAGGCAAACCATTCAATATCAGGTTATCCAAGTCTATGCCCCAACCAGTAACACTGAAGAAACTGAAGTTAAATGGTTTTATGAAGACCTACAAGACCTTTTAGAATTAATACCCGTAAAAGATGTCCTTTTCATTAAAGGGGACTGGAATGCAAAAGTAGGAAGTCAAGAAACTCCTGGAGTAACAGGCAAATTTGGCCTTGGAATGCGGAATGAAGCAGGGCAAAGACTAATAGTTTTGCCAAGAAAATGCCCTGGTCATAGCAAACACCCTCTTCCAACAACACAAGAGAAGACTCTACACATGGACATCACCAGATGGTCAACACCGAATTCAGATTGATTATATTCTTTGCAGCCAAAGATGGAGAAGCGCTATACAGTCAACAAAAACAAGACCAGGAGCTGACTGTGGCTCAGATCATGAACTCCTCATTACCAAATTCAGACTCAAATTGAAGAAAGTAGGGAAAACAGCTAGACCATTCAGGTATGACCTAAATCAAATCCCTTATGATTATACAGTGGAAGTGAGAAATAGATTCAAGGGCCTAGATCTGATAGATAGAGTGCCTGATGAACTATGGAATGAGGTTCGTGACATTGTACAGGAGACAGGGATCAAGCCCATCCCCATGGAAAAGAAATGCAAAAAAGCAAAATGGCTGTCTGGGGAGGCCTTACAAATAGCTGTGAAAAGAAGAGAAGTGAAAAGCAAAGGAGAAAAGGAAAGATATAAGCATCTGAATGCAGAGTTCTAGAGAATAGCAAGAAGAGATAAGAAAGCTTTCTTCAGCGATCAGTGCAAAGAAATAGAGGAAAACAACAGAATGGGAAAGACTAGAGATCTCTTCAAGAAAATTAGAGATACCAAGGGGACATTTCATGCAAATGGGCTCGATAAAGGACAGAAATGGTATGCACCTAACAGAAGCAGACGATATTAAGAAGAGGTGGCAAGAATATACAGAAGAACTGTACAAAAAAGATCTTCATGACCCAGATAATCATGATGATGTGATCAATCACATAGAGCCAGACATCCTGGAATGTGAAGTCAAGTGGGCCTTAGAAAGCATCACTACGAACAAAGCTAGTGGAGGTGATGGAATTCCAGTTGAGCTCTCTCAAATCCTGAAAGATGATGCTGTGAAAGGGCTGCACTCAATATGCCAGCAAATTTGGAAAACTCAGCAGTGGCCACAGGACTGGAAAAGGTCAGTTTTCATTCCAATTCTAAAGAAAGGCAATGCCAAAGAATGCTCAAACTACCGCACAATTGCAGTCATCTCACATGCTAGTAAAGTAATGCTCAAAATTCTCCAAGCCAGGCTTCAGCAATATGTGAACCGTGAACTCTCTGATGTTCAAGCTGGTTTTAGTAAAGGCAGAGGAACCAGAGATCAAATTGCCAACATCCGCTGGATCATGGAAAAAGCAAGAGAGTTCCAGAAAAATATCTATTTCTGCTTGATTGACTATGCCAAAGCCTTTGACTGTGTGGATCACAATAAACTGTGGAAAATTCTGAAAGAGATGGGAATACCAGACCACCTAACCTGCCTCTTGAGAAATCTGTATGCAGGCCAGGAAGCAACAGTTAGAACTGGACATGGAACAACAGACTGGTTCCAAATAGGAAAAGGAGTACGTCAAGGCTGTATATGGTCACCCTGCTTATTTAACTTCTATGCAGAGTACATCATGAGAAACGCTGGACTGGAAGAAACACAAGCTGGAATCAAGATTGCCGGGAGAAATATCAATCACCTCAGATATGCAGATGACACCACCCTTATGGCAGAAAGTGAAGAGGAGCTATAAAGCCTCTTGATGAAAGTGAAAGAGGAGAGCGAAAAAGTTGGCCTAAAGCTCAACATTCAGAAAACGAAAATCATGGCATCCGGTCCCATCACTTCATGGGAAATAGATGGGGAAACAGTGGAAACAGCGTCAGACTTTATTTTTTTGGGCTCCAAAATCATGGCAGATGGTGACTGCAGCCATGAAATTAAAAGACACTTACTCCTTGGAAGAAAAGTTATGACCAACCTAGATAGTATATTCAAAAGCAGAGACATTACTTTGCTGACTAAGGTCCGTCTAGTCAAGGCTATGGTTTTTCCTGTGGTCATGTATGGATGTGAGAGTTGGACTATGAAGAAGGCTGAGCGCCGAAGAATTGATGCGTTTGAACTGTGGTGTTGGAGAAGACTCTTGAGAGTCCCTTGGACTGCAAGGAGATCCAACCCGTCCATTCTGAAGGAGTGCAACCCTGGGATTTCTTTGGAAGGAATGATGCTAAAGCTGAAGCTCCAGTACTTTGGCCACCTCATGCGAAGAGTTGACTCATTGGAAAAGACTCTGATGCTGGGAGGGATTGGGGGCAGGAGGAGAAGGGGACGACAGAGGATGAGATGGCTGGATGGCATCACGGACTCGATGGACGTGAGTCTGAGTGAACACCGGGAGATGATGATGGACAGGGAGGCCTGGCATGCTGCGATTTATGGGGTCGCAAAGAGTTGGACACGACTGAGCAACTGAACTGAACTGAACTAAATGAGGTAACTAAGTATACATTCGTAGCACAATAGGATATCTGACACTCCGGGAAGGCTTATCATCTGCCAGGAATGTTTCAAGTGCTTTCAAGCCTTAACTCATCCAAGCCTCAAAACAACACTGTGAGGTAGGTACTATTATTTCATCATCCCTGTTTTACTGATTTTCCAAGCTACTGAGGCACAGAGAGGTGGGGTATCTTAATTTACTAATCAGGCCTGGGAGCAGCTAAGTCGGTGTTTGAACCCAGGGAAGATCTGGGCCCTTGTTCCTCCCCAGGGCTGCGATCACCGCAGGCCTGACCTAGAGGCCCTGACTTGAGGGCTTCTCTGCAGAATGGGCGGTGCACCAGCAGGGGGCAGCATAGGGCTACATGCGTGCAGAGGCCACTTACCGTGCGTTGTGCTGGACACCTCACCATGAAACCCGCGCTGGGTCTTCAGCGTCTTAGAACTCCCCTCTCTTTTCCGCCCTCAAGTTGTCGCCTAGGAGGCCGCCCAGGGATCCATGAAGAAACAAGAGTCCTACCGAACAGGTTCAAATCTGAGTTCCTCAATGTAAGACTAAGTTCGCAGGGAAAGCAAAGAGGGGAAGTGAGTTTGCGCTTCTCGCCTTTACCCCAGGAGCGCAACCAGCCCGGAAAATCTACAAATCTGTCTTTATTCCGAAAGTCCAACAAGGGCTGAGGAGCTCAGCCAAGTGGGCAAAAGTCGAGAATCCCTCTTGGATACCACAGAGCCGTTTGGAGGCGCCGGGCATCCGTGTGGGCGCGCAGGGAATGCGGACTGACAGGGAGGAGACTCTCTTTAGAGGATTACCTTCGCAAAGGCGGAGGGCATTTTCTTGCAGAGTGCCCCGGGAGGGGGCAAATGAATTTGAGAAAGCAGTGCCAGGGTGGGGGGATTAACCGGGCGGTTTCCATGGTGCTGGGGCGTGGGCGGGAGGAATGCACCCGCAAGCGGTGGCGAAACAACTGTCCTGTCCCGCCAGCTAGAGAAGGCTGGAGGCTGTGGGGCGGGGTGGGTGGGGTGGGGTGGGAGTGGGGGTGGGGGGCTCGTGGGGGGTGGAAGCCGCGCACGGCGGGGGCGGGGCGGTCACGTGTGCGGAGGGGCGAGGCCGCAAGCCGCCCGAGGAGCAATCCGAGTCCCAGCCGAGTGGCTGCGCCGCCGGGAGAAAACTGTGACCAGGACCGAGGGGCTGAAGGTGGGCAGGACGCCTCCGAGGCACTCAAGGCTCCAGCGGCCGGGACCTGGCTCAGGCCGGCCTGCAGCCGGTCTGGGGGACAGCTGTCAGGGACGGAGGACGCCAAGGAAAAGTGAAAGCCGAAGCTTGGGGCTGAGCGGAAGAGCCCCACTCGCTGGCTTTTACGGAGGCTGGGGACTCAGTTTATTCCTCCGGGGCAGGTTGGGCAAGTGCCACGTCAGCTCTAGCTGACCAGCCGACACCACTGTCCTTTAAGTCGACTCGAGTTGTCAGCACCTGCTTAGGGCGCCAGGAGAGGCTGCGGTCATGGTGAGTGAAGACCCTAACCAACAGGACCACGATGGCACCCCTTCGCAAACTTCGGCGCTCCAGGAGCACCCCAGTCTCTTGGCCCACCCCAGCGTCTCGATCCACCCCAGCGTCTCGGCCCACCCCAGCGTCTCGGCCCACCCCAGCGTCTCGGCTCACCCCAGCGTCTCGATCCACCCCAGTGTCTCTGTATACCCTAGTAGTTCAGCCCACCCAAGTACCTTGGCTCAACCCAGTGGCTTGATCCAACCCAGTAGCTCGGGCCCTGAAGATCTTAGCGTGATCAAGGTGAGCAGGCGCCGGTGGGCGGTGGTCCTGGTGTTCAGCTGCTACTCCATGTGCAACGCCTTCCAGTGGATCCAGTATGGCGCCATCAATAACATCTTCATGCACTTCTACGGGGTCAGTGCCTTTGCCATCGACTGGCTGTCCATGTGCTACATGGTGACCTACATCCCTCTGCTCCTGCCGGTGGCCTGGCTCTTGGAGAAATTTGGCCTGCGTACCATCGCCCTCACTGGCTCCGCTCTCAACTCCCTGGGGGCCTGGGTGAAGCTGGGCAGCCTGCAGCCACATCTCTTCCCAGTCACCATGCTGGGCCAGGTCATCTGCTCCGTGGCCCAGGTCTTCATCCTGGGTATGCCCTCCCGCATTGCTTCCGTCTGGTTCGGGGCTAGTGAGGTGTCAACCGCCTGCTCCATAGCTGTCTTTGGCAATCAGGTGGGTAGAGGAGTGGGTGGTGTTCACTGTGGGACTGAGGGTGTTCGTTGTACCGAACTGCTTCACTGCGTGAAGCCTAGCTTTCTGACTTCAGCAGTGTTTGTGACTCTGGCTGACCATGGCTGGGTGTGACTGAGTGAGTAGATGATTGTGACCGAGCGGGTGTGTAAGAGAAGTAGGGAAACGAAAGGAAGGGCCTTTGCCGTCACCCACAGTTTCTCTTCCTCCAGCAGAAAGCGTGCTTCTGGAACACATGTTGTCTTTATGATCTCATTCCTGAACTTCCTTCACCAGCTTGAACAGGATAGCTCTTCTTTCTCAGGGAATAGCCCCTGGCTGTCAGACTATTCTGTGTCACTGGAGGTTAAGTTAGTTAAAGTGAAGTCACTCAGTCGTGTCCGACTCTTTGTGACCCCATGGACTATATAGCCTACTAGGCCCCTCCCTCCATGGGATTCTCCAGGCAAGAGTACTGGAGTGGGTTGCCATTTCCTTCTCCAGGGGATCTTCCCGACCCAGGGATCGAATCCGGGTCTCCTGCGTTCCAGGCAGACGCTTTAACCTCTGAGCCACCAGGGAAGCCCCACTGGGGGTTGGCGGGTGTTCTTTGCCTGTGCAGCCAGCTTTCCCAGAGGGCAGCATCTCCTGCGCCATGTGGAGAGGCAGACCAGTGCTGGCGCTGCGCTCACCTTCTTTATACCCAGCTGGAGCCAGGACAGTGGGAGCAGTGCTTGGTGTCACATGCCTACCCTGAGAGTTAGAGTCAAGTCCAGGAGGAGGGAATCAAGCTCTTGCTCTGAATTTCCAAGGCCTAGAAGCCATGGGAAGGCCTGGAAAGTTCATCTCTTAATCCTTTGTTTTTCCTACTTAGGGGAAGGAGAATATCAAGTTCTTTGCATCTCGGTCTGGACATGGCCCAGAAAGGTGGTCTTGTGTGAGTCTGATCACTGTGTCCGAAAGGTTGAGGCAGCTGTTTACGGGGTCCTTCTTTATCTGGACCACTGCCTGGGGTGGGGGGTGGGTCTCACTTCTTCCAAAGCGCATGCAGTTGTGGCTACACATCTACCAAATGACCAGGAGCCCTTGGTTCTTGAAGGCTTGTTTCCTCTTCCCTGTTTATTACATTTAGAACAGGGGTCCCAAGTTTTGGGCCATGGACAGGTACCTCCTGTCAGATCAGCAGTGGCATTAGATGAGAAATAAAGTGCACAATAAATGTAATGTGCTTGAATCATCCTCAAACCATCCACCCCTTCCCAGTCTGTGCAAAAATTGTCTTTCACGAAACCTGTCCTTGGTGCCAAAAGGTTGGGAACCGCTGATTTAAAATGTTAAAGCTTTCATTTAGAAAGTTCTTATTTGGGTCAGAAATTTCCAAACTTCTGTAAAGGTAAATTGTCATTCTGCTCATCTTTACCGCCAGAAAGGTAACTTGAGCTAAATTTTTTCAGGCCAGTAAGTCCTGCCACTTGGGTAATAGTGTAAGCAATCAGTGGAAGCAACAGACGGGCCTTCTCAGCACAAGCAGGAACAGAAAAGCCTCTACCCAGTTTTCTTTAACCTGTGGGTTTGACCATTCAGAAGATTGAATGGATTTGAGGGTTGGGGAAGAAACCAGTTGGATCTTTTTGTTCAGGGCAATTAAAAAATAGGTACTGAGGGTGACATTCACAGCACCCTGCCCTCAAAGGTGGTGTGACCACAGATTTGGACATCTCCATTGCAGCATTTTTGGTGGGGTTGACGTTACTGGATGTTTTCTTTATCTGAGGGTGAAGCTGGGGAGTCGGGGGGCAGGATCTTTCGTGTCTCCAGAGGGTTAAAGCTGTCTATTTGCAGCCCCAACGGGATTCAGACAAGGTCGCTGCAGTCCCAAACCCATTGTTTGGGGAGGGCAGGAGAGAGATGCACCCTCAGGTGGCCTGGGGCGATCAGAGAACGGAACACTTTATTTGTTAACCATGGAGCAAAAGCTAATTGCTTTTCAGTCTTCTCCACACACACCTGTGTGGGAAAAGTTTAAGTGTTAGTCAGTCAGTCGTGTCTGACTCTTTGCAACCCCATGGACTGTAGCCCACCAGGCTCCTCTGTCCATGGGATTCTCTAGGCAAGAATACTGGAGTGGGTAGCCATTCCAGAGGATCATCCAGATCCAGGGATCAAACCCAGGTCTCCTGCATTGTAGGCAGATTCTTTACCATCTGAGCCACCAGGGAAGCCCAAACTTAAAGCTGAATATATCTTTAAAATTTAGTAAGAATAGTTAGCCATTTCCTACCCCTACTCCCCACCAAGGTCAGAAAATGCTAAGAATTTCACATTGAAAGACACCCTAACAGCAGATATTCTTGTCATGGTGCCATCAATTTAGCCTTAACCGTTTAGCCTTAACCCACCGTGCTAAGTTAAAAAAAAAATTATGAAAAGCTGAATTGCTTATGCTTCCTCACGTAGAGGTGACTTTGTTTGGCTCTTGGCATGTGTTTTAACCTTTTTTGCTAAGTAAAGCATGATGGAGTGGTGGAGAAATATTAATAGAACACCTTGAGCTCTTTTTTTAGGGGGAAAAAAAAAAAGATTCCATGAAGCTGCCTAAACAGACTATAAGCATCTTTTCAGAGAGTTACTCTTCGTGGCCGCAGACTTCACACTGATCAGCTAGACTCCTGTTCCCTGGAAATTCTGACCTCATTCATTCCTTGACTCAACAGGCATTTACCCAGAAGCTGCAGTGGCTCAGTGGTAGAGAATCTGCCTGCAATGCAGGAGACCCGCCTTTGGTCTCTGGGTGGGGAAGACCTCCTGGAAGAGGAAATGGCGACCCACTCCAGTATCATTGCCTAGGAAATCCCAAGGACAGAGGAGCCTGGCGGGCTACAGTCCCTGGGGTCGTAAGAGTTGGAATCGACTTAGCGACTAAACTGTTACCACCAGGGTTGGTGTATTAGCACAGAAATGGATGCTTTGGCAGGTGCTGTGCTGGGGCTACACAGAGACTCTCTTGCCTTCAGAGTTCTCCTCCTAGGCTTTTAAACTGTACCAGGCACCAACATCCAGATTTTTAAAAAAACACACAAGCAACCAGATGAGAGTATAGAGGATTTGTTTTCAGTTCTTTGCGAGGTTTTTACTATCTTCTTGTCATTGCTAAGGGAAGATTGAAGGAGAAAGAAGCTAATATCTATCAACACCTATGATAATACAAGGCACTTTTTCATCCATATGCTTTTTTTGTTTTAGCCTCTGAGGTGGGTGGGATTGTCTCTGTTGTTACAGGTGAGAAACTTCAGATGCAGATAAATGGAGCAACCTTTTCCGGGGTCCTACAGGCCCTGAGTGATAAAAAGGAGGTTTGAAGCCAGTTCCTCTTCCACAGCCCCTGTCAGTGGGCCATTATTGGGTCTTCATGGGGACAAACCATAGATTTAGAAATTAAAAGGCAAGATTCCGAGTCTCAGGCTCTGGGCCTGCGTCTCGAGGCGTGTTGGTGGTGGCACCGTGTCTAGCAGCTTGTCTGGAGTTTGTGAGCCAGCCCCTGCCTTCTGTTCTGGCGTTCCAGGCGTTAGCATTGCCTCCTCACCTGACGGATTTCCCAGGCGGCTCAGTGTAAAAGAATCCGCTTGCCAAAGCAGGAGACACAGGAGATGTGGGTTCAGTCCCTGGGTCAGGAAGATCCCTGGAAGAGGAAATGGCAACCCACTCCAGTATTCTTGCTTGGGGGATTCCATGGACAGAGGAGCCCCGCGGGCTGCAGTCCGTGGGGTCATCAAGAGCTGGGCGTGACTGAGCAGGCACACATCACCTGCTGCCTGTGGAGGGGCTGTTCCTGCCTCCCTGAGCCTCAGGAAGCGGGGGCTCCAGGCTCCAGGGCGAGGAAACCAGTGGATCTGAGCTGGGGTGAGAGTGGACAGGGAGACGTGGCCCGCAGCGGAGGCACTTGCCTGTGACCCTCGCACAGGTGGTAGCAGTCCCGCAGGGTTCCCAACACTGGTTCCATTGTTTGCAGGGAGAACCATCTGTGTGGGGTTTTGAGTGATGTGGACACATTGTTATTGAGCCAGGCAGGGAGGAAAGCCTTGTGTGAGATCTGGTGACCCCTTGGTGGCATGGGGGCAAGGGAGATGTGGGAGCAGGATTAGATCTTCAAGGCGGCCCCGGCCCCGATGAGGAGCCTCCAGCACTGAGACTAGAAGGGATTTCCTCCAGGGCCCCAGGGCAGCTCCCAGCATAGCGCCACCCAGAAAAAGACTAGAGAGAATTCGTTTGCTTTTCAACATGAAGAAAATATAGTCACCTTAGAGTTCTACAGCAGCCTTGGCTGTGGGCTATGGAGAATAGCTCTGTCCAATAGAAATATAAGGAAAGCCACAAACACAAGCCACATGCATGACCAAATTTTCTAGGAGCCACTTGAAAAAAAGTAAAATGTAAATTTGTTTACGAAAGTAAACAGAACAGTGAAATTAGGTTTAGAACGATATTTTATTTAACTCGGCATATCCAACATAGTATTTTGATATGTAATCAATGTAATAAAATTACTGAGAGGCTGTTTTACATTCTTTTTCTGTGGTGAGTCTTTAGAAGTTGGCATGTATTTTAGACCTACAGACTAGCAACATTTTCCACTATGTCTGGGATGGTGATGCTAATTGTAGGGGAGGAAAAAGTTTTCCTTAACTGTCTTAGAGTCCCCAGCTAAAAATTAAATGGACAAAGTCAAGATTAATAAAAGCAAATTATGCATAATGATTTACTATAAATATTAGGTGACGCGGGAGTGTTTGTGAGGAAATGAAGCAACAGTTGGACCTATGCACTTCTTTTTTTTAAGAAAAATTATTTTCCTTATTTTTGGTTGTGCTGGGTCTTTGTTGTTGCATGGACTCTTCTCTAGTTGCCGCAAGCAGGGGCTGTTCTCTATTTGTGTGCGGGCTTCTCATTGCAGAGGTTTCCCTTATTGCAGAGCACGTGCTCTAGGGTGTGTGGGCTTCAGCAGTTGTGGCTCACGGGCTTACTTGCTCTGCCATATGTGGGATCTTCCTGGATCAGGGATTGTCTCCTGCCCTGGCAGGCTAATTCTTTACCACTGAGTCACAAGGGAAGTGCAGACTTGTGCACTTCTGTGCCAGGTTTGATAAGAGTGGACACTCAGAGGAGTGTGATAGGATAGGTCTGAGATCATTGTAGATCGGGAGCACTGTCAAGGCTGTTTGTCAGGATTCTTTTCTGCAGTGTCCCTTTATCTTCAGAGACAAGGATGCTCCCTTCCTCTGGGCGCCAGGAGGGTACCTCCCACAGGAGGGTTTTAAGGCTTGTTTGGGGGAAGAATGGGGAGGAGAGGGGAGGAGGTCACAGTGACCTTCCTGCTTTGCAGTTCTCAAACTCCTTCAGCTTAAAATATTCATTATGCCAGGGTCCCAAATTCGGGGGCATTGGGTCCTGAATCTCATCATATTTCAAGCATTTGGAAATCAGGCTCTCGTGGATAAATGCAGGCTCTAGGAAAGGCAGTCCCTTCTTGAGGAGGTGGTGTTTGCTGGACTGGCTGGTCCTCTGTTGCCCAGGGAGACTGGGTGTTCCTGAGGCTGACTCAGGAGTCAAGGTCAGGAGAGGTGGCTGGCCGGCCTTGTCTTGTTCCAGACTTCCGAGCACGTGGGTGGGTGAAAGTTCAGGCTTATCAGTCTGGCTGTTGCCATGTCAGGAAGCTCTCAAGGTCTGAGTGATGTCTGGGGGGAGGTGAAGGCCAGTGCCTGTGTGCTTTTGCTTGTGGTCATTGTCAAGGCACGGGAAGCAGCTGCCCCCGTGGCTGGCTACTTGCTGACCTCCCCTTCTAGTTGGGAGAGAGGACCAGGCAGGGATTGTGAGAGCCAGGGCAAGGCTGGTGGAGACTGGCATGAGAAGGGGTGGGGCCGGCATCAACCTTCTAATGCTCATAGGGGCAGCCAGGTCGTGGAAGGAAAAGTGAAACAGGAGGGGGGTCATGGCATCGTGAGAGCACGCGTCCCAGCTGAACTGACAGCTGCTTCAGCCTCTGCCACCCGCTCATATACACAGCATGACCATCTCATGTTATCAGACCATCTCATTTGTTGGTGCCTTTAAAGAAGCCAGAAACCAGATTTTTACTTAAAAATTTTTAAATTGTGCTAAAATTATAACTCATTCATAATTTTAACCATTCATAAGTATACAGTTCAATGGCATTAAGTAGTTTCACAATATTGTTTAAGAACTACTAGTATCTATACCCCAATTTTTTTTTATTATTCCCAACAACTCTGTACTCATTAAACAGCAACTCCTCTGTAATCTCTATTCTATCGCTACTCTATTCTACTTTCTGTCTCCATTAATTTGCCTATTCTAGGTCCTGCATATAACCAAAATCATGCAATATTTTGTCTTTGGAGTCTGGCTTATGAAATCTGTTTTTATTTTTTAATTCTGATAAAACTCAAAAATTATCCTGTCGTTGTTACCGTCCATGTTTTGAGATTGTGGGTCATATAAGACTTCTAGGGTGAGACTTCTAGGGAAGGTAAAGAGGAACTGAATGCCAGTTCTGGTTTCTCCTTCATGCAAAGCGCTCACCAAAGATACAGGCAGGTGGGTGAGCTCAGAGGCTGGCCACTCCAGGAAGGAAACTAGACCAGTGCTCCCTCAAATGGTGCCCATTTACCTCACCTGTGCGTCCAGGACAGACTACAGATGCCTGGGCCCTCACCTGGACTTCCGAATCAGATCCTCCAGGGAAGAGGCCAGGCGCCTGTGTTTCCACCTGGCTTCCCAGGCGAGGTTTGTGATCAGACGTGAACTCACCAGGAGAGTGGAGCCTGGTGCCCTGGGGAGGCGCCCTCCTGCCTGGAGCCGGCTTCCTGTCAGGGCTGGCCTGTCTTTGCTGCTGTAGACGGGTCCAGTTCCCAGGTGGAGGAGCTGGGATCTCAGTCACTCTCCAGAGTGAGATGGGAGGGTGGGCTTGGGTGGGGCTCATAATTCTGATTCACTTAAAGTTCTGAAAATAAACAAAGCCCTGGGAGTTTGGGGGGATGGGGAGGCCCTGCAGGCCTGTGAGGTGGAACCATAGCGGAAGTTCCTAATCCTGCTCCTTTGACCTTCAGCTCAGTGCACTGCAGGGGAGGAGGCTCTGGTGGCCTGGCCTGACTCCTGACTTGGCCGTGTTGTGTTGGCAGGCAGTCTTGAGGGTCTGATGATTCTGTGGGATCAGGTCTACATCTTCAGTTTAGCATCCAGGGCCCCTCCTTTCTTGGCTTTCCTGGCTAGCCCGTCTCTTGTTCCCTCCCAGTTTTTCCCCTGCTCTGACCAGTTTGGCTTCTTAGTTCTGTCCTTGAAGATACATTGCTTAGAGATTAAGCCTAAAGCCTTGGAGAGTGACATCAGTAGATGCAGGACCAGGAAGCTCCACACACACACACTTCTCCCACAGAAACATTAAATAAATGAGAAACTGGCTAAAATAACCTTCCCTATGGGATTTCTGTACATCAAAGATCTACAGCAACCAAGGAAACATCCAACTGAAGAAAAAGTCACATTCAGAATGGTGGAAAGTTTCATGGCCGTTTTGCCCGTTTTCCTCTCCCCTCTCCCTTCTCCTGTCCTTCCCTGCACATTTTCCATCAATTGTTTCTATACACTAACAATGAACAATCCTCAAAGGAAAGTGAAACAATTCCAATTACTGTAGCATTGAAGAAAACACTTGAGTCATTTAACCAACAAAATGAAAGACTTCTGCACTGAAAACTGTAAAATGTTACTGAAAAAAATTAAAGAAGTTAGAAATAAATGTAAAAACATCCTGTGTTCATGGATTGGAAGACCTTAATATTGGTAAGATGTCAGTACGACACAAAGCATTAGTATAAATCTATAAATTCAGCACAATCACTATCAAAATCCTGATTTTTTTAAGGAAAAAAAAAGATGAAGGAAAAAAATCTTCTCCTTCTTCTTTTCCTTCATCTTTTCCCCAGGTGAAGGGAAAAAATGCATCCTAAAATTCATATGCAGAAGTTTAAGGGACACTGAGTAGTCAAAGCAATCTTGGAAAAGAATCAGTTGGAGATCTGACATTTCTTAATGTATCTAATAAAACTAACACAACTAATAACAAAGCTGTAGTAATCATGACAGTGTAGGATCAGCATAAAGACAGACTTACAGACCAAAGGAGTACAGAGTCCAGAAATAAACCCCCACATCAGTTCAATTCAGTTCAGTCACTCAGTCGTGTCCGACTCTCTGCAACCCCATGAATCGCAGCACGCCAGGCCTCCCTGTCCATCACCAACTCCATCGAGTCAGTGATGCCATCCAGCCATCTCCTCCTCTGTTGTCCCTTCTCCTCCTGCCCCCAATCCCTCCCAGCATCGAGTCTTTTCCAACAAGTCAACTCTTCGCATGAGGTGGCCAAAGTATTGGAGTTTCAGCTTTATCATCATTCCTTCCAATGAACACCCAGGGCTGATCTCCTTCAGAATGGACTGGTTGGATCTCCTTGCAGTCCAAGGGACTCTCAAGAGTCTTCTCCAACACCACACTTCAAAAGCATCAATTCTTCGGAGCTCAGCTTTCTTCACAGTCCAGCTCTCACATCCATGCATGACCACTTTATATGGTCAAATGATTTTCGACAAGAGTATCAAGACCATTTAAGAGGAAAAGGACAGCCTTCCTTTTTTTTAATAGACTTTGTTTTCTTGAGCAGTTCTAGGGTCACAGCAAAGTCAAGGGGAAGGTGGAGATTTCCCAAATATTCCCCACACATGTTTCTTGTGTAGCCTCACACTGTCAACCACCCCCACCAGAGCGGTGCATGGGTTACAGCTCATGAACCTACAAGGACACATGAGCACCACCAGTCTTTTCAACAGATGGTATTGTGCAAAGCTATAAAACTCTTAGAAGAAAATGTAGGGGGAAATCTTCATGATCCTGGATTTGGTAATGACGGCAGTGATTTCTTGGATGTGAGACTAGAAGCATCTATAGCAACAATAGCATAAATTGGACCACATCAAAGTGGAGAACTTTCATGTAAAAAGGACTCTCTCAACAGAATGAAAAGGCAGACCATGGAATGGAAGGAAATATCTGCAAATCATGTATCTGATATGCAGTTCATAGCCAGCATGCATAAAGAACTCCTGCAGTTGAACAACATCAAACACACAACCCAATTTAAAAATGAGCCAAAGACTTGAATAGAAATTTCTCTCCCCAAAAAGATGCATGGATGGTCAGTAAGTATATGAAAAAAAAGCTCAGCATTAGGGAAATACAAATCAAAACTGCAATGAGATGCCACTTCATTACCCCTTAAAGATGATTGTCCAAAAGAAAAAAGTAATAAACGTAGGCCAAAATGTGGAGAAATTGGAACCCTTGTGCATTGCTGATGGAAATGTAAAATGGTGCAGTCACGTGGAAGACAGTATGGCACTTCCTCAAAAAATTAAGAATAGAATTACCATAGGATTTGGCAATTCTACTTCTGGGTATATACCCAAAAGAATTCAAAGCAGGACCTTGAACAGATATTTGTACCCATGTTTATGGCATCATTCTTCACAATCGCTAAAAGGTGGAAGCAACCCAAGTGTTCATCTATGGCTGTTTGTTAAAATATGAAATATACACATGGTGAAATATTATTCATTCTTAGAAAGAAAGGAAATTCTGACATGCTACATATGGATGGACCTTAAAGACGTTGTGGCTGAGTTAAACACGGTAGTCACAGAAATAGATATTCTGGAAATCTACTTATGTGAGGTATTGAGCTGTCTTTTCTTTCTGACACCAACCAATTCTGACTTTCTCCGATACCAACTGGGTGTTCCACAATTCAGTTCAACTCGGACACTAACTACTTGGAGTTAGTGCAGACCCCAGAAGTTAAGGGCTTGGACCCGCAAGAGTGTCTCCGTTTGCAAGTCCTAGGGACCTCCTGTATTTCTGACTAGCTATAAGGTGGGGTTCCTGTGAGCCCTGCTCAGGATCTGTAATTTGCTAAAATGGCTCAGGGAACTCAGATAAACTGTTTACTTAACTGTTTTTCCTGGTTTATTATAAAGGGTGCAAGTCAGGAAAAGCCAAGTGGAGGAGATTCCAGAGCCTCTGTGGGGTGCCGCCCTCTTAGCACTTTGATGCCACATGTTTACCAGCCTCAGGGAACTTCCCTGGCTCAAGGGTTTTTCTAGAGCTCAATTCCCTGCTGCCCTCCTATTCCCAAGGAGGGGGAGGGGAGTTTGCTGCTGCTGCTGCTGCCTCGCATCAGTCCTGTCCGACTCTGTGCGACCCCATAGACGGCAGCCCACCAGGCTCCCCCGTCCCTGGGATTCTCCAGGCAAGAGCACTGGAGTGGGTTGTCATTTTCTTCTCCAGTGCATGAAAGTGAAAAGTGAAAGTGCAGTCATTCAGTCGTGTCTGACTCTTTTTGACCCATGGACTGCAGCCTACCAGGCTCCTCCATCCATGGGATTTCCCAGGCAAGAGTACTGGAGTGGGCTGCCATTGCCTTCTCCGGGGGTTTGCTGAAAGTTCCCAAACTCTAATCACTTGAGCTTCTGGAGACCAGCTCCATCCCAAGGCTCTAGAGAGGCCCCAGTCTGAGTCACCTCATAGCATAAGCTCCAGTGTGATGGAAACAGGATCCCTATGAATCACAAAGGATACTCCTATCACTCATAAAAGCCCAGGATTTAGAGCTCTGTGCCAGGAACCAGAGAGAAAGACTAAATAAATTTATATTATACCACAGGTACTGTGAGTAATCAAATTCATAGAGGCAAAATGTAAAATGGTGGTTTATGGGGGCTGGGGCAGGAGGGTTGCAGGAGCTCATATTTAATGGATACAGAGATTCAGTTTGGAAAGCTGAAAAGTGGTGCTGGATGGAGGTGATGGTTGCACAGTAATAGAATGCACTTAATGCCGCTGAACTGCACAGTTAGAAACAATGAAAATAGTGAAGCTTAGGCCATACGTGTGCGTGCGTGTGTGCGTGTGCGTGTGTGTGTGTATGTGTGCGCGCGCGCGCTCTACTACCAAAGGAACAGGACACACACTGCTTGGGAGGTGGCTCCTGTGGTTGGGGTCCCGATACCTGCTCCCCCCGCCGCCCCTCAGTCTCTGTGCCGGCAGAAGGTGATCCTTGCCCTTCTGTGTAACTGCTGAGTTTCCATGGATACTGGCCTTTGTTTCCCCATGGTTTGAGTTTCCCTGCTTCCTTAACTTTTCTCCTGTCCTCTTCCCCTGTTCCTCCACCTCCTCTAAATGGGAAACTTGCCAAAGGACTGGAACCTTGACTAATACATCTCTCCCATGTCTCAGGGCTCTGGGCATAACAGGAGCCTGTGACCGGTCAGACTTATTAGTAAACAAGTATTCCTTTCCTGAGGGGAAGTAAGGTGACCACTCAGGTAGCTGAGAGCTCAGGTGGTTGTTGAAAGGAACTCTCATGCCTGGATTGTCCTCCTGACATGACTCAATCTTATTACTTCAGTGGAAAAATCTATTCAGTCCTTACAGGGCACCTTGAACTCTGCTGGGCCCACGATGGTTAGAACACCATCTTTAGTCCTGCTGTGTACTCTTGGACAAGACCTTAACTTTTCTAACTTTTGGCATCTTCTTTTGTAAGATGGAGATAATATTGAAAGAAAGCATTAGTTACTCAGTTGTATCCGACTCTTTGTTACTCCGTGGACTATAGCCCACCAAGCTCTGTCCATGGAATTCTCCAGGCAAGAATACTGGAGTGGGTTGCCATTCTCTTCTCTGGGGATCTCCCCGACCCAGGGATCGAACCCAGGTCTCCTACATTGCAGGCAGATTCTTTACCATCTGAGCCATCTGGAAGCCCACAGGAGATAATATTAGCTAATGGACATAAACTTGGGAAAACTTGGGGAGATGATGAGGAATGGGGGAGGCCTGGAGTGCTGTGGTTTGTGGGGTCACAAAGAGTCAGACACGACTGGCAGCTGCAAAAGGTGGATGAGAGGAGTAACGAGGGCCTTTAGTGAGCAGAGTTTATCAGCTAAATGAAGAACAGGTGCTGTCACTACTATATCCTCAGCACAGATAATTGGCTGCTGACCTGGAAAGAGAGACCAACACTTAAATGCTCATTATACCACTGTGTGGCAGGCTTAAGGGTCCATGTGTACAGGACATTCAGGGCTCACTCTGTGGGAGGACATGCTCCAGAGTGAATGTCCGGGGGACCCAGCCGGACAGCATCCCCAAGGAGGTGATGGTTATGAGCCGATTCTCCATGAATGAAGTGACCAGGAATTTGGGTCAACAGGGAAGAGTGGGCCTTTCTAGAAGTTTCCAGGCAGTCTCCTGATGGAGACTTGTTCCTCTTGAGAACTGCTCTGACTAAAAGCTGTCTGGTGCTGGGAGACGGTGTTACCTTCCCAGTGTGTGGTTGATGAAACCTGGCATCTGTGTTGAAGATTTCAGGGTCTTGGGGATGATACAGGTACTGGGCCAGCTCCTACACATCAGACCTCAGGCTTACAAACCTAAGACCCTACTGAAGGAGGCATGGCGCCCAGGCTTATCAGATGGACACAGCCGTTTTCCACTGCGTGATTCTTGATGTTTATCCAACAAAGCTGTTAACAGGATGTCCTTCCCTTGCCTTTACCTGCCCCCCTCACCCCCCCACCCCCACATCAAAGGGCCCTGTGTTAATTGGTTGGATACCTATCAGAGATCCCTATCAGGGCTTTTCCCCCAGTGGCTCAGATAGTATCTGCCTACAAAGCAGGAGACTCGGGTTCAATCTCTGGGTTGGGAAGACCCCCCTGGAGAAGGAAATGAAAACCCACTCCAGTATTCTTGCCTGGAGACTTGCACAGAGAGGAGCCTGGTAGGCTATACAGTCCAGGGGGTCACCAAAAGTCGGACACAACTCAGTGGCTAACACTATCAGAGATGATAAAGAGCTATAGGGTTAAGGTGCAAGTGGGTGTTTGCTCTTCTTTCTTTCTTCTCTCTCTCTTGACTTCTGTCTAGCACCATCCCAAACTTAACCCAAGGGAGCATCTCCCGTCTCTTGGTTCTTCAGGACTAACGGCCTTCGTCTTTGCTGAGTTATTCAGGGGTGGGAGGTATCCTGCATGTCCTGGGGGCCCATCCGGACTCCTCTGCCTCTTCCCCCATTTGCAAGCATCTCTCCTTTTCTCTGCTGGTGAAATCTGTAGCTTGACCTCTGAGCCCCACACGGTTGGAGATGAGGCCTTGCCCCAGCGTGAGGACAGAGAGTAAGTACCAGGGCACTGTGTGTTTGCAAGAGGGTAATGGGAGGTAGGGCTGGCTTTCCCTTGCTCATCAGCTTCTTGGGATTAGACAGAGTGTCCCCGAACCACAAGTGGAGTGGTATTTGCTTTGGCTCCTTCTGACTCTTTCTTTAGAGAGGAGGTGAACACAAACCCGTTCTGGAACCAGATCAGTCTTGATTGGACAACTCTGCTGACTCCAGGAAGGAAGGGGACAGGAGCTGGAGCAAGGCTGGGGGTTATTTTTCTTCCTCTTCCTCTCCCCTGGACATTCCTGATCTGTACCCCCACGTCGCTGTGTTGGCATGGCTTCGTCCGCCCAGCTGGCTCTGGACGCAGCTGTCTCTGCTCAGGGCCATTTGCTGTGCCCACCAACTCAGAAATGTAGGAAGTGGGGTGCCATGAGTTGTGGCCTTAAAGCGGGGAACATCACAAACAGCTGTTTGGGGTGGCGGCTCCCCCTTGAGCAGTCCTCGCCTCCTCAAACCTTTGACCTGGGCTTCCTGTTTATGGAGCTACTCAATGAACTCAGAGGCCCGATTCTTCTCTGTCAAGGAGCTAGGCAGGAGCACACCGTGATCCCACTGTCCACCCCTGCCTGGGACTCCAAGGGAAGCAGCAGCTGAGAATTAGCTCTTGATTTCTGTCCTTGGGGGGTGCTAAGTCACTTCAGTCACGTCCGACTCTGTCCAACATTATGGGCCGTAGCCCATCAAGCTTCTCTGTCCATGGGATTTCCCAGGCAAGAATACAGGAGCGGGTTGCCATGCCCTTCTCCAGGAGATCTTCCCGACCCAGGTATCGAACCCTCATCTCCTATGTCTCCTGTACTGGCAGGCAGGTTCTTTACCACTAGTGCCACCTGGGCAGTCCTCGGGGCAGTGAAGGGCCATTGTTTCTAAGTGAGCTCCAGGAATCTCCAGCATCAGCACCACTTGGCGGGGGGATGGGGAAGGGGGGAGTGTTGTTTGTGAGATATGCAGATTGCCAGGCCTAGGGGGCCATATCCAAGGAATTACCCTCTCCGGAGTGGGACTTTAGAATCTGTGGTTTTGATTCTCCACCAGGGACTGTGATACTGAAATTTGAGAACTCCTGATACAGGAGCCATGGGACCCTGACCCAGCTCTGCCAGCCCCGTCTTTGGAGCCTCCGGTTGGACACCTGCCCTCTTGGGGCATCAGCTTCCTTATCTGTACCAAGAAAGCCAGCCTCACAGGTGGACACCCATGTTAAACGAGGTGTGAAAGCTCCTGAACCAGGAGGAGCCTCCGCAGACATTCATTGAGTGCACATCCATCTTCTCCCTCCCCACCAAATCAGGTTCACAGCACTCTTTCAGATGTCTCTGGATCTAGGCCTTTCTTTCATCTCAGCTGCTGTCCCAGGAATACCACTCACCTATCCTCCTCCCTGACGCCATAGGTCAGGAAGGAACTTAAGCAGACCTGCCTGTCCACTCCCTCCACCAATGCGCTAGGTTGGTGCTGGCATCATCACCCTTCTAAAAATCGGTCACCTCCCATAAGACCTTGTTTATAGAAAACAGGCCAGAAGAGGCCCTGGTGGGCACACAGTGGGGACTAAGAACGTGCAGATGGAAAGATGGATGACTGGTGTTCTGGTTTTACCCTTTATCTTTGGGGCATTGTCTTCTCATTGCTGAAGGGAGATTCCAGAGCATATATTTGCCATTGAATAACATGTCACCCAGGGCCTTGGGAGCATGGGAGTGGTGGGTGCAGGAAAAATGCAGCTTGGCCCAGCCCTCCTACTAGTCTTTTCCACTTCTTATGTGTCAGTGGGCCTCCTGAAAAAATCCCCTCCACCTGCTTCCTAAGCAGCCTTGGAAGCTGGTCCTGGGAAGAGTGGCAGGTGGGGAAGCTCCTCCTTTGAGACTGGCTGACTTGGGGGGTGGGACCCTGGGAAGACCTGGCTGCCAGGGGACATCCTCAGCCTCTAGCCTTGGGACAGCCATCTCGATAATGCCTTGCTTTATTTGTGGAGTAAAGACAGCCCTAGGGCTTCCCTGGTGTCTCAGCGGTAAAGAATCTGCTTGCCAAGCAGGAGATGCGGGTTTGATCCCTGGGTCAGGAAGATCCCCTGGAGCAGGGAATGGCAACCCACTCCAGTATTCTTGCCCAGAGAATTCCAGGGACAGAGGGGCCTGGCGGGTTACAGTCTATGGGATTGCAAAAGAGGGAGCAACTGTACAACGATAATGACAGTCCTCCTTGGCAATGGCTGGTTCTCTCAAGGCTACTTGAGGGAAAGGAAGTTGTGTTTGCAGGGATCAGACCACCACTGTAATTTTGTTCAGAGACACCACAGATATTGACATTTTCTCCAGTTACTGTACTGCCTCTGACTCACTGTCCAGAAAGAACTTTAAGAAGAAAGTTATTTATTTACTTGGCTGTTTCAGGTCTTGGGGCATGTAGCATCTAGTTCCCTGACCAGGGATTGAACCCAGGCCCCCCTACATTGGGAACATGGACTCTTAGCCGCTGGATCACCAGGGACGCCCCTAGAAAGGATGTTGATAAGAGGTCCAGAGTAATTGTTAGCTATTCTATAACGACCCAAACACATTCCTTAGTTATGTAGCAAACTCCATTGCAAACGACTCCATTGGTCCCTGGCTCTTCTTGGGTCTCAGACCACGTGTTGCTGGGCTGTGTGGCTGCTTGAAGCCTGGCTCAGCAAGGCTCTGTGGGAAGACAGCAGGGCTGGGAGTGGACCAACAGAAGTCTGATGTTACCTCACTACTGATCAGCTCTGTGACTTCAGCGAGTTGAGCCAGCTCAGTTATGAAAGGGAGAGAAGGACGGGCCCCTCCCAGGGCTCCGTGTCTCATCTGTGCCATGGGCTTCCTGTGTTCACCTCACTGGATGGTTTTGATGCTGTTTGTATGCTGGATGTGCAGGTGCCTTGAAAACTGTGAAATTCTGTGCAAATGTGGGCGTTTGAAAGTGAAAATGAAAGTTGCTCATTCGTGCCTGACTCTTTTTGTGATCCCGTGGACTTAGACAGTCCATGGAATTCTCCAGGCCAGAATACTGGAGGGGGTAGCCTTTCCCTTCTTCAGGGAATCTTCCCAACCTAGGGATCAAACCCAGATCTCCCACATTGTAGGCAGATTCTTTACCAACTGAGCCACAAGGGAAGCCCCAGAATGCTGGAGTGGATAGCCTATCCCTTCTCCAGGGCATGTTCCTGACCCAGGAATTGAACCGGCATCCCCTGCATTGTAGGTGGATTCTTTACCAACCGAGCTGTCAGGGAAGCCCCTTAAGTGCCCCGAAAAAAATGTCTGTAGACTTGCCCAAGACACTCAGAAAGTAAAAGGCTTCCTGTATATAGATCAGGTCCTGGCCACCTGGTAAAGAGCCACTTTGGATTAGGGGCCACACCCTTGGTTTACAGGGCTCACCATTCTTGATTTTAGAGTCAGCTGTTGATTTCAGAAAAAGTTCCAGTCATTCTGGTTGTCGGGGCCTCTCCCAGAGCTCCTGGGTTCCAGAATATCCCTGATTTGGTCTTTTTGACTTGAGCCATGATGCAGCTCCTGAGGTCCTATGGACCTTTCTAACTCCTGTTTGATTCCAAGAAGGGCCTTTTGCCAGGGGTTGGCACAAAGCAGCTTTTCAATCTCTGTATGTCCTGGATGGCTCCTGTCTTCGATGTAGGCAGTAGCTTTGGTGGCGGAACACAGAACTGACTTAGTCCTCACTGTCAGGAGATGGGTCCTGGGAGTAAGAAGTCCTCTCCTCAGGGCCTAGTGGTCCTGGTGTTACCAGATTTTCTCCCAGGCCCCTTACAGTTGAGCTTTCCTGGTGGCTCAGTTGGTAAAGAATCTGCCTGCAATGCAGAAGACCCGAGTTTGATCCCTGGGTCAGGAAGATCCCCTGGAAAAGGAAATGACAACTTACTCTGGTATTCTTGCCCAGGAAATCCCATGGACAGAGCAGCCTGGTGGACTACAGTCCATGGGGTCACAAAGAGTCGGACACGACTGAGCTACTAAACCACCACCAACAGCCACCTGAGGGTGATGCTGATCCACGGTAACAAGCGGGGACTGGTGGGGCTCAGCCCATCCATGTGGCTGTGATAACTGACTTTTCTTTCTCCAGAATTCTTCTGTCTCTCCTTGGGGAAGAGAGGACCCCATTATCTGCCCCTGGAGTGCTCGCTTTGTGTTCTCATGCTGCTCCACAAAAATCTACGTCCTTCACCAGGGTGTCCCCACTGCGGCCGGATCTCTGTCCCTTGCAAGTACCCGACACGGCCCCTGGCCATCAGTCTTTGTTTCTCTTTGAATGCTATTGGTACTGGATTGCATGCATTCCGGCCAGCCTCTGGGTGTTTCCCCAGCTGACAGACCACACGTAATGTGACAAATGAGAGTCAGTGAATGAAGGCTCTAAACCCCTTGGCTGTCTATCTCATGTGGTACAACCTTGGGTTAAGGGTTTCGTTGGCTGGTTGGTTTGTCGTTAAGTTATGTCTGACTCTTTGTGACCCTATGGACTGTAGCATGCCAGGCACCTCCATCCATGGAATTTCCCAAGCAGGAACACTGGAACGGGTTGCCATTTCCTTTTCCAGGAGATCTTCCCAACCTAGGGATTGAATCCAGCTTGGCAGGTGGATTCTTCACCCCTGAGCCACCTGGGAAGCCAGTAAGGCCTATGTGTATGTGTGCTAAGTCTCTTTGGTGGTGTCTGACTCCTTGCAACCCTGTGGATCGTAGCCTACCAGGCTCCTCTGTCTATGGGATTCTCCAGGCAAGAATACTGGAATGAATTGCCATGCCTTCCTCCAGGGATCTTCCTGACCCAGGGATCAAACCCATATCTCTTACATCTCCTGCATTAGCAGGCCACCCAGGAAACCCATTAAGGGCTATACTCTCCATTTATAGGGCCAAGCACTCTGACCTTTATGTCAGTTCTTGGGAGCTATGGTTTCTTTGAGACAATGCACCACAGCCTTTATTTACTGACTGAACAAATATTTCTTGACTATCTACTCTGTGCCAACCCACATTCTGAGCTCTGAGAAAAGAGTTGTTCAGTCGCTCAGTCATGTCAGACTCTTTGAGACCCTATGGACTTGAGCAATAGAAAAGAAAAGTTCCTGAATTCAAATCTAAGAGAAGAGGAATTAGACTCTAAGGCTGATGGAGTGACTAATGGTGGAAGAGTCGGGCCAAGTAGGAGGGGAGCGACCTCATGTGAGTAGGTCCTGAGTAACTCGCTAAATCCCAGGCCAGAGTTCATGGTATTACTTTCCGGGGATGGTGGTAGATATGGCTAATTTTAAAAGTCTTTCTGGTGCAAGGTTTAGATTTCTTTTTCTTTCCAGATTTCTCTGGGACCAAGAGGCAGGGCTAGTTACCTTATGAAGTTGGCATCTTAGGAAAAAACTATCTAGGGCCCAGCCTGTCTCTTTTTGGAGGCTTACCCTGAAGTGGGAGGAACTGGGTCTGGCTCGTGGCAGCCTGTTAAGGAACCAGTCTTCCAGGGCCTGCCTGTGAGTAAGCCCTCTGATCTGAGTTTCACCTCTGAAAGTCAAAAGTGGGGGTCTTTCAACCAAGAAAGCCCAATCAGACTCAGATGAAAACTTGGGAGTATTAGAAACATGTGTGGTCACATGAGGGGCTTCCTGGTAGCTCAGCTGGTAAAGAATCTGTCTGCAATGCAGAAAACCCGGGTTTGATCCCTGGGTTGGGAAGATCCCCTGGAGGAGGGCATGGCAACCCACTCCAGTATTCTTGCCAGGAGAACTCCATAGACAGAGGAGCCTGGCGGGCTCATGGGGTCACAGAGTCAGACACGACTGAGCGACTAAGTGTGCACACGTGGTCACATGAACTGCTTCCAGGAATGACAGCATGTGACATATCAGACAAAGGAAACAGTTCTTCTGCTTTGGGCTATTTCACCATCTGTCACCAGGCAGGGAATGGTGAGGTTAAGCACGGGAACAGCACCCGAGATGTGTGAGTTCAGCTGTTGGCTGCCATGGGCTGGCGTCTGGTTGGGAGTTGGTGGAAGTGCCAAAGCATCTCAATGGAGCTTTTTATTTTCTCCAAGAGTTGGAGAAAGTGAGGTCTGCATCCGTCCCTTTCCTGGCCTGGAGGTTAGAAAGATGTCCCTTTTCTTTCCTCTTCTCCGACTCAGTCACTGGGGAAGTTCTGGGAGCCTGTGGTCATTGGCTGTCCGCTCTGTCACGAGAGGAAACTTTGGGTGGAGAAGTCGGCCATGAGTCGGGCACTTGGGGAAAGGGGAGCGGAGGCTGGAAAGGGGGGCAAAGGCTGCTCTTACCTAGACCAGGACTGAGCCTTTGCTGATGCCACCACAAGCACAATTTCAGGAGCAACAGCCACCCTTAAAAGGAGGCATGTGTGCACCAGGAGCCTCCAAGGTGATGACTGAAAGCAGCACAAATATGAAGCTGAGCTAAAAAAAAAAAAACAAAAGCAAGCCCTTTGTGAAAAAAATTAATCAAAATTTCACTGTAGAACTCAGACCCCTCCCCTAAACGTAGCACCTTCTCTGCTTAGAGCCCAGGGTACCTCTGCTGCCTGCACTCTCTCAATAGTGAGGAGGAAACCCATCCCCAAGGCTGTATGTCAAGATCAAGGCATGCTGGCTGCTTGGAAGCTTGGTAATGCTCTTTGTCTTGCATTTATCTCCTCCCCTACCTTTTAGTGTGGTGCTTCCTAACAGTGGGTGTTCAGTAAATCTTAAGTGTAGGTCTGAGGGTGGATGGTTGATCAGCCTACATTCCAGTGACCCCCGTGTCTGATCTTGGGGAGCTCCAAATTGGGGGTCTTCTCTACGTCATTCCACCTTGCATCTGCTTTCTTTTGGTGGTCAACTCTTGCAGTTCAGCAAATAGCTACTCTTCTCAGCTGCTTTGCTGTAGCAGAGACTGGCAATACTTGATTTAGGTTTGAGCTGTGGAGTTCTGAAAGTCTTCTCTGTTCAGAAGGTATTTCCTGAGCCTCATCTCTGTTCTTGGCAGAGTGCTGGTGTGGCATGGGGAGGGGTCACACAAGGAAAGGTTTGTCAGTGTCCCTGTCCTCATGGTGCTAAAATCTAGCTGGAAAGATGACAAATAGCCTACACGGAAGACAATCAGAAGTCAAGCATATAAGAACAGGAAACCCCATAGGGGCTGACTAAGTGGGAAACAGTCAGACTGTAGCTGTAACCACATCTGCTGATTGCTTCCTCCAGTAGCTAGACTCATGGGAGGCGCTTGAATTATAGCATCGTACCTGTAAGACTGGAGATGTTATCAGGTCTCTGAGGCAGTTACTTCCATGAAATTTGCCCAGTTTGTCAAGGGACTTGGAATCAGATTGCCATGGGCTCACATCTCAGTTCTGCCATTAGAAGCTGGGTGACCTTGGGCAAGTTATAGTTTTCTCTTCTGTAAAAACCAAACCAGAGATAATCTGTCGACTTTAGGGAGTTGTTGTAAGGCATTAAAGGAAATAGCATGAAAAATCATTTAGCAACTGCCTAGCATACAGGGGGTGCTCATTATGTATTCATTTCCTTCCTTCTGCTTTGAATAACAGCTAGGACTGGAATGTCTGGCCAAATGGTTAAGGCTACGGACTCTAGTACCCGTGGCCTGAACTTGAAGCCTAGCATAGAGCACTTGCTGTTCTTTGACCTTGGACAAGCTACTTAAATGCTAGTTTTCTCAGTTTTAAAATAGAGACTTGGGGACTTCCTTGGTGGTCGAGTGGTTAAGAATCCGCCTTCCAATGCAAGGAACATGTTCGACCCCTGGTCAGGGAACTAGGATCCCATATACCACGGGGCAACCAAGCCTACACGCCACAAGGAAAGCCCAGCACAGCCAAAACAGCATAAAAAGCAAAACAACAACAATAAATAGGGATTAAAAGAGGGTGTGTGCGCACATAGGTACAGCATTTAGTAGCAGAGCCTGGTGGGCTGCCATCTCTGGGGTCGCACAGAGTCAGGCACGGCTGAAGCGACTTAGCAGCAGCAGCAGCAGCAGGCCGGCAGCTGTGGCGTGGCGAGCACAGTCAGCCAGCCTTGATGGAGTTTCTGACCTTCCCTGGGAGGCACGTCTTCCAGGCCGTCCTGGTTTCCCTGGTGCTCCTGCTGCCTTCGCCTCACCTCTTTGCCTCAAGTGCCTGCTAAGTTGCTTCAGTCGTGTCCGACTCTTGGCCTGCTAGGCTCCTCTGTCCATGGGATTCTCCAGACAAGAATACTGGAGGAGGTTACCATGCCCTCCTCCAGGGGATCTTCCTGACCCAGATATCAAACCCATAGCTCTTATGTGTCCTGCGTTGGCAGGCGGGTTCTTCATCACTAGCGCCACCTGAAGGACTGAGGAAATCCAAGAGCGTCGAGGCTATGTAAGCCACCAGGGCAATCACAGATTTGAGGACAAACCCTGTGATTAGGGGAGGGGGTTCTAAGGGAGTCTAGAGTCTGACCAGCTGTGACACCGCTTCTCAAGTTCTTAGGGACCTAAGCTTAGCCTTTTAAATCCATAAACCTCTTTCGTGGGCGATTTGTCCCCAAATGAATGAGACTCTGCTTTTGTTCCTGAAGGTCTGTTCCTTAATCCCGAGTTGGCTTTTTCAGAAGAAGCCAGGGGCTTGGATTTGGGAATTTAAAAAATACAGTCATGTGAGCACATTATTGCTGACTGTGATGTGTTCCTAGGAGCTGCCAGGTGGTCCTGGGTGGCCCGTCCTCATGAGTAAACTGTTGTTCGAGTTCAGTGTTGCCGTGCCCAGCAGCCGCCTCGCTCCTTTCCGGGGCATCCAAGACTCAGTCCCAGGACTGCCCTCTGAGCCTGCTGGCTCTCAAAGGGGGCTTTCCTGCAGGGCGCCACCCCGCCCTGGGGGCCCGGAGCCTTTTCTGTGCATCATTTTGCCCAGATTGTTATGCCTTGATCGCTGAGGTGTAGTGTTTTCGCTAAGGTATAAACAATGGTCTGAGTGCCCCTGGCCAAGCGGGGAGAGCGGTATTAATAGTAGCAGAATTTTGTATTGAGTGTGCCGACTTGCCTCAGCAGCACCACTTTGTGGTGTTTAAATGAGCACAGCAGTGTGTAGGGATGGGCCTTGAGTGCTGAAGTCACTTCTGGGTTTTGTCCACAGGGTGTGCTGGCGGCCTCCCTGCGGGTGGCCCTGCTGTCCACGTATGAGGTGCCAGAGTCCAGACATGCAGCCCAGGAGTGGGTGGGTTTGAGTGTATGGGAAGGAAAGTTGACATACTGCTTTTTGTAGCACCTTTTGGTGCTTCCCTGGTGGCTCAGCCGGTAAAGAATCTGCTTGCAGTGTGGGAGGCCCGGGTTCGATCCTTGGGTGAGGAAGATTCCCTGGAGAAGGAAATGGCAGCCCACTCCAGTATTCTTGCCTGGAAAATTCCATGGATAGAGGAACCTGATGGGCTACAGTCCATAGGGTGGCAAAGAGCTAACGCTTTCACTTTAGTGCCCGTAAACTCTTTATGGACTTAAATGGCCCTTTATGAAAGAACACTTTCATACGTTTGACTATGTTTATTGGTCTCAACTGTTGTTCTCCGTGACCTCTAGTTTCTGATTAATCTGTAATGATTAATAGATCATGAAGATCATCGCTAATGTGTACAGATTTGTGTAGATACACACCTGTTTGTGGTCACCCATCGCATAAAAGCAGCCTTGTGGGGGTGGCATCGGCTGTGCGCTTTAAGATTGCTTGTGGGGGTTGATCAGCTTTAAGCAAACCTGGTGTATGGCAATCTAGATTGAACCCAGATTTATCTCTCATGTGGTGCTAATTTAAAAGGAACCTTCACTTATGTTATTTTAAAAATCACACTTTCTCTAAGAGTCTTGTCTAGTCAGTTTTAAGTTTCCAACCACATTATTCCCCAGGTCTGGGTTCACAGCTAGTCTGGAAGGGAAGTGATGTTTCTTGACATGTCCATAAACTGCAGCCCTTTCGTTTAATGCCCATTTATCGAATAACCCCCTGTCCTGTTTACCAGGCAGCAGACTAATGTCAGAAGAAGGGGTGAAATTTAAAGGATTTAAGGGGTTGGGTCAAGGAAGCCAGGCCTCCCTGAAATAATCAAGGACTCAGAGAAGGAACTGCGGGTGAGCTGGGCTCTAAAAGGTTTGAGGAGGGAGACCTTTGCCAGCAAGGAATCTGCTGGGATAGAGATGCTGAAGCGTTGGACTTGTGAATCATCCAATCCGGGGACATCCAGAGAAGCAGATGGAGATGAGACTGGAGGTGAAGAAAGACAGGAATGTCAGGCTGAGGGGTGTGGACGTGGTCCTCCCTGGGAGAGGGCTGGCTCCTTGAGGGTCCTTGAGCTGGACCCCGTGGTCAGAACAGTGCTGAGGGAGGCACTTCTGAACACACTGTGCAAGCTGCTGGGGGAGAGGTCACACCACCTGAAAGGGACACAGAGGCAAAGTGGGCATCCCAGGAGGCCGGGGAGGGTCCAGACAGCGTGGATGTGAGAAGGCAGAGGCCAGGGCCCCCAGGAGATGAGAGAGGCAGAGAGAAGGAGCAGAGAAGGATGAGGAGGAGAACCAGGGTAGGTGGCTGAGCGGCTGCGTCGGTCAACCGAGCATGTCTTGTTTGTCCAGGTGGCCTCTCCTCCCAGGCCTGTCGCTGTGGGAGAGCGTGGCGGGTGGGAAGGGAGTGAACCCTCCTGACATAGAGCATCCTGCTGGGAAGTCCATTCAGAGGGGCCCACTAGTCCTCAGAGCAGCCCCCTGAGCTAGGGGGTATGAACTAGGCAGTACAGTACCTTCCTGTGGGCTAGGAAACAGGCGAAATGAAGGGAAATACCATGTCACCGTCAGCCTTCTAGTGACTGGCAGAGCTGGGCTGTGAGCTCAGACCTTTCTGACCCCGAAGCCTAAGCCCTTCACCGCTGTATAGAGTGGTGACAAGTCAGAGGGACATTGGGGTAGAAAGGAGGAAGGGGGAGAGGTTTGCTTTGAAATAAACAACATTCCCTCTTAAAATGAACCTCATGGGTGTGAGCTCCTTGGGGAGCAAGGTGATTCCTGGTGAAGACATAAGGAGACCAAGTTGGAAGGGAGCCGTCAAGCCCGGGGCTTCTGCTGCAGGGAAACTTCTGACCCAGTAAGGGGACATTTCTGATCCTTGGTCCCAGGGAGCTGGCTCTTGGGAGCCCTGAAATCCAAGAGATATGTTGTCCTGATCTGGTGACTGTGGCCAAAGGGGAGGAATGAGGCAGCGGGGGCCTAGCCGTGGGGCTGAGAGTGGGCCCGGCTTTCTCTGATCAGCCGGTCTGCCTGGGGGAGGAAAGGGCCGAGGAGGAATGAGGTTCGGTGGGTGAGAACCTGCTTGCTGATGTGGTTGCCTCCTACCAAGAGTAGCGGCACCCTCCTGACCGATACCTGGGTCTGGAGGATGAGGTGCCTGCGACCCTGGCAGAGGGTTCAGATGGGGACCAGTGGTCTGTCCCAGTTCCGGTAGCACTGAGCCCTCACCATCGTGTTGACACAGAGCTCCCTGCCTTTTGCGAAAGCCCCAGGGTCTTCCTCGGATGGTCTGGGTATGTCCATGACCAGGCAGCTCTCGGGGCAGCTTTGGGCCTGGGTTCTGACTCAGTCTGACTTGGGCTTTTCTGAGTGCCCCATGTGGATGGTGATGGGGACGGTGATTCTGTGGGTCTCAGAGCGAACGTAACACATGTGCTGTGCTGTGCTGTGTAGTGGCTTAAGTGTGGACGTCTTGCCCCAGATGCAGCCTCGTGGTTTCTGGATTAATCTTTGCTCTGCCAAGTGCGTGAGCCGGAATGACAAGTGATGCATGATGCAAGTATGGCTTCCTCCTGTCACCCGAAGCCCTCGGGCTGCACAGGCGTGTTTTTAACTAGGACATTTGCTCTGCAAGTGCTCCAGATCGCAGCTCTTGCCAACAGGGTTTAGATGTCACCCTTGCGTTTGCAGAAAGGGTGACATCAAATCAAAGATAAAAATAGAGTATCTTTGCAGTCTGCATCTCCATCCTTCGTTTACCCCGTTTGGATTAAACGTCTTCCTCTGGGGCAAAGTGCACCATTGTAATTAGGCTCCTAGGCTCTGAAGGGTGGAGACTGTGACTGGGTTTGTCTGTGAGTTGTGTACTTTGCCCGGGACTATTTGAGGAGGATAAAACGAGAACAAATGCTGGGGCAAAGGGCAAGCCAGAACAAGTTAGCAGTGATTTTTTTTTTTTTAAGCAGTGATTTTTAATCCTTTACACTCATGGTGTAGGGCTTTGCTTTTTTTTGTGAGCATGGAAAAGATGAGGCTCCTACCCCTTGGGAGCAGCATTCTCTCAGTTCTTCACATTTTCTTGGCCTCGCTAGGGCTGCAGGTCTCTGGTTTTTGCCCTGGTGGGTGTCCTGTCGAGTGGGTGACAGAACTCAAAGGAGTGAAGACACAGGCTTCTAGGCTGACTGATGCTGCAGCAGCGACAGTTTCTGGGAGGCGGGAGGTGAGCTGGGCCCAGAGTCGGACAGAGCTGGTTTGGGAGCCCGGCTCTTACGCTACCAGTCGGTGTGATGCTGGCTGTGCACTGACCAGTGTTTCTCATTTTTGTCTTTGTTGTAAGACTTCATGGGCTAAGTGAAAAAGATAAGCTGTATTACATGCCCAGGGCCTAGTAGATGCTCAAAAGCTAGTCAGGATCCTACCCTCTTCCCGCCCACACCCCCACACCCATTTTCTTCCGTTACCACTGGAAGTACAGCATGGTTTGTAGAAAGAACATGGTCATTAGTGAACAGACCTGTGTGATTCTACCAGCTTTGTGTAGATAAGACCTTCTACCAGTATCCATCTGTCCATCCACCCAGCCAGCCAACATGACTGACTTCCTGCTAAGGCACAGACTCTGGATCTAGGAGCTGGGTATAGGGCTCTGCACACTCACTGAGCACGGCTTTCAAGAAGCAGGAAAAAAAAATGTTCTGAAAAGCAGAAGAGGCAGCAGCTTGCAGTGCAATCCCTGTGTCTGAATTTTCACACTGGGTATGAAAGTACCGCCAAAGCCGACATCCTCCTAGAGAAAGGTCCCTGTGGGACAGCCTTGGCACCTGGCCAGGGCTGCCTCGGGCCCTTAAGCTGACTGCCCCATCCTGAGGCTGGAAAAGCACTCATTCAGGCTTAGAGTGTGGACGGAGTGTGGACAGAGGATGGAGTGGGGCCTCTGAGGGCTCAAGTGTGCAGCGGGGACCCAGCTGGGAGGACCTCCCTCTGGAGGCAGAAGATCACTGGGCATTAGGTCCCCCTCCATCAAGGTCCTTTTGAGAATGAGAGAATCCCAGAACCTTGAGTGATGTCCCATATCTTCCCTCATTCTTGGCAAAGGGACCCTCTGGCATCCTGGTTGACTGCTAGATCTGCAACTTCAAAGTGCTTAGGAAACCAGAGAGGGCGTGCAGTGGCCCAGCTTCCCAGCTCTGAAGGGTACATTTGCCCCTCTGTCCTTGGCTGTTTTTTACCCTCAACATCTTGGAGACCAGCAGTTAAGAAGCGGGACTCAACTCTGATAGATTAATGTAAGTGAGGATCAGATAAAGCTCTAAGGACATGAAATACCTTCTCTCGTGGAGGAGCCTGCTCGCTTGGACTTTCCTCATGACTTTTAGCCCTGAAGGGCAATCTAGGCCCCATGAAGGAGGCACGTCTTAGAGATGCCAGGAGATCTGGTTTCTCAACTCTGTGTGACCCTGAACAAGTCACTAAACCTCTATTTGGTCTGGAACTATTGTTCAATCACTTCAACCCACAAATATCTCCATTTGCGTTACCTTTTGTATCTTTCTTTTAATTCTCCCTGCCCCCACTAGATTATAAAGCTCCTTGAAGCAGTACTCTGCCATATACATCTCTGTACTCTCTCGGAAATCTAGCAGAATACATTTCAAAAAGCAGGTGCTTAAAAGATCAGTTTGACTTGTTGATTGTGTACAGTACACACTGGAAGAATGCTACTCTGAACCTGCTGATGATGACTTTTGAGACAATTTCAGAGCTAAGAATCATTAGTGACTACCTTGAGTGGCTATAATTGACAGGCTAGAAAACCAACTGGAATGATGAGTGCATTAGTGGTTAATGATGTTGTAATTGGCCTGAAAGCAAATTGCTTCTCTCCCTGCAGTTGCTTTCAGATTCACAAAGGGGAAGTGGTACTTTAACACAAAAGAGTTAGCTTCTCTCAATTCTAGAATTTGAATCTTGCATGAGTTTTCAGGCTATTTTCCTATTTCCACCTTTGTATTTCATGTGGCAGAAGGGTTTGGGGCATTGTATCACAGCTGGTCACTCCTGAATCACGGCGTTTCTGCTGTCAGAAATACTCAACCGTTAGGTCCCTGAAGTTATAACTGCAGTGCTGATATGAAATGTTTCAATTTGTTGGGGTATGTGAGTATGTGTGTGTGTGTGTGTTTATAGCCAGTTTTCATATGCCTATGTCCTGTGTATATAAGTTTATGCAGTTCTGTGAGTTCACACCACAGGTGCTTTCTAAATGACAAGTTACAGAGTGAACTTAAACACTTAAGTTTGTCAGTGTGGTCACAGTGTTTGGCTTCCATGTCTCACTGAATGCAAGTTCTTGGAGTTGTAGTGTATAGAATTTATCCCTCAGCTGGTCTCTCAGCTACAGGTTAACTATAGATCAATGACCCTACAGGTCAATCAGTGAAATCAAGAATTTAACTGGAACCAAAGGCAAAACTAGCATTGTTTTACTTTACCATAGAGAAGGGAGTATAAAAACTGTTCTTCATTAATTTGTTGTTAGAAAAGAAAGTCACCTGCAATGAGAACCCCAACTACAATCTTTTTCAGTGGTTCCCTCGTAGCTCAGTCAGTAAAGAATCTGCCTGCAATGCAAGAGACCTGGGATCGATTCCTGGGTCGGGAATATCCCTTGGAGAAGGAAAAGTCAACCTACTCCAGGATTCTTGCTTGGAGAATCCCATGGACAGAGGAGCCTGGCAGGCTACAGTCCATGGGATCACAAGAGTCGGACACAACTTAGCAACTAAACCACCATTGATAGTGGTGGTAGTCAAGGGTGTGTGTGTGTTGAGCTGTCAATCAAAAGAAAGACCTGTGGTGTCTTGAGTGGGAAACAACCCCTGTCTGGGTTTTAAGGACTGGAAGTTGAGGATTGTTTCTTATGGGGAGTCTCTTAAATGTGTGCCTCTTGGCTATTGATACTACAATTGATTGTCTCTGTCTTCTATAGCTAGGAATTGCCATTGGGTTCTTGGTCCCTCCCGTCTTGGTACCCAACATCAAAGACCAGGACAAGCTTGCCTACCACATCAGCATCATGTTCTACATAATCGCAGGTGTGGCCACTCTGCTTTTCATCCTTGTCATCATAGGTAAGGTCACTGATAGACCCATGGGGTGCGGGGAGGCAGGGAGGTCCTACTGACTTGGGTGAGGACCTTGTGAATATTCTAGGTATCGTGTATTTTATAAAACATGTCTCTAGAAACTGGAAGCCAAGCTTCCAGTGGTCTTCAAATGTTTTAGCCAGAGGAGTTGCTGCCCATACAATACTAACTGGTCCTGTGTGCTTTGTTAGATGCTCAGTCAAGATTAGTTTAATTACCAGTTCCTCAGTATGACCTTATTAGAATTAATGGGCAGCCTTGATCCCCTTGATGCAACTCTGCTGAGCACTTATGATATCATCGGCCCTGTGCTGAGTGTACCTGTTCTCATTGACTCCTAGTGGGGTAGGGTGGGTGGGTCTTAGTACCAGTATCTCTTAACCAAGAGAAAACAGTGACTTGAGATAAGGAAATTATTCAAGATTAGATAGTAAGTGGCAGAGATTGAATTCTAGCCTAAGATGCTAACTCCATAATCTACATTTCTGAAATAAAACAAAACAAACAGGATTCACCCACAAACACTGAAACTCTCATATATTCACCTGAGAGTGCCTGGGGCCCACATTTTTTAAATGTTTTGAAAAAATGTGTATAAGGATGATGCTCATTATGAAAAAATCTAGAAGATACAAAAAAGCATACACCAAAGGATGAACATTAACTTAGCCTAGAATTAGTTAATCCCAAGCACCAGCCCCAGAGAACTACTATTACTCCATGTATACATATGTAATCACTGAGATGTTTGGTTAGTATAATTTATATCATCTTTTATTATCTGAGTAATATCAGATGTGCTGTGATAAAGAGTGTAGAAGTTTTCAGTGAGTTGATTGTCTTTAAAGGTTAACCAGCTTTCATTTAATATTTGAAAACTCCACCATACACGTTAAAGGTCTCCTTCCTGCCTGCCGGCCTCACCTCCAGAGTCAAACACTATCATGATCATGGACCTCCCCCAACTGATCTCACTGTGTCATTCCCTCCCTGGGGTCCACACTGAGAGGAAGGGCTTTTCAGAGTTCACAGAATCTCCTGGATGGAGAACCTGGTGTTCCTGGAAAGGTGAGAAAGGTGTTCCTTTGAAGCTGTGGTTGAGAACAGGAAAGAATATCCTCAGACAGCCTTGAAGTTTCGAATTATAATGTGCTCAGCTCCAAATTCTTGTGTTTGTAGCAGGTGAGGGCCTGGTCCTTTGCAGAGATCCGTGGAGTTAGGACCTTACTTTGCTTTACATTATACTAGCAAGCACTGACCATTGCTCACTGAGTAAAGAACTGAAAAATCTTATCCAAATTGTGGTTTGTGGTTGCCCAATCCTTGAGCAAACAGCTATGGTTGCCAAGATTTAAAAAAAAAATCTCTCGCCTTGATTTCTTTCCCCAGACAGAAGGGAAGGTGAACAGGTCAGACAATAATTGAGAGGTTCCCAGTGGGTGGGGGAAGTTGGCCAGGACTATTTCTGGAAAGGAAGAAGCAAGGCTCTGAAGTCTGGACTGGAGATTTATCTGGGTGGAGCGGGAAGACCTTTGATGTTCGAGAGAGTAAACCTCATTTCCAAAGCTTCCTCTAACTGGAAACCATCTCCTGACCTTTCAGGAGCATTCACATGGAGGCTGGGGGGTGAAGATGGTGCTTCAGCTGGGGGACCAATTTAGGCCAACAGCTGGTTAAACTGATCTGGCCCCCAGAGAACTGAACAGCAGTCAGTGCAGTGAAATGAACTGTACCAGCTGTACTGAAACTAGAACATAAGGAGAACGGGTTTCCCACTGTCCCTCCCCGGTCCTTCCTATCAGAGGCCCAGTCCTGCAGGAGCGTGTGTTAGTCCTCTGGTTTCTCAGGAGGCAGATGTCTGATTCACACTCGGAAACTAGGGAGGGACTCGAGGTCTCTGCAATAGGAGCAGCTCCTATTCCCTTACTCAGGGAGTGTTTATGGGCAGCAGGTGCCAGGCTCTGTGCTCAGCATGGGCAGCCCAGCCCTTTCCCCGGGAGGCGCTCTGGGGCTGAGTCCTCATCTGGGCCCACTAATCCCAGAGCCTCAGCTCTCATTTCCTTTCTGTCCACTGGTTACTATGGGATTTTTCAGTGCTCTGCCCTTTGGTATTGCCATTTATTACAGGACTCCTTTATCCTTGAGCACTGCCTGGAAAGTCCAATGATCGCAGCTGTCCAAAGGTCATTAAGAAAAAGTAATCAAAGGGCCAGCCCCTCAGCCACAGGCAGTGAGATGCAGCTTCAAGAGAGGAGACTCTAGAGGATTTAATCAAAGAATTAATATCCTTTTGGAGTCTGAGCCCCTTCTCAGATGAGGGAGTCAGGGCTTATCCATGTGGCAGCTCTGCAGGAGTAGGACCAGGGGACTTGCAATGATCTCTGTTTTTTTCCTTTCAGTGTTCAAAGAGAAGCCTAAACATCCCCCCAGCAGGGCCCAGTCCCTGAGCTACGCCTTGGCGTCTACTGATGCTTCGTACTTAAGTTCCATCATCCGATTCTTCAAAAACCTCAACTTTGTGCTGCTAGTCATCACCTATGGTATGACACACGTGTGTCTGGGGTGTACTGGAGCTGGACATTTGAGACAAGAGACCTGAGGTTTCTGTGCATCTTACTGTTTCCAGATCCCAAATGTATATGTAAAGTCATCGTTTAGGGTTAAGCAGAAGAGCCAGCTGTGCCTCAGAGGCTTCCCTGTTCCTTTAAGTTTACCTAGGAAACCATCCCTGTCAAGTCACCCGGAAACGTGCCTGCTGATCCTCCAAGTCTCATCCCAGTATGTCTGCTATAAAGCAGTATTAGAAAGAAAGTGAAGTTGCTCAGTTGTGTCCTACTAGGCTTAGCCTCAGTCATAGCCTACCAGGCTTCTCCATCCATGGGATTTTCCAGGCAAGAGTGCTCGAATGGGTTGCCATTTCTTTTTCCAGGGGATCTTCCTGACCCAGGGATTGAACCCGGGTCTCCTGCATTGCAGGCAGACGCTTTACCCTCTGAGCCACCAGGGAAGACCTAAAGCAGTATCAGGTGACCGTTTATTGTGCTATTCTTAGTACATCTTTTAGTAAGTGTTAGTCGCTCAGTTGTGCCCAACTCTGCGACCCCATGGACTGCAGCTCACCAGGCTTCTCTGTCCATGAGATTTTCCAGGCAATGATACTGGAGTGGGTTGCCATTTCCTTCTCCAGGGGATCTTCCCAATCCAGGGATCGAACCCAGGTCTCCTGCACTGCAGGCAGATTCTTTACCGACTGAGCTACAAGGGAAGCTTGTAGCTTTTTGGGCTTCCCTGGTGGCTCAGAGGGTAAAGCATCTGCCTGCAACGCGGGAGACCCATGTTCGATCTCTGAGTTGGGAAGATCTCCTGGAGAAGGAAATGGCACCCCACTCCAGTACTCTTGCCTGGAAAATCCCATGGACGGAGGAGCCAGATCAGCTACAGTCCGTGGGGTCTCGAAGAGTTGGGCACGACTGAGCAACTTCACTTTCACTTTGCACTCGCATGCTTTGGAGAAGGAAATGGCAACCCACTCCAGGGTTCTTGCCTGGAGAATCCCAGGGACGGGGGAGCCTGGTGGGCTGCTGTCTGTGGGGTCCCACAGGGTCGGACATGACTGAAGCAACTTAACATTTTAAGCTTATCAACACCCTTTACCTGAATTAAAGTGTTTACCTGCTGAGGTGTTAGGTAAGCGGTGGTATCATCAGTAGAGAGGCCCCCCTGGTTTCCAGGCATGTGAATCGGTTAGGTGAACAGCCCCAGGAATCCATGTCAGTCTTCAGGGTCTGTGGTCTCCAGTCCTCCTCTCTCCACCTGCTTGATTCTGAGTGTGTCTCTGCATTCATTCACAAAACAAAGTTTCTAATTCTCAGGGTGGCCAACTAAAGGTAAAAATCGTGATAAAGTGATTAAAATGGTGATAAAGTGGAGTTGCTCACCACTGAGAGATATTCAAGTGTACGTGGAACCAACCACTTAGTGGGGATATTGTGGGGAATATCAGCCTATAGATGGGTGGTGAAACATGATAGTGAAACTTTGGCCACCTGATGTGAAGAACTGACTCATTAGAAGAGACTCTGATGCTGGGAGAGATTGAAGGTGGGAGAATAGGACAACAGAGGATGAGATGGTTGCATGGCATCACTAATTCAATGGACATGGGTTTGGGTGAACTCTGGGAGTTGGTGATGGACAGGGAGGCCTGGCGTGCTGCAGGCCACGGGGTCACAAAGAGTCGGACACGACTGAGCAATTGAGCTGAACTGAACTGAAATGTGATGATCTTTTGGTTCCCTTCCAGACTCAGGATTCCATGCTTCTAAGAAGTTTTCCCTTTTCCCTAGAATTAAACATCTTGAGTGCATCAGCCCTTGACCACTATAAACCTTACTGTGTCTGACAACAGGGCATTTGAGACCTACCGTGGATTTCTAGGGCAGATAACCACTTAATAAGTATCTTCTGTGAGTGAGGATGGTGATGGTGGTATTAACCAGGCAGTGGCCTCATTCCAGAGGTTTCAGTCTTCAGCGCTAGAGGCTGTTGGCAGGGCCAGGTCACTGAACCGTGAAAGTAAGAAATACCAAAATGTGCGAGGAGCAGCGCTGTTTGATACGGGCTTGGCTCTGGGCCATGCTGCAGGGCAAAGCGACTTCTTTTCCTTCCATCTTGCACAGTTGGTTGCATCTATGGTCTTCAGTCTGGCAGAATGGTGTTAATTCTGTGGTTCTGGATACTCTTCCTTATCTATCTGGTTAAATGATAACACAGAGAAGAAAATGGGTTAACACTTCTGGGATGGTGGAGTGAGGACTGTAGATCTTCTGATCCTCCATGAAAACAAAAACACTGGCAGAGATTATCAGCATCACTTATTTCAGGGTTCTTGACTAAAGGCTTAACCCAACGAGCAGCTGTTCAAGGCAAATGGCTAAATAATGGTAAAGTAGCAAGCTTTGTGTTTAAACTTGTCCTATTCCAATCCTCCCCTCCAGACTCTGTGGTAGCCTTGAAAACCAGCTTCCCAGACATGATAGCTGTGAAAACTCGCAACCTCATAGCCGCTGGAGGGGGCCAAACAATTTTGGAGGTCCCCCCTCCCCAACAAAGTCCCATCCCTAGCTCACTGTTTATTTGACTTCCGTTTCACTGGAAAGGCTCCATTCAGAGGATTTGCCTATATTTGACTTGACTCCGAGTTTTCTCAATAGGGAAGCGCTATGTCCAGGGTATTTATTAAAAGCAGTCACTATTTAACATCACATCTGTCTGAGGTTACAATACCAGTTGGGGTCATTAAGAGGCTGGCCAAAGATCTTGAAAGGAAAATCTGGAGAATGAGATAACCAGGGGGCTTTGGAAACCTCTGACATATTCTTAGCAGTCTAGAAATCTGCATGCCCAGAGTTGTGCACATGCCCAGAAAGACCCAGGGAAGTGCTAAAGTCTCGCCTCTGGCTGCACGTGAAGCTCTGTGTAAGAGGAAAGTGAAGGCTAGGGCAGAGTTGGTACCACCTTGCTGAAGCATCACAGGCGAATCCCAATGAATACAAAGAGGTCCTCAGCAAAGTGGGGAGACTTATGGGCTTACGGTAAATCTCTGTCTAATCATTAGCCCTAAACTAAGTTAGTAGAGCAGAAACCAGTGGTTGCACATGACAAAGGACACAGATGTTACAAAATGAGTCCAAACAGCAACGGCAGCATATTTGGGGGAAGGAGAAGAATCTCATTTGTAGGGATGACATTATATTAAAAATGTCTAGTTAAAAAAAAAATAGAATTTCTTAACATTTTTCTCAAAAGCCTGGGGCAATCCCAGTGAGAAGGAGTTGAACTAATCTGGTGGTTTTCACACATTTCGTTATAGTCAGAAAAGTGGGTGAAGTCATTCAGTCGTGTCCGACTCTTTGCGATCTCATGAACTGTATCCTACCAGGCTCCTCCATCCATGGGATTTTCCAGGCAAGAGTACTGGGGTGGGTTGCCATTTCCTTCTCCAGGGGATCTTCCTGACCCAGGGATCAAACCCAGGTCTCCCACATTGCAGAAAAACACAAGCCTTATTTTCTTGATAGAGAGTTGGACTTGGTGACAGGGCTCTCTGCTAACTAGGAAATGATTCTTAGGCTTGATCACAGACTTGGGAAAAAATGTTATCGAGCCGTTACTGTATGTCAGGCACCGTGTAAAGTGCTTTATATGCATTATCTCATTTAATCTTCTAAAGAAATCCATGACTTAGGTGTTTTACTGCTCCATTTTATACCTAAGGAAACTGAGGCTCTGATTTAATTCCTTGCCTGTGATTAAACAGTAGTAAGCAAGACAGCTTAGTATAAACTGTCTGTCTGAGACCAAAGCCTGTCTTCCTAACCACACCACTTTGTCTCCCCATGCAGAAGGGAGCATCTTGGAGACAGAACTGGGGGTCTGTTTTCAACCTCAGTTCCCTGAGTGGCCTCTGGATCTGTCTGACAGGGGTGGTGGTGATGGATTGTCATACCTCAGATTCAGTCCTCAGACCCTTCCCTGGGGCTTGCTTTCCTTGAAGATGAGGATCTGGAGTTCTGGGGGTTAGAAGCAGGACCTGCCTTCACTGACCAGCCATCTTTGGGACATGGGGATGATGAGGTTTCAATCTCAATGTGTCTTTCTGAGGGTTACAGGTCATGTAAAGGCAGTGTTTGACACTCAGTCTGCCTGAGAATCCCTGCTTTCTTCTCCTACAATCTTTGCTCCAAATTGTAAAGGCACACACAACCAAAAAACAAAAAGACCCTCTACACATTTGATAAATGCTGTGAGACTGCCCAGAATCCCACAGGTTAAGCTTTGAAAAGGGACATGGTTCATACTTCAATTATATGCATGTATAACCGTTTAGTGTAGGGCTTCCCAGGTGGCTCAGTGGTAAAGAATCTGCCTGCCAATACAGGAGATGCAGGAAACTCGGATTTGATTCTGGCGTCGGGAAGATCCCCTGGAGTACCCTGGGGTAAGAAATGGCAATGTACTCCAGTATTTTTGTCCAGAAAATTCCATGGACAGTGGAGCCTGGTGGGCTACAGTCCACGGGGTCGTAAAGAGTCGGACACGACTGAGTGACTGAGGACACACGTCACCGTATGATACACAATGTTTATATTTTCCTCTGAATTATGAACTCTTAGGACTGTATCATTGGGAATCAAGCAGTTGATAAGAGTTTCATGGACAAATGTGCTGGATCTGGGTGCAGATGTCTTGGAGTAATAGCCTTGAGTGATGGGCCAGTGAATTGAGAGCTGGTATGTAAGGGATATAAGGTCTGAGTTTTTGGTATCAGCTCTGCTAATGACTGAGTATACCACCTTCACCCATCCTGGGCTCCTCCTTTGTCTCTCTAAGAACTGCCCCTCAGAAAAGAATAACCTTTGCTTCCCATTTGAGCTCCCTGAAACTCAAGCTATGCTTGTGAAGAATCTGCAGGGTTGGGCATCTGAACTCACAGCCTCAACCTGTGTCCAAGGACACCTGTCCTTGAGGCTCTCAAGGCCTTTACATCACCCTACACGGGCCTCGGAGGAGCTGTGTCCCCTCAAGATGCTGGCAAGATGCTGGGTGGTAGCAAATCCTTCTGGGAGTCCCTGGAGCTTTGCTAAGGTCAGGCTGGCCCTTTAAACCAACAGTTTACTCCAGGTTCAGGAGGACAAAAGGGAAATGAGCACAGAGTTCCCAGAACCCAGAGATGAGATCTGAGATCAGAGTTTCCCACTCTGGCCTGATGGTAGAGTCCCCTGGGTTGTGGGTGGTGTGTGCCTGGATTCCCTGCCTCTCTTCTGGAAAGTCAGATTCAGAGTCTGCAAGGGCCTGGGAATCTGCCTTTGCAAGCATTCCAGGAGATTCTAGCATGCAGCAGAGTTGAGAACCTCTAATGTGGGTGTGTAAGTGGTGATTCTTGGGGTCTTAAAGCCCCTTCCCCTCCCAGCTGCCTCCATGTGAACCCCAGCCTCTCAGAGCCTGGGCCTGCTCTGTGATCTTCTTGTGCCCAAGGCCATTTAGTCACCTTTTCAGGGAGTTTAAGAGATGCCTGGGGGGTTTTGTTGTTGTTAAAATGCAGATTCCTAGCTTCAATCCAGGAGAATCAGATTAAGTAGGTCCTGGGTAGAGCTCAGAAATCTGCATTTTAAAAATCTGAGGCCTTCTAATGCCAGTGATCTCTAGACTGCCATTTGAATAATTTAGTCCTGACACAAGACAGAAACTCAGAGTCCCTTCTGCTTTCCTACAGCCCAGCCCCTCAGGGACCCGTACTTCTCCCAGGTGGCTGATACAGGCATGACCTGGCCTTTCAGGGGCGATCACATTTCACTGACCTGGCAGGCTTACATTGTTAAGGGACAGTCACACCCAAATATAACACAGTCACCCGCATTCCTGTGAGAGGTAGTCATGCACAGGACAGCATGAATTTCATTCTCGCCCTGCAGTGTGGATGCCGGACACCTTGGTTCGGTCAGTGGAATGGAAAGAAAGTGAAGTCGCTCAGTCGTGTCCAACCCTTTGTGACCTTGTGGATTGTAGCCTACCAGGCTTCTCCACCCATGGGATTTTCCAGGCAAGAGTACTGGAGTGGGTTGCCATTTCCTTCTCCAGGGGATCTTCCCCTCCCAGGGGTTGCAGGCAGAAGCTTTTACCGTCTTGAGCCAGCAGGGATGTCAGTGGAGTAGACTTGTGCCATTTATCTGTATCTGGCAACCTTTGGCAATATGGGGAGGGCCATCGAGATTCAAAAGGGACTCGAAATTTCTAATGCCTTTAAGGTTGGAGTGTAGAAAGTGAAGTTGCTCAGTCGTGTCTGACTCTTTGCGACCCCAGGGACTGCAGCCTACCAGGCTCCTCCGTCCATGGGATTTTCCAAGCAAGAATACTAGAGTGAGTGGGTTGCCGTTTCCTTCTCCAGGAGATCTTCCCAACCCAGGGATCGAACCCAGGTCTCCCACATTGTAGGCAGACGCCTTACCATCTGAGCCACCAGGAAGGTCCAAATGGAGTGTAGAAAGAATTGGAAATAATGGCAGCCTTCCAGGGGGAACCCCTGCTCCCTTCCACACCCTCCCTGCCTTAGCCCTGACCCCTTCTCCTGTCTGGCTAGGATCCGGGGATAGTTATTGGTAGATCACACTAGTCTAGCCAAGCCAGTGGGTCTTATACTGGAGCTTTATCGGGATTACCTGGAGGACTTGTTCACACAGACCGCCCAAAGCCCCACTCCCAGTTTCTACAGCAGGAGGTCTGGGTGGGGTCAAGATTTGCATCTCTAACAAGCTCTGGGGGTTGTTGATCTGGAAGAGATTTTCCTAAACCTTTGAGCCTCACAAAGCTGCTTGCCCTCCTGGATCAGCCCCTCTGCACTGTGTCTGTATCTGTGTTTGGGTCACAAAAGTGCTGGTGTTTAGAGTTTTTTGCTCCCAGTCCTCTTGGATAACTTCTCAGTTGCCTGGGGATTTTGCCCTCCTTGTTCAGCCCAGGTGGGCCCAAGCTGAACTTGACCTGGCGTGTGCCCTGCCCCCTGGCCTTGTTAAACTGAGGGGCAGGAAGGGGGCTGGTTTCATCCTCCTTGCACAACCCCACCCCACCCACCCACCCCCTTCCCGCCATTTCAGGAATGTGTCTCCTTGTGGGTTCTCTTGACCTGGGAATGGAATTTCCAAGTGGCTGGGTGTGTGGTAAGAAGGTGAGGTGTAGGTGTGCTTGTTATTTAAGAAGTTGCTGAGAGCCTGAGTTTGGCAGCTGTATTGATATTTGATGACATGTCTGGGGTGCTGACTGTGGCACTGAGCTCAGCCTTGTTGCATCCCTGATGACCTGCTCGGAGAGTCTGGGCATGAAACAACCAGTGAGCTGAGCTGGGGGAACCCTTGAGGATCAGTTCCGTAAGGATATAAAATCGAGTGTTTAAGATAGAAGACCTGGCACCCTACAGTCTGGGTTCGAATGCAGCCCTGCCTTTTACTGTTGCAGGAAGGGGGACCCCTTCCAGGGTCTGAACTGGGCTCTTGTCTAACACTCGGAAATGAATTGTCTGAGGAGACACACGTACTGACAAAGCAAGAGATTTTATTGGGAAAGGGCACCCGGGTGGAGAGCAGCAAGGTAAGGGAACCCAGGAGAACTGCTCTGCCGCATGGCTCGCAGTCTCGGGTTTTATGGTGATGGCATTAGTTTCCGGGTGGTCTTTGGCCAATCATTCTAATTCAGAGTCTTTCCTGGTGGCGCACGCATTGCTCAGCCAAGATGGATTCTGGGAAGTGGACGGACACGCAGTGTCTCCTTTCGACCTTTCCTGAACTCTCCTGGTTGGTGACTTATTAGTTCCATATTCCTTACCAGGACCTCCTGTCATAAAACAACCCATGCAATTGGTTACTATGGTGCCTGGCCAGGGTGGGCGGTTTCAATCAGTGTGCTTCCCCTAACATTACCACCCATGTGATGGTGTGGAGGGCAAACCAAACCCCTCCATTTTGCAGGAGAATGTGACCTTTGCTTAACTTGGTATCTCATTCCTCTGGGAACGTGATCAAGAAAGGAAGCCAACTGCGGTTAGGTGGCTTTACTTCTGATGAAAATAACTGCAAGTGGGCTGGGCGATCTACTCACCCTTGTTGGGAGGCCCTTCGTTGTCCTTCTCTGACCACAGCGACTCTCTCCACTGGCCTGTCCTTTATGGGGATCCTGGCAACTATGCCTGTGCGTGAGTTACAAACAATAGCGGCTCCTGGGAGGGGTTGAGGCAGGGTGGGGGCCATGCCCACGTTTCCCTGCACTGAGCCATCAGTTTGGGAGCGAAAGAGAATGGCTTCTGAGTGGCTCTGTGGCCTGGGGTCCTGTGGACCCGCTCCAGTGAAGAGGGGCGCCCGAGGCTGCCGTCCCTGGGTACCGTGTCCTGTCTTACGTCCTTCTAAATGGACCTAATGCCAGGTGTGCCAGTGGCAGTCATGTGAGCCTCAAACTTAGCTGAAGTTTAAAAGGTCCCTCGTGGGTCTTCTAGAATGACCTCCCTATTTCTTTTTTAAATGTGTGTGCATTTTCCTTATCTATAAAATGGGAATGAGGATATGTTAGCTACTTTCTGGGATTGTTATGAGGACGGTAAGTTGTTTGGAGAAGTGCCTAGCACAGAAGAGTGTGCTGTTGCCATCAGCGCCAGCAGCATCACCAGCAGCCATCACCATCGATTCCTGAGGCTGCCCTGCCTGGGCACTGTGTCCCGTCTTACGTCCTTTTTAGTGGACCCAGTGCCAGGTGTGCCAGTGGTGGTCGTGTGAGCCTCACCAGCATCACCACCATTTCACCATCGTCACCATGCCCATTGCCATCACCACACTCCCACCATCACCACCGTCGTCATCATAACATCACCACCATCGCCGCCACCATCGTCACTGTCATTGTTATTATGAAAGGAGGGCAGGAGATCCTTCTCCTTTGGATTCATTTTTAGTCTCATATTAGCTATGAAGTCACTGTACGGCTTTGAACAAAATGACTTCATCCTCTGAAGAAATCGATTCTTACAGAATGTTCTAAGTATTCCATTTATTTGTTGGATAAATTGATGAATTAGGAGAGTCATCTAAATGTTCTTTAGGGTCCTTTCTGGTTTCAAATATAAGACTTTGTGTGGTGTTGAATCTGAGAAGAGAAGTTGGAGAGATGTGAAAACAGGTGAGAGTGGGAGTGTTGTCAGGGGTCAGAGGTCTGGAGCATTCTGGAGGGGGCATAGGTCATCAGGAGGAGGTGGAAGGTGTCCAGTAGTTTCACTGAGCCCTTAGGCCAGGCCGGCGCTTAAGAGGGATGTAGATGGATCTGACCTAGGAGTAATGTGTACTTCCTGGAGGCTGTGTTTTTAGGACAGGATAAAGGGATGAGAGTGCAATGGTGTGTGGCTACAAAGAGGTTAAAATGGTTACCTTGGGTTGTTCTGGAGTATTTCTTCTTCTCTGAGGTTACCACCTTCAGCGGCAACAAGGATGAGAATGTCCTTCTTCTCTCACCACTGGAGGGAGAGCCAGCAATGGCCCCCTAGGACAGCGACCCTAATGCTCTGTTTCCCCTGCTTCCTTCAGGTCTGAACGCTGGTGCTTTTTATGCCTTGTCCACTCTGCTGACTCGCATGGTGATCTCCCACTACCCGGTAAGGGCATTCCCTAAGCTGACCAGTCCCAGAGAGGAGGAGGTTTCTAGTGTCTGGGCAGGCGCTGGGGAGGTGGTGTGGTGTGAGCTCCAGGATTTGGAGGGAGGCGGTCTTAGCCCCAGGTCTGGTGGTTCTCAGCGGTGTGAGAGCTGGTTAGCATCGCTGAGCTCTCATTCTCTTTTCTGCAAAAGAAGTCTAGTTATTTGTTGAAAGATTAATTTAATTTTATATTTTTAAAAGACTGATTTTAGAATTAGTAGAGCATAAGATTTATATGTGTAAATAGCATAGTGCCTGGCAACTTAGTAGGTAAACGTATATACACATAGAATCACCTATGAAATCAATTAAGTTGTGAAATGTGGGCAAGATTTAATTTTAAAGTCTTAGTTGCTCAACGGAAAACAGGTTGCAAATGTCTCCAGAACTAGGGAGGATTAAATACTGGGAACTGGACACTGAGTATCCTGGAGTTGGGATGTCAGGCCCAATCCTCTTTCGGAAGGTCAAGGGTCTCAGCTTGGGAACGGTGGGCCACCATGGGTGAGTGAGTGTTCCAGTGTTGGAGGTTGACAGGTCTGAGTTTAAATCCTGCCTCTGCACTTAATAAAGGCCTCATGACCTTCAGCTGGTAGGCTAATTTCAGTGTGCCTTGATATCTTCATCTGTAAAATGGGGAGTATTGATTCTTAACCTCCTGGTGGGCAGTCAGGAGAATTAAATGAAATGATGATATAAAATCCTCAGCATGGTGTCTGGCTCTTAATAAACACACAAACATATGTAATGTCGTCTTACCTCTAAAACAGTGATAACTGGAAAAAAAAAAAAGCTTAAGTATGAAATGTTTGGATATACATATTTCAGTTTTTCCATCTGTGAAATGGGAATAACGATAAAGGGTTCCTATGAGGATTATGTTTTTGAAAAATCTACCTAAAAGTGGTTTCTAAGGATAGAATTCGTTTTCCCCCAGCATCCAGTATCATGCACCCACACCCAGGGTTATATTATATTATATTAGGAGAAGCAATTATTCTAGGATTTCCTCCCCTAGAATTACTGGCAGCTTTTTACAGCTTGTCTTGTTCTTCTGCTTTCTGAGAATTGGCTGTAGTGCCACCCCAGTTACTTGCCTTTACCCCTTTGCCTCCTGGTGACTGCGCCCCATCAGATGTCTTGTTCCATCCTTGAGTGATCCTTGGGGCTATGGTTTCCCCAGGGGGAAGAAGTGAATGCTGGAAGAATCGGCCTGACCATCGTCCTTGCAGGAATGCTTGGGGCTGTGATCTCAGGCATCTGGCTGGATAGGACAAAAACCTACAAGTAAGTGACTCTTCCGCTTGGACTGAATTGGAGACCCATGTTTTGAAATGACATGTTCAGTAGGAACGTGGCTGCAAGGATGTGATTGCAGCAGCTGGGGTCTGAGTGGTCAAGGAGGCAGTTCAGATGTATCTTCTCTGGGGATGAGGAGGTGGTTCCATTGCCAAATTCCCATGGCTTGCTCATGGACCCCCTGGGGTTGACCAGGGTGCTCTGTGCTTCCAACAATTTTCAGTGTATTAGCTTGCAGTTGCTTCCATGTCATTGGTAAATATTGTGATATGGTTTAGTCCCGATTGCCCAGTGCATTTCTAAGAGCCACTAAGATTTTAGTGGATTGCAGGCTAATCCAGGATGCTTACTAAAAATACAGATCCCTGGGCCCCATTCCTCATGGAAGTCAATTCAGTAGGGGAGTCTGCATTTAGAAATCAACCCAGATGCCTTGATTCAGTCGCCAACCTTGGAGAAAGTGCTCTGAAAACAGAGGCTCAACTTGTGTCTGTCCCGGGCTCCACATCCACTGGGTGCTCAGTTAATGCTGCTCAGTGAGGCAGCTGCCTGGGCTGTCCTGCGCTGGGCAGGGGAGTATTCTGGGCTGCTTTGTCAAGGCCTCCAAAGTTCCCAGTGTCTGGAGGCAACAGACAGCGGCAGACCTGTTCTCTGCACACAAACCCGCTTCTGTGAGGCTCTGGTCCGACCAGGGCTCCCTCTGGCTGCCCTCATCAAAGGCCAATTGAGGCCCTCCCTGGGGATGTGGCTGCCTGGCTGGACAAAAGGAGGAGCCCGGCTGGATCTGATTACCTCTGGTGGAGCTGGGCTACTGCCTCGTTTCTGCCATATGCCAATTGCTTGCTCCAAGTAGTAAGGACTGGACACTGCAGAGTCTAGCTGACACGGTTCCTAGTGGCATTTGATCAGCATCCTGCAATCAGCAGGGACATTCTTCTTTCTGCTCCACTACTTGGGCAGAGAAAGGGTGGGGGAGCTCTGTCTTCTGGGCATTTTGGTGCCTGTTCCTTCTCCCTGAGGATCCCAGATGTGTCCCCTTTGGTTTGGAGACAGGAAATTGGATGGTCAGGTCCATTTATGTCTGGCTGAGGCTACAGATAGTTTTGCAGACAGGCTAGTGGTTTAAGATGGAGAAGGCAATGGTAACCCACTCCAGTACTCTTGCCTGGAAAATCCCATGGGTGGAGGAGCCTGATAGGCTGCAGTCCATTCTGGTCACTAAGAGTTGGACATGACTGAGCGACTTCCCTTTCACTCTTCACTTTCATGCATTGGAGAAGGACATGGCAACCCACTCCAGTGTTCTTGCCTGGACAATCCCAGGGACTGAGGAGCCTGGTAGGCTGCCATCTATGGGGTCGCACAGAGTCGTACACGACTGAAGCAACTTAGCAGCAGCAGCAGCAGTAGCAGCAGTGGTTTAAGAAGAAGCTGTGTGTAAAGAAATACAGCAAAAGGTGAGCTTGTGTGGTCAGCAAGGGAGATGGGTGTCCATGGGGCTGGGTTCTGCAGCAGGAGGGCCTGGATGCAGGGAGCAGGGCGAGAAGAGATGAAGGCCCTCTGACCTCAATGGCTGTTCTGAAGACCCAGGAGGGAGAGGTGTCCTTCAGAGGCTGTTGCTCATTTCTGAAGAGGTTTGGCCACCTCATGCGAAGAGTTGACTCATTGGAAAAGACTCTGATGCTGGGAGGGATTGGGGGCAGGAGGAGAAGGGGATGACCGAGGATGAGATGGCTGGATGGCATCACGGACTTGATGGACATGAATCTGAGTGAACTCCAGGAGATGGTGATGGACAGGGAGGCCTGGCGTGCTGCGATTCATGGGGTCGCAAAGAGTCGGACACAACTGAGCAACTGAACTGAACTGAACTGAACTGAGCCCACATCGTGTGTTAGTATTCCTGTGTGTGGGAGCGGAGAGAGCAGGATTTCTAATCTTGCATTTACCTAGTGGGTGACTTTGGACAAGTAACTTGACTGGTCTGAGCTCAGTTTCCACATTTGTCGTATTGGAGATATTCATATGCTTCTTTTTTCCTAACAGTTTTATTGAGATATAATGGACTTAAACTGTATCTATGTACAGCATATGGTTTAATTTACATACATCATGAAATCAACATCGCAAATAGTTTAGTGAACATCCATCATCATGTATGGATACAAAATTAAAGAAATAGAAAAAATTTCATGATGAGGACCTTTCAGTTCAGTTCAGTTCAGTCGCTCAGTCATGTCCGACTCTTTGCGACCCCATGAATTGCAGCATGCCAGGCCTCCCTGTCCATCACCAACTCCCGGTGTTCACTCAGACTCACGTCCATTGAGTCCATGATGCCATCCAGCCATCTCAACCTCAGTCGTCCCCTTCTCCTGCCCCCAATCCCTCCCAGCATCAGAGTCTTTTCCATTGAGTCAACTCTTCGCATGAGGTGGCCAAAGTACTGGAGTTTCAGCTTTAGCATCATTCCTTCCAAAGAACACCCAGGGCTGATCTCCTTCAGAATGGACTGGTTGGATCTCCTTGCAGTCCAAGGGACTCTCAAGAGTCTTCTCCAACACCACAGTTCAAAAGCATCAATTCTTTGGCTCTCAGCCTTCTTCACAGTCCAACTCTCACATCCATACATGACCACAGGAAAAACCATAGCCTTGACTAGACGGACCTTAGTCAGCAAAGTAATGTCTCTGCTTTTGAATATACTATCTAGGTTGGTCATAACTTTTCTTCCAAGGAGTAAGCGTCTTTTAATTTCATGGCTGCAATCACCATCTGCAGTGATTTTGGAGCCCCCCAAAATAAAGTCTGACACTATTTAAACTGTTTCCCCATCTATTTCCCATGAAGTGATGGGACCGGATGCCATGATCTTCATTTTCTGAATGTTGAGCTTTAGGCCAGCTTTTTCACTCTCCACCCTCACTTTCCTCAAGAGGCCTTTTAGTTCCTCTTCACTTTCTGCCGTAAGGGTGGTGTCATCTGCATATCTGAGGTGATTGATATTTCTCCCGGCAATCTTGATTCCAGCTTGTTTCTTCCAGCCCAGAGTTTCTCATGATGTACTCTACATAGAAGTTAAATAAGCAGGATGACAATATACAGCCTTGACATACTCCTTTTCCTATTTGGAACCAGTCTGCTGTTCCATGTCCAGTTCTAACTGCTGCTTCCTGACCTGCATACAGATTTCTCAAGAGGCAGGTCAGGTGGTCTGGTATTCCCATCTCATGAAGAATTTTCCACAGTTTATTGTGATCCACACAGTCAAAGGCTTTGGCATAGTCAATCAAGCAGAAATAGATGTTTTTCTGGAACTCCAGCGGGTGTTGGCAATTTGATCTCTTGTTTCTCTGCCTTTTCTAAAACCAGCTTGACCATCTGGAAGTTTATGGTTCACGTATTGCTGAAGCCTGGCTTGGAGAATTTTGAGCATGACTTTACTAGCATGTGAGATGAGTGCAATTGTGTGGTAGTTTGAGCATTCTTTGGCATCGCCTTTCTTTGGAATTGGAATGAAAACTGAGCTTTTCCAGTCCTGTGGCCACTACTGAGTTTTCCAAATTTGCTGGCATACTGAGTGCAGCACTTTCACAGCATCATCTTTCAGGATTTGAAATAGCTCAACTGAAATTCCATCACCTCCACTAGCTTTGTTCGTAATGATGCTTTCTAAGGCCCACTTGACTTCACATTCCAGAATGTCTCGCTCTAGATTAGTGATCATCCCATCATGATTATCTGGGTCATGAAGATCTTTTTTTGTACAATTCTTCTGTGTATTCTTGCCACCTCTTCTTAATAGCTTCTGCTTCTGTTAGGTCCATACCATTTCTGTCCTTTATCGAGCCCATCTTTACATGAACTGTTCCCTTGGTATCTCTAATTTTCTTGAAGAAATCTCTAGTCTTTCCCATTCTGTTCTTTTCTTCTATTTCTTTGCATTGATTGCTGAAGAAGGCTTTCTTATCTCTTCTTGCTATTCTTTGGAACTCTGCATTCAGATGCTTATATCTTTCCTTTTCTCCTTTGCTTTTCGCCTCTCTTCTTTTCACAGCTATTTGTAAGGCCTCCCCAGACAGCCATTTTGCTTTTTTGCATTTCTTTTCCATGGGGATGGCCTTGATCCCTGTCTCCTGTACAGTGTCATGAACCTCCATCCATAGTTCATCAGGCACTCTATCTATCAGATCTAGGCCCTTAAATCTATTTCTCATTTCCACTGTATAATCATAAGGGATTTGATTTAGGTCATACCTGAATGGTCTAATGGTTTTCCCTACTTTCTTCAATTTGAGTCTGAATTTGGTAATGAGGAGTTCATGATCTGAGCCACAGTCAGCTCCTGGTCTTGTTTTTGTTGACTGTGTAGAGCTTCTTCATCTTTGGCTGCAAAGAATATAATCAATCTGATTTCGATGTTGACCATCTGGTGATGTCCATGTGTAGAGTCTTCTCTTGTGTTGTTGGAAGAGGGTGTTTGCTATGACCAGTGCATTTTCTTGGCAAAACTCTATTAGTCTTTGCCCTACTTCATTCCACATTCCAAGGCCAAATTTGCCTGTTAATCCAGGAGTTTCTTGACTTCCTACTTTTGCATTCCAGTCCCTTATAATGAAAAGAACATCTTTTGGGGTGTTAGTTCTAAAGGGTCTTGTAGATCTTCATAGAACCATTCAACTTCAGCTTCTTCAGCGTTACTGGTTGGGGCATAGACTTGGATAACCTGATATTGAATGGTTTGCCTTGGAGACGAACAGAGATCATTCTGTTGTTTTTGAGATTGCATCCAAGTACTGCATTTCAGACTCTTTCGTTGACCATGATGGCTACTCCATTTCTTCTGAGGAATTCCTGCCCGCAGTAGTAGATATAATGGTCATCTGAGTTAAAATCACCCATTCCAGTCCATTTTAGTTCACTGATTCCTAGAATGTTGACGTTCACCCTTGCCATCTCTTGTTTGACGACTTCCAGTTTGCCTTGATTCATGGACCTGACATTCCAGGTTCCTATGCAATATTGCTCTTTACAGCATTGGACCTTGCTTCTATCACCAGTCACATCCACAGCTGGATATTGTTTTTGCTTTGGCTCCATCCCTTTATTCTTTCTGGAGTTATTTCTCCACTGATCTCCAGTAGCATATTGGGCACCTACTGACCTGAGGAGTTCCTCTTTCAGTATCCTATCATTTTGCCTTTTCATACTATTCATGGGGTTCTCAAGGCAAGAATACTGAAGTGGTTTGCCATTCCCTTCTCCAGTGGACCACATTCTGTCAGACCTCTCCACCATGACCCGCCCATCTTGGGTTGCCCTGCGGGCATGGCTTGGTTTCATTGAGTTAGACAAGGCTGTGGTCCTAGTGTGATTAGATTGACTAGTTTCCCATGGAAAAGAAATGCAAAAAAGCAAAATGGCTGTCTGGGGAGGCCTTACAAATAAGGAATTTGCATTCTTGTTTGGTTTTTGACATATTATTGACCTACTACACTAGTAGGTTAGTTCCTTAACACAACATAATGATTCAATATTTTCTAGGAATTTCAAAATGACCCCTAAGTTAAGTCTGGTTATGGTCTGTTACCATACCAGGATTTTATTACTCATTGACTGTATTTCCCACCCTGTGCATTTCATCCCTTTGATTCATCTGTTTTCCAACTGTATGTTTGTACCTCTTAATCTCTTTCACCTGTTTCTTTCGTCTCCCCACCCTCTCCCTCTGGCAGCCATCTGTGTGCTCTCTGTATCTATGAGTCTGTTTCTGACTTAATGTCTGTTCGTTTGTTTTGTTTTTTAGACTCCACATAGCAAAGAAATCATATAGTGTTTGTATTTCTCTAACTTATTTCACTTAGCCTAAGATCATTTGTGTCTATGCATGTCACTGCAAACGGGAAGAGTTCATTCCTTTTTATGGCTGAAATACATATGCATGCATACCACATCTTTTTAATCCATTTATCTATTGATGGGCACTTAGATTGCCTCTGTATCTTGGCTTTTGTATATAATATTACAATGAACATAGGGGTACATATATTGTTTTGAATTAGTGTTTTCATTTTCTTGGGATAAATGCTCAGGAGTGGAATCGCTGGGTCATCCGAGTGTTCTGGTTTTTCATATATATGCATATAATTTCATTTACTTTTGGCTGAGCTGGATCTTTGTTGTTTTACAGTCTGTTCTCCAGTTGTGGTGCATGGGCTTGTCACTGCAGTGCTTTCTCTTGTGGCGGAGCACAGTCTCTAGAGTGCCTGGGCTTCAGTAGTTTCCGTTCTAGAGTTCAGGCTCCATCAATGTGGTGCACAGGCCTACTTTCTCTGCCCCACGTGGGATCTTCCCAGACCAGGGATCAAACTCATGTCTCCTGCATTCGCTCGTAGATTCTTTACCACTGAGCCAGCAGGGAAGCCCCGGGGTGTTCTATTTTGAATCTTATTTTTAGAAATCTCCATACTGTTTTCATCGCAGAGAAGGCAATGGCATCCCACTCCAGTACTCTTGCCTGGCAAATCCCATGGGCGGAGGAGCCTGGTGGGTTGCAGTCTATGGGGTCGCGAAGAGTCGGACACGATTGAGCGACTTCCCTTTCACTTTTCACTTTCATGCATTGGAGAAGGCAATGGCAACCCACTCCAGTGTTCTTGCCTGGAGAATCCCAGGGACAGGGGAGCCTGGTGGGCTGCCGTCTATGAGGTCCCACAGAGTCTGACACGACTGATGTGACTCAGCAGCAGCAGCAGCAGACTGTTTTCTATAGTGGCCGCGCCAATTTGCAGTGCCCACCAGCAGTTCACATGCCTCTTTTCCGCGTGCTTCTCGGCCATCTGTGTGTCTTCTTTGGAAGAATGTCTGCACAGATCCTATGCCCACCTTTCAATTGGGTTTTTTTTTCCTTTTGATGTTGAGTTCTATTAAATCTTTGTATATCTTGGATATTAACTCCTTATAGATACATCTTCTCCCATGCAATAGATGGCCTTTTAATTTTGTTGGTAGTTTCCTTTCCTGTGCTAAAGCTTTCCAGTTTGATGTAGTCCTATTTGTTTTTGCTTTTGGTTCCCTTGCCTGAGGAGACATTTCCCGCCCCCCACCCCCACCCCCCAGAAATTACTAGGACTGATGTCAGTGTACTGCCTATAAATTTATTCTAGAATTTTTGTGGTTTCAATCTTAAATTTAAGTCTTTAATCCATTTTGAGTTTGTTTTTCTGCATAGCGTGAGATAGCAGCTGAGTTTGATTCTTTTGTATATAGCTGTCCAATTTTCCCAACACCACTTGTTGAAGAGTCTGTCTTTTCCCCATTGTATGTTCTTGCCTCTTTCATCATAGGGTAATTGTTCACAAAAATGTGGGTTTATTTTTGAGTCACTATTCAGATCCATTGATCTATGTGTCTGTTTTGTGCCAATACCATACTGGTTTGATTACAGTAGCTTTGGAGTACACTTTGAAATCTGGAAGAACTGATGCCTCTTGTTTTACACTTTCTCAAGATTGCTTTGGCTATATGGAGTCTTTTGTATTTCCATACAAATTTTAGGATTATTGGTTCTAATTCTGCAAAGTTGCCATTAGTGTTCTGACAGGAATTGCTTTGAATATGCTGACTGCCTTGGATTACACGGTTTAAAGATTTTTCTTGTGTCCTGAGATACGCTAGTGTCACTAAAAACTTGCCTCTTGGAACTGCTTTTCTTGTACCCGGAAGAGTTTGTATTGTGTTTTTGTTAATTTGTTTCCAGGTGTTCTTTTTTTTTTTTTTTAAAATTTCTACTTTGACTTCTTCAGTGACCTAGTGGGTGCTTGGTAGATAATTGTTTAGCCTCCATGTTTTTGTGTTTTTTGTAGGTTTTTTTCTCATTGTTGATTTTTAAAATATTTTAAAATTCCTTTTTACATTAAAAACATTTGCTTATTTTTTAATTGAAGGGTAATTGCTTTATAGAATTTTGTTGTTTTCTTTCAAACATCAAGATGAATCAGCCATTCTCATAGTTAATTTCTAACCTCAGTTTTGTGATTAGAAAAGATGCTTGATATGATTTCAGTTTTCTTAAATCAGTCATACTTTTCCTGCAGGGCTTTTGTAAGGGTTAATGAAATACTAAATATATGTAAAGTGCCTAAGAGAATCTCTGGCATCCAATCACTGCAGTATCAGTCTGACGTAAGCACAGTATACACAGCCGGCCCCACCGTGTTTCTGGCTTCAGCAGAGATGAGGGAAGGCTCTGAGCTTTCGTGGTCTGAGTCCTGATGCTCGTGGCCAGAGTGCACAAGCAGGTGCCTTGTGGGTCCCTGGCCTCAGTCAGGAGGACAGGGAGAGGGGCCAGTCCCAGTGCAGGAGTCAGGGCCACAGCAGTCCTGAGGGGCAACCTGGGGGAGAGGTGCATGGAGGGGCACGAGCAGGGTGAGCCCGAAGCAGAAGCCAGCACTGCTGGGCCTTCTGAGGGACCAGCAGAGGGACATGCACCCAGCAGGGGCGCAGCTTTCTCCCTTGGGCTTTGAAGTCAAGGGCTCGTTCAGGGCTGGGGAATGTTCTCTCAGCCGCACTGTCAGGAGTGGAGGAGTTAAGATTCAGTGGGGAAAGCTGTGCTGCACGTGTGCAGGTGGCAAGAGGAAGGACTCAGAGATGACAGAGACTCTCACAGTCAGGGCCCTGCCCAGCACTGTCCTGGGGTCGGGGGGCGATGCAGACTAGCAGAATGGGCTTCTGGGGTTGTCCGTGTGCCACTGACACCTGACCACAGCTGATGTGTGCCCCCCCCCCCTTTTTTTTTCTTCTGGTGGAAGGAGAAAAGGAAAGGGCTGTGTCCCTGCTTGTGAGATGCGGCCAGTCCAGGTGCAGTGTTTACTCGCTGAGACGTTTCTGCAGGAGAACACATGTGCTACAAGATGGCTTCACACTGTCCTGGTCTGACCCTTTGTAACTGAGCACAGTGTGATCACTGGTCCGGTGTCCATCAACCTCATGGACAGAAAATTCTATGAGAGTAAATAGCACACAGACGTGGGCTTGCTCAGCACTCAGCAGTTGCCCAATAGATAGGAAGTGGGATGGAGGAAAAGAGGAAGGAAGGAAAGGAAAATATCCTGTTAAAGTCTGCAGTTTATGACTCAACTTCATTGCCTCTGCTTGTAGGGAGACAACTTTGGTGGTCTATATCATGACTCTGGTGGGCATGGTGGTTTACACATCTACCTTGAACCTGGGACACCTGTGGGTAGTGTTCATCACGGCTGGCGCAATGGGGTAAGTTGTACTTCAAACCTACTTAACTGGAAAGCACCATTCATGCTTCCAAGACCTACTGACATCCTAGGATGCAATAGGGATCTGCCGCCTCTCATTGACTTCTGTAAACGTGGAAATGGCCAGAGGTCATGTTCACTCATAAGACCTCAAGAGGCTGCCTGGAGCACCCAGGCCCATCCATGCTGTTGGGATGGATTATGTCCTTCATAAATCTCTGGGAGGCTAGGAAATGTTTAGCGTCTTTGTGAGCTCTGCCTGGGACAACATGGGGTCACAGTAAGTACACAGGCCTGGGGATCAGAAAGGGTGGGTCCTGAGCTCACTGTTGCTGTTTATTAGATTGTAGGCACCGGCCTACTCACTCTGAGGCTCAGTGTCTTCATCCATAATTGCAGATGAGTCGCCTCCCTTGTGGAGTTTTTGAAAAGAAGGAGAGGATTAACAGATGTGAAAGCACCAGGAAGTGTGGTGCAGTTGTAAGAGATCAGAGCTGGAATTTTCTAGACCTGTGGTATGAGAAAGTATAGGAAATGGTGCCGCTTCCACAGGGATCTCTGCTCAGCTTCACCTCTTGTTTATTTTCCTATGGATGGTATACATGAGGGTGTGTGAGCGTGTGTGTATATAATGACCACCTAGGGGGTGGCCTGATTTTCAAGGGCCTGGCATGTCTTGATGGGAAGAAACAGAAAAAGGAGTTGTAGGGCAGGAGCTGGGCACCCTTTCTTCTTTGCTCCAGAATTTCTCCATCACCTTGTTTCTGTGATCTGGCCTTCAGATTCTTTATGACTGGCTACCTCCCACTGGGGTTTGAGTTTGCCGTGGAGCTGACATACCCGGAATCAGAAGGCATGTCGTCTGGCCTCCTCAATGTGTCTGCCCAGGTAGGCCTCTCGTTGGGTGGTGGCACCGGAGCCGTGGGTCTGTGTTCCCCGCCGGGCTTGGCAGGTGCAGGCGCTGCATTAGGGCAGCTCAGCTCCCCATGGGCTGCTTGGCTGGGCCCCTGTTTCCAGTCTTCCCCATGTCTTTGCAGGTATTCGGGATCATCTTCACCATCTCCCAGGGCCAGATTATTGACAACTATGGAACCACGCCTGGGAACATCTTCCTGTGTGTCTTCCTGACCCTTGGGGCAGTGCTCACTGGTGAGTCAGGGCTTCAGGACAATGTGATGCTCTGACTGTGCCTGAGTTTATGCTGTTGGCAGTTTGGCACCCAGTGTCTTCACTGATCATATAGCTAAGGGGCTCATGTGCAGCAGGGCAGACGACAGGGCTCATGAGGAGGTATCTTTGGCAGGCAGCAGCATATTTTGTTGGAATGAGCTTCAGTTTTGGTCCCCAAAGACCCTTGTTGGAACCCTGCACTGTGACACTGACCTCCATAGCTCTTTGACAGTGGGCAAGTGGACCAGCCTCTGGAGCCCCACTTTCCTAATCTGTAGAATGGAGACGGCTATGAGGCTTGGAGCACTGTGTGCAAACTCCCTGCAAATATCAGGGGTCTATGCATGGAGGCCACTGTCATCACTGGCTTCTTCCTGTCTGGCACAGCAGTGGTTCCCAGGCTCTGTCAAGCTGGCTGGTGGAACCTCCAGATCCCTGGAAGGTCTGAAGGAGGTGGGATTCCCATGACCCTTAGGAGAGTAAGCGCTCCCTCTCGTGGATGAGCTTGACCATTGCTCTGCTAGATAACTTTTTGTTGCCTTTCTTCTGTGTCCTTGAACCTCAGCATTCATCAAGGCAGATCTCCGGAGGCAGGATGCAAACAAAGAAACTCCCGAGACTGTGAGTATGTGGGGGCTGCTGGGCCGAGACGTGGGCACAGACTTTGCTGAGGCTGTGGCACTGGGGGGACGCGGGGGGAGCGCCCAGGGGACTGGGGTTTGTGAGAGCCGCTTAGCATCACACACGTGGGGACAAAGGGTTTCCTCCGTGAGGCTTAGCCCCGCTTTTCTGCTGCCCTCTCTGGGTTTTTCTGCCATTTCCTTCCCTGCTCCTGGCCTCCCTGCTCTGGTCCCCAGCGCTGGGCCCTGTGTCACAGTCTGTGGAGCAACACCCACCCCGGGGTCCTGAGACAAGTCCTGAGGCCCTGGCTCCTCTCCTTTCAGCCTGGGGTTCATGAACAGAGAGGAAACGTGGGGGGCTGGCTCCTCATTCTGTCATAGCGGTGGTGGCCCCGGGGCAGTGGGTCTCCTGGCATGTGGCAGGCCCTCAGGAGGTGCCAGGGAGGGACCAGAGCCAATGGGTTGCCAGCAGGGCTCTAAAAGTACAAGTCAGAAAGCAAGAGTGGATCATGGTGGAAGGGGAGAGGACCAGGAATTAGATCGAGAACAGAAGAACATTTCCCTTCTTTCCTAATTGGAAAAGACGGGAACTCTTTTAACCATTGTGCTGTGCTGTGCTTAGTCACAAAGTGTCCAACTTTGTGACTAAGCATTTTGTGACTAAGTCACTTCAAAGTGTCCGACTCTTTGCGACCCTATGGACTGTAGCCTGCCAGGCTCCTCTGTCCATTGGGAGTCTCCAGGCAAGGATACTGGAGTGGGTTACCATGCCCTCCAGGGGATCTTCCCAACGAAGGGATCGAATCCAGGTCTCCTGCATTGTGGGAGGATTCTTTGCTCTCTGAGCCAACAGGGAAGCCCAAGAATACTGGACTGGGTAGCCTATCCCTTCTCCAGGGGATCTTCCCGACCCAGGCCTCAAACTGGGGTCTCCTGCATTGCAGGTGGAGCTACCAGGAAATCCTTTAACCAATGTGTTAGATATCAAATCTGAATCAGGATGAAAGGAATTTCAGCTCTCAGGAGTCAGTGGGATATTGCTTAAAAAAACAAAACACCCAAAACCTGTTACAGAGGTAATACACATACTTTGTAGAAAAAATTTAAAATATAGCAAAGTGTACACATTTTTTTATTTTTTGTTTGTTTTAAAGTGTACAAAATTTGAAAGTCATCCTGTAATAGCATCACCTAGAGATGAGGTTCTGTATGTTTGCTTTTACTCCCACTTCTGTGTGCACATATAATGTATATGTGTAGATATATGTATGTATTTTTTAAACAAAAGTAGAATCTTGCACTTTTGTTGTTTGGCAGGCTTTCTTGTTCTGTGTGCTTCTGTACTTTCTGCAAGCGCTTTGTCAGGTCATTAGTCTGTTACAACGTACTTGACGTCACAGTGTCCTAATAACTGCACATGGACAGACATGATTTGATTGACAACTTTCCTGTCCAGGAACACCAAGAGTCTTTCTGATTGTTGTTTACTGTTCTGGAGCTGACTCTTTGGGCATATTCTTAAGCACTATATTGTCCTGAGAAATGGATCAGTGGTTTTGCCTGTTGTTAAGACTTTGATATGTGTTCCCAGACTGTCGTGTAGAAAGAAGGCACTATCAATACTCCTAATGTGCATTGCTCTAGCAGTGTATGAGGCCAACCCTGAGAATTTCTCATTTTGAAAATCTTTGCCAGTTATCGAAGGCAAAAATGGTACCTGAAAGAGGTGCGTTTAGTGCTTTACGGATGTGTGCTGAGAGATGGCTGCTCATCTCTGCTTGCTTGTTTGTCCTCTGATCTCACACTCTGGAGTTGGCAGGTGGCAGCAGGTAGCAGGGGAAGGGGGAGATGCCTGGGACAGGACATTCAGTGGGGACACAGGGAACGCCTGAGACAGGAGCGGTCTCCTCAGGAGCCTGTGAGAAGCATGGCATCAGCCCTGCAGAGATGGGCTTGTCTCTGAGGCATAGACGAGGAAACGTGATTTGGGACACTTTGGTGACTATACTGTGAGCCTATGAAAAGGTGCCTATGATAACAGGATGGATTACTGGTGAAAAGCTTTCAATTTGAAATGTGATGCATTGTGTCAAGCGCTATGAGACTCTGCTGTGTTTACTCTGTAATCAATGTTTCCCTGGGCAAACCAAACAGAGGAAAGTAAAGGTTGCCTGTAGGCCTAGTGCCCAGAGATAACCTAGTAACACTTGAGTCATTTCCCAACGTTTTCTGTGGATGCAGAAATGTGCTTGTGCACGCTGGATTTTCTACCCTGCTTGTTTCCGCAGGAGAGTCTGACAGCCTTTCTACACCACTGCCCCCCGACCCCACGTCTCCATGTACACACGTCCGTTTCCTCCTGTTTGCTACTTATGTCGTCCCACATTTCCCTGTCTCCCAGGCAGATCCCTGTCCCTGTGGGCCAGGCTTGTTATCCAGCAGGCGGTGAGGGCTCAGTCCTGTGCGTGTGGACTGTGGGAAGCAGTGCGAGTCGGGCCAGGAGGCCAGTGGGTGCAGGCTCACGGTGCTGTCCTAGATGCACCTGGGGGGCTGGTGGGACGGGGGTCAGAGTCACGCGGGGCTGGGCCCAGGGGCGTCAGGGCTGTCAGAGGGTGTCGTGAAGGAGCTGTCATTTCCCCACTGAGGTGGCGGGTGTGAGTGGGACCTGCAGACCCTCCCAGGACATCAGCCTCAGTGCCAGGGGACGACAGGGCAGGGAGCGCATTGGGCCGGAGCTGCGCTTTCTGATCAGTGAGGTGTGTCATTGGCAGAAAGAGCCAGAACTTCTGGTTGGGGGCTCATGAGTCATCTTGAGGAAGACAGTGTGCATCTTCTTCCAGTTGGTGATTCTCCGCCGTAAGAGACATACGCCTTGTTTGGTTGTGACTTCAAGGTGGTCGTGCTGAAGGAGGCAGGTGTGTGTGCATGAGTGTGTCAGAGACAGGAGGTGACGTGAATGGTTGAAGGCGGCTGCTGGCTCCTGAGTGAGGGCTTCTCAGGGCTGAGGCCGAGCTGGTGCCGACAGTTAGCAAGATGGAGAACCAGACACTGGATCTCCCGCTTTGCCTCTGCCATGGGCTGCCCTGAGGGTCGTGGCGGGTGAAGTGCCGTTTGTCCAGCTGACGTGGCCTGCGTGTGCTCCGCCAGCCTCGATGGTCAGAGCTGTGTGGGGCTCGGCCCGTGCTTGAGGCCTTGTTGGGAGCGAGATGAGCCCCTGAGGGAAGAAGCAAAGTGTTCCTAAAACAGCAGACAAACGCCCAAGTTGGCAGTTAGTACTTAGAGGCCTCAGAGCATAATCTTCAGGGCATATTAATCCCACCCAGCTAAGAAGTGTGACCCTGAATACCTTCTAATTCCATGCCATCATCCCCAAGAAATCTGATGGCAAAGAGCCGAAGCCTCCTCTTCTCTGGGGAGCTATATTAGTATATACATACTGTGAGCCGTACCGCATCCTGTCTTTGTAACAGTTCACTGTGCGTCTGTTACACACACGTGGTAACTGTATTCCTCCCCTGGGGGCTGCCCCTGACTGGGGGTAGTCAGCACTCCTGAGGAGGGGGCAGACCTGGGCCTTTGCACAGGCACGTGGAGGTCCATCCAGGTGGGGCGAGGTTGTCAGAAGGGGAGGAGGGTGACCGGAGCTCAGTGGCACTCACAGTGAGATGGTCCCTGGAGGCTGTGGTGTCCTGGAAGGCTGACCTTTTCGCTCCTCCTTTGCTCCTGTCGTGATGGTGTGTGTGTCTGGGGAGCACTGTGTGTGACCAGAGCCCCTGTCCTTGTTTTGTTCAGTCGGGGATGCTGAGTGCCTGGGACTCTGGTCTTCCCCCCAGATTCCAGATGCACGGGCAGGAAGATGCTCCAGCAAGGAGTCCCTGCCTCTTCACCCCAAGGGCTGTCCCCTTGTCTGTCTTGTAGAAACCCCAGGAGGGGGAAGAGGAGGAGGACAGCAAGAGCAACAAAGCCCCCACCACTGTCCAGGAGGAGCATTTCTGAGAGAGAGCGGAGGAGCAACTCGGGGGACTCGGACCGCCCCCACCTCTCCAGCCAGCACAGCTCTGCCTGCCAGCCCCACGGCCTTCACCCAAGCAGCTTCTGGGGAAACTGGGAGGAACATCTGTGTCTTGTAGGACAGTGCTCTGCCTCCTGGAAGCCACTCCAGAGCTTGCCCTGTCTCTGTCTCCGTGGGGGAGATGCTCTTTCCACCACACAGGTTGGGGCCCCGCCCTCCCCCTGCAGGTTCTGGGAGCTGGAGGGGGCAGAGAGAATCCTGGAGTCAGTCCTGGCTGCTGCCTCACCTTGCTGCTCCAGCCCATCCCTCGGGATAAAGCCTGCACATTATCCCAAAAGAAATCTTATTCAGGAGATTAACTTTTTTAGTGTCTAAAGACCCTTAGGAGCCCAATTCTCAGGAGCAGCAGCTGCTCTGGACGAGGGTCTTTCTTGGGCCCCCAGACTGACCACTGACATTCTGTGGGAGAGCAAACACGCTCAGGACAAACCCCTCAGGACTCCAGGACCAGGTTCTTCTGGCTCATGTTGCAAATGTCTGCAAACCCTCTGTCCTCAGAGCTGATCAAACCAAACATCAATAAACTTGATAAAAACATTGCTGTCACCTAGAAGACTAAGCCAGTTTCAGAGAGTTGACCTCCCTGGGATGTGATGGTGCTAAGAATCTGGGGAGTCTGGTAGCTTGATTCGGGAACAGAAAGGCTCTTTTCTGCAGAAGACGTCCCGGCCCAGGGCCTTGTGTGCGTCACTGCCACCTCCGTGCCTTCCTCCAGACGTCACTCAGGGGCTCGTGTTCTCCTGCCTGTGACCCTCACTGCAAACTCACCTGTGTCCTTCCCCCTGAGAGCTCCAAAGGCCCCTGAGAGATGAGGGGAAGGGGCAGAAGGAGAGGTGGCCCTTCCATGTGTCAGTCCAGTCAGCCATGACTGACTGACACACACGCACATGTCCTTTCAACCAGCCCAAGCTGCCCGCTCCTGGCTTACCTGCTGTCTGGCTCTACTCATGGGCTTGGGGAGAATCTCCTCAAAATACGGCATTTTGGTTGTTTCTCAAGTGCTTTGAGCTCCGTGATCACAAACCCTGTGCTCTTTTGTTGTGGCCACTGCCCCGGGCTCAGCATATGGCAGCTGCCTGCATGGAAGTGGTGCTGGGTGCTTGGGCCACTGCCTGAGGGCAGCTGGTGTGTGTGTGTGTGTGTGTGTGTGTGTGTGTGTGTGTGTGTGTGTGTGTGTATAGTACTCTGTACATAAAAGAAGAAGTTCACACTTCTGGTGCAAGGAGTGAGTTAGGGATGGAAAGGAGGTGGAAAATGAAGGTGCCTTACTTTTTCATAAAGAGAAAGTGTTTACTCTTGAGTCTCTTAATTTTATAAACAAAATGTTTACTGAAATCATTGTTTTATTTGAAATCATAATTAGTATTTTCTATTTGTAACACCAGATATATTAAAGCAATAAAATATCCTCCATGTGGTCTGCCTTGTCACTTGTTGGGGCAGAGATGGCTTTGGCATGGGAACAGGCTGGAGGGGTGGGGGCTTGGGGTAGAGGAGGCGCTCCTCCACACTGTGGAAGGTCGTCCTCTGTAGACATCGATATTACCACGCCAGTGGGTTACTTTTTAATGATGAGGCTGCAGACGTTACTGTCTGTCCATGTGGAGACTGCAACTGAAGGCCGAATCCGTGGCTCCAGCAACTTTCTGTTCAGAGTGATCCTTTTACAGTGCATGTCAACCGCATCAGTCCTCCACTTTAAACCCTCTTCTAGCTTCTTACCTCAACCACAGCCCAGAGCTCACCAGAGCCCACAAGACCCCATGCACTGTGGCCCCCACCTTCCTATCTGACCGTCTGTCCTCCACTGTTCTGTTCAGTCTCTGCTCCAGCCACACGACCTCCCTGCCGTGCCTTGAATGTACCAAGCATGTTCCCACCACAGGGCCATTGCACCTGCCAGTCCCTGTGTCTGGGGTCCACTGGCTGCGGATGTCCATATGACTTGTTTCCTCACTTCAGCTCAAACATCCCCTCTCCAGAGAGGCCTCCCCTGCCTGCCACCTCCCTCCATCTTGCTGTCTTGCATGATGCGGTGACTGTTATCTGCCGACTCTCTTCCCCACAGGACTGTAAACTTCACTTTGGCGACCTTGTCACTGTGTTCACTGTTCTTCCTCTGTGCTTGGACCAGAGCCAGGCATATAGTCAGGGCTCCAGATGCACTGTTGAAGGAAGCCCTGAAAGAGTGGGTACCACCCCCCTGAGACTGTCTCCAGCCCTGCCTCCCCCCACCTCTCAGTGACCTTCGCAGAAGAGAGGAAGGGATTGCACACTATGAACCAGAGCAGCTTCTGTGGACTCTGGACCTTGCAGTGGCGAGGCGGCTGCAGGAAAGGGTGGGAGGCCCAGTAGGGAAGCAGGAGAGAGGACCAAGAGGCAGGGAGATAATTCAGGCACTTTTCCTTCACAACTTACCTCTGCAAGATTTCCAGGAGGAGGCTGAATTTAAAAATTAGATACACAAAAAGCAGCAAAGCTTTACTGTATAGCAGTGGGAACTATAGTCAATATCATGTAATAACCTATAATGGGAAATAATCTGAAAATAATATATGTACTATCTGTGTATGTATATATGTAACTGAATCATCCTGCTATGTGCCTGAAACATTGCAAGTCAACGATACGTCAATAAAATATATATATTAAGAAAAAAATTCCATGGACAGAGGAACCTGGTGGGTTAACTTCCATAGCATCACAAAGAATTGGACAAAACTGAGTGAGTGAACTTCATCATCAACCTACAATGGACCATCCAGTGACCTCTCAAAACTGCTTGATTCATACTAAAAATAACCCAAAGACTGCTGTCAGGTCTCCTTGGACAGGGACCCAACACAGAGGCGCCTGCACCACCGAGGAGTGGCAAATAGACTTGACTTCAATGCCTTGAGCTGCAGGGAATTTCAGATTCCTGCTAGTATTGGTGGTCTTTTTCAGGACTGGTGGAGGCACCAGGACTGAAAAAGCCTCCAAAGTGGTGAAAGCCATGCTTAAGGAAAATTTCCCCCAATTTGGATAGTCTGCTGCTGCTGCTTCTAAGTCACTTCAATCACGTCTGACTCTGTGCGACCCCGTAGATGGCAGCCCACCAGGCTCCGCTGTCCCTGGGATTCTCCAGGCAAGAACACTGGAGTGGGTTGCCATTGCCTTCTCCAATGCATGAAAGAGAAAAGTGAAAGTGAAGTTGGTCAGTCATGTCTGACTCTTGGAGACCCCATGGACTGCAGCCCACCAGGCTCCTCCATCCATGGGGTTTTCCAGGCGAGAGCACTGAAGTGGGTGCCATTGCCTTCTCCGTGGATAGTCTAGCACCCTTCAAAGTGATGATGGGCCTGCTTTTTTCTCTAGCATGACCTAATAGATGTCTAAACCACTGCAGATTAATGGAAAGCTATATTTATTCTGGAGTGCACATTCAATAGGAATAACAGAAAATGAATTCTACATTAAATAGCATTGCTAATATATGTTGAGTCTAATTTAACTTGGGGTTAGGGCTTGACAGTTGCCCTACTATGGGTCAGAGTGGCTTCCAGAAGGAGGCTTAAAATTAGCCTCTTTGAAATATTGTATGGTAGGCCATTCCATGTGTCTGCCCAAGAGGGAGAATGTATAAATACTTCGAAAGATTTAGCGGTTGCCAATTATGTTCAAACTCTAGGCACAATACAAACCTCTGTTCATGAATTTGCTCCAGCAAGTCTTCCTTACATCCTTTCCAGCCTGGACATTGCATCCTCTTAAAACATGTGGAGGACAAGGGCCTGAGCACCAGCTGACTGCAAAGTGGACAGAACCACCTGTGGTATTACTTATCACACACTCATATCTGTCAGGTTAGCTGGAGTAACTGGAGTAAAGCCACGGATACATCACAGTCAGGTCAAAGCAGCCTCACCGTCATCAGAAAATGACCCAACTCCTGAGAGTCCTAGAGAGCAATGTGTTTGTGAACCCTTAGAAGACTTAAGGTTGCTCTTCAGAAAGGATAAGTATTGAGAATAGAATTTCCTTGCAGAAGGAACTTCATCAGGTTCAAATAGTTGCAGAGAATTTTTTTACTTACTAAAATTATGAAGGAATATTCCTGACCCAAAGCTGATCAATTCCATTTCCTGATTACCCCCTCATTGCCTCTGTTCAGCAGGAAGTAGCCAGAACAATCATTTCCCCTTATTCCCACAAGATTTTGGAATGGACATTGATAGATAGGAATTGCCATAGGGTCCGGGCAAGCACATGGCTGTCAGTGAGTGACTGTTAGAGGTCCCTCCCAGCCATTGGTTAGAGTTTCAAAGGAGCTGAATTCAGACTGAGGGAAGTTGGGTTTTGTTTTTTTTAGTGAAACAAAGATAACTATTTTTAATGATAAAAGGTACAATTCACTAAGAAGATAGACATCATAAAGACACAAAAAGCAAAAATTGGAAGAAATATAAGAGAAAAGAAAAAATATAATCATAGTGAGACATATAAACATTTCTCTGAGAATATTTTATCAAGTGCATAAAAAAGAATCAGAGCATCTTAAATGATGTCATTAATAATTTAAATAGAATAGATCTGTTTATATTCACTTATATTAACCTTATATACTATACAAATATATTTTAAAATATTTTTAACTTTAAATTTTACTTTATTTTGCTTTACAATACTGTATTGGTTTTGCCATACATTGACATGAATCAGCCACGGGTGTACATGAGTTCCCAATCCTCAACCCCTCTCCCACCTCCCACCCCATATCATCTCTCCAGATCATCCCCATGCACCAGCCCCAAGCCTCCTGTATCCTGTATTGAACATAGACTGGCGATTCATTTCTTACATGATAGTATACATGTTTCGATGCCATTCTCCCAAATCATCCCACCCCCTCCCTCTCCTACAGAGTCCAAAAGTCTGTTCTATACATCTGTGTCTCTTTCGCTGTCTCGCATACAGGGTTATCATTACCATCTTTCTAAATTCCATATATATGTGTTAGTATACTGTATTGATGTTTTTATTTCTGGCTTACTTCACTCTGTATAATAGGCTCCAGTTTCATCCACCTCATTAGAACTGATTCAAATGTATTCTTTTTTAATGGCTGAGTAATACTTCATTGTGTATATGTACCACAGCTTTCTTATCCATTCATCTGCTGATGGACATCTAGGTTGCTTCCATGTCCTGGCTATTATAAACAGTGCTGCGATGAATATTGGGATACATGTGTCTCTTTCAATTCTGGTTTCCTTGGTGTGTATGCCCAGCAGTGGGATTGCTGGGTCATAAGGCAGTTCTATTTGCAATTTTTAAAGGAATCTCCACACTGTTCTCCATAGTGGCTGTACTAGTTTGCATTCCCACCAACAGTGTAAGAGTGTTCCCTTTTCTCCACACCCTCTCCAGCATTTATTGCTTGTAGACTTTTGGATCACAGACATTCTGACTGGTGTGAAATGGTACCTCATTGTGGTTTTGATTTGCATTTCTCTGATAATGAGTGATGTTGAGCATCTTTTCATGTGTTTGTTAGCCATCCATATGTCTTCTTTGGAGAAATGTCTATTTAGTTCTTTGGCCCATTTTTTGATTGGGTCGTTTATTTTTTCTGGAATTGAGCTGCAGGAGTTGCTTGTATATTTTTGAGATTAGTTGTTTGTCAGTTGCTTCATTTGCTATTATTTTCTCCCATTTAGAAGGCTGTCTTTTCACCTCGCTTATAGTTTCCTTTGTTGTGCAGAAGCTTTTAATTTTAATTAGATCCCATTTGTTTATTTTTGCTTTTATTTCCAGTATTCTGGGAGGTGGATCATAGAGGATCCTGCTGTGATTTATGTCAGAGAGTGTTTTGCCTATGTTCTCCTCTAGGAGTTTTATAGTTTCTGGTCTTATGTTTAGATCTTTAATCCATTTTGAGTTTATTTTTGTGTATGGTGTTAGAAAGTGTTCTAGTTTCATTTTTTTACAAGTGGTTGACCAGTTTTCCTAGCACCACTTGTTAAAGAGATTGTCTTTTCTCCGTTGTATATTCTTGCCTCCTTTGTCAAAGATAAGGTGTCCATAGGTGTGTGGATTTATCTCTGGGCTTTCTATTTTGTTCCAGTGATCTATATTTCTGTCTTTATGCCAGTACCATACTGTCTTGATGACTGTGGCTTTGTAGTAGAGCCTGAAGTCAGGCAGGTTGATTCCTCCAGTTCCATTCTTCTTTCTCAAGATTGCTTTGGCTATTCGAGGCTTTTTGTATTTCCATACAAATTGTGAAATTATTTGTTCTAGCTCTGTGAAAAATACTGTTGGTAGCTTGATAGGGTTTGCATTGAATTTATAGATTGCTTTGGGTAGTATACTCATTTTCACTATATTGATTCTTCCGATCCATGAGCATGGTATATTTCTCCATCTATTCGTGTCCTCTTTGATTTCTTTCATCAGTGTTTTATAGTTTTCTATATATAGGTCTTTAGTTTCTTTAGGTAGATATATTCCTAGTATTTTATTTCTTTTTGTTGCAATGGTGAATGGAATTGTTTCCTTAACTTCTTTTTCTACCTTCTCATTATTAGTGTATAGGAATGCAGGGGATTTCTGTGTGTTGATTTTATATCCTGCAACTTTACTATATTCATTGATTAGCTCTAGTAATTTTCTGGTGGAGTCTTTAGGGTTTTCTATGTAGAGGATCATGTCATCTGCAAACAGTGAGAGTTTTACTTCTTCTTTTCCAATTTGGATTCCTTTTATTTCTTTTCCTGCTCGGATTGCTATGGCCAAAACTTCCAGAACTATGTTGAATAGTAGCGGTGAAAGTGGGCACCCTTGTCTTGTTCCTGACTTTAGGGGAAATGCTTTCAATTTTTCACCATTGAGGATAATGTTTGCTGTCGGTTTGTCGTATATAGCTTTTATTATGTTGAGATATGTTCCTTCTATTCCTGCTTTCTGGAGAGTTTTTATCATAAATGGATGTTGAATTTTGTCAAAGACCTTCTCTGCATCTATTGAGATAATCATATAGCTTTTATTTTTCAATTTGTTAATCGTGGTGAATTACATTGATTGATTTGCGGATATTGAAGAATCCTTGCATCCGTGGGATAAAGCCTGCTTGGTCACAGTGTATGATCTTTTTAATGTGTTGTTGGATTCTGATGGCTAGAATTTTGTTAAGGATTTTTGCATCTATGTTCATCAGTGATATTGGCCTGTAGTTTTCTTTTTTGTGGCATCTTTGTCAGGTTTTGGTATTAGGGTGATAGTGGCCTCATAGAATGAGTTTAGAAGCTTACCTTCCTCTGCAATTTTCTGGAAGAGTTTGAGTAGGATAGGTGTTAGCTCTTCCCTAAATTTATGGTAGAATTCAGCTGTGAAGCTGTCTGGACCTGGGCTTTTGTTTGCTGGAAGATTTCTGATTACAGTTTCAATTTCCGTGCTTGTGATGGGTCTGTTAAGATTTTCTATTTCTTGCTGGTTCAGTTTTGGAAAGTTGTACTTTTCTAAGAATTTGTCCATTTCTTCCACATTGTCCATTTTATTGGCATATAATTGCTGATAGTCATCCCTTATGATCGTTTGTATTTCTGTGTTGTCTGTTGTGATCTCTCCATTTCCATTTCTAATTTTATTGATTTGATTTTTCTCCCTTTGTTTCTTGATGAGTCTGGCTAATGGTTTGTCAATTTTATTTATCCTTTCAAAGAACCAGCTTTTGGCTTTGTTGATTTTTGCTATGGTCTCTTTTGTTTCTTTTGCATTTATTTCTGCCCTAATTTTTAAGATTTCTTTCCTTCTACTAACTCTGGTGTTCTCCATTTCTTCCTTTTCTATTTGCTTTAGGTGTAGAGTTAGGTTATTATTTGACGTTTTTCTTGTTTCTTGAGGTATGCCTGTATTGTTATGAACTTTCCTCTTAGCACTGCTTTTATAGTGTCCCACAGGTTTTGGGTTGTTGTGTTTTCATTTTCATTCATTTCTATGCATATTTTGATTTAGTTTTTGATTTATTCTGTGATTTGTTGGTTACTCAGAAGCGTGTTGTTCAGCCTCCATATGTTGGAATTTTTAATAGTTTTTCTCCTGGAATTGAGATCTAATCTTAATGCATTATGGTCAGAAAAGATGCTTGGAATGATTTCAATTTTTTTGAATTTATCAAGGTTAGATTTATGGCCCAGGATGTGATCTATCCTGGAGAAGTTTCCATGAGCACTTGAGAAAAAGGTAAAATTCATTGTTTTGGGGTGAAATGTCCTATAGATATCAATTAGGTCTAACTGGTCTATTGTATCGTTTAAAGTTTGCATTTCTTTGTTAATTTTCTGTTTAGTTGATCTGTCCATAGGTGTGAATGGGGTATTAAAGTCTCCCACTATTATTGTGTTATTGTTAATTTCCCCTTCATACTTGTTAGCATTTGTCTTACATATTGCGGTGCTCCTATGTTGGGTGCATATATATTTATAATTGTTATATCTTCTTCTTGGATTGATCCTTTGATCATTACGTAGTGGCCTTCTTTGTCTCTTTCAACAGCCTTTGTTTTAAAGTCTATTTTATCAGATATGAGTATTGCTACTCCTGCTTTCTTTTGGTCTCTATTAGCATGGAATATCTTTTTCCAGCCCTTCACTTTCAGTCTGTGTGTGTCCCTTGTTTTGAGGTGGGTCTCTTGTAGACAGCATATATAGGGATCTTGTTTTTGTATCCATTCAGCCAGTCTTTGCCTTTTGGTTGGGGCATTCAACCCATTTACGTTTAAGGTAATTATTGATAAGTATTATCCCATTGCCATTTACTTTATTGGTTTGGGTTCGGATTTATACACCCTTTTTGTGTTTGCTGTCTAGAGAAGATCCTTTAGCATTTGTTGGAGAGCTGGTTTGGTGGTGCTGAATTCTCTCAGCTTTTGCTTGTCTGTAAAGCTTTTGATTTCTCCTTCATATTTGAATGAGATCCTTGCTGGGTACAGTAATCTGGGCTGTAGGTTATTTTCTTTCATCACTTTAAGTATGTCTTGCCATTCCCTCCTGGCCTGAAGCGTTTCTATTGAAAGATCTGCAGTTATCCTTAAGGGAATCCCCTTGTGTGTTATTTGTTGTTTTTCCCTTGCTGCTTTTAATATTTGTTCTTTGTGTTTGATCTTCGTTAATTTGATTAATATGTGTCTTGGGGTGTTTCACCTTGGGTTTATCCTGTTTGGAACTCTCTGGGTTTCTTGGACTTGGGTGATTATTTCCTTCCCCATTTTAGGGAAGTTTTCAACTATTATCTCCTCAAGTATTTTCTCATGGTCTTTCTTTTTGTCTTCTTCTTCTGGGATTCCTATAATTCGAATGTTGGAGCGTTTCATATTGTCCTGGAGGTCTCTGAGATTGTCCTCATTTCTTTTAATTCGTTTTTCTTGTTTCCTCTCTGATTCATTTATTTCTACCATTCTATCTTCTATTTCACTAATCCTATCTTCTGCCTCTGTTATTCTACTATTTGTTGCCTCCAGAGTGTTTCTGATCTCATTTATTGCATTATTCATTATATATTGACTCTTTTTTATTTCTTCTAGGTCCTTGTTAAACCTTTCTTGCATCTTCTCAATCCTTGTCTCCAGGCTATTTATCTGTAACTCCATTTTGATTTCAAGATTTTGGATCATTTTCACTATCATTATTCGGAATTCTTTCTCAGGTAGATTCCTTATCTCTTCCTCTTTTGTTTGGTTTGGTGGGCATTTCTCCTGTTCCTTTACCTGCTGGGTATTCCTCTGTCTCTTCATCTTGGTTATATTGCTGCATTTAAAATTTTATATCTATAAGTTATTAGATGTCCACAGGACATTTAGAAAAACTGACATAAGATAGACATTCCTAAATTTCAAAAAGTAGAATTCTTTTTATGGTGATTGTTATACAAATAGATATATATTATTTTTGAAATTATTTTCCACATACATTATTACAAGATATTGATTATTGTTCCATATGATATACAATAAAACTTTGTTGCCGTTGCATGTCTATTTTTTTAAATTAGAAATCTAGCATTCTATTCATGCTAAGTCAAACAAGTAGAATCAAAATGTCATAAATTTTTTCAGTTAGGCAAAAATTCATAAGGTTTCTAAAATATATGTATTATACATACTATTTACATATGTATAGAAGAGCTTTTCTACTACATTTGATAAAGAAGATCAAAAGGAAAAAAAAAAAAAAGGAAGAGATGGAGAAACACCAGAAAACATAAACTAAATGAAATAGGAGCACTGAGTATGAAATAGAAAAAGTGAAACAAACTAAATAAAAGTAAAAGATTATCACAGAGTCCAGTTATTTTTAAACAGGGCTGCTCATTAGAAACATATCTGGAGCTCTAGTGGAAAAAAGCAATAACTAGGCATTTGTATTTTTCAAAAAGCTCCAAGATAATTCTGATATGCATCTGGATTTAAAAAGTGATTACAGGTTTGTCAATTAAATGGTAATATAGAATTCTGTTATTTTTCTGAAAACCAATCCTGATAAAATGGTATTAAGTGAGTAACAGTTTTATAATTGAAATGTTGCAGCTCCAAGCCATGTGCTATGCTGGGATTCATGACCTCCAGCAGAGAGGATTTTGATCCAGGGACATTTTGTGTAGCAAAAGTTTTGTTGTAGGAAGGGGGGGCCCCTCCAGGGCCCCAAGAGAGGTCTCTTGTCTAACAGTTAGAAAGAATCGTCTGAGGAGACACGTGCTGACAAAGCAAGAGAGTTTATTGGGAAAGGAGCACCTGGGTGGAGAACAGCAGGGTAAGGGAACCCAGGAGAACTGCTCTGCCACATGGCTCGCAGTCTCAGGTTTTGTGGTGATGGGATTAGTTTCCGCACTGTCTTTGGCCAATCATTCTGACTCAGAGTCTTTCCTGGTGGCGCACGCACAGCTCAGCCAATATGGATGCCAGTGAGAGAGATTCTGGGAAGTGGACGGACAGGCAGTGTCCCCTTTTGACCTTTCCCAAAGTCTTCTGGTCGGTGGTGGCTTATTAGTTCTCTATTCCTTACCAGGACCTCCTGGCCTAAAACAACTCATGTAAATGGTTACTAGAGAGCCTGGCCAGGGTGGGTGGCTTCAGTCGGTGTGCTTCCCCTAACAGCTTTATTCAAGTGTAAAAGGGATAAAGAAAGCTTCTGACATAAACATCAGAAGGGGACAGAAAGAGTGCCCCCTTGCTAGTGTTTAGCAAGGAGTTATATATCTGTTAGCAAGTTGCTAATCAGATGAAAGAAACATGTCAAAACTGAGAGAGTTGCACCAGGACCCACTCCTACCAGATGCATTTTTGATAGCACTGGCACAAGGTGGGTCATCCGGGCCATAAAACAATTGACATGAATCTTGAAAAAAGGCACATTTCCAAGCAAATACATAGTTTCACTAGCATAGCTTAAGAAAACATTTCCATAGGAAAAACGCATTGGTTAGCTTAAGGTTTGAGAAAAGTTAAGTTCAGGCAGAACCAGGTGTTGTCATGACAACACAGGATTGGAAAAGGTAGCCTTCCTACCTGTTACCCTTTCATAATCACAATAGTGAAAGATGTTTATCAATTTTCACAATCAACAGCCAGACAAAAACTAAAAGATAATTACAATGGCAAGCCATAATGGGAACATGATAACCTAATTCAGAGCAACCTTGGGCTGGTTAACAGCCAGGTATGCTTTCATGTTGACACCTCTCGAGGGGGATACATCAGGAATTGCCTCTCAGAAGTCACTTCAGTCACACTTCGCTGTCCCTTCTGGGGCCAGTTAGCAAGCTGAGAGGTCAGGGGTTTAATATGAAAGAAATGATTCATAACCTTGAAAAAAACCACGGTGAATGGAGGACTTAAAGAAGCAAATAAACACTCATGCTACAGTGAGAAAGGAGCTACCAGGCAGGTGGACAGGCAGGATGTGAGGGGAGCCCCTGAGTCACACTTGGGCTCTAAGGAAGGCTGCCTGGAGGAGGTGATGCTTGTCCTGCAGGGAGACAGGACACGAGGCATGGTGAGCTTACAGTGCTGGTTGGAGCTGCAGGCAGGCCCAGCAGGTGGAGGGAAAGCTGGGAGTGGGCAGGGATGGGAGAGGCGGCCAGAGCAGCATCACGACCTCCTGTGTGCTAAGCCAGGGAGCAAGAACATTCTGGAAGGTAGGGGCCACCACTGAAGGACTCCAGGCAGGACAGAGGCCTGGACAGAAGCGAAGAGCCCTGCGGAGAGTGTGATGGGGAATGAGAGGCGTAAGCACAATGCAGGTGGCAGTGCATGATCAAGGTAAGGAGCCATGAGAATCTGAACTGGAGTGGTGCCCAGGAGGAAGGTGGTGAGGAGGTCAGCACCCAGTGGACACAGTGATGGTGCCTCTCAAGGCTTGGGTTTGGCTGACTGTGAGCTGGCAGAGCTCCTCTTTGACACACAGGATTCAGGGGAGAAGCAGCCCTGGGCTTGGCCTTTGGATGCTGGGGCAGCAGGTGAGTCATAAATGTTATAGAAGGCATCAGACCCCTACAGAGGCTACAAGCGTGAAAGCTACTAGAAGCAGGTGGAAGGTCAGAAAGGGTGCAGACAGAGGTAACAGAGCCTCTGGCCACACACCTGCTTTTCTGAGAAGACACCCAGCACGGTTTTGGAGGACAGCTCAACTGAAGGGGCTTCCCTGCAGCTCCAGGGCTGAAGGTTTGTTGTTCACTTTAGCTCCAACATTATAATCAGTCCAGGATGGAACTGACCTCACCCCTGGAGATCACCTGTGGGTCTCAGAGAAGCAGCACAATCTTCATTCAACTTGTTCCATTTTTTAATTTTACAGTTTTTTTTTAAACCAAAGCTTTCTATGGTTTAAAAAATCAAATAGTCTTGTATCAAAAATGTCATTGCTTACCCTGCTTTCCTGGTCCTCTGAGGTAACTACTTTCAGTTATTAGTAGGTGATTTTTTGGCATTTATCTCCAAAGCTCTAAATAACATGGGTATATAGATACTTCCAGGCTTCACTTGTGGCTCAAGTGGTAAAGAATCCACCTGCGATGCAGGAGACCCTGGTTCAATTCCTGGGTTGGGAAGATCTGCTGGAGAAGGGATAGGCTACCCACTCCAGTATTCTGGCCTGGAGAATTCCATGGACAGTCCATGGGGTCGCAAAGTCATGGGGACATGACTGAGCAACTTCACTTTCCCTATAGATACTTTCTGATTTTGTCCACATTAGGCATTGTCTGTTGATTTTCCAATATGGTAGACAAGGATTTAGCTCTGCTCACCCTACCCTCATCTCCACCTCATACATGTGCCCACTTCCCATTCCTCCATCCTCACAATATAGTTATGCCATATTGGATTATATCAACATTGTTTTCACAGTATTATGGTTGTGTTCACATTATTCACAACTGAAGTCACTTAAAGTCACCATGGCTTTGTTCCGCTTTCCTCCATAGCTTTTTATCTTCCACTGAAGTTTTAAATTGACTCCCTTCCCATTGACTTGTTTGTGCTTTTTATCACAAGTCCAGCCTCTAATTCTCTCCAAGTTCTATTTACCCCACTCTATAATTTCAAATAGAACCCCCTCAGTGTCACCTTACTGATAGAATCTTTCCTGGAGTCTCTGATCAGTGTCCATTCAAACAGGCTGTTTTCCTGCCTGACTCATAGCTGTCCACCTGGGGATTTCCTTTTCCACAGTCTCAGTGATTCCCATCCCCTGCCCTCCTGACCCAGTTTCCTGAATCTCATCTCTCACTCTCTCTAGGTTGCCTCCCTTGTTTTGGTGGAGCACATCCTTTAGCAGCTTCTGACCATGGAGGGACAGTTCATTTTCAGAAGTTTGGAAGTGTGAAGATATGTGACTCGCACTTTTCTTCGGTAGTTTGAGTGTAGAATTCTCGGCAGGGAAGGGTTCTCCTTCAGAAGGCACTGTTGTACTCAGCTCCAGCTTCCCAGCTTGAAGACAGCCTGCTGACATTCTGCGCCCATTTCCTTTAAAGTGTTTTATGAACCTGTTCTTATCTCGCTGAAAACTCATTGGATCTCCTCTTTGTCCCAGTTTTCTGAAATTTTGTGGTGATGTGGAATTCAACTCAACTCTGTGGACAGGTATCCAGATAGGCATGTGCAGTGACACTTCTCTTGTTCAGGATTCCGGGCTGTACGGAGATGTTCCCAAGAACTTGGAGCTAAAGTATTAGGGAAATGAGGGAGGTGAGGCAGTCAGGGCATGGGCGAGTGTGCAGTATTACACATGTAAAGGACGAATACAAGATGTCCAAGGGCACTGTGTTTACAAATTCCAAGTGTCAGTACTTCCTAAGAGGGACTCATCCAGGGTCTCACCCTGATGTGTTAGCCATTTAGCCTTCCCATTCCCTCCTCAGGCTCCATACTTCCACATCTACAGCCCCAGTGGAGGTGATGGTAAACCAGTGCATGCCACTTGGACTTCAAGTTTAATTCCTATAGCCTTGAGTAGTTGTTGGCCTCTAGGGGGCAGACTGTGCTAGCTTTCTGTAGAAAACCCGGAGCTGGTTCTCTCCACAGAAATGCTCAAACCTGGCTGCAAGTTGACATCACCAGGGGAGTTTTAAACAGGCAGATTCTGAGGCTACTCCCAGAGATCTTGACCTGAGATGTGGTTCAGGTTTGGGAAATGTGAAGAGTTCCCTCATGGCATTTTAATGGGCAGCTCAAGTTTAGAACCCTAGCCCCAGAGCTTTGAATTCTTCATTTTGGGGGTGAAGATTAACAAAGAAAGCAAGGAAGCACAGGCACCCAATGACTGTTTAATGTGCAAACCAACCAATCACCTAGATGTCTTTTAAAATGCAGACTGTAGTTCAGTAGGTCCAGGGTGAGCCTGGGCTTTTAACAAGCTCCCAGGGCTTGCCCACACACTGTCCCCAGACCCTGCCTGAGAAGCCAGGCTGCAGCCTGGATGAATATGAGATGAGACTGATGGCTCTTTAGGTCAGCTGAGACTTTATCTTAAAGTTGATCTTGTTCCCACTTGGAGGAACAGGCTTACATTTCTAAAGGTTTGGAAGTTTGCAGGTCTTAAATCATCTAGGATGTTGACTTACTCCCAAGATGTCTCTCCGTGGACATCTGCTAGATCTGTTCAGATCCCGGGCTGTATTAAAGTATTCATGCTTTGAAAACCTGGACATTAGAGCTAGAAACTGTCCAGGCATCCTTGTTTTGCATGACATTCTTTGCAATAGTAAATGTAAAGTGGCTCTTTTTCTATATTTTCCTTGGGGATCCCAAATTAGAAATGTATACATATAGACATGGAAATGTGCGCTTGGTGTATAGGTTCTTAAGTCCTTACAAAGTGTTTAATTCTCATTGTAAAAGCTGGCTTTATATCGATTTAAAAGATCATCAACAAATGATTATACAGCAACTGCTACAGTTCAGAGAAATACAACTCTGTGGGATGCAGGAGCTGGGGAAGGCTCCAGGGAGGTGGTGAGATGAGCTGGGCTGTAGAAAGTGGGATTAGGTGAGCAGAGAAAGTGGGGAAGGCATTTCCAGCACAGACATTGGGATGAACGAGGCTTAGAGGCTTTGAGTTATGTAGGCTGCATCCCAAGAGTGAATAATATCTATTCCTCGTGAAATAACTGTTTAAAAACCAAAATGTTCTTAGGCTTTCAATAAAGTAAGACATAAAACTAGTCTACTTTGGTTACTAATCTAACTTGTTATGCCCAAGTCGCGAAATCTCCCAATGACCACCAGGGAGCCGATGTCCAATGCAAAAGCAAGAGAGTTTTTATTACCAAGCTCGAGCTGGGGCTCCCACCGTTACCGACGCAGAGGCTAAGGAGAGGAGCCCTGAACTCTGGGTTACATTGCTTATATAGGGTATTCTTTTGCAAAAAAATTTAAAAACGTGAGTTTCCGGGTTGGGAGACATCTAATTGGTTACCTTCTGTGGAAGGGTTAGGTGTTGGGTTCTGATTGGTTTTCATTTCCCGGCTGGCCATGGGTTCTGATTGGTTCCCATTTCCTGGGCTTAATTTGAATTTCCCGGGCAGGTCATAAGTCCTGAACGTAAAGTCAGGAGATCCTGATCTGGGATCTGATTGGCTCGCAGGTGGTGGGGTGAGGTCAGGGGATTTCCAAAGACTCTTTCCTCAGAACTCTAAAATGGAGTCTCTCTCTCTCTTTTTTTTTTTTGGCAAAATGGAGTGGCTTAGGCTCTTCATTCCCCCCTTCTCAAGGACCCAGGACAGACTCAATCATGGGTCTGTAAACAGCTCTATATTTTCTTCCACTAAAGGGGCCGCTGGCAGAGCTGTATATTGGGACCTGAGCACCATAAGCTGCACTGTGTTGATGTGGCTCTTGATGAAGGTCATTAACTTGTTCAATAAACATGGCCCGAAGGTGAGTAGCAAAAGTAAGATAATCAGAGGCCCTGTATACCCCAGACGAGTCCTGATGTCCATCTTATGTCCCTCTGTCCTTCAGAAGTGAAAGAGACCTTGATGAGGTCGCAGTCAGGGCAATTACCGGTAAATCGCTTGTTCCACATGTCTGAGGTGATAGGATTTACGAAAGTCATCGTGACCAGGTTCGACGGCCTGGCCACACTCCATTTCCACCAGCCATCATTTGAAGTCACACATTCCCATGCCTTACAGTGACGACTCTGCATGCTGCCACAAGTCTTTATCTGGTCTCTCTTGTGCCCCAGACACGCATAGAAACCCACTTTCCGCAGATAAGCGTGTGCCCAGGAAGTCTCCATCAATTCTTTTAGGTGGAAGTATAAGTTGGGCCACCATGTGTTTACAGGGTGCGTGGCAGTCGTCTGGTTCAGCACCTCGTATGTCTCTCCATTTCATAGTTTCCAGGTTACTTTAAAAGGTTGGTGTGGATTTTGGTCCTGGGCCACACCTGAAGCCTTCCAGCCCAGGAAGGAGAGCACCAGGAGTAGCCGGGTAGCCATTTTACCATTTTACCTACTTTTGTTGTCTTTGCAGTTTTAGCTTGAGAGGGTTAGTTTTGTCCAATTCGGCCTTCCACTGGGGGAGGAACTCTTCTCGTAAGGTGAACAGGTCTGCAGGCCATGTGTGGGTGTAGTGGACCCAAGCAGAGACACTGTCAACTTTGAGAGAGCAGTTGGTGTCATCAAGACGACAAGGAAGGGTCCCTTCCACCTAGGCTCTAGGGTCTCTTGGCGATGAAGGGGCATGTACACCCAGTCTCCTGGCTGGTAGTGGTGAGGTTCAGGTGGAGGGCCTGATTCATATAGCACTTTGAGCCTCTTCCATGTGTCCCTGTGGGAGTATTGTAAGGACTGGAGACAAAAAAGCAACTTCTGATCATCTATTTCTTTTAACACTTCTGCCTTTAGGTTAGGGATTATTGGAGGAGGTATCCCATACATGATTTCAAAAGGGGTGAGTCCCAGTTGGTAGGGTGAGTTCCGCACCCAGTACAGGGCAAAGGGGAGGAGAGCCACCCAGTCCCCGCCAGTCTCAGCAACTAGTTTTGTTAATGTCTCTTTAAGCATCCTATTCATCCTTTCCACTTGCCCTGAGCTCTGGGGCCTATAGGCACAGTGCAGCTTCCATCTAGCCCCCAAAGCCCGGGCTACCCCCTGGCTTACCTGAGACACGAAGGCTGGCCCATTATCTGACCCCACCTGTGCCGGAAACCCGAACCGTGGCAAGATGTCTTCAATCAGCTTTTTGCCCACCACCTCTGCTGTTTCTCTCTTGGTGGGGAAAGCTTCTTTCTACCCACCCTGAGAAGGTATCTATGAACACCAATAGGTATTTGTATCCATATTTACCCGGTTTTACCTCAGTGAAGTCCACCTCCCAGCAAGCTCCTGGTCTTGTCCCCCATTCTCTAATTCCTTGGTTGGCCGGATGGGGGACAGTGTTCGTGAGCTGGCATGCTTTGCAGTTTGATACGACGTCTCCTATTATCGTCCTGATATCTTTCATGGTAATCTTGGCATGTCTAATCAGGTCTTGCGATTTGCGGGTTCCCAGGTGAGTGGCACGATGCATTCTTAGTACTACTTGTTTTCCGGGTTCTTCTGGGAGGATTAGAGAGCTGTCTGCTGCTCTCCCCCACCCGGGCAGCTGTTGGGCCATAGGCGGGCTTTTTATCCAGCCTAAGTCTCTTGTTGGGTAATTGGGCAAAGCTGGCAGAATAGGGCTCCCAGGGTCAGGCAGCTGAAGAGTGGCCTCAGCCACGGTATTCTGGGCTGCATCCCTGGCTGCCCTCTCTGCAAGTTGTTTCCCCTTGAGATCGGGGTGTCTGGCTTCTGGTGCCCTGGGCAGTGTACTATGGCTAGTTTTTAGGAAGCCATAATGCTGAGAGGAGAGCTTTTATTTCTTCTTTGTTTTTAATCATCTTACCCTCGGCCGTGAAGAGTCCCCTCTCTCTGTAGATAGCCCCGTGTATGTGGGCAGTAGTAGCAAAGGCGTATCAGGCTATCGGTAATGATGTTAAGCTTTTTGTCCTTTCCCAACTGGAGGGCTTTTGTTAGGGCGATTAGTTCAGCCCTTTGAGCCGAAGTGCGGAGGTAGTGCTTCTGCCCACACAATTTGGGTTTCGGTGGTTATGGCCGCCCCCACATACCTGAGTCCATCTCAAACGAAACTGCTCCAGTCCGTATACCAGGTGACCTCAGCATCCACCAGGGGGCGATCTTGCAAGTCCTCTCGCGTCCCACGCACCTGGGCTAGTATGTCGCTGCAGTCATGGATCGGGGCTTCCAAGTCTGGGTTAGGAAGCAACGTAGCCGGATTGAGAGCAGTAGGCGGTAGAAAGATGATTCTGGAGGGGTTTAGCAGTAGTCCCTGGTAGTGGGTCAGCCGAGCGTTGCTGATCCATCTATCTGGGGGTTGTTTCAGTAGGCCCTCAATGGCATGGGGGGCAGTAATATGTAACTCCTGCCCTAGTGTCAGTTTGTCTGCATCTTTGACCATTAGGGCCACTGCTGCAATCATGCGGAGGCATGGGGGCCAGTCTGATGCTACGGGGTCTAGGCGTTTAGACAAGTAGGCCACTGGCCATTTCCAAGGTCCCAAATGTTGCATCAGCACCCCTTTTGCTACTTCTTGTTTTTCATCCACATACAGGAGAAAGGGTTTTGTGACGTCAGGCAACCCTAGGGCGGGGGCTGACAGCAGAGCCGTTTTAATAGTTTTGAAGGCGGCCTCCATCTGCTCTGTCCAGCTGAAAGGGGTGGTGCTTTTGGTGGCTTCATATAAGGGTTTAGCCAGTTCCGCATAGTTTGGAATCCAAAGACGGCAGAAGCCAGCAGACCCCAAGAATTCTCTCACCCTTCGAGGTGAGTCTGGGGTCGGTATTTTGAGTACCGTCTCCTTTCATGCCTCTGACAGCCACCTCTGCCCTTCTTTTAACACATACCCTAAGTAGGTGACCTCTGGTTGGCATATCTGAGCCTTTTTGGCTGAGGCTCAGTACCCTAATTTTCCAAGGGTCCACAATAGTTCTCGGGTGCCCATGAGGCAAGTCTGTTGGTCTTTTGGGGCAATTAAGAGATTATCTACGTATTGCAACAAGGTTAGTTGGGAGTGCTGTTGTCTAAACTCACCCAGGTCTTCATGGAGGACCTCATCGAAGATGGTGGGAGAATTTTTAAATCCCTGTGGCAGTCGTGTCCAGTTCAGCCGTCCATTGATCCCCTCTTCCAGGTTGGACCACTCAAAGGCGAAAAGCTCCTGGCTCTTGGGCGCCAGGGATAGACTAAAGAAAGCGTCTTTTAGATCTAGGACCGTATACCAGTGATGATCTGGCGGGAGCAAGCTCAAGAGGTTGTATGGGTTTGGCACCGTAGGATGAATATCTAGAACTCGGCGGTTAACTTCCCGCAGGTCCTGTACTGGCCGATAGTCATGAGAATTTGTTTTTTTAACAGGGAGCAGGGGAGTGTTCCACGCCGACTGACAGGGTCTCAAGATTTTCTGGGCTAGGAGCCTGCGGATATGGGGGGTGATTCCCTGTCGGGCCTCTAAGGTCATAGGATATTATCTGACTCGGACGGGATCAGCCCCTGGCTTGAGATCTATATATATAGGAGGGCGGTGCCTTGCCAAGCCGGTTCCCCCTGTCTTGGCCCACGCTTCAGGGAATTCATCTAGCCACTCCTGGATGTCCGTTTGGGGAAGGGTCGGTTTTTGGTGCAGCCGATATTCATCCTCTAATTGAATTGTCAGTGCTTGAGTCGGCCTGCCCGCCTGATCAAGTATTTTAGTTTCTCCTGGGAGGAAGTGAATTTGAGCTCCCATCTTGGTTAACAAGTCTCTTCCCCACAGTGGGAAGGGGCATTCTGGGATGACCATAAAGGAGTGAGATACCCTGCCCATGCCCAAATCCACAGATCTTCGGGTAGTCCATTGATATTGTTTCATCCCAGTGGCCCCCTGCACCCATGAAGTCTTTCTGGCCAGTTTCCCTTGGGGCTCCAGCAAAACCGAATATTGAGCCCCTGTGTTGACAAGGAAGTCAATTGGGGTCCCCTCCACTCTTAGGGTTACCCTGGGTTCGGGGAGGGGCACCAAACCCCATCTCCCCTAGTCGCTCAGTTCATCGACGGCCAGGATAGGGGTCTTTCGTGGTCCCTTCTTTTTCTTAGGGCATTCTTTGGACCAGTGTCCTTCCTCCTTACAATAGGCGCGTTGGTTCTTTCGTAATGCTGGTCGCGTACGGGGGTGGCTGTTACCTTCAGCCGCTAGGCGGCGCAGCTGGCGCTCCCTTTCTCCCGAATCAGGAACTGTTGCCGCTAGCAGGATGCACGCCATATTGCGGGTCTGGCGGTCTGCTGCCTTAGCTTGTTTTTCCTCAGGGGTCTCTCGAGTATTAGACCCTTTCTGCCACTGTTACGAAATCCTGGATACTCTTTTCACCCAGGCATTCTAGTTTTTGTAACTTTTTCCTGATGTCTGGAGCCACCCGGTTGACAAAATGCATTATCAAAGCAGCCTGAGTGCCTTCTGCTTCTGGGTCCATGGGGATGTATTGTCTAAAGGCCTCCATCAGCCTTTCCAGATAAGCGGCTGGACTCTCAGTGGGGCCTCACTGAACATTTCCTACTCTAGCTAGGTTAGTGGGTTTCCATGCAGCTGCCTTGAGCGCCCCCTCAACAGAGTCTGGCTGTAGACCCGGAGCCTCTCCTTACCTTGTGCCATATTGTAATTCCAGTCAGGTCGCGATAAAGGAAAAGAGGCGTTAATTTCATCTATATTAGTGGTGGGTTCTCCATTTGCCCCTGGGACCCTTTTACGGGCCTCATTCTGTATTCTCTCTCTCTCTTCCGTGATGAAGAGAATATGGAGCAGCTGTTGACAGTCGTCCCAGGTGGGCTTATGAGTAAAAAGCACAGTTTCTAGAAGGTTAGTTAGATCTCTAGGGTTATCTGAGAACTTAGCATTCTGTGACCTCCAGTTATATAGGTCACTGGTAGAGAAGGGCCAGTATTGATGAGGTTGGTTCCCTTCCTCGTCGGGGGGACTGGCCACTTGTAAAGGGAGGGCAACAGTTGAGTCTACTGGTCCCGCCGGAGACATGGCTCACCTATGGCGAGTATTTTGTGTGGGCCCCCCTTCTGATGCGTCAGCCCTAGGTGGAAGGATAGCAGGGGCCCTCAGTGGCTTGAGGGGTTGGTAAGGGGGTGGGAAGAGAAGTTCTTCCTCTGTTCCCCCTTGTAAAATGGGGTACAGCGGCGCCATTGGTTCAGGTTCCTTGGGATCTTTCAGGTTCTTTCCTATACGTGTCACCAGCACCTGCGCGGCGGTGAAGAATCCCTGTTGAGGCAAGAAAGGTCTTACCCATGGAGTGGGGCACAATATGAGATCTTCCCACACTATGACATAGGGAACTTGGTCAGGGTGTCCGCTCCATTGTCGAAAGATGATGTCTAGGACTCGGTGCACGGTTTCCAAGTCAAAGGTGCCCTCTGGGGGCCATCCCACATAGAAGGTTGGCCATTCCGCGCTGCAAAAAGTGATTAATTTATCTTCCTTAATTTCCACACTGAGGTCATGTGCGCGCATCTTGACCTCCTTAAAATGGTCAGTGATCAGGGATAGAGGGGTAGGGTTAGATTGACTTTGCCCCGTGGTTCCTAGATCAGTCAGATGTTGGTAAATTAACACAGACAGTACAGATAGCCACACAGACAGACAGAGAGACAGAAGATACAGGCCTCTGAGAGTCCGGAGGCAAAACTGAAAGTAAGACGACGGCCTCCGGCCGTTCTGCGGGAGCGACCTGCTATCGTCTACACAGAACAGGTGCACTCCGTCCCCTCCGAAGGGGCCGAGGATGTCTCCCAACGACCCGTACCGGTGACCTGCCGGCGCGTCCGCCTGAGTCATATACCAGCTTCAGAAAATAGGCCTTATCAGAAACAGAGAGACAGAGAAGAGCTTACCAGCTGCAGATAACTCTCGGGATCGGTTTCCCTGCGGGGCTGATGGGAGATCCTGGACGAGCCCCCAAATGTTATGCCCAAGTCTCAAAATCTCCCAATGACCACCAGGGAGCCGATATCCGATGCAAAAGCAAGAGAGTTTTTATTACCAAGCTCGAGCTGGGGCTCCCACCGTTACCGACGCAGAGGCTAAGGAGAGGAGCCCTGAACTCTGGGTTACATTGCTTATATAGGGTATTCGCTCGTGAAAAATTCAAAAACGTGAGTTTCTGGGTTGGGAGACATCTAATTGGTTACCTTCTGTGGAAGGGTTAGGTATTGGGTTCTGATTGGTCTTCATTCCCGGGCTGGCCACAGGTTCTGATTGGTTCCCATTTCCTGGGCTTAATTTGAATTTCCCGGGCAGGTCATAAGTCCTGAACGTAAAGTCAGGAGATCCTGATCTGGGATCTGATTGGCTCGCAGGTGGTGGGGTGAGGTCAGGGGATTTCCAAAGACTCTTTCCTCAGAACTCTAAAATGGAGACTCTCTCTCTCTCTCTTTTTTTTTTTTTTTTTTTTTTTGCAAAATGGAGTGGCTTAGGCTCTTCAGACTTATTTGTTCTTTCATGGCTGTAAAAGTGTACTTTCTAATATGTCCTGGTTTCTGGTGTAAATGAAAATTTAAAGTCCTAATTTTCAGTTTCCTAATCATTTTAATTAGCAGTGGCCACAGAACTGGAAAAGGTCAGTTTTCATTCCAATCCCAAAGAAAGGCAATACCAAAGAATGCTCAAACTACCACACAATTGCACTCATCTCACACGCTAGTAAAGTAATGTTTAAAATTCTCCAAGCCAGGCTTCAGCAATACGTGAACTATGAACTTCCAGATGGTCAAGCTGGTTTTAGAAAAGGCAGAGGAACAAATTGCCAAGATCCTCTGGACCATGGAAAAAGCAAGCAAATTCTAGAAAAACATCTATTTCTGTTTTATTGACTATACCAAAGCCTTTGACTGTGTGGATCACAATAAACTGTGGAAAATTCTTCAAGAGATAGGAATACCAGACCACCTGACCTGCCTCTTGAGCTGTATGCGGGTCAGGAAACAACAGTTAGAACTGGACATGGAACAACAAACTGTTTCCAATAGGAAAAGGAGTACATCAAGGCTGTATATTGTTACCCTGCTTCTTTACTTATATGCAGAGTTCAGTTCAGTTCAGTTCAGTCGCTCAGTCGTGTCCGACTCTTTGCAACCCCATGAATCGCAGCACGCCAGGCCTCCCTGTCCATCACATCTCTCGGAGATCACTCAGACTCACGTCCATCGAGTCTGTGATGCCATCCAGCCATCTCATCCTCTGTCGTCCCCTTCTCCTCCTGCCCCCAATCCCTCCCAGCATCAGAGTTTTTCCAGTGAGTCAACTCTTCACATAAGGTGGCCAAAGTACTGGAGTTTCAGCTTTAGCATCATTCCATCCAAAGAAATCCCAGGGCTGATCTCCTTCAGAATGGACTGGTTGGATCTCCTTGCAGTCCAAGGGACTCTCAAGAGTCTTCTCCAACACCACAGTTCAAAAGCATCAATTCTTTGGTGTTCAGCTTTCTTTATAGTCCAACTCTCACATCCATACATGACCACTGGAAAAACCATAGCCTTGACTAGACGGACCTTAGTCGGCAAAGTAATATCTCTGCTTTTGAATATACTATCTAGGTTGGTCATAACTTTTCTTCCAAGGAGTAAGCGTCTTTTAATTTCATGGCTGCAGTCACCATCTGCAGTGATTTTGGAGCCCCAAAAAATAAAGTCTGACACTGTTTCCACTGTTTCCCTATCTATTTCCCATGAAGTGATGGGACCGGATGCCATGATTTTCGTTTTCTGAATATTGAGCTTTAGGCCAACTTTTTCGCTCTCCTCTTTCACTTTCATCAAGAGGCTTTTTAGCTCCTCTTCACTTTCTGCCATAAGGGTGGTGTCATCTGCATATCTGAGGTTATTGATACTTCTCCCGGCAATCTTGATTCCAGCTTGTGTTTCTTCCAGTCCAGCGTTTCTCATGATGTACTCTGCATAGAAGTTAAATAAGCAGGGTGACAATATACAGCCTTGACGTACTCCTTTTCCTATTTGGAACCAGTCTGTTGTTCCATGTCCAGTTCTAACTGTTGCTTCCTGACCTGCATACAGATTTATATGCAGAGTACATCCTGAGAAATGCTGGTCTGGAGGAAGCACAAGCTGGAATCAAGATTGCTGGGAGAAATATCAATAACCTCAGATATGCAGATGATGCCACCCTTATGGCAGAAAGTGAAGAAGAACTAAAGAGCCTCTTGATGAAACTTAAAGAGGAGAGTGAAAAAGTTTGTTTAAGGTTCAACATTCAGAAAACTAAGATCAAGGCATCTGGTCCCATCACTTCATGGCAAATAGAGGGGGAAACAGTGGAAACAGTGGCTAACTTTATTTTTCTGGGCTCCCAAATCACTGCAGATGTTGATTGCAGCCATAAAATTAAAAGACACTTACTCCTTGGAAAGAAAGTTATGACCAACCTAGATAGCATATCAAAAAGCAGAGATGTTACTTTGTCAACAAAGGTCCATCTAGTCAAGGCTATGGTTTTTCCAGTGGTCATGTATGGATGTGAGAGTTGGACTACAAAGAAAGTTGAGCACCAAAGAATTGATGCTTTTGAACTGTGGTGTTGGAGAAGACTCTTAAGAGTCCCTTGGACTGCAAGGAGATCCAACCAATCCGTCCTAAAGGAGATTAGTCCTGGGTGTTCATTGGTGGGACTGATGTTGAAGCTGAAACTCCAATACTTTGGCCAGCTGATACGGAGAGCTGACTCATTTGAAAAGACCCTGATGCTGGGAAAGTTTAAGGGCAGGGGGGAGAAGCTGATGACACAGGATGAGATGGATGGATGGTGTCACCGACTCAATGGAGATGAGTTTGAGTAACTCCGGGAGTTGGTGATGGACACGGAGGCCTGGCATGCTGCAGTCCATAGGGTCGCAAAGAGTCGGACACATCTGAGCAACTGAACTGAAACTGAACTAAAATTTTGTCAGCTTTGAGAATCACTTTAAAGAGTTAACTTTTTATTTTGCTTATTTTTGCTAGTGTTTTTCTATTCTTGATGTTTGTTGTTTAGTCACTAAGTCATGTCCAATTCCTTTCTACTCCAGGGACTATAACACGCCAGGCTCCTCTGTCCGTCACTGTCTCCTTGAGTTTGCTCAGATTCGTGTTTTTGAGTCATTGAGTTGATCATGCTATTCAAAAGTCTTACCCTCTGCCACCCCCTTCTCTTTTGTGTTCAATCTTTCCCAACTTCAGGGTCTTTTTCTAACAATCAGCTCTTTCTATCAGGTGGCCAAAGTATTGGAGCCTCAGTGTCAGCATCAGTCCTTCCAATTAATATTCAGGGTTGATTTCCCTTATGATTGACTGGTTTGAACTCCTTGTCATCTGAGGGACTCTCAAAAGAGTCTTCTGCAGCACCACAATTCTAAAGCATCAATTCTTGGACACTCAACCTTCTTTATGGTCCAAATCTCACATCCATACATGACTACTGGGAAAACTATAGCTTTGACTAGATGGACCTCTGTTTGTAAAGTAATGTCTCTGCTTTTTAATATGCTGTGTAGGTTGGTCATAGCTCTTCATCCAAGGAGCAAGCATCTTTTAATCTCATGGCTTCAGTCACCATCTACAGTGATTTTGACTACTGCTGCTGCTACGTCACTTCAGTCATGTCTGACTCTGTGCAACCCAGAGACAGCAGCCTACCAGGCTCCTCTGTCCCTGGGATTCTCCATGCAAGAACACTGGAGTGGGCTGCCATTTATTTCTCCAATGCATCAGAGTGAAAAGTCAAAGTGAAGTCACTCAGTCGTGTCCGACTCTTTGCGATCCCATGCACTGTAGCCCACCAGGCTCCTCTGTCCATGGGACTTTCCAGGCAAGAGTACTGGAGTGGGTTGCCATTGCCTTCTCCAACAGTAATTTTGGAGCCCCCCAGAATCAAGTCTCTCACTGTTTCCATTGTTTCCCCATCTATTTGCCATTGTTAGGTAGGTAGAATAGGGAAAAAGAGTCCAAAATGGCTGTGGCTACAAGACAAGGAAGGGAAAAGCCCACGAAAATAAAACAAGAAAATGAAACAAAAGAAGGTCCGAGGACCAGAGTGAGGACCTTAACTAAAACAAACAACACTCCTGGCTGGCCCAATTTACATAGGACAGGCCCAGGGAGAGATAAACATATAAAAAGAGGAGCCAAAGCTGCTCTCTCTCTCTCTCTCTCTCTCTCTCTCTCTCTCTCTCTCTCTCTCTCTCTCTCTCTCTCTCTCCTGTGCACTGGGGCGCTCTTCTCCTTGTGTCTTTGGATCGACATGTCCTCATGCCTCGAAGATGGATTTTCCTGCTATCTTCTAAATAAAACAGAGCTGTAACACTGATTTGTCTAAGAGCTATAACATGGTCCATTCGAGACCTGAGAGCTATAACACGGTCTATCCAAAACCAAAGAGCTGTGATACGCGGAGGGAGCTCTAATGTCCATCACTCCAAATCTTTGTTGTGACGAGACAAAGAACCGAGGAACATACACTCGTGTGACATCTATGGTGCTGTGACTCGGATTTAACCTGGCTGAAACAACCTCCGAGCGGTAGAGGCCAAGCACAGCAGGAGCCCAACTCAGTGAAGCTCCTGTGGTAGAGGCAGAACACGAAGAAAATCGAGCGCAGGGGAAGGCCCATCGTGCTGGAAACTGGGACAGCGAAAAACAAACTCAGCAGAAAGCTCACGCGGCCCAGTCTCAGATTCCAGAAAACCTCCGGTTAAGGTAAGAGGTCCTCACTCCTTTAGCTGAAGGGTCATGCCTAATGAAATCTTAATTCCTTTACAATCTCTCATTTCTTGTTTCCTCGAACCTCCCTCGAACAGGTGGGTGGCAGGCAGCACAATTGAGGGACTCTGGAGAGGCTACTCCTCAGCATGTCCCAAAGGCACTATCTGCTGAGCCCCAGTAGCTATTACACAAGCCGGTGGGGGTTCTTCTGTCCTTTCTGTTTTCTGTGCCAAGGATCAGACCAATGAAATTGTGAGCACCGGTCAGATATTTAGCAAATTTTCCGGCGGGCTATGAAGGGGATTCCTTGGCACGTTTTTCCCACTGCTTTTTCCTCCTGTCCTTCAGCCCTTTCCCAGGACTTGAAGTGGACCAAAACCCAGAATGGCTTCAGTTCAATTCAGTCACTCAGTCGTGTCCAACTCTTTGCGACCCCATGAATCGCAGCACGCCAGGCCTCCCTGTCCATCACCAACTCCCGGAGTTCACTCAGACTCACGTCCATCGAGTCAGTGATGCCATCCAGCCATCTCATCCTCTGTCGTCCCCTTCTCCTCCTGCCCCCAATCCCTCCCAGCATCAGAGTCTTTTCCAATGAGTCAACTCTTCGCATGAGGTGGCCAAAGTACTGGAGTTTCAGCTTTAGCATCATTCCTTCCAAAGAAATCCCAGGGCTTATCTCCTTCAGAATGGACTGGTTGGATCTCCTTGCAGTCCAAGGGACTCTCAAGAGTCTTCTCCAACACCACAGTTCAAAAGCATCAATTCTTCGGTGCTCAGCCTTCTTCACAGACCAACTCTCACATCCATACATGACCACAGGAAAAACCATAGCCTTGATTAGATGGACCTTAGTCGGCAAAGTAATGTTTCTGCTTTTGAATATACTATCTAGGTTGGTCATAACTTTTCCTCCGAGGAGTAAGCGTCTTTTAATTTCATGGCTGCAGTCACCATCTGCAGTCATTTTGGAGCCCAAAAAGATAAGGTCTGACACTGTTTCCACTGTTTCCCCATCTATTTCCCATGAAGTGATGGGACCGGATGCCATGATTTTCATCTTCTGAATGTTGAGCTTTAAGCCAACTTTTTCATTCTCCACTTTCACTTTCATCAAGAGGCTTTTTAGCTCCTCTTCACTTTCTGTCATAAGGGTGGTATCATCTGCATATCTGAGATTATTGATATTTCTCCCGGCAATCTTGATTCCAGCTTGTGTTTCTTCCAGCCCAGCATTTCTCATGATGTACTCTGCGTATAAGTTAAATAAGCAAGGTGACAATATACAGCCTTGACGTACTCCTTTTCCTATTTGGAACCAGTCTGTTGTTCCATGTCCAATTCTAACTATTGCTTCCTGACCTGCATACAGATTTCTCAAGAGGCAGGTCAGGTGGTCTGGTATTCCCATCTCTTGAAGAATTTTCCAGTTTATTGTGATCCACACAGTCAAAGGCTTTGGCATAGCCAATAAAGTAGAGATAGATGTTTTTCTGGAACTCTGTTGCTTTTTCCATGATCCAGCGGATGCTGGAAATTTAATCTCTGGTTCCTCTGCCTTTTCTAAAACCAGCTTGAACATCAGGAAGTTCATGGTTCACGGTTCCCTTATGATTATACAGTGGAAGTGAGAAATAGATTTAAGGGCCTAGATCTGATAGAGTGCCTGATGAACTATGGAATGAGGTTCGTGACATTGTACAGGAGACAGGGATCAAGACCATCCCCATGGAAAAGAAATGCAAAAAAGCAAAATGGCTGTCTGGGGAGGCCATACAAGTAGCTGTGAAAAGAAGAGAAGTGAAAAGCAAAGGAGAAAAGGAGAGATATAAGCATCTGAATGCAGAGTTCCAAAGAATAGCAAGGAGAGATAAGAAAGCCTTCCTCAGTGATCAATGCAAATAAATAGAGGAAAACAACAGAATGGGAAAGACTAGAGATCTCTTGAAGAAAATTAGAGATACCAAGGGGACAGTTCATGCAAAGATGGGCTTGATAACGGATAGAAATGGTATGGACCTAACAGAAGCAGAAGATATTAAGAAGAGGTGGCAAGAATACACAGAAGAACTGTACAAAAAAGATCTTCACGACCCAGATAATCACGATGGTGTGATCACTAATCTAGAGCCAGACATCCTGGAATGTGAAGTCAAGTGGGCCTTAGAAAGCATCGCTACGAACAAAGCTAGTGGAGGTGATGGAATTCCAGTTGAGCTGTTTCAAATCCTGAAAGATGATACTGTGAAAGTGCTGCACTCAATATGCCAGCAAATTTGGAAAACTCAGTAGTGGCCACAGGACTGGAAAATGTCAGTTTTCATTCCAATCCCAAAGAAAGGCAATGCCAAAGAATGCTCAAACTACCGCACAATTGCACTCATCTCACATGCTAGTAAAGTCATGCTCAAAATTCTCCAAGCCAGGCTTCAGCAATACATGAACGGTGAACTTCCTGATGTTCAAGCTGGTTTTTAGAATGGCTTCAGGTATGTAATAAAGCTCAGGCTCTGAGGTCTCATTGCAAAAATTCATTGAGAGTCTAAGCAATAGATAAGAGGTAGACTTGTTAAGATTCAGAGAGAAGAGCCCACTCTACAGGATACTGGCCATGGAATGCGGCCTGGCTAGGTTTTTCGAGCAGGGTGAATTCATATGCTAATGATTGACAGGATCATCCCAGCCATTGGGGAACCACCCACTCTTCCATCTTTTGACAGTGACTTGGAGCTGTCCTGCCACCTCTGGGTGTTGACTTGTCATCTTGGACCCAATTGATTTTAATTGGTTTACCTTATACCCATGTGCTATGCCATTCTTTCAAAGGTTGTGCTCTGCCCCCTTCCCTTCTCTTTCGTGCTCTTTTCCTGAGCCCCATCCAGACCCACAAGGTTGCCTCTACAATCTTCTGGAGAGACAACCAGAAAATAGCTGGCCTTGGGAGAGAAACACTCTATAATATCCAACCCCCTAATCCTACCCAGTACTGGTCACACTGGAGATCTTGGGGACGCCCAACTCCAGTCTGGGGGTCCCAGGAAGTCATCACGCCTTGACCTGTCTAGGGATCTGGTCCGCGAAAGTTTGTCACGTCTCAACCCGCTCAGGGATCCGCTAGTCCCAGGGGTCCCAGGAGGTCATCACGTCTCGACCTGCCCAGGGATTCGATCTCTAGGAGGCTGTCATGCCTCAGCCTGCCTGGGGATCTGCACCCTGACCCAGGGACGCCTGGCTCTCAGGTTGCAACAGTTCTGGGTAGGATAAGCTTCAAAAAGACTCACCCCAAAGGAAGTCCACCCATAAAACCGAAAGAGGTCTTTTTCTTTTCTCCCTGTCATGACTGTCTTTCAGATGGGAAATAACCAATCCACTTCCTGGCAGACGCCCTTGAGATGCATCCTTGATAACTGGAAGCTGTTTGACCCTCTAGCTCTAAGGAAAAGTCGCTTGAAATTCTTTTGTGCCACTGCGTGGCCACAGTATCCACTGGGGGATGAGGAACACTGGCCTGAGGGTGGGACTTTAAGTTACAATACCATCCTGCAAGTAGAATTATTCTGCAAAAGACAAGGGAAGTGGACAGAGATCCCCTATGTCCAAATTTTCTCCTGACTAAGAGATATGAAGGAACTCTGTCTTAAGTATGGGATTGTTTTATGCCCTAAAAGTGAGCCCACTAGGTGCTGGGAGCCAGCGTGGAGAACCCCGCCCATGGCAAAGGTCATGAGGAAGTGACCTGATGGGCAAAGGCGAGATGAGGACTCAAGGGACCCCCTGGACCTGCTCGAGCATCTACCCTCAAACCAGAATCTGTCTGTCTTTCACCAACTCTTCCGACATTAACAGGGGGCTATCCCCGACCACCTTTCTCTGGAAAGAGTTAACTTAGGGCTCTAGTTGATAAATCTCCTGGGCATGAAAGGAGTGTTTCAAACCCCCTGTTAGCATTCTAGCTTACTTGGCAGGTTTATCCAGACTCTTGCAACATTGTTGAGCCTATGCTTGCTGCCAAGTTCTCACATCCCTTATCCATTGTGTTCCTGGGAGTGCATATAGTCAGGATGTAGAAGAAACAAGTAATAGCCTTAGCATTAGCAACATTAGACTTTGAGTTAATAAGTTCTTTCTTTGCTGTAACCCACTGAATCTTTGCTCCATAAAAATGTAACTCTGTACTTTAAGGGTGATGCAGGCTAGAAATTTAAGAAACACTTTAAGAGAAAATTATTGTTCTGGCTGACCAACCTTTATCAAAAAGAGGTCATAAAATATCAACAGGCCTCGGGGACATAAGATAATGTACAAAAAATAAGACTCTTGCAGGAAGGAACCTGATATCGATAAAAGTTAATACTGATGGAACGTTGAGTTGACTCTGCATTTTTCACCTTGCTGTATGTACAACTCAGGATATAAGAGCCCTCTCTGAAAATAAAGTGAGGGGCCTTGCTCACTGAAGCTTGGTCACCCCGTGTCATTCTTTCCTTATCTCTTTCTCTATCTTTCTTCATTTGCCCATGTCGTCCATCCTGAGGATATCCCTGGACTCTGCTGAGGCTGGACCTCGGTAACTAGGCAAATGGTGTTAGTCACAGGCAACTAAGAAAAGGAACCCCCTCATGAAGGCTCACCTCCCACAGCTCCCGAGTTGCCTGGTGCTCCTTCCTTGTATCCAAACGTGCCCCCATATCGGGAGCACCCCCTCCACAAAAGCCAGCTCGAGTATGTCCCTTAGTTGAACCTGGAGGGGAATTCAGACCATTCAGGGTCCATAAGCCCTTCTCCCTCTTAGAACTAAGACAGATCAAACAAGACCTGAGAAGCTATACAGATGACCCAGGCAAATATATTCATACATTCCAACATATTACCTTGGCCTTTGACTTGACGTGGAAAGACATCATGGTCATATTTAGTCCAACTTTATCTGACCCTGAACATACTAGGGTCTTAAAGGAAGCCCGGAGGTACGCAACAGGGCTTCACATGTCCTGCGATAGATACCCAGTAGGGGAAACTGCAGTCCCCTCCTCCGATCCTAATTGGAATTATAATGACCCTGAACACATCTGGGAAAGAGATCATTTTCTAATCTGTGTGAAGGCAGGACTGAAAGCAGCCCAACCAAAAGTAATTAGCTATGCCCGGGTCTCAGCAATAACTCAGGAGCCCAGTGAGAACCCCACTGCCTTTCTGGAAAGGCTAAAAGAGGCACTCCAAAAGTTTACCAATCTGGACTTAGACTCTTACGAGGGCCAGGTGATTTTAAAGGACAAATTCCTGTCCCAATGTGCATCAGATATCAGAATTAAGTTACAACAGCTACAATAGCAGGACCCTGCTGCCTCTTTAGATGAGATGGTCCAGACAGCCACCAATACCTTTTATAACAGAGAACAGGAAAAGGAGGCCAAGGCCCAGGAGAGGGAGAGAAAGAAAGAGACAAGGCATGCCCAGATGCTGGCTGCCCTCCAGAGAAGCCCTATGGCAAACCCCGAGTCCTTGAAGGACAAGGCACGAGACAAATGCCTGATCTGTAGACAGGTGGGGCATTGGGCCAAAGAGTGTCCAAACTGTGACAAGTCTCCTAGAACGGCTTGCCACAAATACCATCAATTGGGAGAATGGGTGGCACCCTGCCCTCAGGACCCAAGAGCCTCAAGGTCAAGCATCAAGCCTACCCTCACAATGGTTCAAGAGGACTGAAGCCGCCCACTCTAGCCAGCCTGCCTGTCACAGATAACCATCACGGGGCTGGAGCCAAGGGTGCACCTGGATGTGGCAGGTAGGTCCGAAAATTTCTTGGTTGACAAAGGAGCTACCTACTCTGTCTTGATCTCCTACTCCGGAGACTTCTCCTCCCAAACCTGTACCATTTTGGGTGCTACAGGAAAAACAACTACTAAAAGATTCACCTGAGCTCTTCTTTGTTGCTGGGATGGACAAATATTTTCCCACCAGTTTCTGGTGGTCCCTGAGTGTCCTACTCCCTTATTGGGAATAGATATACTCACTAAGCTGGGGACCACCCTCGTGATGGAAAGTTTTTCAGCCTCTAGAGCTCTACAGCTCCTGGTTACTACTGAAGAACCCATTACACCTTCAATAGAGAGGGACCAAAAACTATGGGAGGACTAAATTAACCCCCAGCTGTGGGACCAGGGGATTCCTGGACGAGCCCACCAAGCTGAACCAGTCATCATTATCTTCCAAGATCCCACTCGGTTTCCTAACTGGAAAAAATACCCTCTCAAAAGAGAGGCTCAGGAGGGACTACAGCCTTTAATAAATAAATCCCTTGCTTGTGGCCTATGGTCCCCACCAGTTCGCCATGTAACACCCCGATCCTCTCAGTAAAGAAAAAATACGGAAGCTGGTGCATGGTTCAAGATCTCTGGATCATAAATGAAGCTGTAGTCCCCCTCCATCCCACAGTACCCAATCCCTATGTAATCTTGGGAGAAATCCCACCCAGTGCCAAGTGGTTTACAGTCTTGGATCTCAAAGATGCATTTTTTTGCATACCACTGGCTAAAGAATCCCAATATCTTTTTGCCTTTGAGTGGGAGGCCCCAGGAGGAAAACACAAACAGATGACTTGGACAGTATTACCTCAGGGCTTCAGAGATAGCCCCCACCTGTTTGGACAGGCCCTTAGCCGGGATCTCCTAGATCTGGACCTGGGACCTAATGGGAAAATATTACAATACGTAGATGACCTACTAATCTGCTCTCCAGATTAAAAAAAAAAGTGCCGAACAACATGCAATTCAGATTCTAAACTTCTTGGCAGAAAGGGAATATAAAGTCTCCCGTGCTAAGGCACAGACGGTGGAGACAAAGGTCACTTACCTGGGAGTTCAGATTACACACGGGTCCAGGAGGCTGTCCTCTGATCAGGTACAAGGAATCCTCCAGTTGCTCTCCTCCACGACTCGAAAATGATTGCGAGCTTTCCTGGGGCTACCTGGATATTGTAAAATCTGGATACCCAACTATGGTCTAATTGCCCAACACTTATATGAAAGCTTAAAGGGACAAGATGATTCAATCCCACTGATGTGGGGAACTCCTCAAAAGAAGGCAGAGGCTACACTAAAACAGGCCTTAACTCAGGCACCTGCCTTGAGGTTGCCAGACCCAGAAAAAGCATTCCAACTTTATGTCCATGAAAGAGAGGGAATAGCCTTGGGAGTGTTAACTCAAAGGTTGGAATCTGAGCCCCAGCCTGTAGTTTACTTATCCAAAAACCTTGATCCAACTACCCGAGGGTGGCCCCCTGCCTTCGAAATCTTGCAGCTATTGCAATCATGATAGAAGATGCTTTAAAACTCTCCTTTGGGGGCAAACTAACTATTTTTACCAGCCACCAAGTAAAACAACTCCTAAATGGGAGAGGACATTTATGGATGTCTGATCAAAGAATCCTCAGATATCAAGTAATGCTGATAGAAAACCCAGGCCTCACTATATCCCCTTGTGAGGTTCTTAACCCAGCCACCCTCCTGCCTACCCCCGAAGGCTCTTTCCCCTTTCATTCTTGTCTAGAAACCTTGGACCACTGGACAAAACCCCGAGAGGGATTGTCAGAAGATCCTCTGACCAATCCTGAGGAAATCTGGTATACTGATGGAAGCAGCTTTGTCTTGGATGGAAAAAGAAGAGCCAGGTATGCAGTAGTTTCCAATTTTGAGACCACAGAGGCTAAGCCTCTGCCACCAGGTACTTCATCCCAATTAGCTGAGCTCATAGCCCTGACTCGAGCTTTAGAGCTGGGAAAAGGAAAAAGAGTAGCCATTTACACGGATTCCAAGTATGCCTTTCTGGTGCTACATGCACATGCTGCTATTTGGAAAGAAAGGGGCCACTTGACCACCCGAGGGTCACCAATCAAATATGGTGATCAGATCCTTAGACTCTTGGAGGCAGACCATCTGCCCACTGAGGTTTCAGTCTCCCACTGTAAAGGACACCAAAAGGGGAGCACAGAAGTGGCACGAGGGAACCAAGCAGCTGATCAGGCAGCTAGGAGAGCCGCATTACAGAACCATGACCTCATAGGGATTGCCACCTTAGTTCCACAGACTAATTTGCCAGAAACTCCTTCATATACTGAAGGTGAGACTCTTAAAGCTAAGAGCGAGGGCTTTCAAGAAGATCATATCGGGTGGTTCCAAAAGGAGGGACTCCTTTTTCTGCCTGGGAACCTCCAATGGAAGTTGGTTAACTCCTTACATGCCACTATTCATTTAGGAGAAAAGGCCCTCCAAAGATTACTAGAAAAGTCCTTCAGTGGAACAGGCTTCCAAACAACTATAAGACAGGTGGTCTCCTCTTGTCCCACTTGCCAATTAAACAACCCCCAAGGAGCTCGAAGACCCCACCTGGCCCAGCCCGTCCAACGATGAGGGGCCTACCCAGGAGAGGACTGGCAGATGGACTTCACCCAGATGCCAGTTTCTCAAGGGTATAAATACCTATTAGTCATGATATATACATTCACAGGATGGATTAAAGGCTTTCCCACCCGGACTGAGAAGGCTGAGGAGGTGGTAAAAAAAACTGCTCCATGAAATCATTCCAAGATTTGGTCTGCCCAGGTCATTATAAAGTGACAATGGGACATCATTTACTTCTAAGGTCACCCAAGGGGTCTCGAAAGCATTGGACATTACTTACTATCTCCATTGTGCCTGGAGGCCTCAATCTTCAGGAAAAATAGAGAGAGCCCAATTCTTAAAATCAGCGATAAAAAAGATAACCCAGGAGACCTCCCTGGGATGGAAGGAGGCTTTACCGATAGCTCTCCTCCGCACCCGCATTGCCCCTAAGGAACAGCTTGGTCTTAGTCCTTATCAGATGCTCTGTGGGAGACCTTTTGTTTATGTCAATGACCTCTTCCTAGATCCAGAGGCTCAGACCCTCCAGTCTTATACCATGGCCATTGGGCAATTCCAACAGGATATACGCTTGTGGGGTATGAACCAGGACCCAAAAGATTCTAAGGAGTCACCACTACATGCCCCAGGGACTCAAGTCCTAATTAAAGTCTGGAAAGATGGGTCCCCAAAGGCTCAACTCCAGCCCACATGGAAGGCCCCTACCCTGTAATACTTTCTACCCCCTCAGCAGTCAAGGTACCAGGACACGACACCTGGATTCACTACTCACGAGTGAAGCTGTGGAAGAAAACAGAAGAGGACACTCAATACACCTGTGAGCCCCTGGGAGATCTCAGATACCTGTTCAGGACTACCAGTGAGTGCCATTCTAATAAACACCCCCAAAATCTGGTTTCTGGACATAAGATTTCTCAGAATATCTCTAAATAGCCAACACAGCTTGGTAGAGATAGTACTCCAAAACAGACAGGAGATAGATCTTCTGATCCTTGAACAAGGAAGGACTTGAGCCATCCTGGCGATGTGAATTTAAAATTGACTAATGACCCTACTAGTCCTTGTTATGCCATATTGATGCTGCTTATGATTGCTTCATGTATTAACAATTGTCTAACATGTTTTGTCTCTGCCCAGGTCAACAAGCTACAACATGCAGTGCCAGTTCAACAAAGATGTAAAACTACAGCCGACCACAGAAAATATCACACACCTTTAGATGGACACTGCTATAAGGACTCTGAGGCTTGAGACTAGCAAGAGGGGGAGGCCCAATACCCCTCGCCGTCCCAGTTCAGCAGGAAGTAGCCAGAAAGACCTCAATGCCCCTATTCCCAAAGAATTGGGCCTCCCATCTCTTGCGGGGGGAATGTTAGGTAGAATAGGGAAAGGGAGTCCAAAATGGCGGTGGCTACAATACAAGGAAGGGAAAAGCCGGCGGAAATAGAACAAAAGAAGGTCTGAGGACCGGAGTGAGGACCTCAGGTAAAACAAACAACACTCCTGGCTGGCCCAATTTACATAGGACAGGCCCAGGGAGAGATAAACATATAAAAAGAGGAGCCAAAGCTAGCTTGCTCTCTCTCTCTCTCCCCCCCTCTCTCCCTCTCTCTCCCCACCACGCGCTGGGGCGCTCTTCTCGTTGTGCCTTTGGATCGACGTGCCCTCACGCCTTGAAGTATTTTCCTGCTATCTTCTAAATAAAATAGAGCTGTAACACTGAGCTGTAACACTGATTTGTCTAAGAGCTATAACATGGTCCATTTGAGACCTGAGAGCTATAACACGGTTTATCCAAGACCTGAGAGCTGTGACACACCAAGAGGGCTCTAATGTCCGTCACTCCAAAACTTTGTTGTGACGAGACAAAGAACCGAGGAACATACACTCGCGTGACACCGTGAAGTGATGGACCAGACCCCATGGTCTTATTCTGCTGAATCAAGGTTATAAATGGCTGGGGGGAGGGGAACCTACCCTCCAAATGCTCTCAAAAATTATTCTCCCTTGTTGAAGATCACAAACTAGGATCCGAATATAAAATTGACATTAAAATTAGCCTATTGCTAATTAAAATACTTTAATAAAGAAAAGGTACATTTCATTGTGTTTGAGGATGGACTAGAAATAATAGATGAGAAAAAGTTTGAATGACCATAATCCTATTACTCAAAGACGAGCATTCGATCTTTCCAAACCTTATTTTTCTATGCATTAACATATGTGATAACGTAAATAGGGGGCGAGGAAAGGCAATTCCGACAAGGATCCCTACACATGTTCAGCGAAATGGGCAGTATGGAACAATCTCAAGGTTTTCTTCCCAGTATCCCCAACAGGATTTCGCAGATTGGGAAATCCCTTAAATTAATAACAAACTAAACCTCCAAGCGATGAAGGGATGCCAACCTGTCCTAGGCTGCGAGCTGGGCAGGAAGAGACAGGGCGTTCGCAAGATTGCGGACACTCGCCCGAGGAGTGTCCTCACCCTAAAAGGATCAGGCTGTCAGTCCCACCCACGGCTCACCCCCATCCCAGGGAGGTCCTCGGATGCTCCCCACGGAAAGGACGCGGGGAGCCGCAGCCGCTGCGATTCAGCCCAGCGCGCCCGGAAGCCAGCAGCTGTTCCCGGACAAGGAGAGGGAAGTGCAGCGGCCGGCGCCCGCCGGGACTCGGGGCGCCCCTCTCTCCGGGGAGGAGGGCGCGGGCGCAGGCCTTTACGCGTTTCGTCTTCCCATCGCTCGGGGCGGGCCGGCGGGGACAGCGCTCGGCACCTCCCTCCCTCCTCCTTCACCGGCCGGTCTTCAGAGAAGTCTTGAATTCTTTTATCCGCTCTTTTCCCCGCCGTCCAAAAAAGATAGACTCCGAACCCGGAGTTGTTCTGCTGCACTCAACAGGAGAGTTCACTGCAAGGGCCGAGTGCTGGGGTTGACGCTTGGGCAGCTGCAACCCTGATTCGCAGTAAACGGGTCCAAGACCCATGACTTCCAGCAGAACGAAAACAGCCAATCAGAACGAGGACAGACAGATACAGCCCAATCTAGGAGCCAGGCTGAGAGTGGGGGCGGGAACAAGGGCTGAGGTAGACTCAGGTCTGGAGCTGTGCTGGGGCAGTTTCTTTGCTGCTGCTGCTGCTTCTGTGCTGCGAGTACCCTAGCCAGGTAGGGTGTATGTGCGGGGGAGAGGTAGGTATCTGTGTGGCTTCTAATGGAGAGGATCCGCACAGCCTGGAAAAATGGAGATGGGATAGAAGGAAGATACCCGGGAGGCAACCTTGTAGGGAGAAAAGAGATTTCAGAGACCAAGAGCAGCGGGAGCTGGGAAAACGAAGAAAGCTTGTTAGGTACAGAGCGAGTGAATTGATGAACGAATGAGTGGCCACTCTGAGCCTGGCACAATGCGAGGAAGCTTTGCTTCCTAACGTAATTCTTATAATAATCCTTGGAATAGGTAATTTTAATCTCCATTTTGCAGGTAAGGGAACTTAAGCTGTTAAGTGTGAATTACTTGCCCATGGTCACAGAGCTACTGAATAGTGAGACCAGGAAAGGAACCACTCACTCCCGACTCTACTAAACACCACACCTTTCCTGGCCTGGGTCAGGGCAAAATTGGGGAATACAGGTTGGATTCTCTCAGAGGCCCTCAAAAGCGTTGAGCAAGCCGTGCTGAGGGACTGGCAGAGCAATTTGGGAGAGTGCTCTGGCTCTGCCTTCACCAGCTATCTTCTGGAGTTTCGGAGAGCTTCTGTGAAATGGGCATAAGTTCTGTCAAAGAGGGAGGCCATCCATGCAGGTTTTCTGACCCTGAGAGCTTAAGTCTCCTACTGAGGGAGGGAGAGAAAACAAGGAGGAGGGGAGGGGAGGGGAGTGTGTGTGTCTTGGCCCATGCTGGAACTGCAAAGTAGAGAAAAAGCGTGTAAATATTTCCCTCAAGCCATACATGCCACTCAGACGTGCAAGACTTCTCTGTGCTGGGAAGGATGGATCAGCAGTAGCCAGGCAGGTGTCTGTTACCTTTGAGCTACTTGCAGTACAAAAGAATGACGAGAAGCACCAGGTTAGAAGGAAAGATCCCAGGGGTCTGATTCAGCCAAGAGAAGAGAGTTCTGCTTTAGGCTAATATTTTGGAGAAATCCCTTAGCCGGAAATAAGCATGGTGCTACTTGTTGCACAGTATACTGCTGACTCGCCATTAGTATGATGAAATATTGAGACCAATTTCCAGAAATCGTTCATTAGAGTCCGTTTTATTTCTCGGTAGTGATGTTTGGACACCCCCCTCTCCTCTGTTTCCTTTCTTTCCATTTTTTCCACAGGGTCTGTCATTTCCACCCACTGCATTATTTAGCCTTTTTTTTTTTATTACTTTCGTCAGCACACTTTGAGTTAAGGTAGATATTCAAAGGCAAAGTGCCAACCCTATGACGGGTGCATGAAGGTAGATGAGCCTCCGGTATTTGGGAGAGGAGTTATGAAATGGCTGATGAAGTAAGATTAGTACCGCCCTCATGAATGGGACACAGGTTAACTACAGAGCTTATGGTTGAAGCACATTAACCATCTGTGTCTCCTGCCCTTTGCTTTTGTTTCCAAGGCAAAAAGCCCTCTCAGGTTGGAGGGGAGCCATGAGCCGATTCCTGAACGTGTTACGAATCTGGCTGATGATGACGTCCATCATAGCCGCGGGTCACTCGCTGCAGAGCTTCCGAGACCACACCTTTCTCTATGAAAAGCTCTATACCAGCAAGCCAGACCTGGGTAAGAAAGCAAAGACCTGCATCCTTTGTGGGAGTGGCCTCAATGATGGTCCCCAGACCGGGCTGTACATCACAATAACTGCAAAAAACTAAAACCAAACAAAGCACAGGGGCCAATTCCCTGTCCAGACCTAATTACTGAATCTCTCACCCCCTGGATGCGTCACAGGAAGTTCTTTTTAGAAACTTCCCAGGTGATTCTGATTTTGCCTAAGCTAGTGATCCTAAGCCACTGCGTGGTGGATAACAATTGGTCCATTTTGCCCGCAAGCTTCTCTGAATACCTTTCCCTTCATTTTACACTGCCCTTGGCAGCTGGTCTGTACAAATACCATTACAAGGACATGTGAGGAAACAGACTTCTGATGACTCTGATACCTGATGAGGAAATCATGAAGAAGGTTTTCCTGTTGCTTCCTTCAAAAATCAGGTCATGTGGCGTATGGTTTATACCCTACATTGCATATGGAGAATTACTAATCCAAGGTCTTCTCAAACCATGACACAGATCCTGAAAAGATACCAAAATCCTTCCAGGTTGGTTTCCCACATGAACTTCCACAGGCCCACGATGGCTTTCCCCAGCATCCTGAGCCTCTCTGCTGGAGAGTGGTTGCACATTTCAGCTTGTGCTTCCTTCCTTTGATACGTGGGGTGGCTTGAGCTGCAGCACCATTTCATAGTAGGGACAATTCTATGTCACATTTATAGGTAACCCAGATTCCGGTTCTTACCTAGTTCACATTTCTGCAGCATCTGGGTATTAAATGAAAGTAAGAAGGCTAAGGCTCACTTTGAACAAAGCTCAAGTATAATAGGCTTAGAAAAGTGGGTGGAATCATTCTACTTTTCACCCTCCAGTGCTGTCCTCTGGTGGTCCAGGAACTCTGTATAGATTCACAGGGTTTTTGAGGTCATCTGTCCTAGCCCTTTGAATTTAAAATTGAGACAGAAAAGCCCAGAGGTTATGTGATTTGTCGAAGGGCAAATAGGTGAGCAGAACTGTGTGTGTGTGTGTGCTTCTGCAGGCCTGCACGCACACACAGCTCGGAAATAGGTCCCTCGTGACCTTCTGGGACTTTGCTGGTGATAGCAGGAGCCTGGAGCATCCAGTAGAAGAATTGCTCCTGATGCCTACTCTGGTTAGCATTACTGAGATACTCCATTTTCAGTTCTCACTCATAAAGAGATGTATAGAAATAGAAAAGAGAAATTTCTTGTCGTTTCATCAGAAGCGCTATCAAAATGCTTTATAAAGAATGTAAAAAGAAAAAAAAAGAATCTAGCTCTCCAGGACTAACTGCTATATTTTAGTTTGGGATATTTTTCTCAAAATGACTACCATCTAAAGATCTTTGGGGTTGTGAATTTAGTGTTGCTGTCTGGTTTTCCAAAGGCTGGAAAATCCTTAAAGGAAAATCCTGAAAGACATTTTGGTTGTGAGTCTTGTCCCTTAAAATTTCTCTTGCTCAGGAGACCAGGAAAGGAAGTATCCTTGCTTTTCACCATAGATCAATACCGGTACATTAAAATCAACAAGGCAAGGCTTTCAAAAATACCAGGGGTGTCCTGGGCCCACCTCCATAGCATATGATTTAACTGATCTGGTATCCAGGTCTTGGTAATTTTGCAAAATTTCGTCAGTTGGGTCTAATAAATGCCCAGGGTCAAGAAGCACTGTTATGATGGACTATGATTTAAACATTCTGGACAAGACATTTAACACAGCAGTGCCAGAATGAAGCTAGCAAGAGCAGAGTGGCCCCGGCTAACACGGAGCTTTGTTCCCTTCCCGCACGCACAGTATACCAGCCTCGTTAGGGCTTCATTCACATGATATAGATCTGAATTCAGGAGATCCAGGGACCTGGGTCTCTTAAAGACCAGGTGTGGGTGTCTAGACAGGGCTCAGTATTTCTGTGTTCTCTCCTGTATCAGCCTCACTGAAAGTCTGACCTCCTAGGCATCTTGCATTGACAGCCTGCTTGCCACCGTGTTCCCCCACACTTATCCTGATTCAGACTCACTTGCTTCACCAACACCAGAGCAGATTCCAGGCAGACCGGTAAACCACTAACCCAGGAATAACCGCCAAAGTGGGCTGTTTGTTAGGTTTCTACTCTTGGAATTCGCCCATCCAACTGTAGGCATTTGAAAAGGAGGTGAACCAGTTTTCATTCTGGAATTCTTTCCATTCCTTCTAGTTCCCACGTGCAGCATCAGAGCCTGTACTTTGCCCAGCCAAGGGGATTGCAGGCTCAGCTCTCTGACTCCTCCAGTGAAGCTGGAGGAGTTTGGAGGGAACCCTGACACACCCTTTTCAACACTCCTGCTTGTTTCTGCTGCACAGTGAATGGCCTCCAAGCTCGGACCTTTGGAGTCTGGACGCTGCTCTCATCAGTGGTTCGCTGCCTCTGTGCCATCGACATTCACAACAGAACGTATGTAAAGGAGGGAAGAGCATCTCCCTGTGTTGGCAATGGGTGCTGAGCAGAGCCATTGTGTTCCTCCCTCGATGACTTGTTTATCCTAAAAATCAACATGGCAAGGCTTTTGAAAATACCAGGGGTGTCCTGGGCCCACCTCCATAGTATATGATTTAACTGTTCTGATATCCAGGTCTTGGTAATTTGATAAAATTTCTTCAGTTGATTCTAATAAATGCCCAGAGTCAAGAAGCACTATTATGATGGACTATGATTCCATCATATGGCCTATGATTTGATATAGTAACCTAGGATGTGAAGATAAAAGATTACTAGGTACCATTCCTTCCAGGGCTAGAAAACATCACAGGCCTGAAGGTTTTTAAGCTTAAAAATCTTTGAAATGAACACAGCAAACTGGTTATGTTGTGATTCAGTGGCCTGCATCATATCCCTCTTCCTTTACTAACGTGTCAGCCTTTCTTCTACTAAAGAGGTAGTGTGCTTGCTGTTTTTAGAGAGGCCATGGCATGCCTTATTCTCACATTCTTCCCGAGAGGCAGGGATGAATAGAAATCACGATCCATGACATCTTGAGCCCACTAGTAAGTGGTAGTATGTTTACACAGAGTCATGAAGGGAGGGTCACAGAGAACCGAGGACTCCTCTGTATTCTGCCTCTTCAGAGGACTCACACAGACTGCATGCGTGCACACTCATGTGCATGCACACTCATGTCCAACTCTTTGCAACCCCATGGACTGTAGCCCACCAGGTTCCTCTGTCCATGGTATTTTCCAGCCAAGAATACTGGAGCGGGTTGCCATTTCCTACTCCAGGGGGTCTTCCTGACCCAGGGATGGATCAAACCTGCATCTCCAGAGTTCCTGCATTGGCAGGCAGATTATTTACCTCTTTGCCATCTGGAAAGCCCTCATACAGACTAGTGTGGAACAATAGCTAGCAATCACAGCCTCTGGGCTAGATAGTGTTGTAATCTGAACTGGCCATTGGAGGGGGCTCGAGCTTTCTTTCCAACAGCAATCATCTCCCCAATCAAGGTGGAAACTTTGCTCAGGTCCCCAAGTGAAGCCACCAAAAGAGCTTCATACTAAAGTTTTTCTGTGTTAGCCAGACTCTCAGCACTGGGGCAAGAGAGGAGATGGTGCTATTTATTGAGACTCTGTTATTGTACCAGATGCTTCCACATGACACTGATTAAGTCCCCTCCTAGTAGCCCTGGGAAGCAGTGATTTTTGTTGCTTATTCTGTAGATCTGCATATTAGAGACTCAATTCATTTAAACTGAGGAAGACCAGGACAAGTGGGATTTGAGGGCTATTAGTACTGTGATCGCTTCAACTTTATTTTTTCCTATTTTTGAACCTGAAACTATGGTTTACTTGTTCTAGATTGACATATATTTTTGGAAGTAGCATGGTTTAGTGGAAACACTCTGAGGCCCAAGAAGGAAAACTGGAAAATAGGCTCTGGTCTCATTTCTGTTGGTAACTAGGTTTGAAGCAGCAGGTTCATTATAGACCTTCTCTGCATCTCAGTCCCTTCATGTATAAAATGAGACTTGTGTATCCTCTCAGGGTGACTGGGAGGGAGTAAGGGGTGCATAATCATTTTAACGGCCTTTACCATGATGAAGAATTACTGACAAGTAGAAGGGGTATATATTTTTTTTGTTGTGCTTTGAGGATGAGCCGAGACAGCTGAGACTTATCTTTACCTCTTTTACCCATTCATTACCCCTTCACCCAACGCAGGACAGCCAGAAATGCTGATTTCTACTTCCAACTTTTTTTTAAGCCTGGGATTTTAGTCCATGTGCTTCTGATATGCTCTCTGATTCTATCCCCTCCCTAACCAGAAACTTGAAATCAATTCCCAGCTATTCTTACTTTCTGAGACAGTCTGTATTCTGCCCATTTAGTATTTTTCTAAAAAAACCTACTTTCACTTAAAAAAAAATCAACCCTTACATACATGTTTCCTAAGTGTGTAAAAATATGCACAGGAATGATAAAAATCAACTTTAAGATATTAGTTCCTTCTGGGAAGAAGGGCGGCAGGAGAATGGGATCAGGGTGGAAAAATGATCCAGAGGAAGCTTTAACTGAATTCTGTAATATTTTCTTAGGAAAAAAGTATCTGAAGCAAGCATGTCAAGATACTGAGTTTTGATAAGTAGGGATAAATTATATTATGCATAGGGATAAATTTTATTATGTATGATTTTTTGTATGTTTGAAGTACTTCATAATTTTCAAATTTATGATTAAATAAATTTGATTAATTAAATTAATTATTAAATAGTTTTAAAAAAAGATACCAGCAATCTAAGTGGTCCATCATCCTATAACTTCTGTCTTCTCCACCTCCTTGTCAAAACTGAGGAACAAGTTCTCTTCCTGTGAGGATGTCACTGTGTTCTCCATCGGACCATTTTGCTAGGTTAAGATGCAAAATATCTTAAGATGCATTCCATGTTGCAAAAGCACCTAAAAGCCCCAGAAATGCCCTTACCACCCATTCTTCGTTCATGCCCTTCATTCAGGGGCATCCATCAGATGAGCACTGACTAGCCCCTGGCCAGACACGTGCAAAGCGGGCTTGGACTAGAGTCAAGAGAATTTGAGTAAATAGAATACATAAGTGTGACTGATCCAAAATTGTCTACACTACATAGGACTGCCATACTTGAAACTCTGCTTTGCTATCACTGGCTTCACCACCTTGCTAAGACTTGCAAAGCCACTCTGGATGGTTTGTTCATTCTCCTCTCGATTTAGCAGTTGAAGGCTTCAGTTTTGCCCTAGGCGTGAATAAAACTGATGTGATCAAGCAGCCAGGTCTTTCGCAGGACCAAGTCTCCTTTTCCTTTAGCTATAGTCATTTCCTGGGTTTCGATTTGTGTGTTTCAAGTCTGACCACTTCCTCTGCACTGAAGAAGCTGAACCTTCCGTCCCGTTTCTGTCTGCTCCCCTGTAGGCTCTACTACGTCACGCTCTGGACCTTCTTCATTGTCATGGGGCACATAGTGTTTGAGCTGTTTGTATTTGGAACCATGGCTCCCACAATTAACGTCATGGCACCCTTCATGGTGGCAAGTAAGCATTGAATGACCCTGGAACTCCCACAGGAGCCGTCCCTGCCATCAGGACCAGCCTTATACAAGCATTATAAGAAAGCACGGTGCTGATGTCAGCCACTAATCTTGTCTGTCTGTATTTAAGGTATCTCAATCCTGGGCATGCTAGTGGGACTCCAGCACCTAGAAGCAGAACCAGGATCCAGACAAAAGAAGAGAAACTGAGGCCAACATCCCCACGTCCAAGATGTCATCTCCCGCCTTTGCTCGCCTCTTCCCTCTCTATGCTCTTCAGTTTCATTTCTGCTCCATCATCCACTTACAGCCTTTCACATTTGGGTTTTTTTTTCTTTAATTAAAAAACTTTTAAGATATTACATGCATACAGAAGGTCAGTGCCATTTAAATGTATGTAAAGAATCATTTTAGAATGAGTGCTCTGTACCTCCATCCAAATCAAGAAACTGCCGGGATATCCGAAGTCCACTGTGTGCCTGTCTCGCACACAGAGCCTCTTCCAGGACCACTTTTCCAGCTTTCTGCTTTTTCCTTTTATTTTTAAGTGTCGAATTGACTTGTGTGGTGATAACACACAAACTGTGAAACCTGAAGCTGCTGCCTTGCCCAAAGCATGGCCCCAAGGGCTGCCTTGAGGGGTTGTCCACTCAGGTTGGGCTTCTCTCTGCTGCAGGACCCAAGACTCTGAACCATCCACGGAACAAGCAGTTCTTCCAAGAAGGGCTCCCCGGCCAGTGAGCATGGCCCCTGTCCTTGTGCAAACAGGTGGATCAGGGTTGGAAGTGTCTGGGCTATTTTTAGACTCTCCAGTAAGCTACATTTGTGTAACAAGATTTGTGATAAATACAGAAACCTTCTGCTCTGATCAGTCCTGGTACTTTGGCTGCCCCTAAGCCCAGAGTGTCTCTGCCCTCCTCTGAGGCCTAGCAGAGGAAGATCCCAGCTTTCTGCAGATCAAATACACCATAATGAGTAGGACAGCGCAAGACCCAGGTAAACCTGGCTGCCTTTCGTCTCTTGTTCAGTTCTCATGAAGTCAAATCTTCCTCCTCTCTGTCCCCACCTTCCAAATTCTGAGCACACAACTGAACATCCAGAACCCTCTCTTGTTTTCTTCACAAAGAAGAAACAGGTTCTTGAAAAAGCAGAACCGGACAACATGGAAGAAACAGCTGTGTGAGCATGGAAAGAGCACTGGAGCCCAAGGACAAGGCACTGGAGCAGACGGCTGCCATCCAGACACAGCCCTGAGCCCCTCCACACTGGCAGAACCCTCAGGCACAGAGTATAGATGCGAGAACCCATTCGCTACTTCAGCAAGTGTTTACTGAACACTTACTCCATGCCAGACACTTGGGAAGGGAACATGAATGACCCAGGCAATGTCCCTGTAGTCAAGAAACAGACTGTCAACAAGCCCACACCTGAAAGAACGACCCCAGGCAGTGCTAAGACTCTAGAAAACCAGGTACCGTGATTCGGAAGAGGAGGGAGGTACAGAACCTAGATCACTGGGAAAAGCCTCTCTGAGGAGGTGGGATCTGACTTGAGTCACAGACATCATGTGTCTTCATATGTGAGGCAGTATCTAGGGCAGACCTAGCTGCACTTAGTCTTGTTCAAGGACTAAGGTCACTGAACTACAGAATGGTGATGTTCCTCAGTGGAAGGCAGGAGTTGCAAAGGGAGCAAGGGGCTTGTGAAGGGCATTCCCAACCAGTTAAGGCTCTTCAGGTGAAAGGAACAAAGTCTTCCTTAAACTAGCTGAAGCGATGAAGATAACATTGGCTGACAAAACTGAACAGAGGATTGTAGGCTTCAGGAATGGTTTGATCAGGACTCAGTTCCATTTCTCTGGAGTTCTTTTGACTCTGCCCTCCTGCATTGGCTTCATCCACAGGCTGGCTTCCTTTATGGTACCAAAAGTGGTTATAGCAATTCCAGGCCTCATGTCCCCTCCTCGAAAAAGAGCTCCATGGTATGAACTGTCTTTCCCTTATCAGCCATTGTAGGAGGCAGTAAGAAAAGCAGTGATCTTACAGAGAGTTAATGTTCAGGTGGCAGTCTGCAGGGAGCCCACCTCAGAAAAGAATGAATGAAAGCACAAGACATATGGATCTCATCGGCGTGCCTCGAGGAAGTGTGATTCCTGATAAATAAAGGCAAGATCCCGGAGGATCTACAGATGATACAGGGTATTTGGCAGATACTCTGGCTATTCGGTTTCTCAAACAGCCCGGGCTTGGCCCCTTCCCAGGTGATTTAAAGTGGAATCCTACTGTTGTTTGTCCGCCTAAGGATTGCTGACAGATAGGATCAGAGTGCCCCAGACGCAGTCAGCTCGCTAGAGAAGAAATGTCCAGGAAAGCGATGACTGCAGCCCATTCTCGTAACGCACATAAGGTGAATGCCTTACGAAGGGGAGAGTGACAGGAAGGGGAGCAATCCAGAGCTGCAGAAAACAGCACTGGGTTCCGGCCCAGACAGTCTGCTGCACGAGTGCTGTGCTTGTAGAGCAGACACGCCAGCCACCCTGGGAGATAAGCCAGAAACCACAGTGGGCTCCTGGCAGCAGGCACCCTCGGGTGGCGCTGTCCTCGCTTGGCAGCAGGCACACTGTCCTCGAGTGGACGCTGTGTGGAAAGCAGTCCTAGTCCCGTGTTAGGCACTGAGTTGCAGTCCCCAGATAGGCCAGGTGTAACCTCTGCAGCCTCATTTTAAAAATAACCCAGTCGATGGCAACGTCTATGCAGCAGAGGACCACCTCTCATGGTATGGAGCCCCCACCCCTCCTTCCCATTCCCACCCCCAAAGCTGTCTCTGCCCCAACAAATGATAAGGCAGACCACATGGAGAATCTATCACTGCCTTGATCATCCGATATTAACAAGTAGAAAATGACTATGTTTTTAAAATGAAACAATGGTTTCAGCAAGCATTTTGTTTATGCATTTTAAGGGACTGAAGAGTAAACACTTTGGCCTCATCAAAAAGTGAAAAACCATCACTGTCCACTTCCCTCCCAGCCCTAACTCGGTCCTCCTACCAGAAGTTTGACTTTGCTTATGTACAGAGGATCTGTGCACACAGACACAGACACCGCGGGCACACCTCGGGTCCTGGCCCAAGCACTGCTGCCACGCAGGCAACTCCAAGGAACTGAGGCTGAGGCAGTGGGCACAACTAAACAGCACAGGAGTCTTGATTACAGAGCTCAGGGCACAGGAGAACTGGCACAAACATCTTATTTTCAGGCGATTGTCCCCAAGCTGTTGAGTCCACCAGATGCAGGCAAGGCATGAGTGGTCAGCTTGGTCTGGTTGAAAGGAGTCCCTTTAAATTCAGGGTGTCTGAGAAAGGATTGTTGCTGGAGAAGGGGTGAGGAGAGGGTTTGGGGCTGCAAACACTGTCCCCACCAGAGGTGGACGGGGTTATCTAACCCAGCAGACCCAAGGCCCATTCAAGGGCCACCTCTTCTTTCCTTTCATCTCTCAGGAGACCCTTGGAGTTCTCAGGGCAATGATCCAGGTGAGTTTGCAATTTCCGCAATAAACACTTCTGATTTGTGGGGGAAAGAGGATGCAGGTTTTCTTGTTTTTTGCTTTTTAGCCTTAGGTAAAGTAGACTCTGTGCTCTAACTCCTTTACCAGGAGTAAAGAGGAGTAAATGTCACATACAGGTGCACTGAAATAACTGTGTTCATCTGAGACGCTTGGACTCACAGTAACGCCTGGATTGCTGGCTGAGATTTCCATCTTGGATCTTTCCATCACGGGTAGCTCCAGGGATGAACAGCAAACTGACTGTCATTGAACAACTCAGATTCATGGTCAGTAGACCTCTAACAGCAGCTGTTGGAATCAGCCAACCAAAGCTGGCTAGCAGGAGAAAGTTCATCTCCAGAGAATTCGCCAGAGTCTGCTTCCCAGGGAATCCAACCTGTGACAGCTTATGCCAGATGTGTTTCATAACAGCAAACACTAAGAGATCTGGAAGGTGGCTCACCCATCACTTGGATGGCAATAAAGACCCCATCAGTGGTACCTGGGGTGCAGATATCTCCAGGCAAAAGACAATACATAAAGTCTAAATTTAGAACATGATGAAAGTGGTTTATGAACAGCAATGCAAAATAATGTAAAACAAGAGTTTATGAAAGACAGACAAGAAAATTGAAGATCCACCTATAGTTTTTAAAACGACCCCTCCAATGAAGCAAATATACTATCTTCATGAAAGGGAATGGAATAAGTTCACAGAAGAACCTAGAATATAGAGATTAGAATTATATTCTTCTAAACATAGAAACTGTGGTTATTTTGACTTGCTAATGCTAGAAGAAACTGCCACTCAGAAATACCAGCAATAGTAGCGAAGATGCTCATTTGGAGTTTATTTTGACCATAATTTAAAAGTGACAGGATCTTGTGAAAAAGTGTGCCATTCTGGAAAGTTTTATGGGAAATGAAAGGCATAGTACAAGGAATTGTAAGTATATGTAATAGACTAAGAATTCAGAGTCCCATGGTTCAGTGGAAACTGTTGGGGTACACTTCTCAGCCCTCTCCTGCAATCTCTCCATTCTTCCTTCCATAATGAAGTAGCTCTGTTGTAAATCATCATTTATCAGCCTTAACCTAAAGAGTCCTTAATATACAACTAAACCCCCAAACATTCATTTGAGATTCAGTCTCCCATCTTCAGCTGCTTTCTGTAGTAGTTTCAAGTGTTGACAAGTGTGTGGATGTTGGAATCTGAAATAACAAGATTCAAATCCCAGGTCTGCAATATGTCAACGGTGCCACCCTGGGCTAGTGAGTTACTTTCTCTCTAAACCTAGGTTTCTTATTCTGAAAATGGCAGTTATATATATATCAAAACTTTTATATTATTATTGATGAAATTATACATGGAAAAGAACTGTGAGAGTATCTAGGACATGGTATCGACCCTTTAATTCATTAAATATGCTTCTATTGCCTGGATCATTCTCTTATTCTACTGTTTCCATAAATAATTTTGAGTATTAAATTGCTTGAAATATTGTGAAAATAGTTTGATTTAAGCTGGCTTAATTTTCTTAACTTGCTTCTATAATCCTTTAGTTTCCTTGCCAATTAATCACAAAGGTTGCAGCAGTAATCAGAGGTTAAAGCGTCCGCCTCCAATGCGGAAGACCCGGGTTCGATCCCTGGGTTGGGAAGATCCCCTGGAGAAGGAAATGGCAATGCACTCCAGTATTCTTGCCTGGAGAATCCCATGGATGGAGAAGCCTAGTAGGTTACAGTCCACGGGGTCACAGAGAGTCGGACACGACTGAGCAACTTCACCTTAGAGGGGTGGAGAGAACTAGATGAGCACAAGTGTTTATCTAGGATAGACAAAAGAATTAGGTAAAAGATTAGATATTAGGGTGAGGGAAAGTGGAGTGAATAGGAAAGAATATAACCTAAGGAATTCCATTGTTTAAGTGAAGTAAAGTGAAGTCGCTCAGTTGTATCCAACTCTTTGCGACCCCATGCACTTTAGCCTACAAGGCTCCTCTATCCATGGACATCTCTAGGCAAGAATACTGCAGTGGGTTGCCATTTCCTCCTCCAGGGGATCTTCCTAACCCAGGGATCAAACCCAGGTCCCCCACATTGCAGGCAGACGCTTTAGCATCTGAGCCACCAGGGAAGCCCATTGTTTACGGTCTTAACGAAAACTATTTACTCTTTCACATTAGGTCAGATAGAATTGGCTGGCCTAAGGTCATATCACAGTCAATGTATGAGTTAGGGATTTCTCCTAATCGTTTTCAAACCATAACTTGGCTAATTTACTTCTACTGGTAGTTCTTAAGACTCAACCAACTCGAAAGAGACTTCTCTGACCCATATGCCTCCTTTTCCTATATATCCTTTTACTTCCCTGGCTTATTATTACCTCACACTTGGATAAAGAGTATAATTTTATATTTGGTCTTCCTACTTAGCAGCAGCAGCAGCAGCAGCTAGGTTAACGGAGAAGGCAATGGCACCCCACTCCAGTATTCTTGCCTGAAAACTCCCATGGATGGAGGAGCCTGATAGGCTGCAGTCCATGGAGTCCCTAAGAGTTGGACATGACTGAGCGACCTCACTTTCACTTTTCACTTTCATGCATTGGAGAAGGAAATGGCAACCCACTCCAGTGTTCTTGCCTGGAGAATCCCAGGGACGGGGGGGCCTGGTGGGCTGCTGTCTTTGGGGTTGTACAGAGTCGGCCATGACTGAAGCAACTTAGCAGTAGCAGCAGTAGCTAGACTAACCTGGAAGCAAACTTGAAAAAAATTATTTAATAAAGACCCTCCTACCTAATTTCATATAGATCTTACGGATGATGATTCTGTTGAAGCCCAGAAAAGTTAACTGAACTTTCTAAACATTATATAGCAGTGAGTGCTAAAATGAAAATTAGAACCAAGGAAATCTCTCTAACAATGCAACATTATTTCTATCACAGCCAATTATGAATTATTCTGCTCTCAGATTTATCTTCTTCAAACAATAATTTCAGCTCCTCAAAAGCTGCCAGTGCTCCTACTTTATCTTAAAATACAATCTGTGTTCACTCTCATCCAAGACTCTGAATTATCTGGCCTTAGCTTCAGTTCAGTTCAGTTCAGTTCAGTCGTTCAGTCGTGTCGGACTCTTTGTGACCCCATGAATCGCAGCACTCCAGGCATCCCTGTCCATCACCATCTCCCAGAGTTCACTCAAATTCACATCCATCGACTCGGTGATGCCATACAGCCATCTCATCCTCTGTCATCCCCTTTTCCTCCTGCCCCCAATCCCTCCCAGCATCAGTCTTTTCCAATGAGTCAACTCTTCACATGAGGTGGCCAGAGTACTGGAGTTTCAGCTTTAGCATCATTCCTTCCAAAGAATACCCAGGGCTGATCTCCTTTAGAATAGACTGGTTGGATCTCCTTGTAGTCCAAGGGACTCTCAAGAGTCTTCTCCAACACCACAGTTCAAAAGCATCAATTCTTCGGTGCTCACCTTTCTTCACAGTCCAACTCTTGCATCCATACATGACCACAGGAAAAACCATAGCCTTGACTGGACAGACCTTTGTGGCAAAGTAATGTCTCTGCTTTTCAATATGCTGTCTAGGTGGTCATAACTTTCCTTTCAAGGAGTAAGCATCTTTTAATTTCATGGCTGCAGTCACCATCTGCCGTGACTTTGAAGCCCCAAAAAATCAAGTCTGACACTGTTTCTACTGTTTCCCTATCTATTTCCCATGAAGTGATGGGACCAGATGCCATGATTTTTGTTTTTTGAATGTTGAGCTTTAAGCCAACTTTTTCACTCTCCTCTTTCACTCTCCTCAAGAGGCTTTTTAGTTCCTCTTCACTTTCTGCCATAAGGGTGGTGTTATCTGCATATCTGAGGTTATTGATATTTCTCCCAGCAATCTTGATTCTAGCTTGTGCTTCTTCCAGCCCAGCGTTTCTCATGATGTACTCTGCATAGAAGTTAAATAAGCAGGGTGACAATATACAGCCTTGACGTACTCCTTTTCCTATTTGGAACCAGTCTGTTGTTCCATGTCCAGTTCTAACTGTTGCTTCCTGACCCACATATAGGTTTCTCAAGAGGCAGGTCAGGTGGTCTGGTATTCCCATCTCTTCAAGAATTTTCCACAGTTTATTGTGATCCACACAGTCAAAGGCTTTGGCATAGTCAATAAAGCAGAAATAGATGTTTTTCTGGAACTCTCTTGCTTTTTCGATGATCCAGCAGATGTTGGCAATTTGGTCTCTTGTTTCTCTGCCTTTTCTAAAACCAGCTTGAACATCTGGAAGTTCACAGTTCACATATTGCTGAAGCCTGACTTGGAGAATTTTGAACATTACTTTACTAGTGTGTGAGATGAGTGCAATTGTGTGGTAGTTTGAGCATTCTTTGGCATTGCCTTTCTTTGGGATTGGAATGAAAACTGACCTTTTCCGGTCCTGTGGCCACTGCTAATCAAAATGATTAGGAAACTGCAAATTGGGACTTTAAATTTTAATTTACACCAGAAACCATATAATTCTAATCTCTATATTCTAGGTTCTTCTGTGAACTTATTCCATTCCCTTTCATGAAGATAGTATATTTGCTTCACTGGAGGGGTCGTTTTAAAAACTATAGGTGGATCTTCAATTTTCTTGTCTGTCTTTCATAAACTCTTGTTTTACATTATTTTGCATTGCTGTTCATAAACCACTTTCATCATGTTCTAAATTTAGACTTTATGTATTGTCTTTTGCCTGGAGATATCTGCACCCCAGGTACCACTGATGGGGTCTTTATTGCCATCCAAGTGATGGGTGAGCCACCTTCCAGATCTCTTAGTGTTTGCTGTTATGAAACACATCTGGCATAAGCTGTCACAGGTTGGACTCCCTGGGAAGCAGACTCTGGCGAATTCTCTGGAGATGAACTTTCTCCTGCTAGCCAGCTTTGGTTGGCTGATTCCAACAGCTGCTGTTAGAGGTCTACTGACCATGAATCTGAGTTGTTCAATGACAGTCAGTTTGCTGTTCATCCCTGGAGCTACCCGTGATGGAAAGATCCAAGATGGAAATCTCAGCCAGCAATCCAGGCATTCCTGGAAGTCCAAGTGTCTCAGATGAACACGGTTATTTCAATGCACCTGTATGTGACATTTACTCCTCTTTACTCCTGGGGATCCACTGTTAGAACACCGAGTCTACTTTACCTAGAGCTAAAAAGCAAAAAACAAGAAAACCTGCATCTTCTTTCCCCCCCAAATCAGAAGTGTTTATTGCGGAAATTTGGCTGAGGTTGACTTGGGCTGATCATGCCCATTTTTCACACTTTCCTGTGTATTGCCAGATTGTCCTGTCGGAAGGTCTGTCAGTACTACCAATGGACATTGCTTCAGCAATGTATGAGGCCAATGCTGAGTATATATAATTTTGAAAATCCTTGACAATTTCCCCAAGCAAAAATGGTGTCTAAAAGAGGTATATTAAGGACATGTGCTGGCTCATGGATGCTAATCTTTAGTTCCTTGTTTGTCCTCTGATCTTATGCTCTGGAGTTGGCAGGGAGCAGGTGGGGCAAGGCGCCTGGGACAGGACGTTCAGTGGGGACACAGGGAAAGCCTGAAATAGGGGCGGTCTTCTCAGGAGTCTGTGAGAACCCTGCCATCACCCCTGTGGAGATGGGCTTGTCTCTGAGCCACTGATGAGGAAACATGTGATTTGGGAACTTTGGTGACTATATCCTGAACCTGGAGTAAAGGTACTTGAGAAAAAACAGGATAGATTCCTCTTGAAAATATTTCAATTTGCAATGTGATGCATTGTGTCAAGTGATAAGATTTTACTATGTTTAGTTTATAATCTGTGTTTTCCTGGGCAGATACAGGCAGAGAGACAAAAGTAAAGGTTGCCTATAGTCCTACTGCCCAGAGATAATCTAGTAACATTTTAGTCATTTCCCAGTGTTTTCTATGGATATGCTTATGCCATTGAGTTTTTTATCTTTTTGGCCATACCACCCAGCATGCAAACTTCCCTGATCAGGGATAGAACCATGCCCCCTGCAGCGGAAGCACAGAATCTTAACCATTGAACTGCCCGGGCAGCCCTCTCTTTGGGCTTTCTACCCTGCTTGTTTCTGCAGGAGAGTCTGACAGCCTTTCTACGCCACTGCCCCCCAACCGCACGTCCCCATGTACACGTCCATTTCCTCCTGTTTGCTACTTATGTCGTCCCACATTTCCTTGTCTCGCAGGCAGTTCCTTGCCCCCGTGGGCCAGGCTTGTTATCCAGCAGGCGGTGAGGGCTCAGTCCTGTGCGTGTGGACTGCGGCAAGCAGCGCGAGTCGGGCCAGGAGGCCAGTGGGTGCAGGCTCACGGTGCTGTCCTGGATGCACCTGGGGGGGCTGGTGGGACGGGGGTCAGAGTCACGCGGGGCTGGGCCCAGGGGAGTCAGGGCTGTCAGAGGGCATCGTGAAGGAGCCGTCATTTCCCCACCGAGGTGGTGGGTGTGAGTGGGACCTGCAGACCCTCCCAGGACTTCAGCCTCAGCGCCAGGGAACAACAGGGCAGGGAGCGCATCGGGCCAGAGGTGCGTTTTCTGATCAGTGAGGTGGGTCATTTGCAGAAAGAACCAGAACTTCTAACTGGGGGCTCATGAGCCACCTTGAGGAAGACAGTGTGCATCTTCTGCCAGTTGGTAGTTTTCTGCCATAAGAGACATAAGCCTTGTTTGGTTGTGATTTCAAGGTGATGGCACTGGAGGAGGCAGGTGTGTGTGATGAGTGTGTCAAAGAGAGGAGATGGACTGAACAGTGGAAATCGGCTGCTGGCTGCTGAACGAGGGCGTCTCGGGGTTCGGGCTGAGATTCTTAGCCAAAACAGTAGCAAGATAGACAATTAGAAGCTGGATCTACTGCTGTAGCCTCTGAACAGGCTGCCTTTAGAATGTTCTGAGAAAGAAAGCTTTTCCTCCAGCTGACGTGGCCTGCATATGCTTCGCCAGCCTCGATGGTCAGAGCTGTGTGGGGCTCGGCCCGTGCTTGAGGCCTTGTTGGGAGCGAGATGAGCCCCTGAGGGAAGAAGCAAAGTGTTCCTAAAACAGCAGACAAACGCCCAAGTTGGCAGTTAGTACTTAGAGGCCTCAGAGCATAATCTTCAGGGCATATTAATCCCATCCAGGTAACAAGTGTGACCCTGAATACCTTCTAATTCTGAGCCATCGTCCCCAAGAACTCTGATGACAAAGAGCCGAAGCCTCCTCTTCTCTGGGGAGCTATATTAGTATATACATACTGTGAGCCATACCGCATCCTGTCTTTGTAACAGTTCACTGTGCGTCTGTTCCACACACGTGGTAACTGTTTTCCTCCCCTGGGGGCTGCCCCTGACTAGGGGTAGTCAGCACTCCTGAGGGGGTGCAGATCTGGCCCTTCCACAGGCACGTGGAGGTCCATCCAGGTGGGGCGAGGTTGTCAGAAGGGGAGGAGGGTGACCGGAGCTCAGTGGCACTCACAGTGAGATGGTCCCTGGAGGCTGTGGTGTCCTGGAAGGCTGACCTTTTCGCTCCTCCTTTGCTCCTGTCGTGATGGTGTGTGTGTCTGGGGAGCACTGTGCGTGACCGGAGCCCCTGTCCTTGTTTTGTTCAGTTGGGGATGCTGAATGCCTGGGACTCTGGTCTTTCCCCTGGATTCCAGACACACAGGCAGGCAGATACTCAGCAGGGTGGAGTCCCTGCCTCTTCACCCCAAGGGCTGTCTCCTTGTCTGTCTTGTAGAAACCCCAGGAGGGGGAGGAGGAGAAGGACAGCAAGAGCAACAAAGCCCCCACCACTGTCTAAGAGGAGCATTTCTGAGAGAGCGGAGGAGCAACTTGGGGGACTCAGACCACCCCCACCTCTCCAGCCAGCACAGCTCTGCCTGCCAGCCCCACAGCCTTCACCTGAGCAGCTTCTGGGGGAACTAGGAGGAACATCTGTGTCTTGGAGGACAGCGCTCTGCTTCCTGGAAGTCACTCCAGAGCTTGCCCTATCTCTGTGGGGGGGATGCCCTTTCCACCACACAGGTTGGGGCTCTGCCCTCCCCCTGCAGGTTCTGGGAGCTGGGGGAGCAGAGAGAATCCTGGAGTCAGTCCTGACTGCTGCCTCACCTTCCTGCTCCAGCCCCTCTCTAGGGAGATGTCCTCCAGAGGAAGGGCAAGCCAGGCCATGGTCTGTGTCCTTCACTGCAAACTCACCTAGATCATTGCCCCCGAGAACTCCAAGGGTCTCCCGAGAGGTGAAAGGAAAGAAGGAGTGGGGGGCCTTGATGGGACTCGGGTCTGCTGGATTAGGTAAGCGTGTCCACCTCTGGTGGGGACAGTGTTTGCAGCCCCAAACCCTCTCCTCACCCCTTCTCCAGCAACAATCCTTTCTCAGACACCCTGAATTTAAAGGGACTCCTTTCAACCAGACCAAGCTGACCACTCATGCCTTGCCTGCATCTGGCTGTACTCAACGGCTTGGGGAGAATTGCCTCAAAATAAGACGTTTGTGCCAGTTCTCCTGTACCCTGAGCTCTGTAATCAAGACACCTGTGCTGTTTAGTTGTGCCCACTGCCTCGGCCTCAGTGCCTTGGAGTTGCCTGCGTGGCAGCGGTGCTTGGGCCAGGACCCGAGGTGAGCCCGCGGTGTCTGTGTCTGTGTGCACAGATCCTCTGTACATAAGCAAAGTCAAACTTCTGGTAGGAGGACCGAGTTAGGGCTGGGAGGGAAGTGGACAGTGATGGTTTTTCACTTTTTGATGAGGCCAAAGTGTTTACTCTTCAGTCCCTTAAAATGCATAAACAAAATGCTTGCTGAAACCATTGTTTCATTTTAAAAACATAATTAGTCATTTTCTACTTGTTAATATCGGATGATCAAGGCAGTGATAGATTCTCCATGTGGTCTGCCTTATCATTTGTGGGGCAGAGACAGCTTTGGGGGTGGGAATGGGAAGGAGGGGTGGGGGCTCCATACCATGAGAGGTGGTCCTCTGCTGCATAGACGTTGCCATCGACTGGGTTATTTTTAAAATGAGGCTGCAGAGGTTACACCTGGCCTATCTGGGGACTGCAACTCAGTGCCTAACACGGGACTAGGACTGCTTTCCACACAGCGTCCACTCGAGGACAGTGTGCCTGCTGCCAAGCGAGGACAGCGCCACCCGAGGGTGCCTGCTGCCAGGAGCCCACTGTGGTTTCTGGCTTATCTCCCAGGGTGGCTGGCGTGTCTGCTCTACAAGCACAGCACTCGTGCAGCAGACTGTCTGGGCCGGAACCCAGTGCTGTTTTCTGCAGCTCTGGATTGCTCCCCTTCCTGTCACTCTCCCCTTCGTAAGGCATTCACCTTATGTGCGTTACGAGAATGGGCTGCAGTCATCGCTTTCCTGGACATTTCTTCTCTAGCGAGCTGACTGCGTCTGGGGCACTCTGATCCTATCTGTCAGCAATCCTTAGGCGGACAAACAACAGTAGGATTCCACTTTAAATCACCTGGGAAGGGGCCAAGCCCGGGCTGTTTGAGAAACCGAATAGCCAGAGTATCTGCCAAATACCCTGTATCATCTGTAGATCCTCCGGGATCTTGCCTTTATTTATCAGGAATCACACTTCCTCGAGGCACGCCGATGAGATCCATATGTCTTGTGCTTTCATTCATTCTTTTCTGAGGTGGGCTCCCTGCAGACTGCCACCTGAACATTAACTCTCTGTAAGATCACTGCTTTTCTTACTGCCTCCTACAATGGCTGATAAGGGAAAGACAGTTCATACCATGGAGCTCTTTTTTGAGGAGGGGACATGAGGCCTGGAATTGCTATAACCACTTTTGGTACCATAAAGGAAGCCAGCCTGTGGATGAAGCCAATGCAGGAGGGCAGAGTCAAAAGAACTCCAGAGAAATGGAACTGAGTCCTGATCAAACCATTCCTGAAGCCTACAATCCTCTGTTCAGTTTTGTCAGCCAATGTTATCTTCATCGCTTCAGCTAGTTTAAGGAAGACTTTGTTCCTTTCACCTGAAGAGCCTTAACTGGTTGGGAATGCCCTTCACAAGCCCCTTGCTCCTTTTGCAACTCCTGCCTTCCACTGAGGAACATCACCATTCTGTAGTTCAGTGACCTTAGTCCTTGAACAAGACTAAGTGCAGCTAGGTCTGCCCTAGATACTGCCTCACATATGAAGACACATGATGTCTGTGACTCAAGTCAGATCCCACCTCCTCAGAGAGGCTTTTCCCAGTGATCTAGGTTCTGTACCTCCCTCCTCTTCCGAATCACGGTACCTGGTTTTCTAGAGTCTTAGCACTGCCTGGGGTCGTTCTTTCAGGTGTGGGCTTGACAGTCTGATTCTTGACTACAGGGACATTGCCTGGGTCATTCATGTTCCCTTCCCAAGTGTCTGGCATGGAGTAAGTGTTCAGTAAACACTTGCTGAAGTAGTGAATGGGTTCTCGAATCTATACTCTGTGCCTGAGGGTTCTGCCAATGTGGAGGGGCTCAGGGCTGTGTCTGGATGGCAGCCGTCTGCTCCAGTGCCTTGTCCTTGGGCTCCAGTGCTCTTTCCATGCTCATGCAGCTGTTTCCTCTATGTTAAAATAGTCGACAGTTAAAAATAAAAGGAAAAAGCCGAAGGCTGGAAAAACGGTCCTGGAAGAGGCTGTGGGTTGCGGAAGTGTACACAGTGGGCTTTGGATATACTGGCAGTTCCTTGATTTGGATGGAGGTACAGAGGACTCATTCTAAAATGATTCTTTACATAAATTTAAATGGTACTGACTTCCTATATGCATGTTATATCTTAAATTTTAAATTAAAGGAAAAAAAACCCAAATGTGAAAGGCTAGAAGTGGATGATGGAGCAGAAATGAAATTGAAGATCATAGGGACGGAAGATTCAAGCAAAGGCCGGAGATGAAGTCTTGGACGTGGGGATGTTGGCCTCAGTTTCTCTTCTTCTGTCTGGATCCTGGTTCTGCTTCTAGCTGCCAGAGCCCCACTAGCATGCCCAGGATTGAGATACCTTAAATACAGATAGACAAGATTAGGGGCTGACCTAAGCACCATGCTTTCTTAGATTAGTTGTATAAGGCTTGTCCTTAGAGCTGGGACGGCTCCTGTGGGAGTTCCAGGGTCACTCGATGCTTACTTGCCACCGTGAGGATTGCCAGGTTGACAATCATGAGAGCCATGGTCCCAAAAACAAACAACTCAGAGAGGAAGTGCCCCATGCCAAGGAAGAAGGTCCAGAGCGTGACGTAGTAGAGCCTACAGGGAAACAGACAGAAACGGGACGGAAGGTTCAGCTCGTTCAGTGCGGAGGAAGTGGTCAGACTTGAAACACACAAATCGAAACCCAGGAAATGACTATGGCTAAAGAAAAAGGAGACTTGGTCCTGCGAAAGACCTGGATGCTTGATCACATCAATTTTCCTCATGTCTAGGGCAAAACTGAAGTGTTGAGCTGCTAAATCAAGGAGAATGACCCAGCAGAGTGCCTTTGCAAGTCTTAGCAAGGTGGTGAAACCAGTGATAGCAAAGCAGAGTCTGGGGTGTGGCATTCTTAGGCAGTGTAGATGATTTTGGATCAATCGCATTTCCATATTCTACTTGCTCAAATTGTCTTTAGTCCAAGCCCGCTTTGCACCTGTCTAGCCAGGGGCTGGTCAGTGCTCATCTGATGGATGCCACCGAATGAAGGGCATGAATGAGGAATGGGTAGCAAGGGACTTTCTGGGGCTTTTAGATGCTTTTGCAATATGGCCTGCATCTTAAGATACTTTGCATCTTAACCTAGCAAAATGGTCAGAGGGAGGACACAGTGATAACCTCACAGAAAAATTCGTTCCTCAGTTTTGACAAGAAGGTAGAGAAGACAGAAGTTATAGGAAGATGGACCACTTTGATAGCTGGTATATTTCTTCTTTCTGAAATTCACAAATTATGAAATATTTCAAAAATACAAAAAATCATACATAATAGAATTTACCCCAAGGCAATGGTTTTTCCAGTAGTCATGTATTGATGTGAGAGTTGGACTGTGAAGAAGGCTGAGCACCGAAGAATTGATGCTTTTGAACTGTGGTGTTGGAGAAGACTCTTGAGAGTCCCTTGGACTGCAAGGAGATCCAACCAGTCCATTCTGAAGGAGATCAGCCCTGGGATTTCTTTGGAAGGAATGATGCTAAAGCTGAAACTCCAGTACTTTGGCCACCTTATGCGAAGAGTTGACTCATTGGAAAAGACTCTGATGCTGGGAGGGATTGAGGGCAGGAGGAGAAGGGGACGACCGAGGATGAGATGGCTGGATGGCATCACTGACTCGATGGATGAGAGTCTGAGTGAACTCTGGGAGTTGGTGATGGACAGGGAGGCCTGGAGTGCTGCGATTCATGGGGTAGCAAAGAGTCGGACACGACTGAGCAACTGAACTGAACTGAACCAATACCCTACTCCATCAAATCTCATTATCTTGACATTTTTGCTTCAGATACTTTTCCTAAGAAATAAAATATTACAGATTTCAATCAAACCTTCCTGTGGATCCTTTTCCACCCTGATCCCATTGTCCTGCCTCCTTTCTCCCCCAAAGGAACTAACATCTTAAGATTGATTTTTATCATTCCTATGCATATTTTTACATACTTAGTAAACATGTATGTATGGGGTTGATGTCTTTTTTTTTTAAGTGAAAATAGGTTTCTTTAGAGAAATACACATTAAATGGGCAGAATACAGACTGTCTCAGAAAGTAAGAACAGCTGGGAATTGATTTCAAGTTTCTGGTTAGGGAGGGGATAGAATCAGAGAGCATATCAGAAGCACATGGACTAAAATCCCAGGGTTTAAAAAAAAGGTTGGAAATAGAAGTCAGCATTTCTGGCTGTCCTGTGTTGGGTGAAGGGGTAATGAATGGGTAAAAGAGGTAAAGATAAGTCTCAGCTGTCTCGGCTCATCCTCAAAGCACAACAAAGAAATATACACCCCTTCTACTTGTCAGTAATTCTTCATCATGGTAAAGGTCGTTAAAATGATTATGCACCCCTTACTCCCTCCCAGTCACCCTGAGAGGATACACAAGTCTCATTTTATACATGAAGGGACTGAGATGCAGAGAAGGTCTATAATGAACCTGCTGCTTCAAACCTAGTTACCAATAGAAATGAGACCAGAGCCTATTTTCCAGTTTTCCTTCTTGGGCCTCAGAGCGTTTCCACTAAACCATGCTACTTCCATGGAGAAGGCAATGACATCCCACTCCAGTACTCTGGCCTGGAAAATCCCATGGATGGAGGAGCCTGGTAGGCTGCAGTCCATGGGCTCGCTAAGTCAGACACGACTGAGCAACTTTACTTTCACTTTTCACTTTCATGCATTGGAGAAGGAAATGGCAACCCACTCCAGTGTTCTTGCCTGGAGAATCCCAGGGACGGGGGAGCCTGGTGGGCTGCCGTCTATGGGGTCGCACAGAGTCGGACAGGACTAAAGTGACTTAGCAGCAGCAGCGGCAGCAGCATGCTACTTCCAAAAGTATACGTCAATGTAGAACAAGTAAACCATAGTTTCAGGTTCAAAAAAACGAAAAAATAAAGATGAATAGATCACAGTGCTAACAGCCCTCAAATCCCACTTGTCCTGGTCTTCGTCAATTTAAATGAATCGAGTCTCTAATACGCAAATCTACAAAATCAAAAACAAAAATCACTGCTTCCCAGGGCTACTAGGAGAAGACTTAATCAATGTCATGGGGGAAGCATGTGGTATAATAAGAGGGGCTCAATAAATATCACCATCTCCTATCTTGCCCAGGTGCTGAGAGTCTGGCTAACACAGAAGTGTTTTAGTATGACACTCTTGGTGGCCTCACTTGGGGACCTGAGCAGTTTCCACCTAGATTGCGGGAAGAAAGCTCGAGCCCCCTCCAGAGGCCAGTTTAGATTGCAACACTTTCTAGCCCAGGGGCTGCAACTGCCTGCAATTGTTCCACACTAGTCTGTATGAGCGACTTCACTTTCACTTTTCACTTTCATGCATTGGAGAAGGAAATGGCAACCCACTCCAGTGTTCTTGCCTGGAGAATCCCAGGGACGGGGGAGCCTGGCGGGCTGCCGTCTATGGGGTCGCACAGAGTCGGACACGACTGAAGCGACTTAGCAGCAGCAGCAGTCTGTATGAGGGCTTCCCAGATGGCAAAGAGGTAAAGAATCTGCCTGCCAATGCAGGAACTCAAGAAATGCAGGTTTGATCCATCCCTGGGTCAGGAAGATCCCCTGGAGCAGGCAATGGCAACCTGCTCCAATATTCTTGCCTGGAAAATACCATGGACAGAGGAGCCTGGTGGGCTACAGTCCATGGGGTCGAAGAGTTGGACATGAGTGTGTACGCACACATGCACACAGTCTGTGTGAGTCCTCTGAAGAGGCAGAATACAGGAGTCCTCGGTTCTCTGTGACCCTCCCTTCATGACTCTGTGTAAACACACAACCACTTACTGATGAGCTCATGACATCATGGATCGTGATTTCTGTCCATCCCTGCCTCTCAAGGAGGAATGTGAGCATAGGCATGCCATGGCCTCTCTAAAAACAGCAAGCACGCTACCTCTTTAGTAGAAGAAAGGCTGACACGTTAGTAAAGGAAGAGGGATATGATGCAGGCCACTGAATCACAACATAACCAGTTTGCTGTGTTCATTTCAAAGATTTTTAAGCTTAAAAACCTTCAGGCCTGTGATGTTTTCTAGCCCTGGAAGGAATGGTACCTAGTAATCTTTTATCTTCACATCCTAGGTTACTATATCAAATCATAGGCCATATGATGGAATCATAGTCCATCATAATAGTGCTTCTTGACTCTGGACATTTATTAGAATCAACTGAAGAAGTTTTATCAAATTACCAAGACCTGGATATCAGAACAGTTAAATCATATACTATGGAGGTGGGCCCAGGACACCCCTGGTATTTTCAAAAGCCTTGCCATGTTGATTTTTAGGATAAACAAGTCATCGAGGGAGGAACACAATGGCTCTGCTCAGCACCCATTGCCAACACAGGGAGATGCTCTTCCCTCCTTTACATACGTTCTGTTGTGAATGTCGATGGCACAGAGGCAGCGAACCACTGATGAGAGCAGCGTCCAGACTCCAAAGGTCCGAGCTTGGAGGCCATTCACTGTGCAGCAGAAACAAGCAGGAGTGTTGAAAAGGGTGTGTCAGGGTTCCCTCCAAACTCCTCCAGCTTCACTGGAGGAGTCAGAGAGCTGAGCCTGCAATCCCCTTGGCTGGGCAAAGTACAGGCTCTGATGCTGCACGTGGGAACTAGAAGGAATGGAAAGAATTCCAGAATGAAAACTGGTTCACCTCCTTTTCAAATGCCTACAGTTGGATGGGCGAATTCCAAGAGTAGAAACCTAACAAACAGCCCACTTTGGCGGTTATTCCTGGGTTAGTGGTTTACCGGTCTGCCTGGAATCTGCTCTGGTGTTGGTGAAGCAAGTGAATCTGAATCAGGATAAGTGTGGGGGAACACGGTGGCAAGCAGGCTGTCAATGCAAGATGCCTAGGAGGTCAGACTTTCAGTGAGGCTGATACAGGAGAGAACACAGAAATACTGAGCCCTGTCTAGACACCCACACCTGGTCTTTAAGAGACCCAGGTCCCTGGATCTCCTGAATTCAGATCTATATCATGTGAATGAAGCCCTAACGAGGCTGGTATACTGTGCGTGCGGGAAGGGAACAAAGCTCCGTGTTAGCCGGGGCCACTCTGCTCTTGCTAGCTTCATTCTGGCACTGCTGTGTTAAATGTCTTGTCCAGAATGTTTAAATCATAGTCCATCATAACAGTGCTTCTTGACCCTGGGCATTTATTAGACCCAACTGACGAAATTTTGCAAAATTACCAAGACCTGGATACCAGATCAGTTAAATCATATGCTATGGAGGTGGGCCCAGGACACCCCTGGTATTTTTGAAAGCCTTGCCTTGTTGATTTTAATGTACCGGTATTGATCTATGGTGAAAAGCAAGGATACTTCCTTTCCTGGTCTCCTGAGCAAGAGAAATTTTAAGGGACAAGACTCACAACCAAAATGTCTTTCAGGATTTTCCTTTAAGGATTTTCCAGCCTTTGGAAAACCAGACAGCAACACTAAATTCACAACCCCAAAGATCTTTAGATGGTAGTCATTTTGAGAAAAATATCCCAAACTAAAATATAGCAGTTAGTCCTGGAGAGCTAGATTCTTTTTTTTTCTTTTTACATTCTTTATAAAGCATTTTGATAGCGCTTCTGATGAAACGACAAGAAATTTCTCTTTTCTATTTCTATACATCTCTTTATGAGTGAGAACTGAAAATGGAGTATCTCAGTAATGCTAACCAGAGTAGGCATCAGGAGCAATTCTTCTACTGGATGCTCCAGGCTCCTGCTATCACCAGCAAAGTCCCAGAAGGTCACGAGGGACCTGTTTCCGAGCTGTGTGTGCGTGCAGGCCTGCAGAAGCACACACACACACAGTTCTGCTCACCTATTTGCCCTTCGACAAATCACATAACCTCTGGGCTTTTCTGTCTCAATTTTAAATTCAAAGGGCTAGGACAGATGACCTCAAAAACCCTGTGAATCTATACAGAGTTCCTGGACCACCAGAGGACAGCACTGGAGGGTGAAAAGTAGAATGATTCCACCCACTTTTCTAAGCCTATTATACTTGAGCTTTGTTCAAAGTGAGCCTTAGCCTTCTTACTTTCATTTAATACCCAGATGCTGCAGAAATGTGAACTAGGTAAGAACCGGAATCTGGGTTACCTATAAATGTGACATAGAATTGTCCCTACTATGAAATGGTGCTGCAGCTCAAGCCACCCCACGTATCAAAGGAAGGAAGCACAAGCTGAAATGTGCAACCACTCTCCAGCAGAGAGGCTCAGGATGCTGGGGAAAGCCATCGTGGGCCTGTGGAAGTTCATGTGGGAAACCAACCTGGAAGGATTTTGGTATCTTTTCAGGATCTGTGTCATGGTTTGAGAAGACCTTGGATTAGTAATTCTCCATATGCAATGTAGGGTATAAACCATACGCCACATGACCTGATTTTTGAAGGAAGCAACAGGAAAACCTTCTTCATGATTTCCTCATCAGGTATCAGAGTCATCAGAAGTCTGTTTCCTCACATGTCCTTGTAATGGTATTTGTACAGACCAGCTGCCAAGGGCAGTGTAAAATGAAGGGAAAGGTATTCAGAGAAGCTTGCGGGCAAAATGGACCAATTGTTATCCACCACGCAGTGGCTTAGGATCACTAGCTTAGGCAAAATCAGAATCACCTGGGAAGTTTCTAAAAAGAACTTCCTGTGACGCATCCAGGGGGTGAGAGATTCAGTAATTAGGTCTGGACAGGGAATTGGCCCCCTGTGCTTTGTTTGGTTTTAGTTTTTTGCAGTTATTGTGATGTACAGCCCGGTCTGGGGACCATCATTGAGGCCACTCCCACAAAGGATGCAGGTCTTTGCTTTCTTACCCAGGTCTGGCTTGCTGGTATAGAGCTTTTCATAGAGAAAGGTGTGGTCTCGGAAGCTCTGCAGCGAGTGACCCGCGGCTATGATGGACGTCATCATCAGCCAGATTCGTAACACGTTCAGGAATCGGCTCATGGCTCCCCTCCAACCTGAGAGGGCTTTTTGCCTTGGAAACAAAAGCAAAGGGCAGGAGACACAGATGGTTAATGTGCTTCAACCATAAGCTCTGTAGTTAACCTGTGTCCCATTCATGAGGGCGGTACTAATCTTACTTCATCAGCCATTTCATAACTCCTCTCCCAAATACTGGAGGCTCATCTACCTTCATGCACCCGTCATAGGGTTGGCACTTTGCCTTTGAATATCTACCTTAACTCAAAGTGTGCTGACAAAAGTAATAAAGAAAAAAGGCTAAATAATGCAATGGGTGGAAATGACAGACCCTGTGGAAAAAATGGAAAGAAAGGAAACAGAGGAGAGGGGGGTGTCCAAACATCACTACCGAGAAATAAAATGGACTCTAATGAACGATTTCTGGAAATTGGTCTCAATATTTCATCATACTAATGGCGAGTCAGCAGTATACTGTGCAACAAGTAGCACCATGCTTATTTCCGGCTAAGGGATTTCTCCAAAATATTAGCCTAAAGCAGAATTCTCTTCTCTTGGCTGAATCAGACCCCTGGGATCTTTCCTTCTAACCTGGTGCTTCTCGTCATTCTTTTGTACTGCAAGTACCTCAAAGGTAATTATAAATCTACTGGCAGACACCTGCCTGGCTACTGCTGATTGATCCTTCCCAGCACAGAGAAGTCTTGCACGTCTGAGTGGCATGTATGGCTTGAGGGAAATATTTACACGCTTTAAGTTTTCTCTACTTTGGTTCACAGGGATTCCATGTTCCATAAATTAGAAAAACAATATAAAAGTTAAAAATAAATAAATTGTGGTTACTTGAGAAACAGTGAGAAAATTAGATGGAGAAGGAACAGCTATGTCAGTGTTGGGTTGTGGAAGAAATTACAGTTATTGATTATTTGTATACACCATGTGCTAGGCCAAAAACCTATCTATTATCTCACTGAATCCTTAAACACAGTCGGGAGACACTATTAATATTTCCACTTAACAGATGAGGGCTGGCACAGAGATGTTAAGTGACCTGCTTGAGGTTACACAGTCAATAGATGAAAGAGCTGAGATACAAAACATGGTCTATGGGTCTCTAAGATGGTCTCACTGAGCATATTCTGATGAAGTTTCCATTTTTGAGTGAGGCAAGCAAACCATAGCCACCTGTCTTCACTGTATAGAAAATACCATCGGGGTATGAAGTTTTCATTTAAATAAGAGAACAAAATGTTAGATCAACCCTTGCTGAGCACTGATTCAAATTATCATGCTTAAATAAAAACCATGTAGATAGAAATCTAATCATGGAATTGATTCTTCCCATCTTTGGTATGTGACCCATGGTTTATCTACTGTCTGGTTAATTTCTTCGGCCTGAAGTGGCGATAAATTATCAGGCTTCCTTTGTCACTTTCACAGTAGGCCTTTTGTTATAGTCCTACATTACTAAGCTGAAACAAATATTAACATCAGTATTGGCTCAAGATGGTGTGACGCATCAGAAAACAAAGAAAGTTCCAGAGGTAGAAGGGTCAGTGGACAGAAGTCTCAGTGCAAATGGGTCAGAAAAGTGGACTCTGTCAAAGTCCAGAGAGATTGAGCTCTAATGGAATCACGAGCAGTTCCATCATGGGCCAAGACACACACACTCCCCTCCCCTCCCCTCCTCCTTGTTTTCTCTCCCTCCCTCAGTAGGAGACTTAAGCTCTCAGGGTCAGAAAACCTGCATGGATGGCCTCCCTCTTTGACAGAACTTATGCCCATTTCACAGAAGCTCTCCGAAACTCCAGAAGATAGCTGGTGAAGGCAGAGCCAGAGCACTCTCCCAAATTGCTCTGCCAGTCCCTCAGCACGGCTTGCTCAACGCTTTTGAGGGCCTCTGAGAGAATCCAACCTGTATTCCCCAATTTTGCCCTGACCCAGGCCAGGAAAGGTGTGGTGTTTAGTAGAGTCGGGAGTGAGTGGTTCCTTTCCTGGTCTCACTATTCAGTAGCTCTGTGACCATGGGCAAGTAATTCACACTTAACAGCTTAAGTTCCCTTACCTGCAAAATGGAGATTAAAATTACCTATTTCAAGGATTATTATAAGAATTACCTTAGGAGGCAAAGCTTCCTCGCATTGTGCCAGGCTCAGAGTGGCCACTCATTCGTTCATCAATTCACTCGCTCTGTACCTAACAAGCTTTCTTCGTTTTCCCAGCTCCCGCTGCTCTTGGTCTCTGAAATCTCTTTTCTCCCTACAAGGTTGCCTCCCGGGTATCTTCCTTCTATCCCATCTCCATTTTTCCAGGCTGTGCGGATCCTCTCCATTAGAAGCCACACAGATACCTACCTCTCCCCCGCACATACACCCTACCTGGCTAGGGTACTCGCAGCACAGAAGCAGCAGCAGCAGCAAAGAAACTGCCCCAGCACAGCTCCAGACCTGAGTCTACCTCAGCCCTTGTTCCCGCCCCCACTCTCAGCCTGGCTCCTAGATTGGGCTGTATCTGTCTGTCCTCGTTCTGATTGGCTGTTTTCGTTCTGCTGGAAGTCATGGGTCTTGGACCCGTTTACTGCGAATCAGGGTTGCAGCTGCCCAAGCGTCAACCCCAGCACTCGGCCCTTGCAGTGAACTCTCCTGTTGAGTGCAGCAGAACAACTCCGGGTTCGGAGTCTATCTTTTTTGGACGGCGGGGAAAAGAGCGGATAAAAGAATTCAAGACTTCTCTGAAGACCGGCCGGTGAAGGAGGAGGGAGGGAGGTGCCGAGCGCTGTCCCCGCCTGCCCGCCCCGAGCGATGGGAAGATGAAGCGGGTAAAGGCCTGCGCCCGCGCCCTCCTCCCCGGAGAGAGAGGCGCCCCGAGTCCCGGCGGGCGCCGGCCGCTGCACTTCCCTCTCCTTGTCCGGGAACAGCTGCTGGCTTCCGGGCGCGCTGGGCTGAATCGCAGCGGCTGCGGCTCCCCGCGTCCTTTCCGTGGGGAGCATCCGAGGACCTCCCTGGGATGGGGGTGAGCCATGGGTGGGACTGAGAGCCTGATCCTTTTAGGGTGAGGACACTCCTCGGGCGAGTGTCCGCAATCTTGCGAACGCCCTGTCTCTTCCTGCCCAGCTCGCAGCCTAGGACAGGTTGGCATCCCTTCATCGCTTGGAGGTTTAGTTTGTTTTTTTTATTAATTTAAGGGACTTCCCAACATTTTGGGAAATTCTGAGAAATCCTGTTGGGGATACTCGGAAGAAAACCTTGAGATTGTTCCATACTGCCCATTTCGCTGAACATGTGTAGGGGATCCTTGTCGGAACTGGCTTTCCTCGCCCCCTATTTACGTTATCACATATGTTAATGCATAGAAAAATAAGGTTTGGAAAGATCGAATGCTCATCTTTGAGTAATAGGATTATGGTCATTCAAACATTTTCTTATCTATTATTTCTAGTCCATCCTCAAACACAATGAAATGTACCTTTTCTTTATTAAAGTATTTTAATTAGCAATAGGCTAATTTTAATGTCAGTTTGATATTCAGATCCTAGTTTGTGATTTTCAGTAAGGGAGAATAATTTTTGAGAGCATTTGGAGGGACGGTTCCCCTCCTCCCAGCTATTTATAACCTTGATTCAGCAGAATAAGACCATGGCATCTGGTCCATCACTTCATGGCAAATAGATGGGGGAACAATGGAAACAGTGAGAGACTTTATTTTGGGGGGCTCCAAAATCACTGTAGATGGTGACTGCAGCCATGACATTAAAAGACGCTTGCTCCTTGGATAAAAAGCTATTACCAACCTAGACAGCATATTAAAAAGCAGAGACATTACTTTACAAACAAAGGTCTGTCTAATCAAAGGTATAGTTTTTCCAGTAGTCATGTTTGGATGAGAGATTTGGACCACAAAGAAGATTGAGTGTCAAAGAATTGATGCTTTAGATTGTGGTGCTGCAGAAGACTCTTTTGAGAGTCCCTCAGACTACAAGGAGTTCAAACCAGTCAAATGTAAGGGAAATCAACCCTGGATATTAATTGGAAGGACTGATGCTGACACTGAAGCTCCAATACTTTGGCCACCTGATAGAAAGAGCCCATTGATAGAAAAGACCCTGAAGTTGGGAAAGATTGAACACAAAGAGAAGGGGGTGGCAGAGGGTAAGACGGTTGAATAGCATGATCAACTCAATGACTCAAAAACACGAATCTGAGCAAACTCAAGGAGACAGTGACGGACAGAGGAGCCTGGCATGTTATAGTCCATGGGGTTGCAAGGAATTGGACATGACTTAGTCTCTTGATGAAAGTGAAAGTGGAGAGTGAAAAAGTTGGCCTAAAGCTCAACATTCAGAAAACGAAGATCATGGCATCTGGTCCCATCACTTCATGGGAAATAGATAGGGAAACAGTGGAAACAGTGTCAGACTTTATTTTGGGGGGCTTCAAAATCACTGCAGATGGTGTTTGCAGCCATGAAATTAAAAGACACTCCTTGGAAGAAAAGTTATGACCAACCTAGATAGTATATTCAAAAGCAGAGACATTACTTTGCCGACTAAGGTCCATTTAGTCACGGCTATGGTTTTTCCTGTGGTCGTGTATGGATGTGAGAGTTGGACTGTGAAGAAGGCTGAGCACCGAAGAATTGATGCTTTTAAACTATGGTGTTGGAGAAGACTCTTGAGAGTCCCTTGGACTGCAAGGAGATCCAACCAGTCCATTCTGAAGATCAGCCCTGGGATTTCTCTGGAAGGAATAATGCTAAAGCTGAAACTCCAGTACTTTGGCCACCTTATGCGAAGAGTTGACTCATTGGAAAAGACTCTGATGCTGGGAGGGATTGAGGGCAGGAGGAGAAGGGGACGACCGAGGATGAGATGGCTGGATGGCATCACTGGCTCAATGGACGTGAGTCTGAGTGAACTCCGGGAGTTGGTGATGGACAGGGAGGCCTGGCGTGCTGCAATTCATGGGGTTGCAAAGAGTCGGACACGACTGAGCGACTGAACTGAACTAGTGACTAAACAACAAACATCAAGAATAGAAAAACACTAGCAAAAATAAAAAAAATAAAAAGTTAACTCTTTAAAATGATTCTCAAAGCTGACAAAATTTTAGTTCAGTTTCAGTGCAGTTGCTCAGTCGTGTCCAACTCTTTGCGACTGCATGGACTGAAGCATGCCAGGCCTCCCTGTCCATCACCAACTCCTGGAGTTTACTCATACTCATCTCCATTGAGTCGGTGACACCATCCAACCATCTCATCCTCTGTCGTCCCCTTCTCCTGCCTTCCGTCTTTCCCAGCATCAGGGTCTTTTCAAATGAATCAATTCTTCACATCAGGTGGCCAAAATATTGCAGTTTCAGCTTCAGCATCAGTCCTTCCAATGAATATTCAGAACTGGTTTCCTTTAGGATGAACACGTTGGATCTCCTTGCAGTCCAAGGGACTCAAGAGTCTTCTCCTACACCACAGTTCAAAAGCATCAATTCTTCATCTCTCAGCTTTCTTTATATCCAACTCTCACATCCATACCTGACTACTGGAAAAACGATAGCTTTGACTAGATGGACCTTTATTGACAAAGTAATGTCTCTGCTTTTTAATATGCTATCTACGTTGGTCATAACTTTTCTTCCAAGGAGTAAGCATCTTTTAATTTCATGGCTGCAGTCACCATCTGCAGTGATTTCGGAGCCCCAAAAAATAAAGTCAGCCACTGTTTCCCCATCTATTTGCCATGAAGTGATGGGACCGGATGCCATGATCTTAGTTTTCTGAATATCGAGTTTTAAGCCAACTTTTTCACTCTCTTTCACTTTCATCAAGAGGATCCTTAGTTCTTTTTTACTTTCTGTCATAAGGGTGGTGTCATCTGCATATCTGAGGTTATTGATATTTCTCCTGGCAATCTTGATCCAGCTTGGGCTTCATCCAGTCCAGCATTTCTTATGATGTACCCTGCATATAAGTTAAATGAACAGGGTGACAATATACAGCCTTGATGTACTCCTTTTCCTATTTGGAACCAGTCTGTTGTTCCATGTCCAGATCTAACTGTTGCTTCCTGACTTGCATACAGATTTCTCAAGAGGCAGGTCAGGTGATCTGGTATTCCCATCTCTTATAGAATTTTCCACAGTTTGTTGTGATCCACACAGTCAATGGCTTTTGCGTAGTCAATAAAACAGAAGTAGATGTTTTTCTGGAACTCTCTTGCTTTTTCGATGATCCAGCTGATGTTGGCAATTTGATCTCTGGTTCCTCTGCCTTTTCTAAATCCAGCTGAACATCTGGAAGGTCATGGTTCATGTACTGTTGAAGCCTGGCTTGGAGAATTTTGAGCATGACTTTACAAGCCTGTGAATCAGTGCAGTTGTGCAATAGTTTCAGCATTCTTTGGCTTTGCCTTTCTTTGGGACTGGAATGAAAATTGACCTTTTCCAGTCCTGTGGCCGCTGCTGTGTTTTCCAAATTTGCTCGCATATTGAGTGCAGCAGTTTTACAGCATCATCTTTTAGGATTTGAAATAGCTCAGCTGGAATTCTTGCCTTGAGAACCCCATGAATAGTATGAATAGTATGAAAAAGCACCACCTTAAACATCTGTAAAATGGGGCAAATTATTCCTATGATCCCTTTCAACTTTTTTTTTTTCCCACTATATTTTTACATCAGAAGATAGAGGGGGAAATAGGCAGGTTAAACTATTAAGCTTTAGGTAGAAACATTGGAAACTAACTAAAGTTCCTTGTCAATCCGCCTCTAGCTGCAAACTGGCACCAGTGTGCCTTAGCACCTACAAATGATGCATTATTGATAAAAGGTAAAAATGTTTGAAATGAGTCAGGAACACAATAAGCACACACAGCTGACAAGAGCCAAGGCCTGAATCATACTATCTGTAGAAAGCCACATCCCTGACAGAGAATCTTTTCACTTACAACTTCTGAAAAGTGAAAACAGGTAGCCAATGAATCGTTAATTCAGTAAATGAAGTTGCTCTGTCGTGTCCGACTCTTTGCAACCCGTGGACTGTAGCCCACCAAGCTCCTCCATCCATGGGATTCTCCAGGCAAGAATACTGGAGTAGGTTGCCATTGGAGCTAAAAACACTTAAGGCAGGCGCTGCTTTGTCACTAAAGGCATGTTCCCACCAGTTGGCGCTAAAGGAAAAGATTCAAAATGATTCAGTTCGGTTCAGTTCAGTCTCTCATTCATGTTCGACTCTTTGCAACCCCATGAACTGCAGCACGTCAGGCCTCCCTGTCCATCACCAACCCCTGGAATCCACCCAACCCCATGTTCATTGAGTTGGTGATGCCATCCAGCCATCTCATCCTCTGTCATCACCTTCTCCTCCTGCCCTTAATCTTTCCCAGCATCAGGGTCTTTTCAAATAAGTCAGCTCTTTGCATCAGGTGGCCAAAGTATTGGAGTTACAGCTTCAACATCAGTCCTACCAATGAACATCCAGGACTGATCTCCTTTAGAATGGACTGGTTGGATCTCCTTGCAGTCCAAGGGACTCTCAAGAGTCTTCTCCAACACCACAGTTCAAAAGCATCAATTCCTCAGGGCTCAGCTTTCTTTACAGTCCAACTCTCACATCCATACATGACCACTGGAAAAACAATAGCCTTGACTAGATGGACCTTTGTTGACAAAGTAGTCTCTGCTTTTTAATATACCGTCTACGTTGGTCATAACTTTTCTTCCAAGGAGCAAGCATCTTTTAATTTCGTGGCTGCAATCACCATCTGCAGTGATTTGGGAGCCCCCAAAAATAAAGTCAGCCACTGTTTCCATTGTTTCCCCATCTATTTGCCATGAAGTGATGGGACCAGATGCCATGATCTTCATGTTCTGAATGTTGAGCTTTAAGCCAACTTTTTCACTCTCCTCTTTCACTCTCCTCAAGAGGCTTTTTAGTTCCTCTTCACTTTCTGCCATAAGGGTGGTGTCATCTGCATATCTGAGGTTATTGATATTTCTCCCAGCAATCTTGATTCCAGCTTGTGCTTCTTCCAGCCCAGTGTTTCTCATGATGTACTCTGCATAGAAGTTAAATAAGCAGGGTGAAAATATATAGCCTTGACGTACTACTTTTCCTATTTGGAACCAGTCTGTTGTTCCATGTCCAGTTCTAACTGTTGCTTCCTGACCCACATATAGGTTTCTCAAGAGGCAGGTCAGGTGGTCTGGTATTCCCATCTCTTCAAGAATTTTCCATAGTTTATTGTGATCCACACAGTCAAAGGCTTTGGCATAGTCAATAAAGCAGAAATAGATGTTTTTCTGGAACTCTCTTGCTTTTTCGATGATCCAGCAGATGTTGGCAATTTGGTCTCTTGTTTCTCTGCCTTTTCTAAAACCAGCTTGAACATCTGGAAGTTCATGGTTCACGTATTGCTGCAGCCTGGCTTGGAGAATTTTGAACATTACTTTACTAGTGTGTGAGATGAGTGCAATTGTGTGGTAGTATGAGCATTCTTTGGCATTGCCTTTCTTTGGGATTGGAATGAAAACTGACCTTTTCCGGTCCTGTGGCCACTGCTAATCAAAATGATTAGGAAACTGCAAATTGGGACTTTAAATTTTCATTTACACCAGAAACCAGGACATATTAAGAAATTGCACTTTTACAGACATGAAAGAACAAAAAAATTAGATTAGTAACCAAAGTAGACTAGTTTTACTGCTTACTTTATTGAAAGCCTAAGAACATTTTGGTTTTTAAACAGTTATTTCATGAGGAATAGATACCATTCACTCAGCCTCCATAACTCAAAGCCTCTAAGCCTCGTTCATCCCAATGTCTGTGCTGGAAATGCCTTCCCCACTTTCTCTGTTCACCTAATCCCACTCTCTATAGCCCAGCTCATCTCACCACCTCCCTGGAGCCTTCCCCAGCTCCTGCAGCCCACAGAGTTGTATTTCTCTGAACTGTAGCACTCTCTATATAATCATTTGTTGATGATCTTTTTTAACGGATATAAAGCCAGCTTTTACAATCAGAATTAAGTACTTTGTAAGGACTAAAGAACCTATATACCAAGCAAACATTTCCACGTCTATACATATAAATTTCTAATTTGGGATCCCCAAGGAAAATATAAAAAAAGAGCCCCTTTACATTTACTATTGCAAACAATGCCATGCAAAACAAGGATGCCTGGACAGTTTCTAGCTCTAATGTCCAGGATTGCAAAGCATGAATACTTTAATACAGCCCGGGGATCTGAGCGGATCTAGCAGACCTCCATGGAGAGACATCTTGGGAGCAAGTCAACATCCTAGATGATTTAAGACCTTCGAACTTCCAAACCTTTAGAAATGTTAAGCCTGTTCCTCCAAGTGTAAACAAGATTGACTTTAAGATTCCTAAAGTATAAAACAAGTGTTTCATAGACATGAGCTGATGGAACATTAACAATCAAAACTCAACAGTAGGAGTTTAAAAGTAAGAGGAGCAAACGTCCATCAATATGAACTGGGGTGAGGTCAGGTGGGATTACACCTGTATTTTCACTAACTTCTACTAGAAATTTAGCACTTCTCAATTGCGAATACAGGCAACAAACCACAGTACTACTAGCATTACCTGCCCCTTCGACTCCATCTGAAATGACAGATTTTTTGTACCATATGACAGTTGTTGCAGACATCTGGAAATAACATTGTTATTTATCACTACTTCCAAGTTATGGCAGTTCCTAAAATTGCCACTAGATCCCCTATGATTACAGTCTTCTCATCTGGTATAATGAGGATGGACCACAATCTGGCAAGCTTCTCCCCTCAAGCAATCATTCAGTTACCAAATGGTGACTGCTCGCAGTGGTGGTCCAGGTATCTATGATGTTCCTGGTATTCTCCACTTACAAGTGTTAATCAGAGACCGCCCAAGGACGGGGAGCTTATGCAAACTAAGCAAAGATAGTCTTCATGTTGCTGTCTTTAGAAAATAAAATTGAAGTTTTACCTTCTAAATGAATGATCTTGCTGTTTTATACATTAATAAATTCCAGATGTATTCATTCATTAAGTTAGTCATTCGGGTAGCAAGTATGTATAGAGCACTTACTAAAATAAAATTAGTTTGAATCATCTAAAATAAAATGAAATTATGTTGAGTCATCTAACATTCTCAATATTTTGACTGTCTTGACTTACCAAAATAGCAATTTCATATAGTTCAGTCTAATACTTGTGAGCCCAACCCCTAAGCCCACTAATAAAAGAGACAGTCATAAAGTAAAAGAAGATCTTGAATCAGAAAGATGGATGCCTGCACAAGTTAAAAACGTGGTGAAATGGCTAAGAGGCAGCACACAGAAAAAGTCACAAAAAGGCAAATTGCCCAGAGGAAATTATCCATTTAATTATCCTGAATGAGAATGATCCAAAGACATTAATAACAAATCTGTATTATTTTCTATGACATAACGTGATGAAAAGCCTCTCCCCAAAGATTTACTAATGCTTCAATAATTTTTTTCTAATTAAATAATATAATCTTCTACAGTATTATAAGAAATATACTTTTAAATCAATATTAAATCTGGCAAGAATAATGCCTTAACATTTGTATGGCACTTTGTCATTTAAAGGTAATTTTATACACATTATTCTATTATATTCAGCCTGGGAGATACTATCCCCACTTTTCAGATGACATAGCACATGAATCCTAGTGGACTTACAGAAAACTTAAAAAACGAATCTTATCTTTAAGCCAGTTTCTCTCTTTGCTCTCTGTGTCATGTAATAATATTAAAGCAGGTGAAACATCTAAGAGCTTCAAAATCCTGGAACCTAGGTCTGAATCTCAATCTATCACTTAATCTCCATGCTACCCTAAGGAAGTTCTTTGATATGTGTGGGGCTGAGCTTAGTTAAGTGGGAATAATAACATCTTCAGATGTTATTGTTAAATGGGATATGGCAGTTAAAGCCCTTACCATCACCTATAACAGCTACACTTAGCACTATCTTCATTTATATTCTTGTGAGAATCCAGCAATGAAGAAACTTGACTCTTATCTAAAAGAACTTGAGAAAGCCATGCATCTCAATAGACAGCAGAATTCTAAACAGGCCTCAGAATTCTAAAGGCCTGTCCCACACTTTCTCAAATAACTTATTATTATCATCACTCTATCATCCTAAAGGCTTTGGAGAAAATAACCAATGTCACAGTGTTGGGAGACCTACTTTTCCTCCATATCTAAAAATTTCAAAATCTCCTATGTTAGGAGCTCTGATCAAGAGTTGATTAAGAGCTACTACCTGTACCATCTAGGGGCGATGTTCACTCATGAGGCCGGAAACAGAGCCTTCTTTCATTTCAGACAGCTGATGGTCACCCCAGAAAAGATCCCAAATTAGACCATGTATGGAGACTAAAACCAGAGTCAGATAACACCAAAGGAAGGATATTGGTAAAAGAGGCTAGGAGTAAAATAAAAGAGAAATATCTTCCAACCTGAAGGCAAAGGGTCAAAAGCAGGCTTGCTATTACTTACTCCTAGCTCACCACCTCCTCATCCTCTGAGGATGATGCTGTTTCCTTGGGTCCTGAGCCATCATGACTGGCATTTCCTTTAGTATGTCATGCAGTCAGCAGACGGGGGCCTCAGAGACCTTTGCTTGCACATTCACTGGATCAAACTATTTGGGTGGCACAGATTCCTGCAAGAGAGACAAATGATCTGAAATGCAATGCAGCTGTCTTTTTGTTCATCATTGCTGGTGATCTTCTATGTAATGAAAATGGATATTTACCTAAATACTGTCCAACCTCTAGAAGCTTAGCTTTTTGCACAGTGCCTCACATAAGACACAAAGATCAAGCTTTTATTTTTCAAACACATTGTCTGTCCTCTGTGTATTTGAAGAGAGAGGCTATTAAGTTTCCTGTGTTTCTTTTACATACTAAATCTAATGTGCACCAAAAGGATAGGCTTACTTAACTTTGAGAAAAATGTGAGATACATGGCTGATTGTGTTAAACGTAGGTTCCTTCCTAGCAAAACCTGACATGAGTTAAAAAGAAAAACATGGGTTTTAAGATGCTAGCAAATATTTCTTTAGACTTTATGACAAGCACAGGTAAAATAAGATCATGATTCCACTGAAATAAGTTCAAGCAAAAAATGAATATATTCTGCTGAATCAAGGCTATAAATAGCTGGGGATGGGGGGAGACTATCCATCGAAATGCTCTCAAAAATTATTCTCCCTTACTGAAAATCATAAATTATGATCCAAATATCAAAGAGACATTAAAATTAGCCTATTGCTCTTTAAAATAATAAAGAAAAGGTACATTTCATTGTGTGTTTGAGGATGGAATAGAAATAACAGATAAAATGTTTGAATGACTATAAATCCTATTATTCAAAGATTACCATTCAATCTTTCCAAACCTTATTTTTCTATGCATTAATATATCTGATAATGTAAATAGGGGGCAAGGAAAGCCAATTCCCACAAGGATCCCTACACAAGTTCAGCGAAATGGGCAGTATGGTACAATCTCAAGGTTTTCTTCCAAGTATCCCCAACAGGATTCTTCAGTATTTTCCCAAATGTTGGGAAATCCCTTATATTAATAAAAAACAAACTAAACCTCCAAGCAATGAAGGGATGCCAACCTGTCCTAGGCTGCGAGCTGGGCAGGAAGAAAGAAGGTGACGGGAAGATTGAGGGCACTCGCCCGAGGAGCATCCTCACCCTAAAGGGATCAGGCTCTCTGTCCCACCCGTGCTCACCCCATCCCAGGGAGGTCCTCAGATGCTCCCCAAGGAAAGGACACGGAGAGCCGCAGCTGCTGCGATTCAGCCCAGCGTGCCCAGAAACCAATAGCTGTTCCTGGACAAGGAGAGGGAAGTGCAGCTGCCAGCACTGCCTGGACTCAGGGGCGCCCCTCTCTCCCAGGAGGAGGGCGTGGGCACAGGCTTTTACCTGGTTCATCTTCCCATCGCTTGGGATGGGCAGGTGGGGGTAGCGCTCTGCACCTACCTCCCTCTCCCATCCGGGCTCCACAGAAGTCTTGACTTCTTTTTCCCCCACTCTTTCCCCCTCCATCCCAGAAAGATTGACTCCGAACCAGGAGTTGTTCTGCTGCGCTCAACAAGAGGGGTCACTGCAAGGGCTCTGTCTCGTGGGGTGAGGCTTCAGTCAGTTCAGTCACTCAGTCATATCCGACCCCATGGACTGCAGCACACCAGCACACCCTGTCCATCACCAGCTCCCGGGGATTACTCAAACTCATGTCCATCCAGTCAGTGAAGTCATCCAACTGTCCAGGGAGTTTGTAACTTCCTCGGTTCTGTCTCATTGCAACAAAAATTTGAAGCGATGGGCAGACTGGAATTACAGCCCTTGGATGGACCAGTGTTACAGCTCAGTTTATTCAGAAAGTAAAGGAAAATACGTTCTTGAGTTATGAGGGTATGCCGACCCAAAAGACGCAAAGAGAAGAGAGGCCCCCCTGGCCCAATTTGGCTCCTTTTTTTACATGTTTTTTCTCCTCCCTCTGGGCCTGCCCTATAAGAGAGGAGGACACTCAGGAACCACCAGAAACTGGTGGGAAAATATCTGTCTGTCCCAGCAACAGAGAAGTGCTTGGGTGAATCTTTAAGTAATTGTTTTTCCTATATCACCGAAAATGGTACAGGTTTGGGAGGAGAAGGCTCTGGAGTAGGAGGTCAGGACAGAGTAGGGAGCCCCTGTGTCAACCAAGAAATTCTCGGACCTACCTGCCACATCCAGGTGCACCCTTTGCTCCAGCCCCGTGATAGTTATCTGTGACAGGCAGGCTGGCTGGAGTGGGCGGCTTCAGTCCTCTTGAACCATCGTGAGGGAAGGCTTGGTGCTTGACCTTGAGGCTCTTGGGTCCTGAGGGCAGAGTGCCACCCATTCCCCCAATTGATGGCATTTGTAGCAAGCCGTTTTAGGAGACTTGTCTCGGTTTAGACGGTCTTTGGCCCAATGCTGCGCCTGTCTACAGATTTGCCTCGTGCCTTGTCCTTCATGGACTCGGGGTTTGCCATAGGGCTTCCCTGGAAGACAGCCAGCATCGGGCATGCCTTGTCTCTTTCCTTTTCTCCCTTTCCTGAGCCTTGGCCTCCCTCTCCTGTACTCTGTTATAAAAGGTATTGGGGGCTGTCTGGGCCATCTCATCTAAAGAGGGCACAGGGTTCTGCTGCTATAGCTGTTGTAACTTTATCCTGATGTCTGATGCACACTGGGGCAAGAATTTGTCCTTTAAAATCACCTGGCCCTTGTAAGAGTCTAAGTCCAGATTGGTAAACTTCTAGCGGGTCTCTTTAGCCTTTTTAGAAAGGCAGTGGGGTTCTCGTTGGGCTCCTGAGTTATTGCTGAGATTCAGGCATAGCTGGGTACTTTTTGCTGGGCTGCTTTCCGTCCTGCCTTCACACAGGTCAGAAAATGATCCCTTTCCCAGATGTGCTCAGGGTCTTTATAATTCCAACTAGGATCTGAGAAGGGGACCGCAGTTTCCCCTACTGGGTATTTATTGGTTGACATGTGAAGCCCCATAGCATAACTTCAGGCTTCCTTTAAGACCCTAGTATGTTCAGGGTCAGATAAAGTTGGACTAAATACGACCATGATGTCCTTCCATGTCAAGTCAAAGGCCAAGGTAATGTGTTGGAATGTATCTGTATGTTTGCCTGGGTCATCTGTATAGCTTCCCAGGTCCTGTTTGATCCGTCTTAGTTCTAAGAAGTTCTTAGTCTTATGGGCACAGGTTGGTATGAATTCTCCTCCAGTTCTGACTAAGGGACATACTTGAGCTGCCTTTTGTGGAGGGGGTGCTCCCGGATATGGGGGCACGTTTGGATACAAGGAAGGAGCACCAGGCAACTCAGGAACCATGGGAGGTGAGCCTTCACGGGGGGCGGGGGGGGGGGGGTGTTCCTTTTCTTGGTAGTCTGTGCCTAGCACATTTGCCTAGTAGTGAAGGAGAGAACAGACAGAACAGGCTCCATCTTGAAAGCAGGACTCCATCTTAGGCCAGACTGTGAATGCTTTCTACCTGCATGCTCACACTCCCAATGGACTCTGAACTTTGTGCCCAGCGTCTATGGAAATGGCATACCAATGGAACACCAGACCCCCCGGGATGAAAGAGCTGCAGGACTTGTACCTGCCTAGACTCTCCATCGCCTAAAAGAATATGCTAATTATCTCTGTAACAGAACAGAGTCATAAATTCTATTATGCTTATTGGAGTATGACCACAGGCCTATTGATAAATGTCCACTGTTTAACTCCCTAGGCTTATGGCACATGAATCATGGGTTAATTTTGATCGTATCTCTCTTTTACTTTGTCCAGACTAGTTTCAAGGAATTTGGGGAGGTGGGTTTGAACATGTATACTTAGGGTATATAGTTCAGTTCAGTTCAGGTCAGGTCAGTCTTTCAGTCGTGTCCGACTGTTTGCCACCCCATGAATCACAGTGCGCCAGGCCTCCCTATCCATCACCAACTCCCGGAGTTCACTCAGACTCACGTCCATCGAGTCAGTGATGCCATCCAGCCATCTCATCCTTGGTCGTCCCCTTCTCCTCCTGCCCCCAATCCCTCCCAGCATCAGAGTCTTATCCAATGAGTCAACTCTTCGCATAAGGTGGCCAAAGTACTGGAGTTTCAGCTTTAGCATCATTCCTTCCAAAGAAATCCCAGGGCAGAGAAGCAGGAGAGAGAAACAGGAGGCGGGGGTATAGTGCAGGCGCTTTTCCTGTACAACTTGTCTCTGCAAGATTTCCAGGAGGAGGCCGTTCCCCTGCCTCCAAGGGCATCATCCTGAGTCCTCCCTGTGCCTCTCCTTCCCCATCCAATCCCGTCCAACCCTCGCTCTCACTACGCATTGCTCCCCACCTTCCTGCCGTTGCCTGTGCTCAGTTCACAAACTCCATTCTCACCTGCGTAACACAGTGGCCTCATGAGCCGTCTCTCTGTCCCCTCACTTGCCCCCCTCCCCAACTGGCTTCTCCAGGAAGCAGACAGAACAGCCTCTCCCAGTGACAAATCTGACCCTCCTCTGCATCCTTCCTCTCGGTGGCTCCCCTCTGCTCTCGGATAAAGCAAAAGGTCCTTGATGGATCCTGCAGCACTAACTGCTGCCTCTCTCTCCAGTCTTATCTTCACCCTCCAGTCACGTGAACTTTACCTACTTGCCGGGAGCCACCATGGGAGATCCCACCCATGACAAAAGTCATGTGGAAGAGAACTGTTAAGCAAGGCTTCAGAACTCAACGGGCTCCCTAGGCTTTCTCGAACATCTACCCCAAAACCAGAATCTGTCTGTTTTACTATTTCATGACTTTCACCAACTCCTCTGACATTAACAGGGGGCTATTCCTGACCACCTTTCTCTGGAGAAAATCAACTTAGGGCTATAGCTAATAAGTCTCCTGGACATGAGAAGAATATTTCCAATCAAAACCCCTCTGTTAGCATTTTAGCTTGCTTGGCAGATATATCCAGACTCTTGCAGCTACGCATGTGATTATTTACAGCCTCCCAACTGTGAGAGGCACAGAAAGCCTACAACATAGAGCCTTTCAAAGAGTTAAAAGTTATTAGAATAGTGCTAATATAGGATTTCATTATTGGGCCAATGCTTGTCGCTAAGTTCCCATATCTCTTATCCACTGTGCACCTGGGAGTGCATTAGTTAAGTTGGAAAGTAAGGAAAACAATTGTAGCCTTGAAATTAACCACATCAGACTTTTGAGCTAATTGGTTCTTTCTTGTAACTCACTGCACCTTTGCTTCGTGAGAATGTAACTCTGTTCAATACTTTTTGAGGCTGACGTAGATTAGAAATATAAGAAAAAAACATTTCAAGGGAAAATAAGGCTTCTGGTTGAGAAGCCTTTATCAAAAGAGGGTCATAAAATGTTCACAGGCCTCCAAGGCCAGAAGATAATGTACACAATATTGTTTATGGGAAAGGTTTGCAGAAAAAATCCTGGTTTCGATAAAGACAAAACAGATGTAATGTTTGGGCTGACTCTGTATGACTTCGCATCTTTCATTTCCCTCTGTGTACAAGTAAAGGTATAAAAGACCCTTTTGAAAATAAAAACAATGGGCCTCGCTCGAAGAAGCTTGGTCACCCCGTGTTTTTCTTTTTTCTCTTTTTTTTTTTCTCTCTTACTTTGTTTTTCAGGCTGATCTCTTGGAGCATAGAGGCTCCCTGCGTTCACTTATCTGCCCGGGTTTCTAAGATCTGAATGGGAAGACGTTCTGCTTCGGGAGAACGGGAAGGCACCTGTGGCCTCCGTGAACAGGGCAAACTTCTTGTCTCGAAGTTTTATTGGCTGTCTATGTAAACCAAGGAATATCAGCCTCTTTCTCTCCTCTGTTTTCTTATCTACAATATTCTTTCCTTATCTCTCTCTAAATCATCCGCCGATGCCGGTTTTCCTTCAGGTTCCCCTGGGTCCTGCAGGGGCTGGACCCCAGTGTTAGGGACCAAACGATGGTCTCTAGGACCTGAGTCATGTTTACCAGAAAGAGACAGGATGTGCGCTCATCCTGCCTGGCCAATCATGTAACGCCAGCTACTCCTGTAACTGAGACAAAGAACTGCCTGTATATAAGCCGCCATACTCCTTTGTTCGGGGCTCTTGTTGGATTCCCTTGTGTGGGATGAGACTTGGGCCCTAGCGCGCTAGGAATAAACAAACTCCCTTGTTGCGTTTGCAATACTGTGGTGGACTTGCTCTCTCGGTTGGTTCGGAGATACGGGCTCGGAGCATAACATCTGGGGGCTCGTCCAGGATCTCCGTCCCGCTGGGGAGGACAACTCTCCTGGTAGAAAAGAGTAACCTCGTTAGGAGATGAGAGCTCTGAGCACCCGTGCTAACGTTGCAGAAGCCCAGATTAAGTCTGGGGCCGGTATCGTACTGGGGAGGCATCTGGCTGTAAAGTGCAGAGGCACGTCAGCGTAAGGCCGGGACCTGGTTTCGTGCTGGGGAGGCAGCTGGCTCTGGTTACTGGATTAAGTCCAGCGTAAGGCCGGGGCCCAGTTTCGTGCTGGGGAGGCGGCTGTCTCTGTGAACATCCTGCAGGTAAGATTGAGTGCATTGTCGGTGGCCACCTTGCGTTTGTTATCTGTTTGTCTATTTGTGGTGTCTGCGTTGCTCTTTGTGTGCTCTGTTGGCTCCCAGTGTACTTTTTTGTGATCATGGGACAAACAACTTCTACTCCCTGAGAGTGGCCATAGATGAAGACATTACCCATATAGAGCAATCTATTAGTCATTTAGAATCGTCTCTAACTTCTCTATCTGAAGTAGTTCTGCAAAACAGGAGGGGATTAGATCTGCTCTTTCTGCAACAAGGGGGACTCTGTGCTGCCCTAGGAGAAGAGTGCTGTTTCTATGCGGATCATACAGGAATAGTTAGAGAATCTATGGCCAAAGTGAGGGAAGGACTAGCCCAATGTAAATGAGAATGTGAGGCTCAACAAGGATGGTTTGAATCTTGGTTTCAACAATCCCCTTGGCTGACTACCTTAATCTCCACCTTGCTAGGACCCCTGCTAGTACTTTTACTAATGCTTACCTTCGGCCCATGTATTATCAATAGACTTGTAGCCTTTGTAAAGGAACGCATAAATACAGTACAGCTGTTTGTGCTTCGACAACAATATCAAACTGTGTCTCAGGACCGAGAGGAAGATTCCTCTATATGATCTAAGGACAGGGGGGAATGTTAGGGACCAAACGACGGTCTCTAGGACCTGAGTCATGTTTACCAGAAAGAGACAGGATATGCGCTCATCCTGCCTGGCCAATCATGTAACACCAGCTACTCCTGTAACTGAGACAAAGAACTGCCTGTATATAAGTCGCCATACTCCTTTGTTCGGGGCTTTTGTCGGATTCCCTTGTGTGGGATGAGACTTGGGCCCTAGCGCGCTAGGAATAAACAAACTCCCTTGTTGCATTTGCAATACTGTGGTGGACTTGCTCTCTCGGTTGGTTCGGAGATACGGGCTTGGAGCATAACACCTGGCACCTACTTGAAGGAGTAGCTCCCTCCTGCCTCACGGCCTTTGCACGCACTGTTTCCTCTGCCTGGAATGCCCTCACCCTCCCTTTCACTTACTTAGTTCTCACTCTTTCTTATGATCTGCTTTGCGATCTAGTTCACCTGCTTTTCTTTATAAATTCTTACAAATACCCCTTATAGTACTTACCTCAATTTTATTTACAGGTGTAACTGTTTGATTGATTGCTATCCTCCCAAGGGTGTAAGCTCTTTGCATGGAGGAAGCACATCTGTTTTGCTCACAACTGGATCTCAGTTCCTACACATTGATGGGCTTTCTGTAGATTATACACACACACACACACACATACACACACACACACACATGCCTTTCTTATTTATTTATTTTTACTGAAGTATAGTTCCTTGTAAATGGTTGCTTGCTTGAGGAGGGGCCCACTCTAGTGCCAACCAATGGCTGAGCAGGGCTGCTATAGCTCGGACCTGTCCCAGTGCTATTACAGTATGGCCGTTTAACAGTATTAATTCTTCCATTCTGACAACATGGGGTATCTCCCCATTTCTTTGAAACACCTTCCTTTATTAATGTTTTATATTAAATAGTTCTCACCACAAAGTCTTTCACCTCCTTGGTCAGGTTTATTCCTAAAGGCTGGTCCTTATTTTTTTTTTTTTTTTGAGCAGTGTTAAAAGGTATTCCTTTTTTTAACATTGTTTTTATTGTTCATTCACTAAGTCAAGTCCGACTCTTTGCGACCCTATGGACTGCAGCACACCAGACTTTCCTGCCTTTCACTATCTCCCAGAGTTTGCTCAAACTCATGTTCTTTGAGTTGGTAATGCCATCCAACCAGCTCATCCTATGTTATTCCTTTTCTGATATTTCATTGTTGGTGTAAAGAAATGCAAATGACCTGTTTGTTAATTTCATCTCCTGCTACCTCGCTGAATTCTTTTATCAGTTCTAGCCCTTTTTGTGTATAGTCTTTCAGGTTAAAAAATAATATCAGCTGATATTAAAAAAATTTTAATATCAGCTTCCTCTCGTCTCATGCTTTATGGTTAGGTCTTGTGTTAATGGAGCAAATTTTAAATTTTTCTAATGATTAGGAAGTACTCAACGTATATCAAAATGCCTGAAAAACAACATAGTGGGCAGCCACAAGCATACACAAGGAAGCAAAATGGAACCCAGATGGATAAATGGACTGTTTCCTTTGAGAGGGGCTGGTACCATCTGTGGCCTCTCTAGATACAGTCTTGATTTCCAGGGAAGTGAAAAATCGAGTTTAAACTGAAATAGCCCTGGGGCTAGCAGGAGTTATAGCAGTCCCATTCAGTCATTGGTTGGTACCCCGTTGGGCCCCTCCCCCATGCAAGCCCCCATTTTAGAGCAACTGTCAACCAGTGACTGTTAGTGGTCCTGCTTAGTGATTGGTCAGTGCCAGTGTGAGCCCCTCCCCTTCTCGGTGTTCCGTATAAAAGCAGCCCGGAATTCCGTCTGAGGGGAGATGGTTTTCAGATATGCTAGTCTTTCATCTTTTCGGTCTGCTAGCTTTCTGATTACAGTCATTATTCCTTGTTCCCAGATCTCGTCTCCTGCTTTACTGACCTGTCGTGCAGTGAGCAGCCCTGGCTTGGGCTTGGGCTTGGTAACAAAACCATGTCCCCAGGGCAGAGCCTGGCATCTTCACATCCAGGCAGGAGGCGCTCATCCTACCCTCTCTTCTAAGAAGAAGAGGTCTCCCTTCTGCCTCTGGCCTCAGCAGACCCTGCCTACATTCCCCTCAAGGATGGGCTCGGAGACTCTGTATTGATGCTGCTGCTGCTGCTACTGCTGCTAAGTCCCTTCAGTCATGTCCGACTCTGTGTGACTCCATAGATGGCACCCCACTAGGCTCCTCTGTCTCTGGGATTCTCCAGGCAAGAATACTGGAGTGGGTTGCCATTTCCTTCTCCAATGCATGAAAGTGAAAAGCGATAGTGAAGTTGCTCAGTTGTGCCTGACCCGACTCTTAGCGACCCCATGGATTACAGCCTACCAGGCTCCTCCGTCCATGGGATTTTCCAGGCAAGAGTACTGGAGTGGGGTGCCATTGCCTTCTCCGTCTCTGTATTGAGAGGGCCCTAAAGAGAAGGGAATCCAGAGTCACACTCAGCAAAGGAGTGCACCCCAACCATGGGCTCCATGAGATGGGGGCAGTGGGCAACTCCCATGGGAGAGGTGCCTCAGGAAAGAGAAAGACAAACAGAGATGGGAACATGGGGAACAAGCTGTGTAATAGGGCAGTGGCAGGCATGCAGGTGTTAGTAAGCTACCATCCGCAGTCCCCCTCAACCAATGGTCAGTGGGCTCCTCCCTGAAGCAAGCAACCATCAGTGAGCAACTGTTAAGGAGTGACCACTAACAGTCCCTCTCAGTCGTCAGTTGGCATTGCAGTGGGCCCCTGCCCTTTCTGTCAAAGGAGCCTGGATTGGGACTGAGGGGAGATGGTTTTTTGAGACTGCCATCTTCTTGGTCTGCTAGTTTTTTGATGAAAGTTGTTATTCCTTGCCTCAACAAATCATCTCCCAGTGTACTGGCCTGTCGTGTGGTGAGCAGAGCAAGTTTGGACTCAATAACAATTTCAGCAAAGCCAGACAAGAACCATGCTGCTTGCGGCCAGCCAGCCCTGGTTGGAGAATTTTCAGGTAAGGCCCGAGCAGCTGCCGGAACCACTTGTCCTGATAATCTTCCCTTCAGAATTCCCTGAAGCAGCATGGGCTACTCCAGCGCTAGGCGGTCGGAGCAAGAAATCGACATTTAGGAGTTCCAACAGTAGGGCAAGTTGCTCTGCTCTGTACAACCAGGAACGTTCTCTCCTTTCAGTTTGGGTTTATCTTTTAAGGGAAAAGACAATTTGTTTCACAGCTGATTGTGATTCCCTTTCGGAGAGAATTGTCGGACTCTACAGGATTTGTGAACTGGTTGGTTTGCTTGTGTTTTGCGTTCATTCACGATGGAATCTCTTTAGACTTTTGGTGTTGAAATTTGCATGTGCTTTTTGTGTTTTGTTGCTCTTGAACTTATAAATATGGCAACTACATTTGTCCCTAAAGAAAGCCCTTTGGGGTGAACCTTAAATAAGTGGGCAAAATAAAGCTGTGGGCCTATGACTAAGAAAGATGATATTCTTTTGTTACAATATGTGGTCCCAATGGAGAGTGATGGCTCTTGACTGGCTCACTGAATGATCATACGACTTTTCAATTAGAATTGTTTTGTTAAAGAGAAGGTAAAAATGATGAGACTCCCTATGCAGATACATTTATGCCACGACATCAGGAAGAAAAGCAGTCAGACAACCGCCACCTTATGGTACAGTGGTCTAAAATGAAATCCAGGAGGATACCTGTTCTACAAGAGGGAGAAGGAGAAAATGTGACTGAGGACATGCTATTTCAAAACTTAAGCCCCCTGGCCAGCCTGGCTCCCCTACAGTCGAGCAGGCTTCACTGGCAGTTGTCCCAACCACTCCTTGTGTCACCAAGACCGTCACTGCCTCCTGCTTCCTCTGCTTATGGGGATCATTTAGAAGTTTCTATCTTAACCCCTGGGGCACAGGGGCATGGCTTGGTGTCACCATCTAACCCCTGAAAGGGGCACCCAGTTTGGACCAGGAGCCACTTCCAGAGCAGGGCAATTGCCCTTGTGTTGATATCCCATAGGAGGCCTTAATGCAGATGGTCACCCAGCCTGGTTTCTACTGATGGACAATCTATTCTCAACTCTGGATATATTTACTTAGAAATACCATAACCCTGCATACCGAGAGAACCCCCTCCACACGACTGAACTTTGCATTCTGCCTTTGCCGCTCACCCTTGCTCTTGGGTAGACATTCGCAGGCTTATGAATAGATGCTTACTGGGGATGAAAGGAAGACGGTCATCAAGGCTAGAGAGGAAATACAGCAGCCTCTTCAAGCAGATCCCAACGGAACTCCAAAGCGAATCTGGCGGTTCCAACTGCTGAGCCGGCCTGGGCTCCTAATAATGGAGGTACGCTGCTCCTAGAGCATTACAGGAAGTGCATCTCAGCAGGCCCTCGAAAGGGAGTATCTAGGCAAAAGAGCTTAAGAAAAAGTCAAGAGCTACACCAAAACCCAATGAGGATCCATCAGAGTTTCTAGAAAGCAGTTATAAAGCTTATAGCTGCAACGCTAGTGCAGACCCTGAAGCCCCTGAAAATTTGAGAATGTTAACAATGACCTCCATTGAGCAAAGCACCCTAGATATTAGAATAAAATTATATAAAAGCTACATGGTGCATTTGGAATGACGCTTTCTCTACTGGTAGATGTTGCTTTTAAAGTGGTCAACAACAGGGAACAATAAGCGAAGCCAGAGGATACAGGACAGAACCTGACTTTTCTGGCAGCAGCTTTGGATTCCCAGGTGGGTAGGAACCTGAAGAGAGGTAAGCCACTATTGGGAAGGGAACAACAAACCTACTGTAAGGGGGAAAGGCACTGGAAAACAGGATGCCCAGGGATAAGGAATGAGAAAGAAAACAACGACAGAAAGACCGGAGCCTCTCATATGGTAGAAAGAGAGGAGCACTCTGATGAATGAAGAGGCCCGAGATCTCCCTTGGACTTGAGGCATCCAGTTCCAGTTTCCCCACAGGAACCCTGGGGGACTTCAACAGGGGGGAAAGTTAACTGACTTTCTGACAAATATGGGTGGAACACACTCTGCGGTAAACACCACAGTGGCACAGAAAGCATCTCAATCCATCCTGGTCATGACAGTGTCTGAAGAAGTGCACAATTGTTCTTTTGACAAACTTTAGAATGTCAACTAGGGGACCTTACGCTGAATCACAGTATCTTGCATATGCCAGTGTGTCCAATCTCTTTTGGGCCAAGATCTCCTTTGTTAATTAAATGCTCAAGTAACTTTTCTGTTAGAGGAATTTGACATCAGGGTCCCACCAGAGCATGCTGTATGCCTACATGGCACTCATGGACATCCCAGAAAAGGATACAGACTCTTGTCTCCCAGCACCTCTCCTCCGAGGCCTACAGAAAGGTAAGGCTGGAAGTGTGGGCTGATGGCACCTCAGGATAGGGCAAAAACACAAGGCTAATACAAACCCCATTCAAAAGGGATGCTGGGACACCTAATATCCCCTTAAGCAAGAAACCCACAAGGGAATTCAGCCAATTCTCTAAAGTTTTTGAAAACAGGACTGATTACACTTTGTTTGTCTCCATATAACACCCCTATCTTCCCAGTTAAAAATTCAAACTCAGCAGAGTGTTGCCTTGTGTAAGACTTGAGGGCTAGTAATGAAATTTAGTCTAAGATTTGCACCTTGTGGTAGCTACTTACAACTATCCACTCTGCTTTCAACTATTCTAGGAGAATTAAAGCTGGTTGTCAGTTTTGGACTTGAAAGATGCTTCTTCTCTGCATTCCTATCACAGAAGAATCATAGCAGTTGTTTGTTTTTGAACAATATCCCACAAGAACAGATAATCCAACAGTATAGTTGGACAGTCCTGCCTCAAGGGTTTAAGAGTTCCCCTGCCTTGGAGACCTCCCTGATGGTCCGTGGTTAAGACTCCATGCTGCACTGCAGGGGTCACAGGTTCTATCCCTGGTTGGGGAACTAAGATCCCACATGCTGCACGTGCTACAGTGGAAAAGAATTCCCCTGACCTTTTTGGGAAACGTTAGTGTTAGTTAGGGACCATAGAAACTTCAAATTGAATGAGGGACTCTTCCTCCAATACGTGGACAATTTGATTATAGAAGCCCCACACGTAATAGTGAAAGTTTTAGTCTCTCAGTCGTGTTCCACTCTTTGCAGCCCTGTGGACTGCAGCCCACCAGGCTCCTCTGTGCATGGAATTGTCCAGGCAAGAATACTGGATTGGGTTGCCATTTCTTTCTCCAGGGATCGAACCCGGGTCTCCTGCTTGGCAGGCAGATTCTTTAGCTCTGAGCCACCAGGGGAGCCCCTGGTTTTACTTACCATGCAGTCATCTGTGAAGTTAGCTGGAGTAAAGCCATAGATACATCACATTCAGGTCAAAGCAGCCCCACTGCCATCAGAAAATGACCCAACTCCTGAGAGGCCTAGAGTGCAATAGGTTTGTGAGCCCTTAAAAGCCTTAAGGTTGCTCTTCAAAAAAGACAAATATTGACATTAAAATTTCCTTGTAGAAGAAATTTCATCAGGTTCAAATAGCTGTATTTGAAGAAAGAGAATTGTATTATTTACTAAAATTTTTAAATATTCCTAGCCCAGTGCTGATCAATTCCATTTCACAACCTCGCCCTCATTATCCCTGTTTAGCAGGAAGTGGCTGGAAAGATTATCACCCCTTATCCCCACTGGATTGTATCTAGATTGATACATGGGAATTATAATAGGGGTGGGGCAGACATGTTAGCCAGAAACTGTTGGAGGTCCCTCGGCCATTGGTTGCCATCACGGTGGCTGCTCACTTCCTCTGTTGTGGATAGTTTTAAGTATAAAAGGAGACCATTTCAGACTGACGGAAGATAGGTTTTTTGAGACAGTAGGCTGTCAAATTCTTGGTCTGCTAGCTTCCTGATTAAAGTCATTATTCGTTGCCCCCAGCAACTCATCTCCCATTTACTGCCCTGTCGTGTGGTGAGCAGAGCAAGCTTGGGCTGGGTAACAGCTGGATATGCTTTCATCCATGCTGAGGTCTCTGGAGGGGCACACTCAGGAATTGCCTCTCGGAAGTCACTTCAATTACACCTTCATGCCCTTCTAGGGCCAGTTAGCAAGCTAAGAGGTTCAGGATTGACTATGAGAGGGATGACTCATAACCTCAAAGAACCCATGGAAAATAGAGGACTTAAAGAGGAAAACAAGCGTTCATGCTACCATTAGAAAGGAGCTACCAGAAAGGTAAGCAGGTGACCTCTGACTCAGACCTGGGTGCTAAGGAAGGCTTCCTGGAGGATGTGACGCTTGTCCTGCAGTGAAGCATGGCACATGCTGTGAGCATGTGTGGCACAAGCGTGGCACAGGCATGATGTGCTCCTAGTGCTGCCTGGGAGCGGAAGGCGGGTCCAGCACGTGGAGGGAAAGGTGGGAGTGAGCAGGGGTGGGAGCAGAGGCCAGAGCGACATCACAACCTCCTGTGTGCTAAGTCAGGGAGTGAGAACCTTCTGGAAGCAAGAGGTGGCTACTGGAGCATTCAAGGCAGGGCAGAGGCTGGGACAGAAGTGAAATGCCCTGTGGAACTGAGTGATGTGGATAAGACGTGTAAGAACGATGAAGATGGCATCACAGAATCAAGGTGAGAAGCCATGAGATCTGAACGAAGAAGGTGAGAAGGTCAGCACCCAGGGGACACAGTAATGGTGCCTCTCAGGGCTTGGGTCTGGCTGACTGCGAGCTGGCAGAGCTCCTCACTGACACACAGGATTCAGGGGAGAAGCAGCCCTGGGTCGGCCTTTGGATGCTGGGGCAGCAGGTGAGTCACAAATATTATAGAAGGCATCAGACCCCCACAGAGGCTGCAAGCCTGAGAGCCACTAGAAGCAGATGGAAGGCAGAGAAGGGTGAAGACCTGAGTGCAGGTAACAGGGCCTCTGAACACACACCTGCTTTTCTGAGGAGACACCCAGCACAGCTTTGGAGGACACAGCTCAACTGAAGAGGCTTCCCTGCGGCTCCAGGGTTGGAGACTTGCTGTTCATTTTGGCACCAACATTATAAAGTCCAGGATGGAATTGATCTCACCCCTGGACATCACCTGTGGGCCTCAGAGAAGCAGCTCCATCTCTATTATTAATCTATTTTTACATTTTGAGGTTTTTTTAAACCAAAGTTTTGCATAGTTTAAAAAACTCTAATTATCATCTACCAAATATATCATTGCCGACCTTGCTTTCCTGGTCCTCTGAGGCAACTATTTCAGCCATTAGCAGATGATTCTTTGGTATTTACCTTCCTCACTCTAAATAACATGGGTATACAAATACCTCCTGATTTTATCCATGTTTGGCATTATCCGCTGACTTTCCAATATGGCAGTCAAGGATTCAGCTCTGCTCACCCCACCCTCATCTCCACCACATGCATGTACCCACTTCCTGTTCCCCTATCCTCCCGATACACTTGTCAAATTTGATCGTTTCAAGTTCAGTGTTCATATTATTATGACCGTGCTCGCATTGCTCACAACTGAGTCTCTTAAGGTAATCGTGACTTTGTTCCCTTTTCCTCCATAGCTTTTTATATTTCACTGGAATTTAAGATTGCCTCCCCTCCCCATTTATTTAGTTATGTTTGTGGTACTGATCATGAGTCCCATCCCTAATTCTCTCCCAGTCTGTAACTTCTTTCAATTTTCTAAAACACAGTCTTCTCAGGGTCATCTTGACCAATCTTTCCTGGAGTCTTTGATCGGCTTCAGTCTGAACAGGCGGTTTCTCGGCCTGGCCCATAGCTGTCCCCTTGGATGTTCCTTTGCTGTCGTCTTGGTGAGTCCCCTTTCCTTTCCTGGGGTTGGCGTCCTGGCTTCTTCGATCTTACATCTTACTCCCTCTCGGTTTCCTCCCTCATTTTGGTGAAGCACATCCTTTAGCATCTGCTTGAGAGGAGAAGGAAGTGCCTTTAAAAAACTTTACATGTGTGAGAGTGTTTGATTCTTTTCTAGTACTTTTTTCCCCTTTGGTGGTCTCCGTGTAGGATTCTAGGCAGGAAATGGTTCTCCTTCAGAAAACATTGTTCTACTGACCTCCAGGTTCCAGGCTTGACGACAGCCTGATGACACTCTGCACCTGTTTTCTTGAGAATGTTTTAAGAACCTGTTTTCTCTCTGTGTAAACTGATCAGCTCTCCATTCCAGTTTTCAAAATTCCGTAGTGACAAGAAATTCAGCCCACTCTACTCACAGATACTGAGACAGGCACATGCAGTGGGGCTTCCCTCACTCAGGGTCCCCGGCTGAACAGAGACATGCAGCAGAGCTTCCAGCTGGAATACCCGGGAAGCGCGGAAGCTGAGGCAGACAGGGTGTCGCGAGTGCAGTATTGCACGTGGAAATGACATGCAGGATGCGTAAGGGCAACATGTATACAAATTCCACGTGTCAGTACTTTTTAAGGGGGATTCACCGAGGGCCTCAACCTGATTCGTTAGCTACTTAGCTGCCCATGCCCTTCACATCCTCCATGCTGTCACTTTTCAGCCCCCGTGGAGGTGGTGGTAAGCAATCCAAAAGGGTGCCACACCCCCTGACCTTGGGACTGCTGGAAACCACTGCATGTAAAGCCCAGGCTGTGGTGGGGAGCAGCCCTTGGGGTTGGAGGCCTTTGTTTGGTGCTGTGGGAGGTGGGAGAGAGAAAACTGAGGCACTGCCCACCCCGACATGTGTTTTTTGGGGTGGAGGATTGAGGACGGCCTACCTCCCTCAATATCCCCAGCCAAATGGTGTCTTCCTGTCTCATCTCTATCTGTTTTGACCGTTAAGGCCAGCTCATCTTTGCCTTTGATGTGTAACCAAAGGAAAACTAAGGAAAAAAACAAAAAAAACCACTACCTTTGGACTTCAGGATCAGCTCCTAATGCCAGTGGTAGTGTTGGCCTCCAAGGGGCAGACTTTCTAACCTTTCTGCGCAAAACCAGGAAGACTTGAACTCAAAATCAGGGGTTCTCTCTAGCTCCCTCGGGGAGTCAATTGGAATAGAACCAGGAACCAGAGAGTCAGAGGGTGACTTTAAGAAAGCAGACACTAAAATGTACTTCTCCTTCAGCTTCAGTGTATACCAATTGATGTCTATAGACAGAATATACTGATGAATAGAACATGTAGTAAGCTGCTCAATGAATGTTTCTTCCCTGAATACAAAATATTTCTCTCAGTGTAAAATCCACCCCACGTTTGTATACCTTTCCTCTCCCTGGTGGGAATCAGCCAAGAGACAGTACTACAGTACTTGGTGGCTGTCAGAATATTGTTTTTGAAAACAATTGACACATTATCTTAATTATTAACAATTCTCACAGCAACCCTATGACACATGTAGTTTAATCTTCATTTCACACATTCATAAACTGAAGACTAAAGAGGTAAAATAACCTGCCCAGAATCCCAAAGCCCATAATGTAGAACACCCTGAGTACACTAAGTCCAAGGCTCACAGTAGACCTGACTCCCTCCACACGCAAGGCAACCCCAAATACCACTTGAATCCCAGGTTAGATACTTGGGCATTGTCACTAAACTCAAGCATTGCCCCAGAGAAGCACATGGGAGAGACTCGTGGAAAGGGACCCAGGAAAGTGGTCTGCTTGTTCTGATGCCAGTCAGCTGTGGGGCTCTGACAACACCCTCTGACTCTCTGGGTCTCAGTTTCCAGATCCATAAAATGAAGTTAAGAATGTATCTGCAGAGTTTTAGGAGAGAACCATGATAACCTAGGGAAAGAAACAGTGAAGCCTCTCAGAGAGCTTCCCGAGAGTGGAAGTTCCATGCTCCCTGGAGAAGATGGGGAAAACTTAGGAATTTTGAGACAGAGGATGGGAAATTAATGTAGAAGTCCTTAGATGGGTATGAGTTCCCTCTTCAGACACTCTACTATACTCCAGGACTTCATGATTTCTACCGAAAAATTGGATGCCTTCAAGCAGTGTTCCCGCTCCTGGAAACCAGCGGCTCTCAAACCACAAGGGTGCTCAAACCTGGCTGCAACTTTAAACATGCCAGCTGGATCCACTCTCAGAGACCTGCTCTGGAATGCGGCAGAGGCTTTGGGAATGTGGAGTTCCCCATGTGATTTTAATGTGCAGAACAAGTCTAGAACCACATCCGCAGAACCTTAAATTCTTCCTTTGCTGTGAAAGTTAAAGAACACAACAAGAAAGCCCAGCACCCAGTGGCACTTGAACTTTAATATGCAAGCAAATGAACCACCTAGAGGTCTTTTAAAATGCAGCGCTGATTCAGGAGGTTGGGGTGAAGCTGGGCTTCTGCCTTTGTAATAAACCCAAGGGGATGCCAACACGGCTCTCCCCAGACTGTGCCTGAATAGCTGGTATGTATCATGAACGGATACACACTTGCAGGAGAATTATGCCTCCTTACATCAGCTGAGACCTCAAGTGAGAAGTTACTTCCCTTCTTCGTGTCTCAGGTTTCGAATCTAAAAAATGCACACTAGTGATAGCACTTCCATCACAGAATTCTTGTGATGCTTACATGAGCGAATATAGAACACAGATTTAGCACAATAGAAACATTTGTGTGTTTTTAATTGTTAGGATACCTGACACTCCTGGAATGCTTACTACCTGCCAGGAATTTTCCAAGTGCTTTCAAATCTTAACCCACTCAAGCCTCCAAACAATACTGTGAGGTAGGTACCATTATCTCATCATCCCTGCTTCACAGATTTTCCAAAAAACTGAGACACGGAGATGTGGAGAATCTTAATTTACAGAACACACCTAGGGGCAGCTGGGCTGGTGTTTGAAACCAGGGAGGATCTGGCCTCTAATCTCTCCTCAGGGCTGAAATAAATGAGTGTTCCAGGCTTTGGCTTGAGGGTTTACCTCCTGGGATGGGCTGCAGACCAGCAGGGGGCAGTCTAGGGCTACCTGGCTGCAGAGCCCACTTAACAGTGTGTGCTGGGCTAGGCAGTTCACTCAACTGACACTGGGTCTTCAGCATCTCAGAACTCCCCTCTGCCTTCCCACTCAGGTCCCCGCGTGTAGAAGGCCAATGCGAATCCAAAAGAAGAGAAGAACCCTGCCAATTAGCTGCAACTCTGAGTTCCCTAACAAAAGACCAGGTCTGGGGGGAAAGCAAATAGGAGACAAGTTTTCTATAACTCACTTTATCCCAAGAGCACAACCAGCCTGGGAAATCTATAAATTTCTCTTTATACTGAAAGTCTAGCAAAAAGGGTTGGGAATTAGGGTGGGGGAGTGAGGTGGAGCCAGGCCCCAATGCCTGCCCCAGAGCTATCAGCGTCCTGCCAAATTCTTGTGCAAGCAGATAACTGTTTTTGATGGGCTGAACTGGCCAGAAAGCCTTGGAAGGTTGCCAGGACTGGCTTGAGACATTTTCCACTAGCCGAGGGCATAGCAGTCAGGGACAGAGGACATAAAGGCCGAGTGGGAGCAGTAACTGGAAGGGGAGCCCAGGGAGCCCCACTCTAGGCTCTTCAGTCGGCTCAGGCCTCCCTTTATTCTGGGACTCTGGGACAGGTGGGTAAGTGGCCTGAGGGCTTCAGACAACCAGTCAAAGCACTGTCTCTTAAGACTGCTGGAGTCCCTAGCACATGCTCAGGGCTCCGGTAGAGGTTGGAGTCATGGAGGATGAAGATCCCAACCAACAGGAGCATGATGGCACCCCTTCTCAGATGTCCCGACTCGAGGCAGAAGCCCGTGGCTACACCCTGTTTAGAGTCTCGGACAAAGAGTTCATGATCAAGGTGAGCAGGCGCCGGTGGGCGGTGGTCCTGGTGTTCAGCTGCTACTCGATGTGCAACGCCTTCCAGTGGATCCAGTACGCCGCCATCAATAACATCTTCATGAACTTCTACGGGGTCAGTTCCTTTGCCATCGACTGGCTGTCCATGTGCTACATGGTGACCTACATCCCTCTGCTCCTGCCAGTGGCCTGGCTCTCGGAAAAGTTCAGCCTGCGAACCATCGCCCTCACTGGCTCCGCTCTCAACTGCCTGGGGGCCTGGGTGAAGCTCGGCAGCCTGCAGCCACATCTCTTCCCAGTCACCATGCTGGGCCAGGTCATCTGCTCCGTGGCCCAGGTCTTCATCCTGGGTATGCCCTCCCCCATTGCTTCCGTCTGGTTCGGAGATGATGAGGTATCAACAGCCTGCTCCATAGCTGTCCTCGGCAATCAGGTGGGTGGAGGAGTGGGTGTTCACTGGGGACTGAGTGTTCATTGTACCGAACAGCCTCACTGTGTGAAAGCTGTGTTTGCTGACTGCAACAGTGTTTGCGACCCTAGGTGAAGTGTGGATGAGTCTGACTAAGTGTGGCTGAGTGACTGTGTGAGAAAAGTGGGGAGACAGAAGGATGGGCCTTTCCTGTCACCCATGGTATCTCCTCTGCAGGCAGAAAGCCTGCTGTTGCTGTCTTTATGATCTCATTCCTCAACTTACTTCACCAGCTTGAGCCTGTGAATTCTGTGCTGCTGTTCTTTCTTGGGGAGCAGCCCCTGCATGTCAGACTATTCTGTGTCTTAGAATTTGGCAGATGTTTTTTGCCCATCCAACCAGCTTTCCTCAAGCGCAGTATCTCCCATTTCCCGTGGAAAGCAGTCGGGGCCCCGGTGGCCCCGCTGTTGCTCTCACCTTCCTTATACACAGCTGAGGCCAGGACAACGGGAGCAGAGCTTGGGGCCCACCTCCTTCCCTGGAGGTTAGAGTTGAGTGCAAGGGGATGGAGTAGGACTGTTGCTCTGATTTGCAAGGCCTACAAACCACAAAAGTCCTGGAAAGCCTTTTTTTTCCCTTCATTCTGAAAGGAGAATCTTAAATTCTTTGCATCTCTGTGAGTTTATGGGCCAGAAAGGTGGGCATGTTATGAACCTGATTTTTTAAATTGTGTTGAAATAGACATATTTATAATTTTACCCAGTCATACATGTACACAATTCAATGGCATTAGTTTCACAAGGTTGTATAAGAATTACCAATATATGTACCCAAAACTGTTTTTCTTCATCCCCAACAACTCTGTACCAGTTAAATAACAACCTGTCCTTTCCCCCTCCTCCTGCCTCTAGTAAGCTCTTCTACTTTCTATGAATTTGTCTGTTCTAGATAATGCATATAACTAAAATCAAGTAATATTTGTCTTTTGAGTCTAGCTTACAAACTCTTTTTTCATGTGCTGATAAAACTCAAAAACTTACTATAATTACTGTTTTTTTAATGTTTGAAATTGTGGGTTATATAAGACTTCTAGGATGAGACTTCTAGGGAAGGTAAAGAGGAACTGAATGCCGGTTCTGGTTTCTCCTTCATGCAAAGCGCTCACCAAAGATACAGGCAGGTGGGTGAGCTCAGAGGCTGGCCACTCCAGGAAGGAAACTAGACCAGTGCTCCCTCAAATGGTGCCCATTTACCTCACCTGTGGGTCCAGGACAGACTACAGATGCCTGGGCCCTCACCTGGACTTCCGAATCAGATCCTCTAGGGAAGAGGCCAGGCGCCTGTGTTTCCACCTGGCTTCCCAGGCGAGGTTTGTGATCAGACGTGAACTCACCAGGAGAGAGGAGCCCAGTGCCCTGGGGAGGCGCCTTCCTGCCTGGAGCCGGCTTCCTGTAAGGGCTGGCCTGTCTTTGCTGCTGTAGGTGGGTCCAGTTCCCAGGTGGAGGAGCTGGGATCTCAGTCACTCTCCAGAGTAAGACGGGAGGGTGGGCTTGGGTGGGGCTTATAATTCTGATTCACTTGAGGTTCTGAAAATATCCTGGAACCCTGGGGAGTGCGGGGCAGGGTGGTAGAGGCCCTGCAGGCCTGTGAGGTGAAAACACAGCAGAAGCTTCTAATCCTGTTTCTTTGACCTGCAGCTCAGTGCACTGCAGGGGAGGAGGCTCTGGTAGCCTGGCCTGACTCCTGTCTTGGCCATCTTGCCTTGGCAGGCAGTCCTGAGGGCCTGACAATTTTATGGAATCAAGTCTACATCTTCAGTTTCCTTGACCTTCCCACCCAGCCTGTCCCTTAGTAGATTGTGGACCAGGAAGCTCCACACCCTTGTCCCTCCCACAGATAGAAGAAATAAACTAGAAAGTGGCTAAAATAGCTTTCTTATGGGAGTTTTTCAAAGTCAGCAACCCAACATATGCCCAACCAGGAAAAAGCCACATTCAAAATAATAGAAAACTTGATGGAGGTTTGCTCACCCTTGCCCTCCCCTCTCCCCGATCCTGTGTCTTCCAACACCCCATTCCTTTCTGCAAACCTGACACAGCAGAGCACACCAAATTTATGTTTTACCTAATGGTACTTAAAAATATTTTTTTTATAAGAGTATAGTTGATTTGCAATGTTGTGTTAGCCCCAGGTGTACAGCAAAGTGAATCCATTATTGATATACATATATCTACCCTTTAAAAATTATTTTCCAAATAAGCCATTATAGAGTATTGAGTAAAGTTTTATATAGTAAGTGTTATGAGTTCAGTTCAGTTCAGTCGCTCAGTTGTATCCGACTCTTTGTGACCCCATGAACCGCAGCACACCAGGCCTCCCTGTCCATCACCAACTCCCAGAGTTTACCCAAACTCAAGTCCATCAAGTCGGTGATGCCATCCAACCATCTCATCCTCTGTCATCCCCTTCTCCTCCCACCCTCAATCTTTGCCAGCATCAGGGTCTTTTCAAATGAGTCAGCTCTTTGCATCAGGTGGCCAAAGTATTGGAGTTTCAGCGTCAACATCAGTCCTTCCAGTGGACACCCAGGAATGATCTCCTTTAAGATGGACTGATTGGATCTTCTTGCAGTCCTAGGGACTCTCAAGAGTCTTCTCCAATACCACAGTTCAAAAGCAACAATTCTTCTGTGCTCAGCTTTCTTTGTAATCCAACTCTCACATCCATACATGACTACTAGAAAAACCATAGCCTTGACTACACAGACCTTTGTTAACAAAGTAATGTCTCTGCTTTCTAATATGCTGTCTACATTGGTCATAACGTTCCTTCCAAGGAGTAAGCATCTTTCTTTTAATTTCATGGCTGCAATCGCCATCTGCAGTGATTTTGGAGCCCCCCAAAATAAAGTCAGCCACTGTTTCCCCATCTATTTGCTATGATGTGATGGGACCAGATGCCATGATCTTCATTTTCTGAATGTTGGTTGAGCTTTAAGCCAACTTTTTCACTCTCCTCTTTCACTCTCCTCAAGAGGCTTTTTAGTTCTTCTTCACTTTCTACCACAAGGGTGGTTTCATCTGCATATCTGAGGTGATTGATATTTCTCCCAGTAATCTTAATTCCAGCTTGTGCTTCCTCCAGCCCAGCGTTTCTCATGATGTACTCTGCAATATTAGTTAAACAAGCAGGGTAACAATATACAGCCTTGACGTACTCCTTTTCCTATTTGGAACCAGTCTATTGTTCTATGTTCAGTTCTAACTGTTGCTTCCTGACCTGCATACAGGTTTCTCAAGAGGCAAGTCAGGTGGTCTAGTATTCCCATCTCTTAGTGTTATTGTAGGTCCTTATTAGCAATCTATTTTATATATAATGGTATATATATGTTAATCACAATCTCTCAATTTATCCCTCCACACCCCTTCCTTATGTCCTGGTGATCATAAATTTGTTTTCTACACCTGTAACTCTCTTTCTGTTTTGTAAATAAGTTAATTTTTACCCTTTTTGTAGATTCCACATATTGTTGTTGTTTAGCCTCTAAGTCATGTCTGACTCTTTGTGACCTCATGGACTGCAGCATGCCAGCCTCCTCTGATCTCCATTATCTCCCAAAGTTTGCTCAAATTCATGTCCGTTGAGATGGTGATGCTATCGAACCATCTCATCCTCTGCCACCGTCTTCTGCTTTTGCCTTCTATCTTTCCCAGCATCAGGATCTTTTTAATGAGTTGGTTCTTCCAGTCAGGTGGTCAAAGTATTGGATCTTTGGCTTCAGCATTGTCCTTTCAATGAATATTCAGGACTGATTTCCTTTAGGATTGACTGGTTTAATCTCCTTGCTGTCCAAGGGACTCTTAAGAGTTTTCTTCAACACCACAATTTGAAAACATCAATTCTTTGGTGCTCAGCCTTCTTTCTGGTCCAAATCTCACATCTGTACATGACTACTGTAAAAAACACAGTTTGAAAATATGGATCTTTGTTGGTAAAATGATGTCTCTGCTTTTTAATACACCATCTAGGTTTGTCAGAGCTTTTTTTTTTTCAAGGAGCAAGCATCTTTTAATTTCATGGCTGCAATCAGAGTATGCAGTGGTTTTGGAGCCCAAGAAAAAGAAAATCTGTCACTGCTTCTACTTTTTCCCCTTCTGTTTGTCATGAATTGATGAGACCAGATGAAATGATCTTAGGGGTTTTTTTTTTAATTTATTTATTTTAATTGGAGGCTAATTACTTTACAATATTGTATTGGTTCTGCCACACATCAACATGAATTCGCCACGGGCGTACACATGTTCCCCATCCTGAACCCCCCTCCCACCTCCCTCCCCATAACATCCCTCCGGGGCATCCAGCCCCAAGGATCCTGTATCGAACCTGGACTGGCAATTCATTTTATATATGATATTATACATGTTTCCATGCCATTCCCCCAAATCATCCCACCCTCTCCCTCTCCCACAGAGTCCAAAAGACTGTTCTATACATCTGTGTCTCTTTTGCTGTCTCACATACAGGGTTATTGTTACCATCATTCTAAATTCCATATATACACGTTACTATACTATATTGGTGTTTTTCTTTCTAGCTTACTTCACTCTGTATAATTGGCTCCAGTTTCATCCACCTCATTAGAACTGATTCAAATGTATTCTTTTTAATGGCTGAGTAATACTCCATTGTGTATATATACCACAGCTTTCTTATCCATTCATCTGCTGATGGACATCTAGGTTGCTTCCATGTGCTGGCTATTATAAACAATGCTGTGATGAACATTGGGGTACATGTGTCTGTTTCAATTCTCATTTCCTCAGTGTGTATGCCCAGCGGTGGGATTGCTGGGTCATAAGGCAGTTCTATTTCCAGTTTTTTAAGGAATCTCCACACTGTTCTCCATAGTGGCTGTACTAGTTTGCATTCCCACCAACAGTGTAAGAGGGTTCCCTTTTCTCCACACCCTCTCCAGCATTTATTGCTTGTAGACTTTTGGATCACAGCCATTCTGACTGGTGTGAATTGGTACCTCATTGTGGTTTTGATTTGTATTTCTCTGATAATGAGTGATGTTGAGCAGTTTGTTAGCCATCTGTGTGTCTTCTTTGGAGAAATGTCTATTTAGTTCTTTGGCCCATTTTTTGATTGGGTCATTTATTTTTCTGGAATTCAGCTGCAGGAGTTGCTTGTATATTTTTGAGGTTAGTTGTTTGTCAGTTGCTTCATTTGCTATTATTTTCTCTCATTCTGAAGGCTGTCTTTTCACCTTGCTTATAGTTTCCTTTGTTGTGCAGAAGCTTTTAATTTTAATTAGGTCCCATTTGTTTATTTTTGCTTTTATTTCCAGTATTCTGGGAGGTGGATCATAGAGGATCCTGCTGTGATGTATGTTGGAGAGTGTTTTGCCTATGTTCTCCTCTAGGAGTTTTATAGTTTCTGGTCTTACATTTAGATCTTTAATCCATTTTGAGTTTATTTTTGTGTATGGTGTTGGAAAGTGTTCTAGTTTCATTCTTTTACAAGTGGTTGACCAGTTTTCCCAGCACCACTTGTTAAAGAGATTGTCTTTAGCCATTGTATATTCTTGCCTCCTTTGTCAAAGACAGGGTGTCCATAGGTGCATGGATTTATCTCTGAGCTTTCTATTTTGTTCCATTGATCTATATTTCTGTCTTTGTGCCAGTACCATACTGTCTTGATGACTTTGCTTTGTAGTAGAGCCTGAAGTCAGGCAGGTTGATTCCTCCAGTTCCATTCTTCTTTCTCAAGATTGCTTTGGCTATTCGAGGTTTTTTGTATTTCCATACAAATTGTGAAATTATTTGTTTTAGCTCTGTGAAAAATACCGTTGGTAGCTTGATAGGGATTGCATTGAATTTATAGATTGCTTTGGGTAGTATACTCATTTTCACTATACTGATTCTTCCGATCCATGAACATGGTATATTTCTCCATCTATTAGTGTCCTCTTTGATTTCTTTCACCAGCATTTTATAGTTTTCTATATATAGGTCTTTAGTTTCTTTAGGTAGATATATTCCTAGTATTTTATTTCTTTTTGTTGCAATGGTGAATGGAATTGTTTCCTTAATTTCTCTTTCTATTTTCTCATTATTGGTGTATAGAAATGCAAGGGATTTCTGTGTGTTGATTTTATATCCTGCAACTTTACTATATTCATTGATTAGCTCTAGTAATTTTCTGGTGGAGTCTTTAGGGTTTTTTATGTAGAGGATCATGTCATCTGCAAACAGTGAGAGTTTTACTTCTTCTTTTCCAATTTGGATTCCTTTTATTTCTTTTTCTGCTCTGATTGCTATGGCCAAAACTTCCAAAACTATGTTGAATAGTAGTGGTGAAAGTGGGCATCTTAGTTTTTTGAATGTTGAGTATCAAGCCAGCTTTTTCATTCTCCTCTTTCACCATCATTAAGAGATTTTTAGTAGTTCCTCTTCACTTTCTGCCATTAGAATGGCATCATCTGCATATCTGAGGTTGTTGCTATTTCTCCCAGCATTCTTGATTCCAGCTTGTGATTCATCCAGCTCAGCATTTCACATGATGAAATCTGCATATGGGTTTCCCAGGTGACTCAGTAGTAAAGAATCTGCCTGCAATGCAGGAGACATGGGTTCGATCCATGGGATGTAAAGTTCCCCTGGAGAAGGAAATGGCAACCCACTCCAGTATTCTTGCCTGGAGAATCCCATGGAGAGAAGAGACTGACAGGCTACAGTCCAGGGTGTTGCAAAGAGTTGGACAAGACTTAGCAACTAAACAACAGCAACTCTGCGTATAAGTTAAATAAGCAGGGATACTGCTTTGTCATACTACTTTCCCAATTTTGAGCCAGTCAGTTGTTCTCTGTAATGACCTAACTGTTGGATTCTTGACCCAGATACAGAATTCTCAGGAGACAGGTAAAGTGGTCTGGTACTCCTATCTGTTTAAGAATTTTCCACAGTTTGTTGCGATTCACACAGTCAAAGGTTTTCATATAGTCAATGAAGCAAAAGATGTTTTTTTCTGAAACTCCCATGTTTTCTGCCTGATCCAATGAATGTTGACAATGTGATGTCTGAATCCTCTGCCTCTTCGAAACCCAGCTTGTACATCTGGAAGTTCTTGGTTCTTGTACTGCTGAGCCTAGCTTGAAGGATTTTGAGCATTCCACATTTAAGAGATATCATAATGATATTTGTTTTTCTCTGTCTAACTTATTTCACTCAGTATGAGAATCTCTAGGTCCATCAGTGTTGCTGAAAATGGCATGATTTCATTCTACCTTAGAGATGGGAGTATAGGAACATTGTTCAGTAGTTTGCAGCTAGAGAAGGGCCAGCTTGCATTGAGAACTCCAACTATAATTTTTTCAATAGGATTGATACTGAGGGCTGTCATAAATGTACGTGAGTTGAATTGTGAAGCAAAAGAAAGATCTCTGCGGTGTCTTAAGAGGGAAAACAATCCCTGTTGGTGTTCTAAGAAAGAACGGAAGTTGGGGATTATGATTCTTATTAGGAGTGTGTTAAGTGTGTACTGTCACCTCTTGGACACTTATACTACTATTGATTCTCTCTATCTTCTATAGCTTGGAAATGCCCTTGGGTTCTTGGTCCCTGCTGTCTCAGTACCCAACATCTACAACCCTGATGAGCTTGCCTACCACATCAGCATCATGTTCTACATAACAGCAGGTGTGGCCACTCTGCTTTTCATCCTTGTCATCATCGGTAAGGTCATTAGCAGATTTAAGGGGTTGGTGGGGATGGAGGGAGGTCCTGCTGACTTGGGTGAGGACCTCCTTATGAACATGACCCTAGAACACCATTCTAGGTATCATGTATTCTATAAAATGTATCTACAGAAACTGGAGGCTGGGCTTCTAATGGTCTTCAAGCCTTATAGCCCGAGTAGTTGCTGCTCATACAGTGCTAGCTGGCCCTATGTACTCTGTTAGCTGCTCAGTAAAGTTTAGCTGTAACTCACCAGTTTCCTAGTGTGACCTCATTAGAATTAATGGGCAGCCTGCCGATTTCCTTGGTGAAACCCTGTGAGCATTTATGATGTCACAGGCCCTGTGCTGAGTGTGCCTGATCTCACTGACTCTTCAAGTGCCCTATAGAGGGGGTACCACTATCAGTGCACTTAACTAAGAGGAAACTGATACTTGAGGAGAGTGATCTCTATTCAAGATCAGATAGTAAGTGGCAGAGATTGGATTCAAGCCTAAATTGTTTAACTCCATACCCTAAAGTTCTGGAACAAAACAGAATTGACCTACAAACACTAGTCCTCTCATACATTCACCTGAAAATACCTGGGGACCACATTTTTAAAATACTTTTTTAAAAGGTATATAAGATAGGCTTATTATGGAAAAATCTAGAAAATACAAAAAAAGCATAAAGAAAAGGATCACCATTGTACCAGCTAATCCCAACCAGAAACCTCAAATAACTACTATTAATTTTATATGAATATATATCTAAACATTGAGATATTTGGTTAATATGATTTATATCCTCTTTTATCATCTGAGTGATATCACACAGGCTGTGATAAATTCAGAAAGAGTGCAGAAGTGTTCATTTTCAGTGAGTCATTTGTCTTTAAAGATTAACCAGCTGTCTCTTAATATCTGAAAATTCCACCACACACGAAGTTTTCCTTCCTTCCCACCGGCCTCACCTCCAGAGTCAAACAGTTTTATGGTCAGGGACCTCATCCAGCTGTTCTCACTGTCATTCCCTCCCCGGGTCCAGGCTGAGGAGGGGCTGCCTGATGGCTTTTCAAAGCTCACAGGATCTCTTGGATGGAGTTCCTTGTTGTTCCTGGAAAGGTAGGAAGCTGTGAAGCTGTGGCTGAGAACAATCTCAGCCAGAACTGAAGTTTCAAACTGTAATGTACCTAGTTGTAAATCCTTGTGTTTGTAGCAAATGAGGGCCTTTGCAGTTGAGATCTGAAGTTAGGATATTTCTACAGTGTGACATTTTACTATTAGTCACACATAGTAGTTGAGTAAAAAGAACTGAAAAATCTTGTCTGAATTGTGGTTTGCAGTTGGCAAGTCCCTGAGCAAACCCTGCCATTACAGATATTAAAAAACAAAACACTTCTTTCCTTGATTTCTTTCCACTAATAGAAAACTTGGGACCAGTTTGTTAGCTCAGCTGGTCAAGAATCTGCCTGCAATGCAGGAAACCCTGGTTCAGTTCCTGGGCTGGGAAGATCCCCTGGAGAAGGGATAGGCTACCCACTCCAGTAGTTTTGCCTGGAGAATCCCCATGGACAGAGAAGCCTGGTGGGCTGTAGTCCAGGGGACTGCGAAGAGTCAGACACAACTGAGCACAGCACATACACATAATAGAAAGGGAGGTGAACAGGCCAGATAATGGATGAGAGGTTCCCAAAGGTGGTAAGTTGTTCGAGACTATTTCCAGAGAAGGAAGAAGCAGGGCCCTGTAGTCTGGGCTGGAGGGTTGTTTGAGCGGGGGAATCATTTGATCTTCAAGAGATTAAACCTCATTTCCAGACCTTCCTCTAAATGGAGACAGTCTCCCGACCTTTCACTAGTGTTCTTATGGAGTCTGGGGGTAAAGATGGTGCCTCATCTAGGGGACCAATTTAAGCAGACAGCTGGTTAAACTGTTCTGGCCCCCAGAGAACTGAACAGCAGTCAGTGCAGTGAAATGGACTGTACCAGCTGTACTGAAACTAGAACATAAGGAAAATGGTTTCCCCACTGTCCCTCCCCAGTCCTTCCTATCAGAGCCCCAGTCCTGCAGGAGCGTGTGTTAGTCCTCTGATTTCTCAGGAGGCAGATGCTGATTCACACTCTGAGAAACTAGGGAGGGACTCGAGGTCTCTGCAATAGGAGCAGCTCTGCAGGAGTAGGACCAGGGGACTTGCAATGATCTCTGTTTCTTTCCTTTCAGTGTTCAAAGAGAAGCCTAAACATCCCCCCAGCAGGGCCCAGTGCCTGAGCTATACCTTGGCGTCTACTGATGCTTCGTACTTAAGTTCCATCATCCAACTCTTCAAAAACTTCAGCTTTGTGCTGCTAGTCATCACCTATGGTATGATACACATGTGTCTGGGGTGTACTGGAGCTGAGCATGTGAGACAAGAGACCTGAGGTTTCTGTGTATCTCACTGTTTCCAGATCCCGAAGGTATATGTAGTCATCGTTTAGGGTTAAGCAGAAGATCCAGCTGTGCCGCAGTCCTCCCTGTTCCTTTAAGTTTACCTAGGAAACCATTCCTTCCCCTGTCAAGTCACCTGGCAACATGCCTACTGACCCACCAAGTTTCATCCCAGTATGTCTGCTGTGAAGCAGTATTAGGTGACCGTTTATTGTGCTATCCTTAGTACATCTTTGGAGAAGGAAATGGCAATCCACTCCAGTACTCTTGCCTGGAAAATTCCATGGATGGAGGAGCCTGGTGGGCTATACAGTCCATGGGGTCACAAAGAGTCAGACAGGAAAAGTCATTTCCAGGCCTGTTTTCCCACAAACTAGGAACTCCCTGAGAGTAGGGATTTATGTCTATTTACCTATATATTTCCTCAGCAGTAGGAGAAATTATAGCCTGGAGTAGGTACTCCAACCCGACAGTTGTTAAATGGGTGACTGAATGAAGGTAGGGATGGGTGTTTACATGAGTCTTATTACGTGAATCATTCCCCAACCAATCCTTCATCTGCTAACTTGGCTCCTTTTTTTACCTGAATGCAAGACAACATCAGGTATGGTAAGAAGCAGATGTGTCCAGGCATGTACTTCAGCTAGAAATGTGAAAGAGGAGACCTGATGTATCTGGATTTGGGGCATTTTTACAATAAAAAATTATTTTCCTGAAATTCAAGTCTAACTGGGTGTACTGCGTTGTTGTTTTTATGTTTTTTGTTTATTTGTTTGGCCACCCAGCATGTGGGATTTTAGTTCTCTGCCCAGGGATCAAACCCACATCCCTCTTACATTGGAAGGCAGATTTTAAGCACTGGACCACCAGGGAAGTCCCTGTTGGGAGTTTTTAAGTCACTGTTTTAATTTTCAGTGCTTGCAATTGGTCTGTTCATATTTTCTACTTCTTCCTGGTGCAGTTTTAGAAGGTTGTGTCTAAGAATTTGTCCATTTCTTCAAGGTTGTCCATTTATTGGCATATAGTTTTTTATACTAGTCTCCTTATGAAACTTTGTATTTGTGTGGTGTCAGTTCAAACTTCTCTTTTATTTTTAATTTATGATTTTGTGTTCTTTCCCTTTTTTTGTGATGAATCTAGCTAAAGATTTATCAATATTGCTTATCTTTTCAAAGAGCCAGCTTATAAGTCCCTACTATTATTGTGTTACTGCTGATCTCTCCTTGTATGGCTGTTAGCATTTGCCTTATATATTTGGGTGCTTCCATGTTGAGTGCATATATATATATATATACACACACACACACACACATGTATAATTTTTATATATCCCTTGATCATTTTGTAGTGTCCTTTGTATCTTATAATATTCTTTATTTTAAAGTCTATTTTGTCTTATATGAGTATTGCTCTAGCTTTCTCTTGATTTCCATTTGCATGGAATATTTTTTATTTCATTCTGTCCCTTTCGGTCTCTGTGTGTTCCTAGATCTGAAGTGGGTTTCTTATAGACAGCATATACATGGGTCTTGTTTTTGTATCCATTCAGTCAGTCTATGTCTTTTGGTTGGAGCATTTAATATATTTACATTTAAGGTAATTAACAATGTGAATGTTCTTATTCCCATTTTGTTAATTGTTTAGGATTTGCTTTAGAAAGCCTTTTTTCTTCCCTTCCTCTTTTATTCTCTTCTCTTGTGATTGGGTGTCTATCTACAGTGATATGTTTAGGTTGCTGTTTTTGTTCTTGTGTATCTATTATAGGTTTTTGGTTTGTGGTTTTCATAGCTTTTGATATAGCAGTCTATATATATACAAGGTTGTTTTAAGTTGCTGATCTTCTGATTTCAAGTGCATTACCAATATCCTGCATTTGTTCGCTCCTCATGATTGCTGGTTTTGATATCATGTGTGTGTGGATTATTTCCTACCTTTATGTTAGTCTTTTCATACTGTTCATGGGGTTTTCAAGGCAAGAATACTGAAGTGGTTTGCCATTCCCTTCTCCAGCGGACCACATTCTGTCAAATAGCTATGAAAAGAAGAGAGGCGAAAAACAAAGGAGAAAAGGAAAGATATAAGCATCTGAATGCAGAGTTCCAAAGAATAGCAAGAAGAGATAAAAAAGCCTTCTTCAGTGATCAATGCAAAGAAATAGAGGACAAGAACAGAGTGGGAAAGACTAGAGATCTCTTCAAGAAAATTAGAGACACCAAGGGAACATTTCATGCAAAGATGGGCGTGATAAAGGACAGAAATAGTATGGACCTAACAGAAGCAGAAGATATTAAAAAGAGGTGGCAAGAATACACAGAAGAACTATACAAAAAAGATCTTCATGACCCAGATAATCACGATGGTGTGATCACTCATCTAGAGCCAGACATCCTGGAATGTGAAGTCAAGTGGGCCTTAGAAAGCATCACTATGAACAAAGCTAGTGGAGGTGATGGAATTCCAGTTGAGCTCTTTCAAATCCTGAAAGATGATGCTGTGAGTGTTGCACTCAATATGCCAGCAAATTTGGAAAACTCAGCAGTGGCCACAGGACTGGAAAAGGTCAGTTTTCATTCCAATCCCAAAGAAAGGCAATGCCAAAGAATGCTCAAACTACCGCACAATTGCACTCATCTCACATGCTAGTAAAGTCATGCTCAAAATTCTCCAAGCCAGGCTTCAGCAATACGTGAATGGTGAACTCCCTGATGTTCAAGCTGGTTTTAGGAAAGGCAGAGGAACCAGAGATCAAATTGACAACATCCGCTGGATCATCGAAAAAGCAAGAGAGTTCCAGAAAAACATCTATTTCTGCTTTATTGACTATGCCAAAGCCTTTGACTGTGTGGATCACAATAAACTGTGGAAAATTCTTCAAGAGATGGGAATATCAGACCACCTGACCTGTCTCTCGAGAAACCTATACGCAGGTCAGGAAGCAACAGTTAAAACTGGACATGGAACAACAGACTGGTTTCAAATAGGAAAAGGAGTGCGTCAAGGCAGTATATTGTCACCCTGCTTATTTAACTTCTATGCAGAGTACATCATGAGAAACACTCGGCTGGAAGAAACACAAGCTGGAATCAAGATTGCCGGGAGAAATATCAATAACTTCAGATATGCAGATGACACCACCCTTATGGCAGAAAGTGAAGAGGAACTAAAAAGCCTCTTGATGAAAGTGAAAGAAGAGAGTGAAAAAGTTGGCTTAAAGCTCAACATTCAGAAAATGAAGATCATGGCATCCGGTCCCATCACTTTTTGGGAAATAGATGGGGAAACAGTGGAAACAGTGTCAGACTTTATTTTTGGGGGCTCCAAAATCACGGCAGATGGTGACTGCAGCCATGAAATTAAAAGATGCTTGCTCCTTGGAAGAAAAGTTATGACCAACCTCGATAGTATATTCAAAAGCAGAGACATTACTTTGCCAACTAAGGTCCGTCTAGTCAAGACTATGGTTTTTCCTGTGCTCATGTATGGATGTGAGAGTTGGACTGTGAAGAAGGCTGAGTGCCAAAGAATTGATGCTTTTGAACGGTGGTGTTGGAGAAGACTCTTGAGAGTCCCTTGGACTGCAAGGAGATCCAACCAGTCCATTCTGAAGGAGATCAGCCCTGGGATTTCCTTGGAAGGAATGATGCTAAAGCTGAAACTCCAGTACTTTGGCCACCCCATGCAAAGAGTTGACTCATTGGACAAGACTCTGATGCTGGGAGGGATTGGGGGCAGGAGGAGAAGGGGACGACCGAGGATGAGATGGCTGGATGGCATCACTGACTCCATGGACGTGAGTCTGAGTGAACTCCGGGAGTTGGTGATGGACAGGGAGGCCTGGCATGCTGCGATTCATGGGGTCGCAAAGAGTCGGACACGACTGAGTGACTGAACTGAACTGAACTGAACTGATGTTAGTCTTTACTGGTGAGCTTCCCCATTTGCAATTTTCTTGATTCTAGTTGCCTTTTCTTTTTTTCCCTGCCTAGAGAATTCCTTTAGGATGTGTTATAACACTGGCTTGGTGGTGCTGAATTCTTTTAGCTTTTGCTTGTCTGTAAAGCTTGATTTCTCTGTCAAATCCAAATGACCTGTCTAGGTAGAGTATTCTTAGTTGTAGGTTATTCCTTTTCATTACTTCAAATATATCATCCCATTCCCTTCTGGCCAGCAAAGTTTCTGCTGAAAAATCAGCTGATAACCTTATGGGAAAGATTGAGGGCAGGGGAGAAGGGGCAACAGAGGATGAGAGGTTAGATGGCATCACCAACTCAATGGACATGAGTCTGAGCAAACTCCAGGAGACAGTGTAGGACAGGGAAGCCTGGTATGCTGTAGTCCATGGGGTCACAAAGAGCTGGATATGACTTAGCAACTGAACAATGACAAGTTTATGGGAGTTCCATTGTATGTTATTTGTTGCTTCTGCTTGGTTGCTTTTAATAGTTTTTCTTTGTCTTTAATTTTTGTCAGTTTGATTAATACGTGTCTCTGCATGTTCTCCTTGGATTTACCTTGTATGGGACTCTCTCTGCTTCCTGGACTTGAGTGTTTACTTTCTCATATTAGGAAACTTTTTGACTGTAATCTCTTCAAATATTTTCTTAGGCCCTCTCTTCTCCTTTGGACCCCTATAATGCAAGTGTTGGAATGTTTGGTGTTGTCCCAGAAGTCTCTGAGACTGCCCTCATTTCTTTTCATTCTTTTTTCTTTATTCTGTCCCACAGCGGTGACTTCCATCGTTCAGTCTCGCACCTCATTTATTTGCTCCTCTGCCTCAGTTATTCTGCTATCGATCCCTCCTAGTGTATTTTTTTTATAGCAGTTACAGTACTGTTCACCTCTGTTTGTTCTTTATATTTCCTAGCTCTTTGTTGAGCATCTCTTGTAACTTCTCAGTCTGTGCCTTCATTCTTTTTCCAAGTTTGGCATTTTTGCAAGAGGAGGTGAGCTCAAGTCCTTCTCCTCTGCCCTCTCTTTTGGAATCTAGAGGCTGCTTTTAGTTTAGATGCTTGCTGTCTCTTCCCTCAATGTACTGCTGTTATCCCTGTGATATGGGGTGTGCAGTTACAGCAGGCCTTGCATGCCCCCAGGACAGTGAGCACAGGGCCTGGCGCCTACTCATGGGTCTCCTAGTGGCAATCTGTGCCTGCCCCTGGAGCCCACCAGGACAGTGGTGACTTGTGCTGTCCTTGGACCTCCTGTAAGTCGTGCCCTGTTTCCTGGGCATGCTCACAGGGAAAGAAGCTCTTATGGTGGTCCTGCCCCTCTCCTCATGTGCACCCAATAATGGCACCTTGTCTCTCTGGCAGGCCCAAGCATCTTCTAAGTACACTCTCTGTTGCCGCAGTCACCTATTCAGGCTATTTTCATGCAGCCAACCCTGGTCCTTTCCCCAGGTCTGACCTCTGAGGCCTGAGCTTCATCATCCAGTCCCTGCCCGGACTGATGGAGGAGTATCTCAGGCTGGGAGGTGCCAGGAGACAGTGCTGGCCTTCTGTGCGGGTCATTCTCCTTTTTGCCTTTGACAAACCAGTTGCTGTGCCCTCCTCCTGGGCTCAGAAGCTCTTCCTCCATCCAGTCTTATCCCCTTCCTGGAGAGGAGGCTTCCCCAGGTGCAGGAACCTTTCCCCCTTCACAGCTCCCTCCTGGGGCAGAGGCCCCACCCTGATTCCTTCTTTGTGGAGGTTTTCTTGTCTTTATGGAAGTCTGGGGGCTTCTGTCAGTGTTCAGCAGCTGTTCTGTGTGATTTGTCCCCTTGCAGGTGTGTTTCTAATGTTTTAGTGGGAGAAGATGAGCTCCACGTCCCACTCCTCTACCAGCTTGGTCCCCCTCCTGGGCCATTTTCTCACCCCTGTTGGGAAGCCCTTCGTTGTCTTTCTCTGAGCACAGAGACTCTCTCCACTGGTCTGTCCTTTATGGGGATCCTGGTAACTATGCCTGTGCATGAGTTAGAAACAATAGTGGCTTCTGGGAGGGGTTGAGGCAGGGTGGGGGCCTTGCCCACGTTTCCCTGCACTGAGCCATCAGCTTGGGGGCGAAAGAGAATGGCTTCTGAGTGGCTCTGTGGCCTGGGGTCCTGTCGACCAACTCCAGTGAAGAGGGGCGCCCGAGGCTGCCGTCCCTGGGTACCGTGTCCTGTCTTATGTCCTTCTAAGTGGACCTAATGCCAGGTGTGCCAGTGGCAGTCATGCAAGCCTCAAACTTAGCTGAAATTAAAAAGACCCCTGGTGAGTCTTCCAGACTGACCTCTGTATAATTGTTTTTCAAATCTGAGTGTACCTTTCACATCTATAAAATTGGAAGAGAATATGACCTACTTTCTGGGGTTGTTATTAGGAATGTAAGTTGTTTAGAAAAGTTTCTAGTATATAAGGACGTGCCACTGCCCTCACCACCAGCATCAAGACCACAGCCACCAGTATCACCACCACTATCAGCCCCATCACCCCCACCACCCCCACCCCCACCATCACCAGCACCACCACCCCCCCCCACCACCACCACCATCACCACCACCACCATCACCACCATCACCACCACCACCACCACCACCACCATCACCACCATCACCACCACCACCACCACCACCACCATCACCACCATCACCACCACCACCACCACCATCACAACCAACAGCATCACCACAAACATCACCACCACTAGCACCACCATGATCACCACCACCACCACCACCACCGTCACCACCACCACCAACATCACCACCACTAGCACCACCACCACCACCACCACCATTATCACCACCACCACCATCACCACCACCAACATCACCACCACTAGCACCACCACTACCAACACCACCACCATCACCACCACCACCACCACCATTATAACCACCACCACGATCACCACCACCACCACCGTCACCACCACCACCAACATCACCACCACTAGCACCACCACCACCACCACCACCATTATCACCACCACCACCATCACCACCACCAACATCACCACCACTAGCACCACCACTACCAACACCACCACCATCACCACCACCACCACCACCATTATAACCACCACCACGATCACCACCACCACCACCGTCACCACCACCACCAACATCACCACCACTAGCACCACCACTACCACCACCACCACCACCACCATTATCACCACCACCACCATCACCACCACCAACATCACCACCACTACCAACACCACCACCATCACCACCACCACCACCACCATTATCACCACCACCACCATCACCACCACCAACATCACCACCACCAACATCACCACCACCACTATCACCACCGTCACAATCAACACCACCATCACCAACATCACCACCACCCCCACCACCATCACCACCATCACCACAATCACCACCATCACCCCCCCACCCCCCCACCATCACCACCACCACCCCCACCCTCACCAGCACCCCTACCCCCACCAGCACCACCCCCACCAGCACCACCAGCACCACCACCCCCACCACCATCACCACCAAAACCAGCACCCTCACCAGCAGCCCCCACCCTCCCCACCACCACCCGCCCATCACCCCCACCACCCCCACCACCATCCCCACCACCCCCACCACCACCCCCACCACCATCCCCACCACCCCCACCACCACCCCCACAACCCCCACCCCCCCCACCACCACCCCCACAACCCCCACCCCCCCCCCACCCCCCAACCATCACCACCATCACGATCACCCCCACCACCACCACCACCCCCACCATCACCATCACCACCACCCCCAACATCACCACCACCATCACCACCACCCCCACCATCACCACTACCACCATCACAACCATCACCCCCACAATCACCACCCCCAGCGCCATCACCACCACTACGACCATTACCACCACCACCCCCACCACCACCATCACCACCACCCCCACCATCACCACTACCACCATCACAACCATCACCCCCACAATCACCACCCCCAGTGCCATCACCACCACTATGACCATTACCACCATCACCACCACCACCACCCCTACACCACCACTACCACCATCACCCCCAGCATCACCACCACCCCCACCCCCAGCATCACTACCACCCCCACCACCATCACCACCACCCCCACTATCACCATCACCACCACCATCATCACCATCACCCCCATCACCACCCCCACCCTCTACATCACCACCACCCCCACCACCATCACCACCAGCCCCACCATCACTATCACCACCACCACCATCACCACCATCACCCCCACAATCACCACCACTATCACCATCACCATCAGCCATCACCATCCATTCCTGAGGCTGCCCTGCCTGGGCACCATGTCCTGTCTTACATCTTTCTAAGTGGACCCAATGCCAAGTGTGCCAGTGGTAGTCATGTGAACCTCACCACCATCATAATCATTATTATGAAGGGATGGTAGGAGGCCCTTTTCCTTGGATCAGTCTTAGTCTCATCTTAGTTACAAAGTCACTATATGGTTTTGGACAAATGGCCTCATTCTCTAATGACACCAATTACTAAAATATATTCTGCTGCTAAGTCACTTCAGTCGTGTCTGACTCTGTGCGACCCCACAGACGGCAGCCCACTAGGCTCCCCTGTCCCTGGGATTCTCCAGGAAAGAACACTGGAGTGGGTTGCCATTTCCTTCTCCAGTGCATGAAAGTGAAAAGAGAAAGTCAAGTCGCTCAGTCATGTCCGACTCTTAGTGACCCCATGGACTGCAGCACACCAGGCTCCTCTGTCCATGGGATTTTCCAGGTAACAGTACTGGAGTGGGGTGCTATTGCCTTCTCCAAAAATATATTCTAGGTGCTCCATTTACTTGATGGATGAATCAATGAATCAGGAGAGTCAACTAGATGTTCTTTAGGGTCCTTTCTGATTTCAAATATAGGATTTTGGATGATATGGAATCTGAGTAGAGAGTTGAAAGAGGGATATTGGAAAGAGGTGACAATCTACCTACAGAGGGAATATTGTCAGGGGTCAGAGGTCTGGAGCATTCTGGAGGGGGCATAGGTCATCAGGAGGAGGTGGAAAAGTGCCCAGTAGTTTCACTGAATCTTTAGGTCAGGCCAACCTTCAAGAGGGATGTAAACAGTTCTGACTGGGAGTAATATGTACTTTCTGGAACCTGGGTTTCCAGGACAGAGCTAAAGGGATGAGACAACAATGCTGGGTGGTTAAGAAGAGATGAAAGTGTTTACTTTTGTTTGTTTTGGAGCATTTCTTCTTCTCTGAGGGCACCACTCTCACTGCAAGGAGGTGAACGTTTCTGACCACTCACCTCTGGGAGCAGAAGTCAGCAATGGCCCCGCAGGAGAACGCCCCTCATGCTGTGTTTCTCCCTGCCTCCTTCAGGTCTGAATGCTGGTGCCTTTTATGCCTTGTGTACCCTGCTGAATCGCATGGTGATCTTCCATTACACGGTAAGGGTGTTCCCCAAACCTGCTGGGTCCTGAGAGAAGGCAATCTCTAGAGTGGGCAGGAGCTGGGGAGGCAGCATGCTATGGTGTGAAATCCAGGATTTGGAGGGAGGCGGCTCTGGGTCTCAGCCCCACTGCCAACAGAACTCAGATATATGATAAACTGGTTTACCGTCTCTTAGCTCTCATTTTCTTTTCTCAGAAGAAGCCTAATTACTTATTGAAAAATTAGTTGAGGCTTAGAAAGTAAATGCTAAGATATATATGTGTAAAGTACATAACATGGTGCCAGACAACATAGTAGGCAAACACATATACACACAGACTTGCAGCTGAAACATCTAAGTTGTGAAATGGGGACAAGGTTCGATTTTAAACGCTTAGTGGCTCAACAGAAAGCCTGTTGTAAATGTTTCCAGAACCAGGGAGGGCTGGGAATGGGACTCTGAGTATTTAGAATCAGGGATCCAAGGCCCAGGCCTCTTTTTAAAACTCAAGGGTCTCATGCTTGTGGGAGCATGGGCCACTGTGCGTTGAGTGTTCCAGTGTTGGAGGTTGACAGCTCTGAGTTCAAATCCTACCTCTGCACTCAATAAAGGCCCCATGACCTTGGGCTAGTGGACTAATCTCACTGTGCCTCAGTGTCTTCACCTGTAAAAGGGGGATATTGATTCCTAACCTTATGGTAGAGAATTAAGAGAATTAAATGAGATGATGATATGAAAATGCCCAGCATGCTGCCTGGCTTCTAAAAATACTTTAAATAGATATAATTATTATCTTTCTATCCTTTTAGCACTGATAGCTGGAAAAAAAATCTTAAGTATGGAATCTTTGGATATATATACAGTTTTTCCATCTTAGAGATGGGAATAATGACAAAGGTTTCCTATAAAGATTATATTTTTAAAAATCTGTCTTAAAGTGGTTCTAGGATAGAATTTATTTTCCCCCAAGATTCAGTATGATCCACACACATCCAGGGTTATATTATGTTGGGAGGAGCAATTATTCTAGGATTCTGTCCCCAATGGCAGCTTCTTATAGGTCATCTCGTTCTAATACTTTCTGAGAACTGGCTCTAATGGCACGCCTTTACCCCTTTGCCTGCTGGTGACTGCGCCCCATCAGATGTTCTGTTCCATGCTTGAGTGATCCTTGGGGGGTTTTTCCAGGGGGAAGGTGTGATAGTTGGAAGAATCGGCCTGACCATCGCTGTTGCAGGAATGCTTGGGACTGTGATCTCAAGCATCTGGCTGGATAGGACCAAAACCTACAAGTAAGTGACTCTTCCTCTTGGACTGAATTGGAGACTGGTTTTTTTTTTTTTTTTTTACAACTTGATTTTTTTTTTTTTTTAATTTTTTATTTATTTATTTATTTTTTATTTTTTTATTTTTATTTTTATTTTTTTATTTTTATTTATTTTTTTTTTGGAGACTGTTTTGAAATGACTTGTTCATTAGCAACCTGGCTCAGCAGCTGGGGTCTGAGTGGTCAAGGAGGCAGTTCAGATGTATCTTCTTGGAGGCTCAGTTTCCTCATTTATAAAATGAGGGAAGCAGTTCCTTCCCTGTGGGGACCATAGGAAGATTAGAGATAGAGGACATGAGGCCTTTCCGAGTTCCATCTGAAGTAGATCATGGAAGGAGCAGAGGAAGGAGAAAAGAAACATGGGAAAGGATCAGCAGTTGGAAGTATGTGGAAACGCCAAACAGTGGGGATGAGAAGGTGATTGCATTGCCAGGTTCCCATGGCTCCTTCATGGACCCCCTGGGGTTAACCAGGGTGCTCTGTGCTTCCAACAATTTTCAGTGAATTACCTTGCAATTACTTCCACATCATTGGTAAATACTGTGATATGGTTTAGTCCTGATTACACTGTGTGTTTCTAAGAGCCACTAAAATTTTAGTGGATTGCAGGCTAATCGGAGAAGGCAATGGCACCCCACTCCAGTACTCTCTTGCCTGGAAAATCCCATGGACGGAGGAGCCTGGTAGGCTTCAGTCCATTGGGTCACTAAGAGTCGGACACGACTGAGAGACTTCACTTTCACTTTTCACTTTCATGCATTGGAGAAGGAAATGGCAACCCACTGCAGTGTTCTTTCCTGGAGAATCCCGGGGACGGGGGAGCCTGGTGAGCTGCCATCTACAGGGTCACACAGAGTTGGGCATGACTGAAGTGACTTAGCAGCAGTAGCAGCCAGGACGCTTAGTAAAAACACAGATCCCTGGGTTCCACCCCTCATGGATGTCAATTCAGTTCCACCCCTTATGGATGTCAATTTTTAAATTGCATTTAAAAATCAACCTAGATACCTTGATTCAGTAGCCAGCCTTGGGAAAAGTGCTCTGAAAACAGAGGCTCAACTTGTGTCTGTCCCAGGCTCCACATCCACTGGGTGCTCAGTTAATGCTGCTCAGTGAGGCAGCTGCCTGGGCTGTCCTGCGCTGGGCAGGGGAGTATTCTGGGCTGCTTTGTCAAGGCCTCCAAAGTTCCCAGTGTCTGGAGGCGACAGACAGCGGCAGACCTGTTCTTTGCACACAAACCTGCTTCTGTGAGGCTCTGGTCAGACCAGGGCTCCCTCTGGCCGCCCTCGGCAAAGGCCAGCTGAGGCCCTCCCTGGGGATGTGGCTGCCTGGCTGGACACAAGGAGGAGCCTGGCTGGCCCTAATTACTGCTGGTGGAGCTGGGCTACTGCCTCGTTTCTGCCATATGCTGGTTGCTGGTTTCAGGCAGTGAGGACTGACCACCCTTGAACCGGGGAATAACAGCATTTCTCTTCCAGGCTTGCTCTATGGCAACAGAAAGCAGGGATTGGAATGTTTGCTGGGCCAGGATGTGGGCAACCAGATGATCCAGATGAACCAGAAAAGACAGTGAAAGGCTGGGAGGACACTGCAGAGTCTAGCTGACACGGTTCCTAGTGGCATTTGATGTCTGCATCCTGCAATCAGCAGGGACATTCTTCTTTCTGCTCCACTACTTGGGCAGAGAAAGGGTGGGGGAGCTCTGTCATCTGGGCATTTTGGTGCCTGTTCCTTCTCCCTGAGGCCCCCAGGTGTGTCCCCTTTGGTTTGGAGACGGAAATTGGATGGTCAGGTCTATTTATGTCTGGCTGAGGCTACAGATAGTTTTGCAGACAGGCTAGTGGTTTAAGAAGAAGCTGTGTGTAAAGAAATACGGCAAAAGGTAAGCTTGTGTGGTCAGCAAGGGAGATGGGTGTCCATGGGGCTGGGTTCTGCAGCGGGAGGGCCTGGATGCGGGGAGCAGGGCGAGAAGAGATGAAGGCCCTCTGACCTCAGCAGCTGCTCTGAAGACCCAGGAGGGAGAGGTGTCCTTCAGAGGCTGTTGCTCTTTTCCAGAAACTACCAGGGTGTTAGTCTTCCTGTGTAGGGGAGCAGAAACAGGACAGATTTCCAAGCCCAGCTCTGGGTTCAAATTTTAGCTGTGCGGTTATTGCGTGTGTGACTTTGGACACATAACCTGAGCCTCATGTTTCCTCTTTGGTCACATTCAGGATAGTTGTACAGACTTTTCTTGCACACCTTTGGTAAGAGTTGAATGAAATACTAACTGCATGTAAAGGGCTCAACAGAATTCCTGGCATCCAATCACTGCAGTATCAGTCTGACGTAAGCACAGTATACACAGCTGGCCCCACCGTGTTTCTGGCTTCAGCAGAGATGAGGGAAGGCTCTGAGCTTTCGTGGTCTGAGTCCTGATGCTCGTGGCCAGAGTGCACAAGCAGGTCCCTTGTGGGTCCCTGGCCTCAGTCAGGAGGACAGGGAGAGGGGCCAGTCCCAGTGCAGGAGTCAGGGCCACAGCAGTCCTGAGGGGCAACCTGGGGGAGAGGTGCGTGGAGGGGCACGAGCAGGGTGAGCCCGAAGCAGAAGCCAGCACTGCTGGGCCTTCTGAGGGACCAGCAGAGGGACATGCACCCGGCAGGGGCGCAGCTTTCTCCCTTGGGCTTTGGAGTCAAGGACTCGTTCAGGGCTGGGGAATGTTCTCTCAGCTGTACTGTCAAGAGTGGAGGAGTTCAGATTCAGCGGAAAAGCTGTGCTGCACATGTGCAGGTGGCAAGAGGAAGGACTCAGAGATGACAGAGACTCTCACAGTCAGGGCCCTGTCTGGCACTGTCTTGGGGTCGGGGGGCGATGCAGACTAGCAGAATGGGCTTCTTGGTCCTGTGACCACTGCCACCTGACCACAGCTGATGTGTGTGCCTTTTTTCTTTTTGGTGAAGGAGAAGGAGATGAAAGAGCTGTGCCCTTCTTTTATGTAGGTAGGATGTGTCAAGTCCAGGTGCAGAGTGATCTGGTTGAGAGGGGTTTACAGCAGAACATACATGCCTCAAGATGCTTCATACTGTCCTGGTCTGACCCTTGGTAGCTCTGAGCACAAGAACTATTTGTGTGATCATGGGTCTTCTGTCCACTAACCACATGGACACCGTGTTCATGTGAGTAGATGTCCCAGCACACAGCAGAGGACTTGACAAATATTAGATGCCCCAAGGATGGAAGGGAGGGAGGGAGAGAGGGAGGAAGGAAATATCCTGGTGAAGTCTGCGGGCCGTCACTTAGAACCTTCGCCTCTCTCTGTAGGGAGACCACCCTCGTACTCTACATCATGACTGTAGTGGGCATGGTGGGATACACAGGGACCTTGAACCTGGGACACCTGTGGATAGTATACATCACTGCTGGCATAATTGGGTAAGTCTCACCTCTCACATGCTTAACTGGAAAGTACCACTGCACAGCTCCTAGAGCTCTGACCTCCTAGAAGCAATAGGAGTCCCTCTGCAGCCTTTCACTGACCTCCAGAAAAAATGGAAATAGTGGCCAGAGGTCATGTTCACCTGTCACATTTCAGAAGGCTCCCTGGGGGCTTCCAGGCCCATCCATGCTGATGAGATGGACCGTGTCCTTCACAAATCTCTAGGAGGCTAGGAAATGTCCTGTCTTTATGAATTCTGCCTGGGACAACAAGGGGGCCACAGAAGCACACGGGTCTGGGAATCAGAAAGGGTGGATCTTAATGTCACTTACGCCGGGGACTATCTAAAACCACAGGCATGTCACATAACTGCTCTGAGACCCAGAAGATAAGAGTGGCCTGCCATATGTATGCAGCTGTTAGAAGTGATGAGAGTGATTACAGATGCGAAGCAGCAGAAGGTGTGGTGCGGATGTCAGACCACAGGACTGGCATTTTCTAGACCAGTTATATGAGAAGGAACCTGTCCACAGGGATCTCTGCTCATTGCCACCTCCCAGTTGTTTTTCTGTGGGCTGTACGTGACTGTGTGTGTGTGTATGAGAGAGAGAAAGAGAGAGAGATTGAGTCCTGCTTTGCTGGCACCTCTCTGAAGGACACTCAAGACCCCAACCCCTCCCCTTGAGTCCCAGAGAGCTATGGAGAGGCTGGTCAATATCCAGGGACTTCCCTGCCAGCCCAGGGCCATGTAGCCATCACACAGCAGTTCTCAGCTGAGGGCTGAACATTCCAGGCATCCCAACCCCTCTTGTAAATGCTGACCCTATCTAATTGATGGTCAGATGCGGAAGGAACAGGGATCCCCAAAGGGCCGCTGAGAAAATAGCCTCAGCTCCTTTCTGGCCTGCAAGGGTCCCTGTTTCCTTGGCCTGGCCTGATTTTCAAGGGCCTGGAATGTCTTGATGGGAAGAAAGACAACAGGCAAAGTCGTTATACGGAGGAGATGGGCTCCTGTCCTCCTTGTTCTGGAAGTCCTCCCTTACCTTGTTTCTGTGATCTGGTTGTCAGCTTCTCCATAACCGGCTATCTCACTCTGGGGTTTGAGTTTGCTGTGGAGCTGACATACCCGGAATCAGAAGTTGTGTCGTCTGGCCTCCTCAACGTGTCTGCCCAGGTAGGCCTCTCGTTGGGTGGTGGCACCGGAGCCGTGGGTCTGTGTTCCCTACTGGGCTCGGCGGGTGCAGGTGCTGCATTAGGGCAGCTCAGCTCCCCATGGGCTGCTTGGCTGGGCCCGTTTCCAGTCTTCCCCATGTCTTTGCAGGTATTTGGGATCATCTTCACCATCTCCCAGGGCCAGATTATCGACAACTATGGAACCATGCCTGGGAACATCTTCCTGTGTGTCTTCCTGACCCTTGGGGCAGTGCTCACTGGTGAGTCAGGGCCCCAGGACAAAGTGATGCTCTGACTGCGCCCAAGTTTATGCTGTTGGCAGATTCAGACCCCAGTGTCCTGACTGATCACACAGATCTGGGACACTGGAGCAGAGGTGCAAAGCGGAGGGCTCGTGAGGAAGTATCTTTGGGAGGCATGAGCATGGGCTTTGCCCCCACCCTACCCCCAAAAGACCCTTGTTGGAACCCTGCACTGTGACACTGACCTCCATAGCTCTTCGACCTTGGGCAAGTGGACCAGCCTCTGGAGCCCCACTTTCCTAATCTGTAGAATGGAGATGGCTGTGAAGCTTGGAGCACTGTGTGCAAACTCCCTGGAAATATCAGGGGTCTATGCATGGAGGCCACTGTCATCACTGGGTTCTTCCTGTCTGGCACAGCAGTGATTCCCAGGCTCTGTCAAGCTGGCTGGTGGAACCTCCAGATCCCTGGAAGGTCTGGAGGAGATGGGATACCCGTGACCCTTAGGAGAGTAAGCACTCCCTCTCGTGGATGAGCTTGACCATTGCTCTGCTTGATAACTTGCCCTTCTTTGTCATCCCTTGATCTTAGCATTCATTAAGGCAGATCTCCGGAGGCAGAGGCTCCTGAGACTGTGAGTATGTGGGAGCTGCTGGGCCAAGACGTGGGCACAGACTTTGCTGAGGCTGTGGCACTGGTGGGAAGCGGGGGGAGCGCCCGGGGGACTGGTAGCTGTGAGAGCCGCTCAGCGTCACACACGTGGAGACAAAGGGTTTCCTCCGCGGGGCTCAGCCCTGCTTTTCTGCTGCCCTCTCCGGGTTTTTCCTCCTACTTCCTTCCCTGCTCCTGGCCTCCCTGCTCTGGTCCCCAGAGCTGGGCCCTGTGTCACGATTTGCGGAGCAACACCCACCCCGGGGTCCTGAGACAAGTCCCGAGGCCCCAGCTCCTCTCCTCTCAGCCTCCATCGGTGACTGGGGAGGAAGGCTGGGGGCTGGCTCCATCACCCTGTCGTGGTGGTGGTAGTCTCCAGGCAGTGGCTCTCCTGGCATGTGACTGCCCCCCAGGCAGTGGGCAGTGCCAGGGGACGGAGAGACCACTGGATTGCTAGCAGGGCTCTAAAAGGAGAAGTCAGGAAGCAGACATTGGTGGTGAAAGGGGAGAGGACCAGGAGTTTGATCTAGAACAGAGAAGTGCTTCCCAATTGCTCTAATGGGCTATGGAGTATTTTAATCAAACTGTTAGGTTTCAAGTCTGAGCCAGGATGAAAGGAATTTTCAGCTCTAGGAAGGAGCATAGTAGGATATATTCCTTTTAAAATAGAAGAAAAGACCTAAGCTAATTACAGAGGTAATACATGGTTCTTTGTAAAATAACTTTACAAAATATGGAAAAGTGTAAAAATTTAATGGTTACCTGTAATAGTGTCAGGTAGAGATGAGGTGCTGTTATTTTTGCATTTCTTATATGTGTCTGTGTCCACATATAATAGTGTACATAGCTGTATTTTTAATAGAAATGGAATCTTGTTCTTCGTGCTTTTTTTTTCACTTGTTCAGTTCAGTTCAGTCACTCAGTCGTGTCCGACTCTTTGTGACCCCATGAATCGCAGCGCGCCAGGCCTCCCTGTCCATCACCAACTCCCGGAGTTCACTCAGACTCACATCCATTGAGTCAGTGATGCCATCCAGCCATCTCATCCTCTGTCGTCCCCTTCTCCTCCTGCCCCCAATCCCTCCCAGCATCAGAGTTTTTCCAATGAGTCAGCTCTTCACATGCCAGCACTTTATCAGTTCATTAGTTTCTTACGATACACTTTCCCCCCACTTGCAGCATACCTTTAATGACTGCACAATGACCTAAGAACTGCACATGGATACACACGATTTAATAGTTTTCTTGTCCAGGAACATTAAGGTTGTTTCTAAATTTTGTTTTTAAACAATATTGTGATCAGTATCCCAGAAGCTGGATCTTTGGGCATGCTCTTTAGCAAAGTATTTCCTTGAGTAACGGGTCAGTGGTCATGCCCATTTTTAAGACTTTGGTATGTATTACTCAGCTGTCCTCTAGAAAGGTACTGTCAATACTACTTGTTTACATTGCTCTCAGAGTATGTAAGGTCCAAACTGACGTATTTACCAGTTTGAAAAATCTTTGTCAACTTCCACAAGAAAAATTGAATCTGAAACAGGTATATTTAGTCCTTTTGATGATTGGATGCTAATCTTTAGGACTTTGTCCTCTGATCTCACGCTCTGGAGTTGGCAGGTGGCAGCAGGTAGCAGGGGAAGGGGGAGATGGCCTGGGACAGGACATTCAGTGGGAACACAGGGAACACCTGAGACAGGGGCGGTCTCCTCAGGAGCCTGTGAGAACCCTGCCATCAACCTGTGGAGATGGTCTGGTCCCTGTGCCAGAGACAAGGAAACGTGATCTGGGACACTTCGGTGAATCCATTGGGAGCCTGGGTAAAAGATACCTGTGATAACAGGATGGATTCTAGTAAAAACGTTTCAATTTGAAATGTGACCCATTGTGTGAAGTGATACAAATTTTGCTATGTTTACTTTATAATCTGTGTTTCCCTTTCAGATTTAGGGAAGTGGAAGTCATAAGTGGCTGATATTTGTAGCAACCAGAGATAATTTAGTAAGTAACATTTTAGTCATTTCCCTGTGTGTTTCCTGTGGGTACACTGTGCATTGGGCTTTCTACCCTGCTTGTTTCTGCAGGAGAGTCTGACAGCCTTTCTACACCACTGCCCCCCAACCGCACGTCCCCATGTACACGTCCGTTTCCTCCTGTTTGCTACTTAGGTCGTCCCACATTTCCCTGTCTCGCAGGCAGTTCCTTGCCCCCGTGGGCCAGGCTTGTTATCCAGCAGGCGGTGAGGGCTCAGTCCTGTGCGTGTGGACTGCGGGAAGCAGCGCGAGTCGGGCCAGGAGGCCAGTGGGTGCAGGCTCACGGTGCTGTCCTGGATGCACCTGGAGGGCTGGTGGGACGGGGGTCAGAGTCACGCGGGGCTGGGCCCAGGGGAGTCAGGGCTGTCAGAGGGCGTCGTGAAGGAGCTGTCATTTCCCCACCGAGGTGGCAGGTGTGAGTGGGACCTGCAGACCCTCCCAGGACATCAGCCTCAGTGCCAGGGGACAACAGGGCAGGGAGCGCATCGGGCCGGAGCTGCGCTTTCTGATCAGTGAGGTGTGTCATTGGCAGAGTCAGAACTTCCAGTGGGTCAGGACTGACGCTGATGATGACAATCTGTGTTTGGGTTTCCATTTTTCTTCCAGTTGGTAGTTCTTGGCCACAGAGACATAAGCCTTGTTTGGTTATGATTTCAAGGTGGTCGTGCTGAAGGAGGCGGGTGTGTATGCATGAGTGTGTCAGAGACAGGAGGTGGCGTGAGTGGTTGAAGGCGGCTGCTGGTTCCTGAGTGAGGGCTTCTCAGGGCTGAGGCCAAGCTGGTGCCGACAAGCTAGCAAGATGGAGAACTGGATGCTGGATCTCCCGCTTTGCCTCTGCCACGGGCTGCCCTGGGGGTCGTGGCGGGTGAAGTGCCGTTTGTCCAGCTGACGTGGCCTGCGTGTGCTCCGCCAGCCTCGATGGTCAGAGCTGTGCGGGGCTCGGCCCGTGCTCAAGGCCTTGTTGGGAGCGAGATGAGCCCCTGAGGGAGGAAGCAAAGTGTTCCTGAAACAGCAGACAAACGCCCAAGTTGGCAGTTAGTACTTAGGGGCCTCAGAGCATAATCTTCAGGGCATATTAATCCCACCCAGCTAACAAGTGTGACCCTGAAGAACTAATTCTGAGCCATCGTCCTCAAGCAATCTGATAGCTAAGAGCCGAAGCCTCCTCTTCTCTGGGGAGCTATATTAGTATATACATACTGTGAGCCATACCGCATCCTGTCTTTGTAACACTTCCCTGTGCATCTGTTCCACACACGTGGTAACTGTATTCCTCCCCTGGGGGCTGCCCCTGACCGGGGGTAGTCAGCACTCCTGAGGGGGGTGCAGACCTGGCCCTTCCACAGGCACGTGGGGGTCCATCCAGATGGGGCGAGGCTGTCAGAAGGGGAGGAGGGTAACCGGAGCTCAGTGGCACTCACAGTGAGATGGTCCCTGGAGGCTGTGGTGTCCTGGAAGGCTGACCTTTTCGCTCCTCCTTTGCTCCTGTCGTGATGGTGTGTGTGTCTGGGGAGCACTGTGCGTGACCGGAGCCCCTGTCCTTGTTTTGTTCAGTCGGGGATGCTGAGTGCCTGGGACTCTGGTCTTTCCCCTGGATTCCAGACGCACAGGCAGGCAGATACTCAGCAGGGTGGAGTCCCTACCTCCTCACCCCAAGGGCTGTCTCCTTGTCTGTCTTGTAGAAACCCTAGGAGGGGGAAGAGGAGAAGGACAGCAAGAGCAACAAAGCCCCCACCACTGTTCAGGAGGAGCATTTCTGAGAGAGCGGAGGAGCAACTCGGGGGACTCGGACCGCCCCCACCTCTCCAGCCAGCACAGCTCTGCCTGCCAGCCCCACGGCCTTCACCCAAGCAGCTTCTGGGGGAACTGGGAGGAATATCTGTGTCTTGTAGGACAGTGCTCTGCCTCTTGGAAGCCACTCCAGAGCTTACGCTGTCTCCGTGGGGGAAATGCTCTTTCCACCACACAGGTTGGGGCCCTGCCCTCCTCCTGCAGGTTCTGGGAGCTGAGGGGCCAGAGAGAATCCTGGAGTCAGTCCTGGCTGCTGCCTCACCTTCCTGCCCCAGCCCCTCTCTAGGGAGATGTTCTCCAGAGGAAGGGTGAGCCCAGCCCATGGTCTGTATCCATCACTGCAAACTCACCTGGATCATTGCCCTGAGAACTCCAAGGTCTCCTGAGAGATGAAAGGAAAGAAGAAAAGGTGGCCCTTGAATGGGCCTTGGGTCTGCTGGGTTAGATAACCTCGCCCACCTCTGGTGGGGACTGTTTGCAGCCCCAAACCCTCTCCTCACCCCTTCTCCAGCAACAATCCTTTCTCAGACACCCTGAATTTAAAGGGACTCCTTTCAATCAGCCCAAGCTGACCGCTCCTGCCTTGCCTGCATTGGGCTGTACTCAACGGCTTGGGGACGATCGCCTGAAAATAAAACGTTTGTGCCAGTTCTCCTGTGCCCTGGACTCTGTAATCAAGATGCCTGTCCTGTTTAGTTGTGCCCACTGCCTCAGCCTCAGCGCCTTGGAGTTGCCTGCGTGGCAGCGGTGCTTGGGCCAGGACCCGAGGTGTGCCCGCGGTGTCTGTGTCTGTGTGCACAGATCCTCTGTACATAAGAAAAGTCAAACTTCTGGTAGTAGGACCGAGTTAGGGCTGGGAGGGAAGTGGACAGTGATGGTTTTTCACTTTTTGATGAGGCCAAAGTGTTTACTCTTCAGTCCCTTAAAATGCATAAACAAAATGCTTGCTGAAACCATTGCTTCATTTTTAAAATATAAATAGTTATTATGGCTTGCCTTGTCATTTGTTGGGGCAGAGACAGGTTTGGGGGTGGGAATGGGAAGGAGAGGTGGGGGCTCCATTCCATGAGAGGTGGTCCTCTGCTGCATAGACGTTGCCATCTAGTGGGTTATTATTTTTTAAATTTTTTTTTTATTGAAGGATAATTGCTTTACAGAATTTTGTTTTCTTCTGTTAAGCTTCAACATGAATCAGCCATAGGTATACATACATCACATCCCTTTTGAAACTTCCCCCCATTTCCCGCTCCATCCCACCCCTCTAGGTTCTGTACCTCCCTCCTCTCCCAAATCGCAGTGCCTGGTTTTCTAGAGTCTTAGCACTGCCTGGGGTTGTTCTTTCAGGTTTGGGCTTGACAGTCTGATTCTTGACTACAGGGACATTGCCTGGGTCATTCATGTTTCCTTCCCAAGTGTCTGGCATGGAATAAGTGTTCAGTAAACGCTTGCTGAAGTAGCGAATGGGTTCTCGCATCTGTACTCTGTGCGTGAGGGTTCCGCCAGTGTGGAGGGGCTCAGGGCTGTGTCTGGATGGCAGCCGTCTGCTCCAGTGCCTTGTCCTTGGGTTCTGGCTGTTCAGTTGTGTGCTCAGAATTTGGAAGGTGGGGACAGAGAGGAGGAAGATTTGACTTCATGAGAACTGAACAAGAGACGAAAGGCAGCCAGGTTTACCTGGGTCTTGTGCTGTCCTACTCACTATGGTGTATTTGATCTGCAGAAAGCTGGGATCTTCCTCTGCTGGGCTTCAGAGGAAGGCAGGAGCACTCTGGGCTTAGAGGCAGCCAAAGTACCAGGACAGATCAGAGCAGAAGGTTTCTCTATTTATTACAAGTCTCATTACACAAATACAGCTGACGGAAGGTCTACAAGACCCTTCCAGCCCTGATCCACCTGTAGGCACAAGGACAGGGGCCACACTCACTGGCTGGGGAGCCCTTCTTGGAAGAACTGCTTGTCTCTCAGATGGTTCAGAGTCTTGGGGTCCAGCAGCAGAGAGAAAGCCAACCTGGATGGACAACCTCTCAAAGCAATCCGGTGGCAATGCTCTGGGCAAATTAGCAGCCTGAAGTTTCACAGCTTGCATCTTCCAACCATAGAAGTCAAGTCAATAGTTAAAAATAAAATGAAAAAAGGAGAAGGCTGGAAAAGTAGTGCTGGAAGAGGCTGTGGGTGCGGGAAGGGCACACAGTGGGCTTCAGATATATTGGCAGTTCCTTGATTTGGACGGACGTACATCATTCTAAAATCATTCTTTCAGTTTAGTTCAGTTCAGCCACTCAGTAGTGTCTTTTTGTGACCCCATGAACCACAGCACACCAGGCCTCCCTGTCCATCATCAACTCCCAGAGTCCACCCAAACCCATGTCCACTGTGTCTGTGATGCCATCCAGCCATTTCATCCTCTGTCGTCCCCTTCTCCTCCTGCCTTCAGTCCTTCCCAGCATCAGGTTCTTTTCAAATGAGTCAGCTCTTCTCATCAGGTGGCCGAAGTATTGGAGTTTCAGCTTTAGCATCCGTCCTTCCAATGAACACCCAGGACTGATCTCCTTTAGGATGGACTGGTTGGATCTCCTTGCAGTCCAAGGGACTCTCAAGAGTCTTCTCCAACACCACAGTTCAAAAGCATCAATTCTTTGGCACTCAGCTTTCTTCATAGTCCAACTCTCACATCCATACATGACCACTAGAAAAACAATAGCCTTGACTAGACAGATTTCTCTGCTTTTGAATATGCTGTCTAGGTTGGTCATAACTTTTCTTCCAAAGAGCAAGCATCTTTTAATTTCATGGCTGTAGTCACCATCTGCAGTGATTTTGGAGCCCCCAAAAATAAAGTTTGACACTGTTTCCCCATTTATTTGCCATGATGTGATGGAACCAGATGCCATGATCTTTGTTTTCTGAATGTTGAGCTTTAAGCCAACTTCTTCACTCTCCTCTTCCACTTTCAAGAGGCTTTTTAGTTCCTCTTCACTTTCTGCCATAAGGGTGGTGTCATCTGCATATCTGCGGTTATTGGTATTTCTCCTGGCAATCTCAGCTTGTGCTTCCTCCAGCCCAGCGTTTCTCATGATGTACTCTGCATAGAAGTTAAATAAGCAGGGTGACAATATACAGCCTTGACGTACTCCTTTTCCTATTTGGAACCAGTCTGTTGTTCCATGTCCAGTTCTAACTGTTGCTTCCTGACCTGCATATAGGTTTCTTAAGAGGCAGGTCAGGTGGTCTGGTATTCCCATCTCTTTCAGAATTTTCCACAGTTTACTGTGATCCACACAGTCAAAGGCTTTGACATAGTCAATAAAGCAGAAATAGATGTTTTTCTGGAACTCTCTTGCTTTTTCCATGATCCAGTGTATGTTGTCAATTTGATCTCTGGTTCTTCTGCCTTTTCTAAAACCAGCTTGAACATCTGGAAGTTCACGGTCCACATATTGCTGAAGCCTGGCTTGGAGAATTTTATTCTTTACATACTTTTAAATGGCATTGACTTTCTGTATGCATGTAATATCTTAAAAGTTTTTTAATTAAAGAAAAAAAAAAACCCCAAATGTGAAAGGATATAAGTGGATGATGGAGCAGAAATGAAACTGAAGAGCGTAGAGAAGGAAGAGGCGAGCAAAGGCGGGAGATGACATCTTGGACGTGGGGATGTTGGCCTCAGTTTCTCTTCTTCTGTCTGGATCCTGGTTCTGCTTCTAGGTGCTGGAGCCCCACTAGCATGCCCAGGATTGAGATACCTTAAATACAGACAGACAAGATTAGTGGCTGACCTCAGCACCGTGCTTTCTTATAATGCTTGTATAAGGCCTGTCTTTAGGGTTGGGACGGCTCCTGTGGGAGTTCCAGAGTCGCTGGATGCTTACTTGCCACCGTGAGGGGTGCCATGATGCCAATCGTGGTAGCCGCAGTCCCAAATACAAACAACTCAGAGAGGAAGTGCCCCAATGCAAGGAAGAAGGTCCAGAGCGTGACGTAGTAGAGCCTACAGGGGAGCAGACAGAAACGGGACCGAAGGTTCAGCTCGTTCAGTGCGGAGGAAGTGGTCAGACTTGAAACACACAAATCGAAACCCAGGAAATGACTACGGCTAAAGAAAAAGGAGACTTGGTCCCGCGAAAGACCTTGCTGCTGCTGCTGCTGTTGCTGCTAAGTCACATCAGTCATGTCCAACTCTGTGCGACCCCACAGATGGCAGCTGCTAGATCACATCAATTTATTCACCCCTAGGGCAAAACCGAAGCCTTCAACTGCTAAATCGAGAGGAGAATACCCAGCCATCCAGAGTGGCTTTGCAAGTCTTAGCAAGGTGGTGAAGCCAGTGATAGCAGAGTCTGGAGTATGGCAATCCTAGGTAGTGTAGACAATTTTGGATCAATCACACTTATGTATTCTACTTACTCAAACTGGCTTGACGCTAGTCCAAGCCTGCTTTGCAAGTTTCTGGCCAGGGGCTGGTCAGTGCTCATCTGATGGATGCCACCGAATGAAGGGCATGAATGCGGAATGGGTAGCAAGGGCCTTTCTTGGACTTTTAGATGATTTTACAACACTGGCTGCATCTAAGATACTTTGCATCCTAACCTAGTAAAATGATCACATGGAGGACACAATGACAACCTCACAGGAAGATAACTTGTTCCTCAGTTTTGACAAGGAGGTGGAGAAGACAGAAGTTATAGGAAGACGGACCACTTTGAGAGCTGGTATCTTTCTTCAACTATGAAATTTAAAAATTATGAAGTACTTCAAACATACAAAAAATCATTCATAATACAATTTACCCCTATACAACCAATACCCTACTCCATCAAATCTATCTTGACATTTTTGCTTCAGATACCATTTTCCTAAGAAATAAAATATTACAGATTTCAGTTAAATCTTCTTGGATGTCTTTTGCTTTCAAGTGAAAGTTGGCTTATTTAGAGAAATACCGATTAAATACGAAGAATGCAGACTGTTTCCGAAAGTGAGAACAGCTGGGAATTGATTTCAGGTTTCTGGTTAGGGAGGGAATATAATCAGAGAGCATATCAGAAGCACAGGGACAAAAAATCCAGGCTTTACAAAAAAGTTGGAAATAGAAGTCAGCATTTCCGGCTATCCTGTGTTGGGTGAAGGGGAAATGAATGGGTAAGAGATGTAAAGATAAGTCTGAGCTGTCCCTGTTCATCCCCAAAGCACAACAAAGAAAAGATACACCCCCTTCTACTTCTCAGTAATTCTTCATCATGGTAAAGGTCATTAAAATGATTATGCAGTCCTTACTCCTTCCCAGTCACCCTGAGAGGAAAAACAGACACACGAGTCTCATTTTATACATGAAGGGACTGAGATGCAGAGGTCTATAATAAACTTGCTGCTTCAAAGCTATTACCAGTAGAAATGAGACCAGAGCCTATTTTCCAGTTTTCATTCTTGGGCCTCAGAGTGTTTCCACTAAACCTCGCTGCTTCCAAAAATACATATCAATCTAGAACAAGTAGTCCATAGTTTCAGGTTCAAAAATATGAAAAAATAAAGCTGGAGAGATCACAGTGTTAACAGCCCTCAAATCCCACTTGTCCTAGTCTTCTCAGCTTAAATGAATTGAGTCTCTAATATGCAAATCTACAGAATCAGCAACAAAAATCACTGCTTCCCAGGGCTACTAGGAGTCATCTTAATCAAAGTCATGTGGAAGCATCTGGTATAATAAGAGGGGCTCAATAAATATCACCATCTCCTCTCTTGCCCAGATGCTGAGAGTCTGGCTAACACAAAAGTATTTTGGTATGAAGTTCTTTTGGTGGCCTTACCTGGGGACCTGAGCAAACTTTCCACCTTGATTGCGGTGAGGATTGGTGTTGGGAAGAAAGCTTGAGCCCCCTCCAGTGGCCAGTTCAGATTACAACACTATCTAGCTGCAACCAGGGGCTGCGACTGCCTGCACTTGTTCCACACTAGTTGTATAATGGAGAATGAAATGGCAGCCCACTCCAGCATTCTTGCATAGAGAATCCCATGGACAGAGGAGCCTGGTGGGCTGCTGTGCATAGGGTACCACAGAGTCGGACACGACTGAAGCGACTTAGCATGTATGCATGCATGCATTGGATAAGGAAATGGCAACCCACTCCAGTGTTCTTGCCTGAGAATCCCAGGGACGGGGGAGCCTGGCGGGCTGCCGTCTATGGGGTCCCACAGAGTTGGAAACGACTGAAGCGACGTGGCGGCAGCAGCAGCATGTCTGTATGAGGTCTTTCCAGGTGGCAAAGAGATAAAGAACCTGCCTGCCAATGTAGGAGCTCAAGAGATGCAGGTTTGATCCTACCCTGGGTCAGGAAGATCCCCTGGAGTAGGAAATGGCAACCCACTCCAGTATTCTTGCCTGGAAAATATCACTGACAGAAGAGCCTGGTGGGCTACAGTCCATGGGGTCGTAAAGAGTTGGATTTGAGTGTGCACACACACATGCATGCAGTCTGTGTGAGTCCTCTGAAGAGGCAGAATACAGAGGTGTGCTCAGCTCTCTGTGACCCTCTCTTCATGACTCTGTGTAAACACACAACCATTTACTAGTGGGCTCATGATGTCATAGATCATGATTTCTGTTCATCCCTGCCTCTCAAGGAGGAATGTGAGCATAGGCATGCCATGGCCTCTCTAAAAAGAGCAAGCACACTACCTCTTTAGTAGAAGAAAGGCTGACCCATTAGTAACAAAGTAGAGGGATATGATGCAGGCCACTGGATCACAACATAACCAGTTTGCTGTGTCCATTTCGAAGAATTGTTAAGCTTTATACACACTCAGGCCTGTGATGTTTTCTAGCCCTGGAAGGAATGGTACCTAGTAATCTTTTATCTTCATGTCCTAGGTTACTATATCAAATCATAGGCCATATGATGGAATCATAGTCCATCATAACTGCCTCTTGGCCCTGGGCATTTATTAGAATCAACTGAAGAAATCTTATCAAATTACCCAGACCTGGATACCAGATCAGTTAAATCATACACTCTGGAGATGGGTCCAGGAACTCCTGGTATCTTCTAAAGCCTTGCCTTGTTGATTTTCATGTACTGGCATTGTTAAATAAGTCTCTGAGGGAGGAACACAATGGCTCTACTCAGCACCCATTTCAAACACAGGGAGATGCTCTTCCCTCCTTTACATACGTTTTGTTGTGAATGTCGATGGCGCAGAGGCAGCGAACCACTGATGAGAGCAGTGTCCAGATTCCATAGGTCCGAGCTTGGAGGCCATTCACTGTGCAGCAGAAACAAGCAGGAGTGTTGAGAAGGGTGTGTCAGGGTTCCCTCCAAACTCCCCCAGCTTCACTGGAGGAGTCAGAGAGCTAAGCCTGTGATCCCCTTGGCTGGGCAAAGTACAGGCTCTGATGCTGCAGGTGGGAACTAAAAGGAATGGAAAGAATTCCAGAAGAACTGGTTCAGCTCCTCTTCCAATGCCTACAGTTGGGCGGGTGAGTTCCAAGAGTAGAAACCCAACAAACAGCCCACTTCGGCAGTAGCTCCTGGGTTAGCAGTTTATGGCTCTGCCTGGAAGCCGCTCTAGTGTTGGTGAGGCAAGTGAGTCTGAATCAGGATAAGTGTGGGGGAACATGGTGGAGAGCGGTCTGTCAATGCAAGATGCCTAGGAGGTCAGCAGATTTTCAGTGAGGCTGATGCAGGACAGAACGCAGAAATACTGAGCCCTGTCTAGATACCCACACCTGGTCTTCAACAGACCCAAGTCCCTGGATCTCCTGAATTCAGATCTATGTCATGTGAATGAAGCCCTAACAAGGCTGGTTTCCTGTACGTGCTGGAAGGGAGCAAAGCTCCGTGTTAGCCGGGGCCACTCTGCTCTTGCTAGCTTCATTCTGGCACTGCTGTGCTAATATCTTCTCCAGAGAGTATGAATCATAGTCCATCATAACTGTGCTTCTTGAACCTGGGCATATATTAGAATCAACTGAAGAAATTTTATCAAATTACCAAGACCTGGATACCAGATCAGTGAAATCGTATACTCTGGAGGTAGGCTGAAACCCTCCTGGTATTTTCTAAAGCCTTGTCTTGTTGATTTTAATGTACCAGCATTGATCCATGGTGAAAAGCAAAGATACTTCCTTTGCTGGTCTCCTGAGCAAGAGAAATTTTAAGGGACAAGACTCACAACCAAAATGTCTTTCAGGATTTTCCTTTAAGGATTTTTGAGCCTTTGGCAAACCAGACAGCAACACTAAATTCACAACCCCAAAGATCTTTAGATGGTTGTCATTTTGAGAAAAAAAATCCCATACCCCAAATTAATATTTAACGGTTAGTCCTGGAGTGAAGTCGCTATGTTGTGTCCGACACTTTGTGACCCCATGGACTGTAGCCTACTAGGCTCCTCGGTCCGCAGGATTTTTGAAGCAAGAATGCTGGAGTGGGTTGCCATTTCCTTCTCCAGGGGATCTTCCTGACCCAGGGATGGAACCCAGGTCTCCTGCATGGTAGGCAGACGCTTTACCATCTGAACCACCAGGGAAGTCAGTCCTGGAGGGCTATATATTTTTTTTCTTTTTACACTCTTTATAAAGCATTTTGATAGCTCTTCTGATGGAAAGATAGGAAATTTCTTTTTTCTACTTCTATATATCTCACTAAGGGTGAGATATACAAATGGAGAATCTCAGTAATCCTAACCAGAGTAGGCATCAAGTAAAATTCTTCTACTGGATGCTCCAGGGTCCTGGTATCACCAGCAAAGTACCAGGGGGTCTCGAGGGACCTATTTCCAGGCTGTGTGTGCATGCATGCATGCACAAGCTAACAAACACACTTCTGCTCAGCTATATGCCCTTCGGCAAATCACATAACCCCTGGACTTTTCTGTCTCAACTTTAAATTCAAAGGGCTAGGTGAGAAGACCTCTAAAAACCTGTGAATCTATACAGAGTTCCTGGACCACCAGAGGACAGCACTGGAGGGCGAAAAGTGGAATTGTTTCACCCACTTTTCCAGGTTGTCTAAGCCTACTGAACGTGAGCTTGGTTCAAAGTGAGGCTTAGCCTATTTACTTTCATTTTATACCCACATGTTGCAGAAAAAGGAGCTAGGTCAGAGTCTGAATCTGGGTTACCTATAAATGTGACATACAATTGTCGCTACTATGAAATGGTGCTGCAGCTCAAGCCACCCCACGTATCAAAGGAAAGAAGCGCAAGCTGAAATGTGCAACCACTCTCCAGCAGAGAGGCTCGGGACACTGGGGAAAGCCATCGTGGGCCTGTGGAAGTTCATGTGGGAAACCAACCTGGAGGGATTTTGGATATCTTTTCAGGGTCTATGTCATGGTTTGGGAAGACCTTAGATTAGTAATTCTCCATATGCAAGGTAGGGTATAAATGATATGCGCCATGACCTGATTTCCGAAAGAAGCTAATAGGAAAACCTTCTTCATGGTTTCCTCATCAGGCATCAGAGTCACCAAGGAACTCATTTCCTCATTCGTCCTTATAATGGTATTTGTACAGCCCCACTGCTGAGGGCAGTGTAAAATGAAGGGAAAGATATTCAGAGAAGCCTGGGGGGAGACACGTCTGTTATTTTAGTGACTTAGGCTTGCTAGCTTATGCAGCATCAGAATCACCTGGGAAGTTTCTAAAAAGAACTTCCTATGACACATCCAGGGGGTGAGAGATTCAGTAATTAGGTCTGGACAGGGAATTGGCCACCTGTGCTTTGTTTGGTTTTAGTTTCTTGCAGTTATTGTGATGTACAGCCAGGTCTGGGGACCACCATTTAGGCCACTGCCATAAAGAATGGAGGTGTTTGATTCCTTACCCAGGTCTGGCTTGCCGGTATAGAGCTTTTCATAGAGAAAGGTGTGGTCTCGGAAGCTCTGTAGTGAGTTCCCCGCGGCTACGATGGATACCATCAACAGCCAGCTTCGTAACACATTCAGAAACCGGCTCATGGCTCCCCTCCAATCTGAGAGGGCTTTTTGCCTTGGAAACAAAAGCAAAGGGCAAGAGACAACAGATGGTTAACGTGCTTCAATCATAAGCTCTGTAGTTAACCTGTGTCCCATTCATGAGGGTGGTACTAATCTTACTTTATCAGTCATTTCATAAACTCCTCTCCCAAGTGCCGGAGGCTCGTCTATCCCCATGCACTCCTCATAGGGTTGGCACAGTGCCTTTGAATACCTACCTTAAATCAAAGTGTGCTGCCCAGAGTAAAAAGGCTAAATGATGCAGTGGGTGGAAATGACAAACCCTGTGGGAAAAATGGAAAGAAAGAAACAGAAGAGAGGGAGGTGCCCAAACATCAGTATAAAGAAATAAAAGGACTTTGGTGTGAGACTTACAGAAATTGGTCTCAATATTTCATCATACTAATAGTGGTGAGTCAACAGCATACTCTGAAATAAGTAGCACCACGCTTATGTTTGTCTAAGGAATTTCTCCAAAATTAGCCTAAATCAGTATTCTCTTCTCTTGGCTAGAATTAGTCCCCTGGGATCTTTACTTGTAACCTGGTGTTTCACGTCAACCTTTTGTACTGCAAGTAGCTCAAAGGTGATTATAAATCTACTGATAGATACCTGCCTGGCTACTGGTGACCGATCCTTCCAGGGACAGACAAGCCTTCTATGTCTGAGTGGCATGTATGATTTGAGGGCATTATTAACATGCTTTAACTTTTTTATACTTTGGTTTTCAGGGATATCATGCTTCATAAATTAGGAGAACAATATAAAAGTTACAAATTAATAAATTGTGAGTTGACAAATAGTAAGAAAATTAGATGGAGAAGGAAACAGCAATGTTGGTGTTGGGTTGTAGAAGAATCTACAGTTATTGAGAATTTGTATATGTCATGCACTGTGCCAAGCACCTATCATATATTATCTCATTTAATCCTTAAACGGGGTTGGTAGACACTATTAATATTTCCACTTTATAGATGAAGGATGGCATAGAGATGTTAAGTGACTTGCTTAAGGTTACACAGTCTATAGATGAAAGAGCTTAGATAAAAACCATGTTCTATTGGTCTCTAAGATGTCTCACTGAGCATATTTTGATGAAGTTTCCATTTCTGTGAGAGACAAGCGAGCCATAGCCACCTGTCTTCAAGTGGTATAGAAAATAAGATCAGGCTATGTACTTTTTATTTAAAAAAGAGAACAAAATGTTAGATCAACCATTGCTGAGCACAGATTTCAATCATCTTGATTTAAATAAAAGCCATGTAGATAAAAATCTAATCATGGAAGTGCTATTTCTCATCTTTGCTATGTGACCCATGGTTTATCTATTGTCTGGTTAATTTCTTGAGCCTTAAGTGGCAAAATTATCAGGCTTCCTTTGTCACTTTGACAGTAGGCCTTTTGGCATGGTCCTACATTAGTCAGCTGAAACAAATATTAAAGTCAGTAAAGGCAGACGTGTGATGCACCAAAAAACACAGCAAGTTCCAGAGACAGAAGGGTCAGTGGATGAACCCCTCAGTGCAAATGGATCACAAAACTGGACTCTGTCAAAGTCCAGAGAGAATGAAGCTCTAATGGAATCACAGGCAGTTCCAGCATGGGCCAAGACACACACACTCCCCTCCCCCGACCTTATTGTTTTCTCACCATGCCTCACTAGGGAGGCTTAAGCTCTCAGCATCAGAAAAGCTGCATGGATGACCTCCCTCTTTGACAGAACTTATGCCCATTTCACAGAAATTCTCAGAAACTCCAGAAGATAGATGATGAAGGCAGAGCCTGAGCACTCTTCCAAACTGCTCTGCCAGTCCCTCAGCACGACTTCTTCAAAGCTTTTGAAGGCCTGTGAGAGTATCCAACATCTATTCTCAAAATTTACCCAGGCACAGACCAGCAAAGGTATAGTACTTTACTAGAGTCGGGAGAGAGAGTTTCCTTTCCTGGTCTCATTTTTCAGTAGCTGTGTGACTGTGGGGAAGTAATTTACACTTTACAGCTTAGATTTCCTTACCTGCAAAATGGAGATTAAAATTACCTAGTCCAAGAGTTATTATAAGAATTACTTTAGAAAGCAAAGGTTCCTCGTATTGTGCCAGGCTCAGAGTGGGCACTCATTTGTTCATCGATTCACTCGTTCTGTACCTACCAAGTTTTCATTTTCCCAGCTCCCTCTTTTCTTGGTCTCTGAAATCTCTTTTCCCCCTACAGGGTTGCCTCCCGGGTGTCTTCCTTCTGTCCCATCTCCATTGCTTCAGGCTGTGCGGATCCTCTCCATTAGAAGCCACACAGGCACCCACCTCTCCACCCCCCACCCCCCACCCCCGACAGTCATCCTACCTGGAGACAGTACTCTCAGCACAGCAGCAGCAGCAGTAGTAGCAACAGCAAAGGTACTGCCCCAGCCCAGCTCCAGACCTGAGTCTACCTGAGCCACTTGTCTCCGCCCCCACTCTCAACCCGGCTCCGGCATTGGTTTGTTGCCATCAGTCCTCTTTCTAATTGGCTGTTTAGGTTATGCTCGAGCAGGCGATGGGGCGTGAACCGCTTTACTGCCAATCACAGGTTGCCGCTCCGCAAACCTCACCCCCCAACACGCCGCCCTTGCAGTGAACCCTCCTGTTGAGAGCAGCGAAACACTCCAGGTTCGGAGTCAATCTTTTTGGGGCGGAGAGGGAAAGAGCAGAAAAAGTAAGTCAAGACTTCTGCGGGGAGCAGAGCCCTGTGCCCGCTCGGCGCGGCGGTGACGACAATTGTACGCGCCTGAAGCTAAGCGTCCTCCGCGCCGGGGCGCGGGCGCCTGCGCAGTGGGTCCGAGCGGGCGGTTGCTGGTTGGTTGTTGTAGTAACGGGGGAAGCCGGCCTCGGCTGCGGCCTTGAGCCCGGCTGGGGAAGGAGGAGGGAGGTAGGCGCAGAGCGCTGTCCCCGCCTGCCCGCCCCGAGCGATGGGAAGATGAAACAGGTAAACGCCTGCGCCCGCACTCTCCTCCTCGAAGAGAAGGGCGCCCCGAGTCCGGGCGGGCGCCGGCCGCTGCACTTCCCTCTCCTTGTCCGGGAACAGCTGCTGGCTTCCGGGCGCGCTGGGCTGAATCGCAGCGGCTGCGGCTCCCCGCGCGCGTCCTTTCCGTGGGGAGCATCTGAGGACCTCCCTGGGATGGGCTGAGCCATGGGTGGGACTGAGAGCCTGATCCCTTTAGGGAGAGGACACTCCTCGGGCAAGTGCCCTCAATCTTCCGATCGCCCTGTCTGTTCCTGCCCAGCTCGCAGCCTAGGACAGGTTGGCATCCCTTCGTCGCTTGGAGGTTTAGTTTCTTTTGTATGAATTTAAGGGACTTCCCAACATTTTGGGAAATACTGAGAAATCCTGTTGGGGATACTCGGAAGAAAACCTTGAGATTGTTCCATACTGCCCATTTCGCTGAACATGTGTAGGGAATCCTTGTCGGAACTGGCTTTCCTCGCCCCCTATTTAGATTATCCCATATATTAATGCATAGAAAAATAAGGTTTGGAAAGATTGAATGGTAATCTTTGAGTAATAGGATTATGGTCGTTCAAACATTTTCTTGTCTATTATTTCTAGTCCGTCCTCAAACACACAATAAAATGTACCTTTTCTCTATTAAAGTACTATAATTAGAAATAGGCTAATTTTAGTGTCTATTCGATATTCGGATAATAGTTTGTGATTTTCAGTAAGGGAGAATAGTTTTTGAGAGCGTTTGGAAGGACAGACCCCTCTCCACCCCCGCTTCCTCCCCACCCCGCCCCCTGCTATTTACAACCTTGATTCAGCAGAATATATTCATTTTTTGCTTGTATTTATTTCATTGGAATCATGATCGTGTTTTACCTGTACTCTAAAGAAATATTTGGAAGGATCTTAAAAGTTGTGTTTTTCATTTTGGCTCATGTCAGGTTTTGCTGTCAAGGAACCTAAGTTTTAGGCAATCAGCCGCACATCTCAGATTTTCCTAAAAGTTAAGTAACCCTATCATTTTGGTGCACATTAGATTTAGTATGTAAAAGAAACACAGGAAACTTAATAGCTTCTCTTCAAATACAGAGAGGACAGACAATATGTTTGAAAAAAAAAAAATCTTGATCATTGTGCCATATCTGAGGCACTGTGAAAAAAGGTAAGTTTTTAGAGGCTGGGCCCTGTTTACATAAATATCCGTTTTAGTTACATAAAAGATCACCATCAGTGATGAACAAAAAGACAGCTGGGTTATGTTTCAGATCCTTTGTCGCTCTTGCAGGAATCTGTGCCACCCAAATTGTTTGATCCAGTGAATGTGCAAGGAAAGGTCTCTGAGGCCCCCGTCTGCTGACTGCATGACAAACTCTAAAGGAAATGCCAGTCGTGATGGCCCGGGACCTGGAGGAAACAGCATCATCCTCAGAGGATGAGGAGGTGGTAAGCCAGGAGTAAGTAATAGTAAGCCTGCTTTTGACCCTTTGCCTTCAGGTTGGAAGATAGTTCTCTTTTATTTTACTCCTAGCCTCTTTTACCCATATCCTTCCTTTGGTGTTATCTCACTCTGGTTTTAGTCTCCATACATGGTCTAATTTGGGATCTTTTGGGGATGACCATTAGCTGTCTGAAATGAGATAAGGCTCTGTTTCCGGCCTCATGAGTGAACATCGCCCCTAGATGGTACAGGTAGTAGCTCTTAGTCAACTCTTGATCAGAGCTCCTAACATAGGAGATTTTGAAATTTTTAGATATGGAAGAAAAGTAGGTCTCCCAACACTGTGACATTGGTTATTTTCTACAAAGCCTTTAGGATGATAGAGTAATGATAACAATAAGTTATTTGAGGAAGTGTGGGACAGGCCTTTAGAATTCTGAGGCCTGTGCTGTCTGTTGAGACACATGGCTTTCTCAAGTTCTTTTAGATAAGAGTCAAGTTTCTTCATTGCTGGATTCTCACAAGAATATAAATGATAGTGCTAAGTGTAGCTGCTATAGGTGATGGTAAGGGCTTTAACTGCTGTATCCCATTTAACAATAACATCTGAAGACGTTATTATTCCCACTTAACTAAGCTCAGCCCCACACATGTCAAAGAACTTCCTTGGGATGCATAGAGATTAAATGATAGGTTGAGATTTAGACCTAGATTTCCATGATTTTGCAACTCTTAGATATTTTGTCTCCTTTAATATTATTACATGACACAGACAACAAAGAGAGAATCTGGCTTAAAGATATGATTAGTTTTTAAGCTTCTGTGTAAGTCCACTAGGATTCATGTGCTATGTCATCTGAAAAGTGGGGATAGTATCTGCCAGGCTGAATCAAGTAGAATAGTTAGTTCAGTCGCTCAGTCGTGTCCGACTCTCTGCAACCCCATGAATCGCAGCATGCCAGGCCTCCCTGTCCATCACCAACTCCCGGAGGTCACCCAAACTCAAGTCCGTCAAGTCAGTGATGCCATCCAACCATCTCATCCTCTGTCATCCCCTTCTCCTCCTGCCCCCAATCCCTCCCAGCATCAGAGTCTTTTCCAGTGAGTCAACTCTTCACATGAGGTGGCCAGAGTATTGGAGTTTCAGCTTCAGCATCATTCCTTCCAAAGAATGTCCAGGGCTGATCGCCTTCAGAATGGACTGGTTGCATCTCCTTGCAGTCCAAGGGACTCTCAAGAGTCTTCTCCAACACCACAGTTCAAAAGCATCAATTCTTCAGCGCTCAGCTTTCTTCACAGTCCAACTCTCACATCCATACGTGACCACTGGAAAAACCATAGTCTTGACTAGACGGACCTTTGTTGTAAAGTGCCATACAAGTGTTAAGGCATTATTCCTGCAGGATTTAATATTGATTTTAAAGTATATTTCTTATACTACAGCAGAAGCTTATATTATTTAATTAGAAAAAATTATTGAAGCATTAGTAAAGCTTTGGGGAAAGGCTTTTCATCACTGTTAGGTCATAGAAAATAATAAGAGATTTGTTATTATTAATGTATTTGGGTCATTCTCATTCAGGATAATTAAATGGATAATTTCCTCTGGGCACTTTGCCTTTTTGTGACTTTTTCTGTGTGCTTCCTCTTAGCCATTTCTCCACATTTTTTAACTTCTGCAGGCATCCGTCTTTCTGATTCAAGATCTTCTTTTACTTCATGACTGTCCTTTTTATTAGTGGGCTTATAGGTTGGAACCAACAAGTATTAGATTGAATTGTATGAAATTGCTATTTAGGTAAGTCAAACACAGTCAAAATATTGAGAACTTTAGATGACTCAACATAATTTCATTTTATTTTAGATGACTCAAACTAATTTTATTTTAGTAGGTACTCAATAAATATTTGCTGCCTGAATGACTAAATTAATGAATGAATATATGGCATATTTGTTATTGTATTTAGCAAGATCAGTCATTTACAAGGTAAAACCTAAATTTTATTTTCTAAAGACAGCGACGTGAGGACTGTTTTTAGTTTGCATAAGCTCCCTGTCCTTGGGTTGTGTCTGATTAACACTTGTAAGTGGAGGATACAAAGGCACATCATAGATACCTAGACCACCACTGTGAGCCTTCACCATTTGGTAACTGAATGATTGCTTGAGGGGAGAAGCTTGCCAGATTGTGGTCCATCCTCATTATACCAGATGAGAAGACTGTAATCATAGGGGATCTAGTGGCAATTTTAGGAACTGCCATAACTTGGAAGTAGTGATAAATAACAATGTTATTTCCAGATGTCTGCAACAACTGTCATATGGTACAAAAAATCTGTCATTTCAGATGGAGTCGAAGGGGCAGGTAATGCTAGTAGTACTGTGGTTTGTTGCCTGTATTCGCAATTGAGAAGTGCTAAATTTCTAGTAGAAGTTAGTGAAAATACAGGTGTAATCCCACCTGACCTCACCCCAGTTCATATTGATGGACGTTTGCTCCTCTTACTTTTAAACTCCTACTGTTGAGTTTTGATTGTTAATGTTCCATCAGCTCATGTCTATGAAACACTTGTTTTATACTTTAGGAATCTTAAAGTCAATCTTGTTTACACTTGGAGGAACAGGCTTAACATTTCTAAAGGTTTGGAAGTTCGAAGGTCTTAAATCATCTAGGATGTTGACTTGCTCCCAAGATGTCTCTCCATGGAGGTCTGCTAGATCCGCTCAGATCCCCGGGCTGTATTAAAGTATTCATGCTTTGCAATCCTGGACATTAGAGCTAGAAACTGTCCAGGCATCCTTGTTTTGCATGACATTGTTTGCAATAGTAAATGTAAAGGGGCTCTTTTTCTATATTTTCCTTGGGGATCCCAAATTAGAAATTTATACATATAAATGTGGAAATGTTCATTTGATATATAGGTTCTTTAGTCCGTAAAAAATATCTAATTCTGATTGTAAAAGCTGGCTTTACATCAGTTAAAAAGACCTTCAACAAATGATGGGCTTCCCTCATAGCTCAGCTGGTAAAGAATCTGCCTGCAATGCGGGAGACCTATATTTGATCCCTGGGTTGGGAAGATCCCCTGGAGAATGGAAAGGCTACACACTCCAGCATTCTGGCCTGGAGAATTCCATGGACTGTATAGTCCTTGAGGTCACAAAGACTCGGACTTGACTGAGCAACTTTCATTTTCAACAAATGATTATACAGCGAGTGCTACAGTTCAGAGAAATACATCTCTGTGGGCTGCAGGAGCTGGGGAAGGCCCCAGGGAGGTGGTGAGATGAGCTGGGCTATAGAGAGTGAGATTAGGTGAACAGAGAAAGTGGGGAAAGCATTTCCAGCATAGACATTGGGATGAACGAGGCTTAGAGGCTTTGATTTGTGTAGGCTGGATCCCAAGAGTGAATAATATCTATTCCTCATGAAATAACTGTTTAAAAACCAAAATGTTCTTAGGCTTTCAATAAAGTAAGTCATAAAACTAGTCTACTTTGGTTACTAATCCAAGTTTTTTGTTCTTTCATATCTGTAAAGCCTAATTTCTTAATATGTCCTGGTTTCTGGTGTAAATGAGTATTTAACGTCCCAGTTTTCAGTTTCCTAATCATTTTGAATCTTTTCCCTTTGTTGCCAGCTGGTGGGAACATGCTTTTAGTGACAAAGCGGCGCCTGCCTTAAGTATGTTTAGGTCGACCTTACTGGATTAGCAATTCATCTGCTCCCTGTTTTCTCTTTTCAGAGGTTGTAAATGAAAAGATTCTCTGTCAGGGATGCGGCTTTCTACAGATAATATGATTCAGGCCTTGGCTCTTGTCAGCTGTGTGTGCTTATTGTGTTCCTGACTCGTTTCAAACATTTTTACCTTTTATCAGTAATGCATCATTTGTAGGTGCTAAGGCACACTGGTGCCAGTTTGCAGCTAGAGGTGGATTGCCAAGGAACTTTAGTCAGTTTCCAAAGTTTCTATCTAAAGCTTGATAGCTTAACCTGCTTATTTTTCCCTCTATCCTCTGACTTAGATGTGTAGTGGGGGAGAAAAAAAACGTTGAAAGGGATCATAGGAATTATCCGGTCCCTTTTACAGGTGTTTAAGATGGTACTGTGCTTAGTCGCTCAGTTGTGTCTTGCTCTTCATGACCCCATGGACTGTAGTCCACCAGATTCCTCCGTTCATGGGATTCTTCAGACAAGAATACTGAAGTGGGTTGCCATTTCCTCCTCCAGGGGATCTTCGCAACCCAGGGATCAAACTCAGGTCTCCCACACTGCAGGCGGACTCTTTACCATCTGAGCCACCAGGGATGTCGATTAAGATGGAAAAGAAAGCAAATCGCACACACAGACACACACACAAATCCTTCTTGTACCCTGTAAACACCATTTCTCTCAAATGGGCACTGTCACCCAAGTCAAATTGTAGGAACATTAAACATCCACTTTCCATTTCTAGGAAACAGGGAATGAACTAGGTATAGTGGTCTCTGCTTTCTTCACTAAATCTCTTGGCAACTCATCCTAAGTGTAAAGCTGCCTCACTTCTGAGAATGGTAGCCTGGCAGCCTGTACGTTCAAAGCATAGATCTGTTTAAACCTGTGTTGGGAGAGTCTAACTTGGCCCTGAGGTTTGTGGTATGGCTTTTTTAAGGGGTGTGGTCATGTGAGTTTTTGAGAGCAGCCTGAATCTTTGGATTAATGATAATAAATAAATGGATCTTATTCCATGTAAGATATTGATTCATTTTAATTCCTCAGGGGTTCAGTTTAAGATGTTTATGCAAAATATCACTGAAATGGGATTATGGAGATGGAGGAGTGGAAAGAACACAGACCCTTGGGTCAGATGCCTGTTCCCTTGCATAACCAGCTATATGACTCTGAGGAAATTACATAACCTCTCGGAGATACCTTTTCTTCGATTCAAAGTACTGGGAAGAGGATTAAATGAGATAATTTGATAGCTCTTAGTGTAATTCTTGACACATAAGCGGGATCCAGGTCATTTCTTTCCTTTCCTGCCTCCCTGCACTAAGGCAGTTGAAGATTTTTCTAATCTGTGAATACATCTGAGATTGATTTAACAGAGATTTCTGGAAGATAAGAGAAAGTTAGAGGTCCTCTTCTGGAAGAAAATACTGTTCCATTTAGTATAGGCTTGCTTTCAAACATATAGTCTTAATTGGAATACTTGTATTACTTTAGGTTTCCTAGCTCAGACTGTTAGGATGGGTCCTCAAATTGGCTTAAAAAGGGACTATAGGGTGTAAAAGGGGTATGTCAGTTATTGTGATTATTTTGGTTTTTAGTTAAGATTCTTATCTGTGCCGGGGACTAAGACATAAATTGCCCTAAATAATAAAGGGAGTGTGTTAGCTCATATTTAGGAAAGACCTGATTCTGTACCTGCACGTTTGCCACTCAGGGTCTCATTTCTCTCATTCTCTCAGTCAGGCTCCCCCTGACTTTCTCCTCTGCTCACAGCTCCAGGCTCTCCTTCCAAGGTCGAACAGTGACGATTGCACTTCCAGACCTCATTCTCTTATACCGTCAGGGGAGGAGGCCATCTCTCTGCAGCTGCTTCAGAAGAGAGAGAAAGTGTCATTCTCCTGGAGGGTCATACATGTCTCCCAACACACTGTCTCCAGCTGCTCCATGCCCTCATCCCTGAGCCAGTAACTATAACCAGGGTGTGGAAAACCCTGATTGGCTGAAGTCAACCAAGGCCTGTCCCTGCCCCAGGGATGGAGTTCATCTGGAACAGACCACGTGATTGAGAATGGGAGAGAAATGGTTTCCTGTAAGACTTTTGGAGTGCTTGTTCCCGAAGAAGGGGAAAGGTGCTAAGCAGCTGACCCCGGTGGTCTGCTTCAATTGTTAATTCAGATTTTGAGCTGTGAATTAATAAGCCTTCTCTTACGGTTGTAGAGATCATCCGTGCATCATGTGGACTGGAGGCTGCAGGAGAATTCCGGTTTTGGTATTCCATGCTGAGGCTATTCTGACAAAGGACAACAATATTCGAGTAATTGGAGGTAGGTGTGATTTTCCCCAGAGAGGGCAGGGCTGGTCGTGGCCCTGATAACCGCACCTGGAGAAAGTGATAACCACATTTAGACAGGGAAAGGGCCTTGGTCAGGAGAAGATTCTCATGATGTTTTATACTTGAAAGGATTATTTATGACTCCTTAAACTGTTTTCTGCACATTAAATTTTTTCCTTGTTTTTAGAGTTCTGTGTACAAGTGTTTGTTTATGTTTTTTCTGTTCTTAGAGATCGTTGGCCTACAGCACTGTAGAAGGTTTAAGGTGTGTGGCATGGTGATTTGCCTTACATGTGTCGTGAGATGAGTATCACAGAAATTTTAGTGACAGTTGTCTTCTTTAATTATGGTTAAAATACACATGACAAAATTATTATTTTCATCGTTTCAGTGGACAACTCAGCGGCATTTGGTACATTGATAGTATTGTGCCGCCATCATCATTTTCTAATTCGAGAACATTTTCATCGAAAAGTAAACCCAGTATCCACTGAACAGTCATTCTACAACCCCCTCATGCCAGCTCCTAGAAAGCACTGGTTTTTCTGCCTCCATGCCGTTACCTAATCTGGATATTTCTTATAAATGGTCTCATACAACATGTAGCCTCTTGTGTATGGCGTCTTACACTTAGCATAATATTTTCAGGGTTCATCCATGTTGTAGTATATATCAGTACTTCATTCTTTTTGTGGCTGAATAATATTCCATGGTGTACAGACATGCCACATTTTGTTTATCTATTCATCAGTTGATGGATAAATAAGAAAGTAAAAGTCTCTCAGTTGTGTCCAACTCTTTGCGACCCTGTGGACTGTATGGTCCATGGACTTCTCCAGACCAGAATACTAGCGTGGGTAACCTTTCCCTTCTCCAAGGGATCTTCCCAACCCAGGGATCAAACCCAGGTCTCCTGCATTGCAAGTGGATTCTTTACCAGCTGAGCCACAAGGGAAGCCCAAATAATATTCCATTGTACAGATATACCACATTTTTTTTATCTGTTCATCAGTTGACGGATAAATGTTTCCCTCTTTTAACTCTTGTAAATAGTGCTACTGTGAACATTCATGTACAATCTTTTGTTTGCTTTCAGTTCTGTTGGCTATATACCTAGGAATGGAATTGCTACATTGTATGGTAGTTCTGTGATTAACTTATTAAGGAACTGCCAAAGGATCTTTCAGAGTGACTATACAATTCTACATTCCCACCAGCAACATATGAGAGTTGCAGTTTCTCCATATCCTTACTAACATTCATTTTGTTTTTTTAGAATATAGCTATACTAATTGGTGTGAAGTGGTATCTTATTGCGGTTATGATTTACGTTTCCCTATTACTGTCATTGAGCATCTTTTCATCCCCTGTGGCCATTTACATATGTTCTTTGGAGAATTGTCTATCAAGGTTTTTGCCTATTTTTTAATTGGCTTGCTTGTCTTTTTGTTGTTCAGTTGTAAGAGTTCTTTACACATTCTGGATACTAGAACCTTATCAGAAAAATGATTTCCAAATTTTTTTCCTGTTCTGTAGTTTGTCTTTTCATGCTCTTGATAGTTTTCTTTCGTGGCAGAAGTTTTTCATTTTGATGATGTTTAATATATCTACTTTTTCTTTTATTGCTTATACTTTTGGTGTCATATCTAAGAAATCATCGCCTAACCCAAAGTCATGATCCCTATGCCTTCTTCTAAGAGGTTTGTAGTTTAAGCTCTTACATTTAGAGCTAAGCAGTCTTTGGATGTGTTTTGAGTTAACTTTTTTACATACTGTGAGATAAAGTCCAACCTTCATTCTTTTACATATAGATAATCCCCCGCATGGGTAGTTGAAGTGACTGTTCTGTCCTTGTTGAATAATCTTGGGACTATTGTTGAAAATCAATTGACTATTGAACGTATGGGTTTATTTCTGGACTCTCAATATTCTGTCATTCTGTATGTTTATCCTTATACCAGTGCCATATTATTTTTTTGACTGTATCTTTGAGCTAAGTTTTGAAACTGGGAAATGTGAGTCCTCTAAGTTTGTTCTTCTTTTTTAAGTTTTTTTTTTTGCTATTCAGGGTCCACTGCAATTCCATATGAATTTGGGACCAGCTTTTTCATTTCTGCAAGAAAGGCTGTTTAGATTTTGGTAGGGAGTACACTGAATCTGTAAATTGCTGTTGGAAGTGTTGCCATCTTACGTTTAAGTCTTCTAGTCCATGAACATGGGGTGTCTTCCTATTTATTTAGGTCTTCTTTAGTTTCTTTAGCAATGTTTTGCAGTTTTCAGCATGCAAGTCTTATAGCTCCTTGGTTACCATTATTCCTCAGTATTTTATACTTTCTGATGCTCTTGTAAATGGAATTGTTTTCTTAATCTCATTTTTGAGTTGTTCATTGTCACTGTGTAAAATACTACGGATTTTTGTATACTGATCTTATGCTGAACTCATTTATTAGCTCTGATAGTGTGTGTGTGTGTGTGTGTGTGTGTGTGTGTGTGTGTATTCTTTAGGATTATTTCTATGTAAGATCATGTGATCAGTAAATGGAGATTTATCAATCCCTCCCTTTCTCCCTCCTTCCCTCCCTTCCTTACCTGGCTAGAACTTCCAGTACAGTGTTGAATGGAAGTGATGAAAATGGGCATCTTTGTCTTAATCCTAATCTTAGGGGGAAAGGTTTCAGTCTTTTACCATTCAGTTTGATGTTAGCTCCAGGGTTTCATAAATGCCCTCTATCATGTTGAGGAAGTTCCCTTCTATTCCTTAGTTGAGTGTTTTCGTCATACAGCACTATTGGATTTTGTCAAATGCCTTTTCTACATCAATCAAGATGATTCTATGTCTTTTTTCCTTCATTTTATGAATGTGGTATGTTATGTTGATTGACTTTTGTATACCAAACCAGCCTTGCATTCCTGAGCTAAATCTCACTTGGGCATGGTATATGGTCCTTTTAATATGCTGCTGGATTTGGTTTGCTAGTATTTTATTGAGGATGTTTGCATCTGTATTCATAAGGAATATTGTTTTCTGGTTTTCTCTTAATGCCTTTGTCTAGCTTTGGTGTCAGGGTAATGCTGGGCTCATAGAATGGGCTCCTTCATCCTCGTTGAAAGAGTTTGAAAAAGATTGGCTTTAAATGGGCTTCCCTCATTGGTAAAGAGTTCTAGTTGGTAAAGAATCTACCTGCAATGAAGGAGACCTGGGTTCGATTCCTGGGTTGGGAAGATCCCCTGGAGAAGGAAATGGCAACCCACTCCATTATTCTTGGCTGGAGAATCCCATGGACACAGGAGCCTGGCAGTCTACAGTCCGTGGGGTTGCACGAGTTGGGCGCAACTGAGCAACTAAATCACCACCGCAGCTCTTTAAACGTTTGATAGAGCCCACCAGCGAGGCATTTAGTCCTGGGCTTCTCTTTGTTGACAGACTTTGGATCACTGGTTCAGCCTCTGCTTGTCTATTCCATTTCTTATTGGGTCAGTTTTGGTAATCTGTGTGTTTCTCTGGGCTTTTTGCAGATTTTATTCACTTTATAAAATTTTGTTTGCATATAGTTGTTTTAGTGTTCTTTTATAATCCTTTTTATTTCTGTTATATAGTAGTAATATCCACACCTTCATTTCTGATTTTAGTGATTTGAATCTTTTTTTTATGTCATTCTAACTAAAAGTTTGTCCACTTTGAGAATCATTTTAAAGAGTTAGCTTTTAATTTTGCTTATTTTTGTTGTTGTTTTTCTATGCTTGTTGTTTGTTGTTTAGTCACTAAGTCATGTCTGACTCTTTGCTACCCCATGGACTGTAACACGCCAGGCTCCCCATCCTTCACTGTCTCCTGAAGTTTGTTCAGAGTCATGTTCAATTAATCATTGAGTCAGTGATGCTGTTTAACTGTCTTATCCTCTCCCACCCCCTTCTCCTTTTGCATTCAGTCTTTCCCAACTTCAGGGTCTTTTCCAATCAATCAGCTCTTTGTATCAGGCAGCCAAAGTATTGGAGCTTCAGCTTCAGCATCAGTCCTTCCAATGAATATTCAGGGTTGATTTCTTTTATGATTGACTGGTTTGATCTCTGTAGTCCGAGGGACTCTCAAAAGAGTCTGCTCCAGCACCACAATTAGAAAGCATCAGTTCTTTGGCACTCAACCTTCTTTATGGTCGAACTCTCACATCCTTATATGACTACAAGAAAAACCATAGTCTTCATTTCATTTACCTTCCCTCATCTTTGATTTTAAGCAGTGCTCTGAATCCTGACATTAGCCTGTGGCTGTCTGCAAAGGTCACATCCCATGCATCTGAACTTTTGTTGTATGATAGAGTGGAAAGCATCTTTACATGGGTTCTGAGTCAATGCTTCAGATCCCAGCTTTGGCATTTACTAGCTGTGAATCTTGTGCAATCACTTACATTCTCTCAATCCATTTCATTATTAGTAAAATGGAGATGATGGCTACCTTGCAGGCATTGTGAGAGTGAGATCACGTTATGTTTAGCACACAGTAGGCACTCAAACTTCGTGCCGCTTCCTCTACTTGTTGAACAAGCTCTACTCTACTCTGAGATGTCTCTAAGGTCTATCCCTGCCCCACAGTAAGCCAGAGTTCAGAGGAGGATTAGCACCTGCTTCTGGGATTTGAATTTTCCTCCCTCCCCAAGGGTCCTGGTGTTCTAATCCCTTCAGCGAGTTCCTAGGTTACCACTTAAAGGCATGTGATTCATTCATGTTCACAGAAGTTGAAGTCACTGAAGACTGATTAACATTTGCTGAGAATCTCCCTCTAAATATGGTTAGAGTCAAAACGTCAAAGGTGGGTTAAAAACAACGAAAGTAAATAATCCTTCCCTCAAACATGTTTCTTTTTGGTTTGCTTGTCACCATATTCTGTGGCAATAGGCAGACCCTTCTTTTCTAGAATATCTGACATTTATTGGACATTAGCATCCATCAATGTAATCATGCTATTATTCAAGCAGTCACAATTTTCTGGAGCCTATTAAGTTTTCAGATTTTTTTCCTGTGTTTTAAAAAAAGCCACTAAACTTGTTTTGTCAAACATTGGTTTTGAATTTTCTATATATTCCCAATTCCTTGAAGTTTGATAATTTTCTTCACCTTCCTTTATGAAAAGACCAATTTGAATGAGCTTTGTTAGTTGCTTCCTGAGATTTCTGGGTTGTTAAACACTCTTGGTCTGCTGGTGTTTTTTTTTTCCCTCTGTCTTAAAATATAGCTGACATAGATCTGCTCAGATCATAATCCTGGGTTAAATCCCCTTGAGAAGTGTATCTAGGGCATTAGTTATCTTCTGTTGGTCTTAGAGTGTGAGATACCAACCTTGTTTTTTCTGTTATTAAATGTTTCACTGAATTCACTATTAATATTTTTCTTCTTTTTTTTTTTTTTTTTAATTTTTTTTTTAATTTTTTATTTTTTTTAATTTTAAAATCTTTAATTCTTACATGTGTTCCCAAACATGAACCCCCCTACAATAAGATTTCATATGCTTTATTTGTGAAATACTCCAGGAATATGTTTTTACTCACCATATCCATGTTTTTTCAAAATTACATGCTTTGAATATTTAAGTGGAATTGCATTTTAGAGGCAACGGATATTTTCACTTTAAAGTAATCTTTTCCTGGAATGAAGCATTTTATGTTTTGCCCCTGAATATGTCCGTTTCATCAGTTTGCATTTGTATAGACTAGTACTGTCCAACAGAAATATGGTGTAATTCTTCAGTAGCTTTATTTTTTAAAAAAAAAAGCAGAAATAGGTGGAATTAACTTTAATAATACATTTTATTTAATCCAAAATATCATTTTCACATTTGCTCAGTATAAAAAAATTGTGACAATATTTTACATCCAGTGTGTGTTTTGCACTTTTAGTCCATCTCCATGTGGTGCAGAATTTTCATTGGAAGCATTTGGTCTGTGTTTGGATTTCATAAATGTTATAGTTTGAAATTATAGTAAATTCCTATGCTCAAGTTGTTCCAAACAAGTTTTCCAACTTGTACTGAGGCCAAATTGAGTATGAGTTTCAAAATTAAAAATCAATTAAAGTTAAATAAGATGAAAAATTCAGTTCCTTTGTCATACTAGTCACCCTTCAGGTGCTCAAGTTACACGTGGCTAGTGACTGCCGTAGTCTCCAGTACAGGGCAGGACCGAGTTTTCTGACAGGGAGGCAAAAATACACTATGTTGCCATTGAAAAGGTTATTCTTGAATTCTAAAGTAATTTTAAAAAAGTTAGTTTTATCTTCCTTCTAGTCCCACCAAGTCCTTAGAGCACGTCACTACTCTCTAGGTGCTTCTGTGCTGGACGTTAGATGATAGGTTCCTTGTTTGTCTTTTCTGTGCTACAGTTAGTTCTGGAACTTCCCAGGGGTCCTAGTACTTCAGATTGTCTTTTGGGATGCATGTGAGTGGTTGACGAGACAGTTCTACAGTCTTATAGTGGAATTGATGCAATGTGTGTTAGAGTCTTAGGTGTTGGATATTTGGCAGTTTGCTCTCCCTGCCTCTTGTTTTTATATGGAAGAAAACATGGCTGAGGTCGTTCTGACTTGAGCAGTTGGTTAATTCAGTTTAGAGTTGCAGTTCTCCACTGGATTCTGTCTGGGGAGAGGGAGCCCAGGCGTACCAGGTATTGCTTGTTGATTTATTTATTTTCGGCTGCACTGGGTCTTCACTGCTGCTTGGGCTTTCTCTGGTTGCGGTGAGTGGGGGCTGCTCTCTAGTTGTGGTGTGCGGGCTTCTCTTTGCAGTGGCTTCTCTTGTTGCAGAGCACGGGCTCTAGGGGATGGGCTTCATAGTTGTGATTCATGGGTTTAGTTGTTCTGTGGCCTGTGGGATCTTCCTGGACCAGGGATCGAACTGATGTTCCCTGCATTGCAAGGCAGACTCTTAACCATTGGGCCACCAAGGAAGCCCCAGATCGTTTCAGAAGAAGTCCAAGTGTATAACTTAGTATGTATCCTGTGTATCAGTATATATATTTGTAGCTATTTTGCAGTGGTTTTTTTTTTTTTTTTCCACTATACAAAATTTTTTCCTATGTATCAGCAAACTTTTTTCTTTTTCTTTTTTTTGGCTGCTCCTTGTGGTTTGTGGGATCTTAGTTTCCCAACCAGGGATTGAACACAGCAGTGAAAGTGTCAAGTTCTAGCTGCTGGACTGTCAGGAAATTCCCTTATCAGCAAGCTTTCTTACTCTAAAAGCTCAACATGTATTAATTGATTCAATGCTTTTAGCTACCCTGTGAGATAAGTCCCTTTGTTATCAACCTCATTTTATAGGTGAGGAAATTGAGCATAGTGAAATTAAGTAACTTATTTAAGATGACAGGCAGGAAGTAGCAGAGCCAGAAGTTGAACCTTGGCAGTTTGACTCCACAGATACAGTTTTCCATACACCTTACCGATCGTCTTCCCTGTGGCCTGGGGCAGGCACTGTAGAGCCGGCAGAAAATCGGGTGCAGTCCTGGTTCCCAGCAGTTGATGTGTGCTTAGTCACTGAGTCGTGTCCAACTCTTGCGACCCAATGGACTGTAGCCCGCCAGGCTCCTCTGTCCATGGGGATTTTCCAGGCCAGAATACTGGAGTGGGTACCATTTCCCTTCTCCAGGAGATCTTCCCATTTTCCCAACCCAGGGATCGAACCCAGGTCTCCCATATTGCAGGCGATTCTTTGCCATCTGAACCACTGGGGAAGCCCAAGAATACTGGAGTGGGTAGCCTAACCCTTCTCCAGGGGGTCTTCCTGACCCAGGAATCGAACCAGGGTCTCCGGCATTGCAGGCAGATTCTGAGGCTTGGGCTTTTTACACGCAAAACTGAGGATGTCAGTGATCAGCTACTATAATGAAAAAGACCTGGTTTTATTTCATTTTTCTGAACATTTTATTTAAAAAAATAAAATCTCCCACGTTATGAGAACAGTACAGTGAATTCATGTGTACTGTTTCCCTAGCTTCACAGTTATTAACATTATTATTAACATTTTGTCATGTTTGCTTCTCCCTCTCTTTCTGTCTCTGAACCATTTGAGAATTAGTTCAAGTACATCATGCCTAAATACCTTATTCAACAAGTTTATCCTCAGAACAAGGGATCCTCTCTATAACCAGAGTACATTGATAACCCTCAGGAAATCTGCCATTGCTGAAACCCTCTTGTCTAATGCATAGTCTCTGCTCAGATTTCCTTATTGTTCCAATTTTGTCCTTTATCTTGGTCCCCCCTCCCAATTGAGTATCCAATCAGAGGTTGCATTTAGTTGTCATATTTCTTTAGTCTCCTTTATTATCTACATCCATTTAGTGGATTTTTTTTTTTTGTCTTTCATAGCATGGACATTTTTAAAGATTCCAGACTAGTTGCTTTGTGGATGTCCTTAAGTTTGGGCTTGTCAGATTGATTTCACATATTTAGATTCAGGTTAAAAAAAGTTGAAAAAATTTTCAGGACTATCACTTAATGAAGCCATGTGTCACTCACTGCATCACATTGGGAAGCATATGGCATCATTTTATTGCATTATTAGTGATGACAAGTTAAATCGTTTGGTTAGATAGTGTTTACCAGATTGCTTCATTCTAAAGGTACTCTTGTCTCTTGTTACAGGCATTCTCTGTAGTGATGTTTTGAGATGTCTGAATAACCTATTCTCCACTTAGCCTCTCACTCATTGGTGGTCATTGTTTTTTGTCTGAATCACTTACTATTACAGTTTTTGTAAAATGGTGATTTTATATTTCAGTTTGTCCTTCTACGTTTATTAGCTGGCCTTTCTGTAAAGAAGAGCTTCCCCTTCTATGTAGACAGAATAGTAATCTTCCAAAGATGTCTACTTCCTAATCCCCGGAACCTGTGAAAATGTTACCTGACTTAGCAAAGGGGAATTGAGGTCATAGAAGGAATTAAAGTTGCTAATCAGCTAACCCTTAAGATAAGGAGATTCTTCAAGTGGGCCCAATGTAATTACAAGATAGGCATGGAATGCAGTGTGAGAAGGACCAGGCCTGCCATTGCTGGCTCTGAAGACAGAAGCAAGGGACAACCAGCCAGAGAATGGGGGCAGTCTCAGAAGCTGGAAGAGGCAAGGAAATGGATTCCACCCAGAGCCAGTAGAAAGGAACGCAGCCCTGCCCATGCCTTGACGACACTTGTATTGGATTTCCACCCTAGAAAACTAGTATAGCTTTCTCACCTTCTTAGCAGTATGGATTCATGGGTGGTTTTCTCTTTTATAAGTGAGTTAAAAATCTATTTCTGTCAGCATTCATTCTTACATTCCAATTGCCTCAAATTTGGCTTTGGGGAGCCCCTTCAAGACCCTGTGGCGTGTTCTCAGTCCTGTGACTGTTCTCTTTCTTGGGATAGCAATATATTCCACGCTTACCTTGTGCTTTCCTTCCCCAACTTGAAACCAGGACTCAAACTCCAAAAAAACTTCTTAAATTTACTGTGATCATTGTATCTCCAAAAACTGAATATGTGCCCTGGATTAAGCTATGTCACAATCTTAACAAATATACAAAATTGAGCAAAACAGTATGAGTAAATTAAAATTTCAATAAGTAATAAACATAAAGTAGAAAAAATAGAAATGCATTTCTTAATATATGAATTGTTCATTTACAAAATTAGTTGGATCGTTTATCCATAGTTGAATATTACTTATTGCTAGAGTGAAACAGTTCAGCTAATTCCTCTTCGTATTGATCGTTTTTATAGAGGTAAGCTCTAGGAAACCTTAGAACACACACTCTAGAGCATTGCACCGTGCTGTTTCTTATATTATACTTCCCACTGCTTTTCTCATAACAATATTGTAAAGACAGTATAATAGTGATTGACCATTAGGAAAACTCCGTACCTGGGCTCTACAAGTTTGCTGCGGGAATGAGAAGTATGGAATATCTGGCCTTATGGTTCCAGTCCTCCTGTGTCTGCTTGGCACGGTGTTCCTGCTAGGGCTGGGCAAGTGGCAGCAGGGATTTATGAATGTTTTCACATAAAGTTATAAAAAGAAATGCTTATCTTTGACTCTCGAGGCTGAATTTTGCTCCAGAGCCTGTTCATATGTTTCTGTATTATACTCACTCAGAAATTGTTCAGTGTGCAGTTCTTTTAAAACAATCTTTCTGCCAAATTCTTAGCTAACAATTTATAGTGATGTGTAGAAAGAGATTGAATATAATGGGCCAGGGAAAACGTTAGTCTTTCGAGGTATATAGAAGCCTCACACGATTACAGACATTCCTCTTAGCCAGGAGCACAGAGTGCCCTCTGGGGCCTGGCAGGAGATGAGTGAGGCAGGCCAAGTGGTGAAGGTGCTGATCCTGGACAGCGAGGGTCTGTACTGACAGGAGCATGTGCGCGTCTCGGCTTGACTGTTGCCTTGCCGAAGGGCGAGCCCAGAGTTGCCAGGGTTTTCAAGAGAAGTTCAGAGATCTATATTTTTATATGAATTCCTCTGATTGCAAAAGATTAGAAATTTAATTTTTTTTTTAATTTTTAAAAAATATTTTTAATTCATTTATTTGGCTGCGCGGGGTCTTAGTTGTGGCACACGGAATCTTCAATCTTTGTTGCGGCATGCGGGATCTGTTATAGCTCCCTGACTAGAGATCAAACCCAGGCCTCCTGCATCGGTGGTGTGGAGTCTTAGCCACTGGATCACCGGGGAAGTCCCTCAATTTTATTCATTTATTTTAACAGATTAAATGTTTTTGTTTTTTTGGCTGTGCTGGGTCTTCCTTGCTGCACAGGTTTTCCTCTAGCTGGGGTGAGTGGAGGCTACTCTCTAATAGCAGTGTGCAGGCTTCTCATTGGGGTGAATTCTCTTGTTGCCGAGCATGAGTTCTGGGCCATGAGGGTTCCAGTAGCTGCGGCACAAGAGGCTCAGTGGTTGAGGCTCCCAGGCTCTAGAGTACAGGCTTCATAGTTGTGGCACACGGGCTTAGTGGCTCTGCGGCGGCCTGTAGGACCTTCCCGGATCAGGGGTGGAACCTGGGTCTTTGCATTGACAGGCAGATCCTTTATCCCTGAGCCACCAGGGAAGCCACCCTCAATTTTTTTTTTAAGCACAATGAGGAACGAACAAGCCAGGTCTGCAGATTGGTTTCGGTCTGCGCATCACCAGTTTATCATATCTCTGGTCTAAGATATGCTGGTGATCAGAATTGTTGCACATGGGGCTATCTAGAACAGGGCTTCCTAGCCTTTTTTGGTGTAGTGAGTGGTGTCGGCAGTATGGGGAAGCCTGTGGGTCTCTTCTCAGACTAATGTCTTTTACGTGTATTTTAAAGATACACAAGACTACAAAGAAAATAAATTGTATTGAAATATAGTCTCAGAATATTTTTCAAAACCAAGTTTTGATATGTATGCTTTTTATTAGTGTGCTAAATAACATGACTTAGTGGTAGGTCTGTTAACTCTATTAATTTTTAAATACTGTGAGAATAAGGGATTCTTTGAGGGGCTGTGCCTTGCTGCTTGCAAGTATCTCAGTTCTCCAACCAAGGACTGAGCCCAGGCCGCCGCAGTGAAAACCTACAGTCCTAACCACTGGGCCACCAAGGACCTCCTGAGAATAAGGGGTTTTCTAAGATAACTGAACAATTGTAAAAGAATCTTAGAATACTTGCTCTCTATGGGTGGCAGGGTCACAGGCACTGCTAGTACCATTCTGCTTTGTTGCTTACGTTCCTGATTGAAGGTACTGTTAAATTGCAACTAGAAATTACTGAAAACAAGGATGTCATTTCTCCCCCCACCCCCACCCCATGTTTTGTGAAGCTCCATGAAACTCAGGTTCTCTGGTTAAGATCCGCTTGTTCCAAAATAATCCACTTATTAGTAGCATAAGGATAGCAGTATAATGTTACTTTGTGTAATTACGGCAGCCACCATATTACTATTTATCTCTTTTATTCCTTTCTCCACAGTTAACTTTCCTGTTATTGAACTTGATTCTGTTTTTCTTTAGAACGTTATCACTTGTCTTACAAGATTGTACGAACAGACAGTCGCCTGGTACGCAGCATTCTGACAGCCCATGGATTTCATGAAGTAAGCTCATTTTCATTACCTTACCTGATTTGCTCAAAAGCTGAAAATCCCAACTACCTAAATGACTATGATCTAACAAGGCTAGCTCTAGAAAGTACATGGGACCCCTACTTAGAGATGATGCAGAATTTGCACTGACTTTCTGAGTGGCTTTACCATGAAATACATGGAAAACAAATATATTTCCACAAGATTGTGTGGGGGTTTTTTTGTTTGTTTTTTTTTTAATTTTTTTCCTTGCTATGTTTTTAGGCATGGGCTAGAGGCAGAGATATCCATAAGGAATTGTTTAATACTCAGTTAAAGCTCTTTGATTACAAGCAACAGCAACAGACTCTGCCTAACTTAAACCAAAAAGGAAAGGAATTTGTAATAAAGATGTGCATAGAGTGGCATGCAGAATCAGAGGAACAGCTGAAAAAGCAGGCCTTTGAAAGGGAGACTGCAATAGCCCCAGGGATCCGGCAACAGAAGTCTTCAGGACCAGCTTTGCTGCTGTTTAATGAATTGCCTCTATTCATTGTCCTTGTGCCTTTCTCCACTCAAGAACTGCACTCTGGAGATGGAATGATTGGACTAGCTTGAGTCAAGGGTCTACTCCTTGGGGGAAAGGAGGGGTGGGTGATTGGCAGGTTCTTTAAAACCTTAGGAGTATGTTATTCCCAAAGAAAACTGGGAAAATGGGGATGTTGGTATCAATAGGGACAGGTAAAAATGCTGGACAGACTTCCATTGTAGATATTTTGAGACAATTGATAAAAGTCTAGTTGCTCACTTCTTATCTTAGGTTGAGACGTGAAGTAGATATTTTGAGGAAGTTCTGATACCAGTTTATATCCTGCCTTTGTTGATCTTTTATCTCCAGGCCTTAAAGTGGTACCTGCTGAATCAGAGGCAGAGGGTACATAATTGTTGAATGAATGAACAAATGAATTCTAGTGAATGAATGAATTCTGAGTTGGTATAAGGTTTTAGATCTGATATCACTTTGTACTCAGCATCTGCAAGGACAGTCTGATAAGGGAGTCCTCATCTCTCACTTTGATATGTAAGAATATTAAGAGGTATCATGGACTTCTATAAAAGAGTTAATTCTACTCTTTGCAGGTAGTACTTGTCCAACTCTCACAGTTCTTTAAACTTGCTTATCCCCGTGTTCTTACACTCAGCTTTTTTGTCTTACTAGGATCAGATCCTAATGGGCCCACCCCCGTGAGTGCTCTGTGGGTGAATAATCTCTATGGCTTTTTCTTCCATTTTTCTTCCAGGGGCTGTCTGGTGTTCTTATCTTGTCTTTTTATCTGCCCTTAGGTTCATCCGAGCAGCACTGACTATAACCTAATGTGGACAGGATCCCACCTGAAGCCCTTCTTACTTCGTACCCTCTCTGAAGCACAAAAGGTTAATCACTTTCCCAGGTAATGCTCTTGCAGCTACTTTACTCCATTTAAAGGTACCTGACATTGAGGCGTGTAGCCAGCAGAGATAATTAACATCTTAAAAAAAAGGAAGTCTGTGATATAGGGCAGCTGTCTCTAAATCAGACTGAGGTGTTCACCTTCCTGGATGTAGCTGAAGACTTTGCGAGGGCTCTGTAGGATGGATGGTTTTAAAATACACTACTCTGGATTGCAAATCCCATAGATTCTCTTTCCTCAAATCGAGCTGCTTGTGAGCCCCTCAATGTGGCTAGATTCTCACCTCTCACCTTCTTTTTCAGTTACTGTTTTTCCCCTTTATAAAAGAATAGCCCACCTAGATTCTTAATATGTATATTATGCACAGATGTAAAACTTTCCAGAGTTCCAAATATGGAATGAAAAAAATTGATGTTTACTCCAGGTAATAGTATAATGAATCTTTTAGCCTGTTAGTGATTTCTATTTCTTTGCTTTTTAACAGAGATAAAGAAGGACATGATCAAGTTGTCAGCTGATAAATCATTAAATATAAATTTTAATGATAGGTCATCTTATGGCTTTTGACTTATAATTAGTAAATAGTTCAAAGAATTGAGGATCATTGCTGTATTAAACTTCTTCCAGTCTCATTGGTTAATGTCAGCCTCGAGAGGCAATACTGCTTAGTAGCTAGAAGCAGGAGCTCTGTAGCCAGTTTGCCTGGGCCCAGATCTCGGCTCTGCTGACTGATCTTGGGCAGGTGAGCTTTCTGAGCTTCAGCTTTCTCATTTGTAAAAAGAAGATACTAATAACACACACTTTGTAGGACTATAGTGAGGATTTTATGTATCAAGATCTGAAGTGCTTAGAACATCACATGCCTGCCACATAGTAAACACTGTATATAAGTGTTAGCTATTATGTTTCTCAGTGTTTACATCTGTGAAAAAGAAAACAGGAATAGAATTGATGCTGAATCCCCTGCTTTATTCTAGCAGTGAGTAATATTCAACGACAGAGAGATACATGGCCGAGATTCATGGCCTGTTGGGGAAGAGGGCAGGTAATCTCATCTATCTAATGAAGAGATGCAAATCTAATAAAAATTTTGTTAATTGCTCAGTGGTTATGTTATATTTTATTTCCAGGACTTATGCCCCAGTTACTCACTCAGGAAGTTTTCTTTTTAAGCACTTCATGTATTTTATTCCTCATTTTTATGAAATGAAGTTTTCTTCTTGATTATTCAGTTCTACTGTCTCATATTCAGTTAATGTGTATAAATACCGAGCTTTTGCTGTCTCTGACATAAAATAATTTCTTCATCATCTTAGATAAGTGTGTATTTTAAATCTTTTCAACAGGTTCCAATTTTATTTTATATTTGAGCTTTATGGGCAGAGAATAGTTTAAACCTTAGTTTCTTCCTTAATGTCTGGAAGATGGGACTGGTTTTCTAAATGGGCAACTGGTTAGTTGAAGTAAATCAGATGCAGCTATTTTAAAGAAATATTTAAACAGTCTTAAAATAGCCCACAGTAGAGACTGCATTCCTAATGCCTGTTAGTAATATATTATTTATTTCAATAGCTTTTGAAATACGCTGTAGGTATATAGGAATTTCATCTCAATTTGAACTCAGTATTCATAAATTCTAACCTATGTTTTCTTGACTTCTGTTTGAATTGGAGGAGCTCAGCTGACTCATGTACAAGAGGAATGCAAACACTTAAAATGTTTCCAATGTTAGTGTGCACTCTTTTAATGTAACTTTTTATTCTAAATAATTGTAGACTTTTAGAAAAGTTGCAGAAATAATAATACAGAGTTCCTTTGTTTTCTTTACCTGGTTTTCCTTCTGTTAACATCAGCTATAACCATAGTGTAATTATCAAAATGGAGAAATTAATTTTAGTATGATATACATTACAATCAAAAGTTACAGTGTTTATGGTGTTTTGATGAATTGTGTACTATGTTCCTGTAATGATAGGTCAATATATGTATAACAGACACAGCCTTATGATCACAGGAAATTAAAAAGTATTAAATATAATTTGTATGCACATTTTTCTTATAGAAAAGGTATAATATAATGTAAAAGACACAAGCACTGAAGCTGTTATGTTAGGCTGAGCTGTTTGTGGGAAACGTAATGGAAGAAGTAAACGCAAGGATGAAAGGAGGGAGTCATGTCTGGGTGGGAGTATGAGGGTGGCTTTTGGGGCGCTGGGAATGTTCTGTGCTCAGTGGTGGTCAGACAGGTAGACTGAAGTTTATCATGCTCTCATTTGTGACTTGTTTATTTTCCTGTTTTTATGTTAATTTTAGTAAAAAAATATAATATTTTAAAAAGTGAAATATTTACTGATGAGGAGAGCCTTTTCTTTTATAATACTTTGAAAATGCACAGTGGCTAATGAATCCTATTGTTATTGAGGTTCCCTTGAATATACTTAAAAGGATACTGTTATAGTTTTATTTTAAAACTATATTTGCCATTCATTAGATCCTTTGGAACAATTTAAGTTTATGATGAAAAATCTTACATGTCAACTAAAAATATACGTGGTTTCCCAAAATTTGTATCAGGAGTACCAAGCAAAAATGTTTGGAGACCACTAATACTGGGTAGCTGTACGAGAATGTGTTGTTTTTCTTATCCTCTGGTTCAGTGTTTCTAATTGCTTAATGATAAGCATCACTGGGGGTACATTACAGTCACAGGTCTTAACTGCAGATTCAAGGAATCACCATTTCCAGAGAAGGTGTATATTTAAAAAGCACCTTCCAGGTGCTTAATCTTTCTTGGTAAATATATTCCTAGAAAGTTATATATTTTAAAAGCAATGAGTGATCCATATCTCAGTCAAGTTCAAAAATCACTGATTTAGACCAAATCAGTTTTCTGGACCATCTGTAGCAAAATCACCTGGGGTACATGTTTAAATGCAGAATCCTAGACTTCATCCCCCAATTTTGGGAGATGTGATCTTGGAACGTTCATTTTTAAGGAACTTTTATGAGTGATTCTTATGCACACTAATATTTGAGGACCTCTGCTCTAGATCGAAGGAGGACAGTGGGTAAGGAAGAAGTGTTGGTGATACCTAGGTCTGGCAAAGAAACCTTTGATTTTAAGAAATCAAAGTGAAAATTTTGAACTGAACAACAGATGGAATGTGTTTTTAATGGTTATAGCAAAGATTCTTGGATGGTCTTTAAACAGTGCAACAACCCAGAGACTCATGAATGCAGTCATGGCTAACTGAAGCCCGTCTTTGTAGTTTGCCAGCTTCTAATCCCTGATTGGTAGCAGTGATTGCCCTGGTTTTAAGGTGATCATTTCCTTGACAAAGTGATAGATTTGGGGTATAAGACTGTCCCCAGTAACTGCTCATGAACTAGGAACTCTTTAACATAGGCAAACCTCTGAGTCATAGTTTACTGAAATGGAAATGCTTTTATGAAACTTAGGTCATATGAACTAACCCGGAAGGACCGACTGTACAAAAACATCATTCGAATGCAGCATACACATGGATTCAAGGCTTTTCACATCCTCCCCCAGACCTTCCTGCTGCCAGCTGAGTATGCGGAATTCTGCAGTAAGTGCTTGACTCCTGGTGCCCCATCCCCAGCCCCCAGCCCTCATCCCCAACCCCAGAAACTGAACTTGGGGCAGAGTTATTTACTCCCAAGGGCTTTTCAAATCCTTAAGAAGTTGTTCCTTTAGTGAAACAGCTGCAGAGATAACTTTAACACTGTTTTATTCTGAGTATGTCTGTGTGTGTTTATTCTTAGTAAGCTTGTCAGTGTCAGGTATGTAAGGACACATTGGGGTGTCATATAAATGAGCTCCTGTCTAATACGAAAAGTGCTTTTTCATTGATGAGTTAGTGCCCATGTAAGGATGGATATACTTCTGCGTATGAACTACAGATGCACCCTTTTCGGTATCCCTCTTCCTCTTGTCATTTAAGGAATGTTTGTCACGTCAACTTTTGGACGTGTGTGACTTAATGTTCTTCGGGGGTACAAGTATCACGCATCTTTTAGTGTTAGGGTTTAGAGGTGCCAGTTCATCTCCCTGTTTCCTTGGAGTTTAGACTAATTGAAATATATTCATGGGAGTGCAATAGTAATGTGGATGTCCGCTGTCTTTTTGGTTAAGCTAGATAGGAATGTGTGGCCTGCATCCAGGTGTCATTGTTTCTTTTGCCTTAAAGTGAACTTAGGCCTCTTTATGTCCAGACAGAGGAGACAGGCTGTTTCAGGTTTTGCTCCTTGGTGGGCAGAGCCTGTCTCAATAGACTTAGTGCACAGAAGAGGCATAAGTACAGAGAAGTAGTGAGGCAGATCTTTTGGGAGAGTCTAAATAGAAGCAAAGAACTGACTCATTTGAAAAGACCCTGTGCTGGGAAAGATTGAAGGCGGGAGGAGAAGGGGATGACAGAGGATGAGATGGTTGGATGGCATCACCGACTCGATGGACATGGGTTTGAGTAAGCTCCGGGAGTTGGTGATGGACAGGGAGGCCTGGCGTGCTGCAGTCCATGGGGTCACAAAGAGTCGGACGCAACTGAACTGAACTGAAATAGAAGCAGTAATAATAGCTGATGAACATTTTCTTTCTGTTAAGCCCTCTTCTAAGTGGTCTCTTACTCTAAAGTAGGAACTGTTACTACTCCCAGCTTTGTAGGTGAGAAGACTAAGGTACAGAGAGGTTAAGTATCTTTCCATAGGTTATACAGGTGTTTGGTTCCAGAGCCAAGCTCCTCACCATTGTGCCTTGTGGCTAAAGACACTGGGGGTGTGCACACAATGACCGTCTCTCAATACCTCCCTCGAGAGAAGCCACTTCTATGAGGGAGATCAGATTCAACACAGGATAGACAGACGGATAGTTTTCTTCTCACTAAGTCCAAGAGAGAGACTCTTCCTCTATCACGAGGAAGCATGGAAAGAGGAAGAGAAAGTTTGCTCTAGACTTCCTGGCTTTGATTCTGCTAACCTGTTGGACTTTTCAGTCTGGTCCGGTCGTGCAGTGGGGTGTTCATCCTCTGGGACTCGCGTCAGGGGTGGTCACAGGCCTACTTCACCTCGGAGAGGCCGTTCCTCTGAGAGCACTTGTTGCCCATGCTGGGACTAGTGGTTCAGTGTTGGTCCACAGCAAGCTCTAGAATGGGTCAGAACAGAGAATTCAGTACATGAATTAAGTTAACTTCAGAGCGACAGTGTACTCAGAGCTGAACATTTGTAGTTAGGGGGTTTTAGCCATGATACCAGAACCTTCTGTGTCTTACCTTTCTCCTCTGTCCACTGGGACTGTTACCTCTATAAATATTATAGTGCTGGGATGTTCAAGTAGCTTAATACATGGAAAGCACTTGGAATGGGGCCTGATAGGTACATAACACATGTTCAATAATATTTCCTATTTCAAGTTATGTTGAGATGCATCGTTAAATAAAAAAAGTAAAAAAATTATGTAGTAAGCCAACATGATAGCCTAAAAATGCCTCAGCTACCACGTCAGCAATGTAAAAGGGTTCCTGATAATGAACACCTCCTGCTGTTGAATCCCTAATGAGAAACCAAAGTCTAGAATAATTCTGTATTAAACACTAAAGAGATATTAAGTTGAAAATTCCCTTTTCCCTCTCCACTAGCTCCTATTCTGTGGTTCTTCCCCACCCTTTGGAGGCCGGTTTGAGGGCTGAATGCTCATTCAGAAGGTTGGATAGAGTCAGAGTGCCCCCATCTGTTCAAGCCTGACTTGTTTTTCAGTAGAATTGCTACTGCAGCATATTCTTCAAATTCTTATGGGTTCTGCATTCTAGAAGGGCAAGAGGAGTGTCACATTTTGGACCTGGTGTGGATTTGAGGTGCCTACCGGCTTCTATGTGGTGATGTTTTGCAGGCAGTTGTAAAAGCAGTTTTGAATTTTGGCCAGGGATATAGATTCTTGAAGTTGTAGATGTGGAGGTGGATGTGATTCCCACGGACGAGAAAAAGAGAGAGAGGAAGAACCACAGAGAAGTCAGAGTGGAGAGAGAGGTTGAAGATACGAGCAAAGGAATGAGATCCCAGACGAGGCAGGAGAGAGTTTGATCAAGAGCGCGAGTAGAAGGGTGAGTCTCTCCCCTGAAAGGTGGAAGGAAGGAAGCTAAGTGGTCATTGAGATAGCACTTTTCCACGGGAGGGAAGCAGGTGAATGGGTTTATGTTACAAATTACCAGCTTTCCTGGTGAGGAGGGCGATGAGGACACATACCAGGAATAAGGGGCCTGGGCTTGGGTTTGGGTGTTTGAGGAGCAGAAAGGCGTGTGAATAGCCTGCAAAGGGCTTTTGGAAGAGAACTGGTAAGGAACATGAGGGCTGCCTGAAGATGATAGAGATAGCAGTCAAGGCAGGTCTCATGAATTTGTAGCTTTCTGTTCTTATAAGGGAAAGCCTGAAATGCATCTTTGCAGAGACCAAGCCCACAGACCAAACACTGCCTCAGGAGATGTGAAAGCGTGGATATTGCCAAACTGTTTCCAGTAATTAGAATGTGAGGCTTGGAGTATACGGACCAGATCTTGCTGGATTCCCGTGCCATTGCTGCTAGTGTGGCGGTGTGTGGTACAGTTGGAGGTCTGTGACACCAAAGATCCTAAGCAAAAATCTTGCCAGCTGCAGCCACGTCCCCCCAGTGGACAACTTTCCTAAACAGGAAGAAGGAAGACAGGGTGGCACCAATATCAGAAAGGCAGAGACCTTACCCCACAGTCCAGCAGATTCCTGGTTACTCCTCACGGGCCAGAATTGTGTCCTCTGGCTATCTTTAGATGTAAGAGAGGCAGAAGTAATTCAAAGGAATGAGCAAAACTTTGATGTCAGCCAGTTAACTGCAGATGACTGGGTTTCATAGCTATCAGTAAACTTATAGAATCCTAATAGTAGGATTATGAGAGATCTCATAATTTGAATCAGACTTAAAGCCTGCATTTTAAAGATTAGACTGGATAATTAGAACGCAGATCTTCCTACTCCTGGTTCAGTGCGTTTTCCTCTGGACCGAGCATGCTGCCACCCTAGGAGATAGGAGGCACTGGAGAGCACTGGGCCCCCGGTCTAGTGTATTCGTCCTGACAGACTGCCCAGCTCTTTGCCCTGCCTCTGCTTCTGATGCACCTTTTTGGAACCTGTGAAAGAAATCAATCCTTGTTCTGAAATACAAGAAACCAAGGAGAAACGACTAGCATAAAGGACAAATTTTTGGTTTTTAAGATTTTGAGACTATGATAAACGTGAAGCACCAATAGAAGCAACAACTTCTGATAAGGCCAATGCACAAAGTAAGATTTGTTAAAAGTGTTAGATGGCAGAAGTTGCATTTAGCTAGATTTTCCCTGTTCTGAAAACAAGCTTTCTCTTCATTCATTTGTTCCCAGAGGGTTCTGTCTCCAGTGAGGTCTGGTCATTTTCTGTGGCATTCCTTGGCTCCCTCCCTTCCTCTTTGTGAATGTCTGATTTCTTGCTTAGTGTCTGCCTTTCTGCTGGGCTAATCTCTATGAAGGTGAAGACTGTCTGCATTCCACACACTCGAGAACCGCTTGACACGTGTTGGGTACTTAGGAGTACTGAATGAATGAAGTTAAAAAAATCTTTTTGTTTTCTTTTAATAGTTCTTTTTGTTTTCAATCTATTGTAATCTCTGAATTTGGGGATAATGGCAAAATGGAAAAAATAAAGTGTATACATAGACATGTATTCAGTGGCTTCACTTTATAGAGATTAATAAAGGTTAATTTGTCTTTTAATTGTAAATATGCCATCCATTATAAGACTCTAAAATTACATAAATTATACTTTTTGAAAGGTAATATAGTCATGGCACAGAGAAGTACAAAACGATAATCAGTGAAAAGCCTTTTCCTCCTCTGTTTCTCAGTCATCTAGTTCTCCCCAGAAGTGATCAGTATAGTATTTATATATATACTTCTAAAGATATTCTAAGCACTTACTAGCACATGACCTGAGTGTGTTTGTGAACACATGGGAGTGTATGATACCCAGTGCCTTGCACTTTACTTCTTTTCAGTCAACAGCCTGTCTTTGAGCTCATTCCCTCTCAATAACATTCTCATTTTGTGTGTCTGCTTAGTATTTCATTATGTAGAACAGGTGTCTGCAAACTACAGCTTTTGTGTCAAATCTGGTCTCATGAACTAAAAATGCTTTTTACATTTTTAAATGGTTGGGAAAAAAAATCAAAGATGAATAAAATTTTGTGGCATGTGGAAATCATAGGAAATCTGGTGTCCATCCATGAAGTTTTGGGGGACCCAGCCATGCCCCTTTGTTTACATATTCTTTCTGGTGGCTTTTCAGCTACAGTGACAGAACTGAGTAGTTGCAATAGAGATTGCATGGCCTGCAAGATTCTTGAAGGTGGTTTGTGACAGTAATAGACGAACATCTGAATATGTGCCTTATTTTGTCTTCATCCTCTCATTCAAGAAGGGAAGTGATGGAAGAAATATATTATGTAATTTTGCTGTCTCCTCTTTTCTCCTTATCTCCTTCCCTCCTCTCTCTCTCTTCTCATTTTTAAGGCTAGTCCAAAAATACAGGTCATTTTAGCTGCTGCCCTTCGCTTGGAAATTTGGAAAATTCTTTGGGTACCTGGGTAGATAACCATGTTGAAATTTGAGGTAATAAACTCATGTCCTTTCTTTCTCCCCCCTCTTTTTTTTGTCTTCCAATATTTTGAGCAGATTCATATTCAAAGGACCGGGGACCTTGGATCGTAAAACCAGTGGCCTCTTCCAGGGGGCGAGGCGTCTACCTGATCAACAATGTAAGCATGTAATGGTGGCATACTTGACCCCATGTCTGTTCTTCCCTTTGTGTTAGCTAAGTGTGCATTCAGAAGTGTACTTTGAGGGAGGGCACGAGTCTACTGTTCATCTTACTGGCAGTAACCTCCTCCCATGCCAGCAGTTAAATGTCACTTGATTGAATCTGGGGGGAGGGCAGCCTTTGGTGTCAACAGAAAAGAAGTACTTTTTCTGCTTTCAGCATTCTGTCTTGCAAATTCCTCCGCACTAAGCATTAGCTGGTAGCACGTACATTTAATTCCTATTGTGGGGAGAACTGTGGGTTCCTGCCCTCAAGATCATCAAGCAAATTAACCATAATTTAATTTGGCCTGGAATCCTTGCTGCTCCTGTCAGCCCCCCTTCTTTCTCCTCATCTGCTTCTTTTTTCAGAAGTCATCAGTATCTTGATTCTTTGCCAGATCCTCATTAAAAGTTGTTTTTCAGTTGGATAGATATACAGAGTAAATAAAGTCTTAACCCCAGTCTCACTCGTTAGACTTTTAACAGTAGTTAGTAACTTAATACAGTTGATTTGTGTTTTATCTTTTCTCAACTTTACATTTTATTTCTTGATTCTCAGTTTGACATTCACTGTACGCATATCGCCTCCTATCCTCCCTTCCACATTCCATCTCTAAGTTCAGTTACTTTTTTATTGTTTTTATATTTTAAAGGTTTATCATGTTTACATTCTCTTCAATAACTGTGATTCAGTTTCTCTGCTTTATAAGTTGAGCAAAAAATTTAAACTTACAGAAATTTTACAGATGGGAATTCTGAAATTTAATCAATATTTCAGTCTGGGTCTTTGTCCATACTTCCTTCTGCACATTTGGTCAGCCCTTTCAGTTTTGAAACTAGTGTTTTTCCTTATTTCAGGGGAAATCATTCATTTTTGTCTTGTTCTGCTTCTGAAACTCCTTTTTGAAGCATTCTGGGTCTTCATATCAACTTTTTTCCCGTTTTGAATTCTCTGTCTTTTCCCATCATTATCTTCTGGATCACCAGTTTGAGTGCCATCCATTTTATCATTCATTCCATCTACTGTATTTCTATATTGGCTCTCATAATGCACACAAAGTCTTATTTTCCGATTTTTTTTTTTTCTGGATATCATCTTGTTATTGCTTAATAGATGCAGTTTGCCAGCTGGTCTTTCTGACCATACGAATTGAAAGCTTTTTAAAGTTCTGTTTCGTTCCATGACTTTTCTTGGGCCCTTTTTTTTCTCTTGCTATTGGGTTTTCTCAATTTTAGTGACTTTCAGTGTTGAGTCATACTAATGAATGGAAGACTAGACTGATAGAAATTGACAGCCCCCTGGGTCTCCCCTGCCATTGTGTAGGACCGATTCCCTGGACAGGAGGGCGACTGAGCCTTGTGGCAAGGGCAAGGCGTATTGACTGTCAGTCCACACCGTAGGTTGACGTGGGTGAGGATCGTTGCCTCTTCCCTCTCCCTTGCCAAAACAGGCCTGGCATGATTGTGGATTTAAAGGAAGTGAAGGAGGAAACAGACAGAACAGGCTCCATCTTGAAAGCAGGACTCCATCTTGGGCCAGACTGTGGACTTTGAGCTCTATGCCCAGTATCTATGGAAATGACATACTAACTGGAAAGCCAGACCCCCTAGATGGAAGAGCCCTAGGGCTCGTACCTAGACTCTCCATCGCCTAAACGAATACCCTAATTATCTGTGTAACCGAATAGAATCATAAATTCTAATATGCTTATCGGGGTATGACCACAGGCCTATTGATAATTGTCCACTGTTAACGACCTAGGCTTAAGGCATACGAATCTTGAGTTTAAGGCATACGAATCATGGGTTAACTTTGATTGTATCTTTCTTTTCCTTTGTTCATACTAATTTCAGAGAACTTGGGGAGGTAGGTTTGAGCAAGTACACTTAGGGTTTATAAGGTTTTCACAAAAACTGATCGGGGTCCTTGGCTAAGAGGAGACTCTGCCTTGGGCCCGCCGGCGTAATAAACCTCACTCCACTATCTGCATTGTCCTTCTGGGTGAGTTTGTTTCCCGGGACGCGAGGCTTCAACAGAGGAGTTTAGCGATTTCCCTCTGGGGCGGTGCTGCCCTTCCGCTGTTTTTTCCTTTTTGTGTCTGCCAGGGGGTTGCAGAGTTCCCCTCCTCTGTCAGATCCCTGTGCCCACGCACACAGACGTCCTCCCATTAGGTTTCGTTCTGAGGGCTGAGCTGCGGTTGTTGAAGGCCTCTTGGCCACAGTGTTTTAAACACCGTTTGTTAACTAATTATCCGATTCTTGTCCCTTGGCTCCCTCCTGCTCTCCATGTGTGTGTTCACTGCCAGTTTGGAACTTCTCAGATGCCTTCTTGGGAAGATCACTCTCCCCTCTGTGATATGGGGCTGCTGTTTTCTCAACCTGTTCCCATCTGCTTTCCATCTTTCAGGATTTCCTTAAACCTTTGGTCTTTTGTTGGTTCCTTTAACTGTTTCCTGGCTTTGTTATTTATCATTTCATTCCTTTAAAAATATCTTCTCTGTCCTTCTAGTGGGGCCCTGGAAGGGAGGAGAGCAGGAGATGGATGTGTGTGCAGTCAGTACACCATCTCAAGTTTCCCAATTCTCTTTCTCTGCACGTGATCTGAGCTATTTTCTATGCGTGCAAAAACTGATTTTCTGAGGGGTCTCTCACGTGGGAAAGTCCTCAGATTCAGTCTGGACTAAAAACTGTACAGTAAACACTGATAGCCAGACCTTTTAGGCTGGAGAAATACAGGATGTGATTCTGATGCAGTAACTGTGCAGCCCCAGGCCCAGCTACAAGGCTCCCTGCCCCTGGGTCACTCCGGAGGCCTTCTGCCCTGGGTCTCTTGTGGACAGAAGGCCCCGGTCATATGCCACAGATTTCTCTTTTCTTGTTTCTGTTCTGACCTCAGTGTGAAGGCTCCTGTCCAATAGCTTTTCCTCCAGCTCCGTGCCAGGAGCTCCAGTGTTGTTTGAATCTCATAGATGGCCCTCGTTTGGGTTTGGGTTTGAGCTGCCAAATGGAATTGCTATTGAAAGTCAACTGTGGTACAAGTTTGCTTTTTATTTTCTTAGACATGAGTCAAAAAGAATAGGATCTATTCCCAGCTCATCTGGGACTCTTTTCTCTTGGAATGCTCTTTTGCCCTAGTGATTTGTTATTTTAAAATCAGCATCATAAAGAATAGAAAAGTTAAACTTTCCTTGGTGGGGCTGAGAACCCCGTGCCCTGACTCTTCCCTGTCTCATAAAGGGGGTGACAAGTCTTTAGAGAATGTGCGTTTGGCAGACTCTCCTCCTGCCTCCCACCTCTCCCTGGGTTAACTCCCTGGAGACCCCCTGCAGAGATCAAAGTACTTGGCGGGACCCTTTGCCTGCCCCCTCTCCCTCAGTGAAGCTTTGGAATGAGTCTGATTCTTTGAGGTCTTTGGTGGAGGTGCCAGACAGAAGCCTGGGGAGATGCCAGCAAGCACCAGGGGAGCTGGCAGCATGTGGACGTAATGGGAAAATATTCCCAATTTTTCTCCAGATCTGGAATTTTATCACATCTTCCCCAGACCTACAAACCATACAGTTAATACGCTCCTCTCCCTCCCCCCACCGCCCTCCCCCCCCCCCCAACACGGCCTCACCATCTCCTCTGTTCCATACCTACACACACACACACACACACACACACACAGCCTCACCATCTCCTCTGTTCCGTACCTGGATCCTTTCCCATGGAATATACGACCCATTAGCCAACTGGATGAAGTAACTCTTTCCAAGGCTGCTGCCTGCTCTCCTTTTAGACTCGAGGGGAATGGAGAGGGAGGGCTCTGCTGGAGGGTCTGTGAGCCCCACTAGTGTGAGTGGGTGAGGCGTGGTGGGGTGGGGTTAGGTGTGAGGGCCAAGTAAAAACACCTTCCCCTGTCTTCCCACTGGAGCAAGAAGGGCCTCTCATTAAAAGTTCCCTGTAATAGTCATAACCTTTTGGAAAATATCTGCAAATAGCCACTTTTGCCATTACGAGAATAGGATAAAGGATAGGAAAAGCATTCCTTGCATGTAACACTGAAGAGAGAGGTGTGAGCTCCTACAGGTGGGAGCGTCTTGGCGGGTCTCAGTGCTGGGCTGTTTAACTCTGGAAACACAGCATAAAGGAGCAGAGTCGAGTTTGCTCCAGCTCCTTCAGTAACCGTGACTAAATGCCATATTTTCCCAATTTAGTATATTCAAATCAAGGAGGGAAAAGATCTGGTGTTCTCCGATTAAGGTATGGATTTGATTATGGAAATCAAGCTTAGTCATCCTTGTCTCACACGTTATCCTTGGTAAATACGATATGCATATCTTCTCTGAAATTTTGAAGTATCAGGAGAATTAGGGTTGGGAGAGCATTTAGGTCACTGTTCACCCCTCTGTTTGTGAATATAATTCTCCACAGCTCTCTTGTTTATGTCTGCTCATACGCTCTCCATATGCTCACAGGTCTCACTGTTCAACAGGTATTTAGGACGTCCCTGCTGTGTGCCAGGTGCCAGCCTGCCTGCGGAGTAGGGCTCATCTGCTAATTCGTACGACTCTTTATTGTAGGAATAGGGATTGTCTCCTAAGTCTCTTCATTATAATTGAGTGCACTGAATCATATGAGTGGTATATGGCATGCTGTGAGGAATGCTGTTGAATTGTGGCACTTTGTAAATGGAACTACACAGATACTATTGAGTTTGCAGTAATAATAATAACTGATATTTCTTGAGCATTTACTATGTGCCTACCACTGTACCTCCCAAATACAATCTCACTTAGTCTTTTTTATGAGAATCCTAAAAGGTCATTATTGTTCCTTCCTTAGTAAGTGAAGATTTTAACTGAGGCCTAGATGATTCCAGAGCATACCCTCTTGACCCCTGTACCCTTCTATCTTACAATAACTTAACAGATACCATGAGCTTTAAAGTCGAATTAGAAAAATGGATGTGTTTCCCGACAATTCAGATTCTTGCTTTAGCATACTTAGGAGGGCAATTTGAGCTTCGAATTTACATCATTTAAAATGAGTTAACTGGGGATGGATGAAAATATCAAGAAGATATTTGGATGAAAATATCAAAAAGGCTTGAAGATATCAGAGAGCTTTCATTAGTTGCTTATCTGCATATTATAGTATACAAAAAAAAAAAAAAGAACTGTATTCAAAACCATTCTTCTGTGAACTTATAGTTTAATTCCTGATGCAGACAGAAATGAGAGGTATAGACCATTGAACAAGTTATCTGAACAGTGTAAGAGATTATGTTCTGCATAACTCAAAGGACAAATGGATATGATGAGGAAGGAAAGAGAGGAGATGAGCGTGGACATTAGACAGAGTGCCATAGAGTGAAGGCCATTAGCAGTGTTGTCTCTGGTTCCGAGGAAAGCTGGGTGGTCAGGTTGGGTGGTCGAGTATCTGTTGTAGCCTGTAGGTGTTACTTAGTAGAAAAAGAGCTGTGATTGTTTGCTTTTAGGTTTGGAACACAGCCTGTAGCTTGCTGCTTTGTACTGTGATTGCATCAGTTCTTACTCCCGAAGCTGACTCAAAATAGAGATAGTCCTTGTGAGAATCTGATCAGGAAATGGTGTGGGTGACCAGAGCCACAGCATGAATCAGTAGTGATGTTGTAGTGGCCGTATGACGCGTAGAAATGGCTTGTGAAGTTGTGTTCTGAGTGAGATGGCAGCAGTGGGAAATGAGAGGGAAATCTTATCATCTTCACCCCGGGATCACAAAATTATCCTTTAAAAAAAAAAAAAAAACAACCTGTAGTACTGTGGATAACAAATACATTTTTATAAAGACAAACTTTTGAACTGGGGGGACAGTTATTTTAGGTCAGAACTTGGGGAGAAAAGGTGATAATAGTGCTTAAGAACTAAGTTTCTGAGGCAGACTGTCTGGGTTCAAATGGTGCTCTATCACCTCTTAGCTATGTGACTTTGAGCAGTTTCCTAAGCCTCTCTGACTCGCCCCTCATCTGTAATATTTGGATGGTGTTATACTTACCGTGTGGGTGTTGGATGATGATTAAATGAAATAATACTTGTGAAGGATAAGAGCAATGTGGGCACATCTCAGATGTTTGGTACGTTCATTAAATTTTTTTTTCCTGCTAATGTTAATAGTGTGTCTGTTGCTGCTCCTATAGCTGTTATCATCACAGTTATCATTAGAGACGCTTTCCTTTTGGAGTCCTTTTGTCCTGTACGGATTGTAGTGACTGACATCTGATTTTTCTGTCTTCATCTCACTTGGAGTTGTTCTGTTCCAGATCTTTAATCAAGAATTTACAGTAATTTCCTGTTTCCCACTATGTTCAATCTGAATTCCTCTTACCAGGGGTCTAAATCCCTTTGCCAGTGGGGTCTTCCTTTCTAATTATCTAACCATATTTTTCATTATTTCCCAATTGAATCTTTTAGCCCCAGGTCGCTGAATCTGCCCACTCTCCTTTCTACCTGGGCTTTGTCTTTCCCCGCCGGCCTCCTTCCCTTTCCACCGTGTGCTTGCTAGCTTTCAACACTCCCTTCTGAACCTACTCATCTGAACCAGCCTTCCCTGGCTGGTCCTCCTGGCAGGTCTGCATTTCCGCTGGGCAACCTCACATCTCACTTGTGGACGTGCTGCCTTGCGTTCTTGTAAATTCTGTGTTTTGCTCTCCCTCTCCCCAGACAGCAGACTCCTTGGGAGTAGGGCTTGGGCTCTGTGAGGGCAGGGATCGCACCTGTTTCCTTCATCACTGTATCCCCAGTGCCTTATGCAGCTCCCATCAATACTCGTCATTATTTATTGTATAGGCAGTTCTTTTTCATTGAAAAAAGTCTTTAAGAGATCTAGTTCAATCTTTACCTACAGTGGCACAGTAAGCACTATTAAGTGAATCAATGAAACAAACATCTGTCCCATTTCATGGGGAAAATGCCAGAATCCTTTGTAGAAAGATCTGTAATTTCTCTAAGTAACTTGATGAAAGCCTTCCTGTAAGAATAATGGTGGTATTTTAAAATATCCAATGTGCTTTATTTACATCTGGGAGAATGCAAGTTTTTATTTTTTTAAGTAACTTTTGTTTTCTTGGTATGTAAGTATTTACTATCATGTATAAAAATCTTTAAAGCTGTTTAGATTCTGTTTATTATGTGAGAGGTGCTGTGTAAATCTGCGCCCCACCCCCCCCATAACTGGTTTCTCACAGTGTTTATGGAAGTGGTATATTATATGGCCAACTAATATATGGGTAGCTTAGAGGAAAACTTTTCTTAAAGTTTTAGTTTTCCATATTATCATTTCTCAAAGGTTAAAAACTTCACTTCTTTACACTAAGTTAGGTTTCCTTTGCATTTCTACCTTTCATTTTTCTCTTTGCTCAACAGCCAAACCAGATTTCCCTGGAAGAGAACATCCTGGTCTCCCGTTATATTAACAACCCCCTGCTCATAGATGGTGAGTTGTGATTAAGCCTTTGACTGGATTGGGCTAGATCTCACTAACTTTTTTTTTTTTTTAACATTTTTATAGTCTTCTCTAGTAAGTGTTTATTAAGCTAGTGTGAAATGCTTGGCAACTGTGACTCCAGAGATGAAGCTGGTTTCTTACCTACCTCATGGGATTATTTTGAAGATGATTTTGAGATAATAAAACACAGTGTTTTCTATTGTTATAATAGTAACAAATACGTATGGAAACTATATATATGTTTATGTGGTATAATTATTATTTATCCTCAAAGGTAAGGTGTGTGGGCAGTGAATGTTTCATGGGGGAGAGGACTGTTCTTTCTTTCCTGTTTCTTTGCTACAGTTGTCCTGTTCAGTTCTGTAACAGAAAACCAAGAGCTTAGTTTTTCCCTTTGCACCCTGATTTTTTTTTTCTAGATTTCAAATTTGATGTGCGCCTCTATGTGCTGGTGACTTCCTATGACCCTCTTGTCATCTATCTCTATGAAGAAGGACTAGCTAGGTAAGAGACCCTTGGGTGTAGGGTGTTGTTAATGTGAGTTGACCCATTGAAGAGCGTATTAAGGTCAGGTCATTGTTCCTGTTGTATCCAACTCAGGAAAATAGGAGTGTCCGCAGATGAGCTTCAGATTACAGAAATCGGTCTTACTTTCCTTCACAGTCTCACCTGCATATCCATGCACGCGAATAAGCCTGTATATGTACACACTTACCTTTCCCAGCTGGGATCCAGGATCACATTGTGCTTTCATGCGGTGGTAATAAGGTGGAAGATTCTCAGGCCACTGTGCTTCACAAATGGTCTAGAGAGGAAAAAAAAATAACCCACATGTATATAGCTGTTATATACCAGACATTTATTGTAATGCTCACAACAACCTTAAAGTCAAGGTAATTTTGTAGTTGAAGGAACTGAGGCTTAGAGAGTTAAGGAAACTTGAAGTCACTTCCTTCACGTCTCCAACTGGTTGATACTGGAGAGGGAATTTAAACCCCTGGATCTGACTCCAGAGCTGAAGGCTTGAGCTGTTTTATGACCTCTTGTATTTAAGAAAGGGGCATTAGCCACTTTTTTTTTTAATTTACAAGTCTTTAATATATTTTTAGGGATTTTATACACACACACACACACACGCACATATATTTCTGTTTTTCTTGAGGTACTTTGTAGGTTTTAAGGTAGTGTGACTTACAAAATAAAGTTCAACTTAATTTGAAGTTTCACTTCCCATATACATAAAATTTTACAGGTGACAGTGCTATTTTAGACTCCTTAAATTATTTAAAATAAGGATATAAATTTGAGGTGTTTGTGTTCTTTTCTCCTACAAAACTAATACGTACATATATATATATACTTTTTTTTTTCCCAAGTAGCTTGCTCTGAAGTTCCTTATATAGCGTAGTACTTTAGGAGGTGGTTTGCATCTGTAAAAAGCATGGCCTATATATGTTTCTGTGTTTTAGAAAATGTACTTCAAAGATGAGAAATACTTTGAATAAAAGAATTGGTGAATAATTACCTTGAATAATTATTGGTGTTTTGACATATATTACTATATTCTGAACTGTTCTTTTAGAATCATATTTTGAATATTTTTTAGACTCAGACATTTTTGATACATCCTGTGACTGGATTCAGAGGGTGAGCACAGTTAACTGGATTCTAGCTGCTTGAGCCATGTCTTCCCTTTACCTCTAGATGGCACTGACAGCATTTATAAGCCCGGCTATGTTCTTTACTAAGATTTTTGAGTTTAAATCCTGGGAACACTGATGGCTACTGAAGCACCCTAATTCTGATCTCTGGTTCCTTGAAAATTGAGCGGGAGAAAAACTAAAACATTTCTCAGTTTTTAGATAAAGGGCTGAACCAGGTATCTGGGCACAAACTGCTAACTCTAATCAGATTTTCCTGGAAAAGTTTTCTGTAGTGTTTTGAGACACTTGTGCTCTCAGATTTTGATGTCTAAGGATAAAAGCTGAGTATATTACCTAGAATGAGAAGACAGTGAAATGGGCCCCTTAGTGTATAAAGTGCTGAGGGTCCCTTTTGTAGTTTGAGATGTCTGAGCTTCCCTCCTGTGTCATGAGCTTCTTCACCTCCACTCATCCTCATTCAACTTGTCTCCTATACCCTTCTCAGGAACTGATTATGTTCTGCCATAAACTGGACTTCTTTTTTTTTTTAACTTTTTATTTTGTATTGGAGTATAGCTGTTTAACAATATTGTGATAATTGCAGGTGAACAGCAAAGGAACTCCTTCTCCCTAAAACTCGCCTCCCATCCAGGCTGCCACCTAATGTTGAGCAGAGTTTCATGTCCTATAGTAGGTCCCCGTTGGTTATTCACTTTAAATATAGTAGCATGTATATGTCCATCCCAAACTCCCTAGCTGTCTCTTCCCCCCTGCAATTGTAAGTTCTAAACTGGACTTCTTTTATTTTTAACATTTATTTACTTTTAATTGAAGGATAATTGCTTTATAGTCTTGTGTGGGTTTCTGCCAAACATCAGCATGAATCAGCCATAGGCATACGTATGTCCCCTCCCTTTTGAGCCTCCCTCCCCCTTCCCTCCGCATCTCACCCTCGCAGGTTGTTACAGAGCCCCAGCCGGCTTCCCTGAGTCCTACTGCAAACCCGCATTGGCCATCCATTTGACATATGGTAATGTAGTAAACTGGACCTCCTTCTGTTTTGCTTAGAGGGCTCATGAGAGCCTATATTTGTGCATTTTAAACCAGCTGTTAATGTCCACCATTATATTTCTATTAAATGTCATTTATTGTGCTTGTTGCCGAATTAGGATAAGATGACCTGGGTGGACACCCATAGCCACACAAAACAACCTTCATGTTCTGACATTCTTGTTCTTTGGTAGTTGGGGGAGGAGTCACATAGAACGTGAGGATCAGCACTGAATATCTAGTCTAGACTGGATTTCTTGAATGGGGAGAAGACCTCAGAATATGCTCACTGTTTTCCAGGATCTCAGTGCACTATGTTTTGCATATTATTCCAAAGGTATTTCACCCACAATATTAACACCCTCTCTATTGGTAAAATTTGGTGTCATTTTAAGTCTCAGTCATTCAGACATGAAATGAGAGCAGTAATGATGTTTATTATAGAGTTTACTACAGACCTGCAAGTGCTTTGACTGTTGGGTGTGTGTTGGAAGTCAGAAACCACTGAACTGAGTAACTCTTGTCTCTTGCCTCCAGCTGGAACTGAGTATATATATGTGTATTTTAAAAATGGATGCTCTTCCTCGGAATAATTTGGAAAACAACTTTGTAAAAATTTGGATTAAATTGAACAAAAAAATATGAATTTTCAAGGCTTTGGCTTATTTTACCTGAAAGTATAGGCGAATGTAAAATCCTTACAATGGTTCACTATGATAGGCTGTTAGTCCTGGGAGGGTGCATGTGCTCTGCACAATAGCTTCCATGTGCCTAAGTCCCTGTGTCTTAACCGCTGTGTATCTTGGCATTCATCTGCTGCTTTTTAATCCTCAGAAGCCGTTTGACTGTGTCATTACATTCAACAATAGTCTACAGCGTCTCCAGCTCTGCAGCCTCTAGTAATCTTGGGTCACGTGTGTTTTAAATAGACATTACTGAAGATAATCAGTTCGGGATGAGATCACTAGACCATTTTACTTGGAGGCTCAGCAAGGAAAACCATAATCTTTCCTAAAGAGACAGAACCAGTGGCAATGTAATTGGTTTCCTTCTTTAGAAAAGAATGATTTTATCCCTTATCACTTCCATTTGGGGCCTCAAAATTCATGTTTAAGTGACAGAAAGATTAAGTTCTTTTTACAAGACAGTTCTGTGAAAAAAGAATTTTGTGTAAATTCTTTACATTCTTAAATTTGCTAAAGAAAAAGACCCAAAGTAGGTTCTTTCTAGATAAATCATTTGATTTGTCCTTGCTTTGTTTACATAGGAAGTAGAAAAACTCTGATCGTTTTCTTATATGTGAGCCAATTATTGAGACTTAAAAAAAAACTGTGTTAGTGGTATTTGAGTCCAGCATTTTGCCCCTTCCTTCTTGTGAGTTTCACGTGTGTGTTGCTGCTGTTTTGCACCAGCAGGGGACACTCAGGTTTCCAGAGAGGGGTGCTGTTCTCTACCAAAATGGTGTAGGTTCTTTTTCCTGTCAGAAGTGGAATCCAAAAAGACTTTGTCCTGGATTTTACAGTTTTAGGTGGATCCAGTATGTGGTCTAAATGATTTGACGAGGCCCTTTTGGAGGCAAAGCTAATAGCCAAATTTTCACTGAAACAAGAAAAATAAAAAGTTGAAAAAAAAAACAAACCTAAAACCAAATTGAGTTGAAAACCAAATGTGCTGTCTGGTGACCCAAAGATAGGTAGCGCTGGCCACTGGGGGGAAATGAAAGTGTCCATCCAGGGAACCAGGAGAGTTCCACCCACGCTCTGGCCTGGGAGGAGGGGACCCTGACAAGGCCCAAGTTGGGGACCGCCGCTCTTCTGCCTCAGCCATATTATTCAGTGGACATTGAGAAAAGATCCCAAAGCATTTGAAATGCCTCTGCCTTCCTCCCCCACCCCCAGTTCCTTCTTCAGTAGCCTTCCTTGCTAATTAACACTGGCTCCACAGGGATATTTACCTTTTCTCTGCTGGATTCCTGTGGTTTTGAAAGAATTCAGGTACTTGCCAGTTGCCAAGGAATTCAGATTACCTCACAGGCTGCACACTGTCCAGAATCTGCCACCACAGCGAGAAGGGGGGAAGAGACACCAACCAGGGGGAGAAAACCCTCTCCAGCGCTCATTGTCACCCTCCCTGGCAGGCCCCGGCTGTTTGTGAAGTTTGAGTCATTTCTGGCTCCAAAGAGCAGAGGATCAGGCTGGTAATCCCCTCCCAGACGGCTCCGCAGGGCGCTGCCTAGTCATTGCAGCACTTTGGCAGTCTCCGGCCGCAGCTGGTTGACAGCAGATCAGAGAGCTGGTGGGCCTCTCGTTCTCTTCCATAAGATTTTTCTGGGTCAGGCTGGGATGAAACCCAGTGGCTTCTGGCAAGACTGCCCAAGGTGCCGTCTCTTCATCCTCCAGGCCTTTCTGGCTCTGAACGGGTTCCACCTGCTGAAAGATAACATGTGTGCCACAGCCAGGGTCTCCTGAGAGCTGGCCTCCTCTTACTTTGTACAGTGGTGGTGAATGTTTGTTAGAATATGTAGCTATCAAAGCGGGCTCGGGGTGCAGTTTTAACTGTCCTCCATCTGGACTCCCTATGACTCTGACTGTGCTGTCATATTCATAGAAGAAAAAAGTAGTTTTTGAATGAGGGAAGAGGGTTTGCAAAAGACCCCACTAACTCTGATTTCTTTTCCTGTTTGAATCCCATGTTGGTCAAGTTCCTGAACGAGCAACTCCAAGTGTAATTTTAGTTAGTGTCGGTCAGGTACCTCCTGTATGTCTAATGCCGAAACCCTTTCCTTCACATTCACACTCAGCAGTTTGAGACAGATTATTATCATTGTCTTGATTCTTACTGAGAAACATTAGAAAGCAAAAAGGAAGTGTTTTTTATTGAAGAATGCATTGTCAGAAGAAAGATGATATATGTTTCAGTGTCACAAAATAAAAAAGAGAGAAAAGGGCATATTGGTTGTGAAATAGTACCAGGGTTTCAGATTTGGCAAAGAAAGCAGACATCCCCCTACCCCACTGTCTCCCTTTTTGTTTTCTACTCTTTCTTTAGTTTGGTTTAAAGGTCAAGGCTATGAAATTCTGTCTTGAGATGGTGGTTTAGTTGCTAAGTCATATCCGACTCTTGCAGCCCCATGGACTGTAGCCTGCCAGGCTTCTCTCTCTGTCCATGGGATTCCCCAGGCAAGAATACTGGAGTGGGGTTGCCATTTCCTTCTCCAGGTTCTGTCTTGAGAACTGTTCCTAAATTTTGATTTCATTAAGAGGAAGGTCCAAGACTTAATTCATGATATAAATTTCAGTATGTGTTAGGAGAGAAGTATTTATAAAGTTGTTGTTTATTTATAAGTCATGTCCAGCTCTTTGCCAGGCTCCTCTGTCCATGGGATTCCCCAGGCAAGAATACTGGAGTGGGTTGCCATTTCCTTCTCCAGGGGATCTTCCGAAGTCAGGGATCAAACCTGCGTCTCCTATGACTCCTGCATGGGCAGGAGGATTCTGAGCCCCCAGGGAAGCCCATCTAGGGTACCCATCTAGTAGGGTGGTTTAATTCTAGTAAAGAAACTTGTTGAAGCTTTCAGACCTAAATAGAGTGAAGTTTGATATGTAAAAATCTAAATCAGAAGTCACAGACCAGAATGCTTACAAGGACATTCACTGAATAAGTGGGCTGGTTGGAGACTGGAAAACAGTGGGTCGCACGTCCCTCCTGAAGGGCCGTTACTGTTTGTTCATGGCAGTAAGTAACTGATGTGTGGTGGTGCTGGCACTGTGGTCTGAATGTGGTCTCCCAAGTTCATATGTTGGAATCCTAACCCCTCCCCTCCAAGGTATTAGGAGGTGGGGGCTTTGGCAGGGATTAGGTCATGAGGGTGAAGCCCTCACGAATATGGTTAGTGCCCTTTTATAAAAAAGGTCCTGGAGAGATTCTTTACCCCTTCCACCTAGTGAGGATACAACAGGAAGGTGCTGTCTGCCTGCATCTGGACCCTGGACTTCCAGCCAATGGAAATAAATTTCTGTTGTTTATAAGCTTCACAGTTAATGCAGTTTATGGTATTTTGTTATGGCAGCCTGAATGGACTAGAACAGGTGGTATTGCCAAATCTTCTGGCTGTTTAGGGGGGGTTAAAAAAATCTAGGTTTTATTATTATTATTAAAAATAAGAGAAACTTATTTTTGTTGATAAAATTAAAAGTTTTTAGACTTATAATTCTGAAGCCATTTTGATGTTATAGAAAAGCTGTAAAAATAGTATGAAGAACTGCTTTTTTCCTTTTGTCTGAGAACCCCATTCAAATTTGGCCAACTGTCCTGATAGTTTTCTTTATAATACAAGGGTCCAAACTCAGGATCACATATTATATTTAGCTGCCGCATCCCTTTAGTCTTCTTTGATCTGGAGTGTGTACTCTGCCTTTCCTTGACTTTCATGACTAGCATTTTTGAAGATTTAGGCTGATCTTTTTGTAGCATGGCCTTCAATTTGGGTTTGTCTGTTATTTTTTCATAATTAGACTCAGCCTATATATTTTTGGCCAGAATGTCACAGAAGTGATGCCATGTTCTCACTGCATTAAATCTGATGGTATATGACAATTATTTAGTGGTGTTTGACACTTAGGACAACATCTGGCAGGTTTCTCCACTGTAAAATTGCTTTGTTTTCCCCCTGTAATTGATATATATATTAATATCTTATGAAGAGATACTTTGAGACCATGTAAAATGTCATTCCTTATCACATTTTCACCCAATTTTAATATTCATTGATGTTTCTTGCTTGAATGAATGATTACTGTGATGGTTGTCCAGTGATGAATTTCTAATCCCATCATACTTTTACTTGTATTATTTGGCATTTTAACCCCAGGAAGAGTTTTCTCTCCATCCTATTCATTTATTCATTTGTTTATATGCACCAGTGTGGACTTAATGGGTTATAATCCTTACTCTCATGATTTATTTTGTGCTCAAATTGCTCCAGATTTGGCCAGTGGGAGCTCCTATAAGCTGACTTTGGTGTTCTTTTGACATGTCCCCTCATTCGTTAAGCACAAGATATTCCAGGCTCATCTTCTTTCTCTGCCCAGACCTGAATCAACCATTATCTCCAAGGAGCAATGGTTGCTTTTAATGGAGGATTAGGTGTGCGCATGCTCAGTCATGTCTGACTCTTTGAGACCCCACGTACTATAGCCCGCCCGGGGCCTCTATCCATGGAATTATCCTTGCATGAATATTGGAGTGGGTTGCCATTTTCCTCCTGCACAGGGTCTTCCCCACCCAGGGATCGAACTCATGTCTAACTGCGACTCCTGCATTAGCGAGCAGATTCTTTACCACTGAGCCATCTGAGAAGCCCCTTAATGGAGGATAGTATTTGGAAATCCAGATGCAGGTGCTAGATATGCTCACTGTTCTGAGCTATGTCTACTCTTAGCTTCGTGCAATGGACAGACCTAGGAAATATGTGTATAGATACACCTACATGTACACATACATAGACATTTACATCTTTGTTTTTTTCCTATATCTCTGTATTGAAGAGCAAGAGGTCAGGTGAACACCTCCAATTTTACCTCAAAACTACCAGATTTGTGCTCGTTTTCTCCCTTTCCGTATTTTTTGCCTTTTTTTCCAACAGTGAGGAATCTGACTTCTGTTATCTTCCACACACGTATTTACTCAGTTCCCTCATATGTAGCCAATCTCCAGCCTTCCTGTTACCACCCCATTCAGATGCCCTCCCTGAGTGAACTTTGACCCCTTTGGGGCCACCACCCTGCTTAGATAACCTCCTTGTATTGCCTCTGGGCTGCCTTCCCATCCTGTCCACCATCTTCCTCACGTGGGCCCTGCCTGCCACTGGGCTTGAGGAAGAAAGGTCTCAATTTTAAATGATGGCCAAGTTATTCAAGTTTTAAAACAAAAAACAATCTTTGTAGGTTAACCAGAACTTGGGTAGTAGGCCAGATCTGAAATTAGTGGGACCTTTGGTCTAGAAATAAGAGGAAAATGTGGGAAAATGGTTATCAGAGATGAACAGGGTCTGTTTCATCCTGTTTTAGTGAGGACCCTAAGAACCTCCTGGGGCAGGAGGACACAGGTCACGTGCCCCTGCCTTTCCTCTCCCTGGTCTTCTCCGTTCCTTGTTCAGCTGACTGAGATAAAGAAAGTAGCCCTTTTGCCCTTTTGGGTAACTTTTCCATTGGGTTCAGGTTTTTCGTTTTTGTTTTCTCTTATTCTTACTTCTGCTTATGCTCCGTAGAACTGTAACATAAATAATCTTGTCCTTGCTGAGTTTTAGAAAATAAATGCTCCAGCAAAAAGGAAGACTAGGAAGAAGAAGAAAACTTTTTTTTAGATATGTAGTCCTATGGAAAAAAGGAGTGTAGGGACGACAGATGTGTTGGGCACCAATTTACGGTTAACTGCCAGGCCTTTGCCAATCTTTTCACATTGTTGACCAAATTAGATCAGATACTTGAATTTAGAAGAGGTGAAAAACCTCTTTCTCTGAAGCAGAACCTTTTTTCCTCCTTCTAAATCATTATTTTGGGGGAGAGATGGCAGGAGGTATGTCTCTGTGAGGTAATGTCTGGTTGAGGCAGGCTGCCTCTGCAGGGCCTGCATGGGCCCCCCTCACATTGCACAAGAATTCAGAGAATGACTGGTTCCCTTTTCATTGAAGAATCTCTGAAGAGGGAAGGTGGGGATATATAGGTGAGGTTTACTCACCATAGAATGACATGGCTGAAGTTAAGTGATAACTGCCGGAAGTTTCTGGAAAATCTGAGGTCCTTCTCATGCAGTCAGACTCTTGTCCCTTAGCTGTGCATGCCTGGTCAACATTTTCCCTTTGTCCACATCCTTCTTCCTGGCCTCATGTTTGTTTATTTTAGTTTTGAGGGTTTGTCGTTTTTCCACTCTTCTCTTTTGGCTCTTGTATATTTCTAGTACGGGGAGTTAAGGGACAGAGATAGTGGGTGAGTGAGAAGAAATAGAGGAAAAGAGAAATTTTAAATGCTGTCCTTTAATGTGGTAAAAATTCATATTGACTTCATAGTCTGAGTAAGCACATGTAAATAATTTGCAAATCATATGAAAATAAACTTGCGGCCTTCCAGGATTTTTTTTCACACGCTTGGATGTGCCTCTTGGGACAACTGCTTTAGTGAAGGGGGTGATACGGTTAGAGTGGTATGTAAACAGGGGATGATATTTACCATAACCATTCAACTCGAGTGTCCTTTTGTTGATGTTGAGCATCACTGGAAAGTTTTCTCTCTCCTTGGCTACTTCCTTCAGAGGCACATATATTTTATACTTTGGTCTTCTTTTGACAACAGTCCAGAATATCAGATTGCTGCTCTGTTTTCAGTGGACTCCATGTTTAATCCCTCTTTTTGCCTTCATTCCAAATTCAGAAATTAATCCACTCTGCTTGCATTTATGCCATTCTGTAGACCTAGCCTTTGTATGCTATTAATGCTGCCATTATTTTCTTAATTTTATAGATCTTTTTATTTTCCCCCTGTGGCTCTGAGTTCTAAGTCTATATATTATTATGCTGTCCTTTTTTTTCTTTTGGCATAATATTTTCCATAGAATGCCTTAGTACCAGGTACTATTGTATAGACACTCAAGTGCTTTTTGACCAACTAATGTGCTGTCATCTGTAGCATCCTATACACAGTTTCCCTGATTGTGAATAAGTTTATTTTCACTTTAATCCTTCCTATCAGACTGAGATTTTATATCAGAAAACATCCATGGTTAAGAACATGGATTTTGGAGTCAGTGTGATTTGGGGCAAGTTACTTAATCTTCCAAGTCATATTTTAATGTTCATATCAAAAAAGTTACACATTCTAGTCCCTACTTCAAAGAACTGCTTTAATGGTTGAATTAAATGTGATGTTATACATGAAACACTTAGCATGGGAGTTGGCACTTAATAAACACTCAGTGTTTGAGCAGATGCCACCCTCTCTGTATTAGTATCTCATTGACCCTATGTTTTATTGAAGCCCTATTGCTGATATTTAACCTGTGTCTCCTTTATCAGGTTTGCAACCGTGCGATATGACCAAGGAGCCAAGAACATTCGGAACCAGTTCATGCACCTGACCAATTACAGTGTGAATAAGAAGAGTGGAGACTATGTCAGGTACTGACTGTGCCTGAGCTAGGAGCCAGGGAGGTCAGCCTCAGAGGCAGGTGCTGGAGAAGTGCAAAGTCGCCCTATTGCACTGGAGGAGAACTTCACCTTTATATCCATGTAACTGAGAGTAGAGCTGTTAGAGTCGTTTCGTGCAGTTTTGAGGCTCACCTGCTATGGCTTCTCCATCGATTGCCCGGCCACAGTGTCCTCCCCTTTCTCCACCAAAATATGCCTACCTTCCCAAGTTTCATCTTCCTCATTGTTAGGTTCCATCACTTGACTTAGAGGTGGGAATTTTCTAGGCATATGGAACTTTCTAGAAGCCAAGAAGTTAGGTCATTTCAGCACTTGGCAAAATGTATCAAAAGCTTCAAAAATACTGTGCCCTTTGACCCAGCAATTGTATTTCTAGGAACTTAACCTTAAGAAATAACAAAGGGTATGCACACAGATTCAGAGACAAGAATGTTCATCCCTGTACATTGTCTGGGGGAAGAAGCAGGTTACTATACGGTGTGTGCAGTTTCACTTCTTTTGTGAAAGGATAGGATCCTATCCTTCTTATACATAGGATAACTAAAGCTGATTCCCCTGCTCCCGCCTTGAGGGAGTGTGGGGGAGAGAAGAAAACTGGAAGGATAAATTTTAAAATGTGACTAGTCCTTAACTGTAATGGATGGGATTATGGGTGGAGGATATCTGTCGTCTTCTCTGTGCTTTTATGTATTTCCTAAGTTTTTCTAAAACATTTTTATGATCAGGGGAAAAATGTTAGGAATAAATTAAATAAGAAAAGAAATGAGGCCATCTCAGAAAAGGATTCAGTGGAACAGAGTACCAGCCCAGCTGTGTGGAAATATTCTTTCTGCTCTGTTTTCTTTCATCCTGATAATTTTGCCAGAAAATGGAAAAATAAAAAAGAAACCCAAACAGTTACTTTCTACTGAGACTAAAAATAGGTCCCTAGAAGGTCCAAGGAAAGAAAGAAAGGAATCTGGAAGTGATGGCATAGTTGCCAGAGCTGTATAGATTTCATTGAGTGTCCTGTGACCGGTGCTTGGAATTGTTGGAAGGTACAGTATCCTGGACTTTGGAAGATGGGCAAAGATGCAACCAGTAGGTTGAGGGCTGATGGTGGGGAATAAGGGGGCAGCTGTAAAATACAGGTTTCAGATTGCAAAACCCTTCCAGCAGTCTGGGAATGTACCCTGTTTATGGCTGTAGCAGTGGTGTACTTCATTGCTTCAGTTGTCGCCCTGGAGAGTTCTTCCTTGGGTGATACCTCAAAAAGTCTCCAAAAAAGCCATGTCTACCACTTGACAGAAGGGAGCTTGCTTCAGATGCCAGCACAGTTCCGTTCGGGGTTAGCTCATTAAAATGCTACACAAGATTAGCTCACTAGCCCAAGAGACTCAGTTCTGGTCTGAAAATGGCATTAGAGGTTGTTTTGTGGGCACATGTGACATTTACCTCAAAGGCCAGGTTAGTATCCCAAACCATTTCAGTCTATTTAATGCATTGTGACCATTCTTAAATTTGTTCACATTCACAAATTTGTTCTACTCATTCACGATGCATCATGTTTAGTTAAGGAGGATTTTGCCTTCTTTTTCCCCAACCTCCTTCATTAAGGTGAGCTGTTAATATATGCATTTTCATTTTGATGGAAGAAACTGGTACAAGGGCAGATATGACAAAAAAGGACCAAGAAAAAGAAATGGGTGAATGGAAGTCAGTAAAAGGAAGATTTTTCTAAAGACTTACAAGGAAAGAATGCTATTTGAAAACTCTTATTTCTAGAGGCAGGCCAAGTTGCCTGTGTGACCTTGATCCATGAATCTGTTTTAGTTGTGATGACCCGGAAGTGGAGGATTATGGGAACAAGTGGAGCATGAGTGCTATGCTCCGGTATCTGAAACAAGAAGGCAGAGACACAACTGGTGAGTCCGGGCCTGTTCCTTCCTGACTTCTCTCCCTGCGTCGCTTTACTATTGTCTGTTACCAGGAGTCTTTCTCTCTACTTCTGAAACTGTCGCTGAGATAGATGTCTAATGGGATCATGGTTCTTAGTGCTAGTTTTTCCTGCCCTTTACAAGACAGAGAACAATGGGCTTACTTATCGTGGCTCCCCAAATCCCTTTTCTTGTTTCTTAGTTTGGAAGACAACTTTTTCCTAGGTCTTTAGTGAGATATTCCTTCTTGACTATCAAAGTGCTCTCACTAAACTACTGTCAGCTTTTTAGATTGGTATTTATCTCTGTATTGGCCCTGAGTTCAGATTTTCCTCAGGCAGTCTCTCTCATTCATGTTGTTGAATTAGAGAATGGACAGGGTCAAATTTGAGTACAAGGGCTCTGAATCAAAGTGGACACTATCGCTGAGCCTTGAGCAGAATGAGAAACTGTGCCTGCAGGCCTGATGCAGTCCACAAAGGGCAGGGTGAGAGGAGAATAAGAAGAGGGGAAGACTCCTTTTCCAGTCTGTCTCTTGTCATTGGAGGCCACTTGAGTGCATCCCCCAGGACCTCCATTCTTGCCTGCGTCCCTCTATTCACATGCATGCCTTGTCCTGGAGCACCATTCACATGGAGCACCATTCATATGCCACGTGGAGACTTCTTTGAATGAGCACGTGTGCTTTTATAATTACACTGTGTTCTGGAATCCAGTCCTAATCCGTGCATTATAGTGTTTTTTCTTTTTTTCCTTTGTAGCACTGATGGCCCATGTAGAGGACCTGATCATTAAGACTATAATCTCTGCTGAACTAGCTATTGCCACAGCCTGTAAAACCTTTGTTCCTCATCGGAGCAGTTGTTTTGGTAAGGAGACTCAAGAAGCTTAACGTATTTTGTGAAAAGGGGCTCGGGAAGTTGGGATGGGATCCCGGGGTAGAGCGGCTTAGTGATTCTACAGGAGTCAAAGGTGTGTGGTGGACTTTTCTTTCTTTTCTAAACTCACGTAGCATATGAAGAGGCCAGTGGTGAGCTTAGTTGGAGGTCCCCTGAGGACTAACTGGCTTTCTGTGTGGGAAGCAGGGATTGGAACTAAAAGTGTGGGTCTCTTTGTCAGAGTGCAATCAGAAAAAGTCTGCAACGGACTGTACAGGAATCCAGCTCTAACAAATATATTCCAGAGCTCTTTGGCAGCCAGACTGGGAACTGTTCCAAGAAGCTCTGGCTGGTACCAGTATGTACTTTCTCCCATTTTCCAATGACTCCTCCTCTTTGTTTTAGTCTTCTTTCTAGTGAGTTCCCCCCCACCCCACCCCACCCTTTCTTTCTTCCCTCTCTCCTCCTCCACCCCTCCCCTCCCAGCCTTAATTCCCTGATTGCACAGAGAAGGAGCAGGAAACAGGTCACAGCTACCAGACGGGGAGCCTGTTGCCCACTGATCCTCCAGCTGTGACTGTGGCACTATGGGTGCCTGTACCCACTTGCTCTCTGTGCGGCTGTGACTCCTTAGTGAAGGCTGGTACGAGTGTCTGTGCAGTCACACAGACTTTCAGCAGGTGGCAGGCTGCGTTAGTGCAACACAGTAGGCTCATTGATGGGGCAGATAATTAAAGGAGTACAGCAGTAAGACTATGAGAGTCCCAGCTTGCTCCAGAGACAGGATACCAGAGTAGAGCACATGGGTGTTAGAGCCTGACACACTTAGTTTGAGACCCATCTACACCCCTTCTGATTTTCAGCAAGTTACTCTAATCCTGTTTCCTCAACTGTAAAACGGCAATAATGAGGGCACCTACCTTCTGAGAGTACCCTGAGATCAAATAAGATGATGTGTGCAAAGCACTTGGCACTTGTCGGCCCTTAATTTGTACTCCGTAAAAATGTTTCTTTGTTATTTTTATAATTAGGCATTATAATTCTTGATCTCTTTAATATTAGATTATCATTGCAGTCTGTCCTTGAGGGGCATTCAATAAAGGGAATACAAATTGAGACTCTGAATAGAAGATGGTAGATAAACTAGGACCTAAAATTATATAGGAAAAGAAGAGGTTATGATGTCCGTGTATCTCTTTTAAAATGCAAATATGTTCATGTCTCCTAAAATCCTTTAGCAGCTCCCTAGACCTAACTTACGAATAGAAACTTGGTAGGGCTTTGAAGTCTCTAAGGATCTGACTGCAGCCGACTTTTCTGGAGTATCATTTCCCTACTTACACCTCAGAAGCCAGTGGGGCCCCCGAGGACTCCATTCCCTTGGGCCTCTGCGTAAGTGCCACTGTCCAGCTAGAAGACACCGCTCCTGTCGGCCCTGCAGCTCCTGTTTGTATCTTGAGACTCGGCTTGACGTGCCCCCTCCAGGAATCCTGGCCCAGCCAAGCGCCCTGCCGCGCCTCCCCGCTCTTGCTGCTCTGTACACGGTCCTCTGTGTTCTCTTCCGATCAGTAGCCGCCGAGCTTAGCTTCTTAGTAGTCACCGTGTCTCCCCTTCCCCTCCATCTCCGCTTCTGCTGAACCAAATCTTTTACCATCTCGCTGGCCTTTGTGGCTCCTCTCCTCACCCTCTGCCTTTGCACCTGCTTTTATCCTATGCCTGAAATATCTTTCTCCTGTTACTTTACCTGAAAGATGACTGACTTCTTTCAAGATGAAGTCAAGTACCACTTCTTTGGTGATGTTTTCCCCAAGGCTTCCCCCAGTTAGCCTCCCTGACCCAAGTCTCCTGTTCAGTCTTCAGCAGCCCCTTCAGGTCCTCTAGTCCTCATTTACATGTCTGTCTCCCTGAAGATGGCAACAACAACGTCTCCCTTGCTGTTGCTCCTTCTGTGCACAGCAGCATTTTTTTGCTATTGGAGGATGTCTGGAAAATGTTTGTTGAATGAATGATTGGTTCTTGCTTTAATTGCCTTGTTAGTGGCCTGACAGTAGGCTTCCCAGTGGATCTGGTGTAGTCAGGACTTAGAGCTCTTAGAATTATTGCAGACTTTTTGAGGAGGGGGCATGGGAAATATAATTCCAACTGCAAACACCTTATTAGATTAAAACAATAAGTATTTCTTTTCTATATCTACGTGGCTTTTCTATGAGAGTAAATTTCTAGTAGCTCTTAGTGTGAAAATCTTTGTTCTAGAAATCATCAAAAGCTCTTCTGAATGTTTTCTATTTTATTTCATTACCTGATTGCCTTTTGGAAGCTTAAGAATTTCTTGATTTTAATGGCATTAGAAGTTCTGATGAGCAATGAACAGTGACTTTCTCTGACTCAGTGAAATACCCTGTAAGACTGTTTCATCAGCCATGGGTCTCCTTCCTGGCTCCCTGCTTGTGTTCAGTTTTAATAAACTGAGTGCATCTGGAGTTTTTTAAACTGTTGACTATCTTCTTGGCTTTTGTGGTTCTAATTCCACTTCCTGTCAGCCCTGGGATTTTGTGTGTCTTATTAACCTCCCCCCATCAGAAATGATTTTGTATACGTGTGTGTATTTGTGTGAATCTCTCTGCCTCCCACTGGTTCCCAACCTCCCCTGGGGTTTAAGTTACAAGGAATAATCTGTTTGTTTGTTTTTTTTCCCTTCTCTTTTTCATTTGTTTTAGAGTAAACAGGAATTGAGAGCTTCCCAGAAGAATTTGGCTTGAACAGGGCATTGGTGTTTTAGAGGAAGCCAATAGTCGGGTGATGGGGTTCACTGTATTCTTTTGGTGGTTGTTTCTGCCCTTCCACATTATGCGATTCCTTGCCAGGAGCGCTCCATTAGTATCCAGGTGTTTCTGGCCTTTGATTTTTTTTCCCCACCCTACCACTTGTAGTGTCCAACAACATTTCTAGGTATCTTCAATATTCCCATTCCTTTGTTTACTTATGCAGTTAACTTTTCTCAGTTCCTGCTATGTTCAAGGGGTAGATGATAAGGTGGTGGTTTAGTCAAGCCAAATATTACACGGGACAATATACACAAATACCTGCATTGTGTTAATAGAATTTAAAAGTAGACTTAGGAACCTTCATAAGCTACCAGAAACCTAGCCACTTGGTGCCTTTTAATAAATTTGTACATCTGGAAAGGACCTCAGAGAATAATTAGTCTGAATAAAGAAATTGGGGCCCTGAGAAATTAAGTCCCTTCCCCCTAAAGCTAGTGAATTGGAGAACTCAAATGAAAGAAACTCAGCTTAAGAGAAAAGGGGTCAGAAGAGGAGTTTTGGCAATCAAGTCATCATGGTCAATAGGATTTTTGATGCCTCTCCCAATAAAACAAACTTTTGACAGTCTTAATATTTGCTGCATTTAAGATTTTGATAATGTGGTACCATGTGAAATGTATGCTTAAACAGCAACCCTTTAAATATGCTTAGGAAATTGGCAATGTGAGATAACTGGCTATGAGAACAGCTTTTTTTTCTTTTTTAATTTTTTTTTGAGCAGTTGGAGAAAAGCAGCCAAAAACAACAGGATGTTAGCTATCCTTTAAAGATGCTGCTGCTGACAGTGGTTTCATCTGTGTGTATGAGGATGGCTGAAGTAACAAGCTATGACCCCGGTCCTCTAGCCCGAGAGCGTATGAACCAGCTGTCCTGCCACTTGTAGAGTTGATCAGACTGGCCTCATTTAGGTCAGAGACTGGTGATTTCGTTGTTCAGGACAAACTGTGCTCAATATAAGGACTTCCCTCATAGCTCAGTCGGTAAAGAATCTGCCTGCAATGCAGGAGACCTGAGTTCAGTTCCTGAGTGGGGAAGATCCTCTGGAAAAGGAAATGGCAGCCCACTGCAGTATTCTTTCCTGGAGAATCCCATGGGCAGAGGAACCTGGCAGGCTACAGTCCACGGTATCACAAGAGTCAGACACGACTTAGCAACTAAACCACCACCACCATGTTCAATATATCCTGCTTTGTGGGATGTATGCTGGTTTGGCCTTTTATTGATGTTGTTTAAGACTGTTTCACAGGGTAATTATGCTGATGTTCTTCTTTTTTTTCTTTTTCAAAATTTATTCAGTTTTGGCTGAGCCGGGCCTTCACGGCTGCTCGGGCCGTCTCCAGTTACAGAGACTGGGGGCTACCCTCTAGTTGCAGCACGTGGGCGTCTCTTGTTGCTGAGCATGGGCTCTAGGTGGGCAGGCTCAGTAGTTATAACTCACAGACTTAAGTGACTCTGTGGCATGTGGGATCTTTCTGGACCAGGGATCGAACTCATGTCCCCTGCATTGCAAGGCAGATTTTTTTAACCACTGGACCACCAGGGAAACCCCTAAACTGACATTCTTAAAGTAGGGCTGGTCAGAAATATTTGCTGAAGGACTGACAGTGGGCAGCATACATTTTATAATGTAAACTACTTGACCAATAAAAAGAATAATGAAAGTCATCAAACAGTTCACTTTTTGAGATAATTTTCTTTTCTGGCTAATCAAATGCTTCTGTTTAGATGGGAAGGGAAGTTTACTGTAGAAGGGACTTAGAAGAAAGCACCTACTGTTTGTCAGGCGCACTTCACTGGCTATTTCCTTTAGTCCTCATAACAGTTTTGTTGGTATTTATTACTCATGTTTTATAGACAAGGAAAAAAGATTCAGAGAGGTTAAATAATTTGTCCCAGGTCATGCTGTTAATAAATGGCAAAGCCAAGTTTGAAAGCCAGGTCTCTCTGGCTCACTCTCCACCCACATAAATACAAGTTCTGGTGCGTCCAGCCATTTTTGGCATGCCTCATATCCTGGATTCTCCCTCTGCTCTCCTGTAACTAGATCTCAGGAAAAATGATATCATCCTTTTTAACAGATCAGGCCTGAAAAAGGCCTCTTTCTGTTCTAATCAACAGTGCGTGCGTACGTGCGTGCCTGCTTAGTCGCGTCCAGCTGTTTGTGACCCTGTGGACTGTCGCCCGCCAGGCTCCTCTGTCCATGGAATTTTCCAGGCCAGAATACTGGAATGGGCTGCCATTTCCTACTTCAGGGGATCTTCCCAACCCAGGGATCAAGCCCACCTCCCTTGCATCTCCTCCATTGGCAGGCAGATTCTTTACCGTAATGCTGCCTTCTGGATGTTCCCTTCAAGGCCACCTCTGCATATGGTAGCCAGATATCATGGTGATCTATTGGACTAGTTCACAAATTGGCTCTGGGCTTTTTCTTTTATTTGGTTCATTTTTCTGTGGGATTCTCTTATGTTTTTTTTTTCCCCCAAATTTTCCTGCTGGACCCCAGATAGAGTCTTCCTTCTTAGATTTTTAATTCCAATCCAAAGCCAAGGTGAAAAGAATTTCCTTTATACAATAGCATTTGACTGACAGCAAGCACTGGCTAATGTCAGCACTTTCCAATTTCAAGGATTACAGCTTCAGCTAGGACTTTTTTTCTGGGGAGCGTTAGTAGGTTGATTTCCAGAACTAACGGTATGATATGTTTAGAAATCTGTTAGGACTTGGATGCACTGTTATTTTCTCTGTTAAATCTTTTTTTTTTTTCCCTCCTTCCATTCTAAGCTGCTTTTTATTAAATTTCTCCTTAATATATAAAATTTTTAATTAGAATGTCTCCTATTTCTTTGTAATTGGTGACTTTATTATGAGTATTAAGTCTTCTGGTTAGGGTTATTTTTAGGAAGCAGCTGCAAATCATTTTGTCTTTCTCAAAAATTGTAGTGTTTTACATTAAAAAAATTTTTTTTTCTTCTTTTTTTAAAATCAGTATTTCTTGATTGCTTCCTGTGTGCTTTGTATAGTACAGGCTGTTTGGTATAGAGCAGTGAATGAGACATGACCTCTGTCCTCGAGCGGTGGAGATAAGCAGACATGAAACGACACATTTCAGGACAAGTAGTAGAGTGACTCCTTGGAATACACAAGGAGTCAGCAGCTCTATGCCTTGGGGCGCCAGAGAGAGCCGTTCCTAGCGGAGGGAATATGATATGCAGAATGCAGTGTCATGACAGGAAGTGGGACGTTTTGAAATGAAAAGTTCAGTGTGACTAGCTGTAGCCCGAGTTGGATTAGGTAGTGAGAGACGGTTATAGAAGTAGCTCAGGGCACTACGCTCAGTCACTCAGTCCTGTCCGACTCTTGGCGACCCCAGGGACTGTAGCCTTCCAGGCTTCTCTGTCCATGGCATCATCCTGGCAAGAATGCTGGAGTGGGTTGCCATTTCCTGCTCCTTATAAAGCACTGGCATGTATAAATTCGTCCTGTAGACAGTAGCCAGCTATGGAGTTTTTTGAGCAACTTTTATCATGACTTGACCCAAAGCTTTGGATGACAGAATTATAACAGAGGGACTGCTGTATAACATCATTCTGGTGTTGTTCAGTCGCTTCAGTCATGTTCAGGTCTTTGCAACCCTGTGGACTGTAGCCCGCCAGGCTCCTCTATCCTTGGGATTCTCCAGGCAAGAATACTCAAGTGGGTTGCCATGCCCTCCTCCAGGGGATCTTCCCAATGCAGGGACTGAACCAGTGTCTCCTGGATCCTCCTGCACTGCAGATGGATTCTTTACTGCTGAGCCACCCAGAAAGCCCCATGAAGTGACTATAGTCCTCCAGGAACCAGCCTGACATTAGAGTCTATTGCTGGGCTGATTCACTGCCTGTCTCTCCATCTGACTGTTAGATTTGTGTCTTAGAACATAATTCTGATGGCCACGTGGAGAATGGGCTACAATAGGGAGAGACTAGTGCTAGGGAAGTGATTTGGCAGTAGGAGGAACACAGTGACAATATACACTTAGCCACATGACCCAGCACTCCCATTCCTAGGTATCTACCCAAGAAAAATGAGACCATATGTTCATGCAGATAGCTTTACACGAATGTGCAAAGCAGTTTTATTTATAGTTGCCAAAAATTGGAAGCAGCCCAGATGTCTATCAGCCGTTGAATAGATAAACAAATTGTGGTCTATAAAATGGAATACTACTGAGCAGTAGAAGGAATGAATGACATTATTGACATGTGATGACATAGATAAATCTCACACGCACAGTGCTAAGTGAAAGAAGCCACTCTGAGAAGGCTACGTACTTTGTGATTCCATTTATTTGACTTTTGGAAAAGGCAGAAATCAGATCATGATTGCCAGTGGCCCGGGAGAGAGGATTGACTGCAAAGGGACAAAGGGAACATTTGTGATAGAATTGTTCTACATATTGGTGATGGTGAGTAACCATACATTTGTCAAAATTCATCAAACTATAATTTAAAAGGGTGAACTTTATTGTGTGTAAATTACACCTCAGTAAACCGGTCTTCAAATAAGAGATAATGATAGACGGCTGAACCTCAAAAGGATACTAAATGAGAAAAGTCAGACTCAAAAGAGTGCATCCATTTATATGAAACTCTAGAATAGGCAAAACTGATCCCTGGTATAATAAATAAGAATAATAGTTTCTGGTGGTGTGGCAACAGGGAGCAGGATATTTACCAGAAAGGGGCATGAGGGATCTTTCTGGGGTGATGGAAGTGTTCTGTATGTGTTGATACGAGTGTGAGTTTTATGGATGTAACAAGACTCATCAAATAGCACACTTAAGATCTGTCCATTTCATTAGATATGTAAATTTTACCTCAAAGGGGAATATAGAAAATAGACTAAAGAGAAACAGAGAAAGAGATATGATAATGTGTTGGATTTGGCAGGTGGTGAAGAATGTCTTTAGCATAGGCGACTAGTGCGTGGGGTTTTCCAAGATGAAGAACAGTGGGAAGCAAACAAAGTTTTGGGAGAAGATATCGAGCTATGTTTTGTTGAGCGTCGAGTACCTGTGGGATATCCTAGTGAAGCTGTCTGGACGGCGTTTGGATTTATGGATTTGCTGTCCGGGAGACCCTGGATTAAAGACAGAGATTTGAATGTCATCACCATAATATTAATTGCAGCTACGAGAATGTATGAGAGCAGCCGAGAAGAGCAGTAGAACTGAGAAGGGAAGAGAGCTGAGGATGCCACCCTGAGCAAACCTACCAGTGACTAGCTGGGCAGAAGAGAAGGGACGGAGGACACACAGAAAGGAGGAGGACAGTCAGATGAGAGCAGTGTCCTGGAACCAGGGAGAGGAAGGTTCCAGTAAGAAAGGGGTGGTCAGCAGTTTTCAGGTGCTTGGGCGTAAAGCAACAAGGTGGTCTTTGGGATCATAGTGAGAACAGTCAGTTATTACAGAATGGCAACAGAAGCAAATTGCTCTGGGCGGGAGAGTCAACAGGCATTAAGAAATGAATGCGGCTAAGTGTAGATTGCTTTCTAAGAAACTGCTTGAAAGAAATAGGGGGATAAGGGCGCTAATGTAAAATGTGAGCTTGAGTCAGGCTGCTTCTTACCATGCACCAGTCAGATTTGCAAGTTTGTTTTGTTTTGGCTGGGATTGAAGGAACTGTACCTCTCCAAGGAAAATTTTCTTGGGGAAACATTGTTGAGTAAGGTGCTAGCAACAGTCCTTTGAAGATACTTGTTTTTCGGTCACGATGGAGACAACACAGAGGAACCAAGAAAGTTAGCTCTCAGCACTGGAGAAGCCTAGCTTGCCTGCACCTTTTAATGACAGGAACACTGGTGTATGTCATCATGGATAACTGAATTTTTCAAATTGTAGACACTGCTGCTAAACCATACATCAAAAGGTGAGAAAGTTTAATATTCTCAGTGCAACTGATTGATGCTTACATCAAAAGGTGAGGAAGTTTAATATTCTCAGTGCAACTTATTGATGCTTTTTACCTTTTAAAATCTGTAATGTCCAGAGAAAAGACTAAGCCTAAGTTAAAAGATTTGCTATAAGGACTCTCGTAGCCTGCCAAGGAAGCAAATGGTTTTGATTAAGTCGAATTGATCGCTGTAAGAGATAAGCCTGATTCAAGTGCTCTCTTTGCCACCCCAGTCCTCTCCTCCAGCTCCAGCCTCTCAGGTGACCTGGGCTTTGCAGTGTGCTCTGATGCTGTCACACATCTGTATATCTCTGGGTACAGATGTTGGTTAGGTTCAGAGTTGATTTTGAGATCATTTAGCACTGGTGGGTTTTATTCACCTGAGTTGGCGATGGACAGGGAAGCCTGGAGTGCTGCAGTCCATGGGGTTGCAGAGAGTCGGACAAACTGAGCAACTGAACTGAACTGATAAAGGGTGTTGTGTCTCTCTTTGGGTTGTTTTTTTTTTTCTTTTCTTTTCTCTTACTTTCCACATTACTGGTTTCTCAGCCTTTCTACTGAGAGTCTTGGAATTTGCCTCTAAATTTGAGAAAGAGTTAAATAAATATGTTGACTGCTTATTATGAGGTGTTTAAATAACGGGTCTTACTGCTTGTTTTTCTGATTTCAATTTGTGTTTATTTGTGGCTGATTCTGCAAATCTGATCAATATGTGCATCAGTCATTATTCTTGTCCTGTTCCTTACGCTATTATTATTATTGTTAATTTTACCAGTTTATGAAATAGTTGAATCCTGTGCTTCAGCTTTCAAAAACTGAAGAGAATGTTTTTCTTGAATCAGACGCCTATTGTACTTTTCTCTGCTTGTGTAACGTTAACATGGATTTGTAGTTTTTGTAGTCAGTTTTCTCCTCTTAAATGCCTTTACTAGTGCTGTGTCACAGAAAGATTTTTCTCAAATTAAAGGGGGAATATTCTATGGAAATGATTGAAGATTGGGTAAAATAGTCAGAAGAATGTACTGGCCATAAAAGCTAAAAGTATGCTACCAAAAAAAAAAAAAGATAGGTAAAGGAGCTTTCTTTTCTTTACACCTTTAAAGTTTTGATAATATATGATTTTGGTGTAGTTACATGAGGGTGAATCCTGTCTCAGACTCTCTTATAGTTTGTGATTATTTTTGTAAATTAAATGGAGTCTTAAATAAGTACTATGGAAACCAACTCCTTCCTGAAAACTTTTCCTGAGAGAGAGTTTAAAAATGCATATCTACCTGAATCTATGTTGCTTAAGTAGGAATTCTGTTTATAGGTTAACTGAGCATACAGATATCAACAAATGGTGATTGATAGAGGATAAGGGAAGCCAGAGCATGCTAATAAATATGAGGGAGAGAGATGATCCTCTCAGGCTCCACAGGGAGTGAAGGGCAGTGTGGTGAGGAGGGCCCAGGTCCCTAGATTCCCATGGCACCACACTTCCATGTCCCAGAAGGGAGTCTTCGGCATCATCTTTTTAGAAACTCCTATTTGTTCTTCTGCGTGTCTGAGAGGATTGAGAAATGGAGAAGTTCTTCTTGAAGTAAAGAAATTTACCTCAAAATGAATTTCTGGAAAATACTTGGTTGTATTCCATGGGTGTGAGCTGTGTGGCCTGTGAGCTCTGGTTGAATTGTCAGGAAGCTAGTCTTTTCTCTTGCAAAGAAGGCGTGTGCAAACAGTTTATTTGAGGGACACAGAGTGGGATGTTTGAGAATGAGTGGGACTTCGGAAAGTCTGATGCATTTGATGTGTGTATACCGAGGACTGTGGAGAGGGCCTCGTTGATGATGATAATGAGAGTAAAGGTTGCCAGCTAAGGTTCCAAGTTAGCCTGTCATCCTGCATTCCAGGAGAAGAGCCAGCTCCTGGTTCTGGCTTTGTAACAGTTGGGGACTTAAGGGACAAGAATTAGCAAAGGAAATTTGATCCTTGGCTCCTTCCCTTCTTGTGAGCCATCGTAGTCCTGCTTGGCTGCCATTAGCTCCCTCCTTGCTCTTCTGTCTTTCTATGTTGGGCTGATATATTATATTTTCTATCTTCAAAGGGGAATTGGAACCTTAGAGGGGAAAGAACAAATAGATTTATGCCTCTTTTTCTTTAGTGCTTTTTTTTTTGACCTAGGTTGCCAAAGCAAGGTCTTGGTTTAAAAAAGTGTGATGGGAAGATCCCAGAGAGATGCCTTCAGTAGATTTTCCTGTTTTCAGAGTGTGGTGGAGAAGAACAACCCAAAACAAGCCCAAGGCAGCATTGATATTAGATGCACTTGTTGCATTCCTTTTCCTAACATTTTTTTTTAGCATTCTGCACAGCACCAGAATCATGCTTGTTAACTTTTAGAGTCAGGTAACTTTCTGTATAGAACTCAGAAATGTCAGGAGTGGATGATGGAAACCATGGAGCATTATTATCTCTAGACACTTGATTAATTTCTCTTGGACTTGAAAGTTCTCTGCATCTACTGTCTCTGGATACTCAGGAAGTTTCTAGGCCATTGATGGAAGTTGACTGGATTGGCTTCCAGATCTTTGTTTGGTTGTGACATGGAAAATGATTTTGTGTATTGTGTTATGTTGTATTTCTAGAACTCTATGGCTTTGATGTGCTCATAGATTCTACCCTGAAGCCATGGTTGTTGGAAGTGAATCTCTCTCCTTCTTTGGCCTGGTAAGTAGTCTGTTCCATTAACTAGAAAAGGACAAACCTTCAATAAGCAACACTAAAACACTTTTTTTTTTGGGGGGGGGGGGTCATTTCTTTTGGCACTAGGAGATTTCCCTCTCCTCCTTCTTTATTAGACTGAGATGATTAGAATTTCTAAATTTAGGGGATTTGTGGCATATTATCAGAGTCCATATTGCAACCATAGACCTCTGTCTTACTAGTCAATTTGCAATCTCTGTTTACTATCTTGTTGGGCTTCTAGGGATGCTTCTTTCATTTTCATCTCCACTGCATTCTCTCTCATACTTTTTTTAAGCTTTGTAGGTGTTTAGCTAAGGGTAAAGAAATACATGAGATATATTTCCTTTGTTACCAAAAGTTTATACATGCTCTAACCCACACATATCATAAAGGTATAGAGCTGGGCCTAGGAGTGTGTAAATAATATCTGGTCCTTTTACCCAGTCCATGTCCTGGTGTTATCCATCCTAGATTAAAGTCTAAAATCTTGAGACATTTTAAAAAATTATTTTTAACCCATCGTTTAGAAGAAGGAAAGAAACTTATTTTCCAATACCAGAGAAGACTCTGCTTCTATCTGTGGCTACAGCCAGAGTTTCTGTTAGTTATATGCTTCTCTAAACAGCTAGAAAACCCTAGAGATTTATGCCAGAGACCACCCAGCTGCTGCATTTTTAACAATGAAAAATGTTGGCAAAATGCCAAGTAATCAAATAAAGACAGACTGACTACTTGGTTGGATGGGGGTTTGGCTTCACCCCAATTATAAGGTGTAGAGCTGGATAATACAGACGCTTCAGATGTTGTGCTATACTTAGGTTAAGTCAGTGTTTTGTAAATTTCCTGGCAATGCACACCATACAGTGTTAGAGAGCCCCAGGGTAAGGGGTTAGAGGAATCTGGTTTCTGGGGGAACACCTCAACCCCAAAGCCAGCATCGCATCATCACCACAGGGAGGCCCTGCACTTTCCCAACAAAGCCAGGGAGGCTTTGTTGTTTCTCTTTCCATGTGGGTTCCTGCTGTATCCTCTGGTGATACTTTGCTACAATTTGTATTATTATTATTTTTTTTTGCTTTAATTTGCAAGCACACAATCTTAAGGAGATTGATTTAGAATGGAAAATGAAGTCTTAAAAAAGTGCAAAGATAACCCAAGTTCCTTCTCTTGCATGTGAATGTGATTTGATGATCACAGCAGTAAAAAATAACTTGAATGATTATTTTTTCATGCTAATAAAAGAGCATATTAAAAATCTGAACCTCTAAAATCCACAGTGATAAAGCAGTGTTCATGACCCTGTGCAAACAAGACCTTCTGGAATAAAAAGGTTGGAGTGTCAGTGGGTCAGCGCCTTAGAGCTAGGCCTGCCTTACAGAGGATGAACTTGACACCAGGCTTTTATGTCTAGAATTTTTGCCCAGATTTTTTTCCCCGCATGGATTTGATGTACTTTATGTGTTGTTCCTCACTGACATTTGGTAGCTCTCTTACATTGAGGGCTGTTAAGGGCAGCTATTCTCTTAACCTATAAAATTATCAATTGCTCTTTTCTTCCTTTATTCTGTTAGTGATGCACCTCTGGACCTAAAGATTAAAGCCAGTATGATCTCAGATATGTTCACTGTTGTAGGTGAGTAGTATTCTTTCCTGAAGACTCATAAATGTGAAGTAGAGCATCGATTCTGTCAGACTGTATATGTGTTGCCAACTGGCAGTTCTTCAGACATACTGAATGTTTTGTACTCAAAAATTATATTTTCAGGGAAGTGTTTATATGTTTCTACATCCCCTGGCTCCTTCCTGCCCTGAGGCTGAACCACAGCTAGGGCTGAGACCTAATTCCTGGGGCACAGGAATCATGAGCTGAGGAAGAGAATTAAGCAAAGATCTGGAGAAAATATATTTTGCCCTGAGCTGAGATAGTGAAACCCACTGAAGAGGCTTTGTTACCAAGGAGACTGGCTATGTTTCTGCTATGCAGTCTTTACTGGTGTCAACACAATCTCTTCTGTAGTAGTTAGAACTGAAGCAAGCCAAGGAAAAAATCCCTTTGTGATTAGATAAAACTTTGAGATGGAGATGGGCTGCCAAGTGGGTATGTTGTGGGTTTAGGGTTGTTGTTGTTGTTGTTTTAAGTAGCCCAAAAACACATAATAAAATGCACTTGAACTAGCCCTTGATGTACCAGCAAATGCTGTAAAACTTTGCTACCCCATTCTCCTTGGATGAGAGTCTGCTTCTTTTTAGGAAATAAGTGAAATTAGCCCAAGCCTAATTTCTTAAGCCATGGAGAATCTACAATGCGTATTTTGGAACTTGCCAGTAGTAGACCACTTTTAGCCGTTCCAGAAGTGGATCCTATAACAGGACAAGACCCCTCACTTGCTTCTGGATTCTCCTGGTAAAAACCAACACTGTTATTTTCCAGTCACCATCCAGGAAGCCACTTTAAAATAATTTGTCTTTATTAACAACTGTGTGTTTTTAAGTGAACTTTTATCTGAAGGTCATCGAAAGTCTTCATCTCTTTGTCCATCAGAATCACATATCGGTTCCCCAACCAGGAAGGCTGATTGATCTGCATATTTTCCTTTCTTGTTCACTCCAGTCGTGATAGTTCAAAGTTCAAGAGGAGGATGTGTATGGGAGAGTCATGCCTAATCCTCTTCAAGATGGAGCTTTATCAGATTTATGGCAGTGAAACCGAGCTTGTTCATCAAAAGGAAAGGTGCAGCTAAACCTTCTAATTTCTTAGCAAATGGCAGTTTTAATGTTTCCCATTCCCCATTCAGGGTTTGTGTGTCAAGATCCTGCCCAGCGGACATCAACCCGGCCAATTTACCCCACGTTTGAGTCTTCCAGGCGAAACCCTTTCCAGAAACCTCAGGTAAAAAGTTCCAGCAGCAGGAAGCCCTAAGGAAGCTTATTGTAAAGTGGCAGCTGTTGTCAATAAGTGAGCTGAAGCACTATGATTAGAAGGTCACTTACAGCAGGAGAATTGGGGCACCATTCTAGACAGGAGACAGTTATATTCAGCCATGGCTAATAGCTTACGCTTTTAATGCTTTCAAACCATCTTACTTTCTGCTTTTTGTCTTTCTTTTCTCTTGGCTTCCTTTTCCATTGTCTTTTCTTTTTTCTTTCTGTCTCTTTTCAAAAATTGCTCTCAGTCTTTTCACATTGATACGCTCATAAGTGAGGCACAGGGAGGGATTCTGCAAATTTCTCGTCACCACTCTGCTGCATTCTTTATGATCTTCAGGCTAGCTTTGCAGAGAAGATGCTCAATCGAAATAATATCTTCTCTACATGCGATTCTCTTCACAAGGACCCTCAGTGATCATGAGGTGCTGATTGAATTTAAATGAGCTAAATGCCTGCAGAGAGCTTGGCGGGCGTGTCTGAAACTTCATTTGACCCAGTGTTGCTCCAGTCTTTGTGTACTCTGCATTTTTGTTCCAGGTAAATCAGTCAGCTGTCTGATGGTTTATCCATTCCATCATTTGATCAGTCCCTGCCCATCTAGACCCGGCTAGTTTCCACTTATGTCTCTTTGCCTTTAACCTTTCTTCTTATCCAAAAGGTCCCCTTTCCTCCTCTCTTCCTATCTGGACTGATTACCTTACCTGCTCAGAAGTTTGGAGACCATTTCTTATTAAATCCATTCCATTCTTTCATGGCCTCTTCTTTTCATTGCAACATTATTTACTGGTTCTCAACTGCATTGTTTTGCCTTCATTGATTTGTTGCCTTTAAATTGTCCAGTACTCCTCTACGAGACTGTAAGCTCTTTGAAGGCAGAAACAGCTGCTATTTCTCCCCATTCCTCATCTTTCCCTTATTTTTTCCCTCCTACGTTCTCCCACCTCCACTTTAGCCCTCCGTCTCTCCCTTTTTTCCCTCCCACTCCTCTTCCTTTTGTTTGCTGGTCTCATTTAGAGTACTGCTACTTCTGTTTGCTAAGCTTACATACCATTATTTATTCAGATAGCTTTTCATTAGAACAGGGTTGGAAACCTCAAAATGCCTCTGAGGATTGCAGAGTAAATAGGGCCAGGTATGATACGCGAGTGCCGTGACTGCAGTAAAGTGGGTTAGTGCATGCTTCACATTAACTCTTTTACTTCTGTGCTTTAGCTGATCGCTGCTGTGAGTTGGCAGATAGTCTTACTTTCTAGAGAAATCAGGAATCTTATTTTAAAATACTGACAACAAGTTCAATTTAAAAAATAATACTTCGCAAATGAAACATGGTATGTCGGTGAGCTGGATTTAGTTTGCAGGCTGCCTGTGACCTCTTGCTTTCAAATTATTCCCGATTAGTATCAGTGCTGTAGTATAGAACAAGGTGAACCATATTTTAAGGGGTATTAGATTAGAAGCGAAATCATGCAGCAGTGTTGTACTTGATCAGTTGTACGTGTGTGTGTGTGTGTGTGTGTGCGTGTGTGCGTGTGTGCGTGTGCACGTGTGCACGCACTCAGTCGCTTCAGTCGTGTCCGACTCTTTGCGACCCCATGGACTGTAGCCCGCCAGGCTCCTGTGTCCATGGGATTCTCCAGGCAAGCATACCTGAGTGGGTTGCCATGCCCTCCTCCAGGGGGTCCTCCTGACGCAGGGATGGAACCCTCACCTCTGGTGTCTCCTGCACTGCAGGTGAATTCTTTACCGCTGAGCCACTGGGGAAGTCCTGATCAGTAGTGCATCACACGTCAAAGGGTTTTTTTTTTAACTTTTAACAAGAAAAGTAGAGGGTTAACCTAGGTGTACTAGGAAAACTGAATTGAGGCAGTCGCGCACGTTCCTTTAAATTGTTTTCTGCAGTATCTGTGAGTCAAAGGATTGTGTATAAAATATTACGAATGTTTCTGTGCAGCTTTAACAGAGTTTCTGCAAGTTCCACTCTAGGAATAGCTGTATGTCAATCTTGGATGAATTGATCCCTTTTCTTAGCTTGCCTGTCAGCTTTTATTGGTGACTTTGCAAATAGTGAAGAACCTATTCGCTGTTTGCTCTGCTAACTGGTAGGTAACAGTGTGACTTTATCCATGAGCAGTCCACAGGATAATTACTTAAAGGCTTAAGAAGCTGTAGATTATTTCCATGTACTGTGTGAGACCATTTTACCAGGTAGACTAATAACTTCAGGATCTTCAGTATGTGACAGTAGGATTGAGTTCTCAGTGGTGAGAAGGTGAAACTGGAATAGTTATACCACAGGAGAATGCAGTGTGAAAAATAATAAATGCTTTAATCTTTCAAGTGCAAAATATAGGGCTTTGGCTTTTGTTCTCTGCTTGGAGATTATTTTTTTCTTTTTTATATTAGATGTAGGAGTTGGAAAATATAGACATGTTAGGAGAAGATAAGGCTTTATTCCATTTTTCTGTCTTTTATAGCGTCCAGTATCTGCACAGTTACAGTCATCAACCGTCAAGCAGGTAAGTTCTGGATCTATTGGAGAGTTCATTCAGACTATTATCTTCATTCCCCAGATGGAAAGCCTTTTAGCTTCACCGTTTCACAGCATATATTTCATGTACCTGCTCTTTAAGTAGTTTAACAATGTAAAATAGAATAAGTGAAAATGAATGCTGAGATCTTTTCAGATGTAGTATATAAAAGTAGAGGTTGCAGGAATTCCTGAATCCTCTTTTTCTGGTAGTGATCATGCTGTGATGGAGGCAGCTGAATTCAGATGATGAACACAGTTTAGAGGCATATCTGTGGCTTTGACTAAAATATTCCAGAAAGGAAATACCATCGTTCACAAGCCACCTTTCATTTGTTCAAGTGTCTTATGAAACATACCCTTGTCAGTAGCTTAATGTTGGAAGTGTTTTCACATTGGATATTGGGCTATAATTTTTTTTTTTTTTAACAGAAGCCTTTTCTTATGCGTAGTGATATGTAGTCATGAATCTTAGAAACACTGCCATCATTACTATCTTAGATACTACCTATAAAATAAACACAAAATATTTGATCTCAGTCTCTAAATGATCAGCATTTGTCTCCTTTCTGTTCTTGTTAGTATGTGAGATATACTGTCGCTGTCTTCTATGCAGATTTTTTTTTTGCATCTTTTTGAAGTGATAGGATAGTAGTGAGGGGACTGCTCCCGCTATTTGATGTGTTGATATGAAGGATGTAGATGTTCCCATTCATAAATGTGTCACTTGCAATTATTAATCTTTTAGTAAAAGGCTCCGTATATATTTATTTTGGCGTTTGTACTCTCTGATACAGATTCTTTCAAGCTTGGAAGCTTGAATTGTAAGTTGCCTAGCTATTATTTTTGATAAAGTGATTTACATGGTATATATGAATTCAAGAAATGAAGGAAAAGACAAGACTTGGTGTGTTGTCTAATATTTGGTAACTGATTAGCATAGTTTTGTAATACAAGTTTGGTTGTTTAACTGGTGGAATTCAAAACTCTGTAATGGGGTTTTGTATTTAGCAGGTACCTAAGTGTGCAAGCTCCTCTCCATGGCAAACAAAAAAAACAAGCATAACCCAAGGCTGTTGATTTCAAAGACCTTATACTCTACATATCTCTTGACCTAACCTCTTTAAGGAGAACATTAAAGTACCATTTCATAGCCTTCTGAACTTGACTCCAAAGAAGTGTCTTTGATATGGAATTCTAAGCTTAATGTCCCATTACCCCTTTTAATTCTGTTCTGCCTCTATTGCTTGAATTTTCATAAGTTGCAAACAACCTGTGGACGAGCAAGGCCTCACTCTAGTGGTTAGGCTTTTCAGCACTGCTCACATGACACAATGGCTTTGTGACTTTATTTGGGCAGTTTTAAACATATTGAATTCTTAACTCTTATTGTCCTTTGCAATGTTCTACCGTGTCCCTGTCTTTTTGTTAATGAAACACTTTCAAGTCTACAATAGTTTCATCGGAGCTCAGTGAAAAAAGAAAAGAAACTCAGCTCTGGCCATTTAGACTGTGAACATTTCTTTTTTTGGTGCTGGCAGATTGTTGAAGATACAGTTTTTTACTTGTTGTCCATTATCTTTTTCTACATTTCCCCTTTCCCTTGAAGGCCTATGGTTTAATATTTTTCACTCAACAGAAATTATATTTTAGTGTTCCAAGGCAGGCGGTATTGTTTTGTGGAAGGAACAGGGACTTTGAAGTCAGATAGACCTGGGTTCGAATTTGAACTCTGCCAGTCACTAACTCTTAGACCTTCAGCAAGTTCGTTTATGTCTCAGGCTCACTTCCCTCATCCATCAAATGAGGGTTTGTGTTCAGTCGCTAAATTGTGTCTGACTCTTTGCAACCCCACGGGCTGCAGCATACCAGGCTTATGTGTCATTCACTATCTCCCAGAGTTTGCTGAGATTCATGTCCACTGAGTCAGTGATGCTATCAAACCATCTCATCCTCTGCCACCCTTTTCTCCTTCAGTCTTTCCCAGCATCAGGGTCTTTTTCAATGAGTTAGCTCTTTGCATCAGATGGCCAAAGTATTGGAGCTTCTGCTTCAGCATCAGTCCTTCCAATGAATATTCAGGGTTGATTTCCTTAAGGATTGACTGGTTTAATGTTGCAGTCCAAGGGATTCTCAAGAGGCTCCTCCCATTCCTTTCTTAGCATAATTCCATTTGTGTATTACACAAATTACATTACAAATGAGGGTAGTAATATGCAAATGGAGTTACGCTGAGAAAGGAATGATCACACACAGGGAAAATACTTGGGATAGTTTTGGACACACAGATAACCCTCAGAAGACTTAGCCCCCTTCAACTTTTGAGTCCTATTTTGTTTTCCTTTTTCCATTGTCAGTATCTGGTGTTATTTTGATATTCATTTATTTATAGTCATGTATTTTCACATTTACTATCATCAAGAAATGCAAATTAACCCAATTAATTTATTATTCATCCTACCAGACACCAATACATATTCTAAACAATGCTTAATCAGTACCCAGTCACCTTCTAATTTGATTCACTGCTACTTATCTTACCTTATAGTTGTCTTTTAACTGTGTTCAACTTTTATTGGTATATTTTATTTATTATATCATGATACTGAGTCCTGATTGGAAATAAAACTACAAGTAAAAATACTATGACATTTTCACAGATGCTTCTCTAACATCCAGAGACATTAAATATATTTTTGCTTTTCCTCCTTTTTATTATTTTGTCCAAAAAATCAAAATTTTAAAGCATGTTTAAAAATAAAGCAGTCTCCATACTACAATTCTTTATGAACCCATTAAACTCTAAATGCTTATGGATTTTTTTCTTTTAATATTTGTTCCATTATTTTACTAGGGATTCAGGTTAGACTTACCAGGCAGTAATCACCAGGAGCGTACTTCTTACATTTTTGAAGATTGGTACCTCATTTGTTTTTTCCTAATCCTTTAGTATCTCCTCAGTTCTCCATGATTTTTCAAATATAATTATAAGTTGTTCTGGTAAGTTTTTTTGTTTGTAAAGCCAGTTCTGTTAATAACAAGATGCATGTCTGTCAGACCTGCTGACTTACGTTTAGTACACATTTTCAGATGCTACATGTCTCTTTTTATACTGTAACACACACCTACTTGCTTTCTTTTTCCCCCCTAATTTCTCAGTAGTGTACTTCTGGTCATCATTATATTTAAGCCTTCTCTGTTAGCCATTTTGGGTCTATTTCCACCCAGATTTGTTCACATGTGGTCTTTTTTTGTTCATTTTCTTTCATTTGATAGCAGTGATTCATTTCACTTCTTAAACTCGTCCTTCTTATTTTCTTGGTGGCAAGATGCATCACATATAAATTGATTTATTTCTAATCTATGTGTTTTTAACACAGAATTCCAAACTTTGTAAAATTGCATTGGAAGATTTTTTTATTCTCTGCATGTGTTCTCTTTCAAACAGATTTTTTTTTAAAAAAAAACCCTCAATTTTGATATCTTTGAGGATGCCTCACCATTTTTTTATTTTCTGCATTTGTCCAGTTCTCCTAACTGGTACTTCTCAGTTCTTCCCTAGCAATGAAAGTTAGATGTGTACATGTTTCTTCTCTGGGTGTAGTTCTGTATCCTGAGTTGTACTAATGATATTTTAACGATTTAGATGCATGTTGCATGGCAGAATTCTTACTGTGACAGTTTAAAGTGTGTCTGAGAACCCAGTAGTTTAAATCTTATGTCATCTAGCCAGAGGCAGTGGTTCTTTTTAAGTTCAGAGGAGCCTTATTTCCTTAGTGTAGTCAGTCAGTTCATTGGAGTATGTGGATTTATTCTATCTACTACCCGGAGAATGAAGCTGAGATTTTGTGTCCAAAATCAAAACCACAGAATGGCTTGTATTTAAACTCTTTTGCTCTTATTTTTGACAATCCTGATGGCCTTTCAAGTCAGCCTTATTTCTTTTCTCTTTGCTTTTAATTTCTAAGTATCTCCTTGGTACTCATAAGCATTTTTCTTCTTTCTTTTTTTCTTTATTATCCTTTCTTCTCCCCTTTTTCTCTTACCTCTGTCTATAATTCATTTGTTAAGACTTCATTTCATTAATAAGTATTTGTAGGTCTGGAATAGTAATGCTTTGTTGTTGTTGTATAAATACATTTCTCTATGAACCAGCACAACAGATATTATGTAGATTAAAAAATTGCTCTCTAATTTCAAATTTATTGAAAAGCTGAAGTTGGCAAAATATTTTTGACTTTGTAATCTGATTATTTTCCACTGGCTTCTCCAAAGACCTAGGACCCCTGGGTGGATGTTAGAGAAGCGTTTGACACACCTAGATGCCAAGAGCTACATCTCTTCCTATTTCTTCCTCTCGGCCTTCTTCTTCTTCTTCTTCTTCTTTTTTAATATTTATTTGGCTGTGCTGGGTCTTAATTGCGGCATGTGGGATATTCCCCAACCAGGGATTGAACCCAGGTCCCCTGCATTGGGAGCACAAAGTATTAGCCACTGGACCACCAGGGAAGCCCCCTCTCAGCCTTCTTAATAGCTGACACGGAGATAAATGGGTGAAGAGATTAAAGGAGTTTCCAGCCACATTTTTTTTTCTCTTGAAGTAGCATTGACCTTTTCTTTGCAGCCTTGTGGTATTTGTGGCAGTAAAAGAATAAAGACCTTGGTTCATGGAAGTTAACAGCTGGAGCATTCATCTAACAAGCACCATTACCCCCTCCTTTTCCTAACCTCCCGAGTACCCCGACCAGGAGCACCTGCTTGAATTCCTACACACCCTACTCAAATAACACTCACACAGGCATGCAGTGGCTTGAGTTAGGATTGTGTACTGTGAGTATTGTTAATGTGGGTCAGTGACAACTCTGGAAATGACTGGGAAGGTTTTTGAGGTGCTCATTCTTTGTTTGGGGGAGCAGGCTTAGATGAGTAGAGGAAGACTGCGCCAGCACCAGCATAATCTCAGTCTCTGGAAGCCAGCAATATCGCTCTATCATGAAGCAGTTCCACAAAGATGAAGATTAGGTCCTAGGAAAGCAAAAAAAAAGTTTAAAAAGATAAAAAAAGAAAAATAAACAACAAACAAGCAAACAACCCCTAATAAAGACAAGAGATTGAACAACAAAAACAAAGAAAGACAAAAAGATTTTTTTAATTGGTGGTGCTCATTAGATGAGTGACTGGATCAGTAGTGACTTGATCCATGCTCTTATAAATATGACCATTCCTTAAAACTATTCTGACAGGCAAGTAACTGTTTCTTAAAATACTTTTATCAGTGACCTTGTAATACAGTTAATCAGCATTTTAAAGTAACATTCTTTCTATTCTAAAATGCTTAATCTTTATTTTTATTTATATCATTAAAATGAATGCTGACTTCACATTCTCGTCTTTCATAATTTCAGAGGACTTTAAGATATCTTTAACTATTGTGAGGTGATGAGGCAACTTGACTTTGGAGGTTTTACTGCTAGTGGCTTTCTGATCAAAGTCATGTTGTGACATGTGAGGTAGATAAGTCTTTTTAGCAAATAGTAAATAATGTATGAAAATGACAGACGTCCTCAAGACACCCATTTAGTATTTTGGCTTTTCCAAACTATATGCTGAATAAGAACTCACACTTTAAAGATTTTTTAAAATGATTATATTGATTCCCTTCCTAAATTTTTAAACTTTCTTCTTAATTTCCCTGTAATCCCAACATGTGCTGTGTAATGTATTTCCAGGGATTAGAACGGAGTTGAATATTTTTCCAAAATTCTCTGCAAATTTTAATTCTAACCGTGGTTGATCTGTGTGTTAGCACATTATTTGCTTGTTCAAAAAATATCTATTGATCTCCTACTCCATGCTAAGTAGTGTTCTAGATGCTAAAGATACCACAGGAAAAGCTAAAGAGAGAAAAGTTCCTGCCTTCACTCATTGCTTGTATATGCTGATTTCATGATTTTTCTTTGATGGATTTGCTTATCAGAAAATCTGTGTTTTGTAACTCCATGCTGGTTTTGAAGATTAGTATATATTGGTCTTCCCTGCATCCAAAGATAAAGCCAGTCATGGTTATTTATATACAGGTAGACATTAGTCTGTGTGGGCAACCATAATAAAATACCATAGATCAGGTGACTTAAATCACAGAAATCTATTTCTCACAGTTCTGAAGGCTGGGAAGTTCAAGGTCAATGTGCTGGCAAGGTAGGTTTTGTTCTGAGGCCTCTTCTTTCGGCTTGTAGATGGTCATCCTCTTGCACTGTGCTCTTTGTGCATATTCAGGCAGAGAGAGAGAACAAGCTTCCTGGTGACTCTTGTTTACAAGGTATTTATCTCATTAGACCAGTGCCTCATTCTCATGTCCTCATCTACTTACCTCCGAAAAGCCCTGTCTCCAAATATCATCACATTGTGTGGGTTAGAGCTTCAGCATGAATTTTGGGGCAACACAAACATTTAGTTTAACAATGAGTATTGTTGAGGAGCTTCTCTTGTAACTCAGTTGGTAAAGGATCTGCCTGCAATGCAGGAGGCCTGGGTTCAATTCCTGGGTCAAGAAGATCCCCTGGAAAAGGAAATGGCAGCCCGCTTTAGTATTCTTGGCTGGAGAATCCCATGCACAAAGGAGCCTGGCAGGATATAGTCCGTGGGGTTGTGAGTTGGACGCAACTTAGCGACTAAACCACTGCCATTGAGTGTAGCTAAAAATGTCAAAAGTGAGTTGTCAGAAAGCCTTTCCATACAGTGTGTACACAAAGAGGGAAATAAACAATAGTCCCTGACAGTAAGATTTCTTCTGTCTGGTCAGTTACTTCTTGGACTCTTAGAGAGAGAAATTGCACCCCTATTTCTTGGATTATTCATTCCTTATTCCCACTTGGCTAATTTAGTTATCAGTCATCTTTTTTTTGTTTTTAAATAATAGTTTATTTTCACGTTTCATACATCTGACTTCCTTTGTTGGCTTTATATTTCTCTGCTCTCATAACATCAAAATCACTTAAAACTTTTGTTCTCCGACAACCTTCCTGATCATCATTCAGAAGCTGAAGTTGCCTTGATCATCTCTGGGGATCCATAAGGAGCATGACCCACTGGAGTGCCTTCTTGGAGTACCCGAGGCAGTCATTCTAGATACAAGTCTCCTGAAGTCCAGCAGCTACAGTGTTTTTCAAGTCATAGCCTTGCTCACATTTCTTTTCTACATCACTGATAACTCTCATCTCAATATTTCCCCCTCAAGTTCTGAAACATCCCATTGTCCAACTTTGTCATCTGTGACATAGCAGATTGCTCATTGTTTTTCTGTCTTATGTCTCACTTTTCCTAGCTCTCCTTCCCCAGTGTTAAGAATATAGTGACTTCCTGAAATAAACACATATCTAATCTTCAGTTCAGTTCCGTCGCTCAGTCGTGTCCGACTCTTTGCAACCCCATGAATCACAGCATGCCAGGCCTCCCTGTCCATCACCAACTCCTGGAGTTTACTCAAACTCATGTCCATCGAGTCGGTGATGCCATCCAGCCATCTCATCCTCTGTCGTCCCCTTCTCCTCCTGCCCCCAATCCCTCCCAGCATCAGAGTCTTTTCCAATGAGTCAACTCTTTGCATGAGGTGGCCAAAGTATTGGAGTTTCAGCTTCAGCATCAGTCCTTCCAGTGAACACCCAGGACTGATCTCCTTTAGGATAGGGACTCTCAAGAGTCTTCTCTAGCACCACAGTTCAAAAGCATCATTTCTTCGGCGCTCAGCTTTCTTCACAGTCCGACTCTCACATCCATACAGGACCACTGGAAAAACCATAGCCTTGACTAGACAGACCTTTGTTGGCAAAGTAATATCTCTGCTTTTTAATATTCTATCTAGGTTGGTCATAACTTTCCTTCCAAGGAGTAAGCGTCTTTTAATTTCATAGCTGCAATCACTATCTGCAGTGATTTTGGAGCCCCCCAAAATAAAGTCTGACACTGTTTCCACTGTTTTCCCATCTATTTCCCATGAAGTGATGGGACCAGATGCCGTGATTTCATTTTCTGAATGTTGAGCTTTAAGCCAACTTTTTCACTCTTCTCTTTCACTTTCATCAAGAGGCTTTTTAGCTCCTCTTCATTTTCTGCCGTAAGGGTGATATCATCTGCATATCTGAGGTTATTGATATTTCTCCTGGCAATCTTGATTCCAGCTTGTGCTTTTTCCAGCCCAGCGTTTCTCATGATGTACTCGGCATAGAAGTTAAATAAGCAGGGTGACAATATACAGCCTTGATGTAGTCCTTTTCCTGTTTGGAACCAGTCTATTGTTTCATGTCCTGTTTGGAACCAGTCTATTGTTTCATGTCCAGTTCTAACTGTTGCTTCTTGTCCTGCATATAGGTTTCTCAAGCGGCAGGTCAGGTGGTCTGGTATTCCCATCTCTTTCAGAATTTTCCACAGTTTATTGTGATCCACACAGTCAAAGGCTTTGGCATAGTCAATAAAGCAGAAATAGATGTTTTTCTGGAACACTCTTGCTTTTTCGATGATCCACCAAATGTTGGCAATTTGATCTCTGGTTCATCTGCCTTTCCTAAAACTAGCTTGAACGTCTGGAAGTTCACGGTTCATGTATTGCTGAAGCCTAGCTTGGAGAATTTTGAGCATGACTTTGCTAGCGTGTGAGATGAGTGCAATTGTGTGGTAGTTTGAGCATTCTTTGGGATTGCCATTCTAATCTTACATTGAAGTTATTTTCAGATTTTTTCCCCCATATCTTTCAAACTGTTAGATTTATGTCAAAACCAAGATAAGGAGTAAGTACTAGCTTAGAAAGCCATGTGGACATCTCTTTTGTGTGTGTGTCTCTTTCAACCCATAGTGTTTTCGTTCTATCCTTTTTTCTCTTCTTTTCTTTGAATTTGCTAGCTTTTATCTGCCAGGATTTCAGGCTAAGAGATCTATTACAGAAAATGGGCTTTGGATTTGAGCTTATACATATTATGAAACATAGTGGTATTGAGGGACTGACTAGAGGGAAGTGAAGAAAGACGATGGCAATACATTTTTGTTTTTCTTTTTTCTTCTCCCTAGCGTTCCCGTCCACTCTCCGCCAGTGATGCGGAAATGAAAAACCTTGTGGGCTCAGCACGGGAGAAGGTGCCGGGGAAGTTAGGTGGTTCTGTGCTTGGTCTGTCAATGGAGGAGGTAAAGATGACTCCATTTCAGGCCTTTGTGGGTTAACATAGGGTTCAGTGAAAATTAGTGATTCATAAATATTTGTGACAGTCCTGTCTTACACTGAACATGGGAGATATAGCCTCTTCATGCTTCTTGCATATTCTCGGGTCATAACTCTGTCCTGTAACCACAGAGATTACATTTATCAAAATAGGTGTTCATTTTATTTTCTCTTCCTCCATGTAGATCAAAGTTTTACGGAGGGTGAAGGAAGAGAATGATCGGAGAGGTGGATTTATTCGCATATTCCCTACATCAGAGACATGGGAAATATATGGGTGAGGTGACTACCTTTTTTTGTTTTTAATCTGTACTTCAGGTCCAGAGAATTGAATTAATTGTGACATAGTATCATCAGTGCTCTCCACTTGGTGCTTTTCTTATTTTAATTATTTGTAACAATATTAATATTACTCCACTGGAGAACTAAAGCTTTAATGATAATTTAATCTACTTGTGCATCATTCCTCCCTTTTTGCTAGTTCCCTGCTTCCTTCCTTACTAGCCCTCTAACCCAGAGTTAGATACTGTCCTAAATTTTGTGGTTATTATTACCTTGATTTGAAAAAAACTTTTTTTTACCTTCTGTATATGTACATAAACAATATACTGTTTATTTTTAATCATTGTTGAGATCAAGTTTTCATGCAATGAAATGCATCCATTTTATTTTAAGTTTGGTGATGAATTTTGACAAATGTAGCTATCAATTTAATCACCACAATCAAAATATAGAACATTACGTTACCTCCAGATGGCCTCTCAGGCTCCTTTACAGTCAGTGCCTCTCATTACCCTGAGCCTCAAATAGCTACTGATTTGCTTTTTATAGCACTATGGTTTTTCTAGAATTTTATACAAATAGAATCATACAGTATATATTTTTTGATGTCTGCATTCTTTTGTTTGGCATAATTTTGAGAATTGTCCATGCTGTGTGAAACAGTGGCAATTCATTCCTTATTATTGTTACATACCATTTCATTGTATGAATATAGCATAGTTTATCTCCTCACCTTTGTGGAACACTTGGATTGTGTCCAGTTTGGGGCTGTTGTGAAGAAAGCTGCTGTTACAAACAGTCATGCACAAGTCTGTGTGTGGATATATGATTTTGTGTTTTTTGAATAAATACCTAGGGGTAGAATAGGTGGGTCATATGATAAGGGATAAGAGAAAGAACCATTTTACATTTTACCAGTGATGTATGGAAGTTCCACTGGCTTCCTGTCCTTGCTAGCAATTGGTATTGTCAAGCTTTTTTAATTTTAGTCATTCTAGTATGTGTGTGTGTGTGTGTGTGTGTGTGTGTGTGTGTGTGTAGTGTTTCTTTGTAGTTTTAATTTGTTTTTGTCTGATGAACAATGATATTGAGCATTCATGTGCTATTGGCCATTTTTGTATCTTTCTTTTTTCATTTTAAATTTTAAGATTTTTATTTTTTTATTTCTATGTTATAAAGGGCTCTTGATATAAGTCCTTTCCCAGATATTTACATTGTGAATATTTCTCCAAGTCTGTAGCTAGCCTTTTTATTTTTATAACAGTGGCTTTCAAAATACAGAAGTTTTACATGTTAATGAAATCCAATTGACTAATTCTTTTTTAATATTTTTGCATTTTGTGTTTTCTAAGGCTTTACCAACCCCAAGTTCACAACACCTTTTCTCTTTTTTTTTTTTTCTACAAGTTTTATAATTTTGGCTTTTATATTTAGGTCTATGATATGTATTGATTCAATTTTTAGTGTATGGTGTGAAGTAAGGGTTGAAGTTCCTTCCAAAAGGATGTCCATTTGTTCCAGCACCATTTTTTGAAATTACCTTATTGAATTTAACTTGGCATCTTTGTTGAAAATTAATTGAAATATATATTTATCTATTTCTAGACTTTATTCAGTTTCACTGACCTATGTGTTTGTCTTAATATCTGTAGCTTTATACTAAGTCTTGAAATTAGGTAGTGTAAGTCTTCCAACTTTGTTCTTTTTCAGAAGTATTTTGACCATTTTGTGTCCTTTGTATTTCCAAAGAAATTTTAGAATTTTTTTGTCTGTTTCTATGCTGACTTTTGGTTAGCATTACCTTGAACATATAGATTAATTTTGGGAAAGTGGATATTTTAACAGTTATTGAATTTTCCAAATCCATAAACATGATATATCTCATTTCCCTATTTGTTTAGGACTTCTTTGCTTTCTTTCTCTTAGCAGTGTTTTATGGTTTTCAGTGTAAATCTTGAACACATTAAACTTATTGCTTACTATTTCATGTACATGTTATTTTTAACAGCTTTGTTGTTATAATTGATATACAATAAGATTCACATATTCAAATGTACTATTTCATAAAATAGCATATGTATAAATCCCCGAAACTACCCACCGCAGTCAACACAGTGAACATCTACGTCACTCCCAACTGTTTCTTTGTCCCCCTTTGTAATTCCTCTCTCCTGTTCCTCCTTTCCCTGCCCTGCCTGTTCCTGTCCCAGGTGGCTACTGATCTGCTTTCTGTCAATAAAGAGATACTTCCTTTTCCTAGGATTTCGTATATGGAATTCTATTGGTTGTCCTCTTACTTGCTGATCTTTCTTTTTATCTGGCAAGATTATTTTTTGATTCATACATGTTATAGCATGTATCGGTTTAATTTCCTTTTATTGTCAAGTGGCATTTTGTTAATAGGCATATATCAGAATTTGTTTATCCTCTCCTCTGTTGATTAACATTTAGTTTCCTCCCAGTTTTTTGGTTATTGTAAAGAAAGGCTGTATGAGCATCTGTATAGAAATTTTTGTATAAACATGTGTTTTCATTTCTCTTAGGTAAATGCCTACTTGTGGAATGACTGGGTCATATCATTGTACATGTTTAACTTTTTTAAGAAACTGCCATGTGGTTTTACCATTTTGCATTCCTATCATAAATGTATGAGAGCTTCAGTCTCTCCACATCCTCATCACCAGTTGGTATGGCCAGTTTAATTTCAGCTCCTCTAAGAGAGGTGTAGTGATATCTCATGGTTTCACGTGCATTTTCCTAATGATTAGTGACGTTGAGCATGTCTTCCTGTACTTATTTGCCATTTGATGATTAGATATTTTGCCCATTTTTAAAATGAGTTTATTTTGTTATAATTGAGCTATGAGAGTTCTTTTTCTTTTTTGGATATAATTCCTTTATCAGATGTGTGCTTTGAGAAGATTTCCACCGCACCCCCCCCCCAATATGTTGCTTGTCTTCTCATCCTTTAAATAGTAGCTTTTGAGGAGCAGTGATTTTTAAGTCCAGTTTTTTTGTTTTAATTACTGTGCTTTGGCATCTAAGAAATTTTTGCCTATCTCAAGTTTTCTTCTAGATATAGTTTTAAGTTTTACATTTAAGTCTGATCCATTTTGAGTTAATTTTTGTATATGGTACAAGGTATGGATCATAGTTCTTTTTTCTTCCAGATGGATATCCAATAGTTTTTGCACCATTTTTTGAAAAGACTACCTTTTGTCCATTGAACTGTCTTTTCACTTTTGTGGAAAACCACTGTTTCTTTACTGTTTATTCTATTCCACTGATCTTTTTGTCTTTGTGCTAATACAGTACCACACTGTCTTGATTACTGTAGCTTTATAAAAAATCTTGTTCTAACTTTGCTCTTTTTCCAGGTTGTTTTGGCTATTCTAGATCATTTGCATTTCCATTTGGATTTTAGAATTAGTTTGTCAGTTTCTACGAAAAAACCTGCTTGGGATTTTGATTGGGATTGTATTGGCTCTCTAGATCAGTTTGAAGAGAATTGACATCTTAACAATATTGAGTCTTCCAGCCCATGAACAAGGTATATTTGTCCATTTATTTAGGTCATCTTTAATTTTTCTCAGCAGTGTTTTGTGGTGTTCAGTGTACAGATCTTTTACATTTTTTTGGTCAGATTTATTCCCTAAGTATTTAACATGTTTTGATTCGATTGTAACTGATTTTGTTTTTTTTTAATTTCAATGTCTGATTGTTTGTTGTTAGTATACAGGAATATAGTTGACTTTTCTGTATTGATTGGGGCTTCCCTGATAGCTCAGCTGGTAAAGAATCCGCCTGCAATGTGGGAGACCTGGGTCCAATCCCTAAGTTGGGAATATCCCCTGGAGAAGGGAAAGGCTACCCACTCCAGTATTCCGGCCTGGAGAATTCCATGGACTGTGTAGTCCATGGGGTCGCAAAGAGTTGGACACGACTGAGCGACTTCCACTTTCACGTGTGTCCTGTAACCTTGCACTACCTGGGGCTTCCCGGTGGCGCTAGTGGTAAAGGACTTGCCTGTCAGTGTACGAGATGTAAGAGATGAGGGTTTGATCCCTGGTTCGGAAAGCTCCCCTGGAGAAGGGCAGTGGCAGCCCACTCCAGTATTCTTGCCTGGAGAATCCCCTGGACAGAGGAACCTGGCAGGCTTACAGTCCATAGGTTTGCACAGAGTCAGACACAAGGGAAGCAACTTAGCACGCATGCACACAATCTTGCTAAACTCACTTGTCAGTTATTGAAGGTTTTTGGAGATTCCATAGGATCTCCTGCCTAGTTGAAAATATTGTCTGTGAATAAAGACAGTTTTCCTTCTTTCTTTCCAATCTGGATATGTTTTATTGCTTTATTCTTGCTTGATTACATTGGCAAGAACATCCAGCACAGTGCTGAGCAGGACCAGTGAGAGCAGACATCCCAGTCTGGTTTCTGTTCTTAGGGTAAGCATTCAGTCTTTCATTATTAAGTATGATGTTGCTGCTGCTAAGTTGCTTCAGTCGTGTCCGACTCTGTGTGACCCCATAGACGGCAGCCCACCAGGCTCCCCCGTCCCTGGGATTCTCCAGGCAAGATGGAGTGGGTAAGTATGATGTTAGTGTTAGGTTTCTCGTAGATTCGCTTCATCAGATTGAAGGAGTTCACCTCTGTTTCTCTTTTGCTAAGAGTTTTTATCAGAAATGGATGTTAGATTTTGCCAATTACTTTTTCTGCATCTCTTGACATAATAATATGTTTTTTCTGTTTTGGTTTTTTAATATAGTGAATTGCATCCATTTTTTAATGTTAAACTCAACATTGCTTTCCTGAAATAAACTCCATTTGGTCTGACATGCATCCTTTTTATAGGCTGTTGAATTTGATTTACTAAAATGAGATTTTTACATCTTTGTTCATAAGAGATACTGATCTGTGGTTTTATTATAATATATTTGGTTTCAGTATGAGGATAATGCTGGCCTCATAGAATAAGTTGGAGAGTGTTCTCATCTCTTCAATTTTCTGAAAGAATTTATGGAGAATTGGTATTTTTTATTTCTTGAATGTTTGGTAGAATTCACTAGTGGAGCCATCTGGACCAGAAATTCAACTTCAGTTTCTTTAACACATGCAGGGCTATTCAGATTATCTCTTTCTAGTTGAATGACCTTTGGTAGTTTGTATCTTTTCAAGCATTTGTCCATTTCATATTTGTTGTGTTTGTAAGCACAAAATTATTCCTAATATTCACCTATCCCTTTAATATTGGTAGAATCTGCAGTGATGTTACTTCTCTCATTTCTGATATTGGTAATTTAATTCTTCTCTCTTTTTATCATATTCAGTCTGGCTAGAGGTTTATCAATTTCATTGATCTTCTAAGAGACCCAGTTTTTAGTTTCATTGTTTTTTATTTCATATACATTGACTTCCTTTCTAATATTGTTCCCTTTCTGTAACTTACTAGGGGACTTCATTTGCTCCCCCCCCCCCCCCCCCCCGCAGTTTCTCTAGATAGAAGCTGATGTCATTGCTTTGAGACCTTTCGTCTTCTCTGTATGTGTTTAAGCGCTATAAATTTCCTACCAAGTACTGTTTTTGCAGAGTCCCATAAATTTTGATTGTTGTATTTTTTGTTTTTATTCTGTCTTTGGCCTGTGGACTATTTAGAAATGCGTTATTTAGTTTTCAGATATTTGGATTTTTTTCTAGAGATTTTTCTGTTAATGATTTCCAATGTACTTCTTTTGTACTCAGAAAATGTACTTTGTGTAAGCTGAATCTTTTAAAATGTACTGAGACTTGTTTTATGGTTCAGGATATGACTTGTCCTAGCGAATGTAACATGTACATTGAAAAGAATATACATCCTGCTGTTGCTGGGTGGAGTATTCTATAAATGTCTGTTAGGTCAAAGTATTTGACAGTTCAGATGTTCTCTATTTTTACTAATTTTATCAGTCATCAAGAGTGTATGTTGAAATCTCCCATTGTCATTGAGACCTTGTCAATTTCTCCTTTTGGTTCTGTCAGCTTTGCTTTTCGTGGATTTTGGAACTCTGTCATTAGGTACCTCTGCAATAGATTGGTTATGTCTTCTTCATAAATTGACTTTATTGCCATGCAATGTCCCTGTTTATCTTTGATAATTCTGTTTGTCCACAAGTCTGTTCGTCTGCTTAATATACTTGCTTTAGCTTGCTTTCTTTTTTTTTTAAGTCATGTAGTAGAATGCTTTGACTTACGTCATGGAATGATTATCAACGTAAGTTTAGTGAACATCCGTCAGCTTATAGAGACACAAAGTTAAACAGGGAAGAACCCAAAGTAAAACTAAAGAACTCCTAGGATTTACTCTCTTGACAGTTTTTATCTATAGCATATAGAAGTATTAATTCTTTTTACCTGTTGTACAGTATAACCCTAGTACTTACTTACCTTATAACCGGAAACTTATACCTTTTGACTGCCTTCACCAGTTTCTCCTCCCCTCCCCCTTACCCATTCCAGCTTTCTTAGGACTGGTGTTTGCATGCCGTATCTTTTGTGTGTGTGTGTGTGTGTGTGTGTGTGTGTGTGTGTGTGTGTGTGTGTGTGTTACTTTTAATCTCTCTGCGTCTTTATAGTTAAAGTAGATTACTGTCAAAAAAAGGAAGTCCTGCCATTGTGGCAACCTGGATGAACCTTAAGGGATAATGCTAGCTGAAATAAACCAGAACAGCAAATATTGTATAATCTTACTCATATGTGGAATCTTGATTGAAAAAAAAAAAAGTAGAACTGATAGAAACAGAGTAGAATGATAGTTGCCATGGGCTGGTATGGAGAAATGGGAGATGTTGATCAAAGGGTACAAATCAGTCTCAAGAGGAATAAACTCTGGGAATCTAATGTACAGCATGGTGATGTGACTGGATTTAGACGTGCCACATTATGTCTGTTTTCTTTTTGTCTAATGTGTTCTTTATTCCCCTTTTTTTTCCTCCTGTCTTTTTTGGATTAATTCATTCCTCCTGCTGCTTTGTTGTGCTTTCTAAAAGTGTGGTTGCTCTAGGGTGACAATATACATCTTTTACTTACCACAGTGCACCTTGAAATAATGTTACACTGTTTCATGTATAATTTAGGAATTTTACAACCAGTATACCTCTATTCTTCCCTCCTGTCCTTTGGGCTGTTGTCATGCATTTTATTTCTATTTAAGTTTTAAATACCATAGTGCTTTGGTTATTTTTGCTTTGAACAGTTTAAGGAAATGTAAATATGAGGAAAAGTCTCTTAATTATGGATTTACTATCATTTCCATTGCTCTTCTTTCTTTTATGTTGATCATGTTTTTATCTGACGTCATTTTCTTCCATCTGAAGAACTTTTAGGATTTACTTTCGTGCAATCAATTCTCTCCAGTGTTGTTTATCTGGAAGTCTATCTTATATTTTCAGTTTTGAAAGATTTTTTTCATTGGTTTTAGAGTTCTGGGCTGGCACTTTCCCCTGATACTTCAAAAGCACTGTTCTGTTGCCGTTTGGCTTGCAGTTTTCTGGTTAAAAGCATGCAGTAATTTTTCCCTTTGTTCTTTGGTGTGTCATGTGGCTCTTTTTCTCAGCCTGCTTTTTAGATTATTTCTTGATAACTGATTTTCAACAGTGTGATTATGATATATGCTTTGGTGTCATTTTCTTCATGTTTCTTCTGCTTCAGATTCATTGAGTTTCTTGGTCTATGGAGTTATATATAGCTTTCCTCAAATTTGGAAAACTTTTGGCCATTATTTCTTCAAATTTTTGTTTGTTTGTTTGTTTTTTCCATTTCCCTCCTCTCAGTACTGTGGTTATGTGGCTCTGTTCATTTTTTAATATTCTTTTTCTTTCTTCGTTTTGGATGGTTTTCTTTCTCTGGTTCTCTTTTCGTTCATCTTTGAAGGAATTAAATCATCTGCAGTGTTAAATCTTCTATTAATTCCAACCAATGAAATGTTCATTTCACATATTTTATTTTTTACCTTTAGGACTACCATCTGTTTCTCTTTATATCTTCTTTTTCTCTTTTTAAAAATTATTTTCATGATTTCCTTTAGACTCATGTGCATATATTATGTTTATAATAGCTGTTTTAAAATCTTGTTCCATTATCTCTGTCATTTCTGAGTCTGTTTCTATTGACTGATTTTCCTTTTGTCAGTGAGTTGCATTTTTTCTGTTTCTGCATATGTACAGTGATTCTTTTAAAACTGAATGTTGTCGTCGCACATTGTAAATGTTGTATGGTTGTGTTTGGGTTTTATGGTTCTTTAAAGCCTGTTGAAAGTTTTTTTTTAGGGCTAGACACTTAAGTTACTTGTAGATCAGCTTAATCTTTTTCAGGCTCATTTAAAAGTGTTTTTATGGTTTGTTTAGAATAGCTTTTTGTCTAGGTCTAGGATAATTCCACTACCAAAGGCACTTTGGGAGTGTCTGTTAAATGACCCCCATGTTCAGTGAGATCTCTGCATTCTGGCGGGTGGGAATTCAGATCAGTTGGCAGCCTTGTATGAACTCTGCAAAGTATTCAGCTTGCACTTTCTCCTAATTTCTTTACTCTGACAGTTGCTCCTTGCAAAGCCTGTGCACTTTTTCACCCTGTGCCTGAGTAGATCTGAATTCATCCAAAGATTCAGAGGGTCCTTTGTGATGATTTTTTTGTTTGTTTGTTTTGATTTCTTCTTATGCATAGCTTCTTCCTCTCCAGGACTTTGCTCTGAAAATTCTAGCACTTCTAGAACCTTGATCTCTGTCTTCTCAACACAGAGACTCTTGGATTTTCCTTGAATTCCTTCTCCTTCCGCATTGTCTGGAATTGCCTCTAGGGAGGAAGGCGGAACAATCAGGGGGCGCCCTTCATTTATTTCCCCTTTCAGGTGTCACAGTCCTACACTGCCTATTGTTTCATGTGTGCAAACAGTTGTTTCATATGTTTTATGCACTTTTCTAGCTGCTTATGGTGAAAGAGCAACTCTTACAGCAGTTATCGTCTCATATGTAGAAACAGAATTCTGTTGCTTAGTTTGTATTGCTTTTGAACTTTTCTTTTAAAAATGGCATGCTTTATGTATTCTTCCTTTTTTCATTCAATATTATATTATTAAGGTTTATTTTGTTACATGTAGCTTTTGAATTCATTCATTCTCTTTCAGTGCTTTGTTATATTCTTCTATGACTTTATATTGCCGTTAAATTTCCCATTCTCTTTTTGATGGTATTTGACAGCTTCCTGGTCTTTTTGCTGTTAAAGACAGCTGTGCTCTAAATATTATAATGTGTGTTTCCTGGGTATATATCTAGGAATGGAATGTATCTAGAGCAATAAGATAAGTGAATGTTCAACTTTAAAAGATAATGCTAAAACAAGAAGGTAATGCTCAACTGTTTACTGAGAAAAGTGAAAGAGAGCACCACGAATGAGTTACCTTCATGTAGCATGGAAAAGATGCACTTATCTGCTAACAAATATTCCTTTTTTATTAATGTATGTTTATTGAATATCAACAAGTATCTAGCAGTATGCTTGGTGCTTTGAGTGTGAAAAACGTGTTAGTGGGAACTCTGTCCTTTGAGAGTTAGCAGTATGATTAGAGAGAATTTATTTATACATGTAATAGAAATAGCTCATATTTGTATTGCTCCTTGTAATTATAATGTACTTTATACACATCTTCCTGGTGGCTCAGATGGTAAAGAATCTGCCTGCAATGCAGGAGACCCAGGTTCAATCCCTGGGTCAGGAAGATCCCTGGAGAAGGAAATGGCAACCCACTCCAGTACTCTTGCCTGGAGTACACCATGGACAGAAGAGCCTGGAGGACTACAGTCCGTGGGGTCTTAAAGATTCAGACACGACCGAGTGACTAACACTCACTCACTTATACACATCATTGTTATTCCCATTTTAATGATAAGGAAAATAAGGCTCAGTAAAGTAACGTGACTTGTCCACGATCACACAGTGGGACTTGATTCAGGTGTTTTGACTCCAGATCCTACTTTTCCCTGCTGCATCATGCTGCTTTCCAAAAAGAGAAAGTTTATTCCACGAGACCGCGTTTGACAGGTCCCTCTGGCGTGCAGTGAAGGCGAAGGAGGAAGGCCAGAACGAGGGAACCTCTGTAGACTTGCAGCAGTCCTCTCAGGGAAGGCTTCGTGCAGGACAGTGGACTTGAGCTGCTTCTTGAAGGGTGGATTATGGAGAAGTAAAGAGGGTGTGAGGAGAAGGTGTCCAGATAGAGGCAAAAGTGTCAGTGGGAGGTGTGGTATGAGAGGACTGTAGGAGACTTGTCTGGAGTTTAGGACCCCTGCTGGGGAACTGTGAGGAGAAAGGGTGAATTAACGGATGGTATAGATGACCCAGCTTTTGAAATCTTGAAAGTCTTGCAGTTGGCATCATGGAGCCATTGAAGCCTCTGGAGAAATAAGATGATTGAAACAATCTATCTGTATTTTCATGCCCTTTATGCATCTTCCGTTCCCAGTTTCATTTGACCTCTTTTCTAGCTATCTGTGATTTTTGGTGGTGGTTTCATTTTTGTTTTCCAGTTTTATTTTCTGAATCTAGTATACAAGCTTTTATTAATCCAAGAAATCCTGCCTTTTCTTCCTTTTTATTTTCTTATTATTGTCTTCTATATTCTTTTCTTTTATTGTATTTTCTGCTATTCTAGTTTTTTTATCGTTTTAATTTGAGCAAGTATCTCCTCTTTTGTCACATTAGAGACTATATATATATTTTTAGAAAACCTGTCACTTTTGTGCTTGATTTGTGTTTTATTTCTATATTTTTCCTCTTCAGCTAAGCTTTAAGAAATAACCAGTTCCCTTCTTTGTCTTTTAGGTCCTACCTTGAACACAAGACCTCCATGAACTATATGCTGGCAACACGTCTCTTTCAAGACAGGTGGAGATTTGCTAATCTTATAAATTTAGTAGGACTAGATCACAGAATTAACAGAAAGTAAATGCAAACGAAGCAAAGAGGTTTTATGAAAGTCTTCAGGAATATTTGATAGGAAGAGCTTGATGGAAAACACAACATAAAATCTCATTTTTTTTTAGAACTCATTAACTCTCAGCACTTTGTAATATTTCTAGATGCTACAGATTAAACCGTAAAAACCTTAACACGTATCCTAAAATTTTTCCTCCTTAAAGGAAGGCCCTTTCTCAGTGCCTTTTTGCTTTAGACACACTTATCACAGACATGATTATCTTTCTAGACTAGACGAGACTAAAAGGATCAGATTAGAAAAGCTACAGGAGAGGTAATTCACAAAATAAATACAGTGAGAGTTGTAAGAAATGACAACTGATAACCTCAATACAAGGGAAAATAGGGCAGAAATGATGGAAAACAGACGCCGAAATTCAAATAGCACAGCAGTTAGGGACTCCTTAGTCCCACATACTTCTGTTGCCCCTGAGACATAACTGCATTGCAGTACAGTTCAGTAATTGACCAACAAAGAACCTTAGGTATTTAAAGAAGTCTGTATTATTTTCAAGGTATGTGTGCTTTTTATGTGGGATTCTTAAAAAGAGATATCCTGACTTCAGCCACTTCTTGGGATTTCATTATCCATCATCAGAAACTTACAGGATTTCCAGTTTCTCTCTGTAAATTTGTGGTTATTACCATTGATTAAGTAATTACACTGTGTAGCTTCCAGTGAAAGAGATCTTGAGATTTACTTGGACTATGTAGAAACTCAGTTCTTTATATATAACCTGGTCCCAGTTCCCTACCTGCTACCTCCTCCCTGGAAATTTTTACAAGCCTTCTTTATTGTTCCGTTTCAGACACTATAGTAAGATTTGTTCTGGTGTGTTAACTGAGAAGTATTTTGCTTTTGCCGTGGATGAATCCTTTCAGTCTGAAGGTTTAAGTCTTTTAAACTGTGGGAAGTATTCCCCGTATTCTGTCTTTCCTGGGACCTTCTGTTAGATGAAATTTGGATCTTGTGCTATATCCTCCATATTTCTTTACTTTTTTCTCATACTTTCGATCTCATTGTCTCTTAGCTTTAAATTCTTGAAGATTTTTTGAACTTTGTCTTCTAAAAATTCTAAATTGATCTTTAGCCTTACCTATCTTGTTACTCAGTACCAGCACTGAAGAGGATTGTTTGATCTACTTCTTTTTATTTTGGCAGGTACAGTTTTAACATCCAACAACTGTTTTTGCTTTCTGACTAGTTTTCATAGTTTATGGATGTAATATTAAATTGGCTGTGGAATGAGTTCCAATGTGGAGGAGGTAGGGAGTTTCCCCTATAGCACCAAGCAATTGCAACCTGCTGTTGTCAATTCAGTTCAGTTCTGACACTATCTACCTGGGGATCAGCGTCAGATTCCAGTTTAATGGTCCTGTCCTACAAGATTCTACAACCCCCCACCCCTGCAATCCCCACACCTTACTTTAGATGCTAATCACAGCCCAGGTTGTTACCTTTATTTTTGACCTACTGGCTGCATATAAGAGATTTCCATGACCCCTTCTGTAGGGGGGATATTGAGAAGAATATTCAACTCATCGGATCACCAGTTTATTATAAAAGGGTATATATATAACTCATGAACAGCCAGATGGGAAAGACACTTAGGGCCCTCTCCAGGTGCACCATTCTCCCCACTTCTCCACGAGCTCAGCAACTTGGAAGCTCTCTGAACCCCATACTGCAAGGTTTTTATGGGGGCCGCATGGCGTAAGTGTGATTGGTTACATCATTGACTGTTGGTAACTGAACTCTATCTCTAGCCCCTCTCCCCTCCCAGAAAGTCAGGGGGATGAGACTGAAAGCTTCAACCCTCTCATCACAGGGTTGATTCCTCTGGTGGCCAGCCCCCATCCTGAAGTGATCCAAGGACTTTCTAAAAGTCACCTCATTAGCATGACAAACGATGCCTTTACCACTCATCACTTAGACATTTTAAGGGTTTTAGGACCTCTGTGCCAGAAACAGGGATGAAAACCAAGTAAGTATATATATTTCTCACCATAAATCACAGTATTATAAGTATGTTTTTTTAATCTCTCTAGCATAATTATTGAAAGTTCTTCTGTTTTTTGCACTATTTTGAATTCTTCTGGATTATTTCTCCTTGTTTATCTCATTCTTTCTAGTTTATGCTCTTATATTTTCTGAAACATCTGGTGATTTCTAATTGTCCAGTCATATTTATAAGTAATGGACTGTTTGTTTAGGATTGGTAATCTGCCTGAGTTTCCTTAAAGGTTGTGTCAGTCTGTTTGTGAACTGACGTGGAGTCTATGCTTGAGGCTTGATTGCTCTATAATTGAGCTTCTTGTGAGGGTGAAGAAAGGTAGAATAGGCAGTCTGTAAGTCACTACCAAAATCAGGAAGATTCTTTCCGAGGAGAGCATAACAATGAAAACATTTGACATATAATAATATATGTGCTTTTTTTATTAACACATTCAATAATGTGTTAATAGTAGTAGGCCTAGCAGTGGGTCTAATAACCACCATAATTTAAAAAGCGTGGTAAGTGTCGGCAATATTTTGAGACCCCCTAAAGTAACATGAAAAAAATGTGTTCTTTCTTATGGTAACAGAATCGCACTTACACTACTGCAGTTGATCCCCTACATGTGTATGATGCTAAATTTCTGTTAGAGGATTATTTTTTTTTTCCCCATCCAATTGATATCCTCCTTGACTTCTTTCTTTAGGCTCTAGTAGCAACTCCTGCTTATAAAGCATTCTAAAAACTTTGATTCAAAAAACATAAATTTCTGTTTAGCAAAGAAAGGACCTTATGATTTGATCTTCCTCCCTTTTTAGCCTAATCTCTGCTTTTCAGTACCAGCCCATGGCCAATTAGACCATATCTACTGTTCTTTCATGCCTCCTTATCCTTACATTCCATTGGAATTCCCATACATTCCCGTGGACTGGCTTCAGTTTACCCTGAATTCTTTTTCTAGCTATGTCATTCATCCTCTTACCCAGGCTAGAAGGAGGTTCTCCCAGCCTTTCTTATCCCTCCATCGGATTTAGATCGGCATGTTGTACATATTGTATTATAATTGTCAGTTAGTACTAACTACTCTTATCTACTTTCAAGTTGGCTTTTAAGAGTAGATACTTGGTTATATTCCTCTTTGACAGTATCAAAACCTATCACGAAGCAGGCACACACACAAACGTGCTTTAAAAAAATGAAAATGTATGTTGCAAGCCTTGCATCTTCCATTAAATCTGTTCTCTTCAATCTGAATTCATGTTTTCTCTCTTGCAAATCCTATTATATTATTGTCAGAACTACTTTCAAACTAATTCCGTAATTATTTCATTTCATAATTGGTTCATTTTGTCTGCCTTCCCTGCCCTCCCGCTTCATGCTCCACTCACCCATCCTGCCCTGGCAAACAGTGTCTTACCTGCTGTCTCATGGCACGACAGTAGTTTTAACTTTGGTTGTATTTTAGTAACATCATATATGTGCCACATGTGCATGCTAGGCCGTTTCAGTTGTGTCCTACTCTTTGCAAACCCCTGGACTGTAGCCCACCAGGCTCCTCTGTCCCTGGGATTCTCCAGGCAAGAATACTGGAATGGGTTGCCATGCCCTTCTCCAGGGGATCTTCCTGACCCAGGAATTGAACCTGTGTCTCCTGCAGCTCCGGCATTGCAGATGAATTCTTTACTTCTGAGCCACGGGGGAAGCCCATTTGTGCCCTAGCCAATCCCAAACTGAAGTCTTGTATTTATTAAAAAGCCACCCTGGTGACTGTCATGTGAATTCATGATTGCAAATTACAGAGAAAAACCATTATTTGATTTTAAAAAGTTAAAATAATTTTGAGACTTTCTGATAATAAGTTGACAGTATTAGAATACTGGCACAGATGGAAGACATGGGGAGGAAAAGGTAAAATGTTTTGGTGGAGACAGATTTTTCAGTTGATTTTTTTCTATAGATAGAATATCTTGATATTGATTGCATCTGTCTCTTTTTTAAAAGATCAATACCATAGGTTACATGTTGTATGATTGCATTTATATAACCATTTTGAAATGATAAAATTTTAGAATGGAGAACAGATGAAGCCAGAAGTTAGGTAAAAAGTGTGTGCTTATAAAAGGGCAACATACGGGATCCAGTGGTGATGGGGTTGTTTGGTATCTTGTCTGTGGATACATGAACCTACACAGTGATAAAATTGTACCAAACTAAATACACACATTCCCAAATGAGTACAAGTAAAGCTGGGGAAATTTTTTTTAAAGTGTGTCAAGTGAAAGGAAATTGAATGAAAAACAGAAGCCAGTTTAAATGTGAATGGTACTTCCTGTGGTTAGAGCCCAACTCTAGTTTAGAAACAATGAGGAATATCTCTTTTTTAAAGAGACTTTTTTTTAATTGTGGAAAATCTATTTATCATGAGCATCTTTTCTGAACCCCCATGAGAACTGAGATGGACTTCTTTCCTTAATATAGTTCAGTGCAAGTAGAAAGAGTCCTGAAGTCTGAGACTAAAGTTGTGGGTTCAGATTTAAACTGTTTAAAGCTCTGACATTGAGCTTGTCACCAAATGGTCTTATCCTGCTCATGTTTATAAACAGGGCTCATATTGTTATTGTGAACAGTAAGTGTGTTTAAATTTGTGGCTATATGTACAAATGCAAGTAATTGTTAGAATTTTTCTCTAGAATTCATTTGTCCTCTATCTTTTTTTTTTTTTTTTTAATTGATCTTCCCTAAAGGTTATGGTACTCTGTTCTTTTCTGAGCATGCTCTCAATTCATCTCTCTGCTTCTACCCCAAGATGCCTTCCCTGGCATAATTCCATGTTGAAGCTCCGTAGTGTAAATCTCAGGAGTGTGTGTATGTGTGTGTGAATTCAGGAGAGAATATCTGTGTAGTGCTCTAACCCACTTGTCCTTTCTACTCCTGTAGGGGAAACCCAAGAAGAAGCTTATTGACAGGAAGAACACGGTAACTGATTTTTAAAAGTTGAGAAATTCTTCCCCTGTGCATAATACGTGGCCATGCACAGACTAAGCATGATACTTTACATAACCGTTTTCAGTATTGAAGCACTGTTCTGCAGCAAACTATTTACAAACTAAGTTTGGGATTTATATTTTTTAACTACAAATATGTCATTTCAATGATAGTAGGTATGTTTGGATATGTGAGAGAGCCCAAAGTCTGAGTGAGATTTCAAGATCAATCTCAGGCTAAATTCAAAGAAAAGGTTATGTTTTGGCCTTGACATACCTGGGGCATACAGGTATGGGACTTTATACCATATAGGACTGAGCAGAACTACTTCCTGTTTGCCTTGGAAATAGAAGTGTGCAAAATATCTGTGGCTCTTAATTTTGGCAGAAGAGAGGAAGGTCTTAGAAGAATGACTGGGATGGCTTTGCCCAACTGAAAACTGCAGCCAGAATAAGAACTTTAACCCTAAATACATACCTTCCGGTTTGAGAGATTACAAACATCCCCTTTGTGCTGTTTCTCTTCAAAAAGCACAATGATAATAAGAAAGAAACTCCTATATTTAGCTTTTTCTTTAGCATTTAAGAATTTAAGATAAATTTGGTTTTCTCATCCAAATCTTTTGAAGCATAAATCTGATTTTTCTTTAAAGGAGGAAAATATGATTGCCATTTAATTTAGGGAAAAGTGAGAAAAGTAAACTTTTATAGTTTGTTTTTAAATGAAAGTCATGCTTAGCTTATACATTTTCTCCAGTTATTAGTCAAGGAATACATTTCATAGATATACTACTGTCAATTTGGAAATTAGGGGAAAAAACTTCAACAACAAGAATATTTATTTAAACGTTGGCAGGTTTTGTTCTTTCTTTAGGACATTTTATGTGCTATCAATACTGGTTTTCTGGTAGTATATAAGCAAATAAAAGGTAGCAAATGAAAACCTTATGCTGAAGCATGAAACAAGTCTTAATTCATTAAAAAAAGTAGAATTATTAAGAGTATGTTCTTTGACTGCAGTGAAATTAGAAATCAATAACAATAGAAAATATCCAAATATTTTGGAATTAAACACATTTCTAACTAATCCATGGGTCAAGGAAGAACTCATGAGGAAGATTTAAAACGATCATAAAAATAGAACATTAAAATGTGTGAGATGTAGCTAAAGTGCTGTTTGCTTGTGTGTGTGTGTGTGAGGGGGGCATGTGATTTATAACTTTAATACTTGTACTAGGAAACAGAGGACTAGATCACTGATCTAATGGTCAATTTTATGAAACTAAGAAAACAAGAGTGATCAAAAGTAAGTTGAAGAAAGGAAATGATAAAGGGCAGATCAATTAAATACAAGACAAACAATAAAGAAAATTAATAAAAATCCAATAGCAGAATTGATAAACTCTTAAGTAGATTTACCTAGAAAAAAGAGAAAACGCTGATTACCAATGTCAGATAGTAAAGTGGGGCTATCACTGTAGATCCTACAGGCATAAAAAGGATATTATGGGAATATTGTTAGCAACCTTATTTCACTACTTTGACAGCCTGAATGAAATGTCTGAATCCCCTGTGGGGAGAGAACTCTCAGTAAAACTGACACAAGCTGAAATAGAAATTTTGAATAGCCCTATGCTTAATCAGAATATTGAATTTATTTAAAAAAAAAACTTTCCTATACAGCACACTGCAAGTCATTTCACTGGTGAATTGTATCAATATTTGAGGAAGAACAGATACCAATCTTAAAGAAATTCTTTCCGAAAAAATAGGCAAGGATACTTCCCAATTCATTTTATGATACCAGAAGAGTAAGGCATGAAAACTTGACAAAAACATTTAAAAAAATTATAGGCTAATACCTACATGAATATAGACACAAAATATCTTAAAAGAATAATAGTAAATAGAGTTGATCAGTATATGAGAAGGATAATACAGTGACTAAAGTGAGATTTTCCCCAGTAAGGCACAGTTGGTTTAAAGTTTGAGAATTAGTCAATTTAATTTACTATATATTAAATAAAGGGGGAAAAAACCCAATGATCATTTTATTAGCTGCAAAAAGACCCCAAACAACCCACATATGTTGAATTGATAAAATTAAATACATGTAAGGAGAAAAATTCTTAGTAAATCAGGCATAGAAGAGAACTTCAATCTGATAATGGCCTTCTATGAAAAACCTGTTTCTAATGTCAAACTGAAATAGTGATGGCTTTACCCTTATGATTAGTAATTAGGCAAGATGTCTGCTCTCACCACTTGTATTTTCTTTATGGTAGAGTTCCTAAACGATACAGTAAAACGAGGGATAGAAAAAGAAATAAGAGGTATACAGGTTAGAAACGAGGTTAAAATCTTTCCTCTTAGATGACATGATCGGGTCAGTAGAAAATTCTAAGGCATATACAGAATGACTATAAGAACTTACAAGTGTGCTTAGCAAGGTCTTGGAATATAAGGTCAAAATCTTAGGGATAAATTTTACAACTATGCTTAATATCTATATATTAAAAGCTCCTGAATGTTACTTAAAGAGACTAAAGAAGATCTAAGTAAGTACAGTGATATGTCATGTTCTTGGTTTAGAAAACGTAATATTGTAAGTATTCATCCTCCACAAAATGATCTAAAGAATATTGTAGTAATTTTTTTGGTAGAAATTGACCAACTGTTTTTTTTTTCAGTGTATATAAAAATGCAGAGGAGTTAGAATATCCAAAGTAATCTTGAAAAAAGACCTAAAGTACCTGACTTAAAGGAATATTATGCTGTAGTAATGAAAACTTACAAATTTATCAGTGAAACAGAATAAAAAGCCCAGAAATGGGCCCTTATAACTTTAAACAAGAGGCCTAAAGTAATCCAGTGGGGAAAGGAAACTTGGAAACTTTCTAACAGATGGGGCTGAAACTGAATATTGTATTTTAAAAACTGAACCTCAACCTCTATTTAGAGCCCACAAAAATTATAGGTGATTCATAGACATATACATAAAAAATATTGCTATAAAACTTTGTGAGTGAAAATATCTTTGTAACTTTGGGCTTGGCAGAAGTTTTTAGATATGACACACAAAGCAGTAAGCAAAAAGGAAAAAAAATGGTAAGTTAAATTTCCTCAATATTAAAAATTTTGTTTATTAAAAACACTTTGAAGAAAATTATTAGGCAAGCCATAGTTTTTATCCATCTCAAAAATATGCTAATAAATGAGTTCATACTGTATGATTCTATTTTTATGCAGTTCTAGGACAGGTAAATCCAAAATGTGAGGAAAAAATTCAGAACAGTTTTCTTGAGGAGTATGAGGGCGGGGTTTACCTGGGAAGGGATGTGAGGACTTTCTGAGGGGGTAGAATGTTAGAATTTGGGTTGCATAGCTCTAGGTCTCATCAAATGGACATATGGACATTTAATATTTGGATATTTCACTGTATATTATTTTTAGGTTACAGAAAAGAGAAGGGAAAAAAGTTCAAAGCCCTATAAAGCAAATATTGACCTCTAGATCCCAATAATTTCATCATTTAAGTGTTTAGGAATGAAGTGCACTGATGTCTTTGTGCAACTTTGAAATGCTTAAGAAATTAAGTGGATTGATATTTGGATAGAAAAAGAGAAGATTAAATATATATGTGATGAAATAAATATAATAAAATATTCATTGTAGAAACTGCCCAGTGGGTATACGGATGTTCACTGTATAATTCTGTTTAAATATTTCATAAAATGTTAGAAAGATAAAAGGAAATAGATATGGATAAAAGCTATTACAATTTATTTATAAGGAGTTCAGTTGTTTATTAAATCAGAAGTATTTATAGTATATTGGGTTTATGCTGAGCAGTCTCAGAAGTGTCACTGACCAGTGAGAAAAGACAGGCATGGGCCTTGCCCTCAGAGAACTGTACATACAGTTCTGTTTCTTCCCCCTACCTCCCTACCGCCATGCCTTGTAATAGTGGTGATTTGTATGTCTGTTCAGGGTTCCTTAGAAGCTTATAGTTGTTATTTGAAACATCAGATTTGTTTTATTTTCTTTATTATTTAATTATCTAAAACCATTTTCACAACTGTTTGAAGGGGGGGTGGGCTAACATTCAGTTGTTGAGATTATGATAAACTGGGGTTGAACAACTTTTAAAAGTTTATTAATTTGCTTCCCGTTTCTGCCCCCAATGTCAGGACATTACCAGTTCTTAGCTCAATTTCCTGCTCTAGAGAGGAGGCCTTCAAAATATTTATGTCCAGACCATCCAACCAGAAATCCCTAGAAGTCTTAAATAGACCAGAAGACACAGCCTTTCCATCATACTCAGGGACTGAAAACTCCTGGGGGAATGACGATGAATTATGACCTCAAAGTGGTCCTCAACCTTTTGGTACCAGGAACGGGTTTTGGGGAAGATGATTTTTCCATAGGTGGGGTAGAGGGGATTGTTTGGGGATGATTCTGGTGCGTTGCATTTATTATGCACTTTCTATTGTTACTATGTCGGCCCCACCCCAGATCATCAGGCATTAGATCCCTGAGATTGGGGAGCCCTGTTCTAAAGAGGTCACGAGAGAGAGAGTTCAGAGTCAACCAGTTAGATCTTGAGTTCTGGGTGCCTAGCATTAGCTGCCTGCTTTCCAACACTAATGTGGATACATCTTTTCTGACTTGGTGACCCAAGAACCCTGTCTCTCTTTGGTGACTTGGATTTCTCTGCCTGTCCTATACTCTGCCCGGTCCTTGTCTGGAGGGCTGATGATGCCTGTCACTTCCCTAATTTTATGAGTGTAGCTGTGGCCGTCCCTCTCCCCATCCATGACCTGATAGAATTTGGCGTTGTCCTCCATCTGCTGCCTTCCCTTGTCCGTACCTCTCACCCTAACTCCTGACCTGTGCTCAACACCTGAGGAGTCCCTGCCACATCTGCCCAGCTCCTCCCGTAACTCGGTGTGCTCCGAGGGAGACGTCCCTCCTGTTGGAGTGCTTGAGACTTGATGCGTCCTGAGGTCATAGTGACTTTTCTCAAGGACGCTCTCTGCCTGTGAGTCTCATTCAGGTCTGTGCTGTGCTCATCACAGATTATCACCTCTTCCTCTCCTCAGCAGCTGCTGAATCTGTATTCATTAAATACTGCCTACTTCAAAAGAATGTCTGTATCATTCTGAGTTATAATGAATAAATAATAAGTGCACCTCTGGCCGTCCCTCAGCTTAAGAACTGAAGTGTCGCCAATATCTCAAGTCATTCTAGGCTTGGGTGTTGGTAGCACTTTATGGTCTCTGCTCTGAATAGTCAGCCCGTATTGTTGGATAGATTAAAAATGCTTAACCATTGTCTTCAGACATATTTTTATTCACAACATTTAACAAATTCAGATAGGCCATTAGTGAAATTTTAATGTAGATTCCAGTATTCCCGTTTATCGGCCAGACACTTCAGAACTCACTGGAGTAACCATGCCTGGTCTGACATCATGACAGAGTTCTGTCAAGCTTAGTCTTGGAATAAAAGAACTTCCTGAAAGTTCTAGCTGCCATGTTTTTCCCTCACAGAATGGCGATTGATGGAGCCCCAGAGCTGAAGGTAGAGAGCATGAATTCAAGGGCCAAGCTGCACGCTGCTCTCTATGAGAGGAAGCTCCTGTCTCTGGAGGTGCGAAAACGTAGACGACGGAGTGGCAGATCAAGGGCAATGAGGCCAAAATACCCAGGTACCTGCCGGGGAGCCGCCACCAAGCTCCAGTATCTGTGTCCTGTCAGACTGATGTAATCAGCTTCTTAATTAGTACTTAATGAATCAGGACTTTCCTGATCACATACGCTTACTTTTTTTTTTTTTTTTAATATATATACTCTTTTCCTCTGAAACTCATTTCAAAAAAAATCAGTGTTTTAAACCTTCCGTCCTATAATATTTGTATTGAAGACTATCTGAAGCACACACATGTTGGCTTTTGCTCTTATTCCAGCATCATTTCGCTACTTGATACTTAGCTTAAGTTCAGTGGAACCCCTGAGCATTCTTATTTGGGGTTTTCATGATTAGGTATCCAATTTATACCAATTAATCCAATTGGATAAGTCCAATTTATCCTTTGGCATTTGCTGAATGGTGTAAGTATTTCAAACACAAACAGAAAAGGGGGAATTTCTTTCTCTCCCAGAATCTCCCATGTTACAGATCTATTTGTCACTGACAAACTGACTTCTCTTTCTCCCTCCTTCTTTTGTTTGTTGAGTGCCTGTGTCAGCCACATTAGTCACTGCAGTTTCACTGACAAAGGAAAAAAGCTGTGGCCCTTGTCCTCAAAGACCTGCCAAAGCAGTGAAGGAGAAGGAGAATGGATAAACATAGGGTGGAAAGATATTCCCCTGCTCTGTGTATCTCCATGAAAAGCATCTCTCTAAAAACTTTTAACACGCTGTAGAGATCACTATAAAGTTTTCTGCCTAGAGATGTGAGAGAGCCATTGGTATTGTGATGAGAAACGTCATCTCTAATGAAGATCATTAGTAGGTTCTTAGAAGGTATAAGATTGGAGAGGGACATGTGTATGCTGTTAACTTTGTGCATTATTTGCCATCTGATTTAGAAATGGGTTTTTACTAAAAGGATAAAAGGAAGGTATTGGGAGAGAGGAAAATTTAATCCTTTTTTCAGCAACATTAGTGATTCTTCGCATTTAGTGATTACCCAACCAGCTGAAATGAATGTTAAAACTGAGACAGAGAGTGAAGAAGAGGAAGAAGTTGCATTAGACACTGAAGATGAAGAACAGGAAGCTTACCAGGAGGAGTCTGCAGGGTCCCTTGGAGAAAATCAAGCCAAATATACACCCTCACTGACTGTTATGATAGAAAATTCACCCAAAGAAAATGCCATGAAGGTTCCTGAGTGGAATAACAAAGGTGAACAATGCTGCAAAATTGAAACTCAGGAGCCAGAGCCTAAATTTAACCTGATGCAGATCCTGCAAGATAATGGCAATCTTAGGTATGTATCTTTCCTAATTATTCTAGTAAACCGAAAGCAGGTCGTTTGTACTGTGCACCAGGATATTGTGCTGGTGGCTTTATAGCCATTTTTCATTTTTTATGCACAGGATTCCTGTGAATTAATGAATGTGATTTGATATTATTGTTATCAAGGAAACTGCGGCTTACAGAAGTTGCTTGTCCAAGGTCTGGAGCTATGCATCAAACCCAGGTCTTACTGGCTTAGCAAATATTTTGGGGGTTTTAGTGTCAGTGACTTAGAAGTACAATGTGACCCAAGACAAGGGAGCTCAGATCAGCTCATGGCTTAGTGTGGAGACACTTAAAGAGAGGGGCTATGACCCCAGTATGGACAAAGGGCTCTTAGGACCCAGGAAAAGGAGTGACTGGTCTTGCCTGGGAAGGCTAGGGAGAGATTAGGGAGGAGACAAGATCTGAACCAGGACTTGATGGATGAGTAGGCTTTCAGGATTTGGGAGATGACAGCTAAGTGTGGGAGTGCTAGCAGAGGGAATAAAGGCACAGAGGGGTGATAGCACAGTCATTCATTCAGTCCCGTGACAAATATTTATTGCATACCTGCTCTATATCAGGAATTGTGCCAGACTGTGTAATGTTACAGTAGAGACCAAGGCAGGCTCCTGAAACTCGCCGTCTAGGGGGGAAGGCTGACAGTAAACAAACAAGGTCATTTCAGGCAATAAGAAGTGCTGTGTAGACAATAAAATAGGGTGTGGTATTAGACTGTAATAGGGCAGAAAGTTTCTTTAGGTTCTGGTGCTTCAGACATGGAGAGGTAACCTTTAGGGTGAGTCCTGAATGATGGGGAGCAGTAAATCATGTGAATATCAGGTAGCAGAATATTCCAGGCAGAACAGCAAGTATAAAACCCCTGCGATTGAAATAAGCTTGGCAAGTCTGAGGAATATAGGTGAGTGGTGTGGAGTTACGTGGAGAAAAGGTACGGTAAGAAGTGAGACTAAAAAATTGGATGTCGTTTGATCATAAAGGGCCATAGAGGAGCCTGGACTTTTTTCTAGATGGATAATTTTTAAGCAGATGAGTGATATATAGTCAGATCTTGATTTAGGAAGTAAATTCTGGTCACATTTTGGGATAGTGATTGATAAGAGGAGAACTAAGGATAAAGATTGAAGGCAGGAGGAGAAGGGGATGACAGAGGATGAGATGGTTGGATGGCATCACCGGCTCAATGGACATGAGTTTCAGCGAGCTCCGGGAGATGATGAAAGACAGGGAAGCCTGGTGTGCTGCAGTCCATGGGGTCGCAAAGAGCCGGGCACGACTGAACAATGACAGCGGGTAGAGCACTGAGTTAGGGGCTGTTCATGTAGCCCAGAGCCGGGAAGATGAAGGCCCTATCAGAGCAGTGGCTGTAGGAGTGAAGGGGATGGGATGGAGATAATGAAATTCGCAAGTTAAAGTTGCTAGGGCTTGGTCTCCCACAGAGCCTACATTTTTGCAAGTTTGGTCATGTGATATTGCAGCCAGTCAATATAAGGAGCACAGGAGTTGGTTTCGTGATAAAAATAATGTGTTTGGGACACAGTGAGGTGGAAGAGCTTTAGAGTGAAGATGTTCAGTAGATAGGTGAAAATACAGCTTTGTAAGTCAGAGTTGAATAGGACTGTACAGCTTCAGAGTGGATGAACTTCTTCATTTCAGTTTAGTTCAGTAAACATGGACAATGAGAAAAGGAAGAGAATTGAGGCCTGGAGAAAACCAACATTGTATATAGTAAGAGATCAAGAAATAGCAGTTAGAGAGATAGCTATAAAACTGGGAGGAGACAGGGTGGTAAAAGCTACGAGAGTTTCAAGCTAAAGAGTGAGTGCCTCAGGCAGCCCAGTTTAGAATGAGGCCTCTGAACCGTCTCTTGCACTTACGACACGGTTGTGGACTTTCTGGATAGAAGAGAAACTGTGAGCTGAGTAAATAGGAAAGCAGGTGTGAACTGACTTTTTCAGAGGGTTTGACAATGAATGAAAGGAAGGTGAGAACTCATCAGTGAGCATGCTAAGAGAAAAAAGATTTCTTAAGATAGGGATTCTGATTTATAGATTGGGGGAGGATTTGATGGTAAAAAAAATAGAGATACATACAGAAATGGATATATTGTCATATAGGAAGGTAGAAAGAGGCCAGTGGAGGGGTGCCTCCCTGTCTTAAGTCAGAAAGAAAGTACTACGCGTGCAACCATGCCCACTCGTGTCCAACTCTTTGTGACCCCATGGACTGCAGCCCACCAGGCTCCTTTGTCCATGGAACTGTACAGGCAAAAATACTGGAGTGCGTTGCCATTTCCTACCCCAGGGGATCTTCCTGGTCCAGGGATTGGACCCCCGTCTCTAATGTCTCTTGCACTGGTAGGCGGATTCTTTACCACTGAGCCACCTGGGAAGCCCCTAAAGCACTGTGGGTTGAATGCAGTGATTAGAAGTTAAAGAGTCAGGAAGTAAGTGTTCATGCATGATGGCCTTTATTTTCTAAGCTAGAGGTCAGTTCTTAAACCGCAAGGCTGGAGGGTGATGTTGTTGTTTAGGGGGTTGGCGGGTAGGGTTGAGGTTTGGAGTGGTGTGGAGAATGAGAGTAGCTGCGTTAGTGGAGGGCACACTGAGCTCTGTCAGAAGGCTTGGCTGTGACTTCTCATTGCTTACCAGCTGACTGTGATCACGGGCAAGTCAGCGTGTCTCAGTTTTCTTTTCCATTGGGCCAAGTTATCAGGTTAGACATAGACAGATTTTTCAGACTGTGCTCTCTAGAGGGGAAAGAAGAATCCACTGAACTGAAATGGAACATTTCAAAACCACTGAATTATATTCTAAGGTCCTTTTCAGCAGTAACATTCTACTTAGATGTTGTAGAAATAAATTATTCCTAAATCTCACACATCTCACTTTCAATGAGTAAGCTGTTATAATTGCAGGGTGTGTTCATATTAATCAGTGGTTTTCAAATTCTGTTCCCCTGAGCTGCCTCTCATTCTGTGGGGCATCTCAGTGGCTACTAAGGGATCTAAGGGCTGGTCCATGGCAAGGCTTCAAGACTCCAAGCCCCAGCCCACTAGTTGTATATTTTGAATACTGAGGATCTACAAAGGCTTTTATGTTTTAAAAATAGATTTCTCCAGTGTAAATCATTCTAGCCTTTTGGCTTGTTTGTTGCAGATTTCTAGCTGACCAGTATCTCCAATATGTTAGGGGACAACCTCAGGATTAACATCTCACAGATCTCTGTAGTAAGGTTTGTTGTTGTTGTTTAGTTACGAAGTCATCACCGACTCTTTTGTGACCCCATAGAAGTTCTCTTAGTGAGGTTTATAGAAATGGAAAACTCAATACTTGTTCATTTGATTTACAACAATGATTTGCCACAAAATAATGATTGAAATTTCTACTTCCAAGCAATAATTCCCTTATCCAAAGACCTCTATATTTTAATATCAGAGGAATAATCGGTAAAATTGGATATTCGGCTACGTTTGGCAGGTATCTGAAACATGACACTTGTAGCTCATTATATTGCAAGTGAGTTTGTTGGCCAAAGTGGAGAGGTTTTTTGTTTTTGTTTTTTCCCTTCACTTTGACTTGAAAATAATCTGTTGTCGAGGGAAAGCTTATGGGAACGGTTGAGAGGAAAGTGATATATGGTCTCCAGAACAAGGATTTTAAGTGTGGCCTTGATGAGAAACATTTGAAAAGACACATTTCGAAATCATATTGTGCTCCCCTAAGCTGTTCTTACTCTTGACAAAGGTGCAGCTTTGCATTTCATGTTCTGAAGAGCTTGAAAGGCAAATCTGCCTCTGTCCCTTCCAACACACACACAGAAGCTAGACATAGACCCTCCTAGGATTTCCAGTTTACTCTGGACCAGTCCTTCGTCCTAACCTTGGGGAGCAGTGAGGAGAGAGTATTCAGTGACGGCACGTGTGAGAAGTGTAAACAGAACTTGTGTTGGGCCCTAATCCTCACTGACGTAATTTTGGCTAGTATGTCAGAAGGCTGAGCAGCTGAAGTAACCAAAAGCTCTCCTGAAGGAAAACAGATCTGCCGCAGTTCACAGCTGAAGTGAAAGTCACCAGTGGTTGCTCTGATACTTCTGTCTGCTGAAGGCTGGCTTGGTCAGAGTCCCTTGTTGCCTGCCTCGGGCCCCAGCGGAAGTCAGCGGGGCTCTTCAGTGTTGTCGCTGAGGTGCTCTGTATCGAATGGACACGTGTCTTTTTCCCACCGAACATCTGGGCTCGTCCAAGCCCGTCAGTGCCTCTGTGCCAGACTCTGTTGGATCTCATTTGTTCTGGGCTCCAGCCACTCCCGTCTTGCAGCTGAGAAAAAAGCCCGACCTTAAAATTCGGTCTCAAAATTTCCTTCGTAAGATTTATCTCTTTGCTGCTTTGGAGGCTTTTGCACACCCAGAATCAGTTGCCATAACAAAAGCTATCCTTTTGTAGTAACTGATAAGTATGTTTTTAAGGGCCCATGGTGCTAGTGGTAAAGAACCCGCCTGCCAGTGTGTGGTATATAAGAGACACAGGTTGGATCCCTGGGTCGGGAAGACCCCCTGGAGGAGGGCATGGGAACCCACTCCAGTGTTCTTGTCTGGAGAATCCCATGAACAGAGGAGCCTGGCGGGCTACAGCCCATGGGGTCACATGGAGTCGGACATGACAAAAGTGACACGTAAGCACAAAGGCAGAAAACCGTTTCTGTATCAATACAAAGGTTCTTATGAAAATTCAGCACTTTCCTGTCCATTTCCTCAAGAAAGTTGTTTAAAAGTTCAAAGAGATCAGATTTAAGAGTAGAAAAGATGAATCCCTTTTCTTGTTTGATTTTTTTTTTTTCCCCCAATGTGGTCATAATGAGAAAATAAGTAGCATTCTTCATCTCTCATTCTTTAAATAGAAAAAGCAGAAATCTCATGTGCTGGGTAGAAGGAATCTTTATTCAGTGACTGTATGATGGGCTCCATTTTTTGTAGCCATCCTAATAGAAGGATCCTCAAAGGCCACATTGAGAAAGGCAAGCACGCATTTGGTTGGTGCACCATTCTGTCCCATAACGGTGTGTTGTTTTGGATTTCTGTAGCAAAGTGCAGGCCCGAATAGCATTCTCTGCCTATCTCCAGCATGTTCAAATCCGCCTGATGAAAGACAGTGGAGGTCAAACGTTCAGTGCCAGCTGGGCTGCCAAAGAGGATGAACAGATGGTGAGGTTCTTCTTGTTGGAACCTTTTTACTTTCCCTCTGTTCCTTCTATCTCTTTCTCCCTTACCTCCCTCTTTCTTTCTTTATTCCTTTCTTTCTTTGTTCCCTATATTAAGGTACAGAACAGTATACTTCTGGAGAAGGAATCCTTCCACAGTGTAGCTTATAGATTTCTCTTACTTTACAGTGAATTAAATCTTGAATCTGGAGCAATATGTGTTGAGGTGTCAGTTTTCTTCATTCTGAAAATGGAAACTGACTCCTCGTTAGACGTCAGGCCCGTGCAAAGCCCTAGAAGAGGAGAACAGTTTTCAGGGTCGTTTCCCAAGCAGCTTCATATTGTATTAACTCTTTAAGATAGGCACTGTCATCCCCATTTTGCAGATGAGGAAACAAAGACCTTGAGAATGGGGGCCTGCCTGTTGTCCTGTAGCTCGTATGTGCTGAACCTGGAACTTACACTCAGGTGTTACAGTTGTGCATGGTTTCCTTTCGCGCTGTTTCCGTGGATCGGAAGGCATTTGATTTCTACTCGAAGGGGTGGAGTTACCTCTTTCAAAGTCAACACTTTATCATGGGCCCTCTGAGAATGTACCATCCTCCAGTTTAACATTTTTTTTATTTACTAGTTGTTACTTTATAAAATTCTTAGATTACTGAAAACAAACTTGTGTAATAATTTTTACTGTATATTACTCATTCGAACCTGCCTAAAATTTAATATTCTAGCAAGGTTTTCCTTTATGGATCAGAATGACAGGAAGCCTCAAGCTCTTTGGAAAGGTCAGTGCTTATAGAAGAAGCCACAGCCTTTCTTTACTTTTTTACCATAGAGACCTGTCACTGAAAGGAGAGGGACCTTTCATTCTGAGAAAGCTGCCTCCTTTGGCCAGCTCATGGTGATCCTACTGTAATTTTCAGTTCTCCGCATATGAGAGGCATACAGTATGCCTGACTTATTATAAAAACATGATGGATATCCCAGAAAACAACTCGTGAATTTAAAGTAGCCAATGCAACCCAGAGATAAAACCTTGTGTGTTGTGAATAATTTTTCAACCATCAGTGGAAAATGTTAGCTCTACTCTTTCCAAGTGGAAAATTGAAACTGCCTTTTTGAGAGTCAGTTTGTCTGCTCCACTGTGAAAAAATAATGTTTTAATATTGCAGCTTAAACCACCCTATAGTAAAGACTTGCAGAGTGGAGCTATGAAATCCAACCCTCTGGTAATGAGACTATTTCTTTATGTTGGAGTAAATTGGCACCAAAGAACAATGAACCAAAATCAAATTCAAGAAGAAAAGAAAAATAGCTCAGAAGAGAATAACCATTGGAGCTGCTGGCTTAGAATTCACACAGGATTTCAGTGGGGCTTTTGATAGGAATATTTAGGATCATCACTGCAGAACTTAGTAGCAATTCTGTGCATTCCCAAATGAAACTCTTTCTAGACAGCAAAACCTCACCCATTACAGTGACAGTGGTCTTGTTTATGAGGAAGGTAGATGTAGAATTGCCTTCTCTGATCCAAGTCTAATGATCTGATTGATATTCAGATTTCAAAATCCTTTGCCCCATCTCTAATGAGATGTGTCTCTTCTACCCCTTAATGACTTTTCACTGTGCTCTCCTTGCCAATGCACAACTCTAAAAGCACCCTTATTCTTGGGGAAGAAAAAATAAATAAATAAAAAGCTATCGCCTTTCAAGCTTAGTAATAGTTCTTTCTGTTTGTCACTACACGTTTTAAGTCAGGAGTTTCTCCTCTTCACGTTTATTCTTCATTATCCATTCATTTCTTAACCTCTTTGTTCCATTCCCTTTACGGTGCTGAAAGCAGCTGTGGTCCTTTCTCAGTTCAGCCTCTTGGAAGCTTGTGACATGGGTGCCTTCCTGCCTTGGCTTCCGTGACACTGTTTCTCCTGGATTTCTGCGTGCGTTTCTGATATTTCTGTCATGGTTTGCTGTTGTTGGTTGTTTGTTTTCTGATTCTTCCTCCTCTTTCCTACCTCGAAGTGTCAGTATTTCCTTATTCTTTCTCTCCCTTCGCATCTTTGATGACTTCCTGTGCTTCCAGGTTTTAGTTTCTGCTACCTCTGTCTTTTCCTAAGCACTTTCTCTGATCACCCTATTAGAAGTGATAACTGCAGTTTGGATTATTGTAGTACTCTGTATGTATGAATTGTGGTACTTTTACAGCTATTACTTTATTACGTAGTTATTTGCATACAGACTTGGTTTTTATTTTCTCATTGTCAGCTTATTAAGGGAAGGTGCTACATTTGTTTTGTTTTGTTTTGTTCTTGTCTGGCTGTATTCTTGTTATACCTAATATGTTTGCTCTGGGTCTTATTTGTTGAAGGGTACAGTATGCCTCCTCTTAGCTCTCTCTTGTATAATCCCCTTGTAGCTTGTCTTTTGTTGCTTAGCACACTCTCTTCTTTTTCTCCCCAATGACTCTCTGATTTATAGGAGCTAGTGGTTCGTTTCCTCAAGCGAGCATCAAGTAACCTCCAGCACTCACTGAGGATGGTATTACCCAGTCGGAGACTGGCACTTCTGGAACGCAGAAGAATCCTGGCCCACCAGCTGGGTGACTTTATCTCCGTGTACAACAAGGTAGGTGGTTCGTCTGTTAGTTCTGTGCTTTGGATCACCACCACTGTCAGAAACAGGCTAGAAGCCTCTGTCCAGCTGGGTGAAGAGGATCTTTTTCCCTTCTAATGTCATCGTGTGCTGTGTATGACAGTTATGGGGAGTTGGACCACACTCCTTAACCCAGCTCATCTGAAAAGCTACTTATTACTTGTGAAGGCCCAGAGGCTGTGGTTCACTCTCATCCAGAAGCATATTCCTTTTGAGTGCTGTTGTATCTGAGATGAATCCTGGGCTGTGTGAATTTGCATTGTCATTACTGTGCCTGGAGACAGTGGTGAACTGACTATATGAAAGCAATTTGAACTATGGATTTAATATAAAGACACAGTCTTGTTTCCTGAGAGAGTTATACTTTGTTCTCTAGAGCATTTTAGATAGTGACTTCCTTTTACAACCAAGCCCAGAAAATTGACTATTTAGTGAGACTAGTTTGCAAAGCACCTTTTATCCAAGGGTCTTAGAATACTTTGGAAATGTCATTTTGGAGTGGGAGGAGCTGGGAATGTGCTCATTTTTCAGAGAAGAAATCTGAGTCCTGGACATATAAATAGCTTTTGTAGAATGTGTGGAATGGTCAATGCAAGATCAACACAACAAATCCATAGCTACTTAGCTACTCTAGCTCTGTTGAGAATTTTGTCTTATATAAGTGAAGAATTTATGTAATTTGGATGCTGCTATAGAAGTGTCTTCCAAGTCTGAGCTTTCCTCCTTCTAATTGTAACAAAGTACAGTGTCTCTATTGTCATACTTCAGGTGTGACCACAGACATCACCAAGGTCTTTTTTTTTCACAGGGCTACCTGAGTATATAAGTAAAAACATGATAAAAATTTATGTTTATTCTGCAACTCTGAGTTGGGAACTTTAAAATGTTTCATGAAATGATGGCAGAAAATAATATACCAAATTTATAGGTGGCCAAAGGACATTGAAGAAGTGGATGCTTTTTCTATAAAGAGAAATTAACCCAATGATAATGAAACCAGATGATGAATTATGCATTTATCCAGAGTCAGTTTTATCTTGTTTTTCTTTGGGACTGGGGACTGGATAGGAAACAGAACAAATGGCTGACAAGAAATCAAAGAAGAAACTTGAGGAAGAAGAGGAAGATGGGGTGAATTCGGAAAACTTTCAGGATTTCATCAGACAAGCAAGGTAGAAGACATTCTTCACTAATAAACTAGTACCTTATTCTGTCTTCCACACTGCCCCATTGAATTCCCAATATTCTCTTGTTTCTAACATAGATGTGAGTACAATCACTTATAAGAAGAGAAAAAGGGTTTCATGGTTTTTGTGTCTCCATATCTCCGCCAATTATTGGCAGTTGTCATGGTTTCAGTTATCACAGCACTGCTGCTGGGCATCTGGGCTATATCTCTAGACAGCCTTCAAAGTACACAGCACTTAGAGTGCTGAGGGAGCACTTTGGAAGTTTGAAGTTAGAGGCTTCTGGTGTTTACTGGATCTGAATTTATTCCTGGCCTACTGATGCAGTGGAGATGACCACATTTTGCCTACGTTGAGTGGGTTGAGGAGTTGGCAGTTTTTCAGTACAATGAGGGTTATGCCTAATTTATATAAAATAAAACAAGTCCTTCATGCTTAAGGTTAGCCTTTAGGGATTGAAAATATCAACATTCAGCTCTCTATCTTAATACAAATTAGCCAGGCCACTTTGTCCATTTTCAGTGTGTTTGCAAAGGAAGAAGTAATAAAGGCATTTAATTTTTAATTTTATAAGACTTGTCCTGGAGGGCTTTTTTCTTAAGTAGAGGACTGTACAAAACCACTAAAATAAAGCATAAAACATTTGTAAATCTGCCTTAGTTAATCTTCAGTCATCAAAGTCCCAGTAGGGAGAAAAGCAGTAGAAAATCAACTCTTTGTTGATTTGTGACGTTAAGTCAGGTGGTGATTTATCAACCACCAACATAGTGTGATCTGTGTGTAAAACTCTGTACGCACCTAATTATAGCCCCAGGATCATGTGCTTAAACATACAACAAACAAATACATCATATTATAGGAGTTCATAATTGTGTAATGTTATTTTGTTGACATTCTTAGGTCTTGAGGAATATGGTTGATAAAGCAAGTATAGAAACAAAGCAAGAAATAGTTTCTTACCTCAACATTATGAAAATAGAGAAGAAAAAAAGGCTGGATTATATTCAGAAAATGGCTCTACTTTTAAAGTTAAAACATTAATTTATAGTTCTTCCTAGAGATCTTCAAAATCTCTGAAATATAAAAAAAGAAACTAAAAGGCAACCTTTTAAGAGGTGAAGAGTGTTTCCCCTACCAGGCCTGTTTGTCTGCTAAAAATTAATTATATATGCTGTTAACCAATGATACAGACTTGGAGATAAAATATTTTAGAACATATTTACTACTGATTGTGGATTGTGGTGATTGTTGGAAATGGGCAGTAGGGTCAGTTCTTTTATTACATTTGAGGTGGGACATGGATACCTGTGTGTGTCAGCGTTGGCAAATTCAGTTTACCCGCAGGAGTCAGGCAGGAAAGCATACATTATAAAGTGAGCAGAGGGTAAGACAGGAGGTATAGAGCAGTTGATATTTTGGCCCACCTCAATCTTTCGCTTTTCTGGGAAGGGCCAAATAAAACACACTGACAGGCAGAGGCACTCATCTGTGTGCACCCTCAGCTTTAGATCTTTATGGTTTCTCGAGTTGCTTTCTGGTGGCTCTTTGCTGCTTTGGAGACCTTGGAGTTTACCCTGAGATTCATAGAAGCAGTTTCTGGGACTGTCACTGCAGTGTATTCTGAAGCTGGGATATAGGTTCTTTGTAATGATGCAGGAGTATTTTGCTTATTTGAAGGTCACTTATCTGGAACATTGACAGGCTCCGTGAAAAAAATGCAAAAGGCCATTGAGAAGCTGCTACAGGTGTTAAAAAACCCAGACATCATATGTTTACTGCAAGAATTCTAGTAAACAGGCCCTCTTCTATTTCCTTATGCTTTTCATTTTGTGGGTGTTCATAAAAAATGCGTATAATTTCTATATTTGAAGTTACCTAGAGACTGTTTCGATCTGTATTGTATAGATGGTAAGGGAAATCTTCCCTGGATACCCTAGTAAATCTCCTTATTTATGACAAAGTGACTCCTTTAGTGAATATACTCCAATTATCTAGAAGTGGTAGGTGGACAAACTGTCAAGGACCGCATAATAAATATTTCAGACTTAGTGAACTCCATGTGGTCTTTAGAGCATGTTCTTCTTTAAAAATGTATAAACCATTCTTAGCTGGGAGCCATGCAGGAACAGACTGCTGATCAGTTGTGGCCCACAGTCAGTCCTGGTTGACCCCTGATTCAGAACATGGCTGTCTGGTAGAACTTTCTGTATTGTAGCTACCGACTACTTGAAATGTGGCTATGTAACCAAGGAAATGGATCTTTCATTTTAATTCATTTAAATCTAAATAGTCACATATGACTAGTGGCTACCATATTGGACAGTGCAGATCTAGAAAATTCACTGCGGAATAAAAAAACCTTGCTGTGCTTTAAAATTTTCTGACTACTTCATTTATTTTCCTTTTTCACTATCTATTAATAGGGAGTTTTCAGCTTGTGCTTTTCATTTCCCCCTTCTTCAGCTTACTCCATTTCCATAATAAAGTCTGGCGGAAAGACTTTCCAGAACAGCTTCCTGTTCTGACCATCCTTTTTCTCCCCATTTCAGTGAGGCTGAACTGGAGGAGGTGTTGACTTTTTATACCCAAAAAAACAAGTCTGCGAGTGTCTTCCTGGGGACGCACTCAAAAAGTTCCAAAAACAGCAACAGTTTTTCTGATAGCGGGGCAAAGGGTGGTAAGTATGTTGGTTAATTAATATAAGAACAAGTGAAAAAGTGAGATGTGCAGAGGAGAACCAAAAATAATATGTTGCCTAAGCACTAATAGACTCCAAGGTGGTGAAATTTTGTAGTTGTGGGGGTGGGAGAGTGAGGAAGCCTTGTATTTTTGTCCTAAAAATGAAAGAGAGCTATGTTGAAACTTTTTCCCCCATGAAAATTAACAGTAGAGAGTAGTTTTCAAGACAAACTAATAACAGCTAACATTTTGTGAGAACTCATGTTACTGTCTATTGGAGATGATCTTATTTTTTTTACTTGCAAAAACCATAAGGAGGAGGTGCTATTATAAAACTTCTCTACAGATGAGGAAACAGAGCTGAAAGAGGTGGAGTAACTTGCTCAGGGGTACCCAGCACTGTCCAGCCGAGCAGGAATCTGAACTTTAGCCTTCCTGACTCAAAGCTTATGCTCTTAATCTCTGTTCTTCTGCTTCTCCTGATGATTACTTCTCACTCTCGTTAAGTTTTTTTTTTTGCTTCCTCCAGTTTATCACCATTTGCATTTGAGGTATGAGAATTCTTTGTTGTGCGGGATTATTCCCACATACCTGGTGGGATGTCTCATATCCTTAGTAACAAGCCCTAAATGCTACTGTCTTCCTTCAGTCATTGTGATAACCCAGTGTTCCCACACATTTCAAAAATTTCTCACTTTTGGGGAACTCCAGGATTGGGGATTTTGAAACTGACGTGGACCAAACTATCCAGCCCATGTCATATGATCAAAAAAAAAAGCAGCAACACTCAGTTATAAACAAAGCTTGTGCTTCAAGTATAAGATTCATTTAAAATCTAGATGGGAGCATAAGACACGGATAACCAATATACTAATTTTGTAGTATGCTAACCGCTAGACTCAGAGATGGAGACTTCTTCGCTACTCTCAAGGTTATAGCCTAATGTGGAAAGAGCCCAAGACAACTGATCATCTAAAATGTAGGGTACGTTTTCCTGAGGAAGCAGTGTTAATGTTTTCCAAACTGATCAGCTGCAGAGGCTAGTCTACAAAAGCCTGTCCGGTTCACTGTATAATTGAAGTATTGTATTAGCAAAAATCCTTCTGAGTCCACCCTCTTTGAGCTTTCCTAAATCTAAGTTCTAAAGCTAATTTATTCATCTTTTCATTCATTCCTTTTACATATTTTTAAATCGACACCTGTTAAGTGTCAGACATTATGATTAATAGTAGTTGCTAGAGAGAACAGGGACCAGGACCGTCACAGTTCTTGGCTTTATAATATTTATTGTCTGCTTGACGAAGTTGTATGAGTAAATTCAGGAAGAAGGTTGATAGAATCCCTGAAAAGATCCTTTAACTGTGTTGGGGAAGGGAGACAGAGGAGTTTTTGTAATGGAAGGGGAACTGTGTACTAACCCAGGGAGGTGAGGTCCCAGCTTGGCATTCAGAGAGTAACTTCTCCCCTGGCATTATTGGGGAAGCCCTGACAACAGGTATAGCAGCACCTATTTGTACAGCTGGATCCTCAGAGATTCTGGGTTCATGTGTTAAGGATTACCTTTATATAATACAGTAAGTCCCCTACATAACGAGTGAATTCCGTTCTGAGAGTGTGTTCATAAGTCCAATTTTGTTTGTAAGTCCAACAAAGTTAGCCTAGGTTCCCAACTAAATACCATAATAGGTTTCTAATACTTTTCACACAAATAACACAGAGAAAACAAACACAAAAAATAAAGCATTTTTAGTCTTCTAGTGCATACCTTGAGAAAGTTCAGCACTGTACAACGGGGCTTCCTTGGTGACTCAGTGGTGAAGTTCGATGTCTGGGTCGGGAAGATCCCCTGGAATAGCAGGTGGCAAACCACTCCAGTACTCTTGCCAGGAACTCTCATGGACAGAGGAGCCTGGCGGCCTACAGTCCATGGGGTCTCGAAAGAGTTGGCCACGACTTAGCAACGAAACAACTGTACAGCAGCTGGCATACAGGGGCACCATCTTTGAAAGTTTGCAACTTGAAGGTTTGTCTATAGGAGACTTACTGTAACAGTCATACCTAGCAATTCCAATCAAGATTAACTAACTGGAGAGGCAGTAGGAAGGCCTCAATCAAGGGAACAACATTATGACATTTGATAGTATTTGTTCTTGTTTCAAACATGAGCAAACAGGTGTGTGACAGTATTACCACTGCTGATAGTGGTGGAAAGAAGAGAATTCATATGTCCTTATTCCTTCATTCTGAAAGAGGATCTGTAAAATGGCCTTTCTTAAGTGTTTGTATGAACTTGGCCCTTGAGAAAAGATTTTAGGAATATTTCTCTAAGTATATGATTAGCTCTGGCTGTTCTATTTCAAAATTCTGTAGTAGGAAAAGAAAACCTGATTTATTACAGTGGAAATTTATGTTACTAGAATGATTTTCTTATTGAATATGCTGATTAATAAGCAAATTCACTCAACTTATTCAAGGAAAACTGAGATTAAGATACAGAGCTGTTGTGGTATTCGGGTATCATCCCAACAAATACTGGGACTGTTATTTTCATCTCTTGACAGTTTCCTGTCCATACGTATTGTGACTTCTTTGCTCCAGTGTGTACCACCAACCAGTTTGGTCTCTTAGTTCTCCAAATTTGAATTCTTGACAGAGGCATCTTACTGCCCTCGCCTTCGTGCTAAGTCGTTTCAGTTGTGTCTGACTCTTTGCAACCCTATGGACCGTAATCCACCAGTCTCCTCTGTCCATGGGATTCTCCAGGCAAGAATACTGGAGTGGATTGCCATGCCCTCCTCCAGGAAATCTTCCAGACCTGTGTCTCTTACATGGCCGGTGTTAGCAGGCGGGTTCTTTGCCACTAGCGCCACCTGGGGGAAGCCCCTTTACCGCCCTCACTTACTGTCTTTCCCAGGCAGGTCCTAGCTTGTGGGCAGTCCATGGGTCACTGCCCTGGCTTTCCATATCTTCCCGGGTTCGGTCAGCTGGAGCTGGGCTTTGGGCTAGCTGGGCTAGTTTGGAATCATTTGCTTGCTGTCCCACTCAACAGGGATGTGGACATGGCCATCCTTGGAAAAGGGCAGTGAGAAATGCAATAGTTCTTGGCACCGATTACTAGTTGCGTTATATTCTGGAAACAAAATTATGTGTAGAGTGGTGCTCTAGTGTTTGATTAGTGACAGAACCTAAGCTCAATACTTATTTATTCCAGATCACCCTGAAACGATGGAAGAAGTGAAGATAAAGCAGCCCAAACAGCAACAGACAACAGAAATTCACTCTGATAAATTATCTCGTGAGTGACTTCAAACCTGCATAGATTTGCTACTCTCAGATAAATCTCTTAATAAAAAAACCTCATCAGATATTAAATGATTTTAGGGCATGCAGCGTTATTCCAGAAAGCTCATTTTCTTTGTTTTCCCTTCTCTGTTAGAATTTCCTTTAATCTACCGATAACCTGTTAACATCTTTCCAAGGAATTTTTTACTTTCTTAATGTTTAAAATTCTGAGCACTTGTTTCTAGAAGGGTGAAAATCAGAGGGAGAGGAGTTAGCTCTCATTACCAGAAACTTTGTCCTGGTGTCCTGACGTTTATAAAACATCCGTTCTGGTTGATGGAGGTGGTCGCAACGCCAGCTTTTAACAAGGACTAGAAATGAACTATTTCTAATGCCAGATTGTCTCAGTGGGCAAAATTCATTAAGTTCATGATGAATGCTCATTAAAATTTGTATTTTTCATAGTATCTGTTTCATGAAAAGGTTAGTTTGATGTTTAAAAATGTTCATGTTTACATATAGAGACTATGTGTTAGTTTTTCCTAACATGATCTGTTTTTGTTTGTTTGTTTTTATTTTAATAGGATTTACCACTTCAGCAGAAAAAGAGGCTAAATTAATCTGTACCAATTCTTCTACTTCTTTCTCTGGTCCTGCTGCTACCCTTCTGCAGAAAATTCCCAACACCCACTTGTCATCTATTGTTACCACCCCTGACCTCTCACCAGGGCCAGGCCACCATTCTCTGTCTCAGATCCCTCCAGCTATCCCCAGCATGCCTCACCAGCCAGCAATTTTACTGAGCACAGTCCCTGACAGTGCTGCTCTCTCCATGCATCCTGGGACACAGAACGTACCAAGCCCCGCTGGCCTGCCACGCTGTCGATCAGGCAGTTACACCATTGGCCCCTTTTCCTCTTTCCAAAGTGCTGCACACATCTATAGCCAGAAACTGTCTCGTCCCTCTTCAGCAAAGGCAGGTGAGTGAGAAAATGAAAGGGAGTCCACAATGTCAGCTCCTCCCCAGCCCCAATGAAAAAAGAATGTCATCTTCTCCCTTTGCTTTTTCTTTTGAAAGATAAAGGGACGCAGGCTGTGACTAAGGAAACGTCTTGCATTTGGTCCAGTGACATTCATTCACTGGTAAGACAATGCAGTGCTTTCTTTTAGGTGCTGAAGATAAAGAGATAAATAAAATAGGGCTTCTGTTTGCTGGGAGCTTACAGTGTGGGCAAGAGATAATTGTGATACCTGTCTTTTAGTTGTTGAGTTGTAAGTGTTCTTTATATATTCTGGGTACAAGTCCCTTGCCAGATACTTGATTTAGAAGTATCTTCTCTCATTCTGTTGTTTGTCATTTCATTTTCTTGATGCACAAAAGTTTTTAATCTTGATGAAATCTAATTTGTTTTTTCTTTTGTTGCTTGTGCATTTGATATCATATCTGGAAAACTATTGCCTAACCCAAGGTCACAAAGATGTCTGTTTTTTCTAAGAATTTTATAGTTTAGGTCTTTTATCCATTTTGATAGATTTTTTTATATGGTGTGGCATAAAGGTCTTAACATCGTTCTTTTGCATGTGAATATTTAGTTGTCCCAGCACCATTGGTTGAAAGAGTATTATTTCCCTGTTGAATTGGCATGGCACTCTTGTGAAAAATGATTTAATCTCAAATGTAAGCATTTACTTCTGGAATTTCAGTTCTGCTCCACTGATCTATGTATCTGTACTTATGCCAGTACCCCGTTGTTTTCACTACTGTGGCATTAGGAATAACCAATATGTATTTCTATTTTCCTTTATTTCAATTAATTTTTATTGGAATATAGTTGCTTTACAATGTGGCACTAGTTTCTGCTGTGCAGCAAAGTGAATCAGTCATGTATATACATATATCCACTCTTTTTTAGATTCCCTTCTACTGTAGGTCATCACAGAGCATTAGGTAGAGTTCCCTGTGCTGTACAACAGGTTCCAGTTATTTATCTGTTTTCTTCATGGTAGTGTATATATGTCAATCCCAATCTCCCAATTTATCCCATTCCCTCTTTCCCCCTTTGGTGTCCAAACATTTCTTCTCTACATCTGTTTCCCTGTTTCTGTTTTTCAAATAAGATCATCTATACTGTTTTTCTAGATTCCACACATATGTGTTAATATATGACATATATTTGTTTTTCTCTTTCTGACTTCACTCTGTATGACAATCTCTAGGTCCATCCACATCTCTACAAATGACCCAATTTTGTTCTTCTTTATGCCTGAGTAATATTCCATTGTATATTTGTACCACATCGTCTTTATCCATTCCTCTGTTGGTAGAGATTTAAGTTGCTTCCATGTCCTGAATAAATAGCCAGCATGTATTTCTTAGTTGGTATCTGATTTCAAATGAAATGGATATTATAATGTGAAATTTGAATCAGAGGTACTAAATGGTCTGTTTTAATGTCATAAATATAAATATGTACAAATATGTGTATTTCTGCTAATTCTGAGTGATTATTCTTATGGCTTAATCTTCTAAAATGAATATAATAATACTCAATTATGTTCTGATTTAAATTTTCTCTCCTGTGTGAAAAAAATTCAGTAAGGTCAGTGCCTCCAATACCTTGTGTTATCATCAGAACTTCTTTTTTAAACCTTTCTTTTTCATACATTTCCCAGAGAATGGTAAGGAACAAAAGAAGCTAGTCAGTTTGAAAATATTTCCTAATTTCCATTGTGATTTTTCTTGACCCATGGATTGTTTTTATTGTTTAATTTTCACATAGTTGGCATTTTCTGTTTTTTGTAATTTCCTTTTAGCTTATTTCCACTATGGTCAGAAACCATACTCTGAATGGCTTAAACAGTAGTGGACAATAATATATAGATAATAATATCTAGTTGACTACAATAATAACCTATACGTGATTGGAGTCAAATTTTTCTGTGCTGATTGAATACTTTGGGAATGAGGTTAAGATATTATTTAGACTTTTTCATGATATATATGCTGTATCATGTTTCAGGGGTCACCACTGAAAAAATTAAAATATGAGCACTTAAACATTTGGAAAAAGAAATGAATTGGGCCTGGGGAAACACCTATAGACATAGAAGCACAGAAAACACAAAGCTTAGAAAATGCAAGAAATGGAAGCTTAAAGATGGTAAACCGAGTCCTAATATATGAAGAATCACATGAATATAAACGGACTGAACTTGTTAGTGTCAGATTGATTTTTTTTCAATCCAACTATATGTTTAGCAAAAAAAGACACTTGTAAAAATAAGGACGTCGAATGGTTGAAAGTAAAAGAATGAAGAAAGAAATGCCCAAAAGTCTAAGTTTAAATAATATCTTAACCTCATTCCCAAACTGTATTCATCATTTCAGTAGATACATAAAAAGAATTTGATAAAATTCTGTACTCATTCATGATAATAATTCTCAGAATACCAACCAGAAAAAAGTGATATAGCTATATATTAATATATACTAAGTTTACTTAGCATGAAAGTGACAGTTGTTCACTCATCTCTGACTCTTTGCGACCCCATGAACTATACAGTCCATGGAATTCTCCAGACCAGAATACTGGAGTGGGTAGCCTTTCCCGTCTCCAGGGGATCTTCCCAACCCAGGGATTGAACCCAGGTCTCCTGCATTGCAGCTGGATTCTTTACCAGCTAAGCCACAAGGGAAGCCCTAACTTAGCATATATTAACTTATATTAGGCTTTAAGAGGTAAAATTTCCTTCCCAGATACAGAGAGTAATTACATAAAACAGAAAGTTTGGTTCAACAGAAAGATAATAGTTCTAACTGCACCTAACAAAATAACCTCCAAATAGTAAAACAAAAATTGATACACCTACATGAGGAATCTGTAAATCCACTATGTTAGTGGGAGATTTCCAATGATTTCTATTACTAATAGATAAAGACATTTTATAAATCAGCAAAGAGAGGGTTTGAAGATATCATAGTAGAAATAAATGTAAAAGTTTTAGAGTTGAAAGATAATGAAAAAACTTCCATATTTTAATGTGTGGAGGGCAATGAAAAACAGTATTTGGAGGGACATATACTGCCTTAAATACTTATATTTGAAAAGAAGGAAGGCTAAATGTCTGATCTCAGATGTTATAAAAACAGCAATATTATAAATCTAAATAAAGGAGAAAGAGAAAAGATATCTTAAAGAGCAAAGACGAAAGTAAAAATTACAGATTTCAAAAATAGAGAAAATATCGAAGTCAAAAGTTCTTTGAAAAGCCTGAGGTGGTGGAGCAACCTTTGGTGAGATTGATCAGGAAGAGAGAGAAGACATGGATAAATGATATGAAGAATGAAAAGCACACATATAATACAAATTAGCTTAGGTGAAAAAAATGTTAGAATACTGTTAACCACTGTGTTCCAATAAAATTGAAAATCTACACAAAATAAGTAAAATTGGCTCAAGAAGACAAAGAAAACCTGAATGATATTGTAACTATTAACATAACTTATACAATAAATTTCACAAAGAAAACTTGAGCCCCAGGTGATTTTATAGATGAATGTTGACAGCCTTTCAAGGGAGTGATAATTCCAATCTTAAACTTGTCATAGAGCATGGAAAAGAAATAATAATCCTTAAATCATTCTGTATGGCTAGTTTAGTCTTGATAACAAAACCAGTTATGGACATTATCAGGGAAATTACAGACTAGAATCATTTATGAACACAAATGCAAAAATTCTAATCAAAATATGAGCCAACCACATCCAGCAACAAATGAAAAAGATAAGATCCCATGAACAAGTTTATCCAGGGAATACTAGAGGGTTTAAAACAGTAGAAAATCTATAAATATCATTTGTCACATCAACAGATTAAAGGAGAAAAACTGTATTCATCATTTTAGTAAATGCAGACAAAGAATTTGGTAAAATTCTATACTCATTCATGATAATAACTCTCAGCATACTAGGAAGAGAAGGAAATCCTCATTAAAAAGGGTATCCATCAAAATCTCACCATAGATGATAATGTAAATGGGGAGATACTGAAAGCATTCCCTTTAAGAGAAAGAAGAGGATGCCTACTAGCTTTGCTTCTATTCAGTGTTTTACTGGAGGTCAGGATCCAGCATAACAAGACAAGAAATTAAAAACATAAGCATCAAACAATAGGAATTAAAATATACTTATTTATTTACAGATAATATGTTATCTACATAGAAAACTGAAAATAAGCTATAGATGCATTAGAAATAATTATTTTAGCAGTATATATGTCTATAAGATCAATATTAAAAATCTATTAGCAACAAAGAATTAGAAAACTTGTTTTATATTGTGGTAAGACATACATATTGTCATACATGTGTTCAAGAAGCAACAGTTAGAACTGGATCTGGAACAATGGACTGGTTCCAAATTGGGAAAGGACAGTATACTGTCACCTTGCTTATTTAATTATATGCAGAGTACATCATGCAAAATGCTGGGCTGGATGAAGCACAAGCTGGAATCAGGATTGCTGGGAGAAATATCAATAACTTCAGATATGCAGATGATACCACACTAATGGCAAAAAGCAAAGAGGAACTAAATGCCTCTTAGTGAAGGTGAAAGAGGAGAGTAAAAAAGCTGGCTTAAAACTCAACATTCAAAAAACTAAGATCATGGCATCCAGTCCCATCACTTCATGCCAGATAGATGGGGAAACAATGAAAACAATGAGAGACGTTATTTTCTTGGGTTCCACTGCAGCCATGAAATTAAAAGATGCTTTTTCCTTGGAAGAAAAACTTTGAGAAACCTAGACAGCATATTAAAAAGCAGAGACATTACTTTGTCCACAAAGATCTGTCTAGTGAAGGCTGTGGTTTTTCCAGTAGTCATGTATGGATGTGAGATGGACCATAAAGAGGGCTGAGCACTGAATAAGTGATGCTTTTGAACTGTGGTGTTGGAGAAGACTCTTGAGCTTCCTTTGGATTGCAAGGAGATCCAACCAGTCAATTCTAAAGGAAATCAATCCTGAGTCTTCATTGGAGGGACTGATGCTGAAGCTGAAGCTCCAATACTTTGGCCACCTGATGCAAAGAGCTGACTCTTTCGAAAAGACCCTGATGCTGAGAAAGACTGAAAGCAGGAGGAGAAGGGGATGACAGAGGATAACTGCCTCAATGGGCACGAGTTTGAGTGAGCTCCGGGAGATGGTGAAGGACAGGGTGCCTGGCGTGCTGCAGTCCATGGGGTCGCAAAGACGTGGACATGACGGAGTGACTGAACAACAACAGCAGAGACATGCATAATATGAAATTTACCATTTTGTCTGTTTTTAAATGTACAGGGGCATTAAGTACATTCACACTGCTGTACAACCATATCACCATGAAAATGATGTTTTTAAAAAACATTTACATAAAGACTATAAGCCATCTAGGCATAAATTTAGGAAAGACTTAAAAAGAAATTGTGTAAGACTTTGTTGAGAGAGAAAATATAAATAAATATATAAATAGACTGTGCATGGATGGAAAGACTTAATATCATAAATGTTTTCATCAGATTTATCTCTGAATTCAATACGATTCGAACCAAAATCGCAACAGTTGTGTTGTCCTTGACAAGGCTCATCTAAAATGATAATGGAAAGGCAAAAGACCAAGGGTAGTGAGAACCTACTGAAGAAGGACAAATGGTGGACGAATATCTTAATAAAAATATGAAGATAAGATCATTAAGAAAATGCAGTATTGGAAAAGGTGCAGAGTGACTGGTGAAGCAGAATAGAAAGTTGGAAACAATCACAGATAGATGAAACTTTGATATATGACAGATGGAAAAGGATGCATTTTTCAATAAATGGTACTGGGACAACTAGTTATCCATATAGGAACAAAAGTGAAATTAGATCCCTGCCTCATACTATCCGTATAATCAATCTCAGATGCAAACTTTAAACTCTAGAATAGATTAGACCATCTTTAATAACTTATAGTAGGAAACGAAAGTAAAAACATAAGCAAGCCTCCTTCAGAAAGAAAAACAGACAATAATGGTCTCAGAAAAGAGGTAACATGCTCAACATCATTATTAATCAGATGAATCTAAGTGAAAACTACAGTAAGATCTTCACCCTCTTAAAAGAGGGAAGAATGAAGATATTTGACAATACTAAGTGTTGGAGGGGATATTGATCAGCAGGAAGGCTTGAATTTTGTTTGTGGTAGTGTAAAACATACCGTTTTGTTGTTATCACATGAATTTGTAAATTCATATACTCTCTGACTCAACTTCTAGCCACATACCCAAGAGAAGTCCTTCTGCACATGCTCCAGGACATGTACGCAAGAGTGTTCACAACTGAACTGTTTACAGTGGCAATAAGCTGGCAGGGACCAAAATAACCATCAATGAGGAAATAGAAAAATAAGTTGTAGTGTATTTCCAAAATGGAATACCAAGTGTCATGTAAAGTTAATGAATTTCAGCTATACCGAGAAGGATAAATATTAGAAGTATGATATTAACAAAAACAAGTCCCAGGAAATTACTACAGTAAGATACCATTTTTATAGAGCTCAAAACAAGCAAAATTAACTGTATTTTAGGTATGCCTACACACATAGAAATGAAGAATAAAACTATATTTTAAAAAAAGAAGGGGATGAATGATAAGGGGAGATTAAGAATGAGAAGGAACCCATAGGTTGATGCATGTTAATATGACTTAGGTGGTCAGTTCATTATGTGTTTTATAACTTCTACATCTATTGTAGATAGTATTTCATATGTGTCAAATAATATAATAAAGCAGTGTCATCAAATTGTATATATAACGATGATCATGGTTATATAAGCATTAAAAAGACAGAAAGGAAACACGTAGTGTTTCCACTTTTCTGACCTTCATTTTTTTCCCAATGGGTTGTGTGACGTATCATAGAACAAATATGAACCTTGATTATTTATTAAATAATTTCTTTTTGCCAAAATTTCAGAGCTCAAAAACAATAGATTTCCCTGGTATTATAGTTGAAAGAAGAAATCTGAACGAGAAATCAATTGAAATTTGGTAATATAGGATTATTAGTGTTTTTCTAAATAAATTCAGTTTTGCTTTTATCCTTCTTTTCCTTTTTGAGCTTTGTAAGAAGGATTATGGGGCTTCCCAGGTGGTGCTGGTGGCAGAGAACCCACCTACCAGTGTGAGATTCGCAGGTTCAGTCCCTGGGTTGGGAAGCTCCCCGGTGGAGGGCGTGGCAGCCCATTCCAGTATTCTCGCCTGGAGAGTCGCTTGGACAGAGGAGCCTGGCAGGCTGCAGTGAAGATGATTTGACAGTGGCCGCAGCAGGCTACTGACAAGTACTGTCACAGAACAAGAAAAGCAAGAATAGCAACCATTTTCAAGGCTTCCCTTTTTTTATTCATTAATTTTAGCATCAGTTATTCCCCACTACGTATGATGAAAATTCTTTTTCTGTGAAGGATTCATATTATGTAAAAGCATAGTTATGGATGCCTGTAATGATTTGGTGATAGGAAGAGATCCTCGGGTATAATAAGGGTATGCATTTACTTCTGTGAGCATTTGAAGATAGGTCCTTGCTCCTCTTGTTGTCAAAGATCCCTGGGATTCAGTGGAATATCTATTGGTTGTCATCATCCGAAGTTTTTCTAATCTTTTTTTCCTAAGCAGATGAAAGCTTTTCTCTTTAGCAGGTTCATGCCATCCAAACAAGCAGCATTCAGGAGTGGCCAGAACCCAAAAGGAGGGAGAAGATGGCTCTTCATACAGCAAACGGTACAACCCAAGTATGGTTACGGCCGAACTTCAGCGGCTGGCCGAGAAGCAGGCGGCCAGGCAGTATTCTCCATCCACTCACATCAGCCTCCTCACCCAGCAGGTATGGGCACTTTGGGGTGTCATGGAGCTTTTAACCAGTGGATAGGATTAACTCCATGGTACTCTGTCCTTCCCTGTCTTTACTAATGCCCGTATGCTGATGCTTATTGAATGAATGTTAGTTGGTTTTTTGAGCTAAAGAATGTTAGCTAAAAGTGTTCATCTTCAGCTTTAAAGAAAGGATTTCTGTTACAGGTATTGCAAAGTTAAGTCTGCTGCTAGCTGTGATGTAGTTATTTCGTGGACAAATAAACTCATGTTCAGTTGTAAATATACTTTTAAACTATCTTTAAAAATAATTTATTTCGTTGGTAAAATTTTCCAATGAGTTCTAGTCTTATAAATCTTTTTACCAGAATGCCATAGCGTTACCTTTTACTTTTTAAACTATACTACCTTTCATCTCTTGATGTCAGGATGTTTTCTGGGCACTGATTAATGAGTTATTTCAATAAGCCCTCATCCAAACCATATCATTCTCCCCATGTTTCAGATGGGGGAAACTGAGGCTAAAAGAGTGATATAATCAAGGTCATCCAGCAAGCTTGATGGATACTGGGATTTTGACTTTTATGTTGTATATATGTTGACTAGCTTACAACACAGTAAAGTTAGATGAAACTTTTAAGAACTATAGGATTCTTTTAGCCCTTCTTGCTGATTATCTCTGCGGTATTTAACTGGAAGTAGAAGCCATATTTTTTCCTTTTTCTTAATGCAAAATGGCATCAAAATCCTCCAAAGGAATTATTATAATTCAAGTCCAAAGTTACAGCTTTCTGTATCTTCATAGTGTCACATTCTTTAATTGGTGACAGCTTCTCTGTGCTGACTTCAGTCATGTCTGACTCTTTGCAGCCCCATGGACTGTAGTTTGTCTGCCAGGCTCCTCTGTGCATGGGATTCCCCAGGCAAGAATCCTGGAGTCCGTTGCCGTGCTCTCCTCCCAGGGATCGAATCCACGTCTCATATGTCTCTTGCATTGGCAGGCAGGCTCTTTACCACTAGCATGACCTGGGAAGCCTGACAATCCTCCACTGATAATCAAATCTAGGAAAAAAGTGAAGCCATAGACTACTTCAAGTGCATGCTAAAAGCAGGCAACACACTGCTCCCTGGTGGTGCCCTACTTTTCTGTGTAAAATTACGGGCTTTAATTCAAGCTTTACTTCCGCCTCATCCCAGAGTGTGAGGTTGTAATGAATTTTCTTTTTCAAATCTTTAATAGTTTGAAGGGTGTAGCTAAAAAGCCTAATGTGAATTAGGAAGTGAAGAATCTTGTACAGGCAGCGTTGAGACTTGAAAGTAATTAATAGTTAGATTTTAGTGACAGAATGATGTGAAAAAAAAATAGAATGAGAAGGAATTGTGAAATGTGCAGTGGCTATGCGGAGGGGAAAGGACCGGTGATCCGCGACACTGTTTTCACTGGGTCACTGACTAGAGTATGTTTCTAGTTTTTAATGAGCAACTAGAAGCACTAGACCTCAGTTGTGACCTAAATCAAATCCCTTACGCTTATCCAGTAGAAGTGAGAAATAGATTGATGGGACTAGATCTGATAGACAGAGTGCCTGACGAACTATAGACAGAGGTTTGTTACACTGTACAGGAGACAGGGAGCAAGACCACCCCCAAGAAAAAGAAATGCAAAAAAGCAAAATGGCTGTCTGAGGAGGCCTTACAAATAGCTGTGAAAAAAAGAGAAGCGAAAGGCAAAGGAGAAAAGGAAAGATATACCCACCTGAATGCAGAATTCCAAAGAATAGCAAGTAGAGATAAGAAAGCCCTCCTCAGTGATTACTGCAAAGAAATAGAGGAAAACAATAGAATGGAAAAGACTAGAGATCTCTTCAAGAAAATTAGAGATACCAAGGGAACATTTCCTGAAAGATGGGCTCAATAAAGGACAAAAACTGTATTTGGAAGGAATGATGCTAAAGCTGAAACTCCAGTACTTTGGCCATCTCATGCGAAGAGTTGACTCACTGGAAAAGGCTTTGATGCTGGGAGGGATTGAGGGCAAGAGAAGAAGGGGACGACAGAGGATGAGATGGCTGAATGGCATCACTGACTCGATGGACGCGAGTCTGAGTGAACTCCGGGAGTTGGTGATGGACAGGGAGGCCTGGCGTGCTGCGATTCATGGGGTCGCAAAGAGTCGGACACGACTGAGTGACTGAACTGAACTGAACTGAACAGAAGCAGAAGATATTAAGAAGAGATGGCAAGAATACGCAGAAGAACTGTGCAAAAAAGATCCTCATTACCCAGATAATCATGATGGTGTGATCACTCACCTAGAGCCAGACATCCTGGAGTCCAAAGTCAGGTGGGCCTTAGGAAGCATCACTACGAACAAAGCTAGTGGAGATGATGGAATTCCAGTTGAGCTCTTTCAAATCCTGAAAGATGATGCTGTGAAAGTGCTGCACTCAATATGCCAGCAAATTTGGAAAACTCAGCAGTAGCCACAGGACTGGAAAAGGTCAGTTTTCATTCTAATCCCAAAGAAAATCAATGCCAAAGAATGCTCAAACTACCGCACAATTGCATTCATCTCACACGCTAGTAAAGTAATGCTCAAAGTTCTCCAAGCCAGGCTTCAGCAATACATGAACCGTGAACTTCCAGATGTTCAAGCTGGTTTTAGAAAAGGCAGAGGAACCATAGATCAAACTGCCAACATCTACTGGATCATCGAAAAAGCATGAGAGTTCCAGAAAAACATCTATTTCTGCTTGATTGACTATGCCAAAGCCTTTGACTGTGTGGATCACAATAAACTGTGGGAAATTCTTCAAGAGATGGGAATACCAGACCACCTGACCTTCCTCTTGAGAAATCTGTATGCAGGTCAAGAAGCAACAGTTAGAACTGGACATGGAACAACAGATTGGTTCCAAATAGGAAAAGGAGTACGTCAAGGCTGTATATTGTCACCCTGCTTATTTAACTTCTATGCAGAGTACATCATGAGAAACGCTGGGCTGGAAGAAGCACAAGCTGGAATCAAGATTGCCGGGAGAAATATCAATCACCTCAGATATGCAGATGACATCACCCTTATGGCAGAAAGTGAAGAAGAAATAAAGAGCCTCTTGATGAAAGTGAAAGAGGAGAGTGAAAAAATTGGCTTAAGGCTCAACATTCAGAAAACGAAGATCACGGCATCTGGTCCCATCACTTCATGGCAAATAGATGGGGAAGCAGTGGAAACAGTGTCAGACTTTATTTTTTGGGGCTCCACAATCACTGCAGATGGTGACTGCAGCCATGAAATTAAAAGACGCTTACACCTTGGAAGGAAAGTTATGACCAACCTAGACACCATATTAAAAAGCAGAGACATTAGTTTGCCAACAAAGGTCTGTCTAGTCAAGGCTATGGTTTTTCCTGTGGTCATGTATGGATGTGAGAGTTGGACTATAAAGAAAGCTGAACGCCAAAGAATTGATGCTTTTGAACTGTGGTGTTGGAGAATATTCTTGAGAGTCCCTTGGACTGCAAGGAGATCCAACAGGTCCATCCTAAAGGAAATCAGTCCTGAATATTCATTGGAAGGACTGATGTTGAAGCTGAAACTCCAATACTTTGGCCACCTGATGCAAAGAGCTGACTCATTTGAAAAGACGCTGATGCTGGGAAAGATTGAAGACAGGAGGAGAAGGGGATGACAGAGGATGAGATAGTTGGATGGCCTTACTGACTCAGTGGAGATGAGTTTGAGTAAACTCCGGGAGTTGGTGATAGACAGGGAGGCCTGGCATGCTGCAGTCCATGAGGTCGTGGAGAGTTGGACACAACTGAGTGACGGAATTGAACTGAACTGAGAAGCACCGAGACATCAAGAAATTTTCTTTGCAATTGTAGTAGAAGTCATAGCCGATATCAGTGTTTACATATTTTCACCTGTCATTTGGTAGACGACAAAGCTTGCCAAAATGAAAGGATCCTGATCCTGTGGGAATCCAAGGTGACTGTATCCTTATTAGAAAATCATTCCCGTTCGATCTATTTTATCTAAGAAGAATTTAGTCGCAGTGAATTAAAATTCCATCAGACTTCCCTTTACAGAGATCTAAATTCACTTAGATGTTGGCCTTAACTTTTTGGTTAATAAACAGAGTGGTTAGTGCAGTCCTGAAGGAGGGATTGTAGTGGGAAAGGACTGGATAGCCATCTAAAGACCTGCCTTCTACTAGCTGTGTGATCTTGGATACTTCACTCAAATTCTGTACACCTCACGGTCTTTATTTGTTGATGAGGAAAATACAACAAGGTCATGAAGGCAGCATGCAAAAACCTTTCTGTAAAGTCTACATGCTGTATGCTTGGAAAAGATCACTCTTTCAACTATAGAAGGCTCTTAATAACTAAAGGTTTGTGATTTGATTTGAAGTCAGTTTTTGGATTAAACATTGTGTTACCAAAATGAACGTTGCTGTTGAAAAGTTCAAGTTATGTGTTATTTGTGTTATTTTTCTTCAGAGAAAATAATTCCTTAATTTGGAATTTGGGGAATTCTATTGTTCTTTTTCTGGTAAATAATAACATGTTATAATGACTTAATATGGGCCCTGGGACATCTGTTTACTAGCCATTTCCTTTTGCTCCTAGCTGTGTTTGAAACAAAGTGCCTCGGTTGCTTATTCACTGAGGCAAGTGATAAGGTGTCTGTGGTTCTGGTGAGAGGCGCACCTCCAGTCAGAATGTGCTGAAAGGTCCACTCTCCTGTCTGGACTTGGGGTGTGAACCTTTAGCTCAGCTCACCAGAAGCAACTCTGTGTACAGTAATTCCTTCAAATGTTTCTAATTTCCTCTTATCTGTCCTTAGTTCCTTATTTTCAATTCCTGTTTTGCGTCTGTGCTTTTTTTTTTCATGAATATTTTCCTCCCTCCTTCCCTGTTGAATAGGATATATTCTTTCTGTTATAGTTTTTTAATTGGTCATCTTCTTGTTTTATCTTTGCTAACTTCCTTCCTTCTGCATTCTACAGCTTTATTTTGGTATTTCCTCCCAATTCTTGAATTGAGCACTTCCTTTATTTTCACTTGTTTCTTCTTCTTCTTCTTCTTTTTTAATTTAAAGCTGTGGATTTTCCTGTGTGTCTTGCTTGAATTATATGCCATGTTGTTGTTCAGTTGCTAAGTTGTGTCCTACTCTTTGTGACCCCATGGACTGCAGCACACAGGCTCCCCTGTCCTTCACCATCTCCCAGAGTTTGCTCAAACTCATGTCCATTGAGTCAATGATGCTATCTAGCCATCTCATCCGCTGTTGCCCTCTCCTCCTGTTGCCATCAATCTTTCCCAGCATCTGCCTTCAATCTTTTCCAGCATCAGGATCTTTTCCATTGAGTCAGCTCTTTGCATCAGGTAGCCAAAGTATTATATTCCATAAGCCCTGATATATATCTCTATATTACTTTTCTTGGCAAAGTGTTAAGAGATCTTCCACTAAATAAGGTATGCTGATTTAAATTTTTCATGCTATCTTGGAAGATGAGTATAAAAAAATTGAAATTTGGGGCTTGCCTGGCAGTCTAGCAGTTGAGACTCTGTACTTCCATCCCAGGGGGCGTGGATTCAGGAAACTAAGATCCTGCATGCGGTGTGGCATGGCCCCCCTCCCCCGAAAAATTGAAATTTGAGGGAATTTCTGAAAAAGAGTTCCTTTATATTGTCTATGATTTCAGCTACTTGCCCATTAAAGCTTTTAGTCGCATTTTCCATAAAACTTTTTATTCAAATGCATTCTTTTCACTCATTCATTCAAAAACATTTTATTACCCTCTTAGGAGTGTTCCAAACCTTAATGCTAAGCTGCAGGGATGATACAAGACAATAGATCTCAGTGTGAAGTAACTCACAGTGTGGTATGGGGAACAGCCACATAACACAGGATAGAAGGTGTTATTAGAATGTGCTATGGAATGTACTTGCATGGGATATGCACCAGTGTTTCTAGGGAATAACAAAACCACCAGAGGGTACCTAACCCAGCACGTGGGTGGGAGTGGGGGTGCCAAAGCCGCCTTCTTGGAAGAGATTACCCCTGCACTGAATCTTAAGGGTAGGCAGGTGGGTGGCAGAAGAAGGGTAGGGCAGGCTCCAAAAGAAAAGCTTGCATGTGTGTACGTGGGGAACCAGAAAGCTGGTGGTAAGCGATGTTGGAGGATAGGGAGTCAGCAGAAAGCAGCTGAAATGGACGCCAGAGGAGAAGACAGGGCTGATTCAAGGAGCGCTTTGAATGACCTGTAAAGGAACTCGGCTCTTTATCTCAACAATGACCGGGAGCCACAGAGACAAATGGGCCTTGCCTTTTAACTGTCTCACTTAGGTAGCTGGGAGGAGGATGGGTTGCAGGATGAAGCAATGGCATCTCCTTTTCCTCCCTGCTTGCTGGTGAAGATGCTGAGGAACAGTGAATTAACCAAAAGAAAAGAAAGCAAAGTACTCGGACAACCTACAAATTTATAAAACTTTAAGTTGCCCATCATTTCCGTTAGAGGCTAGATTCTTACGAATTTATTTGGCTAAAAACAGGACTTCATTTATCTTGTAACTACTTTTACTATTTCTGTTATGATTTAAGCTTATTTATAGCCTAGAGCGTACAAGAATATTGAACTTGCCCTGCCACCACGAAGTGGCCACTGTGGCCACTTTGGAAGTGTTTGCATATGCTTAGAAACTAGAGTTACATGTTCCCCATGTAGGATTATTCAACCTAACAAATCTGAGCAGAGGGAAGGTCAGATTTAGTTCTTTCCCTTGGCATGTGAGAAGCTGGTTATCTTTGGGGGCTGGGATCCTTTGGAAATGAGTGTGTACGTCCCTGAAAGCAGGGTGCTCTAAAACCGTCTTTTGCTGGTTGGGGAGAGAGCCTTGTGGTAGGTAGCTAACAGTGTGACGCTGGAGTAGCAGCTTGACTGTGAGATCTCACTGTCTTTTCCTCACCCCTGTGCCAGGAGAGGTGTGCTTTACAACTGCAGCCCTCTGCACACACAGAAGCAGCCCTCTGTGGTTACCACTGTCAGTGAACAGAAGAATGTGGCAAAGGAGCCCAGCTCTGCAGTGAGGAGAGGGAGGCGGGGAGACAGAGGGAGCACCAGCCTCTCTGTGCGGGCTAGTGTGAGATTGCAGGACCAGCTATCACTAAGAGCAGCTCCAGCTCTTCCAGCCTGGGAGTTTAATCAAAGGAATAACAGCCGACCACCCAGGCGAAGCTCCGGTGCTAGCAAATGTGCTGTGTCAGGCTCTGTTCCCGGCCAGCCAGTGCCCGGGATGTGGCCGGGCCTCCTGGAAATATGCTGACAGATACATGGGAGGGAGGAGATGCTTTTTGCTTCTCCCATTTTTCATTTAGATGGAGAGGAGAAAAGAAAAAGCATTCAATGTCTTTTTACTTTTACTCCTCACCCTGCCCCTTTCCCGCCTAGTCCTAGAGAAGGGCGTCCGCCCAGGTCGAGACCGTTGGCTCACACCCCTTACCCATCGTTTGCACTCAAGGAGTTCTTTGATCATTTCTTCTGCTTCAGCAGTTTCCATTGTGATCCTGCTCATTTCTTCAGGGTCCAGGGTGGACCTGGAGTAGATCTCAATTTCAGAAATTTCTATTTGAAGGTGAAGCTGGCAGAGAGGAAGCACAATTTTTTGATGTGGTTACAGGTGTTTTCCAGGATTGACGCCAGCGGCCCTCAGTTATCACACACTTGGGCATTCAGTACCGGAAATGCTCTTCCTGCCTCCTGACCGTATCTGACACGTTTGAACTATTGTCCATTTGCGTTCTGATTTTGTAATTTTTTTCCCCTAAGTGTAGCTTCTTTGGTTCTATATTTTTCTGGGTAGAAAAGTTGTGCTTCTTTGTGTCATATATTTTCCTTTTCTCCATTTCTAGAAACAGAAAAAGGTACATGGAAAAAACAGAAGCCCTTGGGTCAGTGAGACTTTGGACAAGTTATTTAAATTCCCTGTGCCTTAATTTTCTTCTGTGTCATGTGGAGTAATTACAGTGTCAAGACGAAGTCTTCTGGACCCTTGTGCCTCCCTGCTCTCGGTCATAGTAACAGTTGATCCTATCACTTCCCCAGCTCTTCTGTGTCTCTTCAAGCTTTAAACTCCCAATTTTCCTTAGGTCTTTGACCTACTGATGGTCCCTTGTTCTAAAATAACCTTTTTTTATCTCTTACCATTTTGACTCTTTCTCAGAGGTCTTCCCAGGTGGCTCAGTGGTAAAGAATCCTCCTGCCATTGCAAAAAACATGGGTTCAATCCCTGGGTTGGGAAGATTCCCTGGAAAAGGAAACAGCAACCCACTCCAGTATTCTTGCCTGGGAAATCCCAAGGACAGAGGAGCCTGGCAGGCTACAGTCCATGGGTGTCACAAAAGAGTCAGACATGACTGAGCGACTAAACAAAACAGTAACTCTCAAAGGTCACTGATGACCTTGGAATTGCCAGCTTCAATCCCCTATTATTAATCCTCCTTCTCTTTTAGTACATGGCACTATTATTGACTGCCTCCTTCCTGAAAACTCCCCTTAGCTTCTCCAGTCCTTCAGTAATTCCTTTGAGAGCTGATCCTATACTTCCCCCGAAAAAACTAGATTCCATGTTTTTAAAAAGCCACTGGTATTTAGACCTGAAATGTATAAACTGACAACAGCAGAGTCTCTCTGATTAAAGAAGGGGATTGCTGCCTGGGCATTTGTTTCTGCCTGTTCTCACAGGTATCCTTCAACATGCATCTGAATTCCAGAGCTCACCTGAACTTTATGCCTCTCTGTAGTGCCTCCCCTTGGGTAGACTTCCTCTTCCCATAGCTTCATCTAGTACTGGTCTGCAGATCGCTCCCAAATATACGTCTTTAGTTTGAACCTGTTTTCTGAGCGTCATGTCCAGATTTCCAACTGCCTGCTAGACATCTCCATCCATCTGTATTGCAAGAACCCAGAATATTCAATGTACTTTTTAAGCATGTTTTGAAAATACTCGAAAAATGTTCACTATATCTAAAACTTACCTGTTCTTCTCCCCTTTCGCCACTCTGTATCAGTGACACTGCAGTTCTCCTGGGGGCTTAGGTCTAGAGCCTTTAGTTTATCAGCTTCTCTGTTTCCTCATTCTCTCTATGTCAGGGCAGTTGTTGCCACTTCTTGTTGAGTCTGACTGTAATTTCTCTGATATATATCTTCTCTGTTTCACATCTACTGTTCTGCTTAAGGACTTAATTATCTCTGGACTGGATCACTACAGTTACCTCCTAAATGGTCTCCCAGCCATTCTCCTCTATTCACCCTAGTCTTTGTTCTAAAGGAATCTTTCTAAACCACCAGTCTGATAATGATACTCCTTTGCTCAAGAATCTTGAATGGAATCCTGTTATCTTCAAAGTGAAGCCCCAGCTATTGAATGTTATTCAAAGCCTTTATGTAGAATCTGGCTCCAGGTTACTTCTCCAGCCTGTCTCCTTCCCATGACAGAGGTTTTTGTGCAGCTCATCCAGAATTTTCTTAGCCTCTGTTCCTTAATTTATGCTATCTTCTCTTGGGAAACGTTCCCCAGTCAACAGTACGTGAACCGAGAACTTTCAGATGTACAAGCTGGATTTAGAAAAGGCAGAGGAACCAGAGATCAAATTGCCAATATCCGTTGGATCATAGAAAAAACAAGGGAATTTCAGAAAAGCATCTACTTCTGCTTCATTGACTGTGCTAAAGCCTTTGACTGTGTGTATCACAACAAACCGAGGAAAATTCTGAAAGAGATGGAAATACCAGACCACCTTACCTGCCTCCTGAGAAACCTGTATGCAGCTCAAGAAGCAACAATTAGGATTGGACATGGAACAACAGACTGGTTCCAAATTGGAAACTGAGTATGTCGAGGCTCTATTTTGTCACCTGCTTTTTTAACTTATATGCAGAGTCATCATATGAAATGCTGGGCTGGCTGTAGCACAAGCTGGAATCAAGATTGCTGGGAGAAATATCAACTTCAGATATGCAGATCATACCACCCTTATGGCAGAAGGTGATGAGGAACTAAAGATCCTCTTGATGAAGGTGAAAGAGGAGAGTGAAAAACCTGGCTTAAAACTCAACATTCAAAAAACCAAGATGGCATCTGGTCCCATCACTTCATGGCAAATGGATGGGGAAAACATGGAAACAGTGGCAGATTTTCTTTTCTTGGGCTCCAAAATCACTGCAGATGGTGACTGCAGCCATGAAATTAAAAGACACTTGCTCCTTAGAAGAAAAACTATGGCAAAGCTCGTCAGTGCATTAAAAAGCAGAGACATCACTTTGCTGGCAAAGATCCATCTAGTCAAAGCTATAGCTTTTCCAGTAGTCATGTATGGGTTTGGGAGTTGGACCGCTCACAGGCTGAGCACCAAAAAATTGATGCTTTCAAATTGTGAAGCTGAAGACTCTTGAGAGTCCCTTGGATAGCAAAGAGATCAAACCAGTCCATGAAGCTCCAATACTTTGGCCGCCTGATGCAAAGACCCAGCTCATTGGAAAAATCCTGAGGCTGGGAAAGATTGAAGAAGGGAGAAGGTGGCGACAGAGGTTGAGATGGTTGGATGGCATCACTGACTCAATGGACATGAATTTGAGCAAACTCTGGGAGATAGGGAAGCCTGGCCTGCTGCCATCCAGGGGATCACAAAGAGTTGGACACGACTGAGTGATTGAACAACAGCAACACCGTATGTAACTATATTCATTTGTCCAGGCTCAGTGTAAGTGCCACTTCTCTCATAGGCATGCCATGTCGTTCGCCATACAGTTATTTGTGTTTGTCCAGAGAGCTCTCTCCTTTAATGAACAGTGAGCTCTTTGGAGGCAGTATCCTTTGCTGCCTCAGAGCCTAATTCATGGGTAGTACTCAGTAAATGTGCTAATTCCCCTGGACTATAAGGTCCCTGACTAAGGTGGAAAGTGACCATGTCCATTTTTTCACCACTTTTCCCAACCTGGGTATACAGTATGGATTTGATACTTATTTTTAAAATAAATGAATGAATAATCCCCTGCCACCCTAGCCAGACATCATCGTTCCATCGTCCATGTCCGTAGCCCTTCATTAGTCATTCCCTATAACAAAATATGTTATAGTTTCGCATCTCTTCTTTTCTGTTGAGTTATAAACTCTGTGATGGTGTTCTTTCTAACCCATCACCCAGCACTTGGTATGCACTTATTATATGCTTGCTAAATTGAAAAATATTTCTCTTCTGTGTTATGTTGGTTTTCTCATCTGTTTTAAAAAACTATTTCTCTTCCTTCTTTTTTTTCAATACACCTGCCCTTCATAATAAAGCAGGTGACATTAGTTGAATGTCTGCTTTGTACTGGACAAGTACTTTATATGCATTATTATCTCCGTAACCTTATGAAGTAGAGAATTTTTTTTAACAGATGAAGAAAATAGCTGAAAGCATAGATCACTCTGCTAAGGTCACACAAATGGCAAGTGACGGCACCAGGACTCAAACCAAATCTCTCTGACTTGATACTCTTTCCCTCGGTGTTCTTCTGCCTCTTCTCATTTCACACAGGACTCTCACCACTCCTTAGACTATAGTGACTGAGCTTAAGGCCACTGTAGAGCTGTAGCCAAGCCGTCAGATTGTTTGGTAGTGAATTCGGGTTCATCGCTGAGCAGCCTTCTTAATCCCTGGAGATGCAGTGAGAGTAGACCTGTTTATCATGGTGGAGGCGGCCCCCATCGACTCAAAGACTGAATAATGAATTAGAAGTACAAGAAACGGATTTGGCCACCTTGTAAGGTTTTCCAGGAGTGTCTTTGGCAAGTCTTGATCTGGAACTCCTTGTAGATTTTGGAACACCAAGTGTCTGTGTGTGTATGCATGTCATGTAGTGACAGCGGTTAAGAGAGAAGACATGGCAGGAGGACTGAGTGCTAATGCAGCAGGGCTGCAGAGGCCCCTTGCCTTTCCTAACCCCTTTGAAAATGAGATTAACACTGGGAGTCTTATCTCCTGCTGATTAGGATATAAGTTTCTTGAGATTCATTTTATCAGTATCCAGGAACAGGAGAGGAAGGTCATGCCTTAAAACATGTTTGTGGTCATGGCTAATGATTTAATACCTGCTCAGGAAGTGCCCTTGGAAGAATGGTTTAAAAGTAGCTGTTTAAGGATGATTCTTTTCTTGTTTCTTAATTGAATATATTCTCTAGTATTTATCCAGTGATGCAAATCATGTAATTAACTACAGATCTGGCACTTTGCCTTTTCCTTTTATCTTGAGTGAAATAGATCTTGGTCCAGTGATTGTTTTTTTTTTTGAATTCAAGGATTGCCTTTTGTTCCAGCGACATATGGTAAAACAAGTCAGATAGGGCTCACCACTACATTTCTCTATTCCAAATCATTCAGGGCCCCATGGTCAGGGGAATGAAGGGTCCATGACAGACTCAGTTGATCCCATTGTATCCTGATGAGCCTTTGTATATGAATGACACAGAGAATGTTGTTCTCAAGATACTACTGGTATAGTTCAGAGTACAGTGTGAATACAGCTTTGGAAAAATGGATCTTCGTATCAATGATATAAAGTGAGTCTTAACCTTTTTGGAGTGAGAGATTCCTTTGAGAATTGAATGCAAGTTACAGTTTTTCTCCTGAAAAAAATGTGCACTCAAACTTAGAAATGTATGTTAATTTCCTCCCCCTCCAGCTTAACTCCTTCATGATGCCGGGTGGACCCATGGTCTCCAAGTTGAGAACTTCTGAAAACTTTTAGGTAGTATATGGTCATTAATATCAGTAATTTGGCCAAAAGTGGTTGCTTTAAATTTGTGATTATCCTAGCTTCAGACATTCTTTGTATATTTCAGTGATACAGCGCCCCCCGCCCCTCTGCCCCCGGGCCATAATCTCCATGAAGGCAAGAATTTTTTTAATTAAAAAAAAAAAAGATTGTTCTGTCCTCAGTGCTCAAAAGAATGCCACAGAGTGTCTGATAATATTTGTTGGATTAACGAAGTAATCTTGTGGAACCCCATCTCTAGACCTCATTGGATGACTTAGTTGAGATTTTATGGACCATGCTCTAATGAGGAGACTGAGCTATCCCAAGATTATAAGCGGCATTGGGAACGCTCTGCCACTGATTTGTTCTTATGTTAAGATGTTACTAAGTCTTTGATGTTGAATTTCCATCTCCATTTTGATAAATAAGAGACATGAACTTTGCAAACAGCCTTAGTGAACCTGAGGTTGCCTGAGTGAATCTCAAATGGAGTGTTAGCTGTTTGCTGTTTCAGTGTCATAAAAAGCATATATAGTATATTCATCGACAAGGAATAAAATCTGTATGTCTAAGCTATTATTTGACCCATTTGAGAACTTTGCCCAAAACTTCAAGACTGGGCAGAAATCATCTCTAAAATTATGCAGGTTGATAATAGCAAGAGCAACACTTATCTCTCACTCCAGTCACTGATTATTTCATTTCCCTTTATTCCAAAGCAGTCCTTCCCTTATGGTATTTTTAAAAAGAGGTAATTTGGAACCTTTAATTTCCTTGCAAGCCTTCCAGTGACATGAATCACTTTTTAACTCACTGGTGAAACTAGCTGCTAGTTGGAGATTGAGGTGTGTTTGTGAGGGTTATTTGAGACTAGATGAGACCCACTTCATTTATATAAATACTTTTGTGCCTACTGGGTAAACTCCAGGGATACAAAAGGGAATAAGATGCAGTCCTTGTCCTAAGGGAGCATGTAATTTGTGGGGCAAGATAAGTGAATAAACCTATAATTAGAATACAATGCAAAACATGGCATGAAGCTCTTCAACTCTACCATTATGCTCTTGAAACAGTGTAATGGCAAGGATCCTTTATAGCTGAGGGAACTCTTCTGTGAAAAATAAATCTAACATTGGAAAGTAAAGCGCAAGGTACTAGCAACAAGATTTCAGGATCCAGCTCCACTGATTTGGTGTGAAGGACCTTCCTAAGGCTAATGGCGAAACCCAAAATAGCCTCTGGTTTTTCAGTTTCCAGGTTGGAGATAATTCCTGCCTCTCCTGGCATAGCTGTATCTGTATTTGCTGCTTGTCTTTTCCCAAGCAGCAATGAGACACCTTGGTACTGTGTTAAGGTGAAAGCCTTGTGAAAACCCATAAGCCCCAGTTAGAGAAGGGTTTTTGCCACTGCATTTGTAGACAAGCCATATCTAGAAATGTAGAGCCCTGGGGCCTGCTGTAAGTAGAGAGTGTCTTGTGCTAGAGGGATTGATGGCACATGCCTGCACAGTGGTTCAGTGCGGTTCAGCTGTTCAGTCATATCTGACTCTTTGGGACCCCATGGACTGCAGTACGCCAGGCCTCCCTGTCCATCACCAAATCCTGGAGCTTACTCAGATTCATGTCCATTGAGTTGGTGATGCCATCCAACCATCTCATCCTCTGTCATCCCCTTCTCCTCCCATCTTCAATCTTTCCCAACATCGGGGTCTTTTCCAATGAGTCGGTTCTTTGCATCAGGTGGCCAAAGTATTGGAGTTTCAGCTTCAGCATCAGTCCTTCCAATGAATATTCAGGACTGATTTCCTTTAGGATGGACAGGTTGGATCTCCTTGCTGACCAAGGGACTCTCAAGAGTCTTCTCCAACACCACAGTTCAAAAGCATCAATTCTTCAGCACTCAGCTTTCTTTGTACTCCAACTCTCACATCCATACATGACTACTGGAAAAACCATAGTTTTGACTAGACAAATCTTTGTTGGCAAAGTAATATCTCTGCTTTTTAAATATGCTGTCTAGCTTGGTCACAGCTTTTCTATTTCTAAAAGTCTGTTTCCCAGTCCTGTGTAAGTTCTGGCGGCCCTATGGTGGGGTTAATGGCGACCTCCTCCAAGAGGGCTTATGCCATACCCAGGTCTACTGAGCCCAGAGCCCCTGCCCCCGCAGCAGTCCGCTGCTGACCCGTACCTCCGCAGGAGACACCCAGACACAGTTCTGTCTCAGTCTCTGTGGGGTCTCTGGGTCCTGGTGCGCACAAGGTTTGTTTGAGCCCTCTGAGCATCTCTAGCGGCACATGCATGCACAGAAGTAGATGCTAGTTAAGGTTGATATGCGGGGGATTCAGTATTGCAGTAGACACTGGCAACTTCTTTTTTTTTTTTTCATTAACCTGTTTTGTCTTTTCAAATATTTGCTAAAACCTCACTGTCCTTAAACATCAGTTTGTTTGTTTTTGTTGTTCCATGGTGGGTCTAGAAGTTATTGGTCATTAAACGCTGACTGCAAGAGAACTATGGCTGGGATCCAGATTCCATAGCAGCTAACTTGAGAGTCAAGAGAAGATTCCCAGAGACGATCTCCCAGGCCAAAGCATCTCTTAATCACTACAAGATTTTGGCTCCAGTCTCCTGAGTAGGAATCCTAGCTTTGGTGACATGGGCCGAATGAGCCAAGGTCTTCTTTTGCCTCCAGGTCTCAGGCCTAGACAGAAGCCATCTAGTCTGCCTCCTGGGCACCTCGCTCCTGGCCCACCTCCCTGTCTTGATCCTCAAACCATTTTCCTGTTGAGGGGAGGCATGGAGTGATAAATGTAAGGAAAGGCACATTTTTCCATGAGGCCCTAGAACAAAGTTGGCCTAAGATGCCCACTCTTGGGCCTTCCCTTCTTAAATGGTGGGCAGTGCCAACTTGCCTTGCCAGCTGTTTGGGAGGATGTAATCCAAAAGAGGGCTGATTCAAAAAAAGAAAACGTGAACACATGAACTTGAGAGATTTTATCATCATACTACAGATGCCGTTCTCCAGTTCCAAGGCCCAGCACTCTTCTTCAGCCTTGGGGCGGGGTGGGAGGGGGGATGAGGAGAGACCAGCAAAGCGTGTCCTGCATCCCATCCTTATTATGTCTCGCCTGACCGTGCTGACTCTCAGCCAGATGTCCCTGCTTCCCCACAGTCCTGGCGTAGCCCTACTCAGTCAGAGTCTGCAAGCCGTCTTACTGCTGTCTACTAGATGAAGAGAGTGGAATTCAGGGACCTCCCCAAGGTGTCCTCCTATTGGTTTCCATCTTCCATTGCTCTAAGCTTTAGCCAAATTAGAGTGTCTTTCTGTTTCTCAGAGACTCTTCCTGTTTATCTGTCTCTGCATTTTTAATCCTGCCTTATCTTTTCTCCTTGTAGCCACCACCATTCCATCAGCCCCAAACCAGTCCTCCTCCTGATCATTTTAGGACCAGTTCAACTGCCTTCTTTGAATTTCCGTAATGCCTTTATTATGGCAATTACCATATCCTGGAGGCCTTTAATATTGCTATTTGTCTGGATGTTTTTCTCACTCCATTACCAACTCCTTCATGGCTTAAGGGCAGAGGCCACATTTTAAGAGTATGGCCACCCATACTCTTAGGACATTACCCAAGGCTTTGCAGCAATAGAGAAAATATTTATGGACTTAAATCTTTGAGTTTTGGACTTCTTTTGAGCATTCAGGACTGTAGCATTTCTCGAGCATGCCTACGGAGCAACAGTGATCTTGTTAGGCCTGGCCCCGGATCCTTTTTGGGTACTGAAAGGTTATGTGTCTGAGTGGGTGGTAGGTATATTCTGGGAAGCCATCAGGGCAATGCCATCATATTTTAATTACAGCACTGGCAGTAGTGCTACTTTTAGCAAACAGCAGTAACAAGCAGTAACACTTGGGCGGGCCAGCCACCGGAAATTGGCCTCCCTCTCTGTTTCTGCTCCCCCTTTTCTCAATCCATCACCTGTATTTATTCCCGCAGTAATTTAAACACCTGTCTAGATGGAATGCGTGCAGTGTGTCCCTACCCCACACATTCAGATATTTGCTCACCTGCCTCATTCGGAAGGCTGGCTCTAAAATAAACAAGAGTTTTGGTACTGAAAGAAAAAACACCCTGAGGTCAGCATGGCAGCGGACATGAGGAAGGGAACGGGAGTGGAACTTCTGCAGAAGCTGCTCCGAGAGAGTGGGAGCAGAGGCAGAGGAGGGGGAGGAGGAGGGCAAGGGGTGAAACATCTGCCAGTGGACCCTAAGGCCCAGGTGGGCCTCGGCACACATGCACGCACGCACACACGCACACACCCGACACTGGATTCTCCTACAGGCCGTCCTTCCCTTAGAGAAAGGCAGGGGTGGAAGAATGTTTAACAAGCTGATTGTTATGAGGCTTAAATATCTTGGTTTATTTTTTATACATACTTGTACTTATTTATTTGTTTGGGCTTTTCTCTGGTCATGGCGACTGGGGCCACTCTGGAGTTGGGCCTGTGGGCTTCTCATTGCAGTGGCTTCTCTTTCTGTGGAGCACGGGCTCTAGGGTGTGCAGGCTTCCGTAGTTGAGGCTCATGGTCTCCAAAGCACAGGCTCAATAGGTGTGGCATGCGGGCTTAGTTGCTCTGAGGCATGTGGGATCTTCTCGGATCAGGGATCAAACCCATGTCTCCTGCCTTGGCAGGTGGATTCTTTATCATTGAGCCACCAGGGAAGCGCTTGTCTTATTTTTCATGACCACCATGTTTCATGGCAGCGTGATAAGCTAGGTTTGAAGTTCCGTGAAGCTTGTTCCAAACTGTTTCATCCACTTTTTCATCCTTGGCATACTTGACATTATGCATGTTAATGTTTGAACATCCAAATGACAGTGAGACATAGTAAAGCCTCAAAGTTCTTGATAGAATTGTTTTCTCTACTCCTTCCCTTTGGTGGTTTTGTATGTTGTTCCCCACTCCATTAGGGCATTTCTGCTGGTCTTTGGATGACCCCCTGAGCTTTATGGACGACTAGATTTGAAAGACTCCTCTTTCCTGTTCTTTCCTTTCCCACCATGCCCTGTAGCAAGTGCTTCTCAAGCTTAAAGATGCGCGTGAATTACCTGTGGCTCTTGTCAAATACAGATTTCTGTTCACTGAGGCTGAGATTGGGCTGAGTCTGCATTTTTAACAAACTCCTGGATAATGCAAATGCCAGTCCACAGACAGAATAGTAAGTTCAGGTTGAAAGTTATAAGGCAGTGGGAATAACTCAGTGGTTAAAACTACAAAATCAGGAGGTTTTGTATCAGGCAAAATAGGAATTGAAACTAGGGGCTTATAGATAACAATTATTTGTTCTTGAACAAATTATTTTACCTCTTAATCTCAGTTTCCCCATCTATAAATGAGGGCAATAATTGTACCTAACAGATGCGTCTTGAAGATTGAGTTATTTGTCTTGAACAATGCCTGGCAAAAACAAAATAATGATTAAAGTTAGCCATCATTAGCGCTAATCCAACTTTGTTGCTATTACTATTATTGTAAAGGAACCTGAAAGATTTTGTATTTGCTTAAAAACTAACTATGGCAAAACATTTTAGAGATCCAAACATAGATTTGTAAAGTTCTTATAAGCAACATAAAGATGTTGATATCCTTTATCATAAGACATGTTATTTATCCTGTCTTCCAGACCCCTTTGCAACTGGTGGCATAAATTCGTGAGTTTACCAGCCTAGATTTAGTAGCATAGTCTCTGATTATTAGCTCAGAGAAGCCAACTGGCCCAATGGCGACTATGCTGTGCAAAGTCACTTCAGTTGTGTCCGACTCTGTGCGACCCTATGGACTATGGCCTGCCATGCTCCTCTGTCCATGGGATTCTCCAGGCCAGAATTCTGGAGTGGGTTGCCAGACCACTTCAACCTTAGTAGCCTGATCCTCCTCACTAAAATGATGAGCCTCTGTTTTGTGACTGGTGCTGTGTCTTTATGTGCTGTGAGTCTTGTCATAAAAAAAAATTCTTTAGTAGTGACATGTTACCCATTTGTTGCAAATCAGGTGTAATTAAATGCCATTTTCCACTTTCTCTTCAATTTATCAAAGCTGGTTTTGTTATGTTATCTGGAGAAATGTAGATGGACAGGGAAGCAAAGGGAGCCTATGACAGAAATAGTCATTGTCATTCTGTCCCTTTAAGGAAGAAACTGCCAGGTGTGAACTCTAACTGGCTTATAGAGTTTCTTAAGACCTGCCCTGCCCTTTGGTCAGCCCTATCCCTAGTCAAGACAAGGTGTAGCTAGGGCCACCAGAGGTAATGTGTGAGTCTGTTTTAGTTCAAGAAATTCTGCCTATTCTAGAAAAAACTGAGAAGCTAAAAGAAAGAACTAAGACATTCAAAACTCATTTAATCTGGAGATAATTTGCTTAGACTGAACTTCAGTTTAGTTCAGTTCAGTTGCACAGTCGTGTCCGACTCTGCGACCCCATGAATCACAGCACTCGAGGCCTCCCTGTCCATCACCATCTCCCGGAGTTCACTCAGACTCACGTCCATTGAGTCCGTGATGCCATCCAGCCATCTCAGCCTCTGTCAACCCCTTCTCCTCCTGCCCCCAATCCCTCCCAGCATCAGAGTCTTTTCCAATAAGTCAACTCTTCACATGAGGTGGCCAAAGTACTGGAGTTTCAGCTTTAGCATCAGTCCTTCCAAAGAAATCCCAGGGCTGATCTTCAGAATGGACTGGTTGGATCTCCTTGCAGTCCGAGGGACTCTCAAGAGTCTTCTCCAACACCACAGTTCAAAAGCATCAATTCTTTGGCGCTCTGCCTTCTTCACAGTCCAACTCTTACATCCATACATCACCACAGGAAAAATCATAGCCTTGACTAGACAGAACTTAGTTGGCAAAGTAATGTCTCTGCTTTTGAATATACTATCTAGGTTGGTCATAACTTTTCTTCCAAGGAGTAAGCGTCTTTTAATTTCATGGCTGCAGTCACCATCTGCAGTGATTTTGGAGCCCCCCAAAATAAAGTCTGACACTGTTTCCCCATCTATTTCCCATGGAGTGATGGGACTGGCTGCCATGATCTTCGTTTTCTGAATGTTGAGCTTTAAGCCAACTTTTTCACTCTCCTCTTTCACTTTCATCAAGAGGTTTTTTAGTTCCTCTTCTCTTTCTGCCATAAGGGTGGTGTCATCTGCATATCTGAGGTTATTGATATTTCTCCCGGCAATCTTGATTCCAGCTTGTGCTTCTTCCAGTCCAGCGTTTCTCATGATGTACTCTGCATAGAAGTTAAATAAGCAGGGTGACAATATACAGCCTTGATGTACTCCTTTTCCTATTTGGAACCAGTCTGTTGTTCCATGTCCAGTTCTAACTGTTGCTTCCTGACCTGCATACAGATTTCTCAAGAGGCAGGTTAGGTGGTCTGGTATTCCCATCTCTTTCAGAATTTTCCACAGTTTATTGTGATCCACACAGTCAAAGGCTTTGGCATAGTCAATAAAGCAGAAAGAGATGTTTTTCTGGAACTCTCTTGCTTTTTCCATGATCCAGCGGATGTTACCAATTTGATCTCTGGTTCCTCTGCCTTTTCTAAAACAGCTTGAACATCAGGAAGTTCACGGTTCACGTATTGCTGAAGCCTGGCTTGGAGAATTTTGAGCGTTACTTTACCAGCGTGTGAGATGAGTGCAATTGTGTGGTAGTTTGAGCATTCTTTGGCATTGCCTTTCTTTGGGATTGGAATGAAAACTGACCTTTTGCAGTCCTGTGGCCACTGCTGAGTTTTCCAAATTTGCTGGCATATTGAGTGCAGCACTTTCACAGCATCATCTTTCAGGATTTGAAAGAGCTCAACTGGAATTCCATCACCTCCACTAGCTTTGTTCGTAATGATGTTTTCTAAGGCCCACTTGACTTCACATTCCAGGATGTCTGGCTCTAGATTAGGGATCACACCATCATGATTATCCAGGTCGTGAAGATCTTTTTTGTACAGTTCTTCTGTGTATTCTTGCCACCTCTTCTTAATATCTTCTGCTTCTGTTAGGTCCATACCATTTCTGTCCTTTATCGAGCCCATCTTTGCATGAAATGTTCCCTTGGTATCTCTAATTTTCTTGAAGAGATCTCTAGTCTCTCCCATTCTGTTGTTTTCCTCTATTTCTTTGCATTGATCGCTGAAGAAGGCTTTCTTATCTCTTCTTGCTATTCTTTGGAACTCTGCATTCAGATGCTTATATCTTTCCTTTTCTCCTTTGCTTTTCGCCTCTCTTCTTTTCACAGCTATTTGTAAGGACTCCCCAGACAGCCATTTTGCTTTTTTACATTTCTTTTCCATTGGGATGGTCTTGATCCCTGTCTCCTGTACACTGTCACGAACCTCATTCCATAGTTCATCAGGCACTCTATCTATCAGATCTAGGCCCTTAAATCTATTTCTCACTTCCACTGTATAATCCATAAGGGATTTGATTTAGGTCATACCTGAATGGTCTAGCGGTTTTCCCTGTTTTCTTCAATTTGAGTCTGAATTTGGTAATAAGGAGTTCATGATCTGAGCCACAGTCAGCTCCTGGTCTTGTTTTTGTTGTGTATAGAGCTTCTCCATCTTTGGCTGCAAAGAATGTAATCAGTCTGATTTTGGTGTTGACCATCTGGTGATGTCCATGTGTAGAGTCTTCTCTTGTGTTGTTGGAAGAGGGTGTTTGCTATGACCAGTGCATTTTCTTGGCAAAACTCTATTAGTCTTTGCCCTGCTTCATTCCGCATTCCAAGGCCAAATTTGCCTGTTACTCCAGGTGTTTCTTGACTTCCTACTTTTGCATTCCAGTCCCCTATAATGAAAAGGACATCTTTTTGGGGTGTTAGTTCTAAAAGGTCTTGTAGGTCTTCACAGAACCGTTCAACGTCAGCTTCTTCAGCATTACTGGTTGGGGCATAGACTTGGATTACTGTGATATTGAATGGTTTGCCTTGGAAACGAACAGAGATCATTCTGTCGTTTTTGAGATTGCATCCGAGTACTGCATTTGGGACTCTTTTGTTGACCATGATGGCTACTCCATTTCTTCTGAGGGATTCCTGCTTGCAGCAGTAGATATAATGGTCATCTGAGTTAAATTCACCCATTCCAGTCCATTTTAGTTCGCTGATTCCTAGAATGTTGACCTTCACTCTTGCCATCTCGTTTGACCACTTCCAATTTGCCTTGATTCATGGACCTGACATTCCAGGTTTCTATGCTTTACTGCTCTTTATAGCGTTGGACCTTGCTTCTATCACCAGTCACATCCACAGCTGGGTATTGTTTTTGCTTTGGCTCCATCCCTTCATTCTTTCTGGAGTTATTTCTCCACTGATCTCCAGTAGCATATTGGGCATCTACTGACCTGGGGAGTTCCTCTTTCAGTATCCTATTATTTTGCCTTTTCATACTGTTCATGGGGTTCTCAAGGCAAGAATACTGAAGTGGTTTGCCATTCGCTTCTCCAGTGGACCACATTCTGTCAAAGGCAGGCATAAATCTGTACTCATAAGATTCAGCCCGATCTGGTCAAGGCTCTAGAGCTGTGCTGTCCAATAAGATGGCCACAGCCTTCATGTGGCTTTTAAAATTTAAGTTAAATACAGTTTACAATCCAGTTCCTCAGTCACATTGGCCATATTTCAAGTGCACAATAGTCATCTGTGGCTGGTGGCTACTGTATTGAACTGTGCAGTTTATAGAACATTTCCATCACAATATGTTCTATGGGATAGTACTGTTCTAGAACAAGGACTGAAAATAGTTGTCTCCCCTGTCAGTTCTGATTAATTGGAGACAGCTGCCTGGAGGACTGTGTAAAGAAGACTCTGAGGCCATAGCTAAGTGAGCCCCAAATTATTTTATTACTCATTAGCAATGTATGTCCTGGGAAGACAGAGCTGGGTGGTATGGAGGTAATTATGGCCTTGGATACTGAGTGTCTTCTAGACAAAAATCACAGAAATAAGAGTTGAATATTTAGAGGGGCAAGTTGTTGTTATTTAATAGAGACAGACTCCTTTTTTGTTTTTCTTTAGTGGGAATCCTTTGCATAGAAAGATGAGAACCTTCAAAACTTTTCTTATTCCTTACATACTCTCACATTTAAGCAGTGGTCTTTTTTTGCTATCTTCCTCAAAATAAATTAAGGAAGCTTTGCTTTTATGTAGAAGGAAATAATAATGGCTACCAAGTCTTGATTTATCCATGAAATGCAGAGTGGATGTTACATGAAAAAATAAAATTCACTGCAAGTCCAAAATTAGTTTTATGTTCGTACCATCTCTTACTGTATCTGTCAAGAAACAAAACTGATTGAGGATAGTTTTGTTTGGAGTTTTTTGTTAGTCTGTTTCTCTAATATGCTGTGGTGAAGGGTGACAAGTGGGAAATAAAATTTAAGAAAAAGGAGAAAAAGCTGGAATAGTTAGGTATAATCAATTCTTGTATAGCGACTATTTTCAGAATTTGAGGTCTGTATCTGATCATATTTTCAAAACCTTCTAGTAATTAAGGACAACTAAGACTATTTCCCTATTTGTTTCAAAACTGGAAAATGCCTTTTAAAACAAGAGTACCAGTTCTGCAACTGTTATGTGACCTTGAACCAATGACTTACCATAACTTCTCTGACCCTTAGTTTCTCCGTATCTGAGAAGGGAGTACTCAGGGGATTTCCTAACAGTTCAGTGGTTAGGACACCCCTCTCCCACTACCAAGGGGCTGAGTTCAGTGCCTGGTATAGGAACTAAAATCCCAGAAAACCATGTGGAGTGACCAAAAAAAAAAAAAGAGAAAAGAGTATCACAGTATCTACCTCTGTGAATCATGGAGGGAGATAAAAACCTCACTTATAAGTACCTGGCACTTCTCCTGCAAGGACTCAGATGTTAAGCCATAGGATTAGGATAAAGTATACCACATGCATTTGGAAGAGGACTTTCTCTGTTTTCCTCTTGGCCCTGCCATCTAGTCGATGTTTTACCTTTATCTAATTATTTACCTCTTAAGACTTCAGTTGCCTCTTCTGTAAAATGAGAGTAACGATAGAAGTTTCTTGAAAGGCTGGCTCAGGGTTAAGTGAAATTGTGCACATCAAGATGATGCAAGGGCATCTAAGCTGTGGGTCCCCAGCTCCCCGGCCACAGACCCTTTAGGACCGGGGCTGCCCAGCAGGAGGTGAGCAGAGGGTGAAGTTTCATCTGTGTGTACAGCCGCTTCCCATGGCTTGCCTTACTGCCTGAGCTCAGCCTTCTTTCAGATCAGCAGCATCAGATTCACATAGGCATGAATCCTAACCCTAAAGTCAAGGCCGAATATTCTGAGATTGCCACATAATAAAGTGCACAATAAATGTAATGCGTTTGAATCACCCCCAAAACCCATCCACCCGTCCTCTAGTCCAAGGAAAAATTATCTTCCACAAAACCGGTCCCTGGTGCCCATAAGGCTGAGGACTGCTGAGCTAAGCCCATGGCACTTGGTGAGCATTCAGTAAATGTTAGCGATTATGATGAAAATGATGCTTCAGTCCCTAAGTTGTGTCTGACTCTTTCAACCCCATGGACTGTAGCCCCCCCAGGCTCCTCTATCCATGAAATTTCCCAGGCAAGAATACTGGAAGGGGTTGCCATTTTCTTCTCCATGGATCTTCCTGATCCAGGCAGTCTCCTGCATTGCAGACAGATTCTTTACCGGCTAAGCCGCCAGGGAAGCCCACGATGAGGACAGTGATGTTTCAATTAAAGGCGGTCTGGCCAAAAGAGAGAAAATATACCGAGTCTGATATCTCTTCTCCTTCCCATTCACTCATGTCCAAGCCAGAAAGTTTATACTAACATGGTAAAGTATGTACATTTTGTTTATTTTATTGCTGTCCCACTATAAATTATTAATAAGCCTTTTTTATTAGGTTTTTGGCACAACCGACTAAGACAGTAATTGGAGAAGCTGTAAGTTATCAGAAAGACCTTTCTACTTGGTAATGTCTTTAAAAGCTGTAAGCTCATGTCTAATTTGAAAAGCCTAATCTTTAGGGCCAGGGGTCTAATTTGAGAAGCCTAATCTTTAGGGTAGAGAAGGCAATGGCACCCCACTCCAGTACTCTTGCCTAGAAAATCCCATGGATGGAGGAGCCTGGTAGGCTGCAGTCCATGGGGTTGCTGAGGGTCGGACACGACTGAGCAACTTCACTTTCACTTTTCACTTTCATGCATTGGAGAAGGAAATGGCAACCCACTCCAGTGTTCTTGCCTGGAGAATCCCAGGGACGGGGGAGCCTGGTGGGCTGCCGTCTATGGGGTCGCACAGAGTCGGACACGACTGAAGTGACTTAGCAGAATCTTTAGGGCCAAGGGGGTTAGTGTTGGGGCAAGGGTGAGCTGAGTCCTGGGGGGAGTCCGACTGTCTGAGCACCTTTGTTGCTTCTAGGTAGGGTGCAGGAAGAGGGTCAGGCCCTTCAGAGGGGCCAGAGGGCACTGCCGCCACCTTCTGCGCTGTCTTCCCCCTTTCGTCAACGTGGTCTTTCTTCTCTTCTGGTAGAGGCAGAGAGGGGTCAAAAGTATTTGAGTCTTTGGTGTGAAGACACAGTCCTGGGCAGTTGTCACTTACTGAATTCTGTAACTAGGAATGAAGCACTAGACTGCTAAAAATGACTTAGTTTCTTTCAGATTTAAAAAAAATCCTATTTGTGTCAAAATTGTTAGCTTCCTGGAACACTTTTCTTGGAAGTTAAATCTCCTCACATCACTCTTCCCTGTATCTCCCACTCAGCACCCTGCCTTCAGCCTTGAGTCCCCCCACCCCTTTTCAGCATCCTCTGTGCATCTTATTTGAAATGCTTCTCGAAGCCTCCTTTTCTGATTCCACTCTCCCCATCCAAGTTTTAAGCTTATCAGCTTTATCAGCTCACACCTGTATTTTTCATAATAATGTACCTTTTTTTCTTCTGGATTATAAAAGTAATATATCCCTTTTAGGAATGTGTATCTGCATATGTGTGCGTTTAAGGAAATTTGGATCTGCTCTCTGTAAAGTTTCATATTGTGATTTCTTTGTTTTAATTCGAGACATCAGCATGTTCCTAAATCATTAAGTATTATGCAAAAAATTCTGGTGGATACATAACATTCCCTTATATGTTTAGAGCAAAGTTTATTTAACATGTTTATTTAATATAATTTATTTAAATACTGTTAGCCATTTAAATCTTTCCTTTTTCAATATTAAAAAGGATGCTTGCTTTCAGTTTCTGTTCACAGTATAGTGTAGTGAGTAAGAACAGGGAATTTGGAGTTTCAGACTATGGTCAGATTGTAGTTCTGCCATTTATTCCTGTTTCCTTCTTTGTAAAGTGGGGATTATAATAGTACTTGCAAATGGAATTGTGAAAGAAATGTACATAATATGCTTGTTTACTCAGAGCTTGGCACATTTTCTGCTAAGTTCTGCTAAATAGTAACTGCTATTATAATACTCACCTCATGAATGATCTGCAGTTGTTTTTTTGCATAGTTCCTATAAGTTAGACTGTAGCGTCAAAGTGTACAAAAATTTTGATACTTTTAATAATATGTTGGCAAATTTACTTGTAGAAAGAGCCTACCAATGAAAGATGTGTACTTACACTACACATCTAATATCACCCTTTGGCATTGTTAGGCCCTATATTTTTTATTAGTATATGTCAGTGTAGCACATAAAAGTGTTATCTTGTAATTTACATTTCTTTGGCAATAGAACTGAGTAGTTTTAATTGTTTAATTGGCTAATTATATTCGATTTTTGTAAATCATTTATTGAAGTCAGTGCCCATTTTTCTATTGCCTGGGCAACTTTTTTCTGAATCAGTGACTTTATCTAATTATTATTTATAACCAAAATTTATTGGGCATTTAGAACTTTCATATGAGGACACAAGGGTCAGAAAGGCTAAGTAGTCTGCCTAATTCTTAGAACCTTGCATGAGACAGAGTAAATACTTACCCTCTTTGTTACTAAGCTTTGTATTTTACTGCACCTAGCATAGTATGGTGCATTGCATGTAGGAGGAGCGGAATAAATACTTGTTAACTTATATTGACACTCGGGACCCTCACCTCTGCTCTTGGACGTGCACCGAGGTCACACTTTAATGCGTGCCTCTGTCACAACCACTGTGTCAGCCCAGATGAGTCAGCATCGCCTGGACTCTACATGAATTTCCCAGTATGTTTTTAATGATGCTTTTCTAAAACTCTGTAAAGTCAGTTTATTTCCCTCACTTCATTTCTAGGTAACAAACCTGAATTTGGCAAGCAGCGTCATAAACAGAAGCAGTGCTTCAACTCCCCCCACACTTCGGCCTGTCATCAGTCCCAGTGGCCCAACATGGTCGATACAGTCAGACCCCCAAGCTCCTGAGAGCCACTGCACCCCTCCTGGAAGCAGGTATGTAAGGGGCATGGAGCCAGCATGTGGGTCACACAGAGGCAGCCTGTCCTACGCAAGTCATTCCCACTTTGAGTTGCCTGCACAGACACCAGGAAGACGGATGCCTCTCTCCATGTGTCCTAACCCTCTGATGCTTCAATGCAGGGCCTCCTTTTACTTGTAAGACAGTTTTTGGCCAAATTAAATGAAAAGGAAATTTCTGATACAGTTTAACAAGTTTACTTCCAGGCTGCAAGAGCAAGACTTTTTTCTGTGTTTTTTTTTTAATTGGAGGGTAATTGCTTTACAATGTTATGTTGGTTTGTGCCTATACAACCACACATATGAATCAGCCATAAGTATACATATGTCCCTTCCCTCTTGACTCTCCCTCCCACCTCCCACCCCTCTAGGTTGTCACAGAGCGCTGGGTTGAGTTCCCTGTGTTATACAGCAACTTCTCACTAGCTGTGTGTATTACATATGGTAATGTATGTTTCAGTGTTACTCTCAATTCACGCCATCCTCCCTCCCCCCTGCTGTGTGTGCAAGTCTGTTGTCTATGTCTGCATGTTTGTTCCTGAGCTGCAAGTATGTTCATCTGTACCATTTTCTTAAATTTCAAATATGCATTAATATATGATATTTGTTTTTCTCTGACTTGCTTCACTCTCTATAACAGGCTCTAGGTTTGTCCACCTCACTAGAACTGACTCAGATTCATTCCTTTTTATGGTTGAGTGATATTCCACTCGTATATGTACCACAACTTCTTTATCTATTTATCTGTCAGTGGAGATCTTGGTTATGTCCATGTCCTAGCTATTGTAAATAGTGGTGCAAAGAACTTCAGGGGCATATGTGTCTTTTTGAATTATGGTTTTTGCAGGCTATATGGGCTTCCTAGGTGGTGCTAGTGGTAAAAAATCTACCTGCCAGTGTAGGAGACACAGGAGACATGGGTTTGATCCCTGGGTTGAGAAGATCCCTGGAGCAGAAAGTGGCAACCCACTTCTGTATTCTTGCCTGGAACTTCCATGGACAGAGGAGCCTGGTGGGATACAGTCCATGGGGTCACGAAGAGGTGGATGTGACTGAGCACACACACTCAGGGTATATGCCCAGTAGTGGGATTGCTGGGTCATACAGCAGTTTTATTCCCAGTTTTTTAAGAAGTCTCTGTACTGTCCTCCATAGTGGCTGTATCAATTTTCATTCCCACCAACTGTGCACGAGGGTTCTCTTTTCTCCACATCCTCTCCAGCATTTTTTGTTTGTAGATTTTTTGATGATGGTGGCCATTCTGACCAGTGTGAGGTGATACCTTCTAGTAGTTTCGATTTGCATTTCTCTAATAATGAGCAGTGTTGAACATTTTTTCATGTGTGTATTAGCCATCTGTATGTCTTCTTTGGAGAAATATCTGTTTAGGTCTTCTGTCCATTTTTTTTTGATTGGGTTGTTTTTCTGATATTGAGCTGCATGAGCTACTTGTATATTTTGAAGACTAATCCTTTGTCAGTTGCTTCATTTGCAGTTAGTTTCTCCCATTCTGAAGGTTGTCTTTTCACCTTGTATTTGGTTTCCTTTGCAAAAGCTTTTAAGTTCAACTAGGTCCCATTTGTTTTTATTTCCATTACTCTTAGAGGTGGGTCATAGAGGATCTTGCTGTAATGTACGTAAAAGAGTCTTCTGCCTATGTGTTCATCTAAGTTTTATAGTTTCTGGTCTTACATTTAGGTCTTTAATCCATTTTGAGTTTATTTTTGTGTGTAGTGGTGGGAAATGTTCTATATTCATTCTTTTATACATAACTGTCCAGTTTTCCCAGCACCAGTTATTGAAGAGACTGTCCTCTTTCCATTGCATATTCTTGCCTCCTTTGTCAAAGACAGGGTCCCCATAGGTGTATGGGTTTATCACTGGGCTTTCTATCATGTTCCATTGATCTGTATATCTGTTTTTGTGCCAGTACCATACTGCCTTGATGACTGTAACTTTGTAGTATAGTCTGAAGTCAGGAAGGTTGATTGCTCTAGCTCCATTTTTCTTAAGATTGCTTTGGCTATTCGGGTTCTTAGAAATTGTGAAATATTTTGTTCTAGTTCTGTGAAAAATGCTATTGGCAATTTGATAGGGATTGCATTGAATCTGTAGATTGCTTGGGTAGTAGAGCCATTTTCATAATTTTGATTCTTTGAATCCAAGAACATGCTATATCTCTTCATCTGTTTGTGTCATCTTTGATTTCTTTCATGAGTATCTTATAGTTTTCTGTATACAGGTCCTTTATCTCTTTAGGTAGGTTTATTCCTGGGTATTTTATTCTTTTGGTTGCAGTGGTGAGTGGGATTGAGTCCTTAATTTCTCTTTCTGATTTTTTGTTGTTAGTGTATAGGAATACAGAGGATTTCTGTGTGTTGATTTTGTGTCATGTGACTTTACTAAATTCATTGATTAGCTCTAGTAATATTCTGATAGAATCTTTACTATCTTTCTATGTATAGTATCATATTATCTGCAGGCAATGAGTGTTTTACTTCTTTTTTTCTGATCTGGATTCATTTTATTTCTTTTTCTTCAGTGATTGCCATGGCTAGGACTTCCAAACCTGTTGAATAATAGTAGTGAGAGTGGGCACCCTTGTCTTGTTCCTGATCTTGGAGGCTGTGCTTTCAGTTTTTTACCACTGAGGATACTGTTCGCTGTGGATTTGTCATATATGGCCTCTATTATGTTGAGGTAGGTTCCTTCTATGCCAGTTTTCTGAAGAGTTTTTATCATAAAAGGGTCTTGTTTTTGTCCAGAGCTTTTTCTGCATCTGTTGAGATTATCATATGATTTTTATCTTTCAATTGGTTAATATGGTGATCACATTGATTGATTTGCATATATTGAAGAATCTCTGCATCTTTGGGATAAACCCCACTTGATCATGGTGTATAATCCTTCTAATGTGTTGTTGGATTCTCTTTGCTATAATTTTGTAGGACTTTTGCATCTATGTTCATCAGTGATACTGGCCTATAATTTTCTTCTTTTGTGATATCCCCTTGTCAGATTTTGGTATCAGGGTGATGGTGGCCCCATAGAATGAGTGTTCCTTACTGTGCAGTTTTTTGGAAGAGTTTGAGAATGTTAGACATTAGCTGTTCTCTAAACGTTTGATTGGCTTCCCAAGTGGTGCTTGTGGTAATGAACCTGCATGTCAATGCAGGAAACATAAGAGATGCCGGTTCAATGCCTGGGTTGGGAAGATCCCCTGGAGAAGGGAATGGCAACCCACTCCAGTATTCTTGCCTGGAGAATCACCATTGACAGAGGAGCCTGGTGGGCTACAGTCCATAGGGTCGCAAAAAGTCAGACACAACTAAAGCAACTGAGCATGCAATCATTTGATAGAATTCACCTATGAAGCCATCTGGCCCTGGACTTTTCTTTTTTGGGAGATTTTTGATCACAGTTTTGATTTCAGTGCTTCTGATTGATCTGTTCATAATTTCTATTTTTTCCTGGTTCAGCCTTGGAAGGTTGAACTTTTCCAAAAATTTGTCCATTTCTTTTAGGTTGTCCGTTTTATTGGCATATCAGTTCAGTTCAGTCACTCAGTCGTGTCCGACTCTTTGCGACCCCATGGACTGCAGCATGCCAGGCTCCCCTGTCCATCACCAACTCCCAGAGCCTACTCAAACTCGTGTCCATAGTGTTGGTGATTGCCATCCAAACATCTTATCCTCTTCCTCTGTCATGCCCTTCTCTTCCCATCTTCAATCTTTCCCAGCATCAGGGTCTTTTCAGATGAGTCAGTTCTTCACATCAGGTGGTCAAAGTATTAGAGTTTCAGCTTCACCATCAGTCTTTCCAATGAATATTCAGGACTGATTTCCTTTAGGATTAACTGGTTTGATCTCCTTTTCCTTTAGGATTAACTGGTTTGATTTCCTTTAGGATTAACTGGTTTGATTAACAGGGACTCTCAACAGTCTTCTCCAACACCACAGTTCAAAAGCATCAATTCTTTGGCGCTCAAGTTTCTTTACAGTCCATCTCTCACATCCATATATGACCACAGGAAAAACCATAGCTTTGACTAGACGGACCTTTGTTGGCAAAGTAATGTCTCTGCTTTTTAATATGCTGTCTATCTTTTCTTCCAAGGGGCAAGTGTCTTTTAATTTCATGGCTGCAGTCACCATCTGCAGTGATTTTGGAGCCTCCCAAAATAAAGTCTGTCACTGTTTCCATTGTTTCCCCAACTATTTGCCATGAAGTGATGGGACTAGCAGGTCAGGTGGTCTGGTATTGCCATCTCTTTCAGAATTTTCCACAGTTTATTGTGATCCACACACTCAAAGGCTTTGGCATAGTCTATAAAGCAAGGGAACATTTCATGCAAAGATGGTCTCGATAAAGGACGGAAATGGTATGGACCTAACAGAAGCAGAAGATATTAAAAAGAGGTGGCAAGAATACACAGAAGAACTGTACAAAAAAGATCTTCACAACCCAGATAATCACGATGGTATGATCACTCATCTAGAGCCAAACATCCTGGAATGTGAAGTCAAGTGGGCCTTAGAAAGCACCACTGTGAACAAAGCTAGTGGAGGTGATGGAATCCCAGTTGAGCTCTTTCAAATCCTGAAAGATGATGCTGTGAAAGTGCTGCCCTCAATATGCCAGCAAATTTGGAAAACTCAGCAGTGGCCACAGGACTGGAAAAGGTCAGTTTTCATTCCAATCCCAAAGAAAGGCAATGCCAAAGAATGCTCAAACTACCACACAATTGCACTCATCTCACACGCTAGTAAAGTCATGCTCAAAATTCTCCAAGCCAGGCTTCAGCAATATGTGAACTGTGAGCTTCCTGATGTTCAAGCTGGTTTTAGAAAAGGCAGAGGAACCAGAGATCAACTTGCCAACATCCGCTGGATCGTGGAAAAAGCAAGAGAGTTCCAGAAAAACATCTACTTCTGCTTATTTAACTTATATGCAGAGTATATCATGAGAAACGCTGGGGTGGAAGAAACGCAAGCTGGAATTAAGATTGCCAGGAGAAATATCAGTAACCTCAGATATGCAGATGACACCACCCTTACGGCAGAAAGTGAAGAGGAACTAAAAAGCCTCTTGATGAAAGTGAAAGAGGAGAGTGAAAAAGTTGGCTTAAAGCTTCACATTTAGAAAACTAAGATCATGGCAATCTGGTCCCATCACTCCATGGGAAATAGATGGGGAAACAGTGGAAACAGTGTCAGACTTTATTTTTTTGGGCTCCAAAATCACTGCAGATGGTGATTGCAGCCATGAAATTAAAAGATGCTTACTCCTTGGAAGAAAAGTTACGACCCACCTAGACAGCATATTGAAAAGCAGAGACCTTACTTTGCCAACAAAGATCCGTCTAGTCAAGGCTATTGTTTTTCCAGTAGTCACGTATGGATGTGAGAGTTGGACTGTGAAGAAAGCTGAGCACCGAAGAATTGATGCTTTTGAACTGTGGTGTTGGAGAAGACTCTTGAGAGTCCCTTGGACTGCAAGGAGATCCAACCAGTCCATTCTAAAGGAGATCAGCCCAGGGTGTTTATTGGAAGGACTAATGCTAAAGCTGAAACTCCGATACTTTGGCCACCTCTTGCAGAGTTGACTCATTGGAAAAGACCCTGATGCTGGGAGGGATTGAGGGCAGGAGGAGAAGGGGATGACAGAGCATGAGATGGCTGGATGGCATCACCGACTCGACGGACGTTAGTTTGAGTGAACTCCAGGAGTTGGTGATGGACAGGGAAGCATGGCGTGCTGCAATTCATGGAGTTGCAAAGAGTCGGACATGACTGAGCGACTGAACTGACTGAACTGAACTGATGGTACCGGATCCCAAGATCTTAGTTTTCTGAACGTTGAGTTTTAAGCCAGCTTTTTCACTCTTCTCTTTCACTGTCATCAAAAGGCTCTTTAGTTCTTCACTTTCTGCCATAAGGGTGGTGTCATCTGTGTATCTGAGGTTACTGGTATTTCTCCCGGTGATCTTGATCCCAGCTCTTTCTTCATCCAGCCTGCTGCTTGTAGAATTCTCTTCTGATCCTTTGTCTTTCTACATTGCCTGTTGTCACTTCTTTTATCACTTCTAATTTTGTTGATTTGAATCTCCTCCCTTTTTTTCTTAATGAGTCTGGCTAATGTTTTGCCAATTTTGTTTATTTTCTCAAGGAACTGGCTTTTAGTTTTATTGATCTTTGCTGTTGTTTCCTTCATTCTTTTTCATTTATTTCTGCTCTGATGTTTATGATTTCTTTCCTTCTAGTAACTATGGGGTTTGTTTGTTTGGTTTGTTTTTTTGGGGGGGGGGGGGTTGTCTTTTTTCAGTTGCTTTAGGTGTGAGGTTAGGTTGTCTGTTAGATGTCTTTCTTGTTTCTTGAGGTAAGATTGTATTGCTATAAACTTCCCTCTTAGAACTGCTTTTGTTGCATCCCATAGGTTTTCGGTCATCATGTCTCCGTTGTCCTGTGTTTCTAGGTCTTGTTTGATTTCTCTAATAACCAATTGGTTATTTAGAAGTGTTTTGTTTAACCTTCGTGTATTTGTGTTTTTCCCAATTTTTTTTTTTCCTGTAATTTATGTCTAGTTTCAAGGTGTTGTGGTCAGAAAAGATGCTTGATACAATTTCCATTTTCTTAAATTTACGGAAGCTTGATTTGTGATACAATATATGATCTTTTCTGGAGAATGTTCGCTCCTTGTGCACGTGGGTGGAATGTCCTGAAGACGTCACTTAGGTACATTGGTCTAATGAGGTGCTCCTTTGTTGGGTGCATAAGTATTTACAATTGTTATGTTTCCTTGATCCCTTGATTGTTATGTAATGTCCTTCCTTATCTCTTGTAATATTCTTTATTTTGAAATCTGTTTTGTCTGATATGAGAATTGCTACTCTGGCTTTTTAAAATTTCCATTTGCATGGAATATCTTTTTCTATCCTCTCATTTTCAGTCTGTATGAGTCCTAGGTTTGAGGTTGGTCTCTTGTAGACAGCATGTATATGGATCTTGCTTTTGTATCCGTTCAGCTACTCCATGTCTTTTAGTTGGAGTGTTTGATTCATTTATATTTAAAGTAACTACTGATATATATGTTCCTATTGGTATTTCCTTAATTGTTTTGGGTTTGTTTTTGTAAGCCTTTTCCTTCTCTTGTGTTTCCTGCCTATAGAATTTCTATTAACATTTGTTGTAAAGCTTTTTTGGTGGTGCTAAATTCTCTTAACTTTTGCTTGTCTATAAATCTTATGATTTCTCCATCAATTTTGAATGAGATCCATGCTGAGTAATCTTAGTTGTAGCTTTTTCAGTTTCGTTACTTTAAATATATATTGTCATTCCTTTCTGGCCTACAGAGTTTCTACTAAAAGATCAAGTGTTCTTGATCAACTGATAAATCTTTTCTACTGAAAGATCCCATAAGATCAACTTATGGGATTTCTCTTATATATTACTTGTTGTCTTTCCCTTGCGCTTTTAATATTTTTTCTTTTTGTTTAATTTGTGTTAGTTTGATAAATATGTGTCTTGGCATGTTTCTTCTTGGGTTTATCCTGTATGGGACTGTCTGTATTTCTTGGACTTCATTATTTCCTTTCCCATGTTAGGGAAGTTTTCAGATATAATCTCTTCAAAAATGTTGTCAAACCCTTTCTTTTTCTGTTCTTCTCCCTATAATTCAAATGTTGGTGCGTTTAATATTGTCCCAGGAGTCTCTGAGACTATAAATTCTTTTCATTCTTTTTTTCTTTATTCTCTTAAGCAATGATTCCTACCATTATACCTTCCAGCTCACTTATCTGTTCTCCCTCAACTATTCTGCTATCGATTCCTTCTAGAGTATTTTAATTTAGTAATTGTGTTATTGCTGTTTACTTATTTTCTGTGTCTTCTAGTTCCTTGTGAAATGTGTTAAATGATTCTTGCATTTTCTCTATTCTATTTTCAAGATTTTGGATCATCTTTGAAAAGTGAAAGTGAAAGAAGCTCAGTTGTGTCCACTCTTTGCGACCCCATAGACTGTACAGTCTTTCTTCAGACCAGAATACTGGAGTGGGAAGCCTTTTCCTTTTCCAGGGGATCTTCCCAACCCAGGGATTGAACCCAGGTCTCCCACATTGCAGGTGGATTCTTTACCTGCTGAGCCACCAGGAAGCCCAAGGATACTGGAGTGGGTAGCCTATCTCTTCTCTAGCAGATTTTCCTCCCAGGAATCAAATCGAGGTCTCTTGCTTTGCAGGCAGATTCTTTACCAACTGAGCTATCAGGAAAGCCCAGGATCATCTTTACTGTCATTTTTCTGAATTCTTTTTCAAGTAGTTTGCCTATTTCCTCTTTGTTTATTTGGTCTTGTTTCTTCATCTGCACAATATTTCTCTGTCTTTTCATTTTGTGCAAAATACTGTGTTTGAGGTCTGCCTTTCCCTAGGTTATGGGGTCATAGTTTCTCTTACTTTTTGTCTCATGGATGAGGTTGGTCCAGTGCCCTGTGTAGGCTTCATGTTTGAAGGCACTTGGGCCTGCATTCTGGTGGGAGGAAGTGAGTTTTTTTCCTCTTGATGGGCAGGGCCATGTGAGGTGGTGTATTTTGGGGTGTCTGTGGGAGGCCTGTCTGCTGATGATTGGGTTGTATTTTTGTTTTGCTTGTTGTTGGGTAAGGTATCCTGTGCTAGGTGCTGCAGGCAATCGGGTGGTACTGAATCTTGATACAGGTGGAGGCCTCCGTGGGAGTTCTCACTGATTAATACTCCCCGGGGTCAAGAGTTCTCTAGTGTCCTGTACTCAACACTCCCACTCCAGAGGCTCAGGCCTTACTTCTGGTCAGGCAACCGAGATCTCACAAGCTGTTTGTTATGGCAATGCTGCTGCTGCTGCTGCTAAGTCGCTTCAGTCGTGTCTGACTCTGTGTGACCCCATAGACGGCAGCCAGGCTCCTCTGTCCCTGGGATTCCCCAGGCAAGAATTCTGTAATAAAAGGGATTAAAACAAACAATAAACAAACAAGAACCCAAGAGACTAAAAATGAACCCCAGACAAATGGTTAAAGCAAAATTAGACAAATAAAAACAAAAACAAAGGAACATACACACGCACAGCACATACTGCGCGCTCGGAACCAAAGCACACCAAAGAAAACAAAGTTCAAGAGAGTGACCTGGCGAACAGAGGAAGCCCAGAGGAATATCAACCAATTAAAAACAGAACCAACTAAAGCACAAAGCAGAAAACAAGACCAAAGCAGAGTGCCAGCTGAGGAATAAAGCAAAGCAAACAAAAGAAACAAACATGGTGAAGGAAAAAAAACAAATAGAAAAGCAAAGTTAAGTCAAATATGTAAAGATACATGCATATTAAAGTAAAACTTCAACAAGAAAAACAGCAGCAATAACAAAACACAAAAAGCTAAAATAGAAGTAGAAATATATAAAAGAAATTAAAAGTGTGTTCAAAAAGAGAGAATAATAATAACCACAGCAACAGAAAAAAAAGAATATTCAGAACCAACTATAGAAGGAATAAAAATATAAGAATAATAAATGTTTTTCTCAGGTCTCAGCTATCAGCATTCTCACCCCTGACCCCACCTCACCGCTGTGAGCCACACCCCACCTTCGCCTTCTTAGGAGGCCCTTCAGTACTCAGGTGGACTGGTCTCTGGACCTGCTGTGGGGACAGTTCAGATTCTAATCTGGCCCTGTTCCTACATGTGCTTGCCTCCAATGTCCAGAGCTGCCAGAGCTAGAGAATTTTCTTTTGTAGGAGTACTCATTATCCTTTTATATATTCCATAGGCAGAGAGTCTCCCTAGTTGTTCTTGTGGGTTTAATTTACAGCTTATACAGCTTTTAGAAAGTTTTTTGATCCTCTTCCTTAGTCACTCCATCCCTGGAGCTTAATTGTGGTTTTATCCCCACCTCTGCATGTGGGTCATCCACAAGAGTTTGCTTCTGAGGCTCCCCTGGAGGCCTTGAGTCTGCCCCAGTGAGGACTAGGCCTGGAGGTGTAACAGCTGCTTGGATGGCATGGACCCCGGCAGGACCAGGTGCACAGGGAAGCCCATGCCCACGGGTACAGGAGATATGGTGCTGTTGGGATTGTTTTCTAGCCTCTAGCAGCTCTGCCCTAGTGAGGGTCGAGCATGGAGGTAGTGCAGCTGCTTGGATTGCGGGGACCCCAGTGGCATATACTGTTTAATCCTTGCTCATAGTCAACATGTTCATGTATTGACTTTTGATATTTTCTCCTTGTCTCCTAATTCTTTTTTATACCTTGTATTATGCTGTGTTTCAGTAACTTTGGACTCCTTTTTTTCTTTTGAAGCATATATTTGTTTTATGTATTTTTATGTAGGTTGTGTAATTAAACTCATACTCTCTGGACAATGTTCATTTGGAAAGTGGGAAGGAAATTCCCTCTATGTAGTTGAGCAAAATGGGGGAGGATAAAATGCAAATAAATTCTGGCCATAAAGTCAGCAACTTCTACTTTAAAAAAGAAACCACTCTATTGAAATCTAGTCTCTGTCTGTATTTTAAGTCTCCCTGTGTTAAAAAAAAAAAAAAAAAAGGAAGAAACAGATTCCCAGTACATCTTGGCTCTAATGGCTATTAAATCTGGGTTTAATTGTATCTGACCCTGAGTCAGATGAACTAGAGAGTAATGTGACTGTTACAATGAAGTATTCCAACCAGCTGAAGGATATTCTTCCCTCCAAATAAAGAGGCTCTACCGTGCAAGTGTCCCACCAGGTCCCCACCCCCAGGCCTCTGCCAGCCAGCCACCTCTCTGGATGCTCCCCTGCCCTGAGGAAGGGTGACCGAAGGCTCAGGCATGGAGGAAATAGCTAATTGTTGTCCAGGTATCTGTTGCCATTAGAATGATGACTTACGGAACTAATTTGGGAAGCAGAGCCTCTGCCCAGGAAGCAAGATAAACATGAGCACATTACATCATGCTCGGGTACAGTGTCTTTCATACCAGTGATCACTGTGGTCAAGGGTGAAAAGAACCATCTCGGTTCAGAATTAGGAAGTGTTGAAGACCACGAGGCAGGACTTTTGAAGATAGGCCATCCTCCCACATGCTTCTCTTCACGGGAGAAGTCTGTCCTTTGGTGATTTACAGTTACAGAGTAACCACATTCCTAAAACATAAGTCGTAAAAAAAGAAATTCTGTTTATGCCACAGAGCTTTATTTTCCATATAAAATATTTCCAAATATTCCATTTTCATTTTACAATCCGAACCTTGTTTCTACGGAAAACATTTTCTCCGCAGTCTTGGATATATTGTTTTTATCCAAGACTGCAGTTCTTTTCCATGTGATAAACAATGTCAAGACTGTACATTTTGGACAGACACAGCATGCGGGATCAGATCCTCAACCAGCGATTGGGAATTCCACGCCCCTTGCAGTGGGAGCACGGATTCTTAACCACTGGACTGCCAACGGAAGTCCTGAGTTTCCGTACTTTTTATAGTTTGTATTTGGAGTGAAAATCATGGCTTGATTTAGAGCCCTCTCTTGGTGACACCTGTTAACGCTGGGACACAAAACAACGGAGGGATCCATCCAGGTCAGAGGCATGACCTGGGGCCAGCGCTGTGAATGGCCTGCTCCCAGCCAGGCTCTGCTCATGGGCTGTGGTAGGAATGGCACACGATACAATCACTGTCCCAGCCACTGGCCCCAGAAAGTAACCCCTGCAAAGTTCCCTGGCCTTTCCCTTGAGGGTTAGTTGTACCATAACATCCCTCCCTTCACCTCTTCTTCAAGTTCAAGGTCAGTTTCTAGGCCCCATTCTAGTCCAGGGTAGCCCTAGAAAATCTTCCCCTACCCCCAGACAACCTCTGGTTGCCAGGATAGCCTGGAAGCTCAGCTTGTGAGATCTAATTCCATGGGGAATTCCCAGAGATTCCCCACCCACAGGCAGCCCTAAGTGAATTCTCAAGTGGTCCTTCCAGAACTGGCGATGACATGGGCCCCAGCCAGACCTCCCTCAAGCATTCTGCTCTGTTCCAGGCCTCAGTTTCTTTATTTACCTGTAAGTCACTGTTTTGTGAGTATTTATTTAGTCTCTTGTTGTTCCTTCCTTAGTAGTAAGGGTGACTAAGTTTAATGAATAAGGGCTTAGTAGCTTAGAGTTGTGAGTTTTATTACTGGTTTTGACACTAAGTGACCCTAAACTATTCATTTAATCTTTTTACTGAATAAGCATACTTACGCATAAACTGGCCTGTTCTGAGAGCTTTTAGGTTGTCCTTAAAGCACTTTGATCTCTCTGGAAGTGGGTGCTAAGTAAATAAAAGGTACTCTTACGTGTTCATCCACAAAAGCATCGGTGGATTCCAGTGCTGATAAACTCTCATAATTCACTCGACCAGGGGCTGCCCTGTAAAGTGAAAAGACGTAAAGAGAATCCACTGCTGGCTGTACTTTTCATCTGCATATTGGAGGATTCAGTGACTTGGTAGCCACAGGAATGAAAACTAGTGACTCACAAGAGCTCTGCAAATAGTGTTATTTTTCATTTCCCTGTGGTGTTGCTATTGTTCTCAATTTTATGGATCATACAAGTTTTCACCAGACAACCTTGTTCTTCCCCCGCTGTTTTGAAACCATCCCAAGTGTAGCCCAGGGCTGTCGTCTCCCATTGGGTCAGTGTGAGCTCAGCCCAGCTCCTCAAATCCCTCGGTTCCTCTGGTCTGTCTGGAGTCCCTGTTGGAGCTTTGTTGTGGGAGAGGAAGGCAGAGAGCCCACGCCTTGCCCAGACAGTCTGAGGCCTGGCCGTGGAGCTTGCAGTTCCCTAGACACTCGGAGTTGAACTTGGCCAGCCATTCCTCTGTTGTTACTTTTCAGAGGTAATAAGTGAGATTAATTGCAGGCCAATCTCCAGAAGAGAAGGTAGTCAGGGCCAAATGCAGTCACATGTTTAGAAACCTGAGGTGTGCCTCTGAACAAGGCCGACTGAGAATGATACAATCCACAATGCAGGTACCAAGTGTTTGCGACCTCTTTTTTTCTTAAAGGGGTTGTATTTGACTTTTTTAATACCGATGATGTTGTTGTTATTTAGTAGCTCAGTCATGTCCGAATCTTTTACGACCTCATGGACTGCAGCCCACCAGGCTCTTCTGTCCGTGGGGTTCTCCAGGCAAGAATTACTGGAGTGGGTTGCCATTCCCTTCTCCAGAGGATCCTTCTGACCCAAGGATCGAACCTGCGTCTCCTGTTGCAGGCAGATTCCTTACCACTGAACCACCTGGGAAACCCATAGATGCTGATACTTGGCTATTAAGCTTTTCTTTAGCCAATGAAATGGCTAGGGATTTTCAAGCTACCTTTAAATTATCCATTTTTCTGGGCACTCGGGGAGTTATTCAGAGCTGAGAACTGATGTTGAGAGGCACCTCCTCATTACTGCCAGCCTTGCACGGAACTGGACCACGTCAGGGAGGAGCACTTTCTAGGTGAGGAGTCCATCTTTCTTTGGGAGACCTGGAAGGGTTACTGTAAAGTTTTGGCTGCTGCTTGGAATGATTTGGGAAGAACAGGGCCTCAGACAGCTTGGCAGGAGCCTGAAGCTCTGTTTTTTTCCAGTCCAGCCCTTCCTTGTGGATCGAGCTGTCAGGGAATCCCACGAATGTCTGGCTTCTGCCCCTTTGTATGTTTTTCCAGCATTTGTCATTGAATTATTTTTATCCATCTCTGGCTTTTTCACACACACAACCTGGGGATTTGTCTGTTCCTCGATGTTAAAGGTGCGGGGGAGGTTGAAGGCACAGCCCTGAGTCTGTTCTTCCTTTTTGTGACATCTTGGACCTAGGCTCCTTCGCTGGTGGCTTCCACTCTGGAAAACAACTTGTATTTTAGAACTTTAAATTCAGTCCTGGGGAATGGGGTACAATGAAGCCACAAATCTTGGAAATTTGGGTGCTATTTCATATTACCTTGTTCTTTTGCCCGCTTACTTTTTAATAATAAATTATAGTCTGGTCCCTTTCTTTTACCTAATTTTTGGGGACCAATTTCCAGAGGTTTTGATACCAGTTCAGCTAATACTTTTCTCCCTTCTTTTAGATTATTTTTTTTATGAATGTTGGTAGAGACTCAGGACTCTGACTTCCCACCTTTTCATTTTTATTCAGTCTTCAGAAATACTGAGTTTATTTTATTTTATTATTTTTTTTTTTTAGTTAGTTTATTTTCTTTAAAAATGAGCCCTCTATTCATTTTCTGTGTATTAGGCATTGTGTTAGGACACACAAACCTGGAGATTTGTCTGTTCCTCGATGTTAAAGGTGCGGGGGAGGCTGAAGGCACAGCCCTGAGTCTGTTCTTCCTTTATGTGACATGATGGACCTAGGCTGCTTGGCCAGGTGGCTTCCACTCTGGAAAACAACTGTATTTTAGAACTTTACAATTTAGAGTTCTAAAACTGTATTTTAGAACTGTAAAGCTGCTGTGGAGTCCTGACAAGTAAGACTGAATTGTCCTGTCTCCTGGAGTTCACTGACCAGGAGCTGTCTTCTGCTTTCAGCCTGGCACACACCACTTTGTTGTTGTTGTTATTGTTGTTTAGTCTCCAAGTTGCCCTCGGTTCTTTTGTGAGCCCATGGACTGTAGCCTGCCAGGCTCCTCTTCCCAGGCAAGAATCCTGGAGTGGGTTGCCATTCCCTTTCCAGGGGATCTTCCTGACCCAGGGATTGAACCCGGGTCTCCTGCATTGCAGCTGGATTCTCTACCACTGAGCCACCAGGGAAGCTCTGCAGGGCACTGGGTAGGGTCTAAAAGACTTTCAAGACCTGTTGTTGGATCACTAAATACCATCTGGCAGCAAGAGGGAACCACATACATGTGGAACAGGAAGCAGCATCGGGCAGCATATAACAAAGATTTAAATTTGTGACACAAGCAAGTAGAAGAAAGGGAATGCAGAAGAGGATGTAAGGATTGACCCTGTCACATGCTAGAATGTGGCTGAACCTTGAGGACATTGTGCTGCATGAAATGAGCCGGTCACAAAAAGACAAACACTGGAGGATTCCACTCCGATGAAGTATCTAAAGTTGTCTAAATCGTAGAAACAGGAAGTAGAAAGGTGATTGCCAAGGGCTGGGGGAACAGAAGATGGGGAATTAGTGGTTAATGACTATAAAGTTTCAGTTTTGCAAGATGAAAACGTTAGATCTTTTGCATAGCAGTGTGACCATACTTAACACTACTGTACTCATAAAAATGGTTAAGACAGCAAATTTAAAGTCATACATTTCTTTAAACCATGATAAAGAGACTAGGAGGAGGAAGATATTAGGTTTTAAAAGAGAGTCCCATAGTTAGGCAAAAAAATTTACCAGAATGGTAAGGCTTTGCCTCCATTCTCTCCCTTTAGGGAAATTATTCTGGAACCAGTCCTTTAAATTATTCTATTGATATATTCTTTAAAAGCAGGTTAACTTTATAGGAAAGGGGGCCTTCAACCTCTGTTAGCAAGATGGCATGGTGTAGTGAAAAGAGGCGGGACTTTAGGATTTGCCTTACTGAGTATGTGACCTCGGGCAAGTTAACCTGGCTTCTCTGAGCCACAGTTTCCCCGTCTGCTTAAAAACACAGATGATAATACCTACCTCATTAAGTTGTTTCAAGATTTAGTTGAGTTGTGCATGTCAAAGTAGCCAGTATAGCGCTTGGTTTGGGTGGAGGTTCTTGATACCATTTAGTTCCCTTCCTGTGGGGAAAAAAAAAAAAAGGAGAAACTTAAAAATTGGACTTGCCTGGGATCTGGGATTCCTCCACTCCTTGTTTTAGTATCTAGTTTAAAGGAAACTGGCCGTGAGCCACAGGCAGTGCCCTGTGGAGCGGTGTTGCAGAGATGAGGTCGTTGCAGCTGAGGAGTGGAGGGTATCAGAGTGGGGCCAACAGGAGAGACTCTTTCTTTCCTTTGACCCCTCTGTTGAAGGGTGACTTCTTTCTACTCAACAGGCCCTTCCTCTCTGCTATCTTCTCCCCAATGTTGAAATTTCCATTGCGGCTCAGTGTTCCAGCCAGTAAACACTCATATTTTCCATCCATCCTGGGGGTCGAGCTTTGGGAGAGCTTTTCTCTGGAGGAGTTTGGAGCTTATAATTTTGTACTTTATCCTGTTATATAAACAACACTCTGTAGCCAAAGAGCACAATCACAAAAAGAAACCACTTTGGGGGTGGTGGTGGTGGGGGGCGGAGTGCGGCCTAAAAGCCAGAAGGAAACTCACTTGTTCGGAGTGCTGCCGAAGTGATCGTTCTCTCCTTGTCCTCCCTCCCTTCCCAGAAAATGAAGTTCACCTGACCACCTTCCTCCTGAGTTTTAGCTTTTGCCACTCCTCCTCCTCGAGTCTCGCACACCTCTGGCACACGCGTGATCAAGGCGCGGAGTCCTCTCTGCTGCTTTTCTCGCTCAGCCAGACACGCAGCCTCTCAGGCGTTAGCTCCGTGGCGGTTCAGGCCCCGGGACGGTCTCCAGTTCCCCCCGCACCCAGAGAGCCGAGCGCCATAGGCATCCGTGCCAAGGCCAGCACAGCTGGACTTCTGCCTCTTTGAAGGAATGTTGGTAACAACTTTGGAAGTGTGTCAAAGCTCGCTGGCTGGACCCCATACCGGGGCCCAGGCAGAGGAAGTTTGGGAATGTTTGGGCCCAGACTCGGGCGTGAAAGACGGGGGATCTTTTCTTATCTACACGTCAAAATAAAACGCAGCTCACTCTGTGATTTGCCAGGGTCGCATGCTTCCAATTTAGGTTGCTTCCCCCCACCCAGCATCTAAGGTAAACCACCTTACCCACAGTTCCTCAGGATTAGCGCACACACCTGCACACTCAGACACATACAGAGCCACTGTTAGAGGCAAGACCCTTTCCTTTCTAGCCACTCGCTTTGTAATTTGATATCCATCCACAATTGATGATTATTTTGGTTTTAAGAGGACGGAATGACAAAAGTCCATGCACAAGCAGAATGAGACTCCTTTTCTAGAATTCGAAAGTTTTATCAAAGCTACTTAATTCATGTTTCAGTTTAATTCTCACGCAGTATTTCTATCACCTTTCCCATGGAACTGGTTACCAGCCCTGACAGAGTTGAAAGATGCACAGTGGTGAAGAAACACTGTATCTTTCTTTCTGACTGCTGCAGAGAAACATTGATGATCCGTGTTACAGCTTACTTAAGGTTGACTCAACACATTTAGGATGACCAGCTGCCTTCCCTGGAACCTTTAGCTAATAGACCTCACCCTACCCTCCTGCCTGTCTTACTGCTAAAAAACTCTCAGCCTGTTACTGACCAAATACAAAGAAGATGTCAATTCTTTAAGTTCTAGGGTTTGAAAGGCTAAAAGGAAAAAATCCTCTTGATTCTATATTTTAATAACACGATAGACTTGTAGTATCGAATCCCAGGAATTGGGGAGCCTGGTGGGCTGCCATCTGTGGGGTCACACAGAGTCGGCCACGACTGAAGCGACTCAGCAGCAGCAGCCGCAGTAATCTGATCCCTGCAGCCATTTTGCAGAGCAAAAGTTTGGTGTAAGTTCTGGTTTGGGTGTAGGTTCTTGGTACCGGTTCTTTCTCCAGAAAAGAGAATAACACAAAATTAGACTTGCCTGAGGTACAGTGCTGCTGCACCGCTGAGTTGACGTGCAGCTGGCCACCGCAGAGGTGGTGTTGTATGTATCACAGTGGAGAAAGCAGTTATACCTAATCTGAGGCTTACCTCACTTGCTTTTATTGTGAAGTGAGGATCCATATATTAAAATTTTGATTACAATTAAAATGCTTGTAAGGAAAAATAGAGAAGCTCCCCTTAAAAGGTAACATTTTAATATGGAACCAAGTGTTCTTTGGGAGATGAGAGTAGGGCTGGAGGTGAGAGGCAGTATATGAGAGTTTAGGAATTCAGAGTGTCACATGGCAGGCCCAGGTGTTCGTAATAAGTAACAGCAGAACTCTTATCCTAATTGGACCATTCTTATACTTTAGAGGCAATAAAGGGATGTTTTTTAGCCTTCATGAATTATCAGGCTAAGACTTGTATTAATTTGGCTTCAAAGCCAATAATTAATACCGTGTTTGCCTGGTTTTGTAAAAGAAGTTTTACTGTCTTTATGTGATGAAAGTGAAATATGGATGCATCTCAGTAATGTGACGATAATCTAGAAATCTTTCGATGAGAAAATCAGGCTTTCTGGTACCACAGGTAAGGAAACCGGAGTGGGGGGTAGTAATAAGTAGGTTGTACTTAAAGGCTGTACAGGAAATCAAATTGTGTTCTTGTGAAGGTGGGTTGCACTAAGGAAAATTGAGTAGATGAAAAAATCTGCCTATGTTATTAGTGTTCTCAAATATCTTGCTAGCTGCTTGAACCCAACACTGACATTTGAAATACAAGACCCTAAGAGAAGAGTTTTGTTACCTTCTTCACCAAATATTTAGTATATTGAAATACTTGAAAAGAAAGGTGACTCTGGTAATAAGTAATGTTCCAGCTGGGAAATGGCTTCATCTGGTAGTTGTTAAAACAATGTTATCCTTAAAAAGTTAACCTGTTACCAAATATCTCCTAAATGCAAGGCAGGGGGCTGACACTGAAGGAAGTAATAGACAGGGTCTCTCTGTCTGCAAGGAGGAAATTTGATAGTCATTTAAGTTATTAACACAAGCAGTGTAAGGCAATGTGTACTTATTTGAGGACAAAGAGGACCATGCTGTGAGTGGTACACCTTCAGAGGAGAAATAGGTCACTCTGACTGGAGAAAGTGGCAAAAGCTTCATGGTAAAGAAACGTGTGAGGTGACTCTGGAAGGGCAGCTAAGGCTTGGGTAGGCAGAGGCTAAAGTTAATCAGTTAAGAGACAATTGCATGCTTACTTTGTGCTTGACTCTATGTGAGCATCTATGAGATCAAGAAATGTGTGGCATACTCATGTACGTTTGAGCTGACACCCAGGAGGATGGTCTGGAGAATATTTACCTGGGAGTTTAATTATTTTTGGCACATGAAGCACAGAGCAAGTGATTAAAGTGGAGGGTATGTGGGGTCAGTGTGTGCATGCATGCTAAGTTGCTTCAGTCGTGTCCAACTCTTTGCGACCCTGTGGATTGTAGCCCACCAGGCTCCTCTGTCCATGGGATTCTTCAGGCAAGAATACTGGAGTGGGTTGCCATGCCTTCCTCCAGGGGATCTTCCTTGACCCAGGGGTAAAACTCAGGTTTCTTACATCTCCTGCATTGGCAGGCAGGTTCTTTACCACCAGCGCCACCTGGGATGCCCTTATATGGGCTCAGAGGAGCTTGCAATTCAGGAAAGGCCTTAGAGATGGGTGGAAAGATCAGGCTCTGCAGAGGAAGGGTTTAAATACAGTCCTAGGTTATATGTAGGCTACAGACCGGTGCAGGAAAGGGGAGGGAGAAAAAGAGAGGTACGTACAAGGGGTTTCAGGCATTTTCAAGGGACTATCAGTAGGAACCAGTCTGGCTGATAAAATGTATTAGTTTTAAGTGATAGGAACGGAAATCAAGCTGGGTCCTAATTGTAAAAGAGAGTTTTCAGTTAATTCAACTATAAAAATCTAGAAATTGATGTTGGGGCTTATGAAGCATCAGTCATACTTTCTGATTCCTCCAGGCCACAAGTAAGTAAAAAAATTATAGAAAACAAAATCAAAGATAGCAAAAATACTGATTTATTACTGATAAAGATAAGCTGGAGATTATGTCTTGAAAATATGGTACAAATGGGCTTCTACTTTTCAAGGCTAAATTTTTCTAACTTGTCCTATTTATTTTAAAGATTTTCTTTGTATTTTTTTAATTCTGATAATGATAACAAAAGTTTTAAGGAAGAAATAAAAGGACCTTCCAATGTACCACAAACACAAAAAGAAAAACAAAACAAAAAATAATTTTCAAAGTGAATGCCTGTATCTGGCGCCAGTCTACCTTTCCAATTTTATTCTTCACATATTTAGTTCCAGCCAAATGCAATGGATCAAAATGGTACATTTTCCTCTCCTTATACCATTCTGTAGTGCTTATCCTATTAGTTTCCTGTGATTACTTCACGAAAGTGTAAGCTGTCTTATTCACTATTGTATCCCAGTGCCTTGGTAAACAGTAGGCACTTAAACATAAAGAACAAATATTAAGTAAAAGAAAGCACGAATGAATGAACAGACTCCCTGCTCCTCACCTGTGTCTTTGCATGTCCAAACTCTTTCCTCCTACAGGGCTCAGCTCAGCTTAGGCTTTCTGCAACCTTCCCTGATGACGTCCCAAGAAAACATCATTAGACTTTCTCTTCCTTCTATTCTTCATCCACCAAACACATGTTCCTAAAAGATATAATTCAGAGGAAGCTCTGGCTTAGTGTCCAGTTTTAATTCCCAGAGAACTGATCTTTGTGGCTCTTCCTAGCCTGATGATCCGAGCACTAGGGAAGGAAGTCCTGTTTCTTCTCCATTGAGTTCAGAGCTCACACAACCACCTTCCCAAGTCACCAGGTCCTCTTCAGTTCTTTCTAGTTATCTAAGATCAAAAGTGCCCTACAAGCGAAAGGCCCTCTGCCTCGGGAGGGAGAGGGTGGGGAGAGGTGCTCTTGGAATAGGCAGGCTGTGAAAGAAGAGGAAAAGGCAGAAACCCTTATTTTTACCAACATCCTCCCCACCCCACCAGACCCACGGAATCTCGAGAGCCACTCCTAGAAGATATTTAGGGGTGAAAGGGCATCCAGCATCTTTGACAGCCCAGTGTAGGATGGCTGTCTCTTTACTTTCAGCCTTTTCACATTGGTTGACTAATAAGTTTTACTTATTATTTAAGTTTACTGAATATGTGTATGTGTGTAATGTGTCAGATTTTTGGTGTTCTTTGCAGTAGTTCTCTCTCCTCTCTGTCCTCTATGTGATAGACTTATATTCGGCCCTTCGTATCCACAGGTCTGCATCCATGGATTGAAGTATTTAGGGGGAAAAAAAAATTCAGGAAGTTCCAAAAAGCAAAACTTGAATTCTCTATAGTCCAGTGACTGTTTACACAACATTCACATTTTATTAGGTATTAGAAGTGACCTGGACTTCCCAGGTGGCGCTAGTGGTAAGGAGCCTGCCTGCCAATGCAGGAGGCTTAAGAGACGTGAGTTCAGTCTCTGGGTCTGGAAGATCCCGGGGAGAAGGGCCTGGCGATACACTCCAGTGTTCTTGCCTAGAGAATCTGTCTGTTTCCCTCTGCTGTCACACACACCACGCCTCCTTGTATTATAGTTATCTGTATACTTGTCTCACCTCCTGTATTGGAGTGTAAGCTTTTGAGGGGCAGAGGCTGAATCTTGCAAATCTTTATATCCTTACACTGTGCTGTAGAAAGTGCTCAGTAAACGTTTGGTGAATAACTGGCTAGATCAGTGCTATCCAATATGGTAGCCTCAAGCCACATGTGGATTTTAAAATATTTAAATTAATTAAAACTAAGTAAAAAGAAAAATTCAGTTCCTCATCATACTAGCCACATTGCAAGTACTCAAAAGCCACAAGCAGCTCATCACTACCATACTGGGCAGCACAGGACAAGATGGTTGACCCAGAAGGTTCAAATATGTGATAAAGACCCAAACTTGTCAGCGGGGGGGGAAAAAAAAGTACAAAGAAAGGCATATTCTTGATTAGGCTCTTTTGTTTAGATCTAGAGATTTACCACAGATGCTGTTCTTGAACTAATTTGTGGTACTGGAAGGGGCATATTTTAATGCCTTGGGAATCTCAAAAGCTCAGAGCTTCTGAATTACTAGTGTTTAACCAATTACTAGTGTTTAACCAAGAGCTGGGGTGGCTGAGAGGAAGGGACTTTTTAAGCCGATGCGAACATTATCATTTTATTTCCTGGGATACGCCCATGACGAGATGGTGGAGAGAGGTCTTGCCTTCCTCCACGTACCCAGCCCCCAGCCCCCCACCTGCTTGGCTGGCAGTTCTGACTTGGCTTATAGAGTTGCTATAGCCCTGGGGAACAGAGCCAAACATGCGGAAGTGGTTACGTGTACCAGCTCCCAGGGAAGCTGTGGCTAGCAAGAGGGAGTGGGTGGGGTCCTGCCTGATGGCTTTTCAAAGAAGCCAAATCTTTGAAGTTTTGTTTTAGCAGCTGCCAGGTATGCTGTTTCAGCACTTCACAGATTCCCTCACTATGTTCCCATATCACATTTTTTTTCTTTACTATGTGTGCATAGAATACACAATGGAACTTGCATGTTGGGAGGGTAAATATAAAATTGTGGAGTAAGGTGCTAAGCATACCCACCCCACTCCCCACTTTTTCTCCCTTTTTCCTGTGACTGCTGTGAAATAGTCCTCTTCCATTTTCAGCTCTAATCTTTTCTGATCACTGCCAAAGGAGAGGCAAACAAGAGTCTTCTTCCACTTTGGAAAAATAGTAAGTTTTGAAAAATTGCTGTTCCTCCATTTCTCTGAGGATTTAGAGCATCGCTCTGACGGTAGAACATCTCCCTTTTCCAAAAGAACGCGTGACACCCCACCCCACCCCCACCCCCCAGCATGCAATCCTGACAGCTTTTGGACTCAGAGTAAATTTCTTGAATGTAGATCTTGTTCACCAAGATGAAACACCACCTGGTTTTACAGGTATTAGTTTTCATTTTTGTTAAAGGGTTGCACTTGCCTCTGCTGTGCTGGTGGGGGGCAAGGACTGGGTAGGCAGAGCCGCCCTCTGACGCCCACTCTGAGGTTTTTCTGCCTCTTTGCCCCTTTGCTTAAGTCGTCCTTTCTCCTATCCAGTCTGCAGTGACCCCAGACCTTTTCCTGCTGGCCCCAAATTTGCTCCTTCCCCTGAGCTCCACTCTTGTGGCGCATAGTGTCTTCCCCCTTGTGTCAGTATCTTCTCTGCCTTTGTTCTTGCTCTCCTGAACTGTAAGCACTGTAAATAAACTGTACCTGTGAATGAAAGGCACAGGGTATGTTTTATTCCTACACAAAAGAATCCTGGACCGGTTTCAAGCCCACCTGGAACTTCCTGAGCTAGAGGTAAATCACTTGACTGAACTTCAGCCTCATGTTGCCAGGTGAGAAGCAAAGATGCTCAGATTGTCTTTGGGGGTTCGATGAGATCACCCTTGTGAGCATGCCTTGGAAACTACGGAGCACGACACATGACTGGGTCTTTTCAGTATTAATAATACTTCTTATCGCTATAAAACCATACTGTTTGCTTATGCTGCTGATGATGCAGGGTCTAGCCTCTCCCAGAGCTGAGGTACATCCCCAGTTGAAGCCCACATTACTCAGCTTGGCACAGGTTTAAAGCGTTAAATGGCCCATCCCAGGCACTCTTTCAGTCATCACCTTTCTTTCAGTCTTCAGGTTCTTCCTTTCAGACCTGTGGGGTCATTGTTTTTCTTACTTGTCTCTCCCTTTTGCTCCTCGCAGGCTCAGGCTGAGCTGTCTCTTTGAACCCCTCTCAGCTCTTTGAGAAACAGAGTCATCCCATCCCCTTTCCCTTCGGGCTGGAATTTCCACGCTGGTGGGTCCTCCTCTCAGTGTGGCGACCTGCCTCCCACCACTCTGCCCATTGACAGCACTGGGCCCCGTCCTCATCCTCCCTCTGTCCAGCCCCCCATCTTCATCCTCAGCTTGGCTCAGGGTCCCTTCCTGTTTTCTTCTCTCTTCCCCTTGCCTTTCTGCCGGGCTATATCCCTTTAATCCTCCCTTTCCATTACGTCTCAGCTTGCATTTTCTTTTCTCTAGGCTCAGACCTTTCATCCAGAAAGGATGGCCTCCCTTCCAGACTCTGTTTGGTGCATCTCCACATACCTGTCATCCTCTCCATCACCTTAAGGCGCCTCCATTCCAGAAAAAAGTAAATTAAAAGAACACTGCCATTTATTACTGCTGTCGTATGGCTTCAGAAAGTCCAAACCCTTTTATTTTAGAATATCTGTGCTCTTCCATTTAAACGTTATGACCTAGTGCTTGAGAGCAGGTGTTCTACGGAGGCAGACCAATTTGGATCCCTCCCCTTTTCCGCCAGAAAATGTTACCAGCCATGTCGCTTCAGGCAGATTCTTTGAAACTATTGTACTTATCTCTAAATGAGGATAAAATGCTGAAAATGCCTAGGTATGTCCTAGGGATCAACAGAAAATTAAATGATGTGGGAAAGCATTTTTACAGGGCCTGCCAGAGAGTAAGAGCTTGGTAAATGAGAATTAACTGTAAACATATCCACACAATCTATCCATACCCTGCTTTAAAGGTATTAAAAATTGAGGCCCAGAGAAGTTAAGTGGGTTGTGCAAAATCTCCTGCCTACCTGGTGGTAGAGTCAGGACGAGAACCCACTTCTGATTCTCACCCAGCGAATTCTCCATTTGATTCCACTAAGTCCTCAAAGGGTAATTCTAGTTTCCTTTCTTTGGGTGGAACGTGGGACTCGTCCGGAGAGAGGAATGTTCATAGTTTGGTGCATTTGTTCACTCTGCCAACACTGCCTGAGTGTGACACTGCCAGGCTTTGAGTGGACAAAGACCAGAATGATGACTGGCCTTAACTGATTGGTCCAGTGAGTAAGAAACAGTCGTTGTGAAGAACAGTCACAGTACCAAAGCCTGCCAATGAAAGGCATCCTGGCATTTCAAGGAATAAGCTTTGTCAGGCGAAGACCCCAGTCAATTTTACAGAGAATGGATTATTGTTTTTCAACTAAGTGAGACTCACAGAGCCTGTGTGAAGGCAGGGAGGTACGGACGAGCATGCCTGAGGGCAGTGTCGTGAGAGCATGGTATGCACGTGCGGGGGTGTGGAGGGTGAGATGGAAGAGTTCAAGAACCTGATACACCGTGCTAAGGGGATTTTATCCCGTTATCTGCCCTTTTAATTAATGTCAGCTGAAAAAGTCAATAGAGTTTTGGAGGTTTGTTTTTCCTTTAATGTTTCTGGGGTTTTATATGTAATATTTCCTCTGTCTTTCCTTTCCCTCGTTCATATCTGGCAAATTCTTGCCATCATTCTGGGTAACCCTTATTCTCCGCACCTTCTACTGTCATCCCACATAGAGGCCGCCTGCTTGCCGGGAGCTCTGTCATTTACGTTGTGTTACAGATTTTCCAAAGAAGTCCAGACTTACTGCTTCTTGCTCTTAACGTGGCATCTGACATGTGAGTGTGCTCAACTGCTCTGTCATGTCTGACTCTGCGACTGTAGCCCACCAGTCTCCTCTGTCCCTGGAATTTTCCAGGCAAGAATACTGGAGTGGGTTGCCATTTCCTACCCCAGGGTTCTGACACATAGTATCCACTGGTTTAACATATGCCAAATGACTTTTAATATCTAGGTTCATAATCACAGACCAGACTTCCACCTAGGCAGCTCTTTCCCTAATACTATCTTTGGTACCACAAAAATTTAGGTGACTTAGGTTAAGACGTTTCTCCTTTAACCAGCCACAGCTCAACGTGCTTGCCATCTTTAGGATTTGAGCTTTGACTTTCTCTAGACAAGAACCTACCCACTCCAGAATTCTTGCCTGGGAAATGCCACGGACAGAGGAGCCCAGAGGGCTATAGTCCACGGGGTCACAAAGAGTCAGATACGACGGAGCACAGACAGAGAGAGAGGAGAAACGCTAAGCTGATTAAAAGCCTGCTATGAGAGTGGTTGTCACTTGTTTTGCATTTGCAGCACATATCCATATGCTAGGATTTTCCTCAACACACTTGAAGGAGTTAAAAGACTCAAAAAACAATTCTAAACCGGGTGAATTCCACATGGTGGAATCAGTTTTAAAGCAGAGCAGTGTCTCACGGAGTCCGTGAAAGTGCTGCGGTTTCACTCCTCTCCTGGTCATTTCTCAGGGCTGTGTGGAGGGGTGAGTGGTGTGATTTATTGACTGCCCTGACTAGACTTGAATATACTCACGAGGAAAAGTCACGGTAAAGAATCTGCCTGCAATGCAGGAGACCCGGGTTCAATCCCTGGGTTGGGAAGGTCCCCTGGAAGAGGGCATGGCAACCCACTCCCATATTCTTGTCTGGAGAATCCCATGGACAAAGGAGCCTGGCGGGTCACAGTCCATGGGGTCATAAAGAGTCGGACAGGACTGAGCGACTAACCTACTACTACTACTGATAGATTTGAAAATACTTATGAGGAAAAGTCTCTCCATAGTCCAGCACACACACAGTATCTGTATTTGGCACCAACTTGATGTTACATTTCTCCTCTTACTGCAAATACACCTTGCACTACACCATGCCACCAGCTGCAGCCAGCTCAGGACTCATCTGCCAAACCCAGCTGTTAACACCGTGCTAACATATGTCATTAAATATACTTTATATACTGCTGGTCACACGTTACATACTTGTGAAGTTTTCCCAGTACCGAGTAGTTGAGAATCTCCCTCGTAAGGCGTTAATGAAGAGATGCATCCTAATACAGCAGCCCACCTTCGTGGTCATGCACCCTGACACACACTTTGCTAGGACAGCAGGCTACTCTGATAGGATAATGCATTCAAACTAATTTCTCTTTCCCTTTTCAAATGTATCTAAGTAGTTGCAGAAGTGATCTATTGCTGCCCAATAAATTACCTCAACCTTGTAGCAGCCAAACAGCGAACATGTCTTTTCTCAGTTTCTGTGGGTCTGGAACTGAGGGGCAGCTTAACTGTGCAGTTCTGGCTCTGGCGCTTTTCACGAGGTGGCAGTTTAGATGTCAGCCAGGAGGGCTGCTGTCGGGGAAGGCTTGCCTGGGGCCAAGGATCCCCTTCTGTGATGCTGACCCTCGCGTGGATGATGAGTTCAGGCTGGCTGTTGGCAGGAGGCCCCAGTCCTGCAGCAGATGGACTTCTCCACGGGGCTGCCTGTGTGTCCTCATGACATGGCAGCTGGCTTCCCCTGGAATGAGTGACCTCAGAGAAAGACAAAAGCCATGTGTCTTTTATGACCCTATGCAGTCATTTTTAAAAAATTTTTTCATCATGGACAAATATACATGAAATTCACCATTTTTAAGTGTGCAGTTCAGTAGCATTAACTCCACTGCATTATTGTGCAGCTATCCCCACCATCTACTTCAGGATCTCTTTTCATCTTGCAAAACTGAACCTCTGTGCTGATTTAAAAAATAACTCCCCATCCTCCTTCCGTCAGCCTGTAGCAAGCATCCTTCCACTTTCTGGCTCTATTAAGTTTTGACTGCTCTAGGTACCTCATGTGAGTGGAATTTATATAGTATGTGTCCTTTTGTGTCCGGCTTATTTCATTTAGCACAGTGTCCTCAAAGTTCCTCCACGTTGTGACATGTGTCAGAATTTCCTTCCTTTTAAGGCTGAGTAATGTCTATCATACGTCTATCCCACAGTTTGTTTATCCATTTATCCGTCGATGGACTCTTGGGTTGCTTCTGCCTTTTGGCTGCTGTGAATATTGCTATGATTGTCACGGATGTACAGTTCGTTGCTCATGGCCCTGCTTTCATCTTCTGGGTATATATGCAGAGTAGAATTGCCGAGTCATATGATAATTCTTTTTTTTTCCCCAAGCGTAACTAATTCACTTTATCTTTCTTGTATAAAAACTCTACATGGTGACTGTGGCTGGGCTTGGGTCTTCTTCACAGAGACTCGGACACAGCTCTTAGGTCAGTGAGTTCCTGAGAGGGAGGCTTAGTGAACATGATCTCTTTCTAGAGGTCAAGAGGGTTAGCTGTAGCTGTTTGAGATGGCATCAAAGGTAGACGTGGTGAAGTTGCTCAGGTTGGCAGTGCAGCCCCCCAGACAAAGTATAGTAGTGATTGACACTGAGCATCAGTTTCTTGGACACAAGAGCCCGGAGGCTGCCAGTGCCTTTGGGGTTGGGATGCAATACACCAGCACAGAGCCGCAATGGCTCATCACCTTGCAAAGGACGGTGTGGGGCTTGCTGATCTTGCTCGCTGAGTAGCCTTCCTGCACAGCAACAATGGAGAGCTTGGCCAGGGCAGTGGCTCTGGGGATGGCAGTGGCTGCCTCCTTGGATTGCTTACCCAGATTGACACAGTCAGTCCTCAGTGGCAACAGATGCCTTGAACCTGATCTGCTGGCCAGCATGGGTCTGCTTTTGTACAGGTGTCTGAAATCAGATTGATTATATTCTTTGCAGCCAAAGATGGAGAAGCTCTATACAGTCAGCAAAAACAAGACCAGGAGCTGACTGTGGCTCAGATCATGAACTCCTTATTACCAAATTCAGACTCAAATTGAAGAAAGTAGGGAAAACCGCTAGACCATTCAGGTACGACCTAAATCAAATCCCTTATAAGTATACAGTGGAAGTGAGAAATAGATTTAAGGGCCTAGATCTGATAGATAGAGTGCCTGATGAACTATGGAATGAGGTTCGTGACATTGTACAGGAGACAGAGATCAAGACCATCCTCATGAAATAGAAATGCAAAAAAGCAAAATGGCTGTCTGGGGAGGCCTTACAAATAGCTGTGAAAAGAAGAGAGGCGAAAAGCAAAGGAGAAAAGGAAAGATATAAGCATCTGAATGCAGAGTTCCAGAGAATAGCAAGAAGAGATAAGAAAGCCTTCTTCAGCGATCAATGCAAAGAAATAGAGAAAAACAACAGAATGGGAAAGACTAGAGATCTCCTCAAGAAAATTAGAGATACCAAGGGAACATTTCATGCAAAGATGGGCTCGATAAAGGACAGAAATGGTATGGACCTAAAAGAAGCAGAAGATATTAAAAAGAGGTGGCAGGAATACACAGAAGAACTGTGCAAAAAAGATCTTCATGACCCAGATAATCACGATGGTGTGATCACTCACCTAGAGCCAGGCATCCTGGAATGTCAAGTCAGGTGGGCCTTAGAAAGCATCACTATGAACAAAGCTAGTGGAGGTGATGGAATTCCAGTTGAGCTCTTTCAAATCCTGAAAGATGATGCTGTGAAAGTGCTGCACTCAATATGCCAGCAAATTTGGAAAACTCAGCAGTGGCCACAGGACTGCAAAAGGTCAGTTTTCATTCCAATCCCAAAGAAAGGCAATGCCAAAGAATGCTCAAACTACCACACAATTGCACTCATCTCACATGCTAGTAAAGTCATGCTCAAAATTCTCCAAGCCAGGCTTCAGCAGTACGTGAACTGTGAACTTCCTGATGTTCAAGCTGTTTTAGAAAAGGCAGAGGAACCAGAGATCAAATTGCCAAGATCCGCTGGATCATGGAAAAAGCAAGAGAGGTCCAGAAAAACATCTCTTTCTGCTTGATTGACTATGCCAAAGCCTTTGACTGTGTGGATCACAATAAACTGTGGAAAATTCTGAAAGAGATGGGCATACCACCTGACCACCTGACCTGCCTCTTGAGAAACCTATATGTAGGTCAGGAAGCAACACTGGACATGGAACAACAGACTGGTTCCAAATCAGAAAAGGAGTACATCAAGGCTGTATATTGTCACCCTGCTTATTTAACTTCTATGCAGAGTACATCATGAGAAACGCTGGACTGGAAGAAGCACAAGCTGGAATCAAGATTGCCAGGAGAAATATCAATAACCCAGTTGTGCAGATGATACCACCGTTATGGCAGAAAGTGAAGAGGAACTAAAAAGCCTCTTGATGAAAGTGAAAGAGGAGAGTGAAAAAGTTGGCTTAAAGCTTCACAGTCAGAAAACTAAGATCATGGCATCTGGTTCCATCACTTCATGGCAAATAGATGGGGAAACAGTGTCAGACTTTATTTGGGGGGGCTCCAAAATCACTGCATATGGTGATTGCAGCCATGAAATTAAAAGATGCTTACTCCTTGGAACAAACGCTATGACCAACCTAGACAGCATATTCAAAAGCAGAGACATTACTTTGCCAACAAAGGTCCGTCTAGTCCAGGCTATGGTTTTTCCAGTGGTCATGTATAGATGTGAGAGTTGGACTGTGAAAAAAGCTGAGCACTGAAGAATTGATGCTTTTGAACTGTGGTGTTGGAGAAGACTCTTGAGAGTCCCTTGGACTGCAAGGAGATCCAACCAGTCCATCCTAAAGGAGATCAGCCCTGAGTGTTCTTTGGAAGGAATGATGCTGAAGCTGAAGCCCCAGTACTTTGGCCACCTGATGCAAAGAGTTGACTCATTGGAAAAGACCCTGATGCTGGGAGGGACTGAGGGCAGCAGGACAAGGAGACAACAGGATTAGATGGCTGGATGGCATCACTGACTCGATGGACATGAGTTTGGGTGAACTCCGGGAGTTGGTGATGGACAGGGAGGCCTGGCGTGCTGCGATTCGTGGGATCGCAAAGAGTGGGACACTACTGAGCAACTGAACTGAACTAAATCTTCAAGCTCACCCTTTAGGGTCAGTTTTTCTAGGAAAAAAATCCATGGTTTCAGACTCCTTGATGAACGAGGAGAAGGGATATATTTCCTGCAGGCATTTGGTCTTCATGTCTGTGACCCAGCAGCCTGGGCGGGTGACAAGGAGCCACTGCTTGTCCTCACCCTCCCCTTAGTGAGCTCTGTGGCCTTGGCTCCAATCTGAGCATAGCTGCCACCCAAACCACTGTGGAAGTTGCTGTGGTCACCTGCTGGCCTCCTAGAACACCAGCACCATCCACCATTTAGTGTTTCCTTGGAGTAGAAAAGCAATTCTATTTTTAACGTTTTTAAAAATTACTTATTTTTTTGGCTGCATCAGGTCTTCGTTGTGGCACTCGGGATCTTTGTTGCATTGCAGAGCCTCTCTTGTTGTGCTGTGTGGGCTCAGCAGTTGGCAGTGCACCAGCTGAGTTGCTCCACAACATATGGGATCTTAGTTCCCTAACAAGGGATTGAACTCTCATCCCCTGCATTGCAAGGTGGATTCTTAACCACTTGACAGCCAGGGAAGTCTCTATTTTTAACTTTTTGAGAAACTTCCAGACTTTTCCAGCACAACTGCACCATTTCAAATTTCCACCCACAGTGCACAAGCATTTCAGTTTCTCCACATCTTTGCCAACATCTGTTTTTTTTTTTAATAGTGGCCATCCTGATGCCTGTGAGGTGGTATATCATTGTGATTTATGTTTTCCTAATGGTTAGTGATGCTGAGCATCTCTGCATATACTTCTTGGTCATTTGTGTAGCTTTTTATAGAAAAAATGTCTATTCAGGTCCTTTGCCCATTTTAAAATTGAGTTTGGCTCTTTTGTTGTTGAGTTTTAGGAGTTCTGTATATATTTTGGATATATTTGGATTATCAGATATATGGTTTGAAAATTTAGAATATTCTCTCATTCTGTGGATTGCATTTTTACTCTGTTGATAGTATCCTTTGATACACAAAAGTTTTTCATTGTGATGAAGTATGTTGTTGGGGTTTTTTTTTTTAATTTTTTCTTCTTTGTCTGTGCCTTTGGCATGTATCCAAGAAATCATTGTCAAATCCAGTGTCCTGAAGCTTTTGACCTTTGTTTTCATTGAAGTGTTTTATAGTTTCAGCTCTTATGTTTAGATTTTTTCAAATACACTATTATTTTTGCAATATCCTACTGTTTACACAGGCCAGCTCCATTCATTGTGGGAGAGGATTACCCAGGATATGAATACCAGGATGTGGGGAGTATTGGGGGCCATCTTGGAACTGGTTCCTACAATAATTCAAGTATATAGTTTTAAAAGTTTAGCAGTTCTATAAAGTTTATAATGAAAATGGGAATCCCCTACCCCTTATTCTCCCGTTGCTACTCAACCTTAATTTCCACACTCCAGAGATAACTGCTTTCAACTTTTTTTTTTTTAGCTATCTCTTCTGTTATTTACTTTAATATTTCTAAATCATGTTTATCTGCCATCTGAGGACTTTTTATTTTATATATTAGTTATTAAATTCCTATCAGAAGATGAAAGTTTAACATTCTTGTTCTACTTTGTCCTGGTCCCACCCCAACCATATACACACACACACACAATTCCCTTCTTCCATCCTTGCAGTAAATGCATCATACAGTTTGACCAGTGTTTGCTATTTGCGTTATCACAACTCTGCTCTTGGAAACTTCGGGACCTTTTAGAATCATCATGTCTTTTTTCCTGTTGATCCATTTCTCTGTCATTTTGTCTGTCTTGGTACATATTGTGAAGTGAAGAAATTTTCCGAGTTTCCGATTTCTTCCAGGTTAAGACTGTTTACATGGGGCTTTGTGGGGGTGGGGAGGACACACACACGCGCACACGTGAACACACATATACACACATACACACACATACACACCTGCATGTATGTATTATATATGTTCCTATTTTCTATTGACTGAAATATTTACGTTCATACTTTATAAAAATTAAATACACACATGTAGCCACATCATAAAATAATTTAACAGAAATATATATAGATTATGAGGCGATAAAGTCACCTCCTGAGAGGCAGTCACAGTTAAAAGGTTGATTTGTATATATTTTTTTCTATATATTGTTCTGTGACTTTTCTTCCTCCCTAATGTCGCCATGTTTCCCCAGTTTGTTTATATAAGCTTATCTTTTTATTTGGCCCTGCAGGGCAGCCTGGGGGATCTTAGTTCCCTACCCATGAATCAGACTGGTGGCCCCTGCAATGGAGGCAGAGAGTCTTAACCTCTGGATCGCCAGGGAAGTCCCTGTATACGCTTATCTGAATATTCTTAACCACTATGTAGTCTTCCAAAAGATGACTGCACCGTAATTTATTTTGCGATTCTGCTGTTAGAGAACACTAAGTTGCATCCAATGTACGCATCTTCAGTGAATGCTTCATACATGTGTCTTTGTACACACCTGCAAGTATTTCTATAGAATACATTCCAAGAAGTGGAATTTGTTGGATCAAATGATATGTACACTTTGAATGTGTATAGATACTATACACAAAATTGGCCTCAAGAAGGGCTCTCAAATGGCTGTGCCACTACCCTCTCCAACCCTCAGTGTGCTCTTTCTCCCCACGCTTGCCAGCATCAGTTCCTTGGACTATCACTTCTTTCTTTCCTGTAAATTCTCTGCTCTTTTTCTGCTGATGAAATTAGGCAAAGACCTATCTTCAGATATATTATCTTAGAGATGCTTTGTTTTCGGGCAAGAAGATAGCTGAGATGGGACTGAGAAGCAGGAGGCTAAAAGAGTTCTGTCAGTGGGCTCTTTGTCGGTGTCCGTTAAGACCAGGAAGGACCCCTGTGCGTTAGCTTCTTTCCCGACCCCTGCGCTGGTGAATGCTTTTCCCTCCTGCTTTTGTCTTCGACTGATTCCATCCAAGGAGGCTTACCCTTTCCCCTTCCCTCAGTCCTGGATAACCAGAAAAGTCACAGAAGCCGGCAGACTGAGTGAAGGGAAGCTTAAGGAAAATATGAAAAAGGAAGAAAAGTGTTTGATGTACTTTTAATATAAAATGTGGAAAAAGTAGAAGCGGAGGGGGGGTGGGGAGAGAGGGCGGAGAGAGATTATTCACGGTAATGGGAACCAAATGTTGGCCGGGAAAGCTGCAGCATTCTCACACTCTTCCTGTAAACCCACAGCTTTTCAACGTGATAATAACCGAGGGCCAACAGCACAGGACACGCCTTAACCCTTCCATACCTGGACAGCCCCCTACTCAGCTGTTCAGAAGTCCTGGCACATGGCTGATGACTGTGTTCCTCTTGCCATCAGGCAAAAAGAAGGAAGGTGGAGGCAAGTAATAAGAGTGTGGGAGCACCCACTGGCTGAAGCTCCTCACAATGGGCCCCAGCACTCTTTCTGCAGGTTAGGCTTTACTAAGCAAGCAGCAGCTTGCTTGACCAGTAGCTCGCCGGTTTTGGGTGATGATGTTTGCTCCCATTGCCGGCCAAAGCTAATGAGAACCCCCATGGAAGACAGGCAGTCTCCATCGGTAATGATCCCATGACGTGAGTGGCCTCCGTGGAGTCCAGAGTCCACCCAGTAGCCCGTGTGGAAGTCCGGGCGCTTGTCTGGAGGCCCCGACCTCTGTTTCTCTTGAAAGTCCGTGCCTGCCACTGTGGAATTGAGATATAAAGACTGTCTGCAACCGAAGGGAACTCCCTGACCATGCAACCTGCAGATTGGCAAGGATAGGCACTTGCCCCTTGGCCTCGCCATTGGTCTAGGGAGGGTGAGTGAAAAGGGGTGACAGAAGGAATGCGTTCCCTGGTCCACCTGGCTGTTACTTCCATCTTGACTTGAACTATGTCCAGGTGCCTTTAAAAGTCTGATGTGTCCAAGAAATGTCTTTTTTTTTTTCTGTCAAATATTCACCATTTCAAAGGTGAGACAGTGGCAGCAGCAGGCAGTTGCCATCACAGGGCAGACAGGTGTTGGGCTCTGCTGGTACCTGGGCAGCTCCCGACCTCTCCAGCAGCAGTTGTCGCAGCTGCAGCATGAAGCGCAGTCAGTCTCTGCCTCCTGGCATGTGAAAGGTTTCAGTGAGGTGTAGGGCACGGAGAACATTTAGCACCCTGCCTGGCACCTACTATTGTCTGTCTTCATTGGTATCCTCATATTACCCACAGCTAAAACTGAAACATCTCTTTTTTTCCAAATGTTTTCCAGAATCATCCTTGGGATGATTTTGTAGTTTTACATTTTAAATTTAAGTAAATGTTTTGAATGATCCATTTTGAATTAATTTTTAAGTCTGAGGCTTAGGTTGAGGTTCCTTTTTTTTTTTTTTGCCTGTGAATGTACAGCTGCCCCAGCACCATTTGGTAACAGATGGCTTTAAACAGATTATCCTTCCTCCATTGTATTGACTTTTCTTTTTTTGCCGCATCAGTTGAGCATTTTATTGTGGGTCTTGGATGATTTTAGTATTCCTAAAACAAAGGTCCATGGGCTTTCCTGGTGACTCAGATGGTAAAGAATCCGCCTGTGAGACCTGGGTTCGCTCCCTGGGTTGGGAAGATCCCCTGGTGGAGGGAACAGCTACCCACTCCAGTGTTCTTGCCTGGAGAATCCCACGGACAGAGGAGCCTGGCGGGCTACAGTTCATGGGGTCGCAGAGTTGGTCATGAGTGAGCATCTCTCACTTTCACTTTTCCAGTATTCTTGCCTGGGAAATCCTGTGGACAGAAGAGCCTGGCGGGCTATAGTCCATGGGGTTACAAGAGTCAGACACGACTTAGTGACTAAACAACAACAAAAATAAAACAAATAATAACAATAATAACAACAATAATAATCTGTTATGAAATCTTTAGCAAAGACTATTTTAGGTTCTGGGCTTCCCTGGTGGCTTCCCGGGTTCAATCCCTGAGTCGGGAAGATCTCCTGGAGAAGGAAATGGCCCCCCACTCCAGTACTCTTGCTTGGAAAATCCCATGGACGGAGGAGCCTGGGAGGCTACAGTCCATGAGGTTGCGAAGAGTTGGACACGACTGAGCCACTTCACTTTGACTTTGATTTTAGGTTCCAGTTTTCTGTTCTTCATTGTACTTTGTAATCGTACAGATTTAGGTTCAAAAATGGCTCTTTAACTTACTGTGAGAGAAGTTAAATCTGAGTCATTTAACCTAAACTTCAGTTTTCGAATCTATAAAATGGAACAGTAATAATACCTTTCTCAATGGATTGCTCTGAAGACCAACTCAGATAAGGCATACAAAGGGCTTGGCTTGATATCAGGCATTTGGAAAGCCCTCACGCTGATGTTGGGCTTTGCAGGTGGCACTAGGGGTGAGGAACCTGCCTGGCAATACAGGAGATGTAAGAGATACCGGTTCAATCCCTGGGTCGGGAAGATGCCCTGGAGGAAGGCGTGGCAGCCCACTCCAGTATTCTCGCCTGGAGAATCCCACGGACAGAGGAGCCTGGTGGGCTACAGTCCGTGGGGTCACAAAGAGTCAGACACAAGTGACTTTGCATAAGCTGATGTTGGTAATAGTAACGAGACTTGGCTGTCTCTGTGTTTGGCCGTCCTCAGCCATACTCACTCATGCCCCTTGCCTTCCCCAAACCTTAACTTGTATCCTTTTCATTACATTGCTTATATTTCATTATAAATAGCTTCATCATGAACACGAGTGATTCCAGTTAAAGCTACTGTGCTATGCTTTGCTTAGATGGCAGTTTTGACCAGCTAGCGTTTATGTTTCTGAATAAATGAGACTTCGGTCTTACCAGCTTTGACTGCAGGGTCTCTTCGCTCTCCACCGTCCCCACCATTGAGCCACACGGGTTTCCTGTTTGCTGCTCTCTCACATCCTCTCTTCTTCCGCCTGCAGCGTCTTCTAGGTGTCAACGTGCTGGCCATCTTCTGAGACCATTTCTAGTTTGGCATCTTCCTTGATTTCCCCCTGTGGGAAGTGGCTCCCTCCTCTTGTCTTCTAAAGCCAGTGTCCTATTCCCAGCACAGCGGCATACAGAGTATAGGGAGAGGTGGGAGTTTTTTTCCTAATTAAAAAGAAGAAAATCACATGTTTCAAAAGTGCATAAGTAAGTACATCCAGCGTGTTGCCGTTAACATTAAATGATAAAAACGGGACAGCATAATCACAGTGTGCTGGAAGAAGACTGGCATGAAACATGCCGGAGTACTCACCACGTGAAATGGGACTGTGGGTGACATTTTTTTCTCCTCCTTTACTCTTGTCAGTATGTATGTATTTTTATGGTCAGCGTGTATTAATTTTTCAATTGATTTTTAAAAATGTTTGTTTATTTTATTTTTGTCTGTGCTGGTCTTCATTGCTGCATGCGGGCTTTCTCTAGTTGGCGGCGAGCGGGGCCTATTCTTGGTCGCAGAGTGCTAGCTTCTCATTGCTGTGGCTTCTCTTGCTGCAGAGTACAGGCTTTAGGCACGTGGACTCGGTAGTCGTGGCTCTAGAGCAGCCGTCTCCAACCTTTCTGGCTTCAGGGACAGGTTTCATGGAAGACAACTTTCCCGCGATGTCGGGAGGTGGGTCTTGTTGGGGCGGTAATGCAAGGGGTGAGGAGTGACAGGGCGCTGCCTACCTCCTGCTGTGTGGCCTAGTTCCTAGCAGGCTGTGGACTGCTACTGGTCCAAGGCCTGGGGGTTGGGGACCCCTGCTCTAGAGCCTTCGGGCGTTAGTAGTTGTGGGACCCAGGTCTTAACTGCCCTGAAGCATGTAGGATCCTCCTGGTCCAGGGATCAAACCCATGTCCCTTGCATTAGCAGAACTCTTTACCACTGGCCACCAGGGAAGTCCTTAAATTGATTTTTATATTGCTTAAATCACCATACAACGTGCTATCAATTCAGAAATTTTTCTCCCTTATTTTGAAACATTGAGATTCTGTTCTACCATTTGTTAAAGAGAAGAACAAAAGGAAGGGAAGGAGAAAGGGACTAATATTCCCTGAGTGCCCAGCTCAGGCTAGATCCTGTGCTTTGCATCATTTACCCTGTTTACTCCTGAAAACGTGGCTGTAAAATGGGTAATGACATAGCCTTAGAAATGTTAACATGTGCGTTCAGCTCTTTCTCTCTTTTGAAAGCAGTTTTCTTTTTATATATTTATTTTTGGCCGTGCTGAGTCTTTGTTGCTTCGCAGGCTTTTCTCTAGTTGTGGTGAGTGAGGGCTGCTCTCTGGTTATCGTGTGCGGGCTTCTCATTTCAGTGGCTTCTGTTGCGCACAGGCTCTGGGGTGCAGGCTTCGGTGGTTTCGACGCATGGGCTCAGGAGCTCTGACTCCCCGGCTCCAGCACACAGGCTTAGCTGCTCCTTGGCACGTGGGATTTTCCCAGGTCAGGGATGAGTGCATGTCTCCTGCATGGTCAGACGGATTCTTTACCACTGAGCCACGCGGGAAGCCTCAGTGCAGCTCTTTCTGATGTGAAAGTTTATGTTCTTTTCATCGCTTGACCTTCCCCACTTGTGGGAACAGGAAAATCAATACCAGTCTTTTCACAGTGGCATTCCAGGCTGGTCTAGACCCATTTATTAGTGATGATAAGGTGCAAAGGAGAGGTGGAAATATTTCTGAAAATAAACTATCACTGATGAAATGTAAGAAACAATATTCCTGTGGACAAATGTGAAGACAAATGTAGTAGCTGGAATGTTACAGTTCAGCATTACAGATATCTTTACCATTGTCTGTGAATCTGTACTATCTTTTACTTTTATCAGACACTAATGTCGTGCTTTGTATGTGGGCAGAAAGCATCAATAGACTAAAGAAGCTAACTCTGAGTGTATGGCATTTACAATTTGGATTAACTTTTTGTTTGCTTTGTATGCTTATTCTTCTGGATATAACTTAATTTCTGTCACAGATTAGAACCAGTGGCTGGGACAGATTAAGATGGCTGGTTGTAATGGTGGGTAATTCATACAAGGGCAATGGCGTGACTCTAGGGGACGGAAGTTGTAGATTTTTTTGGTCTTCTTGGTTTCTCACAATGGCCTGATCACACAGGTGCTGCTCGACTCATCTTATAAATGTGATTTGCCATTTTAGCTATGGTTTAACCAACACATGTTTGACAGCTACGGTATTATGGAAGAGAACCATCACTTCTTGGACTTTTGGCTAAGGTCAAATGCAGAGGGAAAAAACCATAGTATCATGAAGAGGATGTAGAGAAGAAGTAGAGATAAAAAATGTGTCCCTTTTAGCCTCCAGACCATTTATGGACTCAGTGTGTGGGGAATCTGGCCATAGACAGACACAGAAATGAATCATACATTTCTTCATCAGCAAATGTAATGTCTGGAATTTGAGTTCTAAAGAGTTTTGATTCACCCCTAAAATACGAATTCTGTATTCCTGGTTTTATCATTTTCATACTACAAGTGATTAGCTTCTCTATAACAAGAGGATGCAATTTACCATGTAGGAATATTGCCTGCCTGTTGATTTGTGAGAAGTCCAGGTTACATCCCAGTGAATGTCAACAATAAGATGATATACAAGAAATAAGAGTAGCTAATGGTAACTTGTATTGCTTATGAATTGCCAGGCCCTAAATGCTCGATGTACTTTAACTCATTTATCCTGTGCCAGCAGCTGTTCTCAGAGCATCACACATAGTAGCTGATTTAGTGCTCACAGATCCTCTGAGATAAGTCGTTATCGTTTCCGTCTTACAGATGGAGACCAAGCACAGAACAATTAAGTGACTTGGCCTAAATGACACCTTGGTGACTGGCAGTCAGGATTCAAACCCCAACAAGTGGCAGCAGAGTCTGTGCTCTTAACCACTGGACCAGAATCCCTTGAATGGCTTGTTAAAACAGGGATTGCTGGGCCCAGCCTCAGAGTTTCTGATTCCAGTCGGCCTGGGGTGAGGTGCTGCTGTTTTCGCTTTGAACAAGTTCCCAGATAATGCTGTGCTGTTGGTCCAGGGGCCACACCTTGAGAACCACTATTGTATGCTATTGCTGCCTCCCATGGGGCTGGTAAGAAATTAGTATTCAGTGTAAGCAGCTGAGGACTAGGATAGTGAGTTTTAATGATTTGATCTTACCGGAGGTAGGTGCCTGCATTTCATGGCAGCGGTAACCTTGAACGAAACCCCCCTAGTAAATCTTGAGGACAGCAAATTTCAGTATACTTGTCGTGACACAACAGAAGCAGGTGCTGTTGTAGCCTTGCCATGGACTTGATGAATTCCTATTGCAATGAAGGGTTGTTTCCATAGTTTGGTAGGTGGCTTGAGAATGAGCTCTTAGATGCAGTGTACACACACACACACACACACACACACACACACACACACACACACACTGCAGTAAGAAGTCTTGACTGTTACACACATTTAAATGAACTCTTAGATGCAGTGTACACACACACACACACACTGCAGTAAGAAGTCTTGACTGTTACACACATTTAAATGAGCTCTTAGATGCAGTGTACACACACACACACACACACACACACACACACACACACACACTGCAGTAAGAAGTCTTGACTGTTACACACATTTTCTTTTCCCCTCTTTGGCCCTATGGCTTGAAAAGAAAGTCTCCTTCCTTGTGATTTCCCCAGCATTCTCCCTATTTTATAAAAATATCATTATTTATAAAGAAAGGAAAAGAACAGGTAGAGAAGGTTAAAAAAAAAAACACAGGATGATGAAAAAGAAGAGGAAAGGAAGGAAGGAAGGTGGAGTTCTGGAACCGTCTCCCGTTTCCCTTGGCCAATTGAGAAAGGGGGCAGAGACAGGTTACTGAAGCCAGAAAAACTGTGGACGTGACTGTTCCAAGCCGCCTGCTGTTTTGCTTCCCAGGGAAAAGAGGAGAAACGAAAGGAGCCCTAACTGATGTGATGGGGCAGGAATTCTAAATGTGTGACACTTTGTAAGCTGTTTGTGTGCACTAGGTTTGAACCCAGCTACAATTCAATGTAGAAATTCTTGGAAATTGGTGTGTCGGTTGCCCTAGACAATCTGCACATTAGCTTTCACTTTGAAGACTTTTCCTGGTTGTCTCTGCAGGCTGTGAAACCTAGGTGATGGTGGTCCAAGTTTACAAGGGCCAGCTGTGCTCGTGTGTACCTGTATTGTCACAAAGGCATCAGACTTTTCCCTTTATTTGATAAAAATCCTTCTGAGCTGGGTTCAGTCTTCCTTGTTGAATGAACTGGTGTCAGGGAGTTCTCTTTTGGCTTTCTTAAAGGTCATCCTTTGCTCACTTCTTTTTTAGTTCACAGCTCCGTTTTTCAGGCTTCATGTGGTATGCTGGCTATGCCAAAGTAAAGAGCGGGATCAAAGACATTTCTTGTTAATCAGGCTAAGGATCCATCTGTCTTTGCAGATCCAGACTGGTAACAGATACAGGACTAAGGAGTCACCATCTACATAACCGGCTGACTCCCAGAATTCTAAGTTGTCTTCTAGAACAGTGCTGTGAACTTAACCTTTTAAAAGGGTTGGTTTTATATCCAGTCTTGTGTTCCGTAAAACTTGCCCCCAGATTTTCTGCCAGATGTACTGAGAAATCCAACGTTGTCCTAATTTCCTCCTCCTGGGGATCATTCCATCAATCATGGAGGGGTACGAGTGTGGAGACAGCAGAAGTCTGGTTCACATTCTAAATCCATTGTCAAGTCCAGCTGGCTGGGATCTCACTGTACTTTAAAAGGGCAGGAATATCAGCTCTTAGCTTTTTGACCGGATACTTCTTCCCACATGTATGTCATGCTCACACAGTATTAATAAAACCAGAGTTAAAGTTAGCCAGAATAACCCCCCTAGACATTTTTCAGACATCACTACTGTTTGCTTTTCCTTTTCTATATATCTGCTTATTGAATGAATGATCAGAAACCTCCCTGCTCAATTGCTTGTAATTCTGTATTTCAAAGCATGTATCTTACTTGGATCCTGCTCATGTTCTTAATCTCCTTGAGTCTTGCTGTTTTTTCTTCTCTTCTGATTGATTTTGAGCCACCTTATGTTAATATGTTGTCTTGCTTCCACTTTCAGCATGTGTAGTAAACAGTGCAACTCTTTGCAACCCCTTGGACTACACAGTCAATAGAATTCTCTAGGCTAGAATACTGGAGTGGGTAGCCTTTCCCTTCTCCAGTATATCCTCCTGACCCAGGAATTGAACCAGGGTCTCCTGCATTGCAGGCAGATTCTTTACCAATTGAGCTATCAGGGAAGCCCATAGTAAGCAATAGGTGATAGATATATTTTTAGGGTGTCAATTGGTATTTAATTGATATGAGTAACCCTTATCTTCTTTTCAGGGCACATCTTATCCTATCCAAATCCTTTATTCCTCAAAGAAAATGAAACTCACAAGGGTCAAGCTATTGAACTGATCTTATTTTCTCTACTTAATAATTGAATTACTATGTCCAAAGAGGAGCAGTTCTTATGATTACTAATTTGTAATTTACAGTTCTAGTCCTGTGATTATGATTCAGCATATTATTTCATGTGCAATGAAAGAGCTCATACTCTGGGAACAGAAGGGAAGAGATAGAAATAAATTAGATGCTGAATATATAAACTGGCAACTGAGATGTCAGTTTCAGGCCAGCCAGTGATTTGGCAGCCCTTAAAGAAGGAAAGAGGCTTCCCAGGTGGCTCAGCAGTAAAGAATCCACCTGTCAGTGCAGGAAATGCAGGAGGATCAGGTTCGATCCTTGGGTTGGGAAGATCCCCTGGAGGAGGAAGTGACAGCCCACTCCAGTATTCTTGCCTGGAAAATTCCATGGACAGAGAAGTGTGGCGGGCTACAGTCCAAGGGGTTGCAAAGAATCTGACAGAACTGAGCATACACGCGTGAAAAGAAGGAAAAGGAAATCACTGAAGTCTAGCGTTGTTGATTCATGAAAAAAATAAGTCATGCTAGACTAACCTTATTTTCCTTCATGATGGAATTATTTTAGAAAGAGAAGATTAGGAGACAAAAAAAAAAAAAAGAATTACCATAACTGGATTTCAACAAGGCATAATGAAATCTTGTGAGCACAAAAGAGAAATGTGAACATGATAATACTATCATTAGAAATCCGTGGTAACTAAATAAGCAGCTATACCCAAACAGCAAATTAGTTTGAGAACCAAGTCTCTGAAGACAGAGATCCAAGTCTCTGTGATTGGCTCACTAGGCCACCATTATTAATTAATGAATTAATTTGTCCATTCATATTTATTTAGGTGCCTACTAGGCATTTATATATCTAGAAGACATACTAAACTTACTTTCAGATGACATAAAGTACAGTGGGATACTGAATACTTTGGATCAAGATCAGAATTCACAATGATTTAAACAGGTTAGAATGATGAGTTTAATTCATGGAATTTAATAACAAAAAACATAAAGCCGTCCATGGTTTCAGAAATTCAAGTGAAGAAGGCTTAAGGGTTTAAATTGACTTTAAGTATAATAGAAGTTAACCATTGAATAAGAACTGCCAAAACCAGAACTATCATGTAGGAAGTTTTTCACAACCTATTGCCAGATTGAAAGAGCAGATTATGAAGCAGATACTACAGACTCACTTTGTGTGGGGAAATTCAGAGGAATTATGTATATCAGGATGTTGACGAAATGTTTATAGTAGCCATCTCTGGTTGTTGGAGTGCAGATAGGTGACTTGTTTTTTGCTTTTTGTGTTTTTCAGGTTTATGACATTTGTGAGTATATTGCTTTTGCTCCTTAAAAAAAAAAAAAATGCTTTTGCAGAAGGCACTATATATAGCCAGTGCTGATAACTTAGGCTTTTATTAACAGAAGTGGGGAAGGGGAAGGAGAGTGGTGATAATCTCCATCATTCGTCAGTGCCTGAACAGCTGTCCTCCCGTAACAGCATTATTAGTAAACACCCACTTCCCCGCAGGGGCGGCACCCTGCCTGTGGTCAGAGCATTCTCCCACTGGCTTGGTTTGGAGCAGCAAGGTCTCCATCATGAGGAAGCGACCTCAGGTGGGGGCTGCCATGCAACGGCTGTCTGTAGCTGGGGAGGCCCAGCTCGCATGCACTGAGTGACTCCTGAGTCCTTCTTTTTTCAGATCCATAGGTTGACTCCCCCGTTTATCACCCAGGTTAAGCCACATGGACACAGTACTCAGTAAGGAAATTACAAATACTTCTTTGCTCCTCTTCCTTCTGAGAAGTAGTAGAATCACTGGTACCTTAGCATCCTGATTGCTTGTTTTCGCAAAGGTTTGGGTTGATTTTCCACAGGAAGAATGTTAATAACAGCAGCTCACATTTATTGAGCATTTATTGTGTGTGCCAGACAATTGTGCAATGCTTTTTGTGTGTGTGTGTGCAATGCTTTTAGACAGATTATTACATTTAATTCTTGAACCAGCCCTGTGAGAGGTGAAATTGAGTTTTACTCCCATTTCACAGCCAGGGAAACCAAGGCGCGGAGAGCCGTTGAGCCTGTTACTTTAAGTGGTAGCGCCAGGATATGAACCTAGCAGTCTTGTTCAGGAGCCCAACTCTTCCTCACCAAGCTGTGCTGCGCCTGTCCTGAGGGTCATCCACTTGAGGACCTAGGGGGCGGATCCTGGGGCACAAGGACTCTGCTCTCCCTCTAGAATTCTCTCACCACCCAGCTCTTGCATTGGTTTTTGATTCCTTTCCAGCATCCAAAGCCTTTTATTTCTTCTTGCCTTCTTTCTTGGATTATTTCTTTAATCCTTTCCCAAGAGCCTTTCATCCTCTCAAATAAACAAAATATTTAAAGGTTTTTAAGCTTTTCATCCTGTTCTCAAGCAGGAAGATCAGCCTGCATTTATAATTTCATATAGTTCTGTGCTTTTTGACCTAGCATATAGGTCATCAAAAGTTCACATAGTTCTTCCAGACAGTTTCTGAGCTTTTCTGTACCTCTCATACTGCCTTTATTGTACTTCATCTCTTTCTACAAAAGAACCATCTCAATATAACTCCATAGATTCAAAACAGGAGGAAAAAAAAAATGTTTAGTCTTATCTTAGGGAGCAAACTCAAAGGTAAAAAAATAAACTTTTAGCCTTCAGCACTTGCATTTTTAGAGATCTTTTAAAATAATTTTCCAAAACAAAAATTCTCTAAGTAAGGCACCTGTCACCGTGAATATACAATCTCTTAATTCATTCCACTTAAGTAATTTGAGGCACAAATTTCATGTGGCCAGCTGTTACTGTTCCTAGTCAGCAGTTACTAACAAGCCTTAAGACTTACTAGACAGTTTCTGTATTATTTACTAAATTGATATCTACACGCAATTGGACTTTTATTCTTTCACTAATGAAAATAGCTCTCAGTCATTCAATGGAAGCCTTTTGTAAGCAGACTTTTTCTTGGAGACTTACACTATGTCATTTTAGTGCTAAACTTAATTATCGCTGACCTCTTGACTGTATGTAACTTTTAATTTCATAGTATATCTTCCGGTGCAAGCTTCCAGAGCCCGTGACTTTTTCTGCCTTTCAGCTATTCACCACCATTACTGTCACTGTCCTTACGTATCTCTCACTTCTTTAGAACTTCTCACCAGTCTGTTTGGCCCTTCAGGGGCTGAAGCACCTGTTCTCACTCAGTGTCGTGTTGGCGGGCTCCCCTTGACTCGCTGTCCAGGGCTGTTCCTCCAATGCTTTGAGCCTCTCTGGAAGCGCCACCTATTCCACAGTTCTGCCATTCCTGACTTCCCTCCACTTGCTCATCTTCCCTGGAAAGTGAGAAGAAAGTGTTAGTCACTCAGATGTGTCCGACTCTTTGCGACCCCCTGGACTGCAGCATGCCAGGCTTCGCTGTCCTTCACCATCCTCAAGGGCTTTCTTAAACTCAGGTGCTTTGAGTCGGTGATGCCATCCAGCATCTCGTCCTCTGCTGTCCTTTTCTCCTGGTGCCTTCAATCTTTGCTAACATCAAAGTCTTTTCTGAGACAACTCTTCATATCAGGTGGCCAGAACATTGGAACTTTCAGCTTCAGAATCAGTCCTTCCAATGAATATTCAGGATTGATTTTCTTCAGGATTGACTGGTTGGATCTCCTTGCAGTCCAAGGGACTCTCAAGAGTCTTCTCCAACACCACAGTTCAAAAGCATCAGTTCTTCAACTCTCAGCTTTCTTTATAGTCCAACTCGCACATCCATACATGACTACTGGAAAAACCATACCTTTGACTACAGGGACCTTTGTCGGCAAAGTAATGTCTCTGCTTTTTAATATGCTGTCTAGGTTGGTTGTAGCTTTTCTTCCAAGGAGCAGGCATCTTTTGATTTCATGGCTGCAGTCACCATCTGCAGTGATTTGGGAGCACAAGAAAATAAAGTCTGTCCCTGTTTGCATTGTTTCCCCATCTCTTCACCTTGTAGTAATGGGACCAGATGCCATGGTCTTAGTTTCTTGAATGTTGAGGTTAGTCTAGCATGACTGATTTTTTCATGAATCAGTCCTGGTCTTAAGTGATTCCCTTTTCTTTCTTTGTGTGCGTGCATTCTCAGTTGTGTCCAACTCTTTCCAACCCCAGTCCTTAGAAGCCTCCAATGACAGACTTAGCAGACAAAGATTTAAAAATGGCCATTATAACTATGAACAAGGGTATAAAGAAAAGTAGGCTTTAATGAATAAAAGATAATTTCAAGACAAATTTCTAGATGGAAATTGTGAACTGAGAAAAACTAATGTCTGTAATCCAGAATAAACATATTAGCAATGTTGAATCTTCCAATCAGTCAAGAATATGGGATATCTTTATGTTTACTTAGGTTTTATGTAAGATTTCTCATTAATGCTCATAAAAATCAATGTATATACCTTATATATTTTCTAGTATCTTTATTTTGAGATATTTGGTATATTTTTATGAATTTGTAAATTATATTGCTTTTTAAAGTTTCATTTTCCAGTAATAATTACACTGAAATTTCAATTGTATATGACTAGCATATAAAAATCGGAGAAGGCGATGGCACCCCACTCCAGTACTCTTGCCTGGAAAATCCTATGGATGGAGGAGCCTGGTGGGCTGCAGTCCATGGGGTCGCGAAGAGTCGGACACGACTGAGCGACTTCACTTTCACTTTTCACTTTCATGCATTGGAGAAGGAAATGGCAACCTACTTCAGTGTTCTTGCCTGGAGAATCCCAAGGACAGGGGAGCCTGGTGGGCTGCCGTCTATGGGGTCGCACAGAGTCAGACACGACTGAAGCAACTTAGCAGCAGCAGCACCATATAAAAATATGATTGTATTTTGTTAATGGACCTTATATATATATAGTTAGACTATAAAGAAAGCTGAATGCCAAAGAATTGATGCTTTTGAACCGTGGTGCTGGAGAACACTTTTGCGAGTCCCTTGGACTGCAAGGAGATCCAGCCAGTCCATCCTAAAGGAGATCAGTCTTGGGTGTTCATTGGAAGGACTGATTTTGAAGCTGAAACTCCAATACTTTGGCCACTTGATGCAAAGAGTTGACTCATTTGAAAAGACACTGATGCTGGGAAAGATTGAGGGCAGGAGGAGAAGGAGACGACAGAGGATGAGATGGCTGGATGGCATCACCCACTCAATGGACATGGGTTTGGGTGGACTTCGGGAGTTGGTGATGGACAGGGAGGCCTGGCGTACTGTGGTTCATGGGGTCGCAAAACTGAGTGACTGAACTGAATGGACCTTAATTTCTGCTGCTTTGCTCCATTTATTAGTTTTTCCAGTGCAGTGTTTTTATTAAAAATTGTAGAGTTTTCAGTGTAAGGAAATATATCTATAAATAATGGCATTTTTATTTTTTCTTATGACACTGATTGGGTCTTATATTCTAATTTTGAGAAAAAACGTTTTTCCTTTATTCCTGATCTTGGAGAAAAAATGCTCAGTGCTTCACCAATAAGTCTCATGTTAGCCATAGGTTTTTCATAAACATCCTTTATTAGATTGAGCAACTTTCTTTCTGTTCCTAGTTTATGGAGTGTTTCTGTCATGAATAGATGTAAATAAATTTTGTCCAGTGCATTTTGACATCTTCTCATATGATTTTTGTTCTTTGTTTTCTTAATGTGATAAATTATGTGATTGATTTTTTTAACCTTAAATCACTCTTGTGATAAATACCACTTGATCATAATATATATCCTATATATGAGACAGATAGATTGATTATAATTGCTAATAGTTTATTAAAAGTTTTTGTGTGTGTGTTCAGGCGTATAGGTCTGTAATTTTCTTTTCATGTTTTTGTCAAGTTTTTTTTTTTTTATATCAGAGAGAGGTTAACATCATAAAATGTGTTGGAAAGGTTTTCCTTGTCTTCACTGAAAGATTTTGTGAAAGACTGAAATTATTTCTTCTTTAAATGTTTGATAGAATTCATTGAATCCATCTGGACTTGAAGTTTTCTTTGTTAAGAAGGTTTTTGACTACAAGTCAAATTTATATATTTAGATTTTCTCTCATCATGTCCCTTTCAAAAAGGATTTCTTTCCAAGGATTTTTTCAGTTTATCTCAAGTTGTTGAATATTTGACAGAGTTGTTCATAATATTGCCTTATATTTTGATATCTGTATTCTCTCTATGATGTTCCCCTTCTTCATTCCTGATATTAATAATGTATGTATTTTTCCCTTATGATTAGTTTGCTTGAATATCAATTTTCAATTCTTTTCATATAGGCATCTTTTGATTTTGTTGGTATTTCCTATTTACCCGTTTTCTATTTCATTGTATTAAAAGGTTAACTGAAGTACGTTATTAATAAATTTTCAAAGAGTTCATTTGAACAAACGTTGAATTTAATTGGGTAGCACCAAACTAAGTGGACTTCCTTGGTGGCTCAGATGGTGAAGAATCTGCCTAGAATGCAGGAGACCTCGATTTGATCTCTGGGTTGGGAAGATGCCCTGGAGAAAGGCATGGCAGCCCGCTCCAGTACTCTTGCCTGGAGAACCTCATGGACAGAGGAGCCTGGCGGGCTACAGTCCATGGGGTCGCGAAGAGTCAGACACGACTGAGCTACTAACATACTTTCACTCAAATTGAAATTGGTTTAGAGTGCTCCACTGGCAGAGACTAACGGGAAAGCTTTTTTTTTTTTTTTAACAGAGCAGACTCTTAAGCAGAGTAAGCAAATTATTTGGCTATAGCTTAAGTGGTTGCCTTACTTGGAAAAGACTACTTGGCTGTTTGTGATTGGTTGTTCTTAAATGCGTTTTCTCAAATGTCAGTGCATTGACTCCGAGGTGGGTTTTGGTTTGCTTATGTTGACTGCCAAGGCATTAATGCCACCTCAGTCTAATGGCTTCCTTGTTTAATTACTTTATTAGCTGCTTCTCTTATTATTTTATTTTTTATTCTTTTACTTTGTGTTTAACTTGCTTTATTTTTCTAGCTTCTTAAAGTGGCAGCTTAGGACATTGATTTTGCATTACACATCAATGTGTAAAATCAGTATAGTATTAATGCTATATGTTTCTATCTAAGGACTCTTCACTGCAATTCAAATTTTGTTTGGTTATGTTTTCATTACTGTTCAGTTCGATACATTTTCTAGTTTCTCTTGTGATTTCTTCTTTGGTCTATAGGTTATTTAAAGTATACTATTTAATTTCCAAATATTTGGGAATTTTCTAGATATCTTTTTGCTAATTGATTCTTAATTTAACAGCATTCTGGTTAGAGTATACTTTATGTGATTTTGATCTTTTCATTTTTATTCAGATTTGTTTTATGACCCGGCATTTAGACTGTCTTGTGTATGTTCCGCATGTAGTTGAACACACATTCTAAAGTTATTGGGTATAGTTTTCCATAGTTATCAAGTAGATTGAATTGATTGAAGGTGTTATATAAATGTTTAAGTATAGGTTGGCACTTTGTAGTTTTTGTTTCCCTTTCAGCACTTGAAAGGTAACATTTCTGGCTGTCATTTTTTAATAAATCATCAACTCATTTGCATTGTTGTTCCCTTATATGTAAAAATACTACTACCACCAATCACCTCGCCACCTTGGCTGCTTTTAAGATTTGTTTCAGCCATTTGACTATGATCTGCCTGGGTATGGGCTTCTTTATACGTGTGCTGCTTGGGGGTTTTTTGAACTTGTTAGGTCTGTAGGTTAATGTCTACCATCAGTTTTGGAAATTCCTAGCCCTAATCTCTTTAAATATTTCTCCTGTCCCATCTTCCATCCTCAACTACTGGGATTTCAATTTTGTACATATAAGATATTCTACTGTGTCCAGTCTGCTGTTAAGCATTCCAAATGCACTCCTCATCTCTGATTTCATATTTTTTTCATTTCTAGGATTCTTGTTCAGTTCTTTGTTTGATAGATTTCATCTCTCTATTGAAATCCTCCATCCGTTCATAGGTGTTGCCCATCTTTTGCCCAGTACTCTTGTGTGTTTATAACTGTTACTTTGGCGTCCACGTCTGCTACCTCCAGCATCTGTACCAGCTCTCTGCGTCCTTCTACTGACTTTCCTCTCACGGGTCATGTTTTCTTGCTTCTACATGCCTTTTATAATTGTTAGTTGTATGCTGGACATTTTAGGTAAAACCATAGGTGTAAGTAAATAATATTTACACCTCACCCCCCCAAAAAAATATGCTCATCTTTTTCTTAGGTTTCCAGTGTATGGAAAGGAGGCAGAGGAAGAAGGGGTTAGCTAATTTGATAATTAAGCTGGGTCTGGACTTTGTTGTAACTTTAGATTTGTTCACCTCTGGCTGGTTTGGGGGGCAGAATGGGGATCACCAGTAAGATCTTTTTGTGCAAAGAATTCTGAAAAACTGATACTGACCACTATGAATATGACACTTTCCTAATACTTAAAAACTTTTTTGGTGAGATTGGAGTGATAGATACTAACAGATACAGTTTTTTAATATTGTGTAATGAAATATGTCTACATTTGGAAGGTCTGCATAACTCAGTGAACCAGTATTTCTAAAGATTAATGCTGTATATTACAAAAATCTTGTATGGGTAAAAAATCCATTCAAAATGCTAGATAGATCAACAGAGTATGAAAAGCTCATTGATTTGGTCTCGGATTTTACATTACTAACTTTTAGACGATACTACTTTTTGAGTTTTGGTCAAGGTCAAAGAATAATATCCATCATTTCTCTGAAAGGGACTATAATCAGTCCTTGCACACACCACCACCCCTGCCAAGCCTTCTGTGTCCCCATGAAGTTGATGGAAGAGTTGATGGGTGGGTACAGATTCATTCTGTGGCTAGGGCTTCTAAAATAACCTGCCACGTGCAGGCGTTACAAACTTGTCAGAAATTGAGCTGGTAGAGCCTTAGGCCCCATCTTTGACACTTTCCATTCCTCCTTGTCCCAGGGACCATCCTGGCTAAAATCAAAGAGCTTGTCACTTCCTGTGGTTATATTCATTTAGCATTTTGTTCCTCAACATTCTGTTGGTTTTGAAATAAGTATAATTTGGCAGTGTATTCAGCTTATTATTTTTGTTAAGGTATAAGTGACTTTCTGTTTGCTCAGAAGCAGAAGTCCATCAGAAACTTTAAAATGTTTTCTGGTTTTTTTTACCTTTTGTTTATTTTCAAGAGAGGTTATATCCAAGATATATCCTGAATGTAGGAGCTATAATAAAATAGAGAGCTATTTCATTATTTCTGAAGTGGAGGGTAGGACTCCCCGTGGGGAGTTTTAAGGAGCCCTAGAGGCCTCTCCAGTTAACTCTTGCTCTCCCTTGACCACTGTCTAGAATAGAAAAAGGAAGCCATTATATTTATAGGGGTGGAAACGATGTTAGAAAACTGGGGAGAATGTTAGGTCAGAAACAGGCAGTATAAACAGAAAGTCCTCTGTTTGAGATCACCAGTGAAGAGTGGAGGAAGGTAGACTTATGGGTGCTTATAGATCACACGTTCAGTCTCTGAGATGTTTGGCTTTGATGTAGGATCGAAAAGTAGGTTTGAGCAAAAAACTGACTACCTGACAGGGTAGATTATATAGGTGCTCCCTTCACTATTTTTTTTTTTAAGTATTTTTATTTCTTTATGGGCTGCACCGGGTTTTAGTTTTGTAGCATGTGGGATCCAGTTCCCTGACGAGGGATTGAACCCAGGCCCGCTGCATCAGGAGCATGCAGTCCTAGCCACTGGACCACCAGGCAAGTCTCCCACCTTCACTGTTTAGTGGATTGAAGAGGAGATGATGGATCCAGCCCTCCCCAAGTAACTTGTCTCAGTCCTCAACATAAGGAATTGCAATACAATTATAATAACCCTTTGGATTCACTGTACATCAAGGCTTTCCTTTTTAGTATTAATAACTTGGACCACTTTTGACCTCACAATGAATATTCATAACTAGATGGTGCTAACTTTGTAACACAGAATCCTCTGGTGGAAAATGATCAAATCTATGTTTCTATATACTGTAATACCTCAAAGAACTATAGGGCAGCAGGGAAATGGAATTGTTTAGGAGGGAGAAGAATAATTATAATGGTAGTAGTTGTGGTGGTGATATATTTTTGTAACTCTTCCTGTGTGCCTATACTTTCACTTGTGTTAGCTCTTTAATCTGCATGATAACCCTATGAAATGTTGATAGGTACTATTATCATATCCCTATTTTACAGATGAAAGTTTAAGAATAATAAAGCATAGAGAAGCTGGATGTAATAAAAGCTGGAGTAGTGTGCCCTGTCTGTTCTCTTCTTATCCATTTGATCTTTGTGAATATGACCCAACCTCAGCCACCCTGGGAAGGATCAGGAATGGAACACACAACATTCCATGCAGAATCACACCAATTTTGCCCTTGAAAATAACCCCCTTGGCCAAGGGGGTTCCCCAGCACTATTTGTAATGCCTCTCTGATCATGTAGCATCCTTATCCTGTCCAGCACGGCTTTGTTTTCTAATTATTCATTTTAATATATTCACTTGTTTGGCGGCACCAGTCTTAGTTGCGACACATAGGATCTTTAGTTGGAGCATGTGAACTCTTGGTTGCAGCATGTGGGATCTATTTCCCTGATCAAGGATTGAACCTGGGCCCCCAGCATTGGGAGTGCAGAGTCTTAGTCACTGGACCACTAGGGAAGTCCCTGGCCAGCACTGCTTTGGACAGCTTTTGGGAGCTCTTCCCTCATTCGTAGGATTTTTGGCATTTGCAGCACCTTTCCAGCACTTACTGTGTGTCACGACTACTTTGTTTGAGATTAAAAATTTATAGGCAAAGAGAATGGAGCCTCTGCTGTTCTTGAATATCTGTACATTCCATAGATAGACATTCCACTGTCTGTAGTGGGTATAGTGTCATGGAAGTGGGTAGATACTCTTTCTTGTGAAGAAATAGTTAAGATTCTTTCCAAAAAGCACCTCCTTCAGTCTTTACATTGTTTCTCATTAGAAGCATCAGTGGCATAGTTTCCCAGCACAGGGCTGACTCTTCCTGATAGTTTTGGGCATTTAGCACCTCTACCTATTAAATGTCAGTAATCCCACACCCCCATTCTCAGGACAGATGAAAACACACTTGCCAACACCCTCAAGAGGGCAGAGGCGTCCTGTACATGGTTGCTCAGCTTTTGCTTGGATGGGGTGGAAGGAACTGGGGAAATGGACTGTGGAATCACACTGTTTGTACAACTGTCGGGTTCCTCCAGTTCATCGCTACCCTATATACTCTTTTGAGACATCATATTATTCTTGGGAAATCGTGACACTGAAGGCATATCTTTATGAAGAGGGCAACAGCCTGCTCAGGAGATTTTGCTTTGCTAAAGACTTGTGTATTTTACCAGTTTCCTCCGAGTTCCTGACAACCAGCATCCATTTGATGGAACAGATATTAAACCAGTGGGAAAGATACAGCCCTTTTGGCCCGAAGTTGGAGGGGTGGGACACGTTGTGGGAAGGGCAGTGATGGTGAAAAACATTTAGTCCTGCCGTGCTACAGTATATTAAAGAAAGGAAGAAAGACAACCTTCTAAATGACTAGGCTAGTAAAACAGAACAGTTTAGAGAAACCTGCGGTATTGTTGGCTGTTAGCTACGTAGGTAGTCAGGGCAAAATACAGCACAGTTCACTCTGAATCTCTGAATTCGAATCGAATATTCAACAGAGCATTCTCACAGCTAACTCTTTTAACTCTGTTTATCCTACTCTATAAATAACATAAAAGTATAAGGAAGTTATTTATAGGGAATGTATTAATATATTAGTATTGAGCAAAGAATAACATAAAAACTGAACTTTATAGAGAATAACGGAATCTCAAAATTTTGGTGGAAGTAGGAAATGTATTTGAGCAACTCGTAGCTGCCATGGAAGGACTATGTAGATATATAATCTCACTTGGGGCAAATCCGAGTGACAGTGTGGCTGGCATCCTCCATGTCAGCGATGACAGAACGTGCATATTGCAAACCCCGAAGTCTTGGGCTTTGACCGTGAGACACCGAGGTCTGAGTAACACCCACTGGAATTCAAAGCAAGCAGGTTTCTCATGGCCCTTACCACACTGCCTTACACCGCTAAGCACTCGTGCACGTATCTACTGCTGCAGTGTACAAATTCCTTCCTCCTTGCTAAAAACCTCTGCTTACTGCAGAAACTTCTTTTTGTGAGCTGGAGACTGTGCTTTTGTTATTGATGAGATTAAAAACAACCTTCACTTTAAAAGTTAATCTTGTTGCAGCCTGTCCAATGTGTGTGCATTCGGATGGATAAGCCTTCTCTTATGCAAAGGCCCTCATGTGATCTTCTCTTACCTACTGTCCTGCCCCATTTACAAGGACAGACCCTTGCTTCATGTCAATACACCTGAGACTCTGTCCCTGGTCATCTCCTAATAAGACTCTCTGGTTACAAGAAGACATTAAAGTCAGTGTCTGCTAGGAATATTTGTTATTAAAGCAGTTTTATAATAGTAACAGCACTGGTTCCAGGCATAACCAGCTGTTACCGATTTTTTAAAATATTTTATTATCTGTTTATTTATCTGGCTGCACCAGGTCTTAGTTTCGCCATGAAGGATCTTCGATCTTCATGTGATGTATAGAATCTTAATTGTGGCATGCCAACTCTTAGCTGTGGCATGTGGGATCTAGTTCCCTGACCAGAGATTGAACCCTGGGCCCCTACTTTGGGAGCACGGAGTCTTAGCCACTGGACCACCAGAGAAGACCCTAAAACATTTTTTAGAAAATAAAACCAATTTAGCTAGCCCATAAGCTGAATTCTGAAATACAAACTGTATTGTTATATACCTTTAGTATTGAATCCCTGAGTCTGGACTGCTTCTTGTGGCTAGAACCTTCTGTAACTAGCAGACCAGGAATGGAAGCAGAATCACAGTTGATGAATTGTCTGACCTTTGGTCCAGTTATCTTAAGTGATAATTTCATTCTACATTCGAATTCCTGCCTTAATTGGCATGGAGATCTCAGAGTTGTTCAGCAGGCAGTTCCTGCAGTATCATGTCTCTTCCCCTGTGTTCATTGGATTGGCTTGCTCCTGCTTTTCATTGTACCTGGATGCCTTGCTCCATTGCCTGCCCTTCCACTCAGAGCTCCTTCAGTTCCCTTCGCTATTTGTTGTATCTTGGTTGGTAAGCTTTTCTCTTCTCTTACTATCCAGAAGAGAGATAGTCGTTTCCTCTGGCCCCTCCCTTCTGAACTCTGGAACTCCTGTTTGACTCCCACTCAACACTTTGCTTTGTGAATAACATTAACATTTTATCCATATACTGGAGTTTTTACGCACCATCATTGGTCTCCACATTTCTCCACATCTCCAGAAGCTCCCTGGGAAAGACTGTGTCTAGCAACTGGTACCTTGAGGTAATTGAGGAGGGATCAGGAAGATCAAATGTCAAAAAAAAAGAAAAAGCTAATAATAAGTAAGCTCTGAGCTTTCTGGTGCTGTTCTCCAGGAAGATTAGCCAAAAGTGTGTAATTGTGCAACTGCACTGTGGGAGCCAAACTGTGGGAGGAAGTGTGCAAGGGATGTGACCTATCAGAGGTGAGGTTACTCGAGTAGAAAACCTTCCATCTGTGGACTTCAGAGTGTGCTACACGGACTTTCCCTTAACAAGCTGTCTGGAGTGTCTTTAAGAGGGGCAGGGAAACCAAAGCAGAGACCCGGAATGACCACGCTGTGAGAGAGGAGGTCCCCGACAAGAGAGGAATGTGGGCTTCTGGCCTCTGCAGACAACCCACTTTGCTCCCCACACCACCTGCCCCAGCTCTTTTGGGGTCACCAAGACCCAGACTGTTAATACCCGGGCGGCCGGTAGGTCAGGACTCAGGAAGGTCTGCGTCAACTCACCCCAGTGATGTTGCATCTCTGCCACTGGAATGACCGTTAACACCAAAGGATATTTACAAAGGAAAGAATAACATGATGATTTAAATCACTGTGAATAGGTTTCTTGAATTAGGCACTAGTTTATTTCTCTAAGCCCCATTCACCAAGGTTTTGGGATAAGTTAGTTCACCATGAGGCTCTTCATGTTTCTTCTGTGTACAATTTTGTGGTCACTATAATTCTAAAAGGAAAAGGAAAAAAAAAATACTAGGTAGTTAAAGAAGGTTCAGAGTTGAATATCCAAAAGTGTTAAGGAGATGGAAGGATTTACAAATAAGATTGTTCTAAAAATAAGTAGAGACCTTAAAAAAAACAAACAACTGTGATAAAATAATACATGTAATAAAATTTGCTACTTTTAAGTGTACAGTTCATTTAGTACATTTGCAATATCGTGCTTCCCTGGTGGCTCAGGTAAAGAGTCCGCCTGCAGTGCAGGAGACCCAGTTTCGATCGCTGGGTCGAGAAGATCCCCTGGAGGAGGAAATGGCAACCCACTCCAGTATCCTGGCCTGGAGAACGCCATGGACGGAGGAGACTGGCAGACTACAATCCACGGGGTAGCAGAGTCAGACACGACTGAGCGACTAACACTTTTACACTTTCACTTTTTCACAGCGTTGTGCAACCATCACTGCCATCCACCTCCAAAGCTTTGCCATCATCCCAAACTAAAACACAATGCGCATTAAACAGTATCTTCCCCATCCCTGTCTCCCCACCCCCAGACAACCACTGTTCAACTTTCTGTCTGCATGAATTTGACTGTTGTATGACAGATCATGCATATTTGTCCTTTTCTGGCCGGCTTATTTCAGCTAGCAATAATGTCTTAAATGTGCGCAAGCTAAATGTCAACGTGGCCGGGATCCCAGAGGAGATGAATTCAGAATAAGAAAAAAATGTATCTTCTCACACCAGTTATGCTGTCCCATGATATGAGATATTAGCAGATACTTCACAATAGGTGGCTAAGGAAAACCAAGAATCTTGTATCATTCACCCGTATGCTTTTGAAGTCACTGTTAGTATGATTGTGCTTCTGTTGTCGCCTAAAAGTAACTTGCCCTCCTGCATTTGAAGCTTTCAAGGCTCCACTTGTGGGGTCCTTTTAGGCATTAGAAGTGAAGTCACTCAGTCGTGTCCGACTCTTTGCGACCCCACGGACTGTAGTCTACAAAGCTCCTCTGTCCATGGAATTTTCCAGGCAAGAGTACTGGAGTGGATTGCCATTTTAAAGGGGAGTGAAAATGGCTATTTAAATTATTTAACAGTCCATGCCAAGGCTTAGGACAAGCGCTGCGAATAGAATGGAAGGCAGAGCCACCCACCTTTGTCTTCATAGGGCTGCGGTTTAGTAGGTAAATCAGATTTGTAATTCCAGACTACGTTCAGTTCTATCAAGGAAAAATAACAGAGATGTTTCTCTCCTTGCCTTCATTGTGCACATAACCGTTCTAAGAAATCTGCTTTCTTTTCTCTTCAGGAGCCTCCAGACAGGTGGCTTTGCCTGGGAGGGAGAGGTAGAGAACAACGCATATAGCAAGGCTACAGGGGTGGCCCCCCAGCACAAGTACCACCCCACCGCAGGCAGCTACCAACTCCATTTTGCCCTGCAACAACTAGAACAGCAAAAACTTCAGTCCCGGCAGCTTCTGGACCAGAGTCGAGCTCGGCATCAGGTGAGTAAAAATAAGGCTTTTCCATGTGCTAGTATCTTCCTTCTGTTGGTTTAAACAAAAAAATTTTTTTTTTCTTTCATGAGAAGTGTGGAAGTAGTCTCTCAAGTTTACCAGGGCCACTGTGGCTTGAATGGTTGGTTCATGGGGAAGTCTACAAACAGGGAAGTAATGTTCTGAAGCCATCCATTGGCTTTGTTGAAAGGTGATGCTGAACCAGTTTTAACATCCTTTCTTTCATTTCAGAGTTTCAGCACAAAAATCTCTTTTGTAATATTTACCCTTTCTGTTGCCTGATCTTATTCAGTGATTTCTCAAAGGTTCTAATTCCCAGATACCTAAAAGCCAGCGTTTTAAAATGATTTTTTTGGAAGTTGCTCAGTTGTGTCTGACTCTTTGCAACCCCATGGACTGTAGCCTACTAGGCTCTGCCATCCACAGGATTTTCCAGGCAAGAGTACTGGAGTGGGTTGCCATTTCCTTCTCCAGGGGATCTTCCCGACCCAGGGATTGAACCCAGGTCTCCTGCATTGCAGACAGACGCTTTACTCTCTGAGCCACGAGGGAAGTTCACAGAGAAAGGATGACTTCACAAAAATAAAAAATCAGGTCATGAAGACTTAAACTTTTCTTGATGATTTGGGATTATCATTAGAATCAGTTACCATGTTTTTCCCTAGTATCATGGGCATCCCTTGTGGCTCAGCTGGTAAAGAATGTGTCTACAATGCAGGAGACCCTGGTTCAATCCGTGGGTCGGGAAGATCTGCTGGGAAGATAAGAGAATAGCTACCCACTGTAGTATTCTGGCCTAAAGAATTCAAGAGTCGGATACGACTGAGTGACTTTCGCTTTTCTTCACCACGCTTTTCATGTTCTGCTTGGATGAATCCATACTGGTTCTGTGAGCTTCCCTCATATTTGTGTGAAGAAATATATTGGCTTAATCTCTTGTCATTTGCTCTTATAAAAATGTAGTATGTAGTGTGCGCTGATTTGTGCAAAATTAGTATTCACTCAAAGGTAACATTCCCAAAGTTTTTTTTTTTTCTTCTAATAAAGCAATTATCATTATGCTCTCTATTGTCTTTTCAACTACCATCCAGGTCCATAAGAATTTTTATTTTTTTCAGTATCATTCATCACTTGAAAATCTTTATCTGTGGTAATATAATCTGTATATTATATTGTGTTTAGTCACTCAGTCATGTCCAGCTCTTTGCTGTGTAGCCCACCAGGCTCCTCTGTCCGTGGGGATTCTCCGGGCAAGAATACTGGAGTGGGTTGCCATGCCCTCCTCCAGGGGATCTTTGCAACCCAGGAATCGAACCTAGGTCTCCCGCATTGCAAGTGGATGCTTTGCTGTCTGAGCCACCAGGGAAGCCCATATATTATGTTGATTCTTTGTAATCAAGAAATCATAAGTGCGGGCATTTGTGAAGTCTTTTTTTACTGGAGAAAAATTCTGACTTCTTATCTGTAAAGCTGGAATACACCATCATCCCACTACCCTCTGTCACGTAGAAATTTCTTTATTTAACCAGTCTTTGTGGAGGATTTCTGTGGTTGTCCAGTGGTGAAAAATCCACTTTCCATTGTTGGGGATGTGGATTTGATCTCTAGTCAGGGAACTAAGATCCTACCTCCTGTGGAGCAACTAAGCCTGAGCACCGCAACTGGAGAGCCTAGTCAACGAAACAAAAGAAGCCTGTGTGATGCGACGAGGACCCACTACAGCCAAAATTAATAAATAAAAATAATATTTGGGATAGCAGAGACATGTAGGCCAGTTTTTGAACCTTTTTTTTTTTTTCATTTTGGCCGCACTGCCTGGCTTGTTGGGGATCTTAGTTCCCTGATCAGAGATGGCAGTGAAAGCAGGGAGTCTCAATCACTGGACCGCCCCCCGCCCACCCACCCACCCAGGGAATTCCCTAGAGCTTTATTCAGGGTCTTAAGAATTCCAGTTCAGGAGACAGATTTGGGTAATACCAAAAGATTATTCCCAGGAAGAGAAAGAGTCAGGGGCTCAAGGCCAAAGCCACAGGGTTAGAGTTGTTCTGTGCAACCCTGACACACGGAAGGAAATGTTTGTCCTTCAAGGATAGGTGGTTATGAGTCATTTTAGGGTAAAGGACCAATAAATAAATAGACTGTCACAAGTTATCTTAGAGGATAAGGGTCCCCTAAGCATCTTGAGTTTCTGGAACACTGGGCAGATGTTCTGGATGCCTGTGTTAAGACAAGGAGCAGTTGAGGTTCAAATTCCGTTCCTGCTGAGATGTGCAGAAGCCACACTTCCTCAGTGGCCTCCTAGCTTCATTTTAGAGAATGCTCTTAGCAACACCTCCATTTTTATTTTTTCCCACCGTATGTCTTAGCTGTGTTTGTTTTTTTTTTTTAATCTGTGTGAATTTCTTAAAACTTTTAAGACTTCTGAACCCCATGCAGTTTGGATTACTCTAGAATGCCAGCTTGTAATCAGATGCTGGATAGTGGAAATATACATAGCCGTATTTCCCTTGTTTCAGTAGAATCTAGACAGTTGGTCCCTTTTAATGCTCCCATACCCTGAAATGGTGGATGATTAAAAAAAAAAAGGTGATTGCAGAGCACTGAGAGTTCTGAGGGAAAAGACAGTTTTGCTGATTTTCACTTTTAGAAACTGCTTCATTGCTAAGTCCTTCTCATTCTTTTGATTAGCTTCCAGCAACTCACATTCCTTTGAAAACTCAGAGTACTGCTATTCTTGTGTGGATTTTCTTTTTTTTCACTGAGGATTATACTGACCTAGTTTCACTGAACTATGAAGTATATGGAAAATATGTTTTTTAGAATCTGTCAGAATACCTGTTTTAGGGAGAAGTCAGAACTCCCAAGAAGGGAGTTAATCTCGTGTCTCCTGGAGAGGGAACAGAACCTCATTTATCATAATTTTATATATGTTTATAACATCATTTTATTTTTTCCCCCTGTTCTTCTAATCCACAGTTGATTTAGGTAAAAATGAGTAGGGGTGAAGTTTGGGACTGTGGGAGAGAGTGAAAGAAACTACATTCTATTAGCTTGAAGAGTTTATAACTACTAAAATAACAAATAAGTTATTAAGTTATTCTTCATGTTCTAACATGAAGAATATTTAGTAACTTAGAGCACTTTATTTCAGAGGATTTTAAGAAATACTCCACAGAAAGAGCAAAGCCCTGTTAGATTTTTAAGCCTCTACTTTAGCTCAGCTTGTGATTATACTGGACCTGACCTTTATAAATTACAGCCAAATGATTGATTGCCTGAAACATGGTTTGCCTTCTCTGTGTGTCCTGTATGTCTGTCTTTGGGTTAACCCCCTTAGATAGAGATGATTTCTCTGATGAACTTATGCTTTGGATTCAAGTTGCTAAAGTGTAGACAGCCATTGATATAAGTAACAGTTTGGTTAGTTGCCTGTTGGAGAGCTGCTGCTGCTGCTGCTAAGTCGCTTCAGTCATGTCCGCCTCTGTGCGACCCCATAGACGGCAGCCCACCAGGCTCCTCCGTCCCTGGGATTCTTCAGGCAAGAACACTGGAGTCGGCTGCCATTTCCTGCTCCTGTTTGAGAGCAGTGGATAGAATGGAAATCTGATTTACCTAGTATTAATTCACAAGAGAAATATGTTTATGGAATAGGACATTAAACGGGATCTTATACTGTATTGTGGGGCTTCCTTGGTGGCTCAGACAGTAAAGAATCTGCCTCCAGTGCAGGAGACGCTGGTTCGATCCCTGGGTAAGGAAGATCCCCTGGAGAAGGGAATGGCAACCCACTCCAGTATTCTAACCTGGAGAATTCCGTGGACACGGCAGCCTGGCAGGCTACAGTCCATGGCGTCTCAAAGAGTTAGTCCCGACAGAGCGACTAATACACACGCAGACTATGTTGTCTTCTGGTCTACTATTACACGTGGACGGTATCTTTCATAGTGATCTCCTGGAAATGCTGTTGGAAAAATCATGCAGCCTTTCTTGCATTGCATTCAAAGGAAGTTGTCTATCCTTTTTGCACGTAGCTTTTTGAAGCTCTCAGGAAGGAAAAGTGATTCAGGATATGAGTTTGGAAATGGACATCTCTAACCATTCATGCAGTGTAAGCCTGATCCTCATCTCTGTCTAAAATTTCAATCAGAAGTCTAGAAGTTGCTGTGTTACTGAATCACTCATACAAAAGACTGGTCCTAATATGGACCTGGGAGAGGAAAGTCACCTGGAGCCATTGGCAGAGGCTTCTAGGGCCAGAGGTACAAGGAAATAGGTATGATCCAGTCATTTGATAGAGAACATGATCAAAACAAGATAAAATTGAAACTATGAGCAGTTTATAAAAACACGGTTCTAAATCAGAGCAGAGATCAGCAAGCTTTTCCTGTAAATGGCCATAAAGTAAATATTTTAGGCCTTGCAAGCTGTACATAGGGTCTGTGGTAACTACTCAGCTCTACCAAGGAAAATAGCCATAGACCATGTAAATGAATGAGTATGGCTGTTTTCCAATAAAACTTTCTTTACAAAAACAGATGGCAGGGGATTTCCCTGGTAGCTCAGTGGTAAAGACTCCATCTGCCAGTGCAGGAGACACAGGTTCCACCTCTGACCCGGGAAGATGGCTCATGCTGCAAAACCAACTAAGCCCATGCACCACACTGTTGAACCTGTGTTCCAGAGCCCAGGAGTCACGACTGAGGCCACGTGCCACAACTGCTAAAGCCCGTGTGCTCTAGAGCCCTGCTCCACAGCAAGAGAAGCCACCACAGGAAGCCTGCACAGCACAACTGGGGGGTAGCTCGTGTGCAGCAGCAAAGACGTAGCACAGCCAAAAATAGAATAAATAAATAAATAAAATTATTTTAAAAATGAAAAACATGGCAGGCTGGATTTGGCCTGCAAGCCCTAGTTTGCAAACCCTTGGTTTTGAGCACCAGAAGCCCTTGAAGGGTCTGTTAAAACATCAGTTGCTTCTCTGACACCATTTCTGATTCAATAGGTTTGGGATCAGTTCAGTTCAGTGGCTCAGTCATGTCCAACTCTTTGTGACCCCATGGACTGCAGCACGCCAGGCTTCCCTGTCCATCACCAACTCCCGGAGTCCACCCAAACCATGTCCATTGAGTCGGTGATGCCATCCATCCAACCATCTCATCCTCTGTCGTCCCCTTCTCCTCCTGCCCTCAATCTTTCCCAGCATCAGGGTCTTCTCAAAGAAGTCAGCTCTTTACATCAGGTGGCCAAAGTATTGGAGTTTCAGCTTTAGTATCAGTCCCACCAGTGAACACCCAGGACTGATCTTTAGGATGCGCTGGTTGGATCTCCTTGCAGCCCAATGGACTCTCAAGAGTCTTCTCCAACATCACAGTTCAAAAGCATCAATTCTTCAGTGCTCATTTTTCTTTATAGTCCAAGGTTTGGGATGGGTGTCAATAATTTCCATTTCTAAGTTCCCAGATGATGCTAAGACTTTTCTTCTGAGAACCACTGAGCTAGAAATTAGAAGTATCTCCTTTTCATTGTTTCTCCTGTGTCTTTTGGAAGGGAGGCTGGTTTTGTTAAACTTAGTGTTGCCCTTATAAAACTTCAGGCAGTTTTTTTTTTTTAAAGGAACTTTGTTTCCATCTTTTTCACTTCATCTACCACAGCTTCCTTACCAATAAATTTTCCAAACTTGAAAACTTCCTGTTCATTCCTCTTATCAGGGTACATTTTGCCCAGCAACCACTGCTCTCAGGATTCCAGTTTTATGAGGGACGAGAGATAAGTAACGGCACAGATTCCTCCCTCTTTGTTTTAGTAAGAATGGCCAACACTTAATAAGCACATATGGTGGTCCAAGCACTGTTCACGTGCTTTAAGGTATATTTATTCATTTAAAATGGGTTCCAGGATAGCTGAGGAAGTTGCGGGATCTTGGCCATCTAAGGGTGGTTCAATGAATCTGTGTGTTGATGTATCCCAGGGTATCTTCTCTCTGGTTTCCCTCATTGCTTCCCACTTCCTTCTCAGACTGGCTTCCTGCCCTTGAAGGAGAAGGATTTAAAAAAAAAAAAAAAACAAACTTCTCTGTCAGCTGAGCAGGGGGACCTTCTTGGGCAGCGGTGACTGCTGGCGACATGAGCATGAATAACCCTCCCTGCTGGGGTCTGCAAGGAGGGCTGCACCAGCTGTGAGGCCCGACTGACCTGATTCTAATTGCCAACATCGAGCTGATGTTATTCTTGGCCCAGGGCAGAGCGATTACTCAGTAGTTTCTGTTAAAGTGATTCTTTGTTAAAGCTCTGCTCCCAACCCCCATCCTCTGGCCCTCCCACTCTCTCCTCTACCTATTCCAGTCTGGAAAAAAAAAAAAAAAGAAGCCCCAAAAGCCGAAAATTAAGGGTATTTTGATAGTCGAGACAGAACTGCTGAAATTTCTTTTAACAACAGGGGGAGAGAGAGGATTTTAACTACACCTTAATTTTTCCCTGGTTTCCAAAGCCCTTCCATTTTTAGTAGATGTAATTTTTAACTTTGCAAAGTAACTCAGGGTAGGAGAAAACCTTGCATCCACAGTTCCTTCTTGCACTCTGTCTGCCTTCCTTCCCCATCCTAAAATGCCCAATTTCACTTCAGCTCAGCCAATAGAAACTAACATCCCGAGACAAGCAGGGCGGGGGGCGCAGCTCAGCATTCACTTGAAGGGGTCTTTCAGTACAATAGCAACATCTTGGGTGCCGTGTGTAATGAGACATCTTGAGTGCCATATGTAATGAGCTTTTTGCTAACGGCGTGTGTGTATATAAGCACAGCTTCACAGGTGTGGGAAGGGTTCCCATATAAACCCAGCCAAGTCTTGTTATTCTGCTCCTAAAAGTTCATTGCATGTGTCTAGAAAAATTGTGCATACACACCGCCCTCCCTCCCCCTGTCCAACTTCAGCAATGAGTACTTCAGCCTTCGCTGCTGTGTGTTTGTGTTGTGGGGGAGGGGGAGGCAGGCACCCGGGCTTTTCCAGGCAGTCAGCAATAACATGCTAGCTCCTCAGCCTGACCCAGGGAGAACCAACAAGCAGACCAGCTCTGCAGGGGGAGTCTTTCTATGTCTTCCCAACAAGAGTATCTGGGAGGATGGTTGGGCATGGGAATTAGGGGGGTAGTCTGGGCACAACCTCAGGCCAGTGCTTAAGTTCCTGGAGCAGGCTGATTTGAACTTCCTAACCTCCTGCTGCTCTGTGTTGTTTTGTGTTGTTTTCATTTGGTTTGGGGATCTTTTGTGCAATTTTATATTTCCTTCTGACCTTTATTGGGAACTCATCTAGTTTGTTTATGATTATGATTGTCTTAGAGCCATTCGATTTAGCGGATTTTGCCCAAACTAACCTCTTCTTCCATAATGACACTCCATTCAAAATACGTGATAATACACGTAAAACCGCATTCAGGTGTTCAGAAACAGGCACTGTGGACAGGCTGTGGAGTCAGATACTCCTGTTTCAATCTGAGCCCATAACCTGCGCCAAGCTCTTTAAACCTCCTTGAACCTCGGTTTCTTCATCTCTAACATGGGGACGATGATGTGTATCTGTGGGTTTTCATGAGGACCATATTCCTCAGGATGTTTCCATGTGCCCAAGCACTAAATGTGCAGTGGTATTTGTATAATCGCAGTGAATCGTCACAACTGCCCTCTTATAAAAACAGAGCATCACGTATGTGGCTTTCCCAGGCTCACAGAAGTGACAAATAAACGGAGGAGCTGGGGTTTTTGAATCCAGGCATGTCAGCCTCCAGCATCTAAGCTCTTGGCTATCATGCTGTATGTATTATCGCACTTCCCAGGTGGCGATAAAACTAGTGGTAAAGAACTCGTCTGCCAGTGCAGGAGACATTAAGAGATGGGGGTTCGAGCCTTGGGTCAGGAAGATCCCCTGCAGGAAGGCATGGCAACCCACTCCAGGACTCTTGGTGGAGAATCCCATGGACAGAGAGCCTGGCGGGCTGCAGTTCATAGGGTCGCAAAGAGTCAGACACGACTGAAGCGACTTAGCACGCGTGCATGCAGATGTATTATTACATTTTAAATTGCAGTTCATGTGTTCAACAGGTACTTATTGACACTCACAAAGCTATTTTGAAAACTTAATCTCAGGTAATTTAACTAGTCTCCTGCTAGGCAGATACACTGTTGCAAAAGAAAAGGTCTACTAAATGTGTGTTACCCCAGTTACCTCAAATTCTTAATTAAAGAAATGTCTTAAAAAGGTGTTTCAGGGTTTAAAACTCTTAGAAATGGCCACAGTCTACCTTCCGTTGGACTTTTATTATTTAGGAACAATGTCAGGGACCACTGAGTTTTTTGGTTTTTCACTGCCGTGTAATCGCTTTACAAGGTTGTGTTGGGTTCTGCTGTACAGCAGTGTGAATCAGCTGTGTGTATACGTTTAGCGCCTCCCTCCCATCCCCCCCTCCCACTCCTCTGAGTCGTCACAAAGCCCCAAGCTGAGGTCCCGTGCTGCATAGCAGCTCCCCCCTGGCTGGCTGCTTTGCATGTGGTGGTGGATATGTCAGTGCTCCTGCATCAGTTTGCCCCACCCTGTCCTTCCTCCACTGTCACAAGTCCATTCTCGACATCTGGGTCTCTGTTCCTGCCGTGCAGATAGGCTCATTGGCACCATCTTTCTAGATTTCATATTTATATATTAATATACTGGATTTGTTTTTCTATTTCTAACTTACTTCACTCTGTATGATACGCTCTAGATTCATCCACATCACTACACGTGACTCAATTTTGTTCCTTTTTATGGCTGAGTAGTATCCCATTGTATATATGTACCACATGTTTATCCATTCATATGTCAGTGGACATCTAGGTTGCTTCCATGTCCTGGCTTTTGTAAATAGTGCTGCAGTGAACGTTGAGGCCTATGTGTGTCTTTTTGAGTTATGGTTTTCTCAGGGTATATGCCCAGTAGTGGGATTGTTCTTGCAGCATCCTGAAATATGTTCTATGAGTTTGAAGATTCAATGTGTGGGTTGTTATTAATAACATAGGAATTATCTCTTCAGTGATCAATTTGTCCTTTCAACCCTGTTTTTGTTATTGGTCATATTTTTTAAATTTTATTTTTTTAATATAAATTTATTTATTTTAATTGGAGATTAATTACAATATTGTACTGGTTTTGTTACACATCAACATGAATCCGCCCCAGGTGTTCTATGATGGTATTTTTGAGAAGGCTATCAGGAAACACGGCAGGTGTCTGCAGATGTGAATACCACAGATGTTGCTTTTGTGATTAATCACTAATCACTTTTGTGGTTAGTATTATGCTTGCTTTCTCAATAGATTTCATAGAAATCTGATTCTTAATGCACTGTTACAGTATAGACATCGGTTCATTATGCTGATTCATTACTACTAGTAATAGAAACCCCTTGGTTATTACCAGAGTGTTTTCTAAGCTGTTGCTTGGAAGGAGGAAGGTGAGAGCAAGGAAACAGGTGTATAGTGAGTGCCTTTTGTATGCTAGGTGTAGTAGTAGCTCCGTTCCACTAATGAGGAAACTGATGCTCAAAAACTTTAAGTAACTTACACAAGGTTGTACAGCTAGCTTTATTGCAGTTATAATAGACAAGCCAGATCAGAGGGTTCTAAAGCCCTTTTCCAGTCTACCTCCCTCCCCGATGAGTAAGTGACACTTCATTTTCTCCTTGTTTTATACATTTATCATCAGTCAGATAAGGCATTTGAGTTTTATTGTTGCTGCTGCTATACATCCATATGCACAAATATTAAAGGAAAGGTCAATACAGTGAATCAAACTCAAAACCCCACTTGGCTGTAGTTATGTTAAGAGACAACTCTTCACCTACCAGCTGCTTGGGATTGACCTTGTTTGTTGTATACCCTTAAAATGTGGGCTCTGCTACAGTTGCCTGGTGGCCAGTTCCCTTCCCTCCCCTCACTCTCTGACCTCTGGCTTTTTTCTGTTTTTCTGTGGGCATAAGAGGGACTCACAGCAGTAACTTCGTGTGAAATGATGAAAGACTTCATCTTTAAACACAAAGAACCCCATCCATCTGTGATGGATGCAACCGCAGGAAAAAACTTAATAGCTCTATGACAGCAAAGTTTATATAAGATAAACAGTAGGTCAACGTGTGATATTCTGAGCCAAATAAAATAAACTATACATTTGAAGACAAAGGCAAGTTAGTTATTTAGAAACTGAATTTAAAGTTGTAAAGGAACATAGAGATTACCTTGTCTAATTATTTCATTTACTCATCAGAAGATATGAGGCAAACACATTATTAGGAGAACAAGGGCACTGATATAGAAATAATTCCGTAAAACTACTAGTAAATAAAATATAAAAGAGGCAATTGAAAGTAAGGCTATGAATTATTTTTTTAACCAATTGAACTCTCAGTCTGGGGTCATTGGTCATCTTTTGAGGTTACCTTTATTTATTATACATGCACACACACATATTCTTGCACACTTTAACTTTCCAAGTAAGTAACAAAGATTTGCTTATGCACAAATTTTTTTCAACCATTTTTTCTTGGAATAAATTAAGTGAAATCTCTGTCTTTTAAATGCATCTGGTGAAAGCTGGACACATTGCTAGGTTTGCTTTAATTTTGCTTTGGAAGGGAGATAGATTTAACTTCATTGCAGCTGATGTGAAAAGGGAGTCAGCATGGCCTAAATGAGGAAGGCAGTGTAGTGTGGCGGGGCCACGGAATAAGACTCCTCCCGGGACTTGCCATCATGGACAGACCGTGGAAGCCTTTTGTGCTCTGATTTCTTCTGTAGATGGAAGTGATGATGGGACCCGCCATAAATGGCTGGGAGCGTTATATGATACAGTATGTAAAGCGCTTAGAGCAATGCTGACTGTGATAAAAACTCAATAAAAAGGTGTTGCTCTTATTGCTATGTATTACTTCATTTTTCACTGTGGTAAAAAACACATAGCATAAATTTGCCCTCTCAGAGATCTTCATTTATTGTGCAGTACTTTCACCTGTGTGCATGTGGTTGTACAGCGGATTACTAAACGTTTCCATCTTGCATAACTGAAACTCCGCACACACTAAGCAGCTCCCCACGTCCCCCTCCGCCCAGCCACTGACGTTCACCACTCTGCTTTGTGTTCCTGAGAATGTGATTACTTTGGATTCCTCGTATCACTTAAATCTTGTCGTATTATTTTGTAGTGACTGGTTTATTTCATTTACCGTAATATCCTGAAGGTTCACTTGTAGTTTACGGCAGGATTTCTCTAGTTTTTAAGGCTTAATGATACTCTGTCACATGTATACACATTTATCCATTCATCAGTCTATAGGCATTTAGACTGCTTCCACATCTTAGCTACTGCAAATAAGACTTCAGTGAACCTGAAAATGCAGACATATCTTCTATTGTATATTACTTTTAACCTTAAATGTACATATCTCTGGGGCTTCCCAGGTGGCTCAGTGGTAAAGAATTCACCTGCCAACGCAGAGACTCGAGAGATGCGGGTTCAATCCTTGGGTCGGGAATATTGCCTAGAGAAGGAAATGGCAACTCACTCCAGTATTCTTGCCCAGAAAATCCCATGGGCAGAGTAGCCTGGTGGGCTACAGTCCATGGTATTGCAAAGCTGGACATGATGAGCTTGCATGACTGAGCAAGCATGAATGCACATGTCCATAGCATTATAATCTCAACTTGGGATTTTAGTCAAACCCCTCATGCCAGAAGGAGGAATTGGTTTGAATGATATTTGAGAAGGTGGCTTAGAAGTTCAAGGCTCATAAAATACTAATTAGCTACGTTTTAAAAAACTAGTATTTACTTATTTGGACAGCAGGAAATTATATGCAGATTATTGCTAGAGAGAGACATGAGGAGAAAGAGTAAAAAGAATGATTAATAGTACTATGGTAAAATGGTTAAAATAATAATATGTTTGTCCAAAAGCATAAATGTCTTATAAACATTAGAGAAAAAGAGAAACAGCATGAGCAACAAATTAGAAGCCAGCTTTCCATAGGACATGTTGTATTTACTTAAATAATCAAGGAAAGGTAAGGCAGTTATTCTTCCAAACATACTGGTGGAAATATAATCAGTACAACCTTTACAGAGGGCAGTTTGAGAATATGTATTTAAAAAGATGTAGAAGCAGCAGCAGCCTTCTGATCTAGCTATTCTGTTTTAAGGAACTTATTTTAAGGAAATGATGCAGCATATATCAAAAGGTAGAAATAACATGATGTTTATCACAACACTGTTCTTAAATAGAGAATCAACCTGGCGAAAACTTCTGTATGTGTGTGTGTGTGGTTTCAAAATGAAAGTATAAAATTTTAGGGGGCCTACTTTTTCCCACTTAAAAATGTATTGGAAACTTAGTTCCTTAATTGCATGTATGGATCTACTGTGTTAGTTCACAGTATTATACTGTTGGTGACTGGTTAAGTAAACTATGATAAACTGTAATACAAAATGTTATTTAGTTGCCAAGTCATATCTCACTTTTTTTGTGATCCCGTGGACAGTAGCCTGACACGCTTCTCAGTCCATGCAATTTCCCAGGCAAGAATACTGGAGTGGGTTGCCATTTCCTTCTCCAGGGGATCTTCCCAATCCAGGGATTGAACACACGTCTCCTGCGTTGGCAAGTAGATTCTTTACCACTGAGCCACCAGGGAAGCCCAGGAGAAAATAGATAGCCATTAAAAACAGTGATCTAGATCTGCCCTGTAGATAGGGAACCAAATGCTCAAGATAGATATTTGAATGAAAAAAAATTTCAAAAAAATCAGATATCATATATGAATTTTTGTAAGCCCACAGAAAAAAATGTATCATATGCATAGAAAATAGGTGATTATACACAGAAAAGAGTCTAAATATTACTAGAGGTTATCAGAGAACAGAATTCAAAATGACTTTTAAAACAGTTTTCCTTTTTTGTGTGAACGTGTTTCAAAAAAAACCATTAGTCTGCCAAATATTTCTGAGCATTGAGGGAGGAAAACAGAAAGCAATGCAGAACCTACAGTCATTGGTGTCTAAATTTGCCCTCAGAATATAAATCTCTCCCAATGTATGACTGTCATTTGGTTGGGTGGTGGGGCTGCTAGTGAGGGAATGTCATCAATGTGATGTCTTAGGGCTAAGTAGCTTTGTGACCATGGGGTGCAGCCCTGGCCTTAGCTAGCTGCCTCATAGTAGGACTTTGTTTGTAACACCTAGCCCAAGATCTGTTCAAGTGTCTCAATACTACTGAGAAATCAACCGAGAGACACTGTTGGTATCTTTGTACGCTTAGTTGCAGGAAGTCTGAAGCCTGTAAGTATATTTGACTATCTCTTTTTAATGGCCTGCATTGTTGCTCAGATGTTTTTAGGTACAACTGATTTAGGGGCTGCCTGAAGCACAGTGTTTTCAGTTGCTTGGTGAATAATACTCTCTTCTCAATTGTTCTGTCCCAGTAAGCACCTGTATTCACATCCTTCAGAATAGGTCACTGGAACTTCTAAGAGCCTTCTTTCCTTGTTGCTAAAGGAGAAAAAAATTCTTAACTGGTTTTAGAAATGGGAGGGAATGCCAGAGGACTTCCAGATCTCTTTGGCATCTCAAAGTCCTGTCTCAGTGCCCAGGTCATCCGTCTCTCTCTGTATGAACCAGAGCATCTTCAGGGTTTCTGCCCCATCCCTGTTGAGGTCCTAGCATTACCCACTGCTGGTTGCAGTACTGGAAGTTGTACTCTTTATCTTGCTCAGCTTTCAGACTTGCCCCAGGTGACAAACACTGTGAAATGAAGACAGCCAAGAACTGCATATAGGATGGGATGAAGACCTTTTGGAAGCTTGATTTTGCCAAAATAGATACAGCTACCCTTACCCTCTCCCTGGCTTCCCTGGTGACTTAGATGGTAAAGAATCCACCTGCAGTCCGGGAGACCTGGGTTCGATCCCTGGGTTGGGAAGATCCCCTGGAGGAGGGCATGGCAACCCACTTCAGTATTTTTGCCTGGAGAATCTCCATGGACAGAGGAGCCTGGCGGGCTACACAGTCCATGGGGTCACAGAGTCAGATACAGCTGAGCGGCTAAGCATAGCACTGTCCCCCTGCCTTTTTTATAGCATTGTATGGTTGCACGTAATGTGTTCTTTGCGTTGAGCAACTCTCAGCCTGGTTGTAGTAAAGATGAATGATTAGCATCTTACCTTCTCAGGGAGATAAACCATCCAGTACTTGAGTTGCCAGAACTAGAAGCTGTGTTATGGGAACTTTATCCAAGTTAGGATAAAATCTCACATGGGGAGAATGATGCATAAAATGTTTGCTGTTCTGATAGCAGAGAAAAAGGGGTACAAAGTGACGTTAACCAACTCAAATAGAGATTTCATATTTGCCTGCTTCATCTACCTTAATTTTTGAAAAATGAATTTAGAGAGTTATTTCACTGCAGGGAGGCATCCAGTTATACTCCATCACCAAGAAGCCCGAGTCAAGACTGAAAGGGGTGTTTCTCTGGAAGGGATTAAAACACACACATACACCACACAACCTCCCAGAATTTAATCTCTGAACGGTATTATCTTTCAAGTAAGAGAACCCAGATCTTGCTTCCATGTGGCCTTCCAAGTTGCAGTCTGTGTTCTATCACAGATTCCTCCTTCCCACCCATGATTACCCTTCTGTTGTGGGAGAAGGAGGGCCTTTCCAGTCTTTTGTCTGGGGCCAAGCCAAGCTTCCAACTGTGGTTTCCTCTGAGTGTCCTTGCTGAAGCATTGCTGTTTCCCACACCCAATAAAGAGGCAAAGGCTTGCGTTTGTTGACCAGGTCTTGAGTGGAGGCTAGTGCTGATACAGCTTTCACATTCCCAGGACAGTGACTGGTGACAGTGCAGGCCCCACCCCTGGGTTAGCCCACAAGTGCAGAGTGCTAACACTCTGTCCAGACCTCACAGTTCTTAGAAATTATATGACGAGAACTTTATATAATGCTCCTGTTTATTTATGAATGAATACCAGGACAAAACAGTTCACATAATCTGTCATAGAGGTAGACTTGTAGGATTAGGGTCAATACAGGCTGTGGTTGCTGGGGAGGCGGGTAGGGGTTGGGGAGGCTGACTTCTGCCAATATTCTACACACATCTATATGTCTTCTTTTATCTTTGCCTGAGTCCTTTCTGGTTTTCTTCTCATCAGTTTTGATTACTTTAATCTCATTCCACTTAGCCTTGGCTTTGGTGCAGCATTTGGGAACTTGTCTGACACATTACTGACTTCGGGGAATTTTGGATGGCATAGAATTACAATAATTTCATTATCCATTCAGTTTATGAGCGTATGATCCCCAAATGACAAATGAGAACCTAGAAGCTTTTTACTGTATTTGGGAAGACTCTCTGCTATTTTTGAGATGCAGTTACATTTTTATTATATTGAAGCTGAAACAAGCTTGACTCTTTGGTCGATTGAGAATTGTCTCTCAGCTCAGTTAGGATTCCATTTGGCTGCATATAATAGAACACTTCCCACCCATGGCTGTTTAAACAAGTTAAAGATTTATTTTGTTTTCCCTGTGTAACCAGGTATCTAGAGATAGAGGTGCTCCTAAAGTCCATGGTGCGGTCAGGAACCCGTGCTCCTAAAGTCCATGGTGCGGTCAGGAACCCGTGCTCCTCCTGTCTTTATCCTCTGCAGTCCTTAGCAAGGAACTTCCACCTTGCTGCTTCTGAGTACATGGCCACATTCTGGGTGAAGAACGGCAACAGTGCAGGGTGACAGCTGTGTGCCAGCCAGCCCAGTCTGCCCCCTTTGAAGAGCTTTCCCAGAACTGCACCGGGAAACGTCTCTATTTACCATTCAGAACCAGGTCACGGGGTTATCTCAAGGTACAGGAGGGACTGGGAAATAAAATGTTCTAGGTGGGCACATGTTTTACCCAAACGAAATCAGGACAGTTCTGGGGGGAAGAAAAGAAGAATTATTAGTATCCAGGCAAGTGAGTCTCCTAAGCAATAAATTCTCCTAGTTTATTTTGTGGTTTTGAGGTAAAGACTCATCTTATTACTATGGAACAAGTGTCTGAGGTCCTGCCACAGTATGTGCATCTAGGAAGGTAAATTTATTTTCATCTGGAATCTGAAGAAGGGCTTAATTGTGGCTGAATGTAAGTTGAACACAAAACACACGAGGCCCTTTCACTATTCAAACTCCAGAGAGCGGTCCTACTACGAGATAGGATCTCTATGTAAACACAAACTTGTCTATTTTCTTGTATAGGAATTTAGTAGTTGGTATAATATGAGGTGCTTTTTTCTTCACTTATGGAGTAGATGTTTATTAAGCACCATTTGTATACAAATGGTCTTCTTGGCACTGTTGCTGCTGCTGCTAAGTCGCTTCAGTCGTGTCTGACTCTGTGCGGCCCCATAGACGGCAGCCCACCAGGCTCCCCAGTCCCTGGGATTCTCCAGGCAAGAACACTGGAGTGGGTTGCCATTTCCTTCTCCAATGCATGAAAGTGAAAAGTGAAAGTGAAGTTGCTCAGTCGTGTCTGACTCTTAGCGACCCCATGGACTGCAGCCTACCAGGCTCCCCTATCGGTGGATTTTTCCAGGCAAGAGTACTGGAGTGGGGTGCCATTGCCTTCTCCCTTGGCACTGTTAGTGAAACAAAAATTAATCAGGTACAAAGGCAGGCATTTCCAGTATGTATTGTCCAGACACAGAAAAAAGTATGTATATAGGTGGCTGTGATACAAGGTAATTGTGCTAAATGTGATAAGACAGATACAAATGCAGGTTTATAAGCGTTTAGAAGAGAAAAAGGCTGTTCTGCCAGAAAGAATTGCGTAAATATGATCTGGGGAACCTACACATGTGCTTTCATTTTATGAGTTTGCTTTTGCAGCTAGTGAGCATCATCATAAGACTGGAAAAATATGCTGGAAACACAGAACCAACCACCATTCACAAGTCATTGCAGATAAGCAGACTTGCATGTCAGCCACCCTTTGGTTCCTCAGTACACTGAGGTGGTAGTTTGGGAAGGAAGGGGGCATTTCCATTTCTGCTGTGTGCCTGGGGCTTTGATTTATTTCAGGAAACCTTTACTGAGTGCCTGGGCTGCATTTGCTTGTTGATCTTCATCTAATCCCCTACAGTCCAGCCAAGTGATTATAATTGCTGATGAGGAAGCTAAAGCTCAGAGAGGTTAAGTAACTTGAAAGGTCACCCAATTTATAAGTGACAGAGCCTACATTTTGAGTCCAGGCATACCTGACTATGGGCTTCCCTGGTGGCTGAGATGATAAAGACTCTGCCTGCAATGAGGGAGACCTGGGTTCGATCCCTGGGTTGGGAAGATCCCGTGGAGAAGAGAATGGCTCCCCACTCCAGTGTTCTTGCCTGGAGAATTCTACAGACAGAGGAGCCTTGCAGGGTACATCCATGGGGTCGCAAAGTTAGACACGACTGAGCGTGTCCGACTTATCACCCCTTAACCACTTGTCTCACCTGACTGTAGACCCATGTTCCTTTCCACTTCCATGAGCCTTTGCCTATTGCTGATGACCTAATCTGGTCTTGAAGCCATAGTAAGTGTTGAACAGTCACTTCTTTCTTCAACACAGTCTAAAGGCAAGTCCTCAAACCAGCTGGGCTTCATTTGATATTTTGATTTATACTTAGAAAGTTAATCTGCTGCCTGCTCACATCTTATTAGAACTTGACTTACTTTTGACTTTTCAATAATTTATTTTTAGAATCAGTTCATAAATAACTACATTTAGATGGTATAAAATTCAAAAAGACACAAATAATATATAGTAAAAAATTGGTTTCCCTTTTCCCCTAACCCCTAGCTAACCAGTTCTTTTCCATGGAAGCTGCCAGTTTTTGTTTTTAATCCTTTCAGAATTGTTCTGTGCAGATACCAACATGGTAAACATCTTTGTGTGTGTATATTGGCATATAAAGATATGTTTATAAGTATCCTTTTTCACACAAATAGAAGCTTACTATACTCCCTGTTCTGATCGTGCTCTTTTTATTCATCTTTTTATTTGTATTTAGATGTCCCAGGAAGATTTTTTAAACAAAGTTGAAATATGGTTAAGCTGTCACCATGGCAATGTGTATTGAATAGATGTTCTTCCTGATGGCAGTTCAATAAAGAATGTTTTTATTTCCACGAGTTCTTCACTAGCAGTGGTTTTCCTCCTCTGCTTCTCATCCAGTGAACGTGTTCATAGAGGGCCAGTGTAGACCTCGTCAGCCCTCATGGTCAGTTCTGGCTTCCTCCCCATCCTGAGCAAGGCATCTTGCGAGCACTCGTCAGTCTAAGCTCACTCATTGGGAGGTTGTGGGGTCACCCTTTCCTGCCACCCTCCTTCCTTCCAATGGAATCTCTCCCATAGATTTTTAGGCCCTTAGATATGGTGCTTGAAAGGAGTGGATTTCTTTTTGAGCCAGTTCCACAAGCTGGCCTCTGCTGCACCCCTTGGTTACAGATGGCCCACACCCTTGCTCCCACTGCCCGCCTCCCCGGGTGCAGCCCTGCACTCTAGGCTTTGTCCCTGGACTCAGGTCTTCCTTGGCGCCCCTCCTCCGGTCAGAGATAGAGGCAGGTGAGCCCCTCTTCCATTCCCTCTCAGGTGGCTTCCAGAGATGAGGACCATTTCAGTCCAGTTGGTCTGTAAGAAAGTGCCGTGAGCGTCCACCTCTGAAATCGCTTTGCTCCTTGTCGAGCTTCTCAACCACACACATTCCATCCGCACAAGAATGCCGACTACCCCTGCTGCCCCGTATCTGCCCAACCAGGGACCTTTGGACACACTTTCCTGAAATGGGCCATTCCAAGGCATTAGTGTAGAAGGACTGGTTAACACTTCTTTACTAAAGCTGCTCAGTTCATCTTTTATATCTCAAAAACTAAAATTCATAAGGGACAGAAATACTGCTGGTGTAGTTTACCTAGAAGGTGAATGTCTCCTGAGAGCATCTGATATTCCTTCAGGTCTTGCCATGAGAAAATGACATTTCTCCCATTGCCTCTTGAAATGTAGTGCCTGTAGGTGGAAAACAATTGCCAGAAATCCTTTAAATAAAAAGTCCTATGTCTTTTGTCACTTATATTTTCTTCCTAATATCCTTTTATATTTAAAGCTTTTATGAGGCATGCATACTGAAAGCAGTGTTAACATATTTCAAGAATCAGTAACAAAATTTGTAACACACACGAAAAACTATTTCTAATGAGGTAAATATGTTGCAAGACTTGTTTTAAGCCTCTCTCTGAGGAAGTAGACAATTAAGTGTACATCCTTCCTGCAGGTATGTGTTGGTATTTGTGATGTCTAGATGGTGATTTTGCGATCTTCATTTAGTATCTGTAGGCTTACCTTCTAAGCGAAAATACCCTTCATGTCGTAATTTTACTTTAAAAGTGTTTCCAAGTGTAGGTCTTAACGTTAATCTTTAGGTCATCAAGGTGTTACTACTCCACACTGGGTCCTTCTCTTTCCTCAAAGGTGCAAGCCTTCTAGAGGAGTTCAGAGTTCTGTGAGTGGGCTGGAATTGAGTCAGGTTCAAGTCACTTTTGTTCTCTGCCATGTTCTTAGTACTTAACACTTGACAAGAGGCATTCATTAAATTCTTGTTGAATTTAACAATGAAGGGAAATACTAAGACCAAGAGAGACCAAATGCTTCTCTAATTCACGTCTATGGACAATACATAGTACCCAGCTGCCCTGAGTCCTAGCCCAGTGCACTTTCAACAAGACCATCTCCACTCTCTGCTAAAAGAGATTTCCCTTCTCTGAATCTAAACCTGCACTGGCGTTATTGGAGGAAATGTTTTTTCTTTAAAGTTGCTTCATTTGAATGATTTCCCTTTTCCTTTTGTCTTCCCCTCAGGATTGCCAACCAGTTATTCACTTACAGCAAATGGACTGTGAAGAATATCTCCATCAATCTTCTGTTTTTCTTTTTCTCGTAGGCGATCTTTGGCAGCCAGACACTACCTAACTCCAATTTATGGACAATAAATAATGGTGCAGCTTGCAGAATTCCAAGCGCCACAGCCAGTGGCCAGAAGCCAACGACTCTGCCACAAAAAGTGGTGCCACCTCCAAGTTCTTCCTCCTCCCTGGTCCCCAAACCCCCATCCAATCACAAACAAGTCCTCAGAAAGGCAACCTCCCAAAGGGCTTCCAAGTAAGTTTTCGGAATTCTTCTGTTCACTTCCTTCTGAGTTGTATCAATTCTGTGCTAACAGTGCTCTTTATTTATGGAGGCTCAAGACAATGTGTACTGCAGTGCTGAAAAGAACACCTGATGGGGAGTAAAGGCCAACTGTTTTCCCAGCCCTGGCTGTGAGCTAGAATCACCGGGGGAGCTATTACACCATGGCCAGCGGCAAGGCTGTCCCCTGTGAGAGGGGCAGAGACTGCTCCTTAAAGTGCACCAAGGGTAATGGTGAGCATTGCAGCTGGCAGGTTCAGGGTCACGGCCAGATGACTCTTGTGGCCTCCAGCAGGAGCCTCAACCAGACACAACACCTGGTAACTGCTGAACTGTGGACTCGGAGGAGGGAACTTCCTCCTGGATTATTCTTCTTTCAGTCATTCTACAGAGTTAGATCTTTTCAATTTCATGTAAAATGCAACACTCTTCCCTCACCTCCACCCTTGTTTATTTGTTTTTAGGCATTTGAAAGGGAAGACATAGGATTGAGATTTCATAAGATGAATTAACTTCATTGACATTAGTCATCAGGCTCTGTGAGGCAACAATGTTTCTAATACCTTTTGTCATCTTCCTATCTTGCCTGAAAAAAAAGACGTCTCTGTACCTACATCACATACGTGTTTTAGGTCACGTTCTTCACTCTATCTCCAGCCATTTTCCCTAGAAAACTAGAAATGGGCTGGTAAAAAAAAAATGTTTTGGCTTTAGCAACCCCTGACCATTTAAAACTGGGGGACTTACCAAAGCTGTCCAGAGGAGGAGGCAACCCCTGATGGATGAACACCTAGAAGAGATTTGTGTATTTCTGTTGCTCTCCTTGAGGGTCCCCATTTGTTTGTCCTTCACGAAATCAACTCAAATTGTAAAAAGGAATCCTAGGGCACAGAAAAAGCAGTTCGTGTTTTCCGCCCCTTGGATAATGAATCATATTCTGGATTTGGATTGAAAAACAATCCCTTGTGGTTGTTTTAACTATACTGCTGCCAGATTCGTTTACTCAGCAAATATTTATTCAGTGCCTACTAAGTGCCAAGCACTGTTCTAGGAATAACTGGCATCATGATAACTTTAGAGGACTCTCTGGAGCAGTAGGACAGTTCAGTTTGTTGTTGAGAGCCAATGGCACGACAGGAAGGATTTGTGGCCCCTCTGAGTTCCTTAAGGGCGCAGCCCCCGGGGCCCGACTGCCTGTGTCAGACCCCTCTTCACACTTGATTGTTGCGAGATCTTCAACAAGTTGCAATTTACTTAAACTCTTGGCTTCAATTTCCTTACTTGGGACTTCCCTGGTGGTCCAGTGATGAAGAATCCACCTGCCAACGCAGGGGACTCAGGTCTGATCCCGGGTCTGGGAACTAAGATCCCACTTGCTGTGGGACAGCTTAACCTGTAAGACACGACTGCTGAAGCCTGCATGCTCAGAGCCCTTGCTTGGTAACAAGAGAAGCCACCCCAGTGAGAAGTCCTCTTGCCGCAACTAGAGAGCCTAGACAGCAGTGAAGAGCAACACAACCCCCTAGAATTATTTGTTCCCTTATTTGTGGAAATAATATCTGTTTCATAGGACAGTTGAGAAAGATGAGCAGACTTAATATATGTAAAGTACATCGAACAATACCTGGCACACTTCAGACCTCTGTAAGTCTTAGTAACCATCATAAGCATTCCAAAAGCACACACTCCTTCCCAGGTTTGAAAAGCCCACAGTTAGGTGGGGAAATGAATGTTGAATTTGCGAGTGTGCTGTTTGCCGTGATCTTTCCACTTATTGCTGGGATGGTCTGTGGTGGCCGGTGAGGTTCGTGTGCTGGTGGAGAGGGGGGCTCTGTGGGCAGGAGCGGGGCCAGACATTGGAGGACTCCGCTCACTGCCCTGAACTCACTACTGGCAGGAGAGCCTTCAGACTTCTGAGATGGAGTTGCAGCTCCATGGACAGGCTTTGCTCTCCTGCATTTTTGTGGTTTCTTGTCTCTGACAGGCAGGAGTGTGGGAAAACCGGAAGCAGCTCAGCACCAAAAAAGCACAAAAGAGGGAGGAAAAACAAGATTTCTTCAGAATTAAAAAAATATAATCTAAGTATCAAAAGGCATGCTGTTGAGGCGTTGTTCCAGGAAATAGTTTCCAATTTGCCTTTAAAATTCTAGCACAAGTCTGTGAAGCTAAGTAAGTTAGCACTAGTGGAGACCTGAACATCCTTTCCTTTACATGAAAAATGTAGGGCTTGAGGACCCCCCTGTTTTCAATATGTTCTCAGACTTTTAGGAAGAAGAATAGCACTGTTTTTCTCTGAACTGACTCAGTGAAAAGTTCTCCCTAGGAAGCATCCAGATAAAGTTTTTTGAAATAATCTTTTCATGTAAGAATTATTTTCGATTTGTAAAGCTACTACACATAAAGATACGTACACTCAGTTTTCCCCACGTTAACATCCTATATTGCCATGGTACATTTGAAGACACTGCAATACGAGGAAACTGTCACCCATACATTACAATAAACTAAACGCCATACTTTATTGGGATGCTGAAGTTATTTTTAATCTAGAGAAACCTTTCACGGCTTCTGAAATCAGGATCCTAAGTATCAGGTGACATATTATTATTATTGTTTTTCCAAAGTACTTGTTCCTAGCCAGCATAGCAAGTTACTTGACATCTGTGTGATTCAGTTTCCTGTTTAAAATAGAAATGATAATAGTACTAGAAGGCAATGGCACCCCACTCCAGCACTCTTGCCTGGAAAATCCCATGGACGGAGGAGCCTGGTAGGCTGCAGTCCATGGGGTCGCTAAGAGTTGGACACAACCGAGCGACTTCACTTTCACTTTTCACTTTCATGCATTGGAGAAGGAAATGGCAACCCACTCCAGTGTTCTTTCCTGGAGAATCCCAGGGACTGGGGAGCCTGGTGGGCTGCCGTCTATGGGGTTGCACAGAGTTGAACACGACAGAAGCGACTTAGCAGCATGGGGTTATTAAGAGAAGTAAATGAATTGATGAATGTCAAGCACAAATACAGTGCCTGGTACATAGTAAATACTAAATAAGTTTTAGGTGTTATGGCTAATACTAAGACGATACTCCAAGAAATTTTCACATAATTTTTTGCTTTCTTCCTACAAAATGTGTTGCTTCGTTTGATTGAGCTTATTGCCACCCTGATGCGGGCTTGGTTCATATTAATCAGCCCTCAGTTATGACTGGCGATACTGAGTCACACTCAGGAATGCCATAGTTGTCCCAAGAGACACAACTAATGAGAAGTTGTAATGAGCTTTTGACCGTGCCAAGCCCTGTGTTTTTGGGTTGAACTTCAAACCTCTCCTAGCACAGAAGTTGGCACTGGACGAATATAGAAGCAATTTCCAAGAGCATCAAAGTTTCCACATCCTAGAGGGTTGAATTTAGAAAACAATAGAACATAAAAGATGGAATGTCTTTTGAATTTTGGTGCAAAGGGAGTTGAGTATCAGAACAGTGGAGTCCTATTTCTTTATAATAATAGTCTAGTCACTTTCCCTCTAAAGGTTTCAATTTCCTAACTGTAAAACAAAACTCACTGTCCCCACTGAATAATTAACCAAAATAACTTGTTTTCAGTCTGTTCTGTTGAAAGCTTTTTTTATGAGCACGTTTATTTTTTAATCCTGACGCTTTACAGCCATTTTCCCCATCCTTTCTTGGCCCAGCAGTTCTTGGTTATAGTTCTCAGATTCATAGACTTATATTTCCTTTAGCTAAATCTCACTTGTCAATTCTGTGAAGAGACTGATTTAGATTTTTTTTTTTTTGCCTTTTCCACAGTGCCAATACCATTTTTTGATCTCTCCTCTCTAATGTTTGTAACACTTCATAATTTAGTACCAACTTCAGATCCTCCTTTCAAAACTATTTGGGGTATTTCTTCCAAGCAGTCAGCTTAACTAGGAAGGATGAGAGCCGCTGAACAACTAGATGCATATGAACTGTCTCTTCCTTGTAAAAGACTTTTTTCCCAGAGCCAGAATCATACTCTCCAGGAAATATACAGAAAGAAATCTGAGAAGATTAGTGTTTGAGAGGGATGTGGGCAAAACTCATAGACTAGAGATGAATTTGGAAAGGCAGGGTCAAAGCTGTTTGCCTTGGGACTTCCCTGAGAAAAGAAAACTGCATGAGAAACACCAGACTCAACGAAAGGGCTTTCCTTTAAATAGCTGGAGTTACCTTTCCTTGCCGGGTTTTAGTATATTCTGCATCAGAGTGACCTCAGTAGACTTCGAAGCCAACTGCTATTCTGTGTCAGCACCCAGGACAGTGGTGTTTGCTAAAGGCTGCTAGGGATTAGGAGGCAGGAAAGCTGTCCCAAACCCAGGAGCATGTTAATCCAAACACCAATTAATGTGACCTCAACATTTGGTCAGCAGTGTGATGGAGATGCTCACATTAATGTCAGAAAAATATAAAAATAAGGATCAAGAAAAAAATATGTTGTATCTTTTTAACAAATGAGTCATTAACAGGAGGCAAAGTGATCAGGAGTTAAAATGGTCCAAAAGTAGGGTCTTGAGGTAAGCATTGAAGATGTCATGTTGTAGGTTATTAACCATCTTTATCAGCTTTTCAGTCTTATTATGTGTAGCTTTGAGAAATATGATTGAAGCTGTAGTGTATCCATCCTTAAATATGAGATTCCTAATTTGTGTACTTCCCAAATAATATAGCCATAGGCTCTTAGTGCTGAAAGAGAAAAACCTGGAGGAAGGCGCCGTGTAGGGCTTTGGATACAGCAAGGTACACAGATGGACAGTGGCAGAACCAAAGCCAGAATTCACATCCCCTACTATGCTAACCCCACACTCTTCCCAGTACATATCCCCTATGATGCTAACCCCATACCCTTCCCAGTAGACCACTGATTTCAGAGACCCTCCCACCAATCTATTCACATCTATTCTGTGCAGTAAGGGACAGATTAATCATCCTAAAATAGTGCCTTTGGGAAAATGCAGTGTCAGCACTTAGAAACTTCCTTCCCTTCCTTTCCACATTAGTTTTGCCACTTAAATGGCCAATGAAATGCTCAAAAGTAGGAATAGTTAGTGTCACTGTCATAGTGAGGTGTTGGAAAAATGTCCCTTAGATGCAGCACAAGAAGGATTGAAGAACAGCACTGAGAGCTTGACATACTGCCTGTCTGTGGGAGTGCAGTGTAGGAAAACACGGGGAGCCCTGGGATACACCAGACAGGGCCCTCTCACTCTAAGGGGGCAGGTGGAGACAGAAAGAGCCGGGGGCCAGGTGAGGAGCCACCACTTAGGCTCTTTCCTTTACTAGCTCTCAGCATTTGGACCTCAGTGTATCTTAGGATTTGCTTTGGCCATGATGACGATGACATCAGTCTGCAAATAGGTACTCTAAATCACATGTAACCAATTGTTATCATTGGAATTATGTATGGTCCCGTGGGGAGAGAAATACATGAGACTCATAGAATGATGAATCTTCCTTTGGTGATTTTATACTTAGATAATTTAAATTAAAATCTTACTTTTCTTTCATCCTTGCTGAGACATTAAAATGGTAATGTGACTGTTGGGTATTTCCCATCTCTCACTTCCCTTCTATCTTATCTGATTATGAAAAAAATCCCTTTTAAAAAGATTTGAATAGGAACTTCCCTGGTGGTCCAGTGGTTAAGAATCTGCCTTCCAGTCCCTGGTCAGAAAACTAAGATCCCATATGCGTGGGGCAACTAAACCCAAAGGCTGCAACTACTGAGCCTGCGTGCTCTGGAGCCCACACGCCACAACTAGAGAGAAGCCCGTCTTATAACAACTAAGACCTGATGCAGTCAAATAGATAAATTTAAAAAAATTTTTTTTAAGATTTGGATAGAAACGTAAAATAGCCTTTGATAGAATTCATATCAGTTCCTCTGTGATCGTCCGTCCTTATTGGCAAACTCAGACTTTCTTCTCTGAGGATGAGCAAATATTTTAAAATCTCCGGGCCTGGAAATAGATAGTATAGCTTTAAAGAAAGATCCATGGAGAAGATTCAGAGGAGCTGTCCACCTCCAAAGTAAGTTTAATCAGGAAAGAAAACATTTTAGAAAAATCCCTAGTGTGCATTGGTGTGTAGAGCTCGAAAAAGCTATCTGAGAGCAAGTAGTCTGGGGTCTGGAAGGATTGAATGGAAATGAGAACACCTGAGTGAAAAATTGGATTAAACGTGGTGAATAGAGATTGGGTGCTGCACAAAATGGAATTAGTGAAATTCAGGACAAACTGTTAAAATTCTGCCAAAATTCTGAGGAAAAAAGTGTACCAAGATAAAAATGATGAGAGAAAAGATAGATTCAACCTAAAATAATGAATTCCAAAATGAAAACAGAATAGTCATTATTATAGGCAAAATAGATCTAACCTGAGGACATAAAGGGTTTTGAACAGTATAATTAATGAGATTAAATTAATAACATGCAATTTTATGCCCTGCAGAGCTCCCATGGAATATTTTTCAAAACTAAATGATTTTAGTATAAATCTTCAAAAAACAGAAATTATGCAGTCTTCATTCTCTGACCACTTTATAATGAAATGAGATTTTAAAATCTGGACAAATGCTCAAATAAATGTAGAATGTTAAAATACTCTTTTAAGTAGTTTAGATCAAAATTATTTTGGAAACTACATTAAAAATAAGAATTGTACATATCAAAACAAGATAGAAAAGCCCATTCTAGACACTTTCATTTAGCAGTTAGACAAGAAAAAGAAATAAATGGCAGCCAACTTGGAAAGTAAGAAATAAAACTGTCTCTGTTTGCAAATGGCATGATATTACATATAGAAAACCCTAAAGACCCCACCAAAAGACTGTTAGAATTGATAAATAAGCTCAGTAAAGTTTTAGGATATAAAATTTGTATATAGAAATCTGTTGAATTTGTATACACCAACAATAAACTGTAAGAAAGAGAAATTAAGAAAAGAGTACCTTTTAAAATTACGTCAGAAATTATAATGTGCATTGGTGTACAGAGTTAGAAAAATGCCTAGAAATAAACCTAGTGAAGGAGGTGAGAAAATACGTACACTGAGTACTGTAAGACACTGATGAAGGAATTCGAAGACACAGTAAATGGAAAGATATTCCATGCTTAAAGACTGAAAGAATTAATAGTGTTAAAGCAATCTACAGATTCAGTGCTATCCGTGTCACAATTCCAATGGCATTTTTCATAGAAATAAAACAAAAATCCTAAAAGTTGGCCTGAATAGCCAAAACAATCTTGAGAAAGAAAAAGAAAGCTGGAAGGATCGTGTTCCCTGATTTGAAACAGCATTACAAAGCTACAGTAATCAAAACAGTATTGGCATACACACAGACACATAGATCAACGGAACAGAAAAGAGGTCCCAGAAATAAACCTAGGCATGTTTGATCAATTAATTTATGACAAAGGAGTCAAGACTATACAAGGGGGAAAAGGATAGTCTCTTCAATACATGCTGTTGGAAAAATTAGACAGCCACATGCAAAAGAATGAAACTGGATCGCTATTTTAAACCATACACAAAAGTTAACTCAAAGTGGAATAAAGACTTGAATGCTAGAATGGAAACTATAAAACTCCTAAAAGAAAACATAGGCACTAATCTCCTTGAGTCAGTCTTGACAATGATATTTTGGATTTGACAGCAAAAGAAATAGACAAGTGAACTGCATCAAACCTTAAAGTTTCTGCACAGGAAAGGAGATCAACAAAATGAAAACACAACGTACCAAGTGGGAAAAAATATTTGTAAATCATATATCTAATAAAGTGTTAATATCCAAGTTATATAAAAAACTCATGCAACTCAGTGGGAAAAAACAGTCCAATTAAAACATGGGCAGAGAACCTGAAAAGGCGTTTTTTCAAAAAAGATGTTCAAATGGCTAAGACGTACAGGGAAAGGTGTTCAGCAATACTTATCATAAGAGAAGGGCAAATCAAAGCCACCAGAAGATGCCACCTCATACCTGTTAGAATGACTGTCATCAAAAAGACAAGAAATAACAAGTGTGGGCAAGAATGTGGAGAAAAGGAAACCTTATGTACTGTTGGTGGAAATGTAAGGTGGCACTGCCACTCTGGGAAGCAGTATGGAGGTTCCTCAAAAAATTAAAAATAGAACCCCCTAACATTTCTGGACAAAGAAAATGAAAACGGGATGTTGAAAAGATATTTGCACTCCCATGTTCATTGCAGCCTGATTCACAATAGCCAAGATATGGAAACAACCAAAATGTCCATCAATGAATGGACAAAGAAGATATAGTGTATATGTATGTAATGGAATATTATTCAACCATGAGAAAGAAGTAAATCCTGCTATTTTTAACAACATAGATGGACCTCGAGGACACTATACCAAGTGAAATAAGGTGGACCTTTAAGGCATTATGCTAGAGAAATAAGCCAGACAGAGAAAGACAAACATTGCCCGGTTCCCTGGTGGCTCAGACAGTAAAGAATCTGCTTGCAATGCAGGAGACCTGGGTTCGATCCCTGGGTCAGGAAGATCCCCAGAGAAGGAAATGACTACCCATTCCAGTATTCTTGCCTGGAGAATTCCAAGGACAAAGGAGCCTGGCAGGCTAGAGTCCATGGGGTCGCAAAGAATCGGACATGAGGGAGTGACTGAAACACACACACACATATCACTTACATGTGCAATGAAAAAAAAAACTTATAGAAACAAAGAAAAGTTGTTGCCAGGACCTAGGGTAGGGGAAATAGGGAGAGGTTGGTAAAAGGGTACCAACTTTCAGCTATAAGTGAGTAAAAATAAAATCTGAGGATCTAATATAATATATGGTGACTGTAGTTGACAACACTGTATTGTATAACTGAAGTTTTCCAAGAGAGTAGAACTTAAATGTTCTCACCAAAACGAAGGAGGGAAAAGAGAAAGAAAAAGGTAAATACGTGAGGTGACGTGTGTGTACTAAGTCACTTCAGTCGTGTCCGAATCTTTGGAACCCTGTGGACTGTAGCCTGCCAGGCTCCTCTGTCCACGGGATTCTCCAGGCAAGAATACTGGAGCACGTTGTCATGCTCTCCTCTAGGGAATCTTCCCGACCCAGGGATCAAACCCACGTCTCTTATGTCTCTTGCATTGGCAGATGGGTTCTTACCACTAGCGCCACCTGGGAAGCCCTGCATGAGGTGGTGCATGTGTTAAATAACTAGATAGGGGGAATCCTTCCGCAATATATATGCCGAATCACCTCAATGTACTTTGAATAACCTATAATTTTGTCAAGTCAATAAAGCTGAAATAACATTTAAAGATAAAAAATGAATTATATATATCAAACTTAAGTTTGAAATGTAGGCAACAGTGTACTCAAAGCTAAACTCATAATTATTTTTAGTGTTAAATACGGAAAGACTGTAAAGGAATTAATCAGGATACAAATGTCAAATTAGCTTCAACCAATAAACTGGTTTCAACTCATTACAGCAGTGTCATGTTAAAGAGAATTATGAGGACTTCTCTGAGCTCAGCAAGAAAGAGTGCTGTGATAGATTAGTAATGTCTGATGTTGAGAGTAGTGACTATGCAAGCCACATATTTGTCATACCTGAACTAAGCTTCCGTCTCTAAAAGCTAGAAAAGGGTCAATAAAACAAAGCTAAGAAAACAGATCAAAGGAAATCAAGAAGAAAGCAATATAAACTGAAAAACAAGCCACAAAATTAGCTAAACCCAAAACATTTTTTAGTTCAGGGTAGGGGGACAGGGAAGCAGAAAATAATTTTGACACAGTTCTGCCAGAAAGATACGAGAATTAAAAATAAAAGTTTAAAAAAGTAGATACAGGGGAGATGGAAAAATCAGGAGAACACTGCACATAGTTATATGCTACTAAAATTTTAAAACTGGATGAAAGATAATATTTTGAAAAATGTGGGCTCTCAAAATTGGTTCTTGAATAAAAAGAAAACCCAAGTAGAACACGATAGAAGATTTTAAACTATCCAAATAAGTACTTCAGGAAATAGGGTACGCGCATAGGCCTAGGAAGCAATTTTAAAATACCGTCTCTAAAGTAGTTCTTTGAACCTTTCTTCTGAACTCTCTGGAGGCTTTCAGTTGCCTGCAAGATAAAGTTGAGAGTCCTTACTCTGGACATTGAAGCCCTCTGCAGTATATTCTCCATCCTGTCTCTAGTCTACTTGGCTCCATTAACTGTTCCTACCTGCCCATGTCATGCCCCCTGCACAGAATGCCCTTCTCCATCTTGAGTCGAAGTCCTGCCTTTTATTCAAGATCAGGTTCTAGTTTATCACCTTGATGTAGCTTGACCAGCTGCCCCGTTGTCAACTCCTCAGCTGGCTCTACCATCTGCGTCCTTGTCTTATTTTTCCTTTTCCTATGTGTTCTGCTTTCTATTAGGGACAGATGTCTTGTCTTTGTCCTTTTATCATATAAATATTGAATGTCCATTGCTATGCATTGCTCTGGATGTTGGTGATAACACCAGTGGACAAGACAGACATGAGCCCTCTATTCGTGAAGATCAATTTTGAGAGAGGAGAGAGAAGTTCAGTCCCCAGCCCCTGATAGAACTTATATTCATGATAAGTTCTCAGGAAATGGTAGTGGAGGAGGCGGTGGTGAAGGTGGAGATAGTGGCAAATTATTTTGCGTCAGGGTGAATGCATCAGGGACCACTAAGTAACAAAGATCTCTTCATTAATTATTTAGACCATGTAGAGTATGGGAGAGTGTGGAGTACAACTGCTAATAGCCCAAGATTTGAAATTAAATTTGAATCCTGGCTGCTTCACTTAATTGACTGTTATTTAGGGATATCTCTAAGCTTCTGTTTTGTTATCTGGAAGATATTATCTACATCATGGAGTTGTTCTTAGGATTAAAGGAGATCATGTGTTTCCCTGACATATAGTAAGTGTCCGTTGCATGCTGGTTGGTGTGGTTTGTAATTTCTGCTGCTGTTACTATTCCCTGTTAAATCTCATTCTTGTTGTTACTAAACTGATGTTTGTAAGTGTGATATGGCTCTAGCTAACCAGGCTATGGAAATTCACACACATTCTGATTTCCTGAACACTAATAACTCTGATGACTATTGAAGGTGAAGGCTTAGTTTCAAACAGAACAAAAGATTAAATTTTGACTTGCTGACTTCCAGTCAAGTTGGCTCCATAAGTTTATGCTTAGTATTCCCCCTCTGCTTCAAACACAGCAGTGATAGATAAACAGCTTAAAGAAGAAATAAGGGAAGCATCTCCATGGCCCCAAAGTGTACTTGCAACAAATAGCAATCAGTGAATGAGGCTGAAGCAACAAGCTTTGCGAGCCCTGCTGTGGAAGCAGGCAGTGGCAGCCTGGACCGCAGCTCCCGTGGCATTTTGGGGCCAGAGAGTGCCCTACCCAAGAGGAGAGACTCATTCATAGAAAACAAAAGAGCAATTATTTTAGTTGGAGATGATACTGCCCCCAGAGGGCATTTGGCAGTGTTGGAGTCATTGGTTTTGAGTTGGGGGAGGGGTGTTGCTACTGGCATGGAATGAGTAGAGTCTAGCGGTGGTACTAAAAAAACTAAAAAAGGCATCCTGCGAAGTGTAGGACAGTTTCCCATAGTGAAGAACTATCCAGTCCAAAATGTCAGTATACCAAACTTGGAAAATCCTGAGCTAAAGAATGCTGTGGGCTCTCCTACAGGGAGACTGATAAAGCTGCCATGGACCCACCGGCTGAGGCTCCATCTTTCAACGAGGCCCTGAGCCTACTGAGTTAGAAAGATAATGAAATACCTTCTGAATTTCTATTCATCTCTGTGGCAGAGGCACCAAAATACCACTGTAAAGTCTGGTTCTAGACTGGAGTCAGGGGGACTGGGTGGAGGCAACTGTGAAGTCTTCCAACAGGGAGGGAAGAACACAGGGGGAAAGCGATGCCTATTCAGAATGAGCCTGCAAACCAGAACTCTAGAGCACAGGAGTAAATCTAATATTAAGAAAGATTGCCTGCAGAATGAAAACTGAACCATGAACTCCTTACAGGTGAAATTAATATTTTGAATGATGAGACATATTCACTCATGTATCTAGCCGTATCTTGTGGAATATGACATGTGACTCTAATAGGAGTATCAGAAGAGAGAGCCGAAGGATAGGTGAACAAGCAATACTTTAAAAAATAGTAACAGAATTCTCAGCTAAAGATATAAGTCCTCAGCTAAAAAAATCATTCTTTGCACCCAGCATAGTGTGTCTGCATAGAAAGTGCAGACCATCAAGCATAAATGGGGAGTCTAAATGTATTACCTGAAAGAAACCTACTTTTAACTACAAAGAAAAAGAGAATAGCAGCAAGCTTCTCTTCAGAAGTGATAAGTGGCAGAAGACAAGAGCTAATAGCTTTTAAGTGTTGAGGCAAAGTAACTTGCAGTCTAGAATTTTATATATAGCTAAATTATCATTCAAGAAAGAAGGCAAAAAATAATAATTTGAGATATTCGAAGTCTAAGAGTATACCCATGGGCCTCACTGAAAAAATTAGTGAAGATAAATGTGAACACAGAAGTGTTGCAATGAAGTGCAAAAACTGTATAAAATGTCTGTACACATTAATGACTATAAAAATAATTGTTGGTTTTCTTAAAAGGATTAAACACGTTTATGACAACAACAGGATTCAAGGACAGGAGTATTCTGTGGACAGTAAATGTGTGAAAACATCTGTGTCAAGCTCAAGGGCAAGATGGAAATACTGAATAGCTTTAGACTTTCTTAGAAAATAGTAGCTAAGTAATAGATATACAGTCTGCTGCTTTCAAACCGACAGAGCGGGAAAGAAGGGAATGTAGAAACTTTATGAATCCAGTGGGAGGCAGGAAATGAGAAAAAAGGCAAAGGAAAAAGATAGTAAGTGGAAAATTAAAACTAAGATAAAACACATGAGTAATCCCAATAAATGTTAGCAGATTATACTCTTCTATTAAAAGCTAGATTATCTAATTCTGTTTTTTAAAACATTCAGTTATAGGCTGCTTAAAAGACGTATCGAAAGGAAAATCTCAGAAAGGTAAAAGATTGGGGAAAAGATAAACCATGCAATACTAATTAGAAGCAGAACTAGTCTGTTGCGGTTCAGTTGCCAAGTCTGTCCAGCTTTGCGACCCCGTGGACTACAGCACGCCGGGCCTCCCTGTCCTCCACTATCTCCTGGAGTTTGCTCAAATTCATGTCCATTTAGTCAGTGATGCTATCTAATCAGCTCATCTTCTCCTGCTGCCTTCTCCTTTGGCACTCAATCTTTCCTAGCATCAGGATCTTTTCCAATGAGTCAGCTCTTCAAATCAGATGTCCAAAGCACTAGAGCTTCCGCTTCAGCATCAGTCCTTCCGATGACTGTTCAGGGTTGATTTCCTTTACAATGGACTGGTGTGATCTCTTGGTAATCCAAGGGACTCTCAAGAGTCTTCTCCAGCACAATTCACAAGCATCAATTCTTCGGCGCTCAGCCTTCTTTATGGTCTTTATGATCTCACATACATACATGACTACTGGAAAAACCATAGCTTTGACTATGTGGACCTTTGTCAGAAAAGTGATGTCTCTGCTTTTTAATATACTATCTAGGTTTGTCATGGCTTTCCTTCCAAAGAGCAAGCATCTTTTAATTTCATGGCTGTAGTCACCACTGTGATTTTGGAGCCTAAGAAAATAAAATCTGTCACTGCTTCCACTTTTTCCCCTTCTGTTTGCCATGAAGGGATGGGACCAGAGGCATGTTCATAGTTTTTTTGAATGTTGAGTTTTAAGCCAGCTTTTTCACTCTTCTTTCACCCTCATCAAGAGGCTCTTTAGTTCCTCTTCGCTTTCTCCCGTTAGACTGGTGTCATCTGCATATCTCAGGTTGTTGATATTTCTCCCGGCAATCTTGATTCCAGCTTGTGCTTCATTCAGCATGGCATTTCAAATTATGTACTCTGCATTTAAGTTAAATAAACAGGGTGACAGTATACAGCCTTTCCCAATTTTGTACCTGTCGGTTGTTCCATGTAAGGTTCTGACTGTTGCTTCTTGACCCACATACAGGTTTCTCAGGAGACAGGTAAGGTGGTCTGGTATTCCCATCTCTTTAAAAATTTTCTACAGTTTGTTGTGATCCACAGACAAAGGCTTTTGAGTAGTCAATCAAGCAGAAGTAGATGTTGTTTCTGAAATTCCTTGGATAGCCATAGGTAAAAGGAAATTAAACAAAAAGCACTGGTAGGGATAAAGAAAAGCATTTGTATGCACTTAACATAACTTCAAAGTGTATAAATCAAAAAATATAAATAAAAAGCTAGCAAATTATATAAGAAATTCACAAATTATCATAGTGAGTGATTTATTTAAATATACTTCTATTGGTAACTGATAAGTAACTCAAATAAAAATTTCTGAGGATTTTGAATACTTGAAATGCAGAATTAACTGTTTGCTTTAATAAGAGGCTTTTAATCTTTTTGACAACCACTCATAATTTAAAATACATTTTATATGCAACCCAGTAAAAATATCTATATATGTATGAAGTTAAAGTTTCACATAATGCTTTTAAAAATGCTGATTGTGTCCCCTAAGTTAATTTTACGAACACCCCCTTATGAGTCACTACTCATGGAAAAGCATGAATAGCTGTGCATCGTCTCTTGGGCCCGAAGGGGATAACATACGTTCTGTTAAAGAACATGTGGAGGACATCCCTGGTGGTCCAGCGGCTACGACTCTGTGCTCCCGGCACAGGCAACCCACGTTCAGTCCCTGGTCGGGGAGCTAGACCCCACGAGCTGCACCGAGAGTCTGCGTGCTGCAGCCAAGACTGAAGATCGCAAGTGCTGCAGCCAAGACCTGGGGCATCCAGATAAACAGTGAAGAATGAACAAAGTATGCGCGGAGTGTTTGTGAGATTTCAGTGTATGCTGTGTCGTAAGTGAAGGCTCCACCTGTTTCAAAATAGCAGTGTCACACTTTATAATCTCTCTGTCTCTCTCTCTCTCTCTCTCTCTCTGTTCAGTTGCTAAGTCGTGTTCAACTCTTTTGCAACTCCCATGGACTGTAGTCCACCAGGCTTCCCTGTCTGTGGGGTTCTCAGGCAAGAATACTAGAGTGGGTTGCCATTTCCTTCTCCAGGGGATCTTCTCCAACCAGGTATTGAACCCGCGTCTTCTGCATTGGCAGGCGGATTCTTTACCACTGAGCCACTTGAGAAGAATTACATATATAATTTATAATTATAATTGTAATATACTTAATCTAGAAATAATAGTTTTTTTAAGTAAAAGACACACATAAATAATATTAGGAGTGAAAAGAAATATGACAAGAAATAAAGTGGATTTGTAAAATGTGTTCTGTGCCCCAATAGTACACAAATTGACTTTACTAAATGTTTTTTGAACTGGTTTTGGAACCAGATCCACAATAATAATGTTCTAATTGTTATTTGCTAAGGATTGCAATGTTAGTATCTGTTTGTGAAATGTGTATATCATCCCTGGACAGGATTACACATACACCTATCTGCACATAGATATGTTGTATGGTAAATTAGAAGATAATTAATCTGTGAGAAATGTTTGCTAAGCAAAGTTGAAGTCTTTTGGCGGGGGTCGGGGGCGGGTGGAATTCAATTCTTTAACCTAATTTGCATTTCAAGATTTCTTCTGTCCTTTGAGAATTGAAAGTGGTGGTCACCAGTATTTTATAAAATTGATCAAGTTTGAGGATGTTTCTTTTCAGGACCTTGATAAATGCCACCACAGCTGTTTGCCACCACCCTGGCGAGATCAGCATTTCTAATTCTACTCTTTCTGTAAAATCTTGAGCATTTTCCTTTTGTGGGTCCTTCCTTCTATGGAAAGGTCATTCCTGATGTGGTGGCATGTATCCAAGATAGACTTTCACTAAACCATTGAAATAGAAAACTAGTACCTCTGTGTTAGAGATGTGGAAAGTCTTGAAATATAGCACCAGACCACCGTCAACCTTGTGAAGTAACGATCAAAACAGATCTTAAAGAAAGAATATCACTTTCAGGAAAAGTTTCCACTGATCAAAATAATGGTTGGGGGCAGGGAGAGGAAACCACAAATAAAGGAAATACAGTCACCTTTACCAGCAAAATGGATAATGGGGATTTTACCCATTATAACCCTGCTTGGTGATGGCATGTTGTGTAGGCCTGCTATATGGTGTGATCTTAATGGTGGTGGAACTCCTAGCCAGCCATTTAATCATCTTCTGTTCCCTAAAGGGGCTTCCCTGGTGGCTCAGAGGGTAAAGAGTCTGCCTGCAATGCAGAGACCTGGGTTCCATCCCTGGGTCAGGAGGATCCCCTAGAGAAGGAAATAGCAATCCACTCCAGTATTCTTGCCTGGAAAATTCCATGGACTGAGGAGCCTGGTAGGCTACAGTCCTTGGAGTCGCAAAGAGTCGGAGACGACAGAACGACTTCACTATTCCCTAAGTAGAGACTTGCCCTAGAAGAAATCTCTCAAAATAATAAATGCAGACATATTTCCACTCACAGAGATACTGTTTGTTTGCAATGTATTATTGAGCAACATCTTTGAAAGGCCTGTTCCCCTCAGTGCCAGGATCTTTCTTAGACCTCAGGAAAATGGAAGAGGCAAAAAGAGTAGAAAGAAATGGAGCAAGTGAACCGAATTCTGGGTTGGGAAGTATATATCTAATATTTGAGGAAAGTCTTTAGGTACTAACTTTGAACATGTCCCAAGGAAAGATCCTTTCTATGTTGAGATGTCCCCCATTAATAGAGTTCTTCTAATTCATCATTGCTACTAACGTAGGCACCTATCTTATTTCACTTTTTAGGTGGCTCAGTTCATCAGGAATCCTGCCCTTCAGCAGTTTTTGATAATTATAGACAGTTCATCTGCAGAGAAGGGTCTGAACTAGGCCAGTTACCACAGCTGAGATTGTAATAAGCCTACGTCTAACTCTTCTTCCATCTAACTTTCACCATTTCCAGGAATAACAGTTGAGGAACACTGCAGAATCGGTCATCCCTCACACTCTCCTTAGTTTCAACTCTAGCTTTTGTGATTCATCCAGCCCAGCATTTTGCATGATGTACTCTGCATATAAGCTAAATTAGCAGGGTGACAATATACAGCCTTGTTGTACTCCTTTCTCAGTTTTGAACCAGTCTGTTGTTCCATGTCCAGTTCTAACCATTGTTTCTTGACCTACATACAGGTTTCTCAGGAGATTGGGAAGTCCTATGTTAGATTTATTGAGGCTGCTTGTCAGTCTCAAATGAAACCTGTCTTCCAAAGAGAGTTTGGAAGTAATTTTGACTGACTTTAATTTCTGCTTCATGAATTACCTCATAATTACCTTTGGACTTTAATAGCGAATTGCTGTTGCAGGTTCTGAATATCTCACGGTCATTCTTATACAGTTTAGCGCTAATAATCCATACTGAATTAGAATCAGTGAGTCATCCAACTTAATATTTCTTCATGTAGGAGACTTCCCTGGTGATCCAGTGGTTAAAAATCTGCCTTTAAATGCAGGATGGGATCCCTGGTGGGGAACTAAGATCCACATGTTGTGGGGCAACTAAGCCCACACCCACAGCTACTGAGCCTGTAATCTAGGGTGCACGTGCTGCAACAAAGATTCCACATGCCATAACTGGGACATGACAGCCAAGTAAAGCATATTTTTAAATGCTTCTTCATATAGATAGGCCCATAGTAAATGCAAAGACTGTTGATATTCCTGTGGTTGTTCAGTCCCTAAGTTGTGTCTGACTCTTTATGACCCCATGGACTGCAGCACACCAGGCTTCCCTGTCTTTTAATGTCTCCTGGAGTTTGCTCAGATTCATGTCCATTGAGTTGGTGATGCTATCTAACCACCTCATCCTCTGCTGCCCCCTTCTCCTTTTGCCTTCAGTCTTTCCCACCGTCAGACTCTTTTCCAATGAGTCATCTCTTCTAATCAGATGGCCAAAGTATTGGAGCTTCAGCTTCAGCACCAGTCCTTCCAAAGAATACTCAGGTTTAATTTTCTTAAAGATTGACTGGTTTGATCTCCTTGTGGTCCAAGGGACTCTCAAGAGTCTTCTCCAACCCCACAGTTTAAAAGCATCAGTTCTTTAGCACTCTATCTTCTTTATGGTCCAACTCTCACATCCACATAGGACTACTAGAAAGACTGCAGCTTTGGCTATGCCGACCTCTGTCAGCAAAGTGATGCCTCTGGTTTTTAATATGCTCTTTATGTTTGTCATAGCTTTCCTTTCAAGGAGCAAGTGTGTTTTAATTTCATGGCTGTAGCCACCATCTGCAGTGATTTTGGAACCCAAGAAAATAAAATCTGTCACTGCTTCCACTTTTTCCCCTTCTACTTGCCATGAAATTATGGGACTGGATGCCATGATCTTAGTTTTTGAAGTTGAGTTTTAAGCCAGCTTTTTCATTCTTCTCTTTCACCCTCATCAAGAGGCTCTTTAATTCCTGTTCACTTTCTCCCATTAGACAGGTATCATCTGCATATCTCAGGTTCCTGATATTTCTCCCAGCAGTCTTGCTTCCAGCTTGTGATTCATCTAGCCCAGCATTTTGTATGATGTACTCTGCATAGAAGGTAAATAAGCAGGGTGAACAGTCTTGGCATACTCTTTCCCCAATTTAGAACCAGTCTGTTGTTCCATGTCCAACTCTAACTGGACCTCCTGTACAGGTTTCTCAGGAGCCAAGTAAGGTGGTCTGGTATTCTCATCTCTTTAAGAATTTTCTACAGTTTGTTGTAGTCCACATAGTCAAAGGCTTTAGCATAGTCAGTGAAACAGAAGTAGATGTTTTTCTGGAATTCTCTTGCTTTCCATATGATCCAACAAGTGTTGGCAATTTGATCTCTGGTTCCTCTGCCTTTTCTAAACCCAGCTTGTCCATCTGGAACTTCTTGGTTCATGTACTACTGAAGCCTAACTTGAAGGATTTGAGCATTACTTTACCAGCATGTGAAATGAGCACAATTGTACAGTAATTTGAAGATTCTTTGGCATTGCTCCTCTTTGGGATTGAAATGAAAACTGACCTTTCCAGTCCTGTGGCTACTGCTGAGCTTTTTAAATTTGCTGATATATCAAGTGCAGCACTTTAACAACATCATCTTTTAAGATTTGAAATAATTCATCTGGAATTCCATTACATCCACTAGCTGCTTCCTAATGCCCACTGACTTCACACTCCAGGATATCTGACTTTAGGGGAGTGACCACACCATCATGGTAATCTGGGTCATTAAGACGTTTTTTGTATTGTTCTTCTGCATATTCTTGCCATCTCTTTTTAATCTCTTCTGCTTCTGTTAGGTCCTTACCATTTCTGTCCTTTATCATGCCCATCCTTGCATGAAATGTCCCTTAATATATTCAGTTTTCTTGAAGAGATTTCTATTCTTTCCCATTCTGTTGTTTTCCTCTTTTTCTTTGCATTGTTCACTTAAGAAGGTTTTCTTATCTCTCCTTGCTATTCTCTGGAACTCTGCATTCAGTTGGGTATCTTTCCCTTTCTTCCTTGCCTTTCTCTTCTTTTCTCTTATCTATAAAGCCTGTTCAGACAACCACTTTACCTCCTTATATTCTTTTCTTTTTCTTCGAGGTGATTTTGGTCATTGCCTCTTGTACAGTGGTACAAACCTCCATCCATAGTTCTTCAGGCACTCTGTCTGGCAGATCTAATCCCTTTAATCTATTCATCATCACCACTGTATAATCATAAAGGATTTGGTTTAGGTCTTTTTTCCCCTACTTCCTTCAATTTAAGCCTGAATTTTGCAATAAGGAGCTCAAGATCTAAGTCTTCATAGAACCGGTCAACTTCAGCTTATTCAGCATTAGAGGCTGGGACATAGTGGATTACTGCGAGGCTGAAAGGTTTGTCTTGGAAATGAAGTGAGAACCTTCTGTTGTTTTTGAGATTGCATCCAAGTACTGCATTTCAGATGCTTTTGTTGATTGTGAGAGCTACTCCATTTCTCTAAGGAATTCTTCCCCACAGTAGTAGATATAATAGTCATTTGAATTAAATTCTCTCATTCCTGTCCATTGTAGTTCACTGATTCCTAAGATGTCGATGTTCACTCTTGCCGTTTCCTGCTTGACCACTTGCAATTTACCTTGATTCATGAACCTAACGTTCCGGGTTCCTGTGCAATATTGTTCTTTACAGAACTGGACTTTACTTTTACCACCAGACACATCCACAACTGAGTATCATTTCTGCTTTGGCTCAGCCTCTTCGTTCTTCCTGGAGCTATTAGTAATTGCTATCCACTTTACCCCAGTAGCATATTGGATACCTTCCCACCTGGAGGGCTTATCTACCAGTGTCATATTTTTTTGTCTTTTCATACTGTTCATTCCAAGGCCAAGTTTGCCTGTTACTCCAGGTGATTCTTGACTTCCTACTTTTGCATTCCAGTCCCCTATAATGAAAAGGACATCTTTTTGGGGTGTTAGTTCTAAAAGGTCTTGGAGGTCTTCATAGAACCATTCAACTTCAGCTTCTTCAGTGTTACTGGTTGGGGCGTAGACTTGGATTACCGTGATATTGAATGGTTTGCCTTGGAGACGAACAGAGATCATTCTGTCATTTTTGAGATTGCATCCAAGTACTGCATTTCGGACTCTTGTGTTGGCCATGATGGCTACTCCATTTCTTCTGAGGGATTCCTGCCTGCAGTAGTAGATATAATGGTCATCTGAGTTAAATTGACGCATTCCAGTCCATTTTAGTTCGCTGATTCCTAGAATGTCGATGTTCACTCTTGCCATCTCCTGTTTGACTACTTCCAATTTGCCTTGATTCATGGACCTGACATTCCAGGTTCCTATGCAATATTGCTCTTTACAGCATCGGACCTTGCTTCTATCACCAGTCACATCCACAGCTGGGTATTGTTTTTGCTTTGGCTTCATCTCTTCATTCTTTCTGGAGTTATTTCTCCACTGATCTCCAGTAGCATATTGGGCACCTACTGACCTGGGGAGTTCCTCTTTCAGTATCAAATCATTTTGCCTTTTCATACTGTTCATGGGGTTCTCAAGGCAAGAATACTGAAGTGGTTTGCCATTCCTTTCTCCAGTGGACCACATTTTGTCAGACCTCTCCACCATGACCCGCCCGTCTTGGGTTGCCCCACACAGCATGGCTTAGTTTCATTGAGTTAGACAAGGCTGTGGTCTGTGTGATTAGATTGACCAGTTTTCTATGATTATGGTTTCAGTGTGTCTGCCCTCTGATGCCCTCTCACAACACTTACTGTCTTACTTGGGTTTCTCTTACCTTGGATGTGGGGTATCTCTTCACGGCTGCTCCAGCAAAGCACAGCTGCTGCTCCTTACCTTGGACAAGGGGTGTCTCCTCATGCCGCCCCTCCTGACCTTGAACATGGAGTAGCTCCTCTCGGCCCTCCTGCGCTCGCGCAGCCACCGCTCCTTGGACATGGAGTTAAACTTTTTGTTTCTCACTTGGACCTAGAAGAGCAAGTATCAGCCTTACAGGCGCTTTGGATGGCTTTGGGGAGTCCATGAGGAACTTAAATAAAATGCACCAGCGTTCCAGATGCAGGTCTCCAAGGCTAAGGCTTGGGAAAAGGGAAAGCCCTCTGCTCCTTCCTCTCCTCCTTGCATCTATGGTTCCCCTGTCCTCAGAAGTGGAAAGGTGTGGGCAGGGCCCAGGTCGCAGCTCACTACAGGGGAAGGGCTGCAAGACAGTGTGATCCTTGCATCACTCCTGGAGTGTGACTTCAAGCACCCTGTCTCCACTGGGGGTGTCGGGACCACCTGGCACCTAAGCCTCTACCAGGCGCTCCCAGAGCTTATACCACCTTGCTCTGTGCCCACCAGTCCGTGTTTCCCTGACTTCTCTGGTGGTACCAATCACCTAGGCCCTTGGGGGCTGTAAAAAAAAACCTAAGTTCTTAAGGCCTGTCCCAGGCCACTGAATCAGGATCTCCAAGGGAACAGTCTGGAAAGCTGTGTGGTTAACAAGGGTCTTTTAATTTCATGGTTGTAATCAGGATCTGCAGTGATTTTGGAGCCCCCTAAAATTAAGTCTGTCACTGTTTCCACTGTGTCCCCATCTATTTGCCATGAAGTGATGAGACTGGATGTCATGATCTTTGTTTTTTGAATGTTGAGTTTTAAGCCAGCATTTTTACTCTCCTCTTTCGTCTTCATCAGTCAGTTAGTTAGCTCAGTTCAGTCGCTCAGTCGTGTCCGACTCTCTGCAACCCCATGAATCGCAGCACGCCAGGCCTCCCTGTCCATCACCATCTCCCGGAGTTCACTCAGACTCACGTCCATCGAGTCCGTGATGCCATCCAGCCATCTCATCCTCTGTCAACCCCTTCTCCTCCTGCCCCCAATCCCTCCCAGCATCAGAGTCTTTTCCAATGAGTCAGCTCTTGGCATGAGGTGGCCAAAGTACTGGAGTTTCAGCTTTAGCATCATTCCTTCCAAAGAAATCCCAGGGTTGATCTCCTTCAGAATGGACTGGTTGGATCTCCTTGCAGTCCAAGGGACCCTCAAGAGTCTTCTCCAACACCACAGTTCAAAAGCATCAATTCTTTGGCACTCAGCCTTCTTCACAGTCCAACTCTCACATCCATACATGACCACAGGAAAAACCATAGCCTTGACTAGACGGACCTTAGTCGGCAAAGTAATGTCTCTGCTTTTGAATATACTGTCTAGGTTGGTCATAACTTTTCTTCCAAGGAGTAAGCGTCTTTTAATTTCATTTTCATCAAGAGGCTCTTTAATTCATATTTGCTTTCTGCCACAAGGGTGGTGTCTCTGCATATCTGAGGTTATTGATATTTCTCCCAGCAATCTTGATTCCAGCTTATGCTTCATCCAGCCCAGCATTTCACACGATGTACTCTGCATATAAGTTAAATAAGTAGGGTGACAGTATACAGCCTTGATGTACTCCTTTCCCAATTTGGAACCAGTTTGTTGTTTCATGTCCAGTTCTAACTGTTGCTTCTTGACCTGCATACAGATTTCTCAGGAGGCACGTGGTCTGGTATTCCCATCTCTTTCAGAATTTTCCAGTTTGTTGTGATCCACACAGTCCAAGGCTTTAATTAACATAGTCAATGAGCAGATTTTTTTCTCGAATTCTCTTGCTTTCTGTATGATCCAACGGATGTTGGCAATTTGATCTCTGGTTCCTCTGCCTTTTCCAAACCCAGCTTGCACATCTGGAAGTTCTTGGTTCATGTACTGTTGAAGCCTGGCTTGGAGAATTTTGAGCATTACTCTGCTAGCGTGTGAGATGAGTGTAATTGTGCGGTAGTTTGAGCATTCTTTGGCATTGCCTTTCTTTGGGATTGGAATGAAAACTGACCTTTTGCAGTCCTGTGGCCACTGCTGAGTTTTCCAAATTTGCTGGCATATTGAGTGCAGCACTTTCACAGCATCATCTTTTAGGATTTGAAATAGCTCAATTGGAATTCCGTCACCTCCACTAGCTTTGATGCTTCCTAAGACCCACTTAACTTTGCACTCCAGGATGTCTGGTTCTAGATGAGTGATCACACCATCAAGATTATCTGGGTATGAAGATCTTTTTTGTGTAGTTCTTCTATGTATTCTTGCCTCCTCTTCTTAATATCTTCTGCTTCTGTTAGATCCATACCATTTCTGTCCTTTATTGAGCCCATCTTTGCATGAAATGTTCCCTTGGTATCTCTAATTTTCTTGAAGAGATCCCTAGTCTTTCCCATTCTATTGTTTCCCTCTATTTCTTTGCATTGATCACTTAGGGAGGCTTTCTTATCTCTCCTTGCTGTTCTTTGAAAATCTGCATTCAAATGGATGTATCTTTCTTTTTCTTCTTTACCTTTCACTTCTCTTCTTTTCTCAGCTATTTGTAAGGCCTCCTCAGACAACCATTTTTCCTTTTTTGCATTTCTTTTTCTTGGGGATGGTCTTGATCACTGCCTCCTGTACAGTGTCGCAAACCTCCATCCATAGTTCTTCAGGCACACTGTCTATCAGATCTAATCCCTTGAATCTATTTCTCACTTCCACTGGATAATCGTAAGGGATTTGATTTAGGTCATACCTGAATGGTCTAGTGGTTTTCCCCACTCTTCAACTTAAGTCTGAATTTGGCAATACAGAGTTCATGATCTGAGCCACAGTCAGCTCCTGGTCTTGTTTTTGCTGACTGTATAGAGCTTCTGTATCTTCGGCTACAAAGAATATAATCAGTCTGATTTCGGTATTGACCATTTGGTGATGTCCATGTGTAGAGTCTTCTCTCGTGTTGTTGGAAGAGGGTGTTTACTGACTCTCTCAGGTAAAATGTTTACATTTCAACTGAAATCAAGGTAGACAGGCCCAACAAATAAGTGTATTTATGGGGCAATGGGTCAGATTACTTCTAGAAATTTTAAGTATATAATAGTGAGTAGGACTGAAGCAATCTCTATCTTCATGGAGCTCACATTCTAGCAAGGATGACAGATGTTAAGCTCACAGCTACCCCATAGTCCCATAGTCCCATAGGTTTTGGTAGTGGCTTTCCTGGTGGTCCAGTGGTTAAGCCTTCATGCTTCCACTGCAGGGCATGCAGGTTTGACCCCTCAGAAGTTCTGCATGCCATGAGATGCAGTCAAGGAAAAAAATTTTTATAAGAAAAATATATATAATTTTGGTAAATGCAATGAAAGAATGACAAAGCTGTAAGAACCCGTAGCAGGAGAGCTGGCATAGTCTGGAGGGCATCAGACCAGTGAAAGAGTTTCTAAAGCAAGCAGCTGGGGAGCCTGTGCTGGAAGAATCTAAAATACTCTGTCCTATCTCTTGTCAAAACTTGGTGTGAGGGAAGGTACCTCTATATGTGGTTTCTCAACCTTGGCACAGCTGACATCTTAGACTAGAATATTCTTTGGGGGCACTTTCCAGGGGCACTGTGGGAAAGGCTTAGCACCATTCCTGGCCTCTACCCACTAGATGCCAGCAGGCCCCACAGTTGTAACAACCACAAATATCTCAGCATCACCAAATGTCCCTTGCTGGGAGGGTGGGGATAGAGGGCTAAATCCACCCCTACTCTCTCCCCCCGTTGAGAACCACTGTTGCACATAAATTTTTTTTTATGTCTTTACTTATGATTTATCTAAGTCAATACCAGAAATTTAATTTACTCATTCAGTAAACAAGTAATCTGTTGAGTGCTTATTAGGTGCAGGCATTGTGATAGTTGGGGGCGGAAGCGGGGGGGACACAGTCATGATCCAAGCCTGTGTTTTCTTGAAGCTGTGTTCTAGTGGGGAGAAATGTACAATCGAAACACATAACACTTCAGAAGAAGAAAGTTCTTTCTGATAAGATGACATCTGTACTTGAAAGAAGTCTTAAAAGAAGCCGGGGTGGGGGCAACCCCAGAAGCAAGAGGCAGCACCCCCGAAGGGCAGTAGTTGACCTCGCCTTTCTGTCTTCAGGTCTAACCAAGCCGCTTGTGTTTCAGGGGGGCCTCCGCAGAAGGGCAGCTGAATGGACTCCAGAGCAGCCTCAACTCTACAGCCTTTGTGCCCATCACCAGCTCCACAGGTTAGTCTGCGGGGGTGCAGTGGGGAGGGACTGGGCCCACCCTTCTCTCCTCTGCCTCTGAGGAGAGCTCCCGTTCAGAGAACGAAGCCTCTCAGGCTTCTGAAGTGTTGGCAAATGGGCATGTGGTCGCTCTCTTCTTTCAGATGATACGTTTTAGGGTGAAGTGGTTTTTCTGCACTTAGTTTGGGGTAGATGAAATTTCCCAGTCTGGCAGAGTGTTATCAGATTTGCAGCATTTAGTAAAAATTGCCTGTATTTGAAAAAACTTGCCAATGTTTTACCATTTATGTGGTGTTTCCACACGTAGTATTAGCATCTTAGGTTAAATCCTCACCGCAGCCCTGTGAGGTATACTGTTGTCCCCTCCACGTGAGCAGAGGCTCAGAAAGTGGAGAGACCTGTGGGAGCTGATGCGTGGGTGCAGATCTGGAGCTGTGGTCCGGGCTGCGTCCTGCCTGCTAACATCACGGTCTTGCCAGGTAGCAGCTGAGGGCCTCAAGCCTCTCACCGTATAAGGCAGCACTGGCTCGGGGATAGCTTTCTGTGAGTAGCCCTTCCTGCACTCATAAGTTGTCAGAAAACTGAAAGCAAATCCACTATTCGATTCAACAAGTATTTATTTTTGAACACCTCCTGTGGGGAAAGTAGCATGCTGGGCAACTGAGACATATGAAGAGTGAACTAGGCCTTCCCTGCGGTCAAGAAACTTAGAGGCTCAGGGAGAGGGAGGTTGACGGGATGTGGCTGCAGGAGGGAGTGCCAGGCACTGGGGACACAGAGAATAATAGCAGACAGTGTTGCTGTGTGTCAGGCACACTTCTGAATGCTTCACATGTCATAACTCATCTGTTCACAAAGCACACGTGTAATATGGGAGCTGTATTCCCTGTTTTACAGCTGAAGAAATAAAGGCACAGACAGATTATGAACCGTAATCCAAATTCCCACAGTTGGTCAGTGGTGGAGCAGTATTTGAACCCAAGCAACTTGGCCCAGGCTCTTTAGGGATAGAAGAGGGCTTCCTAGAGGAAGACGCGTCTAAACTGGGGTCTGACTCTGACAGGTCAGCCGGGAGAGGGGCGGCCTGGGGTGGAAAGAGGTCCAAGAAGAGAGACCAGTGTGGGCAAAGGCCAGTGAGGGAAGGGGGCTGGTGGTGAAATGGTGCTGTGTTCTGGGGGAGCCCCTGTATCAGTGTGGCTAGGAACTAGGGCCTCTGAGCAGGGGGCTTAAGGGCAGGGTGCAAGAGTGTATGTGTGTGATACAATACACCTTAAAATGATGACAAGATTGTTAAGGAATCTGGTTCATTTGCCTATATCATGGGGATAAGTATTAATACATATACCTCATAGGCTTACTATATAGAGAGAAAGGCTCTATAACTGTACCCAAGTCAGATAATAATATGAAAAGAGTATAGATTTTGTTTTCCACTTAAACTCTTCAAACCTAAATTCAAGAAATAGTTGATGGGTATGTAACTCCCCCCACTTTCCCCCTCAAAAGAACTCCTAGAACATGGTAGTTATTTTTAAGGAGGTTAAATTTCCACCTGGAACTCTTATGGCCTGAGAAGTGGGAGGTTAAGAGAACCATGGCCTACCTGGAATGATTTCCATGAGATAGAGCTCTTAGAGCCTCGGCAGCTCTTCAGATTTGCTGAGGCTGGAGAAGTTCACAAAGCTTAGGAGATCCAGGAAACCTGCCTATTTCATCTGCGTATCTTTGATACATTAAGTATGAAACTGAACTTTTTGCATGCACTCTGGCTGAGGAAGTTGGAAATTTGAGCAACCAGGCGGGTCACACTCCCAGCATCTTGATCATGAAGTAGTGTTGACGGTTCTTAGAAGTTTCTGTGACAGTTGTACTGAATTTGGTATTGCTGTAAAACCACAGAACAAGGGGAGGTTGTACTCCTGGTTCTCCTAAGCTTCCGTTATCTGTGAATACGTCTCTCCATGCTTCTAACTGAAGATGAGTGTGTTGTCTTCCCGCCTTGTTTACATGGCCCTCTGCGGACTGCTTTTGTCTCCAAATGACTCTGGGCCTCTGAAGTCCTTTGAATTTGTTCTCTTCCATGACTGCCTTGGGGTTCTTGATCCTTAGAGAAATGCTGATGAATGTGCAGTAACTAAGGTTCAGGCATTTTCCAGACTTCCCAAAAAATGTTTTACCTTAGCAATATAACTAAATAACTACCTGGCACTTCAGTGTTTCACCCACAAATTATCTGTTTTTCTCTGTTACACGTACATTTAAAGGCATTATTCTAGGGGTTCAGAAGCACATCCTATAAAAAGGAGGAGGTTAGGCTGCTATTAAAAGCATTTTTCTTTAAACCCACAAGAAGGGAGAACAGTCCCCATAATAAGTCAGAAGGTGTGCACGTCTCTCCGAGAGTTGGGAAGTTTTCCTGTACAGGGCTCACTAAACTGCCTGTAAAAGGTGTTTTAGCTCCTGTCTGGTCCAGTTAACTCAGTGATTGAGTCCATGAATGTAGCAAAAGTCTGCTTCCTGACCTCTTGTCCCTTCCCCAAGTCTAGCCAACCAGGCCTTTAAGCTGTGTGACCCTGTTCATCAGGCCGTCTGAACTAGATAGCAGTTCATCCCAGGGTGCTGTTGAAAAACCACTCAAAAGTCCTTTCCCATTGACCGTGGCCTAGTGACATTCTTTTTGTTCTCAACGTTAAATGAGGTAGTGAACGTGAAAGCTCTTAGCAGAGTGCCTGGAATGCTCCGTGAATGTTACTTTTCCTGACTTCCCTACCTCCAGCTATATTCTGCGTGTGCTATAGAAGGGAAGGTGGAGAGTCAGCAGATTTGGAAATTTGAGAAGGAAGCTGGAATGAGGGCCTTTGGCTCAAAGCCAAAGCCACTGGCCCTCGTCCTTTATAAGCGTGGTGTTCTTGAGTTCCGAAGTGGTGATGGTGAACGAAAATAGCAGAGTGCAACAGATTAGATGACTGGCATTTCTCTCATGCTGATCTGATGGTGCAAACTACCATTGTTGTAGGGCCTGAAGCCATACCAGCTGCCTTCATCCCTGTCCCTTCACTTCCCCCCATGCTTTTCCTGTCCTGGAGCCCAGCCTCCATATACACTCTCCCAGGCTTTTTTTTTAAAGCTCTTGTAGATCTATAGTCAGAGAAAGGAACCTTACCTGGCCTTTCGAACACCAGTGCTGGATTTCATTTACAAGTAGTGAAGCAGTGTCCTCTGCTAAGCATTGGTCATGTGGGGCCCTGGTAAAATTCTGCGTTGCTTTATGCTTTTTGCATGGGGACAGGCAGCAGCACCTCAGTGTGCCTCTGCCTGCCTGCTTTGTTGTCTCTGGGACAACAAGAGAAAGGAACTTATTTCAATATACAGTAAAGCCAGTGGAAGTCAAACCCTGAGGATCTAGAAATCACTTTGACTTTCAAATGAAATTACTTGCCTGGCCGCTCTCGGCAGGATGACCTATTTTTCACTCTCAGATTCTTATTCTTTTCACATGCATTGTACAGTTAGTGGAGATCCAGGGTGGCTTTGGAGTATAATAAATTAATAAAAATAAACAAACCCTTGAGATTCTTGCCATAGTGTCTTACACACTTCACTGCTCCCAAAACGTTCTCTCCCCAGAGCCAGAGGGACAAGAATTTGGGTTTATTACCCACTCTTAACATGGTTAGAAAGCAAGAGAGAGAGGATAGATTCGATGTTTGGCAGGAAATGGGGCGCCAGCATCGGGGTGAACGATGGTCCCCTAAAGCCTAGTTTTAGATTTGACCTCTTGTCCTTTCAGCCAAGATTAAATAAAGTGTTAAGTGGGGGTTTTTCTTACATTTTTCAGGATCTTTGGAAGCTCCCCAGGTTATTTTCGCCAGATCCAAACCCTTGCCCACACAATCTGGAGCCCTTGCTACAGTTATAGGACACAGGAAACCCAAGTCGGTGAAGTCAGGGCCAATTTAAGGTAACAGTAAGAAATAAGAGCTTATTTTTTTTATTATAACTTGCTGACTTTATGCCACAGCAAGAGTATTAATAGCTATCAAGAGAAGTGATAGTTTCTCAAAATGACAAGGAAATTGGCATTTTATAAAAACCGAAGCTCAGAAGGACTCTCCAAAATTGTGGGTCCAAGTTAAGCTACCGCTATCTTGCTTCTGTGTTGACCTACCAGTAGGTGGCGCTGTGGCAGTAAGAAATCTCCTTAACTCTTCTGGAGGCTTTTGATTAAAAGTATGGGGGCATTGAGGCCAATCAGAGAAAGAAACTAAAAGGTAATTGAGTTATTCACAAATAAAATGTAACAGGATATGTTGAAAAGCATGATATTTGAAGATCAAAATTGAAGTAGCATCTAAAGGAGATGAATATTTATTATTAAAGAAAACTTTTAGGCTACAGTTGAGTAATTTGTGAATTGGCCTTTGAGATAATAATAGGAGATAGGCAAAGAAAAACATTTTTTTAATTTTTTGCCAAGATTGATTAATTATGCTTCTTTCTGAGTTAAGATAAACATATACTGTAACTGGAAGAAAAACAAAACTGTCACTGCATCCTACCACTTGTCCGAGAAAAGCTCCTTCACTGAAGGCGTGCCCTGACTTGATCTCATGAGGTTATACCCACACTTCACCAGTGCTACCCCCCCCCCCAGTATTTTGTTCCACACTCTCACTTCCAGAAAATTCTATGAAACCACAAAATTTTGATGATTCCTTTCCTCTTTGCTCTACCCTACACACTAAAGCATTAATGGCACACCTGCTATGAGCTTAATACCCCTCTTACCTCTAGTGGAATATTTATAAACTTATTTGAGAAGCATTATTCATCAAACTACCCCAGGAGAGGCAAAGGAGGGAGGAAAATTATTTACCCACCACAGGATTCATTTACATTGGATCCGAAAGCTTCAAATATCTTTCCCCAGCCCATCTAAACTCTTTCCAAAAAGGAATGAGAAGAGAGGAGGGAACACCAAATCCACGGCTTGGTCACCTACCAAAATGTGCCAGAGAAACTGCAAACAACCAGAGTGCCATTGGTAACACTTACCCAGTGGTCCTTCAGTCCTAATACTAAGCAGCCCATCCAGTGAGGAGCAGCTCATAAAATATAGAAACCTAGAGCAAGAAGGCCAGTGTTTCCTTCAGGAGACTGGCAGCCAGGAGAGCGAATATGACATCAAGCTCCAAACCAAACCAGCGGCCTGCCAAGAAGTACTAATGTCCCTCCATGTCCAGGACTGTGAGACTTGGACTTGCCTCAGTTGTAATATCACTTTCCTTGAACCTATTTCATTAGTAGCCCTTACAGTCCACCCAGAACATACACTGGCAACATAGGCTCATCAGCAAAGAAGCCCCGGGAAAGAGCTCGTCTCTCAACACTTAAATCTCCATTGCAAACACAGATCCCGCTGAGCCTGAGCTGTATATAAGCTAGGGGTGGGAGGTGGGGGTGCTGTGCTAAGGGAGTGAGACCACACGCCAAGTGTATATGGGCCCAGAAGACAGTGGGTGCAGTATAACTGTGGGGAGGCCCCGAGGGCAGGCCCGCCAGCCCAGCAGATGGCAGTGGGCTGCCTCTCCTTGAGCAGGGGAGTTAGGTGGTTTACAAAGTGAGGAGGCAGAACCCCAGGAGTCCACAGCCCATCACCCAGACGCGTGCTTTATTCCCATATAAATGCAGTGTGGACAGAATCACTGCTTGGGCAGAGGTCCCTTTAGCCACAGTCATGAAGGAAGGTCATCACCAGCTCTCCAAATATGGGTTTAGAGATGCAGTCAAGTTAAATTCAAGGATCTTGATATGTGTTTGCATAGCATGTTTTATAAGACTGAAAAAATACCAGTTGTTCTTATCAAAAAATGAGAAAGATGTGCTGAAGGATATTGGGGACTCAAGACTGTTTAAGATCCTCAATATGCGGCCCCAGGCAAGTGGCATATTTAAAATCATGCACTGTTCTGTGTCTTCTTAGATTCTTTATTGTCAATTTGGCATCCATTCATCTCAGAGTCAATTATGTCAACTCTATTTTCTTGATGCTTTGGCATTTGGGGACTTACAAACTGCCCCTGCCAGGCAAGCTAATTCCTAAAGATAATGACAACTTGCCCACATATGTGTCCTTCATATACAAACCAGTCAATCCCAAGTTTAAATCCCCGACTACCTCTTTATCTAATTCTTCCATGACAAGTCAAAATTTTCCTTGCCCTGTCACTCTGAGACCAGGGACCCAGCAAGTAGATACCACCCCTATAGCCCAAAGCCCGCCAGAATTATTTAAACTAGCCAGTCTTACACTGTTTACCCTGTCCCGCCTCACCTTTCCCAAGGAAACTCCAAATAAGGCTCTGGCCTAGACTTTCCCCTCACCTCTCTCTTCTGAATACACTGACGTTTGCCCCTGGATGGCGGGCATGACCCCGTCTAGGACCTACGACCAAAATCAACTTCGTCCTGCCAGGCCTTGTTCATACCCCCTCCTTAGCCGTGCTGACTTCAGCACACTATACCCAGCCTGTACTTTCTTAGAACAGACATCAATAGGAAGAATAGCTTTGATTTGTTGTACAAGGAACCAGGAAAAAATCTGAATCAATTAGGTTTGTATCACCCAGTTCTACGCAACTGGTCTTAGTACTTCATTATAGGCTGTGTTGCACAAGTGATGTTTGAACAGTAGGTGTTTTGCTAGTCTCAATCTGGCTGCAGCCACACAAGAAGGATGTGGATCCCTCTACATGGCAAAATCGCCTGGCTGCCAGCCATTGGAATTTCATGCTTTCCTGTCCTGAGGCCTCTTTCATTTCATGTAGTAACTCTTTCTACATTCAGCAACAAAACTCAGGCATAGCTGAACAACCTGGGTGGAAATGGGGGGTAGGAAACAGCCCATCTTTCAGTTTGAGGGGAAATGGTGGGGGGGTGCTTCTAAGAACCCACCCAAAGGGGGTTCATTTGCCTTAAAGAAAATCAGGGAACTCTGTTTCTGAAAGGGATTAAGAAATGGACTACTGAGATAACATCTGAAAATGGATATTGTCTCTTGCTGAGCTGGCAAAGTCCCGAGAGAGGAGTGATGGTTCTTCAATTGTTAACAATCACTACCTTGTTATAAAGAGAGGAGGGAAGTGCGGTGGCTCCTTTCTCAGCTTACATTTGTATTAAGGAAGCACAGTCACCTTCTGGAAAAAAGTTGCCTGGCACCCTGGATTGTTAGAGCTCTCCCTACCGTTGCGTCTTGTAGCAGGTCTGTGCTGTCCTGTGTGGTATCCATTCTCTTGGGGTGGAAAAAGATCCTGTTTATTCTTGCAGTCCTGAATTGGGCAGGCAACCAGCATAAAGTTACCTTACCCTGGGAGCCTTTATACTTCATTGCTACAAGTTATCAATCTATACTCCCCCCCCCCCCCCCCGCGGTTATTCATCCAGTGAACCCACACATCGTGCTTCTGGCTTCAGTGAGATGCTTGTTATAGGCACATACTTTTGCTCTGCCATCCTTTTATCCTTAGGACATAATTGCTCCTAAACGTTCTAAAGAAAGAAAATGGCATGCTAAGCCATGCCTGTCTTTGGAAAAAGCAAGTTTTGCCCGTGGAAATATTTACAGCTCTGCTTGCCCAACCTGTAGAATTGGAACTGGGTCCCAAAGAGTGTGTAGGTAGGTAATGCAAGGTGTGGAGAGTGGTGACTTGAAGTATATTGCCCTGTGGGCATGATTCACCTTTATATTTGTTCTATATTCTTTCAAGTTAGGATTATAAGGCAAAAGACTCAGATTCTCTTAAGTTCCCAGAATGAAGATCATCACTAGTAAAGCAATGGTCTCTTACAGTTCCTTGATCTCACCTTTTGGACATGCAGGTATGTCCATTTAGGGCTTCTGTAAGTATCAGGGAGCCCTCTTCTCTTGAAACCTATACCCAGGTTAACTGGTTATGCGATACCAAAGAGGAGCAGCTTGAATGTGTGGAATGTCCCTTCAGCTTCATCAATAAAACATAGCACGTATTGCCAGTATAAAATGGGGATATACCTGAGAAATCCAACCTGATTGTCAGGGTGTGAAGAAGAAAGTCAGCTGGTTAGAAGCTGCTATTTTAGTATTGCTTGTTTGTTGGTTGGCTTTTGTTGTTGGGTAGAACAATCACTCTTTTTCTTTTTTTGTATCAGTGGGATTAAAAAGTGACTTTCCTCCCTGCCATTCACTTCTAGTTTGCTTCCCAGGGAAATTAAGATATGTGACAAGACATTTGATGAGTTATTTTTTAATTTTTTATGGCTGAGCTGCAAATCTTAGTAAATAATGAATCATTCATAGTTAATCTTCAGACATTAAAATATGCAGTTTCTAGAAACGTGACTTCTCTCAGGCCTTGTATTTTCTATTTACTCATCCTTTCTACTGTTCTCCACTGTAAATCACCATTATTCATGGTACCTATCCTTACCCTCCTCTTTTCATGCTGAGGATTCGGGTTGTCTACAATAACCCTTTGATTATCGAGGTGAGAAAGGCCCTCAGTTTACCTCTGTTACAGAAGGTTATTCGGAGAAGGCAATGGCACACCACTCCAGTACTCTTGCCTGGAAAATCCCATGGACAGAAGAGCCTGGTAGGCTGCAGCCCATGGGGTCGAGAAGAGTCGGACATGACTGAGCGACTTCACTTTCACTTTTCACTTTCATGCATTGGAGAAAGAAACGGCAACCCACTCCAGTGTTCTTGCCTGGAGAATCCCAGGGACGGGGCAGCCTGGTGGGCTGCCGTCTATGGGGTTGCAGAGAGTCAGACACGACTGAAGCGACTTAGCAGCAGCAGAAAGTTATTGTACATAAGCTCAGGGGAGAGACAGTCTCAAAAGTCAGACCTCATGGAAACCTGCAGCCTTATCTGGGACAGTTAGCAGCTATGGTGGCTAAATGATGAGTCTGTTAGGCCATCCCTATGACCAGGTCGTCTGTTGTCTCCTCAGCAACTAGCTTTCATTGTTCTCGGGTGAACAGCTCATGACCGTTACTCGTGGCTCGACCTCTCTGTGTGATGCTTTCTCTCCCCACTTGCTGTGTTCAGCCTTAAAAGACAGAATCAAAATATTTTCCATTCACTCGTCTAGCAAAGTGTCACTGGTGTGCAGAACTAAAGTTAGGTAGCTGCTGCCTTTCAGATGTCAGGCTGCTTCTAGTGTTAGCCTGATTATGTGATTAAAAAGTTTCCAGTCTGTGCATGGCTGGCAATTTTCATCAGCTGAGATTGTAGCTAGGCAGATAGAGCATAGACGTCTCATCTCTAGCAGAGTCTTAAAAAATATAAAACCATGTGTAATAAAATAATATAAAGAGAAAATCAAGGCCAAGAAGTATGTATTTCAAATTTTTCAAATATCAGACCAAGTAAAATTACTATAACTGAGGTTAAATCTGGTTCTGAATCTCCTAACAACCAGGACAAAATGGAAAGTGTGATGAATAAAAGTATATAATTCTCATTATCAAAAAGGGAGAAATACCCTGGGGGAAAATTAAGCTTCTTCCTAGCTCCTACTCTAAAACCTGTATTTTCCTACTTTACACAGAGGACACTGAATGACCCTGAATGAATAATAGTGCCCTCAGCATCCTAATATAACAGAAGTAGGTCACGTTTCTTGGCGTGACCAACAATGAAGGCAAAATATTTCAGTGCATGTCAACAAAGACAGTTTTGTGAAGGACAAAACTAATATAATCTAAGGTTCTTTGTGGTCCAACATAATCCAAGTGTGAAGGACTGGGTATTTAGAGGACTGGATGGATAGCATATGCCACAGACAATCCGAAAATACAACTTGTTGCAATATTGATGGCTTAGTAAGAGCTAGTTGTGCTCTTAGGCTAAAGTCCAGACACCTGGTCTTCTACATTACTGGTTGAAGATGCCTCTGTCTGCTTTGGGAAACAGGTGGCGCAGGTAACATTTTGTGAGCACTGTGGAGGCTAAGTGATATTCTCACCCCGTCATACAGCATATTTCTTCTCTGTGCCTTTATTTGTACGTTGTTTCCTCTGCTTGTGCACCATCCACCTCCTCTTGCCCTTTCGCATGCCCAGTCTGATTTAGATGCTTTCTGACTATGCTTGAGTGGAACCCTGTGATTGCCTCTACTAGAATGTGACACTTGCAACATTCTAATATCCTCAGGGATCACTTGACTCTTTCCCCCACTGGACTATGATTCCCTGGAAGGCAAGGATCAGCTGTGATTTGACGCTGAAACCCCAAGTCTTAGCACAATGCCCAGCCAGTAGTAGGGACTTAAAAAATTCAGGTTGAATAGATGAACGAGTGGAATTTCATGTTTCTGTCTGTGTGTATTCTTTTGCCAACATCTGGAGTACCTATTCACCTATACAAATGTCTCTTATCCTTTAAGGATCCAGTTAAGTTTTTTCGCCTCCAATAATCCTTACTCGTGTAATTACATTTATCTTGCCATTTGTTTAAAATCCCTGGAGCACTTATATTTTATACCATGAAGTTCAATGCTTCAAGTATTTTGTCATCTTTTATCACTACTTACTTCTGGAGCAAATTGCCTCTTTCAGTAGGACCAGAAATCTTTGAGCGCAGGATTATGTTCTGTAAATTTCTTAAGTTTCTAGCAATATCCAAAATGCATTACCTTGTAGTATCAGCCCTTAAGAAAAAAAAATACTTAACACACATAAAATTATTCTGGAAAATAGTTTATGCCCTTTATTCTCCTCACTTTAAAGTAAAATGCTTAATCTTAATTACAATGAAAATTTTATAAATAAAGCATTTTACTATTAAATTGTCTTCAAAACTAAAATCACCTACCTTATAAATTACGTAGTGTTTCTAACCTATTTCTTGCAATATTTTAAAACTACTTCCTACAAAATAATGACTGATCATTACTTTTCAGATAACAACCTCAAACACATTCATAACCTTGCTATATTCAGTTACAGTGCAGAATTCAGAATAAAGATGTTCTGTTTTAGACACATCAAGGATCTCTTTATAACAATTAAAATGAGGTATAGTTTTTGAAAAATATTATCCTTCAGCTTTTTTTCCTTCTGTGTAACTAATTGGAGCTCTTTAACGTTATCACATATAAAATGAGGTATAGTTTTTGAAAAATATTATCCTTCAGCTTTTTTTCCTTCTGTGTAACTAATTGGAGCTCTTTAACGTTATCACATAGATCAGGTTTTGCTTCTCAGCACTGAAGTTTCTTTTTTATTCTCTTCTGAACTCCCCATGAATTCTTTTTTTTTTTTAAATTTGGCTGCTCTGGGTCTTCTTTGACGCATGAGCTGGGTGCTCTCTAGTTGCAGTGTGCAGGCTTCTCATCGCAGCAGCTTCTCTTGCTGCCGAGCACATGCTCTGGAGCATGTGGACTCAGTAGTTGTGGTGCCTGAGCTTAGTTGCCCCACATCACGTGGGATCTTCAGACCAGGGATCGAACCCATGTCTCTTGCATCGGTAGGCGAATTCTTAACCACTGGACCACCAGGGAAGTTCTCCATGAATTCTTTAGGCGCCTCTTAAATTGTATAATACCTGACGTTAGACACTATAATATTAGAGCTCTGCTTAGTATTGATTATATTTTAAAATTTGATTGTATTTAAAAATTTTAATAGTATTCTCAAAACCAAAACTTAAAGTTCTCTCAGCCCTTATTACCTCTTACCTTCCCTACTTCCTCTTCCTTCAAGTTCAGTGCCATATGCCAATATCACTGTCATCATCAACAACAATACCTAGCTTTTGTAAGAATTCCAGTGTAAACTGGAAAGAGCATAACTCTGAAGTTAGAGTGACCTTTCTGGGCTCTACCACTTCCCACTTGGCAACCATGGGCTAAATCACATAACCTCTTTGAATCAGTTTTTTCGTCTGTACTTTAAGCAAAAAAGCATCAACCTTAGGAATTCCCTGGTGGTCTACTGGTGAGGACTGCATGCTTCCACTGCGGGGGGGACAGGTTTGATCCCTGGTTGGGGCACTAAGGACCCACATGCCCATGTGACCAAAAAAAAAAAATCAATCTTGCAGGATTGATGGAAAGATTACAGATTGCCTCAACAACAAAAACTAATCAACATGATTTATAAAGGAGCAAAGGACTGGAAATAGGCATTTCTCCAAGGGAGATATGCAAAGGGCCAATAAGCACATGAAAATATGCTCAACATCACTAATCATAAAGGAAATACAAAGCACAGTCATAATGAGATATTACTTTATACTCATTAGGATGGCAACTATTTACAAAATATATATATATAGAAAATAACTAGTTTTGGCAAGGAAATTGAAGAAATGGAAATCTTGTGTGCACCATTGGTGAGAATGTAAAATGGTGCAGCCTTATATGGTGCTTCCTTAGGTAAGTTAAAGTCACTCAGTCGTGTCTGACTCTTTGCGACCCCATGGGCTATAGCCTACCAGGCTCCTCTGTCCATGGGATTTTCCAGGCAATAGTACTGGAGTGGATTGCCATTTCCTTCTCCAGGGGATCTTCCCAACCCAGGGATCGAACCTGGGTCTCCCATATTGTAGACAGATGCTTTACCGTCTGAGCCACCAGGGAAGTCCTTAAAAAATTAAAACAGAATGACTGTATAATTCAGCAGTTTTACTTCTGTGTATATACCCAAGAGAACTGAAGGCAGAGTCTTGAACATATGTTTATATGCCCATATTCATAGCAACATTATTCCCAATAGCTACAGGGTAGAAACAACCCAGGTGTCCATCAATGGATCATAGATAAACAAATGTGGTTATACATATACAATGAAATGTTATTATAGCATATTCAAAAGCAGAGACATTACTTTGCTGACTAAGGTCCGTCTAGTCAAGGCTATGGTTTTTCCTGTGGTCATGTATGGATGTGAGAGTTGGACTATGAAGAAGGCTGAGTGCCGAAGAATTGATGCTTTTGAACTGTGGTGTTGGAGAAGACTCTTGAGAGTCCCTTGGACTGCAAGGAGATCCAACCAGTCCATTCTGAAGGAGATCAACCCTGGGATTTCTTTGGAAGGAATGATCCTAAGGCTGAAACTCCAGTACTTTGGCCACCTCATGAGAAGAGTTGACTCATTGGAAAAGACTCTGATGCTGGGAGGGATTGGGGGCAGGAGGAGAAGGGGGGACGACAGAGGATGAGATGGCTGGATGGCATCGTGGACTCAATGGACATGAGTCTGAGTGAACTCCAGGAGATGGTGATGAACAGGGAGGCCTGGCGTGCTGTGATTCATGGGGTCGCAAAGAGTCAGACACGACTGAGCGACTGAACTGAACTGAACTGAAGGATAATATTATCTTTAAGAAGGAAAGAATTTCTGTACTGCAACATGAATGAACCTTGAGGACATTATGCTGAATTAATTAAGCCAGTCAGAAAATGACAAATACTGTGTCATTCCACTTATGTGTGGGACCTAGAGTCGTCAAATTCACAGAGACAGAAAGTAGAATGATGGTTGCCAGCTTTTTTCTGGTGATTAGTATTGTTCCGCATCTTCTCAGGTAGCTATTGTCCATTTGTATATATCTTTTGGAAAAAGTGTCTATTCAGGAAACCCTAAAGACTCCACCAGAAAATTACTAGATCTAATTAATGAATATAGTTAAGTTGCAGGATATAAAATCAACACGCAGAAATCCCTTGCATTCCTATACACTAACAATGAGAAAACAGAAAGAGAAATTAAGGAAACAATTCCATTCACCATTGCAATGAAAAGAATAAAATACTTAGGAATATATCTACCTAAAGAAACAAAAGACCTATATATAGAAAACTATAAAACACTGATGAAAGAAATCAAAGAGGACACAAATAGATGGAGAAATATACCGTGTTCATGGATTGGAAGAATCAATATAGTGAAAATGAGTATACTACCCAAAGCAATCTATAGATTCAGTGCAATCCCTATCAAGCTACCAATGGTATTTTTCAGAGAACTAGAACAAATAATTTCACAATTTGTATAGAAATACAAAAAACCTCGAATAGCCAAAGCAATCTTGAGAAAGAAGAATGGAACTGGAGGAATCAACCTGCCTGACTTTAGGCTGTACTATAGAGCCACAGACATCAAGACAGTATGGTACTGGCACAAAGACAGAAATATAGATCACTGGAACAAAACAGAAAGCCCAGAGATAAATCCACACACCTGTGGTCACCTTATCTTTGACAAAGGAGGCAAGAATATAAAATGGAGAAAAGACAACTCTTTAACAAGTGGTGCTGGGAAAACTGGTCAATGACTTGTAAAAAAATGAAACTAGAACACTTTCTAACACCATACACAAAAATAAACTTAAAATGGATTAAAGATTTAAACATAAGACCAGAAACTATAAAACTAGAGGAAGACATAGGCAAAACACTCTCTGACATAAATCACAGCAGGATCCTCTATGACCCACCTCCCAGAATACTGGAAATAAAAGCAAAAATAAACAAATGGGACCTAATTAAAATTGAAAGCTTTTGCACAACAAAGGAAACTATAAGCAAGGTAAAAAGACAGCCTTCAGAATGGGAGAAAATAATAGCAAATGAAGCAACTGACAGAGAATTAATCTCAAAAATATACAATCAACTCCTGCAGCTCAATTCCAGAAAAATAAATGACCCAATAAAAACCTGGGCCAAAGAACTAAACAGACATTTCTCCAAAGAAGACATGCAGATGGCTAACAAACACATGAAAGATGCTCAACATCACTTATTAGAGAAATGCAAATCAAAACCACAATGAGGTACCATTTCACGCCAGTCAGAATGGCTGCAATCCAAAAGTCTACAAGCAATAAATGCTGGAGAGGGTGTGGAGAAAAGGGAACCCTCTTACACTGTTGTTGGAAATGCAAACTAGTACAGCCACTATGGAGAACAGTATGGAGATTCCTTAAAAAACTGGAAATGGAACTGCCATATGACCCAGCAATCCCACTGCTGGGCATACACACCGAGGAAACCAGAATTGAAAGAGACACGTGTACCCCAGTGTTCATCGCAGCACTGTTTATAATAGCCAGGACATGGAACCAACCTAGATATCCATCAGCAGATGAATGGATAAGAAAGCTGTGGTACATACACACAATGGAGTATTACTCAGCCATTAAAAAGAATACATTTGAACCTGTTCCAATCAGGCAGATGAAACTGGAGCCTATTATACAGAGTGAAGTAAGCCAGAAAGAAAAACACCAATACAGTATACTAATGCATATATATGGAATTTAGAAAGATGATAACGATAATCCTGTATGGGAGATAGCAAAAGAGACACACATGTATAGAACAGTCTTTTGGACTCTGTGGGAGAGGGCAAGGGTGGGATGGTTTGGGAGGATGGCATTGAAACGTATATATTATCATATGTGAAACGAATCACCAGTCCAGGTTCAATGCATGATACAGGGTGCTCGGGGCTGGTGCACTGGGATGACCCAGAGGGAGGGAGTGGGGAGGGAGGTGGGAGGGCGGTTCAGGATGGGGAACACATGTACACTCATGGTGGATTCAAGTCAATGTTGACAAAACCAATATAATATTGTAAAGTAATTAGCCTTCAAAAAATAAATAAAAAAATTTTTAAGTGTCTATTCAGATTCTCTGCCCATTTTTAATTGGATTGTTTCATTTTACTGCTATTGAGTGATATAGGGTTATATATATATATGTATATGAAAGTTTTGGATATTAACTGCTTATCAGATATATGACTTACAAATATTTTCTCCCACTCCATAAGTTGCCTTCGTTTTGTTGATTATTTCTTTTGCTGTGCAGAAGTTTTTTAGTTTAATGTAGTCTTACTTGTTTATTTTTGCTTTTGTTGCCTTTGGTGTCAAATCCAAAAAATCATCTCCAAGATTGATGTCACTTCATGGCAAATAGATGGGGGAAAGTGGAAACAGTGACCGATTTTATTTTCTTGGGCTCCAAAATCACTGTGTACGAAGACTGCAGCCATGAAATTAAAAGGTGCTTGTTCCTTGGAAGGAAAGCTATGACAAATATAGATAGTGCATTAAAAAGCAGAGACATCACTTTGCTGACAGAGGTCCGTATAATCAAAGCTATGGTTTTTCCAGTAGTCATGTATGGATGTGAGAGTTGGACCATAAAGGAGGCTGCGTGCTAAAGAATTGATGCTTTTGAACCGTGGTGCTGCAGAAGACTCCTGAGAGTCCCTTTGACAACAAGGGTATCAAACCACTCAATCCTTAAGGAAATCAACCCTGAATAGTCATTGAAAGGACTGATGTTGAAGCTGAAACTTCAATACTTTGGCCATCTAATGTGAAGAGCTGACTCACTGGAAAAGACTGTGATACTGGGAAATATAGAAGGCAGGAAGAGAAGGGAGAGACAGAGGAGAATAAGATGGTTGGATGGTATCACTGACTCAATGGACATGAGTTTGAGCTAATTCTGGGAGATAGTGAAGGACAGGGAAGCCTGGTGTGCTGCAGTCCATTGGGTCACAAAGAGTTGGACACAACTTGGCAACTAAACAACAACAACGAAATTGATGCCAACGACCTTACTTGCTATGTTTTCTTCTAGGAGTTTTACAGTTTCAAGTCTTATGTTCAAGTCTGCAGTCCATTTTTAATTAATTCTTGAGTATGGTATAAGACAGTGATCCAGTATCTTTTTTGCATGTGGCTGTCTAGTTTTCATAACACTGTTTATTGAAGAGACTGTCCTTTCCCAATTGTATATTCTTGGCTCCTTTGTCCTAAATTAATTGGTTGTATCTGCATGAATTCATTCCTGGGCTTTCTATTCTGTTTCATTGATCTATGTGTCTGTTTTTTTGCCAGAAGCACACTGTTTTGATTACTGAAGCTGTGTAATATAGTTTCAAATCAGGAAACATGATGCCTCCAGCTTTGCCCTTTTTCAAGATTGCTTTAGCTATTCAGGGTCTTCTGTGGCTCCATATAGATTTTAGAATTGTTTGTTTTATTTCTGTGAAAAAAAAATGCCATTCAAATTATCATAGAGATTGTAATGATTCTGTAGATTGCTTTGGGTAATATGAGCATTTTAACAGTATTAATTCTTCCAATCCATGCACAGAATATGTCTCCATTCATTTATGTCTTCTTCAGTTTCTTTTGTCAACATGTTATAGCTTTCATTGTACAGGTCTTTCATCTTCTTGGTTAAGTTTATTCCTAGGTAGTTTATTCTTTTTGATGCAGTTGTAAGTTGAAATGTTTTCTTAATTTCTCTTTCTGTCGGTTCATTGTTAGTGTATTCAGCTGATTTTTGTATAGTGATTTTGTATCCTTAAATTTTATGGAATTCATTTGTTCTAATAGTTTTCGGTGAAATCTTTGGGGTTCTCTATATACAATATGTCATCTGCAAACTGTGATGGTTTCATTCTTGCTTTTTGATTTGGATGGCTTTTATTTTTTTCTTGTCTAACTGCTCTGACTAGGGATGGTATTGTATCACATAAAAGTGAACATCCTTGTCTTGTTCCTGATTTTAGAGGAAGAGCTGTCTTTAATTTTTTGCTTTTCACTGTTGAGCATATTCAAAAGCAGAGACATTAGTTTGCCAACTAAGGACTGTCAAGGCTATGGTTTTTCCAGTAGTCATGTATGGATGTGAGAGTTGGACTGTGAAGAAGGCTGAGTGCCAAAGAATTGATGCTTTGAACTGTGGTGTTGGAGAAGACTCTTGAGAGTCCCTTGGACTGCAAGGAGATCCAACCAGTCCATTCTGAAGGAGATCAGCCCTGGGATTTCTTTGGAAGGAATGATGCTAAAGCTGAAACTCCAGTACTTTGGCCACCTCATGCGAAGAGTTGACTCATTGGAAAAGACTTTGATGCTAGGAGGGGTTGGGGGCAGGAGGAGAAGGAGACGACCCAGGATGAGGTGGCTGGATGGCATCACGGACTCGATGGACGTGAGTCTGGGTGAACTCCGGGAGTTGGTGATGGACAGGGAGGCCTGGCGTGCTGTGATTCATGGGGTCGCAAAGAGTCAGACACGACTGAGCAACTGAACTGAACTGAACTGATTGAGTATGATATTAACATGGGCTTGGCATAGTAGTGTTAGTTGCTCAGTCATGTCCGACTCTTTGTGATCCCATGGACTGTAGCCCACCAGGCTCCTTTGTCCATGGGGATTCTTCTGGCAAGAATACTAGAGTGGGTTGCCATTCCCTTCTCCAGAATATATTCCTGACCCAGGGATCAAACCCAGGTTTCCCACATTGCAGGCAGATTCTTTATCATCTGAGCTACAGGGAAGCCCAAGAATACTGGATTGGGTAGCCTATCCCTTCTCCAGCAAATCTTCCCAACCCAGGAATCAAACTGGAGTCTCCTGCTATAGCCTTTATTATATTGAGGTATATTCCCTCTGTAGTCACTTTATTGAGAGTTTTTAAGTTGGATGGATGCTAGTTTTGCTAAATGCTTTTTCTGCATCAGTTGCAATGGTTATATCATTTTTATCCTTCATTTTTTAAGTGTGATATAGACACTGATTTGTGAGTGTTAAACCATCCTTGCATGCCTGAAGTAAATTCCACTTGATCATGGTGTATGATCCTTTTTATATATTATTGGATTCTGTTTGCTAATATTTTGTTGAGGAGCGTTTTTTCATCTGTTCATCAGGCCTATGATTTTTGTTTTCTGTAACACCCTTATGTGGTTTTGGTGTTGAAGTATTGCTACTCTTGTAAAGTGAGTTTGGAAGTGTTCCTCTTCTGTTTTGGGGGAGAATTTTGAAGGATTGGTATTCTTGTTTCATAGACTCAGTGAAGCTACCTGGTCCTGGACTTTTGTTTGTTGAGAGGTTTTTGATTATTGATCCAATCTCATTTTATATTATGAGTGTTTCACTCCACATTACAGAAAACTATAGATTCTGTATGCAGTGCACCTTGTAGTGTTTGGTACATGATAGGCTCTTGATAAATGGTAGTTCTTACTGTGGTGTCACCATTCAAGGCACGTGGCTTCATTATGATCCTTGAAGTCATATTACTGTTAAATAATATTTTAAAAGTTAGATTCCTTAGAAAGCAAACTCTAAGATGTACATTAGTGTGCAGGAAGTTTATTAAGGATTCCTCTTGGGATCAGCAGCTATAGAAGGGAAGGGAATGGAAAGAAGCAGGATTGGACAGTGGGAGAAAGTACACTGTGATGCAGTGACAAAGGAGGCCTCTGCTGGCCCCCAAGGATGCTATAGAGCCAAAATGACCTTTCAGATGTGTGAGTCATGGTGAGGGGGCTAGGGCACAGTTTACATACTTACTCTCTGCCAATCTGTCCTTGGATATGGGCTGCCTGGGACAAGAACGTAACCTTGAGTAATGGGGCCATCCCTAGAAAGGGCTGAGGGTAGCAGTGGAGGTGGGGAATGTCTTCCATTCCTGCAGAGGAGGGGAGTGAACGTGCATTACTGTAGCAAAAGTTTAGAAGTAAAACTCAGGTTTTAGTGCCTCCGAGTCTAGTCAGGCATTCAGGCTCATTTCTAGTCCTCTGTATTCATGAGTGAAATTCCCATGTTATATCTTTCACATTGTTAAAGCAATAATTAGGGAACTTTCCATTGAGTATAGCATTTCTTTTCAAATCCTTGGTGGTTAAGAACTAGTTATTTTCCTTTTTAAGTCCTACATGGACTGTTACCTTAATAAAATACATACACAAAAAATTTACTGGATAAATAAGAAATCATATAACAGATATGCTCAAATTTATTATCAACAGATTCATCAGATGTAAAATTGCTGTGACAATTTGCTATAAAGGTGTTAACTGCCCACTTTTAATTTCTAAACTTGTCTCATTGTAACCTAGTAATAAAGAGTTCTCAAAACTGGTACCAGTCTTGGACTCCACTCTAAATAATTCTGGGTTACAGAGTTCTTACTGACTATTGTTGCCACTGCTCCTGTTTACCCACTGAGTTGTATCCAGCTTTTTGCAGCTCCGTGGACTGCAGCCTATCTGGCTCTTCTGTTCATGGGATTTCCTAAGCAAGAATACTGGAGTGGACTGCCATTTCCTTCTCCAGGGGCTTTTCCCGACCCAGGAGTTGAACCATCTCCTGCTTGGCAGGCAGATTCTTTACCACTGAGGCATGCTGATGTCCTTCTACATTGACATCGGCAATATATGGGTTAAGTGAGTGTTATTCTTCAATCTAGAGATGTGATCTTTTGCTATTCTTGGGGAATTCATAGTTCTCTTCAAGCCTGGCCTGAACCTAGGAACACCATCAGCATCACAGGTTCCAGGTATAAGTAGTTCTAAGGGCATTACCTACCCAAGGATCTAGCGGATGAAAGAAACAAAGACTGTTTTCTCGTTTAACAAGATAAGAGTCATCAGGCATCTTCTATTCCTGGGACTAGGAAAACTGACTCGTCTCTGGTAATCCTCTTGGGACATTTGATGTAAGGGTAGGGAGATAAGAGGACAGGGAAAGGAGGTCTGACAAACAGGGCATGTCCTTCAGGAAAGAAGTAGTAGTAAAACAAAGGAGTCATGATACATTCAAAGGGTTTATAAAGCTTTCTAGTCTAATTTGGGGCATATGACCTAAGTACAAGCTGTGGTTATAGCTTCAGTTGATCTGTGAGTCCCCTGAAATTGTATACAGAATATTAGGTGTGCTGCATTTGTGTCTTTTGGATAGTATTCTCAGAATAACCCCAAAACTCATAATCATTGACTTAACTTCCTAGCTTGAAACATGGGTTATATTTCCCCACTTGCAAGGATTCAAAGTCAAGTCACCAAACATTCTCACTTGGATCTGCTGTACTGCTTTTAGTCCATCAACCCTTGCCATCTCTCTTCTTCCTCCTTTCCATTCTCACATCATTGTGAGCATTCCAGGATGCAGACTGTTTCTGACATACACACACTACCTGAAGCCCTCCAAAAAAGCTTTCTACTGTTCTTGGGATCAAAACAAAACAGGATAAAAAGTCTTACATGACCTGCCTACCTTCTATTCTTACCCCCTACACCACCTTTCCCACATGCTTTCTCCACACTAACCATCCTGGTCTTCTCTGAACTCCCCACACTTCCTCAGTCCACAGAGCCTTTGAGGATGCTGTTCCACCTGGAATGTTCTTCCCTTACCCTCAGGTGAATTTCTTTTCTCAGGTGAATTCCTTATCTATTAGGGCATGTCCCCCTTTTACAGCAATTGTATAGCTTCTCCTTTGTAGCATTTGTTACAGTTCCTTTGTGATTTCCTCTTAGTGTTTGTCTTTCTCACTAGACTCTGAGTTCCTTGGGGACAAGGACTGCCTGTGCTATTCACCCTTACATGCCCAGGGTTGAGCAGAGAAACTATAGAGAAAGCTTGCCATGGTGTTTATGAGTGGGTTAGCAATTTCTTCTTCACTTAACAGAGAATATTAAGGTAAGTTCACATAACTGACAGGTGACAAATCTAGGCTTTGAACCTAGATTTGACTTCTAAGCCCTTGCTCTTAACCACTGTAATCACAGTAAAGCTGCTTTAAAAACTGAGAGAGGTTATTAATGACCCCTGTCTCACTTAAAGAAAAGTTTATATGCTTTAGGAGGATATTATACTCATTAATATATATGCACCCAGTACAGGAGCACTTCAATATGTAAAGCAGATACTTAACAGACATAAAGAGAGAAATTGACAATAGTACAATATTAGGGGACTTTAATACCCCACTTTTATCGATGAACAGCTCCTCCAGACTGAAAATCAGTAAGATAATAGTGGTCTTAAATGACACAACAGACCAATTGGACTTAATAAATATCTACAGGACATTATATCAAAAACAGCAGAATACACATTCTTTTCAAGTGCACATGGAGCATTCTCCAGGATAGGTCACACGCTGGGCCACAAAACAAGTCTCAGCAAATTTAAGAACACAGAAATTATATCAAGTATTTTTTTCTGACCACAGTGTTATGAAACAAGAAACCAATTGCAAAAAGAAAAATGGGAAAAGAACAAACATGGAGACTAAACAACATCCTACTAAAAAACCAGGGTCAATGAGGAAATCAAAGAAGAAATCAGAATTTACCTCAAGACAAATGAAACTGGAAACACAACACTCCAAAATCTATGGATATAGCAAAAGCAGTTCAAGAGGGAAGTTTATAGTGATACAGACTTTCCTCAAGAAACAAGAAAATCTCAAATAAACAATCTAACCCACCACCTAGAGGAATTAGAAAAGGAAGAACAAACCAGTCCCAAAGTCAGCAGAAGAAAGGAAATGATAAAGATCAGAAAGGAAATAAATAAAATAGAGGACCCCCCCCCCAAAAAAAACAGAAGCAATGGAAAAGAACAATGAAATCATGAACTGATTTTTTAAAAAGATAAATGAAACTGATACTCCATTAGCCAGGTTCACTGGGAAGAAAAGAAGACCCAAATAAAATAAGAAATGAAAGAGGAGAAATAACTAATACCACAGAGATACAGACAATCATAAGAGAATACTATAAACAGTTATGTAGCAACAATTGGACAACCTAGAAGAAATGACAAGTGTCTAGAAACAAAGAACATGTCAAGACTGAATCAAGAAGAAATGGACAATTGGAATAGTTACTAGTAGTGGTATTGAATTTGTAATTGAAAAAAAAAAAAAAAAAAAAAACCTCCTGGCAAATGAAAGTCTAGAACTAGATGACTTCACAATAAAATTCTACCTAACACATAAAGAATAGCTAATACCTATTCTTCTTAAACAGTTCCAAAAAATTGAAGAGGACAGACCATTCCCAAGTTCATTCTACTAAGCCACATTACCTTGATACCAAAACCAGACAGAGACATTTGGAAAAAGAAAATTACAGGTCAATATCTTTGATGAATATAGATTAAAAAATTTCAACAAAATATTAACAAATCAAATCCAACAGTATATAAAAATGATCATACAACATGATCAAGCTAGATTTATTTCAGGCACACAAGGATGGTTCAACAGTTGCAAATCAATCAGTGTGATACAATTCTTGTCACTTCTATTTATCATAGTATTGGAAATCCTAGCCACAGCAGTCAGACAAGAGAAAGAAATAAAAGTCATCCAAATTTGACAGGGAAGGAGTAAAACTGTCACTATTTGCAGATGACATGCTTTTATATATAAACCCTAAAGTCTCTACCCAAAAAAACTATTAGAACTAATATATGAATTCAGTAAAAATTGCAGGATATAAGATAACATACATAGCTCTGTTTTTTTCTAGTATATTAATAACTATCAGAAGGAGAAAAGTTTTTAAAATCCCATTTAAAATTGCATCAAAAAGAATAGAAATAAACTTAACCAAGGAAGTGAAAGACCTACTCTTAACACTATAAAACGTTGATGAAGGAAACTGAAGGTGATACAAAGAGATAGAAAGATATCCATTGCTCTTGGGTTGGAAGAATTAATATTGTTAAAATGCTGTACTACTCACAGAAATCTACAGATTTAATGAAATCCCTAGCAATTACCCATGACATTTTTCAAAGAACTAATAAACTAAATAATCCCTAAAATTTACATGGAGCCATAGAAGAGCCTGAATTGCTGAAGCAATCTTGAGAGAAAAGAACAAAGTTGGAAGTATTGTCCTTCCAGATTTCAGACTATACTTGCAAAGCCACAGGAATCAAAACAGCATGGTACTGGCACAAAAACAGATACATAGATCGATGGAACAGAATAGAGCGCCCAAAAATAAACCCATGCGCTTATGGTCATTAATCTACAACCAAGGAGACAAGAATATACAGTGGAGAAAAGACTGTCTCTTCAGTAAGTCCTGGGAAAACTGGACAAGTACATGTAAAACAGTGAGATTAGGGTATTTCCTCACTATTCTAAAGTCAACTCAAAATTAAAGACCTAAATGTAAGACTGGAAACCACAGGACTCCTAGAAGAATACATAGGGAGAATACTGTGTGACATAAATCATGTAGTATTTTTTGGATCTGTCCCCTAAGGGTAAAGAAAGAAATGCACAAATAAACAAATGGAACCTAATTAAACTTAAAAGCTTTTGCATAGCAAGGGGAACCACTGACAAAATGAAAAGACAACCTACTGAATAGGAGAAGATACTTGCAAATGTTATGGCCAACAAGGGGTTAATGTCCAAACTATATAAGCAATTCATACAACTCAACGACAGAAAGACAAATAGCCCAATTAAAAGAAAAATGGGCAGAAGGTATGAATAAACATTTTTCCAAAGACATACAGATGGTCCATAAGCACATATAAAGATCTAAACATTACTAATTATAAAGAGATACAAATAAAAATAAAAAAGATATCACAGCACACCTGTCAAAATGGGTGTCATCAAAGAGAACACTAATAATGTTGGTGAGGATGAGGAGAAAAGGGAACCCCTCATACATTTGTTGGTGGGAATATAATTTGCTGTAGCCACTATGGAAAACAGTATGGAGATGCCTCAAAATCTAAAAATAGAAATACCACATGATCCAGCAATTCTACTCCTGGGTATATATCCATAAAAACTGAAAACACTGATTTGAAAAGATATAAGCAGCCCACTTTCACAGCAGCACTATTTAAAGTAGCCAAGATATGGAACAATGCAATTTTTCATCAACAAATGAGTGGATAAAGAAACTGTAGAGTGTGTGTGTGTGTGTGTGTGTGTGTGTGTGTGTGTGTGTGTGTGTGTATTAGTCATATATGCCATAATATGTATATAAATATACTCATAATTTATATTCTCATAATCATATGAGATGATTATGAGAATATAATCTCATGATCATATGAGATTTATCTCATAAATCATATGATTTGTGGCTCATAATCATGAAGTCATATATATATATATATATTGCTCAGTCATAAAAATAATGAAATTCTGTCATTTACAGCAATGTGGATGGACCTAGAGAATATTATGCTGAGTGGAATAAGTCAGAAAAAGATAAATACCATATGATATCACTTATATGTGGAATCTAAAAATAAGCAAATGTATATAGCAAACCTAAACAGAATCACAGATACAGAAAACAAACTGGTGGTTCCAGTGGAGAAACAGAAGGGGGAGGGGCCAGATAGTAGTTTGGGATTAAGAGATACAAACTAGTATGTATAAACTAGATAAGCAACAAAGATATAGTTTTCAACACAGGAAATTAGAGCTATTATTTTGTAATAACTTTTAATAGAGTACAATCTATGGAAATAACCAATCGCTTTGCTGTACACTTGAAACTAACGTAATATCATAAATCAACTATACTTCCATTTGAAAAAAAAGAATTGAATGAAGGTGAAAACATGTATATACTTTGAAAGGCACCATAAAGAAAGTGAAAAGAGCCCACAGAATGGAAGAAAGCATTTGTAAATCATATATCTGGCAAGTAAACTATTCAGATTACATATGAATCTCTTAGAGCTCAACAACAAAAAGACAGAAAACCTAATTTTTAAACTGAACAATGAATTTGAATTTTTACAAATGGCCAATAAGCACATGAAAAGATGCATGGTTAGTCATTAGAGAAATGCAAGTCAAAACTGCAAAAAGAGACCACTTCACACCCAATAAAAACTCAGGTAGTAAGTGTTGGTGAGAATACAGAGAAATTAGAACCCTAGAGTCTTGCTGGTGGGAATGTAAAACACAGCTGCTTTGGGAAGAGTTTGTTGATTTCTCAAACAGTTAAGCATAGCGTTACCATGTGACCCAGCAGTTCTCCTCCTAAGTATTAATATATATCCAGGAGAAATGAAAACACGTGTTTAAATAAAATCTGTACATGAGTGTTCATAGCAGCGTAACTCAGTAACCGACATGTAGGAACAAACTAAATTTCTATCAGATAATGAATGAATAAACAATGTGATGTGTGTATACAATGGAATATTACTCAGCTATAAAAAAGAACAAGGTACCGGGACATGCTTACCACATGGGTGAACCTGGGAAATGGAATGCTAAGTAAAGGACTACATATTGTAGATTCTGTGATGTGCAATGTCTAGAACAAGTCTGTAGGGACAGAAGGTAGGTCAGTAGGTCCCTGGACTAGAATAGGGGAAGGGGGCTGAGGAGTGACTGCCAGTAGTCATAGGGTTTTGTTTTTTGGGGTGGTTGTTCTTGAATAATAAAAATGTTCTAAAAGTAGGTGGGGTGATGGGTACACTACACCCTGAGATACACTTTAAATGGGTGAATTTTATTAGTATGTGAAATACTTTAGACCTTTACAAAGTTTGTGGTTGATACCTAAAAAGTAAAAAACGGAACAAAAAGCCTTCAGTGTAAGCAGTCAAATTGTATTGACTTCTTACTAAAGAATTTAACAAAATTCTTTAATAAAACCTTTAATAAACCTTTAATAAAACCTTTAATAAATCTTTAATAAAATCTACACAAAATATTTATTCATGTTCATTAATTCAGCAAGTAATTGACTGCCTGCCTTGTGCTAGGTGTGCTCTCAAGGTCCTAGGTAGAAAGATGCCCAGGCTTAGCTTTGTCTCCTGTTTTTCAGGCTTCCAAGGAAGGTGGTATGTCTGGGGGACAACAGCTGTCTCTGGGCCTGGCCTCACTTGCTTTTTCCCCGTTTGGAAAGGTGTCGGGTATTTCTGTTGCCTTAGTCAGCACGGAGCAAGGAGGACCCTGATTATAGTTTCAGAGCCTTAAGCTTCACCTCATGCTCCAAATCCAAGACAGAGCAGCTGAGAATGGGGCTAGCCGTGCCACCAATTGCTTCTCCCCTGTTGTTAATCCCTTTAATTCTGCCGTCCGCAGGCACCCCTCCCTTCACACTGTCCTGTTGCCCACTTGTGATATGATTGAGCAAGTGGTTTTTGCTTTGAAAGGTGATTCTTAGAGACACCTCAAGTGACCCAGCCCTCTGGCTTGCGGGGATGCTCTTGATGTTCATTGCCATGCGGCACCAGATATCTTCTGTGGGCAGATACCACTTGCAGTCAAGCCTGGTCTGAAAGAAGGTAGCTGCCTCTGACTCCCCTGCGGTCCTGGCCTCAGTGCTGGGGTCACGAGAGGGAGCAGCCTATCGATGCGAAGTGTAAACAGTGAGAAGCCGCCAGTCTCTTGGTTCTTACAGAAGAGTTTATGATACTTGAGTTCCAAATCACTTTAAGCATGGAACAACTGGCTTTGTGATGATTATATACATACGTGTGTGTGTGTGTGTGTGTGTGTGTGTGTGTGTGTGTATTATCTGCTTTATTCCTGCTTTGCTGTGTCATTCCCTGGTCAAGACATTAGAGTTTATTTTAAAGTTTGTCTATCTCTTTCACAAACCTTGAGTCCAGGAGTTGGTGATGGACAGGGAAGCCTGGCGTGCTGCAGTCCACGGGGTTGCAAAGAGTCAGACACAACTGAGCGACTGAACTGCACTGAACTGAACTGAGTCTTTACAACCAAAAGGGGGGAAAAATGAGTCACTTTTCAGTCTATATGTCCTTTTTTCACAGAGCCCTAGAATTAAGCTAATTCTAATTTCTCCCTCTTCTCAAATTGGTGAGTTTATCAGCATCGTAAGATGTTTATTGCATTTGCAAAAGAATGCCTCCTGATGGCTTATGGAAAGAGAAATCCAGTCGGGTTTTGTGGGGGTAAGAGCTGGTGCTGGGCCTTACCCAGCCCTTGCTGTCGTGCGTGCCTCTCTAACCCCCACCCTCATGCTCCTGGTGCCTGCAGAGCCTAAGGAAAGCCTCTCCACCCCTCTTGGGTTCTCCCCTCACTGCAGTCGGAAGGGGAGTAGCAGGAAATGGAATCTGCCCGGGTCATGGGATTTTTTTTTGAAAGAAACAAAGCACGATCTGATGAAGAGCAGGTTAATCCTGCTATTTCATTTCCCTTTCAGAAAGGGTGGGGGCAGGATTGTGATATGAAGTATTTGGTTTCACATCTGTTCCAGGAATTATCCCCAGCATAAATCCACTTTTCCTCTAAGCATCCTAAAGCATCCCAGGGAGCTCCTCCTCCCGGAGCACCCTCCCCACCTCTAGAGTGTATTTCATGGCCACAAAGCAGCTGACAGGCTCCCCAAGAAATCATCCTGTCATTGCTAGAGCAGGAGGGCATCTCTGAGGGCATTCTGAAGTCAGAATGTCTGTGGGTCAGCGATATCAGTTCTGTGCTGTGCTCTCCAGAAGAGTTTAGGAGAGAAAGTGCGGAGCACACCAGCAGTGTGGTGCAATATAGGAAGAGGACCCAATTTAAAAATCAAAGGAACTAGCTGTCATCTCACCTTGGCTACTATTTGTGTGATCTTGAGCAAGTCACGAAACCTCTTTAGGCTCAAAGCCCCCGTCTGTGGAATTAGGGCAGTGTCTCCCAGCGTGTGCTCTGCAAAATGCAGGTCGTCACGGTCAAACAAATTTGAGAAATGCCATTTATTCTATGCCATTTCTTAAAGAGACATAATATGTATTAGTCTGTTTAAAGGCTGTGAAGAATCTTTCAGTAAAGAAACTTTTTTTTTCCTCCAGCATTTCTCAAATTTATCTGACCTGAAGTGTTTCTTTCCTATGATGCTGATTAATATCTTGACACTGAGAAATGAAGTTCAACTCCAAAATGCTTCAAGTCTATATAATCTGTATCATGTTATGCTTAAAAACCTCAATAAAATAACTTTTCAACTTTCAAATCTTATTCATGGGAAAAGGAAAAACAATTCCACATGTGGCAAGGTGACTTCTAGTTTTAAAAACTGAACTTAAGGGCCAAAGCAATTACTCAAAGAAACACAGGCTTGTAAATAGAGTTTTGAAAACGTTTCCTGGAACTGCTGTTTTCTCTTTCTACCTTTGAGATGTTTAGCATTCTAATGTGGCCTTCGAGTGTGTGATGGGAACTTTCTATGAATAATTAAGTTCAACACACTAGTGAGTACATGTAAGGAATAACAAACTAAGTGAAACACAAGATTCCCAACCTTAATTCAGACTAAATATATACACAAGGAAAAACAACTTCAGACTGAAGCAAAATACAAATTCATATTTTGACAAATGTTAATATACACAGATGGTCCCCAACTTTAGATGATTGAACTCACAGTTTTTTCCTTTTACGATGGTCTGAAAGCAATACACATTTGGTAGAAACCATACTTTAAATTTTGAATTTTGGCATTTTCCTAGTCTAGGTATTATCCTCTCTCGTGATGCTCGGCAGTGAACACAGCCCCCAGTCAATCAGGTGATCGTGAGGATTGACAGCTGGTACACTTCCAACCATTCTGAACCTAGACAAACAGTCTGTTGTACTGTACTTTAAGTACAGTTAGTCAACAAATTACATGAGATATTCAGTTGTTGTTTAGTTGCTAAGTCATGTCCAACTCTTTTGTGACCCCATGGACTGTAGCCCACCAGGCTCCTCTGTCCATGGGATTTACCTCTCAAGAATGCTGGAGTGGGTTGTCATTTCCTTCTCCAGAGGATCTTCCTGACCCAGAGATTGAACCCACATCTCCTGCATTGGCAGGTGGATTCTTTACCACTAAGCCACCAGGGAAGCCCTAAGATGTTCAATACTTTATTCCAAAACAGGCTTTGTTTTCACTGATTTTGCCTGGTTGCAGGCCAGTGTAAATGTTCTGAGCATGTTTAAGGTAGGCCGGGCGAAGCTATGATGTTCAGTAGGTTAGGTGTATTAAGATGTATTAATGTAAATAAGACATGAAACCCAAAATTCAAGGAATAACTGGATCAAGGGTCAAATGGAAGATATATGAAGGAGAAATGTGAAAATAGGATCAAGCAAAGCAGTAGTTTTAGTAACTTAAGAAAGTAGTGACTTCACCTGATATAAAATTATTCACCTGGGACTGATATTAAGTTCTGACTAAGATCAACTATAGCCAGACAATACTAACATCATTAAAAAAAAAAAAAGCTAATAATAAACCTTGTAAGGAATAAATAAGAATGGTTTACTTAATCATTCAGTTTGAAGAAATAGCCACATCTTTAAAGTGGTCATCTTTAATGAGTTTTAGATAAGGTTGGCTTTCCTCTTTCTCATCTCTCTGAAAACTTCTTAGTCACTTTTATAAAGCTCTTCATCCTTTGCTTACTTGTGGATTTTCATTTTTTAGAGTCCTGCCTTTGAGGGAGGTTTATTACAGGGCCAAGCAAGGAGAATGGGTGGCTTATGCTCAAAACCCCTATGGTTTTTGGGGAAAAGTTTTTATTGGCAAAATTTGGGGTGAGAGCTGCAGGGTATATGACTTTCTTCTGATTGGTTGGTGGTGAGGTAACACAGTGGTACTCCAGGAATCTTGTGCTCAGCCTGAGCTTCCCATCCACCACCTGGATGTGGGCCTTAGTTCTTTCCTGTAATTTTGGCTGACCTCCATTTGACAGTTCCAAACCTGTACCTCCAGCCGGGGCCTTCATGTATGGCTTCACAGATGAATTGTACAGTGCATGATTCTGGAAATACCATATACATAAAGCAGGTATGTAGCAGCCCTCTCCAGCCCAAACTTCTCTCTGGATGTCTGTATCCCAGATACCTCTACATGTCTGTCCTGAATGTCTCACAGTCATCACAGACCCACCACATCCAAAACTGTGCTCATCACCTTCTTGGCCACACTCCCCTTATGGTCCCTCCCTATTTACCTTCATTAAGTGAAGCCAGAAACCTAAGAACCATTCCAGCTACTCCCATCAACCCACACATCCCACTGGTTATCAATTATTATACTTTTCCCTTTAAATACCTCTCAGATCTTATGTCTAATCTCATTCATTTTCTCAGACTTAATGTATCACTTTTTGTTTGAATTACTGTGGTGTTTTCCATACAGGTCTTTTTGCCCTCAACCTCATTCTGCTTTTATCCTCCGCACTGTTCTTAGTGGTCTTTTAAAAACAATTATGATACTTCCCCACTAAAAGTTTTTCAAAAGCTTTCCTACAAGTGCAGAAGCCTTCAGTGGGTAACCAAAGCGCTTTGTGGTCTACTCTCTTCTCTATCCATATTTTCCACTACTCTCCCAACACATACCTTTAAATTCCAGTTATTCTAAACTATTTGCTGCACACTTCCGTGCCATTGCACAAGATGTTTCCTCTTTGCAGAAACCCAGTCTCACCTTGGCTAACTGCAGCCATGCTTCCACTCCCAGCTCTTGTCATCTCTTCCAAAGTCCTTCACTGACCACAGTACCCACTTCCTGCTCTAACCATCAACTCCTGTAATACCCTTTGCCTTCCTCTGTAATGGAATTTTCTAAAATATATTATTTTATTTTACTCATTGGCTTCTATCACTAGATTGTAAACCTGAGAATTAGAGATTATATCATTCACCTCTATATCACCAATACTTTTCACAGTGCTGGGCACTTATTCAGTAAGTGAATTTGGGATAAATGGTCAGTTTCTGTTACTATTATAAAATGTAACATTCACCAAATAAGTCTCTGGACAATGTTAGATCAACTATACAGTGTTCACATTTTGTAAATTTGGAACATTTTAATAACTATTTCTATCCTTCTTTCTGTCCATTGGGCTTCTTAGGGAGGAAGAGAAAAGACTTCATGAAACTTCACCAGCCTCAACTAGCTCTTTCCTGGTGTTCAAGGGCTATGTTCTTTCCTTCACCCAGAAAACCATGTGGGGAATAGATCAGACATATAGTAGAGTACCTATCTTTAATAGGTTTAAGATGTTAAATCCACTACTTGTTAACTCTAAAAAGATGAGATTTAATTACATTATGTAAAATAGATAGCCAATAGGAATTTGCTGTATGTCTCAGGAAACTCAAACAGGGGCTCTGTATCAACCTAGAGGGCTGGGATGGGGAGGGAGAGGGGAAGGAGATTTAAGAGGGAGGGGATATATGTATACCTATGGCTGATTCATATTGAAGTTTGACAGAAAGCAACAAAATTCTGTAAAGCAATTATCCTTCAATTAAAAAAATAATTAATTTTAGAAAGATAAAGTGAAGTCGCTCAGTCATGTCCGACTCTTTGTGACCCCATGGACTGTAGCCTAGCAGGCTCCTCGTCCATGGAATTTTCCAGGCAAGAATACTGGATTGGGTTGCCATTTCCTTCTCCAGGGGATCTTCCCCACCTAGGGATTGAACCCAAGTCTCCTGCATTGCAGGCAGACGTTTTACCATCTGAGCCACCAGGGAAGTCGGATTTAAATAGAAATCTTCTAAGATTGACCCAGTAGCAAACTACAGGGGTGTATGTGCCCATACCTTATGCAGTGATCATTTTCAGAATGTAGCTACTTGCTTATACTTACACAGCCCCCAGAGGGGGGAAATGTAAAGTGTCAGTTAACTGAAATTCTATTTTTTTTAATTTTTTTACCCATAACTTCAAGGAGGAAAGATGCAGATAGCAAATATGTCAGGTGACTATAGTAAGAAATCCTGGACTTGGATTCTGTTACCATACTTACCACTTAGTACCTGTGCAATCTTGAACAAGTTAGTTAACTCCTACAGGCTCAGTTTCATCATCTGTAAAATGGAAATACATTCATTTCGAAGTAGTTTTTGAAGGCCTACTATGTATCAGGTACTTTGCTTGGCACCTGAATTAAAACAGCTGCAGCATCTTCTTCATGGGCTCACTGTGAAAATTAGCTGAGATATTGCTTGTAAAAATATTGTTTTGTTCTGTTCTGTTTTTTTATCAAACAACACATAGAACAGTTTCAGTCTTCAGTCTTCAGAGACTGGGGCAAAAAAGTACACTGATTCATTTGCAGCAAGGTTTGAAACAAAGAAAAATTGGGCCTTAACCCCATTTAACAAAGACATTCAAGTAGCCTAAATATTCTTTGCCCAAGCAACCCAGCTAAGACTGGTTATTCTTTGTTGGTACGTGAGGTTGTTGTTATTTTTATTTATTGCCACATAACAGATTTTACCCCAGAATCATGGCTTAGCAGGGAACCTCTGGCCTAGGGTCTCTCATGAGGTTGCTTGTCAGATGGGAGTTGTGACCTCATCTGAAGGCTTAGCTGGGGGATCTGCTTCCAGGCACAGTCACATGGTAATGGGCAAGCCTCTTTCCATTCAGTCCTCTCCGAAGGACCTCTGCATGAACTGAAATGTGACCCCATTACAGGTTTGTATGTGAAATTTTAACCCCCCCCCAGAACCTCAGAATGTGACTATATTTGGAGATAGGGCCTCCACAGGGGTTGTTAAGTTAAAAGGAGACTCTTGGGGTGGGCCCTAATCCAGCCCAACTGGTGTCTTTATAAGAAGAGGGAATTTGAACATGCAGAGAATCATCAGGGATGCACTCAGAGGAAGGACCCTTTGAGGACCCAGAAGAAGATGGCTATGTGCAAGTCTAGGGGAGAGGCCTTAGAAAGAACCAGACCACACTTTGATCTTAAACTGCCAGCCTCCTGAACTGTGCGAAAATAAATTTCTGTTGTTTAAGCCAACCATTCTGTGGTTATTGCAGCCTGGGCAGACTAATTCATGGCAACTGGCCTCCTGTGACCAAGCAATATGAGAGAGAATAAGAAAGCACCCAAGGCAGAAGCCACTGTCTTTTCATAACTTAACCTTGGAAGTGACATCCCACAGCTTTTGCTGAATTCCCTCTGTAAGAAATGGGTCAGTAAGTCTGGTCTGTACTCTGGAAAGGAAATTACGTAAGGGCACGAGTACCAGCAGGCAGGCATCACACGAGGCCGCTGCCTACCACACCAGTTTTGTTTTGTCTTTAGTAAAGGAAAAATAAAAAGTCAGGAGATGGACAAATTGGTGGTTTTTACATGGCAGATTCAACTTCATCAAATGCATGAACACTCCCTTACTGATGCAGTCTTTAAGCCATACTACCATTCTGTGAAGCTAAGATTGTTCTGATCTGGCCAATAGAAATTTTTGACACTTAGGGACAAGTTTTTCTGGGAGTGAAAAAGAGCAATTTATGGAGTTGATTGAAGAGAAATGGTACAGTGGAGCCTTAAGTCTATGTCTAATACAATGCTTCTCAACCAGCAGTGCATAGCAGTGGGGAAAGAGGAGGGTAGCGACCATAAGTTTAAAAAAGCATGTCAAGCTATAATATAATTTTATGTATGGAGAGTGATAGGAAATTTATGGCTTTCGTAAAACAAACTGCAGAAAGTAAAATCTTCTTGGCTGGCAGAGCATAGGTTATAAGAGGTCAAGAAACTGCTGTAATCACTCTTTTATTGTTAATAGACAAAAAGAGGGATACAAAATAGTGGCTTAGAAATGGGCGTGCAGTGAACCATAAAACCCAGAGAGAGGATACAGTTTAGAAAATGCAGTGAAAAGTAATAAAAATGATTAGGGGGAGGTACGGATTAGTTTGGAAGATAAATATAAAGTAACAGACATATTCAGGAGCCTTTGGAGAACGAATAGGAAGATCTTTACAAGAGAAGGATGGATGATAGTTAAAACTCAAGCTTTAGTTCAAAGGATGCAAGGGCCATCTGCTTTGTGGTGATAGTGAGTTGACATCTGAATCCTCAGAAAGTACGCTGAGTTTCCAGTAGCTTTAGCCTCTAAAATTAGTAGCATTGTCAGCTTGATTGTCTCATGTTTGTCTAACCATAGCATCTAGGTGCCAAAGCTGTCATTATTCCCACGCAAGGGCAAACCTCTCTTCACCCGCAGCCCTCGTTTTGGTCTCTAAAATGATGCTAATGTGAGGCTAAACTCTCCGTTTACCTTCCAGAGGACTCTAAGAGCTATCACTTGTAATAACATCTCCAAATATTAAGCTCTGGTAATTTGGCTCCTGCTTTGCTGGAACTCCCCTGTGGGTGGCCCTTTGTTTTAAGAGAGGAAGAGGCCATTTCCTGTTATCTCCTGGTTGCACGATAACAAGATGACAGACTGGTTATAAAAAACTGTGGAAGCAGAGAGTGAGACAGTGGGAAGATCTCACAAGATGACCCATGCTGAAATGGTGTCTTGGAATTGGAATAATATTTCTATGGGTTACCTAAAGAGTTCTCCTAAAGTAGATGTTTATGATGGTATGGAACAATGGCAGACATGTATTGTTAAGTGAAAAACTTTCTAAAATTCTACTGTAGGTTATGCTCCCATTTGTGTAAGAAGGGGAGAAGGAATATATGTTTGTCATGTATTTGTTTGTATGAAAGTGAAAGTCGCTCAGTCATGTCCGACTGTTTGTGACCCTATGGACTGTAGCCTGCCAGGCTCCTCTGTCCATGGAATTCTCCAGGCCAGGATACTGGAGTGGGTAACCATGCCCTTCTCCAGGGGATCTTCCCAACCCAGGGATTGAACCCAGGTCTCCCACATTGCAGGCAGATTCTTTACCATTTGAGCCACCCGGGAAGCCCCTCATTCGTTTGTGTGGGCACAGACTATTCTGAGAAGGATATAGACATATATAGCAATGACAGAGTCTAGGGTAGAAGAGACACTTGTAACTCTATACCCTTTTGTACTGTTTGGTGGTTGTTTTTTTTTAAACCTGTGCACAGATTGCTTTTTAAAAGCACAGATAAAAGCAGTGTTTTAAAGAGAAAGATCTTGGGGAATTCTCTGGTGGTTCAGTGGTTAGGACTCCATGCTTTCACTGCCATGGGCTCAGGTTCAGTCCCTGGTCAAGGAGCTAAGATCTCACAGGCCACATGATGTGCCCCTAAAGGGGGAAAAAAAGACCTTGAAGAAATGAAATTTAAGTTATTATATAAAAGCCTTCAAATTCAGTCATGTCCAACTCTTTGCGACCCCATGGACTATACAGTCTCCAGGCCAGAATATTGGAGTGGGTAGCCTTTCCCTTCTCCAGGGGTTCTTCCCAACCCAGGGATCGAACCCAAGTCTCCCACATTACAGGTGGATTCTTTACCAGCTGAGTTACAAAGGAAGCCCAAGAATACTGGAGTGGGTAGCCTATCCCTTCTCCAGGGGATCTTCCTGACTCAGGAATCAAACTGGGGTCTCCTGCATTGCAGGCAGATTCTTTACCAACTGAGATATCAGGGAAGCCCGGTGTAAGGCATTTTAAATTGAACCTTGATAACTGAGATAAGAATGAGAAAGAATGAGAGCACCCAGCATTGTGGATGAGTGGGACAGATAATCCTATTCATATTTTATTTTTATGAATTTAATATTTAGATTTTTTTTCTCCCGATTTTGTTGAAATATAGTTAACATACAACACTGGGCAAATTTAAGGTATATGGCATAATGATTTTATGAAGCTCCAATACTTTGCCTGCCTGATGCAAAGAACTGACTTATTGGAAAAGACCCTGATGCTGGGAAAGATTGAAGGCAGGAGGAGAAGGGGATGTCAGAGGATGAGATGCTTGGACAGCATCACCGACTCAATGGACATGAGTTTGAGCAAGCTCCGGGAGTTGGTGATGGACAGGGAAGCCTGGCAAGCTGCAGTCCATGGGGTCTCAAAGAGTCGGACACAACTGAGCGACTGAACTGAACTGATAATGATTTTACGTACACACATCATGAAATGATTATCATAATAAGTTTAGGGAATATTTATCACCTCATATAGAAATGAAAGAAATAGAGAAAATTTTTTTCTTGTGATGAGAACTCCTAGGATTTACTCTCTTAACAACTTTTATATGCAACATCCAGCAGTGTTGATTGTATTTAGAATGTTGTGTGTTACATCCCTACTTCTTATCTTATAACTGGAAGGTTGTACCTTTTGACCACCCTCATCTAATTCCCCTTCCCTCCACCCCCTGCATCTGATAACCACAAATCTGATCTCTTTTTCTACGTGTGTTTGTTGTTTGAAGTCTATCTGACCTACAACACTGGGTTAGCTCCTGTTACACAAAATAGTGATTTTGGTATTTCTTTACATTTCAGAATGATCCCCATGATAAGTCTAGTAATGTCACCGTACAAAAATATTACATAGTTATTTGCTTTATTCCCCACACAGTGCATGTTTTGACTCCCCCACCCTCACGTTTACCAGTTTTATTCTAGGAAAGACTGAAGGCAGCAAAAGCAGAAGGGGGCGGCAGAGGATGAGGTGGTTAGCATCATGCGTGACTCAGTAGACATGAATATGAGCAAACTCCAGGAGATAGTGAAGGACAGGGGAGCTTGGCGTACTGCAGTCCAGGGGGTCGCAATAGTCAGACATGACGACTTAGCAACTGAACAACATGTCACATCTTTTTGCTCTGTGTATCCCTTAACAACTTATTGTGGCTACGGATGATTTTACTACTTTTGCCTTTTAACCTTCCTACTAGCTTTATGGGCTTCCCTAAGTGGCTCAGATGGTGAAGAATCCGCCTGTAATGTGGGAGACCTGGGTTCAATCCCTGGGTTGGGAAAATCCCCTGGAGGAGGGCACAGCGACCCACTCCAGTACTCTTGCCTGGAGAATCCCCACAGACAGAGGACCTGGTGGGCTACAGTCCCTGGGTCACAAAGAGTCGGACACGACTGAAGTGACTAAGCAAGCACAGCAATGGCTTTATACACAGCTGATTTGCTACCTTTCCTGTATATTTGCCTTTGCCAATGAGATTTTTCCTTCCATAGTTTTCATGTTCCTGGATGTAGCCTTTTCTTTTTCACTAGAGAAGTCCCTTCAGTATTTCTTGTGAAGCTGGTTTGGTGGTACTGAACTTTTTGGTGGTGCTTATCTGTAACCCTTTGATCTCCCCCTCATATCTAAAGGAAAGTCTCGCCACATACTCTTGGTGGCAGGTTTTTCCCTTTCCTCTGCTTGAAAGTTTCTGCTGAAAAGTCAGCTGATAGTGTTATGGAGTTCCTCTGTATGTAACTTGTTGCCTTTCCCTTGCTGCTTTTAATATTCTTTATCTTTAATGTTTGCCATTTTAATTACCGTGTGTCTTGGTGTGACCTTCTTTGGATTGATTGTTTGGGAGAGTCTGTGCTTCCTGGATAGTATTTTAGAAGTCAAATTCAGATGATGGCTGAACATTAAATTCAGAAAAGCCTTCTCAAAAGCCAGGGAGAAGTCAAAACTGGATGTAGAGTTTAGCAGTGGTCCTTAGAGCTACCTGTCAGTGGACAAATTCTCCTGAGGGAAAGGAGCAACAAAGTGCAAAGGAGAAAAGGAGCCCATGGAGGAGTCCAAGGAACCAGCCTCGAGAGGAGGCCCCTGGATATTTCATAATCTCAGAGAACCATGCAGGAGAGGTCAAGAAGGTGGGCATGATCGGTGAACTCAGATGCTAAGACAGGTGATATTCAATTCCCTGTGAATAAGATTGTGTTAAATGTGGTCATTTTCATATGAATACTGTCCTGTAGATCCCTTTACAATTTTCAGAATGTCTTCATGTGAATTATCCTACAAGAATCCACTGAAGTACGCAATTTCTATATAACAATAAAGAAAAGGAAACTCAGAGAGATGGTGATTTTCCTAAGGTTACTGCTAGTACCACTTACTTTCTCCACGTGATCAGTCCTGGGGAAGCTGAAGGCTGGTTCAGAGATGCCCAGGGTGAGAGGTTGTTCCCCTCCGGTGCCCAGGCGGCTTGTCACCCCAGCGCCTGTGTGCTCATTCAGTACCTCCTGGGAACAGTATTTGCTGGCCTCTCTCAGCTTCCTGTGAACTGCTAAGGAATTTGATTGTCTAGACTCTAGAGCAGTAGTTTTTAAACTGTGGGTCATGACCTACGAATGGGTCATCACATCAATTTAGTGGGTCACAGCCAGACTCACAAGAACCCACGGTGCCTGCCTCTTCTTAGCCCTGCCTTCAGTGACTTCACGTTGCTTACTTGAACTCAGCTGTGGTGGAAAACAGCCAGCAACGCGAAGTCGGGGCTTTTGTTTGCTTATTTTACCGCAAAGAGCCAGTTGTTAAACATTTACTAGCATACCACTGGTTGTAATGGTCAATTCTTCCTCCCTCCCCGCCCCCCTCAATGGAACAGAATGGAGTAGAAAGAAAAAACACCCAGTTCCATCTATGGTAAAAGTAAGAACTGTTCTGTGAGACTTTAAGTCGTAAAGCTACTTACGGTTGTGTTCACATGAGATGTAGTTTTTATACTATGCGTTGCAATTTTTAAAAAGCTTGAAAGTCACCGGTTTAGGGTCCCTTCATTTACTTTCCTCAGGTAATTGAACATCTGCTCTTCTCCTGATCCTTGGTATCCACTAGCTTTTTTGAAGTAATGCTGCATTTACTATCGGAGGAATGAGACTGGAGTTTTATCAGGCTAAAAATGATTGTTCTAGATAGGAAAGATCCCTCTATACATCAGTGCTTTTGAACTCAAAGCTATGTAAAAATTTGTTCTTAAACCTAAGTGTTTTACAGTGGTCATGAATTTATCCTATAGTCAAAAAACAATAATCATTATTAAATTCCAAAGATTTAGGTTAGATTTCTGATTAGAAGAAATCAGATTAAATTTCTTCTGATTAGAAGAAATCAAATTAAAGTTCATAGCCTTGTGTTACAATATCACTCTTCATTTCTAGAACTCTCTATAAAGAAATTAAATCCTTTTTTTTAACTTTTTATGGTTACTGTATTTTTTCTTAACTTTATTGACGTATAGTGATTTATAGTGTTGTGTTAATTTCTGCTGTACAGCAGTGATTCCCTTACCCACATGCATACTTTTTTACATTCTTTTCCACTTTGGTTTGTTATACTATACTGAATATAGTTCCCTGTGCTGTACAGTAGGGCCTTTTTGTTTATCCATCTGATATATACTGGTTTGCGTCTACTAGTTCCCAACTCCCAGTCCTGGCCTCCTCCCCTTCCCTCTGCCCCTGGTCAACCACAGGCCTGTTCCCGTATGTCTGTGAGTCTGTTTCTGTTTTGTGTGTAAGATTCCACACACAAGTTACAGTCACACGGCGCTTGTCTTTTTCTGGCTTCACGTGGTGCGATCATCTCCAGGCCCAGCCATGTTGCTGCAGATGCCGTTATTTCACGCTTTTGTATGGCTGATTGATGTTCCATTGCGTGTGTATATACAACATCTTCTTTAGGCATTCATCTGGCAGTGGACATTTAGGTTATTTCCATGTCTTGGCTGTTGTAATAGTACCACTGTGAACACGGAAGTGCATATATCTTTTCAGATTATACTTTTGTCTTGGTATACGCCCAGGAGTGGGATTGCTGGATCATATGTCAGTTTTGGGGGTGCTTTTCTGGTAGCTCAGCTGGTAAAGAATCCACCTGCAGTGCAGAAGACCCTGGTTCGATTCCTGGGTCATGAAGATCTGTTGGAGAAAGAACAGGCTACCCACTCTAGTATTCTTGGGCTTCCCTGGTGGCTCAGATGGTAAAGAATCCACCTCCTATGCAGGAGACCTAGGTTCAATCCCTAGGTTGGGATGATCCCCTGGAAAACAGAATGGCTACCCATTCCAGTACTCTTGCCTGGAGAATTCCATGGACAGAGGAGCCTTGTGGCCTACAGTCCATGGGGTTGCTAAGAATTGGACATGACTGAGCAAGAGTTGACTCATTGGAAAAGACTCTGATGCTGGGAGGGATTGGGGGCAGGAGGAGAAGGGGACGACAGAGGATGAGATGGCTGAATGGCATCACTGACTCGATGGACGTGAGTCTGAGTGAACTCTGGGAGTTGGTGATGGACAGGGAGGCCTGGTGTGCTGCGATTCATGGGGTCGCAAAGAGTTGGACACCACTGAGCAACTGAACTGAACGAACTGAGCAACTTTCACTTTTTGTGGCAACTCTAGTTTTTTAACGTACTTCCGTACTGTTCTCCATAGTGGCTGTACCAGTTTACATCCCTACTAGCAGTGTAGGAGGGTTCCCTTTTCTCTGTACCCTCTCCAACTTTTATTATTAGTAGGCTTTCAAAACTACAATGAGGTAATACCACCTCACCCCAGGTCAGAATGAACATCATTAAAAAGTCTACTTAATTAATTAATTTCTTATGCAATTAATTACTCTCTTATGCAAATCAAAACCACAATGAGGTACCACATCACACCAGTCAGAATGGCCATCATTAAATTTGCATAAGAAATCAATTCTTTTCAAGAAGGTAAAAACTTTCTTTGAAACAAATCATTTCCTTTTTAATGATTTAGTGGTCTATTTTATAAATCCAGATTTATTTACAGGTATATTATATATAAACATTTTACATATAGATATTATATATGTCCATCAGCAGATGAATGGATAAGAAAGCTGTGGTACATATACACAATGGTGTATTACTCAGCCATTAAAAAGAATACATTTGAATCGCTTATAATGAGGTGGATGAAACTGGAGCCTATTACACAGAGTGAAGTAAGCCAGAAAGAAAAACACCAATACGGTATACTAACGCATATATATGTAAAAAAGGAAATTATTAAATGTTCATGCCAAAAAGGGGCTTCCCTGGTGGCTCAAGACAGTAAAGAAATCTGCCTGCGATGAGGGAGACCCTGGTTTGATCCCTGGGTCAGGAAAATCCCCTGGAGAAGGAAATGGCAATCCATTCCAGTATTCTTGCCTGGAGAATTCCATGGACAAGAGGAGCCTGGTGGGCTCCAGTCGATAAGAGTCGCAAAGAATCAGAACACGACTGAAGCCAAAGAGCAAGCAGCATAAGCATGCCAAAAAAAACCTCTATGCAAGTGTGTTAAAGAGTCTGCCCTGCGTATACTCGCTATCTGAGCTGGCAAAGAAGCCACCCGCAATGCAGGAGACCTGGGTTCGATCCCTGGGTTGGGAAGATCCCCTGGAGAAGGGAAAGGCTACCCACTCTAGTATTCTGGCCTGGAGAATTCCATGGACTATATAGTCTATGGGGTCGCAAAGAATCTGACAGGCCTGAGCGACTTTCACTAGAAACAGTTGTGATCGAGTGGCATCTGAAAGTCATTCTCATGGATTTGTATCTTTCTGTCCATGCTGTAGCTTTATCACACTCATCTTCAGGTTTATTGTAATAAGAAAATGAACCCGAATAAGGGTGATATGGTTTTTACAGGTCTGTAAGAATGAAATATACTTTCAGAGTTTCATTGGGTACAGTTCTGAGAAGAATTAGGCTTATTGTCTATGTGACTTTAGTTCTTTACAGGAGAATTCCTTTAAACAGCAGTTAAAACTATTCATTGCTCATGTGCAAGTAGGAAGTACATCTCCCCCCATGGATGGTGTCTTGAGCCCATGTTGGTTGGCATCAGAGAGTTACACCAAGTGCCTGTATTTTTTAGAAAGGCAGGAGCATTTCTGGGAGGGTGTGAGAGTCCGATGGTGCTGCTGTGGTCGGTCAGCTCCTTTCTCCCATGTGACCACTTTTCAGCGTCACTCGGGGGCTGCCTTTGCTCTGAACAAGCCCCTCGCAGCTGTGCCTGGTGCGCCTGTGTGTCACCCGGGCAGGGCTTCCTGAAATGGACCTTTTGCTTTTGTGCCTGTGTTGTTCATTCCTGCATACTCGAGCTGTGCCCAGGAAGGTGGTGGGGGAGGCCAGCAGGTTGGCCCTCACTCCCCAGCTGTCTCCTTTCTCCTTGTGTCACTCAGGATAAAAATAAAGTGATTCATTCACTCTCTTTCTTACCAAACCAGAATGCTGCCAGGGTACTACCAGGGCGACTCAGATCAGTTGGAAAGGCCTTAGGGAAAATCTAAAGCACAACTTTAAAAACTTTTTGCATTTAGGTAATTTTAAAAATTAATTTTCTCTTACTCGCTTCAGACCTTGGAGGGAGAAAGATCACTCCAGTTACATCATGTTGGTTGAGGTCCGGGCTGTCTTTATTGGAATAGAAGTCGTGATGATGTTCTGTCTTTTCTCAATTAGAAAAGCTGTGATCAGAGGATCTCCCTGGAAATCTGCACCCCTTTCCTTGAGACAGCTGATGAGTGGTGGAGCGCTGGTCTGGAGCGTGATTGCTGCTCATCACACCAGGCCTTTTGCCGCTTGAAGAAGCACAGTCTGTATTGTTAGTTGGAAGCCTTTTACTTCCCACTGGGAACTGTGCTACTGATCATTTCCACAGCAGTCAACAGAGTATTTACCATGCAGTCCCCTTGTAAATACTTGCACACCAAAATACTAGGAGTTCGAGGCACATAAAGATTCATAAGACATGGTCTCTGCCCTTAAAAGAGCGTCGCAGGGGAAGTGAGGGACACATGCAAGACACAGTCCCCTCTCCCTACCCACCCCCCAGAAAAGGTTCAAGAAACTGTTTGGGGCAATTTAGGGAAGTCTGTCAACCATTCTGCTCGGGGAGCGCGTGCCTTAAAGTGAGCGTGGGGTGTGGGTCTGCTGGGCCGCCTCTGCCCTTAAAGTGAGCATGGGGTGTGGGTCTGCTGGGCCGCCTCTGCTCCCAGGTGCCTCTAGTGGCATGTTTCACCTTCGCAAATGTTGCCCCATGTTTAAAAATATTTTTATTCACTGTATTAAAGTAACAGAGGGCAGTTACTTTAATCTGGTACTAAGCTGGAAGAAGAATTGGGTTTGTTGGACTCTAATAGTTGCCAAACCAGTATAATGTAGTTTACAGATGCTTTACGATTTTCAGAAGTAACTCTGATTTTATGCCTGTGTTGCTTCTTGACTTTAGAACTAACCTAATAAGATGTAACTTTATTTGATAAAAGCCAAGTGTATAAATAGATAGTATGATCCATAGACATTTGACCAAAAAACAAGAAAGCATTTCCATACTAGGACATCAAAGCAAAAAAGAAGATGGGATAACTTCAATGGCCATTTTTTTTTTTTAAGTCCTACAAAAAAGCACTGGGCTGTGATCATGATCATGGCCACAGAGGCAGGGAGGGGGAAAATGCAGTAACATTATCATTCTATACCCTTCCTGCCCCAATTATTCAGCACCGGGTCACCAGGCAGGAGAAGGGATGGAAGCAGCTCTCGACCAGAATTATGGCAGATGTAAGGGACAACAGGCCAATCTCAAGGTGAGCGTCTAACCGGAGACCTTTCACATAAAGATGGGACCCCACAGGGCTATATCCTCCTTGGAAAGTTTATCCAGAAATAAACGACCCACCCACCTGACCTGCTCTGCTCAGGCACTGAAAGAAATGCCCTGTCTTTAACCTTAGTGGTGAGTGAGATGGAGTAGGGGCCTCTCCCCTGGTCATTTACAACCCTGCCCCCTAGGTACTTCAAAACCTTCAGCCTGAGAACTTCGTTTAAGTAGTCCTAAGCTAGTAGTGGCCTCAGGCACCCAGTAGAATTAAATACTTTTTTTTTTTTTTTTCTGGAGAAATCCTCCTTCAACTCACATCTCAAATAATTCCCACAGGTAACATTTTAGGAACCATGGTATCACCATTTAGCAAAGAAGGAAAGATGGCGCCATAAGTAAAAGTCAGCAAAAATAACAGCTAACAATATCAGACCTGTAAAAACTAAGATATTGAAATAACCAGACATACAATTAAAAAAAATACTTTCTCAAAGACAGATATTGTATATTAATGTATATTTATGAAATCTAGAAAGATGGTGCTGATGAACCTATTTGCAGGGCAGCAGTAGAGACGCAGACATAGAGAAGAGACTTATGGGCATAGGCAGGCAGGGGGTGGGGATGAATGGAGAGAGTAGCATGAAAACATAGACACTAACACATGTAAAACAGCCAGTGGGGATCTGCTGTATGACTCAGGGAACTCAAACCAGGGATCTGTGACAACCTGGAGGGGTGGGATAGGGTGGGAGGTGGGAGGGAGGCTCAAGAGGAGAGGGACATACATATATACCTATGGCTGTTCCATGTTGATGGATGACAGAAACCACCACAATACCCAGAGAGATGTTATGGGGAGGGAGGTGGGAGGGGGGTTCATGTTTGGGAACGCATATACACCCGTGCTGGATTCATGTCAATGTATGGCAAAACCTATACAGTATTGTAAGGTAAAATAAAGTAAAAATAAAATAAAATAAATAGATTTTTTTTAATAGTTAAAAACAAACAAAAAAACTTGCTCATATGTTTAGAGAAATTAAAAGAGGGAGTGAAACTATGAGTAAAACCAAGAGATTAAAATTATGACCAAACAGATTTGAGAAAAAGAACTAAGTAGCACTTTCAGAATAGAAAAAAATACAGTAATTAAAGTTTAAAAATCAACAGATGGGCTTCAGTACAGATTAGATCCAGCTGAAGAGAGATTCAATGAGCTGAAGTTGCTTTTAAAGAAACTATCTGAAATGTAGTACAGAAAAAAATAATAAAACGGTGGAAAACCAAGCGAGAAGCCCTAATAGCTATCTAATTGGAGTTCCGGAAAGAAAAATGGGACAGGGCAATATTTGAAGAGCTAATGGCTAAAAACTTTCCAAGGCTGATGAAAGATACACAAATTGCAGTGAATCGCAAGAAATCCACACCTAGACACACCATGCTTAAACTTTAGAATGCCAGAGACAAAGGAAAGATGTTAAAAGCAGCTAGAGAGCAAAGAAGCCTTACCAAAGGGTGCCAGCATACTCCTCAACAGAGGTGGTGGAAACCTTACCGTTGATGACAAGAAAGAATTACCAAACCTAAAGCATGTTTAAAGCATTTCATAGATGAGGATGAAAAAAAAGACACTTTTTAACATATAAAGCCCTGAAGAATTTGCCCCTAACAAACCGCCACAAAAGGAAAGAACCTAAAGAATGTATTTCAAATAGAGAAAGATGATGCCAGAAAAAGGTCTGAGATGCAAGGAGGAATCATGAGCAAAGACTGTATAAAAATGTGGACAAATATAAACATAATAACCAGTGAAGTAATAATGATGTTCTTGTGAGGCTACAAGGGAGAGGAAGGGAATGAAAATATCCAACATCAGTATCATATAAATCAAAAGAGAAGGTATGATCAGAGTCAGAGGCATCTAACCCGACATAGTACAATGAAAAGATGAAGATATTGATAACTTCAGCCATACATGCTTTATACAAATGCAGAAGGGAGCAGAGTAATTACTAAAAGGTTACAAATGTGAAACTTCCAAAATAGTAGAGAGGAAACGAGATGATAAAAATGACAAATCCATAAGAAAACACAGAAAAGGTAGAACACATAGAAAGTGCGATTTAAGATCGTGGAAGTAAATTAAAATATTAGTAATTACAGAAATGTGAATGAACTAAATGTTCCGGTGAGAGACTGATTCATTGGACAGATATTTACTGAGCATCTGCTATGTGAAAATCCCATGGACAAAGGAGCCTGGCTGACTACAGTTCATGGGGTGGCCAAAGGGTCGGACACAACTTAGCCCTAAACCACACTACGTGCTACACACTGGTCAGCACTAGGCACACAGCTCAGAGCAGTGAACAAAATAACCAAAACTCCCTAATGGGAGAGAGACAGGAAACCAAGTAAGTAACACGAATCGTGCATTAGATAGTGGTGAGTGTTCCAGAGAAAAAGTGAAGCCGTGAAAGGAAACGGGGAGTGAGGAGAGGCACTGTGCTGAGCAGTAGTCAGGAAGGGTGGCGTTTGAGTGAAGACCTGAAGGGGGTGAGGGCCTGAACTGGCGGTGACGAGGGAAGGGAATTCCAAGCAGAGGGCACAGTGCGCGCGCCTGCCTTGAAAGGGATCGTGGCTGCCGTGTTTGGGAAAGACAAGCAGGCCAGTAGGGAGCAAGGAAGAGTGGGCACAGATGGGCCTCAGAGATGATGAGGGGTCAGATCCCGAAGACCCCACAAGCTAAGGAAAGGACCTGTGCTTCCCTTTTGAGCGAAGTGCGAGCCATCAGAGCATTCCAGGTAGAGGCGTGCAGGAGCTGACTTTGGATCTGGTATCATCTCTGTGGCTGCTGCGTCAGACGGGGCAAGATACTAGCAGTGGAGGTGGGGAGAAGTGGCCAACCAGAAGAGGATATATTGTCAGCCTTGGTTTTAAGCAGCCACTTGTAGACTACTTAAAATTAGAGATACATCTCAATCATAAGTATATGAAAAAGCATGAAAGGAAAGGTTGGAAAAAGATATACTAGGAGGGTACACTTATAGTCATCAGACAAAATAGATTTTAAGGCAAAAAGTATATTGAAAAATAAAAGGAATCACTACATTTTGGCAAAACGTTGTAAAAATTCATCAAGAAAGTATTTAACCTTTCCTTGTGGACTTATTTTAACTAGCATATTGAGTGATTTTTTAAATTAAATAAAATGAATAGTTATAAAAAAATATATATATATTGGGCAAAACTTAACCACAAAGAGGAGCAGACAAATCCATCTTCGTTATGGAATGTTTTAATGTGACTCAGTAATTGCTAAATCAAGCAGTCTGAAAATCTTGAAAACATTTTAGGAAGTTTGAACTACTCAGTTAACAGACTTGACATAATGTGTGTAGAACATCATGCTGTGTAAGCACATAACAAACATTAGTATCTGTAGAATCTATGTAGTAGGCTTTAAATCACATTTCAAAGACCATCTTCCTGGATCACAATCCAATAACAGAAGAATAAGTGAAGAGTCTCGTGTGTTTAGAAACTAAGAAAGAGTTAATTTATCCAAAAAATCGTAGTTAGGAAACACTGTTTATCAAAACCTGAGGAATATTAAAGGCAAATTTATGCTAGGGAAAGGGGGAGAGGCTGAAAGTTAATGTGCTAAGTGTCCGATTTAAGAAGTTAAAAAAAGAACAACATAAATTCAAAGATAATAAAGATAAAAGAGGAAATTAACAAAATAGAAAATAAACATAGGGTTGTGAGGAACAAATAGAGACATTATACATGCTTCAGAGAAAAAACAGATGGTAGGAAGATACTATGAATAACCTTGTTTTGATACATTTTTAAAACTTTGTTGAGATGGATGTGTGTGCTTAGTCACTCAGTGGCGTCCAGCTCTTTGTGACCCCATAGACTGTAGCCCACCAGGCTCCTCTGTCCATGGGGATTCTCTAGGCAAGCATACTGGAGTGGGTTGCCATGCCCTTCTCCAGGGTATCTTCTCAACCCAGGGATTGAACCCAAGTCTCCCACACTGCAGGCTGATTCTTTACCATCTGAGCCACCAGGGAAGCCCAAGAATACTGGAGTGGGTAGCCTATCCCTTCTCCATAGGATCTTCCTGACCCAGGAATCAAACTGGCATCTCCTACATTGCAGGAAGAGTCTTTACCAGCTGAGCTACCAGGGATGGATACAATTTTAGTAGTTAGCTTACAAAAATTTACTAAAGAAGAAATATAAAGCCCAGATATTATTTTACTTATTAGGAAACTGAGTCAAGAACAAGTCTTCTCACAAGCTCAACCCTAGGCTTTTATAGTTTTACTGGACATCTAAGAACCACATCTACGAATCTTCTATAAACTGTTTCAGAGTCAAGGAAAAGGAGTAACACCCTAACTCTTATTATTGTCTTAATAGCAAGACCTAACAAAGACAGTCTACCCTACAAGTTCTGAAATTATAATTTCTTAATTGTGGATATAAATGTGAAAAAATCTGGCTACAGCCTTAGCGAACTGAGCCCAATAATGTTAAAAAAAAAAAAAATCATGATCAAGTTAGGTCCACCTAGAACTTCAAGGATTGTGTCATATTTTAAAATGGACTCATAATTTTCTACAGTAACAGATCAAAGGGGAAAAAAATGATATGCTCCTCTCAATGGATACAGAATGAGCATTTGATAAATTCAGTACTTTCATGACTTAAAAAAATTCCTAGCTAACTCAGAAAAGAACCTAATAATAGAATATCTCTACAAAAAGTCAACAGTAACTATCATACTATTAGTTGGGAAACCTTGAAAATATTTCCTTTAAGGTGCAGAGCAGGACAAGGGAACCCGTCACTTCTATTGAATGTTGTACTGAAAGTCCTGGTCAATAAAGTAGCACAAGGGAAAAACGAAGAAAGGACTGAAGAAAATCTGTCATTATTCTCACATAATGCATCTGTCTGATTGGAAACCCAAAACAAGTATTCAAGTAAATTATTAGCTTTACAAGCATTTTCCAAAATCAATTACAGATTATAGAAAAGATACCCTTTGTGTCGGGCTTCCCAGGTGGTGGTGGTGGTAAAGAACCCACCTGCCAGTGCAGGAGACATAAGAGACGCGGGTTCCATCCCTGGGTTGGGAAGATCCCCTGGAGGAGGGCTTGGCAGTCCACTCCTGTATTCTTGTCTGGAAATCCCATGGACAGAGGAGCCTGGCGGGTGACAGTCCAAGGGGTCACAAAGAGTCAGACACGACCGAAGCTACTTAGCACAGACTCTTTGTATCAAAGTTATAATCATGAAAACATATACTACACCTAGGGAAGAATCTAACAAAAATAGTTAAAACCTAGTGTTTAAAAAATTATAAAACCCTATGTAGAGTCACTTAGGAAAACAAAAAAAAAAAAAACAGTGAAGAGAGAAACATGTTCATATATTAAAAATCAGTTTGGTAAGATGTCAGTTCACTCCAAAATTGATCTGTAGACTGGAGAAGAGGATGTTAGTTGTTCATTTTTTTTAAAGCTTAAGTTGATTCTGAAATTTACCTGGAAGAGAAAAAGGCCAAGTATAACCCTTATACTCTTACACAATAGTAATGAGAGATAGGGGGCCATATGTGACTTGTCTTACCACATAACCAGAATTATTATCAAGGTAAAGAACTTAAGAAAATGTGGTGTTGGCACAGTGAACTGTGTTTCTTCTACATGGAAACAGTGTATGGTAGAGAAATACTGCAGTTAAAGGAGGAAAGGGTAGATTTTTCAATAAATAATGCTAGGAAATTTTGTTATTGTGTAAGAAAAAATGAAAGTAGATCTGTGCTTCATCCTGTACACAATTTTAGTTTGGACTGAAATACTTAAATACAGAAGCAAAAGTGTCCATATTTTATAAGACAGTATATGACAATATATAATGTAAGGAAAAGCTTTCTCAGATCCCCAAAGTGCAAACTAGAAAGGTGAAAACTGATCAATTTGACTTTGTTCAAATTAAGAACTTCTAAGACACCATAACTACGCTGGGGGGTGGGGGGTTGATTTGTTTTCCTTTTATCCTTGAGTCCTTACCTACATGAAATAGATGCTAAAGCATTTATGGATAACATGATGTGTTATCTTGGGTTTTCTATGAAGTATTCCAGAAGAAAAAGCATGCACAGGGAGAGAAATAAAAGAAGGATTGTAGGATGCTGATGCTGATCAAAGCTAGAGGATGGGAACAGGAAAGTGTCTGATGCCCTTCTAGTTTGTGTGCATGTTTGAAATTTTTAATTTTAAGAAGTTTTTAAAAGAAATCATCTGTTTTTTTATGGTGACTGCCCTGGATATTCTGGAAGTCTTAACATTTAAAACAAAGTCATTTTCTGGAAAGGTCACTTGTTAAGTGTATATCTAAAAATGCAACCTAATTTTTATCTCTGAATAGGACTTTACTTATAAATTAATAAATCATGAAACAACCTCTACAAAAAAAGATACTCTAAAGAGATTGAAGAAACAAGTCACAAACTCAGTGAGGGTATTTTAACATACCTTCAAAAAATTAGTGTCCAGGTATTAAGCAAAGACTTTAAAAATCAGTAAGTAGTTTCTTAGATATGACATCAAAAGTATAAAATAGACAAACTGGACATCATCAAAATTTTTACATTTTGTGCTTCAGAGGACACCATCAAAATGAAATGACAAACCACAGAATGGGAGAAAATGTTTGCAAATTATGTATGTAATAAAGGACTTACATCTAGAATATGTAGAGAAGTCTTACAACTCATTAATTGAAAAGACAACTCAGTTTTTTAAATGGGCGAAGGATCTGAACAAGACGTTTCTCCACAGAAGATATGCATGGAAATTAGCATATGAAAACATTCTCAACAGGATTACTTTCTAAGTAAATGCAAATCAGAACCACAACAGAATATCATTTCATACCCACCAGGATGGCAATATTCAAAAAAAGACAATAATAAGTGTCGACGAGGATGTGAAGAAATTAGAAGCTTTATACCCTGCTTGTGGAAATCCAAAATGGTGCACCTACTTTGGAAAACAGTTTGGCAGGTCCTCAAACCGTTAAACATAGAATTACCATTATAACCCAGCAATTCTACTCCTATGTATATAACCCAAATGAAGACATATGTCCAAACAAAAATTTGCACTTGAGTGTTTATAGCAGATTATTAGTAATATCCAAGAGGTGGTAACAGCCCAAACATCCAGCAACTAATGAGTGAGTAAATGTAGTATATATACACAAGGGAGCATTACTCAGCCGTTCAAGGAATAGAATACTGATGCATTCTGTGAGATGAACCCCCTCTGAAAACATTATGGTAAGTGACAGAAGCCAGACACAAAGGACTGCATACTAAAGGATTCCACTTAATATGCAATGTCCAGAATGGGCTTCTCTGATGGCTCAGCGGTAAAGAATCTGCCTGCAAGGCAGGAGCTGCAGAAGATGCACATTCAGCCCCTGGGTTGGGAAGATCCCCTGGAGCGGGGCATGGCAACCCATTCCAGTGTTCTTGCCTGGAAAATCCCATGGACAGAGAGGAGCCTGGCAGACTGCAGACCATGGAGTCCTAGAGTCGGACACGACTGAAGCGACTGAGCACACAGAATAGGCAATGTTAGATAATAACAGACAGAAGAGCCTGGAGTGCTGCCGTCCAAGGGGCTGCAAAGAGTCAGACACAGCTTAGAGACTGCACGACGACAACAACAGAATAGGCAAATCCACAGAGATAGAAAGAGATTAATGGGTACCGAGGGGTGGGGGCATGCGATGTACGGGGGTGACGGCTAAGAGGTGTGGGTTTTCATTTCATTTCAGTGAAAATGTTCTAGACCTGATTGTGGTGATGGATGTACAGTGGATATACTAAAAGCCACTGAATTTTACACCTTAAATGGATAAATTGAATGGTATGGAATTATATCCCAATAGATCTATTTAAAAACATTAAAAAGCAATGACTCAATTGGAAAATAAGCAAAAGGCATGTCCTGGAATTTTGTTGAAGAAAAAATATGTATGTGTAATACTAGATAAACTTGAAAAAATGTTCAACCTCATTCCTAATCAGGCAGATGCCACAGTAGGATACCATCGTATCTCAGTCGATTCACAAAAATTTTATACTCAGGCAATACCACTTTTCCACATATAGAGAAGGCCAGGGGTTGGGGCTCTTACTCTGTCAGAGGGGGTGTGAATTGGTACAACTGCTTTCAAAAATAATCTGGCATTATTTTTAGAGGGTTGAAGATGCAAGTATTTATGACCCAACAATTCCACTCCTAAGTATCTATCTAAAGAAATTCTTCCAGTTGTGTGCTGAGATCACATGTAAGAATAGTCACATAACGAAATAGCATTGTAAAATTCAAACCTACATAAAGCTGAAATATAATGTTTAGGATATGAGTATATATAGTAACCAAACCTGTTTTTTTTTTAAAAAGCAAACAAGGGAAAGATAAACCCAAAATGCAGGATAGTGGGGATGGGAAAGAATTAAGAGAGTCTCACTGGAGAAGGAAATGGCAACCCCTTCCAAGTACTCTTGCCTACAGAGGACAGAGTCGGACATGACTGAAGCAACTTAGCATGCATGCTTTGGAGAAGGGAATGGGACCCCAGTCCAATATTCTTGCCTGGAGAATCCGAGGGACAGAGGAGCCTGGTGGGCTGCCGTTTATGGGGTCGCACAGAGTTGGACACAACTGAAGTGACTTAGCAGCAGCAGCGCAGGGGATTTGAGGTAGTGGTAATGTTCCTTTTCCTAAACTGGATGGAGGAGTGTAGGGATATATTTGGGGGCTAGCGCAGGGGATACAAGGTCAAGTGTTACCTGATAACCCTACATGGAAGGAAGATTTAGACAAACTGGAGCATACATAGAATAGTTTTTCCACGCAGTTCAATATTGAATGCTAACAATGCTGACTCTGAGGTTCGAGAAAAGGGTAGCTTGTATTTAGCATCTTTTATTGAAGAAGCAAAAGGGGTAAGTGTTCTTGTAGGGGGCCAGGAGAAACTAAGAGGTCTACACAAAAAAGCAGCAGTGGCAAAATGAGAGTGTTTAGAACGGTTTCCAACAAAAGTAGTTAAGAAGAGCTCAACCCAGTGCTCGGTGACAACCTAGAAGGGTGGGAGGGAGGTTCAAGAGGGAGGGGACACGTGTATACTTATGGCCGATTCATGGTGTTGTATGGCAGAAACCCACACAACATTGTAAGGCAGTTATCCTCCAATTAAAAAATAAACCTAAAAAATTATTTACTGAATAGTTTTCTACTTTCAAGTGACCTTCATTTATCTGGGCCACAGCTACTTTATTCTTCAGTAACGCTAACTTATCCAAACATTGCCACAGATTAGTACAAGCCCACATGCTCATGTCCGATTCTCAGTGGTTGACTTCCTCTCTTCCAGATCCCATTCACACTAAAAGATGAAGCACAGACCCGCGGAGGAGGAACCTGCTCACTGCTCCACCACCCCTGGGTGCCTGACTCCAGTGAAGCACTCACCAGTGCTGCAAGGGGTCCAGAGTATTTTTTTGCTGCTTCAGTCCCCAATGCCTTCCAGCAGAAGTGGCACTAGACTGTTGCCCATCAGCCAGTGCAGGCTTGTCCTGAGACGACAGGGAAACGTATCAGCTGGGTTTCGATGGGACTTGGCAGCAGGGACCTTCAGCGGATGCGATATATACCCCATCTGAGCACACGCGTGTCTTTTCCTTTCCCCCTCCCTTCCCCCACCTGCTTAGGTCTTCTCTGCCCCTCTCCTGCTACCACACAGATGATATAAAAGAGGCTCTTTGGCTATTTGCATTTTGCTTCCTCTTCTTTTCCAGACTTTGCAGTATTAAGCTTTACCTCCTACAAACCTATAATCCCAATGACGTTATATACCAAAGCTGTTCTTCCCTTTCCGGAGGGTTTGGGAGAAAGGGGGGCTTGCATCACAAGTTTCCCCGGGGGCGTAAAGACAAAAGTCGGTGTGCCGCTGACCACATGGGCCACAGTGAACGCACCCTTTGGAATTAACTGATTTCTAAAATTAATAAAGTAAGTCTATTTTTATTTTTTTTTCCATTTACTAATTTCCCAACAATCAGTATTCACAAACAAGACTGAAATGGGATCAACTCATTTTACTTCATTGCTGGGCAATTTTTTAAACTTTGGTTAAGAAATGTGAGCTCTAAAAGAGATGTTTTGTTCTTACATTTGGTTTCAGCAGATGGTGGGTCCAGGCTCGTCCCCAAGGGAAGTTCCAGCACCTGCATGCACTCGTCTCCATTACCAGACCACAGCAGGCGGGTCCTCCCATGACATGTGAATTTGTATCCAGTTGCACAGTGTTTACCTAAACAGTTCATCAGAATGATATAGCTCCGCCCCTGGCTGCTTCCTGCTTAGCCTCGGCTTTCATGCTTCCTCATCCATCCTAGGTGGACCCTAGCCAGGTCTTCTCTCTGGCTTCCAGAGAAGGTTAAAAGGTGGCTGCAGGGCCCACTAAAGGTTAACTTAGCTACCACAGGAAGTTACTGGAGGAGAATCCAACATCTGGAGTTTCTACAACAAGGTGGTAGAGATTCAGCACTGAAATCCTAAAAAAAAAGGACACCCAGAAAGGCGGAGAGAAGAGGGCCTCCGTTGCCTTCTTGGTGAATGAAAACAGGTTTGAGCACATGCCTTCTCTTTCTTCGTGAGGAATGAAGTCTGTCAGTTGCAGGAGAGAAGAGAGAATGCATTCAGATGTTCCTGAGACTTCTGAGTAGTTTGAGGACCATCTTAACTGTTCTGCTAATTTGGTTATGAATTTATTAGTAGACAAATTAGAATCCCCCCATAGCCCCCTGCTGATGTGTAGAACTGGGAAATAAGGTATTTGGGGAGACATACCATACAGTTCTTTTTATAAAAGAGCATAGGAAGGTATGAGTCCAGTAAAAGAACTTCTTGACCAACTGGAGTGTTTAGAATTGCCCTAGATAACCATCAGAACTGACTCCTCAGGCTAATTGCTTATTACATTCACCACGTGCTGATCAAGTGTAAGACCAGAACTCCAGGTGTCTTCCTTCATTTACCCAAGTATTTTAATGTCATTATTATTGGTACTGGACTTCTCTTGGTAACAAACTGAGCAAATCATATGATCCTCCTTCTTTACCCTTAAAGAGCCCCTCTTTACCCTTCCCCCAAAGGGGCACATATTTTAAAAGATGGACAGAAAAATGGTTTAGGTTTCTGTAGTGCCTATAAGTGACAGGTGGAACAGGGAGGCTGGGCTTCAGACCCCTGCCCATATTTGTATCAGCTAAGATAAGAATAGAGCCCTAACACAGAAGATTTGGAATCACAGTGGGGCTGTTTTTCTTTGGGATCCTTCAGGAAACACTGCTCATGGCCTTGGTTCCTTAGGGTGAACACAGAGGCCAGTGTTCTAGTGATGTCTAATGAGGCTGGATAAAAAGGAGAGTCTGGAACTTCCCTGGTGGTCCAGTGATTAAGAGGTTAAGACTCCATGCTTCCACTGCAGGGGGATTGAGTTTGATCCCTGGTTGGGGAACTAAGATCCCACATGGCCATGGTTCGGCCAATAAATAGCCGGGGATGGGAAGGGGGTGGTATTCTAGGGCCTGTAAGATGATTTCCCTCTTCTCAGTTAAGCCTCAAGGACCAATAATATCAGCTATAAGGCACTACTTCTCAAAGTACAGTTTCTAGGTAGGCTGGACCTAACCCAGCCATAACAACGTCTCTAAAGCTGCAGCCTGAAATTACATGTTTTAAATAAGCACTTGGGTGATTCTTTCACCCACTGACATTTGAGAAGAACTGCCATCAATGAACAGACTGAAAATCTGGCTGTAGCCATGGCTGATGAGCTAAGCATGCTGTATCTCCTCTCCAGACCCACGGGCTCCCTTTGGTAAGACAGGACATAGTTCCTGAAATAAAAGTGGAAGTAAATGGGTGTCATGTGGGATGGAGTGTGAGAGAGGAGCCCTCAGAATTGGCTGGGTGTAGACAAAGCAGGAGGAGAGTCTTAGTGACCAAATTCAGTTTAATTTGGGACAACTCAAGAAGGAGCAAGGTGAACACACACAGAGACAGACACATACATACAGGCACCAACATATTGTACACATCCTACACCCTCAAATTTTAGCTTCAGAAAGTTTTTCTTTTTTTAACCAGTGGTAATTTCAGTAGATCTTCCCTGGTGGCTCAGAGGTTAAAGCGTCTGCCTCCAATGCAGGAGACCCAGGTTCGATCCCTGGGTCGGGAAGATACCCTGGAGGAGGAAATGGTAACCCACTCCAGTATTCTTGCCTGGAGAATCCCATGGACGGAGAAGCCTGGTAGGCTAGTCCACGGGGGTCGCATTTCCTCACTTATTGTAGCTGATTGCTTCAGGTGGACATGAAACCACAGTAGAATTGTGCATTGCTTAGGAACCCGTGACCTCACATGAGAGGTTGAACATGGGGCTATGCTTTTTTTGCCCTCTTCCATCCCAAAACTTCCTGACAAGAGGCCCATCCTCCAAAAAGGAGTCCCCAGTGAGCTTTTCTAGGGTCCACCTGAGAACAGAATTGGCCTCATATTCGTAGGCCATTTGCCACAGACAGTTTCTCTCATTCTCACCTGAATTTATAGTGAATAGACAAGCCAACACATTTCCATATGCAAAAATCACACCAGGTGATTTTTGCCCACAGTTAAATGGAGGTCAAATGGAGATGATTTCTGCCCAAATCTCAGCCACCGCCTCTGTGTGTCTGAGGATAATCGCTGTGAGAAGGAACAAAACACAGATGAAGTACAGCCCCCCTCCCCCCACTGTGAACTCCCTGAACAGTGTGGAGAGTGGGCAGAGGGCAGCGGAGGGCGGGCAGAGGGCAGCGCAGCGCACACTGTCCAGGGAATTCACAGTCAGCAGCGTCTCAGTGTTCGAGAGTCTCAGCCCTCAGATTCCAGGTCCCTCTGATCATTAGATGTGGGCATGGAATTAAGAAGGATACCTCACGAGTCAAGACTTACACCTTAGAATAAGGCTTTTATTGTTTAGAAACAATCTTCCAGAAGATGAAACGATCCAAGATTCCCCAAAAATTTATACAAAGATTTTGAGAGTAATATCTGTATTTGTCTTTATACCTCAGTCTATGCGTCTGGGGCCAAGTCATTGTGTGGCACGTGTGCAACTTCCCTGCATGCCTCTCACGTCGTAGCACCTGCTTCCAGGAACACCAGATGAACACAGGGTCTCGGGGTGGGGGGGTGGGGGTCAGGAGGGGAAATCCATGATGCCCCAAGGCTGCAGAGACCCAAACTCCAGTCATGTGCACCCTGACCTGGAAGGTGTCTAGCCAAATGTCCAAGGAGAACGATCAAGGAAGAGGGCAAGAGGAGGAACCCAAGGAGCAGACCAGAGAGGGTCAGTTCCCACCCTCTACCTCAGAGTTCTGCATATCCATTGGGCCCAGTATAGCTGATGGCCCCCGGGACCTGCGTTACCTGGATCTTCTCCCAGAACAACCCTCAATGCCGACTGACGTCCAGGGGACAATTTGCAAAACTAACAGACTTGTCCTTAATCCCAGGTAAGTACGAGATACAATTCTGGGACTTTTGTCTTGGGAACCTGCCTAAAGAAAGATGCTTGCCTGGTATGACGTGATCCGGATGCCCCTCAAGCAGACGTGGGGCAGCGATGGATGAGCAATCTGACCTCAGCACCAAGGGTCTTCCAGTCTGGCCCTGTCCAGGCCATTCTCTGCCCCACCTTCCCCCCGTAGGGTGTCCCGAATCCCGTGAACCCTGCGATGCGTCAACTCAACCACCCCTCTTCCTCCGTCCCCACCACCTCTGACATGGAAAATCCATGTCTCCTGAAGAAATCGACCTTCCCCTAACCAAACCCACACTTGCTTTACTACAGTGATTCTCAGACCCAGCAAGAAAAAGAAATGTTCCAGAAGGGGAACCCCCGTCTCGGCCATCATCTGCCTGGAGCCGGAGGTCGCGGGCCCCAGGCCTCGCGGCGAGGTCCGTCGCTGCTGTGTTTCCCGAGGGGCAGGCGGGCAGGCAGTGGTGATCCCTCGTCTCTCCCTGTGGCGGTCGGGCCTCAGCTGCACTTGCAGGACTTCACCACCATGTTAGACAGCTGCTCCACTTTGGGGGTCCTCCCGACATAGTACAGGATGGTCAGGGGCTCCAAGTCCTGGGGTACGCAGCAAGGGGAGGCCGAGGCTTCAGGGTTCAGGGTGTTGTACAGGCCCAGCACCTGGGGAGGGAGGCATCACTGAGAGGCTGGGAAAACCAAGCTTCAAGCCGGGGGCCCAGGGACTCTATAAGGTCTTGGGGCTGCTCCAGAGTCTGCGTGATTAGTCGCTCAGTTGTGTCTGACTCTGCGAGACCCCAAGGACGGTAGCCCGCCAGGCTCCTCTGTCCATGGAGTTCTCCAAGCAACAGTACTGGAGTGGGTTGACATTCCCTTCTCCAGGGGGATCTTCCTGACCCAGGGATCAAATCCAGGTCTCCTACATTGCCAGCAAATTCTTTACCATCTGAACTACCAAAATAGGCCACAGATGTTGTTTCCGAGGACCTGGAGGAACCCAGTTTGGGTGAGTGGCAGGTTGCTGCCCACAGGGAATGCAACATACGGCACTGGTCTGAGCATTATTGGTTTAAGCATGAGCCCCACAACCAAGGGACTTGGAAGTGATCATGAAATTCTCTTGGCTGGGAAGAAGCATGCCTATGTTGGTTCCTCCTAGCTGTAACTGGTCACTTTGGTGAGGAGCTATGAGGAAATATGCTTCACAAGTTACTGCCCTCTCTCGGATTCCCCTGGAGAGAAAGACAAGCTAGCTTAAGTCGTCGACTTCCCTCTCTCTCTAGTCTCTTTCCCTTTGTTTCGTGTTGGCTTCTTCTGTGTGTTTTACATTATCTTTTAAAATAACTTCTACATTCAAGAGAAAAGAATTAATTATTAGAGTTCTTTATCTGATCATAGATGGAGAGGGAAATGGCAACCCACTCCAGTATTCTTGCCTGAAGAATCCTGTGAACAGAGGATCCTGGCGGGCTGCTATCCATAGGGTTGCACAGAGTCGGACACAATTGAAATGACTTAGCATGCATGCATGCATTGGAGAAGGAAATGGCAACCCACTCCAGTGATCTTGCCTGGAGAATCCCAGGGACAGAGGAGCCTGGTGGGCTGCCCTCTATGGGGTCGCACACAGTTGGACACGACTGAAGCGACTTAGCAGCAGCAGCAGCAGCAGCATCAGATCGTAGAAGTCTTCTGGCCCCCAAATTCTCTGACATATGGAGTGGCATGTGACAGCTAAGTAATTCCCATAGTACAAGAGCAAATAAACAACTTAAAAGTCTGGTTGAAACTATGCAAGGAAGTTATAAAGGGTAGAATGTCACCCACTGGAGTTGGGCCCAAATCAGAACCTTCACCATAAGGGATTTCACACCCCAGATCATCATCCATCCACTCATTCAACATGCAGCCCATCATGCATCCTTTTTAAACAAGTGGCCTGGTCAGCTCAGCCCCAGCACCCCATAAGGCATGACCCTGTACCATACCGTGCTGTGGGTTGTGTCTGAGCTGCGGAGGTATGGGCAGGGGCCTGAGCAGAAGTTGGCGTAGTAGCCCTTAGGTTCGTGGACCCACTTCCAGCCCAGATCCTGTCGGAAGTCAATGTAGAGAGGGCGCACACAGCAGTTCTCCTCCAGATTGCTGCCACAACAACAGAAAAATAAATTACTAAAAAGAAACTCCCACAGAAATCACTAACATAAAAACTTCACAAGTGGCCCTCATCTGGGCACCTGGAGTCCTTCCTGGTCATCATAAGAGGTGGCTCTGATCGGTGGGATCCCAGGTTCAAGTGCACTGAGCTGTATTAACTATAAAGGCACTTTCCTCTGTTGAAGACCAGAATCCCAAGGACATAGAAGGCACAGATACATACATAAATAATATATGATGGAGAGAAAAAAGGCAAAAGTGGTCCTGTCCCTTTTACATCATGACTCAAAATAAAGACTTGAAGTGTTCCACCTGAAACCAAGCCCTGAGTGTTATTAGCCGACTCAACTTTGTCGAGCTGGTTTTCCTGTTACCTCCCTAATGTGCACCTAACCAGAAGTGAACTCTAAGCTCAGGCACTTATACACTATAGTAAATGACTGCTCAGTCTAATCCTAGAGTCCACTGAATCAAAACGAGACATAGCCTTCCATTAGACTCATGATTCCTAGATCACCCCCAATGTGACTATCAGGCTGCTTCAGTTCCGTTGCCTGCAGGATCCCATTTGGCAACGCCCCTTGCCAAGCGGGCATCTAGCCTGTGCTAAGACCTAGAAACTTGCTGCTTCCAAAGGCAGCTATTGGCCAGAATCTGACTTCTTGTGGGTTCCCTGGTGAACCATGGTAGACATTCTTGTTTTTATACTCAAGAGCCGTTCCTACTCTTCTCTCTTGCCACCTCCTGTTAGAGTCTGGAACACCAGATGCTTGTTTTCCTGGCCTCCCTTGCAGGTAGAGATTGTCATACACCCTGCATAGACCAATCAGACAGAAGCAGAAGTATGTAATGAGCAAGGGCAAGTTCTGGCAAAGATATTTGATTCTTTATAAAAGTCAAAGATGAGGGACCTCCTTTGTGGTTCGGTGGCTAAGATTCCACACTCCCAATGCAGGGGACACAGGTTCAATGCCTGGTAAGGGAACTAAATCCCATGTGCCACAACTAAAGATCTCACATGGTGCAAGGAAGATCAAAGATCCCGTGTGCTGCAACTAAGACCTGGTGTAGCCAAATAAATGAATTTTTTTTTTTTAAAGTCACAGATGGAAAAGGAAAGCTGCTGGTTCTGCTACTTCCCTCCTCCTCTTGTCTTGAGCATGGACAAGATGCCGAGAGCTCTAGCAGTCTTGCTCATGCTTATGTGACCATAACCAAGGGGGTTATGGTCATAACCCAGCTATTGGCCAGAATAGACAATGTACTTGGCATGGTAGACTGGAAAGAGAGAAAGCCTGTGTCCTCAATAGCATTAAGCAAGCAGCCAGACCAACCCTGGGGCTGCACCTACATACTTCTTATGAACAGGAAATCCCCCATGGCTTAAGCCACTGGCCCTTGCAGCCAAGATCATCCATTCCTATCGGATGGGAGAGCCACACAGAACAAGTGGACATGCCAGCCTTCAGACAGTTGGAGGCAACCACACTGCCTTTCCTATATGCTCCATTCCTCAAACTCAACATCCCCAGCTCCTTCTGTTGTTCCTCAAAAGGCCTGGTTTTAGATCTAAAAATCTCCCAATTCATTCTCCCCAGCTCCATTCAGGTGTCCTCCTCTCCAGCCAAAATGACCCATTCATGCACCTTCCTTTACCGGAAGCGCTTCCTCCTCCCATAACCCTACATACCTTCATCAGAGCCTCACTCATCCCTGAAGACCCAGCTCCAGTTCCACACCCTTCTGAAGCCTTCCCTGCATCCACAGATGAGCTCCTTATCCCAAATTCTTTACTAAGTTTTTTTTTTTTAATGTGGACCACTTATTGAATCTGTTACAATACTTGTTATTTCTGTTTTGGTTTTATGGCTAAGAGGCACATGGGATTTAGCTCCCCAACCAGGGATTGAACCCACACCCCCTACACTGGAAGGTGAAGTCTTAACCACGGGACCACCAGGGAAGTCCCATGTCCCAGCTTCTTAAAGCATTTTATCCCTCAGACCTTCCCATGGATGTGGTCATTGTCTACCTTTAAGTAATCACTGTCTATGCTTTTTTATCCTCCTTCCTTATAAATGAGAAACTACTCTGAAATAAGAGAAAATGGATGCTCTTTTTCTAACCTCTCTACAATGGCTGTCCAACTATTTCCAAATTCATAAATTCTCTAGCTCACCTTCCCCATTGCAAATGGAAACTTGTCTTATTTTCACTCATCCAGGAGCATCCTTGGACCCTCCCTAGGGAACTGAGCCTTTAATGGAAAACTCTGCATTAGTCTCCCTGTCACACAAGCAGACCTTAAGAGTATTTTAAAGCATGAAAACCATGGAGAGACCAAGCCTCTAATTCAAGCCATCTCAGCAACACTCTCCTCCTCCTCCTCTAGTTCATCCAGGCCTTTACAGGACTGTGATGCGGAAAAACAGTGGGGCTCCCAGAAAAACAGAGATTTGTAAGAGGTTCTAAATCTCCATTCCCCAAGGTGTATGTGAAAAGCATCGAGGGCCCTCAGTTGCACAAGGCCTAGGTCTGGGGCAACAGGTGAGCAGTCAATGTTGTTTCGGGAATTCACGAGTCCTGAGTGGGCCCAGGCTTACCGGAAGCAGTAATTGGTGTCCAGGGCCCGCTTCTTCCTCTGACTGTGGCCTGGGCTGTCTAGCCGGTTTGGGGGAATCATCATGAGAATTAGATGAGGGATGTGTTCCTTCTTCTTCTTCAGTCGCCCCAGATCTCCACGGCCCGGATCATCATCACTGTCCACACCTGCAGAAGGAAGGAAGGTGATGGTCTCCTGTCTGGGAGGACAGGGTGGATGCTATTTTCTCATTCCATCCCCACCTTGTTCAGGAGGTGGGACAGTGGGGTCTTCGAGGAAGGCACGGGTAAGACACAGCTTCATGCTAATGTCCAGCTGCAGGAACGGGAAGACCCAATAGAAGAACTGGTATCAAGGGACCTGCAAGACGCTTGTGCTCAGATGCCCTCGTGACTTCTGAGGGTAATCCTCCAGAGGGCACAGCCCTTCCCGGGATGCTTCCTAGAGAATTTACAGAGATTCCTGAAGCATCCTTGTCGCTACGAGGCTCTAACACATTCCTTTGAGTTGTCGGTTTAGATTCTGAGACTTAGAGCTTGAGGCGTGAGTCTCCTCTCATAATCTGAACTGGTCAAGATGGCATTAAGTCCCCCTCTGCTTTCCAGATGTCACAATTTAAGACAGTTTGAATGGGAGCCAGAGGAACAAGAATCAGCAACTGCTAATGTTCGTATCAGGCCTTCCCTGGTGGCCCAGATGGTAAAGAATCTGCCTGCAATGAGGGAGACCTGCATTCAATCTCTGGGTTGGAAAGATCTCTAGAGAAGGGACTGGCAACCCTCTCCAGTATTCTTCCCCGAAAAATCCCATAGACAGAGGAGCCTGGCGGGTTGCAGCCCATGGGGTCACAAAGAGTTGGACACGACTGAGGGACTCACACACACACACCACTCACACTGCATTTACAGTTTCAAAATGTTTTCTCTATAAAACTCAGATAGGATCACGAAGTGTATGAAAACAGCAGAGAAACTCCAAAAGGAAACCTGCTAGTTCATCTGCAAAGCCTGAAAACTGAATTTGAGTCTCAACTACAAGAAGATCTATTTTGATGGCCAGCTGCCGGCGGCTGTCCATCTCCATCAGGGACAGGAACAGGAGTGGGATTTGCGTGGTGACAGGATGGACAGGGAGGCCTGGCGTGCTGCAGTCCATGGGGTCGCAAAGAGTCGGACATGACTGAGCGGCTGGACTGAACTGAGCTGAGGAGGGACACGGGCCTCACGCATGGGCACAGGACTGGGAGATCGACGTCACTGGCATACTCTTAAGGTCTGCTTGTGTGGCGTCTCAAGTTTCCATTTCTGAAAATCTTTATGAACTAGAAAACTATTGACTGAAGTGGGAGGATTTCATCCCAATTCAGGATGTAGGTAAGGACTTCAAAGGTCTTTTGAGCTCTGAGGTTCTGTGATTAGAATGTCAAATGATTTGCTTTAAAAAAAGAAAAAAAAAAAAAAAAGGCTCTGTTGCACATGGCAATACCAAGCCCACAAACTCTATAACCCACCCATGCTCTGCAACAAGAAAAGCCTGCACCTCAGTGAGAAGGCCTTGCATCACAACTAAAGAAGACCCCACATGCGCACAAGTAGAGAAAGCCTGAGTGCAACAACAAAGATTCAGTTCAGTTCAGTTGCTCAGTCATGTCCGACTCTTTGCGACCCCACGAACCGCAGCACACCAGGCCTCCCTGTCCATCACCAACTCCCGGAGTTCACCCAAACCCATGTCCATCAAGTCGGTGATGCCATCCAACCATCTCATCCTCTGTCTTCCCCTTCTCCTCCTGCCCTCATTCTTTCCCAGCATCACAGTCTTTTCAAATGATTCAGCTCTTCGCATCAGTTGGCCAAGTTGAGGTGAAGTTTCAGCCTCAACATCAGTCCTTCCAATGAACACTCAGGACCGATCTCCTTTAGGATGGACTGGTTGGATCTCCTTGCCATCCAAGGGACTCTTAGTACAGCCAAAAAAAGTTAGGTTCAGAAATAAAGTTCATGAAGGACTTTCCAGGGCTGGGGGTCAAGAGAGGCCCGGAAACGGGTACCTTTTTCCAGACACATCTCTGACCTTAGGCTTTAAATTGGTTAGCTTGACCTCGACAAACCACTTGGCCTCAGGAGTGCCTCCATGAACCCACAACAGGGCTTCGCAAAGAAAACAAAATTTCTCCGAAATTCAGAGACCGTCTAGGTTCAGCACCTTGAAAACATACTGGAAAACCAGAAATGTCTCTCAACTATTTTGCCCTCTCCATGCAAGCACCCTGAGGCCTGAAGCAGTTCAAACCCAGATGACGCCTTGGGTGGGCTCTGCAACATCTGGGAAGCCCAGCAGTCAGAGTGTGAGTGCTCACGGCCACCAAAGTTCATTTCTTTTAGGGGAAGTGAAGACAACTCTCATTCGCTGAGTATCCAAGCACTCTACTTCACATATGTAAGCTCAAATAATTTCATGACAACCCTGTGAAAGAGGTGTTCTCACCCCCCAGTTTGATGACTGACCAGCTTGCCTATATGATTTCAGAGGTCTTATCAGCACAATATGGTCTTCCAGATGCTCACGCATTCTCTATAAAATAGGGAGTTCTTGCTTTGAGGACAAAACAGAATATGGAAAAAACCCAAAAGAACTTTCTGGCCAACCTGTTACAAAACAGTCAGCCATCTCTGTGAGGGAGCTTGCTTCCTCTTCTCAGGGTCTGGCCAGGGGTCTCCTGTTTTATCTAGCTTTATTAACTCCCCCCACCCATCCTACCATAAACATCCCTTTTGTTACCTTTGAATTTGATTTCCATCAGCTCTTGAATGTTTTCCAGGATATCCCCATTGGGCTGAAAGGTGTGACAGGGACAGTGGATGCTGATTTCCAGACCTAAGTTGGATTCTGCAAAATAAGACACAGAGCTGGTAAGAAAAGCAGTCTGCGTGATGAAGCACGCAGCCTGCACACCCACATAGCTGTCTACCCACAGCCACACACGGATGAGCCAAGGGCTCTCCCGCCACACACAGTCATGGGGCTGGCATCAGACTGAGGGTCCCAGGAGACAGAAGGTGCTCCCAGAGCTATCAAGGACCTCCATGAGCATGTTGCCTCGTTCCATGTATTTCTGTTGTGTTACATGTCACCAAATGGAGACATAAACTAGTGGGCCTCATGCAGGAATTTTAATAGTCATCTATTTTTCCAAGGATGGTATTAGGGAAAAACTGTCACCAGCCTAGTAGGGCTGAAAGAATGAGGGTGCAGGAAAGGAGAAAGAAAACAGTCACTGCACCTCCCCCCCCGCCGCCCCCAATGTGTCAGCTGGGAGAGGAGACGTTCAACCAACCCGCTGAGAAAGGATGGAGCAGAGAGGAAGAGGAACAAGAGATGACAAGTGTGAGGAAGCCTGGACTGCCAGGTTTGGTGACTCATATGCTGGGGCTAAAAGGCCAACTCTGGCCCTTTCTCCTATTGGCTGTTGCATTAGGTATTTTGGTAACTAAAACTGGAAAAGCAAGGAAATTAGTAAAAGGGGTTGAATATAAAATGGAAGGAAGAAAAGGAGAAAAATAAATGAAAAAATTGAACTGAATCCAGCAGTTCTGTACAGAGAAACCAGGTAGAGTCTAGGATCATGCCAATTCTGGTGGGTAAGAACCAGGGAAGCTCTCTTGATTCAGGGCAGTGCCCAGGTATGGGAAGACATGAATGATGACCTCTGAACTCAGGGTCAGCCTGAGTTCAGAGATGCGCTGCTGTCTGAGATCACCCTAGTTCTGTGTGAGCATCCAGCCCTGGGGCCAACCTGGAGTCTTCCAGAAATCTGATGTCATCAGGGAAAACCCCAAAGAGTCCAGGCCAGCTCAACAGCCTTCTCATGGGCAGAATGGCCCAACTCCAAAGACTGCAGGCAGTGTTGGGCAGACCTGGATGTCCCAGTTCTACTGGTTAAAAACCAGCTCAAAGGGCTTCCCCAGTGGCTTAGTGGGAAAGAATCCGCCTGCCAGGGCAGGAGATGTGGGTTCCATCCCTGATCTGGGAAGATCCCACATGCTGCGGAGCAACTAAGCGCGTGGGCCACAACCACTGAGCCTGTGCTCTAGAGCCCGGGAACCACAACTGCTGAGCCCACTTGCCTGAACTACTGAAGCCTGTGCCCCCCAGAGCCCATGCTCTGCAACGAGAGAAGCCACTCCAATGAGAAGCCTGTGCACCGCACCTAGAGAGTAGCCCCTGCTGTCCACAATTACAGAAAGCCCACACTCAGCAACAAAGATCAGCACAGTCATAAACAATTGAAAAAAAAAAAAACAGCTCAGTCCCTTCTTCCATAAACTCCAGATCCCAGCTTTATCTATCCCACCCGTCACGGCAGCATCTGGGACACATTGACACCTGCTGAGCTTTCGGTTCCAGGTGAGCTCTGGTAGGGAGGGGAGGAGTCAATATAATAAGGATGCTGAGCCCCAGATGGAGAACTAGAAGTGAACAGAGGAGAAGGCATAAGGAGTGTACTCTTTCTGGTTTCAGGCAGGTAGAAGAAGGGGCTGGAGTAGCTGAAACGGGCTACATAAAACATAGTACACTTCTACTACCCAGAAGAATTTTCAGTCCAGGAGAGACTGAAAGTCCCATGGGTCTGTGAGTTAGAAGGCTGAGATGCAAACGTGTTGGGGAGAGTTAGGGTTAGGGTGCAGGTGGTGAATGTGAGATGGTGCCTGGCTTAGTTAACAGGCTCCGTCTAGGTAGGAGGCTCAGAGAATGATGGAGACAATCACCAATGTTTGTTGAGCATTGCTGCCTGCATGCTCTAAGACTCTGCATGCCTTAACTCACGTATGAAATCTCCATACTAATCCTACAGAGCAGAGACTGATATTCCTCCCCTCCACACGAGGACACTGAGGCTCAGGGAAAATTAAATGGCTTGATGGAGGTGTCCAGTAAGTGGCAGAATCAAGATTCAAACACAGGCAGCCTGACATCAGAGCCACACTCATGACCATTCGAGACAAAGAGGAACAAAGAGGGCCCAGCAGGGACCACCAAGGAAGATGCCCACCCAGCCACTGAGATACAGAGCAGTTGTGTTTTCCCAGTGTGCCCTCTGTCCCGAGCTGAGGCACTGGGTGTGCTCCCCACCCGCCCTGCTCGGGGGGTGGGGCCTGGCTCTGCACACACCACATTGGACCGATTGCACAGGAGTGTGAGGACTGGGCCCCCAACCCTGGAGAGGGCTCCAGCTGGCTCTTGGCCCAGAAGGGAACTGGTGCAGAGCAGGCTCTTCAATGTTTGCTGAACTAATACAAGACTGGACATGTGACTCAGTTTCCTAACAGTCCACACCGCCGACTCCTCCACTTGCAGTCCATTTACCACTTTGTTTGGGGCCAAGAACCCTCAAGAGACTCAGAAACTCTGCAGAGTAAAGGTCTGTGTCTGACTCCCCCGAACACGGGGTGGGGAGCATCTGCTGGAGCGGGGACGGAAGGTTCCAGGGAAGAACTAACCTCAGAATTGGCAGCGGTGAGGATGGTGGGTGGGACACCCATAGGTTTTATTACGAAATTATCTTTTTTGATGTCTCAAGGAGGATGGAAATCATTCTCAATGCAAACTTCTCACTGAGTTCTGCAGCTGTGAAAATAAGAACTCTAAAGTGCCGAGGGCTTCAAAGAAATCCAGGTGGAGCCGATCAGAATCAGACAGGGAAGCTAAGAGATGAATTTCCCCGCCTCTCTTCTCTGTAGCCATGTTGAGTCCTAGGCAGAGTGCTGGCTGAGTCAGATTTCCCACGGCACGGCTGTCAGCTGATGTGCCTGGGTTCTCCGAGGTTTCCTCCTTTCGTGTGCAGCTGGGGAGATCCGATGGAGTTCCCGGTACCCTTGGAGCTGAGGCAGGACCTCCAGCCCACCATCTGTCAGCTCAGCCACCAGGTTATGCCCCTCAGATGGGAGCCTGCACACTCAGATGCCAAGAGAGTACAGCAGGTTATGTGAGCACAGTGAGCCAGTGTGTCATGCTGAACTGGGACTACCAGCCTCACTCGTGGAGAACAACGCGGAATGGTGGGGCTTGGGGTGACATGAAGACCACATGCCCCACCTTCCAGAGGTGGTCCTACTCATCTCTGATGGATTGTTACCCATTTGTCAAGAAAAGTCGAATGTCTAGGTTTTATGTGAAATCTCTGGACATTAATTAAAACTGTTAACCGCTGCTGCTGCTGCTAAGTCGCTTCAGTCGTGTCCGACTCTGTGCGACCCCATAGACAGCCCATGAGGCTCCCCCGTCCCTGGGATTCTCCAGGCAAGGACACTGGAGTGGGTTGCCATTTGCTTCTCCTGTTAACCGCTAGTTAAATTGAAAACAATACGTAGGCCAACATGTTTGTGATCTCTGCCTTCGAGCATTAACCCTTACTTTCCTAAACCATCGAGGAGGACAAAGAAGGCCCCACCTGTCCCAGGGACTCTGGGTATCCATACGTGTGTGGGTGGACTGTGGATCCACGGCAGCTGATGAAGGCAGAAAATTCTTCGCAAGAGGGATACAAGGAACAGACAGGACTGCCTTAGGTGCCCGCACCCCACTGAGCAGAGACCAGGCAGTGCCACCAAGTAAAGAAGAGGAGAAATAGTGCAGTGTGATGCCCTGAGTCCCCAAGACTGTCAGTCAGGAAGTTCACGTTCTAATCCAGGCTCAATGACTCTGGTCAAGCCAGTTAACTTCTCTGGGCTTCCATTTCCTCACTTGACCCAATAGAAGCTCACTCTCCCATAACGGGCTTCCCAGGTGGCGCACTGGTACAGAATCCACCTGCCAATGCAGGAGGCACAAGAGGGTTCAACTGCTGATTCGAGAAGATCCCCTGGAGTAGGAAATGACAACCTATTCCAGTATTCTTGCCCAGAAAATTCCCTGGACAGAGGAGCCTGGAAGGCTACAGTCCATGGGGTCGCAGAGTGACCACACACAGCACTCACCTAATGAGCCGAACACTTGGAGGGCCTCTGAAACACAATGGATCTTTAAAATGGCTCTGTGAGGCATGCAGGGAAGGTGAGGAAGCAGAACCAGTGAAGGGGAGAGCTGGACCATAGGAAGTCTGATATGCATACTAGACAGCCCTACTTTATGACTGACTACCAGGCCTTTCAGACTTAATCAACAAAATAGAACCTACCTCCAAACCTGCTCGTCTCCCAGGCCTCCTTATTTCAGTAAGAGTTACCATCTGGGTGTTCAGTCTCAAATCTTCAGAGTCATCTAGACTCCTCTTGTGTCCTCTCACCCCACATCTAATCAGCCCAGTCAATCCTATTAGCTCCGCCTCCAAAATACAGAACAAACCCAAAATACACAGCAAACTGCCCCAGCCAAAGCCCACAGTGCCCTCACGTGGATTGCTGCAGTGGCCCCTAACCTCTTCCCTTGACCTCATGACAACCAGAGGATCTTAAATCAAATCACCTCACCCCACATTCCCAGCCCCGCTTGTAACCCTCCTAGGACATCTCATCACACTTGGAATAAGTTCTAACGCCTGACCTCGGCCTGGCGGGTCCTACATCGAGGCTCCTGGTCCTCTCTGACCCCCCCAGCTCCAGCCACACCAGGCAGTCTGCTGCTGCCAGAACAAACTGAGCCTGGGTTTCATTGCTTTTGCTTTAGCACTTCCTATATCCTGACCTTCACAAACTGGCTCTTTCCCATCCCTCAGTGCACCAGCTCCTTCTTCATAGAGACTCTCGCTGAGTATCTGACCACGGGCCCCACCCAGGCACTAGCACGTCGCCCTCTTTCTGTTCTTCCTGGTACTCATCACTGTTGGAAAGTCTTATTCCTCAGTGTTTATTTGTTTACTACGTGTCTCTCCCACCAGAACAAAAGCCCCATGAGATGTGGGACCTTGCCTGTCTGGTTCACTGCTGAATCCCCAAGGGCCTGGCTCGGAGCATTTACTCAGTACCAGTTGAATGAAGGAATGATGGACACACAGCAAGTTAATGGCCAAGCTGGGCTTTGAACCCAGATCTGTTGTCTCCCCTAGTGCCATCCCCTTCCCTGTGTCATGAAGAAAGAAGGGACCAGAGGTTTCTTCCAAAAGGCTCATCCTGAGTCAACCTACCTCTCCGCAAGAGCCATTCACGCACAGTGTCTGTGACGTCGAAAGACAGCCACTCGCCAGTGCCCCGCGTGGGCAGGTTCTTGCCATCGATATACCGCTGCTTGGCTATGTGCTCACCCGGCTGGAGGATCTACGGGGCAGAGGAAGGAGTAAGTCCCGAGGCCAGGACAGGGCACCTGAGCGTCACAGTGCAGCAGGACGGGGAGGGGAACAGGAGCCAACTAAGACTTCTGAAATGCTCTTTCGAGCTCCTCAGTTAAGTCTTAATCCTCTTAAGCAGCAGTCCCCAAACTCTTTGACACCAGGGCCCAGTTTCGCGGAAGATAACTTTTCCACGGATCGGGAAGGAGGGGGGTGGTCTCGGGATGTTTCAAGCGCATTACCTTTATCGTGCACTTTATTTCTAATCTAATGCCGCCGGCCGCTGATCTGACAGGAGGTACCGGTCCGTGGCCCAGAGGTTAGGGACCCCTGTTCTTAATGACAGACACAGGTACAGAAACTAAGGCTCAGAGAAGGCGGGATTCACACCCAGGCCTGCTGCACTCCGAGCAGAGCGCAGGCTCAATCTGGCAAAGGAACTGACTTTCCACCCCTCCATGTGGTGTCTGTCCCTGGGAGGAGGTTCACCTGGAAGAGCTCAATCCTCTGCTCGCTGCGCTTGGAGGCGGGGTTGGGCATCCGAAAGACCCGGAATTCTGCTCGAAACAGGTTGGTTTCATTTTTCTCCACTGAGGACACGTTGAAGCGGAAAATCTTGGAGGTGATGCCTTTGGGGCAGACGGTCAGGTCATCTAGGAGGCAGAGCATTGGGGGAGGGGGGAAGCACAGTGTGAGCGACACCCATGGGGACAGTGTGCTGCCAGTGCACTCATCAAGGGGCTGGGGGGCCCACCTGGGACGGCACTGGAGCCCTGAAGCCTCAGACCTACAGGTAAGAAGTGCAGGGGGGAGATTCTCGGTGGCCCAGAATCAAACACAGGCCTGATGGAGAAGCAAGGCGTGGAGCCCCACCCAGGACATGGCGCCGACAACTGGCCCCCCCAGCCCCTTGTCTCATTATCTCCACTCTGGCAGGCTGTCCAACCTGCTTTCCTACTCCTTTAAAAAATATAGATTCTCCAACAGCATCAGCAATTTCCCCTAGGAGTTTAATTACTGCATAGCTAGCTCATTCATTCATGCCTTTGTTCATTCAGGCATTTATTCATTCATCAGACATGCATTGAGCAAATGCTACATGCCAAGCACAGGCTAACGCTGGGAAGCAAAAATGAACAGACAAGGGAACTCCCTGGTGGGCCAGTGGTAAAGGATCCATCGTCTACTAAGGCAGAGGACATGGATTCAGCCCCTGGTCAGGGAACTGAGATCTCAGGTGTCTGGGGAGAAACTAAGCCCGAGCTCTGCAACTACTGAGCCCACGTGCCACAACGAGAGATCCCACATGAAGCGATGAAGATCCTGTGTGCAGAAACAAAAACCCGACACAGTCACATAAATAACATTTTAAAAAATGGACAGACAGGGGCCCTGCCTTCAGGGAGATTAACATTCAGAGGCGGGGCTATTAGTGCATGGACCAAAAAACAGGACCAGAGAGAGAGCAGTAAGGGCCTTTGGAGATGCTCGGAAGTCGCTGTAAATAGGTCAAAGAAGGGAGACAGCGACAGCACATCGCAGAAGTGGTGATTATGTGATCTGGGTCCGACAGGAGGAAAGGGTCTAAGGATACAAAGGAAAGAAATTTTATGTGGAAGGATACGGAAGCAAAAGCAAGAAGGAGAGGAAAATGCAAGTCAGTAAGAGGGACCTGAAGCAGCCAGGCTGGAGCCCAGGAGACAAGGTCAAGACAGTCGACTGGGATCTACTTGCGGGGAGGCTGAAATGTCAGACCGAGGGGTTGATTTTATATCATGAACGGTAGGGAGTCATGGAAAGTGACACTTTAGCTCTAATAAGATAGCACAGGAGTGGCAAAGAGCCCATATCTCGAGTCTGGCAGACCCCCAGATGCTTCTTCATTGCGTGAAAGTGGGTCCATCACCATTGGCTCCTAAGGATTACTTTCCCTGACTGCACACGCTATGCCAGCCTCTGCACCCCGCTGGCTTCTGCACCTCTGTCCACAGACAGGAGGCAGCACATGCTCTTTCCCATTCCTATCAGAGTGAGACAAGGGAGACAAAAAGATCCTGCCTTTTCTTTACAACCCCAAGGTCTGAGCAGCATTAACACCCCAGAGAAACACTTTCTACACAAAGGGTAACAACAGCCAGAACTTGAAATTCAAGCTCAGAGACCCAGATTCCACACATAATGAACATGGCTGGAACAAGCCCATAATCACCCCAGGGGTGGTTTAGGAAGTCATGGACAGGGCGGGAGGATCAGAGGCCTGGACACAAGCACACGCGCTACTGAACTTTAGGAAAGGATAAGTGAGTGTTTCTGGAAATTGCCATCTGGTGGGTCTGACACTGGCTCTTAGAAAAGTAATGGAACAGATGTTGGGAAAACAAATGTGTGAATGCCAGCTAATGAAGCCCTGATTAATAACTGGCTTTGAAAGAATGAATACTGCCAACAATTCCCCCAAACCATTTCAGATAGAACCAGAAAGAGGGATCATGGTGGCAGTTCAGTTTTGGAGTTTGAAAGTCTGTAACCCCCTGGACATAGGTAAGCTCCCTGCAGATGTGAATGTTGGACCATAAAGAAGGCTGAGCACTGAAGAATTGATGCTTTCGAACTGTGGTGCTGGAGAAGACTCTTGAGAGTCCCTTGGACTGCAAGGAGATCAAACCAGTCCATCCTAAAGGAAATCAGTCCTGAATATTCATTGGAAGGACTGATGCTGAAGCTGAAACTCCAATCCTTTGGCCACTTGATATGAAGAGCTGACTCACTGGAAAAGACCCTGATGCTGGGAAAGACTGAAGGCGGGAAGAGAAGAGGACGACAGAGGATGAGATGGTTGGATGGCATCACCGACTCAATGGATATGAGTTTGAGCAAGCTCTGGCAGTTGGTAAAGGACAGGGAAGCCTGGCGGGCTGTAGTCCATGGGGTTGCAGAGTCGGACACAACTGAGCCACTGAACAGCAAAGCAACAAGACTAGTACCTCCAGTAAGTGTTGCAAGAGGGGATAAAAGATATCTCAGCGCAGTGTGCACATTGCCATAAAAAGGAAAACGGAAACAAGATAGCCTGTGCCAGTGAGGTGAGTCAGAGTGGGGACAAGACAGTGGGGAGCCAAGAGATGGGGGAATGAGAAGCCAAGGGGATCTTCAGGACACCCTAGTCACCTCTCTTTCTCTGTTTCTTCCAGTTCATCCATCAGTTACTGTTCCCCAAGATAGACTCCTCTTGGTGGGAATTTCAGGGAGATTTCAAGGAAGTGGGAAAGGTCATTTTTAACTGCTTAGGATCTACAGATTTCTAACAGACTCAGAAGGAATGTTAGGGGTCCTCTAGTTCCTCAGGGAACTAGGAACTGGGCTTCACAGCAGGAGGTGAGCGGCAGGGTGAGCCAGTGAAGCTTCACCTGTTTTTACCACAGCTTCCCATCACTCCCATTACTGCCTGAGCTCCACCTCACCCCCATCATCCCCTGAACGTGGAAAAATCATCTTCCATGAAACTGGTCCCTGATGCCAAAAAGGCTGGGGATGGCTGATCTAGTACAACCTACTTTAGATGAAGAAATTCATGCCCAGAGGGGTCTTGGCCAGGGTGACACATGAATTAGTTGACACATGCAAACTGACACTAGCAAAGCTCAGACACAATCATTAGTGGGAGAGAAAATAAAATGTAAACACAATCTCCTTGACCATTAAATCCACTGAATACTAACAATACTTTAAATATTTCGTGGAATGAGCCAGAGTATAAATAAATAAAATGTAATAACACTCTCTTACATTTCATAGAATGTCTATTAACTCACCTGACCCTCTAATGATCCTTGAGGAGAATAAGTAAAAATTACCATTTTAAAAAGAGAAGCGTGAGCATCAGGAAGGTTAAATCACTTTTTCAAGATCACTCAGCTGAGGGCTTCCCTGGTGACCCAGTGGTAAAGTATCTGCCTGCCAATGCAGGAGACAGGGGTTCGATCCCCGGTTTGGAAAGACCTCATATGCCACGGAGCAACAAAGCCTGTGCGCCACAACTCCTGAGCCTGCGCTGCAAAGCTCAGGCAGCGCAACTCCTGAGCCTGCGCTGCAGAACCCAGGCAGCGCAACTCCTGAGCCCGCATCCTGCAACTACTGAAACCCACGCACTCCAGAGCCTGTGCTCTGAGACAAAAGAAGCCTGCACACCAACACGAGAGAGCCGCCCACACTCACTGCAACTAGAGAAAAGCCCGCACGGCAACGAAGCCCCAGTATGGCCAAAAATCAACAAATAAAGATTTTTCAAACAATCACTCAGCTAGTAGGAGCCAGAGGTGGATTTGAACCTAGGTCTTCCGACCTCACTTACTGAAACAGAGAATCTGAAAGTTCGAGGGGACCTCAGAGATCATCTACCTGAGGGATGGTTTCACCAACAAAATGTAGCAGGATTCCATGAAATGGGCCTAGAGTACCAACTTAAGCCTCAGACAAAAGCTAGTTCCCAGTCAGTTTGGTGATTAAGCCCTGCTTCTGCAGAACACTAGTATTATTGAAAGCTGGACGAGGGGGTCCACCTTGACAAATTAAATTATGACCAACTTTTTCCATTGCACACAAAGTATATGTATTAATGGATGCCATTTTCTCCTTTTTTGCTATAGGGAAAGAAAAATAAACAAAGAATATTCATGCAGAGTATTCATGGAAAAACCTGGAAACAGCTGACCATGTTTAGACCGTGCTTTTTTTTTTTTAATGTTTCAGACACCTGGGCTCCTGGATGTGCCTCTTTCTGCTGTGTCCATCATTTCTGCTCGTAAAACTGCTGCTGGCTCCAATGATGGGACTACATACATCAGTGTGGCGGTGTTCCTCCATCCCAGCTGTTCCTGAGAATCACCTGGAGAGTTTTAAAAACAGATGATGCCTGGACCTGCTCTCCAGAGAATCCGACGACCTCGTTGGAGCGTGGGTGGGTCCAGAGCTTCTTTTTTTTAAAAGACTTCCAGATGATCCTAAGATGTAGCCAAGATTGAGAACCATGGTTTATAGTGCTCTGCAAAGGGTACTGTGGCATCCAGATGCCCTGGAAGTTTGATAAACCACAGCTTTAAGGATGTACCCTTTAAATGTTAACTCATTAAAATACTGTTTGGCCAATGCATCATTTTATAAAATTTTGAATCAGAATTCACAAATGTTTTAAGCCCAGGTAGGTTAAAAACTGGGAAATTTCATGGCAAGATTCAGATTTTCTGCTCTTCTGGGAAGCAGTTAAGATCTAGTCGAATTGGACCCACATTCCCAAATTCAAAAATCTGCAGGAGCTGAGCAGTGGGTGCCATCTTTTCGTGGGGTTTTCCAGGCCCCTCTCCCACTAGCCTCCTCTATACAGCGTGTCCTCTCTGTGAACCTGAGGCCAAGTGTCCTGTGCAGTCTGTTGTGGTCCCCCTGCTGCACCTTTCCCTCCAGATTATCTGCACCAGCTGCCTGGCCTCTGTAGGCACTTGTGTTTGCAGCCCCTCTAAGGAAGGGTTTTGTCCTCTTTCATTGAGTCTTGAGCATCAGTGCACTTACAAATCAATAAGGAGCGTGTTAAAAATACAGATTCTCCAAGATGACACTGCCCCCCGCCCCAGAGACTCTGACTCTGTAAGGGTGGATTGGGGCCTGGGGATGCACATTTTTCACATTTACCTAACCTCTGGACCACACTTAGAGAAGCACTGACCTAGCGTGCCGAGGGCAATGGCACTTAGAACAAATGAGTTCTTTCAATAGGAAATATCTTTTAATTTTCAGAATGAACATGATCTAAAAGTAGCATCCAGAAAAGAGATGCTAAAATATCAAGTTCTCTCTTTGCTTGTGAATTCTGGTTTTGCTGGTTGTCTCAGCGCCAGACCTTGGATAAAAACAAGAGTCTCTTGCCAGACACAGATAATTACAAGCCAGAAGTTAAAACAACACCTACACTGGTAAATCTTGATAACAAGGATGACAAAAGAACTGAAAAAGATGTGTGGGTCCCACCACGTGGGTCAGAGAAAGCCCCCACCCACTTCTCATAGCAAAATCCTGGGGAATTATAGAAGAATAAGATATATATGAGTCTTGTCTTCACTCCCCCAGCAGAGATCTGTTGAATCATCCTATATATATATATATATATATATAGGGTAGGCCAAAAGTTCATCTGTAACATCTTCTGGAAAACCCCAAGTGAAGTTTTTGGCCAACCCAATAGAACTATTTCAGCTGGAAGGCAGTTTAGAGGTTAACTTTACTGATGAGGAAACTGAGGGTCAGAGAGGTGATTTGCTCACTTCCACACAGTGTAGCTGCTAAACCTGCTTGGGATTCTTCAGCAGACAGGCTCCTCTGTCCATGGGATTTCCCAGGCAAGAATACTGGAGTGAGTTGCCATTTCCTTTTCTGGGAATCTTCCCGACCCAGGGATGGAACCTGGGTCTCCTGCCTTGCAGGCAGATTCTTTACTGTCTGAGCCACCAGGGAAGCCCAATTCATTCATATTATAAACCAAAGTTCTCTTGGAGCCTAAAGGTTAAAGGTAGGACTTACAATATGTATCTTTACAGTTTGCATTAGTGCTTAACAGCATGCATTCTGTAGACAGGATGTCTAGGCTACAGCCATGGTTCTTTAGGGGCAATTCACTTAACTGAGGCACGTTATAGTCTTCTCATCTGGAAAATAGGGAAATCAAGGTACCCATCTGACAGGCAGAGCCAGAGAACAGTCTTATCCTCTTTGCTCTCACCTTGGTGCCCTTTCTGTGCCTCTGGTGGTTAGTCCTTCTTCCACTTTGCACTCCAGGCACCTCTGTCTGCTTGCCCCAACTCCTGATGCCACTTTCCTCTGAGAGCCTGTCCCACTGGGTACCGGAAGGGGCTGGGAGTGATGAGATGTGAAAGGGATGGAATCCCATCAGTCCAGCAGCCAGGGCTCTGGCACTCAGACCCCAGCCCACCCTCGTGAGTTCTAGACACGCTTCCCTCACCCCAGGCCTTGGAGGGTGGCTCTCTGCTCCCTCTCAGCATCTGTTAGACGTTTGCATCTGCCCACTGCCTTCTTTATAATTAGCGTGCGTTGTGCGTCTGCCTCTCTGGGGCTGGCTCAGCACCTGACCAGCTGCAGGGCGGGCCGGGCCTGCGTCTGCTCAGCCTCTGTGTCACCTCCAGCAGCTGCATAGTCTGGGCCTGCTTCCTGTTTGCACCTGCAAGCCTCGCTGGCATCGCTCGGGTCCCGTGGGGCCCCAGATCTTCCGTGATATCCCAAGCAGTCTCCTGCTCCCTGTGCCAGGCTTCCTCCCGGCCCGATCGCAGCTCTGTGGCCCCAGGGCCACCCTCACCTACTGCAGTTTCAAGGAAGGTCCTGCTGCTGCAGCCCAGAGCTGCCCAGCATCCGTGCCGCCCTGTCCTGGTAGATCCCAGGGCTGTCCACTAATTGAGCTCTGAGTCTTTGCACACACGTCCACTGGCACCTGTGTGCCCTTGCATGTCTCTGGCTCATTCGTTCTCAGCTTGGGATTCCAGGCTGGGTGGGCCCGGGTGACTCAGAATTCCTCCTCCCTGGGACTCCTCCTCCTGACCCGGATCCTTAAGGTCCCAGTCCTTCCCTCCAGCCCTGGACTTTCCTCACATCTCTCCTGCAGGTCTCAGCTTTCCACCCTCCTCCCACGTTTGGCTACCACCTTCTGCCTCTGTGGGTGCCCAGGGCGCTGGGGGTTTTTCCAGGCATTCAGCTGCTGGTATTGCTGGGAACCACAAGGCCCTGGGAGAGCAGGAGTCAGCCCGGCCTGGAGGACCCTGGGCAGGGAGCACCTCCTTCTCCAGCCTCTGCCCCACATGGGAGCTACCTCCCAAAGCAGCCATAGGAAACCGGAGTGGGCGCCCCTCGCCAGTAACCACAGGCTCCTGGGTCTGGCATGGGCAAGCTCCCAGCGAGGCCTTCCACACCTTCCTCCAAAGCTGGTGCACCCCTGGGCTGCCCACTCCTCCTTCTCTCTATCCAGGTGCCCCAGCAGACCACCCTCACCTGGCCTGCTCCATCCCACTCTCCCACCCCCACTCCCTACATGGCCCCCTCCCAGGTGAGCCTGGCCAAGGTAGCCGGGCCATCGAGGACACCTGCTGGTAGGAAAAGCAAACAGAGCTGCTCCAGAGTCCCTGGGCCTGTGAGCCGGTTCACATTCCTCCTTCCCGGGCTGTCAGTTTCTCAGCATCTGCCAAATCTCTCTCTCTTGTATTGAGGTTTTTTAAATCCCCGTTCAGTAAACACACATGACTTCCACACGTGTACAAACACACACACAGACGGCTCACCCAGAAGCCTCCCGGCTTCTCGGCACAGACAGGAGTCTCCTGGGAAGACACGCTCCCAGACACATGTTCCCTGTGCACCCACGGCCACACCTCCCACCCTCTCTTCCCCTGACACGCAGACACAAAAGGGCTGCCAGCAGCCATCTACATGTCCGGAGCCACATCCTTGCTTTCCCCCAAGTCCACGGGCCCGGAGGATGCCCACATTGTGCACACGAGTCCATCTATGGGACAAAACCGGACGACGCGTCGCTGTCAAGCACACAGCCGTGAGAACATAGGTGCGTCCCCTCCCCCCACGCACACAGCTCACGTGGGTCGCATGCGTGGCGTGGACCGAGGGCCCAAACAATCGGGCTGCCTCTTGCTTGGGCTTCAAGAAGCTGGACAAGACATGAACTGGGGGCAGGTATACGCTTCTTTCCCAGAACTGGAAAAACGGAACGTGAGACGTGTCACAATGAGGTGTGTACAGCAGGGAGGAGACCAAGGTCTCCAGCCTCTTGGAACTGCGCGGGCTCTCTTAGAAGAGCGCCCAGCCCTGCCCCTCTACAGCTCTGCGCGCTTCCAGTTACCTGTCTGACCACACGTGCCACAGCACAAAAATGGGACAGTGTCACTCCAAATTAAAATCCCTCAGCGATGTGATGTGAGTTCCGCTATGCCGCTCAACTCTAGGGCTCCTGGCCTCCCAGCGGCACTGGGCTCTGAGCAGAATGGCTCTGCCTCCCCCTCCTCACCCACCCAGCCCCAGCTGCGCATCGCACCTCGTGTGTCCCCCAATCCCTGGTGCGGGGCATACCAGGGGCACCCTCCCCTGTGGTCATCGCTAGGCACCCCCCCTCCTCTTTGGAGCTCCCCACCCCAGCTCAGACCCTCCAGAGCAGACACCCCCAGCAGGGAATTGGGACTCACTGTGCTCCTCCAGCCCCTGGATCATGTCGAATTTATAGATTTCTTTGGCATAATACTCCGACTCGGTGTTTGCTTGCGTGCAGACGTCTCCCCTCTCCCCATGCACCTCCTCCAGCAGCTCTCGGGTGCTGTTGTAAAGATCCAGGACCTGGATGGGGATACTGGCCAACCCGGATGGATCGGGGGGACTGGTGAGCCTGAGTTTGCTCAAGATCTGTCCCCTAATGGCTTCCACTCGCTTCCTCTTGATGTGGTTGAAGTCCAAGGTGGTGCAAGTGGACATGGAGAGGCTGACCGTGGCAAAGTTCAGCAGGGCCAGGACCACCAGAGCCCTCTGCAAGTGCATCTTCAGGCAGGGGCCGGGGAGAAAGGCCGCAAGGCCTGGCAGGAGGAGACCCCGGCAGTCGTGCAGAAGGAGGGAGGAAAACCAGGCGGCCTCCCTAGATCCCGAAGACTGAGGCTTGGCAAGAAGGTGCATGAACTCACTGCACTGCGAGAGCTTCAGGACTTCCAGGAAGCGCTGGCAACCCTGAGCGCGAAGAAGCCGACTGTGTGCCGTGAAGCTCTGGGTTTCTTCTCCATGTGTCTAAACAGGTTCTGCTGGGCTCTGACTTCTAGCAGGCCAGGTGGAGGGCAAAGCAGAGGGCTGGGAGGGGTGGCAAGGCAGCTGGGAGTGGGAAGGGAGCTGGAGTTTTTCCTTAGGTAAAAATAAATAGAGCGGATATCTGATATTGCCAAACGCCGCTTGGCAATGGGGAGAAAGTGGGTAATTTTAAAGAAGGAGCAGAAGGACCACGGCTGGGTCCCCAAATCAAAATCCTTGCCTTGCCCTGAAGGAGAGTAAGAAAAGAGGATGGAAAAGAAAAGAGAAAAAAATTATTAAAAAATAAAAATCACCAGTGAGTAGGTGGGGAGAGGCAGGGCTAGGCGGCTGCTGGCCCAGCTCAAGGTGGGGCACAGCGCAACACACGCTTGTCTCTCAGGCACACCATTCATGCTTTCTCTTTTGTTTACACTTCCTGGGGAGGGGGGGCTTTCTAAATGACTTTGTTCACGCTGCCTCTCATCTTCATTGGCTGGGATGTGGGCTTATGTTTGCAATTGGAAGGCAGCGGGGTACAGCCCCTGGAGAGCATCCCCAGTTAATCCACTTGGACGCCCAGGTCACCAGCACCTCGTCTTCTCCCTCGGCCTCTGCTTCTGTTCCCTGATTCTCTTTAAAAAATAAAAAAGAAAAGAAAAGACAAATAAAATAGAAGACAGTTCACTGCACGCCTCCTCCGGAAAGCTGTTATTCCTTCTTTCTCAGGCTTCTTCCCCTATCTCTCGCCTCTCTTGCTCATGCCCTTGGACTTGGCTTTCGGATTCCCTCCCTTTCTCTCCCTCCAGCTTCTCTCTGCCTCTCCCTCTCGCTCAAGCTCCTCTCCCCCTCTCTCTCTCGCACACACTCACATGCACACACACTGCTTTCTCTATTTCTCTCTGCTGAAATTTTATACCTCCCTCCCATGACGTTTCTGGCCCCGGGGCGGGGGGCGGGGGGGGGGTGGTGAGCGGCGAGGAGGGGGCGAAGAGAGGTGGAGAGTGGAGTGGGTGGGGGGAGGGACCCGAGCACCACGCAGGCTCCTCTGCTGCACGATTTTAATGTTTTAAACAGGCACAGGAAAAGCCGAGCCCATTTGAAAAATACTTTGCGAGTCCCGCTCGATCGACGTGGTAACTGAACTTTTTCTCTCCCCCCTCACCCCCGCCCCCCCCCCCCCGCCCCTTGGAGTCACTCCGGCTACACGTTGACTGTTTTTCTGGAAAGTTACGGCCGATGAATCCCCTCCCCTCCTTCTCCCCCAACTCCTTCGCCCTCTCGCCAGCTGTCAGGAGGGTCCTCTCCTCCGCGGGTCTCTTGCTCCCTCCTAGACGCCCTCCCCCCCCACCCCAGTCCCCCGTCCCCCGGCCTGGCAGGACCCTGGGCAGGGGCCTGGGCACGGGCGCCGTGCCCACCCCTCCGGGATCGGGTGGGAGAGGTTGACGCCCGGCCTCGGACCGGGATTGGAGTTGGGTTCAGCCCCGCAGTCCTGGCCCCGACTCTTCATTGACAAGACTGTGGAGTCGGGTGGCTCCCGGAAGCTTGGAGATGCTCCAGGGGCCTTGAAAAAGGGGTGGCGTTTTCCGGCAGACCGAGGGTGCCCCCTGGCGAGGCGAGACCGCCAGTGACAGAGGCTCGGTGGGTCGGAGCCGCGAAGGTCTGGAGGGCTGGATCGGGGGAGGCTAGATGGGGAGAGGGCTGGATGGGAGGGAGCTTGGGGCGGGGGAGGGGTAGGGAGGAGCCGGAGGGCTGGGAGGCGGGGGGGGGGGGGGAGCCTGGGGAGGAGCTGGAGGGGAGGGCTGGGGGCGGGGGGAGCTGAAGAGAGGGCTGTTGGAGGGGGGGAGTCTGCGGGGGTGGTTGGGGAGGTGTGTGATGCCGCGAACCTGGGGAGAAGGGCTCGAAAGAGGGCGAGGAGAAACAAGACGGGGTGCCCTGGGGAACAGCCTCTCTCTCTCTCTCTCCGGGCCCCACGTGCGCACACGGGCACCTCTCCCTTCCCCGAGCCCCGCTCCGCCGTCGCTCTCGCAGAAATGTCCTCCAGATGTGCGCGGCCTCCCTCCCCGGCCGAGGGTTCCGCGGGGAGCTGCGCCAGCCAGTGCGGAGTCAGCAGTTGGCCCGAGCCCATTTCCCAGATGGGTGAGGGGAGGGTTTTTTTTTCCCCTCCGCTTTCGTTCCTTCTCTCAGCCTACATTTCTAGGTCTTTTCTCACCATAAGTTTCGGAAGGGCAAACCACAATGCCCGCGCCCTTTCCACCCTACTGCCCACTCACCCCTCCACCACCCCACCCCGCTCCGACACGGGATAATCCCCGAATTGATCGCTTTCCAGGGAATCGGTGCTGCTCCCCGCCACCCGATCCCACTTCGCCTTCTTGACCCTGGATCCCAGGACATTAACGGAAAGGACGTTCTCTGCATCCCCAGGGCTGTGGTTGATCAGCTTAAGTTGAGGAAATGGAGACACAGACCTGTTTAAGAGGCTTCACTGCTTGTGAGTGGTGGAGGTGATATTTAACACGGGCTCTCTGGTTTGGGAAGACATTTATTTGCATAAGAAATGAGGGATCCTAGGTGTAAAAAGGTTAAAGTAACTTGCGTTTGAATTACTTTTAGGTCATATAATCAGGGGGAGTCAACACTGAGATTGGGACACAGGAGGTCTATTGCCACTATCTATGCACTTAAATGTGCTGTGTGTAGTCGCTCAGTCCTTTCCAACTCCTTGTGACCCCGTGGACTGTAGCCCACCAGGCTCCTCTGCCCATGGGGATTCTCCAGGCAAGAATACTGGAGTGGGCTGCCCTGCCCTCCTCCAGTGCACTTAAATATTATGCTCTATTTCCTCTGGAATTCAGCTATCATTTGAAAAATATTTTTGACACCTACTATATGCCAGGCACTGTTCTAGGCTCTGTGGAGGCAGCAGTGAACAAAACCAACCAAATCATTCGCTTAAGGACTCTACATTCTAGAAGTGGAGGTAGGACCATAGGGAAGGCAATAACTGAATTAAAATATGTAAATAATGTGGTGTGATAAAAGGTAAGTGCCATGGTGGAAAATAAACCAGAGAAGACAGAGTGCCCAGGTTGAGGGGATGTTGCAATTTAAAATCAGAGAAGGCCTTACTGAGACCTTTAAATACTTGCAAAATGGGAGGGAAAATTATTAAAGTTATATCCTTCTGGATACCACCTCTACCTGACACATGTGTTTTTTAACACACTTCACAGGTGATTCAGGTGCTCTGCAAGGTTTGGAAGCCACTATTCTAGGGCTTCTTTCTGCCTAGAGTGAGCATCTTTTGCTTTCAGGAATTTGGGGAAGAAGTGGGAGTGAAGGTTTGGAAGTGGTGGTGGTGTGGCTATAAAAAGTGAAAAGAAAATAGAAATGGAGTCGGTATTGCTAAAAGAGCTCTCTAAAATGGAACCAGAAGGCCATTAAGGAAGTATGAAGTATGCGAGTCTCAGCCTGGGTAAAACCTAACCTTCTGTCCACTGACTGTCCTAATGAAGGCATCCAGAAGATCTGCCAGAAATTCAAGATCCTTATCAGACCCCTATCTTATAATAACTTGTGAAATCCTGTCTACTTATCAGTTGTTTTTTGGTCGCTCAGTTCTGTCCGACTCTTTGCGACCCCATGGACTACAGCACACCAGGCTTCCCTGTCCTTCACTATCTCCTGGAGCTTGCTCAAACTCATGTCCATTGAGTCGGTGTCCAACCATCTCAAACCTCTTTTGGCCCCTGTTCCTCCTGCCCTCAATCTTTCCCAGCATCAGGGTTTTTTCCAATGAATCGGTTCTTCGCATCAGACCCTTACTCTAAAACAACTCTTGATTCCTTAAAGACAAATATTTCCTTTCTTGCATCAGAGAACAGCCTTATGGCCTTTGCCTTTGTGATCTCCTTTCTGTTCCTCTTTCCTAGAACACTCTTGATTTTTACCAGAATCTGTGTCTCCTGAATTGCAATTTTCAGACCCCCACCCCCTCAATAAAACTCTTTATTCTTTGCAGCCTCCATATTGATTACTGTTTGACAGCAATTACAAGAAATGGGGAAATCCTAAGATTAATCCCTTCTTCCTCATCTGGCACCAACGAAGAAGGGAGCAAGGGCTTCACTGAAGCCTATATTTCATCCATCTTGGATCTTTGGCAGTGAATGTTTATTCAGGTTAAAATCTAACAAGGTATTACTCTCACTGAGAATCAGAACTCATGAGTAAAAGGTTTTAGGGGTAATCTCTAAAAGTCACTACAAGGGAGGAAGCTGAGAAAGTTCTGCAGGGCTACACAGGTAGGTATCAGCTGAGCTAGGATGAAGTTTCAATTCTTCTGACATCCAGACAGTACTGTTGCTGTCACAGGCATGTTAGCACATAGCCCTACCCAGTGAACATGTGGATAAATGGTTGGACCTAATCATTTATTAGGGATTGAAGAAATCCTACATTCCAGTTTTAGGGTTGGTAATCCCTCTTACACGTCTTTGCTTTTGAGAAGCCATCTAAAGCCTTATGCCTAGGATGATGCTGGGGACACTTCACTTTCAGGGCCATGAACTCAAGCTCTGGGGTCCCAGCTGGCAGTCCCCAGTACCAAGGATTGGTCAGTGTTATTGAATTAGGGAACCTTATATGTAGAGTCAATGAAGACTCAACTCGATAGTCCCATTAGGCTGGGAATTTGGGGACCATCTTCCTCTACTGGCCCAGCAGACTGGCTGGCACCCAGTAATACACGCCAGAGAAAAACACCAGTAAGACCTGGGGTCAGAAAAGCATGTGGCTCTGCTGCTTAATACTCAGGTGGTTTTCCTCAAGGTACTGTTCTGCACCTCACTGTCTTCAATTGTTGGATAGAAATACTACTTTTGCTCACTTCATGGGGGCTTGGAGGGGTTATTTGTACTTTTGATAGTTATATTTGATGTGTTGGTTCAACTGCTCTGTCAACTTCTTGAAGGCAGAAATTAGGTATATTGCACTTCTCATCATAAGTCATTTATTAGCACCTGACCCTCAGGGTGTCAGTCCAATGGAGACAGTATAACTTACCTTGTCTCCTACAAAGTTGTTATGCATTTTCCATGCACTAATAACCGTGAAGTTCCTCTGTACATTGACAAGAGCTATACACATGAAAAGGATAAGAATAATTACTACTATTAATAGTAGTGCTTTGCACTTTGCAACTTACCTATTTGAACAGAGGCCCTGATGCTGGGAAAGATTGAAGGCGGGAGGAGAAGGGGAAGACAGAGGATGGGATGGTTGGATGGAATCACCGACTCAGTGAGTCTGAGTAAACTCTGGGAGCTGGTGATGTACAGGGAGGCCTGGTGTGCTGTGCAGTCCATGGGGTCGCAAAGAGGAGGACACGACTGAGTGACTGAACTGCCCAGAGGTAGGCAGCTTCTAAAAACTAAAACTTTTCACTGTCCCACAGGAGCACCCTCATCAGGATTTAATATGTGGAGATTCCTTCCAAATGTCATGAAAGGTAGGTTTAGGAAAGATTTGGTTTAAATTTGAGGCTGGCACATACACTCCAGGAAACAATGAAGCGGACCCTTTAAGTCTTGGAGTGAAAGGGCGGAGCCGTCGTCAGGGACGCGACTGAGCGTCTGGGTTTCCAGGAAGTGACGTCAGGCAGCCGCAGAGATGGAGGACTTGCTGGACCTAGGCGAGGAGCGGCGTCGCGGCCCGGCCACCTCCGTGAGGACCGACTCGGGGCGGGGATCGGGGCCAAGAATTAGCGGGTGGGGAGGGGCGACCGCGCCGGCCCTGGCTTCCCTGAGCCGCTTCGGCCCAGCCTGTCCCTGGCGCCAGGAGACAGCAGGCTCTGAGCCTTGCGGGAGAGGAGGCGGCCTCCCTCGCCCCGCCCCTGGGGCAGCGGTGAGCTCCGCTGCTGGCCTAGGGTTTGCTTTCTTTAAAATTCTCAAAGACTGGAAAACAGATCCTGCCCCTGCCGGCCTGTGAGAACGGTGGGAAATTTCCCAGCTTCTCTCCGCTCTCTGGAGCTCCAACTTGCCAACTTCCCAAGGATGGACAGATAGATCTGAGAGTGACTGGAGGTGCCCTGGCGAGGGTCACACTTCCACTCATGCTAGAGCTTTTTCCCTTGGCCATGTCATGCCAGGAGTTGAAGTAAAAACCGTACTGTTTTCAGAGTGGACGTAGGGAAAGGAGTTAGGGAGAGTCTTTCTTTCCACTCACCCCCAGGGGAGATGGGCGTTACCTCAGTTTTAAAGAGCGAGGGCGTGGCCGGAGGCGAGATGGGGAGCCCAGAGGTCAGAGGGAGTGTAAAGCTTTTGCAAGGGTTAAAGAAAGTTAACCTCGATTTCCTTATCTCTAGAGTGGAGATTTATGTCTCCTTCAAGGAGGTGAAGATGAAACGAGACGTGCCTGGAAAGCATTTAACACAGCAACTGGCATATGCTGAGGTTAGGGTTAGGGCTGTTGCTTCTGAGGTCGTGATTTACCTAAGGTTATAGCCCGGTGTCGGGAAGATCCCCTGGAGGAGGGCATGGCAACCCACTCCAGAATTCTTGCCTGGAGACTCCCTTGGACAGAGGAGCCTGAATGGCTACAGTCTATAGGGTCTCAAAGAGTCTGGCACAATTGAAGCGGCTTAGCACGTGTATATATAGATAACTGAGCTAGATTCAAGACCCAAGTTCGGTGTGTGTCTCTTAATTCCATCACGGCCTCACCCGGCCTTTTTACCTTTAAAATTACTGAAGATCAGGGTCACAAAAGATTGGCCCACAAGTCTTTAGTTTCTGCTGTGGAATCTCTACATGTCTTGAAGTGCCCTAGTAACATCGGATAGCCTCCAAATTGCTAGAGAGGAGATACGAGGAATGGGAGCAAATTGTTCTAGAAAGAAGCAGGTTGCTTGACTGACCAAGGAGAATATTATGTCATCAGGCCTTTCTTGATATGTGTACTTTTTTTAGTACCGGGAGAAAATGAGTGTAGTTACTCATTTATTCTTTCAACAAATATTTACTGAGCTCCTTCTGTGTATCAGGCATTGATTGTCCTAGGTGTTAGGAATATAACAGTGAAAAGAAAAACTAAGCCCCTGCCCTCATGGGGCTTATGTTTCAATGGAGGAAGATGGGCAATAAAGAGACCATACATTTAAAATATATAAAACCAGGTAGTAATGTAGTTTCTCTACCAGTCATTCCTATGGATTTATACAGCGTCTTCCAAAAGTTTAAAACCTTAAAATCCTTGACAAATATACTAGAGAAACCATCTATAAACAGTAGAGACAAGATCCTTGAAGTTTTGTTTGACCACAGTCACTCCGTGTAATATGCCATATTCGGATACCCAATGTTATCATATATGGGAAAGGGCAGCCACAGGTGAAGGAGTAGAATTGTCTACCTTGGGAAGAAAATGAGCTGCTTATTGTCTGAATATTGTTTCTGTCATTCCTGAAATCTAAATGATTTATTAGAATTTCATGTGTAAACACTACATAATGGTTTTTTTTGCAGCTCTCATGTAACTTCTCTCAATTTATTGAACATCTTAGAACATATTAGAACTGAAATTCCAGCAGGTCACAGAAAAAGCCTTCAGAATTTGAAGGCAGAAGATTTTTCTCTTATGTTTATCTGCCACTTTATTGCTTTCCTGGGTCTCAATTACATCATTTGTAAAATGGCCTCAGTCCGAGCCCCTATTATTGTGAAATCAAATGAAGCTACATCAGATGAGATCTAAAAATGCTTACAGTAATGCTGGTTTGTTTTTTTTTTTAAGAACAATAGAAAAATATAAACATTTCAACACCCTCCAGTCTGCCCAAATAATGTTTGTATGTGCTGGGAGGCATTGGAGACACAGATGGAGCCCTCCACCCTAGGAGGGCTTTGGGAAACACCTGCAGATGGGTCCTTTGATGACTCAGAATTTGAAGTGTTCTGATTCCCAAAGCTGATGTCTCAGAAAATTCTTATAAGAGCTTTCCTTTAATGTCTGTAAGTGCAAATCCAATTAGCATATACGTCAAAGGAAATGCTATCTGTATTTCTCTGGTTTCAGTTTTCATGGAATTTCTTCCCCCACCAAACGCCTTTTTGATAACTATATTCATGCCAAGCTGCAACTTTGAAGTTAGGCCCCCCTGAAATCCCACATCAGGACATGGGAGCCTTGACCATACTCTGCCTGAGCTGTGGCATGAGCTCCCTGTCCCTTCTAGAGGAAGTTCTAGCTGCATTTCTTTGGGTAGAATAGTTCTATGGCCATTAAAAGAAAACATTGTAATCAACACATGAATTTCCTATCCTACCATATAGAACTGACTTTGGGTACTTTGTTTGAAGGGTTTGGAGCATTTTCTAAGTTCAAGTTGCTCAAATCCTATCCACCCCATGTCATCAGAAATCCAGTCCTTGCTTACCTTGGCAGAATTGTCTTCCTCATAGTGGCTCAGAGATATTTGAGTCAGCAGCACCCCTCATCTCTCCTTACAGGGGGCCAAGATGGGGCGCCGAGCTCAACAGGAGTCTGCCCAAGCCGAGAATCATCTCAGTGGCAAGAATTCTTCTTCAACTCTGACTGCAGAGGTGGGTGTTAAAAAAATTCTGAAAAAATTTTCAGCTCTTAACAGTTGGCGATTACTCAATGAGCAAGGATTTGGCCTTTCAAATTATTAGTATTATTTTCTTTTTCTATAATGTCAGCCTTCCTCCTATCTTGATTTGGGAATTCCCTTCCCCAGCCTTTGTCTTATTAGCAAGAAATGAAAGAGTAACTGTTTTCTTTTGATGCCAGAGTAGTTTCTCTGCATTGCTTTATATTCCCAGTGAAGAAGTTTTGTACGTTAACTGAAGCAGGGGACTGGGAGCTTTCAAAATCCAGCCAAAATCCAGGTTTTTATTCCTGCCAGATAAAAGCCAGTGAGGCATGCTGGTGACGTAAAGTTGAATTACACAACTGGACGTTTTGTTCTCAGTGGTGACCTGCGCTTTCTACAGTTTTCAGGCAGGAAGGGAACCCATACTGGTACTGGCCTTGCTTTCTTGGAAGCTTTTCCAAGTGGCCTGGAATCGTGGGAATTTATCCAGCTTCTCCGTGGAGGGTGGGTAATCTAGATGAGCAATGCTTTTGATGCCAGAGCACTATTTTTGGCAGTTTACTCAGGACTTCTTTTCACCCTCCTCTTCCCTGTTTGAAGAAACTTCTGCCCTTTTCTAGAGCTGGCTTCAGGGTAATTCTCACTGTCAGCTTTTCCTCACTTCTCCAGGATGACTTAGGGCTCGTACTTCTCAATTGCCATAGTACCTGTTAGAGAACTACTCACAGTAGGCCCTCATTTTCCATTTATGTGTCTGGCCCACTAGAGAGTGAGTTTCTGGACAACAGGCAACATGGCTACTCGGTTGCCCAGCTCATAAGCCTGCAGTGGGTTTATGAGGGCAGCTCTGCTGGGAGGCCTGATGGACCAGGTAGGTACGTGAGCACAGCATGCTGGGGACAAGACAAACACACTTGACTTACATATCACATAAGTAGGAATATCCTTCGCTTTCATCAGAAATAGTTCTCTACCATGCTTTCAAGCGCTCCACATGGGCCTTTCAGTTTCTCTTCTATTTTCTCACTGATTATAGAAATGTGGGTACAGAGAAGCAGTTTCCCTCTCAGATAACAATTGTTGGTTGTTGTTTAGTTGCAAGATTGTGTCCAACTCTTTGCAATCCCATGGACTGTCGCCTACTGGGCTCTTCTGTCCATGGTATTTCCCAGGCAAGAATACTGAAGTGGGTTGCCATTTCCTTCTCCAAGGGATGTTCTCAACCCAGGAATTGAACCTGCCTCTCCTGCATTGGCAGGCAAATTCTTTAGCACTGAGCCACCCAGGTGACCCCAGATAACAACCACGCCAACACAGAAAAAGTGGCTGCCAACCCTTGGCCTCATGGTCTGAAGTCAGTAGGAAGAGGTTGGGGAGGGACTCTGGAGGCCACATGTAACCACCTGGGGTAACCACTACCTGGTCACAGCTGCTGAGGTCCAGAGAATATAGGTCCTGTACTGCCAGCTCTGCTGATTTTCCAAGAGACTCTGGCAGTCTGAAATTTTATGTAAAAGCAACACATTTTTAGAGATCAGTGATTAATTGTAAAAATTAAATCACTATATGGGCTATATTAGGCCTGAGGGTTGTCAGTTTGTGACTTTGACCATGAAAGTGAAAGTGAAGTCCCTCAGTCGTGTCCGACTCTTTGCAACCCCGTGGACAGTAGCCTGCACCAGGCTCCTCCATCCGTGGGATTTTCTAGGCAAGACTACTGGAGTGGGTTGCCATTTCCTTCTCCAGGGAATCTTCCCGACCCAGGGATCGAACCCAGGTCTCCCGCATTGTAGACAGACGCTTTACCATCTGAACCACCGGGGAAGTCACAAGGAAAGGAAATGCCTCCTTTATAGAGCTTATTGGATTAGCCAAAAAGTTCATTTGGATTTTTCCATAAGAGTGCACGGAAAACCTCAAATGAAGTTTTTGGCCAACCCACTGTATTGTATTCTAATTGTTTCTGTTCTTGGCTCCCTCAGAAGATGTTCCCTTTTGGAAGGTGAGGGGTGTTTAAAAAAAAAACAATTTTTTTTTTTTTGGCCATGCTGCATTGGCATTTGGGATTTTAGTTTCCAGACCAGGGATCGAACCTGTACCTCCTGCAGTGGAGTCACAGAGTCCAGTCACCATTGGACCACCAAGGAAGTCCCTATCCCCTTTGTTTATCACAATGCCTGGCACAGAGCAGACATGCAGAGGGTGCGGGGGGTGAAGTTCATAGTGTGTGATGAGGGCCCTTGGAAGCTAAAGAAGAGTGTTACAGGGTTGGGGTGGCAGATAGTGGCACATTGGAGGCATAATGAAAGGGGTACAATGGAGGGGAGACAGTGAAAGAAGAGATACCAGACCCAACCCGGGATCTCAAGGAGCTTGAACTGCAGTGGTGTATGTCTGTGAAGAGAAGATGAGCCAGCCAGTGACCAGGGTAATGGACATCTGTTCTTGGCCTTTGGCCACTTTAGCCAGTGGGCCAGGGAAGATCCATCCCACACCCAGATCATTAATTCATTTATTTAACAAGTATTTACTGATGCTTACTGTGTGCCAGGCACTGTTTTAGGGACTTGGCATATTTCAGTGAACAAGAGACAGATCCCATACAGTAATGGAACTTACATTTGCATGATCACTGGCAGTCACGAAGGCTAATTACAAGCCAACCCCATTGTGAAGGAGGTTATAGCCACCTTAAGTGGCGAAGTGAGTGAGCCCAAGATGGGCCGAGATGTCCTGATGGCCTTGAAGTCCTTTGTGGCCCCCACCCCAGATCAGCTTCCAGGCTGGGGTCACTAGGCAGGTTTACCCACTTCCCTTCCCCTTAGCTCAAGTGAGAGTCAGGGCTGTGAGCACCTAACTCCAGAATAATGCACCTATCAGCATGTCAGCCTTTTTGGAATACCTACTTATTTCTACCGAGCCATGTACTCTTTAAAAAAAAAAAACAAAATTGTGGGCCTTAGTATTTTTTCTGGGAGAACATGATGAAAAGTCATTCTGTTCTTCACCTACCTGGTGCCTCTGACAGCAAAATGCCAGTAAGAATTCCAGGATTCCTTCTCTCCCTGAGTTAATTGAGGTTTAAAGCAGTGTGGGCAGCCTCCCTCAGGCCAAATGCACACTGTGCTGTGTGGGACTTTTTGACTGATTCTTTCTAAAATTAGATTTCCTACACTTGTGTGTGTGTGTCCATTTACATTCCAGTTCTGAATATATTACTTGATATATTTATTTTTGTCCTCTCACTGAGTATATTCTAGGATGAAGCTATTCACGAAAACATAAATATGGTACCTGGGGACTGTCAGACATACTGCAATTACTTTAAAATTTTTTTTATTTTATTTTATTTTTGGCTGCACTGGGTGTTTGTTGCCGCACACGGGCATTCTCTAGTTGCAGCGAGCAAGGGGCTACTCTGGTTGTAGTATGCGGGCTTCTCATTGCGGTGGCTTCTCCTGTTGCAGAGCACGGGCTCTGGAGCATTCAGGCTTCAGTAGTTGTGACATGTAGGCTCAGTAGTTGTGATCCATGCGCTTAGTTGCCCGGTGGCATGTGGAATCTTCCTGGAGCAGGGATTGAATTCCTGTCCCCTGCGTTAGCAGGCAGATTCTTAACCACTGGACTACCAGGGAAGTCCTGGAGTTACTTTAGAGTCATGTAGGAATTAGTTTAAACAAATAATGATTTTTTTACTTTATTAATTTTTCAAAATATTATTTATTTTGCTGCACCTGATCTTAGCTGCAGCCTGTCTGAGATCTTTTAGTTATGGCAAGCAAACCTTTAGTTGGGGCATGCAGGCTGTAGTTCCCTGTCCAGGGCTCACATTGGGAGTGTGGAGTCTTAGACACGGGGCCATCAGAGGAATCCCAAATGATGACTTTAAAGTGAGGCGGCAGGTGGGGAACTTATACAGGAAGTCTGGCCGCGGTCTGCTGAAATAGAGGGAACGCAGGCTTGGCATCAGAAAGACCAGGGCTCGAGCCTGGACTCTGCTAATTGCCTGGATCCTGAACAAACCCACTAAGCTCTCTAATCCTCCGTTCATTATCTGTCAAACAGTGGTAACAACACCACCAGGTTGATGTGAGGATTAAGTGAGATATGCGTTTAAAAGCACTTTAGTAAACTTAAAGGCACAGAACAAACGTTCATTCATTCAGTGAGTGGTGAATAAGAATATTTGGACAGAGCTTTGCTCTTGTTATTGAAGGACTGCAGAGAAGGAGGATGTGAGCCTGGTCTCTTTTAGAACTGATTTGGAAGTCTTTCCAAGGGTTGCTACTCATTTATTCACAGGCTGACGAGTAACGATATGAAGCAGGTTTTTTGCTTTCGGGATGCAGTGGGCATTCCTCCCAAAGGGTGGACAAGGACACATGCCGGGGTCCAGCGCTGGTGGATCCAGGGTGATTCGAAGGTGGGGACGGAGTTGGCGTCCTTGGAAATAACTTATTTAATTACAGATAGAGAGGGGTTAGAAAATTAGCAGAGAAAAAGAGGCTGAATAACTTCGTTTACAGGGAATACCAATCACCACCTACGTAGGCCACAGGCGTCTTTCCGTTCTCCCGAAGGAGAGGAGGCACTGAGGCCTCCCCGGTCCGATCTTAGAAGCCCAGGCAAAATTAGCAGGCTTGGTGGGTACCCATGCACCAGATGGGAATTCAGCCAGAAAAATGGAGAGCAAGAAAGAAGCAACATGGGGGAATCAGTCTTTCCAGAAACTGATCCGATTTCTTTATTTTTGGGTTTGCTTATATACCTTTTGTTACACATAGGGATGAATACAGAGTCACGCGGGGGTCAGCAGTTCTGACCTTTATCAAAATCAGGTGCTTTACATAAAAAAATCTTAGGGGTTTTACATCATCTTCTGGCCATGAGGCCTGCTGACATTTTACGACCCTTTCTTTCTGATAACCAAAAAACTTATTTTTTCCAAGAGTGTTTTTTCTTAAACCAGGCACCACCCTCCAAATAAAGTTGCATTCCTATAGGGTGAGGGTGTAGTGAGTTACAGTCAAGAAAGGAATTTATTTAACCCAAGGTTAACATGATTAATCTTAACATGATTAATACTTATTTCTCCTATATGCTTAAAGGTTAATACTTATTTCTCCTATATGTTAGTTATATTCATTATAAGGGCAGGGAATATGGAGATTTAGCAGTAAACATCAGCCCAACAAATGAAAACCCTTCACCAATGTTCCCCTTAAGATCTATTTAGTCTTAAGATAGTGATAAAGTTACATTTTTACATAGCAAGGACACAGTGATTTATAACAAAGTACAGTGATCTATTACAAAAGAGAAAATTCATTAACTCAAAAAGTCTAGTATTGCTAACCTTAAAAACTACTATATTTCCTTTTCTATCTTCCAAATACATTGATTAATATATTCCCAGGTACCTAAGGATATGGAGGCCTGGCGGCAATCATTGACTCAACAATGAGAAAAGCCCTGTGCTAATTAAGACTTTCAAAATACTTCAAACTCTCTGTGCTGTTTATGGTTGAGAGGTAGTAAACAGTCATGTGCATAGTGGCAGGAGTATGGATAATCTTGTCACGCAAGCTAGTCTGTCAGCAGAGAGGTTTGACCTGAGACACCCTTGTCACACCCAGGGCAAGGAATTAGCAGCAATTATTGGCACAACAAATGAAAAAACCCTTCACCAATATAATTCCTGACTGACCCACTATACTAATAACTTCTAACTTCCCAGAAGAATTTGCCGTTAGTAAGTCTAAAACATCTCGTGCCTCTCAGGTTGGGAGGCTGTAAACAATCAACATGCGGCCTGACGAACCTGTACAGGCGGGCTAGATAACCTTCAGAGGAGTCCGTAAGCTGAAACACTCTTGTCACGCCCAGGAATTTGTATTGACTTGGAGCTGCACGTTTACTCCTTCTCCGAGAGAACCGGTGGGGAACAGCCCCCCATAAAGTCAGAGGTGTAGGCGAGAGCATGAGACAGTAAAATAGATAGACTCTGGTTTTGGGGGTAGATGTTCGGGAACAGGGGGTTTCCTGAGGCTTGATCACGCCTTTGCGTATGCCAAGCCTCCTTCCTCATGACCTTTGCCGTGGTGGAGTTCCTCACGCTGGCCCCCGGCAGACACAGGCCTCGGGGTCGGACAGCCATGGGCTGAAATCCTGTCTGTGCCACAAGTTAGCTCAATGGCTCAGCAAGTTTCTTAACCTTTTCAAACCTCAGTTTCCTCATTGGTAAAATGTTGTTGTTCATTTGCCAAGTTGTGTCTGACTGTTTGTGACCCCATGGATTATAGCACACCAGGCTTCTCTGTCCTTCACCATCTCCCAGAGCTTGCTCAAACTCATGTCCATAGGGTCGGTGATGCCATCCAACCATCTCAACCTCTGCTACCTTCATTTCCTCCTGTCTTCAACCTTTCCCAGCATTAGGGTCTTTTCCAATGAGTTGACTCTTTGCCTCAGCTGCAGCATCAGTCCTTCCAATGAATATTCAGGGTTCATTTCCTTTAGGATTGACTGGTTTGATCTGCTTGCTGTACATGGGACTCTCAAGAGTTTTCTCCAGCACCTTAATTCAAAAGCATCAATTCTTTGGCACTCAGCCTTCTTCATGGCCCAATTCTCACATCTGTACATTACTTGAAAAATCATATGTTTGACTATACAGAGCTTTGTTGGCAAAGTGATGTCTCTGCTTTTTAATATGCTGTCTAGGTTTGTCATAGCTTTTCTTCCAAGGAGCAAGCATCTTTTAATTTTGTGGCTGCAGTCACCATCTGCAGTGATTTTGGAGCCCAAGAAAAGAAAATCTGTCTCTGATTCCACTTTTGCCCCTTCTATTTGCCATGAAGTGATGGGATCAGATGCCATGATCTTAGTTTTTTAAATGTTGAGTTTTAAGCCAGCTCTTTTACTCTCCTCTTTCACCCTCATCAAGAGGCTCTTTAGTTCCTCTTACTTTCTGCCATTAGGGTGGTATCGTCTGCATATCTGAGATGGTTGATATTTCTCCCGGAAATCTTGATTCCAGCTTGTGATTTATCCAGCCCCACATTTCACATGATGTATTCTGCATATAAATTAAATAAGCAAGGTGACAATATACAGCATTGACATACTCCTTTCCCAGTTTTTAACCAGTTTGTTGTTTCATGTCTGGTTATAATTGTTGCTTCTTGACGTGAAAACAGGTTTCTCAGGAGGCAGATAAGGTGGTCTGGTATTCCTATCTCTTTAAGAATTTTCCACAGTTTGTTGTGATCCACTTATTCAAAGGCTTTAGTGTAGTCAATGAAGCAGGAGAAAATTTTTTTTTGAAATTCTCTTGGTTTTTCTGTGATTCAACAGGTGTTGTCAATTTGATGTCTGGTTCCTCTGCCTTTTCTAAATCCTGCTTGAATATCTGGAAGTTCTTGGTTCACATGTTGCTGAAGCCTAGTGTGATGGATTTTGAGCATTACACTGCTAGCCTGCAGGCTTCCCTGATAGCTCAGTTGGTAAAGAATCCACCTGCAATGCAGGAGACCCCGATTCAGTTCCTAGGTCGGGAAGATCCACTGGAGAAGAGATAGGCTACCCACTCCAGTATTCTGGCCTGGAGAATTCCATGGACCACAGTCCTTGGGGTCGCAAAGAGTCCGACTTGACTTGCTAGCATGTGAAATGAGCGCAATTATGTGGTAGTTTGAACATTCTTTGGCATTGCCTTTCTTTGGAATTGAATAGGGTGGCCAGAAAGAAAAAACAAGATAAGCATGTGTAAAGTAAGCCCTTAACCCAGTCTGACACAGAAGTGCTCATTATATTATTATCTCTCCAGAGCTTGGGTATTCTATTATTGTGCCTTAACCCTCTCTACTGAGGTTGAAAGCTGATGGCCTTCAGGCTAACCTTAGCCTATAGTCAAGTCTTCTTTGATCTGGAGAGAGTTAAGCATTTTTTAAACTTGGGTGTTATTTTTTGTAAATTAGGAAACTTTCTGTGGAAATCCGGATTTGGGGCTCCTCTTTGAAACCAGGAGTTCTGGCCCATGGGAATGCCGGGCTGGCATTGCCCCTGGGAGCAGTTGGCCTGAGCTGCTTACGGTGCTTGCTTCCACATGGCCCGCCCTCTCCAGCTCATCCTTTCCTACTTGAATACACCTGGTCAGATTTACTCACATCTGATCTGCCTGAGTTTAAAACTCCTGCTGTTTTAGGATGGATTGATTTTCCAGGTATCCTTGTGTATCTATGGGTATTAAATGTGACTGCACGCATCAGAAACTCAGCCGCAGGGCTTGGAGCAGACGGGAGTGGTTTTTCTCACAGCAAGAAGTCCAGTAGTGGGCAGGGCAGGTGCGGTCACAGGGGAGGATCCTGTGTCGCCCTCGCCCCTTCTGGACGCCTGCTCTGCCCTCTGGAACTTGTAACGTGTTCTCGTGACTGTTGGCATCATAGTCGGTCGTTCCCCACGGATCTGATCTGTAATTCTAGGTGAGGAGAGAGGGAAGAGGGGAAGAGTCCAGGGTCCTACCAAGAAACTCTGTGCCTTCTTGACAGGAAAGTGATAGCCAGAGACTTCACCAAGTAGACTTTCCTAGTTACGTGTCATCGGTCAGAACTAGGTCTTAAAACCACTTTAAATTTCAAAGGAGTTTTTCAGCTGTTGCCATACCCATCACGTCGGGGTTTGGGGGGTTAGGCAGAAGAGGAATCACTGAGTAGGCAATTTATGACATATCAATTAAAAAAAGATGTATGCAAAGAATTTTTTTCTTGTAGGCTTGGGTATAAAAGGAAAGAATTATTTTTAGTAGCCAAAAAAAGAAAAAATAATCCACATTCCTCTCTAGTTTTCTAATTTGGGGTTGTATAGAGTTCAGAGAAAATCTGTACGCCCCGAAGTTCCAAGATACTTGATGCACTTGCCAGTGTTGTCCCTTCTCCATCTTTTCCTTCTTCCTGTTTTATCTGTAACCGTTCAGGATTTTCTCCCTGTAGAGTACCTGTGAGTCAGCCCAGGTAATTAGACTCTTCCTCCTTCTCTGAAAGAAGAGGAAAGGTCTCTTTAGTTGCTTGGTCAATCTATAAATTTTTTAAAAAATTTGGAAGAATTTACCTGTCTAATCATACTGATCATACTGATGAACCAGAAAGATGAGCTCTTGCAGTAGTTTTACTAGCTCGGAGTTGACTATAGAGTCCTGCCTGCTTCTTTCAGGTTGTTGCAAAGGTTAGATTAGGTAATGCACATAAAGGTCCCCGCACACAGGCACCTCTCAAGAAATTGTAAGTACTTAGAAGGTTTATGACTGCACCCCTCTGTGTGTGTGTGTGTGTGTGTGTTTGTTTTTGCCACTTGTCACCAATCAGGCTTAGATCACTAGATGCCTGGTTCAGTTAGCAATTCAGGGTGGTGTTAAAACTGTGGACACTTTAACTGGTGCCCTGATAAGGATCTCCACATCGGTAGTGAATAACTTTCTCTGGAAGAGCAGCCCTGGGCAGTAAACTGGATTCCTGTGCCTGAACTTCACCGTGTGTCAGTTCAAATGAGACCGTGCCTACTCAACCTCAAGAAAAGACCTGGACACTTTCTCCTGGGAAGTGACACTGCCGTACACTGAGGTTGGGGAAGAGGAATCTCATGGCAGAACCTCTCAGGACTGGCCTGTTTTTTGTTTGGGGGGATTTTTTTTTTTTGGCTGCCTGGTGAGGCCCGTGGGATTTTAGTTCCCCAACCAGGGATTGAATGTGGGCCCTCGGCAGTGAGAACACAAAGTGCTAACCACTGGACTGCCAGGGGATTCCCTTGCCTGTCTTCTGGATGAGTATTTCTCAGTTGGATCTAGACCAGTTTGTAGCTTAGCTTCCATTTTGCAGATTGTCCTTGTAATAATAATAGTGATAGCTGACATTGGAGCAGCTGCCAGTTACACACACCGTCCTATTACACACAGCATCCAGTTACACACACACGCCTTGTGGTCATTCCTGAAGTAGGTCTCATCTTAGCTCCGAGGACATTGAGCCTTTGAGGAGTCGAATGACCTGTCCACAGTCCTTCAGCTAACACGTGACTCTCCTCTCTCTCCCTCTAGGCAGGTGCTTAATCACCACCTAACTTCTCCTACCTCCTGGATGGCTAGATGCACAGATGTCCCAGTATAGAGAAAGGCTTTTGGAGGGAGCTGAGAGGCTTTTGGAGGGAGCTGAGAGACTTTTGGGTTTTCCTCTTGGAATCCTTTTGGCGAGGATGTGAGTTCTCACTTGATCATCCTTATTCGTCCACTTGTCTGGAAAAGCGTTTGAGACACAGCTGTTGTCTTTTCTCTTCCTCCCCCCCCAACCCCGCCACAACCCCCCTGCTGCCACCATCCCTCTGGTGCTCCTCCCAGGACGCAGAACTGAAATCCAGCCAGATTCTCTTGCAGGAATCTGAGCAATGCTGCTGGGCTCATGTTCCCAAATTAGGCCAGTTTCCTCATCCCCCAGCAGCTCCTCTCAGCTGGAGCTCCCCTGGCACATAGTATTACGTCTCTTGCCCTCCGCCTATTCCTGACTGGTCTGCCAGCGGGCAGTTATTTTCAGCCCAGCTAGGGTTATCTGCTGACCCTTTTTGGTGACATTTTTTCTTCTTTCTCACAAAAATAACTTTCCTAGATTAGTCACATTTTTCAGCCTTTTTCGTATTCCCTCTCCAACGGGCTGGGTTGAATGATGCTTCTGACAATGTCATTCAGAGAGGAACACGGGGGAATCCACTGTGGACCCGTTCACAAGGAATGTGTTTTCCACACTTTGTCTTCAGGTCACGTTCCGTATGCCCGACTTTTGAACTCTCGCTCGGAGCTGGGCCCATGTGTTTCGCCTACCCATCCCTGGGGCTGCCTGCTCTGTAGGCGGGAACATCATCCCGGGGGTAGATCACGCGGTTGGGAATAGCGTTCACGATTCCCCTACAGTGCTTCCTCTGGCTCCGTCAGTGCCCCAGGGCAGTGCCTCACGGCCCCTGCTCAGTTCAGTCCAGTCATTCAGTCGTGTCCAACTCTTTGCGAACTCATGGACTGCAGCACGCCAGGCTTCCCTGTCCCTCAGCAACTCCTGGAGCTTGCTCAAACTCAAGTCCATTGCGTCGGTGATGCCATCCAACCATCTCATCCTCTGTCATCTCCTTCTCCTCTTACCTTCAATCTTTCCCAGCATTAGGGTCTTTTCTGATGAGTCAGTTCTTCACATCAGGTGGCAAAAGTATTGGAATTTCAGCTTCAACATCAGTCCTTCCAAAGAATATTCAGGACTGATTTCTTTTAGGATTGACTGGTTGGATCTTGTAGTCCAAGGGACTCTCAAGAATCTTCTCCAACACCACAGTTCAAAAGCATCAGTTTTTTGGTGCTCATCTTTCTTTATGGTCCAACTCTCACAGCCATACATGACTACTGGAAAAACCATAGCTTTGACTAGATGGATCTTTGTCAGCAAAGTAATGTCTCTGCTTTTAAATATGCTATCTAGGTTGGTCATAGCTTTTCTTCCAAGGAGCAAGCATCTTTTAATTTCATGGCTGCAGTCACCATCTGCAGTGATTTTGGAACCCAAGAAAATAAAGTCTCTCACTGTTTCTATTGTTTCCCTATCTATTTGTGATGACATGATGGGACTGGATGACATGATCTTCGTTTTTTGAAAGTTGAGTTTTAAGCCAGCTTTTTCACTCTCCTCTTTCACTTTCATCAAGAGGCTCTTTGGTTCTTCTTCGCTTTCTGCCATAAGGATGGTGTCATCTGCATATCTGAGGTTATTGATACTTCTCCCAGCAATCTTGATTCCAGCTTGTGCTTCATCCAGCCCAGAATTTCACATGTACTCTGCATAGAAGTTAAATAAGCAGGGTGACAATATGCAACCTTGGCGTACTCCTTTCCTAATTTGAAACCAATCCATTGTTCCATGTCCAGTTCTAACTGTTGCTTGTTGACCTGTATACAGGTTTCTCAGGAGGCAGGTAAGGTGGTCTGGTATTACCATCTCTTTAGGAATTTTCCACAGTTTGTTGTGATCCACACATTCAAAGGCTTTGGTGTAGTAAATAAAGCAGAAGTAGATGTTTCCTTCTACTATGTGTAAAACTGGCTTCCTACAGAAAGGTGGTGCCTGAAGAGCACCTAAAATTCCTTCCCTTTCCTATGGGGAGGGTTAAGTCAGAACTACATGGGAGAGTTTATTTAGCTCAGTGCTCCAATAAGTTAGCTACTGTTACTATCTATACAACCTGAGAAGTAGAAACGATGATCATTTTATCTTTAATCTCAGCTCTGCAGATTCTTCAGTGTCTATCCTGGACAGTTTGCTTAACTACTCTGAGCCCGTTCCTCATCTGCTGAATGGAGCTGATAGTAATAACTATCTTCTATGGTTGCTGGTAGATTAAATAAGAGAATTAAAAAGCTCTTAGGACAGTGCTTGCCACATGCTAACTATTATTGTCATTATTTGTGTCATATTAAAAAGCAGAGACATTACTTTGCCAACAAAGGTCCGTCTAGTCAAGGCTATGGTTTTCCAGTAGTCATGTATGGATTTGAGAATTGGATTATAAAGAAAGCTGAGCCCCGAAGAATTGATGCTTTTGAACTGTGGTGTTGGAGAAGACTCTTGAGAGTTCCTTGGACAGCAAGGAGATCCAACCAGTCAGTCCTAAAGGAGATCAGTCCTGGATGTTCATTGGAAGGACTAATGTTGAAGCTGAAACTCCAGTACTTTGTCCACCTGATGCGAAGAGCTGACTCATTTGAAAAGACCCTGATGCTGGGATTGAGGGCAGGAGGAGAAGGGGACGACAGAGGATGAGATGATTGGGTGGCATCACCAACTCGATGGACATGAGTTTGGGTAAACTCCGGGAGTTGGTGATGGACAGGGAGGCCTGGTTCATGGGGTCGCAAAGAGTTGGACACGACTGAATGACTGAACTGAACTGATGAGAATTAAAAAGTATTATCAGTTTATCCTCAGATGCAGTTCTGTTCATGAGACAGAGATATTCTTGTTTGATAATACCTTTTATTAGCAAATATGCTTATTTGCTAATACCTTTTCATCTTTTTTTCACAACTCGACCCTCTGTCTAGAGGTTGGCAGTCTTTCCAAAGAATGATCCTTAATTGCTGACTTAACATCATTTTGTTACTCTGGGGCACATGGGTTGAAAATGAAGAGGGCAGGAATGACCTTGGTGATCTCAGTGACCTTGGAGTAGAGGGTGATATCCATTCATTTCTTCATTCATTCACTTATGAAACTTGATTGAGAGCTTTCTGTATGCCAGGCTTGTGCTTGAAGCTGGCAGTATGGTGATAAGCCAGACATACTCCCTGTCCACTTAGAACCTTCCTCTCAGAGCTGCAGAGAACTAAATGACAGGTTGGGGTGAACACAGAAGGATATGGGAATGCTATCACTGAACCCTTTTACTCTTAGGGACATCTGGAAAGGTGGTCTAGGAAAAAATCATGTTTGAGTTGAGACTGGAAGGATGAGTAAAAGTTAGCCAAGGGAAGGGGTGGGCCAGAGTGGGCCAAGGAAGGGAGAATACTTCAGGTAGAGGCATGAGCACATGCCAAATTTTGGAGGTGAGGAAGAGCATGGCACATCGGATTTGTTAGTGGAGCAGTTGCCCATATCGGCGATGGAGTGGTGGTCCTCAGTGACTTTTGCAAGCAATGTCACGTTTTTCCAGTATTCGAAAAATAGCCCCCTTGCCTTTTTTTGAAAATGAACCATATGAGGCCAGCATTTCTTGTTTGACACTGAAATAATTGGTAATATTATGAGATTTAGACTCTGACATTTCAGTATTTTTCACTGTTTCTTGTTCATTGATGAATCTTCAATGTAGCCATTACACTTCTCTGCCTATGCATGTATGTTCTCTGAACTTTTGAGATGTGCTCAAGTATAGTATTGATGGCTTGGAACTCTTCTGGCTCATTCTTTATAAGGAAGGGCTTAATAGACCAGTAGTTTGCAGTGTTCATACTTAATTTATATCCTAAAAATCCCTAGCTTCCTATGAGGATAGATTGTGTGTGTGTGTATGTGTGTGTGTGTGTGTATTAGATCCTGGTAACTCTAGGAGAGAAATCATGGGAGTAATATTGAATTAGTCATGATCTGATAGGATTTAGAAAATGTCTTTTGATTTCACAGAATAAAAGACTAAGTCGCCTAGATTCTACTAATTACAGGTGTATGCTAGCTGCTTAATAGAAACATGTGTAAATGAACTAATGATACAAGCCCAGTTAGTGCCTGTGACCTTTTACTACTTTGTTGCCTCAAGAAAGATGAGACAAATCCCTTGTCTTTTTCCTCTCAGCATTCCTAATTTGCATATACATGATTATCAACCATAGGTCGAATCGACTTAAAAAATAGTCACAACCTAAAAGTTCAGTCACAACCTAAAAAGTTATAGTTTGTTTGGCAGAAATTTTTAGGGCTTAAGCCTGGGAGGCAGCATCTTAAATAGCCCTGAGACAAGGCTCCAAGGAGCCAAGTGGAGGACCCAGGTTATATAGAAGTTTTGCAACAAAGGGCAAGCGAGCCTGAACATCAAAAATTTTTGTTAATCAAAACCAGATAACCCAAGTTAAGGAATTTAGTTCTTTTCTATGTATGGGAAGATGCAAGAGTCTGGGCTCCCTGAAATCATTCCTTTCATAGGCATCTCAGGCTTCCTTACTGTAGGGAGTGGCTGCAGTCTGATGGCTGCTGCATTGCAGGTGTTCTTCTTGAGCGCCTTTAGGGCTCACCAGCTCATATTCAATCAGTTCAGTTCAGTTCAGTCCCTCAGTAGTGTCCGACTCTGCAACCCCGTGGACTGCAGTATGCCAGGCCTCCCTGTCCATCACCAGCTCCCGGAGTTCACTCAAACTCACGTCCATTGAGTTTGTGATGCCATCCAACCATCTCATCCTCTGTCGTCCCCTTCTCCTCCCACCTTCAGTATTAGAGGGTTGCACAGTTATTGCTGATGACTATGACACCCTTGTTTACTGCTATGGCAGGAAATAATCCATTTATCAGTCATATCTGACCTGTTTGCTGTGGGTCTCTCTCTACTGTAATATTGGAATTTGGTTTGACTCCTTGAAGGAGTAGACTACTGGCTTATGTTAAGAGGTTTTCTTTTTCTTTTTTTTTTGTACATGAAAATTTTCATGGTAATAATACTTTTGTTGTAATGAGAATTGACTTATATTTCAAGCAAAGTTCCCAGAGCAGACTTATGAGAATCTTTGAGTGTACATAGCATTCTGGTAGGAAAAAACAAATTGAGAAGTAAAGAAATGGGTTTGGTTCAGTTGCTCAGTCATGTCCAGCTCTTTGCAACCCCATGGACAGCAGCATGCCAGGCTTCCCTGTCCGTTACCAACTCCTGGAGCTTGCTCAAACTTAAGCCACTATAAACTCTCCTGGACTGAGTCATTTGCCTCATGACTGGTCTCTCCTTTTAGGATGAAAGGATGAGATGGTTAGATGGCATCAGCGACTCAATGGATATGAGTCTGAGTAAACTCTGGGAATTGGTGATAGACAGGGAGGCAGTCCATGGGGTCGCAAAGTCGGACACGACTTAGCAACTGAACTGAACTTTCTTGTCCTCCTGTAGGTCAGCTGCAGTGGTCTTATAAAATGTACATAATTCACTCCATACTCAGAGCCATTTAAAGGACACCCATTGCCCTCAGGGCAAAAAATCTCAAATGCTTACTCTGCCCCTTTGTGATTTGGGCCTTCCTGTGTCTCCACCCCCATCTCACACCTGCTCCCTTGTGGCCATCACAGGGAGTCTTTACTTTGCTGTATGATTCTAGTTCCCCAGAGTACTGTAATTCCATAGAATAGAATTCTCTGGAATACTTATCTAGACTCTTTGCTGGGCTGACTCTGAAACCATTTGGTGGTGTTTGCGAGGCTCCAAAGAGCTCCAGTACCGTAGTCTTTCATGTCTCAGAGAAGAATTCAGCAAGAGCAAAGTGGTGGATAATAATTTATTAGACTAGGACACTTGAGAGACTTACAAGCAGGCCGGTGAGAGGATGCTGTGCCCTGAGAACATACTGGGCTACAATTCAGTCAAACAGAAAGTGGGGAGAGGGAAGACTCCCATTCTTGGGTAGATGTCATGCTTCCACTATCAGCTCCTCCTCCAGGTTGAGCAGCGGGGTTTGTTGGTCCCTACACAGTCAAGCAGGGTCCACAAAGTACTGTTTTTCATGTTTGCAGAAAGCATGTCCTAGGGATCAGTAACTTACTGAGCTTCCTGGGCAGAATGTGGGTTTCATGCCATTGTTTTATTGTTTTGGAGCATGTCCTGTGCTTCTGCTGCATGGTTTTGTGCTTAAGTAAACTTGTTCGAGTCATCATTAACTTGCAGGGATCTCCCGTTTTTTGTGTTTTTTTTTTTTTTTTTTACTTATAATCTCCTAGTGGGATTAACTAATCACCTACATTGTCCCTCCACTCTGTCCCTATCAACTCCAACTTCTTCAAAGGGTTCAGCTTGAATATCCTTTCTTTTATTTAAATGAGAATATTCTTATTTAAATTGCTCCCTATATTGTACTCTCTCATAGTACTTTTTTGTTTCCTGCGTTTCCTCTATCACCTCACCTGCGGTTTGTCACTGTAACTCTTTTGTCATTGTTCAGGTGCGTCTCCCTCACTACCTGCACTTTGCAGGAGTCCCTGTTCTGCTCTGTGAGCTGCACCTTGTAGGTCCCCAGTCCAATGAATGGGGCCCAGGTGTGTGAGTGTGGGGTGATGCGTTCAGTTCAGGGATAAAGTTAGTTTTGAGGGGCCTGTGAGGCCACTAGCTGGAGGTCAGTCCAGGAGGCTTTGGCTAGGGGACCTGTGCTTTGGACTGGGCTCCGAGCTGGAGCTAAAGGTTTGGGAGTCGTTCCTACTGAGGTGGTGAATGAGAGCCCAACTCTTGTTAAAGGGGAGTCGGTAGAACCCGAGGAACACCCACGTTTAAGGCACACACAGCCAAAGAAGAGCTCACAAGAGGAGACCGAGGAGGATGGCCAGAGGGGAGAGGGCAGCAGCAGGTCCCTGTGTCGTCCAGAACCAAGATAAGAGAGAGGGTCAAGGACTCAGGGGTCAAGAGTGATTCATGCCACTAAGAGGGTCCAGGAAGACCAGACCCTCCCTCTGGAGCAGGATCTATTTGATTGAGCAACTGGGGGTTCCCTGTACTTACAGGAAAGCAGTCAGAAAGGGGCGGCGTGCACGTGATGCAGCCCCACATGCCCCACACCAGGTAGGGTCTCAAATATTTGTTGAAAGAATTGCATGAATAATTACAACACTCACGACACTCCCCATCTCCTTCCCAGGTCTTTTTTCGCCTTTTCTTCTGTTATTGAGCATTCCTCTGCTTCTCCCTTTTCCCCTCCTCTTTCTCTCTTTCCTGTGTCTCTTCCTGTTTTTCATTCTTTATCAGTGATAACACAGAACTCCCTCCCCCATACCCCCTTTTGCCCATCCATTCGTACATATTTTTATTGATGTGTTTATAAGAGCACTTTATCCTTTCATTCATTTATTCACTTATTATTTGTACATTTCATACTTTCCAATGCAAAAATGAGTACGATAACTCCATATTCTAGTTATATAGAACACAAACTTTTGTTCAGTTGCTCAGTTGTGTCTGACTCTTTGCAACCTCGTGGACTGCAGCACACCAGACCTCCTTGTCCTTCACTATCTCCCAGAGTTTGCTCAAACTCATGTCCATTGAGTCAGTGATGCCATCCAACCATCTCATCCTCTGTCACCCCCTTCTACCCTCTGTCTTTCCCAACATCAGGGTCTTTTCCAGTGAGTCAACTCTTTACATCACATGGCCCAAAGTATTGGAGCTTTAGCTTCAGCATCAGTCCTTCCAATGAATATTCAGGGTTGATTTCCTTTAGGATTAACTGGTTTGATCTCCTTGCAGTCCAAGGGACTCTCAAGAGTCTTCTTGAGCAGCACTATTCAAAAGCATCAATTCTTCAGCGCTCAGCTTTCTTTATGGTCCAATTCTCACATCCATACATGACTACTGGAAAAAACATAGCTTTGACTAGATGGATCTTTATCAGCAAAGTGATATATCTGCTTTTTAATGTACTGTCTAGGTTTGTCATAGCTTTTCTTCTGAGGAGCAAGTGTCTTTTAATTTCATGGCTGCAGTTACCATCTGCAGTGATTTTGGAGCCCAAGAAAATAAAGTCTGTCCGTTTCCATTGTTTCCCCATCTATTCGTGATGAAGTGATGGGACTGGATGCCATGATCTTAGTTTTCTGAATGTTGAGCTTTAAGCCAACTTTTTCACTCTCCTCTTTCACCTTCATCAAAAGGCTCTTTAGTTCCTCTTTGCTTTCTGCCATTAGGGTGGTGCCATCTGAATATCTGAGCTTATTGATATGTCTCCCTGCAATCTTGATTCTAGCTTGAGCCTCATCCAGTCTGGCATTTTGCATGATGTACTGTGCATAGAAATTAAGAAAACAGGGTAACAATATGCAGCCTTGACGTACTCCTTTCCCAGTTCTGAACCAGTTTATTGTTCCATGTCCAGTTCTAACTTGCTTCTTTACCTGCAAACAGATTTCTCAGAAGACAGGTAAGGTGGTCTGGTATTCCCATCTCTTTAAGAAAAGTCTATATACTTGGTTGTGATCCACATAGTCAGAGGCTTTAATGTGATCAATGAAACAGAAGTAGATGTTTTTCTGGACAGCTCTTGCTTTTTCTATGATCCAGTGGATGTTTGCAATTTGATCTCTGGCTTTACTGCAGACAAAAGAATTATAACATAGTTAAGGCATCAGTGGGAGCATGGAAGGAGCAACTGACCCTGCCTGGGACTTAGGAAAGGTGTCCTGAAGGAGGTGACCTGGGAGGTGGGTTGCAGTAAATGAGGAGAGATTTTTCCAGTGAGAAGGAAGGGCAGCAGAAAAAGCTATACTAAGGCCTGTGTCTCAGGGGCCTGGTGTTTCCAGTGCACAGCGAACAACTCAGTGTCTTAGGAATGAAGGCCTGGCATTCCAAGTGGAGGGGTTTGGGTTTATTTTGTATGTTGTGGGGATTCCACAAAGATTTTAAAGCAGGAAATGATGTTGCTGACTTTGTTTTCTAGGAAGGTGAGTCTGGCAGCTACGTGGAAGATAGTTTAGAGGGAGAGGGCTTGTTGGCAGGGAGTCTGGTGGGAGGGAGGCAGTTGGAGCATTTCCTCCTGAGATGATGAGCCATGAGGCAGGCAGGGTTCCCAAACTTCAGGCATTCCCAGACTGTTCTGGTAGTTTTGGGTAGTCACATACCACTCGCATGAGTGTTAACAATTTTCTTTAAATCAGCTCCCTGTTTATATTTAAAGACATTTATTTTTGAACGGAAAGTGCAGTTTGTGAAAGCTATATTTTTCCCTGATACATATGAAAATGCACACATGGCTGTGTGTTTCGTTGCTGTTTTTTGGCTATGCCGGGTCTTCACTGTGGGGCACAGGCTTTCTCTAGCTGCAGCACAGGCTTCCATAGTTGTAGTGTGTGGATTCTAGGTGCAGTGTAGGTTGCGCCCCCCACCCCAGCATGTAGGATCTTAGTTCCCCGACCAGGGATCGAACCCACCTCCCCTACATTGAAAGGCCGATTCTTTACCACAGGACCACCAGGGAAGTTCCACAAGTGGCAATTTTTAAGAGGCACATTTGTGTACCACACGCAATCATCTTGCTTACACCATTGGCATATATACCCTACTTTGGGAAACAAAAAAATTAAAGACTGGCAGAGAGGTGAATAGGCAAGGACAGTGCTCAGAGACATTTGTCAAGGAAGATGGGTAAGAGGTGGTAACAGATTGGCTGCTGGAGGTAGGCGGGGAAGGCAGGTCTTGAGTGGACTCCATGTATAGCTGAGAAGGCTGAATGGATAATGATGTTTCTGAGACTGAGAATTTAAGTCTCAGCAGTAGGGGGACAAAAAGAGATGATTATTTTAATTTTGGGCCTGTTGAATGTGAATTGCCTTCAGGATTTTCAAAGAGAGCTGCTGAGTAAACAGTTGAAAATTTGGTCTGGAGCTTAAGGGACAAAAGTTGGAAATGAGTGTTAATGGATGTGGGAGTGACCAGCATATATTAATATCATACATTCTGGAGTCTCTAAGAGGAACGTATAGAAAGAGCTTCTGATTCTTTTGTATGGTGCGGAGACCCTTCACTATTTCTAGGTGCAAATGTGTGATTTGAAACTGAGAAGAGATACAATCAGATTTGCATTTTAGAAAGAGCACACTGACAATAATTGGTCAAGGATGGATCCAGGTTTTGTGGGTCCTGAGACTTATACAATTTAGAGACCTTCTTTAAGAAACATAATTGAAAATTATGAATTTAAAATAGATATGAAAGTGAATACTTACTTGTAATGAGAAGAGAATTTGCAGCCAAGTTACTAGGCCTTGGATTTTCAGATTTCTTTCTTGGAGTTCTTATTAGGCAGTGTATCTGAAATGCTTGTGTAGATTTGGCTCCTGATTGAGAGCTAGCTTCTCATCTTCATCTGGAACTTTCTGGAACTCCTAGGGACCTGTGCATAGGTGGAGTATATAGATTAGAGAAAGGAGAGACTGGAAGTAGGGAGCCCAGGTGGGACCCATCTGAGAGAAGGCAGAGTTTGAGCTTCTGAAGCCTTTTTTGCGTGGTTGTGCACGTCTCTCCGGAGAAAGCAATGACAACCCACTCCAGTACTCTCGCCTGGAGAATCCCATGGATGGAGGAGGCTGGTAGGCAGTGGTCCATGGGGTCGCAAAGAGTCTGACACTACTGAGCAACTTTGCTTTCACTTTTCACTTTCATGCATTGGAGAAGGAAATGGCAGCCCACTCCAGTATTCTTGCCTAGAGAATCCCAGGGATGGGGGAGCCTGGTAGGCTGCTGTCTAATGGGGTCGCAGAGAGTTGGACATGACTGAAGTGACTTAGCAGCAGCAGCAGCACGTCTCTCCAACACCCCCCAGCACAGTATTGACACAGTGAAGGCAGAGGGTTGGCTTGATCCAGGTTTGGGGCAGTTCTAGGGGACATGGAGGCCACGAACACCGTCAGGACCATGGCAGTGAGCTGGGTTGATAGGGAAGGGAGAGAAACCAAGAAGGAAGTTCTTAGATCCAGAGGGAGGTGAAGGCTAGATATTTCAGATTGGAGCAGTTTCAGGTGATAACGAATTTGGGAAAGTAGCAAGGTCATTGGCGTTTAAAGGGTCCAGGAACTGTGAAACCAAGCATTAGAGATGGATTGTTCGTGTGAGCGTTGACTTTACATGTGAACATCAGTGGGGCTGGTTGTGGCCCAGGAATGCCCACATTTTTGCTCAATGTGCTCTCAGGCAATTATTAGTGACAGGAATGAAGAACGGAAGAGAAGTGATATAGTTGAACAATATGAGTTTCAAAGAAAATGTTCCATCGTAATTTGAAAGAGCAATGGTCTAGAGGAACTTTGGGGAGTGAGATAGGAGGGTTATCTTGGGACCCTGAGGGGGGTTTGAAGAATGAGCTGGCCCTACCTGAGAGAGCTGCAAGAATAATGAAGTCTATGGGGAAAAGCCAGGATTTAAGAGAGGCAAAGAGATGGAAAGGGTGGGCTGTGAATATAGAACGTCTGATCTGCTTGGGAACCATAGGATTGTGGTTGGAAAGCCTCATTGAAATCATTAGCTAGGCTAGATTTCTTCTCATTATGTAGCATGTCAATAATTACTGAAAAGGAGCATGATGGTTGTAAAATATTCTTTTAATAATGATACTTTACAGGAAAAGGGTTCTGCCTAATGTTGAATGTCACTGGCGATAGACTGAAACATTTCTGGTCACATGCCTTTACCCAGTGTAATAGAGAATTATGTCACTGTTTGGCAGATTGCTTTTATATTCCATTTTAATCTCTCCGTTGGCTTTTCAGGTGTAGCTTTTTGAACTATTGTTTTAGTGGTTGCTCTAGGGATTAAACTATGCATCCTTATCACTGGCTAGGTAGTATTATATCACTTCACATGAAATGCGAGACCCTTGTGACAGAATAAATCCATTTGTCCCCTTTTATTCACTGTACTAGTAATGTCATACTTTAAAAAAAATTGCATACTTTATAAACCCCACAATGCAATTGCCATTTCACTTTAAACAGTTGCCACTTAAAGGAATTAAGGACAAAAGGTAGTCTTTTATATTCACCCATATGGACTTCCCAGGTGGCACTAGCGGTAAAGAATCTGAGACGCATTCCCTGGGTCGAGAAGATCCCCTGGAGAAGGAAATAACACCTCACTCCAGTATTCTTGCCTGGAAAATTCCATGGACAGAGGAGCCTGGCAGGCTACATAGTCCCTAGGGCTGCAAAGAGCTGGACTTGACTGAGCACCAATATATATATATAATAAATCCTTACCTTTATAATTGTTCTTCATTTCCTCCTATAGATGCGGATTTCCATCTAAGTGTTGATACCACCAAAACCTTGGCTTTCTCTGCCCACCGAAGCTGAATAAAAAAATACAGAGACAGAGTTTGGAGGAAGTAGAAAGATGGCTTTAATCCACAGCCGGTGGAGGGGAGAACACTGCAGGCTAATGCCTCAAGAACTGTGGTTGCCCCCCCACCCCGACCCCTGCCGCTCAACCCCGGGGGAACTGAGAGACTTTATAGACAGGGCTCACAGTCTGGGCTAAGGGATAAGAAACAAAGTAGTAAGAATCTAACATTCTTCCTGCATTGCTTTAGAACAGCCGTAGCGGGCGTCAGGTTGCCCGGTAATTGGATCTGGCAGTCCCAGTAATGGGTCCGTTCGTCTCCGGTTTATTCCACTGCAGCCTCCTTTCTGGAACGCAAAGAGCTACAAGGGGTGGTCTGAAGAGAACCGGATGAAGGCACAGGATGTAATTAGCAGGAGTTAAAGGGTGCAGGGTGTAACTTACCTAGAGTCAGGTAGTTTTGAAGTAAACAAATTTAGTTACCAACTACAGGTTCAGTTCAGTTCAGTTCAGTTCAGTCGCTCAGTCGTGTCCGACTCTTTGCGACCCCATGAATCGCACCACGCCAGGCCTCCCTGTCCATCACCATCTCCCGGAGTTCACCCAGACTCATACAGATTATGAATAGCTAAAGTAAAAATTAGGAGTGATCAGGCCTATTCAGTGTTCTTTTTATCTTTGTTCTCGGGAAAGGGAAAGAAAAAGAAAACCTGTTCCTCCTTTTCCCTTTTCACTGCCACGGTGTCATTCTGTTGAGCCTGAAGAACTTCTCTTAGTACAGGTTTGCCAAGAACAGCTTCTCTATTTGCTCTACTAAAAATATTTGTATCTTACCCTCATGTTTGAAGGATCTTTTCTATCAGTACAGAATTCTGAATTGAGAGTTTTTCTTTCAACACTAAAGGCTGTCATTCCCATGCCTTTATTGTTTCTGATGGTTGTTCTCCACTATGTCAGTCTTTTCTCCTCCCTCTGAATGCATTAAAGGCTTTCTTTTTATCTTTGGATTCCAGCAGTTTGGCTATGATGTGCCTAGGCAATTGGCTTTGTTTTTATTCTGCTTGGAATTTGCTGCAGTTTGTAGATTTAGTAAATCGGTATGTCTCACCAGGTTGGAGAATTTTAGACCATTACCATTTCCAGCATCTTTGCTGCCCCATTTCCTCTCTCCTTGCTGGGACTCCAGTTGCCTGTTTGTTAAGCTGCTTGCTATTGGCCCATAGGTTTGTCCTGTGTTTTTTGTCCCTGAAGCATGGTTCATTTTCCTCTTTCCTTTATTTTTTTGTTTTTCAAATTGGGCATTTTCTGTCGATCTGTCTTCCAGTTCACTGATTATTTCTTCTGCTGTCTCCAATTTGAACTTTTCATTTCAGATGCTGAACTTTTAAATTCCAAATTTCCATATTTTTTTTTCCATAGCTTCTATTTCTTTATTGGATTTCCCATTCGTTCATTCATTAAAGCATCTTTTAAATCCTTGGACATGTTTATTATAATAGCTATTTTAAAATCCTTGTCTGTTAATTCCAGTATCTGGGTCATCTTGGGGTCAGTTTTTATTGTTTTTACTTTTGACTCTAGGTCATGTTTTCATGTTTCTTCACTTGTCAAGTAGTCTTTGTTGGTATGCAGGATGTCATGGATAATAAAGCGTAGAAACTCTGGGTTATGTTATCTTTCTTGGGAAAGTTTTTATTTTTGTTTGAGCAGGCAGTTTAATTATTTGCAGATCACCTTGAATTTATGAAGACTGGTTTTAGGCTTTGCTAGGTCAGGTCTATTTTGGTTTTGGCCTTAATCCCAGAGCAAATAACATAGACCCAGGACATAGACTTTACTCCTAAGGTGTGGTTTTTCTGGAATTTCAGTGGAAAACCCCGAGGTGTGTACCAAGTACCTTTAACTTGAAACTCGTATTCCAATCTCTGTCTTGCCTACAGGCTGCAGCAGCTGAAATATTACCTCCATTCACTTTTTTTAAAAGCCCTACTGCAACTGCTTTTCACCAAGTTTCTTGGAGTCTTCTCCCTGGATATGTAGTTCAGGTATTGACTAAAGGATTTTACGGGAGTTCATATGCAGATCTGGGGCTTCCTCCTTCCCAGAATTTCTCCTGGTCTGTTTTTAGTGACTCTGGCAGCCCCAAATTTGTCCTCAAACCAATAAAACTACAGCTTTCTGCCTGAATTCTAGGTGCTCAGCCCCTGCCCAGGCTGCAGAGTGCACTTTCAAAGGGAAAGTCCATTTAAACACAGATTGTTTTTTTACCCAGTGGAGTTCTTGTCTTTCAAGGGTCAGATCCCTTTCAGTTTCCCTTATGGCTTTTGTTTGCCCTCCAGTACCTTCAAATAGTTGTTTCATATATTTTGTCCAGAGTTTATATTTGATATCTATGTGAAGGTTAGTTGAACACAAACTGCTCCTGCATTATTGGATCCAGAAGCTGCAAATTGCTTTGAGATTGCTTCAGAAAACACTGGTTGTTTTTGAGTGGTACTGTTGGCAAGAAAAGAATGAGAGTGGTTGTTGCAGAAACAGATTGTGTCTGTTTTCTCTTGAGATGACTGATATGGGCATTCAGGTATGTTAGCTACTGGGACAGGAAGTGTTCTGATATCAGTGGTGAATTGGTAGTGATGATCAGAAACATGGGTAGAAAAGAGGCCCAGAGACCTGGGATTCCGTCACCTGCAAGCTCTCATCCTTGCATGTGCTGTCCTGAGCACTCTGAAAAGTCAGTCTGGAAGGGACTCTGGAGTTATAGATCCAGAGAATAGGAGATGTTTGTCTGAAGGGAGAGAGCCAGGCAAGAAAATAAATAGGTGAGGGAGATTAAAAGCCACCGACTTCCAGCTGCAAAATACATGAGTTGTGGAGATGAAATGTACAGCGTGAGGAGTATAGTCAATAACCATAAGACCTTTGTATGATGGCAGATGATAACTAGACTCATTGTGTTGATCATTTTGAAATGTATACAAATATCAAATCACTATGTTGTATAACAGGAACTAACATAGGTCAGTTTATACTTCAAAAAACAAACTCTTGGAAATGGAGATCAGATTTGTGATTACCAGAGGTGGGAGTGGGAGAGGGAGTTGGAAAAAGGCAATCAAAAGGTACAAACTTCCAGTTATAAGACAAATAAGTAGTAGGGATTTAACATGAAAAGTGCAAGTAAAAGTTGCTCAGTCATGTCTGACTCTTTGCAACCCCATGAACTATACAGTCTATGGAATTCTCTAGGCCAGAATACTGGAGTGGATAGCCTTTCCCTTCTGCAAGGAATCTTCCCAACCCAGGGATCGAACCCAGGTCTCCCGCATTGCAGGCGGATTCTTTACCAGCTGAGCCACCAGGGAAGCCCAAGAATACTGGAGTAGGTAGCCTATCCCTTCTCCAGTGGGTCTTCCTGACCCAGGAATCAAATTGGGGTCTCCTGCATTGCAGGTGGATTCTTTACAACTGAGCTATCACATAGAACATGATAAATATAATGAACAGTGCTATATGTTACATATGAAAGTTATTAAGCAAGTAAATCCTGAGAGCTGTCATCTCAAGAAAAAAATTTCTATTTCTTTAATTGTGTATCTGTATGAGATGACAGATATTCATTAAACTTGCAGCGATAATCACTCCATGATATATGAAAATCAGATCATTATTCTGTACACCTTCAACTTATACGGTGCTGTATGTCAATTAAATCTCAGTAAAACTGGAAGAAAAAAAAAAAAAGGAAGGCCTCTAAAGTTGGAGAGGTTGGCAGGATGCTATATCAAGGGCAGGGGTTTTTCATGTAAAGCCTCAAACCAAGTAGGAAGATTTATGGGCTAAGTGAATGCAGGCCGTGCCTCTCGCGTCAGGCCGCTGTCATCTGGGAGCAGTCGAACAGATGGCTTTCAGCCTTTCTTGTGTGAGAAAGGGTGGGAAGGGAGCCTGAGAAGTCATCCTTGGGCTTGGCCTGAAAAGCTGAAGAAGAGAGAGAGTATAGGACTCCTTAACACTGGTCTATAGGAGGACTCTTTTTTTCCTAAAATGAGCAAACCAAGAACAATGTAGCATGTTTTTCATAAACTGAACTTAATTCAGCTTAAAGGATTATTATTTATTCTGGTTTATGTCCTTCCTAACTTGGGGAGCTTGAAAAGATCCCTTCTTTAATGAAATAGTAGTGAGATGAAATAGTGTGTGTGTGTGTTTTAAGATTCTCAACAAAATTAAAAACTGTAAACTCAGTGACATCTCTCAGTCTTGTCCGACTCTGTGACCCCATGGACTGTAGCCTACCAGGCTCCTCTGTCCATGGGATTTTCCAGGCAGGAATACTGGAATGAGCTACCATTTCCTTCTCCAGGGGATCTTCCCAAACCAGGGATTGAACCCCGGGGTCTCTCGCACTGCAGACAGGCGCTTTACCATCTGAGCCACCAGGTACCACCAACCATATCTGCCCCTACTTGCCCCCACTTCCCAAACAAAATTTGTTATTTGAAGTATTGGCTGTCCATGAAATCTAAAAGTTTAGGAAACACAGTCCTAGAAGGTTACAGCAACTTTTTAGGATTGCTGGAGTCACTTGTCATGTCGCGGGGCTGGGGGTTGCAGGGTTAAGTTGCCAGCCATGACCTTGCGCTCACCCAGAGCATCTTCTCTCACCTCCGGGACCACAGTAGGATAAAGAACTGTAAGACAAGGCCTGTGATGTCTGTGGTCTCAAGGTACTGAACGGAGTAGGGGATGCAGACGGGCATTCCTCTCTGCCTCTTACAGTAGGGGGAATATTCCAGCATACCCTAGCATAAGAAGATCCAAACCTCCTATCTCAGTGCACATCCTCAAACTGCCCACTTCCGATGACTCACAGGTTGACACTTGCTCCCCTCAACTTCTTTTCCATCATCGCCCTTGAGGAGTCATGAGAGATCAGGTTTCTTAAAGCAGAGAGGTTATCGTTTCCTCCGCTCTCCACTTGTTCCGGTCGTTCAGGTCATCCCGGTCTGGGTTTCATTGAGGGAGCGAGTCTGGATGGTGCTTATCCAAAGTCACGGGTTCTGGGAGGGGTCGCTTCCTGGAGGGCTGGGCACTTCCACCCACAACGCTGTGCATCCTTCCGGTTACATACATGCCGGATGGGTTTTAACAAACTGACGCGTTAAGGGATTGACACAGACATACAGGTCTTGATTTATGATAAAAATTAAAAGGAATGTTTATTCTGGCTGAATGGAAGAAAGTCTGGGGGAAACAAGGGCGTTTCTTGACAAGTCTATGGAAGGTGCAGACCTGAAAAAGCTGATTTCGAATGACCGGAAGGGGTATAATTGAGATTAAGAGGATGCCACCCAAATTAGGAACATCCAGGGTGAATTTCAAGAACGATTTGTGGGCTGAAATCTGTTCTCTTTGGATCAGCCTCTCCAACAAATGGCTGACGGCCCTGTTGCATGAGTCATTTGAAGTGGGCAGTTTGATGACTGTATTGAGATATGGGTTTTGGGCCTTTTTACGATAGGGCGTGTGGGAATATTGGGGGAAGTATGATACCACGAGAGTCATTGCCAGACACTGTGGTTGTCTGAACATCGCACGGATCTCCCAGTGCACAGAGGAACTGTGGCTTCCTCCTCTTTGTTCAGGCAACTTTAAAGCATTTCTCTCTGTTCAGAGAAAGTGGACTAAAGTAAGAGCTGGATCCCTGACATGAACTTGTGCACGGCAGTCTCAAATAAGAGACGCTACTGTGTTTACCTCCGCAAGACTCCCCGTTGTCTCAACCCTGGGCATTAATGAGGTGTCTTTTGTTCATTTGTTTCCTCCAAAGGCTGCATGTGTGCAGTCGTGTCTGACTCTTTGTGACCCTATGGACAGTAGCCCGCCAGGCTCCAGTGTCCATAGGATTCTCCAGGCAAGAATACTGGAGTGGGTTGCCATTTCCTCCTCCAGGGGATCTTCCCAACATAGGGATTGAAGCCGTGTCTTCTGCATTGCAGGCAGAATTTTTAGCATCTGACCCACCGGGAAAGCCCTCAAAGATTGCATTTCATTGCTTTTATTTTTTTCTAATAAATAATACAGCATTTATGCCCAAGTTTGTCTCCCATGTTCACAGCGGATCCATAAAAGAGCACAGAGGAAAAAGAGACTTAATGAAGGTGTGACTAGCCCAAAGCTTACATAGCTAGAAAGGATTCTAGAATCTGAGCCCAGGAGCATCCCTTCTTTCCCTCCTTTCTCTCTCCTCCCTCCCCTCCCCCTTAAATTAACCCTTTCAAACTATAGCTTTGCCTCTTTATTTATTTCTGGCAAACTCCTGTCCTCCACCTAGTCACTCATTCTTCAAAGCTACTGCTCTGTTGGGGGGTTTCCCAGGTGGTGCTAGTGGTAAAGAGCCCTCCTGCCAATGCAGGTTAGATGTAAGATACGCCGGTTCAATCCCTGGGTCAGGAAGATCCCCTGGAGAAGGGAATGACAATCCACTGTAGTATTCTTGCTTAGAGAATCCCATGGACTGAGGAGCCTGGCGGACTATAGTTCATAGGATCGCAGAGTCAGACACAACTGAAGCAACTTAGCATGGCACGGCACTGGACTGTTGGTATGTGCAGGATATCTGTGATGTGCAGTAAAGAGATCGCTACTTTCTCGGTACAGAGATTTATATTGAATTCAGCCTTAATCAAGCTGAATTCAAGCTGCTGTAGTTCATTTTGGGTTTTAATCATGACTTTACCCTTAACTCTTCCCTCAGCTTGCCTCACTAAAGAGGTAAGGGTCAGACCAAGCCTCTCTGTCTTACTGAACATATTTATACTATCAGTAGGTACAGATTTGGTTCCAAGACACCCCTCTCCCACTAATAGATATCCGGATCCACAGATGTCAGATCCCATAGTCGGCCCTCCGTATCCATGGTTCCTCATCCATGGAATCAAGCAACCACGGATTGTGTTGCTCTGTATTTATTGAAAAAAAAAATCTGCAAATCAGTAGACCTGCACAATTCAGACCAGTATAGTTCAACGGTCAACTATACTTTGTGCCCAGAAGATATATGAAGGAGGTGTTCCTTTTGGTTTAGACCAGGTCTTACCCTTGTCATTGATCTAGTCTCTCTTGTACTTGGGCACTTTGTTGCAGCCCAGACAGATTCTTTTCTGTAGCCGCTGTGTCCTCTCAAGCCTGTGCTAGCTGGCACGCACTGAGCATCTAGGAAGTCAGATACCATCTGGTTTAGTGTGAAGCTTTGGTGTCGGAAAGCAAATTGGATTTGAACCCTTGCTCCATTTTGTACCGCTCAAATGATTTTAGGTGAGTTAATGTTATCTGAGTTTTCCTCTTGAGTAACTTTGTTATGAGGTGATGGACAGTTCAGTGGGTCACAGGGATTCTGCAAAGTAATCCTACTAAAGCTTTGGCGTAGAGTAAACCCTCAGTAGGTGTTGGCCATCATTATAATTATTTGTCGTTCTGTTGCTCAGTCATATCCGACTCTTTGCGACCCCATGGACTGTAGCATGCAGGCCTCCCTGTCCTTCACTATCTTCTGAGCTTGCTCAAACGCATGTCCGTTGAGTCGGTGATGCCATCCAACCATCTCATCCTCTGTCACCCTCTTCTCCTGCCCTCAGTCTTTTCCAGCATCAGGGCCTTTTCCAATGAGTCTAACTCTTTGTGTCAGGTGGCCAAAGTGTTAGAGCTTCTGCTTCAGCATCATTTAATACTCATTAAATGAGTATTCAGGGTTGATTTCCTTTAGGATTGACTAGTTTGATCTCCTTCCTGTCCAAATCAAATGATAATTATTAGCTATAGATTAACGTGTTGTTTCTCATTGCCTCGATTGTCTCACCACTGATGAAGTCTTTGTGTTTACGAAGTCTCATTTCTCTCTGTAACCTTGTGTTCTCTGTTTTATGTCCCCTTCCTTTTAATACAAGTTCAAATTGATGGTAAACATTTCATGTCATCATTTACATCTTTCTGCCAAGATACCCTTTCCCCAAATTGAAAAATAACAATTTCACAGATTCAAAGAATCACAGAATTATAGAACTGTGGGGAATCACCTCTATTATGAATTAAAATCCAGGATCATGAAACTAGTTAGTGGCAGAGGCAGAAACAGAGCCTATAAGCAGTCTAGCCTAGTGTTCTTTCTACCACATTTTTTTTTCCTTACCCAAATTTCATGTATGCGTGTATACAAAATTAAAAGACATAATAACTGAGGGCCGGGGGTAGGAGGCATGGGGAGGCACTTTTATTTATAAACTCGTTCTCCCGTCACATCTAGCCCTGGCAGGGATCTGACCCAATCTTTTGGTTGTAGAGTTATTTTCTGGCCTTCAGGATGCTGATGTTAGGAGTTTCCAGCTCCAAAGTGGAAAAGGTCTCTGTTCCTATTTGGCACAAGTCTTCCTTGAGCAGATTTACCCAGGAACAACCCTCATACTGGACTTCTCCTCCTCACCGCCTCTGTCTTTTTTCCCTTTTGTTAGCCTAAACTTCATGCATCCAGTTTTTCTGTTTTAGCTTTTACTTTTCATTAAAATTTGAAACATCTAGAAAAGTGGAAATGATAGTACCATGGAAAACATACACCCACCACCTAGGTTCAGCTGTTTTCAACATTTTCCATATTTGCTTAAATGATAATTTTTAAAATACCTAAAAATATGTATTTACACGTTTTACATGTAACTTTTTGTTGAACTATTTGAGAGCCACCATCATAAAATGTCACTTAAATACTTAAGCGCTTAGCTCTGAGAAATAGGGACATTTTTCTCGAAATCCACAACTCCACACCTAACAATATTAGCAATTCCCTAGTGCCATCTATTACCCAGACCATGTTCATTTCCCCCACTTGTCTCCAAAATAATCTATTACAGCTAATTTTTTTTCAAACTAGGGTCCAATCAAGAACCACTCCACTAAGTTTCTCTCTCTCTTAAGTCTCTTTTGTTTTGGAATAATCTCCTATTTCATCCCCTCTTTTTAATGGTGTTGACTTTCTGAAGAGTTGGAGCCCCTTATTTTCCCTCGTGCTGGATTTTTCTGGTTCTTTCTTCCTTAGTATCACTAAACTTCCTCCTGTCTTACCTGACCTGCAGCAAGCAGGTTGGAAGTAATCAGACTGGAAGGCTTAATTGCATTCCCAGTGAAGGCTCTGTGGCAAGTTTTTTCTGGGTGGCACCATGTGTCTCTAGTGGCAGTACATTGGTCCTCACCGTTCACAGGCTAAGTTTGATCCCTGAGTTATGATGCCAGTAGATATCTCTTGTTCAGGAACATTTTTCTCCCTCACACCTGGCACACACGGGGTGATTCTTTGGCACCAGGAGAATGTACGATTCCCTGTCAATCAATCAGTTAGTGGCTTTAGCATCTCTTGGTGGTTAGGTTTCTGTCCCATGCTTAAAATAGATCTTGCATTTTATTAGGTCTGTTACAGCTTGAAAGAGCTACATTTCCTCATAAGGGTTCAGTTAGAAGCTCGGATGGCCCATTACCTGCCATGACCTTAAACCCACGAGGAGAAAACTCAGGTCTGTGGTGAGTTAGTTGTCAGACCCAGTGTGAGGCTGGAGGGAGAAATTGGCAGAGATGAAACTGTGGAGGACTTCCCTGGTGGTCCACTGGTTAAGACTTCACCTTCCAGAGCAGGAGGTGTGGGTTTGATCCCTGGTCGGGGCGCTAAGGTCCTACATGCCTCGTGGCCAAAAAACCCAAACATGAAACAGAAACCATATTGTAACAAGTTCAATAAAGACTTTTAAAATGGTCCACATCAAAAAAAATTTTTTTAAAAGAGATGGAACTGTGCATGGTGGACAGATTTGAAGAACACACACCGCCTCTACAGCGTATGCACATGTTAATTAGGGTTAATTTTCTCTTTTATGAAGCACATAAGCTTTCCTGCATCTTTTCTCAGGTTGCTGGAGAAAGGAAAGGAAGTTTGTTTCTAGCTAGGGTTGAACATGGGACGTGTAAGATGGGAGATGTGAGGTGTGCAGTGGATCCTTGCTGAACTGAATGTTTTTTCTGTTGGGAATTCACGCATACGTCTGGACTGGCTTTTTTGAAATAAGATGCAGTTTGGATTTTGGACTGCTTCACACTGTGGGGTTTCTCCAGGACTTCAGAGAGTGTGTGAGAAGTTTCTAAACTCGAAAGGCTCCTTTTTTGGCACTGTGGTGTCTTTTCTATTTCGGCATCTTAAGAATCTGGGGGAACCATATAAAGATCAGAAACAAGTCTAGCCCTCGAGGCTCCCTGTGACTTGGTAATTCCAGTTAGTTGAATCCTTGCCCATTCGGATGAGACCATATAAAGTGGCCGTTTCCTGAATTTCCTGCTCTCTGCCTCCTTTTTGTCAAAAGCTGGTATTTCAGGACCGCAACCACTGGTCACGTGCTTCCAACCCTTTACTCGCAGTCATTCCTGCCCCTGTTTATTTTTGGAGAGAGCACATTTTTGCTTCTCTCCAGGAGCTATGCGGGGTCCTGGCCCCTCCGTCCATCAGGCGGCCGCCCCAGCAGGCTGTGCTGCTTTCCCACACTCGAGACGTGACTCCAGCTTTTAGGCGAGAACGCGAGGGATGCACTGCCTCAGGGCTACCGTCACCCACTCCTATTTCTGTCCCTACTGGTGTTGCACATTTTAAGACTCTTTCTTTAAAAAAAAACAAAAAGCAAGTTTGGGTAACGTTACCTGGCACTAAATCTGCCAAAATTGGAGATCGTTTGCCCAGCAGATGTCTTGGGGCTGTGCCTCTGAATTTCAGAAGCTGAGCAATGTAAAGAATAAACCAGGGCTTTTGAATTCTAGGTCTAAGTTCTCTCTTCATTTTTAATATCTATTTGAGCCCTACTCTCTCTCTCCTATCCAGGGTTTTGTTTTTTCCCCCCCTCTTTCCTAACACAGGGCTAGAAAACAGATTTCTCCCAGAGCCATGCTTCATACAGGTTGGTAGTGTCTCCCCAAGTGCTTGGTCAAGGAGGATTGCGGTGTTTGTGGGCTCCATGAAAAAGGTCACCACTGTCTTAGACTGAGTTTCTAGTTTCAAGGATGGGGCAAGAGTCAATTCCTTTTTCTTTAAATGCCTAGGCCTTTGCACCAAGACCTCAGACACGATTTGAGAAATAATAAATTAAGCACTCATGTCTCCTCTTGTCCTACCCACGCCTGGTGGGCAGGACCTCCCCTGGTCCGAATGGAGGGCTCTGTAATGAAGGGTGACGGTTTCTCAGAGCTGCCTGTGAGGACTGGGCTCTGACCGTGTGCTGGGGAGAGCATTCTGGCTCCCAGAGTGCCCCCAGCATCTTCTCTGTCACCGCAGCTGGGAGAATGTAGCAGTCCTGGCAGCTGATAATAAAAGAAGCAAGGGTAGCATCTCGGTTTAGAGTGTGTCCCGTGTTTCAGATTGTCCTGGAGAGACAGCTCAGGGCTCTTTCTGAAACAGTGCTAACAGGTGTCTCCATGACATCGTCATAGCTTTTAGGGAGAGGAGCCAGGCTTTCAGGGGCTAGACTGTCTGCACAGAAGAACCCACCAGACCTTTTAGATTGTACTGTGAAAAGCCAGTCATCGCTTACATTTTCAAACAGATCGTTTGCACCTGATTTTAAGCTACTCCATTATGATCAAGTCGCATCAGCTTGCACTTCCAGCCAGCACTGTATATAACGGCTGCTGAGGACCTCGGCTCCCCACCAGGACGATGATCGGGAGCAGCATCTGCTGCAGCCCCTGTGTCATGTGCTGTCCTGGTAGCATGGCACCTTTTCGGGTCGCTCCTGGATTGCTTTTCCTTTTCATTTCTGCTTATCTTCCCAGTCCAGGGTAAGCCCCCCTTACTCCGTAAAGCTTCTGTCAGTCTCTTTATCCCCAGCACTGCCCATTTGCTACGATTCTGTGTAGCCTTCAGTCCTGTCTTGCAAGCTTATGCGTGCTTGTCAGAACACTGCCTGAATGATGCCCCAGGAGAGTGTGGCCTAGTAAAAACCACCACAGGTGATGAGAAAATGGCAAAATTCAGTGGAACCGCCCCACAGCCGAGGGCTTCCTCTTCAGCTTCACCTTTGGACCCTGGATGAAGCCTCTCCCTGGAAGGACCCCCCAGTTCCTCCATCCCTGATGCCTACATCCCCTCTTCAGTGTGGCTTTTGTAGTTTCAGATTGAACCGGATGTCCACCACGTAGATTTCTCAAAGACCTGATACACTCAGTTCTGCGTCTTCCTGGCCTCACTGGACTGGGGTCTCATTTGAGAACAGAGATGACGTCTTCTGCTTTCTCTAACTCATCTGGTGTATGTAGGGCAGTGCTCAGCTCTCCACAGAGGAGGAAAGTTGTATTCTGGGAAGGAGCCTTTATCACTGGATCATGTACGGATGTGAGGATTGGACCATAAAGAAGGCTGAGCACTGAAGAATTGATGCTTTTGAACTGTGGTGCTGGAGAAGACTCTTGAGAGTCTCTTGAACAGCAAGGAGATCAAACCAGTCAATCTTAAATTGAGGGAAATCAACCCTGAATATTCACTGGAAGGACTGATGCTGAAGCTGAAGCTCTGGTACTTTGACTACCTGATGTGAAGATCTGACTCATTGGAAAAGACCCTGATACTGGGAGGGATTGGGGGCAGGAGGATAGGGGACGACAGAGGATGAGATGGTTGGATGGCATCACTGACTCAATGGACATGAGTTTGAGCAAGCTTCAGGAGATAGTGAAGGACGGGGAAGCCTGGCGTGCTGCAGTCCATGGGGTCACAAAGAGTCAGACACTGAACTGACTGTGTGACTGAACTGACTGAGTAGAGGTTAATTACATCTGTCTCATGCAGATAGGGTATTTGTGGGTGGCCATAACAAGACTCATAGTAGGAAGATTTACAAAACAATGTTTTTTCTTACCCTTGGACTCAGGGTACTAAATCATGAGAGCAGGGATTCCCCATCAGAAAAGACAACACCCCGCTAAACACCCAAGCCCTACCTTGCAGAGAGCTGAGTTCTACCCACCCCTATCTCCCAGCCACTTCAGTGCTCTCTCCCAAGTGTAGCCAGGACTCCTGGTGGGGAGCAGGGAAGGCCGCTAAACCCTGCCCATTTGGTGTAGAGAAAGTCTTTGTAACTCTTAGTGATCTCGAGGAAAAGCACCCTATGCAGTTTTTACAGCATTATGTCAGCTCTTGAAGTCTTCAGTTATTAGTGCACAAGCCCCTTTGATTTGGGGACAAGGTGTTAAGGTCTTCTGGCTGTGGAGCAGTGACTCTTGGGTGGTGGTCTTTCTGTTTGGAAGCTGTTGTGTTAGCAGTTGCCACTGTTTCAGAGTGGAAGGAAGATGAGAGGAAACGTGTCTTTGTGTGACCTCTGGGCAGAAAAGATTCTCACTCATCCTCCCAATGGCTGTAACTTTTTGAGGTTTGTGGTTGAAGAGGATAAAGCAGATCATTTTGGGTTTGGGAATCTTGTGAAACTGAAAGTCGCTCAGTTGTATCCGACTCTTTGCAACCCCAAGGACTATACAGTCTGTGGAATTCTCCAGGCTACAATACTGCAGTGGGTAGCCTTTCCCTTCTCCAGGGGATCTTCCTAACCCAGAGATCGAACCCAGGTCTCCCACATTGCAGGCAGATTCTTTACCAGCTGAGTCACCAGAGAAGTCCTGGGAATCTTAGGGAACTTTATGAACCATATGATGGATTAATCATCAAAATGACAGCTCAGGCCAGACTCAGAGGAATCTTGCCCCCACCTCCTCCAGATGATGTGGCGTATTTTATTACACGTGGTCTAACCTTTCCTATATTGACATTAGTGATGCTGCTGCTGCTGCTAACAATGAAGATCCAGCACTTACTATGCCAGGCACTGCTCTGAGCACTTAACATGGAGTCACTCATTTAATCCCTCAGCAGGTTAGTGGTTTCTCAAAGGAGTGCATCTTGACCTCATTTGATATCACTTATACCCCTTTTCCCTGCTGCCTGGTTTCTCACAATCCTTCCCCAGTTCGGTCTCTGCGTCTCCTGCCCCCTGGTCACCCACACCCCATGGCAGAAAACAAGGCGGGGCCGTGACACACGGGTTGAGGAACCTTGCCAAGGCAGCAGGATCCTTTCTCTTCCTCTTTCAGGCTCAAGGTGGAAAAGCTCCAGGTAGACCTGGGCCTCTTGATCCTGTGGGCACCATGGATTTCACATGGGTTCCTCCTGTCCTTCCAACACCCGGGTGCCCCAGGGGCAGGCAGGGCGCATAGGGAAGCGAAGCGGGCCTAGAGCTTAGGCACAGGCACACCAGCGGTCTGCGTACTGATGCGGTAAAGAAGAGATCCCAATTCCAACCAAGAAGTATATGCTTGTTCCCGTTTTTGTCAGAACACCCGACACAGCTTTCATTTACCCACTCCCTGTTGTCATAGAAACCGGAGGGAATTCTGTACCGGAAGAGAAACAGCAGCACAAGCCCATCATAATAGATGTCCACTGGCACTTGATGGGGCAGGAAGGGGCCAGGCAGGCCGGGTGGGGACTGTGGCAAACTGGAACGCACATGTCCAGTCACCTGAAGGCGGCTGCTGCTCAGCCCCAGAACCACTAGAGCTTCCAGTTTTCCGAGAGAAGCCAGAAAGTGCTGCTTTGTGTGGAAATCTTGCAGTTTTTAAAATGGTAATTTAAATTTAGAAACAGACAAAAGCCACTGTATGGCCAAACCAAACTTGTGGTTCCTAGTTTGTGACCTCCAAATTCATTAATGCTCCTTGTCACAAGATGGTCCTACCCTTGGGTAAAGGAAAGTGGGATGTTATCTGCAAAATCATAGGGAAGAAAGCTGTGAGCCAGATTGATTTAAAACCTCCTGGAGGCACCTGATATGGCTCAGTTCTGATCTCTTTCACCTTTGCAAGCGCAGTAAGAGCTGACCAAGACAAGGTTCCTGATCTCTGCTTATACACAACTTTGGCTTGTGTCCACTTGGCTTTATTCTGATTCCAGCTGGTCCTTAGAGTTCCAACACTTGGTGCTGTCCGAGCAGCCTAACCTCTGAGCTTCAGTTCCAGATTTCTGGGACCAAGAACTCAATTGTTTCTGACTGGGTCTGACTAGTGCACCCCTAGTTCACTCAGCTGTGTCCTAGGAAAGACGGGTCTTGGGATGAAAGGCTTCTCCATCCAGTCTGGGGACAGGTGAGTGTGGGTGGCAGAGACACCAAGAAAGGATGTGTAGACTGGGAATTAATGGTGGGATCTCTTCCTTCATCTTCTGTGGGTTCCCTGCTGAGAACTAAGCACCAGTTCACTTTCTACTCCTACATTTTTGTCATTTCTGAGAGTATAAAGCGCCATTACCCAAGTTTGTCTTCTCTAAAGTATTGCCTAGGGTTCTCGGGAGATAAGTCTTTTGGATGTAGGCTTTCCAACTCTCGGCTTCTCCTCCATCAGGCCTTTCCAGCAGGTTCTTCCTCTCCCCACGTGAGCTCCAAGGATGGGGCTTATCCTTGGCAGGTTACTGGAGAACCAGGAAAGGGAGGGCATCTTGGTGTAAAATAAAAACATCAGAAGTTAAGTGTATTTCGGCACGTTGAAGGAATTTTTTCTTAAAAAGCTACAAGTTAGTTGCAATGGTGAATGGGATTGTTTCCTTAATTTCTCTTTCTGTTTTCTCATTGTTAATATATAGGAATGCAAGGGACTTCTGTATATGAATTTTCTATCCTGCAACTTAACTGTATTCATTGATTCAGTTCAGTTTAGTCACTCAGTCGTGTCCGACTCTTTGCGACCCCATGAATTGCAGCACGCCAGGCCTCCCTGTCCATCACCAACTCCCGGAGGTCACTCAGATTCATGTCCATCAAGTCAGTGATGCCATCCAGCCATCTCATCCTCTGTCGTCCCCTTCTCCTCCTGCCCCCAATCCCTCCCAGCATCAGAGTCTTTTCCAATGAGTCAACTGTTTGCATGAGGTGGCCAAAGTACTGGAGTTTCAACTTCAGCATCATTCCCTCCAAAGAAATCCCAGGGCTGATCTCCTTCAGAATGGACTGGTTGGATCTCCTTGCAGTCCAAGGGACTCTGAAGAGTCTTCTCCAACACCACAGTTCAAAAGCATCAATTCTTCGGCGCTCAGCTTTCTTCACAGTCCAACTCTCACATTCATACATGACCACTGGAAAAACCATAGCCTTGACTAGACAGACCTTTGTTGGCAAAGTTAATGTCTCTGCTTTTCAAAGTTAATGTCTCATGCTGTCTAGGTTGGTCATAACTTTTCTTCCAAGGAGTAAGCGTCTTTTAATTTCATGACTGCAGTCACCATCTGCAGTGATTTTGGAGCCCCCCAAAATAAAGTCTGACACTGTTTCCACTGTTTCCCCATCTATTTCCCATGAAGTGATGGGACCAGATGCCATGATCTTAGTTTTTTGAATGTTGAGCTTTAAGCCAACTTTTTCACTCTCCACTTTCACTTTCATCAAGAGGCTTTTTAGCTCCTTTTCACTTTCTGCCATAAGGGTGGTGTCATCTGCATATCTGAGGTTATTGATATTTCTCCTGGCCCTCTAGTAATTTTCTGGTGGTGTTTTTGGGGTTTTCTATGTAGAGGATCATGTCATCTGCAAACAGTTTTACTTTTTCTTTTCCAACCTGGTTTCCTTTTATTTCTTTTTCTTCTCTGATTGCTGTGGCTAGGACTTCCAAAACTATGTTGAATAGTAGTGGTGAGAGAGGGCACCCTTGTCTTGTTCCTGATTTTAGAGGAAATGCTTTCAATTTTTTGCCATTGAGAATAATGTTTGCTGTGGGTTTGTTGTATATGGCTTTTATTATGTTGAGGTATGTTCCTTCTATGCCTGCTTTCTGGAGAGTTTTTATCATAAATGGGTGCTGAATTTTGTCAAAGGCTTTCCCTGTATCTATTGAGATAATCATATGGATTTTATCTTTTAATTTGTTAATATGGTATATCAGATTGATTGATTTGCACATATTGAAAAATCCTTGCATCCCTGTGATAAAGCCCACTTGGTCATGATGTATGATCTTTTTAATATGTTGTGGATTCCATTTGCTAGAATTTTGTTGAGGATTTCTGCATCTATGTTCATCAGTGATATTGGCCTGTAGTTTTCATTTTTTGTGGCATCTTTGTCTGGTTTTGGGATTAGGGTGATGGTGGCCTCTGGGAGTTTACCTTCCTCTGCAGTTTTCTGGAAGAGTTTGAGTAGGATAAGTGTTAGCTCTTCCCTAACTTTTTGGTAGGATTCAGCTGTGAAGCCCTCTGGTCCTGGGCCTTTGTTGGAAGATTTTTGATTACAGCTTCAATATCCATGCTTGTGATGGGTCTGTTAAGATTTTCTATTTCTTCCTGGTTCAGTTTTGGAAGGTTATCCTATTCTAAGAATTTGTCCATTTCTTCCAAGTTGTCCATTTTATTGGCATATAGTTGCTCATAGTAGTCTCTCATGATCATTTGTATTTCTGTGATGTCTGTTGTGATTTCTCCATTTTCATTTCTAATTTTATTGATTTGATTCTTCTCCCTTTTTTTCTAGATGAGTCTGGCTAATGGTTTGTATATTTTATTTATTTTCTCAAAGAACCAGCTTTTAGTTTTGTTGATTTTTGCTATAGTCTCCTTCAATGAAAAGAATAAAATACTTGGGAATAAATTTGCCTGAAGAAACAAAAGGCCTATATATAAAAAATTATAAAACACTGATGAAAGAAATCAAAGGTGACACAATTAGATGGAGAAATATACCATGTTCGTGGATTGGAAGAATCAATATAATGAAAATGAGTATACTACCCAAAGCAATCTATAGATTCAGTGCAATCCCTATCAAGCTACCAATGGTATTTTTCACAGAACTAGAACAAATAATTTCACAATTTGTATGGAAACACATAAAACCTTGACTATCCAAAGCAATCTTGAGAAAAAAGAATGGAACTGGAGGAATCAACCTGCCTGACTTTGGACTACGCTACAAAGCTACAGTCTTCAAGATAGTATACAGCACAAAGATAGAAATACATATCAATGAAACAAAATAGAAAGCCCAGAGATAAATCCACGCACCTATGGACACCTTATCTTTGACAAAGGAGGCAAAAATATACAATGGAGAAAAGACCGTCTCTTTAACAAGTGGTGCTGGGAAAAGTGGCCAACCACCTGTAAAAGAATGAAACTAGAACACTTTCTAACACCATACACACAAAGAAACTCAAAGTGGATTAAAGATCTAAATGTAAGACCAGAAACTATAAAACTCTTAGAGGAAAATATAGACAGAACACTCTCTGACATAAATCACAGCAAGATCCTCTATGACCCACCTCCCAGAGTAAGGAAATAAAATAAACAAATGGGACCTAATTAAACTTAAAAGCTTTTGCACAATGAAGGAAACTCTAAGCAAGGTGAAAAGGCAGCCATCGGAATGGGAGATAGTGATAGCAAATGAAACTGACAAAGAATTAATCTCTAAAAATATGCAAGCAGCTCATGCAGCTCAATACCAGGAAAATAAATGATCCAATCAAAAAATGGGCCAAAGAACTAAAAAGACATTTCTCCAAAGACATACAGATGGCTAACAAACACTTGAAAAGATGCTCAACATCACTTATTATCAGAGAAATGCAAATCAAAATCACAGTGAGGTACCATCTCATGCTAGTTAGAATGGCTGCCATCAAAAAGTCTACAAACAATAAATGCTGGAGAGGGTGTGGAGAAAAGGGAACCCTCTTACACTGGTGGTGGAAATGCACACTAGTACATCCACTATGGAGAACAGTGTGGAAATTCCTTAAAAAAACTGGAAACAGAACTGCCATATGACCCAGCAATCCCACTGCTGGGCACACATACCAAGGAAAGCAGAATTGAAAGAGACACATGTACGCCAATGTTCATTGCAGCACCGTTTACAATAGCCAGGACATGGAAGCAACCTAGATGTCCGTCGGCAGACGAATGGATAAGAAAGCTGTGGTACATATACACAATGGAATATTACTCAGCTATAAAAAAGGATGCATTTGGACAAAACTGGAGCCTATTATACAGAGTGAAGGAAGTCAGAAAGAAACACCAGTACAGTATCAGTTCAGTTCAGTTCAGTCTCTCAGTCGTGTCTGACTCTTTGTGACCCCATGAATCGCAGCACGCCAGGCCTCCCTGTCCATCACCAACTCCCGGAGTTCACTCAGACTCAGGTCCATCAAGTCAGTGATGCCATCCAGCCGTCTCATCCTCTGTCGTCCCCTTCTCCTCCTGCCCCCAATCCCTCCCAGCATCAGAGTCTTTTCCAATGAGTCAACTCTTCGCATGAGGTGGCCAAAGTACTGGAGTTTCAGCTTTAGCATCATTCCTTCCAAAGAAATCCCAGGGCTGATCTCCTTCAGAATGGACTGGTTGGATCTCCTTGCAGTCCAAGGGACTCTCAAGAGTCTTCTCCAACACCACAGTTCAAAAGCATCAATTCTTCAGTGCTCAGCCTTCTTAACAGTCTAACTCTCACATCCATACATGACCACTGGGAAAACCATAGCCTTGACTAGATGGACCTTAGTCGGCAAAGTAATGTCTCTGCTCTTGAATATGCTATCTAGGTTGGTCATACTTTTCTTCCAAGGAGTAAGCGTCTTTTAATTTCATGGCTGCAGTCACCATCTGCAGTGATTTTGGAGCCCAAAAAAATAAAGTCTGATACGGTTTCCACTGTTTCCCCATCTATTTCCCATGTATACTAACACATATATATGGAATTTAGAAAGACGGTAATGATGACCCTATATGCAAGACTGCAAGAGACACAGATGTAAAGAACAGACTTCTGGACTATGTGGGAGAAGGCGAGGGTGGGATGATATGAGAGAATAGCATTGAAACATGTATTTTACTATAAGTAAATTAGATGACCAGTGCAAGTTCAATACACAAAGCAGGGCACTCAAAGCTGGTGCTCTGGGACAGCCCAGAGTGGTAGGGTGGGGAGGGAAGAGGGAGGGGGGTTCAGGATGAGGGAGGATACATGTACACCGGTGGCTGATTCATGTCGAAGTATAAAAAAACCCACAATATTATATGGTAATTAGCCTCCAATTAAATAAATAAAATTTTCAAGCTGCAAGTTAGGTTTTAAGCAATAAATTGAAAGGATATTGCAGTGATTTTAGCACCAGAGACTGCAGACTACATACTTCCCGCAAAATTTGGCCCACTTCTTGTTTCTGGAGAAGGAAATGGCAATCCACTCCAGTGTTCTTGCTAGGAAAATCCCATGGACAGAGGAGCCTAGCAGGCTACAGTCCCTGGAGTCTCAAAGGGTTGGACACAACTGAGTGACTGAGCTTGTTTTAACTTTATAAAAACATGCATGCTTGTTTTATAAAGTTTTATTGGAACACATTACACCCAGGTGTTTAATTCTCGTCTGTGGCTGCTTATTGCCCTGCAGTATCAGAGTTGAGTAGTTGTAACAGAGCCTTTGCAACCCACAAAATCAAAAATATTTCCCACCTAGCCCTTTTAGAAAAAGTTTGTCAACCACCGTTTTAGTCCACTTATCTAAGAATCTCCTCAGACTGAGAACAGCAGTTATGATTATGTGAGGTTCTTGGAAAAAGAAAACTGGTAACTCAGCAGTCCTAGATGAGTCCTGGGTCATTCAAAATAGGAAAGGCTTTTGCTCTTTTGTCCAATGTGAGTATTTCAGTAGATTGGTCAATTCCCACTTTGGTATTTTTAGTTGAAATAGTTAGACAAGAATTCCTGGACTTGGGTTTCTGGATGTATCTATTGCAGGTGAATGCTTCCTGCCCACATAAGTAGATTTTTAACCCACCAACTGAGTTTGTATCTTTGAAGCAAGCCTGTCTCTTATACTTTTATTTTATTACTTTTATGTTTATAAAAGTGGTATAAGTTGACTGGTTAAAAAAAAAAAGAATTAGAAAATGTACACATAAGAAAAAAGAAAAATTGCCTTAATTCTATCACTGGATTCCCTCTCAATCATGTATGATATTATGTATGTGATTTTCTTTCACAAAATCAGAAGCATGTACCTACTGTTTTACAATATGTTTCAAAAAGTTAACATTTATATCATAATGTAACATTATATAACATTTATATCATTAACGCACATCATTATTCTTTTTTAAGTTTCTCATTATTGTATAGACTTTTCACGTGTGTATTTCACGATTTACTTAATTCCTTATTGATGTCCATTTTGATTGTTTCTGAGGGCTTCCCTGGTGGCTCAGACAGTAAAGAATCTGCCCACAGTGCAAGAGACCTGAGTTCAATCCCTGGGTGGAAAAGATCCCTTGGAGAAGGAAATAGCAACCCACTCCAATATTCTTGCCTGGAGAATCCCGTGGACAGAGGAACCTGGTGGGCTACAGTCCATGGGGTCGCAAAGAGTCAGACATGACTGAGCGACTAATCCGCTTGATTGTTTCTAGTTATTCACTATATTAAAAAAAATAACATTACATTTCTCTCTGATTATTTCCTTGGGATAAATTCCTGGGGTTAGAATTGTTGGCTCAGAAAGTGTGAGCATTTCTAGGGCTTTCAGTTGACACTGCCAGACCGCCCTCCTGGTATGAAAGGTATGAAAACACCCAGGTTTCATAGTATTGTATTTAAACTCAGAAGCTTGTGGTAGGTTGAAGGTCGGTTTAGGTGACCTTAACCTCGGCCCCAGTTTGTTGGAATGGTGATGCTGAGTGACTATTTTGTTGGCTTCTGTCCCTTGCAGGTTCCCCCTCCCAAGCCACCCCGCCGGCAAGGACGCTGGGCAGAGGACTCCGTGAAGGTTTCCAAGTGAGTGCCAGCATCTCAGGGTGGGATGGGGTGGGTTGTGTTTCTGTGTTGTTGTTCTGTTTTCTTAAAACAGCTTTGTTGAGATGTAATTCCTATACCTGACGGTTCACCCATTGGAAACGTACAGTTGAGTCATTCTTAGTATACTCACTAGCTTCCCAAGTGGCTCAGAGGATACAGCATCTGCCTGCAATGCAGGTAGACCTGGGTTCGATCCCTGTGTCAGGAAGATCCTCTGGAGAAGGAAATGACAACCCACTCCAGTACCTTTGCCAGGAAAATCCCATAGACGGAGGAGCCCAGTAGGCTACAGTCCAGGGGGTCCCAAAGAGTGGGACACGACTGAGCGACTTCACTTTCCCTAGTTTACTCAGAGTTGTACTATCACCACCACAGTCACTTTTAGACCGTATTTATTATCACCCCTGCTCACCCCATACCCATTAGCAATCACTGCCCTTTTCCCCCCAAGCTCCCCTGCCCTAGACAACTACCAATCTGTTTTCTGACTCTGATTTGCTGTTTTTGGACATTTCGTGTAAATGGAATTATATACCATAAGTCCACTGCATATGGGTGAGTTCCATTCTGAGAGCTTGTTCAGAAGTCCAACAGAGTTAGCCTAGGTACGCACCCAACACAGTCAGCTGTATAGTACTGTACTGTAACAGGTTTATAACACTTTTTACACAAATAATGCATACATGAAAAAACAAAAAAAAAAACATTTTTAATCTTACAATATAGTACCTTGAAAAGTACAGTAGCACAGTTCAGCAGCTGGCATACAGGGACTGGCACACACGTTGGCATCTTTGAAAGTCTGCAACTTGAAGGTTCTTATGTTGGGGACTTACTGTATTATGTGGTCTTTTATGAGGGGCTTCTTTCACTTGGCATAATGTTTTAAAAGTTCATCCATATTTTGACATTCGGTGTTCTTCTTAAAGTTACTTTTCTAAACAGATTGGAATTGCCTGTTAGTTACAGCTGGATTACAAATCATTTGGTCTTCAGTTTCCTTTTACTAAGTCTTAGATGAATGGTAAACCAGTACACATATATATGTATATATATTTGCTGTACTTGGCCAACAATATAGTTTAACTAAAGATAAACTCTGGAGAAGAATTTCCTTTTCTCAAAGAATAGGTATTACTTTTGTTCTGAATTTCTTTCAGCAATTGTTGCCTTGAAAATAGCATTATCAAAAATATTTTTTTCCAGTGTTCCTCCCTTCCTCCTCTGTTCCTCTCCCCACCTCTAAACACAGACACACGCCAACATATGCTTTCTTCTCTCCTGAAGCATTTGAAGACAAGATACAATCATCATGATATTTAATCTCTGAACACTCTAGCATGAATCTCTAAAGACTGACATTCTCCAAATAATCACCGTATAATTGTCACATCTAAGAAATTTCGTGATTTAATAATATTTAAAATATAGTCTCAATTTCCCCGGTTGTCTCCAAAATGTCTTTTGTAGTTCCAAGATCCAAACAGAGTTCATATACTGTGTTGACAGTTGTATCTCTTTTTAGGATCTTTTACTCTTTAAAATATTTCCAGCTCCCCTTCCCCGCTACCATACCTTCACCCAGTGTATTGACTTTTTTGAGGAATCCAGGTCAGTTGTAGAATGTCTCAGACTCTGGATTTTGCTGATTGATTCCTCATGATTAGATTCAAATTAAATGTTTTTGGCAAGAACAAATGGTACTGTATCCTTTTTATTGTCTCAAAATGGTATAGAAAAATATACTCAAGAGATATCCTACTTGCATCCTTATTCCTTTCACCTCATTTCTATCCATCTCCTATGGGTAACTTCTTTATTAGTTTCTGGTTTACCCTTCCTATACTTACTTCTTTCTGCAAAATAAATAAATATATATACAAAATTTTTAATGTATCCTTATTTGTTTATATATACTAAGACTTAGCAAACTGTGGCCCACAGGCCAGTCCTCTGCTTTTGATGCAATTTTAAAGGTTTCTTTCCATTATAATTATTATAGAATAGTGACTATATGCCCCTGTGTTGTGTAAACATCCTTGAACCTGTCTTACACCCAACAGTTTTACCTCCCACTCCCCTACCCTATGTTGCCCTTCCTCACCACCATCCCCACTGGTAACCACTAGCTTGTTCTCTGTGAGTCCACTTCTTTTTTGTTATGTTCACTAGTTTGTTGTATTTTTTTTAGAATCCACATGTAAGTGAAATCTACAGTATTTGTCTTCCTCTGCCTGACTTACTTCGCTTAGCATAATGCCCTACAAGGCCATCTGTGTCACTACAAATGACAAAATTGTGTTCTTTTTGTGACTGAATAGTATTCCATTCTGTATCTGTGTGTGTGTGTGTGTGTGTGTGTGTGTGTGTGTGTGTGTGTGTACACCATTTCTTCTTAATCCATTCACTTTGTTGATGGACATTTAGGTTGCTTCCATATTTTGGCAATTGTAAATAATGCTGCTTTGAACATTGGGGTGCATGTATCTTTTCAAATTGGTGTTTTTGTTTTTTGTGTATATACGCAGGAGTGTAGTTGCTGGGTCATATAGTAGTTCCATTTTTTTGTTTTTTTTTAGAAACCTTCACAGTTTCCCACAGTGCCTGCATCAATGTATATTCCCACCAACAGTGTATAGGATTTCCTTTTCTCCATATCGTTACTAACATTTATTGTTTGTGTTCCTTTTTTTTTTTTTTTTTTTGATGATGATAGCCATTCTGACAGGTGTGAGGTGGTATCTCACTGTGGTTTTGATTTGCATTTCCCTGATGGTTAGTGATATCTAGCATCTTTTGATGTGCCTGTTGGCCATTTGCATTTCGTCTTTGAAAAAAGTATCTGTTTAGTTCTTCCACCCATTTTTTAATTGAGTTGTTTGATGGGTTTTTTTTTTATGTTGAGTTATATGAGCTGTTTATATGTGTTGTATATTAACTGCTTATTGGTCCTGTCATTTGCAAATATTTCCTCCCATTCAGTATGTTGTCTTTTCATTTTGTTTATGGTCTCCTTTTCTGTGCAAGAACTTTTAAGTTTAATTAGGTCCCATTTTGTTTATTTTTGCTTTTATTTCCTTTGCTTTAGGAGATCCAAAAAAAAGCATTGCTGCAATTTTATGTCAGGGTGTTCTGCCTATGTTTTCCTCAGTGAGTTTTATAGTATCCGGTCTTACATTCCTGTCTTTAATCCATTTTGACTTTATTTTTGTATATGGTATTAGAGAATGTTGTAATTTCATTCTTTCACATGTAGCTATCGAGTTTTCCCGTCGCCCCTTGTTGAAGAAATCAGCTTTTCTCCATTGTATATTTGTGCATCCCTCGCCAAAGCTCAGTTGACCATAAGTGCACACCCACCTGTTTTTATACATCACGCTTTCTTGGAACATGACCACATTATAAACCTACATTTTATTTATTTATTTTTAATTGAAGTATAGTTGATTTACAATGTTGTGTTAATTACTGCTGTACAGCAAAGTGACTCAGTTTTACATGTATATTCACTTCTTTTTCATATTCTTTTCCACTATAATTTATCCCAGGATATTGAATATAGTTTCCTGTGCTGTACAGTAGGACCTTGTTGTTTATCCATTGTGTATACCAGTCTGATAATCCCAAACTCCCACTGCGCCCCTCTCCTGCCCCCCCCCACCCCTTTGGCAACTGCGATTTTAGTTTTTATGTCCCTGATTCTCTTTCCATTTCATAGATGGGTTCATTTGAGTCGTATTTTAGATTCTGCATGTAAGTGATACCATATGATATTTGTCTTTCTTTTTCTAACTTCACTTCGTATGATCGTCTCCAGTTACAGCCATGTTGCTACAAATAGCGTTATTTCATTCTTTCTGTGGCTGAGTAATTTTCCATCGTATGTAAGTGCCGCGTCTTCTTTATCCACTCCTCTGCTGATGGACAGAGGTTGTTTCCCTGTCTTGGCTATTGTGAAGAGCGCTGCTGTGTATCTTTCTGAACTACAGCTTTGTCTGTGAATATGCCCAGGAGCAGGATTGCCAGATCACATGGTAATTCTGTTTTTAGTTTTCTGAGGAGCCTCCATACTGTATTCTTCATTCCCATCAACAGTGTCAAAGAGTTCCCTATTCGCCACACCCTTTCCAGCACTTATTGTTTGTAGCCTTTTTAATGATGGCCGTTCTCACCATCTGGCATAAGGTGGTACCTCCTTGTAGTTTTGATTTGCATTTCTCTAATAATTAGTGATGTTGAGCATCTTTTCATGTGCCTACTGGCCATCTGTTTGTCTTCTTTGGAGAAATGTCTATTTAGGTCTTCTGCCCACTTTTTTGATTGGGTTGTTTGGTTTTTTGTTGTTGAGTTATATGAGCTGTTTGTGTATTTTGGAAATTAAGCTCATGTCAGTCACATTGTTTGCAAATATTTTCTTCCATTTGTGGGTTGTCTTTTCATTTTGGTTATAGTTTCCTTTACTGTGCAAAAGCTTGTAAGTTTGATTAAGTCCCATTTTCTTTTTCAATTGCATTGGGAGACTGACATAAGAGAACATTGGTATGTAGATCTACATTTTAAAAATTAGATCTCTCATCCATGTGAAATTAATTCTGGTGTATAATATGAGGTATGGATCCAGTTTTATTTCTTTTTTCTAAATGACTTTTGTCCCAGCATCATTTATTTGAAAATTCATCCTTTCCCACCTTCTCTATGGCCTACTTCTGTTCATGTGCCTGGGTCTACTTCTGGACTCATGATTCTGTTCCAGTGGTCTTTTTATTCATATATCATTAAGTACCACACTGCTCCTTCCCGAACATAACACTCCTTTTTCATGTTGCTGCTACTGCTAAGTTGCTTCAGTCGTGTCCGACTCTGTGCAACCCCATAGACAGCAGCCCACCATGCTCCCCTGTCCCTGGGATTCTCCAGACAAGAACACTGGAGTGGGTTGCCATTTCCTTCTTCAATGCATGAAAGTGTAAAGTGAAAGTAAAGTCACTCAGTCGTGTCCGACTCCTAGCAACCCCATGGACCGCAGCCTACCAGGCTCCTCTGTCCATGGGATTTGCCAGGCGAGAGTACTGGAGTGGGGTGCCACTGCCTTCTCCGTTTTTCACATTAACCAAGTACAAGAAGAGGAGTGAGAAGTTCTAGTGAGAAGCTACTAAGTTATTAGGGGATTCTTGTGTTTGTATTATCTGGAATTTATTTTGAAATATGAAAATGAGACAAATCCTATATCTGCTTCTTAGAGGAGAAAAAAAAAAGGGAATCTCATGTTAAGTCCTCAATGAATATATTAAAGATTTTTCCAGATCAGATCAGTTTCTCCTGGGAGGGAGGCACTTTCCCATTTCCTGTGTTACTTTTCAAAGGATTTGCTTGTTCAGCTTCCTTGGTCCATGACCCAGTCCTGACCACTCAATGGCAGTGTGCCCAGGGCTTATCCACCAGCCTCCTCTTCTCTGTCAGCGCTCACTCTTGGCATAATCTCCATTCAGTCCTGGGTGTTCTCCCATCACCTGCACACTGATGACCCTTGCACGGAGTTTGTGTCTCTAGCCCAATCCTTCCACCGAGCATCTAGCCATCCACACCTCCTTTCTACTTGAATGTGCAACTCAGTCCTAATGTATCCAAATTCAGTTCAGTTCAGTTCAGTTCAGTTGCTCAGTCATGTCCGACTCTCTGCGACCCCATGAATCGCAGCACGCCAGGTATCCCTGTCCATCACCAACTCCCGGAGTTCACTCAGACTCACGTCCATCGAGTCCGTGATGCCATCCAGCCATCTCATCCTCGGCCGTCCCCTTCTCCTCCTGCCCCCAATCCCTCCCAGCATCAGGGTCTTTTCCAATGAGTCAACTCTTCACATGAGGTGGCCAAAGTTACTGGAGTTTCATCTTCAGCATCATTCCTTCCAAAGAAATCCCAGGGCTGATCTCCTTCAGAATGGACTGGTTGGATCTCCTTGCAGTCCAAGGGACTCTCAAGAGTCTTCTCCAACACCACAGATCAAAAGCATCAATTCTTGGGCACTCAGCCTTCTTCACAGTCCAACTCTCACATCCATACATGACCACAGGGAAAACCATAGCCTTGACTAGACGGACTTTAGTCGGCAAAGTAATGTCTCTGCTTTTGAATGTGCTATCTAGGTTGGTCATAACTTTTCTTCCAAGGAGTAAGCGTCTTTTAATTTCTTGGCTGCAGTCACCATCTGCAGTGATTTTGGAGCCCCCCAAAATAAAGTCTGACACTGTTTCTACTGTTTCCCCATCTATTTCCCATGAAGTGATGGGACCAGATGCCATGATCTTCATTTTCTGAATGTTGAGCTTTAAGCCAACTTTTTCACTCTCCTCTTTCACTTTCATCAAGAGGCTTTTTAGTTCCTCTTCACTTTCTGCCATAAGGGTGATATCATCTGCATATCTGAGGTTATTGATATTTCTCCCAGTAATCTTGATTGCAGCTTGTGTTTCTTCCAGCCCAGCATTTCTCATGATGTACTCTGCATAGAAGTGAAATAAACAGAGTGACAATATACAGTCTTGACGTACTCCTTTTCCTATTTGGAACCAGTCTGTTGTTCCATGTTCAGTTCTAACTGTTGCTTCCTGACCTGCATACAAATTTTTCAAGAGGCAGGTCAGGTGGTCTGGTATTCCCATCTCTTTCAGAATTTTCCACAGTTTATTGTGATCCACACAGTCAAAGGCTTTGGCATAGTCAATCAAGCAGAAAGAGATGTTTTTCTGGAACTCTCTTGCTTTTTCCATGATCCAGCGGATCTTGGCAATTTGATCTCTGGTTCCTCTGCCTTTTCTAAAACCAACTTGAACATCAGGGAGTTCATGGTTCATGTATTGCTGAAGCCTGGCTTGGAGAATTTTGAGCATGACTTTACTAGCATGTGAGATGAGTGCAATTGTGTGGTAGTTTGAGCATTCTTTGGCATTGCCTTTGTTTGGGATTGGAATGAAAACTGACCTTTTCCAGTCCTGTGGCCACTGCTGAGTTTTCCAAATTTGCTGACATATTGAGTGCAGCACTTTCACAGCATCATCTTTCAGGATTTGAAAGAGCTCAACTGGAATTCCATCACCTCCACTAGCTTTGTTCGTAGTGATGCTTTCTAAGGGCCACTTGACTTTACTTTCCAAGATGTCTGGCTCTAGATGAGTGATCACATCATCATGATTATCTGGGTCGTGAAGATCTTTTTTGTACAGTTCTTCTGTGCATTCTTGCCACCTCTTCTTAATATCTTCTGCTTCTGTTAGGTCCATACCATTTCTGTCCTTTATCAAGCCCATCTTTGCATGAAATGTTCCCTTGGTATCTCTAATTTTCTTGAGGAGATCTCTAATGTTTCCCTTTCTGTTGTTTTCCTCTATTTCTTTGCATTGATCACTGAAGAAGTCTTTCTTATCTCTTCTTGCTATTCTTTGGAACTCTGCATTCAGATACTTATATCTTTCCTTTTCTCCTTTGCTTTTCGCCTCTGTTCTTTTCACAGCTATTTGTATGGCCTCCCCAGACAGCCATTTTGCTTTTTTGCATTTCTTTTTCATGAGGATGGTCTTGATCCCTGTCTCCTGTACAGTGTCACGAACCTCCATCCATAGTTCATCAGGCACTCTATCTATCAGATCTAGGCCCTTAAATCTATTTCTCACTTCCACTGTATAATCATAAGGGATTTGATTTAGTTCATACCTGAATGGTCTAGCGGTTTTCGCTACTTTCTTCAATTTAAGTCTGAATTTGGCAATAAGGAGTTCATGATCTGAGCCACAGTCAGCTCCTGGTCTTGTTTTTGTTGACTGTATAGAGCTTCTCCATCTTTGGCTGCAAAGAATATAATCAATCTGATTTCGACGTTGACCATCTGGTGATGTCCATGTGTAGAGTCTTCTCTTGTGTTGTTCGAGAGGGTGTTTGCTATGAACGTCGACATTCTAGGAATCAGTGAACTAAAATGGACTGGAATGGGTGAATTTAACTCAGATGACCATTATATCTACTACTGCGGGCAGGAATCCCTCAGAAGAAATGGAGTAGCCATCATGGTCAACAAAAGAGTCCGAAATGCAGTACTTGGATGCAATGTCATAAACGACAGAATGATCTCTATTCGTCTACAAGGCAAACCATTCAATATCACAGTTATCCAAGTCTATGCCCCAACCAGTAATGCTGAAGAAACTGAAGTTGAACGGTTTTATGAAGACCTACAAGACCTTTTAGAACTAACACCCAAAAAAGATGTCCTTTTCATTACAGGGGACTGGAAAGCAAAAGTAGGAAGTTAAGAAACACCTGGAGTAACAGGCAACTTGGCCTTGGAATGTGGAACGAAGCAGGGCAAAGATTAATAGAGTTTTGCCAAGTTTTGCCAAGAAAATGTATCCAAATTGGTCCTCTTAATTTCTGCGCCTTCCCCCACTTCCACCCTTTCCCCTAGCCTGCACCTCCCCAAGCCCCCTCAGGTCTCCATAAATGGGCCCCACCTTCCCTTTCACTCAGACTCTGAACTTTGGGATCATGCTGGACTCTTGCGTCTCCACTCAGGTTCAGTCCATCAGCAAACCATGTTCATTCTAAACTTCAAGCACACCTGTTGTCTGCACTGCCAGCATCATTCCTGGCGCTGACTCGAGCCAGGCCCTTCTCCCTGCCTACCTTTGCCTTTTTCAGTCTCAACTGCAGGAGCCAGAATGACCTCTTTACAGCACAGGTGAGGTCATTTCACTTTTAACAGCTCAGAACCCTCCCGGGGCATCTCCCCCCAAAAGTAAACTGCACAGTCTTTCCCACGGCTTCCCAGGCTCCATGTGACCTCGCTGTATATAGCACCCTTCATCACTGTTCCCCGCCTCCCACTGGGAGAGTCACCACCTGACATGTCCATATACATGTGTGGTGTGTGTGTGTGTGTGTTAGTTACTCAGTCGTGTGTTGCTCAGACTCTTTGCTACCCCATGGACTGTAGCCTGCCAGGTTCTTCTGTCCATGGAATTCTCCAGGCAAAAATGGAGTGGGTAGCCATTCCCCTCTCCAGGGTATCTTCCCAACCCAGGAACAGAACCCAGATCTCCTGGATTGCAGGCAGACTCATTACCATCTGAGCCACCAGGGAAGCCCGCATATGTGTAAACACACATACACGTATTGTCTTTTTCTCTCTACTGTCTTGTTAGCTCTGTGAGAGGAGGCTTACACTTGATCACATACCCCCAGGTTCCTCAGACAGTGCCAGGCCATAATAAGCTCTCAGTGACTATTTATTGAACACATGAATGATGAGATCAGTAGTTCTGGTGGGTCACTTACTGTGTCAGTGTGGGACTAGAACTCTGGGAACTGGCAGATGTATTGAGGAGGTGATACTCTGTATGAAGAGCCTGAACCAAGGCAGTGGTGTGAACATGGACAGGAAGAAGATTTGGAGACATTTTGGAGAAAGAGTTAACAGAAGTGCCGTTGGTTGGGTACAGGGCAGAGGGCAGAGTTTAAGGTCATTGCAAGGTGCCTGATCCCGGTGACCGGTTGGGTAGTGGTGTCATCAGATGAGGAAGGCAGAAAGACTTGACTTGGGAGCCGGTGGCAGAGAATATAGATCATTTCCTCAGTGTAGGAGTCTAGGAGAGAGGTTGAAGAGCAGTTGCAATTTGAGCCATCTGTACAAATAGAAGGCAAGGACAGAGCCTTGGATTTGGCTGTCTGGAGATTACTAGGGGCCTTTGAGAAAGTGATTACAGTGATTTGTGTTGGGGCCAGAGTCAGTTACAGCATGTGGAAGAGGAAGATGGAAGTGAGGTTGGGAACAGTGGTACAGGCTCCTACGCTGAGAAGGCACAGACACAGGTGGGACGGTATTTGGAAGGAGGAATCTGTGTTGAGCCTCGTGTGTGTAATACCTGGCAAAGAGTGATTATAGATGAAAGGGAGGTGGTGTGAAGAAATAGCATCCTGAGGGATGGGATAAAACCTTCCAAGAAAGGCTAACTAACCTTAGACAGGAAGAGGCAGGGACATTTTTTCCTTCAGGGCAAGAGGGGGTTTGGAAAGGCCTGTAAGTTATCAAGAAAGGCTGAGGGAAGTAGGGAATTGGGGGCTACTTCATTTTTAATTGACCTCTTTTTCTCCCCTTCTTTTTTTCAAAGTGGGAGGGCAAACTTGAGTGTTAAACTTGTTTGAGCAAAGAAGAGCTGGGATCTGGAGCCTAGCAGAACAGATTGGAAGCAGGAAGAGGAAAGGGGATCAGCCAGCCGTAAGAGAGGCAGTTGTTGGGCTGTGCGGAGGGTCTGCCCCATGAAGCTGGAAGCGTGAACTCCTGCTATTTGCAGGCACCCCAGGGAGTCCAGAGTGTCAGTAGGCTTTCTGCCCCACAAGAACTTGGGTTCCAGCTAGGGAGATGAGGCATTTTCATGCACAAAAACCAGGATCACCTGGAGCACATCGTAAGTGAGAAACCAATGGAGTGGCCCAACTTCTATAATGTGACGTCAGAGGAGAGTAATCACCGTGGTCAAGGAGTGCCTTGAAGAGGAGCTGGGGGGTCAAGCTGGGGGAATTCTGGTGTGCAAAGAGGATCATGGGAAAGGATTAGTGTAGGTGTAAGTGTTGGGGGTGGGAAGTAGTTACCATATTGTCAGTCTGGTTAGAGCAGAGAAATCACACTAAAAATAGCGTGCCCTTAAATTCTTTAGGGATGTGCTAGGCACCTGTCTCAGTCAGCTCAGGCTTCTACAACAGTCTCATAATCAGGGTGGTTTAAATAGCAAACATTTATTTCTCACAGTGCTGGAGGCTAGAATTTTGAGATCTGGATGCCAGCATGGCTGGGTTCACATGGCCTTCCTTGGTGCGTGCGCACACAGAGATCTCATGTCTCTTTCTTATTTTATGAGGGCACTAATCCCATCATGGGGGGTCCACCCTCATGACCTCATCTAACCCCAATTAGTTCCCAAAGGCCCCACCTTCAAACACCATTGAATTAGGGATTAGGGTTTCAACGTTTGAATTTGGGGGGCCATAAAGATTCAGTCCATAGCTGCACCTTACCTGTGCATTACACCAACCATATTGGGTAGTACAAGGTGGGGAGAAGGAAGGTGAGGCTTAGAGAGGTCTGTGTTGTCCCAGTGGGAAACGGGAAAGAGGCTGTTTACTGAGAGGCTCACAGCCCACAGCCACAGGGGTGTGAATTTCTGGGATACCTTTGTTTTATTTGCATAAACCTGTCCAAGCTAGAAGGCAGGGCATGTGTTGCCCACCTCCCTGGTCAGAGCTGTTGGCTGCTGGAACCCAAATACTCACCCCTGAGCCACTTAGGAAAGAGCTGTATTCAGGAATGGCCCGAGACCTGGAGTCACTGCCTGTTCCCTCTCCTGGCACCCCAGACATAGCTATGCCAAAGAATCCATCTTGGAGCCAGGCTGGCCTTGGCTCTGAAGTTGTCCGAGGTGGGGCACTTGTACCCAGTGGGGAATAGAGCTGAACAAGAGTCAGCCAGACTTGGGAAAGAGAGAAAGGAAAGGTAGTCTGATTAAGTTTTGTCTCAAAGTATCTGTTTTTGGGTTTGTCCCTGCATTGATCTGCAAGGGAATGAGGCAAGTAATGGCCCCTCGGGGACTTTCAGGACTTTGCTCTCAATGTCAGCTGTCATTTTCAATCACCTTCTCCCTCCCAGCCATTAATTTTGGCCCAGGATCATGGGGACTTGTCCATCTATCACTCCTAATTGACACTAAATGATCTGTCAGTTTATTGATGAACGGCAGGAGTGGAATTGTCACAATATATTTTACTTTCTAACAACTCCTCCTGACAATTTTACCTTGTCCATCTCACTCTCCTCACATAAATCTCCATTGGCCGCTCATTCCTTCTCATGGGCTGTTCTGGTGCCAGCCACTTCCACACCATCTGCACGCGTCAAGGACATCAAGATGGCGGTAGAACAGCCCGTGTGCTGGTCCTGAGGTTGCCCCCTTCCCTCCTCCTTCTCTCTTTCCCTCTTGCTTTTTTTTTTTTTAATGGCAGAGATGTTCCAAGAATACTAAAGGGCTTCTGTCCTCTCCCTCGGTGTCATTGCCATACCGGAGTCTCTTTACCTTCTTGTTAGCAGCGAGTAGTTAATTCTTATTAGGCTACCAAAGTGTGAAAGGCAAAAAATTCAGAGCCGCCAGGCTCCTAGATCTGTGAGCACAGTTGCAGACCTGTGTTTTGTCCTCTTTAAAGTAGCTGTTCCAAGCTGTCCATCCCCATAGAAGTCAGTTTCTTAGAAAGATGTCACCGAAGGTGGGTTAGCTGAAGCCTGCTCACTGGTGTGCTGTGTGCAGGATATAGGTGGGCCTTTGGGGCCCAGCTTAGAGCTGCCAAGGACCCTGAGCTGTCACCAGCGGCCACAAGCAGTCTCATTTGTCCAACCCCAGTTTTCTATTCAGCTGTTATTAAGTGCCCCCAAGTCTTGAAAGAGATGGGGAGGTGCTGGGCTAGATATATATAATGGTATACTGTGGGCATGAAAAATCCTTTATCCTTTATGAGGCCAAGGATGAGCAGAGGTGCTCGACAACATATTAAAATGTCATTGCCCTCCTCCCTCCTTCCGTTCCTGTTGAAGATAATTTTTGTTAACTGATAGGGACTGTTTTTGTTTATTAGCCATCCTTCCATTATCACGCCTATCAAAATTAATAATGGTTCCTTAATGTCATCTGATAGCCAGAGTATATTCATGAGCACTTCCATTGTCTCAATGTCTTTTTATGGTTGATTGTATAACAAAAAGGGCAAATCAAGGTCCTCACCTGTATGTAGTCATTACATGTCTTTAGTCTCTCTCATTCTGCAGCCATCCCCACCCCACACCCGCCTCTTTTTTTCTCCCATGCCATTGATTTTTTTTTTTCCTTTGAGAAACTTGTCCTAAAGGGTGTCTCACATTCTGGATTTGGCCTGTTGATTCCTAGTCGTGGTATCTGACTTGCTCCTTTGGCCCCCATGTTCCCAGTGAGGCTGGGAGTTAGACCTAGGTCAGCTGATGGTTAGACACAGACTCACCATCTGGCAGAAGCGCTTCGGAGGTCGTGTTGTGCACATTCTGCTGAGTCTTGTCCATAGGCACAGGTGTCCCGGCTCCCACTGTATGTGAAGCTGTGATGGGTCCCTGGAGTCAGGGGTGTGGCCTCCATGTTACATTGCCCACCAGACTCCCACCTACTGGTCAGAGTATCCACTGATGACTGTTGCCTTGAGCTATGATTTCATTAACAGGTGTCATATGGTAATTTTCTAATTTTCACTCATAACAGAAATTCTTCCATAAAATACTTCCTCTCCAACTGTCTGGTTGCCTGAAATACAATTCATTACACCTTTCATCCTGCTTTTCCCCGTACTCCATCCAGTCTTTTTATTTTGAAAATTTTCAAATCTATAGAAAAGTTGCATATAGTACAATAAAACATCCTTTCCATTGCTAATGTTTTAGTGCATGTGACTCTTTCCTCATTTTCTATTTTTTTTCTTTTTCTGACCTGTTTGAGAGTGGCAGCTGCCTTTGCATTTGCATTACTTACCACTTGACATATACAGGTTCTCAGTACATACGTGATCATTGAGTCTTTTGGACATTTCTTACAGAGCTCCAGTAATTAAAAAGGGACCAGATATCCTTGACCCCTTGACCTTCAGAATTTTCATCAATAGATACGATTTTGTTTAGCAGTATGGAAAATTTCTTTTCCACATGCTGCCCCGAGCCATGTGCTGCCCTGGGATCCCAAAATCGGCATGACATAGCAATGTCTGCAGGGGTCCTGAGCACCATGAGTGAACATTTATTTAGTTCTCAGCAAGGTTGATCAAGTATCAGAGATGAGTGTCCAGTGTTGGATGAAATCAGATGAGGCCATTGCACATAAGATGGTTGAGAAGGGAAGTCTTGATAGGTTATTGTGCATCCATTTCCAAAAGCTGTGCCCAGGGCTCGGGCGCCCTGGCCCTGTTACTGAGGATTTCGGAGACACCCGTGTGAGCCCCCTGCTTGAACCTCTGTCTTGTCTTTGTCTGTACTGCTTTTGCCTGCACATGTGCTTTTCTTCCACATGGCTTCTGAGATGCGACAGATTAAAAAAAAGTGGCTTCAGGGCCAAGCAACAGCATACCTTTCTAATGTACACCTTCCATTTGTTCCATCTGTGTGGGCTCCCAAAAAAGGAATTTCTCGCCTTGCTCTCAAGCTATGTTCAGAACCTGAATGGAAAGATGATAAAAGGACAATCTAGATGGGTTTTTTACTTTAATGAACTTAGAGAATTCACAGGGATTTTTTCGGCTTGTTGATTTGTTTGTGTAGACCATTGAGAATTTCATTGTGTCATTTATCGCTGTAAATCATTTATGTTCAGTCGGACCCAAAGATGAAATAGATAGCAAAACTGCATCCATTAATATAACTAGTGAAAAATGTGTCCTCAGGAAGTGGGGAAGAGTGTGTGATTTGTTGAGCTCATTCTGTCCTTACACTCTCTTGTCTTCAAACGCTTGTACTGTGTTGGTGGCTAGTAGGTAGCGGGCATGAAGGCAGGACTCTGCAGAGCTGTCCTTTCCGACTCAACCCCGAAGTGCCCACAGCCGTGAGGTACTCACTGCAGGTCACCCTCCATGGGCAGAGGTGAAGGTGAGTTGGTTCATCCTGCAGACACGGGGACAGAGTGCTGCACTTTGGCCAGCGCTGCCGCCAGGTCTAACTCTGGTCGACAGAACCCCTTTTCATAGTGATGATGTTTTGCCTCTTTGTGGAGTAAGGTCTGTTTGACCTTAAAACTCAAATGTAGCTAAGTTGAGAAAGATGGCTCACTTCCTGAAGAGAACTGTGACAGAGAGAAAGAGCAGGGCTCAGAGACAGTGCAGAGCCTTACGCAGTAGGCACTGTATCACTGCACCCCATCTTTTGAGACATCAGAACTGTGAGTGAATTTTTATTTATTTTAAATAAATTTTATTTTTTCAACTCTTATTATTTTTATTATTAGAGTATAATTGCTTTGTGATGCTGTGTTAGTGTCTGCTGTACAACCAAGTGAGTCAACTGTACATATATGTATCCCCTCCCTCTCGAGCTTCCCTTCCACATCCCCCATCCCACCCCTCCAGGTCACCACAGAGCGCCGAGCTCAGCTCCCTGTGCTATGCAGTAGCTCCCTGCTAGCTGTTTTACACATGATAATGTATTTATATGTCAGAGCTACTCTCCCAGTTCGTCCCACCCTCCCTGTTACCCCTCCTGTGTCCACAAGTCCATTCTGTACATCTGTGTCTCTATTCCTGCCCTGCACATAGGTTCATCTGTACCATTTTTCTAGACTCCCTGTATTTAAAAAATCATGGTATAGAATTTAAAAGATTAAAGAGACTGGGATCGTGAAATTTGCTAAGACAGTAGATCTTAAATATTCCCATTATACATGGACACAGATGGTAACTGTGTGAGATGATGGATGTATTAAGTTGATTGTGGTAAACATTGTACACCTTAAATATATATAATCTCTGTCAGTTATGCCTCATTAAAGCTTTAAAAAAAAGGCTGGGATATAAAAGGAAAGTTTCTTTCTGTTTTTTTGTGCCCCCAGATACTGATTCCCTTCCTGTGTCAACCACTGTTCACTAGTTTTATTGAGTTTCCTGCCAAAGATACTCTGTGCATTTACAAAAAATATAAGTTAATGTGTTCTATAACTACGCCCCCCCCATAAATGGTAGCATGTCTATTCTGCATTTTTATCATATAACAGTCTTTCTTGGTGATCTTTCTGAATCTCAATACAGAGTAGACTTGCCTCATTTTTAAGGGCTGCATAGTACTCCAGAATTGCCTATCTCCGTAGAAGTAATCATGAGCAGACAAGAGACAAGCTATTCTCCCAGGCTGTAAAAGGAGACTTGCATTGTTTATTCATGTAATAGCCGTAACATGACTCTTTGGAAAATATCAAAGGCTTCAGATACAGTACATATAAATTCCATAGGCTGGAGAACAAATAGGAAGCATACATCATTTTTTTCACTGAAGATTGAGAGAGGGCCATTTTCATGCGTTGCCATTTGGATCAATGAAAGTGATGTTCTGTGTTCTATTGATTGCAGTTTAGGGGCCTGGATGGCTCGTCTAGTGTCACAGAACCAGTTTACTTATGCAGATGACTAAATATGAAATAATTGGAATCTTGCAATTCCGTCAAGTGCCTCCCAGTTGAAGGTGATAGCAGTCTGTTCCCATAAGCCCCGCGTGGAGTAGCATTTGGATACTTCCCTTCCCGCTCTGAAAGGTGGAGTAGTCTTCCTGACAGGCAGCCCTGCGCAGGCCCTCCCTGGAGCAGAGGTGAGTGGCTGGTGCCCAGGGAGGTGAGGAGGGTGCATGCAGTGACTGGAGATGGGCCCGCTGCCTGTGTGTGTGAGCCCGGGAGGGGACAGCTGAGGCCGGAGGCTGCACGGCGCCCAGGAGCCGCGTTTCTAGAGCCCACATCAGCGGCCCTGCTTCCCAGTCACCTGCAGGGAGGCCTGTTGGAAGGGCTGCCTAAGACTGCAAAGTAACAGGCTCCGATCCCCACCCTGCCCAGAGCCTGCACCCAGCTTCCCTTCAGGCCCGCAGCTTTTCTTGACTAGTTAAATGGTTTTATCTTTATGATTGAAAGCCAGGAGCGATTCTAGAATAGGTTCTTGGCATGCCCTGTGAAGGCTTTGACTTTTGGGCCTTTGCAGTTTCTAGTTTTGCAGAGGTGCAAATTCTCGTGTACCTGGAGCTGGGAACCGGGGGTAGGATCGTAAAAGAGGGAGTCTCTGAGGTTCGGGAAGGGATCAACAGGCCCGTGGAGGGGTCCCTTAATTTACAGTAGCCGAAAAAGCACAGTGTCCTATGGAATGTTCCTGTGCCTCTCTGGATTATCACTTAGTGCAGAGATCTTGAAACTAGAAGGTTCTGTCCAAATCCTTTCAGATTCTGGTGCCTCTACAGTGCTGCCTTGGGTCTGCCTGAACTCCTTCCACTGCTGGGGGATTCAATGGAGACATTTATATATTTTTAAAGTCTTTTGTAGTTATATAAGCAAACCAAGGACACTTTAATGATATAAAAATTCAAACAAGACATGAAGCTAAATTTGCCTGAAACTACCATTGCTTCCACTCCTAGTCATCTCTCTAGAAGTAGCTACTCATAACAGTTCATTGGTATCTTTTACCAAAATAGATATATTATATAGTTTTGCATAGTAGATACACCTTCAGAAGTATATATATGTAGTTGTCCCTCGGCATCCAAGGGGGACTCCTTCCAGGACACGCATAGGTATATAAATCATCAGTGTTTAAATCCCTTATATCACATGGTGTGTTATTTGCGTATAACTTATACACATCCTCCCATGTACTTTAAATCATCTCTGCATTACTTATGATAATACGATGTAAATGCTATGTCAGTTCAGTTGCTCAGTTATGTCCGACTCTTTGCGACCCCATGATTCGTAGCACGCCAGGCCTCCCTGTCCACCACCAACTCCCGGAGTTCACTCAAACTCACATCCATCAAGTTGGTGATGCCATCCAGCCGTCTCATCCTCTGTCGTCCCCTTTTCCTCCTGCCCCCAATCCCTCCCAGCATCAGAGTCTTTTCCAATGAGTCAGCTCTTTGCATGAGGTGGCCAAAATACTGGAGTTTCCGCTTTAGCATCATTCCTTCCAAAGAAATCCCAGGGCTGATCTCCTTCAGAATAGACTGGTTGGATCTCCTTGCAGTCCAAGGGACTCTCAAGAGTCTTCTCCAACACCACAGTTCAAAAGCCTCAATTCTTTGGCACTCAGCCTTCTTCACAGTCCAACTCTCGCATCCATACATGACCATTGGAAAAACCATAGCCTTGACTAGACGGACCTTTGTTGGCAAAGTAATCTCTATGCTTTTCATTATGCTATCTAGGTTGGTCATAACTTTTATGTAAATAGTTGTAAATACAAAGTAAATGCTATATAAAGAGTTGGCAGGGTATGGCAAGTTATAAAGTTTTGCTTTTTGAGACTTTTTTTTTTTCCTTCAGATATTTTCAATCCGTGGTTGGTTGAATCTGCAGATGTAGAACCCATGGATATGGAGGGAGGATTCTGTGTGTGTGTGTGTGTGTGTGTGTGTGTGTACACACTTGTAAATACACTTATATACAAACACACAACACCCCCCCACCCCCGCCATGTTTTTTTAAACAGCTCCTCTTTAGGAAATTTGCAGCTCCATCCTCTGACCCAGATTCCACCTTCTGGGGCCACACTGCAGAAGCGTGTGTAGACAACCCACACGTCATGCCCAGCCCTCTTGTTGTATGGATGGGAAAACACACCCACACGGTGTTTACTGCGGCTTTGGCACTGGCTTCTGTGCTAAGCACAGTTGTCTTAATTTATCCTCAAAGCCCCCCCTACACCCCGTTAGGTAGGTTCTCTTATTATCCCCACTAAAAGACAAGGAACAAAACTTCAGAAAGGCTGACTAACCTGCTCACGGTCACACAGCCAGTAAGAGCCCGGCAGGATTTGACCAGGTGAGTCTGACCGTGGGTCATGCTCTTCTTCTCTGCGCCTTGCCACCTTCTGTGCCGTGCCCTTGACCCCTGGCGTTGTGTGTGTGCACTGGCTGGGGTCTCAGCGGATGTTCCCCAAGGGCAGAGCAGCACGCGGTGAACTCGTGACCCACGGCTTCCCCGGCTGCCTGCCCGCAGAGATGGTGAGTGCGAAGGATGCGGTCTGCACAGGCCAAGGCCACGCCAGTCACATGGTCAGCAGGCCCAGCTGGGCTCGTGGTTCAGTTCAGTTAGCATCAGAAACGTTCGTTCCTTCTAAGCCTGCTGTGCCCTCCAAGAACTGGATCCGTCCCCTCCAAGAATTGGATCCATCCCCAGGCAGCCAGCTCTGGAGCCGGTTCTACTTACAGGTTTCGGCCGTGGCTCCTGCCAAGGCCGAGGGCAGAGTGGTCCGTGGGCTCTCAGCCCAGAGCAGGCGCGCCAGGCATTCATGAAATGAAGGCAGGCATCTGCCTGGGAGGCTGTTTGCCCTGCCCTTCACCCCCATACTTCCCCCGCACCAACCCCCTCCTTCCGAGGGTCACTCCTTCCTGCCCCGCCCCGCGCCCCGCCCCGCGCCCCTCCCCGTGCCTGCTGGAAGTTGAAACGTCTGCCTGTGGTCTAGTCTGGTGGCCCTGTCTGTCACCCGCTCCCCTGTGACCCCGGCGCAGGCGGGTCATGTGGACTCTTTGGGCTGAGGTTCCCAAGGGGTTTGGACTAGATGATCTCGAAGCTCCCCCACTCAGCTGTAGGATGTCACGGTCCTGGGAAATCCCAGGTGTTCAAGCCCTGTGGCCCCGGGATTTCTTCCCACAAGCTCTGTCTGGGAGAAAGCGGGGCAGTCCAGCTTCTCCTGGTGCCCCCAGCTCCACACCCCTGGACTCTGTCTTTTCAGCCGAATGGTCCCTAAGGCCCTGCACAACTCAGAAAGAGTGTCTGTCCGTCTGAACTGTGCTTTCTGGACAGCCGCTCGAGACAGATCATCTGGGTGCATAAAACCACGGCCTTGAAATAGAATAATTGACAGACTCCGAGACGCGGCAGGCCTTCCAGGCACAGGGGCCGGTGGAGGAGGCCTGGATGTGCCCCAATGTGCTTGGAGCAGGCAGAGCCTGGGGGAGACGGAAGCCCGCAGTCTGCCTGGAGAAGTGAAGGAAGTCAGTGGACAAGGCAGAGAAGGACCTGCATGCAGGGCCGTGAGTTCCAGGCGTGTGCTTTACCAGGAGCCTTGGATGTGTTGACAGCTGTGACCAGTGGTGCAAGGGACACACGATTACACCTCCTCTGAATGCTTTTCTGATGTGGCACCATCTTGGGGAATTTGCAGATAGAAGACACCCGTTTCTCCCACAGAGGCCTCCTCTTAAGGGCTGCCCCAGCTCCACTCTGTATAGCGAGTGCTTCTCTCTCCAGACTGGATGGAGTTGCAGAGAGGCCTGCTCAGCTTTTCCCTTGAGTGTGACATCCCTTTTTTTTTTCCGGCAGATTTTGGTGATGTCACTCATCCATTTCCTGTGAATTGCTCTCCTCATGTATCCATTTCAGATCATTGCTCTCTCTTATGAGACTACTTATTAAGGTTACCTAATTATGATTTCATGAGGGTGGTTTTTGCACAGGATATGTGTTCCTCCTCACCTGGAATGACTTCTCATTTGCCACTAGTTTTGTTGTATTAGTGAGGTTGAGTTCATCTGAGGTTGAATTCATCTACAAGCAAAAATGTACGTGTGTGCTCAGTGACTGTTATGTCCCGCTCTTTGTGACCTCGTGGACTCTAGCCCACCAGGCTTTTCTGTCCATGACGTTACCATGGCAAGAATACTAGAGTGGGTTGCCATTTCCTCCTCCGAGGGATCTTCTCAACCCAGGGATCAAAATCCTGTCTCCTGAGGCTCCTGCATTGGCAAGCAGCAGAGAACCGTATTAGTAGAGATCTAAATGGAAAGAGGTTTATCTCAGAAAATAGGAGGTCCAGGACTTTGTGGTCCAGGGCTGATGCGGCAGCTCCGTGGTGACAACAGGGATGGAACTCTTTCCATCTTCCTGCCCACCATCCTTTGCATGTGGTCCTTTGTCATCATGCTGTGCCTCATAGTGCTATAATGGCTGCTGTACCTCCAGACCTCACCTCTGTTTTCCAGGCAAGAAGAATGGTGGATGATATGGAAAAGACAAAGCAGTCTTTCTTAGCAAGAATTTGTCTTTTGGAGGTGAGGGGATAGATATGCTTTCCAGGGACTGCTGCACCTTTCTCGTTGATCGGGAATGTATATGCTCACCCCTCGGTGCAAAAGAGGCTAGGGAGTGGAATATTTTTAGTTAGGCTCATTACCAACTAAAGCAGAATTAGGGTTTGAGTTGAGAGGACGAGGACAGGAGTTCTGAGTAGGCACCGTGCTGTTTTCTCTGGTCGACTCCATCAGGCCGAGAGACAGAAAGCACTGGTTGGGGTTCTTTCTGAGACTGTCTTGTGATATAGAGAGTCGGGTGTGCTAAGGAGCATAAAAACAGTCTCCACCTAGTGCTGGGAGCTTCTTAGAAGTAGGGAATCATTTGGAAAGGACTCAAAAGGCAGAAAAAGTCGCTTTTGAGACAGGGATAAACAAAAGTGGCTGAAGTGAAGAAAGGGAGCCAAGTGGCAGAGAAAGTAAAAAGCAGGAGATGGACACCATGAGAAGGGTGTGCACTGAGAAGGCTGAGGGTGAACCTGGAGACCGAGTCAGCCTCACGGGAAGTGGCAGGCGGCTGGCGCGTGGGGACTGGGGGTGTGTAGATGGTGGGCGGCCGGCCAGGTGGGGAGGGTGGGTGTGTCTCATTCTTCCTGGGTTGGCTGCCCGGCATGTTGGCTGAGGGGTTCCCGACAGGTTGAGCCAGAGGCAGCAGTAACCTGGGAAGCAGGGGAGCGAGGGGGTAAGAAGCAGAAAGTATGGAGCGATGGCTATGCACACCTAGCCAGCACCCATCTCTGGGCAGGGGTTTGGTTATAGGATTGAGGAGGAGAAAGACAGTGTCTTGAGCACAGGGAGTGGAGACTGGAGTTAAAAGCATTCTCATTATCATCATAATGCAAGTAGCAATGGCTGTTCATCCTGTGTGCCAAGTACTGTGCTAAATACTTGATGTAAATTAACTTGATTCTAATGACAACCCCGTGAAGTGAAATGTGGTACTATCACCAGTTTTGCAGAGTTTAAGTGACTTGCTCAGGAGCACACAGCCAGTGAATGAATGGTGACACTCGGCTTTGAACCCTCTGACTCCAGAGCCGGTACTCAGAGCCAGCTGAGCCCTGGGGCCTCCAGCCCTCTGGGAGCGGGAGAGCAGAGGGTTGATTTCTGAAGTGCCCTGTCGGGAGGTCCGGAGGGTCAGCAGGTCCTTCTCTCCAACTGCTTAGAGGGAAAGGAGGTAGAAAGGAGTCATAGTCAGGAGGAAGTGAGCCACCCAGGCGGTTAGCAGAGGAGTGGGAAGGGGAGGTACAGGCTCCTAGTGAAGCTGGGAGAGTGCAGCAGGTTTTGACAACACCTAAGAAAAGAGCCTTCCCTGGAGGCTCAGACGGGAAAGAATCTGCCTGCAGTGCAGGAGACCCGGGTTCGAACCCTGGGTCAGGAAGATCCCCTGGAGAAGAAAATGGCAACCCACTCAGTACTCTTGCCTGGAAAATTCCATGGACAGAAGAGCCTGGTAGGCTACAGTCCATGGGGTCACAAATAGGTGGACACGACTGAGCGACTTCACTTCACTTCTTCAAGAAAAGAGGCCTTCCCAGGTGGGCTCAGTGGGTAAAGAACCCACCGGCAATGCTGGAGACGCAGGAGATGCAAGTTCAGTCCCTGGGTCAGGAAGATTCCCCTGGAGGAGGGCATGGCCATCCACTCCAGTGTTTTTGCCTGGGAGCGTCCCACGGACAGAGGAGCCTGGTGGGGTACGGTCTTTAGGGTTGCAAAGAGTCAGACACGGCTGAAGCAATAGAGCACAGGGAAAGGGAAGGGGGGGCCATAGAGGAAAATGTCTTAAATTCTTCTTAGAGAGAGTCTGTGTTAACTTTGTCGTCTCTAGAAATGACTGCATAAGGGAGAAGGGTCCCCCGCTTCCTTTTCCTGCTATTCCCTTCCTCTTCCCTTCCCCACGCGTTGACTTTGGGAATTTCCAAACCAGCATGTGACAGTGATTGAAATTTTAGGGCTGGGTTAAACCAGCTGTGGGGATCGGGAAGATTCCCCTGGAGAAGGACATGGCAACCTACTCCAGTGTTCTTGCCTGGAGAATCCCGTGGACAGAGGAGCCTGGTGGGCTATGGTCCATGGGGTCGCAAAGAGTCGGGCACGACTTAGCAACTGAGCACACAAACCAGGTGTGGGAAAGGGGCGGCTTGGGAGGTTGTCAGAGTAGGAAATGGTTTTCATGGGAACAGACTCGGGGGGTGGGTGGTGGGGGCCAGTAGAGGCAGGGTCAGTGTCGTTCACAGAGCCGAGGAAGGACCCGAGAGGTCACGAGGTGAGCCCCTTCGGTTTGGAGATGGAGAAAATGAGGCCTGGGGTGGTTAAGTGGCTCAGGGGTAGAATCTTAAGACTTAGAAAAGCCAGCAGATGTCACCTTGGCCCACCGCCCAAGGTCGTCCAGCTAATTAGTGTAATAGAATGTGCCTCTCGTTCTGCAGCCATGCCATCCTCAAACCTGGAGAACGGCAGGCATTCATCTCAAGTTCATGAAAAGGCCGTGCACTACGCTGTTTGTGCAACAGCGCGTCTGTGAGAATAAAACCTGTCTTTACTGCGGTCCTCCGGGACCCTTGCAGAAATGAGATGTTGATCATATGAAGCAATCTTACTGAACAAAACAAAAAAAAAAAACTTTCAAGGAAAAGAAGTTGTGTCCCCTGAGCCAGCCCGTCTGCTAAAGGGGGATACGCCGCTTTGCAGAGTGAGCCAGCTGAAAGCCAGCAGGGAGCGATGGGGGCGCCCGCCATTGGTTAGAATTCTCCTGGCATACATGATCTCCTTGTTCTCCCTTTGATGGATTCAGTCTCTCAAAAATAAAATGCATCTGTGAACATCATACCTGCCTTTTCCCTTCTCTTTTTAGTCCTTTATTGAGAAGTAAGTGAAAGCAGTTTTCGTTGTCGAAGCCACAGCCCGGGCAGACGTAGGTATAATTTATGCACACGAAATAGAACCCCTTTTATATAAGCTCAGTTCTTTTCTGGTCTGATGGGTCTGCTGGTGGTTTTACTTTTTGTCCCATCTACCCTCAACCACTGCTGGTTACTGGGGGCTAGGCCTCTTTCTCCTGGTTTCACGGTGGTCATCGCGCAAGAGGCCATATTGAGAAATGCCAGAGTGTCCTCGGTTCTGTACCGGGGAGTCACTGGGTTGGATCCGGAGCCTTCCAAAAGGCTGCCCCACACAGTACCCTGCCAGGCCCCAGGAGGGCCTCGCACGCTGGCAGTGGAGGGGGGGCCACCTCTAGCAGCAGGTACCACCGCACCACCTTCCCTGTGGACAGCTTCTCACTTGGGTGAGTCCCAGTCTGAATGTGGGCCTATGGGGACCACAGGATGCAACGGAAAGAGAGAAAACAACTAGTGAGTGACCGGAAGGAAGTCTCTACCGGCTTCTTTATTACGGAGGAAAAAATTCTAGGAGAAGTCAAAGACCCTGCCCATTCAGTGGAAATCATCTCTAGTTTTTTTTTAAGTGGACTGAAGTAAAGGTTTTCAGAAGCACTGATGAAAGTTTGCCCCCTGACTTTGCCAGCCAAGGTCCATACAGTCAGAGCTATGGTTTTTCCGGTAGTCATGTATGGATATGAGAATTGGACCATAAAGAAGGCTGAGCGCCGAAGAATTGATGCTTTTTTAACTGTGGTGCTGGAAAAGACTCTTGGGAGTCCCTTGGACTGCAGCGAGATCAAACCAGTCAATTCTAAAGGAAATCAACCCTGAAGATTCATTGGAAGGACTGATGCTAAAGCTGAAACTCCAGTACTTTGGCCAACTGATGCAAAGAGCCAACTCACTGGAAAAGACCCTGATGCTGGAAAAGATAGAAGGCAGGAGAAGGGATGACAGAGGACGAGATGGTTGGGTGGCATCACTGACACAATGGACATGAGTTTGGGCAAGCTCCGGGAGATGGTGAAGGACAGGGAGGCCTGGCGTGCCGCAGTCCATGGGGTCACAGAGAGCTGGAGACAACTGAGCAAGTGAACAGCAACCAAAACGGACTGTGGAGCCATGATTCCCACTTATTTTGGTTACCACATCCTGTGTCATTTCACTTTTCGTCCTTGTGGCCACATTTCCCAGAGACCAGCCCTAAGTCTCAAAGTTTCCCATCGGCTTTCAGCCCCCTCCAATTGTATCAATGGGAAAGTCTCAGTTCCTTAATCCCTTTCTAACCTTGCTAATCTACCTTTTTAACAAAGGAGGAATATGCCATAGGCTCAGACTTTGGCAAATAGCAATATGTAGCTATAATAAATTTTGTGTTTTGTTTAAGCTGTCTTGAATTTTTGTAACTACCTTCTCTATGGTTGGTAATGCAGAATTTCCATTGAGAATGTAAAGTTTTCTTTTAAGTAAATTAAAGCAAAAGTAAGGAGTCAACTTAACATATAAAGTAGTTGCAGGAAGTCCACTTAGAGCAAAGTGCGTGAGGGTGGCATTTGAGCGTGGCAGATGTTTCGGCAGCGCTTCTTCCCAGAGGTTTTTCCTCCCCATCCTTCTCCAGCAGGAAGGGTGACTGTCTTCCACTTAACCCATCGTGCTCCTTTTGTGTGCCGGATATGTGGTAGGTGGCCTACTGTTCAATGTGAAGTGAAGCTCAGTCATGTCCGACTCTTTGCAACCCCATGGACTGTAGCCTATCAGGCTCCTCCCTCCATGGGATTTTCCAGGCAAAAGTGCTGGAGTGGGTTGCCATTGCCTTCTCCAGGGGATCATCGTCCCAACCCAGGAATCAAACCCGGGTCTCCCACATTGCAGGCAGACGCTTTACCGTCTGAGCCACCAGGGAAACCTGCTGTTCATTGTACCCCCTCTCAATTGCCTTAGTAATTGAAGGGAAAAAAAGGAGCCCAGTGAAAATATGTATCCCCTCGTTCCATCCGTGAGCAGTATCAGCGTCTGTGTTTCTGGGGTTGACACCTACGTGGAAGAGCATCTTGTTCCCGTCTGTCAGCACGTCCAGCCAGTTCCTCCGCCCTTCTCATTCCCAGCCACCACCCTTTGTATTTCAGCCGCACCAGCTCCCCTGCTCTTTTCTGAGTACACCTGGCCCTTTTGCGCCCCCCTGCCTTTATTCAGGTTTTTTTCCTCCTGTGACTTTTCTGCCAGTTTCAAGCACATTTTCTAGGGAGTCTCTCCAGCATCACCCAACCGGAAGGATTGGTTCTGTCTTTCGTGCTACCATGATATTTTGCTCTGACCTCACTTTTTCTTTTGGGCTTCCCTAGTGGCTCAGGTGGTAAAGAATCTGTCTGCAGTACGGGAGACCCAGGTTCAATCCCTGGGTTGGGAAGATCCCCCGGAGAAGGGAATGGCTGTGCGCTCCAGTATTCTTGCCTGGAGAATCCCATGGACAGAAGAGCCTGGCGGGCTACAGTCCATGAGGTCACAAGAGTCAGATACAATTGAGTGATCAACACACTTGTTCTGTTATATCTGGGCCGTAATAGAAGCAGCAGTGGATGAGGGAATGTTGGTTTCTGGTTCCAGCTGCGTGTCCAGCTCGCCTTGGGTCTGTAATGAAGTTGGTTTGCATCTCCTGGTCTCTTTATTTCCTCACCTATAAGATGTGCAGCTGGGATGGTGGCCGCAGTCTTTCAGGCACTGCGGTGGGTAAGACTTCTGGAGGCATTACTGCCATCTCTATAATGTTCTTTTTCTGCAGCCAAATTGTAAAATCCTGAGCAAAAGATCCACAAATCCCAACACCTGCCGTTTGTTCTAAATAAAATTGTGTTCATTCAAGGTACCTAAGATCTAGAGGTGTACTTTATTCATATCAGGCATATACATACATATTATATGTTCCCATAATTATTTTTAGCTACTGAGACTATTTCTGTATATTTCAATCTTTTTTTTTCCTCCTGATAAATAAGTGCTTCTCTTGAGTTTGAATCAGAACAAAGATGTTGTTTTGAATCTGACCAGCAGGGGGCAAACTTCACCCAGGAATTGCCTTGTAATGCCCTATCCCTTCCACTTGGTAGGGCTTGGGAATCTACAGATAGGATTTGGAGGTGGTTCTTCATCTTTCTACTAGACACCTTGTTTGCTGATAATGCCATTAAGAGCTAGCTGTACTCTAAGGTGATCTAAAACTCCAAAGTGCCAGAATTTGGGTGCTGGGGAGTTCTTGTTTGTTTTTAAAAAGAAAGGAAAACCAACAATACCTAGAAAAACATTCTAGACACTAAATGCATGAATGGCAAGAATTAGGAACCCAGGGGGAAAGAGTGGGGGTTTCACCTTTCAGGAGAGATTTTCAGTGAAGAGAAATCTTTTAGCCAAAGAAAACTTCAGTTCATGAGAACTCTCTGGTTGTTCATCAGTATTGTAGGTGTGGGGACACTTAGAGCAGAGGGACCCCAGTTTAGTGATCCACTGCCTGACGCTGAATGGACCTGGTAGCCGAGATTACAATGGAAGATTTCTCGTCTGCTCAGATCCGGGTTTTTGCTGTGAAGGCTCATTTGCTGGGTCATACAATTTATAAAGTAGAGCCTCGATGTTGGATGTACTGGTGATGTGTTATATGATCTGGGACAAATGACCTCCCCTCTCTCACATCTTGGTAAAACTGACCTCAGCGAGGTTTGTGAGATTTTTATTGGACATTTAAGAATTATGAGAGTTGAAAACCTCTCAAGAAAGTGGTATTTTGCCTGCTCTTCCTCCAAAGGAGTGATATGTTTTGAAAATATAAGGTGGCTTTAGCTTCACTTGAGCTGGTCTCTCACTCCTGCTCTTGCCCTTGCTAAGTATTTAAGAATTTGGTCCCTGGATGCAGAGTTTCTTCTTTTTGTCACGGGAGCCCTGTAAGCCCCTTACGGTGGCTTTAGCGCTTCGCTCATGGGCAACAAGTTGTACTAGTAACCACTTGTCCAAACCCTTCACATCCCTCACCAGTTAGAGGCTGTGGCCCAGGCGGGGTGGGCCAGTAGAGTGTCTTCCACTGGGCTCTTCCATGTCCAGCACTTTGATCTATTTTAAGCCTGTGCTGTCTTGCAGCAGGGAGGTGAGTCTAGGGTCCAATATGTGCTGTGGATATTAAGAGACTTCAAGGACACTTCCCCCCATTTATCCCAGTTATGTCCCCTGCTAAAATAGGTTAACGGTGTCTAATTAACCACTGAACATTGTCATGCCGCATAAAGATAGCATCCTGGCTGTTCTCTGAGCCGTGGTACTTTATCTCCATTTAGATCTCTGCGGTATTCCATTAAACTCTAGAGCAACATTTTAACTGAGATGATGTCTACATTAGGGCCGCCTTTCACCCTTCAGCACGTGACCCGTGTAGGCAGCAGCTGAGGCCTTCTGCCTGATGCAGGAGGGCAGGCAGAGGAGATGGGCTGCACAGGCGGGGAGGGATTTCACATTGAGGTCCTCTGCCGCTGAGCCCCAGGGTGAAACCGAGCACCCGGGATCGGGCTGTGGTTCTGTGTTGCCGCAGGCATGAGATGTGCTGGAAGCCGTCAAGCTTGTCCTCCGCTCACCAAAATCATGCCCAGTGCATGTCAGCATGGTCTCTAAATGTCAAAAGAAAGGAACTGCATCTGAGCAGAGGAAGTGTGGAAAGGCGAGGACATGGAGGGAAGGGTGACCTGGCTAGATGGGGTCTCTTCTCTGCCATTACATGAGCTGTCAGGCTGTAAATAAAATAACACGAACAGTCACACAGAACAATTAAGCCAACATTAACTACCCCGCGGTACAAAGCTGTCGTGCTACTCTAAGTCTTATAGCCTCGTCTCCTCGTGGAAAATTTGAATTGAATTTGAAGCAGAATGTAGAATGAGCCCTTTCCCTGGTCAGCAGAGCTGCCTGCCTGCCTGTATCATGTAGGGGTTAAGAACTGGAATTTGTATTCTGGCCCAATCACTTTCTAGCTGGGTGACTTTAGTCAAATTAACTTTACTTCTCTGAGCTCCAGGCTCCTCATCTATAAAAGGGAGCACGTTAAAGAAGATAATGTGATAAATAAATAAGGTAATAAGTCATGCTTATATAGTGTTATATAACAGTGATATATAAATAAGAGTGCCTAGCACCCAGCAAGCTCTATAAATGGTAACTGTTGCTATCATCAGCCATCAGCTTTACAGGTCTGTAGGGGCGAGGGCCTGGGAAGGGTCTTTTCCCTGAGAATTGAGGGTGAATGTGTGGAGCTGAGGAGGAAAACACCTAGTGTGTGGATGGTAGAGAAGTGGGGGTGAACACCAGGAGGAGACTGATTGAGTGTGTAGCTGAAGGACTGGACTTTAAAGAAAAGTAGGGAAAAACCAAGGGACTCTTCTGTTGGTCCAGCGGTTAAGACTCCTCTCTTCCAATGCAGGGGACACAGGTTCGATCCCTACTCAGGGAACTAAGATCCCGCATGCTGTGTGGCACAGCCAAAAGATAAAAACAAATAAAAATAATTTTAAAATAAACAAAATAAAAATAAAATAGGGAAAACCAGACAATGACCCTAACCTTGAAGTCTCCACCTGGGAACTCAGTGTTTAAAGAACAGACAGCTTCACATGAAGCTGAGCAATCTTGGTGACTTGAAAAGCTCCACACAGAGAGGGCCATGGTTTCCCTTCTTGGGAAGTTACCCACCAGGTCCAGCCATCCCTCGCTGCAGAGGGAGACCAGGGTGCCCTTACTCCTGCCACCCTGTCTCCCAAGGTGGGAGGTGAGGGAGAACATGTACTCTCATTGTCCCGAGTTAAAGCTTCATTCTGCAAAATGGCCAAAGCAATCAGCAAGTGATGGAGTAGCTCTTAAAAAGAAACCTGGCATTTAATTAACTTTTCAAAGTGCTGGTTCAGCAACCTCTGTGTTTTACATTTTGAATATTGAACAAGCATCTCTAATAGGACCTGAATTGCTTCTGGGCCTCCCCAGGTGGAGGGCGCCTGCTGAGCTTTTACGAACACCGGGGAATCCCAGCTGAGTCTTGGGAAGGCCAGTTCAGGGTCACTCTGGAATGGAGCCTTCAGTCCATGAGGCCGTTTCCTTCCTCCCCTCAGCCTGTCACCTGTGTTAGGAGAAAGGGCTTCCCTGGTGGCTCAGGTGGTAAAGAATCTGCCTACAATGCAGGAGACCCAGGTTCGATCCCTGGGTTGGGAAGATCCCTTGGAGAAGGGAATGGCTACCTACTCCAGGATTCTTGCCTGGAGAATTCCATGGACAGAGGAGTCTGGTGGGCTGCAGTCCATGGGGTCGCAAAGAGTCGGACACGACTGAGCGACTGACACACACAGAGGAGAAAGTAGGCAACTCGGAAGGACGAGGCAGAAAGGCTTACCTCCTGCTGCTTAGTAACGAGTGAGTTCAGTCTGCTCTCTGACATAAGGTTTCAAGCCGAGATTTTCACATCCATGACTAGGTTCCTTTTCTAGAAATTACTCCTTCGGGGGGCATGGGGTGACGCCAGCACATGGACACTGCAAAAGCTTCCCAGGGGTGATTCTCTTGTGGTCCACTGGTTAAGAGCTCCTCATGTAAAGGATTCTCTCATGCTTTCAATGAGCTGTCTGTTGTCTCCTATAAGTATGGAAAACATGCGAGCCCAGTAAATCCAGTGTTCGGGGAGCCCAGGGGACAGCTAAGAATCAGTGGGTACCTGCTTTTGCAAGGGTTTGGGGCAGCGCATTTGGAATCTGGGGCGGAAGGTGGGAAATGGGAGTCTCGTTTCAGCCTCACCACCGACCGGCTCTGTGGCGTGGACAGAAGCCTCTGGTCCCAGTCTGTGTGTGACATGGTGCTCCCAGAGTCTGCGGTTGCCTCCTTTTCAGAACTACTGCTGCTAGACCCGAGAGTCTCTGAAGATCCCAGTGTGCTGTGTCTCTATACAGCGGGCTCACCAGTATGATAACTGCCAGGCTCCCAAACCCTCTCACAGCACTTCTGGGGGAGCTACAAGGGTGGTGAGAGACCAGAAGCCGGGGCAGAGCTGGCCGCCGCTCTGCAGTCCTCAGGGTTGGACCGGCTCACACCGTGTCCCTGGAAATGTGTCTGCGAGGAAGAGATGATCCAGAACCTGCTGTCCCCTCCATCAGTCTCCACCCACCCACACAGCCTGGGAGAGACAGGGACTGCAGCCCCACGTCCTTCCTTCTCAGGTTACCTGCTGGGCAGTGATAGAACACCACGTTTTCTTTTTTTTTTTTAAACCTGTCACCAGCAATTTTAAAAAAATGCACTCTCCATCATGACTGGGAATATCCGTATATAAACCTAAAAAAAAAACTTACATCATATTTGTCTTTACTATTTGCAAAACATTCTCTTCGCTATTCTTTGCTATTGAAAACAAGATTAAAAAAGAAAGGCTGGTGGTGATCCTCTAAATGGGTTTCACGGCTCGCTAATGGGTCACGACCTGTGGTTTGAAAATCCTTGTGCTAGACTTCACGTCGCTGCACGGCCTGAGGTGCTTTGGGGACTGACTGAGCAGGTATAGTAAATCTGTGAAGTGGGGGTCATTTCAGAATAGCCCCTTGGCTTATATCACCGAGGAACAGAAGCTACTTGCATAGTCACGGTTCTGTAAAGAAATGCACCCTCTGCCTGCCTGAAGCATGCTTCCCCCTGCCTTTTGCTTTCTCACATTTGGTAGCTGCATGGCTGCAGGAAATGCTTCACTTGCTTCTTCAAGCCAGCACCGCAGGCTCAGTGATAAAGAGCTGGTTCAGTTCAGCCGCTCAGTCGTGTCCAACTCATTGTGACCCCATGGACTGCACAGCACACCAGGCCTCCCTGTCCATCACCAACTCCCAGAGTTTACTCAGACTCAGGTCCATTGAGTTGGTGATGCCATCCAACCATCTCATCCTTTGTTGTCCCGTTCTCCTCCCGCCTTCAATCTTTCCTAGCCTCAGCTAGTAGGAACCTCCAGTTCTTAGGAGGGCAGAGCTCAGGCTCCCAGTGGGGAGGGCGTTGGGCACAGCCCAGCTTCCCTGAGTTTTCCTTAAGGGAATGTATGTGCAGTATTGCCAGTGTTCATATTTGAAGAATTCAGAAATCCAGATTTTTTTGTTTTGTACAAAATATACCAATTTGGACACCAAATTCATGTTAGAACAAAATGAAACCAAACCAAAATAAGCAGTGGTGTGGCGCGGCCCAAACTTACCTGAAAGTGGCCCACTCTTCTACAGGCAGGGTTTCACGCCATTTCTCTGGGGCCCGACACAAATTCCCACTAGGCTTTCCATCTCCCAAGCAGAAGGCTCACCCAGAACCTGCTATTTCTGGCAGGAGAGATGGAGAGACAGACAGACAGACAGAATGCCACCTGAGGACATCCCTGCCCTCCATCCCTGGGGGCCTTGGTCTCTAGTTCCAACTCCTTCCCTGGGGGATGCAATGAGATGCGGGAAGATCCTGGGCTACCCCGAGAGTGGGGCGGAGCAGGACGTGGGCTCAGCAGCAATTACACCGATTCAGATGATGAGTGAATAAATGGCAATTAATCAGCCTTCCCCCGAAGAGTAGCCTTATCATTATGGTTTCCTTCAGACTGAGTCACTGCTGCTCCTTCCCCTGGCACAGGCTTCGGAAGGAACGATTCTGTTACTCCTGAGGGTAACCAGGGACGGCACTGCCCCTTCTGTAGAGCGGGACGGTGCTGGCCTGGGCAACCACCTTCCTGAAGCCTGTTCCTCTCTTCTGATCCCGGTTTCCATACAAGCCTTCCTGCTGCTGGTGACAGAGGGCTGGGTCCTTCGGACAGCAGGTTTATAGTGTTCAACTTCACCACAACAGTCAGAGGCAGTGGTCCCAGGGTTTACTTTATCTTTTGCCTCTTGGGGAGAATTATTTGCATTTTTGCAGAAGGTGCCGGTTGATTCCGAGGTTTTTCCTGGGGAGGGACTTCTCAGGCGTCCTGCCTCCCAGCCATTAAGGCATTGCCATCACCCTGTGCCCACATGGATCATGGTGATTGATTTCTGACTTAAAAGATTTCATAAAGAAAACAAATACTCTGTTATCACAGAGATCATCACACATACAGAAAAGTAATCTCTGCGTAACGCACGCTCAAATTCCCAGGAATTCTAATCCAAGCAGGTCACTACTGAGCCTCTGAGAAACGCTGGTCTTAAGTCTTCTAAGTAAGATGGGCTAAAGGCTGACAACTGTTAAAGTTAAGATGTATTCCCCCTCCCCTAGACAGCTGATCTAGAAATTTCTCACTGCTGGGCCCAGCGATCTGCATGTCTGACAAGCTTCCCGGATGATCCGTATACACGTTCAGGTTGGAGAACCTGGGCCTCACATAAGCGTGTGAACAGGCCACCATCACTCAAGGGCCTTGCGGTCCTTCCCATTGGGGAGGCAAGAAGTCAGGCCTGAACTGCACGGCTGGTTCATCCCCTTCTGCTCACGGGGAGCTACGTGTGTTAGCACAACAGCTCCAAACAAGACTCACGGCCTCAGTCCTAAGAGCATGCTCCTGTAAACTGATCAGTTAATTGTTGAAAGAAAAAGAAGGCAGAGTGTCATCCACACCGCTTTTGAGTTTTGAGCTTCTCCTTCAATTTAAGCACTTGAGCTCAACAACTTAATGTGGAGACATGCTGAAAAAAGGGCGTAAGAAGGCATCACCGTCATTGTCTCTCATCGGTTTGCCTTGGTCTATAAAGAGGAATCCAGACAGACAGATCACTTGAGTTATTCTCATTTACCCCACTTTTGAAACACCCCTCCAGTGTCCCACGCCAGTGCAGAGACTAGCAGTTTCTCATAAACTTTGTCCCTCTCTCTTTTTCAGGTCACGGAGGAGGGCTTCTGAGGAAATAGAAGAGTATGTTTCCAGTATTCTTACGGCATCCCGTGTGATCCTAGTCAGCCCTGTGGTCTGTGTAGTCCTCATCAGTTCAGCCTTTGTTGAACGCAGCATCCGAATATAGACAGTGGGGAGCAGGCTGCGCTCGGGCTGGAGATCAGAGCAATAGTCAGGGGCTTAGCGGATGCTGCTTCTGCAGCTGAAGGGCTGGACTCTGGCGTGGATGGCCATGTCCTGTCTCCCACGCCCTGGTTCTTAGATTGTACGTTCAGGTGTCAACAGTACTGACCCTTAGGTTCTGCTTTATCGATGAAGATGGGCCGAAGTAACACCAGCCTTCTAATCCTAGCCTCCTCCACAGACATATCAAAGAGAAAGAAGGCAGGTTCCCAGGGCGAGATGGAGTGTGCAGGTAGGGTGGGAGGAACATCCCTTCGCAGTCCGTGTGGTGCTGCTGGTGGGATGGTACAGCTTGTGTGCCTTGCACGGCAGACCAAACTGACAAAGCAGGCCTGACCAAGCTGGTGGAGGAAGGTGGGTCCAGAGACATTTTCACCTAGGAAAAGGAATGGAAGCAGTCAAAACACAATAGGTTGTTCCTTCCTGTGTTTGAAACTCACTTCCTCCTTTCTTTTCCTTCTTTTTTGGGGGGCAGCCACCGCCTCAGACAGCAGAGCCTGGATACATCAGATGACGGAGGAGGTAAGATGCCCGTGGAGGAAGTCAGAAGGGCTTCCAGAGACATCCCAGAGCATCTCCTGGGCTACAGCCAAGGTGCCACTTGCTGCAGGCTTTACTGGACACGTCCCTGTGGCCTCGTCCTGGCCTGTGGGTTGCGTCATCTGTGCCTGGCTGAGTGCTGCTGCCTCTGCCTGGGATTCCTCCCCACTTCCTTATCCACTAATCCTCCTTGTCCTTCAGCACTCGGCCAGACGCATCACTTCCTCTGAACTGTCTTCCCTTGCCATCCCACCCACCGTCTGTGACTCAGGTGTTGTTTCTCCCTGCACCCACAACCTCCTGGGCAAACCTCCATTGTAACGACCACCCCCCACAGCAATAATAGCTGGTACTTATTGGTTCTTTATTATGTCTCAGGCACTGTTCTCCCAATTTATAGATGCTGAAGCGTTTCATTTTCACAGCAGCCCTACGAGGTAGCACTGTTATTATCCCACTTTTAGATTTGAGGAAACGATGAAGTTGGCTGTGGTCACAGGGATAAGTGACCGTCATGCTTTAATGCTTTATTGGCTCAGCTGTTCTTCCCACCAGGCTCTCAGCTCCTTGATAGTGGACACCTTGTCCTATTTATCTTTGCATCTCTAGTGCATGGCACATAGTTAGTTAAAGGCTGACGCTGTAAATGAGGGAGAAACAGTGCTTCAGTGGCTAACAGCCATGTCACAGCTGAAGCCCGTGTTCAGAACTCGAAAAGAGAGAAAGTTTGTGTGTACCTTTTGCAGGAAACCTACTAGAGGGGAGGTCATCTTTAGGACCTGAATGATCAAAGCCTCTTTTTTAACTTACATATTTACCCTTTCCTCAGTCTGTTCCTTTGTGTAGAACTCAATTTCCATCTGGTATCATTTACCTTGTGCCTGAAGCACTTCATGTAAAGTTTTATTTTTTTGTAGAGTGGGTCCTCTGGCAAGAGATTCTCTCAGTCTTGTTCGTCTGAAAAATGTCTTTACTTTTCACCAGATGAAGGATTCTGGGCTGATGCCTCGGTTTTTCCTTTCAGTCTTTGAGGTACTTGGTTCATCGTCCGTTGGCTTGCTTTGTCTCCTGAGAAGCCGGTGGTCATCCTTATCTCTGCTCCCCTGTATGCACTGTCATTTTGTCCTGCTTTTAAGACTTATTTTCCCTTGCCTGTTATTCTCAGCAATTTGGTCGCGATGTGCCTTGTTGTGGGTTGCTTTGGGTTTATCCTACTTGAACATCTTGAGTCTGTGGATTTGTGGTTTCCATCAGATTCAGATCATTGTGGCCATTGTTTCTTTGGGTTTCATTGAAGCATGGTTGATGTACAGTATTATGCTGGTATCAGGTGTACCATGTGTTGATTTGACCTTTGCACCCATTAGTGATCTCATGATAAATCCGTCCCCATGCAAGTTGTTACGATTTTATTGACCATATTCCTCACGCTGCACGTAACTTCCCAGCGGTTTATGTACTTTATCACCGGAAGTTTGTACCTCTTAATGCTGTTCCCCAGTTTCACCCCGCCCCCTGCTCTGGCAGCCGTCTGTTTGTTCTCTGTCTGTTTAAGTCTGTTTTTGTTTTGTGTTTGTTTTGTTTTTTAGATTCGACACATAAGTGAGATCATGTGGTATTTGTCGTCCTCTGTCTGATTTATTTCACTTAAGCCTAATACCCTCTAGGTCCATCCATGGTGTCACAAGCAGCAAGATTTCATTTTTTCATGGCTGAGCAACATTCCACTATGTATGTATATATATACACATATATATGTTTGTGTGTGTATATATATATTCTGTGCTAAGTCATTTCAGTCATGCCTGACTCTTTGCAACTCCATGGACTATAGTCCACCAAGCTCCTCTGTCCATGGGATTTTCCAGGCAAGAATCCTAAAGTGGGTTGCCATTTCCTTCTACAGGGGATCTTCCTGACCCAGAGATCAAACCTGGGTCTCCTGTATCTCCTGCATTGGCTGATGGGTTCTTTACCACTAGCAACCCACTCCAGTGTTCTTGCCTGGAGAATCCCAGGGACAGCAGAGCCTGGTGTGCTGCCATCTATGGGGTCACACAGAGTCGGACACGACTGAAGTGACTTAGCAGCAGCAGCACCACCACCACCTGGGAAGCCCCATATGTATGTATGTATATATAAAAGCGACTTAGCACACAGCACACACACATACACATATATATATGCACATACATATATATACACACATATACATATGTATGTATGTGCTTTGTGCTAAGTTGCTTCACTCATGTCTGGACTCCAACTCTTCGACTGTAGCCTGCCCAGCTTCTCTGTCCGTGGGATTCTCCAGGCAAGAATGCTGGAAAGGGTTGCCATTTCCTCCTCCAGGGGATCTTCCTGACCCAGGGATCAAACCCTGTGTCTCTTCAGTTCAGTTCAGTTCAGTCTCAGTCATGTCCGACTCTTTGCGACCCCATGAACTGCAGCACACCAGGCCTCCCTGTCCATCACCAACTCCTGGAGGTCACTCAGACTCATGTCCGTCGAGTCAGTGATGCCATCCAGCCATCTCATCCTCTGTCGTCCCCTTCTTCTCCTGCCCCCAATCCCTCCCAGCATCAAAGTCTTTTCCAATGAGTCAACTCTTCGCATGAGGTGACCAAAGTACTGGAGTTTCAGCTTTAGCATCATTCCTTCCAAAGAAATCCCAGGGCTGATCTCCTTCAGAATGGACTGGTTGGCTCTCCTTGCAGTCCAAGGGACTCTCAAGAGTCTTCTCCAACACCACAGTTCAAAAGCATCAATTCTTGGGCGCTCAGCCTTCTTCACAGTCCAACTCTCACATCCATACATGACCACTGGAAAAACCATAGCCTTGACTAGACGGACCTTAGTCGGCAAAGTAATGTCTCTGCTTTTGAATATGCTATCTGGGTTGGTCATAACTTTTCTTCCAAGGAGTAAGCGTCTTTTAATTTCATAGCTGCAGTCACCATCTGCAGTGATTTTGGAGCCTAAAAAAATAAAGTCTGACACTGTTTCCACTGTTTCCCCATCTATTTCCCATGAAGTGATGGGACCGGATGCCATGATCTTCGTTTTCTGAATGTTGAGCTTTAAGCCAACTTTTTCACTCTCCTCTTTCACTTTCATCAAGAGGCTTTTTAGTTCCTCTTCATTTTCTGCCATAAGGGTGGTGTCATCTGCATATCTGAGGTTATTGATATTTCTCCCGGCAATCTTGACTCCAGCTTGTGTTTCTTCCAGTCCAGCATTTCTCATGATGTGCTCTGCATATAAATTAAGTCTCCTGAATTGACAGGCAGGTTCTTTACCACTAGCGCCACCTGGGAAGCCTTATATATGTGTGTGTATACACCATATATAGATAGATAGATAGATAGATAGATAGATAGATATACACACACACACATGCCATATCTTCTGTATCCATTCATCTATCAGTGGGCACTTAGGTTGTTTCTCAAGTCCCAGCCACCTAAACTTTGACCTGTGTCTCCTCAACCCCGCCAGACTGCCCCGTGCCCCACTCAGGGTTCCCTACCCTGTACCAGTGCCCGGGAAGCACCTCTAAGCAGAAGCTAGGGTGACGGCAGGGCCCACTTCATTCATTTCCCTGCCCTCAGGGGTCCCGGTTCTGTGTTACCTCTTGTCCACTGTGTGAAAGCAGCTGTTTCTTGTATTTTTTCTAGTTTTCTGATTGTTTATAGTAGGAAGGCAAGTCTGGTACCAGTTACTCTCTCATGGCCAGAAGTGGAATTCCAAAGCCTTCTATTAACTAACCTTTGCATGTGACTAAGGTGAAGGACAGAATTGAATCTGTGGAACATAGATGATTCTCTGTCCCATAGCTACTGCGCAGGATTAGAGTGAGACTCATATAGGACAATTATGAAATATGCTAGAAGGGTGATTAAAATACAGATTCACAGAGTTTGGGATGGACGTGTGCACACTGTTGTATTTAAAATGAATAAACAACAAAGGCCTACTCTATAGCACAGGGAACTCTGCTCAATGTTAAGTGCTGGCCTGGGTGGGAGGGGGCTTTTGGGGGAGAATGTCCTTAGTGCTTAGTTGTTCAGGCGTGTCCAGCTCTTTGTGACCCCATGAACTGTAGCCCACCAGGCTCCTCTGTCCATGGAAGTCTCCAGGCCAGAATACTGGAGTGGGTAGCTGTTCCCTTCTCCAGGGGATCTTCCCCAACCAGGGATCGAACCCAGGTCTCCCACATTGCAGGCCGATTTTTTTACCATCTGAACCACTGGGGAAGCCCTGGGGGAGAATGGATACATGCATAGGTATGGCTGAGTCCCTTTGCTGTCCGTCTGAAACCATCCCGACATTGTCAATTGGCTACACCCCAGAACAAAATAAAAAGTTTAAAAATACAGATTCTCAGGCCACTGGCAAAGCAGAAGCTGGGATTGGGGCCCAGGGAATCTGCATTAATTTAAGTAAGCTCCCCAGATAAATATTTTGCACACTGAAGTTTAACAACCCTGCTGTGATGCCTCCAAAGCCAGGACTGAGGACTGGAGGGGGAGTCATATGCACAAGTACTTCTATCTCATCTCATCCCAAAGGGGTATGAAGGTAGAAAGGTAGTCACTAGAGGTCAGGAATTGAGTCTGCACTCGCTCTAAGAGTTAGTAAGAGCCCCTGAGTCTCCTCCCATCTTTCTTCAGCCCTTTCATTGTTTTTCTGTTCTCTCTCATCAACAAGGTCATTATTTTTGCTAGATATTCTGCCTCAGCTCTTCTTACTCAGTTCTTCTCAGCTGCCAAGCTACTCCACCCACTATTAATTCCCAGTGGTGCTGGTCAACAAGGTACCCTGCGCTTCTGTCCCCAGAAGTCTGTCCTCCCAGACGTGTTCCTGGGACGTCCTCTGCCGCCACTACAGTGACAGCTGTGATGCTCACTGATTGGTGGTTTCCACCACACTTTGGGTCGGCCTGTCCTCAGAGGCTCTGTTGTTTCAGCCGTTGGTTACACAGGGCTGCAGAGCTACCACTCAGGAGGATGTGCCAATGGACTCAAGGAGGTGGGATCCCTACCAAGTGGTCAAGGTACAGTGTGCTTGGAAACTGTGATGCTGATGATGCTGGGGTACTCATTGAATTCCTGATCTGCAGAGGGTTTACTCAACTGGAACTCTTCACACCTCTTCCCAGCCTAGTTTGAACTTCTTTCCAACTCCCCTCAAAGGACTTCTGAAGTCTTACCTTCTCCATTTTTTTTCAATTGGGAGAAAAAGAAAGTGTTAGTCACTCAGTCGTATCCGACTCTTTGCAGACCCATGAACTGTAGCCCGCCAGGCTCCTCTGTCCATGGAATTCTCCAGGCAAGAATACTGGAGTGGGTTGCCATTCCCTTCTCCAAAGGATCTTCCCAACCCCAGGGTTCAAACCCGGGTCTCCTGCATTGCTGGCTGATTCTTGATGGTCTGAGCCACCAGGGCAGCCCTCAGTTGTGTGAAAATGCTCCATTTCAAGGAGTAACTATATCACAGCAAAACCCTCTGAGTACTGACGTTTATGTACATCATACATGCATCATTAGAAGGCGGTGCTGGTTGCCACTGTGGTGTCATCATGTTAGAATCAAATTGTTGCAGCTTTTGGCGTCTCTGTGCACCATGTTGCCCAGGCCTGCCGTTTGACGTGTTGAGAGGTTGAGGCTTAAGCACTATTACTCGGAATCATCAGGCTGAATAGGGACTCGGGTCCTCTGACTCCCAGGGGCACCTTCTGTCCTCGTGCCGTGGCCTCCACCAGCACCACTGCCACCACCAGCGTTACCAAACATTCCCATGTGCTAGCTGTCAAGCCTGCTGCTGCCTAGTGCTGCACACTTTTTTTCTCATCTAATTCTCAAAACAAATCTGTGGGAGAGGTCTTTTTTTAATATCAGTTTTTTTGAGGTCTGATTTGCATATGATAGACTGCATTCGTTCGAAGTGCACAGTGTGAAGTGTTACAGCTGTGTATACCCAGTGACACCTCCACCACCATCAATGTACAGAACATTCCCATCACGCCCGGAAGTTGCTCTCACTCTTTTCAGTCCATCCTCCCTCTGCCCCTGTCTCTAGGCAACTGTGGTCTCTCTCTCTTTTTTTTTTTTTTGTCATGATAGAGTGGTTTATAGTTTCTAGAATTTTAGACACTGAATCATACATATGTATGCTTTTGTGTTTGACTCTTTTCACTCATTAGAACGATTTTGAGATGCATCCAGCTCGTTGCATGTATCATTACCTGGTTCATTTTTATTGATAATATTCCATTACATGGATACATAGCACATTTTGGTTATCTTGGTTATCTATTCACTGGTTAGACATTTTAATGGGTCATCATCCCCATTTTAAGGATGGGGAGGCTAAGGCATAGAAAGGCAACTTTGCCGAAGGTCACACAACTGGTAAGTGACAACACCAGGATTTGGAAGGCAGCTGTGTTCACCATGTATTACTAGCACAGCGCAGCCCAGCACCAGGATTTGAATGCATATCTTGGCCCAGAGTCCTTGCTCTTGGCCTCTGGGCTGTAACAAATAGCACGACCCTCTGCTGTGTTGGCATCTCCTTGTGCAAGTCAGTAGTGTAAATATCAGCTCCCCAGTGTGTAAGATAGATTGATAGGATGGCATGATTGATAGGATGCTTGATGCAATTCCATTAAGGAAGGAGAGAAGAAAGTTGCTGTTTTCGGAGAATACCTCTGGTATTCTTTTCCCTTTCGTAAACTTGGACTGTGAAATTTGTGATTTGACCTTGATTTGGGCTCTACGAGTTTGAAGCAAAAAAAGCCTTTCTTGTCAGAGTACACTTGATGTTACCTTCTAGGAAGTATGTCTCTGCCCTGGCATAAATCTGTTTGCCATGCAGTTATCCCTGAGTCCTTTAATGGAAAATCAGTTCATATGTTACACTTCACACTCGACTTAGTCCATTTCACCGTATGTGAATGTTTAGAATCCATTTTGCAGTAGGAATCATATGTTACATATAACTAGTCTCTAGAATGATCTTTGCTCAGAGAATTACTTGGTTGGCTAGTTAAGCCTGCTCCTTTGAACTTAGAATAACCAGTGGGTGGGGAAACTCCATGAATAATTGCCCTGAACCGTCCATGGACGCTCATTCGGCAATGACGTTAAACAGATCTCTGGGCACCTGTGAGGAAACCTCCTGGTTCCCTCAATAAAATCACATCTGGGGGCTTCTCTGTCGGCTCAGTGTTAAAGAATCTGGAGACATGGATTCGATCCCTGGTTTGGGAAGATCCCACATGCCTCGGAGCAGCGGAGGCCATGTGCCTATGCTCTAGAGCCTGGGAGTTGCAACTACGGAGCCCACGTGCAACTACAGAAGTCTGCACACCCTCGACCCCATGCGCCACAACAGGAGAAGCCACCGCAACGAGAAGGCTGGACACAGCAACTAGAGAATAGCCCCCGCTCTCTGCAACTAGAGAAAAACCCACGCAGCAGCCAAGACCCAGCACAGCCAAATGAATAAATACATTTTTTAAATTAAAAAAATAAAATCACATCCGGGTTCTTTGAGATCATCAGTGAGGTGTATTCTCACCTGGGAAGGGGCTACTCCTCTTCTGGTACTTGGTAGGGCTGGATGATTGACGAGCCAGCTCAAAGGAGAAGCTGAATCACCAGGAATAGAAGTGAGGAGCCAAGTTCCAGGGCCTCCTCTGAGCATCTTGGAGATGAAGCTTCACCGAGGAAAGCCAGGGGGTCTTCATGAAACGTCTCCTGTGGGCAGTGCTGCTCCAGGTCTCAGAAATGGTGGTGAGTGAGACAGTCCCTGCCCTCCAGGATTCTCTGGTCTAGTGAGACATGCCCAGCCTTCTTTCCTCCTCCTCTTTTATATGGACTTTGAGGAGCCATGTCTCTTGAGATATATTTTTCATCATTCAGCCTCCCTAGATCACTCTTCAAAAGATGTTTCTGCTTTAATTTATTAGTTTATTTATTTTTGGCTGTACTGAGCAGCATGTGGGACCTTACTTTCCAGACCAGGGATTAAACCTGCATCCGCTGTATTGGAAACATGGAGTTTTGACCACTGGAGCGCCAGAGAAGTCCTAGATCTCTCTTGATACCTGGTGCTCCTCCTCCTTCCCTGGGGAAGAAGCTGAGGGAGAGAAGAGAAACACATCCTCTTGTTTATTGATGTTTCCCTCAGGCTTCTGAGGGAAGAGAACAGAAAAACAGAGAAACGAAGGAGCTGTTGGAATGGGACGTGTTTTCTGAATGAGAAGCAGAGAGTAAGTGCTGTGCAGAGGTGGTGTGGTTAACCAGAGGGTATTGCAGAGGGACTGTTTGCAAGTCCAAGGAAGGCTGTGAACTCAAATGTTTCTAGGGACTCGGCAGAGAACTTGGAACAGCAGGCGTGTTTGACCATAAAGAATGGTGAGGCCTGTGGTGAGCTTGGAGGGAGATGGCATGACCTGAAAGTTGTCAAATTCATATTTTAAAGAATGACAAGTTTTAAATGTCACTGTATGAACAGAACAAAACGCATCTTCAAGTTGGGGTAGGCCTTTAGGAAGCGATTTGTAAATCCTTCGTAAGACCTTGCAAACATCCATTGGATCATAGAAAAGCAAGGGAATTCTAGAGAAACATCTGTTCTGCTTCATTGACTACACTACAGCCTTTGACTGTGTGGACCACAACAAACTGTGGAAAACTCATAAAGAGTTGGGAATAGCAGATCACCTTACCTGCCTCCTGAGAAACCTGTATGCAGGTCAAGAGGCAACAGTTACAACTGGACATGGAAGAAGGGACTGGTTCAAAATTGGGAAAGGAGTATGCCAAGGCTGTATATTGTCACCCTGCTTATTTAACTTATATGCAGAGTACATCATGTGAAATGCCAGGCTGGATAAATCACAAGCTGGAATCAAGGTTCCTGGGAGAAATATCAACAACGTCAGATATGCCGATGATACTACCCTAATGGCAGAAAGCAAAGAGGAATTAAAGAGCCTCTTGATGAAAGTGAAAGAGGAGAGTGAAAAAACTGTCTTAAAACTCAACATGCAAAAAACTAAGATCAAACTCAAACTCATGTCCATTGAGTCGGTGATGCCATCCAACCATCTCATCCTCTGTCACCCTCTTCTCCTCCTGCCCTCAATCTTTCCCAGCACCAGGGTCTTTTCTAGTGAGTTGGCTTGTCGCATCAGGTGGCCAAAGTATTGGAGCTTTGTGATTCAGTCCCATCACTTCATGGCAAATAGATGGAGGAAGAGAGGAAACCGTGACTTATTTTATTTTCTTGAGCTTCAGAATCACTGCGGACAGTGACTGCAGCCATGAAATTAAAAGACGCTCACTTCTTGGAAGAAAAGCTCTGACAAACCTAGACAGTGTATTAAAAAGCAAAGATACCACTTTGCTGACAAAGGTCTGTGTAGACAAAGGTCTGTATAGTCAAAACTATGATTTTTCTAGTAGTCATGTATGGATGTGAGATTAGGACCATAAAGAAGGCTGAGCCCTGAAGAATTGATGCTTTTGAATTGTGGTGATGGAGAAGACTCTTGAGAGTCCCTTGGACAACACAGAAATCAAACCAATCAATCCTAAAGGAAATCAATGTTGAATATTCTTTGGAAGGACTGATGCTGAAGCTTCAATACTTTGGCCACCTGATGCGACAAGCCAGCTCACTAGAAAAGACCCTGGTGCTGGGAAAGATTGAGGGCAGGAGGAGAAGAGGGTGACAGAGGATGAGATGGTTGGATGGCATCACCGACTCAATGGACATGAGTTTGAGCAAACTCCGAGAGATAGTGAAGGACGGAGAAGCCTGGCACGCTGCAGTCCATGGGGTCGCAAAGCATCATGACACAGCTTAGCAACTGAACAACAACAGACAACAGAATAAGACCTTGGAGGGCTCTGCTCTAAAGGAACACTGAACTCTGTTGAGGAGACAAAACATGAAAAATGAAAGTCTATACAAGGATTAAGTAACTAAAGTAGCAGTGTAGTGAGTGGCAAAGTTAACAAGTGGCTATTGTGTCCGGGAGTTGGTGATGGACAGGGAGGCCTGGCGTGCTGCAATTCACGGGGTCGCAAAGAGTCGGACACGACTGAGCGGCTGAGCTGAACTGATTGTTATATTAGTGATTTCCTTGTTAAGTGCTTTGAAGTGTGGGCTGCTGGCCCTTCAGGAAGAAAGTAGAACTTGCTCGGGTCCTGTAGGCTAGATAGGATTAGGTTAGGCAGAGAAACGTGCACAGCCTTCCACGGTAAACTCCCTTGCATCAGGAGTGACTCCACTTGGAGGGTGAATAAGGAATTCACTGTCACCAGGAGAGAAGCTGGTTCTCCAGATCTAAGCCCTGATTCTGGGCCATTCTCAACTACGCATATTCAACATCCTCATGTAAACCACCTTTCATGAAGTTTGAGGATTGCCAGTCATCTGATTTGCTGGTTCTGGGTAGGCTCGCAGCTAGAACCGATAAAGTGCTTCAGGAAAGGTGGGATTCGTGGTGATGGAGAATAGCTGAGAACAGTAGATAGCTCTGTGTTCAGTTGCTCAGTCATGTCCAACTCTTTGTGACCCTGTGGACTGCAGCCTGCCAGGCACCTCTGTCCATGGGATGTTCCTAGGAAGATTACTGAAGTGGGTTACCGTGCCCTCCTCCAGGGGATCTTCCCGACCCAGGGATAGAGCCTGTGTCTCCTGCATCTCCTTTATTGCAATTGGGTTCTTTACCACTCAACCATGGGGAAAGCCCTGTAATGGACAGCCAGAGCCCCCAAATGATCTCAGGGTCCCCAAATTGTAGGATGGCAAGACTGACCTTCCTTTTAGTGGCTTAATTATCCATCCCTATTCTTGGAATCAAGTTTCTAGTTTGCCTTAAGACCTCTAGACTTCTTCTGTCATGGAAGGTTGCATGGTGTTAGAGAAGACATCAGATCTGGAGTAGAATTGGACCCAGTCTCTACAGGTGATACTGGGCAGGTAATTCATTTATTCATTTCTTTAACCACCATTGGTTGAATACCTACTATGTACGATGCTTGGAGCTGGGCACTGGGGGCATGATGGTATACAAGAAGATATTCTCAGTCCTTACCCTCATGCAGCTTACAGTCTAGTCGGGGAAGGGGATACTAAGGCAATAATCACACATTAAATGAGTATGGACAGATTGTAGTGGAGTCTGCTGAAGGAAGAGTCGGGGAGACCTGATTTGGGTTGGGTGAGTAGGGAGGACCTCTCTGAAGAAATGGTTTTCAAACGTCAAAACTTGAGGGACATGCAGAAGTTGCCAGCAAAAGCAGGGTGGGTGCTGGGGGGTAGGGGAACCCTGGTAGAGGAGCCAGCGGGCACAGAGTCCAGTCACCTCTCTGACGCCAGAAGTGTCAGAGAATAGAATTCCCAGGGCTGTTCGAGCTCTAAAATCCAGCTCTCAGAAAGTGAGCTCCGATGAATAGTAAAAGTTGAAACACTGAGCAGACACAAATGGGAGAGAAGAGCTCTTTGTCTTTAGAAAAGATGAACAGTCTTCAGATGGAGAGAATCTCTGAAAACACAATTAGATAAGGACTCAACTTTCAAAAAGCTGATCTCCCAGGTAAATTCAAATTAGGAAAGAACTTGGTTTAAAAAGTGGAAAGTCTCTGAAAACAGGACCTTAAAAAAAAAAAAAAAAGAATTAGCTCTTTCTTGGATGTGACCATCGCATCTTGGCGTAATCCAGGACTGCAGGTGGAATTTTCAATAACTCTTCCTGGCAGCTCCCATGCCTCTGGGGCACGCCGGCTTCTCACTGGAGAAGGTGGCGCTCTTTGTATCCTGGGGTCCAGTTTTGACAGAATCAAATACCTCAAAACCTCAGGAATAATAAATCCCATGGCCAACCCCAAAGTGTGTAATTCCTAAAGGACAGGCTGAGTTGAGCCGCTTTTAGCCAGGGGCAATTGGGGACTTAATTCTGTGAGTGTAACAATCTGCATGATCTGAGAGCTCTGAGTTTAAGGGTAATTGCTCAATTTTCTATCCATGTCAACAGGGAAAATAGGTAGAAGTGGCTGAACACATCCCAGCAATGAGGTTGGCTGAGATGTGAGATGCCGGACTGTCCGCAGAATTAGAAAAACGCTCTCTGTAGTGGGTTACTGCTCTGTTGCCCCTCTCCCTGTTCATCTCTGTCCCCAGGCTTTCTGTGGCTCTTTTGGGCTCTTTCTCGTTCCTTGCTTAATTCTGCCACCATATCTTTCATCCATTCTCCTGCAAACAGCAGTCAGTTTTAGCCCAAGCAGTTTTCACGCGGAGAAAGAGAGAGTGGGAAGAATTCTTTTAATGCGGATAAATTGGAACCCTGATGTCTCACTTCTTTTCTCTTGCTTAGTCAGAATGTTCCATCATATCAGCATTCACTCCTTAAGCTTAACATAGTGCATCGGACCTCGTAGGTGGCACCCAAACCTAGTCCCTTTGCCTCCCTAATTTTATTTACTTATTTTATTTAATTTTGGGCTGCCCTGGGTCTTTGCTGCTGCTTGCGGGCTTCCTCTGGTTGTGGTACGCAGGCTTCTCATCCCTGTGGCTTCTCTCGTTGCAGAGCACGGGCTCCAGGGCATTTGAGCTTCAGCAGCTGTGGCGCATGGGCTTAGCTGCCCCGTGGCCTGCAGGATCTTCCTGGACCAGAGGTCAAACCTGTGTGTCCTGCATTGGCAGGTGGCTTCTTAACTACTGGACCACCAGGGAAGTCCTGGCGCCCTAATTTTTTTTAAAAAAACTATTTTGACCAGGGTTCCTTTTAGCTAAACACAGAGCAGGAAAGAGGGCAGGGCTGGGGTGGGGTGGGATTCATTAATCCGAGGAGTAACGTCCTGTCTGCTGTCTCTGCCTTGTTAAACTTGCTGTTGTTTATAGTATAGTAGGTATGAGATTGGAAGAAAAAAGTCCTTCTTACAGGAAAATGGGATTGATAATTGATGTGTGTGTTTGCCAAGAGCCAGGCTTTGTGCTGTTTTCCCTGCAATACTTCAGTCAGTCCTCAGCATTCCTACGAAGAGACACTATGATCATTACTCTTTTCCAGGGGAAGAAATTGAAGCCTTGGGAAGGTACATAGCTAACAGAGGTCACGTGACTAATAAACAGAGATGTACTTATTTAACAACCAGCTCTCCGGAGTAGGAAGGGGGCTAAGTTCTCATTGGGTAGAGTTCCTAGGTGGCGCAGTGGTTAAGAATCTGCCTGCCAATGCAGGAGACCCAAGAGACTCCTTCTCAGGTCCAGTCCCTGAGTCAGGAAGATTCCCTGGAGGAGGAGATGGCAGCCCACTCCAGTATTCTTGCCTGGAAGATTCCATGGACAGAGGATCCTGGTGGGCTACAGTGATTGAACACACACATATTCCTACCGTGGCTGGTTTCAAGCTCCCAGCATGACACCAGTGACCACAAAACTGGGAAGAGATGAACAGTAGCACACCGGCATGTCATGTTTCCATCACACCAGTCCTTTGGATGGAGAAGGAAATGGCAACCCACTCCAATATTCTTGCCTGGAGAATTCCACGGACAGAGGAGCCTGGCGGGCTCCACAGGGGAAAGTTAAGTCCATGGGGTCGCAAAGAGTCGGAAACGACTAAGCGACTAAACACACCGCCCATATGTAAATAAGTTCATAAACATAGGTGAAGTAAAAGGCGGTAAAACTTAGCAAGTGGCAAGTTTTGAGCATTACCTTTGTTTCTAATATAATTTATTTAATTCTGCCGTGTTGTGTTCTGCTTAGCCGCTCAGTCATGTCTGACTCTGCAACCCATTGGACAGTAGCCCGCCAGGCTCCTCTGTCCATGGGATTTTTCAGGCATGCATATTGGGGTGAGTTGCAGTTTCCTCCTCTAGGGGATCTTTCCCACCCAGGGATCACACCCGCATCTCCCGTGTCTCCCGCTTTGCAGGCGAATTCTTTACCTGTTGAGCCATCAGGGAAGCCCTATTTAATTAACTCCAGGAGATAGTGAAAGACAGGGATACCTGGCGTGCTGCAGTCCATGGGGTCACAACAACAATATATGATTTAATCTTTAATAATGTTTCTATGTAACAACCTGCATGCGAGATTCCCAAACATTTTAGACAGCCCGAACTGCTCCAGAACATCACCTCTAGCAAATGACAGAGCTGAAGTTGGGACGTGGCCTTCGTGACTCCCAATCACCTGCTCTCAGCACCTTCCTCCTTCCTGTCAAGGCGCTAGGTTTGTTTCTCCAGCCTGCTTATCCGGGAAGCTGGCCTCCACTCATCTTCCCAGCGTCCTGGTGCAGGTTTGCCCTCCTTTCCTGGTTCTGAGATTAACCCTCTGGTCCCTGTCCTCAGCTCTGCTGATCCTCTCTCTGTGAAGTCTTGTCAACAGCACCCGGGCTGAGTAGAGAAAAGCCAGAGAAGCTAGGTCTTTCAAGCTGTGTGACATGGATAGAATCATCAGGTTGGACCATTCCTCCTCCATCTTATGTTTTATTTTCTATCAGATCCACTGGGATTGCTTTTTTATTATTACCTTTTAAAATATTCACTCGTCCATTCAATCTTTGTTGTGGCAAGATCTTTAGTTGTGGCATGTGGGATCTAATTCCCTGACCAGGGATCAAACCCAGGCCTGCTGGACTGGGAGCAGAGTCTCAGCCACTGGACCACCAGCGAAGTCCTGGGATTGCTTTTAAATAAGGAATTCTTGTGCCTCTGCTGGGTCTTCCAGAGAGAATCCCCTGTGTTGGGTGAGAGGAAAGAGTGTCTTATGACGGTGAAAGTGTGAGCACCAGGGAGTGTGGGTCATTTAGAAGAACAGAGACCCCACAGGGCGCTCCCTGGGCCATGGAGGGCTCTGGTTGGAGCTCTCCCACCAGCCTCATCCTTGAGACGTAGCTGAGGGTGAAGAAATTGACGTCACAGAGACTTGGGACGTCACAGACACTGCATGGGACATCAAAGATTCCCCAGTCAGGAGTGTCGGATTATGGTGTGAATACTGAGCTGAGTTCACTGTGGGCTGCAGAGGAATCTGTATAGGCTCATTGCATTAGAGAAAATGAGCTTTCCATACAGCAGTTCTCCTTTTCTAGTATTTATTGGTTTATTTTGGCTGCGTGAAGTCTCAGCTGCAGCATGAGGGATCTTATATTGGCCTCCATTGTTCCATGGCCTGTGGGATTTTAGTTCCCCAAACAGGGATTAAACCTGGGTCCCATATCCTCAGGGGTGGATTCCTAACCACTAGACTACCAGGCAGTCCCCTATACAGTGATTCTCTAAACAAAAGACCCAGCTTGCCTTACAGACACGTAGGTGGTGTCTGTAGCTGGGATATTTGGGAAGACTGCTCCACAGGCCAATGTGACAGTAAGGTGTTTTTGAAGAATTATACCATGAGATAGAGTCCAGCGGACACCCAGAGATCAGGACGGCTTTGAGATAGAAGGCACCTCATTTTGGTGATAAGGAAACTTGGGAGCAGAGCTGACAAATAGCTGCGCAAGGTCAGCAGGTCAGGGACAGACCTGGGACCCGGGTTTCCTGACTCCTGATTGGGTCTGCCCTCTGCACAGCAAGAGTCTGGATTTGGTTCTTCCGTGATAGACCGTGAAAGCCACACTTCTCGTGGGGAAATGAACTCTAGTAGATGGAAACTCCTGAGGCCCCAGTGGCTGACTTCACAGCTCCCCATTGTGGGTTTGGCCAGGGCTGGCCCCCAGAGCCAATGAGATAATGAGAAGTTACAGGGAATTGGCCTGAAGTTTCATTAATGCAGCAAGAGAAGCTGTTTTAACTTGGTTTTGTGTTCAAGGTCCCATGATCCCACCAGAGTAGGAATCTGGGAGCTGATGGACTGTCTTGACTCAGCAAGCTTAGTAGAGACTGGTTTGGCTCTGTTCTTCTTGCCTCTCAAAGAGGCAGTGTCAGGGCAGGTTTTGGAAACGGAGTTAAGCTTGGACCAGACTTCGGTTGTTCTGCTTTGTCTCCTCAATTGTCCCCTACCTCCCCTGGTCCAGCTGCCCAGCACAGCCTGGAGTGTTTACCAGACCTCCTGCTCACTGGCAAGCCGGAACAGCGTGCTCTAGGCCCCTTGATGGTCCCCTGCCATCTCTGGGTCACACCAGCCTTCCCAAACTCTCCATCACGAACATCTCTACCCAAAAGGCAGTTGACAGTGACCAGTCTCTGGGGCTCCAGTTTCTTTGTTCATATGAGCAGCTTTCTGGGAAGTCCCTGTCTGAAGAGGTGGGATGGGGAAGATGAAGCAAGTCTTGGACCACACATGCACGACTGTTGGAAACGAAGCAGCCTGTATTGACCTTCCTCTAGAAACACGGAAGGCTCCGTCAGCATCCCATGGTGCTGTAGTCTGTTTGGAGGAATGTGATTAATAATAAATCTTCCAACATTAGGCACTGACAAGAGCTAAAGAGAGCTCACCCTCCCTGAAATAGCTATGGAGACCTGGGTGTTTATTCTGTAACTCCTTGGGTTCTTTCCCTATTGAATACAGAAGACAGGATTGGGATAGGACAAAGCTAATCCCACTTAGCTTTGTAAGACAGTCCTAGGTGTGACTGTGAGCCACGGTCCAGCTTTGGGGAGAAGCACAGGTCCTTGTCCACACAGCTGTGAAGGAAATGATGGATGAGGGACGAGAGGAGACGAAGCCAGTTTGGTGAGAACCACCGCCCGGGGACATCTTAGGCTCCTTAGATTTTTATGTGGTTAGAAAGAAATAGAGGCTTGATGCCCTAGGATGTCTGTTTCAAGCAATGGGGACTATATAGAGAAGAGGCATGGTGTTCTCTGCAACTAAAAGAGACAAATGGATTTGGAGGAGTTGCTCCAAATAGTCTGTAACTAAAGCCACAGTCAGCTGTGGCCTTGGGACTGTATTCTCCAAGCAGGTGGCCGTGGTACCCTTACTCGTCTTGAAGTCTGACGGTCAGACAGCACTTAGGTGAGACGGGAAGGAACAGGCTTGACTGTGCACCTGAGGTTGGGACTCAGCACATCACTTGGGCCTCACTGAGAAGTCTCCCCTTCCGACACCTGCAGATAAGCACAACCTAGGTATAGCAGAAATCCAGGGAAGCAGCGATAGGGGACCCTCTTACCTTAGCGAGAGACGAACTTGGTATGGCCAACCGGTAGGGTCTTCCTTTCCAGTTTCAGGTTCTCCCAGCTTTCTAAACATGCCCAGATGTCTGCCATGTGTGTGGGTATACTCGCCTATACGTACGCACACGCAGGAGGGCAGATATTGGGAAAAATGATTCCTGAGTCCATAAGTGTGGTTGACGGACTGGGTTTACCTAAAAGACCCTTTAAGAGAAAGCTCTTGAAAGATGATTACAGAATTGAGACACCATCATTTAAAAGTGCCCGAGGCAAACGCCTTTGAAAATTGCAGCAGCGGAGGGACGGAGAGAGAACCAGGCAGCCCTTGATTGTTGGGCTGTTCCCTCAGGACCCGTCGCCCCCCCTCCCCCTCTGTTTCGCATCTGATAAGAGAGAGAGCAGCGGTAAGACTCCTCATCTATCTTATGAAAATCCGATTCGGAATGGCTGTGATCAAAACCAGCTGGCTGTCACCAGCAGTGGCCTTGCACGGAGGAAACCGCTCAGAAGCCGTTCCGTATGTGGGGGTGTCACGGGTGGCACCGATCAAAGGAGCATTTTTTTAATAAATATATATAAGGAAAAACACAAAACCTAAGGATTTAGAATAAAAGCGGTGGAGTTTGTCTTGTTTTTTTCTTTCAGCATAACACGAAGAGGATGAAATAGAATCAGATATGCCGGGTTTCTAACACTTCTAGTGGCGGCTCTGAGAAGGCCGCTCTCTGTCACATTCATTCTGTATTGCTGTGTCTCGGGCCTTGTTGAAGAGAGCAGAGAGGTCCTCCCTTTTCCGTCCCTTCCAGCCGCTTCATCCCTCGTCACCTTTAAAGGCCCTTACCCTCATCATCCTTAACACGTCTCTCCGGATCAAAGCCGTGAAGCGCTGAGTGAGAGCTGCTGCCAGTAACCGGGAGCCTCCCTGTTCATTGTTTTAATTTCCTTCGAGTAGTAACCAGTGTATCAAAAAAGTGAAGTCTCTCAGTCGTGTCTGACTCTTTGCGACCCCATGGACTATAGTCTACCAGGCTCCTCCATCCATGAGAGTTTCCAGGCAGGAATACTGGAGTGGGTTGCCATTGCCTTCTCCAGGGGGATCTTCCCGACCCAGGGATCGAACCTGGGTCTCCCGCATTGTAGGCAGACGCTTTCCAACCTGAGCCCCCAGGGAAGTTGTTGGCTAGAGGTACCCCTCTCAGGTGACACTGGGCTCCTTCCCCGTGTGAGTCTCCTGGGGCTGAACGGGGCGTTTCCCCGTGGAGAACCACCATTGGGTCTGCTTTGTCTGTCAGGAGCACCACCTTTAATTGCTGCCGAGGGTCAGTCCTGGTTGACGGCCCTTCGCGTGGTCCATAGGGACTCTCCCGCAGCCCGTGGTGGCCTGGCTGGGATGATGGGGCAAGTCTCCTGGGGTGTCGCATTCGAGGCTCCTTCTGGAATGTGCTCCTGTCCCCCCTGCAGGTGATAACGCTGAGGCCGGGCCTGCACGCCCGAGGCAGGCCACGAGCTGAGTCAGCACGCAGCGCAGCCTCCCGTCTGCCCACCGTCCAGCCAGCACCGCCCCGCTGAGACCCAGCTTGTCTCAGAGACTCAGCCCCAGCCCTGCCCTCACGGCCCAGCATCAGCCAGGACGGTTGCCACGGTGTGGGGGCTGGGTGGAGCAACCGGCTCTATTTCTTTTTTTTTTAAATCTTTATTGGACTGTAATTGCTTTACAGTGTTGTGTTAGTTTCTGCTGTACAACAAAATGAATCCGCCGGATATATACATCTATCCCCTTTTTTGGATTTCCTGCCTGTTTAGGTCACCACAGAGCATTGACTAGGGTTCGCTGTGCTCTACACCAGGTTCCCATTAGTCATCTACTGTATGCACAGTAACGCACTGATTTCTATGTCAGTCCCAACCTCCCAGTTCATCCTACCCTCCTCCCCCGTTGGCGTCCCTACGTCTCTTCTCTACGTTCCTGTCTCTATTTCTGCTTTGCACGTGGGTTCAACACCAGCTGTTTTGATGTTCTTCTTGATGTCAGTGATCTCTTTCCCCAGCAGCACGAGAAAGGGGGTCGGTTGGGTAGAAGCCTGGAGACTTCTAGCATATATGGAATATGGATGAAGCCCCCCACACCCCCTGCCAGCCAGCGCCTCAGGAGACGGGTATCTTTCTGTCCCTGGCACTGATTTCCTCAGGGACCTGCTTGTGCGCCTTTTGCTCATAGTCAGAACCTGTTTCTCAGCCCCTGCAGTGGGCCCTCTGGCCAGCGGTGTCACAGTGTTCAGCCTCTCTTCTCTGAGGGCCACCCATCTCCTCCCAGCCGAGTGGCCCGGCTGGGTCAGGCGGACTCACCGGGGACCGGTCTTCATGAAGCAAACCTGCCCGGGATCCGCAGGTGCCTTTTTGCCCTGGAACCCGAGTCCACCCGGGGACTGCAAGGGCCCAGAGCTCCTCTGAGAGCGCCCCTTCCCCTTGTTCCTTCGGGTGTTTGAAGCCTGTTGCCTACTGCGTTCCCCTTTTCTTTTCCCTTAAAAAAAAAAAAAGCTTCATTTTTTCACTTAGAAAAAAAAATTATTTATACGATTGAGATCCACTAATTAAAGCCATTTTCTGGTATTTGGTTACTGGAGCGTTTGATGTCTCTCTGACAAGACCATGAAATGCACGGAGTGTCCATGGGGACAGAATTTGCTGAACACGGCTCTTTGTAAATGAGGGGACACAGTGTCGCAGCCGCTCATGAATATGAAACGCCCATGATGCCACCTCAGTGGACTTGGGAACACAGATGAATCCTGTCATGTGCTAAATGAGACCAATTTCTTTCACTTAACTTCATCTTCAATCAGACCTTCTTCCATTTGCCTGTTTAAAATTCCCCATACGTGATGCAGAAGGTAACAGCATTCAGTAAAACAAAGTTTTGCAGCTGCAGAGAAAAATGATAACGATCTCAGGCATAAAGTTGCCATCTCCTAGAAACATGGACATTCTTTTGAAAGCTCTTGAGCTCTTCTGAGGGTCTGCTGACTTTGAACACACCATTGGAGGTTGTCTCGACTTCTCTTCTTGGGGTGTCCCCCCTGCAGCATGTCAGGTCCCTTTCAGGTGGGTTGCTTGTTGACCATGGCTGTGCCTTATAAAGGGTGGACGTGAGCCCTTGGCAGCCCACAAGTGCTCTGCAATGGCCGGGGTGCTGCCGGAGAAGCAGTTGTGTGGGGCTGTGTGGGTCCTCTGTCCCGGGGAGCCGAGGTGAAGTTAGTGAGTGAAGCGAGAGGGACAGATGTCATCAGTCAGCATCTAGAAGGACCAGGACAGGTAGGCCGACCCTAGTCCCATTGACTAAGGCATCAGGATCAGAATGTGCTGAAGATTAGAAGAGACTTCACATAGTTCTCTAGAAACCCTTCTGGCCACGGCTACAGAATCCCATTCAGAAATCCCCAACCAAGAACCATCAGCGCAGAGTAGAAGCTAAAGACATGCAGAGAGGAGCAGCTCCCTGCCTGCACCATCTTTGCCTGGGTGGGATCAGGGCCCGGGTCAGGCTGTCTTTGTTCTCTCTTTCCTCTGCAGGAAGATTTATGCTTCAGGGAAAGAGCCTGAGTGATGCTCAGGGTGCCCTCATCGCAAGTGGAGTCCAGTATAAGAAATCACCTTCTGTTCTTGTACCAAAACAAGCAGACAACAGCCAGATGTGAAGGCAGGCTCATCGCAGCTACCTGGGGCCAGGGTTTTTGCAAGAGGCAGGCAGGCTGCTTGCTGTCAAGCCACAGGGGCTAAAAAGGATCCCACTGGGACTTCCTGGGTACTTTAGTGCAACGGTGTGATGGTATTATCCATAATGAATGGGTTTCAGGGCAACCGGCATCTTCTCACATCTTTGAAATCAGTTGTAATTGATCCTGCTGGTGTTCCCACGTTTCTATTATTTATTTAAGCACTCCTCATTTATTTCTGTGGTTTCAGCTGGTGGTTGGTTGGTTGGTAGGCCGGTTGGCAGACTGATGTACTGGTATCATAATAAGTTTTCCTTTTGGCAACCTCTCCCTTTGGAATGAGTTCCTACTGTTGTTGCTGTACATCAACAAGCGTTTACTGGGACTCCCAGAAAGTGAGTGGTAAGACTGGGGCACACCAGAGATCAAGAGGAAGCTCAGGGAGATTGGTGAGGGACAGTGTGACCCAGCCTCAGGAGGGAAGCCAAGGGGTCCGTAGGGACCATATTTGAGGGAGTCTTCCTCTGTAACTTTGTCCCCACTGCTCCGTCGTTTCTTGTATATGCACAGGCCCTTCCCAGCAGGCCTTGCAGCTCTCAAGTAAAGCAAAGCCTTTGGTATGATGCCATCAAACCCAGGAAGTGTCTAAGGATGGCTCTTGGTTGTTCTTGTGAAATGAATCCTGCTTAAGCAGCTCTGAGACTCAATAGCATTTATACTACAACCAGAATGATCTAGAGAAAATGAACATGGCATCCTTCTATGGGTGTGGCTTTCAGATTTGAGAGACGTTTATTGATGTCAGTTCTGTTCGATTGTCCTTTAGTCTGCCCATCTTTGGGAATGCAGAAGTGACTGAGACACGGTCTTCACCCTCAACTAGTTCATCATCTAGGAGGTAGGCCAAGGGCAAATTGCACTTACTCTACCTACAGCAAGGTGATCAGGCCCATCCTGTGGCCTTGAATAAAGTCTTAAGGAAAGACAGAGGAAGCTCTGAATTCTGCTTTTGGCTTCCCAGATGATCTAGAAAGGAAGGGATGTGCATTTTATTTATTCTGCTCATTTGTCATCATTTTGTAAGTGTATAGGCCCTCCCACTGCAACTTGTTCATGCTTATTCAGTCCGTCTTGGTTTGCCCCTAACGTGCTTCCGGAGGGGTCTTGCCTGTAGCAGGCACCCATCAGGCACATGTCTCCTGGCTGGTCAGTGCAGGTTCTTCCCCACCTGGCACCTGACGCCCTCTCTCCTGCCTCGCTCTGTGCGGCTCTCATGAGCCCTCCACGTCAGCCACGCCAGCCTTCCTCGGAGAGTTGCCCCTCGTCTCCTGGCGCCTTTGAGCACGCTGTCCCCTGCCTGGCTTAGTGCTGTTTGTCCTCCAGCTGCTCTGTCCAAGTTCTGAGACCTCCCCTCACTCCTCACACCACCCTTCAAAATCCCAAGTTAGATTCTCTCTGGATGGAATTAAGTGCATTTTGCAGCATCCGTTCAGTAGAGTACTAGCCCACCAGGTTCCTCTGTCCATGGAATTCTCCAGGCAACCATACTGGAGTGGGTAGCCATTCCTTTCTCCAGGGGCTCTTCCCAACCCAGGGATTGAACCCGGGTCTCCCACATTGCAGGCAGATTCTTTACCATCTGAGCCGTTAGGGAAACCCATAAAAAACTAGATCGTCATTTAAAAGAATAAGATGAATCTGTACACTGAAAAGGAAAGACAAAAATCAGTCACAGAACGATGGATATGTAACGTGCCACTTGCAAACATTTTTAAAAGGACAAACGTGCTGTATATGCAGAAATTCTTTTCAGTGACCATATATGAGAAATGATTAATAGCGGTCACTTCTAGGGAGATGACTGGGGTTCATATAAGGAAAGGATGTTTTCCATCTTAAACTTGTCTATAACATTTGAATTGGTTGCCACATGTGATGTTACTTTTACCTGGTGGCTCAGATGGTAAAGAATCCACCTGCAATGCGAGAGACCTGGGTTCGATCCCTGGGTCAGGAAGATCCCCTGGAGAAGGGAACAGCTACCCACTCCAGTATTCTGGCCTGGAGAAGTCCATGGACCGTACAGTCCATGCTGCTGCTGCTGCTGAGTCACTTCAGTCGTGTCTGACTCTGTGCGACCCCATAGACGGCAGCCCACCAGGCTCCCCCATCCCTGGGATTCTCTAGGCAAGAATACTGGAGTGGGTTGCCATTTCCTTCTCCAATGCATGAAAGTGAAAAGTCAAAGTGAAGTTGCTCAGTCGTGTCTGACTCTTAGCGACCCCATGGAGTGTAGACTACCAGGCTCCTCCGTCCATGGGATTTTCCAGGCAAGAGTACTGGAGTGGGTGCCATTGCCTTCTCCAGTCCATGGAGTTATACAAATGCAGTTTCCCCACCTTGTGGCTAATTGGGCACCACATGGGGCCCAGAAGCAGGTGAACAGCAAGTGAGATGGCTGACATGAGAGGCCCAGAGCAAATGCCCAGCAGGGAAGGCCTGTTTTATTAAGGAGCCCAAGTGGAAGAGAGTGGCAGGTGACCTGGGAGGGCACCCTCTTTGGGGACCAAGATCAAGGATGAGGGCTCCGCTCCCAGGGTGCTGGCGTGTCAACCCTCTTGCCTTGCCAGCCCCTTTCCTGGGGGTGTCTGAGGTATCTCAGCCACCTGCTCCTCGTCACGGCTGGTTTAATGCCACATGGCCAGCAGGGGAGGGCTGCTGCGTGTTGGGCTCTTGCGTGTTGGTCCATTTTCCTTTCTGCTCCAACAGCCTTGTTGTAGGCAAGTAACCAGTGGGGCGTATGGTGAGGGAGAGACTTAGCTTAGTTATGGTTCCTGGGAGGCAGAGGAGTAACCAAAAACAGAGGACCCTGAGTCTCCAGGCAAGACAGTTTGTCCCAACTCTAGGCGGTTGTCTCACCCCTCCACTAGCCAAAGCGGCCTGAAGTCACTGCACCTTTGCAAAGAAAGCCCGAGGGCGGCACAGGCTGGGAGTCGGGGGTGGTTGCAGTGGAACTGCAGTGGGAAGCCTGCTCTGTCCATTCCTGATGCCTCACTCCACGCAAACCGCTCCATCTTGCTGAGCCTCAGTGTCGTCTGGAAAATGAGGCAAATGGTCAGGATTAAATGCAAAAATGAGGATAAAGCTATATAGCTTCTCTCCATGCTCAATGTTTTATCTGTCAGGCAAGTAAGAATAGTACAGAATATTTATTAGGTGCCCAGCATAGCACTTCGTGTTTTATAAAAAGTGTCCCATGTATACCTTACACCAACGTATGAAATGGGTGTAGTTATGCCCCCCATTTTACAGCTGTGGCAACTGAGGCATCGAGAGGGTAAAGTCGCACAGCTAGTCCGTGGGGGCGCCAGGCTGTGAATTCCTTCAGTGCCTGCACTCTTAACCACCAGACAGGAGGCCTGCCCACGTGCTTAACAAAGCCAGTGTTTCTGTTAACATTCTTATTGTTAGCAGCATGGAAGAAAATGAGACTAAAGTCAACAGAATGACTGAACTTTCAGTAGTACTGGAGCAGAGTCCTTTATTTCTCTTATCGTCGCTGTTAAAGGTATATTGTCGCATATACCTTGGGATGTTAAACTTGATACCCTGAATCAGACCGGGTCTCTGGTCCAGGCCTACAGGTGACATAGCCATCACTGACTGCAGACATGGCTGCTTCGTTCTACGCAGGTCATTTTGTAAAGAAGCGGATTGATTTCTCAAGCCCGTTTTCTTTTTCTAGGTTTGTTCATCATGTATATGTGTGTGTGAGAGAGAGAGGAGTGGGACTGGGGGGAGAGAAAGAGGCAAAGAGGACAAAAACTGTTTGTGACTGTACATCAGAAACTGTAAAATGAGGAAGTTCTTTGAAATTTGCCCAAGACCTGCTCCACGGCCACCTGTTCCTCCAGGGCTGGGAGTTGGATGGCCAGGCTCTGCAGCGATGCGCTCAAGCTGTCACTGCACCGGAACGCTCCAGCTTGCCTCGGCCTGGCTGTCATCGCTGGCTCCATCCCACTCTGGCCCTTCGCTGGGCTCTGTCGGGCACCAGGCTTCCAATTAGAGAGAGACCCCACTGTGTGGCCAGCGCCACCCGCGTCCCTCTGAGCGGCCCCTTTGCCAAGGCCCACACTGACCTCCGCTCTGCGCAGATGGGGCCAGCCCCACTCACTTTCCTGCGCATTTGGAGGAAGGAGGCAGGGATGAACGGGGAAGCCCTTGGGGACCCGGAGCGGACTGCGGGCTGAAGCGCAGCTCCTCAGTGCAGGGAGAAGCTGGGCAGGGTTGACAGGGCCCAGAGGCTGACATTGCAGAGCAAGGGAGGACTGGGGAAGACCCGATCCTGAGCCTGAAGCTCAGCAAAGGGCGGGGGCATTTTCTTACCAGCTTTTGAATATTCATCTCAGGCTGGGCCCCACGCCGAGCAGAGCCAAGAGTAGCCTGCTGTCTCACATCGGACCTGTCACGGTGCTGATGGCACATGGCTCGGCCAGCTTCCTCCCTGCCCGGCTGCAGGGCCCACGCGGTCTCACCAGCCTGGGAGGCCCCTCGCCCCAGACTCAGGGACGGTGCCATCAGCCAGCAGTGGACTGGATCCGCTCAGAGCAAGCTGAATTTCTATTAGCATAAAAAATAGAGAATTAGAGAATTCCGTATCCAGTTCTCTAGCAGGCTAGAGAGATACCATCTAACCTCTGAACAGCTTCTTTCTAGATAGAGGACTTGCTGAGTGTGATTCATTATTTCCGGGCTGCTGTGTGCATCTTCTTTATTTCCCTTTTATCAGCCATTTCTTTTTATTTTCTTCCTTTTACTCGCTGTCTTTCTCTGCCTGTCTCTTTCTCTCTTGTTTTATTTTCTGTGTCTCCGTCTCTCCCTCTCATGTTCTCTCTCTCTCTTTCCAGGTACAACATCTGTAACTCTGCCATCGGAAGCAGTAATAAAGACACCAGGCTGGGAACTGACATTTATACATACTCAGGCTAGCTAAGCTTGATTAGAACCATTGCAAAGTCCTAAATAGTGAATAGCCTGAAAGTGGGAAGGGTCCTTTCCAGCTGCTCTTGGAATGATTCTGTATCTCTTTAAAAAAAAAAAAAGTTGATGTAATCCATAGAAGCAGAAAGGAAGGGTGTCTTCACTATTCTCGCCTCTCTGGAATTTTTAATATTTGTAGTTGGTTTGGGACTTCCAGGACTGTCTCTCCTTGCTTCACCTTTTTTTTTCCTCTGTCCCATCTCTCTTTATCTCTGTGCAGACTGGTTAAAACAAAGACACCCCCTCTGCCAGTCAGTGATGCTCCCTGAGAGAAGGCAGTCCTCCCTTAGGGTGCTCGAGAAGAGGGCTGGGTTCTCTGCCGTGAGCAAGCTGCCGCTGTTAAGTGGCGTGTTATCCCTCCGCTTCTCCCTTCGCATGAGCGTGTTAGATTGACGAAAGGAATGGCCTCATGTCTCCTCCTGTGTCTGTATGTCCATCTCATACAGAGAATTCAGAAAAGAAGAATCTCTAGGAGACAGCAAGGGCAGCGTCATCTTTAGAATCAGCATTGTTTAGGATATTAGACCCAGCCAATGGAGACTCGGGGTTCCCTCATAGCTCAGCTAGTAAAGAATCCACCTGCAATGCAGGAGACCCCAGTTTGATTCCTAGGTCAGGAAGATCCCCTGGAGAAGGAATAGGCTACCCACTCCAGTATTCTTGGGCTTCCCTTACGGTTCAGCTGGTAAAGAAGCCACCTGCAATGTGGGAGCCCTGGGTTTGATCCCTGGGTTGGGAAGATCCCCTGGAGAAGGAAACGGCTACCCACTCCAGTATTCTGGCCTGGAGAATTCCATGGACTATACAGTCCATGGGGTTGCGAAGAGTTGGACACAACTGAGTGACCTTCACTTTCAGTGGAGCTGCCGGGAAGCCAGGTCACATCATTAGGTGTAAAGTGACCTTGCAGATACAGAGTCAGGGCTGTGATGGTTGCCAAGACTAGGACGAGCTGATGCACGCGTGGGCCTTGGTCGTGAGGAAGTGCGCTCATGGAGACGTCTGCCTGGTGACAGGGTGTGTTCCCCACTCCTCTGTCTCTGACCACGCCAGACTCACTCAGCTCCTCTTTTCCTTCCTCTCCTCTAAGCGCTTCCCCCCAGGGCTGTCCAGGACTTTCTTCTCATTTCCTTACATTTCTCCTTGGAGAGCTACTCCCATGGCTCCTAACATGGACCAAATGTCAGGACCACCCAAGAAATCTTATGGGAAAATTCAGCCTCCCAGGCCCCACCCAGGAAACTTTAATTCCCGCAGGTTCTGGGGTAGTAAAGCCTGAGATTCGGAAATTGTTGAAGTTCCACCTTCAATTCTCATGCACACCTCGAGTTCAGTTCCACCACCCTGAATCGGGGGGGAGGCGGTGCTGGAGACCATCTGAGTGTCCATTCTACCCAAAGCCTGTAGCCCTTACAGTGGCCAGGGTGTTGAAGCTGCTAAGTTGTCAGTGGGGAAGTAGGCTAGACCGCCACTCATGCTGCTGACAGTTTGGCCTACCCTCTGGTTGCAGATATCCCTGTTATTCCGGACCTGGAGGAAGTACAGGAGGAAGACTTCGTCTTGCAGGTGGCAGCCCCTCCCAGGTGTGTTACATTCGCCTGAAGTTGGAGGGAGGCTGGGGAACGTGCCAGGCACCATCAGCAGTGATGCTGCCCCCTTGGGGAGATCCACACATCTCTAGTGATGGGCCACATCCCAGGCTCCCCATTTTATTGCACATTTTTTCCCCATTCTGGTCCTTCCCAGCTGCCCAGGAGGCTCTGGGCATGGCGGTCTGGCAGCATGGCTGGCGTTGGTTCCTGCCCACATTCTGTCTTTCCCACAGCATCCAGGTCAACCGAGTGATGACCTACCGTGACCTGGACAATGACCTCATGAAGTACTCAGCCTTTCAGACCTTGGTGAGTGGACAGCTGCTACACAGAGGGGCAGGCGCCCACCGACATCCGCAGAAATTTCTCAGTTTCTCCCAGGCCTTGCAGCCCCTCCTCTTTGAGGCTCTGAGGCTGCCAGGTGACAATCCCTTTGCCAGAGACATCCTCCTCGGGTATTAGAGCATCCCTGGACCCAGCCTATCCCAGTGTTCTCAGGGCCGGTCTCCCCCATGCCCCCGCCTGCCCTCTTGGCATCGGTAGACGTGCTGCATCATGCCTGCCCCTCCCAGGTGTTCACTTTGCCCCAAGGAGTGCCCAGCCCATAGGACATGGTGGTGCCCACCCCAGCTCTCAGTGGCCGTGTGGTCCACCCACAAGTTTGCTGTTTCACAAGGTATTCCTGCAGGCCTGGGTTTGGAAAGTTCTACCCCACTCAACTTCGTCCCCAGAGGTCATTGTCCAAAGGCCCCACGGTACACGTACCCCCTCCTGCCCCGACATTCACAGGATGGAGAGATTGACCTGAAGCTCCTCACCAAAGTCCTGGCGCCAGAGCACGAGGTTCGAGAGGTACGTGGCAGCGGCAGGTCCTGCCCCTCGGCCGTGAGCAGCAGGCCCTGAGGCTGACCTTGGCGGGAGGCTGGCTGTGCCCGAGGGGAGGGCCTCCCCCGTCTCACCCCAGGATGCCTCTCTCGGCAGGACGACGTCAGCTGGGACTGGGACCGTCTGTACACAGAGGTGTCCTCCGAGCTCCTCAGTGAGTGGGACACGCTGCAGACAGACAAGGAAGGCCCCGTGGGGCAGCCCGCACACACCTGAGCCGTGGAGTTGCTTTCCCTGCACGCCCACACCTCCACTCTGGACTTGAGGAAAAGGCCATAAACCTAAAGAAGCTCTCAAGAGGCTCGGGATTTTTATATATGGACTATTTTATAATAAAAATATTTTCTCTTGTAAGAAATTGCATCGTTCTGTGGCAAGAAATTGCTTTTGCTCTGTAACCCTCTCTTCCATTCGTTTGCACCGCCCTCTGGAAAAATGCATCAGGGGTGAAGAAAGGCATCTTTTGAGCCAGTGATGGGAACTCGCCCCATCGCTGAAGAGCAGGAGGGGAAGCTAGATGAGGGAGGGGAAGGCTCTGCACTCTGTTCACAGAGGCCACGGCAGCTCCAGGGAGCATCTCCTGCTGGGGGCCTGGGGAGGGCCTGGCTGGACGCCTTTCTCCCTTTGGATGGTCAGTGACATTGGTGACATTTCACTGTCTCCTTTGTGCTTTCAGGGCCACTTAGCTGAGAAGACAGCACACAAAACATGTGATAAGGTGACCCCATTGCCCATGTCAGGGTTCGGTGGCTCTTCTGATAGCATGCCCCTTCCCTCCTACTTCCTGCAACCCAGGCCTGGAGCTCCCAAAGCACGTGTTTCCCTTCTGTCCCCCCAGGTTCCCAGGGCCTTGTTTCTCGTTCTCATTAGCAGAGGGCAGCTCAGCAGCCCTGAGATGTCCGCAAAAACTCTCAGGGAACCCCAGGCCTCTCCCCCGACTATTCCCAACCTTTCCGACGCAGAGCTGTTTATCTCCACTGCTCTCCCCATCTGCAAGCATCACCACCACTTATTTCCAAAGTGTGCTAAGATCTGGAGCGGAGCCCAGCCCTTGTTCAAAACAGAGGCACCTTTTGTTTTTGTTTTTCTCTTTCTCCCCAAGACATCCCATCTGAGGACAGGACGTCTCCCACCAGCTTCTCCTAGGTGCCACTTTGGATCAGGCCTGTGCAGGCTGGCGGCCGCTAGCCAAGGCCCACTCCTGGCTGTGGGGAGTGCTGAGTGCTGCTCTCATCCTGCCTGGAAAGCCCTTCATTAAAATTCAGGAAAACAAAGAGGCTCAACACTTCAAAAACCCACTGGGGGGTGATTTTGTCTGACTATGGTGCCCTTCCTCCGGTGAGCCACCGGGCTCAGCTCAGAGCAGACAAAGAGAACGCGTGTCTGTTAATTATAAACTCAGGGATTTAGGGGCTTTGGGGTCCTGTCTCCTCCTTTTCCAGAGTCACACTTTTAGCCCAGACATCCCCTCTTTGGAATAATTCCCATGGTCACTGAGAAGTTTCTGTCCAGGCTGGTTTTTCTTGAGCCTGCAAGATTCTGAAACCCAAAGGAGGAAAAGCTGTCTATTTCTGGTACCTTAATCCCTGGCAAATTCAAGTGCCTCGGGACCCTGGTAACCTTGGAGGTCTTCGGCCAGCTGCTCGCACAGGGGCTAGCTTTTGACTCCCTCCCTTTACTTCTCAGACACCATCTTTATGTGCCAGCCAGCCTGCCCAAGACTTCAAGGGCCTCCCAGGAAGAGGACGCAAGAGGCCCGATAGACCGGACAAGCTTCGACAGGGACCCCAGCGTGGTTTTCTGCAGACATGGCGGAGTGGGGGCGGGGGGGGGGGGGGTCGGCGGCGAGGAGGCATGGAGTGGGACTCGCATGTGTTGGATTGATGGGTTCCTTTCCAGTTTCTCCCAGACTGGCTCATGTCAGAGAAGCCCCAGCCGGTATGCGGCTGAATTTGGCATGGGGTGGTAGCCACAGAGCTGCAGTTCATAGGCTGGGCCCTGGTGGGGAAGTTCATTCGTGAGATTCTGGTACAGACTATGTAGTCATACATGCCAGGTGCTGTTTCAGACTCTACAGACAGGGAACTGGACAAGCAAAATTCTCTTCCCTCAAAGCGCTTCCGTTCTGGTGGGGGAGATGGACCAGTAAGTAAGAGAGGATGTCAGCTGTTCTTCCAGTGCTGGGGAGAGGAACTCAGCAGGCCGGGGAAGGGGGTGCTGGGCTCAGGGGGTGCAGTTAGGTGGGGCGGTTAGGGGAGGCCTCACTGAGAAGGTGACGTGTGGGCAAAGGTTTGAAGCAGGTAAAGGAAGGAGCGGGCCAGGTACCTGGGGAAGAGTGTTCCAAGGAGAGAGAGCAGTATTTACAAAAGCCCATAGGGCGGTGGAGGCCTGGCTGCTTTGAGCAGCAGCAGGAGGCGGTGTGCCTGGTGGGGAGGGGGCTAGCAGAGAGGAGAGGCTGTGTCTTGCTGGGGAGCCGGGCTCATCACAGAAAAGGCCTCTGCACGTATGGGGTCCGCTCCCTCCAGTGACATGAGCACCCCCAGGCCTCCGTGGGCTCACCAGGCAGCCTTCAGAAAAAGTTTCCTCCAACACCTGCAGGACCCCTTTATGCCTCGGCCTGGAGAGAAGGGTTAATGCCGCATCGCGGAAGAGAGGAGCCATGAGCTCTTCGGACGTGGAATAGAGGTCCAGAGGCTGTGGTCAGCTCCCCCAGGCCAGGGCCTGCTGTGTGCAGGGCAGATGGCAGCCCTGTGAGACCCCTGCATGGAACGTTCCCTGGAAAGCTGTTGCTCTGATGAGAAGCAAGGCCAGCCTGTGGCTGAACCTGAGGTCATCTCTACTCCTGATGATTGGCTCCTCTCTGCTAAACCCCGGGGCACCCCCCAGATAGGCTGGTGGAACTGCCGGCTCCAGATGGAAACCACTGCTAGCGCCAGTCCAGGGCTGCCAGACCACGGAGCGCTGCTGCTCACGGGAATCGAGGCCTGTGGGGAGGGTGGCTCCTGGGAGCATGGGTGCAGGAGGCTTGAAGGAAAGGATTTTCGAGATAAGGAAGCTTTAGCATCCTTGCTCTGCTTCTCCAAGCAGTGCTATGCTAACCCCCACCTGGGGTGGGGGCCGGGGGGAGGCAAAGAGTCAGTGGGGAAGGGGATGGATGGAAGGGGGAGGGAAGGGAGCAGCGTCCAAGAACACAGCTTCTGGAGTCAGGCAGTCCTAGGATCCAGGCCCAGTTCTGCCACTTGATTGCTGTGGGTCCTTGAGCGAGCTCCTTTCCCCTTCTGACCCTGTTTTCTCATCTCTAAAATGGGGATAATCTTAGGATTGTGATGCCCAGTGAAAGCTGACGGCTGTTAGGTTTTGGAAATGAACGGGGTAGGAAAGTGAACCTAGGGAGAGTCACATTGGATATTTTATTGTGACAACAAGCACCTGCATCTCACGAGGGGCTCCCACCCTCCCTTCCCCCGCCTGCATCATCTCTCAGCCATGCCTAGATAATGGTTTGGCACCGCGGTTGTTTTGCTTTTATAACAACTTCATTGAGGTATAATTTGCAGGCCTTAAAATTCACCCCCTGAAAGTATGCCATTCCGTGGTTTTAGTGAGCTGATGGAGTTGTGCAACCATCACCATAATTCTGTCTCCGCAACATTTTCATCAGCCGCTAAGGCTCCCTTGTGTCCGTTTACCGTTAGCCTCCTCTTCCACGCCCAGCCCCAGGCAGCCACTTGTCTGCTTGCTCACTCTCGAATGGTCTTTTCTGGGAATTTTATATCAGTGGAACTCATACTACATGTGGTCTTTTGAGCCTGGCTGTTTCCACTTACCATATTTTCAAGGTCCATCGTGTCATACTATGCGCCAGCAGTTCATCCTTTGGATTACTGAACGTTCTCCTCTTAATATGGACACATACTATGTTATGCTTAACATTCCACAGCTCTTGAACATTTGAGTCATTTCTAGTTTGGATTTAAGAAACTACAAACTGTGGCCATTCATGTCCAAGTCTTTGTGTGGACAGATGATTTTCATTTCTCCAAGGTAGATTCCTAGGAGTGCGATTGCTGGGTCATATGGTATATTTAGGCCTTCCCTGGTAGCTCAGATGGTAAAGAAACTGCCTGAAATTCAGGAGACACGGGTTTGGTCCTTGGGTAGGGAAGATGCCCTGGAGAAGAAAATGGCTACCCACTCCAATATTCTATGGTATATTTATGTTTAACTTTAAACTGCCAAACTTTTCCAGGGCATCAGTTTTATTTGTTTGGTTTTCCAGTGCTTTATCGTATCAGGATTAATTCAGTAAAAATTAAGATTTTCCTCTTATCTCCTCCCCGTAAATTTTTTCAAAGGTCACTGCCAAGTTTATAGGAGGCACAATCTCCTAGTTCCTCCCTCTCTGCCTTCTTCCTGTCAGTGAGCTTATCTCTGCTGAGTACACAGAGCTCATCTGTCCACTCTCCCCACCAGCCTGTAAGCTTCTCCAGGATAAGACCGGGTGTTGTTTGAGTTTCTTTCCAGGCTTTTGCATATTCCAGAAGTTCAAAGTCAAATAAGACATGGCCCTAAAGACACAAGATTCCTCTGTGTTCTCAAAGCATTGGTTTTGAAAAACACAGAGGCTTTCCAGACGAGTGCAGGAAGCCAAATAATCCACTGTAAAGTGCAGATGAAGGAAGAGAGAAGGAGCTTGGTTTGTCCACCAAGAGATGCAGAGGGGGGTTGGTGTGCTTAGAACAGGGGTCAGCATACTGCAGCCTGTGGCCCAAATCCAGCTCACCACCTGCTTGTGTAAAGTTTACTGGAACACGGCCACATACCTTCATTTACATACTGCCTATGGCTTCCTTGGGGCTACAGGAGCAGAACTGAGTTGTGACAGAGACCGTGTGGCCTGCAAAGCCTGAGTTATTTACTCTCTAGCTCTTTACAGAAAAAGTTTGCCAATCCCTCCTTAGATGAAAGAGAAATAACAAGAGCCGCAGGCTTCCAAAGTTCAGCTGCTTGTCGCCATTCAGAAAAGCAATTACAGCAAGAGTGAGGTGAGTTAAATGGAAAGAAAGGCTGGAAGGATGGGGGCACTCTGGGCTCCTAAGAGAGAGAGACAAACTTCTCTTAAGAAAAGGAAAAAACAAGCAAAAAAAAAACCCTCATCATTTCCAGTTGGGACAGAATCTATTAGGAAGCAAAAAGCTGAAGAGACCAATTAGGCTCCTTAGCCTTTGGTCCTGTTTAAGACAGTAGCAGGGGGCGAGGGGGGCAGACTCCAGAACTCAGATACCTTGGGCAGCAGGCTCAGAATACTGGTGAGAAAGCCTGGTGGTGGGAGGTTAGGAGCGAGGGAGGAAGGGAAAGCCTGATTTTTTTTCCTTTGGCGAAGCAGACATCAGAGAGGAAGGGTGTCAGGAGCAAGCGGAGGAAGAGGCCGCCCCTCTCGTGGCTGAGCCGGAGTGAATTAATTCCCGGCATATGTTCCCAGCATCTGTCATAGTGACCTGGACCAGAGGGGTCAGCAAGAGAGGGGACCGTGCCAGGGCCGAGCATTAGCCCCAAATTCCCTGGGGCTGCAGAAGCTCCTGGCTCCTACAGAACGAGGGCTGGCCAACTCAGCCTGGCAGCATCTGCCGCAGCTGCAGCAAACAGCACTGCGCAGGGGAAGTGGTCCCCTACCAGAGAACACCTGCTGGGGAGGGGCTGGGCGAAGATCAGGAAGCCCTGCAGAAGGCTGTCTCTTCCAGAGCTCTCTCTCGGGCTGCAGTAGAAGCCACCCACCAGCCACAGGTCCTGCTGGCAGACAGGATGGTGCTGGGAGGGACAGTGCACAGGGATGGGGCGCCTCCTAAGTACCAGTCCCAGAATCCACACCCCACCACCCCCTGAGTACTCTTCGGCCTGCTTGATGCTTAACTGTCCCTTGGGAGTCAGAGGTCAGCACGGAGGGAGCAAGGCAGGAGGGCACAGAGGCTGAGAATGGAGACGATCCCAGGTTCAAATCCCTGCGCTTTCTCGTCACAGCCTCAAGGCCTCAGGCAGATTCCCTGCCTCCCTGTGCCTCGGTTTTCTCATCTGTAAAAACAATTCCTGACTCAAAGCGCTACTGTGTTGTTTTAACCATGTACAGTGAGTGTCCGGCACACGAAGCCAGCACTTGACGGAGCTGAGCTCTGATCTCGCTGGTTGGACAGACAATGCCCCCTCGCCCGGAAGGCTGCATATTCAGCACCGATTACATATGGGCATCTACCCCAAGGTCATGAACGGGAGGCCCACAGGCTGATTTTAACCCACAGGACATGTTCAATTTGGCTAACGCAAGATTTTTTTCATTGTTCGGTTAATTATCAACATTTAAAATGGAAAGGTTTTATTTTAAACCTGGATTTCCAGCTTCTCTTATGAAATTGGGAGATCTGTCTACCAGGCCACAGTCCCTGGGGCAGAGACTGCCATGAGCAGAGAGGCCAGAGCTCCATTGAATAGGGGCAGGTCAACACACCCCACTCCACCCTCACTTACATTTCTGACCACACTCTCCAGGTACTGACTGCAAGACCCTGCCCCATCTCCTCATTTTGCCAGTGAGTATGAGAGTGGGACCATAAAGAAGGCTGAGTGATGAAGAGTTGATGCTTTTGAACTGTGGTGTTGGAGAAGACTCTTGAGAGTCCCTTGGACTCAAGGGAGATCCAACCAGTCCATCCTATAGGAAATCAACCCTGAATATTCATTGGAGGGACTGATGCTGCAGCTAAAATTCCAATACTTTGGCCACCTGATGCAAAGAGCTGACTGATTGGAAAAAACTCTGATGCCAGGAAAGATTGAAGGCAGAGGAGAAGGGGACGACAGAGGATGAGATGGTGAAGGACAGGGAAGCCTGGAGTGCTGCAGTCCATGGGGTCGGCAAAGAGTCAGACACGAGTGACTGAACAACAATAAATCCTCTTCCCCAAGGGCACTCATGCAAGGTCACGGGTATTGAAACTTGAGTCCTGACTTGCAGAGCAGTGCCGTTTTGTCAGTAAGCAGGCCCCTGCCTGACGGACACGCTAAAACCACATGAGCTCTGGAGAAGGTCCAGTGTTACCTACTCTGGGGTTATCCCTCTCTGATCTAACCCGGTGTCCAGCATGGGTCTGACGAGAGTTTGAGCAGATTTCTGGGATATTTCCAGGGCCAATAACTGGACCCTCAGTCACTTGCCCTCCATTGAACCGTTTAAACTCTGCCTTGCAGCTGATGGCATCTGCTCCTGATAAAGGTCCAGCTCAGCAGGAGAATGTTAGCAGGTTTGCCTTCTTTCTGTGGCTGCCACCAGTGCCTCAGTCATGCTGCAGAGGTGTGATGGAGATGAGGCTGCCAGGGATGTGTCTGGCTTCCAGGCCTTCGGGGCAGGAGAGCCCACCCTGGCCACCAGCCACGAGGGTCTCCATGCCGAGTTCAGGACAGACAGTGTCAGTTGCACCCTTTGGGAAATTTGCTCAAGAAGTGACGTGCCTTCAGGATTTGCTTCCAGGTCCAGGCTGTGAGCTTCCCAGACCGTTGCTGAACCTGATGTGGTTCGGGGCTTGCCAGTCCAGGCCAGCACAGGACTCCTCTAGAGCAGCCTTCCCACCAGACCTCCTCCTGGGGCTGGTGGCATCTTTGTCAGAGCTGCACGGCAGTCTGAGATCCTTGCTATCCAATCCTCCTTCCTCTCCTTTCTGTCCACAGCTGTCAGCCCTTCATCCCCACCTGAAGCCTCTTCCTGTCACGTCCTGCTTCTTTCCCTCTTCATCTTTCAGTCTGGATGTCTGCCTCCCGCAGGGCTCAAACAATGGGCCTGGTGGTCCAGCTAGATGTGGTGGTCCAGCCGAGACGCTGGAGCAGGGCTGAGAGGAGGCAGCTGGTTAGAGGAGTGGGGAACAGCTTCTCCAAAATCCAGACGCCTCCCAGACCCCCGTGGCCTGGCTGGGGTGCGGGTGGGGTTGGGATTCCTGGAGAGGGACGGGGGGAGGTTGGCCAGACCTCGGTCCCACTCACTCATTTCAGTGCCAGTGTAGAACCTAGTCCAACCGAGGAGGAACTGAAACCCCCCAGCAGGTATTTGATGAAAGAATCTGGTGTCCTCTCGGCCAGAGGAGAAAACAGCTCCCTCTTTTTTTGCTGAGGTCAGGCCTGAAGACTCTATTGGTGGCTTTATGGGCAGAGAACAGGGAGTGTCATGGATACCAGGCCTGCCAGGATTCAGGGTGTGCCTTCCTTCAGAGTCTGAGGCGGGTGGTCATTGCTGAAGGTGGGAGAAGAAATGCTGCTTAGACGACTGTGCCCCAGACCTCTCCGGGGCAGGGGCCCGGTAGACAAGACACCCTTGCACACAGCTGTTGAGATGACGTGCTCTCCCTCAGCAGAGGGGAGGCTGCTGGAGGCTTTGTGAAGGGCCAGGCTTGTTCTGACGGAAGCCCAGCGGGCAGTCCTACACTGTACCTGAGACGCACGCTCTCCGGGGTGCTCATGCAACTTTAAGGACAAAGACAATGGAACCAAGACTGAACAAGAAAGCCACTTCCTAGGGGGTAGCTGGAGGAGATAGCACTGGCAGGGGAAGCTGAAGCAAGGAGAAAAAAATAGTGTAGCCTTTGGGCTTCCCTTGTAGCTCAGTCGGTAAAGAACTGCCTGCAGTGCAGGAGACCCAGGTTTGATCCTTGGGTTGGGAAGATCCCCTGGAGAAGGAAATGGCAACCCACTCCAGTATCCTTGCCTGGAAAATCTCATGGACAGAGGAGCCTGGTGGGCTGCAGTCCATGGGGTTGCAAAGAGTCGGGCATGACTGAGCAACTAACACTTACTTCCTTAACTAGAAAACAAAATAAATAAATAAAACCCAAACCTAGGTGAGGCAGGGGAGGGCAGAGTGGGGATACTACATAGAGGCAGGAGGGAATGGTTTAGGGGGATGGAAATGTTCCATAATTTGATTATGCAGTTGGTTACATGTCTATTTATAAAACTCATCAAATGATTCACTTTAAAAAGGGTGATTTTATGGTATGTCAATTGTACATCAGGGAGCTTGATTCTCACTGTTGTCCCCTCACCCCCTCAGGTAGAGGAGGTGGCCGAGTTTCTGATTGTCCCACAGAATCATATAGTTTTTGCAACGTCCCCTGTGCCCTGGGTTCTGGCTGCCCCTGAGAACTGATTCAAGAAGCAAAGAGGCCCTGTGGAAAGGCCACTTCAACCCCCGCCCCTCGGACTGAGTCTACTCAGACTCCAGAGCTGGCTTCACAGTCTTATCTGTAGTTTAGTCTTCCATGAAAAGAAAAGCCAGCAAGTCTGACTACCACAGGTAGTCTGATGTGAAGTAAAGCACAGGCATTTGGGACTCATATTTGACTTTCTAATGGGAGCCCAGGTCCACTAAGCCCGGAGTAAGGGAGGGCACAGGGAACCTTGAAGACCCAAGACCGATTAAAACAGATGTGACCCCAGAGAGAACAGGGTATGCCATCTTTTGCATTGCAATAAATCTTTTGACCTGGGTGATGAGCTGGGATATAGGAACTTTTGATGCCAGCTCTTTAAAATAAAAAAATTCTTTTTTTAAAAGCTCACAAATCCCATTTTTAAAATATGATCTTTAACTTGCACATATTCATGAAATTATATACATAGATACATAATCACTACATTTAAAACTGTATATCTAAATATAGTGAATATCCTGACCCCTTCCATTCCACAGCCCTCCCCAGAGGTGACTGTGATATCATTCCAGAGATTTCTGAGCACTTACATATACATAAAAATAGAGACCCAGAGCTTAGTTTTATTTAGGTAGTAGGGACCATTCTGCAAGGATGGCCTGGATTTTGCTTTCTCTGCTTTTTTTAAAAAATATAAATTTATTTAATTGGAGATTAATTACTTTACAATACTGTATTGGTTTTGCCATACATCAACATGAATCCGCCACAGGTACACACGTGTTCCCCATCCTGAACCCCCCTCCCTCCTCCCTCCCCGTACCATCCCTCTTGGGTTGTCTCAGTACATCTTAACAGCACATCTTGCAGAACTTTCCTTTCGGTACCTCTCTCCTGCCTCCTTTTCAATGATGGGTGTTATTCTGTGGATTTGCTTGCTCACAGTTCCATCCCCTCATCAGCCCTTCTACGCGATGATCAATCATACGGAGCCGACTTCCTTCCACCCTGACTGCTCTGAGGGACCTGCTGCCTTCCAGCACTGGCTCACCTCTAGTTCCTTCTGCCAGACTCCCATCAAGCCCCTGAAAAGACAGGCAGCTCTTCTGCTCGTTCCAGCCTCCCACCAGGTAAGAAATGGCAGAAGAAATAGCAGCCCCTGGGATGGCTGGTCCAGGACAAAGGGGGCCTTAGGAGAGTGATTGTGAGGCCACAGGGAGAAGACGCTGCTGGAAACAGGGAAGGCCTGACTTGAAAAGCTAGACCAGTCCGTGTAGGGGAAGGTGAGGCTGGGCCTGTCCTAATCAGTCCCAGAAGGAAAATCAGAGTGGGAATTCCCTGTTGGCCTCTTGATCACGTGTCTAACTCACTGATGAGCGCTCTGGGGCCAGGCAGTGTCAGGCGCTGTCCCCTGAGACAGCTTTGTCCCTGGCTAAGACTAAGAGCTAAGCACCTCCTGTGTCCCTGTTAGCATGTGTCCCAATTCACGTTTATGTCCAGCCGTGGCTATCATTTATTAAAAAAACAAAGACTATAGCCTCCAGTCCCATCACTTTAAGGCAAATAGGTTGAGAAAAAGTGGAAGCCGTGACAGACCTTATTTTCTTAGGCTCCAAAATCACTGCAGATGGTGACCACAGCCATGAAATTACAAGACTCTTGCTCCTTGGAAGGAAAGCTATGACAAACCTAGACAGCATATCAAAAAGCAGAGACATCACTTTGCCGACAAAGGTCTGTATAGTCAAAGTCACGGTTTTTCCAGTAGTCGTGAATGGATGTGAGGGTTGGTCCATTAAAAAAAAAAAATGAAGAAGAAGGCTGAGTGCCAAAGAATTGATGCTTTCGAACTGTGGTGCTGGAGAAGACTCTTGAGAGTCCCTTGGACTACAAGGAGGACAAACAAGTCAATCCTAAAGGAGATCAACCCTGAATATTCATTGGAAAGATTGCTAAAGCTGAAGTTCCAGTACTCTGGCCACCTGATGTGAAGAGCCAGCTCATTGAAAAAGACCCTGATGCTGGGAAAGATTGAGGGCAGGAGGAGAAGGGGGTGACAGAGGGTGAGATGGTTGGATGGCATCACCGACTCAAGGGACATGAATCTGAGCAAACTGTAGGAGACAGTGACGGACAGGGGAGCTTGGCAGGCTGTAGTCCATGGGGTTGCAAAGAGTGAAGACACAACTTAGTGACGAACAACAACAATAACAACTATCATTTATGAAGCCCTTACCAGGTTTCAGGCAAAAGATGCAATGCTCTCTGTAGAATATCTCACTCAATCATCTCAACAAGGCAGTACTGCAATTGTGCCCATTTTACAGGTAAGAGAAAGTAAGGCTTAAACCCAGGGCTTTCTCATTTCATCTTCATGAAACTCTAGATGAGTTGGGGAAGTGTCCACTCCTGTTCTGAGTACATCCAGTGTTCTGTTGGTTTCTCCTCCTGACTGGGGCTGCAGCAAGGTTCTGATCCCACACCGGGGTCTCCTCCGTGAGGGCCAGTTTTTGTACCACAGCAGTGCCAGAGCCTTGAAGCTCTGCCCATCACTCAGTAGGACAGGAGCACTGGGCACAGGACGACAAGGACGTCAGGTTTTCCGTCTGCCCACCTTTCAGTGGGCTGTTTAAAGTGTTACCCTAGAGTCTAGAGGCAAAATGACAATACTTGCAAGCCAGGGCTTCTCAGAGGCAGCTGCCTGGCACTGCCCGCCTGCCTCTGAGGACTCCACAGACCTTACCCAATATACAGGTTCCCAAGCCTGACCTGCAAGATTAGACACCTGGCAGGGAGCACCTGAGTATATGCATTTTAAACTATCACCTTGCCAACCTCTGACCCTGTTCAAGAACCACGCAAACTGTCATCTCACAGACTGCAGTGTGCACTCATGGTATATTGGCTGAAACAGTTTTCTTGACACTTATGCCTTACCTGACAACATATAAAAATCAGGAGTATCACAGGAAAAAGCAAACAGACTTCCGCTTCTTGCAAAGATCTGGTAGTACCGAACCCGCCTTCCCTTACTGCGCACCCTGGAGGTGCCCCCAGGCCTGCCCCTTCCCTTGCTTCCATGGACACTGGGAGTTTGTGACCCCTGGCCAAAGGAGATAGCAGTGCTTGTATCTGTCAGTGCCAACGCCAGGCACCAGGGCATGACAGCAAGGCCAAAGCTGGTGCAACTTCCTCCCTGGTTGTAGGCCTGCCTTTGTCCCGCTTTGCAGAGCTCACATGGAAGGCATCAGTTCACCTCTCCCCACCTCTCTTCTCTCTCTCCTTTGGCAGCAGCTGCCAGATGTATTTTCAGAATGATCCAAACATGACATGTACCCCCTGCTCCAGGTAGATACCATCCCTGACATATAAGATCAGTGTTTCTAAAAGCAAAGTTCACGGACCGCCGCAACAGATCCTCCTGGGAAGACATCCAAAATGCTGATGCCTGGGCTTCACCTTAGACCTGGGGGATCAGCATCTCTGGGGTCGGGCCTGAGAATCTACATTTTCAATGTGATACCCCTCCCCCCCCAGGTGATTTTGATGCATTGCATGGCTTTAAGACCTGCAGCCATCTAGAGGGAGGAGAGTGAATATAGCTTTAACTGGGTCCTGGGTCCAATCGGCCTCCTGGGTCTTTAGCCTCCTTGAAGGAAAAGAGTCCTTTCCCCAGCCCCGAGCCTCCACCACAAACCCAGCTCCCCGCCCCCAGGGCATCAGGCCCCCAGGGCTCATCTCTCTATCAGATCCCATCTCCTGTCACTTTCAGAACCAGTTCATTATTCCTTTATTATTCTTGTTCTCCAGCTTATCATTATTAATAATCATTCTAGACAGGCCAGGGTGCTGACAACTCCCCCTTTGTCCATTCTTTCTGTCTGTTTTAATCCTGCCTGCTTATCGGGCATTAACCTGATCTTTTCCCTGTTTAATTAAGCCACGTTGGGCAGCCCACTCCTGCCCACGTGGAAATGGGCATGATCAGTTCTCCTGATAGGCAGGGGACAGATGGGCTTGGTGGCCTGGACATTCCACTTTTCCAGAGGGGCCTGAGGGCAGGGGCACACGTCCCAGACAGGGCCACATTGGATCTGGAAGGCTAGGGAGGCATGGCTGGTTGATGACCAATACTCATCAAAAAGCAGTGCCTCTCAGAACGAACTTATGGTTGCCAGGGGCAAGGATGAGGGGAAGAGGTAGTTAGGGAGTTTGGGATGGACATGTACTCCCTGTTTTATTTAAACTGGATAACCAACAACCCTACTGTATAGCATAGGGAACTCTGCTCATATGTGGCAGCCTGGAAGGGCGGGGAGTCTGGGGGAAAAAGAATACATGTATCTATCTGTATGGCTGAGTTCCTTTGCTGTTCACCTGAAACTGGCAAAACATTGTTGATTGAATATGTTATTCTTGTTATTTAATCGCTAAGTCATGCCCGACTGTCTTGCGACCCCATGGACTGTGGCCCACCAGGCTCCTGACCGGCTATGCTTCAATATAAAATAAAAAGGTTGTTTTTCTGTTGTTTTTTTTTTTAGAGCAGTGCTTCTCAAACCTTTTAAAGCACTTCAAATCAGTGCTTCTCAAATCCACCTGCAATGCAGGAGACCCCTGTTCGAGTCCTGGGTCGGGAAGATCCGCTGGAGGAGGGACAGGCTACCCACTCCAGTATTCATGTGCTTCCCTTGTGGCTTAGCTGGTAAAGAATCCGCCTGCAATGTGGGAGACCTGGGTAGGGAAACCCCCCCCGGAGAAGGGAAAGGCTACCCACTCCAGTATTCTGGCCTGGAGAATCCCATGGACTGTATAGTCTATGGGGTCACAAAGAATCGGACACGACTGAATGACTTTCACATTTGCTTTTCTCAAACCTTTTCCTCAGAATCACCAGGCGGTCCTGTTGAAAAGCAGACTCCTGGACCCCATCAGGGATTCTAATTTGGTAGGCAGCCATTAATCTGAATTCCTCCTAGTAAGCTCCCACGTGGAGCTGTTGCGGCAGGTGTCAGGACCACACTTTCAAGCAACCCCGCGCGAGAGGGCTGACCTCAGCTGAGTGACAGACGCTGGCCAGGCCCAAGTGAGCCTTGATGGGCACGGACTGATGCGGAAGAGACTGGAGCAAGCGGAAATTCCTGCAGTGAGCCTTGATGGGCACCCACTGACGCAGAAGAGACTGGAGCAGGCGGAGATTCCTGCAGTTCCCAGATGTGAGGTGGGGAGGCCTGAGCTGCGGGGAGTTTGGACTGAAAGGAAAGGGAAGAACATGGATTCGACACCTGACCTGGAGCGGCAGCAGGGGCTCAGTTGCAGAAGGGGCAGTGAAGGAGAGACGTGAAGATTCCTCCATGATTTTGAGTAACTGGCAGCACCGTGGAACTTGACAGAAATAAGTACAAAGGGAACACGTGAGAGTGAGGTGGGGATATGCCGAGGTCAAGACAAGCTACCGAGCTTGCAGGGCCTAGTGAAAAGTGAAAATGCGAGGCCTATTATTCAAAAATTTAGAATGTCAAAATGAGGACCACAGAGCATTAGCTCCAGTGTTGGGACCTTTCTAAAGTGCAGGGCTGATAAGACAGATAACTAATGTGAACCTACTGTAGAGCCCAAGGAACTCTACTCAAGTGCCCTGTGGTGACCCACATGGAAGGAAACCCAAAAGAGAGGGGATATGTGTACACACAGAGTCGATTCACTTTGCTGCACAGCAGAAACTGACACAGCATTGCAGAACAACTGTTCGCCAATAAAAACACTAAAAATAGAGTGCAGAGCTCCGTGGCACCACATGACCACACGCCAGGAAGCCGCCCTGTCTGAGGTTCCTCACAGCAGCATCATAGCCACACAGAGCCGCCGCCATCTTGGAGCCTGTCAGTCACTGCGTCTCTTCAGTGATGGGAACGTCCACCCCTGATGCCACAGAGACGAAATGAGAGGTCACGGGGCCCAAGAATCACAACTGAGCCCATGAGAACTTAGTCTTATGAAGAGAAAGGCCCAACTAGGAAAACACGCTAGGGTCATAATACCTCAAAGAAGTTGCTCGTAAGACACAGGGAAGGGTACCATGGCCAGTGTTTATGCAAAGTCACCTCCTTGAGAACTTGAGTTCTGCGGATGCCTTTACCCTTTCCAGGCATTGCACAGAGTCCTTTGCTGTATTACTTTATCCTTGCGACTGCCCCATAAAGTGTATATTATTGTCTGTCTCTTACAGATGAGGAAACTGAGGTGGAGCGAGGTATCACTTGCCTAGGGAGGGAGGAAGCCAGCTGCTGGAGCCTGAGTGTGTATCTGGGGCTGGGAGTGGCTCAGTGCAAACAACCAGAGGACTAGGGGGCTGATGCCGGGTGCGGGTGCGGTGGCAGGGGGCGGGGGGTGGGGGGTGGGACTGCCAGGGGACAGAACCACGCACCTGCCTGGGTGTCACAGGGAAATGCATAGATACCCAAGTGCCCACCAGAGATGGAAGGATTTAGAGCAATTAAAATGTTTTGCCTGGGAGCTGTTTGGAGCCTTTTTTTTCTTTTTTTTTTTGAACTGAGAGTTTTCTGACTTCAAGGTGTTAACAGGCTCTCTAAATGGTTTTGTTTTTTAATTGCAGCAAATGACTGTGGAGCCATTAGATTTTTGCCTCTCTGCAATTGTTTCTGAGCCTTTTCAGTCCTCCTCCTTCTATTTATTCTGTTTAATTCAGTCAGGTAGCTCCGGGGCAATGGAGATCAATACTCCTCTTTGATAGAAAAAGAGTCAGGTTTGAAACCTAGAGATAAAACTGACACATTTTGTATAAATTTAATTAAAAATGCACCTTCAGTGGCTTGTTGCAGGCACAAAGCCGAGTGTCTCTCTCTCCGACTCCCTCACTCTCCCCCTCTCTTTCTCCCTCTCTTCCTTTGCCTGTCTCCCTCTCTTCCCTTTCTTGTTCCTAACAGGGAGATCTCTAAATCTGCCTCACCGCAGCCCCTTTTCACGGTTTTGGACTTGAAACTTCCGTGCTGAGGGACGCCGAGGCAATGGGGTGAAATGGGAAGCTGATCAGCCTAGCCTCCTTTTCCCACAGTAGGCTGGGAGCGAGATTCTGCTGGGAGAGGACTGGGGAGCCCCGGACCCCAAGATGGGTTTGCTTTTCTTTTTAAAAACCTTTTTTTTTTTTGTACGGTGACCTGCAGACTCAGAGGCTCCCTCAGTCTAGAGCCGGCAGCCCCTACTCCTGCGTCTCTGTCTCTGTGTCTGTGTCTCTCTCCCTCTCTCTAGATGGTTTTGACCTGCCTGCCATTGCAGCTACTGGCCCCTCCCTGGGCCCCCATGGGACCCTGAGAGAGCGGGGAAGGTGTAGAAGGCCCCAGCCTTCAGTACCCGTCTCCAGCAACCCCGAGGCCACAGCACCCATTTGTCTTGTGTTTTACAATCCACCCCTTCACCTCCTTCTCGCTGGCTCTCCCCCTATCGCTCTCTCAATCCCATTTGGCTCTCCTCATTTTTCACTTGAGTGGGTTTCCTATCCCCGACTTGGCTCTGGCCTCACTCTGCTCAACACCAATAAAACACACTCAACACAGGTGGAACAAGGTGCCCGAGCTCGCGTGACAGATGGCTCACCAGCCATCTAAGCGCAGCTATAAATCGGCCCTCCCATGGCTGGGCAGGCCCGGTCCCGGCAGCCGGGCAGTGGGGATGGGAGGCCAGCGGCCCCCAGGCCTTCCCAGGATCACAGGCGTCTGGGAGGGGGCAGTGTGGCAGGTGGGAGGGCAGGGACCCCTGACATGTTTACACCTGTGGCTTTGGCTGGAGCCACTCAGACTTCCACTGGTTTTGGGCCAGAGCTCCACTGGCACTCTGCACGCTTCCATGTGCCAGGCATCATGCTGAGGCTCGCCATCATATTGGCTTTAATCCTCCCCAAAACTCTACGAGGTGCAGTTACCATGACCGTCCCTATCTGTCACAGGTGAAAACCCTGATGTTGGTCTAGCAAGGTCACAGAGCTTGCCCAAGGTCATCCGGCTTGTAAATGGCAAGCCGGGAGGGCGGACTTCCGGGACTCAGGGCTCTTCAGAGACCACGACTCAGGAATCAGGACTCTTCATCACCGTGTCCTGTGTGCGTGGCCCAGGGCTTGGCATGTCCAGGAGCAAGATGTAATCCTCCTCCAGGGTTTCTGATGTCGTGCTGGGGGCACTGTGGGTCCTGCTGGAAGATAATGGATTCACAACTGGTTTCCTTCTCTGTTTTGTGAGGGTCCTCCTGCCGGCACCACCAGCCCTGAACATGGGAGCTGTGTTGCATCTTCACCCCAGAACCAATGATGAGAGGTGGGGAAGCGTCCTCCATCCGGGAGAAGTGAGGTTGCCGTCAGCACAGAGGAGCACAGGGAGCATTAGGGGAAGCCCCCAGGAGGGCTGCTCCAGCCCCTTCTCCTTCCTGCCCAGGGAGCCACTGGGGCTTGTGGGTCTGTAACCTCACCCCCAGGGCATCAGTACTGCAGGGATGCGACTTGTTTCAGCCAGTCTCCTCTTTGGCTCTCAGTTCAGTTCAGTTCAGTTCAGTCGCTCAGTCGTGTCCGACTCTCTGCAACCCCATGAATCGCAGCACGCCAGGCCTCCCTGTCCATCACCAGCTCCTGGAGGTCACTCAGACTCACGTCCATCGAGTCAGTGATGCCATCCAGCCATCTCATCCTCTGTCGTCCCCTTCTCCTCCTGCCCCCAATCCCTCCCAGCATCAGAGTCTTTTCCAATGAGTCAACTCTTCGCATGAGGTGGCCAAAGTACTGGAGTTTCAGCTTTAGCATCATTCCTTCCAAAAAACACTCAGGGCTTATCTTCAGAATGGACTGGTTGGCTCTCCTTGCAGTCCAAGGGACTCTCAAGAGTCTTCTCCAACACCACAGTTCAAAAGCATCAATTCTTGGGCGCTCAGCCTTCTTCACAGTCCAACTCTCACATTCATACGTGACCACTGGAAAAACCATAGCCTTGACTAGACGGACCTTATTCGGCAAAGTAATGTCTCTGCTTTTGAATATGCTATCTAGGTTGGTCATAACTTTTCTTCCAAGGAGTAAGCATCTTTTAATTTCATGGCTGCAGTCACCATCTGCAGTGATTTTGGAGCCTAAAAAAATAAAGTCTGACACTGTTTCCACTGTTTCCCCATCTATTTCCCATGAAGTGATGGGACCAGATGCCATGATCTTCGTTTTCTGAATGTTGAGCTTTAAGCCAACTTTTTCACTCTCCTCTTTCACTCTCATCAAGAGGCTTTTTAGTTCCTCTTCACTTTCTGCCATAAGGGTGGTGTCATCTGCATGTCTGAGATTATTTGGCTTTAGGTGCCTTTAATTGCCGCAAATGCAAGTTCAGACGGGAGAGGCAGGCATCCCCCATCTGAGCCGCCGGACCTTCCTCTCTCCACCTCCTTCGTCGCTGGCCGATCACAAACACCGTGCGCTTTGTGTCTAAAATAGCCGAGATAATTGAAACGGAATTCGGAATCAGGGCCCTGCAGGCAGCACTTGTTGAAAGAAGAAATAAAGATCGCGTGGGTCACGTCTTTTGTAATTTGCGTTTAATAATCGTACCAGAAGGTGCCGGCCGCACGGGGAGAGGCGGCGCGTGAGCCAGCTCCCAGCCCCCCCAGTCGCCCTCCCTCCACGCCCCCGGGGCCCGGAGCCGGGGAAAGCTCAGGAAGGAAGCTCACAAGTTGGAAAAAGTTTTCTCCACGGGGCAGTGGCGGGAGAGAAGGCACGGCTTGGGGCGGGCCTGAGAGGCTGGGGTGAAGGCCGAGGCAATGTGCTGGGTGCCCTCTCTTCCCACCCTGCTGCACCCTCTGCCCGCTGGAGGGCGAGGTGGGCGGAGCTCAGGGGAGCCATGGAGTGGTTTTGAACCGGCTGCAGTGGGACTCTCTTTGGATCAAAAACTCAGGTCTTCAGGTCTGGGCTGCTACTCGGTTTTGCCCAGCCACACGTGGAGCTGGGGTAGGTGCTGCCCTTCAAGGGGCGGATGCAGCCTCCAGGCTGTGGCTCTGCATGCGTCAAGAGTGCCTGTCCTCTGGGAGCCCGACAACCCATTAGTCCCTGGAATCACAGACAGTCATGTTGGTCTGTTGAAGCCACGGTCTCCGGAAACAAACTCACTCAGGAGGACAATGCAGATATTGGAGTGCAGTTTATTACACCGGCGGGCCCAAGGCAGAGTCTGCTCTTAGCCAAGGACCCTGACCAGTTTTGGTGAAAACCTTATATACCCTAAGTGTATGTGCCCAAACCCACCTCCCCAAGTTCCCTGAAACTAGTCCGAACAAAGGAAAAGAAAGATACAATCAAAGTTAACCCATGATTCATATGCCTTAAGCCTAGGTAGTTAACAGTGGACAATTATTAATAGGCCTGTGGTTATACCCCAATAAGCATAATAGAATTTATTATTCCATTCAGTTACATAGATAATTAGGGTATTCTTTTAGGCAACGGAGAGTCTAGGTTCAAGCCCTGGGGCTCTTCTATCCAGAGGGTATGGTTTTCCAGCTGGTATGTCATTTCCATAGATACTGGGCATATAGCTCAAAGTCCGCAGTCTGGCCCAAGGTGGAGTCCTGCTTTCAAGGTGGAGCCTGTTCTGTCTGTTTCCTCCTTCAGGTCCTCAGGGAATGTGCCACTTCTACACAGATATGACCCACTTTCCTACCCATCTCACATGCTGTTCATTCATATCTCCACCGCCACCTCCAAAAACATTTACCCCATGCCCTTTCCTGTCTGCAAGAACCTGAGGGCTGGGGAGCTCAAGGGCTCCCCCACTGCCCACATCATCATGGGCTGGGGGAGGCTTTGAGGAGCTCAGGCTTGGAGGTGGAGAGACAGTGTTCTGAGCTGAACTGAGGCCTCGAAAAATTCCTATGTTGGGGTCCTGACCCCCAGTACTGCAGATTGGAACTGTGTGTAAAGATGGGGGTCTTTGAGAGGCAGTTAAGGTAATGGGAAGTCCAATAAGGGGACCCTAAGGCCAAATGACTGGTGTTCCTAGAAGAAGAGGGAGAGATAGCAGGGATGCTCATGCAGAGGAAGGCCACGTGAGGTCACAGGGTGGCCATCTGCAAGCCAGGGAGGGATGGCTTAGGGGAAACCAATCCTGTCAGCACCTTGATCTTGGACATCCAGCCTTCTGAACTGTGAGAAAGTAAATTCTGGTTGCTTAAGCCAGCCAGTCAGTGTGGCAGTTTGGTCAGGCAGCCCTAGCAAGCTAACACAGAGGGTTAGATGCAGGGGGAACCTTGCCTGTGATGCTCCTCGCCCTGGGTCCCCTCCCTCCCTGGCCCAGACATACATAATGTGGGCTTGAAAGTACCAAAGACGGAAACGCTAGCCGCTTCCCTTTCCCGGTGGGGCAGAATCTAGATGACACGCGACTGCCAGAAGGGGCTGTGCATGCCAGCCTTTGCCCAGGTCCTTCCTCCGAGGCTCAGTGCTGCCCACTCTCAGGCCCTGGGGATGGGATGCTTATAGATCTGTGAGGTCCAGCTGCCATCCCTTGCTTCTGCTCTTAGCCCTCATCCCTTTTTGTCATTCCTCAGAAAATATTATCCCATGTTGGTGACACAAGGGCGTTTGCAGAAGCCAGATTCCTGGTATAACTAGAACCACCCATCAGTAAAATTCCAGAGCAAAGAGCTGTTTAAAAAAAAAAAAAAGGAGGCACGAATGAAGAGCTTTCCAAGGTCTGAATGTCTGATATGAGCAATGTGCATGAATACTTCCAAGGACCCTGACACAACGGGCACGCCCCTCTCAGGGAAGGCCTGTGGCCACAGGGTCCATGGTGGCCAGCGGAGCACGCTCTGACCCTGGGCTTTCTGTGACACACAGCTTGGACCTTCAGAGGAGCAGGCACTGGGCAGCTGAGGTGACCCAGGGCTGGGGGTGGAGGAAGAGGTGGCAGCAAAGAATGGAAAGGGACCAGCCGTGTCCTCAACTTTTCAGCTTGGAAGGGCTTTGGGGGGATAAATCGTGGACCTGCTGACATTCCGGAGGACCGGCTCTGCTGCCAAGACCTGACTGTATGCTCTCGAATCTTCTCATTTTAGTCCAACCTGGTGAGGGTGGGTTGATGGTGGAATCTCCATTGTACCTAGGAGGTATCAGGTTCAGGGAAGTTACGTGCTTGCTCGTGATGTCACAGCTGAGAATGGCAGACCTGCCATTCAAACCCAGGACTCCTGGACTCCTAGTCTCCCCATCCAGGCTCTTCCAGAGCAAGAGCTGGCAAACTGCCACCTGCCACCCAGTTTCATGTGGCCTGTGAACTAAGAAAGGTTTTTGCATTTTTAAATGGTTAGGGGAAAATGAAAAGAAAAAAAAAATACTTAAGGACAAGTGAAAATGGTATAAATTCAACTTCCTAATATTCGCAGTTTTATTGGAAGACAGCCGCACCCATCTGTTTACATACTGCCTGCAGCTTTCGCCCTTCACTGGCAAAGTTTGTTGGTTGTGACACAGACCATATGGTCTTCAAAGCCTCAAGTATTTACTTTCTGAGCCTTTACAGGAATGGGCTTCCCAGGTGGCGCAACGGGTAAGGAATCTGCCTGCCAGTGCAGGAGATGGAAGAGACATGGGTTCGATCCCTGGGTTGGGAAAATCCCCTGGGAGAAGGAAATGGCAACCACTCCAGTAGGCTTGCCTGGAGAATCCATGGACAGAGGAGCCTGATGGGTTATGGTCCCTGGAGTCGCAAAGAGTCAGACACGACTGAAGTGACTTAGCATGAGCACGACCAGTATTCCTGCCTGGGAAATCCCATGGACAGAGGAGCCTGATGGGCTATAGTCCATGGGGTCACAGAGAGTGGGACATGCATATATCACAGATATATTTGCCAGCTTCTGTTGTAGAGTCATGTGACTTGGGAGACGAAAGAAATTTTAGAAACTATAGTCAAAAATCTTGACGCTCTCTTATTCTATCCACCCATTTTCCAAATAAGCAGCACAATGCCTATTGCATCTGAGCAGCTGTTCCAGGCTGTCCACAGCTGTTCCAGGCTGCCCTCGGGCGCAGGTCTCCCACTGTCAGGAAGCCGGGCTCACAGCCACCTATACCCTGGAAAGAAGGGCCCTGCTCCATTGTCTGTGCCTGATGCTTTCCTGGGGCTCCTTAGGCACTAAGTTAGCTGTGTCCCCAGGCTCAGGACCTTAAAGCCTCTGAGCACCAACTTCTGGGGTCCAGGTGTGACCATCACCTGGCTGATGAGGAGGAGCACATGGTGAAACTTGGGGTACACTTGGGGCAACAGTGTTGACCCGACCCCATGCAGGGTTGGGTCAAGTCCTGGCTCTATAACTGTGTCTTTGGGAAAATTATTTCGACACTCTGTGCCTCCGTTTCCTCACTTGGAAAATGGAGGAAATAATAGTATTTCCCCTATGGAGTTGTATGAAAATTAAATGAATCAGTGCCTATAAAAGGCTTGGAATGGGGACTTCCCTGATGGTCCAGGGGTTAAGAATCCACCTGCCAATGCAGAGGACATGGGTTTGATCCCTGGTCTGGGAAAGTTCCACCTGCTGCGGAGCAACTGAGGCCACGCACCTGGAGCCCAAGCTCTGCAACAAGAAAACACACCACAGTGAGAAGCCCACGCACCGCAGCAAAGAGTAGCCCTTGCTCACCACAGCCCGAGAAAGCCCGCTCCCCGCAGCTAGAGAAAGCCCTCGCGCCGCAACAAAGACACAGTGCAGTCGAAAGTAAATACATTAAAAATTTTTAACAAGTGCTTGGAATGGTGCTTGGCACATTGTGTTGTGCTGAGTGATGGTGGGGCTGGCGGTGATTAGCAGCCCTGTTCCAGCCAGCTCACCCTGCCAGCCCTACTAGGCATTGTTGTTGTTCAGTCGCTCAGTTGTGTCCGACTCTTTGTGACCCCACAGACTACAGCACGCCAGGCTTCCCTGTCCTTCACAATCTCCTGGAGTTTGCTCAAACTCCAACCATCTCGTCTTCTGTCTCCCCTTTCTCCTCCTGCCCTCAGTCTTTCCCAGCAACAAGAAAAGACACTGCAATGAGAAGCCCATTCTCCCCCAAACCGCCTTTTTCATCCAGGCCTCCATATAACATTGAGCAGAGTTCTCTGTGCTATATATACAGTAGGTCTTTGTTGGTTAAACATTTTAAATATCACAGTATGTACTCATCTTTTTGTGTTATTCTTGATACATTTTTGCAGGTCTCAAGTATTTTATGACATATATATATATATTTAATGTAGGCAAGGCTGATTTTGCAAAATCCAGTAGAATTTTGGAGGCTGTAAAATGTACCAAGAAGCCCCATGGATGGATGAATAGGCACAGACGCATTGGGTGGACAGTGTGCTCTCGTGGTCTGTGGGCATGCCTCTGACGCTCTGTCCCTTCCTCCCTGCCCACTGGTATACATCCCCAGTCCCTCTCCTGGCATCTTCGCCTGTGCCTAGCAGCCCTTCCCCATCTGCTGGCTGTGTCGTTCCTTGCCTGGCCATGTGTTCTCTCTGGGCTGGGGAGGCGGCAGAGGCTCTGGCCCCCCTCCCTGGTGAGGCAGAGGGGCTTTGGAACATGTGTTTCTGGGAGGCAGACACCAGCTGGCTGGGGAGACATTTGCATATTCAACAGAGCCCCCCAGAGCCAAACCAGGATTGTGAAGAGGAGGCTGTGGCAGGACAGAGGGAGAAGGAAGGCTCTGGTCAGCTAGGGGTCAGGCAGAACAGATTTCAGATTGGAGAGACAGATGGTTAAAGCAGAAAAAAGGGGGAAGGAGCAAATCCCAACTCATACACAGAGAGGCATTCGAGACCCCTGAAATATCTTGCGTCTTCACAGGGCTTTGTGGGTTTTGAAGCATTTTCATCTCTTTTATTTGACTCCTCATTGCTGTCTCGCAAAAGAGGTATTACCGTCATCCCCATTTTACAGATGAGGAAACTGAGGCTCAGAAAAGTTAGACCCCTGGTTCCAGACCACAGGCCCAGTCCTCGGGGAGTCTTGGAATTCCTGGTCTTCCTCCATCACAGAGCTAACTGAATTTGCCATCTCCACTTGCTCATCTTACATTCTTCTCCAGTGGCGTTTCTGACCCCTCCACCACATTGAAGCTGTTCTTCTCTAGATCAACAGCGACCCCTCTTGATACCAAATTATGGTCACTTCTCTGTGTTCAATTCACTTGGCCTCTCCACAGCATATTACACAGGTACCACTGACTTCACTCTTCTTTCTGAGACAGCCTCCTTCTTGGTTGCCATAATAACACAGGCTCCAGTTTCCCTCCCGCTTTCTTGGCTGCTCCCTCTCTGTTCCTTGTTCTCTGCTCCGCCTCCTAAGGTTGGAGGGCTCCTGTTGGCACTCTTCTCTTTCTTTCCTCTCTCTCGACTTGAACCTGAGCCACCTAGTGCAGCCCTGCCACTGTAAGTATCACCCATGTCTGAGGCTGTCACGTCTATTTCTGCAGCGTTGCCCTTGCCTCAGGCTGCCTTGCATGGTGGTCAAGAGGACAGACTCTGCAGTCAGACTGCCTGGAATTGGGTCTCAACTTAGCCATTTATTAGACTTCCCTGGTGGCTCAGATGGTAAAGCATCTGCCTACAATTCAGGAGACCTGGGTTCAATCCCTGGGTCAGGAAGATCCCCTGGAGAAGGAAATGGCACCCCACTCCAGTACTATTGCCTGGAAAATCCCATGGACGGAGGAGCCTGGTAGGCTACACTCCATGGGGTTGCAAAGATTCAGACATGACTGAGTGACTTTACTTTTCACTTTAGCCATTTATTAGTTATGAGACCTTGGGCGACCTTTGTGTGTGTCGGGCTTTGAAAAGGCAGTGATGAAGTCCTTTATCCTGCAGGGCGATTGTGAGAATTAAATGAAATGTAAATGTCTTAGAACATTGCCTGACACTTAATAATAAGTGCTTGATAAAAGGCAAGACATTGTTACTTGGCATCTCTTCCTTCAACAGGCCAAGCATCTTCCCACTCCAGAGCCTTTGCACTAGCCCATCCCTCTATCCAGAATGTTCTTCCCTAGATTTTCCAAAGGTTGACTCCTTTTTAAAATAATTTTTATTTACTTTTGGTTGCACTGGGTCTTCATGGGTGCATGTGGGCCTTTCTCTAGTTGCAGCAAACAAGGGCTACTTTCTAGTTGCAGTGCTCGGGATTCCCACTGCAGTGACTTCTCTTGTTGTGGAGCTTGGGTTCTAGGGCACTGGGCCTTCAGTAATTATGGCGCTAGAGATTCGTTGCTCTGCAGCATGTGGGATCTTCCCAGGCCAGGGGTTGAAGCCACGTCCCCTTCACTGGAGGTGGATTCTTGAAGCCATGTCCCCTTCAGTGGGGGTGGATTCTTAGCCACCAGGGACATCCAAGGCTGACTCCTTTTAATTCAGATTCCCCAGGCTGCAGTAGTCTTCTGTCACGTCACCCCATTTAAATTTTTTGCCTGGCATGTATTTGTTATTGGATATTTTCTTGTTCATCTTTATTCACTGTTTTCCCCATTAGAACACAGTCCTCAGAAGAATGGAGATTCTCTTTTGTGTGCTCTATCTCTCCAGTTCCTAGAAGGGGCACAAAGTAGCTCATTGACTTGTTACATGAATAAAATCAAATGAGGTCTATTCCAGCCTGAGAACGGCCCGACATCGCTGTCATGCACTGCCATTCCTTGCGATGGGCAAATGGGGAAGAAGGTGTTTCCACCTGAGAAACAGCTGGGAAGACCTTTTCGTGTGTCTCCAAGCCCCAGAAATGTTGGAGGCCTCATATCGTCCCCCAGCCCTTCCCAAAACACCATCACAGCAACCACACTCTCCCTGTTTTGACCCAGCCCTGCAAATCCTCTCCATCCCTCCCCTGGGGCTGGAAGGCTGGTTCTAGTGTGCTCAATGCTGTGAGAGGCCCCAGGGAGCTGCTGAGATTTGGTCCCCACTCCTGAAGACCCTATGAACCAAAACCTGAGTTAGGGTGAGGCAGAGATCAGGGCCAACCTTGGAGAGGATATTCAGGGCTGTGGGACTCAGAAGGCAGGGGCAGGAGTGCAGAGGGCAGGGCCTGGGTCCCCTCCAGGGTCCAAAAGCTCCCCTCAGGACGCCACCTCCCAGCACTGGATATAAGAATTGCCCAGACTGCTTCCTCCAGGTCCCAAGGCACTTGACCTCAGACTTTGCCTTATCTTTTCTCTTGACTGCTCTTCTTTTCTCCAGGACTAAGAACAATAAACGGACAGTGGTGATGCTGGGCAGCCTACATTTGGGCCTGTGCCACTGACCCTTTAAGGCTCAGGGTGATTCTCCTCACTTAGGAGCCAGGACCATGCTCATGGTTTTTGTGTGTGTGTATGTGTGTTCAATCAAAACCCAGCTCCTTTCGTAGGCAAAACATTTTCCAGACTTTTCCAGAAAGCAGAGGTGGCAAATCCCTGCTCTCATTAACTGAGCCATATAGCAGGTAGCCTGGTCAGGTGGGGTGCTGACTTTTGATCTAGAAACTCTGGTTGTGGACATCGAAGGGATCTAGTGTTCTTGTCCACCGTGGGAAGAAAGTGTCTTCAGAGAATGGTAATGCAGAAGGCAGTGACCCTGGAACGTACACCAAGTCTGGGAGCTCAGAGATCCAGGTGGGCTAGCTGGAGGGAGCAGAGATTGTCCCCCATACCATATAAACCCAAACACACAGAGGCAGGACAGCAAGAGCCTTCTGGGGGCAAACCAACACGTTCATTTTTACATTTTTAAATATATTACACTTCATTGTTACAAGATGGCTGCAGCAGCTCCAGATTTTCAGTTCAGTTCAGTTCATTCGCTCAGTTGTGTCCAACTCTGCAACCCCATGAACCTCAGCACGCCAGGCCTCCCTGTTCATCACCAACTCCCAGAGTTTACCCAAACTCATGTCCATTGAGTCAGTGATGCCATCCAACCATCTCATCCTCTGTCGTCCCCTTCTCCCCCTTCCCTCAATCTTTCCCAGCATCAGGGTCTTTTCAAATGAGTCAGCTCTTCGCATTAGGTGGCCCAAGTATTGGAGTTTCAGCTTCAACGTCAGTCCTTCCAATGAACACCCAGGACTGATCTCCTTTAGGATGGACTAGTTGGATCTTCTTGCAGTCCAAGGGACTCTAAAGAGTCTCAATAAAGGACAGAAATGGTATGGACCTAACAGAAGCAGAAGATATTAAGAAGAGGTGACAAGAATACACAGAAGAACTGTACAAAAAAGATCTTCATAACCGAGATAATCACGATGGTGTGATCACTCACCTAGAGCAAGATATCCTGGAATGTGAAGTCAAGTGGGCCTTAGGAAACATCACCACAAACAAAGCTAGTGAAGGTGATGGAATTCCAGTGGAGCTATTTCAAATCCTAAAAGATGATGCTGTAAAAGTGCTGCACTCAATATGTCAGCAAATTTGGAAAACTCAGCAGCAGCCACAGGATTGGAAAAGGTCAGTTTTCATTCCAATCCCAAAGAAAGGCAATGCCAAAGGATGTTCACACTACTGCATAATTGCACTCATCTCACATGCTAGGTCCTCAGATCTATCGAGAGGAGCCTCTTTTCAGATTCCCAGAAATAATAGACTTGTGTCCCATTGGCTTTGACTGAGGCAGGTCCCTGTTTATAAACCAGCTGTGGGAACAGGATGACAGAAGCTGGATTTGGCTCCAGACTAGATTACCAGCTCTGAGCTGGGGCTCCAGAGGGCTGAGACCTAGGGAGAAACAGTTCCTCAGAAGGGAACTGGGATACAGGTATCAAGTTGGAAGGAAAAACTTTTCCTTTTAAAAAAAATTTTCTATTACTCACACAATGGCTTCTTTTCCACTCTGAATATCTGGTCACCTCACATAAGGACAATTCAAGAACTTATTCCCATGGACTTGCTTGGTGATCCAGTGATGAAGAATCTGCCTTCCAGTGCCGGGGACGTGGGTTCAGGCCCTGGTTGGAGAACTAAGATCCCGCATGCCGTGGGGCACCATGCTGTAACAAAGAACCCGAGCACGGCAACGAAGATCCAATACAGCCAAAACAAAGCAAACAAAAAGGATTTATTCCCCAACAGGAAGGTGAGCCAGAGCTCTGAGGCCTCCAAATTCTCTGTAAATATTTATTGAATTGAAGGTATGTTCTAGGGCCCAGTGGTTGACGGCAAGGAGATGGGGTGAGGAAAATAAGGCGATGGTATGTTTCTCTCTTCTTCTCGTCTACCTTCTCTTTTCATTAACCAACTGTATATTGACTAAATATATGGGTTTTTGTTGATAGCTCTAGGATGGCTGTTGAATCAACATAAACAAGAAACTGTACTATTTCTGCTCTTTCTAAGCTGATTGATTCCAATCTTTCCTCCTATTTTGTAGGGACATACAGCATATAGTGTAAAATTGGGTTATGTTCATGGGCTTTTTTCTCCCCCAAGCTTCTTTACCATCATGAGTCCTTTTCACATACAGTTTCCCAAAGTGTTTGACTTGCTTCGAAGAGACAAGTTGTCAGGAGGTGGCCAGAGTGGGAGAGAAGCTAGACAACTAGAAACGGTCAAAGGAACCCAGACTATTTTTCTTGCACAAGAGAATCTTTTTCATTTCTTTTCCATGTTTTCATTTTTATTCTATTTATTAAACTTTAGTTGATTTACAATGTTGTGCTAGTTTAGGTGTACTGCATCAGGTTCTTTCCCATTACAGGTTATTAAAAGACACTAAATACACTTCTGTGTGCTATGCAGTAGATCCCTGCTGTTTATCTATTATACATATAGCAGTGGATATCTGTTAATCAAAATGTGTCAATCCTAATTTATCTCCCCTCTTTCCCCTTTCATAACCATTAGTTTGTTTTCTATGTCAGTGAATCTGTTTCTATGTTATAAAGAAGTTCATTTGTATAATTTTTTTAGATCCCACGTATAAGTGATATATGGCCTTTATCTTTGACTTACTTAACTTGGTCTGATAATCTCTAGGCTCACCCATGCTGCTGCAGATGGCGTTATTTCACTCTTTCCTACGGCTGAGTAGCATTCCATTGTATGTATATGCCACCTCCTCTTTATCCACCCATCTATCAGTGGATAGATGTCGTGTCCGACTCTGTGACCCCATGGACTGTAGCCTACCAGCCTCCGCCGTCTATGGGATTTTCCAGCAAGAGTATTGGAGTAGGGTGCCATTTCCTTCAGGACCCAGGGAATGAACCAGAGTTTCCCGCATTGCAGGCAGACGCCTTACCATCTGAGCCACCAGGGAAGCCATCAGTGGATATTTAGGTTGTTTCCAAGTCTTAGTTATTGTACATGGTGCTACTATGAACACTGAGGTGCATGTGTCTTTTTAAATTGGTGGTCAGGTCTTTTCTGGATATATATACTCAGGAGTGGAATTGCTGGATCATACAGTAACCCTATTTGTAGTTTTTTAAGGAACCTCCATACTATTCTCCATAGTGGCAGCACCAATTTACATTCCCAATAGTGTGGGAGAGTTCCCTTTCCACCACACCCTCTCCAGCATTAATTATTTACAGACTTTTTGATGATGGCCATTTTGACTGGTGTGAGGTGACCCCTCATTGTAGTTTTTTTTCCTATTGGAGTGCAATTCTCATTGTAATTTTGATTTGCATTTCTCTTATAATTAGCAATATGGAACATCTTTCATGCGTCTGTTGGCCATCTGTATGTCTTCTTTGGAGAAATGTCTATTTAGATCTTCCCTGCAGAAGAGTTTTTTTTTAACTTTTTATTTTATATTGGAACAGTTTATTAACAATGTTGTGTTAGTTTCAGGTGTACAGCAAAGTGATTCAGTTATTCATGTACATGTATCTCTTCTTTTTCAGTTTTTTTTTTTTTTTCCAAATCCAGGGGCTCTTATATGAGGGCACTAACTGCAATCCTGAGGGCTCCACCCTCATGATCTAATCACCCCAGAGGCCCCACCACCTAAGATCATGGTAATATGCCCATCTCTGGAACTGAGGGATGGTCACGTTCACCTGAAACAAAAGGCCAAAATTCAGTTCATCCATGAGAAACCCAAGGCTCGGAGAGTTTCAGTGATTTGCCTGAGTTGAACCAGCTTACAAGAGAGGGAGCCAGATTCTCAAACAGTCTGACTCCAGAGCCTGCCCTCTTTAAAAATATATATATATATATATATATTTTAAAAGGAATAGATATACACAGTAAAAATTCCAAACAGTAAAAAAAAAGGTGTGTAGTGAATAGGAAGATATATTTCAAGCCCTGACCCTGGTCCTCAACTCACCTTTTCTTCCATGCAATCATTCATCCAGGAGGTTTCATCACTTCTATGCTTTATTATGCTGATCCAGAATAGTCTGTTGTCTAGATCTAATATGTCCCCACTTCCAAGGATTTTACCCCATGCCCAGTTTATTATGAGGTCTTTCCATTTGGGCTGGCAGGAATACAAACTAGTTCCAGCTGGGTGTGAAGTTGAGAAGCTGTTGGACTTACCACTTTGCAGTGGTTCTTTCTCAACCTCTAGTAGCATCTCAAACATGTACTGACCAGTTCTCAGGCAATTACTAGAGGGAATCCCTCTGCAAGTTGCAGGAGCTCTCTTAGAAGAGTTTTTAATAGGTGTTTTCAAAGATGTCGTAAGAAGACTCCATGGAGTTATCTCATATGACTCTAGGAAGAAAGCCAGACTTGATAGTTCAAAGTTCAATGGAGGCAGATGACAGCTTAGCATAAAGAGGAATTTTCTGTGACTAATGGATGCTACAGATTGGAATGGGGTGTGGTGATGGAGGCAGTGGGTCTCCACCATCGGAGGCATCCCTCCTGAAGCTGGATGTTGTAGAGAAGACTCAGCCATCAGGACCTTTGAGGGTCTTCCTGTCAAGTTCTTCAGCTGTGCGGATGGAAATGCAAATGAACAGGAAGACACAATAGAGGGGAGCCTCAGCATCTACCCCCTACCCCTGCCCTCAATCCTGAGATGGAGGGTTCTGCTAGTTCCTGGGTAAGAATAAAAGGAGGATATGTGGTAGACCTGGGAAGGCCCCTGGCTTGCTGGACAAGCCATCTCCTGCACACATGCGTGGACCCTGAATACACATGGGTCCTGCACCCACAAGTACCCTGCCCACACAGGCTTCCTGCTCATGCACATTGACTTGTCTCTGCCTCCCATACCATGCAGCCCCAGATGGGTACCCAGAGGGCTGACCATGCCCTGGAGCTCACCAGTGTCCTGAGAAGTCCAGGTCCCCTGGTGAGGTCCAGGCTGAGGGAGGGTGGGGCACAATAGATAGGGGTGGGCTTTGAATGACAATAATCTTGGCTTGAATCTTGGCTCTGGTACTTTCTCTCCCCATATGTGCCTCTGTCTCTTCATCTCTAAAATGAAGAGACCTATACCTACCGTAGAGTCTTGATAGACTGATGGGGATCTTGGACAGCCTAGAAGGGGACACTGAGGCTGGGGGACTTTCAGACCCCTAGGTCACCCAGCCTTGGGTTCTGTTTAGGGCTCCTTAGTCTAGCTGAATGCCCTGGCCAGCATGCAAGGCTGTTTCTCACCCCTCAGAGAACAGCCTGTGCTCTGGGTCCGCAGTTGCCCTGGCTTCCTTGGTTCCCACGAAGTCTTGCCCCACCTTTGCCCACTCTGGGCTCTGAAGCAGGGCCTGGTGGCAGCCAACTGGGCAACTGAGCTCTCTACTGGGCATCCATCACTAGAGGTCACTCTTCCTCTGTGTGTGTAGACTGGAGGGCGGAAATAGGGCTGCTGAGTAGGTGCCCAGGCGTCTACTGGGAGGATTCATCCAGGCCTACCTGGCCAGGAGTGAGAACACCCAGCCCTTCCCATTGTCTGGGCCTGAGAGGTCATGAGCTGTTCTCCTCCTATGAGCCAGGCCAACTGAGTGCCTGAGCTTGCCCAGGTGAGGCGGGAAGGCTTCTCTGATCCCAGGGCAGTCTAGCCAGCTGCCTAACCACTTCTGGTTCCCCTGGGGCAGCTACAAGGCAGGGACAGGTCTGAGGGGAGAAATCACTAAACAGAAAGCCTGGACTTCCACCTACTAGTCCCTAGGCCTTGTTCATTGTGGCCTGCATTGGAGCTCACTTTTCTCCCAGGGCTGGCCTCACTGAGTACTTTGTCTTCTCCCAAAACACTGCCCCAGTGCCTGCCAGCATGACAAGCCCTTTCCTATCTCAGGGCCTTTGCACTTCCCTCGGTCTGAATGCATCGCCCCAGGTCTTCACATGCACTTTAGCCTGAGATCAAATGCCACCTCCTCAGAGAGACATTCTCTGATCTCGTAGTCTAAACAGCCATCTCCCAGCTTCACCCTGTTGCCCTTTATCTCACCATCCTGATTGCCTCTTTCATGGCACTTACCACCACAGTAAGCGCCTCCTTAGTGCCCTTGGTTATTGTCCACTCCCTCCCACCCCCACCAACTGCTGCACCTGCTCAATAAATATTTGTTGGAGAAATGAACTGAAGTCTTAGAAAGCAGACGGTTGTTATTGTCCTATATTACGGATAAGGAAGTTAGTAAGAATAAGAGATTTATCAAGACCATGTAGATAGGAAATCATTGAGCCAGGAACTCTGCCCCAGGTCTTTGAACTTGAAAATTATCCCGTCCCCCTGTCCCCCAACTCCCAGTCTCTCTGAAATTTCATGATCTGAGGCCATACACCCTATGAGTATACCCCAGTGGAGGGTCAGCGGGCCCAAGCTCATTCTTCTCCACCCCACCCTTGACTATCTGGGGGAGAGTGGGTGCGAAACGATGAGGTATGGGTTAAATGTTGTGGAGTGGCTCAGTGACAGGATACAGGGGAATCTGGGAACCCCTGAGCCCCCATGTTTTATTTTTCTTAGGAGAAAATAAAAGGCATGTATGAGGGGACACAAAGCTATTTTAAGAAGAAAAGTACAGAAGTGGCCACATTTCAGTACTTGTGTTCACAAGAGTTGCTTCGCTGCTTGGCTGTGGCGAGCACTCAGCCCTACATGAAGGCAGCCTCAGGACCTCTGTGGGCCTCCACAGTTTCCTGGGGCCCTGGGAACATTTGAGAATGTGGACTGTGTAACCAGATTTTCCTATTTTCACTGGCCTTTTCTAGCCAGGGTTTCACAGGTAGGCAGTAAAATAAGAGTTTGACTAGACTAATTTTTTCATCTCCTTAATTTCCCAAAAATGATTGGACAAGTCTTCCCTGCCCCCAAACTCCTGCCCTGATTTCCCACAGAAAAACCTACCTAGTCTTAGATACACCACTCACTTGCGAGTTCCCCACTACCCTTAAACTTGAATCCTGGCACGTGTTGTCTGCCAGGCTTGGAGTGAAAATGAAAAGTGTAAGTCGCTCAGTCGTGTCTGACTCTTCGCAACCCCATGGACTGTATCCATGGAATTCTCCAGGCCAGAATACTGGAGTGGGTAGCCTTTCCCTTCTCCAGGGGATCTTCCCAACCCAGGGATCAAACTCAGGTCTCCCGCATTGCAGGCAGATTCTTTACCAGCTGAGCCACAAGGGAAGCCCAAGAATACTGGAGTAGGTAGCCTATCCCTTCTCCAGGGGATCTTCCAACTCAGGAATCGAACCAGGGTCTCCTACATTGCAGGCAGATTCTTTACCAACTGAGCTATGAGGGAAGCCCCAGGCTTAGAGAGGTGGCCCTAAATATTAGTCGGGAGACTTCTGGTGGTCAGGGGCTGATGGAATCTCCCTTTTCCTATCAGATGGCAGAGAAAGAAAGTTGGTTAGCTCTGGGGCTGACAGCAGCATCATGGGGTGGGAGAGTGGAGTTGGACCCTTGCAGACCTAATGTGAGACTTCCAAGGGCAGAGGACCCATCCACTGAGGGAGGCCCAACCCAAACCAGCAAGCCTGAAGTTCATGGGACCAACCTGCCCTGGCTCTGCTTTGGCCTGAGCCTGATCAGAAGGGCCCTGGCCTAGGAGCCCAAACACCTGGGCACTAACCTCAGTCCTCCCCTGTAACTATCTGTGGCCTCAAGGGTTATAAGCGCAACTGCTCTGAAAGCTAAGTGAAATTATATAACCTGTAACAAATTGGAGAAGGGCATGGCAACCCACTGCAGTGTTCTTGCCTGGAGAATTCCATGGACAGGGAAGCCTGGCGGGCTACAGTCCATGGGATTGCACAGAGTCAGACACGGCAGAGTGACTGACACACACACACACACTCACATACACACAACATAACAAATAATATACATGTATAAATAATTCTGCTGCAGCAAGAATCACTGATGCAATAACGCATGTGACTAAACTTTGGCGATGACTAAGTGCCATGGAAACGGATAGCGGGCCCAGGCCCTCACATTGTGCTTACCTTCTTGTCTTGCTGGGCTGCAGCCAGTGGGTCAGGCATCAGCAGGCAGGGGCTGGGCTTTCAGCCTCAGTGCCATCCAGGGGGAATGCCCAGATGGTTCCCCCGTATTCCACTCTCTCTCTCCCCTGGCACATGTTGGGGGGATTACTTCTCCTCATCCTCTCAAAGCTGGGCAGGGTGCTAGCATTAGTTCTGGCCAGTGGGTTGTGGGCAGGAGTGCTCCGTGTCGCTTTCAGGCTGGAGCACTTGTCAGCTCGACCCTGGACCGTGCTCCTCACTGGCAATCACAGAAATCTGGTCTAGACGAGTTTCCTCAGCTGCGTATCTGAATAACCTCAGTGAAAGGAACCTTCAGCCAACTAGCTTTGGGCATGGAGACACAAGAAATGAATGCTTATTGTATTAAGCCCCTGAAGGTGTGGGGATTGTTTGTTACGACAGCGCCATCCAGCCTCATCTACTGGTAAGAGGCTCCATCAGCCAAGTTTCTCAATGTTGGGGTCCGGGGACCTTCAGCCTCAGAATCACATGGAGCAGCTCTGTTAAAAAGTGCAGATTCTCAGACTCTATCCCAGATACCTGGAGTAGAATGCCCAGGGATGAGGCCCCTAGATTCGCAATTCTAAAAACAGTAACTTCATCTCCGGGGGCAGCAAGTGTACATCCCAGGCCTGGGGAGTGTTAGGGAAGGCCTCTGCTCCTGCTGGGGGCTTCGCTGGGGGCTCAGATGGTAAAGAGTCTGCCTGCAATGCAGGAGACTCAGGTTCAGTCCCTGGATCAGGAAGATCCCCTGAAGGAAGGCATGGCAACCCACTCCAGAATTCTGGCCTGGAGGATCCCCATGGACAGAGGAGCCTGGCTGGCTACAGTCCGTGGTGTTGCAGAGTCGGACATGACTGAGCAACTAACCCTTCTGTTCCCGCCACCTCCTCATTTGCTTCCTCTGGGTCTGAAGCAGGCCTGCTTGCTGGTCGGGGCTGGGTTCTCCAGGTGCTACCAGGCTCAGGGCCTGAGAGGTCCCTGCCCTGGGCTTCCTGCTGCCTCTTTCCTCCCACCTGGCAGCACAGCAACTCCCCTGGGCCAGGCGCTGGGGGAAGGGCTCACAGAGGGAGAGCGATAGAAATCCTCCGTGATGGATTGAAGGAGACGAGACCATTCCCGGCTGGTGGAGGAGGTGCGGCTGCAGTGACAGGCGGCGATGTTTGTGCTCTGAACCTGCAATCTCAGCTAATGGGAGAGATTGAGGAGTTCGGAATGAGACGTGGCATGGGCCACAGCCCCACGGGCCGAGATGCTGCTGGCGTAGGCCGCGTGGCTTCGTGGGCTTCCTGAAGGAGGGAGTGGGTGCCACATTCCTGGGCTGGGGAGAGAACGTCTCTGGCTCGCTGGGAGGTGGGCTAACCCGGCAGGCCCTAGGTTGGCCCCCCTTGGCTGCCTGTGAGTGTCAGGAGGACCAAGCTGGAGCAGCAGGTGAGAGAGCATCCTTGTTTCCCTCTGAGCGCTGTCCTCCCAAGCACCTCCCTCAAAGGGGCTGCTGTGCCCAAGTTCAGAGAAGCCCCACTTGGGGTGCAGGAGGAAGGGGCAAGACTGAGGTCCAGAGCAGCCCTCGAGTAACTCCTCCTGCTTGCAGGGAGACTTCGGTGTCCTTCCAGGGGGCAGCCTGGTTAAAAGACAAGAATCAAAACCCAGAATCAGAGAATAGCTCATAAACTTCCCAGGCTTCATAAGCCTCTTTCTTAGGTTTGAAGCCTCACTGCCCACAGGGTCAGATTCCAACTATTTCCTCCTTTTGTTCCTGGACAATGAAATTCACACCCCTGGGCTTCAGTTTCCTCATCTATAAAATATGAACAGAGAAAACACAATTTCCTGGGAACATGGCACTAAGGACTGAATAAGACAAGGTGTGAGGCAGTGCCTGTGAATCACCTGAGGACCTTGTGAAGAATGGAAATTCTGACTCAGCAAGGCTGGGGTAGGGCCTGAGTGCCTTTATTTGTAATTAGCTTCCAGGTGATTTTAGTAACAAGGATGTAGACGATCAGAGCAAGTGCCTGGTTCGTGGTGGGCACTCAAACAGCGGTGCTTTGGTTACTATCGTCCTCACTGCCGACGCAAATCAGGTGAGACTGCCCCTTCTGGGCCACATCCTTCTTCACAACTTCCTGTTCCGTTTAAGGTTTCCCTTGAGGGTACCTGGACACAAATTTTGGAGGGGCCCCAAGTGGGATTTATTGAAAGCCTCACCTGCAGGGCCCCACCATGGTGGCCCAGCGGCCAACCTGTTCATTAGACATCCTTAGACCCAGAGTCTGATGAGCTTAGTCACTGGAGGCCTCGACAGTGGGTGTTGCCCAGCCACTTTCTCACTCTTGTCATCACAGCTGCCCAAAGGCACAACGGAAGTCATTACTGTCCCTATCTTTCATCCCAAAAGAAGACACTTGCCGTCCTCTTTCCTCATGGGAGGGGAAGAGGTGTCTGGATTCCTCTAAGAGCAGAGGAAGCAGCAGAGCTCAGTGATGAAAAGCTAGGGACCTTGGGTAATTTGTGTAATCACTCGTAGCTTAAGTTTCCTCATCTGTAAAATGGGCTCACACTACCACCATAGCTTTGTTGTGAACATGAAAGCAAACAATGATTGTGAGACCCTTTTCACATGGTGTGCACCAAAGGCATGTCATTTTATGATCATTAAATTCTAGACCCTGCCTCCTCCTCACCCACCATCAAAAGCTGGTCCTAGAACCACCTGAACTGTAATTTTGAACTGGCTCTGCTTTAACTTGGTGGTTCCCATCAGTTCAGTTCAGTTTAGTCGCTCAGTCATGTCCAACTCTTTGCAACCCCACGGACTGCAGCACACCAGGCCTCCCTGTCCATCACCAACTCCCAGAGTTTACCCAAACTTTTGTCCATTGAGTCGGTGATGCCATCCAACCATCTCATCCTCTGTCGCCCCCTTCTCCTCCTGCCTTCAATCTTTCCCAGCATCAGGGTATTTTCCAATGAGTCAATTCTTCCCATTAGGTGGCCAAAGTATTGGCATTTCAGCTTCACCATCAGTCCATCCAATGAATATTTAGGGAAATCCTGATTTCCTTTAGGATTAACTGGTTGGATCTCCTTGCAGTCTCAGGGACCATCAAGAGTCTTCTCCAACACCACAGTTCAAAAGCGTCAATTCTTTGGTGCTCAGCTTTCTTTATAGTCCAACTCTCACTTCCATACATGCTGCTGTTGCTAAGTCACTTCAGTCGTGTCTGACTCTGTGCAACCCCATAGACAGAAGCCCACCAGGCTCCCCCATCCCTGGGACTCTCCAGGCAAGAACACTGGAGTGGGTTGCCATTTCCTTCTCCAATGCATGAGAGTGAAAGTGAAGTTGCTCAGTCATGTCCGACTCTTCTCGACTCCATGGACCACAGCCTACCAGGCTCCTCTGTCCATGGGATTTGCAGGCAAGAGTATTGGGGTGGGTTGCCATTGCTTTCTCCCATCTATACATGACTACTGGAAAAACCACAGCTTTGACTGGATGGACCTTTGTTGGTAAAGTAATGTCTCTGCTTTTTAATATGCTGTCTAGGTTGGTCATAGCTTTTCTTCCAAGGTGCAAGCATCTTTTAATTTCATGGCTGCAGCCACCATCTTCAGTGACTTGGGAGCCTCCCCAGAATAAAGCCTCTCACTGTTTCCATTGTTTCCGCATCTATTTGCCATGAAGTGATGGGACCTGATGCCATGATCTTAGTTTTCTGGATGTTGAGTTTTAAGCCAAATTTTTCACTCTCCTCTTTCACTGTGGTTCCCATAGTTGGAGCCAAGTTAAGCACAGTGGAAACATGAAACCAGAGGAACAGAGGAGCTGTTTGTAGCTGTGGCTCAGGTCAGCAGGGCAAACCATGGGGAGGGGGAGAAGGGAAAAGAGGAGGAGGAGAAGGGGAGCAAGGGGTTAATTTTGGAGAGGTTGCTGCAGGACCACCCTCAGCTGAAGACTGGCCTGTTCATCCTCTGGGGAGTGTGGGAAGGCTCAAGATGGGTGGTGGTAGCAGGAGGGCCAGAGATGGATGTTGAAGGCTTGACACCTAGATCCCCTGCAGCCCTCTCCGAGGACACTTCCTGCTGGCCTAGCTGTTCCAAACCCTTCATTCCATTTGTATTTGTGGGAAAATACACATCTTAATCATTTTAACCACTTTCTTTTTTTTCTTCTTTTTCTTTATTGAGATATAATTGACATACAGTTTTTATTAGTTTCAGATGCAGAGCATAATGATTTAATATTTATATGTGTTGTGAAATGATCATGACAATCAAGTTTAGGTAATATCCATATCATACATAGTTACAGATTTTCTTTTTGTGTTGAGATATTTTAAGATATACTCTCTTTGCAAATGTATAATACAATATTATTAACTATAGTCGCTCGGGTGTATATTACCTCCCCACAACTTGTTTTATAACTGGAAGTTTGTACATTTTGACTCCTTTCACCCTTTTCATGCTCCCCCCACCTCTGACAACCACCAGTCTGTTGTCTGCATCTATAAGCTTGGTTTTTTCTTTTGGATTCCACATATAATTGGGAGTGTATTATCTTTGTCTGACTCACTTTCCTTATCATAATGCCATCATGGTCTGTCCTGTTGTTGCAAATGTTAAGATTTCATTCTTCTTATGGCTGAATAATATTCATAATAATATTAATAATGTGTGTGTATATGTTGGGCCATCTTTGTATTCCTGGAATAAATGTCATCTGATTGAGGTGTATGATCCTTTTAATACATTGTTGAATTAGGTTTGCTAATATTTTATTGAGAATTTTTCCATCTTTATTCATCAGGGACTGTTGTTGTTTAGTTGCTAAGTCATGTCTGACTCTTTTGTGACCCCATGGACTGCAACCTGCCAGGCTCCTCTGTCCATGGGATTCTCTGGGCAAGAATACTGAAGTTGGTTGCCATTTCCTTCTCCAGGGGATCTTCCCAACCCAGGGATCAAATTTGTGTCTCTTGCATTGGCAGGTGGATTCTTTATCATTGGGTCACCTGGGAAGCCTATTCATCAAGGATATTGGCCTGTGACTTTCTTTTCTTGTGGTGTCCTTTTCTGGTTTCTGTGTCTGGATAATACTGGCCTCATAAAATGATTGGAAAGTGTTCCTTCTTGTTCTATCTTTTGGAAGAGTTTGACAGGGATTAGCATTAATTCTTTTCGGACTCTTTGATGGAATTCACCACAAAGCTGCCTGGTTCTGGACTTCTGTTTATTGGGAGGACTTTGATTACCGAGTCAATCTTCATGCCAGTAGTTTGTTTATTCAGATTTCCTATTTCTTGATTCAGAATTGGAAGGCTTTATGTTTCTAAGAATGTATCCGTTTCTTCTAGGTCATCCAATCTGTTAGCATAAAGTTGCTTGTAGATCATCTATGTCTGTGGTAACAGTTGTAATGTTTCCTCTTTCATTTCTGGTTTTGAGTCCTTTCTTTTTTTTTTTCTGAGTGAGTCTAAAGTTTTGTCAATTTTATTGAACTTTTTAAAGAAACAGGTCTTAGTTTTATTGATGTTATATTTTTCCTCTTTAGTCTTTTTCATTTCTGCTCTGATCTTGTTTATTTACTCTACTAACTTTGGGCTTCATTTGTTCTTTTTCTGGTTCCTTGTATAAAGTTAGGTTGTTTGAGATTTCTCTCAAGTAAGCATTTTTATTTCTATTAACTTTCCTCTTATAACTGCATTCCATAAGTTTTGGTAGGTTGTATTTCCATTTTCATTTGCCTCAAGGTATTTTTAAATTTCTTTTCTCATTTCTTTATTGACCTATTAAGGGCTTTCCTTGTAGCTTAGTCGGTAAACAGTCTGCCTGCAAAGAGGGAGAGCCAGGTTCAATTCCTGAGTTGGAAAGATCCCCTGGAGAAGGAAATGGTAACCCACTAGTCATTCAATAGCATGTTATTTCGGAGAAGGCAATGGCATCCCACTCCAGTACTCTTGCCTGGAAACTCCTATGGATGGAGGAGCCTGGTAGGCTGCAGCCCATGGGGTTACTAAGAGTCGGACACGACTGAGTGACTTCACTTTCACTTTTCACTTTCATGCATTGGAGAAGGCAATGGCACCCCACGCCAGTACTCTTGCCTGGAAACTCCTATGGATGGAGAAGCCTGGTAGGCTGCAGCCCATGGGGTTGCTAAGAGTCGGACACGACTGAGCGACTTCACTTTCACTTTTCACTTTCATGCATTGGAGAAGGAAATGGCAACCCACTCCAGTTTTCTTGCCTGGAGAATTCCAGGGATGGCGGAGCCCAATGGGCTGCTGTCTGTGGGGTCGCACAGAGTCGGACACGACTGAAGCGACTTAACAGCAGCAGCAGCAGCATGTTGTTTAATCTCCACATATGTGTGACTTTTCTAGTTTTCTGCTTATCGCTGATTTCTAACTTCATGCAGTTGTGATCAGAAAAGATGCTGCAGTGTTGTCTTTTTGTGACTGGGTTATTTCACTTAGTCTAATGTTCGCAAGGGTCACCCATGATTGTATATATTGTGTTTTTAAGTCCAGGGTTAGTAGTTATTCTTGGAAGCTGGGGTTGGCCAGATACAGGCTAGTTGTCCAAATTTAGAAGCAGTGTACTCCCATGGCTATAAGTTGTAGGACCAGCTCCCCTACTGCAGCCACGATCACCTGTAGGAGGCTACTGTGAGAGGCTACCTCCCACCTAGCATCTCATTTATGAGGACTAGCTTCCAAGAAGCTGGAAAATGCCGAGGGTTGCAGTGTCAGTTCCTGAGGTCAAGTTCACGTGCTTGCTACCTCCAAAGGCAGTACAGTACACTGATGCAGAAACTGAGTTCTGGGATCAGGCAGCCTGGGAGTGAATCCTGGTACTGTTACTTCCTATCTACGTGTTCCTTTATAAAGTGGAGATGATGACAGGGTTGATGTGGGAATTGGATGAGATGGCCTCTCTAAAGTGCACAGCCAGGCCTGGCCCAGAGGAAATGCTTGGTAGAAGCTGGAAATGACTGATTTTATCAGCATCTCATGGGTTAAAGCTTCATCTCCATGGCTTCTGAGGTCCAGCTTGAACTGAGATGAGCAAGATACAGTTGTTCCCAGGCTAGTTTGGTGGTTTTCAATTTCTGTGTATTTGTAAAGAATGGAGCCCTTTGGGCAAATTCTTTTGTGTAGCCCCATACTAGGATGGAAAAGGAGATTTGCTCCTCCTGGGGAGCAGAAATTCTGGCCCTCCTTGTGCTGTAGGCATGCACACCCACCTACAGACACGTGCCTTTCCTCCCTCACTCTGCCCCTCCCTCTCTCTCTGTTTCCCCACTGCCTCCTCCAGTGGAACCCCTGCCAAGCCCGGGGAGGAATGGAGTTGGAAACCACTACCTTGCAGGAAGCTTCCCTTATGGCTCAGCTGGCAAAGAATCCGCCTGCAATGCGGGAGACCTAGGTTCGATCCTTGGGTTGGAAAGGTCCCCTGGAGAAGGGAAAGGCTACCCACTCCAGTATTCTAGCCTGGAAGATTCCATGGACCATATAGTTGGACATGACTGAATGACTTTCACTCACTCACTCACTCATCTTGTGGGAAGACTCCTCCTTGTAGAGAGTCCTGGAGGGGCATCTGGGTCCCTGTAAAAACAGGGCAACATGGCTCAGTGGAAGGCAGGGCGAGGGCTCTGCTTGATGGGGCTTCAACCTCATCACGGGCACGCTGGGCTGAACTGGGGGCCACAAGGAAGGAATGCTGTGGGTCCCCAAGTCCCTTTGTCTCACCTTCTCTTGAGTCTTCACAAAACCCCTTTCTCTCACTTCTCAAAAGGAAAATATCTTAAACAGCAAAGTCTCTCATAGTGGGTCTGAGGTCACCTGCCTGAGCTGACAGTGTGTGTGTTTCTAGCACTGACTGATGTTTCTCGCACTGGTTGAGCCAGCAAAGGGGGTGTGTCAGATATGAGTTGTGAACGTGTATGTGTCTGTGCAGGTGTGTGCATGTGTGACTGTGTGTTCCCATGTGTGTGTGTCCATCTACATGTGTATGTGTCTGTGTGTGCCTCTGTGTGTGTGTCTGTGCCTGTGTTCACATGTGCATCTGTGTATGAATGCCCAGAAAAGTCCTCACGCTCATCACATTCCCTGCAGAACTTGTGGTTGCTTCACTAATTCACTCACTCATCCAGTCACACAATCCTTTAACACTCTTAAGTAACGAATCTTAAAGTGGTCGATTCTAATTCTGTTAAGTGCCTCCCATGGCGCCATGAGAGCATATGCCCATGATGCTGTGATGTCATAGGCCAGGAGTTCTCTGCAGATCTCTCTGATCCCAAGCACTGCCAAGCAGCTAACCACCTGGTTCCCGCACCTCTTGAAGTTCTGTGGGTACTCTCTGAGCTTTATTAATTTGCAGAGCCCTACTTCTCACCCTGGAGGAGGGCATGGCAACCCACTCCAGTATTCTTGCCTGGAGACTCCCCATGGACAGAGGAGCCTGCCGGGGCTACAGTCCATGGGGTTGCAGAAAGTTGTGCGCGACTGAGCGACTGGGCATAGCGTGCATTTCTCACCCATCCCTGAGGTATCGGGCCACCCCTGAGAACACGGCAGTCCCTCTTGCTGCCTTTTGCCACATCAGGTACACGGATCCCATCAGAGGGTTCCTGTGTCAACTCCAGGTGTATGCATGTGACTCTGGATAGCTGTGTCTTTACACCCCTGGATGTGGAAAGGTGGGCTCTTGGGTGTGAGGTCTGTGTGTGATTGTAACTCTAAGCTGAGTCTAGGCCTGGACCCACTCCCAGCCTGCCCCTAGAAGCCCCCACTGTGTTGTCCTGCCAGTAATTACAGCAGATAAACTGCTCCAGTTGAGGGCCGCTGTCCCCGGCTGGCTGCCAGCCGTGCAGCCCCAGGCTGCGCTGTGGGAGTCCATTCATTTTAATAAGAGGTACACCCTGTGTTATTAAGAAGAGTGTTTATTACTGTCGCCGCGCACTGACAGCAGCTTCCATCATCGTTAAACGGCAGATGGGGGGAGGGCAGGGGTGCTGTGCACTGCAGCTCTTCCGAGGAACCCGCCCAGCTGGGGAGGCTAGGGAGGGTCTTCTCTCCCCTCTCTTGCCCTCAGGACTGCATGGCAGAGCCTTTTCTAGCAAGAATGAAGCCATTCAGCTGAGCCTCACCCTGCTGGAGTGGGGGTGGGGCTGGTGGAGGTGGGGATGGGGGAACAAGGCTTAGCATCCAGATGCTGCCCCGGAGGAAAAGGGAGCTGGGGGTTTGGGTTTGTCTCTAGGGCCAGACAGGGTGACCCATTGGCCCACCTGCCAGGCTCCTGGTTTTACCTGGAACACCCCCACCCAGGGCTTTTTTCAGTCACTGAGTAAATGAAGCCTTGCCAAACTCCTTACCCTTCCTGCCATCTTTCAGGATGTTTGAGGTGGACAAGTATTAGGTGCAATCACGAGAAATGTAATGAAATAGAAGGAACAAAGTTTCCTAAACATTCTTGGTTCATGACACTTTTTAGGGTCTCGATCATATTTTTTTGAGATACCCCTGGGTCAAAAGAAATACCTAAAAGTTGTGTTTCTTAAGTAGTTAGGTCTAAACAGCTGAAACATTTGTGTTTTCACAACTGATTAGCCATTTGGAAAAAAATAAAAGGTACACATAAACTTAAATTTTAAAAGTTATTGTAATTTATTTGGCTGAGCCTGGTCTTAGCTGTGGCACGTGGGGTCTTGCATCTTCGTTGTAGCATGTGGGATCTTTAGCTGCGCCGTGCTGACTCTTAGCTGCGGCATGTAGGATCTAGTTCCCTGACCAGGGATCGAACCAGGGCCCCCTGCATTGGAAGCATAGAGTCTTAGCCGCTGGACCACCAGGGAAGTCCCGACATAAATGTAAACTCAAAAAGATGTTATTTCATTGTTAACTGTAATCACATACCGATGGGATATATGTCCCTGTTGGACACCGCACATCTTCTCAGACTTTGGAATAAGATTGACCAGTTCTGCTTTGACTTTTACGGGAGCAACCACTGAAAATCCAGCTTCTTGAAGATATGCAACCACTGCAAAGAATGTAGTATGAGCCAGCACTCAAGCTGTGAACTACCTCAGGTTGGTAATTCACGTCATGTTTGGCAGATAGCAAGCATTTCCTCAACACCGGCAGATGTTGACTGTTTGCTGGGAAAGTTTATGGCATCCTGTGGTGCCCCTGTGCATGTGGCTTCAGTTTGGAAACGCAGTTTGAAAACCATGGTACTAGAAGACCTGGGTTCAAGTCCCAGTTGTTTGTTTGCTCATTTACATATCTATATATTTACTGCAGGTTCAAGACTGGCTCTGTACGTCTAAGAGCTTTATAAGTATTAACTCATTAAATCATCGTAACAACCTTATGGGATAGATGCTCTTGTGTGATGATTGATTTATGTGCCAACTTGGTGAGGCTCTGGTAGCCAGTTGTTTGGATAACTACCAGTCTAGATGTTGCTGTGACGGTATTTTTAAAGATAGAATTAGCATGCAGACTTTGAGTGAAGCAGATTACCCCCTACGACGTGGATGGGCCACATCTAATCAGTTGAACATCTTAAGACCGAAATTTCCTGAAGGAATTCTCAAGACTGCAACATAGAGATCCTGCCTGAGTTTTTATTTTGTTGCCCTTAAGAGCTGGACTTCAAAATGCAACATCAACTCTTAGCTGCATTTCCAGGCTGCTGGCCTGCCCTATAGAGTTCAGACTTGTCAACCCTCATAATTACACGAGCCTAACACTTTCTCTCTCTCTGAGAGAGAGCCTGCCGCTGCTAAGTCGCTTCAGTTGTGTCCAACTCTATGCGACCCCGTAGACGGCAGCCCATGAGGCTCCCCAATCCCTGGGATTCTCCAGGCAAGAACACTGGGGTGGGTTGCCATTTCCTTCTCCAATGCATGAAAGTGAAAAGGAAAGTGAAGTCGCTCAGTCGTGTCTGACTCTTAGCGACCCCATGAACTGCAGACTACTAGGCTCCTCCGTCCACGGGATTTTCCAGGCAAGAGTACTGGAGTGGGTTGCCATTGCGTTCTCTGGAAGCTTCAGCAGCAATCTTATAACTATGAGGCACAAATCAAAAGCTAAGGATGGCAGAACTGAAACAGAAAGCATCTGGGTTCTCAGTACACGGTTAACCAATGCTCAACCAATCCTAAGACCTGCCACCTCTGAACTTCTTGGTTATACTAATCCTTATGATCAACCTATGGTGTCTGTGTGTTCTATTACTTGCAGGTCACAGCATTTTTAACTGGTCCAAGTACCTTCCTTTATTGCTTGGTTTGGTGAGTGATCAAGGACAGGGTCCTGACTTTGGGGACTGTTGTTTTGGGTCTCAAGGAAACTGAATTTACTCTTCTTGATTGACTATAACTTTGACTCCGAGAACAGAGACACTAATACCATGTTGTCCGAAATTTTCAATAGGTGGTACCACACATTCTTGATCAGAAAGATTGATAGTCCCCAGTTTTAGAACAGTACACTTATCAAGTAGATGGATTTGGAGCTCATAGAAAGGAATGTGGGTCACAAGGGGTCATCATTGTTTATACCAGCCAAACCTCACTTTCTGTGTTTTATAATACTGATGAGGGGAAAGGCAGAGATATCATTCTTGTATGTCAAGGCATTTGATAAAACCAATCACAAGAGACGTGGGGCCTGGTACAGAAAATGGGGGTTGAATAATAGCACAGCTCTAGTTCATATCTCTTGATTAATCAAGGCCCAGCTGTCTGTTTAGCCAACACTTTCATATTACTCACCATGTGCTAGGTCCTGTTCTAAGGGCTTTACAAATATTAGCTCATTTAATCATCGTGACAATCTTTTGAGATTGGTTCTATTGTTATTCTCGTTAAAGAGATCTAATCATTGAACTGATCAGGCTGGATGGAGTCTCTAGAGGCAGGCCATAGGGCTATGCTTTTAATCCTGTCCTGCGGCTGCTGCTGCTAAGTCGCTTCAGTCGTGTCCACTCTGTGCGACCCCATAGACGGCAGCCCACCAGGCTCCCCCGTCCCTGGGATTCTCCAAGCAAGAATACTGGAGTGGGTTGCCATTTCCTTCTCCAATGCATGAAAGTGAAAAGTGAAAGCGAAGTCGCTCAGTCGTGCCCGACTCAGCGACTCCATGGACTGCAGCCTACCAGGCTCCTCCGTCCATGGGATTTTCCAGGCAAGAGTACTGGAGTGGGGTGCCATTGCCTGTCCTACTAAGCTTTATATGACAAGGACTAGAATAAAAAAAATATGACCAGAGTTTCGGACTGCCAGAACTAACTTTTGTTAAATGATTCCAGTGAGCTGCAACGATGGGGCTGAAATGATTAAGCTTGATTAAGTAGCGTTACACCTTTGTTTCTAAAATCCCCATTGTACTAACCAAGAGGTGGAAGTTGGTGGCCAAAGGGCAGTACAAGACCTGGGTGTGTTAGTTGCCTGCAGGCGCAGGGGGCCAGAACAGCAGTGTGGTCCCGGATGGGACCCTTCATGTCTGATAGAAGTGGGGTGTCCAGGAGTCAGGTAGGATACACTTGGAACCCACTTTTCACAGTTGATACCACCTGTGGGAGACTCAGTTCTACTCTCTGAACTACACCCCACTACACCACACAAGGAAAGAAACATACCAGCGAACGCACAGAGAGAGAATGACCAGGACGGCATAGGCCTTGAAACCATGACTGCTACCGTGGGCCAGTCTCCATCTTCCCATGTTCTGTAAAGTGCTCCACGATTTTCCTTCGGGGACTCCCCCCACCTCACTGAGCATGTCATATAGGTGGGGCCAATCCCTGGAGGTTGGTGTATGACCTGGGCCTGACCATTTAGAGATCTCCATCTTCCTGGACACAGGGACCAGTCAATGGGTGGACATGTGACCCAAGCTCAGTCAAAGACAATCCTACCCATGGCTTTTTCTGGAATTCTTGGGAAAGGGGAACTCTTTTTCATGGCATTTACTGAGTTGGTGGGATTTAGGCCAAGTTTACCCAGATGCCTCCACATCAGGAGCACTTACCTGAGAACAATGTCAGTGTAGAGGAAGGCAGAGCTGAAAAATGGGGACAGGCTCCTCAAAACACTGTTTGTACCCTTGGGTCCCCTAACGCGTAATCCTGGATCTTGTCAGTTTCATAAATCAATGAATTCCTTTTAGGGTCAGTATTTTGTCCCTTGTGATCCTGACCAATACAGCAACTGAGGCTGTTGAACCTGACAAAGGGTCTCCAAATCCTTCGAGTTGGGAGGGCCACTTCCACGTGGATACTGGGAGCAGCACAAGAGTCCACGGTGGTGGTAAGAAGACCTCACAGATTTGGGCTCCAGGAAGGTGAGAAAGAGTTTTCTAAAGGCAGATACTCCACAAGGATGGATTAAACCATCCCTCTGAGATGGTGAGTCCCTTGGCCCCAGAAGGTGTCAGCAGTGGCTGTGGGACCGTCTGTGTTGGAGTTATCATGAAGGCTGTTTGTGCATAAAGGTAGAGAATTGGACACAACAGCCCTTGCACTCTGAGATATGACCCAACTATAAATGTGTAGTTGAGTGTGGTGGGGGCAACAATTCATTAGAATTATGGTCTGGTATACTTTGCCAACAATGGTCCATCTAGTCAAAGCTATGGTTTTTCCAGCAGTCATGTATAGGTGTGAGAGTTGGACCATGAAGAAAGCTGAACACTAAAGAATTGATGTTTTGAATTGTGGTGTTGGAGAACACCCTTGAGAGTCCCTTGGACTGCAAGGAGATCAAGCTAGTCAATCCTAAAGGAAATCAATCCTAATATTCATTGCAAGGACTGATGGTAAAGCCGAAGCTTCAATACTTTGGCCACCTGATGTGAAGAACTGATTCCTTAGAAAAGATCCTGATGCTGGGAAAGATTGAAGTCAGGAGGAGAAGGGGATGACAGAGGATGAGATGGTTGGATGGCATCATTGACTCGATAGACATGAGTTTGAGCAAGCTCCAGGAGTTGACAATGGACAGGGAAGCCTGGTGTACTGCAGTCCATAGGGTCACCAAGAGTTGGACACAACTGAGTGGCTGAACTAAACCGAGCTGATGGTCTGGTGGAAGAAAAGACATCTGAAATCAAAATCTCTGGGTCCTCCTCTGTCTTTCATTGACCAGTTGTGTGGCCTAAAGCAAACCAGTTACCCTTCTTACTCATGTTCTCCACCTGTCCAAATGGGGATGATGCCATTTGCCATCTCAGGGAGTTATTCTGAGTCTCAGATGCAGTAAAAGCTGTAAAAATTTCAAGGAAGTTAATGTGCTCTCCAGACAGATGTAGGAGGTGAGGCAGAAACCATCCTCAAGAAGGATGGAGGGTCTGAGTGGGACCACCTAGAAATCAGGCCTGGGTTTCAGGGGGTTCCTTGGGGTCAAACTGTCTATAGGGAAGAGGCAGGTGATGTAGATGACTGGAACATGATGGCAGGTGTCAGTGGAGTGTGGACTGGAGTGAGCCAGTACTGTCTGAAGAACTGCAAATTCTAATTTGATAAAACAACTCCAGACTAAACAAAAGACACCCATGGGCCATGTTTGGCTTACGGGCCTTGGCTTACGGGCCCTAGCTTGCAGCCCCGCAGCGAAAAGAACAGGTAAAGGAGGACTTAAGAGGCAGCTGGTGTCGTAATGAACGAGTGAGTTTCAGAATCAGCAACTCATCCTCACTTGAGGGTTTGCCCGTGGGAGGGCGATATTTCTGCCCAGCTCAGGGTTCCAGGCTACTGGGTACCCATTCCTTCTCAGATGCCTTAGTGAGGACAGGTTCTCTCATGCTAATTACTGAAGCTTGGAAGGATCCCGATGAATCCTGTACACAATCTGCCAAGTCACTCCCTCAATGTTCTCTGTCCAGGGGACCTCTTAAACCAGGTAAGGGGCACCACTCCAGGCTCTTTCTAGAGAGAGCTCCAGGCCGGGGGATGCCCCTGCCCTCTCCCCTTCCTGGAAGAAGCTCCTGACCAAGCTGCTTAGGGACCACCACCCGAGAAGCGGCCAGGCCAGGGGCTGCTTGGCTTGAGGTGGGTTCCCTTCCTCCCCTCCACTCGCGGGCTTCCCTTGTAGCTCAGTCGGTAAAGAGTCTGACTGCAATGCAGGAGACCTGGGTTCGATCTTTGAGTCGGGAAGGTCACCTGGAGAAGGAAATGGCGACCCACTCCAGTATTCTTGCCTGGAGAATCCCCTGGACAGAGGAGCCTGGCAGGCTACAGGTTATGGGTCGCAAGAGTCGGACACAACTGAGCGACTAAGCACTCCTCCATTTGCAGATGCAATAAACCAGCCTGGGAGCTAGCTGCCCTCCCCTGTCCTGCCCTCTCTGGGGACATCAGGGTAGATATGACATTGGGGCTCTTGTAGAGGCTGCTGGCTTTGGCAAGGTTGATTGGGACCCACACGTCAGCCGGGGCCACTTTCTCATCACCGAAACTCTGTGCTGAATAACGAGACCACGGGAGTCTGCTAGCACGGGCCTGGGGAGCGCACTCCATTACTCTCCTTTATTCACCAGGGAGATTTATGTGGCCTATCTCCCTTCCCTTTGTCCACCTGCGAGGCCCTATAAGTCATGTCCCTGGGCTGACAGGTCACAGGGCCCGTACTGCTGCTCTGTCAGAGTGAGTGATGCTGGGGGGTGATTAAAAGAGAGGAAGGGTGAAAGGTCAGCAGCAGACGGCATGATGGGAGTTGGGGATGTAATTATTACTCCCGTGACATACTGCTGGGTTGCTCTCCCCCTTCTTGTAATAGACACACACACTTGGGTGCAGCTCAGAGAGAGGGGGAGGGCGAGACGCTAAGAGGCACTGGCAGGGCCTGCCGGAAGGGGCCTTGGGTAATGGGCCTCGCACGTGGGCTTAGAGCACAAGAGATGGAGGAGCATCAGTGGGCTCCCCCACCCTCCCCACCCTCCCAGACAGCAGCCCCCTCCATGCAGTGAGGCAGTTCCCCAAGACTGCAACACAAGGCCTGGGACGGAGGAGCAGTACTTGCTGTGCGGTAGCGATTGCTGTTAGCTCTGAAGGAAATGATTAAGGAAAGGCACCCAGAGAACAAGCTGAGAAAGTACTGAACAGAAAACGCCCCTGAATGACCTGGACTGAGGGGGCTCTAATTTTCCGGACAAATGGGCAATTCCCACTGGCAGAGAGTCAGTCAGGGACACGGGCAACCGGGAGATACCACACCCCCACCTGCTCGGGAACCTCTCCTGCACCCACTTGCTGAAGTGCCTGGAGTTTCACCAAGGGACTTGGTGGCTCAGATGGTAAAGAGTTCGCCTGCAACGCAGGAGACCTGGGTTCGACCCCTGGATAGGGAAGATTCCCCTGGTATTCTTGCCTGGAGAATCCCAAGGACAGAGGAGCCTGGCATGCTACTCGATGGGGTCGCATAGAGTCGGACATGACTGAGCGACTAACTTTCACTCACTGCTCCAGAAGACTGCTGTGGCCTCCTGGGAGGTGGGAGGTCCAGGCTCAGAACTGCCCGGGGCTTATTCACACACAGCATGACACGTCAGCACAGGTCAATAGGGCATGTCAATCCTGAGAGTGTTTTCATGGGAGTTGGAAAGGGATATTCCAGAGGGTGAATTTAGGGGGAGGGGTGGTCCTGGGGAGACCAGGCCTTACCCAGAGTAAGGTAAGTGTGTCCTGGAGTGGGGCTTTAGAAGGCTTCAGAGGAAACCCTCAGCTGCACAGCTCTGTCACCCAGGCTCAACCACTCCCTGACTGCAGGACAGTCACAGCTTCCAGATGGTGCCTTGCTGGCTGGGGTACTGAGCCTCTCTGACTGACATTCTTGTGTAGTTCCCTGTCATACTGAACCTGGGCTGGTCCACGACTGGTGGCCAAAGGAAGGTTGTACAAGTTCTAGGCCCAGGTCCAAAGAGGCCCTTGAGAGCATCTACTTTCACTGTCTTGGAGTTCTGAGCCACAGGGTAAAAACTGTCTAGGTCATACTGTTAGAACAATCACATGCAGAGAAGGGTCTAGAAGATGAAAAATTAGGAGTAAAGAAAAGTTGCAGTGTCCCAGCCATCTCCACTGAAGGGCCAGGCATGAGAGGAAGGCTATTTTTGTATCTTTCAGCCCAAATTGCAGCCACAGACCAAGCCCAGATGAACCACATGGAGCAGAGATGAGCCATCCCAGCGGAGCCCTGCCCAACCAGCTCACAGCATCATAAGCATTAATGTGGTGCTTGTTTTAAGCCATGTTACTTTGGAATGGTTTGTTATGCAGCAATAGAGGACTCTCATCTGTGGTCCATAGAGTCATGCTCCCTTGGCACCTTGCCTCTTGCTACTCTCCCCTGAAGAGGTCGAGGTGAAGACTCATTATTGGAGCAGATGCTCCTGCACCAAGTAGAATTTCTGCCCAGTGGTGTACCAAGAGCTGGGTGGGGAGCTGGTCCACCCTGAGTGCAGGTATTTAGAACTTAAATCAACAAAAGTTTGTTTTGTTTTTTTTTTCAAGGAGGAGTATTTTATCACTGCTGCTGCTGCTGCTGCTAAGTCGCTTCAGTCGTGTCTGACTCTGTGCAACCCCATAGACGGCAGCCCACTAGGCTCCCCGATCCCTGGGATTCTCCAGGCAAGAACACTGGAGTGGGTTGTCATTTCCTTCTCCAATGCATGAAAGTGAAAAGTGAAAGTGAAGTCGCTCAGTCATGTCTGACTCTTAGCGACCCCATGGACTGCAGCCCACCAGGCTCCTCTGTCCATGGGATTTTCCAGGCAAGAGTACTGGAGTGGGTTGCCATTGCCTTCTCTGATTTTATCACTGGTATAGTTTAAAATCACTAGAGCATGTTAATAATAAAAAGCAGACTGACTTTCAATGATTTGTCTTTAAATTCTTTATGAAAATGCAGCCCTTTATTGCGGTACCTGGAGCAGACTGTGCTCAGCACCCCACTCCTGGAGTGTCACTGGTCCACCCTCATGATGATATGAGTCTCAATGGGAGAGAATTAGGAAGAGGTTGAACAGGGAAATGGCCGTAAAGCCTCAGGAAGGAAGGACAATGAGGTTTTCTTGAGCCTCTGTTAGACTCAGGGCTTTTGTGGGTATTATTGCTTTTAATCCTCAGGGGAACTCTGCTGGCCTTTTGTCTCCTGGATTGGCAGGTGGGTTCTTTACTGCTAGTGCCACCTGGGAAGCCTGTTCAGATGGAGCTTTGACAGAGGAATACAGAAGGCTCTCCAGGGTGGGCGGTTTGCCCAAGCTCAGAGAGTGAGGAAGCGCTGGGGCTGCATGTGGACATAGGTTTTGGACCCTGGACCAGAACTAGTCCGGGTGGAGAAGGGAGTGCTCCCCGGTCCAGAGGCCGGGGTGCCCTGGATGAGGCTGTGGTGTCCTCCGATGGAGGCTGCAGTGGCCTCTTCCTCAACGCTTCAGAGTTTTCCTCCACTTTTCACAGCTCCCACAGAAAGAAAAATCTGCCTCTTTCCTTTCCCAACAATGACATACAGTGCAGTGGTTAAGTGGTGCTGGAAATCTGGGTTCCAATCCTAGCTCTGCCTGTAACAGCAAAACTATGCGACCTTGGACCAATTTGTCAACCTCTCTTTGCCTTTGAAATAAAATTAAAAATTGTCTTTGCCTCATTAAAACTGATGGGAGACTGAAATGAATCAATACATATAAAAAAAACGTAGACTTTGACATGTTAGTAATCCAATGGATAACTATCCATTTTTAGTTATCCAATGACCACGTATAGAGTGTGATGGGCAGGCATGTTAAGAACTTGACAAATGTTAACTCGTTTAATTCTTCTTACAACCCTGTACTGTGGGTACCATTATTTCCCCCATTTAACAGATAGGGAGGCCCAAGACTCAGAAAGGCTAAGTGACTCCCTCGAATCACACAGCTAGCATGGGGCTTTCCCAGGATTCAAACTCAGATGTGTCTGCCTCCCAGGTATGGATTTCGCATCTACACAGAGCTGTGTTTAATAATGCCAGCTATTATAATTTCACTAGGTTTCCCTGAATATACTCTGGGGTTCCTCTTTCTCTCTACTTTTCTTGCACAGAAATTATAGTAGGAACCTTTTGGTATAAGTAATCATGTGAAAAAAAAGCAGGTACCATGTCCTACCCTTCAAATAGGTAAATATTTTAAAGTGTAGTGATATCAAGTATTGGGTCTTCCCAGGTGCACTAGTGGTAAAGAACCTGCCTACCAATGCAGGAGACATAAGAGATGCGGGTTTGATCCCTGAGTTGGAAAGAACCCCTGGAGGAAGGCATGGCAACCCACTCCAGTGTTCTTGCCTGGAGAATCCGATGAACAGGAGGAGCCTGGTGGGCTACAGTCCACAGAGTCGCCAAGAGTCAGACACAACTGAAGCGACTTAGCACGCACACATGCAATATCAAGGATTATCAAGAATTCGGGCATACATACTGCTGGAGGGAGGATAAATTGCAAAGCCTCTTGGAAAGGGCTGGGAAAGACAATTAAAACCATGCACTCCTGGTGACCCACAGTGCCAAGTCTATTCTAGAGAAACCTGTGCATGTGTGCACCAGGTGAGATGCACACACTGTCCACTGCTGCACCATGGTAGTGACAAACCAGGAACAACCGAAGTGTCCATCAGCAGGGCATTGCTACACGGAGGACAGAACCATGTCCTGCCCCGCCCACCACGGAGTGCCAGGAAGTGGTGAATAGAATGCAGTAGCTCCAGAGGCCTTCACATGAAAGGCTCTCTAAGGTTCCATGATTTTTCACTCATTTATCAACAAATGTTTACTGAGCTCCGAGTATGTGCCGGGCACGCTTCTAGATCCTGGGGATGCAACCGTGAACATGGAGTTCAAGATCAAGGGGGATATCCCTGAGCTTGTAGGGCTTCTGTAGAAAGATTTTCTGTAAAAACAAAGTCATACCACAGAACAATGATATATATTTTCTATGGGTATTTATATACGGATGTACGTACATAGAAAAAGAACTGAAAGTTTATACACCAAACTGCTAATGGCAATACCTCTGAAAGAGGAAATACCTCTGAAAGAAGATACCAAGACTTAAGCTTGGGCAAACATTAGCAGTAATACATATTTTTTTATGATGATAATTTATTATTGTATTGCTTCTATAATTAAATGTTAATATGAAGGGAATCTATCGGGGAGTGGGGCTTTCTTGTTTATTTATTATTAATTGATTTAGTCATGGCTGTGCTGGGTCTTCCTTGCGGTGCGCAGGCTCTTTCTTTGTTGCTGCACGTGGGCTTTCTCTAGTTGCGGCAAGTGGGGGCTACTCTCTAGCTGTGGTGCGCGGGTTTCTCATTGCAGCAGCTTCTTTCGTTTTGGAGCACAGGTTCTAGGGCATGCAGGCTCAGGAGCTGTGGTGCGTGGGCTTAACTGCCCCACAGCATGTGGGATCTAAGTTCCCAGACCAGGGATCAAACCCATGTTCCCATCTTTGGCAGGCAGATTCTTAACCACTGGATTACCAGGGAAGTTCTGGGAGTGTGGCTTTCTATGATGTAGACCTTAATGTCTTGGTTTGCTCAGGTTGCAGTAACAAAATACAGTGGCCTGGGTGGCTTAAACAACAGACATTTCTTCCTCATTGCCCTGGACGCTGGGAAATTTAAGATCAAGGTGCTTACTGACTCAGTTCCTAGGGGCAACCCAGTTCCTGGCTTGTAGAGAGCCACTTTCTTGCTATGTCTTCACAAGAGAAAGAGAGGGAGAGAGCTCTCTGGCTTATCTTTCTCTTCTTATAAGGACACTAATCCCATCATGGGGGGGGGGGGGGACCCAACCCTCATGACTTCATCAAAATCTAAACCCAAAGTCCCCACCTTCAAATACCATTACACTGGGGGTTATGACTTCAACATCCGAATTTTGGAGAGTCACAAATATTCATTCTATAACACCTGAGTTAGAATCCCAGCCATTTACTATGTGGCTTTGGCAAATTATTATTCTCTCAAACTCTGTCTCCTCAGCTGTAAAAATGGGGCTTGCATCCCTCACTTCCCTGGAGTGTGGAGAGCTTTGAAACACCCATATGAGAAATGGAAGGCTTACACATTTTTCATTTTCCTTTTGACTTGAACCCTGCTCCCTGCTGACCCAGCACATACTCCTGCCAACTTCCCTCACTCACACACATCACTTTCTGTCCTTGGGGCTCTGCATTAAGGTTTGTGAATGGGGGAAATACAAAGTGTGTGCCAACGTCCCCCAGCCAAAACCCTCAGGAATGAACCTGCAGTTGAGCAAAGTTGGACGGACTAACTTGTTGCCATGATGCAGAGGGCACACCATGGTGCACTGTAGGTGGATAAGGAGGTGTTAGAAATAAACTATTACAGGATTGGGACTCAGGCTAGGTGATACAGGGGAGGCTTCAAGGAATTGGGACTGTGCTCTGGGTTAGATGCTGACAGGAAGATGGGCTAATTCTATGATGGGGGTATTTTCATGAATCTTATCCAGAAGACAAGACCAGACCTAGGCTAAAGCTATGATTGGTAAAGAAGCATCAGTCATCCTATTGGCTAGGTTAGAGGGGTGGCTGGTCATGTTGTGCTTTGGATGAGGTTCTTGTTTTATCTGAGTCCAGGCCTGATCTTGAAGTGGTCTTGTTTTCACCCTGGTTCACCGTGGCCAGGGAGTGGCTTTGTCTGACGTTAGTGTTCTGTGAAATTGTTTGCAATCCCCAGAAAAGCGCCACGGTCTAGCTGTGAGTGCCAGGCCGGCTGTTTGATGTCGTAAGTACGATGCCAGCAGGTACGGAGGGCACCCAGAGGCTGGGGTTACAGGAAAGAGAGGAGATGAGGAAGTTAACCAAAAAGCCTCTCAGGCTTCCCGGGGGAAACAGGGCACGTGAGCCGTCCGGAGTCAGACTCCAGGAAGGCCTCGGGCTTGGAGGAAACCCTTGGGTAGAGTCGGGCGGGAGCCGGCGGATCCGGATCGCGCCAGCCGGCCGGGAGGTGGGTGGGCGCGGCGGGAGCCAGTGCGCTCACCGCGGAGGAGGGCCGGGCGGGCAGGGGAGGAGAGGAGGGGGAAGACAGCGTGACTGCGTCTGATCTACAGTGACGAGTACCAATGTTAACTGTCACCTCTCATCTCCAAACTAAATCACACCTGGAATTGGAGGCGCCGAGGAGCTGATAGAGTCAGCCTCACAGAGGCGACAAGTCAATCAGCGCGGAGATGCGCGCGGAGACACCGGCTCCCCGAGGCCGGGCGCCTTCATTCATTCTGGGATTTACACTTGTCAGGCTGCCGCCTGAGGGTGGGCAGGAGGAGGGGTGGGCAGCAGGCTGGTCTCACTTCAGCTTCACTTACTTAAGACGGGATGATTCGTGGCTTTGGCGGCTTTTCACCCGGGGAGCCAGGCAGACTGGGTCCACTGGCTCTTGCTGACTTTCCATTTCATCCTCTGGGTCATTCCCCTGGGGGTCAGCGGACTTCAGGCTCAAGGAGCGGGAGGAAGCCCAACGGTGGGAAGGTTAGGGCGGATGGACCCCACTGGGGCAGATGTAGTGGCTGCCCAAGGGACTCTGTCAGGCTGAGAGCGTCTGAGGGCAAAAAAAGAATTCTGTCCTGGCCACCAGGTTATGTGGAGGGAGCCACGTGGCCTTGTGGGGAATAGATTTAAATTGACTGCTTTGGAGCAGTTCTGACTGTGGTCAAATGAAATGGAAAAGATCTTTAGTTTTCCTTTCATTTGTTCTTTTGCTCATTTAATAAGTGATATTCAGTCAGGCTCTGTGTGAAGTGCTGAGAATTCAAAAACACAGAGCCCCTAGATCCTGTGAGAAAGGGGAAAATTAAAGTGTTAAGAACTTCTCAGGTTGCCACTTCTGTCTTAGTCAGGGAACCTATAGTTCCCCTCTATCACTGACCACACACTGACCACCTTAGTGTAGTCCTTTATAGTGCCTTTTTTTTTTCACATAGAAGCATAACTATGCCAAGTGCTGTGCCAAGGAAAATACCTGGAGATATAAATTCCAGCTGGAGAGAAAAACACTGAGTTTCCATTGCTGTTTAAACATCTACTTTATTTGTGTCACTGTGAAAATAATGCAACTTCATTACAGAACACGTGGAGCAATAGAGAGAGGGAAGAAAATCACTCCAAAACAAACATTTTGATATGCTTCCTTCTAGTCTTTTTAAAAAAATGTTTTATTTTATATTGGAAGATAGTTGGTTTACAACGTTGTGTTATCTCCAGGTGTACAGCCAAGTGATTCCGTTATACCTATAGCTATTCTTTTCCAGATTCTTTTCCATTATAGGTTGTTACAGAATACTGAGTAGAGTTCCTTATACTATATAATAGGTCCTTGTTGATTATCTATTTTATATATAGTAGTGTGTGCTTCTTTCCAGTCTTTTTTCTTATATATCTTTAACTTTTTTCCCCTCAAAAGTGCCTAGCCCAGGGCATGTCCTATCTCACTGAATGTGCAGGTAAGTTGGAGGCTTTATTTTCTTCTCTGACCCCCATTCAGAGAAGTGCCTGAGGACAAGACTTTATTCTGCCTGGTGCCCGGGCACAGAAATGGTGATACAAGCATTCGGCAGGCTGATCTCTTAATCCAGATTGGTGTAGTCATTTGAAACTGAAAGCAGCTCCTTTTTATGTCGCCTGCTTCTCAGCATTAACTTCTCTTTGATGTAATTTTTGCTTCCGATGCTCTCTCCCTTCATGGGTTAGATTAGTGTGAAATTGGCCTGGCTCCTCCAGAGACTGCAGTGCTAAGCTTCAAATACTTGGTCCTTATTGGAAATCCTTAACCCACATCAGGGGAGAAAAGTGGCAGCATTACTTAGGAGTGTGTGAGTGGGAGGATGGGGAAGAGGACTGGGTGTGGGGCAAGAGGAGAAAAATGCATGATGGTAAGGGGAGGACAGAGAAGTTGAGATTCTTCTCCATTTATGATTGCTGAAGAACCAATCACCTTAATCTTGGGGAAAGGGAGAAGGAATAGATCTTGCATGCCTGCTCCGTTGCCAAGTCATGTCCAGCTCTTTGCGACCTCATGGACTGTAGCCCACCACGTTCCTCTGTCTATGGGATTCCAGGCAAGAATACTGGAGTGGGTTGCCATTTCCTCTTCCAGGGGATCTTCCTGACCCTGGGATTGAACCCTCATCTCCTGCATCTCCTGCACTGGCAGGCAGATTCTTTACCACTGAGCCACCTGGGAAACCTGGAACAGATCTTCGATAACTTGAAAATGAGTTAATATAGAGGGCAGAAGGCCTGTTTAGTAACCTGAATGGCTGCCTGGAGCTGTCCAAAAGTCTTGGTGCTGAAAGGATGAAAGAAAGTTGATAATGTTTGGGAAGATTACAGGGCAATGTTACTAGATCCCTGGGATTATGTTACTACACCCTTTCTAGATCCCTGGGATTATCCTTGCTCCTCTAGGTATTTCACCTGGCTCAGATGAAGCATGTGCAAGTTGGTAATACCCAGTTACAAACATTCCATGAGGACTGGCAGGACTGGGTCTCTTCACCAGTTCTCCCCTGCTCTCTTGCCTACCTCCTGTGTGGCAGAGAAGAATGGCATCTTGTAATTGGGCCAGACTGCTCAAGGGAGGTACTCAACTGCAAGGGAGACTCAGCTGAACACCTGACCCGGGGGAGGATTTCCCCTGACTTTTAAGACAGAACTGATGGAGAGGGGTGTGTGGGCGTGAGGGGCTTTTGCTGTGATTTGGACACATCCAGACTGAAGAGATGCTCCAAAGAGATGCACCTCCAACTTACTCCTCTTTAATAACCACCTCAGACCCTCTGTCCCCAAATTCAGATTGCCGCCTGAGGATATCATTGGAGAACAGAAACTGCCAAAGATGATTCTGATGGCCAAGCTGGCCCACGCTGCCCATAGAGGAAGCAATCACTCAACATCAGGGTGTTCTTCAGACTCTCCCTTCAAAGACAGTTTAGCTCCAGATAGTTCAAGTTTGTCATCAGCCAAAACACTTTCCTTCCTGCCATTCTCATCTGGCTTTCCATTGACTTTTACTTGTCCTCCACTTTCTGTTTTCTTCTCACAATGCCTCATGCCCAAGCCTCCACCCAGTATGTCTGAGACCTTTCTTTTCCTTGGCCTGTTCTCTGATCCTTCCCCTTATTCCTAGTGGATCCTTCCAGCCACCCTCCCACTGGCCTGGGCCCTGACTTTGCTCTCTCCTTCCCCTAGCTTGGCATGCTTTTCCCACTTAGCAGCCCTACCTGGTCTGTGCAGAGTGGAAGGGCCTTGGCCCACTTTGGTTTAGCCTTGTGCCTCCTTGTACATGGGCCCTCCTCTCCCCTTCTTGAGTCTGCAAATCACTCCTTCCAGTGTCAGCCGGCAAATTGGTTTATCCTCCCCCCAACCCGGCTTTCATTACCTTGCCGAAATGAAGCGATATCTCCTCGGCGGAGGCTTCCCGTCCGGGCGGCCGCTGGCATAATAAATGAAGACAAAGTGCCAGCGGCATAGACCATCTCTCCCACCGCACCACCAGCCGCTGCCAGCTTCATTATTCGCTTAAGTTGCCGGAGAGAATTACTTAACCCTGACCCGTGTATTAGGGGCCTGTATTAATGCCGCGACAGGCGCTTCTTACAGCAGAGAACAATTTATTAGTGCCGAAACAGGCTGCTTTTCTCTGTCATTTTTCCAATCTGAGCTTTGAACACACATCATTAAACTTGTCTGACTCTTTCCCCTTCTCCATCATTCCTTTTTCATTTTTTTTTTTTTAACAGAAAGCACCGTAGAGAATGGAGATTGTTCTGAAAATCTCGAAGTGCCTGGCCCTCTCGCTTCTCCCCTACTTTTCACCCTTTTCTGCTTTTCCTCTTTCCAGTTCTTTCCTTGGCCTTTCCAGTTCTTTCCTTTTTGGTCTTGGTCTCTTTGCTGGTGGATTTTAGAGTCAGAATATGATGGAAGAGAACATTTGGTTCCTGGAAGAGAATCTGAATGTTCTTTGGATGTGGAGGCTGGGAGCAGAACCACCACAGCTGTCTGACCCTCCAGCTGTCTCTACCTGAGATTCCTTGGCCAGGGGCAGCCTGTGCCTGTCTGTGCCTTCAGCTGGGACCATCTTACTATGAAAACAGGCATTGGCATTGATTCTGGGAGGTAAAGTACCGCAGTGTGAGGAAGGATGGGCAGGTTTCCTATTTGTCATGGGGACTTTGTCATATCCACATTTGGAAGGGAGGTTTGGGAGGGGTTGGGAAGCACCTACAGCTGGTCACACAGGGTCTGGAAGCATGAGCCCTGGTGCAGTGGCTGGCCACAGCCGGGGAGTTTGGCCACTGGGCTGTGCTGCCACGGGGCTGCATACATGGCTCTCTCTGACCAGACTGTCAGTTTCCCGGTGCTCCCATCTTTGCATCCCCGTGTGGCTTTGTCTCAGTGCCTGAGACAGTGTACAGCTTCCTCGTCCTCCTTGGCTCCTGGTCTTCTGGCCTCACACACACGCCCTTGTCTTTGACACCACTGCTGCCCAGAGCTGCGTGGAGCCATCACTGATGGGGCACTTGCCACTTCTCCCTGATCATCTCCTGTCCTTCGAACTGGGGACACACATGGCCACCATCTTCATCTGTGTTCCCCTGAAAGCAGAGCTTGGGTAGACTTGGGAATAGATAGTGTTAGAGATGACGTCAGGAAGCAGGAGTGAAGGGTGAAGAAAACGAGAGTGGTAAAGAGGATAATAAAAGAGTGATTATTGAGAGGGCTGTTATGAGGAGTGGGGTTCAGCTCCATCAGGCGCTCTGTACTGGGTTCAGAATGCCTCCCAGAATTGTGCTTCTGGAAAGACTAGGGTATGTGTCCACAAGCCTCTGTGCCCCATTGGCTAAGGGTTGGCCCTGGGGCTATAAACTCTTCCACCCTTTTTTTTAATTGAAGTACGGTTGATTGACAGTGTTAATTTCTGCTCTACAGCAGTGACTCAGTCATTCACAGGGATACACTTAAACTACCTCCTGCTTCTCCACCATGCTTCTGTGTTGGTGATGGGTACTGCTAAGCACCTTCTTCCTGGAGAAGTACCTAAGACAGGAAACTGGAGAGAAATGTGAGGCTCCAGCTGCAGGTAGGTTTGGTTGGGGTGGGTTCACGTGTAGCTGGTGAGCACAGCTATGGCTGAAACCAAAGGGGGTGGGCAGGAGAATGGGAGGTGACATCAATGCCACCTTTTCACATGCCCACCTCTTCTCAACAGCCCCCCTCTCTCAGTCCCCACTCCCCCGGGCCTCCAGTGGGACAGAAATGCTGTCACAGACTAGCAGGGAACAAGTGAGGGACGTAAACAAGTGAGGCAGAATAGGGGGCAATAAACAGGAACCAGTGGGGACTGGCAGCACAGAGTAGAGGCAATCTTGTAAAGATAACAACATAATTTTTAAAACACTAGGCCATTAGACAAACCTGTAACGGGCTAGACAGTTTGACCTGTGGACTACCAGTCTAGCATCAGGATGTATGGAGTCTTTGGAGAAGGTGTGTCTTTTGCAAAGTTTTCACTCACCGTTTTGCATTTTTCCCAACTCTGGCTGATGGCTTTGGGGACCATTTGGAAGTGAGTACTGGGAAGAGGGGAAGAGGGGAAGAGGGGGCAGAAGAGCAGGAAAGCCCTTCTAAAAGGCCAGTGGTTTTCCCCACCACATCCCAGTCCTTCCCAAATTCCCTCGGCCTCCAGATCCCAGCCACCCTCCCTCCCGTTTAGCTCAATAGCTCTTGAAAGTTCTCTAATCACCTCTCTGCTTCCTGCATTAATGAGCCTCTCATCTCACTGATGGCAATCAGAATATTTGCTTATGAAAGGGACACGGTTAATAACACGATTGCTCCCCTCCGCCTTCTTCCTTCCTCTCCTTCCCCCTCCCTTTCCCTCGCCCTCCACACAATTCTCTCAATTAACGATAGGCAGAAATTAATTTTTTCCCTCGATCGAAACAATTGCAGGGAAGCCGGATTGCCAGCGTCGCTTCAGATAGGGACTGCTCCCAGCAGAGTGAAGAGAAAGGAGGGGAGATGGAGGAGATAGGCACGGCCCTATCTGCAGGCACAGGACAGAGTAATACAAATGTTATCCTTAGAAATGTACTTAAAGAGGATATGTTTATAATTCGGAGGGGATTTTCAGGGGTTCTCCTGCCCTCCCTCCCTCTCCACTCTGTGCACTTCGGAACAGCAGAAACCAGAGTTTGTTGGGGATTTTGCCCTGCCGCCTCTGTGAGCAGAGTGGGCCTGGGATGAGCAAGGAGATCAGGTTAGCTGGCGGGGGGTGGGCATCGGCATGGTCCATAGGACCCAGGCTTCAGGCATCACCAATATCGCTGACTTAGTGGCCAAACGCCAAACACCAGGTGTCAAATCTGGCCATGGTGTGGACTCTCCAGAAGGCCTTGCTAATTTACCACCTTTACCCATCCCTTCTGTGCCTGCCTGGACTTTTGGCTTGGGCCTCCCTCCCATCCAGCTAGAGAGGCAGGGGTCTCCATGGAAGCCAAGATCATTTTCTAGCAAGGTGGTTTTAAGAACACAGATTCTGGAGCAAGGCAGCCTAGGTTTGAATCCCAGCTCTCCTGACTAGCCCTGTGAGCACAACACTGTTGCTCAGTTGTGTTCCACTCTTTGCGACCCATGGACCGTAGCCTGCCAGGCTTCTCTGTCCATGGGATTTCTCAGGCATGAATGCTGAAGTGGGTTGCTGGTTTCCTCCTCTAGGGGATCTTCCCAACTTAGGACTCAAACCCATGTCTCCTGCGTCTCCAGCATTGCAGGCAGAGTCTTTAGTGTTGAGCCACAGGGGAAGTTCCTGTGATCATAGGCAAGTTACTTAATCTCTCTGTGCCTTGGTTTTCTCATATGTAAAATGCAGATTACACCTACCTCCTAGGGTTGCATGAGGATTAAATGACTGAATGTCATTTAATGACATTTTAATTTAATGTAGTTTACTTAGAATAGTACCTGAGAGGTAGCAGGTACTATTTACATGTTTGGAAAGATATTTGAATGCAGAGTTCCAAAGAATAGCAAGGAGAGATAAGAAAGCCTTCCTCAGCGATCAACGCAAAGAAATAGAGCAAAACAACAGAATGGGAAAGACTAGAGATCTCTTCAAGAAAATTAGAGATACCAAGAGAACATTTCATGCAAAGATGGGCTTGATAAAGGACAGAAATGATATGAACCTAACAGAAGCAGAAGATATTAAGAAGAGGTGGCAAGAATATACAGAAGAACTGTACAAAAAAGATCTTCACGACCCAGCTAATCACAATGGTGTGATCACTCACCTAGAGCCAGACATCCTGGAATGTGAAGTCAAGTGGGCCTTAGAAAGCATCACTACGAACAAAGCTAGTGGAGGTGATGGAATTCCAGTTGAGCTATTTCAAATCCTGAAAGATGATGCTGTGAAAGTGCTGCACTCAATATGCCAGCAAATTTGGAAAACTCAGCAGTGGACACAGGACTGGAAAAGGTCAGTTTTCATTCCAATCCCAAAGAAAGGCAATGCCAAAGAATGCTCTAACTACTGCACAATTGCACTCATCTCACACGCTAGTAAAGTCATGCTCAAAATTCTCCAAGCCAGGCTTCAGCAAAACGTGAACCGTGAACTCCCAAATGTTCAAGCTGGTTTTAGAAAAGGCAGAGGAACCAGAGATCAAATTGCCAACATCTGCTGGATCATGGAAAAAGCAAGAGAGTTCCAGAAAAACATCTATTTCTGCTTTACTGACTTTGCCAAAGCCTTTGACTGTGTGGATCACTATAAGCTGTGGAAAATTCTGAAAGAGATGGAAACACCAGACCACCTGACCTGCTTCTTGAGAAACATGTATGCAGGTCAGGAAGTAACAGTTAGAACTGGATATGGAACAACAGACTGGTTCCAAATAGCAAAAGGAGTACATCAAGGCTGTACATTGTAACCCTGTTTGTTTAACTTGAAGAAGGCAATGGAACCCCACTCCAGTACTTTTGCCTGGAAAATCCCATGGACGGAGGGGCCTGGTGGGCTGCAGTCCATGGGGTCGCGAAGAGTCGGACACGACCGAGTGACTTCACTTTCCCTTTTCACTTTCATGCACTGGAGAAGGAAATGGCAACCCACTCCAGTGTTCTTGCCTGGAGAATCCCAGGGATGGGGGAGCCTGGTGGGCTGCCGTCCATGGGGTCGCACAGAGTCGGACACAACTGAAGCAACTTAGCAGCAGCAGCAGCTTGTTTAACTTATATGCAGAGTACATCATGAGAAACGCTGGGCTGGAGGAAGCACAAGCTGGAATCAAGATTGCCGGGATAAATATCAATAACCTCAGATATGCAGATGACACCACCCTTATGGCAGAAAGTGAAGAGGAACTAAAAAGCCTCTTGATGAAAGTGAAAGAGGAGAGTGAAAAAGTTGGCTTAAAGCTCAACATTCAGAAAACGAAGATCATGGCATCTGGTCGCATCACTTCATGGCAAATAGATGGGGAAACAGTGGAAACAGTGTCAGACTTTATTTTTTTAGGCTCCAAAATCACTGCAGATGGTGATTGCAGCCATGAAATTAAAAGACACTTACTCCTTGGAAGGAAAGTTATGACCAACCTAGATAGCATATTGAAAAGCAGAGACATTACTTTGCCAACAAAGGTCCGTCTAGTCAAGGCTATGGTTTTTCCAGTGGTCACGTATGGATGTGAGAGTTGGACTGTGAAGAAAGCTGAGCGCCGAAGAATTGATGCTTTTAAACTGTGGTGTTGGAGAAGACTCTTGAGAGTCCCTTGGACTGCAAGGAGATCCAACCAGTCCATCCTGAAGGAGATCAGTCCTGGGGTGTTCATTGGAAGGACTGATGCTGAAGCTGAAACTCCAATACTCTGGCCACCTCATGCGAAGAGTTGACTCATTGGAAAAGACCCTGATGCTGGGAAGGATTGGGGGCAGGAGGAGAAGGGGACGACAGAGGATGAGATGGCTGGATGGCATCGCTGACTTGATGGACATGAGTTTGGGTAAACTCCGGGAGATGGTGATGGACAGGGAGGCCTGGTGTGCTGCAGTTCATGGCCTCGCAGAGTCAGACACGACTAAGCAACTGAACTGAACTGAAGGAATTAAAACACACACACACACACACACACAGGAGACAAACCTGTACTCTGGCGGCAGTCAGGAATTTGCTATTCCTGACTATTCATTCAGCAAACATTTACTGCATGCTGATCCTATGGAGGATATAGACATTTTAAAGATTTGGTGATCCCTACACTTGAGTCGTGAACAACCACGTGGGCAGAATTCACCATGTAAAAGCGGTGTCCCGAGTGCTATGAGATTTCAGAAGGGGGAGGGAGGGAAATTCTGGCAGGCCGAGGCAATCAAGGTGGGCGTCATAGAGGCGGTGGCAGCCGACCTGACTTTGGAGAGTAAGTTGAATTTCTATAGGTTGAAAAAGATTGCTGCGGAGTCGAGCCGGGGCGGGCCAAGAATGCGAGTATCCAGTTCTAAGGCCAAAAAGTCGGACAGGAAAGTTGGGAAATCGGGTGTGTGGTGGGGAGGATTAGAGGAGAGTAGTCCCTTCTGTCATCTCGGTCCTTCTATGGTCACCCACCCCAGCTCCATCCTGTTCCAACTCTCCTTTTTCTCTCAACATCCCAGAAAGATTAACTTCTCTCCGCGCGAGAGAGGAAGTTATCATCGCAGAGAAATTAAGAGCGGTTAATGATGCATCCCTCCCCCCGCCCCTCCCACCCTGCAGGCCTTATCTGGTGGCGGAGCCGGACAATGCGGCCGGTGGGGAAGGGGAAGAAAAGGAGAGGGAGAAACGGAAAACAATAAATATTAAGTGCAAGAAAAAGAGAGAGAGAGCGCGCCGCGCTGTTCCCACTTGTTAGATTGAAGGCGCCTCTCCAGAGGGGGGAAGGATCCAAATTGCTAATTAGCGCCTCTGAAAAGGCCCGGCTCTGATATGCGCGCCGCTGAAAGGCCGCCGTTAATGAAGCCGCGGCGAGCCCGCTTCCCTTTGACCGGCCTTCATCCCTCCTCCGAGCCCCGGGCCGCCGGAACAATGAGGCGGGGAGCGCCGGCTCCCCCAGGCCTCGCCGGGACGGCCCGGGCAGCGCGCGCGGGGAGCGGCGCGGCGCCCGCGAAATGTGGAGGGGGGAGATAAGGCCGAGCCGAGGGAAGAGGCTCACTCCCAGGGGCCCGGGGAGAATTTGCAGTTATTATGAAGGAGATGAGACAGATTAAAAGCCCTTGTGTTCGCCGCTTTTGCCCCTTTATTTAGTGGCTTCATCTAGGAGATGAAAGAAGTTGGAAATGACTTTCTCCGCTTTGCGCCGCCGCCGCAAGAAGCTTCATGGCACATTTCTTGACTTTATTCCGTCTTTTGTTTCCCTCTTCCTTGCCTTTAACCCCTGAAAGACCTCACCGTGCTGCCACAGGCACGGGGGGTGGGGGGGGAGGTCAGGAAGCAGGGACTGGTAGGGGCCAACCCCATGGACCACTGCTAGCTAGACCTTGTGACTTCTGGCTGACCTCTGGGGAGGCAGTGGCTACCATCTGTCTCTGGAAGGCCCCAACAGGAGGCTAGATGACCCGTTATCCAAGTGGGGGTGGGGGTGCGCAGAGGCTCCCCATAATGCCTATTCTCAGAAGGTAGTTCAGCACTGTGTACATGGAGTCCACAGCCAGATCACCTGGGTTCAAACCCAAGCTCTGCCACACGAGTTGGGCAAGTCATTTAACTTCTCCATGCCTCGGTTTCCTATCTGTAAAATGCAGACAATGATAAAACTTAGGGATAGGATAGCTCATTGCATTACTGTCCTGGTGTTTCATGCCTCCCTTTGTTAGTGCCTTTCCATGCTGACTCTGGGCTTAGCCACATCACTGCTGCTGCTTCAGTTGTGTCCGACTCTGTGCGACCCCATAGACGGCAGCCCACCAGGCTCCCCCATCCCTGGGATTCTCCAGGCAAAAACACTGGAGTGGGTTGCCATTTCCTTCTCCAGTGCATGAAAGTGAAAAGTGAAAGTGAAGTCACTCAGTCATGTCCGACTTAGCAACCCCATGGACTGCAGCCTACCAGGCACCTCCGTCCATGGGGTTTTCCAGGCAAGAGTACTGGAGTGGGGTGCCATTGCCTTCTCACAGCCACATCACTAGAAACACACAATGATGACTCTACTCCAATCAAGCTTATAATTGACACATTGGCCAAAGCCACATCACTAGCTTTGGCCAATGTGTCAATTATAAGCTTGAATGGAGTAGAGTCATCACTGCGTGTTTCTATCTTATAACGTGTAGTTCTGTGTGTACCTCTCTTAGAACACTACCACAGTCATGAGGATATGGGCTTCCCTGGTGGCTCAGACTGTAAAGAACGCCTCTGCAATTCAGGAGACCTGGGTTCAATCCCCGGGTCAGGAAGATCCTCTGGAGAAGGGAATGGCTATCCACTCCAGTATTCTTGCTGGGAGAATTCCATGGACAGAGGAGTCTGGTGAGCTACAGTCCATGAGGTTGCCAACAGTCAGACACGACTTAGCGACTAACACACATGAGAATATACCAGGGCTAGACTCTGGTCATGAGAACATGACTGTGCTGGAGGCATGGGGAAGACAGTCAAGCTGTTCTAGAAGAAGATTTACTAGAGCAACCATCTCCCTGCTGATTGCAGGTACATGAACAATCCCAGACGAGATCTGCCAGTCCTCCCCAGATGGGCAATCCTAATCAGTCAGCCTATAGACTTGTGAGAAATAATAAGTGGATGTTGTTTTAAGCAACCAAATTTTGGAGTGACTTGTTATGCAGTATTATTCTGAAGTGGATAACTGATACATAAATTGGTACTTAGAAGTTTGATGCTGCCAGAAACAAAAATAAATCAAAACCCAAGGCAAAGATACAAACATTGGCTTTGGGATTGGAAGGCAAGTAGGTAGGCTGGGAAAGATGATAAAGATACTGCTATAGCAGGTTGGAAAAAAGGTAGCCCATATTATGTATGGTTAAACAAGCAGTAAAACTTGTCTGAGGTAATTTGGACAGTAGAAAAATTACTTAATCAACTTACGGATTTGAGTAGTGAAATTTCCAGGTAAAGCATTGAAATGATCAGCTGGCTCTTTCTAAGAAAGAGGTGGATTACAAAAGGAAACAACTAGCTTGTCAACAGAATTTAGAGGGAATATAAAGGGACTAGAGCTTTCTGAATTGAAAAATAATCTCCAGTCTCCCAAGCCAGTAAGATATTTTCAATGCAATGCAGGGCCTGGGACTTCTTTTTCTGGCATTAATGGAGGATATGCTTGTGCAAGCGTGTGTGCTCAGTGTGTCTGACTCTGAGTCCCCATGGACTGTAGGCCACCAGGCTTCTCTGTCCATGGAGTTTTCCAGGCAAGAATACTTCAGTGGGTAGCTATTTCCTATTCCATGGGATCGTCCTGACTCAGAGATCAAACCTGCATCTCTTGCGTCTCCTGCATTGTCAGGTGAATTCTTTACCACTGTACCAGCTAGGGACTGTATTTACTCCCACCTTAAATAATTAAATGAATACAAAATTTTCCAGTATACAACAAAGTAAAATTAGTTATGTTTGGGAAGCAATTTAAAAAATTACCAGGCACAAAGAAGCAGGAAAATACAATTGTAATGTAAAGAAAAAACAATCAATAAAAACAGACTTAGAATTACACAGATGACAGAACTATTAGATGAGGACATTAAACAGCTTTTATAACTATATTTGATGTTTAATGAGGTAGAAAAATAGAAGCATATTAAGGAAAAACATGGAAGATTTTTTAAAGCCCCAAATCTAAGTTCTAAAAATATACAATGTCTGAGATGAAAAATATATTGGGTGAGAGTCACAATAGATTAGATGATATAGAAGAAACTATTGTGACTCTGAAGACATAGCAATATAAACTATCCAAAATAAAGCACACGGCGGGGGTGAGGGGGGGTGCGGTGGAGAACAGAACACAACCATAACAAAAAAGAAAGAACAAAAGAACAACTTGAAGCAATCTAAAATGTGTGTAACTGGAGTCCCAGAAGTAGAGAGCAAGTGAGAGGAGAAATAATATTTGAAGAAATAATAGCCAAAAACTTTCCAAATTGAATGAAAATTATAAACCCATAGATCCAAAAAGGTCAGTGAATCCCAAGGACAATAGACATGATGAAAAGAATACTAAGACACATCATAGTCAACTTGCTTAAAACTAGAGATACAGAGGAAAAAATAGCAGCAACAGAATAAAGGTGTTTTCTGTAAAAGGCACAAAGATAAGAGTAACAGCAGACTTTATCTCGGGAATAACACAAGCCAGAAGACAATGGGGCAATATCTTTAAAGTACTGAAAGCACCATCAACCTAAGATTCGATACTCAGCAAACTATCTTTCAAAAATGAAGATGATAGAAGGCTTTTTTTTTTTCTTTCCCCCAGACAAACCTGAAGGAATCATCAACAACATACCAGAACTACAAGAAATGTTAAGGGAAAATACTTCAGGTAGAAGGAAAATTTATACTACATAAAATTCTGGATCTACACAAAGAAATGAAAAGCACCAAAAATGGCATTTGTGAAATTATAACTCTTTTACCTAATTAAAAAAAAAAATCTCTAAATGATAACTGTTTAAGGCAAACAAATAAGAGTGTATTGTGGGGAACTTCCCTGGTGGTACAGTGGATAAGAATCCACCTGCCAGTGCTGGGGACATGGGTTTGATCCCTGGTACGGGTAGATTGCATATGCCTTGGAGCAGCTAAGTCCATGCACCACAACTACTAAGCCTGCACTCTAGAGCCCTCCAGCCACAACTACTGAGCCCACGTGCTGGAACTGAGCCCAGGCATCTACTGGAAGCCTGTGCACCTAGAGCTTGTACTTCACAGCAAGAAAAACCACTGCAGTGGCCCACGCACGACAACAAAGAGAAGCCCCCACTTGCTGCAACTAGAGAAAGCCCACTTGTAGCAACAAAGATCCAATGCAACCAAAATTAATTAGTTAATTTTTAAAAAAGAATGTATTTGGGGATTTCTGCTATATTTAGAAAATGTGTGATAACAATAGCACAAAGGCTAGGAAAGAGGAAATGGAGGGGTATTGTGGTGTACAAGGTATAAAGGGTTAAAATATTACTTGAAGGCAGAGTAAGACAAGTTAATCCTAAAGCAACCACTAAAAACATAAAACAGAGGTATAATCAATAAACTAACAAAGAACATAAAATGAAATAATATAAAGCACTCAATCCAAAAGAAGGAAGAAAAAGAGGGAAAAAGAACCAAGAACAGATGGGACAAATTGAAAATATATAGCATGATGATAGACTTAAATCTGTTATGGACTGTATGCCCAGAGTCATATGTTGATGTATTAACTCCTGGTACCTCAGAATTTGACTGTATTTGGTAATAGGATCTTTAAAGAGATAATTAAGTTAAAATGAGACTGTTAGTGTGAGCCCTAATCCAACGACTGGTGCCCTTATAAGAAGTGGAACTTGAGACCTGGACACACTTGGAGGGAGGACACTGTGGAGACAGAGTGAAGACAGCCTATCTATACGCCAAGGAGAGAGCGCTCAGAAGAAACCAAACCTCCTGACATCGTCATCTTAGACTCCAAGCTTGCAGAACTGTGAGAAAATACATGACTGTTGTTTATGGCACCCAGTCTGTGGTACTTTGTTATGACAGCTCTGGCAAACAAATATACTTTGCAGATACAATTAAAGTTAAGGATCTTGAGACAGAATGACTATCCTGAATTACTCATGTGGGTGCACATGGGTTCCTAAAAACAGAGAACCTCTCCCAGCTGTGGTCAGAGACAGATACGGTGGCAGGAGGATCAGAGAGATTCGACATTGCTGGCTTTGAAGATGGTGGGAGGGCACAAGCTGAGGAATTTGGGAGGCCTGGCAAAGCTAGAAAAAGCCAAGAAATGTGCTCCTCCCTACAGGCTTCAGAAAGGAACAAGCCAGGATTTTAGCACCTTGATTTTAGCCTAGTGAGATCCATGTGGAACTTCTTACCTACTTACGGAACTGTAAGATAATAAATTTGGGTTGTTTGGAGTCACCAGGAAGTGATTTGTTTTAGCAGCAACAGGAAATTAATACATACACCAACATCAAAAAGGATATCGAGAAGATGAAATAATGAATTTAAAGTCTTCAGCACAATGCCTGGCCCATAGGAACCCTTTGATAAATGCTTCCTTGACAACCCCCCAGATTCGATGTTGCTGAGGAGGGTAAGTGAGAGAGTAAGAGAGCTGGGCCATAGGTAGAATTTGACAAACTTCTGCCATCTGCCTCCTGCCAAAGAGAAGGTGTCAGAAGGGCTGGGGCCAGGAAGGAGGGCAAGTTTCAGGGAGTCACCCATTTTTCAGGTAAATGCAAACACTTCCTGTCCTCCCTGGTGGACACTGCTTCTATTATTAACAACATCCCTTCAGTGGCTATTGGAATATTTGGGAGATTCAAAATGTCTTGGATCAGTTTAGAGAAGCTCTGAACAAGGAAACAAATTGTTCAGTTCAGTCGCTCAGTTATGTCTGACTCTTTGCGACCCCATGGACTGTAGCACACCAGGCCTCCCTGTCCATCACTAACTCCCAGAGTTTACTCAAACTCATGTCCATTGAGTTGGTAATGCCATCCAACCATCTCATTCTCTGTCGTCCCCTTCTCCTCCAGCCTTCAATCTTTCCCACCATCAGAGTCTTTTCAAATGAGTCAGCTCTTCACAGCAGGCGGCCAAAGGATTGGAGTTTCAGCTTCAGCATCAGTCCTTCCAATGAATATTCAGGACTGATTTTCTTTAGGATGGACTGGTTGGATCTCCTTGCTGTCCAAAGGACTCTCAAGAGTCTTCTCCAATTCCACAGTTCAAAAGCATTAATTCTTCAGTGCTCAGCTTTCCTTATAGTCAACTCCCACATCCATCCATGCATGCATCCATGCATGCATGCATGCATGGCTAAGTCACTTCAGTCATGTCCGACTCTGTGCGACCGCACAGACAGCAGCCCACCAGGCTCCTCCATCCACAGGACTCTAGGCAAGAATACTGGAGTGGGTTGCCATTTCCTTCTCCAGCACCCATACATGACTACTGGAAAAACCATAGCTTTGATGAGATGAATTATGAAGGAACACAAAAGCATAAGAAAAGACAATCTCCTTGTTCTTACGATATTTATAGTCTAGTTGGAGGCGACAGAGCATAAACAAATACACACAAAATAAGGTAATGTTGGATTATGAAATAGGCCATAAGTGAAATAAAGATGGTGAGATAGAAAATGGCTTTAGGGGAGTAGGATTTCTTAAGTAAGATGGTATTAGAAAAGGCCTCTTTGTGGAAGTGACATTTTAGCCAAAACTTCAAAGATGAGAATATTCCATGACCCTCACCTGCAAAGCCCTAAAACACAGGTATTCTTGGTTTCAGGACAGCACATGCCAAGGCCCTGGGGTGGGAGTGGGGAGGCATGGAAGGAGAGTTTATGGGCTGCGACTTCCCTGGTGGCTCAGAGGTTAAAGTGTCTGCCTACAATGCGGGAGACCTGGGTTCAATCCCTGGGTCAGGAAGATCCTCTGGAGAAGGAAATGGCAACCCACTCCAGTACCCTTGCCTGGAAAATCCCGTGGACGGAGGAGTGTGGTAGACTACAGTCCATGGGGTCGCAAAGAGTCGGACACGACTGAGCGACTTCACTAGGAGTATGGGGCAGGGACCATATCCTAGGTTGTACAGGCATGCAGAGGACTTTCAGGTTATTATAACTGCATGGAATCCAATGAATCAGCCAGTGCTGCTGCTAAGTTGCTTCAGTCATGTCCGACTCTGTGCGACCCCATAGATGGGAGCCCACCAGGCTCCACCTTCCCTGGGATTCTCCAGGCAAGAACACTGGAGTGGGTTACCATTTCAGTGGAGGTACTTATTTTTTCCTCTGTGGGAAACAAAGAAGGGAGAAGCCTGTTGTTCCTTACTGTGTGCAGATCCTTTTCAGCTGGTGATTTGCTCATTCTACTTGAAGTTCCATCCTGATGGTCAGTTAAGGGAAACTTTTTGACTTCCTCTACTCCATAATTACTAACATTTTCAGAGTGCTTAATTTGTGTTGGGCTCTAAATGAAATATTTTGCATTATTTCATTTAACCACCACTCAAGAGATGAGTATCTTTTGTTGTTGTCTCTTGTGACAGACAGATGAGGAAGTTAAGCCGTCGGGCAGCTTATCAGGTACGGAGCTTCACCTTTGGTTTCTCTCCTGCCTCCACTTTACCTGCTCCAAGTCTGCTGCTGCTGCTAAGTCGCTTCAGTCATGTCCAACTCTTTGCGACCCCATAGATGGCAGCCCACCAGGCTCCCCTGTCCCTGGGACTCTGCAGCTAAGAACACTGGAGTGGGTTGCCATTTCCTTCTCCAATGTATGAAAGTGAAAAGTGAAACTGAAGTCGCCCAGTCGTGTCTGACTTTTAGCGACCCCATGGACTGCAGCCTACCAGGCTCCTCCGTCCATGGGATTCTCCAGGCAAGAGTACTGGAGTGGGGTGCCATTGCCTTCTCCGCTCCAAGTCTACATAAACCCTATAATCAGTGCTTGCTTCACTTAGCAAGTATGATGGCCTTTCCTGAGACCCGTTTCTCCCTAACTGTCCTCTTGGTCTTTTTTTGTAAATGTCACCCTTCTCTGGCTTCTATACACGGCTCTTTTCCACTGCTCTCTGTCCTTTGAGTTGACTGCTTTGCCCTCCACGGGTTTCTTCTCCTGTACCCTCTTTCCTTGCGTGGCCCTGCCCATGGCTCCCACCATCACTAGCTTTCATTTAAATTTTCTCTTAAGACTGAGACAAGCAATTCTAATTTCCTATTCCAGCATAGTAAACAAATATTTACTTTTGTCAACTGACAGTAGTTAGGGAGCACCTACCATGTACAAAGCACTGTGCCTGGAATTGGTGGCAATACAATGGCTAGGAGAGTCTCTGGGGCAGTGGAGTAGGCTTGATTTTTGCTCACCCAGCTATATCTCCAGAGTTTAGCTGTAGGGCCACATGTGTGATAAGTACTCAGTGAATATTTGTTGTAAGAGAAATTTAGCTGGGGAGGCAAACTTGCACAGAATTGTCTCAGAGTCAAGGCTGAGTGAAGAAATGTTGTAATAAAGATACAAGAAAAAAAAAAAAAAAAAGCAAGTTCTGAGAGATCCCAAAGAGTAGGCAAGCACGGTGAAGACTCATGGAGGTGACACTGACCCTGAGCCTTTAAATCCCCTCGAACCCCAGGGGTGTTCAAGAAAAAGCAAGCAGTCTGGTGTGCCCAGCGTGACACAGGAGATACTGAAAGATGGTTGAAGTGAAATGGTGTTTCAGGAATCCCACTCTGGTGCCGGTGTAGAGAATGACTTTTGGGGGAGAGAATGGAAGTGGCAAGACCAGTAAGGAGGCTGCTATGCCATCCACAAGAGAGGCTGCCTACCCAGCTGTGGCCAATGGCAGACAGAAAGCAAAAGGGGGAGGGTGGATGCAAGAATACTATCGAAGTAGAATCCTTGAAGCTTGGCATTTATTTAGATGAAGAAGTATTAAGGGAAAAAACAGGGGCTAATGGCTAATTCACCTGGGTAACTGCACGACAGTGGTGACATTTCCCAAACTGGGAACAGTGGGAGAAGGACAAACATAATAGGGGCTCTGGAAGAAACTAACATTTGTTTTGACATCTTAACCTGGAGGTGCTGCTTGAGAAAGTAAGTGGAAATTATCTAGCATAAATCTGAAACCAAAAGCTGGATTTCAAGAAATGTGGGAGCGTTCATTGCTGACGGAGGGAAGTGACACTATGGGAGCTGATATGATTTATGGGAGAGAACTTCACTTAAGCAGAAAGGAGGCTGATGGCTGTGGACACCTCTTGAACATTTCCATCTTTTTGTCCTGTGGGAGTCACAAATTCAGCATGTCCAAAGTGGAATTAATCATCTTTCTACCAAACTTTTTTCTCTCCTTGACTTCTCTAGCTCTGCAAAAGGCACCAACCCCTCTGTTAGCCCAGTATTCTTGCGCTTCCCTGGTGCTCAGCTGGTAAGGAATCTGCCTGCAATGCGGGAGACCTGGGTTCAATTCCTGGGTTGGGGAGATCCTCTGGAGAAGGGAATGGCTACCCACTCCAGTATTCTTGCCCAGAGAATTCCATAGACAGAAGAGTCTGGCAAACTACAGTCCATGGGGTTGCAAAGAGTTGGACAAGACTGATTTTCACTTCACTTCACTCTGTTAGTCATTCTGGCTCAAAACTTGAGTCATCTTTGTCTACTCCCTTCAGTCTTTACACAATGTTTCACCTATAGAAAATTCTGAAAACCCATAAAAACAACATGCAGGAGATACAATAACTTATAATGGAACTATTTTGGATGATAAGTAATGTATTATTCTGGTCATATTCCTATGCAAGTATAGATTTAATTTCCTTTATGCATGAATAGTCTCATAGTCTACATTTTTAAAGAAACTTTCCCTGTCCCCTCCCTTTCTTCTTTAACGGAATGTTTTAAAGCACAACCATCATACAGAAATGTACACAATCAGAAATTGATGACTTTTCATGAAATTAAATATTCTTCTATAATCACTCTCAAAAGGCTGCAAGGTATTCCATCCTATAGACATACTGTAGTTTAGATAAGTAACCCCTGTTGTAGGATTTCTGGCTTTTTTCTAGTAGTCTCATGCCTCCCTCCCACAGTGCTCCTGTCAGCTACAAATTGGCACTTGCCATCTACAAGAATTAAATTATGCTGACTTTCAACAATCCCTGAAAGGAATTCAGGGTGGAGGCCAGAAAAGAGGCACTCTGTGCTCTGGGAAAAACTGGAAGAACAGGTCTTCAGATGGTTAAATAATTTCAGAGTCGATTTTATGAGCCCAGTTCTTATTATCTCCTTACATCCAGAGAAGTCCTAAGTCCTTCATGGTGATGACTGCTTCTGGTGACTAGCAGAAACATTCTGCCAAACAAAAGAAAACGTGCTTGATTGCATGTGCTCTCCCTTTACCAAAACCACATATACACTGACCTTCCCCTCTACCTCTGTGGAGCAGTTTCTCCGAGCTATCTGAGATGCTATCTCCTGGGCTATAGTCCTCATTTTGCCCAATAAAACTTAACTCACAACTCTTACGTTAGGCTTTTTTTTTTTTAACTCGGCACTACAAAGATTAATTACCTGTACTTTACATTGTCCATTTCTAATTTTTTCTTTAGACGAAATTCATAGAGGCAGAATTTTCAGGGTCAAAAGTTATTTAAAAATAAACAATTTCACAATAGCTTTAGGTTTCCAGGAAAATTCAGAGGTACTACTGTTCCCACACACCCCACACTCAGTTTCCTCCATTATTAACATCTCACATTGCTGCTGCTGCTAAGTCGCTTCAGTTGTGTCCGACTCTGTGCGACCCCATAGATGGCAGCCCCTCAGGCTCCACCATCCCTGGGATTCTCCAGGCAAGAAAACTGGAGCGGGTTGCCATTTCCTTCTCCAACATCTCACATTAGTAAGCAACATTTGTCACAATTAATGAACCAATGTTGGGACATTATTATTAACTAAAGCCCATAGTTTATCCAGGTTTCTTTAGTTTTAACCAAATATCCTTTTTCTAATCCAGTGTCACATCAGGATACAATATTATATTTACTTGGTATGTCTCTGGAGAAGTAAATGGCAACCCACTCCAGTATTCTTGCCTGGAGAATCCCATGGACAGAGGAGCCTGGTAGGCTACAGTCCACGGGGTCGCAAAGAGTCAGACACGACTGAGCGACTTCACCTCACCTCATGTCTCTGTAAGCTCCTCTTGGTTGTGGCAGTTTCTCAGACTTTGTCTTTGAAAATCTTGACAGTTTTGAGGAATATTGGTCAGACATTTTGTAGAATGTCCCTCATGTGGGGGCTGTCCACTTTTTCCCTTTTATTGAGACTGGGATTATGAGTTTTAGAAGGAAAGTATCAGAGATAAAAGGCCATTTTTGTCATATCCTCGCTAGTGCACATACTATCAACATGATTTATCACTATTGATATTAACCTTGATCACCTGACTGAGGCAGTGCTTGTTTAGTTTCTCCACTATAAAAGTTACTCTCCTTCCCCCACTTTTCACATGGTACTCTTCAGAAGGAAGTCACTGCACAGTCCACATTTAGAATGAGGAGTGAGGCCTCATGGTGGAGTATCTATAAAAATTGTTTAGAATTCTGCACCAAAGACATCTCTCCTTCCCCATTTATACATTTATTTGTATAAGTGATTGATTTACCCCAGTTTGACTATGGCTATTACCTTTCAGTTCAGTTGCTCAGTTGGGTCTGACTCTGCGACACCATGGGCCACAGCATGCCAAGCCTCCCTGTCCATCACCAACTCCCGCAGTTTACTCAAACTCATGGTGATGCCATCCAACCATGTCATCCTCTGTCCTCCCCTTCTCCTCCCACCTTCAATCTTTCCCAGCATCAAGGAAATTTTCCAATGAGTCAGTTCTTCGCATCAGGTGGCCAAAGTACTGGAGTTTCAGCTTCAGCATCAGTCCTTCCAATGAATATTCAGAACTGATTTCCTTTAGGATGGACTGGATGGATCTCCTTGCAGTCCAAGGGACCCTCAAGAGTCTTCTCCGCCAACACAGTTCAAAAGCATCAATTCTACACTTCAAGTTATAATCCAGTACTACTTTTTTGTTACTCAAGGCACAGTGCATCTTTAATAGTCTAACTCACTACCACGCTATCCTGCCAAAGGCTACACAACTCCCATAGTTGTATAAAGTCAGTTGTATAAAGTCTCCACGCGCTTGTATAAAGCCGGTCACAGAGCAAGGACAAGGCCCACGCCCCTCTCTAGGGGCCAATTTCCGGACGTCTCCAAGGCAGACAAGGCCTGCACGGGGTAGACTCTTCCCCAAGATGGGCACCTTAGCGCCACGGTCCTGTCTGCCCCGGTCCTTCGTCTGCCTCCGAAACACCACCGCTCCTGGCCTCCTTGCCTTCCTTCCGGGTTCTTGTGGCCCCCAGCGTCCCACGGGACGGAAGTGGGCGGGGCTGCTGGCCGGAAGCGCCATGCTGGGGCGGGGCCTCCCGTGCCGCCAAGTTCCTCCCATCTCGCCGCCGCCCCACCCCTCCGGCCCAGACCGGAAATGAGGTCAGAGAGGGAAGCTCGGGCCGGGAGCCTCGGCCCCGCAAGCGGCGGCCTTTGGAGGCGTTTGCGGCAGCGGGTGAGGGGGAGTGGGAATGAGAGGGTCGGGGTCCTGGGGGTCGGCGCCAGAGGGGATCCGGGCTCTGGGCCGCGAGGGACCGACCGGGGGGCGTCAAGGGGCCGGCAGAGGCTGGCGGGAGCGGGTGAGGGTGGTGGGCCTTGGTTTTCAGGGCCCATATCCCCCCCGAATCCGGGGGATGAGGGTTTCGGGCCATCTGCCAGGTGACAGTCACTTTCTCTCTTCCCTCCTTTCTGGCTCTGTGGGGGCTGGCGACAGTGTAAGGGCTTGGTGTCCCGAGCTGTGGTCGCCCTCGTCCTCGGGGGCGGGCCCCGGGTCGTGGTGGGGAGAGCCCTTCGAAACACACTTTTTTTCCCGAAACAGATATGGTCATATTGCGACCCCTGGCACGGAGGGAGTTTAGATCACCAGGGCTTGCATCTTGGCAGTTTCTGCCCTGGAAGAGCTGACTCCCTGCTCCTAGGTCTCCCCAAGTGAGAAGTTCCTTCATGTCTTCCCCCAACGTCTCCCCTCCCAACCCGGTCTCCGCCTACACGACCCTGCGCCTGCCTGCATCTTTCTTTTTACTTCTACTGGTTTCTGGTTCCATCCTTTGCGCAACTCGGGGCTTGTCTGGCCCCGGATCCTCTCGGACGGTGCATCCAGGGAGGGTAGGAGTTCCAAGGTTCTTCTGTCACCTGCTATTCCAATTTTTGCAGTCTTTGAAAGGCTTGCATTCGACTGCACAGGCAAGGCATTCAGCTTCTAGTTGTTTCCGTGTTAAAGTTTTTACAGTTTTGCGCTAGTGTTTAAAGCAGTAGTTCTCTCTGAGGGAAATAGACTTAGATTCACCTATTTGGTTTTTAGGGACAGTTGTCTCCCTAAACCCCAGTCATGGCATTTTAAATAGCTTATTGCTTGAGTGTGGCTTTTGACACTTTGAGAAGTTTTGTTTGGTTGGTAGTTTCGGAACAAGGTGTCCCCATTGCTCCATCTGACTTTAAGTTGGTTCGCCTGGAGATAGCATGAAAATAGGTTTTTGGATGAACGGAAATATGGTCTGAGAGTGGCACCATAGAGTTTTAAGCTCTAATTATGGTCTTGAAATAGGTTGAACTTAAGAGCTAGGGGAAAAGTGCTAGTTTAACATGTATTTAATTAGGTGTACGAAGTATATTACACATTTCCCTTTTTAAAAAGGCATTTTGAAAATTGTTCTTCCTGCTCTCTGCCTCTGGAAGGTTTGCCTCTGAAGTGATCCCTGAAGTATGATGGTTTGACAATGATGAGTTGAAAAATAGGAAATTTTGGAAAGCTGTTACCTAGAAATCTTAGAGACTCCACATATTGTCATTTCAGCCTCAGTTATATCCTGTTTCTGTGTTATTGTCTGGCACTGAAGCACAGAATTTGGATGCTCACTTTATTTTCTGAAGGAGAGTGAGAAGAACGTAAAAGTTGCTAATCGTTTACAAGTTTATGACGTACTCTTTAAAGCTTTTTACTTCATAGCCTCTGGGTGGTAGCTGGAACCAGAGTGGGTGCAAACCGTCTTTTTTTTTCTGTGCACAGTACAAACCTGGGTCACTACAAATTCTTGGATCACCAGAGCTGCAAGCAGCCCTCTGTAAAGCGTGTCACTAAGTTGTTTTTCTGTTCCTGCCAGAACACTTATTAGTGACCCAAGACTGTAGAACAGTCTTTTCATCTATGTTTTTGAAGTTGAGTGTTCTAAAGAGACCTTCTCCAAACCTTTTAGATCTCATCATCAGGTAATTGTGTTGAGCAAGTTTAATTGGGAAGAAGGAGTGATTTATTCCCCTGAGTTTGCTTATTTTTTTACTAATAACCCGCTTGTCATCTTGTGAGTATTTTGAGTTTTCGTGCTTAAGAACATGATGGCTGTAGGCATTTAACAAGGGCCAGATGCAAGGATGATCCATGCATCCACGGTGCATGGATGACAGGAGTAGAATCTTAACTGGCGCCAGGTGAACGCAGGTGAATTTTCTATAGATGGAGTGGACTCTGCAGTGCCACGATCTGTTTAAAAAATTATCCTAAAGCAACAGATCCTATTCAGTCTTTCTCTTGTTTTCTTTTCTTCTGAATCTCCTCTAGGTAGATGTGGCCTCATGGATGAGCTGGTTCATGACTTAGCCTCAGCCTTGGAGCAGACATCTGAGCAGAATAAGCTTGGTGAGCTCTGGGAGGAGATGGCCCTGAGCCCACGGCAGCAGAGGCGGCAGCTTCGCAAACGGAGAGGCCGGAAGCGCCGTTCAGACTTCACTCACCTGGCGGAGCATACCTGCTGCTACAGTGAGGCCTCCGAGTCCAGTCTGGATGAGGCTCTCAAGGACTGTCGAGAAATGGCCCCGGTCACCAATTTCAGTGACTCTGATGACACGATGGTAGTCAAACGGCACCCAGCTCTCAACGCCATTGTTAAGAGTAAGCAGCATTCTTGGCATGAATCTGACTCCTTTACTGAAAATGCACCCTGTCGACCCCTCCGGCGCCGGCGAAAGGTGAAGCGAGTGACGTCAGAGGTGGCCGCCAGCCTTCAGCAGAAGCTCAAGGTGTCAGATTGGAGCTATGAGAGAGGCTGCAGGTTCAAGTCGGCCAAGAAGCAGCGTCTGTCCCGCTGGAAGGAGAATACTCCCTGGACCTCGTCAGGTCACGGGTTGTGTGAATCAGCAGAAAACAGGACTTTCCTAAGCAAAACGGGAAGGAAAGAAAGGATGGAGTGTGAAGCAGATGAACAAAAACAGGGCTCTGATGAGAACATGTCAGAATGGTGAGATCTCCCTTACTAAGTCAAAAGATTTTCCTGGTTAATTTGTCCCAGAGCACAAATCCACAGTCTTGATGATTTCAACTTTCTTTCAAACCAGCCTCTGATATACTGACTTTGTAGCTTTCCTTTAACCAGTCAGGTTGTGTTTATCTCTTGCTCAATGATCCTGTTACCCTATATCAAGGAGGCTATATTTTATAGCAACACATTTGTTTCTGAAAGTCATTTAAAACGTATACCTCAAAAGCATAACCAAGAGTTTTATTTTAAAAACATGTTGCTGTTCTTTATGCCATGCAGTTCATGCATACATAACTATTCTTTAGAACCAGGGCCTCAGCAGAGACTTGTGTGTGTGCATGTGTGTGTGTGTGCGTGCATGTGCGTGCGCGCACGGGAGAGAAAATGCTGGTGCCAGGCATATGGAATTTGTAAATGTTCTTGGTGAGCTGCCTTTACCCATTAAGAATCATGGTTTTAGATAGTAATATTTCTGGGCTCTATTGGTGTTCTCTACTACGTACAGTTTAACTGTATTGAGTTTATTTTAATGGCTGACATTCAAGTTGTCAGAACACATGGTAGACTTTGAAAATAACAGTACTGAATCCCATTAGTCTTATACCAAAAGTCATTGAGCCAGCAAAATTTGTCTCTGATGGGTGCATGCTTAAAATGTCAGTGTAGTTTTGGATGACTTAAAAATTTTTTGCCCCTCTAATAGATAGATAGTCCTAGAAACATCGACACTCCCCAGCTTGATGCTTTAATATGGTTATGAATATAAATGGGTGATGTCTTGTTTCTCCATGCTGATGCTGTTGGTGTTTTGGGTGAGGCAGCTCTTTGTGAAGAGGGATGTCCCATGTTTGGCATCCTATGTAGTTCCCACCACCCTTCATAGTATCAAAACAAAGGCCTTCATGGGTGCTGCCTTGTAGGGCTGAGTACTCCTAACTGAGGACCAGTGTATTACTGTTACTATTGTGGTTTAGTTGCCAAGTTTATCCTACCCTTGTGGTCCCAGGGACTATAGGCCGCCAGGCTGCTCTGTCCATGGGATTCTCCAGGCGAGAATACTGGAGTAGGTTGCCATTTCCTTCTCCAGAGGATCTTCCCGACCCAGGAATCGAACCCGGGTCTCCTGCATTGCAGGCAGATTCTTTACCGACTGAGCTATGAGGGAAGCCCTTAACAGTGTTAGTTGGCATTTATTAAGCACTAACTGTGTGCCAGGCCCTGTACTATTGTGCAGAACATATAGTCCTTTTTAATGTTCACAACTCCCCAGTCTGGTAGGGGCCACTGTTTGTATTTTATAGATGAGGAAATAGAGCTTATGAGTGTGGAGATAATTTGCCCAAGGTCATTTAGTGGCAAAACTGGGAATCAAACCTAATTCCATAGCTCATAGGTAACCACTGTGTTTGATTGCTCTTTGAGCTTGCTTTTCCCATGGCACTTTTCTGTCTCAGCTTAACTTTTACAGCTAATAGAACAAATGATCTTTCTTAGGGTTTTGCTTCTTCCGACATTTGTCTGAAAAACAAAGGTGTAAATCTTAGGAACTTCAAGGTGAGACTTTGTCAGGAATAGGAAAAGCTGTTTAGGTCTGTATGCCTGTACCTTTGATGGGTGGATTTTAATCTGGCTTTAAAATTTTTTCTTACTAACTTTATGTTTGCCAGGCTGTACAGCTAGGTGGGGCTTCCCAGGTGGCTCAGTATTAAAGAACACCCCTGCCACTGCAGGAGATGCAGGAGACACGGGTTTGATCCCTGGGTCAGGAGGATCCCCTGAAGACGGGAATGGCAACCCGCTCCAGTACTCTTGCCTAGAAAATCCCATGGACAGAGGAAGCTGCTGGGCTATAGTCCATAGGATTGCAGAGTTAGACTTGGTAGGCTTATAATTTGGCTTTCCTGATTTTCCTCTGCTGTATATTCTGGGGCCTTTTTACCCTATTTAAATGTATGATTTTGGATTATAAACCCTTTTTTTCCTTCTCATCATGCTATATTTAATCAGACAAGAAATGCTTAGTTAACTTGTATCCTTTCATAATGGTGAAACCCTCAATTGAGGTGTTCAAGTTTGTTTCAATATCAAGCTTACATACCAAATAATAATCATCTTACTATTAAGAATGACAATTAAACAACAACAACTGCTTTTGGGGATGATATTTTCGGGTGTATGTATTTCTTCCCGAGAATTTCTTGCTAAACTGTGACTTAATTGTGTGTATGAGTGACTGTTAACTCTGTCTTCTCTAAGATCACAGCCCAAGTATGGTTGCAGATACAGAGCCTGTAACTTTTCAGTGAGGCACTTGAGTCTTTCTAGGTCCTTCTTACCCCCAATACATCTGTCATACATTATAGTCAGATTGTGATAACACATATCTAGTTATCTGAGAGCTTGGGTAAATTGAAGTAGGCAGCAATTCTTAGGAAATTGTTCTCTTTTCAAATTGAGGAGACCTGTTCCCCCATTGGGGCTATCTTCCTGGCCCGTAACTTCAGAATTCTTTCAAAGAACAGGAGTTTTTTGGTGGACACCAAAATCCTTGTAGCTAAAGGAATATTGGGTGGAGAAGCAGCAGACATAGAATGAGAAAAATTCTTCAGAGTGTATTTAGGAGTCTTCAGCTCACCTCGGCTGATGCTGATTCATCTTAGTTACAAGCAGATGTGCTTTGTATTTTTTCCCCCTAAATATACTCTATGAGGAAGGAGGGTGATGGTTTTTTTTTTTTTCCTGGGCCATGCCGTGTGACATGTGGGATCTTAGTTCTTTGAACAGGATCCTGCGTCCCTTGCAATGAAAGTGCAGAGTCTTAACTACTGGGCCACCAGGAAAGTCTCATGGTGATTCTTAGTTATACTTTGACTGCACGTTATGTTCTGCCTGTCAGTAGTAACTTGGAACCAAAGTCTTTGCCTTAGATTATTAAATACATCCTGTAAACAGGACTGGCGTTAGCATATGTTTTAAGTAGGCAGCAGTTCATGATTTAGATCTTATACTGTCTTGGTGAGTTGATTCTGTCAAAAATTTTCAACCTTTTTCTGCGTTAAAAGAAATCCTTTTAAGAATTCTCTTGGTTATTACTCTTTCATAAATCTACTTGGATGTGCCAGTTTGCATACAGATCAAAGTGTAGAACTTTATATCAGTGTTTTTGAGGGTTGGCAGAATAAATGATCCAGTTTGTAAAATTATTAGGATGAAGTTGATCGTTAAGCTTTACTTTGTTTAGTAAATAGTTCTTTTAAAAAGCATATATTAGGTGTTTTAGGTTTGAAAATCTATGTCTCGATCAGAGAAGTTTATTTCTACTTTCCTTAAAATTTATTCTGCTTACAAACAGTACTTTTAAATTTAACCTACAATTCTTTTTGCTTTTCTGTTTCTGTTTTTCAGTTCTGTACCAACCAATCCCTCAAGAGTTCTGAGGGACTGAAAGTGGTTATGATGTAAGAAGCTCAATTATTATTTTAATTTTTTTCTATCCATGTGTGTTCCATTCTAGAATGGATCAACTCTTTTGTAAAATTACTTTCTACTGATCTTTATTCAAATTGTCTGTACAGTGACTGTTAATTAGGTGAGTCATAGCCCAGTTTTGCTTTATTCTTCACTAACATCATTCATTTGTTCCCCTTGAATATAATTTAGCTTCTTTTCTTTCGTAAGTGAATTGGTTTGGTGGTGGCCTGAAGTCGCAGTCCGGAGCCTTCCTAAGGTGATGTATTAGAAGCCAATCTCACAGGAAAGAAAATATTCTCTTGTCCTGGAAGCCAAATGACAGAGATAGAGTGCTAAACCTCCCCCCCTCCTTCTCTAGCCCAAGCTGACCTTCTGCGGCCCCTTGGTGCCTCTTGTTTTCTTATTTTTATAGAAAATCAATATCCCTTCTGACACAAATAATAGCTCAGAAGCAAGAATAAATGGTGGAAAGCTGAGATCTCTGTCCATCACCTCTCACTTTAACTCTCCCAAACTCTTTTTAATTATGAGCATGCTTTGCTCCAGGTGTTTGCAACAGTGAAATTGCTAAATGAGGACCATTTTAACCAAAGATTGGGTGATCAATAACACTCTATAGCAGTAGCTTGTTGGATCAATAGCATTCATTATTTCATGGTTAAGGTAAGTAGCCTCCTTTGCAAGTGGAGGTCATTAATCAGGGGTTTACTGGAGCTGTGGAAAAAACTATATGTGGTAGGTTGAGGATGTTCTGTTTTCTATTCTGTAAATAGGGATGCTGACCAAGAAGATATTTACCATTGTTGCGGTTGTACCGTCACATTTGAGAGTATTGCATAGCTGGCACAGTGTGCTTAGATAGATTTATTCAAAGCTCTGCTATTATATGCTAAGGAATAACTGGAAAAAAAACAACTTGGGAGGTAGATTTAATGTTACATTATTGGATTTGAAGATCTGTCTCTTAAATGTTATGATTATTCTGTAACTCTAGAGGAGGAAATTAGAATCCATAGATAGGAAGTGCAGAGTGTGAAGTGTTGCCTCAGTATGAAATAGAGCATTCTGAAAATTAAATCTCCATAAAAATTGAGTTGTTTTACCAGGTAGATCACTTGAAGCCTGGGCCTGAGGACCACTTACTGAACTGTAGAGTTGGAGAGGCTGAGCTGAATGATCTGTAGGGTCCCTTGTAACACTGAGGTTCTGTAATTGTTTTGTCACAGTCCCCTTCACATCATTGTGACTTCACACCTTAAAAAGCATCTGGTAAGTAACCTCAGCCGCCCCCTAAAATATTTACGAAGCTGTGAAACATTGCAGAGTCACATTGCCAGAGACCAGGACTTAAAGCTGCCTTATTGCCAAGATTTTGTCAAACTCCAAGGCTGGTAGACCTGCTCTGGAGAGAGCAATAGGAAGCCCGCCACTGTGCTGAGCCCGCCCTGACTGTTGGTAGTGAGGCCCGGCATTCTCTCCCTGTAGTCTGTCCGTGGTTCAGCGAGGCAGGCTCCGGTTCAGTCAGGAAGTTGGCCAGCTGTAGTTTTAGCCAGGGTGTTGTTGCACCCTTAACTTCCCAGTCAGTATCCTTGATTTTCTGTCTGGAGGTTGTAACTCCCAGAATGTACTCAGATAGGGAATCATAGTGTTTTCTGTGTGTATATATGTTTGGGAGTAGGAGGCAGTGATAGTATATTGAGTCCTGGGAAATAAGAGTCTCCAAGAGTAGTTTACTGTTGGCGTAGACAGAGAAGGAAAAAGCACTCCTAGGAGAAGGCAATGGCACCCCACTCCAGTGCTCTTGCCTGGAAAATCCCATGGACGGAGGAGCCTGGTGGGCTGCAGTCCATGGGGTCGCCAAGAGTCAGATACGACTGAGCAACTTCACTTTCACTTTTCACTTTCATGCATTGGAGAAGGAAATGGCAGCCCACTCCAGTGTTCTTGCCTGGAGAATCCCAGGGATCGGGGAGCCTGGTGGGCTGCCGTCTATGGGGTCACACAGAGTCAGACACGACTGAGGTGACTTAGCAGCAGCAGCAGCAGTAGTCCATTCTGGAGACTGTAGTATTTTATATACCTTCATTTATTGCAGGCTCCTGGAATGGGGTCAGAATCAGGCAGTGAAGATCAGAAGACGATCTCATTTCAATCTCCCACATGGCTGTATGAGATAAAAATCTATGGGTGAATTAGGCCAGGGGCTCTGCTTATCTTCCTGGCTTGTTGTAGATGTGAAAAGAGTTTGTTACCTGTATCCAAGGGAGTAGAGAATGGGACCAGGAGTAATTTAGCTACCCCTTCTATTGGCAGATACCAAATTGTAGGTAAACCAATTCTCAGCAAGAGGCTTTTGAGCAAGTTCTGCAGAATAAGGGGAAGGGCACACCCTCCTGAGTGTTCAGAGGAAGAACACATCTTTGAAAATGACAGCCAGTGAAAACCAGAAGAACATTTTAGAAAATCTTCATAAGGATGCAAGAAAGTATAATCGCTTTGAAACAGGAGCAGTAAGTCATAAGGACAGAAAGATAGCTGTTTGACAACCCAGAAGTGTGGGAGGAAAGAGTGTAGGGAGATTTGAAATGTAATGTTAAAATGAAGGACAATTCATTCTGCAGAAAATTGAGTTGATGATGTGGAAAACTTTGGAAGCCCTCCCAAAATGCACAGAGGAGATAAAAATGAGAGAGAAGGTGATAGATCTGGAGCACAGGAATAGGGGCCCAGTCTGCAGGTAGGTGAATACTCCCAAGGAAGAAACCAAACCATTGGGATAGAAGAATGATTTTAAAAATCTAACTGAAGAGAGGACATGTTCCTGGGTTGAACAATTAAGCATATAGGTTAAAAGGGAAAGCTAATGAAAAGAGACCTCTACCTAGTCATATCCTAGCAACAGTTTTGCATTCTGCATCGGTGGTGGGAGTGGAACAGTTACAAAGAAAATCTTTAAAGGGATGAAAATAAGGTTGGTGTCCATCCCTAGAGTATGATACGCCAGGGGCTAATAGACTTGCCTGTAGAATTTTGAGGGGGAAAGATTGCTCCCCTCCTCCTCTCCCCTCCCTACCCTGAATTTTATGTATAGCTAAGATAGTGGGAAGACACCAGAAAGACATTCTCAGGTATTCAAGTCTCAAATACATGCTCTTTAAAAACTTACCCTGAAAAGGCATCTCATCTTGTTGATGATGAATCTGTTAACTAAGCCTTAAAAGGAGGGGGTGGGCTTCTCTAAGTCACTGCCATAGCTCAGTAGCAAAACCCTGAGAGAAATCATGATCTTCACGAAGCATACGTGATCGCAGTGGCCGTGTTAACTGACCTGTGGAACTGGAGGGGTTGCTGCCTTCTTTCTTGGTGCCATCTGAAGAAGCTGAAAAAATAACCTCCTTCATTACACATTCTCATAACTTACCATGGGAATAATTTTGCAGTTGGTCGGAGATTCTCTGAAAAACCTGTCCCTCAGTCCTGAGTGCTTCCATAATCAGAACTCTGGTTACATATGATTACAAATATACCACTTCAGTTTAGGAAAAAGGAAATCCAGGGAAGGTGTTTCAGGTGATAGGTCTAGGAGTGACCTTTCTGTTTTTGTAAATTCTAAGTGAAAGTGAAAGTGAAGTTGCCAGTCATGTCCGACTCTTTGCAACCCCATGAGCTGTAGCCTACCACGCTCCTCCATCCATGGGATTTTCCAGGCAAGAGTACTGGAGTGGGTTGCCTTTTCCTTCTCCAGAGGATCTTCCCCACCCAGGGATCGAACCTGGGTCTCCTGTGTTGTAGGCAGACGCTTTACCATCTGAGCCAATTCTAAGACAATTAAAAATTTTTTTAAATGTATTTATTATTATTTAATAAAAATTAAAATGAAGCCCCTTATTTTTTAGCATGATACTGTAAGCCATTAATTCCATCCTGCTTATTTCTTTTAAAGTTAGTTGTAAAAGATGCATCTTACACTTAAGCTACTTGGTTAATAATCTTAAATGGGTGAGGAACCGAGGTGGTAAAGTTACTGATACAACTTTTCAGTATAACTGATAGCTCTCACTCTTTACCTCCTTGCTGTAATGGTGACAGGCATAAAGTACTCCCATTCGGGTCTAAATTTAGATTTCTGTTGTCAGGAATATGATAGAATTAGTAAGCTCTCAGGTCAGAGGCTTCCCTGGTGGGTCAGATGGTAAAGAATCCACCTGCAATGCAGGAGACCTGAGTTTGATCCCTGGGTTGGGAAGAGCCCATGGAGGAGGGTGTGTCAATCCACTGCAGTGTTCTTGCCTGGAGAGTCCCCATGGACAGAGGAACCTGGAGGGTTCCAGTCCATGGGGTCACAACTGAGTGACTAAACAGCGCAGGTCAGAGAACAAGCTCTTGGTTGTGGGAATTCAGAGAGATTTGACTTCTCAAAGCTAGAAGCTTCTCACAGGACTAGAAAGCAAGGAGAATTCATAAAGATGCTGTATTTATTGCTACAGAAGAAGTTGCCCTAAAACTTAGTAGCTTTATAAAACATTAGCTTCAAGTTCAGTTCCTGAAGTCAGGAGTCTAGGAGCAGCTTAGCTGTGTGATTCTTTGTCAGAGTCTCTCTCCTGCAGTCTCTGTCAGTAAGGGCTCTCGTCGTCTCAAGGGCCAGCTGGGGCTGAGGAATCCACTTCAGTGCTCGCTCACAGGGCTGTTGGTAGATCTCATTTCCTAATAGCCTGCTGGATTGAGAGTCTCAGTTCCTTTTCATGGGCCCCTCTTACAGGGCTGTTAGCATCCTTGAGAAATGGTTGTTGGCCTCCCATAGAGCAGGTGGTCTGACAGAGAAGGAGGAGCGAGAGAGAGAGCAGGAGAGAGGGGGAGAGCAGCCTGTCCCTTAAGCACCCAGATCTCAGATGTGACATGCCGTCACATCTGCCTGAGCTGCTGGTCACACCGGCCAGCCAGGGTGTGAATACCAGAAGGCTGGCATCATCGGGAGTCACGCGGGAGTCTGGTTGCCACAGGCTACTGGTCTTCTGAAAATTTTTCGTTACTTAGCGTGGAGCTAAATTCAGGAATAATGTTCTCAGAGTAATATTTCCCCAGAACTTACTAAGAGAATGTTTTTACTTTGATTTCAAAGAAAGGACATTCAGGAACTATAAAGGCGAGCAAGATGTAGATTCCTGAGACTACACTGTTATATTTTTAGTATACTGAAAATGGTTGTTTATGTTTTAAATTTTAAGATGTAGCATGAAGGGAGAGAGGATCTTTTCTGAAGTGAGTTTGTAATTCATTTTCATTCTATTCAGCACGTATGATGCATTTTTAGCTTTAAGCTGTAGTCATCAAAATACAGCTAGAATTTCAGCTCTATCTGAATGTTTTAAGTAGCAGAAAGCAAAGAGTAAGCTCTCTCCCTAGTTCAGTCAGTCTGTTTGCATTTTCAGGTAAGTGAAAATGAGCAGTGCTGAAATTCATGATTATGTTCCGAATAGACCTGAATTGACTTTCAGTGAATGAGATGGCTCTACATCACCTGTGTTTTAGTGGCCATTCAGCGAGTGGCTGGGCTGTGGAGATATACTACCCTGGTTCTAAGGCTTGTTGTGCAGTGTGGGACAAGTTGCTCAATCTTTCTAAGCCACATTCCTTCATCTGTAATACGAGGTTGACGTAGTTATCTCATAGACTTTTAGGGTAAAAGAAATGAAATAATGAATAAAAAGCAGTACTTTGTTGGGTCTGTAGTAGAACGCAGTAAATGATGTTGTTGGTATCAATAAGCAATAGTAGCCTTTTTTTATAATTAAATTTTTTTAATTTTTGGTTGAAGGATAATCACTTTACAATATTGTATTGGTTTCCGCCAAACATCAACATGAATCAGCCATAGGTGTTTATGTCCCCTCCCTCTTGAACCTCTCTACTACGTCCCTCCCCAGCCCACCCCTCTAGGTTGTTACAGAGCCCTGGTCTGAGTTCCCTAAGTCATACAGAATAGTAGCTTTCTGTATTAATAGTTTCCCTAATAATTCAGGTGCCAAACCCCTTCTTGGGACACGTCTGTTGAGAGCAGTGTCTCCATCTCGGGTAAAACCCAGTGTGGGAAAAATACTAGGTTTTATAGGTCACATATTAATTTTCCATTCAAAGTGAAAATAGATTTGAGTCCTACAGAATTTTTAGATTGAGGTGTAATTGAGAGTCCCATTGAATTTAGATGACTAATAAGAATACCAGTGAGGAAATTACTACTGCTATTAGCCTCTAAAATAATATTATTGGGAAACATACAAAAATTATCACCCTAGAAGCCTTTGAGTCTTTCATCCTTTGCCTTTGTATAATAGCTCTAGACTCCACAGATCCATCCTAGACTCCATGCATGATAACGTACGTGATACATCCTCGTATCACATCCTTAGAACAGTCCATCCACATTTTAACGTGCACGGAAATAGGATTAGAGAGGTGCAGTGACAGGACACGAAAGCCATACAAGGGGAGGCAGCAGAGCTGATTTGAATGAGTTCATTTCATTTGCGCAGCATTTACTGAAGGCCTGTTGTGTGTCAGGTGCTGTATTAGGCACTGGGGACATTGAGGTGAGCGAGATATTTCCTTCTTTCCCAGCCTGGATCTCTCTCTTCTATGGCTGTAGGCTATTCTTTCTGTCTGGGCTAACCTGGGAAGGGGGACCTGTACAACTCGTGAGGAGTTTCAGTTCTTCAGACCAGTTAGCCTGAAGGTCCAGCTACCTGCTCATGGTGGGATCTGCTAGACCTCAGGCTTTTGGAGGCCCTGACCCAGTCCTGGCAGCAGAATGACGTTGTTTCTTCTCTAGGATGTTGACCTCTGCCCCTCCTCGGAAGTGGTTTCCCTCCTAACTGTGATGTCCCGCCCCCTCCATCCCTCTGCTTTGTTCATCGCTCTAGATGAGGTGCTCAGCTGCGATGCTGCCAACAGTTTTGGCCCAGATGATCCTCTCTTGTAAGGGCTGTCTTGTGCACTGTAGGATGCTAGTGGCATCCCTGGCCTCTGCTTGCTGAATGCCAATAGAATACCAGCTCCCTCTACCTGCCTCCAAGTCCTGACAAAAAAGCTTTTCCCAGATATTGCCAAGTGACCCCAAGGGCTGGGGTGGGGCAGGAAGATAGGAGAAAGGGGACAAAATTACCTCCAGCTGAGAACCACTGCTCTCGATGTTTCTGGTACTGAGATGGAGTTTTTTACTTCATTGGCTCTGCTTTTACCAACAAGCACGGCTTTCAAATTAGAAAACTCAGTAAGACCAAAACATTGATTTCTTCTATAGAATAAAAATATTGTGATTTAAAAATGGAGAGTTTTTCCTCATTTGAAAACCTTACTTTAAAAAATTTTTCCTGAAAAGGACAGGCAATTCATTTTCAGAACTTGGAAAGAAGAGCAGTTCAGATGAAAGCATTTAAAAATTTGTACCAAAATTTGCAATGTTTAGCTAACTCTACCCTGGAATTAATTATTTAAGTGGATGAGAAAGATCAATAGTATTTTATTAGGCTTGATTCCTATAATAATCTACTCCTCTGAAAATGGATGCCATGCCCAGTCATCTGGTTTACCCAGAGTGCCTTGAATTACCAAGATGATTGGGTAAGGTTAGGAGGACAGACGTGTGACAAGATTAAAAAACCAAAATGTTAATTGCAATACCTAGGTGATAGAGAGTGTGAGTGGTAACTTCTTTCAGTTTTTTTGTTTGCTTGTACGTCTTCATAATAAAATGTTGAGAGAGGAAAGCCTTTGGAACTGCTGGTTAGGTTGACTTTCTTTACATTTATGTTATTTCAGTTGGATGGTTCAGTTATTTTTCTAACAGTATTATAAAAAGTAGGTAATGTTAGTACAATTAATTGGTTGTCCAGAAATTTAGGCTTTAATTTTTTGGGATGGGGGCTTATTTTAAATAACGTCTATGCTGCCGAATTGTGAGACTTTTTTTTTTTTCAGTGAAAACCAGAGAAGTATGAGGTATTGATACTATTTTTACTCACATATGAATATTTTTGAGATACTTTCTGGCTTCTAATATGGGGTGATTTCCTCAGTATTATAAGGTTAAATTCTTAGCTTGCACTTACCCCTCATTGGAGAATTTTCTTCATTGGAAAGCACTCTTCTTTCTGTGTTTTCACACTCTTTTTCCATAGAGTAGGCTGTTTTTTTTTTGTTTTTTTTTTTTTAAATAAGATACATGCATTTAGATTGGCCTGCTTCCTTGTTAGTTTTAGTGCCGGTTATAGCAGGGCTTGGTATAAAGTCAAACTTAAATGCTTGCTAAGTGAATGAGTGACAATTTTGGGGAAATAGTGGGGGAAAATCCTTCCTCCTCTTTTTCCTGTTAGAGAAATTTTATTGCCCCAATTTACAATAGAATATTTTTGAATAATGTATTGTAGGATTGATACATTTCTGTCCCAAAATATTTTTGAAATATTCATATGCAAACTCTCTATAGATTAGAATCATGTGAGACAAGGAGTACAGAACAGCTCCCCAGGCAAAGGCAGGAGGCGTGGTGCCTCTAGGAGTTGCTGTCATTTTAGGAAAAGACAAGATTTTCACTACCTGCCATCTTTGTGGGCTTTGTCTTGTTACTTTTTCTGATGATTAATCAAGGCTGAGTTTCTGTCTTCCTGACTAAGCTTCAGAGAACTATAGTGAAGTGGATACCAGAGGTAGTATCTCATTTTCTTTTTCTCTTATAAAAATGAGGAACAGATCTATTTTCCTTGCCTAGTAAAATTGCCCATAGCAAAAAAAGGTATAAACTCTTTTCGCGATTTTGTAATAGGAAAAATGTGTAGTAGTCTACCATCTTTGAACTTTTTGACCTTGTGATCTATAAAGGTGCTAAAAGACAGTTGTTTTTATTGGAAGATAAGTGCTTATTTTTTAACAGAATATTAAACATTCTGTTCAGTTAGCTGAATTAACATTTTGCAGTTGACTGAATCATTATTAAAATCCTACTAATCTGATTCTTTTTAATGGTAATCTCTGATTCAGAAGTGAATGAAGGCCACAGGACTTTGGCCTATAAATTGGAAAAGGAAAAATTTGCTTCTATTTCATGGCTAGCCCTACATTTTTGTATGCTGTATCATAGTGTTTATGTGCAAATAATGCCATGAAGTTCCCTTTTTTGTCCTCAGTAAATTACGCAAACAGTTTTTTTTACATATAGTTAGATTTTCACAATGCAAGTTATTCTGGAGACATAGATAGAATTAGCAGATGCTATCAGATGAAATAGTCATTTCCAGATATTGGTGGAATGATGATACTTTTATGTAATAAGTGTTCTGTAAGGCACACATTATTTTCTCAATGAAGAAAATACATATCTCCCTTGAACACAGTCTTAAAATCTTGGTGATATTTCTATGACATCATTGCCATTACTCTAATTAACTATATATAGAAAACTTACAGACAAGTTTAGTTCAAGCTCTTTCAAGAGCAGTGAGTCTCTTTAAATACTGTTGACAGAAATAGAAAATATACAGAGACAGGAAGGTCTTAGGTTACCCATACCTTCCTGGATCCAGCAGATCACTCCCTTTATTTAGAGTCTGAGGAGATAATGGAATCCATGCGAAAAAGGAGGAAAGAAACATAGTATCTTGTAGTGCTTACAAGTGGCTGGAAATGAATGGGGGCAGAATCCATAGACTTTGTAATAAGGCCATAGTTTTCATTTCTTAATTGGAAATAATCAAATAGAGGAGCCCATAGACATTGCAGGGTAGAACCTGTAACACCCATAGAGCAGGAAACAGCAAATTTCCTCTGTAGAAAGCCAGCTAACAAGTATCTGGGGGCTTCGTGGGTAATATATGTTCTCTGTTGCAGTTCCTCAACTCTGCAGTTGTAGTGTGAAAGAAGCCAGAATCTGTAAGTCAACAAATGAGCAAAACTGTACTGGAACATTTTGTTCCAATAAAACTTTATTTATGGACACTGAAATCTGAATTTTGTGTCATGTCTCTATGGCACAAAATAGTCTCCTTTTGATCTTCCCTTCTACCTGGTGATTTAAAACTATAAAAACCATTCTTAGCTCACAACCTATACAGAAATATTTGACAGGCCGTTGTTTGATGACCCTTACATCTCAGTGATATGCTAGCCAAGAATGCACATAACACAGTGGTGGAGTAGAATGTTTGTTTTATGATCTGCTGTGCTTTTTAAGCCTTCCTGAACATCTAGAGGAGCTAAAAAATAAATAAAATGTGGTTTACCTTTGAGGTAAGATGAGAGTAATAAGGTAGCTGACGAGAGAATGCGTAGTAGGACTCAGTGGGGTTAGAGCATACCACAGTGCTCTCAGGAACCTGCTGAAAACAAAACAGCACCGTAAAGTGAGCAGGCACCGTTCCTTAAACTCAGAAGTAGGAAGAATGCCGTACCCCGTGAGGATATCTTCTGGATTTAACTGCAGAGCGCTTTGAAGGTTCTAAATCCATCAGAACCCAGTGGTGCTTAAGTTCTGCGAGACATTTCTCATAATGACACCTGAGAATGTTCCCATTTATAAGTGCAGAGGAAAATGAAAGAAGCTTTGAAGAAAGCAGGTATGTTTTATTGGCTCTCACTGCAACAGATTTCTTGGATCTGTTACCCAGAGACAAGCTTAAGTGAGGAAACACTGCTACAAAATTTAACTGGCATTTTTAGGATGTAATGTTGGCAAGACATTTGAAAATGTTGCAAAATACAGAATATTTTCAGAGTTTGGATCCAGAAGTGAAGACTGGGATTTTGCCAAGCGTGTTCTTTATGCAGCAGGGTGAGGATGCTGCTTCTGTCTTCTAGAGCATGTGAATGAACTTGACTAGCTTGGAAGGAAACATCCCATCAAGGAAATGGCTAGTATTGTAAAGAATAGAGAAATTTTTCTTGCGCCAGATAAATCGAATTTGATGATTAGGTGGGAGAAATGCAGCGTCTGAAGAGGCAGAATCAGTTGTTGGAAGTAGCTCAGCATGAAGCTGACTTGGACAGCATTCTGTGGAGCCAAAGTTTTTATTCTGGTGAATTCAAATGGAATTTGTTTTTACATTTTCATTTTTAACCTTATTTTTAAAGTGAATTTTGTTGTATCCACTTGATATCAAGAGACATTAAATTTAGAAAATATAATTTTTGTCATACTGATTTTTTTTTTTCTGGATTTTTGTTTGCTGTTTTGTTAATGGGAAAACTTGAAACATGCTGGATACCTTTTAAGTTGCATGGCTTCATTTGAAACTGATAGTTGACAATATTTAAAAATAAAATTGATTGATAAATTTGTGTTGTTTAATATACCAAAGCAGGTTGAAATTTACTTCCATGAGCATCTATAAATAACTTCTTCTTGGTAAATTAACAAAGTGACTTGCAATCTTTTGAAAGTACTTTATAAGTAAAAATTTTACAGTTCTCTTCTTCCGTTTCTTTTGTTTGAGGAAAATGAATTTATCCCTGTACTTAATTGTGAAATTTATATTTCTGATTGGCTAATGAGTTAGAGTGAAATGAGGGAAACTTGGAATCATTCAACTTGAAAACCAGCAGGTGAATGGACAGCTTCGTGTTGACTGGACCTGATGTGTCCTCTTGTGTTTTACTCCCTTTTTCAGCGAAACCAGCAGTGTGTGTAGCAGCAGTGACACGGGGCTCTTTACCAACGATGAAGGCCGGCAAGGTAATCGGGATCCTAGCTTTGGGACCTTGGTTCAGCGTTTCTGGGAGGATTCGGATGGTTCTAGGAGTGCCTTACTGCGAGTGTGATGGTTGTCTGTGAAAGTGGTTCTCAAACCTTAGGGCATAAAAACCATATGGGGAACTGTTAAAACTGCAAGTTCCTGAGCTCCTCAGATTGGTCTGGAGTTAGCCCCTGGAGTCTGCATTTTCCGTAAGTACCTGTGGTGATTATTTTTTTTTATACAGGTAGTTCAAATTTGAGGATCATTGATCCAGGGGTGTCAAAATAGAATAAAGAACCGCATGAGCCAGTCATTTTCAACACTTATCAACTTTCTGCCATTATTTCATTTGTTTCCACCTACACTCTACCCCACATTCCATTTATTATTTTTATCATTTTTTTGAGTTATAATTTATATAAATTGAAATGTGCATATCTTAGCTATATGATTTTGACAAACAAATGAAGTCTTGTAACCTCCCAACTCATAATATAGAACATTGCTATCTATCCAGGGATTTCTTTTGTGTCCCTTGTTTGTCATTCCTTGCCCTGGTAATTAATGTTCTGATTTTATTTTCTACTTTAGATTAGTTTTGCCAGTTGGAGAACTTCATAAATGGAATTACAGAATATTCATTTCTTTGTGTTTGGTTTCGTCTCCTCATCTAAAGTATGTAAAATTTGTCTGTGATGTTTTCATTTATGAGTAATTTGTTCCCTTTTATTGCTAGTTCAGTTCAGTCGCGTCCGACTCTTTGCGACCCCATGGATTGCAGCGTGCCAGGCTTCCCTGTCTTCCACTGTCTCCCGGAGTTTGCTCAAATTCATGTCCATTGAGTCGGTGATGACATCTAACCGTCTCATCCTTTGCTGCTCCCTTCTCCTTTTTGCCTTCAATCTTTCCCAGCATCAGAGTCTTTTCCAGTGAATTGACTCTTCGTATCAGGTGGCCCAGCTTCAGCATTAATTCTTCCAATGAATATTCCAGGTTGATTTCCTTTAGGATTGACTGGTTTGAGAATGTAATTTTATAAAGGATAGACTGTGGTTTTCTTAATCTAAGTGAGCAATTTGTAAATCTCTAAAGTCCCTTCTGAAATCTAGTGATTTTTCTCCGAGGGTTGTGATTGAAGGCCAGAGCACGGTGGCTTTATGTCTAGGGTGATCCAGATTGGCTCAGAGTAACTGAAGGGATCCCAGGACTGTGAGACTTAGGTTCCAAATCTTAGTTTTGGAACGAGACCATGGGGAGGTGTCTCACCCATGCCTCAGAGTTGTGGGTACAAGTGGAGTTGCTGAGCTTCCCACTCGAATGGAGGCCATTATGCGTACATTCCTATCCCTTTCTGGCTCTGAGGGAGCGAGGTGTCATTAGAAACTGTGTGTATAGACTCCTGCATAGTCTGTCGCTAGGGCTTTGATTCTCTTATCTCATACCAGGAAAGTTTGGTTGTCTTTTTGTGAATGAACTGGAGCATACATTCAGAATTACTAATATTAGTATTTGCTCTTTTTCTTTGCTTTTACTATAGTGTCATAATGCATCTTTCAAAGGTTATGATGTGTATACAGAGGTGTAAGAAAGTGTGGAGTTACTACAATAGATTGTTTTGGGCCTTTGGAAAACCTTCCAATGACAAAAAATCCTTGGTATATTATGGAAGGTCATAGAATATTTTATAGCCCCAGCCTTTCCCTTTGTCTCTGCGTCTACTTTGCATATTCTGGTGATATTTACATGCTTAGAGTTCTCAGCACAAAGGTATGTTTCTTCCTGCTCTGTGTCTTTCCTTATGTTGGTCGCTCTGCCTTAAATCTCGTCTTTACCTTTCCTTGAATGGCTGGTCATCCTCCAAGACTGTCCTCATTTTGCTCCTCTGGGGCATATTTATGGACTACATCCATGGATTTTTTTGCTCTCAACTTCTGGTTGGGTTTGGCTGTTTAGGAGGCAACAGTGGAAGTGTGTGTGTTTGGGGGAGGTGAATGAGATTGATTGTATCAGTCAAGTTTTTATTATGATAATACTGATTAGCAGCCCCTAGGTTTCAGTGGTTTATTGTTGGGTTGGCCAAACAGTCCGTTCAGGTTTTGCTGTAAGGTGCTATGGGAAAACCCGAACAAACTTTGTGGTCAATCCAGTACATTCATTTCTTGCTATGGGGTTGGGGCTTGGCTGTGGTTCAGCTGCTCTTGCCTGGGCTCAGCCTGTTTCCAAGCTTCAAGTTAGGTTTGTATCTACTCATTTTTTTCTTATTCTGGGACCTAGGCTAAAGGAGCAATGGCTCTGCGTTATATGGACTTCTCAGGGCAGAGGATGTGAATGCCAAGTGACCAAGCCAGATCATATATGAATATTTAAAGCTTTTGCTTGAATCACATCTGCTAATGTTCTACCTGAAGCCTGTCAGATGACTGAGCTCCATGTCTGTGGGATGAAAAAGTGTGCTCTTCCTCAAGGGGTAGGCTCTGTGGAATCCCAGGGCAAAGGGCAAAGAGTGTGAATGTATCATTCTGTTACAAGGAGGCAGTGAAGAGATGGAAACAATAACGCAGGGCACCGCGTTGGATTAGAACCGTCCCTGATTCCCTTTCTCCTGGTTGCTCCTGTTTGTGTTCTTCTGCTGAAGGCTACTGCTCCTTTTTGGATCCCTCTCCTGTAACCACAGTTCTCTATGTTCTGGTAACCATTCGTTCCCCTTGCTTCTCCAGGTCTAGGAATGGTAAAGACTCACTGCTCTCCTGGCTCTGGGGTGCTTCAACATCCCTTTGGCTTCTCTAAATACTGTCTACATGTTTGTAAATAATCACTGAAGTCTCAAATACCCCATTTAAATGTACATGTTTCCTAAAGGGATTCTGATACAATCAGGGTACACATCATCTCCTAGAGAACCCTTAACTCTTTTTCTTCCCTTGAGCTTACTGCTTTCTTCACTAACCGTATTTATTGTTAACACATGGATGCCTTTTCCATGGAAGCTTTTCAGAGGCAGGAGTTTTGTTTTGTTTTGTTTCGTTTTCCCTACCATAGTCGTAACACATTATCTGGCAAATAATAAGCTCTTAATAGTTATTGGGGAACACAGATAAGGGGGGCCCTCTCCTTTCTCTTCCTGGAACAGAATTGTACACAGAACCTCAAATTATAAAACAACTAAACTCACTCTGGTTAAAGCAAGCTCCTAGAGGAGCAGCAGGTCAGAGCCTGACCCGCTCAGCCTCTCCCTTATTCTCTGGCAGCCCTCTTTTGAGGAGCTCCTGCATCAGGCAATCCTAGTGAACCAGGGTTGAAAACTACTGGGCTAAATGATGTCACAAGGGCCCTTCCAGTTCAGTGAGTCCCTTTTTGTATTATCAAAAATCTGGAGTGAATGCTTGAGAACCAAAACAAACAAAAAAATTCCCTTATAGTCTGCCATTTGTTTTTAGAAAATTATGATCTAGGTAAATATACTAATTAATAAAGGGCCCAAGGAATGCTTATGAATAGGAAGGAATCACTGTATTGACTTGGAGTGAAACTAATCATTGTTAATTCTGATGCCTATCTTTTATTCATTTTTTTTTTTTGACTTTGAATCTGCGTTTTGTAAGTGAAATGTGATGAGACAATGAAGCATGCGCTGAGGGCTTGAAATTTCAACTCCCTTGCCATCCTGCCTCCTGGTACCTCCTTGCCTCTCTGGAAGAGGTTCTCTGCCCCTGACTCCCCTGGGAATGGTTCTCCAAATGTGGTCTCCAGACCAGTTTAGCATCACCAGGGAACTTGTTAGAAATGTGCGTTCTTGGTCCTGTTTAGGCCAGAATCAGAAGTTTGGGCAGTGCAGCCTAGCAGTCTGTGTTCCGGTAGCCCTTCCCCATCCTTCGGAAGCACACTAAAGGTTGAGAAACACTGTTTGAAAAACAGCTGTTGATGTTGTGTTTTTATAAAGGAATATTTGGAGCAGCTTCTTTAGTGGCTTCTTTTCCCTTTTAAAGATCCCTGCAGTGATTTAAGAGTTATCCTTAGTGATCCATGAATCTGATAGTTATGATTAACAGGTCTGAGCAGCTTCCTGAGATCCAGTACCCATCAGAGAATGAGTGCAATGTGAACTCTTTAGATGTTCTAGTAATAATTTCCTTCATCCTTGGTGTTTTGAAAAGGGTGAGGGGTAGTAGACAGAAAGTTATCCATCTTACTCCTACTGGGCAAGAATAAGCCTTTTTGGAAATTGGGATGCTGTCATAGGAGTAGCTGGTAGAAAGAAGTTTGAACCAAGAGTCTGGCTGTATGGTTCTAGTCTTGACTTTGTCAGTAATTGAGTATGGCCTTGGGCAAATGGTGTAACTTCTCGACAAGCCTTGGGGGGTTATATTGTCTTTGTGGTTAGTGTTTTTTTTTTCTGGTAGCTTGGGTTGCTACTGTCAAGATGATTTTCTGTCCAATTAATGAGGTATCAAGGAAGAAACAAGGTAAGAATATACATTCTTTATTCACCTATTATAAGAAATAACAGCAAGAAATACTGCAGAAGTAGCCAGTTTCAAATTGAGAAATAATTTGTGGGTTTTTAACCTCCAAGTTCATTTATGCCCCTTAGAATGGTACATGAGAGGCAGTTCATTTTTATGTTAAAGGCTTTGGAGTTATTCAGGCTTTGGATTCGTACCGTGGCTTCACCATTACTAACTCTCTTGATTTTTCTGGGCTTTAGTTGCCTAATTGATAAGTTGAAGTTAGTGTAATGTTTGGAAGAGATAACAAATTTACAGGTTTTTTTAACATGGGTTCTGGTAGGTGGACAGGACTTAGTAATTGGTAACTTTTTTAGTTTTTACTATCAAAAGCTTCCCAGTGTGTTTCACTGTGACATTTATGTGGGACTAGTTTGATGTCCTGGTTTTTGTCATAATATGGATCAAGAAGTAGCAAACCTTTTTTTTTTTGTACATTGACTTTGTTTTAAAAAATATAATCAAACCTATAGCACTGAGACATCATCTTCCCATTTGGCTTCTCTTAGAGCACGTTAAAAATTCAAGCTTATGACAGAATCTCTTTCCTTTAGGGGACGATGAGCAGAGTGATTGGTTCTATGAAGGAGAATGTGTCCCAGGATTCACTGTCCCTAATCTGCTGCCCAAGTGGGCTCCTGACCACTGCTCCGAGGTAGAGAGAATGGATTCTGGACTGGATAAACTTTCTGATTCCACATTCCTTTTACCTTCTCGACCAGCTCAAAGAGGTGAGTTCCGAGGAGACCAAAACACATTTCATACTTTTATGTTCTCTCTGGGGGAGTCCACCCATGGCCAGCCTACTCATGCCTGTAAGCATGCATTGACTGTCTGAATTTTAGAACTAGGCCAGGGAGTTGTCCAGAAGGTTCAACGGTCAGTCTCAAAGCTTGAGGTTCTCTCCATTCTTACCTGAATCAATCCACGGAGACTCTTAGAATTTATATTAGCAGGGTATTCCTTCAGCTTGCTGTTGCCATCTGTGCCAGATCTAAGAAGCCTAGCAGTGTGTCACTGCTGCTTATCCTGTGAAACCGATGGGCTCCTGAGTGCCCAGTGGAAGCCTGAAATAGTGGATCTTGGAAGAGAACAGATTTCAGTAACAACATTCATAACAACAACAGGCGTAATGACATTTTTTTAAATGGATGATTTTAAAATATTAAAAAAAATTTTTTATTTTTGTTATGTTATTATGGGCTTTAACACAAATGTGTATCCTTTCCGTGTGCTTTCCCAGTGATGATGATGTAACAAAGTGGAGTGGGTGGAGCCTAGGACAGGGGAAGGAAATGTGGGAATACTCTCTGGTACTGTCTTCCTAGCTCTGTGACTGGCAGTCACTTCATTCCCTTGGGGCATCAGAGTGATGACTTAGGATATCGTGACACTGAACAGTGTTGTTTCAGAGGTTTCTTTTAGCTCTATAAATTTATGATGAAAGGATCCCAGAAACCAAAAATCATCCAGTTTCCAAGTGTATGTTGAGCATCTGTTGGTGCAGCATTGCACTGAGAGTTGTGAATTCTTCTGCAGTGTTTCGTTATGAATTTGGGTGATTGAAACGCCTTCTCAAAGCAGTTGGTTCTTGGTAAGGATGCCTGGCCGAGGCACATCATATGATACCTTAATAGTTTTCATAAACACGTCAGTGACCATTTCTAAAAGTTCTTTATGGACCACTTAAAGCACATACAAATAAGCTAGACTAGAAAGAAGAAACTTTAAATGGCCTGTAATCCCACACCCAGAGTCACTGATAATATTTTCATGTGGATTCTTCCAGCTCTCTCTTCTGTGTATAGAACATATACAGCAATTAGAAAAATGGGATTATATTATACATGCTATTTTTTAAAACCTGTTTTGTGAATTAGAATGTCTTTAAAAGAATTTTTTTTAATACTTTTGTTTGTTTATATTTTTGGCTGCGCTGGGTCTTCCCTGCTGTGCGGGTTTTTCTCTAGCTGTGGTGAGCAAGGGCTGCTCTTCATTGTGGCGCACAGGCTTCTCCTTGCTGTGGCTTCTCTTGTTGTCTTGTTGCAGAACATGGGCTTTAGGGCACGTCAGCCTCAGTTGTTGCAGCACGTGGGCTCAGGATTTGCAGATTGTGGGCTCTTGAGCTCAGGTTCAATAGTTGTGACATACAGGCTCAGTTGCTTTGCAGCCCAGGGGATCTTCCTGGACCAGGGATTGAACCCGTGTCTCTTGTACCGGCAAGCGATTTCTTTTACCACTGAGCCACCAGGGAAGCCCCTGAGTTAGAATGTTTTTGAGATGATAGCTAACATTTAATTTGTAATTAGAAATTGTTGATAATACCTTATGTTTGTGTAGTGTTTTCAGTTTATAAAGTACCTTCCATGTGCTGTTTCATGGAGTCTTGAAGTCCTGTAAAAGAGGACTGAGCGAATGATTGTTCCCTTTTTATAAACAAGGATGCCTAGGTCACAGGTAAATGACATGCCTAAGATCATACCACTGGTGACAAAGACAAAGGAATAGTGAATCCTTGGCAGATAGTTTAATGATACTAGTTTAAGGGTCAATCTAGTAAGATCCCAGGTGGAAGGCCTTTGTGTACTAAAAGCATATCACTGCTAATGAATCTTGTGCATTCAGTTACTGAGGTCTGTCTTCTTTTTATTTAGGGTACCACGCTCGCTTTAATCGTCTGCCTGGAGCTGCAGCTCGATGCCTCAGAAAAGGGCGAAGAAGGCTTGTGGGGAAGGTGATAGCTCTCACTGTTTCCTGGGCTCACTGGGAGGATAATATGTTCCCCAAGAGATTTGTATCCTATTGGTAATCAAAGGTGCCGAAGAACTCCCTGGGGTTAATTAAACCAGATGTATTTTGCACGTTCACAGGAGTGAACATTATATAGGACATGAGTGGATACATACATGAAAGATGAAGCTTGATTCATACAGAAGTTCTGACAAAGCAAACACTGTCGTGGCAGTGGTGGTGGTCTGTAAACCCAGAGGCCCGCTCTCTGTCCCTTCTCCTCTTTTGATTATATATTGTTATTGTAGAAGTTGAAATGCTCTTGGCTTCTTTATGACTCGTCTTGAATTCACGAATGCTTCTTTTGTTCTAACTTTGGTCTTTTATTCTAATTCATTAAAAAAAAAAAAAAAGGGAAGCAAGACCTGTTACCAGATTCCAAAAGTCCCTCCTTGGCCATAAGGGAGGGCTGTCTGCCATTTACTCAGTTCTCCCTTTGCCAGAGCTCTGCTAGGCACTCGGTTCATTTATTCCTCCCAAAACTCTTGTTAAGAAGGTGATGTTTTCTTTAAAGAATGAGGAAAATGGGTTCAAAGGTGTTAAGGAATGTCTGATGTTATCCAGATAGAAGTGGCAAAACACAGAGAATTGAACCCAGGTCTACTTCTCTTTTATCGTTTTAAATTTAAATTTAATTAATTATTATTTTTCACTCTGGCTTTGAGATTGAAAATAAGGCTGAGGCTGAATACCAGTCAGAGAAGATTGTGGTGGAGAAAGAATAAGGGTGGGAGAGGCATTTTTAGAGCATTAATATGTTTGTTCATTCAGTAAGTGTCTAGAGTGCCTGAGTGTGGCAGGCCCTGTGCCCAACCAGGTAGGTAGTGATCAGAGCTACAGTCTTCCTGCCTTAAGGGAGCTGCTGTTGATATAGGTTAATCAGAGGACTGTTTTCTGCAAAAGAAATGAGTCTGTTTATTTTCAGATGAATTCATATTTTTATCTGCCTTTAAATTCTATTTCATATCTCTAATTAGAAAAATATTTGGTTATTGGAAGAATACCTTTTCTTTTGGATTACTCATTTTATAGGCAACACAGTACTGCATTTGCTATTGTGGTAGCTTATTCTAACAGGACAGCTAGCAGGTAGGAATACATGGAGTGGAGGGAGGCCCCAGGATGTTGGCAGTGGGGAAGAGAGCAATGGTTTGACTTTTTTTCTTGATTGGTTAGGCTTGACACATAGTGTTCTCCCTAACACCTACCTTATTTTGTTTCAGCTCTTATAAAATAAGAGCCTTCCACGCCCATGGAAGTAAATAATTTCAAACTGGAGGACCCCCTTTAGCTTGCCTGTAAGGAAAGTAGGGCCTGTTGGATGTGTCTGTAATGATTTCAAATGAATAGGATAATATTTACTTGGTTAATTCATCTTCATCACCTTAAAGGGATATTTGTCATTTCTAGCAGAGGTCACTGTTCTGCCCCCCTTCTTCTCCCTCCCCTATCTCTCTCCTCTTTTTCTAAATTGTAATCATAAATAATGAGTTTCATTCACAGCTCCCTGCCAGCGAGCTGCTAATTACGCAAAGTACTGCTTGTAATTTACACAGTAATAAACTGTAAATTTAAACATTACGGCACTTTAAGTTAATAATTTTTCTGCTGTAACAAATAGCTCATTTTTCACCTATCTTTTCTCTTGGCCCCATTACCATGGTTGTGTCTGTGACCAAGAGGCGTAGGTGTAAGGAGTGAAAAATAGGAAGAATGAGAAGCCTTTTCATTTAGCTCCACTCCCACCCAAAATCTGACCTCCAAGTTAATTTTTCTATAGCCAGTTCTACTGAAATGTGTACCCTCATATTTAGGCTAATCCACACACAGATGAATACAGATAACAGTGTTTGCCCAGAAACAAATGTGTTTGAGTAACAGGCTTGACATTTTTGACATTCTTGCCCATGACTTATGCTCTTTCATCTTAACACATCCTCATATGCGTGTAACTCTTGCTCATGTACTGTCAATACGCTTGCCCAAGTTCTGTGATAGATATTCACTGTAAATGTACTCAAGTTAAATGAAGGGTGAGTGCCTTCTGCCATTTTCCAGTTTTTTTGAGATTAGTTTCTGAATTGCTTGTGTTATGGGTATGATTTTGTATTACAATCTTGAGGACCACTAATTTATGAACCAGTTTATACAAACTTGTATTTTTACTTTAGGAGATGATGTTTAACAGACAAAATACAGGGTGACAATTTTTGTAAGTTACAAAAACCTTTTGATGTGTATACATTTAGTCAGTAGATGCTTAGGTGTTCCTAGTGAGGACTCCGTAAATGTCACATTATGAAGGCTGTTGAGGCTATACGTGAATGACTCTAGGAATCTTGGTGTGCTGGCCTGTTAAAAATTAGCTGCTGTTGGATTTTTTTAAAAACTCTTTCTATTTTGACACTTTTTAATAAGTCCAGGAGGTATATTAAAATGCTATACACAGTTTTAAAAAAAGACTTTTTCTGAGCACTAAAGAAAACTAAGTCTAGAATGACATGCAATACTTTTACAGTAGAGTTCCGCAAAAAGCTGTCTAGTTGCTGTTGGATTTTAAGATTGATATCTGACATGTGCTTTGGGGTTGCTGGTATAATCATGGGAAAGCGTGAGTTCGGTGACAGATCATACTTAATGCTTGTTTTATCTTCTTTGCCTTTTCAGGAGTCCAGCATAAGTAATCTGGGTACTGAGAGGATAGGCCACCTCATTAGTGACCCTCGGCAGAAACAGTAAGTGCTTCTGTATTTACCGGTGCTCTCCTAGCCTGTTCCTTGGAGGAGACCGCAGAAGAACGTTTTAAGAAGAAACCTGGAAATTCTGTTGTAGAGCTGAATGAGGTCATCTTAAAGATTGGTACTTTATAACATGGCTAACATGCTAAGTTCATGAGAGTGATTGTTTTTTCCTTTCTAGACTAGTTTTTATTTCTTTGCATTTTATGTCTCTAGATGCTACATTGTGAAAGTAGCGTCTAATGAGAATGTTGTATTTTAAATCAGTTTTTCCATCTCTTAAAATTTTTTTGTTCAAAATGTGTGGTTGCTTCTGTATTCTGTTCTGTATGCACTTCCCATTTTTAGACCTTTAGACAAAGAAGTATCTTTTTGTTCTAACTGCTGTGATAAGTGCTGCTGGAGAGCCTGTGTGTAGCCCTAGAAGAATCGTCTGCCTTTTCTTGTGACAGCTCTGCCCCTGACACGACTGGCTCTTTGGTGTCGCTAGTTTGTGTCGTGGTCAGTGTCCAATCGTGACCCCGTATCCTTTCAGCCTGGTTGGTTGTTATGAAATTGACAAGGTGTGGTCTGTGCCCCTGTTGAACTGGGATCCTGTTCTCACTGCACAGCTGAGAGTGTGTTGGTTTCACACCATCGTCTTGAGTTGTTTTAGTGCCCAGTCTTCTGTATTCTGACTTTTTACTTTGAAGAGTCATTTTTTGCAAAAAAAAAAAAAAAGAAAGAAAGTTCATACGCATTTAACATCTCCTTTTCTCCTCTGATTCCGTTATTTTTTCTCATTTCTTTTTTCTTCACTTCATTAATCCAATATCTTTTCTATCTTCTCGTCTCTAATAATGTTCCTGCCACTTCTTTGACTTCCCTGGTGGCTCAGACGGTAAAGCGTCTGCCTACAATGTGGGAGACCTGGGTTTGATCCCTGGGTCAGGAAGATCCCCTGGAGAAGGAAGTGGCAGCCCACTCCAGTACTCTTGCCTGGAAAACCCGATGGTCGGAGGAGCCTGGTTGGCTACTGTCCATGGGGTCGCAAAGAGTCGGACACGACTGGACGACTCCACTCACCACTTCTTTTATTGTTTTCTCTCCTCTTATTCCCTCCCTCTCTCTAGTTTCTGGTTACCATCAGCTGGGAAAAGAGAACGAAATCAGGTAAGATTATTTTTCTTTGTCATCTTTATCATTTGATTTCCTTTTCTTTAGAAAGAATAAAGCCCTGGCTTCTGATTTTCCTCACATTTCTGCTTGTGCACATGAGGTAAGGTTCCTGTTCCTTATGTTATTCTGACTTTCTTGGAGAACTGTTTTCCGAAAATACCTTAGTATTCAGTAATAAGAACAAGAGTCAATTCCCCTTTTTAGGTTCAATTGTGCTCTTCGGTTTAATACTTGTAACATATTTCATAGGAATCCAGTTTTTGTTCTGGTTTTGAACTTTGCAGTAAAAAATCAGAATGAACTTCATTTGCCTATTTTTCAGTTCAGTATTAGCATCCCACGCTGAGAAATGCAATGTTGAATCCTAAACACAAGAAGCAGAGGAAGGTAGAGCCTCTTTGGGTGAAATGGGGTTGAGGCCTTTGAGCCTCTTACTCTTTTCTCTAGCTACCCCTGAGGAGGCCCTTGGCATATCTAGGCCTTTATAAGGGTCCTAATTTTAAAATTGCTGACAGTGGCTCTCATGGTGTTCCTTGAATGTCCTAGCCTTTTGTGTTTTGTTGGGAGAGAGTTTGCTTCATCTTCATGATTAGTCGTAAAATAGATGAATACTGATAGGTGTTTTGTTTTTTCTGCTTATTATCGTATTAATAAGTTGGTAATACTTTTTAGACTTGGCATTTTCGTCTTGAAGTTACTATTTCAAAATGAACTAGAACAGTGATAGAGCTAACTGGTATGAATTTATATGATTTTAGGTGGCATGTGGATACACAATTTTTACTTTAGTTACAATAATTTATGTTAGAAAAATGTAATCATTTTATCAAACTCGTTATTTCACGGAAATACAGTGATGACAATGCCGAGTAAAACTTAATATGAAGGAAAATAAAAGGTAGAGCTGGTGTTCGGAAGACAGTCATTAAGGTGGAACGCTAGAGAGTGCAGTTTGGGGAGTGCTACGCTAGAGTGTTAATTGTATTTGCATCAGAATCTAAAGGCAGAGAGACCTGTGATGATCATCTCATCCAGATCTGTTACTTTACAGATGAGATGGATCATCTACAAACGAGGTTTAAACCATTTGCCCAGTCACACAGCACTGGGACTGGAAGCTCTATGACAGACAGCTGCTTGATTCCTGTACTTTCTAAGTTCTTTTGAAATTATTAACACCATTCACTGTTCTTCTAGTATTCATGTATATTTATTTCTGAAATGTGGGGGGAGGAGTATTTATTGCAGAAAAAAATCCAAAGAAGACTAGCCAACATAAAGTGAGATACTTTTATATAGTGTCCCAATGGATCCTTACAGCCCCCTTTTGAGGTGAATAGGTGTTTTACAGATGAGACTGAAATTACTTTCTAAACCAAAAGCGGTATTTTATGTAGCCCTCACAGTAATCCCACGAAATAGGTAAGACAGATAGTGATACATCTGTTTTACAGATGAGGATGGTAAAGCCCAAAGAGCTTTTGTAGTTTTTACCATATGATAGCTCAGTGGTAGGCTGGAACTAAACGTTGGATATTCTAATTCTTAACCTAGTTCTGTTTCCACTACACTGCTGCTGGTTTGTGCTAACCAGTTATTCACTGGAAACATCTGCCAGGATAAGGACAAGGTAGTTTCATGCTGGTATTCTTGGGAACAAGGGCTGAAAATCAGTAGGCAGAAGTTCCCTTTATGTCTGTTAGAAAGTACTGTATTCTGCCACTTAAGTAATTATTATGTATCGGAAGTTTTTGAAAAACTGCTGCTTACCAAGGAAGAGTCTGTTTTTGAGGCTGGCTAGATTAGTTACGCTACATTTGTGGGTACACTGTTGACTGTGCACAAATTGATTGAGCGGTGTCTGTGGTATGACAGGAGAGTTGAAAAGTCAAAGGGGAAAAGTTAGCAAGTAGCAGGTAGCCCTTTAGGATCAGGTCTGTTTCATGTAAGCCTCACTGAAATAATCTCATTTATTCCTGCAGTTTAATCCTCTCTCTCCCCTTTACTCCCTGGATGTTCTTGCTGACGCTTCTCACCGAAGATGTTCACCAGCACACTGCTCTGCCAGGTAATTGTGTCCTAGTGACTGTCTTTTCTAGATGATACTATTGGCCTTTTATAAGCCTTTTCAGATTAAAGTATGTTAGTGTATACTGTCCGCTTTGATCTCTCAACAACTTTTTGAGGTCAGGAGTTGTTTTAGAGAGGCAGGAACTGAGGCAGAGTGTTGAAGTATCTTTCCTGTGGTCCCATGGCTTACTGTCTGATTTAAAACCTCAGGTTTGATCTAAGTTCTGCCTCATCCTCTGTGATCTGACTCCTGCCTTCTCGTCCAGCCTCCTCTCATAGACTGCTTCCTCCTCACCGAAGGAGAGGTCCAGCTGTGCCTGGGAGCTCTGTTTTATTCTTCAGATTCACAACTCTTTCCTGCTGCTGAACCTTCGCACGCGTTCCCTCTGCTGGACTGCTGTCTTAGAGCTCTTCCCGCGGTTGGCTCTTTCTCACCCCAGCTGGGGCCGCCTCCTCTGGGAGGACCCCTTCGGGCTATCCTGTGTGAAAGCGCCTGCCTGCACCTCTCACCGCTCGTTCTCTCTCTCTTTCCTTTAGAGCTTTAATTACAGTCTGTAATGGCTTTATTGTTGTTTTGTTTTTCTTCTTACTTTCCCCCTTGTCTCTCACTAGACTATAAGCTTCAGAGTGCTGGGACCTTGTCCGTCCCCCACGCCTAACACAGTATCTGGCGCTTACGGGGCATTCAGTATGAATTTGTCAGGATAAATCCTGCACTTGCATAGCAGAATGAAATCAGTGCCTCTGAATATACATTCTCTCAAGTTGGGTGAATGCAAAGTAAATATGGTTTCTATGATGGCATGCCCTAGTGGGTTATTGCGCACAAGGAGCAGCTAATAGGCTGAACCATAGAACCTTTATTATTTCTCGTGGCACAAAGAATTTCTTTCCAAGGTTCCAATGATTTTCTTTTCTTTATTCTTCCTAACACATTGTTAAATGGATATATTCATAGATTTGGGGGGCAGGCTGCACTAAGAAATGATTTTTTTCATGGATATAGTTAGGATATTTGCTATGGCCTATAATAATGAGCTCTGCACTATAACCGCCTTCCTGACCTTCTACTGGAAAAGTAGTATTTCAGTAGGAAAAACTTTTGAAAAGAGACTGTCACGCATGGTGTTAAGTAAGAGCTTGGAAAATTAGGAGATATTAGTAAACTACTGTAAAGCCTTTTCTTAGTCACGTGCTATTTAGCCATCATTCATTCATCATTTCCTGACTCCTTACTGTGTGCTTTCCTGGGAAGCCTTCCTTGGTGACTCAGGTGGTAAAGAATCTGCCTGCAATGCAGGAGATCCAGGTTCAATCCCTGGGTGGGACAGATTCCCTGGAGAAGGGAATGGCAACCCACTCCAGTATCCTTGCCTGGAAAATCCCATGGACAAAGGAGCCTGGTGGGCTACAGTCCCTGGGGTTGCAAAGAGTCCGTCACAACTGAGTGACTCACACTTTCACTTCCTTTCACTTTACTATGTGCCAGGTACTTTGTTTAAACATTTAATACTATGCTAAAGGAGCTTATATCCTCATGGGAGGCTCAGGTGTGGAAATGGACAACTACAGTTAGGAATGACAGGTACCTAAATGTGTGCACCGGAGTGAAAGCAACTCAGAAGAGCAGCTCCTAACTCAGGCTCAGGGAGCTTCTCTTAGAGGTGGTAGTGCTCAGGCTGTCTTGGAAAATGAAATTTCAGTCCATGGGAAAGCAGTCCTCCAGCTACGTGTCTTAATACCAGGTAAAATAATGTCCACGTGTGCTCTTTAGGAAGACTCTGTGAGTAGCACCATGTCATGTCGGATACTGCAGGAGGATCATTTGTCCTCCCCCCTCACTTCTGCTGCCTTGAGCTGTGCTGAGATTGGCATATCCATGCTTTTGTCCGGTTTCCTGCTGCCTTTAAGGCCTCGTCCTGGTTGGAGTGGGTGTGAGCTTCATGTTTCTTTGTGCATCTCATTATTCACATCATTATCTTTGTTCTCTTACCGGCCGTGCCTGTGGCCAGACTTGGAAACGTAAGGAAGCCGAGGCTGAGCTTCTGGTGCACTCAGCTCTGTGGAAATAGCGCTTATTGCTTCCCACTATTGCTGAAGCAGGATGAGAGAGTGTGGACACTTACAGCTCATCCTTGTCCTGCCTGGCGTCATTCCTGGGTCAGTAGACACAAAGCGGGGTTGCAAACATGAAGGATCTTTGGGGCACGGGAAGAACATTTTTAAACTTACATTTATTTATTATTTTATCCTTAAAAAATTTTTTTTTAAGTTATACATATATTAATTAGTCTAGCAGCACATATTTTTGTTTTATGTGTACGTATTACATATAAAGGAGTGTTCAGATTTTTTTTTACTGATGAGGGCACACAAGCAATGAAGTTTGGGAAACCCCGATCTGTGGGAAATAGTCAGCACAAGTGACCTCCACAGGTTTTAGGAAATGTGTGTGATGAGACACTTCCCTCGGGGCTCCCTGTTTTCCTTAATAATGAGGTCCCTGCCCGGCAAGGGGTCAGCAGAGAAGGAGCAGCCTAGCTCCAGTGTGGCTGACGGATGCTATCGGATTCAGAAGTCGTTGGTGGGCTTTGCAAAGGGTGGACCATTTAACAAAACCTGGCACCTAGGGAAGGACTGTTAGAGAGCAGTGGTGGTAGGGAAGAGGCAGGTGAATAACCATATTAAAAACTGTTTCGAATGGAAATTTTGTCTTCTTGTTCCATTTTATTTGCCGTAAAGATTCCTTTCAAAGCATCTGGGCAGCATTGGGAATTTCACACCCATCATTAGAACGATTTGTGCGCGTGTGTGTGGTGACTATGTTATCATTAGCGGTATAATTTTATTTTGCGAAGAGAGAAGTGTTTCCTGTTTTATCACAGCTTTCCCCGAGGAGGCCTGGTGTATTAATTTGCTGTATTGCCTCCTGGCTGTTCCCAGGCTGTTTTTCCTCTTCATCATGGAATTTTTAATGGCCCTACTGCCTCTTGGGAAGCATGTGAGGAAGAGTTCCTCGGGGAGTGCTTCCCTTTTTTCACATGCCTATAATTACTCTCCTGTAAGAGCACAAAGAGTTTGATGATCATGCCTGGACTGTGAAGGTTTCCTCCTGTCGTTACTGAGCTGAGGCTGCTTCCTGCCTGGATGGGACCAGTTCAACTCCCCCCCAAACCCTCAGCTGCGAGAGAGGGGTTCAAGCACCTCCTCACTGCTAGAGCCTTCTCCAAGTGAGGCTTGGGGACCGCTGGGGGGTAGTGAGTGGCCTCAAGGTACTCGCTTGTTTAGCATTCCACTGCCATAAACGAGACATAATGGGGGCATGATTTTAAGAGAAATGTGATCAATGTGTCATTTTAATACCGCCCAGATGGCAGATGCAGTGAGAGCGAACCTTTGTGGTCTTTATACCACCTAATTCATTTGTGGGCTAAGAGGTTTTCAGAAATACCACCCTAGAAATACTGAAGTTTTCTGGTTTTCAACCCTGGCTGTACTTTTGAATCACCTGAGAAGCTTTAAAAAAAAAAAAAAAGTATATCCAGGCTGGTCCCCCACTTTGCAAGATTCTGATTTAATTGGCCTGGGATGAGGCCCAGGCATTGGCAGTATTTTGGAGCTCCCAGGTGTCTCTAACATGCAGCCAGGATTGGGAACTATTGCCCTAAAGGCATATGGTTTTAGAACTGGTGCTTTGTAATTTACTTAACAGGAAAGCCCATTTCATAATTGGCCTGTGCTTGGATGTTGTGAGCACAGTTCTGTACGGAAGGGACCATTCTGGGCTTCTCTTAGCCTTGGAGAACTGCTGCAGGGGAGGAGGAGAGCAGGAGGTCCAATACTTAGTGGTGGGCAGATGGGCAGAGCTGATGGGTGAGTGTGTGAGTAGCTGGACCGTGGGCAGGGGATATAGGGATAAACTTCGGAAGCTAGCTGTTGGGGTTGGGTTGTTCGGTTGCTGGTGTTGGGCTGTTGCTATTAAAGCAGTGAAACCGGGTGCTGGTGCTGAGAGTTGCTGCTGCTCAGACAGCAGATGGTGTGATTGGTGTTCTGGTAGAAGCGCTGGTGTTGCTGTCAAGGACACAGTCCCAGAATGGCAATAAGGAACCAGTGCTGTAGGCAGCTTTTTCCAAAATGAGAGATTTATTGATTGAAAGGTAGTTGTTTTTTTTTTAAACCATTATTGTCTTAGAGAACCATAACTGGAACTTATAAATTGCTACATCTCTTTGTATGATGCACAAGTCGCCAGTTGTAGTTTTTGAATATCTTGCGGCAGTTTTGAGTTTCTTCAACTTTCCTGATCTTTCCTCTATTTTCAGTGATCACTTTGTAGTATATCACCATTTCTTTTATTCTTTCTTTTAAGTTTTTAATCTCATATTAGTTTGAGGCAGACTCAGATAAGAGTCTTGGCTTTTACCTGGGCAAAAGAATTAACCTCCCCATACTTCAATTTCCTCACCTTGAAAATGAAAATATCAATATTTTGGGGGCTGGTCCGGGACCAAAATGAAATAATATACTTGTATATTTAGCATACTGGTAGCTAATACTTATTTTTGTTATATAGTTAACTACACTACCCTGTTCTAAGGATAACTGCAGTTTTACAAAAGTTGAGTTGGTTTCCAGAGTCATTTGCTAATGAGTATTTAGTATAGATTCTTGAGGTGTTTAAAATGACCCCAAGTGGACTATAAGAGAAGGCATTTGGGTGCTTGGGTGAAAGAGAGAGAGACCTTCCTGTTAGTTGAAATATGATAGGCTGACTCATTGTAATTCATTGTATCTGTTCACAAATGCTGTGATCTGCATATCAGAGTTGTGTGCCCAGCTGGCTGTGCCACTTGACAAGGAGTTTCAAAGAGCAAAAAGAAGACTCAATTCATGCTATTAATTTTGACCTTTGGAGCCATAGTAAACAGCCTCAGGTTTTACCTCGGGGCTTGGGGGAAAGAACCTTCTATTAGTCCTCTGTCTGCTGGGGATGCTGTGATGCACAGCAGCTCTCGCTCACCTCTTTTAGTGCTTGGTTTTGGTCATGTGTTAGGAAATGTTTGTGCTGTAACGTTGTCCATAAGGCTGCCCACTCCTACCGGGACGTCTCATTCTATAGTGCACAGTTCTGGAATCTTGTCCTCCGTTGGACAGTCTCATTTATAGCAGCTCTCAGCCAGCTGGCATCTTACTGCCAGGTATGGAATGATGAAAGCATTTTCTCTCTCTCTCGTTTTGCTACTGTAATATACCCATCCTTCCAACGGATATGGAACTGTTGTGCTCCTTTGGGTGGCATGAGACAGCTTCATGATATGCCAGCCTTTGCCCAGCAAAGGGAAGTAAGTAGATTACAGAGAATGTTCAGGTGCTGGCGAGCAGTTTGTCACAAACTGCTGAGGGTTTGGTTTGAGTGAAAACACGAGTGAGATTGCCAGGATCTCTTCCTAAAACCTCCTTTGTGTCCTCTGATCGGGAGGTGGTTTTCTCTCCTCCCTGCGACACTCCTGTTTCTAGTGTCTTAGGCCTGGATCCTGTCATATGTGCAAGTCTGTGAAGATATATTTCCCCGACCGGGTGTTTAATAAATGTCGCTTAACCCTGAAGGTAAAGTCACACGTGAGGAGCGGGCCTGTACTCCTTAGGTTTGTTTACTCCTCTTTTCCCTCATGCTCCCCTCTCACTTTCCTTGCTCCTTGATTACAGCTCAGTGTCTTGTGACACCTGTTAGTTCTTTATGCATCGGCCTCCCTCCCTCTGCTGTGAGCTCCTGGTGGATGGGCCCTTGGCTCAGTCATTTTGTGTATAACCTCTGCACCCAGCACAGTGTAGGCCTCCATAAATTTTTGTTAAAAATAATTGAGGTGAATAGATTAGTAATTAAGGAGAATAATTGGAATATATGATGTATATGACCTTTGGTCCTTAGAAATATCAATAGTTTTTCCCTGATGTTACTTATTTGTGTGTTTTAAAGGAAAAGTACAGAAAATAAATATCTTTTAAAAATAAATTTTATTTTTATTTCATCCCCAAACATGAACTTTTCAATGAGTTTTAAAAATGAGTGCTTTTTGAAGGTGAACCATTCCTTAAAAATTAGCTTGCTGTTGACAGAAGACTGTTTCCTTTCCTTAGGAATGACTTTAAACATCTTTGTTCTAAATCTAAAGCAGTCACTTCAGTTATTTATTTATTTTTTGCCAACATTGGTTCTGTTAAACATGCATGTATTTCTCAAAGTAAGTTTTTCTTCCCCTAAAAGTACATTCCTGCCCCAAGGACATAGTGACCTGCCCAGTTTCCTAAGTAACACTGCAGTTTTAACAACTCACCTGATCTTTTTAGTTACCTGCAGTAAAAAATAAAATAGACGTGTTGTGTTTACGTGTGAATATACAGAATACTCTTTCAATTAATTTTTAATCTTCAACATTCACCTTCACAGTTACAATGTGAATTTAGTGATTTTTTTTTCCTGAAGTAAGAATTTTTAAAGAGTGTATTTAATGTTTTTAATGTTCATTCCACCCCCACCGCCCCCAGATCCTTTAAGCAAATGCTGCTGAATGTGATGGTTTAGGAGAAGTACTGACCCAGCACTCATGCTGTGAAGGAAATAGTGCCCGAAGAATACTGAGGCCCAGATTAGACGAAACAGAACGAACGTAGCCTGTCTTTTCTCTGGGTTAATTGCTTGCATGCTGGGGAATAATAAATATATTTTTCATCTACATTTATATTCATTTAGTTACTCTGTTATTCTTTAAGTTAAATATTTAGATCTATTTTATGGACTAGCTTGGCCTTGGGAGTTTCTTTGGTTTTTTTTTTTTTAGCTCAGTAATTCTCACAGTAGGTAGAAGCTTATCAGAATTACCTGAGGTAGAATTTCAAAATAAACATATTACAGATTCTTCTTCCATCCCTGCATGGTGGGAGATGTGTATTTTGTAAAAGCTCCTGACATGATTCTGTTAACCATATGTCACTTCAGTTGAGAAGGAGTTTTAACTTGGTGGTGGCTTTAGCTTAACTAGTACTTAGCCTTTTTTTTTGCCTCTGCACAACTGAAAGATCCGCTCCCTCCTCGCACAGTACATGGTTCACCGTACAAGAGCAACTTTCACTGCTCTTTAAAAGAAAAAAAAAAGAGTTAAAATTAAAAAAAGAAATGTAGTTAAATTTTCTGCCACTCAGTGGATAAGGATCGGGGTCTGCGTGCCAGGAGAAGGGGAAGCCCACGCCGTTCCCCAGCCCTTTGTGATGCCTCCTCACCTGAGTTTTGGCCCGCTTCAGTTTCTGTCTTGGGAGACAGCGGCATTGTCAGAGTGAAAACAACACAGTATTTGTTGTTGTTACTCAGCCCTAAGTTGTGAAGTTATTCTTCCTCTTATGAAATGACTCTCCAACCTGGAAATGGTCTCAAGAGAAATGTTTTAAGAGGGAAGGAGCACTAAGCTGAGTTTTAGGAGTGAGCATGGCGTCCCTTTAGGCCTGCCTCGGCTCCTTCCCATACAGGTTCTGTAACCGTGAAAGCTGTGCTTCTGGAAGTGGCCCAGGCTATAAAGTCCATTCGGGAAGAGGCTGTTTCGTTCACCACCATATCATCTCCCCCACCAGGTAGAAACTCAGTGGACAGTGAAAGGAGCCAAACTCCCCGCCGGAGTAGAAAGGAAATAGGCCACACAGAACTACGTACTTTATGACAAAATAAGGTTATTGACTTACTCAGCCGTGTTGTCTGGTTTCAGAAAGCCTCCAGTTCTTTCCTAAGAGGAATTTATGAATTTCGAAGGTGTAACAATTAGGAGTGGGAATGGGATGGTAGAAGTAGACCATTTGCTGCAGAGAAGTGGCAGGCTGAAGGCTTTAGCAGTCGGAAGTCATTTAACGTAGGGACAGTTAACCCCGAAGCCCTCAACATTGCTGAGCAGAGACCAGTTGGGGGGGGACCCAGGAAGCAAGGCCCAGGGGGCAGGTGGTGCAAGGACCACCTGGAGCACACAGCAGCCTCCTCAGGATGCTGCACTATATAGTGCAGTGGATAACTATGTGTAGAAGAGTACGCAAGTAATACTTATTTTCATTTTACTAAAATAAGCATTTAAAAAACCATTGCCTTTCCATTTAAAATGGTTTAAAATGCAAACATTTTTATTCCAAAATGTGTCATTCCTTGAAAATGTGGGATAAATGTTACGCTAGGACTAGGTCCATAAAGAGTGATAATATGTGCCCTCAGCCATCTTCTTGACATATATCAAGCACACAGAGCTGTGAAATGATGGATGGTGTGTAAATAAAAGGCAGTATTTGTTTTGTTTAGCTCAAGTTGATACTTTAAGAATTACTACCTTAAAACCCTTTTGAGTGTTTTTCTTATGAATGTTATTTTGTATCTGTCAAAACTTAGCATTTCATAAACATTGACCTTGAAGAAGCAGTAGTTTTTAATTAAATTTTTATTGAAGGATAATATACTTACAGAGAAGTGTACGAAGAAATACACACCTGATGAATTTTCATGAAGCTACATCCAAGTAAACCCAGCATCTAGATGCAGAAATGGAACATTCCCAGAAAGAATCCTGCAAGTTGCCTGAGCCTTTTCTAGCAGCTGTCCTTCTTCTTCCACTAGCCACAGCTCAAGGGTAGCCACTGTCTTGATGTCTAATAACATTGTTTAGTTTGAAGAAATGGGGTTAACGTTTAATCTGAAACGTTTTAGTGAGTCCTTTAGTGAGCTTAAGGTAAAGAAGAAGGGAGCATGGCTGTAAACTGTTTTCCCTTTGCTTGACTTTTCTCTTTCTCTAGGTCTTTAGGAGAAGCATGATTGAGCTGGGCTTCCCCAGTGGCTCGGCTGGTAAAGAATCTGCCTGCAATGTGGGAGACTTGGGTTCAATCCCTGGGTTGGGAACATCCCCTGGAGGAGGGAACGGCTACCCATTCCAGTATTCTGGCCTGGAGAAGTCCATGGGCAAAGAGTCAGATAAGACTGAGAGACTTTCACTTTCACTTTTGATTGAACTAGAACAAAGGGCTTGGATAGTATTTATTCAAGCACCTTGCTTGTGGAAAAAATGGAAGCTCTGTTCTGTACATTTCTCTGTTTTGAGGAGAAACAAAATTTGTAGTTTCACTTTTCTGGCTGTGTCTTTGACTTCCAAGGCAGTTAATACCTCTACATTTAGACCTGTCTATCCCTGACATTCTGTCTTATGTGTGTCTTATTATTAAATCAGCATGCCGATTTAGGCTTATTCCCAGAACTCCGTAAGGTGTAAAAAATGGATCATTTCCGCTATTTTACGCACTTATACTTAATTTCACTTGGGATTTCAGAATTAACTATTCATGGAGTACCTAACTTACTGTCTTTTGCCATATAAACGCGAATGATCAATAAAAGGTGACTTAGGTGGAATTTTTTGGACCATAGGCTTTATATTGTAAATATCTGCCTTTTGTAGTGTTCTTTGCATTCTAAAATATTTCTTATGATTTCAGTCAAATTCCTATTTTTTCTTGTTTATAAATTGAATTGACTCAAGCTTTTGCTGTTTAAAGAGAGAGAGAGTATATGTGTGTGTGTGTGAGGGTGAGAGGGCAGCATGTGGGTGCACATGCCCATATGCTTTTAAACTGTGGAAGTTGCCAGATTGGGGACCTCTGAATAGGAAAATTTGCCTATTCAACAGTAGTCTTGTTGCCTTGCTAACTAGATTCTCTTAGATTTGAGTGCGGTTTCATTTTTAAGGCTATTAAGCCATGAGACTTGATTCCCCGGCTAGGACTACCAATTAGTAGCTCATCTGATATAATTTTATTAGAGTCTTTTGTATATGCTTTGTACTCTGGCTGCGTTTTTAAAAGTTGTATTAAAATATCATAACATAAAATTTACCATTTTAGGGAATACCCTGGTGGTCCAGTGGTTAGGACTCAGTGCTTTCACTGCCATAGACCAAAGTTTGATCCCTGGTCAGGGGACTAAGATCCTGCAAACTGCGCAGCATGGCTAAAAAAAATTTACCATTTGAATCTCCTGTAAGTGTACAATTGAGAATTTTTGTTTATAAAGCTTTCATTCATTCATAGCCATTTTAGTCAACAGATACTTAGTGGGGGTCAGCTATGTGCCTTGTGCTAAAGTTGGTAGGTCACTGGAAAATTAGGAAATAAATGTAAACATGGTCCCTGTTCCCAAGGACGTTAGCCTCTTTAGAGAAAGCAGATACATATGCACCAGTTAAATAATGGTTCATGACTGATAAGGCCTAGAATGTTCAAGGAAAGCTGTGTGCAAATGTGAGACTCACTCAGCTTGGTCCTTTAATCAGGGGTAGGATTTGTCTAGGTTGAGAGGAAGGAGGAAGCAGGGAAATGAAATAGCATACCAGTATCCTAGCCATGGCAATCAGAGAAGAAAAAGTAATAAAAGGAATCCAAATTGGAAATGACATACACTATACATAGAAAATTCTAAAGATGCTACCAGAAAACTACTAGAGCTCATCAGGGAATTCAGTAAAGTTGCAGGATACAAAGTTAATACACAGAAATCTCTTGAATTTTTGTATACTAACAACAGAAGACTAGAAAGAGAAATTAAGGAAACAATCCCATTTACCATCACATCAAAAAGAAAATACTTCTGAATAAACCTACCTAAGGAGACAAAAGACCTGTACTCTGAAAACTATAAGATACTGATGAAAGAAATCAAAGATGACAGACAACATACGGAAAGATATGCCATGTTCTTAAGAATCAATATTGTCGAAATACTGTACTACCCAAAGTAGTCTGTAGATTCAGTGCAATCCCTATCAAATTACCAGTGGCATTTTCACAGAACTGGAACAAAATTTTTTGATTTGTATGGAAATCCAGAAGACCCCAAGTAACCAAAGCAATCCTGAAAAAGGAAAAGAGTGCTGAAGGAATTGGGGTCCCTGACTTCAGACTATACTACAAAACTACAGTCATCAAAACAGTATGCGTACTGGCACAAAAGCAGAAATACAGATCAGTGGAACAGGATCAAAAGCCCAGGAACAAATCCACACATCTGTGATCAACCTGTGATAAAAGCAGGCAGGAATATACAATGGAGAAAAGACAGTCTCTTCCATAAGTTGTGCGGGGAAAGCTAGGCAACTGCGTGTACAATTAGAACATCCTCTTAACACCATACACAAAAATAAACTCAAAATGGATTATAAACCTAAATGTAAGATATCGATGCTCTAAAACTCTGAGGAAAACATAGAAAACTGACTTAAATCACAGCAATATATTTTTGGGTCCACCTCCTTGAGTAATGAAAACAAAAATAAACAAGTGGAACCTAATTCAACTTAAAAGCTTTTGCATACCATAGGAAACCATAAGCAAAATGAAAGGACAGCCCACAGAACGGGAGAAAATACTTGCAAATGAAGTGACCAACAAGCAGTTAATCTCCAAAATATACAAACAGCTCATGCACCTCAATATCAATAACCCAATCAAAAAATCAGCAGAAGATCTAAATAAACATTTTTCTAAAGAAGACATACAGAAGGCCAAAAAGCATATGAAAAGATGCTCAACATCACTAATAATTAGAGAAATGCAAATTGAAAGTACAGTGACGTACCACCTCACACCAGTCAGAATGCCCATCATTAGAAAGTCTATAGATAACAAATGCTGGAGAGGGTATGCAGAAAAGGGAAATTTCTTAACACTGTTGGTGGGAATGTAACTTGGTGCAGCCACTGGAAAAGAGTATGGCGGTTTCTCAGAAAACTAAAAATAGAATTACCGTGTGGTCCAGCAATCCCATTCCTGGGCATATATCCGCAGAAAGCCATAATTTGAAAAGATATGCACCCCAGTGTTCATTGCAGCACTATTTACAATAGCCAAGACATGGAGGCAACCTAAATGTGTATCAACAGAGGAATGGATAAAGAAGATGCGTGTGTACTGTGCACATGTGCACACACACAAATGGAGTATTACTGAGCCATAAAAAATGAAACAGTGCCATTTGCAGCAACCTGGATAGGCCTAGAGATTTTCATACTGAGTCAAGTAAGTCAGAGAAAGACAAATATATGATACCACTTATATGTGGGCTCTAAAATACGATAGAAATGAACTATACTTACGAAACAGAAACAGACTCACAGACATTGAAAACAAACTTACAGTTACCAAAGGGGAAAGGCTGGGGGGAGGGATAAATTAAGAGTTAGGGATTAACATATAAACCCTACTGTATATAAAATAATCATCAAGGATCTACTGTATAACACAGAACTCAATATTCTGTAACAAGCCATATGGAAAAAATATGAAAAAGAATGCATACATGTATATGTATAACTGAATCACTTTGCTGTACACCTGAAATTAACACAATATTATCAACTATTTCTTGTTCAGTCACTCAGTCGTGTCCAACTTTTCGCAACCCCATGTACTGCAGCACACCAGGCTACCCTGTCCTTCACCATCGCCTGGAGCTTGCTCACACTCATGTCCATTGAGTCGGTGATGCCATCCAACCATCTCATCCTCTGTCATCCCCTTCTCCTCCTGCCTTCAATCTTTCCCATCATCAGGGTCTTTTCAAATGAGTCTGCTCTTTGCATCAGGTGGCCAAATTATTGGAACTTCAGCATCAGTCCTTCCAATGAATATTCAGGGTTGATTTCCTTTAGGATTGACTGGTTTGATCCCCTAGCAGTCCAAGGGACTCTCAAGAGTCTTCTCCAACACCTCAGCTCAAAAGCATCAACTCTTCGGCACTCAGCCTTCTTTGTGGTTTAACTCTCACATCCATACATGACTACTGGAAAAACCATAGCTTTGGCTATATGGACCTTTGTTGGCAAAGTAGTGTCTGCTTTTTAATACAATGTCTAGGTTTGTCATAGCTTTTCTTCCAGGAAGCAAGTGTCTTTTAATTTCATGGCTGCAGTCACCATCTGCAGTGATCTTGCAGCCCCCCAAAATGAAGTCTGTTACTGTTTCCATTGTTCCCCCATCTATTTGCCATGAAGTGATGGGACCGGATGCCGTGATCTTTGTTTTTTTGAATGTTGAGTTTTAAGCCAGCTTTTTCATGCTCCTCTTTCACCCTCATCAAGAGGCTCCTTAGTTCTTTGCTGTCTGCTGTAAGGGTGGTGTCATCTGCATATCTGAGGTTATTGATATTTCTCCTGGCAGTCTTGGTTCCAGCTTGTGCTTCATCCAGCCAACCATTTTGCATGATGTGCTCTGCATAGAAGTTAAGTAAGCAGGGTGACAATATACAGCCTTGACGTACTCCTTTTCCCAATTTGGAACCAATCCGTTGTTCCATATCCGGTTCTAACTGTTGCTTCTTGACCTGCATACAGGTTTCTCAAGAGGCAGGTAGGGTGATCTGGTATTCCCATCTCTAAGAATTTTCCACAGTTTGTTATGATCCACAAAGTCAAAGGCTTTAGCGTAGTCATTGAAGCAGATGTTTTTCTGGATTCTCTTGCTTTTTCTATGATCCAGCAGATGTTGGCAGTTTGATCTCTGGTTCCACTGCCTTTTCTAAATCCAGGTTGTTACCATCTGAAAGTTCTCAGTTCGCATACTGTCAAAGCCTGGCTTGGAGAATTTGAGCATTATTTTGCTAGCATGTGAAAAGAGTGTAGTTGTTTAGTAGCTTGATCATTCTTTGGCATTGCCCTTCTTTGGAATTGGAATGAAAACTGACCTTTTCCAGACCTGTAGCCACTGCTGAGTTTTCCAGATTTGCTGGCATATTGAGTGCAACACTTTCACAGCATCATCTTTTAGGATTTGAAATAGCTCAGGCTGGAATTCCATCACCTCCACTGGCTTTGTTCATCATGATGCTTCCTAAGGCCCACTTGACTTCACACTCCAGAATGTCTGGCTTTAGGTGAGTGATCACACCATCATGGTTATCTGGGTCATTAAGATCTTTTTTTAAATAGTTCTGTGTATTATTGCCACCTCTTTTTAATATTTTCTGCTCCTGTTAGGTCCAGTCCATTTCAGTTCTTTTTGTGCCCATCTTTGCATGAAATGTTCCCTTGGTATGTCTAATTTTCTTGAAAAGGTCTCTAGTCTTTCTCATTCTGTTGTTTTCCTCTATTTCTTTGCATTGATCACTTAGGAAGGCTTTCTTATCTCTCCTTGGTGTTCTTTGGAACTCTGCATTTAGATGGGTATACCTTTCCTTTTCTCCTTTGCCTTTTGCTTTTCTTTTCTCAGCTATTTGTAAGCCCTCCTCAGACAGCCATTTTGCCTGTTTGTGTTTCTTGTTCTTGGGGATGGTTTTGATCACCGCCATCTGTACAATGTCATTTACCTTTGTTCATAGTTCTTCAGGCACTCTATCAGATCTATTCCTTTGAATCTATCTGTCACTTCTACTGTATAATCGTAAGGGATTTGATTTAGGTCATACCTTAATGGCTTAGTGGTTTTCCCTTCTTTCTTCAATTTAAGTCTGAATTTTGCAATAAGGAGTTCATGATCTTAGCCACAGTCAGCTCCCAGCCTTGATTTTGCTGACTGTATAGAGCTTCTCCATCTTTGGCTGCAAAGAATATATTCAGTCTGATTTCAGTATTGACCATCTGGTGATGTCCAGGTGTAGAGTCATCTCTTGTATTGTTATAAGAGAATGTTTGCTATAACCAGGGCATAATCTTGGCAAAACTGTTAGTCTTTGCCCTGCTTTATTTTGTACTCCAAGACCAAACTTGCCTGATACTCCAGGTATCTCTTGACTTCCTACTTTTGCATGATAAAAAAGGACATCTTTGGTGTCAGTTCTAGGAAGTCTTGTAGATATTCACAGAACTGTTCAACTTCAGCTTCTTTGGCATTAGTGGTCGGGGCATAGACTTGAATTACTGTGATATTGAATGGTTTGCCTTGGAAACGAATAGAGATCATACTGTCGTTTTTGAGATTACATCCAATATTGTAGTTCAGACTGTTTTGTTGACTATGAGGACTACCCTATTTTTTCTAAGGGATTCTTGCCCACAGTAGTGGATATAATGGTCATTTGAATTAAATTTGCCCATTCTGGTCCATTTTAGTTCACTGATTCCTACAATGTCAATGTTCATTCTTGCCATCTCCTGTTTGACCACTTCCAATTTACCTTGATGCACGGACCTAACATTCCAGGTTTGTATGCAGTATTGCTCTTTACAGCATTGGACTTCACTTTCACCACCATGCGTATCCACAGTTGGGCACTGTTTTTGCTTGGCTCAGCCCCTTCATTCTTTCTGGAGCTATTTCTCTGCTCTTCTCTAGTAGCATATTGAGCATCTAGCGACCTGGGGAGGTCATCTTTCAGTGTCATCTTTTTGCCTTTTCATACCATTCGTGGGGTTCTCAAGGCAAGAATGCTGAAGCAGTTTGCCATTCCCTTCTCCAGTGGACCACGTTTTGTCAGAATTCTCCACCATGACCCATCTGTCTTGGGTGGCCCTACACAGCATGGCTCATAGCTTCATTGAGTTAGACAAGGTTGTGATCCATATGATCAGTTTGATTAGTTTTCTGTGATTGTGATTTTCATTCTGTATGCCCTCTGATGGATGAGGATAAGAGGCTTGTAGAAGCTTCTTGGTGGGAGGGACTGGCTGTGGGTAAAACTGGGTCTTGCTCTGGTGGACGCCATCTTGACAGATATTAAATCAACTATACTCCAATATAAAATAAAAATTATATAAAATAGCCTGCCAGAAATTTCAGTGTCAAGTCCACTGCCTTTCAGAGAATCGTTTGCTTTTCCAGCTTTGAAGTTCTTACTGTTTTCTTTTTTAAATAATCTGAATATTTCAGGGAACCTATTATTAGCACATAAATTATTATTTTTAAAAATCACAGAAACTAAACTTATTTTGTGACACAGTCACTATTAGAAATCCAGATTTATACTGATAGAAGGGTTAAACCTGCTATTAAAATTCTATGCAAATATCTGTGTTCATGCAGCATTAAACTTTTCAATATATTACCACTTGGGAGTAAGTATTTCATTAACAAGCTTAGAACAGTTGCGGTTTTTATGAAAAATAATTGTACAAAACCAGCATGTAATGAAGCACATATTTATTGAAATTAATCTTGAATGTCTGTTCTGAATTCAGGTAGTAAGTTTAAAATGGTTATATATTGTGTGTGAAGAGTAAGTCAGGATTAATTCTGAATAATCTTGTACTGACACTTGATGGCAAAGGGTGGTGTGCCCATTTTGTTAGTATATGTGTGTAATGGGTGAGGCGTTTCATCTGGGCTGAACATAATGTCTTACAATAAGAATTACACAGTTAAAGCAGTATTTTTTCTTCCTCATCTCTGCAGACAGGCAAACATACACCTGGGGCCCCCATGTTCACGTGACATCAAGAGGAAACGGAAACCTGTGGCCACAGCGTCTCTGTCCAGCCCAAATGCCGGTAATTAGATACGTAGTTATCCTTTATTGACCACCTGCTGTGTGTCAGGCAGTAAATTATACGTTTTATACACCTTCTCATCTCAGCTTTATGAGAAAGTAGGTCATTTTATTCCCATTTTATATGGGAAAACTGAGAATGTGAAAAGTAATTTGCTTGAAGTCTCCCTGACCCTAAAGTCTGTGCTTTTCACTGTCTTCTGCTTTCTTGGTTTGAATCCCTGTGTTTCGCCGTCAGCAGTCTGGAGTCATCTGCACTTCTGCTGCAGCACAGACCGGAAGTCAGATGTGTGGTCATGAAACCCTGGTGGGGTGGCGGTTTAGTCAGTAGCAAAGGAGCCACATGGGTTCATTTGCTTTCATGTCTGGTGGACAGTAAGTGCAGTATCATTTTCCTAATGTCTAGTAGAGTGCTAGTATTTTTCTAGTCATGAAATTTCTAATTAAGTTTTCAAGTTAAAACTTAAAAGTTTTCTGGGCAAAACTAGTTATAGAAACCAAAATAGTAGTTACGTTCAGTGTAGGGTAGAGACCAGAGGATGACATAAAACATTTTTTTGCGATGCTGGAAATGCTTTATATCATGAACTTGGTGGGGATTACATGAGTATATGCACATATAAAGATTCATTGATTTAGATGCTCTGTATGTATGTTATCCTTAGATGAAAAAAGCGGGATAATTACATAGTTATTTATATCATCGAGAATATTGGATGTCTGTAAATAGTTTTTTTTGGAGTTAAGATAATTAAATGTAATTAGTAATCATTGGAAATACTTTATACATTCCAGTACATTTTAGGATAAATTACTCTGGTTAAAAAGAGTGTATCTGCTTGTAGGACCTCTGAGAAGTACTTAGGGATATTTTCTTGCTGATAGTGAATTCACTCTGAGGGAATTGAGTATATCATAAATTATTTTATTCTTTTCAGAAAATAGATATTGGGTTGGCCAAAAAGTTCATTCCAATTTATCCATTATCGCTTAAGGCAAAACCCAAGTGAACTTTTTGTCCAGCCCAATAATATATAGATCAGAGCACTTGATACCTGAGTAAAAGAGTAGATAGATAGAAGAGTAGATAGATCTCAGACAGATAGAAACTGCTATCTCTCTAACTTACTAGTAAGTTTCAGCATACTCTGAAACTGACCTGTGTGAGCTTCTGTTTGGATGGCTACTGGACAGTGGCTCATACTGAACAGTCTCAATCACAGTTCTGATGGTTGTAGGAAGCTTTATTTTTTAGTGAGTTTTCACATGGTCATGCCATGAACTGAACATTTTGTCTGAGTTATTTCACTTAATCTTTGCAACAACTTAATCAAGGAGATGCTGTTTTTTATTCCCAGTTTACGCATGGGAAAATTGAGGCCTAGAGAGGTTAAAATAGTCACTGAGGTTACATGGTTGATAAATTGTAGACCAAGATTCAGTCCAGTTTCCCTGTGACTCTCAAGCTGCCCTCTTAAACACTGCAGGTGTTTGGTCCTGTATATGACAGGATTGCTTCCAAACCATGACTCCACGTCAAAACCCAGGTCTTCATCCAGTCTGTGGAATTAATAGAGGCAGTAAAACGTAGTCTCCCCTCTTTTATCTTTTTGTTTTTTTTTCCCCCCCTTAATATCTAGCTTATGTTTTTAGCTTTTAATTGATGATAAGAGCAGAACTGTTGAGAAGAATTCACAATCCTTACTCCATTCAAATCAGGAAGTGTACTGGGAGGTATTAAGAAGACTTGAGCCTTAAACATTTCCCCTGCTGAGCCCAACTCCTCTCACTTGTTGACTAAAGCCTGCTTCACTGAACATTTCTTTTTTTTTTTTTCCTATCCACAACCTGAGTGCCCCATGGAGGTGAAGGACATAGCCCAAGCCCGCGCCATCAGTCAGTAGAACAAATGGGCTTGCTCTGCCTAACATCGGGCCATCTCGGATTCCACCTCTTTTATAGAAATGAGTGATGAAGAGAGGTGCGTTCCGCTTTGCCGCTGTATTAATACACATCAGGGGCCAGCTCCTGGCACTAAATCACGCTCCTGCATACATCTGTTATCGGACTCTTCACCAGTGTGATGAACAAGACTGCAGATAGAGGCTTCCTTGTGTCATTCTTTATAGGATTTTCCTAAAAGAATAAATAGCTCAGATCTCTGCCAACACTCTCCCCTGTCACCGTGATGAATTCAGCTTCTTTCTTAAACATGCAGCCACAAATCTTTTCCCTTTCCCCCTCCCCCATTAGTGGAAAGTTTTGAGTTGAAATTGACTGGATTTAAAGATATTAAGAAGACTAGAAAGGTGAAGAACAAAAAAGAAAAACGTGCCTTCCCGTCTTCTTGTATTAATATTAGCAAAGACCAGGGAGAAGGACCTTGTCATGGGGTCTCTGGGTAGATCCATCTCCACTCCCCTTCCCTCTGTGGCTTTAAAACATGCTTGTGCTTAGTGCACAGGGATCCACCCTGGATCCTAGTGAGTAAGTGTATTAACCTGCTTTTAAGGTTGATACACCAGAACAGGGACTTCTCAGTACTGTCTGCCCCATGCTGAAGTGAACCAGCTATTGTGTATGTTCTTAAAGAATGCAACTAGAAAAGAAAAAAGGGTTATCTTCTTGAAAATTTGAGAGACTAAGTAGTTATAAGAACCATAAGGAACTTAGATGGAAACAAGACTTCTTTTTCTTGTGATGATTTTCTTTGTTAGAGTGGCAAATCAGAGCTTTGGGTGTGCAAATTCCCTTTTTTTTTTCAAAAGGTAAACACATAGCTTTAGGTAAAGGAGAATTGGGATGACAAGGTGTTCTGTTGAGAGTCCTGACTCCTTGTTTTTGTGTGTGGCGGGGAGGGTGGGATCTTAATTTCCCAACTGTGCTCCCTGCAGTGGAAGTCCAGAGTCCTAGCCACTGGACTGCCAGGGAAGTCCCCAAAGCCCTGACTGTATTGGCCCTTCCAGGAGCCTCTCTTGACCTTCTTGGGAGAGGATATGTGTCCTTGGAAGGGTGCCCAGCAGTTAGCCTGTTCATTAGCTGTATAAGATTTCAGATACTGGGCCAGCCGTGGTAGCAGTGCGTTCACCAGGGCAGGAGGTTTACCTGTCTTACTCACTGCTGCACCCCCAGCATCTAAAAACACTGCTCCACACAAAGAACTGTCTCGTTAGATATGTAATGTATGAAGTAAGTGAACAGAATCTTTAAAACAGAGTTACTCTCAGTATTATTCTAACCCTATGATTGGATTCAGTAGTTCCATTTTAGGTTGGCCCTTGTCTCAGGAGTCATAGGGCAGATTCTTATTGCCTACTATGCCTTTTAATTAGTTTAAATGTTTTTTAAAGTTAAAAATGTTTTTGAAAATAAATATTGAATGTCCTCAGAAGAACGTTTATAGAATATATACGTGGTGTAAAGAAAAACAATACAGCAAGTATCCATGTGCCCACCATCTGCTTTATAAACAAGAGCATCAGGACTTCTCTGGCAGTCCGGTGGCTGAGACTCGACCTGGAGTCAGTCCTTGGTGAGGGAACCAGATCTCTTATGCCACAACTGCAAGAGTTTGCATGCTGCAACTAAAGATCTCGCATGCTGCAACTAAAGATCTCGCATGCTGCAACTAGGATCTTGCATGCTGCAACAAGGACACCACGTGCTGCAACAAAAACCCAAGATGCCGAGTACCATAACTAAGACCTGGCGCAGTCAAATAAATAAATATTCAAACAAACAAAAAGATTCCCTTAGGAAAAAAAAAAAAGAATGTCTTTTTTTAAAATTGTCTTCCCACTGTCTGAAAGAGAGTGGGAATATATGATCCTAATATATATTTTTGGTTAATTATTTGTCATTCTTTGTTGTTTTCAAATAGTTTTGACAGACACATGTATCTCTAAGCAGTATATTGTCTAGTTTTACATCTTTTTGAAGCTTCTGTAAATGGAATGTCATATTTTATAAGTTACAAGTTTCACCTAGTTCTTGATTCCATTCACATTTTATCCTACCAGAATCCATTCATTATTGCCATATGTATAGTATTCCATTTCTGAGCATGATAAATATATTACAGTTAATCATTCTTAATAAGCATTTCAATCATATTCTTATGACAATCATATTCTTACTCTTATGCTGGTTTGTGCTGCTGGGGAAAGTATTGCACCATTCTGTGGGAGAACATACGCAGAAGTTTTTCTCGGCCATTTCTCGGTTCTTACAATGGCTGTATCAAAATAAGCAAACAAACACAAAAAACAGCATGTGTTGTTTGAAGAATGTGGAGAAATTGGAAAGCTTGTATATTGCTGGCGGGAATATAAAATAGTGCAGCCACTATGTGTAAAGATCTGGTGGTTCCTCAAAAATTTAGACACAAAATTACCCTGTGACCCAGCAGTTCTGTTTCTGGATATGTATCACCTGAAAGAATTGAAAGCAAGGATTGAAATAGGTATTTGTACACCTGTGTTCATAGCAACATTATTCACAGCAGTCCAAAAGTAGAAACAACCCAAATGTTCATCACCGGATGAGTGGATAAACAAGATGTGGTCTATACATTCAACAAGTTATTATTCAACCTGAAAACTTTAATTATCAGAATGAAATTATGAAACACGTTACAATATGAATGAAGGCAATGTGTTAAGGAAAATAAGCCAGACACAAAAGGATGAATACTATTTGATTCCACTTAGAAGAGGTACCTGAAACAAATCAGATTCTTAGAAACAGAAAGTAAAATGGTGGTTGCCAAGGGCTGGGGGAGGAGGAGAATGGGGAGTTATTGTTTAATGAGTAGAGAATTTCCATTTGGGATGAAGAAAAAGTTCTGGACATGGATGGTGGTGATGGTTGTGCAACAGTGTGGATGGACTGAATGCTACTGAGGAGTATGCTTAGAAATTATCAGAATGGTGTAGTTCATGTGTATTTTGCCATAGTAAAAGAAATATATATGTGGCCAGCACAAAAAGTTTTTCTCAGATAGTTTTTTCCTCATGGTTGATGACCTTGTGGTAATGGTAGGTACAGTTTTTTATGAAATTTATTTTCACTTAAATTAGAGTGAATGAGCATGCGTACTTGTGTGTGAAAAAGAGAGATTTGGGTGGTGATGTCATATGTATTTGTTGCTGCTGGGGTTGAGGTTCTGAAATAACTGCTGCCCTCTAAAAAACTTGTATATGTGCCATAGAGTAATAGCTTTCGATATTTTTTCCTGGTAACTCACAGTAAGAAATTCATGTTTGAATATATATTGGGTGTACCTGTAAAATCTGAAATAAACCTTTGGGTTCCCTCTGATATTTTCTGTTCTTTCTCATTAACGGAAAAAAAAAATGTATTTGTCATGACCTACTACATTGGTTTTGTGACCCATAATTTGAAAATTACTTTTCTAGATTATATTCCTGGGAGTAGAATTATTGTGACAGGATAAAAATGAAATTTTTAATGTTTTGCTTTATTTTAGTGTATATTTGTTTTCAGTAGAGTGATGGTGGTTTGTACTACTCTGCTCAGGGGGCATGTGCAAATGTGGGGGCAGTGTTGGGTTGTCACAGTGACTGGGAATGCTTTGAGCATTCAGGGATAGGTCCGGAAAGTTAGGTGTCCTGAAAGAAATAGGACAGCCCTGCACAAGCAGTGGTCATCCTGTCTAGAATGTCTTAATGTCCTTGCTGAAAACAGATGGCCCGGCTGTGTAATTTTTTTGCCTTACTGTTCAGTGTTTATTCATGACACTGTCATATTGGAGGCATGGAACATTATAGAAAGAGCAGAGGGCTTGGAGTCTAGTATATGAGTTTGAGTCTTGCTACTTAAACAGCCGTGTCTCTGAACGAATTATCTGCTTTCTCTATGCCTCAGTTTTCTGACCTAAAAAATGGAGATGGCAATACCTATTTCTAAGAGTTTGCATTAAGAAATAAGATTGTAAGTATACAGTGTTTATATAGTATAGTTCCTGGCATGTAAATGCTTCATAAGTGGTTATTAGTACATTAAGAATTTGTACTCCTGAATTTATTCATTTGTTCAGTTAAACCTATTTTCTGATGTGGAGAAATACTTATCATACTTAAATCTTGCCTTTAGTTTTTGGTTAGAAAAGAAGAAAGAAACCCTATGTAGCTGCTTGGTTTAATAGGACATAAAATATAAGGATTAAGAAAGTTTTGTGTTGACATGCCTCTCATTCTAATTTGTCTCTCTTTGACTTTTTTCCTCCTTATTTAACCGCAACACCCTTACCAGTTCACATGGATGCAGTGGAGTCAGCTACGCCAGCGTCACAGGCCCCCAAACCTCCAGACTCTGAGTGGCTGGTCAGGACCTCTGCCGCAGAGAAAGCCACTGACTCAGCAGCAGCTGCGTTTTTTAAAATGCCACAGGAGAAGAGCCCTGGTTACAGCTAGACCGCAGTATTTCACCCACCAGGAGCTGACTGGATGTCGTTGAAACAAATATTAGACTTTGTATTATATTGTCTTGCATATCTTAATTGACATTCCCAGCCTTTTCGCCATCAGGACTGACTCCTCTTCAAACAAAGAAGTGAACTCTTTCTCTTGGAAAATCATGTTGTGCAAATCTTTTTTTTATTATTATGAAGTATTTAGACTGCAGTTTTTTTAAAAAAAGGTCATCCAATGCTATATATGTTAAATTGCTATTGTTGTCCCAAGTTAGCTACAGCTCTGTTTACAGAGCTGTTGATTTTTTGCAGATATGTCTTGTTTTTCTTGAAAAAGCAGTAACTGCTTTTGCCTATTTTTTGTGTAGTGCTATTAATACCATTTGAGGAAGTTCTAAATTTGCGGTCAGTTCCAAACACAGAGTTAAGACCTGTGTGTGGAATTAATTTGCAGGAGATAAGGCTTGCTTTTGAGCCTTGTCTTGATTCAAGCAGAGTGCCAATAAGATAAATTCAGACAGTTCTTAATTTGAAGCCTCAGAAGAGACACCAGCAGCATGGGCCTTGGGAACTTACTCCATTTTTCTAGATGGCCTATTGGAGTTGCCAGCAGCTGCATTGTATGTTGCCTCATCTCCAAAGTCTGTATTCTACCAAAAGAGGATCTATATATATACATTCAGATGGGTGTAATGAAGAATACATACAGATGGGTCCTTTAGGTGTACAGCAAATTTAAAATAGTCAGTGGATTGTGTCTAAATACTCATGTCACGGTGTAAGCTTTTATGTACTAAACGAGACTTTTACTGGTAGTATTATAGGTCAGTAACCTGTAGCAGAAATCCATACTTTATTGTGATAATGGCTTCTTGGGGCCATACTTTGGGGAGGGAAAATGTCTTTTCGACATGACTTTATACTTGGCGTGTTTACAACGGCTTAGCTGCCTGTGGAGTTATATATACAGCCATGCCTGAAGTTGGGACGATCCTTTGTCAAAATGAGGAATATGTGACTGCCTACAGCTACTGGAGAAAAGCCACCCTTTCTAAAAAGGTATCAAGAGTGTCTGTCATCCCGGGACCTGGTTGGCAGAAGAGCTCTTTTTTGGTGCAAATTGAGTGCTTTTACTCTGAAATACATAGGAGCGGTTCTCAAGCGCTCTGGTGGCGCTCTGGAGCAGCGCGTGCTCGGCACCTGGCGGGACAGAGCCTCCTCTCACACAGAACGTAAGGGTGGGCCGCGCTCTCGTAGTGCTTTGGAAACTGTCATCCTCGCCAGTGGTAGCTACAGAATGGCCCCATGTCAGTGCAGCGGCTGTGAAGCTGGTGGGAAAGGGGGACCGGAAGCTAAGTTTCCGTAGCACTTGATCGAAGACTGAGAACCTGGCCGTTGTCCGTAACACGGGATCCTGTGGCACCAGGGGCAGGTGGAGATTAGAGTGCGGAGCAGTGCTCAAGCCCGCCCAGCTTGCCTGGGAGCACCCAGGAGCTCTTGTTGTGGCGCATGTACTTCCTTGCCACGTAGGCTGCACCCATACCAGAACAGGGAACAATGTTGACTATAAAGTGGTTCTACTCTGTTGTTTCAGTGATGAAGGTGGCTTTTTGTTGGCATATGTGCATTCTTCCTTAGTCCCAGTAGTGTCCTGAGGCACACATCTCTAACAGAATTTGTTGGATTTCAGGGAGAAATCCACGAACATAATACTTGTATTATCTTTGCAGTAAGCTCCATGGCTCATGCAGAGATGGGTCTTGTGATAATGGCCTATTGAGACCTCTGTAGTTTGGGTAGCATCTTTTTCTTCATGACACATAACCTAATAATTCTCCTTTTTACCTGTGATTAAAAGTAATCTATATGAACAGTTTTACTTACATTTTAAATATCTCTGTGATAAAAAGGTAGGTGATTACTACCATTTTATAGGGTTAAGGATAGTCACAGAACTTCGTGACTTGCCCCAAATCACATAATCAAGCCAAGACTAAACTCCCAGACTTTCAGACTTTCTTAGTCCTGGGTTATAATCTTTTGTTTTTCACTGATAGAACTGCGTCACTCTGAGACTCATATTTTTGAAACAGTATGCCAGACAAGCTGTATATCATCTTTCTTGATCAATCTTTCCTGAATATTTTGAATACTTTGAGCAGGGAGCACCCCAGAATGCCATGCTGTGCTGTGCTTAGCTGCTCAGTCATGTCCGACTCTTTGCAGCTCCATGGATTGTAGCCCACCAGGCTCCTCCGTCCGTGGGGATACTCCAGGCAAGAGTACTGGAGTGGGTTGCCATGCCTTCCTCTAGGGGATCTTCCTAACCCAGGGATCGAACCCAGGTCTCCTGCATTGTGGCTGAATTCTTTTCTGTCTGAGCCACCAGGGAAGCCCATGAATACTAGAGTGGGTGGCCTATCCCTTCTCCAGGGGATCTTCCCGACTCACGAATTGAACCAGGGGTCTCCTGCATTGCAGGCAGATTCTTTACCAGCTGGTCTACCAGGAAGCCCCAAAATGCCATATCTACCTGTAATAAGCAGGAAAGAAAATTAATTGCCTAAGAGAATAGCCATTAAGCACACAAATACGTTTCCAGCACAGGGCTGTAAACTGTGCTCCTCCTTTAAAGCTGCTGCATGAGCATGCTTACAGAAGACTCCCTGGCTTACTCTGCTTGTTTTTTGTATGAGTCCATTCCAGAGGACTACCCTTAGAATCAAGAGTATTTTGAATCTTAAGCTTTCCGTTTCCTTTTTATACATCAAAGTGTGTAATGTTACAAAGTAAGAAAAATGTTACCTTTCAACAAAAAAATAATTTCAAAATCAAGTTTTGTAATCTGTTGGAAGAAAACCCGATAGCTTGACTTCCTTTGAGGATAATTTTTGAGCCACATACGTATGATCTGCTCAAAAGTAATAACTGAAGCAGAGTTTCACAGTTCTTCCTTATTTCAGGATTCTGATTTATCCCAGCATGCTATGTAGTCTGTCTGTCTAGATCCTAGACTTGGGTATTTTTCACAATGGACGAAAATCAAGACATTGTTTACTGGCATGAGCATCTTTCATAAAGGATAGTTCTGCTTCCAGGTTCAAGGGAATTTGAGATTATATTTCAGATTCAGTGTTTTAAAGGGAACAACTTCATTTGCATCAGAGCTTTTGTTGCATTTTGAGAACTATTCAGAAGAAATTAGTAGCTGTTCTTTGGTGCCAAATTTGGAGAAGCAGAGTATGATCTTTGTTGAGTGGTGTGTTCTTGATAAATAGGCCTTGAATTCTATAGAAATCAAGCATAATTGGAAATTTCAGGTGACATTGTTTTGCTGGGCTGTACAGACAGGCTGCAAAAAAGGCCATTTTGGCAACAAAATGACCAAAAGCTGAAATAAAGATTATTAATCTGTGATGTTTATGGCATCCTTTGCTAAGTGAAGCTCAACACCTTGGACAGGGAATTCAACTATTTCTGAATCCCAAATGGATGAATCTGAGATATCGCTGCATTTTGGAACCAGAAGTGCAGTCTAGACCACAGCACAGCAAGTTTTGATGCTCCAAGTACAGGAGCGGAGTTATCACAGAAGTCATCCAGAGTCGAACAAATCACAGAGTGTTGAGCGAGGAAGCCAGGCGATCACTGTCATGGCTGGTGTGATGGGTTCCCCACTTTGGCTTAAGGCAAAGTCTCCTGGTGATGCATGATTCATGTCAAGTCTTTGCTTTATTTTGGCTTTACTACATGATTCTGAGCCACAAGCTTTTGTTTCCTGGGGATCAGGTGAGGTAAAAATCTCAGTGTTAGAATCCATATTCAGCATTCTGCATGTTGGGTGACCCTTACCTTGAGCTGGGATGAGAGCAGAGTGACTTTCTCTGGCAGCTGTGGCTACATTGTAGTTGGGGCATAGCTTATAGACTGTATCATGGTTCGCATGATGGTGGGAGCGGTGGTGGAAGCAGGTTGCTCTTACTGGCAGTTGCTTCCTTGGTTAATGCCCATTTTAGTTGTCAGTATTTCCTTATCTCCTGATCTCCCACTGTAGTCGTGACAGTGGAGTGACCGACAGTGACAGCATTCAGGTTGGGTTTCTACCCCATTAGAAAACTGGCACAGAGGAAGAAGTTGAGGAAATTGGTGGGTTCTGCTGTTAGCACTTGGAGAAGGCGATGGCACCCCACTCCAGTACTCTTGCCTGGAAAATCCCATGGACGGAGGAGCCTGGTAGGCTGCAGTCCATGGGGTTGCAAAGAGTCGGACACGACTAAGCGACTTCTTTCACTTTTCACTTTCATGCATTGGAGAAGGAAATAGCAACCCACTCCAGTGTTCTTTCCTGGAGAATCCCAGGGACAGGGGAGCCTGGTGGGCTGCTATCTCTGGGGTCGCACAGGGTGAGATACAACTGAAGCGACTTAGCAGCAGCAGCAGCTGTTAGCACTGAACACAAGTGGTCCAGTGATGCCTTCATCTACGTTAAGATCGCAAAACAGATGAACATCAAATGCCTACAAAGAGCAACGTTGAAACAAGGATATCGAGTAATCTTGGCTGAAGAGTGTGGGTTATAAAGTTTGTAAGAAGCTCAGCAAAACAAACTTAATGGCCCAAAGACAACATTTTCCTGCCACTGCACTAGGTAAAATTGCCAAATGTGGGGAATAAATTTTTCAAGCACAGTATTTGAAGAGCAGGGCAGATCCTGAAGGTGTTCATCAAGGAAAGGAATATTGGCAAGATCCAGAGTGAGAAGGCGAGAAGAGAAGGAGACGCATAGAGCAAGCTTACTAGGCCCCTGAGAACAACAGCACCCACACATTCTCTTGCTGACCAGATCGGCTGAATCAGAAGCTGAGGGTGAGGCCCAGCACTCTTCCAAGCCCTCCAGGGGATTCCATGTGACGTGTTAGAACTGCAGGCTTTGCCATAGTTGTAAAGAAGTGTTTTAATATACTGGTATCCCCACTAAGCTCTGAGGTGCTCTTATACTTTTCTCCATAAGTATGGAAATGTTTTGTGTATGGTTCTTTGCAGAAACTATTAAATGTCTTTATTTACCATACTTTTCCCCTCAAGGTCCTGAAAGATCTGGAAATAATGAGAAAGGATGATGTGGAGAAGAATGCCATCGAGGCCGTTTTTAGATGGATGGAAAACAGCTTTTTTAAAAAATTGGTTAAAATACAACTGGATTTTTAGTCTGTGTGTAATAAGTTGTTTTTCACCATTGACAGTAAAACATTTGTGTAAGATACTGCCATCCATGAGTTTATGATACCTGTTCATTACGTCGTAGTTTCATGGGAAAATGTCATGTATTTTCCAGCATCATACTGATGAAGCCTTTAAAGTGTGGCTCACAAAAATGAAAAAAAAAAAAAAAAGGAGGGGGAAACCCACCTCCAATACATAGCTATTGTGTAATAAATACCTGTTGGGTTATTGGTTGTCTTTTGCTGGGAATTAATCTCAGTACTTCAGAGCATGTAAAAATCAATTTTCAGTGATCCCAGTTAATCACACCCTATTGTCTTTGTTTTACATTTCACCTAGTGATTCCACAGGGGTTGGGGACCCGTAGTAACAGCGTCTTATATGTTTTCTTTGGCTGACTTCCTATTCAGTGTTTCAGAAGACAGTAATCTTAAAGTTTTGAAATGAAGTCATGACCATTTTTCCTTTAGATTTTATTTCTTTGAATTGGCCTGTGTCTGACTTTGATTACTAAAGCCTGTGAACCAAAGTTCTTTCTGGGAAGATGTGTAGCTACGGAGGAGTTCTCCATTTCCTCCGATGCTCATGTTTTGTGCCTGGATCTTTATAAATGCAACTGAGTGATGACATGGAAAGAGGTCAGTGCCATTGAAAGAAAAGTCTAATGTTACAGTTCCCCTGGAAACAAGAGGCATGGCTTGCCAGGCAGGGCCACACCAAGTTTGGGTTAGAAGGCAGAGGATGGGAGCAAGGGATAGTTTTAGGCCAGGGCCTTGATGGGGGTTTCCTTGGGAAAGGCAAAGCAGGGCAGGGAGAACAGTTTAGGAATGGCTAGTGAATAATTCCCAATTATTCCTGGTCCTTAAGGCTCCAGTTGCCGGATGCTTGGCCTGGGATGATTGCAGCCTGAGATATGCAGGTCAAAGGGAGGAGGTATGTCTCCACGGACCTGGTTAGTTTGCACATCAGACGCATGCTGCGGGCTGAGTCCCTTGCTGGGTCTAAGAACTGGCCACCCCTGGGAGGGGCAGTCTCCCCATCCAGAAACCTTGTTTAAGATGTCAAACATCATAATACATAGAAAATAAAAAACACGACTAATACACATGCATAACACGGTTTAGCTCACCTTTCAATTTTTGTAGTGTTTTAAAGCATGACATGATTTTTCTTTTCCATCTCAAAAACTAGTTAAAAAGCACCTCTGGCTAAATGTGGTAGTTTTACTAGATTTTATCAAGGTATGGGAGTATATAAAATTTTCAAGACATGAAATTCAATGTTTTCTTTCCCTAAAAGTGAGTTCTGACCCTTGCAGATCCCTCATGCAAATGTTTAATTGAAAAAGGAAAGAAATTATCCAAGAACGTACCAATGGCCTTGGTGATGTAAGTCAGCTCACTTCACTGGGTGTAGACTCCGCACCTGGCTCCCTGCACCCCCGCCCACAGCGGGCCATGTATTTCTCCATGAAACGTCTGCCACCGCCGAGTCATGGTGACAGTTTGAACTGCTCTAAATATTTGTCTTAGTCTCCCACCTGTTGTCACTAGCTCTCACAAACTGACCATTTTAAACCCTTCCAGTTCCTACCTTTCACTCCCAGCTGGAATCTCACCTTCCTCTAAGAGATAATAGAGCATTAGAGGGGGAAAGGCCACTTACACACCTTCACATACACCCTTCCTCACCTCCTCTTTGTCTTGGAAATGCCTGTCCTGCGCCTAAAGAATCCCTTCTACACTCGGGGCCTCTCCCTAGATCAGATGCCTTGCTCAATACAACTTCTCACTCCTGACACGTACAGCTTTGCATTTAAACACGTTCAAAGACTTCCCCTTCAAACAAAAATACCTTTCCTCAACTCTTTGAACCTCTTGACTAGCACTAAAAGTACTGCCCTTTCCTGCACTTTCTGTTAATTCTCAATCCACTGAAGCAGTAGTTTTTAACCCTGGCTGCACACTGGGATCATCTGGGAAGATTAAAAAAAAAAACAAACCCTAATTCCCTCAACCGAACCACAGGCCAGTTACACAGGAATGGGGTGGTGGTGGGACAGTCTTTTTAAAACAAGGTTGTGCAGCCAACATGCCCCTGGGGCTAAGAGCAAACATACTAAAACCTGGCTGCCACCCTCACCCGTTGAACGGTTATAATTGTTCTTGCCTGGTTCACCAATGACCTCTAGTTGCCAAAATTTTGTCTTTAGGTTGATCTTTGGGCTTCCCAGGTGGTACTAGTGGTAAAGAACCCGCCTGCCAATGCAGGAGACATAAGAGACGCTTAAAAAAATTTTTTTTAATTGGAGGATAGTCGCTTCACATCTCTGTGGTGGCCCCTGCCACTCATCAACACAACTCAGCCTCAGGAGTACCTGCACCCCCTCCCCCACCCCGAACACCCTCTCCTCCTTCCCTCCCCACGCCATCCCTCTAGGCTGTCCCAGAGCACCAGCTTTGAGTGTTCAGCTTCATGCTTCGAACTTGCGCTGGTCATCTGTTTTACATATGGTAAAATACGTGTTTCAATGCTGTTCTCATATCAGCCCCCCCTTGCCTTCTCCCGCATAGTCCAATAATAGTCTGTTCTTTACATCTGTGTCTCTTTTGCTGCCTTGCATATAGAATCCTTGTTACCATCTTTCTAAATTCTATATATATGTGTGTGTTACTATACTGTATTGGTGTTTCTCTTTCTGACTGACTTCACTCTGTATAGTAGGCTTCTGTTTCATCCATCTCATTCGAACTGACTCAAATGCATTCTTTTTCACACCTGAGTAATATTCCACTGTGTATATGCACCACGGCTTTCTTATCCGTTCATCTGCTGATGGACATCTAGGTTGCTTCCATGTCCTAGCTATGCTGGGGTACATGGGAAGAGACACTCCTGATGTCTTGATGCCACGTAACTGCTTCCTTTCTGGAATTCTGCCTTTTCTGACCCTGCTCTCCTGATTTTTCTCCTGCTTCTGTACTGTCTCAGCCTCCAGACAGGCAGACTGGTCAGTAGGTCAGTCCAGCCAGACTGAAAGTCTGCCTCTGCCCTCACCTCCTTTACTTCAGTAATAGTCATGCGCTGATGAGTTCCTTTGCCTGAATGTGCTGGCTTAAAGCTCTGATAGGAGGGAAGCACTTTTTCATTGATAATTACCATCCGTAAGGAAAGCCATCTCAAGGTGTCTATTTTTACTTGCTACTGTTGGTAAGATTCTAGTTTGAGTTTCAGGGATGAGATAGACCCATTTTGTCACCTCTTTTTGACCTTGGGTGCCTTGTTGGAGCTTCCTTTCTCAGAGGACTTCTTGTTGGAGACTCGGGCATTATCCTTACTAACGATGAACTTGATTCTCCATATCACTGCGTGCCTCCTCTGGATCTCTGTGCAGGGGTTCCACCCTTACCAGAAGGGGCTCCGTATGTTTCTGGCTTCTTCATATCACTAGTTTCTGATTTAAAGTCTGGGACAGGTAGGTCTGATTAGTCGTCAGGTGCCTGTGTCCTGACTGCGGGAAGGGAGAATGAGATTATCTGGAATGTTTAGCTTTTGTTGAGTGTGGATGAATCCCCCAAACACAGGAGGGCAGGTTAGATACTGAACAGCTGATAGCAATGTTAAAGGTCCTCTAGAATCATTGCCCTATTCACTGATAGAACAGGTGATTACTGAGAACTCACTAAGCTTGCTTTGTCAGGGACTTCTTGGAGAAGAGGGTGGCTGCCACAAAGCAGGACATTCCTGGGTCCCTTAGACACTGCTGGAAACCAGTAGACTACTATTCAGAGCCCATCATTCCCCTCCTAATAATGGTGACTGTTTACTGAGTATTATGTGCTATTTGTAAACAGCATCTTCCTTAATCCTCAGCAACTCTAAGATAGGGACTTTTATCTCTGTTTTAAAGCAGCAAAATATACTTACAGTTTTAATTAACTTGCTCAAAGTGACATAACTAATAAGTATCAGCTAGAATTCAAATTTAAGCCTGTTTGACGCTAGAGGGTCTATTCCCAACCAATACCCTATGCTGCCCCTTTTTACAATACCAATGAACTGTGGGCATGTACATCTGAAATAAACTTTGTGCCTCTGGGCCCAGGGCTGGGTGTCTGGTGAGATTCCTTTACTTCATTTCTGTGTTGCTTCTGGTGGGCTGTTTCTCTGTGAGAGCAGCTGTGCACGGGCTGGTCTAATCTCTGTCCTTATGACCCTGAAAGAAGACAGCCAGCTTCTGTGGCACCTCCTACCCTGACCTACTTTTGTTTTTGAAAGTGACAAGAGCACAAGTCAATAAAACCTAACAAACCAACAGCTATAAAAAGGTACTGTCCTTTGTGTGCCAAAGCGAAACTGATCCCTAAACCGGGAGAACACGGCTTTGAGTTAAGGGTAGTGAGGGACTGTAACATCTTGCTAACCTTATGGAACTGCTAGTCAAATAGTTGTCTTTAAAGTCTTGGTCTTCATACATGTCCTTTCAGTCAGTAGATGTGTATGCCTGCCTGCTGCCTGCTGGTCGCTTCAGTTGTGTCTGACTTTGCGACCCTATGGACTGTAGCCCACCAGGCTCCTTTGTCCATGGGATTCTCGAGCAAGAATACAGGAGTGGGTTGCCATGCCCTCTTCCAGGGGATCTTCCCGACCCAGGGATCGAACCCTTGTCTCTTAGGTCTCCTGCATTGGCAGGTGGGTTCTTTACCACTAGGGCCACTTGGGAAGCCCCATAGATGTGTGTAGAACACATTGTATGCCAACCATTCTGCTGGGAGCAAAGAGGCAAGGCATTTCTGCTGTTAGGAAGTTCATGGTCTTCTAAAGAAGAGACAAGAAAAGCAAATACTACAATGTGGAAAGACTTTGAGATAAGAGTATTAAGGTATTTTGGCAGCAAGGAGGAAGTGACTCAACTCGAACAGAGGGAGGATTAAAAAAATACTGTAACAGACATTGAAGGATAAGTAGTGTTAGGATGAGGCCATCCAAAGGTAGAGAGCATGGTCTGTTCAGGACACTGCAAGTATTTTGGCATGGCTGACATATAAAGCATATAGACGAGCAGGGAATGGTAGGCAGGAAACAGAAGATAGAGGGCTCTGTGGACACGGGCTTGCTTGTTGATTTGGAGAGCCGTGATAGTCCTCTGTGCAGTCACGGAAACCCTACAGCAACGGGCCCATTGTGTGAGCAAAGCACTGGAACTGAGAGGTAAACTGCTTTGCACCTGCTTAATTACTTTTCTGGGAAATATAATCAGGTCCCCCTATTTGTAAGAGCTACTGACATACTTAGGACATACATTGAACCTAATTGGAAATAGCAGTTTATACCATGGCTGACCAGTTCCCTTACTTGTTCTATTGGTGATACCAGTCTGAAGTTATTCCCCTTGAATCATTTTATCTTGGTAGAATTTAAAGCACAATGTGGTGGTCTTAATTCCTAGTACTATTCTTCAGTAACAGAGTTGTTGCTGTCAACCACCAGTTATGCATTTGAGGCTTTATTTCTCAGTAGTGACAGTGAAGAGCCTTTCCCACTTTTTAGATCAGGGACCTTCCCACTTTTTAGATCAGGGACCTTCACAACCTTTCCCACTTTTTAGATCAGGGACCTTCACAACCTTTGCAGTTTCAAGGCTGTAGAAAACATCCATGGGATGAAATAACGTGGCTAGCCCACGCTAAGTGCTGATCTGTAATTTTCATCTTCCTGATACCATGCTATTAGTAAATAAAGGGCACTAAACCCTTTGGAACTGTGTAAAGCAAAGCCAAGTAAGTGTTTCTGGTCGACAGTGGTGACCAGTGGCCCTTCTAGTGTGCCACGTTACTGTGACTTAGTCTTCTCTCTATATTCTCTGGGGTCCCTGATTCAAAACCTTAACAAACACACGTTTTATTTTTAAATAATTTGGGACTGAAGGAGAATTGCAAGAATAGGACAAAGAATTGACATAGACCCTTCTCCCAATTTCTAATGTTCACAACTTTACATAGCCAAGAGATGAGTATCAAAACCAAGGAACGAACATTGACACAATCCTGTTAACTAAACTGATAAATTTGAATTTCACCACTTTTCCCATAACATTCTTTCTCTGGTTGAGGGTTCAACCCGGGATCTGCACGCATTTGTGTCTCTTTCTGAATTTCCTCTTCTCCTCCTTTGGTCTGTTTGTCTCCTTGTCCACAGTACCACCCTGTTTCAATCATGGAAAACTTACATTTTAATGTCTGGGAGAGCTAGTCCCCTGTCATCATCTGCCAGTGTTTTCCTAAACTTACGTGTTTGTTTCTCTATGTAAACTTCAGTATCAACCCATGTAACTCCATAAAAATAATGTGTTGATATTTTTGACCTCATGTTACATTTATTAACTAACAGGGAAAACCGACATCTTTACAATGTTGCAACATCCTATCCAAGAACAGGGGGTGTATTTCTACTGTTCAAGTCTATTTGTGTGCTTTTTAAGGACGGCTGTGCTCCTTGTTAAGGTTATTCCCTACATGTTTAATCTTTGTTGCTAGTAAGTGGGGTTTTCTCTGCCATTATGTCTTCTACTTGGTTATTGTTCTTATATATGAAGGCTGTTGATTATTATATGCTAATTTTTTATCCTGCTAACTTACCTAGTACATTTACTTCTGGCATTAGTTTTATCATTGAGGGTCAAAAATAGCTTTCTACATGCACAGAGGAGAGGCAAGAAATGAAAGAATCTGTAGAGATCAAAAGGGATGTGAAAGCTCAAAACTTGGGAGTCCAGTAAGACAAAAACCATCTTTCACCCTGAAGGTATCTGCTGAGACTTGGTCTCCTTGAGTCTCTTTCTTGATGACTCTTCAGTGCAGGAGGTAAAGTAGGGTCTGCTCAAGGCAGGAAGATCTGAGATCTCCCAGAGTGACGACCTCAGAAGTGCTACACTTGCAGTGTAAGGGTAAATACTAAATAAACACACCAAGCAGAAAGAACAGCAAGGGAACATACCTTTCTTGACCTTAGCCCTGGATGGAGGAAGGACTTTTAATTTAACCTAAAAATGTTTAACAAGTTGTCCCTTATAGAGGTTTGTGGCCCAAATTTATACTACTTGGGTGGTCCAAAATACTGCAAATAGGAATTTAATTTACAGTGGACCAAGGTAGGTGGTAACGCCAGATGACTGGCAGAAGCCAACACACACTTTTCTGGAAGAATGAAACTCCAATCTAGGTATCAGAAGAATTTCCACAGATAAAATCACAAACATTATGGGTAGCTAGCTCACACTTAAAAACCACAAACCCAAGAGGAAAATAAGATACCGTGAGATCAAATCATCAGAAACAGTATACAGGAGAATCATACTCACAAACAACATAGATATTTATTACCATGAAATATAAACATGTTATACGTGTCTTAAATATATTTCAGTAAGTCAAAGAGAGGCTTCAAAACACCAGGTAAAAAAAGCATATACTTTTGAAAGGAGTTGATGAGAGTTAACATGTCTTCAGTTCAGTTCACTTCAGTCGCTCAGTCGTGTCTGACTCTTTGCGACCCCATGAATCGCAGCACGCCAGGCCTCCCTGTCCATCACCAACTCCCGGAGGTCACTCAGACTCGCGTCCATTGAGTCAGTGATGCCATCCAGACATCTCATCCTCTGTTGTCCCCTTCTCCTCCTGCCCCCAATCCCTCCCAGCATCAGAGTCTTTCCCAATGAGTCAACTCTTGGCATGAGGTGGCCAAAGTACTGGAGTTTCCGCTTTAGCATCATTCCTTCCAAAGAAATCCCAGGGCTGATCTCCTTCAGAATGGACTGGTTGGGTCTCCTTGCAGTCGAAGGGACTCTCAAGAGTCTTCTCCAACACCACAGTTCAAAGGCATCAATTCTTGGGCACTCAGCCTTCTTCACAGTCCAACTCTCACATCCATACATGACCACTGGAAAAACCATAGCCTTGACTAGACGGACCTTTGTTGGCAAAGTAATGTCTCTGCTTTTGAATATGCTACCTAGGTTGGTCATAACTTTTCTTCCAAGGAGTAAGCGTCTTTTAATTTCATGGCTGCAGTCACCATCTGCAGTGATTTTGGAGCCCCCCAAAATGAAGTCTGACACTTGTTTCCACTGTTTCCCCATCTATTTCCCATGAAGTGATGGGACTGGATGCCATGATCTTCGTTTTCTGAATGTTGAGCTTTAAGCCAACTTTTTCACTCTCTTCTTTCACTTTCATCAAGAGGCTTTTTAGTTCCTCTTCACTTTCTGCCATAAGGGTGGTGTCATCTGCATATCTGAGGTGATTGATATTTCTCCCGGCAATCTTGATTCCAGCTTGTGTTTCTTCCAGTCCAGCGTTTCTCATGATGTACTCTGCATAGAAGTTAAACAAGCAGGGTGACAGTATACAGCCTTGACATACTCCTTTTCCCATTTGGAACCAGTCTGTTGTTCCATGTCCAGTTCTAACTGTTGCTTCCTGGCCTGCATACAGATTTCTCAAGAGGCAGGTCAGGTGGTCTGGTATTCCCATCTCTCAGAATTTTCCACAGTTTCTTGTGATCCACACAGTCAAAGGCTTTGGCATAGTCAATCAAGCAGAAACAGATGTTTTTCTGGAACACTCTTGCTTTTTCCATGATCCAGCGGATGTTGGCAATTTGATCTCTGGTTCCTCTGCCTTTTCTAAAACCAACTTGAACATCAGGAAGTTCACGGTTCACGTATTGCTGAAGCCTGGCTTGGAGAATTTTGAGCATGACTTTACTAGCATGTGAGATGAGTGTAATTGTGCAGTAGTTACAGCATTCTTTGGCATTGCCTTTCTTTGGGATTGGAATGAAAACTGACCTTTTCCAGTCGTGTGGCCACTGCTGAGTTTTCCAAATTTGCTGGCATATTGAGTGCACCACTTTCACAGCATCATCTTTCAGGATTTGAAACAGCTCAACTGGAATTCCATCACCTCCACTAGCTTTGTTCATAGTGATGCTTTCTAAGGCCCACTTGACTTCACATTCCAGGATGTCTGGCTCTAGATTAGTGATCACATCATCATGATTATCTGGGTCGTGAAGATCTTTTTTGTACAGTTCTTCCGTGTATTCTTGCCACCTCTTCTTAATATCTTCTGCTTCTGTTAGGTCCATACCATTTCTGTCCTGTATCGAGCCCATCTTTGCATAAAAATTTCCCTTGGTACCTCTAATTTTCTTGAAGAGATCTCTAGTCTTTCCCATTCTGTTGTTTTCCTCTATTTCTTTTCATTGATCGCTGAGGAAGGCTTTCTTATCTCTTCTTGCTATTCTTTGGAACTCTGCATTCAGATGCTTATATCTTTCCTTTCCTCCTTTGCTTTTCGCTTCTCTTCTTTTCACAGCTATTTGTAAGGCCTCCCCAGGCAGCCATTTTGCTTTTTTGCATTTCTACTGCCCTGTAATTTTTCAATAGGGGACTAAACAGCCTTATTAATTTGGGACTTTAGTAAGTAGATACATTAAAATATTTGGAGTAACTATTAAAAGAATAAATATAAAGAATATAGCATTTAAACTAATAATAGATAAAAGGTAAAACAAGAAAACTAGAAAGTTAAGAAAAATAAAAAGTATACAAGATGGTAAAAGGATTCAAATATAGTAGTAAATATACCAGTAAAGTATAAATTATTTATAATTGCCAAGATAAGGATGCAGCCTAAATATTTATCAACAGATAAATGGATAAAGAAGATGTGCATATATATACACAATGAACTGTTACTAATACTCAGCCATAAAAAAAAAGAGTGACATTTTGCTATTTGCAACAGTGTGGATGGACTTGGAGGGTCTTATGATAAGTGAACTAAATCACAGAGAGACAAATACTATATTTGTGGAACTGAAAAATATGACAACAAGTAAATATAACAAAAAAGAAACAGACTCACAGATAGAACAAAACTAGTGGTTGGGACTTCCCTGGTAGTCCAGTGGGAGTATAGTGGATTATAACCTTTAGAAATTGTGAATATACTATACACTTGCAATTTAATTAATATTGTACATCTATAATACCTCGATTGAAAAAAACAGTATGGAGATTCCTCAAAAAACTAAAAATAGAACTGCCGTATGGTTCAGCAATTCCACTCCTGGGTATTTATTGAAAACAAAACCCCAAAATACTAATTTGAAATGATACTTGCATTATTTACAATAGCCAAGATATGGAAGCAACCCAAGCACCCATCAGCAGATGAGTGGATAAAGATGTGGTGCATATCTATATCTATAGCTCTCTCTCTATATATAATGGCGTATTGCTCAGCCTACACTAAAGCCTTTGACTGTGTGGAGCACAACAAACTGGAAAATTCTTAAAGAGATGGGACTAGCAGATCACATTACCTGCCTCCTGAGAAACCTGTATACAGGTCAAGAAGCAGCAGTTAGAACCAACATGGAACAATGAACTGGTTCAAAATTGGGAAAGGAGTATGTCAAGGCTGTATATTGTCACCCTGCTTATTTAACTTATATGCACAGTACATCATGCGAAATGCTGGGCTAGATGAAGCACAAGCTGGAATCAAGATTCCCAGGAGAATCTTGAGAATCAATAAGCTCAGATATGCAGGTGACATCACCCTTATGGCAGAAAGCGAAGAGGGAACTAAAGAGCCTGTTGATGAAGGTGAAAGAGGAGAATGAAAAATCTAACTTAAAACTCAACATTAAAAAACCAAAGATCATGGCATCTGGTCCCATCACTTCATGGCAAATAGATGGGGAAAAAAATGGAAACAGTGACGGACTTTATTTTCTTGGGCTCCAAACTCACTGTGAATGGTGACTGCAGCCATAAAGTTAAAAGACACTTGCTCCTTGGAAGAAAGTGAAAGTGCAAGTCACTCAGTCGTGTCCAACTTTTTGCGACCCCATGACTATACAGTCCATGGAATTCTCCAGGCCAGAATACTGGAGTGGGTAGCCTTTCCCTTCTCCAGTGGATCTTCCCAACCCAAGGATCAAACCGGTATCTCCTGCATTGCAGGCGGATTCTTTACCAACTGAGGTATCAGGAAAGCCTTGGAAAAAAAAGCTATGAACAAACCTAGACAGAGTATTAAAGAGCAGAGACATCACTTTGCCAGCAAAGGCCTATATAGTCAAAGCTATGGTTTTTCTAGTAGTCATATGTAGATGTGAGAGTTGGACCATAAAGAAGGCTGGGCACCAAAGAATTGATGCTTTCTAATTGTGGTCCTGGAGAACACTCTTGAGAGTCCTTTGGACTGCAAGGAGATCAAACCAGTCAACCCGAAAGGAAATCAACCCTGAATATCCATTGGAAGGACTGATGCTGAAGCTCCAATACTTTGGCCATCTGATGCGAAGAGCTGACTCATTGGAAAAGACCCTGATGCTGCAAAAGACTGAAGGCAGGAGGAGAAGGCAGTGACAGAGGATGAGATGGTTGGATGGTATCACTGAGCCAATGGACATGAGTTTGAGCAAACTCTGGGAGGTAGTGAAGAACAGGGAAGCCTGGTATGCTGCAGTCCATGGGGTTGCAAAGAGTCGGACATGACCAACCAACTGAAAAACAACAAAATTACTCAGCCATAAAAAGGAATGAAATTCTGCCATTTGCAACAATGTGGATGAATCTAGAAAATATTATACTTATTGAAATGTTGTCACTTATATGTGGAATCTAAAAAAAAATGTATATAACAAAACAAACAGACTCACAGATATAGAAAACAAACTATTAAACCAGTGGAGAGAGAGAAGAGGGAAGGCGCTCAAAACAGATGGGATTAAAAGATACAAATTACTATATATTGAATAGATAAGCAACAAGAATATATTGTACAGAACAGGAAAGTATAGCCCTTATTTTGTAATAATTTTAAATGGAATATAATCTATAAAAATACTGAATCACTGTGCTGTACACCTGAAATATAATTTTGTAAATCAACTGTACTAATTTTTTTATATAATAAAAAATAAAAGGTGATACCTTAAGTCAGTGGGGAGGAAAGATGAACTATAGAAATGAAAGGTATTGGGATAACTCAATAGTCATATGGAAATGAAAATTGATCTATTCCTCATACCATGTGCCAGAATAATTTTCAAATTGATCACAGATTTAATTGTACAATATTAAGACATACTGGAAAAAATAAAACGAATTCCTCAGTAGACAGGCTGGTCCAAATTGGCGAGACTATTTTTGGACTGCTGAAAGCTAAGTAATAATTTTTTTCACTGTTGAAAGGTTTAATAAGGAGGAGAAGGAAAAATACATGAACATATCTGGTTGTAAATTCTAAAATATTTACTTAAATATTTTTTAAAAGTTGTCATCCCTGCTCTGTAACCTAGGAGTGAGGAAACTTTCCTAACAGTATTGATTAGTTATTGCATAACAACACCACATGTCTTTCAGTCTCCTTGGACCAGTAGGAAAATATTCTCCACCCATTTGGTGGAAATAAGTAATAAGTAAGTAAAGTCACTCAGTCGTGTCCGACTCTTTGTGACCCCGTGGACTGCAGCCCACCAGGCTCCTCAGTCCATGGGATTCCCCAGGCAAGAATACTGGAGTAGATTGCCATTTCCTCCTCCAGGGGATCTTCCTGACCCAGGGATCGAACCTGGGTCTCCCACATTGGAGGCAGAAGGGATTGTAAATTCACATGGTCAAGCATGGGGATACAGATAAAGGGTGAAGAATTGGGGCTAATGTATCCTCCAGACTAAGGATAACTTAAAAATCTAGATACAAGAGAGATGTATTTGGCTATGCTAAAAAACAAAAACAAAAACATCCCTTTTGCATCTCAAATATACCAAAGTAAAGTAAACTACAAGTGGTAACTAGGAAAACATCATCAATTTATTTCACAGATTAAGGGCTAGTCTCTCTAATTTATAGCTAAACTGACGCTCAGTCCTGTCTGACTCTGCAACCCCATGGAAAATACATCAATGGAATTCTCCAGGCCAGAATATTTCACTGGGTAGCTGTTCCCTTCTCCAGGGGATCTTCCCAACCTAGGGATCGAACCAGGTCTTCCTCATTGCAGGCAGATTCTTTACCAGAGACACCAGGGAAACCCCTCTAATTTATAAACAGCTTCTAAAAATAGAGGAGATCCTATGGAAAAATACGGAAAGGATATGAACAGTTCACAGAAAAAAATGCAAATGCCCCTTAAACACTTGAAAAAATGCTCAACTTTCCATAGTTATTTGATTTTCACAGCAACACAGTGAGTGAAGTGGATGTTCTTAACATCCCTACTTTACAGACAATAAAACTGAGTCAAAAAGATATCAAATGTCCTAATAAATGCTCAACTAATCAATAATGGTGGTACGATTTGAACCCAATCAAGCTGGCCCTAGCTAGGAGTAGTTCACCATGACAAAATGAGGCTTATTTCAGGAAAACATTCAATATTAAGGCTAACTGAGTGTTTCCTTAATATGATAAAATATATTTATCTCAACCCAAATCCAGCATCATGCTTAAATGAGAATTAGAGAAGCAATTTCATTAAAGTCAGAAACAAGACAGAGACATTTACTAATCATTACCATCATTTAAAATTGTTCTGTAGAACTTAGACAAAACAATTAGACCAAAGAAGTTAAAGGTATAGAAATCAGAAAGGAAGAGAGGACAGGCTTATAATTTGTAGATGATATGACTGAGTTGTTTACTTAGGAACTAAAGGAAGACCAACCAAAAACAAATCAGAATTTAATAAATTAAATTGGTACAAAATTAATTTTCAGGAAATAGCTTTTGTATGCATGATGTCCAATTACATTCTCTAAGGAAAGAAAAGGTCATTTTAAAATAGCCGAAAACATAAGATATAAAATACTTGGGAATAAACTTAAGAAACATTATTTTATAGGAAACTTTAAAATGCTGATGAGAGACATAAAACAAGACCTGAATAAATGGAAAGACATACCATGTTCTTGAGTAGGAACAATCAGTATCATAAAGGTGTCACCTCTCCTTAATCTTTGTGATACCCAATATCAATACCAATAGGATTAAAAAGAAAAAGATTTACACAGGCTGATTCTGAGATTCATATGGAAAAACAAGCAAGAATATACAAGAAAGAAAGGGATGGTGATAGAGGGAGATTAACTCCATAGATATTTTAAAACTTGTAAATTTACAGCAATTAAAACAGTGTGGTCATACTTTATAAATAGATAAGCATAACAAAACAGTTCAGAAATAGGCCTAAATATGTATGGGAGTTGAGTATGTGGTTAAGGCAGCTTTTCATTCAGTGGGGAAAATATTCAGGAAGTAGGGACCACTGAATGGTATTCTGGAAAAAAAATTAAAGCCATGCTTTACTCCTAACATACAACTGTGTATGTGTGAAATAACTTCTGACTGTGCTGGTCACTAGAATTCACTAGAGGTGTGTCAGGCTCTGTGCACGTGCAAAGGGGAGGAGATTATACAAGGGCTTGAATGACAAGAGGTAAAATCATTTGGAATCATCTTAAAGAAACTACTTACTATGTGGAAAAACATTTTAAAAACCTAACTGTATACTGCCTTCAAGAGGTGTACTTTTAAGTGTAAAGACAAAGAAAGATTGAGAGCAAAGCAACGAAAAAATACACCCAGCAAAGACTAACCCAAAGGAGGCTGATGTAGCCATACAAATAGCAGTCAAGGTAAATGTCAGTCAAGAAGTATTACTAAAGACAGAAGACCAGTTCATAAAGATAAAAAGACAAGTCTGTCAAGAAGTATTACTAAAGATAGAAGATCAGTTCATAAAAAGACAAGTCTATCAGGGAGATATAATAATTTTGTATTTTGATGCACTTAATTCAGCTTTAAAAGCACAATCACAGAACTATAAGGAACTGATGGAATAAAGAGTGAAAAAAAAAGAATATAGGAGAGAGGCACCTGGCGGGCTACAGTCCATGGGGTCACAAAAAATCGGCCACGACTGAGCAACCGAGTGCACACACAGGAGATTACAACTACGTGAGTAATAAATTTAATCTAATTGACGTACATACCATACTACAGTCAACCTTATCTGAGTATGTATTCTTTCTAAGTAATCATGGAACATTTACCATATGCTGGTAAGTTCCAACAAGTTCCAAAAGGTAAAACCATCCAAAATATATTCTTTGACCAAAGTGGGATTGAGGTAGTAATCAATAACATAAAGGTAACTAGGAAACCCTCACATATTTGGAAATCAAGCAATATATTTCTAAATAAACAATAATTCAAAAGGAATTACAGTGAACATTAGTATTTTGAGCTCAGTTCAGTTCAGTCGCTCAGTCGTGTCCGACTCTTTGCAACCCCATGAATCGCAGCACGCCAGGCCTCCCTGTCCATCACCATCTCCCGGAGTTCACTCAGACTCACGTCCATCGAGTCGGTGATGCCATCCAGCCATCTCATCCTCTGTCGCCCCCTTCTCCTCCTGCCCCCAATCCCTCCCAGCATCAGAGTCTTTTCCAATGAGTCAACTCTTGGCATGAGGTGGCCAAAGTACTGGAGTTTCAGCTTTAGCATCATTCAATGACAATAAAATATGGCATATAAAAATTTGAAGAACAAAACTAAAGCTGTACTTGTAGGGAAATTTGTTTCTTTAAAATTTCATATAATAAAAGATAATAAAGGTTAAAAATCAAGCTAAGTGTCCTTTTCAAAAAGTAGAAAAATAATAGTACATTAAATCCAAAGATAGAAGAGTGGAGGAAAAACTGAAGATATGAAAATACTAGCAGAAAGTAATGAGACAGAGAAATAGGTAAAAGGAAGTCGACAAATCCAGAGGTAGGCTCTTTGAGAAGACCAATATAATTAATAACTGCTAACAAGGGGAACCTGCCAGATCAAGAAAATAAAGAAGAAAAAAGAAGGCACAAGTTGTCAGTGTTGTAAGTAGATACTACAAAGAACTTCATGCCTATAAATCTGAAAATCTACATGAAACTTCTAGGAAAACACAATTACCAACGGAAGAGGAAAAAGAAAATCTAAATGTTTTATATTTGTTTAAGAAGTTGAATCTGTAACTGAAACTAGCAATTTTGTCTAAATATTTAAAGAAATGACCATAATCTTACACAAACTTCCAAATAATAGAAAAATAAGAGACAATTTCCAACTCATAATTTTAATACCAAAGGGTGACTAGTATGCTATAATACGCAGAATTATAGACCAATATTTCTCATGAACATATTTACAACTATACTAAAAAAATAGTAGCAGGTAGTATCCAATTATATGATTTATTTTAGGAATACAAGCTTCGCTTAGCATTGCAAAACCAAACTTTTCAACACATGGTGCTGGCACAACTGGATAGCCACATGTTAAAAAAAAAGTTGGATCTCTTCATATACCATATGTAAAAATTAACTCAAAATGGGTCAAAAATCTAAACGTAAGAGCTGAAACATAAAACTCTTAGAAGAAAATACCAGTGTGAATCTTCATGACCTTGTTAGGCAATGGTTCCTTAGATATGACCCCAAAAGCACAAGCAAGCAAAAGATGAAAAAAGATAAATTGAACTTCATCAGAAGTTTAAACTTTTGTCCTCCAAAAGACTCTTTAAAGAAAATGAAGAGATAACCCACAAAGTAGGAGAAAATATTTGCAATTCATATATCAGATAAGGGTCTACATTCAGAATATTAAGTTTTTCTTACAACTAAACAACAAAAAGACATACAACCCACCTTTTAAAAAAATGGCAAAGGACTTGAGTAAACAGTTCTCTAAAGAAAATATACAAATGGCCAACTAGCCATGAAAAGATGCTCAACATTAATAGTCATTAGGGAAATGTAAGTCAAAATCACAATGATACATTACTTCACACCCATGAAGAAGACAGTAATATATATATATATAGAGAGAGGCAATAATGAGTAAGGCAAGGATGTGAAGAAATCAGAACTCTCACAAATTGCTGCGGGAATGTAAAGTGGTGTAAGCCACCCTGAAAAAGAGCTGAACAGTTCCTCAAAAAGTTAATCACAGGTTACCATATGACCCAGCAGTTTAGATGCCCATTGACTAATGAATGGACAAACAAAAGGTGCTCCATCCATATGATGGAATATTATTCAGCCACGAAAGGGGATGAAGTACTGACTCATAATACAACATGAGTGAACTTGATACCACTGTGCTAAGTGAAACAAGTCAGACACAAAAGGCCACATCTTATGACTCTCCGTATATGAAATGTCCAGAAAAGGCAAATCTACAGAGACAGAAAGTAGGTTAGTGGCTACGACAGTCTGGGAGGGAGAAGTTAACAAGGAGTGATTGCTGATGGGTAGGGAGATTCTTTCTGGGGGTGGTTGAAATGTCCTGGGATTAGATACTGGTGATGCTTGTACAACTTTACAAATATCCAGAAAGACCACAGAACTGTATACTTTAAAAGGATGACTACTGTGGTATGTGAATTATATCTCAGCTTAAAAATGAGTCTGTTTAACCAAATTAACATTAAAAAGTAGAAAAAGGATAAGATCATCTCAATAGAATGAAATATATAAGTATGTGCTTGGTCGTGTTGGACTCTTTGAGGCTCCATGGACTGTAGCGCACCAGGTTCCTCTGTCCTAGGAATTCTCCAGGCAAGAATACTGGAGTGGGTGCCATTTCTTACTCCAGGGGATCTTCCTGATCCAGGGAGCGAATCCATGTCTCTTGCATCTCCTGCATTGGGAGGTGGGTTCTTTACCACTAGTGCCACCTGGCAAACCCCAGATGATATAGATAGATATAGAAAAGCATTTAATAAAATCAAATAATTTTCATGACAGATACTCTTAACACACTAAGAATAGAAGGAAACTCCACTAAGCTGGTAAAGATCATCTATAAAAATCTTACAGAGACTGTCATAGTTAATATATATTGAATGCCTTCACCCTGAAATTAGGAATACCTCTTAATATTCCTTCTATTCAATATTGTACTAGGTTAGGAATTCTAGTGATTTTAACCATTGTAACAAGAGAAAAAAGAATTAGTGAGTCTAACCATTGTAACAAGAAAAAAGTTATAAAAACTAGAAATGCAAGTCGCTCAGTCATGTCCAACTCTTTGGGACTCCCTGAGTATAACAGTCCATGTAATTCTCCAGGCCAGAATACTGGAGTGGGTGGCCTTTCCCTTCTCCAGGGGATCTTCCCAACCCAGGGATCAAACCCAGGTTTCCCACATTGCAGGCGGATTCTTTACCAGCTGAGCCACCAGGGAAACCCAAGAATACCGGAGTGGGTAGCCTATCCCTTCTCCAGCAGATCTTCCTGACCCAGGGATCGAACCCAGGTCTCCTGCATTGCTGGTGGAGTCTAGAAAAACTAGAAAGGAAGAAATTAAACTGTCCTTATTCACAGATAAAATTATTGCTTCAGGTAGAAAATTCTAAGGAATCTATAGCAAGAATTATTTAAAATATAGAAAGGTCTCTGGATTAAAGAAATACATATTTCTACATATCTATAATAACTGAAAATGAAAATTTAAAACACTATTTATAACAGCATCAAAGATACAAAATACCTGGGAATATATCTAATGAAAGATATACAAGACCTTTACAGAGAAAACATTGAAAGATTAGAAAGACCTTATGGAGAAAGTTGCTGTGATCATGAATTGAAGGCTCAAATATCAATTCTTAGAAGGAGTGCAATCCAGTCAAAATCAAAGCTTTTGTGTGTGTGTTGGGGAGGGGGTTTGGAGGGGTAAATTAACAAGCTAATTTCAATATTTATATGAAAATGTTAAGGACCAAGAATAGAGAAGATAGTCTTGAAGAACAAAGCTGGAAGAGTTATACTGCCAGGTATCAAGACTTCTTCTAAAGCTATAGTGCTATGCGGTATTGACGTACACAGACAAGTAGGCCAATGGCATAGAATAGAGACAAGAAGTGACCCATATACATACGATCCCTTGCGAAGGACAAAGATGACTATGTAGCGTAGTGAGGAATGGATGATCTTTCATAAAGGTGCTCATGCAGCTGAATATTTACTTGCAATATAAATCTTGACCCTATCTTTACCAATTAAACAAAACCAGTTCCATAAAAAATTGTATTATAAAGGTGAAAGCATAAAACAATAAGGCTTCCAAAAGAAAAACAAAAGCAAAACCAGGAAAATGTCTTCATTATCTTGAAGTAGGTAAATATTTCTTATGCAAAATAACAAGTACTACCCAGCAAGATAAAGACTGATGTATTAGGTTAAATTAAAATTTTGCTATTTGAAGAACTCAATTAAGGGTAAAAAAAAAAAGTCAGTCACAGGGTAGGAGATTATACTTGCAATACAAATACTTGACAAAAGGCTTGCATCCAGAGTCTATTTTAGAAATGGCTACAGATTAATTAACTAAGCAGATAACCCAACACCAGGCAAATGACTTGCAGAAAACATCACAAAAGAGGATATCCAAACGGTCAGTAAGTGTATGAAAGAGGGTTAAACATCATTAGTCATTCATGAAATGTTAGTTAAAACCACAAAACCATACACTCTCAACAGAATGGCTAAAATGAAAAAGACGGACAGTACTGACAATGAGTGCCGGTAAGGACGCGGAACAACAGACAGTCCCCTAAACTGCCGGCAAGGGTGTATACTGGTCTAGCCACCTGGATGGTTATTTGACAATAGCCATTAAAGCTAAACATATGCAAACCTAGCCACACAGGAATACCATTCTTAGCTATATATGAAATAGAAACGTGTACATATGTGCCCCAAACCACAGGGACATAGCCGCCCTATACACAGTAGCCCAAACTGAAAATGACACAAAAACCCAACAGAATGAATTCATATATTGTGATACACAGTGGAATACTATTAATACATATAAAGATTGATAAATGACAGGAAGCAACATGAATACAGCTCAGAAACCTGATGTGCATTTTTCTGGAGATATGTTATAGTCAATAAAAACAACACAAAACAAACAAAAATGTATGTGAGCAGGGGTGTAGGGGGATGTCTGAGAGCCAGGGCAGGGCATTACAGACCTCACCTCCCCTTGACGCTCAGGAACTGGGCAGGAAGTACTGCTCAGAGGCCCTCCTGGACCACCATGAGAGGTCCTCCCACCCCGCCATTTGGGGATCCTTGAGGGGCTCCGCATTTCCTTTCAGAATAGGTCTTGAGGCCATATGTAATTCTCCACGCTGTTTGAAAAAGGTCTTCCACAGTGAAGGCCATGCTGGGACCCAGCACCCCAGGCTTCTGGCCAGCATCTTTCTCTAGAATAATTGCTTTCCCTATAGAATTATCCCTGGTAGTGGCGGTGTTTGGTCACTAAGTCATGTCTAACTCTTTGCGACTCCGTGGACTGCTGCAGGCCAGGCTTCCCTGTCCTTCACTATCTCCTGGAGTTTACTGAAACTCATGTCCATTGAGTCAGTGATGCCATCTCACTAACTCATCCTGTGTCACTCCCTTCTCCTCCTGCCCTCAATCTTTTCCCAGAATCAGGGTCTCTCCAGTGAGCTGGCTCTTCGCAGGTGACCAAAGGATTATCTCTGGTGTGGGCCCAAGCAATTGCCCATGTAGGTCTTTAGCTACCCCTCTCCCTAACTTCAGAGCACCTGTCTGGCCGTTGTGGAGTAGACGGGAAAGCACCCAGGCAATAGGGAAGCGAGACTGATGGAGCCCCAAAGCCCAGGGGAGAAGGACTCAGGCAGAAGTGACTGTGACCAGCTGACGGGGTTAGAACCCAAGGCATGAAGTTGACCCACTGAGGGGAGTTGTATCCGGGGACATGTGGAGACATGGCCTCAGGACCGTTCTAGGATATTCATGATCCACAGCCTCTCTGGTGGCATCGCTTGCAAGTGATTTGTGAATTGAATAACATAAAATGAATCATGCTTCTGCTAAGGACACATGCTTTCTCTAAGTTATTTAAAAGTAGCTCATGTTTGTAACACAGATATGATCCTATACATGTAGAAATGCAGTGGGGAAAAGTACTGCCTGTAACTAGTGGAACTGGTATCCACGTGTAGGTTTATAAAACATGGGCTACTCAATTCTACCTACAAGCAGAGAACAGCCTCCTAATCCTGGCCACTCTGGCCATCACCAGAGACCCTACGTAGAGGCTAAGAGTTGGAAAGCTCGTTGGAGGTCACCTGGTCCAGCCTCCCCCAACCAGAGGGCTTGGTCCATGATTCCTGGACCTAGGACATAAAGTAAGTAGAGTTAAAATGTCTATTCAGTTCTCCTGGGTCAATTCCTACATGAAAGGGGAAAACAGCAGTAGCTAATCCTGTAGCTTTCCAGAAGCAACACGGCCTTATGGGTCTCTGTGGCTTCAACTCTGAGGAGGTTAAAAGCTAATAAAAAGCCCTGTCTGGAACTAGAGGGTAAGTATAAGCTCTAGGTATCAGGATATTTCTGGTTTGCATTTCTACTTAAAAGACAGTTGCTTTCTCTTCCCCCAGACCCCACAGGGAAGATGCCAGAATCTCAAGCATTTTGTTTCAAAATGTTGAGTTTCTTTTGGGGAGGGAGGAACATAAACAGTTTTGGTGTTTGGTTTGTGTGTGTGTGTGTGTGTGTGTGTATGTGTGTGTACACAAAGAAAGGTTGCTCCTTCCCTCTCACCTCCCCACATTACAAATCTCTGCCTCTTTCTCTGAACTTGTAACTTTCAGCATTGTGCCAGGGGGCATGCAGTTTCTAGGTTGTCAGTTTTCCAAGGTCATCCTTTGAGACTAGCTGACTACTGGATGCATCAGTAATAAGTCAGACAACGGTTTCTTCCGCTGACTTAGTTGGCTCTTCCCCTCTGATCTGAACCTGCTGAGGAAGTTTCCGTGTATCCTGTAGCCTGTTTAGTGACTGTGAATCTGAAAAGAAAATGAAAGCTGAGTTTAATAATTCCCAGTGCCCGTTCCTTATCTTCTCTCCCCTTCCTCCCTGTCCTTTGATGAGTGTGAAAGGACACGACAGTGTCTGGAGGAGTTGGTGGAGAAAAACAGCGGCCTGTGGGTTGGAGCTCAGAGAAAGAGGTTATCCTAGGATGAAATACAAACCATATCACATTGATTTTCCCTTTGGGGGCCCGGATATCACATCCTTCCATTTCCCTCTAGTACCCTGCCCGCCATCGACAGGGAAGCATTAACAGGGAATAATCAATGGCGCTCTGTCCTGAAAATAAAAGGCTTGTCATGTCTCTCCATTTGGTGGAATGGATGTGGGACCAGAGGTCATGTGGCCAGCTTCCATCTGTCTCCTGACAGAGGCACGGACTCAGACATGCTTTCCATCCAGAGGGCTGCAGCCCTCAGCCAGGTGATTGCAAACTCTCTACAGGCATCAAGAAAAAACATGACTTCAATTTCTTTGAACTCTTGGGTTAGGAGCTCAGCTAACTATCAAACATGGCAGCTTAGGGGTGGCTTTACTGAACTTTAATTTCTGGATTACATAATGGATTGATGTCCCTTAATATGATAGATGCTATGCTTGCTGTTAGAACAAGGCTGTGTATTCATGGTTTCATGATAGAATCACAGAAATTCAGAATTGACAGGGACTTCAATCTATGCTGCTGCTGCTGCCAAGTTGCTTCAGTCATGTCCGACTCTGTGTGACCCCATAGACGGCAGCCCACCAGGCTCCCCCGTCCCTGGGATTCTCCAGGCAAGAACACTGGAGTGGGCTGCCATTTCCTTCTCCAATGCATGAAAGGGAAAAGTGAAAGTGAAGTCGCTCAGTCGTGTCCAACTCTTAGTGACCCCATGGACTGCAGCCTACCAGGCTCCTCCGTCCATGGGGATTTTCCAGGTAAGAATACTGGAGTGGGGTGCCGTTGCCCCATCTGATTTATGAAATTTATGCAATTTACCTCATCAGGTAAACCCAATGGTTTCCTGAATACTACTGCCCCCCAGTGTTGCTCATCCATTGTCAGAAAACTCAACTCCTAGAAGGTATTTTCTCACACTAGCCCACATCTGTTCTATGCTGCTCATGGACATCACTCATAATTTCCTCTTCAAATGCCCCTCCACTTTCACTTAGATCCTGTTCGCACTTGGTTCCCAACCTCTTCTGATTCTTTCCCATTCATAATCCTGTTAAGTTCCTTTAGATTTAACCCTTATATTTGGTTACTCATCAAAGAGTCTGGTTTGGAAGCATAGCCCTAGACCTTCTCCTTTCAAACTCCTCGAGTAGCCTTCCTGCTCCTGCCTAATCCCCCATCATCAGCCCAGAGGTAAGTGGGGGGCATCCCCTTCCACTTTCTGTACTGGCGGTCAGTAAGCGGGCTTTGGAAGACATCCTTTGGATCAGTTTTAAAACAGAAATGGCAGCCCACTCCAGCACTCTTGCCTGGAGAATCCCATGGACAGAGGAGCCTGGTGGGCTACAGTCCATGGGGTCGCAAAGAGTCGGACACGACTGAGCAACTTAACTTAATCTAAAATCTCTTTGCATTTCTAATGCATGCTGCAAAGCTGTTTTTCGACGCTATGCTCATATGATTTGACTATATTTGGATCTACATGAAGAACAGTACAACTATTACTATTACATTTTGTCTTGTTAGATTGGTTTGTGGGTCCACCTTTTTAAGATCCTGAATATCAGATCCTGCCATTGCAAACATGTACCTTCATTTGCAGCTTTGGTTTTCCTGCACGTTGATAAGCATACATTTTTCTGTCTTGCTCTCCATCACTGGTGAAAATGAGAGGATGGCATCCAGGACAGGGTCCTTGAATAACCTTTAGAAACTTTCTTTAGTTAATATCTCTGAGGCAATCCCAGTGGATATGGTAGTTACTGACTCCCCTAATTAAACTAGCAGCTGTGCTGTATTTTTAATTTTTATTTGTTTAAATTGAAGTATAGTTGATTTACAATGCTGTGTTAATTACGGCTGTTCAGCAAAGTGATTAAGGTGTATGCATATATACATTCTTTTTTAAAAAATAAATTTTCCATTATGGTTTATCATAGAATATTGACTATAATTCTTTGTGTTATACTTTCGTACCTTGAAACCCCTCCTTTCCCCAATCCCCTCCCCGCTGGCAACACTTAGTCTGTTCTCTATGTCCTTGATTCTGTTTCATTTGTGTCACATGTTTTGTGGAATGTTTTAGATTCCACAGAAGTGATATCATATGATATTTCTCTTTCTGACTGACTTCACTTAGTGTGATAACCTCCAGTTGCATATGCTGTTTTATTCATAATGATGGTTACTTATTGAGCCTTACTATGTGCCAGACTTGTCTCATTTAATCTGCATAATAACCCAGTGGGGTTGGTACTGTCATATTCCCTTTAAACAGACAAGACACAAAGAGGTTAATTAAGTTGCCTGAGGCCACCAAGCAGAGCCAAAATTTGACCCCAAGTGTTCTGATGGAGTCCGTACTGTTACCCACTCATCTGTTGCTATCTCATCCACTACAGTGTGAAATGTGTGGATACTCTGGGACCTTCAGCAGCTGCAGGCTTCTGCAAGCCAGTGTGAGAACTAGATTAAAGTCACCATGAGCATGGAGCCCCACGTTGGGGACCCGTTCCAGCTTGCCTTCCACCTGCTGTCTTCACTGTGGCTTGCTCATTGGCTCTCCTGATTTCCCTGAGATTGGGTTTGATGAGGGTAGAAGTGGATGGTTGAGATCCATTTTCCTTCCCAACTTGAGGACCAATTGGGAGACAGACCCACTTATCAGACAGATGGAGACCAAGATGCCGGCTTAGCCCACCCCACCCCGTTACTACCTAACAGAGCGGTGACTCTCACTGGGCAGGCAGGCTTCAAGAGAACCTAGAGAGGGCTGATGGACACGCTCTGCTCCTTCTCAAAGTGCGCCAGAGAAGTTTCGCTCCTTCTGTCCAGTTAATAATAATAAGCCTTTTATGGCACCTTTCCATTTATGAATCACTTTGCTGTGCATTCTCTCATTCAGTCCTATCTCAACTCTCTCACGGGTAGAGGAATGTTTTCTCGCTAAAATACTACACATGTAAGCACAGGCCCAGAAGGCAGATTACCCCAGGCATCCAAACATAGTTAATTCACCTTATTTCCAGCAACATTTCTGTTCTTTGGGGATCTGTCCTCCTCTGCTCTCACTTCTTGAAGTTTAGATGAAATGTCTCCTCCCCTTCTCCAAGCTCAAGGGGTGGGCCCACTAAATGGAAGGTTGGGACAGTGAGTCCCACTGCTAGCCATCTTGAGTGATGAAACAAGGATAGTGTCCCCTCCCCCAGAGACAATACCAGATGCACGCATTCCAGCGGGAGTGCCTGACCAGACAGCTCTAGCCAGTTGAGTCTTGCTCATCCTTGCCCGGCCTCTCCACCTTCCTACTAATTCCACAAGTTCTCCCATACTTCCCATTCTTCTTCCACCATTCCCCTTAAAAGTATGAGAGAGTCTATTACTTGTTGCAATATAACTAAGAAAAATAAAGTACGGGTTTTGGTTGTTACCAGGTTCTGACCTAGCTTTCCCTGATTCAGCTTTTGGCCCCCAGTAACACAACTTTCTGGGTTTCCTGGGTGATGCCTCTGACGCATATCCACTTCCATAAGGACAGTCAGCCTTGTGCTTGAAGGAAAGGGATCAGGAAATCCCTTTGTTGAATTACAGATATGCCATATCAGAGAGCCTAACAATCATGACAAAGACAGAAATGATGTCAATCTGATGTTTCGTGGGTATATTTATACATGGATCCGTGCAGCATCCTGAGGTTCACCATTTTGTATTCTCGTGCTTGGAGCTTACTTGCAATTTGATACTCTTGTAGGGTGGCAGTAATAAGCTCCTTTGTTTGCAAAGTAAACTAGCCGTGGGACATTTAGCAGGTCTGTTAGAACCTCAGCATCCTCATCTGTAAGATGAATGGAACAGTTAAATCCCTCCCACTTACAATTTCAAGCTTCTGTATGCAGCTTTACCATTTAGCATTAATTCTCACTTGATCCAACTATACTTGTTTGCTGCAAAGAACAGGCAAGAATTTGTGTGAAGATATTTAGGGAAACATAATGCATTAGATCTAGGCTACACTTGTTATAAAAGCCCCAGCCTGCATCTTCTAGAATCTTTTGTTCTTCCAGTTACATCCAAGATCCATGACAATAATTTAGCAATCCCATTTGCAAGAGTTATCAGCATCTAGGAGAATAATTCATTGAGGTAAGTGACTCTAATTCATTAGAGTAGCTAGAAAACAGGTGCACTTTTTATAATCTCTTCACTCAGGGCTTTGATTCCCTCTTATCAACATTTGTGTTACACATTTCATGGTAAAAGATTTTATTGGACAGTAAAGAGGGAAGCAAATTAGGGGATGTAGAAGTTCTGCCTTATTTCCCATAAAAATCTCTATCATTCCGCAACCGTGCCCATGGCATCTTTTTCTTTGACTTGCCCTAAACTTAAAACAGCAGAAACCATTTTTTAATGCCTTGGCTCTTTTGCAAGTCTCCCCTCATTGCTGGCTTCAGCCACCTGACCCTTTAACCACAAGTCATCTTGTTTATTAAAGTTTTTATTCACATCGAGGTCTGCTAAGATTTTGAAGAACAGAAGCCCCTGAGAGTAGAGGCAGTGTTTGGGAAAGTGTTTTGAGTGCTGTGTCAATTCAAGGCCCCATTGCTTCACCTGAGGACTGAAGGCTCTGCTGTTAGTGTTAATCTGGAAGTGATCCGTAGGGTTTGCAGGGCACAGCCCCCATTATAGACACACATCACCTTGTCATCACGGACTTCTCTTCTGTAGCACTGCCTGTCACTGTTCGCAGAGTTATGTAGGTCCCTCGTTTCATGTTTCTTCTTTCTACCCTTTATATTTGTGCTTGTCAGAGTTCCTCTTGCAGCGGCTTACATTTCCTTACAGTCCGTCTTCCTTTCTTTCCTTTTGGTGACATTTTTAGTTTTATAGTCAGGTTTGAGCTTTTGAGAGTTTCCCAATCACAAACTACCTTATGTTATGGAATCATTGCTAGAACTGAGGGATTAAGCACACATTTCTGATTATCAAAGTAAGTGATACTTATTGGCATACTATGGGCCATTTAAGTTTAGAGAAGTAGAAAAATCTCCAACACCACAGTTCAGAAGCATCAGTTGTTCAGAGAAGTAGAAAAAACAAAATCACGATCTTACTAGCCCAGAACAGCTACCCATTGGCATTTTGGTGTACTTCATGTACATATTATTCTACCTGTATTTCAAAATCTACATGAGTGTAGTAAAAATACCATACATCAAACTTTTAGGTTTGGACATGTAACATACCCTCCCTCTTAGTAACACAAATTCTTTATGATTGCTACATTTAATATCTGCATAATTCTGTTTCATTATGGAACACTGAAGTCATACCTGGGAATTGTTTTTTTATAGATAACCCCATGTGAGGTTAGAGGGGGCACAGTCCACAAGACTGCCTTAATTTCCGACACTAACTGCAAAGTTAGGGAACAGTTCACATGACCACCCTCACTTGTGACATCCTTGTAAATTTAGGGGTCCTCAAGACCACTTTGAGTTTCCATAATTCACTGTAGGACTCACAGAACCCCCTGATGGCTGTTATACTTGTGGCCATGGTTTATCACAGCTCAAAATAAAGATGAAAATCAGCCAGAGGAAGAGCTTCCAGCAGTCCTCTTCTCATGGAGTCACAGACAGTGTTACTTTTCTGGCAACGGTGTGTAACACGTATCAGTACTGCCAACCAAGGAAGCTCACCTGAGCCTTGATGTCTAGAGATTACAGGTGAACCATATCCAAAGGTTCCCTGGGAGAATGCCCGTTTAGTCTCCAGTCCCTCCAGACACAGAGTGGACACCAGTTGGCCCAAGGAAAAATGTAAAAGTCACTCAGTTGTGTCCGACTCTTTGCGACCACATGGAATTCTCCAGGCCAGAACACTGGAGTGGGTAGCCATTCCCTTCTCCGGGAGATCTTCCCAGCCCTGGGATCGAAACCCAGGTCTCCCGCATTGCAGGGGGATTCTTTACCAGCTGAGCCACCAGGGAAGCCCCTACTTGGCCCAAAGCACTCATCATAAATCACAGCGTTAGACTTTTCAGTGGCCAGGGCTGTACTGCTCTTTGGTATACTTCCTGTAGTTACTCTCTTTGTGCATAAGTTTTGTCCATTTCGAGGGCTATCCCTTTAGGGTAAATTCCTAGAAATGGAATTATTGGATCAAAGGATATTGCACATTTAAGACTCTTGATACACATTATCAAGATGATTTCTTACAGTCCACCCCCTCTCCATCCCCACCCAGCAATGCATCGAGCCCGTTTCATCACATCCTCATTTTGCAATGGGTACTGTCACGTAAAAAAATTTCTGGCAATTTGATAGACACAAAGTGATCTAACATGGTTTTTGCTTGTCTGTGATTACTAATGAGGCTTCTCTGGTGGCACAGATGGTAAAGCATCTGCCTGCAATGCGGGAGACCTGGGTTCGAGCTCTGGGTCAGGAAGATCCCCTGGAAATGACTAATAATGATTACTAATAAGGGTATATACTCATGCTTATTTTTAAGCTTTTATTATACAGGATTTTGAGTACCTATGAAAGCTTAATAACTCAATGACCTCCCGTGTGCCCATCATCCCAGCCAGCCCCACAGCCATCAGCCTCTGGGGCTCCTACCTCATTCATAGCTCTACCTTCTCTTATTCCCGTAGCTTTGTAAAGAAAGATCTCTTAGCATATCATTTTATCTTTTATATTTCAGTATGAATTTCTAGAAGGTAAGGGCTCGTTAAAAGTCCACAAATATAATTTCAAAATTGAATAATTTCTTAATGTCTTCAAATATCCAGTTGATATTCAAGTTTCCAATTGTTTCACAATCAACAGGTTTTTTAAACATTTAAAACATCAGGATCCAAATGCAGTCCAGATACTGAGGTTTGCAGGTATAGTTTTAAATCTCACATGTTCTTTAATTTCCAGATTCTCTCTCACCCTCCCGCTTCTCTGCCTCCCTCTTAGAGGTAACTTTGTTCTCACCTCCCTTTAAGACATGGCTTGTTCACGGATGTCCTCCTGACATCTATACCTTTGTGTAACCCCCTCCTCTTGACTGACTTCCTTCTACAAATACAATATGGTAAAGGCAATGGCTGTCGCACCCATGATTACGCTACGTGAGACACCATCTTGCCGGCCACCTTTCTCTTCCCTGGTCTCCCTCTCCTTGCCACCCCACCTTCTCTCTGTTGCTGGCTTTGGAGAAGTGAGCTGCAGGAAGCAAGCTGGTCAGGTGACAAGGGGCATTGTTCAGTCGCTAGGAGATGAGGGTGGATTCCAGCAAGAAACTGAAACCCACACTCTGGCAACTACAAGGACATGGTATCCGCTAATAATCTGAAGGAGCCTGGCAGCAGGTCCCTTAGTTGAGCCTCTGATGAGAGCATAGCCCTGTGACACCCGAGGCCCTTCAGCAAAGAACTCCGACTGTGTGCAGACTTCTGACCCACAGAGACCATACAGCGTGGATGTGTCTTTAAAGATGCTAGTGAGAGTTGCTTAGTCACGGCCAACTCTCTGTGAGCCCGTGGACTGTAGCCCACCAGGCTCCTCCGTCCACGGGATTTCCCAGGCAAGAGCACTGGAGTGGAGTGCCATTTCCTTCTCCAGGGGATCTTCCTGAACCAGGAATCCAACCCGTGTCTCCTGCATTGCGTGCACTCTTCACCATCTGAGCCCCCATATGCTAAGTTTGCGGTAGTTAGTTAAATGGCATAGAAAATGAGTATGGTGGGTGTTTGCTAAGCCTCAGTTTAATACTGAAGGCTAGTTAAGAACTGGTCAGATACTCTGCCTCTAGCTGAATGAGTCTTCCAGCCTTTGACAAGATGGTCAAATATCACCATCACCACCATATTGCCTTGGAGGTGGTAGTTTGACCCCTATGGGCACTGGCTGAGTTGGCCAGGTCCTCCTCCTAGCCCGGATGACTGTGGTATACTCCACCCAACTTGCTTTCCCTGCTGCTTCCACTGTGATCTCCTCTTGGCCTGCTTCCCCTGACCTTAGGATAAGCTTCTGGAGGGCAAGCACCCTCATGAGAACTCTAAGGATTTCCACCTTCTCAATATGCCCGTGCTTTCTTCTGCTGTGGACGACACTGAATGTGTGGTTTTGGGTGTCTACCTTGCACTTTATTCACACTGTGACTGTCTCTGCCTTTGATGTAATTTGTCTTCTCCTCTCTACACAGCTCCCCTAGTCTGATTGTCGGATGGTTGTGAACTGCTCCCAGCAAAAAGCTTTTGAGGGGGACATAAGCCTGCATCCTTGAGCTGACCCTGTGTGCTCACCGTGCGTACAGGCCACCCTGGGAAGCTTCCCTGCCTCCCACCTGCAGGGGCAGCTCTACTCTTCGTCTCCAGGGCCCTGGGCTTCACAAACCCTCTGTTCCTAGTGCTCTCTCCACCACCTCCCCTATTCCATCCAACCTGGTGTTTAAAAACAAGCCTTGTCAGAATATGCCATTCAATCGGTTTTCTTTTTTTCTTGTAAAATGAGGAAGTGAGGACTAGCCTTAAGACTGCAGGTGAATAATGAAAGAATTCCTCCCAGCTGTTCAGGGATATATATTTTTCCTGCAGTGGAGCGAGACGGATTCCCATCGTGGCTCAGGGACCTGTTCCACGAAGCCTCTCATCTGTCATGCCCCTGGGGGAGGGGAAGGTGCAGAGGTGTCATTATGGATGCAACTGTTCTCCGAAGGGACTGATCAAGGTTGGTGCTGCAGTTCTGATGGAGCTGTGGATGGCAATTTTCCTGGCTGGGGGAGTGGGCCCCTCCACACAGCCCCCACCACCGTGTTCCATGGCTGACTCCCGAGACCTTTCCAGTCAGCCTGCCTTGAAGCTGAAATAAGTCCCTCCAGGATAGCTACCCAGGGAAAATACCCTTGACCTGTTCCAAACTAGATAGGAAATCAAAGCAATATTCTTCCAGTTTTGCAATAAGCCTGAACCAGAGGCCCTTAATTGTCTCTACTTCCCTGTCCTGAAGCCAGCCCATCTCCCTGGGAACTCTGAGCCTAGTGGAATCAGGGTGGTCTGTCCCTGTAGCTGGTCTGTTACACCCAAAGGGAGAAAGGCTTGAATCCAGAAGGTAGGCCAGTCTTGTGCGGATGCCGACTTAGTCTTTAGACGAAGGAAGACAGAAATAGGTCCATTTCATGAGGTGGAGAAGCTAGAACCCAATTTCCTCTTGGCCTCCCCCTTCCTCAGCTCTGGAAACCAACTTGCACAAAACTTTTCTGCCACTAAGAGCTGCCTTTCCTCTGTTTGCTCTTGCTTTTTCAAAGGCTGATCCGGATTGCTATGCCCTCGGCCACCACTGCTGGAGGGAGTCAGGGAAGTTCCCGTTGGACCAGTGGCTTATCACCCTTCTGCTCCTCCCAGGTTTTCAGTTTGCTTGGGAAAAGAATCCCTCCACCTTTTTAATTCATATCGCCAGTCTTGCTCCTAAAAGGATCTGAGATGTCTGACAAAACTATGAACAATGCAGCAAGATAGACGGTCAGGGAGCAACATCAGGCAGGGGAAATAAAGGCAGGAAAATAAGACAGCCACACGAGGCTCTTCTACCAAAGGCCGATTGATGTACACTTGCTAATTTGATTCTGAGTTTTCCAGAAGAAGGAAGCATAATCGACGATTCCCTTCTCAGTGTCTAGGAGATAAAAGCAAATGAGTTGTTTGGGAGAAAGTTCTGAAGCACCAGACACATCTCTGGTGGGATGTTTGTTCCTTCAAAGATGTGAACAACACCCTCAATAATGCTGAGTGTCATGGGGCATAGCGTTGTTGAAAATGTTTAAGTTTAAGGCTGTCTTGAAGATCACTGGTGTTTAAATTCTCTGATTAAGAATTGATGTCTTAGGGAAGCAGGTCTGAAATACATGATTTTTCTTTCCTCCTCCCTCTCCTTTTCTTCTCTGCCTCCCTCACACCGCCTTATTCTTCTCAAAAGACTAAACATTTTCTACTTTCTGGAAATCAAGGAACCTAGGCTCTGCTGCTAATTCTAAGCAGTTATCTGACTACAAGCCATGCGTCCTGATCTCTGTGTTTCTACCATTGTTTGTGCACAAACAAGAGTAAATGAAATGTATCCAATCTAGTTACTTAACCAAGTGATTATCAATTACATGCTGTAAGTTGAGGGTAGGATTTTTCTAAAGCTTGAACGTGTATCAGAATCTCCTAAAATGCTTGTTAAGACACAAATGGCCAGGCTCCACCTCCAGAGTTTGACTCAGTAGGTCCAGGTGGATCTGAGACTTTGCATTCCTCCTAAGTTTCTAATAAAGAGCTGTTGCTCTTTGCCCATGGACCAAACTTTGAGAACCACTATTCTAGAAAAGAGAGAAGGCAATGGCACCCCACTCCAGTACTCTTGCCTGGAAAATCCCATGGACGGAGGAGCCTGGTAGGCTGCAGTCCATGGAGTCACAAAGAGTTGGACACAACTGAGCGACTTCACTTTCACTTTTCAGTTTCATGCATTGGAGAAGGAAATGGCAACCCACTCCAGTGTTCTTGCCTGGAGAATCCCAGGGACAGAGGAGCCTGGTGGGCTGCCATCTATGGGGTCGCACAGAGTCGGACACAACTGAAGCAACTTAGCAGCAGCAGCAGCAGCAGCATTTTAGAAAAACTTCCTTTTCCCTAAGCCATCCTAAGTTGGGCAGCCAGTTAATGTACATCTGGGAGTTCCCATCCCATTTTTTTCATGTTCAAAATGAAAAAGGGAAAACCAGCCAAAAATAGCCTCCATCTTCCGGCTTTATTCTTAACCCAAACTAGGGCTCTGTCTGGACACAGTTTAGAGTAGCTCCCTGTGGAGTCGCAGGGGCACAGATTTAGAACTTACACACTCTATACGGACTAGTGCTGGATTTTTCCACAGTTCTCATTGGGCAAAAAGCCATGTGAAGATACTTAGATGCTAGAGAAAGTTCTCAAAATGAGATAAACATTATCCACATGTGTGGAAAACATGTCAATACAGGTGGCAGGGTAAAAGATTTAATTTGCTGAGGAAAGAGCCAGGCTCAATTCCCAATACTGTCGTCTGAAACTAGAAGCACTTGCTAGTCAGCATTCGTTTTGGCCAGAGTCTGGCCAGTTTCATCAACTGCAGAGGGTTTAGAGAGGACAGAGAGCATGTAGGGACGTGATTTTTCAGCCACCTAACACTGTGTGTTCCTGGGGCAGTCGGCCACTTTGGCTGTTGTGTGTTGTGTTCAGTTGTATCTAACTCTTTCCAACCCCATGGACTGTAGCCCCCCAGGCTCCTCCGTCCATGGGATTTTCCCAGCAAGAATTCTGGAGTGGGTCACCGTTTGCTTCTCCAGGGGATCTCACCAATCCAAGGATCAAACCTGTGTCTCCTCTGTCTTCTGATTCTTTACCTCTGAGCCACCTGGGAAGATGTTATTAAAAGTCTGATTTTCTCCTGTTAATCAGTCTCATGTCAGTTTAATTCTTAGGTCAGCCAGAAGAATCTAGAAGGGTAGAGGAAAATTTCTTCCTGTCCAACATGACATGTCTTTCCAGTTCAAGTCATTGTGTTTCTCTAATGGTTTACATCTTTTATAGGAGTATATGCAGTTTTTGTAATCTGATTCCTAAGTATTTTACCATTTCTGTTGCTATTGTTAGTTTCCCCTTCTCTCCCCGCCCCCACTTTATATCTTTATATGTAGTCTCATTTGTATTCATGAAAATACAGATTTCTAAATAAATGCATGCCCACTGTACCAAAAAACAGTATGGTACCGCATAAAGTCAGATACATAGGTCAATGGAACAGAATTGAGAGTCCAGAAATAAACTCAAGCATATACAGTCAACACATTTTTGACAAGGGCACCAAGAATACACAATGGTAAAAGGATAATGTCTTCAATAAATGATGCTGGGAACATGATATTTACATACAAGAGAGTTAAATCAGATTCATCCTACATCATAAACAAGAATCAACTTAAAAATGGATTAAAGACCTGAAATGAATATGAGACCTGAAACCATAAAAACTCCTAGAAGGAAATATATGGGAAAAGCTTCTTGATATTGCCCTGGTGATGATTTTTGAATACGATGTCAAAAGGAAATATCAACAAGTGAGACTATATCAGACTAAAAAGCATCCACACAGGATTTTCCTGGTGGTCCATTGGTTAAGAAATCCACCTGCCAATGCAAAGGACATGGGTTCAGGCCCTGGTCTGGGAAGATTCCACATGCCATGGGGCAACTAAGCCCGTGCACCATGACTACTGCCCCATTGCTCCACAACGAGAGAAGCCGCCACAATGAGAAGGCTGTGCACTGCAAGTAGAGAAAGCCTGTATGCAGCAACGAAGACCCAGCGCAGCCAAACATAAATAATAAATAAAAATATATTTTAAAAAAGCATCTACAATCAACACAGTGAAAAAGGAAGTAAACACCACAATGAAAAAGCAACCTATGGACTGAGGAAAATATTTGCAAACCATGTATCTAATGAACCGTCAATATCCCAAAAATATAAAGGAACTCATACAACTCAACAGCGAAAAAAGCTAAATGATCCGATCTAAAAAAAAAAAAAAGATCAAAGGACCTATTGGGCTGCACCTGCAGGCCTGCAAGCTTTGTAGGAAAACTCGGCATCTCACTGCAGACCCAGCCATCAGACTCATTTCATAGTGAGGCCACCATTGTCACCCAGTCTGCAAACAGATTTCCCTCTACTGAGACTAGGGGTGAAATGGAAGATGTTTAACAGGCACAGTACAAGGGAGATCGTGATCATTAAGCAGAATACAAGCCGTGGCAGCACTCTGAGATCACACCGCCCCTGCCTGAGGTCTCTGTCCTGGCCGGTCCCCTCAGTTGATGCCAAGTACTGGAGAGGTGGATTAACAGCACAGCACAGGGTTACTGTGATGGTGCCTAGCCTCCTGAGTGGTCTTGAGTGGGGCAGGTAGAAGACAGATGAAATCTAAGTTCTCTTCTACTCCTGTTCCCCACGGGGTGCAAACCCAAACCACCAGGGACCTATCCTCCTGTCCCATGGCTTTTTATAATGTGATCCCCCAGGTGGGTCCTCTGGCAAGGGCAAACCTGAGTCACTGTCCTGACCAATAGTTGGCAGGGGTCCGTCAGTGGTTAGCAGTTGAACTCACATGGTGTTGACTAGTTGCCTCTGTTGGTTAACACAGCACGGCACCGGGATGACTGCTCCTGGGATGTCAGTTACAGCAGTAGGGCTCCAGTCAGCCCTCTGCTTCTTGTGTTGAGAGAGCAGGTTTCCCATCTCAACTCTTTGTTTAGGTAGGTAGTTCATCCTTCCAATTAGCCAGACAGCGGTGGGGCCGTGGACAGGTGGAAGTGCCAGTGTTGTCATTTTTACCAGCCCATTCCTGAATTTCGTGGCTGGTAAAGTGGATTCTTGGGTTGCTATCCAATGTCCTTTGGGGGGTGGGGTGGGGCTTATGTCATACACAGCTGTTTCAGACCCTGAATAGTGATTTTCTGCATTACTGGATGACCCAGGTAGACCATTAGTAAGGTCTTCCACCTGCTGTAATGCTCTGTAGATGCACGGAGCTGGTGCCCACCACACTGTATGGCAGCTCTGCCCACATCCATAGCTGCTCCAGAAGCCCAAGGATATTCTTACTACTTTGCTGTTGCCACAGGCCCCAAGCAAACCCTTCCAGGTAACCCTTCCATGTCCAACTCACAAGTCTGTCCCTGAATCAATATCCCTACAGCCTGTGTCTGTAACTATTTAGGGGTCAGATAACACCTAAGTATTTGACAGATAATCTCAGTCCTTGAGATTTTGTCTGTGTTCACCAGCCACCCCGTGCAGTCACGTGAGCCAGGACCTTGGGGCTGCTACTTATAAGCTAGAAAGAGACTCTGAGGTTTAACAGGACACCACCAATATAATGGAAGAGAAAGACATCTCCCATGGTGGTCAGCTGCCACAGGGCCCTGCATGCTGGTGGACGGCCACCTCGGGATTACCCCTGCAATTTTCCATTCCCATCCATATTTCTTGACATCTCAGTGCTCATGGGAGTTTCCTTGGCCTCCTGACTGGCTCTTCAATGGTTGGGCTGCACCCTACAGGCCAACAAGGCTTGTAGTTGCCCAGCCTGGGTACTGAAGACAGAGCCCAGAGTCGGTGAAAGAGACTTCAATGGATTATTGGATGGGGATCTTACCGGCCTGTACCAAAAGTTCCTGGAGTGACAGCTCACTGTATATGGCAGCCAGCAAACAGACCATGGCAGCCACTGTTGCTACTTGGTGGGGAAAGAGGCTGCTGCTGCTGCTGCTGCTGCTGCTAAGGCGCTTCAGTTGTGTCCGACTCTGTGTGGCCCCATAGATGGCAGCCCACCAGGCTCCCCCGTCACTGGGATTCTCAAGGCAAGAACACTGGAGTGGGTTGGTATTTCCTTCTCCAATGCATGAAAGTGAAAAGTGAAAGCAAAGTTGCTCAGTTGTGTCCGACTCTTCGCGACCCCATGGACTGCAGCCCACCAGGCTCCTCCATCAGCGGGATTCTCCAGGCAAGAGTACTGGAGTGGGTTGCCATTGCCTTCTCCGGAGAAAGAGGCTACTAACATTTATAGGGGGAATTGACATCAGGTTGGCTCATCAGTTACCAGGGAAACCAGCAGCTGGGGCACTTTTCTCAGCCCCTCAGATTAATGACCCTCAAGAGGTCAGATATTTCTCTTTAGTAAACTAACAGGTGTAGCCATTCTGGCCTGAGGATTAGATCACTAGCTGGGGGTAGGGGGCAAGCGAGTTTATGCAAGTAGAGTGTAGGTGAAGCTGGGACTGCCCAGGCAGAGAATGTACAAAGAGCAAGAGAACAGCCCTCTTGAGTGGTCTGACCACACAGAAACTTAATAGACATTTTTCCTAGAGAAGATCTGCAGATGGTCACCATGAAAAGTTGTTCCACATCACTAATCATCAGGGAAATGCAAATCAAAGCCACAATGAACTATCACCTCACCTGTATGGGTGGCTATTATCAAAAGATAAAAGATAAGTGTTAGGATGTGAAGGAAAGGAAACCCTGGTACACTGTTGATAGGAATATAAATTGGTACAGTCATTATGGCAAACAGTATGGAAGTTCCTCAGAAAATTAAAAATAAAACTTACCAGATGATCCAGAAATCCCTCTTCTGGGTATATGCCAAAAGGAAATGAAATCAGTATTTTGATGAGATGTCTGTGTCCATTGCAGCATTATTCACAGTAGTCAAGATATGGAAGCAACTCAAGTGTCCATCAGCTGATGAGTGGATAAAGGAATGTACTGAATTATATCTATGTATCCGTTTCCTACATCATAAGTGAAACTGGAGGACATCGTACAAGTGGAATAAGCCAGAAACAGGAAGAAAAAGACCACATGATCTCACTTATATATGGGATTTTAAAAAGTTGAATACATAGAAGCCAAAAGTAGAACTAGGGAGGGAAGGCAGGGCAAAAACAGAGATGTTGGTCAAAGGGTCCAAAGTTGCAGTTATGTAAGCTGAATAGTCTAGAGAGCTAATGTACAGAATGATGATTAAAGTTAATAATAATGCATTATATACTGAAAATTTGGTAAGAGAATAGATCTCAGGTGCTTTTGCCATGTGCAAAAAAAATGATAACCTTGTAAACAGAAATGTAATTAGCTTGACTCTAGTAACCATTTCACTATGTACATGCATATCAAAATATCATGTTGTACATCTTAAATATATCCAATTTTTATTTTGAAAGAGTAAATACAATACCCCACTCACACTTATGGACAGATCAACCAAACAGAAAATTAACAAAGAAACACAAACTTTAAATGATACAATAGACCAGTTAGACCTAGTTGATATCTATGGGACATTTCACCCCAAAACAATGAATTTCACCCTTTTCTCAAGTGCTTATGGAACCGTCTCCAGGATAGATCACATCCTGGGCCATAAATCTAGCCTTGGTAAATTCAAAAAAATTGAAATCATTCCAAGCATCATTTCTTACCATAATGCAGTAAGATTAGATCTCAATTATAGGAGAAAAAACTATTAAAAATTCCAACATATGGAGGCTGAACAACACGCTTCTGAATAACCAACAAATCACAGAAGAAATCAAAAAAGAAATCAAAATATGCATAGAAACAAATGAAAATGAAAACACAACAACCCAAAACCTGTGGGACATTATAAAAGCAGTGCTAAGGGGAAAGTTCATAGCAATACAGGCATACCTCAAGAAACAAGAAAAAAGTCAATAAATAACCCAACTTTATACCTAAAGCAACTAGAAAAGGAAGAAATGGAGAACCCCAGGGTTAGTAGAAGGAAAGAAATCTTAAAAATTAGGGCAGAAATAAATGCAAAAGAAACAAAAGAGACCATAGCAAAAATCAACAAAGCCAAAAGCTGGTTCTTTGAAAGGACAAATAAAATTGACAAACCATTAGCCAGACTCATCAAGAAACAAAGGGATAAAAATCACATCAATAAAATTAGAAGTGAAAAAGGAGAGATCACAACAGACAACACAGAAATACAAAAGATCATAAGAGACTACTATCAGCAATTATATGCCAATAAAATGGACAAAGTGGAAGAAATGGACAAGTTCTTAGAAAAGTACAACTTTCCAAAACTAAACCAGGAAGAAATAGAAAATCTTAACAGATCCATCACAAGCATGGAAATTGAAACTGTAATCCGAAATCTTCCAGCAAACAAAAGCCCAGGTCCAGATGGCTTCACAGCTGAATTCTACAAAAAATTTAGAGAAGAGCTAACACCTATCCTACTCAAACTCTTCCAGAAAATTGAAGAGGAAGTAAACTTCCAAACTCATTCTATGAGGCCGCCATCACTCTAATACCAAAACCCGACAAAGATGCCACAAAAAAAGAAAACTACAGGCCAATATCACTGATGAACATAGATGCAAAAGTCCTTAACAAAATTCTAGCAATCAGAATCCAACAACACATTAAAAAGATCATACACCATGACCAAGTGGGCTTTATCCCAGGGATGCAAGGATTCTTCAATATCTACAAATCAATCAATGTAATTCACCACATTAGCAAATTGAAAAATAAAAGCCATATGATTATCTCAATAGATGCAAAGAAAGCCTTTGACATAATTCAGCCACCATTTATGATAAAAAACTCTCCAGAAAACAGGAATAGAAGGAACATAACTCAACATAATAAAAGCTATATATGACAAACCCATAGCAAACATTATCCTCAATAGTGAAAAATTGAAAGCATTTCCCCTAAAGTCAGGAACAAGACAAGGGTGCCCACTTTCACCGCTACTACTCAACATAGTTCTGGAAGTTTTGGCCACAACAATCAGAGCAGAAAAAGAAATAAGAGGAATCCAAATTGGAAAAGAAGAAGTAAAACTCTCACTGTTTGCAGATGACATGATCCTCTACATAGAAAACCCTAAAGACTCCACCAGAAAATTACTAGAGCTAATCAATGAATATAGTAAATTTGCAGGATATAAAATCAACACACAGAAATCTCTTGCATTCCTATACACTAATAATGAGAAAGTAGAAAAAGAAATTAAGGAAACAATTCCATTCACCATTGCAATGAAAAAAATAAAATATTTAGGAATATATCTACCTAAAGAAACTAAAGACCTATATATAGAAAACTATAAAACACTGGTGAAAGAAATCAAAGAGGACACTAATAGATGGAGAAATATACCATGTTCATGGATTGGAAGAATCAATATAGTGAAAATGAATATACTACCCAAAGCAATCTACAGATTCAGTGGACTCCCTATCAAGCTACCAGAGGTATTTTTCACAGAGCTAGAACAAATAATTTCACAATTTGTATGGAAATACAAAAAACCTCGAATAACCAAAGCAATCTTGAGAAAGAAGAATGGAACTGGAGGAATCAACCTGCCTAACTTCAGGCTCTACTACAAAGCCACAGTCATCAAGACAGTATGGTAGTGGCACAAAGACAGAAATATAGATCAATGGAACAAAATAGAAAGCCAAGAGATAAATCCACACACCTATGAGCACCTTATCTTCGACAAAGGAGGCAAGAATATACAATGGCTAAAGACAATCTCTTTAACAAGTGGTGCTGGGAAAACTGGTCAACCACTTGTAAAAGAATAAAACTAGAACACTTTCTAACACCATACACAAAAATAAACTCAAAATGGATTAAAGATCTAAACATAAGACCAGAAACTATAAAATTCCTAGAGGAGGACATAGGCAAAACACTCTCTGACATAAATCACAGCAGGATCCTCTATCACCCACCTCCCAGAATACTGGAAATAAAAGCAAAAATAAACAAATGGGATATAATTAAAATCAAAAGCTTCTGCACAACAAAGGAAACTATAAGCGAGGTGAAAAGACAGCCTTCAGAATGGGAGAAAATAATAGCAAATGAAGCAACTGACAAACAACTAATCTCAAAAATATACAAGCAACTCCTGCAGCTCAATTCCAGAAAAAATAAATGACCCAATCAAAAAATGGGCCAAAGAACTAAATAGACATTTCTCCAAAGAAGACATACAGATGACTAACAAACACATGAAAAGATGCTCAACATCACTCATTATCAGAGAAATGCAAATCAAAACCACAATGAGGTACCATTTCACACCAGTCAGAATGGCTGTGATCCAAAAGTCTACAAGTAATAAATGCTGGAGAGGGTGTGGAGAAAAAGAAACCCTCTTACACTGTTGATGGGAATGCAAACTAGTACAGCCACTATGGAGAACAATGTGGAGATTCCTTAAAAAACTGGAAACAGAACTGCCTTATGACCCAGCAATCCCACTGCTGGGCATACACACCGAGGAAACCAGAATTGAAAGAGACACGTGTACCCCAATGTTCATCGCAGCACTGTTTATAATAGCCAGGACATGGAAGCAACCTAGATGTCCATCAGCAGATGAATGGATAAGAAAGCTGTGGTACATATACACAATGGAGTATTACTCAGCCATTAAAAAGAATACATTTGAATCAGTTCTAATGAGGTGGATGAAACTGGAGCCTATTATACAGAATGAAGTAAGCCAGAAAGAAAAACACCAATACCGTATACTAACACATATATATGGAATTTAGAAAGATGGTAATGATAACCCTGTATGCGAGACAGCAAAAGAGACACAGATGTATAGAACAGTCTTTTGGACTCTGTGGGAGAGGGAGAGGGTGGGATGATTTGGGAGAATGGGATTGAAACATGTATACTATCATATAAGAAATGAATCGCCAGTCTAGGTTCGATGCATGATACAGGATGCTTGGGGCTGGTGCACTGGGATGACCCAGAGAGATGGTATGGGGAGGGAGGTGGGAGGGGGGTTCAGGATTGGGAACACTTGTACACCTGTGGCAGATTCATGTTGATGTATGGCAAAACCAATACAGTATTGTAAAGAAAAACAAAGAAAAAAAAAGAGTAAATACAAGTAAAGTTTTTACTTTCCTTTCTTATTCTTTTCCTTATACACTTTTAATCACCAGCCCTTCTCAAGGGTAACTGCTATCCTTACTTCTAAATACATGGATCAGTTTTGCGTATCTAAATACATGGGTCAGTTATGTCTATTTTTAAATTTCATGCAAATGGAAGTATACAGTGCTATGTATTTTTTATTTTATTTTTTTATTGAAGGATAATTGCTTTACAGAATTTTGTTGTTTTCTATCAAACCTCAACATGAATCAGCCATAGGTATACATATGTCCCCTCCCTCCTGAACCTCCCTCCTATCTCCCTCCCCATCCCACCCCTCTAGGTTGACACAGAGCCCCTATTTGAGTTTCCTGAGCCATACAGCAAATTCCCGTTGGCAATCTATTTTACATATGGTAATATAAGTTTCCATATTACTCTTTCCATGCATCTCACCCTCTCCTGCCCTCTCCCCAGGTCCATAAGTCTATTCTCTATGCCTAGTGCTATGTTTTTGGTCTGGCTTCTTTTGCTTGTTATTATGTCTGTTCCGTTTGTTATATAGATGAGTAGTCCGTTCTCATTGCGATAGCATTACCCTGTATAAATATACCACAGTTTCTGTGTTCATTCTACTGTTGATGGACACTTACGTTGTTTCCAGTTTGAGACTGTTACAGAGAGTGTTGCTGTGAACATTCTTGTCCATTCTTCTGGTGAATATATGTATGCATACATCAGGGCTAGGTTGATGGGTCATAGAGTAACCTCTTAAAAGTGTATGTTCAGTTTTGATATCTGTAATGCCAAATGGTTTTTCAGATATTGTCTTCTTAGTCATCTACTTACATTTCTCACCCTCTTGTCATTCTCCCTTCAAAGAACCTACTTTGCACACAATGGATACTTAGCAAAAAGTCATTATATAATATTGTATATTGCATGTGTGAGTGTGTGTTAGTTGCTCAGGCATGTCCAGCTCTTTGCAGTTCGTGGACTGTAGCCCTTCAGGCTCCTCTGTCCATGGGATTCTCCATTACATATGTGTGTCTATATCTATATCTATGTCTTTCCTTGCTGCATCTAACAGAGTTAAATATAATAACAACCCTAGTAAGTCAACAGTCAAACATGCTCTGCTGGGGCCACAAAGGGTGCAAGGCCAGTTGGGGGTGACTGGGGGAGTCCCCATTCCCACCTGAAATTTGGGTCAGCAAAGGATTCATTCATCGGTGTATTGCAGTTGCCCTTTGTCTGAATTCTAGAAGTTGGTACAACTTCTTTCTTGTGTTAGTTGACCAAATGGAAGCAAACCTTTGGAAGGAAGTGAAGTTAATGAAGAGAAAGGTTATCTTTCCTCCATAGTGCTGGAATGGGAATGAAAGGGCCACAGTAGGATGCTTGGAGAAGAAGAATGAGATCTTCAGTGAAGGAACATCCAGTAAAGAGTTTCCAAGCCAAGGCTCTTAGATGGCATATTGATTTTCCTAGAATCATTTTCATTTCAACAAACTACCTTTTTCTGAATGTGTTTTCTGATTCAACCTTTAGAAAAGACTTGGTTTGTACAGTGACATTAGCATAGCTCTTCTGTGAACTGTCTTCCAAAACTAGGAACAAATTTCAGAATTTCTATAAATGGAAATATTACAACATTGGGGGATTTTTTTTTAATCACAGGAGAACTCTAAAATGTGTACTGTAATTTGCTTCCATCTTGACTGGTCTCATGTGCAAATTTAATGTCACTAAGAAACATATTATTTCTCACTGATGCCGAATCTCTTTCTTAAGCTATTAGTATCCAGGAACCCTGTGTGCTCATGAAAAGGGCTAGAATCTGTGACTTTGGCTGATCACTTACCTGTTTTCAGTTTCTACTGGAAAATAGAACTCGATAATCACAGTCCAGGATCTCTTACAGTGAAATTGTGTGTATGTGGTGGGGGTTCATCAGTCTACCTTTTTTCATAAGGGATATGGGTGGTTCACACTGAATGGCAACATTGCAGGTCTTTAAGTCAAATAATTGCAAAAACTGCAGATTCCAAGCAAATCTGCACATGTGTATCAGAGAATACTACAGAATTCATAACAAAGTTGAAATTTTTGAAACCAACCCAAGTCATTAAAAATTTAAAAGAAAGAAGGATAAGTCTTAAAAACCCTGATCAACTTAGGATAGCATTGATGACTGACGGCACACTGATAATAAATTGTCCTTTTCAAAAGCTGTGGGACTTTATGCATCCATGTTCAGGCTTCCCAGGTGGCTCTAGTGGTAAAGAACCTACCTGTCAATACAGGAGACATAAAAGACGTGGGTTTGACCCCTGGGTTGGAAAGATGCCCTGGAGAAGGGTGCGGTAGCCCACTCCAGTATTCTTGCCTGGAGAATCCCATGGACAGAGGAGCCTGGTGGACTACAGTCCACCGGGTCGCAAAGAGTCAGACACAACTGAGTGACTAACACTTTCACTTTTCACTTTTAAGGGATTACTAGTAAGAACCCCTTGTATGTGTGTCGTGCTCAGTCATGTCCAACTCTTGGTGACCCTTTGGACTATTAACCTATCAGGCTCTTCCGTCCATGGGATTTTTCAGGCAAGAATACCAGAGTGGGTTGCCATTTCCTCCTGCAGGGGATCTTCCCGACCCAGGAATCAAACTCATGTCTCCTGTGTCTCCTGCATTGCAGGCAGACTCTTTACCACTGAGCCATAGTACCCCTTACAAAAAAAAAAAGTATTTGTAATTGTTCATTATTTGCCCTGAGAAGAACCAAGAAAGAACTTGGGCTAGTTCTTGGCCCAAAGGGAACCCTACACAATGCAACAGTTGGATGGAGACCTTTTGAGAATCAGAGTCCTGTATTGCTATAGAAATAGGAGTGGAAGCCCCAGTCTTCTTTGCACAGAAGTTTAAATGGGATGGGTTAAGAGACATGCCCTCAAAGAGCACAGAGTGCAAAGAAACCCAGTATCAGCAGCCAAGTGAGTCTGGTTGAGACTTGGGTGTGAGGTGATCAATTATCATGCATGTTATAGTGGGGTGAGTGTGGGTGTTGAGGGTAGCAGCCTAGGTTGGGAGAGGCCAGGTCAGCACACTGTCTGATTATTTCTAGTCTTCTCTCTAGGTGATTTTCAATCACCTGTCATAGCTCATATATACACTTAATTATCAAATAATTTCCTTAAAAGGTAATCAGTAACCTGGGAATTCATTTACAGCTGAAGTCAGTTTCCATGTTATTTGGTTCCAAATATATATTTCAAAGCTCTGCATGATATATAGAACCGTACAGAGATCAGAAAATATACAAAGATCAGATCCTGTCATTTGTGAATTTGGTGAATTATACTATTTGAATCACCACTTGAAGGTGTGTTATCTTACAACTCTTATGTATTCTCAAAATAAAGGAGGCCTTCAGATACCCAGGTGTCCAATTTCTCTTTTTTAGCTACCTAAGATATTTTGCATTAATCTCCACTTTGCCTTTCTTAGTCCTCAACCACTAAGCATTAGTCTAACCAGATTCCCAGTTGATTATTTTTTAAACGAGTATGCTTGTGAAGGTTGCTTATAAAGATAGTTGCACATCCTGAGCTCCTGCAGGAAATCAAAAGACAGAATTAGACATGAGCCTCCCCCTCTGTGCTCACCACGAAAATATTAAATAGGCTAGAGGCATGAGGAAGGCATAAGAACACACACCTTTGTAGTTGGGCTTTTCCGCTAGAACCTGCAGATCCGTCTACATTTTGTGGAATATTTTTACAAATGTGTTTATTGACTGAGTTTTAGAAAGGTAGGTGTACCTGTGGTTTATCCTATGTTAGCTACCAGTAGGCTTAGGATTTCCTGCCTCATGTGTTAACTAGATGTCAGGGACCTGTCATGCTAGTAAGTGATGGAAGGCCACCGGGACCTGAGGAAGTGCCTAGTGTGTGGACAGCTCTGTAATTGACTTGTCGACATATCTAGTTTGGTCTCAGAACAAAAATAGACAAATTTAGAAAGTCTGCTTTATTTCTATGGTTGGTATGTCTTTATTCTTTACTCTGAAGTGCTAAAGAATATTCTCCCAAACTGCAAATTTTAGCATTCCAACCTGTTGTAACTGCATTAAAAGCTGTCAAATACAATTAATTCTTTCTACCCCTAGGAACAGAACTTTTACAGAGCCACTTCCAATACTGGCAGGGGGAAATATGAACTTTGCTATAATTGCCACTTAAATGTCTTGTACCCTTCCAAATGCTTGGGGTCTCCCAAAGCTTGATTGGAAGATGACTGGTGAGGTGTGAAAGTCTATTGGAGAGTGGCAGGCAGGAATGAGAATGTGTGGAGTAAGAGTTGGCGAAAGAAGCAGAGAATTGAGTAGAGGATGAAGCTGTCCTGATGATGGAGTCAAATCCTTGGAAAAGTGGAGAAAGCCTGTAGCTCAGAGAACCAGCACCAATGTACTGACACACCTGGAGGTAGAGTGGATTCTGGGATCAAGAGTCCTTGGTAAAAAAGCCTTCCTCTTCACATGTGTGTCCACTTTTCACATACTCAGTGGCAAGGGTGCCTTTGCAGTCTAGGGAAAGGACAGCGCAGCTAGCAATTAGAGTCACTATCTCCGCTTCCAAAAGGACTTCTCTCCCTGAAGGAAGATGGTCAGCTTGATGTCTCTTGGCACTTACTGCTCAGAGTTATAGTCAGAGAAAGGGAACTATTCACTCTAAAAGTCCTAACACTGTCTCTATTCCCATCATCTGAATGGCTCCTTTTGTTTTTGTAAAGGATGTTTCATGGAAGGTCTTTATCTTCATGCTTCTTGCAGATAAAGCTTTCCACTTGTTTCTAACCACACTTCAGTGGCAAAGAATCCAAGAAAGATGATGAATTAATTAGTGTTATTGACTTCCTAAAAGGGTGAGCAGTTCATCTCACAGAGTCCAGTAATTTTCCAAAGTGAGGGGCAAGGGTTTGTGCATGTAGACACGTGCATATGTAATGAACTTTCTAATGTATAGAATGTACCACACACTGGGACCATGCTTAAAAAATTAAACAGATTCTCATTTAGTTCCGTCACATATCCAATCAAGCCTGGAAAATGGCTAACAGCTCTGGTCAGTTAAGCAGACACTAATACGAGTGCCAGAGCTAGTGTGACAGTGGGCTTCTCATGTGTGTGAGACAAACACCCCAACAACATGCATCATTTTAGTCCATAGATTGAAGCTGTTCTTCTCCATCCAGCCTCACTGCTCCAAGTAACGTCTCTTAACTCTTTAATTCAAGTCACTAGCAATACAATCAACACAGTTGGGCCTCATTTCCTCTCTCTTTTTCTATCTCTTCTTTCTTTCTTTCTTTGCACACCTGCACCTTGGGGCATACAGGATTTTAGTTCCCCCACCAGAGATGTACACCCTGACCCCCTGCTGTGGGAGCACGTTGTCTTAACCACTGGACTGCCAGGGAAGTTCTATTTCTATCTATTCTTAAATTGATATTCTGGGGAGTCAATAAACAATCAAAAGCAAAGCATCATGAGCGGTTTCCAGAAAAGCAGAGCTCCTTGGATACCTGTGGGCTTCCCTGATGGCTCAGACAGTAAAGAATCTGCCTGCAATGCAGGAGACCTGGGTTCAAGCCCTGGGTTGGGAAGATCCCCTGGAGAAGGGAATGGTAACCCATTCCAGCATTCTTGCCTGGAAAAGTTCAAGGACAGAGGAGCCTGCTGGGCTAGAGTCCATGGGGTCGCAAAGAGTCGGACACGACCGAGCAACTAACATTTTCACTTGGACACCTATACAGTAGGAGTGCTTTCTGTATCTAGTTTAGTTATATGTACTTAGGAACTAGGGGGCAAATCCCCCATTCTCTCCCTCTCCTTTCTCCCCCAAAACCCAGTCTCACTCCCCCAACCGCGTGCCTAGACATATTCACCATCGCTCACCCTAAAGCTGGGAATTAGAGCGGCGAGGGGAGAGTCCATCTGCCCTCATTACCAGTTTTGACCTTGTTTGCTGGCCGTGTGTGTGTTAGCATGTGGGCGTCTGCACGTGCGGATTTCTTTATTCTCTTTGCATGTACCTCTAATTGATCTTGAAAAGAAGGGACAGTTAAAGAAGACGTTAAGGTGAAATGAAGCCATAACTGCAGCTGGAGACTTTTATTAAGTGTGGCAAAGTTCCCTGGGCTGCGCTGAAATTGTTTATTGATTTTGGTATGGCTGGGTGCTCGGGAGTAATCGCCCAGAATGCCGCTAGAGAGAGCGTCTTGTTAGCTCACGCTCGCTCGGCGTATCCTCAGCACAGCGCTCACTCTGGAGCTGGCCTCTTTAACCTGTAAATAAATACCCCAGGTTAACTCCTGAGGTGCCTCGGGACCAGAGCTGCTTCGGATCTGAAGTTGCGATCCCCAGCAGCGTTCAAAGACTGTAATGGGGCTTAAGTTCCTCCCTTGGAAAAGGTGGTCTTGAGGGGGAAAGAAAACAGGGTTAGATATGACATTAAAGACATTTCTTGGTGTGTTTGTCAGTTTCATGGGCTTTGTCCCTGCCTGGGCCTGCTGGTTTTCCCATCATTCTCTCTAAACTTGCTCTGGAGTATCAATAGGGCTGCTCTCCCACAAACAGTTCTAGGTAGGGAAGCTGTATGGCAAGAACAGAATATATACATGGTCATATGGTCCACGCCCTGTAGCTAGCGTGGAGGTGGGAAGAAAAGGCTGGTCCAAGAACATGTGAGGGAGGGATCCAACTGTGGGATGAAAACCAGGATGTCTGTGGCAGCTGGAAAAGGGCAGGTTTAACCCTGGAGCACCCCTTCTCCAAAGATCAGTAAGGTTAGTGTCTTTCAGGGGTCCCCAGGTTGACTTTGAATAGAAGTACATTCCTGAAGGTACTTTGCTTCAGAATTAGTGTTGGCAGTGATGAGGAACTGCCATCAATTGCATTGATGGATTTATTCTACATCATCCAATAAAATACCCCCATAGTTTTCTTTCCTTTCCTTTGAGATCCTTCCATAATTCCCAGGCATCGGGTTTTTTGTTGTTGTTGTTGTTGCAAACTCCATGACCATGCTACTCACAGCACTGGACAAATGGTTCCAAAAGAGCTACAGGGCACAGGGGATGAGGGGTTTACATTAATGTCCTTTGGATCTATTAAAAAATCACGTTCTATGAATTATTTCTTCTCAGTTATTCCTAAATGATCTCTCTCAAGATGCTGATGTCATGTCATGTCCTTTGAGAATCTCTCTGTACTTGCCTGTTCTTCCTCACTTAATACTTTTTTTCCCCCCAAACAGTAGCATATTTCCTCATTCCATTCTGACCACAATGAGGGTTTTTTTTTTCCCACTTTGAGTTATCAGTCATCAGTTCCTATGAGTTATCCTATCTGTCCCTATCAGTTATCTGAGAGAATCAGAGATTCTTTGGAAAGTGTTGCATTCTGAGAAAGTTCTACAATTTTCTGCCTCCTCGCTCCTGAATGTCATGACAGCTGTGCCCAATCATGAGGGGATAACTCTTCTGCCAGGGGAGGGAGTGAAGATGAAAGATAAACACAAAGAAGACTTGAGTTGTCCCTAAATCACTACTGATTATGCCTTGTCACTGCCTTTTCATGCCCCTACTTAGCCTCCTTCAAGAGGGGATTCATATTTGTGCCCGCATCTTACTGGTTAGTATTGGTCAAGATTAAGGAGGAACGTAGAGCTATTAAGATGAAAGGGACCATAAGTTAACTCAATGACAAATACCATTACCCTGAAATCTCAGCATAATCAAAAGATTTCTAAACCTAAGATGATATATTCTTTAACCTCAAAAACTACTCAATTGAAAGAGTGGGGTTTAAGCAGTCCTTGGGCCAAATTTGACTTGTAGAGTTGTGATTTGTGTAGATATGTGACTTAAATAAATAGCATTGTTAAGATTGAACATAGTATCTTCTTCTTTGGAAAGTGGCACATATCTATAGGAACTTTTTTTGTATCAAGCAGACTTGTATTCAAATCCCAGGACTACCCTTACATCTGATCTTGAATAAGTTATTTAACTCATGAGTTAAAGTTTTCTTATGTAAAATGGAGATGTGGCAATTAACCAAGATCCTGTAGATGTTTTCTGCAACAGGCCAGATGGTAAATATTTAAGGCTTTGCAGATCATATGGTCTTAGAGTTGATACTCAACTCTATTAGTAGTAAAACAGCCATAGACAATATATAAATGAATGAACATGACTGTGGCCCAATAAAACTTTATTTACAAAAACAGCCAGTGGTCGGATTTGGTCATATTTTGCTGACCACTACTATAGATGAAGTATCTGGCAGATGATCTGGTATTCATAAATATGAAATGTCTTTCCTTTCATTGATCATAGAATAGTTGGCTAATACTTAGACTATATTCAGCAAGCTGGTGTGTCCAGTATGAAAAACTAATTTTAAAAAAATGACAACTTCTAAAAGCTTGTACTGAGTATCGATCCTAAGTTGTAGGTCCGTTCTATCTTCCTAGTTAATTTTGTCTTTTCTCCCTAAGCTTGAATGTCACAGACCTCATTCCGATCCCCTCACCCACCCATTTGGTACTGGGTTACCTTGGTCTTTCATTACTTCCTCAGCCCACACCTTTTAGAGAATTCAGAATTCCTGTTAGAATTCCCCAGTCTGTTGCCTCCATTGGAAAGAGTTATTTTTGACCTGCCCTGACCCCGTCTTGAACAACAATAAAATGGGGATTGGGAGAAATGTGACACAAATCAATAGGTTATCCCAACAGACGTGATCTCTGAAGCTGTTTTTTCTCGGACACTTGCGGCAGTAACAAAGATAAATAGCGACTCCCTCACGTGGCCGTCTGAGCAGTAGGTGGCTCGGTGGATCATGATGTGACCTCTAGTCTGGATGAGCAGCAGGTTTGAGCAGGATGAGGGACAGGGAAGAGCAAAGATTCTGGGCACAAGGAGGGAAAGGGAGGTGGCCAAAGGATGTCCGACACCTCTGTTTCTAGTCACAGTTGTTGGTACGCATGGGTTTCCTGCCTGCTCTTCAGCTTGCTTTGCTCACTCACTCACCCGCTTTCCCGTTCATGCTCCTCCCCTTATTTTACAGTCATTCAATAAACACTTCTGAGCACCTGCTGTGCACAGGGCACTGGCAGGATGTCTCAAGCATTGGTAGTGGCTCTGGCGTTCCTCTGCCTGATCCTGAGGCAAGTGAGGTTGAGAATTGATTGCCGTGGCTGATTCTAAGACTTTGCAGACAGGGCAGGGGAATATAATGTCGTGCCTTTCTCTTCCACCTTCCTGAATACTGGAGTTAGTAGCTATTGCCTTCTCCAGGGGCTTTGCCAGACCTGGGAAACCAACCCAGGTCTCCTGCACTGGAGGCAGATAGATTCTTTACCATCTGAGCCACCAGGGAAGCCATCTGGGTACCACAGCTGGCTGAAGAGTGATCAAGAGCAGACAGAAGAGATGAACGAAACTCTACTGCTTTTTGTGTGGGTTGCGTGCTCCTTTTTAAGCTCCTGTGGTATAGTGAAAGTGAAACTAGTAGGGATGATAATTGAAAAAAAAAAGTGAAAGTGTTAGTCGTTCAATCAAGTCTGACCCTTTGCAACCCCATGAACTATAGCCCACCAGGCTCCCCTGTCCATGAAAGTCTCCGGGCAAGAACACTGAAGTGGCTGCCATTCCCTTCTCCAGAGGATCTTCCCGATGGAGGGACTGAACCCAGGTCTCCTGCATTGCAGGCAGATTCTTTACCACCTGAGCCATTAGGAAAGCCCAATGATGATAATAGTTAACAGGAATATCAATCAGTTGCTATCTACAAGGTATATTCTAGCCGTATTACCTATATTTACTCATTTAAACAATCCCATGAGGCGAGTATAATAATCATTCCCATTTAAACAAGAGGAAAAAACCAGCAGAGGCTAATTCACTTGTCATCACATGACTAGGATGTGGCAAAGCTGGGAGGGGAGGCCAGGCCTGGCTCATCAGCACATTTATCTCACTGTGTTATAGTGTCTGATTACATTTCTGCTTTCCCAGCTCAATTGTGAATTTGTTGGCTGTATAAACATTCAGTTAAGAAAACAATTTATAAGACATAGCACATATACAGAGACTTGCACAAAACATAAAGGATAAAGTGCAATGAATTATTGTAAAACAAAATTCTGTGTTCACTGCCCAGACATTGCCAGCAACCTGGAAAATTCCCTCCATTCCCTCTCAATCCCTAACCGTCCTTTTCCCTGCAAGCAACAATTCCCTTGACCTCTAGCACCACTGTTAGTCTGGTCTATTTCTGAACCAGAGCAACTTGGGATCATAACATAAATTCTCTTTTGTGCCTGGTCTCTTTTGCTCAGCTCAGTTTTGTTACGGTTAGCTGTAATTAATTGATTTTTACTTGGGTATGTACTCTATTGTAGGAACTTGCCCAACGGTTTATTTATCTAAACTATTGTTGATGGATATTTGAGCAGTTTTTAGCTTTTGAATATTATGAAAAGGCTTGCTATAAACTATAAACATTTGTGTCCATGTCTTCGGTGTTCCTGTGCACACATTTTTCTTAGCTGTGGATCTAAAAGAGGACTTTCTGAATCAAAGGGTCCACTTTGTTTCTACAAGTTTCCCTCCCACAACATTGCATGACGGTCCCTGTTGTTCCACATTTCTCTAAAATAAAGATGTCAGGTTTTTTTAAATAGATGGAGGTAACTCATTCCAGCCTTAATTTGCATCTCCTGGGTTTGTAATGAGGTCAACATTTTCATCTTTACTGGCTCACTGGAATACTCTTTCTGAATTGCCTGTTCAAGTATCTTACCCATTTTTCTTTTTTTTGTGTTTGGCTTTTAAAATAACTGATATGAGGGAGTTATATGTTTGAATGCAAGTCCTATGCTGGTTATATGGTTGCTTCTTGGTTAGAATCTTCTCTTGCCATGTTGCTTGCTTTTCACTGTTGCGATGGGGTCTTTGATCAAAGTTGGAGAACAGGTCCATCAAAGCTGGAGAACAGTTTCTTAATTTTAGCAAAGTTAAATATGTCAATCTCTTTCTTTATAGGCAGTGATTTTTTTCTTACATACTATCCTCTCAAAGTTTACTAGCTTCTAAAAGTTTTGGTGTTCTGTTTTTGTTATAGTCCATTTGGAGTTGATTTTTGTGTATGATATGAGGTAAGGGTGGTCTTAATTTTCTTTTTATTTTCCTTACTGAAATTGATTTCACCCAGCACCATTTATTCAAAAGACTATCTTTTCCCCACTGTTCTGCAATATCACTTTTGTTGTAAATCAAATGACCTTATAAATATGGGTCCGTTTCTGGACCCTATTTGGTTCCACTGGCCCATTTGCCTATCTTTGAGCCACTTCTATAAAATCTTAATTATGATGGCTTTGTAATGTCTTATACTCAGTGGATGAACTCCACCCAGATCTTACCTGAATCCTATATTTTGGTGCCCAATGCCTATCACAGGACTTGGCATGTTATAGGTATACAGCAAGTATTTGTTGAGTGAAAGGGCCCTGATGCTGGTTTCTGCAGAGCTGCCGCTGTGGAAGGCTATGGGAAGAGGATGGTTTCACCCCTCTTCCATGATGGAGGCTGGATCTAGAGGGGGTTTTGGACCCATAGGAGTTTTGTTGGGGTAGTAAGACTTTATTGTATATATTAGGCATACGCACAAAGGCCATGGGGGTTAGTGGAACTGGGAAGCTCTGACAGTGACTGGCATTAAGGGTGGGGCAGAAATGGTGGGGGAGTTAGCTGTGTGCCCTTGGCAGTGACAATGGCCTCCAGCTGTGCCCCTGGCGGGAGGTACAGTGTAGAAGTGTAGAGAGCATTTGCAGACTGACGCTTTCACCGAATCTAACCCCAAAGCTTTCCAGGCCACTCACAGGGGCTCCTTAGCCTGGAACTGGGCCTTGTCTAAAGCAGACTGGCGGGTTGCCTCCTTGTCTCTGCATCTCCCAGTGCGGTTCTGGCAGCGATCCTTATTTCAGTCGTGACTTCCCTGACTCTGGTCTCTCCCTGTCCCTGACACCTTCAGACTGTCACGCCTCTACCCCAACACTCGTCATTTACAACATACATCCCAAACTCCTTAGACTGGACTTTAAACCTTTCCATAATCTAACCCCTAAATACCCAATTTTCCTTTTCTCTCCCAACTATTCTCTGGTTAGTTTGCTTGCGTGTGTGCCAAGTCGCTTCAGACCCTATGGATGATAGCCCGCCAGGCTCCTCTGTCCATGGGATTCTCCAGGCAAGAATACTGGAGTGTGTTGCCATGCCCTCCTCCAGGGGCTCTTTCTGACCCAGGGATCGAACCCTTGTCTCTTTTGTCTCCTGCACTGGCAGGCAGATTCTTTACCACTAGCACCACCTGGGAAGCCCTGGCTAGTTTACTTACCTACTATACATAAAATGCTCACTTCCAACCCGAGTTTCATCCTTCCCCCAACCCAAGTCCTTTCTGACTATTTCAGTACCCTGTTCCCCCTCATTTCTGAAACTCTTCCTGTATTTTTATCCAGTATTGAAAAGTTGCTTTTTATGATTCTTCCCATAGATTGAGCAAAAGGAAAACCAAGATTCTTTTGGTAGCTGTATTAGTTTGCTAGGATGAAATGGTTCGATAGCATCACTGACTCAATGGACATGAATTTAAGCAAACTCCAGGAGATACTGGAGGACAGAGGAGCCTGGCGTTCTGCAGTCCATGGGGTCCCAGAGTGAGTGGACAACAACTGTATCGGTCAGGGTTCTCCAGAGAAACAGAACATAGGATGGATGCATAGATAGACTGATAAATAAGAGGAGATTTATTAACTGGCTCAGGCTGTCAGGGAGCTGAGAAGTCCTACACTCTGCCATCTGCAAGCCAGAACCAGGAAAACTGGGGGTGTAATTCCAGTTCTAGGTCCTGGAATCTGAAGGTCTGAGAACCAGGAACTATGATGTCTATGGCAGAAAACAATGGACATTCTTCTTTCAGGAAGAGAGAGAAATCACCTTCGTTTACCTTTTTGTTCCATTCAGGCCCCCAACAGATTCCCAGGTGGTACTAGTGGTAAAGAACCTGCCTGCCAATGCAGGAGACATAAGAGACACTGGTTTGATCCCTGGGTTAGGAAGATCCCCTGGAGAAGGAAATGGCAACTCACTCTAATATTCTTATTTGGAGAATCCCATGGACAGAGGAGCCTGGCGGGCTACAGTCCACGGGGACACAAAGAGTCAGACACGAACGACTGAGTGACTAGGCACACATGCTCACTGGAGAGGGCGAATCTCTTTACTGTTTTCTGAATTGAATGCTAATCTCTTCCAGAAATGCCCTCCCAGACACACCCAGAAATCTTGCCATATCAGTTACCTGGGCATCCCCTTAGGACTGTCAAATTGACACAAAGAAGTAACCATCATGGCTGCAACAATGAAATACCACTGACTTAAACAACAGACATTTATTTCTCATAGTTCTGGAGGCTAGAATTCTAAGATCAAGGTGTCAGCAGTCTGGTTTCTTCTGAGGCCTCTATGCTTGGCTTGCAGATGGCCACCTACACACTGTGTCCTCACAGGGCCTTGTCTTTGTTTGCATGAGACTGTGGGACCTCTCTGTACATGCAATTTCCTCTTCTTATAAGGATACTAGTCAGATTGGGTTAGGGCCCACCCTCACAGCTCCATTTCAACTTATCACCTCTCTCTAAAAGTCCGTATCTCCAAATCCAGCCACATTCTGAAGTACTGGAGGTTAGAGCTGCAACCTATGAATTTAGGGGGACACGTTTTAGCCCATAATAGTGGTCAGCCAACTGGGGCTACCCTGGTATGATAAAGAATCTGCCTGCAATGTGGTAGACCTGGGTTCGATCCTTGGGTTGGGAAGATCCCCTGGAGACAGGCATGGCAACCCACTCTAGTATTCTTGCCTGGAAAAGTTCAAGGACCGAGGAGCCTGGTGGGCTATAGTCCACGGGGTCGCAAAGAATCAGACAAGACTGAGTGACTAAGCACAGCACAGTGGCCAACTCACAGCGGATAAAGCCAAAGAGAGAAGCATCACCCCTAGTAACTGAAAACTTGTGGTTGATCAAATTGTTAGAACTAGGTCCAGGTACCCCATGTTGTCTAGAACCTTGTGCCTTCCCTTTCTCATCTCCATGTCTTCTGTGCTGACATCATTCCTTTCCTTGGTGGCAAGATAGCTGTCATAGCTCTTGGCTTGCCTTCTTGGCTTGGCTTCTGCCCGCTCAGCAACTCTAAGAACAAGAAATCTTCTATCTCAGAGGTACCAGGAGAAATCCCAGGACCAGTTCTCATTCGTACTGACTATGTACCCCTCTCTTCACCAATCACTAAGATTCTAATTAGCCTGACCTTGGCATTCCCCACACACCCCCTGCTCCACTCAGTTCAGTTCAGTTCAGTTGCTCAGTCATGTCCGACTCTTTGCAACCCCATGGACTGCAGTGTGCCAGGCCTTCCTGTCCATCACCAACTCCCAGCGTTTACTCAACAATTGAGTTGGTGATGCCATCCAACCACCTCATCCTATATCGTCCCCTTCTCCTCCCACCTTCAATCTTTCCCAGCATCAAGGTCTTTTCCAATGAGTCAGCTCTTTGCATCAGGTGGCCAAAGTATCAGAGTTTCAGCTTCAGCATCACTCCTTCCAATGAATATTCAGGACTGATTTCCTTTAGGATGGACTGGTTGAATCTTCTAGCTGTCCAAGGGACTCTCAAGAATCTTCTCCAACACTACAGTTCAGAAGCATCAATTCTTCGGCACTCAGCTTTCTTTATAGTCCAATTCTCACATCCATACATGACTACTGGAAAAACCATAGCTTTGACTAGATGGACCTTTGTTGGCAAAGTCCTCTCACACACAAAAGGTGGAGTTAACCTGATGAAATGACAGAGATGGAAGGGGACAGTGGTTCCCTGTAGGAAAGCCAAGACTTTGTTATAGAAGAAGGGCAACAGGAGGCAGAGTAAGAAAATAAGAGATATCCATTTCAGCCAGCTTCCTATCCATCTTGTTTTGATCCACACATTAACCCCAAAGAGGTAGATTTCGTTTATTCTCCTGTTCACAATAGAGAAATGGAGGCTCAGGGAAGGTAAGTCAAGTAGCTGGTAGGTTAAAAGCTAGATATAAGTACCAATCTATCTGACTCCAAACTCTCTACTATACCATCTTCCTCAACTTCCAGGCTGGGACTTAACTTTCCCCTTCCTCCACAATTGGCCCAGCTGCAAGAAGTCATTTTTTTTTTTTTTCAAGTCAGGGCTGCCATCTATGGGGTTGCACAGAGTCGGACACAACTGACGCGACTTAGCAGCAGCAGCAGCAGCAGTCGTATCAGACTGTTTGCAACCCCATGGACTATACAATCCATGGAATTCTCCAGGCCAGAATACTGGAGTGGGTAGCCATTCCCTTCTCTAGGGGATCTTGCCAACCCAGGGATCGAACCCAGGTCTCCCACATTGCAGGCGGATTCTTTATCAGCTGAGCCATAAGGGAAGCAAGACGTCATAGGTGCTCAAGAGATGACAGAGGCCAGAGGCGGGTGCACGTTGAGTGCATGTTAGTTGCACGTTGAGTGTGCTCCCAGGTCTGTTCAGCCTGGGGGTGTGGGGGCAGGTATGGTTTCGGATTGGGAACAGAGGGTGTGTGAGCCGAGGAATTCTGGGGTGAGACAGTGAGGGGGCTAGGGAGGAGAGAATCGGGAGGGACGCACAGGAGCCGGTCAGTGAGTGGATCCGGTATAGTTCACTTCCCACGGCTTTGCTGGGGGGCTCTCCTGGGAGACCTACCTGCTGCTTCCCATTTCTTCCCTCAAAGACTTGAGTTTTGCTCCTTTAATGAGGGTGGGTCTACTGGTTCCTTCAGATCCCTCCCTTTGTTCTTCTTCTTCATAGATGCTTTTCCAGACTTCTGAACACTGGAGTGTTACATTAGAGATGGCTCAGCTCACTACAGTAGAGTGGAGTGCTTAAAAGATCAGCCTGGAAGTGGTCTCCCTGGTTCTGCACTTAGTTGCTGTGTGGCCTTGGGCAAGTTATTTAACCGCTCTGGGCTTCTGTTTCTTTCTGTGTAAGATGAGGAGAGAAAGCGGGTGACCTTACAGAGCTAAGCTGCTAAACCTTCTCAGCACAGGGTTCCACTCACTGTATGCGCTCAGAAATAAACACGCCAGGTGTGACTGACTCAGCCAGAGAAGCCTGGCTGGGCGGGAGCTGCCCAGCCCAGAGCAAAGACCCTGGTGAGCAAAGGTGAGCTGGCTCTTTGTTCAGAGCGTTCCTGCAAACCCAACTCGGCGTTACTGCCTCCTTTGGGGAAGGGCTCACTGGCAGGTGGTCAGGGTTACGTTTGAGTTCACTTTCCTTGAAGAGGGCTTAGAATAGGCTTCTCAGAAGAAGTGAGTCATAGGGAATGATCTGAAGTAAGGAAAGTTGTTGATTAATATGGTGGCATGATACTTCAGAGGCTGACCTCCTTAAAAATTTAACTGGTAAAAACAAGTTTACACCCCCTCCCCCACAATATTAATTAAGTTCCAAGGCTCCTCTGCCTTGGAAGTCTATATCCACTGATAATCCCAAAAGCACCTTTGATTTCAGAATGCACATGTATGTATATATATATTTGGCAGTAGATTTACTTCCAAATCATGTTTGCAGTTTAAATTAATATGGAACTTAACCCTGAAACCCCAGACCAAAGCCCTAGGTTTTACAGATCTTGAACTACTCTAAAATAAATGTTGAAAATGCGAACTGCATAAAAAATAAAAGCTGATAGTTTTAATTTAATTTCATGTCCATTAAAAATATCACGAGTGATTTATTGAGCTTTTCAGAGTGAAAAGGCATATGCTCTGTTATGAGCACGTGCCGCTTACAGATGCAGGTTGTTAGAATGAAAAATGGTGCTTTTGCCAGATGCCAGTTTACGGCTGGATCCCAACCAGGAATAAAGTTTTGTGGGTTTCACTTTAATGATAATCTCTATGAACACATATCTTCGTGCAGAAACATCTCATATCTTTTGCCGTATGTAGCTGCATACCGAATTTTGTCACATTCCAGATTCTGGAGAGAATACATTTCAAATCATCTTTTAGCGTGGATCTGAGTTTCTTCACTCATAATGTGTACTGAACACTCACTACGTGCCCTGCTCTGTGTTATGTGTTTACTGGAAGGGTGGATAAAGAGAGCAGATGTAGTCTCTGCCTTCATGAAAATAGTAGCTTGGGGACAAGGGAGATAAGAGAGAAATGAGCCCAGATGAATATGTAATTTGGAATAAGTGCTTGAGAGGGAATTTGGGAGGGGGGTTTAATTTGGTTTGCAAGAGGCCTGAGAAGCCATCACTGAGGAACTGACCTTCGGCCTGAGATGCAAAGAAGGGTGAGGCCTTTGCCTGTTCATGTACACAGGTTACCTCTGCACATGTGTGTTGGTGCGTGTCTGCAGGAAGGTTGCAACGATCCTCACATGCCATGTGCTTAGCTCAGGTGAGGGGATGGGGCTTTATGGGCAGGATTCTAAGCGTGCATCCTTCCCAGCTCAGAGGCTGTCCCCTGCTCCCACTCACACTCCTGATAAATGGCACAGCTGGGGTTTGAACCCCTGTTCCTGCCTTAGAGCGCACGCTCTTTCTCTCATACCACAAAGCCTCTCAGAAAAGAGGCACTTTCTCCCCCACTTGTATTTCCAACACTTCATCGAGGGCCTCTGGGCAGGTGGTTAGAATTTCATCTGCCTTCTTCAGTTTGCATTGAGACAATGGGTCTTTCTCTTTCCCCGAGGAACACTTTGGACCACAGGACCCGAGCTATCACTTCCCCCTCTGAGGCTGTCTGTCCACGAGGCAGCTCACATGGATGGGCAGCTTACAGAGGGCAGTTGTAACCAAAGCTGAGGAGTTCCTTTGGATGTTGAGAGGTTTCTTTATAGTGTCTTTCTTCCCAGCTAGAATCCTGTGGAGATAATTCCATCACCAGCTGGGGGAAGGAGCGATAAGTCTGGAGGCTGAGGATAAGTGGACCCGCCTGGGGGGCAGAGAGCAGGTCGGGAAGTGCCAAGTGTCAGTAGGATGGCCACACCTGTGGGGTGGGGGCAGGGGACGTGCCCTTCTGAGCCCCAGGGAAGAGCAGCTTCAGGCCTTTGTTCTTTTTTTCTTTTTAACCGACATTAGAAAAAACAATTCAAGTATAATTTACATATAATAAAGTGAGTAGCTCTTAAGCTCAGCTCCATGGATTATGACCATGTGTTTCCAGTAGTCATATATGGATGTGAGAGTTGGACCATAAAGAAGGCTGAGTGCCAAAGAATTGACACTTTCCAACTGGTGCTGGAGAAGACTCTTGAGAGTCCCTTGGATGGCAAGATCAAAGCAGTCAGTCCTGTAGGAAATCAGCCCTGAATATTCATTGGAAGGACTGCTGCTGAAACTGAAGCTGCAATTCCATGGCCACCTGATGCGAAGAGCTAACTCACTGGAAAAGACCCTGATGCTGGGAAAGATTGAGGGCAAGAGGAGAAGGGGGCAACAGAAGATGAGGTGGCTGGATGACATCACCAACTCAATGGACATGAGTTTGAGCAAACTCAGGGAGATAGTGAAGGATAGAGAAGCCTGGTGTGCTGCACTCCATGGGGTCACAAAGAGTCGGACCCGACTTAGCAACTGAACAACACCACCTATGAAATTGATATGATATAGAACAGTTCTGTTATTCCAGAAAGTTCTCTTATTCCCCTGCCCCCACCCCACCATAGAAAAACCGATGTTCTGACTTCAGTCATCATAGGTTAGTATCGTTACCATAGGTTAGTCACCATAGGTTGGATTTCAGTTACCTGAAATCACGCTCTATGAAGTCTTTTGCGTTTGGTGGCTATCATTCACTGAACAGAATCCCTATCGTTCACTATCATCCCCTTGTTTATTCACTTTTAGTTGGTGGACCTTGGGTTGTTTCCAGTTTGGGACTGTTATGAGCAAACTGCTATGAATATGTGTCAAAATCTTTTCATAGATCTGTGTTTTCTTTTGGGTAATTATCCAGGAGTGGAAGTGCTGGGTCCTAGGGAAATTTATGTCCTTTACTCTGGCTTCTAGTGAAAGAGAAGCAGCGGGGAGATGGACCCTCACCACTCATGGCTTTGCTGTCTTTTCTGATGAACTTCAGTGGGTGTAGTGTATTCAGGTCCTGCCCCTACTCTGGTGGTGCTGATCAGACAGCCCTGAACAAATGCTTGTGGACGTTGCTCAGTAGGGTGCCTCTGACTAGCAGGGCTGACTCTTCCCCTGAAATCGTCTTTCCTTGGCTTCATTTCCTATCCGTTCTTTTTTTTTTTTCCTTTTGGCCGCACTGCAGCACATGGGGTCATAATTCCCGGACAAAGGATGGAATCTGTACTCTGCACTGGAAGCACAGACCTGTCAGGGAAATCCCCTTCTGTCCAGTTCTCTAACTGGACGATTAGGTTAGGTCCGTCTCCACATGTCAGATGCAGCAGGCAGTGGCTGTTGTATAATTGGCAAACTTTGGAGTCAAGCAGATTTGATTCTGTCTCTGGTTCTGCCACTTACTAGCTGAGTGAAACGAGCAATTGCTTAACATCTCTGATCCTTGGTTTCCCAGAAACTGCTGAAAACATGGAGGAGCAGTTACAGAAATTACAGCAAGGCAGCCAGGTGTGACCATGTAGTTTGCTCAATCCCAAAGGGACCAGCCCACGCTGTGCCCCATGGAGGGCTGTGTCACCATGGAGGAAGGGGCATCTTTGGTAATTTGCCAGAGGGAGAAATTTTCAAGTCCCCTCCAAGAGGGGCAATCTTATAATTCATACAAAGGTAGCTGTAGTCAAACTACAAAGTGTACAATCTTCCACATTCAGAAGGTGCTGAATGAATGGTGGCTCTTATAATGCAAATTCTGTCAGGGAAGATTCTTGGTTGCAGAATTGTCTGTACAGAATTGCGCAGACAGAAATTGGCTGTGGCTCTCTAATGGGTAAAAGGGACTTTTCTAAAGGGATATCAAGGCTCACAAATTTGTTAGGGGCCAGGAGAGCCAGGGACTGTGCAGCAGAAACGCTGACCAAGGCCACCTGAGCAGGAACTGGCAGGTCTGTGCCCTGAAGTGACTGCTGAGATAAAGACAGCCTCCAGCTGCCCCACACACTTGAATCACTTGCTCCAGGGAGAGAGGGTCCCATTGGCCAATTTGAACTCACCCATCTTCGCCCATCTTTGAGGATGGGTCAAAAGAGTCCAGATTGAGCTTCTTTAATGATGGACCTGAGTTTGAGCAAACTTCTGGAGATAGTGAAAGTCAGGGAAATCTGGCATGCTATAGTGTATGGGGTCGCAAAGACTTGGACACAACTTACTGACTGAACAACAATGAACAATGATGGGCAGTTCCTCCTCTACCCCTAGGATGTCACCCCGTGGGCAATTCCCCATTTTGATGAGCAGGAGTTCTCTTTCCCAAGAAGGTATCCAATGTGAATTTTCCTTATTGGGATAATAGCAGGAAGGGGGATTATATGCTGGACAGCCAACAAAATGACAAATTCTCTATTTAGGTCTGTTTTGAGCAATGGAAGATGTTCAAATTTATTGCCAGGAGTCCTCATCACTTGGTAAATGAAGCCTAAGAAATGCAGGAGTCCGTTAAGCCAAGTCTTCTCTTAAATTGCTAGAGGGACAAAAGCCCTCAGACAAAGCAGGGCACAATGTCTCAGTATTTTCCACTTTGATATTTGGAAAAACATTCATTATTATTTTAAAAATGCAGAATCACCTGAAGAGATGCCATTTGAGTTCTTGGAGGGCTGCCTGCTGACTTTCAGAAGATTTGTTTGTCATATTAATGACTGTTATCATAGCAGAGTGAAGTGTGCCTGAGAAAATAGTAATGATCATGTGGTGGTCAAGGCTGATAAGAGGATGCTGTTGGGGAGAGTTGAAGTTTTGATTTATGGCTTTCAGTTCAGTTCAGTTCAGTTGCTCAGTAGTGTCCAACTCTTTGAGACCCCGTAGACTACAGCAAGCCAGGCTTCCCTATCCATCGCCAACTCCCAGAGCTTGCTCAAACTCATATCCACTGAGTCAGTGATACCATCCATCCATCTCATCCTCTGTCATCCCCTTCTCCTCCCGTCCTCAATCTTTCCCAGCATCAGGGTCTTTTAAGATGAGTCAATTCTTCACATCAGGTGGCCAAAGCATTGGACTTTCAGCTTCAGCATCAGTCCTTCCAATGAATATTCAGGGTTGATTTCTTATAGGGTCAACTACTTTGGTCTCCTTGCTGTCCAAGTGACTCTCAAGCGTCATCTCCAGCACCACATTTCAAAAGCATCAGTTCTTCGGTGCTCAGCTTTCTTTCTTTTTTTTTTTTTTTTTCAGCTTTCTTTATGGTTCAACTCTTACATCCATACATGACTACTGGAAACACCATAGCTTTGACTATATGGACCTTTGTTGGTAAAGTAATGTCTCTGCTTTTTAATATGCTGTCTAGGTTTGTCATAGCTTTTCTTCCAAGGAGCAAGTTTCTTTTAATTTCATGGCTGCAGTCACCATCTGCAGTGATTTCGGAGCCCAAGAAAATAAAGTCTCTCACTGTTTCCATTGTTTGCCCATCTATTTGCCATGAAGTCATGGGACCAGATGCCATGATCTTAGTTTTTGAATATTGAGTTTTAAGCCAGCTTTTTCACTCTCCTCTTTCCCTTTCATCAAGAGACTGTTTAGTTCTTCTTCACTTTTTGCCATAAGGGTGGTGTCATCTGCATATCTGAGGTTATTGATATTTCTCCTGGCAATCTTGATTCCAGCCTGTGCTTCATCTAACCCAGCATTTTGCAGGATGTACTCTGCATATAAATTTTGTAGCTTTTGCATCAGGGAGTCACAGGCATCTCTGTTTCAGACTGTATTGTCACCTGATACTAACCATTGGGGTGGATTACAGAAGGACTCAAGACTAAGTTTTGGGGGGGGGGGGTGCAGATGCCAAGAATGCTTATACATTGTGTGGTGCAGTGAGGATGTGGTAGGGTTGGAGATAAGTGTAGGGTGAGCACTGGGATTCCAGTTCCTAAAGAAAGAAGGTCAGTCTTATGGGGCAAAGGAGGGAAGGTTCTAACGATGACCTTCATGTCTCGGGTCTTTCCAGATGGCCCTAGTGGTAAGAATCTGCCTGCCAGTTCAGGAGCCATAAGAAACTCGGGTTCAATCCCTGGGTCATGAAGATCCCCTGGAGAAAAGAATGGCACCCCATTCCAATATTTTTTCTGGGAAAATTCCATGGACAAGAGGAGCCTGGACAGAACAACAGTGTCATCAACATGTCCCAGCTGCCCTTAGGGCTCAGGTTCTCAGGGCAGATCTTTCCTGATGGCAGGAAAGGGCACGCAGCCTCATCCCAGCCGCACTGATGGCTGCACCCTATGCGGATGGTCCAGGAGAGGAGAAGTGGAAACAGGGAGGATGGGTGAGAACTGATCAGTACTTAAGCCACCGAGGCCCCTTTCTCTAAGCAAACAGCCCTGGCAGAGTTGCAGAGAGGCCTGAACTCTGTGGTGGCCTTGGCTGCACTCCTGTCTTCACACTGGGGGTCTGTGAGCAGAAGTGGCTTCTCCCTCCAACCCTGGTTTCCCATGTTTTTTTGTGTTCTGAACAGACACCCCATCCCCAACTAACTGGAGCATGACCATGATTATTATTCTTGCCTGGAGAATCCCATGGACAGAGGAGCCTGTCAGGCTACAGTCCATGGGGTCACAAGAGTCGGACACGACTTAGCTACTAAACCAACCAACCAACCACCTTCTATGATGCTAAGTCACTTCAGTCATGTCCGACTCTGTGCAACACCATAGACGGCAGCCCACCAGGCTCCCCCGTCCTTGGAATTCTCCAGGCAAGAACACTGGAGTGGGTTGCCGTTTCCTTCTCCAATGCATGAAAGCAAAGTCGCTCAGTCGTGTCTGACTCTTCACGACCCCATGGACTGCAGCCCACCAGGCTCCTCCACCCATGGGATTTTCCAGACAAGAGTACTGGAGTGGGGTGCCATTGCCTTCTCCGTTGGACTTCCTTAAACTTGCCTCACTGAAGGCATCTACACAGTCATTCATTCCCTCACCCGTTCCTTCATCTCACAAATATTTACTGAGCACTGCCATATGCCGGGTACCATGCGGTCCCCACAGGTTTGGCAAGCACTCCTTGCCCTCAAGAAACTTACAGTCTGGTGGGGAAGCCGAATCACTCTCTTCTATAGCTCCCCCAACCCGCAGACATCCATACTATTCTCTCACCACCCGTCCCCCAGTGCCTACAGCAGGAGCTCCTGAATCCTCCCCGTCGGCCAGATACCTCGATGACAAATGCTGGGCTGCTCATCAAAGACTCCATTGAGAGCTGGTCCCCGCAGGCAGAAAGCAGCAGTGTTAGTCCCGAACCTGACCTGGGGAGCACAGCTTATTGTCAGCATTATTTTGACAGCGCTTGACAGCTGGTATCTGTCAGCTCTCCATTCCTCCCTCCACCCCCACCCCCAACATGCACACACAACCTCCCAGTGTCACTTCAGTTTGGAAAGCATAAGAGGGAGGGAGGTGGAGAGAGGAGCCAGGCATCAGGCTGCCAGTTGACCAGGGATGGGGGTCAGGTGTGGCCAGAAGACGCAGGCAGCTGTGCTGAATCAGCCCAGGGGCGTATTGCCACCCCTGCCCTTGAGGACGAAGGGAGCCGGGGTCACAGGTCCCTCATCTGCAGCACTTCTCTCTGCCCATGCCGTAGCCATGCTGGGGGCCTGCACTCGGTCTTCATTGCTGCTTGTGGGCTTTCTCTAATTGCAGCGAGCAGGGGTACTCTCTGGTTGCACTGTGCGGGCTTCTCATTGCAATGACTTCTCTTGTTGCAGAGCACGACCTCCGGAGCATGCGGGCTTCGGTAGTTGTGGTGTGTGGGCTCAGTCGCTGTGGAACACGAGCCCAGCTGCCCCTCGGCAGGTGGAATCCTCCCAGACCAGGGATCGAACCTGCATCCCTTGCACTGGTGGGCGGATTCTCAACTATTGGACCTCGGCCACAGGAAAGTCCTTTCTGCCTGTGCTTTTGAAGAGGGTTGTTTTCTTTCCTAGACCTACTGTCAGAATATGTCTTCTCAACGTCTCGCCCAGCAGAAACCACAGCTCCCACTGTAGGAGTAGGGTGATGAGAGGAAGGGGATGTCCTGGTTAAGTGCGCGAGCTGCCAGAGACTGATCTTCAGGGAGGAGAAACAGAACGAGCATAGGGTGGTGAGTTAAAGCTTTGGGGTCAAACACACCTGGGTCTGAGATCCAAATATGATCCAGTGATTCCATTCCTAGATGTCTTCTGAAGGGAAATGAAAATATCTGTCCACCTGAAGACATGTATGCAAATGTCCATAGTAGCATTATGCATAATAGCAAAAAAGTGGAAACAATTCAAGCGCCTCTCAACTGATGAATACACAGATAAAATCTAATGTATCGATACGGTGGACTACAATTCAACAACACGCAGGAGTAGAGTGCTGGCACGTGCTACAGTGCGGAAGAGCCTGAAAGCATTAGCTGAGTGAAGGAAGCCAGATGCAAAAGCTCCCATGTTGCGTGATTTCATTTATCTCAGAAGTCCAGAAAAGGCAAATGTCTGGATACAGAAAGTAGATGAGGATGGCTCCAGGGACAAGGGGTGGGGTGGACAGGGAGTGACTGCAAGGGGGGACAAAGGTGATCTTCTTAAGGAGGTGGAAAATGTTCTAAAACTAAGCACAGCTTCATAAACTTACTAGAAATCGTTAGATTGTGCACTCAAAGTGGGCAAGTTTATGGCATGTAAATTATACCTCAGTAAAGCAGTTTCAGAAATCCTAATTATGCCACTCACTAGCTGACAGATCTTGACAAGTTACTGTATGACTGAGTATCCCCTTCTGTAAAATGGGGATAATGATACCAACCTCATAGTCTCATTGTGAAAGTCAAGGGGCCTGATTTATAACGAGCATTCAGGGACTTCCCTGGTGACCCAGTGGTTAAGAATCCACCTTCCAATGCAGGGGACGTGGGTTCGATCCCTGGTCGTGGAACTAAGATTCCCACAAGCAGTGGGGCAGTTCTCAGCTAGAGAAAGCCTGGGTTTCACAACTAGAGAAAGTTTGTGTGTGCCGCAGTGAAGACCCAGCATGGCTTATATAAAAAAAAAAAGCAGTTCTTGCTACTCTATTTTTTAAAATGATTTGAATTATAAAAAGGTAGAGACAGGAATCATGGCTACTAGTGAAATTACAGACTTTGAGGACTTGAGATGTTACCTTCTTTCGCTGTACTAGGTAGATTTTTTTTTTAATGGTCTGTCTCCACGTACATTCCTGAATGTTTCTCTGAATACCAAGGCAGCTGGTTTTAAAAAAAAACAACTCACACCAGCCAAAAGCATAATGGAGTTGCAGGTCTTATACCAATATTGATAGCAAGGGAGGTGAATTATGCTGAAGGGAAAGCAAAGGAAACCCTTGGGGTCCAGGTGGTGACTAGTGGCCCCTTTCTGTTCCAGCTCTTCATTCTTATTTATGAATCCAGGAATGTCTTTGAAGTTTACTGTGAGCCACAGGTGGGCTGAAAGATCTTTCTGTGAGCCAAGACCCTCCTCATTGCGAGAGCAGAAACAAAGTGCAGACTGGCAAAGAAAAAAAGAAAAAAGGAAATATAGCTCCCAGATCCAGAGATAGAATGGGATTTAAGTTTGTCTGGATCTGGGGTCTCCAATGAAGTTGATCCTGGGCCCTATACCTCTTAGCTTGGCTTTCCTCCTGTGTTAGTTTTATTCCCAGGAAACTTGCCCCTCTCATGGTGACTGCAGGGTTTTCAGCAACCCCAAGGTCATAATCATTCAGCTTAACACCCTCCCCCCACCCCAGGGAACTATAATTCTTTCCCAGTAGTTTCAGCGAAACCCCCGGGCCCACTCTCCTTTGGTGCACCTAGACTTCATGTGCACCCTGAACCAGTCGCTGTGGCCTGGAGAACGCAGCGTGCCGATTGCTCAGACTGGGGTCACATGTCTGTGGGTAGGTGAAGTCAGCCCCACCTCACACGCATTGATGGAAAGGGAAGGAGGGGAGCTCCCTCAAAGGAAAACAAAGAAATTCTTACCAGGGGAAAGAAAAACCAGCAGGCAGAGAAAACATAGATGTCCACTCTGACCATCCACCTTGGGTCCTCTACCTTCCTTGTGCAGGTCTTGGAGAAATTTCAAAACTCTTATTTGGGGAACTCCTTGGCCCCTCTATCTCCTTGGTTTGATAGATCTCCTTAGTCTGCTGTTTCCCCCAAAGCTATCCTCCTATTCAAGCCTCAGTACCGGTTAGCAACTTTATCTTTCTAAGAGAATGTTAATCCTACTTCTCATTGGGCTCATTTTCAAAGTGTATGTTCCAGCACTTCACTGGAAACACAGTATCTGCATGATATATTCTTGATAAGGAATATAACCCCAAAGATTTAACTGGCCAACTCTGATAAAAAAAATTTTTTTATTTCAAAATGTAATTCACATGGAGACTGTCTGGAGCACTAGAGTGTGATCGCTTCCCCAGATATTCCAGACTGCAACCCTGGGCCTAGCCAGAACTACCCGAGAACCATACGGCTACTTCAATTGTATAGTTTTGGTTCCCTGTACAACCATCTCTTGGGAACATGCCCTTGGCTTTTGCTGAAGTGTGCTATAAAAAGCCATTGTATTAGTCAGGATATCCCAGGCCAAGATGCAGCAACAAATAAACCCTGAGTCCTCAGGGGTTTAGAACAATAAAGGTTGACTTTGTGTTCACCTTGCAGTCGGATATGGGTCAGGCGATCCTTCTCCCAGAGAGACTCAGGAATCTAAACTGCTTCTACCTGGCGCCTCAGCTATCTCTGATTTCTTTTCTCTCATTCTTAAGGATGAAGAGGCTGAAAGGAATGAAAACAGTGAGTAGAATTCATTGACACTTTTTTTTGCTGAAAATTCAGCTGCATGATCCCAAACTAAAAGGGAGTAGGAAATGTCATCTCCCCCAGTGCCCTGGAGGAGAAAACAGGTGGGTGAACCTAGAGCATTGTTTTAGTCACATTCAGTTCAGCTCAGTTGCTCAGTCGTGTCTGACTCTTTGCCATCCCATGGACTGCAGCACACCAGGCTTCCCTGTCCTTCACCAACTCCCGGAGCTTGCTCAAACTCATGTCTATCGAGTCGGTGATGCCATCCAGCCATCTTATCTTCTGTCCTCCCCTTCTCCTGCCTTCAATCTTTCCCAGCATCAGGGTCTTTTCCAATGAGTCAGTTCTTCGCAGCAGGTGACCAAAGAATTAGAGTTTCAGCTTCAGCTGTCACATTAGGTGTAGGAAAAGCACAAGCCTATTTGTTATAAAAAGGCTGTTGAGACATCGGATTAAGTATAACAGATAGAAACACGTGCATTTATTGCGAGTCCTTCCCCAAACCCAGCTCAAAGTATGGTAAATGGATTTTCGAAAGCTATGAACCCTTCAGGACAAAGAGAATGAGAAGCAGACAATAGCAATTAGATTTTGGAGGCTGGAAATGAGCAAACAATGGTTACTGGCTACTTCTGGGAAACCTGAAGCCTAGGTCAGGAGTGGGGGTAGAGGCAGGAGTTTGACAAAGGGGCCCAGAGGCAGGTTAAGCCCAATTCCAGAAAGGTTTAGGTGTCAGAGGCACAAGGTAGTATTTGGTAAGTGAGCAGAAAGATAATGCTAAAAACAGAAGGACTGGTTTACATTTGGAGAAGTACCCTCCCCGAAACATGGGCAACCGATTTCTCTACCCCACCTCCCAACAAAAGAAAAGAGGTTTATCTTCTAGAGAAACTGAGCCAGAAAGGCTCTGGACCTCTGCCTCTGGACAGCTCTTAGGGCAGGGGTGCCCCGTGGACAACAGAAGCATTAAGTGCAAATTGGCACACTGAGGGTTAACCCCCTCTAGGCCTTTCCCAACAGGATCCCAGAGCTCCAGCAGTCAGGTTTGTTATATAAACCAAGCTGGAGAGCGACAGTGTCCTCTCTGAGGAAACCCACGAAACCAAGAGACCTCCAGGAGCTTGCTGTTTCCTTTATGCCAAGGTGCCCTCTCTCAGACCTTAGTTGAGCTTCTGCTGAACAGCCCAGAACACCATCTTACTAACGTTGTGAATCTTGTAATGAAGGGAACCTCCTCCTTTGCTTTGTCTCTGGAAAATGTAACTCCAAATATTCTGCCTAGCTCAAGACGCTGTGTGGAGCACTCTGGTAATGTATCTCTGGACACTAAATTCCTTCCTGAGTTCATACTTCCCAGGTGGTGCTTGTGGTCAAGAATCGACCTGCAAATGTACGAGACACAGAGTTGGGGGTTCGATCCCTGGGTCAGGAAGATCCCCTGGAGTAGGAAATGGTAACCCCCTCCAGAATTCTTGCCTGGAAAATCCCATGGACTGTGTAGCCTGGCAACCTGCGGTCCTTGGGGCTGCAGAGTCGGACATGACTGAGTGACTGAGCACATTATTTCAAAATCACCCCGGTTTCCATTTATTGATCCACTCAGTCATTCTTTCAGCAAACATAGGTGGACTGAAGGCACTTTGTGTACCAGACAGTAAAATCAGTATAGGGGTCCTGGACTTCCTCCTCTTGTCCCTACACTCTGGCACTGTGTGCATTCTGATAGATATCCTCAAACATGTTTTGAAAGTATATGCAGGTGTACAGTTGATAGAAATGAACATATACAAAGATTAGAGCTGATTATCCCACTGCGATGCTGGAGAATAGACCTCATTGTGGGGGCTAAATTCTAGTGATGTCTTAGTATACCTGCCACCACAGATGGTTAGGGGTGGGTGGGTGGGGGGGGGGTGGGATGTGGGTGCATGGTGTAGGGAGGGGTGGGTTGGGGAAATGTGTGCCTTCTCCTAGAGGGACCCCATACCTTGAGGAATTCAAATAGGAGAGAGACAAAGGAATGGGCTCACAGTCTTCCTTCTCGGGTATCTCTCAGGAGAGTCTTTCCTCTGAATTTAGGCTCCTAGGTGCCTGAGTTACCCTGCAAGACCAGGGTGTTACAGAAAATTGCCAGCCCGTTTCAGGAGTGACAATTTAGGTCCAGATACTGTTTCTCTCAATGGCTGATATTTGCTGTGAAAGGGGGTCTCACCGCCCAGATCCACCCTCTACCCCACCACTGTTGGCTGGGTGAGGCTGGGGTGTGCGGTTCACAGAGACAACGTGCCTCTGGGATGTATAAATATATGCTCTGTCCAGGTGGGTCGGAGGGCCTGGCTCACCTCTGGGCAATGCTAGCAGGGTGGCCCCCCATGTGTGTGCACGCATGCACAAGCTCACATGTGTGCACACACTATGGGGAGGTTAATAGAGATCTACAGCCCTTGTTACCATTTGCTTCCATAAATAAATATATTAAATAGGGAAGCCAAATTTATTTCCAGCAACAGCTTGCTGGCTACACCTCCCCCTCTTATTCACAGTTCTCACGGCAACCCTAGCCTCTTCCACCACCACCCCCCCCAGGCATGATTTTCTCTCTTAAAATTTTATTTTTAATTTGTTGTGATGAATGAGTGACACCTCTGACAGCCGATTCGCGGAGATTAATAGAAACGACACAATATTTACGTCGGCGCTACGAACAATTATCCTGCCATCTATCTCTGAGATTATCTTCCTGATTGAAAACTACTCATCCATGTAATCGGAATTATTTGGAATTAGAAGGGAATTTATAGCCCCCCTGAAGCACACTCTCTCCCCTGGCGTCTACACCCCGGGGCTCCATCATTCTCTCGTCCCTCCTCAGGGCCTTGGCCTTCTCTTCCGTCTTGGCGACAAGCAGCGAAAATTCTTCTCTCTTCCAGGAGGCCCTCTTGTCAGGGCAGTGGGCCACTGTCTGGTGTGGCTCGGGGGCTATGTGATGAGGGGTCTGGATGCGGTGGTCGGTGGGAGGGAGCCTCTCGGTGATGTTGGAAGAATCAGGGGTCAGCAAGGGTGGCTTGTGAGTTCAAGACAGATGAACACAGTCTGGAGAAAGAGGTTAATGTGAGGGTGGAGAAGAAAGGTGACTTTGGGAGGTGCACGGAGTCAGGATGTGCCAACTGTGAGGAAGCCCAAGAAGCAGACTAGGGCTCTAAGAATGATGCTGGGATTCTGGTGGAGGGGCCCCTTAAAGAGGCTGAGTTGGGTGGTCCAGAGCTAGACCCTATTAAGGAACACATTTGGGCTGCAGAGGTGGGGGGGCGGAGCAGCATCACAGCTTGAGCAGATCTTGGGAGGCTAGGGAGTGGGATTCCGTGTATGAGAGAACAGAGATGCTGCCGCTGTGTTCTTTGCTCTCTGCCGGCCCCTGCCTGCTCGCCCAGTGGCTACTGAATCAGACAGACCTCGATCCGACTCCCCGCGCTGCCACTTTGAAGCTGTGTGACCCCAGGCAAGTTTCTGAACCTCTCTGGGCTTTAATTTTCAACCTCTAAATCTGCAATTTACAATCCTCCTGCTAAGAGTGTGCACGATCTATAAATTGAGGAGAGGACCAGTACCTGCCTCACAGGTATGTTAAGATTAAATGAGATGATGTATGCAGAGCGCTTGGCACAGTTCCCTGTATACAGGAAAGACCCAATGTATGTGGACACTACACAGGAGATAAACATAAGCCCTGGACCCCTTTAGGAGATAAAGACCTGGGCTCCAGGAATAGCCCTGCTTGCCAGGTTCCTTTCACCACGCTTGGCATCCTCATCCTGCTGACCTGCAGCCTCCTGCTCCCCTCTGCCTCTCTAGTATGTCCTGGTACCTGCAGCTGCAGAAAGCAGACAGGTGCTTGATTTGATGGGTGCATGTTACTAGCTCAGAACCACTTTCTGGTAGTTCTCCTGTCTTCTAATCCTTGTAACTGCTCATATGTATTGAACATACACTTCCCAGCACTGTTTTAGGTCCTTCACCAGTATTTAATCCATGTAATATCTCCATAGGCTGAAAAAGTGGAAGTGTTAATTGCTCAGTCGTGTCTGACTCTTTGTGACCTCACAGACTGTAGCCCACCAGGCTCCTCTGTCCATTGAATTCTCCAGGCAAGAATACTGGAATGCGTAGCCATTCCTTTCTCCAGGGGATCTTCCTGACCCAAGGATCGAACCCGGAACTCCTGCATTGCAGGCAGGTTCTTTTTTTTTTAATTAATTACTTTTTAACTGAAGGATAATTGCTTTACAGAATTTTGTTGTTTTCTGTCAGACCTCAGCATGAGTCAGCCTGCAGGCAAGTTCTTTTACCATCTGAGCCACCAGGGAAACTTTATCCGTATAGGCTATGTGCTATTAATTAGTAACATACCCATTTTACAGATGAGGAACCTGAGGCCCTGGGAGGTTAGATAACTTGCCAAAGCCACATGGCTGATGTGGTGGGCAGCCTCTAAAATGCCCTCACTGGTCTCTACCTCAGGCATTCACACCCATCCTCTGTCCTTGGATACAGGCTGGACCTGTTCATCTTGCTTCTAGTGAACAGAGTAAGACAAAGTGGTGGATGCCACTTTAGAGATTAGGTCCTAGAAGACTGTGACAACTGTTCAGTCTCTTCCTAGCTTCGTTCAGGCCCCTTGCTCTGGGGAAGCCAGCTCCTGGGCTGTGAGCTGCTGTCTGGAGAAGCTTCAGGGAATTGAGGGCAGCCTCTGGTTAACAGCTCATGAGGAGCCAAAAACTGCCAACAATGCTGGGAGTAAGTTTGGATGCAGATCATTCCCAGTGGGGTCCTGTGGTTTCTGCAGCACCTAGTCCGACACACTTTGAAGGTCACCTTGTGAGAGCTGCTGAGTCAGAGGACCCAGCCAGGAAGGTCCAGGCCCACAAAACCAATAAGATAATTGATTTTTGTAAGCTGCCAAGTTTGGGGAGAATTTGTTACACAGCGGTAAAGAACCCGTACAGTGTATAGTAGCTGAGTCTGTATTCGGACCTGGGCAACCTGACTCCAGAGCCTATGTTCTTGACCACTTTGCTTCCTGGGCCCTGAGGAGCCCTCTGGAGCTCAGCCACTCAGATCTTCAGTCCTGTCTGAGATGGGCTAGCTAGCTCACATGGCTTTTCACGTTATCACAGATTCAGACTGCTCTTAAAGAAATGTCCTGGTTTGAGAGAATAGCACTGAAACATGTATATTTCCATATGTGAAATAGATGACCAGTGCAAATTCGATGCATGAAACAGGGCACTTAAAGCCAGTGCTCTGGGACAACCCTGAGGGATGGGGTGGGGAGGGAGGTGGAAGGGGGGTTCAGGATGGGGGACACATGTATACCCATGGCTGATTCATGTCAGTGTATGGCGAAAACCACCACAATGTTGTAAAGTAATTAGCCTCCAATTAAATAAATAAATAAATAAAAAGAAATGTCTTGGTGAGAAGTAACTTGGAAACACCACCTGGACAATGTCTCATCTTGCTTAGCCCTTTAGGGTTAATTTAACCCTGCCCAAGAGAAAAAGGAGAAATATATATTGTTTAGGTCTAGAGAAGCTTTCTTCTTTAGGTGGCTGATAGGCAAGGAAAGGGGCTTCCCAGGTGGCACTACTGGTAAAGAATCCGCCTGCCAATGCAGGAGAAATAAGAGAAACGGGTTCGATCTTTGGGTCGGGAAGATCCCCTGGAGGAAGGCATGGCAACCCACTCCAGTGTTCTTGCCTGGAGAATCCCCTGTACAGAGGAGCCTGGTGGGCTACAGTCCATAGTGTCGCAAAGAATCAAACCCGACTGAAGCGACTTAGCATGCACGCAGGCAAGGAAAGAGCTCGCCTTTGTAAGAAAGGGGGTGTCATCAGGGGGCCCTGATGAGATGAACCTGGGATAGCATCCTCAAGAATGTTTCCAAGCCAACGAGGCCTCCTGTGGTCTATAACAAGCACTCAAGGGCTGGCAGCAGGGAAATGGTCCTTTACCTCTCTCACGTTGGAGCCCAGTCTTACCCCACAGACATGAGCTCATCACCTCTGTGTCATGGAGAACCTCCTTCCCTTCAAGGACTCCCATCCACACCGAGTCCCTTTCCCCCTGCCTGTGTCCAGTGTGTCCTAGAGACCTAACTGGACCGGGCAGAAGAGACGAGGGAGGAAGCAAACGTGAAACGATGGGGACAGTTACCCTTTCTCAGGAACCACTTCGGATGCAAAGCGATGATTCTGCAGAGGACCAGGGCAGGGCCCAGGGACAGACGCTGAGCCTTATTTAAAAACGACAGTGAGATGTCTGTATTTGTTTGGCAGTGTGGATTGTGGGGGCAGGGGGTGCCACGGTGGGGCTGTCGGGGTCTCAGCCACCCCAAGCCGAGACCCCAAGCCGATCGGCATGAACTCTCCTCTCCTTGGGCAGCACCTGGCGCTGGAACAAAATCAGCCCAGAGCAAGTCCTCAGAGAGCAGGCTGCCTCTTCTTGAGAGGGGCCACGGGGAGGGGGGGTGCAGGCGGGAAAGTCATCAGGGTAACCAGCCTTAATAAAGGTAGAAGATGAAAGGCCAGAGGGGTGAGCTGGAACAGGGGGAGTCTGGGCGGGGGTGGGGGCGGGAAGGAAATGATTGCCGGAGAAACAGATGCGATTGAACAAGACTCCTGGAGATGGATTTCCCTGCCTTGGTCCAAACTCAAATCCCTGTGCTCAGATTAATTAGCAAGGAAATATTTTCCTGTCTGCAGAAAAAGGCTGCTGGATTGCCAGTGGGACACGAGGGTGGGCAGTCTATCAAGTAACTACTAATTAGGTTACTTCCCACTGCTGTTGACATGCTGGGGACACGTTCCTGGGCCAAAATAAAGGAGGAGGGAGGAGGGGAGAGGAACAGAGAGAGAGAGAGAGAGGCACAGGCCAGGATCCTCTCCGCTCATTGTAGGAAGCTATTGGCTGAAATTAGAAAGGAGACCTGGGTCCAAAACCCAAAGGGGAGCTGACAGGAGAGAAGCAATGCTCTGATTAGCACACAGCACTTGGCCAAGGACCGCGCTTGGGCTTGCATTGTGCGAGGCTTTCTAACTCTGAAAGTATGCATAGAATGGTGAGTCACTGAGAAGCTCTAGATGGGAATTTGAATGACGACAATAATGACAATGGGTGCTTTTTGAGTGTTTACTACCTCCATGTAGCATTTCATTCATTCAAGTATGAAATGAGGGATGGGGAAATGATGAGAGATTGACATTCATTTTCCTCCTCGTTTCTCGGAACTAGGGAGAAAGTATTTTAGCCCCTTTTATAGATGAGGAAATTGGAACTCCGAGAGGTGAAGTAACTTGCCCGTAGTCACACAGCAAATAAGAAGTAGTGAAACTGAATTTCGAACCTCAAGTGGTCTTGATTCCAGTCCTGCCTGCCCTTCATCACTGTTCAATGGATAATGCATATTCAATAAAGACCTTGTCTTCCTTTGCTCAAGTTCCCTAATTCTATCCTCAAATCCTCAAGGCATGTTTTTCAGTATGTCACATGCGGGAACTTTACATGTCCTGCAGGAGGGCAACCACTGTGTTTCCCAAGGCCTGAAGCCACCGCCTAGCGCCCTAATTTACAGAACTGAACAGGGAGGCTTGGCCAACCCTTTCCACTGGCAGCGCCCTCAGGCCATCTACATTGTGCATGTGAGGAGTTCGCCTGTTTCCTCACATGCTCTCATTGCAGACAGTGCAGCGAGTGAATCAGCTGCTGTGCAAAGTAGCTCATGGCTACATCCCCTCCTGGGCCGGTCCGTCCTCCACCCTGCACCCTTTCCCTGTGAGCAGAGTGGGACCACAGGGTGCCACCCTTCTGCTCTCTGGTTCGACCTCTTGCCTGGTGAGTTCTGGTTGTTTCTTTAAGTTCCTTCGAAGAAGGCAATGGCACCCCACTCCAGTACTTCTACCTGGAAAATCTCATGGATGGAGGAGCCTGGTAGGCTGCAGTCCATGGGGTCGCTAGGAGTCAGACATGACTGAGCGACTTCACTTTCCCTTTTCACTTTCATGCATTGGAGAAGGAAATGGCAACCCACTCCAGTGTTCTTGCCTGGAGAATCCCAGGGACGGGGGAGCCTGGTGGGCTGCCGTCTATGGGGTCGCACAGAGTCGGACACGACTGAAGCGACTTAGCAGCAGCAGCAGCTATAAAAGTAGCTCTTTGTGGTCTGGTGTGCTGTGGTCCATGGGGTCGCAAAAAGCCAGACCCAACTTAGTAAATGAGCAACAACAATTGCAGCCTGCGGACAAGTTGGTAAGTTTCTTGAGGCCAGAGACTCTGTCCTGTTCACCTTTGTGTTCCCTGAATGTAATATTGTCCCAGGAACCTCATGGTGAGTGTTCCATGAATGTCTGTCGAATGAGGGGGTAAATGCCTGGATGACTCTTATTTGGCTCATATCCAGCCTGCCTCCAAATGTTACCATAATTTGTAGTATTGCACCAGACACCAGTAGTGAAAGATCTTAAGTATTCTCTGCTAAGTATGGCAGGAAGATGACAGCGCCCCCAAGATGCCATTTTACCCTGTGTGCATCCAAGTTCCCTCTTAACATTGAAAGAGTAGGGACTTTTGAACAGAGGATTTGCTACTGCTGCAGATGGTGACTTGAGTTTGGGCACTACTGGGCCTTTGAAGGCAGATCCAGACCTGAGGGCCTGGCATGGGGAGACTGATGCTGGAGTAGGGAGATACATCAGAGTGGCTGGGAATGAAAGAGTGTCCGGAAAACCTGCTTCCTCGGAGCGAGTCGTGTGTGAGCAGAAGGAATCTATCCACAGAGGGGTGAGGTTGCGGAGCAAGTGGGTTACCTAAAAATAGCAGCGTTGGTTTCCCACGTTTGGAGGTGGGTCTTCTGTGAATCATCTTGCCTGGTTTATGCACGTTTGCTTATTTATTGAGGGTCAGAGAAAAGAATCAAATCATTCACCTGAAGATGGAAATCTACAACTCCTTCTACAACGAGTGACCAGACAGAGCAGCTGAGCTCGAGTCTTCTGAAAGCCAGAGGCCTGGGGCTGGCCTCTGGCCTGCTGGCCACTAGGCAGGCAGGCCTAGGAACTTCTCCTCCTGCCTCTATGGCAGAGGTGATGGAGGGCAGAACCTCACTCCAGTCACAGGAAAGTTCAGTGGAAAGGGCATATATATACAAACAAATACCCATAGATCTGTAAGAATATGTGTCTCTCTGATGAAAAGGGGTATATAAATGACCTCACCCAGCACCGGGCATCTATAGTAGGTGCATAATATATGTTAACTAGGGAGTCAATTGGGTGCGAGTGAAATCAGGGCGGGAAGAGGCAGGGAATGAGAAATATAAAATAAAGAGGCCATCATGTTTTTTAATAAAGAGAATGGATTTTTGGAGTTAGGAAGCCTTGGGTTCAAATACTAACTCAGCTGTTTGCTAACACTGTAACCTCAAGCAAATCACTTGTCAGAATCACTATCTTCTCTAAATTTTTTAAATGTATTTTTTAACTGGAAGATAATTGCTTTACAATACTGTGTTGGTTTCTGCCATACATCAACATGAATCAGCCATAAGTATACAAACATCTCCTCCCTCTTGAGCCTCTATAAATTTTCTTAAATGTTTATTTTCATTTATTTATTTGGCTGCACCAGGTCTTATTTGTGGCATGCAAGATCTTCCATCTTTGTTGTGGCATGTGAGTTTGTTTTTTTTTTAGTTGCAGCATGTGGAATCTAGTTCCCTGACCATGGATTGAACCCGAGCCCCCTGCACTGGGGGCTCTTAGACACAGTGGAGTCTTAGACACTGGACCACTAAGGAAATCCCTATACAAACTTTAAAAATGGGGGTAATAATACCTATCTCATAAAACTGTTGGGATTATTAAGTAAAATTATATAGAGAGAGTACCTACACAAGGCTAAGTGAATTTGCTCAGTCGTGTCCGACTCTTTGTGACCCCACGGACAGTAGCTAACCAGGCTCCTCTGTACATGGGATTTTCCAGGCAAGAATACTGGAGTGGGTTGCCATTTCCTTCTTCAGGGGATCTTCCCGACCCAGGGATCAAACCTGGGTCTCCCGCATTGTAGGCAGATGCTTTACCGTCTAAGCCACCAAGGAAGTCTGTACAAGGCTAAGTTCAGTAAATTAGAGCTATTTCTTTCATTGTCATTTGTTTTGAACAGCATCAACAGGGAGGACCTTCAGATTACTTACAGAATATTACTTTAAAAAAGAACTCAAATTAAAGATGCCAATTTTCCCCAAATTGATCTGTAGACTTAATGAAATCCCAATCAAACTACCAATTTTTTAAAAAATAGAAATTGATGAGCATATTCCAAAATGCATATGGAAATGCAAAGTCCTGATAATAAACCAAAGATGAAAGAGCTATACTACCAGATTTCAAGACTTAAAGTTACAGCAGTACAGTATTGGTGTAAGGATAGACCTATTAATGAATGAATTAGAATGGAGAGTTCAAATGTAGACCTATAGATATTTGGGGGTGATTTTCTACATAAGGGCCAAGATTTTCAGTGGGGAAAGGATAGTCTTTTCAACAGATCATGCTAGAATGGCTGGATATCCATTTGGAAAAACTACAAAACCTCAATTCTTCTTACCTTATACCATATACAGAAATTAACTCAAAATGGACCATAGATTCGTGATGGCTAATTTTACGTGTCAGCTTGACTGGGCTGCCCAGATATTTGGTCAACCAGTATCCTGCATGTTTCTCTGAGGATGTTTTGGATATGATTAACATTAAAATCAGCAAGCTGAGTAAAGCAGATTCATCCAATCAGTCGAAAGCCTGAATACAATAAGTATCTTATACTCCCTCGAGTGAGAAAGGATTCCTTCTATTTCCTGCCTTTGAGCTGAGACATTGACTTTGTCTTGCCCTTGCACTTAACTGAAACATCAGCTCTTCCTGGGTCTCCAGCTTGCCAACTTACTCTAAAGATCCTGAGACTTGTCAACTTCCATGTTTCCAAGAGCTAATTCCTTATAATAAATCTCTTCCCATAAAGATGCAGCTCTATCTCCTACTGATTCTGTTTCTCTGGAGAACCCTAATATGGAAAAAACAAAACAGTTTTTCTTCATTGAAAGACACAGTGGTAGATTGAATGTTGGCCTCCCCAAAATGTCCATGTCCTAATCTTGGAACTGGTGAATATGTTACCTTACATGATAACAGAGACATTACAGATGAGATTGCATTACGAATCCTGAGATATGGATATGTTCCTGGGGTTTCCAGTGGGCCTCACATGATTGGAAAGGCCCTTTTAAGAGGGAGGCAGAAGAGTCAGAGACAGAGAGATGTGATGATGGAACCAGAGGTTGCAATGATGCAGGGCCACCAGCCAGAAAGTGCATGCAGCCGCTAGAAACTAGAAAATCAGTTCTTTTCAAACCTCCAGGAGGAATGCTGCCCTGCCAACACCTTGGTTTTAGACCTGTGGAATTGATCTCCAAAACTATAAAGCAATAAATCTGAGTTATTACTAGCCACTAGGTTTGTGATAACTGGTTATAGCATCAATAGAAAACTAACACAGATACCACTGAGAAAACACGCACACATAGGATTTGTACCAAGAATACATACAGTTTTATAGCTCAATAATAAGACAAACGACCCAATTTAAAAATTGACAAAAGATTCAAACAGACAAAAGAAGATATACAAAAGTCCAATAAGCACACAAATAGATGCATAATATCATTAATTATCAGGAAAATGCAAATTAAAACCATAAGATAACTCTGTCATGATTATTACAATGGCTAAAACTGAAAAGACTGCCAATACCAAGAGTTAATGAGAAGGTGAACCAATCAGGACACTCATTTTACTGGTGGGAATACAAAATGTTCAACCACTTTGGAAAATAACTAGTTTCTTATAAAGTTAAACAGAGATTTACTATATAAGTGAGAGTTAGACTTTGGCAAATATTGCTGTTTACCTATTTGGGGTATAGTTGTGTGTGTCTGTTAATCCTGAACACCTAATTTACGCTCGTCCCCCGCCCGCTCCTGTTTCCTCTTTGGTAGCCATAAGTTTGTTTTTTATGTCTGTGAGTCTATTTCTATTTTGCAAATGAGTTCATTCATATCACTGTTTTAGATTCCACATATAAGTGACATCATATGATATTTATCTCTGACTTACTTCACTTAGTATGATAATCTCGAAGTCCATCCATGTTGCTGCAGATGGCATGATTTCATTCTTCTTCAGGCTAAATAATATTCATATATGTAGCATTTTCTTTATCCACTCATATATTGATGGACATTTAGTTTGCTTCTTTTATTGTGAATAGTGCTCCTTAACATTGTAAGTGTAAATACATATTCCTTAACGTTGAGGTGCATGTATCTTTTCAAATTAGTGTATTTGTCTTTCCCAAATAAATGCCCAGGAGTTGAATTGCTGGATCTTATGGTATCTCTATTTTTAGTTTTTTAAGAACCTTCCATCCTGTTTTCCACAGTGGCTGCATCAATTAATTTACATTCCCACCAAGAGTGTAGGAAGGTTTCCTTTTCTCCATACCCTCTCCAGCAGTTATTATTTGTAGACTTTTTGATGACGGCCATTCTGATCAGTGTGAGACTTTATGCTCTCTGAATGGTGTCTTTTCATGAACAGAGCCCTTAATTTTAATGCAATCCAACTTGTCAATATTTTCCTCTATGGTTAGTGCTTTCTATGACCTGTTTAAGGCATCTTTACCTGCTCCTCCAAGGTTATAAAGATATTGCCCTGTGTTCTTCAAAGAGCCTTATTAATGTATCTTTCACTTTTAGTTGTTAAATCTGGAAACGGCTTCTGTGAATGGATAGCCAATTGACCCAGTCCTGTGTATTGAAAAGGCAACGGTTTCCTACTTCATTGCAGCGACATCATTGTCATAAATCAGTAACCCGTGTGTGGATCTATTCTGTTCCGTTGGTCTCATTTTCTGTCTTTGTATCAATCCCATATTGTCCTTTTCTTATAATGTCATAGTTTGGTTTTGATATTAGGGCAATTCTGGCCTCATAGAATGCATTATGATAAATTCCCTTTTCTTCTATCTTCTGAAAGAGACTATAGTGAGTTGTTATAATTTCCCTCAAATGTTAGACAGAATTCACTATACTTCATCTGGACCTGGTGCTTTATGTCTTAGAAGGTTATTAATTATTGATTAATTTTCTTTAATAGTATAGGCCTATTCAGATTGTGTATTTCTTCTTGTGTGAGTTTTAGCAGATTGTGTCTTTCAAAGAACTGGTCCATTTCATCTAGGTTATCAAAGTTGTGAGTATAGAGCTGTTCATAGTATTCCTTGATTAACATTTTAATGTCCATTAGGTCTGTATAATATATTCTTTTTCATTTCTGATATTAGTAATTTGTGCCCTGTCTTTTTTTTTCTTAGTTTCTTGCTTTTTAGTTTCTTAGTTTTAGGCTTATTGATTTTATCAATCTTATCAGAGAACAGCTTTTGGTTTCATTGATTTTTCTCTATTGATTTTCTGTTTTCAATTTCATTGATATCTGCTCAAACTTTTATTATTTCTTTTCTTCTGCTTGCTTTGGATTTAATTTCTTATTCTTTTTCAGATTTCCTAAAATGGAAGCTTAGGTAAATGATTTTAGATCTTTTCTAACATATGGATTCAATGCTATAAATTGCCCTCTAAGCACTATTTTTACCGCATCCCACAGATTTTGATAAGTTATGTATTCATTTTCATTTCATTCAAAATGTTTTAAAATTTCTCTTGAGATTTCTTCTTTGACCCATGTGTTATTTAGAAATGTGCCTACTATCTTAATTAGTGGAACTTTGTAAAAATTCTTCATATCTTTTAATAACTCCTCAAATTTTGTTTTCCTTCAACATTAGGGGATTCTTTTGAGCCTTTGCATTGTCATATAAATTTTAGAATCAGCTTGTCAATTTCTTAAAAAAACTGTTTGGGATCTAATTGGGATGACACTGAATATATACAGTGAATATGACACTGAATATATACACTGAATATGACACTGAATCAATGAACAATTACCCTCTTTATAATTCATGAATATTTTTTATCCTTCTGTTTATTTGTATTTCTCTTTCTCTCAATAACTTGATAATTTTTTATGTAAAAAACTTTTGAACATCTTTCATTATATTTACTTTCGAGTACCTGATTTTTAAAATGCTATTGTGTATGTGTGTATGTGTTAGTTGCTTGGTCATGTCCAACTCTTTGTGACCCCATGGACTATATAGCCCACCAGGCTCCTCTATTCATGGAATTCTGGTGGGTAGCCATTCCCTTCTCCAGGAGATCTTCCCAACCCAGGGATTGAATCTGGGTCTCCTGCATTGCAGACAGATTTTTTACCATCTGAGCCACCAGGGACAATCCTATTGTAATTGATATACATTTTTAAATTATTTATTTATTCATTTTTGGCTCCAATGGATTTTCATCACAGCTCAGACTTTCCCTAGTTGTGGTGAGCTGGTGCTACCCTAGTTGTGGGGCACAGGCTTCTCATTCCAGTGGCTCCTCTTGTTGCAGACGACAGAGTCTAGGCATGTGAGCTTCAGTAGCTGTGGCATGCGGGCTCTGTGGTTAGCAGCATGCAGCCTGTGGAGCACTGGCTCAGTAGTTTTGGCACATGGGCGTAGTTGCTCTGCAGCATGTGAAATCTTCCTGGACTGGGGGTCAAACCCATGTCCCCTGAATTGGTAGGTGGATTCTTATCCACTGTACCACCAGGGAAGTCCTGGTGGTACATTATATGATCACATTATTATGTGATACATTAATATATCATTAAAAATGATATATTTTTAAACTACGCTTTCTAATTGTTTGGTTCTAGTATACAGAGGCAAAATAAGCTTTCATGGATTGGCCATATATCCAAAGACCTTGCCAAATTCACTTATTCTTATTGTTTATCTGTAGTGTTTTTGTATTTTCTGCATAATCATATTACCTGCAAATAGTGACATTCTTATTTTGCTTCCAATTCTTATATTTCTTTTCTTTGCCTTACTGCTCTATTATCCCAGCACAATACTAAACAGAAGTAATTTTAGTGGAATCCTACCTCACTGTCAATTTCATAGAGGGAGGAAGGGTCTTAATAATTTATGATTAAGCATAAGGTTTTTTGTAAACTTTAGATGGATATCCATTTACATAGTAAGGAAGCTCTCATTTATTCTCAGTTTATTTTAAAACCTATGTCTAATAATGTTAATATCTGGCTCATCTGTGGATCTGCTTCTATTTGTCCTTTTCTTTTTTCAAAATATATTGTGATGTGGACCATTTTTAAAGTAGTTACTGAATTTGTTACAATATAGGTTCTGTTTTAAGTTTTGGTTTTTTGACCATGAGGCATGTGGGATCTTAGCTGACTGGGGACCGAACCCACACCCTCTGCATTGGAAGGTGAAGTCTTAACCACTGGACTGCCAGGGAAGTGCCCTGTCCTTTTCTTTTGTGTGCCAGGGAATTTTATTCAATACCAGATTTGTATAAGAACTATCATGGAGGCTCTGGGCAAAGTTAACTTCCTACAGAAAGGTTTAACTCTTATCATCTGGAAGGCAGCTAAGGCAGGCAGATTACCTCAATTCAGTTAGAGACTGAGATGACGCAAAGCTGGATTTAGACTTTTAAAGTTTTATTCTACCTTTAATGCTTCTTACTCTTAGGGTGTAGCCCTTCAAATGTTCTAACTGGGAGTTCAGGATGTTTCAAGGCCGCTCCCCAATACCCAGCTGTTTCGGAAGCTCTCCAATACCCTCAAATAGAATTTTGTATTTTATCCAGGTTTTCTATTTGTTCTTGGTGGGGACACTGGTCTAATACAAGCCATTGCATCCTAGTGAGAAGCAAAATATAGCAAATATTCTTTTTATAATCTCTAGAACTACGTTTAGGCTCTGATCGAAGACTAGAATTCATACATTTTCTGAACAATATTTATCAAGTTTCTACTTATAATTTTAGGCACTGCTTTTTGTTTGTTTGTTTGTTTTTCCTGGAGTTACAATAGGAAATAAAGAGCAAAAATCATTGTACAAGTGTACCTTGGTGATACGGTGGGTTTAGTTCCAGACCACCACAATACAGCTAATGTTACAGTAAGTCGAGTCACAAAGTTGTTCGTTTCCTAGTGCATGTAAAAAATCACGTGTATACTATTCTGTAGTCTATGCCATAGCATTAGGTCTAAAAAAAACCCATGCGCATATCTCAAATTAAAAATACTTCATTGCTAAAAAATGCTATCATTTGGCTGATGGAGGGTCTTGCTATGATACTGATGGCTGCTGACTGATCAGTGCTGAAGGCTGGGGTGGCTGCACCACTTTCTTAAAATAAGATGACCATCAAGTTTGCTGCATTGATTGACTCTTCCTTTCATGAATGATTTCTCTGTGGCAGGCAATGTTCTTTGATAGCATTTTACCCACAGTAGCTGCTGCTGCTGCCAAGTCGCTTCAGTCGTGTCCAACTCTGTGCGACCCCATAGATGGAAGCCCACCAGGCTCCCCCGTCCCCAGGATTCTCCAGGCAAGAACACTGGAGTGGGTTGCCATTTCCTTCTCTGATGCATGAAAGCGAAAAGTGAAAGTGAAGTCGCTCAGTCATATCCGACCCACAGTAGAACCTCCTTCAAAATTGGCATTAGTTCTCTCAAATCTTGCCATTGCTCTGTCAACCAGGTTTATGTCACGTTCCAAATTCTTTGTTGCCATTTCACCTGTCTTCACAATAGCTTCACCAGAAGTAGATTCTATCTCAAGAAGCCACATTCTTTGCTCATCCATAAGAAGCAACTCCTCATCTGTTGAAAATCTATCAGGAGATTATAAAGAAGTTGTGGTGCATATATACAAGAGACCATTACTCAGCCATAAAAAGGAATAAATTTGAGTTAGTTGTAGTGAGGTGGATGAACCCAGAGCCTGTTACACAGAGTAAAGTAAGTCAGAAAGAGAAAAACAATTTACATATATTAATGCATATATGTGGAATCTAGAACAGTAGTACTGATGAACCTATTTATAGAGAAGAAATGGAGGCCAGATGTAGAGGACAGACTGGTGGGCACAGCGGGTGAAGGAGAGAGTGGGACCAATGGAGAGAGTGGCATTGGCATATATACACCATCACGTGTAAACGAATAACAAGGCCACTAGCAGGCAGTTGCTATATAACACGGGGACCCCAGCCTGATGCTCTGCGATGGCCTAGAAGGGTGGGATGGGGGAGGAAGTTTCTAGAGGGAGGGGATGTGTGTATATATGTATCAAATTATGACTGACTTGTGTTGATATATGGCAGAGACCACCACAAAATTGTAAAGCAATTATCTTCCAATAAAAAAAATCAAAATGGCAAATGTTAAACAAATTAAAAAACCAAAACATACTGTTTTTCAAAAAGGATTATCATGAGATTGAAGCAGTTCAGTCACATCTTCAAGCTTCACTTCCAATCCTACTTCTCTTGCTCTGCCCACCACATCTGCAGTTGCTTCCTCCACTGAAGTCTTTAACTTCTTAAAGTCATCCATGAGGGTTGGAATTAGCTTTTTGCAAACTCCTGTTAATGTTGGTATCTGGACCCCTTCCCATGAGTCACAAACGTTCTCATTGGCTTCTAGAATGGTGAGTATTTTCCAGAAAGTTTTCAGCTTAGTTTGTCCAGATCCATCAGGGGAATCACAGTCTATGGCAGCTAAAGCCTTACTAAATATGTTCTTATATAGTAAGACTTGAAAATCGAAATTACTCCTTGATCCATGATTGCAGCATGGATGTTATGTTAGTAGACATGAAAATATTCATCTATTTGTACATCCATCAGTGCTCACATTGTCAGTGAGCCATAATATTTTGAAAATAATCTTTTTTTTTTTTTGAGCAATAAGTCTCAACAGTGGGCTTAAAATATTCAATAAAATGTTGTGAACAGATGTGCTGTCATTCCATTCTGCTCATTTATAGAGCAGAGTAGATTTAGCATAAGTTTAAGGGCCCTAGGACGTAGGGGATGGTAAGGGAGCATTGCCTTCAATTCAAAGTCACCAGGTACATTAGCTCCTAATCAGAGAATCAGTTTATTTGAAGCTTTGAAGGCAGTCATTGACTTCTCCTCGCTAGCTGTGGAAGCCCTAGACAGCATCTTCCTCCACTATGAGGCTGTCTTGTCTACAATGAAAATCTGTTTAGTGTTGCCACCTTCATTCATTCAGTTCAGTTCAGTCGCTCAGCCATGTCCAACTCTTTGCAACCCCATGAATCGCAGCACACCAAGCCTCCCTATTCATCACCAACTCCCGGAGTTCACTCAAACTTACGTCCATCAGGTCGGTAATACCATCCAGCCATCTCATCCTCTGTTGTCCCCTTTTCCTCCTGCCCCCAATCCCTCCCAGCATCAGAGTCTTTTCCAAGGAGTCAGCTCTTCGCATGAGGTGGCCAAAGTACTGGAGTTTCAGCTTCAGCATCATTCCTTCCAATGAACACCCAGCACTGATCTCCTTTAGGATGGACTGGTTGGACCTCCTTCCAGTCCAAGGGTCTTTCAGGAGTCTTCTCCAACACCACAGTTCAAAAGCATCAATTCTTTGGCACTCAGCTTTCTTCACAGTCCAACTCTCACATCCATACATGACCACTGGGAAAACCATAGCCTTGACTAGATGGACCTTTGTTGACAAAGTAATATCTCTGCTTTTCAATATACTATCTAGGTTGGTCATAACTTTCCTCCCAAGGAGTAAGCATCTTTTAATTTCATGGCTGCAATCACCATCTGCGTCTTTATTTTGGAGCCCAAAAAAATAAAGTCTGACACTGTTTCCACTGTTTCCCCATCTATTTGCCATGAAGCGATGGGGCCAGATGCCATGATCTTAGTTTTCTGAATGTTGAGCTTTAAGCCAACTTTTTCACTCTCTCCTGTTTCACTCTCATCAAGAGGCTTTTTAGTTCCTCTTCACTTTCTGCCGTAAGGGTGGTATCATCTGTATAGCTGAGGTTATTGATATTTCTCCCAGCAATCTTGATTCCAGCTTGTGCTTCTTCCAGCCCAGCGTTTCTCGTTCATTCATTAGCTAGATCTGGATAACTTGCTGTAGCTTCTATATCAGCACTTACTGCCTCCGCTTGCACTTCTGTGTTATAAAGACAGCTTCTTTCCTTAAACTTCATGAACCGACCTCTGCTACCTTCAAACTTCTCTTCTGCAGCTTCTCCACCTCTCTCAGCCTTCATAGAATTGAAGAAAGTCAAAGCCTTGCTCTGGATTAGGCTTTGGCTTAAGGGAATTCTGTAACTGGTATGATCTATTAACCAGATCACGACGACTTCCTCCCAGTGAGCAATAAGGCTGTTGCTCTTTCTTATCATTAGTATGTTCACAGAAGTGGCACTTTCAATTTCCTTCAATACCTTTTCCTTTGCATTGAAAACTTCTCTAAATGTTGGGGGCAAGAGGCCTAATTTTTGGCCTATCTAGCCTTTCAATATCCTTCCTCATTAAGCTTAATCATTTTAAACTTTTGATTTAAAGTAAATCAATTGACTCTTCCTTCTGCTTGAACATTTAGAGGACACTATAGGCTTGTTAATTGGCCTAATTGTAATTTTGTTGTGTCTCAGTGAATATGGGGGCCTGAGGAGAGGGAGAGAGACAGCAAATGTCCAGAGTTTGGTGCAGTCAGAACTCAAACAACATTTATCAACCAAGTTCACTGTGTTATATTAGCGGGGTTCTTGGTGCTCCACCTACAACCGTAACATTAAAGCTCACAGACCAGCATAACAAATAGAACAATAAAGAGAAAGTTTGAAATATTGTAAGAATTAGTAAAATGTGACGCAAAGACCCAAAGCAAGCAAATACTGTTAGAAAAAATGGTGCCAATAGACTGGCTTGATGAGTGGTAGCCACAAACCTCCAATCTGTTAAAAAAAATTAATAATAATAATGAAATATCTGCAAAGTGTGAGAAAGTGAAGCACAATAAAATGAGGTATCCTGTACATGTGGTGCTTGTATTTTAGTGGGAAAGACAGAAAACTGGTGAAATTATTAAGCAAAATATATAGGGACTTCCCTAGTGGTCCAGTGGTTAGGAATCGACTTTCCAATGCAGGGGTCATGGGTTCGATCCCTGATGGGGGAACTAAGATTCCACATGCCACGGGGAAGCTAAGCCCATGAGCTGCAGCTAGAGAGAAGCCCACGCTGCACCTCCTGAGCCTGGTGCTCTAGAGTCCATGCTCCACGATCTGAACATTCCTTTCTAGTCTCCTTTGCTGGTTTTTCAGCAAAGGAGGTAAGGACCTTGGCTTTGCTCTAAATACATTGGGAAGCCATAGGAGAGTTTTAGGCATAAGCATGAGATGACTGATTTATGATTGGACAGGTTCACTCTGGTTACTCTGCAGTGAAAAGATAGAAGGGAGACAAAGGAAGCAAGGAGCCTGTCAGAAGGTGATAATCTAAGCAGAAAAGGTCTTGGATCAGGATGTAAAGAAGTACAAAAATGGAGCCCACAGGATGAGATCTGGGATGAGAAAGAGGGGGGTGAAAGACAGATTTTTGGCCTGAGCAATTGAAAGAAGGGGAAAACTATATACTATAACATGAGAAGAACAGGTTTGCAGAGACCAGAAGGGAGATTGCCGAAGCTCAACTTTGAATGATGATTCGAAATGCCGGTTGGATATTCAAGTGGAATCAGATGGTTGAATACAAAAATATTCATGTTCAGGGGAGAGGGCTGGGCTGGAAATGTAAATTTAGGAGGTATCAGCATATAGTTAGTAATAAAAGCTATGAGACTAGAGAATGTCTCCAAGAGAGATACAGGTAGAAAAGAGGTAAGGACTGATCCCTAGACTCCTCCAATAGAGGTCCAGGAGACGTGGAAAAATCAGCAAAGGAGACTCGGAAGGAATGTTCAGAGATGTATTAGGGAAATGAAAAGACATATTTGGAGAATGCTGTCCAGGAGGAGTGACCAACTATGTCACCAAGGCCCAATTAGATGACGATGGGCCCCGGACGACTGGATTCAGTGACCTGGAAGCAATCGGTGATTCTGGTAAGGGCGTTTTGCTGTCATGGTAGGAAGGAAAGCCTTTTTTTTCAGGGGCTCCACTTTTTTTTTGAATTAATTTATTTTTTATTGAAGGATAATTGCTTTACAGAATTTTTCTGTTTTAGGGGCTCCGCTTTTAATGGCTCATCTGGTGGCTCAGATGGTAAAGAATCTGCCTGCAATGCGGGAGACCTGGGTCAGGAAGATCAAGAGGGAAATGGCAATCTATTCCAGTCTTCTTGCCCGGAGAATCCCATGGACAGACGAGTCTGGTGGGCTGAAGTTACAGGGCTGCAAAGAGTTGGACAGGATAAAGCGACTAGCACATACACTTTTAATAAGCAATTAAGCAATGCAGAGAGATTAAGAATCTATTAACTAAGAGAGAGCTTCATGAGCTTGCCCTTCAAGTCATCATTCATTCACTACCCATTTCTCTTTAATGTTTTTAACACCAGAAGCATTTTGTAGTGGGGTATAGCCGATTCACAGTGTTGTGGTAGTTTCAGGTGAACAGTGAAGAGACTCAGCCATACATACATGTGTGTATCCATTTTGCCCCCAATCTCCCTCCCATCCAGAGGAAAGCCTCTTATATATGGGTTCAAGAGAGATTAACAGAAGAGAAATTGTAGACAGTAAGTATGGGCACCTCTTCAGGAACTTTGCAATGAAGCAGGAGAAAGAAGGGCAGAAGCTACACTGGAAAGAGATTAGAGTTTTTTCAAATTAGAGCAAAAAATGGCATGTTTGCTATGCTAGTTGGAATGGTCTGGTGGAGGGGGAAATTGATGATGCCGGAGAAAGAAGGGAGAATCACAGTAGCAATGTCTTTGAAAGGGGGCTGGGAACTGTGCACTGGTGGGCTGTCTCAGAAAGGAACACAGACATTTCAGCAACAGTCGCGTGGTGGAAACCAAAGGCTGCTTTAGGCCATGGATATCCAAAAATAAGGTTTCTGACGTGACCATCCTACGACCTCTATATTTCACTTGCATTTCAATGCTAAATAGTTGACTCCTCCAGCAAAGAGTCAACAAAAGGGGGGAAACTAGTGCCAAGGGAAGGTGGCGCCTTCATAAACAGAAGAAGCAGGTTCCTTCTCCCCTGCCCATGTCCTTTGGTTCAGGCTATTTCCCAGGAACTGCAGGGCAACCTGAGGGGAGACCCAAGTCTGCGGTTATGACTCAGCCCTGGAGGCCAGGCCATCACTGAGGATGGAGCGCACCCATCTCACCCTGGCTCAGGTGGTCACCACCCACCAGGGTCCCAAGCCAGGACTTTCACAGCTACCTTGCCTCTTCCCTCAGTCACCTCCAGCAACCGGTCAGTGATCAAACCTCTGTTTCAGAGAATGTTTACTCCAAATCCTCATTCCTCTCCACTGCCTCAGCACTGCCCAAATCCACACCCACATCTTCCTCCTCTTGGTCTGTCTCAAGACCTCCTACTGGTCTCCCTCCCCTCTTCCCTCTGCTCCTCCATTATTATAGGACCACTAGAGTTATCCTCTTAAAAAACAAAGCTGGATTTGTCGCACATCTGTTTAAAAGCCTTTTCTGGCTTGTGCATGGCTAGGAGGAGGAATTTTGAACCTAGGACCTACACAATCCCTGAAATCTCAGGTACAATGTAATGTGTGTCATTGTGCGTGCATTTTTTTCCCTAGGCATTGGCACATAGCTTTGTTCAGATTCTTGGAGGTGTCCTTGACCTCCACAGGCTAAGAATCATAGGCTTGAAGGGTAACATGCCATCTCCATTCTTTAGAATACAAGTCCGCTGTTATTTGACTTCAGTTGTACCTGCTGTCGGGGGAGCCTGGTGGGCTTCCATCTATGGGGTCGCACAGAGTCAGACACGACTGAGCAACTTAGCAGCAGCAGCAGCAGTACCTGCTGTTATGCCTCAATATTTAACAGAACATTTTTTGAGCCAGGTCTTATTGTACTGCTCAGTGCTGGGCATTGTGTGTGCTGGAGAAAATGGGGATAAACAGATAGAACTCACCTTCATTAAGGGCTGAGAGAGGGTATGGAAACAGAAAGCAGGAGATACATAAAGACAATAATATATTTTTAAAAAACCAGTAAGTGCCACTTGGGAAATGGAAATAAGATTATATGAATGGCAGTGAGAGGTTACTTTAGGTGGTATTGTAAACAGAACTAGGTCAGTTAGTTGGTCAATGATAACTCTTAGGTTATTTTTAATGGGAGAGGCTAAAGAAGCTTGAAGAGGATAAGTGTTAGCTATCCCCCATGATTTCACAACCGTATTATAAGATTAGCCATACCCTGATAGAGACATTCATAAACTAAGCTTCTACCAGGAGTCAAGCACTAACTGTCATATACCTATTCCGTAGGCTCAAGGAAATCCCAGCTCTCTGTCCTTTTAAGTGCTCCCCCCAAAATACCAAGATTCCAGAGTCAGGATTCTTGCTGTCCTGAAAGCCCAATAGCAACCAGAATTTCCCACAATTCACAGCTGGCTAATGATAGAATAACTTGGGATTTGACTTAGAGAGTCTCCTCAATGGGTAAAACCTACGGACTCCATGGGTTTTGTGTCCTCTGTCCATGCGAGTGAGGGAATGTTTTCATACATGTTAGCTAGCGCAGGTGTTGTCTTACTTGGGGTTCTCCCAGAAACAGACCCTGAGACAAAACCTTGGGTACAGGTATGTTATTGCTAAGATGATTTCAGGAAACACAAGTGAGGAAGCAGGGAAAGAAGAAGAGAGAAGAGAGGAAAGACAGCAAAGATTTTGGTAAGAAGAGAGTTATTGCTGTGAGTACTGTCGTTGTTCAGTCGCTAAGTCGTGTCTGACTCTTTGCGACCCCACAGACTGCAGCACACCAAGCTCCCTGTCCCTTACTATTTTCTGGAGTTTGCCCCAGTTCATGTCCATTGCTGTGAGTGGTTGGAACTTAACCCATCGGGGACCCTTTGGGACATCACAAAGAGCAAACTTCAGAATCTTTCCACCGAAGGACGGACAGACTGGGGTATTTATCCAATGACTCCCATCTCCTATCAGTTGAAAATTGCCTCTGGGGACACTGACTCTCCTTGCTGAACCAGCTTTTAGCAGAGCAAGCTCTAGGGGCAGCTGGCGAGAGTCAAGCAGAAAAAGGATACAATGGCTTCAGGTGGGAGGTGACCAAGCTGTCGGACATTTAGATGCAGATGAACCCAAATGGGCAGAAGGGTGATGGGGAGGGGCACCCTCTCACAGGGATCTTGAAAATTTCACAGCAGAACTTATTTCTAGTTTACTAATAACATCCCATTTCTGACATTTACTGTGCTGCTTAGCCAAGCATTTCTTGTTGATCTAGACATAAATACCAGGTGCTCTCACCATGGGCTTCCCAGCTAACTGGCAATCCTCGTCTTGTACTGTGCATTCTTGATCGAAATGGTAGCCAGTCCCTGGGTCTTAACCCAAGTCTCATACACATAATACCATAGTTTCATGCTGGGGTCTTCAGGTACCTTACACACTCTCTGACAGGTGTGTAGCCTGGGAAGGTGTCTTGGAGGAGGTAACCACAAAGCCGAGATCTGAATGACAAGAAGGAGCCTGCCAGGCAAAGCTGAATGTTTTAGGCACAGGGACCAATTCCTGCCACTCCCTTCCCCTCCCTACTTCTTATTCCTCGGCAAGCCAGAGCTTTTTATGCTTTTGTTTCTCTGGACCTGGAAAACAGCTCTCACCCTCCTATATGCTTGAAATGTCCTCTATAGACTTCAAAGCCCAGCTCAAATAGTAGATAAACATTTGTCCCAAGAGAAGCATCAGTTAGTTGGGCAGGTGGTCAGAAAAATGAGCCAGGGTTGGCTCCTCCTCCTGAGCCACTGCCATCAAGTCCTCACACACCCCACCCACCCAGCTCCTCATCTGCAGGAGTACCAGGAAGGGAAATGGTAAGAATGCCTGGAAAGGGAGAAACTTTCTTCTGCATGCTGAGCACAAAAGCAGGACTTTGGGGATACACCGTGGCGGAAGTTTAGCCTCTCCCATTCCATGGTTTAATGTATAACTGGTCACCTTTCCTGAATGTCAGTTTCTTTTATTTGCTAGTAACATGTTCACCTTGTCCGGTCTCCTTGGTTACAATGCACAGTTCCAGATGCCCTCCGGATGCTTTACCAGCCTGGCCACCTAGGCTTCCTTTTGATTGACAGGGACTTTGACACCTTGTCTTCAGCCCCAGGAGCCTGACCAAGGCTAGACTTCCAAATCCCCCAGATACACCCCCCCAAACCACCCGCACCCAGGGGCCAGCTTCTAAGAGCCTTGGCTATTCTTTGAGGGCAAGAGCCTTGGGAGCAGGGCCTGCGTCTCATGCACTGGAGGTGCTCGAAGAATGGCAGCTGAGTTAAACCCAATTGTTGTCCCTTCTTCTGCTAAGTTTCCTTCGTTCCAAGATGATTTCTGTCTCCTAGAAAAGATCACACTAACCTAGAAGCTTGCCCACCTTTCCTTCCTCCTCTCCTTCAGTGAGCGTCTAACATATGTCAGGCACAGAGAGGCCTCCGGTAAACACGTCATTCCAGGCAGCTGTTTTACAGTGATGACCTCACAGGGGGGGGGGGGGGGGGGGCGAATCAACAAGTCAACGTGGTGACCTCAGATCTTGAGAGATGCTCGAAGGGAAATAAGCAGAGGCCCCTGACAAAGGAGAGAGGCGGGGAAGTCTGCTCCGTTGAGGGCAGTCGGGGAAGGGGCCATTGGAAGCGGTGCCAGAACACTTGATGAGCAGGGTCAATGCCTTAATGATAGACACTTTTGTTTCCTAAAACAAAAAATAAAAGAATCTGTAACTAATGACGTAAAGTTAGCTTCTTCTTGTTGGTCATGAGTGCATAGGTATTTATTACCTTTTGCATTTTTTTCTGTGTCCAAAAAGCTTTCTGCATGAAATCATCTAACTGAAAAGTTCTACTTCAACAATTCACAATTTGTGACATGTGAGCTGTAGCTCATATGAATGATGAGTAGACACCTTGAAGCATCCACAGTGGGCCCATGAATGATTCTCTGACCCTTGCCTTGTGGCCACCCAAGCCTTTCTCCTCTTCTTTTCCCAGCAGACTCTTATTCATGCTTCAAAACCCAGCTTAAATGACACCTTCCCAGAAACCTCCTAATTTTTTTTCTTTTTATTTAGTTAGTGAATTCATTTGGCTGTGCCAGGTCTTAGTTGCGACATATGGGATCTTAGTTCCCTGACCAGGGATCGAACCCAGGCCCCCTGCATTGGGAACATGGAGTCTTAGCCACTGGACCACAAGAGAAGTCCCCAGAAACCTTCTTTCATCTCATCTTAAGGAGAGTCAGATGTTCTGTGGATGGTGGTTACTCAGTACGTTGCTTATATATTTCTAATAACTCTTAGCATATTATATCATAGTTTGTTTGTTTGCACATATAGAGTCTTCCAAGGCATCCTCTGAATCTCATTCAACTTTTTATCCTTGGTTTCTGGCACAGAGCACATAAGTAGCACATTGTAGATTCTCAATAATGATTCTCCAAGATGCCTGTTGGATGAATGAATGAATGTTTAACCTTCAAGCAACAAGCTCTCAAAAGAGTATTAATAGAAGATATTTGCATACAAGGAATATGTAAATTAAAATTAGTTTTATTTATTCATTCATGCAAACTCAGCAAGAACCCCATTTGGCTGCTGTTAATGTTTAGCGTGATTTACTGTAAGTACTAGAAATGTAAAAAATGTGTTTCTTTTCAAAGGAAAGCCACAGTTCCTCCTGGCTTTTCCTCCTCCCTCCTTCCATTTATCTGAATTAGTAAAGCTTTACTTTAGTTCAGGTCTTTTCCTGAGACTTGCAGGCTGGTTGCATTGTAATTTAATTACTTCTGAATCTACCAAAGGCAAATACCAAGCAACCTACGGGGAAAGATTATGGAGTTCCAGGTTATTTATTAAGTGAGCCTTGGTAGCCCTTGGGGTGGCTGTGGTAACCTCACCCCTCATACCTACCCCTTGGGGGAGGGAAACCCAAGTAGAAAAGTCTACATTTTGGAGTATGCCAGCAGGGGGATGGCAGAACCCTTATATAAAGACCGGCCAAGATGGAGGGATGCTTAGCTCCTCCTGAAACTCCAGGGTTCTTCCTGGAGGAACAGAGATTCATAAACACAGAGCAGCTTCCTTTTCTTTCCAGGAAGGAGTTTCCCCCACCCCTCATTGAGCAAGTTGTTGGGGGAAGTGTAGGTCTGGAGGGGAACTGACTTGGTTCATATCCCAGTTCTGCCTCTTTCAAGGTGGGAATGTTACAGGGCTTCCCTCTGCCTCAGTCTCCTCACCTGTAAAGTGGGGGTAAGAATAGTGTCTCCATTTCATAGGCTTCTATGGGGATCAGTGACGCTAAGACATATGAAGTACTTAGAACAGGTACTTAGAATAAGTGCTCAGGTAGAAAAGGAACTCTGCAAGAAACTCATCCACGAGGCCCAGCTTGTTTAGACTGTGGTGTTCATTGCTGCCGCCCATCCCTCGGCTCTTCTCTCACCTCTGTCCCATCTGCCTGGGGGCTTTTTGTTGTTCAGTCAGTAAGTCGTGTACCACTCTTTGCCACCTCATGGACTGCAGCACGCCAGGCTTGCTTGTCCTTCACTATCTCCCAGAGTTTGCTCAAATTCATGTCCTATGAGTTAGTGATGCTATCTAACCGTCTCATCCTCTGCCATCCTATTCTTTTGCCTTCAGTCTTTCCCTGCATCAGGCTCTTTTCCAATGAGTCAGCTCTTCACATCATGTGGGAAAGTATTGGAGCTTCAGTTTCAGCATTGGTTCTTCCAGTGACTATTCAGAGTTGATTTCCTAGGATTGACTGGTTTGCTCTCCTTGCCATCCAAGGCACTCTCAAGAATCTTCTCCAACACCACAATTTGAAAGCATCGTTTCTTCAGCATTCAGGCTTCTTTATGGTTCAGTTATCACATCCGTACATGACTACTGGAAAAACCATAGCTTTGATTATACGGCAAAGTGATATCTCTGCTTTTTAATACACAGTCTAGGTTTGTCATAGCTTTCCTTCCAAGGGGTAAGTGTCATTTAATTTCATGGCTACAGTCACCATCTGCAGTGATTTCAGAGCCCAAAAAAATAAAATCTGTCACTGATTCCACTTTTTCCCCTTCTATTTGTCATGAAGTGATGGGACCAGATGCCATGATCTTAGTTTTTCAAATGTTGAGTTTCAAGCCAGCTTTTTGACTCTCTTCTTTCACTCTCATCAAGAGGCTCTTAAGTTCCTGTTCACTTTCTGCCATTAGAGTGGTATCATCTGCATATCTGAGGCTGTTGATATTTCTCCCAGCAATCTTGATTCCAACTTGTGCTTTATCCAGTCTGGCCTTTTGCATGATGAACTCTGCATATAAGTTAAATAAACAGGGTGACAATATACAGCCTTGTCTTATACCTTTCCCAATTTTAAACCGGTCTGTTGTTCCATGTTCAGTTCTAACTGTTGCTTCTTGGCCTATATACAGGTTTCTCAGGAGACAGGTAAGGTGGTCTGGTACTCCCATATCTTTAAGAATTTTCCAATTTGTTGTGATCCACACAGTCAAAGGTGTTTGTATAGTCAATGAAACAGAAGTAGATGTTTTTCTGGAACTCCCTTACTTTATGATTCAATGAGTTTGATCTCTGGTTCCTTTGCCTTTTCTAAACCCAGCTTGTACATCAGGAAGTTCTTGGTTCATGTACTGCTGAAGCCTAGCTTGAAGGATTTTGAACATAACCTTACTAACATTCAAAATGAGTGAAATTGTATGGTAGTTTGAACCTTCTTTGGTTGCCTTCCTTTGTGATTGGAATGAAAACTGACCTTTTTTAGTCCTGTGGCCACTGCTGGATTTTCCAAATTTGCTGACATATTGAGTGCAGCACTTTAACTTTAAGATATCATCTTTTAGGATTTGAAATAGCTCAGCTGAAATTCCTTTTCCTCCACTAGGAATTGTTCTTAGTAATGCTTCCTAAGGCCCAGTTGACTTCACATTCCAAGATGTCTGGCTCTAGGTGAGTGATCACGCCATCATGGTTAACTGGGTCATTAAGACCTCTTTTGTATAGTTCTTACCATGTCTTCCTAATCTCTTCTGCTTCTATTAGGTCCTTACCATTTCTGTCTTTTATCATGCCCATCCTTGAATGAAAAGTTCCCTTGATCTCTCCAGTTATCTTGAGATCTCTAGTCTTTCCCATTCTATTGTTTTCCTCTATTTCTTTGTATTGTTCTGGTTATTGTGACTTAATTAAATGAATATCATTTTGTAAAATGTTACAAAAATATGCAGGCTTTTTTTCTGGCCCAAAGACTAACCATGTGGGGCAAGGTAAAGGTGGGGACTTGAATCACAACTAGGGGGAGACAGTGACAACTTATCATCAAAGTCAGAGAACTGGAATAACCAAAACTATGAAATCAAATTCATACCATTGACACTGACTAATGTTTGTGTTTAGGGATTCTTAACCTGTGAGGCCTCAGGACTTTCTGTTCATTTATATACAGTTTATATTGACTGGCTCCCAGCTTGCATTGCCATATTTAACGTTACCCTCCCCTCCTAATACCTCACTTAGAACACTTTGGGATGTAGGTTGTGGATACATATTACTAATAGTGATGTAGTTCAGTTCAGTTCAGTTGCTCAGTCGTGTCTGACTCTTTGTGACCCCATGAATCGCAGCACGCCAGGCCTCCGTGTCCATCACCAACTCCTGGAGTTCACTCAGACTCGCGTCCATCGAGTCAGTGATGCCATCCAGCCATCTCATCCTCTGTCGTCCCCTTCTCCTCCTGCCCCCAATCCCTCCCAGCATCAGAGTCTTTCCCAATGAGTCAACTCTTCACATGAGGTGGCCAAAGTACTGAAGTTTCAGCTTTAGCATCATTCCTTCCAAAGAAATCCCAGGGCTGATCTCCTTCAGAATGGACTGGTTGGATCTCCTTGCAGTCCAAGGGACTCTCAAGAGTCTTCTCCAACACCACAGTTCAAAAGCATCAATTCTTCGGTGCTCAGCCTTCTTCACAGTCCAACTCTCACACCCATACATGACTACTGGAAAAACCATAGCCTTGACTAGATGGACCTTAGTCGGCAAAGTAATGTCTCTGCTTTTGAATATACTATCTAGGTTGGTCATAACTTTTCTTCCAAGGAGTAAACGTCTTTTAATTTCATGGCACAAAAAAATAAAGTCTGACACTGTTTCCACTGTTTCCCCATCTATTTCCCATGAAGTGATGGGACCAGATGCCATGATCTTAGTTTTCTGAATGTTGAGCTTTAAGCCAACTTTTTCACTCTCCTCTTTCACTTTCATCAAGAGGCTTTTTGGTTCCTCTTCACTTTCTGCCATAAGGGTGGTGTCATCTGCATATCTGAGGTGATTGATATTTCTCCCGGCAATCTTGATTCCAGCTTGTGTTTCTTCCAGTCCAGCGTTTCTCATGATGTACTCTGCATAGAAGTTAAATAAGCAGGGTGACAATAGACAGCCTTGACGTACTCCTTTTCCTATTTGGAATCAGTCTGTTGTTCCATGTCCAGTTCTAACTGTTACTTCCTGGCCTGCATACAGATTTCTCAAGAGGCAGGTCAGGTGGTCTGGTATTCCCATCTCTTTCAGAATTTTCCACAGTTTCTTGTGATCCACACAGTCAAAGGCTTTGGCATAGTCAATCAAGCAGAAACATGTTTTTTTGGAACTCTCTTGCTTTTTCCATGATCCAGCAGATGTTGGCAATTTGATCTCTGGTTCCTCTGCCTTTTCTAAAACCAGCGTGAACATCAGGAAGTTCATGGTTCACGTATTGCTGAAGCCTGGCTTAGAGAATTTTGAGCATGACTTTACTAGCATGTGAGATGAGTGCAATTGTGCAGTAGTTAGAGCATTCTTTGGCATTGCCTTTCTTTGGGATTGGAATGAAAACTGACCTTTTCCAGGCCACTGCTGAGTTTTCCAAATTTGTTGGCATATTGAGTGCAGCACTTTCACAGCATCATCTTTCAGGATTTGAAATAGCTCAACTGGAATTCCATCACCTCCACTAGCTTTGTTCATAGTGATGCTTTCTAAGGCCCACTTGACTTCACATTCCAGGATGTCTGGCTCTAGATGAGTGATCACACCATCGTGATTATCCAGGTCGTGAAGATAACTAATGATGATGTGATTAAAACACACATCATCTCCAGTAACGAGAAGTATGTGATTCCTGGGTTGATTTTGGTTCAGCAGGTCACCAATGCTGTTAAGGACCCATGCCTTTTCCCTTCTTGGGCTCTGCTATCCTCTGCATACTGGCTTTTTGTCATCAAGCTTCTTTCTTCATGGTTGCAAGATGGCCTTTGCAGCATTTCCTAACTCTCTCTCTCCTTCCCTCTTTCTCTCTCTTGATCATGGAGGAAAATATTGCCCAAATGTCCCTTCTTCCCAGACAGACTCACCCTTAAGTCTCATTGTCTAACTGGAACACAGGGCAACCTCTAGCCCTGTAAGGGGGTTGGGAAAAACAAGTGGCATTTTCAGACCTTATAGTATATGGTGGGTCCAGCCAGCGATGAAACACAGTGGGAGAAGACTGTCGCCAACCAATCGCTCAAGCTCCTCTTCTACAGTTCTCATCCATGTTCCCTTTCCCCAGAGTCACTTCCAATTCACATTAACTGGTTGGTTATTTGTTCCCTGGGAGAGGGTCTATAGGTTCGTAAGTCTGGAGCTGTTACATATTCCTGCAGAGGTTGTGATCTGCTTGATTCTAGGAAGTTCGTGTGGACCATCGCACACGTGATGCCTCCTGGCATTGTGTACTACACAATGTACTCCACTAGCAGGCCTGTGGACCGTTTCTCACTCAACCTACATTGATCTCTGACCTCACCCTTCACCTTCTCACTAAGTTCCTAATTCATTCGTTTTTGTTCATGTAGTCAATAAGCATTTACTGATCACCTAATAAATGCCAGGACGTGGGATAGGCATTGTTCGGTGGCCATGCAGAGGATGAAATGTGTGCATTAGTTGCTTAGTCATGTCTGACTCTTTGCTGCCTCATGGACTGTAGCCCACCAGGCTCCTCTGTCCATGGAATTTTCTAGGCAAGAGTATTGAAGTGAGTTGCCATTCCCTTCTCAGGGGATCTTCCTGACCCAAGGATAGAACCTGGGTCTCCTGCATTGCAGGAGCATTCTTTGCTGTTTGAGACACCAGGGAAGTTGGTGGTAGGACAGAGGATGAAATAAACATGCGAAAAGCAAATCCTCATCCTCTAGAAGCTGCATCCTAGGAGTGGAGACTGATATGTGAACAAATATTAACTGTGTGATAAGTGCTGTGGTCAAGCGTGCCACACAGTCCTAGGAGTACAGAGGAAGGAGTGGCTGAAGTTGGGAAGGGCTTGCAGAGGAGGCGACATTGGAACTGGGTTTTGAAGGTTGCAGGCTATGTTTCAGGCAGAAGGATAAAACGGAATACATTGTTGTAGAAGAAGAAGCTCCACAAGGCAGGATACAATGAGCGATGTGACCAGTCTTGTAGCTCAGTTGTGTCTGACTCTTTGCAACCCTATGGACTGCAGCATGCCAGGCCTCCCTGTCCTTCACCATCTCCCGGAATTTGCTCAAACTCTTGTCCATTGAGTCGGTTTTGCCATCCAACCATCTCATCCAGTCTAGAGCAGAACTGTTCAGTATAGTTAGAGCCAGGCAAAGGACCTGGATTTTTTTTAATACATGATTTTTTAAAATTTCATGTCTTTATTTTGGGCTGTGCTGTCTAGCACACATGTGGGATCTTAATTCCCAAACTAGGGATTGAACCCAGACCTGCAACCCCTGCATTGGGAGCACAGAGTCCCAACTAATGGACCCCCAGGGAAGTCCCAGGACTTGAATTTTATCCCGAGGAACATAGAGAACCATTCAAGCAGGGGTCCATGGCAGAGATGGCTCTGACAGTGGCCAGGTAGGAGCACAGCCTTTTCAGTTAGGCAGTGTATGCAAGCTAAATTGCCTGTCATGTCCGACTCTTTGTGACCCTATGGACTACAACCTGCCACAGGCTCCTCTGTCCATGGGATTCTCTGGGCATGAATACCAGAGTGGGTTGCCATGCCGTCCTCCAAGGGATCTTCCCAACCCAGGGATTGAACCTATGTCCCCTGTGGCTCCTACATTGCAGGTGGATTCTTTACCACTGAGCCATCAGGAAAGCCCCCACTTTGCTGTGGCATGAAGCAAACGCACCCAAGAAGACAGCACACAACTCAGGGCAAAGGGGGATGAGGGCGGTGGCTGGAAGGAGATCCGCAGTTGGTGGTGGGCGACCTGCAGGGCAGGGAGTGGACAGGCAGGACATCACACATGAGCTGGACCATGAAGAATGAACAGAAATTAGGGAACAGAGAGGGAAGGCAAGGGAGCTAGGAATGCACCCTGCAGGGAGAGCTTGTTGATGGGACCCCAAGCAGGCTAGATGAGCAGCAGGGTGGGATCACTTGGAGTAAAGAAATGGGAGAAACTGGGGGGAGGGCTGGGCCTGGAGGTCTTTGATTTGTTTACTTGGCCCCGCGTTAGTTCTCCCATTGTTCCCCCACCCCTGTTCTGGTACGTGCCCCTCCTCTAAGAGTGTAGGATCCCCCAAGATGGTTGCAGGTCAAAATCCTGGGCCTGACAGTTCCCAGACAAGTGGGGTTCCTGGTCAAGAGGTTCTGCTTCCAGTGGGGAGAGCCATGTTTGCTTCACTGGGGCACCTCCTTTCATGCCCGACTGCCTAGGAGGGGATCGACCCCTCCTCCCGGTTCCTCCCTTGCAGGATATCCCAGACTGGAGCTGGATTCGTCCCCAGTCTACATGCCTGTGGAATGCTCCCAGAGGGAAGAGCAGGCTGTCTCCAACTCTACCCGGCCCTCGTGTGGAATGCCAGTGCCCGCGATGGCCTCTCCCTGGTCTCTGTGTCCCGGCGGGAGATGATTAATGACCCAGCTGCACTGATGTGTTGTATTTAGGCCTATTCCTGAGAAGATAGATTTTTCTTTCCAGATCAAATGAAGGCAGCCCTTCTCCGGGCTGCGGGTCCCTGCCCACCCCTCCCGACGGCAGGAGGCAACTCTGAAAGGTAAATGAGTTGATAAGCTGGTGGGGCAGCAGTGACTGTACCTTCAGGGGACCTTGTGAACGGTGTAAAGTCACCTTGATGTGCTGGGACTAATGACGCTGGAGCAAGCCAAACGGAGTCTGGTGGCACCGAGCCAGGGCGGCAACCTGCGTGCCTGTGGCATGGAGACGGGATGTCAAGGCCTCACCTCCGTCTGCCCGTGTCTCTCCTGTGGTGATGCTCACTCAGCTGTGACTCATGTTGAGGAGGGAAAGACATGCAGCTCTCCTCTGTAAGAAGCGATGCTACAGGTTGAATTGTGTTCCCCCAAAAGATGTTGAAGTCCTAGCCCTCAAGACCTGTGAACATGACCTTATTTGGAAATAGGGTCTTTGCAGATGATCCTGTCTGGGTGAGATCATTAGAGTGGGCCCAAATCCAATATGACTGTGTGCTTATGAAAAGGGGAAATTTGGACCCCCAAACAGATAATGTGCATGGGGTGAATGCCTTATGAACAAGAAAGCAGAGGTTGGGCTGATGCTTCTACAAGTCAAAGTTTCCTAGCAAACCACCAGGAGCAAGGAGAGAGCCCTGGGACAGATCCTTCCCCTTGGACTGCAAGGAGATCAAACCAGTCCATTCTAAAGGAAATCAGTTCTGCATATTCGTTGGAAGGACTGATGCTGAAGCTGAAGCTCCAATACTTTGGCCACCTGATGCAAAGAACTGACTCATTGGAAAAGACCCTGATGCTGGGCAAGATTGAAGGCAGGAGGAGAAGGGGATGACAAAGGATGAACTAGTTGGATGGCATCACCAACTCGATGGACATGAGTTTGAGCAAGCTCTGGGAGTTGGTGATGGACAGGTGTGTTGCAGTCCATGGGGTTGCAAAGAGTTGGACATGACTGAGCAACTGAACTGACTGAAATTCCCTCAGAAGGAACCAACTCTGCTAACATCTTGATCTTGGCCTTTTAACTTCTAGGAATGTGGGACAATCAATTTCTGTTGTTGTAAACCACCCAGTTTTGGATACTTCGATATGGCAGCCCTAGCAAACTAATACAGGAAATAATAATTGCCTGCCACTGTCACCAGGAACCCCATAAGAGGAAGTGGCACATTGTGGATGCTCCTGGGGAGTTATCAGGTCTTTAAGCCAGGAGGCTCACCCCTAGCCACAGGGACCAAGACCAGGGTAGAGGCCGACAGATAGAGACCGGGTAAAACAGGAGGTACTGACGAATGGTCAGGCTCCTTGTTTCTACAGGACAGACATGAGGGGGCAAGAGGTTAGGAGGAGGCCACATATTATCTGAGTCTGTTTATATATAGGAAATGTCCACAATAGGGAATCCATTCAGACAGAAAGCGGATTTGAGATTTCCCTGGTGGTCCAGTGGTTGAGTCTTCACCTTCTAATGCAGCGGGATGCAAGTGAGAACCCTGGTTGGGGAGCTAAGACCCCACCTCCCTGGTCGCCAAAAAACCAAAATAGAAAACCGAAGCAGTAGTGTGACAAATTCAATAAAGACTTTTAAAATGGTCCACATCAAAAAAATCTTTAGAAAAAGAAAAGCAGATTGGTGGTTGCTGGGGGTGAGGGAGGGAGAAATAGGAAGTGGCTGCTAATGGGTACAGTGTCTCTTTTGTAGGTGATGAAAATGTTCTGGATCGAGACAGTGGGGATGGTTGCACCACCTTGTGACCGTATTCAGCGCCACTGAACTGTGCACTGTGAAGTCGGTAAAAGGGTAAGCTTTGTGTCATGTGACTTTTCAGTCAGTTCAGTCATGCAGTCTTGTGTGACTCTTTGCGACCCCATGGACTGCAGCACGTCAGGCCTCCCTATCCATCACCAACTTCTGGAGTTTACTCAAACTCATGTCCATTGAGTCAGTGATGCCATCAAACCATCTCATCCTCTGTCATCCCCTTCTCCTCCTGCCTTCCATCTCTCCCAGCATCAGGGTCTTTTCCAATGAGTCAGTTATTTGCATCAGGTGGCCAAAGTATTGGAGTTTCAGCTTCAGCATCAGTCCTTCCAATGAATATTCAGGACTGATCTCCTTTAGGATGGACTGGTTGGATCTCCTTGCAATCCAGGGACTCTGAAGAGTCTTCTCCAACACCACATGTGAATTTTAAATAGTAATAAAAAGTATATATATCACGTGCTTAAAAATTTAGTACCGAAAACTCGAGAAATTCCAGAATTGAGGTCCCCTTTGAAGGAAGAAGTAGAGCTCATATGCACATAGAATGATAGGTTCAGCGACTGGGGTTTCAGTGACACTTTGGTCACTTTTTTCAAAACCACATTCTGGTCAGCTGCTGGATAGTAGCTTGAGGAAAGACCCTAAGTCTTCAGGGACACTGAGATACAGAACGCTCAGAATACCCAAGGTAGGCAAAGAATCTCTTGCAGAAAGGGAAGGGGTGGTCAAGGGAGAGGTGAGTGGGTTATAAACCTGGCTGTTTGGGTGTAAGGGAGTCAAGGTCCCCTGGACCCTTCTATTCTTGCCCTCACCTGCCCCTGGGCTCACATGCTAAACGTCCAAAGATTCCACACAGTCTTCCTGACCTCTGACCTCTGACCTCTGGCCAGGCTCTGCAGGCAGAGCCCTTTCTGTGCTCAAGTGCTGGCCCTTCCAGCTCTTCCTCCTCAAGCTGTGCGGAGGAGCCAAAGCAAGCTCCAGCGAGGTGGCAAAGAGGCGTACATGGGGGCAGGTAATGCTCCCTGAAATGCTGATGGAGGATTCTCATGGGCCAGGCACTGGGCTAAACACCTCCTTGCACTGAGTCATTTTGTCCAAGTGACAATCTGAAGAGGCTGACCCTTAGACCTTCCACCCTGTGGATGGGAAACTGAAGCACTGAGAAGTTACGGGATTTCACCAGTTTCCCAGTACTAAGTGGAAGAGGCAAGATTCCAACCCTGGGAGTCCTGATCCGGTGTCTAGATTTTACCTACTTGGGTGTGTGCGTCTGTGTGTGCGTCTGCCCAGGGGGCCTGGCTCTGGAAGCTGGAGATGCTTTACAATGAGAAAATGGGGCTATAAAAAGCCTCCTGAAAGCAAAGGCCTATGGCCTCCTGTGATGATGACTAGCATTTCACAGGAGCCCTGTGTGATCAGAGGGAGGCCCGCTGGTTATTAGCTGGTCTCCCCGGGCCACTTAGCTGGGGGTAGACACCAAGACTTGGTTCAGCTGAGGGAGCTGAATCACTGAGAGTGATTCAGAGATGGGCCTGACAGTGAAACGCCAAAATCAAGGTGCCACAGGGGCTTTCTGGTCTTCCCAGGGGGCACAGCGGTGAAGAATCTGCTTGCCATTGCAGGAGACACAAGAGATGCAGATTCAGTCCGTGGGTCAGGAAGATCCCCTGGAGTAGGAAATGGCAACCTGTTCCAGGATTCTTGCCTGGGAAATCCCATGGACAGAGGAGCCTGGTGGGCAACATAGTCCAAGGGGTCTCAGAGAGTCACATGCAGTGAACAACTTAGTACACACACACACACACATACAGGCGTTTCCTAAAGAGGATGCCTTGAAGGAGGCATGGCTTGGTTCACCCCATTCACTGTTTACGACAGACGGGGCACGGAGCTAGAAGCCGGTGGGTGGCGGGGGGTTGGAGGGGGTGAGGCGCTAGGAGAGGATGCAGCCACAAAGACTCACACGCGATTTCTGCCGGAAGTCTGGGAGGGGTCAGCGAGAGTCCGAATGGACACAGCTGGAGGATTGGGAGAGAGAGCAGAGAAGTCTGCATCAGAAGAGGAAAGGTTTTCCCCTGGGAAGGAGCCTGGAATGAAGGTGCGCCCGAGTGGCCATAGCCCCAGTCATCAGCACGGGAACTGATCTAGAGCCCCCTGCCTCTTGGCTGGGTGATCCGCCTTCCTAGCAGCTATGTTCGCTGAGAACCCCACGAGTGATCAAGCCTGGTTGTTTAGTTACTTCTGGCTGTGCTGGGTCTTCTCTGCTGCATGCGCTTCTCTCTACTTGCAGCGAGTGGGGGCTACTGTCTAGTTTCGGTGCACACGCTTCTCATTGTGGCAGCTTCTCTTGTTGCAGAGCATGGGCTCAAGGGCTCGGGGGTTCAGTGGTTGTAATTTCCGGGCTGAGGAGCACAGGCTCAGTAGTGGTGGTGCAGCTGCCCCTCAGCATATGGGATCTTCCTGGACCAGGGATCCCGTGTCTCCTGCATTGGCAGGTGGATTCTTAACCCCTGAGCCACCAGGGAAGCCCTTCAGGCCTGATGAGGGGGCAGTGCTTGGTGGCCCCACTGGCCTGGTGCTCAGAGCAGATGAAATCATGGTGAAATCATGGCTCAGTGGCAGGCCAGTCAGACTCTATCTGCCTATTGTCCCATTCCTAATTCTCTCCCTTCCCTGGGGCACTCTCATAATACAGACGTTTCTAGAGTGAATGTCTGGGTCCAAATGAGTGATTCAAATGGTGAGTATCTTAGGCATCACTCTTCACTCACTCATTCATTCAATCAGTTGTCAGTCAATCCATACTTCAGGAAAGTCTTCCTAAGTGTCAGGTATCATTGTAGCGCTGGACACACAGTGGTAAATAAGATGTCTTATTACCCTCTGGGAACATGTCTTTCCCCTCTAGGAGCTTGTATTCCAACAGCAGACAATTTGTGCAAATGTTTGAGGTCCTGCATATTAAATAGGTTTTGACTTTAACAGACTGGGTACCCCTAGCCTCAGATTATCTGTTAATCTGGAGAGTAGAGAATTAGATGTAACGGGAGGAGGAAATTCCACTTCATTTCTTAAAAAGTTTAGAGATGAGGACGTTTTAAGGGATGATAAAATGCCTATCCCTTATTATACCCAGCAAGGGACTGGGCCCATCCATGACCCTTCTTGAACAAGGAGCCTCATCTGAAATTCTGCCTAAATCTGTGTGCACAAGTAACCAGAGCACCAAGACAGAGGACCCTGCTGTGATCAAATGAGGTAGCCTGCAGATGGCAGGAGTCGCGGGGGTGATCAGAAGCTCACCTGGTGAGTGTGGACAGTCCACACCTCCGTCATTTCTCCATTATTCTCCTGTCTTCTGGAAACTTTGCCCCAGGCCTCAGCTTTCAGAGTTGGGCTGGACCGCCCTGGAGTGGCTGCCCCACCTTTGCACAAACTGGAGAAGCCAGTGTTTCTTAGAGACTCCTTACTATCCCAAAGACTGGGACTCTTCCCCAAGAAGCAGCTTTGTCAAACAATTCAGTCTCCTAGGAAATCTTTCTGGAAGAAGCAGAAACAGCAAGGCCCCCATGGCCTTTCAACCTTGGGCAATTCTGTCCAAATGTCAACCCCCTCCTTTTAAAAACCCATTAGGGGCTGCGAGTGACCCACTGGGCCTGCCACACCAGGCACAGGTGAGTCCAATCCCAGCCCCTCACCTACACGTCCTCTCCCCTTTCCCCACTCCAGGAACGTCCTGTGTGTCCCCCTGAAAAGCCTGCCTGGCCTCTGAGCTAGGAAAGCTCTGTCTGCTCCCTCCCTGCCTCCTGATCTGGCAGGAGGCATGGAAACTTTCGTGGAAAGCACTTGGGCTGACGAATGCTCCCAAGTCAGGACTTTGACTCCAGCCCTGATCGGGCCAGGAGCTCAGGGTGGGGATGGGGGTGGGGGGGTGGGGGGAGGTCAGACCCTCCTGCCCATTTCCCTCCTTGCTCTCTCAGCCGACCATCACCCCCCCAGTTCTCCAGTGACCCCAAGTCCTCCACTGGAGACGTAACTGCCTTTCACACTTTCCCTGGTTTTTGTCCCCCCCCCCCCCCCACTCCATTTCCTCCTGCCCTTCATTGTATATTTTTCTTCCCTGCTTTCCAGTGCCCATCTGCATGGAGTCTGCATGGAGCTCAGTGGGGTTGAAAGTCTAGAGCTTTTTTTTTGCTGTTTTGTTTAAGACCTGGTTATGGTTGTGGGATTTTTTTTTTTTTTTTTTTTTTGTCAGCTGCCTGTTATATCAATCACGGAGTCGGGATCTATTTATAGGTTGGGAGTACTGTGTCCTTAGTCACAAAGAGACACAGACAGGGGACTGTCAGCTGGTGCTGGAGGAGCTGAGCGACGAGCCATCAGCGACTGGAAACAGCTGAGGGGAGCCCCTTCCCCGCCACCCTGTCCCTTCCCCAGCCCCAAGCATGTAAGTACCGGACTCTTCCTACCCTCTGCCCCTGACTCTGCCCTGGACCTTTCGGTCCTTTGCCCCACACCACGCTGCTTTCTTCTCTCTCTCTCTCTCCCTCTGTCTTTTCATGGATGAAAATATCTTTCCCTTTGCCTGCTCTCTCATCCTGGATCTCGGCACCCTTGAGCATCTCTGGGTGACCCAGAGGAAAATGTTGCTTCTTGCAGACTTGTCCTGGGAAGGTCAGAGGGACCCGGAAGGGTGGGGAGGGACAGTTACACAAACTCATTTGGAAATCAGTAGGTCCTCTTTTAGTTTTTTTATTTGTTTTCACTGAGAAAAAGTAAGTAAATCAAAAGGGCAAGGGAAAGTTTACATGCGACTCCGCAGGGTGGTTATGACTCCCAGCGTGAAAACTTTCATTTGCTTGGCAGTTCCGGCTCTGGGTGAGCTGGGAAGGTTACAGAGCAAAGATCCAGTTCACACAGGACAGGTGATGATGGAGGGCTCCCAGCAGAAGCCTGGGAGCTTCCTGGTTCAGGGAGGGAATCCTGACAGTCCCGATACCCAGCGTTTCTATAGCGCCTTAAAGGAAAATGACTTTTCTTTTTTTTTGTGCAGAGTTTGCTTTGAGGAGTTGGGATGAGAGCTAACACTTTGTCTTGCCTTGCGGGCTTTTGTTGGCTTACTCATTTGGTGTGTTTTCTTCATCCTGAAAGGGGAACTGGGGTAGGGGGCTGGGAGTGGAAGAGCATTCGAAAGGACAGAAGCCGGGTGTGGAGTGCCGTGGAGCCGTCGCTCCGCATCCTTCGAGAAGGAAGAAAGTTAAGATGAGGGTCCTTGTCAAAGCCATACTTGTTTCAGACAAGCAGAGCACAGACTCTGCGAGCACGCCAGCAACTCCTAGAGACAGCAGTCTCCAGGTATTGTCTGCTAGTCCACACCGCTTAACACGCCACCAGCTTCCTGTGGAACATTTGGGGCTTTAGTTTCTGGAAACTACATAGCATTCGCTAAAAATGCTGCAGTTGGGGAGATTTGTTATATATTATGTATGAAGAAATAGAAGCCCTAAATTTGGGGGGGGGGGAAGTGATGATGCTTAATGTATATGATGTACAACTTTAAAATGCATCCTTTTTTATGAGACAAATAATACCTGAGTTTCTATTTACTAATACAATGCTTCCCATAAGCTACATTGCTAAGCACTATTTTTTATTTCTTTGGGAAAACAAGGTCCCAACTCATCATCTTTCCAACAATTTAAAGGCAGTAAACAAAACAGATATGTCTGGATTGTTTTGATTAAAAACAAAATCATTTTAGCAGCAAAACTGACTTGAAGAAAGTTAAGTAATATGGATGCCCACATATATTTAGAGAGGCGGTTTGATCTCATTTTTATTTTGACCTTTATGAAACTTTTAGTTTCCTCCTCTTGGTTCTGTATTTTTAATCAGTGTTTATTTAAGATTATTAATGCCTTTAATCCATTCATTTATTATTTTGGAGGACAGAACATGTGAAGTTTACTTTCTAATCTCTTATTCCTTCCTGATCCCCATTAGGATTTGAAAGTAAACTTTATATGTTCACTATATTCACTGCTAGAGAAATTAGAAGAAAGAGTTTTGTGTAAAATCAGGAGAAATGTCATTATTTCAAAACTAGTAGGGAAAGTAAAGTCCCAGAAATCAAGAGGAAAAAAAAAAAGGAATTGGGCATATTCTATATGTAACATTATTACTTTTTCTAGTCCACAGACTCTGTTTTGATAAACATATCCTGCAAAGGTTTCCCATAATAATACCGAGGTGGGATTTGGTGGGTGATTGTTAATTAAAGCTCAAGTGAACCAAGTGATTGAGACATTGCATTCAGAAACCTCAGCAGCCAGCTGTTGGCAAAATTGAACTGTTAGGACTGTCTGATCTCAGTGGCTTTTTAGGAAGTGTGAGATTCTCCAAACCTTTTCGTAAAAAGCAAGCCGTTCCCTCCCCTCCTCAGCATGCATCCTGGAGCCTGCCGGCCCCTGATTTAATGCAATGGGGGTGAGTCCCGCTGTTTCTGAACAAGTCCTGTGTTCTCATTAGCGTTAGTGGTTAAGACGGAAGAACATTTGTTGTCATATATAGAAAAGAATTGCTCCTTCCTTTGGCCACCTGTGGACGCTTTTAGGTGAGACGGGGGCTTGTTTGGCAGTGGGAGGGAAGGCCTGGCTTCCCCCCCCCCCCCCCCCCCCCCCCCCCCCCGCTCCGCCCAAGTCCAGGATGTGGTTTTGCCCCTTTGGACTTATGTATAGAGATGCAGTCGGGGAAACGGCAATGCTTTTGCATGAGGCAGCCTCTGATTACTTAGTTTCTGCTTCAATAACAATTAATTTTATGTGGATCAAGCTCCTGTCAAACTCATTTGGTTTTTTTTGCCAAACTGATTTCTTCCACGTAATTGGTCATGGGGCTGTCTGTGACTTCAAGTCTATAAAATCTCCCCCATTCCATCATCATCATTGTTTATTTCTTTGATGTAAATTCACAGTTGCCTGCGTACATGCTGGTGTTTTATGCATCCCCCCCTTCCTCCAGCTCGTAGAAACCCAGCCCCGACCTCTTCCCAAATTGGGGACAGTGGGGCCAATGAGCAGGTGCTTTGGACTACAGCAGGCTCAGGTGCAGGACCATCAATCTCGAGGAAGAAGGAATTGCAAATACCTGGAAAGCGCTCCCCTCATTCAAATGATTTCCCCTCCAAATATCCCACAAATAAAAAATGGCAGCTGGCAGGATTTTTCCACCAAAGACTAAGCACAGCTGTTTCTCCCCATCACTTCACCTCTACAGTGTATCTGTCCATCTTTTTCTTATCTCTATTTTTACATTTCATTATCCTCCTGTGCTCTCTCGCGCTCTCTGTCTCCCCCCCTCCCTTCCCTCCCCCTTCTCGCCTTCCCTGAAAAACACATTTCTATCTGGCACAGAAAATAAACTCAGATTGTGGGTAGTTATGTTAATCTAATTCAATCCTCAGCGGGTTAAGAGTGAAATTCTAATAGTGGAGCTGTTGAGGGCTTTTTTGTTAATGGCTTGGGGATTACATTGAGTTAAAGGCTCATTTCCTAATCAAACAGAGAGGGAGAGAGTGACTCCGAATATTTATGAGTCTCCCAGTGAGAATTTAAACATTCAACTCCAAAAGCAGGGTTTCTGCAGGAGAAAGAGTTAAAACCCCTCAGGGCTGCTGGGGAAAAAAATTAAACCAGTTAAGCCATCAGCATTTCCAGGCTGCTGTACAACTTGGGCAAAGTGGAAGGTGGAGGAGAGAGAGAGAGAGGAGATCATTTCACAAAGCGAAGATGGAAACCGTGGCAGAAGCTCTGCTGAGTTCAGAAAAAGAGCCCCCCGTAGCAGACACGGATCCTGGGTTCACTGAGGCCCTGGAGGGGCTGTGTGCCTTCAGTCCCCAAATCAATTCTCTTCCAGTCCGGAGGTGGGCACGTAGAGACAGGAGAATGGCTCAATTTACAGGCAGCAGGAGAGTCCCCCCAGCTGCCTGGTGGAGCTGGTGGAGAGGGTCTCCCCCACTTTGGCCCTGTCTCTGAAATGCAGAGGGCGGGCTTCCCCCCAAGAGCAAATTTGCACCCCCTTTGCCCTATGATCAGTCTGAGTCTCAGCTCCAGGTACTGCACACCAGGACCTCAAAACCCATCTGGTTCACTGTGCCTAGGAGAAAGCAGGTGGAAAACTCCCATCTCCAGCCAGAGAAGGCATGGAGCAATTTGGCCAAGGTCAAGCAAGGTCAAGCAAGGTCAAGCAAAGTCAAGGCCAAACTGAGGTCAGGAGTCTAAGTTCTGGGCAAGTGTACAGTAGAGGAGAGGGGAATGTTGGAGCCATATGGCTCCCCTGGACTGTAGTCCCTTTCTCCAGCTGTGGGGATAAGGGCAGGAATCCCTGATACTGGAGGTGCTCTGTACACTTGGCCTTTTTTCTCCACCAATCAAGTGAGCAGTTTCTAGTCCTTTTGCTTGGCTCTTTTTCCCTGCTCCATGACGTCAGCAGAGGCTCCAAAAGCTGCCTTTCTGTCCACAGGGTCCTCTGGCCTTTTGTTTCCCTCTGACCTGGGCACTGTCCTTTCTCTTCATGTTTCATGCTTTGTGATCGTGAGCCCTCGGGTCAAGGTGGCCTTTGTAACGCGTCCACACCAGCTCTTCTGTGAAGTCTTCCTTACCTGGTTGGCATCTTCCTCTTCTTGGGGCCCCAGTTGATGTCCCGCCATCATTTCATTCACCCCCACGGGAGGACTGCTCCTGTTGGTCTCCCTCACTGCATCAGGAACCCCCTAACTGTAGGGGCCACATAGCATTCCTCTTTGTAAGCCCAGCTCACTGTCAATCATTCCTGTCCTCCTGACCTGACAAGTGCCTCCATGGACAGCACAGAGCTGTGGTTAAGAGTGTACATTCTGAGTCAGACAGTCAGAGTTCAAGTTCCAACGTTACCTTTTCTCAGCTGTGAGACTTGAGGTACCTAATCTCTTAAGGTCTCCATTTTCTCATTGGTTAAATGGGGGTAATTATAGAACCTGGGCTTCCTGGGTAGTGCTAATGGTAAAGAACCTGCCTGCCAGTGCAGGATACTAAGAGACTCAGGTTCGATCCCTGGGTTGGGAAGATCCCCTGGAGGAGGGAGTGACTACCGACTCCAGTATTCTTGCCTGGAGAATCCCATGGACAGAGGAGCCTGGCAGGCTATGGACCATAGGCTCGTAAAGAGTCGGACACGACTGAAGCGACTTAGCATGCATGCACACATAGAACTTACCCCATAGACTTGTTGGGAAGATGAAATGCATGTGGAATGTTAGCCTTTTACCCAGTAAGTCTTGGCCATTTTATTTGCTCAGCACAGAGCAGTCAGTTCTGCCCACACCTTGTCACACCACTAAAAACAGGTCCCTGTGCCTCCCACTAAGGCACATCTTTGCTTGGACTGCCACGACAAAACACCACAGATGGTGGCTCAAGCAATAGAAATGAATTTTCTTGCAGTTCTGGAGGCTGGTCCAAGATCAGGATGCCAGCATGGTCAGGCTCCTGGGAGGAACCTTCTCCTGGGGGACTGTCTTCTTGCCGTGTCCTCACATGGAGGTGAGAGTGAGAGCTCTGCTCTCTTCCTCTTCTCAAAAGGACACTAATCCCATCAATGGGGCTCCACCCTCATGACCTCATCTAACCTTAGTTACCTCCTGAAGGTCCCAACTCCAAATATCATCACACTGGGAACAAGGGCTCTGACACATGAATCTGGGTGGGGACGCATTCAGTCCATAACAGGCTGTTTTCCCTGCGTTTTGGTGAGCAGAGTCCTGTGTCAGCAAGACTTCCAGCTTCACCCTCCAGCGGGCTATTCCAGTTGGAAACCAGAGTTCAAGGCACATTGGGAACATACCCTGCCCCAACCTGGAAGGAACCTCGGGCTTTAAACTAGAGTGAAGAGCAGAGGGTGGGAGGGTGTAGGCTGGACCACAGTCCTAAGTCAGGGAATAAGGCCTGACTCTTCTGCTCTGTAGGGTCAGAGTTTGGTCAGCTCTCTTGGCCCCACTCACATTCCAACGAGCAGCTTCTGTTCTTGGCTCTCCAAGTCTCTCCTGCACCTTCTCCATCCTGCATTCTCAGATGGCAGTTCAGGCTCGAGCAGGGCAGACCAATCCCGGCTGTGAAGCCCAACGGGCTGTGTTTTCTAGGCAGCAGGCCCCTGCTCTGTCCTTTCTCTCAACAGGGTCACTTGACCAGTGAATCCAAAGGCCACGTGGGCCTCACCCTGTGAGGTGTCCTCTCCTGGGCTGCACCCAGTGCCAATGCCCTTGACCCTCCCTGTGTGTCTTTGCAGAGACTATGCCTCAAGGCAGTGACCCCTCCTCTTTTTCTTCCCCCACTGATCAGGGGGTCGGAGTAGGAATGCAGTGCCACCCATGTTCCTCTCCCTGCCTCCTCTCTGCTCTCCTAAAATTGTCACAGCCTCCCTTTTGCCTCCTTGCTATCAGCTTTGAAGGCCCCAGTGCCAAGCGCAATGCATGACGCACAGTATGTGCTCAATAAATGCATGCGATGTGACTTGCATGGAGTCTCTCCTCACAAGGGGGCCCTCCCCATCCCTTAATCATGGGAGGGGGAAGTGACTTGAAGCTATGAATGTTCAGCTGCCATAACTACATCAGCTCATGACCTGTTGACTGTGGTCTTGCCCCCACTCTTCTCTGTAGCTCTTCACATTCCTCCATCCAGGAAAAACAAAAGAGGGCAAGAGAGAGAAAGAGAATGAGATGTGTCTTTTATGCACATGTGGACAAACCTTCGCTGGAATTTCATCCTGTTCAGTAAAGACGCTTTGTCTAAGTTGATGTCAAATTTAATTGCTAAACTGGTATCTCTCCTGTGACGGTTTCCCTCTCCACTCCCTTTCTGGGCGGTACCTGCTTCCTCTGGCTGTTCTGCGTGGGGCCCCGCGTCCCTCTCCTTTGCTTTAACCACGCTGGTCCCAGCTGGTGCACATGAGAGGGAGACCCTCCTTCTGAAGTGTTCCAGAGTGTCTGCTTCCATTAGCACAGACAAGGCTTTGGAAAGGTGGCAACTGGGGAACATCATCTTCGATACTGGATTCTTCCCAGAATAGCATTTGTGCTCTTTGGGAACACTGGGGAGGAAAAACTCAGGCTACGAAGGGTTAAATGAGAACAGTGAAAAGTCTAGGCATCTCTCGGGGACTGGTTGCTGGCTGAGACAATTGATTAGCTTGGCTTAGTGATCTTTCTAGCAATATTCAGGAGTGAAATTATTGCTGATTAGGCTGCATGTGTGTGTGTGTGTGTGTGTGTGTGTGTGTGTTAGGGTTCACAGCTGTGAGGGGAGTAGCATACGATCTGAGAAAGCAATGTTAGGGATTGTTTGCTCCATAATGAGTCTCAGGAAGAGACCTGTCACCCCACATGTATCTGCAATTGTCTTAGAACTGTGTGTGGGTACGAGTCAGCTGGAAGGGCAGGCTGAATGGTGCACAGAACCTCCTGTTTGCTTTCTTTTCAACTTCCTATGACATTAGAATTATTCTGAAATACAAAGTTATTAATAAAAATCCAAGAGTTCCCCGGAAGTCCAGCAGTTCAGACTCTAAGCTTCCCCTGCTAGGGCCCCGAGTTCGATCCCCAGTTGGGGAACTAAGATGTGGCATGCTGTGTGGCGTGGCCAAAAAAAAAAAAAAATGTTAAAAACCAAAGTCAACAGGAGGGAAGTCCACTGTGGAGGGTTGCTTCCATCTGTGTCTCTAGTGGATGGAGGTAGCAGCCAAGTACCCCGGGCAGAGGCAGGTGCCAGGTGGGTTCAGTCCGGTTCACGCCCAGGTCAGTGATAATTAAGGTGCCCAGGGCCTCAGTTCCCTGCATCATAACATGAAGGAGTGGACAAGATCTCTTAGGCCCTCCAGCTCTAAAAGGTTACATTTTAAAACCATTGCTCACAGTGAACCTGGTTTGTGGTACTCCTGACGTAACCGATAATTACAGCTCAGCCTGCTCGGGTTCCTTTAAAATAATTAATTAATTAATTTTTGACTGTGCTGAGTCTCCATTGCTGTAAGCGGGCTTTTCTCTAGTTGCAGTGAATAGGGGCTGCTCTCTAGCTGTGGTGCCCGAGCTTCTCCTCGTTGCAGAGCATGAGCTCCAGGGTGAGCAGGCTTCAGTAGTGGCAGCACGCGGACTTAGTCAGTCCGCGGCATGTGGGATCTTCCCTGACCAGGGATCGAACCCATGTCCCCTGCACTGGCAGGCAGATTCTTAGCAACTGGGCCACCAGGGAAGTCCCCGCCCCATCCTTTAATACAAAACCCTGGGCCCAGACATGGCTTTTGGGGGGCTCTGTGCCTTTTCCAACTCAGTCAGTCCCAACTGTCTAGCATCCTTCTAGGCCTGTTTCACTATTCACCTCCCTCTATCTATAAGTACACCTGGGCAGTGAGCAGAAAACTGGTCAGGCCTTGTTTTTCAAAAACAAGTATGTAAACTCTGCATTTTAAAGTTGCTCTCAACTTGTCGCCACCATGCTTTCATGCCTCTGCGGTCCGGATATCCCTCCCTCACAATCCTTGGCCCCAAAAGTTGCATCCGGGCCCCTCGGCGTCTGGAGAAGCCCCAGGGCCAGGGTGCCTGCTCCTCAAGGTTTACTCAAATCCTTTGGTGGGAGCACGGTTGAGATTTGGGAAGAGAGCTTCCAAGCATGGTGACCTCGGCAAGTCCTTAACCCCTAACCCCTACCTACGTTCATTCCTTCACCAGCAAAAGGGGCTGAAACCTGGGCTGAGGGCATCACAAGATTGGTGGAAAGCTAGCATAAGAATCAGAGGGCAAAAGAAAAAAAGAAAAAGAATCAGAGGGCAAGCGTTCCTTAAGAAAGGGACGTGCTTAGACTAACTTATTCTCCTGCACGGTGAGCTCCATGCAGTGGTTTGGGTGGTGTTAGACAAAACGGGTGCTAGAACCACATGGCTGGACCCGTGTCCACCTCGTACCTGCCGCAACCTGGACAAGCTCCCCACCTTCTCCACCCCACCCTCAGTCTCCTCATCTGTACAATGGGTACGGAAGAGCACCTGCCTTGTGGAGCTGTTGTAAAGGTTTAAGGAGACCCTTATAAAGGCCCTGGAACAGTGCCTGCTCGATAGCAAATTTGGAAAGCTGTTGTTGAGGGTGATGACATTCTGGTTGTTGTCATCATCATTTTCTGGGTCCTGTGCCAAAAAGATCAAGAGGGTGGAAACTTCCAAAGTCCCTACATCCCTCCCCACCCCTGCCCAAGCTGCTTACAAATGCAGCAGAAGATGCTACTCTAGAGGTGTTTTAATACATCCCTGGCCCCCTCGCAGTTCCCTGCATTGTCATATCCCATAATCAAGTCGGCGTCCTCCCAGTGTCTGCCTGGGCTTTGGTGTGGTCTCGCCAAACCTGTTCTCCCTCATGGAAATCCGTTCTCCATGGCCTAGCATAGATGGCTGCTGAAGTCCAGCTGTGAGACTGGAAATAGTTTAGATGGGTTTTCTTTCTTGTTTTTTGGCTACACCAGGTCAAGTTGTAGCTCACAGGATCTTCATTGCAGCCTGCGGGCTCTTAATTGCAGCATGTGGCCTTCATTATGGGGTGTGGGATCTAGTTCCCTCATCAGGGGTCGAACCCAGGCCCCCTGCATTGGGAGTATGGAGTCTTAACCACGGGACCACCAGGGAAGTCTCCGAGATGGGTTGTCTTGTGTGTCCAGGAGTGCAGTGGTGTCTTTGGAGTGTGTGTTCTGCACAGAGACAATTCCTCTTCTTGTACAATGTAACAGAGCGGGGATAGCTTATTTTCCACATATTTGATGGTGCAAATTTAGGGAGTGCTTAGCGAGGAAAGAAAAATGGGAATCAGTTCAGTTCAGTTCAGTTGCTCACTCTTTGCGACCCCATGAATCGCAGCATGCCAGGCCTCCCCGTCCATCACCAACTCCCGGAGTTTACCCAGACTTGCATCCATTGAGCCAGTGATGCCATCCAGCCATCTCATCCTCTGTCATCCCCTTCTCCTCCTGCCCCCAACCCCTCCCAGCGTCAGAGTCTTTTCCAAGGAGTCAACACTTCGCATGAGGTGGCCAAAGTACTGGAGTTTCAGCTTCAGCATCATTCCCTCCAAAGAAATCCCAGGGTTGATCTCTTTCAGAATGGACTGGTTGGGTCTCCTTGCAGTCCAAGGGACTCTCAAGAGTCTTCTCTAACACCACAGTTCAAAAGCATTAATTCTTCGGCACTCAGCTTTCTTCACAGTCCAACTCTCACATCCATACATGACAGATAAGAGTAATTTCTGATGTCTCCAAGGGGGCCCAATTGGTACATTTCAAGGGACTTGTAGACATGACATCACGTAATCTTAGGGGAAATTTCCAAATTCAGACTTGCGACTGGCCTGTGTGCTTGTGCGCATGTGTGCACATTAAGGGTATTGTGGTCAGTCAGCCATGACTCTCTCTTTTCCCCGTCTCAGGCTGAGAGTAATCTTGAAGGAACATGTAATTACTATTTACTCCAGGGCACTCAATTGAGAACACCCTCATGTAATGACTCTTGAGTTAATTCTGCCTTCAGATGCCCATCTGCTGTTGCTCCTCTGAAGTCAGTGGGAACCAAGCACCACGTGGAAAAGGATCGGGAGATAGATATTGGTCCCTGCAAGTTTAAGGTCTGCTCTTGAGCAACAGAGACCGGGTGGTGGCTTCTTTCTTGTCAGAATCTTCCCTTGGGTCTGTGCCCCTGGGGACAGAAGCAACTAATGGGTTAATCTAATGGGCCGTCTTGGTGGATTTGAAGAGTCAGCAGCGTTGATAAAGGAGAAAGGCATTCAGGAGAATTCTAGAGATAGGATTGTAGCATTTATATAAAGTTGAAAACATGCAAAGATGCTTTACTTCAGCACTTGAGGGAGGCGGTGATGAATTTGCCCAACCACTGAAAGTGGGGAGTCGGGGCAGAAGGAAGCCAGGTGGATGCATTATAACAAGACTTGTGGAATCCATCTGCTAAAAATATCAGATTGATATAGTACCTTGAAATGTGACACTCTACCGATGATGCGGCTGGACACTGCTGTGGAGACTACCAAACCGTTTATGGAAATGAAACTGATTTGTACGGCAGTATATGGAGCAAGCTCTTACATTTTTTTTCCTCAGAAGCCTCCTGCTCCCAGCTCTGCCACTGCCTGATGACTTTGTTCAAGCCGCTTGGGTTCTCTCTGCCTCTGTTTCTTTATGTGTAAAAGGAATGGGTGGGCTGGATCACCTCCAAGTGCTCCCCTGGGTGTGTGGCTCCAAACCTCCCCTGTGCCCCACCCGGGCAGCGGTCACCCTGAAGCACAGCTGTCTGTGTGGTGGTTTCCCGTTCAGCATGAAGGCTCCGTGGGCAGGGACTGCTGGGGCTATAACCCAGCACGACCTGGACAAGACAAGCACCCAACTTGCCTTTGAAGGTTCTAAGGAAGGAACTGGCACAAGTGAATGCCAACGCCCCCAACCCGAGTGTTGGCTTGGCTGCTTCCAGAAATGCCCCAGGCCTGGCTGATGATTCCCCAAGGCCTGAATTCCCCCCTCTGTGTTCTCCCTCATTGGTCAGGGGTGGTGGTTCGTGCCTCCGTGGTGTGAACTGGAAAATCTTTTAGCAACGTATAAACTGAGCTGCTGAAAACCAACCCACTGAAAACACCTTTTAGGAATGACATGATCTCCCAACTGCTGTGCCTACTTCTTTGTATGACCATTCTGCTGTCTGCTTCTGTTCTTTTTTTTCCCCTCTCTCCATCATAGTCTATTAATTTAAAAATATTAAACTCGAAGACTTGCTAAATAAAGAGACCTCAGAGCACAAAATATCCCTTATCCATTTTCTGGGTCCCTATGTGCTTCCTTATACAGATATTTTTTTCTTATTTTTTTACTAAATGGCCTTGATTTTATCATTAATCTCGGTGTGACAATTCTTTTTCTCTAACTTATTTCTAAAATAGTCTCCCATAAGTCCCCGACTCTACTTCCATTGATCCCTTGTGCCCCTTTCACTTCTGTCTTTGCTGTTTCATGAAACTTATGAAGTGATTCCTTTATAAGCTGGACCCTTGATCTCAGGCCCCTTTCCGAGTCCTCCACCAAAATCTCCCAGAAGGACAGTTCTGACAATTGGACTTTCTCAGCTCAGGTGGTCTTGGGTCGCTGTCATTTCCATACTGAGCCTGGGGACATGCTTTGTTCTCTGTCCCCTAAAACCTCATATTTTCTTTAACCAGCAGTTTTCCCATTGCACATGAACCACATTACGAATTTAAAGCCTTAAAAAAATCTTCAGCATCATTCTTTTGCTCCATGTTGTGAATGGCTCCATTTTTTTTTTCCTGGCAGTAATCTCACTGAATGTTAGCGGTACCATTACCTAGTACTGGAACATGACATTTCCTTAAAACATTCCTTTACAGTTTCCTTGCATTGGTGTTTACTGCTTGCTTCGTTTTTTGACTTTTCCACGTGTTCTATCTCTGCAACCACTCTTCAGTGTATGGGAGAAGGAAAGGTCTTTATCAAGGGCCTGTATGTGCCGGAAGCTTTACATAGCTTATCTTACTCTGTAACGACTGGAAGTAAGTTTTATCATTATTCCCATTTTACAGAAGAGGAGACAGAGGCACTGAGGACCTTCCTCAAGGTGACCCAACTCAAGGGAGTAAGTTGTGGGGTCTGATATCACCCTACGTAGTATCACAACACAGTGCTGGACTAAGTGCGAGCAGCCAGCCAATGAAAACCACACCGGTGCCCTCTGGTGTCATTTACACCAGCATTGACCTTGGTCCAAACATGGTTGAAGTTTTCCTGTTTTTATTTATTTTCTTGAAATGTGTCAGCTGTGTCCCTTAACAGACCTGACAAAAGAGCCTACAATTCTAGCTCTTCTTCCCCAAGTCCCTGCATCCCTGTAAATATTACAGTGCGGATGCTTCCGTCAAGGGAGACCTCTGTTGATTACCCCTTAGCTCTCCTTTGACACTGCTAAAGTCTTTCCCCTACATCAGTATTTTAAACCTCTCTGGGGGAACTGGTAACTATACTGGTAACATGTAGACCTAACCTGTGGCTAAAATGGGCAGACTTTAAAGGCTCCCATGATGCAGTATGCTCTCTCAGAAAGCACATTCTGTTTCTCCTGCTTTATCCTGACTGTTGCTTGCCTGCTCCCCCATCGCCTTTCCCACGACTGCCTTTACATCCTCCCTCCAGCTAGGCCGTCAAGAGTGTTTTCACTTGATGTTTCCCGTTCTGTCTTTCCCCCCACCTTGCTCTAGCCACACGTCATCTGTCTTGGCTTTGTCTTCCGAGAGCTACATCTACTTTGTAAATCTGACACTTGAGCAGCACCCCTCTCCTCACTTCCTGTGGGTTGCTGTTCATCCTTCCCTCTTGTCTGGGCTGCTCCATCTGTAATCCACACTTTTTTTTTTTTTTTTAATTGAGGGAGTGAGACGAGGGAGGAGAAGTCTATCATCAATGCCAATGCCACAGCCTTGGATGGCTGGACTTCCTGCCTAGTCTCCTGTGACCTTTAGCTCCTCTTGATCCACTCATGTGGCTCTTGGGATGCTAATCACATTCCAGAGCAGAGTTATAATATCTCCCCACCTTGGGTGGAGTCCAGCGTGTGCTCACTGGTTGGGATAAAGTGTTTATCCTTCCCCTGTCCATGAGCTTCCGTGGATACAGGTTCACTGGGTTTCTGACTTTCCTCTGGCTTTGCTCATCTTCAAGGGGCCCTCACAGCCTGCAATCTGCCTTCTGAATCCAGTGGGTGGAGGGTGATGGCTGGTCATCTGGGCTCTGCAATGAAATGCTAACAGATGTCTTAGTCGCTGCTATGATTCCTGCTGTTTAGCACTTCTCCCTTGTCCCCAGGCCATGGTGTCATCCTGAGAACCTCCACTGACGTTGCTTAGACAAGCCAGTACAGAATTTCTCTGAAATACTTGCTTGCCTCGGGGACTCTGTTTCCCGCCTTGTCTGAGGTTCCTGGGGTCTCCAACCCTCCATCTGCATTCCAGGAAGAATATGAAAGTTCTGTATGTGTTGGGAAGGGAGCTGCTTGTTTGATGGGACTATGGTTGTTCTTGGTGGAGGCCACTGGGTCCCCAGCTGCGTCAGACAAGGTGTTAGTGTGAACTGCAGAATCTGCTGGTCTCCTGAATCATGGCCTTGACCCAGGCTCTGCTTCCCCAATAAGAGTGACACAGAGAACACCAATAGTGCTGTCTCCTACTTCTGGGACCTTTGCAGATCCAAGGCCAGGATTTTCCCCAGATTGGGTGAGTCTTTTGCTTAAACGGTTGCCTCTTCATCTGATGGGTGTGCAGCTGTCTCTTCTGGATATTTTGGCATCTGCCTTGTTTGTGGTTCCACTGTTGAGGCAAGAGTACTGGCCAGCTGCACCACCATATGAGTCAGTTGTTGGTTGGGAACTGTCCCAAGGTGAGGGAGTAACATCCCAGACCCCCTGGACCAAGAAGGCTCCCACTGGTCAAGGGCAATTCCCAGGAGAAGGCTGTAGTCCTTAGCAGCTAGAGATGGCCTGGCACACCAGGGGTGTGGGGGCCAACGGATCTGAGCAGGACACCAGCAGCATCAACTACAGAGAGGCCATATGAGGCAGGGTCCTGCGGGGGCCTCAGTCTCTGCGCCTCCTTGTGGGTCACTCTGGAATTTGCTGGTGGATTTTATCACTACGCAGGAGGAGCCCCAGGAAGAGCCATTGCAAAGCACCTGGGTGTTGCAGGTCACAAACCCAGGGACTCTGAAGATGCCAAAACCCGGAGCTGCCTTCCAGCTCTTGCACAGCTGGTTTTGCTCAGCAAAGGCAGAGGAAGAGGGAATCACTCGCCACCTCCTGCCTTCACTCTGTGGGAGCTGGAAACAAATTCAGAAATATTCTCTTCCTTTTCCACAGAGGATGGCTTCCCTCTAGGTCCCTTGGATGGAATTAAGAGTCTCCTCATAGCAGAGACTTCTGGCCTATGATATGCCTTGAGCCAAAGGCCAGGATGGGGCACGTAGGCACTACCTGTTACTGTGTGTGTGCTGAGCTCAGTCCCTCAGTCGTGTCCGACTCTTTTGCGACCCCATGGACAGTAGCCCACCAGTCTCCTCTGTCCATGGGATTTTTCAGGTGAGACTACTGGAGTGGGTTGCCATTTCCTTCTCCAGGGGATCTTCCTGACCCAGGGATCAAGCCTGTGTCTCCTGCGTCTCCGGCATTGGCAGGTGCATTCTTTACCCCCGCACCACCTGGGAAGCCCCCTTACCAAGCAGCATACTTATAAATGGCCACATGCCTGGCTCTGTGTGGACAACACATGGAAAGAGCAGTTCTCGGATTTTGTTTCTGAGTTCAAAATTCGTTGGAGGGGGCTTGAGGAGGAGGGGGTCACCTGCATACTGGCACTTGGTTGTAGCCTGTCTGGCTGCCTCACGGGAGAGACCAGGGGATGTGCAAGGAAAGCAGAAACCCGGGGGAGGAAACCTTGTATGCTGGGGGACCATGCTTAGAGAACAGGGCAGGGTCTTTGTGTATTACTGGATCTGATGGCCACCGCAAACCCTGAAGGACTTGTTACCTCTAATGTGCAGCTGAAGGGACACAGGCTCTCACATCAGCCTACCTGAGAGCATTGCAGACCTACGAATGGCAAATATGAGTTTCAAATCATCTTTCGTTCCCCCTTTAGTCCATATTATCTCATTACTAAATCAACAGGGCTTGGGTACCCGATTCTGGGGGGTCAGGTCCCTGAGAGGTATGCTGGCCCAGCAAGTCCAGGTTCCCCAGCTCATCACAGTCCCCAGGGGCTTGATGCTTCTCTTCCATGAGCGCCTCTGCCCTCCTCTCATCCACCCACCGTCATGCACATCCATCCTGCACCTTCCCTGACCCCTCCCCCAGAAGATGCCGAAACACATCTTCTCTGATATTTTCAGACACCTCCACCCCAGAACTGCCCTAATGGTGTAAAGTCCAATCCCGAATGTTCAGTACCCATCGTGATTCCCACATGGTATCGTGCACGCAGAGCATAAAGATGTTCACGGCTGTGCTCATGGATACAGGCGTTCACTCTGTGTGCCAGCTGTTCAGCCCTTTTGGTCACGCAGCTTGCAGGATCTTAGATCCTCAACCAGGGATTGAACCTGGGCCTCGGTAGTGAAAGCACCGAGTTCTAACCCCTGGACCACCAGGGAATTTCCTGCTCAGCCCTTCCTTACACATCCACCCAGAATGCCACCCACAAGTCTGTCCCCAACATGGTCTGTATTCTGCACTTTGAAAACAAAAAGAGAACTTCAAGACACAGCAACGCCCCTGTGCTGAAGCAACCTACCTGGTGGCCTGATTGCCGTCGTTCAGTCTCTCAGTCGTGTCTGACTTTCTGCAATCCCATGGACTGCAGCATCTCAGGCTTCACTGTCCTGCACTATCTCCCGGAGCTTGCTCAAACTCATGTTCATTGAGTCTGTAATACCCTCCAACCATCTCATCCTCTGTCGTCCCCTTCTCCTCCTACTCTTGATGTTTCCCAGCATCAGGGTCTTCCTATCAGGTGGCCAAAGTATCGGAGTTACAGCTTTAGCTTCAGTCCTCCCAATGAATATCCAGGGTTGATTTCCTTTAGGATTGACTGATTTCATCTCCTTGCAGTCCTAGGGACTCTCAAGAATCTTCACCAGCACCACAGTTCAAAAGCATCTTTTCTTCGGTGCTCAGCCTTCTTTATGGTCCAACTCTTACATCTGTACATGACTACTGGAAAAACCACAACTTTGACTATACGGACCTTTGTCTGCAAAGTGATGTCTGTGCTATTTCATATGTTGTTTAGGTTTTAGACTAGGCCAGACCTGGGCTCCAGGGCTGGCTCTGCCTTGTCTTCGGTTCATTGTCTCTGGCAAGTTCATGTGCCTCTTTGCACTTTTTCTCACATGTGCAAAGAGGGTGATCAAGTCCAGTCTCGTGGGGTAGCTATGAGGATGAATTGAGGTGAGGCAGGAGGAAGTGTGGGCTCGGGGCTTAGGAGCTCCACCCTCCTCATGGCTCAGCGTCTAAAGTTCTCAGACCATGAGTGCCATGGGAATTCCCAGGTGCCGCAGTGGTAAAGAATCTGTCTTCAGTCCAAAAGACACAAGAGATTTCAGTTTGATCCGTGGGTCAGAAAGATCCCCTGGAGGAGGGCATGGCAACTCACTCCAGTATTTTTGCCTGGAGAATCCCATGGACAGAGGAGGCTGTTGGGCTACAGCCCATGGGGTCGCAAAGAGTGGGACGCGACTGAACGACTAACACACACACGCGAGTACCACAAGGTTTTCATGGATACAAACCCGCCAGGGTTGGGGGAGGCCCGATGACGACAGTATTAGTCTAGTCTGAACTTCTGCTGACTCCAGAATGTGATCACAGACATGGGAAGAGAGTAGGAATGAGGTTTGCTTGGAAGATGTTGCCAAGGGATTCCTTGAGCCTCCTCATCCTTCAGGACCCCATGACACATTGCAAAGGCCACACAGGTTTCATCCCTGGCTGCACCAGGCACCAAGTGGAGAAGAAAGCACCTTCCTGCCAGCAGCTCTTCCCAGAGCCTGGCATGTTTGCTTCCCTGGGTAGATGGAGGGCTTTGGAGTCCACGGCCACCATCTGCCAGAGTCACTGTGCAGGAGCCTGGCACCAGCTTGGTCTCCAGGACCCCAGCCCCAGCTTTTGGCAGTTGCCTGGGTTGCGTGACCTCACAGCTGTGCCTTCAGCGCATCGGGGGCTTATGTTTCTGTGTCTCTTGGGGGCCTATCCTGGTTGCCTGGCAGAGGGCCCACTGTCCTTCAATACCAGAGACTCACATTGCCCGGCCTGTGCCAGCATTTGGCGAAGGATCCTCAACCGGGAGGCCCTCTCACACCCATCTGCCTGCATGTCCCACGAGGGCACGGACCGCAGGTTAGGGAGGGGCTCTACCAGCTTTTCCATGTATTCTCAATTGCTCAGTCATGTCTGACTCTTCGTGATCCCATGGACCATAGCCTGCCAGGCTCCTCTGTCCCTGGAATTTTCCAGGCAAGAAAACTGGAGCGAGTTGCCATTTCCTTCTCCCAGGGATCTTCCCTGCCCAGGGGTTGACCCCACATCTCCTGCTCTGGCAGGCAGATTCTTTACCACTGAGCCACCCAAGAAAGCCCCTGACAGGTCTAGGAACTCCTTAAAGAAAATATCCATTCACACATTAGCCAAAGGGGATAATGGTATAGCTGACTCTAAAAGCAGAGATACTCGAGAAATTGTACTGAAAGGATACTGACACTAATCTAGGGACGGGTTTTTTCTGACCTGACAAGTATAAGTATATAGCTTGTGACGATGATGGGGAAGGGAGGAAGAGGAAGAAAGGGAGGAAGAGGCAGTCCCCTTACTGAGCGAGCACACACCGTGCTTGGTACTCCAGTGTCCTGTTGTTCCTTCTCAGATTCAGCAGCCCTAGGAAGCAGGCGCTACAATTTCCCCATTGTGCAGCTGAGAACAGTGAGGCCCAGAGGAGTTAAACCAATGATCCTCAGCCACACAGCTGCTCAGTGGCAGCAGCAGGAGTTGAGGCTAGTCTCTCTCTAACATGTATGCTTTTTTGTTTGTTTTCCATACGTTTATATACATTTCAATATTTGAACCACAAGTATATATATATTCAAAAACTTAAAAATTTTAAAAAGTGGTTGATAGTCTATGTTGCACTTTTCTTGCTTTGTTTTGTTTTCCAGCTTTTTTTAAATTGTAAAATGCATATAACATAAGATTTCTCATCTTAGCCATCTTTCAGTGATATTTTAAGTGAGTTCATATTGCTGCGCAACTCTCACTGCTGTCTGTCTCCAGAACTCTTCTCATCTTGTAAAACGGAAACTCTATGGCCATTAAACAATACTTCCCATCCCCTTTCACCTCAGCCCTTAGCAATAATGCTTCTATTTTCTGTCTCCATGATGAAGACTGCCTTGATTACTTTATATAAGCAGAATCATACAGTATTTGTCTTTTTGTGACTGACTTATTCCACTAGCACGATGTCCTCCGGGTTCATCCCTATTGTAGGATAAAGTGGAATTTCCTTCTGTTTTTTAGAGGCTGAATAGTATTCCATCGTGAAAGATAGGGAGGTCTGGCATGCTGCAGTCCATGAAGTGGCGAAGAGTCCGTCTGACACGGATCAACAACAACAAAGTATTCCATTGTGTGTGTACACCACTAATTGTTTAGCTGTTCATCTGCCAGTGGACACTTGGGCTGTTTCTACATTTTAGCTACTGTAAATAATGCTGCTATGAACAATGGTGTATAGATAACTTTGAGACTCTGTTTTCAATTCTTCTGGATTATATGTCCAGAAATTGAATCACCTGATTGTATGGTAACCCTATTATTAATGTTTTGGGGAACTGCCATAGTGTTTCCATAGTGACTGAATTATATTACATTCTCACCAACAGTGCACAAAGGTTCTAATTTCTCCACATCCTCATCAACACTTAATTTTTTTCCATTTTTAAAATTTGTTTATTTTGGGGTTTTTTGACAGTAGCCGTCCTAATGGATGTGAGGTGTTATCTCATTGTGCTTTTGACTTGTGTTTCCCTAAAGATTAGGGATGATGGTCTTTTCACATGCATATTGGCCATTTGTACACCTTCTTTGGAGAAATAGCTAATCAAGTTCTTTGCCTGTATTTTAATTGTGTTGTTTGGGGCTTTTTGCTGTTGAGTTTTGAGTTCTCTATATATTCTGGGTATTAATCCCTTATCAAATACATGATTTGCAAACATTTTTTCCCATTCGGTAGGTTGCCTTTTCACCCTGTTGATGGAGTCATTTGGTTTTAAAAATGATTATTAGTATTTTATTGATGTATTTTGTGCTGCGTCTTTGTGGCTGCGTGGGCTTTTCTCTAGTTGTGGCAAGTGGGGGCTATCCTTTAGTTGCAGTGTGAAGGTGCCTCACTGCGGTGGCTTCTGTTCTGCAGAACATGGGCTCTAGGGTGTGAGGGTTTCAGCAGTTGGGGCTCCTGGGCTCTAGAGCACAGGCTCAATAGTTGTGGCGCGCTGGCCTAGCTGCCCTGCGGCATTGCAGCATGTGGGATCTTCCCAGATCAGGGATCGAACGCGTGTCTCCTGTATTGGCAGGCAGACTCCTTACCACTGAGCCACCAGGGAAGCCCCTGATGATGTCCTTTGATGCATGGAAGCTTTTAATCTTTATGAATTCCAATTTGTCTTTTTTTCCCCCCGCTTGTCCCATTTGTGCCTTTGGTGTCATATTCAAGAAATCATTGCATATCTATTGTAATGAGGCTTTGCCTATGTTTTCTTCTAAGGGTCTTATACGTTTAGGTCTTACATTTAGGTCTTCAGGTGAATTTTTGTGTATGATGTTGGCTAAGGGTCTGACTTCCTTCTTTTGCATGTGGATATCCAGTTTTCCCAGCACTATTTGCTTATTGAATGGTCTTGACACCCTCATTGAAAGTCATTTGACCATATTTTCCAGGATTTATTTCTGGTAACACTTACACTTTTAACTGCCTTTCTTACACAGCAGCTCAACACTGTGCGATGCTTAGTGGAATTATGGAATATCAAGGCTGTAGGAAACCCCAAACGAGTAACGTCCCCATTCTGTAGACGGAAAAACTGAGGCCAGTAGTTAGGACTGTCAGTCCAGTGCTCACGCCGATACAGGACTTTGTGAGGATCCTCACCTCCTGGAGAGAGCAGAGGGGTTACTGAGATATGTTTCATGCATTTTCACAAGTGCTCCAAATGCACTCCTGTGTTTTAGGAATCAGAAGTGTAGAATTGGCTCAGCAGTATGACGTGCTGCTGGGAGGCCACTGAACCCTCTCAACCCCCAAGTCAGGGTCTATGACCATCATCTCTGGAAGAGTTTGGATGATACTCCCGCACAAGAGCAGCAGGCAGCCTAAAAAAGTGTGGGTGTCTGCAAAGCCTACCATGGCCAGGGTGCCCCAGGCCCTCAACACACCTCCTAGGCCCCGCCCTCACCTGCACCCCCCTCCTGCCCTTCGCTGCCCTTCAGCCCCAGGCGCTAGCTCTGCTGAAGCACTCTATTTTCCTGAACGCGGGCCAGGCTGGGTGGCACTCCTGTGTCCCGTGTCCCGGCTCCCACAGACACATTTACAACTGTTTATCCCCTTCTCAGAGAAGCCTTCTCTCACGTTCCCTCTACTAGAAGTCACCTCTCAGGCCCGGGTCATCCTGGACCCTGAAGCCCCCTTCTACAGTCTCTCGGGAAACTTACAGCTACTTGTCTTCCTGCCAAAGCTGAGATCTGTTAAAACTGTGTTATAAACATTCAAAACAATGTCCTAAGACGATGTGTGTGTGTGTGTGTGTAATCCTCAGTGCACACAACTGTTACTCAAAACACTTTTGTGAATCCAGTTCAGAGAGATAGCAATGACTGAAAAGTCAGGTTGTGAAGGGAACTGTCTGCTCAGCATGGCTGGAGAGAGTTGGGAGTTTCTTATTCAGCGCCTGTAGACTCAGCCACTCAGTCATGTCCCCGCGACCCACCAGGCTCCTCTGTCCATGGGATTTTTCCCCAGCAAGAATACTGAAGAAGGTTGCCATGCCCTCCTCCAGGGGATCTTCCCAAGCCAAGGATCAAACTCACATCTCCTTGCTTAGGCAAGTGGATTCTTTACCACTGAGTTCCCTGGGGCTTCCCCCTCAGATAGCCAGGAAAAAAACAAAACAAAACTGGCTGTCTGTTTGGCCACCAGGCCCCACTAACTTCAGTGTTAAATTGGATTTTTCATTCTGGGAACGGGGCCACTGATGGGCTTGTTTTTCCCAGGGCCAGGGAAGGAGTGAGGAGAAGGCGGTGGTTGCCGGCTGAAGAGTAAATAATCGAGTCGGTCTCAGGTTTAATCCCCCTGTGACCTCATGCCCTTGACTGGCACTGCCACCAGGCCCTCCTGTTGCCAGCAGGTCACCTCCGTATGCCCCTTCCCCAACCCTGTCCCTCTGCAGGGAGCTGGAGGCGCTGCGCCCCTCCACACCGGCCACGCAGCTAGAAACAGCTGTGCGCAGCACAAACCTTATTCGGCACCAGCCAGGCACTGACCTATGCAAACCCAAGCAGAATTACAGTTGCCTATAAACAAATTAGCATCCTTTAAAAGGTGAAAAGCTCCATAAAATGTCTGGGCTTTGTTTACGGCTTCGAGGTGGGGGTGACGGAGTGGGGTGGGGAGGTGGGTTAAATTGCCCACGTGGCTCGGGCTCTCTCACCCCCACCCCCGGGGTGCGGGGGGCGAGCTGACCCCGGTGTTCTCAGGCGCACGCAGCCCGTGCCTTAAATGGCCGCTCAGTCCGTCCCGGTCCTGCCGTTTGTTCCAGCCAGCCCGGGTCCCAGCAGGTGTTCCCTAATTAGCAATCTCTTCATTTCCAATCAAAGCACAAAGCGGCCCCAAAAGCCTGTCTTTATGAGGGAGCCGGCAGCGGCTTGGGATGTGCGGGGGGATAATTGTCTTCGCCAGTGGCGGCAGTAGGCGGCTTGGCTAATTCATTATTGTAATAACTTGGCTCGTCCTTCGGGAGGTGGGGGCAGGGGAGGCAGGGAGGGGACGGAGAGGGGCCGGGGGCGGGGCGGGGTGAGGGTCTGGGGCGAAGGGGTGGGGACCGGAGGAGCCAATGAGCGACGCCCCTGCCCGCGCCAGTCTCCCCCACTGGCTGGGCACCCACTTCCCACGGGCGGGTGCCTGACACCGGCTTGCCAGCCCTCCGGTGGCAGCCACCCCGTGGCAAGGCGTCCGGACTTTCCATGGTGCAGGGAGGGGCCCTGGGTTTCTGAAGAGGCTCTGGGCTCTGAGAAGCTTACACTGTATGACCCTCCAGGGCCTGAGGGGCTAAGGCCCAGAAATCTTAAGAGTGGGGGCCCCCAGAGGCAGGTGTCTGTCTCCCCGAGGGCCGAACCCCTGCGCCTTGACTGGCATCCGGCCTGGACACGGTGACGGAGGTGGCCACTGAGAATGTCCCCAAAGAATGGCCTTGTACTTCAGTTGGCAGAACGGTGTGGGTAACCACCCAAAGACCCCTCCAAGTCTGCAGGGGCCACACAGGCAGCTGAGTGCGTCCTTGAAGTGAGGCTGAGGGGGCCCCAGGCCGGGGCCACCCCTGCCCTGTGTGGGACACTCTGCCTGCCTTGTTTCTCCCGCAGTCAAGCAGGTGCCTGGGAGTCAACGTTTGGAGAGGCCCTCCGTCCCCTGGCAGCTGTGGGTCCTCAGTCAGGTGCGGTAGTCAGGTGACTGTGAGGCATTCGGAATTCCAGCTGAGCTTCCATCTGAAACCAAATACAGAAGAGGCAGGAGTGGAGGTGGGGTGGGGGGTGTCCCCAGTGGGGAAACAGCAGGAGCAAAGGCGCAGAGTGAATTCTGGGACTGGCGGTGGGGGGTGGGGAAAGGAGGCTGGTCCTGTGGGATGGGGGTGGGTGAGGGGGCAGGCTGAGGGTGCACGGGAGATTAAGGCTGGCCCGTGGAGGGCCTGACTGGCAATGGAGGGCTCAGCCTTCATCTCAATTCAGTTCAGTTCCATCGCTCCATCGTGTCCGACCCTTTGAGACCCCATCTGCAGCCTTCACCTCTTGTGCCCCCAGATCAACAGTGACACAGCCCTGCTAAAGAGTCCGTGGGTGGCTTTGCCTTGCCCTGGAGGAAAGATGTTAGGGTAAACCTCAGCTTGGAATTCAAGGAAAATGGCCTGGACAGAAGCACAGACCTCCAAGGGCTAACGCAAGAGGGCTAGGCTTTCACAGCTTCCTCCCTCTCCCCTATAGCTGCCATCTCAAATCCACCCAGTGGAACTTGTGAAGGGTCGTTAGAAATGGACCAGCCCTTGCCTGACTCCTCACAGCCTGTCTCTGAGCTGAGTGTTTCCCCCTGGCCTTAGTACCTGGTGGTGACTACCCAGTGGTTAGGACTGGGGGCTCTAGAATCAGAAGACCTGAGATCGTATCCTGGCTCCATCAGCTAGGCACCTTTGTGCGCCTCGGTTTCTTCATCTGTACACTTGAGATGAAAGAGTCCCTAGCTCTCGAGAGTTAGCATCTGTGAGGTTCATAGCACGGAGCCAGCTGTGGGGAGGGCTCCAGCTGCCTAGTGCCTGTTCTTAAAGACATCGGGATGGGATTAAGAGGTACCAACTGAAAAGTGGAGTGAAAGTGTGAGTCACCCAGTCGTGTCTGAGCTTTTGCAACTCCATGGACTGTAGCCGCCAGGCTCCTCTGTTCATGGGATTCTCCAGGCAAGAATGCTAGAGTTGGTTGCCATGCCCTTCTCCAGGGGATCTTCCTCACCCAGGGATGGAATCTGGGTCTTCTGCATTGCTGGCGGACTCTTCACTGAGCCACCAGTAAGTAAGCTAATAGGATATATTATAGCACAGGGAGAGAGGCAACACTTCATCACAACTATCAGTTCCGTTCAGTCGCTCAGTTGTGTCTGAGTCTTAGTGACCCCATGGCACGCCAGGCTTCCCTGTTCATCACCAACTCCCGAAACCTGCTCAAACTCATGTGCATGGATTCAGTGATGCCATCCAACCATCTCATCCTCTGTCATCCCCATCTCCTCCTGCCTTCAATCCTTCCCAGCATCAGGGTCTTCTCCAATGAGTCAGTTCTTCGCATCAGGTGGCCAAAGTATTGGAGTTTCAGCTTCAACATCAGTCCTTCCAATGAACATCCAGGACTGATTTCCTTTAGGATCAACTGGTTTGATCTCCTTGCACTTGTAATAACTATAAGCAGGGTATAATCTTTAAAAATTGTGACACACTATGTTGTACACCTGAAACATATAATATCATAAGTCAACTATAGCTCAAGGAAAAAACCACATGGGGTGGAGAGGAGATTTCAGAGTGTCAAGATCCTGCTTTCATCCTTTATTTTTTCCCTGCATGTGCAGTGGGATGGTGGAGACTGAACTTGGAGCCTCCGAGGTTCTCAGGTTGAAGGATGATGTGGTGAGGTGAGGTGGGGCGGGCTCTGTAGCAGCCTGTCCTCTTGCTGCTGCTGCTGCTAAGTCGCTTCAGTCGTGTCCGACTCTTAGCGACCCCATGGACTGCAGCCCACCAGGCTCCTCTGTCCATGGGAATTTCCAGGCAAGAGTACTGGAGTGGGGTGCCATTGCCTTCTCTGGTCCTCTTGTCCTGGAGCTCTCCACATTGACCTGTAGGTGGAGGCCCAGCCTTGTTCCCTCTCAGCCCTGCCCCTGTGTGTAGTTCTGAAGGGGAGGCCCCGCGGCTGGTTCCTAGACCGGAAGGCTGAGAGGGGTGCCTCCCTGGCTGTGCTGACTAGGAGTCTCCTTGCTCTTGGACTTGGTCTGGCCCACAGGTGACCAGTCCCCAGACCTCTCAATGGCCATTGCCTTGGGGCAGGTAGCATTGGTTCCCTGCCTCTCAACTCAGCTTAAGTGTCAAGAAAATCAAAAAGCCTCACCTACAGCGCTGCTGCCCTCACCCGCCACCACTTTACAGATCATTCTTTCCCCAAATATTTATGGAGCATCTATTATGTGACTAGTGGGAGGAACCAACGCTACCCGAGTAAATGAGAGGATGGTTGGGGCACCCTCTCTCTGAGGATGGAGACCGCCAGTCCGAGAAGGTGACATTTAAGCTTCAGCCTGAGTAACTGGGAGGGAGCTAGATAGGATCCGTGTGGGCTAGAGCGGTGCTGTCCAATGGAAATAGAACATAGGCCACAGATGGAAGCCACAGGGGTCATTTAACATTTTCTAGTGGCCATATTTTTTAAAAGTCAAACAAGTTAAATTAATTTTATATTTAATTAACTCAATATAGCAAAATGTTATCAATGTGTCATCAGTGTAAAAACTATTGCTGAGATATTTAAAATTCTTCTTCTTGTACCATATCTTTGAACTCTAGTGTCTGTTTTACACTCACAGCCCTTTTCAGTTCGGTCTAACTTCATTTCAAGGACTCAGTGTGTGGCTGCTGAATATGGTAGCGCAAGTCCAGGGGTTAAGAATACAAAGTCTGGAGCTGCTTGCTAGCTGTGTGACCTTGGGCGAGTTGCTAAACTACTCTATGCTTAGGTTTCTTTATCTGCAAAGTGGAGACTCTGCCCCTTGAGTTTCAAAGTGGAGACTCTGCCCCTTGAGTTTCTTATGAGAATTAAGCTCATAAACATAAAGACCTAAAACAATGCCTGGCAGGCAGAAAGTGCTATTAGATGTTAGCTATTAATAAGAAGAATTAGAAAACTGAGAATAATAAATCTCTGAAGGAAGAGTGGCTAAGGCAGAAAACGAAGAGCAGCAGGAAGCGTGGAGAGGCTGGTGGCCAGGCAGCGTGTTGAGAGGCAGCAGAGGAAGCCAGTGGGATGGCCACTGTCATGTCCAGTTGTGAAGAGACCAGTTTCCTTTACAGCTCCGAGAGCAGAGCCTGAGATCTGTTCAATTCAGTCGCTCAGTCGTGTCTGACTGTTTGCGACCCCATGGACTGCAGCACGCCAGGCCTCCCTGTCCATCACCAGCTCCCGGGGTTTACCCAAACTCATGTCCATTTAATTAGTGATGCCATCCAACCATCTCATCCCCTGTCGTCCCCTTCTCCTCCCACCTTCAATCTTTCCCATCATCAGAGTCTTTTCAAATGACTCAGCTCTTCGCATCAGGTGGCCAAAGTACTGGAGAGAAAATTCTAGGTACTGAGATCTGGCCTGACACCTGTTCCCATCTCAAGGGCTGGGGTGTGAGCCCTGGCTGGGGGGCCTGGTGTAGCCCTCAGTCTTCCCCATCTTGCTTCAACTCTGAAACTGTTGCATACCTCCCACTCACAGCCGTCTGGGAAGCACCGGGGCATCAGCTGGAGGGGGAATATTAATGATTCAATTTTCAACCGGGTTCCACTCCAGGGCCTCGCCTGCGACATGCATTTTTAATCATAACAAAACAGAATGACAAAGGGAGTCATTTGCAGCAAGGCAACCCCTGCTGGCTGCCCCCCCTGAAGGGTCTGCTTGGGGGGAGGGGAGCTGGCTTCCCAGCCCACAAGACAGTCCCCATACTGCTGCCAGGGCTGCTCCCCGACTTCAGAGAGGGCCAGTCTCTGCCTGTGCCATGCCCTGCAAGCTGTTCTCTCTGGGCTGTGACTCTCTTCCAAAAGCAAGCCATGGGGTTGGGGGAGCCAGAAACGCTTGATGGTGCCCATCACCTACAGCTGCTAGAAGCTGGGAGTGGCAGAGACTCGACCATCTCCGTAAGGGTTCCCTCACAGCTCAGTTGGTAAAGATCCACCTGCAATGCAGGAGACCCCGGTTTGATTCCTGGGTTGGGAAGATCCACTGGAGAAGGGATAGGCTACCCACTCCAGTATTCTTGGGCTTCCCTTGTGGCTCAGCTGGTAAAGAATCTGCCCGCAATGCGGGAGACCTGGGTTCGATCCCTTGGTTGGGAAGACCCCCTGGAGAAGGGAAAGGCTACCCACTCCAGTATTCTGGCCTGGAGAATTCCGTGGATAGTCCATGGGGTTGTAAAGAGTCGGACACGACTGAGCGACTTGCACCTTCACTTTCACTAAGGGTTCCAGTTGATCTACAGGAAGGACAAGGAACTATGGGGGTGGTGAGGGACCGTATGGGTGCGGAGGCTGTAGAGGACTCCCCCTGCCTGTCCTTTCAGGCCTGGAGTCACTCTTCTTTCTCTGAGCCTCTAGCAGGCTTGGGGGTGGGTACATGGAGCTGGCCTTCTGGGCTGACCTCGCCATAGTGGTACCTGGTGATTGGCTGGCCCTTCTCTGATGGAGGCGGCACCTCGGCTCTCTATTGGATCACCTTCTGCCCTCCTAGCCCATCCTGTTTAGTGACTCACGTTGCACCAGCTCAGTCTGGAATGCTCTTCTTCACCCTTCCTGATATCTTTGAGAGTCCAGCTTTCATCCCATCTCATCAGTGAGCCTTCCCTGACTGCCCGACCATCACAACAATCACCATAAACCAACACCTGCTCTCCTCTCCAAACACATTACCCACGTCTGCACCTCCCCCTAGGCCCTTCTGCTGTCCTCGGAGCATCCCTCTGTCCATCTCCCAGTCTCTGAGCGCCCGGTATGCACCAGGTGCTCTGCCTGCTCGCTCCATCTAGCGGGGAAGGCCAACAGTCAGCCATAAACCTTTTCACTAGATGGGAGGTGCTGTGGCAGGAGGCATAAAAAGAGGCTGTGGGGACACAGGGGCCAGTGTGCTTTCATGCACACCTGCTGTTATTTTCACCAGCATTTAGGAAGGACCAACTATATGCCAGGCACTATGCTGGGTGCGGCAGCTACAGTGATGCAGAAATCACGTGTCTCTACCTTCACAGAGCTTACAGTTTGGTGGAGAAGATGAAACAAATCAGCAGGTGCCCCATTCTTCCTATTATATCTAACACTGTGTCTGGTACACAGCAGGTGCTCAATAAATGCTTGCTGGCTGGTTGGTTCTAAGTTGCCTAACACTCGGACTGTGCCACCTTCTACCCCCTTGCTTTACATTTATGAGGCTGGGTCCTGCCAGGAGGCCCCTGCCCTGCTCCAGCTAGCTCTGATCTCAGGTGTGATAAATAATAATGGCACCCACCAACATTTATTAGGTTCTCCTTATGTGTCAGGTGCTAAACACTTTGCCAATACAGGTAATACAATCTCATTTAATTTTTACAACTCCATGGAATAGGTACTATTATTCAACCCATTTTTATCAAAGAAGAACATCAGGCACAGAGAGGTTAAGCCACTTGTCTGAGGTTGCACAGCAAGTAAAGAACAGAGCTGGGATATAAACCTAGGCATTGGGCTTCCCTAGTAGCTCAGACAGTAAAGCATCCACCCGCAATGCATAAGAGCCGGGTTCAATCCGTGGGTCAGGAAGACCCCCTGGAGAACGGAATGGCAACCCACTCCAGTATTCTTGCCTGGAGAATCCCATGGACAGAAGAGCCTGGTGGGCTACAGTTCATGGGGTTGCAAAGAGTCAGACACGACTGAGTGACTAACACGCACACACACACACACACACACACACACACACACACACATATATTCTGACCCAGCTCTGTGCTCTAATCTACACCGTGTCACTGTGTCTGGCATCTGCCTCCTATCACATGTAAAATAGATCACAAAGACCTTTTTTTCACCCCATTGGCAGAAACTTGCTGCCTTTTAGTTGGCAGCCACTGATAGCAGACATCTAGGCTGTGTACCACACCCTCCAGGAGTCACAGAGGCAGGGCTAGGGGCCCTCCAAGGTCCTCTCCTGCCCTGCTCTGTGTTTCAGCCAGAGGAAACAAGGACCAGTGATGGGAAGGGACTGGCCCAAGGGCTCAAGACAAAGTCTTGACTGAGCAGCGCTCCTGCCCCAGGCTAGCCCCAGCCTTGGGATGACTTCCTGAGCACTGTTTTAGAGGGGCTTGTAGAGACTGGGTGGCCGACAGCTGGTCTGAGATGGAGGGGCAGAGAGGCCTGTGAGCAGTCCCTGACCCCTTGAGTCTACACCTACCTCTCAGCAGTCCTTGGGCTCCATCAACCTTATTCCTGGGTTTTGGGGCACTCTGCTCTCTGCCCTCCTCACCCTACACCCCGTACTTCATAGCTGGCATCTCCTCCTTCCCTTCCATTGTCTTCCCCCTGGGGTGCCAAACAGTCCATGCTTCTCCCCACGTGGCCAAAGTCAGGAATGGAAGTAGGGAATCTACCCCAAGGACCCTCCTCACTCTTCATCCATCCCAACACATGTGCTAGCCTGTGCTAGGCATGGGGATACAACAGTCAACAAGACAGATGGAAATCCTTTTTCTTGGGGATCTTAACATTTGTGTGTGTTGAGGGAGGCAGATAAAAACAAAATAGAACCAAACCTAAGATAATAAATGCATTTAGTATATTACATAGGTAAGTTCATGGAGAAATAGGAAAGCAAGGGACCCCAAGAGGCCTAGCTATGGTTGAGTAGAGACCTGAGGAGGTAATGGAGGGAGCCCTGCCAAAGTCCAGAGGAGAGTGTTCAGACATAGGGCACACACAGCAAGTGCAAAGGTCCTGAGGTAGAAACGGGCCCAGTGTGTTCAATGTACGGCAAGGAGGCTGGTAGCTGCTGTGGAGCAAATGAGAAGTGTAGGAGATGCCGTGAGAGAGTGAACCTCCGAGGATCGATGGACACCCTCTGATGCTGTTGACTGACGGTGTCCCTGAGAGACAGGAATCAGTTGCAGGGACGCTGAGGCTGCCCGTCCAGTGGGTGGAGGTGGAGGACTTTCACCATAGAGTCAGTCTCCCTGACCTGCCCCCCTTAGTCAGAGGCTCAGATATACAAGAGGGTTTGTGAAAACCCCTGGCAGGTAGAAAAAGGACACCGTCTTTCCAGCTCCTGCCTCTTGACCAGCGGAGTTCTAGAAGAAGACTGGTCTATTATACCCCTGGTCCTCCTCTCACCTTCCATGGCACTGTGGGTGGAATGCAGAGAACTTTCTAGGGGATGGGGAGTGTGCTGTGGTAGAGGCAGGTGCTTGCTTTATCGTCTGACTGAAGCTCCATCACCTGGAATTCTTGATACCAGAAACGATCTTTCCCTTCACTCCAGAAAAGGAATGCTCAAAGCTCGTGTTCTCACAGCAGCGCTAGGAAGGAGGCTTCAGTCAGTCACCGACTTTTTCTAGGAACATATGAGCTCCTGGTCATTGTTTTGAGGGGACTGTCCCCAGGGGGACGCTCAGTGAACACAACCTCATTATTTACCAGCCCGGCCTGCGTCTCCTGCCCGCCGGGAGATAGGAGTCCCTGATGTGATTCAGGGTCCCATGGGGACACCAGCCATAGGGCGATGGGCTGTTTTGCCCAGTGGAGCCCGAGGCTTCTGCTTTCTGTGTTTCTGTTGCCTCCTCCTTCCTGCCTCCAGCCACCTCCTCTCTCTCTCTTTCTCTCTCTCTCTCTCTCTCTCTCTCTCTCTCTCTCAGATTTAAGGGCAGGTTTTATTCCCGAGCTGCCTGAGGGCTCCTCTTTCTGATTGTATTAAAGTCTCCGTAATTCTCCCCTCATTAATGATTGGCATATTTTTACCTCTCACTAAAGGAGCTTCAAGGCGACTCCCGGGGGGGTGCGGAGGGGGCCCTACTCTCCGAATGAAACGATTTCATCCTGCTCCAGAAACGCATTAAAAAGGGTTTGTCAGGATCTTATCACCAGTTAGAGAAAGCTAATCAAATTATTCCTGTTTGTTAGCTGGTACAGCTCTGTGTCATCCCATTGAGCCGAGGCCTGGGGTGGGCAGGGACAGAGCACCCTGAATGCTGGAGGAGGGCAGTGCTGGCTGCCTGGCCCACGGCCCAGCCCCTGTGCCCCTAGCTGGCACCTTAGGATCAGTCCGGCCCTGCAGAAGAGCCGGGGTGAGCTACTGGGACACCTAACCCTAGTCATCTATTACTCAGCAGTGATGGCCCCTCGCAGGTACCTGCGTGTTCTCATAGACAGAGGGCGCATCTCGGCCCCACACTGTCTATTCTTGGCAGAGCTGAGAAGGAAATTGCAGTCTATTGCAGGTAACATATGCGTTCTCCCCTACTTTGGGAGAGACGAGTACAGAATATTTTGTTTCCCTTTGGCCAGTAGGTTTTCTTTAAAAACAGAAAATAATATTTTTAAGAAAAGAATACAGAAAATACTATGTATCTACCACCCCAAACTGACAACTGATAACTATGTTGTTATTTATGTTTTTTGTTTTAATAACAGAATTCACAAGTAAATCAGAGACTCCTTTGTGCCCCACCCCCAGCTCCATTATTTCCCTCCCTTGCCAGTGACAAGTATCATGAATTTATTATCCATTCTTCTAGGCCAATGGCACCCCACTCCAGTACTCTTGCCTGGAAAATCCCATGGACAGAGGAGCCTGGTGGGCTGCAGTCCATGGGGTCGCTGGGAGTTGGACACAACTGAGCGACTTCACTTTCACTTTTCACTTTCATGCATTGGAGAAGGAAATGGCAACCCACTCCAGTGTTCTTGCCTGGAGAATCCCAGGGACGGGGGAGCCTGTTGGGCTGCCGTCTCTGGGGTCGCACAGAGTCAGACACAACTGAAGCGACTTAGCAGCAGCAGCAGCAGGCCCTTAAAAATTCTTTAAAATGACATGTGTATCCAAGGACAGTACAGTCCACTGGGTGCAATCGCTTATTTCCTCTCCATAGCTTCATGGGTGTCCGTCAGCATAGATTCTGGCATCACCCTGGGTGAGACACCTACCTTCCCTGTGCCTCAGTTTCCCCACCTCTAAAGTGGGAATAATAACAGCACCCACCTGATAAGATGTGTGGTGAGGAGGAAGTGAGATGTAACAAATGCACTTAGCACATGCCTGGCAAGGGTGAGTGGCAACAGACGAAAGACATTGTCATTGACATCCTCTCTCTTGCACTCCGCTTGCACCGTCGAGGGGCCTGTGTGGCTTCTGGGCTCCACCCCTGGTGTACGGGTTCATGCCCACCCAGCCAGAGGCTGCTGAAGGATGTGCGGTGTCCAGCTGCGTAGACATGGGTGTGCTTTGCAAGGAATCCTAGAAACTATGATTCGCTGTACAGACAAAGCGGGCTGTGGGAGGGGAGGATTGGGTCAGGTATCCCCGGAGCAAACCTAAGCCCCAGTGGAAGAACAGCTTCCAGCCCAACCAGCCTGAGGCAACAGGGACTCTTCCAGCTGTGTGGCTGCCTCCACGGCCCCAGAAAGGGTTCAAAAGGCTGAGCCGCACGCCCCAGCCCCACCACGTCGCACAAAAGGACGTATTGATTGGTTTGTAGGAGCGTTTCCTGGGGTCCTTTATATCTCTCTCCCTCGCCACCATAATGAAGAGGCTGCACGCACAGAGGAGGGGAGAGGCCAGCACACATCCCATCCGGGTGGGATTTCTTCATCTTATCAATCAGGACTTTAATTAGACACGTCCGAGAGGGCAGCTCCATCTCGGGGCAGGCGGCAATCTTTATCAAGCGTGCCTCATCTCTAATTACCGTGTACTGACAGATAACAACTGGGGGGCAGGCTGGGGAGCCCAGGAGGCAAGTAAAGGACAGCAGGGTCTGGTGAGTGGCCATCCCCCCCAAGGAGAGCATCCTTCCCAAACGACCTGGGAGGAATGGCTCTGGCTTTGCTACCCAGGGGCGAGGGGGACATAGCCTCAGATAACAGCCCTCGGAATGATTGCAGGCCGGGCCAGGAGATGGACAGACATCAGTGTCCCCATCTCCACCCTCTGAGCTCCTGACGCATGCTTCTTTCCTTTAACTCTGAATTTCATTTTTTTTTTTTTTGCTCAGTGTTTTTAATAACATAGTAGAAAGAGCAAGGGAATTCTTCTCAGTTTGAAGGCTATGGCCTGGCTTCTTGGTTCCATGTCAGTCAGTCCCTATGACCTTAGACGAGAAGCTTGACCTCGCTGGGCTCACGTGACCTTCACTGCAAAATGGGGAGAGTCAGGCCCACTCGTGGGATTGCTGTGGCCGTGCACTGAATGCGTGTGCGCGTGTGCGTGCTTCCCTCCTTGACTGTATTCCTGCCCCTCCCATCCATCTGGTGAGCAGCTTTTATTAGGGACTGGGGACAGCTGACATAATCAAAGGCCAAAGATGAAGCCGCCTGCCCTTCTGGGGTGAGTCTTCTGCTCAGCAGTGTTGAAAATTATCAGGGATGATGGACCTGGGGGTGGAAAATGAGGGGTAGGGCAGCGGGCTGGCGGCTCCTGCCTTGGGTGAGGTCCGCTGGCTCAGAGGTGACAGGTCACACAGGCAGTGGCACGGACCTGAGTGGGGATGCTTGTGCGCTCATGAGTGTGTTGAATGGTTTATTCTCTCTGAGCCTCAGTTTCCTCACGAGAATGGGTGTAATCACTGCTCTGTCTCGAGGCTGGAGAGGCGGCACGTGAAGAATCCAGATTCAGCCCGGCCCCGCGCCCAGGGAGCTGCTGGTTGGGTTAATCGAGATTGACTGTGATTGCCGACTGTGATTGCTTCTAGTCCACGCGTGCCCGGCACCTTGTGAGACCTAGCGTTTCTCAGAAGAGTAGCCTGCATGGTACTTGGCTGTCTAGACAACATCCCAGGTCCTCATTCACTGGTTCTCAGGCTGCGGGCTGAGGCTGGCCCCTTCCCCACATACCACACTGCAGCCTCCTTCACAGATACCTCAGATTCACATCCCTTGGCCCAGGCCCCCGATAACCAGTTCCTGAGATCACTCTCTGTTGCCTCCTGTCCCAGCTCTTCTGACACCACTGGAAACTTGTTTCTGGGCACCTTGGTCAGGACTGAGAGACAGACAGACTTGGCTTAAAAGCTTTCAAGTGCTTCCATCCTGCAGGGTCCCAGGAAGGAATGGGTTCGGGGTTCCGGAGTAGAGTGGAGAACAGAGGTTCTGTGCTAACTCTTTACAAAGCATTTAACTGATCAAAATTGCCTTTCTTGACAGAGATCTTAATCCCTGCTCAGAGAGGTGAATAAACTCACCCGCTGTCTCTCAGAGCTGGCATCTGAACCTACCTCTAGTGGTCAAGTTATCTCCTTTAAACCACTCAAACAAGGAAGTGGCCAAATTCAAAACTCAAAGAGACTGGGCACCACAGGCTTGGGGAGAACCTGAGAATGTCCCTAGATGGTAATTCTTGGGCTATGTTTTTAACAAACCCAGACTCGCCTTTCTCTAAAGGGACAGCCCCTGATCTGCTGGAGAATGGCATAGGAGGTGGTGCTCTGGGAGGCAGATCTCATGGTCCCTAAGGACGCCTCCTGAGGCCGTTGAACCTGGCCGTGGGCTGATTGGGACCCCAGGGTGGAGTTTCGGAATGCCAGGCTGGTTGGGACACAGAAGGACAGGTGGTCAAGGAGGCCATGAAGGTGTACAGTGGGGTAAGCCTCAGCCTCACCTTAGACATATCAGGGTGTATGTGCGGAGGAGGAGCTAACACACAGACCCACCAGAGAAGAGAGAAGAGCTTGCTGGGCGGCAGAATGGGTGTTCATGGGAAGGAGTGAGCCGTGAGCCATGAGCCAGGACACCGTCCCAAGTGGGTGTGAGCCACCTTCTCCCCTCTGCCTTTCCAGATCACACACCTTTGAGAAGAGGTGGCATCCTAGCAGGAAAGAAGGAACATCATGAGCAAGACTGGGGATCCAGGGAAATTTGGCGAGAGCCCTAGGCAGGCCTGCGGGAGAAGCCCACTGAGCTCCTGGCCTTTCCAAGATCAGGAAAACACTGCCGATCACTAAAGGCATCCCTTCACCCGACACACAGCACCTGGCACATAGCTCCACCTGCGTCCTTCCCCTGTCACTGGCCACCCTGAGAGGGAAGTGATAGGATCATCCCCTTTCATCCAGATGAGGAAACAAGTGCCTAGGAGCATGGGCTATGGGACCGTAGAGTCCTGGTTTGAATTCAGTCCACGTGAGCTTCTCTTTTCTCATCTGTAAAATGGCAAGAGTAACTTCCATGCCACAGAGCTGTTAGTTACATGTTAGAAAACACATTACTTAGCATGTTTTCTGGCACAGAGTAAGAACTTGATAAATAGTAACTGCTTGGATTCTTCATTCATCTGCTCATTCACCCATCAAGAAAATACTTGCCAAGCACCTACTCCATGCCAGGCATGGTGCCAGGTCCTGGGATTGCAGCAGCGAACTTGACAGCCAAGTTCCTACACTTGAGGCACTTATGTTCTAGTGGGGAGATGGGAAAGTGACCGAGTAAGCAGAGTGAGATCCCTGCAAAGTGGAATAAACAGCAACAAAGGAATCTAACAGGGTGATGGGAGACAGGGGCCGGGGAGACAGAGGGGTCATCTAGACAGGGTGGGCAAGGAAGGCGGTTTAGGACTTTTTGACATCTGCACAAAGTGTGAGAACGACCCAGGGGTGCCAGAAGCAGCCCAGGTAGAGGGAACAGCCTGTGCAAAGGCCTGGGGTCCTGAGAAGGTTGAGGGACAGAAGCAGGTGGAAGGCAGTGAGGAGGAGTGTGGTCCAAGAAGAAACTGGACAGACGGATCCACAGGGCCTTGCAGGTCATGGTGAGGAGCTGGTGGTTTTCTCTGAACTTGGTGTGAACTCCTGGAGTGGTTTAAAGAACAGGTGAGATGGTGTGATATAGCGCTTCCGAGCATGGAGTCTGAAGCCAGGCTGTCAGGATCCCAGTCTTACGTAACCAACCCCTTCCCAGATGCAGTGTTTTGAAACAGCAGAAATCATTCATCTTGCTCACAAATCTGAAACATGGGTTTAAGGCTTGGGGAGAATGGTTTATGACTGCTCTGCAAACATCAAACTGGAATTGAGCTGGAGTGGATGGTTCCCCCACGTATCTAGCAAGTGGTCCTGGCTGGTGGCTAGACTGTCAGCTGGCAGCCTCAGGTCCTCCCCACGTGAGTCTCTGCTACTTGGGCATCCTCACAACATGGTGCTTGGGTTCCAAGAGCAAATATTCCAAGCCAATGGTGGCTTCTGATCTGGCTTTAGAAATCACGTGTCATCACTTCTGCCTCATTCTGCTGACTAAGCTAGCCACTGCTGCTGCTTAGCTGCTCAGTTGTGTCCGACTCTCTGCCACCCCATGGACTGTAGCCCACCAGGCTCCTCTGTCCACAGGGATTCTCCAGACAAGAATACTGGAGTGGGTTGCCATTCCCTTCTCCAGGAGATCTTCCTGACCCTGGGGCCAGTCCAGATTCAAGAGGACAGGAATTAGGCTCCATTTCATAACAGGAGGAATAGTAAAGAATTTGTAACCATGTACCAGGGAGTTTGGGGAGGTAGGTTCGGTCAGAGATAGATCAGGCAAAGCCTTGTCAGTCACTGTAAGCAGTTTTTATCTTATTCTAAGTGTGGTGCGAAGTCACACTGGGTGATTTTAAATGGGGCAATGACAACTGTGGTGGGTGATAGCCTGGATTCTGGAATTAGTCTGCCTGGATTTCAGTGCCTGAACTTACTAGCTGTGTCACTTGGGGTGTTTCATAACCTCTCTGGGCTCAGTTTCCTCATCTGTAAAATGGGATTAGTAGTGGTAATTGTGAGGATGAAGTCAACATAACTCTTGCCTGTATAGGATGGGAACAGTGCCTGGTGCATAGGACGTGCTCAAAGCCTGCCCTGTTACTATCAGGTCTATGCTACTGAACACTTGCTCGGCTGCCGTGTAGGGGAGGCCTTGCAGGACGACTTGAGAAGGATCAGAGAGCTCCAATTAAACAGTGGAGCCAGGACTTGAATTTAGACCTTTCGGGTGCTCCGGACGCATTTGTCTGCTTAGGTACTTGCTCTGTGCAGGATCCTGCCTATGCTCTTTTCCTGAGGCTGCTGTCACAAAGTACCACAAACTGGGTGACTTCAAGCAACAGACGTTTATTCTCGCGCAGTTCTGGAGGCTGGAAGTCCCACATCAAGGTGTCTGGCAGGGCCGTGCCCTTTCTGTGGACTCTGGGGAAGGGTCTGTTCTGTGCCTGTCTCCTAGCTTCTGGTAGCAACCAGAATCCTTGGCATTCCTTGGCTTCTGGACGCATCGCTACCATCTCTGCCTCTGTCTGATGTGGGCTTCTCTGTGTGTCTGTGTTTCTGCGTCCAGATTTCCCTCTTATAAGGATGTTAGTGAAAGTGAAAGTAGCTCAGTCGTGTGCGACCCTTTGCGACCCCATGGACTACACAGTCTATGGAATTCTCCAGGCCAGAGTATTGGAGTGGGTAGCCTTTCCCTTCTCCAGGGGATCTTCCCAACCCAGGGATTGAACCCAGGTCTCCCGCATTGCGGGCGGATTCTTTACCAGCTGAGCTACATATATAACGATGTTGCTGCTGCTGCTGCTGCTGCCAAGTCGCTTCAGTCGTGTCCGACTCTGTGCGACCCCATAGACGGCAGCCCACCAGGCTCCCCCATCCCTGGGATTCTCTAGGCAAGAATACTGGAGTGGGTTGCCATTTCCTCCTCCAGTCCATGAAAGTGAAAAGTCAAAGTGAAGTCGCTCAGTCGTGTCTGACTCTTTGCGACCCCATGGACTGCAGCCTACCAGGCTCCTCCGTCCATGGGATTTTCCAGGATGTTAGGGCCACCCTAATCCAGCACGACCTCACCTTAACTTGATGACATCTGCAGAGATGCTTTTTCTAAATAAGGTCACATGCACTGGTGGACGTCCTTTGGATGCAGTACGTTGTCAGGGCCGTTATCGGGGTGAAAGGGTAGAAGAGCTACAGGTTCTGCCCTAAAGGTGAAGGAGAGCTGCTACATGGAAAACTGTCACACCTGGCAGGGAGCTGCTATGTGCCCTCAGGGGAGAGTTAACACTCCCTAACCTCCCCACCACCACCACCGAGCCCCTAGAACCCAGCCTTCTCTCAGTACTTTAAACGCCAGACCTTGAAATGACTCCACCCAGCCAGGGCAACACACTGGGCTTCCTGGGTTCTAAAACAGGAGGCGGAGAGGATAAGAGCCTTTTTGTCTGCTTGAGGGACTCCTCTGGGGCGAGGCCTCAGGATGCCAGGGCACTAGGTACTCAGAGAGCCGGCTGGGAACGTCACCCCCAGACCACCCCTTCCCGTGTCCCAGGCAACCGTCTCTGCCACTTCCAGGGGGCTGGGGTCCACATGGCCAGATCCTAGGGACATCAGACCGGCCGTTCCTACGGGCTGTCCCCCCACCAGGCTGAGCCAGGCCCTGCACGGTCTGAGGAGTGTGCCCGGGGTCCACCAGGATCCCGTAATTGGACTGCTGTTCTTTCATTTTGCCACGTCGTAGCGTGCGGATTATAGACACCACATGCTATAGATTTCCTGTCAGACCTCATGAATCAAGCCCACTGTCTTATTTACTGTTGGCCAGCGGCTGTGAATAGCGTCGCCCCCAACACACACGCTCATAGGCACGCGCTGGTGCAAACACTGCCCACAGCGCCCCTGTTCTGGGTCTCCAGGTGCCACTGCCGGGGAGACAGCAGGGAGGGAGCCTCCCCTTCCCGTCTCCCCCACCCCCCCGGCCCCCGCCCCTTGGAACAAGCTAGAGGGCTGGCTGCCTGGGCAGCAGCCTCGCTCCGAAAGGAGATGGTTTCATTTGGACTATGTTTGGGTTTTTTTTTTTTTTTCCCTCATCCAACTGGGGGTAATTCTCCGTGGGTTTAAGGAGGAGTCCAGCCTCCAGACTAGCCTGTCAGTCTACGCTGTGCATGCAGGTGGTGGCAAGGGTTAATATGGGGCACAGGCCCTGGGGCCAGAGAGATGGGGCTTAAATCCCAGCGAGGTCTTTCGCTACCTGTGCAGCGGCTACCTGTTCCCTGAATCCTGTTTCCTCATCTGTAAAGTGAAGTAATAATAGCATCCATTCATGAATGTGTGTGTATGAGAGAGAGGAAGAAAGACAGTGAGAATGTCAAAGTCACTCAGTCATGTCTGACTTCTTGCAACCCCATGGACATTAGCCCTCCAGGCTCCTCTGTCCATGGAATTCTCCAGGCCAGAATGCTGGAGTGGGTAGCCTATCCCTTCTCCAGGGGATCTTCCTGACCCAGGAATAGAACCGGGGTCTCCTGCATTGCAGGTGGATTCTTTACCAACTGAGCTACCAGGAAAGATAGGGAGAAGGATAATTAAGAATTCAGGTGAAGACTTCAGCACAGGCTACATACTATTAGCTATTATTATGGATGCTTAATGCTACTGCAGGCATAGCACAGGTACTGAGCTAACTCACCAATCTGCCCAGCAACTCTTCCAGGCAGATATGACTCCATTTTGCATATCAAGAACTCCAGGCTCAGAGAGGCTAGGTAATTTGTTCGAAGCTGCACAGCTATTAAGTAATGGAGCCAGGCAGGACAAAAAGCCAGCCCCGACAGGCCCCAAGGTCCAGGGCATCTCTGTTAGGCCAACTTCGAGGTCAAGGACTCCAAGCAAACAGTTCAGAAGGAGCCTTTCTCCCCCACCGAGTCGCCACCCAGTCAGTGGCCAAAGCAGTGGCCCCCTCCTCCTTTCTTCCTCTCTCCTGCCCGTGCAGGGTCTGTTCAGAGGGACATTTCTCCTCCTGTGGAGCTTAAACCCTGGTCTTGTTGCTCAGGGCTAGTGAGAGGTTAGGGGTGGAGCAGATTCGATTTTTGCCCTTTTGTGCAGAGTGTCTCTCTGACTTATAGCATGCCCGTCAGACGGTTAGCTGTGGAGGGTTTGCACTGTGGGTGTCTAGTTCACTGATCTCCCCACACCTGAATCCTGGGCAGGAAGTACTTGGGTGGTCAGATGGGTGAATGGATACATCCCTATCAGCTTCTTAGGAAACGTGTCTGCGTGTATTTCGAATTAAATATGTGCCACGTCTCCCGCTGGACCTCTCTTGTCCGGTATTCTTAACAGCCACTTCAAAGTGGCACAAACCTAGAAAAATCGTCATTAAAATGCAAACTCCTCAGCTTTAATTTAGATAGAGATACTGGCTCCCAGCAAAGGAAACACCAATGACTTTCCCTCTCTCCTACTGCGCTGCCGGGCCATAGAGCTGAACTGGCCCCGGCATGGGGTCTGGCTGGCTGGTCCCCAGAGACTTGCAAGGGGCTGGACTTTGAAGGCAACAGAGACCCCCACCAGAACACTGTCCCATCACAACCCTGCAGGCTGATTTCTTACTCTTCTCTCCTGCGTCTTCAAAATACAAATCAGAAAGGGGGACTGGGCTATTTTTTCTGGGCTATTCCGCAGTCACCAGTGCTAGACCCCAGAATCATTCTTAGCTAATTTCATTCTTCAAGGCAGTGTGGTTCCTGAGAAAGCAGGTCCCTTGGTCTCTCCCAGCCTTGATTTCCTGATCCAGAAAATGGGACTAAGAATATCTCAGGGATAGGAGGGAGGGATATTATGGAGTTTGGAGTCCTTGATGCTTGCCCCAAGTCTAGGATAAAGGATTATATTCTATGTCTTTTGTGTCGCCCCAGGCACACAGAGCATGTTAAATACATACGGACCTGTTGGTTGCCACCTGGAGCTTAGGAAATTCTAAGCATGGGTGTCTTGGCTGGGGCTGGATATGATTCCATCAATGTGTATACTAGCCCGCTTTAGTCTAGAAAGGTAGACACATTCCTTCTTCCCCCCAAGAAGAGAAACTGCCGTAGAGTCATGAAGCCACCAGGTGGATAATGTCTGAGTGAGATGCACCCTCACCTCAAGGCCTGTTCCGTGAGTCATCTCCAAATAGACCCCCTCCCCGCTCCCCCCGCAAAAGCTTTCACAGGCTTGTTCTGTGCCCAGAGGAAATGCTTCATCCTCAAATGTAATTGTGTCTGAGGAGGTGTCCTCTGCAACCAGGCGGGTCACGGAGCCCACGAGTGAGTCAGCGCATCCAGGCGGAGTTAATTAAAGTGGGGAGGGAGGGATGCGGGGGGGGGGGGGGGGGCATCGCCTGAGTCCGGAGCGGCCTGGCTGCAGCAGTGGGGAGATGACTCCCAGGAGGCATGGGGTCCAGTGCAGCCCAGCTTCCGGCTGTGGTCTGCTGGGCTCCACAGGGTACGAGGGGGGCCGTGGTCACCAAGTCGTGATCCTGGTCTGGGCCGGGAAAGGAAGCCCGCGGGGATGGGGAGGACTCCTTGGCTCTCCAAACTAGCTCCATACTTTGGCTTAATACTGGCTTTTCCACTGTCCTTTGGATTCTGTGTACAATTTGCACAAATAATCAAGCATTTCCTGTGCATTCTCTGTGCCCAGCAAGATGGACTGGTCTGGCGGGGAGGGGTTCATTTCATTTCAGTTCAGTTCAGTTGCTCAGTCGTGTCCGACTCTTTGCGACCCCATGAATCACAGCACGCCAGGCCTCCCTGTCCATCACCAACTCCCAGAGTTCACTCAGACTCACGTCCATCGAGTCAGTGATGCCATCCAGCCATCTCATCCTCTGTCATCCCCTTCTCCTCCTGCCCCCAGTCCCTCCTAGCATCAGAGTCTTTTCCAATGAGTCAACTCTTGGCATGAGGTGGCCAAAGTACTGGAGTTTCAGCTTTAGCATCATTCCTTCCAAAGAAATCCCAGGGCTGATCTCCTTCAGAATGGACTGGTTGGGTCTCCTTGCAGTCCAAGGGACTCTCAAGAGTCTTCTCCAACACCACAGTTCAAAAGCATCAATTCTTCGGCACTCAGCCTTCTTCACAGTCCAACTCTCACACCCATACATGACCACAGGAAAAACCATAGCCTTGACTAGACGGACCTTAGTTGGCAAAGTAACGTCTGTGCTTTTGAATATGCTACCTAGGTTGGTCATAACTTTTCGGGGAGGAGTAATTCTCTTCAATTGCTCTTCACCCAGAGAGGTGTGGCCTCATGACAAATGCCCAAGATGTCCAGGGCCTCTAATGGTGCCCGCACATTGTAGGCACTTCATTGACAGCTTTGGATGAGCGAATGAGGCTTAGACTCCAACTGGCATTTATCGTGGCTGCCAATAGCTGGGTGGGTTGTAAGAGAAGAATGCAGGCAATGAGTTGGTAAAAGGCAAAGGGAGAGATGAGTCCACTGGGATGTAAATTCCACAAAGGCAGGGTGTCTCGTCTGTTTTCTCACTGCTGAGTCTCTAGCACCTAGAGGACTATAGAACTCGTTAAATTTTCGTTACATGATGAGTGAACAGAGAAGGAAGGAAGGAAGGGAAGAAGGGAGGGAGGGAGGGAATAGGGGTGTGACAGGGGAATCCATGCATCTGGGGGCCCTGATGAGAAGCAGGGCCTGGTGAGAGCCATGCCCACTTCCCCACACCGTCCTCCCTTCCTCATCCTCATCCCATTCATCAGTTACCTGTTCACGAGGAAGACAAGCGTTCTCTTAGCAAATGCCGTGGAGGTCTCTTCTCTGCATCCTTCCCCTTGCTGCCGCCTACCAACCTGCTCTGATTTCTGAAATATCCACCCCAGGGGAGGTTCCAGCCAAAAGCTGTCCCCAGTCCCAGGTGGGACATCGAATGGAACCTCTGCTCTTTTCCTTCCCGTGTAAACTGGACCAGATGATCCAGAAGGACTCAGCAGTGGGCAGGGTGGGCCACGTGCCCAGCTTCCTTTGACGGAGGAAGTCACTGTGAGCCCCTGCCCTTACCAAATTAGCAATCTCTCAGGGCTGCCTCTGAAAGCCAGGCTGCCCAGTCGTTTCAGGGAGCTGAAGGGCTGCAGGGAGGCCTACAGGACCATCTAGGAGAGTCCAAGTGAGTGTTGCAAGGGCCCCAACCTCCCAGGATAACAGAGACCACTAGGTCCCTATGTATCTGCACCTTCACCACGAAGGACTGGGTCTCTCCACAATTTTGAGACCTGGCACTTTTCGCATCACCAAACCAGAATATGCTACGCCAACAGAGTCAGTATTCTGCCTCCCAGAACCTGGAGCTCTCAGGTGAACCAGGCACAATGACAGCTACCTGAAGGCACTTTGTGGGGTGGTTGCTAAGACTGGGGCTGGGCCATGTGTGACTCCCCACGAGGCTCATGCCCTCTGTCTGCCACTGTCGTGGGCCACCTGGACACAGCTGGATGGACTGGCGTGAGGCTGCCCCTCCCTTTGCCTCTCCCCTCCCTGGAATCAACAAGCAGTACAGCAGTAACGCGGGGCTTTGGCGATGCTGAGTGCGGTTGGCAGAGCCAGGCTGGCAGGTGAGGTGTGGGGGCCTGGGCACACCTGCCTGCTGTCTGCCCTGCCTCTGCCAACTGGAAGTACCTTTCTCATCCTGGGGGGAGCCATGGGCTAGTTCAGACAGGTAGAGGACGGCCGTGCTGAGACCACAGGCTGGGGACTGATGTCGCAGCCCACGAGTTCTACACCAGGAGAACCCTGACCTTGACCATTGTGGAGATGGGGTGAGGAAACCAGTGGGTGGATAAGCCAGATTTATCCCCATTGATGGGGAGAAAAGTTAATACCATTAGTTTCCTAGGGCAGCCATAACAAACTAAACAGCAGCAATGTACTGTCTCACAGTTCTGGAGGCTAGAAGTCTGAAATCAGGGTCTCAGCAGGACCATGCTCTCTCTGAAACCTAGAGGCAAGAGCCTTACTCACCTCTTCTTAGCTTCTGGTGATAGCCTGCAGGCCTTGGAGTTCCCTGCCATACAGAGACAGCTCTTCAGCCTATCCCCACTGTTACGTGGCCTTGCCCCTCCTGTGTGTGAATTTGTGTGTCCGTCTCTTCTCTCCTTATAAGGACATGAGTCACATTGGATGAGGACCCATCGTACTCCGCTATGACCTCATCTTAACTTGATTACATCCGCAGAAGCCATATTTCCAAATGAAGTCACATTCCTGATCGTAGGGGTTAGATTTTCATAAATCATCTTCCTATTCAGTAGCTCAGTCATGTCTGACTCTTCGCGACCCCATGGACTGCAGCACGCCAGGCATCCCTGTCCATCACCAACTTCCGGAGTTTACACAAATTCATGTCCATCCAGTCGGCGATGCCATCCAGCCATCTCATCCTCTGTCGTCCCCTTCTCCTCCTGCCTTCAATCTTTCCCAGCATCAGGGTCTTTTCCAATGAGTCGTTCTTTGCATCAGGTGGCCCAAGTATTGGAGTTTCAGCTTCAGCATCAGTCCTTCCAATGAATATTCAGGACTGATTTCCTTTCGGATGGACTGGTTGGATCTCCTTGCAGTTCAAGGGACAATCAAGAGTCCTCCAACACCACAGTTCAAAAGCATCAATTCTTTGGCACTCAGCTTTCTTTATAGTCCAACTCTCACATCCATACATGACTACTGAAAAACCATAGCTTTGAGTAGACGGACCTTTGTTATTACAGGCAGTTTCTTTACTAACTGAGCTATCAGGGATGCCTATATATCATGAGGGGACACAGTTCTACCCATAATAACCATTGGTGCCCTTTCTTCCAGGAGAAGGTGAGGAGTATTATCTCATAAGTGGCACCCTATGCAGAAAGCTTGGTTTCCTTTCTGTTCAATCCACATGGCCTTTACTCATGAGGCATCTAGAAAAAAAGAACTGAGTTAATGCCCCTGGGGACTCCCAAGAGCTGATGAAGAAGGTCAGCTCCAAGAAAGCAGTTTTCATGAGTCCTGTTGAGTCCCCAGCATCTAAACAGTCCCTGGCCCAGAGTAAGTGCTCGATAACGATTTGCTGAACGAATGCATGTTGCTGGTGGGAGCAGCAGAGGCAGTCAGGGGTAACTGTGTGACCGCATAGAAGTCTCTTACCTCCTGACTCAGGCGTAAAATGGAAATGAGGACACGCAATCCACACATTATTGGGAGTATGGTGTGGGACTGATGTAAAGGCATTCATTCACTTCTGGCACACAGCAGTGAGTGAAGCGAAAGTCACTCAGTCGTATCCGACTCTGCAGTCCCATGGACTACACTACTGCTGCTAAGTCGCTTCAGTCGTGTCCGACTCTGTGCGACCCGATAGACAGCAGCCCACCAGGCTCCCCCGTCCCTGGGATTCTCCAGGCAAGAACACTGGAGCGGGTTGCCATTTTCTTCTCCAATGCACAAAAGTGAAAAGCAAAAGTGAAGTCGCTCAGTCGTGCCCGACTCTTAGTGACCCCATGGACTGCAGCCCACCAGGCTCCTCCGTCCATGGGATTTTCCAGGCAAGAGTACTGGAGTGGGGTGCCATTGCCTTCTCCGATGGACTACACAGTCCATGGAATTCTCCAGGCTAGAATACTGGAGTGGGTAGCCTTTCCCTTCTCCAGGAGGTCTTCCCAACTCAGGGACTGAACCCAGATCTCTCACATTGCCGGCAGATTCTTTACCAGCTGAGCCACAAGGGAAGCCCACAGTAAGTGTTCAGTAAATGCTAATTAAATCAGAATCTCTTGGAGGCAGTGGTGTGGTCTTGGAGTTTTACAGGGTGTGATGCTGACCTGCAGAGTGGAAGTGTAGCTCCGCACTTTTTTCCTGCAGGGAAGGGTTGAGCTGCTTTAACCAGTGACCTGCCAGTGAGGAAGAGATGAACCCTCAGGCAGGAGAATGCCTTGCTAGAGAGATAGTACAAAGTGATCCGTAAGGACACAGACTCTGTCTGTGACCGTCCCCGGGGCTTCAAATCCCAGCTGTGCTGAGATTCAGTTTTCCGTTTCTAAAGCGGGGCAGGAGTAGCATCACTGTCCTGGGGTTCTAGTGAGGATTAACTGCGGTGTGTGGTGCATAGTGAGCAATATGTACATTTAGTATGGTCAGTATCACTTTTGTAAGCCTTCTGCCCTGATTGATCCGGACTAGGTCCCTGGAAAACCTGGCCCTTGAGTTCCCGGGCTGACTTCTGGGGACGCAGTTTCTCTTTCTGGTCCCCGGGCCCCACGCCACGCCAGCCCCGCGCGCATGGCGCGCGCCGCACCGGCCCACCCGCGCCCGCAGCTCCCCGCACTCTGAGATCCAGCGCGCCCTCTGGTGGCGCTCGGCCTGGGACGGGCTGGCCGCGCTGGAGAGTCCTCGGTGGGCGAGTCCTTGGGCTCGGAGGCTGCCGGTTCTGAGGTCCCCTTGACCGCGGCTTTCCTCCCTGCGAGAGAGCTGCAGGAAAAGCTGTGTCTCTCTGCGGCCTCCCTCGAGCGCGGGGCAGCTGGTTTGGAGAGTCCAGGGGCCGATCCAGCCTTCAGAGAGCAGGAGAGGGCAGGCAGAGGGCCCCCTCCTCTCCTTCTCATCCCGGTTCTGCCGAAAGGAGGGATCTGAGGAGTGACTCTTAAACACCTCCTCATCCAAATACTTTCCCCCTTAATATGATGTTGAAATCGACTGGACGGCTAAAAGGTCCGATGTCTACAAATCTGCCCCTTCGGGGTTCACCCCACGTGCCTTGGACTATCTAGCCATTTCCAGCCCCTAAGGTTGGAGTTCATCCCCTGGCTGTTATGTGGACCTATTTGGGCATTCCAGCCTCGGATTTCATCATCATCTCTAATGTTATCTGGCAGCAAGCCCATGCCAGGCAGGCTTCTAAACGCTTTATGTGCATAACTCCTTTTACCCTGAAAAAAAAAGTCAGACCTAGAGGGATAGTAACACCTAGGAGGAAACTGAGGCTCAGAGACCTTAGAGATGTCTGGAAGATCAAACAGAATGAGGGTTTGGAATCCTAGCAGTCTGGCTCCAGACTGATGTCAGCATCACAGGGTCCTCCCACCCCCCTGGTGAATTCTGCGCTGTGGCACTACGCCTCTGCCCTTGTATGTGGATGCCCCGCCTCTCCATCTGGAATGCCCGCCCTCACCCCTAGGACGCCCACGTGGCAGGCTCTCCTGTGAGTTCTTCCCTGCGTCTCTGGCCCCTGGCCCCATCTCTCCAGGTGCCTGTCACCATGTTACTTGTTTGTCTCTGCTAACTGGGCTCTGGAGTCAATGGCAAATGGGACCACTTGCTGTTCATCTTTGCTCTGTCAGTGACAGGCACACAGCAGGTGCCCACTGGATGAAGCCAGGCTCAAACAGCAGCTGCCTTCTCCAGGGACGTGTCTCACCATTGCCTCTGAAGTGGGAGGAAATGCACATTAGTCCCATTTTAGAGATGGAAAGACTGAGGGGGTATTGCCTTTGAGGGATCCAGCCAACTCCACAGGCTGAACCAAACAGGTGTGCTTACACAGTCCATTGTTCTGTGCTCCACTTCTCAGACCAGGGGTGAGTGAGAGACAAGGATAAGGTGAGGAGCTGACCCATGAGGACCTGTGAGGTGGGCCACTCATGAGGATGGAGGGTGGAAAGGTTTGTGCAGGGAGGTCCTGGGCTTTGTCTGCCAGGCCAGGGAGGGGAAGATTTAAAATAGCACTTGTTTTATTCACCAGGGTCTCCTCTTGAAAGACCTCATCCTTTGGGCCCATCCTGCTTCCTTTCCAGTAGACTTCTGTGCAGGCTGAAGGGGACCACGTGACCAAGGCAGTGAGGGGGCCAAGTAGGGGCTGGAGGAGTTGAGAACGCAGGGCAGCTGGGGACCCGGGATGCAAGATGGGCCCTGGCATGTCTCACTCCCTGTCCCCTTTAACGACTGCAGCGGTTGCCTCATTCTCCCTCCCAGTCCAAGCCTCACCACACCTCTGCTGCATCCCCACCGTACTCCACTGAGCCACGCTGCCAAGCGCTGAGTTGGTACCCATGTGGACCGCAGCAGGAATTTCTGGGCCAGCCTGTTTCTCCTGCCCTAGTGGACACTTCTGTAAGATAAACATTAGGTCTTCTGTCCTATTTGCTTCCCTTCAGTGGCCAGCACCATGCTGGGCACTAGTGGATGCTCAAGAGAAGACAAGTTGCTTAATTTATTTTAGCCTCAGTTTCCTCTGCTGTAAAATGGGGATGATAGATCCATAGGTGTGAGTCTGCCTGCGTCAGAGTACCTAGCACGGGACCCAGCACACGGGAAACAAACGTTCAACGTTAGTTTCCCACGTGTGTGTGTGTGGATATGTTAGTCGCTCAGTCATGTCCAATTCTTTGTGACCCGTGGACTGTGGCCCACCAGGCTCCTCTGTACAAGGGATTCTCCAGGCAAGAATACTGGAGTCGGTAGCCATTCCTTTCTCCAGGGAATCTTCCAGACCCAGGGATCGAACCCAGGATCTCCTGCCTTACTGGCAGATTCTTTATCACTGAGCCACCAGGGAAGCCCTCCCTGTCAAATCAGGCTGGCTCAGCTCCCAGCTCCCTGCTCTGATTGGGGGCAAGTAGAACCTACCACCTTAGACCCTGGTGACTGCCGTTCAGAGGTTCAGATGCCCTCTCCTTTGCAGCCTCGGGGGACTGGAAGGAGGGAAGGGCTCAGGACTCCCTGGGCCCCAGCAAAGTGGAGTGTCCCCTCAACATCCAGCTGGAGCCAAGGAGGCTGAGATAGAAGTTGCCAGTGTGGGGGTCATTGACTTGATCTGCTCCAGGGCCCCCATCCCCCCTCCACCAGAAATGGACTAACGAATGAATAGAGGGGGCGGGGGAGCTGGGGACAGGGTTAGGGTTTCCTGAGTGATGGCATGGGAAGGGCATGGCAGACACGTCTTACCCTTCTCCACGGGCTGTGTCTTCAAGTCAAAGCATAGGCCCCCAAGGTGTGGACAGGGGGAGTTTACTGGATGTGCTTAAGTTGTTTCCTCGTGTTGACTCATTTCATCCTCATAAGAACCCTGTGAGCTGGGTTCTATATTTCCCACGTTATACACAAGGAAGCTCAGAGAATTAACTCTGGAAACTGCTCTCCACCACTGTTGTTCTGTCTCCAGGATGACAGAATGAACGTTTTCATTTACACCCCGCAGCCTGATATCTTTTCCATCCCACCTTTTAGGCTCATGGCCTGGGCTAGGGGTTGGGGGGGCCTGCCAGTGTCTCATGGCCCCAGGTGAGTGCTCTCCACTCACACCTCCCAGCTCTGAGCTCCCTTGAGACTCATCCTACCCTCCTGGCACTGCCCATCCCTCAAGGGAAAGAGGAGAGTTCCTGGGAATGAGAACAAGCAGCACACGGATAAGGAACACTCCTGTCCCACCTGGCCCACATGCAGCCCTGTTAAAGCTCTGTGGCTTTAACTGGGTCCTACTCCCTTGTCCCAGAGAAGGCAATGGCACCCCACTCCAGTCCTCTTGCCTGGAAAATCCCATGGACGGAGGAGCCTGGAAGGCTGCAGTCCAGGGGGTCGTGAAGAGTCAGACACAACTGAGCAACTTCACTTTCACTTTTCAGTTTCATGCATTGGAGAAGGAAATGGCAACCCACTCCAGTGTTGTTGCCCAGAGAATCCCAGGGACGGGGGAGCCTGGTGGGCTGCTGTCTATGGGGTCACACAGAGTCGGACATGACTGAAGCGACTTAGCAGCAGCAGCAGCAGCAGCAGCAGCAGCAGCAGCTCCCTTGTCCAACTGTCTGCCTCACGATCTCTGTCTCCTGAGGAAAGGAACAGGTTTCTTCAACCTCCAGTGGCCACGAAGAGCTTCCTGTGGGGCTCCCTGGGGAAAATGAAAGTGAAGTCGCTCAGTCGTGTCCGACTCTTTGCGACCACATGGACTGTAGCCTACCAGGCTCCTCCATCCATGGGATTTTACAGGCAAGAGCACTGGAGTGGATTGCCATTTCCTTCTCCAGGAGATCCTCCCAACCCAGGGATGGAATCCGGGGCTCCTGCATTGCCGGTGGTTTCTTTACCAGCTGAACCACCAGGAGGGATGGTCCCCGGGGAAGGCTTCCACTATCCCGGAAAGCCCCCTCCTCCCCACATGCACCTGGGAGAGGGTGGTCTGGGATCCTGCCTAATGTCCCTGCCCAGCTGCACAGCAGCTTAATTTTGAAGGGGCTGTAATTTACTAGCATTCCCCACTCCTCCTCTTGGTCATCAAAAGTCTTCTGAGTTCACAGAAGGGTGGGAGAGAAGAATCTCTACCCAGAAATGTAAGATGCTGGGAGGAGCTCAGAAACGTGCAGAACTATTACCCAAAATGAAATGGAGTTTGTATTTAAAAAACAGTACAAATAATAAAGAGCCCCAGTAAAATATTCAGAGCCTTTGACTCAGTAATTTCACTTATGAGAGCTGATTCTAAGGCAGTCTCGTTCCAGAGAAGAGGGAAGCAGGAGGCCCAGAGAGGTTCATTACAGAAGTGAACAGTTAGAGACAGCCTAAATATGGGAGAACGGTGAAATAAATGGAGACTTTGATGTGATGGTATCTCGTTGGACCCTTTTATTTATTTATTCGGTTGTGGTGGGTCTTAGTTGTGGCTCATGAGACCTTTCATTGGGGTGCATGGGCTTAGTTGCCCTGCAGCATGTGGGATCTGAACTTCCTGACCAGCGATCCAGCGCATGTCCCCTGCATTGGAAGGCAGAGTCTTAACCCCTGGACCACCAGGGAAGTCCTTGGACTCTTTTAAAGTGATGCTTATGAAGTGTGTGTAACAACTGGGAACATGTATACCTTGTAACTAAAATATTAAACTACATAAAATGTATGTGCCGAAGGGAATGAGTGAAAACCGTAATAATTCTGGTGTGTGGTGACTTTCTTTAAAATTTCTTGCCTGGAAAATCCCACGGACGGAGGAGCCTGGTATGCTACAGTCCATGGGGTCGCAAAGAGCTGGACATGACTGAGCGACTTCACTTTCCTTTTTTTCTTTAAAACAATTGTCTTTGATTGAAACACTCCTACAATTTAAAAAAAAGAAAGAAACGAATGAGGCAGGGATGGTGGCCAGAAAGGAGTATCTGGACTGCCGATAGTGTTCAATGTCTGCACCCAGGTGCTGGGGACATAGATGTATTCATTTCATGAACATTCCATGTACTGTACACTTGGGATACGTGAACATTTCTGTACATATGTTACTTCAATGAAAAGCTGAAAATGAAAAGAAAAAATGATATATTAAAAAACAGAAAGGCTGACCACTTCATGTTTAACTGGATGCACTCTGAGCTGTAGCCTAATAATTAGTAAGGGTTTCTTTTTCTCCTAAAATTTCCTCTTGTTGAAAATTAGTAATCACTGTTTTTAAAAGTCCTTTTCTCTGGGATTATTTGAAGCCAAAGACCTGGACAACAGGAAGGCTGATTGAAGAACCTATAGTACCTAATGGCTGAGAGCAATGGAAACCTCAGATTCGTGGTTTCCAAACCAGAATATCCACTCAAATCTCCCGGATGACTTGACTGCTTGGTAATATGTAGTGCTAGATCCCACCTAGGTCTAGGCTGGGCCCAGGAATTTGCATTTCTAGCAAATTTCCAGGTGATGGTGATGCTGCTGGTCTGTGGAACCCACTTTGGGAGTCACTGCCCCAAGATAGCCCTCTGGGATTCCAAGCACAGTGGTAGGGGAGGGCGGTAAGTGTCAAGGCATAGTCTGCCTTCTGCAAAACCAAAGCTGGTGTGAGGTCTTGCTGATCATAATTCTATCACACCAGAAGACGTCAGTGCCTCCGGTCATCTGGCACTCGGCTCTGTGCGGAAGGAATTGATTTTCACTGGCCTTACCGATGCCTTCCAATAACTCTAGCCAAAGCTCGTGCTGGTGTTGCCAGGTGTGAAAGGGACATAGAGGCAAAAGCACTGAAGAATGAGGGAGGTACAAATTAGGATGCCTGGTCTTGTACCTTTAGACTCGAGTGAGTGCCTTTTTAGGGGGTGAAAGAACAGTAGTTTATTAAGGACTTACCCTAGGCCAGTCACTATGCTGGGAGCTGTGTGTGCCTCGTCTCAGTTCATCCTCAGAACCACCCTCCAAGGTCAGGAGGATCACTGTCCCTGTGGCCTGCCCAAAGCCCCACGGCTTATACATGGATGTGTGCATGGAGGCCCGGGAGCAGAGCATGTGGCCCTGTGCGGGCAGAGCTGGTGGGCACCCAGTCACCACCCTCCCCCTTCTTGCAACTGTCTGCAGCAACAGCCTGGGAGTAGAGATCTCAAGGCAGGCTGCATGGGCAGCCTAGGGAAAGGATGGATTCTGTAGGAGGGGTTGGTGGAGGAGATAGTCCCGGGGGAAGGCAAGCTGGAGAAGAGAGGAGAAGGGGACACCGGGGGAGGTGGGGGAGGAGGGGAACGATCCAGGAAGCAAGACACCAAGGGCTGGGTGTGCTGGGACTTGGGGATGAAAGAGGGCTTCCCTGGTGGCTCAGACACAATGGAAGAAATGCAATGAGAGAAGCAGAAGCCCCAAAGGCTCACTTCTCTGCAGATCCTGTCCTCAGGTGTGGCTGGATCCAGGGCCACCAGGACTCCACCCCTCCTTATTTTCTGACTTTTCTACAAGGGACGTATAGGGAAAAAGGAGTGGCTACGATCAGGCAGTAGTCATGTATGGATGTGAGAGTTGGACTGTAAAGAAAGCTGAGCACTGAAGAATTGATGCTGTTGAACTATGGTGTTGGAGAAGATTCTTGAGGGTCCCTTGGACTCCAGGGAGATCCAACCAGTCCATCCTAAAGGAAATCAGTCCTGAATATTCATTGGAAAGACTGGTACTGAAGCTGAAACTCCAATACTTTGGCCACCTGATGCGAAGAACTGACTCCTTGGAAAAGACCCTGATGCTGGGGAAAATTGAAGGCAGGAGGAGAAGGGGACAATAGAGGATGAGATAGCTGGATGGCATCACCAACTCAATGGACATGAGTTTGAGTAAACTCGGGGGTTGGTGATGGACAGGGAGGCCTGGCATGCTGCAGTCCATGGGGTCGCAGAGAGTCGGACATGACTGAGAGACTGAACTGAACTGAAGATCGGGCGGCCTGGGGTCAGGGTAGGGTGGCCTGGGGTGCTGCAGAAGCCCTTTGAGGCCTCTTGGGTGGGAAGCTCTCCAGAGGCTGCCCTTCCTGCCTCCTCTGGGAGAAGGTGGCCAGCTGAGAGTGCTCTGCTGGTGCCCTTGTCACCCTGTCGAGTTGCTCTTCTTCTCTGGGGGCCACCTGGAGTGTGAGGGTGGCGATCCCGCCCCACAGAGCTCCGCCTGATGGTTACATGACTCTGTAGGGCTCCTGTTGGTTCCCAGATTTCCTCCTGTAGGTTCTCGTTCTTCACCCCTGCTCCCTTCCTGAGGATCTGAGACACCTGGGTCTCTGCAGCAGACCCTGGCCTGCTCACCTGCGAACGTGCAGGCAGGGGCTGATGGTCTCCCTTCCTCTTTAGGGCACCTCATCGAGTCTGCGCGGCACCTCAGAGACTGTGGGGCACCCCATGCAGTCTACTGCTTCGTGGACTGCTGTAGCATGAAGCTCTGTTGCATTGGCTGGCATTTCGTGGAAGCAGCCTTAACACAAGATCAAGATTCACTCTGGTTCTGTCCCCCAGTCTCAGATCTGTTCGCACCTGCCTGCCTTTCCGAGTTGTTCTATCCTGAACTGCAAGGACACCCTATTAATCTTTATTATCTTTTTATTCCACAACCCCCACCCCCCACACACCGCAGCAAGAAGGGACCCAGGAGTGTTACCCAGAAGGTGGCCTGACTTTCTTTATTTCCCGCTCACCAGATGGAAGGTACCGCTGTGCCTCTGATCACGACCTCACTAGAGCCATGAGATAGTGTCCAGCAGGGGCTTTGAGATGGCTAGCCCCTCTCCGCCACTGCCCACCCCCCCCCCCGCCCCCCACACACACACATACACAGCTTGCACTCTGCTTGGAGCGGCTGCCATTCTGCCTTCCTGCAGACTCTCTCACATTGTTGGTCATGGGATCGTGAAAGGACACATTTGAGAAGCCATTCCTGTGTTTTCATTACACTAAGACCTTCCTACATTGGAGATGGTCCCAACACATCTCCAAGATGACTTGGTTACCCAGGGCCCAGACAGGTGGGGTCGAGGGCTCACACACCTCTCTGCCTGGGCTCCTGTCTAAGGCCATTCAAGGTGCTGAGAGGCTGCTTGAGACGAGAGGCTGGGGTGCAAGGCCAGCTGAGGTAGTCAGTCCCTTCTCTGCCACTCAGTGAGGTGAGGTGAGTCCAGCTGTAGGAGACTACGCCACTCTGGTCTCTTCATTACCTCCTAACTGGTCCTTTGGAGAAGGAATGGCCAGGAGGTGGATTTTCACGTATTGATGGCTCTTCCAAGATTAAGAAGTGAGAGTAGTATGCACGTTTCTGAGGGTTGCCTGGGTGACACCTGATGCTATTAACAGGTGTGTAAGAGGATTTCCAAGGATGGAGTAAGCCTCAGAGGCTATAGAATGGCAGTTCCTTTGACCCCTGTTGAAAGACTCAGATTCCAGTGGAGTGTTGGGTAGGCATGAAATTCCATGTTTGAATCACAGCAAAGGTTAAAAGCAGAGTCAAAGGCATCTCTAGTGGGTGGTCCTAACTGTGTGGTCTTGACCTTGATGTTGCGTGAGAATCTGTGGCTCACCGTGATAGACGAGGCATTCAACACTTGGACTCTGCGGTTGGGAAGCTCGTGGTGAGGGATGGACAGAGGGTGGCCAGGCTAGGAGGAGTCGTGCTCCCATCACAGCTTGGAAGATGCTGCTGCAAAGCTTCCCATCTCCAGACCCACAGGATCAGGAGCAGCAGTAGAGCAGAGAGGGACGCTGTGAGCGGGACTTGTACGGGCTGGCTCAGTGGCTCAGTGGTAAAGAATCCACCTGCCAGTGCAGGAGAAGCAGGTTTGCTCCCTGGATTTAGAAGATCCCCTGGAGGAGGAAGTGATAACCCACTCCGATATTCTTGCCTGGGAAATCCCATGGACCTCTAGAGGAGTCTGCTCGGCTGCAGCCCATGGGGTCCCAAAGAGTCAGACATGACTTAGTGACTAAACAACCACCACCACCTTAGCCTCAGTTGTTGTCTTTTCTGGAGGGCTAAAAGCAATGTGGACAGTGCATGTGTTCTGGGGAGAAGATATCCCTAGGAGAGGCAGAGTTGAGGTCTGGACCCCCATTCGGGAAAGGACAGGGTGGAGCCAGTGTCTGTTGGTCACAGATTCTGTGCCAGCTACTGAGCAAAGAGCATTACGCCACACTGAAAGCCTGAAAGTGAAGCCGCTCAGTCGTGTCCGACTCTTTGTGACCCCCACAGACTGGGGCCTGCCAGGCTCCTCCATCCATGGGATTTTTCCAGGCAAGAAAACAGGAGTGGGTTGCCATTTCCTTCTCCAGGGGATCTTCCCAACCCAGGGATGGAACCCGAGTCTCCCACACTGCAGGCAGACTCCTCACTGTTTAAGCCACCACGGAGGTGTATACCCACACTACCATGCAACAAACCATTTTAAAGACAGAGGAAACGTGAACAAGAGGGTTACATGTTATCCCAGGATCACGGAGCTAATGAAGGGCAGAGTGAGAGCTGGAGCTCAGATCGGCCAGACGCCAATGGCAGACTCTTCGCTGGTTCTTCCTAACTGCTTCCCCCGACACAGACAGCAGGAGACGCTTACCTGGAGGTTGTTTCCCGTCAGAATCAGAGCATTCCTTGTAATTCACAAGCATTAGTTTTATCTCGATTCACACCTTCTTCTCTTACTCAAAACAGCACTTCCCACACAAGTGATAGAGAAGGCAATGGCACCCCACTCCAGTACTCTTGCTTGGAAAATCCCATGGATGGAGGAGCCTGGTAGGCTGCAGTCCATGGGGTCGAGAAGAGTCGGACACGACTGAGTGACTTCCCTTTCACTTTTCACTTTCATGCAATGGAGAAGGAAATGGCAACCCACTCCGGTGTTCTTGCCTGGAGAATCCCGGGGACGGGGGAGCCTGGTGGGCTGCCATCTATGGGGTCACACAGAGTCAGAAACGACTGAAGTGACTTAGCAGCAGTAGCACACAAGTGAATGCAAGTGATATTATTAAGTGCCATTTAATAGTCCTATGTACTAAATGATTAAGAATATTATGCTTGCAAATCTGGAGACTTTACCAATATTAACATTCCTAGTAACTGACTTCATACTGTGTGTGTGTGTGTGCTCAGTCATCAGTTATGTCGGGCTCTTTGCAACCCAGTGGGCTGTAGCCTGCCAGGCTCCTCTCTCCACGGGATTTTCCGAGCAAGAATACTGAAGTGGGTTGCCCTTTCTTCCTCCAGAGGATCTTCCCAATCCAGGGGCTGAACCCATCTCTCCTGCGTCTCCTGCACTGCAGGCTGATGCTTTACTGCTGAGTCTCTGGGGAAGCGTCTTCATACCACACCTGGTTTGAAATCCAGCTGTACGTCATGACACTGTTTGAGAACCAGCCAGTTGTGCTACCCATGATGACAAGTTTGGTCTTCGCTCACATATGCTGCAAGGCCAGCCACCTGAATGGGCTTGGTCTCATTCTGAGTGGCAAAGGGCACTGATACAAAAAAGCAAGGGTGTTTGAGCAGGTTGCAAATTTTCCTCTAACTTCCCGTCCAAAGGGGATGCCGTTCTAGGCCAGGGTCTGATTTGTAGTAGTGATGTTTCTTGTTTTATTTATTTATTTGTTGATTGATTCAGTGCTATCTGGAGAACAGTGTGCGTGTGTGTGTGTGTGTTTTTTTAATATACCTTTCCCTGTTCTTTAAAAAAAAAAACTTTCTATTTTGTATCAGGGTATAGCCAATAAACAGGGGGCTTCCCTGGTGGCTCAGAGGGTAAAGCGTCTGCCTGCAATGTGGGAGACCTGGGTTTGATTCCCGGGTTGGGAAGATCCCCTAGAGAAGGAAATGGCAACTTACTTCAGTACTCTTCCCTGGAAAATGCCATGGATGGAGGAGCCTGGTATGCTATAGTCAATGGGATCGCAAAGAGTAGTACATAACTGAGCAACTTCACTTTCATCGTAGCCAGCTAACAATGCTGTGATAGTTTCAGGTGAATAGCGAAGGGACTCAGCCATATATATACATGTATCCATTCTCCCCAAAACTCCTCCCCACCATGATGGGTACAGTACAGGTACCATGTATTGTATGAGTATAGAACCATGGCTTGTTCTCAAACAGTGTCATGACGTACAGGTGGATTTCAAATCAGGTATGGTACCAAGTCACTTCCCCAGGGGCTCAGCGATAAAGAATCCACCTGCAATGCAGGCTGCCACATAACGTTAAGCAGAGTTCCATGTGCTATTTGGTAGGTCCTTGTTGGTTATCCATTTTAAACATAGCTATGTGTATGTCGACCCCAGATTCCCTAATTATCCCTTCCTCCCATTCTTCACCCCCCACCCAGCAACCACAAGTTCATTCTCTAAGTCTGTGAGTCTCTTTCATAAATAAGTTCATTTGCACGATTTCTTTTTAGATTCCACATATAGGATGCCATGCAATATTTCCCCTTCTCTGTCTGACTGACTTCCCTTGGTATGACTATCTCTGGGTCCATCCCTGTTGCTGCAAATGGCATGATCTCATTCTGTTTTGATGACTGAGTAATATTCCATTGTGTGTGTGTCTGTGTGTGTATCTTCTTTATCCATTCCTCTGGTGATTGACGTTTAGGTTTCTTTCACATCTTGGCTATCGTAAACAGTGTTGCAATGAACTTTGGGGTGCTTGTATCCTTTTGGATCATGTTTTTCTCCAGATGTATGCCTAGGAGTGGGTAGCTGTATATGCCTAGCATATGGTAGCTGTATTTTTAGTTTTTTAAGGAACTTCCCTACTGTTCTCCATAGAGGCTGTACCAGTTTACCTTCCCACCAACAATGTAGGAGGGGAGAGAAGATTGATTTTTAGAGAGATCGTTTTGTCAAAGAATGTTCCAAGGGGGCTTGGAGGTTCCATAGAGGCGGTTGGTGGACTTCCTGGAGGTGTTGGTGAAGGACTGAGACTGGGACCAACTTATCAAACATAACAAGCTACTGGTTTGCTGCTTTATGTAACAGTGCTGCGTACAGTTCCATCCCATGAAAGACCCTTTGGGGCTCTTTTTTGAAGTTTGAAAACCACTGCTTTAAAATGATGCTTTTATGATCCCATAGGCAAAAACATTCCTGCTGATGGGCAAGTCCTTTTCCTTTGACCCCTCATACTGGCTGTCAGTTAAGAGATTCTGAATCTAAATCTCCGTACAGACACATTCTCTGGGGCAAGAAGTGAGTCTCCTCAGTGGAGTGGCTGGGGTAGCTAGACTCCAAGGAACAAAAGGGAATGCGCATTGGTAGGTGTTGGAAGAAACAGGAAAATAAATCCACTTGTTTGATCTCATGATGGCCTTTCAGACTGTAAAGGGAGGGAATATGGGGTAAGGAGCCCTCTTTGTTTTATTAGGGACTTTATTCTCCATCCAGAGGGGGCCTCCTGCTATCTTGGGTGTTTGCAGAAACTATTCCCATGCATCCAGGTGATTTCAGAATTGCTGCTGATTTGAACCTGCTCCAACTAAGCAAATTGGCCCTAATGGGGCCAAAGCGGGGCTTGGCAGTGGATTGTCTTTCTTTTCACCACTCCTTCTGTCTTCTTCCTGCTGCCTTCACCTTCTCCAAGTCATAGAAAGTTAAAATTCACCCTTTGGCGTTCTGCTCAAAGTTATGTGGCAGCCTAGATGGGAGGCAGGTTTAGGGAGAATCAGTTCAGTTCAGTCGCTCAGTCGTGTCCGACTCGTTGTGATCCCATGGACTGCAGCACACCAGGCTTCCCTGTCTTTCACCATCTCCCGGAGCTTGCTCAAACTCATGTCCATCGAGTCAATGATGCCATCCAACCGTCTCATCCTCTGTCGTCCCCTTCTCCTCCTCCCTTCAATTTTTCCCAGCATCAGGGTCTTTTCCAAGGAGTTGGTTCTCTGAATCAGGTGGCCCATGTATTGTAGTTTCAGCTTCAACATCAGTCCTTCCAATGAATATTCAGGACTGATTTCCTTTAGGATGGACTGGTTGGATCTCCTTGCAGTCCAAGGGACTCTCAAGAGTCTTCTCCAACACCATGGTTCAAAAGCATCAATTCTTTGGCGCTCAGCTTTCATTATAGTCCAACTCCCACATCCATACATGACTCCTGGAAAAACCATAGCTTTGACTAGATGGACCTTTGTTGGTAAAGTAGTGTCTCTTCTTTTTAATATGCTGTCTAGGTTGGTCATAGCTTTTCTTCCAAGGAGCAAGTGTCTTTTAATTTCATGGCTGCAGTCACCATCTGCAGTGATTTTGGAGCCCCCCAAAATAAAATCTGTCATTGTTTCGATTGTTTCCCCATCTATTTGCCATGAAGTGATGGGACCGGATGCCATGATTATGATCAATAACCTCAGATATGCAGATGACACCACGCTTATGGCAGAAAGCAAAGAACTAAAGAGCCTCTTGATGAGAGTGAGAGAGGAGAGTGAAAAAGCTGGCTTAAAACTCAACATTCAGAAAACTAAGATCATGGCATCTGGTGCCATCACTTCATGGCAAATAGATGGGGGAGAATAGATACATATATACGGATGGCTGGCAGAGTCCCTTCGCTGTTAACCTGAAGCTATCACAGCATTGTTAATCAGCTGTGTGAGAGTGCTCAGTCACTTTAGTCATGTCTGATTCTTTGCAACCCCATGGACTGTAGCCCAGCAGGCTCCTCTGTCCATGGGATTGTCCAGGCAAGAATACTGGAGTGGGTAGCCAGTCCCTCCTCAACAGATAAACTGAGAGTAATGACACCCAGCTCAGATGTGAAGTGGGGTGGATAACCTTGAGTCAGAACAGAACAGTGCTGAGTGCCCAGCACAGAGTGATGCTCAGTAAATGGTCCATCCCCACCACCCCCTCCACACCCATCACTGAACAGTCATATTAGAGTTGGTGTTCTTCAATGAGCAATGGAAAAAGAGGAGAAAATGAAAATGCTACAATATTAGTGATGGACCAAAAGAAGGAATTGATCGTATAATGAATAAGAAATACAGTTTCTGTCTTTATTGTTGGTATGAGATCACAGGCAGAATTATTCAATTGGAGGAAGATAGAGTAAATGGAGATAAACTGAAGGTGCTGAGGGGCTGTGTGGACACTTCCTGGGCTCAAGGATGGTTGAAGTGCAAGTGTAAGTCACTCAGTCATGTCCAACTCTTTGAGACTGCATGGACTGTAGCCTCCCGGGTTCCTCTGTTCATGGAAATCTCCAGGCAAGAATACTGGAGTGGGTTGCCATGCGCTTCTCCAGGGGACCTTCACAACCCAGGGATAGAACCCAGGTCTGCCACATTGCAGGCAGATTCTTTAGCATCTGAGCCACTAGGGAAGCTCAAGAATACTGGAGTGGGTAGCCTATCCCTTCTCCAGTAGATCTTCCAGACTCAGGAATCGAACCAGGGTCTCCTGCATTGCAGGCAGATTCTTTACCAGCTGAGCTACCAGGGAAGCCCACAGTTTCCAGGGAAGCCCACAGTGATGGTTACTTATGACCTATTTGGAGATGGTTCCCTTAAAGATAAACGTGAAAGTCGCTCAGTCGTGTCTGATTCTTTGCGACCCCAAGGACCATACAATCCATGGAATTCTCCAGGCTAGAATACTGGAGTGGGTAGCCTTTCCCTTCTCCAGGGGATCTTCCCAACCCAGGAATTAAACCCAGGTTTCCCACATTGCAGGTGGATTCTTTACCAGATGAGCCACAAGGGAGGTATCCCTTAAAGATACCCTAGGAAAATGTGGTCAGCCACCTTTCTCTGTTTCTCAGGACCGCCAGCCCAGCTGGGGGCAGGAAGAGACAGAACCTCAGACAATAGGGTGGGCAGACCCTGAATATTTGATACCCAGATCTGCCATCCTCTACAACCAATTTACACTGGGATATAATCAAGTAGTCAATAATAATCATTATTTTCCTGACTGTTGATAATTTTAAAATTAACAGTTCAAAATCACGAACACATTTCAATGTTTCAATGTTATTATTCAAATTCAGTAAGATTTTTCATGTAAAAACTAATATTTGAGCTTGCAAATATTACATCTCACAGTTGTGTTTCACTGTTTTAAATTTTAAATGCAAATAAAAATTTCACATAGAATAACTAGACTGAAGTAAGTCGAGTTCTTTCCCTGTCTCTAGAAATCCCTGTGCTGTCATTGTTTACTTTGAATTTACCATTTAAACACAAGGATGTGTTTAGGAAGTACCACAGGGGTCAAGACACAGACAGGCCTTAAGTGAGCTTGGATGATCCTATGTTTTTAAGAATGGACTCTTGAAACACCCCTAGAGCTAAAGGGAGCTAAGTTTGTGTGTGTGTGGCTGACTTATTACCTTCAGGTGGAATGCAATTTGTATTAAAGGACAAGTAATAAGAATATGCTAATTTGAAGCTTACATATATTATTAAAACTCAACAGCAACTGCAACAGTTTTGTTTTGCTTTTTTTTTTTTTTGGCCCATGCCACACAGCATGTGGGTTCTTAATTCCCTGACCGGGGATTGAACCTACACTCCCTGCATTTGACACACTGGAAGCAGAGTCTGAACCACTAGACTGCAGGGAAGTCCTGGGAAGAGTGTTTTATCACTGACATTGTTTTGACTTGCTGGAGCAAGGTGAGAACACAACGTAGCCTGACTTAAGAGTTAGCTTTACACTGTTTTTACACCCCATTAGACGGTGACCCCCTTCTTGCTTGCATCTATGGGTAGCCAGTCGCCACCAATTTGCCGATGGTATGGCAGACCAGGTATGGCGGCCGCTGTTGGTTGCTCACCCAATAGCCTTTCCTGCTCCCTTCTGTAACAGAAGGGAATCTTGCTTGTCACTGAACATTAATGTTCTCAGGAGCAGAGAGCTTCTCCCCCAGCTTCAGGGAGTAAATGTATTTTAAACCAATCTCAGCAACCATTTCTCCTCTGACAGTGACTGGTTTAGGGTGAGTGTGGTTCTGGATTCTGGCTGAGAAGACATGAGGATAAGTCTGCTGCAGTGGGTAGAAAGATTTTCCTCTGGAATCAAATCAAATGAAGATAAACAAAAACAAACTAGAGACACAGGGGGGACATTTCTCCCAGCGTAAATTCATATATGCACACACACCCTTCCCAGCTTTGGACACGATGGGTGAGGAAGTGGTACCTATGCCATGAGAAGCAAGCTTCACCTCTAGGGGGTCCAGGCGAAGGTGACAGCTAGTACGCTAAGGACAGCCCACCCAAAAGATGAAACCACCTGCCCCTGGAGACTTCGCCACGTGAGATCATAGACCTATTCCTGAAGCCCCTGGACTCTCCCGGTGCTTGAGGCTAAAACTAAGCAGAGTTGGGTGGGTGCACACGTGGTCACCTGAGGAAGTGGCTCAGCTCAGGACGAAGAAAACCAGGGAGAAGGGAGAACAGAGCACGTCCTGGAACAGAGAGGGGTGGAGAAGGGACGCTGGGCCAGGGGTCCTGACGGTTGGCGTCAGATGACACCATTGACCTGAACGTCTTGGCAACTGAACCGGAACCACACTGACTGAATGGATGGGCGAATGGGTGGGTGCGGCAAGGTCCACCGAGGCCTTTGTAAGCCAGTGAGGCTGTTACTAGTGCAGTGCCCACCTGTCATAGCCCATCAATCATCGCGTCATTACGCTCCTCCTCCCCAACCAAGCAAGGCGTAGTAAATCATAAAATAGTGTGAACTGCAAGAAAGTCAGTGGCCCTGAGCCACTTGCTGATTCAGTCTTAATCTCAGCCCTGGTCCCCTAGAAAACAGAGCTGGAGGCCAGCTGATATGTGCTGATGTACAGCAAAAGCCATCACAATATTGTAAAGTAATTATCCTCCAATTAAAATAAATAAAAGACAGAAAAAGAAGAAACACCAGAAAAAAAAAAAGTGCTGACACTTCATTGGAGAAGTATAAGGCCTGGGAAGGGAGGGTGATGGAAAAGGGAGGGAGGTGAGGTCTGATGCCAAGCAAAGAGATGTGATGTGTAGTGTGCTGGCCACCACGTGCCTAGCTGGTCTCAAAGAAACCTAGCAGGGTGTCTGGCGTGCATGTCTCTTCCGGAGGGCTTATAAAGAGAAACCACACCATGAAACAGTGCTCAGAGGGCAGGGAAAAAAGGGAAGAATTCAGGGAGCTACCCTCCTGAACTTCTAGGGTGCATCGTCTGGGACCCTCACTAAACCAGCCCTCATGGACTGGACGTGGAGGTGAGACTCAGCCTGAGGGGGCTGCTGAACCAGAGAGAAAAAGGAGGCAGTCGAGGGGACCAGTGACGACACCTGCAGTGTGACTCAGGCTCTGGACACAGGTGTTGACCTCCAGTGCACTGGGGCAACCCATCCCACATGGTCCCACGTTTGTCCCTCGCCGTGTGGGGCTCAGACAGCCTTCGGGAGGCCTTGACACCTTCCTCACCGCTCTTCCAGTCCTTTCCTCATCACCCTTCCAGTCTGCTTTCGAAGCGAGTCCCTCGGGGCTGCGCATAAACTTCCATCAGTGCCTGTAGTAAGAGAGAGTAAAGAGGAATTATGGCTGCTCCTTGCTCGGCTGGGTTTTGTAGAATTACCCCAAAGCAGTGTTTATCATGCCATTGAGCTGGAGGCCCATGCTTGATGTGCTATCTGTCCTGACCCTGATCTCTCTCTGCATCGTTGCCCTTCCACCAGCTCTCCTACAGTCCGGCTCATTCTAGGGTCATTGCTGACAAGTGTATTACCGGTGTTTATCCATATTAAATCTTGCACTGTTGACTGCCTTCTTCTCTATTTCTCTAAACCCTCCTTGGTCCTCCTGCAGTTTCCCTTCCTGCCTTGCCTCGTCCTTCTTGGAAAGGCAAAGCCTTCTAAGACAGGAGTTCTAGTGAAGCTTGTTGCTAATTGTTTACGAGGAATGAAGTTGTAAGAGGAGGCCCTCGCCCCAAGCCTGGAGCCTTCATCTGGAATTGGTACTGACCCGTTCATAATTGCTTCCCAGGTGGCGCTAGTGGTAAAGAACCCACCTGCCAATGCAGGAGAGGCAGGTTTGTTGGATTCCTTGGTTTGGAAGATCCCCTGGAAGAAAGCATGGCAACTCACTCTGGTATTCCTGCCTGGAGAACCCCATGGGCAGAGGAGCCTGGTGGGCTACAGTCCATGGGATCACAAAGAGGGGGCCTGAGTGAAGTGGCTTAACATGTACACACTCATAATTACCTCTTTCCGAGCGGTGCGGACTTCACTGATGCGACTGGCTTCATTACAGTTTACATTTGGGAAGGTAACTGTCAGCTAGCACTTTTCTCATGTAAAAACACAGTCGAAAGCTCTCATCTTAATCATGTTTTACATAGCTCGAGCACTTTACAGTTTATAAAACACTTACATTTGATTTTTCCTAAAACCTAAAAGCATGTGCTGTTTTCCCCTCTCCATAAAACATTTTACTAGAGCAAAAATAAAAAGCATTTGATTCTAAAGAATAATGAAATAAGAAGTTCTACCTTAATTGAGCCATTAGGAAATGAAAACGCATTTCAGCGTTCCCCGTGTTGACTTTTATATCATTAACACTAGGGAGACAGGCTCAGCCAACATGTTTCTTTGTTTCCCACTAAATGGCAACACTTAACATGTGTGTGTTAGCATACAATTAATTTTCCCAAAGTTTCACATATTTAATAATTTCTTTGAGGTAATTATCTCTGAGAGTAGAAATGTACTGGGAGGCATAATTTGTTGAGTTTGCCAAACAAATTCTTCATTCTTTCTGTGGCCGGTGTTGACCATGAGATTTTGGCAGTTAAAAGTATCATCCAGCGTAGGAAGGGAATGATTTCAGTGAGCGCAGACTCTTGCATCTTTCCATACATAGAAAAACGCTAAAGTCCTTAACTTGAGATATCTGGCTTCCTTTAATTAACAATCATCTTTTGATGTTCAGCCCACCTGTCCTTCGTTGCAAAACTTCTGCATGTTTGGGCTCCTTCCCTTGCCTCCTCAGAGCATTTCTGTCAGGGTCACTTGAGATGCTGTCTCGGGGGCTTGCAGTCCTAAAAATTCCCACCGAATAAAACATAACTCTGAAAAAAAACAAATATATAAAAAAAAGCCATCATCAAAGAAACTTTGGCCTTTTACCAATGATAAGGCCCTAGAAACAACCTGCTTACTTGATATTTGAAATCGACCATGTTTTATGCACAAACTGATGCAAAAGTCACAAGAAATTGGATGATAAATTAATATGTGACACAGATGAAAATAAGGTCAGATTTCTTTGTTATTAGTTTTGATAAAAACCCACCATCCACTGTAATGGAAAATACTTAATTAGGCAGCTCATTCATTCAGTCAGTTGTTTCATGCCTCTTAGGTACCAGGCGCTATCAAGGTACATTCTTCTCCACTGACCCTCCTCCTTGCTCTGTACCTCCTCTTTCTTCCCCTCTTTGTTCTCCTCCTCCTGTTCCTCTCTCTTCCTCCCAAAATTTGGCAGGTGGCAAAGCTCTTGAGTCATGATGTGTTCCTATTCTCCTGGAGATGAGGAGGAGGAAAGGTCTCTGTTTCTTTGGAGGGACACGTCTCACCTTCCTGCCTGCTCACTGCAGTCGCCGTCTTGCATAGGGAAAGGAATCTTTAGGGCACACAGAGAACTTCAATATGCCATTCAGCTGTGTTAGTGAGAATGGAATCTTGAGACTCAGGAAAAAAAAAATAATCACAGAGCTTTGAAATATTTGGAAGTTATTCCTCCAAGACCCCTGGTAGGGGTTTCAGATAATGAAGTGGATAGTGGTGGTGGGAGGGACCCCAAGCATTTATCCACTCAAGACATCGCCCCCTTCACATTTCATCTTTGGTGTCATAGCGGCGGTGTCATAGCGGCAGTGCCAACAGAACACAAGCCTTCTTGCCCCAATAATAGCCCCTTACAGCTTCAGGAAAAGCCATCATGTTTCCGCAGCATTTATCTGTCAGCAGGAGACTATTATGGGAGCACAAACTCGCCTTGTATTAGCGTTATCAGTTCATTATGATCCTTGGGACGTGTGCCAGCCAGTGGGCTGCCAGTCTGCTGACCAGCACAGGGGGATATAACTCCACATCCCAAAATTCAAGCCTTGAGAAGACAGCAGGCCCACAGGGGTGTATGGTCGGGGACTTTTTCTCGGACCATCAATGGACACACTTTCCCAGCTCACCTCCCCCAGTGCTTACCCTGGGGTGGAACAGTGCTTACCCTGGCGTGGATTGTGACTCAGTTCCATGGAGGCAACCTCTCCTTCCTGGGCTGGTGGTAAGGAGTAACTACACGCCTTGTAGGCATCATTCTCACCTGGAAACTTGGTGCGGTGAACGTGGATGCAGTCGAGGGACAGGGATGCTATAAACAATTAGCGTCTCGCGTTCCCTGTGCTGAGGGAGAACGTGGCAGGATCTCCAGAAGTTCCTGTTGGGTCTTGTCTTTTGTGATGAGGCCATCGGGTCCTCCTGCTGGGTTGCCTGGCTTGAAAGAGGAGAAAAGCCTCCTCATTGTTGGGCTGGAGAGTAGCCAGTGCAGGGAGGGGATTCAGAAATCTGAGAGACACTGCTTGCTGCTGTTGTTTCCTGTGCGGAAAAGACCAGTGTCAGAGCAGGGTGGGGAGGCACCTCGAGACAGGGACACACACTCCAAGGGCGGAAATCTTCACCACACTTGGGGCAAGGGGTGATGCTCTGGGTTCAGCTGCATAGATTATGGCAAGGCAGCTTGAGTGGTCCTCAAGATCCAGGTGCAGGCCATTCTAGGACTTAGCCAGACTGGGATGGGAAAGAGCGGGTGGTTAGTGTGGACCTGGGTTCGGCTATTTGTGAGACACTGGGTGCTTTTTGTACCCAGGGAAACATATGTTTGGGGGACAGAACAGGCTGAGAAGTGTCTGGGAATCTTTTCCTATTTATCTGCCTCCTGGAACCCAACCCCAAGGAAACCACTTGGGGAAGGGTCCGCACTCTTGCACTTGGGGAAGAGTGGAATATTCCTTAGGAGAGAGCTTGAACTTGGGGAAGAGGGAGGAGGGAAAGTGAAGAGACCTGCATACAAAGAATTAGGAATAGAATAAGTAGAAATCCACGCTTTGCCAGTTCTTTGCTGTGTGACCTTGGGTAGGTCACTCCACCACACAGGGCCACTTAAAAATTTCCTTATTTATAAAGTCTGATGATGGTTCTAAATGATTGCCCAAACCCTTCCCACTCCCACCACCTCTCCAGCCATAAGGTCTTGTGAATGTAAGAAATGTCTATTTAAAGGAGTTTGTCACAAGAACAATGTCAGCTGCTGTTCCCCTTCTACCCTCCACAATTCCTGTGTCCGATGCCTTTTGTTCTATTCTCCTTGGGCTGACTTGCCCACCTGGGGGTGCCAATATGGGGACAGAAGAGAATAAAGAGGTGGCTTAGAGCTTTTTGCTGGGGTGGGGGTGGACTACAAATAGCACCTGCTCCGGGTGAGCAGCGGAAGATTGAGGAGATGATGGGCTGAACGACTTTCAAGCTTGAGGGAGCCCGAGAGATCTGCCCACCCCGACTCTACCCCCCAGAACCACCTTTGCTTTCTGGAGAAGAGATGACTTCGGCCAGGCCGTGCAAAATGGTCAGGACCAGAACCCAGGCGTCCTCTGCACTCGCCCTCCAGCTAGAGGCCTGGAACCCGCCCTGGCTCTGGGAAGGAACCCCAGCCCCCATGAGCTGTCTGGGGACAGAGGGGAGGAGAAAAACTCTTCCCACAAAGAGTGTGTGTCCTGGCCACACTTGCCTGGGAAACCATAGGAGAAGCCTGGCCCTGCCAGGCTGGATCAGGTCCCCAGGGTGTCCGTGCCGGTGGGCCCTCTCCTCCCCTGCAGTGGAGTCTGCAGGCTCACACTTGCCATGGAGGGAAGGGAGGAAGAACTCGGCTCCAGGGCCGTGTGTGATGCAGCTGGACAGTCATTGCGGAGCAGGAGGACGGCCACAGAGGGCTGGATCTCAGGGACCTCTTTCTCGCCCTGGAGGACAATCAGCTAGGGCCCAGGGGCGAGGCCCTTAGCTACCTGTGTCCCTGCGCCTTGGATACAGACAGTAGTTGTGTGGGCATGAGCCTAGCTCTTTTAATATTAATTTTTATTGGAGCACAGTTGATTTACAATGTTGTGTTTTTCTGTTGTATAGCCAAGTGAATCAGTTATAGATATACCCACTTTTGTGTAGATGCTATTCCCATATAGGCCATTACAGAATATTGAGCAGCGTTCCTTCTGCTATACAGTAGGTATTTATTAGTTATCTATTTTATATACAGTAGTGTGTATATGTTTTGAACCAACACAGACTTTCTGTTTTCCCTCATTTGCACCCAGTGGCTTTGCATCCAATCCAAGCTGTGAATTTGTCTTTCTTTTCATGCTCCGCTGAGTGTGCTCTATCTCCAGTTTACAAAAGGTGCACCCCTGAAAAGACCCAGTGGAATTCAAACAACCTGTTAGGAGCTAAGTCCCTGCGGGGCTGCCATCCTGTGCCCACAGCAGATGGCCCCCGCCCCACTCTACCTGCTGTGGTCTGACGTTTCTTTCAACAAAGTTTTTAATCAAGGAACTATGTGCCAGGCACTGGTAAACACTGGGGATTCTCCAGTGAACAAAAACAGACAAGGTCCCTGCCCTTATAGAGCTTACAATCTAGTGGTATGTGTGTGTGTGAGTGTGTGTGTGTGTGCACACGTGCATGCAGGGGGTGGTATTAGTCATACCAATATATGTATAATTGCAAACTAATAAATTACCTGAAGCAAGGCAAACAGCAGAAGCTTCTGATGTGATCTGGAAGCTGGGACGTTCTAGGCGGCGGGGACAAAGCCTGAGGGGGCCATCTCATGGGCTGAGACAGGGCGTGGAGACACATAGGAGCTTGTTATCTGGGGGGTGCTGGTTGGCCTCGGGGAAGGACTGGGGTCTCTTTCCTAAATGCAACAAATTTCGAAGGGGACTTTGGATGTTCATTTTACAAAGTGCTCCCTGGCTGCTAAGTGCTTAGCGAGTGGGTTTCCAGGGGCCAGAAAGGATGCAGGGAAGCCAGTCTGAGGTCTTGGCAAGACATGGTGGTTGGATCTCTGCACCCCTCTTTCCATTTCCGATGTAACCAAGTACCTATGTGATTAAAAAAAAAAAAAATCCAGGGCTGCTGGGGGCTCTACTGACAGAGCCGACATCTTCATCCATCTCTCTGTGAGATACCTGCCAGCGCCCCGAGCCTGGAGAATCCCACGCGGTCCTCCACTTCAGCACATAGGAAAAACCTCAGCTCGGTTTCCCAGCCTGCACGAGCTTCCATTTATCCAAGTCAAGTATCATCTGCTGTCCTGCCGCCCATTCCCCAGCCCCTCCCGGGCGGCCGGCCCCTCCTGGGGTTTCTCACAACCCTCCTGCTTTTATTCCTGAAGTGCTTGAACACTGCTTGCAGTTACAATCCATTTAGACTTAATTCTGATGATAAAATGATGTTTTCCCCCCTACTGCTCATTGTCTTTTGTAGAATATAGGAGAACAAGGTGATGGTCTCTCTTGAAGGCTTTTTTCCCCCTCCCTTTTAAATAATTCTATACCTATCTCCTCCCCACACTCATTTGAATCATCAAATTGATTATTATCCCTGTGGCTGGCACATCTCAAAAGATGACAAGCCCCAGAAGAAGGACTGGGGCTCGACTTACAGCTGGTTTTGGTACAGTAATATTCAGGTTCATGGAGATAGCAGCAGACAGGGATGCAGGTATGTTCGTAGCTGGGGATTCAGGTGTGTATGTTGAAGTGTCTACTTGTGCTGTGAAGTGGATGTGGCTGGTAAGTTGGTTGTTTTAACCATAATTGTGTTTTTCTAAGCAGACAGGAATTTATTTGCTTGTGTCTGTGTCCTGGGAACGTTTCTGAGGGTTGCCAATGAAGAGAACATCACTGAATACATCTTGAGAGTGTTTTATAGCATCAAGCCCTGCCGCCTAATCCTATGAGAGCTGTTCAGAACCCACTGGCCCAGGTGATGAGAGCTGGGAAGGGAATCAGCCCCTCTCTTGCTGGGGCTCACCTATGGGCCTGACCCTTTGCACTTTTGTGCACTAAACACCAGGTGTGAGGCTCGGAATTTCTAAGAAGCTGGCCTCTTCTTTTTGATAGGCGAGAGGAGAAATGGGTCTCGTTTTTAAATTTAAAAACAGACCCCTTCCAAAAGGCTGAGAAATGAGTTTGCTAGACCTGCCAGTTAAAAGATCAGACTGGGGGTTCGGGTGGAGAGGACATAGAAGAGGCACACCTTTCGAGTCCTCAGCCCCACCAGCCAGTTGGGCTAAAAAAGAAAAAAAAACATTTTTTTTTTCTTTAATGGCGAGAGGATAGGCCTTGCGGCTCTACAGCACAGTTCTCCTACTCCTCCGGAGGTGGGGACCTCGCGCGAGCGCCTGGTTCCATTGAAGTCTCTCTGGCTCACCCCCCTCCCCCCACCCCAGCTCGATTCTGTCACTTTAAGTCCAGCCCCTGAGAGATAGCCAATAGGAGCCAAACCATACATCAGTCTCCCAGCCTTAAAGCTACAGTAGGGTTAGTGGGCTCCAGGTCTCTGGTGCCCGAGCCGCCTCCACCGCTTCGCATCCCCTCTGCCCGCACAGGAGTGTGTGCCCGAGTGCGGGAGCGCTGGGCTGGGCGCGCAAGGCTCTCGGCCTCCCTCGCGCCCCGCCGCGGCGCTTCCATCCACCCACTCCGCGTCGGCCGGCTCACCGTGCCCCTGCCCGGACTCGCACCTCGCCGGTGCCCTTCACTCGCTCTTCCGCGTGATCTCCCCGCCGCCTTTTCTCTACCAACTGGGAATGCTAAAACGGGACTGATGGACGTGTCCGAACTCTGCGTCCCTGACCCCCTCGGCTACCACAACCAGTAGGTGCTCGGCTTCTCCGCCTGTGTCTGTCCTTCTGCCTGTCCGGCCGTCTCTGTCTTGAGTGTCGCAGTTCTTCTAGGCATTCTTAAGTGGCAGGGACCCCGGGGCGGGGGCGAGGTGAGGGCACTTGGGGGGGACGTCGGCAGGGGAAAACCGCACACTTTTCTGGGTTTCCTTCTGGGGGTGAACCCGACTCTAACTTTTCCCTCACCGCCCCCCCCCCCCGCCCGTTTTGACAAACCCTCACTCTTAGGTAAAAGCAGAGCTTTTCTTATTCACTCCGATCGTCCCCCGCGGGGAGAAAATATTCGAGTTTCTGTGGAATGGGGAGGAGCGAGCCCAGAACAGGTGCGGGAATATCTCAAGGATGTCCCGTCTCCACTCGGGAAAGCGTCCCTGCGGGCCCTTTGACTTTAATGTTTATTTTCATACGGGGGACCAGAAACGGTCCGGGCAAGGGGGCGAAACTGAACGTGCCGTGCAGGTTTGGAAACTGGGCGGCGAGCGCAGTCCCACGCTGCGGTCCCAGAGCGGCTCCTCGAGGGCGCGCACGCGGCGCGGTGGACCCAAGTCCCCCCCGCCCCCCGCCCCAGGGGTGCGGGCGGCGCGGCGGGGTAAGACAGCTCCTCGCATGCCCCGCCACGGGATGCCCGCCTCCCGCCAGGAGTGGGGACAGTCGGCTGGACGCTGCAGCGGAGGCAAAGTTGGTTCGCGGCTTTAGGCGAGGCGGTGCCGGGTAATTTCCGTGCCCCGGGGCGGCTTTGCGCTCGCCTCCCTGGAACCTGGGGTGGTCTGAGTCGCGTGCGCGCGGGTGGCCAGCGGGGGCTGCAGGGCTAGACGCCGGGTAACCGCAGGTCCCTGGACTTGGGCAGCTTGCCGAGTGCGCGCAGTAAGGAAGCGCACAACTGATCCCCCAAACGGTGGAACGCTGCCCCGCGCCACCATCCTTGACTTTGCGCGGTCCTGCTCCGGCCGCCCGCCGTTCCCCTCCCAGGGCCCTCCGCGATCGTCGCTCCCCACCTGCCCAGGCACCTGTCCCCGGCTCCCCGCGGGCGCTCCAGGCGCCGCTGCTCTCCGGGCAGGTGTCGGGGCGTCTGGGTGTGGGCGCACTCCATGTGGTTCCCCCGGAAGGCTTCAGATAATACTACAATGAAAACTCTAGATTCTCGTGGATTTGCTTAACTTCTTGCTATTCTTCCTCCTCTTTTTCCCCCGCCCCCCTGAAGCAAGCTGAACTGCCGAAGTCAGTTCTCCTTCGGTCATCCTTTCGTTTTTTGTACCACCCCCTCCTCCCAGGAACCACGACATCCCTAAACAATACTCTGAATTACGTGGGGTCCCAGTAAGTGTGATTACGCCCCACGCTGAACAGAATACCTCCACCCCAGGTGGACCGCGCGTGAGAGAGAAGGCAACTTCACAGCAGCGTCTCCTGGGGGGCTACCGCAGGGTCCAGCCTCCACGCTGACCTTTTTGATTCCAGTTTTGGGGTTTCCTTGGGCAGAGGGTCCTTTAGGTGCCGCCAGAATTGAAACAGAGTGTCAGAAGAAGGCGACTGGATTAGGAGATGAGGGGGATCTTGGATTCAGATTTCCATCAGTGTGAAAAGTGGCTTTTAATTCTCTTTAAAGGTTACACTGATCCCAGCTTGTATGGCTGGTACAGTTGGAGTGGGGGCCCGTTTCACACTGTGGTGCTCTCTCCATAAGGGAGGGGGAGCCCCCAAAGAAACCTCCTGGGTGGGTGAGACTGTGAACTGTGTATGATGCTTGTGGGGCATTTCCTCACATAAAATTACCAAGTATGACAAATATTGGATATTTAAATTATTTAGTTTTCTTCTCTCCAGAGGTGACTTCTTTAGTTGAGCTTGAAATATCTATGTATTTGTCCCTGGCTCAAGTCACAGTCAATAAATATGAAATTTTGTATGGGGGAAGTACATCTTTTGATTATGTTGACCAGGAAAGCAAGGAGAGATGGGGGATTTAGCAGCTGGGTAATTCATCGAGTTGACGGCAACCCTGGCTTGAGTTTGAGGAGAAATATGGGCAAAGAAGGAATGTCAGGGAAGCGGCAAAGGGGAATGAGGTAGCCGAGGTCCTGCGTGTCTGGGAAGGGTTTGAAGTGGAAATCAATTACAGAGTAAGCCTGATAGTGATTTGGATTTGGACTCCCTAGCCTTCCTGTTTTTGTTTGTTTGTTTTTGCAAAGAATTAGCTTCTCACTCCATGGGGCACAGGAAAAGCCAGAAATGTGCCTGCTGCTTCTACGGAGGATCTAAGCATCCCGGTGAGATGCCGTTTCTCAGAGCCCCAAACCTGCTGGGCAGCAGTCCAAGCGTTAGTGAGCCGGGCCCCGCACACAGGTGCGTGCCTCCTGGAGAAGGCGTACCTCTGCGATGGTTACTGGGGTACAGAATTGCCAAGGACAAGCTTGTAGAGGTCGGAGGCTGCTGTTGGGGGAGGCAGCTTTCTGACCACCACCCCTTGGTGTTTCTCTGCTTCACAACAAGTAGCTTTAGAGCCCCCCTGGTAGCAAAGTGACAAGACGCAGGACGGCATTCTTTGGTTTGTTGGAAGGACGATAGAATGAGTCCATCCCTTATGGTGCCTAGGTTTCTCTGGGAACATATACAAGAGTGGGTGGGTTCGAGTGGTCTGTACGGATAGTTTCTACCTGTTTGCCTTAGTTGACATCCCCGGACTTGAAAAAAACCCAAGGGCACAGGGACCACAGTCCAGCGAGGAAGAACTCCCCAGACTTCCCTTTCACCTGCTAATATACAAAGAGTGATCTTTAATATTTTAGTGTTATTTTCACTTTCTGGGTGAGAAATACACACACACACACACACACACATACACACACACACACACACACAGATACACCAGGACCTTCATACCTTTCTCTCCTTCATTTTCATTTTCCTGTAGCCAATCCTGTAGGTGACTCCATTACCATTTCTAATCAATATTTTATGTACATATATAATCAGCCAGAGTCGGAGTGAGCGTGCTGGCTTGTGTGGGCCTGTGTACAAATGCGTCAGGGACGGACCCGATGGAGATCCTCGGCAGACAATCCGGGGAGCTGGGGGTGGGGACGGGTGGCTTCGTCACCCACCATCCGATGACCACTTTGCTGATGTTAAAGAAACAGAAAACAAACTGTCCCAAAGGTAAAATATGTGGGTTCACACATAGGAAAAATGCCACATGGTAATTCAGAATCAGTGACCCAGAGAAAAACAAAGGGGGGAATTAATTTTTAATGGTACATTTAAAAATAAATCAGCAGGAGGACATTCATCTTGGTTTTCTGAGGGAGGGGCTCTAGGAAATAAACCTTTCAGTGTCTGTAGCCCCCTCTGGAAGGTATGGGCTGCTGTGGAAGAGGATGGGCTCGTCGTTCAGGCCTGAGGGCGACAAGCTTAGCAGGAAATAAGAGGGCCCCAGTCCTGGGCAAGGCCCTTTCCAGCTGACTGAGATCTGGACATCAACTGGAAATTTCCTTTCGGAGCTTATTTCCGCAACTCCATTTTAGAAACAGTCCTCGATTTTTACCAACAATTGGAACATACGAAAAAGATGTTTCTTAAACAAACGTATATGAAGAAACAGACTGACCCACCAAACAAGAACCTTTTCATTCTATTGATTTGGAGGAATCAATACATATTCCATTTAGTCCGGGAGAGGAGAGACAGAGGGGACTTTCGGGGAAAGCTCTGCGAGGGAAGAGGCTGTGATAGAGATTTCATGTCATAACCCTGCCTTCTCGGAGTGTCCCGGCTCTAGCCCAGGGGGCCCTTGTGACTCTGTCTGATTCGTGTTCCTGATAATGGGACATATTGCCAGATGCTTTCTTTTCTTTTTTAATTTTAAGATAATCTAAACTCAGTGAGAGTTTGTCTCCTTCCTCAGTCCTCTACAAAATGCCCAGCTTCTTTTGAGCACAGGAACTGGGAAGCCCTGTACAAGTCTGGCAGCCCAAAGGAAGGTGTGGGGTGGAGAGACATCGCCAGCGTGTGTGCATGAGGGGTGGGAGATGGAGCTGGCTGTGTGAATGAGCAGGATTCAAAAAGAAAGCGAGTTCAGTCAAACATTTAGACAAGAGCCGAGGTGCTTTTGACCCGGTTCTGCAGCGCCCTTCCCTAGAACGCGTCTTCCAGAGGCTTTAGGTGGTTTTCTCAATCTTATTTCTTTGTAGTTCTCGTTTACAAGGACAGAATAGCAGAGATGCTGCGCCTAATCCACTCCTTCAAAGTCAAGTCCAGCCCACACCCTGAACACCCCAGGCTGGTGCCTTTTCACACCTACTGGCCATCGTTCAGCCCTGTGTCTCTGCAAGCTCCAGTCCTCCCAGTCTCTTCCAGCTTGACCAGGAGGCCTGCCCAGAATTTGTCAGGACTCCTCCCAGCTTTGCTGGGAGCTTCTGGCTTGAAGCTGGGTGGCTTTTGGCCGAACAGTCCTCTAGGGAATGCACAGCTTGAGTGCTGAGCCTCCGATGTCCTCCACCGTGGCCATGGTTCCCAGAGGATGTGTGGGGCACCAGCAGAGGGTCCACAGACCAGGCCAGGAAGCCCCGAAGGGCTCAGCTGGAGAATGGACTGGAAGCAGACAAATCTGAGCTCACCTCCTGCCCTTGGGGCCGTTTGCTGACTTCTAGGGATAAACTAAAGGTCCAAGTGCTGGTGACCCCTGATTGGACTTCCTCTCTGCTGACCGTCCCCTTTCTCAGGCCCAGCAACACTGGACCTCCGGGGAACTGTCATATGCGTGATCATTCCTCGGAGGAAGGGTCCACGGGCCCCAAGGGCTTCTACTGCCCCCGGTGTCCCCTGGTGTGGCTAGCGTGGCCTGCAGCAGGCTCACATCCTGGTTGTCCCATTCTCTGGTGTGGCCAGGTCCCTGCACAGGGAGATTGTGGTGTTTATAATTGCAAATGTAATTAGCAGTCCAGCTCTGGGGGACTGGGATGCTCAACTTCTCTGCACACCAGAGTGACCCCTGTGCTGGCTGGCCGGCAGATTAACCCTTCCTGGGTCAGCACGCCCACCCACCCACACACGCTCCCCCCACCTCTAGTGAGGCTGCTGACCTTTCCCTGATAATGGCAGGGCTGTCCCGGGGAAGGGGGTTGGGGGGGCAGACTGCTTTCTGGGAGAGGTTGTCAGGGCAGTGCCTGGGAGAGGTCAGTCACTGGGGGCGTGTTTCTTCCCTAGGCCACTGGGCACGTGACCCTTACCACTTGTGACAGTGTGACCCGCTCCCCCACTTTGGCAGGCTGGAGCATTTTCTGGCATACTTACTGGGCCACACTGGAAGGAGGTCACTGGAAGACTGTGGGTGCATGCTGGTCAGTGGCTCTAGGGGCTTCGCTGGGGGAAGCAGGGCTCTGGAAGCGCCTCCTTGTACCTTGTGACTGCCAGCTGGCTCCCAGGTTCTGCGGGGGTACCCTCTCTCTCGATGTGTGTGGGGGGCAGACTGTAGGAAAACACGGGCTCAATTTGTCCTTGGGAGCAGAGACTACCCCACCCCCCTCCACCGCCACAATCAACCACCCAGCAGAAGACACTGACGAATCAGACAAGTAGGAAACTTAGCCCATGTATGGCCCCAGCCCCCCACCCCTCCTGCGAGTGCACTGATGTGTCTGCCTACCTAGAGTGCCTTTCTGGAGGATCAGGATTAAAACAGAGAGGATTTTAATAGCCCCTCTACTTATAAGCATTGGCTTAAGGGAGTGTCAAGCCCTTTTCTGTTGCCGTTAACACCCCTGATACAGAGGATGTCTCCAAACCCCGAAGCATCAAAAGCTGCGTCCGTTCCTAGGAAAGTGTCTGTGTGTGCACGTGTTTGAGAGCCACGGCGGGGCTCCCCTTTCAGATGGGAGACGAGGAGCTCTGCTGTTTGAACCCGTCCCCTGCTGGCCTGCCTTTTACCCCTTGCCTGGATTGAGGTCAGGCTGTGGCCACATTCCAGCAAGGGGTTGTGCGCCTTGGGATTTTTCCGTGGTGTGGGAGGGAGCCCAGAGCGCCCCTACGGGGCTGGCTGTCCCTGCCATTGGAGGAGTTCAGTCTTTCCTAAGAGGCTCTCTTCAGTTTTCTGGGCCTGGGTAGGGCTGGCAGACCCCGGAGAGGGCGAGCAAGCCAGGCTGCCCTTCTCCCGGAGAACAGATGGTCACACTCAAAGAGGCAGGCAGTTCTTCCCCAGGTCCCCGGCTAACCCTTCTCTCCCTGGATATGGCCATCGACAGTCTTATCGTTAAAGGTCAAATGTGTTCTTACGTCAAGGAAAAGCAGACTGGTTTTCATTTGCTCATGGGACTTTCGATATGAAACTGGATGAGGTTAGAAAAAAAAAATCTATTGGCTAAATGCCTTAAATTCAGGATTGTGTGGTCTCGGGTTAAAATAAGCTCCAAATAAAAGTTTTCCTGGGGGTTAGAGACATAATTGTTTTTTTCATCTTCATTTGCCGTGCTTTTTAACCTATACACATTTTAGTCCCAGAGAATTTTGTTTTCCTTCTCTTCCTCTTCGCCCCCCACCCGCCTGCCTTTACATTTCTCTCCTCTGTTCCTTTTGACTTTAAAAATATTCGTCTTTTCAACACTGTCATTCAGTGTCCCCGGGAATGAGCCTTTTCTGGGAATGGTTTTCTGGATAATGTTATTTTGTTTCTCAATGTCATTTCATCCAGAGGTCAAAAGGCAGTTAAACAAAGTCCAACAAGCTTTTGTTTTTATCTCCTGGTTTTAAATGTGATCAATTTTCATTTTAAACTATATCAGAATCCTCTCCTGCCAATTACAGTAGCAGCCAGCCTCACGCCTGACCATCAGTGTTTACTGAAACACTGCATTAAAATTGCACGAATGTCAAGTGCCCAATTAGAGTCAAGTCTTCCTATCTAGGAAGCTGTGAGTTTCAAAACCCCAATGCTAAGTGTTATTTTAACTTTATTTTTTTAACTGCTTAAAATAACTTACATTCATAATGTTTTTTCCTTTTCTTGTTATACAATTCGTAAAGTATTATATTTACTTATATTTATGTTTTGGGTGTTTTTACCTGGCTTGTATTTTTAAAAAGATACCCAGCAAAAGGTTTTTGAGCATCACTGGTCTTTCCCTGTGTTCTTGGTTTCCGAAAGACAGAGAACAAGAACAGTCCTAAGGAAACGCTGTAGTTGGGGGGTTGAGGATGTGAAGGGTGATGTTTCAAATGAAATTCTCTCATATCTTTGAATTTAACATTTTCCTTTGTCTTTACTTATGTTTTCCCTCTATTTTCATTCCAGCTTGCTCTGGTTTACGTTTTATCCCTCTTTGGTTTTATAAGTTTTAGAGGAAGGAGTATAGGGTGTGTGTGTGTGTGTATATGTGTGTGTGTGTCTACCTCAGCGTGTGTGTAAGTATGTGTGTGTGAGTGTTCGGGTGTGTTGGAACTGTTTTGAGGTGCTGAGCATGATTAGTTGAGAGAAGTCCCCAAGCAGAATGGCTGTTACGGGTCACCTCATTCTACTTCAGCCGTCAAGACCTTGACCACTGGTTGCATTTGGTGGGGAAAGCAAAGAGGGTAAAAACCTCCTGTTGAGAGCACATTCCAGGTTGATGGTCTGTTACCGGAGGAGGTACTGGTGAGAGGCTATCAGGATGCCCCACACTTTATTCGAAGCCAACTTCTCCATCTCTCCGCTCTCTCACCTCACTTCCTCACACTTGGAGCTCTAGTTTGGAATCCTGGTGATGTGAGTGAATGAGCTGGTGTATGCTTTTGATTTTGCCATCCTAATCGATCGGGAGGAAACATTCCTTTTGATAGTGAGACATCTCTTCAGCCCGCATGCAGAGTGCAGTATCTATCCTTTTCCTGTAGCCTCACTCTTTGTCATTTGTCCCTTGGGTATGTTGACATTGTCTACCTAAGCAGTCAGGCTAACAAGCTTTGGCAGAAAGAACACCGCTTTCACAGAAGTGATAGCAAGAATGCGATGGTTGTAATAATTATAACAGTAATAACAGCTTGCAGCTTTTTCTTCCCCAAAAGCGCCAAGCAGTTCTTATAACCATTCCCTCATAGTAACTGGATGAGGATTGCTGTGTCTTGCCTCCAAACGTAAATGTTTTTCTGCAAGCATAACATGCCAAGGCTTCAGGTTTGCATGTCTAAATTCATCCGGGGCAAAGAAAATGCCTGGTGTCTGAAATATGAACAGACGGTAAAGGAGAATACAGTATTCGACACACAGCCCCCTTGAGAAATGCTGGGTGTGTTGCCTTTGAACTGGGAAGGCAGAGATGTTTCTTGTAAAGGATTCTGACCCTCCTGTCACGATCACCTGAGGTCCATGCCATGCTCTGCCTCTCCTTGTCCCCAGTGTTCCTTAGTTCCTCTGACTGCGATCTCAGGAGAAGTTTGCAGACCAAAGGCACACAGAGGACAAGGGGGTTATGACTTGGCACATGTGAATAGCTGGGAACAGAGCTGGGTGAAGAGAGAGGCAAAGTCACCTTGCCACCCTTGATCGCCTTCTCGGCCGTTCAGCGTCTCCCAGGGCTTTCTGTCTCTGTTCCTGGGTACCTCAGCCTGCTCCCTGGATGCAAAGATCGGAGGGAGGGTGTCCGGAAGCCAACCCCTCTGGATCCCTGTGACCCTTTTGTGACTTTTCATGGCGATACCCGGACCTGAACCTGCTCACATGCAAACTGCTCATCTATGCATTACTTTTGAAATTGGCTTGGCCTTTGTTACTTCCTCTCTCATCCCTGCCCCCCCTTTTTTGTTTGTGTGCCTTGGAAATAGGAGACAGCCTCAGACACCAGCCTAATAGTATCAGCCAAACATAATCGGAGCCACCTGAATATACCAAGGTCCCAGGACTGTCTGTAATTTTTTCTACTTCAATATTCTTACTCAATTTCCACCCCCCCCCCCCCAAATACCCAACAACCCAAAGCTTTGGGTTATTAATTGATTATTATCTGATTTAACAAACAAGACGTCCTGCCCCACAAGGAATCCCAGCAACACTCTTGCTGTGCTGCTCAGGCTGAGATCTGCTTTCTTCCCCCCCTCCATCGGTGAGAAACGTTATAGCTTCAATTCCCTTGTTGGACCCTGAGTAAAAAATTAATTCATGAATAATAAAAACCAATCAGTCTTGTTGAGTTTAAGAAGGATTAGGAGAAAGGGTGTTTTTTCTTACAGAGAACATTTGGAATCTGCATGTCATTGTCACCGAGTGTTCGGGGTGGCTTGAGTGTGCCTTTAGTCACAGCAAATGAGCTGTTTATTATCCCGAAGGGTAACACGTCTTCCTCAATTGTGAGGCCAACTTACTGAAGGTTGTTACAGGGGTTTCCCACCCAATTCTCTCCCACAGTCCCATACAAATCAGTGATAATTCATTGACATTAAGACAGTTTCCTGTGGAAGTGGCTCATCATCAATAGCAACAGACCCGGCATTGCATTATGAATAAGCTGGTTTGTTGATGGAGTGGAGTCTGTCTGTTTCCCTCCCCTTTCTTTCCCTGGGAAGTAATTGACCAGAAATTTACATGCCTTTGCCAGAAGTACTGAAATTAGACTTGTAGATACTCTTTTAGTTTCCAGAAAAGGATCTACCTCCCAGGGTGGCTGTGAAGATTAAACAGAGGTAATTCACAAGTGTCAGGCACATAGTGGGTGTACATTAAGAGTTTGATGTTCTTATTAATTTTTTGATGTTATCTATTGGGAGTTACTTTTCATTTCTTTGATACAACTTCACAATGAGAGTCCTTCCTACTCAGGGGTGAGATTGGGGTGCTTGAATTGATTACTTGGTTTAATGCGATCAGTGTGGTTTGGGTTTCCATATGTAACACAAGGGGATTATAGAAGGAATTATGACTTGGGACCCAAGGTGGTGAATAGGAAATTTCCTCTGAATGAATCCCTCTATCCTTGGACTGTGGGTAAAGTTGCCCAGTAAAATACAGGACCCTTGGTTGCATCTGAATTTTAGATAAACAACAAATTTTTTTTTAGTATAAGTATGTCCCATGTGATATTTGCTAAATCTGGCAACCCTACCCATGAGTGTTTTTCTTAAACTGATCTGATCAAGAAACACATTACCCTTATTTTTTTTTCTACTTTTGACAAAGCTTCAAAGAACGATTATATGCAGTTTTTTCAAACTGTATTTTAAATGACTAACTTTTTGCCGACATTAACTTGTTAGGTTGGTCATGTCCTTAGACGTTAGTGGGTACAGGTCATTTCCGTCATCCAAATATATTGATAGAGCAGCAATCGGGTAAACACGTCTGCTGAATGAGGTCTTCTAGCGTAGCACCCAGAGCTACTGAATGTTGCTTTGGGGAGGAACAGGGTAATTACGCAGAGTCTTTTAGGGAACTTGTCTCTGCACGATGTTTCTCGGGCAAGCAGGTTGAGGGACTGGATTACTAGAAGCTGACACCCCAGCAATTGGAAGCTACACTTGCGGCACCTTGAAGGCCAAAGCAGCAACAACCTCTTCCTGCCTTCCCACACAGGGACAGAAGGCTGGCCCTTTGGAGACATCCCCTAAGTGGGTGTGGAGGAAACAGCCCAGTTCAGTGTTAGGTGGTAATGTAACAAGGACAACGGCCGAACCTGATACAGCAGGTTGAGGGCATGGGTGAACTGGGACACACCAACGGGGGACCAGCGAACCCCAGCTTTTCTTCGCCTACCTCCCAGGGCAGCATAGTGGTTCAGTCCGGGAAACACAACCATTGTTTTAAGCCTGGTACCCTCACCACCCAGAGTATGGGGAATGGAAGAGCTCTAGAGCCCCCTGCAGGCCATAAATGGCACTGCATCTCATGGGTGACCGTCCCACTACAGAGCCTCCTGAGGGTGGGATGGAATGTGGAGGATCCTAGAAGGTGAACCTGTAGAAACGCAGGATCCTAGAGGACTGGGTGCAGAACCCTGGCTTCAGAAAGAAGCCCTGGTTTCAGAACTGCCTTTTGGAGCCACACTCCGCACTTTTTAGCACTGTAGTCACTTCCTAGTCTGGTATGCCAATGACCTCCCGCTATGCACGTGAACACATGCAGGATGCTCACCGCCTCCACGGCTTGCTGTGACCTCCAGACAGGCTGGGCAGTGCTCAGGCCTCACTCAGCTCGAGGAAAGCCCTCCCTCCAGCTGCTGGAAGTGCAGAACCACCACGGCCAGCACTATTTTCAGAGCATGATTGACACTTGCTGTTCAAATTCTCCTCTCTAAGATATCTGACTCCCTGGGGATCATTTTAGGATTTGCTGGAAGAAAAGTCTTGGGGAAGAGGAGAGAGCTGAAAATAAACTGCAGAGTCAGAGGTGGACAATTGTAATAATAGTAATAGTAACCGTTGTTAACATTCATTGAGCACTTACTGGGTACCAGGCTTTGTCGTACGATCGTTTCATTTCATGTGTTAACTCACTGCCTCCTCACAATAACCCTATTGGGGTTAATCGGAGAATAGGAACTAGGTCCTGTTACCATCCCCATTTCACAGGGAAGGAAACTAAGGTACAGAGATGCTAGGTCACTTGCCCAAGGTCACACAGCTGACAAAGCTGGGATTTGCTCAGGGGCTGGCTTGCTGTGTCTCTGCAGTCTAACCAGTGTTACACGTGTTATGTGTCACTCACTGGGTCTAGAGTTTTAGCTTTCTAACTCCTTCTTAACTGTGTGGGTCGGACACACAGGTAAGGTTTGGAGGGGAGGCAGAAGAGGAAAACTGTACATGGCTTATTCCAAAAAGGCAGAGGCAGATGGCCCACAGTGAATTGGACCTTGTTCCCACCCCCCACGCCCTCAGTCTGTGTCATGGGCCACGGGCGGAAAGGAAAGCTGGAGAAAGGACCTTTGGGTCTTCCTGACCTCATCCTCCAGAGACCGTGGGCAGCCTCCAGAGGCTCACGCCTCCCTCTGAGTCCGTCATCAACATATGCTGAAGCTGTATTCTCTCCCGTCTCAAGCCCTCCCCCGTTCTCTCATCACCTGCTCTCTAGTAACTCCTAAGTCTGAATCTCAGGATCCTACTCTTGTGTCCAGCTTGGGCTCCTGGGTGGGCCTCCCACCAGCACATGCAAGATAGAGCTGAGGCATCGTCCTCCGGATAGCTTCTCCCTGTGTGTTCCTTGCCTCGCCCTCCACTGAGGCAGAGACCCCCGGCCAGGATGCAGGGCGTGTTTCCAGTCCCTCCGCTTCTCTCTCATTGTCCACTCCCCTCCTCAGCCTGGACAACACCTCTGTCTATTGTTATTTTCTTTTTTTTGTTTTCGACTCCCCATTCCCCCTTCAGGAATCATAGGCTTGTTTTCTATGTCCGTGAGTCTGTTTCTGTTTTGTAAATAAGCTCACCTGTGTCATATTTCACACATAAGTGATATTGTATGCCATTTGTCTTTCTCCATTTGACTTAGTTCACTTAGTGTGACAGTCTCTAGGTCCATCCGTGTTGCCATAAATGGGATTATTTCATTCTTTTTTTTAATGGCTGACGTCTATCTAAATGGACACTTCAGGTCTGCTCTCCCCTCTTTGTACTGTTGGATATCCCCAGCCCTCAGTCTGCGGGGCGACTTTCTATTTAGCTTTTAAAACCCTGCTCATATGTTGCCCTCTTGATGAAGCCATCCCTGACCCTTTCCAGGGGGAAGGGATCTCTCTTTTTGCAGCGACAGTCTGGCCCCTGCCCCTGCCTGGGTTGTAATTTGTTGGATTTGAATATCTGCTTATCTTTTCCCACTACATCATCGGCCCCTGGAATACCAGCTTCCTCTCTGTCCCCACTGCCTAGAGCAGTACCTGGCATGGAGTAGGTATTTGATGCATGCTGGCAGGGTTAATCAAGGGAGATCAGATACAGGTAAAGGGGCATTCTGGGGGCATAAGAGGGAAGTAGGTGGCTCTGGGAGCAACAGTGCCAGGAGGGCCCTGGCCCCGCAGAAGCTATTGCCCTGTTGATGGATGAGGGCAGACCTGGCAAGGTGGACCTCTGTGCCCTTCTTGGGGGCAGTATAGTGTAATGAGTAGGAGGGAATGCTCTGGCTCCAGACTGACTGAGTCTAAATCCTGGCCCCAGTAGTGTGGCGGAACCAGCTCAAACTGGCTCAGGATAGTCGAGCATTAAATTTTCAGGAATTTTGTAGCTGATTGTTAAACACAATCATTATTAAAACTGAAATTATATAAACTTACTAGTGCATACATGGTCTTAAAAACAAAGGTAATAAGTACTCAAAACTCACTTGGTTGTTGTTCAGTTCAGTACCTACGTCGTGTCTGATTCTGCCACCCCATGGACTGCAGCACACCAGGCTTCCCTGTCCTTCACCATCTCCCAGAGTTTGCTCAAACTCATATCCACTCATGAATCAGTGATGCCATCCAACTATGTCATCCTCTGCCACCCTCTTCTCTTTTAGCCTTCAATCTTTCCCACCATTAGGGTCTTTTCCAGTGAGTCCACTCTTCTCATAAGATGGGCAAAGTATTGGAGCTTCAGCTTTAGCATCAGTCCTTCCAGTGTATATTGAGGCTTGATTTCCTTTAGAATTGACTGGTTTGATCTCCTTGCTGTCCAAGGAACTCTCAAGAGTCTTCTCCAACACCACAATTTGAAAACCTCGATTCTTCGGCATTCAGCCTTCTTTATGGTCCAATTCTCACATCCATACATGGCTACTGGAAAAGCCATAGCTTTAACTATACAGACCTTTGTCAGCAAAGTGATGTCTCTGCTTTCTAATATGCTATCTAGGTTTCTCATAGCTTGTCTTCCAGGAAGTAACTGTATTTTAATTTCATGACTGCAGTCACCATCAGCAATGATTTTGGAGCCCAAGAAAACAAAATCTGTCACTGTTTCCACTTTTTACCCATTATTGCCATGAAGTGATGGGACTGGCTGCCATCATCTTAGTGTTTTAGATGGCTGAGTTTTAAGCCAGCGTTTTCACTCTCCTCTTTCACCGTCATCAAGAGGCTCTTTAGCTCCTCTTCACTTTCTGCTATAAGAATGGTGTCATCTGCATATCTGAGGTTGTCGATATTTCTCCTGACATTCTTGATCCCAGCTTGTGCTTCTTCTAGCCCAGCGTTTCTCATGATGTACTCTGCATATAAGTTAAATAAGCAGTTTGACAATGTACAGCCTTGACATACTCCTTTTCCTATTTGGAACCAGTCCGTTGTTCCATATCCATTTCTAACTGTTGCTTCTTGACCTGCATACAGGTTTCTCAGGAGGCATGTAAGATGGTCTCGTATTCCCATCTCTTTAATAATTTTCCATAGTTTGTTTTGCTCCACACAGTCAAAGGCTTTACCATAGTGAATGAAACAGAAGTAGATGTTTTTCTGGAATTCTTTTGCTTTCTCTATGATACAAAGACTTGGCAATTTGATCTCTGGTTCCTCTGCCTTTTCTAAACACAGCTTGTTCATCTGGAATTTCTTGGTTCACATACTGCTGAAGCCTAGTTTGAAGGATTTTGAGCATAACCTTACTAGCATGTGAAATGAGCACCATTGTATGATAGTTTGAACATCTTTGGCATGGCCCTTTTTTGGGGTTGGGAAGAAAACCGACATTTTCTAATCCCGTGGCCACTGCTGAGTTTTCCAAATTTGCTGGCGTATTGAGTGCAGCACTTTAATAGCATCATCTTTCAGAATTTAAAATAGCTCAGCTGGAATTCTGTCACCTCCACTAGCTTCGTTCATAGTGATGCTTCCTCAGGCCCACTAGACTTCACACTCCAGGATGTCTGGCTCTAGGTGAGTGACCACAGCATCGTGGTCATCTGGGTCATTAACATTTCCATTATTCTTGTCGTGAGAACCCCATGAACAGTAGGAAAAGGCAAAAGTCACTACTTATAATATTTTACTGCCTTTATGTACTTGAACTAAATTTGCATCTAATATGTCTGTATGGTGGGAATACTTTATATTACTGCCCATCTCTGCACAGCACCTGTCACGTCACACTGGTAGCTTGAAACTGGCCACGATGGGAGTATTTATACCACAGAAGCAGGCAAATCAGTCCGCCTTTTCCAGCCAGTTCTTAAATATTTACCATCACACCGTTGTCTGGCTTCATGACATCCCAGCTCTGTGACCCCGGATAAGTTACTTAATCTCTCTGTGCCTCAGATTCATCATCAGTGACCCTCTTCATTGCTGTAAAGATTAAAAGTTGATCAATATAAAGTAGTTAAAGCAGACACTGGTACACAGTAAGTGCTCAAGAAATGTTGGCTGTTTTTTTAGTATTTCTTTCCCATGGCTCCAGGCATGTCCCTGTTGAAATTTTATCAAAACTCATGACCTTCCCGGATAGCAGAAGGTGAGTTTTCTCCTTAGACAGTAAGATGATTGCTTTTTCCCTGCTGAACCCTTGCCCATGGGGTTTAACTATAGTAGTCTAAAGCAGGAGGCAGAAAGCACTTTCTCCAGTGGGGAAAGGCCCTGGTGGAGAGGCGCGCTCAAGCCTCCAGGCCGGGAGAGGAACTGGAACCCCTGCAGTCACTAATGTGGCTGAATGGGTGAGGCGGGCACAGGTGAGGTCAGAAGAGAAACAGAGCAGGTGCTAAGGACAGCCGAACTCCAGGGCGGAGGCAGCCTGTGTGGTGGCTGCAGTGGGTCCCTTAGATCCTATGAGGCGGCGGCTCCTCTTCCTGGAAATGCCGGGAAGTGCAGTCATGCCGGAGGAGGCGAGGGCTCCTCTGGTTTGGGGAGTTGGGGGGAATATTTATTCCAGAGCATCTCCACATTAGTGCATATGCTGTAATCAGCTTGCCCTGGGGTTACATTGGCAGTGCTGCAGTTGCTGGGGAAGCCACAGGAAAGTGCGAAGGAGAGAGCTTGTGGTTCACAGCGCCTAGCGCAGCAGCAGCCCAGGAGAGGGCCAGAGTGCGCCAGGCTCTCCTGGACTCCATCTCAATCGGTTTCTCAGACCCCAGCCCTCTCTGGCTGCAAAGAAGGTCTCTACACTGGTGGTTCCCTGGAAATTGCTTTGGGCTCAGACCTTTGGCATCAAGAGGCCCAGCTCAGAGACTCAATCACAGACAGCCTGCTTTCAACGGTGAGAGGACCGCCAGCCTGAAGACTTGCGAATGGCTAGACACGCACAGCTTTGCAGGCCAAGGGCGCATCTCATCACCGGGGGCTCGCTTCATTCTCTGAATCCTTGGTCTGTTGAGAAATGACTTTGCCAAGGAGGAGGCAGCCTTGAGAATTACCCGCTCCTTCCCACCTCTCCGTGAGTGTTGTTCCATCACCCCGAGCCCCTTAAAGGCCTGAGTCCCATTTATTTGTGAATGTGCAGCACAGGGCCAGGTGTGGAGGAACCTTCAATAAATATGAGGTGAAAGCTTGGATACCTTTTGAGAAAATCTGTGCATTGGGCAGTGGGCCACCTGTACAGTTGTACAGGTTGTCCACTGACCAAGAGTGCCTGCTTGAGGGAGTGGGTGAGGTCTGAAACTAGTTTTTCTGTTTCACCCCAGGGTATACATGGCAGGGGGTTAAGCTGTGAGTATTCAGGGCCTAGAGGGGCTGAGGAGTCCTGAGCCCTGAGACTCACTGGGAGCAGCCCACTGACTTACACATGCCCTGGTTCTCTATAGGCCACTGTGTTTCCATCTGCCCAGCACCATCCTTGCAGCCTGGATTTAGAACCTGATAAGTCTTCGGAAGCCTTTCTGTCCTGTATACTGCAGTTCTGAGTGGGTCCCCGCAAGCAGGTGGGACCAGGAAGGGGCCCCCATGCCCTGCTCTTGCCGCTGCTGTTACAGCATGCCCGTGAGCAGCCATGGGCTGGGCCCCTGTGTTCCCAGACTCAAGGGGCCTGGTGGTAGGTGAGTGTGGGCAGGCAGGAACCCTGGCCTTCAGGGATGTTGGAGGGAGAGTGTTACATGGTCCCTGGGCCATGTGAGTAGATTTCGGGAAGTGCCATATCTTAGCCACTTGGAAGGGAAGGGAGCTGCTTTATTGGCATTTGATCGAGGGCTCGCTGGCATGATCTCTTTATCAGTGATGCCTCAGTAAATTAGGGGTCCTTATTCCCCTTTTATGGAAGAGGACCCTGAGGTCCAGAGAGGTTGAGCGACTTGCCCACAGTGACAAGGGGATCCACTTGAAGAGCCAGGCTGCAATTCCAGGTCTGGCTGAAACAGCACAGCCCTCCAGACCCGCCCTTCCTGACATTTCTCCCGCCCCGATAACCTGGTCCCAAGCTGCCCCAGGAAGGGGAAGCACAGCCCTGAGAAGGGCACATGGCTCTTGAGCCGCCCCCGGGCAGCTGAGCAAGAGGGCCAGGGCCTCCAGAAGTGTGGACGCCAGTGCCTGTCAGGCAAGAGGAGGAATTAAGTCCCACCCCCTCACGGCTCCCAGCTCAGCTGCTCAGGACAGCGTCAGCCTTCGTCGGGAAGAGCGGCCGAGAGCGGTCCTCCTGCTTGAGCTGGAGCTCGGGCTCCTGGCCGGTGCCTCCGATGGCTTCCACACAGCCTGTGCAGAGGGGACGTGCCAAGGGCCAGTTTCCTGCACATGGCCTTCGGGGCACGGGGAGAGGGAGCCAGCTTTGGTTTCTTTCATGGTGTGGCCGGTGTTTAGCAGGCCTGGGTTTGGCTTTGAGGTTTTCTCTCTCGTGTAAATCCAACATCCTCCTCCCCAGCTCCACCCCTGACCAGCAGAGCAATCCCAGGAAGGACTAGGGACCACAATAGGGGACCTGCCCTGCACCCCGCCCCCCGGGGACAGGCACCCCTCAGCAAAAAGGCTCTCATCGCCTTGGGAAGGGCTCCAGCTTGGCCTGATTAGATGCCCCAAGTGTGCTCATGGCTGTCAGCCTTGTTCACCTCTCTGCTGCCCCTCCTGACCTCTTAAGTCTTTACTCTGCCAGTACTTTATGGTGGTAATAGTAAAAAAAAAAAAGTTACAGTGGTCTGAAATGGATTTTTTTTTGGAAGGGGATCTGTACATGTATTTGTCTAAAAAATGTTACACTTTATGATATCTAGATGTTGCATGGAATACCTTTATCGCAGGAGATTAAAGTTACCTGGATCAGAGGGGGTCCCAGAAAATAGGGACCCCTAGCAGCCAGGCCAGGCCCACTCAGCCCCTGAGTGCCCCACATGGGTAGTAGGTGGGACTCCCTACTTCCCAGAGGGAGAAGGCAGATCCTGGGGGCTGGGGAAGACCCAGGAGGCTCATGGCTGCCTTAGCTGACATTTGACAGATGGGGAAACTGAGGCCCTGAGCGGATGAGGGCCACGTCTACAGCCTTGTAGCTGACGTGCAGAACCCAGGCCAGGCCTCGCCCCACACTTGGTTGTGCACGGCCTGACTCTCTGAATGTAAACCCTCTTGGTCCTCTAGCTTCAGGGAGGGCCTCCAGGCCTCATGGTCGAGAAGACCTGATCTGTGAGCCTTGGGACCAACCAGGGCTTATCACCGTCTCTCTGTTCCGCTGTCACACTGTGTGCACATGCCCAGGTCAGGCAACGAGACCGCGGGAGCCAGACAGAGAATCGTAGGGGTGCTGGACAGAGTCAACAATTCCAACCTTTTTAAAATATCAAAGAATTGAGGGTTTCAATAGATGGAAACCGGCAGGATGAAAGATGAGCTGACGATCCTAGCAAGGAGAACTCCCCCTCCCCATGGTTCCCCTGCCATCCGTCCCGATGCTGGCCTGGGGGCCCCTTCATGCTTCCTTCCTGGTGCATTGCTTAGGCGGTGCTCTGATCTTGGTGACCAAGGTGGAGACGGCAAGGAATTCCTCTCCCAGCGCACGTGGAGTAGAGGGTGGGAGATTTGAGCCACGTGACAGTAAAGACCGTGTGCTCTGTCTGGCTCCCACGGGCCCTCCTGGTGTCTCACTCCATGGCTAGCACCAAAAAAAAAAAAAAAAGAATGCGTGGCCCTGTTGCCCACCCTGTGGGCACTTTCAGGCAGCACCCTAGCTGCTGCAGTCCGTGGCCCAGGTCAGCACCTAACTGGCCAGCCCCGACCCGAGGTCAGCGTCGGGGTCTGCAGTGTTCATAAATACACCTGGCCAGGCTGACGAGGCTAGAGAAGGCCTCCGAAAGAGGAAGGAGAAGGAATCCTTTCCTGACACCTGACTCACGCTAGCGGACCCGCAGGAGTAGACCGCCCTTCTGTGATGCGGTGGAGAGGGCAGAGCCTTTGATGTCAGACTGGGCTGAATTCACTGGCGCCCCTGGCTCCCCTTGCTGTGCAGTCTTGAGTGAGTCACCTGACCTCTCTGTGCCACACTGGTATCGTGCGAAAAATAGAAATGATAACCCTTCCCTTACAGGGCTATGGGAAACTTTATTACAATAGTGCTTATTAAATGCTCACACGGGGATGTTGTCAGGACCTTTAAAGTTGTGAGTTTACTATGTATTTCCCAACTGATGAAGAATACAGGTACCAGGATTATGATAGGGGGAATCAAGAAAAATTTTGATGTTAAAAAATCCTCCTAGGCATTGCAGGCGGATGCTTTACCCGCTGAACTACGAGGAAAGCCCTAGGTTCGTATGGAAAGTGCGAAAGTGTTAGTTGCTAAGTCGTGTCCGACTCTTCACGACCCCACGGACTGTAGCCCTCCAGGCTCCTCTGCCCATGGAATTCTCCAGGCAAGAATACTGGGGTGGGTTGCCATTTCCTTCTCCAGGGGATTTTCCCGACCCAGGGATCGAACCCACGTCTCCTGCATTGCAGGCAGGTTCTTTACCTCTGAGCCACCAGGGAAGCCCATGGAAATACAGGCAGCATAGACTTAAGTGCAAAAAAGCAGATGGCTGAGTAACATATATAGTCAAATCATAGGTATAGATTTTTAAAGTTCCAAATCCTGGGCATATGCTTTGGGAATTTCTGGAAGGAGACACAAAAAGCTGTCCTTTGAGTTACCTCTGGGGAACCTTCTTAGGAATCCTGGAATTGGGAAAGATGTTTTTCTTTTGACCTTACCCTTTTGGTTGTATGGAAGTATGTGCTCTCTATGAAAACAGTTTTAATTTAAAAGTTAAGGAGATTGACTTAAGCAAGCACGCTCGCAAATGCGCCTAAGGAAAAAACATCAAAATGAAAAAAGGATTCTCTACAAACTTGGAAGCAACCGCTCTGGACAGATGGACTTCCAGAAACAAGAGTTCTGTCCTTCTCTGCTTCCCTGCCCACCTGCTCCCCCTTGGCCCCTGTGGTGCTCAGCTCAGCACGCCGGGGTGGGTCATCCCTCCACCCGCAGCAACTGCTGAGGCAAACCCTGGTGCTGGTCTGCCCACAGGCTGGGCTCCCAGGGGTAGAGCTGACAGTGGATGAGGCAGCCCAGCTCTCCTGGGCAGGCAAGGGTTGGCCTCCCCACCTCCCAGAGTCTTTCTCAGCTTCACGCCCGGCAGAGCCAGGTTAGGGGAGTCGCTGGAGGAACGTGATTGGACGAGTGGGCGGCTGCCCCCTGCCTCGGAAACCATTAATCTTGTGTCTCCTCGGCCTCCCACCCCACCGCCCTGGCGCAGACAGACTGGAAAAGGACATGAAAGGGGCCCTGGGCTTCTCTCTGTGGTGGACCGTGACCCTGGAACATACCATCTGGCTTTTCCACGTGTCTTCTGACACTAATTCCCCAGGTCGGGACCCATCAAAGAGAGCTGTGTCTGGTGACATTTCTTACTGTTATTCCTTGGGCCGGGCTTTCGGATTCAAGGTCGCAGGTAGATGTGGCCTCCGGAGACTGGCTGGGGGGCCTAGGGCCGCCCATCCTGTGGATGCCTCGGGGTGGTGGGGGGTTTACACTGGGAGACTCGGGACCACAAGACTCTATTCAGGGCCAGGCCAGGGACTAGAACTTCCTGGGGCTACCAGCTCTGTGCTTCCTTCCCAGCATCCTGACCTCTTCCCACACAAAACAGCCAAAGCACCAGGTACCCAATCTGGGGTGTCAGCAAAGATTGTGACACTGTGCAGAGTTTGACCCTGGCACGGGAATCTCGGCTTTAATCTCAGATCTGTATTTGCTTTAAGAAGGCAGAAGTTGCTGGCTTTAGATTCATTCCAAAATAGAATTATTGGGGGTAGGGTGAGTGAGTGAGTGAGTGAAGTCACTCAGTCGTGTCCGACTCTTTGCAACCCCATGGACTGTACCCTACCAGGCTCCTCCATCCATGGGGAAGGGTAATTTGGGGCAAAGGAGAGTGTCTTTGATTAACCTAGATGTTTGGTCCTCAGAAGTGGACTATCTTTCTGAGCAGTGAGTTCTCCATCGCTAGTGGTATGTAAGCGGAAGGAGAATCTGTTTGGATTGAGCTCGCTGTTGTACACTTTGCCCTTTAGGAAAAAAAAAAGTCCTTCACTTCACATCAGTGGGGAGCAGGTGGCGGACCTGCACGAGGCCACGCTGGGCAGCATCTCACCTTTTTACTTCTGACCTTTCCAGCATGGGGCAGCACCTCCTGAGCTAACCTGCACTTATTGGAAAGTTGGTTCACTCATCCTAAGAGCTAACACATACCTAAGTGTTTACTATGTACCAAGCACAACACTGCATGTTTTTACGTGTTTTTTTTTTTTTTTTTTTGTCTTTACACCTCTGCAGCACTGCAGAGTAGGCACGCATATTTTTCTCATTTGACAGATGAGAAGACCAGAGCTCAGAGAGGTTGAATAGTATCCCCAAAGTCACAGAGCTAATAACAAGGCAAAGCCAGGATTTGAACCCAGAACCGCCTCACTCTCCGCTTTGCTGGACACCCGCGTGGGTGACAAATGGTTCCCCTTGTATTCTGTGCTCCCTGTTGGAAATTGTTTGCTCCCCCTTTTTGTCACTGTTTATACCATCAGAGTTTAGAGGCAGTCAAGAAACTGAATGGTCTCCACTTTGCTACTCACTGCCTTGGCGGGTCTAGGGGTGGGAGGGGGTCAGGGCTGCAGGGGAGGGTGCCCAAGGGCTCACCCTTGGCAGTAAGGAGGCATTCACCCGGGGCTGTGGGTGCTTAGAGTTGGGCATCTCATTCAGAGACAACCTTCTCAGGCATCAGACACACATGCCCACCGAATGCTTGCAACAACCCAGGGGCCCTTGCTGTGCAAACACTGAAACCAAGGCCCAGACTGACTGCATGGTTGATCAGCTAGTGGACAATGGAGTCAGATTCAGGTAAGGGTCTACCTGATTCCTAACCATCTCTCCACTGCCTTCCTGCAGTTTATACAGCTCGGCCTCTCCTGTGTTGTTGAAGGGGTGTAGGGGAACAGAAAGGGTGCATTTACATAGGTGGATGAAGGCCATCCTAATCCCCCTTTTGCAGGTGCAGACCCCGAGGCCTCAGAGTGCCTTGCTGGGGACAGAAGTTGGGGACCCAACTTACCATCAGGCCTCTCAGTGTCCCCTGGCTCCAGTCTTCCCTCTTTGCAGAGATGTCCAGTCAGCAGATGCTGATCATTTGGGAGGAAATGGTCACATGACTGTGCACAAGGGGAGGAGACTGGATGATCTGTTGGCTAGATGTTTTACTTAATTTTTTTAAATCGGCACTCAGATCTTGATTTAAGAGGTGGAATGCTTTGACCAGTCCAACAGGAAGCTCCCTGTGTGGGAGTCTGAGGCCCTAGCTTAGCCCCTTTGGTAGATCTGTCATCGTAACTAGACATTAGCCTCTGGATAATGGGGATAATAGCACACCAGCTCTTTGGGTACATGAGAGGGTTGGGTGAAGTCAAGTCTCCAACCATGGTGAGACTTGACTCCTGGCAAGGCACAGCCTAGCAGTGTCTCCATCCCTCACTCCTCCTTGGTGGGCCCTCAGAATCTGCATCATCTTCCTGAGCATGCCTGCTGCTGGCAAGTCTTCTCCCCACGGGGGTGGATTTCGTTTTCAATGCAACCAAGGTCATTGGAAAGCAAGTGTGGGAATTAGCTGGGTGACAAAGCGATTTCTGATTACAAAGAAAAAGTGAGTGTGTGACTCCCTTTCTCAAATAATCTGGCTCTCAAGACAGTTCCCAAGAGGGGCTTTTAATAATGCTTTGACCAAAGACAGCATCGCCAGGACCTGGGAAGAGATTCCCAAGGTGACCACGTGGAAGGGGACAGCGCTCTCTGGGTGTATAAATATCAGTTGGTCACAAGTGGTCTCCTGACTTCACAGTCACGCCCCGCTGCTCCTGACCAGCTGCCACTGTTGGTGGAGCAGACTTGGAGCACCACGGTGGGGGCGGCGGGGGTGCGGGTTCGTGCAGGTGTCCAGGGGAACTTGGGTAACTGCAGTAGCCACGGGTCAGGTTCAGTGCCTGCTCCGTGCAGAATGAGTCACGGCCCAGCAAGATGCCTGTAACTTTCCCGTGTTACCAGGCAGACCTGCAAATTACCCAGCAGAACCCACGCTGCTTCAGCCAGGAGGGCCAAATAAGCCAGAGCTTTGGAGAGTCTAGCTGGAGGCAAAAGGGGAGAAGGACACCCACCCCATCCCAACCGCTGGAACATCATTTGCTCTTGAGAATTAGCCTGCAGTGGGAGCCGTAAAAGTGGGTGTTTAAATCCCCTTTTCTTGTACTGCCGTCCCCTGGCATTTTGCTTCTGGGAAAACTTCCAGAGGAGCCCTTTTTGCTTCTGGGAAAACTTCCAGAGGAGCCCTTTTTGCTTCTGGGAAAACTTCCAGAGGAGCCCTTCTGGGAAAGGTAGAAATTCAGAAGTTCTGAATAAGAAAATGGCAAGCTGAGAACATAACTTGGGGAGAAAGGCAGAGAACCCCGAATAGCAGCAGATGGACCTCAGAGGCTGGTCTGAAGACTGTTAGAGATCAGAACAAAATGAGGCAAGTAAGTAGCAGCGGAGCCTTCCAAAGGCGGTCACTTCAAGCGCGAGGTTGTCTCCATGATTCTGAGATGATGGCCTTCCTCATTTGGGATGCTAAAACGGCTTTTCTTTCTTTTTTTAAAAAAAATGGTTGTTCTTTTATGAAATGATGGTCATTCTGGGTTCTTCCCCCCCCACCCCCGATTAAACTTCTTACTTGACAAAATAGTCAACTTTGTATTGGTTCCCAAATTTGGTGGTAGTGGGGTTGAGTGGGGTTTGTTCTGTGAGCCTGAAAGATGGGGAACCACTGGCCTGGGACCCAGAACCCAGATCCCAGGCGTCCACCAGCTAGACCACAGGCTTTGGAGGGAACCTGGGCAGCGAGTGCTGGACACAGGATGCAAGCACTCCACGCTGATTCTTTTCAAGGGAGAGGCTCCTGTGAGATGGGGCTCCGTCCACCCAGGCAAGCTCTTCCCCCCTTGCAGCTCTGCTCTGTGATGTTCCAGGGGCAGCTGATTGGAAGTCCCAGAGAGGGGAGAGTTCTTCTCTGCTTTTGGCCAAGCGCCATCCTCACCCTCCCTGGATTCCACCCCTGGCCTCCTGCAAGGAGGAGTGGGGGGAGATGCATGTCTCAGCTGCATGTCTGAGAAGAAAGGCTCCTCCTGTTACCCGTTGCGGTGCTGGCAGCTCAGGGCCAGGCCACTGTAGCGGCCGCCACAGCCCCGGATGCTCCTGTGAGAGGATCCAGGGGAGAAAAGCGCTCCCCTGGTCTCCTAGTGTCACCTTGTGTCAAAAGAGAAAAGGAAAACCTGAAACAGACTGGGGACTGTCATTCCTGAAAGAGCTCAGTCCTGTCCGACTCTTTGTGGCCCCAAGGACTGTACAGTCCGTGGAATGCTCCAGGCCAGAATACTGGAGTGGGGGGCCTTCCCCTTCTCCAGGGGGATCTCCCCAACCCAGGGATCGAACCCAGGTCTCCCTCATTGCAGGCGGATTCTTTACCAGCTGAGCCAAAGGGAAGCCCAAGAACACTGGAGTGGGTAGCCTATCTGTTCTCCAGCGGATCTTCCTGACCCAGGAATTGAACCCAGGTCTCCTGCATTGCAGGCGGATTCTTTACCACCTAAGCCGCCAGGGAAGCCCATGAAAGAGCACACCTTCTTCATCCCCATTCCAGCCCTTCCAGCCTGGAAAGTGGAAAGTGTTAGTCACTCAGCCCTGTCTGACTCTTTGTAACCCCACAGACTGTAGCCCACCAGGCTCCTCTGTCCATGGGATTCTCCAGGAAAGAATACTGGAGTGGGTTGCCATTTCCTTCTCCAGGGAATCTTCCCAGCCCAGGGATCAAACCTGGGTCTCCCACATTGCAGGCAGATTCTTTACCACCTGAGCCACCAGGGAAGACTTCAGATTAAAGGATCCTGATGAATAGGATATGACCCATATCCATAGTGGCACATTGCTTCAGAGAGCACCCCAGGGTTTAGGGTGAGGGTAACCCCACTTTCTGGGCAGTGGGAGGGAGCCAAGGCCTACAGCCTTCTTCAGTTCTGACCCTCAACTGCAGCATTCCCTGAAGCATTTGTGAAACTGAAGGGGTGCAAGATGCTGTCAAGAGAAGAAGGTTTCTGGGGTTGCAGGTTCTCCAGAGAATCAGAACAAATAGTGTGTGTGTGTGTGTGTGTGTGTGTGTGTGTGGTATATATGTTGTTGTTCAGTCACTAAGTAGTGTCTGACTCTTTTGAGACCCCATGCCTGGGGCACTGGGCCATTCACGCACCAAGTGAAATGCACAGCTGAGCGGGGTCTGTCACCCGCAAGGGGGCCATGGCCCAGGACACTCTAAGCCAACGCTCTTCTGCCTTCCCCTCTGAAATGTAAGCACATTTTGTTGTTCAGTCGCTCAGTCGTGTCCGACTCTTTGCGACCCCATGGACTGCTGCACGCCAGGCTTCCCTATCCTTCGCCATCTCCCAGAGCTTGCTCAAATTCATGTCCATTGAGTCAGTGATGCCATCCAACCATCTCGTCCTCTGTCATCCCCTTCTCCTCCTGCCTTCAGTCTTTCCCAGCATCAGGGTCTTTTCCAGAGTCGACTCTTCACATCAGGTGGCCAAAGTGTTGGAGCTTCAGCTTCAGCATCAGTCCTTCCAATGAATATTCAGGGTTGATTTCCAATCTGATATTCAGGATTGACTGGTTTGATCTCCTTTCAGTCCAAGGGACTCTCAAGAGTCTTGCCTGGGGAATCCCATGGACAGAGGAGCCTGGTGGGCTAGAGTCTATGGGGTTGCAAAGAGTCGGACACGACTGAAGCAACCGGGCACACACACACGATCCACAGAGGAGGAGCTGTGTGTGTGTGTACACACATGTGACTACACGTATCTTCAGCAGTTGGTGCCCATCAGGGAGGGGCTGGCTCCTGGCACAGAGGTGCCCATGGGAGTATGTCTGCATAGGTGTGTACATACATACCACATGTAAATGTGTTCCTGCATCACACAGTACTTTTAAATTATTTCAATTATAAGTATTATTATATTGTTTATATTGTATTATATCCTTGTGAATCATCTGTCTCTCCCAAGAGAATAAAAGCTGCCCAAGATCACAGACCTTATTTTCACTCCCATGCAGTATCCGGAGCACTGAAGTACCCAATAAATATGAATGAATGAATGGATGGACAGCCCACTCAGTGTCATCTTTTAGTAAATGCCTTGAAATGTTGACACCTCCGTTTAACTGCACCCCTTTAGCAGAGCCCCTCGGGAAACTTCACCTGGGGCTTCCCAGGTGGCGCTGGTGGTAAAGAACCAGCCTGCCAATGCAGGAGATGTCAGAGACGTGGGTTCGATCCCTGGGTTGGGAAGATCCCCTGGAGGAGGGCAAGGCAACCCATTCCAGTATTTTTGCCTGGAGAATCCCATGGACAGAGGAGCCTGGCGGGCTACAGTCCACAGGGTCACACTGAGTCGGACACAACTGAAGCGACTTAGCACACGCACACTCAGGAAACTTCAGGTAGCTCTCCCAGCCTTCTTCCCCTCCCTCTCCCCTTCCTCCCCTCCTCCACCTCCTCTTCCCTCCCCTCTTTCTCTGTCTCTCCCTCCCTCCATCCTCCCATCCCCTCCTTTCCCTCCAGTTCTCATTTCCCCCTCCCCCTCCTTCCCTCTTCCGTCCCCCCTCTCCTTTCTCCCTCCCCTCCCCTTCTCCCCCTCCCCCTTTTAGGTCTCCCTCCTCTCCCCCTCTTCTCCTCCCTCTTGCTCAGTATCCCCTCCAGGTCCCTGGTGCTCAGAGTCATCTCTGGCTCCAGCCTAGCCTCTTGAATATCCTCAATGATTTTTACCTCCACCCCTCCCCTCCTCCCCCCACTGCCACCCAGAGACAAAAGTCATTTGGAACCAAGCACATGAGCTGGTTTGTTGGCCAACTTGGTCACTAACCCAGAGATGATAAATGAGGTATAGTAGTCAGACTAATATTTTTTTTGAATATTAATACTTTTTTGAAGATGGCCCAGTGCCCAGAAGGTGGGAGGAACTGCCTTCTAAGTTCTCCTGTGAGGTGGTTTGGGAGCTTAAGTGTTGAGTTTAGGAAATGGCAACCCACTCCAGCGTTCTTGCCTGGAGAATTCCGTGGACAGAGGAGCCTGGCGGGCTACAGTCCACAGAGTCGCAAAGAGTCGGGCACAACTGAGCGGCTAACACACGGACACACACATGCTGAGGTGATGGGCATGATCGGAGAGCGTAGAGTGTGCCCGGCAGTTTTTCCTAGTGAACCTGGGGTGAGACATCCATGAATTTTAGCAAACAGATCCCAGAGGGGAGAGGGAAACAGACAAAGCCTCGCATCTCCAAGGGCCTGTGGTCAGGTTGGTAAACCAAGGTTAAGTTAGGTCTTCTTCTCTGCCAAGCTTCTCCTCTGCCTTTCACGTGTCTCTGTGGGGCCTTGGCAGGAACTCCTCCCACTCTGATTTCCTCTTTTTCTTGTGTGTGCATCTAATTTCACCGTGTGCTCACTACCTGCCTGGGAGAGCAGCTACCAAGGAGGCCAGGCCCTTTCCCTGTGATGATGGACCCCTGCAGAGGTGGCAGTTGCTCCCCGGGGCTCTCCCTGCTGCCCCTGGGCATAGTTGGAGTGGGATAGAATGGCGGTGTCCTGCCTCCCGGACTCCCTCTTGCAGGGCAGGCCTCCTTTCTGTCTGCCCTTGGGCTGCATGGCCACTTCCTGCTCAAGCTCTGGGGGCCCTGAGCGATGAGCCAGGTTTGGATCCCTTGCTGCTCTCATAGCTTAGAACACAGCCGTGCATGCTCCCCAACAAGGGTGTTTAAAATCTTCACAAATTATATCACAGCATCTGTATTAAATGCCTCACTAAAATGAGTTTTATTGTCAAAGTTGCTTGGAAAGTTTAAAAACCCTTTGGAATTTTGGTGATGCAAATAACTCATTGACTTTACAATAACCTCTGATTTCTTGCAAATCATTGTCAACTGAGAAATTCTTACCAAAAAAAAAAAAAAATCTAACCTACCTATTATTTTCAGATGTGATGAAATGTTTATGAATACATCATTAACAAGGCAAGTTGACATCATGTTATATTTTGTGGACATTTAATTAAACATTAAAACTTTTTTGATTTTGCATGTTTTTCCTTTTCATATTGGGGATGAATAATATTTTGCATATTTCAAACACATGAAGGTCTGTGAAAAAGTTCACAGGCCAGGAGCTCTGTATATATAGAGCTGAGTGGACAAACCAACCCTGTTCCACCCTGGGGAGTTTCAGGGTAGGGAAGGGGCTGGCGGGGAAAGGGAAGAAGGAAGAGAGCCACCTGGGGTGGTGGGTGGAGCTGGAGCTAGGAGTTGGGGGGCTGTGTTCTGGATTCTTCTCTGATGTTTAGTTGATCTCACGCGCAAAAGGGCTTTGATGCCGTGTTCTCTTGCCTGGGGTGCTTCTCCTCTAGCCCTCTAGATACTCATTTAGCTCCCTCCTTCTCGTCACTCAAGACCCTACTCAAATGGACACATGCGTATGTATGGCTGAGTTTCTTTGCTGTTCACCTAAGACTGTCATAACATTGTTAATGGGCTATGCTGCTGGTGCTGCTAAGTCTTTTCAGTCGTGTCTGACTCTTTGTACCCCCACGGACCGTAGTCCGCCAGGTTCCTCTGTCCATGGGATTCTCCAGGCAAGAATACTGGAGTGGGTTGCCATTTCCTCCTCCAGGGGATCTTCTTGACCCAGGGATCGAACCCATGTCTCTTATGTCTCCTGCACTGGCGGACGGGTTCTTTATCATTAGTGCCACCTGGCTATACCCCAATACAAAAAAAAAAAAAAAAGGAAAGAAAGAAAGCAACTTAAAAAAAAAAAGCCACCTTAGTTAAAATGGCTCTTCATGCTTCTCCGGTATATGATGCTTGATTCTGTGGCTCAGATGGTAAAGCATCTGCCTGCAATGTGGGAGACCCTAGTTCGATCGCTGGGTTGGGAAGATTCCCTGGAGAAGGCAATGACAACCCACTCCAGTACTCTTGCCTGGAAATCCCATGGACGGAGAAGCCTGGTAGGCTACAGTCCATGGGCTCGCAAAGAGTTAGACACGACTGAGAGACCTAACTTGATGCAATGTTAAGGACCCATTAACATTATGCAGCAAAGGAGCAGAGAGGGTCCTCTCTTGTGCATTAGTTCACTTGCACATGATCTGTCTGGAGCCTCTTGCCGATGGGATTGTGTTTTGTTCACGGTGGTGTCTCCAGCACCTTGGACAGTGTCTGGCATCTAGTAACCACACTACTTGTGGACCCTTTAAATGAGCGAGACTCTTTGCCTGCCTCCAGTGGCTGTTGGGAGAATCAGGTGAGAAAGATGCATTCTTCAAATGATAAACGAATGTGCCAGCGGACGCAGGAGTCAGAACACATTTTCTGTTTGCAGAAAATGTTCACTACATGGCTCACAGGACAGCAGTTCTCAGACTTCTGTCTTGGTACCAGTCCCTTGGAGAGCATATTAGGGTTTCACAGGTGGTGCAGTGATGAAGGATCCACCTGCTAATGCAGGAGACAACATAGGAGACTCAGGTTCGAGCCCTGGGTAAGGAAGATCCCTTGAAGTAGGAAAAAGGCAGCCCATTCCAGTATTCTTGCCTGGAAAATCCCATGGACAGAGGAGCCTGGTGGGCTAGAGTCCTTGGGGACTCTAGAGTCAGCTATGACTGAGCGACTGAGCATGCGCACACAGAAAACATATTAAAGTGTAGGTTGAAGCCTCACGCCCAAAGATCCTGATTCCATGGGCCAGGTGCAGAGCCTCGGCATCTGAACTGAACAAACCCTCTGGGTGATGCTGTTGATATTGGTCACTAGACCACACTGGGTGAAGCCCTCCCCGAGTACCAGTTGTAACTTTCACTTCATTTTGCAGATCAAGACAAGAACCCAGAGCCCCCTGGGTTGTCTCAAGCTGGAACGTAGTGTGACCTTGGAGCCCACGGTTCCAGATTTCGTGGTTGATGGGGCCAGGGGGCTGCCCTTTTCCAGGGGCACTGAGTCCTCTGCACGGAGAAATGTGAGAGGCATTTCTGGTTTTGGCATCCCTAGTCCTCGTTGCTCTATTTCTTCTTTTTAGACCAGAGGATCGAGGCACTGCCAGTCACACAGATAGCTCAGGGATGTACATCACGTCCTGCAGGGCCAGCCTGGCTTACATTAGCCTGCAGCCTTCATCTCTGAGCAGTGACAGTGGCTGTGCTCTCTGGGAGGAGCGGGTCTCAGTGCCCCCAGGAGGGCAGGGGTAACCAGTGACTGCCTGATGACCTTGGCGCAGGGCTCAAGGCTGCTGGCATTGGAAGCTGAAGCAGCCCAAAGCTAAGGAGCCCAGTGTGGATGAAGGCAGCCAATTGGCTGCTTCTCTGAAGCAGGACATATCCTCCCCACCTGATGTGCTTGTGCAAAGGGCTTGCGAATTCCTCTGGTACAACCCCTGGCTGGGTGGTTATTGACACTGGGCTGTGGCTCCTGGCCGCCCAGGCCTCTGATGGATTCCAAGCAGCAGACACTGTGCAGGTCACAAAAGTACCAGCCACCTGTGAGGACAGGGTGTCCAGCCACAGTGACATCTGCAGAGCAGACTTGAGATCCCCAGGGCAGGAGGCAGGTTTGAGGGGCCATCGGGCCTTGGCCCAAAAAAGTGCAGGTGGCAGCTGCCAGTCCGCTGGCCTCACTCACTGGTTCCTTCTTTTCTTCATTCCACAGAGATGTATCAGGCACCTCTGTGAGGACACAAGGATGCAGGAGACAGTCTCTGTCCTCAAGGGACTTAACCGATACATGATGCCCCGAGGTACAAGCATTCACAGAGCTGCAAGCAGCCACTGCATTCACGGTGCTGCACTCAGTTCAGTTCAGTTCAGTCGCTCAGTCGTGTCCAATTCTTTGCGACCCCATGGACTGCAGCACGCCAGGCTTCCCTGTCCATCACTAACTCCTGGAGCTTGCTCAAACTCACTTCCATCGAGTCGGTGATACCATCCAACCATCTCGTCCTCTGTCGTCCCCTTCTCCTCCTACCTCCAATCTTTCCCAGCATCAGGATCTTTTCCAGTGAGTCAGTTCTTTGCATCAGGCAGCCAAAGTATTGGAGCTTCAGCTTCAGCATCAGTGCACACATTAGGTGCCTAGTAAATCTCTTTTAAGAGCTCGAGGTGTAGGAGAACATTGAGGAGGAAGAAGGAAGGAGTGAGAATGGTGCAAGGGAAGAGGGAAGAGGCATTCCAGACAAAGGGGTCAGAGTTATAAAATATTTGAGGCGTGACAAGAAATTTGGTGAGGGTGGTAGTGTAAAGGAAAGAAGTAAGAGCTCACTTTTATTAAACATTGAGTCTCAATCAGGCAATGTTCTGCGCACATTACACATGCTCTTAACCCTCAGGTAATGCAACTATATAATGGGAGTGATAGCAATTTCTTTAACCCTTGGAGATTGCTATCACCCCATTATACAGCTGCATAGCCTGAGGCCCAGAGAGGTTAAGTTAATGCTCCAGCCCATGCAGGTAGTAAATGGTAGAGCCAGGTGTTATACCACTCACCAATTGGTACTTGATCAGTCTGAGCCTTGATATTACCATCTGTAAAATGGGATACCCAGGCTTCTCTTGTGGGGTTTCCCAGAGAGATACAGAAAGTTATGCACAAATACACATGGAAAATTTGTCAAAAGATACAAGATTCACAGACAACTTGGTAGCAGGGGTTCCCGTGGGGAGGCTGAGTAGGGGACCAAGAATTAGGAGAGGAGAACACACCAGTCACTGGATCATTTGCTGGGCCTCTGGTTTGGTTAAATGACAAGGAACCTTAACGTGAATGACCTGGGGTGAGCCTTCAGTTTGGGAGGAAAAAGAGAAGTTGAGGCTGGTGTCCCTGGAGAAGGGATGGCATCTGTCTGCAGTGGGCAGTCCCCTGCCCCACCGTGACCCCACCCCACCCGCCCCCCACCAGCCCCTCTCTCTTTGAGGGGAGGGACGCTGGGGCCACAGGCCTTCTCCTTATACAATGTGTACATTTTATCTCGGCAAACTTCTTGCAGACTCGGTTTAAAGATCTCAGCTCAATGCCATTAGTGTCTATCTGCAGAGGGCCCTTTGTAAAATTGATTAGAAAGTGGGCTTTTGCATGTGGGGTGGGGGTGGGGGGGACCTAATCGGATTTGAGCACTAGATGGTATCTAATTCCCTGCATCTAGCTACTGGCTTGGGGACCTCCTGGGGAGCCAGGGCCCCTAATTTGGTTTGCGAATACATTAGCCAAACAAGCTGAGGGGGCTTCTGTGGGGAGAGGGTTTGGGGAGGGTGGGGCAGGGAGATGGTAGGAAGGCTGGGGAAGTGAAAGACGTGCTTTCTGCCCAGGTCCTGGGTGTCGCCGTGCCCAGGATTGCCAGCGGAGTGCATTTCTGATGATTTTAGCCAAGCCAGGAGAATGAAGCAAACTTTTAAAGCGACTTGCATTCCTTGCCAGTTTATTAAGCCCCTATATGTATCTTTTTTTCATGTTTCAAATTTTTCTAAAAAGTAATTGTTTTGTTTAGTCGTTAAAGTCATGGCTGACTATTTCAGGACGTCATGGACTGTAGCCACCAGCCTCCTCTGTCCATGAGATTTTCCCAGGCAAGAATACTGGAGCGGGTTACCAATTCCTTCTCCAGGAGATCTTTTCAAGCCAGGGATCAAACCTGCGTCTCCTCCATTGGCAGCCGGATTCTTTACTGATGAGTCACCGGGAGGTGGTGGTGGTGGTGGTATTAGTCCCTCAGTCGTGTCCGACTCTTTGCGACCCCATGGACGGTAGCCCACCAGGCTCCTCTGTCCAAGGGATTCTCCAGGCAAGAATACTGGAGTGGGTAGCCAGTCGCTTTTCCAGGGGATCTTCCTGACCCAGGAATTGAACCTGGGTCTCCTGCATTGCAAGCGGATTCTTTACCCTCTGAGCCACCAGGGAAGCCTGCTAATAGTCACATGTGTAACCAAAAGAGTCAAACACTTTGAGAGCACAGGCAACTACTAGTGAGTCATTCTTTCTCCCCTAGTCCTTGGCCCCACAGTCAGCCTCCCCATGGTGACCGCTGTTACTAAGTTTTCTGTGAACCTTGTATGTTTCCTCAGGTTTTCAGTGTGCATAAACAGCTTTCTTAATCCCCCCCCAGGAACCTGCAAGAGAAGCCTGGATGTCTCATTCCACAGATGGAGAAATGGAGGCTAGGATTGGTAAAGTGCCAGCTGGGGAGTGGTGGGGCCAGGATCCAAGTTGTCAATGGTCTGGCTTTAAGTCCTGGGGTCTTTTCGGCATCACGTGCCAGTCCTGAAAAGAGAGAGGTCTGCTCAAACCTAAGCCCTTGGATTTTTATTTCTCCAACTCTTCTCTTGAAGAGCTGTGCTGCCATTTTGCCTGCGTGTGTCCAAGAAAGTTCAAAACAAGAGGGGAAGCTTGCAAGGGCATCTTGGTGGGAGACTCCTTCAATTCAGCAGCCCTCAGGAGAGGGCGGTGAGTGAATCCTTCTCTTTCATCAGGATCTCTTGGGTGTCTTCCTTCTATCCCCTTCTCTGCCAGGCGCTTGTATGTGTGGAAGGGGATGAAGGTTTGTTTGAGTGACCGTGTGTGCTGTAAAATACCTGTGAGTCTTAGAATCTAAGATCAGCTCCCAGTTGATTACAGATGATCCTGGTTAGTTATAGATGGCAATGGTATCAACCTCATAAGGTTCTTGGGAGGTCTGAATGCTATGATGGCACAGTACCTGGCCCATGGTAAGCTCTCAATAAATATTAGCAATTATTAGTAATACTGTCTAAGTAATCCTTCATACATTAGTCATCTACTCTGTACAAGTTACCTCAACCAGAATATAAGACTAGTACTGTTCCTATATTATTATGCTATTATTTCATAGCTAATATTATTTAAAATATAATTCTATTCACACAGTGCTGTACTCAGTCTGACTCTTTGCGACCCCATGGACTGTAGCCCGCCAGGCTCCTCTGTCCATGGAATTTTCCTGGCAAGAATACTAGAGTGGGTTGCCATTTCCTTCTCCAGGGCATCTTCCCGACCCAAGGATCGAACCCCGTCTCCTGCATCGGCAGGCAGATTCTTTACCACTGTGCCACCTGGAAAGCCGAATTACATAGTAGAGTTTTTTAAAAGCAGAATTAGTGTAATGACAGGCAGACAAGAAACGCTCAAGAAATGTGATCTCACATTTTTGTTCCCTTCCATTTACCAGCTTTAAATCAAGATCTTGGTTCTCTTTTGTCTCCATTCTGAATCTTAATTTCTCCAGGGCTGAAGGAGAACAGGGAAAATCAACGCAGTCCAGAGGGGCGGGGTGGAGGGAGGGCAGGGTTTGGAGAAGGAGTGGGGCAAAGGGGTAAAACCTCCCACGTGGAAGGTTTTGGAGGGACCAGAGGACCTCAGCTCTGATGCTGTAGAGTAAAACTCAGAATTATGTAACAGCTGGATTACGGGGCGATTATTAGCTTTGCTTAAAGATTTTCCGCTTACCCAAGGATTAGCTGTGGGGTTCCTTTAAATAGCCGGCTTTGCTCATGCATCTGTACTGTAAAGAAAGGGGGGTGGGCCAAAAAAGGGGCCGGGACTGCGAGGAGCTTCAGTTTCCTTAATGGAAGAGAGGAGCAGCGGCCCTGAGGTGCCGGCAGGAGGACCTCGAAGAACCGCTGGGTCAGGGCTGTGCTGCAAAGCCAAGGCCCCGGCTGCAAGTGCGTCAGGCGGGTCAGACCCGCCCCGAGGGTGTGGGAGTGCGGCAGCAGCCCAGCAGATGCTCCGGAGCCCCCGCAGCCGCCCCGTCAATGTTCCAACATCCAGGCTCCCTAATGAAGCCCCCAGGGATTTTTCTGGAATGAGCCCCCGCCCGCCACTCCATCACGCCTGTCACGCCTTCATTTGCCTGGCTGCTACACACCCCTGTCCCAACCATCCCAGGATAACTCTGATTCCTATTCCCGTTTCCCATCTGTGATTTTCTCCTGGTGATGGGGCTGCCTAGAGGCCACACCACACCCACTTTCCTTATTGGCCTGCCTAACACTTTGCTTGTCCTTCAAGGCAGCCTAGAGGAGGACACCTCCTCCAGGAAGCCTTCCCTGACCTCCTTCCCTTGAGGACAGTTAGACACCCTTGCTTTCTGCTTCAAGAGTCCAGTTCATAGGCAGGTGTGACTCTATCATAACACTATTGGGCACTTTATCATCAGTGTTCATTTGTTTGACTTAGTTTGTGCTAAATGAAGTTAAATAAACAGGTAGTAACTATTTTTTATGTGAGGTAAATGTGCTTCATCCCTGGGCACATAGAGCACTGCTGCCTCCATCCCTACAACCCAGGGAGCAAACAGCATGTCCTTAAGAGCCAGCCCCTGGTGTTAGACCACAGGGCTCCAAATGAGCCCTTATTCTACACCAGCTGTGTGACCAAATTACTGTGTCCCTCAGTATCCCCGTCTTTGAAATGGGGCTGAATAGTTCTGACCTCTTAGGGTTGCTGCTAAGATGAAGTAAGGGCTGTACTTGGAGCAGTACCTGGACATTGTTCCAAGCTGGGTGGTAGGTGTCATTATGGGAGACTTTGGAATCCTGCCCCTGCAGATCCTCCCCAGGCCCCCTGCGCCCCGCGGGGTTGCTGAGCTTGCCGTTTCTCTCTCTTCCCTGGCTCCAGTGAACTTTCTCACTTCTCTACCCGCCCTAACTGGTCAGCATGGAAGTAATCCAATTTTACTTGATTACTAGTCATCACTTTCTGCTGCTGTTTATGTTTATTACTTTTTTTTGATGTGTTCGAGATTTAATTGAGTTGATTGATCAGCACCATCACTGATTGGAAGGAGATACTCTGTAACCCTCTCCTCCCTCCAGTCTGTACCTTCCCTCCCAGAGAGGACCTGGGCTGGTTGTTGGGGTCCAGGGCACCTGTTTCAGAAAGGCAGAGGCGTGGCTTGGTGGAGACTGGCACCTGGCCCTGCCTGGCTGAGTGGCTTGGGGTAAGTTCCTTACCCTCTCTGAACCTGTGTTTCTTCCTCTGTAGAAAGGACATTGAACTCCATGAGCCTTCTTGTCCCTTTCCACCCAAAACTTCTATGAAAACTCTATGACTAAATACCACCATCCCCCACCCCTGCCTTGGTCTGTGAATCATTCACTCATTCAGCATCACTGAGAGCCTGTGCCCACCACTCAGCCAGGTGCCATGGGGTCCGGATGTGAGTGAGACCCGAGCCCCGCCTACCAGGAGCCTGATAAGCAGCAGACTGCGGCAATGATAACTTACCTGTGGTCCAAGTTCAACAGGGTTTCAGAGGGGAGTCCCTAACTCTGGAAGGCTGTAGAGGGGGTGACCTCAGTCCACAGCAGAACAAAACAGACTGTGATGGAGAGAGGTGACCCTGATGGAGGTCACCCCTCTGTGCCAAATACTGTGCTTAATCTCGTTCTTCTCACTTTCTCTAATCCTGACAGCACCCCTGTGACTAGCAGAATGTAATAGCGACTTTATAGAAGAAGCAGTTGAAGCTCAGAGAGGCTAAGTGGCTTGCCACACAGCGAGTAAATGACATCTGAATGATATTAAAGCATGTCTCGCTTATGCAATTTCCCACCATGTATGTGTTCAGTAGTTTGAGAAAAGTTTTTTAAAAGGTCAGCTTATTTCCCCAAATATCGTTTCTCTTTTCATTTTTGCATGCTATCTTCCATGCATACTCTTTACACCGTGAATAGACATGTATGTCTCTCCAGGGCACAGGCCCTGAGGTGACGATGCCCTCGGCATATTTGGAGACAAGAAAGGAGGCTGGATCATGGGGAGAAGATGGAAGGTGAAGTCGGAAAGGCAGCCAGGGCTAGGGCACGGAGAGCTTTGCAGACCATGGCAGGGACTGGGCTTTATCCCTAACAGCTCTCATCATTGTCTTCCAGTCCCTGTTGTTTCTAACATCCACAATTCAACCCATGGGGTGTGGCTTTATTTCCCAGCATTGAAGTTGCTTTCAGTGGGGTACGTGTGTGTGTCCATGTGTCGTGTGTGCTTTTGAAGTGACTATTACGTGTCACCGTCACATTTCAAGCTTGTGGCTCTGGCTTCTTGTGAACTTTCTTTTTCTTTTTCTTGGCCACACCATGCAGCTTGCAGGATCTGAGTTCCCCAGCCAAGGATCAAACCCAGGCCTGGCAGTGAGCCCACCGAGGCCTAAGCACTGGACTGCCAGGGGACTTTCCTGGTCAGCTTCCTTAGTCTGAAGCAGTAGGAACTGAGGTGACGGGTTTGGTGTGTGATCACCTGTGTGACTAGACTGGTGTGGCCAGCCCGTGACTTGTGGTGGAGAGAGGAGGTGTTCAAGCCAGCAGGCCTCTGTGTGCAGAGAAGCAGTCAGGAAAAGGAAGGCTTGTCTGGAGGCCTCCGGCCCTGCAGGAATAGTGGGCAGCGGGGAGGCAGATGTCTCCAAAGGACAGGTCAGCACGCATGGCCCTTCACCTTCTCTTCAAGATGCAAAGTTGGAGCTTTTACATTTTTTCCAGTTTTTTAAAAACCTTTTTACTGGAATAGTTTTGCCTTTGCAGAAAACTTGCAAAGATAGTGCAGACTGTTCCCGTGTACCCCTATCCAGTACTCCCACTCACGGACTTCTGACGTTTCTACGGTGCGTTTGTCACAACGCCGAAAATGGCATTGGGACATTACTATTAACTAAACGCTGAACTTGGTTCAGGCTTCATCCGCTTCTCACTGCCGTCCTTCTTCTCTTCCAGGACTCAGCCCACCTCGCCGCCCTGCATCCCGTAGTCACATCTCCTTAATCTCCTCTGGTCTGTGACAGCTTCTCAGACTTTTCTTAGTTTTCATGACCTTGACCGCTTTGAAGCTTGCTGGCCGGGTATTTTGCTTTCGTATTTTTTAAACTTTCTTTTGCCGTTGGGAATCATGTTGTTGAGAGGTGGAGAAATGGCAGAGGTCAAGCTCAGAATGCAGGAGTTGGAAGGGCCTGGGTTCAAATCCTGACTGTGCCCCCCACCCACAAAAAACCCTTCCATTTCTCGGTCTATCTCCCCTGACAGTGGGTGAGCCTGCCTCCCTCGGGAAGTGGGGACCTGGTGATGGCTCCCTGGATGGATGCTAAAGTGCTCAGAAATTCAGGTTTCCTTTTGGGGGGACACCTGGTGGGACCAGTGGCCCTGAAAACCTGTTCACTCCTCTCCAGGAGCCAGGGTTGTGAAATGCCAGAGTGAAGAGGATGACGGGGAGGGTGTGACAACTTTTCAGGAAGCAGACACTTTGCAAAGATTTGAAAATAAGGTCATAATTTGGTCCCCACAGTAACTCCATGAGGCAGTGAGATGGGTTAGACTTGGGAGAGTCCCTTGGGCTGCAAGGAGATCCAACCAGTCCATCCTAGAGGAAATCAGTCCTGAGTGTTCATTGCAAGGACTGATGTTGAAACTGAAACTCCAATACTTTAGCCACCTGATGTGAAGAACTGATTCATTTGAAAAAACCCTGATCCTAAGAAAGATTGAGGGCAGGTGGAGAAGGGGACGACAGAGGATGAGATGATTGGATGGCATCACCAACTCAAAGGACATGAACTTGAGTAAACTCCGGGAGTTGGTGATGGACAGGGAGGCCTGGCGTGCTGCAGTCCATGGGGTCGCAAAGAGTCGGACAAGACTGAGCCATTGAACTGAACTGAACTGAAGAGATGAAGAAGCTGAGGCTCAGAGACCATCAAGAATCTGCCAAAGATCATGGAGGAAGGAAGGGGCAGAGCTGAGACTTGAACCGAGAGAGCCTGGATTTGGTGTTCCTCCCAGCTCAGCCTGGCCCAAGCTGGCCAGTGGGCAGGGCAGGCGGCCCTGGAGTGGATGTGGGTGCAGAAGTCGTGCTCCCCTGATCCTGGGCTGGAGGGGGTCTGTCGTGTGGAGCAGGTGGGCTGCCATTTGGCTGGGACAGGTGGACACGACAGGGCAAGAGAGTGGAGACTTATGGATTCCCAGTCTCTCCAAGTCGTCTTGATCTCAGGCCTTGTAGAACAGGTAGTGTTTCCTTTTGTAATGTGGGTTTTCTCTTTTTCTTTGGGCGATTTCATTTTTAACCCTTGAATTACCTGTGAAAGCAGGATGAGCAGAAAGCTCATGACTGGGGCCTGCTTCCCAGGGACACCTTGGGACCAGTGCTCTTTCTGGTGTCTTGTGTCTTCTGGCCCCTCCAGCAGATGGCTAGGCTGTCTCCATTTTCCAGAAAGGGAAGTGAAGTGACTGAGACCAGAGAGGACAAGGGAGTGTCTCAAGAACACACAGCCTTGGAGCCGGGGCAGAAGCCTCATCACTCACTGGGCTCTTTCTACTGAGCATAATAAGAACCTTAGAAGACCCTTGCTGCCGTTTATTTCTTTAAAACCTTGAAATGTAAACTACAAAATGCTCTACCTTTGAAAAGGGGAGCTATGTGTGTGTATATATACCTTTGAAAAGGGGAGCTCTGTGTGTGTGTGTGTGTGTGTGTTGTGTGTGTGTGTGTGTATATACTATGATGACAAAGAACAAAGCAATTTTGGCATTTAGGTCAAACAGCTGAAGTGTCAGTCGCTCAGTTGTGTCCGACTCTTTGCGGCCCCATGGACTATAGTCCATCAGGCTCCTCTGTTCATAGGATTCTCCAAGCAAGAATACTGGAGTGGGTACTCATGCCTTTCTCCAGGGGATCTTTGCAACCCAGGGTCTCTTGTATTGCAGGCAGGTTCTTTACCATCTGAACAATCACGGAAGATAACATCTACCCTCAATTCCACCACGACACATAGAGGGTGAAGGGGTGGGCTGTCCTTTCCAAAGGAGCCTCTGAGGCCTGTGACTGCCTTTCCCTTGATATTTGGGTTCCCATTCCATCCACCTTTCACTTTCTACGTTCAGGGCTACCACCTTGTAGCTCTGCCCAGAAACGACAAGGCCCTGGCAATTCTGGTTCTGTGTGACGTCTCTTCTGCGCGTCCCCCATTACTGAGTTGTGCCCAGTTTTCAGATCTCTGAGCATCCTAGCATGTCACTGAGCAGGCTGAGTGTTCACCTGCCACCTCATCCTCTTAGCCCTGGCATCTGGCCTTGAGACACGGGTCCCCATACCTGGGTGGTCCAGAGAAGTGTTTTTGCGGAGGCCTGCTGTCTTAGTCTGTCTACTCAGGATGCTGTAACAAAATGCCATAGATTGGGTGGCTTAGGAACAACAAAAATTTATTTCTTGCAAGTCCAAGATCAAGGTGCTGGTAATTCAGTGTCTGGTGAGGGGCCACTTACTGGTTCATAGAGAGCAGTCTTTTCACTGTGTCCTCACATGATATGAGGGGAGGGAGCTCTCTGTGGTCTCCTTTATAAGGGTACCGATCCAGTTTATGAGGGCTCCACCCTTATGGCCCAGTCACCTTCCATAGCCCCCCAGTACCATCACATTGGGGGTTAGGTCTCCACATACGTATTTTCGGGGAGGACGTACACACTGTGTCTGGCACCTGCTCTCTTCTTTCTGGCTGTCAGTAACTTCTGCCGCTCCTCCCAGCTGGGACTCACTAGGAGAAAGAGTTTCTCTTCTGCCCCCTTTAAAGACCTGTCTGGCCAAGAAAAGGAAGAAGTAGCTGTTTGGGGTCATCACATTTCTTTAGAAATGGTCCTTGATCTTCTGGAGGAGGTGGGCTGGGCAGAGTGACTGAATCCCCCAAAGTGGGTGTCCGGATGGATGAGCATTCAAGACCAACCCTACAATGTACCATAGCAGCTGTGTGGCCTGGGAGGCTTACCACCTGTGCTCCCATAGATCTTCCCACCTGTAAAACAGGACTAGAAATCCAGAGTTATTGGGAGGATTAAATAAGTTTGTATGTGCAAAGTACTTTGTGTGTAGTAAGTGCCTGCTAAACAAGAAAGTTCAGTCCGGTTCAGTTCAGTCACTCAGTCGTGTCTGATTCTTTGTGACCCCAGGGACTGTAGCATGCCAGGCTTCCCCGTCCATCACCAACTTCTGGAGCTTGCTCAAACTCATGTCCGTTGAGTCAATGATGCCATCCAACCATCTCATCCTCTGTCGTCCCCTTCTCCTCCTGCCGTCAATCTTTCCTAGCATAAGGGTCAATTCCCAGTGAGTCAATTCTTCGCATTAGGTGACCAAAGTATTGGAGTTTCAGCTTCAACATCAGTCCTTCCAAGGAACACTCATGTCCTTTAGGATGGACTGGTTGGCTCTCCTTGCAGTCCAAGGGACTCTCAAGGGTCTTCGCCAACACCACAGTTCAAAAGCATCAATTCTTCGGCACTCAGCTTTCTTTATAGTCCAACTCTCACATCCATACATGACTACTGGAAAAACCATAGCTTTGACTAGATGGACTTTTATCGGCAAAGTAATGTCTTTGCTTTTTAATATGCCATCTTGGTTGGTCACAAACACGAAACAAGAAAGGAAAAACAAGAAAAGAAATTTTTAAAATATATTTATTTATTTTGACTGTGCTGAGTCATTGTTGCTATGCACAGGTTTTCTCTAATTGTAGCGAATGGGGGCTACTGTCTAGTGGTGGGTGTTGCTTGGACTTCTGGATGCTGGGGCTTCTCTTGTTGCAGAGCACAGATTCTAAAGGACAGGCAGGCTTCAGCAGTTGCGGCACACAGGCTTGGTTGCCCTGCTGTGGGATCTTCCTGAACCAAGGCGGAGTCTTAACCACTGGACCACCAGGGAATCCCGAGAAAGGAAATTTAGTATAATTATTGCATTAAATAACACAGCAGCATGCTTTTTTTTTTTTTTTTTATCTCTAAAGGGCTTCCATGTCTGTTTTCTTACAGTCTTTACATCCAGCCAGGAAAATAGGGTGGTTTTTCTTGGGTCCAGTTTACCAGTGTGGCACCTGAGATGCAGGGAGTGTAGTGGCTTGTTCAAGGCCACTCAGCAAAGCAGTGGGATTGCTGAGGCCTGACCCTGTGGCCCCAGGGGTGTCCCAGTCTGGCACACGTGCTGCCCCAAGGGCCTTTCCTGCAGGCGTGACAGCAGCCTCTGCCCCTCCAGTGCTCCATCACGAAGGACAAGGACATTTCCTCTCATCCTCCTGCCTCCCCTTCCAGGAGCAGCTGTCCTCCCCACCCGACTCTGACTTCCCAGGGAAAGTGAAAGTGTTAGTCGCTCAGTCCAGCTGTTTGCAACCCCATGGACTGTAGTTGCCAGGATCCTCTGTCCATGGAATTCTCCAGGCAAGAATATTGGAGTGGGTTGCCATTTCCTTCTCTAGGGGATCTTCCCCACTAGCAGTCTCCTGCACTGCAGGCAGATTCTTTACTGCCTGAGCCACCAGGAAACTGAACTTCCTAGGGAGAAAGGCCCTAATCCTGTCTGGTATTGGCAGGGGGTGGCTCCACCTCTCAAGCCAGTGGCAGGGCTGGTGTCATTGCCACCAGCATCTTGGTAGGATGAAGGCTGCATTAGTGAGCAGTCATTGAAATGCAAAATAACATTTTGATCGAGCCAGCAGGCTGTTTATTTATCAGATCAATAGTCAAAATGCTCCATCTGGAGGAGTCCTCCTGATAAGTGACAGCATTTCCAAGGGCAAGCCTGGTGAATCCAGCCCCTCCTCACTCCCAAAGGCTCAGATTAAGGGAGGGCCATGGAGAAGGAAATGGCTAACCCACTCCAGTATTCTTGCCTGGAGAATCCCATGGACGGAGGAGCCTGGTGGGCTGCAGTCCACGGGGTGGCAAAGGGTCGGACATCACTGAGCGACTTCCCTTTTACTTTCAGGAGCCTGGGAGTGAGTCACTTCTGCTTGGGCCTTTCTTCTTACATGCAGTTTTTAGAAGAGACTGCTGAGACCCAAACTATCAGACTGTCCCTGCCGTGGCTGGAAGGACTTGCAGCCAAGTTCTGGGGATTCATAGCAACAGCGCACGTGTATTGAGCACTTAATATGTGCAGGCGCTGCTGTTGCAGGAAGGGGGACCTCTTCCAGGGCCTGAGGATGGGTCTTGTCGGACGCTCGGAAGTGAATTGTTCAAGGAGATACATGTGCTGACGAAGCAAGAGACCTCACTGGGAAGGCACACCGGAGAGCAGGAGGGTGAGGGAGCCCAGGGAGACCACTCTGCCGTGCAGCTTGCAGTCTCAGGCTTTATGGTGATGGGATTCGTTTCCAGGTTATCTCTAGCCACTCGTTCTGCTTCAGGGTCCTTCCTTGTGCACATATGGATTCCAGCAACGAAGATTCCAGGAGGGTATATGGACTGGCATTTCCTGTCTAATTTTGACCTTTCCCAAGTTCTTCCGGTTGGTGGTGGCCTGTTAGTTCTGTGTTCCTTACCGGGATCTCCTGTCGTAAAATGACTCATGCAAATGGTTACTATGGTGCCTGGCCAGGGTGGGTAGTTTCAGTCAGTGTTTCCTCTGACACTCTATTTGTGTTTCCCATTTATTGAGTCATTTAATCCTCAGAACAGTTCTCAGAGGTAAGTATTAATATCTTTATAGTACCCGTTTAGCAGAAGAAGAAACTGAGGCATGGAGAAGGTTCAGTTCAGTTCAGCTCAGTCACTCAGTCGTGTCTGACTCTTTGTAACCCCATGAATTGCAGCACGCCAGGCCTCCCTGTCCATCACCAACTCCCGGAGCTTGCTCAAACTCATGTCCATTGAGTCGGTGATGCCATCCAGCCATCTCATCCTCTGTCATCCCCTTCTCCTCCTGCCCCCAATCCCTCCCAGCATCAGAGTCTTTTCCAATGAGTCAACTCTTGGCATGAGGTGGCCAAAGTACTGGAGTTTCAGCTTTAGCATCATTCTTTCCAAAGAAATCTCAGGGCTGATCTCCTTCAGAATGGACTGGTTGGATCTCCTTGCAGTCCAAGGGACTCTCAAGAGTCTTCTCCAACACCACAGTTCAAAAGCATCAATTCTTTGGCGCTCAGCTTTCTTCACAGTCCAACTCTCACATCCATACATGACCACTGGAAAAACCATAGCCTTTACTAGACGGACCTTTGTTGGCAAAGTAATGTCTCTGCTTTTGAATATCCTATCTAGGTTGGTCATAACGTTCCTTCCAAGGAGTAAGCATCTTTTAATTTCATGGCTGCAGTCACCATCTGCAGTGATTTTGGAGCCCAAAAAAACAAAGTCTGACACTGTTTCCACTGTTTCCCCATCTATTTCCCATGAAGTGATGGGACCAGATGCCATGATCTTCGTTTTCTGAATGTTGAGCTTTAAACCAACTTTTTCACTCTCCTCTTTCACTTTCATCAAGAGGCTTTTTAGTTCCTCTTCACTTTCTGCCATAAGAGTGGTGTCACCTGCATATCTGAGGTTATTGATATTTCTCCCAGCAATCTTGATTCCAGCTTGTGCTTCATCCAGCCCAGCGTTTCTCATGATGTACTCTGCATAGAAGTTAAATAAGCAGGGTGACAATATACAGCCTTGACGTACTCCTTTTCCTATTTGGAACCAGTCTGTTGTTCCATGTCCAGTTCTAACTGTGGCTTCCTGGCCTGCATACAGATTTCTCAAGAGGCAGGTCAGGTGGTCTGGTATTCCCATCTCTTTCAGAATTTTCCACAGTTTCTTGTGATCCACACAGTCAAAGGCTTTGGCATAGTCAATCAAGCAGAAATAGATGTTTTTCTGGAACTCTCATCCTTTTTCCATGATCCAGCAGATGTTGGCAATTTGATCTCTGGTTCCTCTGCCTTTTCTAAAACCAGTTTGAACATCAGGAAGTTCACAGTTCATGTATTGGTGAAGCCTAGCTTGGAGAATTTTGAGCATTACTTTACTAGCGTGTGAGATGAGTGCAATTGTGTGGTAGTTTGAGCATTCTTTGGCATTGCCTTTCTTTGGAATTGGAATGAAAACTGACCTTTTCCAGTCCTGTGGCCACTGCTGAGTTTTCCAAATTTGCTGGCATATTGAGTGCAGCACTTTCACAGCATCATCTTTCAGGATTTGAAAGAGCTCAACTGGAATGCCATCACCTCCACTAGCTTTGTTCGTAGTGATACTTTCTAAGGCCCACTTGACTTCACATTCCAGGATGTCTGGCTCTAGGTGAGTGATCATACCATCATGATTATCTTGGTTGTCAAGATCTTTTTTGTACAGTTCTTCTGTGTATTCTTGCCACCTCTTCTTAATATCTTCTGCTTCTTTAAACCAACTTTTTCACTCTCCTCTTTCACTTTAGGTCCATACCATTTCTGTCCTTTATCGAGCCCATCTTTGCATGAAATGTTCCCTTAGTATCTCTAATTTTCTTGAAGAGATCTCTAGTCTGTCCCATTCTGTTGTTTTCCTCCATTTCTTTGCATTGATCGCCAAGGAAGGCTTGCTTATCTCTTCTTGCTATTCTTTGGAACACTGCATTCAGATGCTTATATCTTTCCTTTTCTCCTTTGCTTTTCACTTCTTTTCTTTTCACAGCTATTTGTAAGGCCTCCTCAGACAGCTATTTTGCTTTTTTTGCATTTCTTTTCCATGGGGATGGTCTTGATCCCTGTCTCCTGTACGATGTCACGAACCTCAGTCCATAGTTCATCAGGCACTCTATCAGATCTAGGCCCTTAAATCTATTTCTCACTTCCACTGTATAATCATAAGGGATTTGATTTAGGTCATATCTGAATGATCTAGCGGTTTTCCCTACTTTCTTCAATTTAAGTCTGAATTTGGCAATAAGGAGTTCATGATCTAAGCCACAGTTAGCTCCTGGTCTTGTTTCTGTTGACTGTATAGAGCTTCTCCATCTTTGGCTGCAAAGAATATAATCAATCTGATTTCGGTGTTGACCATCTGGTGATGTCCATGTGTAGAGTCTTCTCTTGTGTTGTTGGAAGAGGGTGTTTGCTATGACCAGTGCATTTTCTTAGCAAAACTCTATTAGTCTTTGCCCTGCTTCATTCCGTATTCCAAGGCCAAATTTGCCTGTTACTCCAGGTGTTTCTTGACTTCTTACTTTTGCATTCCAGTCCCCTATAATGAAAAGGACATCTATTTTGGGTGTTAGTTCTAAAAGGTCTTGTAGGTCTTCATAGAACCGTTTAACTTCAGCTTCTTCAGCGTTACTGGTTGGGGCATAGACTGCACAGAGAATGAGTGACAAAGCCAGGATTCAAACCCAGGTGATCTGGGCCCAGAACCCTTGTTCCTGCGTCTGCTTCTGTCCCCTCTAGAGGGCAAGGAGCAGTCATGGCTTTTCTTCACTTATACAGAGTCAGGGTCCTGGCTCCGAGGGTGAGGCAGCCTTTTTCCAACCCTACATCCCACAGGTTTTTATTGATTACATTGCTTCTTGTGTTAAAATATCTTCTTTAATGTTTCAAAACTAGATTTCTTGATCAGTGGATCTGACAGGCTAGCTTCTCGAAGTTGCTTCCAAACATATTACATGGTTTGGGGCACTTAAGTAAATAAATAAAAGTAAGAAAAATGCATACATCATTCGCAAAGTCTTTTCCACCAGGACTAGCAGAATTTGGTGGGAACTGAGGGCAAGTGTTAGGTCCTTCCAGTGGGACGGTTGGCTGGATCTCTGCTCCTGAGGTGCTGGCTGGCTCCCTTTCCCTGACTCTGGCTCTGTCTTGTGGCTCAGGCGTGTTCCTGTCACAGCCAGAGGGGCAGACCTTAGGTAAGCCTCAGATCCCACCCAACTCTCACCGTCTCCTTCACTTAACAAATATTTTCTGAACATCTGTTGTACCGGGAAGCATCCTTGACTGTGGAGAACAGCAGAGAAAGCAAACACAGTCCCTGCTTTCATGTACAGGGTGGGGTGTGGTGCGAGGGCGCAGGAGGCCAGTGTGGCTGGCCTGAAGTCACCCCAGGGAGGAGTGGGCAGCTGCAGAAAGACCCCTGCCTTCCTGCGGGTGTGATAGGGATGCCTTGGCTGTGTCAAGCCAAAGAATGTTGTGACTTTCTCCCCTTCGCCTTGTAACTAACTCACTCCAGCACTTTCTGGCCATGTGTTCCCTGCCAAGATATTTAGCCCCTCTGGGCTTCTGTTTCCTCATCTGCAAAATGGGGGAATAACAGGTTGTTGATAGGAATCTCGTGCATGTAGTTTTGTGACCAGCACAGAATGAGCCCTCCTGTGGTCACCATTACAGAGCTCAGGAGTGGTTCCCAGTTGGCAGCAATGCCAGGTTCTCAGCTGTCCTTCGAGTTAAGACATCTCTTTGTCATCTGCCCAGGCTGCCCTTCGGCATGAAGGCTGGAAAATTGAGTCAGGGAGAGAAGTGGATGCTGGGAGCCCCAAGCTTCCTGTGTCATCCCTGTGGTGGATAAGGCCACATGCAAAGGGCCGCTGCTGTGACCAGGTGGCAGATGGAAGTGTGGTCTCTCTCACTGGGTCTGCACACTGCCCTGCAGGAGTGCACGTAGGAAGCAGGCAGTGAGGCGCAGGAACAGCACAAGCAGAAGAGCCTCAGGCGTGTGACCGCACAAGGAGCAGAGTAGAAGTCAGCAGTGTGAGCCAAGATCCTTAAATGCCGACTCCACTTAGGGCCGCCTCCACAGAAGGAGAGCATCGAGGATGAAGGAGGTGTCAGAACCGTTCTACACTGATCAGAACTCACCTGAAGGCTGTGCTCTTTTTTTTTTTTAAGATTTTTCTTTTTATTTTTTTGATGTGGACCAAATTTAACGTCTTTATTAAATTTGTTACAATATTGCTTCTGTTTTTTTTTTTTTTTTTTTTTTTTTTGGCCACAAGGCATGTGTGTTCTTAGTTCCCCAACCAGGGATCAAACCCGCAGCACCCTGCATTGAAAGACAAAGTCTTTTTTTAAAGTTCATTAATTTTTAGCTGTGCTGAGTCTTCATTGCTACATGAAGGCTTCCTCTAGTTGCCGAGAGCGGGGGCTACTCTTCATTGCAGTGCTCGGGCTCAGTAGCTGTGGTGCTCGAGTTTAGTTGCTCTGCGGCATGTGGAATATTCCCCGACGGGGATCAAACCCGTGTCCGCTGCATTGGCAGACTGTTATCCACTTGACTGCCACGGAAGTCCCTGTTCTCTGTTCTGATGTTCCTTTTTATGAAGAGTAAACAGAGCAGATGGCTTATTCGCAAAGGAGGGCAAAATGTGAGCAGGAGTGATTCTAGGTCCAGGAGATGTGTTCTGGTGAGGACAGGACTCAGCAGGGAGCAGGAAGCCGCCTTTAGCCGTCTGCAGGCCTGTCGGGTGGAAGGGGGTTAGACTTGTTCTGTAGGTCCCGAGGGAGGGAGTTGTACAAACTATAACTGAAAGCTCCAGAGAGAAGAAGTATTTTGGCTCTTGACAAAGAACTTGCAAAATAATCTAAGTTATCTAAAGATGGAAGCAGTTGCCACCTAAACTACTGACCTCCTTATCACTGGGGGCTTCAGCCAAGGCAGGTGGCCCCGGGACAGACCAGGGGCGCTTTGATTTCCTGCCTGGTCCAAGTGCTGCCGACTGGGAGAGGGCCCTGTCCGCGGGCCTCTCCACGTCTTTCTGCTGTTCCTCCAACTCAGAGCTCTCCCGCTGTGCTTCTCACCCTGTCTTTGCTCCAGCTTTGCTTAAAATGTCACCTCCTCAGAGAAGCCTTTTCTGACTACTGTGTCCGGATACTGTTCTATTCTGCCATCCGTGCCCTGGCCCTTCTCATTCTTCATAGTTCAGTTCAGTCACTCAGTCGTGTCCAACTCTTTGTGACCCCATGGACTACAGCACTCCAGGCCTCCCTGTCCATCACCAACTCCCGGAGCTTGCTCAAACTCATGTCCATTGAGTCGGTGATGCCATCCAGCCTTCTCATCCTCTGTCGTCCCCTTCTCATCCTATGTCGTCCCCTTCTCCTGCCTTCTTCATAGTGCTCATCACTATGCTGTTTGACTGGTTGTGTTTGATAGAGTGGGTAACACTGGTTATTGTCATATATTCAGTACAACCCCTGTTTCAGCGGCTTAGCCTGACAGGTGATACTGTGCCCACCTAACATTTTGGGGAAGCTGCTTGGCAGACAGCCTTTCGTGAAGTTTTTCATGGGCTCAGGGTCCTTCCAACTTGTGGCTCTGCTGTGCCCCTGGGCATTGGAGTCCCCTCCTGGAGCCTCTGCCTGGACCCTGTGTGGCCTGCAGACGGGGAAGGACAGAGAGAGAGAGAGAGGAGGCGGGGCAGGGAGTGGCCAGGGGAGATTTTTATGAGCCAGATGGGGGAGTGGCTTACATCTCTTTGCCCACATGCCCTTGGCCAGGACCCAGTCTATGGGCACAGCTGACTGCAAGGGAGACTGGGAAGTGTGGTCTTCCTGTGTCTAAGCAGAACGTGAAGCTGGTTTTGGTGAACTCATGGCCATTTCAGCTATACTTATTATCATATTTCATTGAATCTATGACATCATCAGTTCAGTTCAGTTCAGTTAAGTCGCTCAGTCATGTCCGACTCTTTGCAACCCCATGAATCGCAGCACGCCAGGCCTCCCTGTCCATCACCAACTCCCGGAGTTCACCCAAACTCATGTCCATTGAGTCGGTGATGCCATCCAGCCATCTCATTCTCTGTCATCCCCTTCTCCTCCTGCCCCCAATCCCTTCCAGCATCAGAGTCTTTTCCAATGAGTCAACTCTTCGCATGAGGTGGCCAAAGTACTGGAGTTTCAGCTTTAGCATCATTCCTTCCAAAGAACACCCAGGACTGATCTCCTTTAGAATGGACTGGTTGGATCTCCTTACAATCCAAGGGACTCTCAAGACACAGACACCATTATTTTTATAACCACTAATTAAATGAAACTATGGCATGCCATCGATTCAAGATGCATTCTGATTGCCAAGATGTTAAAATGTGAAGAAAAAAAAAAAAAAGGGAAACTAGACCAAAAAAAAAAAGTGAATATATGGGTATAGCTTAAAGTCAATGAAATGCAGTGTTGCCACTCCTTGAGGACAGAAACCTGTCCACCTTGGACACCAATCCATCCTTGAGGCTAGAACGGTATCTGGCACACCATGGATACTCAAGGAATAGTTGAAATGAATGAAGGAAGGAGGGGGTGAGTGCATGAATGGATGAGATGGTGGGGAGTGGTTAGCTGTCACAGCCGCCCGTCTGAGCTGCCACAGCCAGGAATCATGCCTCATCGTTCCCCTGAGCGTAGGTACTGCCATGCTGCCTGGTAGCTGCCAGCTGAGGCTCCTGGGGCTCTGCCCCTGGCCAGTACCCTTCTCCACTGCCAGCTTCCATATTCGTCTTTCTTGCTGCACCACGGTGTGAAGTATGACCTCGCTCACACTTGGAAATGTCCATCTTACGGCCTTTGTCCCTGGAGAGGCAGCCGTGACAGCAAGGTCTCAAGGGAGAGACACTGCCCAGCATGGGTCACAAGCACAGCTCTGGGTCACTCTGCTGGGCCAGCAGGTAGAGAGCCTTACACGTGTGGCGATTCCTATGGCATCTCGGTGTGCGCGTGGGAATGAGAGCGGGAGAATGCTGGAGCTGGTTGGCAGCTCCCAGAAGAGAGGCTGGTTAGTTCCAATAGTTGGTTCTAGTAGCGCCTGAATAAGGAACCCCTTTGTCCGAAAAGGAACTTTCTCAGTGGAGGTTGCAGCATGCAGAGAAGCACACAAATGCAGGATTAAATGGTGGAGGGATGGATGCACGATGGATGAATGACGGGAAGGGGAGGGGGGCAAGACAGGCTTGCTTGCTGTGCGACAGAACTTATTAGACACTGAATGGAAACTGTCTCCTCATTACCAAAAAGAGTGCTGGTAGCAACTGCTAGCGGTACTTACTGAGCACTTTCCCAGGTATAGCTCTAAGCTCTTTTCTGTATTAATTCACTAATCCTCAAGACTACCCTATGAGATACATAGGATCATTATCACCATCCCATTTTACAGATGAATAAACTGAGGCTCAGAGAGATTAAATTACGTGTGAGAGACAGAACTGGAATTCAAACTCAGGCAATCCAGCGCCAACCACTAAGCTCTATGGCCCAACACCATGGCGCCTCTAGGATTAAATGTCATCTGAAAACTGCCGAATCTGTTCAGTGACAGTAGGTGGAATATTTATGCCATATATCACTGCGTATTAAGGGGTGAAAATAAAAACAGACTCAAGAAGAGTTTAGATTCCTAGATGTCAGATCTCCAATAGCAATTGAAAGGAAAATTGCTCGAGGTGTATTTGGGGGCATCTTTTGAAATTATGAGCTGTCCTTCCTCCAGACACATCTGTTTGTGGTGTCAGAGGCCAGAGTTTAGCCAGATGGGCTAAAGTGAGAGCCATCAGGTACTTTGGGCCCCTGCATGAAGGCACTCCCCGGAGAGGACCGGGGTGAGGGCTGAAGTTTTGAATTGGTCTGCCCAGAGGGGGCCCCTCTGTCTAATCTGCACACAGCCACAAGAAGAGCCAGTGGCTGTCCACTGTGGGCTGGAGCTCTGCCAGGGGACCCGGCCCTCCCGGTGTCCCAGGGTAGCCCCTCAGTGCCCGGCAGTCTCCTCCTGCTTTGGCAAAGCCTCTCTCTTCTCATGATGATGGATGCAGCCTGGGACATCATGGATAAAAATCCCGATTGAAGGGCACTAATTACCCATCATTATTTTCCGTGCCGTAATTTGTGTGGAACGAGATTTCAATCAGTTGTCTGGGATCAGCCTGGTTTTGACTAATCTTTCTAACGACAAGATGCTTAATTACAGATTTTTGCCTGAGCTGCAGCATACAGGGGGAGGCAGGCTCTTACTGAAGCCAGTTTGCAATTGGGTCATTTTGTAGTCTTAAGTCACTCTTAAGGGAAGAGAGAGAAAAAGCATGAGGAAAGCATTCCTAAGGAGACCAGACAAAAATCAAACCAGCACAGGACCTGCAGTAGTGGACGTGGTGATGGAGGGTAACAGGTGGGCAGAGTCACCCTGTTCCCCTGCACAGGTCACCTCCCTGCTGTGTCTCCAGGCATCCCCCAGCCAGCCTGGCTCTCCAGTAAGTGTCTTTGAATGAGCCACAACTTCTGGGGTCTTCAGCTCCTCCTCTGAAGGTCACTAGGTCAGGCAGGAGAATCTCTGAGTATTTATGATGCTCTGATTCCCACTGTGCTGGTGTCTGTCCAGGAAAATGGGTCCAGCATTGAAAGATACGCCTGGCAAGATTTCATGAGAGATAAAAACACTATGTATTGAAATGGGTGTTTCAGGCTACTGCAGGAGAAGGTCAGTTTGAATTAAAGAAATATATAAGTGTAAGGGAAAAAAGCATATATATATATATGAAGAATGGACTCAGATGCATGAAATTGGATTAATTATAAGCCTTGGTTCATGACACTTCCTTCCTCCTCACCCTCCACCCCTCCCTTTCTTCCTCCTTCCCTCCTTTTTCCCCTTCCTCTCATGTGATAAGTCCTCAGGAATCCATGTCCCAGCAGGAATGCTGGGGACCTTGTCAATTACTCACATTTAGCCACGTGGTCCTCCTCATCTTATCCCTCCAATAAAGGCTCATTCTGCATTCTCTAACCTTATTTGTGAAGAAGTTTAGCTCTGTTACTTTCAAGTGCCTGGGGGGCTGATACATAACAAATAAAGCCTTGCTGGAGGATCTGAGGGTCTGCTTTAATGAACAGCTCAGTGGCTTCTGGTTAGCAAATTAATTATGGGAATGTACATAAGAGTCTCTCAAGTGTTCAGAAGCTGTTTTTTCTTCTGTAGAGTGGATTCCCGTTTCAGGCTTATTTATCCTCTTAATTTTCCTAACCCACTACTTTTCTCTCCTGGTAAATGGCAAGTTCCTTGTGGAATTATCCTCAGTTCTAGAAATGGGGACTTGGTTGAGGGAAGAGCTTTGCTGGGTCTAACCCCAGGCTGCAGCCAGCTGCTGGATTTTCTGGGAGGGGTTTCCGGGAGAATCATAAGACAGACACTGTCCACTGAGAGCTTGCTGGGCCCCAGCATGTTCGTTTTGCCTACATTATTGTTGTTCAGTCGGTCAGTCATGTCTGGCTGTTTGTGACGCCATGGACTGCAGCAGGCCCGGCCTCCCTGTCCTGCACTATCTCCCAGAGTTTGCTCAAACTCATGTCCACTGAGTTGGTGATGCCATCCAACCATCTCATCTTCTATCGCCCCCTCCTCCTCCTGCCCTCAATCTAGCCCCTGCTCACAGAAAAGCCCTATGATGGAGGTGCTGTGATAGAGCCATTTTACAGATGAGGAACCTCGAGGCCCAGAGAGATTGACCTATTTACTCAAAGTCAACAGCTACTATGACTGGCTCACATCAGAGCAATGGCTTGTAACCATTAAGTGACTTGGAGGCTTGTTTCTGCTCTTGCAGGGCAGCCTGGCACAGAGCCAAAAGCTGATTCTGAGGGTAGCCCCTCTATGCGTGACCCCAATTCTGGCGTGTGGTGACTGGACTTTACTCCGCAGAGGACAGAGAGCCAGGCCCTAGGCCCATCAGGCTGGCCAATGCCTCTTCCCTCCAGGAGACTTCTTTCCCCCCGAAGCTTCTTTTCTTCAGCCTGCCCACCAGCAAGTGGCCTTGAAGGGGGTAGACCCCTGGGATTCCAGCTTAAAAAACTGACGATCACTTTCTTGTTGATTCCTTGGAGTTTCTCTTCCTTTAGGGTTAGGGTTAGGTTCATGACAGAAGAGCTGAATGGTTTGGGTTTCCATCAGAACTTCCAAGATGCTGTTGGTGTCTGTATTAGGAAAACCTCCAACCCACTTCACTGTCCAGCAAAGTGATTATCTGGCAGAGGCAGAGTAAGCTCAGGCATCCCAGGAGCTTACCCCTCTGGGGTAAGGGCCCCACACTGGATGCGAATAGGGGCAGGCCTGGGTCGGCGCTGGGGGGCCATGTTAATCAGACGGTGGTGACATTGAGGCCAGGGCAGCTCTAGCTGTGCTCCTGATTCGAGCTGAATTAGAGGGAAGAGAATGCCTCCGGGAACTTAGACCACTGACTATTGCTATTTCAAAGACCGCTCAGATGGGGCATTGGGCCCCTCCCGTAAAGTCAATAGTCATCGACCAGTTGGGAACTGGGCCCCAGCCAACCACAGATGGTGGACTCCACGTGACCCTCTCCTCCCCAGGGCACACGTGTCGACACCTCTGCCTCATCCCGATGCTACGCTCTTCCTGCATCCCGTCCTGGCCACTCGCCCTGTGGCCACATCCTCCTGAGCCTTGGCATCCTGGCTCCAATCTCTGAGATCTTCCCTGACCCAGCCTCCCATCCTTCCAGCTGTCCGAGTTCTTCCTCCTTCTGTACTTTAGCCTCCACCCACTGGGAACCCCACCCACCCATCCTCTGGCCTTCCATCTTCTCCCAGTTCTGGGCTCTCTGAGATTATTCCATCCGCAAACGACACCCCCAGCTTCCGGGCCCCTTGCCTTCCCCCTTCCCTCCAATAGCCAAGTCAGTGGTTCTCAGCTGGGGGCAGTTTGTCCCCCAGGGACCATCTGGCCGTGCCTAGAGGTTTGGGTTGTCGTCTCTGCGGGTGGGGGTGCTACTGGCTTCTAGCGGGCAGAGGCAAGGATGCTGCTGACCGACCTGTGGTGCACAGCCTGGCCCACAGTGAGGAATGACCAGCCCCAAATGTCACTAGTGCCTGGGTTGAGAAACACAGGTCGAAGCTTCCCTGTGTTGCTGCCTTGCAGGCTGAGTTAAGGGGCCTGGTGAGCCTCTACGCCCCTGATTTCTGTTCTCTCCTCCTCCCGCAGTTGCTGTTGCAAACTTCCTTCCTTTTGCTAGATCTCCGGACCTCACCTCCCATTCCATGGAGTGTGGAGAGGCTGCCTGGGGGATGAGAGAGACCACCTCCAAACTTCCCCTCTGCCAACCTTCCTTCCCCCTTGTACTGCCTCAGCTCAGTTCTCTTCAGGGACATCCAGATTCCTTGCGGACTTCCACCGGGTCCCCTGACCGCTTGTGTTATTCCTGTAGGTTTCAAACTTAACTTCTCTGAGAATCACAGCTGCGGTGCTAAAAACAAACCAACACACAGGACCAAAAATGCAGAATTCTGGGCCCCACCTACAGGGATGAATGTTCAAAATATGACTGGGCTTCCCAGGTGGCTTAGTGGTTAAAAAAAAAAAAAACCTGCCTGCCAATTCAGGAGACATAGATTCAATCACTGGGTCAGGAAGATGCCCAGGAGAAGGAAATGGTAACCCACCCCAGTATTCTTCGCTGGGAAATCCCCTGGTCAGAGGAGCCTGGAGGGCTACAGTTCATGGCGTCATTGACTAAGCAACAACATGGGGTCAGTCCAGGAAGCTACCTGTTCAACCAGCACCTTGGCTGACTCTGATGAAGGCTGGACCAGAATTTGAGAAAAGCTGATACTCATCTTCGGTCATCTCAACCTCTCCATCTTGATTTGCTCTTTACCATTAGCATGTAACACAGAGTCACCATAGAATTCATTGTCTCCTCTGGGGAGACATGGGGAGTGGTGGATAATTATATTGGGTCAGTAGGTGGGATCAGGGTTGCTTCAGGCAAACTGGAAAGTAATTTTTAAATTTCTTAAGTTCCTTACATTCTTGACACACACCCCTCCCCCTCATCAAAGAAGCAGATAAATTACCGCCAATAACAACAAAAACATTCCTTCTTTGCCTCCACCACCCCTGAGTTCAAGTGGACGGTGCTGTGCAAAGGTGTGCAAGGAAGCCCCTACCCCTACCCTCTCCTCTGCCCGGGCTTCCAGAAAAACTGTCTGCTTCCAGGGCCTCTTGCAGCTCTGGCTGAATGGCTCCCGCCCCCCAGCCCCACCCCCGCCCCATGCCAGGACACGGCTCTGGGGACGTCACCAGCCACATCCTGACTGCTCACTGAAGGGGACACGTGCACTCCTGACTTCCCCTGCGGGGCGCGTGACCTGCCGCCACCCGCTTCTTGATGACTGTCTCCACTGCACAACTCACTCTCTCTTCTCAGCTCCTCTGGCCGCTACTCCTTGGCCCTTTTCTTTCCCTTTCTCGTTACATTTTGCTTTTGAATTAAACAGTGATGTCCAGAGGCTAAGGATGGGTGGGGGGAGGGGCAGGTTTCCTGGAGGGAAAAAGAATGCAAATACAAATGAGTGTGTGAATGAATGAAACCAGACCAGAGGGGCAGGGTGGGTGAGCCCCTGTTAGTGGAGTGTGCCCAGCCCACCCCCTGCCTTGCTGGCGCCCTGCACACACGTGCTTGTTTAGTGTCTGTCCTTCTGGTGAGAGGATGAGCTTCTTGACATCATGAGCTGTGCTGGGCATGTCCTCCTATCTGGTCAGCCCTTGGCACCCTGGTGCCCGGAGTACGTGTTGAAGCTCCTTGGCGTAGACATTCTAGTGGGGCCAAAATAAGGGTCACCAAAACGAGAAGCCTGCAGGAATGAAATCAGCAGATTCGCAGCTGGAGCCCAGGCTCTAAATTAGCAGCTGGGTTTCTGTACCAACTCTGAGGTGGGGGGCAAGTTTGCTTCCTTCTCAGTCCTAGAGTCACTCGGCCAGGGCCTGGAGGCGGTGGCCTGGACAGGGTGCGTCCTGGCTGTGCAGCCCACTAAAGAGTGCTTTGTGCTTGTGCCTCTTGAAGCCTTCAAGGAGAGGGCTAGGAGGGAAAACCAAGGCTTAGGGCGTGAAACCACTGCCTGGCCTGGGTGTCCGTCAGGGCTGACTGAGCCATGAGGGTGGGTTGGAAAATTGTTCACTGGACGTAGCTGTAGGGCTCTCCAACTGCTTCCCTTGGGCACGAGCTTCTTGTACACCCGAGGGACAGATCTGAAGTGGGTGGTATATAAAACGTGCTCACTAAATAGCAGTTGCGATAATTACTGTTGACTCCCAAGTGTGTCTTCCAAAATCTCTGGGGCACTCACAAGCCTGAGGGAGGAGGGCTTGGGTCTGGAAGCTGACTTGTCCTGCCGTGTTTGTCACAGCAGGCCTGGGATGTTTCTGGGAACTGCAGAACCCTAACGCTTGCCGCTTGGAAAAAAAGCTGTGACAAACCTAGACAGCATGTTAAAAAGCAGAGACATCACTTTGCCAACAAAGGTCCCTATAGTTAAAGCTGTGGTTTTTCCAGTAGTCATGTACCGATGTGAGAGTTGGACTGTAAAGCTGAGCGCCGAAGAATTGATGCTTTTGAACTGTGGTGCTGGAGAAGACTCTTGAGAGTCCCTTGGACTGCAAGGAGATCCAAGTAGTCCATCCTAAAGGAGATCAGTCCTGAATATTCATTGGAAGGACTGATGCTGAAGCTCCATCAGTTTCAAAGTACTGAAACTCCAGTACTTTGGCCACCTGATGCAAAGAACTGACTCACTGGGAAAGACCCTGATGCTGGGAAAGATTGAGGGCAAGAGGAGAAGGGGGTGACAGAGGATGAGATGGTTGGATGGCATCACCAACTCAATGGACATGCGTTTGAACCAACTCTGGGAGATAGCGAAGCACAGTATAGCCTGGTGTGCTGCAGTCCATGGGGTCACAAAGTCAGACAAGACTTAGCCTCTGAACAACAAAGTAGCAGTGGGAGGGGATTGTAAATGTAAGAGCACCTAGTCCACCCTCCCTGCAGGCCCAGTGCAAGGGCATAGTAGGGGGTGAACCCACAGGCGCCTCTGTGCCTGCTCAGGCTGATGGTGTTTCCTGAGGACACGCCAGGGGCCTGCTGATGGATGGACGGGAGGCAGATGACCGGGGACATGCCAGGGCACCAGTCAGAGGTGTAAGGGAGCTAGCAGAAGAGGCGTCTCAGAAGACTCAGGAGTATTCAGTTTGAAACCAGAGAGACCCGAGAGCCTCTATCTTCAAACACTACATTCCAGTAGATAATAAATTTCTTGACAGTAGGAGCCTTTTAGGGATCTTTTATCCTTCTTATCAGAGAAAGCTCCCAGCTTCTGATTAGAACTGTCTGCCGGGCAATGCCTCCGGACACGTTCAAGTGTAGACGGATGGAACAGCCCCCTGGGAGGGGCAGTGACTATGAGATCATTGGTGGGGCCCCTCCCCATCGTAACTGCCTTGGGTGGTGTGGGTAAGTGGCGCCAGGGTTGTGTTGTGAGGGTGGGCTTTGTGGTTGTGATAGGAGAGCCCTTTCCCCACTTGGGGATCCATGCTTTCTTCAATGAGCTGCTCAGAAAACAAGGGGCTACCTTTGAGCATCACTGGAGGTAGGACTCCAGCACTGGGACCCTCCCTCCCAGCCGGGCCCGTCTTTCCATGAACGGGGTGGTACTCCCACCCTCTCCAGCCCCCTTCATTCTCCAGGACCTTTCCTTCTTAACTTCCACCTGCTTCTCAGGCATCCGCCGTGGCCTCCTCTGTACCTCCACCAGGTGAGGCCAGGACATGCACAGATGGGCAGCTAGACCCTGACCCAGCCTCCTGACTCTAGGGCTGGCCTGGCCCAGAGCTCTTGAGTGTGGGCTGTGGCTGGGCTTCCCTGAGTACACTTCCCTGCCCTTCACTCTTCTTGTTCACATGGGAGAGAAGCCCCTCCCCTGGTCCTGGTACTTGGCCTGCCTTCTCACCCACCCATCGCGGTTCTGGGAGGGGGGATTTTCCTTATGGGAAATGTTTTATGACCCTTTATGGTGATCCTGCCTTGCTGTTCTTGCTCCCTTGACTCTGCAGTGAGGCAGGGGCGCTTGGAGGTAGAAACTTAAGGTTAAGAATCAGCGGGGTGATGCTCAGAGTTGGGGTTGGAGGGCTCCCTCATGTTGCATGATGGAGGCATGGTCTCTTCTGGGGCGATAGAGGGGAATGAGAGAGGGGGCCTGGGGGCCACCCTCCAGATGTGCCCCGGCCAGAGGGGATCCCCAGAGGGCAGCCAATTTGGCTGATGCCTTGGCCACAGGCCCTGTGTCTTGCCTTGGTCAGGAGGCTTGGCACCTCTGGTCCCGGTCTCGGTGATGGTGGCCTTCAGGGGAAGCTCCAAGGCTGGGTTAACCTGCTGCCCCAGCGTGGGGGTGGGGATGGGGAGGGAGTCTGGTGAGGTGGGTCACTGGGTCGTGGTTCTGAGGGTGTCTGGTCCGAGGGCTGTCGCCTTCGGACTTCAAGTCTATTACTCTTGCGTGGGAAGGTTGGCCAGATATTTTGGCCGAAGGTTACCACTTTGTCACCCTTTAGGCCAGCAGTTTGCAGAGGGGTGGGGTGCCTCATCTGAAGTTTATTGATCAAACAGGAGTTTTCATTTTGAGGACTCAGAAGGTTCTGGGGGGTAATGCCAGAAACTCTGGCCTGTGCCGTTCTTCCTTTTTGCCCCCAGCGAAACTGACTTCTCCCCCACCCCCGCCAGCATTTATCTCACCAATACCTAGCATAAAGCCCCTCCCAGCCACCCCACCCACCCGGTGCCCGAGCCCAGAGCTAATTCCTGGGGACGTCACACCACCGCACCCTCTCCGAGCTGACTCCTGCTCTCTGTGTCCCCAGGCTGCTGAACAGGATGTCCGCAGACGACCGGCACCTGAGCTCCAGCTGCGGCTCCTTCATCAAGACCGAGCCGTCCAGCCCGTCCTCGGGGATCGATGCCCTCAGCCACCACAGCCCCAGCGGCTCGTCGGACGCCAGCGGAGGCTTCGGTCTAGCCCTGGGCGCCCACGCCAACGGTCTGGACTCGCCGCCCATGTTCGCGGGCGCCGGGCTGGGAGGCACCCCGTGCCGCAAGGGCTACGAGGACTGTGCGGGCGGCCTCATGGAGGACTCGGCCATCAAGTGCGAGTACATGCTCAACGCCATCCCCAAGCGCCTGTGCCTCGTGTGCGGGGACATCGCGTCCGGCTACCACTACGGCGTGGCCTCCTGCGAGGCCTGCAAGGCTTTCTTCAAGAGGACCATCCAAGGTACGGGCCGCCGGGCGGCCGGGGAGGGGTGGGGGTGTGGCCCAGCAGGGAGCCAGTGATCCCCCAGAGCCAGCTGCCGCTGCAGGCTGCCTCTGGATGCCAGGTTCCGGAGGCTCTCCTTTCCGTCCCCCGGGGCTGCTCATCCTGGGATTCTGGACGTGGGCTCTAACTCGCGGGCTGTTGTTGAAATGGCATTCCCCCCTGCTTAGGGGACCCCGGAAGATCTGCACAAATGCCTAGGTGTGCCTAGGATGGGAAACATTGTCAAATGTGTGACCCTAAAGAGCTGATTTTAGAGGGGAAACTGTTAGCAGCCCTATTTGCCCTGCAATTCCAGACCTCTTGAACTGTACTGGGTCTCTCGTTTTGTTCCCTGATGGCTCAGACGGTAAAGCGTCTGCCTACAGTGCGGGAGACCCGGGTTCAATCCCTGGGTTTGGAAGATCATCTGGAAAAGGAAATGACAACCTACTCCATTATTCTGGCCTGGAAAATCCCATAGATGGAGGAGCCTGGCAGGCTACAGTCCATGGGGTTGCAAAGAGTCGGACTCGACTGAGCAACTTCACTTTCACTAATTGCACAAGTGGACTGTGACTACTCACTTTATCTTTAAAGAGTCAAGGAAGAGCAAGGGGAATCTCCCCCCCACCACACCCTGAACACTCATCCTGTCCCATCCCCGAGTGGCTCGACTTTGTGGACTTTTCACAAAGCGTGTGCGTGTCGGCTGAGTCATGTTCCGAAGGCCATGGGGTGGCTGCCTCTCTCAATGGGTGGGAAAGAGCCCTCCAGTGCTGAGAAGTGAGTCCTAGGTAAATAGGGGATAATGATGGCTGCGCATAGTAACCAAGACTCATACTACAGTAGGTCACAGGTAGAGCCCTTGCTTTGTGCATCCCATTGACTGTCTGTGAGCTCCTACTAAGTGCCAGCCTGACGCTAGGATAGACCAAAAGCCCTGCTCGTGGAGGTCCCTGAGATGAGAGATGCTGTCCCCTGGGGGCAGAGACTGCAAACCAGACTAGAGAAAACTCAGGGTGCTTTCCTGTCCCTGCCCTGCCTGGTGGTCCGGGGGTATTCTCCCTTGCCCCCCTCCCCTATTTCTCTTTTAGAAGAGGCAAGCTGAGCTTCCATGGATGATTCTTGGCTTGTTCAGTCAACAAGTATTTGCTTAACTTTCTTGTGAGAAGTTATTATTAAACTAATTAAGGGTCCTCGGATGTGTCCAGTTTTGCGTGTTAGTTGAAACGGTGTGTTGACCTGTCCAGCTGCTGGGTGGGCTTCTGGGTCGCACAGCTCCATCGCCTACCTTACTGCTCAGTGCCCTTGGGGGCTGCCTCAGTTTCTCTGCTTTAGTTTGTTCCCACGAAAGGTGAGATGGTGTCATGGCTACCTCACATAGAGCTGTTCAAAAGAGGCTTAATTATATACTATATATATATATAAAATGCATTGTATGTACTGTGTGTATATATATATATATATAGCACTCATGTTTTGGCCTGGCACTTAGTAAGCACTAAATAAATGTCTGCAATTATTATTTTCACTTTTGTAGTATCCCTTAAGATTTACTTAAGGGATACTGTTAGTATTACTGTCTATTACTTAGACAAGACATAATCCATTTTATCTTACAAAGCAGGTTTTTGTAATCATTAATTTAAAGAGTACAATTATTATTTTGACTTAGCAGGATTTAAGCCATTTTAGCTATAGATAAATTTATTTATTAAATGGATTCTTTAAAAATATAAGCATGGCAAATATGCAAATAGTACAAAGGAATGAAACAGTAAAAAAGTAAGTTTTCCTAGAACCCCAGGGCCCCAGTTCCCTGTACCGTTCCCAGAAGGAGCATGGTACCAACTTTTCTCAGCAAATACTGACGGAACCCTTTTCTGTCTGGCACTGCGCTAGCCTTCAGCACTGTGAATGGATGTATGCTGGGTCCCTGCTAGCTCCACATCGCCCAGTCTGGGAAGAGGCCCTGGAATTTCTAGATGTGAAAAGCACTGTATGCAGTTCTAAGTCTCAGCCAGGCTTGAAAACCCCAAGTTCAATATGCAATCAATATCACTGGATATTGGACGGATAAACATGAGATGTTTAAAACAGTTTAAGCCACTGAAAGAGCAGTGTTTTTCTTCTAAAATTGGGAAGTAATCTTGGTAAGATTGCCACTATTTTAGACTCCTGAAGGTCAGTTTTTGAAAAATTGCCTTTTAAGAGACAACTATATTTTCTTCTCTCCTTATTCTTGAATGTGCTAGAGAATTCTGGATCAAATTTTCTGAAAGCAGAGGCTGCTGTCAACTCAAGAATCCTACTACACCCTCGACAGCAACCTGGGTGTTGAGAACATTCTCAGCAAGGGCCCACAGGAAGGATTTGTAAATAGTCTTCATTATTTGCTCCCACGAATAGGATAACGATCTTTTCCTAGAAGCCCAAAGACAAACAGAGCATTTAGTGCCACCGGAACTGGCCTGCTCTTGTCCCTTTCCTTAGTCACAAGAAGAGTTATTCATTTACAACCAGAAAGACATATCTGTCTGGAACAGGGACTGTCCATCTAAAGCTGATGGATTGCTCTGGCTATTTTATCAATTCTTTGATATTGTTCTAACAAAGATTTTGATTTTGTTGTTTCTGAGCATAACAGTTGTAGGAAATTTGGAGATGTGGGGAAAATGTAAAGAGGAAACAAATCACCTACAACTGGACAACCCCAGAGATGAGCTTAAAACCAAGAGAACATTGAGTCCCTGCCCTGAGTTAGGGGCCTCCCTGGATAAAGAGTCTGCCTGCAATGTGGGAGATCCGGGTTCGATCCCTGGGTTGGGAAGATCCCCTGGAGAAGGAAATGGCAACACACTCCAGTATTCTTGCCTGGAGAATCCCCAGGGACAGAGGAGCCTGGTGGGCTACAGCCCACAGGGTTACAAAGAGCTGGACACAACTGAGCGACTTCACTTTTCTTTACTTTCCTGAGTAAGGTGCTTCAGGGAGAGACACAAAGTACCTGCCCTCAAGATGCCGGAATCAAAGGCTTAGAGCAGGCAAGGCTACAGGCATTGCCTTAGGCTTCCAGCCCAGGGCATAGTCTCCTAAGCACCTCCCCAGTTAAGGAAGATATTCAGGCCATTTTGAAAAAGGCCTTTAGTCACATGCAATAATAATCCATTTGCAAAGTAAATGCCAGGACAGCTCTGAAAATCATGCTAGCTCACAGCCTCCCTTCCCTCTTTAGATTCCTTCCATCTGCTCCATTCAGTGGTTACGCTAATAGAAGAAATTTATGGGAACCAAGGAGTCACAAGAGACTTAGGGAGAAAGCCCTCAGAATCCCATTCCCTGTCTACAGATATTTATTGTGCACTCACTGCTTACTGGGCTCATAGTACTCAGCACTGTGCTGGGGGCTGCCTCTGTGGGGATGGGGGAAGGGGATGGGAGAGGTGGGGGAAGGGGATGGGAGATGTGGGCAAAGTACAGTTTGCAGGCAGCTTCCTGCTTTTGCAAATCAAGTTGTCTTAGCACAGGGCCACACCTATTTGTTTACATATAGTCTCTGTGTTGGTGCTTTGGTGGTGTAGTAGTCAGACCTTCAGGCCACAAAGCCTAAAGGGTTTACATTTTTCTGGCTTTTTTCGGGGAAAAAGACTTACAACCCCCTGCACTTTGGCATTAGGTCCCTCATAGGTCTTCTGCTCAGAGTGAGCTTGACGGTGAGGCAGAATGCTGGCTGGACAGATCAATTTTTCCTTGAGTGTGCTGGCATCCCCAGGCTTATCCATCAAGTCCCTGAATTTGGACAATGTGAGTCTGCCTGTGAGAGATGGAGCCCCCTTCTGTGGCTAGCCCACACAGGTTTCTGGGCTGTGGTACTGACCCACAGTAGTGAAAACCTTTGTCATGAGTACTGCAGTGGTGAGGGGGCCCTTTTGAGGGACCACCTAGGGGTCCATGCTAAGCTGTACCCCCAAACCCTGACCCTCTCAGGAAGGACCCTGCTTTCTGTTCCGCTGATTGCCCCCCCTGTGTGCTCCTGCGAAGCTTCTGCACGCGGATAATACTTCCTACCCTGTACCGTCACTGCCGTTGCTCGCCTGCTTCCTCAGCATCTCCTGAGGGATGGCATTACATTTATCTCGATTTTTCCACCGAGCCCCATGCCCTTCCACAGTACCTGGCCCGTAGGAAGTTCTCAATGTGTCTGGGTAGAAGGCGATCCCCAAAGTGATCTCTCATTTTCCCAATGAGGGCAAACCAAAGACACTAGGCTAATTTATGTATGTAAGCCTTTAGGATCTAGATAAAAGTCACGTGTTTACTTATAAGCATGCTTGTTTGTTATGCTTGCATATTTTCAGTCACATGCTGTAAGACCAGGTATTCTTTTTTGAAAAACCTTTTCTTTTTCAAAAGGCAGAGTTTACCCAAAGTTCCGCATGACTCTTTGATGAAAGTGTCTTTGCCTTCTCCAGAGCCACTTTCCGAGTCGAATTGCTTAGCGTGGTGTTTCAGAGCACGCTGCCTTCCATCTCTGTTCCACACACTCCATCTCTGTTATGGGAGATTTTGTGAGCCTGGATATGCTGCCGTCTCTCAAATTTCTATTTGGAGCCCTAAGTACATTTCCTAGATCATTAGGATGGTTCTTCTTCAGTTGTGTCAGTTTTAAAAAATTGAAACATGGCTAATTTACGATGTTGTGTTAGTTTCAATTGTATAGCAAAATGATTCAGTTAAACACATATATTCTTTTTCAGATTCTTTCCCGTTATAGGTGATTATATTAAGTATAGTTCCCTGTGTTAGGTAGTAAGTCTTCGTCGTTCACGTATTTTCTATAGTTAGGGCTTCCCAGGTGGTGCTAGTGGAAAAGAACCCACCTGCCAGTGCAGGAGATGTAAGCGATGCAGGTTCAGTCCCTGGGTGGGAAGATCCCCTGGAGGAGGGCTCAGCAACCTACTCCAGTTTTCTTGCCTGGAGAATCCCACGGACAGAGGAGCCTGGCCGGCTACAGTCCAGGGGGTCTCGCAGAGTTGGACATGACTGTAGTGACTTAGCACGCAAACACGTAGTTGGGTCAATTTATAGTATGGTTTCCACAACATATCAGGTACTATACTGTTTTTGACTCTTCAGTGTTTGCTATTGTGACTCTTATTCCTGGGAATAACTAAATTTGTTTTAGATTTCTTCCTGCCTTTGTTACTCATTCAGTCGGGTGACAGGCCTCGATTGGGGTCTTCTTGGGGCAATGGGTCTCCTCAGATCACTATTGTTCAGTATGAAGTGACTGACACAGCACCTCTGATATGAGAGACACCTCACAAAGACCCAGATATAAAGCAACTTGCTATTTTCTAAAGAGCAATGTTTGAGGGGACTTGCTGCCTTACATCGAAGCTTGTGAAGCAGTTGTTTGGTTCTTTCGTGAAACTTTACGGAGTCCCAACCCTTGTGCCAGGAGCTGAAGACAAAGCCATGGGCCCTGGTCTGTGGACCTGTATTCTAGGTAAGGGTGAGCAAGACAGTAAATGTGGTAACAAATAAATAAGCAAAATGACAGACCCAGACAAGCACCATGGACTACACAGTCCGTGGGATTCTCCAGGCCAGAATACTGGAGTGGGTTGCTATTTCCTTCTCCAGGGGATCTTCCCAACCCAGGGGTCGAACCCAGGTCTCCTGCATTGCAGGCAGATTCTTTACCAGCTGAGCTACTGGGGAAGCCCAAGGTTGCTGAGAGAGGGGGCCTAATTTAGTCTGAGGATTAGGTAAGGCCACGTTAACAAGGTGACTTGAATCCTGGAGCCAGCATTCCAGGCAGAGGAACCAGCAGGCTTGTTTCAGTACCAGGAGGAGGGCCACCGTGGCTGTTGTGAGTGAGTGAGGGCTAAGCAGAAGAGGCTGAGAGGCTGACACAGCTTTGCACTCTGGTGAGAGTCGCATTTGAATTTCCTTCTAGCTGGAATGGAAGCCGTTGACAACACACGCTGCTCGGCCACGAGAGCTGTGCGGAGGGTACGACCACCCTGTCCCCCTCTCTGTGTTCCCAGGGCATGTGGCCAACTTTGCAGGTTACCAGAAGGCCCCTGGAGCAGCTCCTTAAGATGGGGAGGAACAAGAAAGAGGCCCTGGAACCAAGCTTCCTCTTGTTGCCGAGATGCAAGCCTGGAAGGAAACTCCCCAAGGAGACTGGGTGGGGGGTGATTGATGCGTTAACCTGCCTTGGACAGCAGCCAGGCTTTTTGTCCTGGAGAAGGAGGCCTGCGATCCCAGGGGAAACAGACTATGACAAGGATGAAAGCCAGGAGTAAGTAGGAGCTGGGAGTGGGGTGCTGTCCCAACCCTGACACTCGCCAGCCAGCAGCTGACCTTGAGCAGGGCCTGGGGTGCTCTGGACAATTTCCTCATGTGCACAAAAAGAATCAATTAAACCCACAAAAATGTTACTATCTGCAAGGCACTGGGGGAGGGAGAGGAAGAACAATCACAGATCCTCTTTTCAAAGGCATAGCCAGGGTGAAAGTCAGGTGAGACACAGGGTGAAAGTTAGCCGCGCAGAGCAGGGAGGACTTCCCAGAGGAAGGGGCAGCTAAGCAGGAGTGAGGAGTGAACGTGCTCGGCAGAAAGAACAGCAAAACAGGCCCACAGGAGTTGAGTGCCCTCTGCTCAGGAAGTGAGTAGGTAAGGGGCTGAAGCAGAGCATGGGACCCGATGTCAAAGAGCTTCACAAGCTGTGTGAAGGAAGTGAAAGTGAAATCGCTCAGTCGTTTCCTACTCTTTGCGACCCCATAGACTGCAGCCCACCAGGCTCCTCCGTCCATGGGATTCTCCAGGCAAGAATACTGGAGTGGGTTGCCATTTCCATCTCCAGGCAATCTTCCTGACCCAGGGATCGAACCCAGATCTCCCACATTGCAGGCAGATGCTTTAACCTCTGAGCCACCAGGGAGAGGACAGAGGAATACTTTGGCATGAGCTGCTTCAGTTGGTTTAGACTCCCAACTTTATAATTTCTTAGTGGTGTCAACTTGGACAAGTTATTGAGTTTCTTTGGGCCTTAATTTTCTTGTCAATAAAATGGGATTAATGGGGCTAATAAATACCTCCTACTTCTAGCATATTCTTGTAGAAATTAAACGAGACATGCAAGTACAGTGTGTACCTTAGTGTCTGGTATATGACAGCTTAGTGCCTGGTATTAAATAAATAGGATTTGTTCTTTGTTGTTTATATTTGGCAATGAGAAGCCATTGAAGATTTCTGAGCAGGGAATTAATCACATCTGCTTTTAGAAAGGTAATTCTGGCAATGAAATGGGAGGGTTTAAGGTCAGGCAAACCAGTCAAGAGGTGGTTTCAATAGTCCAGTTAAGAGATCTGGTTAACAGTCTGCTTTGTTGCTGCCTAGGCACTCAGTTGTGTCTGACACTTTTGCGACCTCCATGGACATAGCCCACCAGGCTCCTCTGTCCATAGGATTTCCCAAGCAAGAATATCCTGGGGTGGGTTGCCATTTCCTCCTCCAGGGGATCTTCCCGACCCAGGGACTGCACCCGCATCTCCTGCATTGGCAGGTGGATTCTTTACCACTGAGCCACTTGGGAAGCCCTCCTGCCATATAACATCTCTGGATTGGGCCGATTACTGTCTGCTACACGATAACTGTATGGGGTTGTCACTGCCTTCACAAACACCTTAAAAACTTGCAGAAAGGGGCCAGTGACCTGGAATGAAAGCCCCGAGGCAACAAGGGACACTTGAAAAGCACAGCATCATCAGCTCCTTTGTTAGCAGAGATGATGATTCCGTGGAAAAACACGGAAATAATGACTTCGGTCAAAAATGATTCATTCGGGAGAGTCACACTGAGAAATTTTAGCAATATCTTCAATTTATTTTTCTTATCTTTTCCCTTTCATGTATGCACAAGAATGCTATATGATTAAATCTGAACCTAAATCTCAGAGAGCTCTTTTAATAAGGGGGGGAAAAAAGAAGAAAATGCTAGTGGCAAGGAAGCTCAGCCAAACTTTGATTGGCAGATGTTTTCTTTCTCTTTCTTGGTGGTATATAAAATAATGGTGCAGTCTTACTGTTGAAAGCATCTTAGATTCTATGCAATAAAAACAGAAGCGGTCAGAGACCCTGAGAGAGTCCCTGCAGAGAAGGGAGATGAAATCTAACAGAGGAGTGGGTTTTAAGAGGTGTGATGGGCGTCTGCTGCTTCAGGAAGGACCAGGAAGGGAAGGCCCAGGGGAGGGGATTGCATTTGGCAACTGGGAGGTCACCGTTGAATTCTACGTTTCTCTGCATGGGGGCTCTTGCTTTAAATTAATTTGATTAACAGGTATTTCAGGTGGCCGGCACTGTACTTGAGATACAGAATTAAAAGACCTACCCGTCTCTTTCCCCAGTAAGCACACGGTTCAGAAGGGAGGACAGCTTGCAAAATCCTTAGGATGGAACATTAAGCTGTTGCTTTCAGTTGGGAGTGGGGTGGGGAGGGGAGTGATGGGTGAGGCCTGTTGGGGGCGAACAGGAAGGGGCATATAAACCTGGACAGAAAAGAAGAGGGTCTCACCAAAAAAGGCCCTGGGAGTGCAGAGGCTCCAAGGATGTGGAAGACTTTACCAGGAGGGGTTTCAGCTGGAGGGAGGTATGAAACGGCTCAGAGGCTCCATGTGGTCTCCTGGAGCCGAAAGACTGGGGCCTAGGTGGAAGCGAGGTTAGAGTGGACTGGTCCGAGGTAGCCAGACCATGAAGTGCCTCATGTGCTTTTCCCTGGAGGTTATATTTTATTTTTACAATTAATTTTGCAATTAATTTTAATTAATTTTACAATTAATGTTAAATTAATTTTTAACTTTTATCCAAATAATGCGTACACATAGTTTAAAAAAGACTCAAAGCGTAACTCATAATGGAAAATGACAGTCCCTGACCCTACCTCTCTCCCCTTGCCCTGTAATCTCAAGTTAGTTGTTTAAGAAAATCTTTCATCCAGCCCTTTATCTTCTTAATTACTAGTTTGACTTTACAGCTCTACTTACTGACTTAGCAATTTCACATTTTCTCTTGACTTCCTGTTATGGAAGATGAAGAGTTAGTTCCCATTATACAAACCCTCCCAACACACATACATTTCCCCATCTTCCCATTGCCTGAATACGGTTATATCACACTTTTCAGTTAAATCTGTTTGCCTACTGCCAATTCCTCCCGGATGTTCCCTTGACTTTTCTCCCGGTTGGACCCTTTCTTCTCCAGATTGTACCTCTTCCTCTTTTCGGCCCTTCCCTTTTGGGGTGCGGGGGGCTCATGCTAGAAGGCACAGCACAGGGAAAACTGTTGACATCTTGGATGTGTGGAAATGCATCCTTCAACCCATATATTAGATGCTAGTTGAAACTAGTTTCTCCCCAGAATTTGGACACCATTGCTGCTTTGTCTTCTAGCTTCTGGTGCTTGTCAAGAAGTTTGATTCATTCACTTAGAAAGCATATATTGAGCCTCACTCTTTCCCAGGTATGGTTCTAGGTGTTTGAAAATAGCAGCGAACAGAGCTGACAATAACCAACCTAAATAAACAAGGGTGATGAGTGAAGTAGAAAAAAAGAGTGGGGAGTATGCACGTGAGTTTTGTGCATTTGTGTATGCACGGAGAGTTTCCCCCTCGTGGTCTGAGATATGGTGGCCAATCTTACTCTTGATCCTTTGTATTTGACTTGTTTTTACTCTCTCACTGTCTTTCATGACAAAAAGAATCTATATTGTGTGTGTAGGTCTTTTGTAATAATATTGTTATTATAATTTTTTGTTTTGAGGTGCTTGTAGATTCTCATGCAGTTGTAAGAAATAATACAGAGAGATCCTGTGTATATCCAGTTTCTTCCAGTGGTAACATCTTACATAACTGTATGTATCGTACGTAACCGTTTGTAGCTGTATGACATAACATATATGGTTTATATAACATAACTATATATATTTACTAGCAAGATATCACAACCAGGAAATTGGCATTGATAAACATCAACCACATTCAGATTTTACTAGTTGTACTCACTAGTGTGTGTATGTGCGTGTGTGTTCTATGCAGTTTTAACCCTGCAGATTCCTGTGACCACCAACGCAGTCAAGATACAAAAGAGTTCCATTGCACAGGGTTCCTGGCACTACCCTTTTATTTACAGGCACACCACCTTCTGTTTTCTCCCCTCCCTGACCTTGCAGTCACTAATTTGTTCTCCACCTCTATAGTTTTTTCAAGGTCTTTTTTCATTCATTCTTGGACTCTCAACAGGCCTTTTGATCTAGAAACACATATTCTTTAGGTCTTAAACATTTTCATCCCTCCCCTCCTTCTCTCCCTCCCTTTCTCCCTTGGTAATAACTTCTTCTCCACTGTCTGCTCTTTCAAAACCTCCTAAGAGTTGGATATTGAGCTTCCAGGATCAATCTTCTAATTCCTACATCTTTTCTAGCCTACTGTCCAAAATTTTTTATATTTTTAATTTCTATGCTCTCCATTTTATATTTTCCTTTTATCACATGCTGTTCTTGTTTCATGAGTACGGTATTTTTTAAATTAGTCAATCTGGTTTTGGCTGTGCTGGGTCTTTGTTGCTGTGTGGGCTTTCCTCTAGTTTTGGCAAGCACAGGCTGTGCTCTAGTTGTGGACCTTGGGCTCCTCATGGCAGTGGCTTGGCAACAAGCACAGGCTCTGGAGTGCTCAGGCTTCAGTAGTTGCTCCTGGGCTCTAGAGCACAGGCTCAAAATTTGTGGCCTGCAGGCTTAGTTGCTCCACAGCATGTGGGATCTTTCTGGACGAGGGATCAAACCCATGTCCCTTGCACTGGCAGGTGGATTCTTTACCACTGTGCCACCAGGGAATCCCTGCTGCTGCTGCTAAGTCACTTCAGTCGTGTCCAACTCTGTGCGACCCCATAGATGGCAGCCCACCAGGCTCCTCTGCTCCAGGCAAGAACACTGGAGTGGGTTGCCATTTCCTACTCTAAGAATGCATGCATGCATGCTAAGTCGCTTCAATTGTGTCCGACTCTGTGCAACCCCATGGACAGCAGCCCACCAGGCTCCTCTGTCCACGGGATTCTCCAGGCAAGAACACTGGAGTGGGTTGCCATTTCCTTCTCCAGAGAATCCCTGAGTACAGTGTTTTTACCTTCTCAAGTCAACAGTATACTGACAATTGCTTGTAGAGGTTTTAATCCTTTGCTTTGTCCTGGTTTCTTTCCACATACTTTTCCTCCTGCTTATTCTGGTTAGTTTTTATAGTGAAGGCTTTCCCAAAATGTAGTGATGATCCTTGGCCAATAGGGATAAAAACTATAGAAGCAGTTCTCCTTTGGCTTATTTTTATCTGCTTGTCTTTCCTCTGATGCTGTTTGTTCTTCTCATCTTCAGGTTGGGGAGTAGGAGGTGGAGGATGGGAGTGACGGGAGTGGTGGGTGGAGTGTCCATCTGGCTGCTGGGATTCTGGAAGTGGGCTTGGGGAGTGAGGCTGAGTGGTCTCACTGTTGGGTATGCAGTATTCAGTGATCCTCTTTTCAGCTTCAGCTTCCCTCTGCCCTCAGCTGAGCCTCATATTCCTGAGTCCCGATTCTCTTACTTATGCTCTCCAGAGATTAAGTTGGCCTCTCTTGTGCAGGCACATGGAGTGGTGCTCCTTAAATACAGACTTCCAGCAAATTCCCATTTTCAATCCCATACCTCCCTCCATCTTCTGCTGTGTCTTCATCACCTAGGCTTTTGAGGTCCTGCAGTACAAAGGGCTTATTTCTTATTTGGAATCCCCTCTGGCTTCTTTGGTTTCAACGTCCTTCATTCTTTGGTGACAGTTCTCACTCCCCGACTGCACTTTAGTGGGCTCTTGGGAAGGCCTGCAGACTTAAGTGTCAGTGTGTGTGATGAGCCAGAGATCCAGTGAGGCATTTTGCACAGGAAAGTTAATACCATCTCTCCAGGGTCAGTGTCGGGGTAGAGAGACTGGAAGTGAGTGAATGATAGTCGCTCAGTTGTGTCTGACTCTTTGCGACCCGATGGACTGTAGTCCTCCAGGCTTCTCTGTCCATGGAGTTCTCCAGCAAGAATACTGTAGTGGGGTTGCCATTTCGTCCTCTAAAGAGAGACTGGAAAGGACAATGGAAACAGGAGGAGGCAAGTGAAGGGACTTCCCTGGCAGTCCAATGGTTAAGACTCTGCAGTTCCCTTGCAGGGGGCACAGGTGCAGTCCTTGGTCGGGGAACTAAGAGCCCATATGCCAAATGGCACAATCAAAAACAGGAGGCAAGTGCATTAAAGGTGAGGCAAGGGATGACGGTCGTGGAAATGACCTGTGGCAGAAGGGGAAGGAGGCAGGAAGTATGAGGCAACTAGGACGAAAAAGACCTTAGAAGTAACAGAGGGGATGCGTCAATGATGCCCCCTCAGTTTCTGATCCAGGTGGCAGGTGGCTTAGTGATGGCTTTGCTGAGACAAAGGACAGAGTATAAGCAAGTCTGGGTGAGGATGGGTTCAGCTGGAGGAAGTATGAGTAATCCAAGGGAATTCCAGGTGGAGGGATCCAGCAGGCAGGCAGAGGTAGAAGTTTCATGCTGCCTTGTCCTTGCCAATTACATCAGCTGAAGCCAGCGGCATGAATCAGATCATCAGCTGGAGGGTAAGGAGGAGGGAAGGGTGGAGAGCTGAAGACCATGCCGAGATGGCAGGGATAATCTCTGTCCCTCGGGAGTCATATAAATAAGGGAGTGGGACCAAGTGGGATCAGCCCACCCCGATCACTCCAGAGCTGAAGACAGTGGCCATTCAGGCTCTGATTTTAGCCAGCAGACTCAGAGCCCATAAATTCCTCAAGAACTGTTTATCTAAGCCCTGCAGCCCCCATCCCTGAGCCCCGGGAGAGGACTTACCCGCTTTTCTGCAACTGTTTAAGGACAGCTGATGGGGTTGCCCCTGGGCTTTTCCATCTCCTGGGGCACAAAGAGAGTTGATGGTGGAGGGTCCCCCTTCGCCTCGAGGTCTCACTGAAAATCCGGATCATTCCTGGCTCCCTTCCACAGGCACACATACAACATCAGCTCTGAGGTCTATCCATGGGAGACCCCTTCCTCATGTTCCTAGATGTCAGAGCTGGTGGCTAGCCTCAGGTCTGACACCTAGAAAGGAGTCATTCTGGAGTCCTCTGTCTACATGTACTCTGACAGCCCTGATGGATGTAAAGATGAGCGTGTTCACTTTGATTGCCTGCTACCCAGTGCGTGCATTTCACCACGCCCTGGATGTGCTTTCTGTCACTGAATCCATAGGACTTTAGGAGATGGGAACATACCGTGCCCATTTGACAGATGAGAAAACTGGGGCTCAGAGAAGTCGAGTGATTTTGCCTGAGGTGGAGTCTGCATACGTCTATGCTGGGCACACTCCTAAGTCAGAATGCTGAATTTATGTTAGATGCTGGCCATGTCCTTGGAGAGCCCACCCCCAACCCTCCCACCCCTCAGCCATGGTGAGTGTGTGTGTGTGTGAGTGTGAGTGTGTGTGTATCCCCCTCCCTGCTCCTGTGCTTTTCTAGACTGCCCTCCAGAGACCACAGGAATTCTGATGAATTAATCTCATCACTTTATCGAGAAGGCACTTACAGAAATTACAAGGCAAGGCCACCAGCCTGGGTTTGCTGGCAGCCAGCCGCTGGGGCCATAAAACAAATTGAAGAGAACAAAAATAAATAAATAAAATTAGATTTCTCTCTCTCTCTCTCTCTCTCTCTCACACACACACACACACATACACAGGGTCAAGAACATCTCTAGGTTCTTGTTGTTAATGCTTAGTCTCTTGTCCAGGGAGAACACTGGTACCAAATCAACAGACACTTATTGACCCCGGGCTAGAATGACAACCCCGAGAAACCCAAGATCTGTCCTTCAAGGGATTGACAGGGCTGGCCGAGGGGCTGAGACAAACACTTAGCTGCCTGGAAGTGACATCTCAAGGGGGCCCGAGTCCCCATGCCCCAGGCCCAGTGAGCCCACAGCCCAGTGGAGCAGAGCAGAACCGGAGCCTCAACCTTCTCACCTATAGGAGAGGAAGATGTTCACCTTGGGAAAGGGAAAGATTCAACATATGAAGAGCAGAACTCCAGCCGCTTCATAACAAACCCTCGTCAGTGTCAGATCTCAGTGTGCATTGAGTGCCTACTGTGTGCCAGGCACGGGGACGATGGAGAGGAGTGGTCTGGGAGGAGGAGAAGACAGCGGTGATCCGGGTGATGGACAGAAGGAGCACCTTCCCAAGGGGGTCCTGGAGGTGCAGGTGCGGGCAGGTGAGGCGAGGAGGTGGAGGGAGCAGGGTGGGCTTGTTCTACGGCTCAAAGGCCTGGGGGCCTAGGAAGTCCCCGAACTGATAGTTACGTAGAGCAATGGGGAAGGTGAGGCTGGAGGTGAGGTGGGGGAGTGGGATGGAGGCCAGGGATAAACTCTGCAGAGCCTTCTAAGCTAGGACAGACGAATTGGCTTATGTATGGGGTTTCCTCCTTTCTCTCTCTCTTTTTTACAATGTGTTAATTTCTGCCATACAGCAAAGTGATTGTTATACACAAATATATTCTTTTTCAAATTCTTTTCCTTATAGGTTATTACAGGGTATTGAATATAGTCCTTTGAGCTATACGCAGGTCCTTGTTATCTGTTTTATATATAACAGTTTGTATCTGTTCATCCCAAGCTCCTGATTTATCCCTTCCTTGTTTCTCTTTTATCATGCTTATGTGAATATTGAAGTTATTTCCCCTGAAGTTACACAAGTTACCTATGAGATGATTATGGTCAGGTCATAGAAGGGAGGGGCACACAAAATCTTTATCCTCTTTATCTCCCATCCTCCACAGAGGATGACCTTTGGACCCCCTGCCTGCAGAAAGATGGTGCTGGCTGGACTTAAGAATGAGAATGAGAGGAATTTCCCTGGTGATCCAGTGGTTAAGACTCAGGGGGCGCAGGTTCAATCCCTGGTTAGGAAACTAGGATCCTGCATGCTGTATATTGGAGAAAAAAAATTAAGAAAAAAAAAAAAAAGAGTGGGATCTGTAAGGTGCTCCAGACATCTGTGAGCCTCAGTTTTCTTACTGGTAAAAAATGGGGATCAGAATCCTCACTGAGCTGTGGTGAGTACTCTGTATATTAGGCACCTTGTAATTGCAGCTCAATAATGTCATTACTTGGGGAGGCTGGGCTTCCCTGGTGGCTCAGACAATAAATGAATCTGCCTACAATGCAGGAGACCTGGGTTCAATCCCTGGGTCGAGAAAATCCCCTGGAGAAGGAAATGGCAACCCACTCCAGTATTCTTGTCTGAAGAATCCCATGGACGGAGGAACCTGGTGGGTTACAGTCCATGGGGTCACTAGGAGTCAGACATGTCTGAGCGAGTTTCACTCATTCAGTGTCATTACTCAAAGCATTTTTTGGTGGTAGAAATGGTTCATGCTTGTTCTCTGAAAATCCGATAGTAAGTGGTTTCCAAATGCAACCTGGGGAGACTGAGGCACCGGGACACCTGAGGACAGCCTCCCCTATCTCTAGACCACCTTAGTTGCTAGGTTGGTGCAGGGGCCTGTCTGAGGTCCTCAAGCTCCTTGTGGGGGTCAGGGGTGGCACAGGGGCTCCGTGTGGCCTTGGGTAACTCACTTCAGCTCCCCAGGTCTCAGTGTCTTGATCTGTGAAATGGGGCACTGGTGGGTCCCAGAGGGTCATCGTGAGGCTGGAGGGAGCACATAGTAGGTGCACAATAAAGGTGGCTATTATTACTGCTAAAATGGAGGGGTTATGTGTGGGGAATTCCAAGGACAGGCAGGCCTGGGAGTTGCCCTTTTGAGCCCTATCCTGGGCTGGGTGTGGCCTTTCGGAGGCTGCTCTGTGCCAGGCAGCATCCTTTCTGGGCGAGCTGGGTTCTGGAGGGAAATCCGGGCAGGTGGCGTGATGGGCATTACTTATCCCTGCTCCATGAGGAGGGGGCACCTGGATGGGCGTGGGGACAGATGGTTTGTACCAGTTCAGAGTCTGTTCTCTGAAAACCACAGACTCAAGCAGACTGCACCGACTGGGAAGGGGGACGGGTGCTGAGGAGGCAACACAAACGCAAAACAACACTGCGGTGCACTGCGGTCCACTGCGGTCCACTGCGGTGCACTGCGGTCCACTGCGGTGCACTGCGGTGCACGGTCCCGTGCTGTGTCTTCCTCCTGCCTGCCTCCCCTGCTCCTCTGGCAGTTCCGCTCCCTTCCCCCGCCTGCCCTCCCCTCAACCCCACTGCCTTTCCTTTGGCCTCGAGGCTTGTGACGGCTGCACAGTGCACATTTGTGAGATGAACGTGGACCAGTGAGGGTGCTCAGGACAGAGGCTGCACCCCAACGTTAGAAGGGCAGCTCCAGAGACTGCCCTGGTGGCCCAGGGGTTAAGACTCCATGCTTCCAGCCCAGGGAGCATGAGTTGGATCCCTGGTTGGGGAACTAAGACCCTACATGCCGCGGGAAGTGGCCAAAAAATAAAGATAAGAAATGATGCAAAAAATTCATGATGAACAACAACAACAAAAATTTAAGAAAAAAAATAAGAAAGACAGCTGCAGCCTCTCCTAATTGTGCTGTCAGCCCTCCCAGGAAGAGGCCTGAAGAGGAATAGTGGCCTTCGCAGAGCATTTGAAGATCAGTTTATCGGCTCAGATGGTAAAGAGTCTGCCTGCAATGCGGGAGACCGGGGTTTGACCCCTAGGTCAGGAAGATCCCCTGGAGAAGGGAATGAAAACCCACTCCAGTATTCTTGCCTGGAGAATCCCATGGACAGAGGAGCCTGAGGGGCTGCAGTCCATGGGGTCGCAAAAGAGTCAGACGCTTTCATTTTGAGCAAGACTTATACAGTTACTTGGCTCAAAACCACTCTGGAAACCTCCGGTTTCTCATCTATAAACGGGATGGTGTGAGCACCGACTTCATGAAATTGCTGTGAGCGTTTGGTCGATCGTTCATTCCGCAGGTTTGTCTTGCCTGCCTTCTGTGCGGCAGGAGCTGGTTTCAGGCCATTGCGATGACGTGCTGAGCAGCACACCTCTTGTCTTTTTGGGGTCTCACAGCCTCTGTGGCATGGGGCCAGGTTCATGGAACTCATCAGTATCACCCATTTAAGGGGTGACATGGAAAATTAATCACAAATTCCCTCTGCATCGAGGAACTGTGCTTATAAATTCACCAGCTCCCGTTGAATCACGCTTTACAATTTTTAAAGAAGTTTTATATCCATGGTCTTGCTTGATCCTTCATTTAGCAGTTATTACACTGTTTTGCAGATGAGGAAACTGTGACTTGGTGATAGAAAAGTGATTTTTCTCGAGGTCAGCCAAGCTGGGTGGCCTGGGCCTCGGCCGTGGGATGTGGGAGGTAGGCCCCTGGCCCCTGTGGGCTCAGAGCTGCCAAGAGGCTTTTCCCATGAGTTGGGGCCCAGGCTGGAGGGCAGAGGACCGGTCAGCAGGGGGATAAAATTTCTTTGCCTTGGATAAAATGTCAGCTCAGTGAGTTTTGAGGTCCCAGGTCAGTGGGTGACCAGGGCTTCCCTGGCGACACAGTGGGTGACAGTCCACTGGTGGTGCAGGGGACACGGACTCAAGCCGTGGTCTGGGAGGATTCCACGTGCTGCGGAGCACCTAAGTCCGCGAGCCACAACGACTGAGGCCCCCGTGCCTAGAGTCTGTGCTCTGCAGCAAGAGAAAGCCATCTCACACGCCCACAGCCATGAGAAGCCTGCACCACAGCTAGGGACTAGCCCCTGCTGGCCTCAACTAGAGAAAGCCCATGCAGCAGTGGAGACCCAGCGCAGCCATAAATAAATAGAGCACTGCGTGCATGTAAAAAAAATACATATTTTTTTTAATTAAAAAAACCTCACATCTTGTGCTGAGCTTGTTTGAAACTGGGTGACCGTTCTTCAAAGCTGTGGCTGCCTGGCCGACCTGACCTCTGGCCCTGGGGTCTCTGTTTAAGAGAGCTGGAAACACCCAGAAAAGTACCTCGGAGCTCTTCATCCTTTGACAGCCACTGCCCCGTGGGGACCTGGGGGCAGTGTGGGGAGTGGTGAGCTGATCAGTGAATCCCCATCTAGCCTGTGGCCGGCGGGTTGGGGCGGGGGGCCCGGACGCACCCGGCAACCCTTCTGTGTCTGCTTCCAGGCAACATCGAGTACAGCTGCCCGGCCACCAATGAATGTGAGATCACGAAACGGAGGCGCAAGTCCTGCCAGGCCTGTCGCTTCATGAAATGCCTCAAAGTGGGGATGTTGAAGGAAGGTAAGAGCCCCCCCTTTGGCCGCATGGGGCCGAACCGAGGCCCGGGTCTCACCTTCCCCTGGGGAGGCTCAGATCCCCCGGGAGATGCCAGCAAGTTCTGGACGTGCTCCCCGGGCAGCACCCAGATACAGGTCTCTCCCTGCAGCCCAGGTGAGGGCCCCGTCCCCGGGGTTGCCATCTCACACCCCCTGGAGGCAGATGTGCAGCCCCCCAGCCTCTGCAGAGCTCTCCACATCATCGGGAGTTGGGGGGGTTAGGAAGCAGGAGGTTGGAAATCCTCCACCAATGGTCCTTTGGGGAATCACAGCCCCATTTGGCCCTTAGAAAGCTGGCTTGGTGCTTCTGGGAAAGGCTCTCCTCGGGAACAAGTACCCTTCCTGTCCTCCTGGGGAAGGCGGGCTTGAGATGCTCAGTGGCCCATGGAGTGTGGGGCTGCAGAGACTTTAAGACCGAGGATGGCAAGTCCCGTACTCTTCACCTGCCAGGGTCAGCCTCTGCTTCGGCAGGTGCCCCAGACATGGCCATCACCTGGCGAGTGAGTTCCCCCTCCCCTGTCCCCTGCCCTCTCCCTCTCTGTCCTGTGCCTCCGTTTCTCCTCTAGCGCCGCGCCATCCAGCATGGCAGCACGAGCTACACCTTTTAAGTGTAAAACACACCCCAGACTTCGAAGACTTACTAGGATGGTGAAAAGGCCTGTAAAATATGGCAGTAATAATTTTTAAAAGGTTACATGTTGAGATGATGATTATCTGGGTATACTGAATTACACAAAGCATATTATGACATTGACATCACCAGCTTCTTTTTAACCTTCTTTAGGGTGGCGAGTAGAAAATTTAAAGTGACCGTGCTTCTCGTTATTAGGACAGCACAGCTCTTGGTCTCTCCTCCACCTTCCCCATCCACCTACTCAGGCTGATGACCCTCATTGAGTAGCGCACTTGGAAATGGTTTGTGTGTGTGTGTGTGTTTCTCTCCTTCCCTCTCTTTGAAGGGGAACCAGAGACAACTCTTACAGATTAGCGTTTTATGATTTGGGGCCCTGGGATCCTTCCCAGGTGGGGTGTATAGCCTTTCTCAGCATATTTTACAGCATCTGAAGAAATGGGAGCTGAAGGAAGCTGACTGCTGTCAATATACTCCTGAATTTGAAGGGGGACAAACCTTCAAATTCAGTGGGAGGACTCATGCTGGTTTGAGGGGTGTGCGTCCCAGAGCCTAGGGCCTGGAGCTTCTCTGTGCTCTGCTGTGTCTCCTCCCCATGGCACAGGTCAGGGCTTGGGGAGGCTGCCAGTCCCAAGGACAGAGAGAGAAGGAAAAAGTGGGGCTAGCCTCTCAATCTCCAGACCACTTGGCAACCCTTGAACAGAGTTTTTTTTTAGGGACTACCCAGTGATGGGAAGAGAGTCGGGGTACTTCCTAGTGGCCTCCAGAAAAGGGGAATGATGAGGGAGATCCACACAGGCCAGGAAGCAGATGGCCAAGGGTGCAATCCATCGGTGGCAGCAGCCCAGCCATTTAAGAGGAGTGAGATGGATGTTGTGTGCCCCAGGATGCTGGCATGGGATGCTGGGGGGTGGGGGGAGCATGAACCTGAGATCACATGCAGAGTGGGTGTCTGAAGCTGTTGGCGGGAGCCGGGCGCATGTGTTAGGTGACCTTCCCGGGGTCCGGCCCAAGGTCTCTCAGGAGCTTGGGCCCCAGGAGGAGGCATAGACCCTAGAACGCTCCCCTCCCTGGCCCTGCCCTGCCCCCATAGTTGGCGAGGGAATGTGACACAAAGGCTCCAAGGCTTCCGTTTAGCTCATTGAGCTTATCCCATGTTACCGAGCCTTGGCAAGATGCTGGGATCAGGAGCTCCACGGGGACCAGTCCCTTAGGAGGAATGTACCTTATTGCCGAGCCTGGGTCTCTGCCAGGCAGTAGCTCTTGGCAGCTGCCCTGGCTCCTGCTTTTGTTTGGGGGGTGCCACCCCCCTCCACCTTGGCCCCCACCATGAGCAGGGAGCCCAGGTCCCCAGAGTCAGCACAGACTCCTAGCCTCCCTCTGATTCCTTTCAGACTCTGACCTGACCCTGAAATGCAGACTCCAGTCTTCCCCAAGGTGGCCTGCCATCTTCAAGGCTCCATGGCGGCCCCGGGTGTCGGGGAGCCAGGCTCTGGGCTCCTGGGTCTTCTGGGGGAGGGGCCCGGGGAAGTGGAGAATGGAAGGCCACCTTCCCCCTCCTCCCCACCTGTTTCCCTCTTGTATCTATAGCAGCTCTGGTTGCCTTTTACAGTCTTTCTTTCTTAAGTAAAATGAACTGAGAGGTTCCCATGTGATTTGGGGGGAGGGGGGCCTAGCACCTGCCAGGGAAGTCAGAAGTGGGGCTTTCTTTGGCTCAGCCTCTGCCTCAAGGCTGCTGTTGGCTCTGGAAGCTTCAGCTCTGGAACCTAGGTGATGTCCAAGGGTCTGTCTCACTTTAACTCAGTGTTTGAACATCTGTGTCTTCAGGGAAAAGGGTGATGATTCTCTTTATAAGAAACCGAATACAAAATCTGCTCTGGGCTGGGAGTTGGTGCCCACGTCCTCTCCTGACTCTGAGGTGTCCTTGCCGTGTCTGTTGTTTCTCACACACCTGTTTCTTCACCTGTGGAGCAGGGGTGTTGATGCTGAAACCTGTTCTCCATCGCCAGGCCAAGGTGAGGCCCAGATGGGACAATTCCTTAGTAAGATCTGCTGTGGGGTTGCTTTAAGAGGTCCACTTCCCTGGTACATTCAAACAGTATTTGATTCAAAGATGGTCTTGTTTGCACTCAACTTTTTGAAAATCTGACCACTGTATTAGGCGGGGCGTATTGGTGTCCAGCTGCCCTGATTATCTTCCTGGATTTGCTGGTGGGAGTCTTGGAGGCAGCATCTGCCTTGGGCAGACCCCATCTGGGGTCTAAAGTGAGGATGAGAGGGGCTGCCTTGGGACGACTGTGGAGAGAGTCTCCCCTGATGGGTGAGGGTGTGGCCTCATGGCCCCTAAGCCAGGAGAACCTGGAAAGCCATTTGCTACATTTCACAGCACCCCACCCCACCCCCACCCCCACACAGCTGGAAATTCAGCAAATCACCCTGCACAGATTGTCCCTGCAAACTTCTTCTCCTCACCTCACTTTACCTCCCTCAGGCCCCCAGCCTCCCAGGCCCACTCCCTTTGCTCCTCCCCTCAGCCCCGGGCTTGCCTTTCCCCAAGTGTTTTCTAAAAGATATTTGATTTCCGTGAAAGCTGGGCTGCCGTCCATGCAATACGCTTTCACTCTCTTTGTGCTTGTTGGGAAGGCAGAGGGCTCCTCCAGGGATTCTGGGTAATTGGGTTAGTGGCCAGCTCATGTCAGGAAATTAAAAGGCGGCCCCGATCAGGTGCCCGCTGCATGGGATTTAATGGCTTTGTATTTATAGAGTTTCCTGCCTGTAGCCCATGCCAGAAATACCATTTCTCTGGCCCTATGAATGAAGAAAGAGGATGAGAGATGACTTGCCTTTAAAAATTCTCTTTCTTTTCTAAAATACATTAGTGTTCTGAAACAAAACAACTCTTGAACACTTCAGAGAACAGTTTTGAACTAGAGCCCAGGAACTCAGGGATGTTTGTATCGCCCTGAACCACTTTCCACCCTACAGGCACATATGCACAGGCACACACAGCTAGCTGATGGTGCCCAATATCTTCCCGTGTGGCCTCACCCCTGGGGCCACTCAGCCTCAATGACTTGATGACTCTGGTTGAGAAACTGTGTTGATTGAATGAAGTCACAGAAGATGGTCTTGTCTGTGCTGAGCTCTTGCTGTTCATTCAGGGCCTTGGCTCATTGGACATTGGATAACAGGTTCAGTGGTCATATAGATCCTGTAAAACCCTGGTAGCACATTTATCAGCTCCTTGGGTGATTTACTTCTTAAGCCTCCCTTTCCTCCTCTGTAAAACGGAAATGATAATAGTGCCTGATTCATCTTGCTCTCCATTCACTGGGGAAAGCCCCTAGAGTTGTACCACAAAGTAAGATGTCGGTCATTGATTTGAGAGATTCCACATTGTGCTAAATCATTGATTTCTTCTGTGTTCCAGAGGGCAGTTTTGAATCTCCTGTAGCCTCCCTCCCTGCTCTTTGGCTGATGACCTTGCTTCATATTTGCTTGAGAAAATAGAAACAGTTAAATAGGGAATTTCTAAACTTCCTGCTGTTGAATCCACAAACCTTCCCACTTGTTTTCCATCTTCACTCTTGTTAGAAGTATTTCTTTTCCTATCAAAAGTCAATCATCTCCCCACCTCTGCTCTAACTTGCATTCCTCTCTATCAGGGACTTCACATAATATCATGTCTGCTTCCAGCCCCATCAAACCTTCCTCACTGCTGGATCATTTTCATCAGCACAGAAACAAAATTTAATTAGAAAACCCACAACTGTCCCTGGTAGCTCAGCTGGTAAAGAATCTGCCTACAATATAGGAGACCTGGGTTCAATCCCTGGGTTGGGAAGACCCCCTGGAGAAGGGAAAGACTACCCACTCCAGTATTCTGGCCTGGGTTGCAAAGAGTTGGACACAACTGAGCGACTTTCACTTTCACAACTGTACTTTGATCCAAACTTTATCTCTGTTCAGCTACTGCTATCTTACCCTGCTGCCTTTCTCAATGCAACTTTCCTGAAGAGTTGACAGCACTTACTATATGCATCCATTTTAAAAATAAAAACACAAAAACAAGCAAAACAGTCCCTTAAAAAGTAAGCATGTAGTAGATCCAGAAAAATATTTACAGTATATTATATTAGTTAAAGTAAGTCTAAACTTCTGTGCAAAGAGACTGCCTCCCTCAAAACAAAAAACTCAGACTTAAGCAAGATGGAATTTTAATTCTTTCTCATTAAATAGAGAAAGAGTCAAGAGTCCAAAGAGTCAAGGGTGATCCAGAACTGTTTAGGCAGCTTTAGCATCCTTAGCAAGTGGACCCAGTTATCCCCATCCCCAGACAACCAAAAGGAAGTAAACCCTACATCAAATCATTCCAATGGCTGGAGCCGGAGTGGTACAGGTTCTTCCATTTACAGCCCATTGGTGGAATCTAGTCACGTGGCCACACATCTACGCAAGGATGTCTGGGAACTGTAGTCTTTAGCTGGGACTGCCATTTGTCCGGCTAAAACTGTCAGCATGGAAAAAGAAAAGAACATATCTTAAAGGACAGGCATTGTTATTTGCCAAAAACACGTGTAAAGTAGGAAAAACACTGGTCCTGTCCATACTATCTAAGAAAAAGAAATTTTACCCTGACTTTTGAGGTTCCCTTTTATCCTGATTTCACATTATTTTTCCTTGCCTTTCTTTGTAGTTTTATCATAGGTTTGTATCTTGAATCATATCATGTTTTTTAGTTTTAAATGAAATTATGCTATACATATTCTTCTCTCTCTTGGTTATTTTAGTCAGTATTTCTGAGATGAATGCTTCTTGTTGCGTGGTTCTGTAATTCATTTATTTTCATTTCTGTATTACAGGAGTCAGCCGGATACATACATTTGGCTTTGTGGGCCGAAAGGTCTCTGTCTATTTAACTCTGCGGTTGTCATGTGAACACGGCCACAGACAATATGCTGTTCTCGTTGTTCAGTCGCTCAGTTGTGTCCAACTCTTTGTGACCCCGTGAACTGCAGCACACCAGGCTTCCCTGTCCTTTACCATCTCCCAGAGCTTGCTCAAACTCACGTCCATTGAATCAGTGGCGCCATCCAACCATCTCATCCTTTGTCATCCCCTTTTCCTCCTGCCCTCAATCTTTCCCAGCACAGGGCTGTGCTCCATGAGTTGCTTATCTGAGCCTGTCCCCAATTTTTCCATATATTCTGGCCATTTTATTAGTCATTTTTGCAGTTGCTGGTATTATAAAGATCTCATTTGCAGCTTTCTTTATGGAGTTCTTTGATGGACAGAAGTTAGTAATTGTAATAAATTGAATGTATCAGTCTTTTCCTTTATGGTTTGCATTTCTGTGTCAATTAAAAAAAAAAAAAAAACGTGTTTTCTTAACCTGCTACTGTAAAAATGCATTCCTAATCTGCCTTCTCCATGTTAGTCTTGGATTTTGCTGGACTTGACTTTTGAGTGCAGTGAGCTGACTTCAGGATGGCAAACTGCTTTTAGGTGAACTGTCGACTCTAGGGTGTGGGGCAACTGCCTAGAATGCATGATTGAAAGGCTTCTTAGGCAGAACCCAGGATCAGTAGGCAAGAGTGCCGTGATTGATTAGCAATGTCTGCCACAGACTAGGAAATGGAGGGTGGTGGCGTAGCTGACAGCTTTTTGCCATGACTGATCTAGTGCAGCTGAGTTCAAGTGATTTGCCCAAGGCCACACAGCTAGTAAAAATTCAAGCTGGGGGGAATCTAGTCTCCTTAGTTATACAGGAATTCATTCTTTTTTTAAGAAATGTATTTAGCTGTGCTGGGTTTAGTTAAGGTATGTGAGATAGTCACTGCATCGTGTGGGGTCTTTCACTATGGTTCTTGGACTCTCTAGTTGTGCTGTGTGGGGTCCAGAGCACCTGGGCTTCAGTAGTTGTGGCACACAGGTTTCAGAGGGCGCAAGCTCAGTAGTTGCAGTGAGCGGGCTTCAAACCCTTCTCCCCTGCATTGCATGGCACAGTCTTAACCACTAGGTCACCAGGGAAGTCCCAGGAATTCCTTCTAAGAAGCCCAGTCCAACTCACTGTAGATGCCTTGGCCAGTAGCCTAGAGCCTGTCCTCAGATGGGAAGAAGAGGAAGGGAATGGAAAGAGAGACTGGGCTGAAACAGCTTTTCCTGGTTAGGTGTTCAGTTTTAGAGACTTCTTGGTAGCTGGAAATGCAGGGATAACTCAGCCCTGCCGAAATGTCCTTGGGGACATAGTGCTCTGGGTGGGAAGGGTCCAGAGGAGAGAGCAGCAAGAGAGTGGACATGTCTTTAAAAGGCAGAAAGCTAGGACCTCATCCCCTGGTGCCATCTCACCCACTCTGGAGCGGCTGGCACAAGCCCTGGAGAGCTAGGCGGCGTGGGAGTTTATCCACCTGCAAGGTGTTAGGCAGGCAGGACAAGGGAAAGGAGTCCAAAATGGCGGTGGCTACAAGGCAAGGAAGGGAAAAGCCCGTGAAAATGAAACAAGGAAATGAAACAAAAGGAGGTCCGAGGACCTGAGTGAGGACCTCAGGTGAAACAAACAACACTCCTGGCTGGCCCAATTTACATAGGACAGGCCCAGGGAGAGATAACATATAAAAAGAGGAGCCCAAGCTAGCTCTCTCTCTTTCCCCCGCGTGCTGGGGCGCTCTTCTCCTCGTGTCTTTAGATCGACGTGCCCTCACGCCTTGAAAATGGATTTTCCTGCTATCTTCTAAGTAAAGTAGAGCTGTAACACTGATTTGTCTAAGAGCTGTAACGTGGTCCATACGAGACCTGAGAGCTATAACACGGTCTATCCAAGACCTGAGAGTTGTGACATGCCGAGGGGGCTTTAACGTCCGTCACTCCAAACCTTTTTTGTGACGAGACAAAGAATCGAGGAACATTCACTCACGTGACAAAGGTTTCATTCTCTGGGCTTGTAGGGGGCCAAGTGCAAGGCACACTTCATATTATGATATGGCATCAGGGTGAAAGGCAGCCCAAGATAGCTGTCCTGCCTGAGACAGCAAGGTGAGATCACCTGTCACCCAGAAACCCCTGCAGGACAGGTGGCTGAAGGGAGCCCAGATTGTGCAGGGGCTGTGGATGAGTGTTTAGGGCATTCTGCGAGGCTGCTAGGTGGGCATCAGCACGTCCACGTGACCCACAGTCCCTGGGCCCTCCAAAGCCCAGGGTCCTCCTATCACCTTTAGAGGGGATTGCTTCTCTTTCTGGAGAGGGGTCAGCTATAGTTTGGTAGAACTTATAGGTAGAGAGTCAACACCTAAGTCTCCTGGAAGGAACACTGCTTAGACAAAAGTACCATATAAAACAGGTTTAGTGCAATGCTTCCCAGGCCTGGTAGGTAATCTGAGTCACTAGAGGAATGATTGCGAAATTACCCTTTCCTGTATATCTCCCCTATTAACTTAGAACCAGTTGACTCAGAACCTTGAAGGGGGTAACCCCTTAAGGTCTGTGTCTTTCAAAGGCTCTCAGGACATTCTGATGGTCATATGGGATGGGTGGTCTCAAGTTCAGAGCAAAGATGATACGACTTGGAGATCAAGGTTCAGATCCTCCCTCTGACCTCTCTTGGCTGTGTGTCCCTGAGAGAGTTACCTGACCTTTCTGAGCCTCAGTTCTCACTTGGGCATGGTAATAATCACATATTCTCTCTCCCTCAATTTTGTGGCAAAGATCAAATGAGATGTGGAAGGAGCTTTGCAAACTGCCCAGCGTTGTACACATCATTAATAAACCAAGGACATTCAATTGGGTGTGTGTGGGTGGAAGCCGGGTCAGGGTGGGGATTTCTAGGGGGAAGAGACGGGTCTTGACTATGACAACTTTGCGGTGTCAGGACAGAAAAAGACCCAGGCTCAGAACCTTGCCTGAGCGTTTCCTGTGGGAAGAGAAATGTGACCCTCAGTGCCTGTCACAGGGACAGGCTGTGGTCCAGGTGCAGGACCATGCTTTCCCCAGCTTTACCTGGTTATTTTTAGTTCCTGGGATAAAAGAAAGAAACTTAAACTGCCCCCCACCCCCTCCCCTCAGCTGCTGCCGCCCCTGCATACTCTGCTATTTTTACTTCCGAAAGGCTGGGATCTCAGCCAGCTTAGGGAGGGCACTGGAGAAGAAAGCAGGGAGTTGAGGGGTGGGGGGGGGGGGTGCAGGAGTTATTTACTTCCATTAAGAAAAAAGTCAGAAGCCTGATCTTATCAAGTCAGCAAGTGGACATCTGATCTAGGGCGCAGCAGCCGTCAGCCCTGACTGCTCTGACATGCCTGCAGTGGGTTGGAGAGGTCAGCAGATGAGGCAGGGGCTTGGGGGAGCCCCCCCATCCCACCACCACCTCCAAGCAGTTTCTTCCCAGAGCAGCCCAGCAGCTTCCTTGCTCTTTCTTGCGCCCTGAGCTGGGAAGTGGGGTTGGGCATTGCAAGTGTAGGGAGACCAACCCAGGGATGAGGCTCCTGGGGGTTGGGGACTGTGTGGCCTCAGCTGAGCACATTCGGGGGGGTACCTGTGTTGGTACTGTGTGCCCTTGGGCACAGTATTCTTCGTCTCTGAATCTTGGTTTCTTGAGAGGTTTTGTTTAACACATCTGACCCACAGCAGTTATAACTAAGGGGATGTGTTTCTCTCTCTTCCCATGAGGTAGTTCAAGGCAGATACTACCACTTTCCTAGGCAGATGAAAGGAAAGAGATTCCTATTAAGTGCCTACTGTGTACTGGGCATATTACTGTTTTGAGATATAACTACTATCAGTTCGGTTCAGTCACTCAGTCGTGTCTGACTCTTTGCGACCCCATGGACAGGCCTCCCTGTCCATCACCAACTCCTGTAGTTTACTGAGACTCATGTCCATTGAGTCGGTGATGCCATCCAACCATCTCATCCTTTGTCATCTCCTCCTCCTGCCTTCAATCTTTCCCAGCATCATGGTCTTTTCAAATGAGTCAGTTCTTTGAAGCAGGTAGTAATTATATATGATTACTATATTGAGATATAATTCACCCAGGTAAAGTGTATAATTCAATGGTTCTAGGTATATTACATTATTTAATTGTGGCAAAATATATACAACAAAATTCACCTTTTAAAAGCCTTTAAAAAATGTTTTTTACTATACCATCCGGCTTGTGGGATCTCAGTTCTCCGACCAGGGATTGAACCTGGACCACGGCAGTGAAAGTGCCACGTCCTAACCACCGGACCAGGAGGGAATTCCCTAAAAACAATTTGGCCGCACCACATAGCTTATGGGATCTTAGTTCCCTGACTAGGGATCAAACCCATGCTCCCTGCAGTGGAAGCGTGGATTCCTAACCACTGAACCGCCAGGGAAGTCCCTGCATCCAGACTTTATAATGGAGCATCTCAGCGTGGACCTGCTCACTCGCTCTGTTCACACGGTCCTCCGCCCTGCTCCTGGGGAACGGTGAGCAAGCACAGCCCACCTCCCCGCTGTCTTGCTCACGGCCAGGCAGGAACAGATGTCCCCTCACAGGGCCACCAAAGAGGATTTTATGAAGACACTATTTACAGAGGGGAGGGTGGGATCCAGGGAGCCAACTGGAGGGGGTGATACACCCTGAGACTAGCAATAGCAGGGAGCATTTAATCATCTCAACCTTAAGAGACCAGAGATGAGTTGCTCCAGGAAGCCAGAGAGAACTGGGCTTGTACTTAGAGGTCAAAGTTACACTTCGGGCCGAGCAGGGAGGGCGTAAGGGTTAAGTACCTCTCTTCCTAACTCTCTGATGGAAACACTGCAAACCCAGCTGGAAGCCAGAGACCAGAGATCCCTGGCGATGGGGCAGGGCTGACATGGGTAGTAGGTGGGCCTAGAGGAGCCAGCTGAGGACAGCCGGCACAGAAGGCTGCTGGTGCGGGGGTGTAGCTGGCTGTGACACACAGGGTCTCCTGCCGGTTGTAGGCCGGTGGTTCTCAAACCGCCTCCGGGCAGGATTTCCCCCACCAGCGATGAGGGAGTCCGGTCTCGGCTGAGGCCACACAGACTGCAGGGCGCTGGGAGGCACAGCTCCAGGGCACCATTCAGATGGAATTCCAGGTGAACGGTCCCCAGGGGCGTGCAGCGTGGCCCTGGCCCTCACTGCTGCATTCTCCTACCACCACGGTGACTCAGGGCCCTTTGAGAGCCTGGGCTCTGGCGTCAGATCACATTCCTTCCTATGAGGCTTTGGCAAGTGACTCACTTTCTCCCATCTGTAAATGGGATAATAATAGAAGCTCCCTCATAGGGTTGTTGCAATCCCTAAATGAAAAAATACACATGCGGCACTTAGAGCAGGGGCAGCACCAGGGAGCAGCTGGTCAGGAGAGGTGAACTTCAGCTTATACTTATGTCTATTAGATTTAAGGGGGTTACCATGTTGGCCAAGAAGGGCGACAGGTTCTTATCCGGGCCTGGGCACTGCTAAACGCCTCAGTCTTCTCGGTACACGTATTCCAGTAATTATCAACCTTTTTTGTATTCAAATGCCACACTAATGAATACTTAGTTTTGGCCTGCACATGTTAAGGGATTAAACTGTACTGAACAGTCATTAAAGCAAAGGATAAGTATTTATTATAGTATTTGGAGATCTGGTATACTTCACCTGAGAATATTAGTGATGCCTTTTTAAATTCAGAAAGTATCAATAAGGTGATACAGTCTAATAATCCTAGACAGTAACTGTAAATTACTTACTATTTTAATATGCTCCCTGAGCCTGCCTTGTATATATTTCACTGATATAAGAACACAAACAGTAAGTCTACTCTCATTTCAGGTTCAAATCCCCACCTTTATTTTCTTTCCATTTGCTGTTTGTAAAGACTTAAGTATCCTAATTTAAAAAGTAATTGCTCATCGTATCAGTGAAAATTGCTTTTTGCTGCAAGTTACAGAGAACTTGACTGCTAGTGGCTTAAGCGTCGATAAATGAGATTGATTGCCCTACCAAACAAGAAGTCTGAAGATGGGCGATTACACAGACTTCTCGGTCACAGTGTCAGGGGCTCAGGCTCTCTCTTCCTTTCTTCTCTGGTGTTTGGTATCTTCACATGGCTGCTTTGTGGTTGCAAGGTAGTTGCCACAGCTCTAGGGTTCATCTTCCAGGTCAGGGCAGAAGAAAGGCAAAAAGAGCTGCACCAACAATGTCTCTTTTATCAGAAAAGCAAAACCATTGCCAGAAGCTCCCACCATGGGCTTCGCCTTATGTCCCATGGCCCAGAACCAGGCCATATGACCAGCCTTGGTTACCAGGGAGACCGAAAACGTCGGAAACAAAATTGCTCGGACTAGCTAGGGCTCATTGTGTCTATGAAGAAAATCTGGATCCTGTTAGCATGGAAAAGGGGGAATGGAATGAAAATTGGGTAGACGACTAAGAATGTCTCCTAGACCCAATGGTTAGAATTTGGTGATCCACCGCTAAAGGATTCATGATACAGCATGCTGCTGTATCTCTCTGGATGAGAACCCAGTCCATACCATTAGCTCTTGGGAGGGGGCTGCTTCTTGTTCACTAAATATGTGCGGCAGAGTCAAGGGAAAAAACACACACATTGGCAGATAGTAAGTATAAACAGAGACCAATGTCTGTTTGGGCCAAGTGCCAAGGAATTCAGATCTCTGTCCACTGTCTCCGCCCTTGAGGGGCTGAATCTTCTCAGGGCAGAGCAGATCATATCAATAAAGACAAATGCATAGAAGGCGAGCAGGTGACTGGCCTGAAGACACTGTACCAATGTAGGAAATAAAGGGCGCTTGGCTATGGAAGGAGGGTGTCCAAGGATGTTCAAGTCAGAGGGTTGTCTTGTGGAAGGGAGGTAATCCTGTGGGATGGAATGCAATGTAGGAAGTGATCTGGGACAGAATTTAGGTCAATACCAGGGGAAGTTTTCAGGAGGAATGGGCTGCCTTGAGAGAGTAAATTTCTGGAGGCTGGAGAGACAAATGGAAGCTGGGGAAAGGATCAGACCTGGACCGTCTCTTGTTTCTTTGGTCTGAAGGGCTTCATTTTAATGGGCACATCACTTTACTAAGACACTTGATTGCCTCCCACAAGTTGGGTGCTGAACCGGGACTGCAATGTTAAACGAAAGTCCTTGTCCAGCAGTTGCCCACAATCCACCAGGGAGATGGGTGTGTGGTGTACAATGGTGAAGAGTTGTTTTGACCTTGGTGGCTGTAACACAGAAAGGACAAAGGGAGCCCAAGAATGGCATGGTCAGCTCTGCCAGGGGAGTTTGGAAAGATTTCCCAGCAGAGATAATACTTGAACTGGGCCTTCAAAGGTGCGTCCAGGATATGAACTGCCTTTGGGGATGGTTTGGGCTATTCATTTAGATGGGGGACCATCTGCCCAACCTCAGCCAGGATCTATGACCCTGGACAGCTCTACCCTAAATGGTCATTGATAATCCCTGACTGTGGGGCAGTGTTATGGGGAAGGGAGGTCTCAGAACTGGGGCAGACGGGACCCTGTCCACTAAAAGCCTGTTGAGTTGGAGGTGGCACATGAAGTGCCCAGACACAGAGCCACAGCAGTGACGGCCTCGCTCGGCTACTGAAACCACTTTCCGATTTACCAGCCATTTCCCCACTATTTTGTCTTTTGTCACAAAAGCCACATGCAGTGAGCAGAGTTGGTATAACCACAGCTTCCATCTCTACACTGAGACCAAGGCTGTGAGAGCCAACTTGGCAGAGGCTGCCCAACCTGTAAGGGCGGAGCCGGCCTGGGGCCTCGATCACTGGGTCCTGTGGCCTGGAGGGATTTGGGTTTGTGAGCTGAGCAGGACTTGGAAAAGCAGACGGGAAGCAAGGAGAGCAAACAAACCTCAATGCCAGATATCAATTTGTGCATAATCAAACCCTACAGGCTCCTTTTTTTTTCTTTAAACAGAATAACCTGCTAATCAATACACTTATTGATTGCAGCTATTGACCATTGTGCTGTCAAGATCTAGAGGAGAAAATTTAGAGAATGTATACCTGCTGTGCCCTAGGATGTCATATCCTGGAATGGCAAAGAGCTTGGGTATTGGTTCATTTATTGGGCAAATTACTAAATCTCTGTGAGCCTTAGTTTGTCCTATAAAATGGGGATAATAACCCCAGCTGTGTACCTTGTGGACTAAATACAGCAACACATACAGAAAGTCCACCATAAGCTTGGCTGTTCACATTCTCATTGCCAATGTGATTTACCAGAGGGTTGTGCACAACTTGGGGGAAGAGTGCTAATGATGGTGATGGTGATGACCATGCTAACAGCTCCATTTTCTAAGCACCCACATGGCGAACTGGTGCCTCGGCACCGCCTGGAGTGGGACGGCGAGCAGCCCCTGGTCATAAGGGGTGCCTAATCAGGAGCAGCCCAATGTGTTATTGGAGCCCGGGAAGAAGCACCCAGCCTGGATGGGGACTGGGGGGGTGGGGGTTGGAGGCAGGTCCTTTCGTGCATGTATCGAGATTTTCTTGAACACCCACGAAGTGCCAGGCCCTGTGTGAGGATAGACTGGGGAGGCAGGAACAGAGGTGGCATATGCCCATCTCCTGCCCCACTGAGGGGTGGGTGCCCCTTTTCCCTCTGTTGGGCAGCTCCCTGTCCTGTTGACTACTGTCTGGGATCAGGTAGCCTGGGTGGGAGGGGGGACTTCATGAGACTGGCTTCTAGCAGAGAAAGCCAGTGAAGTGGAGAAGGAGCCCACTCTGGACTCCAGGTCAGACCCTGGCACATGGTAGGTACTCAGGAAATGGGGGTCCTCACGGTCCTCTGTGCATGCTGCCTGGCGTTTTCACTTGCGGTCTTGCCAGCTTTCCAGGCGGAGAAGCCTGGTGGAGGGTGGGACGCTCCTTGCGGGTAGTAGGCAGGGCTGAGCTTCCTTCAGGCTGGGTCACAGGACAGGGTCAGGAAGACTCTTCAGGGAACAGGGGACCATCCTTCCTGCCTTCACATGCCTCCCAGAAGGGGCTGGGAAGGGTGAGCCAGAGTCCCATTGGCACACGGGTCTCGGTCTTTTGCTAAATGGGATTCGGCTGCCTCTTCACGTTCCCGAGGTGCTGATGGAAGTGGATTACTCAGCCACGTCTGCCAGGAGGCTGTGGTGCAGCCCAGCTCAAACTCTTCCTGTGCCTGCAAATCACCCTGCTGAAATGCTAGCTCAGCTTCCACATTCTAAGAAGCTCCGCCTTGCTACTGCTGTTGCTGGTCATGGACCACACTTAGAGAAGGAGGCAGCGGTCGGTGCCCCGCACACACCTGCTTAGGGTTCTGTCAAGTGTGTGCTAACCCGCCACCTCATGACTGTGGCTCTGCCCAGGGCTTTCTCTGGCCACCAGAGCCTGCTCAACCAGGACCTGTGACTTGCCAGTGACTGTGGGAGAAGTGGCTAAACGCCCCAGTGGCCCTTGTCCCCAGCACCGTAGCTAAGGCACATTCTACACTGCCTCCCCAGGTCTGCAGTGAGGCTGAGCCTGTTGTCCACAGCAGTCGTCCACTCAGGAACACACTCGTATTGACTTCCTTCCTGTGATCGCCTCCCAGAGAAACTGCCCGCATTATCTCAGCATCTGGTCCTAGAGCACCCATAACAGAGGTGGCCAGTTGCAACCCATTCTGACTCTTGACACAGAAGTTCATTAGAAACTCATCAGGAGGCTTAAGGACCACACTTAGCCAGACAAGGACCAAGGAAAGCCCCCGAAAGCCCAGGCACAGGAGATGCCCCAACCAAGAAAGTCTGGCCCAGGGCTGCCCACACCCAGTGGCTGAGGGCAATACTGCTAGCCTCCTTAATAAGATGACAAGAGAGGAGCTGCCTTGAAATAGGAAGCAGGGGCGGGACACTGGGTAGACCCTGTCCTGGAAGAAGAAAAATTTACTACCGCCCTGTTCAGCATCGAATACAAAAGCGCCAGTTGTGGGGTAAAACGGACACTGCTGATGAAATGCCGAGCAGTGACTGGCCCCCCCAGAAGACATTCCCTCTGGGCAGTCTGGCTGGGTGTGCTTACAACAGCCTTCAGGCCCTTGGCACACCTCCGTGGGCCGGGAAGGTGGCGGAAGGTGGCAGAAGTTAGGACCGGCAAGAGAAAGTGCCAGGGAAGGACAGGGCCCTGAAGATCAACTGGCTGGAGCTGTATTGTGATGCTGTTGACCTTTGGCGAAAGGACGAGAAGGTGAAGCCACTGAGCTTGCTCCTCTGGGGCCTCGGACTTTGTCTTTGACTTCCTGCGTGTTCCAGTCAAGGTCTGTCTCGTGGTGAGGCAAGGAGAGCTTATGATGTTCTCACTTGGAGCTAAGTCGATGGGCTCCAGCCATCTTTTTAGGTCAGGCCATACAAGTTGGTGGCTACAAGTAGGTGTGTGTGCCCTTGGGTGAGGAACCCACAGGAGGGCCTGTCTGCCCTGCCTGCAGGTGGGAGTGTCAAGTGGTAACAATATGTGTATCAGAATGCAGGAGCTGGGAGTGGAGTGGGTTTCTTGATGGTGGTACAGACTTGGTGACAATAAAGGGTCTCCCTAGGATCGGGCCTTCCTCCATGGGAAACGGGTGTCAGTGTGGTGTGGCCACATCTGCTTTTGCACTTGCTGTTGACATCCTTCTAGGCACTGATGTTCCAGGTGTGAGCAGGACCACCCGATTCCCATCTGGTGGGGTTTGTGTAGAAGACATTTATGTCTGCATTTATGTAGAAGACACACTTTAGAACTGAACCCTAGAATTTCTGAGGATGGGATCCAGAAATTGACACTTGTGACGAGTGTCCTTCATCTAGACACTTCATGTGTGAAAAGTTTGAAGGTCATTGTTTTATTTAGCTCTTTGGAGGTGTCACTCATGGCAGGGATGTCTTTCCTCTCTTGGCAAGCTAACTCAGTCCTGCTTGGATTCACGGCAGATCTAAAACCATGTGTCGTCTTTCCCCAACACTTGGAGGAGTGCTTTTGCTGTGCTTTGCCTTCTGGAAACAGAAAGACTCAAGAGTTGAAGTCTGCTTGGAAGGAATTTCAGGAGGATGCTGACTCCAGAAAGGCAGGCCAGGCCTAGGGGAAACCGGGATGGGTCATTACTGTGAAGACGATTATCTTAGGATTGTCCAACCACCTGGCCTGAGGCTGGCCATGGGGCAGGTGCAAACAGCCATTGGGATGTAGCCCTGAAAGACTTAGCCATTGCTGGGATTCTGAAGTCAGTGCTGACACCACTGGTGATGTTGAACAACTCTGAGACCTTCTTTTCCTCTCCAACAGGTGTGCGCCTTGACCGAGTGCGTGGAGGCCGCCAGAAATACAAGCGACGGCTGGACTCAGAAAGCAGCCCATACCTGAGCTTACAGATTTCTCCTCCTGCTAAAAAGCCATGTGAGTGCAGGGCAGTCCCCACCCCTTTTGCCAGCCTCTGTTGCTGGAACATCTGGAGTCCCTTGGGGAAATGCTGTCTTCGCACCGCTAGGTTATGGGGTCACTGAGGACCACCGAGGAAGGGCACCAGGGTCTGGCCTTGGCATCAAGTACTTCAGGCTTCATTGCTTAATTCAGAAGTTCTTTCCTATGGGATTTACAGAAAGTGAAAGTGTTAGTTGCTCAGTCTAACCCACCAGGCTCCTCTGTCCATGGAATTCTCCAGGCAAGAATACTGGAATGGGTTGCCATTCTCTTCTCCAGGGGATCTTCCCAACCCAGGGATGGAACCCAGGCCTCCTGCATTGCAGGCAGATTCTTTACCATCTGAGTCATGAGGAAGTACAGAACAGGATTCTAAATGCAGCGTGATTCCAGTCTCCAGAGCATGTTCCCTCACCTCCCACTTGAATCAGGGTCCTCTCAAGAGAATTCACCAGGCAGCTTCTCTTGTTGGGAAATTTCCCAGCAGCCCAAATCATCACTGCCAGCAACTTTGTGGAGTCAGAAAGGGAGGGGGTGTGGGAGAAGGATGGACTGGGAGTTTGGGTTTGGAAAGGATGCAGATTATTACACATTGAATGGGGATGGATGACAGGGTCTTACTGTAAGCACAAGCAACTATAGCCAGTGTCCTGGGATAAACCATAGTGGAAAAGAATACAAAAAAGAACGTGTGTGTGTATATATATATATGTGTGTGTATATATATGTATGTATATGTGTGTGTGTATGTATACGTATACATAAAACTGTGTCACTTTGCTATACAGCAAAAATTAACACAGCATTGTAAATCAACTATACATCAGTAAAATTAAAAAAAGAAAAAAGGAAGAAAGGGAGGGAGGAAGGCAGGGTGGAAGGGAGGGAGTAGGGTTTAGACATGTTTGATCTTCCTAGGGCTTCCTGGGACCCAAATTTTCTTCCAGAGCCATCTCAGGCTCCACCTTGGCCTCTTTCCTCCTTCCCCAGGCATTTACATTCTCCCTTTGGTCTTTGCAGTGACTAAAATCGTCTCCTACCTGCTGGTGGCTGAGCCAGACAAACTCTATGCCATGCCTCCCCCCGGCATGCCAGAGGGCGACATCAAGGCTCTGACCACTCTCTGTGACCTGGCAGACAGGGAGCTCGTGGTCATCATTGGCTGGGCCAAGCACATCCCAGGTGAGTCCCACAGGGACATGGGACTGGGGGAGGTGTAGGCAGAGACTAGCAGCTCTTCTCCCCATGGCTCTAGTTCTGATGCCTGGGAGCCCGGAACCCAGGAGCCATGTGGAATCTTGGCAAGCCTGTTCTTCTCTGGGATCCTTTCTCTCTTTGTGGGATTGGAGGTGAGCAGGCATTTGGAAGGTCCAGTGATGCTCCTGAACTGATTAGCATTTTAGTGGGGCTATGATTGCTTCTATATTAAGTAACAATCAAAGCAAGTTCTTTGGATCCTTAAAGGCCAAAGAACAGGGTTTTCTCCTTATTGATCATATACTGGGAAATAACAGAAGAGGCATTGACACTCTTGTTTCCTATTAGTGAAGTGGAGTGGTTAAGAACGTGGGCTTGGGAATCAGATTGGGGTTTGAGTTCTAGGTCTGCAACTTGCTAGCTGAGTGACCCAGGGCGAGTCACCTGGCCTCTCTGCACACAGGGAATACCAGCACTACCTCCTTCGTGCACTTTGACGTGGGGATGAAATGCAAGCGTGTGTGGGATGCTTTTGATACATCCTTGATGTCAGCCGTATGTTCGCTATTGCCTTTTGCCTGATCTTAAGGGAGGCCAGTCTCTTAATTTGGATCCTATGATTTTAAGATCATTTCTAGCATGAGAATTATATGTAATGAACAGGTCTTGGGTGATCCAGACTTCTCTTCATTGCCTGTGGCTCCAGACCCCTCCTTAGCCTTTTTCAAACTGGATAAAGGGAGGGAGCTGACTTTTATAATTTGTTTATGTAGACACAGATACCCACATCCTCTACAGCACACCTTTGCTGAGGGGCTTTCTAAAGTCTGTGCAGTTTTCTCCTTTACAGTTCTAACAGCTTGGCTCTTAGTGTTGGGGAGACAGCCTGTTCCCCTCCGGCAGCCACCTATGGTGGACTCAGATCCTTCCTAGCTATGTGACATGGGACAGTTTATCTTCCTGTCTGTAGATCCCTTTTGTGTTTGCCACCGGCTCTGAAAGATGAATACAGCATTCATGGTTCTGTAGCAAAGGTGTCCTAAACCTCAGATGCCGAGGCCCACAGTTGATTGGGGCAGGTCAGAAAGTCCTTATATAAGATGCTATGTGCACGACTTATAGGAGTGAGCCTTCCTGTGGATAACAGCTCAGAGCTAGTGCTGGTATCACCGTTGGCAGGAAGCCTAGATTCCTTCAGCAGGGACTCCTTGACTCAGGGCTGGGCTCCCCAGGGATCTGGGCTGGAGCGCCCTTACTAAGGAGCTCAGCCTCTTGGGATTACACACTCAGTAGTTTTTTAATCTGCCCTGTGCTGATTCAGCAACAATGTGGGGTCAGGCCACTGCTTAAGACACCTCAGCCTGGATTGCTCCACTAACCCAGGGCCAAATGGGGCACGGCACCCCCCGCACACCCCACTTCCCATCACATGCTCCTCTTCCAGGCTGAGCAGATAACTGCATCGCAGCAGTGGCTCAGGAGTGGCTCCTGGTGGACCCGCAGGTCACTGCCTCCTTTTTTGACCACCTCATGCCAACAGTGCCTCCCAGGGGGTGGAGAAGAACCAGGAGCCACGGCGTCCCCTGCACCCATTTTCTTTCTCATCCCCCAGCTCCACCTCTTGTCTGTGCCCAGCCAAGAGGGCAGTGAGCAGAGCAGGAGGTTGCTGAGGATTCAGGCAGACCTGGGCCCTCCTCCCAGCTCGGTCCTAACTGGCTTAGAGAGAGATACTTGGTGCCCCAGCGTGAGATGCTTCATTTTTCTGTGCTTCAGAGTCCTCACCTGTGAATAACAGCCCCCCAGCACCCCTATTCCTTTGGGTTGCTGGGAGGCTATGGCACATTTAGCCCAGCCCCCACACATAGTGGGCGCTTGATAAATGGCAAAGACCGTGACCATGGTTGTTGTCGTTGCTAATAGTATTAAAAAGCCTCCTTTCACATCATCATTTCTCCTTGTCCAAAGCTGAATTCTTTTTGATTAAAAAATAAAATAAACATAGGGGCTCATTTGTCTGTCTCAAATGCTAATTTGCCTATTTTGCATACATTTGCATGCTGAATTATTTGGGCCTGACCTTCTAGTGTTTAAGGTAAAATTAATTAATAGGGTCTTCTGCCACTGCATGTAAACTTCATATTAAGGGTGATGACATAATCAAGTGCCTGATTCAGTTAAACTAATTGACTTAATCCCATCTCAGATTAGATGGAAAACTTATCTGAAGACCTGCTCACCAGGCCCTTAGAAAGAGAGAATGAGAAGGAGCAGGCTTATACAAGTCAGGGCCCCATCCTGGGGCTTGAGTCATCAACTGTCCATCTTGGTTCCTGGACAAACAGACAGAAGGACTGGCTTCTTAAATCAGCTCAGTTTAGTGCCCTGGAGAGGAACCCAACCCGCTGCCCTGAATTAAGCACAGGAAACCATATCTCATGCCTCAGTGTCATCCGGTCCAGAGCCTGGCACACAAAGGGTGCTTCAGATCTGCTTTTGCGTGCATTTATTGAAGCGAAATTGCACGTGCACACGTTGCACATGAACTGTGTGTAAGCTCTCTTGAGGGCTTCCCAGATGGCGTTCGTGGTAAAGAACCCACATGCCAATGCAGGAGACTTTGGTTTGATTCCTGGGCCAGAAAGATCTCCGGGATTAGGGCATGGCAACCCTTTCCAGTTTTTTTGCCTGGAGACTCCTTATGGACAGAGGAGCCTGGCGGGCTCCAGTCCAGAGGGTTGCACAAAGTTGGACACAACTAAAGCAATTTAGCATGCACGTACACGCTCTCTTGTGTGGAGTTGTGGCTGATCCGAAGAATTCGACTCATTTCTGCCCTAAGGGTCTCCTTTGGGAATAATATAGATAATTTTAAAAATATTTTTTTCATGGAAAATTTCAAGGGTAGGGTAGACCAAATAGTATGATGAACCTCCATCACCTTGTTTCAGCAATTATCCCCGAAGACCAGTCTTGTTTCCTCTCTACCCACCCATCTCCCACCTCCTGTATCTCACTCATGAGAAGAGAGAGGCTTAATTATCAAATGCAGCAGGAAAAACCACAGGATGGAACACAGAGGCAGGAGGGATGCCATGGACTTCAGCACGTGAGTTGAGCTAGGTCTTCAGGATTGATGGGCAGTGGCCATGGAGGAAAAGTCCAGAAGGGCATTAGGTGCCGTGCATGGAAGCAGACATACTCATGCGGCGCTGAGCCACCAGCTTAGCCAGAAGGAAGGGTCATCTGAGCATAAATTCATTGTTGGCACCCCCTGCATTTCCTCCATAGTTTTCAGTTCAGTTCAGTGTCCGACCCTTTGTGACCCCATGGACTGCAGCACGCCAGGCTTCCCTGTCTTTCCGGAGTTTGCTCAAACTCATGTCCACCATCTCCCGGAGCTTGCTCAAACTCATGTCCATCGAGTCAATGATGCCATCCAACCAGCATCCTCTGTCGTCCCCTTCTCCTCTCTCCTTCAATCTTTCCCAGCATCGGGGTCTTTTCCAATCAGTCAGTTCTTCCCATCAGGTGGCCAAAGTATTGGAGTTTCAGCTTCAGCATCAGTCCTTCCAATGAATATTTAGGACTGATTTCCTTTAGGATGGATTGGTTGGATCTCTTTGCAGTCCAAGGGACTCTCAAGAGTCTTCTCCAACACCACAGTTCAGAAGCATCAATTCTTCAGTGCTCAGCTTTCTTTATAGTCCAACTCTCACATCCATACATGACTACTGGAAAAACCATAGCCTTGACTAGACGGACTTTTGTCGGCAAAGTATGTCTCTGCTTTTTAATATGCTGTCTAGGTTTGTCATAGCATTTTTCCAAGGAGTAAGCATCTTTTAATTTCATGACTGCAGTCACCATCTGCAGTGATTTTGGAGCTATGGTTTCCATTGTTTCTCCATCTATTTGCCACTAAGTGATGGTTCTGAACACACTCTTCTGCAAGGGTGCATTCAGTGGAGTAGCTGGGGGTGATTGGGATTCCTTCAGAATAGCAGCTGTCCTTTTGTTTGAGTCAGTCTGAAGTTGCCCATCCCTAATACAGGCTTTCCCCTTGAGTTGAATTTTCCAAGTATTAGGTTGCCCAGAGGACAAGCCCAAGTCTTTAGAGTGTCCACCTCGGTTCCCCGGGAGGGACAGATGAGAGCAAGAGGAAGCACAGGCAGTGAGTATCTCTTGATGAACTGCCGCCCCCAGATGTTATTAACTGTTATCCTCCCAGCTCAGGCAGCCTCCCCCCAGCCGGCCCTGCCTGGCCCAGGTTGACATGTGCACCACTTCTGCAGGGGAGCCCCCCCAAGAGGCCTCCTCACAGAGGGTCCCTGGGCGGCCCTGCGCCCAGGTAGCCACCGTCTGGCTTACCCTGGGGAGAGAACGCCAGCGGCCGATGAAATATGGGCTGCCGAGTGACAGCAGCTGTGTCTGGAGTGGCCTCAGATCCTATAATTATATCTCCCTTTATTACCTCTGCTAATGGCCCTCCAGGTCGACAGAAACGATAATAAATTAACAGATTATGAACTCCACTTGCCACAAATTATGTGCTCTTTTTTTTCTAAATTCTAGGAGCTCATGCTGTCAAATCACTGGGGGATGGGGTCTTGGGAAGAGCCTGAATGTTATTAGATCAGTTGGTGCCGATAAAGCAACTTTCCGGGGGGGGCAGCAGAGCTCAAGGTGGGAGAGATGGGAAGAGGGGGCAGTGGGCAGCCCCCCAGGGCCTGGTGCCACACGCAGCTTCCCCCAGCAGCCCCCTCTGCCTCGGTATTGCTGGTCACCTGATGGAGGGGCAGACCCAGCCCAGCACAGAAATGTAGAAGTGAAGGGCGCATTGCTGAAGGGCAGGGAGGAGAGCTTCAGCTCCTTTGTTTGGGTTTAATAAAAGAATACTGCTTCCAGTAAAGGGGTGGCAGAGGGGTGGAAGTGATGTATTCCAAATGCCCATCTTTCTTAAGCACCATTGTGTGAGTATGGCCACTGTGTGTGTGAGTGTGCGCGCGCGTGTATGTCCCCGCGCGCGTGTATGTCCCTTCCCCACCGTGACTCATGTTGTAACACTGCTTTAACACCCTGCTGTGTTCATTTAGTTATATGAACTAGTAGCAATTACTGTGTGCTAAGACGTGTTCTTCTAAGTGGTCTATGCATTAGCTCATTTAACCCAAACAAACCCATGGGATAAGTATTATTATGATTCCCATTTTAGGCACAGAGAAATGTGCCCAGGGTCACAGCCAGGGGGTCAGCAGAGCTAGGATTCCAACAGACAGGCTGGCTCTGGCATCTGCGCCCTTAGTAGTTGCATCTTTCTTGGGCAGTGGGTATCTTTCCACATCTGCACAAATGGTTCTCTCTAGTGGCTTCTAATGTACCATTCACCTAGCTAATAATTACATTTAGTACATTTCTATTTAAGGACGTTGGTTGCATCTAGCTTGTTGCCTACTTTGGGTCCTTAAAAGTGAATCTTTCAAACACCCCTTCCACATGTATCTTTGTGTGTTTGTACGTACTTCTCTTTCTAGGAGAAATTCCTAATAGTGAGATGGCTAGGTGGATAGGAACATGCCTTTTATGTTACAGTTAATTTTATCTTACTTCTTCAACATACAAATCAAACTAGGCAAAAATGTATATGGAGAACTAACTCTTAGGTCCACCCCCCCTCCCCCTCCTGTCTCCTGGAGGTCATTTTTACTCCTGTTTTTTTCTTCTAGTGTTTCTTTTGTCAAACATTAGAAAATATTCAGACTGTTTCAAATGTTAGAAAATATCCAATCTATTTACCCCCTCGCCGCATCCCTGCAACGTGAAGCCACTTCTATCTGCTCGACAGCACTTCGGAGCGTGCAGCTGGATTTTGAACACATTTCCAGCTCCTTCTGAAGGAGCTGAAGGAGGAAGAGAGTCAGGGGCTGAGTCACTCCCCAAACCAACCTAGCCGGGGGTATGTGCACAGGCCCCAGGGCACCCTCAGGTGCTGACCCTGTGTCCCGAAGGCACTCATCCCCCCACCACACCTCCACCACACCCCCTGCCCTGCAGGCCTGTCTCTGACTCACACAGGATCAGCAAAGGCAGCTCAACCTGGAATCCTGCCTGGAGGACTAAGAGGGTCCGACCCTGTTCTTTTGGTCCGTTTTCTCATCACCCGAGAGTCGAGGCCCAGTGGCGTCTGTCCGTTCTCTCCTCTGTGCTGGGAATGTTTGTGGAGCCCCTCTGCCTCAGGCCAGGTGCTTGGCAGTGGGGGAGACCATGCTCCCAGGAGCCCAGAGGTGACAGCCGTCCACGCAAACCCCAAAGGTTCCTCTCCTGTAAAGCCGCCCAGACTCTCTCTCGTTTGGGCCAGACTGCCCCTTTGCATATCCTCAGCCCTTCCTCTCGGGATAGCTCTTCTGAGAGCTCTAAACCTCACAAGACACCCACTGGGTTGTGTCTTTCCCTCTTGGCCAAGCTCATGAAGGCAGGGCCTGGCCCTGGGTCAAGCTGGCCAGTCTGTCCCCAGTGCCCAGCACAGGGCCTGGCACTTAGTAGGTGCTCAGTAAGTATTTGTGGGGTGAACAGCGGGACAGAGCTCATGGTCTCCTAGTGATGAACCTCACACGGGTCTTTTCTTCTCCGTTTCCAGAACCCCAGCTCGCCCTCCTTCTCTGCCTCCTTCCAATTCAATTGTCTATTAATTTCGCCCCGTCCACCTCCTACATCTTCCCTCCCAGACTGTCTGCCTTGAGACCCGCACCCCCAGTGCAGTCCACACGTCCTTGCATACACACACACACACACACATCCATGCTGGCTGATTGGTATCTGTTAATTAATGTCGCCCCTGGCCTCTCCTGCTCAGAGACTCGATAAGGGAAATTGGATGTCCATTTCTATCTATCTTTCATTACCTCCCGGCTCTCCCCACCACTGCAGCCATCCACCCGTCCTCTGCTCCCACACTGGGGTCTGGATAACAGCACACGCCCCTGACCCCTGTGTGCCACAGCCTGTCCCCCGAGAAGGCGCAGCCATCCACGCTCACCCCATGGCCGCAGTGTAATCGCTCCAGCTCTGTGGGCGGTCACCTGGGGGTGCCAACAGCCGGGAGGTGATCCCAGGCCCCGGGGCTACAGATCAGCCTGTGAACCGCAATGATCAGACTAAGAAGGGTGTTCACTGGGAACAGGGGACCTGCTAGTGAAGGGGGCTTCATCCCCTGGGAACCCCCTAAAGTTGAGCACTGGGTACACTGGTTGGAAAGTAGGGAGGGACAGTGGCTCTCAGAGACGCGGGACAGTAGATGAGGGTGGGGTAGGAGAGACCCAGGGCAGTGGGCCAGTCTGGAAGCTTGGGAGACCCAGGGCCTCCAGGCTTTAGGGGGGAAGAGTCGTGTCAATAGCGTGCCAGCAGCTACAGTGGCAGTAACGGCAACAGCCATCACCACCTTCCTGGTTCAGGCTTGCTGAGCACTGACTGTGTGAGGCTGGGGTGGCAGGGGAATTTGGAAGCAGGCTGAGGTTCTAGGTCAGCAAGAGTCCTTTACAAGCAGGGTTACCCCTGGGGAGATCTCTTAATCTCAGCTGTCCGTGACAGATGCGGGGTGCAATGACTCTCTGGGTACCTTTCCTTTTTGGTGTGTCTGGCACAGTGGGTGTTGGAATCCACCCCTGAGTTTCTGGTGGAAGTTACTGCCTTGCGTTTAGTAATCAAGATATTTGAAAATCAGCTTTCTTCCTCCCTCCCTGCTCCCTTCTTTTCCTTCTTTCCTTCCTTTAGTTTTTCTTTCTCTTAAATCGTTAATTGACTTCACCTAAGTTAAGTGCACATGTAACGCAGTTCCAGTGTGCCATTCTCATTTCGCAGATAATGACTTTTCATCTCATCACTAATAATAGCAAGAGCTCATTAAATGTATGTTGCACAATTGTTGTCTCATTTAGGCCTCACAGGGGCTCTCTGAAGCAGGCACTACTGTTATACCCATTTCACAGATGAGGAAGCTGAGGCTTGGGGAAGTAGCACAGCTCCTCCAAGGTCAGCTTACAGGTAGTAAATGAGGAATTGCGATTCAAGCCCAGGCAATCTCCAGAGCACACTGAACAAGACAGCGTCATAATTCTGGAGCCATCCCCGCCCCTAACCTTCTTTCACTCTGGACACAGCCTCCATGCTCATTGTTGTTTAACTGCTAAATCATACCTGACTTTTTGCAACCCCATGGACTGCAGCACGCCAGGCTTCCCTGTCCTTAACTATCTCCCAGACTTTGCTCAAACTCATGTTTGGTGATGCCATCCAACCATCTTATCCTCTGTCTCCCCCTTCTCCTCCTGCCCTCAGTCTTTCCCAGCATCAGGGTCTTTTCCAAAGGGGAAACGGCCATGATCCAAGCTCACAGGATACAGGGCTGCTTAGGACACCATTAGGTGAAGACTGATGACCAGGCCAGCGGGGCTGACTTCTGGGAGGACAGGCTGCCTGTGATAAAGTGCCCCCTGACTCCGAGGGCTCTTGAGCACTTAGCAGCCCCAGCTGTGGTCACTAGGGGGTCACTGGCTGGGAGCAGGTGATTTCCTCCTTCCTGGTTGGGCCCCTCGCTTCCGTACAGCTGAGACTCCACCTTAAGGATCAGGTGTCACTCTAAAACCCCCATGCCTCCCCTGCTTTGAGCAGGGAGGGGGATCTGGAAGCTTCTCAGTGGAGGGGACCCTGTCCTGCCACCTCCTGATTCTACTATGTATTCAGGAGCTCCTTAAATTACAAATGCCTTTGGTTAATCAGAAAGCCTCCTCGCACATTTGAAAAATATATAGAACAAACAAAGATAAGGACAATAACAACTGTCAACATTGACTGAGCTCTCGTTATGTAAGTCTTTTCCATGAATTCCGTATCTGACTCATTCACCAAGGAAGGACCACGAGTCCAGCAGGTGGAAGGGAGGGGCAGGACCCAGAGGTTCCCCTCCCCCTCTGCCCCCCATCCCAGCCCACCCACCTGACCGCTGCCACCCTGCTGGCCCCCTCTCCCGGCAGGCTTCTCCAACCTCTCGCTGGGGGACCAGATGAGCCTGCTGCAGAGCGCCTGGATGGAGATCCTTATCCTGGGCATCGTGTACCGCTCACTGCCCTACGACGACAAGCTGGTGTATGCGGAGGACTACATCATGGATGAGGAGCACTCCCGCCTCGCTGGGCTGCTGGAGCTCTACCGGGCCATCCTACAGCTGGTGCGCAGGTACAAGAAGCTCAAGGTGGAGAAGGAGGAGTTCGTGACGCTCAAGGCCCTGGCCCTGGCCAATTCAGGTACAGGCAGGGGTGGGGCCTGCAGGGGGAGCTCAGAGAGGTCTTGGGGCCCAGGGGAGCATGCACAGCTCTGGGGCCAGCAATTAGGGTGGCTCTAAGGAGCAGGAGTGGCATGATGATGCTAGAGCTCCTTGCCACCAAAGGTTGTGCATGGGGTGGCCCAGAGTTGCAAAGGTGGGGACGAAGGCTGGCATTGGTTGAGTATTTCCTAAGCTCTCCACTGGGCCCTTGCCATGCAGATCAGCATGAGGGTTAAGGGCACAGATTCTAGAGTCCAGTTGCTAAGAGTCAAATCCTGCTTCTGTCACTTGGGCAAGTCTGTGCCTCACTTCACTTTGTGCCTCAGTTTCTTCATCAGTAAAATGGGAATAACAAACAGTCCAGAAGATTCCACCCCAGCAGACTATGGAAGGGATTTATTTCTGTAAAATTATGCTTAACAACATGCCTGGCACAGAAGTACTCAGGCTATCAATTAGCCATGAACCGATTTCATCTTACAATTCAACCCTATGAGCAACGCTCTTATCATTTTAACCCCACTTTACAAATGGAGAAACTAGGGGCTTGGAAAGCTGAAGCACATTGCCCAGGGTCACACAGTCAAAGAGTACTGAACCTAGGACCTAAGCCCAGGTCCCCAGATTCCTAAATCAACTCTAAGCTTATACATACTCCTTAAATCTCCTACTCAAATTGCTCAGGCCCAAGAGAGAAAACGTTCCTGGCATTAAAAAGGAGGCTTCACTCCAGTTGTTTTACCCTCTACCTACCAACTTCCGACTAGACTATCTGGGAGCTCAAATGTAACGTGTTCATGCTCAGAAGGTGTCTGCCCTATGCAGGTGCCAGGCCAGGGGCCGGGGTTGGGTGGGGATTGCAGCAGAAGGAGAAAGGCAGGCTCCCTCTCCTAAAGAAAGAGTGTCAGGCACACAAACACTTAATTCTGCTGCTGGGTGCATGCAGTAGTCAATTGCTCAAGTCTCAGTCAAGTGGAAATGGGACTCAAGTTTGAATTCTAACTGTGATAATTAGTAGCAATGTGGCAACCTTCCTTAGCTCTGTCCCATGTGTAAAGTGGGAACATCTCTGTCCCTCCTCTGAGCACTTTTGTTATTTATTTATTTATTTATTTATTTTTTCACTTTTGTTTTTTAAATGACCGACTGAAGATAAGCACTTAGCTCTGTGCTTTGCCTAGAGGAAATGTTCAATAAATATTAATTATTGTCATTATTATTAATATTTGAGGAAACAAGTGTTATCAGTGTATGGAAGAAGGAGAGCTGGTTCCAGGTGTACAGACAGGATAACCAGCTGGTTTGCTTGATGCTGTCGCACTTTCACTGGAAGTTCCATGTCCTGAGAAACAGCAGTTCCTGGAAAAGCAGGACAGCTGGCCCCCTAACAAATGGCTTCATGGAGAAGGCAGGGGGTGCCGTTGGTGCCCCACTCAGGCCCCCCCTTACTAGCTTAACACACCCATGCCCCAGCTGCTGAATTTTGTTGCTAATAGCTCATAGCTTCTCCCTTCACCAGAGACCTACCCTTACCTGCCTTGTTTTGAGGATTCCATCAGCTCCCCCCCCCCCCCCCCCCCCACCCCCACACACACCTTCAGCCAATGGCAGACACACACAGGAGAACAAAAGGCTGGACTCCTGGAGTGGGATCAGAGCCAAGCCAGGCTGCCTCCCTACCTTGCTTGCTCCTACCCTTGTTCTGTCCTTCCTCCCGCCTTTCTTTCTCCTGAAAGCACACTCTCCACAAATCCCCTGCACCTGAACCCCTGTGTCGGGCTCTGCTTCTAGGAAACCCAACCTAATAGACAGAGGGAAGCTTTTTTTTTTTTTTTTAGTTCGAATCCCTTTTATTAAAAAAAAATTAATGTACAATAAGAATTAAACATTTTACATACCTCTGTAGAGACCATTTACCCACACCTTGGGATTCCAAAAGTGCACTGTAGTCTTTGTTAAAGAATGCTAATGCTCTTCGGGTTTTTTCATACAGTTTCAGGTTGACAGAGTAACTGATCAGGTAGAGTTCCATAGAGTTCCACACACCAGCCCACCCACATCCTCCAATCCCGGTGCACCATTTCCCCTATTATTAACGTCTCAGCTTAGTGTGGTAATTTGTTACAATTAATGAGCCAATGTTGATACATTATTATTAACCAAAGTCCAGAGTTGCCAGCAGAGAGCACTCGTTGTGTTGTCCAGTTCTATCCGTTTTGACAAATGCAGGAGACAGATCCCGGTCATCACATGTCATCCAGCCGAGTTTCACACCCTCACAGTCCTGCATGCTCTCCTATTCAAAGGGAGGCATTGTAGTCAGCGGTCATAGAGGGGCTGGGGGTTTGTGAGGGCAAAGGAGGAGAGGAAATCAGTAAGAGCAGAGGACACTGGGGAGCACAGAGAGACGCGGCAAGGCTGGCCAGACCCCCAAGGGCACATCCTTGGAGTCTCCTGACCGCTTCTCATGAAAGAGACCTGGAGCTCACACTTGCCTGGACCAGGAGAGGAGTGTGAAGAGGTAGGAGGCCGCTCAGCGGTCACCTCACCCTGCCACGGACAAACTGCAAGGGCTCTCCGAGGACTATTCAGCTCTGCCAGCTGCTCTTGTCTTGCTCTCAATACATACAGACAGACATGCACACGTGCACAGCCAAGCGCATGCATGTGCACACGTGCACAATATGAAACTCCTAAGGACTGACGGGCTTCCCCGATGTCTCAGTGGTAAAGAATCTGCCTGCAACGCAGGAGATACAGGAGACCCGGGTTCGGTCCCTGAGTCAGGAAGATCCCCTGGAGAAAGAAGGGCATGGCAACCCACTCCAGTATTCTTGCCTGGAGAATCTCGTGGATAGGAAAGCCTGGTGGGCTCCAGACCACAGGGTCACAGAGTCGGACATGACTGAAGCGACTGAGCACCATGCAAAGACTGAGAGAGCCCATCAGGAGCTTCAGCATCAAGCTCTGCCTGAGCACGTGCTTTGTCGTGAGTGACAGAGCGCCAGGAACTTGGACTTCTCGGCCCCGTGGTGTTTACCAGGCCATCCTGCAGCTCTCTGCAGATCCAAGAGCTCTAAGTGGGAAAAGAGGAGTTTGTGATGCCCACGACCTTGGCTGAGCCATGGAGTGGTCAGGTGCAGACAGGAAATGGAGGAAGAGCAGACCTGTTGAGAGATGAGGCTAGAAGAGCGGTTGGTATTAGACTGGAGCTCCAGGACTGAAGGGAGTGGGATGGAATGGGGTTGGTATAGGGAGCCTTGAAAGCCTCTGGGGACATGGCCTGTTCCCAGCAGCGAGGGGGAAGTCATCCAGGCAGATAGTGTGTTAGCTGGAGGAGAAACGGGCTAGGAGATCATTGGAGTGGTCCTGGAGGCAACCCACCGTGGGTGCCTCTGCTGAGATTACGTGGGCTGGAGCACCTCAGAGGCTATTGCCCCAAAACACGGCCCCTCGGGAGCCAGCTGGCTGTGTTTCACCCCCTCCTGGCCTCTCCAAGGCTCCTTGACAGCAGAAAAAAATTCATAGCCATTGATTTTGTAATTAACAGTTTATCAATGCCATCGATACAGACTCACTGATAGATTGCAAAGAAATTAATCTTGCAATGTTATTTTATTTCATTTTCAGTCGAAGGCAGCTGCCAATTTTGGCCTCCTTGGGGAGGGTGGGGTGATGGGGAGAGGAAGCTGGAAGGAGGCATGGGGTCTGGATGGACAGGTCACAGTCTTACAGGGACCATGCTCTGAAATCAGCCAAGAGTGTAGGAATGGAGCCAGGTTTCTCCCCCAACTGCCAAAAGGAAGAGTCCTCACTGCCTTAGCAACAAGGAGCAGAACAGTGGGGGGAGTCTCAGGTATGAGGCCAGCCCCGCAAAGGCATCTCCTGCCTTGTGAGTTCTCAAAGTAATGAGAATGACAACATTTATTAGTTGCTTACTAAGTGCCTGATGACGAGCTAGCTCATTTAGCCCTCACCTGTGAGGCATGCACCCTCAGATGATCCATTTCACGGACAAGGAAACAATCTCAGAGAGCCTAAGTAACTTGGCCAAAGTCACACAGCATCTAAGGCTCCAGGGTCTCATCCACCTCACTCTAATGCTGTTCTCATAAGAGAAAGAGGCAGGACCTGTGGAGGCATAGGCTGAGTGCGGGGGCCACAAGGTCAGAGGGCATCACTGGGGCCATCCAGTTTGTACAGCTGCCCTCAGCAGTCTGGTAACTAAACAAACACAGCATAGAAAGAAAAAAAAAAAATTGGCAAACACAGCATGCAAAGAATGGCCCTGTTCCTTTAAGGAATTTGGGAAACTTGCTCAGCCTTCCTTGGTGACCCACCCCGAGCTTCCAGTTCACTTGACCCACATGCACCCTTACCCTCCCACCTTGGACAGGCCTTGGGTGCTGCACTTCAGGGTGGAGGCTCAATATCTTTAAGGAATATCAGAAGAAGGCAGGTTATTCTTCCAGAGGCCAGGGAGTGGGCTCCACTTTGCTTTGACTTGGACCCACCTGTAACCCAGCCATCCGCCGGCACCTCCTTGCCCCTCTGAGATTTAGGTAAATTTCATTTGGAATTCATGGCCAGAGTCCAAAGCCCTCCCCAGGATTTTCTAGAACTCCCAATAGCATCTCCCCTCTTTGTGCCCTACCTGTCCAGCCATGCTATCTCAGTTCCCCCATACACCCCACCTCAGGGCAACCAGATGCAGAACTCAGCCCCTTTACCTGTGTACATACAACTGTAACAACTATTCTGTAAGGTTAGTGAGTGCACTGAAGACTTGAGCTGGTGCCTAGTGGCAGCAGTAACAATAAAGTCATGATGATGACTATAATGGTGATGATGGCAGTGATATGACTGATCACATCATATGACTGATAAGCTGATATCATGATGCTGATAAGATGCTGATGGTGATGATGGAGGTGATGGTGGTGGTGGTGATGATGGAGGTGATATGGCAGTGGTGATAAACTGATGATCATGATGGTGATAAGATGTTGATGGTGGTGATAAGATGGTGATGGTGGTGGTCATTTATGGTGGTGATTGTGGTTATGGTGGTGGTGATGGTTTGGTGGTGGCGGTGGTGATGGTGGTGGTGATATGACAGGGGTGATAAGCTGACGATTGTGATGGTATAAGATGATGGTGGTGGTGGTGATGGTTATGGTGATGATGGTACCATAGTTGGGCACTATGGTACCATAGTTGTGAGAAGTACTGTTTTAAGCCCTTGATGGGTATTAACTCATTTAGCCTCTCAAGGTAGATCTAGCTATTATGGCCTTTCACAAATAAGGAACATGAGGTGCAGACAAATGAAACAACTTGCTGAAAGTCATAGAGCTAGTGAGTGAGGGGGCGAGATCACAGTTCCACCACTTTGGCCAGTCTCCCCAATGGCCACCCCCCACCCCCCGCCCCCACCTCTGGGGCAAACCCTTCACTGCTCATGTTCAAACCCTTCACTGCCACCTCCTGGTGGTTATCTAAGAAAAGTCCTCCATAGACACAGATCTCTCCTTGGGTGTGAACCCCAGCTCCGTCATTGGCCTCGGAGACTTCAGATCAGCAGCTTAACCTTTCTGAGCCTGGGTTTGTCTCTGTAATGTGAGGGTCTGGAAGGCTCTGAAAGCAGTGATGGGGGCCCGCTACACCCGGGGCTGCGCTCCGCAGTCGTCCCGCTGATGCCCACCCCACTGTGTCCGCAGATTCCATGTACATCGAAGATTTGGAGGCGGTCCAGAAGCTGCAGGACCTGCTGCACGAGGCGCTGCAGGACTACGAGCTGAGCCAGCGCCACGAGGAGCCGCGGAGGACGGGCAAGTTGCTGCTGACGCTGCCCCTGCTCCGGCAGACGGCCGCCAAGGCAGTGCAGCACTTCTACAGCGTCAAACTGCAAGGCAAGGTGCCCATGCACAAACTCTTTCTGGAGATGCTGGAGGCCAAGGTCTGATGGCCCGGCCCACGGACGGACTCCCGCCCAAGGACAGACGGATGGACCGACGCGAACACCTCCACAGCCACCAGCCTCAACATTCAAGTCCTGTATCATGGCCGTGAGCCGTCGCGGCGGAAGGGGCTCCTCGCCTCCTGGCTGTGTGCAGAGTCCCGGGTGCTGGAGGGGCGGGGGGTATGGGGATGGAAAGGCAGGTGCGGGGCTCATCTGTAACTGGCTCTTTTTTTTTTTCATTTGGTATGTTGTGTTTTTTTTTTCCTCCGCCGCGGGCAATGCCGAGGCCTGGGCCAGAGCTGACTCCTCCCTGAGGCTGGAGACCACCAAGGAGGAAAGGCAACTTCTCCCCACCCGATCACCAGGAGGCCACACATACATTTCGTAACCACTTCTCCGACATCCCTCCCGCCCCCTCAGCCTCCTCCCAAGGCCTGGGCGGGGAGTGTTTAGTGCCGAGGACTCTGGCATACTCAGGCAGGGGTATACCTTCGGAGGCTTTCCTCTCCCAGAAAGCAGGTACTTTCTTCCAGAGGCCCTGCCTACTCTGAGGTTCTGCCCCTCAGGAGGCCCCACGCCTTCAGCAGTCCAGACGGCTTCCTCCCTCCATCCTTCACCTAGGCTCCCAGGCCAGCCCAGCTCACCATCAGGGGACTAGTCGCCAGAGCTCATGGATTTTCCTAGTCACCCCGCCCCCTTGGTGCGCCCCCCCACCCACCTTCCACTGCTGCCCCAGGGTCCCCTTCCTCTCCCCGCTCCAAACCCCACTGTGACTTCCTGCCCGACCTCAGAGCTCACCCCCACTGTGGGTTCCACCAGCCAAGACTTCAGGGCCCACAGGTGGGGACGGTGCTGGCTCAGAGCAGAGCAGGGTCCAAGACACCACGCCCCAGCGGCCCCTCTTCTGTGGGCTTCTCCCGCTCCCTGGGGGCAGTCGGGCAGGTGGGCCTGGGGAACTGAGGGATATGCAGGGACCTGGCCCCTCCGAGGGCACCCTGGGCACTTGATTCTAGGCTGGCAGCTCTAGTAGGACCCAGGTGGGATAGGGAGAGGCCCAGACCAAGCTTTGCTGAGCACAGAAAGGCCCAGAAGCAGAGATGAGCAGGCAAGGGAACTCTGAAGACAGGGCTCCACAGAGGTCACCAGCCTGCCTGATCAGTGGACACCAGGATGCCCCCTCCCTTGCCTTCCAAAGGGCAGGGTGAGCCAGTGCTGCAGGAGGGTTTGCACCTGCCATCCTTGGACTAAGGAGGCATAGCATAGCTCCCCGGGTGCACTTAGATGCCAGCTTTCTGGCAGGACACCCTCACCCCCTACCAGTCCATCAGGCTGTTGCGTAAGGTACCAACCACCCCAGTTTGCCCAGGACCCGTTTTGGCATTGAGAGTCTATTTGCCAGGAAACCCTCCAGTCCTGGCCGAATGAGAACAGTGGGTCATCCATTTCGGTGACCGGCTATGAAAGTTCATTATAACCCACTCGTACTGGGGGGAGGGCAACTTGAACACACCATCTGGGGCTCATGGGGTTGGCTGAGAGCAGTTTAGAGGACCTCCCATGGCTGAAGGAGTTTCAAACATCCATCCAATCAGCTGTCTTCTAAAGCAGGGATCAGAGCAGTCCTGCCAGGGACACTTTACTGGGGAATCCAACACATTCTACCCCCGACCTCTGGTCACTTTGAGAGGCAGGTAGTTCCCACCCACCCAGCCCCAGGACTAGGAGGCCAGGCGTCCTCCTCCACAGCCTCGCAGCCTTCTGAGGGAAGCAGCTACTGCTGGTTCCCCTTCTCCACACCCAGACACAGCTCCTTCTGAACTTTTTCTGCCAAAATGTGCTAAGGTCACCCCAGGTGTGAGAGCTGGCTAAATCCCATCTGCTGCTTTCAGATACCTTCATAGAGAAAATGTCAGGGGTTCCAAGAGACTTCACAGACCAGCGAAGTATGCCCCCTCCCTTCTTTGGCTGTGGAATCCTCAAGGCCAGAGTCACTTGTCCGGCGACACTGGAATGATCCAGGGTGCTCCTAGCCTCCTGTGCAGTCTGATCGGGGCGGACAGATGCGCAGGTGCCTCTAAGGGACCAGGGGTAAAACCCAGGCCTACTTAGCTGTTGGGGGCCATTCACTGACATCTGACCTGGAGAGATGGGGGTCTGCGCTGAGGATGACTCCCTTAGCCTCTCGCTGTGTTGTGTACTCAAGGAGGCGGGGAACAGAGGGTCACATCTCATCACCTCCGTTCTGTGTAGAGTCACTGCTCGAGTGTGAAGACCTGAGCTGTGAGCCGCTGCAGGGGCTAGTTCACAACTGGTCTTCACTGTCTCTCTTTTCTAGAAAAAGCACCTCTCATTAACAGTGCAACAAGTGGTTTTTGGGCAGCAAACGGCAGCTTTGCCTTGCCAGAGCGCATGCGTCTGCCAGTGTGCTGCGTTAGAGCCCCTTTATAGCAGAGGGGGGCATGGTCCTGATGGCTTGGTGCCACTGAGGTGGCTGCTGCTTTTACATTAAAAAACTCTGATGGCAACAGGAAATGTACCAGGGATGATAAGTCTGTTCAGTGGGGAAGGCCCTGGTGCGTACTAGATGGATCCATTGGCATTCAGATAAGAAGTTTATGGGCCAACTTCTTAGTTGGGAGCCTAGCCAGCTTTTGGGACCTCCCTGGGAAGTGGGGAGGAGGTTGGGGGGGGGGGTGACTTAGTGGAGGATGTGAAGCGAGGAGAGTTTAGGACACCCCATCCCCTCTAAACAGAACAAAACTGAAGTTTTCCCGCCAAATCCACTGTTCCTGGAAAATCTGTAAAGAGGACATAGCCCTTCTCAGTTGTACTCTCATGATACAGGTCATTGAAATGAACCAAGAAATAAAATGAAAAAAAAAAAATCCAACCACGGAGAAGGTGGTATTGGCTGGGTTTTGTTTGGTGCCCGTGTCCCCACACTTTCTCGAGATTCTAGACTGGCTTTGGCACATGTGAACCTTGATAAGGGCTCACAGTTCTGGTTCAGAGGAAGCTTCAGTGATTCCCCAGGGCACAAGTTAAGAACCGAGTAGGAAGACCAGAGCAGGATGATGGGTGGGAGGCCGTGGCAGGGCCTCACAGGAGCCGGAGTCTGCACCTGCCCCCTGGGTCAGGGGCCACCCTTCCCTCCAGACTCCCCCCAGGCCCTCGAAGACAGAAGGCGGAGGAGGTTGTGGCAAGGGGACAGAGGCCCGTGCCCACGGAAGAGCACCAAAGAAAAGCACTATGTGGAGATTGTTTTATTTTCTAATAAGGATAATGTGGCTGGAATGGCTTCTTAAGATGTATATATTTTTAAAAATGACGGTCCCTCATTGCATCACCCCCCTGTACGTACTCCCACCTCTGTATGTGTTCTCCCGAATGCCCTAGGAGTCTTCCCATCCTGGACCCATGTATCTGGAATCTAATAAATAAGGAACAGCCTATCAAGAGAGTCTCTTAACACATTATCTTGGTTGGTGGGCTGTCCCCTGGACAGCACTGCCCCGCAGGTCTCAGGCTGATGCTAGGAGAGGCCATCGGGAGAACCAACTTGGCCTCAGGGTTCTCTGGGGGTTCAAATGGGCATTAAAATGTGTTCAGTGGCAGTATTCAGGGATGTAAATTAAGTGGTCTGAAAATCCCGTCTACTTCTTTTCAGGCTTTGAAACAATAAGAGTGAGGCCCTTTATTATTTTCCTTAGTGTCAGAAAAATGGAGTGTCAGATATACGTGAACCAGAAACAATCCATTGCCTTAGGACTTTGAAGTGCGTCTGTGATGTATGCGTATGACACCGTGCAGAATGCCCTCCTGTTGTACCAGCGCACACTCAGGTCCTGTGAGAGGCAGAAGGAAGGGCCTGAAAGAAATCAAGAGGACTATATCAGGATGCTTTTTGTTGCGAGTAAAAACACCCCATCTTATATGGGCTCACTGGACCCATCGCATTGGATAGATGTGAAATCAATAAATGGGGGCAGGCATCAGGTAGGGTTTGATCCAGAGGTTCACGTAGTCAGTAGAACGCTGGCTCTATGCCTCCGATTCTCTCAGTTCTGCCCGCTTCTGTCTGTATGCTTTGTCTTCACACTAGCCTCTTTAATAGTAACAAGAAGACTGCCAACTTTTTATTTTGCATCATGGGTAGAGAGGAAAAAATCATCTTCCTACAACCATGGAAAATATCTGGGCTTCATTCTGAATCCCAGTGAATTTTGTGCCTGTCCTCTCTGTGACCACCTTAGGGTGGGGTCAGTCGTGGACATCAATCTAGCAGCTTCACAAAAAGAACTGGTTTGAAGTCTAGGAGGCAACCAACCAACTATGATACCCACAGAACCCACACACCTAGACAGCTCAAGGTCTGATCAGCTTTCAGTGAGCAGTCAAGTTCCCTGAAGCTCTTGGAAGAGAAAAGACACAAGGCAGTCTTTGAATCAATGCCTAACAAGTCTTGAGCATGAAATGAGTTAAGTATTCATGGAATTGAAAGTACCTGATGTGGATTATTTTAGATAAATTCTCAATTCACCTACATCTGGTACATGTATACATGTATGTATACCCACGCCCCTCCCACACACAGCTGGTATTCATGCTACTACCTTAAGAAAAAACAGTTAAGAAAAACAGTCAGCCATAGCATTATATAATGTAATAAAAATAGAAATTTTTATTGGATTATATTTTAAGATTTTCTGTAGTTTGCCTAGATAATTGTGATCAGACTAGCTAATAGCTCATTTTTTTCATCCATTTATCTCTCTTCATTTGTCCTAAATATCCCTGCTTTGTGTTAGCAAAGGATTTGGAACATCAAACGGGAAAAAAAACCATAACTGAGGGTCATTCATTCATTCAACAAATATTTACTGAGGGTCTGTCCTGTGCCAAACACTTTTCTGGGCAAAGAGAGCACCTTAGTAAAGAGAAAAGGCACAATCTCTGTCTTCATGGTGCACACAGTCTAGTGGGAGGGAGAGAGAGACAATGAGCACAAAAAAATAACCAGGTTCTAAGTTGGTTAGGATGTGATAAGTCCCACAAGGGGAAAAGGACAGGCTGTGGAGGGGAGGGGTGGATGGAACAAGAAAAGGAAGTGGTGATATCATTTTAAAAGCAGTGGTCAGGGCAGCCTCACTGAGAATGTTTCAATGAACAGTAAGTTGAAAGGTGAGGGTCCCGTGGGCATCTGTAGGAAGAACTCTCCAAGCAGAGAGACCAGCACGTACGAAGGCCCTGAGGCAGGAGTATGCCTGGTGTGCTCAGTGAACATCGAGAAAACGAGCGTGGTGGAAGGAATGGGAGAGGCTTGGGGGAAGAAGCACAAACCACTAGGGGGCTTGGGGCCACAGGAGGTGTGGCTTTCACTTTACGTGGAAGATTTTGATTAAAAAAGAGCTATGATCTCATCTCAGCGGGACCCTTTGGCTGATGTGCTGATGACAGGTCAGAGAAGGACAAGAATGGATGCAGGAAGACCTATTAGGAGACCACAGGTGGGGTGACCGTAGCTTAGACCAGGATAGGGGAAGAGCAGGGGCTAAGAAGTGCTTGGGTCTTGGATCCGTTTTGAAGCCACCAGAATCTGGTGATAATGTTGTATATGGAGTGTGTGGGGGAAAGGGGAGACATATGTGATTTCAGAGATTCTAGCCCCAACAACTAGAAACATAGCATTGTCATCCAATAAGGTGAGAATACTCAGAGAAGGCAACTCTAGGGGCTGGCTGGGAGAATTAACTCTGTTACTTTGAGAGGCCATTGAAGATCCAGGAGAGACATCAAGAAGGTGCCAGGTTTGGGGTCAGCTAAATAGGGAAGAAAGAATGTGCCTCCCTAGAGAGCAGATGTTAGCACTGACCATCTTCACCAGCCGTGAACTCTTTCTTTCATCTAGCCAACAGCCACCTTCACTCTCTACCTAGCCTCAAAGGCAGTAGAGTAGAATTCATGTTAGAAACACAGATTTGGGGGAGCAGAAGGGACTTAGTAGTTACCATTTTATATCCCTTTTGACAGTTGTGAGAAATGAGCCTAAATTATAATCTCAACCTTGAATCTCAAAAACTGTGGGGCGATGGACTGCTTGACTTGATTTAAGACTAGAAGTTCGCAAATGGGGCCAATTTTGCCCCCAAGGGTATACCTGGCAATATCTGGAGACATCTTTTGTAGCCACATCAGAGGCGCTACTGGTATCTTGGGTGCAAGCCAGGGATGCTGCTGGACATCACAGGTTGCAACAGGCCAGCCCCACAACAAAGGACAATCTGACCCCAAATGTCAAGAGTCCTGGGGTTGAGAAACCCTGACTTACATATATTCTGAGCATTATCAAGAAAAGAATAACCCTAGGGTTGCAGGGAACAGAATTTGGAGATGTCAACTATCATTCCCAAGCTCTTCCTGCCCCAAGATGCCACCTCTCCCTTACCTGGTCTTGCTCTGACCCCGACAGGTCTGTCCGGGGCAAGCATCCCACACTCTATGTGAACTGTTCCTACTCAGACTCAACCTAGAGGTGCGAGGAGAGAGGCTTCAGTTCTGCAGTCAGGCCGATCTGGTTGCCGTTTACATGCAAACATTTTTTGGGGAAGAAAGATAGCACCTATGGCTTCACGTCTGGAAGCAGTGGGGAGCCTTTGTAGTACAGCACGTGCTCCCTGTTTGAAGATGAAGAACAAGAACGTAGGTGCCTCCACCTCCTTTTCCTCTTGGCTCCACGTGACTCTCCCCATGACTGCCCTTACATATTTGGTGCTGTTTGTGGGCTTTCTCTTATCATTTCCTTCCCTGGCCTGGGATGGTCTGGGAACCTGGGGCATAGCCATTCAAAGTCCCATGTCTTATGGTTTGGGAGCCAAGTCTTCTCTACAAGAGGAAGGGTTAAGAGTCTTTAGAGACCTTTTTCCAACTTATTTTTCCCAGGAAGTTCTGCAACCATTTCCCTGCTTCTCAGCCCCAATCCTTAGCTCATCAGTGCAAAGATCCCATTGGCAGCTGTCACAAGCCAAAGCCAGGGCACTGTGGCTCTCACTCAGCTACTGAAGAGTCTCTCCCCACCTCCCCTGTGGAGAAGATGGACCACAAAGGCCTCCCATCCCCTCTTCCCACAGATGCACATGACAAGCCCTACAGTCAAGTTTGGAGCAAGGCTGAGCCAGGGTCTGACATGAAGGAGAGAAGATTCCAGAGCAACACATGGGCCACACGGACTACACTAGGCCCCATTATCAAGACTCCTTAAATTACATGTTCCAGATAAAGCCCACAATACCACATTCAATGCCTGTTCTTGGGTCACTTCCAAAGAAACAACAGTCCAGCAACCACAAACAATTTAAAAAGTGACATTAGTCTTACCCTTGGCATACCCTTACTACCAGCAGCGAGATGTTAAATGATCAACGCATAGCAAAACTTCATCAGAAAGCTCTTTTTTCATCTCTCTCTCTCTCCTAGGCAGCGCCTGTGCACTCTGTCCCCACCCAGCTTCCCCAACTCAACCTTCGGGGTACCCCTTCTCAGCTGCCCCGTCCCTGATTCAGCTCTTTGTTACCTAGATCAGCTCAGCCTCTCCAGTTTCTTTCCGCTTTCCTGCACAAGCTAAAGAGGACCTAGAAGCTGATCCAACAAGCAGTCTCTTCCTGAGCAAAGGGCATGGGCGGAGTGCAGTGGAGGAAACTGAAAACCTCACCTTGTCATATACTTCATTTTTCCCCGGATGCAAATTCACTTCACCCCCGAAGAACAGATGCTACCTGGAATCCCAGAGAGCTGACCCCTTAAGCTGCCCTGAGGTTCCACTGTGCACTCTGTGGTTCCACAGACCCAGGAAGTGCCCTTCCAAGAACCCACCTCCATACACAAAAACCAGTGACTGTTTTAGGCGAACGACCCAGAAAGGCAAATCTTTTCTGATCCAGGATGTACCATCTTTTCTTAGTGAGGCCTGACAAATTCTAGTGACTTTGGCCCCCTCTCTTTACTCATTCATCACTTGGCACAGGACTAGATTTTGGGGTATGGAGGGGACCCCTGGTTTAGCAGAGAAGATAGATATCAAACTAGTGGTTTATGAGGGCATCTTATCCAGGAGACTTTCAGCAACATATGAGCATGTGTTACAGGGGAACCAACCTGGTCTTTGGAGGAGCAGGGTTTGTATAAGTAACCATCCTTCAGGAGCAGGTAGAGACTGAGACCTATGGGAGAGGAGGAAGCCAGGTGACGCTGGGGAGAGCATTTCTGAGAGAGAGACATACACAGAGAGAGGTGGATATGCTCTGGGCTTGCCCAAGAAACTGGAAGAAGATCATTTGATTGGTTGGTTTAGTCACTAAGTCATGTCCAGCTCTTGAGACCCCATGGACTGTAACCTGCCAGGCTCTTCTGCCCATGGGATTCTCCAGGCAAGAATACTGGAGTGGGTTGCCATTTTCTTCTCCAGGGAATCTTCCCAACTCAGGAATTGAACCCAAGTCTCCCGCCTTTCAGGCAGATTCTTTACCCACTGAGCTATGAGGGATTGATTGATTAGTTGGTGGCAAAGGGGCAGAAGAGAGAAGGCTGGAAATCAGAGGGGCCAAACTGCACATGGCACGGTCAGCCTAGTTGAGGACATTGCTGTCTATCCCAGAACAAGTGGGAAAATCTGGCAGTGTTCCAAGCAGGGAAGGGCCCTTGTCAGGTCTGTCTCTCCCATCTACAGATGGTGGGTCAAGCTTTCCGTCCTCCAGGGACCGGTAATGGATGGACGTGAAGCACAGGCTTTGGATTCAGACTGGCCCAGGCTCGGAAGTCCCTGCTCTGCTCTCACTGGCAGTGTGGTCACAGCTAGGCACCTCCCCTCCCATCTGCACAACGGAGCTTACCGTACCCTGTAAAGATGCTAACAGGTTACATGTTCGTGGGACCACAGCTATATCCCAGACAATTACACGTGTCGCGCTGTTTGTCCTTCATGATGGGTGTTTGACGTGAATGCTGCTGCTTTCATGCTGTGGGTGACTAAAGCTCAGAAAGGTTCATCAACTCGCATAAGGTCACAGAGCTCAGAGTGGAATCCAAGTCTGTATTGAGTTAACGCCTTCCCTGGTGGCTCAGCTGGTAAAGAATCTACCTGCAATGCGGGAGACCTGGGTTCAATCCCTAGGTTGGGAAGATGCCCTGAAGAAGGGAATGGCTACCCACTCCAGTATTCTGGCCTGGAGAACTCCATGGACTGTGTAGTCCATGGGGTCGCAAAGAGTCGGACACGACTGAGTGACTTTCACTTTTCACTGTATTGAGTGCAATTAAAATCTCTCCTCTTAACCACCACACCATATTTCAGACTAATTGTTTAAGGGTCAGACATATAGCAGGCACTCAGTGAGTATCCTTTCCACGATCTCTCCCACATTAGGGAGCCACAAGACCTCACAGAAGCCATGTGAACCACAGATGTCTGCTTCCTCCCCTGCCAGGGTCAGCTTGCTGCCTGTCCAGGTCAGCTCACTAATATTCAGTATTTCCAGCTGGACAGGGAAGCTTCCTCTGTGCCATGCAGCCCATGTGTACGATCACAATGGGGGCCTCTGGGAGCCTTGCTTTGCCAGTTAAGTGACTTTGCCCAAAATCACGCCCCATGTAGGTCACTGAGCTGCGGTGATGCTGCTGGCCTTCCAACCACATTGTGTGTGTGTGAACGTGTGTTAGTCGCTCAGTCGTGTCCGACTCTTTTTGACCCCAGGGACTGTAGCTGCCAGACTCCTCTTTCCATGGAATTCTCCAGGCAAGAATACTGAGTGGGTAGCCATTCCCTTCCCCAGGGGATCTTTCTGACCCAGGGATCAAACCCAGGTCTTCTGCTTTGCAGGCAGATTCTTTACCATCTGAGCCACCAGGAAGGCCATACCACTAGGGACAAAATTCCAGGAATTTCATACCTGGTTCTTTTCCACTTGGCTTTGACAAATTTCAGCCTAGCCTCATGGGCCAATATTGGAGGGATATTCCTATCATCATCCTAAAGGTCCCTGGATGGAAGGGGTAGACTCATTTATCAGAGGAAAAGCCTTGGTTATATGCTATTAGAGGTCAGAGCTTAGACAGAAGGGATCTTATGTCCCCAAATAAAACACAGAGGGTCTGAGGGTACCCTGGGAGGTGGAGGTGGACAGGGATGCAGGGGGCAGGTATTTTGTGTCCCTCGAACCACGCCTGGTGTGTGGTTGGTTCTGTCTAAGGTCACTTTTCTGGTCACAGGTCTCCTGCAGCGTGGACATGGGGAGGGGCTGCCAGTGTCTGGCACGGAGGAGGAGGTGGGTGGTCCCTGTCTGGCCCTTCATCCTATGTCCTCTGCATCCTATGACACGAGTAATCCCCTGCTCCACACCAGGGTCACTACCAGGAGGGTGGGGTTGGGGAGGGGAGTAAACAGGAGACCAGTAGAGGAAAGGGACCCGGGACAGATGTGAAAAGTAAGTACTGTGCCCCCTCCCCCCGAAAAAAGAATTTGACTCAGAGGAAATGTTCCTGGAAGGAGACAAAGCTCCCCCAGCTTCCTCTGGAAATTGCTTTGTTTAAAATGCAAAGTGCAGATGTGTTTAGATGACATCTCAACATCCATCACCCGATGCAAATACCGACCCTGGGGAAGAGGAGCCCCTGTAAGTCACTCAGATCCCCTAATCGAGTGTGCGCGGTGACGGCAGGCTGAGGGGGCAGCCCAGGGGTGGGTGACGGCTCGCAGCCCAGGAGAAGGGCTCGATCAAGTGCACTGGGGGAGGGAGCCCAGCCTTGGTGTGGGAGGGGTGGGTGAGTGGGTCCACGTCTGTGCCCAGCAGTAGGGATGACCTAAGGCAGCGCACACGTGCAAGCGCACACACGCAGACACACACAGACACATACACACAACCCTGCCCCAGGCTAGCTGCTCTTGGATGGGGTTACAGGGTGTGGGATGCTGCTGCAGGCAATTGAAGGACAAGCTCTAAACAAGGAGCTACCAGGCTCAGGGACAGAGAATTAAAGCCTTCTCGGGGAGCAGAGGATGCCCCATGCCTGGTCACTCTGTCCCAGGAAAACTGGGGAAACTGAATCCCTGATTGGAGGTGGGGTGGGGCTCTTCAACCCAAGCCCACCATCTGTTGTCTCAACCAGTGGTCTTCTAGGTGGTGCTCCAGACTCGGCTTGTATACCTTCAAGGACAAAAACTTATCGTCCTGGTAGGATTATCAGAAAAAATCCCAGATGCTCAGTTAAATTTGAATTTCAGACAAATAAGGACTAATTTCTAGCATAGCATGCATGCATGCTAGGTTGTGTCCGACTCCTTGTTGACCCTATGGATTGTAGCCTGGCAGGCTCCTCTACCCATAAAATTTCCATGGGCTGCAAACACTGAAATACAGAATGGCCTCTGTAACACTGCCCTTGATAAAATCCACCTATCGTGACATGCTTTATATATATCATTAAAGTGAGGTGAGTTGCCATTTCCTCCTCCAAGAGATGTTCCCGACCCAGGGAGTGAACCCACATCTCCTACCTCTCCTGCACTGGGCAGGCTGATTCTTTACCATTGAGCCACCTGGGGAGACATAGCAAGTCCCAAATACTACATGAGATTTTTGGTTTTTATCTGAAATGCAAATTTAACTGGGTGTCCTGTATTTTCATTTGTTAAATCTGGCAACCGTACACCTTAGACAATCCATGACATTTCTGCACACATCTAATCACAAAATTATGGGTTGAACCCAGCTCTGCCTTCTTTTTCATTTCAGCCCCATCCTGGTTCTGCCTTCTGGACCATTTGCAACAACTTTGGTTCCTTCCCTTGATCTTTCACAGATTCCCCCTATTTCCCACCACTGATACCTGTCCTGCATACCCAATTCCATCTTAGCTTCTGCCTGTGGTCCTCAACCTTGGGGAAAACCACTCAGGCTTGCTGTTAGCTCTACTCCAAACACACATTCATTTCTCTACTCAACACCTATTTGTGTTTGATACATGGGTAGACATGAAGGATCCAGTAGTAAACAAGATAAGCATGGTCTCCGCTTCACTGGTGCTTCCATACTACTTGGGTTAGACAGGTTTTCTAACAAAGAAGCAGCAGCAGTTAATAAAGTAACTATAAGTGTGAGGGATAGAAAAGAATAAAGGAGCTGAGAAGGAGAGTTATGGGATGGGGAGGAAAGTTACTTCAGGTGGGAATACTGGGGAGAGTCACTCTGAAGAGATGATATTTAACCCAGGGTCTGAAAGATGAGAAAATATTAACCACACAGAGTGAGGGGCAGTGTGTTCTAAACAGTAAAAACAGCATGTGCAAAGGCCCAGGGGTGAGACTGCCTCTCAGCATGGGGCTCAATGTTAGACAATTCTGTCGTTGGTCAGAATTTTTATTTTACGTTTTAGTTTATATTTTTCTTTTTTCCTCATCAGATATTCCAATTTCCAGTATTATTAAGGCCAGCCCCAAGTCAGTTTCATCCTTTAGCCAGGTGACCTCAGCTCTTGATTCACGAAAAAGATGGAGTCAATGCAGCTTCCTTTTATCACCAAGTTTCTCTTCATGGTCACACCCCAGTTTCTTCCTTTTCTTTGTTCTGGAGGGCTTCTCTGATAGCTTAGTTGGTAAAGATCTGCCTGTGAGGCAGGAGACCCCGGTTCCATTCCTGGGTGGGGAAGACCCACCAGAGAAAGGATAGGCTACCCACTTCAGTATTCTTGGGCTTACCTGGTGGCTCAGCTGGTAAAGAATCTGCCTGCAATGTGGGAGACCTGGATTCGATCCCTGGGTTGGGAAGATCCCCTGGAGAAGGGAAAGGCTACCCACTCTAGTATTCTGGCCTGGGGAATTCCTTGAACTGTATAGTCCATAGGGTTGCAAAGAGTGGGACAAGACTGAGCAACTTTCACTTTTGTTCTTGAAATAAGATGAGTTCTGACTTCCCTCCACAGTCAGCCCTGTCCCAGCCCCTTTGGGGCCTTTGCTTCATCAGTTATTTCCTCTCTCGTACCTTCAACCTTGCCCATTCCACTGGCTCCTCCTCTTACACCTTCAAATTAGCTCAAATTTGATAGCTCCACTTCCAGCTGCCATCTTCATCTCTTTGTGTTCTCAGCCATTTTGTTCTGAAAATACTGACATCTTCGTCTTTCCTTCTCCTTTCCCTCTTCCCCCATGTCTTCTGTCTTCCACCATCTCCCACCCAACAGCCTCTGCTCCCTGAAAGGCTGTCAGTGCTGCTTCTCCCAAACTTTCCAAATGTGTGGCCCTTCTCCCTCCCTCTGCACAGGCCTGTGTTGTGTTGCCCGGTACTTCCTAGTTATTTCCTGGTCTGAATGCAAGGTCCTGTGTAGTCAGGGACTTGTCTAACTTATGTTTTACCACCCAAAGCCCCAAGCACATTACGTTCCCCAGAAGAATTGCTCAGGACATATTTATGAGCTGAATTCAGTTGCGTTGTCTCTTGGAGCACTCCTGAGAGCGATGTGGGAGAATGTCCTCCGGGGTAAATGCAAGAGGGCTCCCCTCAGGGGCAGAATGAGGAGGCTGGGTCGGAGATGGGGATGGGGAGAGTGAGGGAAGGAAGGGGGAACAGGCAGAGGGTGCCAACTTTTACAAGAGGGTGATAAATGATAACAGCGCTGGGAACAAAACCAAACATCTTTCATGCTGTCAGAGCAATGAAGCCAGCACATTCCAAGACGCAGGCACCAGGCAGTGCCTTGCGTTCAGAAGAGGCGCAGGTTCTCAGTCCCCTTCTGCTCAGAGTCAACCGCCCAATTCATCTTCCTTGGGGTGTCTTCTGAAACTAGGGGGAGATGGGTACCCTGGGGTTGCTGAGAGGGAGGGACGTCAACCTGAGCCAGCTGTCCTTCTCAGAGTCCCCTTCCTGGGCAGTAGTGGTCTCCTGTGACCCTACTGCTCCCTCCCATACCTGGATGGTGCTAGTGGTAAAGAACACACGTGCCAGTGCAGGAGACGTAAGAGACGTGGGTTTGATCCTTGGGTCAGGAAGATCCCCTGGAGAAGGGCATGGCAACCCACTCCAGTATTCTTGCCTGGAGAATCCCATGGACAGAGGAGCCTGGTGGGCTACAATCCATGGGGTCATAAAGAGCTGGATGCGACTGGAGGAACTTAACACACACACACACACACACACACACACACACACAACTGGGGTGAACCAGATGGTGCTGGCTTCCACAAATGTTGCAGGGCATTTGTCCCACCCTCTTTTATAGAGCAGCTAAAATATTAAAGATACTCCAAGAATAAGCAAACTGAAATACACCTGCTGTATTTCAGTAAACCACCTGGGGTGATGAGAAGATCTGTGACTTAACTGTGTAGTATTTCTTCCTTTGTCCATTGCAGAGTGTGAAGTGGAAGAAGCCGTGCTCTCAGAGTCGGAGAGACCTGCCTGGATTTGGGGCCTGACTTTGCCATGGACATGTTATTTAACCTCCCTGGGTCTTCATTACCTAACCCCTAACTTGTGGGGTTGAGTAAATGAACTCTAAACCGCCTTCCAATTTTTTTCTTCTGTTATTCCTTGTGCAACTCAGCAATGGATATCTGTGGTTTTCTCAACCTTTTTCCCTCTTTATGATAAGAGCACCCCACTTCACCCTTCCCTTTCCACATGGTGCTGGCAAGGCTGTCAATCATACTGGCTTTCGCAGCAAGCAGCAGGGCCAGGAGCCGAGCTTGGCCAATCAGACTCTTAGGCAGGGTCACCAGATGGCAGTCCCCCCTGAAGGACCTGCCCTCTGTCCAGCTACCCAGCTGTGCAGTTGCTGCCTTTCCTAAGGTCAGATTCCCCATCACCTCAGTTCTTTGAACTGTCCTGTGTTGCTCCAGCAAAATTCCTTTTTCTCCAGGGTCACTGTCTAGTGCTTACAATCAGTGACCTTGATGATAAATTGTTAGAATCCTGAATCAGAAAGTGACTGGAAATGACACAGATTGAATTGTCAAGAAAGCTGCCTCTGGCCTGGGGAAGAATTTTAATAGAGAAAGAGGTAGCAATTTTGCTTAACTTTACTGTCTGCTCCTGGGAGTAAAGGACATACGTCTAGCAATTATGAATCCCTAGGAGAATTCTGAGAAAACTCTGAGGTCCTTTGAGAGAATGTCATATATGCCAGTGACTCCAGGCGTTTCACACCAAGGGAATTCCTCCAAGCCTGAGCCCAGACATGGGTGCACCTGTGACCTGAATGTTGCTTCCCAGCCAGCAGGCAAGGCCAGGTAAGTCAGCAGTTCATATAACTTCAGGAACTGCCATTGATCCAACACTGTCCAATAGCATTTAACAAGGAAGGAGGTATTGAGTGCCCTCCATGGGCTCATAGAGCTGGTCTGGTCATAAGAAACCCTTCGCAAGTATGTTATTGAATGTCTGAAACCTTGAGTAGCTGGAAAGAAAAGAACTCAAACAAGAGTGGAGGTCAGAAGCTTCGTCTTTGCTGAAAAGATCTGAGTATGAAGATGGTGAAGGGAGGTCACCTGCGCACCTAGGGAGCAGACCCGGAAAAGGAGCACAGTTTTGGACTTTAGTCCCTCCCTTCTAGGACCATGTTTCTCAAAGCATGAATATGGAATGTCTTCTGGTGGCTTATGGATATTTAAATTTTTTTTAAAATTTTGTTTTGCTTTATTTCAATATGTATTAGAGAAAATATCACGAACCTGCCCAAATATGATCTACATATATTTGCTTCAGTCAGTCGGTTCAGTCGCTCAGTCGTGTCCGACTCTCTGTGACCCCATGGACCACAGCACGACAGGCCTCCCTGTCTATCACCAACTCCCAGAGTTTACTCAGACTCATGTCCATCACATCGGTGGTGCCATCCAACCATCTCATCCTCTGTCATCCCCTTCTCCTCCTGCCCTCAATCTTTCCCAGCATCGGGGTCTTTTCCAGTGAGTCAGCTCTTTGCATCAGGTGGCCAAAGTATTGGAGTTTCAGCTTCAGCATCAGTCCTTCCAATGAACACCCAGGACTGATTTCCTTTAGGATAGACTGGTTGAATCTCCTTGTAGTCCAAGGGACTTTCAAGAGTCTTCTCCAACACCACAGTTCAAAAGCATCAGTTCTTCAGGGTTCAGCCTTCCTTATGATCCAACTCTTATATCTGTACATGACTCCTGGAAAAATCATAGCTTTGACTAGACAGACCTTTGTTGGCAAAGTAATGTCTCTGCTTTTTAATATGCTGTCTAGGATTGTCATAGCTTTTCTCCCAAGAAGCAAGCTTATTTTAATTTCATGGCTGCAGTCACCATCTGCAGTGATTTTGGAGCCCCCAAAAATAAAGTCACTGTTTCCACTGTCTCCCTACTTATTTGCCATGAACTGGTGGGACCTGATGCCATGATCTTAGTTTTCTGAATATTTTACTTAGGAAGAGGTTAAAGTAGGTACATAAGGCTAAAAAAGTGAGGTGATTTGAATAAAGATATTAAGTATGTAATAATATAAGTGGCATATGAATTATATATAACAATATAAGTGGGATAACAATATAATGGGTTAGTGCCTGGAGTTTTCCAGGCAAGAGTACCGGAGTGGGTTGCCATTTCTTTTTCCAGGGGATCTTCCTGACCCAGGGATCAAACCCGGGTCTCCCACATTGCAGGTAGACGCTTTACCCTCTGAGCCACCAGGGAAGCCAAGATATTAAGTATGTAGCAATGTAAGTGGGATATGACTTGAGGGATGAATTCACAAGTCTACACAATGGAAGACAAGGCTTTTCATGACCTGGCCTCTGCCTACCTCTCCAATATCATCTCTTACTAATTGTATTCCTTACCCCTCACCAGTCACATTTTATTTTTCTCTGAAAGCATTTTGCATCTATACCTTTGCACATAGCAGTCCCTCTGCTGGAAATGCCCTTCCTTTCTTCTTCTTCCGCATTCCTCCTTAATCCTCAGGATCCACTGCAGCGTCACCTCCTTTCAGAAGGCAGCCCAGGACATCCCTGGTGATCCAGTGGTTGACAGTCTGCCTGCCAATGCAGGGGACATGGGTTTGATCCCTGGTCCAGGAAGATTCCACATGCCACGGGGCAGCTAAGCCAGTGCGCTTCAACTACTGAGCCAACACCCTAGAGCCTGCGAGCTGCAACTACTGAAGCCTGTGCTCTGCAGGCCATGCTCTGCAACAAGAAGAAGCCCGTCAATGAGAAGCCCGTGCACAGCAACTAATGGGTAGCCCGGAATTGCAGCAACTGGAGAAAGCCGGTGCAGAGAAACAGACACCCAGCACAGCCGAAAACAAAATAAACAAATAACAATTTAAAAAGAGAAGACAGCCCAGACTTCTCAGGCTAAATTATGTGCTTCCGCAGCAACTGCATTTACTTATCATAGTACTGAGAATAATGAGCCCCAATTTTTTGTTTACTTGTCTACTTGCCTCATAAGTCTGAAGGTCTTTGAAGGCAGGGTCGTGGCCTATTCACCTCTGTATCTCCAGAATCCAACCCAGTGATGGACTGAGAATAGGCCCTCAGCAAATATTTGACAACTGAGTAGCTGATGGCCACAAGCCTGGGGAAGCTCATGACAAATGAGCTTGGTTCCATGGAGCCTCTTCAACTCATTAATGCTATTCACCAAATATTTCCAACTTCCCACCTGCTCAGCATACAGCAGGATTGCGCTCCTCTGCCCACCCTGTGCCGCAGCCCACCCCCCTCACATGGTAGGGACCATGTGATTTTTCTGGTCGATGAGCTCTAAGCAGGATTACCAATCGTCCCTTTTAGGCTGAAGTGTTTAATGCCAGAACTCTCCCTCCCTCTCCTTTGAAAACCTGCCATGATCCAGATGGTGGCTCCTCCATCAGTCAGAGTCCTAGAGTACTGACAACACTGAGTAGGGCCTCCTGCTGACCTGTGATTAGCATGCAGGATAAACGAGAAGAAGCCTTTGTTACAATAAGTTTCTGGCCTTTTATTTTTTAAACCAGTATAACCCATCACAACTCACACACCCATGTAGCCCCTAGGGCTCGAAGGACTTTAAGCTATATTCTACCCTTTTATCCTCACCCTGGGCCAGTTCACTGCCCATGCTGACCACAGTCTAACCAGCCCCATCTTGCCCAGAAACTAGGAGGAAGGAAGAAAGGAAGAGAGGGAGGGAGGAAGCAAAGCCATCGTTACCATTAACCAGGAGTCCACTTGGGGCCGCGGCCTCAAGAACCGCGAAGTCCATGGTGAGTTCACTGCCGTGAAGACAGAGCCACCCACTGTCAGCTGCAGTTGGGCACCAGCTGACCTGAGTGACTTCCTGTTCTAGCTCCTGAGTCCTTGGGTCCTGGACTTGGTGTGGGTCCTGTGTTTCCCTGGCAGCGTGGGGTATGCGTACCGTACAAAACCACACATGTTCCAGGCCTTCTCTCATACCCATTACTCTTAATTAAGCCTAATTAGAATGCCAATGAATAATCATATTATTCTAGCACACCATGTAATGATTAAGAATAATGGGGATTTCCACTTTTCTGCCCCTTTCCTTCCCCACTTTTTTTTCCTCTCCTCCCACAGAAAAGCGATGTTTGCTTCTTTATGATCTTTTTGCTTGACTTTATTTTTCCCACTGGGGACTGGAAGAATGTTGGCTGCGTCCTGTTGACAGTGGTCATCTCATTTTGGCCTTTTTGTCTCTGGATCCTCACTGCCAGTTACAGATCATGGCATCAGATGTTGCTGATAGAGATGAAGGCAGCACAGAGAGGAGAGCAACCCTGATGGAGTGGACACATTGGGAGGGTGTTCTTCTGGACATTTGCTCACTGCTTCATGGCAACCGTGCAGGGTAAATGCTATTATAACATCATGGCAGGACTGTCCAAGCTGGGCAGTATTGGACGTGCCAGATGGGCATGAGAAGCAAAAATAAAGGACAGAGAGAGGAGAATAGAGCTGAATTGCTCTCCTTAGCCCCTCTGCCCCCCAACAGCATCACACATACAATACTCACAGGACATTACCAAGAAAGCTCTTCCACCCAAGACCTGATCACTTGTTTGCACAGGCTTGCCCAGGTTTTCCAGGTGAAAGTGGCAAACTTGATATGTGGGAGTTAAAGCTCCATCTCCTCAAATAGCTAGCATCCTGTTTTCAAAATGTCCGTCCTGAATCCAGCCTTGAAATGGAAGGATCCTGGAAAGTCTGCTGTTAATCTAAGATGCACCTCCTCAGTGGCGGGGTAACGAGCATGGACTCTAGAATCAGGAGGATTTGAGCAAGTCTCTTAGCTTCTTTGAGCCTCAGTTTTCCCATACATGAGAATGGGAATTATCATGCTTACCTCATCAAACTGATGATTCATACATAGTGTCTAGAACATGCTGCTGCTGCTGCTGCTGCTAAGTCACTTCAGTCGTGTCCGACTCTGTGCGACCCCATAGACAGAAGCCCACCAGGCTCCCCCGTCCCTGGGATTCTCCAGGCAAGAACACTGGAGTGGGTTGCCATTTCCTTCTCCAGTGCGTGAAAGTGAAAAGTGAAAGGGAATTCGCTCAATCATATCCAATTCTTAGCGACCCCATGGACTGTAGCCTACCAGCCTCCTCTGTCCATGGGATTTTCCAGGCAAGAGTACTGGAGTGGGGTGTCATTGCCTTCTCTGGCCTAGAACATAGTAGGCACTTAATAAAATATTAACTGTAGAGAAACTGAATCTTCCTTCATATGTGTTACTTTCAGTTCAATTCAGTTCAGTCGCTCAGTCATGTCCGACTCTTTGCAACCCCATGAATCACAGAATGCCAGGCCTCCCCGTCCATCACCAACTCCCAGAGTTCACTCAAACTCATGTCCATCAAGTCGGTGATGCCATCCAGCCATCTCATCCTCTGTCGTCCCCTTCTCCTCCCTCCCCCAATCCCTCCCAGCATCAGAGTCTTTTCCAATGAGTCAACTCTTTGCATGAGGTGGCCAAAGTATTAGAGTTTCAGCTTCAGCATCAGTCCTTCCAATGAACACCCAGGACTGATTTCCTTTAGGATGGACTGGTTGGATCTCCTTGCAGTCCAAGGGACTCTTTAGATCTTAGAAAATAGTTTAGATCTTAGGTTGATGTTTTGAAGACAATATTAACACTGTCTTCTAGTTTTCAACATTGCTAATGATAAGTGACCCATTGCCTAACTGTTATTCCTTTGTAACTAATCTGTCTTTTTTCTCTGGCTACTTTTAAAATCCCCTTTTCTTTAATGTTTTGCTCTTTTACTGTGATGTACTTGGGATGAATGTCTTTTAGTTTATTGTGCTCAGAGTTTCTTGGACATCCAGGTTGTGAGGATTGATGTCTCTCAACAACTCTGAGAAATCCTCAGGTCTCATCTCTGTCAAGCACTGGCTCTTCTCCATTCTCCTTCTCTCCTTCTGGGACCACAGACAGGCGTATCCTAGATCGCACACCACCATCCATGCATTTAACATCTTTCATATTTTACAAATCTTTGCCTCTTTGGACTAAATTCTGGAAAACGTTTGAAATCTCTATCTTTCACATTTATTCGTATTTCTTCTTTCCAGTTGTGTCTAATCTTCTGGTTGACCTTTCCCTTGAGACTCAAAGTTTAATTATTATATGTACAAATCACAATCTACTGGTGTCACCATTTTATCAGTTCAAATGAATTGTAGAAACTTTACTCTCCTTTATATTCTGTTTCCCTCCTTTATCGTATATAATTGCTTTAAATATTTGCTTGTGGCTCAGCAGGTAAAGAGTCTACCTGCAATGTGGGAGTCCTGAGTCTGATCCCTGGGTCGGGAAGATCCCCTGGAGAAGGGAAAGGCTACCCACTCCAGGATTCTGGCCTGGAGAATGCCATGGATTCTATAGTCCACAGGGTCACAAAGAGTAGGACACGACTGAGTGACTTTCACTTTCACACACATTTAGAGTCATATCAGACTGTGTTTTTTTGCTTCAACTGTCAAATGTAATTTAGGAAAATCTGCTCTACCAATATTTACCCTAATCTCTGCTGATTGTATTCTCTCTTCTTCCTTATGTTTCAGAGTTCCTTCTTTTACTCTTTCCGTTTAAAGAAATTCCCTCAGCCATTCTTTTAAGGCAGCTCTAAGGGCAACGACAGCTCAATTTTCCTTCAGCTTGGAATGTCTAGACTTCCTCCTCTTTTCCTGGAGGCTTTCTTCTTTTTCTGGATGTACCACTTCCTTCTGGACCCAGGCTTTCCAATGAGAAACCTGCTGCCATTTAAATTATTTTTTCCCTGTAAGTTACGTGTCATTTCTCTTGCTGCTTTCCAGATTTTTTTCTTTGTTTTTCGTTTTCAAAAGTTTGACTATTTTGTGTGTTGGTGTGATTTTCTTTAGGTTCATCCTGTTTGTGATCTGCTTAACTTCTGAACCTCCAGGCTTATGTCTCTTGTCAAATTTAGTGAGTTTTCATCATGATTTCTCTTCAAACACACCCATCTTCTCTCCTTCCAGAACTCTGATGACACAAATGTGAGCTCTTTTGTTAGAGTCTGAAGATTCTTAAGACCATTTATTTTTTTAAAGTCTGGTGTTGTTCTGTTTTCAAATTCATTTATTTTTGGCCACACGGGGCCTTTGGTGCTGCACATGGACTTCCTCTCGTGGTGCACGGGGCTGCCCTTTGCTGTGGTGTGCGGGCTTCTCATTGCAATCACTTCTCTTGTTTTGGAGCACAGGCTCTAGGTGCCTGGGCGTCAGTAGTTGTGGTTCACAGGCTTAGTCACTTAATTGCATGTGGAATCTTCCCTGACCAGGGATCCATGTCCCCTTCAATGCAGGTGGATTTTCAACCACTGGACCACCAGGGAAGTCCTGTTGTTTTATTTTCAAGTTTACTGATTCTTTCATCTGCCCGCTCTACTCTGCTACTGAACCCATCCATTGAGTTTTGTCTTTTTTTTTTTGGTTATTGTACTTTTCAGTTCTAAAATCTCCACCTTGTTTATATTTTCTATTACTTTTCTGAGACTTTTTTCTTTCACTTTTTTCCAAGCATGCTTGTTGCTTATTGAAACACTTTAATGTTAGCTGCTTTAAAAATCTTTGCCAACTAATTCTAACATCTCTAACATCTTCTTGATGTTGTCATCTATTGCTTGCCATTTTCCTTTTCAGTTTGAGATCTTCCTGAATCTTGGTATGATACCTTTTCATTAAGACCTGGTATTATACTATGAAACTCTGGATCTTATTTAAATCATCTCTTTTAGCTGCATTTTTTTCTGACATCACTCCAGCAGGGGATGAGGCAGGTACAGCCTTGAACTGCCAGATGGGGACAGAAGACAGGGTTCCTTATAACTCCTGGGTGAGGGTGGCTCCTCCTGGCTGGGAGGAGTAGGAGAGCCTCATTATTGCTCTCCACGTGGCCTCCACTGACACCCCAGAGTGAGGGAGGGGCCTCACTACTGATGGGGATAAAATCCCCAGCTCCCTACATGGCCTCCCCTGACACTATCCTGAAGCATGGTTAGGGAGCCTCATCACAGCCTGGCAAGGACGGACGTCTAGGTTTGCACTTGGTCTTTGCTGCTGGGAGAGGGGGTGTGACCTCAGTTTTCCTACGATATTTAGCTAGAGCATTAGTTATCACCTAAAAGTTTTCTGTCAGGAAAGTTGCCTTTCCTGATCCTTTGGTTGGGAAGAGCTGGCTTTTGTATGAGCTTTTAAAATTCTGTGCTTATTGGTATCCGCAGGTTGCCAGCTTCTTCAGCTTCCATTCTGGGGGGTTATGAGAGAAAACGAAGACACAGAGGACACACCATCGTGTTGTGCTTTGGGTCTCAACATCCTTACCTGGTCTACCATCTTCTCTTCACCTTTCAGAGCATTTTAATGATTGTTTTACATGGAATGTCCAGGGTTTCTAGTTTTACGCAGTGGAAGTAATAGGGGGAAGTATGCCTATTCCAGCTCCCCAGAAGCAGAATTCCTATTGTATGACTTTTAAAATTAGAAACAACAGTGAGTGTATATGGGGGTGTGTGTGTGGGAGCATTAAGATGCAGGCACATCAAGGCTTACCACCGGTCTTGTGGTTAGGGGCCAAGCACTGCACTGTTGCTACTACTGGGGCAGAACAAAATAAGGGACAACTCCAGCCTCACAGAGCTCACCCTGGAGAGGTGAAGCCAGCATGTAGGTAAATAAGTACAAGACCTATCACACTTGCTGTGATGGAAGTAGACCCCAGGAAAGAGCCTGGTCAAACCCTCCTGGTGCCTGGCATCACAGAGGAGAAGATGCTTGAGCTGAGTCCACTGGCACTCCAGACCCATCTCTAGGAAAGACCCATTCTTGGCGGGTCAAGGTGGGGACATCAAATTCATGGGAGTGAGGAGCAGGTGAGCCCTGAAGAAATTAAAGAAATATAAAGAATATAAAGAAAGCTGAGCACTGAAGAAATGATGCTTTTGAACTGTGGTGTTGGAGAAGACTCTTGAGAGTCCCTTGGACTGCAAGTAAATCCAAGCAGTCCATTCTAAAGGAAATCAGTCCTGAATATTCATTGGAAAGACTGAGGCTGAAGCTGAAGCTCCAATATTTTGGCCACCTGATGCAAAGAACTGACTCATTGGAAAAGACCCTGATGCTGGGAAAGACTGAGGGCAGGAGGAGAAGGGGACAACAGAGGATGAGATGGTTGCATGGCATCACCAACTCAATGGACATGAGTTTGAGTAAACTCCGGGAGTTGGCGATGGACAGGGAGGCCTGGTGTGCTGCAGTCCATGGGGTCACAAAGAGTCGAACACAACTGAGCAACTCAACTGAACTGAGGAGCAGGTGAGAGCAGCTGTAGCAAAACAGCTTAGAGCAGCACTTCTTAAATTTTAATGTGCATGTGAATCACCAGGGTATCTTGTTAAAATGCAGATCTGGTTCAGTAGATTTGGGACAGGACCTAAGATTCTGTGTTTCTAACAAGCTCCCAAGTGATGCCCATGGTGCTACCAGTCCATGAACCACACTTTTAGTAACAAGAGTACCATATAGACCTTGGAGTCAAAGTGTTCAAATATAGGCTCTGGCACCAACGAAAGAGGCAAGGCACTTAAACCCTGCTCAGTTCAGTTCAGTTCAGTCACTCAGTTGTGTCCAACTCTTTGTGACTCCTATGAACTGCAGCACGCCAGGCTTCCCTGTCCATCACCAACTCTCAGAGCTTGCTCAGACTCATGTACATCGAGTCGGTGATGCCATCCAACCATCTCATCCTCTGTCATCCCCTTCTCCTCCTGCCTTCAGTCTTTCCTAGCACTAGGGTCTTGAATGAGTCAGCTCTGCATTTATAAAATGAAGACAGCAGTAGTTCCTGCCCTATCGGGTTACAGTGAAGACTGAAGGGACGATGTATGAACAGCGTCCGGTATGTAGTCCACACACAGTGAAGTGGCAAGCACCAGGCTCATTTCTCTGCGGTTCTCCAGCTGCCCCCACTGGCCCTGATCACTGGTTGCACAAGGCTACTGGGGCTGTATGGGTCTGGTGATGGCATGTGTAGGGTTAATGCTCGGGCTCTTGCCCAGAGACAAATGTTTTGTGTTGAGGAGTTGCTGCTGGGAAGGAAAAGGAGGGGGGAAAGAAGGCCCCTTTTTTATTATTCTGAGGTGCATTTTAATTTGCACAAGCGACGTTGTGTCTGTGATGGATGGCACAGAGGGAAAAATTACAGCCCAGGAAGCCCAGCAAAGGGGGGAAAAAAATAAAAGAGATCTAGCAAGGATTAAAAACAGCGCACTGTGACACTGCATCCTGATCAGGGGCTGGGGGCTGGGGAGGCCCGGGAGGGGTGCCTGGGGTGGAAGATGCCAGGCACAGCCAGCCTTTGACAAACTGAGAATTTACGGGAAGTTTGGCTGTCTTGCCTCTGGCTTTCTCTTTTTGCATTTGATTCTCCGCTCCCTGGCATCCCCACTGTCTCTGGGTCATCCAGCTGGGAACTTTTAGGGCAAGCTCTTTGATCTTTTCTTCCATTGACAAAACACAGGGGCTTCCCTGGTGGCCCAGTGATTAAGAATCCGCCTGCCAATGCGGGGCACACAGGTTCGATCCCTGGTCCAGGAAGATCCCACCTGCCACAGCACAACTAAGTCAACGCACCGCAACTACTGAGCCCGCAAATGGCGAGGACTGCTGAAGCTGGAGTGTCTAGAGCCTGTGCTCTGCAACAAGAGACGCCACCACAATGAGGAGCCTGCACCGCAACAAAGAGTAACCCCTGATCTCTGCAACCAGAGAAAGCCCGCCAGCAGCAGGGAAGACCCAGCGACGCCAAAAATTAACTAATTAGTTTTTAAAAAGAAAGTCCCAAACCGCTACTCCTAACTTCCTCAAAAGCAAACGGAAAAACCCTGCAGGAACTTTGGCGCACTTCCTCTTCTGGGGTTGTTGGACATCGTAGCAACACACAAGGTCAGAGCCCAGAGCAGCAAAGAATTAGGGATCGAAATAAGACAGCTCATGTCCTAATTGCTCAGAGCAGATCACTGATGGCCACACAGAAAGGAGTTACAGACATTGTTCTCCTTGGCAACTGTTAGTAGTAGTTCAGAGCATGGTTCTGGAATGGGGTTCAGAGACCTGGGTTTGCAACTTGACATTTCTACTTAATAGCTGTGTGACCTTGGGCAAGTTACTTAACCCCTCTGTGTTTCTGTTTCTTTAACACTAGAATGGGGATAAAATAGTACCTGTCTCACTATCTTGCAAGAACTAATGTGAAGATCAAATAAAATAGTGAGATCCTGCCTTGGAAAAAAATATTGGCAAGCAAGATTCACAGGGGTGAATAGAGTTAGAAAGGGCAGTGATTCTGGCAGTAAAACTGGCTGACCCCTATGTAGACAGGAGGCCTCCACATTCATCTTCAAGACTCTCAGGGAGAAGGCCTCGAAATATGCCTGACCCAATAGTCCATCTACTTCTATCCTCAGCTCAGGCCAGTTTTCTCTTAAAAAGTCCTTGGAGGTGGAGGGGGGCGGGTAGCTGGCCATTGTCTTCTAATGTCTCTAGCTGAACGAAGGGAGGCTGCCTGCCCTCTTTCCTTTTAGGAGTGAAATTCAAGCAAATCTAAAGCTTCTCTATGCAAGACACCCACTCCACAGCCTGCCACCTCTTAGCCACAGCTGGGCAGGAAAACAGCAGTGATGTTTCTTGCAGGCAGTTCACTAAATGTTGACAGTGCAGGAATAAGAACACCTTGGAAGTTGTCAGGGGCCTTCGTGGGACACTTCTGCAAATAGCAGCTCTCTTCCAGAGCTAGACACCTCTCACGTCTTCACTCACTTATCAATAACCCACAGAAACAATAATTGTTGACTACTTCTATATGCCAGTTTTAAGTATCATATATATATATATATATATATATATATATATACACATGTATATATTCAATTAATCCTCAAAACAATCTAAGGTATCTAATGTTATTATCCACTTTTTATAGATAAGGAAACAAAAGGACGAGAGAAATTAAGAATCTTGCCCAAGGCCACAAAACTTAGATACACTAGAGCTGGGGTCCATCCTTAGATAGTCGGACTTCAGAGCCAAGGGTTCTGCCCTCTGCTGTAACAGAGGACATACACGACGCTTGTGTGTCATAGGCGCGGAGGACACCTGCAAACCCTCCTGGGCATATATGAGTACTGTAAGTTAGTTTCCTCTGAGCTGTGTCCGTACTATGAATACCAACGTTGGAGAGCTGATTTGAGTTATTTGGGGCTTCCTTGGTGGCTCAGATGGTAAAGAATCTGCCTGCAATGCGAGAGACCCAGGTTCCATTCCTGGGTGGGGAAGATACCCTGGAGAAGGAAATGGCAACCCACTCCAGTATTCTTGCCTGGAGAATTCCACGGACAGAGGAGCCTGGTGGGCTACAAGCCATGGGGTCATAGAGTAGGACATGACTGAGTGACTAACACTGTCACTTTCACGGTTTAGGGTGGGGCACAATTTGCTGGCGTGAGTGCCCAGCAATTACCAAGAAAGATTCTGCTTCCCTGGACATGTGGGAGCACTGCCCTGTGCATATATAAGAGGCCACAGACAGGGCAAAAACACTCAATCAAGTGACAGAAAAATCAACAATTGGATGCTTTTAGAGACTCTGAGAACTTTATTTTCCTGTCTTCCTAGTAACTGTTTGCCATTATTATTATATGGTGTTCTCTTGAGTCTTCTTCGGCACTTGGCTCCTGGGAGACCCATGTTTTTCTCCTACTCTGATATTTTTTCCCATTCGGCCCCCTGTAGGGTCTGAGTTTGGGGGGAGATTTAGGACCACAGGGAAAGTCTTAAAGGAAAGTGCTCTGAGATGGAGGCATAAAGCCCAATGAGCAAGCACTTCCTGCCTGTGCCTTTTGTCACCTGTGGAACAGCAATGGAGGAATCATTTGCAGTTAGATGAGCCAGGTTAGAGTCTTGGTCTGCTGTGTGACCTCTTTGAGCCTCAGTTTTCTGTTTCATAAAGTGAGATAACTCTTATTCTTTCTGCTTCAAAGATTGTTAAAAGAGCTCAACAAGTTAGTAGTAATTGTTACTAGCTGTGATCCAATCATCAAATCTAATTAGCCATAGAGGATGACTTCCTGTGGGATATGGATACAAGATAAGGTCCCTCTTCCCAAGATTCCCTCCCCCGTGAACAACTGTGAGGAGCCTGAAATTCTACCATTAGTGATGTACTTGTTTGGATCTACCATCATCCAATAGTAGCATGAATCCTTTGGGAGTGGTGATATCTTCAGTTTTATCAGGTTATCCCTTAGAGAAAGGGTTGTTAATATTTCTGGAAGTAAGACCAGACCTTGTTTGAGAGTCTGATGAAATCTATAGATGCTCTATCCAGAAACATGTACAACTTTGGGGAGGTGGAATCATAAACCAGCTTCCTTGCCTTGTCCAGGGTGCAGTCTGTCAGGAGCTTGGCTGCAATGGACATCTGCTCTTTATGCTTGCCCTGTGGGCCCATCCTCTGCTTTTGGCAACAGCTACTTACCTCCCCTTGGGGACCAATTACAACAGAGAGGACCAATTTTCTCAAACACACCAGTGACTTCTCACTGTGAGCACCGGCTGGAGGGCTCTCTCTGCCCACAGAAACATGCCCAGGCCAAGTGCCTGGAGCCGGTAAGACCTGCTGGGGAGTTAACATCCCCGGGAGCAATCCTTAGCTGAACATCAATTGTGCACTGGTGGGTAAATGCCCCACTTCCTCAGCTGCCAGGTGGGACAACTTCAAAGCTACTTCCACACAATCTTCTGGGGCCCTTGGTGGAGCTAAGCCCCATTGGCCTTTAATGTAACCTGCTCATTAACACCCTTCTATTGTTTCTTCACTTACCCATCTGCCTTTTCCACACCCCTAATGATGGGGGCTTCCCTGGTGTCTTAGGTGGTAAAGAATCTGCCTTTAATGCAGGAGACCTGTGTTCAATCCCTGGGTTGGAAAGATACCCTGGAGAGGGAAATGGCAACCCACTCGTGTTCTTGCCTGGATAATTCCATGGACAGAGGAGCCTGGTGGGCTACAGCACATGGGGTTGCAAAGAGTTGGATATGACTGAACAATTAACACTTTCACTTTCAATGATGCTTTCTGAGGCCACCTTCCAGATAAAACACCTCCCCTCCAAACCCTTATCTCAGGGTCTGTCTTTGGGGGAACCTAACCAAAGACCCCACTTTCCCACCATCCCTTGGTTCATGAGCTTGAGGCAGAGCTAACCCTACCCCTTTCCTGGAGGTGGGCACCTGACCCAAGCAGTGCCATTGAGGGTCATCCCCGGGACTTTTGCTGAAAGCATAGTGAAGGAGGCACTGTGTTTTCCACTAGGATCACTGTCTACAAAGACCAGGAAGGCCTGGAGTTACCAGGGTCAACCTTGCCACCAAGTAGAGAACGAGCAAGGCCAAGAAGGCTGAGAGAAGGGAGGAGGGATGAAAGCACCCAGGTCTCAGCTCCATGTGGTACCACACCTACCCGTGGACCTTTCTGTGACATGAACCAGTGAAGCCCTTAGCTGGCTTACAGCGTTGTACCTTGTTGCCCCAGCAGAGGTGGTGGTCTTCAAAGGCCACGCGGGAGTTTCTTGTACTGTCTCTCCGGGTCTGCTGCTTCCAAGGTGGCTCAGTGCAGGAAACCCATGCCAGCCCAGCAGTCCCTTGGAGAGAGAAGCACTCTCTCCTTGTTACCCCTGAGCGATGCACCTCTCATCGGGACAGGGGAGGGCTCACCTCCCTGGATTGTGATCCTGTGGCCCTGGTTCCCAGGCCTGTCTCCTCCCCAGTGGGTCCCCAGCCTAGACAACAGGCTCACGGGAGTTCAGGGCCACTGTCCTTCGCAGGCCTTGTGGTGGGAGCTTTCAGAGGCAGAGCAGACGTGCTTCAGCCCTGGACATGGGGTCTGGCTGGGTCAGAGCTAACCTGTGTCGTGTCCGCACTGGCTGCCTCCACCTCAGCCCTAACCTTCTATTCCACTAGGATATCAGAATAAAACACTCAGCACTGTGCCTGGCACATAATGAGGCTTTATTTAATTAGTTAAAAAAATTTTTTTTGCCATGCTATGGGGCATGTGGGATCTTAGTTCCCTGACCAGGGATTGAAGCCAAATCCCTGCATTGGATTGAACCTAAAACCCCTGCATTGGAGCCGGGCTTCTCTGATAGCTCGGTTGGTAAAGAATCTGTCTGCAATGCAGGAAACCCTGGTTCGATTCCTGGGTCAGGAAGATCTGCTGGAGAAGGGATAGGCTACCCACTCCAGTATTCTTGGGCTCCCCTTGTGGCTCAGCTGGTAAAGAATCTGCCCGCAATGCGGTAGACCTGGGTTCGATCCCTGGGTTGGGAAGATCCCCTGGAGAAGAGAAAGGCTACCCACTCCAGTATTCTAGCCTGGAGAATTCCATGGTCAGTCCAAGGGGCCTCAAAGAGTTGGACTAGATTGAGCAACTTTCACTTTCCTGCATTGGAAGTGCAGAGTCTTAGCCACTAGACCCCCAGGGAAATTCCAATGCAGCTTTAATAAGTGGCAGCTGTGACTATCGTACTGTTACCACTATTGTTTTCTTCACTGCCCTTCCTTGTATCAGGTCCTTAGCACTTGTGGATTTTGGCAACAACTTCCTAAATTTATCTTGTCACCAGTGTTCCCTCCTCTTTACATCTAAACTCTGTTCTGGGGGACCTTTGTCCATCTCTGATTGGGCCCTACTCCTCCTCTCTAGCCCATGTTTCCTCATGCCTCTTTCCCTGAATACACTGGACCTTCATTTCTTGCTTATGCAGTTCTGCCTGCCAGGACTATCTCTCACACTTTCCTATCAAAATTCTGCCAGTTCTTCCAGGTAACGTCAGTGATCTTCCCCTCTGTGTTAGTCAGGTTGGCCTTAGTAACAAATAGCCCCTAGATCTCAGTGACACATGAATGCATAGGAAAGGGTCCTTCTTCATACACATTGCGTATTCATCACGGTCTGCTCCATCGGACCCTCACAGGAGAAGCCAGGTTCCACCATCTAGAAGGCAGCCGGTGGGTATCACCCATTCCACCCAGGTGGTGAATGAAGCCATACAACGTGTTCTCAGCCCCTTGCCCGTGACTGATTCAGGGACAAGGCTGGGCTAATTTCAGCCAATGAGATGTGAAGAGAGACTTCTTGGGGCTTCTATGAAGGAACTTCTTCAGTCTCACCAGAAAGACAGCCCCACAAAGATGGGCTGCTTGAGAGCAAAGTTGCACAGCTCCCTAATAGGTGTTGCATTTGTTTCCTGAGACAAATCCTGTAACAAATCTAGTTTTAAAAAAGCAGAAACATGTTCTCTTAGAGGTCTGAGGCCTGAAGTCTGAAATCAAGGCTTTGCCAGGATTGGGAGGCTCTAGGGGATCATCCTTGACGCTTCCAGCCTCTGGATCTCCAGGCATTCCTTGGCTGGTGCTTGTATAACCCAGTCTCTGCCTCTGTCTTCACCTGGCCTCCTCCTCTGGGCTTATGTCCCCTTCTGTCGTTATAAGTACGTGTGCATGCTAAGTCGCTTCAGCCGTGCCCAACCCTTTGCAACGCTATTGACTGTGGCCCACCAGGCTCCTCTGTCCATGGGACTCTCCAGGCAAGAATAACTGGAGTGGGTTGCCATTTCCTCCTCCAGGGGATTTTATAAGTTGTAGGTTATAAGTATACCTGTCATTAGATTTAGGACTCAGCCGGCCAATCCAGGATGATCTCATTTCAAGATTCTTAACTATATCTCAAAGGACCCTTTTCCAAATAAGGTCATATTCACAGGTTCTGGGGCATGGACAGATCTTTTGTGGGGACCCCTTTCACCCTACCCCAGCCATTTACCAATTTTGAGGAAAGCCAGCCTGAGAACAACATTAACATGTTGGGAGAAGGCAGAGCCAAAGAAAGGCAAAGAAAGCCAGCGTCTTGATCACCCCATGCCTGAAGCTAACCCTGCCTCTCTACTTCCTATGTGTGAGATAAGTTCCTTGGCTGGTCAAGGCAGGTTTTCTGTTACATGCACCCCTTCCAGCTTTGACCGCCTACATATGTCCCCATCCCTTGCGGATCTTGAGAGACATTGACCTGGACTCAGATTTCTCCGGCCAGGTGGACCTCGGTTCTTCAGGTCTCGGACACCCACTGCATAGCACACACTGCTTCCTGGGGATAATTCTGTCCTTTTCCTGTCTCTCGGGTTTCCCACCCTCCCCTGTTGGTGTCACTCAGGCTGAATTAGACATGCAGCTCTAATTGGTCCCTAATTAACCTCACCTTCGTGGAGACCATCAACGTGATCTGGAATCTGCCTCTGCTGAGCTCGCCTCTGCCAGCAGCAGCCTGGGCCTGCCCCTCGCCCCTCCAGTTCATGGTTTCCATCTATCACACCTTTGTTTATAGGCCTTCAGCCAAACCCCACCCCAGAGACAGTCCCTGTCCATGCCAATTTAAATTAATTTTGCCAGTCACATTTCATGAGACACTGAATCAAAAGCTTTTCTAAAAATCAAAAAGCACTAAATCTTCAGTGGACCCCATGCCCACTAACATTACAAATTAGTTAGAATAAAAAAGCGTTATGGTTTCCCGGCATGATGTCTGCGTAAACCTGCCATCTCAGTTTATGGCTCAGGCCTCCGTTGCCCTCCAGCTGCTTACTGGATTTTCTACTCGTAAAATTTATCGTAAATTTTTAATCATAAAATTTGTTCTATGGCTTGCCTACAAACAGAACTTACGGCTTCCCTGGGGTGAAATTGCTGGAATCAGTTTTCTTCCTGTTTTTCAAGCCCATTTCCACGTTTTTCCTCTCCACGCGGTCTGCCGTGGTTCACTCTCTTTTTGACAGTGGATGTCAAGAGTTCCTGAAGTTCATTAGCTAATTCTGGCCAGACCTTTCAGTTCGTGTGCTCTGATTTATGCATCTCCCTAGCATTTAATTTTTCTAAGTGACCCTTTACCTGTTTTTTTTTTATTATGACTTACTAATTGCACCCATTTCCTGACTTTATTTTTCTTATTAAAGACAGGTTTTAATAGGTGGTTCATTTCTCAGCCACTATGGGCCCTGATTAATTTCCCTCACCTTCCAGTCACTCAGGAATGGATCATCTTTCTTGCTAATATTTCTTTGCCCCTGACCTGACAGGCCTGGATTTTGCATTTGAGTGGCAGGAGGATGCTGAGGTATAGGCACAGGGTCTGGTTCAAATTCTGCCTCTACCACATCTAGGTTGCATGACATTACTCGAACTTCTCTCGTCTAGCTTCTTCAGCAGTAAAAGGAGGACAGTGGAACCAAAACCTCATGGTGGGGGACCTCCCTGGTGGTCCAGTGGTTAAGAATCTGTCTGGCAATGCAGGCGATGCGGGTTCCATCCCCGGTCTGTGAAATAAGATTCCCACATGCCTCGGAGGACTTAAGCCAACACACCACAGCCGGAGTCCACGTGCTGCAACAAAACATCCCGCGTGCTGCAACTGAGACCTGACACGGCCAAATTTTAAAAAAAGAAGACAATTCATGGTGGGACTCAGAGAGACAGGGCAAGCTGTCTAGGTCCGGGCACATAGCAAGCACTTAGTAAACGTCAACTATGCTTTGTAAACATTATGCTTTGGGAGAGAAACTCTTTCGTTTATATAGTCTCATCTAATTCATTCTTTTCTATGATTCTAGCATTCAGCCAGGTTGAAGAGGGGGTGGTTACAGAGTGGAATACCATCACCTGGTTTCCAAGTCTGGGTTCTGTTCTTGATAGTACACTACCTACCTCCCAGCTCCCAGGGCCTTAGTTCTCAGCCTTCTGGCTGCGGAGCATTCCAGGGCAAAGAAGCAACTTTGAACTCTTGCGCCCATGGGGGCCCACCTGCCTTATCACTCAGGGGCACTGAGCTTGTGTGCAATCTTGAGTCCACTGATTCTCCAAATCAGGGCTTTTCAACCTTGACTGCTCTCTAGAATCGCCTGGGGAACTTGAAAAGATCTTGATGTCCAGGTCATATTCCAGAGCCAATCCGTCAGAATCTCTGGGGTGGGACCCAGGCATCGGTTATTTCTGAAAGCTTCCCGGGCAATGCCAACCTGCAGTCACAGCTGAAAAGTTTCTCTCTCACGCCAGTGCTTCTCAAGCTCTGTAATAAACTGGAATCATTCAGAGGGCTTACTAGCCCTCAAATTGCTAGGTCCATCCCAGGTTTTCAGTAGTTCTGGGATGGGGCCCGAGGATTACATGTCCTAATGAGTTCCCAGGCACTGCCCTGCTGGACCACACACTGAGAACCACTGCTCTCGATGGCCTCGCTCCCATCTCACCCAATCACGCAGATTCTCCTGGGTGCCCAATCTGCTGTGCGTCTCCCCTCTGCGTCACCCCTCTCTAGTGAGACCCCTGCCCCCAGAGCTCCATACAGACCCTGTACATACAGGAAGAGAGGACTTCAATAAAATAGGAGACATGAGGAAATTCGGCCTCAGATAAATTGGATTGATTATGAAATGAAAGGGCAGGGGGCAGAAGAGTTAATTAACTTGAATGTCTGTGTCACTTATTTAATGTATCCCTTCAATAGTGAGAGATGATTTTCATCCTGTGACTGGCAGCTTTGGTCACAGCCGAGGAAGACAGGCCATGCTGGAAAAATCTGCTCTCAATCAGATCTGCCACTTCTGATGGTGGGACTGTGGTCAAGCTGCTGACGGACCAGTTTCCCACTCTGAAAATGGAGGGTTATAACGATGCTTGCTTCTACTAGAGCTGTGAGGTTTAGATGAAGAAACATTTGAAAGTGCCAATTCAGGAATGGGGTGCGTGGCTTTCTAAGTGGCACAGCAGTAAAAAAAAATTCCTTGCCTGCCATTGCAGGAGATGCAAGAGATGCAGGTTCAATCCCTGGGTCGGGAAGATCTCCTGGAGTAGGAAATGGCAGGGGATTTCCTACTCTGCCCATTGGAAATTCTTGGAATTTTCCATTTCAAGAAAACCTAGCCTGTAGAATCCCATGGACAGAAGAGCCTGGTGGGTTACAGCCCATGGGGTCTCAAAGAGTTGGACATGACTGAGCACACACACAGAGTCGATAAATGGCAGCTATCATTATTACTATTATTAATCCCATATGACAATTCTTGGCTTTGTTCCTGTCAGTGCCCCTCAGGTAAATATTCTCAGCACTGAATTATGCTTACAGTTTAGTGGAGGGAACCTTTGTCTCATCCGATTAGTGGGAGCACCCGTACTGGTTAACGACAGCTGCTGCATTTACCACGTAGCTTAGAACCCAATTCTGTGATGTTTTGACAATCATCTTTAGCCTAAGTTTTCTGGTATGTTTCTCTCCTATTACTTAACTCAGTCTCATTCATTACCACTAGCTAATTTCGTCTCTCCACTGGCTTCTCAGATCTCCCAAAAGAAGCCTTGCCGTTCTCTGCTGTGTCTCACTGGATGGGCACTCAGTCATGCTTGATGGTGGATGGATATGAGATCTAAATGAATATGAATGACCTAAAATCCTGCGGAGCAATGAGTGATTTAAAAGCAGTAAATTATTAAATGCGTAGAAAACATGAGGAGTCTGGGTCTCACTGGACTCATCTGTGAGGTGGAATCAATTCTGTTTTAACTAACATTGGACGAGAACAGGGAAGTCAACAGTGAAGAGAAAAGAACATTGTGAGTCGTGAGTTCAAATTCCAGATCTACCAGTTCCTTCCCTTCTCTCTCTTTAATGGGCAGCGTCTCAACCTCGCTAAGCCTTGAGGTCCTGAGATATAAAGTGAAATTAATGATGTCTCCACTGTGGGCTCCTGTGAGGCTAGAAGGTATGACGTGTGTGGGTATACCTGGCATAGTGCCAGTCCCCTTGGCGGTTCAGTTAACCCTTGACTCTACCCTGGCTTGTAAGGATTGGGATCCAGCCACCCTGCAGCTTCCCTGGAGCCAGGCTAGTAGGGGGAGGCGGAGGAGGCAGACAAGACACCTGCAGCATTTAAGGAGACCCTAACTCTCAGGGTTGTGCAAGTACAGGGGGTCAGCCCAGAGAGTCAGCTCCTCCTTAAATGATACTCCTTAGATACTTTGTTTGCAGTACCTTAGTCTCCATCTGGGGCTTCTGGGTGACTTTTAATATCTCCAAACCCTGTCTGTACATAATTTAATTTAAATGACCATCATGAAACTGGCTTGGAATCTCCTTTGGAGGTTCTCAAACCTGCTGGAATCTACAGTTTTCAGATCTAATCAAAACAGACAGCAGGGGTTCCTTAGTGGGCCAGTGGTTAAGAATTCACTTGCCAATGCAAGGGACACAGGTTCGATTCCTGGTCTGGGAAGATCCCACATGCCACAGGGCAACTAAACCCAAGGGCCACAACTTCTGTCTGCAGTCTAGAGCTCTTATGCCACAACAGCTGAGCCTGTGTGCTGCAAGTACTGAAATCTGCGCGCCCTGGGGCCTGTGCTCCACAACAAGAGAAGCCACCACACTGAGAAGCCCGCACCCCGCAGCTAGAGAGTAGCCCCTGCTCGCCACAACTAGAGAAAGCCCGTGCCCAGCAACGAAGACCCAGCACAGCCAAAATAAATACATAAATGAATAGCTTGAAAAGCAGATGGTTAAGTGGTGATGCTAGCTCAGCACACAAAAGCCCAAGGGTGGCAGGGCTGGATTCCTGTCCCCATGGAGGGCACAGGCTATGCCTCCCAGTCCCTCATGAACGGAATCCATTCCTTCCTTGGCTTGTCAGGTTTGGACCTCTCTGTTCTCCATGAGGTAGGAAGGCTAGTTAGGGTTCTCCCAGTTAAAGCAATTACGAGACAAGGAAATGAGTGAGTTCTATAAGGTCCCCAAGCTGATCAGATTTGAAGCACAGGCTAGACCAGTATTTCTCAAAGCAGAGACCGCTAGGGGTACTTGTCCATGTCTGGATTTCTGGGCCTGGGCAGTACAGCAGACCTCCCGGTGCAATCCCTAGAGGTGGGGCTGGAATGGGCAGAGACACTCACGGAGGTCCTAACTTCTCTGACTTCTGTGTCCTGGTCCCATGTCAGCCATCACACCACATACCTGGGTGTCCATGAGAGAATGATGCTTTGCCAGCCTGTAGTATGTGCACTGCGGATGCTGCTTTGTATGAAGTTATAAGTCCATTGGTACAGGAGCTAAGCATGTATTTTTATAATATTGGGAAAAATATAACTGCCACCTTAAGTATACAAGTCCATGAATTTTTGCTTAAAGTTAAATTTTGAAATCTAAAGTTGATGTTAAGAAAATACGGCACATATAGTACTGCAATTTGACCAAAATTGTGAAAGTGATACAGCAGTGATTACAGCGTGGAAAACACAGCTGATTCTACGTCAGGAACAGAGATGACGCTGGACAGCAGGGCTGCTTCTAAAGGAATTTTGAATGCCCTGCAGAGACTCACTACCTCTGTGCATCAAACACGGCCAACAGCCCATAAATGGCATGATAAATATTTACAGTGACCATTGTCGTCATGCTGGCTGCCAGCGGGAGTGTAAAGTTCTCCTGTTAGGGACAATCCACATCCCTTTCCAACAGGTTGTCAGAACCCTTGACTCAAACTCCATCCAGGCCTGCAGACCAGGAAGCAGGCCGAGGATGGACACTGCATCCATCTCACACCTTCTGAAGGCTTTCCCAGGGCCACTGCTACCTGGGGAGGTTCTTCCCCACGGCTTCCCAAGGGACCAGTGCAGATGGCCAGGTGGGCAGGGGCCTGGGGTGTGGGCAGGAGCTTTGTGCAAGAAAGAGATGACAGAGAGAGAGAAAGAGAGGAGAATGGGGGTGGGAAGGTGGGAGACTGGAGGAGAAAGAAGAAAGGAAAAGCCCGGTGGGGTGGGGGGGAGGCATTTGAAAAATTAAAAAGCAAGGCCCCATCAGATGGTGTTGGGCAAGGAAAGCGTGTTACAGGCAGGAGTAATTGGTAATCGGAGCTGATGTGAAGAAGAGATGATTTATGGGAGCATGCAGACAGGGGTGGAATAATTTTTGGAGCATAACGGGGAACTTACTGAACGCCTGAAACTCAGCTACTTATCCACTCGTTCTTGTGATGAATTAGCTCTTGTTTAAAGTAACCGTGGCTCCATTTTTCATTCTGATTACTACACTTGATATCTTTCTCTCCCTCTGTTTCCCTCTGACCACTGCCCCCTTACCAGGTTCTGGGTGCAGAGGCACCGGCTTTGTAGAAACACGTCACTCCTCCTCCTTACCCCCACCCCTGTAACTCTGAACAGCCAAGTCTAAAACCACTTGAAATATTACAAAGATTAGGAGCAGGCAGAATTAGCGAGGACTTTAGATGCAAGGCTGGCCCGCTTGTGCATGCTGAAGGATGGTGATTCCTCTGCTATCTGATGTGAAAAGTCTCTCTCCCGGCCCATCTGTCCTTAAAAGTGTGAGATCGAGAGCACACTTTCCACCTGGCTGGAACACTCCTTTCAGAGATGGAAAGGGTTTTGAGGACCCTGGTAAACTTCACAACTGAGAGATCAAGACAAACAATGTCCTACACCAGCTACCCCTCCTGGTCAACATTTTAAAAATTCAATTTAATCAGTTTAAAATTGATTTTGTGCAAAAGGTCTAGGTATACTGGTATCACATTTTTATCATTAAAAATTTTTTTCTTGAATAAATATACCACCTTCAAAACCTCAGGCTCCCACGTGGTCCAGTCTCAACACAAATTTCCATTGAAGAAAAAAAAAAAAAAGCAGTCTGCCAAAAAATGTGATTCGTGCCAGTTAAATATTTATAACAGTTGCTTGTGAAAATAACAAAGGAAAAATATTTATCTGATGCTCGGGAAAAATTCCTAAGATGCTCTTGACATCCTTTTCCTTCCAAAATGATCAACAGTAAACCATGAGGTTCTCCAAGCTGCCACGTGTGGCCCCAGGTCAGAGGGGGCCTGAGCCCAAGGGGGCTGTGCAGGCAGTGGCCCAGCCCTTCCCTTCTTACCCCCGCCACCTATCCCTCAAACCCAGCTGCCTCTAGTTTTCTCCTGTGAGTAACTAGACACCCTCCTCCTTCTCGCCACGGGGCCTTGCTGCCTCCCCCATCTCTGCCTTCACCTGCCGCTGGCATCATTCTTGCCTTCCTTCGGTGATTCTATCTCAGGCCTGTTGAGATCTTTCCTTTTTCAGCAGACCCTTGGTTCTGCCGACTTCCATTCCAAAGCACTCTCAGCACCGGGGCCTCCGCTGTCTTCTCTGAATTCCTTGACTCCTGCATCACTGGGCCCTTGGGCATCTGCACACTCCTGTGGCCCCTGACTCTGGCTTCCACCTTTATATCCAGCTTCCCTGATCTCCCTTGGGGTGCACGTCTACACTGCCGGTTTGTTTGGCAATGTTCGCTCACATTCAGACCCCAGCTCTCCAGGCTCTGGGTCCCCCCTCCACCTTGGTGATGTCCCTCAGCGTTGGAAGGACAGGGGAGAGGGGAGGAGGCCGGTGGGGAGCAGATGAGAAAGGCTTTGGATTAAGAATCAGGGCTCTTAGCCTCCATTCCCCAACTCTGCTGCTGATTCTAGGCAATGGGTTTCCCTCTCTGGGAAATAAATAAAGTTTCCTTATGTAGAAATAAAGAGATGAATAAACTAGTCGTGAAGATCCCTTCTGGTGTCATGTTTGAGAGCATTTGTTTTGGAGTCAGGCTCAGGATCACACCCCATTTCCACCCCTTTGAGCCTCTGTAAAACTGACCTCCTGGTGTTTTATGAGGATTAAATGAGAGACAGACTACAAAGGATTTATCACAGTGCCTGGCACTCAGTAAACCCTCAGTGTCAGGGCTCATCATATGATGATGACTTACCGTCGCTCTATCATTGAGCTAACCTTGGAAGGCTTTCCTTTTCGCGCAGGTTTACACAATCAACCTTTCAGAGCAACACCTCAGTCCTTGTTCTGGGGCGTCACACTTGTTCAATAAGACCCCTCTGCGTAGTGGGCAGTGCAATTCTCCATTCAGCCAGCAGGGATATCAGAATGGCACAGCAGGAAGAGAGAACAGCCCCCAGTCGTGGCTGAGAGTCACTCTCGCCTCCCCTAATAAGAAACCATCCATCAAGAAGGAGCTGGTTCAACCTCAGCATAGTCAGACAGGTCTGGCACTCTGGGAGATGCCCAAGTTCATCCGTCATCAGGGCTCAGGTGTCCTCCCTGGGCTTTGGGAAGCATGGTTGGGTGCAGGGCAGGGAGGGGCTGGCCTTGGCTGACAGAGAACAGAATCAGGGAACTGGAGAGACAGGAAGCAGGGCTGAAGCCAAAACCAAGAAGCTGTCAGATGGTCCCACCTAGGTTCAAGAGGGCTGGCTAGAGAGAGGGAGCCTGGAGAGGCACTGGTCAGGTTTGTAGAGAATGATTGCCATCATACACCTCATCCCAGACCTCCTCCAGTCCCTACCTGTCCTGCAAACTGAGCCACCTCCCAGCCTGAGTGGAAAGCTGGATTCAGAGGGAGTGCATACCCTGTGGCGACCTTACCCTTCTCCTCTGGCTGGTTGGTGGGTTCCCTGCGTGTCTGGTCATCAGGCAGACATTCTAGAAAGAAGCCAGACATCTGGCTCCTCTGGCAGCAGTGGGGACTTGAGCTCCCTAGTTTTGAGCCAGCCACAAAGGGCACTTTCTCTTTTTGCTGGAGGTCATCTTACTGGCTGGGGCTTGAAGATGAGCAGTTCCCCTGAGCAGAGCTGGCAGCCTTTGATTGCTAGAAAACAAGACTGACTGTATACCTTGGGCCCAGTGAGACTCAGCAAGCTCACACTGGTCCACCTGGGACTCGAAAGTCACTTCAGTCGTCTATTCATCCATTCCAAAGATGGTTATTGAGTGCCAGTTGGGTGCCAAGATCTTGATAGGAGTTGGAGCTGACTCAGATGCACAGTTAGAAGGCCAGCGAGCCTTGGAGACAAACAACCACCCAGAGCACTTGCTTCTCCCTGCTGGGGACAGTAGGCCAATTTCAATAGCTGGGAGCTGCTGGAGAACAGCAACAGGGCTGTTCTGTTCGCTGTTGTCGCCATCAGTGATGGGTGCAGCGCCTGGGAAGTAGGAGGCACTCGGAAAACTTCCTGGGGGAGATACTTCTTCCAAAAGCGTTTGTGAGCAGATGGCTCCTGAGTGCCCTGGACCCAGACAACCCACATCTACAGCTATTCCTCTCCAGGGTGGTGTGTCTCACACACACACACACAGACACCAGCTATGAGGCTCTGTACCAATGCCCAGCCAGGCCTGATGTGACTCATTATAATGGCAGTGCCAAGAGGTTGGATGGTGATGGTGATGGTGATGGTAATATTTCTTCTCCAGTTGAGGAAATAGAGACTCAGGAAGTTTAAACGACTTATCATCACACCCAACTTCCAATGGAAAAGGAAATGGCAACCCACTCCAGTATTCTTGCCTGGAGAATCCCATGGACAGAGGAGCCTGGTGGGCTACAGCCCATGGGGTCACAAGAGCTGGACATGACTTAGCAACTAAACCACCCTCATCAAGTTCCAAAGGGTGTCTTCCCAGAGTGTCAGCAGAGAGGACGTTTTCAAGGAGTTCGGAGTGAGGGTGTGGAGGCTGGAAAAGCCTGGGGAAGGGCAAGAGGAGCTGATACTACCAGTTTGGGAACCAGCAGGAGGCAGGGCTTCCAGCCTAGACTCAGGATGGACCTGTGGTGTGTGTCCTTGGGTGGGGGCTTTGGGATGAAGACCTCAGAGCCCTCATCCCTTTCAGTTCAGTTCAGTCGCTCAGTCGTGTCTGACTCTTTGCAACCCCATGGACTGCAGCATGCCAGGCTTCCCTGTGCATCACCCACTCCAGGAGTTTACTCAAACTCATGTCCATTGAGTCAGTGATGCCATCCAACCATCTCATCCCCTTCTCTTCCCACCTTCAATCTTTACAGAGCAATAATTCAGCAACTCTGATTGGCTGCCGGCTTGCAGAATGGGGTGGGGGAGGCTGAGGCTGTGGCAAGATGGAGCACTAGCTGTGTGTATTTCCTCCCAGTGACTGTGAGCAGACTAAGATGGGCCGAGACTCAGTTTTCGCAGGTGGGGCCAAGGTGGGGGTCAGGGACCCATGCTGTGTTTGTTCAGCAACCGAACCTCCCTCTTCCCCAGTAGCCCCTGCCTGTTTTAAGGTGAAGTGCAGATCTTTAAGTTAATAATTAGCTTGTCACAAGCTCATCAATGCCCCATCAAGGGAGTGGCAGAGAGGGAAGGAGAGGAGGCAGGGGAAGGGAAGAGGGCCCAGCCCACACACCCCAGGCGGCTGCAGCCCCTGCTCACCTGGCCCATAATAAATAGGATGAAAGGCGCTCCTGATAAATGCCCGTGTCAGGGAGAGATTTTACCTTCACTCAGAAACAATGTAATATCTCGGCTATTACCCCAAATAATTTATCAATGTGTAATAGCTTTGTGCAGACCTCAGATAGGAGGGGAGCTGCGCTATCAGAGATGGATGTAGCCTACCTTCGGCTTTTAATTTTTAATGTTCGCAGCCAGCTTTGCATTAAAGGCCAGGTGTCATATAAAGCCTTAATGTAAGAGGGGAGTTCATGAATTCTAATCAAGGGAGGAGCGCTCCCTGGCTAGCTGCTGTCACCTCCCACTGTTCTTATTGATCTTTTGTTTTCTCCCCTCCTGTTCTTCTAACTCTTCCATCTGCCCTCCGCCCCCTCCACTTCCCTCCACCTCATCCCTCCTTACCCTCCCTTCCCTGGGGACCCTTCCCCATCCCACTGTGGGCTTTCCCCTGCCCAAGTCTCAGCCTTTTCTTTCCCAGAAGAGGGTCTCTGGCTGGCTGGGCCAGGGCAGCAGAGATTCTACAACACCTGGACCAAATGGCTAAACTCCAGCGTGCACAGTTCCTTTCCATTCATTCATTCCATTTTTTTAAATTTATGTATTCATTTCTTTTTCTTTCATTCATCCAAAAAGTAGTTTTGAATGCCCACGAGGGTCCAGCTCTTTGCTTGGCCCCATGAACAAGGTTAGAGGCCAGAGAGGTGGCTTCTGTCCCTTGTTGCTGTTCAGTCACTCAGTCGTGTCTGACTTCTGAACCTCATGAACTGTAGCACAGCTCCTCTGTCCTCCACTCTGCCCCTTAGGGGGGGTGTATAACCTTGTTGGCACAAGGCTCCTTTGGCCAACCCATGTGTACTTGTGACTTGAGACTGCTACGTGAGATTTAAAGGAAACCCTCAAACATCATAGTCTCAGTGAGGTCTTAGAGGACAGTCTTTTAAAATTGGAGCGCCTAACTACACACACACACCCGCCCCCATGGCCACCCTTGTCCAGCATTCATGGTCCCCAGTTCTGCTGCATTCTCCACAGAGTGCTGTCCACCTTCCGCCATGCCTTGTAAATTGTGTTTATTTTGCTTAAGATCTGTCTCCTTTTATAAGAATGTAGGTTTTAGAAAAGGCAGAGGAACCAGAGATCAAATTGCCAACATCCGCTGGATCATGGAAAAAGCAAGAGAGTTCCAGAAAAACATCTATTTCTGCTTGATTGACTAGGCCAAAGCCTTTGACTGTGTGGATCACAATAAACTGTGGAAAATTCTTCAAGAGATGGGAATACCAGACCACCTAACCTGCCCCTTGAGAAATCTGTATGCAGGTCAGGAAGCAACAGTTAGAACTGGACATGGAACAACAGACTGGTTCCAAATAGGAAAAGGAGTTCGTCAAGGCTGTATATTGTCACCCTGTTCATTTAATTTCTATGCAGTGTACATCATGAGAAACGCTGGACTGGAAGAAACACAAGCTGGAATCAAGATTGCCGGGAGAAATATCAATCACCTCAGATATGCAGATGACACCACCCTTATGGCAGAAAGTGAAGAGGAACTAAAAAGCCTCTTAATGAAAGTGAAAGAGGAGAGTGAAAAAGTTGGCTTAAAGCTCAACATTCAGAAAATGGAGATCATGGCATCTGGTCCCATCACTCCATGGGAAATAGATGGGAAAACAGTGGAAACAGTGTCAGACTTTATTTTTTTGGGCTCCAAAATCACTGCAGATGGTGACTACAGCCATGAAATTAAAAGACGCTTACTCCTTGGAAGAAAAGTTATGACCAACCTAGATAGTATACTCAAAAGCAGAGACATTATTTTGCCGACTAAGGTCCGTCTAGTCAAGACTATGGTTTTTCCTGTGGTCATGTATGGATGTGAGAGTCGGACTGTGAAGAAGGCTGAGCGCCAAAGAATTGATGTGTTTGAACTGTGGTGTTGGAGAAGACTCTTGAGAGTCCCTTGACTGCAAGGAGATCCAACCAGTCCATTCTGAAGGAGATCAGCCCTGGGATTTCTTTGGAAGGAATGATGCTGAAGCTGAAGCTCCATTACTTTGGCCACCTCATGCAAAGAGTTGACTCATTGGAAAAGACTCTGATGCTGGGAGGGATTGGGGGCAGGAGGAGAAGGGGACAACCGAGGATGAGATGATTGGATGGCATCACGGACTCGATGGACGTGAGTCTGAGTGAACTCTGGGAGTTGGTGATGGACAGGGAGGCCTGGCGTGCTGCGATTCATGGGGTCACAAAGAGTCGGACACAACTGAGCGACTGAACTGAACTGAACTGAAGCTCCATGAGGACAGTAATTTTGGCCTATTTTGGCCTGATGTGTCCCTGGGTGCATAGAACAGTGCCCGACACATAGTGGATGCTCAGTAAAAATTACTGATGAATTAAGTGATCAAGAGTCAACCTCAGAGAAGAGCAGTGGTGTCTGTGTGGTGGGAAGGGGAGGCTTCCAGCCGCAGGCCTCTCCAACTCTTCTGCCCAGAGCCTGTTCTTGCCCCCGGGGAATCCTGTTTAAAATGCCATTGCGGTTCCCCATAGGAACCACAGTGTTCCTCTGGAAGATTCCACTTCTCCAGGGGATCTTCCTTTTTCCAAGGAATCGAACCCAGGTCTTCAGCATTGAAAGTGAAATCTTTACCATCTGAGTCTAGGTGTGTGATCACTCACTCCAGGATCAGACATCCTGGAGTGTAAAGTCAAGTGGGCCTTAGGAAGCATCATTATGAACAAAGCTAGTGGAGGTGATAGAATTACAGCTGAGTTATTTCAAATCCTAAAAGATGATGCTGTGAAAGTGCTGCACTCACTATGCCAGCAAATTTGGAAAACTCAGCAGTGGCCACAGGACTGGAAAAGGTCAGTTTTCATTCCAATCCCAAAGAAAGGCAATGCCAAAGAATGCTCAAACTACTGCACAATTACACTCATCTCAAATACCAGCAAAGTAATGCTCAAAATTCTCCAAGCAAGGCTTCAACAATTTGTGAACCATGAACTTCCAGATGTTCAAGTTGGATTTAGAAAAGGCAGAGGAACCAGGGATCAAATTGCCAACATCTGTTGGATCATAGAAAAAGCAAGAGAATTCCAGAAAAACATCTACTTCTGCTTTATTGACTATGCTAAAGCCTTTAACTCTGTGGATCACAGCAAACTGTGGAAAATTCTTAAAGAGATGGGAATACCAGACCACCTTATCTGCCTCCTGAGAAATCTGTATGCAGCTCAAGAAGCAACAGTTAGAAACAGACATGGAACAATGGACTGATTCCAAATTGGGAAAGGAGAGTGTCAAGGCTGTATATTGTCACCCTGCTTATTTAACTTATGCACAGAGTACATCATGAGAAATGCCAGACTGGATGAAGCACAAGCTGGAATCAAGATTGCCAGAAGAAATTTCAATAACCTCAGATATGCAGATGACACCACCCTTATGGCAGAAAGTGAAGAGGCACTAAAAAGCCTGTTGATGAAAGTGAAAGAGGAGAGTGAAAAAGGTGGGTTAAAACTCAACATTCAAAACACAAAGATCATGTGAAACTCCAATACTCTGGCTACCAGATGCGAAGAGCTAACTCACTGGAGAAGACCCTGATACTGGGAAAGATTGAGGGCCAGAGAAGGGGGCAACAGAGGATGAGATGGTTGGATGGCATCACCAACTCAATGGACATGAGTTTGAGAAAACTCCAGGAGATAGTGAAAGATAGGGGACCCAGGCATCCTACAGCCCATGGGGTCGCTGAGAGTCACACATGACTTAGCAACTGAACACAACAGCAATGAATGAATGACCCCTTCATGGATCACAGCCTTGTCGTGGTGAAAGGGCTTGAGTAACTCAATGAAGCTATGAGCCATTCCCTTCAGGGCCACTCAAGATGGATGGATCATGGTGAAGAGTTATGACAAAACATGGTCCACTGGAGAAGGGAATGGCAACCCACTCCAGTATTCTTGCTTGGAGAACCCTGTGGATAGTATGGCATCATTGACTCAATGGACATGAATTCAAGCGAACTCTGCGAGATAATGGAAGACAGAGGAGCTTGACTTGCTGCAGTCTACGGGAATGCAAAGAGTCTGACACAACTTAGCAATTGAACAACAACAGTGAATGAATGAATGATGAATGAATGAAAGTATATGCAGGTAACTGTCACAGAAACCCCTCAAAGCTAAAGATATAAACTTTCAAGATACATTCCTCAGAATCACTTTTGGAGTTTCAAACAACAAACCACCCAGATTCCTGGACCCACCCCAATCTTGCTTAGAGAGCCCTTGGGAGATTCTGATGTTAAAAGGCACAGATTCTTGGGCCCCACCCTGAACGCTCTAGGGCTGGCTCTGAACATTTAACAGTCGCCTCCAGTGACTGGAGGAGTCAGAGCAGTTTGGGAACACTCCTTGTGCTCATCCCCCCTCGAGGGCTTCAAAGTGAGATCATACTCTTTTTCCAGCCCTAGCCAGTCTCTGAGGCCCTCCACCAGTCCTCTGTGATTTTCAGGGCAGGAAGGGACACTCATGGTCTTTCTGTTTCAGGGTTCCTCAACCTGGGGTGCTATTGACATTTGGGGTCGGATAATTCTCTGTTCTGGGGATCGTTCCATGTAGGGCCAGATGTTTAGCAGCATCCCTGACCTCTCCTCACTAGATGCCTGCAGCAACCTCTCCCTCCTCCAGATATGACAACCAAAAACTGTCTCCAGACATTGCCAGCTGTCCACCAGAGGACAAAATCCTCTGGATTCCCCCATCAAGAGTCATTTCTGTCCTGCTTGGGACTCAGAAAAGCTAAATTCTTGGCCCGAGAGAAGTGACACAGTTAAGATTTCAGAAAAGCACTGGAGAGGCCAAGTTTTACCTTTACTCTTTAGGGTTCTTTTGCCTGAGCATAACAATTAAACTGACATGTGCTGTCCGCTTGCTCAGTTGCTTCGGTCATGTCTGACTCTTTGCAAACCTATGGGCTGTAGCCCACCAGGATCCTCTGTCCACGGGCTTCTCCAGGCAAGATACTGGAGTGTGTTGCCATGCCCTCCTCCAGGGATCAAACCCGCCTCATGAATCTTTTGCTAGCGCCACCTGGGAAGCCCCTAAATTGACATAAGACAGATCAACAGAGAGAAAAGCATACAAATACACTTAATAAGGGGACGACAGAGGATGAGATGGTTGGACAGCATCACCAACTCAATGGACATGAATTTGAGTAAGCTCTGGGAGTTGGTGATCGACAGAGAAGCTTTGAGTGCTGCAGTCCAGAGGGTCACAAAGAGTCGGACACGACTGAGCAACTGAACTTAACTGATACTTAATAAATATTTTATGTGACACAGGAAGACCCAAAGAATCCCAAAACCTCCTTGTTTTTATATGAGGTTGAACAAAGAGGGACCATTGTGGAAAAATGACTTAACTATGAGGGGAGGCTGTGCTCAATATGCCAGCAAATCTGGAAAACTCAGCAGTGGCCACAGGACTGGAAAAGGTCAGTTTTCATTCCAATCCCAAAGAAAGGCAATGCCAAAGAATGCTCAAACTACCGCACAATTGCACTCATCTCACATGCTAGTAAAGTAATGCTCAAAATTCTCCAAGCTAGGCTTCAGCAATACGTGAACTGTGAGGCAGAGGAACCAGAGATCGAATTGCCAACATCCGCTGGATCATGGAAAAAGCAAGAGAGTTCCAGAAAAACATCTATTTCTGCTTGATTGACTAGGCCAAAGCCTTTGACTGTGTGGATCACAATAAACTGTGGAAAATTCTTCAAGAGATGGGAATACCAGACCACCTAACCTGCCTCTTGAGAGATCTGTATGCAGGTCAGGAAGCAACAGTTAGAACTGGACATGGAACAACAGACTGGTTCCAAATAGGAAAAGGAGTACGTCAAGGCTGTATATTGTCACCCTGCTTATTTAATTTCTATGCAGAGTACATCATGAGAAACGCTGGACTGGAAGAAACACAAGCTGGAATCAAGATTGCCGGGAGAAATATCAATCACCTCAGATATGCAGATGACACCACCCTTATGGCAGAAAGTGAAGAGGAACTAAAAAGCCTCTTAATGAAAGTGAAAGAGGAGAGTGAAAAAGTTGGCTTAAAGCTCAACATTCAGAAAATGGAGATCATGGCATCTGGTCCCATCACTCCATGGGAAATAGATGGGAAAACAGTGGAAACAGTGTCAGACTTTATTTTGGGGGGCTCCAAAATCACTGCAGATGGTGACTGCAGCCATGAAATTAAAAGATGTTTACTCCTTGGAAGAAAAGTTATGACCAACCTAGATAGCATATTGAAAAGCAGAGACATTATTTTGCCGACTAAGGTCTGTCTAATCAAGGCTATGGTTTTTCCAGTAGTCATGTATGGATGTGAGAGTTGGACTGTGAAGAGGGCTGAGTGCTGAAGAATTGATGCTTTTGAACTGTGGTGTTGGAGAAGACTCTTGAGAGTCCCTTGTACTGCAAGGAGATCCAACCAGTCCATTCTGAAGGAGATCAGCCCTGGGATTTCTTTGGAAGGAATGATGCTGAAGCTGAAGCTCCAGTACTTTGGCCACCTCATGCAAAGAGTTGACTCACTGGAAAAGACTCTGATGCTGGGAGGGACTGGGGGCAGGAGAAGAAGGGGACGACCGAGGATGAGATGATTGGATGGCATCACTGACTCAATGGACGTGAGTCTGAGTGAACTCTGGGAGTTGGTGATGGACAGGGAGGCCTGGCGTGCTGTGATTCATGGGGTCACAAAGTCGGACACGACTGAGAGACTGAACTGAACTGACTGATGAGGGGAGGCTAATGAAAGATAATAATTATTTTAACAGGGTCTCTTTTTATAGCATTCTCTTAGTCTCAACTTTTTGTCCTTCATAAGAATGCTACTTTCCTTGGTAAAAGGAAAACATCTTATGAGGGGGAGGGGAGGGCCACACACTGTGGCATGGGGGATCTTAGTTCCCTGACTAGGGATAGAACCAGCGCCCCCTGCAGTAGAAGTTCAGAGTCTTAACCACTGGACCACCAGCGAAGTTCCCAGGGAGGACATTTTTCATATGAGAATTTTATCTCCTTTAAGAAGGGCTTCCCTGTGGCTCAGCTGGTAAAGAACCTGCCTGCAATATGGGAGACCTGGGTTTGATCCCTGGGCTGGGAAGACTCCCTGGAGAAGGGAAAGGTTACTGACTCCAGTATTCTGACCTACAGAATTCCATGGACTATACAGTCCATGGGGTCACAGAGTCTGGACATGACTAAGCGACTTTCACTTTCACTTTTTAAGAAAAAGAAGCAAGATCAGAGTTTTTCCTATATTTGCTATTTTTCACGTGACTTTAACTCAAAATAGTCAATATGCCAGAGAGGCATCTTTTGGAACGGAACATTCTGAGCTCCTTCACAATCAAAAATACAAATGAAAATTACATGTAAAAGGATGCATCACAACATTTTTTAATAATGGCAAAAATCTGGAAACAGCCAAAGTGACTAAATATGCAAGTTTTTTTTTTTTTTAAATGTATGGCAGTTTGTATGGTGGAATATTAGGCAGCCATGAACATACTGATATTAAAAATTAATGATGTAGAATATGATTAAAGGTTAAATAGAAAAATCAGTTTTCACAGTGGGATGAAGAACATGGTCTCAATATTATTTAAAAAGTGAAACCAGAAGGACATAATTTTGTGCTATTTCATAATAGAAATGTATTAAATTTTTTCCTAATAAAACATTATTGTGAAAAGCTGAAACAATACAGAGAGAGTGAAAATTCTCCCTATACATGCTACTTCTCTGTCACAAGGCCAGACTAAGGTGTGAGGACTCCCCAGGCTGCTGCTGCTGCTGCTAAGTCGCTTCAGTCGTGTCTGACTCTGTGTGACTCCATAGATGGCAGCCCACCAGGCTCCCCTGTCCCTGGGATTCCCCAGGCAAGAACACTGGAGTGGGTTGCCATTTCCTTCTCCAATGCATGAAAGTGAAAAGTGAAAGTGAAGTCGCTCAGTTGTGTCCGACTCCCAGCTGAGTTGGACTTAATACAGGTTATGCTGATAATGGCATCTGGTCCCATCACTTCATGGCAAATAGATGGGGAAACAAAAGAAATAGTGACAGACTTTACTTTCTTGGGCCCCAAAATCACTGCAGATGGTGACTGCAGCCTGAAATCGAAAGACGCTTGCTCCTTGGAAAAAAGCTACGACAAACCTAGACAGCATGTTAAAGAGCAGAGACCTTACTTTGCCAACAAAGGTCAGTATAGTCAAAGCTATGGTTTTTCCAGTAGTCATGTATAGATGGGAGAGTTGGACCATAAAGAAAGCTAAGCACCAAAGAATCAATACTTTTGAACTGTTGGAGAAGGCTCTTGAGAGTCCCTTGGACTGCAAGGAGATCCAACCAGTCAATCCTAAAGGAAATCAACGCTGAATATCTATTGGAAGGACTAATGCTGAAGCTGAAACTCCTGCCCACCTGATTCAAAGAACTGACTCACTGGAAAAGATCCTGATGCTGGGAAAGATTGAAGGCAGGAGGAGAAGAGGATGACAGAGGATGGGATGGTTGGATGGCATCACCAACTCGATGGACATGAGTTTGAGCAACTCCAGGAGTTGGTGATAGACAGGGAAGCCTGGCGTGCTGCAGTCCATGAGGTCGCAAAGACTCGGACACCACTGATCAACTTAACTGAACTGATGCTGATAGTCCTCAAGTGCACATTCTGCAACCATCTAGCGGGAATGAAGAGAAACACACTTACTGAACAACAACAAAAACTTCTATATTTCTATTTCAAAATAAATCATGTATTGAAATGAAAAGTGCTTTTTGCTTTCAATTATTTGAAACAGAAACCTATTTGAAACATACAGGATGTTATAGAAAATAATATAAACAAATTCTTAAATATCTAATGTTAACTTATTTGCCTTAGAACTTTTAGTTTCTAGGAAATATTGTGATCTTATGGCTATAGTATAAGTCTTACTTTCTTACATTTTCTCTCCTACTTGTATTTAAAAAATATCAGTATATTGAAGGTGGTGTGTTATTCCTATGTATGTTTTTACTATATTTACTATGCATATGCTTCCATAAGCAATTGTTTCTTACAATTAAAAATTGCAAATTATGTCAAATTCTTTTGATAGTCTCTTGCAATTTGCTTTTTAAATTTTGTGATTTTTTTAAATTCATCCATACACACATATATATATATTCATTGATTTCATTAATTTATTGATTTCAACTGCTAACTAGTATGACATTAAATCCTTAAACTACAGTTCATCTATTCTTCAACTGAAGTACAGTTAGTTTCTTTCCTATTTTTCTATTTCTAACAGTAACACATGAAATTCCTTATATAGATTTCCTTGTGTATTTGTGGGAGAGTTTGATTTCTCGGGTAACACTTCTCAAACTTTTTGACCTCAGGAGTCCTTTATAGCTTAACAATTCTTGAGGCCCCTAAGAGATTTAGTGTGGGGTGTTACATCTGTCAATAGGTATCAGAGCCACCAGTTTAGAAATAAAACTGAGAAATAAAAACATAGGTACTCATTAATTAAGACAATAATAAGCCATTCCATGTTAATATAGATAATTATTTTTCTGTCTTAAAAAAATTAATTAATTTATTTTAATTGGAGGCTAATTACTTTACAAAGTGGTTTTTGCCATACATTGACATGAGTCAGCCATGGGTGTACATGTGTCCCCCATCCTGAACCCCCCTCCCACCTCCCTCCCCATCCCATCCCTCAGGGTCACCCCAGTGCACCAGCCCTGAGCACCGTGTCTCATGCATCAAACCTGGACTGACAATCTATTTCACATAAGGTAATATACATGTTTCAATGCTATTCTTCAAATCATCCCACCCTTGCCTTCTCCCACAGAGTCCAAAAGTCTGTTCTTTATATCTGTGTCTCTTTTGCTGCCTCGTATATAGGGTCATCATTACCTAGATAATAAATTTTTATAAAAATAATGTTTTTCAAAAATAAATATAGTAAGATGAGTAGCATTCATTTTTACAAATTTAATACCTGTTGTATTATATGGTTTTGGTTGAAGTCTATAAAGAAAAATTGGCCTCACATAGATACATAGTTAGAAAAGCAAAGAGTAATTTAGTAGCCTTTTCAGACAATTATGGATATAGTTTGACAATATGCCAAAATCCAACAAATGGTTATTTCTTAAAGACCAGCTGCAATGTGAAATCTGAAACCATATTAATTAACTTTTTGTACATTGAAATGCAGGGCTTCCCTGGTGCCTCTGTTGGTAAAGAATCCGCACGCAATAAGGGAGACCTGGGTTCAATCCCTGGGTCGGGAAGATCTCCTGGAGAAGGAAACGGCTACCCACTCCAGTATTCTGGCCTGGAGAATCCCATGGACTATCCATGGGATCACAAAGAGTCAGACATGACTGAGTGACTTTCACTTCACATTAAAATGCAATGATCTATCTCATACTCTGAGTTGATCTTTTACTCATGATTTTTGTAACATCATACATTGATTATTTAGAAAATACATCCTGTGGATCTTCCAATGTTGGCACACTTCAGCATAAAAGCTCATTAACATCACCTCTGATTTTATCACAAAAGCCCTGAAGTGTGGGAAACTATCTAGCTCATGGTGGCAGACACAGGTTCCTAAAATTTGGAAGTTCCAGTCTTATCATTAGCAATGTTATGTTATCAGTTGTTTTCCTTAATGTGAGAGACTCACTTTATTTTTGAGAAAATGTCTGCCAAATAGCTAAATCTGAATAACCAGTGTGGTTTTTTTGTTTGTTTGTTTTTTGTTTTTGTTTTTTGGGCAATGCAGCAAGGCTCCTGGGATCTTAGTTCCCCACCCAGGGATTGAACCTGGGCCCCAGGTGGTGAAAGCACAGAGTTCTAACCACTAGACCACTAGGGAATTCCCCAAATAAATGTAGCTTGTGAATTATTCTTTCAAGGAAAAATAATGTCCCATGAAAAAACTGGCCAGCTGATCTTTCAACTCAAGATAGTTCTGTGTGTGCTTTTGCTCCAGACAATTATACTCGAGTATTCAGCAGAAGGGCTTTCCTTATGTGCCATTCCCATTTCATCACACAGAACTTTTAAAAGTCAAGGACTCTGGAATCAAGATTTTTAAACATTAAAAACCTTACAGCTCTAGGTAGAGCATTCTTTAGTAAAATTGGTTTCCCCCTACAAAGTGCATGAGAATGCAGAATGCAGTGATGGCTGGGTATAGTTCGGGGCCACCGCACTGATGCATGCTAAGTAATCAGTAGCCTTATGCACTGTGGCTTTTACTTTTATACCATCAGAGCAAATGCTAACACAGAAAAAGAGACAGATAACAGCTTAATATCATTTTGAAAAAAGTTTTGACCTTGTAGATCCCCTCGAAGCAGTTCTGGGGTTAGACTTTGAGAATTGTTGCTTTAGAGTATCTAACCAGAAGCTGAATTGCTAGGATGGCTGAGCTGGTGACTCAGACGATAAAGAATCTGCCTGCAATGTGGGAGACCCAGGTTAGATCCCTGGGTCGGGAAGATTCCCTGGAGAAGGGAATGGCAACCCACTCCAGCATTCTTGCCTGGAGAATTCCATGGACAGAGGAGCCTGGTCGGCTACATACAGTTCACGGGGTCACAAAGAGTCAGACACACCTGCGTGACTAACACGTTCACTTTCACTTTGGATGTGCACATCTCACGTTTACTTGTCACTCCCAAATCACTCTTCACGTGGGTTTATTTACTCCCACCAGCAGTGAGTAAGTTCTCAGCTCCCCATATCCTGGTCTTTGCTTAGTGTAATCCAACCTCCCTTTTGCCAATACAGTGGATACAAATTAGTGTCTCATTTTGACATTAACCACATCAGAGCATTTCAAAGATACCGGGAATGTTCTTTCAAATCAGTTTTCTAATCACTCGTATTTAGATGATGTTTATTATGCTCACTAATAATTAAGGTAATTGACAAAGATAGAGATATAAAATATAAAGTCTCTCTCAACATATGTTTAAGAGGATTTTTTTCCTTAGCTTTCTTGTTGCCAAAACACTTCCCACTTCTCTTCATTTCCTTTGGCAATTTTCCAAATGAGAGAGCTTCTGGGGAATACTAGTGTAGGGTTTTTAATCATTTATTTCCTGTAAACATTACCAGCCCATGTGTGATTTGCTTTCAGAACTGCAGTTGATTCCACTGCAGATGTGAGCTCGCAGTTCTCAGGACTAGTGATGCTGCCTATAGGGGTTCCTTGCACCTTACACGAATAACCGTTGAAATGCTCACAATGGGTTTGTAGACATTGGCAAACTGGCTGTGCTGGACTTCGTGAGAAATAGTAGATCAGTCTTCAACATGACAACTTTAAGGGGACCTCCCAGGATAAGTTTGACTGTGTGTGATTTTTGCTTTACATGTTGACTTCACAAGCTAACCCCCATGAAGGAAGCAAGTCCATTCTGGACTTCCCTGGTGGTGCAGTGGATAAGAATCCACTGCCAACGCTAGGGACATGGGTTCCATCCCTCATCTGGAAGGATTCCACAAGCTATGCAGTAACTAAGCCCAAGTGCCACAACTACTGAGCCCATGCTCTAGGGCTGGTGAGCCCCAACTACTGAGCTGCAACTATGAAGTCCCCACGCCTAAAGCTTGTGCCCTGAAACAGGAGAAGCCACCACAGTGTGAAGTCCACGAACCTCAACGATGAGTAGCCCAGACTCACTGAAACTAGAGAAAGCCCTCACCCAGCAACAAAAATCCAGGGCAACCAAAATTAAATAAATAAAAGAAGCAAAGCCATTCTAAGTAGTTCCATGTGGGCCCCTGAATGAACAGACAATGAGTTTTTCATTTATTTCTGTAAGTTTGTTGGTTTGGGCTCTCAGCATTTGTTCAACTAAACTACGGGTTGGCAAACTTCTCTGTAAAAATCCAGATAGCAAATAGTTTAGGCTGTCTGAGCCACGGAGTCTCTGGTGCAGCTACCCACTCTGTGGAGGAGGGCACAAGCAGTCACAGACGATAGGTAAACCGATGGTGTGGCTGTGTTACAAAAATAGGATGAAGCTGGAGCTTGCTGCCTCCTGCTCTAGACTGCTTCTTCCTCCGCTTCTCTGGACAAACCCTTTGCTAGTCCTTAAGTGTCTATGCTTCCAGCTTGATGGTCTGTAGCTTACTTCTCATATAACTGTGCACATGTATATTGAATCCTTAATGAAAAAAAAAAACAACTAAATACAAGAAGTCGAAAATGGAGGCTTCCCTGGTGATCCAGTGGTTAAGAATATGCCTACCATTGCAGGGGACAATACCATGGGGCATCTAAGCCCATGCACCACAGCTGCCGCGCCTGGGCTCTAGAGCCCGTGTGCCGCGACTGCTGAAGCCCGAGCACCCTGGAGCCCTGCTCCACAGCGAGAAGGGCCACGGCAGTGAGAGGCGCGAGGACCACACTTTGAGTAGCCTCCACCCGCTGCCACGGTAGCAGCAGTGGCGTGCAGCAGGGCTGCGTGCTGTAGCAAAGACCCAATGCAGCCAAGAATAGATAAAACAAATATTTTAAAAAAGAAGTTGAAAATGAAAATAACGTGAATAAATACTCTGAGAGAACTCAAAAAAAAAAAAATAGACTTATCCAGATTTTGAAAGCTAATTTCTCTCTGTCTTTTGTTTTTTTTTTTTTTTGGCTGTGTTACACAGCTTTCGGTATTTTAGTATCCCCCACCAGGGATTGAACCCAGGCCACCACAATGAAAGTGCCAAGTCCTAACCACCGGACCACCATGGGATCCCCAAACCTCGCTTAAAGTCAGCTGATTTCAGCATTTAATCACATCTACACAATATCATCAGAGCAAAGCCTCGATGAGTGTTTGAATAACTTGGGACTATAATGGAGGAGATCAAACCAGTTCACCCTAAAATAAATCAACCCTGATTCATTGGAAAGACTGATGCTGAAGCTGAAGCTCCAATACTTGGCCCACCTGATGCAAAGAGCTGACTCATAGGAAAAAACCCTGATGCTGGGAAAGACTGAAAGCAGGAAGAGAAGGGGATGACAGAGGATGAGATGGTTGCATGGCATCACCAACTCAATGGACATGAGTTTGAGCAAACTCCAGGAGATGGTCAAAGACAGGGCAGCCTGGGGTGCTGCAGACCATGGGGTTGCAAAGAGTCAGACACAGATTAGTGACTGAACAAGGACAACAATAACCTAATTAGGTTGACACGACAGAATAAAAATCATAAATACATGGCCGTGAGTATCTGCACACACAAGCAGTGAGGATCGTCTTAAGCTTGGTTCCTTAAGCTCAGACTGGCTAGACAGGCAACTTAGCTTCTAGATAAATACGTATTGAGTCGGCTTTAAAGAAACCTTAGAGGCCATCGGGCCCTAGAAGAAGGCATATGCCCTGCTCAGTTAGGACAAGCCCTTGGCGTTCCCAAGGCTCTGGTTTCACCAGGGCTTTCCAAACTGTGGGTCACAACCCATGTGTGAAACATAGAATCAGTTTTGGGGTGGGTGATCCACACTTCTTTTTTTTAACAAAAGAGAATAAAATGAAGATGGCAGAGTGCATCACACATGATAAGTATTTCAGGTAGGGCTGTGTGTGTGTATGTGTGTGTGTATCTCTTCCCATAACTCTGAATTAGTGACAGACATAAAAGGTCATGTATTATGTGGCTAATTTTTGATAATGAGATTTATAAATATTAACAATTAAATTATCCTGAGAATTTATATGCAAAGAAAGGTCATGTATTATATGATTTCTTCTATATGAAATATCCAGAATGGGTAAATCCACATTATCAGAAAGTAGATTCATGGCTACCAGGGGCTGGGGGAAGGGAGAATGGGTGTGATTACATAAAAGATATGAGATGTCCTTCTGGAGTGATGAAAACGTTTTGCAGGTGGAGCAAGCTGGTGGTTGTACAACATTGTGAATGCGTGACATGCCCCTGGATTGTACATTTTTAAATGGTCAACTGTGTTATCTGAGTGTCACCTCAATGAAAAATTAGAAAAGAAGGAATACTGACTGACACTTGTGGGGAGAGGGCGGCTTCTGTCCTTCCACGTGCTCCACCCTCGCTGAAGACTCCATCCTTGAAGACCCCTGACCTCACACCAGCCAAAATGAGACAATAGAAGGTCCAGTTTGCAGGGAGAGAACAGGCCTCACCCCTGTCTTAAAGCTCCTGGCATCTCCAGTCTGGCCGTGTGCCAGCCAGCGCCCTCCTCCCAGGGGGTGCATGGAACAGCCCTAGAGTGGTCCTGAGCTTGGCAAAGGTCCCCAGTGTCCCCCGGATCCCCTTCCCAGGTCAGGCCCACAGGGGAGGCACCTCCTGGGTCCCCACTGGTGACCAGTGGTCCCAGCTCCTCTAATCAGGGTCTCTGGCTGTCCGTGGCTAATACGGTGATTCTAACTGCTGTGTACTACAAATTAATTCATTCCTTTAGGCCTTGCTGTTCTGTAACTGGCTGTCACAGCGATCGCCCCGGGAGCTAATTGGGAGTTGCAATCCGTGGCAGTATTTCCATTAGCGGCATAATGACAGCAGCTAGAGCGCACACACAACTGTGCACGGAAGCCGAAAACACAGGTGCACACACACTCAGGGAAGCTAGACACACAGCAAATGCGCGCGCACACGCACAACTGATTAGCCCAGTTTGTTAGCACAGAGACAACAAGGAGATGGTGTTGCCAGGGCTGCCCATATTTTGGGAGGCCTCAGTGGCTCAGAGCTGGGCCATGGCTTCCAGCAGAGGGCAGAGGGTGCTCTGGCTGTGAGCTCCTCCTCTGCTGGCGCTCCTCGAGGCTCCATCCAGGGGCCCCTGTTTCTCACCCTGCCTCATTTCCTTCAGCCAATCCCCTGCACCCAGAGCCTCAGCTGCCCCTGTAGACATGCGATCTACAGATGACTCTAGGCCAGCCTCTCCCCCAAGCCCGAGTGCTGTGTATCCAGCTTCTTATCACACTCCCACTTGGAAGTTGTGAGGGCACAAGGCACTAAACAAGGTCAAAACCAAGTTCATCATCTCTAGTCCTCCCCAGATACTTGGTCACCTTTAATGTTCCCCACTTCACAGTGTGGCAGTCATTCCATTTCTCAACCAGAAGCCAAAGGGTCCAGGCTGGACACCTCCTTTCCCTCATCACTGACAGACCATCAACACCAAGCTCTATGGATTTTCCCTTAAGACACCAGAATGCCCTCTTCCCCAGTGTCTTTCCTCCACCTTCTCCCTCGCTTCATTATGCAGAGTAATCTGGGCCCTGTGATGGCCTCTCCTCTAGGCTCACCTGACCCTTCAAAGCTCACTGTCCTGCCCTGCAAAGACCATTTACTATAGGACTTGTCTTCAGCAACAGGACACAGGCAGGTGTTTGGACCTTTTTGTCTTTCTCCTTCTCTCATACACGTGGTAATAGCTACAGGAAGAAGGCAGCAGAGACATTTATTTCCATGTGCATTTGAATGATTCTTTCCTCCTTGGGAAGCAAAAACAGTAGTCTCTTTTGGTTTTTTAATTTTTTGGCTGCACTGGGTCTTCATTGCTTCATGTGGGCTTTCTGTAGTTGCAGTGAGTGGGAGCTACCCTTCCTTGTGGGGCACAGGCGTCTCATCGTGGGGGCTTCCTCTTGTTGTGGAGCACTAAGCATGGGGGCTTCACGAGTTGCAGTATGTGGGCTCGGGAGTTGTGACTTGAGGGCTCTAGCGTGCAGGCCTAGACGTTGTGGAATACGGGCTTTCTTGCTCCAAGGAATGTAGAATCTTCCTGGATCAGGGATCAAATCCGTGTCCCCTGCATTGGCAGATGGATTCTTATCATCCACTGCACCACCAGGGAGGTCCCTCGTTTGGTCTTAAGTAGCATCTTTAATCACCATCCCTGGAAAGTTGTCTTCTGCCCATGGTGACCTTTAATTAGCTCTTGAGACAGGGAGGCCTGGTGTGCCGCAGTTCATGGTGTCGCCAAGAGCCTGACATGACTTGGCGACTGAACAACAACAAATCCAGGTGGACCCCCTGCCTTGGCTCAGAATCCTTCTGGGTTCCCACCTGCCGCAGGGGGGCCATCTTCCCAGCTCCTGCGGGAGGCTCTCTCTCTCCCCACGCCATGGCCATTTTGATGGTCAGAACCAGTGGACATGTTGAGGGGCCTCACAGTCCATCTAGGGGGAAAACGGAGGCCTAAAGAGGAGAGGGACCTGCCTGGGTCACCCAGCAGTGGTGAAGCAGCTGAGACCAGAGCTGGGTCTCTTGCCTCTTCCAGCCAGTTTACGGTGGCTGATGCAGCAAGGCAGGCACCATTTGTTGTGTACAAAGTGCTGTTCAGGGACTTTCCCAGTAGTCCAGTGGTGAAGAATCCACCTGCCAATACAGGGGACCTAGGTTCAAACCCTGGTCCAGGAAGACCCCACATGCCATGGGGCAACTAAGCCATGCATCACAACTATGGAGCCCACACTCTAGAGCCTGCACTCTGGAATAAAAGGGGCCACCGCAAGGAGGAGCCTGAGCAGCTCAGCGAAGAGCGGAAAGGTAGAGCAATGAAGACCAGGACAGTCAAAACTAGTTAATTTTTTAACAGTGCTGTCCAGCTATTTAAAACCACTTTCCTCGCTTGTTTGTTAAGGCCCTCACCAAATTTCCATTTAACCTGGATCTCAGATTTTCTCCACTGGGTCCTGGAGAAAAAGGACGTGCACTGCCTCCAAAGTAGCATATAGCCAGCATGTGGCAGCAGAATAATAATAAACTAGTACAGGAATGATGTCTTATGTGGTATATATATATATACAATGGAGTATTACTCAGCCATAAAAAAGAATGAAATCATGCCATTTGCAAAAATATTGATGAAGCTAGAGATTTCATATTAAGTGAAGTAAATCAGACAGAAAAAGACAAATATCATTTGATATCACTTATATGTGGGATCTAAAATATGACACAAATAAACTTATCAATGAAACAAAAACAGACTCATAGACACAGGAAAAAAACTTATGGTTAGCAAAGGGGGAGAGCAGAAGGGGGAGATAATTTAGGAGTTTGGGGTTCACATATACACACTATTATATGTGAAATAAGTAAACAACAAGATTCTGCTGTATAGCACAGGGAACTATACTCAATATCCTATAACAACCTATAATGGAAAATAATCTGAAAAAGAATATATTTTTTTATATGTACAACAGAATCACTTTCTGTACACTTGAAACTAACACAACATGGTAAATTAACTATATTTCAATTAAAAAAAAATAAAGTTTGCCCTAAAAGAAATTTACTTTACTGGGGAAAACAAAGGAATGATAACTTTTAGACATTTAGGCTTACGGAGTTCATTCCCATAGATCTCCTCCAGGGACGATTTTATCCCTTAGAGGACACTTGGCAACATGTCTGAAACATTTTCAGTTTCACAGTTGGGAGTTGCTTCTGACACTAACTAGGTGGAGGCCTTAGACTTAGACTCCTGAGTGTATTGACATTTCCCAACTGCTCTGCTTGCTAGTTCCCTGCCCCCAGCAAACCTTGTCTTCCTCTCCTTTCAGGCTCCACTCACATCTGTCCTCTCCCAGGACACTCCTCAGATGACTTCTAGTTACTCATTTTCTGCTCTCCTTTGAACACGTAAATAAGTGGAGGCAGTAGGTAAAATGCAAAGAGCTTAGGGCTGCATGCCAGTTAGACCTCTTTGGGCCTCTGTCATTTTTTCTATGTTGAGAAAATTGAAAAGTTTATTTGTAAGATCTTTTCTGTAGGAGGGTGAATAATGGCCCTCCAAAGACATCCATGTCCTAATCCCTGGGGAATGATAATTCCTCTAACAGCTAGTTATTGAGCACTCACCAACCCTAGCACTGATCTAGACACAGGAGGAACAGTAGTGAGCAAGATAAATGCCTGCCCTCAAGGAGCTTGTGCCCTGCTTTAGGGGCAGCATTGGTCCTGCTGAAAAAATGTTAGCACACAGACATCTGAGCAAGGCTTTATGGTCTTTGGGACTCCCTCAATAGTCATGTGTGGCAGGCCGCCCCATCCCCTAGGAGGGACACTGAGGTTCAGGCTGAGGAGCCACCAATTTCCTTGCTGGACCTCCTTCGAGAGTCCTCTATCCAATCAACAGAGTATTTCCACACATAAAACCTCCCTGAAAATGAGCTCTCAACCCAAAATTATAAAGCATGTGAGGAAATAATCTAACATGACTGAAAGTTGGCAGACATCAGAGATAAAATCAGATCCTCAAGAAATCCAGATAAAAAGACTACAGGCACAAGTCTGGGACTACACTAAAATCTGAATTGTACTCTCTCAAAGGGTGAATTTTATGGCATGCAAACAGCATCTCAATAAAGCTGTTATTAAACAGAAAGACCACAGGGTGGAGACCACAATATACACATGTTTGAAATGATTACAGTCACATTATCTTCTTGTGGAATTATTTAAAAATTAGAGAAAATGTATAATTGACATAAAATGTAAGTAGTATTAATTATAGTTATTCAGTGATTATTAATTTATTCTCATTTCCACATTTCCTAAGCTCCTTATCATTTATCAAAATGTACCTGTGCCATGTCCCATTCCATTAGAGCCTTAATACCATGTTCTCTCAATTCTAAGGTGCCATTGATTGCAACTGTTTTTAAAAGATTTTTTAATAAAGCAATCTATCAAATGTACTTCTCTACTATAAGTTCTCTGTTATTTCTGATTTTGGATATATAAAAAATGTGGAAAACATTTAAATTTATAATACCTGATAAAATTATTTGAGGTAATGTGATTATGATGCTGCTGAGTAGTTGACTTCATGTTTTATGACCCTAAATCCTAGATTATCTGAAGGCTGGCAGCTAGAAGCTGCCAGTGTTAGAGCTTGGACCATGAGACTGTATCACAGTGACACATATTTTCCCTCAAGGCAGTGGTGCTCATAGGTGTGAAACAGGAGGGGAAGGACACCACACAGGCTCTGCAATGGAAATTGTTTTCAGAGCACGCAGACATGACCTGGCCCAGTGCTACATCTTTCTCTGAAGGACCCTGTAAGACTCAGTGTTTGGTGTCAGCAGTCTTCCTGGGGCTTCTCCCTGTCCTGAACCCATTCCCTTGCTGTAAAATGGAAATGAATCATATTTTCCAAAGCACCACTACAAGTTAAGGCTTATTTGGCTCAAAGTTCAGAAGGATGGCATTCTCTTTCTTCTCACCTCCTCTGTTCCTCCCCATGAGAGGGGATCGACTCTTCAGGAAAGAGCACTGTGGCTGGGGCAGTGCCCATTACAAAGATTTCAAGGATCTACTACTGCCCAGGATGACAAGGCTGGGACCAGGAGGGAGGACAGAGCGAGGAAAAGGCAAGGGGCAGGGAGACAAGTGGAGAAGGGATTTTCAGGTGTTCATCCATGTCCTCTTTGGACCACCCTGAAAGACCATCTAACAGTAGTGATTTAACAACAGGATTTAACAATTCACAGCATAAAGCACTCACAGAAGTAAGTGTGAAGTTCAATCTCTCTCACTCAAGATGGAGAAGCTGGAAAGACCAGGCCATAAAGATAAGGGTCTTAGTATATGCCAGTGTCTCTCAAACTTCACCAAACCACACAGACCACCTGAGGAGCTTGTCAAAATGCAAGTTCTAATTTAGCAGATCAGGAGTGATGCCTGAGATTCTGCATTCCTGACAAACTTCCAGGGGATGCCCATACTGTTGCAGATCTAGGAACCGCACCCTAGTAACAGTTGCATAGGAAGTACTGGACCAATGTTCATTCATTCACTCATTCATTCAAGCACCCAAAAAATATTTATTGAGCACTTATTACATGCCAGACAATATCCTAAGGGCCAAAGATACCAAACAGAAAAAAAAAAAGTCATACACACATACACAAAACAGAACTTAGATTCTAAATGAACAAATATATGATTGAATCAATCAATCAGAGGTAGAAGCTTGTGGCTTAGTGCAAAATAGTTTGATTGCTTTTGCAATCAAACAAAAGCTCTCCTGTGATCATTTATCTTGCAAACCCCACTACGTGTTCACTAAGGAAGAGGGCAGGAACAAATGAGAGGAGGGAGGGACACCTGGCCACTCACCAGCAGCGTGACCTTGGGTGTGTTCCTGACTTCTCTGGGCTTCAGGTGCTTTTTTTTAATATATACTGTTTTTGTTTTTTTTTTCCGGCTGTGCTGGGTCTTCATTGCTGTGCATGCTTTTCTCTAGTTGCAGCAACCAAGGGCTGCTCTCTAGTTGCAGAGCACAGGCTCTCGGGCACAGGCTGAACAGTGGCGGCACATGGGCTTAGCTGCTCCACAGCATGCGGGATCTTCCCAGACCAGGGACTGAACCTGTGTCTCCTGCACTGGCTGGTGGATTCTTTACCACCAGGGAAGCCCTTTGGGTGCTTTGGAAGGAGGAGCCTATTCTAACTGCACACCAGCATTGTGAGGATTAAACTAGAAAATGTACCCAAATCACCCGGTCCAAGTGCCTGGCCCACGGTAGGCACTTGACATATGGTGGCTGCTATCGTTTTACTATTTATCACTGACCCAAGTGTGAAAGTCAGCCCCCCGGGCCCATGTCTCTCTCCCCCACCACTCCCACCCCACCTGGAGTTCGCCCTCCCCCATCAGCCGTGCCTCTGGGAGCCACAAGGCTACCCTGATGAGCTGTGCAGCTTACTGTGAAATGCGCTGCATTTTCTCCCCAGCTGCCCCCTGATTGCAGTATTTACTTTTAATCTCCTGTGCCTCAATGCCCGATAAAAACTTTGTCACATTAGATGGTGACAGATGGGGGAGAGAAGGGAGGGAGGCCTGCGAGGGAGCGTCCGGGCCACTCAACAATCCTTCAGCACGCCAATTACGTCCTTCGGTGCTCCGCGGCGTGGGCACCCATGTCAGCACAGAGGGAAATGGAAAAGCATAAATAAAGACAAAACCAGGCTCGGCGAGGCTTTAATCTGCAGAATAACATTTCTCATTTGTGTGAAATATCACTGGATTCTCTCCCTCTGCTCCGGGGGCACACATGAGTGCACACGCACACGCCGGGAGGGAGACAGGGGTTCCCAGCCCCGGCGGTAAGTTAACTGTGCGCGGCGCGCCTCCTCCGAGCTGGGGTTGAACCCACCCCACGTCCCTAACCTGGCTGTCAGCGCCATCGCTTCTTCGTGTTTGCAGGGTGTAAAGTGGAAGAAGGGAGACGGGAGCTGACAGAAAGAGGAATCTAAGTGGTTAAGAAGCCAGCAGTGTGATAATTATGAGTGTGCAAGGGAGAAGAAGGGCTCGATGGTCGGAATTGGTCCTGCTCTCACAATAATAGAATAATTATCTCGTAATAATCCGTGGGATTGGGGCTTAACACTTTCCAAACCTTTTTCTTTCACAGGTGAACATCCTGATCCTCAACTCTGTGAAGCAATTAAAGATCCTCACATAGGCGGTGAGCTCCAGGTTTGTCTGTTCTGTCTCTCTTCCTGGAGATGTAGCATGGAAGAGTGTGATAGGATACCAGCCCCATAGTGACAAAGCACCGCAAAGGAGGTGGCTTAGAACAATGGAAATGTCTTCTCTCGCAGTTCTGGAGGCCACACGCCTGCAAGCAAGAGGTTGGCTGGGCCAGGCTCCCTCTGAAGGCCAGAGGGGAGGATCCTTCCTTGCCTGTCCCAGCTTCCGGAAGCCCCAGGCACACCTTGGCTTGTGGCGACCTACCTCCGGTCTCTGCACCCTCTTCCCATGGCTCTCTCTCTGTGGCCAAATGTCCCGCTTTTATAAGGACACCAGTCACGCTGGAGTTAGGCCCACCCTAATGACTTCATCTTAACTCGATTTTTAAAAGTCACAGGTACAGGGTTTAGGACTTAAATGTATCTTTTTAGGGGACCAGATTTGACCCATAACAGAGAGGTACAGTTTGGGGAAAACGTGTTTGGAAATCAGACCAGCTTGTGTTCAGGCATCAGACCTGTAGAGAGCTGCTGAGTCTTCTGCTCTAAGAGCAGGGAGACCCCGAGACCACCCTCTCCCACCGGAGGCCACGTGCGTGCGTGCATGCGTGCTCTTCCATTCCTGTCGGACGCTTTGCCTATTCTGGGTAATTCGTGTAAATGGAACTTCACAATAGGAGACCTTTGTGTCAGGCTTCTCTCACTTCGCATCTGGAGGTTCATCCGCATGGTAGCATGTACCAGTTACTGTTGTTTAGTCGCTCGGTCATGTCCAGCTGTTTTGCAACCCCATAGACTATAGCCTACCAGGCTCCTCTGTCCATGGGATTCTCCAGGCAAGAATGCTGGAGTGGGTTGTCATTTCCTTCTCCAGCAGTTCTTCCTGACCCAGGAATTGAACCCACGTCTCCTGAATTGGCAAGCGGATTCTTTACCATTGAGCCCCCCGGGAAGACCAGTATGTGGCAGTACTTCATCCCTTTTTACAGCTAAATATTACTCCATTGTGTGGATATGGCACACTTTGTTTACCCATCATTCATTGATGGGCATTTGAGTTGTTTCCATCTTTTAGTTACTGTGCCTGCAATGTAATTTTGATAGAGATTTTGTGAAAGTATCTGTTTATTCCAGCCAAGTGGACATTGAAAGAACAGTTAGTATAGTTATTCTGTTTGTATTCCAGATGGGCATTTATAATGGTTATTGTATGGAATAAAATGGAATAAAGGATTTCTGCTAAGTTGCTAAGTCACTTCAGTCGTGTCCGACTCTGTGCGACCCCAGAGACGGTAGTCCACCAGGCTCCCCCGTCCCTAGGATTCTCCAGGCAAGAACACTGGGGTGGGTTGCCATTTCCTTCTCCAATGCATGAAAGTGAAAATTGAAAGTGAAGTCGCTCAGTCGTGTCCAACTCTTCGCGACCCCATGGACTGCAGCCTACCAGGCTCCTCTGCCCATGGGATTTCCCAGGCAGGAGTACTGGAGTCGGGTGTCATTGCCTCCTTTATCTTCCCTCTCTCCCTCTCACTTCCTCACTCCCAAAGGTAGGAAAGGAAACCATGAGAAAGATCTCTCTCTCTCAATCTTTCTCACCCTCTTCTTCTATCCCCTTCTCTTTCTCCTCCCTCTCTGCTTTCATCCGTTCATTTATCCAAGAAATATTTCTGAGGACCCCTATGTGGGGGCCCTGGGCAGCATTGCTAACTTTCAGTTCCAGGTCCCAGGAAATCATGGCATGGCCCCAAACCACAGATGCCACTCAAGCTTCTGGTGCAACTTCCCATTTGCCCTTCAGAGCAGAGAGAGCATGGCTGGCACCTGGACTGGGCTTCCATCCAAAGAGCAAAGACGGCCAAAAGGTGAAGAGACCTGGGGAATTTCCAAAGATCCAACTGCTAACAGCCACACCTCCCCACTGAGGACATGCTTGTCCCCTGGAGGGGCTCCTGAGAACACTTTGACCCTGATCACCCATGGGAGCACTGAAGACTTCACTTGTCCTGAGGCTAGGACCTGGGGTTGGGGGAGTCAGCCTGGTGGGCTATTTAGCAAGCTGATAAGACCTCTGGTGAGAGTGAGTGTAAACTGGGCAAGGAGGGACTGCATCATGTATTAACATATATGTGGCTGTGCTGGGTCTTCACTGCTGCACTCGGGATTTCTGTAGTTGTGGCGAGTGGGGGGCTACCCTCTAGTTTTGATGTATGGGCTTCTCATTGCCCTGTCTTCTCTTGTTGCAGAGCCCAGGCTCCAGGCAACGTGGGTTTCAATAACTGCAGTGTGTGAGCTCAGTAGTTATGGTTCCCAGGCTCTAGATCACAGGCTCAAATCGTTGTGGCCCATGGGCTTATTTGCTCCATGGCTTGCCGGGATCTTCCTGGACCAGGGATCAAACCCATGTCTCCTGCATTGGCAGGTGCATTCTTTACCACTGAGCCACCAGGGAAGCCCCATAATATTGTTTTTAATTAACTATATATTTTTATGTTTAACAAAACTACCCACATTTTATTCTCATGTAGATTCAAGTCTTCCAAAACACTCCTTCTGTTGCCTTCATAAGATCCTGCATAAAAGTCACCTTCGGGATTGGTGTTTGAGTCCACACATGTGGGGTTCAGACATGAGATTCCAGATAAACAACACCCATGAGGTGACCAGTGGAGCATGCAATACAATAAGCTGGGGTACTTGTAAATTTTGGATTCCTGGGTCTCGCATGAGAACAGCGCCTCTTTCTTAACAGTGCCCTCCCACCAAAGTCCAAGAATTGGGTCTCACTGGTCCCAGTGTTTCTGGCTTGAATCAAGCTCCATCCTGAATCAGTCACTTTGAACAGAGGTGGGGCAGCAAGGGAACACTCTGTCAGCCAAGACAACTGGAGAGCAAGGGAGGGTGTCTGCTGATTGTGAAGAGAGACAGATTTCAAGCCCAAGAGGAAGCCCTTTCCAACAATGAGAGCCAATCAGTATCTGATAGGCCATGACTTAAGGACTGAGCTCCGGGTTACGCGAAGTCCTCCAGCAGAGGCTGATGATCATTAATCAGGTTTGCTACTGAGGAGTTTCTATATCAAGTAAAAAGCTGGGGTAAATGAAGGTCTCGCATTAGTTCTCTATGGCTGCTCTAACAAATTGCCACAAGCGTGGTGGCTTAAAACAACACAGAGGGCCTTCCCTGGTCGTCCAGAGGTTAAGAATCCACCTTGTAATGCAGGGGACATGGGTTCAATCCCTGGTTGAGGAACTAAGATCCCACATACCATGGAACTTAAGCCCACGCACCACAACTAGAGAGTTTGCATACTGCAATGAAAGATCCCACTTAATGCAACAGAGATCCTGGGTGCTGCAACTAAGACCCAATGCAGCAACCTCCACCCCGCCCCCCCCCCCCCCCGAAAAACCCTCAGATGCATTCTTTTGCAGTTTTATAGGTTAGAAATCTAACATGAATATCACTAGACTAAAACCTAAGTGTCAGCAGGGCTGTGCTCCTTTCTGGAGGCTCTGGGAACACTCTGTTCCCTCACCTCTTCCACCTTCTAGGACCACCTGCGCTCCTTGGTCTATGCCCCCCTTCCACCTCCTCCAAAGCCAGCAACAGTGGGTTGAGTCCTCCTCCTGTCACATCTCTCTGCTCTCCTCTTCTGCCTCCCTCTTCCATCCTGAAGGAGCCTTGTGATTACGTTGGTCCCACCCAGATAATCCAGGATAATCTTCCTATTTGAAGGTCGACTGACTAGTATAACTTTACTTCCCATCCATCACTTTACTTCCCTTTTGTCACATAATGTAACATATTCCCAGGTCCATGGGATTAGAATGTAGACACCTTTGAGGGCCACTATTCTGCTTACCATAGGACCCCCGTGTCCCATCCCAGCCAGAGATTCAGTGGTCCCATAACTTGTTGGATTGTTGGGTCTTTTCAAGTAGGACAAAGATTCAGGCACCATCGGGCACCATAGTAACACTCTTCAAACCCCCTAAGAGCACATCACATGTTTGTTGTTTGCTTTGAAACCAGAAGGCAGGTTACACAGTAATTGCCTCTTTTTGCATGCGTGCGTGCTCAGTCACTTCATTCTTGTCTGACTCTGCAACCCTGTGGACTGTAGCCCACCAGGCTCCTCTGTCCATGGGATTCTCCAGGCAAGAATACTGGAGCAGGTTGCCATACCCTCCTCCAGGGGACCTTCCCAACCCAGGGATCGAATGCACAGCTCCTGCATTGGTAAGCAGATTCTTTACCCACGGAGCCATCTGGGAAGGCCATCTCTTTGTCTATTAGCAGCAGTTACACTCCGGTCTGCAGGAGCTGTACAATGACTGTGGGTTCAACCTCATTCTAAGGAAATGCTAATTAGGGTCTGTGTAACAAAATAACCATTAGAGAGCACTTGAAGTTATAGTCCTGCCTGCGTTAGAAAAGTCCCTGCCATCTCCCAGAGAGGAGACAGAGAGAGTGGCAGATAGATGGCAGGGGAGGGAAGCTTCTCCCCTGGACTCCCCTCGGCCCCATGAAAGCTGGAGTGCTCTGGGCCTTGGCCCAAAGGTGGTGATATATATTAAGAGTGGTTCTTCACTGCTACTTCCTGGGTGACAGGCATGGAGCTGGGGCTTTACACATCCCAGAGCCAAGTTGCCGAGTGATGCGACTCCTTCAGGGCCTTCCCAGGCTGACAGGAACACGCCAGAAACATGTTTCAAGGACAGAGGGGCTGAGGGCTCCAAGGATGGGACTAAGAGGGCTGAGTATGACCTGGGAAAGGCATTCAGGCGTCAGCTGGCCAGAACTATCCTGAGCCAACCTGCACTCTTGGCAAAGACGTGCAGGGAGAAATAGCACTGAGCAAGAGGAATAGAAGAAAGAAGCTTATTTTTTAAAGCATGCAGTTTGGAGCAGAAGAGTGAGGCTGGGGACTTCCCTGGTGGTCCAGGGACTAAGAATGCATCTTACAAAGCAGGGGACCTGAGTTCCATCCCTGGTTAGGAACTAAGATTCCACATACCGTGGGGCAGCTAAGCCCACACACCATGACTAGAGAAAGCCTGAGGGCCACAGTGAAGACCTAGCATTCAGTTCAGTTCAGTTCAGTCGCTCAGTCATGTCCCCGTGGACACCATGGACCACAGCACGCCAGGCTTCCCCGTCCATCACCAACTCCCAGAGTTTACTCAAACTCATGCCCATTGAGTCGGTGATGCCATCCAACCATCTCACCCTCTGTCATCCCCTTCTCCTCCCGCCTTCAGTCTTTCCCACATAGCCACAAAGAAGAAGTGTGAAGCTGGCCATGGGCTCAAGCCGGGCTAAGGAGAGTCTTGTCTTCCAGGTTAACATATTTATTCCTTCACCATCAGGAACCATTGAGAGAGTGGGTTGGGACGTGGTTGTACCCTTTAGACAGATCTTTCTGTCAACTGTATAGACCTGGGGTCAGCAAACTTTTTCTATAGAGGACCAGATAGTAAATATTAAAATTTTAGGCTTTGCACACCATCTGCTTTCTGTCATAACAACTCAACTCTGCTGTTACAGTGCCAAAACAGCCCAAGACAATATCTAACCAAATGAGCGCAGGTCTGTTCCAATAAAACTTTATTTGAAAAGCAGGCTGGGCGATGAAATTTCCCCATGGGCCACAGTTTGCCAACCCCTGGTCTAGATGATGGTTTTGAAGAATATGTGTACCCTGTGCTCCTGTAACTCAAGATTCCCACCCACTGCTCTTGTATTCATTGGCATGTTTAAGCGGATCACTGGACTGGCTGAAATAATACAGGTAACAGCCTTTTATCACGTTAATATAACTTTTTATAGTTCATAGGGCTCCCTCTCGTAAACTATTTCACATGATCCATGCATAAGTTGAAGACACGAGGACTCAGAGAAGTTAAATGACTTGCTCAGATTTGCACAGTTCTCAGGCACTTTTGAACCTGTTTGAGATCAACTTTGCCAAGGATCACGTCTCTTTCCCAGTCTCATGTTTTCCTCTTATTAATAAGAAAACATAAAGGCTGATTGAGCAGTTCAGTCTTTCAGGGTGTAGTAGGATGGTAGGAACTCCTCCCCAAATTCCAAATTCCATAGTGCTGCCTGAGGAGCAGCAAGTGGTGCAGGCCCTGGGCTCCAGCATGAGGCTGGGTTGCAGAATGGGGAAGGTGGTGGGGGTAGTGGCAGGGTCTCATCTCTCCCTCTGCACCCAGCCGAGAAGATGACTCCTTCCTCAGGAGGACAGCAGCTATATCCAGGAGATCTATGCCTGGGACCTGGCCTCAGAAATCTCATTCATTCATAGGGATGATGGTAACATTCATGTTAAAGCAATACAGAGTTGAGGAAAGATATGCAGGGAGTTGAAGATTCAAGCAATTTCCTGGAGTGAAAGGAACAAGGAAAGCTTGGCATTACAGGCCCAAATTCAAGATGATAACCCCTGCCTAGAGATTAGGAGAAGAAAATGGCAACCCACTCCAGTATTCTTGCCGGGAGAATCCCACGGACAGAGGAGCCTGGTGGGCTACAGTCCATGGGGTCGCAAAGACTCAGACATGACTAAATGAGTACACACACAGAGGTTAGGGACCCAGTTTATGATAATGGCTCTTGGTGTATAAGGTGGAGGGGTTGGTGATTCCAATGATTGGGCTTCCCAAGTGGCATTTAGAGGGTGTGTCCAAGGAGACTGGTATCCAAAAACATACAGGATAATCCTGCATGACAAAGATGGTCTCTTGTCTCATGTGAATTTCAGAACTTCTACTGGACATTCATGTAATTGTAAAACCTGATCTGAATGATCTGAGCCTGGATCTGACCACTTTTTTACAAGCAAACACGAAACAATCTTCTGAGACGTTTTAATATTATTAAATTTCCAGCAATTCAACTCTTGTAAATCAAAGTTAAACTCAACTTTGTTTTATTCAAGACTTGCCACAGACCGTTCACTATTTTAGAAAATAGAATCACAAAATGGAGACACAACTTACAGTATTTCACTCATTAGGCAGTATGTATAGGTCTATACTTGGAGCTGTCAAATTTACAGTGAATCTCAAATAAGTGCAAGCTTCCAACTCCTTTTGTAAATTCTTAGCTCATATTTTGAATTGATTATGGACTGGTGGCTCAGAGGGTAAAGAATCTGCCTGCAGTGTATGAGAGCTGGGTTTGATCCCTGGATCAGGAAGGGCTCCTGGAGGAGGGCATGGCAACCTGCTCCAGTTTTCTTGCCTGGAGAATGCCATGGACAGAGGAGCCTGGAGAGCTACAGCCTATAGGATCACAAAGAGTCAGACATGTGATCTATAGGATCACAAAGCACAAATGCATGCATAGGTTATATTATCCGGGGATTGCACTTTAGCACAGTAAAGGAGGCATTAATACATTTGGTGGGGGAGAGAGGTGGGGTTGAAGAGCTGGTAGGGCTGCTGCCACCCACAACCCCTTGACCATCCCTGTCCCCTTGAACCCAGCCTGGGTGTTAGCCATCTCTGCGCCAGAGTATTTTAGCCCTTTGCTTTTCCCTGTCTTAGCTCAGGTTAATAGAACAAATACCAACTGGGTGGCCTAAATGACAGTTTCTTGTCTCTTATAATTCTCAAGGGTGGAAGTCCAAGATCAGAAGGCCAGTCTGGGTTCCTATGAAGGCCCTCTTCCTGGCGAGTAGATTGCCTTTGTGCTGTGTCCTCACATGTCTGAGAGAGAGAGACAGCTCTGATCCCTTCTTCTTCTTAAATGGGTACTAATCCCATCATGAGGGCTCCACAATCACAACCTCTTCTAAACCCAATAACCTCCCGAAGGCCCCACCTTCTAATACCATTGCATCGTGAATTAAAGCTTCAGCATATGAATGAGGAGTGGGGGAGGAAGGGCACAAACATGCAATCCATAGTACTTCGTATACTGGTTTAGATTAATTTATTCAACAAACAGGGGAGCCAGATTAATTGGTGAAGACAAGGTGGTATACTTCCTATGCTGCTGCTGCTATTGCTGCTAAGTTGCTTCAGTCGTGTCTGACTCTGTGCAACCCCATAGATGGGAGCCCACCAGGCTCCCCCGTCCCTGGGATTCTCCAAGCAAGAACACTGGAGTGGGCTGTCATTTCCTTCTCCAATGCATGAAAGTGAAAAGTGAAAGTGAAGTTGCTCAGTCGTGTCCGACTCTTCGCGACCCCATGGACTGCAGCCTACTAGGCTCCTCCGTCCATGGGATTTTCCAGGTAAGAGTACGGGAGTGGGGTGCCATCACCTTCTCCAATACTTCCTATGGGGAACATGAAAATGAATAAAGTGTGGTTCCTGTTCTCCAGGAAATCACAGCTTAGCTGGGGTGTTCGAAGACCCATTCCGTCCCATCTCCAGGATCTGGAGATAAATGCAGCAGCATCAACAGCAACGAGCAGTACTTCTCCAGCTCTCCCCACTACCCACTATCGGTCAAAGTCCATCCAGATGTTTCCTGGGAATTCCTAACAGATATGTCCTCCGGTCTCATTACCAAGCCCTCTAGCCCTCAGGTGGCGAAACCCTTCTGCCTCCTTGGCTGGATGCAGCCCAGCTACTGAGAGCACTCGCCCTCATCAGCATCGCCCCTGTGGCTGCTGGGCGGGTGGGACATGGGCACAGCCACCAATATTGCTGCTGTTGCCAGAAACCCCATTTACCGAGGCTGGGATAGGTGGTGGGCATCCCCCAGGCCTCCCAAAGAACCCAGCCTCCTTCCTGTACCAGGAGCTTCCACCAAGGCTACTGCTGCCACGTCCTACTCCATAGCCCCCTCCTGTCACGGGCATGGCTAACACACTGTGCCCTGGGGACTCCCCCATGCTGGAGCCGCCTCTGCTGCATGGAGAAGGGAGAATTCCTCTTAGCACCTCCCCACTCCCCGCCACCCCTGCCAATGGTGCTGGCTTGGGCACCCAATTGCTCAAGGAGATTTGGAGTAAAGACAACTTTTTAGGGAGGAAGGTGAGGGCAGATGTAGGGTCAGAATGCTTGCTTTTGCATCCAGATCTGCCATCGACTGCATGACCTTGGACAAGAAATTAAGTTTCTGAGCATCAGTTTCCATGTCAGAAACACAGGTAAGACAACAGTAACTATCTCAAAGGTTTTGTATGGAGATGAATGATAACAATAAGGCTTAAATAGCATTTAGTATGAAACAAGAACTATTCTAAGAGATTTAAGCTTCACTTCTATTATCATTCCCCTTTTATAGAGTGGGGAACTAAGGCACACAGTAATTAACTTCAACTGCCAGGGGTCACACAGCTAATAAATGATATAGCCAGCATTTGAACCCAGACCCTTCAGTTCCAGAGGCCACATACTTCACCTCTGTGCCACACTGTTCCCTCATGGGAAGTCCTGTTTTCAGTGATTTGCTTGAAAGAACTTGAGTCATCCTACACAATCCTAGGACATAAGAACTGTTATTATGCCCATTTTGCAGAGGAGGCAACTGAGCCAAGCAAGAATAAGCAAACAGATTACAGAAGATACTGCACTTAAAGTGTGTAGCACTAATTACGTGTTAGCCTGCTTTTCCCAGGACTTAGACATGCACCCAGCACCTGGGCTGGGGGAACTCTCTGAGGTCTGGGATTTCCACGGTGCCACAAACCACTGAAGTAAGGCCAAATGTGGTTAGTACCCCTGGAGTGACTTGGAACATCATCAAATTCTTATTTATTGACCATTTTCAGATCCCAAGCAGTTTTCTCTCTGGCTTCTCTAGAGCCCACATGCCTTTGTTTGCATCCTAGTTCTGTTGTTGAGTCTTAATCATGCACAAGAAATATGACCTTTTAGAAATTCCACTTCCACATCAATTATGTACATAAAATAACATACTGCTCCTCAAAGTGTGGTCCGTGGACCAGCAGCATCAACATCAGCTGGGAGCTGGGTGGAGATGAAGAATCTCAGACTCCTCCTTAGGCCTGCTGATCAGAGTCATTTTAGTAAGATCCCTGGAGATTCGTGTGCTTGAGCATATCCAACCCGCAGTGCTGTTAGTGGAAGGACGATAATGATAAACCTCAGATATTTAGATGGGGTAATAGACAACCAACTCTTGAAGTTCTTAAAGGGATGAGAATACCAGACCACCTTATCTGTCTCCTGAGAAACCTGTGTGTGGGTCAAGAAGAAACAGTTAGAATCTTACATGGAACAACTGACTGGTCCAAAACTGGGAAAGGAGTACAACAAGGCTGTATGTTGTCAACTTGCTTATTTAACATCTATGCAGAATATAACATGTGAGATGCCAAGATGGATGAATCAAAAGCTGGAATCAAGACTGCAGTAAGAAATATCAACAACCTCAGATATGCAGGTGATACCACTCTAATGGCAGAAAGCAAAGAGGAAACTAAAGAGCCTCATGATGAGGGTGAAAGAGGAGAGTGAAAAAGCTGGCTTAAAACTCAACATTCGAAAAATTAAGATCATGATGTCTGGTCTCATTACCTCATGGCAAATAGACGAGGCTGTTCAGTTCAGTTCAGTCACTCAGTCATGCCTGACTCTTTGCGACCCCATGGACTGCAGCACGCTAGGCCTCCCTGTCCATTGCCAACTCCCAGAGCCTGTTCAAACTCATGTCCATCAAGTTGGTGATGCCATCCAACCATTTCATCCTCTGTCATCCCCTTCTCCTTCCGCCTTCAATCTTTCCCAGCGTCAGGGTCTTTTCCAATGAGTCAGTTCTTCATATTAGGTGGCCAAGATATTGGAGCTTCAGCTCCAACATCAGTCCTTCCAATGAATATTCAGGACTGATTTCCTTTAGGATGGACTGGTTGGATCTCCTTGCTGCCAAGGGAACTCTCAAGAGTCTTCTCCAACACCGCAGTTCAAAAGCATCAGTTCTTTGGCACTCAGCTTTCTTTATAGTCCAACTCACATCCATACATGACCACAGAAAAAACCATAGCCTTGACTAGACGGACCTTTGTTTGCAAAGTAATGTCTCTGTTTTTTAATATGCTGTCTAGCTTTGTCATAGGTTTTCTTCCAAGGAGCAAGCTTCTTTTTGCAGTCACCATTTGCAGTGATTTTGGAGACAGAGAGATAAAGTCTGTCACTGTTTCCATTGTTTCCCCATCTATTTGCCATGAAGTGATGGGACCAGAACCCATGATCTTAGTTTTTTGAATGCTGAGTTTTAAGCCAGCTTTTTGACTCTCCTCTTTCCCTTTCATCAATAGGCTCTTTAGGCTGAGCACTGAAGAACTGGTGCTTTTAAATTGTGGTGTTGGAGAAAACTCTTGAGATCAAACCAGATCAATCCTAAAGGAAATCAACCCTGAATATTCATTGGAAGGACTGATGCTGAAGCTGAATCTCCAGTCCTTTGGCCACCTGATGTGAAAAGCCAACTCACTGGAAAAGATCCCGATGCTGAGAAAGATAGAAGGCAAAAGGAGAAGAGGGTGGCAGAGGACGAGATGGTTGGATGGCATCACAGACTCAATGGACATGAGTTTGAGCAAACTCCATGAGATAGTGAAGGACAAAGAAGCCTGCAGTCCATAAGGTCGCAAAGAGTCGGACACAACTCAGCGACTGAACAATGACAACAACAGGCACTTAACAGATAATAATAACTGATTTTGTCTAAGAGCTCATCAAGTGCTAAACTCTTAACAGGCATTATTCCACTTAATTCGCATAATGTCCTGTCAGGTGGTTTTTAGAATTGCTGTTTTGAAAATGAGGAATCCAAGGTCCAGGAAGTTCATGTGATCTCGCAGCCAGTAAAGAGTAGAGGCTGGTGCCTCCAGAGTCCACCACATCTACTACAAGCCTGGATGTTTCCAGAGCACTGTCATTAGACCTCCTAATAATGCTCCCATTAATATGACAATGCTCACTTCCGCTTGAATCCCTATTATGCGTCAGAGAGTGAGCTCCATGCATTCTTAGGTTGTCTGACTCTCAGAAGTCCTTTGAGGAAACAATTTTCATCCTCATCCAAACCAAGATACTTAGATCAGAGAGGTTAAATAACTTGCCCATAGTTGCACAGCCAGAAAGCGATAGAGTCAGGATTCTAAAGCCCAGGTCCTCCACCCAGAGACTATGCTGCCTCTTCCTGGCTTCACCCTGTCCTGCTCTGGTTTTTGTTTGTTTGTTTTTGTCCATGTTACTCATCACGTGGGATCTTAATACCCAGACTAGGACTTGAACCTGCATCCCTTGCAGTGGAAAGTGTGGTGTCTTAACCACTGGACCACCAGGTAAATCCCCTTCCTCTGGTTTTCAATTGTGTTTCCACCATAATTTCATGAGCTCTGCCCTTACGCCCAGGCAATGGGGTCCCTGTGCCCCTACAGTCACTCTTCTGCAGCTGTGCCCCTCCCCATGGGACAAGGAGTCAGCAGCCATGCCTGTGCCCCTTTGTAGACAGATTCTGCATCCTCCCTGTCTGCGGGGCCCTCAGTGGCTTCCAGTGTCTACGTGGGCTTCTTTTCTGGATCCACCCTTGGGAGGTGGGTCAAGCCTCTGACATGTTCACCCCAGGCCAGATGGATGGTCAAGAGGGAGCTGTGTAGCAGAGGGTCAAAGCTTGGGTTGCAGGCCAGGGTGTCCTGGAGAAAGAGAAGTAGGAAAACCACAGGTCAGGGGTACCCTCTCATTCCAGCCACACAGGTGAGGGGTGGGCCTGATCTCAGGCCTTGCCCTCCAGTTGGGTCCTGCAGATACATCCTACCTCCACTCTTTGGTCTTAAGTTCCTGAATGAGAAACGTTTTGACATAAACTTCTCTCAGCCGCCCATGGCCTAAGCAGGGACATGCCCTCTATAAGTACAATGAGAAAACACAAAGCCAAGGGGTCTCATTGACTTAGCCCCAGCTTCAATCCTGGTTATTATCAGTGTGGGAGACAAGGGAATCCCCAATTGGCCACAGGCCCCTAGTCTCAGCAGACAGACCAACAGGCTGAGACTCCCCCCAACCCCGCCAACTGTCAGCTGTCCCAGGTCCTGCCTAGATGGGAGGGGGCGCAGGCAAGGATGCAGCTTGTCATGTGTGAACCATGCAGGGTGGGCACACGGGGTGCGCTCAGAAAGATTATCTCACAGTTCAAACTCGTTAATGAAAGAAATAAATTAACCAAGCTCATTTTTCAGGGAATTCTTGTGTAAACTGGAAATTTTCCAGTCTGTGAGCCTTGTGCCAGGCCCTCCCATAAATCACAGCAAGTAGGCTGTCGGCTTGGCAGAGGGGGAAGGGGCGAGGGGGCGAGCAGCCAAGCAGAGGGGAAGCTGGTTCCCGGCCCGGTGGGGCTGTGCTGGGAGGACCGTGTCCTCCCGGCACCTTCTGCCTCCATGAAGCCCTGGGAAAAGAAAGAGGAAAAGAAAGAGCAGTGGCAAGAAGCAACCATGGGGCTTCTGCCAGCCTGTCAGCAAACATTCCTAGCCACCCACACCCCTAACCTGGGAGAAGCCCCCAAAACAGGTCATTTTTTAATTGAATACAGTATTAATTACCATGTGCACCATTAACGGTTTGTGGGATTTGACTAATTAATGTAATAGTTTTTGAGTCACGCTCATTAAATATGAAAATTACGCTGGTGAAAGATATTGGTTTCATTATCAATCTTATATGGACAGGATGGGGGCAGGGCCCGGCGGCAGATGGGATGGACCCCTGCCTGCCTCTTCTAGCTGCGGAGAGCTTTACTGGGGTTCCACAATCAAGGGGAGCCCGCAAGGGCCTGGTGGAGGAGAGAGGGAAGATGATCCTGAGGGAGTGTTGGGAGCAAGCTCTCATCAGGCATGACCTCTGATGAGCCAATGACCACACAGGGCTCTGAAAACCAGATCCCTGGGTTCCTTCATAGCACAGACTTGTGCAGGTGAAAACCCTCTTAGATTCATTCATTCATTGAGGTACGGTGTGGCGGACACTCATGGCCCACTGTCTAATCAACGCTCAGCCCAGCCCCTCACTTCTAGCCTGCCTCTGCCTCAGGCTTACAGAAGGAATTATTAGATTCTTAGACGCACAGCCTCCTTTGCAGCTAAGGATGGTCATGTGACACAATGTGGCCAATAAAATTTAAGGGAGAGGAGCAAGATGGAAAGAATAGCTATTGCTGGCATCCCTGTTCCGTGTCTTCTGTTTAGAGCTGTGGCAGCTGTGTTTTGAACATGAGGGAAAAGCCAAGAGACAGGCAATTAGGTGCAGAGAAATACTGTTTGATTCCACTTACACAAGATACCCAGAAGAGTCAAATTCATAGAGTCAGAAAGTACATCAGTGGATGCCGTGGGCTGGGGGGTGGAGAATGCGGAGTTAGCGTGGACAAAATTTCAGCTCAGGAAGATGAAAAATCTGGGAGATGATGATATTGAGAGTTGCACACCAATGTTAATGGATTTAGTGCCTCTGAACTGTACAGTTAAATATAGTTTAAAAAGTATACTTTGTATTACGTGACCTTTACCACAATAAAAAAAAAATATTTATGTTAAAAGCCCAGAGACTTGCAGATATGCTGGCCCTGATGCTGTTGAGCCACTGAACCATCCCCAGGGTCATCTACCCTCAGACTCTGTTCTTGGGGAAAAAAGTAACCCTCTATTTGTTGAAAACACGATAAAGGTTCTTTCTGTTATTTGCATCTCAAAGTGTTTCTAATAGATACACCTGATGAAGGCACTAGGCTAGGTATGGCGAGAAAGTCAAGTGAAGCGGAAGTCGCTCAGTCATGTCCGACTCGTTGCGACCCCATGGTCTATATAGTCCATGGAATTCTCCAGGCCAGGATACTGGAGTGGGTAGCCTTTCCCTTCTCCAGGGGTTTTTCCCAACCCAGGGATCGAACCCAGGTCTCCCTCATTGCAGGGAGATTCTTTACCAGCTGAGCTATCAGGGAAGCCCAGAGAAAGTCAAAGAAGCTTACAATTTAATCACCATAAAGAGCAAAAAAGATTTTAAAATGTCTAAAATACTCACCATTTATGTCAGCCAATGCCAGATGTCAGTTACGTGGCTTCCAAGGCTTGCTCTTCAGCTGGGGAGCCCCATAGAGCCTTATGATTACTTACAGCTGGGACACACCCCCACCCTCCAGTGCCCATGACCTGCTGGTTCTCAAACATTTAGAGCATCGCCCGCGGATACAGCAGCCTGAGTTGTTCAAAGGAAGATGGGCAGGTTCATCCAGGAAGCCTTTGCGGTCAGGGCAGGAGGTGAACTGGGCTTTGAAGGATGGATAGGATTTCCAAAGGCAGAAACAGAAGAGGGGAGGAGGGGACTGCTGCCTCTGGTAGGTGAGGAAGAGATGGCAAACAGGGCCCAGAGGTGAGACAAGGGAAGTCCATCTCAAGGGTTAAAAAGTAGCCCCGATCAGTTACAATGGAAGGAAGAGAGTGTGGGATTCCTGCTTTCTGACCTGCTGAACCCCATCCCTGCCCCTGTGGACAGGCTGCACCACTGCAGTGAATTCATAGAAACAGCAAGATGTAGAAGAGGGCCTTGAGCACAGGGCGACAGATAAACTGTATTCTTCCTGCTTTGTACAAGATCTGACACAGATGGCACACATGCCCAGATGGCACTCTATAAATGCCAATGAAATAAACAGACATAGGGCAGGGTAGCAGAAATAATAACAATGACCATTGAATGGGACCTGGTATGTTCCAGGCACGGTCCCAGGCACCTCACATGTGTTACTTCCCTTTGATTTAACCAGACCGATTTGAGTTCTAACTATTCCCTCCCAAGCTCTCAGGCCCTCTCATGCAAGTTTGTTGACCTCTTTGAACATCAGTTTCCTCACCTGCAAAATGGTGAGAGTAATATCTGATTGATATATTTATTCTGGTGAGTAATTAGATGGCTGGATGGCATCACCGACTCAATGGACGTGAACTTGGGCAAACTACAGGAGATAGTGAGGGGCAGGGAGGCCTGGCCGTGCTGAGTCCATGGGATCGCAAAAAGTCAGACACGAATTAGCCACTGAATAACAACAGCAACAAGAATAGCACCACCAATAATAGCTCATATCTATTGAGTACGTGCTGTAGGTCAGATCCTGTGCAAAATGTGTAATGCTCACTATCTTATTTATTCTTCAGCCAATAAGGTAGGTACTTTTATTATCTGCTCATTACAGACAAACAGCCTGAGGCTCAGAGAGGTTAAGTCACTTGTCTAAGGCCACATAACTAGTAATAGGAGAATCCTAGAAAAGCTCATTCATGCATTGGGTAGAAATAAGGAGAAGAGAAGACAGACTCTTTTTCTTGAAGAGCTTTTCATGTGACTGAGTAGCCTCAAAGATAGCAACCAGCAAACAGGGCCACCATCCTGGAGTGCCCATTGTACAATCCTGCAGAGAAGGAACTTGGCAGGGCAGTGGTGGGTCATCCCCAAGAAGTGGGGGAATTTACTTTGCCTATAGCAAAAATGTAAATGAATAGAAGTTTCTTTTCCTCCCATAATAATACATCTGGAAATGGAAGTTGAGGCTTGGGAGCCTAGTTGCATTGCATTTTGTGACCCCATGAACTATAGCCTGCCAGACTCCTCTGTCCATGGGAGTTTTCCAGGCAAGAATGCTAGAGTGGGTTGCCATTTCCTACTCCAGGGGATCTTCCCTACCCAGGGATTGAACCTGCATCTCTTGCATCTCCTGCACTGACTGGTGGATTCTTTACCACTGTGCCACCTGGGAACCCCCTGAGGCTTGGGGGCAGTGCTCTATGATTCAGATTTTTTACAGCCTCCCATATGTTGGCTTGGGTTTTTAAGCTTACCACCTCATGCTCACAAAACAGCTGCCTCATCTCCCAACATTATATCCTCATACTACTATGCCAAGCAGGAATAGAATAGGGAGAAAGGCCCTCCCCTTTTATCCAAGGTAACAAACCTTTCCTGGAGTTTTCTACAAACTTCTTTTTGCAGGTACTGGTGGGACCCAAGTGACATGGCCATGTCTAGCTGCAAAAGACACTGGGAAAATGAGTATGTGACTTCGCATCTCGTTTAGAGCAAGACATGTAAAACAGAGGGGGGCTTTAGAATGGCTTTGGGTAGCTGTGATGTCTGTCACACAATTTCACACAGCTTTGCAGGGCAGACCTGGGACTGGTTAGGGTCCTGCAGGGAGCTCGTGGCCACTACACTCCTCCCTGATCCTGTCGAAACAAGCAGATTGTCTCCACAAATCAGGGCAGCCTCGTGGTAGGAGCGTGGCTCTCACTGCTGTTTGAACTCGGGCATTGCCTCACCAGTGAAGCAGGGTTGCTCTGAGAATGAATGAGATAAGCTCTGTAGATTTGTTTGGCAGCAGAGCAAGTAACTTTACCCACAAGTCAGAGCCTCAAGGCCAGAGGAGACGCAGAGGGAAGACAGGAGACCCAGCCCTGGTGTCCCAGCCCACCCATCACAGGATGTGCAGCCCTCCATTACCAAAATGCCATCTCCATCCCTTGCAAGTTATCTATTGGTACCACTGATTATTCTTGTTAATTAATTAGTGTTTGCTGAGTGAAGGAACTGAGCATCAAAGAATTGATGCTTTTGAACTGTAGTGTTGGAGAAGACTCTTGATTGTCCCTTGGACTGCAAGGAGATCCAACCAGTCCGACTAAAGGAAATCAATCCTGAATATTCACTGGAAGGACTGATGCTGAAGCTGAAACTCCAATACTTTGGCCACCTGATGCAAATAACTGACTCATTGGAAAAGACCCTGATGCTGGGAGAGATTGAAGGCAGGAGGAGAAGGGGACAACATAGGATGGGGTGGTTGGATAGCATCACCAACTCAATGGACATGAGTGTGCGTCAGTTCCGGGAGTTGGTGATGGACAGGGAACCCTGGCATGCTGCAGTCCAAAGGGTCGCAAAGAGTCAGACACAACTGAGCGACTGAACTGAACTGAGTGAAGGAGAGAGACCCACTTGGGCCAAAAAAGTCTTTCAAGGGGGCCCATAGCAGGCAGGAGAGATTGCAGCAGAAACAAGGAAGGCAAAGGCCCTCAGAGGAAAATCAAAGTCCCCTTCACTCTGGGCTCTCTCCTCCTGAGCACCGGGAAGGGACCTGGGGACGCTGGGCCTGTTGGCGACAGTGAGTGACTGCAGTGTAAGCCCTGGGGAGGGGGCCGTGCCAGCTCCATTATGCTTATGGCCCTGGCTTGGCGGGCTCCCAGGGCAGTTCAGGGGGTGGCTGAGAGCCAGGTCGGGGGCTGGGGAAGGCAGCACCTGCAGGGTTGGGGGGATGAGGGAAAAGATGGAGGGAGGGGTGAAGTGGGGAAGAGGGAGAGCGGGACAGTGAGTGTGTAAAAACTAAGCCCTGGTTGAAAGACTGTTTCGTTTATTTTAAAGAAAGAATGAAGGACGCTGCTTGAGAAAAACAGAGGAGAACCAAAAATAAATAAATAAATAAAAGGCCAAGACAGAACAATAGACAGGAGGGGACAGGAATTAACAGGGCTGGCACCAGATAAGAGGGGGGTACATCTCAGAGGTGGGGAAACTTGCTTGGGTCTCAAAGAATGGCTTTGAACTTGGCTTCCCTGACCCCAAAGGCCAGACTCTTCACCAGGCCACTGGCTGTGCCTAAGACATCGTGGAGGTGGAAGCAGAGAGGCAGGTTCTGGGGACCTGACGGGCTGAGGGCAGAGAGGCCCCGGGTGGAAATCACCTGAGTCGGGGAGGAACTTGGTGCCCACCTGGGGACCAGCCCCGATCCGATGCCCTCGGCAGATTCTCTTCAGCCTGCGCTGGTAACGTCCATCCCTGGTGGAACTGCGCCGCCTCCCTGCCTCCAGCAGGTGGAGCGCTGCCTAGAGGTCAAGCGCCCTAGAGTTAGACTGTCCGGATCCAGATCCTGGCTCTGCCATGTCAGATAACGACTTAAATCCTCATGCCTCAGTTTTCTCTTATGGAAAACAAGGGTAATGATAGTTTCCATCTAATGGAGTTGTTACAGGTATTCAATGAGGTGATGTATGTAGAGTGCTCAGAACCAGCATTGAACAAGTGCTCAGCAAGGTTAGGTGCCATTAGACAATTCTCTACTAGCAACATCCTTACACGGTTACATTGGGCAATGTGCCCAGCTTAAAGACTACATTTCCCAGCTCCACTCACATCTGGGGCACCAGCTGGGATGTTGTTCAACTGCTCAGTCATGTAGGACTCTTTGAGAACCCATGGACTGCAGCACCTCAGGTTCCCCTGTCCTTCACTATCTTCATTATTTGAGTTTGCTCAAACGCATGTCCATGATGTCGGTGATGTTATCTAACCTTCTCAACCTCTGCTGCCTCCTTCTCCTTTTTCCTTCAATCTTTCCCAGCATCAGGGACTTTGCCAATGAGACAGTTCTTCGCATCAGGGGGCCAAGGTACTGGAGCTTCAGCATCAGTCCTTTCAGTGACTATTCAGGGCTGATTTCTTGTAGGATTGACTGGTTGGATCTCCTTGCAGTCCAAGGGACTCTCAAGAGTCTTCTCCAGCACCACAGTTCAAAGGACAGGGAAGCCTAGTATGCTGCAGTCCATGGGGTTGCAAAGAATCAGACATGACTTAGCGACTGAACAACAAACAATTAAATTCTCTGTGCACTTTTCAAAGGTCACTTTCCATTTACAGTTACTACATAATGTTGGCTCTTTTCCTCGTGTGTACAATACATCCTTGAGCTTCTCTTATACCCAGTGGTTTGTTCCTTCCGCTTCCCCACCACTAGTAACCACTAGTTTGCTCTATATCTGTGAGTCTGGGTCTTTTTTGTTATAGTCACTGGTTCGTTGTATTTTTAGATTCCATATATAAGTGATATCACACAGTATTTATCTTTGTCTGACTTATTTCAGCATAATGCCCTCCACGTCCATTCATGTTGCTGCAAATGGCAATATTCTTGTTTATGGCTGAGGAGTATTCTGTTGTGTGTCTCTGTGTGTGTGTTTTGATATATAACACATCTTCTTTACCCATTCATCTGTTATCTGTTGATGAACACTTAAGATTGTTTCCATACCTTGGCAAGTATCAACAATGCTGCTGTGAACACTGAAGTACATGTATCTTTTTGAATTTGCATTTTTCAGTTTTGCGGATATATACCAGGAATGGACGGGATGGGAGGATCCCCTGGAGAAGGAAATGGCAACCCACTCCAGTATTCTTGCCTGGACAATCCCACGGACAGAGGAGCCTGGCGGGCTACAGTCCACGAGGTCGCAAAGAGTCAGACACAACTGAGCGACTTCACTTCACCAGGAACGGAATTGCTGGGTTGTATAGTAGTTCGATTTTTAGCTTTTTGAGAAGCCTCCACACTGTTTTCCACAGTGGGTGCACCAATTTACATTCCCACCAACAGTGTCCTGGGATCCACCATGTTCCTAATTCTTACAGCCCCCTGTGGCCAGTGGCTTCCATTGTATGATGACTGTATTGGACAGTGCAGACATAAAACCCTTCCGCCATCATAGGGAGTCCTATTGGACAGCACTGGAAAAGTTGGGGAGGGAAGCAGAGTCAAAAAGAAAGAGATCATCTTTCTTCACTTCAAGAAAACAACTAAGTGAAGAGCAAAGTCTTGAGCAGAAAGCTAGAAAAGCTGTCTTTCCTGTAGCCTTATCCTTACAGTCCAGGAACAGATAGTCCCCTGAGACAAGGGGAAAGGATTGATTGCAGTCAAATGCTCCCCAAAAGGCCAACTCACTTATAAGGTAAATAAAGTCAAATTGTCATCGGACTTCTCAGCAGCAATACTTCGTCAGTATATTAAAGATATGCCAGGAAAGTAAAAGTGAGGAAAGAGTGTCCTGTCCATACAGAGAGCCAGGCATGAAGGGTGCAGACACACTTTTGAATATCTAAAAAAATCCCCATGAGTCCCTCCTAAGGATTCTGCTAAAAATGAACTAAGACAATCAAAATGATCAGAGAAACCATGACCAAGGCTGCAGATGAGCATGCAAAATGCAAATACATTGAATGTACAGAAACATATGCTTAATAAACAAATGTGGTTTTTTTGGCCGCACCACACAGCATGTGGGATTTTAGTTCCCCATCTAGAGACAGAACCCACGCCTCCTGCAGTGGAAGCATGGAGTCTTAGCCGCTAGGCCAATAGAGAAGTCCTATATAAATGTAACTTTATGTTTACATAAATGCATATAAATACAGTCAAATCATCAAAAAAAAAGGCGGGGGGGAAGAATGTGAGGAGTATTTGGAAACCAAAATAACATTTCTGATTGCCTTAAAGGTCTTAATCAGGAGGAAGGAGCCATTGCAAGGAATGAATGGGAGTCACTCTGACCTTCCTAGCTTGTCACCGTGGTCACGTAACTTCTCTGATGCTCGATTATCCCAACTGGAAGATGGTGAGAAATAAAACCTTCCTTGCCTAACTGGCACTCAATAAAAATAAAATTTTATTATCCAAGGACCTGGAAAAAATACCACATTGTAGAGCTGAAGAGACCGAAGGTTTTAGCCAAGGTGTGTGAGCGGGAGGAGATGATGCATCCAAGCTGCTCAAGCCTTTTGCTTGTCCCTGGAAGACGTGAGCCCTAGCCACTCTGCAGGCTGGGCTTGGATGCGGGAGATGTGGGTTGCACCAGAAATGCGGGGCGACATGCTAGGGAAGTGAGCCCCCAGGGACCTCGGAGGAAGCATGTAGCTCTGTAAGGTCAGGAAACAAGGCAAGCTGGGGGCCAAGGATGGGGTGGAAGAGAAAGGCTAAGGTTAGAAATCCAACTGGCAGGCTGCACATCTGAGGCTGGGAAAGCTTGTCTGGAAGGGGAAAATCAAGTAGGGGGTAGTCATTTGTTGGGGGGCATATATAGGAGTCACAAGGTCAAGTATATCGCATAGGCACAGAGGAGGCAAATTTAGCTTTGTGCTGATTTCAGAGACACCCCTCTTCTCCTCCCCTAGCAGGGTGCGGGGGGTGGATGGGTGGTGCAGATGACCCACTTACATACGAGCTAAGTCACATCCACCAAAGGCACACCCGAGACGTCCAGAGAAATGTGGACCCTGGGTCCCTACCCTCGGGGCCTGTGATTCTGGGAAGCTCTGGGGTTGTGCTGGTCCCTGACACTCGGTCACATAAAGTTTGCCCACGGACCCATCACGGCTGCCGTGTCCCTGACTCCCGCTCCAAGGAACCCTGCTCTCCATTTGTCAATTTTAAGTGATAATTTCTATTCCATCTGATACATATTATAAGAATATAAACAAATGCCTCTCCCCCTATCGGCGCCATAATCACTTTCTTTTATAGCTATCATTTATTACAGGACGACAGATGGCCAGTTCGCAGAATTCCAAAGAGGCTACCCGCCGGCCAGTCACCTGGGAACACGGGCACGTTTACGTTTCTCCAAAACAGATGGGAGAGGGAGGGGGGCAGAGGGGCAGGTTCCTGTCAAAACTTTGGGGCTTTCCAAAGTATGTTTCTTCTGCTTCTCCCTTTTTCCCTCTGCCTTTCTCACAGATGGTACATATAGGCCTCTCGTCCCTTCCAAACCTCCTCACTCCCTCCTATTCATCCATTTCCCATCAGCAGTGACTGAAACTACCAATATGGTGACCTTGATGGGTGGAGACTGGGTGAGGTCTTGGCAGACCAGCTTCTGGGGCCTTCCAGGGCCTGCAGTGCAGTATTCCAGCATGGCTTGTTATTTGGGATTCAGGCTGAGGTCAGAAGCTAGAGGAGCTTCACAGAGGGTAGATGCTAAGAGTTTGATTCTCAGCCTAATGGCCTACCTGTTGGCATGACTTTGAATGGACAGAAAGCCAATATGCCCCCACGTTTTCATCTGAGAGGGATATTGACCAAAACTAGAACCCTGACCTTGACACCAGCATCTGGGTGAAGAGAGATTATTGACGGTGGCAGTGTGTGAAGGGATGTGGATGTTTAGATGAAGTTCTCAAGAGAGGTCTGGGAAGTACCACAGACGTAGGAAATCTTTAGGAAAAGCAGGGTGTGGGTCTCCTTGCTGCCATTCCAGTATGAAGAAGGCTTGCCAAGGCAGAGACAGTGCAGTGTTTAGTAAACAGGAACCTCCCTGGCTTGGCGGGGGTCTCTCACATTCCTGAGCTGGTCTTCCATTCCAGGGGTGTTGATCGACTAGTCCCCAAAGGAATATTTTGAGAGAGCAGACTTGAGGAAGATGATTTCTGCTGTCGTGTACAGGATAGAGGGGAATAGGGAAGAATGGAAGCTGCGACGGGGGTCCACGGGGGCAGCTGGTGGGGTGGGCATGGGGGAAGCGAGACCATCTGAGAGCCACACAAAGAGGACCCCTCTGGGATAGAACCTAGTGGCAATGTGGGAGACCTGGGTTCAGTCCCTGGGTTGGGAAGATCCTCTGGAGGCAGGCATGGCAACCCGCTCCAGTGTTCTTGCCTGGAGAATCCCATGGACAGAGGAGCCTGATGGGCTACAGTCCATGGGGTCGCACAGAGTCGGGGACGACTGAGCGAATAAGCACAGCACGCTCACCCCATACATAAGACCTGAAGCCTGGCAGGTGGTCTGTGCTCAACCGATAGTTACTGAAAAAGGAAATCCTGCTAATGGCTGACATGTACTGTGGGTTTCCTCTCTGACAGTGAGCTGGGGAATACAGCTAAAGGCTCAGACAGCAAAGACCCAACTGCAGTGCAGGAGACCAGGGTTCAATCCTTGGGTTGGGAAGATCCCCTGGAGGAGGAAATGGCAACCCACTCCAGTATCCTTGCCTGCAGAATCCCATGGACAGAGGAGCCTGGGTGAACTACAGTCTACGAGGTCACAAAGAGTCGGACACGACTGAGCAACTAACACTTTCGCTTTCACTTTCGGTTTGAGCTCTTCACACACAGCACCCTGGCGATGGTCTGAGAGTTTAGTGCTGTTCTCAAAACCATCTCACAGAGGAGGCGATGGAAGCTCACAGCGCAGTTGGAAGTGGAGATCACTGTGACCTTTCCTCGGTGTGACTCCAGAACCCAGTTGCTCACTCCCCTCTGTTCTCCTTGGGATCTCCGGAGAACATATTCTAATTACCTTTTGACAGACGAGAAGGCTGAGGCAGAAGCTGAGTGCTGGCTTCTGGTCATACAGCTACTTAGTGACAGACAGAAGGACTAGCCACGAGATTTTTGACTCTTCGTGTTCCGCTGGGTTGCTGAGTAGGGGCACACAGTGGACTCAGGCATCTCCTGGCAGGTTTGGAGATGCCTCGGACAAGGTCATTACCCTGATGGCATCAACAGTGAGAGAGGGCAGAGCATGGACCCAGCCCCTCAGCTCCTGCTCTGTGCTTCCCGGTGGGTTAGCCCCTGTACCTCTCATTTATTTAAAACCTCCAATAGCTCCAGAATTGTGAATTCTCACCTCTGTTCACAAAGTCAGAACCTGGGGCAGGGAAAGGCTCGCAGCTGGCTCGGGCACTGGCACTCTGCCAGACTTTGGAGCCACTCCTTCCGTGGCTCAGGGCTCCTTCTGCAGGTTCAGAGTCAGTGTGGGAGGCAGGACTGGGGGGCGGCAAGCCTGCAGGCTTCTTCCATACACCTGTAGCGCGCGTCTGTTTTCACGTATGCTATGCTACGCTAAGTCACTTCAGTTGTGTCCGACTCTGTGCGACCCCATAGACGTTTTCACGTAGTGCTCTTAATTTCAGACAGGTGTGATTTGGGGCGGAGGGGTGAGCAGGAGGGAGGCAGAAACTCTGGGTACAAGCATCCCAGTCCAGTGATGGAGAGTTAAGAAAAATCCAGCACTGTGTCCTTATGGACCTGGCTTTCCAGACAGTGCCTAGGGGGTAGAAGGTAAATGATGAAAATTGCTCTGGGTGCCTCCCAACGCAATGAACGGAAGCTGGGAAGTAGCACTGTTTTGGGAAAAACTGACTTCCTTTAATAATTTCCTCCAAGTTTCCTAAGCTCATTTTCTTCTCCTGGCTCCATCTGTCTCATCCCTTCCTTCCAACCTCAGGTTTGTCCTACTCGAACCATTTCAGCCTAACTGGGGTATAAAGTGAAAGTCACTCAGTCATGTCCAACTCTTTGTGACCCCATGGACCATACAGTCCATGGAAATCTCCAGGCCAGAATATTGGAGTGGGTAGCCTTTCCCTTTTCCAGGGGATCCTCCCAACCCAGGGATCGAACTGAGGTCTCCCACATTGCACGCAAATTCTTTTCCAGCTGATGATCCTTAATTTCAACACTGGTCAACTGAGAGGGTTTGAGCCCTACCAAGTTCTGACAAGCTCTGCCCTAGCCCAGAAACTTTGGGCAGAAGCCCAAGACCTTGATCCACTGTTCATGTTGTCCCTGACTGGTTGTGTGGCTCAGGATGAGTTACTCACATCCCCATTTAGCTTGCTTACTATAAGATGCAGACACAGATCCTCAGAGATGTTGTGGGCTTGGTTTCTGACCACCACAATAGAACAGATATTGCAATAAAGTGAGTCACGTGATTTTTTTGCTTTTCTAGTACATATGCATGACTTGTTTACTGTACTGGAGTCTATTGTGTGCAATAGATTGTGTCTGAAAAACAAGGTGCATACCTTCATTGAAAAACACCTTGTTGCTGAAAAATGCTAACCATCATCTGAGCTTTCAGGGGATCATGGGGGTAACACCAAAGGTTACTGATCCCAGATCACCATAGCAAATATAATAATCATGAAGTCGCTTGAAATAGTGTGAGAATTAGCAAAATGAGCAAATGCTGTTGGCAAAATGGAGCCAATAGACTTGCTTGACACAGGGCTACCACAAACTTTGTTTGTAAAAAAATAAAAATAAAAAACCACGGTACCTGTGAACTGCAATAAAGTGAAGAGCAATAAAAGAGATGCTTGCAATCACAGTGTTCTCTTCTGTGGATGAGAGTGAAGGTGAATAGCAAAGAATAGCACCTGCCTGTGCAGAGCCGGCAGGGCTTGTGTTCCCTAAATGCTGGTTAGTGCTGGTAAGTGAACTAAGGAGCGACACCCAAGGAGTGCCTTCTTCCAGAGCTATTTAGACCAGGAGACAGGATCTCTCACCCGAATTTCAGGCATCAGTAGGCAATTGAGAGGCAAGGAGAGCTTTTTGGTGATGGTCAGTTCATATTGCCTAGCAGCCCTGGCCTGAAGATGGGTAACTATGTGTAATAACAGTGGTTTGCACTTAGAAGCACTTCCAGTATGCTGGCAATGTTCAAAGCCAAGGCTCAGCGGACTCCAGCCCCTGGGCGAAAGGGGGCCACCGTCTGTTTCTGTAACCCAAGCTTTACTGGAGCACTGCCACACTTGTGTGTTTATATATCATCACAGCTGCTTTCTCATCACACTGGCAGAGTGGAGTAGCTGTGCTAGAGATCAACTGGGCTGCAAAACCTAAAATATTTGCTATCTGGTCCTTTCCAGAAAAAAATTTGCTCACCTCTGTTCCAAAGACTTGGCAGGATTAATTTCATTTAATTCCTGTCACATGTCTAGAAACAGGTGATTGCTGTCTCTCTTTAACAGATGAAACAACTAAGGTCAGAGAGATGAAATAACTCACAATTCAATTCTGAACGTACCTAACACAGTGTCAGAATCTGGGATCAGAACACCTACATGGGGTGAGGCTTCTCTCCCTGATAGAGTTGCCCAACTTTAACAAATAAAAATGCAGGACACAAGTTATGTTTGAATTTCAGATAAACAAAAAATACTTCTAAGTGTTTCATGAGATATTTGGAATACACTTATATTTAAAAACTAGCCATTGTTTATCTGAAATCCATGATTAACTGGATGTTCTATATTTCAGCTGGCAATCCCGCTGAGGACCCTGGGAGGAAGGAAAGCTCAGCCAGGCCCAGGAAGAAACCAGCATCCCTGGGGCCTGTTCCTGGAAATGTCTCAAGATCTCTCCCTAGAAGGCTCAGGTACGGGTACTCTGATGCACTGCAATACCTTCATCCCACAAGGTGTCTTTCACAAGGCTCTTGGGGTATCTGGGGGGCCATTGCCATGTTGCTCCAGCCCCAAGCAGCCAGAAGCAGAGAGAAAAGTTTGGGGGGAAACACAAAGCCCCTCTCTCCCATCCATCACCTCCCTTCCCTAGAAACCTCTGGAATCCTCCTCTCCTTTCCTCCTGTCTTTTGGTCAAAGGCCCCACCAGGCTCTCTCTCCCTTTGAGATGGCATAGGAGTTTAAGAAAGAGGGGAAAAAATATGGCAAGCCAGACTGACAGCAATCCAAGGCCAGAGGGGGACCGGAGGCGGGGGCAGAAAGAGAGAAAGAGAGAGATGTGAGGTGGGGGATGGGAGAGGGCCGTGTCTAATTTTTAATAGACTGAGACATAAACGCGGCATGATTCACTTTGAACAGGCCACCTGGATTAGATGGAAGTTAATTAAAACAATCCCTCATTTCTCAGCGCTTAAAACTTCTTAAGTCTCACTTGGGGAAGGGTGCGGCAGGACTTTTTATTACTCTTAGATGGTGTTCAGAAGGCCCATAAATACATCTCCTCTTCCTGTGATCCCATTAATCTTGCCGCCTCTCCTGCTCCTCTCTGCCAACAATCAGATCCCAGTAAACAACCTCAAGTGAAATTTGCAACTGTCAGATAAACATTAAAAATGCTTCTCTTGTCCTTTCCCATTGATAGTCCCATTAATATTGTAATGGAACAAAAAGTTATGAAAATGAATGCATGCTGGTTTTGGAAATGAATGATGCCGACCACGGCTGGGATATAGACACGCATGCATATGGATGGGCTCAGAAGATAGCGGATGCTGCCCACATCCACAGCAGGGCTGTGCGCCGATAGGCCAGGCAACAAGCACGCCAGGGACCAAGGACAGCAGCCCACATCGCTGGTACACGCATGTCCACACGTGTCAGGGCATCTAAATGGAATAAAGGAATTCCACCCCAGAAACTACTGGAGACACACAGCTCACCACCTGGCTTTCTACAGAGTAAAATATTACAACGATTTTTCTTTTATCATTGGTTCTCTCCTCCCTTATCTGTTTGCAGTCAGGGGTTGGGATTCTCTCTAAAGATAATAAGATATCCCGATTGATAAGGTTCTCTTGATGTTTCTTCCTCATCTACTTTCCATGCAGTGGCCTCTTTAATACACATGCATGCTCTTGTGTGTGTGTTTATCTATCTGATGAATGAGGCCTTAAAATCTGAAGGTAGAATACATGGAAACTTTATAAGAAGAAACTTCCTAAAGGAGTATTTAGGTCAAAAAATTTTATCTGATGGAGAATATGAGTTCAGGTTTTATGTGTATTACATTCGCTGTACACAATAAAACAACCAACCAACCAAAAAACCCCATGCACCAAAATCTTTTGTAGAAGGATTTTCATAACCATCTCATCCAGGCCTGGCCACGGGTTCTTGGTGGATAAGGACAACCTGTGTTTTTGCTCATTATTGTAACGCAGCCCCTAGCACAGTACCTGGCACTTAGTAGCAGCTCAAGAAAGGTGATGCCAAAGAGAGGGGAAGGAGAAAGACAGGAAAGAAGGGAGAGATGGCCGTGTTGCTCTTCCTCTTCAGGGAAATCTCTCTCCACCTGCCAGCCTGAGGCAGGAGATGGCACTGGGAGTTTTAACATCTGAGAAGGTTGACTTGAAGGTGGAATTGATGCGGAGCAGGACCTGGCCACTTCTAGCAGAGGAATGAGCACGTTAAAAAGGACTCATCATTTGCCCAGCTTCTCTCTGTGTCTTGAGTTTTCATACTCTTTCTTCTAATTTTTCTTTTTCGTGATCTTAACTGGTATATCAATTTTGTTGTCATTGTTGTTTGGTTGGTAAGTCAAGTTTGACTCTTTACGACCCCATGGACTGCAGCCTGCCAGTCTCCCCTGTCCTTCACTGTCTCCCAGAGTTTGCTCAAATTCATGTCCCTTGGGTCAGTAATGCTATCTAACCATCTCATCTTCTGCTGCCCCCTCTCCTTTTGCCTTCAATCTTTCCCAGCATCAGGATCTTTTCATGAGTCATATTAATATATTTCCTAAAATCTTGAAGTGTGTCATTGAGAACAAGACTTCCAGAGACTTCTCTCCACCCCCATTCCAGCCATGCTTTTGACCACACACCTCAGCCTACTGAATTTTTATTTTCCTTCAAGGCCACTCCAGGAAGCCTCTTGGCCCCTTTGAATGGGTTAAGTCTCCTTGCTATGACTTCCCAGAGTGTCTCTCCCTATTCTTTGCCAACAGCCAACACGGGTTTCCTCCAGGCTATGAGCTCTGCCATGCAGGAGCCTGGCTCAGAGCACAGGCTCAATAAATAGTTGCTGATTGACTGATGGAGTAGTTATTTTTAAAGGAGTTATATAAACTCTCTACCCTGACCTGTAAATGCCTAACATGTCATTTGCAATGAGGAGTAGAGCAACCACTGGCATCTTAATACACAGACCAAATCCCGGCCATGTCTCTGATTCACAGAGAGACCTAGATGAGGCCAATTAAGCTTTCTGGGCCTCAGCTTCCTTATCTGTGCCAGTGATGCGGCGTCACACAATGTAACTGCAAAACAGAGGAGACCAAGGGAGACATCGGCAATACTCAGTAGGATATTATATTAGTACACGTGAGTTATGCACATGTGAAAGAGCCAGGAAGGATGGAAGAATGATGCCGAATTTCATTAAGTTCCTACCTAGAAAAGAAGACATATACAAAATTGAGAGAAAAGGAAAAGGAAAAAAAAGGAAGATGCAATTTCGACCACCTAATTGGCAGTTGCTGGCTTTCTGGATGCACATAATGTGGATATATGGATAGTGAGTAGACTTCACGACTACCCACTCTGAGTTGTGAAGGCATTGACATTATAGCAATCATAAATAAGATTTAGTGCATCCCAAAAGGAGCATGGATCTGAATCCAGGTAGAATCCTGGCAAAACCTCAACATCAATAACCTCAGCTAATGGGATGTCATTGCTTTCCAAGGGACACCCCTCATTCAACGCCAGGAAAATTTGAACTCAAGTAGGGAAACAAAATTTAAGGAAATCAAAATTATATTTTAATATTTTTGCATTAGCAAATCTTTAAAAACCTAATATCCTATATATTTGCAAAGTTCAAGGAATTTTTATCTTTGGAGTGAATGCTTTCTACTCTAATTTAAAATGTATGATTACATAATTGATTTAAGACTTGGGATTTTTACATTGTGAAAAATGTAGCATTTTACATAGTTAAGTGTTGGAATATTTAAGAAGAACTGTACTCATACTACTAGTTAATTTCATGGACTTTTGAGTATTATTTGGCTATGTTTGGAAGGTTTTGTTTGTTAAGTGAGGAAATGGAAATACTTAAGGAGGAAAACAAATATATCTTATTTACAAATGCAATTTTAAATACTCAAAAGTATTGAACGAATGAGGTTTTAAAAAGGGGCAAAATAGAATTCAAGAGTCCCTTAATGTGATTGCTAAAATAAGAATAACAAGATTTGTAAAAATGACTTAGAATAATAAAATGTGTAAGCCCATCTTAAAAGCCCATGGAAAAATTCCTGTCACATGCTACAACATGGATGAACCTGGAGGACATTATGGTAACTGAAATAAACCAGTCACCAAAGGACAAAAATTGTGTGATTTCTCTTACATGAGGTACCTATAGGAGTCAAATTTATGGAAGCAGAAAATGGATGGGTGGTTACTGGGGGGCTTGAGGAGGTAGGAAAGGGGAGTTGTTTAATGGGTACAGATTTTCAGATTTGCAAGATGAAACAGGTCTGGAGGTCTGCTTTACAGCAATGTGCATATACTTAATACTAATGACCTTGTAGGGCTTCGTGGTGGCTCCTTAAAGAATCTGCTTGCAATGCAGGAGGCGCAGGAGACACAGGCTCAATCCCTAGGTCCAGAAGATCCCCTGGAGGAGGGCACGGCAACCCACTCCAGTATTCTTGCATGGAGAACCCCATGGACAGAGGAGCCTGGGCTCCTCTATCCTGGGCTACAGTCCATAGCGTCCCAAAGAGTCAGACACAACTGAAGCGACTGAGCACAATGAACTTTAAGATGGTTAAGAAGATAAATGTCATGTTACGTTTTTTTTTAAATCACAGTGAAAACAATGGGGGGAAAAACCTATGGAAGAACTGGAGCTTCGAATGTATAATTTTAGTTTACTGCACATTAATGTTTAAAACTCTACATAACTATTCCCTGCATACAAAAACCACCTTCAAAAGCAGAAAAGCCTCACACCAACAGTCTTTATAACGGAGATAATCACGCAGGACAAAATCACCCAGGATTAGAGGAGGTAACATTCAGAACACAAGCCAAAAGAGGTTCTTTTTTGAAGGTTGTTACAAATCAAATCAAACCCACAAAAATGAGTCCCTGGGATGAACTGGAGTCACGTGCCCATCCCTCAGCCAGTCACTGTGGTCGGTAGGTTGGCTGGTGTTCAACAATAATTCATTCACATCTCCTTCCATTGGAGCTGGGGTGGGAAGCAGTTGTTTCCCAGAGGAAAATCAGGGAGCTGTTACAGAAGAATGAAGTTTGCAAGGAAGGCAAATGCAGCTGATCCCATGACAACGCCCTTCTCCGCCCTTTTCATCCTTATCCTGTAATCCGGGGTTCATCAGAGCTCCTAGAGCACCTCCCTTGAACCTTTTCAGTAATTCCTGTTTTTCTTCCAGACTGGAACCCTCTCCAGCTTCACAGACAGGAAAAACGAAGTGGAGCAAACACCTACAAAACACCTTCAGAACTGGCAGTCCCAAGCCTCAGCTAGCAGCCTATAAATTTACCACCTTCACTATCGAGGCAAGGCTATTTTGAGCATATGTGACCTTCTAAGGCCAACTGAGCAAATATTTCCATATCCATAAATTTTTCTTTATAAATATATATTTATTGCCTATTTGAACATTTGGGCAAATAAAAGATTGCAGCCCAGAGGAAGGAAATGCCTTTTATCCTGCAGATTAGAGGAGGGAGAAGTAGCCAGGCAATCCTAGCAGTAATCAGGGGAGTTAGGACTGAGTGGCTAACACTTGCAATGTGCCAGGGATTATTCTAATGGCCTTACATGTAGTAATCTACTTAACCCTCATGACCACTCTTTGAGTTTTATTATTCCTGTTTTACAGATAAGAAGACCTTGTCTCAGAGTGCTTAAGGGATGCGATCAGTTACATAGCTTGCAGGTGTTAAAACAAACTGGCTCCGGGATCCACACACACTCTCACCTACTGGGCTAGACAACTTCAATGACCCCCTGTTTGATGCTGAAAGTACAACTTAGAGAGATTAAGTGACTTGACCAGGCTACACAGCTGACCAAAAAAGCTGAGACTTCAGCCCTGGATCCTTCATGCTAAGCTCTTGGCAACAATGCAAACCCAGAAGTGTTGGGTCTTCAGGGAGGACCAACCATAATGATGGCTTCTTATTGCTCATTCTTGATTTGCACGTGACTCTGCTCCACTCATGAACCCCTGTTTTGCCACTAGGTTCAGTTGTGGTTGATTTTCAGAACCCACAGGGATGAAAAACCATATTCCTATTTGTTCCAATTGTTCTTGGGGCTTCCCAGGTATAGTGGTAAAGAACCCGCTTGCTAATGCAGGAAATGCAAGAGATGTGGGTTCAATTCCTGGATCCGGAAGATCCCCTGGGAAATGGCAACCCACTCCAGTATTCTTGCCTGGGGCTACAATCCATGGGGTCATGAAGAGTCAGACACAGATGAGCACGCACGCACAACATAGTGGTTTTTAGTAATGGCAACTCTTAGAATCACCTGGGGTTCTTTATAATCTGCTGATGCCAAGGCTCCACCTTAGACCAATAGACCAGAATATCTGAGGTGGCGGATAAGGGCACCAGTATTTCATAAGAACTATCCAGGTGAATTTAATGTGCAGTCCGGGCAGAGAACTACTGATTTAACCAACTCCAAACACAGAGGGGACACAGAGGATGCTGAAAAACATCTTTACTTTTTCTATTAGCTTGCCTTTCTCCCAGACAAACTCTGCCCTAAATGGATGCCTGGAGTCTCTCACTCCTAATTTGGGACGTCCCTGGTGGCAAGTGGAATAGGAATCCACCTGTCACTGCAGGGGACACAGGTTCGATCTCTGGTCTGGGAAGATTCCACATGCCATGAAGCAACTAAGCCCCAAGCCACAGCTACGGAAGCCCGTGTGTCCACAGCCTGTGCTCCACAGCAAGAGAAGCCACTGCAATGAGAAGCCCACACACAGCAATGAAGACCCAGCACAACCAAAAATAAATAAACAAAATTATTTTTAAAAGTAGAAGAGATTCCTACTCCTAGCCTGTATCTTTGGTTTCTGCTCTACCCCACCCCACCTCATCACTTCTCCCCAGAGCTCCTGGCTCCATCCTCGGAGTGGATCCTCACAGAAGATGAATTCATCTTTTAGACTCTTTGGTGTGAAGCCGCTGTGAGACAGAAAAGTCTTTCTCTTGCTAGTCTTGACAGATGAGGATGGGCAGGGATGAGGAGGGTAAAAGAGGCAGAAACGACCGTCCTGCTACAATTACAGTTGAGAAGTGCTGTGACAGGAAGGTGGATAACATCGTGAGCAGGACAGCAAGACCGCTTGGGGGTAGATCTCTTCTTGGTTCATATTTCTACCTTTAAACCAGACTGTGATACCGAGTCACGCATCACAGCTTGGCGGACACTATCAAAGTCACTGAAAACTTTACCAGCTCCTCTCCTCTGCCCCATCTGTTCACATGTTCTTCACCACATGTCAATGCTGGTTCTTCCCCAAACATGGAGACGTTCCCATACTCTCTACAAAAAGCTATCATCTGGGCGGAAAGTTTTAGAACACAGTCATCTTTAAGAATGGACTTCTCTAGTGGCTCAGACAGTAAAGCATCTGCCTACAATGCGGGAAACCTGGGTTTGATCCCTGGGTTGGGAAGATCCCCTGGAGAAGGAAATGGCAACCCACTCCAATACTCTTGCCTGGAAAATTCCATGGATGGAGGAGCCTGGTGGGTCACAGTCCATGGGGTCACAAAGAGTTGGACATGACTGAGCGACATCACATCTTTAAGATAGAGTAGGTAAGAATGACACCACAAGGGTGGGACCTTTTGGGAGAGATGTAGAAAATAACTCAATGTGCATTTTCTAAGCTTTTACTTGGGGTCAGGAACTATGATGGAAGGAAGACTCTGGATCTGTGCCCCTGAATATATCCTACAGAGCAGGGATTCTCAAATACTATCTTGGGGGCTGCCAGTTATCCTGAAGAGTCTTCCAGACAGACTAGTCCTCTGAAGTAGCAAGGACAGTGAAATGAGAGTACCTGCACTTCCGTTTCTGAAATGGCTAATAATACGGCACTTCAAGGGAATCAGTGTCTTTCTTCCCATTTGTCCTCCTAAACTCCTTTAGCAGCCACTGGAAATTTGGATAAAGTAGACAGATGGGACATCTACTCTCCTGTCAAATAAAGTAGTGTGAACCCTGAAGAAGTTGGAGAGACCTTATGCATTATATCTTCAGGGCAGGGCCTTCACAGGTCCTCAGGAAACTACAGTGGTTTTGCCACATTAACAGCCTCTCACTTCCAATCCCTCAAGAGGGGGAGCTGGAGAAGATGTAGGACTGACTTTGGACAATGTGAGGAAGTCAGGAGGTTAAATAAGAAACATTCATACTGTGATTGTTTGTAGAGAGGGTTCTAAGCATCACAACAACTCTCTGAGGCCATTATACCCATTTTACAGATCACAAAGGCAGGCTCAGTGACTTTAACGACCATGACGAAGTAGCTTACATACAACTTGTCCTCTGATAAAAACAGCTAAAAGTCTAAAAAATATATGAAATGGCTATTTTCAGACTTTAGATAACAGTGATCAAGACCATCCCTTGATTGCAGGACCAAGGAAGGAAACAACCATCCTGCTTTTCTGCCTGGAGGTATTTTCCAGACCACAGTTGAAAACCCAAGCAGAGAACAACTTTGTTGAATGGAGGAAACTGAGACTGGAGCTGGAGTAGGCCGAGGTGGCTGGAATTTGAAGGACGGAGTACCAAAGAGAAAGGGGGTAGGTACCCAGAGAGAGAACTCCAGAGAGCTGCCTGAGGGTTCTCCTTGAGGCTTGACCACAAAGGCAGGGAGATCTCAAATGATCACCAGGGACATTCAGTAAAGACCCCAGAAGGGTGATAACCTAATAGTAAAGGCTATTTTAGATCCATCCTCACAAAGCTTAAAAACAAGTCTAGAAAACATCAAGCTGATCCACAAGTAACTCAACAATCTATCAAAACAAGCTTTTCTTCTCTTTAAAGGAAGACAGTAAAATCCAGATATTTAATAACATAACATCCAAAATGTCCAGCACCCATTCAGAAATTACTGGGCATCTAAAGAAATAAGAATGTGATCTATAACCAAGAGAAAGAAAAACGTCAATAGAATCAGACACAGAAATGAAGAGGTGATGAGCTTTAAAAGACTTTAAAATAGCTCTTATAAATATCTCAAATATTTAAAAAGAAAACATGAATAATGGGGAGAGAAATGGAAGATGTGAAAACAAGCTAAATGGAACCTCTAAAACTAAACAATATATTTGAAATTTAAAAACCCATTGGGTGGCCCATTTAGCAGATTAGATCTTTCAGAAGAACAAAAATTATAAAATACAGTGGTTAAATAAGGAAATATTTAAGGATATAGGGGTACTTCCCTGGTGGTCAGCGGTTAAGAATCCACCTTCCAATGTAGGGCACACGAGCTCGATCTCTGGTCTGGGAACTAAGATCCCACAAGCCACGGGGCCACTAAGCCCATATTCCACAACTGCTGAGCTTGCACACCACCCCTGGAGAGCCCACACACTCTGGAGCCTGCACACCACCCCTGGAGAGAAGCCCACATCCATGACTAAGATCCTGTATGCCTCAGTTAAGACCCACCAGGCCAAAAAGAAATAAACGGATAGAAAAATGAATAAAGATACAGGAATAGAAACCATAGAAATTGAAACACAGAATAAACTTATTTATACACACACACAGCACCTTAGTGACCTGTGGGAAAATATCAATTGTAGTCAAATATGTATGTAATTGAAATGCCAGAAGTGGGAAGAAGGAGAAAATATATTTGAAGAAACAGGGGTCAAGATTTTCCCAAATTTGATGGAAATGCTACTGCTGCTGCTGCTAAGTTGCTTCAGTCATGGCCGACTCTGCAATTCCATAGATGGCAGCCCACCAGGCTCCGCTGTCCCTGGGATTCTCCAGGCAAGAACACTGGAGTGGGTTGCATGTCCTTCTCCAATGCATGAAAGTGAAAAGGGAAAGTGAAGTCGCTCAGTCATGTCCGACCCTCAGCGACCCCATGGACTGCAGCCTACCAGGCTCCTCTGTCCATGGGATTTTCCAGGCAAGAGTACTGGAGTGGGGTGCCAGTGCCTTCTCCGTGATGGAAATGATACTTCTACAAATCCAAGAAGCATCTGCCTGCAAGTAAAAGAGGTTCAAATTCAGTCAAGCTCCTGCAGGTATATTAGTTCCTAGAACTGCCATAGCAAATGACCACAAAGGATTGGATCAGAACATCACAAGTTTATTCTTTTACAGTTCTACAGCCTAGAAGTCCAAAATCAAGGAGTCAGCAGGGCCATGGTCCCTCTGAGGCCCCCTTGGAGGCCCCTCCCTTCCAGCTTCTTGTGGCCCCAGACATTCCTTGGCCTGTGGCAGCATCACTCCAGTCTCTGCCTCCTCTTCACAGAGTCCTCTCTGTGTCTGTGCCCCTTCCTCTCTCATGATTTGGACGCCGGTCACACTGGTCTAGTGAAAGGGAAAGTGCTAGTTACTCAGTCATGTCCGACTCTTTGCGACCCCATGGACTGTAGCCCATCAGGCTCCTCTACCCATGGAACTCTCCAGGCAAGAATACTGGAGTGGGTTCCTTCTCCCGGGGATCTTCCTGACCCAGGGTTCGAACCTTGGTCTCCCGCACTGCAGGCGGATTCCTTACCGTCTGAGCCACCAGGGAAGTCCTTTGGACTAGGGCTCATCCTGATTCATATGACTGCACCTTGATAACATCTGCAAAGACCTCATCTCCAAAAGAAGTCACATTTACAGGCCTGGGGATTTGGGGCTTCAACGTGTCTTTCTGGGGGACACACTTAGGTCCGTAACACCAGCCCTTCTTGGCTCTGGGATAACCTGGAAGACATGGAGAGAAGGTCGTCAGCTGAGGTGAAGCCCTGCACCTGCCTCAGCCCCCTTCCAAGCTCTCCAGGTAAGGTCCTTTCCAACAAGGCCAGTGACATCTAAGGATATCATAGCTCCTGCCTAGACCTGAAGCCACCAGGATGAGTTACCATGCGCAGTCCTTGACCCTCACGCTTTCGCCCAGATCTGAGGTTCTCAATCTCTGATATCTTGGACGAGTGACACAGCATCTCTGACTCAGTTTCCCTTATGAAAGGAGACCTTGGGTGACGTTACAAAATTCAATGAAAAGATGCATTTAAGCTGCTCAGCACAGAGTCCAGAACAAAGAAGGTGTGCTTCTTGCTCCCAATAGTCAGATTGAGGCCATGGGCCCAACCGCCTGCTTCCTCAGCACCGAACCGAGGACCAGAGATGAAAAAGCCCTCTGAGATGATGTGCCCAATTTCATCCCCACCACTCGGAAGACAAATAAAATGGCCATTTTAACTTATATCCTCTGCATTAATTTTCACAGTTAACTGCTGAACTGACTAAATTCTTTTCTTTTCTTAAGGACTTTTATAAATTTCATCATTAATAAAATCAGACATTCAATTAACAGGAAACTCTGATTGGTAACTGATCGTTTCCTTGATACGTTTCTCTCCCCTCCCGCTTTACAGACTCCCGGGCTCGTCCCAGGCTTGGTCCTGCTGATGGGCCATTTCCCATTTTCCCTTCTTCTTCCCCCCATGCTCGTCAATGCCCCCCAACAAAAGCCAGAGAAGAACATGGGCTGATTCCATTAACCTCTGTCACTGCTTAAATCTCTCTCTTAATTAACATGAGTTAATATGATTAATCAAAATAATGAGACAAACCTATTAAATTAGGGGGCTTTAAATGACAGAACTTGGCAGGAGAAGTAAAAGCAAGGGGAGGCATTAGAAGGGCCAGGCAGGGGGCGGGGAGTCCAGAGGTGAGGTGGGCAGGGAGCTGGTAACTGGCTCAGTGCAGGCCGGTCCAGCCTGATGCTGGGGGAGGGGAAGGTGGAAGATGTGAGCGGAGGCTTGCAGAAATGGCTCTGAGGGACATGCTCAGCGTTTCCATCCATCTGGAGTAGGAAATGGCAACCCGCTCCAGTATTCTTGCCTGGAAAATTCCATGGACAGAGGAGCCTGGCGGACTACGGTCAGAGGAGCCTGGCGGGCTACAGTCCATGGGGTCGCAAAGAGTCAGACCTGACTGAGCGACTGAGCACAGTTAATGATAATAGTCCCCATACTTTTCTGGAGCCTGTTCAGCTCCTTCTTAGTCTCCTCCAGCTTCTGAATGCTTGGTGTCCCTTCTTGGTGTTTACTCTTCTTGAAATCTCTATCCTCGCCTGAGGCCAAGCTCTTGTGCAGAATTTCAAAACCTTAGCTCTACTTCTCACAGGCTATGAGACTTAGGAAGAGTTATTTTACCTCTCGGAGGCCCAGTGAACCCGTCTACAAGGGTAGGAATAATATTCCTGTGCTGGGATGCCAGATGTGAGAATTCAGAGAGAGGTTAGGTAATAGCATCTGACCTGATGCCAGGCCCACAGCAGACCCCTTAGGAGAAGTTCTTTCCTTCTTCCTTCCTCTGCTATGACTATGAAAATATCTTGAAAAGCTTTTTGCCCAGCAAAGGAAACTATAAACAAAGTGGAAAGACAACCCTCAAAATGGGAGAAAATAATACCAAATGAAACAACTGACAAAGTATTCATTTCCAAAAAATACAAGCAGCTCATACAACTCAATAACAGAAAAACAAATAACCCAATCAAAAAGTGGGAAAAAAGACCTAAACAGACATTTCTCCAAAGAAGACATACAGATGGCTAACAAACACATGAAGAGATGCTCAACATCACTCATTATTAGAGAAATGCAAATCAAAACTACAGAGATATCACCTCACACCATACAGAATGGCCATCATCAAAAGATCCACAAACAGCAAGTTCTGGAGAGGGTTTGGTGAAAAGGAACACTCCTACACTGCTGGTGGGAATGTAAATTGATACAGCCACTATGGAAGACAGTATGGAGATTCCTTTAAAAAACTAAAAATAAAACTACCATATGACCCAACAATATCACTTCTAGGCATATACCCTGAAGAAGCCAAAACTGGAAAAGACACATGTACCCCAATGTTCATTGCAGCACTGTTGTGAATAGACATGGAACCAACCTAGATGCCCACCGACCGGTGAACGAATAAAGAAGCTGTGGTACATGTATACAATGGAATACTACTCAGCCGTTAAAAAGGAATGCACTTGAGTCCGTTCTGAGGTAGATGAACCTAGAGCCTATTATACAGAGTGAAGTAAGTCAGAAAGAGAAAAACAAATATCATATATTAATGCATGCCGCTGCTGCTGTGCTACTGATGCTAAGTCGCTTCAGTCGTGGCCGACGCTGTGCGACCCCATAGACGGCAGCCCACCAGGCTCCCCCGTCCCTGGGATTCCCCAGGCAAGACCACTGAAGTGGGTTGCTATTTCCTTCTCCAATGCATGAAAGTGAAAAGTGAAAATGAAGTTGCTCAGTCGTGTCCAACTCTTAGCAACCCCATGGACTGCAGCCCACCAGGCTCCCCTGTCCCTGGGATTCTCCAGGCAAGAACACTGGAGTGGGTTGCCATTTCCTTCTCCAATGCATGAAAGTGAAAAGTGAAAGTGAAGTCGCTCAATCGCATCTGACTCTTCACGACCCCATGGACTGCAGCCTATCAGGCTCCTTCATCCATGGGATTTTCCAGGCAAGAGTACTGGAGTGGGGTGCCATTGCCTTCTCCGGTTAATGCATATATATGGAATCTAGAAGGATGGTACTGATGAATCTGTTCACAGAGCAGCGATGGAGACACAGACACAGAGAACAGACTTACGGACAAGGGTGGGGGAGAAGAGGGAGACGGTGAGATGAATGGAGGGAGCAGCATGGATGCATGTACACTAACATATGTAAACAGAGAGCCAGTGGGAATTTGCTGGATGACCCAGGGAACTCAGACTGGGGCTCTGCAATAATATAGAGGGGTGGGAATGGGCAAGAGGTGGGAGAGAGACTCAAAAGCAGGGGACGTACATACACTTATGATTAATTCACAATGATGTATGACAGAAATCAGACCAATATTTTAAAGCAATCATCAATAAATTAAAAATAAATAGATATTTTTAAAAAGAAATACCTTGAGATTCTATACTGCTTTTAAATTCTAGACATATTTCCAAATATAGCGTTCTACCACAGATCTAGGCGCTGAGCAGGACAGGTAAGAGCTTACAGATCAGCGAGGTTGTGCCAGCATTACGGAGCACCTGTTGGGTGTCAGCCCCTGTGCAAGGTCACTCAGATCCATCAAGGTCAAGAGACTCATCTGGGAGTTCTTCTAGAATCAGGGTCTCCTGACTCCCAGGCCAGTGGGATTTTCATTGCCTCTAAACGCAATGGACCAGGGCACCCACAGTGCTCCCTGGAGCTCCTTTATCTCCTGGCCACCCTCACGCCTGAACAGAGTCCACCTTAGGCCTGCAGTTCTATGCAGTACATGGGACATCTGACCAATGACTTGGGCTCATCGTCAGAATTTCTTATTCCAGTGAAACTGGGCTCCACGAACCTCTTCCGTGCTATCTTCAGTGGTCTATCCTCACAATTCAAAGACAGAAAACTATACACAAGACAAGTCTTCCCTGATGGCTCAGAGGGTAAAGAATCTGCCTCAAATGCAGGAGACCTGGGTTTGATCCCTGGGTTGGGAAGATCCCCCGGAGAAGGGCATGGCAATCCCACTCCAGGATTCTTGCCTGGAGAATCCCCATGGACAGAGGAGCCTGGTGGGCTGCAGTCCATGGGGTCGCAAAGAGCTGGACATGAGTGAGTGACTAAGCATGCATGCATACACAAGATAAGGAAGTTTCCCATGAAGAATCCAGACACCCCTAAGACCTTAGCCCCAGAGAGTGATGTGCAGGCAAGCCCCTCGATAAGCCTTTCAAAGTCAGAGGCTCTGTGTCTGTGTCCTTCTGCGGTGGTCCCGTCCTGCAGAGTATCTAATCTATCTTCTGTACACAGTTAGTGCTCTCAAACACCAGCGACTGGAACTATGGGTAGTTGCCTGGAACAGATTCCCAAGCTTGGGTGCCTGGGTGCTGAGTATTCCACAGATATACACTCAGAGATCCTACAGATTTCACTGAGATGGTCTTCACTGGCATGCAGAAGTCATTCCCATACACCCCCTTTGGTCCCCTTGCTGTCTTCCACTATAAAGTCTGGAAAGCCAAGCACAGTATTTCCCAATTTCTCTAGTCGCTAGAGATGGCCGTGTGATCAGCTTTTGGCTGTTGAGATGGATGAATTGGTAGCGGGATCTTAGGGGAACTTGCTCTCTTAATCGGAGCCAGACAGATCTGGAGCTGCTTCTTCCTGCTTATCTTTGATGTGAATGACCACACAATGCCCAGAACAACAGCATCTATTTTATGGCCTTGACACGACACACATCAGGCTAAAAAGCCAACATTCTTGGATGGTAAAGATAGAAGAACCTGGATCCTTGGTGTCATTTTGAGATTGCAGGCCAATCTGGTCTATCTGCATTAGGACTTCTTAATAAGCAGGCAATAAACATCCAAGGTTTAAGCTGTTTGGGGCTGGGTTTTTGATTATGTGCAGCCACAAGCATTCCTAACAAATATGCATTCCTAAATTTGTGCTTTAACTTCCATGATTATCTAAAAATTAATGTGAACATATCTTGGGTCATCTGGAAACCCACCTAAACTAAACACTGTCACAATAGCTTATAGGACTCATGTTGACCCTAATCCACAGTTTCTTGATCCCAAATAGCACAACAGGCATGCCTTGCTATCCAAATACTTGCCATTTGAACTCAGGAATTGAATAAAATCTGAATTTTTTAAAATGGGATTAATATTCCTTGTTATCTGAATTTTTGGTATTTGTTATCCCAAACTCAGAAACCAAGTAACTTTGGATAATTCAGCATCCCTTACTATATAAAATCTCACTATATGGATTTTGAAACGGAATAGATTTGAATTGTGACAAATACTTACATTTTTGTCTTGGGTTGAAGAAAAAAGAATAGTGACTAATATGTAAATGATACATTCACCCAAGTAAAGATAAAAGTATGCTATTCTGCTGGGCCCAAATAAACATAGCCTTTGTAGGAACTGGAATAGGAAAGGAATGAAACAAGTGAGTTATTACAGCACACAAAGAAAACTAGGCTTGTGAGTTCAAAAGAACCTAGAGAGCCGCAACGTGCTGGAGCCAGCCTGTTTCAGCCCACAAGAGCCAATCGCTTAATTTTCAGGTGTTCTGAGAGCCAGTCATCGAACACAGCGACTGTGATGGCAGCCAAACAGAAACTGCACCATGGAAATCAGCAAACTCTGGGAAACAGGCTTGCCTTCTCTCTGGAAACCAATTTATCAGCACATCACTCTCAGTAACAGTCAGTGTCATACTTGCCTTGTGAGGGGCAATTTAGTTTCAGCAAACATCATTATCTAGTCCACTAACTTAATGTGGAGTTTTATTGGTTTAATGCCTTTTTGTAGTTAATTTGTAAATTGGGTTTAGTTTCATGATTCATACAAAATATAGAAGCATAAGGAGTGTACACCTAGTTTGATGTCTGTGTCTATTTATATTCTGTTGTATTAATAATAATTTTTAAGTCAGAAGTGTTAGCAAGAAATTTTTTTATTCACTCAAGTGTGAGAAATACTGATCAAAGCCCATTAAAGTTAATAATCCCAGCCTGGTACATAAGACCCTCTGGGATCTGACCCCAGCATGACTTTCTCCATCTTGAACTCCCACTGCAGCCAAACTGGTCTCTCCCTGTCCCTGCAGTACATTTCTCAAGGATGTTGCATTTTAATGAGATAATAGAGACCTCCCTGGTAGTCCAGTGGCTAAGACTCTGCCTTTCAATGCAGGAGATGAGGGTTCGATCTCTGATCAGGGAACTAAGATCCCACAAGCTGTGGGGCAACCAAGCCCTTGGGCTGCAACTACTGAGCCCCTCTAGCTCTGGAGCCCACGTGCCACAACGAGAGAAGCCCTTGAGCCACAACAAAGGCCCAGTGCAGCCAAAAGTTCTAAAAATACAAATAAATGTATGAGATTATAGAAGGGAAAGTAGAGCACCACCAGCACTCTACCCCTCTGCCCTCTATACCAGCTCCATACATGCTGACTCAGAGTCCTCCTCCCCTATGGAGATGCCTCTGATTATTCCAGGGGGACGTGATTCTTCTCCACACATGCTTCCAGATATGCTTGCTTTTATCAGTTGATGCCACACAACTCCTTGACTAGATGCAAGGCAATAAAGTTCTAAGGGTCCTTACAGATCCTCCGTCAGCTTGCCTCTCCCTCTAAATTTATTCATATTCTCGTATCTCTTTCCCTTCTGCAGCACAGGGAAGAAGTTTCTTTCCAAGCCAGATCCTCCCCCCAACAGTCCTAAGCACAACCCAGTCCCACTCCTTCTGGGAATCTGACCTTCTTCCCCTGTTTTGGGTGTTTTAATTCTTCCTCTTCTCCGAACTTTCACCCTGAGTATTCAGCAACTCCAAATAAAATAAAATAAAATCTGCTGATATCAATCAATAATGCTTTTTGCTGCATGTAACGGAAAGCTCAACAACTAAAATGAAAGCTCAACCACAAAATGCTTTCTCTCACATTAGCGAGATATCTGTGTATAGGATGGTCTGCAGGTATCATTAAAATCAGAGTTCAGCTCTCTGTCCTCACACTGGCTTCTCTCAAGGAGGTTATATTGTTGCTGGCAGCAGCCACGGCCACGGCCACTCCTTGATCAGTTTGATTGGATCACAAGGTCAAGTGCCCATTCCTGGACAGTAAGTAACAGTGGCTAAGGGAACGCCCTGCACTGATGGACTTAAGCTGATGTTCTTGAACCTATTAATGGCAAAGAAGAAAGAGATTACTGTGATTGCCTTAGATTAGTCAGTATCCATCCCTGGGACTCTGAGGTCAAAAAGGTTTCACCTGGTGGGATGGAAGCATTAACAACATGGGGGTTCTCTCAGGAAGCAAGAAGTGGGGAAACAGACATTGGTAAAACAACCGATGGGTCCATTATTCCATTTTTCTCACTCCCAGCTACTGTTTTTTTCTTTTTTCTCAGCCCTCTAATCTCCTTTAAGAAATTATATTTTCTGTCTTCACTACTCAATGCATTGCAATTCAATTTCCAGTCCTACCACTCTACTACAATTGCTTTTGTAAAAGTCTCTGGTGTCCTAATTTGGCTTCTATTCAGGGTTTAACGGGAGAAGGAAATGGCAACCCACTCCAGTATTCTTGCCTAGAGAATCCTGTGGACAGAGGAGCCTGGTAGGCTGCTGTCCATAGGGTTGCACAGAGTTGGACATGACTGGAGCGACTTAGCATGCATGCATGCATTGGAGAAGGAAATGGCAACCCACTCCAGAATTCTTGCCTGGAGAATCCCAGGGACAGGGGAGCCTGGTAGCCTGTCGTCTATGGGATCACACAGAGTTGGACATGACTGAAGCGACTTAGCAGCAGCAGCAGGCTTTGACACCTCTACCAACTCCCTTCTTCACCCTCTTCCACACATCACCTGATTCAACCTTCAGATAATCAATCCATCCTCTCCCACAACATGCTCCTCGTCACTCAGCAATGGTTATTCCACAAACATTCTCTGAGCACCTGCTGCTGCTGCTAGGTCACTGCAGTCATGTCCGACTCTGTGTGACCCCATAGATGGCAGCCCACCAGGCTCCCCCGTCCCTGGGATTCTCCAGGCAAGAACACTGGAGTGGGCTGCCATTTCCTTCTCCAATGCATGAAAGTGAAAAACGAAAGTGAAGTCACTCAGTCGTGTCCAACTCTTAGCGACCCCATGGACTGCAGCCTACCAGGCTCCTCCATCCACGGGATTTTCCAGGCAAGGGTACTGGAGTGGGGTGCCATTGCCTTCTCTGCTTTGAGCACCTACCATATGCCAATTCAGTTATCCAGCATATAACACTTTGCAAATTAGTCTTGAATGCATGGTTTAGTCTCCTCATTTTTCACCTCCACAACTGCAATAACTTCCCAACTGGTCCCGCCGCCTCCCATCTCTCCCCATCATCAATCTGTCTTTCTTGTTCCCAGATGTAATCTCACCAAATGCATGTCTGATCATCAGAGTTCCCTGCTTCTATTTCTCCTGCAGAAGAAAACCCCACGTCCCCAGAATGACATTCAAAGCTATGGTAACCAGGTCCTACCAACCTCTCCTAGTCTGCAGCCCATCCTTTCACCTCTTGTATTTTAAGCTCTAGGTACAATGAACTGGGCTTCCCCGGTGGCTCAGCAGTAAAGAACCCACCTGCAATATGGGAGACACAGGATTGGATTTGATCCCTAGGTTGGGAAGATTCCCTGGAGGAAGGCATGGCAACCCACTCCAGTATTCTTGCCTGGAGAATCCCATGGACAGAGGTGTCTGACGGGCTACAGTCCCTGGGATCACAGAGTCAGAAATGACTGAAATGACTGAGAACATAACAACCTACTCTTTTCCAAGTGCACCCTGAGCTTTCTTAATTTGGAGTTTTGCTCACATTTACTTTTAAATTAAAATGTCCTCTTTTACTTTTTCTGCCAAGAAAAACCCTAGTCATTTTTCAAGATCCAGGCTGCATGTCACCTCCAGAGTGAAGTCTTGACCAAGATCAAGTCAAGAACATCCTTCGTGACACCAGAGCACTTTGTCCATATCAACAATAAGCTGTCCTTAAAGTGTGTTACAGTCAGGTTAATGCTTCTGCAGGAAAGACTGAATCTAAATTATTCTGTACTCAGCACAAATTCCTGGAAAGACATGTGCAATGTATGTTTGAAGAATTGAATTGAACCAATTATTTCATCCTATCCATTTTACAGATGGGAAAATGAGGGGTCTAGAGGAAGTGACTTGCAATGGTCATGCCATATATTTAATCATCATACTTTCGCTTCAAGTAGAAAAAGGGGGAGTGGATTTTTTGGCTCACTGAAATGACAACTCTCTCTTCAAGCATAACCTCTGCCTAAAGATTCAACAAGTATCATCAAGACTCAGGCTTTTTTGCTCTGCTTCCCTCTCTGCTGTTTTCATTCTGTGGTTCCATGTCAGAACAAAACAGCTGCCAACAGTTCCAGCCTGAACTGCTCCACACTTGGCTTTATATCAGCGGAAGAAAGAATGTCTTTTGATGATCACTTAAGCAAAAGTCCCAAGACTTGTTCTGATTATGACCTGAGTCAGATACCATACTATGATTGGTCAGTATTCTTGGAGATGTGGATAGAATCAATTCCATCAAAGCAGGTGGACTGTGAATGAGAGAGGAGCAATTCCCTCTAGGACAACATAGCCCAGCAGAGCTTTCTGGGGCGATTCTTGTCTGTGTTGTCCAGTATGGGCAGCCATTCATCATATGTGCCTGTAGAGCACTGAAAATGTGGCTAGTGTAAATGAGGAACTCAAAAAAATTTTTTTAATTTTACTTTGTTTTACTTTATAATACTGTATTGGTTTTGCCATACATCAACATGAATCCGCCATGGGTGTACATGAGTTCCCAATCCTGAACCCCCCTCCCACCTCCCTCCCCATACCATCTCTCTGGGTCATCCCTGTGCACCAGCCCCAAGCATCCTGTATCCTGCATCAAACCTAGACTGGCGATTTGTTTCTTACATGATATTATACATGTTTCAATGGCATTCTCCCAAATCATCCCACCCTCTCCCACAGAGTCCAAAAGTCTGTTCTATACATCTGTGTCTCTTTTGCTGTCTCACATACAGGGTTATCTTTCTAAATTCCATATATATGTGTTAGTATACTGTATTAGTGTTAATTTAAACTTGAATAGTAACACATGCCAGGTGGCTATGCATTGGACAGAGCAGCTATAGAGAAGAGAAGGCCTGGAATTCCACAGGAATATGTACAACTCTGGTTACTGTAAATGGGAAGTTCTCAAAAAGATCTTCTAGAATGGGCTGCTTCAGAATAGCCTAGGTGTTTGCTGCTGGTTTTTTTTTTTCTTTTCTAAATACAGATTTCCAAGTTTATTCCAATCTCAATTATTCTGATTATCAGTAGACCAAAAGAAGGACCTGGGAATTTTTATTTGACTTCTCCTTAAGTGATCGGGTTGCACAGGGAGAATGTGGAGGGCCTCTCTGCGGCCATACCATTATTTTAAGTCTCAGAATTCCTGAGGCTAGAGAGTACAGAAGTCTTCCTTCCTTCCTTCCCTCCTTCTTTCCTTCCTTCCTTCCATCAGCCTTACCTTAAGCATCTCCCAGGTGTAACTTGCTGTGCTAGACATCTTACGTCATTGTTTCATTCATCCATACGTTCCCTAAACATCTGTGTGCCAAGTGCTCGGCTCCAGAAATTCAAAAAGTTGAACGAGAAAGACAGGGTCCCCTTTTCAGCTGGAAAGTAAGACAACATCGATGAACTGTTTAACCAGCCTATGAGTATTTAGAAACGAAGAGTACAAAGCAGGGGTTCCGACACATCTAGAGGAAGCCTTGGAGACCTTAAGCTGAGACTGCAGGATGAGGAACAGTGAGGTGACTGGCCTCAGGCTGTGTGTTCCGGGCAGAGGGACCAATGAAGCGTTTGAAGCAGAGATGTGACCTGCTCAGATCTGAATTTTCAGAAGATCTCTATGGCAATTATGCTGAACCAGGTGGTCCAGCTTCCTCTCCCAGTGATCATCCATTGCTCCCTAACCCCACCTCTGTCTGTATTTCATATCCTTACTCCCCAAGAGAGATGCTTATTGGGTCAGTTCATCACAGTCCAACACAGAGCACTCAGGGGCACTCATGCCCAGGTGAGTCATGGGCCTCCCTGTGATCACTGTGTCCCAAAGACCATCTTTTCCTTGGGCACTGACTCCAGCTCTCGGGCCACAAGACATGACCACTTGATTCAGACTAACTGGGACTCAGGGTTTCAAGGGTTTCTCCAGGACAGCTGTTAGAACTAAGCAGAGATGCCGAGGATGGAGAACAATTGTTTTTGGAGATTCTCTCAAGTCTCTGACCAGGCAAAGAACTAGAACTAGAACCCTCCACATGCACTCTAGCTTTGTTTTCTGATGAGAGGGAAGGAAAGTCTTTCAGAAGAACACAGTTAGAGGACTAACACCATCTGATTTCAAGACTCATCATAAGGCTATAGTAACTAGGAGTGTGTGATACAGTATTGGCATCAATATATAAAAAAAAGATCAATGAAACAGAATAGAGAATCCATAAATAGATCCACACACAGGAGCAACTGATTTTTGAGAAAAGTATAACTGTAATTTGGTGGACAGAATACAGTCTTTTCAACAAATGGTGCTGAACAATTGAATATGCACATGGAAAAAAATTGAACTTCTGTCCACACTGTACATCATATCCAAATATTAACTCAAAATAGATCATAGATCTAAATGTAAAACTTAAGTCTATAAAACTTCAAAAAGAAAACAGAATAGAAAAACCTTTGTGATCTTGAGTTGGCAAAGATTTTTTTTAGGTAAGTCACCAAGAAAAAAAAGAAGATAAGTTGGACTTTATCAAAATAAAAAAACTTCTTGTCTGTCTTTGAAAGGCACAGTGAAAAGAATGAAAAGGCAAGCCACAAACTAGGAGAAAGTATTTGTAACCATATAACTGACAAAAAAAAAAAGGGGGGGGGGGTCCAGAATAAAGACCTTTCCAAACTCAATAATAAAATAACACAATAAAAAGATAAGCAAAAGATTTGAACAGAAGCTTTACCAAAAAAGATACACAGATGGCAACTAAGCACATGAAAGGATGTTCAACTATCTTTAGTTGATAACTAAACGACCATTAGTTACTAATGATAATTAATGAGGCCTAAACTATCATTAGTCACTAGGAAAATACAATTTACAACCACACACCTAGTAGAATATCTAAATTTAAATTTAAAGGAATGAGCATATCAAATGCTGGCAAAAATGTGTAGCAAATAGAACTTTCAACCAGTTTGGAAAGCAGTTTGGCATTCAGAAAATGAAGATCATGGCATCTGGTCCATCACTTCATGGGAAATAGATGGGGAAACAGTGGAAACAGTATCAGACTTTATTTCGGGGGGCTCCAAAGTCACTGAAGATGGTGACTGCAGCCATGAAATTAAAAGACACTTACTCCTTGGAAGGAAAGTTATGACCAATCTAGATAGCATGTTGAAAAGCAGAGACATTACTTGGCCAACAAAGATCCATCTAGTCAAGGCTATGGTTTTTCCAGTGGTCATGTATGGATGTGAGAGTTGGACTGTGAAGAAAGCTGAGCACTGAAGAACTGATGCTTTTGAACTGTGGTGTTGGAGAAGACTCTTGAGAGTCCCTTGGACTGCAAGGAGATCCAACCTGTCCATTCTAAAGGAGATCAGTCCTGGGTGCTTTGGAAGGAATGATGCTAAAGCTGAAACTCCAGTACTTTGGCCACCTCATGCGAAGAGTTGACTCATTGGAAAAGACTCTGATACTGGGAGGGATTGGGGGCAGGAGGAGAAGGGGACGATGACAGAGGATGAGATGGCTGGATGGCATCACGGACTCGATGAACGTGAGTCTGAGTGAACTCTGGGAGTTGGTGATGGACAGGGAGGCCTGGCATGCTGCGATTCATGGGGTCACAAAAGGTCAGACACAACTGAGCGACTGAACTGAACTGAAAACAAAAGTCAACGAAACAAAAAATAGATATACATACCTAATATTTGATCCAGCCATTCTACTCCTAGAAATGAAAACAGATGTTCATATAAAAACTTATACATGAATGTTCATAGAAGCTTTGTTTACAATAAACAGAAAATGGAAACAACCCAGTGTCATCGACATGTGAATGGATAAACAAATCCTGGTATATCCATACACTGGAATACTCCCCAACAAGAAGAGGAAGGAAATTTTCATGCATATTTCAATGAATCACAAAATAATTATGCTGACGGCAAGACTAAGACAAAAAAGAATATGTATTATATGGTTCCCCTTACATAGAATTCTGGGAAGTGAAAACTAATATATAGTGATAAAAGACAGATCTGTGCTTGCCTGGTGATGGGGTGACAAGAGGAGCAGGAGGGGTCATTACAAAAGGGCATAGGGCAAGACTGGCAGAGGGAGCAGGGGCTACGCTCATTCTCTTGATTGTGGGGAGGGTTTCATGGTTATACAAACATGTTGAAACTTGAAACATCAAATGTTTCAACATGTGCCCTTTTTCTATATGTCAATAAAATTACTTTTATTTGTCTTTCTCTGTCTGACTTAATATCACGTATATATGGAATCTGAAAGATAAAGCAAATAAACGGACAAAACAGAAGCAGACTCACAGATACGGAAGGTAAACTAGTGGTTACCAGTGGGAAGGGGAAGAAAGGAAAGACAAGGCGGGCGTAGGAGATTAAGAGGCACAAACTATCATGTATAAAATAAATAAGCTATTAGGATATATCATCTCACATAGCACAGTATTTTATCATAACTTTTAATAGAATGTAATCTATAAAAACACTGAATCACTATGTTGTACACCTGAAAAACTAATATTATATTGTTAATCAACTAAACTTTAATTTTAAAAAAGTAAAATAAGATCAAACTAATTTTAAAAAGAAGAATCCAGGGAAAAACAAAACAAAGCCTTTCTCCCCTGTGTGCTCTCTGTCACTTTCTCTATCCATCACAGAGCTTACCTTCTACTGAGATGTGGGGGCCATGTCTTCTGTCCCCACAAGCCAGTCACTTCTAATTAAAGAGCAGTCTTGTGGGGGACAAGCCTGAGTGGGGAGAGAAAGAAGACATGCAAAGGATTCTTCATCAAAGTCAAGCTAATTCCTTGGCAAAATCCCTGGAATCAAATGGACATGGGTATAAATTCTGGCTCCGTGACTTAGCAGTTTTTGAATCCCTATCCTTTCCAAAACTCTGCTTTATTACCAGCAAAACGGGATCATAATACCACACAAAGGATGCTGGGAAGATTAAGTGAGATACTATGTGGAAAGAGACATACATCAGACCTTGTATGGAGTAAACGCTTCCATCACCCAGGGAGGCAGAATCTAGAGGGGGGACGGGTACAGAGTTGGAAGCTGAGAAATGTGGGTTCTAGTCCTAACTGCCACCAACCCCTTACAAGACTTTGCTGCCAGTCTGAGAAGCCCTTCTGCACCATTTGGAGAGGGAGGAAAAATGGACAGAAGCTATCAGTTCACTATGTTCTCCAAGCCCTGGATTCAGTGAGACCAAGACTCAGCAAACTATAGCCCTTAAGCCAAATCCAGCCCAGTACCTCATTTTGTACAGCACACAAGCTAAAAATGGTTTTAGTTTTCCGGATCTTTTTTTTTTTTCGATGCCCTTTGAAGAATGTTGGATCTTAGTTCCCTGACCAGGGGTAGAACCCATGCCCTCTGCATTGGAAGTTGAGTTCAGTTCAGTCGCTCAGTCACGTCCGACTCTTTGCGACCCCATGGACTGGAGCACACCAGTCTTCCCTGTCCATGACCAACTCCCAGATCTTGCTCAAACTCATGTCCATCAAGTTGGTGATGCCATCCAACCATCTCATCCTCTGCCATCCCCTTCTCCTCCTGCCCTCAATCTTTCCCAGCATCAGGGTCTTTTCCAATGAGTCAGTTCTTTACATCAGGTGGCCGAAGTATTGGAGTTTCAGCTTCAGCATCAGTCCTTCATTCCCTTTAGGACTGACTGGTTTGATCTCCTTTTTGGATATGCAATGTGGCGTATCCAATATGCAATATCCTTGCTTTGACAGTCCAAGGGAGTCTCAAGAGTCTTCTCCAACACCAGGGTTCCAAATCATCAATTCTTTGGCACTCAGCTTTCTTTATAGTCCAACTCTCACATCCATACGTGACTACAGGAAAAACCATAGCTTTGACTAGACAGACCTTTGCTGCATTTGGAAGAGCAGAGTCTTAACCACCAGACCGCCAGGGAAGTCTGATTTTCACATTTTAGATGGTTGGAATAATGTAAAAAAAAAAAAATTGTAACGTGAAAGTGATATGAAATATAAATTTCATTGTCCATTAATTATGTTTGGATGCTTCAAGATACAAAGGTCAGAACAAAGTAATTGCAACTCTGACCACAAGGCCCACAAAACCTCTTTACTACCTATCCTTTTCACAGAAAGAATTTGCGGACTCCTGAATTAGATCTTCAGAAACAACCTGCCTGTCTTGCTACTCACTCAGCTCTCCACAGAAAATGAGTCAGTGTGTTGAGATTTAATGTTGCACTCTGATCTTTTAGGATTCATAAGAAATATTCATTTGAGGGAATTTCTGCTTCTCTTGAAATAAATACTTTCTTGAACTTTATGCCAGGAAAGACGTTTGTCTTCAGTTGACCTGGTATATGTCATTCTTTTAGCCCAGGGTAGCTGGCATATTGTAAGTGATAAACAGAAAAATTTTAGATGATTTTACATGATATTCCCAGACAATTCTTTATTTTAATGATTATGCAGTTATATATGTGTTTACTCTCTACTTGTGGTGAGTGATGGTGGTTTTCTATTGATGAAATTACCACATTTTTCTTTATCATTTAATTAAATGAAATAATTGTATTGATTTTTTAAATGTCAAGTAAATAACAATGGTGGCTCAGCAGTAAAGGATTTGTCTGCCAGCACACAAGATGCAGGTTTGATCCCTGAGTTGGGAAGAGTTTGATCCCTTGGAGAAGAAAATGGCCACTCACTTCAGTATTCTTGCCTGGGAAATCCCATGGACAGAGGAGCATGGAAAGAGTTGGATATGACTTAGCGACTAAAGAGCAAGCACCAGTGTCCTCCTCTGAGCTCTCAAGAGCAGGTCCACCAGCTTGTTTGAGGGACGTGGGAGATGGGGGTCAGGGGTGAGGCTGCTGCTGCTGCTGCTGCTGCTAAGTCGCTTCAGTCATGTCCGACTCTGTGGGACCCCATAGACGGCAGCCCACCAGGCTCCCCCATCCCTGGGATTCTCCAGGCAAGAATACCGGAGTGGGTTGCCATTTCCTTCTCCAATGCATGAAAGTGAAAAGTGAAAGTGAAGTCGCTCAGTCGTGTCCAACTCCTAGCAACCCCGTGGACTGTAGCCCACCAGGCCCCTCCGTCCATGGGACTTTCCAGGCAAGAGTACTGGAGTGGGTTGCTAATAAGAGTGATCAGCATATCCCAGACTTTGTGCCGCATGCAATATCTCAATTAATCTACATAACAATCCTGTCCAAGTACATATTGTTATTATTCCTACTTGGTGATAGAACTCCGGCTTAGAGACTTTAGGATTTCATGGATAACAAGATATCCAAAAAATCAGAGAGAGCAAACACCCAAACAGATGTCGTCAGTAGACACAACTACCATCTCCCATCACCCTTATTTCATAAAAGAACGGACATGTTAACAATTAAAAGCTGAAAGTAAATGGCCTCTGAATAAAGAATTCTTTACATTTTAAGAAAAGAAAACTTAGCTTTAAAAGAAACCATCACATTGTCTTTATTTCCTCATTTCCCCAGTGGTCAAAGGCAAATTTGACATGAAATGGCGTAGGATGAGTTTAGGGAGCCTCTGGAGTAGACTACAGGGCAAGGAGCTTGGCAGTACTGAGCAAAACTTGGAGGGGTGGAGCAGAGGTGGGCATGCCTGCCGTGGAGAGCCCCCCAGCACACGCCTGGGCCAGCACTCAGGACAGAATCCAGAGAGGCCTCCAAACAAGACCCTGGAGATGTTGGGTGCTTGTAACCACACAAGGCATCTGCCAAGGCATCCTAGAGGAACAGGATTTCAAACCTAGACTGTATCTGTGAGATCATGCTGCCCAGCCCCTGGAGGAAGAAATTCTGTCTCAGAGAGGTTAAACAGTTTCACAGAACCATCAGGCTGCCAGTTGCAAAGGTAGAATTCTAACTCCAGTCTCCACCCTCCCAACCAGTACATTTTCCACCACATTACGGTATCTGCCAGAGGACAAAACTCTGTAGAAAGTACACTATATTCGGTCTGCTGCTGCTGCTGCCAAGTCACTTCAGTCGTGTCCGACTCTGTGCGACCCCATAGACGGCAGCTCACCAGGCTCCCCCATCCCTGGGATTTTCCAGGCAAGAACACTGGAGTGGGTCTATGAGGGCATAAATGCTCAGTCCTGTCCAACTCTTTGTGACTCTGTGGACTATAGTCTACCAGGCTCCTCTGTCACTGGAGTGGTTTGCCATTTCCTACTCCAGGGGATCTTCCTGACCCAGGGATGGAACCCAGGTCTCTTGTGTCTCCTCCATTGGTAGGCAGATTCTTTACCACGGCACCACCTGGGAAGCTCCAGTCTATGAGGACATCTACTCCTAAAGGTGGGGTGTGGTGGTTTCGTTCTCCGTGGTACTGCAGGAACACACTTCCTGGGTATTGGAAAGGACAGCCCCTCACTTCCACAAACATGCATGAACAACCACCGAGTCTTGAAGGTGCTGAGGACCTATGAGGCGAGAAGAACAAATCCCCCATCCAGGAGCCCCTGGGTGAGTGGCCCGAGCACAGGGCAGGGACTTGGGGTTTGGACTCTGGGTTGAGGAGAGGCTGCATGTTCCCCGAGCTCTGCTCCCGAGACCAACACTCACTGGCTGTGCCTGCCGATCAGAACCTGGGGGACGCAGTGGGTTGACCTGTTCCATTTCCTGTCTTCCTATTCCCCTTGAACCCTCTGACAGGTGACTCCCGTTACTCTCCTAAAACTACTCCACAGAGGTCCTAAGCTACCTTCAAATGGTCCAAGACAAAGATGCTCTTTCAATCCTCAGGACCTGTGCTCAGCACCCGACCACCTTCACATGGATGATTACGTATCATAACCCAGTGGTGTCCCCATCCACCCAAGGACATGTGCCAAACAGTTCTGCTATCGACTCCTTGCTCTGCCCCAGCCTTCCTGTCCAAGCCCTTGGCCAGTCCCTTCCTTTCTTCCACTGAAGCACCTCTCAACACTCCTGTCCGCTCTGGGAGCCCCATGGCCCTCACTCAGGCCTTCTCATTACTGCCCTGGACGTGGCCTCAGCTTCAGGGTCTCCACTTCTACCCTCCCCAGTCCTGTCCACAAGGAACTTTCTAAAACAGGAGCCAGAAGACTGCGGTCAGACCAAGGTGGTCAAGGTCCACCCACCACCTGCTCTTATATTTTTTAATGACTGTTCTACCTACACAGCAGGGGTCCCCAGCTCCCGGGCTATGGACCGGTACCAGTCCGTGGCCTGTTAGGAACCAGGCCACAGAGCACGAGGTGACCAGCAAGTGAGCGGGCAAAGTTTCATCTCTATAGCTGTTCCCCATCGTTCATATTACCACCTGAGCCCCTGCCTCCCGTCAGATCAGTGGTGGCGTAATAAATGTAATGTGCTTGAATCATCCTGAAACCATACTCACCCCCTCTAGTCAGTCCGTGGAAAAATTGCCTCCCATGAACTGGTTCCTGGCGCCAAAATTGTCCAGGACTGCTGCTCTGTAGTATCCTGTTTCCATCTTAGCCCACAAAGCTTAAACGTTTACTCTAGCCCTTTCCAGAAACATTTGCTGACCTCTTTGTAACCCCAGCACTGACTGCTGTCCTACTGCTCCTTGCCTGGGCCCAGCTTCAGTGCTTCTGAAGTGCCTGAGGCACTGGTTGACATGCTAGCTAAAGATTCTGGCTCAGTGGGTCTGGGGTGGAGCCCAGAACCTGCATTCCAGCAAACATTCACTGCACACAGCCCAGGAGGTTCTCATGTAGATTCTCACTGTTGGTCCCAGGCCTTGTGAAACTGTGCTCTAAGTATGGGGCAACCCTGAAGTTTCTGAGATGCTCAGACACAGCCGTACCCCTGCTCTCACTGCTCTATCTGGAGATCCTTGGCAAATGCTTTGTCTCAGGCTCCACGTGAAGGCCACGTCCTCCCAGACCCCCACCCCTCCCTAAGACAGGCACTGCCACCCCCTCCTCTGTCCTTCTCCAAGAAGAACCTACTCCTCCACCACCCAGGTGATGTGCGTGCGTATCTCAGAAGCCACATGTGAGCTCTTCATGCAGGGCCCAACCCTTTCACTGTTCCCCTAGCCCCAGCCGAGAAGGCAGGGACTCAGTATTTGACGAGTCAGTGAATGAACAGATGAGCTGGCTCCAAACTAGCAGATGATGCTGTACAAAGTCAGGCCTGGAGTCCCAAACCCCGAGCCCTGGCCACACGACCTTCGCCCTCATCCATCAACAGTGAAACCAGAGTGGGTCAGAACAAGAGCTGGCCTGGGTGTGTATCCAGCTCCATACCTTCCTTGCTACCTCGCCGACCTTGGGTAACTTGTACCAGCTCTCCGACCCTTGTTACATCATCTCTAAAATGAGAAAGATGACACTAATGGCAATTACTTCATAGAATTGCTCTGAGGCTTCAATGAAATAATCCACGGAAACCTCTTCAGCACATCGGAAGCACCTGATCCTGTTACTCATGGTTGCTATTCCATCATTTGCCTTTGTCCACGACAGGCAAATGCCCAAGGGGTCAGGCAGCCTCAGCCTGTCACGAGGGAGGGAACACTGGAGACTGTTCAGACTTGTCTCAGGGTTGTCACAGGAAATCACCAACCAGTGAAGCCCTGGCAAGTGACCCAGGATACCCTAGGAAGAGGCGGACGGATCCTGGAACTCCTAAAGCTCAGGGCCCCAGGTCCCAGGCCAATTCAAGAAATTCATCCCATTAGATGCAACTAGAGATAATCACACTAAGTGAAGTAAGAAATACCATATGATATCACTTATATGCAGTATCTAAAATACGGCACAAATGAACCCATCTTCAAAACAGAATCAGATTCACAGTCACAGAGAATAGATTTGTGGTTGCCGGGGGATGTGGGCAGGAAGGATTTGGTGCTTGGGGTTACTAGATGCAAACTATTATACACAAAATTGATAAACAATAATATCCTACTGTATAGCAGAGGGAACTGTACTCAATATCCTGGGATAAACCATAATGGAAAAGACTATGAGAAAGAGTATATATTTGCTCGTAACTGAGACTTTGCTGTATAGCAGAAATTAACACAACGTTGTAAATCAACTATATCTCAAATTTTTTTTAAAGACAAAATCCATTCCACAAATGTCCCTTCCCCTGGAAGGTTGTTCAGGGGACAGAGAACACAGCAGGTGGAGGAAGTGGTAAGGGCTGGGACATGCAGGGGACGCTGGCAGCAGGCCTGCCCACGGCAGCAGCGGGCCGCACTGCACGTTTGTTGAGCCTCGTCAATGAGCAGACACAAGCAAGGGCAGGTGCTGCCAGCCTCAGGGAGAAGGTTTGATGGAGACGCCACAGGAGCCCCAGGTGCCCACAGCGTGACCTGCCACGCACAGAGAGCAACGTGGCATGTCCTTATGTGGCAAATCCAGGACAGGAGCTTCTCACAGCAGGGTGCCCTCCTGGCATGTAGAGACCAGATTACAGGTGACCGGACCCTGTCTTAGAGCCCACGGGGCTACAGAATCAGAAAGACTTGAGCAGCATTTGGCTAAACACTCTTTGTAAGCTATTCTTCAATAGCACAAACCTGAAATTTAGGAGTTGACACCTCTCTCTCCCTTAATCCCTGCAGCCTGATCCTCCATCATAGAACCTCACCCTTTTTTTTTTTTTTTTGCTGCACCAGGTCTTACTTGCAGCATGCAAGATCTTTCTTTCTTTTCCTTTTTTTAGTTGCAACATTTGGGCTTTAAGTTGTGGCATGTGGGATCTAGTCCCCTGACCAGGGATGGAACCCCGGCTGCCTGCATTATCCACACAGAGTCTTAACCACTGGAACACCAGGGAGGTCCCAGAACACTATCAATTTTATCTCCCAAGAATCTCTGCCATCAAATACCCTCAGCCTCAGTCTCACCTACTCTGTTCGATTTGCTTTCCTTTCCCCATTGCACATGATAAATATTCCCCAACATACTCATATGTTATGTTTACCCTCTGTCTCTCCCTCACTAAAAGGTCAACTCTTGAGGATAAGGACCTTCGCCTGTTTTGTTTACTGAAAAGTACCTGGCACATAGTAGGTGCTGAGAAGCCATTCATGGACTGGAGCTCCCTGACCACCATCTCCCTCCTGAATGACCACACGAGCCTCCTGTCAGGCCCACCGCTGACCACTCCTGGTCCATGCAGAGCTTGACGGTCTGTCGTCTGTGCTGTTCACACATGCACACACAGGCTGCAGACGCATCAGCGGCTTCCCACCGCTCTCAGGATGAAGTCCGGTCCCCCGACCTGGTCCCCGTCGTGTGGCCTCTCCTCCTCTGTGCTCCTCTCCCTCCTCCCTCTCCCTGGCGCCAGGGCAACTATGGAGGGGGAGAGACAAGCAAGGCCCCTGGCTTCAGGGAGCTTCCCTTCTAGGAGGGGAGATGTCAAGCACAAAACCAATTAAACAATAAAACCATCCTTGAGCACAGACTGAAATCTCAGTAAGTGCAGTGAAGAGCAGTATTGGTTGACTGCCGGGTGGATCTCCGAGGGGGTGAGCACAGAGCCGACAGCTTGAGGCACTGGGGCCAGTTTGACAGGAAGGCCAGGGTCAATGCTCCCGAACTTCTAGTAACCCTGTCCTTTTGCTATGAATCCACTTGAGACCAAGTCTAGCGCCCCTGACGTATGTTTTTTTTCAAGGCTTCTCTGGAAGCTCAGGTGGTAAAGAATCTGCCTGCGATGCAGGAGACCCAGGTTCGATTCCTGAATCAGGAAGATCCCCTGGAAAAGGAAACGGCAACCCACTCTAGTATTCTCACCTGGAGAATCCGCATGGACAGAGGAGCCGGGCGGGCAACAGTCCATGGGGTCATAAGAGTCAGACACGATTTAGCGACTAAATCACCACCTGACGTATTTTCAAGGGCCCCTTCAGCCATCCCCCAAGTGAGACTGAACGACCATACCCGTCTCTCTCCAGACTGTGACTCAAGGAGAGTACGTTGAGGGATCAGTGTGGCCACATTCCAAAACCTTTGGTCCTTGATGGAAAACCACACACAGAAAGGAATGTGCCCCCCTCCCAGGCGTGATCTCCAAAACCCAGCCAAGATGAATATCTAATCCCTCCCTGAATGTGCTTAAACGCTTCTGGAGAGCAAAGGAATTACTTAAATAGAAAATAATTGTTGCAAGACCATTATTACTAATTCAAGATGTGTCAAATGACATTGAGGTGTTCTGTTTAATGTTCTGTCATTACTCTCATCTCTTAGAGAGTATAAAAATAAGAGTTCATCTGATGACCTGGAGGCCCGCACCTGTTCCCCTCGTAATCTCTCACAACCACCCTCCTGGAATTCTCCAACCTTTGGAGCTTTCAAGAACATAGCCCTTAGGCTGAGGAGTCAACATCCGGGCCCTGGGATGGTCTGAGGCTACTGAAACATCAGGTAACCTTCTCAGGGGGCTGGCAGAGCGAGCTTGCACTCATGATTGCACTCAGGGCATGCAATCCCTCTATCCTGTATGGGATGATGAGGAGAAAATTGCTGGGTCCAGGATCCCAGCGGGCAGCCTGCCCTAGGTGACCTTCTCAGCAGCGTGTGGACCGTTTCCCCAAATTTAAAGGAAATCGAGGGTGCCTCAGGAAACAGCAGCAGAAAAATAAGGTTTGCCTGACCCCTTGTGGTGTGTGGCTCTCAGAGCCCTGTCTTAGCTGTCCAGAGAGGACGGGAGTCTAGATTCCATGCAGATGCGGGTCTGTAGTGGACCGAAGAGTGGACATCCCCCCACACACCTCCAGTATGTTCCCCAGGGTGACCGTATTTGGAAAAAGGGTCTTTTCAGATGGATGAGAGATTTTAAGATGGGATTATCTTGGATTACCTGGCAAGTGTCAGTCGCTCAGTCATGTCTGACTCTTTGCAACCCCATGTACTGTAGCCCACCAGGCTTCTCTGTCCACGGAATTCTCCAGGCCAGAGTACTGGAGTGGGTTGCCGTGCCCTCCTCCAGGGGATCTTCCTGACCCAGAGATTGAACCTGGGTCTCCTGCATTGCAGTCAGACCCTTCACTGTCTGAGCCACCTGGATTGCGCCCTAAATCCAACAGCAAGTGCCCTTATAACAGACAGGAGAAGACTCAGACACACGGAGGAGATGGCCCTGTGAAGACGGAGGCGGAAGTTGGGAACTGGACTCCACGGCTACAAGCCAAGGAGCACCAAGGATCGCCAGCGGCCACCGGAAGCCAGGAGAGAGGGCGGGGAACCGAGCCTCCCTCAGAGTTTCTAGGAATCAGCCGACCTTCGTTTGAGCCTTTCGGCTTCCAGAACTGTGAGAGAATAAATGTTTTCTGTCTGAAACCACCACTCTGGAGTCACGTGTTACCGCATCCCTAGAACATGAACACAGCATCTTTTATGTTCAAGATGGGGTTGAGTGCTCAAAGTCAGAGGTTTCCAGATGCTGGTCTTTGGAGGGAGGGCATCAGAATCCCCCAGGGCTCTTGTTAAAGCAGATTCCTGGTGCCGGTTAAATCCTTGAGATGGAGCCTCTGAGATCTGTACATTTAACAAGCGGTCCCTAGCCAATTCTCCCACACAACCTGTTCTGGGAGCCCCTGCTCTGAACAAATCCGGGATAACCTTTGTGGTTGTTATCGGCACTGTTTGCTCGGTAGTTCTAGCTCTGTACCTTCCAAACACCGGATAGGACTGCAACTGCCCCCCGCACCCTGCCCTCAGGGGTCACTTTCAGGCTGAACATTTTATTGCACTGGCAGCCCAAGACCCTCTGGACTCTTTTCCCAAAGAATTTGGGATGGTGACAGCTCCATTGGCAGGGTCCCTGAGTGTCTGAGCAGAGCCCCCTGCCTACATGCAACGGCATCATACCTCTTGGGGTTATTATTGCTGCTGTTCTCAGGAAACAAGCCACTGAAATGGCAGGCTGTTTGTCATTGTAACATAGCCTAGCCTGTCCTGACTGGGTTTTAACACGGGAATATTTAATCTCAACTTCAAGTCACTCTCCCTAAGGCATAATTTGGGTACAGATACGTCTTTTGAGCTTTGCAAACAATTTGCTTAACATGCCTCAGGCTCATCTTAGGGAATATTTCTCGTATTACAAGGGATGCTGAACTGAACTAATTCAGTATTAACTCCCAAACAAACTCCAGAACTTGTTTTTCTAGCTATTTTCTCAACTGACAAAAATGAGGAATTTTCTATTCCCTATCAAACTATGCATTTGAGTCACCTCAGGATCTTGTTAAAATTTCACACTATTAAAATTCAGTTGTCTGGGATGAGTTCTTATTGTTTTAGTAGCTAAGTCGTATCTGACTCTTTTGCTACCCCATGGACTATAGCCCACCAGGCTCCTCTGTCCATGGGATTCTCCAGGCAAGAATACTGGAGTGGATTGCCATTTCCTTCTCCAAGGGGCCTTCCTGACCCAGGGATCAAACCCGTGTCTCCTGCATTGGCAGACAGATTCTTTACCACTGAGCCACAAGGGAATCCCCTAGGGCGAGTTACACAGTTCTAATCAACTCTCAGATGATGCCAGTTCTCCTGGTCTGTGTACCACATTTTGAGTAGCAAGATTTCAGGAAAAGCATTTCTACAAAATGAACTACTGAACTAACAGTTAAATTAATTCCGTGACATCCATAAATAGAATACCATATATCCATAAAGCTATCTATAGCTTCACATGTCCAAATTCAGCCTCACAATAGCCCTGTCTGTGACAGAGACCAAGCAGATATTCTTATACCCATTTTGCAGATGAGAAAAATAAAAGCTGAGAGACATGAAGTGACTTCCTCAGGGTCATATAGCTGCTGCTGCTGCTGCTGCTAAGTTGCTTCAGTCGTGTTCGACGCTGTGCGACCCCATAGGCAGCAGCCCACCAGGCTCGCCGTCCTTGGGATTCTCCAAGCAAGAACACTGGAGTGGGTTGCCATTTCCTCTCCAATGCATGAAAGTGAAAAGTGAAAGTGAAGTCACTGAGTTGTGTCCAACTCTCGACCCCATGGACTGCAGCCTACCAGGCTCCTCCGTCCATGGGATTTTCCAGGCAAGAGTACTGGAGTGGGGTGCCATTGCCTTCTAGAAAATGGCAAAGGTCAGACGAGAGCACAAATCATGTTTATGCTCTACCACTGCCTAGTAGTCTGTGGGGTCACAAAGAGTCAGGCACGACTGAGCGACTAACACTTACTTACTGCCTAGTAATATTCCTTACGATTTCATCAACATTTGAAAGCTCAGCAAGATTCTAAACATTGTGTGTGTGTGTGTGTGCGTGTGTGTGTAAACCACTTCAAATTCAAATTCTTTGATCATTTCAACCTAGCCTCTGTGGCTTAGAAACGTTCTCCTTCACGGGGAAAACACTGCCATCTGGTGGACTTTCAGAGCATGAATTTTTAGGACACTAATAAGTTTGGGTGGGGGCTTCCCAGATGGTGCCTTGGTACAGAATCTACCTGCCAAAGCAGGAGACGCAAGAGATACAGGTTCAATTCCTGGGTCAGGAAGATCCCCTGGAGAAGGAAGTGGCAACTCACTTCAGTACTCTTGCTTGGAAAATTCGATGGACAGAGGAGCCTGGAGGGCCACAGTCCATGGGGTCACAGAGTCAGACATGACTGAGCGACTGAGCAAGCACGCACGCAAGTACGCAAGCTTGGGTTACATCCTTGCAGTTTGGGCTTCATAGCGCCAGTTCTTTGAGTCAACACAAGTGCTAGACTCTGTGCAGGAGACCCAGACATGCCTTAAGCTGTGGTCCTTCCCTTCTAGGACCTCTTGAGGCAGAGATTAACTTTCTATCTGAAACCATTTGTTCATCGTATAAAGTCTGCGATCGGAAGATAAGGCTAAATTTTAATCTCTATTAGTAGAGTGTCCTAGAGCAAGGCATTTGACCTCTTGAGTCCTTAGTGTTCTCACCTATAAAAAGAGGATAAAAATGATCTTCCTTTCTGGATCACTCGGATGAAGATGAGAGATTTGTCTGAAAAGCCAAAAGGACTTGAGAATGGAAATGTTACAGGAATGGAGGAGCTCATGATTTCTCTTCATGATGGAGTCAGGATCTGAGCCTGGTTCACAGCGGGGACAGCAACGGAAGAGAGCTAGAAGCGGACGGCCGAGTGTGGGGAGCGGGCACAGCTTTAGAATCCCCGGAGCCTGAAAAACCACTGGCATGCTGTGTGGCAACAGCGAATGCAGTTGGAAGGAGACGCAGACTGGGAAAGGCAGGAGAAGGGAGGGGCCAGGCACCCAGGTCTGGGGCCAACGTCGCAGGTTAAACTTTCCACTGTTCTGCTTCCAAGCTGCCATCCCAGCGGGCTCTCTAACCCCTCAGTGTCTCAGACTGGGCACCTCTGAATGAAAATAACAGTGGCTGCTGTGAGAATGCAAAGGGTTCAAGCAGGTACCTAGGCTATGCCATTTATTCAGTGCTTTCTGTTCCCTGGAATATTACCTTCATGAGGGCAAGAGTTTTCATTTATTTCTGCCTCCTGCTGTGGAGCAGGCACTCAACAGTCACTGAATAGATGAGTGAGTGAATGGGTGGATAAAATAATTGCCACAGGGCTCCTGGTGGCTCAACGGTAAAGAATCTGCCTGCCAATGCAGGAGACAACGGGTTCGACCCCTGGTCCTGGAAGATCCCATATGCTGCAGAGCAACGAAGCCCAGGTGCCACAGTTACTAAGCCTGTGCTCTAGAGCCTGCGAGCCGCACCTCCTGAGCCCGTGTGCTTCAACTGCCGCAGGTTGTACATCCCAGAGCCTGTGCTCCATAAAAAAAGAAGCCACCGCCTTGAGAAGCCCGCACAGGGCAACTAGGGAAAAGCCAAGGCAGCAACAAAGACCCAGCACGGCCAAATAAATAGATGAAATTTATTTTTTTTTCGTTAAAAAAGAATTGCCACAGGACTGACAAACAGAGGAGCTGTTTGAGGGAGAGGTTGAAAGGGAAACCAGGGTACAGGTGTTGTCCGGAGTTAGGGCTGAAGGGCACCCTTTAACCAAGTTCTTTTTAGAAGTATACCATGGAGGTTTTCCCCAGGGAAGGGCTAGGTTAGTGGTTCTCAAAAGGGATAATGTCTGGAAGGAGATTTTTTTTTTTTGGTTTGTGAAACTGGTGGGAGTGGGGAAAGTGTGACTGGCATCCAGTGGGTTGAGGTTCAGGATGCTGCTAAACATTCTGCAATGTAGGGGCCAGCCCCACAAGGAAGAGTGACCTATCCCCAAATGTCAGCAAATGTGGAGGCTGAGAAACTCTTGGCTAGGAGTCCAAAAGATGATTCTGACCCCAGCTGTGCTTTTCACTAGCTTCTCTGTAGCCTTACCAATCGAATCCTTGATTTCTCTGAGTTCGCTTCCTTATCTGTAAAATGGAAACCTTATTACCAATTGAGCGTAGTGGTAAGGAATGGAACCATGTGTTCGATGCCCCTGGCACATGGCGGGCTGTGTTGGATCTACCCTGTGATTACGCAAAGGCTCCTGTCTGGGGTGAACAACCGAGGTTGAATCCTGCCTACCAGAGCTTGGTCCGGGTCACTTTGAAGGGGTCAAGCTCACCCACCTGGAGCCCCCACCATCCTACACACGGAGCAGTGGTGCTCACACGGGTCTGACTCCTCCCTCCATCTGCAGAGGGCAAGGAAGTGCGCAGCCCGAGTGAGCCCGGACCTGCCACCAGCCTGGAAAAAAGCAGGGGCTCCTCCCTGCACAGTCAGCTCATAAGCAGCTGGTAACCTTGACCCAGGCCTGATCCAGACAAAAGTTAGCCAGACTGAGTTCCCCATGGAGTAGCTTCTGGAAGGGGCATAACTTGAATACTATAGACGTTGCCAAACATGACTAAAAATCGTGAAAGACCTGTCTGCACAGTAAAAAAGGGAAAAAAAAAAAGAAATCTGTGGGGAGGCTGCCCGTACTCGCTTCTAGTGAGTGTGTGGGTGGCTGGTCTGGTGCGCGTGTTACATACACAATGTGCACAGACCTTCCTGCTTCTCTAACCACACCCACATAATCTTCCTAACACTTGGGGTCCAGGGCCTGGCTGCCCTTTCTCTGCCTGCTCCTCCAAGTTTACAGGTGACTCTGGCTGGACCAACCTCACCTTAGGACAGAGACTGAAGCATCCATTCTTTCCTCTGCCCTAAAGATCTCATGAAGGATGGAAGTGGGTAGGAGAGGGGATAGCAGTTTGGACAGGAAATATTGAAAGAGAAAGAATGGGGAAGAAATTAGGAGTAGATAAAAATAAAATGAGAGAAAGAGAAAATACGAATTAGGTAATAGGATTGCCTGTAGCTCAGTCAGTAAAGAATCCGTCTGCAATGCAGGAGGTCCAGTTTCAATCCCTGGGTCAGGAAGTTCCCCTGGAGAAGGGAATGGCAACCCACTCCAGTATTCTTGCCTGGAGAATCCCATGGACAGAGGAGCCTGGTGGGCTACAGTCCATGGGGTCGCAAAGAGTCGGACACGACTGAGCGTCTAATTCTACACGGCTGTTAGTAGGACTGCCAAGAAAAAATAGAGTCCCTCAATGGATAACAACAGCTACCGTTGCCTCGGTGGCTCAGTGTTAAAGAACCCACCTGCCAATGCAGGAGATGCAGATTCCATCCCTGGGTGGGGAAGATCCCCTGGAGGAGAAAATGGCAACCCACTCCAGTATTCTTGCCTGGGAAATCCCATGGACAGGAGCCTGGTGGGCTACAGTCCGTGGGGGGTCACAAAAGAGTTGGATGTGACTTAGCAACTAAGCAACAACCACCACTGCCTGAGCACTTACTTTATATCAGGCTATGTGTTCATGTTCATTATTCAATCCTCCAATGCTCCTGTGAGCTCAGTTTAAGGATATCCATTTTACAGAAGTCCAGTAAAGTGTGCTCCAAGAATTACAGTGCCCAAGATCCACTCAACCTCAGTCTCATCAATAAATATGCCCCTGGGGTAGAATGTGAAGTGGTTTCAAAGGAAGACCGGCCTTATAGGAAATCCTCCCCTCCAGGCACTTGTGTGCATATGGTGTGTGTTGGGGGGCAATATATTTTCTTCCACTTGGATGACCCAGGATGGGGAATGCATCTGGCACTTAATGGGCAAGTCAAAAATGCTAAACACACTACATTGGAAAGACAACCCTCTTTGAGATACACTGGAGCTTTCTAACCCTGGGCTCCTTACCTGTGTAGGGAGTATCACCTGCATTATCATATTACCAGGAGGATTCAGGGACTGTGACATCCAGAAGGCACCAGCTCCCACCTTGCAGCAGACACTGTCCGAACCCCAACCACACGCTGGGGCTCCGTACCATTTCTGAGCTAGCTGGCCTCACCTCCGCCTGCCAGCATCAGTTCAGTTCAGCTCAGTCGCTCAGTCATGTCCGACTCTTTGAGACCCCATGAACTGCAGCATGCCGGGCCTCCCTGTCCATCACCAACTCCCGGAGCTTGCTCAAACTTATGTCCATCGAGTTGGATATACCATCCAGCCATCTCATCCTCCGTTGTCCCCTTCTCCTCCCACCTTCAATCTTTCCCAGCATCAGGGTCTTTTCCAATGAGTCAGCTACCATCTGTATCTCTATTTAGGAGACCATCTCTGGCAGTGAAAGCACACTCTACCGTCCCATGACAAGGCAAACTTGAGCCATACATCTTCAGCCAAAGGACTGGCGGGAGCTGTTGTTTAAATACACCAGGTACCTCACTCCTCAGAGGGAGGACTGAGGCTCGAGCTCTACCCTGTTTCCAGAGTCTCCAGGACAAAGCTCCAGTTCTCTGCAGCGGTGAAGTCTTCCCTTCCCCTCCGTCCCCCTCCACCCGCCACTCCACCCTCGGGTTTCCCGAAATCACCTCCCAGCTAAGTCCTTGTCTCTCCTTGCTCCTCGGGAAACCCAGTCTAGGACATACGCCAAATAGTTACATGTGAGTTCCATTCCTCTGTGCCCTTGTTGGTTTGCCTGGTTTTTCTGCCGAAAGCTCCCTCCATGAGCAGGTGTCTGTCTTCCTGCGTGGGTCCCGCTCACTCTAGTAATTCTGTCCTGTGAATTATGTTAGTTTTTCGCTCTGGCTCGTTAGCAACATTATTAAAAATCGGGTGGGGAGGGTGGCCCATTAAACCCCACACGCTGAAAATAACTCTTTCCCAGACAGGAGGAGCACTGCTTTGGGACTAATTTCTGCTTGAGGACTGAGCACCACCCCCCGACACACACAACCAGTGAGAAGAGCGGGCCCTTGTGGGACAAAACAAGGCCCCGGGCAGCTGCAAGGGCTGTTCCTGGGGAGATATCCCCTGCCCCCCACATTCAAGACTGACTGTGTTGGCCCAACAGTCCCTCTTGAAGGCTGCAGTGCTAGAGGCTGGCGGAGGGAAGCCCAGAAGGAGGGTGAGCGACCCTGCCATCAAGAAAGGAGACAAAGCTCTGGCCAAAGGGACCCCAAGCAATGATGCGATCCCAAACCCACGAGTTCATGTGAGTTCCAAAAAGCCAGCACAAACTGCACTAAAAAATGGCGGGTTGTGAAGCTGGTCCTTTGCCCCCTGAATTTACACCTACTTTGCTTTCATTCCCTCCCTGGGGCAATTCTATTTCTTCTGAGTTGATGTCCCTTAAGGGGACGCCACATCCAAAGTCACATCCAAATGTTTTGGAAAATGTCGTAAAGAAAGACATATCTGCCACCTCACCGGCATTTCCCTCCTGCTGATGGCAAGGCCATACCACTACAATGCCACCCCCGGGGACATCTGTCCTTGTTGCCTGTGTGACGGGCCACGGAAGGTGGTTGCCGAGGGACACAGCTGGCATCCTGCATTGACGTATGTTGCTATTTAACTATCATGGGCTTTAGTCTTGCCCTGAGCTTTCCCTTTGTGTGTCCCAGAGTAAAGCACTTGTTACTATTTGTCTCATATAACTGCAAAGTAGCTATAACAATAACCACTTCAGAGCCGAGATTTGAGGGTTAAATGAGAGCATGCATGTAAGGAACTGAGGAGAGTTTCCTGGTGTCCAGTTAATAACTATTAGGTAGGAGTCTGATGCGAAGAGTTGCCTCATTGGAAGAGACCCTGACGCTGGGAAAGATAGAAGGCAAAAGAGGAGGCAGCAGAGGACGAAATCACCGACTCAATGGGCATGAATTTGAGTGAACTCCAGGAGATAGTGGAGGACAGGGAAGCCTGGCATGCTGCAGTCCATGGGGTCGCAAAGTGTCAAACTTGACTTAGTGCCCGTAAAACAACAACAGGGGAGTCAGAAACAGTGGTTATAGCAGGAAAACAGTGGGAGCGGTGAAGAGCTGGGGCTCAACGCTGTCTTACATCTTCCCTAGTGGCTGCACAAAGCTCTTCACATAACATATGCTCAGTAAATATTTGCATGAAATAACCAGTGAACCAAGTCAGGCTGAAGATATTGTTGAAAGCTGCTATTTACTGCACACTACCAGATATCAGTCCCTGTGCTAAGCACATCATACAGATTTTCTAATTTTACCTGTTAGATTATTCCTGCTTCTGAGTTCCCTTTCCCACGGAGCCAACTCCACCCATTGAAACATTCAGGCTTTCTCCAACCCCTCACTCCTTTACGGAGCAGCTCACCTTCACAGAAGACAGAAATTTCACAGAAGGAGAAACTGGGTATGTGCCAAAGAGCATCCTCCAGCCAGCCTCTCTGCCCTTTCTGGGGGCCCACCCCTTCACTCTCCCATCCTTTGAGTTTAACTGGGGCTATATGGGTCCAGGGATGCTGGTGGCCAGATAAATCTGTCGGTTCTGGGACTCAGTGTCAGGAAATCCTCTGTCCTTGCAGATACAAGCTGCATGTTACCTGGCCTTTATTAGCAATAAAGGTGATCTGGGGTCTCCCTATGAGGAACTCTTGTTTTACTCAAGAGTTGGTTCAGACTCAGGTGGAGAGTCCTCATTCAATGTTAACACAACCCCTGCACATATGGGGTCGCTGCAAGTCGGACACGACTGAGTGGCTTTGCTTTCTCTTTTCACTTTCATGCATTGGAGAAGGAAATGGCAACCCACTCCAGTGTTCTTGCCTGGAGAATCCCAGGGACGGGGGAGCCTGGTGGGCTGCCATCTATGGGGTTGCACAGAGTCAGACACGACTGAAGCGACTTAGCAGCAGCAGCAGCAGCACCTACCCCATCCCTACCCACCTATCTCTTTTTTTTTTAATAGAAGGCTTAAGTCGCTTGTCCTAGGTCATACATCTAGATGAGCGAGGATTCTAATTCAAGTGGTTTTGACTCCAAAGAATGACTCTTGCCTGCGCTGTAACCCGCAGTGGAACGTTTCTGTGCTTCCCTTCACGAGCAGAAAAACGGGCTTTCAGTCTCATGAGAAGAGAGGGAAGAGGACCGCGACCCAGAACTGCCCCCCGGTCAGGAGGCTTTGCCAGCAGCTGTGTCTGTTTGCTGTGCCCACTGGCTGGGCCTTGCCTGCAGCTTCGGGCTCACTCTCAGGGGCTTTGCCCAGCTTTATGCTTGCTTCTCTCCACTCTTTCATCATTGGGTAAAAATATGCCAAGCCCTCAAGGACACAGAGGTCCAAGGCAGTCCTCCGTGAGCATGTCTGTTTCTCCTGGTTGGCTCTTTCACTGCTTCCTTCATTTCTCCCTGGATGCTCTCATGATGACTGGAATTTCAGATCCCATTCATTTTCCAAATGACTTGGCACTGCTGTGTGGCGGGTGATCAGGAACAAAACATGCCTCCATCTCTTTCCAGCGCAGTCCCTGCCGTGGCGCAGGATGGCTCCCTTTCTGCTGGGTGTCTCTAGAGGCAAGGAGGCGAGAGTCTGGAAAGGACCCTGCTTCTTCCTCTTTCCCTCCTCTTCTTTCTCAAATAACAGCCTAGTTTCCTGCATCTGAAAAACAGTGCCTGGTTGCAAGCTCCAAGTTGTTGGAACTGAAGAGGACCCTACGTTTGCACGGGCTTCCCTGGTGACTCAGACAGTAAAGAATCCACCTGCAGCGCAGGTTCAGTCCCTGGCTCAGGAAGATCCCCTGGAGGAGGGCGTGGCTACCCACTCCAGTATTCTTTCCTGGAGAATCCCACGGACAGAGGAGCCTGGCAGGCGACAGTCTATGGGGTCACAAAGAGTCGGACACGACTTAGCGACTAAGCACGCGCTCGTTCTCTAATATTACGGTTGAGGAATGAAGCCACAGAGAAGTTAAAGGACTTGCCTACGGTCACACATCGAACAAGTAGCTGAGCTGAGCCAGACTCTCAGGCTCTCGATTCACCATCCAGGGCTCATCCCAGGATGTCATTGGATTAAATCCATCATGGGCCTGAGCACGGCAAAACTAAATCAAGCAGTTACCTCCCATTCCCCACTGTACTGGAAGCCCAGTTCTGTTGGATCTGTCCATCAGGGTCAGACCCCCCTCTCCCGCCTCTCTGCCTCACTTTTTGGGCTCACTTTTTTCTTACTATTGTGCAAAGTCAGTTCCCCGGGACTTGATGGGCAGGCCCCTCAGACAGAACACTCTCCCCAGCTCTTTGCATAGCTCCTCGGATCTCTCAGGCTTCTGAACCACTGTCCCATCTTACCTAGACTTGTCCCTTCTTCTCTGTCCCTTCCTGCGCCTCCCAGCCTGCTTTCTGTGTTTTAAAGCACTGATCGATCACTTCCGGAAATGTCACCTGTGCTTGTTCTCTTGTCAGAACAGAAATGTGAACTCCGTGAAAGGAGGGACTTTGCCTTGCTCGATGCTGTATCCCTACCATCTGGCACTCAGTAGAGGATCAACAGATAATGAATTTGTCTGTTATTAATGTATTATGGATCAGTGGTCTTTAGAACCAAAATATAGCCCAAATATAGAACCAGAAGCAGAAGGGAATGACAGATGGTTGGGTGGCGTCACCGACTCAATGGACAGGAATTTGAGCAAGCTCCAGGAGTTGGTGATGGACAGGGAAGCCTGGCGTGCTGCAGTCCATGGGGTGGCAAAGAGTTGGACACAGTGAGTGATTGAACTGAACTGGACTGAACTGACAGAACCAAAGTATAGGGTGGCAGGCAATCAGGTGGTTGCCATGAGACCCAGGAGCACGGCAGCGCTGTCTTAAGTGTGCCTAGATTCACACACTCTGCAGAGCACAGCACATCTGGTTTCTGGGGGAGGAGGAAGCCCCACAGAGTGGGGCCACATCTCCTCCGAAGCCAAGCCCATGGGCTAAAACACAAGGACCTGGGCAGAACTTCAAGCAGCCCAGGCAGGATTAAGCAGGATTAATGGTGTTCATTCCTGCATCCCGTTTTTATCAGATAAATAACAGATTCTCTCCATGATGAGATGGCCATGGCCTGGGACTCCACCCCTCACTAGGGCCCCCCACCCCAACCCACCAGACCACATGGCCACCCTTACAAATGCATATTCTAGGGGCTTCCCTGGTAGCTCAGTGGTAAAGAAGCCACCTGCCAGTGCAGGGGACATAGGTTGGATCTCTGATCCAGGAAGATCCCACATGCCGTGGAACAACTAAGCCCATGTACCACAACTACTGAGGCTGTGCTCCAGAGCCTGAGAGCCGCAACTACTGAAGCCTTCACACCCCGGAGCCCATGCGGTGCAACAAGAGAAGCCACCGCAATGAAGAGTCTGTGCACCGCAAGTAGGGAGTCGTCCCCCTGCCCACCGCAACTAGAGAGACATCCCTGCAGCCACAAAGACCCAGCACAGCCACAAATAAATGAAAATTTTAAATGCACTTAAAAAAGAAATGCATAGCATTGATGGTCCTCACTCTGTCTTCCATCTGCAAAGATAAGAAGGTAACTGGCAGCCTTAGGTGAGGAGCGTGGTGAACCCAGGATTCAGCAGAGAAGAGCCATCTGCCTCTGATCATGGAATTCAGGAAATCAGTGGTAAGAGGAGGCATGGAGTTATCTTCAGGCCCAGTGGTCCCTTCTGTGACCTGTAACATCATGAACCACTGGGAGCCACAGAAATCTTTCTCCCATCTCGTGACCCCTCCGTCAACTGAGGAGGGGATCACCGCACCAACGTGGCCCCCGTGTTCCTTTCTAACACTTGCATTGAGAAGCTCAGTGGCAGCCCAGTTCTTTTCCTGCCCTTGGCTCAAGCCAGGAACAGCTCTGTGAAGAGAGGACCAACCAGCCCTGTTGGACTGCCTTACTCTACAGGGTGGCCTAGACACCCTAAAATGTCCTTGAGGCTGACCAGTGCTGCCTCAGTTCAGTTCAGTGAATCAGTCACGTCCAACTCTTTGCGACCCCATGGACTGGAGCATACCAGGCTTCCCTGTCCATCACCAACTCCCGGAGCTTACTCAAACTCATGTCCATCAAGTTGGTGATGCCATCCAACCATATCACCCTCTGTCGTCCCCTTCTCCTCCCACCTTCAATCTTTCCCAGCATCAGGGTCTTTTCCAGTGAGTCAGTTCTTCACATCAGGTGGCCAGAGTATTCAAGTTTCAGCTTCAGCATCAGTCCTTCCAATGAATATTCAGCACTGATGCCTATGCCTTAATAAAAAATGGCTTCACTATTCATGCTTTATTATATATTATTATTATTTTAATCAATGGTTAGCATTAATAATATTATATGCTAGGCACTGTTTTAAGAATATTATTTGTATTAATTTTATTGTCACAAGGCCCTATGACATAAGTAATAGTATTACATCCATTTTCAGGTATGAAAATTGAGGCACAAAATGATTACTTTGCACAAGAATATGCAGCTACTGAGTGGTAGAAAAAGGATTTTTCAATAGGCCATCTGGTTCTGTAGCCCCAACTCCAAGTTTTTTAAGGCTATGAATTTTCTTCTTAGTTCAGCTTTAACTGTATCCTTCACCTACAGTTTGTACATTTTTCATTGAAATAATTTTCTAAATGTTATAAAAATTCAGTTTTGACTTTACTATTGACCTAAGAGTTGCTGAGAAAAGAGTTTTAAGTTTTTCAAATAGTTTTAACCCAGGGACCGAACCCAGGTCTTTATCAGCTAAGCTATCAGGGAAGCCCTCCTGTGAGTTAGAAGTCTCCTACTGCAAGGGAAAACCTCCAGCTGACTTAAGTAAAAGAGGAGAATTGTTCATAAGGATATAAGGCTTTGTGTACTCCAAGGGCAAGAACACAGGTGAAATTCTTAACAGACACACATCAGTGACTGGGCAGTCATCAGGAGCCTTTCTCCATGTCTAATCTTCACTCTTTCTTATGCATCTATTTCACATTTTTTGCCAACTTATTTCTTGTGTCTTAAATTCACATGACACGTCATGGTCACGGACAATTCTCAGGTTTGTTTATTACAGCTCCAGCCACCCGGGAGATGATATGCCTCTCTCTGTGCCTCAACTCCAAATTCCCAGAAACCCTGGCCCATCTGGTGTCCAATCGTAAATCGACTGATCAAGGCCTGTGAGGTGGGGTGAAACTGTAATAAATGGTTGTTGGAAGTCCAAAGCTGGAAGACACAGTTTTGGGGGATGGGGGAGGAGCAGTTGTGACCAGAATGAATGCACAAAAAGATTTTCACTGTTTATTTTTCTTTCCCTCCTCTTTTTTTGGCCATACAGTGTGGCTTATGGGATCTTAGTTTCCTGACTCACACCCTTGGCAGTGAAAGCACACGAAAGCGCAGAGTCCTAATCACTGGACCACCAGGAAATTCCTTGTTTCCTTATTTATTTCTGGGTTTATTACATTGTGGACAGAAAACGTACTCTACCTTATTTTCTGCCTTTAGGAATTTATCTAGAGTTCTTTAGTTACGGCTTTTTTCTTACTTACTTTTATAGAATGAAAGATGTGGTAAAGTTTCCTGCTGATACTGTTTCTGTCCATTTTTTACTATATTTTAATGCTCCATTATTTGGCACATAAAATTTCAGGTATATTGCGTTCAGTTTAAGAAGTATATTCTTGTTTTCCAGGATGCTTTAGAAGCCATGGACTCTCAGGTTTAGAAGAAATCTTGAAGTTCATTTAGTTCATTCTTCCTTTAGAAGCTTGACTTCCCTTTCTAACATTCCCCCCAGGTGGCCATTTAGCCACATCTGAATTGTCCCAGTGTTGGGGAGCATGTCCCTCCCCCTGCCCAGGAAGCCCACTCCACTGCTGGACTGCTCTGACACCAGAAAGTGCCTTCTCAGTGAAATGGGCTCAGTGAACCTTCTTGGTCTCAGTTCTAACATTGAGCACCCTCTCCCATGGGCTTCCCAGGAGGCGCTAGTTGTAAAGATCCCACCTGCCAATGCCGGAGATATAAGAGATGTAGGTTCGATCCCTGGGTTGGAAAGATCCTCAGGAGAAGGGCATGGCAACCCACCCCAGTATTCTTGCCTGGAGAATCCCATGGACAGAAGAGGCTGGCAGGCTACTGTCCAGGGGGTCGCAAAGAGTCGGACACATCTGAGGAACCGAGCGCGCACACACACATCCTCTCCCATACACATCCCTTCACATTTTCCAGCTCAGTTTCCAGAAGCCCCTGTTTCTGGATGCCATTTGTGACAGCTTCAAATGTATGGAACACATCACAAACTCTGAAATGCCTTTACGAGGGATCCTTCGAGAAGTTAGGCTCTGTTTACTTTGCTTTGGTTTCCCCTCACTCCACCAGAGATTTCCGAAGCAAGTTTACAGACAACAATTTTAATCAGGCCGGGGAAAAGATAGAGAGAGAGAAAGAGAAAAGAAGAGGAGATGAGAGGAGAAGGAAGGGGAAAGGAGGGAGAGCTGGGCTGTTTCTCTGTCGGAGGATGTCTTCAGAGTCCCGGTGGGGCAAGCAGTGTGCTGAGAAACAGCCGTTTGGAGAGACCACTGACCATCAGTGGGCAAAGCTCGTGAAGTCAGAAGGAAATGTCAAAGGGAGGACTCCTGCTGCCCACGTTGCTCCCCCTTACCCCCGAGCACCAGCATCAGAGACGGGCATTCGTTCTGTTTATATGTACCTGCCACCCCCAGCATGATGTAAGCCCCACAATAGCCAGGGTTTTTTATTATTATTACTACTATTCTTTATTTTTTTCCTCTGCTGCATCTTCAGTACCTAGAACAGCTCCTGACACATAACAGGCCCTCGGTAAATATCTGTTGAACGCACGAATGATTTCATGAAGCTCAGCTTGCTTACATTAATCAGCATGCCTCCCCACCCCCAGCTTCTGCTTTTGTCAATACAGAGGACACAGAGCTGAGCTGGTCTCTGGGAAGAGACAGTGGTGAGCGGAGCTGACTGTTGTCCTCTTTGAACTCACACCATAGTGAAACATACAGCTTAACAAGCAAGTCCCTCGACCCTCAGTGCTGATCAGCTAGTCAGTCACCTCGCTCCTGCCTGAACAGAACCCAGGACAGAGATTTTTGATGGGCCAGGAGGACTGATGCCTTAGGGATTTGGGGGAAGGAAGAAGGGAAACCCTAGTAATAACAACTTACTCAGCACTTGTGAATCGGACCCTGTGCCAAATGTTTAACACATTATCTAATCTCAGTTCAGTTCAGTCACTCAGTCATGTCTGACTCTTTGCAACCCCATAAACTGCAGCATGCCAGGCCTCCCTCTCCATCGCCAACTCCAGGAGTTTACTCAAACTCATGTTCATCGAGTCGGTGATGCCATCCAACCATCTTATCCTCTATCGTCCCCTTCTTCTGCCTTCAACCTTTCCCTGCATCAGGGTCTTTTCCAATGAGTTGGTTCTTCACATCAGGCGGCCGAAGTACTGGAGTTTGAGCTTCAGCATCAGTCCTTCCAATGAATATTCAGGACTGATCTCTTTTAGGATGGACTGGTTGGATCTTCTTGCAATCCAAGGGACTCTCAAGAGTCTTCTTCAACAGTTCAAAATCTAGTCCTTACAATAAACCCAGGATGTAGATCTGATTATCCCCACTTTACAGACTGAGAAGACAGGCTCAGAGTTAAAGCGCTTTGTCAAGGGTCTCACCACTAGCACATGGCTGAGCTGAAATTAGAACACCCTGAGTCATCTGAGGACACTGGGCCCCATTAGGCTGCAGGCACTGAAAGCGGGGGAAGAAGGTATCGATCCGAGGAAGAGCTGTGTTCTCATCCTCATTGCTCGGCTTATAGCCTGTGTGTCCTTAAGTCACTTTATCACACCAGCCTCAGTTTCTTCGTCTGTCACGTGAATGGATAGGCCCAGATGAAATCAATGTCCCCATCTAACTCTTATATCTTCTACATCCAGAATGAAGGACTGAAATAAAAAAACCCATTAAGCTCACACTTTTGCTTGGGCTGGAGGCTCACCTGGTACCAGTGATCCTTCACCAGCTGAAAGTGGTGGAGACAGTGGGTCACAGAACCCTGAACTGCATCATGATACAGTATATATATTCAACAATATACTGCTGCTGCTGCTAAGTCGCTTCAGTCATGTCCGACTCTGTGAGACCCCACAGACGGCAGCCCACCAGGCTCCATCGTCCCTGGGATTCTCCAGGCAAGAACACTGGAGTGGGTTGCCATTTCCTTCTCCAATGCATGAAAGTGAAAAGTGAAAGTGAAGTCGCTCAGTCGTGTCAGACTCTTCGTGACCCCATGGACTGCAGCCTACCAGGCTCCTCCATCCATGGGATTTTCCAGGCAGGAGTACTGGGGTGGGGAGCCATGAAATAATACCATTTGCAGCAACATGATGGGCCTAGAGATTATCATACTAGGTGAAGGAAGAAAGAAAGACGGATCACTTATATACGGAAACCAAAATGTGACACAAATAAACTTATCTGTGAAACCAGAACAGACTCAGACATAGAAAACAGACTTATGGTTGCCAAGGGGCAGGCAGGAGAGGAAAAATGAGGAGTTTCGGATTAACAGATGCAAACTAGTATATATAGGATGGATAAACAACAGGGCCTCCCTGGTGGCTTGACTGGTAAAGAACTGGCCTGCAATGTGGGAGACCTAGGTTTGATCCCTGGATTGGGCACATCCCCTGGAGGAGGGCATGGCAACCCACTTTAGTATTCTTGCCTGAAGAATCCCCATGAGTAGAGGGGCCTGGTGGCAAAGTCCTACTATATAGTACAGGGAACTATATTCAATATCCTGTGATAATTCATAATGAAAAGGAATATGAAAAAGAATGCACAAGGTATGCATGGCTGAACCACTGAGGATGAGATGGTTGGATGGCTTCACTGACTCAACGGACATGAGTTTGAGTAAACTCTGGGAGTTGGTGATGGACAGGGAGGCTTGGCGTGCTGCAGTCCATGGGGTCGCAAAGATTCAGACACGACGGAGTGACTGAACTGAACTGAAATCAGCCATACTTCAAGCAAATAAACTAAAAACAAAAGAACTACATCCTGAGTTAGCTGTCACCCAAGGCAATGGCCCAGGACACTGAGCTCAAGGGTTTGGAGAGGACCATTCAGGCCATTCACTTGAATCCAGCCTGGGTTCTGAAGACACAGAAGCTCTTATGGTCTATGAACTTCAGTGATAGGCAGATGGCTTCTCAACCTGGCTCTCCATGGGGGTAAACCGGAGAGAATGTCATGAGGCATCCCAGGACCAGAGGGAGACCCAGATTCTCAGCTCTAATCTTCACTGTTTGGAAAGTATGGAACTGTGGTTTGAACCTTATGGAGGGTCAAGGACCTCTTTGACGATTTGATTAAATCTTATAATGATCTCCCTAGAAAAATTCTCAGGGCTGTGTAGATAGCTTACATGTTATAAAGCCCATCCATTGTCAGCAGGCTAAGGATGGTACAGAGGATGAATCGTCTGATTGGACTTGCTGCAGGAATAAATCAGACTTCAGGGCTGAGGAGAGGGTCAAGGCCACCCAGAAGTCCCTGTATTTTCAAATCATCTCATGTGATTCAAAAGCTGATGTTTGTTTGAAAAAAAGGGGTCTGAGAGAGAGTTGGAGGGTGACCTTTGAAACACACCTACATACAGTTCTCAGCCAGCTACTTTATCTTCTTTACGTCTGTCTTGTGAGTTGGAGAATCTAATAGTATTTCCATTTTCTTGGTGATTTGGAAGTTTATCCTAAAACAAAAATCCTGGAACCAATATTGGTGTGCAAACAGCAAGAAATGTCCCCTCTCTCCCATGACGGTTTTCCTTGCTTTTCGGCAAGCCCTGGGTTGACCCTCCCATCCATCTGGCAACCACGTTTTCTGACCCATATACACTGGGGTGAACGATCCAAAATCAGGGCAGCCAGAGGTGTTGGAAGTCCATGAGCAGGGCAGGCAGGGCACCCCACCTAGTACTGCAATGCCAAGTTTCGGATATCACAAGACTGAGAACTTTTTACGTTTTTCTATCAGACTGGTGGATCTTCATCCTGTGGTGGTCACTAATGCTCCTGAAAATCTGATAAAGCTACACACCCCCTCATAAAAAATACACAGTGTATGCAGAAACAAACATGTGCAACCAATTTCAAGGGATTCACAACCTCTCTAAAGCTTATCCATGAATTATCTAGAGCTACATCATCCAAGATGGTGGGCACAAGCCCCACATGGACACGGAGCCCTTGAAATGTAGCTAGTTGGGATTAAGATATACCAAAGTATATGAAGATCACCTGGAGGAGGAAAGGGCAACCCAATCCAGTATCCTTGTCCAGAAAAAAACTCCCATGGACTGAGGAGCCTGGCGGGCTACAGTCCACAGGGCTGCAAAGAGTAGGACATGACTGAGGGACACAGCATGAGAAACACAAAGTATAAGACGCATCCTGACTTTCAAAGACTTAGGATGAAAAGCAGGAAATTCTCTCATTAATAACAAGTTTTTATATATTAAGTTAAATAAAATACATCGTTAAAATGAATTTCACCTTGAGATTCTGGATTCCCAAATTACAAATATTTGCTTTAGCTCCTGCCCACCAGATTCCCTACTGCCCCATTTCCTGATGTCATCAAGGTGGCTGCGCTAGGCAGGGCTGCCCAGGCCCCACCTCCACCCCCTCTCTCGCCCACCAGCCCCGGCACTAGGAAGACATCACAGCCTCTTGGCAGAAATAGAGTACTGAGCCTCCAAATGTGGCCACGGGCCATTCAGCACAAGAAATGCCCCAGGGCCAAGGTTTCATGCTTCCTGCTGGTCCACCAGCCTCAGATGAAAATCCTCAAGCCCAAGTTCTAGGGTCCGTAGCTCCCAAAGACGTGGACCTGCCCAGCCGGCCATGTATACAGTGACACTCTGTATACATGAGGACCATGGGGTGGTCTCCTCCACAACCCACCATGTCCCGAGGCCATGGAGACCGCATTCCCAGCAGCATGGGCATCGTCTGAAAGACCACTAGAAATGCAAAATTTCAGACCCCACTCCAAATCTACTGAATCAGAATCTGCTTTTTTTTTTCCTTTGGCTGCGCTGGGTTCTCACTGCTGCGCAAGTTTTCTCTAGTTGCAGCGAGCAGCGGCTACTCTTTGATGCAGTGCACAGGATTCTCCCTGTAGCGGCTTCTCTTGCTGCGGAGTCCCGGCTCTAGACACGTGGCCTCAGCAGTTGCAGCACATGGGCTCAGCATTTGCGGTTCCCGGGCTCTAGAGCACAGGCTTCAGTAATTGTGGTGCTTGGGCTTAGTTGCTCCACCACATGTGGAATCTTCCCAGACCAGGGATCAAACCTATATCCCCTGCATCGGCAGGCACATTCTTATCCACTGTACCACTGGGGAAGTCCCAGAACCTACACTTTTACCAAGATGCCCAGGCGATTCATTCACAATTGAAAATTTGAGAAGCATGGCTCTAATAGATAGAGTGGTGGGGTTGAGGTCTGAACAACTGGATTTGCATGCCAGCTGCATCCCATTCAGCCACTTACTAGCTGCATCACCTTGGAAAATTTCCTTATCATATGTGAGCTTTAGCATCTTCATCTAAAGAACTAAAAACAATTATAACACCCCCTCTCCATCTCCTGTGAGGATTATTGGAGCGTATACTGAATATTGCAGTGATTTGTAACATATTGTGTGGTGTGCATTTCAGTCACTCAGTTGTGCCTGACTCTTAGCAACCCTATGGCAACCAGGCCCACAGAGTCCTCTGTTCACAGGATTCTCTAGGCAAGAATACTGGAGTGGGTTGCCATTTCCTTCTTCAGGGGATCTTCCTGACCCAGGGATCGAACCCACATCTCCTGAGTCTCCTGCACTGGTAGGCGATTCTTTACCACTGAGCCATGATGTGCTAGATCAATGTAACATTCCATTTCTTTCCACTGCGTGCATTTTTTCAAGTAACTCTAATGCTCTGTGGGCCAAGAGGACTCCAATCTGTTTCCCTTCTCTCGTGAAGATGGAGCTCAGTCCCACGGAAACGATGGCAGCTCCATCCATAGCGGCTACTCCTTGGACACAGTCCTGGCCACTGTTTCTCAGGGTCCCATGTGGACTGCTAAGACCAGGCAGCCTCAATGTGAGCAGAAGTCAAGCTGTTCACACCATTCCTGGGAGATCTGCCAGATTAACATTTATTAAGTCATAAAGAGGGAATATTGCAAAGAATATGGGCTGCTGAGACTAACAGATACGGCTTTAAATCCTGATTCTACCACTTTCTAGCTGTGACCTTGAACACTTTCTCTGAGCCTCAGTTTCTTCCATTTGTACAATGAAAATAACAACACAGACTTTCCCAGACTGTTTTTGAGATCACGTATGTAAACGAGCTAAGAGAGCACCTGGCACTCATGTGCTCAATAAATTTTGCTGGATGCAGTAGTTACTGTTATAACCAATAAGAACTATTATAATGCCCATTACAGAGGTCTGGTTTCCCAATGACCATGAGGAGCTTGTCCTAGGCAAATCTTTTGGGCCAAGAATACCTTAGGAGAAACATTCAGTAACTGACTCGTTTTTAAGCTCCAACGGTACGCAAGGAAGATTTGTGTGGCAGAAAGAGTGTAGACTCTACTGTCAGAAGAGCCAGGTTTGTTTTTCCAAGGCTCCTCCTCCTCCATTAGGATTCCAGAATATGCCCGCTTACAGTTTAAGCAGGGAGAGAAGAGGAACCCAGAGCAGGAGCAACTCTGAGTGTCATAAATCAGAGAAGACTGTCCCTTTGCGGAGGGGGAAAGAAATGACTGGGGGAACAGGGATGAAAAAGGAGAGTATACTAGAGCACCCCCACTTCACAGGGAGTCAGAGATAATCCGCCGTCCAAGACAGAGTCCACAGAGTAGTCCCCTACCCTAAACCAGAGTGATGTTTGATTTGTTTATTCTTTGAGCAGCTTGGAACGCACTGGAAGTTAAGATAACGCAGCTTGTGTGTGTGTATACTCAGTCGTGTCTAACTCTTTGCGACCCCATGGACCCACCAGGTTCCTCTCTCCATGGGATTTCCCAGGCAAGAATACTGGAGTGGGTTGCCATTTCCTTCTCCAGGGCATCTTCCCAACCCAGGGATTGAACCCTGTAGAGCAGCAGTTCCCAAACCTACACGTGCATCAGTCACCCAGAGAGTTTATTAAATATACAGATACGCAGGTGAAAGAAATTCTGCCTTAGAAATTGGAACCCACTTCCTCTGACTCTAAATTCTGTCCTTTTTCTATCACCCTAAAGTCTCCTGGAAGGATGGACAGGCACATGGATGGATGGATGGATAGGCACATGGATGGATGGATGGATGGATGGATGGATGGATGGATGGACAGGCGTCGGGAGCCAGCGTGAGGAATCCCACCCGTGACAAGGTCATGCGGAAGGAAGCCTGACAAAACGCAAGGTCGTGTTCGGCTTCAGGGATTCCCCCTGGAAATTCCTGAGCATCCACCCCCCAAGACCAGAGTCTGCCTGCTTTACTATGTTATGCTTTCCACCTACTCTTCTGTCATTAACAGGCGACTGTCCCCCAACCACCTTTTTCTGGAAAAAATTCGAGCTTTTAGATAATAAATCTCCTGGGCATAATACGAGTGTTTCAATCCAAAAACCCCTCTGATGGCTTTCTAGCCTGCCTGCAGGACTGTACAGCTGCGCATGTGATTGTTTGAGGCCTCCCGACTGCGGGAGGCACAGGAAGCTTAAAACATCCTAGGAATGTTGGGGCTTCTGAGGAGTCAAATCATTAGAATAGGACTGATTAAAGGTTTCATTTGTTGAGCCAATACTTGCGGCCAAATTCTCATATCTTTTATTTTTAGGTATAGTTGGTCTATAGAAAACCAGGCAGTAGACCTGGTATTAGCAACACTAGATCTTTGAGTTCAGTACTTTCTTTGTTACAATCCACTGCACCTTTGTTCTATAGGAATGTAACTTTTTTGTCCTTTGAGGGTGATGCAGAGTAAAGAAAAAACACTTCTAGGGAAAAGGAGTTTTCTGGACAATTATCCAGGAAGAGAGCCATAAAAATGTTAACAAGCCTCTTGGCCAGAAGATAATGTAAACCACCTGAGACCTTTTGTATACAGGAGGGTATGCAAAAAGAAAGCCTTGTCTCAATGAGGGTCAGGACTGCTGCCCCTGCATAACTCTATTTCTTTATGTACAACTTGGGGTATATAAGCTGATTTTGAAAAATAGCTTTTGGAGTCTTGCACCAATGCTGGGCTTCCCCATGTCGTTGTTTTCTTTTTCCGGCTGAATTCCCATCTGGAGCAGGGAGGCTCATCATGTCTACTTATTTGTCCCGGCTTCTAAGATCCGTAAGAGAGAGAGCCCAAGGCGGGGTACTCCCCGATATTCAAACGGACGCCGGTGGCCTGACGTAGAGGGTGCAAGCTCCTTGTCTGGGACTTTATTGGTCTTCCACATAATCCAAGTTATTCAGCCCTCTTTCTCTACTGAATTTTCCTACTATACTGTTGTTCCTTAATCTAATCTTATATTAATAAACAAATAAGTTTTTCTCACGCCAACGCCGTCCCCGCTTCGAATTCCCTGGATCCACCGGGGCAGGACCCCGGCAGATAGGCACATGGATGGATGGATGGATGGATGGATGGATAGGCACACGGATGGATGTATGGATGGATCTATCCAAGTGAACAAAGATGGACCAAGTGAAGGACAGTTTCCCCCGTATAAGGCCACAAAACTGTGGATGGATAACAGAAACTGGGGTCTAACTTTGTCCATTGCCACTTTGTCCTTACTGTGGTTCTTAGGAAGAATCACTGAGCCCTGGAGTCCTGGCCAGAGGATTCTGGAACACAAATCAAAGCCAGCTTGAGATAATAGAAACGGTGTAAGCTATAGAGTTATTAATAGAATACATGTGTTCGAGTCTAAGTGCTGGTAGTCCCTGGTTGTATGACCACATAGGGCGAACTTTTACTGAACCTTGCTTTTTCTCATTTATTAAAAGAGGATATAAGTGTCCAACTCACAAGTGTGTTTATTCAAGTATAATAAATGCTAGTTAATATGTCCGTTAGGGACACAACCTCCAGGCCCCACTTCCTACCTGATCTGAAATCCTCCCCTGTGTGCTAAATCACTTCAGTCATGTCCGACTCTCTGCACCCCAAGGAACTGTAGCCCACCAGGTTCCTCTGTCCATGGGATTCTCCAGGCAAGAGTACTGGAGTGAGCTGCCATGCCCTCCTCCGGAGGATCTTCCCAACCCAGGGATTGGACCCAGGTCTCTTATGTCTCTTGCATTAGCAGGTGGGTCCTTTACCACTAGGGCCACCTGGGAAGCCCATGAAATCCTCAAGGGGGATCTAATTACCTCTCGCATTTATGAACACAGCACTTTCAGGTACATGGTCTTATTTGAGTCTGACAACAGTCTGTGACTCTTGTAAGGTTGGGGGTTATAATTCCCAATTGACAGATAGCTGAGGCAATCAGAATGCAGAGAAGTTAAGTCACTTATTCAAGGTCACCCTGGCAACAAGCAAAGAGCCACAGATTTCAAGAGCATTTTTGGGCTCCAAGGGCTTTCCTTGTGGCTCAGCTGGTAAAGAATATGCCTGCAATGTGGGAGACCTGGGTTCGATCCCTGGGTTGGGAAGATCCTCCAAAGAAGAGAAAGGCTATCCACTCCAGGGTACTGGCCTGCAGAATTCCATGGGACTATATAGTCCACGGGGTCGCAAAGAGTCAGACATGACTGAGCAACTCTCACTGCACTTCTCTGAGGGCTCCAAGTCCAGTGGCCTTTTAACTACTCTCCACTGCCTTTCCCAGCAGAGGGCGCTGTCACATTAAACCGTAAAAGCGCCTTTGCCGTAATTTGGGAGTAGAGAGGGGTTGCAGCTAAAATTAAGTTGGCTCTTCACATTTGTTCCAGGCTTCCCCGATGGCTCAACTGGTAAAGAATCTGGTTATAATTTGTTATAATCCAGTTATAATTAACAAATTATAACTGGAGCATTCGAATTTTCAACTCCAATTTACATCTTGCTGTTTAAGACTGACTTGGCTGAAGGCATTCCTGGAAACTCTCTGGGAATCTTCTCTTCAAGGCTGTTTCGTGGACTCTTCACCCCTCTGGCCTTCAGAAGGCATTTGCGTCCTGGTTTCTGAGAGAGGAGGCTCTGTGAGGGGACAGAGTCTATTTATCCTAACTCGCTCTGTCGCCTCTAATGTACTGTCACATAGTGACTTGCTCTGCGATGCTAAAAACAATAAAATGCACAATTAAGAGCGTGGCTAATGCCTCCCAGGGAGTCGGGCTCTCTGGAGGTCACATTTCCCCGTGAATTCATCGTCCATGACGGTTTCCCCAAGGCCTTCAGAGGGGCTCTGCTGTGGGGTCCCTCTCTTGCCCTTTCTCCTCTTTTCCCTGTGGAGCTGAGGGTTAGGTGGAAAGTGGGGAGGGGGCATCAGAGAATGTGGCAGAGCCCTCTCCACCCAGTGACCCTCCAAGGTGAGAATGGACCCACCTTACCCTTTCCGTGGGGTTGTCGCTCCTCATTCTTGCATTCAACCCTTGCTTTCAAGAGCCTATTTAGCTCCGGCTTTTATGACTCAGATGACCCGGAATAAATAGATCCCACTGCAGTATTATTCCTCTGATTTTCTAAGTCTTCCTGGTTCTTTCCTTTTTGGAAAGACTAAAGGATTCGGATTTTCCTTGGACTCTGTCAACAAGCATAGCTGACTTGACAAGCATGTCTCTTCCTCCAACCGCACAGTCCCAGATATTAAGGCACTATTTTTTTTATAAAGTCGCTCAGTCATGTCCACCTCTTTGCAACCCCATGGACATACAGTCCATGGAATTCTCCAGCCCAGAACACTGGAGTCACCTTTCTCTTCTCCAGGGGATCTTCCCGACCCAGGGATTAAACCCAGGTCTCCCTCATTGCAGGCGCATTCTTTACCAGCTGTTAACCCATCCTTCTGTCAACAGATGGGAATGGCAGGGACCCAGGAAAAAGCTACAAAGAAGGGAACCACATAATCAAGTGCTGGGCGTTTACACAGCTACCTCCAACCTCACCCAGCCAGAGGTGGTGGAGCCCTCATCTAGCTGACTCTAAGGCGGTTTTCTTCCCATGGTACCTGCTCTTAGATGATCCTAAATGTGGCCTTTTCTCAGAAGACCCATCAGGAGAAAGCCCAAGAGTGCCATGGGCAGTAGGAGCGAGTGACACAGTCTTTCTGGGACAGTCATCAGAAATCTAGATCTTACTCAAGAAGCTGCATCCAAGCACCTGCCAGGGTATCCTTGACCTCACTCTTGGAGGAGTCAAGCACAGAATCCCTTATGTGTCAAGGGCACATAAGGAGAAAGCAGGTACTGGGTGAAGTGTGAAGTAAAGAAAGATGGTTATGAGCTCCTTTGCTCTCTTGAGCTTGCTTTGTTTCAGGCTCCCTCCTGCCTCACGTGTACCCTGTTGGTGCACCTGTCCTGATCTTCAGAACACCAGGTTGGTACCACCCGGTCCATCTGATAAACTTACCTGCGTTCCTGGATGTCAGGAGGTGAGCCAGGGAAGCAGCATTAACTGGGGTCTTCCGGAGCTGAGATTAGCAGCTAGCAGGCACCCTTTCACTGACTCCGAGCCTGGGAACTTCAAGCCAAGCAGGATGAAGACCAGCCTGGAGAATAAGGAGAAGGGGCTGTTTGGCACCTGTCATATCACATTCCAGCAGCTCAGGGAACCCCATTTCGGGCTCCGTGACTCCCACCCATCAGCTTATGCCCTAAGGAACTCCCTTCCAGTCTCTAGGCCTCTGACTCAGGCTCCCCTGACCAAACAGGGTGCTGAGGTCATCCCCTCCTCACAGCCAGCGATAGCCCTGCAGGGTGTGGGGGAAGTCACCTCCAAGATGCTACCATGTCTTTGGACATCCCTTCTCTCTCGTCCGGGATGTCCCTTCTCTCTCATCCCCAGCCCTTGCTACTCCCAACTACATCCAGACCCGGGGGGATGGGTGCGGGCTTGGCCCTGCCCATCTCCTATCCTCCCAGCCAAGGAAGGTTGCTCATCTGGCCCCCATCGCTGAACACTTAGGAAGGGAACCCATCGTTGCAGAGGGAGCCCATCCCTGAGGAGGGCCAACGTTGAGTGGAGCCAAGTCCAGCCCACTTGCCAGATAACAGAGGCCTGGATCTGGGAGTAAAGCGCTCCAGCTGAGCAGCTGCTCAGGCCCGGAGCTGGAGAAGTGGTCAGAGGAGGTGATGGGGCTTCACAAGGGAGGCAAGGTCCCCCTGGACATTGCAGGTATCTCTTGTTTTCAACGAGATCAATTAGGAGCCATCGTGTGCATCACGAAAGGAAACTACCCTTGGTAAAAGAAAATTTTAAAAAAGAAGAAAGAGTAACCATAGGGTTTCTCTGAGTAGCAACCACCCATACTCTTTCCAGACCTGCTTCCAGAGAAAGCAAACTTGAGTTTGGGGTCAGTTCCCTTGGCCTTGTCTCCAAGTCCATGCCTATGGCATCGGCACACCCACACCCTCTCGGGAATTCGAAAACACCCAGGAGGTTTCAGGGTAAACCAGCCTGGCTGGATTTCAAGACACAAGGTCTGCTAAACAAACCTAGAAGGCACTTTTCAAAAGTGGCGGCGGAAATGCCACAATCAAATCGTGAAAAGTCAGACCAGCGAGCGTAAGACTGGGCACAGCGTCTTATTATTCCCTCTATGTATTTAATTTTGGGGCATCTTGGGCAGTGCTGGATTGGCTGGAGCTGAGCAGGGGTGTGGGAGACAGACTTACAGGCTCAGAGCCAAAGAAAGAATGCGCAGAATAGGAACCGCCAGGGAGAAACAAAAAAGCGGGGAGACTCCATGGGACTGGCCACTCCAGAGCCAAACTTGCAGCTCCGACAAAGCTGACTTTAAGCCGACCTTCAGCAGCGCTTCTTAGCAATGTACACCGGGCAATCGCTGGTAAATCTTTATTAATTTTAATTGGCGGCACCCATTTATAAGAACCATTAAAAAGGATAAATTGAGCCCATCCGGCGTAATGTCTTTTGTTAATTAGTTTGTCAGCACTGTTTTAATATCCCCTAATGACTTCATATTTCAGACCTGACATTAAAGGAGACGCTGTGAGAAAGGAAATGGTCTTATCACAGTGTACTGTAACGTTTTTCTTTTTTGAACAAAAAGTGTCCTTCCAAATGCTGACCAAGGTTAGATGTCATTTAATTCTCAAAGGCAGGTGCCCGAGGACTTCTGAGGTCCCCAAGTCCTGCCAGCCAATCGTTTCCCAACTTGCCCCCTTCCTCCAACCATCTCAGACACCCCCAAACAATCATTCATTTCTTCCTTCCTCCCTTCATTTATTCAACAGTTCCTGAGCCCCTCTGAATTAGGGAAATAGTTTGTTATGAATCAAGAGACACAGATATTTTCTAGAAAAAAGAAAAACGCTTAAACACTTTTCATTCTTCATCCCACCGAGGGGCTTTCCTCTCAAGCTCAAGCCCATCGTTTTTGTTTGGGCAGGAAATAAAATACGGGAGGGAAGAGAGAGGCCGATATCGCAGATGGGCCTTGGCGGCGGGTTGCAAAGTTTTGCTCTCCAATCAGATGGAAAGCAAAACTGACACCAGATGGTCTTCCAAGGAAGGAGAACGGGTGAGAGAGAGCGCAAGCCATGTGTATATCCTAGCACCCCTGCTTAGCCAGCTTTTGCCGTGGGGTACACAGGATGAAGCGCAGAGGTATTGAACGCTTTTACAATTATTTACACACTTCTCAAGTTTAAACAAACAAACAAAAAAAGAGTAAATTAAGCTTTGCTAATGTGTAATGAAGGGTCTCATGCCTTCTCTCTGCCTCAGCCCGCATGCCCAGGGCCCCTGTGACTCAGGGTCAGGGGTGAGGGAGCAAGTCAGTAGCAGCACCCACTTGGCTCTCTGGGAGTTGTCCCGCTCAGTTTATCTTTGCCTTGTTAAGTGAATTTATGGGTAATATTATCCAGGTTTAACTGAATTACTCTCACAAAAACCACAATTAAAAACTGAAGCTTGAAACCGCAAGATGACATGAAAAATGAGAGCTGAAACTTCTCTGGGTCCTGGTACAAGCTCTTTGTCAACCATACTAGGAGGTAAAAATAATGTTGCTCTAATCACATCTGACAAGCAACTGACCAAAAAAAAAAAAAAAAAAGTATGAAAAATTATCAAGAAGAGTATTTGAAATGTGGATTTACATCCACTATCATTCACAGTAAACTTTGCCCTAGGCACATTTGGTGCCTTGAGATAGCAACTAATTAGTTCCATAATGGGATTAATTTATGCTTTGTGGATAAATAAATAGACATTAATGGAGGTACATGCAAGTTCAAAAACATTCTTACTGAGAGGGTGTGCAACCATAAATGCCTGGAGACCACCCAAGGGTGGGACTCTTGGCAATTCCTTAAACTCCTGAATCCTCAGTTTTCTCATCTGTAAAATGGTAAAAATTCCAACTATCTTGTAAGTTGTTCTAAAGACTAGAAATCAAGCATTTAAAGCGCCCAGGCCAAGGCTTCCTTGGTGATCCAGTGGTTAAGAATCCTCCTTGCAATGCAAGGGATACCAGTTCAATCCCTGGTCCGGGAAGATCCCACATGCGACTTAGCCCATGTGCCACAACTGCTGAGTCGGTGCTCTAGAGCCTGCAAGCTGCAACTACTGATCCCACGCACTGCAACTACCGAAGCCTGCACACCTAGAGCCTGTGCTGCAAAAGAGAAGCTACCACCATGAGAAGGCCAAGCACTGCAACAAAGAGTAGCCTCTACTCGCTGCAACTGGAGAAGGCTGCCTGCAGCCAAGAAGACCCGGCGCAGCCAAAAAAACAGTAATAAATATAAATAAATAAACCTTAAAAAAAAATAAATCTTAAGTGCCCATCCCAGAGCCCAGCACTGGATAGAACTCTCGTTGTCATCAACACCCTTACCCTCACCATCACTTCAATAAGCAGTATGTTACCAGCCCTTCCAACACAGTCTAGGGCAACTATGAAATCACTGAAGATTAGAAACAAACAGACAAAACTAAAGTCCACTTAAGAGACAATAAGAATTTCTTGCAGGGCTTAAATCTCCCTGGATGCACTTCCTCAGAAGAACTTTATCCTTGGAGCCTTGTAGGAAGGCCGGCAGATCAGAAAGGAAGATGCCCTTAGGTGACATCGTTCCATGTTTTAATCCTGCATCTGTCTGTTACGATGCCTAAAAGAGCACTTTGGAGGTGCCTTTTGAGGGTTCTTGCAGGGGTTTTGCCATAAGTGGTCCCCTATTGAAAAACAAATGTTCGTTTTGGTCTCAACCAACATCTAGAAAGAGATTTGCAAGTCAGGATTTTGAGAGTGAGATGGAAGGGGCGGGGGGGTGGAGGGAGCAGTAGGGGGTGCTAAGAGTGGGCAGTTGGGAGCAAGGATAGAGTAAGGGAGGGGGAGGGCAGGGCTAAACGACAAAGTGGGGGATCCTGAGAGTCTGGTTGACATTAGGCACACCCTAGCTTTGCTGAAACTGGTCCTTAGTCTCAATGAGGGGCTGGTTGACTTTTGAATATCTGCACCTTCCCTTTTTCCTCCCTGCCTCTTCTCACTTCCCAACCTTGTCCAATCTCCTCCCCCTAAAACAAACACACACACATACACCTCAAAGCTTCTAGAGTTTTGAATTAAAAAAAAAAAAAAGAGTTGGGATGAAAACAAGGTTCAAAAAACCAGGGACTCGCCCTAGTGGTCCAGTGGTTAAGAATCGCCTTCTAATGCAGGGGATGAGGGTTCGATCCCTGATCTGGGAACTAAGATCTCACATGCCGCAGGGCAACTAAGCCTGCCCGGCAATGACTGACTCCTCATGCCCCAACTAGAGGAGCCACAGCGAAGATCCTGAGTGTGGCAACTAAGATTGGATGCAGCCAAATAAATAAATATTTAAACAGAAAAAAGAGAAAGAAACCCACTAGATTCTAATGTAGACCAAAACTGAGAGGAAAAACATTGTGTGTGTTTGTGTGCGTGTGCTATATATTGTTTGCAGCTTTCAGCAACAACTAATCCTGTCATTCTCCAAAACCAAAATTCTATTGGCCCATACCATGAACTACATCTCATGCTGCTAAGTCGCTTCAGTCGTGTCCGACTCTGTGCTGCCCCATAGACGGCAGCCCACTAAGCTCCTCTGTCCCTGGGATTCTCCAGGCAAGAACACTGGAGTGGGTTGCCATTTCCTTCTCCAACTACATCTCATACTGAGTGTCAAAGATATTAAAGGAAATAAGAATAATGATAAACCTCGTCTTCAAGGAGCTCACCATTTAGGTGGCAACACCAACAAGCACGGCTTTCCCAGTGGCTCAGTGGTAAAGGATCTGCCTGCCAACGCGGGAGCCACAGGACACTCAGGTTCGATCCCTGGGTTGGGAAGATGCCCTGGAGGAGGAAATGGCAAACTACTCCAGTATTCTTGCCTGGGAAATCCCATGAACAGAAGATTCTGGTGGGTTAAGTCCAAGGGGTCACAAAGAGTCAGACATGACTGAGCACCACCATCAACAACAGCAATAAGCACGTCATGATAGAAAAACTGCCACACATTTTGACAGAGGTGAATCTATGGGGCATGGATGAGAAAGGTACCACCTGTTCTACTGGTGAAGTTGGTTTGGGGAAAGCCTCATAATGGGAGCTGTGCCATAAAATAAATAGTTCTTAAAGCTTTGGTTTTTTATTGTGCCATGCTTCATGGAAAAGAGTATAAATGACACACATGGACCATTTAAAAATAACAGATGAGTTTCTGTGAACCCATGACTCAGCCTAAAAAACAGAGTAGCTTCCACATCTCTCAAATCCCTCTGAGTGTCCCTTTCTGATAATATCCTTACATTTTATTAATCAGTCCTTTGTTTTTACTTATAATTTTACCACATTTATATCTCACTAAACTATATGTATTTTTGGTTTGCTTCATTTTGAATTTTATGTAAATTATTTAATGCAGTATTATTATTCTGAGGTGTGTTTTTTTTTTCCCTCAACATTTTGTAAGGTTTGTTGAGAATTATCTATATTCATTTATGTAACTACAGTTAGTTAGTGTTAATTGATGTATAGTAATCTGCTGTATGAACACACCCTAATTTATTGATCCATTTCACCACTGATAACTATTTAGTTGTTTCCAGTTTTTTGCTTTTATAAACAGGGACACTGAACATTCTTTTATAAGTTTCCTGGTATATATGTCCCCTACAAGAGGAACTATGGGGTTGTCACTGGTATCCAGCAATGCAGTTGGCTTAAACATTGATTTTGTATCCCGAAGCTTTGCTAAATGGTCTCATTAGTTCAAAAATTTTACCTGTAATTTGTTTGGTATTTTTTATAGACAACCATATCATCTGAAAAATGGTAAGCTTGTTTCTTTCTTTCAAATCCTTTACATATATATATTTTTTTCTTATATGTTAAGACCTCCAATATGATGTATGGAAGTGATGCAAGTTGACATCTATGTCTAGCTCCTGATTCTAAAGAGAATGCTTTCAACATTTTACAATTTTGATATTGTTAATATATTATTAACATTTCTTTATTAGGTTAAAGAAGATTCCTTCTATTCAAAATTTGCTAAGATTTTTTAAATCATAATTGAATTTTTAATTTTGCCAAAGTTCTTCTGCTTAAAAAAAAGTTGTATGACTTTTGCACCTTGAATCTGTTAATATGGTGAATTACCTTATTCAGTTGTCTAACATTTAACCAACCTTGCATTCATAAGAAAAACCCAATATTAGATAACACAGATAACACATTATCTATGTTAATGTATGTAGCTACAATTAACTAGTTTTTATTAATGTAGAGACATCACTTTGCCGACAAAGGTCCAAACAGTCAAAGCTATGGGTTTCCCAGTAGTCATGTACGTATGTGATAGTTGGACTATAAAGAAGGCTGAGGGCTGAAGAACTGATGCTTTTGAATTGATGCTGTGGTACTAGAGAAGACTCTTGAGAGTCCCTTGGACAGCAAGGAGATCCAACCAGTCAATCCTAAAGGAAATCGACCCTGAATACTCATTGGAAGGACTGAAGCTGAGGCTCCATTACTTCGGCCACCTGATGCAAAGAGTAGACTCATTGGAAAAGACCCTGATCCTGAGAAAGACTGAAGACAGGAAGAGAGGAGTGACAGAGGATGAGATGGTGGGGTGGCATCACTGAGCCAGTGGACATGAGTCTGAGCAGCTCCAGCAGACAGTCAAGGACAGGGAAGCCTGGCGTGCTGTGGTCCACAGGGTCATAAAGAGCTGGACACAACCGAGTGACTGAACGAAGTATTCTGAACTTCATGCCTTTTAGTCCCAGCTGGCAGTGCTTTTGCCAACACAACTTTCACAGAGATCTGGTGGGTTTCCAATTTATCTGATTCTGATTTGCTTTATGCCATAGAGCCACACTCACAATTCTTTTTTTAGATAGGCCTTTCCCTGCTTTTGAAAAATTAGAACCCTTTTGTCTAGCTGAGTGGATCTAATAAAATCACTATAAACTTCAGAAGTCTTATCTAAGAGTCTGATAGCCACACTCTTGTAGTTTTGATTTCCAGCCTGTTAAGTCCTGGCTTTTCTAAAAGTCACTCTGAATTCTTCTTGCAAACCGAATAATTCTTTGTTTAGCTCATCCCTCTCTTCCCATACCTTATTATAGGCAGCCAAATGAAACTAGCTGACACTTTCCACATTCTCTCTGGAAATCAGCTTATCAAAGTCCAGTTTCTCTGCATCGTCACTAACATTTGATGTTGTTACTAATTTGTATCTTAGCTGCTCTGATACATGTGCAGAAGCTTCTTACTATCGTTTTAATTTACAGCTCCTTGTGCTTAGCCATTGAATATCTTTTTTACTTATTTTCCACGTGTATATAATTTTCAGTGAAATGTCTCTTTATGTCTTTTTTCCATGTTCTAATTGAATTGTTGGCTTTTTTACTGTTGAGTAAAATATATATATATGTATATATACATGCATATATAAACATGTTTCATATATACACGAAACATATGGTCCTTTGTCAGACACGCAGTTTGCAACTATTTTTTTCCCAGTCTGTAGCTTGTTTTTTGTTTTGTTTAAACAAGGTTTTTCTTTTACTTTTATTTCTTTGGCTACATTGGGTCTTAGCTACAACACACAAACTCATTAGTTGTGCCATTTGCGTATCCTAAGAGTTTAAGTAAGATTGTTTCCAGAATAACCTAACTGGAAAAAAATCCCAGGCTGAACTGACAGCAGCCTTCCAGCAACAGAAGACTGCTAGCAAATTTTAGAGGTCAACTTTCCAATTTTAAAACCTAAAAAAAAATTTTGGAAGAAGTGTTTCTAACTAAGTGACATTTGTGATAATGTTTCCATTGAGCCAACCCCTCCGTTTAACAGAGCAGAAAGTTTATTTGTACTTATGGCCACGCTGAGTCTTCTCTGCTGCATGCAGGCAGGCTCTACAGGGAAGGCTCAGTTGTAGTGGTGTGTGGGATTAGCTGTTCCATGGTATGTGGGATCTTCCTGGATCAGGGATCGAACACATGTCCCCTACATTGACAGGTGGATTCTCAACTGCTGGACCACCAGGAAAGTCCCTGGAGCAGAAAGTTTTAATTGGCACTTCTGAGAGACGTGGGCTTCCCTGGTAGCTCAGATGGTTAAGAATCTGCTTACAATGCAGGAAACTTGAGTTCGATCCCTAGCTCAGGAAGATCCCCTGGAGAAGGGAATGGCAATCCACTCCAGGGTTCTTGCCTGGGAAACGCTATGGACAGAGGAGTCTAGTGGGCTACAGTCCATGGGGCCACAAAGAGTCAGACATGACTGAGCGACTAACACATTTTTGAGAGACGGCCAATTTACACATCCACTGCTCCTTGACCTAATACAGAAACACCACGGTAAGGCGTAATGCACCGCTTACCACTGAATAATGGGGCTTCTGCCATGGGTGCTTGCTAAGTCACTACAACTGTGTCCAGCTGTATGCAACTCTATAGACTGTAGCCCGCCAGGCTCCTCTGTCCATGGATTCTCTAGAAAAGAACACTGGAGTGAGTTGCCATGCCCTTCTCCATCTGCCGTGGGTATCTGAGAGTTATTCTTGGATGAAACAGGGCTCTCCTCCCACAGTGGAAGCTGGAACAAGGACAAGGAACCTAATCTCAGGACCCATGAAGACACAGAGAAGTGGGAACCATGGAGATCCTGCCTTCGTGGCAACACCCAGTTTCCAGGCCCAGCAGGTGCCCGTGCCCACAGCCCCCCACCGTGTCTGGCAGTAAGGCCAGGCAAATGGGAGGTCCAGTGTTGAACAGTGGTGGTGACAGCTCTGTCATCGTTGGGCTGGTCCATGGTGCTGTCTCTGCACTTCCGGGTGCCCGTTCCCCATATCTGCCCCAACTGACTGCTCAGCCTTCCCAGACACCCAGGGGCTTCCCAACAGCCCTTCCAAAAGAGCCACTTTCGTAGCTTTCAACTAAACCCTCAGCTGAGAATACATTCTTTCCCTAAATCAGGCCAACAAAACCTCAATTAAATTCAAAGCTAAGTGAGTGAATTCGTGCGGGCCAAAATCTCTAAATGAACTATCATCAACACCAATTAATGGTTGTTTTTCATGAACCGCACATGGTTGTAGGCAATGCATTACCCTAGAAATAATTTTTTTAAGTGTAACCTTTTTCAGAAGAAAAGAAAAGATACATGGGTGATGGTTTAGGAAGACAAAATCCAAAAAAAAACAAGCAAAAAATGACCCATGATATATGAACTTGAGCACATAAAAGGCACAGAAAAACATTCTTTAAAGATACTGCACAAAAGAGAATAAAGGAAAATGTTTTGCCGCTTAATTAGATGGGAACAGAGAGGAATGAGTAGCAGATGATAGGAAAAAACACAGCATAACATTTTGATCTGGTTCGAGCTTGATCCATATCAAACAAAAAAATGATAAGGTGCAGAAAAGTCTAATTAACACAGGGTCTTGGAGAAAGAAAGGACAAAGTTGCAGACATCTTGAAACTAGGTCAGAAGCTAAGAAAAGTCATTTGAATGAGCTGAGGTCCTGTAGATGCGAATATTAGGAAACTAAGTGAAGTTATTGCCCACAAGTGCAAGCTCAACAAACATGTCATTATGATGATGATGATGATGATGATGATGATGATGATGTTTGCAGTGCTGGTAATTACAGGCATATTCATTCACAATGTTTTCCAGTAAGAACTGTTACCCGTTATAATCTGCAGGTGAGTAAACTGGGTCCAAAAGTCACGTGATAGGAATGGCATGGTCCTAGTGCGTCTTTCTCAGAGCTACCTTCCTAGGTGGGGAGATGAGAGAGACAAAGACCCTAGAAGTACCAGGGCCTAGACTCTAGACTCTAGGCCAGATTCAGGGTAGCAGGTGCTAGAGGTAGCAGGTGTGCCAACTGCTGGCAGAGACAGAGAAGCCACAGTTGCGCTGGGAATCAGCTCCAGGTCCTGCCTCAGTTCTGCAGCCTACTAGCTGTGTGACCATGAGAAAGTTAATCTCTGGCTCTGGGCCTCAGCTTCCCAGTGAAATCAGGAGATGGGTCCAGATGATCTTTGCCATTGCTTCATATTCAAAGTCTATAACCTTGGCTAGGTTTCAGAAATTCATAAAGGGCTTCTAGGAAAGCTCAAGAAGCCTGAGAAAGACTATAGTTTTTCATTTTCAGAGCACATATATGTTTCTCTGGATTTCTATTGCTTTACCCAATACCCCTTCCATCCTGAGTTTAGCATCCTGCTCCCACCTCCCTGTCTTTCCTTTGATGCACTATCCTTCCCACATTCCATGGGATTCTGACAGGGCCACCAATCACAGTATTGACCCTACCCGTGGCCTAAGTGATTGGCCCAGCAGTTGGGCACATGCCTCAAGATGACCAATCAGAATCTTTCCCTGAATGTTTATGTATGGATACAGGGAGAAAAAAATGTACTCAATCTTGGGGTTGGAACCACATTGCTTGAGGACCTCAGAGTCAGCTCCACTCAAAGCTTCTTAGCATGGGAAGCCCCAAATTCTACACATTTGGGGGTATCAGCTTCCTGTGGTCGCTATAACAAATCACTACAAACTTGATGACCTAAGAGAACAGAAATTTATTCTCTTATAATTCTGAAATCCTGAGCCTGAAATCATTATCACTGGATCAAAATCAGGCTGTCAGTAGGGCAGTGCTCGCTCCAGAGGAGAATCTGTTCCATGCTGCTTCTAGCTCCTGGTGGCTGCCTGCATTCCTTGGCTAGTGGTGACATCACTCCCACCTCAGCCTCTGTGTTCACATTGCCCCTCTTCAGGCTGCATCCAATCTTCCCTTGCCCTCCTCTTAGAAGGACACTTGTGATGGCATTTAGGGCTCACTTGGATAATCCAGGATAATCACATCTACAAAGGCCCATTTCCCAAATAAGTAATGCTCACAGGTTCCAGGAATTAGGACCTGACATCTTTGAGGGGCCATTATTCTGCCCATTACAAAGTGTAAACCAGCTTGAATTCCATTTCTATTATTTGCTGCAGAAAGAGTTGTAACATAATATTTATCATGCAAAATTAGGGAAATACCAGATAAAAAGAAGAAAATATTAATAAACTCCCACATCATTCAATCATTCAACTTAAAGAATGCCTAACATAGAACAAGAAGCTGATTAACAATCCAGAACAAAACTGACCTAATTTCTAGCTGCTGGAGCCTCATAGTCCGATGAAAGAGGAAAAAAAACAACAACAACAACAAGTAAACAAGTACACATAAACTGCTTTGAGGGAAACTGTGGACTTAGCAGCTTAGCAGCAGCATGCTAATACTTTATTGGCTTCCATTATTTTCTATGCACATTTTCGCTATTGATATATGCAGTTTTATTATCTCACTTTCTTCACCTGGTTTTATATAATTAGCATTGCCCATGCCATTAAAAGCTCTTCTAAAGCAAGATTTTTATATTGCGAACATGCCTTTATCGGGATGAGCAATGTCATGCTTTTTTGTTGTTGAGTCGCTCAGTTGTGTCCGACTGTTTTGTGACCCCATGGACTGTAGCTCACCAGGCTCCTCGGTCCACGGGATTTCCCAGGCAAGAATTGTGGAGTACACTGTCAGTGCCTCCTCCAGGGGATCTTCCCAACCCAAGGATCGGACCTGCATCTTCTACACTGGCAGTGGATTCTTTATCACTGAGCCACCAGGAAAACCCATGGTATGTTTAGTCATTCTCAAATAAATACTGTTATTTCCTTTTTCTATCACAAACAATATAATGAACATCTTTACTTGAGTGGCTAATTGCTTCCATAGAAAAGGTTCTGAGAAGGGGAGAGAGTTACTAGGTTAGAAACTCTTTTTTGAATGATTCTGGATGAATACCACCAGGAGTCTAACCAGAAAGAACACTAGTTCACATCCCTACAAAACTGTTTCACAGCGCCCTTCTCTACATTTTATTTTAAACTTCTGTCAAGTGGATGGGTTAAAAATTATATATTTTTTTCAATATGTACTTTCTGATTATTAGAAAGAATGAATCTTTTTTTAATCTCAGCAATCAACTTTCTTTCTTCTATGAATTGTTTATGTCCCTTGCTATTTTTGCTGTTAAATCATTAGCTTTTCTTCCTATGAATTGGCAATGTCCATGGCAAATAGCTTTTCCTGTTTTGCCATCTGCCTTTGTATTCTGTTTGTGATACTAATTTCAGACTTACAGCACCCAGAATTATGGGAGGCCACCGAGTTTGTGGCAGTTTGTTACAATGGCCATTGGGAATGAATACTCCCCAGATGTGAACTTTTTAGCGGAAAGTGTTCCGGCTCTGCCTCTGGAGTTACTTCGGCCCCTGACAGTGGGCTTGTTGGGAGGAGAGGGTCAGCACTCCAGACGTCCTGATTCAGCCTCACAGCACTGAAATGTGACAATGCTCTTTAGGGAAGAAATGCAAACTGTTCTTTAGACTGGCCTTCACCTTCATTTTATGATTCACCATTTTTTTTTTTTTTGGTACATATATGGTTCACTCTCAGGATTCACAAGTCCTAAAAGCCAGTTTTGGGTTTTTTTTTAATCCTATTAATGCATTAAGTTCTCTACTAAGCTGACACGCTTCTGACAAATCTACCCCATATGGAAAGAAAGATCTTGCAAGCTGGAATGCGAGGCCCAGCTGGAAGCATGCACAGATATAGGACAGGATGGGCTCCTCTCCAACCCCAGCCCGGAAGAGCACCAGGGTTTCACCATCACTATCGTTGTTCATCTGCTTTCTATGGATTTTGGAAACCACTTAATATGACACATGCTGAGTGTACAACGACAATCCCTAACTGTACTGTAAGGCGGTCAGGCCAGCTAACATTCAAGCTTTTGTTTTTAACAAGTTGGGTACCCAAGCTGAGGGCCAGAGTTCAAAGGCTCAGAGTAAGAAGACCGTGAAAGTGTTAGTCGCTCAGCCGTGTCCAACTCTTTGCAACCTCACAGACTGTAGCCTGCCAAGCTCCTCTGTCCATGGAATTCTCCAGGCAAGAATCCTGGAATGGGTAGCCATGCCCTTCTCCGGGGGATCTTCCCGATCCAGAGATTGAGCCTAGGTCTCCTGTATCGCAGGCAGATTCTTTACCACTGAGCCACTGGGGAAGTACGATTTTAGACGCCATCAAAGCAGAAATAGAGGAACCAGGTGCCTGGCAGCTGGAAAGAAACTAAGGAAGGAGTGGAGATGTTTAAAGGAGAATTTCATGAGTTTTATCACAAGGAATGTGATGCAAGCTTTCTTTATCATCTCCTGATGAAAACTTCAGGGAAATATACATGCTCCACAGGTATACATGGAATAGAGCCATCAGACAAGAAATGAAATGGTGAGAACAGTCTGGAGTTGCATGCTGGAAGGAGAGAGCAAGCCAAGCCCAGATGACAGAGGCCTGGGGCCCTCGCTGGCAGAGGGAAGGTCACTCCCTGCGATATGACCGAGGGGAAGGCAGTGCTCTGGCTCACTGGCCCACACTGGGCTGGGTTAACAGGATGGCATTCTGTGTGCCTTTCAGCTGCCCTGACCAGAGTAAACTCATGCCTTCATCACTTCTCACCTGGAGCTCCCCAGCAGCCTCTCACCCTCAGCAACCGGTGTGGTCTAAGTCACAAGCCTGGTGCATTTCTCCTGGATTATAACCTTTGATGGCTCCCACTTGCCAGCCCTCTCCCGTGCACACAGAGGCTGGACACACGGCCCCGTCCAAGTTCCCATCCTCGTCCCTTCTGCCCTGAAAGCAGAGCCACTGCCTCACCAGGCACCCACGCTCTAATCTCTGCACTTTGACACATGCCCTTCCTCACCTGGAATGCCATCCCAACTCCCAGGTCTCCCCAACAGACTCATGGACTCCTTTCTCTGGGCTTCCCAAAGCACATTAAACTTTACATAGTTAAAGTGAACTTGCTCAGTCGTGTCTGACTCTTTGTGACCCCATGGACTGTGGCCCACCAGGCTCCTCCGTCCATGGAATTTTCCAGGCAAGTGTACTCGAGTGGGTTGCCATTTTCTTCTCCAGGGGATCTCCCTGACCCAGGGCTTGAATCCGGGTCTTCCGCATTGCAGGCAGTCGCTTTATCATCGGAGCCACGAGGGAAGCACCTAAACTTACATGGGTTCTGGCAAAAACAAGTCTCTGGTGACCTATGACACACCAGGACTTCTGCTAAGTACTCTACTGTATTAACTCACAGAGCCTGCAACCCTGTGAGCTCAGTCCTACTGTTAGCTCATTCATGGATGAGGACGTGGAAGGTTACCTGTTCAGGTAACCTGTTCAGAGAGGTTACCTGTCTTGCCCAAGGGCATACAGCTGGTGAGTATGAGCAGATCTGACATCTAAGCCCTGGCCTCTTAACCACCATGTCAAGTATCTTCTCGAAGCACTCCCCACCTTGTATTTTAACTGTGTGTCTATCCTCAGGATAACTTACTCCTAGCCTACTGAATCGGAGTATCTTGGGGCAGGGCCCAGGAGTCTGTCATTTTTGTAAAGCCATCCAGGAGGTACAGGTGCTCAGTAAGGCTTAAGAGCGGGGTGACCAATCATCTTGGTTGGCCTGGCACTAAATCTTTTTGCAGACTTGTGCTTCAGCTTTATAACAAAAGCACGTTTTGCATTCTATTCCCTGAGGTAGCCGTATTTGTTTTTATGTTTTAACTGATATTCGGAAATAATCGAATAAAATGAATGTTTCAAGAGGTTGGCCATGTATGTGCTGTGACCTTCTGGCTCCCTTGGCATACCTCCAGGCTGCCCAGCTTGAGAAATGCCCATCGCTTGGCAGAGGAGATGGACGAAAGCCCAAAGAGAGAGGATGAAGTGATTTTCCCAAGCCCATCCAAGTTGTCATAGAAACAGGAAGTGCTGGTTTCTTGGGCTTTCTGAGTATTGATTCCAATGGGCAGCTGTGTCCTCGTTCAAGCATATTTTGAGGGCTTGTTTTATACTCTGCTCAACAGGCTCTTCTCCGTTCCCAAGCTAGCCCTGTTGGCTTCATCCTGGTTGCTGCATTTTCCTCCCAGGCTTTGGGAGGTGAAGAGCCAGCCAGCCCCACAAAAGGGATTCTGGAGAGCCACCTCCCAGGACCAGCTTCCCCAACAGACCAAGGGAGGCATCCTCCAAATTCTTCTAGGCCGCCACCACAACATAAGAGAAGCCATCTCTCTAGCAAAGAGGAGAACGTCTTCACAAGGCTTTGAAATCCCTAGATGGGCTGCATGTGATGTACTGTGCTGCTATTTAGCATGAGACTTAGAAAGAGCTTAACGTGAAAGGAGGAAACCTTATGCTTTAATGTTAGTTAAAGAAACAGGCAACAAAATTAAATATGCAAAGTGAACTCAACTAAACTCGTGGGGGGAAAGCATAAAAAAAAGGAAAGACTACAAGGAATTAAGCCAAAAAGTTAACAATAGTAGTTGCAGGAAAATGAGATTGTGGAGAGTGTGGGGATGCAGAATTTGGGCTGTTTTTTATGGTTTTTTTTACATTTTCTAAATTTTATCTGTGTGTGCTGGGTGGAGAGGATTGAACAGAAGGTGTCCTTCTCAAATTCCCAGTTCAGGAAAATACCAGTGTGAGCACAAACTATTTTTAAAGTCTCGAAGGTGAGTATTCAATGTGTTTATAGAGAAAGCCGTGTGGAACTTTCTGGGCTATTGTAGCTGCCAATTAATTAATGGTGGTAAAATAGCAAGTTGATTGTTTTGAAATGAGTGCTTCTAAAATTCTTGAACTACTTTCAAATGGACTAAACATTTTCCATATAATTCTGTTCATATTTCTTATCATTTGGGGAACTCCTTTGATAGTTTAAAAGGAAAAGCAGCTTAACTCTTACCTAAGTCATCACAAATTCATAGAACCCATGTATTAATACTACAGGGCACATCTGTAGTATTACGATTCCAGGGCACATCTGGCTTGACCCAACCACCCTGGCCTGCGGCAAAGGGGACAGGGTCCTGAAGAAAATGACTAGGAGGCTCCCACCCCAGTTGTCCGGATTCCCTGGGACCTTCTAGGGGGGCAGCCCCCATCCCTCCCCTCAGGACTGAGTTTCCTGACCTGTAATATGACGAGCATGGCCCAAACATATTAAAGATCTCTCCAAGCTATTCATGTATTCACTTTTACTTATTGAGCACCCACAGGCATGGCTCCAGGCACTGGGGACAGCACTGAATGAAGAAAAATCCCAGTTTTCTTGGCATTTCCTCTTCTTCCCACGCATGTAGAGCTCTGACCTTCTCTAGCATCTGTTACAGACAGGGCTTCTTTCTGCACACAATCACACACCGCCTGTCATGTGAGTTTGACCAACATAATAGGGGAGAATCTTTTGCATTCTATTACCAGTTAATCACTAAAGGGATGTTGCTTAAATTATACCTAATGATATATTCCGTCTCTGAGAACCCTGACTTTCAGGTAATGAGAATTAAGCTGCTCATTTGTTACCTTTGAGCAGGTAACAAAGGGTTAAAATACCTTTGTTTAGCTCACAGAAAGTATCCTGACCAGGCCCCCCTGTGAATGACTGCACAGAGGAAGAAATTAACACATGGCCTCTAGAGGCTGACCGGAACAAGGAAACGTCTGACTTTACTCCCTTTCCTTTTAGTATAGAAGAAGCCTGGATCGAACTCAGGCAAGATGGTCCTTTGGGGCAGGAGGCCATCGTCTTCTTGGTTTGCTGCCTTTCTGAATAAAGTTGCTACTCCTTGCCCCCAACAACTCACCTCTCAGTTGACCAGCCTGTCTATTGTAAGCCAAGCAGTACAAAGCTCAGTAACATCAACTCGATTATAAACCCCAAGGGAACAGAGACCAGGATTTCTGTTCCTGTGTTCCCACAGTCCTTAATGCAACCCTAGCACCTTGGTGCTTTTAACTAGGAAACCACAATACCTGCACATAGTAAGGACTTGACAAATGTTTGTTGGATAAATAATAAAGATCATACAACATGCTGGGCCCTTACAGATCCTAGCTCCTGCAGTTCTCATAAAAGCCCTAAAATGTGGCAATTCATGACGGGGAGATGTTAAGTGACTTGTTAAGGTAAACAGTGGTGGATCCAGTATACAAGCCCGAGTCTCGACCTTCATGAAATAAAATGCAATATGAAACAGTTTCTAAAGCATAAACTTTACAACATGGGGACGATGAGCTCTTCAGAGAAGGGAAGGATTTGTGAGGCCAGAATGGACAGGGAAGAAATTATGGCAAAAGTGGGCCTTCAGCTGGACTTTGAGGGATGGAGGAGAGGAGAAGGATGGCCAAAATGACAGTGTATGGAGCCATCAGGGCGGGTAAGGAATCCACCTGCAGTGCAGGAGACGCTAGTTTGATCCCTGGATCGGGAAGATCCGCTGGAGAAGGAAATGGCAAGCCACTCCAATATTCTTGCCTGGGAAACCCTAGGGACAGAGGAGCCTGGCGGGCTGCAGTCCATGGGGTCGCAGAGTCAGACATGACTGAGCAACTAGACACGTAAATCCACGAGGTACGTAGCCCCCAGGCAATGGCCTGGGATTGGGCTCCGCTGACTCAGGCACCTTAGTCAAACAATGGGTCTGATGCACGTTTCTCTAACAGCTGGAAAGTGATGAGAAAATAATTGTTCAATATGTGCAAAATATCACTAGCCTAACTAAGCATGTGAACGAGCTTGAAATGGAGCCAGATGCCCTCCCTGCTGTGAACTCCAGGCTGCAGAGCAGAGCTGTTGGTGCTGTAGTACCTGAGTCTGACCCTGAGCAAAGCGCTGGGGGGCAGAGAGCAGGTGGCTCTATGAGGCCTCCGTGTGGTAATGGGGGCCCTTTGTACACTGCTTGTTTCCGCAGAGACTTGATCTCTGCCCTGTGCACTCTGACCCAGTGACCTCCCAGGAAGAGGTTATGTCACACCCACAAGATGCACCCACGGGCCTCCCGGGATGATGCCACGGGCCTCCCGGGATGATGCAGGGAAGGCACCCTGGCCTTTAATCCTGGTGACTAGGGTTCTAGACCCAGGTCTGCCATTTGTGAGTGTGTGACTTTGAACAGTTTATGAACAGACTCTTGGCCTCTGAATGGGACAGTACAGTGCCTTCCTCACATGGGCAGCACTCTCAAATCAGTTGAGATCAATGTAGTTCATCAAGACCAGGACTTCTTAGGATGATATGAAATGGAAGAGCACAGAGAGGGTTCTGGCTTCCTCTGCCCAGACCCTCAGATTCCAGAGCTGTCCTTCATTTAGAGGCAAGAAGCACCAGAATCCTCTGACAGCAAGCCTGTCTTGGAGCTCCAAAATGAACAAACTCAACTGCAACAGTAACTGGGAGAATGCCCCCCACCCCTACCCCCACTCCCAGGACTGAGAGACTCAGTGTTGGTAAGAGAGACAGCTATTAAATTGTATTTTTGCTTTTGCTTGTTTGTTCCTCTAAAGTCACACAATTTTACAAAATAATAAAATATAGATCACAGTCTGTTAACAGTCTTAGAGCATGTGCTAAATATCGTTAAATTGTTCTCAAGGATAATACTAATTTAAAATGTGAACAGTTACACACACATATACAGTCAGCACACATATGCTACAACAGTAATTTACAGTAATTTATATACGTATAAATTTATAAGTATAAATATATTATATTTATATACTTATTTATATATTTATACAGTAATTACAACAGTAATTTATAAGTGATTGGCCTTACTGGGGCTTCCCAGGTGGCAGTCATGGTAAAGAACCTACCTCCTGATGCAGGAGACATAAGAGATGCAGGTTCAATCCCTGGGTCTGGAAGATCCCCTGGAGGAGGGCATGGCCACCCACTCCAGTGTTCTTGCCTGGAGAATCCCATGGACAGAGGAGCCTGGCGGGCTACAGTCTGTGGGGTTGCAAAGAGTCTGGACACAACTGAAGCAACTTCACACACACACACACATGCATCGTGTCAGAACAAAGATAGTGGTTATTCTTGGGTGGGGATAGTGAATGTTCCTCCTATATAAAACAGAAAAGCAAAGAAAAACAGAAAGAAATACACTATAGGGAAAATTTAACACACCATTCTCAGTATAAGATCAAATGGCAAAAATTGAGCAAAGACGTAGAAATCTAAACAACCGAATCAACAAGGTAAGCCTTTAAAATCTCTTAATCCTGATTTAAGCACACACATACACATGCACGCACACACATATTTGGATTCTGATTAGAAGGGCATTGAACTTATATATTAATTTTAGAAGAAGTTATATTTTATAAGTTGTTTCATCTAAGAGTATGAGGTAAATCTCTCCATTTGTTAATAAAGAGAAAAGCTATTGATTTTTGTATCTTTATCTTGTACCCCACTGCCTTTCAAAATTCTATTAGTAATTTTAATAGTTATTAATTTTACGGGACTTTCCTAGTGGTCCAGTGGCTGAGACTTCATGCTCCCAACACAGAGGGCCTGGGTTCAAACCCTGGTCAGGGAACTAGATGCTACATGCCACAGCTAAGAGTTCACATGCCGCATTAAAGACTGAAGATCCCACCTGCTATAATTAAGACCCAGTGCAGACAAATTAAATAAATAAATTGAATAATAGTCTTTAGAAATAGTTATTAATTTTAATCATTTGTTATGAGACTAAGTTTGCAATCCAGCTTGACAGAAAGATAATTTAATAACATTCATAAGGACTATTTCATTTATTTTCTTATTTCATTAGTGAAAACCTCTAAAATTATTCCTCATTAACAATGATAAGACAAACTTGTTCTGTTATTGATATTGCATGGACGACTCACTGTCTCAGGCACTGCTCAGAAACAAAAGGAGCCTGTGTCCTATAGCCGTCTACCCAGGAGGGTTACCAAGGTCCTGATACAATGTACTGAAAGTGAAATTGGCGTCCAACTCTTTGCAACCCCATGGACTATACAATCCATGGAATTCTCCAGGCCAGAATACTGGAGTGGGTAGCCTTTCCCTTTTCCAGGGGATCTTCCCAACCCAGGGATCAAACCCAGGTCTCCTGCATTGCAGGCAGACTCTTTACCAGCTGAGCCACAAGGGAAGCCCAAGAATACTGGAGTGGGTAGCCTATCCCTACCCAGGAGATTACCAAGGTCCTGATACAATAGGGAATACAATACAAATCTGACTCTATATTGTATGTTTCTTTTGCTTTAACCTTTGTATTCTACTACTCTTGATTCAAGTTAAGAATGTTGCCTATAACCTGAAGTACACAAGATAGCCCATTCTCCGAACTTCAAAAGGATAACACTTTTCCAAGCACATAGAGATAAAAAGTTACAGAACAGAGAATAATATTTTTCTTGCAGGTTTATAAAACACTGTGACCAGACCTATGTGGAGAGTAGCAGGAACAAAATTTTCCAGCACCAAGAAGTGTGCAGCAACCAAACATACTCCCTCCCCTTTTAGCATAAAAGAACACTGAATTCTTAAGTCAGGGGAGACTATTCTTTGGGACCCTAGTCTGCCATCTTCTCAGTCTGCTAGCTTTCCAAATAAACTCACCATCCCTTGCCCCAACATCTCTCAATTTATTGGCCTCTTGTACAGTGAGAAGTACAAGTTTGGACTCAGTAACACTAACCATCACAACCCTTCACTCCAGGAGCCTACAATTGCCTTTAGCTGTGGCCCCTGGGAAGGTCTGGCAATCCCAGTCCCTCTTCACTCCCTTCACTTCTATGTCCCTAGCTCGGACCCCCATTGCCTCGCTCCTGAGCTATTACAGTGGCATGTGTGCTCATGCCATCCGTATAGCACAGCAAAGACAGTGTGAGCTTTCAGAAATACAACTCTGGGGCTTCCTTGGTGGCCCACTGGCTCAGGCTCTGTGCTCCCAAGGCAGGGGGGCTAGGTTTGATCCCTGGTCAGGGAACTAGATCTCACCTGGCACAACTAAAAAGATCCTGCACACTGCAAGAAAGATCCCAGATGCTGCAACTAAGCCAAATAAATACATTTTTTTTTTTTTAAATGCAACTCTGACCAAGCCCCTCTTCTTTATCCCACTCTTCTGGGATAAACCCATGAGGTGTCCTCCCATGCCCACTCTCCAGCTTCATCTCCTTCACTTCCCCATTGTCTCAAGAACCCACTGTCTTTCATTTCCCCAAAAGCACCCTGCCCCTTCCTGTCTCACCATCTTGCACCTGCTTTTATTACTGCCTCACATACACCTTCCCTAACTCACACGTATCACCAGTCAACGACTTCCCAGGTGTATACTATGTAATTATTATTCATTCACTTTTCATCTCTAGGCTATAATTCCACCAGGATAGGGACTGTGCATTTCTGCCACTCTTAACTCCAGCACCCAATACAGAGCCTGGCTTCCTAGGAAATGTCCAATAATCATTTAAAATGAGTAAGCTAGTCGGGATCAGTCTTTCCTAACCCGCCAACTCCTCTTTTGTCCCCGAAACATCTTTTATTCTTATTTTTGAAATTCAGTTTGGCCGGGCACATGATGGTTCTGTGGGCTGGTTTCTTTGTAGTCTCAAGGCTGGGTGTCACAACTGTTGTTTCCCCTGCCAGACCTTGGTCATGCCATGCAGTTTCTTTACCAGCCAGAAATGGATTATCTGTTGAGATTTCATCCCTGCCTGATTCACTACAACAAGGCTCTGAGTGGGGCCAAGTGAAGGAGGTATAATTCTTGATCACCTCCAGCATCTGGCTTCTTCTTCCACCAAAACCCAGCCAACTGCTACCCGACTCAGACTTCTTCCCTGCCTCTGCGCAGAGTTTTGTTCTTTATAATAGCCCATCTCATGGGTAAACACCAGACTCAGTTGGAATACGGGAGAGTCCCAACAACCCCCCTTTTAAAGATGTGCTCTAGAAAAGAACTCCAGCTAATGCCCCTCCTTGGAGGCTGAAGTCTTAAGGCAGACATAGGATCCCTTGGACACTTAGAATTTCAGCCTTCCTGCTGGTCTGCCCAAAGTGCGCATTCAGGGTATGGCAGAGCCTGCAGGCAGTGTTTCAGAACGATTAACTATGAATGCAACAGGCACCCCTTCTCATGTGGTCAGCCAAATCACAAGTATATTCCTTTCACTCATTATATTGTAGCTAAGACAGTTAAGTATTGTGACTGTAGCACAATTAAAACTCATGTAATTAAGGCAGGTGGGGGTGAGAAGAAAAGGACTCTGGTTCTAAAAGCTCAGCCTTGAGGTTGAACAAAACAGCAATATACATTTTCACCACTAGATGGAAGGCTTCCTGCTTTCTTCCCCAAGCTAGTCCAATCTGAAGTAGAGAAATGATGCCCCAGCAGCCCTCCCACAAACCAGCCCTCCAAAATATCCCCATGCAGACTCATAGACGGTTAAGAGTGCACAAAAATTTGGTGAGATATTTTTGGCCAAACCTTTACAGAAGAAGAAAGAGCCCAAGAGATCAGTAGACCTTAGGTTTACAAATTCCCCCAGGCCAACTTACTTTTATATTATTCCACCCTGCCTCTTGACAGAAGTCATCCAAAAACTGACTTAAAAAGAGATAACAATATGGGTGTCCTCAGTTTCTGAAAAATGTGTAGAGCCGTGTAATGATGTGTGCACTTTTTTGTGGGTATGTCATACTGACAGATAGCATATTAAAAAGCAGAGACGTTACTTTGCCAACAAAAGTCCATCTAGTCAAGGCTATGGTTTTTTCAGTGGTCATGTATGGATGTGAGAGTTGGACTGTGAAGAAAGCTGAGCACTGAAGAATTGATGCTTTTGAACTGTGGTGTTGGAGAAGACTCTTGAGAGTCCCTTGGACTGCAAGGAGATCCAACCAGTCCATCCTAAAGGAGATCAGTACTGGGTGTTCATTGGAAGGAATGATGCTGAAGCTGAAACTCCAATACTTTGGCCACATCATGTGAAGAGTTGACTCACTGGAAAAGACTCTGATACTGGAAGGGATTGGGGGGAGGAGGAGAAGGGGACGACAGAGGATGAGATGGCTGGATGGCATCACCGACTCGATGGACATGAATTTGGGTAAACTCCGGGAGTTGGTGTTAGACAGGGAGGCCTGGAGTACTGCGATTCATGGGGTTGCAAAAAATCAGACACAACTGAGCGACTGAACTGAACTGAATACTGACAGAGAGGGAGAGCCAGAGAATTACTCTTCCACAGATGGAGTGGGATGTTTGCCTAGATTGGTCTTGTTTATTTGTGAGCTTGGCGAGCCCTTGGCTGCTGAGCAACGTGATGTCTGGGATCCTTTATGCAGCTCTCTGCTCCCATAAGCCCTCTGCAACAACTGACGAAAGGACAGATGAGGCATCCAAGTCGATTGGAGCAAATTAAAGTGACTGCAACCAGCTGGGTGACTTTACCCATGGGACTTGCTCCTCAGAACCTCTATTTCAAAAAATGCAATATTGAACTACACTATCAGCTAATCTCTGAGTGCAAATATATCAGAGAAATACCTAGCAGAGTGCTACAATTATGGTAGTACAATGTTTCTCAAAGTATGGTCCAGGGACTCCTAAGGAGTCCCCTTCCCTTTTCCAATCCCATATCCGTGGGAAGGCAGTTTTCTTTGCATACTTCCATCAAAACAATATATCATAAGCGATTCAATGCATAAGCAGATATGAGAATGTATAAACTAAATATTAACGAGATTTGAAAAAACAATGCCATTTTCATAAATATCTTTACTTGAAAAAGTATTAGTTATAGTTCATGCTGCTCCTGCTAAGTCACTTCAGTCGTGTCCAACTCTGTGAGACCCCAGAGACGGCAGCCAACCAGTTATAGTTCGTAAAAATACGTAATTTATGTCAACATGCAATAGAGTTTTATTGTTTTTTAAATATATTGATAAGTATTTAGATTTTTCTCTGTTATAGGAAATATCAAATATATAAACAAAAGTTTTGGGGGGTTCTCAATTGCTTTTAAGAACATAAAAGGGTCCTGATACGAAAAGTTTTGAGAACCACTATTATAGGAGCTTAATTAATCCTTTTATCAGCTCTCTGTTATTTATTTTTCACTCTTCAAAAACAGAAAGTTATACATACAACAATGTTAATTGCAGTATTATCAACATTAGGGGGAAAAAAAGACAAGCCAAATGTCTAATATCAGGAGAAAAGTTTAATAATGATAAAATATGCTGCATTAACCTGCATTAACCCAATAGTATTACATAATAATACAATTATTGTATGACATAATGTTGAGAGTATAAAGACATAAATTGGTTCTGCCATTAACTGTAAAAATATGAGATTGAAATCTAATATATAAAATGAAAACACTAAACACCTATTATGTTGGATACTGAGACTATGGGCACTATTTTTCTTTAATTAAACTACCAGATATTAGCAGTAAGTGTGCATTTTAAGACCTGGCTTTCCCAGGTCTCTCTCACACTAGGGCCAAAGAGGCCATTGCCTTTTTCTATTTAACAAGACAAAAAGCTTCCTGATTTTGAAAAGCCAACTTCCTCCAGCAGACCCCAATAAAAGTGTCTGTCTCAAAGGCCTCTGGGAACAATCTCTGACAAATGGCAGACCTGTACAAACACACAACCCCCCTGGCAGTAGCAACATTTAAGAGAACAAGTACTGGATGGGAATGAGTCCGGTGGTCAGTGGGTCATCAAGCCAACCCCGATCTTTGTAAAGGAAACAAAATTGCACCCGCCCCGCACCTACAGGGTCTCCAGGACCCCTCCTCTCCTGTACTACTCCACCTCACAGTGTGAATTTGTTTTGTTTCATAAGCATATTTATAAACTCCCTCTTAAGGCAACTGCTTCTGAGATGTTGAAGCGAAAACCACGGCCAGAAGGAGGATGCATGCTTCAGGGAACCCACACCTCCAGTCCATTAACTGGGTGATGTTCGTGTCTTTCCCAAGACCAGCTAGAGTGATTCCCCTTCTTAACTCCAAATGTGCTTACAGTTCTATTTTAGACTCCCAGGATGGGCAGCACCGGATAATTAAGGAGGTGATCTTATTCAGGCTCTTACAAGAGGGAGGTCATTCATTAAGGCAGAAGGACATCGCGGAGAAAAGGCAGGGGGGCCTGGGGTTTTATAAAGGTGGGAGAGAGGGGAGGACAGTGGACAACAGGTCTCATCTGAAGGGTGGGATGGATCTCATCTGGAGTAGGGTGGGTCTCATCTGAAGGGTGGGATGGGAATAAGCTGAATCTGTGAAGGCAGGGTTACCCTTGGCAATTTCTCTACTGTCCTAGCTCTCCAGCCTTCTGAAAGCACAGGGCTCAGATAAACTGCAATGTGATCAACAGATAACCAAAGATCTGGACTCCCTTGCATCAGAGAGAGGAAGAAATAAGTGGTGAGAGTGAGGCCCAAGATGCCTCCAGGGGAGGTGGTGAGACAGAAAAGGAAGAAAGGAGAAGGGGAGAACCCAGATATTCTCCGGGCGGCTGGGATTTTGGTCCTCAAATTCAGATCGCTTTTCCTCTGCCCTCCTCCTCCTCTCTCCCTCTTTCTTTCTTGGTTGATGGATGAGAGAGAAGAATGTCAAAAGAAAACCAGGTCATTTCTTTTTTATTCTCCCAGATGCACACACATGGAGAAAACTGGTCAGCAGCAAAAGATTCCAGCTAAATGCTTAGGGTTCCTTAAAGATAACTTTTGAAGAGAGAGGAAAAAAAAAAAAAGAGTTCACATGGTTGAATAGCTACAGTCACGATGAAAAGTTATAATTTTCCTTGGCATTACTGCTATTCTTACCAGTAGACCTTTTTCTAACAACTTTGATAAAGGCAAGTCCTCCCCAGCTTCTTTGTCCTAAAGCACTTCGTGTCAACCAGTGCAGCCAGCTGTGTGAATTTTTCCATCCACAGGGTGTGAGGATGGAAGAGAGCTGTTTCCCTCATTAGCGGCTCTTTCCACCCCTGCAGAGACTGTTTGTGGAGGCTCTGTGCCGCTGGCTGTAGATAAAACAATCCGGGGCGGGGGGCTGCTTTGGAAACTGGGGGATGGATGGGGATTTTTCCATCTGGAATCACAAGGCTCTCGGTGGCAGGGCCAGATGGAACCACTGTCTGTCTGTGGAGACAAAGCTCCTCTATAAACCAGTCATGCAAACAAGAATATGAGGTTTTTTGACAACACGATGGCCAAGAGAGAGGACACTGAGATTGGTTCGGAAATGCCAAGGGCAGATGACTCCAACTTTGGCGAATTAAGCCCTGGATGTAATTCAGCAAGGAGCTTCCTTGGGCTGATGAAAGCAAGGATTGTAAAGCTCTGAATTCAAAGTGGGAACGTTAGAAAAACAGCTCAGAGTCAGCCAGTCTCCATCCTCTGAACTTAAGTCATCTTTCAGCTGGGAGCGAACATGCTTCCTTAACACACCAGAACAATGTTGGGACTTAGATTACTGTAAAGAATTTTACAAATGCTGAGTGTCCCTGTCAACACTGTTAATGAACATCCTCTAAGCAGCACTTAAGTCAAATTCCAAGGTCTAATTAGGGATTCAAAACAATGATATAACACAGGTTGCAAGTTTGCTTGAAGCTCCCAACATCCAATTAGACGGATGGTAGCAGATTTCCCAAAGCACAGGAGATGAAAACCATCTGTCACAGCCTGCTTCCTAAGTCCTTCCTTCCAGGAGAGTTCTTTGTGTCACCAACTAATGCCAAAAGGGACACTTCTTGATCCTCAAACCCCATCTTCCAACCGAAGGTCTGTTAACAAGTTCTGTGCCCTAGAGCAGGTCACTTCCGCTCTCCAAACCTTAACTTTCTCTTCGATAAAAGTGCAGTCATTGGACAAGGGTCCGTGTTTTCAAACTTTTTTTTTTAGAGCAGTGGAACCTTTTGTTTTCCCCCGGGGGAAAACTTTATGATGGAGCCCAATTTGTAAATATTGTATGTCACTTGGAGGAACTATAGTCAACATGTCACAGATCAGAACAATGGAAAGAAATAGCTCAGGTTTTTGTGCCTTGAGTCCCCAGTCAGACCAGTCAGACTATCCGTTCCAGTGTATTCAACCACTTCTTACGAATATTAAGTGCTTTATAAATATTGTGTAGAAAAAAAAAAAAAACTGCTTCAGTGGAACACTATGTATCTTTTAGAACACACTCTTCCAGGCTACCTGACTGTGATGCTATGGGGACTCTTTCAGGGCCTCTGAGCTATTTTACAACTCTGTAGATTGGAGATAAGTGATAGCAATGCAAATAACTCGTTTGCTGCTGCTAAGTCGCGTCAGTCGTGTCCAACTCCGTGCGACCCCATAGATGGAAGCCCACCAGGCTCCTCTGTCCCTGGGATTCTCCAGGCAAGAACACTGGAGTGGGTTGCCATTTCCTTCTCCAGTGCATGAAAGTGAAAAGGGAAAGTGAAGTCGCTCAGTCATGTCCAACTCTTAGCGACCCCATGGACTGTAGCTTACAAGGCTCCTCTGTCCATGGGATTTCCCAGGCAAGAGTACTGGAGTGGGGTGCCATTGCCTTCTCCAAATAACTCGTTTATGGACATACAAATAAAATCTGCCCTATGGAAGTTCAATTGACTTCCCTCTCAATTCCCCAGAGGAAAAAAGCCAATTTCCATCTATTTGCAAGCATATTTCAACATTCCTTTACTCCATACATGTTTGTGTTTGACTTCTCATTTGAACAAGTTGTGACATTTCACCAGCTCTCATTAGTAATGAGCTAAAGACATATATTCATATATTCATTTATATTTGTATGAGAATCATGGTTTTTAGCTCGGTTTGAAAGTTACCATAGTGACAGCTCTGAGATATCACTCCAAATAAGACGTAACCTGTAACTCTCATGTTGTGCATCTTTTTTAGTCGGCACAAATATTAAATCACATTTCTTAGCAATCCTGATCAAACATGGGCCCTCTGCATTGCAAGAGTCACCTAAAGCCAGTCTTCAAAGTCTCAGTAAATCCCACAACTTGGTCCTCCTGCTCTGGGTATGGTTCTCCCCATCACTGTAAGCAACAAATTTACAATGTTGCCCTCTCAACAGCTTGTTTTGATGATTTCCAGGAGACGGCATTTGAGAGAAGGGACAAATATTCGGAGGCAATTGTGTGCATGAGCCTGAATTACTCGGGAAACTTTCTGCCCTGGTCAAGTTCAGGGGGATGATGGCATTTTTTTTTTTTCCTATGTGGACACCAAATCTAGAGTTTAGGGGGCTGGAAGGAATCCAGGAGATGATCTAATCCCGTCCTTCCTTTATGGATGAGGTCACTGGGACACACAGAAACAGGTCAGCCAGGGGCTGGGGTGTGCATTCCAAGCTGCAGCTCTAGGCCAGGTGTCCAACTTTCATTCATTCTCTCACTCACTCGTTTTTCAACAACCACCTCCTGCAGGCTGGGCACTGTCGTGCATGTGACGAGTGCTCAGAAGCGGGGTCACAGTTCTGAGATATTTATTCCCTTCGCCCACTTCCTCTTTTAGGCAAATCCTGAACTCTGTGTTCTTTTCTTTTCAAGAAAGGAGTGACAGGGGAAGAAGCTAAGACCTGCCTGTGAGCACTTCCACTTCCAACCCCCGAAGTCTAAACACTTGGGAAGAACAGAGAAGACTGTAGGCAATGACTGAAAAGTCCAGGAAAGGCTTTGCCTGGACTGGCATCGGAGGAGAAAGCAAGGGGGTGTCTGTGCCCTGGTCTGGGGCACAGCTCCCCAGGATGCCCACAGCAGAGTCCCGGGCGGGAGTGCCTGTGTGGACAGGGCCCCAGGGGGCTCCAAGTCTCTGGGAGGCAATGCAGCAGAGAATCCCCCTCCTCCCCAGGGCCATGTGGATGAGACTGACGGGCAGCTCCGGAGTGACCTGGAGGGCCAATAACGAGGACCAGATGCCCTGGCACTATTAGGGTCTTGCTTCCATTAAGACTCTGAGATTTTTTAAAAATGGGGGTACAGAAAGTTGGTGCTGCAGACAGAGGGACAGACACTCAGAGCCAAGGAGTTTCAGGATTTCACCCCAAATCGGGGACAAGAGGACAGTGTCTCTTTGCTCTCAGTCGCTACTAATCAAACTCCTGATCAGCACTGAGGGTAGTGGCCACTCCAGAAATAGAGGCCACCCACTCTTCAGTACACTCTGGTCATAGGAAAAAGAAAAAGATGCTTCCCGCCCGGAGGTGGTTAAGGAGCTCCTCGACAAAGAGCAATCTTGGGGAAATGATGCCGGGGTGGTGGGCGCTGTTAATGCTTTTATCATGTCAGTGTCTGCTGGGCGTCATCACATCCCGCTAGAACAGCATCACTGACTCAACAGACATGAATCTGAGCAAACTCCAGGAGACAGCGAAGGACAGGGGAGCCTGGCATGCTGCAGTCCACGGGGTCGCGAAGAGTCGGACAAGATTTGGCGACTAAACAACAACCGCATCCAGGAACTGGGAGCAGAGGGGATGGGGGAGGTCTGCCCCCACCCCACACCCGCCGGGGCAGGGAAGCACACACCAGCCTCAGTTCCGCCTTCCCAGGCAGGAGCGGATGTGACCCCTGTGTGACCCCACAGGTGCGTGCTCCCCTCTTCCTTGCCAGCCTCCCAGTCAGATCCCAGATTCCAGTCCTTCCCAATGCCCAAGAGGACCAAACTTTCAAAAGGAGGAAGGAAGGAAGGAAGGGGAGGGGAAGAAAGGATCATAAGAGAATGGAGGGTTTGGGAGAGGAGGGACTCAGGGATTGGAGGGAAAGGAGAAATCAGACAGTGGGAAATGAACGAGGGACTAATTGTGAAATTGTGGCATCTGAGGCCTCGCGCCCTTTGGGGGGATCACAGGGCTCTCCGGAGGGCTGTTTCCGGGGTCTCTCATGCATGCAGTCGCTCAAATTTAGATTCACAAAGACCTCCAAATGAAACACTGAGAAGCACAGACCTGCATTTTAAGGAGATGACGCTCAACCTTCAACCTGAAGCTTGTCTTCCTCCTGATCACCCCAGATGCAGTGCGCCGAGGGTCAGTGTTGTCCACCAATTCAATGATCATCCCGGCCAGGTCCACTGCAGTGTTTCCTTTGTATTTAATGGACTGACCTGTTGAAGGCAAACATTTAAAATAAATCAAATTTTATAATGTTGTTAGGGTTCTGCTCTGTCTTTTAATTCACAGGGAGCCTTTAAAACTGGAAGCAATCCAAGTCTCTCTCAATCCCTGAGAGTCCGTGGTGCCACCTTCCACAGCCCCAGGCCATTATGGGGCCTGAGTTTCTCTTGGAGGACCCCCACAAGAACAAGGAAAAAGCCCCACCAAATGCTCAGGTGGGAAGAAGTCAGGGCAGCGTAACTGTTATAGAAAAAAGAATTCTGACGCTTGTTGAAATGAGAAGGAAGGTTTTATTTAGGACCATCATAGTAGGTGTCAAAACTATTGCAGTAGGGTAGAGATATCAGGCCCAACTCTCAACACAAGAACAAGTGAGGATTTATAGCCAAGGAGCCAGGAGAGGGATGGGATATCAGTGGATGGGGAATCATTAAGAGGAGACATCATGAGTGGGGCATTCTTGCTAAATCATCAGGATTCTTGCTCAAGGCAGCCAGGGTGATCAGCTATCAAGGGTGGGGGAATCTCCCTAAACTGACTTAGCAGGATTCCTGCTACTCCAATTGGGCTGATGCAAGCCCAGCAAGGACAGGCTGAGGTTAGGGCATAGTCATGAGGTGGGCTCAGAGGAGCCTGACTCAAGAGTCTTTGTCAGAACCAGGCAGTCCCAAGCACTCTGTCCCACAGCTACTGCAACACCACATGAATTAGTTCTTCACAAGAGACTGAGAGGAGGGGAGAAAGGAGATGATCTGGATATCAGCTCAGGGCAGATGTGAGCCCTGGCACTGGGCTCTGTTTTTTGGTGACCCACCCAACAGCCTTTTCCTGACTTCCTCCTCTCACGGGAGGAGCTGGAAACACCAAAGACTCACCTCTCCAGTCTCCTTGGCAGCTAGAAGAAACCTCGTGACCAGTTCTGGGCCAAAAGGGAGAAGGGGAATTCTCCGTGAGCGGCTTTTGGGAAATATTTTCCTCTCTGGATGAGAGTGTGGGAAGATAGCACGCCTGGTGATGAGGCAGGCATCCTCCATGGTCAGATGCAAGCCCAAGGACATAGCGTCCTTGGAGCGCGCTGAAATGGAGGGGGAAAGAAGCCTGCGTCCCGGGTGACACTACCCACCTGCTACAGCAACCCCTAGCTGTCTACACCCAGACTTCTTGTGTGAGCTAACTAAGCAGCTTTTTGATGTAAACTACTCTTGGTTTCCATAACTTGCAGCCAAAAGCACTGCCAGTCCCCAGGGCTGTGCTAGGATTTGTAAAGGACATCTAGGCATACAAGCCTTCTATTCTAGAAGTTATGGCCAAGGTGGGGAAACTAGACATATGTCCATGTGTTCAATGTCTTTTAACAATTTAGGATATAATCAGGTTTTAAACTGTAGTCACAGTAATTCCACTCCCCAATCTTTCCCCTAAAAGTATATGCAAAGATATCCACTAAACTTTAACATATAATAAAGAAAATGTGGCCATACCCTAAATGTTCAACAACATTTGAACATAGGATTTCCTTCTCCAGGGAATATAATTAAAGATGATGATCTTGATCTATACTTAATGACAGGAAATCTCTAGATAATAATTGGATGAAAAAAAAAACAACAAGTTATTAACTGTGCACTAGTAAATCCACTCTTGTGCAGAAAAATATCTCTGAGTCCAGGTTAAATGTGAAGCTGTGAACCATGTTTGTTGTTATATGGTGCAATTATGATTGATTTTATTTTCTTTACACCTTTCTGTACCTTTTGCATTTGTTTCAAGAAACACATAATTATGTTATAATAACACCACTAAGAATTTTTAGAAATGTAACTGATTACATGTATATATAATAGTAAGACTATTGTGAAGGAAGTAGAAGTGAAGGGAAGTGAAAGTGTTCAACTCTTTGTGACCCCATGGACTATACAGTCCATGGAATTCTCTAGGCCAGAATACTGGAGTGGGTAGCCTTTCCCTTCTCCAGTAAGTCTATAGTAATAGTAATATTACTGCTAGTAATAGTAATATAATACATATCTATAGTAAGTCTATATATGCTAATAGAACACAGTGGAGAGCTTTACAAAATTTGTCAATGAGACTTCCCTGGTGGTCCAGTGGTTAAGATGCCACGCTTCCAGTGCAGGGGGCACAGGTTCAATCCCTGGTCAGAGAATTAAGATGCCACATGCTGTGCAGTGTGGCCAAAAATAAACTACCAACAATTTGCAGAACAATATGGTGTATGAGGAGGGTGGTGGAGAATGCCAAAGACGATCCACAGTCACAGACACAGTTCATGGCTTTAGGAACCAGGCACCTACTTGGGGGCACTAAGGATCCAACCCTGGGTCCTCTCCCTCACGTGCAGCGACGCCAACCTCCTGACACCAGCTAGCGGCAAAGAAAAGTGGAGTATCTGCTGTCGTCGCTGTTGTTCAGTCGCTAAGTCGTGTCCAGCTCTTTGAGACCCCATGGATTGTAGCCCACCAGGCTTCTCTGTCCATGGGGTTTCCCAGGCAAGAATGCTGGAGTGGGTTGCCATTTGCTTCTCCAGGGAATCTTCTCCACCCAGGGACTGAACCTGTGTTTCCCATTTGGCAGCTGGATTCTTTATCACTGAGCCACCTGGAAAGTCCAGAGCATTTATTATGTTTGTTATGTTCAGTCGTTCAGCTGTGTCCGATTCTTTGCGGCCCCGTGGACTGTAGCCGGCCAGGCTCCTCTATCCATGGGATTCTCCAGGCAAGAATACTGGAGTGGGTTGCCAGGCCCTCCTCCAGGGGATCCTCCCGACCCAGGGATCGAACCCAGGTCTCTCTCATTGCAGGCAGATTCTTTACCATCTGAGCTACCAGGGAAGCCCTAAGTAAACTATTGTTCAAGAGTCTAGAGTATTTATTGCAGGGCTCCAGATAAGAAGGGGCAGGTCATGCTCAAAGGACCTTAACTTTCCAGTGACTGTCAGGGGAGGTATTTTAAAGGCAGTGTAAGGGAGGGGTTGCAGGCTCGCAGTCAGCTCATGAACAGTTCTCAGCTTGGTTGGCACAGAAGTGGTTTCAAGTATCATCAACCTTTTGGTTTCAACTGGCCTAGGGTCCATGTGCTTGTGGTCACCAGTTTTCACGTGGCGGGGAATCTGCTTACTGTAAAAACAACTTAGGAATGTATGTCAAGCCTTTATCTTCCAGGGAACTGGGAATTCCGTGATTCTGTTGTGTGACAGATTTATAGTCTAAAGTGTTACCAGTTTCCCAGCCCAAGAGTTATTCTTTGTTGCTACATCTTCACATTTCCTAGTCATTAACTCTTGAACCACCCTTTTGAGACTCATGGGAAGCCTGGGAGATGAAGTCTTTTACTTTACAAAACAGGGACACGGGATTGTATTTGGTTTCATAGACAGGTTCTGAAGTGGTTCTGTCCAGTTCTATGAACTATAGAGTATTCGTTACATATCTCACCCTCCCCAGTGGTAGGATGTATATCAAAGGAAAACACTAGATTGTAAGAATTTGGAATTATGGAAAATAACTCTAAATAAAACTCTTTGTATAGACAAAGTACGTAATTCAGGCATTGTGAATAACATCTAGGAAATGCTTTCGGATTCTGTAAGGTTTGCCTAGGAATTGTTTGAAAAGTCTGATTTAACACTCTGTAATGTAGAAACCTAATTCTCACGAAAACCCTTTGTATTTCTTAGAGGCACAAATACATCAAAGGAGCTTTCAATTTCTAACATACTTTCAATTCATAAATAGTGCTATCAGTTTGAACTCCGTGATATCCTGGTAGGCTTATCGCTCACTTGGTGTGACACTTTGATGCTGCCAGTGGTAGAGCGTAATTCTTGAGCTTGACCCTCTTTCCCTGTTTCCCAGGATATTCTAGCAAAATAGCATTCCATCACTCCTTAGAATAGAGCAGCATTAAAATAACTGTGATTGCATTTAGCATCTGAATACAGAAAAAGATGATGAAAGGTGGCAGAATGTTTCACCTCAAAACATGCCCCCTTGGGGACTTCCTTGGTGGTCCAGGGGTTCAGGCTCTGCACTTCCACTGCAGGGGCATGGGTTCGATCCCTGGTAAGGGGACTAAGATCCCATGGGCCAAGTGGCATGGCCAAAAAAAAAATTTTTTTTAATGGCACATTGGCATAAGGGCTATTTTTAGCTAAAGAATAGCAGATGTAAGAATGTCATTCTGACCTTTCCTTTTCCCCCTGAAGGCAGGAATTAATACTCCCGTGTGAAAGACCCCTCCTGTAACAGAGTGACCTTGCCTCCACACTGGATCTATTCCTTTAGCTCTCACCTGTGTGCTCTGTTGCCTGTGCTGAGCCATGCTGGCTCTATACCTTGTGTAAAAGAATGTTGTCTGTAGCCTGAAATACACAGGATGGCCTGTGCTCAAGGCTCTGACCTTTAAAAGTATAGTACTTTTCCCTTCACATAGAGATTTTTTTTAAAAAAATGTTGCAAAACAGAGAATAACATTTGTCTCATTGGAGGTTTATAGGAACTTTGTGACCAGACCTACATGGACATTGCAAGAACAAAGGATTCTGGCACCGAAAGTTTGCAACAATCAGCCACGTCCCCCTCCCCTTCACTTTTCTTCTTATAAAAGAAGCCTGAATTCTAACTCAGGTAAGACAAGTTGTTTGGGACACTAGTCCTCCATCTTCTCAGTCTTGCTGGCTTTCCAAATAAAGTCACTACTCCTTGCCCCAACAGCTCATCTCTTGATTTATTGGCCTGTTGTGCTGCAAGCCATATGACTTGACTCAGTAACGCTCCTGATAACAGGAGGAAAGAACCATCAGAGATGGGGAGTCAAGGCAGAGAGAAACCTGTACCAAGAGACCCTGTTAAGATTACTCTCGTCTCCCTTTATTCTCACTAGTGCTGCAAGTCATGGGGTCGCAAAGAGTCGGACACGACTGAGCGACTGAACTGATACTTTAGCAATTTGTCCACAATTGCTACTCTTTGTTCAACCTGGTATATGAGCACTTTGGCCTATTGGTTTCTTGGGGGTCTTATTTGTCCTCGGGAAAATCTGTATACTTTTCTCCTATCAATCTGTCTTCAGTCAGTTCAGTTCAGTTGCTCAGTTGTGTCCAACTCTTCGCGATCCCATGGACTGCCGCACGCCAGGCCTCCCTGTCCATCACCAACTCCCGGAGCTTATTCAAATTCATGTCCATCGAGTCGGTGATGCCATCCAACCATCTCATCCTCTGTCATCCCCTTCTCCTTCCACCTTCAATCTTTCCAAGCATCAGGGTCTTTTCCAATGAATCAGTTCTTTGCATCATGTGGCCAAAGTATTGGAGTTTCAGCTTCAGCATCAGTCGTTTCAATGAATATTCAGGACTGATTTCCTTTAGGATGGACTGGTTGGATCTCCTTGCAGTCCAAGGGACTCTCACGAATCTTCTCCAACACCGCAGTTCAAAAGCATCAATTCTTTGGCATTCAGACTTCTTCACAGTCCAACTCTCACATCTATACATGACTACTGAAAAAACCATGGCTTTGACTAGATGGACCTTAGTTGGCAAAGTAATGTCTCTGCTTTTTAATATGCTGTCTATGTTGGTCATAGCTTTTCTTTCAAGGAGCAAATGTCTTTTTAATTTCATGGCTGCAGTCACCATCTGCAGTGATTTTGGAGCCTCAAAAAAATAAAGTCTCTCACTGTTTCCACTGTTTCCCCAGCTATCTGCCATGAAGTGATGGGATGGGATGCCATGATCTTAGTTTTCTGAATGCTGAATTTTAAGCCAACTTTTTCACTCTCCTCTTTCACTTTCATCAAGAGGCTCTTTAATTCTTCTTTGCTTTCTGCCATAAGGGTGGTGTCACTTGCATATCTGAGGTTATTGATATTTCTCCCTGCAATCTTGATTCCAGGTTGTGCTTCTGTCCTATGCCAGTTTGATTCTCAGGGCCAGCAGAGACCCTAAAAGGGTAGAGATAAAGTTATGCCTCCCCTACAATAATCTACACTTATTTGCCAAACGAGGATGAGATGGCTGGATGGCATCATGGACTCGATGGACATGAGTCTAAGTGAACTCCAGGAGATGGTGATGAACAGGGAGGCCTGGCATGCTGCGGTTCATGGGGTCGCAAAGAGTCGGACACGACTGAGCGACTGAACTGAACTGAACTGATTTGCCAAACCAAGTCACCCAGGATTTGGATGATATTGGTCCATCCCACGTTCCTGTGGTCACCTGCAGCTGTGAGGAATGTCCGCTGCATTACTTGACTGCAGGAATCACCTGGCAGTCCTGATGGCATGCCATTGCCCTGCATACCATCAATTCTGGCGTTGGACTTGCTGGGACTCAGAGCAAGCTGCCTCAAGCTATGACACAGTGATTATTTTGAATTAAAGTTACCTAGGAAACAGCCAGTAGGAAAAAAAATAATATAAAAAGAAACACTACAACACCCTCTCTTTCCCCCCTGAAAGTAGGAAATAAATCTCCCATGGGAAAGTATCCTCCTTATGCCAGGAGCACAGAGTGTCCTTATCACCAGGGTTAGGGAATTCAAGGCTAAGAAAACAGTATAAACAAATTTTGTCACTTCTTCATTGGTCTGCTATCCCAAGCACAAGGCCCCTTGTTTAATCTTCACAAAAAAAAATTATTTCCTTGTCGAAAAAGGATATAAACACAGTCTGTTTTGGTCATTCCAGGGGCCCTATTTCTATGAAACCTCCATGCATACAAATTAAATTGCTTTTTTTCTTTCTCCTGCTCATCTGCTTTGTGTCAATTTAATTATTTGACCAGCCCAAAGAACTCAAGAAGGGTAGGGGGGAAATATCCCCTTCCCCAGGGGCTCAAACTACTTTTCCAATTTGCACTGTGTATGTGTGTGTGCATGAGTGTGTGTTGAAGGCTCTGCTAAAAATCAGTGCATGGCCCTTTTGCCTCTTTCCTCCCACTCCCCAGATACAGGAAGTGGTTTGTCTCTCTTTGGTTGTTTAGGCACTTACTGGCCAGCCCCTTCAGCACCTCAACTTCTGTATTCATTCAAATATTTACTGTAGGCCTTCTATGGGCCAGGCACTGGGCTAGGTGCTGGGGGGTGGGCAGTCATGGGCCCTAACTTCAGAGAATTTACAGCCTCATGTCAAAGACAAACCTTATTCAAAGAATCACACAATCAAATATAGTGCCTTTAAGTGCTTTTTTTGAAAAGATGTTTTTATGTGGACCATTTTTTAAAGTCATTATTGAATTTGTTGCAATATTGCTTCTGTTTTATATTTTGCTTTTTTGGCCTCCAGGCAAGTGAGATCTTAGTTCCCCAACCAGGGATTGAATCCACACCCCCTGCATTGGAAGGTGAAGTCTTAACTCCTGGACCACCTGGGAAGTCCCTCTCTAGGTGGTCTTTCTCCTTACTCTGAAATAGATTTAGATTCACATATAAATACTAAAGAATTCCCGTGTACCCTTTGCTCAGCTTGCTTCAATAATAGTACCCTATGTAGTCACAGTACAATCAAAACCAGGAAATTAATATGGATACAATACCAAGCTATGGCCCTTATTAGATTTCTCTAAGGGCTTTTTATTACATTAATTCTTTAGTAATTACACCGATCTTGGGAAGTACATACTATCATCACCCCCCCTTTTATAGATGGGAAAACTGAGATCTAGAACAATTACATAACTTGCCCAAGATTCCAGCTTGGAAGCGGCACAGTGAGGTCTGCAAACCCTGGCAGCCAGGCTGTAAGGGGTCTGCTCCCCACTGCTGAACCACACCGCCTCACAACATTAGCCAAGCAGGTTTCCTTTGTTCAAGCCCAAGAATCTTACTACAACAGCACTACAATAAATGGCTGGGGAGCTATTAGAAGAAGCTGTAACTCTTGGATGCCATCTTCAAAGTCAAAACATTTGCTTCTGAAATCAAAGTTTGTTTCAATGGCAAAGGCTTCCCAAAGGAAATTACTGTTTCAGTCACCATGGATGAAACAATGCTCTTGAGCTAACAAAGGCTGAGCTCTCAAACATTTCCCTCTGGTTGAAAACAACTTCAGTTGAAACATTTTGACTCTCAAAAGGAAGTTTCTTTGTAAGAAACTGCAAGAAATGCAGGTGCGGTTATGGCACACTCCAAACAAAGCCTTCACAAAAGCCAACTTCCTCTCAAAATCATAGTTTCCCACTGTTTCACTCCCACATAACTCAATGCCAAGGGAATTCTGCAAGAATACAGGTCATTGATCTGCTTTGCATAGGAGAACATCAATCCCAAAATGGGGGTGAGGGAGGATCAAAAAATGTGAACAAGAAAAAACACCTTTTTTTGCTCAAGTATGCGTCTGTGGGATTTGTTCTTACTATCAAAATGTAGAAGTTACTTAAATGACATCAGAGTTCCTACTTCTCCAGTGCTGAGATGAGCGCTACTGAGCCTGTCCCAAAGGCAATTCCATGACTATAACAAGGAGTCTCTTTTTTTAAGGTATCGCTGTTAACATCAACATTTCATGATTCCATCTACAGCAGATTCTAGCTTGGGTTTGCTCTCCACTGTATTCGTCTTTCCTCTGATTTCAAGCCAGAAGTCAGGCCCTTTGAAATTGCTTATCTTCTGGATTTTGCAGCAAAGAAAGCAAGAGAGCTGCAAATCAATGCCTCCTTTGCTTTTCGGGGGGTGGAAAAGTTGAAGAGGAGAGAGATAAGAACTAAGAAAATGTAGTGAAGAGGTATGTCCTCATAGTAAGAGTAGCAAGAGAGAATCTTCCAGTCTGCAGAGTAGACCCTTGCATCTCTTTCCAGCAAGACCTGAAGGGATGGATGGCTAACTGGTATACCTAGGGGTGCTGAGCCCCAGACACCAAAGCTTCAAGTCTCCTCAAGAGTCCTTTGCCCCAAATGTGGCATAGACGCAGTGAGGATCTAAAGGAACAGGAAAGACAGACACTAGGGTCTCAGAGTAGCCAGTTGCTCAGGACAAGCAGAGTATTTCAGATGAGGTTTTAGAGCTTAAGGTTTCGAGATCTTCTTAAAACCTGGAAAAAACAGGTGCTGTGGGGGAGACTCAATAATCACTGAAATTTAACTTCTCAGCAGTTCAACACGTGGGATAAACCCAAGTTGACGTAACACAAAGAATGTAATGTTCTTCAATATCTGAGTTTGTGAACTGACATTCACACCAACTACACATCCATCCACTGGTTCATTTGACTAAGAGTTGCTGCGTTACCATCACACGCTGAGATGGGACCTCAGGACACAGGGGTTCCCCAGGCTCCAGTGATGACACACTCACACCTGTCCATCCTAAAGCATACAGGAGAGGCTCCTGCAGCATCACCACAGGGAAGACAAAGCCCTGGGGTGTCTTACAGCAGTTTTCATAGAAGATCCAAGTTGCACTCAGATTTATCCATTGTTAATATATATATACAGTGTATGAAGTTTCAAAATGATACATGTAGGAATTTGCTCCAAGGAAATAATCATGGATAAATTCAATGATTTTGCTGTAAGAATGATTATCTTACTGTCATTTATGACAGCAAAAGCCTGGAAACAACAAAAATAGGTTCCACTCATTGGAATACTATGCAGGCATGAAGAAGGATGTTGCAAGTGTTATTTCAATAATTAAAAATTATTTGAATTTAAGCAAAACAATTTAGAAGAGCATTTGATAATGTGGAAAGGCATGTTAAACAACAATACATTGTTGTTAAATATATATATATCTGAGCAAATGTATTTTTAAAAATTTTTGTAAAATCAATATAAATATACATCTGTGTAAACATGTGTTGCATAAATAGGATACAGGTGCACTGGGAGGTGACAACAAAATATTTAAAGTGATTATTTCTACCAGCATCACATCATGACATTTATGGGCCTTAGGAAATCTTGCTTTCATGGATGTCTTCCTTCACCAAAAAAAATGTTGAAAATTATATGTATTTGTTAACGATAATGTAACTTTATTTAGCTATTTATTTATTTTTGGCTGTGCTGGGTCTTTCTTGCTACGCATGGGCTTTGCCTGGTTGCAGCGAGCGAGGGCTGCTCTCTAGTTGCGATTGCGGAGCACAAGGTCTCAGGAGAGAGGGCTTCAGTAGCTGAGACTCACGGGCTCTAGAGTGCAGGCTTCAGGAGCTGTGGGCACCGGCTTGGCTGCCCCAGTGTCTCTATTGAGTGTTCCTTTAGGTCCCCACTGTATCTATGCCACATCTGGGGCAAGGGACTCTTGAGCAGACTTGAAACTTTGGTGTCTCAGACTCAGCATGTGGGATCCCCCCACATGTTCCGGGGACGGAACCTGTGTCCCTTGCATCGGCAGGCGGGTTCTTAGCCACTGGACTACCAGGAAAGCCCTGAAAATTGTATTTTTGATGGCACTGGTATAAAGATGAATAGATTCCACACTAGATTCATTGTGTTGTTTTTTTTTTTTTAGATTCATTGTTATATGTTCATTTTTTTCTTCTTATTTTAAGAGAAATTGAAATGAAAACACTTTCAGGCCCTAGGCTTTATGCTTCCCAGAGCTACTCGATATGGAATTACTTGATTTTTATTTCTTTCTTTTTGTCTGACTGCATTTTCTAAACTTTTCATACTGAACACTTATTCTTTCATCATAATGAAAAACTATGTAAACAAAGAAATTGGTAACCATAAACACATGGCTTATTTTATGCAATGCCAACACACAAAACAGCAAACGCAGCCCGAGAGGCGGTGCCTTCCAGGGACATTAAGTGATGGACGCGGCCTGGTCAAGCCCATCACACGGCTTCCTGCTATAACTCACCACGAGACAAAACCTCTGATTCTCAGAACAAAGTCTCTCTCCTGCCTACCAAAGTGAATGGGTCCACACTCTGTACTCCACACACAAAGATGACACAGCGAGCCCACACTGGCTTTACTGCTCCAGGGGTGGAGACGGTTAGCTATGTTCCAGCCACTCTCCGACCTGGTCTGACAAGCATTTAGACCGGAGGGCAGACTTTGGCACCTGGGGAAAGGCCCTAAGCAGCACTTCTAGAGTTTCACTTGTGGCACTATGCGTCATCAGCTGCTGGTCTTTGCCCAGCTGTGAAGTTTGTCAAGACTTAAGAGGTTTGATTGTACAAAGTCAGCCTTTCAAGTATGAGTTTTTAATTTATGAAAAAAGCGAAAGTGTTAAGTCGCTCAGTCAATGTCCGACTCTTTGTTACCCCATGGGCTGTAGCCTGCAAGCCTCCTCCGTCCATGGCAAGAATACTGGAGTGGGCAGCCATTCCTTTCTCCAGGGGATCTTTTCAGCACAGGGATCAAACCCATGTCTCTCGCATTGCAGGCAGTTTCACTTGTTTTTTTACTTTATCCATCCATGTATTCATTCCTGTGTTTGACAGATATTGACTAAGCATCTCCTCTGTGCCAGGCACTGTTCTAGGAACAGGAGGCATGTGAACAGGTGGTAAACAAGAGTGACACGTTCCTGTTCTTACATTGCTAGAAGGAGAGACACTGAACAAGGCTGCAGAGTGCTTTAAAGAGGGAGAAGCAACGGGTGCCTCGCGCATGTGACAAGGGGATTGTGCCCAATCTAAGGAGGCCAGGATCCACCCTCCCCAAGGAATGAAAGTTTAAACCTAAGCATGGGAGGCCAGTGAGGGTGGACCAAACAGGGCAGGCAGAGGATCAGGAGAAAGAAGAACGCACCAGGCGAAAGATGTACTTACTAATGCCAGAACCCAGGACTGGAGTCTGTGAGTAGCTAAGGAACTGAAGGCGTCCAAAAGGGTTAGTGAGTGTAAAAGAAAGTCCAGGCTGGAAAGGCAGGCAGGGGCCAGAAGGATTATTTATGTCCAGTTAAGGAGCTGAGACTGTCCTTACTTCAATGGGAAATCATCAGGGAGTTTTAAACAAAGGGGTGCTTTACTTGAGGGGGAAGAATGGATTGCCTGAATCGCCAGTAGCAGCCCTGAGTCACCAGTAATGGTTCTTGCATAAACCCTACAGTAAGGCTTACCCTAGCCTGGTTTAGACAACTGAAAGAAAGCAGAGATGTACACTGGGACCTCTATGCCTCCCACACTCTCCATCCCAGGCTTCAGAATCATACAAACAAGGAAATCTTAAAACAAAATGGAGTAGAAGTGGGAATACCACGCTGTCCTGAGTACTCCAGATTTATAATATTAATACCTCTTGATCTTGCTGGCATACGTCTTTCAGCTTTCTTTTTCTTCTTCAAAATTATCTTAACTCTTCTCGGTTGTTTGAATTTCCATATGACTTTTAGAATCAGCCTGTCCATTTCCACAAAATAACACCTGCCAGTATTTTGATTGGGATTGCACTAAATATAAAGATGAATTTGGATAGAACTGACATCTTCATGGTATTATGTCTTCCAATCTGTGAAAGTGATCTAGTTCTCGATTTATTTAGGTTTTCTTGAATTTCTTTCACTGATCTGCTGCTCCTAGTGAACAGGACTTATGTATGTTTTGTCGAGTGACAGAGGCAATAGATGATGTTTTAGGCAACTGTAGTGGGCAAATATTAGAGATACTAATTAAAGGAAATAATGTCTGGGGAAAGTTTGCAAAATACGAAACTTAATGCAAATCTGAGATATTCTTTCTCACCAACACTACAGAACACATCATTTTGGAAAGCCAGGCTTCTACACACCCATAAGGCATCTTTCCCAGTAGCTATTGATTAACCAAGATGCTGAGACTATAGAACCAAGAACAGCCAAAGGTAAAAAAAAAGGGGGGGGGGGGGACATCAGAGGCCAAGAAGAGAATTACTGGTCTGGAATAAACTCTTAGGGAAAGAAAAAAAGAAAAACCGCTTCTCAGTCTGAGATTGAATTTTCCCCAATAGCCACCAGATGGCCTCAGAAAGAAAAAGAACTCAAAAAGCACATCTTTCGATCAAAACTCAGGGACTTGAGACACTTAACACAGGATGTCATCCAATCTACGAGCTCCTGAAACTACTGCTGAAAATTAGTGTGGACCAGCCCTCAGTGCGATCTGAGGCTCTGCTTCAACTTCTCTGCCCCCCTCCCACCACCACAGGAATTCCCCTGCACAGAGCACACTAAGGTCAGAGCTGGCCTCTTCCTGGGAACAGTCCCTGGCGGTGCTAATGGTCTCACTTTCAGCTGCCTCTGAGTCTGAGCCAGTGACTCACAGCCGCTTCTCTGAGGCCAGCCTCACAGGCACCCTCCCCCTCCTGGCAAGCTCTGCCTGCCACAGACCACAGCTCGGATTCCCACCTCCTTCCTCTTTCCCTTGGTCTGGGGGAGACAATGGCCAAAAATGAAATCTTCAGGGTATTAACCGTACTTCTAAAACACAAAAACGAGGCAGACGTTGTTGCTTTTTTACCCCCACATCATTCCATGGCAGTCTCTCGGACTCCTCTCTATTATGATCAGTGTAACAATACTCATTATTCATGGAACCAACAAATATTTTTTTGAGCATGAGCCGTGTACCAAGCAGTATTTTAAGCACCCGAGATACAGCATGAATAGCACTGTCCCTTCCTTTCTGCAGCTTATACCACTGAGGGGAGAGGTGACTAAGTCCTCAGGGTGGGAGGAAAAGGGCAGGGAGTTGGATTTTAGAAGCCCAGGGTTTTAGTGTGGGTCCCCCCGCCCAAAAGCAGACCCTAAGATAAGGATTTGAGAGCAGGTCACTTATTGAGGAAGTGATCCCAGAAGGCATACATGAGCAAATGGGGAAGTGATAGGAAAAGAGGAAGCCATGGCGTGTTAATGGGGTGGGGGGAGTGTAATAAAACTATGGGGCAACTGAGGCTCAGTCCTGGAGGTCCCTCGTAGAGACTGTATAAAATGTGCCTAAAAGTATCCCACGTGGAGCAAGGAAGCTCAGAGGCTTATCCACCAACTCCCACCCCTGATCATTCGAGGGTCACTCCTAAGATCCTCACTCCCTGATAGCTCAGACAGAGAGGCAGGAGGTCACGAGCACATGCAGGAGCTGTCTACAGGTGACCTCTGAGATGAGAGACATGGGTGTGGGTAGCACCAGCGGTATCTGCTACTCCCGGTCATCTCATTTCCTTAGAAGCCCAGCACCCAGTGTGGCTTCAGGTGCATAGGAGGCATTCAGTAAATATATGCAGAGTAACTGGGCTTCTCGGGTGGCTCAGATGGTAGAGTTTGCCTGCAGTACAGAGTGCCAGATTCGATTCCTGGAAGATCTCCTGGAGAAAGCAATGGCTACCCACTCCAGTATTCTTGCCTAGAGAATCCCATGGATAGAGGAGCCTGGTGGGTAATAGTCCATGGGGTTGCAAAGAGTCTAATACAACTGAGTGACTAACAGACAAACACACACACACACACAGATGTTTTATTATCTAAAGATGTCTTTAAAGCTGCCCTAGAGTCGTCAGGCTGAGCGCAGAAGAATTGATGCTTTTGAACTGTGGTGCTGGAGAAGACTGTTGAGAGTCCCTTGAACAGCAAGGAGATCCAACCAGTCCTCCTAAAGGAGATCAGCCCTGAATATTCACTGGAAGGATTGATGTTGAAGCTGAAACTCCAATACTTTGGCCACCTGATGCGAAGAATGGACTCATTGGAAAAGACCCTGATGCTGGAAAAGATTGAAGGCGGGAGGAGAAGGGGATGACAGAGGATGAGATGGTTGTATGGCATTACCGACTCAATGGACGTGAGTTTGAGTAAGCTCCGGGAGTTGGTGATGGACAGGGAAGCCTGGCATGCTGTAGTCCATGGGGTTGCAAAGAGTCAGACACGACTGAGTGACTGAACTGAACTGAGAGTCATCAGGAAAAAGGGCCCTGACCTTGAATTTGAACTTGGAAATAGTAGGCTTAAAGCACATTAAGCTGTATGATCTTGGACAAGACCCTTCCGCTTTCAGATCTCAGTCTTCACAGTCATAAAAAAAGAGACTCTCACACCTGCCTTGCTTGCCTCACTGGACTGTAACAAGGAGCCAATGAGAGACATGCTGTGAAAGGGCCTTGGAACACCAGAATACACTAGAACTATCTTTCTTGTGGAAAAAGCCTGGAATGGAATGGGATCTTAAAAGTCGATTCATGGTCAAGTAAATTCTGTGTCTGTTTCCTCACTTTTAAAACAGGCACAATGATAATCAGGCCACAGCACATTTCAGAGTGCTGTGACGGGGCTCATGAGGCAAGACGATGGATTCAGTGGGTGCCGCTTCCTTCTGAAACTCTACAAAAATGGCAACAAAGGGATGTGGATTTTTAAAGGAGGGAATCATAAACTCTCGATGACAGAGCAACAGGAGAGGAAACGACAGCAACAAAACGTTGGACACCGGAAAGTAACTGGCCAATTAGCTAGTAGAGAAAGTTAAATACTTATATAGTGCTAGGCAAAGAAGGAACATAGCCTGCCCCAGACATCAGGGGCCAGAAATCTCTGGAAGTGAGGGTGAAGGTGGGGCAAAGAACGGGAAGATTGGCTGGAAGTCTTTTTAAGAAGTCAGAGCTCCAAATCTCCTCAACACTGGCAGAAACTCTGGGGGTGGCCCCAGCAAGCCGTGTTTCCACAAGCCCTCCAAATGATGCAGGGGCACTCTGGAGATTGTCTGATTACACAAAGATGCAGGCTTATGGTTGTCCTTCTATGGTCTTAGCTAATTTACAACCCTGTAAGGACAGAAGTTTAGTTGTAGAAAAACTGAGAGTAATGCAAATGTTTCTTAGCCATAAAAGTGAAAATTAATTTCTTCTATATAGATACACTAGTTTTTAGAAAAACTAACCCCATTCCAGCTCGCCGCTTTATATTAAGTAGTTTTACATCCGTTGGGAAATTCATCTCAATATTACTGATTATATAAGTTTGTTCAAATTTTCCCCCAACTGGTTCTAACAACTTCCTAGTTCTCTCGTTATATAACAAATAAATCTTTAACAAATATTAATTTTATACATGTAAGACAGCTGTTTTTATCTTTTTGAAAAGTATGCTTTAGCACATGATTCTCAAAGTGAAGCTCTGGACCAGCCACAGCATCACCTGGGAACTTGTTAACAATGCAGGTTCTCAGATCTCATCCAGACCTGCTAAAGCAGAAATTCTGGGGGTGGGGCCCAGCCATTCATTCCATAGGCATCCCCAGGTTCTGATGCACACTCTGACACCGCTTTTGCACTTCTACCAAACGCTACCAAGATGCTCCTTTAGTCCAATCAGGTTGCTTATTGAAGAAGTGATCCCTTGAGGCATTGGTGAGCAAATGGGGAAGTGGCAGGAAAGGAGAAAAGTCGTGGTTTGTTAATGGGAGGGGTAAAACTATGAGCAGCTGAGGCTCAGTCCTGGGGGCCCCTTATGGAGATTATATAAAATATGCCTAAAATTACCCCACTGTGGAGCAAGGAGGCTCAGGGGCTTATTAACCAGCTCTCACCCGTGATTAGTCAAGGGTCACTCTTTTAATCTTTTGGACGAGCAGCATATGAGATCTTAGTTCCCTGTCCAGGGATCAAACCCCTCCATTAGCAGCACAGTTTTAACCTTTGGACCACCAGGAAAGGCCTACTCCTAGGATCTTCACTCCCTGGTACCAGGCAGAGAGAGGCAAGAGGCCATGAAACCTTGGAACTTGAAAGTCTGTGTGGTCTCACACATAGCTCTGCCTGTGAGAACAGGCCAAGGTACTCTTTTCTTGCATCTCCAGGGATGCCTCAGCCATCCCATCACTCACTTTCTGTCTCCCTGCAGCACCAAGAAGAGATGGAGCTGGACATAACGTAAAATTCAAGATTCCTTGCGAGGAATAATTTTGGACCTACCGGCACCTGTTGGTCTGACTCTGTGGGACTAAAACCCTCAAGTTTTGGATCTAATGATCCCAAAGGGGCCATGATCCTAAAGAGAAGGGATCAGCATGAAGGGAAAAATGATCTCAGAACCCAGCCCCAAATGTGTTTATTTATTCTCTGCCTCCTGCAATAATAATAGACTGTTATTTCATTGCTGGCAGAGGCGAGATAACAAGCCCATTGTGCGCTGCTGATCTGGGGCACATATGCCACCCATTTGTCTTGCAGCCCGACTGGGCGCTCTGCCCTGTTTGCAGGAAGCCCTCCCTGACAGCCGAATGCCCCACAAGCCTGATAACTGCCTTCCACGGGGCAGAGGGGGGAATCCACCAGAAACACAGCCTCCTCTTCCTCTGCACGATGGATGGGGTGGGAAGGGCATTCCAGCCACTCCTCACGACCACAGCCCAAGTCCTGCCGCTTAGCAGAGGTGTGAACCTGGACATGTTGCTTCACCTCTTCTAGCCTCAAAATGCCGATGATAAGAACGCTTTCCTCGAGGGGTGCTGGTGATGACTATAAAGCCCTTAACACAGAGCCACTCCCCGAATAAGCGCAGGTGTTTGTACTCGGTGGTGGTGTTGGCTGGGTATGGGGTGGGGGGTTGATGATGAAATAAATTTCCTAAAAGTTCCCTGGAAGGAGAGTAGGGCCATAGGTTAAAAAAAATGGGCAATAAGTGCAGGCTGAACTAACTGAGGCCAGGAAGGAGCTGGCTATATAGGACCTGCTCCATCCAGGAGAAGCCCCCAGCTGGCACTGAGGTCCTGGGGCAACTCATGTGACTGTCCTTTGCTTTGTATGTGACAAGAGAGAGTCACAGGGCCAGTGGGAAGGCCAGACTGGAAAATCTGAGTGGACGCTCTTTGTCAAGCAGGAACACACTAATCAAATGATTTTTTTCCCTCCTTTATTTATCGCCAAAATCCTCGTCTTATCAATGAGATCCTCTTAGGCCCAGCTAGAAGGACTCTGCTTACCTAAAACCAGTGGTTGCCAACGGGAGTGACTGTCACAAGTGGGGACTTGCTTCTGGCTTCTAGCGGGTAGAGGCTTTGGATGTTCTGAACACCTCACAATGCACAGGACAGCTCATCACAATCAAGAACCATGCAGCCCCAACCACCAGCAGTGCCTGAAACCAAGCACCGTTGCCTGGATTAGAGCAAATCTCTCCCCGCTCAATGCTCTCCAAACACCTCGTTTGAGCCTGTGTCGGGGCACTGGCCTGACTCTGCCAGGTGTTGTGGTTAGCTGGTGGCCTCCTGGGATAGCAGAAAGGGCACAGTCTCTGAAACCTGGCTCTCAGTCACCCGCTGGCAAGGCCCCAGAAACAGTCCTTTATCGTCTCTGAGGCCATCTCCTCATATGACAAAGGAACTTGGAATCCTAATTTGCAAGGTCACGGTAAAGATGGTATAAAAACTCTGTAGATAGCACCCGGCATGTGGTAAGTGCTCAGCAAGTTATAGGGTCTTGTCTTCCTAGACACAACCCAGAGGGCCACAGTAATGTCTTGCATATCTTTATATCACCTATAGAATCTTAGGCTATGCCATGCACAAAGCAGGTGCTCAGAAATGGTTGGACTAAAGTGAAATCTTGCCTGGAAGCCAAGGCTCAAGAAATAAGCCTAACCTGCCTCATGGACCTATAGTCTGACAACCTGTAAATGGTTTTGCTTTGGTCCTTAGGATGCACCACTATTTCAGAACAGGATCTGCTTCTCATTGTCACCAAGTCTTGGGTCCTTCCAGTGAGCAGGAAGGTTGAACTTGACCTTTGATTCTTTCTGTTACAGCCAGAGCCTTGGCTAGTGCTTGGGAGCGGCTACCACCACCCAGCCATTCCCCCCAGCTGACCAACTCGATAACCTGCCCGTAGCCAAACACCTCCAGGCCGCAGGACGTGCAGAACAAAGTCAAAGGAAACACCAATTTCCTAACAAAGGAGGGAAGCAAGTCTGGATAAGTATGATTTGCTTGGAAAGTGGGAGAGGCCATCACCCCGTCCTCCAGATTGAACAGAGCCTTCCTAAACACACACCCGTCCACGTCTACCCACAGATACACCCAGCTCGGCCATATCGTGGAACAAGTGTGAGAAACCCAACTCTATCCCTTTGCACTGTAAAGCTCTCAAGGGCTCATCTACTGCCGGCTTCTTCCCTGATACCAAAGACATCAAGAGGGGCTTCCCTGGGTGGCTCAGCAGTACAGAATCTATCTGCCAAGGCAGGAGACACAGGTTCAGTTCCTGGTCCGGGAAGATCCCATATGCCTCAGAGCAACTAAGTCCACGTGCCACAACTACTGAGCCTGTGCTTGGGCCCGGGAGCCTCAGCTACTGCGCCCATGCCCCCTAGAACTCGTGCTCAACAACAGGAGAAGCCATTGCAATGAGAAGCCCGTGTACAGCAACCAGAGAGAATCTTTCTCACCACAGACAGAGAAAAGCCCGCACGGCAACAAAGACCCACACAGCCAAAAATAAATAATTTTTTAAAAAAGACATCAGGGAAGGCATATTGGATGAGGAGGGAGACAGAATGCAAGTGTGATCCCTGCCAATAACAGGCTGTGCAGTTTTCAGCAAGTCTCGTCACCTCTCTGAGCCTCAGTTTCCCAACTCTGAAATGAAACCTGGACAAGCAGGGTCCTTCTGGCTGTGATATCCTTTGCTCGTTCTGCGGCCAGTCGTGGCTTCACTCCCACGTAGACCTGCTGAATGCCATGCACACTGACCTCGAGCCATTCCGAGTCCAGCCCTTGCTGCTCTCCACAGCCTGGATCTCTATTACTTCACTAGGTGGCCCCAGAGAATGGCAGGGCACATGGGTCTCCCTCCCTCACTGTTAAAGTTCTTTGGAATGAGCACAAGAGTCCTGCCCCTTCGCAGCCCCCCGAGGCCAGGCCAGGCTGCCCAGGAAGTATCAGGCAGGGTCTCAGATTGCAAAGATACATGGTGACACAGCCACTCTGCCAGCCCCCAGGAATCCAGGCCAAGAATAGCTAATGCTTGCACCAAACATGGGCTTCTCTCTTAGCTCCGGGAAAAAAAAATCTGCCTGCAGTGCAGGAGACCTGGGTTCGATTCTTGGATCAGGAAGAACTCCTGGAGAAGAAAAAGGCAACCCATTCCAGTATTCTTGCCTGGAGAATTCCGTGGACAGAGGAAGCTGGCAGGCAACAGTCCATGGGGTCGCAAGAGTTGGACATGACTTAATGACTAAACCTACCACCACATCAAATATACACCATTATTTCTAGGTGTTTAAGCACTAACCGCTACAGGTACAACACTGCTCTTAGCTGCTTTCTCCAAACACCTTTAATTCCCTTAATAAAAGGAATCCAAGCACAACCATCAGTGAAAAGGAGAACTCCATTCCAAATCCCCTCCCCTGTCTTATCTCTGAATTTTCTTCCCTCCAGGCTCTCAGGATCCTCTCTGAGTTCACTCTGGGTTGCATCAGCTTTGGTGCTCCCCCTGACCCACAAAGGACTGCATCTCACCTGCACAAAGCTTTCTTTTCCACACAGATCCAGAGCAGGGCACCATTGCCTGCCAGCCGCCCTGCACTCACAACTATGGGGTAGTCTCAGGGTGGTGAAGGAGAAAGAGTACCAGCTCCGGGATTGGAATCCCAGCTGTACCAAGTCAGACGAGTTATAATCCTCGATCTTCTTGCATCTTTGTTTGCTCATCTATAAACTGATATTAGCAAAACTTACCTTCCAAATGTCCTGGGGATTAATGAATAGACCTACAAGAGGCTCAGGAAAGGGTGCTATCTTTATATAGGTTTTTCACCAACTTGGCTGAGTAACACAGCTCCAGGCATAAAAAACACTCTAACAACTTGAAACAGAAGCATTTTAAAACCAGAGTTCTGTTGGCACTCTGTCGGAAGTGAACTGGATTCCTTTTGGACTAAAGAAGAGCAGACTCATTCTTCTCTGAGAACTGTGCATTTGATTCAGACAGATGCCAAACGCAGGGAGAACTCTGATTCTGTTGTAAGAAGCCCAGGATGGAGGTCAGACCCATGCTGACTCAGGTTTTCAGGTTATCTAAAGCAACTCACATCACCGGTCAGACCAGATTGCAGTGGTTCTCAAGCCCAGATACACATTAGCATCAGTCGGGAAGCTGTTCCAACCTATGGGTATGCATGCCCCATCCCAATTTCACCAGAATCTCTGCTGGGTAGGGTGTGGTGTGTGTGTGTGTGTGTGTGTGTGTGTGTGTGTGTGTGTGTGAGTCATGTCTTTGCAAACCTATGGACCATAGCCTACCAGCTTCCACAGTCCGTGAAATTCTCCAGGCAAGAATACTGGAGTGGGTTGCCATTCCCTTCTCCAGGGGATCTTCGTGACCCAGGGGTCAAACCCAGTTCCCCTGAATTGCATGCAGATTATTTACCATCTGAGCCACAAGGGAAGGGCAGGGTATCAGTACTCCAAAGAACTCCCCAGATGATTCTCATGTAAGATCCACTGGACCAAATATCTCCATGATCCCTTCCAGGCATCCTGGAGCCTAAAATGATGTATGATTCAGAGTAGACACTTAGTATGCGTTTGCTGAATAAATGAATGAAGAGTCTGACTCGCCTTTTTGGCTATTTCCATATTCACAATGTATGGAAAAAAGAAGAGCAGAAAGAGCTGGATTCCAAGTAATAATCCCAAAGCAAAGTACTCTCTAATAGAAATTTCAGCAGTGGTGGAAATGTTCTGTAGTCTATGCTGCTCAGAACAGTAACCATATATGGGAGGTGGCTACTGAGTCCTTGAAATGTGGTCAGTGTGACTGAGGAATTGAATTTTAAATTTTATCTAATGTTAATTAAATTCAAATAGTCACATGACTCTGGCTACCATATTGGACAGGGCAAACATAGAGTATCCTTAATAAACACATCTACAACCGTGTACTTCCATGTCCTTCTTTTACTGACAGGATCCCATTTTCATTTAAGGCAGCCCCTCTTCCACCACCACCTGCAGTCTTTTGGGGACAGCTAATGAAGTTGCCCTGGCCTCCTCCCGCCAAGGGGTGAGCCCAAGACACAAGCTATGTCAACCAGATTCTCCTCTCCAGGAATTTTACTCTAGCTTCAGTGTCACAAGAACAGAAAATGAGTTGGAATAGATTAATATCAGTTTTGGCGTTGGTATAAAGACACTGTGTATCGGCTTCCAAGACATTAGTCCAGAGTTTCACCACAGTGATATATGATGTGAGCTAGGCATCTGTGTATTAGTTTCCAGAACATCAGTCTGGAGTGTGATGATTACAACAGTGATACATGATGTGAGCCGGGCATCATTATCACCATCATCCTTGTCATCATCCAAGTCACTGATGTGCCAGCCCCTGAACTAAGTACTTAGGTTGCCTCGCTTCGCCGCCCATCCTTTCTTCATCTGCAAAATGGGAATTAACTAGTCCTAACCTCTTCTATTTCTGCTTTATTGACTATGCCAAAGCCTTTGACTGTGTGGATCACAATAAACTGTGGAAAATTCTGAAAGAGATGGGAATACCAGACCACCTGACCTGCCTCTTGAGAAATCTGTATGCAGGTCAGGAAGCAACAGTTAGAATGGGACATGGAACAACAGACTGGTTCCAAATAGGAAAAGGAGTACGTCAAGGCTGTATATTGTCAGCCTGCTTATTTAACTTTTATGCAGAGTACATCATGAGAAACGCAGGTCTGGAAGAAGCACAAACTGGAATCAAGATTGCCAGGAGAAATATCAATAATCTCAGATATGCAGATGACACCACGCTTGAAGTGAAGTGAAGTGACTCAGTCGTGTCCGACTCTTTGCAACCCCATGGACAGTAGCCTACCAGGCTCTGCTGTCCATGGGATTTTCCAGGCAAGAATACTGGAGTGGGCTGCCACTTCCTTCTCCAGAGGATATTCCCAACCCAGGGATTGAACCCAGGTCTCCTGCACTGCAGACAGACGCTTTACCATCTGAGCCACCAGGCAAGCCCAGAAAGTGAAGAGGAACTAAAAAGCCTCTTGATGAAAGTGAAAGAGGAGAGTGAAAAAGTTGGCTTAAAGCTCAACATTCAGAAAACGAAGATCATGGCATCCGGTCCCATCACTTCATGGCAAATAGATGGGGAAACAGTGGAAATAGTGTCAGACTTATTTTGGGGGACTCCAAAATCACTGCAGATGGTGACTGCAGCCATGAAATTAAAAGACGCTTACTCCTTGGAAGGAAAGTTATGACCAACCTAGAGAGCATATTCAAAAGCAGAGACGTTACTTTGCCAACAAAGGTTCGTCTAGTCAAGGCTATGGTTTTTCCATAGTCATGTATGGATGTGAGAGTTGGACTGTGAAGAAAGCTGAGTGCCAAAGAATTGATGCTTTTTGAGCTGTGGTGTTGGAGAAGACTCTTGAGAGTCCCTTGGACTGCAAGGAGATTCAACCAGTCCATTCTAAAGGAGATGGGTGTTCATTGGAAGAACTGATGCTGAGGCTGAAACTCCAATACTTTGGCCACCTCATGCGAAGAGCTGACTCATTTGAAAAGACCCTGATGCTGGGAAAGATTGAGGGCAGGAGGAGAAGGGGATGACAGAGGATGAGATGGCTGGATGGCATCACCGACTTGTTGCATATGAGTTTGGGTGAACTCTGGGAGTTGGTGATGGACAGGGAGGCCTGGTGTCCTGTGACTCATGGGGTTGCAAAGAGTTGTACATGACTGAGTGACTGAACTGAACTGAACTGAACCTCTTCCAGCATTTTTGTGAAGACAGACAACGTTCATAGAGCTTTGGGCCAAATAATGAGTTACTCAAGTGTTGGTTAGTAGTATTGTTCTCTGGGCATTGGTATAGGGGAATCATGAGAGGATTTGAGGCAAGACACATTATCTGGGCCCAGTTCACAAGCTGTGTGATACCAGGGAAGACACTAGTCCTTTCTGGGCTTTCAGCTAAAATGTTAGATACATCCTTTTCCAGTTTGGCCATTTTCTAACTTACTTGCATGCCCCACCCTCCTTGCCTGACACCCATCCCTCACAACTTCTAAGAATACACTACAGAAAAGTCTCTGGCCAAGATCATGCTGGCCTTGTGGCCGACTCCCACAACAACCCACCTGACCAGGAAGTTGTCTGGGGTAAGCACTCCTGTTCTGTGTATTAAAGCATCTAGCAAAGCACTCTACTGGAATCGTGCTTAAACATCTCCTCCACTGGTAAACCACAGGCCTGCCAGGACAAAGACCATGTCCCTCTTATTCACCACTGTATCCCCAGTCCCTAGTACAGAGTCAGGCACATAGAATGTGCTCAATAGGTATTACTGTTTGAATAAATACCCCCAATCTATCTTTACTATTTATCATTTCAGGAAACCCACAGTATTTGTTACATAATGCTGTATAATAATAAAGTATGTCAATAATAAATCTCAATGTAATAAATAATAAAATCTCAATATAATAAAGTATCTCAAAACTTACTGGCTTCAAACACCAATGATCACTTCTTATCTCCCAGTTTTTGTGGGAGAGAAATTCAGACGGGGCACAGTGAGGTTGGCTTGTCTCCGCTCCACATCTGAGACCTTGGTTGGAAGACTCAAAGGCTGGGGCCAGAGTCAGCTCAGTTAACCACCTGTCCAGTGGCTGAGGTCAGCTGTTGCCCAAGAGCCAAGCTGAGCTGAGCTGAAGGTATCAGCCAGGTCATCTCATGTCACCTCCACCGTGCGGCTTGTGCTTCCTCACAACATGGCGGCTCAGCTCCCAGGGTAGGCGTCCTCAGAGAGTAGGAGACAGCCTCCTTTAAGGAGAGAGACAGGAAATGTCTCCTTTTAATGACCTAGGCTTCAGGGGTCATCCCATCACTTCCACCACCTTCTATCCGTGAAAAGCCTGTCACTACGTCCAGCCCACATTAATGAGAAGGGAATTAGACTCCATCTTCTGAGAAAAGTGGTAAAAGAACTTGCGCATCTACTTTAAAACAACCACAACCACTTAGTTAGCACAAGAGGCAAGATGCCTGATGAAAGCTAAGTATCTGGAGAAGCAAGAATTCCGTTCAAATTATTAGCTGTGTGAACTTGAGGAAATGATTCTCTGAGGCTGTGTTTCCCCACCAAAACAACGAATAGATTGCAATTATTGGTCCCTGGTGGTATCTATCAGCTTGGAGTCTTCTTGCCTCAGTTCAGTTCAGTTCAGTTCAGTCTCTCAGTCGTGTCCCCCTCTTTGCAACCCCATGGACTGCAGCACGCCAGGCCTTCCTGCCCATCAGCAACTCAGGGAGTTTACTCTAACTCATGTCCATTGAGTCAGTGATGCCATCCAACCATATCATCCTCTGTTGTCCCCTTCTCTTCCTGCCTTCAATACTTTTTGCCTCAAGATCTTAAAAGCATCCCCTCTTAACTAGCCTTTATTTATTTATTTTGGCAGCATCACATGGCATGTGGTATCTTAATTTCCTGACCAGGGATTGAACCATGTCCCCTGTATTGGAAGGGAAGGCTCTTATCCACTGGACCACCAGACAAGTCCTTTAACCAGCTTTCTTGAAGTCCACTGACCCTTCCCATTTCTGATCACCTCTGGTTTCTGACACTGGAGGCAGCAAGAGGTTGCTCCTGGATCTAGGGGCCCCAGGATTCAGACACCAGGGGCAACTCTAAGGAATAGATGTTAAACCACTGAGTACCTTGGGATTCTCCAAGGCCTTTTCAGTCCCAGCCCTGGGAACGTTGAGAAACAACAAGCAGCAATCCCAGCCCAAGGAAGCTGAATCTGCCTGCTGGGGGCCCAGGAAGCCGCATTTACATTTTCTCACTAACTGCTGGTGGAGGGGCAAGGGGAAGGGTCTTAAAGCACATATCCTCACCCCAGCTGTCTCATTTTGGTATTTTGGTCAAGTTCCTTGATTTTGCTCCTGGTTCATGTCACCACTTTGTGGAATGGGGAGGAGGCGGGAGGGTGTATTCGGTCTTCGCAGTCCTGCCCACCCCCGCCCCCACGCCCTGCACACAACAGTGACCCTTACTTTCGCCGTTTTTCTGGGCCTGCTGATCCTCTCTAGCCATCGCCTCCCATGGGTCACGGTCCTAAGACCCGGGCGCAGCACCCTCACCGCCCCCCGACCCCACCGTCGTGTCCGCCGGGGTTCCCAGAGTCGAGTCCAGGGAGGCCCACAAGGGGAGAAGCCGGCGCACCCCGCTATCGTTGGTGCAGGTCACGGGGTGGAAGCGGATGGGTTTTTAAGCCTTCAGTTGCAGAGGTCGTGATCCTGACCTTTGGATAGCCTCCTCTAAGGAACACGCGCGCGGGGAGGTCTCTCTCACTCAGTGGGAAGACCTCGGCTGACAGATGAGGGAAACCGAGGTCCACTGAGGGCAGTGATCTGTTGGACGCGAAATCAGACCACTGAATCCGGTCTAGAACCCTGGACTTCCAGGCCATAGTCTAGTTTCTAGACCCTGAGCTCCCCAGCCAGGCAGTCTCCCTAGGAAGTATCCAACAGCTAGCCTTCCGAGCCCGGAATCTCCATGGAGTTTGCGCTCTTTGGCACGTTGCGAACACTTCCCACGCCCCCACCCTCCAGGAGCTCTGCTCCGGCTTCGCGGCTCCCAGAGAGGGGATAAGAGGGGAGCGCACGCCCACCGGCGTCCCGGTGATGACTTGGGGGTGAAGAATGGCTGCGGGAGGCGGAGGCCCCGGCGGGGACGCGCTGGCCCTTTAAGGGGGGGACGGAGCGCATGCGCGGCGCGGGCCAGAGTCGAGCCGGGTGGGCGGCAGGCCGGCCGGGGACCCCGCCGCCGGCCCGCTCGGTTGGCCTAAGCTTCGCCGGAGCCGAGACCCAAGCGGGGACCCGCGCGCGCGCGCAGCAGACTGCTCTCGGGGGACTAGCGTAGCCCGCGCTTCGCGAGGCTTTGCCCCTCGGCTCCGGCTTCCTCCGCGGCCGTGGCTGCGCGAGCCTCCAGGCTTGCTCTCCCCGCCCCACGGTCCTGCCTCCAGCCCTTAGCCGGGGGAGGCAGGGGTGCCGCGGGAGGCCGAGCGAACAGCCGCGGAGCATCCTTTGCCCGTCGCGGCCGCGCCACCGCCCATGCTGCAGCCGATCCAGGGCGGCGATCCTGTGGCCGCAGCCCGCCGCTTGGTGACCCTACGCACCGCCCGAGCGTTCCCAGCTGAGGCCCGGGAGCGGGACCCGCGCCCCGCGATGGCTCGGCTGGCGCAGCGCGGCGCCGGGTGCCCGGCATCCGACCGCTGAGACGCGCCGGGCTGGGGACCGGCGGGGCCTGGGCGCTCCCCGCTTCGCCTCCCCGCCGCGCCCTTCCCGGGGGGCTCCACTGCTCCTGCCCGGGGCGGGGGTGCGAGGGGACAGGAGACCGAGACAAAGCCCACTTTGTGCGGGGAGTTGGCGGCGGGCGTGGAATGTGCGCGTCGGCGCGCGCCCCCTCCCCGCGCCCCTGCCAGCTGCGAGTCTCGGCTCCCAGACTCGTCGCGTCCGAGAAATCGCGCCTCATCGCCGCCCTCCGATCCGGGGGGTCGCGACCTCGGAGCCGACTCCTGGCCTGGAGTCGCCTCGGCCCCCCACCTCGGAGCGCGCACAGGTGTGAGCGTGCGGTATTTTGTAGAGGAATTTGTTGCTCTTCAAAAAACTGGGACCTGGGGCGCCCGGTCGGCGTGGGCACTCTTGCCTCGACCCTTTCGTGCCCGCAGATCTGAGCTGCCTGGCCTCAGTTTCCCTCCGGCTTTTCTCCTCGGGCAGCCCAGACTGCTGTCTGGTATTGTTCTCGCTCTCAAAGCGGGGTGGGGTGGGGGTGCTTTGGTGAAAGCTGCCAAGTTGAGATGTATTCTCTACATCCCGTTTTTCACAAAGAACCAGGCTTCTAAGGCTCACCAGGGACAACCAAGCCCCTCTGCCCAGCACTTCACTTTGAGGCACTGATTTTTCACCCCCTCCGCGTCAAGTAGTGTTTTATTGTACGGAGCCACGCCCTGGTTTCTTAAAGGTGCCCTGCGCTCTGTTTGGCCATGTGTTATCTCTGCAGCTGGTGTGTGGGAGGCCTCCTGTGAGCCACCTTTTTTTTTTCTTTACCCCTGCCTGCTGCTACGTCCTCCCACCCACCCGTCAAGGATTTGGGGATGCCAGGGGGGAAGAAGGTTGTCGGGGGCGGCAGTACCGGCGCTGCCCCCACCGCCGCGGCTGTCCCCTCTGGGGTCCGGCGTCTGGAGACCAGCGAAGGAGCCTCGGCCCAGAGAGATGATGAGCCAGAAGAAGAAGGGGAAGAGGACCTACGAGATGGAGGCATCCCCTTCTTTGTTAACCGGGGTGGGCTGCCTGTGGACGAGCCCACCTGGGAAAGGATGTGGAAACACGTGGCCAAGATCCACCCCGATGGAGAGAAGGTGGCTCAGCGGATCCGTGGGGCCACGGACCTGCCCAAGGTGAGGGGTTTGTGTGGGCCTTCGGGGGGGGGGGGGGGGGGGGGGGAGGGGAGGAGAGCTAAGGTTTTAGTGACTTGGGGGCTTCCAGAGCAAAGTGCCACTTTTCCTGTTGGAGTAGGGAGTTACTGGCATGGTAAAGTGTTAAAAATACAGATAGGTTGAACCTGTCCAGAAGAACTTTTACTTAATCACCATTGAAGCTTTTTTGTGAGGTCCACATGCCCGGTTTCTAGGAGTGCCCTCCTCCATCTCTTAAAATGCCCATGTGTTGTGGGTAGAGCAGCAGATAAACTTAATAACACTCACTGGTGGCTTGACATCTTATTTGCTAAGCCAGAGAGCAGTGGGCAGAGAGAATGAATGAATGAGGACGGTCCAGGATTTCAGATGCTGAGTAAATATTTTCATGTGTTTTGCTGAATTCTCCAAGAGCCTTGTGCATGAAGTCCAGTTTGAGGACCCATTTTTACAGACAAGGAAGCTGAAGCCTCAAGTAGGAGCTCAGGGCTCCATAGCCAGTAACTGGCAGGGCTGAGTCTCTCCCCCCGCAGGTCTTCCAGTTCCAGGGCCTCTGCTCCGTAGGACATGAGGTTCCAGGGCAGTCAGAAGAGGGCCGTGGAGAGGGGCAAAGTTCAGGCATTTTTCTGTGCACGGCAAAAACAAAGTGCAGTCACTTTTCATGATGGCTGGCCTTCAGTTGAGTCACCATGAGGGCCGAGGCTGTCTCATTCATCTTTGTCTTCCCAAGGCCTCCTGTGTGCCTGGCACAGAACCGGCACTTGTAAGCATTTGCTGAATGAAAGAGTATTTGAAACATTCTGTGCCCTGTAGTACTTGGTAGAAAAACACGACTGATTTTTTTCCCCCAAAGTTATGGTTCAAGACTAAGGAAATACTCTCTCAAATGCAGAGACTTGAAATTCCCTAAGAAAAGTCAGTTGGACAGAGGTTGGAGCCCCAAGCTCATGCAAACTTGCCCAGGTGAGAAGGAAGGGACCAGAGAGAGTGGCAGTTAAGGTGGATTAGACATGGAATTGGAGAAGGAAATGGCAACGCACTCCAGTGTTCTTGCCTGGAGAATGCCAGGGACAGGGGAGCCTGGTGGGCTGCCGTCTGTGGGGTCGCACAGAGTCGGACACGACTGAAGCGACTTAGCAGCAGCAGACATGGAAACAGGTGGCCTGCTTTGTTCTCTTTTTACTAAGTTTTTGGTAGAACCGTCAGAGACTACCTTCTGGGAGAAGCCGGATTCAGACAATCCCCAGGTTGAGAGTTGAGCTACTGCCTTATATTTTCAAGGGAAATTGAATATGATTTGATTTTGAATGGCTACATAATCACCTTCTGAGCTAATTCAGAATTAACTAATTCCCTGTGGTTGGCCATTGTTTCCAATAATGTTTTCTTAAAATGAACACTGTGGTGCCCATTCGACAACATAAATTTGGGGACTCACCTCTGATTATTGGAGAAGGAAATGGCAACCCACTCCAGTATTCTTGCCTAGAGAATCCCGCGGACAGAGGAGCCTGGTGGGCTGCTGTCCATGGGGTCGCACAGAGTTGGACACAACTGAATCGACTTAGCAGCAAGCAGCAGCTCTGAGTATTTCCTTGAGATAAATTCTTGGAAAAGGAAGTATGGCATCAGAGGATGTGGACATCTGTTCCAATCACCCGCCTAGTTATAAACACAAGCAGAGCCCTGTTTGAGCCAGTTTTCTCGTCTGAGGTTGAGAGTGGCGTTGATTGTAGTGAAGTTAAATGAAACAAAATGTGTTAAAACATTTTTTTAATATATATATTTTTTAAATTTGTTCCGGGTCTCAGTTGCACATGCAGGATCTTCGTAGTGTGGCATACAAACTCTGAATTGCTGCATGTGGGATCTAGTTCCCTGACCAGGCATCAAACCCAGGCCCCTTGCACTTTGAGTGGGGAGTCTTAACCACTGAACCACCAGGGAATCCCTGTATTAAAGCATTTAAGAAACTATAATGCCTCAGACTGGTACTGATTACTGGGTGTTCATTCCCTCTGTCCATGCCCTTCATCAGGACGGGCAGCTAGGTCTCACTCAGCATTTGTCCCTTTGAAGCCAAAGCCACATGCTTCTCCCACATGAGCAAGTCAGGGATTAACAGATGGCTCTCTAGCCATCCTGCTGATATCTAAATCAGGCTCTGGAAGAGTGTGAATGGTCCTCTGTAGAACTGTCACCACTTCAAGGGACTAAAAACAAAATTGACGAGCTTATTAGCCACTGGTCTTGTGATGTCATCTTGCCATCTTTAACCTTCACACATAGAAAAGAAACTGATGAGGGAATAATGCTATTGTCTGTGGGGGGTGTCATGACTGACAGGAGTGTGGTAGTCCTGAAGGGATTTTGTGAGAGGATTGAGAGAATTGAAACTCTCCCTCCTCAGTCAGTTCAGTTCAGTCACTCAGTCGTGTCCGACTCTTTGTGACCCCACAGACTGCAGCACACCAGGCTTCCCTGTCCATCACCAACTCCCAGAGCCTTCTCAAACTCATGTCCATCGTGTCGGTGATGCCATCCAACCATTTCATCCTCTGTCATCCCCTTCTCCTCCTGCCTTCAATCTTTCCCAGCATCAGAGTCTTTTCCAATGAGTCCGTTCTTCAAATCAGGTGGCCAAAGTATTGGAGTTTCAGCTTCAGCCCTTCCAGTGAATATTCAGGACTGATTTCCTTTAGGATGGACTGGTTGGATCTTCTTGCAGTCCAAGGGACTCTCAAGAGTCTTCCTCAACACCACAGTTCAAAAGCATCAATTCTTTGGCCCTCAGCTTTCTTTATAGTCCAACTCTCACATCCATACATGACCACTGGAAAAACCATAGCTTTGACTAGGTGGACCTTTGTCGGCAAAGTAATGTCTCTGCTTTTTAATATGCTGTCTATGTTGGTCATAGCTTTTTTCCAAGGAGCAAGCGTCTTTTAATTTCATGGCTGCAGTCACCATCTGCAGTGATTTTGGAGCCCAGAAAAATAAAGTCAGCCACTGATTCCACTGTTTCTCCATCTATTTGCCATGAAGTGATGGGACCAGATGCCATGATCTTAGTTTTCTGAATGTTGAGCTTTAAGCCAACTTTTTCACTCTCCTCTTTCACTTTCATCAAGAGGCTCTTTAGTTCTTCACTTTTCTGCCAGAAGGGTGGTGTCATCTGGAGAAGCTCTATATAGTCAGCAAAAACAAGACCGGGAGCTGACTGTGGCTCAGATCATGAACCCCTTATTGCCAAATTCAGGCTTAAATTGAAGAAAGTAGGGGAAACCACTAGATCATTCAGGTATGACCTAAATCAAATCCCCCTCCTCAAACCACAGGAAAAGGAGAGGAGGGGGGGTACAGTTTCCTCCACCTTGGCCCAGAGCAGGAGTCTTGGCCCCAGAGTCTGGGCAGAGTGGAGACGTCCAGGAGGCATCAGGGTCCGATCCCAGAATGCCAGCAGCGTGGACCCAACACTGGGCTGCCCCACCCTCCACCCCCTGAGTGGCCTTGCACCTGGAGCTAACACAGAGGCAGCAGAGGTTACACCCTAGTGGGACCAGGAGTTTGTGCTAAGCCGCTTCAGTCGTATCCAACTCTTTGTGACCCTCTGGACTGTAGCCTACCAGGCTCCTCTGTCCATGGGGATTCTCCAGGCAAGAATACTGGAGTGGGTTGCCATGCCCTCCTCCAGGGCGTCTTCCCAACCCAGGGATCAAACCCGCATCTCTTATGTCTCCTGCATTGGTAGACAGGTTCTTTACCACTAGCACCACCTGGGTAGTCCACCAAGAGTTTAGGGGATAGCATAATGTTTTAAAAAGACGAGGCGAGCCAGAATTCAAAATGGGGAGATTTCACATCAGAATCCAGACTTTTTCAGGAAATGAGAAGGTCTGAGAGCAGAGAATCTGTGACCCTACATGCGGCAGGCAGCCGGGGCTGAGGGCTGGTTCCCCTCCCCCCAGTGGCCGCAGACCCCCACCTGCTCTCTCAGTCTGCCTTCCCTGTTTATATTACCAGTGTGGCCCCTGCAGGTGGCTGAGTCTGGGGTCCCTGCGGTGTAGTGTGATAAAACATCGGATCCACCATGTTCAAATCCTGGGTCTCCAGGAAGGGACGCAACCTTCTTGTGCCTCAGTTTCCTCAGCTATAAAATGGGCGTAAGTGCAATACCCACTTCCGAGGGGTCACTGGGAGGAATTGATGAAATAAAGCCTGTGAAGTGGGTAAGCTGTCATATGTACTCAGCAAATAGGGTCTGGAGAGACCACCCCACAGGCACTTTGGGGAGGTGTCCTCTAAAAGGGTGACACAAGTATGTTAACGGGCGACAGTTCCTGAAAGGATCGCAGATCCAGGAGCCATTTGTGTTTCTTTGTAAGACTGTCTCCTTGATGTTTCAAGCTGCCTCTAGTCTTTTTATTTTAATTTTTATTTATTTATTTATTTTTGGCTGTGCTGGTTCTTTGTTGAGGCACGTGGCTTTTCCCTAATTGCAGCCCGTGGGGGCTACTCTCTGTTACGGTGCATGGGCTTCTCGTTGCAGTGGCTTCTCTTGTTTCAGAACATGGGCTCTAAAGCGTTCAGGGCCTTCAGTAGTTGTAGCTCGTGCGCTTAGTTGCCCCACGGCGCGTGGGATCCTAGTTCCCGGAGCAGGGATCAAACCCACATCCCCTGCATTGGTAGGTGGATTCTTAACCGCTGGACCACCAAGGAAGTCTCCTGACACCACCTTTTTAAAAGTTCAGTGGCCAGGCATCCAGACCCAGCAGCCCAAGTTCTTTTGACTGCAGCTCTAGACACTGAGCTCCTGCAGAAGGGGAATTTGGACATCCCCCCTCAAAAAGGCAGCACTGCCAGCGTCCTCATGGGCTGACCGGTGTCTCTGACATGCCCAGGAATAACAGCGACAGTGGGCAGGAGCCAAGTCCCTGTTGTGTGCCCGTCCCCGTCCCAAGACCTGGCCATGCAGTGTCTCATCTAGGCTCTGAGTTTGGCTCTGAGGTGGTTCTGTTTGGGCACCTACTTTACAGGTGAGGTGTCCGAGGCATAGAGACAGTAAGGATCTTGCTGCCAGACAGTAAACGGTGGGGCTTGGATTTAGACAGCGACGGGCTGGTTCTAGGTCCAGGTCTGTCAGCCTCTAGGGTTTCTTGCTTCTTGTCCACACACTCAGCTGCAGGCTGCCCAACCTCCCCCAAGCCTCCTTTCTGTTCTAGACTGAGATGGACTCCACCAGGGAGAACGCCTTATAGAACTCAGGATTTCAGGGGGTTCCTGGAGCCAAGGTAACCCTTGGCCTTGGTAGTAGAGAAGGAGTCATTCCTGGATGGATCTGGGCCAATATCAGTTTCCTCCACTGTACCCCACTTAACCCCACTGCTCTGCGCCAAGGGAGCATTTCTGGAGTTCCTGGTTTGGGGTGGGGTTGAAGGGTTGCCAGCCCTCCAGTAGGTCTGATCATTTGGATATACAGACTCTTGCCTGTTTGTTTTGTTTGTGTGAACATTCAGAAAAAAGATGCTGGCCTGTTGGTTGACATGAGTTAACACATCACAGTTGTCAGCTCCCTCCAGCTATGCCACTGTGGTGGTGTCCTTTAAGGCCCTACTCATGAATCCAGGGTCTTTCTACACTTTTTCCTGGAGCCCTTTAGTTCTTACAGAGCCTCCAGTTCCTGGGTCCTGTGTCTAGATGGCAGGTGATACCCTCATGGTACCACCCGGCCCTGGCCCAGGGTTGGCTTGTGCAAGCTTGCTCAAAGGATTCTTGGACTACAGAGCCCTCCTTGTTTGAAATGTCTCGGGGGAGGGTGTACTTACAGTCTCTACCCCAAGCTCCTAAAAGTCACTAGATGCCCTCACGGGAAGTGGAGATGACTTGCCTGGGACCTTCCACCTGAAAAAGCCAGGTGCCATGCTGTTTACAGTAAATGGTGCCATCATTCCTCTGATAGCTCTCCCACCCTGCATCACTGACCCAGGGAGGCCAGCCAAGCCCTCAGAGAGTTCTGGAGCCTGTCTTGTACAGGGTGGCTGGGCAGGAAGACAAAGCACTCCCCATCTGGGGCAGTTATCCCCCTGCTGATTTTAAGCTGTGGCCACAGTTTCGGCAGCAGTGGCATTACTTTGCCAACAAAGATCTGTCTAGTCAAGGCTATGGTTTTCCTAGTGGTCATGCATGGATGTGAGAGTTGGGCTATAAAGAAAGCCGAATGCAGAATTGATGCTTTTGAACTGTAGTGTTGGAGAAGACTCATGAGAGTCCCTTGGACTGCAAGGAGATCCAACCAGTCCATCCTAAAGGAAATCAGTCCTGAATATTCATTGGAAAGACTGATGCTGAAGCTGAAACTCCAATACTTTGGCCACCTGATGCGAAGAACTGACTCATTTGAAAAGACCCTGATGCTGGGAAAGATTGAGGGCAGGAGGAGAAGGGGATGACAGAGGATGAGATGGTTGGATGGCATCACCAACTCAACGAGCATGAGTTAGAGAAAACTCTGGGAATTGGTGATGAGCAAGGAGGCGTGGCATTCTGCAGTCTGTGGGGTCGAAAAGAGCTGGACATGACTGAGTGACTGAACTGAACTGAACTGAACTGGGGGGATGTGAAAGGGGAAGCAGCTGCCTCCAGACCGAGGTGTCAGCGGCTGGGGACTGCCCAGACCGGAAGGAGGGGGCCAGCAGGGCCGGGGAGGAAGTTCAGGCAGAGTCGTCTCCTGGGCAAGGCTTTCTCCCTTGCGCCTCGGCCCTTTGGGGCAAGCAGGTGCCTGTCAGAGGCTGTGGTGCCGTCAGGCACCAGAATCACTGATTTTTCACTTCCTTCGTGTCAAAGCCCGGCCACCTTACTTGAGAGGCTGTGCCCGCACCACCCCACAGGGAGCACATCCCTAAACCCAGCGCCCCCATGGGCTCCCGCTGGACCCGGCCCTTCTGTCCCATACAGATGGATGCGCTCAGCAGCCCCCACCTGCTGGGGGGTAGGCCGAGGCCTAGGGGCGGGAGGGTGGGGCCTTGTCATGCAAGGAGCCCTGAGGCCGCCTCAGAGCTGCCAGCGCTGGAAGCCAAGGGGGACCCCAGGGGGCTGGGCCATGGACTTGGAAAGCTGTTTCCTCTCTACCCAGGAAAGCCCAGCGTGTAACCCCAAGAACCTGGTGGGTGCTTCCCTTGGCTTCTGAGCCGCACTTGACTTGTTGCGGCCAAACTGCCAGCCTTCAGGCTCCCCAGGCCAGAGCGGGTGGCCTGGGGGTGCACACCCAGATGTGGCTGCTTTTCTGACAACTGCAGGGTTGCGAGGGACAACTCCAGGGGCCACGGAGCCTAGCCTGACTGCCAGCACCTGGGCAGCCCAAGCTAGGGGTTCCCAGTCCTCAGGGTGTCGGGCACCTGCCCACCACACCCCCTCTCCCCCCACGACAGCCCCTTCTCGCTATGTCTGGCCAAACTCTGGAGAATCTATTCCACTGAGGAGGACTGTCATGCCCGGTTAGCCGTGCTGCTGTCGGTGCGGTGCTGGCAAGACAGGCAGGTGTTAAAGGAGAACTGGGGCTCCTTCTGCCTCCATGGAACCCTTCCAAAGAGGCTAGTCCACAGCAAGCCCTGTGCCAAGCCACATTCCCCCCTGCATGTCCTCCTTCCTCCCAGGGGAGCAGGAAGGCCTGGCCACTGTGCTGTGATATGAGGGTGCAGTGGGGTGACACCCCCTGCTGAGGGTGTGTTCACCGGGGACAGGGATACCTGGTCAACTTGACTTTGAACCAGCGTTGAACCCCAAACCCAAATGAACTTAACTTCAAGATCAACATTCCTGGGGACGGCTTGAAGTTCATGAAATATAAAATTCCAAACAGCCTGTGTTTTTTTCTAAAATTATGAAAGAAGCATAAAATTGGAATATCAACATAATCTCCAGATCAGAAATGCCGTCAAGGGCCAGGAGGGTGAGGAGTGGCCAGTGGGAGGGTGGGGGTTGGCGGGCAGGGTGGGGAGAAGCTCAGCGAAGGAGGGAGCGGGGAGCCCCTCCATGGGACGTGGCTTCTCAGGGGGCTAATCTGGGTGTCTGGCAGGCTGGAAGCTCCAGAGTGAGCCTCCCTCCATGACCAGAGCTTTCTCTCTCCGTGCCCAGATCCCCATACCGAGTGTGCCTACGTTCCAGCCCTCCACGCCTGTCCCTGAGCGCCTGGAAGCGGTGCAGCGCTATATCAGGGAGCTGCAGTATCCTCTGTGGTCAGAGTCACGGCCGCCGTCCAGCTGGTCCGGAGCCTGCTGGGGCTTGTTTTCAGACAGGGCCGGAGGGCACTGGGCTGAGCAGCTGCACCCCACAACTCCAGGGGGTGCCACTCACACGGCATCTCTGAACCCCCAGAGTCATGTGCACACAGTGTGTGTCCTCCCGGGTTTCGGAGCGGGTTTGTCTGATGAATGCCACACCTGCTCTGGCCTCCCTGCCTCCTCCTCCATGTGATGGCGTCATTGTGTCCTGAGTGACCCGTTGGTGGAAGCCTAGTCCAGGCCCACTGGCCCAGACCTCCTCTGCTGACCCTCCGGTGCCAGCAGAGAGAGCGGGGGGAAAGCTCCCTTGGGGCTGTTTAAAAACTGGTCTAAAAGAAGCGTGTGTTGGGGGAAAGGGTGTGTGTTGGGGGGAGGTAGCAGGTAGATGGAGGAGAAAAACGATTTTTATGCTCCAGGAGACAGCTTCTACATCTTGGACGTATCCCCTAGTTCTGTGCCTTTTTCCTCCCTGGCAGAAGGCCAGCTGCCCGGCAGGGGAAGAGCCTTGGGACACCCCCAAGCCTGGGATTCCCCAGTGTCTCAGCTGGCCCTCTCCAACCCTGGGCCCTGCCTGGAGCTCTTCCTTCTGGCTCCCTCTGACCCTCCTAGCTGCTGATTCGGTCCGAGATGGCAGGACCCCTACGGGCCAGGCATGGGTCCTGAGCAGAAGAAAAGTCAGGCTGGTTACTGAAAACTGGGTCCAGCCCAATTTGGGGGGAGAGGGCCAGGGGCAGAGATGGGGACTGGTGGCCTGGAGAGGGGCCAGTTGGCTTGGGAGCAGCACCCAGCAACAGAGCCGCTCAGGAATCCCACCCCAGCCTTCTCCTGTCCGTTTGTGCTGTTTCTCACCAATTGGAACATGAAGTACTGCTGAGAGCTGTCCAGGGCTCAGGCGTCTCTCCCAGCCCTGGCCAACCTGGCTGCCTTCTGCCCGGCTCCCTTCCTGGGAGAGGAAAGCCGGGAACAGAGGATGAGTGAGGACAGAGAGGGGCCCTGTGGGGGAAGGAGCCAGCGGCGTGCTAGCCCCTCTCCCTTCAGACGATCCCGCCCTGAGCATCCTCCCAGGCACCCTCCAGAAGCACTCTGTGGGGTCTTTACCTGGCCTGCAGCCCCAAGGAGTGCTAGACTCCCGGGGTCCGGATGGGGGCAGAGGGACACGCCTCTTCCAGATCAAGCCAGAGAGCCCTTAACCAGCACCTGCAGGTACAATCACACAGGGACACAGTTCTTTGAAATTAAGAAGAGCAGACCTCTGACAGGGTAAGTGTGGGGAGCACGGGTCCCTCTGCACCAGGTCACAGGGCCTGGTCTGGTTGGGGCCCCTCTGTCACCTGTGGGTGGAAGCTTATCAGGAAGGCAGAGAATCTTCCCAGGGGAGCCCACCAGCAAAGCAGGTACCACCATGGGACTCCCCTTAGGACATCCTAAAGAGGGGACTCTGGCCAAGATAGGCAGCCAGGGGTCCCTTGAGGAAAGGGAACCCCAATATCCATGCTGAGCCAAGAGGGGGAACCCCAGTATCGATGCTGAGCCAAGAGGGTGATGGCAAGCAGCCCACCTGCTTGCCTTGGTGATGACAGAGAATGGTCCCAGGTGGATGTCTGTGTGTGACCCTTATCTTCCTTTTAGGAGAGGGGGGCCTCACAGGAGAGGGTCCTCCCCCTTCTCTCTGTTCCCTGGCATCACCCCAGTTACCTTCTGGACTCGCTTCTGGGCATTTGGTACAAGGCCCAGTGTTTGAGCTGCAGGGACCCTACTGGGGAGAACACTGCATGTCTCACTTCCCATTCTGCCCCCTAAGTGTAGACCCCTGGCTGGATTCACCCCATGGAAACCCTTAGGGCAGAGTAGAGTGTAAAGTGAATACCACAGTTGGGCCTGGGGGCTCAGCCCAAAGCTGCCTACAGGTTTAAAACCCTGTGCTTTTATGATGAATATGAATTTTACATCTTGCCCCACATATAATCAATCCATGATCACTTCCTTATGAAAAGCGCTTTAGATGGTTTATTAGCAAATTACTTAATTACCCCTTCTCTAAGCCCTCGGGTGGAGTTCAGCCTTCCTTACTCCAAAGCTTTGCTCTTGTCCTGTGCCTGCTGTGTGTGCAGGCCCAGCTCCAGCCTCATGGGATGGAGGAGTCTGACACCCTGTCCTGCAAAGCCAGTGGCCAGGCTGCATTCCCACGGCCAGGAGGCAGCATTTGGTGAGGAGGGAGGAACCAGGCTTCAGAGATAGTCTGTTTTAAAGTGGCCTGAATTCCAAGTTCAAGAGCAGGTGGGGGAGTCACTGGGCAGCTAACTCCCTGAGACCCCATGTCCAGGCTCCAGGGAGCTGCCCAGCCATGGGGGAGCAGTTACAACAATCAAAGGCTCTTCAGAGAAGTCATAGTTGGGTCAGGGGTGTCCACTGTGCTCCAGGAGAAACAAGATCAGTGCCAAGGTCTCCAGCCTCTGGCATGCTATCCCATGCACTCCCCAAACACCATCTTTACAGGAGGCCCCCAGCCCAGTGGCTTTCAAAGACCTGCCTACCACTGCACGCCACCCCCGACCACCCTCCCCTCCAGAGGACTCTGCAGCAGGACTCTGAGGGAAGAAGGAAATGGAAGGACGGAAGGGGAAGGGGAAGGGCCTCTTTCCTTATCTTCTGTGGTTGTCTCTTCTCCCACCCCTTAGGCTCAGGAAGGATGTGAGGGGGAGGTGCTAGGCCTGAGCTGCAGCAGCTTGGAAGGCAGGGGAGTCTTTGGCCATCTAGTCTACCTCCCGATGCTCCTTCACCAGAAGGGACTGGAGCCTTTGTCCTCATAACTCTGCCTTCCAACCCCCCAGGCTGATGGACCTGGCCAAGGAAATGACCAAAGAGGCTCTGCCAATCAAATGCCTGGAAGCGGTGATCCTGGGAATGTATCCTTCCTCTGAGAGGCCTGGGAGGGGGCAGCCAGCTACTCATACCTCCAGGGCCATCTTCCTCCCTGGAAGGGCCCTCCCGGCTCCCTTTCCCAGAAGTCACGAACTTGGCCCCAAAGTGAAGGAGTTTGAGGGGGGCTCAGTCTCTTGCACCTCAGTTGCTAACTTCCAAGGCTTACTGGGCAGCTTTTTTTTTGAGCAGTGGACACAGTGACCCTGTTCTCCAAACCACAAATCAGGGCTCATGGTCTGTCTCATAAGGCTGCTGTGCTATTTCCAAGAACCAAAGAATCTGGGAGAAGCAGGTTGGGTGCCCAACTGTTGGCATTTCCAAGACATGTGGATCTGTGGAGATGATGGACATCCCCTGATCTTTAAATGTAAAACTGCATATTAAAAAAAAATTAAAAGGGTTTCTCGGTCTCTCCCCCACCCAAAGGGTAGAACCGGACCTATAGCTGGATCACCAGAGTAGTCAGGACAGACAAGGCCCCTAGAGGGGGCACCCAATATCCCCAGTTAAAGCAAAGTTAGGAGACTGGCATATGGCCATTTCTCTGTTGTAAGTGGTTCCTGCCTGAATCCTACCTTGTTTTATTACAGAAAATTTTAACCTCATATAAGCATAAATTAACATAGTGCAGCCCATGTGCCCATCACTGTTTTACCAATTCAAGGCCAGTCTTGACTCATCTCTGCCCACCCCACACTCTTCCCTGTACCTACCAAGACTTGTAAATATTCCATCTAGCACTCCTGGACTAGGCACTGGGCTCTGTGCCCAGCAGGGTGAGAGGGCAGGTGCCTAATGGAACAGGGAGGAATCGCTTGCTCAGACAGGTCAGGGAGAAGACTACAACACTCACAGGCCAGGAGCACAGCTTCTCTGAGGGGGATCGGGGGGTACTCCCCACCCCCATAGACATACCTGCCTTAAACTATACAGAGACTGCAGGGGTGGCCCCAGTCCTCCTCCCTGAGGGCTAATCCCTCTGTGGCAGTCCTTTGCTGTCCAAAGAGACCCACCAGCATTGCCCTGTCCAAAGGGTTCTCTGCTGGGACGAGTGTGAGGCCAGCCCAAGGACTCCAGGCCGCTGCCAGCGCCTCCTTCACCATCCCACATTTGCTTCTCCTTCAGGACCACGCTCCAAAGTAGAAGTTCCCACCCCCTTGTAGGAGGGAGATCCTGCTCCCCTCCCCATGAGCACGCAGAGAAGCTGGTCCAGATGGGATCACATGGTCCCAGAGGCCTTCCGGGGGTTACCTGGTGGCTTGTGGGCAGGAGGAAAATAGGAGGAGCCCCCCATCTGGACAGGACACCACCCTGCTGTCCCCGTAGAACTGCCGAGGCTCCCTCCTGAACACGTGGTGCGCTCTGAACCAAGTCTGTCCCTGGTCTCATCCTCACCGCACTCGGAGCCTGCACCTGGCTCATCTGTGCTCCCAGCCATTTGCTTGCAAGGAGTCAGGCCTGGTAAGCATGGCAGTGACTTCATGCAGACTGCAGGCTCAGGCCCACCTGGGCCTGAATCCTAGCTCTGCCATCCTTACTGTGGCCTCAAGCAAGTTCCTTAGCATCTCTGAGCCTCGGAGTCCTCCTCTGCAGAAGGGGACAATGGCAATGCCATCCCACAAGTTAACACAGTTAAATGACCGGGAGCACACTGGACACTGGACGCAGTGTCTACCTGGTCTGTACACCAAGCTTTTATCCTGTTGCTCACAAAAGAGTTTTGAGTGCCTGTCATGTGCCATGTCTGTGCTGGGCCCCAGAGAAACAGCAAAATAAATAAATAAATGACAGACAAGGTGGTCCCCATTCTCAAAAGTTTACATTCTAGCCAGGGAGACAAAAAGTAAGCAAGTAAACCAAGAAATAAGAAAAATAATCACAGATTGTGGTGATGTGCCATGGGGAATATAAGTAGAGCAGACTTGCTTTAGGAAGGGAGGTCAGGGTCCCAGCCAAGCCTGAGGCCTGAGAAAGCCAGCAGGGCCCGAGGAGAAGAGCTGGTGTAGACGGTCCTCCGTGGAGGTTGGAGTGGACAGCTGACAGCTTCCCAAGCCACCGGCAACCTTGGTTTTATCAGAAGAGCAGCAGGCACGGTATCTACGCATGGAGGGGTGGGGGCAGTGAGAGAAAAGGAACAGGGTTGTCTGTGCATCTGTGATGCACACGTGTGTATCGGCACGTGTGAGAGGAGGGCAGGGGTGAAGAGGGCTGTGTGTGCGACAGAGGGGAGGAGGGAGGTGAGGGGGAGACAGACAGACAGGCTGGTGGACGGAGGGCCTCTCTCATCCTTCCTTCACCCTACCACTCTGGAAGGCCCAGCAGTTCGAGGCGCCCTGCTCACTGTTACTTGGTGAGCACTGCTTGACGTCGTGGCAGCAGCTGGTAATCACTGAGCACCCTGACCCATAGAGATTGAGTTCACTGAGTGCCTACTGCATGCTGGGCCCAAGCCTGATGACAGGATGTGGATGAGGAACACCCGCCATCTGCGCTGGGGAGCTGGGGTCCGCACTGGAGAGCTGGGGTCCGGGGTGGCTCACACAGCCCTCCCGGTGGGGTAGGTGGAATGGGGTCGCCCCGCCCCACCCCTGCTTCTAGCCGTTTCCTTAGCTGCGGCGGCGCGGCCAGTTACCTCACCAACAGCATGCCCACCCTGGAACGCTTCCCCATCAGCTTCAAGACTTACTTCTCAGGGAACTACTTCCGCCACATAGTGCTGGGGGTGAACTTCGGGGGTCGCTACGGGGCGCTGGGCATGAGCCGGCGCGAGGACCTGATGTATAAGCCACCCGCCTTCCGCACGCTCAGCGAGCTCGTGCTGGACTATGAGGCCGCCTATGGCCGCTGCTGGCACGTGCTGAAGAAGGTGAAGCTGGGCCAGTGCGTGTCCCACGACCCGCACAGCGTGGAGCAGATCGAATGGAAGCACTCGGTCCTGGACGTGGAGAGGCTGGGCCGCGAGGACTTCCGCAAGGAGCTGGAGCGGCATGCCCGCGACATGCGGCTCAAGGTGCGTGCGCGCTGCCCTGCCCGGGGCACCCAGGGCCTGGGCAGGGGTGGAGGTGGAAGGGCAGGGGGGAGGGCAGAAGGGCAGGGGTGGGGATGGAAGGGATAGGGGGCAATGGAAATGTAGGGCTGAGGGTGGAAGGGCAGAGGTGGAAATGCCGCTTTCTAGAGGCTCGCTCTTCAGGGAAGTCCCCTCTGCCTCCCCCATCTTCCCAACCCACAATCCCCACCCCACCTTCTTGGGAGGAGGTGGAGCCAGGAGTCAGGGAGGTGAGGGTAGGAAGTTTCTGGGCTTCACTCAAAGGTCATTGCTGATGAGACAGCCGGCTCAGGTGGGCAGCCCCCGGGGAGGCTCTGGTCGGGCCGCAGGGGAGTTGGGTTTGGGCCTGGGCAGGGGTGCTGCCATCCGGGTGGAGGGGCTGCGAGTCAAGGCTGGTGGGGAGTCATGGCCTGTCTGGAGGGAGTGGTATGGTGTGGGCTGGGCAGCAGCTTCATCACCCCTGTCATTCCGACTCTTGACCCCCAGCCCCAGGGAGGAAGTCAGAAAAGAGAAGCGGGTCAGACTCAGGGGAGACAAGGAGGGATGACTCCTTCTCCCTCTTGCCTGGCCACAGTGAGCAGGGGTCATGAGTGGGGGAGCTGCTGGACCCAGAGTAGTGGGCTGAACTGCTGAGATGTTTGTCCCCCTGGACTTGGGGGGGCCTTCCGTGGGGCCTGCTGCCCCCTCCCCTTTGCCCAGTCTCTGCACTCCGCGTCTCCTGGCAGCCTGGGGCCACAGCTGTGACCACAGCAGTTTCACACCCATTGCTGCTCCGCAGGATCCCAGGAGGGCCACAGCAGGCCGGGGGGGGGGGGGGGGTACACTTAGGTGCAGGGAGCCCAGAGGCTTGCTTGCAGCCTGTGGGCGGCAGATGGGCCTGGGGCTCAGTCTCCGGATGGGGAACCCCGGCACGTCGCAGGTGCTTTCAGGAGTCCCGGCCGCCCTGACCTGCCAGTCCCCGGGCCAAGACCTTGGGGTGACAGCTTCGGTGCCTTCCTTCTCCAGGGCAGCTGCAGGTGACCCTGCTGCTTTCGGGGGCTGCCCTCCTCCCCTCCTGAGCTGCTCCTGCCCCTGTCCCTCCCCTGTGGAAGTCGGGGTGCTCAGCTGCCCAAGTGTCACCGTACCTTCAAGGGAGCAGGTTGGAGCTAGGGTTGGAGCCAGTAGTACCTAACTTCAAGTGCTGTGTCTCCCAATCTGTTTGGTGCTTAAGACTTCCCATGTTATTTGCACCCACCTCTAGCACCCGTCCTGTATACCCCACGTTTTGAAAATTCAGCTCAAAGGGACTGTGTTGCCTAAGTTCACTTGCTCCCCCCACCTCCTTTATTCCCCTTCATCAGAGATGTAGCCACTAGTCTGAGCTTCTGATTAACTGGAGATAACCAGTGTCACCTGTGGGTCTTGTAGGCTCCCAGCCCCAAGCTCAGACACGGGCTGCTTCTCCGGCTGGCCCCTCTGCATGGCCTGAGAAAACGCCCCTTTTCTCGGGGGCCACCTTGAACCCTCCCCAGTCACTGCCGTCCACGTCCATGCTGTTTCAGGGGCTCATGGAGTTGGGGCTGCCCTGCTGTGGAACCCCCAAGGCCCTGGCCACTTTAGCACCTGGGAAACAGGTTCAGGAAGGCAGGGCTTGAGGCTTCCTGGGCTCTGCGCAGAGCAGCTTTGGGGCTTGTGGCTCCATCAAGACAGGACGGACTCTGGGGCAGTCCTGGAGCAGGTCTGTGTGTCTTCCTCCCCACCCAGATCGGCAAAGGGACCGGCCCTCCGTCTCCCACCAAGGACCGGAAGAAGGATGTGTCCTCCCCACAGCGGGGCCAGTCCAGCCCCCACCGCAGGAACAGCCGCAGCGAAAGGCGGTGAGCCCTGGGTTTCCCCTTTCCTGGAGGAGTTGGGGGCGGGGAGGTGCAGGAAAAGGCTTCATCCTTTCCGCTCATCTTCCCCTCCCTCTGCTCTTCGCATTCCCACCCTTCTCTTTGTCGCCCCCACTGGAGGGAACCTGGGAGGGTGGGTTGGTTTGTATGTTGAAACAGCTGTTTCTCCAGAGAGAAGGACATCCCTGACCCACCGGTTACCCTGTGTGGGCCCACCACGGGGGAAGGTCCAAGGCCACAACCGCAGAGCTGCAGAACCAGAACGGGCTTTGGGGGAAAGATGGTAGAAGGGTGGGGCCCAGCCAACAGTGCACTCTTCCAGGAATATTGCTGGAAAAGGTTTTAACCTCAGACGGCAGCCGGTGGGTGGCTTTGAGCGTAACCTTTGCCCCCGTGGGAGTCTGGGTTTTACCCAGACTGGACGGCAGAAGCATTCTGATAAAGCACCCAGCAGCCTCGTCAGATTTGTCTCCTCTGTGTCAGAGTGGCTCTTGCTTTAAAGGTCATTGGTAAATCGTCTGCCTGCAATACAGGAGACCTGGGTTCGATCCCTAGGCCGGGAAGATCCCCTGGAGAAGGAGATGGCAACCCACTCCAGTACTCTTACCTGGAGAATCCCATGGACAGAGGAGCCTGGCGGGCTACAGAGTCAGACACGACTGAGCGATTTTACTTTTTCACTTTTCTGGAGACACCTCTCTGGTGTCAGGGGCACCTTGCTGCCTCCCATAACCAGCCTCCTTCACTTTGACCTGGAAGGCTCTCAGAGAGAACACAGGGTCCCTCACAGGGATTCACTGTTACTTCATCACTTAACCTGCAGCCAGAGTCTCTGACCTCAGTGAAGAGCAGTAGCCTCTGAGAGTGTGTGGGGCCCACAGTCAGGTCCACAAGGGGGGTCGGGGGTTTCCAGAAACGGACTTCTACGGGGACCCTTCCTGCTGCATTTGGGACACCTTGGAGAATGGGGAGGCGGGAGTGGGGGGCAGCCACCCCTGGCTCCCCACTCTCCCACCTCCCGGAGGGGCCGCTCACCCCTTCCCCCTCCTCTGTTCTCTCCTCCCTGCAGGCCTTCCGGTGAGAAGAAGCCTTCAGAGCCCAAAGCCATGCCAGACCTCAATGGGTACCAGATCCGGGTATGAGGCGGGTGGCAGCGCCCCCTGCCTCACCCACTTCCCAGGGACCAGCATCCTCCAGCCAGACCAGCCTCGCTCCTGGGGAACGCGGGGCTGATGACGGGGCGAGCGTGTCCCAGCTCAGCCTCCCAAGCTGCTGTCCCTCCGCTGGGCCAGGCCCTCTACCTGTGGACCAAGAGGCAGTGAAGAGTTGAATTCTAAGGTTTTAACTTGATAACCTGAAATTTAAAGTATTGGGAAAAAAAACTTAAAAACTAGTGAATCTGGCCAGTGGCCGGAAGGCCAGTGCTTAGAAGATTCTAAGCGTCGTGGGGCCGGGTGAGGAGGGGTTGCCGGGTCTGGCTGGTACCCCTGCCCATGTGTCTGGGGTTTGGGTCCATCCTCCCCATGGGAAACCTCCCAGCTCTGCTTGGGCCGTGGTAGGATAGGGGAGCAATGTTTCTCCCGTCCTGGCTGCCCTGGCAGCGTCATGACCCAGGGAAAGGAAAGCAGGGTAGGAAGCACCCCGAGAAAGGTCTGCGTGGTCCATATCGGGAGCTTAGCACAGGCCCCGTGTGCCCCCAAGAGCCAGAGTGTGTGACCCAGGAGGGTCCTTGGAGCCCCACGGACAATGCTATGTGGGTGGACACTGCCCAGTGGTAGCGCCCAGTGCTGGGATGCACTGGACGAGAGCCTGGGAGAGAGCTGCTGGGGGAGAGAGTTCCCAGACCCCTCCCTGACCCCCTTGCTCAGCCCAGCCCTGCTTGTTGCTGCAGCTGGGGCCTCCCTACAAAGGGGCCGGGCTTGGCCGGGGGCCCAGAGAGGCTCTGGGCTCGGCGTGACTGTGGGGATCTGAACAGACCTGGTGGGTCCAGGAACCATGGCTGAGGACGGGGTGGAACCCTCAGGCCTGGGTCAGGAAGCCCCAAGGGACTGCTTCCCCCTTCCTGTTACCTCAGCCCCTGCTAGGGAAATGAAGACCAGGCCACAAAGGCCTGTATCCCAGCCCCTGCTCCCCTATTCAGCAGCCTGGGTTAGGTGTGGAGGGCCCAGCGATGATCTGGCCTGGGGCATGAGGCAGCTGAGGAAGGGCCTGAGCTGCTAGAGTCTGCACCGTCTGCCTGGCGGGCAAGGGAGAGGTTGTGGAGAGAAGTTGGTGGAACTGGAGGAAGGTTCTGGAGGCTCAAGCAACAGCAGAGGTGGGAGGCAAAGAGAGCAGTGTGGCCACTGGGGAGAGGCAGAGCCCAAGAACTAGGGAGTGTAAGTGAGAAAAGAAGGTGTGGGAGAGTTTAGAACCTTGGGGAGTAGTGAGTTCCCCGTTGCTGGAGGTATTCAAGCAAAGATTAGATGGTTGCTTGTCATCTAGAGAGCTATAGACCGGATTTAGGTTATGGAAGGATAACTGGAGGAGATGACCATTAAGGTTTCTTAATACTGAGAGGCAGCTGTCAGTAAGGTTGCCTAGAGACTGAGGGCCTGACTGAGCTCTGAAAGAGGAAAGACCACAAAGCCCAGAGTTGTGAACTCAGATTCCCCCAGGGCCGAGCAGCTGATTGAAAGGAGGGCTGCAGGGCTGGGTGGGGACTGTGGCCAACTAAAGAAGGCGCAGCCTCAGCCCCTGCTGCTCACCGGGTCTAAAGGCAGGCCCTGCTTACTAGATTGCCAGATGTTTTTTCATTGCAGAACTCTGAATTTTTATGTGAAATATGCATATTTTTAAATGGTGGCAATCAACTCAGAAAATTTAAAAGCCCAACTTGAAAAAGAATGACCGTCTGTAATCTTAAAGAGAGTAGCAAAAGCTTGGGCTGGGGAGATGGATGCACTGAGATGGCATGGAGATGGAAGGGATGGAAGTTCTAGGCATCCCAGAGCAGGCTGGACCAAGGCAGCATCCTTGCCACAGCGGCTGCTCCCAGATAGGCAGCTGCCTCCTTCCCACTCGACTCTCCCAGCAGACCAGACACTCAGTCGTGTCCAACTTATTGCAACCCCAGGGACTGTAGCCCGCCAGGCTCCTCCGTGCGTGGGAATTTCCAGGCAAGAATACTGGAGTGGGAGGCCATCATCCTTCTCCAGGAGATCTTCCCTGACCCAGGGATCAAACCCGGGTCTCCCGCATTGTAGGCAGACGCTTTACCATCTGAGCCATCAGGGAAGAGGGGGTGGAGTGGAATAGAAACACTGCCATTCTCAGTCTGCTGGGGAGATGGATGAGGCCTGAGGAGCCAAGAAAGGGAGAGACGGAGACAGGATGCGTCTGCTGACGCGGGTGCCCACAGGAGAGGCCCCAGTCTGGCAGCTCTTCAGACCAGCAGCTCCTGGCCCAGAGTCAGGCCAGGCAGAGAAGCCGGCTGCTCACTCCCTTGGGTTCCTCCTGGCTCAATGGGCCCTTGGCGAGGTGCCTGCTGGGCTACATCACAGCCAGAGCAGTCTGGGGGCCACTGTGAGCCCCAACTCAGCCTCCCATCCCATCCTAGTTTTCAGGAGGCGGGCTGTGGGCTCCCACGTTCACACCTTCACCTGGGGCAGAGATGGATCCATTTGGGAGGCATGAGGCTGAAAACGGGGCCTTTTGTGGGTGTGGAGGCGGGTGCCTTGTGATGTCCACCCAGCAGGTGAACCACAGAGCTTGAGGGTGAGACGTCAGGGGGTTCTGGGGTCAGGGAGACGTGGGGGAGAGCTGCTCCTGGCACAAGAACCCAGCAGGCTGCTCTGCTCCCCCGGCTCCCTCCTGAGCCCCTTTGGGGAGAAGGAAGCAGAATGCAGCCCCAGCTGCTGTCTGCGGGGGAGAGAGCCAGAGCCCCCACCGAGAAGCCCCTAGCACTCCCTGCCCGTTTCCTCGCTGAGACCTCGGGCCTGTGGACACCCATGGGACACAGCGGTGCTTTTTCAATTTATTTGTTAACACATTTCACATATGTAGCAAGCCCTCCTCCCCTCCTGGGCGTGTTTACATAGGCTCTGCTCCACGCAGGGCCAGCCTGGCTGCGGAGTTTCTGGGGAGGCAGGGGGCAGGGACTTGGGGCCTTAGTCACCATCGTCAGCATCACCTCATCTCACTTCCCATGAGGGGCCAGGTCCGGCGCCTCCAGACTTAGGGCTGCTTCCCAGCACTCAGTGTGGGCTCCTCTGTCCCTGGGGGTCGGGGCTCCTAGCTGGGGAGGGCTCAGGGGAGGTCAGAGAAAGCTGTGTGATGAAGGTGGGCCAGCACGGCGGGACAGTGACTGCTCCCCAAGGCCAGGCTGCCTGTACCCTGTGCGGGCTGCCGGGTCAAAACACTGGCAACCTGGGTTTCCAGCCGTGTCCCACCCACTCACACCTGCCAGTCCTCCCTCCCGCGGCCTCAGCAGAGTCACCATCCCCTGGCCCCTCTCAGCAGCCACCCCACCATCCCCTGGCCCCTCTCAGCCACATCCTTCCTGAGCGTGGCCAGGTTCGGAGAGCTGCACCTCCCACCCCTAGGTGCCATGACGAAGCCTAGAGCCAGGGTTCTGAGCTGCAGGGAGAGCCTGCGTTTGCCCACGTCTGGTTTCTGGCCCTGGGTCATTTCACACCATCCCCCCCATCCCGCCGCTTCCAACTTGGACTTGACTCCCTGGCCCAGGGACCGGGTCTCCTTCTGACCAGGAGCATGCCCAGAGGCCTGTGTGCCTGGGTTCCTGCCTGGGTGGTTTTCAGCTTAGCTTTGTTGGCTTCCCCCAGGCCCACCCTCTGGCCTCGAAGTACAAGGGAAGTGTGAGCTGGGGGCCTAGCCTATGGACTGCGTTCTGAGTGCCAGAGCCCCGCTGTGTTAAACTCCGCACCTCCCTTGTCCCACTGAGAAACCAGGGAAGGGCAGGGAGGTGCGTGGGGCGGGAGGGGAGGTCTGACCCCGACCAGGCAGGGCTGGCGAGGTGCTAGCTGCAAGTCTGTCGGTGTTGCCCCCCACCCCACTCTTGGTGCTCCAGAGTCCCAAGTCTCCCTTTTTCTTGCAAGTCTGATGAGGAGAGATCGGGCGCTTGGCCTGGGGCTTGGTGATGGTGTCGGCTGCGGTGCTGTACTGGACTTTGCTGTTCTTCTCGTATCAGTATTGCCCCCCTCCCCCTTTCCCTTTTACACTTTGTCTCATTCCTGTTCTCACTTTTTCCTTGAAAAGAATAAAGTCTCCCCCCAGCTCGGCTGTGTGGGCGGGGCAGAGACCACAGCCTGTACGCCTTGTCTTCTTCCCTCTGGGAGCTGGGGCTGCAGTCGCCCCACCCGCCACTGTCAGCCACGGCAGCTCCGGGGGGCAGGGGGAGAACCTGACCAGAGTCGCAGCCCCAGCAGTCATGATACAACTTCTGGGGTCCCAGACTGTCACACCCCTCAGCCTGCTGAAGCCACTCGGCCCTTTTTACTCCTCATCTGGGAGATCTTTTCTGCTGGCTGTAAAAGAAGCCCTTTCTCCTTCATACAGCCCGTTCCACCCCCCGGAGGCCCCAGGAGCATTCCAGAGCCCAACTGTCCTCTCCTAGTCCCCAGCCGTCCACCAGGAAGGAAGGAGGAGGAAGGCTGGGTGTTCTCCTGGGAGAGGAGGCTATTTCAGAAAACCATAGCAACGGGGATCTCAAGTCCCTTCTCATCACGGTCGCCGGTGCAGAACCTATGGTGGTTAAAGACACAGCTTTGGAAAACACCCCTGGTTCTACCTGGTACCCCTTCTTCCTCTGCATTGTCCGTCCAGCCCTGGACCTCTTCCCGTGCTTTAAGGCAGGTCCAGACAACTGCAACCTGACCTGCACAGAGGCATCTTTTCACCTATAACCCTTGCTCCCTACTTCTCTGCTCTCCTTTCGTTCAGCTTGAAAGGAAACCCTAGGCTTAGGAGAAGGGAGCGTATTTCCTACTTCTTATCCCAGCCAATCCCCAAAAAGCCCTAACGAGATGTGTGGTCTAGCACAGCAAGACTCCGGCACTTCCAGGAGCCTTGTGGTGAAGCATGACCACTGGGAAGAAGAGAGGTGGTCTGTTGGAATCCACGAAGGGCTTGGACTGTACACCATTGAAAAGAGGAAGTTAAGTTATTTACAGGATCATTTAAATGCAGCTTAAACGATACCAAAAAAAGAGCCTTTCGATAAAGGTAACCAGAGTTTGTAAATAACTTGGCTTATACCCCCTTCACACAAAAGGCAGTGCGTGAGATGTACATATTCAAGTCCAGCTGGTAAAGGGCCTTGTGGGTGGGTTTCAGTGATGCGGGCTCATACACCATGGGCCCCTGGACTGCTCTCGTACGTACAGGGGCTGGGTTAAGTGCTGGGCTGAGTCGGCCGTGAGTCACCCAGGCTCACCGTGGATACCGGCGCAGCCACTTTCTTAGAACTGACACAGAGCTGAGTGCCACCACGGACTCCCGAGAGGACCAGAAGCCAGCCTCTTGGGAGGAGGACCACATTTCCTGCTGCTCCCTTTGCTCCAAGCTCACAGCACGTGCCTGCCTGATTTAGGCACGTGACTATCGTGGGTTGGACCTCTGAATGCAGATGGCACTTCTCAGAGCCCTGGACATGAAGAGGTTGGAGCTCTGCACCCCCATCTGCCAAGATCTGACAAGGGTCCTGACCACGACTGCGGAGGGCAGTGGTGACATGTGCTGATCACACCGAAGACCAAGTCGCCCGGCCCCCGTGCGGGCCGCCTGCTAACCCTTAGAGTGTGTGCCAAGGGGTGAGGCGCCCACTGAGGCCTGGCAGGTGGTGGAGATGGGCCACCTCAGCTGGCCTGGGGGCGCCGCACCCTGAGCAGCCCACGTAGGAATGTGCGGTCCTTCCAGGCCCCAGCCAGAAAGGACTGGGTGGTGGGAAAGACAAGACCTGGAAGGAATTTAAGTGTGGAGCCTCCACACTAGCTGTGTGAGGACTCCGGCCTTATGGGCATGGTAACTGACGAGGGGTGGGGCAGAAGGCGGTAACTTTGACGTACCTTAAGGTCATAGCCTCTTAAACCGGGAGAGCTCACCCCGTTTGTTGGAGAGAAAAATGATGGGAGAGACGAAGGGGGAAGAGTGTGGAAGTGTAGGGCCTCAGGGCAGCCCTCTCCCTAAATATAGGCAGCGGTGCGGGGGAACTAAAGGAGGCAGGCCCCCGCCTGCTCCCCGCCAGGGGAAGGAAAGCCACTTTGCCTTAAGTAACCAATCAAGAAACAACCCTCTGGGGAGTAGCTACAGCTGGGGAAGAACGAGAGAGGAAAAACAGGGTTTAAGACAAGCCAGCAGTGGACTGGTTGGTCGCTTCCCTTCTCCAAGACCCAGCCCCATGTCTGCCTTACGAGACAACCTGGCCGTCCTACTCCCAGAAGAGGCTGTGTTCTGAGGAGCTGGGTGGCAAGAAATCAAGCAAAGGAGAGTCTCAGTTTCCCTCTTTGGATCTCTGCTTCCTCAGATGTAAAGGTAAGGCTTGCGCACCTGAACTGCCACCTTGCAGTGCTGTCTGCTGATCGTGGAAAGGGAAGCGCCCTGAAACCCCTGAATCAATGCGCCGTGCAGAGGCTGCGTAAATCCAGGTCACCGCGGGGAAGCCCTGCAGGCCAGGAAAGGAGTCCTGGGGACACGCCTCAGAGCTTAGGAGCTATAAAATAATTCTGAGCCCGTGCACTGTCCAGACTGCCTAGGGGAAACTGGCCATCCTTAACTCCCAACTGTTACCGATAATTACCAATTACTGTAATTACCAATAATACTCTGGGATTCCTAGCATCCTTTCAAACAATGTAACTTCAGATCTGAAAATTCCTGATGAGTGGAAAACAATACTACTTTAATTTCCATTTCACCAAGATATCTGAAACACAGGGAGGGGTTAACTTACCCACAACCACTGAGCGACCAGGCCAAGACGACAGGCGGTGCTCCTAATCCCTGACTAAGTTCTCTTTCTGCTGAATCGTAACCCAGGTGTTTCCACTGGTGCCCGGGGAGCTTTAAGTAACAGATTCTCAGGTACTGATTCAAAGGTGTGAAGCCTGGGCTTCTGTTCAGGTGAGGTGTTAAACCCCACCTGGCCTCAGGGCTTCTCCCCGCAGGCACAAGGGCTGCGTGAGGAGGCGGGGGAAGACAGAAGTCCCAGAGGAGCGGGGCCTGGTAAAGGAGGGACAGCTTTCCGGCAACAGATGGCCCGCAGCTCAGGCCTGGCTCCAGAAAAGGGAAGAGATGATGATCAGAAATAGAAACGCCGCAAGAGGCATCAGCCATGCGCGTCACGCCTCATGCAGCTGCCACAGCTTTGACCAGGGAAAGCACTTCTCTCGTCCTGCTTTTTGCCACAGACCCTCCTCTGCTCGGACTAGGGGGAGGGACAAGGGCAGCAGATGGAGTAAGAATGAAGGCAGCTGAATGGACCACTCTCCTCGAGCTGGGAGAGGATGGAGAGCTGCACCCTTTGAAGGTCAGGGCAGGAGGCTGCACGCAGGCCCCGTTCCTCCCACGGGCCTCAGAGCAGTGGGCATCCACTCAGTTACCTAGGGGAGATGACAACCCTTTTCTGTGGTCTAGATGTAGGGTTAGAGGCCCCACCCCAGGTCAATCTCTTGCTCTCTGCCCAGCTCATTCTCCAGGCCTTCCCTTCCCCCATGCCCTTCGGGATCCTAATAAAATAACCAACAGTTGGGGGGGAAAGGTAAACCTTTATTTGGAAGAGAGAATTCCAATGACCATTTAAACCCCCCTTTCATTTCCAAAACAGAAACAAGTAAGAAAACAAGGAGAAGATTATCTATCAAGCTCCTGCCCTCTGCCATCTTTAGCCATTTTTAAACTACACTGCCTGGCAGAAGAGAAGAGCTGACGGACCCTAGTTCTAGGAAACACGGAGACCACCCTAGATGTCCAGGAAGAGACAGACAGAATGGATGGTGGGGTGTGGACAGATGGGCCTGGGGCTCAGACAGGCACATGCCCAGTACCCAGGAAACAATGCTTAAAAATATACACGCAGAGATAAATTCCCCAGAACCGAGGCATGGAAAGCTTATAACCATGAATGCAGCAGCAGCAGATCCAAGCTGGGTCTTTGGCTCTCAAAAAAAACAAAGGAGAAAACGTGAACCTCAGCTAACTGTCCCTAACTTTAGCCTCTCTCTGCTATATCCTCCAGTCCCGCTCTGGGGGCCACATCTGCAGGGCCACTCAGCTACTCTGAGTGACGGGAGGTATGAGGAGGAGCTGGCCAGGAACACCCCACGCCATGCCCAGCAATGAAAGGCTGAGGCCTGCAGGTGACTCGCGTGGGCGAGGGAGCCCCCTGAATGGGCCAGAGAGAGGGAAAGCAGACAACGAGCAGCAGAGGCCGGGCCAGCTGGAGCAAACCCTCAGGCACCGCCACGTCTGGGTCTCAGGCCACTTGTGCCCAAGGCCGCCTTTCTACTGAGAAGGCTTGGCCTGGGCTCAATCTCAGGCTTTTTTCTAGGGGCAAAAAAGGGGAAGGGAATGTGGTAGGCAGCAAACAGTAAAAAGCAGGGGGAGCAGAGGAACAGAAAGCTGCAACTGAGGTGTGTGAGGCAAGGGGGCAAGTCCCTGAGGCCTCGAGTCCGCTGCCTGCTCTCCCGCCCCGGGACTCCCACCCTCACCCTGGTCCTCCAGAGAGACCTGAGTTTCCTGACAGTTCTTTCTCCTCAGCCTTGAAGCGCTCTGAACCTCAAATCACTCTCTCTGCCCACTGACCCTCCACCCGCCACAGGGCAGCCTGGGGAAAAGGACAAGCCCTGGGGGAAGCACGCAGGCCGGTGGGGCACTCTGGGCAGGAGGCTCAGAGGCTGCAAAGACCGGAAGTGCACCCAAGTCTGCGGGGCCCACTTGTTCCAGAGCCCTGATGCAGAGGACCCCCTGGTTGGCCGGATGAATGCCTAATGAAACAGAAGATAAGGGGAGAGCAGGGCCTGTGACCCACGGCCCCAGTGTGGCAAGGGGGTTGGTCAGAGACAGGCGTGACCGCGCAGAAGAGCGCGTCTCAATATGTGTGTGTCTGCAGGAGGGCTGTGCCCACGGGTCTCAGGCAGGGAGAGGGTCGGGTCAGAAGGCACCACCAAGAAATGGCCTGAAAATAAATAATCAAGATCAGTAGCTCCCACAACCCTGGTAATCAAAAATCAGTGGGGAGCGCTGGATACACGGAGGGAAGGGGGGACCCCCCGCTTGTGCCTTTCCCGGGGCCACCCCCTCATGTGGCACAGGATTAGGAAGAGGCTGGGGCAGGGCAGGGACCACAGGCAGAGAATGTGGACAGGCCTGGAGAAAATCTAACTGTGGGGGAGAAGGGAACGAGGAGGGGGCAGGGAGGGGACATTAAGTTTCTTGGATCTAAGTTTCCAGAAGCGTGGGATATTTCCACAGTCTCTGATCCGGTGAGCTCTTCTGGAAGAGAAGACGCGCTCTTCCCCTGGGAGCCCGTCATGGGGCGGTGACTTCCATCCCGAAGCTGGCCAGTAGGCAGAGGTGGTCTGAAGAGCAGAAGGGGTTGGGTAAGCCGTTGGCAGCCCAGAGGATCTCTTCAGAGAGGAGCGAGAGCCGGCCCAGGAGCTTGAGGGTTCCATCCTGATACAGCCTGCGGTCTGGAGCACAGAGCGGAGGCCGGTGGGCGATGCAGCCACCACCACATGTCCCGGGGCAGGAGGGGGACTGCGGGAGCTTCACCTTCAAGACGCTGCATCTTCTCGGCCGCCCACCCTCCCTCTCACCTCCTGTGGCCTCTTGGACGCTCCATGTCAGTGAATGGAGCGAGTGTGTTCGGGGGCTGTAGCAAACTAGAGAATGCCCCTCCAAGCCTAGCATTATAAGACCTTCCGACTTTCCGAGAGAAGTCAGAAACCCAGAGTTTCTATGTAAAATCTGATTTTTAAACATAAAATCCAAACACTGTAAAAGACGTGCTTTAAAGAAAATAGGCGCGGGGCTGACAGACTGCCACACTGTGACCACAGTGAAGGGCGAGAAGACAAGAAACTGGATTTCTAACCTCACCAAGACCCTCACTAGCCAGCTGCCACTGAACAAATCCAATCACCTCCGGGTGCTCTATTTTGAGAAAGGAGGGATGGCTTGTTCTGCTACAAAGATAAAAAGAGAAGCCGGGCAAAGGGCCTAAGGGAAGTACGATGAGGATGACCAGCATCAGGCAGGTATGAGATCTGCTCCTTTGCCAGGCAGGTCGCAGTAGCCCAAGTCATGTGATCAGATGCCTGACCTACCATCGGCTCCCAGAGACTCTTGGGGGTGGCGTCTGGGAATCCCAGATCCACCAGGCTTACCAGTTCTGTTCCCATTCTCGCAGGACTCGGCTGAGAAGAAGATGTAATCCACTGTCGTTCCCAGACCCAGGGGCATTGTGGTGACCTCTGGGCGGCCATGCTGGGGCAGGAAATGAGTATACACCGAGGTCAGGTGTAGGCAGTGCTGGATGGTGCCCACAGTCCTACAGGGGTGGAGGGGGCGATAACCAGTCAGCAAACACTACTGAACTTCTCTCAAGGTGACTTCTCTGTGGATTTTATAAAGCTTTTTAATGGATGAGCCCAAATAACTCAACCTCAGCAAGTTCCTTCCCATGCTAACCAGAGACAGAGAGTCTTAGCTAAAATCAGCCTAGAAACAGACACATTTATATTCAGCCCTGATGATGTTCCTTATCAGCCACCCTCCTCTTGCTACCTGGTGAAGTATATATACCTCATGTGCCTTTGTCTGTAGGTCAGCAGGCTCTTCTGTGAGGCCTTACTCCCTAAGGAAACATGCACGGGGTTTTCATTTTTAAGAACCTGGGTGGGTCGCCTCTGGCCTCTGCACACCTGTGTGTTCCTCCATAACCTTATCATGTATTAGGAGGAAGAGAAAGCTCAGCAAAGCGTTCCCCCAAATCAGGCCCAGGAAAACCAAAAGGAGCCTCTCTAATACACCTCAATGGAGCTGGGATGCAAGCAGAGGGAACTGGAAGAAAATTACCTGGGGACGTCTGGCTCAGACTCAGATGTGTCTTCCTCAATGACAGACTCAGCCCAGCCAGCAGGTCGCTCTGCAGAAGACCAGAGAGGAGTTTTTCATTCAAAGACAGGGAAGGAGGGCCAGAACCTTGCACCCTGAAACGGCACTCAGATCCTTGACTGGATCATTCCAGAGGGGAAAGGGAAAGAGAAAACATGAAGGGAGAAGAAAACAATGGCCCGGAGTCAGGAACCTCAGGGAGCAGACCGACAGGGGCCTCTAACACAGACATCTCTTCCCTGGTTCAGCAACTTTTTAAAAAATTTACACTTTAAGTTTTAGAATAGGTAATAACAGTCTCATGGTTACAAAAAACAAAACGTAGAGAAAAACCTCAGTGAAAAAGTCTCCTTCCTACTCTGGGGCCCGTGCCACTCAATTCCTCTCCCCAGGGGCAACCAACATTACCAAATCCCTGGTGTATTCCTCTAGAATCTTTTATCCCAGACAATCCACTGTGTATTTACACATATCTACATATGTATGCATATACATATGTATGCACACCCTTACACACACATATGCATCCATACTTACACATACCTATATATATACACACACATATTACCATTATCAGGAGAGAAAGAGGGAATATTATTACAGGTCCCACTGGGTGTGCTACAGTTCCTGGGGTCATAAAGAATCAGACATAGCGACTGAACAACAACAACCGACATTAGTAAGTGTTATGGACTGAATATTTGTGTCTCTTCAAAATATGTTGAAATCCTAATCCTCAATGGGATAGCATTTAGGAAGTGGGGCCTTCAGGAGGTAACCTGGCATTGAGGGTGAAGCCTTCATGAATAGGATTGATGCCCTTTTAAAAGGGATCCCAGAGAGCTGTCTCATCCTCTTTCTGCTGTGTGTAGCTACAAGTTGGCGGTTAGCAAGCAGAGCAGAGTCTTCACCGGAATCAGACCATGCTGGCACCTGGGCCCTGAACTTCCAGACTCCTGAACAGTGAAAAATAAACTTCTGTTGTTCATAACCCACTCATCTATAGTATTTTGTTATAACAACCCAAACTAAGAAAATAGAATAACAAGGATCAACAAAATTGACAAACACTTAAGACAGACTGACCGAGAAAAAAAGAGAAGACTCAAATTACTAAAACCAGGATTAAAAGAGGACCATCACTACCAACCTTACAGAAATATAAAAATTATAAGGATACAGTTAAAAACTGTATACCAACAAGCTAGATGACTTAGGTAAAATGGAAAAATTCCTAAAAAGACAAAAACTACATAAACTTACTCAAGAAAAAGAAAATCTGAATTAGCAATTGTTGTATACTATGACCAAGTATTTTTATCCTAGAAATGTAACAGTTTAACATCTGAAAATCAATTAACAGAATGTTGAAGAACAAAAACCATGATCATCTTTTTTTTGTTGTTCCATGATCATCTGAATAGACAGAAAAAACCTTCGACATAATTCAACACTCCTTTATGACCAAAAAAGAAATAAAAAACCCAAACTAAAAGCAAAACAAAACTCACAACACTAAACAAAACTAGGAACAGGGCTTCCCTGGTGGCTCAGTAGTAAAGAGTCCGCCTGCCAATGCAGGAGACATGGGTTCAGTCCCTGGTCCGGGAGGGTCCCACGTGCCTCGGAGCAACTAAGCCCACGTGTCACAACTACTGGTAGTTTGATATATGGCCAAGTCTCAGGAATTTCCTGTGGATATTTTAAAACTTGTCTTTGCTCTGCCTTTAAAGTTCAGAGTTTAATATGTGTCAACGAGATTTACCATACAACATGTTACTTCAGTTCAGTCGCTCAGTCATGTCTGACTCTTTGCAACCCCATGGACTGCAGCATGCCAGCCTTCCCTGTCTATCACCGACTCCCGGAGTTTACTCAAGCTCATGTCCATCAAGTCGGTGATGACATCCAACCATCTTGTTGTCTGTTGTTCCCTTCTCCTCCCACCTTTAATTTTTCCCAGCATCAGGGTCTTTTCCAATGAGTCAGTTCTTCACATCAGTCAAAGTATTGGAGCTTCAGCTTCAACATCAGTCCTTCCAATGAACACTCAGGACTGATCTCCTTTAGGATGGACTGGTTGGATCTCCTTGCAGTCCATGGGACTCTCAACAGTCTTCTCCAACACCACAGCTCAAAAGCATCAATTCTTCAGTGCTCAGCTTTCTTAATAGTCCAACTCACATCCATCTATGACTACTGGAAAAACCATAGTTTTGACTAGGTGGACCTTTGTCAGTAAAGTAATGTCTCTGCTTTTTAATATGCTGTCTAGGTTGGTCATAGCTTTTTTCCAAGGAGCAAGCGTCTTTTAATTTCATGGCTGCAGTCACCATCTGCAGTGACTTTGGAGCCCAAGAAAATAAAGTCTCTCACTGTTTCCATTGTTTCCCCATCTATTTTCCATGAAGTGATGGGACCAGATGCCATGATCTTCGTTTTCTGAATGTTGAGTTTTAAGCCAACATTTTTCTCTCTCCTCTTTCACTTTCATCAAGAGGCTCTTTAGCTCCTCTTCACTTTCTGCCATAAGGGTGGTGTCATCTGCATATCTGAGGTTATTGATATTTCTCCTGGCAATCTTGATTCCAGTTTGTGCTTCATCCAGCCCAGCGTTTCTCATGATGTACTCTGCATAGAAGTTAAATAAGCAGGGTGACATATACAGCCTTGACATACTCCTTTCTAGATTTAGAACCAGTCTGTTGTTTCATGCCCAGTTCTAACTATTGCTTCTTGACCTGCATACAGATTTCTCAGGAGGGAGGTCAGGTGGTCTGGTAGTCCTGTCTCTTGAAGAATTTTCCACAGTTTGCTGTGATCCACACAGTCAAAGGCTTTGGCATAGTCTATAAAGCAGATGTTTTTCGGGAACTCTTGCTTTTCCAATTATTCAACGGATGTTGGCAATTTGATCTCTGGTCCCTCTGCCTTTTCTAAAACCAGCTTGAACATCTGGAAGTTCACAGTTCACGTACTGTTGAAGCGTGGCTTGGAGAATTTTGAGCATTACTTTACTAGTGTGTGAGATGAGTGCAATTGTGCGGTAGTTTGAGCATTCTTTGGCATTGCCTTTCTTTGGAATTGGAATGAAAACTGACCTTTTCCAGTCCTGTGGCCACTGCTGAGTTTTCCAAATTTGCTGGCATATTGAGTGCAGCACTTTCACAGCATTATCTTTTAGGATTTGAAATAGCTCAACTGGAATTCCATCACCTCCACTAGCTTTGTTCATAGTGATGCTTCTTAAGGCCCACTTGACTTCACATTCCAGGATGTCTGGTTCTAAGTGAGTGATCACACCATGACGGTTATCTGGGTCATGAAGATCTTTTTTGTATAGCTCTTCAGTGTATTCTGGCCACCTCTTCTTAATATCTTCTGCTTCTGCACTCATTTCACATGCTAGCAAGGTAATCCTCAAAATCCTTCAAGTTAGGCTTCCACAGTACGTGAAGCAAGAACTTCCAGATGTACAAGTTTGATTTAGAAAAGGCAGAGGAACCAGATATCAAATTGCCAACATTCGTTGGATCATAGAAAAAGCTAGAGAATTCCAGAAAAACATCTACTTCTGTTTCACTGACTACATGAAAACCTTTGACTGTGTGGATCACAACAAACTGTGGAAAATTCTTAAAGAAATGGGAATGCCAGACCACCTGACTTGTCTCCTGAGAAACCTGTATGTGGGTTAAAAAGCAACAGTTAGAACCAGACATGGAATAATGGACTGGTTCAAAATTGGGGAAGGAGTACAACAAGGCTGTATACTGTCACCCTGCTTATTTAACTTCTATGCAGAGTACATCATGTGAAATGCCAGGCTGGATGAATCACAAGCTGAAATCAAGACTGCAGACATGCAGATGATACCACTCTAATGGCAGAAACTAAAGAGGAACTAAGCCTCTTGATGAGGGTAAAGGAGGAGAGTGAAAAACTGATTTAAAACTCAACATTCAAAAAACTAAAATCATGGCATCTGTTTAATGACAAATAGAAGAGGGAAAAATGGGAGTAGTGACAGATTTTATTTTCTTAGGCTCCAAAATCACTGTGGACATTAAGTGCAGTAATGAGATTTAAAAGACACTTGCTCTTTGGAAGGAAAGCTATGACAAACCTAGACACTGTATTAAAAAGCAGAGACATCACTTAACTGACAAAGGTCCCTATAGTCAAGGCTATGGTTTTTCTAATAGTCATGTATGGATGTGAAGTTGGACCATAAAGAAGGCTGAGCACTGAAGAATTTATGCTTTTGAATTGTGGTGCTGGAAAAGACTCTTGAGAGTCCTTTGGACTGCAAGGAGATCAAACCAGTCAAGCCTAAAGGAAATCAACCCTGAATATTCATTTGAAGGACTGATGCTGAAGCTGAAGCTCCAACACTTTGGCCACCTAATGCAAAGAGTAGACTCACTGGAAAAAAGCCTAACGCTGTAAAAGACTGAGGGCAGGAGGAGAAGAGGCCAACAGAGGATGAGATGGTTAGATAACATCACTCACTCAATGGACATGAGTTTGAGCAAACTCTGGGAGATCACAAAGGACAGGAAAGCCTGGCATCCTGCAGTCCATGGACTTCTCCAGGCCAGAATACTGGAGTGGTGGCCTGTCCCTTCTCCAGGGGATCCTCCCAACCCAGGGATCGAACCCAGGTCTCCCACATTGCAGGCGGATTCTTTACCAGCTGAGCCACAAGGGAAGCCCATATCCAATTAAAAGGAATTCCCAAAAAAGGAAGAAGAAAGTAGAAAATAATTGAAGAAATTACCAGCAAACCATCATGAAATTTCAGAAATCAAGGGATTAGAGAGAATGACCAGAGTCTCAGGGAGGCAAAATACGTGACATACAAAGAAAGGATCAAGAATCAAAATAGAAGCAGACTTCTCATTAGCAATACTGGAGCCTGCACGACAATGGACTAAATTAATTTCCAAACCAGACCTTTACTCTTACCAAAACCTCATACAAGTGTGAGAACAAAAAACAGAAAAAAAAAAAAAAAAATCAAGTGTTTTTGTTTCTTTTAGCACATGAAAAGAAAAACCAAAGAGAAAGGAAAACTGGTTCTCTCAGCAGTAAGTTCTCCCCCTGCAGCTCTGTGTACGAACAGCACTGCTCTGGCAGTTACACGGGACCCAGACCTCTGCCTGCCCTACCAGGCTGCATGAACACACCGGCCCCAACTGGCCCCATCTGAGTTAAGACAGCTTCCTGGACCATTCAGCACTGGTAGCAGCAGAGAAAGTAAGGTCTGCAAATACCTGGGAAAAGGATAGTAAGTTGTGCAGAAATAAGCCAGTCCAAAAGCTGGATTCTGAATTTTCCTGGTTCAAAACCTGATCACATAGCTTTGCTCTGTGGCCATTTGGCCAGTTTGTAAATAGTAGTTGCTGCTGCTAAGTCACTTCAGTCGTGTCCCAACTCTATGTGACCACATAGATGGCAGCCCACCAGGCTCCCCCGTCCCTGGGATTCTCCAGGCGAGAACATTGAGTGGGTTGCCATTTCCTTCTCCAATCCATGAAAGTGAAAAGTGAAAGTGAAGTCGCTCAGTCATGTCCAACTCTTAGCGACCCCATGGACTGCAGCCTCCCAGCCTCCTCTGTTCATGGGATTTTCCAGACAAGAACAGTAGAGTGGGTTGCCATTGCCTTCTCCAGTAAATAGTAGTTAGTCCACTGTCTTACAAAAGTCATCTATTAGCAACTGTTTTTTTTTCCTAGAATGCCCTTAACTAGGCTCACACTTTATTCTTGGCATGTTAAAAGACCCAAAGCTCTGTAAATAAATGGAAATATGCAAGTGCTCATGAAAAAGAAAACATAGTAACCCCTTTTGGTGTCTTTAAGAACCATACTGGAAAGAAGAAACCACTAATAATTTAAAATATTTATAAGAGGGGGACTTAAAATTTAGATTCCCATCTTATGAAGTATTCCCTCAAAAAGAGAATGAGGGAGTGTGAGAATCACAATGTTTCTTTCGTTTTTTTCATACGTGTTATGTAGAACACACTAGCACCATGCAATGTCAACTTGTGGGAAAGTCAGACCATCACTGCCTACCACTGAGCTCCTCTTGCAACTGAGATGCTTCCCATTAAAGTCAGTATCACAGTCAAGTTGGCAAGTTTTACTGTGCACAGCTGGGCTGGATGACTCTGGTGCCAGATTGGAAATATTATTTGATAGCACATCTAAACAAGTCCTCCAGAAAAAAAGATGACACACAATGATCTCCTGGTACTGAACTCATCTTTCTACTCATGGTCTACTAAAAGTGATGGTAGCTTTTTAGACTCAGGAGCCTGTTCAGCCCTGGATGGGGGTACTGAACAAACAGAAAGGCACGTTCACGGTTTGTGGAAGATGGGTGTGTTTACTCAAATTTAATCTCAGTTTTGAAAATACTGCTATTATTGGGCACTGTTAGTGAACTGGATATTTTCCCCCTACATAATGATTCTACTTACAAAGTGATTGTCAGTTTGTATTTAAAGTTCTTATTTTGTTATTAAGTCAAAATGCTTATTTTATGTTTCAAGTACAGTACTGATTTTTTAAAAACAATCTATTCTTAACATGGAATTACGTATGTGGGATCCTACTACGGTTTAACTTGAGGATTCTGAATTCTTAAAACACTCATCCACAGCTTCCCTGCCTGAGTCCAACTGACACAAGCACTTACGCCAGTTCCTGGCGCACGCCAGTCGCTCTGCGCAGTTATTATTGCTATCACCACCACTGTAATAATATATTAGCTTTGAAAATAAGAAAAAAACCCAAGCCATTGAAATGCTCCCTTCTTTGTGTAAAATGCCAATGCAAGTTAAATTCCTTCAAGAAAACGATGAATTCATTGCTTACCACCAGTCCTTTTGTTAATACTACAGTTTTTTCAGTCACTGCTTGGTCATCTTAAGTTTTTCTTCTAGCATTTTCTTCAAGAAAGAGTTTGGATTGAGTATAAAATTCTTGAGACATATCTTCTTCCCTGGAAACTTTACTCTCCCAGTGTTCTAGAGTTGAATGTTAATTTTAAGAAATCTGAAGCCTACCTAATTATTTTTACCTTTAAAGGTAGCCCGATTTAAAAAAAAAAAAAAGGTATCCCACTCTTTTTGTCCAAAAGATTCTTTCATCTTTGACTTCTGTTAACTTCATGTGGAGGTCTTACTGTTGATTCTCCTCAGTTTTCCCTGAGACGTCGTATATCCTTCTCAATCCAAAGATTCAGATCTCTTCATCTTGGGAAAATCTTCCTTATATCCTACCTTTAAATATTCCTTTTGTGCCATGATTATTGGCTTTCTTCTTTGTAAACGCCAATTATGTGTATATTCAATCTCCGTAACTTCCACTCCTGTCATAGTCTCTCTGGCACTTTCTATCTTTCCTGGCCTCTGCCTCTTGTTTTCAGCAATGCCTCCTCTCTCTTGTGCTGCATCTAATTTTGGCTTCATTTTAAGTGATTTTTTTTTCACTTTTTATTCCACATCTTTCCTGAGCTCAGCAGCTTAAATTTCATCCTCTGGATCTGCATTCCAAGTAATGGGCATTTTCCTTACGACACAGGGTTGTGTGAGTCCTTTTAACCTTTACATCTCCCGGCCAAAAAAAATGTGTAGCTCCGTAAGCATTTCATCTCCACCCTGCCACTTAAACAGACTGCTTCATGCAAAGATGGCTTGATTCCTTGATCAGTCTTTCCTCCAGCGCCTCTCTGGACAAAAAGGGTTCAGGCAATTTCATTTCACAACCTGTGCCATCCTATTCCTATTGATGAAACAAGGGATTCTGATTTTGTGCCTCAAGGTTCACGCCTCACCATGAGGAAATGCACCCTGCCGGTCCTTCCTGAGACTCATACACGGCCCCACAGACGAGTCTCTCTGCACCTCCTCCAGCTGGATCGCCAGTGCTTCTTGCAGCCATTCCACCTGTGCTGTGCTTCCCGATTTCAGGTATCTTCAGGTCTCCTAGCGTTCTCAAAGATGGAGTTTGGTTTTTTTTTCATTCTCCTTGTTGCTTTGGAGTAGTAGTTTCACAGACAAGAAGTGGAGAATGTCAAGTATATACTCTGCTATGCACCATCTGAAAGTTCTCAGTAGAAGTAACTTTTTACTACAACCCAGGAGTACTGTCACCTTACAATTTTCACGTCTGTCTTCTCTCTTATCTATGCCGTACACGTGCTGCTGCTGCTGCTAAGTCACTTCAGTCGTGTCCAACTCTGTGCGACCCCATGGACCGCAGCCCACCAGGCTCCCCCATCCCTGGGATTCTCCAGGCAAGAACACTGGAGTGGGTTGCCATTTCCTTCTCCAATCCATGAAAGTGAAAAGTGAAAGTGAAGTTGCTCAGTCGTGTCCGACCCTCAGCGACCCCATGGACTGCAGCCTTCCAGGCTCCTCCATCCACGGGATTTTCCAGGCAGGAGTACTGCAGTGGGGTGCCATTGCCTTCTCCGTACACATGCTAGGTATGTATTAGCAACTTTAGCTTACAAAGCTTCTGGCATACTCAAGGTCTCAAAGCTGGTTAGAACCCAAGTCTCTTGATTCCTAGTCCATGTTCTCAATACATGGCACATGGCCAGTGAACCTCACTGACCTTCCCCTCAAGTATATTTTTACCAGAAGCTGATATCTAAGAATTATACCTATAAAAGACTAAAAACCCACATAACTGACAAACATTAGAAGTGAAGAGGAAAGAAGACCAAGCTGACTTAGTTGGACAAGTCAGGGAACAAGCTGAGCTCCCGTTACCTGGCTTAGTGTCTGTCACTCCTTCCAGAAGAACCAGTCCCACAGGTCGCCGGCAGGCAATGCTACAGAAGCGGAAACGCAGCAGGAAGTCTCGGCTATACTTGCGTCTCTCTGTAAACCAGGGAAAGCCATACAGTGAAAGGAAGGAAGAGGAGCCACGTGCTGGGACTTCCTCAATCCCAAGAAGCTTCCAGTGTAGGGACACAGAGGGAGTCTAGCCCTGAAGACAAGGAGATTTTCCAAAGGCTATGATGGACAGTTGTCCGTTTCACTGGGGGACCACGAGGAGGACGATGAAAAGTATAAAGGAATGTGCTCAGAGAACTGAGGGAATTACGCTTTCTCTTGTCAATGAGGTGCTAGCTTTCTCCCAAGATGGGCAGGGAGGGACAACCAACTGAGACAATGGCACGTGCTCACCTGAGCTCGTGGGATGACAGGAGGTGACATACTGACAGCAGTCAGTGATACCCAGGGAGCTGGGCCACAGTGGGGCCTGCAGCTTCCTCTGATAAAGCTGATGGGAGAAGTCTTCCTGTCCAGATACCTATGAGCAAAGAGCAGACGGCAATGAGGAATCCGAGACGGAGAAAGAGAGAAGCCCGTGTTTGGGGACATACGGACAAACATACACACACAGTCACACTATGTACAAAACACGTCAGTCTCAGGGGAAAGTTAAACATAAGGAACTAATTAAAACTATTTTTTTTTTTATTAGAAACACTGAAATGTCCACGAGACAGGGATAAGGGGAAAGAGAATAAGGTCTGTGAAACAAAGAGAAAAGAACCATGTGAACACAGGGTCCCCTAAATTTCACCTTGGAAAAATCTACACTACTCTGCCAGGGAGAATCCGCTTTCAAGGGCTTTAATTTGCCAGGGGAAAAGGCTTGTTTGGATCTTTGGATCTTCTGGATCGAAGTCTAGCATCTGAAGCCCATTACTGGGAAATCACAGGGTCAAACCAAATGGGAAATGCACCAAAGCACTTTACCGTATCTACGCCACCATCCTCAATCAAAGCCCATGAGCAGCCTGGGAGCGGACAGAACGTAGTAGGGGAAACATTTGGCAGCATCAGTCATCTGCACATCTCCCAACGCATGTAGCAAAATCCCCTTTATTTCATTTACAAACAACAAATATTTGAATGCCAAGTAGGTGCAAGACACTAGCCATGTGCTGGGGAGATAATCTCTCTGCCCGCAAAGGACAAACACTTTCAGTATGCCATCAGAAGGAAACACCTTCAATTGAATGGCCATTTACTAGCTACGTCACTTTGGGCAAGTCAGTTAACACCTCTTGGGTTCCATATCCTCTCCCATTGAATGGGATAATAATACCACAGACAACTAAGAATCTTGACAACAATAACCACTACCAATTATTGACTGCTCCCTTTGAAGCAGGAACTGGAAAACACTTTGTGTGCATTATTTTAATGAATCCACCAAAGAAGACCCTCAGAAGTAGGTCTCATCATATTCTCCAGGGTATGATGAGGCCAGTGGGGCTCACGGAAGGGAAGTAACTTGCCCAAGGTGGCAGAGCAGGGATCTGAATGCAAGACTGTCTGGCTTCCAAATGAGTGCTCTGAATCACTCTGCTTAATGGCAGCTGTCATGTGGGAGGCCGTTCCCAAGTCTACTTCTCATTCCCTGAGCCCCTTGGTAACAGCAGCAGCCTCCTGGCAGGATAATGCCTTCCTCTTTGCATGTGGCAACCAAGACATCGCTGGCACTTAAGTAACCTCATTAAAATAAAAGCCCAAAGGGCTTGACAACAATTCAGTCATCTTACGTCCTTTCTCCACTGCGCCTTGCCAAAAGTTAAGGAACAAATTGGATCAGCAGGAGCAAAAGAGAGAAACAAGGAGATTAAGTGACATAAAGAAGAATCTGCACAAGCTGAATGCTCCTCAGCAGGGCTAAATGAACCACAATAAAACTGTAATACAGCTATGTTACAAAGATTCAGCAGTCAATAGGAATGAGATAGATACGTATGTACATTGTTGAGTAAAAAAGCTAGAAAATTCAATATACAGTAATATGTCATGTTTATAAACACATACAATAGAGTAGATATCAGCCATTAGAAGCAGTCTCAGCACAGTACTGGAGGGCAAGAGCCCTGGGGCCAGACCACCTGATTACAAATCCTGGCTCCACGACTAAGGACCTGCACAAACTATAGAGAGTAAATGACCTAACTTTCTCTATGCCTTAGGTTTCTCACTTATAAAATAGAAGCAATGATAGAACTTGTGGAAACTAATGAGTTAACGTAGGTAAAGTGCTTAAAATAGCATCTGGCAGAGTTAGTGATTAATAAATAGAGACTATGACAGTTACATCACCACAGCAGTTTAGGTAGCACTGCAAATGCACAGAAAATGACCCGGAAGAACAGCACCAAACTTTGAACAGTTATTACGAGACTCTAAGGGGAGACGTGGGAAATGCAGGTAATAAAGCGGGCTTTGGTCTTAAGCCCGCTTTATCACCTCCATTTCCCACATCTCCCCTTTGAGTCACGTAATAATGCTTCAGTCCTTATAGAGAGGTACTTATGTACATCTGTGCATTTACTTATGTACTTGTAAACTAAACATAAATTAATGATAAACCCGAAAGGATTCCAGTATACCAAAGGCACTCACGAGCTCCCAACTTCCAGGTATGGGTACCAGAGCTATCAACAGGACACGAGAAAGCAGGAGGGAGGCAGCACAGGAGTCCCCTGGGTTCCTGCCACAGAAGCAGCCCTGCATGCCGCACCCCAATCCCCCTGTAAGCCAAGCCCGCAGTGGCCTCTCCCATCTCACCTTCCAGGCTGGCATCCCGTGGTACTGGAGCTCTCCGTCCCTGATGAAGTTGTAGAGAGGTGAGTCGGGGACAGAGTTCAGGTCCCCACACAGGACGATGGGGCAGTGGCTGCCGTCTGACAGCCTGGCCACCTTGTCCACTTCGGCCAGGAGAATGGCCATCTGGGCCAGCTTGACGTCACCCCGCCGTGGGTTGTACAGGACGTGGGTATTTGCCACACATAAGGGGGCCACCGAGACTTGCCCCAGGCCTTCTGGGACCAGTGGCTGCAGCAGCAACACTAAGCCCACGTTGTCCCGATTGAGGAGCTCCAAGCCAGGCCGAAAGTACTCCACGGGGCTGGCGCAGAGCAGACGGAATCTCGTGGGCTTGTAGCAGACAGCACAGCCATCTGTCTTACACCCGGTCCTCCTCTTGTAGAAACAGGTAAAGCCTGCAAGGGACACCCCGCCAAAGAGATGGGTCCGAGTCCTTGAACCCTGCATCCCTCCAACCAATGCCAGCAGCCCAGGTGTGTGTGCCCAGTGCACTGCTCCCGCTGCTCAACACGGGGGAGTCTGCGCCCTGACACATCCCTGGGTTCTGCAGAGGTTCCCTTACAGCGGTAACCAGATGGCTGTGCAGCTAGAAGGGGAAGGAGGGACAGAAGGGTGTGATAAGAAAAGCATGGACTCCGGGGTAAGACAAATTGGAGTCCAGGTTCCACAAGCTATGAGCTTTTTTATTTATAGCTTTGTGACCTTTGAGCTAGTCACTCAAATTTTCTGAACCTCAGTCTCCTCCCTATAAAACGGGTGTAATAATTTCAGCCTCAGAGAGTTGGTAAATAGATGTAAATAAATGGCAATGTATGTCAGAACCACTTTAAAACTTCAGGACTCTTGTTTTTCTTCTTACTCCACACGAGGGAGCTAGCTCACAGGTGAGAGGGTTCACTGAGATGAAAGAAGAGATGGTGTGTTCAATAGAGGGCAGACAGGGTGGGAGGAAAAAAAACTGGCACACGTGCCAAGGAGCGGCATTACCCATCATTCTCAGAGAGGGCTCCAGCTGCTCCCAGTAATGATCTTCCTGGACTTCCTGGAGACACAAGATCTGGGGAAACGACACAGAGACCAGTCACTCCAGGGTAACGGAGGGCACCGCAGTGTGACTCCCACCCCAGGAGCGGATGCTGAAGCCACGTGGGAAGCTGCTGTGGGTCTCAGGCTGGGCCACACTGACACTTCTTCTGGGGGCTGACTCTTCCCAGACTGCCACTCCAGCAAAGAACAGGCCCTGAGTGAAGCTGGATTTTCCTGCTCCTTGAATCCCTCAAGTCTTCTTCCCTGCCTAAAGGTGCTAGCGAGGGTGTACCTATGGAGAGGCATCTTCGTATCTGCCCAAAACTCATTTACACCAGGCAGCAAGCTCCCATCCTAAGCCGGACTCCAATCACATGAACAACTGTGGATGAACTCATTTTTCTAAGGGCACAGGAAAACAGCCAGGGTCCGGAGCAAATGCAAGATGGCACACCCCCATCCATCCCACCCTCCCCGCCCGCCTTCGCTTACATCTGGGTCCCAGTGCTGGAATTCCTGCATGAGATTCGCAAAGCGATAGTTCCAGTTGAGGATGTCTGGGTGGCAATGCAAATAGAGCTCGGAGCTCTGCTGCATCAGGTCCTGGGCCAGGATATTATAGGACATCAGAGTGAACTGGAACTGAGGGCCATCCCCTGCCTCCAGGCCCTGAACATCTGGCTGAGTGGAGAAATCCTCCCATTCTCGCCACAAGATTTCTGCAAAGGGGTTGGGAAGAAGAGGTCCATGGTTGAGTCCATGCTATCCACAGGGCCTACCGTCTCTACTCTGGCCCAGCGATACTGTGACAAAGTTCCCTTTCTCATTTTCCCTGTCATCCGTCCCTTTCTGTGGTGATCTGAACAACACTCTAAGGATAGCCTCAGACCAGAGAGTAAGCGCCACAAAGCCAGAGACAATCTTGGCCTGTTCACCACTGTATCCCTAGTACCTGGCATAGAACCTGGTACTTAGTACACTAAAATTCACTAAACATGGCCAGCAACTCCTCACTTTTGATAAAGCCATTGGTCTCCGGGGAATCACTCAGATGAATGCGCTTAACAGTCATCTGAGATTAAAGACATTTCTAGAGTAATCTCAGCCTTGGCTGTTTTCTGACCTCTACACCTAGAAGGGCCTACAGAACCAGAAACTGTAATGTGTCCCCTATATCACCTAGAGCAGGGAGCTAGCTGTAGAGTGGACTGCAAACCTATGCGAGGCACAGCCCTCATTTTCCAGATTTTAACGGAAGCCCAATATGTAACACAGATAAAAACGGAGTTATCCTGTTTGGAGCAGAGAAAGCGAAGTCCCTGAGAGCTCTCCACCCTTACCCCAGGTTCCTCCAGACAATCAGTAACACAGAGAATGAGAGCTAGGGTCTGCTTTCAGTTCTACCACTACCTAGCTATGTGACTTTCGGCATGTTCTGCGACCTCTCCGAGCCTTGATGACTTCATCTCAAAAGGCCACAGGGCTGGATGAAATGACCTCTAAGGCCCCTCTGGATTTGCCGCTGCAAGTCTCAGAAAACCAGAATGTGGCAGCAGAGCTCTACACCAAAGGGCCTTCTCTTTAGCAACGGCTTTGCCCACCTCCGAGACGACCGCTGCCCCGGCTCGCTCAACCAGCTGTCAAGACTCACCGTGATATGGGATTTCCACTGGGGGAGGCTGAAGCTGCCCCAGACCCTCAAAGGGCCAGACGGCAGCCTCTTCCTGGGGCACAGGCTCCGGTGCGATGCTCCAGGCCACCATCGCGGGGTCCTCATCCCACTGCTCTGTGGCCAGCGCACCCACGGGGAGGACGGCACAGTCTGTGTACTGGGGGCCGGTCTGCACGGGCACTGCTGCCCATATTGGGCCCTCGACCTCCGGCAGCAGCTCCTCCTCTCCTAGCACCTCGGGGAAAGGCTCCTCCAGGTTCTCTGCTGCCCGCAGGTCACTCAGCTGCCTGCTGGACCACTTGTCCTCAGGAGCAGCATCCTGTTCTCCAGGATTATCCATCAGGAGGGCCAGGCTGCTCTCAGCGAGTCCCTTATCTACAAGGGGACCATCGCTCACAGTTGACAGCACCTGGCTCGACCCTTCTTCCCGCCACTGCTGCAGCAGGCCCTCACACTCCTCCTGGTCGGGGCCCCGAGGGGCCATGGCAAAGTTGCCTTCTACCTGGGAGGACGAGCTCTTCGCCAGGAGGACATTTTTTCGACATGTGAAGAAAGCATCTAAAAAGAAAGCCAAAATACCATGTTATAAGATGATGGCATCATTCAACTCACACTTCTCTCTCAACTCCTGATATAAGTCTCGTGTGAGTGCATGCTCAGTTGCTTCAGTCGTGTCCGACTCTTTGCGACCCTATGGACTGTAGCCCACCAGGCTCCTCTGTCCATGGGATTCTCCAGGCAAGAATACTGGAGTAGGTTGCCACGCCCTCCTCCAGGGGATCTTCCTGACCCAGGGACTGAACCTGGGTCTCCTGCACTGCAGGCAGATTCTTTACCACTGAGCCACGAGAAAGCCAGTAAGTCCCATACAAGCAAGAATCATATCCACCGCGCTCACCGTTGTATCATCACTGAACCTGCCCGTTTTAGGGTCTGGAACATAATCATCACCAGAGCCAAGTGCTTACTATGTGTCAGGCACTGTTCTAAGGACTTTACAAGTATTAACTAATTTACATGGTAGGGATCTGATAAATACTCTGTGCGTGAATGAAAGAATGGCTATCCCATATAATCGAGAACAGAGATGATCACATATAACCACGCTCCTTTTGTCTGGAGGCTAAGAATCCTATTAACTTCAACTCTCTGGTTCTAAGAGCCACATGACACTGGAACCAGCACTTGACCATAATCATAACTGTGGGTTGTGGCCCAGCACCGAAATGAACAAAACTGTGTGACCTTAGACAATGCCCCTAGTGAGATGGACTTACTCTTGCGTGTAAAATGAGGACGAGGGAACTGTGAATTGGATAATCCCCAAGAGCTTTTCTAGTTCTATAAATTTCCCCGTCTATGAATGCATTCCAACAGAAAGTAGACAAAAAGGGTGTCTCAAAATCTGGACAATCTGCCTTTTAGCAAAGGCCTGGGGTCCTCTTCTCAAAGCTATTTATTCTACTCATAAATCTTCACAAATATCATTATCAGCTTTCCCATTCCATAGCGCTCTGCTGCTGCTGCTGCTAAGTCACTTCAGTCGTGTCTGACTCTGAGCGACCCCATAGACGGCAGCCCACCAGGCTCCCCCGTCCCTGGGATTCTCCAGGCAAGAACACTGGAGTGGGTTGCCATTTCCTTCTCCAATGCATGAAAGTGAAAAGTGAAAGTGAAGTGGCTCAGTCGTGTCCAACTCTTCACAACCCCATGGACTGCAGCCCACCAACCTCCTCCGTCCATGGGATTTTCCAGGCAAGAGTACTGGAGTGGGGTGCCATTGCCTTCTAGAGGCTGCAAATCAGAAGGTGCCAACAACTCAGCAAGAGACAGCCGCCACCTCTCTGCTACAGCAGCCACAATGACAGCCAACAGGCAAAAGAAAGTAGGTGGGAAAAACTCTAAAATTAGAGGCCCTCAAAATCCAAGCACAGTACTGTGGTGCAGACAAAACGTCCCCCAACCAACACACACTAAGTCACTTGTTTATATCATCCAAGTGACATGGATGATGTCCCTCCATCACTGGAGACGCATTTCATCAGTTCCTTTTTTTCAGGCAAGAAAAACTTCAAAATGGCTCAAATGTTGAAAGACACTCTTATTTATGGCCTGTGTGGATTCAGGTCCCTCAAACCTCAAAGTGGTTTTCCACCAGGGGTGATCCTGCCCTCAAAGAACATTTCCACATTGTCTGGAGGAACAGTGGTCGTCCCAACTGTGCGGACGCTACTGGCATCTAGTGGTTATAGGATAAAGAGATTGTGAGCACCCTACAGTGAGAGACAGCTCCACAAGGAACTATCAAATATCAATAGTACTGAGAGTGGGAAACTCTGCTTTAAACCTATGTGCTGGGTTGCTGGTTTTAGTCTCAGGGACTCGCTAATTCACTGCCCTTTGAAACATCCTCTATTTATACCAAATGGCTTAAGTTCTTTGATTTATATGTGTGAGGTTACTAGTTTTCAAATTTAGGTTTTGATTGGTGGTGGTTTGTGTTTTTCAGCAGAATTTTTATTAAAGATAGAAAATCTGTAGAAACCAAATACACAAATAGGACTACGTTAATAGGTGTGTACCTATGGATGGGGGGAGGCCCACACCTGTGGGTGGGAGGGCAGCCAAAACTCTGGCTACTGGTCAAGAAACCTCTGGACTAGAGGTCACTAAGTATAGGTCACTAAGGCTGCCATTATGAACAGTGGCAAAGCTCAAGAAATAGCAGCAACATGGTTAGGGGAATATGCGATGGTTCTCTGAAAGCAATGCCTTCTGTGGAGTTCCTCATTTCTAAGAAGTATGTATACACAAGACATTCTCGGATTCCTGAACTGAGTGCCTACTATAGTCTGGGTAGTATGTTAGCAGTAGATACAGTGAGCAGAACAGACAGCCCTGCCTTCCTGGAGTTTGCATTCTAGTGCGCAGATACAAACATACATGTACATACTTTAAGTGTTTTATATGAAATATGAAGTAACAGATATTACACACACAAAAGGTAAAATTCCAAAAAGGAAAAGCGTAGAATGCACACAGCTGGACCTATTTCTAAGAAATAGAAATTACTCTATTCTATTCTAAAACTCCTTCTTAGTCTGTCCTGTCCCCTAAAATGCCAGAGAGAAGTCCAGGAGTGCTGTGCGATCTCCGAGAGGAACGGATGGTCTCTTAAGAACAAGAACCTCGGAAAAGTCAAAGGCCAGGAATGGGGTGCGCGGGCAAACCCCGGCAAAGTTAAACAGTAACTCTTCTCCAGGCCGCCGCTGAGTACTGCCTCCACCCACGACATGTCTACGCGCACGGAACAATTGCTTCAAAGATGAGGTTTCAACGTGTCTCTGGATTCTGCTGTTTTTCAACCAAAGACTCCGCAGAGAGGCAGCTCGGAAAGGCGACTGTGGAGTCGACCCAGGGGAAGACAAAGCAAGTCCAGGTCTTCAGTCCACAGACCCTTAAAGGCCGAAGGGCCCCTGTCCACGGAGAATTCGGGCACTCGCCTCGGCCCCCAAGGGGGCCGACCCTCCCTGACCCCCCGAGAAGTGACTCAGCGGGCCCCGGAGCCTCTCCGCGCCCGCGGGGCCAGAAAGTGGGGGAGAGGGGGGGCTCCGCCCCTCCCCCGGCAGCCTCCACGCTGTAACTGTGGCCCGACGCCTCCAGGCCACCGGCGTGAGGAGGTGGGTGGGGGTGCCGCCCACGAGGGTCGCCGGCCAGGCCTGGGCCTCGCGGAGTCCAGGATAAACCGGTCGTGAGGCCGGCCGCGCAACGCACGCCGCCCAAGACCCCGCGGGGGCCCCGCCAAGGCAGGCCCGGAGGCTTGGCACCCGCCCTTCAGGACGCGGGGCCGGTACCTGAGAGGGCGCGGAAAAGGCGCGCGGCCGGCAGCAGCAGGTAACACAGACACGACGCGATCATGGCCGGCCGCCCGCGCCCGCCGCCCCTTCTCTCCGTCACGGCGAGCCGGTCTCCCTCCGCTCGCCCTGCCCCCGGCTCCGCCCCGCTCCCGGGCCCGCCCCGCCTCTCCGGCTCCGCGCCCCGCCTCTCCGGCTCCGCGCCCCGCCTCTCCGGCTCCGCGCCCCGCCTCTCCGGCTCCGCGCCCCGCCTCCCCGGCTCCGCGCCCCGCCTCCCCGGCTCCGCGCCCCGCCTCCCCGGCTCCGCGCCCCGCCTCCCCGGCTCCGCCCGCCTCCCCGGCCTTGCTCACTTGACCCCGCTGCGCTTCAACAACAACTTTATTGGGCACGCAGGGCCAAGATTGGGAGACAGTTCCCAAGGCAACCGAGCGGAGCCCCAGGGCCTGGCTGCCGGCAGCGGCGGCGGCACCAGGTGCCCCGGCATTTAACATTAAACCCCTCCTTGCAGGCCCCGTAGTGTTATTACTAGTCCACGGTTTTATTCCCACTTCTGCCGCCTGACTGGGTGTCCACCTTGGGTGCGCCACCTAACCATTCCTTCCATCGGTTACCACGTCTGTAAAATGAGGGGCTAGACTTTGTCTCTTTAAGGTCTCACCCAGCATGATCTTGCCCTTCTCAGCTTACATTGGAGACAGAAAACTCTTCCTCATTTTTCTCCTTAACTCTCTTCCCCAGCTTAGATTTAGGTCACACATCAAGTCCATTCCTTGCTTCAGCACATACGATTTTGTCTCCTGCCTCATCCTGTTCCAAAGGGGCCCTTTCCCCCGTAATTTTGAAGAAAGGGGGTGTCCCACTGGTAAGGGAGCCAAAAAGGGAGGTGGGAACCCTCCACAAAGGCAACTGGACCAAGTCTGGTTGGTTGGTTCATTTTCCTCCGGATGTCTGTGACAATGCCAGGCACATAGTAGGGACTAGATAAACCTTGTTGACAGAATAAAATATATGTCACTAAAAGAAGGCCAGTTCTTCCACCAGCTCTGTGCTACCCAGACCTCTTTAATCCTGTCTTCCCCTTTCCCACTCTCCATCTCCTGCCCGACCACACTGTAAAGAAGGAGTGATCGTTCAGTACCCCCAGTTTCAGTACCCAGTGTCTGAGCTGTGCGATTTCCGATTTGGGACTGGCGCCTTGGTGGTTCCGGGAAGCCCTCTGGAGAGTCACCAGATCCAGGACCAGCTGGGTACATCATAACACTGCAAGGCTGGAAGGAGGAAGGAGGAGTCAGTACAGTGGCCTTCCCACCCTGGCCCCTTAGCTCTATAGGTGGCGTGTGCCTTCATGCAATCCTACTCTCACCTTCTCCAGAGATGAAGCAGAGGCTGCTGGGGTAATCTGAAGACTGGAAAGCCTCTTAGGAACCAGCACATAACTACCTAAGGAGCCCCCCAGATCAGATTGACCTCCTTCATATGTGCTTAAATAAACCTTCCTTGCATGTCCTTCCATTTTGTCCCAATAATTACCTAAAGTTGAAGTTCCAAATCAGATCCTAAATCAAGGCACTTATCTGGAGACTATGTGTATGTGTGCCTGTATTTAGTGGCTCAGTCGTGTCCGACTTTTTGCCAACCCCATGGACTAGAGCCCACCAGGCTCCTCTCTCCATGGAATTCTCCAGGCAAGAATACTGAAGCGGGTTGCCATTCTCTTCTCCAGGGGATATTCCCGACCCACGGATGGAACCTGGGTCTCCTGCACTGCAGGCAGTTTCTTTCCCACTGAGCCACCTGGAAAGCCATATCTGGAGACTAAGTTATGGTTCCCTTGAAGTTCAAGTCGCTCAGTCGTGTCCGACTCTCTGCGACCCCATGGACTGTAGCCTACCAGGCTTCTCCGTCCATGGGATTTTGTCTGAGTTGATGCATTCATTCATTCACGCTTTCCCTGGTTTGTGCACTCGATACATTCATCAGTGATGTACCAAGCACTCATCAACGTTTACTCCAGCTTCACCCCAGGCTTTTCTTGACCTCTGGCCCACTTCTCCTCTTTCACCAAAAACTCTAGCCCTGGACTCACAGTCTGCCCTACCTCAAAGTCCTCCTATCATCAATGTGGATAAGTCACCCCAAATCTGAGAAGCTCACTGTCACCACCTCCTGGTGACCTCATTCCCACTGTACTCCAAACACCCTTGATGTACCATCATTGGATACTGCTCCACCTCTGAAATCATAAATTCACACCCCCCACTTTCGTGGATCACCTCACGGCTTTCTGCCTCTCTCTCTTTCACCCTTGCATCATCTGTTCTTTAACTTCATCAAACCCGTGAGCCATTTTTAAAGTCACTCTCTGCCTGCTATCCACTGTCTTACCATCTGTTCTTTGACGACACCTGCCTAGGTAAGTTAAACCATATTCTCCTTCTTGGCTCTTACACCTAGGCTGCCGAGTGCCAGGGAATAAAATTACCAACTGCACAGAGCAGAGCTGTTGGTCGCTGGTCCGCAGCCTCACTTTAGCCCGTGACCTTCCTGCAGCCATCCTGTGTTCTTCCCTAGCACTCTCCCTCCTGTTTCCACAATGGCCACTTTTTTCAGACTTGCTGTTCTGTTGCTTCCCTTCCTGCTTTGAAGATCATCTCCCTACCAACTTGAGAGGAAAAACAGAACTACTCAGTGAACACTCTGTTCCCAGTTGCCACACCAACACACCGGCCAGCACCAATCGCCACCTTTTCCTCTTTCCCTCCTAGCATAGTGCTGACCGCTCCACCGTCTTGGGCTCCCACCCACCCCCCAACTCTCACTTCCTCAGAGACTGTGCTCCTTTTGCTCATCCCTCTCCTTTCCTTCCCCAACTCTTGCCCATCCACACGTGAAGTCAAGTCGCTCAGTCGTGTCCGACTCTTTGCGACCCCATGAATCACAGCACACCAGGCCTCCCTGTCCATCACCAACTCCCGGAGTTCACTCAAACTCATGTCCATCGAGTCAATGATGCCATCCAGCCATCTCATCCTCTGTCGTCCCCTTCTCTTCCTGCCCCCAATCCCTCCCAGCATCAGGGTGTTTTCCAATGAGTCAGCTGTTCGCATCAGGTGGCCAAAGTATTGGAGTTTCAGCTTCAGCCTCAGTCCTTCCAGTGAACACTCAGGACTGTTCTCCTTTAGGATGGACTGGTTGGATCTCCTGTATATTACCATATGTAAAATAGATAGCCAATGGAAATTTGCTGTATGTCTCAGGGAACTTAAACAGGGTCTCTGTGTCAACCTGGAGGGGTGGGATGGGGAGGGACATGGGAGGGAGGTTCAAGAGGGAGGGGACATATGTATACCTATGGCTGATTCATCTTGATGTTTGACGGAAAGCAACAAAATTCTGTAAAGCAATGATCCTTCAATTAAAAAGTAAATAAGTTTTTTTAAGTCTAGAATGGTCAAACAAACAAAAAGACTCTGCGATTCCAAGGCTGGGGACTTGAGTTCGATCTCTGGTTGGGGAGCTAGGATCCCACCTGCCGTGGAGCTACTAAGTCCACTTGCTGCAACTACTGAACCCGTGCCCTCTGGAGCGCTCAGGCTACAACTAGAGAGTCTGTGCGCTGCAGTGAAAGATCCTGAGTGCAGCAACAAACATCTCGTGGCTGCACCTAAGACCCGATGCAGGCAAATAAATAATTTTTTTAAAAAACCCTCCTTGAAGGATCTCTCTGGTGATCCAGTGGTTAAGACTCTGTGCTTCCAACGTAGGGAGTGCAAGTTCAATCCCTGTTCTGGGAACTAACATGTCACATGCTACCCAGCACAGCCAAAAACAAAAATTGTTTTTGTCCTGAAAATACAGTCAAACTCCATAGCATAGCACTAAAGACCCTTCATTACTGCCCTCCACTCACCTCCCATCTCATCTCTCAGCTCTTCCTTCCCACCACAATTCCTCTGCAGGGAGGATCACACTACAGCCTTGCTGGAGACTGTAACTTGCTGTCAAGACTTTTACATGCTTTTTTCTCAGCCACATATACCTCTCCTTCTCTACCGGGCCTACCCTTCCCTCTGCCTTCACCTAATTACTGCCTAACAGACCTTCAAGTTTCAGCCTAGACCTTCCTTCCTCAGGAAAGCATTTCCAGGTCTCTAACACCCACCCACCTACAGACACATGACTGCCCACATCTGGACCACAGCCCTCCTTCTTTGTTTCTGAAACATCCTCGCTTACTCTGGGTTCAATACAGTCACGGTTTGCTTACTCATCAGTATCTCTCAGTATACTGTATACTTCACGCTGTTCCCCACTCTGTCCCCATCGCCCAGCGATTACCCTTCAATTAAAAATAAATACTTTTAAAAAGTTATAACATGGTAAAAACAAACAAAAAGACTGCACAGCAAAGGAAACCATAAACAAGGTAAAAAGACAACCCTCAGCATGGAAGAAAATAATAGCAGATGAAGCCACTGAGAAAGGATTAATTTCCAAAATATACGAGCAGCTTACACAACTCAATACCAGAAAAACAGACAACCCAATCAAAAAATGGGAAAAAGACCTAAACAGACATTTCTCCAAAGAAGACAGACAGATATTCAGTACCAGGATATTCAACACATTCATTCATTAATAATTAATTAATGAGAAATCCTTCTTTCTGAAGAGCTCCGGTTCCCAAGGAAACCAAGCATAATAAAACCCAAACTTGCAGAAGCAGACAAGTAATGGGGAACTTCTCTGTATTTTGCAAAGGTTTATTTGCTTTACAAAATAATTCTGAAAGTGCCTTTCTTTCAGAGTCTCCCACATACTTGAAATCCAATTTGATTTGCAGTTGCCATTTAAAGAAAACCAGCCCTTACATAAAATTGGATATTATTACACCTAATAATGAAGGCTCTGTTTCCTTCTGTGCTTCTGCTTCCTCCTCCTGCCTCCTCACATGATTTCTGCCTGCTATCTTTGACCCTTGGCTCTCCATTCTTTCCTACAGAATATTAGGACCTTCGGTAGTTATCCCATGCTAACGGTCATCAAACACAACAGCAAACTTTTTCCTAAAGGACCAGATAGAAAATGTTTTTGGTTTTGCCGGCCGTGGATCTCTGTAGCAACTGCTTGACTTCACCATTGTAGCATGAAAACAGGCACAGAAATACCTAAATGAGTGATCACAGCTGTGCTTCAACAGAACTTTATTACAAAAAAAACAATGGACCAGACTGGGTCCTCAGACTTTAATTTGCCAACTCTTGAAATACATAACCTGAGCACAGACCCTCCTCTGAACCATGAACAGCAGCTGCCTTGAGTGGGGGACAACCTTGTCTTGTTCAAGGAATGGCAAGAGGGTCAGTGTAGAGAGGCAGCAGCCAGACTGAATTCACTTATATCCCAGCTCTAGCTGTGTGACCTTGAGCCAGTAACTTAACCTCTCTGTGCTGTTTCCTCATCTATAAAAGGGGAATAAAAATAGCATCTCATAATAGCTGTTAGACAATTTGAATGTGTTTATACGTGTAAGGGGACTTCCCTCATAGCTCAGCTGGTAAAGAATCCGCCTGCAATGCGGGAGACCTGGGTTCGATCCCTGAGTTGGGAAGATCCCCTGGAGAAGGGAAAGGCTACCCACTCCAGTATTCTGGCCTGGAGAATTCCATTGACCGTATAGTGCATGGGGTCGCAAAGAGTCGGACCCAACTGAGTGAAAAATTGAAATACATGTGAGGACCACAGAGCAATACCAGCATTTATAAGGGCGGTAAAAATGGTTATAGGATAGTAAAGGGTCCCTCTGCCATGATCCCCACTAACGAATAGATCGTAACATGAATATTGGCAATAAAGAAGAAAATAGTCATTCCCTTAGTATTTGGCCATACCTTGCTCTGGGTGGCTTTCTCATTGACTCATTTTTTATCAAAATCACAGTTCCCTCCCCCCAGAGACTGTCTCTCTTGCCCCACTCTGTGGATTGACTGTAGAGCCAGTTTACTGCCTACCCACTAAGTGCCTTAGGCCCACCTCCCAGCACCATAGCGGCTTATCTCACAAACTAGTAGCTTAAAGTACACTCTGGTTAGATGCTGATTATGCGGTTTTGGTTTGTCAATTGATTTTTAACAGTGGTGAAAAGACAATAAATCCTTGCCGTGGTTGGGAAGGAGAGAGGGGAGGAATAGTTAGGGAGTTTGGGGTGGACGTGGACACACGGCTATATTTTAAATGGATAACCAACAAGGACCTACTGTATAGCGCGCGGAACTCTGCTCAGTGTTATGTGGAATCCTAGAGGGAAGGGAGCTTGGGGGAGAATGGATACATGTAGATGCATGACTGAGTCCCTTGGTTGTCCATCTGAAACAAGCACATTATTAATTGGCTATATGCCAATATCAAATAAAAAGGGTTTTGTGCTTAAAAAAAATTCTCCAATAAATGCAGAAAGGACAGTCTTTTCAACAAATAGTGCTGGAACATGTAACATCCACGTGCATTTATATGTATATTGTATACTCTACACCTTATCTAAAGATTAACTCAACATGGATCATAGAAAAAGTTCTGGAAATGGATAGTGGTGATGGTTATGAAACATTGTAAATAAAATTAATGTCACTGGATTACACACTTAAAAGGGTTAAAATGGCAAATTTTATGTTAGTATATTTTATCATGATAAAAAATTAATGAATCATAGGCCTAAATGTAAAAGCTAAAACTATAGAGCTTCTAACATGAAACAGGAAAAAATCTACTTGACCTTGAGCTAGGTAGAGAGTTTAGATACAACACTGAAAGCATGATCCATAAAAGAAAAAACTGATAATTTTGATACGATTTGACTTCATCAAAATTAAAATTTGTACTCTGTGAAAGACACTGTTAAGAGCAAGAAAGTAAACCACAGACTGGGAGAGAAAATATTTGCAAATCCCATTTGTGACAAAGCACTTATATCTAGAACACATCAGCACTTAATGAGAAAATAAACAGTCCAATCTAAAATGGGCGAAAGATCTGAACAAATAGCAAGAAGATATAGGAAAGGCCAATAAACATACGAAAGGATGCTCAACATCATTAGTCATTAAGGAAATGCAAATTAAAACCACCATGAAATACCACTACACACTTACTAGAATGACACTCAAAAGCAAAACTGGCAATATCAAGTATTGGTGAGAATTTGAAGCAACTGATGCTCATATATTCCCTGTGGGAATTCAAAATTATATAGCTGCTTTGAATGACAACTTGATTCACCCACTGCCTTTTCCCCACCCTCTATTTGCTCAGAGCCCATGAATAATATGGGCTTGTAGATGTTTATTTTATTCTTTGGGTTACAGCACAATGCTGTCATTTATTTTGCTCTTCAAATTCCAATTCTGGCTATGGGAGCTCATTCAGGTTGGCTTCTGCACACTTTCTACATGCCTCTCTTTTTTATTTTTGTTTTTGATCCCTTCCTTCTTTGCTGGCACCACAGAAATTACCCACCTTTCCAAGGAAAATAGAAACCTAGATCTGGGCACTGGCATGCTCATCACCGTTAAGTTGTCTCTGCTTCTGGTCCCTTTCAGTGGGTAAAGTTAGAAAATATATGTATGTATGATAATCCCTGCATAACACATGCATATATTTATATCCATCTATCTGTGTACATATATTAGGCAAAACCCCTGAATCCACTTGTAGACCTCTGACTCCATTCCAGCATCACTCTTTGTGAGGGCATGATGCCCCCCAGTACTGGCAATTTGCCAGTACTACCTTTAGACCCAGGTAAGCGGTGTCTCTGTTCAGTGGCTATTTGAGATGCCTTCCTCCAAATTTTCTAATTCACCTGTGGTACCTTAGACCACATGGTACCATTCAGGCAGAGCCCCCAGAACTTAGACCAGTATCTAAATACTTTCTGGTCACCATTTTTCTCTTTTAAGAGAGAAATACCTCACTTTCTTATCCTCTGCACCAGTATGGGGGTTGACCAGATATGCCTAGGGTCTTCAGGACTCATGCCTACCAAGTTATCCTAGGAGGTGACCATTTCCTTTGGCCTGTTCCGTGTTTCTTTCACAGAACCACAGGAGATTGGACCGCTAGAAATGTTGTCATGCTGATTTAGGATAACTCAAATTGTTTATTTGAACAGAAGCTCTGCCAAAAGTATTTGCCCAGGACTCTCACAACCTAGGAGTGGCCCTGTTGACTTCTATTTTGTATTATACATGCACTGGAATACCCAAGTCTTAATCATGTCTGCATTCCCCTCCCCATTGTGGTGCTTATCTTAGTGCCTTATATGTAACAGATGCTCCATAAATTTTCAGAATGAATGCCTGGAGGAATGAGTCATGTCTCAGATTTACATATTTCTTTTGATTCAAGGTTCTAACTGTTTTCCCTACATGCATCGCCAGATATTCATCATTCTTCTGAGTGGCAAAGAGGGATTCTCATGTCCCCAAGCCCTCCAGTCACTGACCTGCCCGTTGATGTGCTGATAGTTTATCAAGAAGGAACAAACACGCCTCCAGATTCTCTTGACAGTAAAATGCAAGTGGGCTTCAACTCCAAGGCATGTGAAAACAGCCAGGCGTGGGAAAGATGGTTGAATGGTTTCAAGTTAGGCAGCCCAGCAGTTTGAACAGCACTTTGGCTGCAACCAATTGTAGTGATAGAACATATGTTTGTCGTGCTTTGCTTTTGATCTTCTGCTCCAAGGTTGAGGATACTCTCCCAAGGGGGAAAGAAAAAAGCAAGAAGAACTGGGAAGAAGAAAACTGACCTCACCCATCACTGAAATATTTCGTACCTGAAGCACAACCACCTTGAGAGAAGAACATGGCGGTGGCTCTTCACAGTCAACTTTTTAAGGGGCTTGGGTTTGGTCCTGACTCAGAGGGAAATAGAACTCCACTGATAGGCACCTCCCCACAACACCAGCACACTCACAACCAAGCCTGGGCTTGGCCCCAGTGGACATAAGAGAAAAGATGACTGCCAGGGTCACCAAGAGGGTGGGAGGCTCGCTGTTGCCGCGTCTACCCACATGGATCACAATGACTGCATGAGGTCATGGAATGCTGAAGATGAAATGAAAGTGGGTCCTAAGTCATAAAGTTGCAGATGTGTGGGCATCCTTTCAACAGGGCTCCCAGGAATAGAGCTATACCTCTCTCCCTGATGATCCTAGGAAGCAGCTCCCACTCCCAGACAGAGTTGGGGTCAAATCCAGGCACATCCCACCAAACTCCACTCTCCCCGGGGCTTGCTGGGATGGAACGATAACTGCAGGCTCCCTGCCTAAGATCTGTCTGGGTGAGGACAGAGTACATAAATTTTGAGACAGAGGTGAATGGACCAGTAGCTTCTTAGGGAAGCAGAAGAAGGGTGCCAAGAAGCTGGCAGCAGCCTCTGAGAGGGCCCTGGCGCCATGGACAATGACGAACCTCTTGAGCCTGAGACAAAAGGTGAAAATGCGTCCCATGTCTCACCACTCAGGCCATTCTGGCTGCCTCAAGTGTAATGCCTAATGACCGTGCAGACCCGGAAGCCCTCTTCCCTCTTCTCCTGGGACCCTATAGATTTGGGGTAATGTGTGATGAGTGCAGGGCTGGCCAAACAGGGAGTGAGAAAGTTGCATGCAATGCTGGGCTAGAACTAGCTCATACCAGCTCTGGATGACTTTAATTTTCATTCTGTGAGCTGGTTAATATCATGTTGGTAGTTGGGAATCTGCCATGTTGGGAATATTTACATCACTACGTTGGCCAACAAATCAGGATTTTCTTTTTTCTGGAGAGCCAGTTCAACAGTTAGCAACATTCCACTGGTTGGATGGAATTCCAACACTGTGTAATGAAGAAATTAAGACACCATCACTTTGCGATGGCTATGTTTGATGGCTAAGCTGCTGTATGTCTTTGAAGTGTCAGACCACTGCTATTAATATTTCTACCCCTTGTCACACAGACCTTGACTTACAGACTGGGAAATAAATGTTGGAGCTTGGGTCTGTGGACAAGGGCTGAGAAAGACACAGATCTCTGTTGAGCTCATTTGGAACCCACTCTCTTAGAACCTGGGTGGTCAAAACTTGCAACCCCTGCCATGAATGATCAGCCCACCTAAAAGCGTAGATTGGTTGAGTTCTGACAGGCCACCTGGTGGTGCAACCTGGCTTCCCCAGACCTTTGCATCCTGCTGACACGGCCATGACTAGCCCTACCTAAGTGTGTGGCTTGTAGGAAGGAGCCCAGGGCTGGTTCCAGATCAGAAGCCCAGTGACAGAAAAGTTCCATCTAGCAAGTGCAGGGGACTGGTGTGAGGAAATCCCAGGACTCATGTATTTGATCATAGCAATTAGTCTCAACCCCTCAACCCCAGGGAGATTTGCAAGCTCTTCCTTCTGTGTGGTCATAAATTTGGATTGGAAGGAAGAGAAGCTAGGTCAAATCCTTAGGAATCAAGTTAACCCTCTGGTTCCCTGAGACTGCTCTGTTCCATTTTATTTTACATTTGACCCAAGTCACCTGCCCTGCCCCTTGCCCTCTGTGCCTGACAATGAAGAAGCCTCCGCATTTGTATATGTCCTTTCTCTGAATGAGTAAAGCAGACCCTGAACCCCACCCAAGCCACGAAGAAGGAAAAGAGGGAGCAAGTAGTCAACGTCCAAGGCTGGCCCAACCCAGGGGCTGGGACAGGGGCAAGCCTCCTGGAAACATGATGCGCAGTTAGCACAGGAGGCTGCTCTGTGTCAGCGAAGGGAGGGCTCATAGGGTGAAGGCCCCCCAACAGGGCTGAGGGCACGCTTGAGCCACATAAGGCTGGGGTCAGTGGCTGCAGCCAAGACCCAGGTCGTCAACGAGCGAAACAGAGGGGCAGGAATGCCAGTGCTGGCCTCCATGGGAAAGGCCAATTGATGGCTTTCGTTTCCAGAATTAAGGAGCTGAGTTTTTCTTCCAGATGAGAGCGACAGTGTGTCTGCACCGCAGAGCAGTAACGAAACACTCTACTGTGAGGCTGAAGCCCCTGTGGTTGTTGAGAAAGAGAAACCAGCCCAGGAGAGCTCAGAGACAGATCTTGAGATCGAAGGTGAGTGTAGGCCTTTGAGGGGCGAGGGGTGGCTTGCCTGCCTGCTCAGAAGCTGCAGAAATCAGTCCCTGCCATCGACCCAGCCTCTGCCTGGAGGGACGTGCTGTGGAGGGAATGTGGCTGTGCTCAGCGTTATGCCTCATCCTCCTCGAGACCAGCCTGGGTGTGGCGGTCACCGCTACCCCATGCCCATTGCATCAGCTTGTCGAAAGCTGGACCAATAAAAGGGCAGGGGCTTCTGGTTTTCTGAATGTTTCCACAAGTGGCCTCTATATCACCTTTGTACCAGTTCCAGGAGGTAGGCATTATTTACCTGCCTTTTACAGGGGAGGAAACTGAGGTTTAGAAAGACTGTGCGAGTGGCCGAGAAGTCTGCCAGCGTCTGCTGACCCCATGTTCACCCCACCTGGTCCATCCGCCCTCCGTATGCCATATCCCAGGGGCCCCTGGAGGATTTGGGGCCCGTCTGGCATGCTGGCGACTTTCCTCTTCTCACAGGAGAGTTCTTGTTACCCCATTTTCCTTCAACAAATCCAAGCGTGTCTGGGCAAGGGGGGGGCGGGGGGGACTCTGGCTGAGGGTTATTGCAAACATGACCTCTACCCTCTCCTCCCTCCCGGTTCCCCCAAGGAAGGAGATGCGGAAAAAGGACACAGGAAGCAGAGCCAGAACAATGCTGGCCCCGCCTGATGCGCTGGCCTCAGACTCCCCAGGCTGAACCCCTTCTCCTGTGTTCCGGAGCTGTGGGGGGGGGGGGGCGGTTCACTGTGATCAGTGGCTGCAGACACTCAAGGGAGGCTGTTCTGCCGAATTCAGCTGTGTGGCTCCCCTGAGCGGTCACCTCCCCCTCATAGTAAACCTACAACCTCACCCTCAACACAGACCTCCTCCTGCTACCCCCGGGGGAATCCTGTTGTTCATTTTCTAAATTCTTTCCCACTTCAAGGTTGCTGCTGAAGCTGATCGCAACACCCAATTTTACAAGGTCAGAGGGGTGTCAGATAGAAACAATGGACGTTGCATCCCAGTATCTGGCTTCTATCTCTTTCCCCCTCCCCACACCCATAGCCGGCAAGTGATAACACTGTTGCAAACAGCCTCGAAAATATAACTGTATTGAATACAGCTAGAAGTGGTCAGCGGACTGCAACAGAGGAGAGTGAGTTCCAAGGACAAAGCTGGGGGTTACCTATCCTGCTTGGGCAAACAGGAACCTCTAAGGACTGAATCTGGGCCCCACAGTTCTGTGTTGGATGGAAACTCAGGGCTCAGCTCCTCCAGTTTCTGCCTCTGCAGCAGCTGGCTCTGAGATACTGAGGATGGGGCAGGAAGTCTCCCATGATGGCCCCGGATACAGGAGCCCAGGCAGGAATAGCAAGCTGGTGGAGAGGCTCCAGAAGAGAGAGAAGAGGGACGTTACTTCTGCTTTTCCTGTACAACAGGCCATTTTGCACCCCAGGGGCCACTTGGCAAACTGGAGGTGGGGTGAGCGGGCAGATGCTACTTGAATCTCATGGGTAGAGACCATGAATCTGGCTCAGGGACTTCCCTGGTGTAGTCCAGTGGTTAAGACTCCACACTCCCTGACCAGGGTTTGATCCCTGGTTGGGAAATTTCCCGCAAGTTGCATGGCATAGCCAAAAAGAAATGTATGAAGAAAAGCATCCTGCTAAATGTTTTACATTGCACCTAACAGTCCCTCACAGAAGAGAATGATCCAATTCAAAATGTCCATAGTACTGAAGCTCGAAAAACCCTCTGGTCTACAATCACCTGGAAAAGAAGGCCAATTTGTAGCTGTGCCTATAAAATCAACTTGCTTGCAAAGACGTTGTCCTTCCACCAACAAAGCTTTCGTTGTCCGTCTTAGAAATGTTTAGGGTGGGTTGGCCAAAGGCCCAGGGATGTGAAGGGAAAACAGATGCTGGCTTAGACCCCAGCTTGCCCTGGGAAGCCGTGGATCAGTGGAGCTTGTTCAATGAGGACAGGGTCGTGGGGCATTCAGAATCCAGGGAGGCCCGCCGCCCACTGCCCACTAGCCAGGCTGGTCTAAAGTCCAAGGAACTGAGCCCCCAGCCCCCAAGTGTATTTGTTTCCAATGGATTTGGGGGTCTTTCCATTCTTGCACATACAGAAGCCCACTACGTCCTACTTGGGCTTTTTCTAGTTGGGAGTTCTCTAAATCTTTCGTAAAACTTTGTGGCTCACATTTTAACAGTGGCAATGAAACTAAAGGATTCCCAGGTGCACTAGTGGTAAAGAATCCACCTGCCGACATGGGAGACACAGAGATTCAGGTTCGATCCCTGGGTCGGGACGATCCCCCAGAGGAGGAAATGGCAACCCACTCCAGCGTTCTTGCCTGGAAAATGCCATGGACAGAGGACCTCGGTGGGCTACAGTCCATGGGGTCACTGCAGTGGAACTGCAGTGGAAACTCCCTCAACTGTCAACAAACCACCAGCTTTTTGTCTGGCTGGCCTTTCAAAGGTGTCCCCAGGTGGGCACAGACGGGCTCACACGTCCTTAAGGTCACCCTTACACACCCTTTCGCAGTTGGCCTGGGAAGGTGGGGGTGAAGCACATCATTTCTTCCAGGTAGTTTGGAGTCTAAAGCCAGGGACCTTCTCTCTTACCAAAGAGAGATGTCCCCATGGGGTTTTCTGGAGTCAGAGTCTCCCACCACAGGCTGACCTTCCAGCTGGAGGAACATACACGCATAGGATCAGATCCTCAGGCAGAAAGGACACCAGTCAGAATCGAATGTGGTCTGGGTTAGCAGGAAGATAAGGCAAAGGAAGAAGAGAAACTCCACTTCTTCCTCTTGCATCTTTTTTTTGTAGATACCGAGAAATTTTTCACCACTGGACAAAAGGAGCTGTACCTGGAGGCCTGCAAACTGGTGGGCGTAGTGCCTGTCTCCTACTTCATCCGGAACATGGAGGAGTCCTACGTGAACCTCAACCACCATGGGCTGGGCCCCAAGGGAACCAAGGCTATTGCTATAGCCTTGGTGGTGAGCATGCCAGTGGGGGCACGTGAAGCCTGGCAGAGGTGGGGGCTTGAGAGGCTGCTGGGCCCAAGAGTCAGAGAGCCCTACCGTGGGACTGAGTTGCCACCTCTTTGCCCACCTTGCCCGAGGTTCTGCATGTTATTGTTGAGTTGCTTAGTCATCTCCAACTCATTTGTGACCCCATGGACTGCATCCTGCCAGGCTTCTCTGTCCATGGGATTTCCCAGCAAGAATACAGGGGTGGGTTGCCACTTCCTTCTCCAGGGGATCTTCCCAATCCAGGGATCAAGCCTTCATTTCCTGCATGGCAGGCCGATTGTTTACCACTGAGCCACCTGGAATCCGAGACTCTGCATCACTATCAGCTATTTCCCCAATAGGCATGGATGCCCGTTAGCTCCTAGGAAGGAGGTTACCAGAGACCCGGACCTTGAAAGTCTGTGCTCTTTCATACCCAGAAAGCAAAGGCACAAAACTGTGGGCACTGGAAAAGCAACTGATCTGGGCTAGGGCCTGAATGCTAGTGCAAAACAGAAGACGAAATATCAGCTGGGCCCCCATTCCGAAGCTCACCTTTGCGATAAATGAGTTCACTACTGAGCCATTCCATTCCATGTCTGCCTTTCCCAATATTAGGTGTAATTCTTCAAGATCACACTGCAGAGTGAATCCTGTTTTCCCACAGGAATAATGTTCTCGCTCAACTTGGCATGAGCGAACAAGGACTTGACCTTGAACTTAATAGATAGCGTTCCATATTTATAATTGATGGTATGCAAAACTGACTCCATCTCAGGAAAACAGACAACGTAACAGGTGTATGTCAGCCTTACGCTGTTTGTTCACTTAGGACAGTAAAGAAAAAGTTTGATTTTTTTTTTAAGTACTCATTTTTGAATCTATAACAGCATTTGCACTTAGTGCATGCTCATTAAGAAGTCACTGAACGTGATCCTGGGGAGGAGGAGGGTAGGGAGGGAAGAGCAGAGAAAGAACAAAGCCATCTTGAATTTTATGGAGCGTTGAAAGACTGATTAATGAAGTGTTAGGAATGCACCATTACCTCATGAGCTTCATGGGAAAAAAAAATGGAATATAATGAAATCCACTCAGGACTTGGCTCTCAGGAACAGCAGTTTCTGTTTAGGGGGCGTTTTTCTTCTCTGATTCTCTGTATCACCCATTTGACAATTAATCATTGTGACATTCCCATGGACTGAACTTTTAATTATTACTGATATCTCCAGTTGAACTTCTCACATGTCGTGCTCTCCCCTGGCTTAGATGAAGAGCGCCCCTATAGGAGGGGTCATTTTCATACTCCTTGGGATCTATCCCTCCTCTGCCAATCTCCATGCCCCTGGACTTATGGGTTGCGGACCCCCTGCAGAGGAGGGATGGTTTCTGTTTATCCCTGTTTCCTCAGCAGCTGGCACAGAGGGTGACAAATAGATACTCGCCCTTGTGAAATAAATGTGGATGGACTTGGCAATCAGGCCCACCCGCCTCACCATGCACCGTGCTGGCCCCCAGGACGACTCTGAAAGTGGCCCTTCAGTCCCAGTTTCTGCTAAATGACACCTAGACTGGGAGGCCCCCTGAGCCATCTCACTTGCCTTTGAGTCCAGCTGAACTTTGCCACCACTACCCCCTCCCTGCAGAGAGCTGAGGCCAGGAGACACTTCCTGAGGCCCTGGAGGACCTCCCTGCGTGGCTGTAATTCGCTCTGTGACACTCTCCCTTCGCTTGGGACGAGAGCTCCTACCGCGTCCTACTTCTCTCACAGCTCTGTGCACTTCGAAAGGGCTCAGATCCAAAGACGAGTCTGTTCTGTCTGCCTTTCTACACGGAACGAGGTGGGGAAGGGAAGGACGGAAGTTCTGGTTAGAGCTAACCGCAGTCCCTCTTGCTGCAATGCTAGTCATTTCCACTTGCCTTGTTCTCTGTGGGAATGCAGACTAGCTTGGATGTAGATATTTATTTAAGATTTAGGTTCTAATACGTATCAGTACCAAAGGAGAAGGGCGTGGGGAAGGATTGGGAGATTGGCATTGCAGTATATACACTATTGATACCATGTATAAAATAGATAACTAATGAGTCCATACTGTATGGCGCAGGGAGCTCTACTGAATGCTCAGTAGCGACCTACATGGGAAAGAACTCCTAAAAAGAGGGGGTATAGCTGATTCACTTTGCTCCACAGCACAAACTAACACAACATTGTAAAGCAATTATACTCCCATAAAAATTAATTAGGAAAGGATTTAAGTTCCAGTTCCCTCCAAAGAGCCTTGAGGCAACATCCTGTCAGAGAGTCCAGATAAACCTTAAGCCTAAACTAGAAGAGAGGCCTCTGAGCAAGATGGCACAGGAGATGCGTTAGGCTTAAATACCGTTCTTAAATGTATCAGGGAGGCCTGGCATGCTACGGTCCATGGGGTCACAAAGAGTCGGACACGACTCAGCGATTGAACTGAACTGAAATGTATCACGTTCTCCTTAATCCTGGAGTAGGTCACAAGCCTCTCTCCTCAAGGCTAAATGGTTAAAATCTGTTCCCCTCACCCTTGCGCCTTCCCCTTTGCAGGACTCTGTTGTCATGTCCCCCTTCTAAATGCCCCCTGGGAATCCCTTGTTGGGGAGGGAGGTGCCCAGAAGAAGCATGTCCTAGCAAAACTTCCCTGGTGGGTCAGTGGTGAAGAATCCACCTGCCAATGCAGGAGACATGGGCTCGATCCCTGGGTTGAGAAGGTCCCCTGGAGCAGGGAAATGGCAACCCACTCCAGTACTCTTGCCTGGGAAATCCCACGGACAGAGGAGCCTGGCGGGCCGTGGTCCGCCAGGAGTCTCAAAGAGTAGGACATGACTTAGTGACAAAGCAACAACCAGGAAACAAAATTCATGGGGACGGCTGTTCCCCTGCCTTATTCTGTTGCTAGCCGCTCCTCCAGAACTGCTAGCCTGCACCTCCATACCCTCTGACATAGCCAGGACATTCAAGAGGGGTGATGGGTTCTGGGCAAAGGCAGGCAACTGACTCTGTCACCATCCATCTTTCTCTCTCCCCCTCCCCTTGCGGTGGCTGAAGTCCAACACAACTGTCCTCACGCTGGAGCTGGCGGATAACTGCATCATGAAGGAGGGTATCCTGAGCCTGGTGGAGATGCTGCAGGAAAACTACTACCTGCAGGAGATGGTGCTGTGCCCTGTCCTGCTTGTTCCTACCTCCACACTTAGGGTCTCAGAATCCACTCGAGACAAGCCAGAGACCCCTCCCCAAGCCCAGCCTCCAGGCTTTCTGCTATCAATCTGGGGGCTCCTCCCCACTAGAAGTGACTTCTCAGAGGAGGGTCCACACCTAAGAGGCTGACCAGGGACTCTGTGTTCCCCATGGGCATAGGAAGCCCTGAGAACATATTTCCAGCTGACCTCATGAGTCCCTAAATGGACAAACTTCTTTAGAGTTGCCTTAACGTGAACTTTCTTAAAGAAAACAAAGTCACGAGATAATTTCATAAACTACAATGCATCCAGAGATAGATGATTGTTGATGGCTGGGCACCAGCGTGAATGTACTTCAGCCCACTGAGCTGCACCCTTCAAAACGGTTAGGATGGCAAGTGTTGTGTTACGTCTATTTTACTACAGTTTTAAAACTTGAAAAAAAGAAGGGGAAAAAATGACCAAGATAATAATGGCGAAGTTATGTAAAGTCCCTCCCGCTAGCCTGAATGGACTGTGTCCATTTATACCCCAATTTCTTCCAAGCACAGTAATTCGTGCTTCAGGAACCAGTGAAGGGAATTACAATAATTGCTTACTCTTAATTTTGGTTTTCAATTGTTTCATACTAAACCCTCCAAATAGTTATCTTGGGTTTCCAAAAAAAAAAAAGTGCAATGTGCTTATCTAAAATACCAGGGCGAAACTGGGGAGGGTGGGGGGAGTCTTTGAGGTCAGCTTCAGAGAATTGAGACCAGCCTAGGGCCTCGCCTTGAAACATCAGAAAAACCAGGGGTCCTCTCCTCCTCCTCCTCCTTTTAATTTCCCTAACCCTTCCAGTCCTTTGACCTGACACCTGCTCTCTCTACCCTAACCTTATGCCCTTAGGACAGGCCTCAAGTAAGCCCCCACCCCCTCATCATTTGTTAAACAGGGCCCTTTGGTGGGATTTTTACACACAGAAGTGTTCTCTTGCCTTTTAGAATGTTTCTGACAATGATCTCGGCTTGGAGGGGGCCAGAATCCTCTCCGAGTTCCTCCAGAATAACACCTCCTCGCTCCTCAGTCTTCAGCTAGCAGGTGAGCCTGTGAGGGCTTCCCAGGCGGTACTAGTGGTGAAGACTCTGCCTGCCAATACAGGAGACGCAAGAGACCCAGGTTCAGTCCCAGAGTGGGGAAGATCCCCTGGAGAAGGAAATGGCAACCCCCTCCAGTATTCTTGCCTGGAGAACTCCATGGGCAGAGGAGCCTGGTGGGCTGCAGTCGCTGGGGTAGCAAAGACTCGGACACCACTGAAGTGACTTAGCACTCACACCTGGCGCTTTCTGGTATAAAAGTTTGTATATTAACTGTTGTCAAGTTCCTCAGTCTTTTACGGTTTTGATTTTTGTAGTCTTGCTTAAAAATTGTTTCCTACTTCAGATTTTAAAGTATTTTCTTCAAATATTTTTGTAATTTTTCCCACATAGATTTTCAATATATCTGGAATTTATTTTTGTTCAAGGCATTAGGTAGAAATCATACATGTTATTTTCACCTGGCTAAAATTCATAGCCAGGTGCCCAGCTTCATTAATTGAATAACTTATCCTTTACTGACTAACTTGAATGCCATTTCAACATATATTAAAGTGTGTGTTAGTCAGTCATGTCTGACTCTTTGCGACCCCATGGACTGTAACCCACCAGGCTCCTGTTCTCCAAGCAAGAATACTAGAGTGGGCTGCCATTCCCTTCTCCAGGGGAGCTTCCCGACCCAGGGATCGATCCTGGGTCTCCTGCATTACGGGTGGATTCTTTGCCATCTAAGCCACCAGAGATGTCCATCATATATTAAATTGCCATATAAATATAGATTCCTTTCTAGAGTCTCTATCCCACTTCATTTATCTATTTCTATGTCAACATTGTACCGTTTTAGTATTTGTTTAAAATATTAAAATTATAATATGCTATAATTAGTTGAAATGTATAAAATAGATCAAGTATGTAATATTCAATATATTAGTTTTATACTTATATGTTTATATTAGATAGTTTAATATGTTTTGAGCTTCCCCAGTGGCTCTGCAGTGCAAGAATTCACCTGCGATGCAGGAGACAGAGGTTCTGATCCCCGGGTTGAGAAGATACCCTGGAGAAGGAAAAGGCAAGCCATTCCAGTATTCCAACCTGGGAAATCCCACTGACAGAACCTGGCAGGCTGCAGTCCATGGGACTGCAAAAGAGTCCTACATGACTTAGCGACTAAACAACAACAATAATGCGTTTAATATTTGAGTGGACGAAGTTTGACCTTTTTCAAAGTAATCTTGGCTATTCCTGGACAGTTTCTCCTACAGGTGAATTTTAAAATCACTTTGTCAAGTTCTATTTAAAAAACTTATTGGGATGTTGGTTGGAGTTATATTTAATATTCTAGGTTAATTCAGGAAAGAATTGACATATTCAAAATATTGAATAGCTTCATTTAAGAACTTGGTTTCATCAGGTTTTTATTATGTTCTTCAATAAATTATTATAGTTTTATTTCCTTATTAGTCATGCATATTTCATATTAGCTTTATGCCTAGGTCTTTATCATTTCATTCTTATGAGAATAGAGTGTTTTTTCTACCATTTTCTAATTACTTTATTCCTGGTATGTATGAGAACTATTAATTTTTGTACATTCAGCCTATTGTCAATCATTTTATTGAATTACCTTACTAGTTCTGACATTTTGTTAATATTCTTGGATTATTTATGTAGGTGATAATGTCTGCAAACAATGGAAGCTTTTGTCTCTTTGTTCCAATATTTATGGCTCCTGGAGAGTTTTTTGGTTGTAATGGCTAAGACCTCTAATATAACATTAATCCAGAAAGTTCTTTGCAAAAATACAAACTTCCCAGCCCTATCCCAGGCTTCTAAGTCAGACTTCTTTAGGAGGAAAGGCTAAGAATCTGTATTTTTCATCTATCTTCCAAACAATTTCTTACAGCCGAGGCAGGACAGGTAACAAATAGTATAAATACAACAATTTGAGTAACAGATCACTTAAGTTTATACATAAGTTTATAGATTTTCATCTCATTTCATTGCACTGGTGCCAGAAACAACCAAGGAAGTATTTGTGTTTCAGTGGCTTCATTCATTCATTCATTCAGGATTCACTGAGCACCTGCTATGTGCCAAGCACTTTTTGAGTGCTAGAGATGGTTTATTAAACTTTCAAGGAGAAATTTGGGGATAAGAATTTGTGTTATCTATTCCCCCCAAATCACCAGTGTTTTATCAACAGATTTCTTAGCAGGGCCAGGGCTAGGATAAGACAAGGAAGGCACTCACCTCAGCCACAGAACTTAAGGGGCAACAAAAAACTCAGTAACCAAGTAAATAACATCTTAAAGCAACATTTTTAAAAGCCAAAATTAATACAAAGATAAGTCCATGGGTGAAGAAAATATCAACACTTTAAATAAACCACAGAATCCCACAGGGACAGATTGGAATGAAGTACAGGGTCAGATCCTGCTTTTATTTAAACTCTGGTTCATCATAGATGTTTTCTCATTGATTTGTATTTTAAACTATTAAGCTGGTATTCATACCGATTACTAAGATTTTTGGCGCCTCTTTGATCTTGCACGCATGGTAAGTGACTCATTCATCTCTCCAGTCCCAACTCTGCTGCTTAGACTTGAATTAGCCATTTTAGAACATCACAGAGTTTAGGCACAAGGCCAGGGGTTGATGCTATCAGTGGATGCACAGGGCATGGTGTGCCAGCTCCTGCAACTCCCTGCCCAGTCACGGCAGAGAGAGAAGGGAAGGAGCACTAAAGAGATGGTAATGAGCTGTCTTTCTTCCTGTGTGTTCCTCTGTGCCCAAACACTGCTTTAAGCATTTGCCCAAACCCCTCGCCCATCCAGGCTGCCACGTAACACTGAGCAGAGTTCCACGTGCTACACGGTCCTTGCTGGACTTGCCACCTTTTCTATGTCCGATTGTTCCAAAGGCAAGAAGCTGGCAGGACTAGATATGGAGGGTTAGGGAGCCTTAGTCTGAAGAGCGTTGCTAATGCCCCCCCTTCACTGCAGGAAATAACTTCAAGGAAGAATCTGCAGAGCTGTTCTGTCAAGCCTTGTCGGTAAGAAGCCAGGGGTGCAGGTGCAGCCAGCCCCATGAGCGATGCCGTGGGGACACGGGTGGCTCTGAGCATCAGGAAGGAGTGAGGCCACTTACCTGGTGTAGGGAGCTGCTGAGTGTTCAGACTCCAGTCCTATCAAAAGCTTCAGCAAGGGGTAGGACTGTTTGGATGGTACTAAATTCTCCTAGCAATCATCAACAGTTCTACAGGAAATGAACTGTCCTCTGTCTAAGAACACTAGCCTACTTAATTTTCAGCATACGCAGGCCCCCATCACAGTGTTCTAAGTGAGGCATTTGCAAAGACAGAGAAGACAAAAATCACCTCTCTCTGCCCTGTTTCTTTCTCTAGAACAATTACAGAATTAAATCACTGGATCTCAGTCACAACCAATTCTGTCATAAGGCAGGCGAGTACCTGGGGCAGATGCTAGGTGAGTCCTGCTGCGAAGGGAGGGGCCTGGAAAAGGGAGGGAAGTAGGGTAGGATGGCTTGTCAGAGCTCATCCCCTGTTTCTTTATTGTTATTGAAATTTTGGTTACAGAGAGCAACGTAAACGATACCCCAAATTCATTCTGAACAGAGCAAACATCTGAATGTGGGAAGTAATTAGAAAAACATAGAAGTAACTTGTTTCTATGAGAAGTAATACAGAGAGATGACTTCAGGGAGGCTAAAGATTATTAAACAGAAATGGGCACACACTGTAACAAACCAGTGGGCAGAAAGTGCAACAAAAACGATTCATACATTTGACAACAGTAAAGTTGAAAACTTCCAGATGATAAAAGAAATTGTGGGGCAGTGATAGAAGACAAGCACTAGTTAGGGAGTAGAAATGTAGGACATTTGTAAAATACAAAAGATTACTGTTCAGAATACTGACGAAAGGTCCTCTAGCTCAATTAGGCAGTGATAAATACTCGCAGGAAAAAAAAAAGAAAACCTGGCCAGAGCATATGGACAGCGACCAAAGAAAACCAAGTGTCCGCACTCTTCAGTAATTAACACGCAAAAAAACCCGCAAACAGACCTCCTTTGTCACCTAGCAGAGCTGTAACAATTTCCCATCAGAGAATATCAATGGCGGTGAAAACGAACAAAAAATAGGGACACTCACAAGTCTGCTAGACAAAGGCACTTTGGAGAACAATTTGAACAATTGTTCAAATTGGAGAACAATTACATTTAGTAATATATATTACGGAGAAGGAGATGGTACCCTCCTCCAGTGGTAGAACTGGAAAATCCCATGGATGGAGGAGCCTGATGGGCTGCAGTCCATGGGGTCGTGAATAGTCGGACACGACTGAGCGACTTCACTTTCACTTTTCACTTTCATGCATTGGAGAAGGAAATGGCAACCCACTCCAGTGTTCTTAGCTGGAGAATCCCAGGGATGGGGGAGCCTGGTGGGCTGCCATCTATGGGGTCACAAAGAGTCGGACACGACTGAAGCGACTTAGCAGCAGCAGTAATATATTGGAAATGTATATATTCTATGACACAGTTCACCTCTATAGGTGTCTCAGAGAAGGTCTCATGCATACAGAAAGTGCTGGGGTCCTGCCCCGGTGGTTCCAGGGAATTCGAAGGGGAGACAGCATAAGCGAGGAAAACTTATTTACTTAGAAATATAAAGAGAGATTAGGAAGAAATAGTATAGTAGGAAAATTTAGTGGAGAAAAGAAGCTAAATAACTTGTTTTATGGGGAAGGCTAATAAAACCTCAGGACAAGAGACTTGCACCATCTACGCTGGGCCACCGGCGCCCATTTGAATAGCGGAAGGTGCCCCACCTTAGGCTCCCTCTCTCACGGATCTTAGAAGCCAGGGCAAGTAAGTAGACATGGTGAGCCTCCCTGCTCCAGATGGGAATTCAGCCAGAAAATAGAGTAGGAAAAGACACCGGGGAAACCAGTCTGGTGACTGACCCATCCTCTATTGTCCGGAAAGGCCTTATATACTTTTGATTTTACATAGAGATCAATGGATAATACAAAATTATGCAGTGTCAACAGCCCTGACTCTAATCGAGACCAAGCTTTCTCTCTACATACCTAGTTGTATACATAAGTCTTAGGTGATTTACATCATCTTCCGACCAGAAGGCCAATTAACATTTTACAGCCCTTTTCTGATAAGGGTAATAGTGTTGTTCTTCCCAAAGTCTGGTGCCACTCTCAGAAAGCACTAAATAAAGTTACATTCTTACATAGCAAGGATACAACAATTTATAACAAGAAAGTGGAGTACAATGATTTATAACAAAGAGAAAATTAATTAACTCAAAAGTCTAGTATTGCTAACATCAAAACTACTATATTCCTATTTCTGCATCCCATTTACATTGATTAATATCCTCCCAGGTGCCTAAAAGATAAAGGATATGGAGGTCTGGCAGCAAACATTAACTCAACAAACTCTTCACCAAACTAATTCTTAGCCCCAAAAGGCTCTATATCTTTAAGATGTTTTAAGCTTTGTGCCTCTCATGGTTGGGGGCTGTAAACAATCGACAAGTTGTAAAGTCGGTCTGACTGGTCAGATAAGTTAGAAAGCCATCCAAGTGGCTTAAGCCGAGACATTCTTTTTATGTGCAGAAGACTGTTGGAGCTCTGAATTAACTCTTTCCAGAGAAAAGGTGGTAATGTCAGAAGAGTATAGTATAGCAGACAGTAAACAGACAGAGTTTGGTTTCGGGGCAGATGCTCAGACAGAGGACCCCTCGAGACCTGACTCGCCTTGCCCATCAGGCCTCTCCGCATGACCTTGTCATGGGTGGGATCTCCCGTGCTGGCTCTCGGCAAGAGAGAGCTGTCCAAGGAGGTTCGTTATAACAAAAGTGTTATGAAAGGGGGAGAAAAAAACAAACTAAACGTTCACTCCTGGGGAAATAAATAGAACCAGAGAGGACTCCTAGCAGTGGGGAGAGAGTGCTAATCTAGATGGGGAGGGGAGAGGAAACCGCCCAGGGAAGGTGGCTCTTTGTTGAAACCTGAATATAAAAGAAGAAACAGCCATTCTATATAGCTTTCCAGGAAGAAAGCCTGTTTGAGGAACTTGGGGCGACCGTGTGGCTGAAGCGCAGGGGACAGGGGAGGAGAATGGAAGGGGGAGAGGTCGTCGAGGTGGCGGGCAGCCCCTCACATCGGGCTGTTGGAGCCACGACACCCACAGAGCCTGGATTTCATTCAACGCACGGTGTGTCACAAAGGATGTGAGCGTGAGAATGATGAGGGACGGCTGGGAGGCTCAGACCGGCTCCATGACTCCTGCATCCGAGGAGGACAGGAGGGGAGGAGGGAGGCGTGGTGTTCCAGACCAGGACAGGACCACAACGTGAGCTCAGCCAGGAGGCTCCCAGAGGAGATGGATTCAGAATATGCTCCGGAAGTAAAGCCAAAAGGACTTGCTGATGTGAAGAGGGAGGGAAAGGGAGAGAAAAAGATAGATTCGTGATTCTTTAGTTTCAGTTCCTCATGCGATGGAGGTGGTGTTTACTCAGGCGGGGGAACTCAGGGAGTCACAGTACGGAGGGGCAGGAGTTAGGAGTCAAGGTGTCTGCTTTTGGCCAGGAAGGGCTTTCAATGCCCATTTGACGCCGACACGGAGATGTCAGGAAGGTGGTTTGCTGGGTCAGTTTAGAGTGTGGAGAACAAGTCAGAACTGAAAACATATTTGCGATGTATTTAAAGCCACGGCCACGTGTCCAGATGAGGTTGTCCAGGCAAAGAGTGCAGACAGAGTTGAGTAGGGGGCCATCCTACTGCCCCCAGGGTCACTCCAACATTTTAAAGGGTCACAGAGGAGGAGGAGGAGCTGGAGTCGGAGTGATGAGTCAAATACCAGGGAAAGTGAGGTACCAAGGAGCCACATGGTGGGTAGTATTTTCAAGAAGGGGGAGGTGGTCAGCTGAGTTGAAGTACTGTTTAGAGGTCAAATAACAAGACAGTAAAGTGACCACAGGACTTGCCAGCATGGAAATAACTACTGAGGGAGTATGCAAACCCAGCTAGAGTGGGCTGAGTTGAAAATGAGATGCAAAGAAGTGAAAATGGCCACGTAAGCAACTCCAGGCGCTCCGCTGAGACGTGGCTGGAACAGAGATGGGTGGCGTAGAGTCCAGGAAGGTTTGCAAGGGTGGGAAATGCTGACAGGAGGAAGAGAAACAGAAACTGATGATGGAGAAGGCTGCTGCTGCTCCGACTCTGCGACTCCATAGACAGCAGCCCACCAGGCTCCGCCGTCCCTGGGATTCTCCAGGCAAGAACACTGGAGTGGGTTGCCATTTCCTTCTCCAATGCATGAAAGTGAAAAGTGAAAGTGAAGTCACTCAGTTGTGTCTGACTCTTAGCGACCTCATGGACTGCAGCCCACCAGGCTCCTCCGTCCATGGGATTTTCCAGGCTGCCATTGCCTTCTCCGTGATGGAGAAGAAGAAGGAGATAATTATAGGATCGAAGTCCTTGAAAAGACAGGAGGTGATAGTATCTATAACAAAAATGGAGGGGAGGCCTGAGAGCAGTAGGGACCCATCATTCACTGGAAAGGGGGGAGCCCAAGAGTGGGTGTGGGGGTCAGTGGGGCTGGGAGATAGCACTTTAGGAGGGTGAAGCTCTCTCACCCCATGGTTGCCGTTGCCTCAGCGAAGCAATGAGGCAAGATCTTCAGCTGGAACGGAAGGGACGGAAGAGCAAAGTGTAAATGAGTTATTGGGTATTTTGGGTCTCCCTTTGAAAACTAATTGTCAAACAGTTGAAAATTAAATTTTAAAACAAATTTAAAATGAGACAAACTAACTTCTGTTTTAATATGGTTGTCACCATACTATACAAGCAGCTTTTAAAAAATTTTGTGTATTAAAGCCACCAAATATTAGATGATTACTATGTGACAGGCATCATGCTAGGCTCTTTACATCAATCTTTACAAAAAAAAAACCTTTGTAAAGGTTAACGTTCCCATGTTATAGATCAGAAAACAGAAGTAAGGGAAGGACAAGTAAGCCAAAGAATCCGCCTCAATGTGGGAGAACCAGGTTTGAGCCCTAGATTGGAAAGATCCCCTGGAGAAGGGCATGGCTTGCCACTCCAGTACTCTTGCCTGGAGAATCCCATGGACAGAGGAGCCTGGCAGGCTACAGTCTGAAGGGTGACAAAGAGTCAGACATGACTGCCTTCTGTCTAAGGTCACACAGCTAGGAAGTGGTGAGAACAGAATTAACCTTGTAATTTTGTGGTCATTTAAGAGGAGCAGGAGTGCAAGGTATAACTTAAGTGGGGAACATGGCACAAAAGAGGAAAGAAGGGTAGGAAGGGACTGAGGGAGACAGGCAGGGAGAGAATGAACGCAGGAGGAAAGTTTGTTCTCAATACAACAGAAGGTGGTGTGCATTTTCCTGAAAGTCTGTCCTGGTGGTTGACACAAGGGGAAGGCAGGATCAGTACAGAGCACTCTGTCCATAAAAAAATAAAACAGAAAATCACATTTTCCTGGGCCTGAAGGCGGTTCCTCCCACTCAGTGTCCTTCAAGAGCACTTTAGTCTCTCTTCCCAATAGTGTTCCCAGCACATCCGCCCTCCGCAGATAAAAATGACAATGGAGATGTGTTTAAATAGAATGCTCTCCCAGCCCTATGTAGCCTGTGATCAAAAGCATCTTTAAGTTTTTTTAAAAATTGCAATTTCGGTGCAAACCCAACTTCTAGACAAGCCTGATGTCGCCCCACTTCCACCTGGCTGTATCCCTAAAGTTCTCCTGGAAAGACATTCTGTGGCCCCCACTGCTCCCATAGGTCTCCATGAAAATATCACGTGATAGAACTCGCCATGCCCACCACAGTCTCGCTATGTAAACAAGCCCTGTTTCCCATGCTGTCTCCATCTGTGTTAACAACTGTGTGATTTTCCACCAGGTGGATATTTGTGTTAGGCTTTGCCCCTCCCCTGTGAGTCACAAACCTTACTTTTGTAAGTGATGCCGTGGTAAGCATCTACAAGTGTATCACTCACATACTATACGTCTCCCTAGGAAGAGTCTCAGGGGTGATAGTGCCGTGAGATGGAGCAAACAGATTTTAGTAGGAAAATGTCTGTGACCAGACAGTTCGGAGTGTATCCTGTGTTTGCCACCTGCAATGTATGAGTATCTTACTAGGTTGCTGTGGTGTTGGGAATCACCTGGTAATTTTGTGTTTAAATGGATAACTGACAAGTTATTGCCTCCGTGTTCTGCTTTGCATGAGGACTGAGCCCCCCCAGTTTCATGGATCTCAGGCCGACCCGGAGCCTGGGTTCTCCAGGAGGTGGGGGATGCTGAGATGACGCCCTCCCCTCCCTCAGCCATCAATGTAGGGCTCCAGTCGCTGGATCTGAGCTGGAACCACCTCTACATCCGGGGAGTGGTGGCCTTGTGCAACGGTCTCCGGGTAAGCCCGCGGGGGCGGAGCCAGGGTTGAGCCCGGGGGAGGAGGACCAGGCCCTCCGTCCGCCGTCTTGAACCCCTTCACCATTGAGGACGGTGATCTGAGATCTCCTCAGGCACTCTTCACAGCCAGTCTGCCTCCCACAACTCCTGAACGCATGACCATCGTTAGTACAAACCCCTCCCAGGGAAACTCACCCTACTGGGGCCTCCTACGCACCTCTGGGGGTAACTTCAAAGGGGCAGTTTAACTCAGGGTGAAGGGAATGACCTTCACCCAAAGAGAATGCGCTCTGAGACTCTGAGCCCAGCTGGGAGGGATCTGGAAAGATCTGGCCATCTCTCTCCAGGGAACCACTGAGCACTCTGTCTGGAAGTCAGCCGGGGTCAAAAATGGGGGCCCGTTGGCTGGGTGAGTTGCCTGCAGCCTTGATGCTGGCGCTGTTTTCCCTACTCCCTGCAGTCTAACGTGTCGCTGAAGAAACTCGACCTCTCCATGAACAGCTTTGGGAACGAGGGGGCTGCAGCCCTAGGGGAGGTCCTCAGACTCAACAGCTACCTGACCTACCTAGACCTCAGCAGCAACAACATCACCAATGACGGGCTCTCCAAAATCAGCAGAGCCCTGGAGTTGAATGAGAGCCTCAAAGTTCTGAAGGTAGTCTTCACCCAGGCTGGGGACAGGACAGCTTGTGTGTACATGTGAGTGCCTCCGTGTGTGAACTGTGCATATCTGTGTGTCTCTGCACCCATGCATGTGTGCGTCAGTGGGTGTGCGTCCCTGTGTGTGCATGCACGTGTGTATCTTGGGGGGGGGCGGGGGGGGAGTGGAAGTGGGTTGGGATGTTGCTGGAGAGAAAAATCTACATTCTTGGCTGGCTTTGTTCTGTAAACTCAGTGTCACACCTTCCGCTCTCACCTGGCACAGGGTAGCAGTTTGTCTCTTAACTGGTTTTCCTTTCTCCCATCTGGGTCTCCTCCAGGTTTTTTTTCTTCACCAAGTGGCTTTCGGGATCTCCGTTCCCCAACCAGGGACTGAACCCGGACCCGGGGAGTGAAAGCGCCAAGTCCTAACTGCTAGACTGCCAGGGACTCCCCTCCTCCAGTTTTTCTCCGCGCTGCAGCCAGAATGTGCATTTTGAGTGTAAATCTGGCTTCTAACTCCACCCCACCTACTCTTCTCCAGCTTGAACCCCACATCCCCCAGGGCCTCCTTCACTCAAACCCAGTTCTCTCCCCGAGTGTGCTTCAAGTTTACCCTCCCCCCAACTCCTATGCTCCAGCCGATGCCTCAGGGTCCTTTTTTTTTCTCATTTAATTTTTTGGCTGCCCTGGGTCTTCACTGTAGTGCACAGGCTTCTCACTGTGGTGGCTTCTCTTGGTGCAGACCACAGACTCTAGGCACGCGGGCTTCAGTAGCTGCGGTGCAAGGGTCTAGGAACTCCTTGACATGTGGGATCATCCCAGACCAGGGATCAAACCCGCACCCCCTACCTTGGCAGGCAGCTTCTTAACCATGGGCTTCCCTGGTAGCTCAGCTGGTAAAGAATCCACCCGCAATGCAGGAGACCCTGGTTCGATCCCTGGGTTGGGAAGATCCCCTGGAGAAGGGATAGACTACCCACTCCAGTATTCGTGCGCTTCCCTGGTGGCCCAGCTGGTATAAAAAAAAAACGCCTGCAGTGTGGGAGACGTGGGTTAGATCCCTGGGTCGGGAAGATCCCCTGGAGAAGGGAAAGGCTACCCACTCCAGTAGTCTGGCCTGGAGAATTCCATGGACTGTATGGGCCATGGGGTTGCTAAGAGTCCTGAGCGACTTTCACTTTCCCTTAACCGCTGGACCACGAGGGGAGACCGCAGGGGCTTTTTCATCTCCCTCCCTACAGGACCTTGCCTACACCACTTGCTCAGCCCACAGTGCTACCCCAACTGGCCTCAGCTGCTGGTCTGCCTCAGAACACAGTGGGATCCCCAGTTCTCTAGGGACCCCCAGGGAACCCTCAGATCCCGTTTACCCCTTCTCCCAGAACTCCCCAGAGTTCCTCTTTATATCCTCATTCTGAGTGACTTGTCTGTCACCCACTAGCATGAGAGCTTCCTGAGGACAAAGACGTATTCGGGTTTGGCCATTATTATATTCCCTGTACCTAGCAAAGTCCTGGGTGGTTTACTCACTAAGTCGTGTCCAACTCTTGTGATCCCATGGACTGTAGCCCACCAGGCTCCTCTGTCCATGGGATGCCCAATGAATATTTATTAAGTAAATGAATGAATATGCATTTTATTTTAAATTAATTTGTTTATAGATGCTAATTTATAACAGTGAAGCTCCTGGGAAGTTGGCAATTGATGAAAAATGAGGCCTTGTATTAACAGATCCCCTTTCTGAGGCTCCTACCTTGAGCCAGGTTCTGTTTAAGTGATTTGTCTCCTTATTCCTGGCCCAGCCCTACCAGGTGGGCTCCAGTAGCCCCACTTGTCAGATGAGAAGACTGAGGCTGTGTGACTTGTTGGCTAGCAAGAGGCAGAGGGAAGTCAGCTTTACTTGGCTTTTTGCTGCAGCTCCAACTCCCACAAGATACATGGGTGACTCGGGGGGACCACAGACGTGGCAGGGCTGGTGAAGAAGAATAGGAGTTAGGAATCAGTGAAGACGAGCTGCCATCCAAGAGGGCAGTCGCCCTAGAGCTGTTGCAGTGACAAGAGGGAGTCAGGTTCTGACCGGTGGAAGTAGCTTGGGGATGGCAGACCATCCAGGTGGCCGCCTAGTGACTGGGGAAGCTGAGAAGCTGGCCTGCCTGGATGGGCACCGAGTGTGATTCAGACAGGAAGGATGGACTCAGCCTCCAAGGACTCAGCCTTGGGGGCCAATGAAGCCAAAGAAAGTTCAGAGAATCTGACTTCTAAAAGACTAAAAAGCTGCCTCAGCAAAATGGCCACGAAGATTTTTTTTCTGGTTAGTGAAATATAGATGATTTAAACATTTTTTTCTACTGCTTTTAAATTTTTTCTGCAATGACCAAAGATTTTCATTTTAGATCCTTGTCATGCTTGTCTGTGCTTAACCCAGTGACTGGCATGTTGCAGGGCCCCAGTCAATGTTTGTTGGATGGATGGATGGATGGATGGATGGGCAGGGAGATGGACAAGTGGATGGAAGACAGACAGACAGACAGGGAGGTGGGTGCTTACAGAGAAATCTGGAAGACATAGACTGTAGTGTGACAGGAATGTATGGAAGCTGTGCTCTGAACCAGCCTTTTCTGCCCCCATCTCTGCCTCCTTCTGCCTTGCCCTTCCTCCCACAGCTTTTTCTGAACCCTATAAGTATGGATGGTGCTTTGTTACTTATCCTGTCCATCAAGAGGAACCCCAAATCCAGGATGGAGGATATTGACATTTCTGTAAGTCATCTGATGGTTCGCTCACACTCAGGGAGCCTGCCAGTTACCATGGCCACCGCGCCAGGTGCCAACAGCTCTGACCCTCACGGCCTATGTGCTCCAGGAGATGAAAAAAAAACACTCCTTTTGGGGTACAGTCCTGCCCCCCTCCAGGGGTCCTTTCCATCGGTTTAGCCAGTCAGTCAGTAACATCATGGTATAAATTTGCCCGATCCTGGGAACCTGGGACCTGCACCCCCAAGAGTGGGCCTGAGGGCAGAGATGAGGAACACCAGAATCAAAGGTGGCGGACCCCAGAACAGACCTGTCTGCAGTCAGCTTTGTTGATGGATGGCTCTGGGCCTTAGAATGCTTCCACAATCACAGGATTTTTAGAATCTGAGTACGAAAACACGTCCGAATCTGTGTTTTCATTTCATGACTCAGCCTACTCTAATCAGAGTAGTATTTGAGTGTTAAAAAAAAAACCTTAATGGAGGCGGGAAGCTTGAGGAGGTGACTCCACTCTGTGGGTACTCTGTCCTAAATCACCCCAGAGGTGGGAGCTGCTGCCAGCAATATCCTTACTTGTCCACCAGTTTATACTGTGTGTTCGTTTTAAGCCCCAAAGCCATTTTATAGGCTCCAACTGGTTTAGTTCTACTCTGGGAGGTAGGTAGAATGTGTTCATGACCTAGGGATGCCAAGGCAAAGTATACAAAGCTAGTGACTCAAGTGATAGAAATGTCTTGTCTCACTGTCCTGGAGGCTAGAAGTTCAAGGTCAAGGTGTTGGTCAGGTCGCTTCCTCCAGAGGACTGTGAGAATGAATCTGCTCCCTGCTTCTCTTCTAGCTCCTGGTAGTTTGCAGGCAATCTTTGCTGTTCCTTGGCTTGTAGAAACCTCACCCTGGATCTCTGCCTTCACCTCAGATGTCACTCTCCCTGCGTGCGCGTCTGTCTCTGTATCCCAGTGTTCCCTTGTTACAGGGACACCAGTCATGTTGGGTTAGGGCCCTAGGGACCTCATCTTTAACTTGATCATCTGCAAAGATCTTATTTCTCAATAAGGTCATATTCACAGCTACTGGGGGTTAGGATTTCAGCATCTTTTTTTGTGGGGGATATGATTCAACCCATGACCAGTTCAGTTCAGTTCAGTCGCTCAGTCGTGTTCGACTCTTTGCGACCCCATGAATCGCAGCACACCAGGCCTCCCTGTCCATCAGCAACTCCCAGAGTAACTCCAGTAGCTTCAGCTCTGAAGATCAACACTGGGGTAGAAATGGGCTTTTCAGGGCCTTTGGGGACCAGTCGTGTAACCCCACAGCCGTGCCTGTCTGTCACACACAGACACCAGGCTCACCTTCTGAGTGCAGAGTGAGATGACAGGAGGTGACAGGCCACCAGCACCCAGCTAGGACACCTGATCCAGATCACATGGGAAGCTCACAAGCCAAACCACCAGTTCTAGCAAAGGAGAGCCGTCCCGGTCTAGGAGCAGCACTGCAGAATGAGCTGGAAAAGACAACACGTGGCTTTGCCTGGGGGGAGCCCGCAGGTCTGGGAGATGGCATGACGGCAGCGCCCGCCGCCCGACAGGTCCCCTCTCTCCCTGCTGCAGAATGTGCTGGTGTCCGAGCAGTTCGTGAAAATACTGGATGGCGTGTGCGCCATCCACCCCCAGCTGGACGTGATATACAAGTCAGTGCAAGCCCTCTCGGCCAAGAAAACCCTCTTCACATGGACGAACCCCGTGAAACTGATCCAGGTGAGCCCTGCTTCCCTCTAAGAGCCCCCAGGGGCCCCTGGAGAGAGCTAACCTTTGGCTCAGCTCCCAGAATTTCTACTCCCCCAGAGCGGCGGTCCTGTCTGACAAGGAACTTCTCAGCTGCAGGATATCCCCTCTGGTTCTCAGATCCATCAGCAATGCTTCCTGACTCCCAGAGGAAAGGAAGTGCTTGAAACTGGCTAAAGTGGGAGGGGCGTGGAACAGGATGGTTTCTGCCAGCTAGGCTCCTCCATTGCAACCAGAGACAAGTCACTATAGTGCTCTGTGCCTCAGTCTCTTCACCTGTAAAATGGGCATAATAATAGTACCCACCCCAGCAGGGCTGCTGTGAAGGTTAAATTCTATACTCCACATGACGGACTTAGAACAATGCCTGGCATGTGACCAGCACGCAATTCACAGAGGCTCTTTCCAATAGCTGGTAAGGATGCAAAGACATCCTGTGGTCAGCATGGGTATTTGGTGGCTTCAACTAATGAGAAATCCATAAGTCTTTTATATCTAGAGGTCACCTGCTCCTGGCTCCAGTCTTAAATTGTGTCTGGCAGTCGGAGGAAAAAGATGTAACAGGGGCAATAAAACTCAGAGAGTGTTAGAGTTGGAAGGGATGTTATAGCTCCTCTGGTCCAATGGCCTCACAGAGCAGTGACTGCCCAGGCCTGGAGTTTTCACTGCCGGCTCTGCCCTGGACATGCAGGTGAGGGGCGTGCTGCTGGGGGCAGGACTGTTACCACCTGGGGCAGCAGGAACTGGGAGGGTGCCCTGCAAAGGCAGTTCCGCGTGGCACGTGCCACTGGACCTCTGTGCCTTGGTTCCAGAACCAAACAGGAGAGCTCTTACATGAAAATTCTCACTGTAGGAAAAGTTCTAGAAAGCAAAGCAGTATCAGGTATCTTTATATCTTTATGAGTGAATCGATGTCAGGTGAACAGAGGAGAAATTTGTTTGGCAAGAAGAGTGGGAATGGAGTTATCTAGTGCAAAGTGCCCTTGCTCCTTGTTTTAAAACAATATAGAAAAGGAATCCCAGAGGAGAGACCCAACCACACATACAATGTAAGCCGTAGGCCTTCCCCTCAGGGGCCCAGCAGTCTGGCTGGGAAGATGGGATAGACACAGTCATTTCCAATAGAAAAGGTCAGATGATAAATAATAAACAAGTGACCAAGGTAGCAAGTATCAGTACAATCCAAACTAGAGGTCACTGCAGGACTGGGCAAACAGGAAAGGAGGCTTCCTGGCAGAGGCGGGTTGGGGCAAGGGCCCTGACACGCAGAAAGGGTGCAGGTGAGCCCCAGAGGGAGGGACAGAGGGAGGGGGACTCCCACCAGCAAAGGAGCAGATAGGGAGTCACTTGCAGTGTGTCTGGAGGGGTGGGAACAGAACCACCTGGCTCTGGTCTCACAGGGCAGCCCGGGAACCAAGGCTGCAAGGGGAGGCTGGGGCTGGACATGGCAGTCCTCAGACTGTAGGCTCAGAGCTGGGTTTGAAGTCAGGGAGCAGGGAGCCAGGGAGAGTTGTTGAGCAGAGGGTGTGATATGAATCCAGCAGGACTGAGGGAGAGTATTTTTGGCAACAGGGAGAGAAAAGAACTGAAGGGAGTAAATATGAATATGAGAATGGGAAAATCAATGAGGACACGCTTGTAGTATTCTAGATATAGAACGGTAACTTGGCTGAAAATGACGATGGGAGTGGAGATATCCTTACGGAGCATCTCCAGGACTTGGTGAGTGGTTGTGTCTGCGTGCGTGTGCGTGTGTGTATGTGTATATGTGTGTGTGTGTGTTGGGAGAAGAGAGACCTGTGGGAAGAGGGGAGAGGTGAAGATAACTCCAAATTTCAAGCCCAATGGACTAAAAGAATGATGGTAATGTTGCCAGCAATAGGGAAGTCCAGTGGGGAAAAGAAGCTGCCCCTGCCCCCTCTTCCCACTCTGACTTCATCCCTCCCATCTCCCCACACCCCCATTTCAGCCCCACTGGATCTCTTCCCATTGCTTCTTGCATCCCTTAAAGTCAGCTCTGGGTCCCTCTGCCTGGAACACTGCTCCTCCTGCCCTCTGGGTCTCACCCTCTCCTCCGCACTCCCTCTGTCCACACTTGAGTTTCCCTTCCTCGGGCAACCCTTCTCAGGTTCCCTGGCCAAGAGTCAGTGCCCTTGACACACACTGCCCCAGCCCTCTGCTTCACCCTTTCACCATAAGACAACTCCTCCAGGGCAGGAGCTATGTTGGGTCTTGCCAAAAGCACCTCCCAAAATGACAGGCCCATCCTCCAGTCAAGGCTCTTAGTTGCGGACCACAGAATCCACTCCACTAGGTTAAGCAAAGAGGAATCGATTACCAGAAAGGGACTCCAGAGACGTGAGAGGGCTGAAGAAAAGCCTCCATGTTTAGATTCCAGAAGACACCCAACCAGGAATTGCCTGTGGAATCGGGAAGCCACCCTCCCAGCTGCCAAAGCACTCGGGTCACACATGCATCTCACCAAAGGGCTTGGTGAAACCATCTCGTTCCTACCCGCAGCCTCCAGGGGGCTTGCGGAAGGCCGGTCTTTGGTTTTCCAGCCTCTGTAACACAATATAGAGGTGGGTAAGAAGGAACTAGAGAGGGTGTAGCTGCTGCAGCCCTCAGTAGCAGGGATCACAGAATCCAGCTGACTCAGGCTCGCTTCAGACGTGTTGGATTGAGGTGTCAGTGGGGTTCAGCATGGACTAGCGAGCAGCTTCTGGGGATGTGGAATTGGAGATGGGGGTCCAGGATTCACCCTGGGGTGGGGTGGGGTCAGCGGAGCACAGCAGAGAGGGAGATGCAGGGAGAGGAGAGCAGGGACCCGGGAGTGATCCCCGAGGAATTCCTCTGTGAGCAAGAGAGTCTGCAGAAATACCTGTCGGCACATCTGCCTTCGGGCTTTTGAGAGTCAGAGGGAAAGAGAAACCAGAAGATACTAAAAAGGAACCAAAAGAACATTTAATGATACTGGAAAGGAGCTCACAATATATTAATACAGTGCATTTTATTAAACAGTATGTACGGTAGAAAGATGTTAGATAGATAGGCAGGCAGATGAAAAAAAATGTACGTCAAGATGTTACCTCTGGGTGGTGGGATTGGACTATGGGTGATTTTTCATTTTCTTTGATTTATCTAAAATGACCTTAAAATGTGAGTTGCTACTATCTTTGAATGGAAAACAATGACATATCATTTTTAAAATACTCTAACACAGTACGTCTCCATATGAGGATATTTGGATGAAATAATGAGAATCCTATGAATTCCAGGAGCCTGTTCCGCCCCTCCCACTACATGGTTCTGGTTTGGTCTTTGGGTCTCGCATCCACAGAGCACCGTCTCCGCTAGTCTTAGCAGGGGCGACCTCAAAACCAAATAATGCACATGCATGTGATCACCGCCCTATTCCCTCCACGCTGTGGGAGCTTAACAGCCTCGGAAACAATCCTTCCGCCTTTGGGATGTGCACCGGCAGGACAGCCTGCTCAGTGTGGGTGGGACAGACACACGGGAAGCATCACGTGCGGTTCTGCCAGGCCTCGGTCTGGGCAGGTAGGGGTCAGAGGTGGGGCGGGGGACAGGGGTGGGGGTTCGTACAGATGTTACAAGGCTCTTGGTGTCTCCTGCTTCTCCCAGAGCTACGCAGACCAAAACAAAATCTCCGTCCTGGACTTCTTCAGGAGCCTGAACCCCAGTGGAGAGATGATGATGCCTGTGGGTGAGTTCCGGAAAGCCATGATACGGGTAGGTGGCTGCCTCGGGGCCGCGGGCACTGGGTGTGCGTGTGTGCACGTGTATGTGACAGAGACATGCACAAGCATTTCACAGAGCTTCCCCCTTGGCTGTGAGAAGCCAGCTGATCCACCTCCTCTATCGAGACCCAGAGGGACAGCTAAGCCTCCCTCCATCACCCCCTGATGTCATTCTCTACTGCATGGCTGGGTGTCACTGGTGACCCAAGATGCTGCCCGAAGACGCACGTTCTTCATCTTCAAGGTCTTTCTCCCCATTGCATTTGGCTCCTGGGCAGATTTTACAAAGGAGTAGGATAAGAGACCACATCCCAGTGCCCCAGTATCTTACCTTAGGCTGTATCGTCTTGGCCGAAATCCCACACCTTCACGTGTAGGATATGATGGAGGTTCTGAGGAACCCCTGAAATGCAAGCATGAACAGGTCTGGCTCCAGAGCACCCCTAGGAAGGATGGGCCCTGCAAGAATAGGACTCTGTGGAGGTCCAGAGGAGGCGGGATAGGACCCTCAGAGCTGGGCCTGCGGTGAACAGGGCTGGCTAGACTCGGTACCAGGGAGGTAAGGATGAACTTCCCATGCTGCAAAGTCACCCCGCCCACTCCACCTAGACTCCCACCTCCTTCCCCCACCCCCAGCAGGGCCCTCCAGATTGAAAAGAAAGGCTTGGGGTCCTGGGCAGTGACCCCCGGGTGTCGGGGGGCACTTCTTCCCACCCTGCAGGGTATGTGAGTTCAGCTCCCTCGGATCTCTCAGTTGCCAGCTGTGGGCCCAAGGGGAGTGAGTGAAGCACTGTGGTGTGTGTGTGCGTGTGTGTGTGTGTGATGGGGAGGTCAGGGGTGGGGAGCAGAGAGCTCTACTGACCTTGCATGTTCTGTCCACCTCCTCAGCAGAACAAGGTCCCCATAAACCGGTACCAAGTCAGGGAGCTGATAAAGAAGCTGGGCGAGAAGACAGGCATGGTGGACTTCAGGTCAGCCTGGCCCCGCTGCCCAGACCTCTTGGGGCTGCCCCTCTGGCCCCCGGAAGGCCTGCAATTCCGTCTAAGGTACCCTGGCTCCAGGGGCCATGCTGGAGCAATGGGGACACACGGAGCAGAGGGCGAGGCCCTGGGATGGGGACGGGGTGTCAGACACACAGACGAGAGGACAGAGGTGCCCTGGGGAACCGCGGGTCATTCGACTCTGCTGGAGCAGAGGCAGCCAGGCAGGTGAGATCTTAAAGAGACCAACAAGGACCTTGACAATGGTCATAACAGTGACCAACATCCATGAGCCCTTACCACGCACCAAGTACTCCACCAGTCAGCAGACGGGTGCCCGGATTCTCACAGCACCCAATAGGCACTAGTGTGCCCCCCACCCTACTGTGAGGGATGAAACGGAGCTTCAGCGAAGGAAGGCATGGAGCCAAGGGCTCGCGGCCAGGAAGGGGCAGCTGCAGCCTTAGGACCCAGGTCTGTGTGGTCCGGGCACCTGCTTCCCTGTGCCAGACCTCCGGGCTGAGGCTGCAGGACGCGCTGGTCTGCACACGGCCCTGCGGCTGCGTGTCTAGGGGAAGCCCTGAGGAGCCTGCCGGAGGAGGCCCCTGTCCAACCCTGCCCCACGGCCCTCCCCCTGTCCGACCCTGGCCCACGGCCCTCCCCCGGGACCCCTGTCCCTGCCTCTGTCAGTGTTCCTCATGCGTGGAGGAGCCGCTGCCACTGCTGTAATTCGGCTCTAACAGTGAGGGTGAGGCTGTGCGCAGGGCTCTCAGTCTCCAAGTCTTTGAATGGGGTGATAACCACAGCACCCAAGAGAGTTTCAAAACAATCGAGTGGAGACGATGTACATGAGGGGCTGGCACATGATGCTCTTGGTCAGGAGCGACACCATCATCCAGCAAGCATCGCCCCAGCAGGGTGGCTCAGGCGTGCCCCCCACCTCGACGGCCCCCCACCCCAACCCGCCCTCTCTAAAGCGCCACCTCCTGTTCCTTGGGACTGGTGGGAGGAGCCCAAGGCAGAGGGCTGGAGATCAGGCCGTGTGGCCATCGAGAGGCGGAGCTGGGGCCTCGGGACCCAAGTGGGAAGCTCTAGCTGGCACCTTGAATTCCCCTGCGGTCAACACACCACAGCTCTGTTAGTTCCGATTGAAGAACAGAGTCATCTTTCTTTTCTATTGTTGCTTGAAATTATCATTTTTTTGTTACAAATCATATCTACTTGTAAAAGGTCTAAGTCCACAGAAGTGCCATAGGGAGAAAATGAAGGCACTCTCTCACCTGCCCCCATAGCTCCCGCTGCCCCCAGAGTGCGCTTGTGAGCAAGCCCAGGTGCATGCTTCGGGAATTTTTCTCACATACTTGCAATCAAGTGTGTGTGTGTGTGTGTGTGTGTGTGTGTGTGTGTGTTCTCCAAGTGTTAAAAATATGGACTCTGGGCCCGGGCCACCTTAGTTCCAAGCCCAGCTCCACTCTTGTGGAACTGGGCAGTCTACCCAACCTCCCGGTGCCTCAGTCTCCCCATCTGTGTATAGGGCTGGGAGCTTTCAAGGATTAAATGAGTTAAAGCCTATGAAGCACATAGAACACTAGCTGGCATGTGGTAGACTCACAGTATTTTACTATGTTATTTGACCCTCACACATACATACACACACACACACACACACACACACACACACAGAGTTTCTTATTTATCATAAATAGAAGCATACCAGGGCTTCCCTGGTGGCTCAGATGGAAAAGAATCCACCTGCAATGCAGAATACCCGGGTTCAATCCCTGGGTCGGGAAGATCCCCTGGAGAAGGACATGGCAACCCACTCCAGTATTCTTCCCGGGAGAATCCCACAGACAGGGGAGTCTGGTGGGCTGCAGTCCATGGGGTCTCAGAGTCAGACACGACTGAGAGCCTAACACATGCACAGACCGCGCTGTCACAGTCCTCTGGCCTTGCTCTGCCTTACAGGATGGTTTGGCGAACTGTCCACGTTAATATCTTTAGACCTATCTCAGCCTCTTCAACCACCGCATGGTATGTCACAGTGCAGAAAGAGACTCTTACCGACTGTTAGGTTATTCCCAATGTTTTGCTGCCACAAGTAACAGTCACCAACTTTCTTTCGTATGTCGTGTCTGCACACCTGTTTGTCTAACGTGGGTTGGGTGGCTCGGACCCAGGATGAGCACGTCCACATTCTAAAATTAAATCTGCTGCCAAAGCTGACAACGTAAACCCACCTTCATCCCTGTCTGGATGCTGAACCTCACCTCGGGCATTGCTTTGCCAAGACGAGAGATGGGTTTACACGCGGTCTTACTGGGGTTCGAGCCTGTCTAAACACTCTCGGCAACCAGCCACGAGGCTGCATCAGTGCTCACCGTTTTCCCCTTACCTTTCAGTCCAGTTTCCTGAAAATGATGAGGTCATAGCAACATGTCTGGTCTGGAAAGACGTCTCGGCGACAGAGAACTTCTGGCACATCGGCTGGTGGCAGGGGAGGAGGCGGAGAGCTGGCTGAAACCTTGGTGGACAAACCCCAAGGCCAGGGCTGTGAGCCAGCCAATAAAGTCTGGCTTGGGTCTCTGGGCTGCTGGTGTCCTGCCCTTCCCCTGGGAGCACCCTCCAGTTTTAGGGGGCCCGTCCTTGGTGGCCTCATCAAGAGCCATGAGACAGATTGGGAGCGGGTGGGGTTGCTGGGCGACAGGATGAGAGCAGTGGGGGAAAGGTCAGCGCACGCAAGCAGTTGCCACCGTGCTTGTAAACTGTGTCTAGGGGGGATGGCTGAGACTCGGGAGGAAGCGGCAGAGGCAGCAGGTGCTCAGGAAGTGAGGACGGGGCCTCTGAATGCACAGGCCAGGGTGTCACGTGGAGAGAGTCCGGGCGGGAGACGGAGCAAGCTGGCATCCAGTGTAGCCTGGCACGGCCTAGCCACCTGACCTTGGAGTCTTGTGATTCCACCTGAAAGGTGGGACAGCTGAAACCAAAGATCCCCCGTCGGTTCTAGGGGTCTGCCATCCTGCATTTCTTTGTAAAATGCCTTGGAAAACTGGGGAGGCATGAGGAGCTTAGCAAAAGAAGAGCAGGTGTAGCCAAGAACAGCATATGTTGAGCCGGCGGGGGGAATGGGTGCCTTCAGGGGTTTTGATTAGGCCTGCCAGCCGCCTCTGGGACAAACAAGGGCAGGAACTGTCCTTTGTACCTGTACAGTGCCTGCTTATAGTAGGTGCTCAATAAAAACAAGAGGGTGAGATGAAAAAACTCATGCACTTGGCAATTATTTTGGGCAAGAGAGGGAAAGCTGGGAGAGTTTGGGGGTGCCCAGGGACCAACACTTTGGAGCACCAGGGAAGTACTGGAATGGCACCTGGGAATCAAGGCACCAGCCCTCGGGGTTCCCTTCACTTCTTCATCAGGAGTGGAGGTGATGTTAAGCCCTTTCTGCACGTACAGTAGAAGCATGATCTGAACATCTGTCCCCCTCCCCACAGCTTACTTTCCCCTCCCTTCCCTCATTCAGAGTCTTAGCCTAAAGTTGAATTTCTATTCATTAGACTGTTGTATGGGCTCAGAGTCAAAATTAGGATGATGAAAAGAAAATAAGGCAATAGAAGGAGTTTGTGAGCTGAAACTCACATCTATCCCACCCATCAGGGTATGTAGATATATTTGACTCCCCAAATAAATCGGATTCACTTGAAGTCAGGGAGTTTGCCTTTTAAGACTATTATAACCCTTGAAATTCTCCATCACGTCCATGCTCATAACTGAGCATCCAGTAATTACTGGTGTCTGGGTGGAACCCTGAGGATTATGAGGCTATTACATCAAAATTTGCTACGGACTGTAGATTGTTGTTCATTCATTGTTCGGTCGCTCAGTCATGTCCAACTCTTTGCAACCCAATGGACAGCAGCCTGCCAGGCTTCCCTGTCCTTCACTATCTCCCGGAGTTTGCTCAAACTCATGTCCATTGAGTCGGTGATGCCATCCAACCATCTCATCCTCTGTCATCCCCTTCTCCTCTCACCTTCAATCTTTCCCAGCATCAGAGTCTTTTCCAATGAGTCAGTTCTTCGCATCAAGTGGCCTAAGTTCTGGAGCTTTAGCTTCAGCATCAGTCCTTCCAATGAACATTCAGGACTGATTTCCTTTAGGTTGGACTGGTTGGATCTCCTTGCTGTCTAAGGGACTCTCAAGGGGTCAATGAAAACAGCAATGTTTTCTCAAAATGCTTTTATTCACCTTTTGCCTAAAAGAGAAAAGGCAGCACATTTTCTTATCAAAGTTATTTCTGCGTGTGTAGTTTTGGAGGAATGATGGACATCCGGGACCCTCCAGCCCACCCCTTGACACACACTCCCATCACAGAGGCCCAGCTGAAACCCTGCCTGCAGCAACTCTGGAACCTGCCCAGGTGTGGCGTAGTTCCTGCTTATGGCCACTAGGTGTCAGGTCAGCTTCAAAAGTTCACCTGAGGCCTGTTCAATCAGCTTGCTTTGTGGTCCTTGCTCTGCCCTTTCTCTGACTTCCCAAACTTCTGCCCCCAGGAGCCTGGCATGATGTCAAAGCCCCATAGCGTCCAGCAGCCTGATGCTTGGACAGACCTGTCCTCATTATGAAGCAAAGTCACTCACATCGACCACGCACCCTTGTGTGTGTGTGTGTGTGTGTGTGTGTGTGTGTGTGTCGCTCAGTCACGTCCGACTCTTTGCAACCCCACGGACTTATGGCCTGCCAGGCTTCTCTGTCCATGGGATTCTCCAGGCAAGAATACTGGAGTGGATTGCCATTCCCTTCTCCAGAGGAACTTCCCCACCCAGGGATTGAACCCTGGTCTCCGGCATCATGGGCAGATTCTTTACCATTTGGGCTACAGGGAAGTCTTGCACCCTTGTTGTGAGGAAGAAAGTCAGGTGCTCAGTACAAGCTCCAGAAACATTCAGGCCCTTACCCCCAGCCAGCCCACCTTGGAGCTGGGCAAGACCTGAGAAGAGCCCCGCTCCCTTTAGGGAGCACTACACAGGAACCCACCCACTGACGAGGGGCTGACTCACGCTTTAGCAGCTTGCCATGTCAGGAGGCTGCCGGCAGGGGGACCCCAGCAGAAGCTGAGGACCAAGGTAGAAGGAGAGGGGCCAGGCAGGAGTGAGAGAGGCTGGCTGGTCAGAGATGGCCAGGCAACAAAGGGGGTTAGCTGAAGTTCAGGGACCCAGGGCATGCCCTCCTTCCATGAACAACTTCAGTTCAGTTCAGTCACTCAGTCGTGTCTGACTCTTTGTGACCCCATGAACCTCATGCCAGGCCTCCCTGTCCATCACCAACTCCTGGAGTGCACCCAAACCCATGTCCATTGAGTCGGTGATGCCATCCAACCATCTTATCCTCTGTCATCCCCTTCTCCTCCTGCCCTCAATCTTTCCCAGCATCAGGGTCTTTTCCAATGAGTCAGCTCTTCACATCAGGTGGCCAAAGTATTGGAGTTTCAGCTTCAACATCCATCCTTCCAATGAACACCCAGGACTGATCTCCTTTAGGATGGATTGGTTGGATCTCCTTGAAGTCCAAGGGACTCTCAAGAGTCTTCTCCAACACCACACTTCAAAAGCATCAGTTCTTCTGCACTCAGCTTTTTTATAGTCCAACTCTCACATCTATACATGACCACTGGAAAAACCATAGCCTTGACTAGACGGACCTTTGTTGACAAAGTAATGTCTCTGCTTTTTAATATGCTGTCTAGATTGGTCATAACTTTCCTTCCAAGGAGTAAGCATCTTTTAATTTCATGGCTGCAGTCACCATCTGCAGTGATTTTGGAGCCCAAGAACATAAAGTCAGCCACTGTTTCCACTGTTCCCCCATCTATTTGCCATGAAGTGATGGGACCGGATGCCATGATCTTTGTTTTCTGAATGTTGAGCTTTAAGCCAACTTTTTCATTCTCCTCTTTCACTTTCATCAAGAGGCTCTTTAGTTCTTCTTCACTTTCTGCCATAAGGGTGGTGTTATCTGCATATCTGAGGTTATTGATATTTCTTCCGGCAATCTTGATTCCAGCTTGTGTTTCCTCCAGCCCAGCGTTTCTCATTATGTACTCTGCATAACTTAGCTTTGCTATTTTTTTTATTACGAAAGTATGATAATATATTTACTGGAGACTTGGAAAATACAGGACAAAGTTACATGCAGTTCCACTATATATTACAATTATTTTTTAAGTAGATAAATTAAGATTTTTAGTTGGAATTTCAATATCAAACTCTCAAAAATTAATAGAATGAAAATATAGAAAAGTAGGATATAGCAGACCTGAAAAGCACCATGAACCAATTCAACTTAATTAAGATTTATACAATTTTCACACAACAGTAGGATGCAAATTCTATTCAAGTTTCCATAGACTATAAACTAGGAGACACTGGAACACATCCAGGGACATGAAATGAGGTGCAAAAACTTCATGGTCTGAAGGTACTGCAATCATACAGCCTGTTATCACTGTGGAATTATGTTCGAAATCAATATCACAAGATATTTGAAAATAACACACATATTTTCAAGTACGATGTGACATTTACCAAGAGAAATCTTTGACTTAGCCATCGAAAGCCTCAAGAAAGTCAGAAGACCGAAAAACCACCAAGGGTGATTGCAGAGAAGAAAAACACCTAAATGAGAAATTAATATCAAAGATACTATTTAAAAAAACATGTATTTGAAAATTACATGTCAACTTTTAAATGATGGGTGTATCTTAGAAACCATAACAAGGAAAATTAGAAAATATTTGTAAAAATGAAAACAGAATTTACCAGAATTTGTTGCGTGCAGCTGAAGCTGCTCAGTGCAACTAAATACAATGTGGAATTTTGAATAAGATTCAAAAAGCAAATAGTGGACACCAGCATAAAATTTTATGAAGTTTGAACAAAATTTGTGCTTTAGTTAATAAGTGTGTGTGTGTGTGTGTGTGTGTGTGTGTTAGTCACTCAGTCATGTCCAACTCTTTGCAACCCCATGGATTGTACCCTACCAGGCTCCTCTGCTCATGGGATTCTCCAAGCAAGAATACTGGGGTGGGCTGCCATTTCCTTCTCCAAGGGACCTTACCAACCCAGGGATTGAACGCTGGTCTCCCTCATTGCTGACAGCTTCTTTACCATCTGAGCCCCCAGGGAAGCCCATCACAGGTTAATGTCCTGGGTTTTTTGTTTGTTTTGGCTTGTTTTTGTACAACATAGTATTTCTTTATAATCTCAGAACTGGATTAGAAGTTTTAAGCTCATACAATTTTTTTTTAATCACTAAGATAATAAGCTTTCCAGAATTTCAGCAGTAATACTAAATGCCAAAATACATGGAACTATATCAAATTTTTGAGTGAATATAAATTCGCAATTGAGCATTCTATTCATACTAAGTCAAACAAGTAGGATCAAAATGTCATAAATTTTTCAGCTTGGCAAAAATTAATATATTTTCTAAAATATATGTTCATATTATATACACTACTATATATATATATCAGTTCAGTCCAGTTCAGACATTCAGTCATGTCCGACTCTTTACACTATATATATACATGCACACAAAAGCCTTTCTACCATGCTTGATAAAGGCTTGAGAAAGAACAACAACCAAAAAAGAGATGGAGGATCTTTTACTTTTATCCAGTTTGTTTCACTTTTTCTATTTCATATTCAGTGCCCCCATTTCATTAAGTTTATGTTTTTCAGTTTCTCCAACTCAGTTTGGCTTTGTGCATTACCTCTTTGTTTTATCTGATTGGAGCTTGGTTGATTTATGCTGCTGAGATAGTTTCAAGTGTACAGCAAGGTGAAAGAGTTATACAAATACACAAATCTACTCTTTCTTAGATTCCTTTCCCATATGGGTCATTACAGAGTACTGAGTAGATTTTCCTGTGCTAAACTGTAGGTCCTTATTAGTTATCTATCTATCTATATAGTTTTGTATGTATATCAGTCCCAAACTCCCAACTTTTCCTCCTCCTTTTTTTCCCCCATGGTAACCGTAAGTTTGTTTTCTACATCTGTGACTCTTTGTTTTTTAAATGAGTTCATTTTGTTCAGTTTTTTTAAGATTTCACATATAAGCAATATCATATGATATTTTCTTGTCTGACTTACTTTGCTCAGTACAACCATCTCTAGGTCCATCCATGTTACTGCAAACGTCATTATTTTGTCCACTTTTATGGCTGAGTAATATTTCAGTGTATATTTGTCATATCTTCTTTATCCACTCCCCTGTCGATGGACATTTAGGTCGCTTCCATGTCTTTGTTATTAGAAATAGTCCTGCAATGGACATTGGGATGCATGCATCCTTTCGAATTGTGGTTTTCTCCAGACACATGTGCACTAGCTGTTTGCATCCTCTCAGGAACCCTGCGCAGTGAGGTCTGTGGTCATCCCCATTTCATAGCTGAGGGAATACAGGCATGGAGAAGTTGAGCAGCTCACACGAAGCCTTCTGCTAGTGAGAAGCAAGGCTGAGATTCAGGCCTACGTCAGCTCTGTAACCTTGAGCTGGTCACTCAACCTCCCTGAGTCTCCATCTCCTTATCTGTTAATAGCATGATAATGGTACTCACTCCCCCATAGAGTTGCGTGTGAAACGCTGAACCCCAGGCCTGGCACAGGAAGTCCTTAATATAAGCATGCCTTCATCACAGCGAGTTCCTCTCCTCCGAGAGAGGGCTGCAGGGAGCTAAAGGTCCCGCAGACACCTTAGGGGCCAAACTGAGCAGCCATCTTTGAAACACCCAAGTACTGGGTCTTTGAAAGATCACGGGAAGCATTCCGAGTCTCAGGATTTGGTTTAACCCTTGAGTGAAATCAAAGGAATATGTCCAGAATCTTAAGAACTGAGGGGAGGTGGAAGGGCCAGGGACCAGGAACGTGCTGTGGGCAACACAGGGGATGAGGTGGACAACTGGGCTTTTCTTGGTTCCTAAGATCTGAAGTCCCTTCCTGGGCTGGGAGGGTCCCACCTTACAGGCTCTGGGAGGGGCAAGTTGGACTTGTAGCTTGGACCTACACCAGACACGCGCACTCTGGGCTCGATTCAGGAGCTGGCAGCAGAAGAAGCTTAGGCCACAGAGACCTCCCTCTGGCATCTGTGTCTGTGCGGTTGGATGGAGCTCCTGAGCTGTGGTGGGGAGGAGGGGATGGTTCTGAGTGCCACCCACAGGTCAGCGGTGCCCGCTGCAGCCTCTGTGTGACCGTGCTGGCAAGCTGCGGTGTCCTCAGGGGACCAGGCTGCCCTGCCAAGCGGGGACCTGGCTTGGGATTGGTTTTGTTTGGTTTCGTTTTTAAACAAAAGAAAACAATGATTGGCAAGGCAAGCCTGTGTCCTAAACACTGACCTTGAACTAAAGGGAAACGGTGACCTTGAACTAGAAGAAAGGAACAGCGCTCTTTCGGGAAGCAGACATTCTGGAGAAGAAGAGAAACTGAGGGCGGTGGGGGTGGGGTTGGGGAGCGGCTTCCGGGGCTCAGCGGGACCTTTTAAGTAGGGACAGTGTTGTGATCCTGGGAGACCTCTCTGCTGTTTTGCCCCCTTTAGGGAGTCTGTCTTAGAGAGTCCCTTGGAGGGCAAGGAGATCAAACCAATCAATCCTAAAGGAAATCAGTCCTGAATATTCAGTGGAAGGACCGATGCTAAGCTGAAGCCCCAATACTTTGGCCACCTCATTTGAAAAACTGACTCCTTAAAAAAAGATTCTGATGCTGGGAAGGCAGGAGGAGAAGGGGACGACAGAGTATGAGATAGTCAGATGGCATCACCAACTCAATGTACATGATTTTGAGTAAACTCTGGGAGTTGGTGATGGACAGGGAGGCCTGGCGTGCTGCAGTTCATTGGGTTGCAAAGAGACAGGACTGAGCGACTGAACTGAAGCTGACTGGCTGGATGTGCCTGGGATGAATGAAACTAACCTGGTGCGTGGTATAATGCAGGGGGTGCTATGGTATAATGTGAAAAGGACAGGTCTTTTCCCAGTTCGTAGCACGTGCTTCAAAAAGCCCTTGGAATTTCCTGAGTGAGGGGAGTGCCTTTGTTATGCTAATGACGGGTCTCAGGGTGGGCCCCACCTGGATAGCTTCCTGATAGACCACAGGTGTGAGCTGACCGGTTGTTCAGCCAGTAGAAGAACAGGGAGCTGGAAAGTGAGTCACTCATTAGGCAGTGTTCAATCAGGCCCGCCTCCACCGTGAGAAGTAATGAAACCCCAATGAAAACGTTGGACACCGGGGGTTCTGGGGAGCGTCCTGGGAGGTGACTGCCCCAACTCCACACCCTCTCCCCCAGGTCTTGCCCTGCAGGCCTGTTCATCTGGCTGCTCCTGAGTTGTAACCTTAATAAAATAACAGAACAGCACTTACAGTGAGTTCTGAGGGTTAGGGTAATGAATTACCAAACCTGAAGGGGCATGGGAACTCACTATTTGTTTCTGGCTGGTGAGACGTGCTAGTCCTGGAGAACCCCGCTTGTGGCTGGAAGCACAGTGTGGGTAATCTGTGGGGGGGGACCCAGTGCTTAACCTGTGGAGTTGACGCTAACTCCATTAACTGCATTGCGGCAGACCCCAGGTGATGTCACCCCAGGTGCAGCAGAAATGGAAGATGTATACGCAAAGACACATCTGAATTACAGGGCATGGTATGTGTACTTGAATGTGTCCACGCCCAACAGGAAAGGCTTGCCTGGTGTACCAACCCGTAGTCCGCCTGCCAGCATCCTAACAGCAGGGTTTCAAAGCAGCCGCTCCTGGGGGTGTACCACTCTCCCGGCTGTACCTCGATCTGGCCAGCAGAGGGAGCTCCAATCCCACAAGTCCTCTGACTCGGGACCGCGGTCTCAGCTCTAAGGCAGGGTTGGGGGAAAAACAGAAAAAGAAAATAGGATTACAGGACTGGCTCAGGGAAATCAAATCCTTACTGTTGTTTAGTCTCCAAGTCGGGTCCAGCTCTTTTGAGATCCCATTAACTGTAGCCTGCCAGGCTCCCCTGTCCTTGGATTTTCGCAGGCAAGAATACTGGAGTGGGGTTGCCGTTTCCTTCTCCAGGGCATCTTTTCGACCCAGGGATCAGACCCAGGTGTCCTGAACTGCAGGTGGATTCTTCACCACTGAGCCACCTGGGAATTCTTACTGGGTGCCTGCAAAAAGGCAGCAATGCAGCTGGCTTCAGCAACACAGGAGTGGCCTGGGTCAGAACCCTCAGTCTGCCCCCTCACCATCTGATGCAGGTTCTTGGAGCCTGAGCTTACACACCAGGGGCCCTCTTAAAAAAAAAAAAATTTACAAATATAATGTCAGGCATAGTACACTCATCCCAGACTGGACCATGAGCCCCTGGAGTCTGAGCTGAACTGTCCACAAATAGATCCCCACGCTGAGCACTGTTCCTGGGGCAGAGCAGGGGGGAAACGCAGAGATACTCAGTGCATACAGTCAAAGATGGGAGAACGAGCGAAAGCGGTCCCTGCCCTCAGAAGCCCCGCTGTGAGGTTTCCTAAGAACTGTTCCCGCAGACACGCTCCTGGGCACCCTGGCAGTGCCCGCTGCAGCGCATTTGGGGTGAACGCCCACAGAGGCTCCCGACAGCAAGACTGACCCCGAGCTGCGGCTCCAGCCAAACGGTGGAAGCAGAGACTCCAAGGGCACTGGGAAAGCGGGGGACTGGACACCCGTTGGGGGGATCCACAGGGAAGAATCCACACGGTGTTTCTTCCAGAAGAGGCCCCCCTGGTGACACACTCCCTGGGCCCCCAACCTCACAGGGACGGACCCTCCCAACTGCTGCAACGCCGGCCTCACAGAGCTGGGGAGGCGATAAAGCAGCCAGGAGCCAGCCAGCTTGGGGTGGGGGTGGGGGGCTCCCGTGAAGGAGCCTCAGTGGTGGGGGACCCTAACGGAGAGGTGGAGAGGGTGACCCCACACTCAGTTCTGCCCCCCTCCCAGTCCCCGGCCGATGCAGAGCCGCGCCTGGCCCTACTCTGGTCAGCAGAAGCACATCAAGGAACCTGGGTGAGGGGCAGGCCAGCGGGGTAGGGGTGCGGGCTGGGCGTCCCGCCGACCCGTGTGGCACTCCTGACGCAACCCCTTCCCACCTTCCCTTGTTCTTTATGGGGGGGGTCTTACCACGTGCCAGGCCGTGTGTGTGGGCACCAGGGGTCAGACAGAGCCTTGAACGTCGCCATGGGCCAGGTGTGAATTCAAGGGGCAGCGCTCTCAGGGACACGGGGCTTAAGCCCGATCAGAGAGGCGGACGTTGATCAGACAGGCACCCCGACAGGGGCCACTCTGAAGACTGCGTGGAGGAAGGGCAGCTGGGGACAACGAGGCAGCCCTGAGGCTGGAACCAGCTTCCCAGCTAATCTGACTCTCACTGTGACAGTAACATTGAGACCTGCCGCCCTACGGCTTTTGTGAGAGAGTCGATGGGACCCCGCACACAGACCGCCCGGGACCCCCTGGCCAGGTCCTTGGTGCACCCTAAGCGGAGGGTGGCGGGCTTTCTCATCCCTAGGCCAGTGGGAGTCTGGGGGTGTGGCTGCAGTCAGGAAGGGCTCGCCCAGGCTGTGGCGGCCAGGGCAGAGGAGCAGCGGTCAGGCCCACCTTCCCTCCCGACTCGGCCTTTCCCTGGAACTGGAGGGCCGGCTTCCCGCCTGCTCCCTGACCTTGGCCAGCCGCCCGCCGCCAGAACCCAGCACAATTTCCAGGTCAGTACACTCCTGGATTGGACCCCACCGTCCCCCAGGGGCAGTCATCCTGCCAGGGAGCGGCTGAGCCAGCCGCTGTGCAGGAGAGACCAAGAACAAAGCGACCGGGCTTGGCCAGGCAGATGCCGGGTCTGCAGCTGGTGAAGCCACCGTGAACCCCCCGCCCCGGCTCCACCCCCCATGCAGGGGGGACGGTCCTGACGGAGATCTGAAGGCTAGGGTGGCAACTGCCCCACCGCCAAGTCCTGCCCAGAGCCCTGGGCCGCTGAGGGGAGCCCGGGCTCAGCCACCCCCGCCATCCCTCCTCCCACCATCATGGTGGGGGAGTCCCCAGCCCTTCCTGCTGCCTCAGTTTCCCCAAGGAGAGGCCAGGGTGGGGCATCACTGATAACACTAATCACAGCATGAGATGTGAAGGAGCAGAGGTGGGGGTTGGGGGGGTTTTGGGGGAGCCCTGCTCAGATCTGCCTTCCAGCCAAGGTCCAGGAGACAAACGGGGGTGGAGCCTCAAGGGCCAGGACTTCCTGGGAGCAGGCTGGTTTTATGGGTGCAGCCTGTGCGGTCACACGGGGGTGGGGGGGTTCCATAATTAGGAAGCCCTGGGGCTTGGTTTCCTGCTCTGCTGTCACTGTCGTCAGACTCTCATAACTTTCTAACAGACATAGCCCCACAGACTCTGTGGCCACTCCTGCCTGACACTGGCACACCAAGAGCCGTCCCATCTGGGGGACAGAAACTGGGGGGTGCTGGAGCAACCGACCACCACCTCCCACCCCCTAAACACTCCAGTGACGATGGAGACACAGAGGCCTCCTCTCGACTTTAGCCAGGTGGAACCTGTGATTCTGGAGGGCAGGGGAGATACAGAGCAGCCCTGAGCTCACCAGGGGCAGGTGAGGCCAAGGTCAGGGGAGAACTCACCCCTCCCCCTTTGCCTCCTCCCCATCTCCCACAGTAGGGGAGGGGGAGCCCTGACCATCATCAGAGGGTGCTGCGATGCCTAGGCAGGCGGGCAGAGACACGGGCCCAAGGCGGGAAGGCCGCAGCCAGCAGGACCAGCCCAGGGCCCCCGCTGTGGCCTCCGGTCTCCAGCCAGGAGGTAATTCAGAAATTCCTCCAGAATGCTGCCCAAGCCTGCCGGCTTCACCACCCCAGCCTAAACCCGCCCGCCGGGGCCGCCTGACTCCTGGTTTCCACTTCCCAGAGCCCAGTGGCTGCTCCCACCCCCTCGCTCACAGCTGGTCTAGGGTCCGGGAAACCAGCTGGCAGGCGGGGAACTGGCCCTGGCTTCCCCGGCTCCACAAAAGAGGGCAGAGAGGAGGCCCAGCCCGGTCTGCGGGGTGGGGAAAGAGGCAAGACTGAGCCTTGGGGATCTGCCCGAGGCTCAGCCTGGAGCCTGGCCCAGTTCTCAGAAGCCAGCCCGGCGGAGTCTTGCCCTTCCTGGCAGAGGGCTCCAGGCAGGAGCCAGGAACCCTGGGCGGGCCCTAACCCAGCACCCCAGTCTTCTGTGCCCAGAGGGTGAGAACTGGGCTACCCCACCCCCACCCCAGGCTCCTTCCCCAGCATGTCCCAGGATCCCAGGATTGCTTACCCCCTCCCCATTAAGATGCAGATTTTCTCAGGGAGGCTTGGAGAGGCCGGAACCCCTGGCAGCATTTCCCCTTCTTCGCGTCTGCGGGAAGCTATGGCCAGCCAAGCTCAAGTAAGACCCAGAGGAAAGGGTGAGGGAGGGAATTCAGTCAAACTGGCAGCGAGACTTGCTTCTGCAGGGGAGGAAGTGAAGGGAAAATCGCTCAGTCGTGTCCGACTCTCTCTGTGACCCCGTGGACTATACAATCCATGGAGTTCTCCAGGTCAGAACACTGGAGTGGGTAGCCATTCCCTCCTCCAGGGTATCTTCTTGGCCCAGGGATCGAACCCAGGTCTCCCACATTGCAGGCGGATTCTTTACCAGCTGAGCTACGAGGGAAGACTTTAAGGAAGGGGACAAAAGTGTCGATGAATTTGCTGGTTTCAAAACCACGTCCCGGGCGGGTTTTGCTACCAGGGCCACCAGCATCACGAAGGCCCCTCCCGGGCTGGATGCCGAGGGCGCAAAGCAGGTCAGAGCTCCGAAGTAAGAGCCCAGCTTTGCCACTGACCGGCCACAGGAGCCCGGGCAGAAGGCGGCAGCTCTCGTCTGCTGCTTCCTTACCTGTAAGGAGGGAAATTGTCACCCCCTTCCCGGGGGCACTGTGGGTGTCACTATAGATCCTGGGGGGCTGGGCGCCATGCCTGGCTCGGAGGGTGCCCCCGCGGCCGGCATCGCCCTTTTCCACGGCGGTAACTCTGCCCAGCCCTGGCCCGAGCTGCGTCCCCCACATTCCCATGACCCAGGAGCACTTCTGGGCCTGGTTCTCAGACTCGCGGTGTCAGCAACCTGGAAGTGGACACGGCCTTCCTGGGAAAGGGCTCCTGAGGCCCCCCCAGGGACACTTGGCCTCCAGAGTGGTGGAGCCTGTCTCCCCCCATCACCTTCCCCAGTACCACGGCCAGCACCAATTCCCAGAACCCAGGTGAAGCTTCCCTGAAGGACCCCATGGTAAAGCGTCTGCCTGCAATGCAGGAGACCCGGGTTCGATCCCTGGGCCAGGAAGATCCCCTGGAGAGGGGAATGGCAACCCACTCCAATATTCTTTGCCTCGAGAATCCCATGGACAGAGGAGCCTGGTGGGCTACACAGTCCATGGAGTCGCAGAGAGTCAGACATGACTGAGCGACTGAACAATAACAACATTGAAAGAATCCAGAAATACCCTGGCTCACGTCCAGGTTTCCCAAGTCTACAAAGCTGCAGAACACACGTCTTTGCCCCTCATCTCCTTGGAGAATAAGAGGGCCCCCCCTCTACACCTGCAGGGCCTCTAAGTTCTGAAAGTCAAGCACGGCCCTCATGGCCGACCCTGGAAGAGGACCCCACCAAACGCTCCTGCATAACCAGATGCCCCTCCGCCTCCACTGCCTGCTTCTCAGAAACCCCTGAGCAGAGCTTCCCCTCAACTGTATTCCCCTCCTGCCTTGACTTCTCTGTTTCTGCCTGAGGCCTGACTCTTGGCCCCCAACTTTTCAGCCATGAACTCTAGGCCTCTACACCTCTAACCCCTCCCACCTGTCCCCCCACCACCAGTCTCCCTGACATCAGACAGCGCCACTGGCTTTGCATGTGAAGCTTGGAAACAGCCGATAGAATGAGCGTTGTCACCCCCTCGGAGGTTACAGCATTCACATTTGGCTGCTGGAAAGTACAGACGGACAGATTGCTGGCTCCTCGCTCCCCAACTCTGCAGGGCCTCCCCAGGGGCTGGGCGGGAGGGAAACCGGCTCAGCCTCAGAGGTCCTGAGGTCTCACCAGGCTCTGTGATTCAAGGACAGCCAGCACCTGGGAGCCGGGTGAGTCTATGGCCCAACAAAGAACGCGAGCCCTTAACTCAGCAGCTTCACGACCTTGACCTCGCTGGTATTGGCGACCTTGACCTCACTGGTATTCATTTCTTCCTCTATAAACCGGGAACAATCCTGCCTCGCAGGCGGAAGTGAAGAGTGCTGTGTGTACTGTTTGAGCCATGGTGGGTTCGTGTGTGGTCAGTTGTCAATTACGCTTCATCACTTTTACGTGCACGTGACATCTGTTTTTCATGCAGAATTGAGTTGACGTGTTCGTGTCTGACAAGGTTTGGAAACATAGATGTTCAATATGTGCTCGGTTTCCCTGAGCTGGGCACCACGAAGACATACATTCCCCCATGGACTTCTCTCTCTCTCCTTTGCCAAGAATGAGACAATGCGCTTTGCAGGCAAGCACCGCTCGTCACCCCCACACAGTCCCTTTGCTCCAGGTGATCCATGGAGATCCCAGGGTGGTCCCAGGGATGGACTGGAAGGCTGAGCCTCCTGGGATCCCCAGGGCAGGAATTCCTGGGCAAGGCTGGACTCAATTTCCCAGAAACATGATTCCACATTCCTTACCCTCTGACATGCAAACATGTAAATTTTCTTTTTCCTATTACTAAACTTGATTTTTGTCATAAACCACGTTCACCCTTCTATCATCTCAAAGAACACAGAATTTAATTTGATAACTTCCAAATAAACTTAGTCACTGCAGTGGCTGCTAAATTGTTTCGTGATTAAACTCCATTACAATCAGGATTTCCCTCATTAACCTCAATAACCTCTGGGGCTGATTCTAACTTTGGGAGTCCAGGCAGTTTCCCCAGATTGGTGTGTTGGAGTCTATGGCTCAATCTTGATCTACCCTGTGTAGCTCATACGCTGTCCTTTGGCCTGCCACGCACACACACACACCAGGTCCCTCCAGCCCCTAGCCCGGCCTCTGCATCATCCTTGCCCCTGCAGAAAGACCTAGGGGTGCATTCCCATGGAGGGGTCTGGGGACTCCCAGTGGGGTTGCCCAGGACTCCATGTTATTCAGTCACTAAATTGTGTCCTCCTCTCTGCAACCCTATGGACTGCAGCACTCCTGGCTCCTTTATCCTCCACTATCTACCGGAGTTTGCTCAAATTCATGTCCACTGAGTCGGTGACGCTAGCTAGCGATCACATCCTCTGCTGCCTCCTTCTCCTCCTGCCTTCAGTCTTTCCCTGCATCAGGGTCTTTTCCAATAAGTCAACTCTTCGCATCAGGTGCCCAAACTATTGACGCTTCAGCTTTAGCATCATTCCTTCCAAGAAATATTCAGGGTTGATTTCCTTTAGGATGGACTGGTTTGATCTCCTTGCAGGTATTTCTCCTCCCAGCCATCTTGGTTCCTGCTTGTGGTTCATTCATCCCAGCATTTCGTGTGATGTACTCTCCATAGAAGTTAAATAAGCAGGGAGACAATATGCAGCCTTGTTGTACTCCTTTCCCAATTTTGAACCAGTCAGTTGTTCCATGGACTGACTGTCTTCCCAAAGCTACAGCCATAAATCAGCCACTGGTCCGTTTACTCTTAGTTACTCAAATATAACCAGGGCTTCTAGAGTCTGGCCCCCAAGCATTCACCCAGCCAGGGTGGAGGTGAGAAGATGTACACTGAGTTCCCCACCCCATGCCCAGCCGTCTTCCTCCCTGGCCTGGAGACCTCCTCTATCCTGGGTGATGGGGAAGGGGAACAAAGGGAGGTGGTAATTAGTCTCGCCTAATCTATGTCCCATCTGTAACCGTTAAGCAATGTAGAAGCTTCAGGTCTGGCGTCCAGATTTATCATCTCACAGTTCCAAGCCTGAGAGGGGTCCTAGGCTTGGTGGTCAGCTAGGACTTGCCTGTTGTCTCACTGCTTCAGGGAGAGGAAGAAGTGTAAAGCCCTCCCACGAGAACCACTGCTGTGGTCATAACCTACAGCGTCCTCTGCTGGGAGCTGGGGCCCAGAGCCGCAGACAGGAGGGCCCAAGAGCCACCTCCTTCCTCTTCCAAGGAAACAGAGATGATGGTCGATCTCGCCGCAGCCCCCATAGACCAGAAAGAGCTCCCCTGTAGGCTGGCTTTCCGCCCTGTCCCTGGTCTAGCTCCTTTCAGAGAAACTCAGCTTCAGCCTGCTCTGGCTCTTCCTGCTCCCCACTCACTCCTGCCTGCACACCCTGCTCCAGAATACGAGCTTCCAGTCGGATAGACTAGGCTGTACCTGCCTCTAACACCCACCACCAGTGTGACTGCATCGGGCCACATACAACTTTCAGCTTCAGCTTGCTTATCTGTAAAATGGGGATAATAGTCACACTTCCTTCCTCGGTTTGTGAGAATGAGATGAGAGGATGAGTGTCAGGTGCTGAGTTCAGCGTCTGAGGTCAAGAGTCAAGAGAGGGCAGTAATTTTTATTTTCGTTTTACTTATCATCTTGCCCCTCATAGCAGGGAAACGAGCTGATACACCGCCCCCAACAGAGCCTACTGGGCAGGCACTAACCCAGGAGAAGGTGCAAACGCTGGGTCCAATGACCGGCCTGGGTGGCTGTGCTTTCCGGCACTTCCCAGGAAGAGGACCCACTTTGCCAAGCTGTTTTAGGGGCTGGAGAGAGAGACCTTCACCAATGAAAAAACTCAGTACAAGAGCTGTTTACTGAAGCACCTTCCGAAGAGGACGGGCTGGTCCTGCAGGTGTTTATTGTTAGAGAGGGGTCAGCAGCTCAGGTCAGGCCAAATTCCCCGGAAGAGTAAAGAGAAACAGGCTCGTTCCTCTACCCTGCCCTGCCTCCCCCATCCCCCCAACCTTCAATCAGTCTCGCCTTCAAACTGATGTCAAACAAATAACTTAAATAACACAGTGTGAAGGCATTCTGAATTATTAATGGGCCAGGACGCCGCACATCCCTGCCTGGGCCTCCTGCCTCCCCAGGGGCTACTCTGAGCAGAAGCATAGAGAAAAAGTTGGGGGAGAAGCCCAGACGTGGTAGGGGCGGGGTGGGGCTGGGAAGCCATGTTTCTGAGGCATCCCCTGTGGCCATCTTCTCTGAGGTTCCGCCTCTTGCCTTCTGAGGCTTTCTCTGGAACAGAGGCTACTCAAAGTACCATCAAGGGCCCTTCTGCAAACCGCTTGCTCAGGTCCAGGGTGGGACAAGCACAGAAAGTGTCTGCAAGCATTTAGATGCTTTCCCATCAGTTCGGCAAAGTTAATTTACGACAGCTGAATCTAATAATACAAAAATTTTACTTGTATTTTGTATGTCTCTTGTCCATTTCATTTTTTTTTCCAGGTAATTCTTTTGTGTTATGTTTTACAAAAGAAGTCGGCCATTTTTTAAAATGTTATTGAAGTCTAGTGGGTTTACAATTTAAGTTCCGCTGTACAGCAAAGTGACTCAGTTATATGTTTATGTTCTTCTTCATAGTCTATTCTATTATGGTTTATCACAGAATCCCCAGTGGCTCATTGGTAAAGAATTTGCCTGAAATCCAGGAGACGCCGGTTCGATCCTTGGGTTGGGAAGATCCCCTGGAGAAGGAAATGGCAACCCACTCCATATCCTTGCCTGGGAAATTCCATGGACAGAGGAGCCTGGCAGGCTACCATCCACAGGGTTGTGAAAGAGTTGGACATGCCTTAGCAACTAAACAACACTGAATACAGTTCTCTGTGGTATACAGCAGGACCTTGTTTTTATCCACCTGATGTATAACAGAGTGTGTCTGCTAACCCCAAACTCACGGTCCTTCTCTCTCTCATCTCTCCTCCCCCTTGGCAACCACAAGTGTGTTCTCGATGTCTGTAAGCCTGTTTTTGTCTCATATCTCAGATTTCACACATATGTGATAGCATATATTTGTCTCTTTCTGACTTACTTCTCTTAGTATGATTATCTCTAGGTCCATCCATGTTGCTCCAAATGGCATTATTCCACTCTTTTTTATGGCTGAGTAATATTCCGTTGTAAATACACACCACATCTTTTTGAATCATTCATCTGTCAATAGACATTTAGGTTGCTTCCATGTCTTGACTGCTGTTGTGAACACAGGGGAATGTATATAGATTTTATCTGTGTATATGCATAGGAGGAGAATTGTTGGATCATAGGGAAACTCTATTTTTAGTGTTTTGAGGGACCTCCATACTGTTTTCCATAATGGCTGCAACAAGTTACATTCCTACCCACGGGGTAGGAGGGTTCTCCTTTTTCCACACCCTATCCGAGCGCTTGTTATTTGTAGACTTCTTAATGGTGGTCATTCTGAATACGGCCCGCCATTGACTAGAAATGACAAAGAAAACAATTGGCCCTTGACTACAGAGAGCTGAGGAAGCACCGCTCCAGATGCCTCTTCATCGTGGTCTTAGCAACCCTCCCATCAACAAATTACATTAAAATGTGCTGCTTAGAAAGACTGCGTAGGAGGCGCCAAAGGCCCCTTCCCAGGTCAGCTCTCCTACCTTAGTTGTCCAGCTGGAAGCATCCCTCCTCCATCAAGCCCCCACTGCCATCAAGTTCCAAGCCCTGTCTCCTGCCCTGGAACCCATAGGACTTTCTGTCTCCACCACTCATTTGACAATTTAGCTAATAAAATATAATAATAATAATTGAGAGCAAGGCTTTGTACTGTCACATTAAACACACGTCCTTTGTGTCTGGCCTCTCGAGGCTACTTTGCAGCCTCTGTTGCAGACACTTGCCTGCTGTGTGTGGACTCCTCCACTCCCAGCTGTGAGGCTCCTGGGCACCAAGCCTACCGTCCACCCTCCTAGGGCCCTCCACCCTTGCTGGGCACCGCAGATGGCAGCAGACAGACAAATAGACAAATATACCAGTAGACCCAGCAGCCAGATTTGCTGGAGGAGACTTGGCAGCGGGTGGGGCAAGGGAGGAGCAAAGGAACTCCCTTCTCTTTGTTCAACATTTATTTCCAAGCACCAGGGCTGTTTTCTTTTTGTTTTAAAACATGCTGATTTTTTTTTTTTTTTAAGCCATAAGGTAAAAAATGGGAAACCTCAGAGAGCAGACAACCCGCATCCTCGGGACCCCCTCTTCAGAGCTGACCACTCCTCCCCCCCCATCAAGATGTGCGTGTATCTGCAGGCACTTTTGTGTCCTTCTCTCCTATAATTCCAGGAATGCCCGTATGGAGCCTCAGGTGCAGGTGCCGACCTGCTGGGTCAGACTCACCTGACACAGATCTGGGGCCAGGCCCTGGCAGGGTTTATGGGAGGACACCTGGGAACTGGCCTGTCTCTAATTAAACTGAATAAACTCAGCTTGGGACTCTCTGGTGAGCCTAGTGCTCCGGCAGTTTGTTGACTCCTCTCTAGTTACAAGGGAGGAAACTGAGGCTCAGCGAGAGGAACTAACTGAAGTGAGTGGCAGGGATGGGGTGGGTGGGGGTGGGGTGGGGCTATGTTTCCCATGGCAACAGGCCTTAGGGCTTATATTAGTTTCCAAAGTGAAAGTGAAGTCACTCAGTCGTGTCCGACTCTGTGACCCCATGGACTATAGCCTATCAGGTTCCTCCGTACATGGGATTTTCCAGGCAAGAATACTAGAGTGAGTTGCCATTTCCTTCTCCAAGAGATCTTCCCAACCCAGGGATTGAACCCAGGTCTCCCACATTGTAGGCAGACGCTTTACCATCTGAGCCACCAGGGAAGTCCATTAGTTTCCAAGGGCTACCCTAATTACCACAAACTGGGTGGCCTAGGATAACAGAAATATCTTCTCTCCCAGTGCAGGAGAATTTTATGGAATTAAATTTTATGGTGGCTCAGAGGTTAAAGCGTCTGCCTGCAATGCGGGAGACCTGGGTTCGATCCCTGGGTCGGGAAGATCCCCTGGAGAAGGAAATGGCAACCCACTCCATTACTCTTGCCTGGAGAATCCCGTGGACGGAGGAGCCTGGTGGGCTACAGTCCACAGGGTCGCAAAGAGCCGGACACGACTGAGCAACTTCACTTTCATTTTAAGTGCAGGAAGCTGGAAGTCTGTAATCGAGGTGCCCGTGGGGCCCTGCCCCTCTGAAGCCTCCAGGGGAGGATCTTTCCCTGCCTCTCCCAGCCTCAGGAGGCTCCCAGTGCTCCTTGCTTTGAAGACACATCCCTCCAGCCTGTGCCTCCGTCATCACACCGTCTCTGTGCGTCCTCTCCTCTTCTTAGAAGGACACTAGGTGCTGTGCTTAGTCACTCAGTCACGTCCAACTCTGCGACCGCATGGACCGTTGCCCGCCAGGCTCCTCTGTCCCTGCGGATTCTCCTGGCAAGAACACTGGAGTCATCTTTCCAACCCAGGGCTCGAACCCAGGTCTCCTGCATTGCTGGAGGATTCTTTACCTTCTGAGCCACTGGGGAAGCCCCATGAGGGCACAAGAGTGGATTTAGCCTCACCTTCCCAAGTCTGCATCCCAAGTCACTCCAGTCATGTCGGACTCTTTGCAACTCTATGGGCTGTTGCCCGCCAGGCTCCTCTGTCCACGGGATTCTCCAGGCAAGAACACTGGAGTGGGTTGGCATGCCCTCCTCCAGGGGATCTTTCCTACCCAGGGACTTAACCTGTGTCTCTTACATCTCATGCTTAGCAGGCATGTTCTTTACCACTAGCGCCACGTGGGAAGCCAAATCTAGGATAGTTTTACCTTGATATCCTTAACTTAATGCATCTGCAAAGCCCCTATGTCCAAATATGGTCACCTTCTCATGTTCCAGGTGGACATGAATGGGGTGGGTGGTTATCCAACCCTCTACCAGGCCTTCCTTCATAAACAGCTCCACAGGCAGACCAAAGGGCTGCTTTGGGCCCCCAGCCTCAGAGGCTCCAGGCAGCCTTAAACCTGGGGGTCGGTGGATGCAGAGGGGCAGCTTCAGGCCAGGAGCTGCATATCCAAGTTGCTTCCCTGTGCCAGGCTGGCACCCACCTTCTCCACCCCACCACCCCACAGCTGCTATGAGTGTGAGCTGCTCTCGACTGACTCCTGAGAATTGCCCCAGCCTACTGGAGCTGTCTGGCCGGAAATGCTGATTGTTTCCAGACAGGAGCAATGATCGGATGATACCGGAATACATCAGGCCAGCCTCCGTGCTTCGGGAAGGGACAAACTCCTGGTGCCATTCATACTCCCGAGCTCCTCGTGGGACCAGCTGACGCAAGACCTCTACCAAGCCCACATGCTTGCCAAGCATCCTCCTCTAGCCACTTACTTCCCTTCCCTGCTTACATTTTCACCTGACCACCTCGGGCTCTGCTTCTCAGCAACCTGCCCTAAAAGAATGCGGGAGCGAGGCTGCCTGTAACAGCTAGGGAAACAGACCGGAAGGCTCTGCGGCCTTCCTGAGCCAACAAACCACCCAGTCATCCCCCTCACTCAGCCCTCCCTGGCATTCACTGGGAGAGCACACTGTGGGCACCGGGCACCCCCGGGGGAGTGGGGAGGGGTGGAATGGGAGTGACAGAGGAAGAAGGGATAAAGTAAACAGGTATCACCATGGAGCTTGTATTATGGAAATAAAACACTCAGGCATGAGCCAACTTGAGAGTAATTACAGAGGACATGTCAGCATGGCTAAAACCTGCCAGCAGCTCTTGGTTATCTCAGGGACAACTCGTAAAGGGTTTCCAAGCAGGAATTCATTTCTAGGTACTCCCCACCCCCGTCTTGGCCATATTCTCTTGCCTAAAATACCAAGAGGTGAAGGTCAACAGGGCCAGCTACAGTCCATCTGCCACAGACCTCAAGGGCTGGCTTCGGCACTTGTTCGTTAATTGGTTGGTTGGTTAGCTAGCTAAAGAAAGAGAAAAAATGGGGCAACCCAGGCAGAAAGACAATATTGACTAGGCCTAAAGAGAGCCTGGCCTGGTTAAGGAAGTGCCAACAGTTCTATACGAAGGTAGGTGAAGAGGATGCCTGGAAATGAAGCCTGGGCACTGGGCAGAGAGACACCGGGGGTGGGGGGTGGGGGGGTGGGGGGCTTGTGCACTAAGCTTTAAATTACGGCTTTACCTTCAAAGTTGTAGATAGGTACAGGATTATAAAAGGAAAATTATTTGAGACTTTCATTTTCAAAAGATATCTTCGACATTGGTTTGGACAGTAATTTGGGATGCGGCGTATACATTATCTACTGCCATATAACGGTGGTGCTGGTGGTGGTTCAGTCGCTCAGTCGGGTCTGACTCTTTCGATCCCAAGGACTGGAGCCTGCCAGGCTCCTCTGTCCATAGGATTTCTCAGGCAAGAATACTGGAGTGGGTTGCCATTTCCTTCTCCAGCTGCCACATAATATATTACTTTACAACTTAGTGGCTTAAAAAAAACGAACATTTATCATCTGACGTGGTTTCTGAGGGCCAGGAATCTGGGAGCAGACTAAGTGGTGGGTCCCGGATCAGGGTCTCTCCTGAGGGTACAGTCAAGCTGTGTGCAGGGCTGGAAGATCCACTGCAAGACGGCTCACTCACAGGACGCTGGCAGAAGACCTCACCTCCTCCCTGCATGGGCCTCTCCTTCTGTGTGTGTGCTCACTCAGTCATGCCTGCCTCTTTGCGACCCTATGAGCTGTAGCCCGCCAGGTCCTCTGTCCTTGGGATTTCCCAGGCGAGAATATTGGAGTGAGTTGACATTCCCTTCTCCGGGGAACTCTTCCCGGCCCAGGGATTGAACCCAGGTCTCCTGCATTGGCAGGCAGATTCTTTACCGCTGAGCCACCTGGGAAGCCTCGAACCTTTCCTTAGGGCTGCTTATAGAGTAGCAGCCAACATCAGAGCCAGGGACCCAAGATGGGATGAGAAGGAAGCTGCAGGGACTTAATCACGTCACTTATGCCATATGCTGCCTAATTCATTCTAACAGATATAGACACCTCTGTCCTTCTCCATGAAGAGAATGGTGACTGGGCCTGAAGAGGATGGTAGAGTTAGAAGCCTTCTTGGCAGAGTCACAACAAATCCAGATGTCAAAAGGTCTAGCCCCTTTTCTTCGGATCTGCGCCCTCTAGGTAGCCGCAGGTGAAGAATAAGAGCAAAGGAAGCTAAGCCAGGTAGGGATCTTTCAAAACGGTAGCCAATCCCAGTTGAAATGAATACTGAAGTCATAAGCTTTTACTTGGTAAGCTAAACTGAGTTTATACTTCCTAAAGAGCCTAAAAATGTTCCCCCTTTTCTCCAGGAGAGGTAGAATGGTCTTGGAAAGACTTAGAGGATTTTGACCAGGTGACTGGGCACCAACATCAGAGTGTAGCCTTCAGTCAGAGAGTGAAAGGGGGAGAAGCACCCCTAACATAGAGACTGTTGCTTTAGCCCATCCAGCATCCAATTCTTCTTCCTGGTGGGACTCCACCCCCTCTCTCAGCCCTGGAAAGACTGAGCAGTCTGCCAGGCTCCAAAGAGGAGCACATGACCCAGGTCTACCCAAGGAGAACACTGAGTGTCCTTGACCACCATGATTGGTCAGAAACAGGCACGTGACCTAAGCTGGGCCAATCACAGGCCTCTTCAGCAATTTTCCTTGGAGAAAAAACTGCTGTCTCATAGGCATGGGTAGCTATGATGTAAGTCTAAGGCTACTGATGGCTGTCTGGCCACCACCAGGCAAAAATTGGCTGAGAATGAAGCTTGCTCAGGGATAAGCAGCAGAAAGTGAAGGAAGGAACAGGCTCTTGATGACATCATCTGTGCACCTGGTCCAGACAGACCTGAAAATAGCAACCTCTAAGACTTTAAGTTAACTGAGTCAAGAAATTCCCTTTTGAGGGTCATATGGCACTTAAAATTGAGAAACTTTTGAAGGGTACACCTCTTGGGAGATAGCATGATAGAAGTGGGAGATCTGGAGGGAAAAATCAGCATAACCAGATTATCTAATTCAGCCATCTCATCACAGCCAACCTCTGTGATTCCCCTTCTGAGGCTATCCCAGTCCTGGGAGTTGTTTTATCAAGGCAGGCTTATTCCCTTACCCATGCATGTGGGAAAGAGCCCACTGCACAGTCCTTCAAAGACTCATGATGAGGAGGGTCATGTGATGGTGTAACTGAATTTTGCACATGCCCAGCTATGCAGAGCTCATCTGGTCCAGCCCTGACCAAATCCAAACATTGTCCCTTCAGTTGGCCCCACTTAGTATCATTCAGTTCCTGCTCAAACTTTCCCATAGCAAGATCTGCCCCACCTCCTCGTCAACTTTTCCACTGAGGCCAAGAACCAAGAGCATAGCTCGAAGTTTCTTTCTCCATCTTGCTAAGCCAGTTTCTGTTTCCCTGAAACTTCCACAGGCCCTGGCAACACAGGAAAATTCTAAACCCTCTTCCAAAGGCATGTACAGAGAGTGCTGCGTCCCATTTTACTAACACGGATTGGGTTCAGCTGTGTGAAACAGAAACAGACTGTAGCAGCTTTAGCGAATGCAGAGATAGCTACTTCTTCACATTATACTAGGGCCGGGCCGCCCAGAGCTAGTGTAACAACTCGGTGAGGTTCTTGATGTCCTTCTAGCCCTCTACTCCACCACCCTTAACTAGTAGTTTTCATCCTGTGGTTGCCTCAGGGTTGCAAGATGGCTGCTCTATCTCCAGACCCCAATCCACACTCCAGGCAGGAAGAAAGAAACAGAAAGCAATGAGAAAACAAAGCTTTCCCAGAGGCATCCAGCAGACTTCTCCTTTCGTCACATTGGCTGAAATTGTGTTGCAAGGACTACACTAGCTGCAAAGAACTATAGGATATGTCTTATTTGTTGAAATCTGGACTCTGCTGCCGCAGCTAAAATGACTATGCTGTTGATACAGGAAAAAGCGAGAATGTGCATTGGGTAGACAACTAGAAGTTGCTTCAAAGGCTTTCTCTGGACAAAATTCTTCTATTGAGAAGCAACATTGGAACAAGGCCAATGCCTTGACTTGAGGGGGTGGGGGTCGGATAGACCCCCCAACTCCAAGTCCTGCCTGACCCCTTCCTTTCCCAGATGACTCTAGAAGATATTCTTAAGCAATCTGAGCTCCTGTTTGCTTGTTTCTTAAAGAGGATAAATGTGCTTTTCTCAAGGGTTTCTGGAGTGATTAGAGCTTCTCCATGTGAAGTATCTTAATACTAAGACTCAACAAATGGTAATTCTTCTACTTCCTGTCATTGCTCATCATGTGACATGTTTCTAGTCCTTTCCTCCTGGACATGCTCCCAGGATCTGCTTTAATGTCTTTTCCGAAAGGTAATCCCAGTGTAAAACGTAAAACTCTACTACGCCTCCATGTGGAGCACAGTGGGGATGCTTACCCTCCTTGCTTTGGGCGTCGTACTTCTTACTCACACTCCCTCATGTCTCTGGTGGTCTTGTGAGCACATGGTAACAGCAGACGTGGGGAACTTTGCATTCACGTCTCCCCGCCTTGGGCTCTTGACCCATCAGCAGTAGGCCAGAAGGAGCTAAGCAGGGACCTGCATTCAGAGTCAGCTTTATTAAAGCAGAGCCGGATGCAGAACTGACAGGACCTCCGACTCCCTTCCTCAACCCTTCAGAACCCTGATGAAACCTCCAGTCACAGGCAGAAAATCTGGAACCCAGGGAGCGAGGGCCTGGCTGAACCCAGCCACGGAAGAGGACCTGCTTAAGCAGACTTAATCCAGGGTGCCCAAAGCTGGAGCTGCTCCCCCACCACAGCTGACCATTGCCCATCCCAGGAGTGTCATGCCCTCCCCGGACTATCCAATCACTTTGGAGGAAAGCAAGAAGGGTGGTGAAGGAGGCTGCAGGAAGCCAGATTATGTTCCCCCAAAGATGTCTGCCTACCCACTCCAGTATTCTTGCTTGGAGAATTCCATGGGCAGAGGAGCCTGACAGGCCATAGTCCACGGGGTCTCAAAGAGTCGGATATGACTAAGTGACGAACATTTCACTTTCAAGAATGTCCACATCCTAATCCTTGGAACCTGTGAATGTGTTACTTCATGTCGCAAAAGGGACTCTGCTGATATGATAAAAGATCTTGGAATGAGAAGATTATACCAGATAATGCATGGGCCCCTATGTGTTAATAATCACAAGAGTCCTTCTAAGAGGGAGACAAGAAGGTCAAAGCCTGAAGAAAGGAAGAAAATCAAAGACTGGAAGAAGGTAATCCCGTTATTCCATGGGACGATGGCAGCAGAGGTTGGAGTACTGTCCCTTGAAGACGGAGAAAGGGGCCACGAGCCAAGGAATGCTGCTCTCTCTGGCTCACACAGGCACTATCTGCATCACCTCTCTCGACATTCCAGCTTGGTGTGCAGTTTTCTATCTGCGTGTCTGTCTGACTCTGTCATCAGAGGGACAGCTCCTTGGGGACTGAAGCTATCATAATTTCTCCTAAAAGTCTGAATAGAATTAAGCCAGGCCCTCCCCATCCCAGACTAGCACTACTGAGTGTCTCTGCTTTCATTTCAGCCCAGCCCAGCTATTCACAGCTCATCACTCCAAATGGGAGCTCTCCCACTGCATCTTTGACAAGCTCTGGTTCAGTGTCCTGTCTTGGCCATCAATATAAGCGTCACCCTGGATACCTAGAGTTTTATTTGCATACCTATAATCCAAGTCCTTCCCTCGGAGTTTTGAATCAGAACCAAGAGGTTCCTGCCCACATTAGTTGCTCCTTTGAAGAGAGGCCATGTTGCTTTCACTTTACCTTTTCTCCCCCGTGTTCTGTACATCCTAGAAAAACAGGGTATAGGTGGAAAGTGAGAGGCAGGAAACAGAGACGGGAGGAGAGACTCTGTGCTTCCACAGTGCCCCATTCCTGGTTTCAGTACATCCTTGAGCCCTAGCAGCAGGCCTGCCCTGGAATTTTTGAGACACTTCTGAGGTCTTTCCAATAGATTTCCTGTTTTGCTTAGCTCAGCCAGAGTTCATTTCCATCCATCATAAGCAAAGAAGTCCTGAAAAATTTGGAACAGAGCGTTGGCACATCATCCATGTGGTACGTTCCCAAACCAAATACGGTAAAGCCTTGCTTACCCAGAGGTCACGAGTGTGTCCCCTTGCCCAAGCAGAACACTATGGAAAACCCGGACGGAAGAAAGAGAGCCTGTTGTTCTGTCCTCCTGGCTGTGAGGTGAGGCCAGGAGGAGACAGATCATGGAGCAGGGTGGAGCTCGGGAAATGGCCATGGATTGGAATGCTGGGAGCAGAAACCAAAGATGCCAGGATCCAGCGGTCAAAGAGGACAGGCAAAAGTCAAAGAGGAGAGGGCCAAGGGCCAAGCTGGCGGGAGGAAGCCACCCTTCCGGCACCAGAGAGCCCCGACGAATGTGCTCTGTGAATGGACACTCCTCTTGAAGGCCCAGGACCACCGTCCCTGGCATCTCCCATTTTTGCTAGAGTCAGAGTCCTGCCGTGAGTCCCCGAGGCCTAGCCAGGCTGAGTCAGGCTCCCGAAGCTCATGCACTGGCCCCATGAGTTGTCCAAGGGGCTGGATTCCACACATCCTTTTTATTTAGGAAGCACTTAGTGTTACCAACTAGGGTTCTTGACCTTCCTCAATCAATAGAAATTGACTAGAGGCCAGACAAGAAATTCGGCCAAGGCTTTACTGGGGCCCCAACTGCAGCAGGAAGAGTGAGAACAAACGACAGGTTCCCTTGCTTGCTTACGCCCTGCTCCCCAAGGGGAGGGGAGGCAAGCTTGTTCCTTATGTGGGTTAAGTGTAGGACTGGGCCCAGGGATCAGGCCAAAGGGCTGGCTTAGATATTCTGCCCACCCCTCTGTGCTGCTGTGTGCAGGGGGCATTCTCAGCACCCTGCCTTAGTTTCTGACACCCTATTTTTTGCTCCAGGCTCCTCAAAAGAGGCCATTGGGTTTTTTTTTTATCTCTTTGTATCTTTTGGATCCAGAATTTGCCCCAACTGAGTGTGCATGGAGTTATTTTTAGTCCCATACAGTTTCTTTGTATTTCATTGCTCTTGGAGAGGTGTGTCTGGGTACAAGCTCTGCAGCAGGGCAGCAAAGGGTCCCAGGCCCCAGCCTGTCTCACTAGCAAGCTTGATTAACCAGTTTCCCAGCCCACGCTGGATTGGAAATCCCGAGTTGGAAATGGGGAGAGATGCTATTAGGGAAATCACAGAGACAGTGGCCAGAAGCAATAAGCCACAGTGGGGCTTCTCCACCTCATCACAAATGATGAGCTGTCCTGTGCATTGCACGACGTTTACCAGCATCCTCTGCCCACTAGATGCCAGTACCACTCCCTCTATTTGTGTCAACCAAAAACGTCCCCAACATTGCCACATGTCTCTGGGGGACAAACTCATGCCAGGCAGAGAACCACTGTGCTACAAGAAGAGAGTAAGAAACCATTTTAAAATATTCACAAGAACGACACCAAGGCCAGTTAGTTAAAGGGGCAGAGCCCAGCATCTTTCCAGGCCCTTAAGGGTGAGTCCTTTATGGCAGATAGTCACACCACGCTTGCCACTGACCCAGAGCTGTCCTGGCCGGCTCTCCTGCTCCTCTACCATGCTGATGGAAATCCCCCCAAAGTGCCAGAGGGGAGCTGACCATTCCATTTAAGAAGGCCAGTTCTCAGAAAGAAAGTGAGGGGTATGTACCCTCAAAGGGTGACAGCACTCCCTGTGGAGGACAGAACGTGGGATTTTTCTCCTCTCTTTAGCATCCTTTGCCAGTGCTTGGCAGGCACATAGTAGGCCCTCACTAAACTGAAATAAGTTACATTCAGTTTTAAAGGTTCTACACTGACAGTAAAGAAAGCTGAGCACCGAAGAATTGATGCTTTTGAACTGTGGGTTTGGAGAAGACTCTTGAGAGTCCCTTGGACTGCAAGGAGGTCCAACCAGTCCATCCTAAAGATCAGTCCTGGGTGTTCATTGGAAGGACTCATGCTGAAGCTGAAACTCCAATACTTTGGCCACCTGATCCGAAGAGCTAACTCATTTGAAAAGACCCTGATGCTGGGAATGCTTGAAGGCAGGAGGAGAAGGGGACGACTGAGGATGAGATGGCTGGATGGCATCACCAACTCAATGGACATGAGTTTGGGTGAACTCCAGGCGTTGGTGATGGACAGGGAGGCCTGGCGTGCTGCAGACCATGGGGTCGCAAAGAGTCGGACACAACTGAGTGACTGAACTGACTGCCTGACACTGACTCCATAAGGTTTTGGGACCCTGGAAAGGACAAGATCCTCTCAGTACTTGCAGGCCTATCTGTGATTCAGCCTCCCTGCCCAGACCCTCCCTGCTCTCCCATGACCTTTCCTACCTTCCCAGTACCCTGATACCCCCCTCTCCCCTGCCCCCGTCCCCCCCTGCCCTGTGCCTATCAGGTAGGTCCAGAGGAGGTAAGAACCTCTTAGCCCGGTTAGAGCCCTTCCGGTGTGGAAGACGACCACATACATAGGGTGTTTGAGGTGGGCAGCTCATGCCCCTTCTCCTTCCCTTAAAAGGGTGTGGAGGATTGAGAGCTGGCCCGTGGAGCCCTGATTTGTGAAGAAGTACTGCAGTCCAGGGGCTCCCCAGGTGGTGCAGGGGTAAAGAATATGCCTGTCAATGCGGGAGACAGGGGTTCGATCCTTGGGTTGGGATGATTCCCTGGAGAAGGGAATGGCAACCCACTCCAGTATTCTTGCCTGGAGAATTCCATGGACAGAGGAGCCCGAGGGGCTACAGTTCATGGGGTCGCAAAGAGTCAGACCCGACTGAGCACAGGCATCTGGAAGAGGTGAAGGGTGGGAAGATTTGCATCATGGGAGTTCCCAAAGGCTCCGCCCTAAGAGAGCTGCTCCGAAATCTGGGGTCAGCTGGAAGAAGCTGGCCTGCTTATGAGTCTAGGCCTCACTGGGTGCTAGTTTCCGGCGCAGAGTGCATGACAAACTCTTGTTCCTGGAGCCAGAAGCCAGAGACACCAAGAATGACAGTCACGGGAATACCCTGGGACAGTCTTTCAGGCTGGCCACGATGAACCAAAAGCTCTGGAACAAGAGGCAGAAAGGACAGCAGAGAAAAGGATGAGGATTCACACTGAACACACACTTTGGGGCACACACGTCTCAGGCATCACACCAAGCGCTGCGTCATAGGTCAACCTGGGGTTCTTCAAAGCAAAACCCCAGGGCACCGGGGCACTAGACAATTCAGGGGACAGATAGATCAACAAGCCGAGTCTCAGAAAGAGGAGGTGATTTTCCTGATATCACACAGCCATTAAGTAGCAGAGCCAGCATTCAGACAAGGTCAAGAATGAGGTACAGAATGTCCAGCAATCAGTAGACTGGTTATATAAATAATGGTTTATTTATAGAACACTGGGTGGCCATTGACATTTCTTGGTAGAAGAATATTTAATGACCTGGAAAGATGTTTAAGATATATAGCTGAGTGGGTGGTAGGGCAGGGGGAGGCAGGTTACAAAACAGCATGTGCAAATGGGTTGTTAGAAAATAAAATGGAACACAGGGGTGTGATTTCCAAGAAAAAAAAATCAAAATATTAGCAGAGATTGTTTCTGGATAACAGGAGAAGGTGTGATTTCTATTTCTGTGACTGTCCATTTTTTCTTACAACAATCATTTTATAACAAGGACAAATCTGACTGAGCCCACGCAGTGTTTTTCAGAGTCCAGACCAACACTGAATTGCAGGAGCCCGGGGCTGAGTGGATGGGAGAGTGTAGCGGGAAGCAAAACCCTTCCTCAGAACACTGGGACTTTTTCTAGATCAGGCAGCAGGTGGGGCTGGGTGCCTGCCTCTGCTGGGGGTGCCCCAGCCTGGCTCTGCGTGCCCACATGATTGAGGCCCACTCTTGCGGGCCTGTGCTTGCAAAGCAGGTGGGAGAGGGCAGAGGGCAGTGTTGGACCGGGTTTATCCTGGTCTGGAGGGCAAGGAGAGAGCTGTGGAGAGTTGCTTCAACATGTGCCTCTGTGCCAAGTCTTCAGTTTAGAGGGTAGGGGTGAGACAGGCTGGGACCTGGGACCCTTTGCACCAGAGCTACATCGCTTGCACTGGGACACACCTCTGCCTGAGCAACAAAATACAAAGAAACCGCATGGGACTAAAAATAACCCCACGCATGCTGCGGTGGGGGCAAATTCTGACCCAAAAGATACCAAGAGATCAAAACACTCAACTGCCACTTTTGAGGAGCCTGGAGCAAAAACAGGGTGTCGAGAGCAAAAGCAGGGTACTGCGAAATCCCTGGCACAGCCTAACGTCTAAGAGGTGGCAGTCCACCCAGGTCAGCCCCAGGCCTGACCCCCGGACACATCCCTACCTCCACCCACATGAGGGACAGGCTCAGTGGGGAGTGGAGAGCAGAGCAAACAAGGGAACCTGTTGCTTCTTCTCTCCCCCCTGCTTGAGCAGTTCAGTTCAGTCGCTCAGTCGTGTCCAACTCTTTGCAACCCCATGAACTGCAGCACGCCAGGCCTCCCTGTCCATCACCAACTCCCAGAGTCCACCCAAACCCATGTCCATTGAGTCAATGATGCCATCCAGCCATCTCATCCTCTTTCATCCCCTTCTCCTGCCCTCAATCTTTCCCAGCATCAGGGTCTTTTCAAATGAGTCAGCTCTTCACATCAGGTGGCCAAAGTATTAGAGTTTCAGCCTCAACATCAGTCCTTCCAGTGAACACCCAGGGCTGATCTCCTTTAGAATGGACTGTTTGGATCTCCTTGCAGTCCAAGGGACTCTCAAGAGTCCCAACACGACAAGAGTTCACCACTCAAGAGTTCTCCAACACCACAGTTCAAAAGCTTCAATTCTTTTGAGCTCAGCTTTCTTTATAGTCCAATTCTCATATCCTACTGGAAAAACCATAGCAGGGGCCCCAATAAAGTCCTGCCTGGATCGTCTGGCCTCTGATCATTTTCTGGTTGATTACAGAGGCAAAGAACCCTGGTTGGTAACTGGGTGGGGTGGGAGTGGGGGTCTCCCTCAAAAATCACAAGAGTGGGCCCGTGAGCTCAGTCACCTCAAACTTATGAGCCGCAACAACATACCTGTAAACGTTTAAAAATACCATGTAATACTTCAATAACCTGCAAGTAAATTTGTTGATAGTATAACCTACCTAGAAACATAATATTTGTTTGTCAACCTGATGCCTTAACTGATGCCCTAGAAAGGAAAAAAAGAGTTTCTAATAAAACAACAAGTATTTCAATAGGTATTTCAGACAAGACTACAGTACAAGACGATATCCACTCACCTCCACCACCCTCAAAGGTACAGGAAATTTCCAAAACGTTCCCTAGGGGAGAGTCAACCCAGAGGACCACTGAGTAAAAACCACTGGCATATAGTGAGTGCTTTCTCACAGCCAAGCTCTCTCTCTCTCTCCCTCTCGGTATATGTATATATGTGTGTGTATATATATATATATATCTCAGAGTCCTCTAATATATAGATGATCTAAAGTCACCTTCCACTGGAAGGACTGATGTTGAAGCTGAAACTCCGATACTTTGGCCACCTGATGCGAAGAACTGACTCATTTGAAAAGACCCTGATGCTGGGAAAGATTAAGGGTGGGAAGAGAAGGGGACGACAGAGGATGAGATGGTTGGATGGCATCACTGGCTCAATGGACATAAGTTTGAGTAAACTCCAGGAGCTGGTGTTGGACGAGGAGGCCTGGCATGCTGCAGTCCATGGGGTCACAAAGAATCGGACACGACTGAGTGACTGAACTGAACTGAACTGAAAGTCACCGAGCCTTCACAACAGTATGAGGTAGATGCTCTCGTATACTGCATTTCAGATGAGAAACAGAGGCCCAGAGAGGTTGAGTTATTTGCCCAAGGTTACCCAGCTAGTGAACGGAGGGGTGCTGGGATCTGAACCCAGGCAAACCAGCTTTCTTGGAGGAGGAGGTTCAGCCTGAGGGAAGTGAGTCAAAGCTGAGGAACACGGCCCCAGGCCCTCTAACCTGCAGTGTTTCTCTCTCAACCTCAGCACCACTCATACACTCAGTTCAGTTCAGTTCAGTCGCTCAGTCGTGTCCGACTCTTTGCGACCCCATGAATCGCAGCACGCCAGGCCTCCCTGTTTATCACCATCTCCCGGAGTTCACTCAGACTCACGTCCATCAAGTCAGTGATGCCATCCAGCTATCTCATCCTCTGTCGTCCCCTTCTCCTCCTGCCCCCAATCCCTCCCAGCATCAGAGTCTTTTCCAATGAGTCAACTCTTCGCATGAGGTGGCCAAAGTACTGGAGTTTCAGCTTTAGCATCATTCCTTCCAAAGAACACCCAGGGCTGATCTCCTTCAGAATGGACTGGTTGGATCTCCTTGCAGTCCAAGGGACTCTCAAGAGTCTTCTCCAACACCACACTTCAAAAGCATCAGTTCTTCGGCGCTCAGCCTTCTTGACAGTCCAACTCTCACATCCATACGTGACCACAGGAAAAACCATAGCCTTGACTAGACGGACCTTAGTTGGCAAAGTAACGTCTCTGCTTTTGAATATATTATCTAGGTTGGTCATAACTTTCCTTCCAAGGAGTAAGTGTCTTTTAATTTCTTGGCTGCAGTCACCATCTGCAGTGATTTTGGAGCCCCCAAAAATAAAGCCTGACACTGTTTCCACTGTTTCCCCATCTATTTCCCATGAAGTGATGGGACCGGATGCCGTGATCTTCGTTTTCTGAATGTTGAGCTTTAAGCCAACTTTTTCACTCTCCTCTTTCACTTTCATCAAGAGGCTCTTTAGCTCCTCTTCACTTTCTGCCATAAGGGTAGTGTCATCTGCATATCTGAGGTTATTGATATTTCTCCCGGCAATCTTGATTCCAGCTTGTGTTTCTTCCAGTCCAGCGTTTCTCATGATGTACTCTGCATATAACTTAAATAAGCAGGGTGACAATATACAGCCTTGACGTACTCCTTTTCCTATTTGGAACCAGTCTGTTGTTCCGTGTCCAGTTCTAACTGTTGCTTCCTGACCTGCATAGAGGTTTCTCAAGAGGCAGGTCAGGTGGTCTGGTATTCCCATCTCTTTCAAAATTTTCCACAGTTTATTGTGATCCACACAGTCAGAAGCTTTGGCATAGTCAATAAAGCAGAAATAGATGTTTTTCTGGAACTCTCTTGCTTTTTCCATGATCCAGAGGTACACTGGGCGGGATAATTCTCTGCTGTGGGGGCCATCCCATGCAGAATAAGATGTTTCAGCAGCATCCCTGGCTTCTCCCCACCAGAGGCCAGGAGTACCCCTCCATAGGCAATAACCCAAATGTCTCCAGACATAGTGAAATGTCCCCTGGGGGGCAAAGCAAGGTCAGAGCCACCAAGGCAGCCTCTAGAGAAGGCACGGCCCTAGCCAGTCTGCAGATACGGGAGAATTTCTGGAGTGAAAGGGAAGCAGAGCAATGCTCTAGTGTAAGGGCGGGCATGACACAGGTAGGGCGGGAGGTGCGTGGTCACATGGAGGACATGTCCAGGTGGCCACGTGCACAGAGATGGAGAGAAAACCTGAGATCATGAGGCCAGAGGGAGGGTGGGGTGGCTGCCTTCCCTCCTAGTTCCTCGCCCAACTTCATGTCCTGCCCAAGTGCGGACCCCTGATGAAGACAGCACCTGTAAATGATTTGGGCACCCCCACCTCTAAAAGTCTGCACGGCTTTCTGACCCTCAGATGAGTCACTCCCACACGTGGAGATCTGGCTCCCTGCTTTTGTAACCTCCCCTTCCTTCTAAGCCAGTCTCCCAGCCACACTTTTTTGGGCCCTGATAGCCATGTGCAGTCTCCTTGTCCTCAGCAGGCAGCAGATGGAGAAGGGGTGGAGGGTGGGGGCTCCTGGCTTGTAAATCCTGAGAAGGGCAAGAAGCAGGGAAGACAAATGCCTTGGGCTGATCAGCGAAGAGCCCGCTGCCAAACACCCTCACCTCTTGGCTCTCTGGCAGAAGAGGGGATTCTCAAACAGCCCTCTGGCCACTGCCCTTGGCTCTCGACTGGAATAATTAGAGCTGGAGCCAGGAATGATGTCATGCCTTTGCAGGAGACTAGAAGATGACTTTGAGCAAGGCACTTACCATGGCCTCAGCTCTCTTCTTTGTCTAGTAAACTGGAGCGGACTTGGAGCTTGAATACTCTTGCACTGACAGTCTGATTTGTAGATAAAAAGCCTGGGCAGGTCCTTCTTGGAAGAAGGTGGCAGCCGTGGCTTTTGCGTGTGCGACTCCCTTCCCCTCCCACTTCCTCTATTGGCCCTGCAAGCTTCTCTCCTTCTCTGGTGGTAGCAGTGCAGCTGTCCATCACGCTGCCCTATTCCCAACCCCAGGGGATAGTGACGGACCAGGAAGCCCGGTGCGCTGCAGTTCATGGGGTCCCAAGGAGTCAGACACGACTTAGCGGCTAAACAACAACCCCCTTTCAAGAGTGTAGGGATGGGCAAGTGTTCCACCACCCAGGCAGAGGTCCCTCCCCGTGTTGATTGGTTCATTGATGGACATGCTCCTGTGCAAGCCACTTAAGACTCTTCCCTGGTTTAGGAAAGACAGAAGTGATGTTTCTAGGGACTCGTTAGGTTGGAAAGATGAGTCTAAGGCTACCAGCTTAGAACAGAGCCAGTATACAGAAAACAGTCTAGCGGAGAGCCCAAGAGGCAGATAAAGGCTGATGACATTGTTTGAATCCCTGGATCAAAGTGTGCCTGAAAGTGATACCTGTTTTTGCTTAAGCTAGTTTAATTTGGGTTTCAATAACCTACAGTGGAAACAGTGCTAACTAGTACAGCCCTTTAGCAGTAGGGCTGTGAGAAGGGATATTGAGCATATGGAGGGGCAGAATCTACCAGCTTATACCTCCGGCCTGAGGCAACAAACCTCAGAACTGCCCCACACATCTCTCCCGCCATGTGCTTTGACATGGCTCAACCTCAGCCCTACGAAGGGGAGATCTAAGCTAACCCAGACCCAATGCCACCATGCACGTTTTTCAAGTTAAAATTTGATAGTCGCCTTGAAAAAGGATGTCCTTGCCCCAGGCCACACAGCACCCAGGAAAACAGGCAAGTGGGATAGGTAATGTACAGCTTACAGCAGTGGATTCTTCCTTGGTTGGACAGATGGGGAGCAGGGGTTCTTGGGGTATAGCACACATCAACATGAGCTCTGCCCTCAATATGTGGCGCCCATCAGGGGAAGTCTGCCCCCCGGCACTGCAATTGCAGGGACTTGGGGCTTAGAACGCAGCATTCCAGGTGGTGTTAGTGGTAAAGAATCCGCCAGCTAATGCAGGAGACATAAGAGATGAAGGTTCGATCCCTGGGTCAGGAAGATCCCCTGGAAGAGGAAAAGGCAACCCACTCCAGTATTCTTGCCTGCAGAATTCCCATGGACAGAGAAGCCCATCAGGCCTGGTTGATTCCTAGCAGATTGATACTGTTCTTCCCACTGGGAAAACCAGCTCCAGCCTCAGGGCCAACAAAGGTCTGGGTCTCTGTGTCCCTGGTGGGTGTGCCCACGGCACCTGGGTTCTCAGAGCAGTGTTCCACTCGGCTATGGACTGAATTGTTTCCTCTCAAAATTGATATGCTAAAGCCCTAACCCCCAATATGGCTGAGTTTGGAGACGAGGCTTTTAGGAAGCAATTAAGATCAAATGAGGTCAACATGAAACTATCACAACACTCTTAATCAGCTATACCCCAATACAACATGTTTTTGGTGTTAAAAATATTTATAAAAATAAAATTGAAAAAAATTTAAATTAAATGAGATCATAAGGGTAGAGTCCCGACCAATAGACTTGGTATCCTTTTAAGAAGAGGAGGACAGAAACCTCTCTCCCACACAGACTCTGAGGGAAGTCCATGTGAGCAGAAAGCTAGCAGGCAGCCGTCTGCTCACCAGATAGAAGGCTCTCACCAGAACCTGACCACGCTGGAACCCTCATCTCAGACTTGGCAGCCTTCAGAACTGTGATAAGTGTCTGCTCTTTAAACCATCCAGTCTATGACATGTTGCTATGACAGCCGAAGCCGACCAAGACACACTCCCCTCCACCTCCACCAGAAGGCCCCATGCTGGGGTGGGGAAATAATTCTTAGCCAGCGTTCTCAGCAGTAATTACATGCCAGGCTGGTCCTTTTTTTTTTTTTTTTTAAGGTTTATTTGGCCACCGCAGGTCTTAGTTGTTGCCCGAGATCTTCGTTGCAGGATCTTTAGTTGCAGCATCCGAACTCTCAGTTGCATGCAGACCTAGTTTCCTGGTGGTGGTGGTGGTGTAGTTGCTCAGTCGTGTCCGACCTTTGCGACCCCATGGACGGCAGCCCGCCAGGCTCCTCTGTCCATGGAATTTTCCAGGCAAGAATACTGGAGTGGGTTGCCATTTCCTTCTCCAGGAGCTAATTCCCTGACCAGGGACCAAATCCAAGCCCCCTGCATCGGCAGCAAGGAGTCTTAGTCACTGGACCATCAGGGAAGTCTCTTCCAGGCTGTTCTAAGCATTTTCCATACCTTAACTCACTGAGTCCTCATAACAGCCCTGCCAAGTAGGCAGCATTACAAGCTTCTCCCGCTACCTGAAAGTAGAGTATTTCTATGAAACATTTTGTTCGCTGAAATGGCATAAAATAAAGTAGCTATCCTAGGAGAGAAAGTGATGAGTCGAAGAATTGATGCTTTTGGACTGTGGTGTTAAAGAAGACTCGAGAATCCCTGGGACAGCTAGGAGATCCAACCAGTCCATCCTAATATTCACTGGAAGGACTAATGCTGAAGCTGAAACTCCAATACTTTGGCCACCTGATGTGAAGAGCTGACTCATTTGAAAAGACCCTGATGCTGGGAAAGATTGAAGGTGGGAGGAGAAAGGGACGACAGAGGATGAGATGGTTAGATGGCATCACCAACTCAATGGGAATGAATTTGAGTAAACTCCAGGGGTTGGTGATGGACAGGGAGGCCTGGCGTGCTGCAGTCCATGGGGTTGCAAAGAGTCGGACACGACTGAGCGACTGAACTGAACTGAGCAAAGGAAGAAACAGATGTTCAGACACAGTTCAAAGCTTGAAGTGACTTGAGTCTGACATGTTGAGTGCAGTTTCCTGGGAAGGGGCCTGGTGGGGCCACCCTCAGGGTTTGGGGTGTGCACTGCCTCTATATAATGCTTGCAGCAAAGCAAATGCTGAATGCTGTCTTCACTTTATACCTTTATCATAAAAGCAAAAATCCTCTTTGGATTTCAGTTAGCAAAAACAGGTACTAATGGTCTTTTGCAAAAGCAAAGTGGCATAAAGCAACCTTTCAAAAAGTGGGAGGTACCTGCATGACCATTACACAGATGAGGAGACTGAGGCACGAAGTGGTTTGGGAACCAAGGTCACACAGTGATACTCTAAAACTGGATTCCAGCCCACCAAGTCTAAATCCAGCACTGCTCAACCCAGAGCAACTGAGGAAGGAGAGAAACGCAAGAGTGCCTATGACCTCCGGAGAGAATTGGCAGGGAAGGCCCTGCATTCAGACACCGGGCAGTGCTCTGAGGGAGAACCAGCTTGGTTCCCAGCTTGGCACAGTCCACAGGAAGTGACCTGCTGCCGCCTGGCCTCCAGGGAGATGCCCTAGGGGCGGTTCTCCATTCAGTAGCCCCATATCTTGCCTAAGTCGTGTGAAAAATAAGAGGTGGACAACGGGCTGCTCAAAGCCCTTCCCATTCATTCTGTGGTCCTAAAAGCACACAGGTGCAGCCCCTTGGTGGGGGTGGGGGTGGGTGGGGGAATGGTCGCTGCCAGAGGAACTGTGTGGAATCAGATCACCCAGCGGGTCCCCACCAGGGGAATAGACTGAGACACCCCAAACACACACACACACACACACACACACACACACACACATGCACACACAACCCAATCCCCCTGCTCAGATGCACAGTGGGGTGCTGGAACCAGTCCAGTTCAGTTCAGTCGCTGAGTCATGTCTGACTCTTTGTGACGCCATGGACTGCAGCACACCAGGCCTCCCTGTCCATCACCAACTCCCAGAGCCTACTCAAACTCATCTCCATTGAGTCGGTGATGCCATCCAACCATCTTATCCTCTGTCGTCCCCTTCTCTTCCCACCCTCAATCTTTCCCAGCATCAGGGTCTTTTCAAATGAGTCAGCTCTTTGCATCAGGTGGCCACAGTATTGGAGTTTCAGCATCATTCCTTCCAATGAACACCCAGTACTGATCTCCTTTAGGATGGACTGGTTGGATCTCCTTGCAGTCCAAGGGACTCTCAAGAGTATTCTCCAACACCACAGTTCAGAAACATCAATTCTTCAGCGCTCAGCTTTCTTCACAGTCCAACTCTCGCATCCATTGGAGAAGGAAATGGCAACCCACTCCAGTGTTCCTGCCTGGAGAATCCCAGGGACAGGGGAGCCTGGTGGGCTGCCGTCTATGGGGTCACACAGAGTGGGACACGACTGAAGCGACTTAGCAGCAGCTCACGTCCATACTACTGGAAAAACATAGCCTTGACTAGACGAACCTTTGTTGGCAAAGTAGTGTCTCTGCTTTTTAATATGCTGTCTAGGTTGGTCATAACTTTTCTTCCAAGGAGTAAGCGTCTTTTTATTTCATGGCTGCAGTCATGCTGGAACCAAGGACCCCATGAAAGGCCTCTGGGGTCTCCCTGTAATGGCGCCCAAGAACCACCAGGGGTCGCTGTGTAACCAGCAGGCTGAACGATGATGGCGAGAGGATTTTCTCCACCCACCGGCCTGAGGGGACTGGGGAAGCCAGGCAGGAGGCCCAGGTGGAGCAGAGGGACGGCCCTGTCCCCCGGCCTCCAGGCCAGCAGAAGCACCCCCGCAAAGACACGCGTCGTGATCCATGAGACTGGGGACAGCAGAGGTCTCATCCCAGGCCTGAATTGACACAAGGGGGAGATGATGCCAGGGCACACCTCCCCATCCCAGCAAGCCCGGTCCAGGAACTCTGCTCAGCTTCCTGGGGCTACCCCCCAGCCACAGAAGGGGCCACGTACACTGTGCACATCTCTTCAGCTCCAGGGAGCAGAGCACCGCACCCTTCACCTTACCCCCAAGCAAAGCTGGTTTACAGTCAGGTGGGCAGGGAGGGTTCAGACTGGTCACTTCCAGCCTAACCAGAGTCCAGAAGCCAGCAGTCCCCATCACTGGCTTCCTTCCCATCCTCCTCGGGCCGTGGAGGGAGACGGATGAACGCACGTGGGTTTTGTCCTCACCTAAAATGGCAATCCACTCCAGTACTCTTGCCTGGAAAATCCCATGGACAGAGGAGCCTGGTAGGCTACAGTCCATGGGGTTGCAAAGAGTCAGACAGGACTGAGCGACTTCACTCACTCACTCACTCATTCCAGCCTCTAAACCCTGAGGCTCCACGCACTGGAGGGCCTGGGTATTGCAGCAGGACTTGGAGCCTTTTAATTTCCTCAGGCCCCACCCTCCTGAAGACTGCCGCATCACCCTGTGGCTCCCTGGGGTCCGGTTACAGTTCTGGTACTTCTGTTTCCCCAGGCGGGCCTCAAGGGAGGGAATGTCTAAATGAGGGGTGGGTGCAGGTTCCATCCCTGGGTCGGGAAGATCCCCTGGAGTAGGAAATGGCCGCCCACCCCAGTATTCCTTTCACTGCGCTCATGGGGTGGCCTGGAATATCCCCGTGGACAGAGGAACCTGGCGGGCTAAGGTCCGTGGGGTCACCAAGAGTCAGACTCGACTGAGCACAAGCACTCACCGGGCGTCTCCCTCAGGCCTGGGGCTCAGCCCCTTCAGCTCCAAGTTTTTTTGTTTCTGACAGCCATGCAGAGGCCTCCACCTAGCTCTTCCCGGAAAGGAAAATCAAAGGGGTTGAGGGGGAGAAGAAGGCAGTATGCGTGTAACTGACTCAAAGCCCTTTGTGTGAAATGGAAAAGAAAGGCAGGGATGGGCAGAGGTCAAAGGGACACAGGGATGCAGGAGGGACCCTTTGCCAGTGCTGGGAGGTAGGGGTAGGGGGAGCTGAGTGAGGAGCCTGCTTAGATAGAGGGATGAGGGGTTTGGTCTGGGTAATGGCTACTGAAGGTATCAGAAGGGTGGTGGATGCATCGAACTAAAAAATTCTGTTAGCATAAATCACCCGCTGTCCTTCCTTTACCCATCAAAGCACAAAGACAAACTGATCACCCAATGGAGGCTGCACCATGGCAAGCAATATTGGGGATGCATCCTGCTCCCAAATGCGTTATAGTCTGGGTCTAGATAGGAAGAGAAGACTCAAGCACAAGAACGTGTGTCTGTGTGTGTGTGTGCATGTGTTGTGTGCAGCACTGGCCGAAAAAGCTCACTACAAGTGTGTGAGAGCCCAGCTATTCAGTGTTTGCTCACAGCTGCTCCCTGATCATTCCTAGCACAGAAAATACAACAAACGTACACAACTCCCAGAAGCCTGACTGATTCCACAGGGTCTGGTTAAGATTTTGCACCTTTATGTGTCTGTGCAAGTGTGTGTACCTGTGTTTGTGCGTCTGAAAGCAGGCACATCGGTAGCATCTGTAACTTTATGCTGCTGCTACTGCTGCTAAGTCACTTCAGTCGTGTCTGACTCTGTGTGACCCCATAGACGGCAGCCCACCACGCTCCCCCGTCCCTGGGATTCTCCAGGCAAGAACACTGGGGTGGGTTGCCATTTCCTTCTCCAATGCATGAAAGTGAAAAGTGAAAGTGAAGTCGCTCAGTCGTGTCCTACTCTTCGCGACCCCATGGACTGCAGCCTACCAGGCTCCTCTGTCCATGGGATTTTCCAGGCAAGAGGACTGGAGTGGGGTGCCATCGCCTTCTCCGAACTTTGTGCTAGAAGGCATTTCTAAGATCTGTTGCATGTCAGAACAACAAAGGAAGCCAGGGGTCCCATAAGCCTCTTACTATACAGAAGGGGAGGAGGCAGTCCAGCAGCTGAAGGTCACTCTGCCTCAGGTCATTCAGCAGCGAACGAAGTAATAAAACTGGCCGTGACACTCATCTCACGAGACACCAATCTGTGGGCTCCCCGGAGAGCAGAGGCTGAAGCCGTGCTGGAAACGGACTATGGGAATAGTTTTCTGTTCTGCCCACAGCAACAGCGGGGAAGGTGAAAGCGCCTGGTGTTGCTGTGCCATCCTGGGACACGACAGTTATGGGGAGACGATGAAGGGATGTGGTTAAGGGCTGGGCTCTGGAGACAAACTTCTGTGGCTGGAATCCTGGCCCTATTACTTATTAGATGCTTCTTTACAACTCAGGGCTTCCCTGGTGGCTCAGATGGTGAAGAATCCGCCTGCAATGCAGCAGACCCGGGTTCAATCCCTGGGTCAGGAAGATGCTCTGGAGAAGGGAATGGCAACCCGCTCCAGTGTTCTTGCTTGGAGATATATACTCCTTGGAGAAAATACTCCTCTTCCTCCATGGACAGAGGAGTCTGGTGATCTACATGCCCTGGGGAGTCGGACGTGACTGAGCGACTAACAAGCTCATTCTCTTCACGTTTCTGCACCTCTGTTTCCTTTATCTGGAAAATAGCCGGCCCACACCCTCAACTGCAGCTGCACTGGACAAAGCCAGCACCCCGCTTGCTAGCCTTACTCTCACCAGGAGGGGGCTAGAGCTTCTATCTGGGTTGTCAGATTTGGGAATTACAGAGTAAAACAGTCAAAAAGGAAGCTCATGTGCTTGGAAGCCCAGAGGGTGAACTCTGGGGTCCCAGCAATGGTCCCTGGCGTAGGTGGGTCCTGCTGCCAGGAGCATTAGGCAACAGACTGATGCCTAACGCATTTTACATCTTGTCATTTGCTTTACTCTTCATTTCCACTCCTGCCTTGCATCGTCTCATATCAAAATCAGCAGGAGCCATGAAGCCGGCCTTGTCTTCATCTTAGGCCAGAGGACCCTGAGCTCAGAAGAGAGGCTTTTTCCTGTGGCTGGCGGGAGCCTCGCCTAGCCTATCGAATCCAGGTTGGCCATGGCTCAACCCTCCAGGCTGGGTACCAGGCCTTCCTTAGCAACCGCCACTAAATCACAGCTGAGAGCGCCTGCTCGTGGGATCTGGGCCCCCGGGGTGGGTCCATGTAAAGAAGCCACACTTGAGCCTGAGCCCAGCAGAGCTGGTGAGAGGAAGCGCGTGGGCTGCGTGCTGGCATGGGCCCACCTGCCCCTCCACCCCTGCGAGAACCCGTGACAAACAACCTTGCCTGGTGCCCAAGCACCCTGCCAAGCCCTGTCATGGTAAAAGCCTGGCAGGCTTCTTAAGGAGTCCAATTTCAGCCCAGCGGGTGGGGAAACCAAGGCAGCAAGAGCCCAAGGTGACCAAGCTCACACGCGGTGCTGGCAACCGGAGGCTGGACGTCCAGGGGTGCACGCTGACACCGCCCCCCCGGGCCATTGGAACTCCCCAGCCAAGACTCTGGGACCCGGCAGAGCCCAGAGAAAGACCCAGCACTTGTCATCCAAGAGTCCTCATTGCGGTCCCCTCTCTCCAGGGCAACAGAGCCCCTGGGCAGCTCTCCCCACCCCCCACTGCCAGGAGCCCCCTGGGGCATCAGGTCCAGGCCAGGAATCCAGCTCTAGAGCATTCCAGCTCCCAGCTGAGTGCCTGGAACAGCAGACATCAAAAAAACTGGCAGGCAGAGGGAGAAGGGAAGATTAGATCATTACAGCAGAATGAAGGCCACCGAGCAACCCAGGGAGGGAGGAGGAACAGAGGCCAAGAATGTGTTCAAGGCAACCTGAAAACTCCTTCAGATTAAAGCAGGCCCAGACACTGGCGGCCGCCCCGCTGCCTGAATTACTGGCCGGGGTGGGGGAAACCTGGCGTGTCTGCGCTCTTTTCAGGGACCCTGGGGCTTAGCAGCTAAGCTAAGTGTCAGGGAATCTTGGGGAACAACAGTAGGCATGTCTCGTGACCTGGGTGAAGAAGACACACACTTGGGCACAAAACCCACGTGGGCAGGCATCCACAGGAGCGGGTGCGTGTGTTTGCGTGCAATCTACAAACATGTTTTCACCAGGCTCAAGGAGAAGTAATCAGTCATGTCCGAGGAATCTTAGCAACAGCCATCCCCAGAAAAGGCTCCTGCCAGCTGGAGCAGCGATGAGTCAGCAGAGGCAGCCAGGGTGGGGGGGTTGGGGGGTGGGGAAGAGGCAAGCTCTCGCCCTGGAGCCGGCCTCTCCCTTCTCCCGGCCTGGCCGCCCCGCCTGGGTCACTGCTTTGGCACTGATGTCCGAGAACGCATTCCTGGAACTGGCCGGCCCAGGCTGCTCAAGGGTTTCTCCCTCCTCCTCCCTCTTCCTCTCCTGTCCCCACACCCGCCCTTTTTTTTTTTTTCTTCTCGCTGCAAAACCAAAACACTGCTCTCTCACGAGTTCAGGAGCTGCAGCCAAATGGCAGGAGCCAGCGGGGCCGGCTGCAGGTCTGGGACACGACACGGGAGCTGCCCAGGCCTGGGGTGGTCCTGCTGGGGGCCGCTGAGTTCGGCTTCAGTCCCTCGGGGTTCAAGTGTCATTGCTCCAGGGAACAGGAGTTCAAGGTTGCGGCTCCTGGCGGGGGGCGGGGAACGGACTGTGTCCACCTCTGCCCCCCAGAGCAGAGCCTGAGGTTGCTGACATGGATAATGGGCAGGCTGGGGAACTGGGGATGAGAGGCACTACCACAATCAATCGGGGCTCCACTGCCTGAGCGCGTGTTCGTTTTATCTTCACAGCAGCCCTCAGGATAGTAGAAGAATCATCTCCTTTTACAGACGGGGAGATGGAGGTGCAGACAGGTAAAAGGGATTTGGCCCAAGATCACAGAGCTGTTAGGACAAGAGTTGGATGAAGTGAAACCAGGCTGGAGCCACCTTGGGAGCTTCAACTGATGGACCACACAGCCTTTCTTCCCGGGCGGCACCTACCACACGCGTGGCAGGATCACCGCACCTACATAAAACAAATACAATAAAATCCAAGGAGGCTAGTGCCGTACCCCCGACCCCTCTCCCCGCTCCCGCGAGCCAACAGATCTGGGTGAAGAGCCATCTGCAACCTCAGCAACCGTGGTAGAGACAGGGGTGGAACAGCCTGGCCCAGCCTGAATCCCTGGCCTCTTTACTGGAGGCAGGAAATGAATAAAAGCTAAATGAGTTTGAAAATGCCAGGAGGCAGTGTTTATCCCCTCTCTCCCTCCCCCTCCCCCTGGCAAGGACCGTGTATAGTTACAGTTTAATCTTGGAAATGCCAGACAGCTGTTCCCCGTTGCTAAGAGACTGGCCCACATTATGCAGATGTCAGGGACCTCAAATGTCTGCCGGAAATTACAGATCATGTCGGAGGAGCAGAGAGACCTTCTCTCGGCCTGGGGAGGCGCAGCGGGAGACCCCCACCCACCCCACCCACTCCTGGAAGCTGGGGGTGGTGGATGGCAGAAATAAGGGGCCCAGCCCTCCCCGGGTCTGCCCCCTGAGGCTCTGGATCCTCCCCGGTCCCCCTTCTGCTGCCCTGGCTCCCTCCTTCCTGCCTACCCCACCCCGCCTCCACCCAGGCCTTCCGCCTTGGACCACTGTGTGGATGCCCATCTCCACCCGCCGCCCCCCTCCCCTTTTCCTTCTGGAGCATCATTCTTCACTTCAGTGTCCTCCAGTCTCTCATGCAGTCTTCCCTGCCCCCAGGACGCAGCTAAGCTGATTGAGACAGCGCTTCAGGGAGAGACAGCCCCCTACCCTAGGAGGCAGGGGTCCCACTTCCTGAGGCCCCCCTTCCCTCACCTGGAGCTGAAAATGGACACACAAAGCAGGCACTCACACACCCCCTCCCTGACATTGTCCCTCACCACCGCCCCCCACGGAAACCAACAGGAGGGCCATCGGTTACCATGGTAACTCCAGGCTACAAGAGTGGCTGCATCCCTGGTCCCTGGGGAAGGGCAGCTGCCATCCTGCAGGGCGGGAGGGCCGGGGGGTCAGAGGGGAGGCCCTTTGCCAAACCTGTACTCTAACGTGGACCCTGACCGAAGGTGACAGAGAAATCTAGCAGGGCCCTGAAGGATGATGGGGGGCAGGCAAAGCTCCTCACTCAGGCTGGAGAGGGGCTCAGAGAGGCTACCTGGCAGTGCCAAGGGAATTATAGCACCAGCAGGGTCTGAGGAATGACCCCCCTGGGCATTGTGGAGATGGGGGAGGGGATGGGGCCTGGGCATAGAGTGGGTGCTGACTACCCACTGTTGCCCTGCACGTCCACGGGGTACCCTTGAGGGCAGCAACTTTATCACGCTGCCCTTGCATCCAGGCTCGTCTGCTTGCTCTCCCTGTTGCTGGCTGAGTGACCTTGGCTTCCTCTAGCCTCATAAAATAAAGCCAGGCATACTTTATGTGCCCTGGAAGGTGGCTGTGAAGAGAAGTATGGGGTGTGTGTGAGTGAGCCCATAGATCAGAGCACTTTATTGAAAGGTTCGTGGAAGCCTCATGAAAGCAGGGCTGTATTACCAACCCAGCCAGACTTCCCTGGAGATGCTGATGGGAAGGGCATGCTATTTACACAGCTTTCCTTCCATATCGCCAGGTCTTCCTCCCTGCCAAGTGAACACCACCCTCACAGAGGACCTTACTTTTGTGCCCTGGCTCCTCAGGCCAGCTCCTCTGCCCCCACCCCGCCCCAACACATTCCTCCCGCAATGCTGATGTCAGGTGGGGAAACTGAGGCACAGAGACTTCCAAGACCTCCCAGAACCATCATAGACCATGAGGTCCCCCATGGCCCCTCAGAGCTGCCAACCCTGCACCTACATCCTGCAGCCTCAGCCCCTGCCCTGGCTTTAAACCTCAGGAAGGCCTTGACCTCTGTCTCCACCAGTTAGACCCCCAGGTCCCTCCCTAGTGCAAGCTGGGCAAATCAACAGACCCCTTTAGCTGTCCTTCCCCTTCTGGAAAATGGAAACAATAGTAGTAGGGACCTCTTTAGGGTTGCTGTGAAGATTGGATGAAATGAAACCCACAACCCGCTGAGTTCCGGCTAAGATCTCAGTTCATTTCAGTTCTTTTGTTAAAGTGGAGCCCTCAGCTTGGCACTGCCTCCGAAGAAGAACCGTGTCACGTTTCAGCAGAGAGAGGAAGGGAGAATTCCTTGGCTGCGTGCACACCTGCTCAGCAACTGGTTTCTGCCCCTTTGGAAGCTTCTGGAAAGGTGGTCCGGGACAGTGCCCCTGGGGAGAACTCTGAGGACCAGGCACTAGCCATAAAGACTTGGGAGGTTCCTTGGGACCTCAGACAAGATGCTGCTCCAGAAAAGGAATGGATGGCAGAGGATGGTGTCCCCATGCCCCCCGCTCCCCACCCCCCGCCCCATGGAACTGCTGAGAGGAGAAAGGATGTGGTCCCAGGCAGGAGCCCCTGAGACCAAGCAGGGCTGGCTCCCCGTGCATTCAGACACTCACAGCCTTCCTTTGGCAGAAGGGAGACGGGGGCAGCTGCTCAATCTCCTCTTTGTTCATCTTTCTCTCCCCCTACCCCAGGCCGCATCCTTGCATTTCCTCCCCTCCCCTCCCAGCTTTCTCTCTCCCTCGTTCACTTTCTCGCCCTTCCTCATTGCCCTCCCCATTCCATCCCTCCCTTGAAGCGGATTTCTTGCTTTCTCATCCTTTCTTCTCCCTCAGAGCTCAGAATCACACTTGGCAGCCAGTCGTCCTCGCCTGCCTCCCTCCCCTGTGTCCTTCCCTCCACCCGCTCCTCCAGCAGCTTCGCTTCTCTTCCCTTCCCCTCCCCAGTTCCTCCCTCCTCCTCCTTCCCTCCTGTGTCTCCTTTCTCTCCCCGCTTACCCTCCACCTCCTCCTCCTCTCTCTCTCTCTCTCTCTCTCTCTCTCTCTCTCTCTCTCTCTCTCTCCTCTTCACCTAAAAGAGACACTTCAAATCCCCAGGCAGACAAAGCCAGGTCAAGGTCATCCCTCAAGCCCTCCCCAGCCCTGACCTGGGAGACTGGGGTCCAGAAACCAAGGTCAGAGCAGAGCAGAAAATCAGAGTGGGTTGGGGAGAGTCTGTCTCGGGATCCAGACGACCCCCAGGGCACCTGGAACCCTCTCCCTACCGGGATTCTTATGCCAGGCCACCTGCTTCTCACAAACCCCCACCTGGCTCCTAGCTCCCGGCTGCGGCTGCGTGCAGCCCGTGGAGCAGGGAGTGTCTGAATCCTCACCTTCCCTGGTTCTGCTTACCTCCTTACTCTCTGCCCTGGTGAGTCCAGGTGAGAAGGAAGAACTTAGAAGCAGTCATAATCTGCTTCAAACTGGAAGCAAAGGGCTGGGGAGAGGTGGGGATTGTTTCATATAGGAGGGGCACATTGTAATAGAAAAAGCATGAGGCTTTAAAACCAGACAGGCTGAGCTTGAAATATTGATTCTGCTTCTTAGCAGCTGATGACCTTGAGCAAGACACTTTCTGCACTCCAGCATCCACTTCTGTGCAATGGGGATAACAAAGGCACCTCCATCCTGGGGCGGCTGCGAGAACGCAGGGAGAGAAGGCACGCACGGGAAGTGCTTGGCACCACCGGTGGCTGCTCCTGTCTGAGCGCCAGTTTTCTCTCCTTGGAAGAAAAAAAGGCTTCCTGGAGGAGATGGGGCTTGTTTGGGGTGTTGAGGGATGGGTAATAATAGTAATCATCCTTCTATTTTTGTTGACACCAGGTGCGATGCTAAGCGTTTTGAATGCATTGTCTGCTTTAATCCCCAGCAACCTTATGAGGCATTTTTTTTTTTTTACCTCTTGGGTGGAAGCTGATGCTCAGCCAGAGGAGGCAATTTACCCCAAGTCACACAGCAAAGTGCAGAAAGAAAATTCTTAACTCTTCTGCTATCACTGGGGGTGGGGGTGGGGGCAGGGCAGAGTGACAGCCGGCAAGACCCAAGCGCAGTCCCAGCACAGTCCCTAAACCAGGCGTGCGCAGGGGACAGGGGGCCCTGGTGTGGCTGGGGGGGTGCTCTAACTGAGGCTAGCGCAAGCCCCTGGCTCCGTCTCGGGTCAGACTCCGAGCCTTCTAGTTTCCTGGCCCAAGCCAGATTTCTTGCCCAAGAACCAGGTGGGGAGGGGATGGGGTAGGAGTCCGGGTTCCCATCTCTGGAGCATCATGTCCCAACCGGCCCCCTTCCTTCCCACACACACACACACACACACATCCTTTAATCCTGATAATCCCTGAGGTTCCGTTCCCGCCCCTTGTATGGCAAAAATGGTCTCTCTTGGGTTTTTGCCACCCCGTGTTGTATAACCGGGATAATCGACTCCCTCTCTTCTGGGGAATCAGGACCGGGCTCAGACGGCTGTGAGACCTCGGGAGGCGGGTCATCTATGGGGAAAGAGCTCTTGGTGAAAACTGAAAACAGAAGGTTTCTGGTGAGAAGGGCTGAGCCCTGGAGGGCACTGGCCAAACAGGTGTGATTGCCCCACCTCAGTCCCCAGCCGGGATCCCTTCCCCCAGCCAGCTCTGATTCCACCCGCCTGGCTTTCAAAGAGAACTCTGCAGTTTCCATGGCAACTCACCCACGTGGTCTCCGCCTTGGAGGCTGAGGAGTGGGGTGGGGCGGTGGGGAGAGCCGTGAAGGGCAGCTGACAAGCAGGCAAGAGGAGCTCCTGGAAGGTGAGGGCAGAGTCCCACCCTTCCAGGCCCTGCCACCCCTTAGGTCTTCACCTCTCCCTCCCGGGGGTCCCCCCACCCCCCACCCCCGGCCAGCCAAGATCCCACAAAGCCCCCAAGGAGAGAGGGGAGGGACCTCCAGGGCAAGAGGCAGCAAGATCACTTCCGGCTGTTGTGTCCTTGACCTGGGCCGTCCTTGGATCACGTCCTCTCTCACCTCTGTCCTCTTCAAGGAGAGGTCCGGGAGAGCCCGAGTCGGAGGGCACCTTCACTCACGTCTCAGCGTCCCTTTCCTGTGAAACGGGGTCTTTGGCGTCTGGTTCTGGAGCTGGGGGTCTGAATTCTAGCTCTCTGAGGCTGTGTCCTCCACTTTACAGTGGGTTTGAGCACATCCGCTTCTCTTGTGTTCTCAGAGGGCAGCACATGAGATGACATTTGTGAAAGTGCTATGTGAGAGAAAGGAAAAAAAAGCATACAAAAGAGAGGAGCAGAGAAGCTCCCGGTGAACTGGGAGGGCACTCAGAGGCCCCACATTTGCGTCTCTTTGTGGCCTGGGGCCTGGCTGTACTGCAAGGAACCTGCAGTTCAGAAACCCTTGTATTAAAGCCTTGACTGGTTTGTTGTTGTTGTTTAAGCCCTCACCTTCTTGTAACAACTGTGTCTTGATTGATCGCCCCTGGACATGACCCCTTTCCAAGAGCATCTCCTCCTGGCCAAATATCTAGTCTAGAACCGAGCACCCCGTGATGCTGCCTGGCTGCCCTGCCTCCGTCATGCTGATGCTTTAGGTTGAGTGAGGCTTTCCCTGGAGAAGCCAGCTCATCCTTCTCTGGGCGTTTCCACCCTTCCTCCCCTCCCGTCTTTAGACTAGGAGGCTCCCTTGTGGGCTCTGGCTGGCAAGTTCTCTCCAGCCCTGCTGGTGGGGACTCATCTGGGCTTGGTCCCCTGAGAGACAGCCAAAACCCTGGAAAGCTGAGCTTAGCAGCAATGTGTGTGTGTGTCTGTGTTAGTCGCTCAGTCGTGTCCGACTCTTTGTGACCCCATGGACCGTAGCCCAGCAGGCTCCTCTGTCCATGGGACTCTCCAGGCAAGAACACTGGAGTGGGTTGCCATTCCCTCTCCAGTGGATCTTCCCGACCGAGGGATAGAACTCAAACAAATCTCCTGCATTGGCAGGTGGATTCTTTACCACTGAGCCACCAGGGAGCCTGCCACACCCCCTACTCTAGGGAAAGGGTATAAATTTGGCCATTTCTGTCTCTCTTCCCCGCCCCCATCTCCATGCACTGGCTCAAGAGGAATCCCCCCAGGCTTCAGTCAGCCACCAGCTAGAACCAGTGTGTCCCTTCCCTTCTCTCAAGAGCCCCTGGGTTTCCCTGAGCTGCTTCCTCCTGCCCTGGGACCCTGAGGGAGCCTCCTGTCTCCCTCCCTGGGTCTCCCTCCCTCAGCCATCAAGTGGGGTGCTCTCCAAGCCCCCGTTGGCTCTAAAACACTGACTCGGCAACTCTCTGCAGCTGGCAGAAGCACCAGGCTGCAACCTCCTCCCCCATAGCCCAGCCCCCCTTTTTTCCTTTGTCACCTCATTCGGCAGGGCCCCCGAATCCCAGAGAGGGTGGCTTTCATTATTTTTTTCTTTATTTTTATCAAAGGGTATTTTTTTTTGTCAAAAATTGTGTTTCCCCTGAGAGCGCGCAGCCTCTGAGCTGGCTCCCCTTTGTTTCCATGGTGACAGCAGCTGGCTCACATGTGTGGTTGCTATAGAAACAAGGCTGGTTCTCCTCCCCTCCCCTCTCAGTTTCCCTGCCTTCCTCATCACCTCACCACCCCTCCTTCCCCTTCACACCACTTGGGAGGCAAGAAAGAGCAACGGGAGCCCTCCCTGCCCTGGCAACTGGCACCTTGGGAGCCAACTGGGTCTTGGTCCCTAGCTTGGCTGTCAACTTGACTCGCCCCAAGGGCACATCTGCAAGAAGCCCTTCCTTCCACGCCCTGCAGTGCAGCCATCTGATCCCAGGCAGCGTGGGGCACAAACAGCCTTGAGACAAGGAGCCGTGAGCGTCCTGCCTCCAACAAGGTGGTGGCTGCCTTCTCCCCGCCCAGAACACAGCCCACCCCAGACGTGTGTCCGGCACCTCGTGTTACACACAAAAGCCTCTTCCTGCCACAGAGTAGATGTGTGAAACCAAACGAAGGCTTCTGGGGGAGAAATCAATGGCAGGAGAGATGGAAGCAGAGGAGAGAGGGAGCTGTCTTGCTCATCAGTAGATGTTACATAGGTTACATGTCATTTTTCCCACTGACATGTGTGCTCTTAAAGCGCAGGGGCCCTGCCTGACTTGTCTCTGATGAATTCTCAGTGTCTGGGGAAGACAGAAAACATCATATCCACCAAATGCTTCTAGTGACTTTTTTAGGTGGTGACTCTTATTAGACACCCTTTTCGCTTCTTTTTTGTGGCCATCAGGTGTTGTGTATAAAAAGAATACACAACAGGTTTATTTGTTTGATCTTAAAGAAAAAAAGGGAAAGGCACTTAAAAGACGCCAGAGACTGGAGGCTCTTCTCCCGAAAGGCTGGAGCAGGCGGCTGCATGCCTCCCCGGCCTCTTGCATCACACGCTGGGGCCCACAGAGGTGAGACGGCGCTCCACTGGGCCTGAAAAGAGGCACCTGGGATCTAAAGGCAGATCAGGGGAGAAAGGCGGTCAGCCCAGGGCAGGGCGGGCCGAGTGAGACTCTGACATCTGCAGGTATCAAGGTGACTGACTGCAGCCGTGATACCCACAGTGGCCCCTGGCCACCGCCACCCACCCCCCCCCCAACCCCGTCTCCCAGACCGGGATTTGGCCTCAACTGGGCTAGAGAATGTGTGCAAGCAGCCCACCAACAGGGAAAGTTCCAGACGCCCCCGTCTAGGTCTCCGGAGAGGCAGGGCTGGCGGAAGGACTTCTCAAGGTCAAAGAAAATGTCCTGCGGAGTCTTGTCCTTCAGCCAAGGGTGGCCCCGTCTCTGTCTCCTTCCCCCCAACCTGCAGTCACCACTCTGGGAGCGGACCTCAAGGCACCTCGCAAATCCTTGATGGTGGGGGGGTGGGGGGGTGTGAGCCTGACGGATCACGTGAGTGTCCCCACCATCTCCCCACTGGATGGACAGACAGATGACAGGGGCCCGGGCTCATCCCTGTCAGCTAATCCTGCCAGCCTTAAAGGCAGAGAGGGGGACCAGAGGAAAACAAAGAGGAAAGGCAGAGGCGGAGGGAAAGCGGGGTCTGGCTGTCCCCACCGCCCAGCGGAGAGGCCCTCGCCTTGCTCCTCTGTGCTTCTTGGTGAAGCCTAAGGCCACTGGAACAGACTAGGAGGCACGGAGGGTCAGGGGCTGGGCAGGGGCACAAAATGCAGGAGGATCAGGATTTTTCTTGACGGGGCTTGTATTCAGTGCTTGGTGGTTTAAAAAAAAACAATTGAACATCCGAGTTGTACTTTTAAGGCCATGAAGCCTTCATAGCAAGAAAACCGCCATATTGTAAGATTCCGATTTGCCCAGAAGTACCCAGTTTGAGCCAAGGCTCTGAAAGGGATGCTGTCATTCTATATCGCCTCCTCACCAAAGCCAAGCAAGCAAGAGCGCCTCTAGGGTACCGTCAAGCTTCCCTTCACTGTGGTGTGCGGGTGCGAGGGGACCGAGGGTCAGAAGGCCCAGCAATGGGTTGTATCCGCTCTATAAAGTCTCAGAGACGTCACCTCTACCACAACCCTGATAAGAAGTTCCTCTACCCTCTGCTTGAATGCTTCCTGTGATGGGGATCTCATCTTCTTACAGCTATGTCCTCTCCCCAATCCTGGGTTCCAATTTTCTCTCACTAATATTTGTGCTATTCTTTTCATTAAAAAAAAAAAAAAGCCATGCTTCTTCTTCTTTTCTCCTTGCAGAGAAGATCAATGACAAATAGCGTCCGGGTGTATCTGTCATCCATGAAAGCTAAACTAGCCCTCACCCCAAGCAGGTTTTCCTGATTCTAGCCAAACTTTTAAAGCTCCCTTCTTTCCCTCTCCCCTCTCCAATCTTCTGAAACACTGTCTTGCCCTTGGCCCTTTCTGCAAGCCTCAGCCCCAGGCGGGGTGCAGCGGGACGGGTTCTATTCTTGCCAGCTCAGACGCGCCTTTATTCTTGCCCTTGGTTCTGTGCCCTTCCTCCAGCTTTGAACGTGTCCTTCTCAGTCTGAGCTCATCCGCCAGCTCTGCGGTGATGCACCTCGTCTCTTAGGCTCCTCCCCTTCTCCTTCTCATCAGAATCTGTCACGGTTACACGGTCAGAATCTCGTTTCCAGACCAGTGCAACATTCTTCTTTTAAGGCTCACCTAGAGGGTCATGCCTGCCTTTCCCTTCCATGCTGAGTATTACCGGACCATGTTAGAAACGTTAGCATCCTCCTCTCAGTTCCTTTGAAGTGGGGGAGATTATCTGTTTCCTAAGGCTGCTGAGATAAATTACCACAAACTAGGTGACTTAGAGCAACAGACGTTTATCCTCTCATGGTTTTGGGGGCTAGACGTCCGAAATCAAGGTGTCAGTGGGGCCGTGCTCTGAAGGTTTTTCGAGGGGGGCAGCTTGATTCTTCTAGCTTCTGATGGTTGCCGCCAATCCTTGTAGACTGATTACACCAGTTTCTTCTTCCATCATCACATGGCTTTCCCTGTAGGTCTCTCTGTACCTGGGCCCATATTTCCTTTTTATAAGGATACTAGTCTTTGGAACTAGGGCCCACACTGTTCTAGTGTGACCTCGTTTTAACTTCATTATATCTGCAAAGACCCTATTTCTAAATAAGGTCACATTTCCAGGTTCCAGGTACGTATGACTTTTGGGCGGGGGACTCTATGTGACTCCCTCACCCTCATCTTTGATTTCTCTCTCCCTTACTCCCACAACCCTCTAAAGCTTTACAGTCAGCCTGGTTCTTCTTCCTTGACATCCTTTCAGTCCATCCCAGTTCACCATCCTGACAGCCAGGCCCATTCTGTTCAGCACCGACTCTGGGACCACACTGAGTCCTGGCTCCCCTGTTTCCGTATGGTAACTTGAGAATGTTACTTCACCCCTCTGGGCCTCACTTGCTTGGCCTGCGAAGTGGGGATAACGGAACCTGCTTCATAGGATTGTCGCGATGATCAAGTGAATTCCTCTTTGCAAAAAGAAGAGCAATGCCTGGCACAGACAAGGCCATAGAAGTGTGAGGTATCGTGTCAGGCCTTGGTCCTCTCGAGCAGGGGTCACTGCGGCCGCTCCGGAGCCAGCTGCTTCCAGCTCCAGTCTGTCTGCGAGACACAGATCTTACCATGTCATTCCATGTCATCTAAATGTGTTCCACCTTCAAGGCAAGGTCCAGAAATTTCCAGGGGAGAACACAGGACCTTTGGCGAGGTGGCTCTAACCTACTGTGTCCCCAACTCAGCTCTCGAAGTCCTGTGCATGCAGGTACACACGCATATACCCGTGTACACACCCACACACACACAAACATAAATTGTCCTTAAGCCGTGCTGCAACCTAACTGTGGCTCTTGAGAAGCATCAAACTCTTTCCTGCCTCTCAGCCTTCATACCACTGCTCCTCTCCCCAGACATCCGCTACTTCTCCTTCCAGGTAGATTAAGTCAGGTCCACCATCTCCAGGGGGCTTCCCAGGTGGAACTTGTGATTCTTTACAATGTAGGACACACAAGAGATTCGTGTTCAATCCCTGGGTTGGGAAGATGCCCTGGAGTAGGAAATGGCACCCCACTCCAGTCTTCTTGCCTGGAAAATTCCATAGGCAGAGCAGCCTGGCAGACTACAGCCCATGGGGTCGCAAAGAGTTGGACACAATGGAGCGACTGAGCGCGCGCGCGCATGCACGCACGCGCGCGCACACACACACACACCATCTCCAGGACACACTACCCCCACCCCTCAGCCTTCTAGCCTCATCTGGGCCCTGACTCCCAGGGCCCTGCCCAGTCTCTGACCCTCACAGCTGGGGAGCTGCTCCAGGACCGGGACTGTGTCCCGTCTCTGCATCTTTGGAATGTTTCCTAGAACACAGCAGGGATGTGGACATGAATGAAGCACATGGGAAGAAACGATACCGTATTTCCCAGACCTTGCCAGCACACCTTGATCTGTCTTCCCTGTTTCCCACTTGACTCGACACCCACCTGTCTTCACTAGCTTGCCAGGACCCTCCATCTCCTGCCAGCCCCAGAGCTTCTTCCCCTCCAGCGCCCTGCTCTTCTGCAGCCTTTCCTGGCCTTCTGGGCCTCCCCAAACAGCCTGCTTAAGACCCCACCCCTCCAATTTTAGCTGATCTTGTTTCATTCTTCCCTTGCTTGGGTGACTCATGGGCTGTCCCTCCCTGGAGGCTGTTGCTGGCCCCGTGATTGGATTGCTTGCACACACATGCCGTCTGGGGACTCACGGGAAACCCCTTCCTAGTGCAGTTATATGTGGGCAGACGGGGAGGGGAGAGAAGGCCCAGGAGAGAAGTCCCAGCAAGAGAAGGCCCAGGAGCCCTTGGGGAGGGAGTGCTGGGAGGCAACTGAGAGCGTAAACACTCACCCCTGGAGGGGGAGGCTTGCACTCAACCTCCACCACTGCAGGGCAACACCCCAGGGCATCCCTTGCCAGGGGTTTGCCAGGGCACCCGAGCCCCTCAGGGCACTTTGCTGGCAGAGAAGGAGGTGGTGAGGGAGGAAGCCTTTCTCCTGAGGTGTCGCCCACGGGGAAGAGCCTCACGGGGCTGCTCCAGGGCCCAACGGCTAGCAGAGGGAAGGTGGGCCTCAGGGTGCCCTGGGCTTTGAGCAGAATTACCCAGAGCCCCAGGCCCCAGCCAGAAGGACTTTAACAGAGCCTCACCTGACCCCTTTCTTCCTGTGGGCTGGGGGGTGGGGTGGGGGTGTGCAGGAGCAGGGCTGCTGGTCTAGCACTCAGAGGGCCCATCGCAGCAGCAAGGCCCCATCTCCAACTCCTGACCTGATTTCCAGCCACCACCTCCCAGCTCCCTGAGCCTCTCGGGGCTTCTCTTCTGCATAAGAGGCTCCCATCTCCAACCCCCAGCACCCAGTTGCCCAGGCCAGAAGCCGAGCAGCCTCCTTTGAGGCCTCTCTCTCCACCAGGCAAACTGAGCCAGTCACCAAGAGTGGTCATTTCAATCCTGAACACCGCCCAGCCCTCGGCCACACCAGCCTCTGGCCCTGGACGCCTCTGACAGTCCCTTCACTCTCCTCCACATTCCCGCTCTCCCAAATCACAGTGTGACCAGCAAAGCTGGAGGCAAAGGTGAGTACAGAATAAACAGTTTGTTGATCTTGCAGGACACCATCCCACAATCCTCATCTCCAGGTTTTCTGGCCACCCTGCAGTCTTCACTAGTAGCCCAAGTGGATTTGCTCACTCATACCTGATCTTGTCTCTGTTCTGTTCAAATCCTCCATAGATTTCCTCTAAACTCAGAAGGAAAAAAAAATGTCCAAAGGTGTAACTCTGAAGCTGCCTTGGGCAAGCTAGAGGAGAGCTGGGGGTCTCCTCCACCCAAACCCCTTGCGATGGGATTCCCTGTCTTCTCTTGACTCTTAAGCAACACCCCTCCCTTAGAGTTTCCCCAGTTCCCAAGCTTCTGGAAATTTGCCTGAGCAAGTTTATCTCTAAGCCTACAACAAAGGTCCATGTAGTCAAAGCTTTGGTTTTTCCAGTAGTCATGTATGGATGTGAGAGTTGGACTATAAAGAAAGCTGAGTGCCAAAGAATTGATGCTTTTGAACTGTGTGTTGGAGAAGACACTTGAGAGTCCCTTGGACTGCAAGGAGATCCAGCCAGGCCATCCTAAAGGAAATTAATCCTGAATATTCAATGGAAAGACTGATGATGAGGCTGAAACACCAATAATTTGGCCACCTGATGTGAAGAACCGACTCATTGGAAATGACCCTGATGCTGGGAAAGATTGAGGGTAGGAAGACAAGGGGACGACAGAGGATGAGATGGTTGGATGGCAACACCAACGTGATAGACATGAGTTTCAGCAGAATCCAGGAGTTCGAGATGGACAGGGAAGCCTGGCGTGCTGCAGTCCATGGGGTCGCCGACTCAGACACGACCGAGCGACTGAACTGAACTGCCCTGCTTGGAAGAGTACTGATGGCTAGGCACTGCCTCCTGCCCTAACCAGCTGGAAGGCTGGGCCAGCAGTCGGGCCGGGTCTGCAGTCCCCAAGCTGCTCTAGGTGCCACGGGGAGGTTCATGCAACCCCAGGGCCAATGCAGGGACAGTGAGTCTCAGCCCAGAGCCCCAAGGGCAGCGCCAAGCCTTCCCTTCCCGCTCCAGCCCCCAGGCCCCCTCCACTCTGTATTCGAGGCCCACTGTCTGCTTTGGTGGGCTGGTGACCATTTCCTAGCAGCCCCAAGCTTCTCTCTGCCTATTCATGGGCTCCGCTCCCTGTGCTACTGACAGCCTCCTCTCCTGCTCCATCTAGAGAGAGAGAACCGGGCCCCAGGGAAATGGTGCCCCTCCTTGCCCCCGCCACTCCATTCCTCTTCTGCCCTTCTCTTAAGGCAGGAGGGTCAAGAAGAGCATCTGTGATGACCACGCACACCTCAAGGATGACGGGGGCCTTTTAGGCACTTGCTGATTTTCATCCAGACCCACGGCCTGCTCTGCGTGGGTTTCAGGAGAGCCCTCTGGTCCAGTCTTCTCTACTCCACCCCTGGCCTGTCTCCCAGGTCCCAGCTACACACGGGAGGGGGGGCCACCGAAACGAGGAGGCAGGGCTGGACCACCGCCTGCCAGGCTCCACAGCCCGCAGACCCCACACAGCTTCCCTGGAGGACATGGACAGACAACAGTGTCCACAGGGGCCTGACTGGACTGTAGCAGGTGGAGGCAAAGGGTTAAGGTCACCGTGCTCTAAGCACTTGGCTAATCATCATATTGACTCTTTAACCACTCTTTGAACCAGAAAAACAGGCTCAGAGAGGTTCATGGGACCAACGTCACACAGCCAGCAGGTGGCAAGGCCCAGATTCTCTGACTGTAAAGTATCACTTTGAGCCAACTCCCGGCAAAGGGGGTCTTTTCCTCAGTGCGCCCCCCACCCCAATCCCCACCACCCGCCTGAATCCTCCTTCACCACCTTTCCAAGAGCTGGTTCAGCCAAGCCTAGGGATACCACGCCCAGCTGGCTGCGGATGCGCAGCTCCGCCTGCCCCAGAAGGACCTAACTGTTAATCAGGAGCTCTGGTATCCAGGCAACCAGCCTCCCTGGCTTCAGATAAGCAGAAACAGCTGGGAGCTGCCCAGGCTGGGAGCTCTCCGTGGGGAGGGAGAGGCGGGCACCAGCCAGCCGGACGGCATTATTTTTGAGTCTGCTCTTCTCACCTTCCTTCCTGGCCCCCATGGCTTGAGCAAGGGCCTTCCCACAAGCTCATCCTCACCACTGTTGAAGGGGAGGGGTCTCCCGGGACTCGGCCCAGCCGTGAGCCCTGCACAATTGAGGGGAAGTGGGTGGGAAGCTAGTGACCATCCCTCTCTCTGTGAGGAAGGAAGGGAAGGAAAATCGCTCACAGGCAGCCAAAATGCAGGGGCTCTGGGGTCACCTAAGAAACAACAGCAGTTACGGTTCACTTTTCAAGGACTCCAGGACCTACTGGGGCTTCCCAGGTGGCAATAGTGGTAAAGAACCCGCCTGCTAATGCAGGAGGCGTAAGACATGCAGGTTCAATCCCTGGGTGGGGAAGATCCCCTGGAGGAGGGCATGGCAACCCTCTCCAAGATTCTTGCCTGGAGAATCCCACGGACAGAGGAGCCTGGTGAGCTACAGTCCATGGGGTCGCAAAGTCGGACACGACTGAAATGACTTAGCAGCAGGCCTCATTGACAGGATTTCCTCTTCCCCGTTGTCAGACCAGCAGCAAGTACCAGTTCAGCTAAATACCCCTACCCCACAACACCCTAGCGTGGTGGGGTAATTAGGAACGGGAAGGGGCCCAGAGGCATTGTAGAGGAGTGGACTGGCAGACCAGCTGGGATTGGTTCAGTCCCAGTTCTGCTGGTTACCAGCCTGGCCACACCCCCTCTGAGCCTCAGTCTTCTCATCAGTGAAATGGAGATGCCAATAGCCCTCAGGCTGAAGAGGGGGCGGGGCAGGAATAAGTGCAAGTGCGTGAAATGCCAGCACAGTGAATGTCTGGAGCAGGGCTTTCTTCCCTTCCTCGTGTCTGGGCCTGCCCCTGCCCAGCCTGGACACCTCCCCACATGGTTCTCTTCTCCTCTCCCCAGCTATTTCTGTCTCCTGTTCTAAAGGTCAGTGCCTTTCCGGGGACAGCAGCTGCTGCCTCTCCTCTGTCTCTAGGTGGTATCAGGCCCCCATGCCCACCCCAGGGACAGTGGGCGCCCCAGATGCCTCCCCCTCCCTCGCCTGCACCCAGGACTGCTCTGGGCAAGCCCACCTCACTTTGCGCACGGTTTTCCAAGGCTGCCACTCAGCCTGGAGCACAGCCATTTATCAACTGACCCTCTGACTGCAGCTAGTGGCCAGAATGCCCCTGCCACTCCTTCAGCCCCCTCAGGAGGACCAGAGCTCACTGCTGACCATCGTCATTGGCGGGGCCTCTTCCCCAGAGTTCCAGTTCCAGGTGTCACCAGGCCCTCCCTGAGGGCTGATGGCCTATCCCTAGAAGGCAGCTTAAAGGAAGAGACAGCGCATCCACATGACTCAGGAAAAATCATCGTGGAAACTTGAGGATTAAACCCCCCTCCCCTTCCCACACTGCCCCCTCCCCTCTGCTGGCAGGAGGTGGCATATCTTCTGGAAGCCCATGCACGTGTTCCCTGTCCCCAGCAGGGTGCACACCGGCACCTGAGCAGCAGGGGGAGGGAGAGGAGCAGGTGGGTGAGTGACACACCCCTGTAACCAGAGCTTCAGCAACCAAGCGGCTACTAGGAGGCTGTGGAAAGGCAGGTGGCTTCCTCCAAGCACTGCTGAACCGCCTCCAGGGGAGGCCCCCCATGGAATGCAACTGACCCCCTAAGCACAGACTTGAAGCTTCCCCGTGGGGTCAAGACGGCTTCATATCCATCTCCGGCAGCCCTGACAGTCCCCTCACAGAGAGGAGTGGCAGTCGTTCCCATTTTACAAGGATGAGAGCCGAGTTCACCCAGTGCCCCTGCCCACGCCTGTCTCATTTTCACAGAGGAGTTCCTTCAGGGGATCCCAGAGTGTCCTGACCCAGGGCCGGGGGTTGGGGGCTGACCCTTCCCACCCCTCATCTAGGTCTGGCCTCACCCAAGGTCTCAAGCAGACAGCTGAGAGGACGGGACTGCCCAAGGCCTAGGCGGCCGACAAGTGCATGTTATCAGGGTGGTGGAGGAGGAGGAAGGCTTCCTGGGGGCCCCAACCCCAAGAAATGCAGAAGAAGAGAAAGACACAGCCCCTGGGCCCGGGGGAGGGGTGGGCTGGAGCTGCGCCCACCTCTTCCTCCACCCCAGGCCCCCACCAACCTCTCCCATTCCATCAGCACCACCCCCTCCCCAGTCTCCTCCTCACTTCCCTCCATTTATCCCACTCCTGCTCCACTGGTTTCCTGGAGAGGAACACAGACACAAAAGCAAGATAAACAGAACAGAAGGGGGCTTGGGAGGAGCATTCCAGAGCTAAAAATAACAGGGTCAGCTGGCCAGGACAACCTGGAGGCCCCGCTGCCCCCCACCCTGCAGGGTGGCCCCAGCCAGCACCCCCACCCACTCACCCACGCACCCGTCCGCTCTCAACTGGGCCTCCAATCTGAGAAGTCAGGAATGCTGTCTCCACACTGGCCCCCAGGTGTGGGGCCACAGCCAAGGGACGGGGAAGCCCACCCCAGCTAGGTGACCCCCTCCCCTCCCCATGATGCCCACTGGAAAGTCTAGGCAGCTCCTCCAGCAGGGCCACTCATACCCTCCCTCCTGCCTGGCATTATTCCTTTCATTACCATCGCCAGCGTTTTGACAGAAGAGGAGCTTGCAGTCCTGTCCCTGAAGGACAGCTCCTTCACACTAAGGATCCTGTTCCCCTACAAGCAGGACACCATGGCCCTCCCCGGAGGGGGCACTACGTGCCAACTCTCTCCCCTCTGGAAGCTCAGAGGGATTCACTGCAGCAGCTGAGACCGGCCCTGGAGCCAAGCGGTCACGCCTGGTGGAGTTCAGAGCCTGCTGGAAGTGTTAACCCACCCTCCGCCGCAGCTGGGACCAGACAGCCTGCAGTCTCTCAGCCTGTGCAGGTCCCGGGCCCCCAGGACTCGCCAGGTAGAGTTCTGTCCATCTAGGGGCACTGATGGGAGAGGTCAGGGAGCTGGGGTTGCCCCCCATCCCTTAGGGCAGGAGAGCCCCCTCCTCACATCCACAAGGCCCCCGGAGTGTCCCCACAGGAGCCTGGCAAGCACGCCTGGCTCCAATAGCCCGGCAGACATGAAGACACCCTTTCCTGAAAAGCGGGGAGGCCTCAGACAGGCCTGCAAGGCATCAGCCAGGCCCCAACGGCTCCACCCACGCTGGGGATTGCTCTTCCCTGGCCACGACAGGCAGGGAGGAAGCAGAGATTGTTAAACCCAGAGCAAGCAGGGCAGGCTTAGCTGTGACTTAGACACTTAGTCTTAGCCCACCGGCACAGGGGTTTTTGTGCCCACCATGGGAGGCGGCAGTTGCTGCGCTCCTGAGATGTGGGTTGGGGGCGGGGGTGGGCAGGCTACAGGAAAGGGGTGTTCACAACCACAGGAACCCAGTCTCCTTGTTGACTGGGCTCCTGGGTTGACTGGCTCTGCTTGAATACACCCAGAGATGGGAGGCTCGTCCCTGTGAAAACGCTCTGGTTATCAGCCATCTCTTCCTTGCTCTGTTGAGCTAGAATCCACATCCCTGTGCCTCCCACCATCTGGTTCTGCCCTCTGGAGCCTGAAGCTGCCCCCCTTCAGCAGGAAGGCCCTTGAGAGGTAGAGCACTCTCTCTCCAAACCATTGGGTCCAGGCATGCTTTCAAATGCCAGAATTGCGGAAAGAATTAGATGATTCAAAGCCATGCAGCACTGTGGATAACATCAACATTTAACAACTCTGCTCATGACCCCCCCGTCATGCCATGCACACGGGGGGCTCTTTATGTAACAGAAGTGGAATCTTTTCCTGCCCAGCCCGAGTAGACTCTGGAGGGAAGGTTCTCACATGTCCGTTAAACACCAGGTCTTTCTCTGACAGCAGCTGAACCCTGTGTTGCTCACCGGATTGATTGGATTCCTCAGGCCAGAGAGCTGGGCATTGTGGAGATGCATCTCATTCCCTCCCCGTCCCACCCTGACAGGTCCTCTCAGTTCCAGCCCCTCCAAAGCCCTGCCAGGTCTCTTTTCCAGCCTCTTTTCTTGTGGCCAGCACCCTCACCCAAGTTGCCGCTCACTTCCTCACTCTCCACTTCCAGACCCTGCTTTCCACCCCACCCCCAATTCATTCTCTATCCAGAAGCCAAAGCATGAGTCGGAATCCATCACTCACCTGGGAAAACCTGACAATGGTTGTCAATGTGTTGTCGTCTTGTCCTTAAGTGGCGTCCAACTCTTTCACAACCCCATGGACCGCAGCCCGCCAGGCTCCTCTGTCCATGAGACTTCCCAGGCAAGAATACCGGAGTGGGCTGCCATTTCCTTCTCCATGGAATCTTTCTGACCCTAGAATAAAACCTGCTTCTCCTGCATAAGAATCCACCTGTCAGTGCGAGAGAAGTGGGTTTGATCCCTGGGTCGGGAAGATCCCCTGGAGAAGGAAACAGCAAGTCGCTCCAGTATTCTGGGGTGGGAAATCCCATGGAGAGAGAAGCCTGGAGGGCTACAGTCCATGGGGTTACAAAAGAGTTGGACACAACTTAGCAACTAAACAACAACAATCTTTACCACTGAGCCGCTAAGGAAGTCTGATTGCCAATATACCTCAATTAAAAAAACCAAACTTCTCACCATAGGCTATAAGGCCCTTCAACACCAGGCTCTGCCCCATCTCCCTGACCACGGGCCTTCTGGAGCACACCAAATCTCTTCCTGCCTCAGGGCCTTTGCACTTGCTGGTCTCGCTCCCTGGAACATCATCACTCTGTTATCTCTTCACAGGCCTGGCTCCTTTTACCTTCTCAGAAAGACCTTCTGTGACTACCCTACTTTTATTAGGTCCTCCATTACAGGGCTTTTTTCATTTCATCTGTGTCACTTACAATGTATTTAGTCACTCATTCATGTTATTGACTGTCTGCCACACTAACGTATCAGCTTCATGAGAGCGGGAACCGTGTTCGTCTTGCTCCCTTGCTGCACTTGCTGCATCTCACAGTGGGCCTGGCACCCATGGGCACACAACAAATATGTGTTGGATGATAAATAATACCCTTACCAAATCTACAGGAATATCCAGAGTCCAGCCCTGCTTGGAAACAGAGAGATGGACATGGGGAAAAAATCACCCAAGGGCCTCCTGAACCCCATCAGAGGAGGAATGCATTGAAGAAAAACTGGCCAGTTCTCTTGAGTTTTATCTGTCCACTCATTCACTTAGTAATTTTTCCTTCACCAAAAACTGAGCACTTCCTGATGGCCGAAAACCATTCTAAGGGATTGAAACTTTAGTGGTGAACCATACTGACAAAGTCCCTGCTTCAAGGACCGCACTCACACCATAAACCTTTGGTAATCACGTAAACAACAAAAGTATTACAGAAGGTGGTGAGAATACAGCAAAAGCAGAAACTAGGTCTTGGGAGTAGAGTTAGAGGGAGGTAGGATATTAGAGAAGGTGATCGGGGAGGTCTGAGAGCTGGGAACACAGGGCTCCCCCTTACCCGCCACCATTTCTCACCAAGAATCAAGGAGTTATGAGCACAAAGACAAGAGTAGGCGAGAGGGAGCCAATGAAATGCACCCTTGGCTAACTGGGTCCCCATAAAAATGACACAGGTAGCTGTGTCCCTGGGAAGTTCTGTATCCACTGAGCCCTTTAGACACAGAGGTCTGTTGCACAGAGCAAAGTGGCAGAGATTCCTCCTGTAGAGCCCAAGGTCAGCACAGCCAGGTCCTCCGTGTTCAGTTCCCACTTGCCCCATCCACTTACTTAGAACAAGGGAGGGGGCTGCAAACAGATACTCTCACAGGTAGATCTGTCTCACGGCATAGGAAACAGGGTTCCACTCTGACACAGGGCTTGTGAAAGGAATTCTGCAGGGAGTAAAAATAAAATAGAATGGTAACAAATGATTTGGATACCAAGATGACCAAAGCAAGACAAAACAAACAGACTGCACATTTTGTTTGGTGACCAAGTTCCACCAGATGCCCATCTGCATTTGAGGGGCCAGCACTGCTGGGTCTGAGCACCGGCTCCTTCAGGTTGCATGCATCCAGGGGACAGACAGTGTGTCTTCTGAGACAGGCTGGGACGTGGGACGCTTTGCTGCAGAGCTGCAATGCTTGCACCTGGACACACCTCTCCTCCCGCAACAAAATACAAAGAAACCATACGGGACTAAAAATAGCTGTGTGCTTGGGCAGTCCAGCACAAATGCTGGACAAAAGATACAAAGAGACCAAGAAAACCAACTGCCACTTTTGAGGAACCTAGAGCGAAAACAGGGGAGTCAAGAGCAAAAGCAGTTTACACTGCACATAAGCATGCCCCTGCATACGATACCACCTAAGCGGTGGGCAAACAACCTAAGCCACCCCTCAGGCCTGACCCCTGGACACATCCCTGCCCTCACCCCCAAAAGGGAACCAGCTTGCCCCCTCTCCAGGAGCAAGAAAGCAAGGGAACCTGTTTGTTCTTGCTCCCTCTGCTGAGGCAGGAGCCCCTATAAAACTTGTGTGAATTTCATGTCTGGCCTCTGGTCAATTTCTACTGGTTAAGGAAGCCAGGAACCCTGGTCTGAAACAATCTGAGTGGTGCCCCTTCTATATCTTGTTTTCCCCACTTTCTCATCTCTTCCCCTTTGGTCAAATGTAAACAGCTGTGCTGTGATCTAGTTCTTGGTGGGCTCAGAGGCCGGGGGAGAAGCTAGATAAGAATGGTATGAAGAAGTTCTCTTCTGGAAGGGTTCCTCTCCCTATTCTCCATGTTGGAGACATGGAGACAGCCCCATCTACCTGCCGCTCTGGGAGATGTGCTGGGCTCCTCCAGTTCATCACCCTTTGCATCCAAGCACCAGATACAGTCACTTCTTAAAGAGCTCTCATCTCCCCTGGCTCCTGCTGGTGCCCGAGGTCAGACCATTGTCCCTCTGCTGGATTTCCCTGTAACCTCCCCTTAACCTCTCATCCATCCAACCCTAACCAAGCCTCTCACCTCCACCCAACCTCATCCATCCTCCAGGGCCCTCCAGAGGCATCTTTAACAAACACATCTGGCCTGGCCATGTCTCACGAAGGCCCACCTTCGTGGGAGGGTGAGGGGGTGGGGGAGTCGGGGGGTGGGGTGGGGGGTGGGCTGCTGGGGAGGGCCTGGTTTGTCCTTGTCCATGGCCCCATCCCCAGGTCCGCCTGTCTGGCTCCATGGCCTGCCCTTGTCTCCATCCCGGCCTGGATAAAGCCTGGGCTTTATCCAGAGGCTTGCAGGGCAGCTTCCTGGACCCCATCTCCCCCAGGGAGCGACAGCACTGGTGCCTAGAACAGGGTGGCACCGGCTGGTGACGCACAGGACCAAGGCGACCTGTCAGATGCATCCTCCTCCGCGAGCTGGGTAACCGAGTGGAGGCGGCTAGCGAGCCTGGCCCTGGCCGCAGCTGGTGTTGCCATGGAAACCGTGCCGCGGCAGCGCCACCCGGGGCCTGGCCTTTTCCCTCTGCCTTTTTGGCAGGCTTCCTCAGCCACCCCGAAACCCATTCACCCGAGCGAGCCGGGGCCTCGCCCCTGCCCCCCACCCCCAGCCTGCCCTTCAGTGGTCCTAGGCTGGGTCTTCTGCCCCCACTCCTCCTTCCTCCCCCTCCTCTTCCTCTCCCAGCCAGCCTTTGCCAAAGCGCTGGGAGGAGAGAGCTGGGCCAAGAAAGAACTCAGATTTTCAATTCTAAGCAGATTTCCCCTCCACAGGCAGCGAGCCCTTTCATGCATTTTTTTTCCCCCTCTATTGTCCTAAACGCAGAAACTTGCATTAGGATGAATGAGCAGAAACTCCTGTCTTTGTCAGAGCCTTGGCAGAACGCCAGGCATAGAATGACCTAAAACATTCAGAACTAAATGGAGCTGGAGAGGGGGTGGCGATCGCTCGCCAGTGAGAAATGGAATAGTGCTGGGGTGGGGGGGGGAGAGTGGTGGGGAGGAGTGATGGTGGCCCTTGTTTCTAATTATAATAATAGTGTTCTTGGTGTGCCCAGAGACACCGAGCTAGACCTTTTGCACAGATTCTTGTTTAATCCTCCCCAAATTCCTATGCCCTATATATCCACCCCCTCACCCATTTTCGGCGGTGATGAAACCAAATCAAGGCCCAAGATCAAATGACTGAAGGAATGGGATTAGAACCCTTCACACTCTGGAGCCTGAACCACAACTCCAAGGTCACCTTGTGGGCTGATTCATGACTCAGGCCACCAGTTCCCATCACCCAGTGTCCCCCCAACCAAGCCCCCACACACCCGCCCCTCCCAAGCCCCTTCCTGAGCCCCTCCCCCTCCTTCAACAGTTCGCCCTCATTTCCATTTGTCAAGGTAATTTGTAAATCAGACTGATTTACCTACTTGCTGCCCCCAAGTCAGCTAGTGAAGGGAGACCCTCTGGCGGAGGGAAGTGTGTGTGTGTGTCAGGGTGGCAGGGGGAGCTCTTTCCAGACCCAGGCAAGGTGTGTTCGAGCTGCCTTCAGGGCAGACAGAGCCGTTGCTCTGCCAGCGTTCACATCACAGTTGTGTCTCCAGTGTGCAAACTCTGACACGGAGCAGGTGCTCAGTCAATGTTTACCGCACATGGTGAGTGGCCACCATATATCCCTCTCCAGATCCAAGTCTGCCCTTTCCCACCCTGTCTGTGCCCGGGATCCTGACCTCTAAGGACTGTGTCAGGGAGCTCTCTTGCTCTCTGGCTTCTGCTTGGATTCAGCCAATAGGATGCTGTGGCCTGAGGTTAGAAGCAGAAGGAGAAAGAGTGGGGGTCTCTACTCCCCACTCACTTCCCTGTTGGGACAGAGGACGACGCTGCTGTTTCCCCCAGGCACAGGCCTCAGCTCTTGTCCCCCCATCGTCCCCTCCTACGGCGCAGCTCGGCCACACTTCCTTAGGCCCACCCCCTACCCTGTGGTGAGCCCTGGGTACTCTTCAGTCCTCCTTGCCTTGTCTCCGAGGGGTGGCTGCTCCAAGGGGTCCTGCAGCCTTCGGTTTCCTGCCATGACTCAGTCAAATGCAAGCTCCCACCCTCCATCATGCCCTATGGGAGGTGGCAGAAATACGGCAGTGAACAAAGCAAACAAAACCCCTTCTCTCGTGTAACTGGCGTGGAGTAAGGCAGACAGCTAGCAAACAAACAAAACACAGTGATAAGTGCCAGGAATGAACAAACGGATGAAAATCCAGTGCATGACATTGTAACAGAAGGGAAAGGGGCAGGGCACAACTTTAGAAAGAATGATATAGCCCGAGGACACAACGAAAACCGATTAGAATCAAATGGGACCAAAATGGCAGACAAGACTAGACCTTAACCCTCCCTCAACAAGCCACGACAGCTCCGCAGCGCTGCTACAAGACCCAGGAGTGGGCGGCGCCCCAGCTCCTGGAAATCTCCACCCCTTCCCCAAAGTGGTTGGAAAATCCTCCCACTTATTAGCATATGAAATTACCCAGCCTATAAAAACTAACCATACCAACTTTCACGGCTGCATTCACCTTCTGCAATGGCCCACACTCTGTGGAGTGTGCGTCTCTCTGCATCTGGATTAAATCCACTTACCTATCACTTTGTCTCTCACTGAATTCTTTCTGTGATGAGACATCAAGAACCTGAGCTTCATTAGGTCCTGAACCAGGTACTGTGGGTTTTGGCTCGGTTTGAGTCCCAGCCACATGGCTTCAAGCCCCGAGCAGGGTTTTGGCTGAGTTCAAGTCCCAGCCATATGGGTTTGAGTCCCAATCTGAGGTCAACGGTTTCACCATCATTTAGATGTTACAGCTAGACTTGAGAGATGATCTAGTCTAAACCCCTCACTTTACAGATGAAGGAAAGGAGGCCTGGAAAGGATGCCCAAGGTCACACAACGAATTGTTGGTAAAAACTGGGCTAGATTCCAGCTGCCCTCAACTCTGCCATTGCTATGGCCAGAGCAGGTACAGCTCAGCCCATGGAAACGGGAGGGATGCAAAAGCCTTTTAGTCCCTTGGTCTTTCTCTCCTTCGAGGACAATCTTCCAGAAGCAGTAGTGGGGGCAGCCAGGAGTTTACTGGGAGGTTCAGGCAGCCTGGCAGAAAGGAAAGCAACACCAGCAGGAGCAGTGGGCATGGCCTTCTTCCACCTTGGGGGCAACTTGCTGCTCACCTGAGCAGAGGGCCTGGTGGGCCTTGGAGCCCCCAGGATGCCAGGGCCAGGGTGAGCACGTGGAGAGGCCTGTGGACCAGGGCACTACGGTTACACAGTGGTGGGAGCTGGGGGAAGGGCTCACGCTGTGGGCCTGGCTGTTTGGGGCGGACATTGTTCTTTGGTTGCTGACTAAGCCCCAGCCCACGTGCAGGGCTTGGCTGGGAACCTGCCATGCCCTGGTTGACCGGGCCATCCGTTTCCCAAGCCCCACAGTTCTTCCCCTTTCACCCGCTCACCACCTTGGCAGGTTCCCAGTGCCCCACTGGGTGGAGGCAAACAGCAGGAACCACGTCTGAGGTCTGCAGCCTGGTGTACAACTCATGCAGTATCTCAAAATGTGATAATCTTTGCAACTATCTGGGAGGCGAGTTAACATCCCCATTTCACAGATGGAGAAAAAAGCTCATCAAAGTTGTGTGACTTGCCCAGGGCCAGAGAGCTGGAGGATTCCAAGCCAGACTTGTCCAGCAGGAAAGCCTAGGTTCTTGCCCCACATGCCTCTCAGATGCCTGCCAGGGGGCTTTCTGGAACCTGCCAGCCCATCCTCCCAGTTGGCCCAGAACATGGGCTGTGGGCCATACCCCTCCCCGCTTTCCACTGTCTCCTCGGTGTTGGCTGCCCCTGGGCCGGCAGAGTCTCGGGTCCATGCCCAGTGTGGCTTCTCTGCCATGTGGCCCCGCACCAGGCTCTTGGCCCCGAGGCTAGGCTGGGGTTGCCATGGCAATGCCCTACCCCTGGACTGCCTCGTGGGCCCCACAAGCCACTGGAATGTCTCAGAAATCCCACCATTCAGGCCAGCATCCAAACCACCTCTCCCAGGCAGCCACTCTCATTACGAGCAACAGGAAAATCTTTTCAGATCGTGTCCTGATTTTCAGTTTGGAAAACAGATGGCCACCATTGCGAGGCCCCCATACGGCCTTTATTTCCCTCTTCCCTTCCATTCTGTCCTCTCTTTGTCTGTTTGCCCAAGAGCACGTGGTGCTTACAGACACAGACACAGCCTCAGCTCAAATTGTAGCTCTTCCACCTCCCACACATTTGACCTTGGACTTGTCCTTGAGTTTGATTTCCTTCGCCTTCAGGGGGATGATAATAATCATATCTGCATCCTTGATTTTTCACACGAATTAAAGAGACGCTGAATCAGAATCAGTGTCCCCTTCTCAGCAAGGTACCCTCTCCACTTAAAATTACAAACCTGTCCCCACCTCAGCACCCCTTTCCTCTTTCCCTTCTTTATTTTTCTCCAGCATCTATCACCAACTTATGTACAGTTTCAGTTATTTTACTTTACTACGTTAATATTTTACTTACTGTACTATTTTTCTTTGATTGGATTGTTGACTGTTTTCCCCTCCACTAGAATGTAAGCTCCATGAAGGCAGGGATTTTTTTATAAGTCTGTTTCCATGGCTTGCCCCCTGTGTCTAGAACAGTGTCTTGTGCACAAAGAACACTCAAAATTTCTTGAACAAACAGAAGAAGGAGGATGGGCCAGTGGCCCAGGTGTTATTTCCAGGCTGCGATCTCGTGAGGCACCTAGCTGGCTCGGGGCTGCCTTGTGGTTGGCTGGAAGTTGACTGAGACTATTGTCTTGTGGCTTTCACTTTCCTCTGCCCCCACCCACACCTCGGGCCTCCCTTTTGAAGGGGGCCCTGCAGAGAGCCGCCTGAACTGAGACAGACAGCATCCTGACCCGACCCGGGAGCCAAGCCGGCCACTCTGGCTCCTGACCCACCCCACGGGACAAACCCCTGCTGCCAGGGCCTCCCTCCCCTCCTCTCACCCACGCAGGAGGTTGAGTCAGGACAAAAGACTCTGGAGCAGTGGCCTCAGGCCACCCTCTCACTGCTCAGTCATCCTGCTTTGCCCGGGACTGCCGCAGGAAGGAGCCCCAGGCCCGGGCCAGGCTGAGAGCTGTGCAGGTCCCGCAGGGCAGGGGGCCTGGGGGCCAGGAGCTGCCCTCCCTTACTGGGCTCCCCCTGCAGGCAGCTGGCAGTCTGTGAGCTCCCCGGGGCGACCTCCTCCCCAGGGCCACTTTCACTTTCTATTTTCTCCACCCACCAAAGCAGGAAGGGTCAGGCCGGGCCTCAGGACCAGCTGGTGGAGATGGAGTGAGGACTGGGGGAGCAGAAAGACGGGCCTGGGGGAGAAAGAGGACTCAGCAGCTTCCTGTGCCCCGGGTGTACCCCTGGGAGTAAATCTCCACTAAGGATATTCCCTTACGGGCCTCCTCTGACAGGAATCCTTTCCAAAGCACTGATAAGTCATGATCCTTATCTTACTGGACCCACACTCTGGGGCAGGGGGGATGGAGAAGACAGGAGTGACAAGTCAGAAGCAGGAAACATCCTCCGGGCTCGGAGGTGACACCGCAGCCACACAACCAGGACATGAACACTTTGTCTCATTTCTGGACTGCAAGGAGATCCAACCAGTCCATCCTAAAGGAAAGCAGTTCCGAATATTCATTGGAAGGACTGATGCTGAAGCTGAAACTCCAATACTTTGGCCACCTGATGCGAAGAACTGACTCATTGGAAAAGATCTTGATGCTGGGAAAGATCGAAGGCAGGAGGAGAAGGGGACGACAGAGGATAAGATGGTTGGATGGCATCACCGACTCAATGGGCATGAGTTTGAGTAAAAACCGAGAGCTGGTGATGGACAGGGAGGCCTGGCGTGCTACAGTCCATGGGGTCACAAAGAGTCAGACACAACTGAGCGACTGAACTGATGGACTGACCTCACTGTAACCAGCGGTCAGCCTCTGAACAGGGAGGCCTGCTCAGGCCCTGTTGGCCTTGGAGGAAACTGAGGCTTGTGGCCTGGCAGGACCTGGAGTGGAAACGGGGTTGGCACCTCCCAGAGGCTCCTTACAGAAAGGAATTCTCCACTTCTGGATTCCCAGGCAGGCCAAGTGTGTCTCAAGAGAGGAAGTGACATCTGGGGAGTGGGGGACCCAGAGTCATCAATAACACAGAAGAGAAAGTGTATTCATTCTTATTTTCTGAAAGTGAAATTCGCTCAGTTGTGTCCGACTCTTTGTGACCCCATGGACTATAGAGTCCATGGAATTCTCCAGGCCAGAACACTGGAGTGGATAGCTTTTCCCTCCTTCAGGGAATCTTCCCAACCCAGGGGTTGAACCAGGGTCTCCCACATTGCAGGTGGATTCTTTACCAGCTGAGCCACCAGGGAAGCCCAAGAATACTGAAATGGGTAGCCTATCCCTTCTCCAGGGGATCTTCCTGACCCAGGAATCCAACCGAGGTCTCCTGCATTGCAGGCAGATTCTTTACCAACTGAGCTAAAGGCACAGAGCCAGCAACCGATAGAGGGAAAGTTCTCTGCCCGGTCTGGATTACTCCAGAGGCATCCTGCTGCTTTTGGGCGGGTCTACCCCTGGTAGCTCACATCCATAGGCCCTGCCTCTTTACCTGACAGAGTCTCTCCAAGCCTGCCCTTTGAAGTCTTGTGTTCCCTTTTAGGCCTCCCCTCATCTGCACACTCATGGATTAATTGTTACTAAGAACCACTTGTCCCAGACACTGTTCTAGGGACTGGGGACACAAGGAGGGTCACACAAAACAGAAAAGGTCTTTGCTGTTAAGAAGCTTTTATGGGAACCAGTAACCTGGTTGTCTACTGGTTAAGATTTCAGGCTTTCACTATGGTGATCTGGGTTCAATCCCTGGTGGGGGAGGATACCGTAAGCCATGTGGTTCAGCCTATGCATATACGTACGTGCGCTCACTTGTGTCCAACTCTGCGACTCCATGGATCGTAGCCTGCCAGGCTCCTCTGTCCATGGAATTCTCCAGCCAAGAATACTGGAGTGGGTTGCCATGTCCTCCCCCAGAGAAACTTCCCCACCCAGGGATCGAACCCTCGTCTCTTGTGTCTCCTACATTAGCAGGTGGATTCTTTACCACTGAGCACTCTGGGAAGCCACATGTATCTATAAGGAGCTTTTATGGAGGGAGGAGTAGACAGACAAGAAAGAAGTAAACGGACGAACAAAAAGATAAATCCAGGTAGCAGTAGATGCCATGAAGGAAATAACGTAGAGGAAGTGCGTGGAGCGTGGTGACTGGCAGCAGGACAGAAAGGGACAGGCTGTCTGAGGAGGCGACAGACATTTACCCTGAGGCTGGGGCAGCCGGTCAAAGGTGGGGGCGGGGACAAAGTCTCTGAGGTTCGAACAAGCCCAGAGCAGGGCTGCCTGCCTGGAACAACCCCCATTCACGCACGTTGTCCTGGTGTCTTTTTTTAATAGTGAAATTTAATTTCACTCTCAAGAGCGGCCCACTTGGAAGATGCTCCTCACCAGCGGCTGCATTTATTATTTGTGCAGCGGGAAGCTGTTGGAGAAACTCATGTGATTGACGTCTTGAAAAGGGGCATAGTGGGGCCAGATCTCAGGGGGCAAGAGGCCAGAACGCCCGGCCAGGGGCGGCTGCGGCCACTCAGGCTGCTGTGATGTGCCCTCGCACTGGAATCCACTGGGCAGGGGGTGGGGGGGTGGGGGCAGTGTTAGAGACTGGAGAAGGACCAGAGGATCAGTGCCCCTTCCCCCAGCCAGCCCTGGCCATTCCTGAGCCGAACCTCAGCACTCAGGCATCTCCCCCCTCCACCTTCCCGGCCTCCATTGTGGTAGAGCCCTGCCACAGGGGGGAGGGCCAGGTCCCTGTCTGCCTCCCCACCTGCATCCAGGCCCCCCCTCCACTAGCTGGGCCCACCCCTCCTCCCTGCAGGAAGCCGGCTGGCAGTCCTGCTGCTTGACCTTGAGCGGCAGGTCCGGTGTTTGCAAAGTCAAAGTGAGTCACTTCCTCCCTGGGGCCTCCCCCTCCACGGGCAGCCGGCGCTCCCTGCCCCCTCGCCCGCTGGGGCTGGCGCTGGCACGACGCAGTCCGCATGCTAAGCACTCCCGCCCGAACTCGCTGCCCCGGGCTCATTTGTCACCCACTGCTGACTCAGCGTTTCTGGGGAAGGCTTTCCTTTCACCTTAGAGGAGGAGGCCGGGAAATGAGGCGGCCCTGGCTGCTCCTTCCCTTCCCTCCAGGACGTGTGCGCGCGTGGGAGTCTGCCTCTCTATGCCTGTGTGCGTGAGTCTGCGTGTTACTGGATGTCACTGAGGTGTGTCAATGTGCGTGTGCACCTCTGGGTCTGTGTGCGTCTTCTAGGTGTGTGTGTGTGTGTGTGTGTGTGTGTGTGTGTGTGTCTTGTTGCGTGCATGTGTGCTCAGTTCTGTCCGACTCTTTTCAACTCCATGGACTATAGCCCACAGTCTCCTCTGTCCATGGGTCTCTCCAGGCAAGGATACTGGAGTGGGTTGCCATTTCCTCCTCCAGGGGATCTTCCCAACCCAGGGGTCGAACCAATGTCTCTTACATCTCCTGCATTGCAGGCAGGCTCTTTACCACTAGCGCCACCTGTGCTGAGGTCCTTGTACGTGTCTGTGGGGGTATGTGGGACCCTGCCCTGTGTGTGTGTGTCCGGGTGTCATATACTATGTGGGCGTCTAGGTGAGTGTGTGTGGACTTCCCTATCACGCTGCAGGCCTTTCCCCTCCTCTTTCCTTCAGGCCCAGCATCCTCCCACCAGACCGCTCCCTGACTCCCAGAATGACCCTTACCTGACCTCCCCTGGTGCCTGCAGCCCCATCTCCCACCTGCACCCTCTGTCCACTGTCCTCTAAACACAGGACCTCAGGGATTAAAAACGCAAGCTCTGGAATCAGACAGATCTCGGTTTCAGCCTTGGCTCTGTCGCTTGACCTTGATTGAGATCCTTACCTTTTCTGAGCCTCTGTCTCCTCACTCATACAGAAGTGATCAAATCTCCCTAAAAGAGATAATCTCATGATAAAAGTGAAAATGTTAGTTGCTCACTTACTGACTCTTTGCAACCCCATGAACTGTGTAGCTCACCAGGCTCCTCTGTCCATGGAATTCTCCAGACAAGAATACTGGAGTGGGTTGCCATGCCCTTTTCCAGGGGATCTTCCCAACCCAGGGATGAAACCTGGGTCTCCTGAACTGTGGGCCTTTTCTGCAGTCCCTTACTGTCTGAGCCCCCAGGGAAGCCCATCACATGATGGAGCCTGGCAGATCGCATGCTGCAAAGGGTAGCTGCTATTTCTTCCTAAAGCAATTGGCCCAGTGTCAGGCACACAGCCAGGGTCTAATGAACAGCAAGCACTCAAGAATAAAAGCACTGTGAGGCCATCTCCTTGGCCACTGGGGAAGGGAGAGGCGTGGGAGATGGTGACCTGGATTGGGAGCTGGGCAGGAGCCGTGTGCATGACAGCTAAAGCAAGGAAAGACAAGTGGTGACCTGATTTAGTACTGCCTGGGGCAGTCAAGGAAGCAAGGGAGGAAACCGCTTGGTGCTGCCCTGCCCTAATCTTCAAACTGAGTGCTACCTGACATCCCAGCTCCAGCGAGGGCCCAAGGGGAGGAGCAGAACTCCTCCCCCAGCCCACCCCCAGAGGAGCCCTCCCACTGTGTTCCCGGGAGCACCTTCACATCCATTTGTCTAGATCTTCTTAACAACCCTGTGAAGGAGATTCCTAGCATCCCCATTTTGCAGTTAGGAAAACTGAGACTCTAGGAGGTTAAGTTCCAAGATCACAGGGCTGACATGTGGCAGAAAGAACAATGGCATTCCAGTTCCCAGTCCTGGATGTCTACACCATCTGCCTTCTTCCTGCACGTGCGCGCGCGCGTGCGCGCGCGCACACACACACACATATACACCAGCTTACACTTCAGACGGCCCTCCCTCCCCACCCACAGGAACCCACATATGCTGGCACCACACTCTCCCTAGCACCAGCTCCTATAGCAAATTCCTCTCAGGGCCAACCAATTCCTGCCCTCCTTTGTTAAAAGTAGACTTCCTTGGGACTTCCCTGGTGGTCCAGTGGCTAAGATACCACGCTCCCCGCTCACACACAGTCCCAAAGGCTACCTCCATTGTAGCTAAGTCAATACCGTCAGATGCTACCAAAGACCTGGACACCCCCAGAAACTCCACGGCCACCACGCTCTGCCCCAGCCCTGCCTCTACCTCTCCCAGGGAAACCAGCAGACAACGCGCCATGTGGGCAGAAGGAGACAGCACCAGGCTTCTGGTTGCCTGGAGATGGGACTCAGAAACAAGCCTAAAGGAGAAAGCGGCAACGTGAAGCTTCTCTCTATCCTGATTGGTCCTTCTTGCTCCAGGAACTCTAGTACCACACTGGAGACAGGACACCAGTTCTCTTCTCAGCTCAGGCCTGGATTTCTAGGTGAGGCCAGGAGTCATTTCCGCTTTGGGGGCCTGCGACTCATGGGGAGGAAAGGGATGATATCCAACTCTGGCCGTCCTGATTCACAGGGTTATCCGAGCATGAGGTGGGGCCTTTTGCAAAGCAGACATGCCCATTTCTGTCCAGACACAGTTCAGGCGGGCAGTGGGCGGCTGCAGCCTGTCCTTACATGGGGCTGAAGGGGCCCAGCCACCCAGTGACTCACTCACTTACCCTGCCAGCTGAAACCTAGGCCCCACCCTTCCCTTCTCCTGCCACCCACAAAGCCCCTTCACATAGCAGTCTCAGAGACTAAGGTAAGGAGAAACATTTCCAAAGGTTGGCAGATGACAACCAAAGGCGAAAAAAAACCAAAAAGCCACGTGATCGCTTAACCAACTCTGGAACCACCTACCTCTAGGTTTCCTGGTGTGTGATTTCGTTAGCCAACCCCTTACTGTTGCTTAAGTATTTTATTTTTGCAATAATCTTGCAACCCAGAGTGGCCCATCCCCCACCCCCACCTGGCCACCCAGTATAAACCTGGTGGGCTTCCTGTGTTATCTTTATCTCGCATAATCTGCCAGTAACACGGGCTCCCTGCCTAAACTGAAGGTCCTGGGATCAGAGCAACAGATGAGATATCCTGATGAAGGTAGTGACTTCGAGGACTACAGATCTGGTAGAAGGTGTGTTAGTAAGTAGAATATGGAGAAAGGAACTCAGCAGAAACAAATTCCAGTTGTCAAGGGTTGAAGACCCTGCACAGTGAAGAACGAACATCCCCAGTGCAACCAGTTGAGACCCACTAGTGAATCAAGAAATCAGTTCAGTGGATTGCACTCAGGATTTCTTAAAAAAAGAAATAGAAAGGAAAAACATGAGCATGGGTTACATATGATAAAAAGAAAAGAGGGTCAGATAGTAAAGAATCTACCTGCAATACAGGAGACTCAGGTTCGATCCCTGGGTCTGGAAGATCCCCTGGAGGAGGAAATGGCAACCCGCTCCAGTATTCTTGCCTGGAGAAGAATCCCATGGATAGAGGAGCCTGGTGGGCTGTAGTCCATGGGGTTGCAAAGAGTTGGATACGACTGAGCAACTAACACTTACCTATAATTTCCTACAGCTTGTTTCAGGGTATGTAAACACTCATGCGAAATGCATTTCTCACTGAGGATGTTGGTTTTAAGTTTGGAAGACTCGGTTCTGGATATAAAGGCGTGAATCTCACAGGGTGCCCTATTTGCATATGAGGGTCAGGGGTCTCTTTGTCCTGACATTTGGTTCCAGCCTCCCCAGGCGGGTCTGTGGGGAGCAGTGGATCCCCACTTTCCTAAGCACAGAAGGAGGTTTCCCCTTTATACCTCGCCATGCTCATTCTCACTGCTTTCCTCAGCAGAAGAAGAGGGCTGGGGCCTTTACCCAGAATCCCCACCTCTGGAATGTTTTCCTGTTTTCCAAGAACCTCCACTTTGCCTTTCAGAGGATGAGATGGTTGGATGGCATCACTGACTCGATGGACATGAGTCTGAATAAGCTCTGGGAGTTGGTGATGGACAGGGAGGCCTGGGGTGTTACAGTCCACGGGGTGGCAAAGCGTTGGACATGACTGAGCAACTGAACTGAACTGAACTGAAGAACCTCCACTGGGCAAGGTAATCAAGGTCCTTGGATACAAGGTCGTTTCAGAGCCTTCCCGGTGAGGAGCACCAACCTGTCCTAAGAACCTGTAGAGAGGCCGAGCCCAGCCTCCGTGGAAGTCAGGAAACACAGGTTTGGCCCCTGGGAAAGCCTTTGCTCAGATGCCTTCCCTTCCCATTTCCATAATTTGGCAGAATCTTTTTTTTTTTTTTAATTTGGCAGAATCTTGAACATAGTGGGGCGGGACAGAGAAAAAACTAGAAAGCTTGACTTCTGCCACCAGGGCCGGAAGCCCCACTGTGGCCCCAGCTGGTGGTTAGCCCCTGTTTGTCATTTTGCAAATCTGGTCTACCCACCTCCGGTGAAAACTCCCAGCATCACCCCAGGGGGCAATGACTAATTACAAAACACATTTTTCTCTCTGTTTCATTTCGCTTGCTTCCCCGCCCACAGCGCCACCCCCGCACAAGCCGCCGGCCCCCTCGCTAGACTGGGTTGAATGAACTCTTGGCCGGCCCCTCCTCCCCAGTCTTCACCCTCCGGGCGCTTTCCTCCTCACTCAGCTTTACTTTCACTTTCTAGTCGCTCTCACTCTCCATCCGCTTCTTAACCCTGGCGCCCTGGCCGTTTTCTCAGCGTAGGGGCCGCTGCTGAAGCCCTGAGCTGCACCCAGTTAGTCAGGTATTTGATTCAACACCTGTCCACAAATCTTTTTCCAATGCATTCTGTCCCAGGCTTCAAGCGATCGATGCTAGGGACCTGGGCAAGGTTCTGCACACCCAGCCTCTAGAAGCCTGATGACACAGAGACACAATCAAGCAAACAGAAACAGTGCCCAAAGTCTCTGTGGCTTGATCCATGGTGCTAGGGAGGCCACGGAGAGGGGACAGCTAAGCCATCCTGGGGCAGCCAGGGAGGGCTCCCTAGAGGCGGGGAGAAGTCTGCACTGAGGCCTGAAGGCCTTGGAATTGGCTGTTAGCCAGAGGAAGAAGGAGAGGCATAATTCCAAGCCAAAGGAGCTGCCTATGAGTGGTACCATCTTTGGTGAGGCTGGCTGGAGCCCATCGAGAGGGGAGCAGTGTAAGGAACTGGGGTCCCCAAAGGCAGGAAGAAGGGAGATCTAAAAGAACCTTGAAAGCTTGCTGAGCCATTTGGATTCTGTCCTGAAGTTTTTGGATTCTGTCCTGATGGGGAGCCCCAGGAAGGTCTTAAGTCAGAGGGACATAACCGCATCGATGGGTTAGAGGACAAGACTGTACACTGAGAGATGGGTCAGGAGGTGGTAGCTGCAATGGGAGGAAGTGAATGGACCTGAGAGATACTGAGAAGGCAGGATCTATTAGACACGGAGGTTAGGGAAAGGAACCAGGCAGGGGTGACCCAGAGTTCTTGCTTAAATGGTGGTCCTCTCTGTTCCCTACCGGAAGAAGAGGTGGGTGGCAGGGAAGTGGGTGGATACAAAGGTCCGTCTAGTCAAGGCTATGGTTTTTCCAGTACTTATGTATGGATGTGAGAGCTGGACGATAAAGAAAGCTGACCACCGAAGAATTGGTGCTTTTGAACTGTGGTGTTGGAGAAGACTATTGAGAGTCCCCTGGACTGCAAGGAGATCCCACCAGTCCATCCTAAAGGAGATCAGCCCTGAATATGCATTGGAAGGACTGATGCTGAAGCTGAAGCTCCAATACTTTGGCCACCTGATGCGAAGAACTGACTCATTGGAAAATACCCTGATGCTGGGAAAGATTGAAGGTGGGAGAAGGGGATGACAGGATGAGATGGTTGGATGGCATCACTGACGTGGTGGACATGAGTCTGAGTGAACTCTGGGAGTTGGTGATGGACAGGGAGGCCTGGCATGCTGCCGTCCATGGGGTCACAAAGTTGGAGCATACACTGATAGAAATATTTTGGGGCGGGTATCAAAAAGAATTCAATCCAGGACATCCTTGGTGGTCGAGTGGTTAAGAATCCACTTTGCATTGCAGGGCACATGGGTTCAATCCCTGGTCGGGGAACTAAGATCTCACATGCGGCAGAGCAACTACACCCACTCCTGAAGCCTGCCACCCACAACTAGAGAGTCTGTGTACTGCATGAAATATCCCACATGATACAACAAGGATCCCATGTGCGACTGAACTGAACTGAGGGGGTTAATGACAAAGTCCTTCTGGACAAGTTGAATTTTACATGCCTGTGGGACACTGAGCCTTTGGCTACTTGCTCTGTGCCCCTGAACAGGGGCAGAGTTCTAGACTGGCACTGCCACCCACCCTCGATGGTAATGGAAGGCAGGGTGAGGTGCAGTGTGAGCAGGAGTGAAGGTCTAGAGTAGAGAAGTCACTGCAGGAGGATGACACGCCACCAGCAAAGAACCAGCAAGGAAGCGGCAGGCGGTGGGGTGGACAGCTCAGGGTGGGTTGGAGGAAACCTGAAGCTTCCAGGGGAGGGATGTGGTCCGGGTGTGGCCTGCTGCTGTGGGGGTAAGAAGATGAGGCCAGCAAAGCTTCCGTGAGCTGGAGGGACGTGTTGATAGTGAGAGCAGTTTCAGTGGTGGTGGTGGCAGAGAGCAGTTTTGGTTTTGAGGTTGGAGAGAGGCAGGGAGAGAGGCGAGCCGCCTGAGGGTAGGTCAGCTCGGGGGCCTGGTGGGCCCCAAATATCCTCTTCACCTTCTGGTAAAGTGTCACTGAAATAGCTTTACATTTCTTAAGAGAGTCTTTCTCATGTTGTGCCCACCCCTGGGGGCCGCGTGGAACCTAACAGGCCTTTGCCTCCTCCCATTCCAGAGTCTGTCCAAGAAGTATTCACCAGCCACACTCAGCCTCCTGTTCCCTAGATTAAACGCTCCCGCTGCTCTGCATTCATTTCTTCCTCTGTTCTCAGGCCTGTTTCTGCCATGTGCTCTCTTCTGACCACAGTACAGTTTTGTTGGCTCTTAGCATCATCCAAACACTGCCCACTGGCTGTATTCTGCCAGCGTGCAGGGTAGGGCCATCATCTCCCTCTGTTCAAATGTCATTTTTATGCAGAGCTGCCCCTCCCGGGGTACACTCCCTCCATCACAGATCTAACTCCAAGAGACTAGAGTTAAGTGTCTTAATTTGATAACAGTCACAGAGCTAGAGAGTGAGCACAGTCTGGAGTTTGAGGGCAGTCACAGAGCTCGAGATTGGCGCATGGACAGTCACAGTCACCAGCCCATGCCATGGTCAGAGCCAGCGATAGACTGGGGTAAGCCAGTCGATGACTGGCTGTCAGTGGGAGCATACACTGATAGAAATATTTTGGGGCAGGTATCAAAAAGAACTCAATCCAGGACATCCTTCGTGGTCAAGTGGTTAAGAATCCACCTTGCATTGCAGGGGATGTGGGTTCGATCCCTGGTCGGGGAACTAAGATCTCACCTGCGGCAGAGCAACTACACCCACTCCTGAAGCCCGCCAGCCACAACTAGAAAGTCTGTGTATTGCATGAAAGATCCCACATGATGCAACAAGGATCCCATGTGCTAAGACCCAACAGCCAAATAAATAAATGAAAAGAATTCAATCCCCCCAAAATACAGGGCTGCTGATAGAAACAAGTGTAAGGATGTTGTAGCAGAGGTAGCTAATTATTCCATAATTTATTTTCTCCTCTTCTTCTTTTAGCAATAGAACCCCCAACTTTTTTATGGGGCACATCCTACTTGGTATAAAGATTCCATTTCCCGTTAGATGTGGCCACATGACCAAGTTCTGGCAAAAGTGGGTGTGAGCAAAAGTGATGTGTACCTTGTGGGTTGTGTGCTTGGGGGGAAGTGATCTTCCATTTTTCCTCTCTTCCACTTCCAATGGCTGGAATATGGCCCCAGAAAGTATGATGTTGAGTTTTCTTCAATCTCATAGACGAGGGCATCAAGATAAAGGTAATTTGCATCCCCGACTAAAGCAGAGCCACCCTGTCCACCATGAATGCTTAAACACCTACTGAAACTGAAGAGGAAATTCCTGTGTTTAAGCACCTGTTACTGTGGGTCTTTGTTAAAGAACTGCATCCTAGCTAGTACAGACATTCATTTCAACATTGTTTGTAAGTTGTTTGGGTTTTTTTTAAACAGAAATGCCTACATGTCTATCAGAGAGAAAGCGAGCAAAGGAGCCATGGTAACTCCACACAATTAAGTTCATGAAATCACTTTAAAAAGAGAAACAGATGTATCTGTAGGAACAATGTTCCTGATCGACTCTTAGAAGGAAAAGTGAGAGAGATAGGAGAATGTAGCAGATCCTGGTGGTTTGCAGGGTTTCTGGGGACAAGTTACTTCCTTCCTCTCCTGTAGAAGATACAAGGGACACATTCTGCCTTGCCTTGGATGGTGTGATCTGAGGAGGGAGGTCTGGTACTCTGGCAGCCTTTTTGTTCCACCCAGGAAGACCCTAGAGTTGGTGAAGGTGAAGTTGGTGGAGGTGAATGGAGCCTAAAGAGAAAGTCCACATATCAAAGGACAGAAAAGAGTCAGAGAGCCAGGTCTGCAGGGAGACTAAGGGGCTAAACAGAAGTCAGTGTGCAGTTACTGAGTCTTCAAACTGTTTATCAGTTTAAGTCAATTTTAGCTAGGTTTTCTTTGGCTTTATAAAGATGACTCCTTATAAGAATATTTATTATAGTCTATTAATAAACCAAATATTTTAAAATCTCAGTTTCCTTAAAAACAGATTAAAGAAGTGATGATAACTTCTAACGGTGAAATTCTATGCAGCCAAAAATTTTTTTTAAACTCTACATGTGGTGATATAAAAAGATATAGATATTTCAAGATATTTCATTAGGTGAAAAAAAGGGCGGAGAAGATTCTGTCAAGTGTGCTACCATTTGTATGAGAAAAAATAAAAGTCTGAGTGAATATGTTTCTTAAAATGCTTGAAGTATCTCTTGAAGTATACTCAAGAAATTGATAACAGCAAGAACTTAAATAGTGAGGAAACTGAGGAGAGAAGAATGCTAATTTTTCACTCTCTACCCTCTTACTTTTTGAATTTTATACCATGTGTATGTAATATCTGTTCAGAAAATAAAGTTAGTTTTAAAAAATTTAAAAAGAAGACTCGTAAGGGAAAGCGTGTGCACACGGGACAGTTTTATAATTGTCACATGTCACATGTCACCTGCATGCACATGAAAGTTGCGTGTCTAAATGCTCCTAGAAGTCTGGAATGATAGGCACCAGTGGTTATCCCAAAGGAGAGAAGCTGGACCCTGTGTGTGCTGGGGAGCAGGGTGGGGTGGGGGTGTGTGTGCCGTGGGGAATAGCATATCAACTGGGAACTCACCCCACTCTAACATTTCTTGCCAGGTGCTGTTCTGCACAAATATCCGTTTGCTTAATCCTCATTTCAGGAGCACCTCCATCACCTCCGCTTAATAGATGGGGAGAAAGGCTGAAAGGAGCTGCTAGGAAGGGCAGAGCGAGCTGGCACTTGAGCTGAGATCATTTGGCTTCAGGTGACCCGTCCTGACACATGGCATTTTCCCACCTTCGTGACCCCCTGGGTGGGGCTGTTGGGTCCTTTGTCACGGAGCCCCTCACACAAACATCCAAGGGCTCCAGCGAGGGCTCCAGGGAGGGCAACACCCCCACCAGAGTCTCTTGCTCCTCCCAGCAGGCAGCTGACAGATACTACTTCCCTTGTCCTCCCATCTGGAAGACAAGAAACTGGAGGTTAAGCCTCACAGGACTGCATTTTGTTTAAGCTTTGTTAACACTCCTCCGTTTACACTGAGAAATGTATAAGAAATTGGTAATACCCAATGCAGATGAGGTTATGAGGAAGATAACATAGTGGGTCTACGGATAACATCGGTGGGTCTGCAAAGGATCTGGGGGAGACGGCTGGACAAAATCCATCCCATTTAGAGAAGCACAGGCCTTCAGAACTAGCCATTCCACTTTTAGGAAGGTATCTGACACAACCGTTGAACAAGTATACTGACCATAGCGGTCTCATAAATCATAACAGGCTCTGGAATTCTAGGCAGCTGTCAAAAGAAATAAAGTAACTCTGACTTAGGAACAGGCACAGAACATGTCTGTGGTGTAGTATTTAAAACACAATTTGCAAAATAATATGTAGAGAATAATCCGGTTTTTTTAAAGCAATAAAAATAATGTCTGTAGAAAACACATATATATAGAAAATGGTCTGAAAGCATATATGCCAAAATGATGACAGTGGAGAGTAGAATTCAGGAGGACATGGAAGGTGAAAAAGAACTTTTCATTTTTCATCTGTATGCTTCAATATTGTCCATGTTTTTACAAACATATCTTAGCTTTGTAATTAAAACTGTTTTTAAAACTTAGGAGCTAATAAATGATTCTTTTCATGGGCCAAGCATCAGCTTGCCAACTGTCCCCTCTCCCTCATTGCCCCCTCCCTTCCACATGCTGTCTCATCTTCTCCTGTTTGCTATCTTTGGACCTAAGGCCTCTGAGCTGGCTGCAAGGCTCCAGAGCCCCTCTAAACCACACTCACTAATCTTTCCCTAATCCTGGCTCCCCAGCAGCTCAGACCGGCTGCTGTCTGCTCCTGTGGGAGGTGCGCAGGAGTCCCCTTGGTTTATACCCCTTGGTTTAAAAAAGGAAGCAGCTATGGATACTCAGGACTCCAGGACCTGTGAGCCTCTAGAGAGGGGATCTGGGCTCTCCCAGGAGGCCTTCCTCTCCTCTTTGAGCATATCCATTGCAGCCAAAGCATTTTTTAAGATTTGGGTGGGACCGCAGAGATGGTCTTGTTCCAGGGTAAGAACTCTGCATCCAGGCCAAGCCTTTTTGCCATCTGCTTCTTTCCAAGTGTCGTCCCTTAATTTCAGAGTCGGAATGCTCACTCTTGTTAACTGTTCAATAAAGGCACTCCGTCAGGAAGCTGCCATCTGTATCAGAGCTTCTTAGCTGTGATGGCACAGAGGGAATCACCTGGGGAGATTTGCAAACTACTGACACCTGGGCCCTACTCCTTGTGGTTCTGATTTATTTTAACTGAAGCGCTGGGATTTTTGTTTCTTCCTAGGCAGGCCTGAGAACCACTGATTCAACACGGTGTGATGTGATTTGTGTGCGTGTGTGCATATAGGCTGCGTGCATGTATTAATGTAACCCATACGTAGAAATCTGTACCCACACACAACACCGAAAGCTGGATTTCCCAGCACACAAAATAACATGTGTTGCTGAGGTCACCAGCAAAGCAAGACACCCAAAAAAGCGAGAAAAAAACATTTCAAATGTGATATTTAAAAAAATGAAAAGGTCAGAGTGGAGAAATCCAGATTCTTCACTGGGCTTCTATGCTTGTTTTTGGATGGGGCTTTTCTTATACTCCATGTGGGGGTAAGAAACCCCTTGATCCTTCCCTGGTCTGGCAATGAGACACAGGGAAACCTTCCCAGGCTGGGACCTGGGACCCTTCAATGACACCTGCAAACACACTTCTCCTCCAGCTACAAAAATACAAAGAAACTCTATGGGACTAAAAATAACCCTGTGCAGGCACAGTTGGAGCAAATTCTGGACCAAAAAGATACAAAAAAGACACACACACACACAAACAACTGCCATTTCTGAAGAGCTGGGAACAAAAAAATAAACGGTGTTGGGAGCAAAAGCAGGGTGCTGGGCAAGCCCCCTTAACACTCAACACCACAAAGGGATGGGCAGACCACATAAGCCACCCCTCACACCCAACCCCTGGACACCCCCCTACCCTCACCCCAGGGCTCACCCCCACCGCAGGGAGCCAGCAAGGGAAACTGTTACTTGTTATTCCTCTGTCCTATACCTGGTACAGGATCCCCAGTAAGCCTCGCCTAAATTTCTTCTCTGGACTCTAGTCAATTTCTGTTAATGGGGAAGGCCAAGAACCCCGGTTGGTATCTGCCCTACATATCCACAAAGAGGGCTGGTTGCCCAGAGTCACACAGCAGGTCTCCTGGTTGAAGTGTCCAGTCCCTCTGGATGGGCCAAACCTTCCCCTGGTTCTCCCAGGAAAAGTCCTCAAAGACAGAGTCCTGGCATGGAGCCAGAGGACCCAAGGAGACTGCACTCCCAGTTCTCCAGGCCCTGCCCCGCCCCAGAGGAACGATGGAGCCAAAGGAACCTAGCTCCTATAACCTGCAGGTGGCCCCAAATGTGGGCGGCTCTGACCTCAGGCTGAGGGGTACACGTGCATGAGATGTATGCACGGAGTCCTCCCCAAAGTAGAGGAGAGTGGACTAGCTTCAGAGTCATTTCCCAATCTAAGTTTGATGAGTCAAGTATATAGAGTGAATCCCAAGGAAATCCTTGGGGAAGTCCTATGAGGAACTGATGGGTTGGTTTTCATCTGGGTAATAAGGGAAGCCTTCCTGGAGGAGGTGAAATTAGAACTGTGCCTTGAAAGATGACCAGGACTTAACAGGGGAAGGAGAGAGAGAAGACAGAGCTGCCTCTACCTACTCCTCCAAATCTTCCCCTCCTCTTCCCTGACCTGTGTTGAAGGAGCCCTCTGCAGTCTTGAGGACAGAGAGCTCTGGGAGAGGCCTGGGGAGGAGCCAGAGGGTGCCCACCTCTCCCTCCCCTCCTGGAGATCAGCCTCACAACTGAGCACCCCTCTCTGGACCTGCTGGGCTCAGTCCTGACTCCTCTGACCTAGCCTTGAGATGCCCAGTCAGTCTCTCCCGAAGCCCCTGGCTTACAGTGCGTCGCTGCTCCAAATCAAAGCTGGGGAAGTCACTCCAGGGGCTTCCCTGTAGGCCCTTGGAGCCGAGATCTCAACCTGGAAAGGCCCCAGAAAGATATCAGAAGCCAGGACCCCGCTCTCGCACCTGCAGGGTCTTGACTATTCCCTGGGGGTCCTGTGCTTTCTGAAGTTACTTCCAGGGACACAGATGGCCAGCCAGGATTGAGAACCACGACCAGTGCCTCCAAGATCGGGGAGAGAGGGAGCCAGGCAAGATGGAAGGAGGGGGCTCAGGAGGGACAGCTGCCCAGGGGAAAAAGCCAGAGGCGCTGGGACAGGTGGAGGACCAGACCCAGCTAAGGGGACTCTGCAGAAAACAAGTGTTCAGTGAGCAGCCCTGAATCTGGCCTCTGTTCCCCGGGCTCTCAGGGTCAGGGAGAGGGAGCCAGGGACAACTGTTCACCACCAACAGGGGCAGAAAGACACAAAGGCCCCCAAAGAGGGCCTCCTGTTGTCTATGGTTGGTGCTTCCCTGAGAGCAAAGACTTCATTTCATCTGTTCACTGCTGTCTCCCCAGCACCTGGCACATGGTAGACGCTGCTAAACAGGACTGAATGAACTTTAAATGCCAACCCGTTTCCTCTACCAGGACTGTCAGTTTTTCTCAGTCTGTGAAATTCTTGCATGGAACAGAGGTTCAAATAGTGCTGGGGCAGAAGAGCTAAACAGGCATCTTTCTACAGAACACACAGAGATGGCCAACAGGCACTTGGAAAGATGCTCAACATCGCTAATTATTAGAGAAATGCAAAGCTAAACCACAATGAGGTATCACCTCACACCAATCCGAACGGCTATCTTCCAAAAGCCCATAAATAATAAATGCTGGAGGAGATGTGGAGAGAAAAGAACCCTCCTGCACTGTTGGTGGAAATGTGAATTGGTGCAGCCGCTATGGAGAACAGGATGGAGGTCTCTTGCTGCTGCTGCTGCTGCTGCTAAGTGGCTTCAGTCGTGTCCGACTCTGTGCGACCCCATGGCCTGCAGCCCACCAGGCTCCCCCGTCCCTGGGATTCTCCAGGCAAGAACGCTGGAGTGGGTTGCCATGTCCTTCTCCAACGCGTGAAAGTAAAAAGTGAAAGTGAACACCCAGGAAGCTCAAATTCTCCATCTTGACTTTGGACAAGTTGTTTAACCTTCTGGCGCCTCTGTGGCCTCATCTGTAAAATGGGGAAATAATAACACCCACCTCGCAGGGCTGTGGTAAAGGATTTAATGAGTACCTGGCATCTAACATGTATACACATGGAAGTGTGAGTAGCTATTGTATTTTGTGGTATTTCTAGGAGACATCTGTTTAGAAGTGGAAATGTCTCTCAGCGCTTCTCAAATGTCTCCAAAGGTGCTTTACTCATCTCTTGAGAGGCCAACCCAGCTGCCAGGCCAGGACAGGGACTTTCAGAGACCAGGTGGATGGCGCGTCTGATCCAGATCAGGCACTGTGGCCTTTGAAATGTAAATGAGGATTGTGTTTTGACTCTTGTCAGTTCAAAGGGAAGCAATTGGATGGAAGCACTGTTTCCCCTGGGAGCAGGGCAGGAAAGCCCCGAGGTTGGGAGGAGGGGAGGTGGGGTAGGAGGCCACTGGCCATTAAACCACTATCTGGAGAACTGGAGAAACCGCCTCGGACATCACCAAGTCCAATCCTCCCATTGTACAGATGGCGAAACTTCTTCTGTGGTGAGTGCTTTTATCCTTGGAGACTCAGTTTCCCCATCTTCAAAGCAGAGGTGGAACTCCCATTCCGCCCAACTGCTGGGCATGTGTAGGAGGCAGGGAAGGTGGCATGGTGGAGCCCTTGGGAGAAGTGTCTTCTGCCATAGAAGGCACCCTGGCGGGCCCCAGAGCTAGTCAGCTGGAACTGAGGGATGGAGTTCATGGTTGAGGTCAAGTCCCTGGTGCCTGCCTCTGCCTGGCCCGGCCATACTCCAGTGGGAATATGGCAAACAATGAGATGAGTGGTTATGGTCCCCCAGAGGGCCCCTCGTGGCCACTTTTGCAGCACCAGTCCCTGTTCCGTGTCCTCCTTTGGATCATTTTTGTGCTGCCCTAATTTCTAAGAATTTAGAAACTCGTTCAGTGGCAAAACTCATCATGGGAATAAAAACTCAGTTCAATTCTCCACTAAAAGCATCTCCTCCACTGAAACACTTTGCACACACTTTAGGTTCTAACAAATCCAGATTTGAAGTCCCATTCCACCAGTTACTGGGACAACAGTGTTGAACAAACCTTGGCTGTTGGAGCCTCAGTTTCCCCATCAGTAAAGAAGAGAAAGTCATCTCTGTTTTGCAGATTATTGAAAAGTTAAAATTAATTCAGGCATTCATTCAACAAAGTTTTACTAAGCATCAATGTGCCAGGCATTGATGATACAGCTCTGACAAATATTAACCAGTGAAAGTGCAAGCGTTAGTCACTCAGTCATGTCCAGCTCTTTGCGACCCCGTTGACTATAGCCCGCCAGGCTCCTCTGTCCATGGGATCCTCCAGGCAAGAGTACTGAAGTGGATTGCCATTTCCTTCTCCAGGGGAATCTTCCTGACCCAGGGACTGAACCCAGGTCTCTCACATTGTAGGCAGATTCTTTACTCTCTGAGCTACCAGGGAAGCCCATATGAACCAATAGTGACCCCAAAATCTGGTACCGATTGTGTTGAATGCTATGGAAGAAAAGCACTCATGAGGAAGAACCGGGAGATCTGTTCTGAAGGATAACAGGTGTGATCTTTTTCACTGAACCTAAAGCACTATTATTTTATTCATTTATTTTTTAAATAACTTTAAATTTTTTAACGTATTTAGTTTTGGCTGTGCTGGGTCTTCGGTTCTCTAGCTGCAGGGGATGGGGGCGACTCTAGCTGTGATGCGCGGGCTTCTCATTGTGGTGGCTTCTCTTGTTGCAGGGCATGAGCTCTAGGGCACACAGGCTTCAGTAATTGTGGCACAAGGGCTTAGCTGACCTGTGGCAAGTGGAATCTTCCTGGACCAGGGATCGAACCCATATCGCCTGCACCGGCAGGCGGATTCTTAACCACTGGACCACCTGGGAAGACCCCTAAAACTATTATTTTAGATATCACCAAGAAAGAAAAATTTTACTAATTAACCATGACACAGAGCATTCTCACCTTTAGAAATGTTATTTTGTGCTTCCTGAAAAGACTCTTTTAGAGTTTCCTTCAGCCCCAGAGGAGTTTCCTATCTTCCACCCAATTTCAAACAAAAAAGATCTGTAAAGGTAGAGATCAGAATACAGTAAAATCCAAGAGAAATCCACCTTGCCCTCCAGCAAGCTTGTTTGGTGTAAAATCGGGCTCTCTGGCTGTGGTTCAGTGGAAAAGGGAGACAGGACAGAAGGGTGTGTGAACTGGGCAGAGAAAAGGGCAGGAAGGGTGGGAATGGAGTCCTGGCAAAGGACTCACTGCTGAGCTCAGCTTCAGGTTGAATAGAAAAGCAGCCAGAAGGAAAAAGAGTCAAATGCCAGACCAGTGGATCGGTACACACCGTAGTCTGTAAAATGCATCCTGTTGTCAGAAATTTAACAGGTGTCTCTTCCTCAGAAGCACAGAGCACCCCAGTTCCCAGACATTGGTTTCTAAATGCCATTCTCCACTGAAAGGAACTGTGGCACTTTGGGAAAACAGCCAATTCTAGAGCTCACTCAGGCAAAGTATAAGATGACCCTGGAACGTTTTGTTGTACCAGAAAGTGATGATGTGCTTAAAGGAAAAAATAATAACAAGAACATATCAATAAGAATGGAGCCAGCCTGAAATCAGAGAAGGCAATGGCAACCCACTCCAGTACTCTTGCCTGGAAAATCCCATGGACGGAGAAGCCTGGTAGGCTGCAGTCCATGGGCTTGCTAAGAGTTGGACACAACTGAGCAACTTCACTTTCACTTTCAGCCTGAAATGGTTTCTACTGGACAAATCTGGCATAATTTGAGCACTGAAATAACTCATGAGACTTCTAGGTTATAACCCCTAAAACAAAAGAAGAATCCATGAGTTCATCCTGATATAAATAAATTAATGAATAAACAAATGAATGGGGAAGGAAAGAATGTTCTTTAGGAAAGAATTATCAATGGATGCTATAACCAGCAGGGGATACAAAACAAGATATTTACATAATACACACAGCAGAAATTTTTTCTTTTTTTGCTATAAAGGACATTGTTAGGACATTTGAAGATGTTTGAAAGTAGGGAAACCACGAAACCATTCAAGTATGACCTAAATCAAATCCCTTACGATTATACAGTGAAAGTGACAAATAGATTCAAGGGATTAGATTTGATAGAGTGCCTGAAGAACTATGGACGGAGGTTAATGATATTGTACAGGAGGTGGTGATCAAGACCATCCCCAAGAAAAAGAAATGCAAAAGGCAAAATGGTTGTCTGAGGAGGCTGAGAAAAGAAGAGAAGCTAAAGGCAAAGGAGAAAAGGAAAGATACATCATCTGAATGCAGAGTTCCAAAGAATAGCAAGAAGAGATGAGAAAACCTTCATCGGTGATCAATGCAAAGAAATAGGGCGAAAAAATAGAATGGGAAGGACTAGAGATCTCTTCAAGAAAATGAGAGATACCAAGGGAACATTTCGTGCAAAGATGGGAACAATAAAGGACAGAAATGGTATGGACCTAACAGAAGCAGAAGATATTAAGAAGATGTGGAAAGATACACAGAAGAACTGTACAAAAAAAGATCTTAATGACCCAGATAACCATGATGGTGTGATCACTCACCTAGAGCCAGACATTCTGGAGTGCGAAGACAAGTGGGCCTTAGGAAGGCCCCCACACACACACAGAGAAATAAAAGAGATTGCTACAAGGGTAGCAGGGTGGTAAATGTTTAACAGCATTTCCTAGGGGGAAAGTCCCTGATTACTAGTTTCTGTTCTGTAAATTCTCTGCCTCCACACCAGTTAGTTTCAAGCCACCAACACGAAGTCACTACCCAGGGAGTAGGGCAGAAATACACAAAAATGTCTCTAGCATCCAACACACCAGGACAAATGTAAGCATGCTAAAAACCAACAATGGGGGAAACTCAATGAAGGAAATAAGGCAATTATTTGTACCACTTTTGCAATTTTTATGTAGTCCGCAATTATCTCAGAGTACAAGTTGGTCTTTTTAAGCATGTCTCTTACAACTGATAAAACCGGGCAAAGCTAGTAAATGTGCATCCAGGTAAAGGCATCTACATGTGCAAAAGCTCTGAGGCTGGAGAAGCACAGTTTGTCTGGAAAAAAAAAAAACAAAACAGGAATTTCCCTGATGGTCCAGTGGCTAGGATTGTTGAGGGTCTGGGTTCAATCCCTAGCAGGGGGACCAAGATCCTACAAGCTGCATGGTGAGGCCAACAAAACAAAAGCCAAAGAAAGCCTGACTGCTGGGGGCAGAGTGGCTGAGGGCAACATGAGCTGAGAGGTGGGCAGGGGCCAGGACACGAGGGTCTGGTGGGCTGCACACAGGGTTTGGGTTCCGGTGACAACAGCAGGGAGGACCCATCAAAGAGCTTTAAGCAGTGGAGCGCAGGGGGAATGTGGCCTCATTTGCGTTGATCACTCTAGCCCCTGGCTGACCCTTAGTAAACAGTGGCCATTAATACAGCCTTGTTTGTTGGGCTCTCTGCTGTCACTTCCCTTAGGATCCCATTGGTTCTATTGGAGTTGACAGCAGGTGGCCCCATACTCACTTCTGCCAAGCGGACTTCCAGAATTCCAGGCTCGCCCCACTCAGCCCTGCTCTCTGAGCGCATAGACCCGTCCCTTTCTGGGAGTCCCAGAGCCCAGGGGGACCTTGAGAGGTTTGAGTTCAAGGTGGAATGAATGGGCTATTTGATGGGGATCTCCCAGGGCAACCTCCAGGCTTCATACAGTTTGAGTGGCTGTGGGCTTCCTTTTTTTCCAGATGAATCACTGCTCTGTGTGTCTGTGATGGCGTGTGCCCTCCCACTGACGTGCCCTGGGGCCCTGCAGTAACAGGAGCAGGCTGGATCTGTGCACAGAGCGGCTCCTCCTGTGAGTCGCCTTAACTAAGCCAAGGATCCCACTAGGTATTACCGTGCATTCCTCATCGAACACTTACAGCAACCCCATGAGGGTCCCGGACTGTTCAGGTTCACACAGTTGGCCCCAAAAAATCAACCCAGGCCCTCAGGCCCCTAAAACCTCCACTTCTGCACACAGCACCACCCCGCATCTTTTAGTGGCATTCAGGCCACGTAGACAGGCGACCCGATGTGACGGAGGGCCCTGCTGTGTCAGAAAAGGGTTAATTGGGATGCCTCAGCGAGCTTCACTTTGGTGAGGTTGGTTGTCATGGCAACAGGAAGGTTTTGGGGGAGAGGGATGTGGGCACAGCAGGATCTTCTGAATCACTGGATGTACAGCCTGTATGTTTATTTTGCGGTGAACCCCTTCCCTCTGGGGTCCTCAGGGACTGCACGTGGTCAGCAGGAGCGGCTGTGCAGGGGCAGGGTGACACCAGGGCTGCTGCCGCCCCTCCTCCAGGGTACTCTCACCAGCCCACCCTGGGCGCCTCTCCCACCAGGAAGACCCAGGGCTTTTGCCATCAGCTTCCAGATCCCCAGACTAGGTGGAAACCCAGGAAAGAACACAGACAGGACCAGAAGGAGTTGCACGATCATTCATGTATTCATTCTTTTACCAGATACTTGTTTCTTGCCTACAACACACCAGTCACTGCGCTAGATGCTGTGACGTGGGTTTTAGCTGGAAGCCAGATGGGCTTTGCACATGCACTCATGGGCCAGAAGGCCCCACCACTTGCTTTCTGCGTCACCCTGGGCAAGTCCCTTTCCCCTTCTGAGTGTGTCTGCAAAATGAGGCCCATTTTGCAAAATGGGGCTGTGTGGATGAGACCATATATTTGAAGCATTTACCTGGGTGCCTACCCATAGTCCCCTGGAGAAGGGAAAGGCTACCCATTCCAGTATTCTGGCCTGGAGAATTCCAAGGACTGGATACTCCATGGGGTTGCAAAGAGTCAGACACGACTGAGCAACTTTCACTTCACTTCACTAGCCCATAGTAGGACTAAATATGAAGTTATGACAGAAAGGCCTGTAGACTGTTCCCCTTTCCCTCCAGCCTCAGAAGGAGCCAGGTGATGGTAAGAGTCACCCATGAGGGGCCCCAACTCTGGACCCCGAGGATCACTGTGAGGCCAGATCTCCACACTGACTCAGCTAGAAGGCTAGGCTCTTCCCTCACTGGACGTGTGTGACCTTGGCTTCCGTTTGCCCATCTATAAGGAAGGAAGGATCCTCCAACACTTACCGGAGGGAATGGACCTGAGCTGATGGACAGCCTCATAGTTGGCACCTAACCATTCCATCCCACCGTCTAATCCGCCCCCAGGTCAGAGGAGCCTGAGGCTGCTACCTCCAGGCATAATTAGATCCCACTTCCAGCCTCACACTCTAGCCTAGATTTTTGCCTGCAATGGACCTCAGCATTTATCTGTTAATTTGATTCAAGTTTGATTTTCTAAGCTGAGCTACCCTAGCCAAGGAGAAAGACCCATCCCAAGGCTCATCCAAGACCCTGCCCTTCCTGATCCCTAATTATTTTGTTCCCTATCAGCCCTGAGCTTGACTATGTGGCCACCCCCGACCCCCACCCCATACCAGGCCTGTTCTCCTGTACTGACCCCTGACATCCTCAAGGTCAGCCTAGAGCCACCCTCTGCAGCTTCAGCACAGGGCAGGCTTGGTGGGGGACAAGAAGTTCAGCTGGGCTGATTACAGATACGGGCAAGACCAAACCCACCCTTAGGGACCCAGCAAAGAAGAAAAGCATTTAAGAATTTTACATATTTCAAAACACACAGAACTTCACCAGAGTCGTGATGGGAAAATTCAAAACACTGAAGGACTTCCTCACACTCGTTTGTGCTCAGTATTGATTTATTGTGTGCTGCTCAGGGAGACAGGGAAGGCCTAACCTTCTTGCAGCTTGATGTCTCCAGAAGTTTTAATGTGGCCTGGGAAATGGAAATGGAGCCCAGTCTGTGGACGGCCCTCAAGTTCTGTCCCTGGAGACAGGGAGGGAAGGCGTTACCTCTTGCTTCACTCTGACATCAAAGGAGGCAAGATAAAGCTTCTCAGGAGGTGCTGCTAATGAGGCATCCAAGATTTTCTTCTCTCTCCGCTCTTGAATTTCCTTTTCCTTAGCTGGGTGTTAGGGGACATATTTACACCAGGACAGGGCTTCCAGAGCAGATCATAGCTGTCCTTTGTTGGTGAGATTCTTTCTAGAAGTTTCATGGACTGGGAGGAAGCTGAAATGAGGGCTTGCAAGATTGGCAAAGGAAGGGCAAAGATGAAAAAGCTCCAGGCCAGGCTGGCCCCTGAGCTGGAAAATCTCTATTTTATTTATTTATGTATTAGTTTATTGGCCGTGCTGGGTCTTCACGGCTATGGGGGCTTCTCTCTAGCTGTGGCGAGCAGGGGCTACTCTCTAATTGTGGTGCGCGGGCTTCTCACCGCAGTGGCTTCTCTTGTTGCAGAGCACGGGCCAGAGGGCACACGGGCTTCAGTAGTTGCAGCTCCTGGGCCCTAGCATGCAGGCGCAATAGTTGTGAAGCACGGGCTTGGTTGCTCCGTGGCATGTGGGATCTTCCCGGACCTGGGATCGAACACGTGTCTCCTGCACTGGGAGGTGGATTCTTCATCACTGAGCCACAGGGTAAGCCCCTGGAAAATCTTTAACAAAGACTTAGGGGAAACGTAAAAGAGAAGGACAGACAGACAGATATACCTAACAAATGTGTCCTTCTGTGAAGAAGTCAGAAAATGCTTGCATAGCAGAAGGAAAGGGTAAGGGTGGGAAGAGAGGAGAAGGGCGTTCAGGGGGAAAGTCTGAGGACTTTCTCTCTTTTTTTTTTTTTTAATTTATTTTTATTTGTTTATTTGACTGCACTGGGTCTTAGTTGCAGCATATGGGATCTAGTTCCCTGACCAAGAATCGAACGCTGGGAGACTCCCGCTGCATCGGGAGCATGGAGCCTCACCCACTGGACCACCAGGGAAGTCCCCTTTCTTTCTTTTTTAACAGACTTTTAAAAGAGCATTTTTAAGTTAACAGCAAAATTGCACAGAATTCTAACATACTCCTGTGCCCCCCTCACACACAGCCGCCTTTCCATCATCAACATCCCCACCAGAATGGGACATTTGCTGTAATCGATGAACCTACACTGACACATTATTATCACCCAAAGTACATAGTTCACACTTGGGTTCACTCTTAGTGTTGTACATTCTATGGATAGAGGAGTTTCACTGCCTTGAAAATCCTCTCTCCCTCCCGACTAACTCCTGGAAATCACTGATCTTTTTTACCATCTCCATAGTTTTGCCTTTTCCAGAATGTCATGTAGTTAAAATCACACACTATGTAACCTTTGAAGATTGGCCTCTTTCACTTAGTAATATGCATTTAAGATTGCTCCGTGTCTTTTCATGGCTTGAAAGCTCATTTCTTTTTATCGCTGAATGATAGCCCATTGTCTGGGTGTGCCACAGTTTATTTATCCATTCACCTATTGAAAGACATCTTGGTTGCTCCCAAGTTTTGGCAGGTGTGAGTAAAGCTGCTACAAGCATCTGTGTGCAGATTTTTCTGTAGACACAAGTTTCAGTTCCTTTAGGTAAATGCTAAAGAGTGTAGTGGCTGAATCATGAGGGAAGAGTATGCTCAGATTTTGTTTTTGTTTTTTGTATGTTTAGTTTTGTTAAAAAAAAAAAAAAAAAAACACCCACTAAGTCATCTTCCAAAGTGGCTGTACCATTTTGATTCCCACCAGCAATGAATGAGAGTTCCTGTTGCTCTACATCCTCACCAGCATTTGGTGTTGTCATTGTTCCGCATTTTGGCCATTCTAATAGGTATATAGTAAAATCTCATTGTTGTTTTAATTTGCAATACCCTGATGACAAGTGATGTGAAATATCTCTTCATATGCTTATTTGCCAACTGTATATATTTTCTTTAGTCAGGTGTCTGTTTAGGTCTTTGGCTCATTTTTTTTTTTAAATCAACTTACTGAATTTTAAGAGTTTTTTTGTGTATTTTGGATACCAGTTCTTCCTGAGATCTGTCTTTTGCAAATATTAATATTTTTCTCACCTGTGGTTTGTCTTCTCATTCTCTCCAACCTTGGCTTCTGTGTTGATGGTTCCAGCCCTTGACTGAGGCCAGGTATGGTGTCAGGTTTAGCCATTTCCAGCCAATTCAGGACTCCTCTCGTGGATAGTCTTTGCTCCAGGCACTTAGGAGGCTGGCAGAGACCTTATCAGATCTATATTGTGGTCAGCTGGCCCTTCCCTGCCCTGCCCATTCTGGGGTCTTCTCTATTACTTTCTAGGGGCTGCTTCCCACAAAACCCTGTGCACACCTAGCTCTGTCTCAGCACCTGTTTCAGACCCAACTGACTTAGCGCTGGGGAGAAAAGAAGTTGGAGTGATGGCACAGAGGGGGCCTGGAGGGAGGTGGTCAGAGAAGGCCCCATGGATAATGTCAGGCTGAAATCTGGAGCCAGGAGAGTGCCCAGCAGCCAAGGGAGCCAGAAGAGGGAAGGACAATAACAAAGGCTCTTACCTGCGTGACTGAGGCAGCGGGTGCCTGCCTGCGGAGTGGCAGGAGATGAGGCCACAAAGATCAGATTGGGATGAGGGACATATCCGCCAGGCCATAATCAGAAGTTTGGATTTATTCCAGTAGCCCTCAGAGGGCTTTCAGCCTAGCAGTGACGTGATCTGATTTGCAATTTTAAAAGATCACATTGGCTGCAGGGTAGAGAACAGATTACAAGAAGGGAAACAAGGAGACCAGTTGGGCATTTTATTGCTTTGGTTAATGGATGTATCCCAGCTCAGCAACTTCTGCCCTTCAAAGACAATCATGCTGGCCAGTTGCATAGAATCCCATGCACACTCACTGCAAGCACTCACACGCCTCAAGGACCCCCGCACTCATAAAGACCCCGCAGACTCTTCTGGACACATGTGCATATGCGTGCATTCATGTTCCCCTACGTGCACAGAGGCTGACAAGTCTCATGCACACGTGCTCCACCATACATGGCACCAGCAGAGATATTTGCATGCACTTGCAAGCTCACACACTCCCATTTACACTTCCTCATGCACATATGAGATACCTTCATGCACAAACCCACACAGAGCTACACACATTTCTACACAGCTACACAGACACACTAGCCCCATTTTCCAAAGAGAAGCAGGTCTGGGCAGGGGAGGTGCCTGGGGAAAGGTGCTAGGATTTTTATGAGAGGAGGAGGGACCTGTGAATCCACTTAGTCATTGGAGAAGGAAAATGCCCAAACACATGTCTGCTTTCCCCTAAATTGCTCCTGATGGTTGGGTCAGCCAGTTACTAGGGAGACTGCACTAAAGCCTTCATTTATCAGGTTACCTTGGTCTCCAGCTGTGTAGCTCCTCCTCTCTCAGCCACCCTCCTGCCCATCTACCCCACCATCCATCAGTCCTCAAGACACTCCTAAGAGCAGCCCCCAAATACCTGATAAGGCCTACAGTTCCCAGGAGGAGGAGAATGGGAGGTTTCCTTTGGGGCCTCGCTTGCTAAGCCAGGTGGAGGGCAGAGGACAGGCTGGGAGGTGGGGACATAGCAGGACTAAGGGCTACTCTGGGATAATCTGGACTCCTCAGAGAGGCCCTGGAGAACCCCCCACCCCACCCCACCCTGCCATCGGCTGCTCCCAGAACACCTTCCCTTCTGGTTCTAAGCCGCAGACCCAGTGACCAGCCAGCTGCTCCTCAAACTCACACCCATTCAGATCCTAGCACATGCCGCCCCAACTGCCACCCAGAGCAGCTTCCTTTTCCCTCCAGACTGGGCTCAGGAGAGCCACCTTCTCAGGAAAGTCGTCTCTGTCCCACGGTATCTTTCCAATCAGAGCCCTTCCCTGCTCCCCACCTCCACCCCCTACCGTGCTCATCTCCATCTCAGCACTCCTTCTGAGCTGCTCAGCACCCACCCGCTTCTACTTGGCTGTCTCCCTTTCAGGGCAGACAGCTTTCTGTACCCAGTCCATAGAGGTGCTCCGTAAATATGTCTTGAATAAGTGAATAAGCAAAGGTTCCTCCCATGTGCCAGTGAAACTAGAAAGAACATTCTATGTGAAAAGGATTTCTTATTCCCTTCTTTCTTTAGTTACTCCAGGGGCCACGTAGTAATAACTGAGGCTCCTTCAGCTCGCCCCATAGCATGCCTGTGGCTGTGATTTCTACATCTACCTTCATCCAACTCTGGTATGTGTTGCTGGAATAACGCCAGGCCCCCTGAGTTGGGGCAGGAGACAATGGGAGATGTGGAAAGTGGGGTGATATGGAGTGGAAAAATTCGAGTTAATATCAATAATTCCTTGTAACTTACTATGAGGAGGTGCTGGTGAACATGGGGTGTGTGTGTGTGTGCGCGCGCGTGTGTGTGTGATCTGTTGGCAGGGAGGGTAAGGTTGGCATTGGAGGATGAAAAGAGCAAGAAAGTCCTGGGAGGAAGAAGACCTTAAACAATCCCGACAGGGCTGACGCAGTCTGCTGATTAAAAGATAGGGCTGGCTGGAGCATCATTGCCACCAAAGAAGTCTGTGCTGAGCCAGGACAGCAGGCTCAGTGACTTTGGGACCTGGGCAGTGCTGGTGGAAATGGCCACTGGTCCAGCAGGATCCTGGCCTTTCTGAGGCCAGCAGAATCCTATCTTCTCCCACGGAGCAGAGAAATAGGAAAACTGATAGCCACCCTTCAGTGAGCGTCTGCTACGGAGATGTAAGCACATTTTCCTGCCGCTTTCCGGTCCACACCATGACCCCCATCACCAGTCAATCATGAGTGCGCCCATCACCTCCAGGCCAGGATGGGGAGTCAGAATTCTTCTGTACACAGGGGCTTCAAGGAGCCATGACTGGTCAGTTGGAGCAGGCACACAAGGCGGACCCCTTGGGCCATCACCGGTCCCCTGCGTGCCAAGTGCTTTAATAAATCTCTCATTCAGTTCTCATGACAAATCCAGGGGATACAGATTAACTTTTATTTCCCAGGTAAAGAACAAAGGAGGGTCAGCCTGGCTGAATAACTTGACCAAGTTCACACAGGTAGTGAGAGTTGGGGTGAAAATTCAGGCTCCAGGAGGTCTGTCTCCCAAGTCCATGCTCTTGCCACCTTACCAGGCTGTCTGTCCCCCTGGGCATCAGTGCCACCATATTGTGAGCATTTGTTGGGGCTCTATTGCCTCCCAGTCTCCCAACCTCCTGTATCATTTGAGGCTCCAGCTGGAAAGAGGTGTTACCAGCAAACAGGGCAACAGGGGAGTCTTTCACTAAGGGACTGTTTGCCAAGGGTGGGCAGTGCCACAGGAAACCAAAGAGAATGGTAAAGACCCGGATGGACAGGAGGGAGATGTCTGGAAGCTGGAGACAGCCATACCTCCAAAGGGAAGTGGCAAGGGGAACAAATGCCCCAAGCTCTCTCCTCGCACCCTCTGCTGCTGCTGCTGCTGCTAAATCACTTCGGTCGTGTCCGACTCTGTGCGACCCCATAGACAGCAGCCCACCAGGCTCCCCCGTCCCTGGGATTCTCCAGGCAAGAACACTGGAGTGGGTTGCCATTTCCTTCTCCAATGCATGAAAATGAAAAGTGAAAGTGAAGTTGCTCAGCCGTGTCCGACTCCTAGCAACCCCCTGGACTGCAGCTCACCACTCCTCCAATGGGACCTCCCATTGGACAGACCCAACCAAAAGCCAGAAGGCATGAGACTTCAGCTGATGTGGCCCACACAGGTCAGCCTCCTGGGTTTCAAAGTCAGCGGGGAAGGATAGAAGGATGGAGCTATAGATGAGCAAACTGACAAAGCCTTCCAGAATGTTCCTTTCCTATTTAGGGGCCAAGGATGGGAATTTCCCTTCCTGAGACATGTTTATGAACTGATAGTTTAAGTCCCATTCCAAGGTCAGGAGAAGACCGAGGTCTCTGCTCAAGTGGTCAGGCAGAGAGAGACCATTCTTCCTTCCTCCACTTTTTGTTCTATTTGGGCCCTCACCTGATTGGGTGAAGACCACCCACATTAGGAAGGACAACCTGCTTTATTCAGTCTAGAGATTCAAGGGCTAATCTTATCCAGAAACACCCAGAATGATGTCTGACCAAATATCAGGGCATCCCGTAACCCAGGGAGGTTGGCACATAAAATTAGCCATCATCACACCATGAACAGCAGAAGGGTGGTGCCAGCGAAGGTATGCTAAGCAAACTGCCCTGTGGTGTGACGTTGGCAACAATGTTCACTACCTCAGTTCGGATCAGTCGCTCAGTCATGTCCGACTCTTTGTGACTCCATGGACTGCAGCATGCCAGGCCTCCTTGTCCATCACCAACTCCCGGAGCCTACTCAAACTCATGTCCTTTGCATTAGTGATGCCACCCAACCATTTCATCCTCTGTCATCCCGTTCTCCTCCCGCCTTCAATCTTCCCCAGCATCCGGATCTTTTCCAATGAGTCAGCTCTTTACATCAGTTGGCCAAAGTATTGGAGCTTCAGCTTCAGCATCAGTCCTCCCAATGAATATTCAGGACTGATTTCCTTTAGGATGGACTGGTTGGATTTCCTTGCAGTCCAAGGGACTCTCAAGAGTCTTCCCCAACACCACAGTTCAAAAGCATCAATTCTTCGGCGCTCAGCTTTCTTCACAGTCCAACTTTCACATCCATACATGACTACTGGAAAAACCATAGCTTTGACTAGATGGACCTTTGTTGGTAAAGCAATATCTCTGCTCACTACCTAGCATCACTTAGATCCTGCTCCTCCCCCCTATTTTCGAGCTGGACCTCCAACCTTCCTGCTGATGTTTCCAGCATCCCTAGATCCTTCCAACAAATCTTTCCTGTGCTTAGAAGTGTCAGAGTCCATTTCAGGGGCTCGCAGCAAGAACCTTGAGAGGATAGAATGATGATGCATGTTGGGGTGAGTGGTCCTTTGACAGGAGCACCAGGAACGACCAGAGGCGGCGGCATCTAAGCCAAATGTCATGGAGCCCCTCAGGGGCTCCCAGTTCCCCTTCTGAATGTCATGGCTCTGCCGTTTGTAATGTTAGGCAAGCTTGCTCTGAGGTCATCTGTGTTTTCAGCTGAGTTGCGTCCGGGACACCCCAGGAAAGTGAATCTTCCTGTGTGTATCCCATTCCCAGATGTGGTTTGCTTTTGGAGGCTAAAGAAGGACAGACTGCCCTGGCCCCAAGCCAAGACCCTGTCACAACCCCATGTGGCTGCCCTGAAGTCAGTGGTCCTGTGGCAAACACCTCCTCCCAGGAGGAAGCCTCGTCCTTGAAGGGAAAGCTGCTTCCCTGCCCACTCACCCCTCAGGAGCCTCCCTCTTCCAGAAGCCTGCAGCTGAGGTGAGTTTATCTTGACTGAACTGCCCTTAAGAAGTAGCCAGCTGTGTGACCACCCCCAGCCCCACCCAGGATTTGAGTGTCTCTCTGGATATTCAATATTTGCTCAGGAAATTAGAAGAAAAGCAAAGCAGAAACTGCCAAAGTGACAGGTTGGTGCCTGAGGTAACTGGGCTACAGAGCCCAGCTGGACACGGCAGCCTGAGGACTGGCCAGAGGGACCAAGTGGGGTCTGGAGAGCCAGGGGGCTCTGGCCTCTCCCTCTGTGCACACCCCCTTCCGGGGCTCTGGTCCACGGGGCCTATGCACACACCATCACTGAGTCTGACCGGTCAGCAGGATTGATGCCCCACGCCAGGGCCCATGCTGTCCCGGGCTGCCGTCAGAGCAGGCATGCGTGCTCCCTGCCCTCAGAAAGCCTCCACTTGGGCTTGTGGTGGATACAGCGGGTTAAGTGCTCTGGTGGGAAGCTGCAGGGAGGCACTGGCCTGTCACGGGGGTGCCTTGAATCAGCTCCTCCCTCCCCGAGACCCCTACCTTCCTCCTCTTCCTCCAGCCCCATGGGCCTGGAGGACGAGCCCATGGCTGGCCTCCCAAACATCTCCCCTCACCTCCTCCATCTGCCTTCACGGCTGGGCTGGAGGCAGGGCCCCGGAGCTGGTCCGGGGAGACCTGCCCTGACTTCTCGTGGCCCGAGACACACTGGCTGCCTCTGCCCACTGGTGTCACCATCCCACCCAGCAGCCCCGAAGTTCAGGTCAATAGGAACCCCCCTGCCCCAGGATATAGAGACTCCCCAGTGCCCACAGAGTCCTGCATGGAGCATAGCTGGGCAGTCTTTGCTGAGATGCAGAGAACAAAGCCCCGGTTCATAAAGGAGAACAAGGATTGGGGACTGTCGGACCCCACCAGGTCCAAGCCCGTCTGTGTCTGGGCCACCTGTCGACCCCACCAGGGACCACCAGCCTGTCCTTTGTCTGAGGCAGCCGACACAGTGGAAGCCCAGGGTAGGGCACGCTACCTCTGCCCACCCTGTCCCCCCGCCCTCCCCTGTCTCCTCAACCTTCCCAAGCTGCCCATTCAGGGCTCCTGCCTGGCTCCAGGCTGCCCAGGATGGACCAGAGGAGCTAAGCCTTCATGAGCTCCTCTCTGCCCGGGGGGGCTCCGGTGGGTAAGGAGGGAGGGCTTGGCTAGGTGGAGGGGCAGGACCGGGGGGCAGGAGGGCCGCTGAGCACTGGAGGACCAGCCTTTCATCTTGGCTTCAGCAAAGCCACCCCCCACCCCCGCCCCCACCCCCAGCCCAAAGCTGGCTGGCATTGGCATGCACCATAAGTCTCCAGGACGCTGCAGCTGTGACTGGATTATTTATAGCTCCAGTCTTAGATTTCTAACACGAAAATATCACACAAAGGGAAAGGTAATGAAATCTCACCTCTCCCCACAGGTCCCTCACTCACTCCGAACGGCAGGGCTTTCCAGAAGCCGCTGTGGCCGAAGGCGGCGTGAGGGGGGCCCATTGCCCCCCACCCCTGCCTGCCTACCTCCTGTCAGTCACAGCACATCTCTCCTCACCCCTCTCACACACACCCGCTCCCGTTTCTTTCTCTCTCACTCATGCATTTCCTCACAGACGATCCTGTTCGGTCCCTCTCTCCCTCTCAGCTCTCCCTGCCCAAGTCCTTCCTCCCCCCGCTCCCACCCCCAGACACTCACACATCCCTGGCCTTTTCCTTCCACCACTGCTGTCTCCCTGCATGACTCACCCCCTTGGCGGGTGTGTTTGCTTTTTTTTTGCTTTGTCAATGAAGACGCCGGCACATTAATTCCTGGGCCTGTCCTCCTCTGTGAGGCGCCTCAGCTCCTTGTCATCAATCGTGGGTGGAAGTGGCTGCTTTCATCCATGTTGCTCGGCCTTTTAAAACTCCCGTGGGCCCTGTCTCTCCCCAGAGGGACCCTTTCTGAGGCCCATGGCTTTCACACACACAGACACGCCAAGCACATGGGCCAGGGAACACGCCTCTCAGCCTGAAGGAGGGAACATCAAGGCCTGGGCCCTGTGGACTCCAGCCCAGGTACAGAGGACAGGGAGATTCCCACCTGCTCCCTCCTGGGTGGCGCTCTCGGTGGTGTTACGGGAAGATCGGCCTCACGCTGCCCCTCGGGCACAGGTCGGAACGTCTGAGCCTTGTGCAAGTTCCCACAGAGAATCAAGGTCCCTGCACCTCCCTTCCGGGTCCTCTTGGCTCAGCTGCCTGGGTCCACAGAAGGAGAATCAGAAAGGGACACAGCAACTCCACCTGCCATGGCCTGCAATCCCTTCTATCTAGACAGTCACAGTGGTTGGGGATACCCTGTATATGTGTGTGTGTGCACAGTTGTGTCCGTCTTGTGCCAGGATGGGGGGGAGGGAGGCACAGACAAGAGCAGTTCACCCCAGCTAGGAGCCGGGAGAAGCGTCTAGGGACCGAAAGCCTGCAACTCCCCATCAACTCCCCATCCAGGCATTTCCTGGAAAGCTCTCTCCTTTTTTATCTTAAAAATTCACTTGGCTTTGGGTTTTATATCTGTCATCATTACAGTATAAAAATGTCTTAAATTACTTGTAATTAAATACTTAATTTTTTTTTCCTGAAATCTTTGCTTCACTATCACCTTCGTGGAGGCTGAGTCTCAAAAACCTTCTAGCTCATCCCAGAGACTGAGACCACAAACGTCTCAGTTAAAGCTCTAGGAAACCAGTCTCTGAGGTAAGGGTATGGGGTGTGAAACAATGAGGTAAGGATAAGAACACTGGGTTTACATTCTGGCTCTGCCAATTATTAGCTGTGTGACCTTAGCCAAATCACTTAACCTCTCTGTGCTTTAACACCTTGACCTATAAAACAGCATCCGTCCCACAGGGCTTTTATGAGGATTAAATGCATTAATGTATATAAAGTGCTTAGAACAGTAACTAACACACTACTAGTAAATAGTAGTACTAGTAGTACTACTAGTAAATACTACACTATTAGTAAATAGTAACAAGCAATATTCATTTCAGTAGCTCAGTCATGTCCAACTTTTTGCGACCCCAGGGACTGCAGCACATCAGGTCTCCCTGTCCATCACCAACGCTCAGAGTTTACTCAAACTCATGTCCATTGAGTCGGTGAGGCCATCCAGCTATCTCATCCTCTGTCGTCCCCAGATGTTTCCAATTGGTTTTCTATAGAAGACCAACATGAAACCACTGGATCAACTGCCAGGAAGTGAAATTAGAGATCACTCCTGCCTCGCTCCTAGCCTGTGCTTCTGTCCCCCAGGCCCATACCTCGCCCCACCCACTGCGGGCTTCTAATCATGCATTCTATCTGCAGCGCAATTGTTCAGAAACATTCTCTATTCCAGGCACTGTTCCTGGACTGAGCCTGGAGTATTTCACGAGCCCTTCTGGGAGGGGGAGGTGGAAACATACAAACTGCCCTTGGGCCACATTCAGAACTGAAGACCCAAAGATGAGTAGTTGTCATCCCTTTTTATCAAAGAGTCCCTGCCTTGCTGAAGGGAGCCAGCAGCAGAAAGATAAAAGAATGAGGGCAGTGCAAGTGTGGTTATGACGTTGACACACAGCATGGAACACCCTAGCCTCGTGTATATATCAGATCTCTTCTCTGACGTCACCTTCCAGAACTATCTGTATAAAACAACACTCTCCCCATCCTGTCAACCACTCTCCCCCTCCCTACCTTATCCACCTAAATAGTATATGACATGTACTGACACATTTTGAAGTATTTATTTGTTGTTGGTCTGCCCCACCAGAATGCAAACTTCCTGAAGACAGGCCCTTTGTATTGCTTCCTCCTGAATGCTCAGTGTTTGCAGAGACAATGGCTGACAGTAGGTGCTCCATAGGTGTCTGCTAAATAAAGGAACTGTGAGCAAATCCGTCTTTAATGTCTTGATTTTTGCTTTGATAAAATAGGTGACGAAGCACCGTTCTCACTTGCCACATGGGGAAACTCTAACTTGAAAAGAGACGCTACATGATAATCAGACACGCTTGTGACTCCTCTAAAGGCAGATGCAAATTAATTTAGCTGAGACCAAGGCCATGCATGGTTTGCATTCCCTGATGTTTAAGTGATGAGGGGCCCATGTTCACAAAGAGCTCAGGTGTGCCTACTCCACAAGCTCTGCCCTGTAGTTGATCCACCTGGTCCTGAAAATGGTGAGTATGGATGCCGGAGGAGTGACTGCTTGTGGGCAGTTTTTGTAGCTGGTTTGGGATTGTGGGCTTTTGCTATTCAAGAGAACTTACCCGTGAGTCCTTATGGGGCTGCAGGTAATCAGGCTGCGTATGCAATGTCAGGACCTAAGGAATAACTGGAAATGGCCATGTAGTAGTCTGCATCTTGAATCAGTCAAGTGAGAGGCCTAGAAAAGGTACGTCAAGGATTCAGCCAAGCTATTTCAAGACCAAGCAAGAACAGGTTAAGAGAGATAAAGCTGCCTGGTGGCTGCGGCCAAGGTAGGTGGGGAAGAGGGCAGGGGGCAGGGAGATGGGGAAGGCCTCCCATCTGTGTATTTTTATTCCCCAGGGCACCAATAAAAGTCCTCCCTTGACCTCTGTGCTGCTAATTATCAAGGCACTGGTTGGCCCACTCAGAGAGAGAAATTTGCTTTGGGCCATGTTTTCTTCAGCAGAGCCCAGAGAAAGGCTGGAGGCCTGACCAGTGGGGCAGAAGCCAAAATTGCAGTATCAGGAAGATCTACCATCAGACCCAGAACAGCCTCATTCCCTAGTCACACTTTCCTGCCACCTTGGTGTATCTCCCAGCACACATGTATTCTGCACAGGGCTGTTTTTTCATCTTAAACCAGTGGACAAGTAAGACCTGGGATTTTTCCCTTCCCTGCTTAGTGAACTCCTATCTGCTCATCAAAACCCAAGCCAAATTGCCCAAGCTAAGGCGGTTGTCCCTCTATTACCAAACTGTATGTTTCTGGAACTCTTCCCCGAGACACTGTAAGCCTATCAACATGGACTTTTGCTTATTTATTCTCCCATCCAAGTACTAACCAGGCCTGACCCTGCCTAGCTTCTGAGATCAGACGAGATCAAACACATTCAGGGTGGTATGGCCATAGACTATGACCACATTTTAAATGCTGAATAAGTGATAATTGAGCAGATGACCCAACACAGCCAGGACAATCCATGCTTCCTGGCTTCAAGAGCCTGATTACATCATTCATTCCTCCCCCCATAAGCCAGGCGTCTGCTCAGCTGAGAGGGCAGGATGTTCCTGTTTGGCAGGGACAGTTCCAGGTTTTGATGACCTGCCTCAACCAGATCGATATCTATTCCAAGTTATTGTTTATGTATGTTCCGTGGGGGCCAAGGGGAATGGTTACATAAGCCAGTGACCACATTCACCTGCAGCAACTCTCTCTTCCTGGTGCCGTGGACGCCTGGCTCCATTTAGGTGAGGGTTCCTCATGTCTTCCCCCAGCCTCCAAACTCCCCACAGCCACCTGGGCAGATTGGGAAGAAGAACTCCTGTCAATTGCAACCCGTCAACCTTCCAGACAGGCCAGAAGCCCCTCTCCTTTGGGGGACCCTGGGGTGGAATCGACTGGGAGAATGTCACTGCTGTTGTCTGACAGTGAGCATGGAGGCCCTGTGCTCTGGAACGGCGAAGAGTGCATTCCAGGCTGGGCCGTGTAAGAAAATGCAGCTTCCTAAGGCAGCCCAGCTTCTTGATCCACCAGGGCCCCGGGGGATAGGGCACAGGCAAAGCAAATCTTGAACCATCTGCAGCCTCTCCCCTGTAGCTCAGAGGTCTCAGAGCTCTGGGACAAAATTCACTTTATCAACAGCCTGTCTGCCCAGCTTGTCACTCCCCCAGCAACTTTCACTAGCCCTCAAACTGACTTCTTCTTTTAGGAAGGTAAGAGCATCAGTGCGTCAAAACTGACCACAGATGACTTCACTGTTTACAATAATCTATCGTTTCATTTGACCCCCTTTATCATTCTTCGAAGCAGGCACTATTCTCTCTACTTAACAGAAAAGAAGTTCAAGGCTTAGAGTGAGAACAGTGGTACAGAAGAAACACTTGCCCCTCGGTCTAATCCCAGAGCCTGAAGGAACTCTTTCCAAGAATCCACATTTGTGTATTTCATGGGCGTTTCTGGAGGGAAGCCCCTTCTGAAGAACGAGACCAACAAACTTCACCCCCCAGAGCAGCAGGGACAAAACTAAAACTCTGAAAAAAAAGGGCGAGACACAAATCTCATACTCCACTCTCAGCTCCTTCCTTCCCTGAGCCTTTAACCAGAATGGTTACAGAATGAGAACCCACAGCCAGGAGGAGATTCCAGGAGGCCAGCCTGAAACCCACACCCCCCAGGCGAAGGTGATGAGGAGTTGGAAGTACTGGGAAGGGCTCAGATTGTGTCTGATTAAGAGCAGGGGCCTTCAAGAAGCCAAGTGTCCCTAGCCTCAAATTCTAGCTCCTTTGTCTACTGGGGGATCGCAGTCCCTTAACTTCACGATGTCTCTGTTTCCTCCACTGTAGAAAGAGGCGGCAGCAGTAGCTCTCTGGTGGGTGCTGTGAGAGTGTAGTCACATCATGCCCAGAGAGTACTTGCTGCAGGCAGACCACATCCTTAGAGCTGGGCTAGGCGGCTGCAGTGCTGTGGAGGCAAGGCAGTGGGTGGGAGACAGGTTTCAACTGAGCACAGCTCCTCTGTGAACTTAAGCCAGTGCCTTAAAGCTCTCTGGCTCCAGGGCTCACCTCTCAGATGGATTATCCTTTGCAGCGCTGCCCTAAGCCTTGCTTGGAAGTCACACGTAAGGGAAATGCCTTGCACGCGTAAACTGCTCAGAATTCACCACCCCTTTCCTTCTCTTCCCTGGAATGTAAAATGTCCTCCAGAAAACATCTGACCTCCAGCTTTGGTTTATCATCAAGAGGGATACATGGCTTTATGTGCACCACGCCAGACACAGTAATAAATGTCCCTTCCCTGGAGGAGGTAAAATGGGGACAAGCTGGATAGGTGCTGGAGATCGGGGGAGGAAAAGAGCTGAGCCGGAGAGTGGGCAGCAGTGGGCATGCCGGGGATGTGGGTGGGGGTGCTTTCTGGCTTTATCAGGGGGTGTTCAGGGGAGGCGTGCCCTGGAGGCGGGGGGCAGTCCTCATGCCTCGTGTGTGTGTGCTCAGTGGGTCCGATTCTTTGTGACCCCAGGGACTCCTCTGTCCATGGGATTTTCCAGGCAAGAATACTGGAGTGGGCTGCCATTTCCTCCTCGAGGAGATCTTCCCAACCCAGGGATAGAGCCGGCTTCTCCTGCACTGCAGGCATATTCTTGACTTGCTGAGCCATCGGGAAGTGCCTCACGCCTCACTCAGAGCAAAGGGAGGAGCTAGGGCCAGGCCCAGAGGGCTCTGTTCCCCTGACAATTAGGGAAATGACCTGCCCCCTTTCTGGGCCTGTATTATCTCTGCAAAATGAAATGCTCTGAAAGATCCTCCCACATGGAATTATCTAGGAGGCTGGATATCAGCTAAGGAGGCTTGGTCTTCCTGCAGGTCTGCAGCCTTCTGCCTGCCTTCTCCGTCTCCCACCACCTCACCTCCCTACCCTCTCCTGCTCAGACACGCAGAGTTTATTTTTATCCGGGGTTTATAAACAGGATCTGGAAAAGCCTGTCTGCAGAAGTTCCCTCTCCCACAGCAGGAAGGGGAGGCGCTGGGGCAGGGAGACCTGCCCACAGGTGTGGAGTGCAGGGCAGCAGGCCTAGCCACTAATGCAGCCCGGCCGTCCCTGGCCAGCTGGAGGGCTGGAATGGGGCCCGGGGCTGGCCCTGGCTGCTCCAGTCAGGAGGACAGGGTGCGCCCGTGGCAGGGGTGGAGTGGAACCTTCTGGGCTTTCCTGACATCATCTCTCCAGGAGGGGCTGATTGGCCCAGGGCTTCCCTCTTCCTGGGGGAAGGCTCTGGGCAGAGTGGCCCAATGCCCCGTATTGCAGGCCAGGCCTCTGTGCCGCTCTGGCACAGGGGCGGGGGCAGGCGAGGCCAGGTTACCTAACAGGCAGATTAAGCATGTGCTTAGGGGACTGGCAGCAAAAGGGCATCAACAAAGTGTTTGGTTTGGCTTTTTTTTTTCCAAAGCTAATTCTTAGTATTTCAAAAATAGCAAGGCAGTAGTTGTCCTGGAAAAAAAATCAGAGCTTGGTTAGACTTTGTCACACTGATTTTCAGGGTTAGGGTGGTTTTTATTTTGAATTTGTTTGTGAGTGGGTGCGGGGAGGTGCACTTAACCTCTCAGCTCTGAGGGAGGCTGGAAGTCTTAATCCAGCTCAGGGTAAGTCAAGGATCAGAAAGAGGGTGGGGGAGGGAACAAGCGGGTGTCGAGGAGGAGGAGCAGATCTATCCCCTGGAGGGGGAGGCCTTCCAGAGAGAAGAGCCCTGCACTGTCACAAGGAGAACTGCTCTAGCAGGAGAGGATCTGGAGAAACTAAGATGTGAGACGGTTATGGGAGTGAGGGGTAGGAATGCTCAGGGCCCCAGGACAAGTCTGGAATTGCCACCCCTGGGCCGGGCCTTGCATTTGTTCTCCTGGATTCCCTGATGGCTCAGTGGTAAAGAATCTGCCTGCCAGTGCAGGAGATGCGGGTTCAATCCCTGGTCTGGGAAGATCCCCTGGAGAAGAAAACAGCAACCCATTCTAGTATTATTCTTGCCTGGAGAATTCCATGGACAGAGGAGCCTGGCGGACAACAGTCCATGGGTCGCAAAGAGTCAGGCTCTTTGTTGTTCAGTCAGTGACTGAACAACTGCTCGCTTTGGCAGTCAAGTGGCCAAGGACGGTGGCCCCTCTAGAGGGAGAGCTGGCAGCCCATTACCTGGAAGACAGTTCCCAGGATGGCACTCAGCCCCCTGTGTCCCCTCCAGGGTAGGGCAGGGACTTGGTGCCTTCTCTCCCATTGTCTCCTAGAGTAGGAGCATAGTATTCACAAAGCAACAGCCTTCTGGGCCCAAGAGGCACCCACCAGCAATACCCGCTGTGCACCTAGTACATACCAGACACTCTGCCTGTTTCCTCATTTAACCCTCAGAGCGCCTGTTGTGCGGTCACTCTGAACCCAGTCTGCAGATGGGGAAACAGGCTCAGAGAAGTCCAGAGCCCGCCAAAGAGCACACAGGTGCCTAGTGAGGACAGAAGCCCTGTTGTCTGGCCCTTGTCCAGCCTGCTCCACTCAACACCACAGGACTCATTCCTGCTCCGGGCCTGTGGAAGGGCAGAGCCCCACACTGCCTCCCTCATCCTTCTCTGAGCCCATCACGTCCAGGGCCAGGGGCCAGCGTGGGCCCTGCCACATCCGTTATGGGCTAGGGGACATTCAATCACCCTTGACCTTAGAAATGAGACAGGCTATGTAACTTGCAGGGCTCAAGCCAAAAAAGAAAATGCAGAGTTCCTTGTTCAAAATTACGAAGAATTTCAAGACAGCAAAAGCATTAAACTATCCCTTTCAAACATGGTGCCCAGTGTGACTGCCCTGGTCCATGCTTATGAGACCTGTCCTGCCCAGAACCCACACTCTCCCCAGAACAAACTCTGCCTTTACCGGGAAATCCCAAGAGGACAGACCTTGGGAAGTAAACTGCCCACTGGCCTGGTTGCCCCAACGGGCGGTCCTCGGGTGTTCAGGACCCTACACCCTCATCTTCCAAGTCACATCCATGTGTAACTAGGGCTCTGGAGAACGTGGGCCATGGCGTGCCGTCTTAGCTGGGGTGCGGCTATCTGAGAGCCCAGGTTACAGAGCAAAGGCTCTACTTTCTTCTTCTGACTCATGCATCCTAGCACCTTCTCTTTCATTTAGTTCCTAATCCTTGCTGGAGACACCCTCTTTCCTCATCTGCCGAACGGTTAATAACCATCTAGGCCCTTCCCTGTGAGGCTCCAGGGCTTAACAGTTTCATTTTAGAACAGTGCCTGACCTCTGCTCCAACATTTGTAGAAGTGGTGGAGGTAGCGTCTGTATAACAAGCATCACCTGGGTGCCTGGCATTGCTCTGGGCATGTCCACTCACACACTGGACCTCATCCTCCCCATAGCTTGGCAGGTGGGCATCACATGCCCCTTTGGCCTGGGAAGAGATGAAGGCTCTGAGAGTGTTACCAGCCAGGGTTTTGTGGCCTTCCCCAATCAACAGAAATTGACTAGAGGCCAGACAAGTTCAGGCAAAGCTTTATTGGTTGCCCCTGCTACAGCAGGGGGAGCGAGAACAAACAACAGGTTCCCTTGCTGGCTCAGTCCCCGAGGGGCACAAGTTGGTTTCTTATATGGGATGAGGGCAGGGGTTGTCCAGGGGGTCAGCCAGAGGGGTGGCTTAGGTGGGTTGCCCACCTCCTAGGTTCCTGTGTGCAGGGGGCATGCCTAGTACCCTCCTTTTGCTCCTGACTCCCTGCTTTTGCTCCAAGCTCTTCAAAAGTGGCAGTTGGGCTTTACGGGGTGTCTCTGTATCTTTTGAGTCCAGAATTGCCCCCAACTGCGCATGCATGCAATTATTTTAAATCTCATATTAGCTTCTTTGTATTTTGTTGCTCAAGGAGAGGTGTGTCCAGGGGCAGGCATTGCAGCTCTGCAGCAAAGGGTCCCAGGTCCCAGCCTATCTCAGGAGGAACGTGCAGGAGGTCCCATGGTGACCCAGTAGAGCAAAGAGACTGGGGTCCGGTTCCAAGGGGGGCTCCGACTCCAGTACAAGCTACTGTTACACCTGCCTATACGGTGCCCTGTCTGACCTGGGAAAGGGCCCATTATGGTGCCTGGCACACAGTAAGCACTTAAATGGCAGTTACTATTAATCCGACTTTCCAGTAGCCTCTACAGCCTCTCCTGCTGTCTTCTCCCCTCTTCCAGCCTGTCACTCATTCATACCCATCCCCCTTCTTGTATATTCAACCTCTCCTTCTGACCCTTTCCCTGTAAACATGCTTACATCTCTCTCAACTTGCATCAGAGAGACTCCTGCCCCCTGCCCCCTGGCTGCCAGGCTCCCTCCTTCCCTCCAGAGCGAGGACCCTAGGACCAGCTGGCCTTCCCCCTAGTACACTGCGTCCTAGCTCGTCACAAACCTCTCTGGCCAGGGTCTCCAGGGACCTCCGTGCTGCCAAGTTCAACAGACACCATTTGGGCCCTACCTTCCTCCATCTTGGGACTTCCCTGGTGGCTCAGATGGTAAAACGTCTGCCTGCAGTGTGGGAGACCTGGGTTCGATCCCTGGATGGGGAAGATCCCCTGGAGAAGGAAATGGCAACCCACTCCAGTATTCTTGCCTGGGAAATTCCATGGACAGAGGAGCCTGCTAGGCTACAGTCCATGGGATTGCAAAGAGTCAGACGTGACTGAGCGACTTCACTTTCTTCTTCACTTTCCGTCATCTCGGCCCAGCGCCTGAGGCCCCATCCCATGGCATCTGCTTTGGCAGGTGGGACTCGACCTTCTGTGATTGTCCTCCCTTTCCTCTTGCTGCCCTTCTCCTCCCGGGTCCCCCTCCTCCAACCCTGCGAGGTGAGTGCTCCCTGCGCCCGGCATTCTGCTGTCTTCTCATTGTTCTGCTCAGGGACCTCACCTAAACTCACACCTCTGAAAACCGCCCACAAGGCAGACAGCACCTTTCAGTTCCTGCTCAGACCTGTCTGCAGAGCGGAGGGCCACAGGTTCACCTGCCGTCGCCCCGAGCTGGCCCATGGCACCTCAGGCCAGTGTCCCAAATTGACCAGACCTCTTCCCCTACACCGGCGGCATTTCCTGGGCACCTGAGCTGAGGACGAGCCTGCCTCCTTCCTTCCTCCGCCTCGCCCTCACGCACCTGCCAGCTCGCCTCCTAACAGCTCTCAAAACACCCCCAACCCCTCCCCAAGTCCCTCCCCCACACAGCCCCTCCTGAACTGGCTTCATCACCTCTTGCCTGGATCACTGCCATACCTCCTAGCTGGCTTCTCATGCTGGCTTCTCCTTCCAAATAGTATAGTCCTCATGCTGCTGCCAGAAAGATCTTTCCAAATGGCACATCAGACAGTGTCCCTCTGCTCACACATCCTTTAGTGCCCTGCAGGCTTAACTCCTGGAGAAGGCAATGGCACCCCACTCCAGTACTCTTGCCTGGAAAATCCCATGGACAGAGGAGCCTGGTAGGCTGCAGTCCATGGGGTTGCAAAGAGTCGGACTGGACTGAGCAACTTCCCTTTCACTTTTCACTTTCATGCACTGGAGAAGGAAATGGCAACCCACTCCAGTGTTGTTGCCTGGAGAATCCCAGGGACAGAGGGGCCTAGTGGGCTGCTGTCTATGGGGTCGCAGAGTGGGACACAACTGAAGGGACTTAGCAGCAGCAGCAGGCTTAATCCCAAGCCCCTCAGCTTTGCTCAGGAGGTATTGCCGGCTGGTCCTGGCTCACTTCTTCCCACATTCCAGCCAAACCAAGCTAACTCTTCATCCTTCTTGAGCGGAAACTTACTCTCCTGCCCCCAACTTCTTCCTCCCCCTTCCCTCCTTCCTTCACAGGCTCCACTTTATGGAAGGGGGGATCATCTTTCCCAGTGATCCAGATCTGTGCTCATGGGGCCCTGTGGTCATAACACTTAGCCATCCCCTCCCTGCACTGAGAGTGTGTATTGGGGGGGTGGTAAGAGTTGTCATTGATGGGCGGGGCCCGAGCGGAGCACAACGAAGGGTAATGACAACCGCCGACCAGCACGTGTGCCAACAGACTGATACACGCTGTGTTAATTCTTCCAGCAACCGGGTGAGAGGTGTTCCCATCTGCAAGGAGGACACTGAGACTCAGAGATCAAAGGATGTACCCAAAGTTAACAGCAGAGCCAGGTTTGTAACCCAAATGTCGACGGATCAGGGCCTGTTGGGTGAACATAAGTTTTCAGGGAAGCAGGGACTTTTGATAAATGTTGAAGGAGAAGCAGGAGGTGCAAGGAAGGTGATGCGAATGGAAGCAATGGCATGGCTGTGCATCCTCAGTTGGCTTCTGTCACCTGCCCAGGGCAGGGGAGTGGGGTGGAGAGGCGGGGAGGGGACAGGAACCCTGCTCCAGGCACTTTGCCTGCGTGGGGAAGAGAGGACCCTGGGAAGAAGCCACTGGCAGGTGGGACGGGAGATGAAGGGATAAGGAGTGTCCGCAGGCTCTGACTCAGCTGGTTCCCAGGGAGTAGGGCTTGACCTGGACCATTGCAGGATTAGGAAAAAGAGACACAGGCTCTCAAAGGCCCTCCCTGCCCCTGCCACCTGCTGACCCCTTCTGCCCCTGTGGGGGAGGGGGCCCCCCAAGCACAGGTAGGATTGGATTAAGGCACCCTACTTTTCCCCAGCTCCGGCTGTGTTACTGTCACCGAGGAAACATGGAGGCCTTTTGGGGCTGGAAGTGGCCTGCAGCCTGAGAAGCCACCTGCCGGCAGATGGCTTGGCCAGGTATTTTAGCCCCCCAGCTAAGGGGGGCACCTAAGACAGCTCCAGCTCTGGGGCCCCTGCTCCCTGGGAAGATCCCAGCCAGGCATTCTCTCCTCCTCCGCCTCCCCTAAAATGATCTTAATTTCAGCAGGCTCCCCACCCCCACCCCCGCCAGTCCCTGGGTCCCCTTGCCCCACTGGAAGGGGCATGTTGGCAACTTCCCAAGTCAAGAATCAGTTGCCTACACTCTCGGCAAACGGTGGTGGTGGCTGGGGCTGGGTGGTGGCAGGGGGTTGTGGGTTGCAGATTTGTAGGAGGAGGTCACGTGACTGTCTGGGCTGAGACCCAGGGGCGCAGAGCTAATTCCTCTGTGTTCACATGGCCCGGCATTCCAGAGCTGCCTCTCCCTGGGTGCTGGCCACCAGCATGGGCCCCCAGCACCCTCAGCACCCCAGACCTGTTCTCAAGGCAGCCTGGACCTCCTGCCTGGGGCTGCGGTTTCTGAACCACTGCCCATGGTTCCGGATTTCACAAGCTGGCTCCTCCTTGCAGGGAAAACCCAGGCCTCCCTGGAAGGGTGTGTCCTGGTAGAGAGGGAGGTGTGGGGGCCAGGGCCCGGCGAGCGTGTGAACGACCTTCAGAAGTGAGAGGGGCAGTGAGGGCAGGCCGGCGGAGGTTACTCGCTACTGTGTGACCTGGTTGCCGGGTCTGTAAAATAGGAGTAATAATAGTACCTACCGTGGGTATTTTCCTGTCGAAGAAGAATAATTACAACAAGCCATCTCAAAGCCTCCGTACTAAAGGAAATAGCAGACAACAAAGCCCAGCCCTCTGTGGAGTCCAGAGGTTACACTCAATACTGTTTCTCCCTCGCTGTTTTATTTAGCCACAGTCTGTGAGTCTGTCACTAGGGAAGCCGCTCTTCGAGCTACACCAAGCTGCCCTGGGGCATGGCAGAGGGAGAAGAAAGTGACTGTAGAGGAGAGTGCTAGGCACTGCAGGGGACACTTGGTCTTCATGGCCACTGCCCCCTCCTCCACACCCGCATTCCTTCCAGAGACCCCCCCAAGCCACAGGGAGGCTGGCATAGGGACCCCAAGGCTGGCACCATAGTGACATAGGTTTAAGTACATGGGTTGGACCAAGGGCACGCACGCACATACAGACACAGACACACAGACACACACATGCACGCGCGCACGCACGCACACACACACACACAGACACTTGCCCAGGAGCCAAAAAAAAAACACACTAACAGCTAATCCCTGACTGTGGAGGAGAGGACACACCCCACCCCACCCCGCCGCCCCTAGACTCAGACCGGGGCACGAACCCAAGTCCACTTCCTTGCCCTGGACCTTCCGTTCTGTCTTTGGCTTATCCTAAGATCTACTCTCAAGAGATATATATTATAAATCTGAGCTTCTTTGTGCGTCTAATACTGCTGAAAATACACACAAAATAACTGTCAACAGTGTTTCCCTCAGTGGAGCGGAACTGAAGGCCTGGAAGGGAAGGAGGCTGATGGACTTTTCCCTGAGTACTTGTTAATGCTGTTGGATTTTTTTTCTTCTTGCCATGTATTTGGAATACCTTTTTAAAAATTAAGATACTCTACTCTTGGGATGGAAGAATGGTGGAGGGCTTCGCTTGCTATGCTAAAGAAACTGGACTTTATTCTGCAGGCAAAAGAGAGCCAAGGGAGGTTTCTACGCAAGGAGATGACATATAAAAGGCATGTAAAAGAAATGCCTGCTGCAGAGTCCTTGGCCTGGAGTGGGCGGAGACTGGAACCCATGGGAGGCCAGTTGGGAGGTTGTGACACTTCTCTAGAGTCTGCAGTGGGGACCCACCAACTGTGGATTCACAATATGGTGCCCGCGGGGAGGTAAGCTGTCGCAGATCATCCTTTACTGAAGTTTAGGGGTAGCAGGCAGCTGGGCGGAGACTCCTGAAGAACAACCCTGCTCCAGAATCCCTGGATGGAAATATGGCTTGGACAGCACTGCAGTGTGTCCCTAGCACAGCGAGCCTAGAAAGTGCCCTCTCCTGGGGGCTTCCCAACAGCCCCTTCTGGGGACAGCCTCACTCACTAGCCTTGGAGACCGTGGAGACTGGGAGATGGGGAGAGGGCTGGGGGACCGGCTGAAGCTCTGAAGCTGGGTTTCCTGGGTCCTGTGGTGTCAGAAGTCAGAGGCCTCCTGCGTGGAGCAACAGAGGAGTTCTGGCTCTAGGCTGCCCTGGGCTTGAATGGAATACCAAGGATGGCCTGCGTTATTTATCATCTCTGAGCTCAGTTGGCATGTCTATAAAATGAGGGTCCTCACACCTTCCTCGCAGACTGGTCTGAAGTGTGCACTTACCCAGCACCTGGCAGGCCACTTGTTTCCTAGGTGGCCAGGCAGAGGGGCATGACATTTAGGGGACAGAGAAGCTCCAAGTTGAAGGAAAGCTGGCAGGAGTTCAGGTCTCCCTACCTCTTATCTCCATACTCAAATGGTTCCTTATCTGACCATCTTTAAACCTTCAAAAGTTTCCAATCAGCAAAGGGGAATGTGGTGTGTGGGCCCATGGCTCAGAGGTTCAGAGCTGCAGCTGCTGCTGCTAAGTCGCTTCAGTCGTGTCCAATCTGTGCAACCCCATAGATGGCAGCCCACCAGGCTCCCCTGTCCCTGGGATTCTCCAGGCAAGAACACTGGAGTGGGTTGCCATTTCCTTCTCCAATGCATGCAAGTGAAAAGTGAAAGTGAAGTCGCTCAGCCGAGTCCAACTCTTAGCGACCCCATGGACTGCAGCCTACCAGGCTCTTCCATCCATGGGATTTTCCAGGCAAGAGTACTGGAATGGGTTGCCATTGCCTTCTCTGCAGAGGTTCAGAGAGGACTCCACTAATCAAGGCCCAACTGATATTTACAGTCAAAAGCCTAGACACTCCTCTCAACATACCCTTCTCCAAAAGCTATAGCTGCAAAAGAGACCAGGGGACAAATGCTTGTTCCCTGTCCTCTAAGAGCTACTAAAAACACTGAGCCCCACCCCACTAGGTACTCTCTCATCATCGTTTGCCAATTTGATCACTACCTGTTCTCATATAAAGCTCTGCTTAAGCCCAATGTCCTTAATTTTTAAAAGTCCATTGGAGTTGTTCCCTACTAGGAATCTAGCCCAGGCTCTGCCACTGTGTGACTTTAGGCAGGTTCCGTCATCTCTCTGTGCCTTGGGGTCCTCATCTTTACTAAGTGGACGGACTAGACCTAGGTTCTAACCTCAAGGTCCGTGGATGGATTTTAGATGTGCGTGAACCCCTTTAAAAATCAGGTAACATTTGTTGCGTCCCAGAAGAGAACTAGGTGGCCAAGAAGCCACTTGTAGAATGAAGACCTGACAGTTGTACTGTATTCCACTTTGCATCTTTTGAATTTTGAGCCAAAGGAACATATTACCCATTTAAATATAAATACATAAAAGTTGTATTAAAAAGGAAAGAAAATGTATCAAGACCATGTGTGGGGGGGACATAGTTTTGAAGGAAGGATCCATCATTTTCATCAAATTTTTCTAAGGTGCTCTGACCCCAGAAAGGTTTAAAAAAAGTTGTACTAGATGCCCGTAAGCGTCATTCCCTGTTCAGATTTCCTTGATTTGACAAAGTATTAAGAGAAAACAAAAGTTTTCAGAACTCGTTACATCAAGATCCTGGGCTGAATGCATGTGAAAATGCACCCTAAAATCATGTTTAACAGCATAGGTGTGCACGCCTACATGAGCTGAAGAGTTTAGATGTGAATGCCAGACTTATTTGACAGGATGAGTTGTCCTCACTGGTGGAGATCAAGGTCAAAAACTGACCCCCATCAGGCTATTCTGTAAAAGCTGTTGAACTAAGTCCTCCTTGCACCGCCCCTGTACCCACTCAAAGAAACATCCAGCTCAGATTCACTGCACAAATAATGCCTATAAATAAAAGCAATATGGATTTTTTTTTAAGTGTTAGCCATTTTGGTGTGAAGTGGCGGGAAGGCAATGAGAAGCAGGAAATGAAGGAGGTGGGCAGATCCAGGGTGAACTGGAGATGAAGGAAGCCTAGCTCATCAGAGACCTACCTCTGAACCTCTGAAACCCACAAGAATCCTCTTGTGCTGGAGAGGAAATCACTTCCTGGGTGTACAACTATGGATGGCGTCAGGGTGGAATCTAGCTCAGGGATCAAAGCAAGACTGGTTAAGGCAACCCGACTAGCAGCTGAATGGGTCAGAGCAATGAGAAAGGTCACAGTTTCAAAAAAAAAGAAGAGCAGAGAGGCAGCCGCCATTTAACAAATGGCCCTGGGCAATGGTAAACTTTAATTAACTACACCATTATAATTCACTTCCACTCCAAACCCCGGCTCTCCCTCTCAGCACCTCCCTCCTTCCCTTCCCCCAGGTCTCATCAAGGCAGGTTTCCTTAGTGAAACCCAACTGGCCGCCTGTGCTGGAGGCTTCGTTATTACAGCTCTGCCTCTTTTGCTAATAATGCACCCAGCCACAAGAAGAAAGAGCAAACTACAGTTCTCAGCTCTTAATGACAGGCCCCTTGTCTACCTATGGGCGCTAAATCAAGGATCCTGTAATCCTTCAAGTTCCTGAAAGGAATACTGTAGCAATGAAGCATTCAGTGGCAGGTGAGCAGGAACAGATGTGCACACAGAGGCAGGTTAACAGGGCCAATGTCCCCCTGGAACCACTGAACAGTACTCACCAGGTTCACACCTAGACCCCGTCATCCACACGCCCAAGTTGCCATGCGCAGCTCAAGGGCAATGGCTGCACCCACCGTGCCTTCGTTCACTGGTGGTTAAATCACACCAGTGACACTTTTTATTCTCAGGCTGCTGAGGTTTACCCATTTTATGTGTGTGTGCAGTGGGAGTGGGGGTGGGGAGCACCTCAGAGGATCTTCCAGGCAAAATATCCTTGGTTTTTATTAATGAGCTTATGAGAAAAAGCCAACCCAGACCTTTAAGTGAAATGTGTGACTGGTAGCCAGGTGAGGATAGGTTTTAGAATTAACTCTTCCTACGGTCTGCTATGCATTATCACCCCCCAAGTTAATTACCCCTGAGGATGAAAATAGGTTTCATGACTCATAAGTACCAATACACTTGGCAGCAGATGAAAATGCAAGGACACATTTGTAGGAAGCTGACACGCACATCTATTTATATGTAGGGAGATTCTTAAAGAGGTGAGACAGGCACCTCCCGGGTACCAGGATTAAGAGACTGCTGCAGATCCATCAATTGCCATTTATCCACACCCTCAAACACACACACACACACACACACACACACACACACACGCACACACAGTCATGGTTTCCACTACTTCAAGGATGGTGGTGGTAAAGCACAAACAGAAACTAAAAGACTGTTATTAACAGCAAGTCAGAACACCAACCCAACTTTCACATGGGTGTTCTGGAGCAACCAGTGGTTTGTTTTTCCCCAAACTCATCTGTACCCATACCCACCGCCCTACTCTTTGATTTGAGTGGGGTGGGGATTGCCAAGTCTCTTTTCTTATTTGCTATACCTCTGGCCTCTGCTATTCCTCTGGTGATAAAGGTCTCGGCCCAGCTTACCTCGACCAGGAATGGGGTGTGGCCTGGAGTGGATTTCCAATAGGATCTGGGGTTTTTTGCTTCCTCCATCTCATTTTCTACTTTCCTTCCATTTGCCTCTCCAGGAAAGTACAAGGTTCAAACCAGGTTTGTTTGCCTTCCCTTAGTTCCCATCTAGGCTCAATCAAGGGGCTCTGAGTCCCTAAAGGATGTTCCAGTCCCATCCCCTTCCTTCTATACCTCACAGATGCCACCAGAAAGTTGATTAGATGAGTAACTGCATTTCAACCGGCAGGAATGGGTTCTGTTTGCTGTCATAAGCCATCACTGCCCCAGGAACAGGGTTTGGGTTTTTTTCCCCTCTCTCCCACTCTGAAACCAACTAGGTGTTCTGCTTTAAAAATTATCATCAAAAGCAGGGTTGGGGGGGATGTGGGGCAGTGAGAAGGAAACGTGTCACGAATGAAGTGAAACTGCTTCCACTGCAGGAACTGGAAGCTGCTAGAACTGAGTACAATGAATTATTCCCACTTCCACACCCCTCCTGCCGGCTCCCAGCTCCATGGCACTTTTTGCTTTAAATGTACAACAGTGATTTCTGCCACATCTAGGAGGCAAAGCACCTGTTTTTTTTCTGCTTCCCCTCATCCCACTTGCCTAAGTCACAGCTGCATTAGGTATCAGCATATACTCGGGGCCACAGGGCAAGGGACCAAAAAAGCATTCCTGACAAAGTCATTTGCAGCTGGGGTGAGCATGGCAGGGGTGGGGAAGCAGATGCTGAAGAGTAAACAGAGATTGCTTAGTCAGCAACTGTCCCACCCCAGAGGTGAATGTAAATAGCCTGGTACAGAAGGGGAGGAGCGGTCAGCCAGCACTGGGCCTTCTACAGAGGCCACCGCTGAGGGCTTTCAAAGGCACCGGCGCGCGTCTGTACTGTCTGTCTATCGGAAGTAGTGAGGCGCTGTCCCTGCTGGTGCAGCTGTGCAGTCTTAGCCCTGGAAAAACACACTTGCTGACTCGGGGCAGAATTAATATCAATTGAATTTATTACAAGTTACTAAGCTCCAAGGCACATTACAGTGTTCTGTTAACTACAGAAATGTATAAAGGACAAACAGAGCAGATTCTCCATGTCTAGCATTTCGCTCTACTGTTCAAAAAGCATCCGTGCATCAATAAAGCAAAAACAAAACAACACGTGAAGATCCAACACATTCAGGTCAGTAGAAACAAACCAAAAAACATTTTCCCTCACCAACTTGCAACAAAAAACACCCACCCACCCCCAACACCCCGCTTACCATTTTGCAAAGGAAACAGAAAAAAACAACAACAAAAAAAAAACCAGAACAAAACTGAACAAAATAAAGTGAAGACTTCAACACTTGGGGCTGTTCAGAAAGAAGCTCTCACCATTTTATAGCATCATTTTTTTTAGGCAGCAACACTGGCCTTGGCAAAAAAAAAAAAGTCACTTTCTTTTGTGTTTTTTTTTCTTTCAGTGAGTGCATAACATTTACAAAAATACACACCAGCAGCAGTCGTTGCTAAGGGCTATTACTTCGGTACCTAGGCAAACACTCTGCCACCAATAAATGCCAACGAATATGATGCAAATGACCCAACCAATTATTATACTTAACACAAACCAGCTTATCCTTCAAATGAAGAAGTTAACATACCTTTGTTTCAAAATATAGAAACATACGACGAAAATAATGTCTATACATAAGACTAACTTTTTGCAGTTTGTTATATTCACAATTCTACATCTTGGGCGAGAAGGGATGGGGGGGGCGGTCAAGGGGTTGGGGAAGGGGCCCTTTAGACAGGAGAGGAGCTGGACTGGGGCAAAAGGGGTGGATATCTCCTGGTTCAAGGGTCTCTCTCCTTTTTCACTTTAACATCCCCAGCTAAGATCGTCGCGATTTCGCCCTGCATGAAGGCCCAAGGTACATTCGACCCAACTAGGGGGCATTTCTCTCCGCTGGGGCAGTACACCTCGCCGGTAGCCCCCTGGGCCTTGATACTCTCTCTAGAGCAAGGGAAGCAGAATTTGTGGCTGGGAACGGAGGGGCACTGGACGAAATGCGTGTCCTCCAAACGTTCGTGGCAAATGGTACAGCAGAGGGGCCCGCTGTTGGCCATAGGGGAATCCGGAATGTTTTGGGGATGCACTTGGTCCATGCCCGGGTGGGTGCTAGGCGGCGGGGGTGCCACCTGTAAATTCAGGTCCCCGTTCCGCGACGTCAGGCGGCGCTGCCCAGGTACGGAGGCCGGTGATACCGGGCTGCTGCTGTTGCGCCGCGCGGAGGCCGTGGTGGAGTGCACCGAAGTGCCGTCCTTGGGCGAGTGCGCCGTGCCCAGAGTGTCTGCCACCGACATGAGGGCGGCCATGGGCGACGGACCGTTCTGAGGGGCTGACTCGGGCGGGGTGGTCCGGTTGGAATGGGGTCCCAGGGGTGGGGGCGGCGGGGGCGGCCCCCCTGCCGCGTGCCCCGGAGCCGCGAAGCCCCCGGCCGACATGGTGAGCTTGAGGGCCTCGCTCTGATTCGCCATCCACTGCTGCCTCTGCTGCTCCTCGCCCAGCTTCAGCGCGCCCTCGGCGGAGTCCGGGGGCTCGGGAGACGCCTTCCTCTTGCGCAGGCTGGCGGCTGCGCCCCGGCCCGAAGGGGTGGTGGGCGGCAGGGCCCCGGTCCCCGGAGGTGCGCTGGGGGCGCGGCTTAGACTCACCAGGGCCGTGGGCAGCATGGGGCAGCTAGCGTCCAGGTAGGGCTGGGGCAGCATGTCGGCGCCCGGCACGCCCTCCTTAAAGAAGCGCACGGCTTCGGGAAGTAGGTCTCCAAGGAGGCGCCAGTCCCCGGAGCCGTGCTTCTTCTCATACTCCAAGTACTTGAAGCCAGAGGAGAGACCCCGGCCAAAGTCCTTCATACAGTCCTGGTACATCTGCTTGGCCACCCCGGAGGCGCTGGAGTACACGTTGCCCGAGCCCGTGGGGTACTCGATGAACAGCTTCAACTCGTAGTCCATGCCGGGCTTGGAGACGGCGTCGAAGGCGAAGACGCGGCCCAGCAACGAGTGGTCCTTCTTGAAGCGCACCTCATAGGGCGTGCAGCCGGCCAGCGTGAGCAGCGTGTCGCGGACCATCTTGGGCTTGTTGGCCCACTCCTCCGCGCGATTGCGCAGGCTCTCGCTCAGCTCCGCCAGGGCTTCGGCGTTCCGCTGCTTCTCCTTCAGCTCGCGCTCCTGGTCGGTGCTCGACACCGATCCGGGCCTCTTGCCGCCAGCACCCACGCCCACCTCGGCCACCGACGACGAGGTCGAGGACGCCGCGGAGGACGAGGCGGCCGAAACGCCGGGGGCACCCCCGAGGCAAGCGGGGCCTCCGGGGGCCCCTGGGGGCGCAGGCGTCGGGGGCCCACGGCTGCCCAGGGCGTGAGGCGGCGGCGGAGGCAGCACTGGAGCGCTGGCCGGGCCGTTAAGCAGCGTCTGCGGCAGCAGGTTGGGGGGCACGGTGAGCTGGGGGCCTCCGCCACCCCCTGGGTTGGGCAGCCCTGCCACTAACCCGCCGTGCGTCCCGCGCCGAGACGCCACCGATGCCGCCGCCGAAGAAGAGTTGGGGCTCTGGCGGTTCAGCTCCGGGGGTCCCTCCTCCGGGTTGGGCTTGGGGAAGCCGTTGGGGCCCCCCAGGCCGTTGGGCAGCCGCGCGGCGTGGCTGCTGCTCCCCAGGCTCACAGGCGGTGGCGGGTACTCGAAGCGGCTGCGTTGTTCCACCGCTGCCGCGGCGGCCGCGCTCAGGCCGTAGCGCTCCAGGCCGGACGGGGCCGCCAGCACCGCAGGCTTGCTGGAACCATCGACGTGGTTGAGCTGCTGCTGCTGCTGTTGTTGCTGCTGTTGTTGCGCGGCGGCCGCAGCCGCTGCCGCTGCCGCCGCCGCCTCCTTAGCCGACAGAGCCACCGTCTTGACCCCGACGGGCGGCGGCGGCCCGGGGGAGCGGCCGTCCTGGAAGCAGCCGTGCGCCCGTTTCAGCTGGCGCGCTGTCTCAATCACAAACTCGATGCGATCAGCTCCCTCGTAGTTGACGCAACCGCGGCATACGGGTTCCGAGAAGTCCCAGATCATGGCCCAGGGCATGCGGGGCAGATCGCACAGGTAGCAAGACTGTCTCCGAGACGAGGACACCTGCGCCGCCGACATGATGCCGGCCCTGGGGAAGGGAGGCCCCCTCCCCCGGCCGAGCTGTCTCCGCGGCGCCTGCTCCTCCCGGAGGGCCGGCCGGCTGGGGCAGGAGTCCGGCTGCGGGGGGAGGAAGCGGGGGGTCGGGGGGGGTGAGAAAGTTCTGCCCCAGGGGCTGGAGCGAGCGCGAATGTCCACCGCCAGCCAAGTGCCTGGCCACCGGGGACTCCACCGCCCGGGCAGCGGACGAGTGCAGCCCAGCTCCTCGCCCCCACCTCCTCCTACTGCGGCTGTCTCGTCGCGAGGTGAGCTCCGGCGCCTTCTTCCTGGTGTCGCGGAATCAGGCTGGAAGCTCCGGGCCCGGGACGGGGGAGGGGGCGAGGGTGGCCGGGTGCTGGCGGCCGTTGGCTCTTGGCCCCCTCCCCGGAGTATAAACTGATGCGTGGAAGCTCGCAAGGGGTTGTCTCTTCCTCTCCCCTGGTTGGCGGGGTGTGTGTGGGGGGGAACCCCCTACGACCTGCGTCCTCTCCCCTCCAGGCTCCCCGGGACGAAGGCTAGAGGGTGCAGTGCCACCCGACGCTCGGGTCCAATCTTGCTGAAGAAGCGGCTTCCCTGGAGGGCCGGGGGAGGAGCTGGCAGCCGCGAGGCGCTTCTCCCCCTCCGCAGAGGTCGGCCGGCCGTTCCGCTGGCGGCGGCTGGGCGTGCACGGCCGCGAGTGCAGCCGCCGCGGTCACTGCTTCCAGGACGCACGAGAGCCGAGGAGAGAAGGCGTGCACGCCAGCAGGCTCCCGCCGCCGACCCCAGCCCCTCCACCCACCCGCCCGCCCGCCCGCCCCGGGCCTGGCCGGCGGCGCCGGGGGGCCCCTCGCAGCTGGCGGCGCTCACGTTGGCTGCAGGGCGCTCGCGCGGCGCCTCGGCCCGGGTCGCATCCCTTTCCCAGCTAGCGCTCGCCCGGAATGTGGGGTTGTGATTGTTAAAACTCTACGTTCCGGAGGCGCGGCGCGGCGCTCCCGCTCGCGCTGCGGCTCGCGCTGTCCCGGGCTTGGCCGCGCGGGATGCCGCCCGGGCGGAGCGCTGACGTCACCACCACGCTCTGCACCAGTTCTCCCCCCCTCCCGCGCCGCCCCTCCCCTTTACACTTCCTCCGTGGAGCCCACTTGTTGCTCGGAAAAGCGCATGCGCGGCAGGCCGCCCAGATTCCTCCCAATTGGCCCCTCCTCCGCGCCTCCGCCCTCCCCTCCCCCCTGGCCTTGCGTGAGTGCGTGTGTGTGTGTGTGTGTGTGTACAACAGCTGAGGCCCGGCGAGCTGATGCTGGAAGTCCAGCGCTGGAGCGGGGAGGGGGGGTTGGAAATTAAAACAGACGATGACCTTTCCTTTCCCCGCCTGGCTTTCCCAAGTTTAAAACGCTTTTCAAAAGCACGAGCGTCGCTTCCGATCCCGCTCCCTACCCCATCCCCGCCCCACCCCGGGGGCAGTGAATTTAAATATGTCCTGTCTCAAGATTTTTTTCGCTGTGAATTTCATAATATAATATAAAATTTGCATATTTCATCTGCAATCAAACCTCTTTCCCCCCATCCACGCCCCCCCCGGATGAATGTTACACTCATTACTACCCCTGATGCCGAAGCACCTGCAAGACTAGCTGTTCTCCAGTTTTCCAGAAACTGCCTTTTCGCTTTTGTTTTTGTGCCCTGGTCTAGGAACCTGAGCTTCAGAGACGGAGCTAAAATGAATTCAGGGTGAGACACCCCTCCCCCCAAGCCGCACTCTTTAAAAATTTTGGCTGAATGTCTAAAGAAGCTACGAGCACCCCCGGAGGCCTTTAAGGAAAACAGTCTACTGGCTGCGCACAGCTGCAGTTGGGGGCAGGGAGGGGGAGGTGCTGGAGAGACCAGACAGGTGAGTGGTTTTCCCCGGTTTGATAAAAAGAAGGTGGGGACAGCCATTTAATAATATTGATAGAGCTTTGTAAAACACCGCCGCCGTTTTTCAAAATTCTTTTCTCTGTGCTGTGATTTCATTCCATAGGGCCCTAGAAGGCTGAGCAAGGTCATGATTTCTTTTCAGTTACAAGATCACGTCTCATCATTAGTGTTTATTGCAGAACAGATATCTTGGTCAAAGGGGCATTTCCACTGATTCTTTCAAGTATTGGTTTTTTCCATGAAGACTAAGGTAGTCCTGGGCAAGAAGGGTGGCCATGTAATGGAATTTCAGATTCTGGAGTCTGACACACTTAGAATTTTCTCTTACTGGCTTTGTGACCTTGAGCTATTACTTAGCCTAACATAACCTCTGTTTTCCATCTGTAAAATGGGATCCGAGCTCCCAACTTAATTAGGAATGTTTGAATTGTCATTGTATTTCTTGTTATAACTCATTTTGACTTGCTGTGGTTCAGACACTGTTAGGTGGTTTACTTATGTTATCATTAAACCTTCAATATTATCTACAAGGTAAATTCTATTACTGTGTTTTACAAGCTCAGAAAACAAGGAGGTTAAATAACTTGTCCAAGGTCACACACCCATGAGAGACAGAACTGGGATCTGAATACTGTAAATCTGTTTTGAATGCTGCCTTTGACAAGTTTAGGTTCTCAGTGGTATTTTGGAGTGCTCAAAATTTCCATCAGCCCGCCCCCCACCCCCAGTTTGTTACATACAATTCTCATGTAAAGTGCTACGCAAATACATCTTCATAACTGCCCCTCACCCTCCCCTTCCAAATAGATTGTGCCATTGACTTCTTCCATAGAAGCTGTGGACCTGCCACTGCCAGAGACTAGCATAAATATGCCACACATTGTGTAGAACAGTGTCAGGTATATAGGAAGCTGTGAGTAAGTGTTGGCTATTATTGGTATCGATATTGATGGTACTATTGCTGATTAACGTATAGAAATACTTTGTAAATTACATAGAACATAAGGATCCCTGCTTTTATCACTACTATTACTACTAATTGTAAAAAAAAGTTCAGTTGAAGCAACAAGAAGTATTTTGATTTTGACACTTGACCTTCAGAACCTGTTTCCCCCATTCAGCCCTCCCCAGCACCCTGATTGCCCACTCATTCTGGGGTCCTAGGGTGAAGGTGAATTTTTAAGAATAGGGAGAAAGGGGGAAGGAAGAGCCCTAGGGAGCCCCTCTTTCATCTCAAAAGCAGTCAGATTTCTGTTTCTGCAAAACAGTGAGCTCACTGTGCACTCCCCAACAATAATAAACTTTCGCAGGCCGCTGGCTCCCGGCAGTGATTCCTCTGTAAAGAGCTGCTGGGAGCATTGCTTCACCCTCCCAGACTTCAACCCTCCCCACACCACAGCTACCCTGGAGTGAGTCAAAACACAGGGCTAGGAAATAGAGTGACATTCCCACCAGCCTGGGGCTTGAGGCTGTTTAGATTTAGCTTGGCTAGTTAATCTATGCCTTTATACTTATTCAGCCTATCCCATTATTAAACCAAAAAATACTGAAGAAAGCAACTTAGCCCCAACCCTCTAGCCAGGCTGCTAGAGAAAGCAAGTTGGATTCTGTGTCATAGTGCTATGTTTGGTATGCACACACATATGTCTCCATCTCCTTGTCTGCCTTTGCTGTTACTAAAGAAGATACACACACACACACATACATGCCGGGTATCCTCAGACACACGAAGTTAGAAATAAACATGCATTTAAACAAACTTCCATTACAGTCTTGTAATCCTTTAATTTAAAAGGCATAGCTCTCTTGATACCTTTCCCTTCAAAGAGTCATCATCACTGAAGGTGATAAATTTCATCTTAACCGCTTATCTTGAGATGGCCCTGTTTGGGGATGTGTCAGGGATTGTGAGAGGCAAGAATATCAATATTTTGGAGAGAAATTTCCCTTGGAGAATTGCATGTGACAATATTGCCTCCACAAGGGGAAGTGAGGTGGGGGAAGGGGGCCTTCTACCTAAGACACTAGGTGGAGAGACCCACAGCTGGGACAGAATGGTTGGGGGGCGGGGAGTGTCTTGGAGACTGGCCAAGTTAGGGGTCAATCTGGCGCAAGGGGAAATGCCTGCAATTTCCCAAAGTTCCAACGGTGGCTGATCCCCCCACACCACCCGCAGCTTGGCATCTGGGCTGGCATCCTCGGAGGACCCAGCTTTAAAACTAGAGCAAAAGGTCAGCTCTCCACTTGGCCTTTCCGGAGGCGACACCTCCGATAGAGGTGAGAAGGTTGCAGCTGGATCCATGCACCTCGAAGCTCGCTGCAGTCTCCCTCCTGTCCGCGCCCCCGCTGGTTTGTGGCAGAGACAGGGTTGGGGGGGAAGGGGGCGGGGGACTCTGGCCTGGCATCCTGCAGCCAGCTGGCTCAGCCGAGGAGGCCCGGGCTGAACCTCGCGTCACCCCACTGCAACGTGCGGGCCAAGCTCTCAGGCAAGAGAAAGGCCTTTTTTGGTAACACTCAAGCCAGCAGTCAGGAGGACCCATTTCTTCGGCCCGCTAGAGCCGCCTCGAATAAATGAAAACAAACGTGTGGGCTGGGCGCCCCCCATCCCCAGGCCAGGAACCCCCACCCTCAACCCCGGGGGCTGGAGGAGTGAGAGGGAATAGAGTCAGCACGGTGATTTACACATTTACTCCCAGGCCGGTTCCGTGACGGAAGTACTTGCCTTTTCCTAAAGGATTAATCCTGGTATTAAAAAAAAAAAAAAGTTAATTTAGGCCAGGGCATAGGGTTACGCAAGACCCACTAGATCGTGAAATCCCAGGAACAACGTGATTCGCTAAGAGCCCCGGGGGGAGGGGAGGCTGCACCGCCCGCCGGGACCTGCCCGGCCCCGGGCGCGCGGGCAGCCGGGCGCTCCGTGCAAAACTGGGTGGAAGGGAGAGGAGGACGTAGTGCTTGGTGCTGGCGCGGCGGCCGCAGCGAGCGATCAGATCTCTTGACTGCTTTCTTCCTGAAGGGGCGGGGAGCAGGGAAGAGAAGAAAGGCGCGGGGCGGGGGAGTCGCGTCTGGTTCCTGCCTCCTCCCCGCTTCCTCTCCTGGCCAGCGTGCCAGGGCACCGGGGGAGCCTAACGCTGGCCTCAGCAAAAGCGCGTGTTTTTTCAGGTCCCCAAAATCAAGGAACCCTGGAATGAGCCTCTCAGGGACCAGCCCTAGAGGGGGGGCAGGAGGGAAGCGCCAGACAAGGGTGCTATTCACCGATCCATTTGGGTTAAAACAAACATCCACACCCCAAGTAGGGGGGTAAATCGGGAAGGGGGGCTTGGAGGGCGAAAGTGGGCGGAGAGGCGGGCGGCGGGTGGTCAAGACCACAGGTGCTCAGACCCTCCCGCCCCACCCCGTGTGCGCCCGGGGCCTGAGCAGGGAGCCGGCATGCCGGGTTCCCACGGGCCCTCACCAGAGCCCGGGGGTTTCCACCACCCGGCTTCAGAGACCCGTCGTCGCCGGCGCTTTCCTGCCCCGGGGCTGCCAGAAGGCGGGGCGTCAGAGCGGGAAGCCCTCGCTGCGGCCTCACTGTCCTCGGTCAAGTCTGGTATAGAAGGGCAGCCATCAGTGCTGTCCCCGGTTGGGGTGCATGGGCTAGGAACATCGCCAAGTATTTGGACTCATCTTGCTTAGCTAGGCGGTTCAACCTGCAACTCGGGAGAGAAAAAGAGGAGGCGCTTAGCATTTAGTATATACTTAGTTTGATGTTCCACTTGGACTTGGCTGACCCTAAATAGCTCTGTGACCTTGACCAGATCACCTGACCCTGTATTTCTTAGTCTGTAAAAGGGGTATAATTGGTCTCATTGGCCTGTGTGGAAGATAAATATTATAATGTACTTAATAAAATGGAAGCGATTATGAACAATAGAATGACCAGCGCTGGTTGAGAGCTCTGAAATGCCTTCCCAGACATTATCTCACCAATCACCACACCAGCCTTGTGACTTAGGTGTTACTTTCAACACTCTCCCGTGTAGGTCAGGAAAGCACATCCAGAGCTAGTCCAGAATTATTGAAAACCAGGTTCTCTGGCCCTAAATCCAGTGTTCCTTCTTCTGTTCCAGGGGTGCCAGCCTTTTTTGGAGGATGGGGTGGGGGTACCCTACCTGTCTGTAAGAAACTGCAAGACAGTTAAAATGTCTCTCCTGCAGAAATTTCCAGGTGAAGAATGCCACTACTGTGCCAGTAGATGGGAGATTATGCATAAATTAGCACTAGTTTTGGGGGAGTTAAAATCAGTCACCATTCAGCTTTGAGAAAAATTGGATAGCCATGATTCCCAGGCATCCCCTGAGACCTTCCTGGGTTTTCTATACCCTGCCTCTAGGTAAAGGTGATGGAGGAAAATCTGAAGCTGTAGCACATGCTGAAGTATTTAGGAACTTACTGAGTTCCCCTTACTGAGGATAGATATTGATAAATTTTAAATGTCCACACCTGAGAAGGACCCCCAGGCTGCATGATGAAAGAGAAGGAAGTGGAGAAGATCCACTTAATGGTGGACGTAGCCTCTTTCCAAACCCATAAGTCAAGTAACAAATCTTTGCTTTCACTAGATTCAGATAATATGGACTCTGTGTGCAGCCACCCAATAGGTACTGTCCTATACTTGGTCTGGGGGGCCACTTGATGACTATGGCAGGCTACTCCTCAAATCACTTCTAGCCTAGGAGAGGCCTGTACCTTGACAATCAAGCCTGGCATAGGTACCATAGGAGCTGGGAATCCAGGGACTAAGATAGCCCTCAACCCTGACCCCGGAGAAGGCAATGGCACCCCACTCCAGTACTCTTGCCTGGAAAATCCCATGGACGGAGGAGCCTGGTAGGCTACAGTCCATGGGGTTGCAAAGAGTCGGACTGGACTGAGCGACTTCACTTTCACTTTTCACTTTCATGCACTGGAGAAGGAAATGGCAACCCACTCCAGTGTTCTTGCCTGGAGAATCCCAGGGACAGGGGAGCCTGGTGGGCTGCCGTCTATGGGGTCGCACAGAGTTGGACATGACTGAAGTGACTTAGCAGCAACCCTGACCCATCTAGAGGACTGCCATCTGGATAACCTCAATTTCCCTCTCTGGCCAGACTCAGAGGATTCAAGCCTGGTGTGTCTGGATGAGTGTGAAGCTATTCTCATCACTTACATTTTGTTTCGAAGCTGAAACTTGGGTGCCAGAGGGCCTAGTGGGTTTCGGTCTCCTAGCTCCTAAACGTGTGCCCTTCCATTGCCATTCATTAGATTACTTAACTATTTAGAGAATACTTTCTCAGCCCTAGGGATCTAATGATGAATGAAGCCAGGCTGACTCTAGCCCAGAATCTAGAAGCTTCCATTTACTCCTAGGTGTCCTAGTTTCCTGAAGAAAAAGCCCCAAAGTCATCAGAGACAGTGCTTGTATAACACACCCCCACCGGCCACATGACTGACATAGAGCAATCTGCTTATTTTCTCAAGGCCCAGTTTCCTCATCTGCCAAGTGTTGATATTACCTATTTTCCAAACTTTGGGGGCTTACAGTGAGTATCTCTATTTTAATACCTAGGGGTGTAGAAAGGCAAGCCATTGTCAGGAATCTCCTTTCCAGCACTAAATGTTTCTAGGTAAAATAACTAGAAGAATTGAGGCCTGATCCATACTCTTCAGTCGTCCCCCGGCCAGCTCAGCATCTCTGTTTTTCTGGGCTGATGGACAAACAAACAGTGACTGCCTCTGGACCTAAAAGCTGCTGCTGCTGCTGCTGCTGCTAAGTCGCTTCAGTCGTGTCCGACTCTGTGCGACCCCATAGACGGCAGCCCACCAGGCTCCACTGTCCCTGGGATTCTCCAGGCAAGAACACTGGAGTGGGTTGCCATTTCCTTCTCCAGGACCTAAAAGCTAGGAGGAGACAAAAGCCAGGGTAGGCTGTATCCTCATCTCTCCTAGACCAACAGGGATTTCCCATCCCCAGTTCTGGTGGTGCCGAAGCTCGCAGCAGTTGGGATTTATTGGGGGCTTTTACTTTTTTGTTTTGGTCAATTTGAAATGAAAAGAGGCAATGACCTCTTCTTTAAAAAACAAAACTAAGCAGGAAGTGTGCTGGGCCTGAGTGGCAGGGACTAAGGGTGTAATTACAGGTTTTTTGTTCAGCATTTTCATGTAATTAAATCCAAAGGAAAACGAGCCTAGCCGAGGCGGCTTGGATGCAGGGTAGACGTGGGGTGGGGTGTGTGTGTGTGTTGGAGAGGGGAGGCAGGAGGTGAGGGTTTGCTTTTCAGGCTGAGAAGACGCGGGTTTCTCGCGTTTGTTAATAATTTTACACTACACTCCTTTTCCAAAAGGTAGCCGATCATTCATCATTTATTCGGTGCCACTGCACTCTCCTTGGTGACATTTCCCAGCCGCGCGCAGCCTTCTCGGCACTGATTTCCCTTCAGCCCGACTCTTCCTCTCCCCACGTTTTCATATCGCCGCTCACTGCCTGGTTGCCCACACAATGAACCCGCTGCAAAACCCACAGCCAGTGTTCTTGCCTATGGAGTTTCCATACCAGCGGCCTCCGACGCCGCGAAATAGCCCCTGTCTTTGCTGTGAACATCTTCTGGTTCTCCCAGTTTCGCTTTACAATACTTCCTACCGCCGCTGCCCACCCCCTCCCCCCCGGCCCGAGCCTTCCCGGTGGCTGCCTCGGTTTCCCCGCTGGGCGGCTCCCAGCGTAGGAGCCCGCGGTCGGCTGCGCCGGAGCATCCGACCTGGAGTCTGAATCCTCAGGCACGCAGGCTCCCGTCCCCTCCCTTTCCGGAGCGCTCTCCAACCCCTCCCCGAGCCCTCGGTGTCCCTCCGACGTTTCCTGGACGCCGCGAACTGGCAGCAAGAATGGGCCCACTGTCTGCGCACATTCTGAAAGCCAGGAAACCTGACCCACCCCAAAACCACGCGCTCCAAAGGAAGGGCAATTGCATTTGCCGGGAGGGCGGGACTAGAGAGCCCCCTCCCCTCCCCCTCCTCCCGCTGCCCCCAACCCCCCCCAACAAGGCCGGCAGATCACCACCGCGACCCCCCTCCCTTACGCCACCTTCACCTACTCTTCCCAAGAACAGACTGTTTATCAGAACGGGCAGCCAAGAAATCTACTCCTGTTTCTGGCCTCTGCCAGAGATTAATCACACTTGGGAAAGGCACAAAACTTGACTGTGTTGGGGCGGGGCGGGGCGGGGGTTGCGAATGGGGAGAGTAGTTAAAAGGAAAAGACCAGTAATTCTTACATTGACAAGCTAACCAAATTGGTGCTACCTTTCCCCTTCTTTATTTTAACAAGTCGGCGCAGAGGACTGAATTACATTCCTTATGTTCCATTCCACTGCCTCTACCCCTCATATGCCCCCTCCTTCTCTAAGTCTTCATGTTTGATGCTTTAATAGTACTGACTAGCTTTTAATTCTGATTAACATTCTCAGGGGGGTGTGTGTGTGTGTGTTGAAGGCTGGAAACACATTCACAAACCTCTGTGTGTGTGTGTGTGTGTGTGTGTGTGTGTGTGTGTGTGTGTGTTGGGGGCTGGAAAGACACATTCACAAACCTGACCGCCTGACAAATCCCCCCTTTTCATCCTTGCCTTTGAAATGACATCAACATGGACTGGGGAGGGGTGGGAATGAAGAGAGGAGGCATGGAAAAAAGAGGAGGGGGAAGCAATTTATGTGCTTTTCTAAGGCAGCTAGTAAAATTCCTAGGGAGAACAAACGCCAAAATTGACTGTCTTGGTGTATTTTAGACCGGATGGTCAGGGTGACTCATGTCAGGGCTTTGCACTGGACCGGCAGCCTGGAAGCCGGGGACAGACACACAAAACATCCCTGTGGCTGGGAGGTACCCTTCTGAAGGAGGCAGGAGACAGATATTTGCTCTCGCCAGGATCCTCTCCATCAGGATTTTTTTTTTTCCCTCAAATTCATTCCAAGATGGATTTAAAAGAAAAAGTCTGATAAAGAAAAATCAGGGACAGAAAATGCCCCATAAAACATGGCCCCCAAAGGAAAGGTGCAGAACCCATTTGATTCAAGATATAGATATCTCCTCCCTGGATTTTTTTTTTCCTTTACTTTACAACTCTGCAGACATCAGGTTAGCAAAAGGTAATAAATAGCCCTTGCACAGCAGGGTCTGGGCTAGTGAAAACAGTTTACTGAAATTAATGGGCCTCGCTTGAACCAAAACCTCCACTTTGGAATTAATGCCAGACATAGTTTTCCTGAACTCTATCCAACCGCCTAAGCAGCAGACAATTTTCGTTCTATTTGTGCTGGAAAATAAAGCCCAAGCCCTTGATCTCAGTGTAGATTATGATTAAAAAAAAAAAGATTCAGCACAGTGAATGCTTTGCCAATTTGCGGCTTCTGCTAGTAGAAGCCCTTGTGCTCTGGGCTGTGCCTGACAGTCAGAACTTATCGGGTAAACTTTCCATTGAAAATCATCTCCCAGCTTCCTCCCCATCGGTGGTCTCAGAGTTCTCACTGCGGACACCCGAGATTCGAGATTCGAGGAAAGCTCCAGAAAAGACTCTGCTCTCAATAACAACCCTCTTCCCCAAGGCTCTTGGATAAGGCTGGATCTGAACAACGCTGCCTGCATGACCTCAATTCCCCAACCGAAACGAAAGCTGAGAAACACCCAGCCGAAACCCGCACCGCCCCCCCCACCCCTACGTGGGGGGAGGGGTGTCCCCGTACCTCAGGATGTCTACAAGCTCTACTCAGGGTGTCTACAGTCCTGAAACTGCTTTTATTTTTTATTAATGTATTTTTCAGGCCGAAAAAAGGCACATACACGCATGCACACCGCACACAGGTTCACACCCAGTGGGTTCTGGCAGGTACAGCGGAGACCCGGTGCTCCAGACTGTAAAGGGTCTTGATCCCTGCCTGGCCTCCCTCCCCCAGTGATTAATAAAAGCCCGGCCATGGGGAGCCGGCGTTCTGGTTTTCATTGTACAGGCTGCATTGGGTGACACAGGACATGTGGAAAATTTTTGAGAGCGCTGCTGCGGTGAATGGCGTGGAGGGGGGGAGGGAGCGTGGGGGGGAGGGGGGGAGGGGAGCGAGTTACTTTTTAGCTTCCGCTAAGCACTTGGCAGCGCGCCAGGCCCGAAGGATTCTGGGAAGCGAGAGCCTCCCCGGTATAAACTGCCAGCTCTAAGCAGCCCTGACAGCTCTGCTCCTTCCCAAACCTGGCAGCCGTTCAAAGTGCTCTTTCATTCGGGATGCTGGAAGCCTGCCATGTGCAATGCAGATTTCGCTGTGCCTGTGCGCAGAAGGAACTGATAAATGCCGTTGCGGTTGCCATGGGGACGGGAGGCTATCAGAATGGCCTTGTGATCCGCAGCCTCCTCGCGGCGCGGCAGGCTCTCGCTCCGCGCTCCCGCCCCGCCTCCCGCGAGTCGGTGAGATGGTGAAATCAATGTTCTGGAAAAAGAGGTTAACCCTCCCCGCTCTGGTGCCGAGCTTCGTGAGCCTCTGAGCACTTCCCTGGCCTTCAGTGCAACCGGCAGCCCCACGGGCCTCCTTAACCATACCCTGGGCAGGTCACGGTACTCCCTCAAACCCCCCACCTCCCACCCAAACAATCGCCACCCCTCTCCTGCTTCCTTCTGCTCCCTGGCGGCGGGGGGGCGGGGGGGGGACGCTCACAAAGCTGTGTTTTTAATAGAGCTTTTCAGCAAGTCCAAGTCTTTTGAGTCATCACAACCCGGATGTAAACACACCAGTCCTGCCTTCTGCACAGTTGCGTGTATTTTATCTTTTTAATAATATTTGGCTGGCAACTTAAACCGGCAAAGATGCCAGATATTTTAGCCAGCCACTTACATCATGGAGCATCCATCTTGGGGAGAGCTAGGTGCCCGTTCCTTTCCTTGTTCTCCCTACCTACCCTGAGACTTCAGGAAATCTTGGGCCTTTCTGAAGGCATCCTGTTGCAGCAGAGGCAACCCAGGCCCTTAGAACCCTTGGGCTTTAGAATGAGCATGACATCACCCTAGGCAACGAAAACAGAGGGTATGTCACTGTCAGAGACAAGACATGGGGTGATCGGAGGTGGAACAGGTCTTTCATTTATGCTGAGAGTAAGGGTGCGCCTGTCTGCTTGGCTGCTTCCCCCCCACCCCCATTTTGCACAAGCTTCTATTTGAAACACCGCCTGATTCAATGTACAGAAACAAAATAGCACACTCAGATTTGGTACAAGTTCAGGTCTGTAATGCCAACTCTCCGGGTGGCCTGTTTAATGGGGGGAAAAAATGAAATACTCCATTCCAGCCAAGGCCTGTGGAGGCCAAGGAGGTTTAGTGATTTATTTACATTGAGCAGTATTCCTTCTCAACCCAACTCGCTATTTCCTGAAGGTTTCCTGAACCTAAACCTTCATTAACATCCCAGGAAGAGAACATATTTTTCCTGTGGCTTTCAATATTTTCTGCTAAATGTATTTCAGCATACTGTTTATCTAGGGTTTCAGCTTTCAGACCTTTATGTACTTTTGACACCTTGAGGCTGTTCCACTGAAAAATGGTGTATGTTTATTAAAGAGGACTTTCTGTGCTGGGCGTTAAGGCAGTGGGAATTTCTGTTGGGTCTGTCTGTATAATGAGGGCTTCAGGATAAGAACCAAGTCAGAGGCCTATTTGGTTGTGAAGCCCCTTTGACAAAGCAGGCTCTACAGAGCTCACACAAACCCTTGAATACCACAGAAGGTTGAACCAAATGAGGTAGTTCTTCATAAATGCACGGCTGACATGGAGGCTGGATGGGAGAAAGATGGAAAATGCCCCAGGTTCCTGGGGCTTCGCAGCAGTGTCTTTAAACCTGCCTGTCTCTAGTTGTCTGCTTGTGATTGTCATGGCAATTCTGGCCTAGGCTTTCTGTCTCGCTGGAATTTCCTGACTTCGAGGAGCCCCTTCCAAATAAATTAATCAATAAGAGCCATCTGCTTCACCTTGCCAGCAGGCGCGAAGCTGGAAGGGATAGTGTTGAATGCAATTTTTAGGAGCATTTGGCTTTTGAGACGTTTCGAGGTGGGTGCTGGCTTGGAATTTAACAGGAATTGGAGGCAGAAATCAGGTGATTCAGAAAGTCCCTCTTTCTCTCCCACCCCCGCCCCATACCACCCACCCCCCAGTACTCACCCCCACCTTCCCCAGAAAATCCAGGCAGCTGAATTTTTGGCTCCCACAGCTGCTAAGCTTTGGCAAGCCAAAAGCATACTTCGCGGTGGTGATTTCTTTCCCGGGTTGACCGACATGTTTCTGCACTGAACGCGAGGGATGTTTCCTGACTATGTGTATGAATCAGAGGCTGTATTTTTCATCCAGCGCTTCTGGTGACAGTTTTAAGCTGGAAAGAACAAAGCAGACCACGATGAGCCCCTATCATCAGGGTCCGTAAAGAATCTATCCAAAGTGCTGGCTACGTGGAGCTCAGATGTATGATTTCACGTTTTACCCGTGCCCAGTTCAGTCTGTGCCCCCAGAAGATGGTGCCCATGCTCACATTTCAGACACTATCTCCTCCCCCCGACTTCCCCCCATCTCCCTCTGTCCTTGTGATGTCTGCTTCTTTGTTGCCTTCAAAAGTTCTTCCTTTTTTCAACCTTCCTCTCTCAAATGGGAAGAGCCGAAAAAGCCATTTTGGGGCCCTCAGTGTCTTCCTAAATGGAGGCACACTCTGAGATCCCAAACAGCTTAGACCCTACCCAAGCTCTGCCCGTTAGAGTAGGATAATGACTGAGGGGAGTCGGTGATGTGGCCCTTCTGTCGCAGGACCCAAGGAGTGGACTTCCCAGAAGTCCATGCATTAGGAAGGTCTGCTTCAGGGACTGCCAGGGAACAACTCCCTTTTGTTTTGCTGTCTAGCATGTGACCAGAATGCTGCCAGCTAATTTTAACCCCACCAAAGTACTGCGGAAAAAAACACAAAAAACAACAACAACCGAAAAAAAAGAAAAACACCAAACTGTCTTGCATCTGGCGAGAGAAATGCTGTGGGCTGGATAAAAGCTTTTTCAGCTTGTGTTCCTTCCTGTTTCAGTTTCCAAACTTGCATTATCGGTAACCTGAAATATGATGAGTTTCACCAAATTCCTGGATATTGCACAAGAGGACAATGAGTCTATTTCGGGTGCTGTGAATGTGTCTGGCACAGACCCTGGAAGTCATTGTTTTCAGAAGGGAGCAGATTTGGGGTTTCCTGGTGCTTTCCTTCTAGGGTCTCAGAGCCCCCAAAGGTACCGGGGGTGGGAGTGCTCTCCATGGCAACCATGCAGACTGTATCTAAAAGGACAGAGATGGAAAGTGCGTGGGTTGTGTGGGGTGGGGGTGGGGTGCTGGCCAAGGCACTGGTGACCTTGGGATGTTAAGTGGTGGATGGTAAGGCAGTGTCTGAAGTGGGACAGCAGAAGCAGGAAGAAGTAGGTAGAAGGAAGCTTTCACAATAGCTGAGGGGGCCTCCCTGGGACACAGGGCCCCAGCTCCTACTAAATTTCCATATCCGTTTTCAGCACCGGGAATTCATGGAGGACTTCATGGAAGTCCTCACCTTGGATACTGAGTTCTCAGAGCATTACCATGGCGGTTAATTTGTTGCTTTCTGGCTAGGCTACCATGGATGCTAGGGAAAAGGGACGGAATCTCAAGAGCCAGGAAATGAAGAGGCCAGGATAAAACAGCGTGGAGCTCAGCAGCTTCTGCCGGCTGTTCTCGAACCAGATAGTGAGGTGGGCTATCCTCTACCTGAGGGGCTGCAGTGCAGTTGCGGAAGATAATATGATGGCAAAGAGACCGAACGGAGAGACCCCAGTTAAGGCTGAGCACTCCCAGAAACCAGGATGGCTTTGGTGGCATTTGTCCTGACAGCTGCTGAGAGCTTCAGCTGCCAGAAAAGCCATTTGCTCAGGCTTGCCCTGTCTGGCCAACTTTGATGCACTTAAAGGACCCTTGTTGGTCTCTGAGGTCTCCCTCTCTGCACCTGAATCCTCCCATCTTTGGAAGACAAGGGAAGTTCCTAGGAGACATTCGCCCCACCGTCTGTCTCGAAGCTGCTGCTGTAACCTTCCTGCAGTAGTCAACATCAGCTGGCAAATCCCTAAATTAAGGTTCTGTTTACTCTGTTGTTCCAAAGGTTTGTTTTGAGCAAGAGGCTGTGCCTTAATTAAAAAGATGAGTGCTCATGAGTAAGTGAAAATATTTTTTGACTGCCTCACAAATCTGTTTGACTTTCCTTTTCTTGCATTTCACAGCGGGGGTCGGGGGGAGGGGATGGGGGCAGGCTGATCACGTTTATCTGTAAGACCACTAAAAACCTTTCCTGTTAGCTGACAGCTGGCTCTTCGCCTAGGGAACCCAAAGTCCAGAATCTGTTCTTGGGGTGTCTCTGTTTGCAGATCCCCCCCCACGTTCAGGTATCATGAGGACACATTTCTCATCTACCTTTCTGACCAGAGGATTCTTAAATGTTTCCTCACTACGCCACAGCTGGAATCCAGCTGCTGCAGGGTGGAGCAAACGCAAACTCCTGTGGGTCACCCGGGTGAGGGAGGGCAAGGAATCTTGGAAAGTTGGGAAAGTCCTTCTCTCTGAAGCCAGAGCTCAAGAATGAGTAGGGCCCCTGGTGTGAAAGCTTTCCAGATGGGGGAAGGGACGTAAGTTTTTGCCTGTTCTGGGTAGATTCCAAAATAATCGCTCTGGGGAGGCCAGCGATTTTGGAATTGCCTTTAAAGCAAACAGCACAAATGTTTAAATTGACCTGGAAAACCCTTCCTTTTTTCTTTCCCTACAATCCAAGTTTGTTCCCTTGAACATTAATCAACTGGAACGTTTGCCCAAACTTCTCTCCTTCCCCACCTCTTTATTATTATTATTATTATCTTTGGTTCGGAAAACTTTTGGAAGCTTTCCCAGGCTGGAGCTATAGAATGCTTCCAGGAAAACGCATAACAAGTGTCTGTGTTTTGAGTTTCTCTGGAGGGGGGACTAAACATGTTTTTCAGAAAGACTGAGCTGGGGGCAGCCAGCTCTTATGCAAGAGGCCGGCCAAGCAAAAGGGCAGACGGTACCGGAAAGGTCTGTGCGCACCCAAAAAGCGCTGAGACGAAGGTATGGTTTAGCCAGTCCGCCTGTTCTCTCTTTCAGTCTCGTGACCGCAGCTGCCTCTGTGTCAGTTTGTGCGTGAAGCACCCCAGTCTCCAGGAGATGGGCGGAGAACAGCTGGGTGCCATGCTCTGAACTTTGTTCTCAAGTTAACAGCACTTGTAATTTCTGCCTAAAGAACACTTGGAAATTTAGCTGGAAAAGTGCAGGGGGTCAATACTCACCCAGCAGGCAGAGAGCCCAGCCAGGCGTGGAATGTAATGGACAAAAAAGGTGTCCTGGGGCTCTTGCTGCCAAGGTGGTGCCAACCCCCAGCCCATGCCAGCACAACTTTCCTTGGGACCAGAAACACAAACACAGCTGCATGCACGAGTGTATTGGAAACATCTGCACACAAAACCAGAAGGCGCATCCATGAGACCCAGGGTGATGAGGACTCGCAGGACCCCTCACCGGTAGACACAGCTCTTGAAAGTAAAGGGAGCCAGGCTCTCCTGGAAAGACATTCCACTGAGGCTGGTTCTTGAGAAAAGGAGTGGAAACAGTTCCATAGGAGGGCCACCCTGAATGAGGGCAGAGCTAGCAGCTCCAGCCAACCTTCAGTGCGAAGGCGGCTTCCTTCTCAGTCAATCCTCTGTGGCTGGCAAGGCCCAGAGACCTAAGCAGGGGTCTGCAGTGCTGGAAACTAAAGGACACAGCTCCTAGCTCTCCTCAGCCTGTGAATCTGAAGATTATTTACCAATAACTTTGTCATGGTTCCTGCAGTAGAGTCTCTTTCCTTTCTGCTCAGGGAACACACTGACTTCAGAAGGCACCGCCCCCCCAACCCCTAATGCACACACACACACACCAGCCCCCAGCGGGTTTGCACGCTTGCTAGGATACTTCAGTCATGTCTGACTCCTTGGGACCCCATGGACTGTAGCCCGCTGGGGTCCTCTGTCCATGGTGATTCTCCAGGCAAGAATACTGGAGTGGGCTGCCATGCCCTCCTCCAGGGGATCTTCCCAACTCAGGGATCTGACCTGCATCTCAATCTCCTGCATTGGCAGGTGGTTTCTTTACCATAGTTCCAACTGGGAAGCTCCACAGTGGGTTGGGAAGGTGCTTAACACCCCAGCCTTTGGCATATGAATAACTGATGACTGGCACAGCTGGCATTCATTGGGCACCTCTTCTATGTCTGGCGTTGTACTAGAGTTTTAATGCATTCTCTTTTCCAATCCACACCTAAGGAAGGGGCTTCCGTTATTATCCCCACTGTATAGATAAAGAAAAGGAAGCTCAGAGAGGTCAAGCAACCTGTCCCAGGTCACACAGCTGTAATAACAAGTGGTGGCTGCAGTTACCACTCAGGGTTGCCTTACTCTGGAGTCCTTATCATACACAGCTGAGTCTGAATCCAGAGTCCACACTATGTGATTGTGTGACTCGTGCCAACCTCCAGGTTCCTCCTATTTTCATAAATTATATACATCAAATTTTGGCAATTTCATTTAACACAAGCTTCCTTGGCTCAGATGGTAAAGAATCTGCCTGCAATGTGGGAGACCCGGGTTCGATCCCTGGGTTGGGAAGATCCCCTGGAGAAGGGAATGGCTACCCACTCCAGTATTCTTGCCTGGAGAATTCCATGGACAGAGGGGCCTGTTGGGCTACAGTCCATGGGGTCGCATAGAGTCAAACATGACTGAGCGACTAACACTTTGTTTCCTTTATAAGACTGTTGTAAGAATTAAATAAGATAATGTATATCGAGTATTTAGCAGAGTGCCTAAAATATAGTAAACAATGCAACCTTTTAGTAGTAATCTCAGAGTCAGTATGTTCTTTCAGTATGGATACATTAGTCAAGTTATTCCTGGAGAAGGAAATGGCAACCCATTCCAGTATTCTTGCGGGGATAACCTTATGGACAGAGGAGCCTGGTGGGCTACAGTCTGTGGGGTCGCAAAGAGTTGGACATGGCTGAGCACACACAGAATCCAGTTATTCACAGTCTCTGTGGTTTTCTCGAGACTTTGGAAGCTCCTACACATCCTAGTGTGGGCACGTCGGGCTCCAAGGACAGCTGGATGTGGTGCTGATGTGGGGAGAGCTCTCGTTCCTTCTCTGTGACTTAACTTGCGCAGGGATCCACATGTCTGAAGCATGCATCTGTGTCTGAACCATTGATTCCTTTCTTTCACGTTGCCCACTCACATTCACTTGGGTTCATTACGGGTTCCAAGTCTTCAAAATCACTCAAATCTGATCGCATTATTTTCCTTCTTAAAAAAATCTCCCAGGCGCCTAACAGAATCAAGGCAAACTCCTTAGCTTAGAACGCAAGGCCCCTGGGAAACTGCCTCCAATCCCCTTTCTGCCTCTTCCTGCCCTTCAATTCCTTTCTGACCACATTAAATCCCCCTTTGTTCCATGAACGCCACATGAACTTTCAAGCCCTATGCCTTTGCAGGGCTCTTTTCTCTGCCTAAAGAGAATGCTTCCCCTCCATCTTCTTTGACCAAACTTCTATGCATCTTTCAGAACCCAACTCAGTATTTTTGCCTTTCCTGTGAAACTGGTCTCCAGCGTATCCCTGCTCTTTCTTCAGTGACAGTCTGCATACTTCACAAAGTATTGCAGTTATCTGTTCATGCAACTCCCCAACTGGGGATTCATGAAATTTAGGGCTACGGCTTACCCTTCTATCCCCAAGCCACCTAGAAGGCCCTAAATAAATGCTAATAAATACATACCTTAATGTAAATTCTGATAATTTTATTGACAGTAAAATAAGATGTGTGTCTGAGTATTTATACTGTTCCTTGTTCCAGCAAGAATTTGAAATAGATGTGCATATAACAATCTTCCTTACTCACAAGAAGATATAGAACAGTGCTTTGTGCATCCTATAGCAGAAAGAGCTTTAGAGTTGAACAATTCTGGGTTCAAATCCTAACTTGGCCTCTTCCTGTGACCTTTACTATTTTTTGCCACACTGTGAGGCGTGCAAGTCTTAACCACTGACCCACCAAGGAAGTCCACCTCTTACTGTGACTTTAAGTCATTACTTCATTTCTCTTAGCCTTAGTTTTCCTGTGTGTATAAAATGTAGATAACAATAATTACCTGTGTGGCAGATACTGTTGATAATCACTCAATAGTCGCTTTCTTCCTTAGTGCCCTGAACTTTTTTCAGGAATCCACCCCCTCTTCCTTGTACCCAGGGTAGGGAAGGGGGACATCCTGATTAGTCTAAATAATTCTTGGTATCTTGTTGCCCTTGCCAGTGATTCTTTGGGGGATGGATCTGTGGCTCAGTTCTAGTCAATGAAATGTAGGGAGGGATCTTTGGGGCTATGTCTGGAGAGTTGTTTTAGGAAATATTCCCTTCCTCTTAAAACATGAGAGAAACAATTGTCCTTATGCAGTTGGACATTATGTCTGGATTGATGGCTGGGGCCACAGCAGCCATTTTGTTATGATGAAGGCAACTACTTAGAGAACTAAGCTAACACACTAAGGATGACAACGGAATTGTGGGAAGAACTGGGGTCCTGGTGGCATCATTCAGCACCTGGAGCCACTCATCTCTGGACTTTTACCTGAGATCATCAGTCCCTTCACTGTTCAGTGAGGGACCCCGGCTCAGTCCAGTGTTGTTAAGGTTGCTGTTACTTGTAGCTAAAGGGATTCTAACAGATCAACTTCACAGAGTAGTGGTGATGACTGAACAAAATAAAATTGATGAAGTACCTGGCACACGTTTAATTCTTAGCAATTATTAAAGAGCTTCCTCTGAGATGTTCTGAGGTGAATGCATGGATGACCCCAAAGACACGGCCGATGGTTATGCAGTGAGTTTAAAGCAGCGCAGAGATGGGTGGGCACTGCCATGGCAGCAACAGTGAAATTCATCCGTTATGTTAGCAAGCTTCCTGATGGAGCTGCTGGGCACTGTAAAAATGGTGTTCCTTTGTACTTCTCAGGCTTCCTCTTACCCTGGTCAGAATTAAACCCTGCACGACACAGGATTTTCTGATTGTGGGCGGCCACACTTGTGCAGTCGGGGTGGTCCCTGATTACCCTGAGGCATGGAAGCCCTGCTCTGGGACGGAGGCTAGAGTGTAATTTGTAGCTACAGGAGGAGCCAAGATTTGGAAGCAGAACTAACATACCCACAGCACGCAGAACGTGGCCTGCCACTGACAAAAAGCACACAGCATCCACCCCCTCCGAGAGTACCCAGTGAGGCCTTGCAGACTTCAGCACCTCGATAGGCCTGCCTTTGGGGGCCCTGGGGCCGGGCGTCCCGCCTGACTTTTGGCTGGCTGACCGGGCCAGAGTTTTCCTCCGTGCCAGCCCCATGGCCCTTCTGAACCTCGTTCCAGGAGCACTCAGCCACACCAGTGTCTGCCAGACTCATGTCTGCCCAGCTGCGTGGGCGGCCCTGACCGGGCACAGGGCAGGGTGTGTGCAAGGACACTGTGGCCCCCGCAGGAGGGTTGTGGGGGCAAGCCAGGAGACAACCTGGAGGAGCAAGCGGGGCAGAAGCTACAGATACGAGGTGGTCTCGGCCCCCGTTATGAAGGCCTTCTTCCTCCTAGCAGCTGGTTCCAGGCCCCCTTTCCCTCCAGCTGCCCTCTGGCTGTTTACTTCTTGCCTGGCCCCTCTGCCCAGTCAGCTTCAGCACAGCCCTGCTTCCCAGGGCTGACATTCAATTTGGTCACCAAATATTTATCTAGACTATCCTATGCAAGATGTCATATTCCAGCTAGCCGACTAGGGGGGAGAGAGATACAAAGGACAGCAAGATTTGAGTAGAAAGGACCTCAAATTAGTGTTCAAACTTCTCTTAGCCTCAGAACTTTCCTCCATTCTACCTTACGAAAACCCGAGTACTTAAGAAAGCAAAAAAAGCAAGGTTGCTGCTGTTGAATCTGGGGCAGGGCCCCATCCTCTCTGGCCAGAGGCAGACTCCACGGAGAGTGTCTGAGACGCCCTGACCTGAGACCCCAGGGGAAACTGAGGCCCAGGGAAGTGACCTGCCCCCGAGGCACACTGCAAGTCAGTAACTCAGCCAAGTTCAAATTCAAGTGTCTGAGTGCCTGGCTCAGTGCCATATCCACTGGACTGCCCTACCCCTTGGGCGCTTGTCTCAAAATCCACTGAACAGAGAGGAGGCAAGTTAGCCCAGAATAGAATGCAGGTGCAACAGGCCAGTTAAAGGGCCACGGTTCCAACACGGAGAGAAGCTCTCACGAGGGGAGGGCAGGAAGCCGGGAGCAGGGTTTGACACGGAGCATGGCAGAGCCGTGGTGGGCAGTTGGGTGGTGGGAAAGAGGCAATTCCAGGCCCCAAATAGCAAGGTCAGCTAAAGCCTGGTTATTCAAAGACCGGGGTTCCAGCCCTGGCTCTGCCATCACAAGCTGGGTGACCTTGGGCCAGTGGCCTCCCGGGTCTGAGTTTGTTTCCTTACATGTGAAGTGTCAGAGGGGGAGTGAGCCAGCTGGTCCACTGTGATGTGCCCTGATGCCTTCTCTCCTCCCACGAGGCTGGCCCTCCCCTTCCCACTGCCACTGCCAGCGCCACCACCCAGGACACCCCCCAGTGTGTGCCAGGTGGCTGGAACGGACACCGAAGAGGAAGTGTCCCTGGGTGCCCCACCAGAGCGGCACAGAGCTGGCAGGCCTGCTCAAGGGGCCCGCCCAGAGCTTTGGGGAGCAGAACTGGGGTAGGAACTGTCCTCTTCTGGGGAGGGTTCTCTCCAATCCTGCTCTGTCTGGAGGGCCCGGCTTCAGCCAGTGCGGTCCCCGACACCCCCGCCCCGCCCCGCCCCAACATGCTCCTCACCTTGGAGCAGAAAGGGGAGGTCTTAAGGGTACCCACTTAACAGCCCCAAACCTCAGTACTCTTGTTTTTAAAGTGAGGTGAAAATAGCAGCTTAGCATTCTTATTTGTAAAGTTGGTGAAGCTTGTCAAGTGGCTAGCCGGGTGCCTGGGTTAGAAACCACTCAGTAAACATTAGATGCTATGCATTGCTAGGGGGCTGCCTGCTGGGGACAACTGGACGATTGGAAGGCTCCTGACATTAAACAGGCTGGTTCAAGGCGTGGTGGTGGGGGTGCCCTGTGTGTGCAACCCACAAGCACAGGCGGGGAGGACCGCGACGGCGACACCTGGGGAGGTTGGTGTGAAGCCCACTGGAAACAATGTGTGTGCGCCCCCTGCTGGCTGGGGGCAAAAGGTGCAGGCCTGCTGGCTCGGGCCCTGGGGCGGGGAAGGGGGACTCGTGGTTGCTGCTGCCTGGTAGGTGAATCCAACACCCACGGAGTACCTGTGAGGCATCACCCACCTGGCCATTTGCCAGGTTTTATGGAGGGATGACTGACAGTGAGTGACAGACAAAATGAGTGACAGGTAAGTTAGGTTTTTGGGAACCAATCAGTTTTCGAGCCAACTCAGCCTTCGAGACCACGTCAGAAGCTGTTTCGGATACAGCAGTGAGCTAAGTTTCCTGCATCTTGGACTTGCCGCATGTGGAATGACCTTGGACAGGACACATAAGCCCTGTGAGCTTCAGTCTCCTCGCCTGTAGCTCATAAGTCTTCTCTACCCCAAGGATGCTGTATTTGGGGGGTTGGCGGGGCGGGGTTGGGGGGGCAGTTAAAAGCCACCACCAACAACTATGCTTTCTCAAGGGAGCCTCATCCTTTGATGAGCCTCACCCGTCCTGTGGCTCTCTGGTGCATTCGGAAGGGACCCTGTCATGCTCCTGGGGCATGCCAGTCTCCCCAGATTCTCCTACTCACCCACTAGGTACCCTGGTAGACCCCTGACTCTGGACCCTTGAGCTCTAACCTCTAATGAGAGGGCATTGGAGTGGATGTGAGAGAGCCGTGGGGACGGGGCTGGGATGGCAAGTCCCCACGCTGCATGTTCTAGGCCACAGAGGATATTTCTGCTGGAGTTAACTGGACTGCTTTGCCTCAATGTCACTTGCTGGGGGCCTTTGTCTTCCCAGATCCCTGTTCTCTTCCAGACTGCTGGGTGAATCTGGTCTCTCTTAGTATGGCTTTGGGGGCTTGTGGAGGATAGGGAGAGATGTTCTCAATGACTTTTTATAAAGATCCACCATCATTGCCACAACTAACAAATTTCTACTCCCAGTAGCCCTTACTGTGGATGTGCATGGACACACACAGCAAAAGTCAGCGTTGAAACTAATCAATGCTAGGGGAATATTTTAACATCTGTATCAAAACTACCCAAGTTCATCTTTTGAGGAAGTCTGTGGTATCATCTCACACGCTGTGTGTATGCGTACTTTTGCATTCATTCATGTAACAAGGGTTTATTGAGCTATTGCCAGATATTGAAGCAATAGCAGCAAATAAAATAAAGACAAATCCCACATAGAGCTTACATTCTACTGTGTGTCTCTATGTGTGTGTGTTGGGGGCGGGGTGCTGAGAGAAAAATAAATAAGCAACTGGAACAAACGTGACATTTGAGGGTAATGTGTGCGGTGGAGAAAACCAAAGCAGAAGAGGGGTTGGTGCCCCAGGATGGGGTTGGGGGGGTGATGTTAAATGGAGCGCTCAGGGAAGATCTTACTAAAAAGGTAACATTTAAGTCAAGATCTAACAGAGGTGAGAGTGGACCCAGCAATCGTTTGGTAAAAGAGGGCTCCAGGCAGAGGAGATGGAGATGCAAAGGCCCTGAGGCAGGAGCATGCCTGATGACAGAGAGGCTGCCCTGGAGAGAGCAGGGGAGGGGATGGGACTCACGCTCAGGAGTGGCCAGTGTCGGGCTTTGAGGGCCCTTGGGGACACTAGCGTCTGCTCTGGGTGAGATGGAGCTGGTGCAGAGCTTTCAGCAGACTGACATCATCCATCCTGCACAGGGACAGGGCCATTCTGGCGAGCAGAACGGTGGGAGAGCAGGGGGACTGTGAAGGGATGGAGGCAAAGGACGATGGCTGGGACCAGGAGGATAGTAGCCAGGTTAGTGAGACGTCAGCCACTTCTGGATGTTCCCTGAAGTGGGGGAAGATGGCCTGAGTTAGACAAGAAATCATCTGTTTTGATTTCGGTAAGTATTTCTTCTGCATATTTTGTTATTAGTCCCTAAGATATGTAGGAAAAAGGAGTAGCGTTCATATACACAAACATGCTTGACACAGCAACAAGCAAGTGTCTACTACAAGGTAGCCACCTGGCTCCTAAGGTCAGGACCTCTACCCCACAAGGGGCCTGGTGACAACTGCCCTTCCCTCGCAGGCGTGTTGTGAAGACAATGCATGCAAGCACTTACAAACTCTAGACTCAACAAAGAAACGCTATTTTTTTAATGAAGTATGGGCAAGGGTCCCCCGTACCCTTTTTCCAACCCATATAAGTAATTTCAGCTCCCTTCTGAAAGTTCTGAAAGTTAGCACCTGCCTTGTAAATAGGACACCACAAAACGGTCTTTAGAGACATGTGGTGGGGGAAAGTTAATCAGGGTAGGCTTCCTGGAGAAGGAGCTACGCTGACTTCCTCTGAAGTCTGACTCTTCTTCCAGTGAAGAAACTAAGGCTCAGTGACGTTAAATAACTTGCCTGAGGTCACAGAGCTAGAAACTGGCAGAAGACATCCATGCTTTCCTGGCTCAGAAGCTGCTGGTCTTAGCCAGGGTGTTGCCACGGTGACAGGCCGTTTCCATCAGAGGAGAATGATGGCCATTCATGTGAGGGCCTGGAACAAGAGGATTTGAATGGCTGTCACTCAAATCCGGGTGGAGCACAGGTATGGGGACCTTGGCATGGCCTCACTAATAGTCATGAATTACGGTTATCTGGTGAGCAGAGCAGTGCGCCAGGCCCTAGGCATTAGGTTTTAGATGCATGATTTCATTTAACTCTCATTTTGCAGGTGAGGCAACTGAGGTCTGACAGGCATACTAGTCTTGCCTATAGGCGTCAGAACTGAGAGAGGAACCCAAGGGTTTTCATTCTTTATTGCAATATAACAGTGGACTCAAGATGTGGCTTGAAGCAACAGTGCACAGGTTCTCCTGATTTTGTGAGTCAGGAATCTGGGCAGGGCTCAGATAGTTGGTTCTTCTGATTTTGTGAGTCAGGAATCTGGGCAGGGCTCAGATGGTTGGTTCTTCTGCTCCATGTGGCATTAGCTGGAATCATTCTGCCCTCAGCTGGCAGCCAGACTGGGAGGGAAGGACCAAGAAGACTTATTCACATGCCTTGCACTTCAGCACTTCTCTATGTGGCCTCCCCCATGTGGCTGGTATGGTGGCTTCAGGGTGGTTGGTTTCTTACATGGCAGCTGGCTTCCAAAGGAATGAAAGCAGAAGCTGCCAGGCTCCTTAAGGGGCTTGTCATGGAGATGGCATAGCTCCCTTGTACCGAATTCTGCTGGTCAAAGCAAGTCACGAGGCCATAACAAGTTCAGGAGGAGGGTAAATAGATTTTTCCTGTAGATGGACATGCAAGATGCCCATCCCGAATGGGAGATGCTTGTGGCCATGGTGGGAGACTAACAACCATCCCCAACCTACCCACTGCCAGCCCTCCTCCCAGGCCTAACTCCAGGAAGCTCTCGTTTCCAGGAATTCGCAAAAGTCCACCAGGCTCCTCCCACATGGGACATGTTTTGTCTTACCTGGCCCCCAGGCCAGTGACTACTTCTTGCTCTGTCCCCAACTTCAGAATAATTTATCTTCTTTCCTCTGGGAAAGGTCCCTTTTCCCCCTATTTCTTGGGGCCCCATCACCTGAGTTAGACTGAACATGTCTTATTCTCAGGACCCTAAAAGAACCAAACATGTGACTTGCAGGCAGTCAGCCACCTGTGCAAGAGTAGGTTGGATTTACTTTGCAGAGGCAGCACCCAGCTTTCCCCGGAAGACGAGTTCCATAAACAGGACTTTCTGGCACCAAAATCCATGTGCTTTGGCCTTGAACAAAGGAAAAGAGAATCTTCCTTCTCTAGGACCAGCAGCATCATCGTCCCCTGGAACTGTGTCTAGGGCTGCAGCCTTCCCACCCCAACCTCCCGAAACAGAACTTACACGTTAGCAAAATCCCAAGTGATGCATATGAGTGTTAAAGTTTGAGACAACTGAGGTAGAGGTTTCCAAGGTAAAGAACAGAAACAGGTTGGGAAGACAGATGCCAATGGAACCCACCTGGAGTGATGAGGCATAGGACTCAGCCTTGGCTGATGGTTGGAATCACCTGTGGTCCTTTCAAAAAAATTCCTGATGCCCAGTGTGCACTTTGATCAGTTAAGTCTTATTAGATCCTGGGGCTGGAGCCCGGCCATCAGAATGTTCAAAAATCTCAAGTGATTGCAATGTGCAGTCAGGGTTGGGAGCCATTGTTTTAGGGTTCTTCTTCTTAAACGGCTTCCCTGGTGGCTCAGATGGTAAAGAATCTGCCTGAAATGCAGGAAACCTGGGTTTGATCCTTGGGTTGGGAAGATCTTCTGGAGAAAGGAATGGCCAACCCATCCAGTGTTCTTTCCTAAAGAATCCCATGGACAGAGGAACCTGGTGGGCTATAGTCCATGGGCTCACAAAGAGGTAGACACGACCAAGTGACTGGCACTTTTCTTAAAGTGCAGTCTGTGGACAGTCTACACCCAGATCATTTGAGATGCTGATTAAATATGCAGATTCCTAGGTCCCACACTGGATTTTTGAGCCTAAATCTCCAGGCTCAGGGTGCAGGAATCCACATATTTTCCAAAACTTTTACTTTTTGGCCACACCATGCAGCCTGTGGGAACTCACTTCCCCAACCAGGGATCGAACCCACATTGCCTGCATCAGAAGTCAGGAGTCTTAACCACTGGCAAACCAGGGAAGTCTCTAGAAATCCACCTCTCTAACCATCTCCCTGGATGATATGAATGCTCGCTAAGTTAGAGACCACTGGTTTAGGGCCCTGAAAAAAGAACAATAATAAACAATAATAGCAAGGATGTTTCTAAACACTACAAAAGTTCTAATGTGCAATAATTAGAAAATACAGATGAGTAAAAGTAGGAAACAAACAAAAATCTCTGTCCTCCTCTGCCCAGAGATAACTGGGGGCCCCCTCGGCACCCACCCTAGAGAAGGGAAAGAGCCTGCATCCCCCAGAGAAGCCGCCAGCCATCACCGGCTCGGCTGTGATGCCGGCTCCCCTCCACTCGCAGGGTGGAGCCTGTCATCTGGTCCGGACAGAATTATTGCCTCAAATTACATGGTTGATTATCAATTACTTGTGTCCGTGCGAGAGCATGTGTGCGTGTGTGCCTAAGTGTCTTTGCAAATCATTAAGGGTCGTAATTCTGGATTATCGTTGATTAACGAGAGGGAGGCCTGGTACCTCCAGCAGCCGGGATGGCAGCCCCGCAATTACGTCCCAGCTGATCGGTAATTGGCGCATCACAAGATGATTTCTGTCTCCAGGCGGCCTCCTCCCAGCTTCTCCTGCCGTCTCTGCGATTAGCGCCATTGCTCATTCCTTTCAGGCCCCGGGCTGAGTCCAGAGGCCTGTTTTCTAGCAAGTGGATGTGGTGGGGCTGGCTTTGAAGACCACCACCCAAATGAGGCGGTGATAGCAGTGTGTGTTGGGGCAGCGGGGTGATAACGGTGGCAGAGGCGTCACTGGGAGGAGGAGAATGGAGCTGGCCTGAGCTTGCAACCTGGGGCTGCCTTACCATCATCCTTCCCAGGAAGCCCAGGGACCATTCTCTGAGCTCACCGCCCCTCTCCCCCTGCATGGATGAGGACACTGAGACCCAGAGAATGAAAGCAGCAAATCAGGTGCGGGGTGGTGGTGGTGGGGGCGGGAATCCCAAATCAGTTATTCAGAACAGCATGGTCACAGGAATCCAGCCCCACAGAGTCAAGGAAAGACCAAAGATATAGAAGGCGCTTCCTCCCACCTTCGTGCCCATCCTGGGGAGGCTGTCACCTCCCAAGTTACCTCTACCTGCCTTAGTTTCCCTGAGCAATGGAGAGCATTTGTCTTCCCGGGTTTGCAGACAGATGCCCCAACTCCCAGCGGCTGCAGAGGAAGTGCCCTGAGGAACATGTAGCGTTAATTCAAGGAAGCAGCATCACCCCCCTGAATGGCGGCAGTGGCCTCCAGTCGGTTCCCCCTACTTCTCTGTGAGTCCCCAGTATCCATCACGCTGGAGAGGGAGGGATCTCTAGAGTGCCCTGTCTTATTCCCCACGAGATACCATCCCTCCACAGGGCGTGACTCCCCGTGGCCCTTGGGATAAAGTCTGGATCCCCAGCCTTCTCTCTTGCTGCACCCCACCTGTCCTCTCTGCCCAGCAAAGACTCACTCCACGCTCTAGGTACCTCCCGCCGCTGCCAGGGTCCTTCACCCGGTCTGATCCCTCCCCCTGGCATCCCTTCCCCCTCCTCCCATCATCTTTCACTTGGGCACACCCACCCGTGGGAGAGGCAGGGATGCTTATGCTCGGACTCGGGCTCCAAGGCCCAGAAAGGGGGTTCTGCCCTTACTGGGGACCAGCAGTGACAGAAACAGAAATTTTAAGGTCGGCTTTATGGAGTGGGGGGTGTTGTGGGAGGATGGGGAAGGCGGGACCGTTCCGGAAAACTTCCACATAAAAGACTCTCCCATGGCTGCAGAGCCACCAGGCAGTTTGTTTCTGGGCCTTGCCAGCTGTCTTGGCCATTTTCATTTTTATCTACTTAGGGTGGTCAGCAGGTCATGGCAAGCGGGAGACGCAATGCTAATGACTCCGGCTCCACGTGGCGACCATTCAGGAAAAAGCTGCAATGTTCTTTCTGCCACATTAATCAGAGAAACGCATCAAGAGCTGTTGCGTGGAGACAGCTTTCCTCCCAGTACCTGCCCTGCATACTAATCACCACCCCCTCCTGGCGGTGAGTCAGCTCCATGCCAGGCAGGCAGTGAGGGAAGACCAGAAACGCCCGCTCCAGGCCCGTGGGGATGGGCAGAGGGGCAACAGCCATGTCCCAACGCCCTCCCCCAGACAAACACCGCATGTGGCTGTCACTGAGCCCCAGTAGGAGGGGGTTGCAGATTCTGGAAAAGTCCAGCCAAAGGCATACCCCTGGGTTAATTCCTTGGTCTAGGTCTTACCTAAGTCCACCAGAGGGAACTCTCTAGCAGCTGACCCCTGGACAGGGTCTGATAAAAGCAAGCAGGGCCTCGCTGGCAGGCACTTTGAGAACAATAAGACATAGCTTTAGATAGCGTTGGATGGCATCACCGACTCAATGGACATGAGTTTGGGTAAACTCTGGGAGTTGGCGATGGACAGGGAGGCCTGACGTGCTGCAGTCCATGGGGCTGCAAAGAGTTGGGCACGACTGAACGGCTGAACTAAACTGAGTGAGTATGTGGCAGGCATACATTGTAAGCACTCTGGGTGGATTACTCAGTTTACCCTCATCCAACCCTGTGAACCCTTGCTGGTTCTGCTGTGCAGATGAGCAAGGCTACATACAGACAGGTTAAGCAACCAACACAAGGTCACACAGCTGGTAACCCCAACTGTGTGTGAACCCCCGAAGCTGTGCTCCAAACCACCCCCCGTTTCGCCTCACTGTGCTCCTAGAGCCCGGAGTCGCCTGAGCCTCTGAAAGTCTTTTGCGTGTATTCATTCATTCACTCATTCATTCACACAGCAACTCTTTGTTGAACACCTGTTATGTGCAAAACACTTTGTTGGGCACCGGGGAGACAATGGGAAACAAAACAGATATACACTTAAAGAGGGAGACTGGCATCAATTGGACATTTTCTCAAATTCATAGTAAATGCAAACTGTGATTAAGTGCCATGAGAAGTGCGAGGTCCCACAAAGGCATATAACTGGGGACACTCATGTCGCTTGGAAAAGTCCAGGAAGGTTTCCCAAGGAAGTGACAGATAAGGGGGATGGCTTGCACCAGCGCTTCTCAAAGTGTGGCCCCTGGACTGGCGGCATGAGGTCGCCTGGGAACCTCTTAGAAATGCAGATTCTTAAGCCTCACCTCAGACTGACTGAATCAGGGACTTGGGGTGAGGCGGAGAAATCTGGGATCTCTTTGGGGGAAGATTCTGAGGTCCGCTCGAATGTGAGACCTACTGGCTTAACGCAAAGGCCCGGAAGTGGGCAGGAGTGGGCACGTTGGTGCAGCAGGAAGGGGGGCCTGCAGCTGGCAAGGGGGAAGTGGTCTGAGATGAGCCGAACAGGGTTTGGTCACCTGGGCCTTGTAGACATCTTAAAGGGTGCAGCCCTACACCAGCTCCCATCACCAAGAAGCCCAGCCAGAGGGCTTGTCGGCCCCGGGGACCCTCAGGTATAGTGGCAGGTCACTCAGGGGTCCAGTGTGGCTGAGGCGAGAGAACAGAAGTGACCACGTCATATGGCTTCTGACCAGTCACCTGACCTCTCCAGTGTTTTGATTTCCAGGAAGTACTGATGAGACGGTGGACCCCACTCCTGGGGAGGTGCCTCCATCTTCAACGCTGGAAAAGGAAGTTAGAATGGAAACTTCTTATTCTCCAGAAGCGTCTGGATCTCAGTGAAACCCCACCCGCAGCAGCAGCAGCAGCTGGCTATGACCGACTGGGTGGAGAGCTGGCTGGGTGTTGACGTTGCCAGCAGCTGAAGCCAGGTTCAGGGCGGTGGGGTCGGGGATGGAGGCTGGGCGAAGTCCCCTAGCTGGACATTTTTGAGGGGTCAGTGCAGAAACAGATGAGAGTTGGTGACTACCAAACAGCCCCTGGACTACTGAGTCAGGCGGCATTTGTGGAGTCCCTGCTGTGTGCTCGACACTGTCCGAGGCCCTTTCACACGTGCTGTCCGAACTTCCAGGCTTTCAGATCCCTCCTCCTGTCATTCCGTCCACAGAGGCATATGGATGACTGTTTGTTTGGACCTGGTTTGTCAGGACACGGTGGTGAGCAGGACAGACTGTCTTATCCTCAGGGACAGCCTTGTGGGGAAGACATAAGAATATGAACGCTCCACAAAGGAGCTCCCAGGTATTTTTTAGGGCCAATTGTGAGGGTTCTGGAGCTCTCTTCCCTTGGACTGCAAGAAGATCCAACCAGTCCATCCTAAAGGAAATCAGTCCTGAATAGTCATTGGAAGGACTGATGCTGAAGCTGAAACTTGGGCCACCTGATGCAAAAAGTTGACTCATTGGAAAAGACCCTGATGCTGGGAAGGATTGAAGGCAGGAGGAGAAGGGGATGACAGAGGATGAGATGGTTGGATGGCATCACCGACTCAATGGACATGAGTTCGAATAAACTCCGGGATTTGGCAATGGACAGGGAGGCCTGGCATGCTGCAGTCCATGGGGTCGCAAAGAGTTGGACATGACTCAGTGACTGAACTGAACTGAACTGTGAGGGTTCTGAGTATTCTTTTTATTAAGAAACATTTCATTTCTTCAAGTACCTGTTGCAGGGAGAAAGACACCAGGAGAAAATACAGCCTATTGGAGATGCTGGCATTGGCTTTGTCCCCGGGGTTACTGCTAGCCATCACTGTAGGATCTGAGGGGACTGAGGAGGTGCGGTTTGAGCTTGTCAGAGGGCCAGATGCTCTGCGTCTCTCTAAGACAGCCTGGCCAGTGTTCCCCACTGGCCCCTCCAGGGCTGGCCCACCTCTCCATGAGGCTTTTTCACAAGATGCTCAAGGAATTCCTGCAGAAGAGACACCTCCATCTTCCCTCCTGATGTGGAGACCTGCAAACTAGACTGAGAATTGGAGGCCACAGGCTCGGCGGGAGGTAGGGAGTCACAAAATAGAACATTTGAAACACATTCTCGTTTCCCTTCTTGGTCTACCGCATCTCCCCAATGGGCATCTGAACTTGGACTTCCCTTCCACGAGCTCTGAGGTAAGCACCATATGTCAGTTTTGTCAGGCCCACAGGCTGGTTTCCATCCAGCCCACTCTGATTTCCTCCCAGCTGCAGTTCTGCGGAATGACCCATCCCACTCGGGGCACGTGGAGGAAGAGACAGCAGCAGCCATGGACACGTGCTGAGCGCCCACCACTGGCTGGGAGTCATTCTGATGATGTGTGTGTTGCTGACATACAGCCCTAAGAGTCGCACTGCCATCATCCCCATTTTACAGATGGACAAACTGAGGTGCAGAGGTGTGCAGGGACATCCTCAAGGTCACCTAGCCACTGGAGGCAGAGCAGGGATCTGAGCCACACTGATCATTGGACTTGGCCTATTTGCTATGACAGAAAACCCCATCTTGGCTAAAAACTGTTGGCTGGAAGAGGTGAGGGTTTAGAGGAAAGGGGTCCCACCTAGCCAGTCAGGAGTGGGGACACCAGAGGAAGGATTAATGAATCCACGAAAAGGGGCAAGGCCGGGCTGATCCATCTCCAGCAGAGCAGGGTCGAGCCCAGTGACTGAAGCCACCACAAGCCAGGGAGTCCCGGCAGGGCTGGAAAGCAAGGAGGACTCCCTGGAGGCAGCCCCCTTTGGAGAACTGGTCAGGGAGCAGCAGGAGCCTTCAAGAGACCCTGGAGGCTGGTTTGGGTCCCTTGCCCTGCTTAGGTCCTTACCACAGGCCCCTCCACTGCTATTTCCTCTGCTCCCCTGGGCTGAGTGACAAGCGCACCCTCCCTGAAGCCTGCAGAGGAGTGAGGCTGCACTGGGCATAGAGGGAGAGAGCAGCCCTTTGGCGCAGAGGGACCCAGACTCACATCTCTGGTCCGAGTTGGCCAATAGTTAGGTCCCCCCAGTCCCACAGCTGTGAACCCCACCTGCAGGATGGCATGGCTGAGGGGTACAAATGAGCTAAGTGTCAAGAACCCAGGGAGGCTTCTGGCACACCAGAGATGTGTGACCCATGTGCCCTGCTCCTATTCTTCCTTCTAGAACAAGGAAGAAGGAAGGCAAAATCCCTTCACCCGCTGGGCCATGGGGGCTGGGCCTGTTGCAGGTCCAGCGGACACAGGTGTCTAGGACTGAAGGGCCCCTCGGTCAGAGCAGCGCCCTGGATGCCCGCAGTCCCTGCCCCAAGCCTGGCAGGCAAGCCGGGCGGTGCCAGGCCTGGGCGGGAATCCGGGGGTTCCTGGCTTGGCCCTGGGGATGGTCCTGCCCTGACTCCTTTGATCCAGAAGCCCGGCCTCGCTGGCTGAAGGCTCCAGCAGCCTCCCCACGGGGCCCAAGGCGGGAGACAACACCCTTCTTTCCCTCCTTCCACCTTCAGCCCCTGGCAGGGGGTCCCTAAAAAAAGGAGCCTCAGCTACAGCCACTTGGGCTCCTTCCCAGACATCTCCCCGCTGCAGGCCCACCTTGCAGGGGCTTCACCCCACAGGCTGTCTCTGCAGTGTCAGCTGGAGAAGCCAGCCACTGCGAAAGGCCAGGATGGAGGTTGGGCCGTGACCAGTCCCCCGTCTGATGCCACACGGGACTTTGATGTGGGCCCAGGTCAGGTCTAGCTCTCCCAGCCAGGGTTCTGGGGGAGTTCACTGTCTCAGGGAGAACAATGGGGAACGGGAGCTTGAGGGAGTCAGGCAAGGAGCGCCAAGGAGAGGAGGGTGCTGTTCTTGACACCAGGTTTGTTCTCTCCATAAAAAAATGTGGAGGGAGGTTCAAAAGGGAGGGGGTTATATGTATACCTATGGCTGACTCATGTTGAGGTTTAACAGAAAACAGCAAAATTCTGTAAAGCAATTATCCTTCAATAAAAAAATAAGTTAAAAAAAAGAAATACCTTAGAGGGGGAAGTTGATAAAAAACAGAAAGTATCAATCATTACCCCATTAAAGAATTTTGTATTCATTGAAGAAAAAAAAATGTGAACACAGAAGTAAAGAGAGAAACAGTGACAAGTTCTTTTTCCCCCAATATCCCTGCTTCCCCAGCAGTGACCTGTATCAGCAGTTGGCTGTATGTCATTCCAGACTTTTTCTGGGCATTTATACATACACACACACACACATGTGTATATGATGCCACGATGTTTGGGGTTTTTTGCTTTGACATCAGTTGGATCAAGCTGACCATACCGCCCTACAACTTTGCCCCCATAACAGTGTATCTTGAACATTTTTTTCATGACTGTATATATGAAGCACACGTATCTGTTGTTGCTTTATTTTTCTAATTTCTGCAGATATTGCCCTTGTGGATGTGATGCAGTTGATTCAACCACTGCCTTTCCACTCACCCCCTCACTCAGGGTCCCTGTTGCCAGGCCTGACTCTGGGGAGCCTGGTGTTTCAGGTAAATGGCGCCACCGCACAGTCCCAGAGACCCTGTGCACGTGCAGAATGCGGCAGCCCCTCCCTGCTCCCCTGAGCAGATAAGGGGTCTCCAGTTCTTTCTCCTGCAAACAATTCTGCAACCAGCGTCCTCGCCCATGCGTCTCGGTGCACAGACACCAGGCTTTCTGTAGGCTCTGATACCCCGAGGTCGAGCAAGGAGGCAGGAGTGTGTGCATCCTGCGTGTGAGGGACCCTGCCAAGCTGTGGGAGGGCGCAGCCAGCCTCCTCCACCCCCAGCCTGCTAGCGCTGGCCCGGCCGCTGCTTCCAGGAAATCAAGTGCAAAGACTGAGGACTGTCAGCGGCTTGCACACTGGGGGCCATCCAGGGAGTAGATGAAATTGTAGGAGAAAATCACACCAGGCTCAAGACCGCTCATGATAGAGACCCCGTGGTGACCTCTCCGGAGGAGTTAAAGGAATGCAGGCGGACACCACTCACCCTCCAGCATCCACCAGCGGGCGCACAGCCCTCTGTCTTTGGAGAAGCCGTTCCTCGTTAGCAGGCCTGGTGGAACGGGGACCCTGGTCCGGGGCCCAAGCTGCCACTGCGCAGGCCAGGAGACCAGCGGGGATGCCAGCTTCCCTGGAGGGTGGACCCAGAGGACCTCACGGGGCCCTCCACCACTCAAGGTCAAGGGACCTGCCCTCTTCCGCCGGCCCCTAGAGGCACCATCTGGCAGCCAGGCAGTGATCCTCAGAGACTGCCCTCCACCCCGCCCCTGGGCCCACGAATGCTGCAGCTGAGCACACGTGCCCCGCCCACTCTCTCCCGACCTCCCTCCCTGCTGGGATCCAGGTACTGGCATCACGCCTCAGGTCTTCTTATCCAGCTGCACCCCCATGCCCTGCCCCTCTGGGAGGAGGGGGCTCCGGACGGTGCTGGGGAGTCAGGGAGGTGCAGCATGGACAGGTCCAGCCTTTTCCTTAATGGAGGAAGGGTGGGTGACCCGAGGCTTCCCCTGGTTTCAAAGCAGCTAGGTTTATAAGCCTCCACCCTGCACCCCACCCCACTCTTTCTTCCTCCTCTAGATCCCAGCCACCCACACCCGCACGTAGCCCTGCACACAAAACCCAGCCATAGCGATGAACACGGGGAAACACGCAACCATGTTGTTTTCAGTAAGCAGCTGTCTCCTGGCTCTGCAGACCGACTTACCGGCTAATGATGAAAAGATAACTCTAGCTACATTCATTGGGCAGTGTGCCAAGTGCTTTATGGATATGATCCGACAATTTTCTTCACAAAACCAGTAAGTAGAAGCCGCTCTGAATTTATCGGTGGGGAAATGGAAGCTCAGAGAAGTTAAGTGACTTGATCCAGGTCACACAGCTGCTGCACGCTAGAGCCAGGACTGGAAGCCAGGTTCCCATCAAACTCCATGTCTGTGGGCTTAACCGTTGCGCTACCCTACTTACTTCTCTTTCATTTCTTCTGGGTTGTCCCAGAGACCAGCTTGAGCTGGTCAGTTTCCCAGGGCTGACCCCGGGCCTGGGTGGGGATGCTGCTTCTGATTGCTGAAGCTGAGTGGAAAGACTCTCCCCATCTCCTCCATGTCCGGATTCTCTGACTCTCTCATGAGCTTACCCAGTCCCCTCTGGACCAGTAAACCCTGACTGGTCACCCGGCCTGCCAGGGAGCACTTTGGCTGCAGGGGGCCATCTCAGCCTGAAGAGCATGGAAATCCCTCTCTACTCCACCTCCCCGCCTGGGTCCAGGTGGCAGCTGGTCTCAGGGCTGTCCATCCACAAGCAGGCTGGGAGGTGGGTGAGAGAGAGGCGGCCCCCATTCCAGCGGGGCTTGCTGCCCTCGTGTGGCCTGGGCCCGCGACCACTGCATCTCCCTCCTCCTTCCATCCTCCTTGCTGGTCTCCCGTCTTCCCCAGTGCCAAGGACACACATCCAGTGCCAAGCCCAGTGCAGGTGCCCAGGAAAAGGCGGCAGAAAGACAAGGGAAATTCCCAATCACCAGATAATACCCGAAGCCAATAACATCCATGGAGATGAAGTCTACTTATCTGTTGACCTGAAAAGATGCCCTAGTCTATTCTGTTTAAAAAAAAAAAAAAGGAAGAAAGCAGGTCTTAAAACTGTTGGAAAAGACCCTGATTCTGGGTAAGATTGAGGGCAGGAGGAAAAGGCGGCGACAGAGGGCGAGATGGTTGAACGGCATCACTGACTGGACATGAGTTTGAGAAAACTCTGGGAGATGGTGAAGGACAGGGAAGGCTGGAGCCCGCAGTGCATCGGGTCACAAAGAGTCAGACACAACTTAGCAACTGAACAACAACACAAATACAGTAAGAAAACCTTTTATTAATGAAAGGAAATATTCTCTATGTATCTAATCATAGAAAAAGGATATTTGCCAAGATGCTAACAGATGGTTTTTGTTGTCTTGGCTTATCTGTGTTTTCTCTTTTTCTCAATGAACATCAATTACCCACATAATTTTAAAAAGCAATAAAAATAAACCAATCCCAGACCGATTGTACATCTTCCTGTCCTCATCCCTACCCCCAACAGCTCTCCAAAAAAATTATCAAGATCCACAATTCTGGACCTTCCTTTCTCTCTCCTGTCGTTTCCACATCTCAGCAGGTATGTGCTGGGTTGAGGGTGGGGGAGAGATTGCTACCTGCTCCAGGAAGACTTCCCCTGACTAATGGGAGGTGTGCAGGCTTCGCCAGGGGGCCCTTTTCCCTCTGACCCGGCTCTGTCCAGATGCACAGTGCCCGAGGCCTTCTTCCCTCCTTGGTGCCCTTTCACGGAGGAGGAAATGCTCTGCGTTGTTGGCTTCTGCAGGCTGACCCCCTTCCCCGAGGCCGAGACCCTCAGAGGCAGCCACCCAGCTCCCCCATAATCACGTGGACTGGAGCCCCAAGGCAAATGGCTCCACTGCAGGAGAGGCGATCCTGGCAAAATGAAGGAGGAAAAAGAAACCACAGAAGCTCCTGATCACCAGAAAAGAAAGAGCCGTGCTTCGGGACGGGGCTGTGCGGGCCCCTTCCAGAAGGATCCAAGGGAAACGAGCTTCCTGAGCACTGACCACATGGACCCTCCGAAGACATGTTGCCACCCCCTCCCTTTGTGCCAGTAAGGGAGACAAGGCACCTGAGCCTCAGCTTCCTACCCCTCTGGTGCTTCAGCCCAAGTCTCACGTCAGGGTAGGCTCCGAAAAAGGCCTCTGGTTGGAGAAATTAGTGTTTGTGGGCAGCTTCTCCCTCCTCTCCCCGACCATGTTAGCCACTGCCCAGGCTCCCCAAGAACCACAGACACCCCTCTCCTGGGCGAGGGGGAGTAAAGAGCAGCTAGGACTGAGCGTTCTCCCCAGAGGGCCAGCTCTCTGAGCGCCTGCTACTTTAGTGATGAAGATGGCTAACGTCCTTATTCTGGCCATTAGAATACCAGCCATCAGCAAGGCAGCCTAGAGAGCCCCAGGAGCTGGCCGGCCACCCAGAAGAATCCAGGATTCAAGGCAAAGGAACAGAGGACATTTAATGTCACCTTGACCCCCATTGTTAAATCACATTCCCAGAGGTGACCATCACCAGGGACCCAGAAATCAGGCTCCCACGCCCTCCAATCAGCTCATACACACACAGGACAAATGCAGCGGTTGGTACATCTGATTGAGAGGAAGCCACCCTCCCTGACTCTTCCAGCTCTGTACCTAGCCACCTGGGTCAAGTCATGCCTGCCACCATAGCTCCCCTTCCACTTCCACACTGTGGTAGGGTCAAGAAGGGTTTAAAAGAGTGTTGCTGAAGAATGCTCAGCCCCTGGCAGCGTCTCCTCCATGCATGGGGGTCTCAGAATGAGTTCCATGCCCTGAGCACCTGGGTTTGTGGGCAGTTGGTGGTTCAGATGGTAAAGAGTCTGCCTGCAAGGCAGGAGACCCAGGTTCGATCCCTGGGTCAGGAGGATCCCCTGGAGAAGGGAATGACAACCCACTCCAGTATTCTTGCCAGGAGAATCCCATGGACATAGGAGCTTAGTGGGTTACCATCCTCGGGGTTGCAAATAGTGGGGGACACGACTGAGCAACTTTCACGATCAAAGCATGATTCGTAGCGACACCCTGTGGACACAATGGGTAACTGCCTCCACCTGGACGAAAGCCACAGGACGACATCCAACTTTCTTCATTATGTGGAAATGAGCTGATTGCAATTAATCAGGCTCATCACCTTTCACAGGGAGCTGTCTTAGAGCTGAAAAAGAATCCCTCCAAAAACCAGAAAACAGCCACCCAGCTGCACATTTCCATCTGTTTCCAGTAAGACACAGTTTCAATTTGCCCCTTTTCCAATATTGACTTGAAAAGTCTAGAGGCTATGGAGGGAGGGTAATGTCAACAATAATGTCTATAATATTAATAGAAGTGTAAAGGGCTCTTTACTCTTGCCGTGAATTTCATGCATTATCTCATTTAATCTTCCCAGCCAACCGTGCAGGTATGCGCACTTACTCCCAACAGTTAGAGGAAGAATTTGAGACTTGGAGCATTAGGGAAGGCTAGGTTTCAGACCTGGGCAATTTGACATCAGACCCCCCCCCCCATTCTGTTTAACCAACAGTCTGTGCAACCTCACTTCCCCCAGTGTCTACTGACCATGGTAATCCCTCGAGGCTGGAGAAAAATCCCAATTTCTGGGGCATTGGCTTGACTCCTCAAATGGAATGCCCTTGAGTCACCCTCTGGGGAAATGATAGGTGAGTGGACATGAAGGGCTTTAGGGTTCAACGGGCCTGGGTTGGAGTCAGGTCTCTACCTCTCTCGCCTTGGAGGGTGCTGTGGAGATTAGAGAAATCATTTGGTGCTGAGTAGATGCTCCAGAAATAGTGGCTATTCTCAACTGTATGGCGTACAATTTGACCTTGGGAGGAGCCAGCCTGGAAGATTTCTGTAGGTGGCAAATTCTAATTTGACCTCGTTAGAAACCACTGCGAAGAAGGGCTAGGATGGGGCTTCCCTCATGGCTCAGGGGTAAAGAATCCACCTGCCAATGCAGGAGACACGGGTTCGATCCCTGATTGGGGAAGATCCCACGTGCCTTGGAACAACTAAGCCTGTGTGCCACAACTAGTGAGCTTGAGCTTTAGAGCCTGGGAGCCCATGTTCCACAACAAAAGAAGCCCGAGCACTACCACTAGACAGCAGCCCCTGCTCTCCGCAACTAGAGAAAGGCAGAGCAGCGATGAAGACCCGGCACGGGCAAAAATTAATAAATAAAAAGAGAAGGGCTAGGATGAAGGTGAGGGCCAGCCTTCTCATCCTTAGGCTTGTGCTGGTTCAGACGGAGCAGCTCACCTGTCATGGTTCAAAAGATACCCAAAGGGAGTGACTTAACCAAGCTGGCAGGGCACACATGAGATCCCGTAACTTCGGGCCCCGTCTTTCCAGAGAGACAACATTATGCAAAAAAACAGTGTCCCGGCAGGATTCAAGTCCGTGCCTCCAGGCATCTGCAGAAACTCTGGTGCTCTGAACCAGTCCGTGCCCTATTTGCGGTACTTTGTTATGGCAGCTCAAAGAAACAAACACGGTCGTAAGAGCCATCACGACCTACCCCTTGCTCTCCCTCGGACCGCTCGTCCTGCGGGAAGCCAGCTGCCGTGCCATGAGGCTACCCAGGCAGACCGATGGGAGGTCCACATGGCAAGGATCCGCAGCCTCCTGTCAACATCCAGCACCAACTTGGCACCATGTGAATGAGCCTCCTCAGAAGCAGATACTATAGCCTCAGTCAAGCTTTCAGATGACTGCAGCCCTCAGGGACATCTGACTGCTACCTCCTAAGAAGCCTGGAGCCAGAACATCCAGTTAAACCTTTCCGCAGTCCCTGGCCTACAGAAATTGTGAGATGAGAGATGTTTAATATAGTTTGAAGCCACTAAGTATTGGAGTAATCTGTTAAACAGCAATAGATAGCTAATACTGATATATCTATTGTATTGGAGCCGCAGTATAACCTGAAACAGAATGAGCTGCATTTTTTTTAATACTACTCATTGGATTTAGGGCCTGAGCTAATCCATTACAACCTTTAATTGCATCTGTAAAGATCCTACTCCCAAATAAGGTCATATTCACAAGTACAGGGCAGGATTAGGGCTTCAGTATATCCTTCTGGGGTACACAGTTGGCCCACAGCAATGACCTAACCTTGCAAGTCACATACCTTCATTTCTGTAGGTATGTACTGGGTACAAGGGTCAGCCCTGTTCAGGGTGGAAGGAGATCACACAAGGGGTGACTATCAGGAGATGAGGATAACTGGGGCCATCCTGGAGGCTGGCTCTCAGGACATCAGATGGCAAACTCAGCCTGAGACACACCCCCATGTATAGTATTCATGAGGAAACAATGGGAAAGCGGTTGCACAGCATTTGGGCCTCCCCTACGGTCAAGAGTATAAAAAGGAGTGACCTTCCTGGTAGTCCAGCAGTTAGGACTCAGAGCTTTCACTGCCAAGGGCACGGGTTCAATCCCTGGTCAGGGAACAAAGATCCCACAAGCCATGCAGTGCAGCCAAAAAATAAAAATTACAAAGTAGAGTGAGGGAAGAGAAGGATCTGGACATAGAAATTGAGAGAGTAAAGCTATGTTGAACGCTCCACCCCAGTGGAGTTGGGGACCCTACCGCCTTGATCTTAAGTCTCCTGGTGTAGGTTCCATAGGCCATTCAGAGCCGGGGGCCCCCACAGGCCTGTGCGGCATGTGGGATCCTCCCAGACCAGGGATCGAACCTGCATCTCCTGCACTGGCTTCACCATTGAGCCACCAGGGAATCCCCAGGAATTCTCATGTGATCGCAGAGCCCACAAGAGGAGTGGCTGCCCTGGATTGGGCAGGGGCCCTGTGAGTGCTTCCCCATGGGCCTCTGGAGAGAGAGGCTCAGTGAGGCATCATTTGAGGTCCTGTAGCAGGCTTCAGCAATACGTGAACCGTGAACTTCCAGATGTTCAAGCTGGTTTTAGGAGAGGCAGAGGAACCAGAGATCAAATTGCCAACATCCACTGGATTATCGAAAAAGCAAGAGAGTTCTGGAAAAACATCTATTTCTGCTTAATTGACTATGCCAAAGCCTTTGACTGTGTGGATCATAATAAACTGTGGAAAATTCTGAAAGAGATGGGAATACCAGACCATCTGACCTGCCTCCTGAGAAATATGCATGCAGGTCAAGAAGCAACAGTTAGAAGTGTTATTGAACAACAGACTGGTTCCAAATGAAGAAAGAAGTATGTCAAGGCTGTATATTGTCACCCTGCTTGTTTAACTTATATGCAGAGTACATCATTCGAAATGCCAGGGTGGATGAAGCACATGCTGGAATCAAGATTGCCGGGAGAAATATCAATAACCTCAGATATGCAGATGACACCACCCTTATGGCAGAAAGTGAAGAGGAACTAAAAAGCCTCTTGATGAAAGTGAAAGAGGAGAGTGAAAAAGTTGGTTTAAAGCTCAACATTCAGAAAAGGAAGATCATGGCATCTGGTCCCATCATTTCATGGGAAATAGATGGGGAAACAGTGAAAACAGTGTCAGACTTTATTTTGGGGGGCTCCAAAATCACTGCAGATGGTGACTGCAGCCATGAAATTAAAAGACACTTACTCCTTGGAAGGAAAGTTATGACCAACCTAGACAGCATATTCAAAAGCAGAGACATTACTTTGCGAACAAAGGTCCGTCTAGTCAAGGCTATGGTTTTTCCAGTAGTCATGTATGGATGTGAGAGTTGGACTGCGAAGAAAGCTGAGCGCCGAAGAATTGATGCTTTTGAACTGTGGTGTTGGAGAAGACTCTTGAGAGTCCCATGGACTGATAGGAGATCCAACCAGTCCATTCTAAAGGAGATCAGTCTTAGGTGTTCATTGGAAGGACTGATGCTAAAGCTGAAACTCCAGTACTTTGGCCACCTCATGCGAAGAGTTGACTCATTGGAAAAGACTCTGATGCTGGGAGGGATTGGGGGCAGGAGGAGAAGGGGACGACAGAGGATGAGATGGCTTGATGGCATCACCAACTCGATTGACGTGAGTTTGAGTGAACTCTGGGATTTGGTGATGGACAGGGAGGTCTGGCGTGCTGCAATTCATGGGGTCGCAAAGAGTCGGACACGACTGAGTGACTGAACTGAACTGAGCGCCTCCTAATGGGCAGGAAGAAGGCGGAGGGGGCTGCTGGATTCTTGAAGCTGAAGATGGATGTCACTGGCCGTTACCCGAACCAGAGGTGCAGGTTGGGAACCTCAGAGATGGAAACCTATGGAGCACCCAAGGGACTCCCTGGGAAACAGCGTTCGCCATCTGCCAGGCTCAGAGAGCTGGCAGTTCTGCAATCATGGAATAACTACAGGGGATTCCCTGGTGGCTTAGTGGTGAAGCATCCACCTGCCAGTGCAGGAGACGCAGGTTCGATCCCTGGTCTGGGAGGACCCCACATGCTCCGGAGCAGCTAAGCCGTGCCCCACAGATACTGATGCCTGCAAGCTCAGAGCTTGTGCTCTGAAACAAGAGAAGATCCAGCACAACCAAAAAATGAATATTTTTGAAAAAGTTTCTTAAGAAAAAAAAGAGAAAAATTGTCCTATTCTTCCATCCCCTCCCTTCTGCCCGCCACCATTCGCCTCTCTCCCTTAGACCCTGCAAGCTGCCAGCAGGTGGGAGCGGAGGCTGTCAGGTGAGAAAACAGATGGAGAACTCCCACAGCCGAGTCCCTGAAGGCCGGCACCCCAACTCCAGCCCTTGGAGCAGGAGGCAGGTAGGTCTCTGAAGGAAGAGGAATGCATCATGTCATATCTATAACCAGTTGCTTTAGACCTCTAGATCGATCCTGGGCTTTGTGACATAGGAGGGCCATACCTGAGCCTGGCAGAAGAGGTGTGGGGTCAGCTGGGCTTTCATGTGGGGGGCGGGGGTGGGTGAAGCGGGGAATTGCTTCCTTTGCTGAAAAGTTCAAGTGGCAGGGATTCCCAGGTGGTCCAGTGGTTAGGATGCCACACTCTCACTCAGCCCCGAGCTAAGATCCCACAAAGCGGTGCAGCATGGCCAAAAGCAAAAAGTTCAAGCAGACGGTGAGAGGCACAAACTGAGTTGCCCTTTGATCACATCCCACATTCAGGGACTGGTTTTGCTGAGCTCAAGGGTTTGAAGGCAAGTTGGGTCTTATATTTCCACCTGTGTGCATCACCCGGCCAGGGGCACAGCCTTGACTGACCCACAGGGAAGTTCCTGAAGAAAAAGCTGTCTCAGCTTTTGTCCAGAGCCGAGGACTGTTTACTCCTGTTTCCTTCCTATCTGTCTGGAAATGACACCAAGGACAGGGGAGAAAAAAAGGACTCCTTGTCCCAGTGCAAAACACCCACACCCTGTGAACTCTTCACCCCGCCATGGTCCGACTTCACCCCGGGATGGGGGGGCGAGGGATGAGGTTGGCGGGACGGTTCCTGGGAGGACAAGCCTTGTCTGGGAACGAGAGCTGTTTTTCCAAAAGCTCGGTTTTCACACTTGAACTAAGTGGGGGAGGGGCCTGAGCAAAGACAGAAGTGAGCACCAGTGGAGAAAGTTCTGCTAAAGAAATAAAAACTCCCCGAGGATGTTGGAGCCATGGTCTGAACAGTCCTTTCAGAGTCTTGGTATTATTGGGGGGGGTGGGGGGAAGGCTGCCTGTGCGTCTCCTCTCTTTCACTGTCCTTGCACCAAGCTTGGGACTAAACCTTCGTTCCTTCTTTAGGAGTTGGGCTCTGAAAAGAAGGGCCTTGGAGATCCAACACCAGGACCAGGCATAAGCTGGGGCTCTGCAGTCGGAGAGTCCAGGGTCTTCAGCTCACAAGCCTGTGGAATGTCCCTGCTGGGGTCAGACACACACCAAGAAGGTTCCAGCTCCCAGTGAGGACCCAGCTGAGCAGAGGCGTTAGGCTGGAATGCAAGTGGGGCTGAGAAGCCTGGAAAGCAGGGCCCTTCCACAGTCAGCACTTCTAAAAAAGCCTGCCGTCCCCAGCACAGAGGCTGCAGGGAGTAGCAACTCTGGTTCTCAATATTTCAGAGAAAAGTGCTTTTCATGCTGATGATGTCAGTAATATTTCAGGACCTAAACAAACCTAATTTTTCACAGTCTGTAGGACCGAGGGTTCCTAATGTTCTCTAAAAGATGCTAGGCCCTAAATAAAATCCCATTTGTCACCAGGCCACCCATTTCTCTCTCTTTCTCGAGCCCTGGTGCCAAGAGGCAGTCACAACCCTCCACCAGGCAGTGGCGACACTCTTGGATCAGTTTCCCGAAGAACTTCATCATGAACAAATTGCTGTCACTTTGCCTGGAGCTGACAAGCCCAGGAGAATCTCTGAATGAGCCCTTCCCTGGTGAGAACACAGCCCTTCTGGGAGCCTCAGTTCCTCAGAGAATGTTCGAACTGGGTGGTAACTCCAGAGTGCTGAGCGCTGCTTAGGGTTTTTTTTTTTGTTGTTGTTGTTCAACTGCTCAGTCGTGTCTGACTCTTTGAGACCCCATGCACTGCAGCACGCCAGGCTTCCATGTCCTTCACTACCTCCCAGAGTTTGCTCAAACTCATGTCCATCAAGTCGGTGATGCCATCCAACCATCTCATCCTCTGTCATCCCCTTCTCCTCCTGCCTTCCATCTTTCCCAGCATCAGGGTCTTTTCCAATGAATCAGCTCTTCACATCAGGTGGCCAAAGTATTGGACCTTCAGCTTCAGCATCAGTCCTTCCAATGAGTATTCAGGGTTGATTTCCTTTAGGATTAGACTGGTTGGATCTCCTTGCAGTCCAAGGGACAGCATGGGGTTAGCGGGGCTTTTCAACTTCAGCACTAACGGTATTTGGGCTGGATAATTCTTTGTTGTGGGGGAAATCCTGTGCTTTGTGAGATATTTAGGACCATGCTTGGCTTCCATCCACAAGACATCAGTAGCATCCCCTCCCCACTCCTCCCCGATCATGCCAATCAAGACTGCCTCTGGATACCACCAAATGTCCTCGAGGGTAAAATCATTCCTGGCTAGGAGTAGCTCTCACTCAATGACTACACAGCTAAGGAGATCCAGGGGAAAGCTGGCCACACATACATCAAGGGAACTTTCACTCCAGGACAAAAGAGGCCAAATCTACATGGATGTCTGTCAGATGCAACTCTAGATGACTTAACAAGGGTAAGGGGTGGATGCTGTCACTTGTAACTGAGAAGACCAGGGATTTAGGCACCTTGCTGGCTCAGGCCCAGCTTGAACCAGAGACTCAAACAATGTCACCAGGACTTGGTTCTGAATTCTGCTCTTCTCCAGTTTTGGAATTCTCAGAGGGCCCAGATGGCTACCAGTGCTCCAGTGCTCCATCTTCCCGGGCTGGAGATTTGTGGAGGGGAAAAGGGGGAAGCGTTTTTCTTCCTGCAGGCCTTGCAAAAGTGTCATTGTATTTTCTTGGCTCTGATTTGGTCAAGAGTCTGTCACCAAGCAAAACACCATGGCCAGAGAATGTGCAGGCCTAGCTGGCCAGGCCGTGGTCATATGCCCACCTCTGGATCTGAGAGCACAGTCAACTCTGCATGCAGGACACCAAAGATGGAAAAGAAAGGGTTCCTAAGAGGAAAACCACAAAGACCAGGGGAGAGGACTCCAGATGACAAAAAGCCACAGGTCCCTACCACAGTCTAGACCAAAAGGGAGCTCATAAACTTATCCATCAAGGAGACTGGCGAGAGTTCAAGGAGGACTTGACTGAATGGCCCTACAAAGGCTGTGCTGTGGTCAAACATGTCAACCTCCAGGTGACAAACACTTTCTTAGGTGTCTCTGGGACAAGCTAGCAACTGTCATGATTCCTTCAAGTGGCTTCCCGAAATGGAGACGACCAGAGTTTCATCAAGACCCTTCCCCCTTCTTTCATAGGTATATGTTTGCCACTGGGCTCAAAGCTGCCCAACTGGGAACAGCATTTGCCAGCCTCCCTTGCAGTTAGGTGTGACCATGAGACTAAGCTAACACTAAATGAACAGAAGAGCTGACCAGACCTTAAGAGAGTGGGTGTGCCATGCACACTCTTTTCCCTTCCCTTGAACCAGAACAAGAAGTTGCCTGAGACCCAGGCTTTGCCCGTGCAAGTGAGAATGATGCCTTAAGGGACGATAGAGGAAAATGCACAGGAACCTGGATCCCTGAAGGACCAGGCAGAGCCTCCTGCTAGCCTGGAAGGACTATCTCAAGTGAAAAAGAAATGCCTATCTTTTCTAAGCCAGTAAATTATTGCGTTTCTGCTATTTTAAGATGCAATGACACTTTGCAAGGACTGCAGGAAGAAAAATATGCAAGTTTTTATTTTCATATTCTAGTATCTTTGAAACCCATGACACCATTGGCCTGGCAGTGGCCACCTTTAAGTCAGGCCTCAGGAAAATATTCTTGTGAGGCTCTTGTCTGTATAAACAAATTAAAATGAACACCTTATAAAAATGTGTAAGTTCATGGGAGGTATAGTGATTTATCAATGAAGATTTAGAATAATAGGTAGAGAAGAGCTGCTTACTTATTTTTTATTGTCTCATTAAAGCACATGAGGAATCTTCCTCTGGGGCAGACAGCATCTCTTCCTGTTTAGATCCAGAAATCTACCTCTTCATAATTTCATGTCTCCCACCAGGAGAAAACAGTGGCAACACATTATTATGTTGACTAAATACTGGACGCATAGTATCATTCTTTCAAGAACAGAGTGACAAAGTTCCATGTCGGCCTTTACTTGCCTCTTTTGCATGTGTGTTAGCTGCTCAGTTGTGTCCAACTCTTTGCAACCCCATGGACTGTAGCTCAGCAAGCTCCTCTCTGTCCATGGATTTCTCAGGCAAGAATACTGGAGTGGATTGCTATTTCCTTCTCCAGGGGATCTTCTCAACCCAGGATCAAACCTGGGTCTCCTGCATTGCAGGCAGATTCTTTACCGTCTGAACCACCAGGGAAGCCCTTTGTTGCATACCATTGGCCATTTCATGCTTACTGAGGCTTCTTCTCAGTTCTGGAAAGAACGTATTGTGTGGAAGTGATATTTTGTGTCCATTTGATACAGATCCTATGTGTTCCTGGTCCCAGATACCCTTGTTGGCCAAAGCTAACCATGAAAGATGGATTTTTTAAACAAGCAACCTTAGTAACAGAACATATATTTTTGTTATGATTTTTTTTTAATGGGGACCATTTAAAAGTCTTTATTGAATTTGTTATGCTGTTGCTTCTGAGGGCTTCCCTGGTGGCTCAGAGACCACCTCCAATTCGGGAGACCTGGGTTTGATCCCTGGGTTGCGAAGATCCCCTGGAGGGCATGGCAATGCACTCCAGTATTCTTGCCCAGAGAATCCTCATGGACAGAGGAGCCTGGTAGGCTACAGTCCATGGGGTCACAAAGAATCAGACAAGACTGAGCGACTAAGCACATTGCTTCTGTTTTTTTTTTTTTTAACGTTTTGGTTTTTTGACCGTGAGGCATGTGGGATCTTGGCTCCTTGGCCAGGGATCATACCTGTACCCCCTGCATTGGAAGGTAGAATCTTAACCACTGGACTGCCAGGAAAGACCCAACACTTCGGTTTTGAACTTACAATATATTTAGACCATAACAGCCAGATACTATAGTTCCTTTCACCATTTGAAGAAGGTGTAAAGTAGCTGCTGACTTCCATTCCTGACCTCAGGCAGGTCCCAGCTCTCAAAACTCCAGTTCTGCAAGTAGCAGAGCAGGATTTTGCTTTTCTTGGTACTGGTGTTACTTACTTCCTGCTTATGCAGCATCCTTCCCGCAAGATCAAGAAAGTACCAGCTTCAAAACCTGAAGAGTATCCCTACCTTGGAAAACAAATCCCAAAGATACTAGTGAAATACTCTTTTAAGATAAGCTGCGTCAGTCACCAGCGCTCTCGACATGAAGAATGATGCTGGGGAAAGTGCACCAATGATTCTGAAATGGAAAGTGGCTCAGATAGCTGGCCCCTGATGGCGAAGGGGGGGCAGATGCTTGATCTCAGCATGTCAGTGAGCACACACGTGCACTAAGTCAGTCCCATTGCTTCTGGTCCTAGGACTGGCCTCAGCAGTGGAGGGGACATGGACTGTTTCCCACTTGGCCTTAAAAAAAGGACAAGGCAGTGTGTCGAGATGGACTCTGTTGGGTCCAGACCTCACATCTGGGCTGAAGACACATGATGTGTGGACACAGAGCTACTCTGGGAAAGACCCCACCAGCCTCGTGAAAGTCACACGGATGTGTGACGGCCGCTGTATTTCCTTCCTCCAGCTTGCCTTTAGAGAACAACAAACGCTTTACAGCTTGTAAAGCACGTTCACTTACATTGTCTTATCCCCTTCTCACAACCCTGGAAAGGAGGGCAGATGTTATCATTGCTGCCTTTCAAAACTGAAAAATAGCAGCCCAGAGAGGTAAAGAGATTTAATCAGGGAACCAACCATGGGTTGTGACAAAGCCTGAATTTGACTGATATCTTTAATGCCTCTCCCTGAGCTCTGTCTACCATACCATGAAGTGTACTTTCAGGAAAATTCCACTTCTGTCTTTGTCTTTTGCATTCAGTTCAGTTCAGTTCAGTCGCTCAGTTGTGTCTGACTCTTTGTGACCCCATGAACTGCAGCACGCCAGGCCTCCCTGTCCATCACCAACTCCCGGAGTTCACTCAGACTCACGTCCGTCGAGTCGGTGATGCCATCCAGCCATCTCATCCTCTGTCGTCCCCTCCTCCTCCTGCCCTCAATCCCTCCCAGCATCAGAATCTTTTCCATAGAGTCAACTCTTCGCATGAGGTGGCCAAAGTACTGGAGTTTCAGCTTTAGCATCAGTCCTTCCAAAGAACACCCAGGGCTGATCTCCTTCAGAATGGACTGGTTGGATCTCCTTGCAGTCCATGGGACCCTCAAGAGTCTTCTCCAACACCACAGTTCAAAAGCATCAATTCTTCGGTGCTCAGCTTTCTTCACAGTCCAACTCTCACGTCCATACATGACTACTGGGAAAACCATAGCATTACCTGGATCTAAATAGTTTTGCTCTGTGTTGGTTGGCTTTTGTTGTTGTTGTTGTTTTAGAGAAACATTCCAGTCTACAATCAAAATTCTTGTAGAGCAAGAATCCCTTTTGACAGCCACCATTGCTAATTTCTCTTTAAAAAAATTATTTGGCTGCATTGGGTCTTAGTTGCAGCACGCAGGAATCTTCTCTCTTCATTGAAGCCTGCAGGATCTTTAGTTGCAGCATTCAAACTCTTCGTTGCAACATGTGGGATCTAATTTCTCAACCAGGGTTGGAACCTGGGCCCCCTGCCAGGGGAGCTCAGAGTCTTAGCCACCAGAACACCAGGGAAGTCCCGCTAATTTCTCGTAAATGACACCCTCACCAATTGCCCATGAGATAGCCACTTTCATGCATTACATCCCAAGAGGGGCCTTTAAGAATGGGGTGGGTAGTCTTCACCTTATTTTCAAGTTACACAAGAAGGCCTCAGTACTCCTGGCTTTTGTTAACTCTGGGAGGGAGCTTACAGAACACCACCAACTCCCCCGCCCCACCTCCACCCCAAGTATTAGTATCTGTTTGCATCAGTGGGCACAGTTTCGTTATTTTTATTGAAGTAGAAGGGTTTTGAGTTTTACTCCTTTTGCTTTGTGGGTTGTTTTGTTTGGGTGCAGAGCTCCTTGGGAGGAAGGTCAGAGTAAGGGAGCTGTCATCCCCCATCCTGCCTGGAGACTCGTCTCCAGCCCCAGTGAGGAAAGAGTTAGCATGATAGATGGCGAGAGAAGTAATCATGTGAGACTTTGAGCAACTAAAAGATACCAGCGGTTCTGCTAGGGCACACGGGCTGTAAAGGGCAACCGATCAGTGAGAAGGTCATTAGTTCCCTACAGATCCATCCCGCCCTCCACTTTGGCAACTAGGTGGTGTAGTGGCCCCAGGACAGAATGGCATCCCCAGGCAACAGGAGTGACCACTCTAAGAACAGTGTTCTTACTGAAGACACACATGCTGATGAGGTGCACTTCTTTAAAAAATTAAATTATTCATTTATCTTGTTTATCTTATTTTTGGCTGAGCTGGTTCTTTGTTGCTGCATGCAGGCTTGCTCTAGTTGTGATGCGTGGGCTTCCTATTGCAGTGGCTTCCACTGTTTCACAGCATGGGCTCTAGAGTGCATGGGCTTCAGTAGGGCTGCACACAGGCTCAGTTGCCCACAGCACGGAGAATCCTCCCATACCAGGAATTAAGCCCATGTCCCTTGCATTGGCAGGCTGATTCTTAACCCCTGGACCATTAGGGACGTCCCTAGGTACCCTTTCCAAGGGGCTGTGAAGGGTAGGACCATCAGCGGGAGGTCACAGTGGAACAGCAGAGTGGATCTAACTCTGTCTCCTCGGGAGACGCCTCAGGGGCCTCCAGAAGTAACTGAAGAAGAGTTGACAGGACAGAAGATAAGCAGGGACTTCTGCAGACCTTCAAGAGGGGCTCAGAGCTGGCAAGATTGTGTCTGGATGTCAGTGTGACCTCACTGGCACCCTAAGCTGGTGAAGTCTACTGATGCGCTGCTGTGAAACACTGCACTTTTTTCTTCTCCTCTACGTGCCATTCAACTTCGAACATCCCATCTTTAGGAAAGATGCCGTGAAATGTGCTTACAGAGCAGACTTCTTCCAAGAGCAATTCTCCCACTGGCTGATGGCCCTGCTCCCTTCCCCCTTCTCTGGAGGGCCCTAGGAAGGGGGAATCCTAGGGTTCAGGGCCGGAAGGAAAAGAAGTAGCTCTTTTCTGTGTTAGGGCAGAGCAGCAGATATGATTGCTAAAGGTTTCTAAATGATCAGGAGACGAGGCAAAGGTTTTTGCTGTTTCAGCTGAAGTTGGAATGAGAAGACCTGTGGGGTAGGCTGCAACATGGATGATACAGATTAGAGAAGTCAAGGATTTCCCAACATCAAAGGGTGTTAAAAGGGACCCTGCTCCAGGCCCATTTTGAAAGGTAAACAGAGAGGCCTCCGTTTGTCTGCCGACCTTCCAGATCTTGAACTGACTCTCTCTGTTCCCGACCCCCACCCTCTTCCCGAGTTCACTGGCCTTCTGTCCACGTTCAGCATCTTCATTACCACACTTACAGACACTGAGCTGTGAACCCCTCAGGGGCGGAGACTGTGTCCTAGTCTTTAATGTGTCCTTGGACCCTCGGGAGGCACAACACACACAGTGAATGTTGGTTGGTCTGATCCTAAGTGAAAAGGGGCTTGGAAACAGGAGGCTACATCAGGGCTCCTTAGAGCAGTAGGCGTTCACACGTCTGAGCTTCACCTGGGGAATGGGCCGCCAAGAGCTATAGAAGCCGCCAAGAGGATGCAATGAGGAAGCATCAGGAAAACATCTCCACAGTGCCGGGTCACATACGGTCCCCTCCTCCCCTCTGTCCCCTTCCTGGTGTCCCCTTCTGCCTGACGTTGGGTCTGGAAGCAAAGGTCAGGCGCTCTATGTGAAGATGGGTCTGAGTGAATTCTCACGAATGGCAAAGCATCTGAGGGAACTCAGCAGCAGAGATGAGCAAACTGCAGGTCCCGCCTGGGATGTGGAACGCAAGTTGGTTCACAAAACACGGGGATGGGGGTACATTTCTGGTGTCAGAACACAGCTACCCATGGAAGCTACCACCTTCATCTGTGGATCCAAGTCCACTCAGAAGGGGCGGCCAGTGAGTGTGTGCTGGGCTGGGCACCAGGGCTGCAGCTGACAGATCTTTCACTCCATGGCCTGGGAGCTTCCTGGGGAAGAAAAGATGCCAAATCAATACCCCAGGAGAATCAACTCCAGGGAACGAGGCTAGTCAAACCCCGGGTGCTCTCTAGTCATGGTCTACCCGATGGGAAAGACCTCGCTCAAGGGGTCAAGCTCAAAGACTCCTTAATGCAAGATCTGGAACATGCCAAAGTCCCTCCTTAAGTGGAGGGAGGCTGATGGCACTGTAGACAAAGAAAAGCAAGTGGCTCCTTATAACAGAAATGTGTAAACTAGAGGTGGGGGCACGCTGTGAACACCTCAGCAGCAATCACACGGGAAGATGGCGGTGCAGACAGAGGGCAGCACCGTCCTCCTGACAACACTGGTGGGGTCAGACTCCAAAAGAGCTGGTTAAAAGCTGCTAATTACTGAGATTCCAGTAAGAGCTCTGTCTTAAAAGTGATTTCAAACTGATTGCAGCTTTTTGAACTGATTGTAGCTGTAAGCTATAAACGAAGGAATCTAAATAAAAGGGAAAAATCCTTTGATCAAACACTAAGAACTCTTCCAAATAACAATACCTTCCTTTTACATATCCATCTCAGCTGTCTCACATGTGTAAACAAATGATTTATACACATCGATTAAATGCACACATTCCCGGAGACAAGGACCATACCTGTTCATCCTTATAACTCCTGACAGTATTTAGCATATTAGCTGGCACATGGATGATGCTTACTGAATTGAATTTAATTGATGCAATTGCTGCATTAATGATTTAATCAGATTGTTGTCATTTCTGACAACAACAGGCTGCTTTAAAATGAGTACTAAATTTCTGTACTGTAAAGCAGTACAGAAGTCCATTTTAATAGCCTCAAATCCAGGAAAACATGACCTATTTTTTCCAGAAGCCCAAAAGAAATATGCAAACAGACATTTGCGAAAGGCAAAGTCACCCACTCTACATTCTACCACAGAGACTATGTTGATTGTGCTGCGTGAGTTGCCAGGCAACCACTTGGTAATTCCCCATGTAATACAGATGAACCTGTCATCTGCTCTCTCGGCTATATGTGACATGAGGAGACAATAGGTAAAGGACGGCCAAGAACACCTACACCTGGATGCCACCATCTCTCCCGAAATGTGATGACACTGGGGAAAGTCCCCAGGCCCTGTCAGAAAGTGCTGGAGGGAGACTTTCATTTAACCATTAGCACAAGACAGCCAGTGAATTTTCTTGGATTTGCCCTGTGGGTAAGTCCTGTGGGTGATCCTGTTATCCCTGTCCACAAAGCAGGGGACCAAAAGCCCTGAAATTCTGCATGTGGATGCTGTCAATTCAATAAGGGCTCCAGATCAGTGGATCCCATGTCTCCAGCTAGGATGAAATTTTACTGAATAAAAGAAGCCTTTAAGTCTTAACAGGGACACTCAACATCTCAAAGAAACCCGAGTTCTGGGTGAATAAACCATACTCTTTTAGATCAGAAAAGAATGCTCTCAGTAATTTCTTTGCAATGATTTCCCAGACATTTTAGGCAAATGAGCTGCCTTACTCCACTGTAGGTACAGACATCCTAGTCTTTAAAATAGACTGAAAAATCCAATAAAGCTTTGCAGAATGCATAAGGAATGTCAGAAAGCGTCTCTGACATTAAGAAAAGGACTTAAATTTAAATGCCACTTCAGATTTGGGAGTCGAAGAGTACTCATCTTTTTCATATGAATTTCAAAAGGACCACTCCCTCAAATTAAAAAAAAAAAAAAGGATATCTGTCCACTCCCTGTTCCCACAAATATGATATTAATGTTTAAGTCTTTTTAGGAAATTACTTGTTTTTGTCTCTAGTTTGTGATTTAAGATCTTGGACCCTGGGATCAGGTAATCAGTTGGAGATAAAATCAACCAGGTAGTTCTGATGAACAACTGGGCAAGGCTTGAACCCAACATCTTGTGCCACCCTGATTTATCTAGCCTGTTGACATGCTGACTGATGCCAAGCTGGCCCACCCACGTGGGTGAAGACCTCAGCCTTCACCAGCCCTGCCTATCTGGTGCTGGAAAGGGGAGTACTGGTGGGGAAGTTCTGGGGCATTTCTGCATCTGCAAACGGAAGCCATGACATTCGTCATCTCTGACTACCAGGCTTTACACGGTGCTTCGTGGGATTCCAAATAAGTCAGCCATGAGCCAAATCGAAAGTGAAGGGAGGAGGATTCAAGGGCACTTTTGAGCAAATGCACAACCTCCAAAGACTGGGGATGGGGTAAGGTGAGGCAGCACGAGCAACAGAGGTTCTGGAATTTCTTTGCTAGAATCACAAGTGTGGAGCAAAACCTGTGGGCAGCTACTTTCACTCCAGCTTCTCAATAGGACACATATAGTCATGTGCAAAAGGCCTGGAGGTGGGAGAGAGTGGAGCAACAAAATAAAATTAAAGGGCATGTCCATTCAACCCTTGCACCAGGGGCCCTGGAAACCCCTCACCATTCTGGTTGGTGGGGTCTTCCTTCTCTGAAGTCCAGTCAGTGATATGGAAGCCCATTGTCAACTTTTCAGGAACCTGGGGTCCCCCAATGTCAAGTTGGTTGAATGCTTACTATGAAGAACTTGTTTTGCAGGAGAGAAATATTCAGTATAATCCCTGCCCTGAAAGAGCTTAGACTCAGTGGGGGAGATGGGTACCCAAGAAATTACAATACAAACCAGTTTAGATCAACCCACAAGACACAGCAAGTGTTCAATTTCAAGAGTAATTGATGTCTATGTGGAGGCTGCCTCTTATCTTGGTCTCTCTAGCCAGCTTCCTATTATGGGAGTGTCAGGTTCCACAGCTCTGTCTGGCTTTCTGCTGTGCTGGCCTGTATTTCTTGTCTTTGGTGACCCCATGGTGGGGAACTCAGTTGTGATTGGAAAGCTGTTTACAGAAGGGAGGGAAGATACAAGGCCAAGGAGAACTTCTAAAGTCAAATGGGTCTACACAAAAGGACAACTGAACAGCTTTTGGAGTCATCCAGAGAAAAAGTTGTAAGTTTAAATCACAGACTTCATCTTCAGTGAGGGGAGATGACACTTTAAAAACCTTTCCACCGGGAAGATTCTAGATAGGGGATAAAACAAGCAAAAGGCAGCTGCTGAGTGGTTTGGAAAGATGTGTGGGTTGAAATCAGCATATACCCTGTCACACACAAGAAATATCTCTGCCATGTGCAGAGTGAAAGAAAGGATCAGCTGGAGGTGTTTTCTGCAGACTTTGCCTTTACAGTGCCCAGTCTCCACTCCTGGCATCCTTTCCCACACAAGTGCTTGGACCTGGTGCCTTCAGCTCCGCTCCCCACTGGTCTGCTCAGCACAGTGGGAAAGGGCGTGGTAGCACCATTTCCACCAAATACGCAGCCTAGCAGAGCGGCCAGAAGCAAGGACTCAGAATCCGATTCCTGCTCCACTGCTTACCACCCATGAACTTGGCAAGTGACATGGCCTCTTGACCTTAGTCTCCTCCTCTGTAAAACGAGAAGAACGATACCACAACCATGTCACAGGACTGTGCGAGGATTAAAGGAGTAAATCTGGGCAAGTCACTTAGGACAGCGTCTGGAAATAGCACTCTGTGTCAGTTATGATGAGAGAATTTGTCTTGGGTTCTACAGCAGCTGCAGGTTGAGCACTTATACTTGAGGAATTTCAGGTTTGGGCAAGAAGACGGGGATCTTTGTGGGAGGGGTTTCCACTGTCCCTGAAATCAAACCCATGCCTAGTATATTGACACCCTGACTGTAACCCAAACCTCTTTTTATTGTCTCTGTTCTTCCAGATAGCCCTAAAAATATGAGCTGAGAACTAACCTGGCTGGTGGGGGCTTAGGCACTTGATTCCTGAGGAAAAATGGAATACACATCTGCTATCGCTCATCTCTGCCTCTGCCAGTCTGGAACCTGCTGATTCCCGTCCCCACACACAGGCTGGAACATCCCCCTCCTCTCCGCTCACTGACCCATGGTGCTGGGACTCTGGGGGCACACACATAACCGCCATTCCATCAAATCCTCTAAGAAAACTGTGAAGTGGTCAGCAGTAATGCTGAATGCCAGATTCAGGATATCTGTTACAGATGGCCAAACTGAGGTTCAAGAGGAAAAAAAAAAAGATGGTTCTCGAGTGTTGTTTCAAGAACTAATGCCAGTCCTTGTGGTGATGTTTTCACTGCTCCTCAGCAAAACTGGAAAAATAAGAATAGCAATGAGTTTTCATAAAGCAGAAATTATTCAATTTTTGACTTATGAGACTATGGCCTATCTTCTTTCCTGTGTCTTACGTGAGGGAAGATGTTGAAATGCCCATCATTTGTAAAATGGTATCAATAGGAGCTGGGATGTGAAATTAGATCTTTTGAATACTTTCACTGCTATTATACTATTTTAATTAATTTTAAATAACTTTAATTTTAAATTCAACTTCATTAAAGTAAGTATTAAAGAATTACTTATATCGCAAATTATATACTAGATTGGATACTTGAAAATATCTTCAAATAAAACTCAGCACAAAGTTAACTCTTCGCGGCACACTATGTAGGACTGAAAACTCAAATCCTCACGTGGTCTGGGAGAAGGCTGAGCAGAGGTGCAGTTCCTGACCTCCAATGTGCAGCAGGCACTCTGTGAGGGAAGAAAGAAAAAGAAGCCTTTTTGCAAACCCCTAAGTGTAGCATTTCAAGGAGCAGGTCTCCCCCTGCTGGCAGTGGTGGTGGCAGAATGAGTCTTAACCCAGGACTGGTACTGAGGACTCCAATTGGAAAGGATTCCGCAGCAAGAAGAGATGGTGCTTGGAAAACCACTCTCCATCACAGAACCCTGAGTGTGATGACAAAGATGAAAAGAACTCATGGCACTTTGATAGGAAACTGTCATCAGAGGATGCTGATTTGCAAACCCTGGTGAATCAGCAAAGAAAGAAAAAATTTTACATTGGTTAGGCTCTATAAAAGATTCATTATCCATTTTCATGAATTGGTTATTCTATGTATCTAATTATATACAATAGAACCATACAGTAGCTCAATTAAAATTATGCCTATCAGTAAATTAGTCGGATTCATTTGGTTCCACTACCAAATCTGTTTTTGAAGTTCAAATGACTGATACAGCATGGTCATTAGATAGGTGAAACCAGGGAAGTAGGACTTATTTGCGCTTGTGGAGGATTAAAATAATCGTCACACCTTTGCTTATTTCACCCTTTCTCTTTTGGCTGGTACGCACTCTGCTCTCAGCCACTTCCATTACTGGATATCCTACTTTTACCTGACCTTCCTAAAGCTTTACCTCCTGGTCTCTTTCTCAGTCAACAGCAGAAAACAAGCAGATTATTTTTCCTTTGATTTTATTAGATTTTGTTCAGAATCCACTGGCAATTCTCTCTCTCATACAAGTTATTAAAACATATCTGTATTTCCTGTATCAGATTCTAAGGTATTTGAGGGCAGACACTGTTTTATTCTGCCTCGAGAAGAGGCAGTATGGCCTAATGGTTTAGATCCAGGGCTTAGGAGCTCTGTCATCATGGACAAAAGCTTCAGTGCTTTCATCTAAAAAATGGAAACATTAATAAACAGCGACCTCATCAACTTGTACAGACATCAGTAAGAGAATGGGCTTCACTGGTGGCTTAGATGGCAAAGAATCCGCCTGCGATGCACGAGACCAGGGTTCAGTCCCTGGGTGGGGAAGATCCCCTGGAGAAGGAAATGGCTACCCACTCCAGTATTCTGGCCTGGGAATCCCATGAACAAAGAAGTCTGACAGCTACACTCCATGGGGTCACAGAGAAGTCAGACACAACTCAGTGACAGAACTCTCTCTCTCACACACACGTGTAAGAGAATACATACAAAGCTGCCTGGCTCTTCATTACTTGATAATTGTTAACAGTCCTTCCATCACCTAAACAAAAGCCATATATGCTGCAGGGACTCAATTATTTGTTGGTAGAGCTTATGCTAATAAATACATTTACGTCTGGTAATGTATTAGCATTATCTGTGTCTGGAGGACTAATGGGATTACCTATGACTCTGCAAGGCTTAGATTACCAACAGAGGGCGAATTTCCCCTACCCATCTTCTAGATCCAACGCTAACTTTCCAGGATGCTGGTAATCAATGCACTGCACAACCAAGTAACCATTAGCTACACGTGGTTGCTGAGGACTTGAAATGTGCACAGCCTGAATGAAAAAAGAAACCCCACTTTTTCATTTCATTTAATCAGTTTCAGTACCCCCTTGTGATTAGTGGCTACCCTACTGGACACGGCAGCTGCAGAACTTGCCTCTACCGGTGGCAATCTTCAAATTCACCTGTGTCCCCTTTTCCAACTGTAAAATAACTTTTCCTAATTTAGGAGGTAACCTTCACTGATTCAATGCATCGTAACTTCAACTGATCGCAAGCCCCCCCCCCCCCCCCGCCCTTTTCTTTTGTTTAGCTGATAACACGTTGTTCGTGGTGACACTTCAAGAACTGGCCTGAGAAACAGGATCCATCTGAAACTCAACATTTCGGCCAGTCGCACAATGCGTCATACATCAAATGACATGAAATCACCCATCAAAAAATACTGATTGCGTCCCTGCCACGTGAAGCACTGTCTGGAGGTAAGGAAGGCAAACCGAAGCCGCGAGAGGCTCGGCAACAAGATGAGCAGTGCTGGGGGCGGTGGGGGCGCGGTCCGGGCAAGCCTCCTTCGGGCCGAGACCCGGCGAAGCTGCCCAGCTGCTTCCGCTCGGGCTTGAGGGCAAGTCAGCCTATGGCTCGTCCCGGTCCCCAACGCCGACGGCGTCTCGGGGTACAAACCGAGAGAGCGGTCTCCTCGGGCTGACTTCCACCCACGCCCTCAGAAGAATCACGCCTCCGGCCTTGTCTGCTAGAAGCCGACCCGCCCCGGGTTCTCCAGACCCCGCCTCAGAACCGCGCCCCACGCCCGCTCCACAGCAGCTCCTATAGCAAAAGGTCCCCGTACAAAATGGCGGCTCGGTCTGAGGAACTACTAACCATAGAGATGGCCGCCTTCCGCGGAGAGAGCGCCGACCTCTGAGGGGACGCCCGCCCCCCGTTCCCTGAGGACGACGTGCCGGCGTCGTCTTCCGGCTGAGACTGGAAGAGCGGGCGCCTCCAAGGGCCCTTCTAGGAGAACAGCAAGCAGTCTCGGTGGTGCCGAGTCATCCGAGCCGCGTCACGTGACTGGCGAAAGCCGTCGCGGAGGCGGCGGGGAGCGGGGAGGAGAAATGGGCGGGCGGCCGAGAGGGGGGACTGCTTGAGACGCGACGACGACGACGACGAGGTTGTCATGGAGCCGCGGGGCCGGGCTCGCGCATGCGCCGCCGTACCCACGGGTCGTCCGCTTGTGGAGCTGCGACCCCGGTCCTAGGTGAGCGACGGAGGGCTGCGGGGACAGGGGAAAGGGGTTTGGTTGAGGAGCCGGCGGAGAGGAAGCGGGCGCAAGGAAGAGGAGGAGGGAACAGGAAAGACGGAGAGCGGGCACTTTCGGGGTGCCGAGGGCCAGATGGTGGGAGCTGGAGGTGATGGAGCAAGGGGTGATGCTCCCTGCTCCGTTTAGTCGGTTGGTTTTGTTACGAGGGTCAGAACCGCGAGGGAGAGGAGGTCACGGGTGAGGAGGGGCCTGTGTGTGGGGACCAAGTAGCGCTGGTAACCCTGTGAGGGTCCTGCCCGCCCCCCGACCCGGTTTGGGGTTGTGGGGTGGGGGCGCGGGTGGGTAGCGCCCAGTTCTGGACCCGGGGCACAGGTGTGCTGTCTTTTTCCAGAGACTCGCTGTCACCCACTTTGCTGGTACTTTTCCCCCCCCCCGGGTGACCATCTTGTACCAGGCATGGTGCCAGGGGGTGGGGAGGTGGCCGAGAAGGTGGCCAGTGCCAAGTACGGAGTGAGTGGTTGACGGTGGGTGGGTTCAGGGGACCTCCGAGCCATCTAGGCCCCAGGGCACCGGGCCGCAGCCAGGCTCCGTGTGATTGCCCAAGTCCTGGCAGTACTGCATGGCCTGGGCGTTTACCCTGGCAGGTTGGTGGCATGCCAGTCACAGCACAGTCCAAGGGTCTGCCCAGTTCTGCCCTGCTGAGCCGGCAGGCTGGTGGGTGCCTGGAGGACGCTCCTGCTGCCTGGCACAGATGTATCGTGGGCTGGTGCGAATGGGGAGGGGTGGTGTGCACTGTTAACTGCGAACTCTTCTCCAGGCAGGAGGGTTTGAGGAAGTTCGCTAGTCTCATCTAATTGTTGAAAGAGCAAAATGAGTAAGCCATACATACCTGGTTCCAAACAGAGGACATTTGTATGGAATCCGGGTTCAGGATCTTTGACCAGAATTTACAGTCAAATCGAAGCGTGCAAATGGTTGTGAAAGGGAAGAGGAGTATTAGAGGTGTAGGTAGATGGTTGTGTTTTTTTTCTCCTTTGTTAAAACCCACAGACATTCCCCCCAGATTGGTATCTCTGAAAATGCAGACCAAGAGAAAATGACTTCAGAGGAAAGCCTAGTAATGCATTTATAATTCCAACTGGGATTACTCATGGCTTCGGGGTGGTAAAGTCTTAATTTTCTCTGGCCGTGTATCTTTATTGTATTTAAGCCTCTGCCTGGGCTTTCACCTCACACCTCTGTCTGTGCATGCCTGTTATACACGTGACACATTTTAAAGGGAACTTGAGCGCTCAGGAAAGTTGCCAAGTTGTCTATTACAGAGGGATCTGCAAGCAGCTTTTCAGATCCTTCCCTTGTGTACCTTGGGCCTCCTTTTTATCAGAAGCCTGAATCTCCATAGAGATTGCGGATTAGACCAACCTTTAGTTTGGCTGCTGGATTTAAAGGTGAAATGAGGGGTGGCTTAAAATGAGGCGTGGATGAAATACCTGTTTCCTGCAGGAGACCAGACCTAGACATTAAATCTTGAGGTGACCAGGAAATGCAGACTCCTGACCTTCAAGCTGTTCAGGTGTTTTGGTGACAGCTAAGCTGTTAGACCTGTCCTGAGGCTCGGCAGGACAGAGGTTTGTTGGAATTTATTATTCTGTGAGTATACCCCACACATGAATTGTTAGGGGCTGAGGTTGCAGAGGTGAAAACTCAACCCTTGAGGTTGAAGAGATGAACAGATAATTAGACTAATGTAAGAAGTGCATAAATAGAAGAACCAAGTGCTGTGCCTTGCTTGTTAGAATTTTTTGTCTTACGCCTATTGATGTAAACCTCTAGATACATTGGTTCACTTTCTGTTGTGAGTTTTAGTGTATACTTCTCTCTCTGGGAACCTTTTGGACCTTGTGTTACATGTGCGCTTATAAGAGGCCTTTTTCAGGTCAGTTCAAGCTTAGCTCGGAGTCCTTCTAATGCAGAGTTAGGCTCATGAGGATCTGAGATGTGGGTAAGACAGTTGTCGTGGTTTCCAGTCTGTGCCAGGAATTAGAGATCGTGCAGTGGGTATGAGCTTGGTAACCCATCTTCAACCCCTGGTCAGTTTATGAGCATCTGACCTTATTGTAAAATGATACCGACCAGGAACATAATCTTCTTGAAGTTTTCAGACTTTGCTATCGGCGTGGCCCTGGGTTTGAGGGCACCATCTCTCTGGTCGGGGGCCCCGTCTGTGCTGTGTATGAACGGGTCTGTTGTTCACTGGCTAACTGACATCTTCAGCGCCACTCGCAGGAGGGAAGCGCCTCTCTCAGAGGAAAGGTTGGATGGCACGTAGCCCTTTGTTCTGATGCCCACTTGAACTTCTCCTGGACACTGAGACTGCTGAAAGAGAATTTTACTTAGGACAGAGGCTTTCATATTTTTAGCACTTCCACATCGAAAGCAGTCACTTTATTATTCTGAAGTAGATTATGCAGTCTCTAATTGCCACCAGGTCCCCAGAATCTAAAATTTTTACATCTGTTCTCCTTTTAATGTCCACATTTTAGCATTTTGACCCCACAATCAGTATCGTCCTGAAAATTCTCAGACGAGCTGGATAAATTCCTGTGTATTTTCTGTAGCTCCATTGACTGCAGCTTAATAGCAGTAGCCAGACCTTGTTCCTTGTCTTGTTGCAAGGATTGTGGAAGAAGTTGGGATGCTTTATCTCAAATGCCTGTAAAATAATCCATTTCATAAGATAATGTGAAACTTTGTCAAGTTCTGAATTAGTTGCAACTGCCATGAGCTACCTTCCCAATCTAAATCAGTAGCAGGGTCAGGCTTGAATTTAGTCTGATGGCCCATCGACCAGGGAGAGCTGCTGCCGTTTTTGAAGAAGCCCTCTGTTCAGTTTCAGACAGCAGTGTACATTTGTTGGGTTTCATACAAAAGGATCCAGATTTAATTAGAGAACAGTTTTGCATTTTATTTTGCTTTTTAAACTGACTGGTCCATGCTGTCAGACTTCCTTGCTGTCCAATGGAGAGGCGTGCACACACGTGGCGTGCCATGAGAGGTGTGACAGGGCCTGCGGTGTGGGAGACCCGGGTTCGATCCCTGGGTTGGGAAGATCCCCTAGAGAAGGAAATGGCAACCCACTCCAGTATTCTTGCCTGGAGAATCCCATGGACAGAGGAGCCTGGTGGGCTACAGTCCATGGGATCACAGGAGTCGGACACGACTTAGCGCTGTCTTTTTTTTAACAAGAGGTGTGACAGGGCCGTTTCCTTTCATGCTCATGGTACTAAGTGTGCTCCATCAAAGAGTGCTCAGGGTGGCGTGGCCTGAGTGGGGAAGCCACTCACCTTGAATGAGTTAGGTATGGTACAGGCTGATTTTTACTGGGAATTGTGTTTAATTCAGTCTCATTCTGATCAGTGTGCATTCCCTTTAGTCCACTTACACTGTATGCAAAAGAGCAAGAGAGCTGTTCAAGGATGCCTGTAAGCATCCTTGGCTTCTATTTAATTTATTTCCAGTCCCTCCTCTGCTTCTGGAGTGGTTGATGTTCTTCACTAGATCCTGTATTAGCAGAAACGTTCACACTCGGCATTTTCAGGGTGTTTTCAGATACGCAGCTGTCTGACAGGGGCCCCATGTTTCTCTCTACTTAGAAGGACGAACAGATGGAGTCGAAAATGAATCGTGAATAAGAATGCCTCCAGGTATAGCTTAAACGTACTACCTCGGTCCATTTTGTCATGACAAAACACCACCGACCGTGTAGCTTATAAACCACAGAAATTTATTTCTCGCAGTTCTGGAAGCTGAAAGTCCAAGCTTAGGGTGCCAGCATGGTCAAGGGACAGCCCTCTTTTGGGTCACAGACTTCTCACTGACTGTGGTGCAAGGGGCTGGGGACCTCTCTGGAGCCTAAGGCACTCATCCCATGAGGTGAAGCTCTCATTACCTAAGCCCCACCTCCTAATACCATCATCTTGGGGGATTAAGATTCCATATATAAATTCTGGGGGGACACAGACATTCAGATTGGAGCACTCGTCCAGTTGCGTTGTTATTGCTGTTTTACCTGTTGGTCCGCTGTTCTCTTTATCCGTGCAGTATCCTTGTGTTCTGACTGTGCCGCCTTTCCAGCTGCCATCCCTTGGCTGTTCAGAAAAGAAAGTGAAAGTGTTCGTCGCTGAAGCGTGTGTCCGACTCTTTGCAACCCCGTGGTCTGTAACCTGCCAGGCTCCTCTATTCATGAAATTCTCCAGGCCAGAATATTGGAGTGGGTTGCCATTCCCTTCTCCAGGGGATCTTCCCGACCTGGGGATCAAACCCAGGTCTCCTGCATTGGAGGCAGATTCCGTAGCATCTGAGCCACCATGGAAGCCCTAACTGTTCAGAGGGCCCTGTTAAGATATCTTGAAAGGGCTCATTGGTCTCACAGTTTGCGCTGTTAACCTAGTTCTGGATCTGCTTTGAACTAGCTGTGTGTTACTGGGTCAAATCTAGGCGTCTCTCAAGGAAGAGGGGAAGCAGGTCTATCTGATTCACTCTGTACCCACCACTAGCACCATGCCTAGCTCACAACAGGCACTCAGGAAGTATTTTTAAATGACTGAATATAACTTATCTGAGCCTCAACTTCCTCCTCTGTAAAATGGGATAACAACTGAGAAGGATGTTTTGAGGCTCAAATGAGATAATCTTAACATCAATAATGTTACGGGTGTTTGTGGATCAAAGCACTGTGTATCTGGTTTTCTGTGTGCATAGACGTACTTTCTAAGCCAGAATGTGGCATGCATATATAAGGAGTTGTTTTTTGATCTGGTCACTACCTCCTCTAATTTGAGAAACTACACTCGGGGAGGTGGCAGAAAGTCTCGGGCCTGCGGAGGTATCCTGGGAAGCAGGCCTGGTCCGAGGTGGGCATCCCCTCTCCTCTCTTCTTCTCCCTCAGGGAGCATTCCAGAGAGCTAATCAAATGTGCCTTTGTTAGCAGTTTACAAAGCTTCCACTGAATGGTCTGTGTGCTTTGCATTTGTAATGGAATTAGAGGGCAGGGAGAGGACAGTGAGGCTGCCTTTGGATGGAAACCATTCTCCTGCTGAGTAAACGTGTAGCCTTTGTCTGCTGAGACCTCTGAGAAAGTGCCGGCTGAGGACGTGGGCGAGGCCCGTGTCCTTTGCCCCGACTTTACTCACTGGTGGTTCACCTGTCCTAGCTCTCCAGGCAGTGACTTCTTATGTAACTGTTGTTTTTTCACAGGGCAGTCCAGATGAAAAGAGTACTGATGTGTCCCCTCGCAGCCCAGTAAAACATGGAGAGGAAGAACCTGTCCAGAGAGGGCTCTCGAAGGCTGTCAGCCAAACCAAGCAAGGGCTCAGAGATGAAAAAGGCGTCTCGTCAGCTCGGCCTGGCAGCTGCTGAGTCAGATAAGGACTCTGGATTTTCAGGTTAAAATTACCTTATCCTTTCTACACTGTAGTGAATGATTTGCCTGAAAAATGTCCTCCGTAAAACTCATTTGTGTGATAAGGATGGGAAGATTTCACCCACAGGAGAAATGAATGGCTCTCTGGTCTCTTAAAATGGTAGTTCTGTTGCCACATGGCAGGGTATTCATCAGAGTCACAGTGGGGTTAGTTCTGAAGGAACGGTTTGATGTCTTTTTTCAGCTCAGACTCTCAACTTCAAATCTTACATGTTTCCCCACTGTGGGAAGTGGTTATGGGAGAAAAGATATAAAATACTCATAATTCTGTTGTCTTTCCTCCTTTCTCACAGGAATAGTTATATTGCAGTTACACTGCATTCCAATAATCACATTGGGAAAAAAAACTGCATGTTGTCACCACATAAAACAAATTAAACAAAGGTAGTGGGGTCGCACAGAGTCGGACACGACTGAAGTGACTTAGCAGCAGCAGCAGCAGTATATAATTTGTTAAGATATCTTTTTTCTAAGAAAGTATTTTGTTATGTTTAAAAACATTTCCTCCTGACAGCCCATCCCTGCCAGTGTTTGCTCTTTGTGTTTGGTCTGTGAGTCTCCTGGCCCCATTCCAAACCTGAGTACCTATTAGAGATGAGAAAGCAGGACAATTTTCCTTAGTATTTTTTCTGAAAGAACTAGCTGCATACCCAGTAAATCTTTTAATTTTGTGCTGAGGCTTTTTTTAATCTCCAGGTCTGAGAGAAGTGGCTTAAATATGGCTTGAGTGGCAACATTTTTGGCCCAGGGGATGCAGAGAGGTGATGCCAGGGGATTCGGCCTGGGCCGGCATCCCGAGAGCAGAGCCCTCTCCTGGAGGAAGATTTTTCAGCCCACAGAGACTAATCAGTCCATCTTGTCGATTTATGAATTTATAGTGAGAAATGCAGCTCTTAGGAACCCTGAACTCTCTCACCCTTAGATTTGTAAATTTTGAAGCTGCAGGGGAAGCCAGGTTATCAATAGATTGTTGATCTGAGAGGAGCAGAGCACCAGGTCAGGGATTAGAATAAGTACAGTTCAGGAAAGTTAGGGCCAGCGTCTAGCTCTTTGGGTTTTTCTTCTCAATTTTTTCCCATTGTTTCTCAAGCTTGCCTCATCATAAGGCCTTTCTGAGGCATTTGTTTAAAAACACCAGGCCCCTCTCCTGGAGATTGTGACATTGAGGGTCTGCGGGGAGGGCCTGGAGTGTGGGTTTCCTATTTTTACAAGGGTCTCTGGTGATGCCTGTGATCAAACAGGTTTGGGAAACTTTGCAAGCCTGCTGCTGTTGCTGCTGCTGCTAAGTTGCTTCAGTCGTGTCCGGCTCTGTGCGACCCCATAGACAGCAGCCCACCAGGCTCCCCCATCCCTGGGATTCTCTAGGCAAGAACACTGGAGTGGGTGCCATTTCCTTCTCCAGTGCATGAAAGTGAAAAGTGAAGAAAGTGAAGTCGCTCAGTCGTGTCCGACTCTTCGCGACCCCATGGACTGCAGCCCACCAGGCTCCTCCGTCCATGGGATTTTCCAGGCAAGAGTACTGGAGTGGGGTGCCATTGCCTTCTCTGTCTTAATATCATATTGGGTGTTTTTTTTTTTTTAATATCATGAAGGTAATATATGCTCATTGTAGAAGCTTAGAAGTTTAGGTACATGCAGAGAAGAAAATAAATATTAACCATAATCCCACCTCCTGTTTTTCTCAATACTGTGGCCATTTTGGTACTTCCTCTGACAACTTCAGCTCCTGTTCAGGCCAGCTGTTTTGTAGCATGTTGCACAGTCTGGGTAGTTTTTCTGAAAGTTTCCTATTCTCAATGCAGCAGTGCCTTAAGAAGTTTTGTGCTGTTCAGACATAAGGCAGTCTTAAAAATACTCAGACTCATATGCCCCAGAAGGTGGTCCCAGTGAAGGCCTCCAGCCACTTCTGGGCCAGGTGCCAATGGTGTCATCCCTGCTGGAGTTATCCTTGCAGTTCCTTGGGATGTGATGTAATTGGCAGTTATTAATTAGCTACAGTCCGTATTTAGATTTTTCGCATTGTCTCAATAGTGTCCTTTATAACTGTTAGTCTTTTTTGTATATTTGCTTGATTTGGGTGCAGAACTCAGTTGAAGGTTGTGCATTTCATTTCATTGTCCTGTCTTTTCGATCTTAGTCTAGAACAGTTCCCTTGTCTTCCCTTTCTTTTTTTTTCGTGAAATCGACATCTTTTAATGAGTTAGGCCTGTTGTTTTGTAGGATGTTTCACACTGGACTTCTCTGGTAGCTTCCCCAGTATTAGAAACAGAATAAACATTTTTAAAATAGAAAACTAAATTTTTGATGTTATATCCTCTCATTGCAACACATGAGGTGACTCCTAGGTTTGTCTTATTCTTGGTGATGCTCTGATTAAGGGAGTAATTGTAGACCAGATTTCTTTATTATGAAAGTCCTCCTTTCTCTTTGTAATTAATAAGCAGTTTCTGGGATGATACTTTAAGATTGTGTGACTCTCCTGTTTGCCAACAACCTCTTGACCAGTGGTTTTTGCATCCACTGATGATGCTTACCTGAACCAGTTATTAAATTTGTGGTTTGAAAAATGGTGATCTAATTCTATCATTCCTTTACATTTTATTAGCTGTTGATCTTCTTTAGGGAAACACTTCTCTGCCCCCTTTGTTGAGCATCACTGTGGATTCATGGAATTCTTTTCTGATTTGGTTTGTCAACCCATTATCAGTATTCTTTCTGATACCAGGTTGTCCCACATTGGGTCAGTGGGGGTCCCTTCTAGATGGCACCTGTGTCTTTGACATGTCTTGCATTTGTGTTTGAGCGCTTCCTTGCTTTCTGGGACAGTAAGATGTCTAGGCTTCCCTGCCAAAGACATCAGCTATTTCTCCAAGGAGCCCTGGTTTCCTTTTCATGCAGAACGGTATTTGCGTAGAAAACAAGATACATGTACTAGGTACATACTTTTCTTCTGAAGTTCTTTGTTTCTGGCCCAATAGCTCTTAACTAAAGGTGCACACCTGGATTACTTGTGCTTTGTGAAAGTATGTGTGCCTGGACACCAGCTAAATCAATTCCGTAGATTGAGGGGAAGGCCCCAAGACCCATAATTTCTGAAACGCATCTCTGGAGAATCTGATTAAAGGCAAGTGTTGACAGTTGCACTCTTCTAAATTATAGTCACATTCCAATCTCGCCTCATCCAGACGACACTGAGATTTTTGACGAGCATCTAGGGTATCCCCAGCCTCCTTACTGGCAGTCTGTTGGTTTACTCCAGCAAGGAACTAATTAAGTCCTTTCTTTATGGATGTCACGTAGAGCAACCTTCTTTTCTTGGCTGTGGAGAGAATCTTTCCATCACCCGTTGTACAGGATCCCCAGTAGGCACACTCAGCATGCATTCAGGACACTAACAAAGGAGGTGCTTAACTGGGTGGAAGAGGAAAACAAAGGAAGACATCGTAAGCCTCAGCTTGATGAACTTATCCAGGCTTTTGCAATTAGGAAACTCAGGAGGCATCTGTTTTAGTTTCAGCGAAGTGGTAAGTCTTGGGGTTTTATTGTTACTTGTTTTTGTTGTTGTTATATCATGTGGTGCCTAGAGCCTCTAAAGATCTTCATCTTTTCTCAGGTTCCATGCACACGCCTCTCCCTTTTCAACCACAGATTCTTAAAAGTAATAAGCTAACTTTGAAGCCTTTACCCACTTCTGTAGACTGGTGGTGGTTACTTTCACGTGAACCCTAATTGATGCTGGCTGTTGTCTATGAGAGAGTTAGAACGGAAGTCTGCCGTCCTAGTGCGGTGATCCTTAATCTCCTGGGGTGGGAGAGAGAATTATGCATCCCATTGAGAATCCCATGAAAGCTAGACATGCTGGAAGAAGTCTCAAAAGCATGGATCACAAATGTTCTATTCGATTTCAGGGCGTCTGTGGCTCCCCAGTAGGACTGGTTGGGAGCCTGAGTGAACTGACTGTTTCTCTGCCCAGCAGATGGGAGCTCAGAATGCCTGAGCTCGGCCGAGCAGATGGAGTCGGAGGACATGCTGAGCGCCTTAGGCTGGAGCCGAGAGGACAGGCCAAGGCCAAGCTCCAAGCCCGCGAATGGAGCCTTCCCGACACTGTCCCCCATGGTGGTCATGAAGAATGTGCTGGTCAAACAGGTGAGGAGGACCGCGTGCTCATCACTTCTTCGCACACTCGAGTTTCTGAGCTTCCTGTGTACAGAGTTTCTTTCTGCCAAGGAGGGGTTTGAGAGGCAGACCACCAGAAACCACACCAACGCGTGCTGCTCTCCTGGGAAGAGGGTGTGGCCTTTTAGCTCCTTACCTGGATTGAAAAAAGGAGTACAAGAGTCAGGACGTGTATTCTCATTTTCCAGACAGTAAGACTGCACCCCTCATTTGTCCAAAGGTGTCTGGAATATCTTAGTCATGTTTAAAGGAACCAAGCAGAAATGTCCTAACTTCCATAGTACATCTAAGATTTGACAGAGTTTAGGGTTGAAGCAAGAGGCTCTTTTTTTTTAAGTTTGAATTTCCCTGGGGACTTTGAGAAGTATGTGAGAAGTAGAGGCAATTTCCCTGTTTCTCACATTATATTCTGAGCATTTTCTTAGTAATCAGCCAGAGCTATGTCATTAGCGAAAAAGCAACTCTTTGGTATAGATATGACTCTACCAGCAGATTCCACACAGCATTGCCATAGAATTGAATAGTACCTTGTTTTAGGTTTTATTACATAACTATGCAAATTATGTGGTTATTATCTAGATATGGAAGAAAAGATTTAGATAGAAAATCTAAGCTTAACCCCAGTGTTTGAGTCAGAGAACTCAGTCGTATGAACTTAGTTAAAAGAACATGTAACCTTATCCTGCTTTGCTCTGAAACAGACTAGTCCTTTCGTGGTTCTGTTAATGAGGCTGTTTGAAGCTAGTGAAGTTTGCAGTCTGGCTGTGTGTAGGTGACCTTCCCACCTTAGGTGGAAGAACATGGCTGTAGCCTGACAGGAAACCCTAATGTCTTAACTCTTACCTAGTTATTGCTGAGCAACTCAAACTGATTCTCAACAAGGCAACCTGGTGAGTTTGGAAAAAGAATTTGAAGACATTTGCTTTGACAAATCATATCTCAGCTGGAAGCACGTCTCTCCTCGCTGAGACGAGGAGATTTGAGAATAAAGATATGAAATGGAGCCCAGATGAGGTTGTTCAGGCCCCACCAGTGCTCCTCAGGACTCCTGCCTCCTGCTGTTTCCTCGCTGCCCTCCTCTCCGGCCCCTTGCCGCTCTTCCTTAGGCATCTGTGTTTTTTGTTGTGGGTGTTGTGGTAGTTCCGGAAGGCAGAGAACAGCCCAAAGTTGCTGGTGAAGAGGCGGGCCCAGCAGAGCCGTCGTCTTCAGGATAAAGACCCACTGGAAAGGCTTGATCAGAAGACAGGAGGTTTGGGGGCAGAATGACCTGATGGAGCGGTCTAGGAGTTTTGTGTTTTCACATATGCTAGAATTCCACCACATTCCAAATTTTAAAAATCTTTACTTATTATATAGTGTCTTAATTATTGCTTCTTGGTTTTAGGTATTTTTCTCTTGTGAGTCTGATTCCAGTTCTGTCAATGTCTTCTTACACACAAATTATTTCCTCACTGTGGACTTCAGTTACCTCATCTTTAACATGAGGCCTTATGTGAAATGATTCTGAGATCCTGTGCAAGTCTAAAATCTTGTCTGGTATTCCCTTAGATGATTTCAACAAGAGTGGTAACCTTGTACAAATCTAATAATTGGGACAAACAGACTAAATCAGCGGGCATAACAGCAGCACTAGAAAGAGTAACCTTGGGAGAGCAATGAATTGGGTATTTTCTGGGTCTGTTTGCCTTGGAAGTCAACCCCTGTGGTGTGATTGACCAAGGGAACAGCCTGAAGTTTTGCTTTTGGCTGAGCTGCACTGGGCTGATCTCTTCTTTGAAAGACTCCTGATTTCTGTATCTCCTCTGCTGGGGGAGTGTGGTTGCTGGGCCCAGCATTGCTTGCTTGTTATTGTAGCACCTCTCAGTATATTTGAATACCAGGAGGACTCCAGAATGGACTTTCCAGGTCATCCCACCCTTTGCACAGGAGCTGAAATGTAGTTGAACTTGGCTAGGAGTTCCTAACCAGGTATCTAAGGAGCTGAAATGTGTGCAAATCAGGTGCCCACGTGGGAGCAGGGTCCGTCACTTTCCGCAGATAAATCATGTGACTCCACCAAGGGGGAGAGCCTCTGTCAGGGCTCTCTCTGCCTGGCCTCAGGTGTTTATTACTTTATTCTCAAGTCTCCTCATTTCAGTGAAGAGAGCTGTGCTTCCTAGCCGGGCTCAAAGACAGGAGAATACCGAGACAGCCAGGTAAAGTCACAGTGTGGAAGCACTAGGTGGCGGCTGTTGCTGCCTGGCAGAGCTTTGTGGTTGGTGAGGGTCACTGCCGTAGAAGCGGACCTGTGGCCTCCTGACAGTAGCAAACTTCTTAAAAAATACGTAACTTTTTAATCAAAAGTGGATTTCACATAAGAGAGATCCCACAAGTAACTAAAGGAAGACTTGACTTTGGTGTAAAGTCACATGGTGGTATTGAGACAAGCACGATTTAATTTATGCCAGCAAATCGTACCATTCGTACTTTCATTGCCTCAGTTGTGACCTTGACTATGTCATTACTCCACCTACCTACGCTTTTCTTTTTCTTGAGTGACAGCACTTGAATAAAGATAGCCATTTCCTCCAGTTTTCCCTTAAGAGAGAAGATCTGTGATATCAGACCCAAGTGAATATTGAAGCCACTTTCATCTCGAGTCTTATCAAGAAGGGCTGCCCTGTGTGTGGGAAGCTCTGTCCGTCCATCTGGGTATTTGCTTTGCCCCATGGACAGCCGCAGGTAACGAGCGGTTTGCCACTCTTTCCCTGTGTCTGCAGGGCAGCAGCTCCTCCCAGCTCCAGTCGTGGACTGTGCAGCCCTCCTTTGAAGTGATCTCTGCCCAGCCACAGCTCTTATTCCTTCATCCGCCTGTCCCGCCTCCTGTCAGCCCGTGTCACGCTGGTGAGAAAAAGTCGGACTCCAGGAACTACTTGCCCATTCTCAATTCTTACACCAAAATAGCCCCTCACCCTGGCAAAAGGGGCCCTTCCCGCAGCGTGGAAGAACGAGGAGACGGCGGCATGCAGAAGAAGGTCTGTACTGAGAGACTGGGGCCTGGCCTGTCTGCTCGCGAGCCAACCAAGACTGGTGCTGGCCCCCCACAGCCCCTGACCCCCGTGCCCCTTGGCGCCAAGCTTGCCGAGGACTCGGCTCTGCAGGGCGTGCCCTCCCTGGTGGCGGGTGGCAGTCCACAGACTCTGCAGCCAGTATCCAGCAGCCACGTGGCTAAAGCTCCCAGCCTGACCTTTGCCTCCCCCGCCAGCCCCGTCTGCGCGTCCGACAGTACCCTGCACGGGGTGGAGAGCAGCTCCCCGCTATCCCCGCCTGCGGCCAGTTACAGCTCCACTCTGTGGGCCGCCGAGCATTTCTGCCGCAGCCCAGATAGCTTTCCAGAGCAGCGGCAGAGCAAGCACAGGCGCTTTCAGAATACCCTGGTAGTCCTGCACAAATCCGGTTTGCTGGAGATCACTTTGAAAACCAAGGAGTTGATTCGTCAGAACCAGGCAACTCAGGTGGAACTCGACCAGCTCAAGGAGCAGACCCGGCTGTTCATAGAGGCCACTAAGAGCAGGGCTCCTCAGGCCTGGGCCAGGCTGCAGGCGTCTTTAACGTCAGGGTCGGGTCATTCCGGCAGTGACCTGGAAGCATTCTCTGAGCAGCCAGACATGTAACATCGAAGGCATATTTTCCTGTTACTTGAGTGCTGCTTTTTAACTCTTATACTGTTACCTACTCCTGTTTCCCAAAGCTTACATAAGATCTTTTCCTTTTAAACTCAGACTGTTCGTTGGTTCACTTACGAAGCCACATGCCAGGACCTGGCTGCTGTCTTAACCTGTGGCCTATGCACAGTTTACCTGTGTCTCTGTTCCAGCAAGGACCTCAGGTTTGGGTGCCCTTGAGCCCCTCTTCCTCAGCCCGCAGGCAGTTTGATGGCTCATGGGGCAGAGTGTGAGAGGTGATCGTGTGGGCCCCTGCTGGCTGTCACCCCCCGCCACCCCACTCACCAGCCGTGATCGAGGGTGCAGTGATGCAGATGAGTGCACAGAGCAGCACCCATCGAGTCAGGGAGCAGGTGACATAGGAGCCCTTCATGGTTCTTCCCCTGAAGGCCTCAGTCACAGACGAAAATGTAAGAGGAGGGCGCTTGCCTTCCACAAGGCCCTGTGCCCTTTGGCAGAAACCTGAAATGCTTTGGCACAGATTGCTCTTCGGATGCAAGCACTTAATCACTTAAAGCTTTGTTTTTTTAAACTTGAAAGTCAAAGAGAAAGAGTAGCACTGTTAACTCTTACACTTTAATCATAAGCCAGATTTTTCTTAAACTGGTAGGCGAAATACTTCAGATTTGTAAAGTATAGAATGGATTTAGGACCATCTGGAGCTACAGTTGATGAATTGCATTTTTGACTCATAGAGTCTAAAGAAAGGAGAAACGGCTAGCGTCTCTTGGTTAGGAGCTGGAAGATTCTAGTAATTTATGCCTTTTTCTCCTCTCTTCTTTTGAAACAATGCAACCTGTTTTATATGTGAAAATCTTAAAGACAGCTTCATGGTCTCCAGTTGTGTAATCCAAGTCAGCCCTGTGCGACCACTTTTTTTCCCTTCTTGTTTTTACAAAAGAAGAAAGAAAATATTATTAAGCTTGATTAACTTTGAATTAAAATCATTGCAAGGTTATGACATAAAAGTCTACAAAAAATTGGAAAACATTCTTGTTATCCGTTTTCTTTCCACATCCAGAGTTCTCATTTGTCTGATGTCACAGTGATGTGGAGCAGTCTTCCATGTTTCTTTTATGCATTGGATTTTGGCAGTAAAGCCAAAAAGGTATAGTGGGTTCTGTGAAGTCCATCTAGAAACAGAGAGTATTATGAGGACTTGCAGGTGTTACACACTTTTTCAGCTTCATTGTAAACCAGATTTCTAGGTTGTAAAGTTGCCAATTTCTTATGCTCCCATTTAAAAATTTTCATTCTCTTGAAAATCTTAAGAAATCCTGTATGACCAACTTCATTTTTTCTGCAAGGAAAGTGGTCTTGAAGTTCTTCCAAGGCTAGAAGCTCTTCATATAATTTTAAAATTACAAGGCTTCGAATTGCCTGCATTTTGTTCTCAAATGCAGTTTAGAAATAAACAACCCGGTAAACTCCCTTAGACTCTCCTGATCAATGCAGAATAATTACCTGCCTTGTGCTTTCCGGAAGAGTTTCAGAAATCGGAGCAAATAGGTCTTTAAGCAGGTTCAGCTGCTTTTAATATTTTTTCTCTTGGCCCACTCCTTTGCCTCTCCTCCATCTGTGTGGTGCTACTGCAGCTCCACTCTGCACACCATGCTAGGAAGCTTCCTTTTTGGCAGAATATGTTTGGCAGCAAAGCCATAGAAACAGGTGCATTCAGAACAGCCTGGGCACCAGGCATGAGTCTTACTGAGTCAAAAATCTGAACACACTTGCTGAGAACCAAATTTACGCCATCGGAAAACTCCCCTGTGGAGCCGTACGCATCTTGGGCTCTTCTTCCTAGATGAAGGTTTGCACTTCCCTCCTGTCAAGCAAAAGACACCGAAAGCCATCACCAGTGCTCGTTGCTGAGTGGCAGGGAGAAGCAGCGCCCACCCTGGCTCCTCTCAGGTCTTGTAACTTGGTGTGGTGAGTCCCTCTAGGCTGTTGGCATGGGTGTTCTTTCCCTAGTGGAGGAATAAGCAGATGAAGCCAGGTAGAGAAGCTGGTCCACCAGAGAGACATCCACTGAGGCTAGCAGACGTGTGGGGCCAGAAGCCAGATCGACAAGTGGAGGAACCTCGGAGTTAACCGGAAGGACCTGCGTTGGTTTCTCACGGCTGTAAGTAGTCACGGTCTTCTGATACGTGACCTGATCTCTTCTGCAGTTCTGTGACAAAGCTGTTGTTTTCTGAAAGCTGTTCTTAACTTACATCAACCCTTAAGTTTTGGCAAGATGGTGTTGGCAGTGTTGAAACACATCTAGAAAAAGCTGCTGATTCAATTTGTTATGGGAATGGAGTTCGGTGACATTTGTAATTTATTACACTCTCCTTGCTTTTATTGATTATGGTATTGTCTGACTTTGATTCTTTTGGCAGAACAGTAACTCGTGCATATATTGAAGTGTCTTTCCAGCTATGAATTCTTTACAGTAGAGGTTTCTTTACCAAATGTGAATTCTTTTGAGGAAGTATGAAGTTTTGGAGAAATTGACTGTGAAACGTCAGAGAAAAATAAAAGTCACTTACTTGAAAACTATTTGGCCTTTGGGCTTTATAACTGCTTAAAACATTGAAATCAAGAGTAAATGTTCGATTGATAAAGGTTTCATACGCATATACTCAAGGTATTTGGGGATGTTGAGATTAGACACTGAACTTGTGGAAATTCACTGTTCAGAAATTAAAGGCGATACAGGCACTCTTAAGATAAATGGGTGGTTTGACATTATTCTCTAGAGTCATGGAGGGTTTATATTGGGTAGGTTGGGAGGAGAAAAGAGAATACAGTCCAATGATTTCTTCCATCTGATATGATACTTTCACAGATGGAATTTTTAAATGACAAAACCACTGTAGTTGTCTACTGGGATAAACTAAAGCCACATTAAGTAAAGATCTTTCTACTACAGGGAGGTCCTTAACGAGTGCCTCTCCGTGCCTTTTCGTTCATGCTTCTCTGAGTTGATTCCTGAGGCTCTGCTCCTCCTCAGAATTCACCTATGGAGTCTCAGTGGGGAAATCTGTTGAGTCTTCCCTGTCCTGAGGCCAGTCAGGACACCCCTCCTGGGATTTTTTTAAGTCACTGGAAAAATAAGAAACTTATCCTCATTTAAAGTCCTGAAGGATTGTCATAGTCTTAATTCTTACAGCATTATTCCTATCCTACACAATTTTTAAAGTAACTTTTCAAAATACGGCTGGAAGCGGCCCCTCCTGAAACAGAGAACCAGCCTCCCATAAGAGATGGAATCCAGAGACACAGGAGCCCGGAGTTGGTCCCGAGAGGCTCGGGAGAGCTGGGTCGCTCTCACTGTTGCTCCTAGCCCTTCGGCGTGATTCCTGCATGTGGAGACACTAGCCTGTTGCTAGTGTGTCCGCTTCGTCCACGTCCCTTGGGGCATCACTGCAGAGCGTGGCCTGTGCGGTGGGGACCAGAGCCCTGTGTGCACCTCTCGCATCTGTCCCTCATCGGCTGGCTGACTTTGGATAGGCATCCCTCCTCTCAGTGGAATAACGGAGAATCGGAAGTTGTCCTCTCTGGGGTGCTTCCCAGCTTTAACTACGTGTAAGATCTCTGACTTTATTACAGCGAGCCTGGTGGTATGTTATCTGATAATAACAGCTCTTCCTCAATTTACTGTGGGGTTCCATCCTGATAAACCCATCATAAATTGAAAATACCCTAAGCCAAAAATGCATGTGATCCACCTAACCTACTGAACCATCATAGCTTAGCCCAGCCTCCCTTAAACGTGCTCAGAACACACACGTTAGCCTGCAGCTGGGCGAGCTCATCTCACACAAGCATTGTAGGCAGATTCTGTACCATCTGAGCCACCGTAGGGGCTAACGGGTTAGGTGTGTCACGTGCATTTTTGACTGTGGATAGCTCAGTAGTTTGTTGATTGTTGCACTGAAAGTGAAAACGGAGCAGCTGTCTTGAGTAGAGAATGGCGGTGAGTGTGTCGGTTGTTGACCCTTGCGATGGCGTGGCTGACTGGGAGCTGCCCACCGTGAGGACATAGGATTGTACTGCGCATCACTCGGCCAGGGAAGAGATCAAAATTCCAAGTAGGTTCTCTACAGAAGGCCCATCTCTTTCGCACCATTGTAGAGCCGGAAAATCCTAAGTCAGAGACCGCCTGTAATCTGTTAAATTTTAAAGAAAACCCTGGGGTGCCCACAAAGCAGGTTCCTAGTGCTTAGTTGATTTTAAAGCATTCTGTCAGATTTTAAACTTATTATGTGTGGCTGGGAGAAGCGTTTTGCCAGGCGGCTTTGATTTTGATTACCTGGTTGGAGCTCACATGGATTCACTCATTCCCATATAAAAGACTGCTCTCAAATGAAGAAATATTAGCCCCAAAGGAGAATAATGGGGCGAAGAACAGACTCATTAGAAAAGACCCTGATGCTGGGAAAGATTGAAGGTGGGAGGAGAAGAGGACAACAAAGGATGAGATTGTTGGATGGTATCACCGACTCAATGGACATGAGTTTGAGTAAACTCCGGGAGCTGGTGATGGACAGGGAGGCCTGGCGTGCTGCAGTGCATGAGGTTGCAAAGAGTCGAACACGACAGAATGACTGAACTGAAATCAAACTGTGTCCTTTCCTATCAGTCAGCTGCAAAGAGCTATTTCCTCTGAAATGAAGGACACTTAACAGGATTTTATGTTTTAGAGAGTATGTCAATGTTCTTTTATTTTCCTCTGGATTTCTCTACCCACGGCCTTTAACACTTTTTCTTCTGGCCCACTCCCTTTGCCTCCCCTGAGCCTGTGTGGTACTCCACTCTGTGCCCCGTGCTAGGAAGCCTCTTCTGAGGCAGAGGATATTGCTGCATGTTTTATAAGGAGCCTCTTAGGTTGATTTACTGTTACTTTAATGGTAAATAGTCATAGACTGTGCCAGTATGGTGGTACTTTGTCAGGACTTTATTCTGGACCCAGGCTCTGGGTGTCACCTTTCATACCCACCAGGAGTGGTGTTAGAGACGAGATGAGGTCTGCCTGGGTGATATGGAACGAGCAGAGTAGCTGGAGAGAAAGAGGCAGCAGGAAGCAGCTTTATCTGTTTCCTTCATTAGAAGAGAAGAGGAGATGTTTGGTCTACTCGACATGCTGAGATTATGGTGAAGTACAAAAAAAAAAAAGATGTCTCTGAAGTGTTTTTTCAATTGCTCCAGAGAGCAAGGTAGCTTCCATGCACAAAAGCCCAGCAGTGGAACTCATCCCACCCCTGAAGGGCTGTCCTTTGCTTGGAATAATTAACACTGTCTTCTACCAAAATCTCATTGACAGCTAATGGGAAGAGAGCAAATCTCAACCCAGCCTCTTAACTGGTTTCCTGGAAGGAGGTGTTTTGTGGATCCCTGGACTCCTGTGAGCACTTTGGCTTTTTCCTCTCAGAATTCCTCCTCCGTTCTTACAACACGTGGCTCTCCCATCTCTTTCTGAAGGATGGTTATGCAAGACACGAGAGAATTGCTTGAAAGAACAGGCTGTGTGGGTCCTGCCTCAAATTTACAGCATCTGGAGGAGACGAGAAAGAGAGAGAGAAGCCTGCGGAGTGACACAGGGAGTGGGTGGGAGCTCTTAGGAGATGAAAGGGAATAAAAACTGAAAGTGGGATCCCGAGGCCAGCCCGCGTGAGTCAGGTCGAATGGTGAGCGTTTGGGACGAGGCCGTCGGAGTGGCTGGCGAGCAGGAGAGTAAAAATAGCTGCTTTTACTTTTCCTAAAACCTTGCTTCATCTCAGGCATTGCAGGGGCCCTGGAAAACTGCTCGCTAGTTCTGGTAAATGTTTGTGTAACAGAGGTGGGCCAGGGCCTCTGTTCTCCGGAGGCACCCACAAGCCTTGGGCTGCTGGCTGGGCAGATGAGAGCGCTTGGCCTGGAGCCCATCCTTCGTCCAGGGCAGAGAGCATGGCAGCTCCTGAATCCTGGCCAGAAAGCCCAGACATGTTCCTGCCCGCTGATAGGAAAACCCTAATACCCCTCTGGAGAGCTGAGCTGAAATTGCCACCTCTGCTCAGCCCTGGTAACAAATCCATGTCACCCCAGAGTCAGGGAAGAGAAGACGCCAAAAGACACCCACAGATACACTGCACCTTCGGTAGGCCCTGCGTCCTGCTGGGCAGACGCAGGGAAGCCTGGTTCTGGAGGTCAGGTGGTCCCCACAGAGCGTGAGTCATTCTGACTCCTCTGTTCTCCAGCAAGGCTTTGGGGCTTCCTGCCTGTCACTGGGCTACTCGGCAGACGCAACTGAGGGTTCACTTAAGTAAGACACACAGAGGAAGGGCAGTGGACCACCCAATCCAACAGCCCAGGATACCCACAGCGGACAAGGCAGCCCCAGGCCTGGGTCAGACGTGGTGCTTTCACTGATGGTCACTGATGTCAGTGAGGCCAGGTGGGCCAGGGTAACTTCAAAGACGTTTTGTAAAGCCTCAAGCCGATGCTTGTCTGTCTAGTGCGGATGTATTTGGAAGTTTGTGCTGCTGTGTTCTTGAGGTGTTTTCCAGGCTCAGTCACACTCTGAAGCCCCTGTGCTGCCCATTGGCAGTGGCAGGACTGGCCTCCCGCCCCATTCACGGCAGGGCATTGAGAAATGTGGGAGAGCTTATACCCGGGTGTGAATGTCTCTTGCACTGATTTTTTTTTTAGTCAAGGGAAGAAAGTGCTCTTGGAGAAGGGCATGGCAATCCACTCCAGTCTTGCCTGGAGAATTCCATGGATGGAGAAGCCTGGTAGGCTACAGTCCATGGGGTCACAGAGTCGGACATGACTGAGCAACTAACACGGAAAGTGCTCCGGGACCCACAGACTCAGGTGAGCAGGCCGCCGACAGCACAGGCCAGCCCCACGGGAGGTCCCACTTGTAGTTTAGTCGCCAAGTCGTATCCGACTCTTGCGACCCCATGGACTGTAGCCTGCCGGGTTCCGCTGTCCATGGGATTCTCCAGGCAAGAGTACTGGAGTGGGTTGCCATATCCTTCTTCAGGGGATCTTCTTGACCCAGGGATCAAACCTGCATCTCCTGCGTTGACAGGTGGATTTTTTTTTTTTTTACCATAGAGCCAGCTGGGAAGCCCTAGGTCCCACTTTGGGGACCTTTAAAAATCTGAAAGCTTTGGTTTCCTGACACATACCTGACCAGGACATCATTATTGTTACTTCAGAGTAACAAACACATTAAGCTGTCAATGCGTTTACGTCCCAGGTGCTGACCTAGCTGTGGGGTATGAAATGGTGAATGAAACAGACATTCTCTCTGCTTCTGTTGGAGTGGGAGGGTAGAAGACACCCTCAGTCAGTCAGTCACTCCTTTGATGGTTTGTGTCTCACCAGATCTTACACAACGAGAGCTGGGCGTGTGAGCCTGGGCAAGGTGATAGGGCCCACTCACTTCTACTTCTGCTTCAAAGATTAATGTTTTGATAATCTTCGGCTTTAGCATCCTTTGATTAGGGCAAGAGTCCTCCATGTTAAACTGCTAGTTGAGAACAGAACGGTTGATAGAGGCACAGTATATGGGTTGATAAGTTTCACTCCCAACACCCAGCACACTAGGAGAGAGTTCTAGAAAGCGGATTATCCTGTTTGGTGGCACCTTCAGACTTTCGGGCTCACTCAAAACAGCACCTGCGTCCGCTTTCCTCAGCTTCCCCCCAGCTGGTGCCAGCAGAAGCATTCACACGACCCCAACCCTGAATACCTCCTTGAATTTTGCACCGTAGGCACCTTCCTTGCCTCACCCCAGGCCCCGCCCTGGCAGCACCAAACGCTTCCTGAGGCCCAGGGCCCCCGGCCCATGGAAAGACACATGTGGCCCCTGACCTTGGAGCCCTCACAGCTGAGCCAGGAGACATGGCTCACAGAGCAGCAGGGCGAGGTGGTGTGACGTGCCCAGGTCAGCTACAGACCAGAGTTGCAGGAGCTCTCCAAGGCCTCAAAAGGAATGCAAGGCCAGTTGAGGTTTGAGCTCAGCCTTGGCGTTGGGTGGAGTTAGGCTAAGCTGCAAGGAAGTTCAGTTCAATCGTTCAGTCGCATCCGACTCTTTGCGACCCCTTGGACTGCAGCACGCCAGGCCTCGCTGTCCATCACCAACTCCCGGAGGTTGCTCAAACTCACATCCATTGAGTCGGTGATGCCATGCAACCATCTCATCATCTGTCATTCCCTTCTCCTCCCGCCTTAAATCTTTCCCAGCATCAGCTGCTGGGACCAGCATTTTAGCCAAAGGAGAGAGACAGAGGAGCTTCCCAGGTAGCTCAGTGGTAAGGAATCTGGATGAAGGAGACGAGGGTTCGATCCCTGGGTCGGGAAGTTCCCATGGAAGAGGAAATGGCACCCCACTCCAGTATTCTGGCTGGGATAATTCCATGGACAGAGGAGCCTGGTGTGCTGCAGTTCATGGGGTTACAGAGTCGGACATGACTGAGAAGCTGCACGCGTGCACAGAGCCTGGGTAGAGGCATTGTGGTGAGAGGGAAATACGACTTCGGATCTGGACCTGGGTTTCTGCGTGATCCTGGCAAGTTACACAACCCCCTGGGCCTTACTTCCAAGTTTGTTAGATTACTGTGCCATAACAAAAGGCTACTGTGCCATAAGGTGTAGAGTTGGTGGGGGTTGAGGGGGGGCTCAAGAAACTAATCGTACAGTTGTTACTGCAGGTGAAGCAGGCAGTTCAAGGGGTGAGGATGGCGCCAGCTGGACTGGCCTGTGTCCAGGGTCACAGCCTGTCACATAGAACCAAACAGGCTGTGAGCAGCCCATCAAGCCAGCTCCCTGCCGGCCTCCCACACTCTGCTGCCCTGAAAACAGATTCCCCTCCTTAGCACACACCTCACAGAGTACTTGGCAAGCACGCTCTGCCAGCCAGTCCTCAGCCTCACCCCTCTTTAGGGCAGTACGCCAAGGGGTGGGGAGTTATTGAGGAATTGGTATTGCTTGCAGGCCCCACCCTAGCCAAGATCGTTGTAATCTCACCTGGCCCAGCCTCCTGACTGGTGACTCAGCCTGCAGCCTCCATGCATTCGGTCCTCCACACGTGTACTGGGCGAACTTCAGACCCCCTTGCTCACATTACTGCCCACCCCCCCCCCCGCCCCCCCCCGGCCAGGGCAGCAGGTCTAGCCTGGGCTGCATAGTGAAAGTGTCAGTCGCTCAGTCACGTCTGACTCTTTGTGACCCCATGGGTTGTAGCCCACCGGGCTCCTCTGTCTATGAAATTCTCCAGGCAAGAATATTGGAGTGAGTAGCTATTCCCTGCTCCAGGGGATCTTCCCGACTCAGATCGAACCTGGGTCTCCTGCACTGCAGGCAGGTTCTTTACCGTCTGAGCCATAGTGAAAGGCCTTAAAATCCCGATGGCCATGCCAGACCCCAGACCAATTCTGTCAGATTCTCTGGGAGGTAGGACCTCCCTTCCCACCCCTGCCAGTAATTAAGGCTCTTTAAATGGCAACCCACTCCAGTGTTCTTGCCTGGAGAATCCCAGGGACGGGGGAGCCTGGTGGGCAGCAGCAGCCGAGGACGTGCAGACTAAACTGGGAATTACTGCAGTGGCTCCCCCTTGTGGGCTTGGGCTTGGGGCCAAGCCGAGGGATTAGGCCTGCACCGTGCAGCATGATCCGGGGTGTGGCCATCTCCAGGATCTTGTTACAAGTGCAGAATTGTAGGCCCATCTGCTTGCAAATCTGCATTTGTAGCAGGTTCTCAGGTGATTCCCGCACACTGTCAAGTTGGAGAGGCACTGGCAGCAGCTTCTACGAGACGCTCCCAGTGGTCCAAGTACAGTGCCAGGTGTTTACACACGCCATCTCAGTTCAGCCTCACAGCCTCTCTGCTGTTACACCCCCTCCAACAAACAAGGAAATAACCCACCATTTGTTCAACAAATCCTTATTGAGTGCCCAGTAGGGGAGAAGCTCTGTTATCAGGGACTGGGGATCAAAAACGATGCTCCCCTGCAGATCAAGTGCTCAGAGGCCAATGGGGTATGACTTCAACATCATCACTTGACAGCTGTGTGTTCCTGGGTGACACCCCTGGCCTCTCTGAACTCCAGTGTCCTCTTCTGCTGATCTGGGCTGTGGTCATGATTCAGTGATTTTTTTTCCCTAGGTGGAGTGCTCACCAGAAGGCCTGGATCTAGTCTGAGCTCAAGGATGTTTGCTATTGTTACAAGAAAAAAAAAAAAAATACTGCAAGGTTATGGCGGGAGGTGCAGTGAGGCGGTTGCAGAGGCGGCAGGGAGGAGAGCGAGGTTGACAGGTCTTGGACGCCAAAAACACCCAGGAGGTGATGCACGGGGGAAGGGCCAACGTGTGGACGAGGCCGCCCTGTCCTTGCACTCTCTGGCCCGATTTCTCCGGATCAGGCTGGTTCTCCCCACTTTTCAGACGAGTAGATGAGTCAGACCACTGTTGGCAGCGTGAGTCTGGGCCTCGATCCCGCCCCTTTGCCCCTTGAAGCTCTTTGCGGCTCCGGGGGAGGAGAAGACACCCCAGGCGGCCCCTCCAGGCTTCGATCGCCCCCCAGGTCCTCTCGGGCGCGCCACCTTGGCCTGCGGGGCGCGGGCGCCCCCTTCTCGCCGAGCCGAGTCATGGCAGCGAGCCCTGACGGGCCCCAGGGATGCCCAAGCGCGACGCGGAAGCGCAGCCCAGCCAGGGTAACACCCAGCCCCGCGCGGTCCTGCACCCACGGGGTGGGCCCGGGCTGTGGAATTGCGACCCGGGCCCGCGCAGGAGTCTGAGGAATCGGTTTAGGGGTTTTGTGTTCCCTCGGAGTACACCACCGTTTCCTGTAATTTAATTTTCTCTCCTGAAAGCGTTACTAATTAAATCCTTTCTCCGGCTAACAGTCGTTCGCTTCCCCTGCCCCTCTCTCCGTTAATTACCCAGCACGTTGCCAGGGAGTCCTGGCCCCTGCTGCCAGGCGCGCCCAGGTGGATGGACCTCGCTGCTGGCTCTACTGGACGCCTGGTCGGCTCCCTCCTCGGGTTTCCCAGGGCCCTTTCCACCTGGACCTGGGGAGCAGCCCTTACCAGCCTGATTAAAAGCAGCAACAGCCCTTTTCCTGCCGCTGCTGGCTTGGAATCTATCAAAATCTAATTCATATGTCGTTTCACCTCCCCGTTCTTTCC